>NW_022681456.1:16553954-21353954 GCF_009764315.1 Trachypithecus francoisi | reverse complement strand
CCATCTCTACTAAAAATGCAAAATTGGCCAGGCTAGTGACAGGCTTCTGTGGTCCCAGCTACTTAGGAGGCTGAGACAAGAGTTGTCTGAACCTGGGAGGCAGAGGTTGCAGTGAGCTGAGATCACGCCACTATACTCCAGCCTGGGCAACAGAGCAAGACTCTGTCTCAAAAAACAAACAAACAAACAAAACAGTAGAATGAGCCTCTGTGTCCCAACCGTAAAGCTATGACAAAGACCAGCTCACAGCCAGTCTTGTTTCCTGTGTGCCCTGCCCACTTCCCAGCATGTATACTTCATCCACTGCCCGAGCACAGCCCACAGCAGCAAGAGATGGTCATGTGGGTGGACAGCCTGTGCTGGGCTTTGAGTTATGGCATTGGATAAAAGGTCCAACTTCAGTTGATGGAGACTCTTAAATCTTGGCACATGACTAGTGTTAAGGAGGCGACGTCCAGGATGGCCACATGACAGGGTGGTATCCAAGCTGATATACCTGAAGGATGAGTGGAAGTTGATTTGGTGAAGGGAGGAAGAGAATAACGTTCTAGACAAAGAGCATGACCTCTGGAAGAGCTGTGATGGCGAGAAATACGGCTCTTCCAGGAACTGCAGGAAGGTTGCTGGTGGTGGAAGATGTAGTGGTTAGTGGGGAGAGAGCAGGGCCAGAATACACAGGCCCTTGTTGGCCGTGATGTGGGGTTTGATGTCTTTGATAATGGAGTTTGATCTCAGCTATGGGAGCATTTTTAGTAGAAGAATTATGTGGCTCAATTTTATTTTTCTGAGACAGAGTCTCACTCTGTTGCCCAGGCTGGAATGCAGTGCCATGATCTTGGCTCACTGCAACCTCCGCCTCCCGGGCTCAAGGGATTCTCATGCCTCAGCCACTTGGGTAGCTGGGATTACAGGCGCCTGCCACCACACCTGGCTGATTTTTTGTATTTGTAGAGATGGGGTTTCACCATGTTGGCCAGGCTGATCTTGAACTCCTGACCTCTGCCAGCTGTGGTGATCTACCCGCCTCGGCCTCCCAAAATTCTGGGATTACAGGTGTGAATCACTGTGCCTGGCCTGCTCAATTTGTATTTTTAAAAGATTGCTCTGCTTAATCTGTAGAGACAGAAACTTATTACTGGTTGTTCAGGGCATGAGGAATGGGGAGTGGCTGTTCATGGGTGCAAGATTGCTTTTGGAGATAATGCAGATGTTCTAAAATTGGAGTATGATGATGATTGCACAACTTAAAATATTCTAAAAGGAATTACACTTGATTGTGCGTAAATCATATCTCAAGAAAGTTGTTTAAAAATTTAAGAAAGCTACCAGGTGCCGTGGCTCATGCCTGTAATCCCAGCATTTTGGGATGCCGAGGCAGGTGAATCGCCTGAGGTCAGGAGTTCGAGACCAGCCTGACCAACAAGATGAAACCCCATCTCTACTAAAAATACAAAAATTAGCTGAGCTTGGTTGCAGGTGCCTGTAGTGCCACCTACTTGGGAGGCTGAGACAGGAGAATTGCTTGAACCTGGGAGGCGGAGGTTGCAGTGAGCCGAGATCGCGCCATTGCACCCCAGCCTGGGCAACAGAGCGAGACTCCATCTCAAAAAAAAAAAAAACAAATGTAAGAAACCTCACTCTGCTTGCCATAGGGAGAATGGACCATCTGGTAAGAGGGGGGAATGAGGGAGCTGTCAGGAGACTGCTCCAAGGAAAAAGATGATGGTGGTCTGGATTGGAGTGGTGCAGTGCAGGTGGAGAAAAGAGGGTATATGTGACGGGAAGCCAGGAGTAGGATTGGTGACTCTGGATATGGAGAGGAAAAGCAAAACTAGGAATCAAAGATGGCACCCAGATTTCCAAGGAGGAGTTAAGTGGTGACGCCAGTCCTATGATAGAGAATACTGAAGTACTGTGGTTCTCTTTAGGGTTGTGTTTGAGGTACCTGTCCAAACCCAAGAGGTGATGTGGAGAACACATCTAGGGAGATGGGCTTGGGGCTCCAGGGGCAAGACCCAGATTTGAAATAGAAATTCTGACATCATTGGCCTATAACTGTTCATCAAAATCGTAGTTACAGGCCACGTGTGGTGGCTCACGCCTGTAATCTCAGCACTTTGGGAGGCCCAGACAGGCAGAACACTTGAGCCCAGGAGTTCAAGACAAGCCTGGGCAACATAGTGAGACCCCATCTCTAATAAAAATACAAAAAGTTAGCTGGGTGTTACGGTGAATGCCTGTAGTTCTAGCTACTTGGGAGGCTGAGGTGGGAGGATCGCTTGAGCCAGGAGGTCAAGGCTGTAGTGAGCTGTGATTGCACTCCTATACTCCAGCCTGGGGGAAACAAAAGAAAAGCCCTTTCTGCTCACACTCAGTCAGCAACTAGCTGAGGGTGCCTACAGATCACAGGCAAACAGGAAGATCTAACAGTTCTCTGTCCCCCTTACAGATCACAATCAAAGTGCCTCAGAAGAACTCATAAGAACCATGTGGGCTTCCTCCCTCAGCCATTGATGGAAAGTTCAGCAAGATCAGTGACAAAACCAAGAAAAATGATCCTTGTGTGCTGAATATCTGAAAAGAGAAATTCTTCCTACAAAATCTCTTGGGTCAAGAAAATTCTAGAATTTGAATTGATAAACATGGTGGGTTGGCTGAGGGTAAGAGAAACCTATGAGAAACCTTTTAAATGACAACAATACTGCTAGCTTTCAGGGTGCATTTTTAAAAAATGGATTCAAATGTCTTATCCTCTCTCTGAAACGCTTCCTGTAACTTGAGTTTATAGGGGAAGAGAAAGCCATTGTTTACAATTATATCAGCATGAAGGCAACTGCTACACCCTGCTTTGTATTCTGGGCTAAGATTCATTAAAAACAAGCTGCTCTTAACTTACTAGGTAACTCTTTGTCCATCTCAATAACCAAAGGAAGGCGGGGCGTGGTGGCTCACCCCTGTAATCCCAGCACTTTGGGAAGCTGAGGCAGGTAGATCACTCGAGGTCAGGAGTTTGAGACCATCCTGGCCAACACAGTGAAACCCTGTCTCTACTAAAAATACAAAAAGTAGCCAGGCATGGTGGCTGGCACTTACAAGCTACTTGGGAGGCTGAGGCAGGAAAATTGCTTGAACCTGGGAGATAGAGGTTGCAGTGAGTAGAGATCGTGCCACTGCACTCGAGACTGGGAGTCAGAGCAAGACTCCATCTCAACAAAAATAATAAAATAGCCCAAGGAAACGCTGGCAGGCAGTAATGATATGGCACACTGGGTATGATTTCTGCTCCTCCTCCGCTGTGGGTAAACAGCTTCTGTTTCTTGTATTTAGTTTTTTATTTTAATTACACCAATAAGAATGTGCTTGAATGTTTCATGCATTTAACTTCTGGCCTGTTTACCCGTAGTAGGCTCTGAGATGTGCTCTAGAGACAAAACCTAAACATGATGCCCAAGAGAGGGGAGAGGTAAGCCAGAAAAGAGACACTGATGGGCCGGGCGCGGTGGCTCAGGGCCGGGCGCGGTGGCTCAAGCCTGTAATCCCAGCACTTTGGGAGGCCGAGACGGGCGGATCACGAGGTCAGGAGATCGAGACCATCCTGGCTAACACGGTGAAACCCCGTCTCTACTAAAAATACAAAAAATTAGCCGGGTGAGGTGGCGGGCGCCTGTAGTCCCAGCTACTCGGGAGGCTGAGGCAGGAGAATGGCCTAGACCCGGGAGGCGGAGCTTGCAGTGAGCTGAGATCCGGCCACAGCACTCCAGCCTGGGCGACAGAGCGAGACTCCGTCTCAAAAAAAAAAAAAAAAAAAGAAAAGAGACACTGAATGTCCAGTGTTCTCAATTTTTTTTTTTTTTTTGAGACAGGGTCTTGCTCTGTCTTCCATGCTGGAGTGCAGTGGCACTATCATAGCTCACTGCTGCCTCAACCTCCTGGGCTCAAGAGATCCTCCTGCCTCAGCTTCCTGGGCTAATGTTTGTATTTTTTAGTGGAGATGGGGTTTTGTTATGTTGCCCAGGCTGTTTTCAAGCTGCTGAACTCAAGTGATCCTCCCGCCTCAGCCTTCTAAGGTGTTGGGATTACAGGCGTGAGCCACTGTGCCCAGTTCAGTTCTTAGTAAAAACTTGATCAGGCCAAATAGAAGTGACATTGGCCAATTTCATAATAGATTGATTTGGAAACCAGATGTCAGTTTACTCAGTTTAAGTGAGATCTGTATCTTCAGTAATCAGACCTCTTGAGTCTCCCACCCAGAACACTATCTTCCTCTAGTCAAGATACCTGTCAAAGGCCAGACACAGTGGCTCACGCCTATAATTCCAGCACTTTGGGAGGCCAAGGCGGGCAGGTCACCTGAGGTTGGGAGTTCCAGACCAGCCTGACCAACGGAGAGAAACCGCATCTCTACTGAAAATACAAAAAAAAAAAAAACTCACTGGGCACGGTGGTGCATGCCTGTAATCCCAGCTACTCGGGAGGCTGAGGCAGGAGAATTGCTTGAACCTGGGAGGCAGAGGTTGCGGTGAGTCAAGATTGCTTCATTGCACTCCAGCCTGGGCAACAAGAGTGAAACTCTGTCTCAAAATATAAATAAAATAAGAAAAAGAAGAAATGGAGGCTGGGTTCAAGAGGGCAATCAGCAGTCTCTACCATCATGTAAAACACCACTCTCTGATTTGACAGTCTTGACAATGTATTTTTTTTTTTTTTGAGACTGAGTCTCAGTCTGTCGCCCAGGCTGGAGTGCAGTGACGTGATCTTGGCTCACTGCAACCTCTGCCTCCTAGGTTGGAGCAATTCTCCTGCCTCAGCCTCTTGAGTAGCTGGGATTATAGGTATGCACTACCATGCCCAACTAATTTTTGTATTTTTAGTAGAGACGGGGTTTTGCCATGTTGGCCAGACTGGTGTTGAAGGCCTGACCTCAGGTAATCCACCCACCTCTGCCTCCCAGAGTACTGGGATTACAAGCGTGAGCCACCGTGCCCGGCCGACAATGTATTTTCAATATACTCCCCAAACTACAGCAAACTCCTCTTTAACTACTCAGGATTTAGGGTGATACCCTCCTTATGCCTAACTTTATCATAAGCTTAACCCTCATCTCATTATATAGGATGAGATTACTTCTAGGAAGATTTTCTGTGTATGGAGAGTGCATCATTTAAGAATATTTTAGGCCGGGCGCGGTGGCTCAAGCCTGTAATCCCAGCACTTTGGGAGGCCGAGACGGGCGGATCACGAGGTCAGGATATCGAGACCATCCTGGCTAACACGGTGAAACCCCGTCTCTACTAAAAATACAAAAATCTAGCCGGGCGTGGTGGTGGGCGCCTGTAGTCCCAGCTACTCAGGAGGCTGAGACAGGAGAATGGTGTGAACCCGGGAGGCGGAGTTTGCAGTGAGCTGAGATCTGGCCACTGCACTCCAGCCCGGGCGACAGAGCAAGACTCCGTCTCAAAAAAAAAAAAAAAAAAAAGAATATTTTAGGTCAGGCACTGTGGCTCATGCCTGCAATCCCAGCACTTTGGGAAGCTGAGGTGGGTGATTTGCTTCAGCCCATGAGTTCAAGATCAGCCTGGCCAATATGGTGAAACCCCATCTCTATAAAAAAAATACAAAAATTAGCTGGGTGTGGTGATGTGTGCCTGTGGTCCCAGCTACTCTGGAGGCTGAGGTAGGAGGATCACTTGAGCCCAGCAGGTTGAGGCTACAGTGAGCTGTGATCGTGCCACTTCACTGCAACCCAGAATGAGACCCCATCTCTGAAAATACCACAAAATACAAGAAAAGAATACTGCAAAGACCCTTGGTAGGGGTGAATTGGAAAAAGTAGAGATAATATTTCTTGACTGCTGTACTCACTGTAACTGTGAGAGAATTGGCTCTTTTAACCAACGAATAAGAAAGGAAATATGAAGAAATGTCTATCATGTTGATTTTGACATCCTAGACACATTAATCTCCTTGCACTTTTAGTGACATTAGAACCTTAAGCAGCTGTCTGAAGTAAAAACAAAGCTCTCAGGTGATGAACCACCTAATCTCTCTGGGTATTTGGATATGGGTCAATCACAGGAGTATTAGGTGTAAAGCCGCTGCTTGTGGGTAGAGCCTCCACTTCTGGCTGCACAGAGGGCACAGAGAGCTTTTCCTTCAGCCCAGAGAAGCTTCCTAAGTGTGGGCGCCACCTTGTGGGACACACATTGAACTAAGATGCTATTTCTCCAAGAAGTAACAGGACAGTCCCTCCCACCAGTGTCCTTCCAACAGTGTTGCATACAATTTGGCTGTATATTTGGCAGGCAGTGTAATGAGGGAATCAAAGACCAGGATCACAGACTCGAAAGAATTGAAAACGGACTCCCAACAAAAACTTGTACACGAACCTTCATAGCAGCACTATTCATGACAGCTCAAAGGTGGAATCAACCCAAATGTCCATCAATAGATGAATGGACAGACAAAATGTGACATATCCATGCAATGGAATATTATTTAGCCATAAAAAGGAAGGAAGTGCTGATGCATGTTGCAATGTGGGTGAACCTTGAAAACATGATGCTGAGTGAAAGAAGCCAGACACAAAAGGAGAAGGACTGTATGATTTCACTTATAGGAAATGTCCAGAATAGGCAAATCTATATATAGAGAAAGTTGATTGCTGGGGGCCCTGAGAAGGGACCAATGGGGAGTGACTGCTAATGGGTGGGGTGCCTTTTTGGGGTGATGAAAATGTTTTGGAACCAGATACAGGTGGTGGCTGTACAGCATTGTGAACTTACTAAATGCAACCAAATTGCTCACTTAAAAACAGTAAATTCAGGCCGGGCACAGTGGCTTCCGCCCATAATCCCAACACTTTGGGAGGCCGAGGTGGGCGGATCACATGAGGTCAACAATTCGAGACTAGCCTGGCCAACATGGTTAAACCCCATCTCTACCCAAAATACAAAAATTAGCCGGGCATGGTGCCTGGCACCTGTAATCCCAGCTACTCGGGAGGCTGAGGCAGGAGAATTGCTTGAACCCGGGAGGCGGAGGTTGTAGTGAGCCGAGATCGCACCACTGCACTCCACCTGGGTGACAGAGCGAGACTCTGTCTCAAAAAAAAAAAAAAAAAAAAAGTGGCCAGGTGCCGTGACTCATGCCTGTAATCTTAACACTTTGGGACACTGAAGCAGGTGGACTACCTGAGGCCAGGAGTTCGAGACCAGCCTGGCCAACATGATGAAACCCCATTTCTACTAAAAATACAAAAAATTAACTGGGCTTGGTAGCACATGCCCAGCTACTTGGGAGGCTGAGGCAGGAGAATCACTTGAACCTGGGAGGCAGAGGTTGCGGTTAGCCAAGATTGTGCCACTGCACTCCAGCCTGGGTGACACAGAAAGACTATGTCTCAAAAAAAAAAAAAGTAAATTCTATGTTATGTGAATTTCACTTCAACTGAAAAAAAAAACAGGGTCCCAGAGCTGGTCAGGGGAACTTGGGCAAACCACACAACCTCTAAGCTTCCATTTCCTCACAGTCTCTGAAGTCACTTCCAACTCTCATTTGGCTTATTCTGTGAAGGATAAAACAGAACTGACCTGTGTTCATTTGTATTGATTTTATTTACATTTTTGAAAAGCAAATAGATACAGATGGTAAAGAAAGTTTCAGTGAAATGTAAATGTGATGCCCAATCCTGTGGCCCCAAGAAGAAGTATTAACTGTGCACCCACTACATGCCAGGAACTGTACTTAGAGTCTTCTCAAGAGCTTTTTAAAAATATTTTTATTTTTTATTTTTTTTAGTGACAGGGTCTCACTCTGTCATCCAGGCTGGAGTGCAGTGGTGCGATCATAGCTTACTGTAGCCTCTACCTTCTAGGCTCAGGTGATTCTTCTGCCTCAGCCTCCCAAATAGCTGGTACTACAAGCACACTCAGCTAATTATTTTTGGAGAGTCAGGGTTTCAATATGTAGCTCAGGCTGGTCTTCAGCTCCTGGCTTGAAGTGATCCTCCTGCTTTGGTACACAGAAGGGGTTACAATATACATACACTAGAGTGAGAGCATAGATGTGATGCCTGGTGATATGTGGTTTACCTGTGAGACAGCACCTGACCTACAGCCATCTATGACTCCTACTGTATCTTCCATGCCAGGAGTAACAGTGAGGATACCTGGCAATAATAATAATAATAATAAGCCGAGAGTCTAATGGCTTATTTTTTGTAGAGATGGGATCTCACTGTGTTGTTTAGGCTGGTCTTGAACTTCTGGTCTCGAACTTCTGGTCTCAAGCGATCCTCCCAACTCAGCCTCCTGAGTAGCTGGGATTATAGGCATGCACTACCATGCATATGTATTTTTTTCTTTTTTTTTTTTCTTGAGAGAGAGAGAGAGAGAGAGAGATGGGGTCTTGCTCTGTTGCTCAGGCTGATCTCAAACTCCTGGCCTCAAGTCATCCTGCTGGCTTGGCCTCTCAAGTGCTAGGATTACAGGCATGAGACACTGTGCACAGACCTAATAGCTTATTTTTAAAGCTGTATCAAAATGTCATGCACCTGAACATTTGAAGTCACCTCTCTGATAAAGTTTAGATATGTATCCCCTGAAAATCTCATGTTAAAATGTAATATTCAGTGTTGGAGGTGGGGCAAGGTGTGAGGTGTTAGGATCATGGGGGTGGATCCCTCATGAATGGCTTGGTGTCCTCCCCCATGGTAATGAGTTCACGCAAGAGCTGGTTGTTTAAAAGGTGAGGTGGACCTAATCTCTGTTGGACTGAACAAAGGGGGATGAACGCAGGAATAAAGACCAAAGAGTATATTTGGAAGAAGGGGTCAGGGGGTTCCTTGCTTCTAGTGACCAAGGGCCCTGAGCTTTAGAGCCCTTTGTATTTATTGGGTAAAGGAGATAGGGAAGAAGAGAGGGTGGTTGTTGGTCAGCAGCCTGAGTCACAGCAGGCTCGCAAGACTGCATTCTTTGAACAGTAGGCTCTAGATGTCCCAGTAGATAACCTCAAGGTGCACAGCGCCCGGGCGTGATTGCCCTCAGCAAACCTTCTGGCGGCTAAAGCAGAAGTGAGTTTGCCCACATTCTGCATTCATGATAAACAGTTTGCTGTTTGATCATATAGCCTCAGTGGAATGCTGAGTTGGTCACGACCCATGGGCATTTGGCTCTCTACATTTCCCCCTTTCTGTTTATGAATTAATTGAAAGAATGTAAGGCCAGGCTGGGCAGCTCACATTTTCTGATTGGCGGTCCATCCAGTTTTACAGACTGTGAACAGAAGACAGAGAAAAAAACAACATTATTGCAAGGACTACATATAAGATGTTAATGAGGTGCTTTAGATAGGTCCAAGGGTTGAGGCTCTCCAGGCTTTCTGGAATTCGGTTCAGTCTTCTAAAGAAGGCTGAAACTCTTGAGTTTGTTTATTTAAATCAAGAATTTTGTTTTGTAATTGACCAATATCAAAGGTGATGTTGGATGTGCAAGCTCCCTGCAAATGGGCTTTCACGAGGTTCCACGGATACTCACTTTGGTCATATTCTAAGTTGGTTACACAAATATGAGTGTGATTAAAATGATGGTGCAATTGCTGTTGCAATTGCAAGCTTTGTACTTGTTCTTCTAACCATAGAACCATGGATTTCAACATTGCCACTTCAGTTTGTAACTCAGTGTTAATTTTATTGTGAAGCAGCCACACTTGATTGGCTGTACGCATCCAGTTTTCCACGTACTGGGTTGTTTGAATAGAATTATGCAAAGTTACAGAGGACATCACAACAGAAGTTATTAATGTGACCAAGGAAACAATAACAAAAATTATGATGCCTAAGGCTTTATGGACACAATGAGTAAGGTGAGTTAAAAGTTGTTTCATGAAGTGCAAAGCAGGGGTGGTAGCCCAAGGCTCAGACAGTTTAACAGGAATCCATAGCCCAGGGATGCAACCTGAAATAATCAAAGTAGAGATATTATGTGTGTGCAGGGTGCTATGATTAATGCAGTGATATAACTGGCAAGATTTACAGGTCAACTGGGTATTGTTTACCTGGAACTGGTCCTTCTTAGCTGCCAAAAAGACATAAGGATTAAAAACACAAACTATAAATCGAGTGGTGATATTATTTACAAACGTAACATTAAGACTGTGTTGCTTACTATTGCTATTATTGGATAGTATCCCATCCCAGATGCTGCCATTCGTAAATGAGAGTGCTGCCTTCCATAATGTCTCTTGGATTGGTCCTTTCCTCCCTAGATAATGCCACTGAGGAAGAGGCGGGCTAAAGCCTGCTCCATGCCAAGCAATCTGGGTGGCAGACTGGGATTGGATCCCGGTGCGGTATAAAGAAGAAGCATTAAAAGCTTGCCACCCATGCCAGCGAAGTTTGTGCCATGATTTCTGATTTTCATGTTTTCCATATAGTTGACCTTTAGGTCCCCAATCCACAATGTCTCCACTTACCATAGATTGTTTTCTAGCCAGTGGGCCAAGATACTGGGTCCATGGAGGTGGGTAGGAACTATCAAAGGGAATCCTGGCTCAAGCCTGTAATCCCAGCACTTTGGGAGGCCGAGACGGGCGGATCACGAGGTCAGGAGATCGAGACCATCCTGGCTAATACGGTGAAACCCCGTCTCTACTAAAAATACAAAAACTAGCCGGGCGAGGTGGCGGGCGCCTGTAGTCCCAGCTACTTGGGAGGCTGAGGCAGGAGAATGGCGGAAACCCAGGAGGCGGAGCTTGCAGTGAGCTGAGATCTGGCCACTGCACTCCAGTCCGGGCGACAGAGCGAGACTCCGCCTCAAAAAAAAAAAAAAACAAAGGGAATCCATTCCATATAGTCAGCACAATTAGGGCGATTGGGCTGGGAATGGTTGGTTAGCACACCAGTTACATTAATAGAACCAAGACTTAATAGGTACATGACTTTTCCATAATGACTCAACCTTTCTTGAGCTTGAATTATAAGACAGCTATGGTTGAGCAACGACTTTGTAGTGATACACAAAGGGAGTCCTTCTTGTGGGGCGCTATAATTAATGACGTTGTTCTGAGAGCCTAACTGTTCTATGTCGGGGGAGTTAGGGGTCCTGGAGCCCACAATCCCTGATCATGATAAATCTCAGGAGGAGTGTCACTCCAAAGTATAGGTTGCACTACTGGGAGATTGGGAACATATGCCCAATATGTTTTTGCCTCTGCACAGGGTAAACATACTGCACAGGACATTATGGCTAACATGGCCAAGAACATGGAATCGGGTTTTTGCCTGGCCTTGATGCTCCAGTAGTTTCTCAGCTTCCTGCCTGGTATTCTTGAGTTGCCCCCAGGTTATGGGAGTTGATGTCCTCGTGACTCTGGTCAGCCTTCTCTCCATCTTTGCACTCAGGCTCAGCTGGCTCATGGCTTGTACCAGAGGGACTGGGCCCATAGTTGGCCACCCTGGGTTCCTCTAGTCTCCTGTTCCATGGTCGCATGCACCTTGAGGGCACCCACACACACGGCTTGTCCATCTCCTGTAAAAACACAAGCATACTCTCATCCCTTTTTCTGGGGATTTCCATAACACTTTCAGATAAACTTTTCTCTTTTCTTTTAACACTTGCCAATATATTTCTGCTATAGTCTTACCATCCATGCCAGGAGTCAAAAAATTTAAAGTAAATAAGGCTAAGTATAGTTTTGTTTGAGGTGGTAACTGGTCTTCTATCCCTCCTTTCTGTTTTTCCCTTTTTTTTTTTTTTTTTTTTTGAGATGGAGTCTTGCTCTGTCACCAGGCTAGAGTGCAATGGTGGGATCTCGGCTCACTGCAACCTCCACCTTCCAGGTTCAAGTGATTCTCCTGCCTCAGCCTCGCAAGTAGCTGGGACTACAGGCATGCACCACCACGCGCAGCTAATGTTTGTATTTTTAGTAGAGACGGAGTTTCACCATGTTGGCCAGATGGTCTCGATCTCTTGACCTTGTGATCTGCCTGCCTCAGCCTCCCAAAGTGCTGGGATTACAGGTGCGAGCCACCGCACCCAGCCCCTTTCTGTTTTTTCAACTTGCGTTGTAATGTTTGATGTGCCCACTCTATAATTCCTTGTCCTCTAGGATTATAAGGAATTCCTCTTTTATGGGTTATAGCCCAAAGCTGTAAGAATTTTGAAAAGCATCACTAGTATAAGCGGGTCCATTGTCAGTTTTTAATTATTTAGGTATCCCCATATGAGCAAATGATGACAGACAATATTGCCGTATATGACCAGCTATCTCACCTGTTTGGCATGTAGCATGCAGCATATGAGAATAAGTGTCTATAGTCACATGAACATAGCTAAGTTTACTAAAGGCTGCTATATGTGTAACATCTATTTGCCAGATTTCATCTGGAGCCAAACCTCGTGGGTTACAGTCTTCCACAGGTGTGGCTCCAGGGGCATGCTGGGAAGTAGGACAGGCTTGTACTATAGCCCTAGCTTGGCTGCCAGACAAATGGAACATGCAAGTAGGGTGGAAGTATTTTGGTGCAGTAGCGCATGAAAGGCTTGAGCTTGCTGAAACACAGAGCTAATCAGTTTATCTGCTCTATCATTACCTAGAGGTAGTGGCCCAGGAAGTTGTGTGTGAGAGCGAATATGAGAAATATGCAAAGGAGCCCCAAGAGAGCAAATAGTTTGTTGAAGTCTTAGTAACAAATTAAGCAGTTCTGGGTCTAGTGTATTTTTAATTGTAGCAGTTTCTATGCAACTGGTTACACTTACAACGTAAGTTGAATCGGGCAGGGCCTGGTGGCTCACGCCTGTAATCCCAGCACTTTGGGAGGCCGAGGCAGGCGGATCACGAGGTCAGGAGATGGAGACCATCCTGGCTAACACGGTGACACCCTGTCTCTACTAAAAAAAATACAAAAAATGATCCGGGCGTGGTGGCGGGCGCCTGTAGTCCCAGCTACTCGGGAGACTGAGGCAGGAGAAGTGCTTGAACCTGGGAGGCGGAGCTTGCAGTGAGCAGAGATTGCACCACTGCACTCCAGCCTGGGCAACAGAGCAAGACACCGTCTCAAAAAAAAAAAAAAAAAAAAGTAAGTTGAATCACAGACAATGTTGATAGGATTTGCAGCTGTGAGCTGTAAAACCTGAATGACTGCAATTAACTCTGAGCCTTGAGCTGAAACCCCAGAGGTCATTATTGTTTGAGTATGTTTAGGTCCATGAATAGCTGCATGACCTTTAGAAGAGCCATCAGTAAACGAAGTCTGGACATCTGAAATAGGCTTGTGGTAAGTAATCACAGGAAGAATGAAAGAATGGACTTTATAAAACTGCAAAATTTTTTCTGAGGGATAGTGGTTGTCTATTGCACCCACAAAGTCTGCAAAAGTGATTTGCCAGGCAGTCAACATTTCCCAAGCTCCGGACTGTTGCTGACAGTCTAAAAGAACAATAATTTTATCTGGATCATATCCCATAAGCATCTTTGACCTATGCCTGCCCGGACAGTCACAATTTGTGTAATTAAAGAAAGATAGACTTGCAAGGTTTTGACTGTTTGATTAGGTAGAAAGAGCCATTCTATTACTGTTACAGATTTGTCTAAGCATTGGCTTAAAAGTCCTGTTGGAGAGTGAGGGATAGGAAAAACAAACAAAAGCAAAGGTTTTTGTGGTTGTAGCCGTGAGGCATATCATTGCCGTTGAGTCTGCTCTACAAGTTGTAACTCCACTTCTGCCTCTTTGATCAATTGCTGTGGGGAATTTAAGGAAGAATCTCCTTGAAAGATTTGATAAAGATGTGTAAGTTGGTAAGTTGCAGTACTTAGCATTGATCACAACCAATTAATATCTCCTAATAATTATTGAAAATCATTTAAAGTCTAGTCTGTAACCTGACTTTACGGAGAACTACTTTCTGAGGCCGTACACTCCTCTCCATAACAATAGTTCCTACATATTGGTATGGGGAAGTTGTTTGCACTTTCTCTGGAGCAATTTTGAGATTCCATTTAATTAAAGCCTGTTTTGTTTCTCTGAATAACTGATGTAAAATTTGATCTGTAGGAGTAGCCAAAAGAGTATCATCCATAAAATGAATGATATACACAGTGGGAAACATATTTTAAGGCTCCTTTAATGCTCTTCCCACAAAGTGCTGACATAATGTAGGACTGTTAAGCATGCCTTCAGGTAAAACTTTCCATGGATAGTGAGAAACAGGTTCTCTATGATTAATAGAAGGCACAGAGAAGGCAAATCTAGGCTTATCCTTCTGTGTAATGGTATAGTAAAGAAACAATCCTTAAGATCTATTACTACAAGAGGCCAGTCTCTTGAAATGGCTGCTGGGGAAGGTAAACCTTGCTGTAAGGCACCCATCGGTTTAATGTGTGCACTAATAGCTCTCAAATCATGCAGTAGTCACCATCTTCCGGACTTTTTTGGAATAACAAATACCGGTGAATTCCAGGGGCTGACTTCTCTGTATGTCCTGCGTTCAATTGTTCTTTCACCAACAGATGAAGTTGATCTAGCATCTCCTGTGTTAGGGGCCATTGATCCACCCACACAGGTTTGTCACAAAGCCATTCTAATGGTAAGTGGGTGGAGGAGAAATATATTAATGATCCCCATCAGAAATCCTGACATCCTAGCCCTTTGCTAACTGTTTTTCCAGTTATAGATATCGGGTTAGGGTTTCCTTGTAGGAATTTCCCTAAACCTTTTCCACTCTGATATCCCATGTCCTTCAACATTTTAAATCCTGGGTTATCAAAGTTTTCACTTGTAAGTCTCATATCCCATGCTGTAAGTAAGTCTTGATCCCATAAATTGATAGCTGTATTTGCAATACAAGGCTGGAAAGTACATGATTGTCCATCTGGACCAAGACAAGGTAAAATCTCAGCACTCTGTTGAACACTTTTAGCTGCTCCTACTCCCACTAGGGATGTAGAGGTTAGTCTGAGAGACCATGCTGGAGGCCAGTCCTTACTGGATATTACTGACACATCAGCTCTGGTGTCCATAAGCCCATACAATTTCTTTCCTTTCCTTTGTACTACACAGGTGGGTCTATTAACAGGCTATAGGTTGTGATAGATTTCTCATGTAGTTGTGCTCCCAAATCCTTTATTTCCTCATTTCTCCTTTCATGGAGAAGAGTATAATTTGCAGGGAATAAGCAATAATTGAGCAATATATTCTCCCGGTTCCAAAACCCAAAGATCTTGTGACAGTAAAACTACTTGAATTTCTCCTTCATAGTCAGAGTCAACTACTCCTGGGACTACAGTGATGCCTTGCAAGTTAAGGCCGTTTTTGCCTAAAATTAGTCCCATGTATCCTGCTGGTAAAGGTCCCCAAATGCCAGTGGGGACTTTGATAGGTTTGCCTCCACCAACTAATGTAATTCTTTCTCTGACTAGAAGATCTAATCCTGCACTTCCTGGTGTTCCTGGGGTGAGGGAATCAATGTTCCTCCTGGGACCCACCCCTGAAGTGGGGTTGTAGTCTGAACTGGGAATGCCCTCATTGTTTGAGGGGCCTGGGTCCAGGCCCCCTTCTCGTTTCCTGACGAGGGGTGCCGTTTTGATGAAATTTTGAGTGGCATTGAATAGCCCAGTGATTTCCTTTGTTTCAGTGAGGACAGAGTACTGGCATTTTTTCTGCTGGGAGGGGATGGGGGGGCCACCGCATTATAAGGCATTCCTTTTTAAAATGTCCAGTTTTTCCACGGTTATAACATTTTCCCACTTTAGGGTTTGACCTTTGGCTCCTTTTAGATTTGTCAACTACTAAATTAGCTGTTGCTTGAGCTAAAATTGCAGAGCGATGGAGCTCAGTTCCTACATCCTGACAAGTTCTGAGAAAATTTCCCAAGTTTTGTACACCTCACAGGTGCCAGTGCACATTTACAATCTGCGTTTGCATTCTCAAAAGCTAAAGTTAAGGTTAGCATTTCTGTGGCAGCTGTATGAGGAATCTGATGCTTCACTGACTCTTGTAATCTTGCAAGAAAGTGCACATAGGGCTCCTGCGACCCTTGCATGATATGTAAAAATGATTGTACTGGGACTCCCTCTTCTGGAATTGTGACCCAGGCATGTTTAGCGGCCTGTGCACACTGCTGATAAGCAGCACCTGGAAGTGCCATTTGAAGTTCCAGGTCTGAATAAGGGCCATTACCTAACAGCATATCCTCTGTAATGTCTCTGTGTCCAGCAGCATGATTCTGTCTAGCCTGGTCTACACACATTTCTTGCCAATTTAAATTCCATGTCAGGTATGCACTAGCAGACAAACAAGTGTGGGCCAAATGTTTTACATCAAAGGGTGGAAGGCACATAGCACCAAATACAGTTTCTAACAATCCTAAGGTCAGTGGGCTCTGTACCCCATTATTAATTACACTAGTTTTTAATTCCTTCAACAACGTAAACTCTAGTGGGGTTTGTTCATGAATAAACTGCTGTGGATTGTTTGGATCAGGCCTTATGGAAATAGGAAATGTGCAAGGTCCGAAGGGCTCTCCAGCTATGGCAGCAGAGCGTAAAATTCTTTGTATTGAGGTCTCTATTTCTGCTACTGAAGGAAGCAGTACAGATGTTTCTGCAACTGGAGGGGGCAGTATAGGCCAATTTTTATCCTCCCTCTCCTGTTTTTATTTTCAACTGGTGTTGTGGGTGGGACAACATTCTTTCAGATTTTTAGACTCAGAACGTGACTCCTGCTGTCCAGCAGAATAAGAAGGAGATAATGGCAGGAAAGTACGAACTAAACTCCAAGTGGAGAAAGCAGAAGAATCAACTTTAAGACCTTTTTGATGAGCCTGTTTTAATCCTCCTGCTCTTTGCCAATTTGCTACATCAAGAGTGCCTGCCTGTGGAAACCATGGGTTATGCGTAATAACCTCCAGCAGCATCTTCGTTAATGTCCGAGGATTAACCTGAGTACCAGATTGTTTCAACAAAACTTTAAACAACTGCACATAATTTTTTTTCAACAGAAAAATTCTGCCCCATGTTACCTGATTCAGAAAACTTCCCATTCCCAGTACTTCTTTAAGAGAGCACTGACCTTATATTGCTCCTGGTACCTCTTTAGGGCACTGATCAGTACCTCTTTAGGGCACTGACCTTATATCAGCTGCCAGCAGTCATTCCAGGGTCCCCATTCATCTTGTCAATTTCAGCTTCTCTGCTCCAGCAGACCTTCTTCGTTCATGTCCTCGGAGTTCCTGTTCTGGGGTGCCACTTTGATGCGTGAATGGACCTTGGTGGACTGAACAAAGCGGGACGAATGTGAGAATAAAAACAAAAGAGCATTTTTGGAAGAAGGGGTCAGGGGGCTCCTTGCTTTTGGTGAACAAGGGCCCTGAGCTTTAGAGCCCTTCATATTTATTGGGCAAAGGAGATAGGGAGAAGGGGGGCAGGGTGGTTGTCGGTCAGCAGCTTTTGATTTACAGCAGGCTCACAAGACTGCATTCTTTGAACAGTAGGCTCTAGATGAACCAGTAGATAACCTCAAGGTGCACAGCGCCAGGGAGTGATTGCCCTCAGCAAACCTTCTGGTGGCTGGAGCAGAAGCAAGTTTGCCCACATTCTGCATTCATGATAAACAGTTTGCTGTTTGATCATATAGCCTCAGTGGAATGCTGAGTTGGTCACAACCCATGGGCATTCAGCTCTCTATGAAAAGGAGCCTGGCATCTCTCTTGCTGTCTGTCGCCATGGGATATGCCAGCTCCCCCTTTGCCTTCTGCCAGGATTTCTAAGCTTCCTGAGGGTTCACCGGAAGCAGAACAGTGCTTGTACAGCCTGCAGAACCATGAGCCAAATCAATCTCTTTTCTTTATAAATTACTCAGCTTCATGGCTGGGCACAGTGGCTCACGTCTTTAATCCCAGCACTTTGGGAGGCCAAGGTAGGTGGATTACTGAGGTCAAGAGTTCGAGACCAGCCTGACTGACATGGTGTAACCGCATCTCTAATAAAAATACAAAAATTAGCCAGGCATGGTAGGGCATGCCTGTAATCCCAGCTACCCAGGAGGCTGAGGCACAAGAATCGCTTGAACCCAGGAAGCAAAGGTTGCAGTGGGCCAAGATCATGCCACTGCACTCCAGCCTGGGCAACAGAGCCAGACCCCGTCTCAAAAAAAAAAAAAAAAATTACCCAGCCTCAGGTATTCTTTTATAGCAATGCAAAACAGACTAACGCACTATCTTTTTTTTTCAGGTGTAAAGTGAGAATAATCATTGTGAAATGAGATTTTTTTTTTTTTTTTTTTTTTTTTTGAGGCGGTGTCTCGCTCTGTCGCCCGGACTGGAGTGCAGTGGCCGGATCTCAGCTCACTGCAAGCTCCGCCTCCCGGGTTCACGCCATTCTCCTGCCTCAGCCTCCCGAGTAGCTGGGACTACAGGCGCCCGCCACCTTGCCCGGCTAGTTTTTTGTATTTTTTAGTAGAGACGGGGTTTCACCGTGTTAGCCAGGATGGTCTCGATCTCCTGACCTCGTGATCCGCCCGTCTCGGCCTCCCAAAGTGCTGGGATTACAGGCTTGAGCCACCGCGCCCGGCCGTGAAATGAGATATTAAAATTCTTTGGAATAATGCCTCCTCAACAGCTTCACAAAGCTACCATATGGAGTTGTTGTTCAGTGGGTATAGAGTTTCAGTTTTAGAACATGAAAAAGTTCTGGAGACTGGCTGCGCAACAGTGTGGATATACTTTACGTTACTGAACTGTACTCTTAGAAATCATTAGGATAAAGCTGGGCACGGTGGCTTATGCCTGTAATCTCAGTAATTTGGGAGGCCGAGGCAGGTGGATCACGTGAGGTCAGGAGTTTGAGACCAGACTGGTCAACATGGTGAAACCCCATCTCTATTAAAAATACAAAAAATTACTTGGGCATGGTGGCAGGTGCCTGTAATCCCAGCTAGTCGGGAAGCTGAGGCAGGAGAATTGCTTGAACCCGAGAGGCAGAGGTTGCAGTGAGCCAAGATAGTGCCATTGCACACCAGCCTAGGGACAGAGCGAGATTCCATCTCAAAGAAAAAAGAAATGGTTAGGCTGGTACATTTTATGTTATACATTGTTTCCCAGAGTTAACAAAATTTTCAAGGAAATGTACACCATGTGAGATACCTAAAAAGCTGTCCCAGGAGAGGGATGATATTTATTCTGTGAGCTCTGAGAGGGGAGACAGAAGCCAGTTAGCAAACATTGAGTGCTCCAGCCAGCCCACAGAGCCCCAGCATGGATGCTGCACCTGAGGTGGGGCTGGCCTTGGAGACCTCTGGGCCCCTTCCAGCTCAGAGGTCTGAAGGATTTGAGCTGAGTCAGGTCAGCAGATGCTAGAACTTTCCATTCACAGACTGTCCAGTTTTGCTATATTTGAGGAACAGAAAGAGGTCAGAAACCTTGGCATGCTTTCATACTACTAGGAAAACATAACTTGATACAACCTTTAGTATTATCATTTATATTATTATTATTTTTGAATTTTATTATTTATTATTTTCTGTCTTTCTTTCTTTTTTTTTTTTTGATACAGATTTTCCCTCTTGTTGCCCCAGCTAGAGTGCACTTGCACAATCTCGGCTTACTGCAACCTCTGCCTCCCAGGTTCAAACAATTCTCCTGCCTCAGCCTACTGAGTAGCTGGGACTGCAGGTGTGCACCACCATGCCCAGCTAATTTTTGTATTTTTAGTAGAGACGGGGTTTCTCCATGTTGGCCAGGCTGGTCTCAAACTCCTGACCTCAGGTGATCTGCCCGCCTCGGCCTCCCAAAGTGCTGGGATTACAGGCGTGAGCCACCATGCCCAGCCTTTTTATTTATTTTATTGAGATAAGGTCTTGCTATGTTGCTCAGGCTGGTCTTGAACTCCTGGCCTCCCAGAGTGCCGAGATTACAGGTGTGAGCCAAGGTGCCCAGAAGGCACAACCTTTCTGGCAGGCATTCACGACTAAGAACTTAATCCAAGAACACAATTCGGCAAGCGTGTGAAGTTAGGGAAGAGCACTGTTGTGAACTTCAACCAATGAAGATGACCTGAGAAAAACCGGTGACTGCTCGGCAGCATTCAGAGGGATGAGACATCACTCCAACTGAGCCATGAAAATAGGGTCTGGAGGCAGGGAACATAAGCCCAATTCACACTCCAGCTATGACAGGAAATATCCTCTCCATTTACACAGGGTGCACACCAAGTAAATGACTTTGTAACTTTATTTCATTCTCTTCTTTTACTTTTTTTTTTTTTTTTTTGAGACAGAGTCTCGCTCTGTCGCCCAGGCTGGAGTGCAGTGGCACGATCTCGGCTCACTGCAAGCTCTGCCTCATGGGTTCACGCCATTCTCCTGCCTCAGCCTCCTGAGTAGCTGGGACTACAGGCACCCGCCACCACGCCCGGCTAATTTCTTTTTGTATTTTTAGTAGATGGGTTTTCACCACGTTAACCAGGATGGTCTTGATCTCCTGACCTTGTGATCCACCTGCCTTGGCCTCCCAAAGTGCTGAGATGACATGCGTGAGCCACCGCGCCCGGCCTGTTCTCTTCTTTTACATAGGGCGTACACCGAGTAAATGACTTTGTAACTTTACTTCATCCTTTATTTACATATGGCGTACACCAAGTAAATGACTTTGTAGCTTTACTTCATCCTCTTCATTTACGTAGGACATACACCAAGGAACTGATGGAAACTTCTAGAGGGTATTTAAACCCCCCAAAATTCTATAATGGGGTCTTTGAGCCCCTATGCTCAGCCTGTTCCCACACTGTGGGGTATATTTTCATTTTCAATAATTTTCTTCATTTCTTTCCTTTGTGCGTTTTGTCCAATTTTTTGTTCAAGACGCCAAGAACCTGGACACCCTCCACTGGTAACACAACCATCAGGCAATAGGGGTACACCTGGAAAGGACATGGGACAGTTAGTGTAGTGAGGAATGGGAGGCAGGGCCAAATCTCTTTGAGCTGGGAGGCTGCGCCTTCTGGCCTCTCCACAGCCTCACCGCTTCCATTTCCTGAGGCAGACAAGGACTGCCTCAGCCTGGGACAAAACGACCTCTCCGTGTCCACAGCCACCCACAGTTGGCTTAATATTCCAGTCTCACTTCCCAGGATCCTCTGAAGGGCCCAGCTTGGGTCAGATGGCCATTCCTGGGCCAGTCAGCTGTGGTCAGGGGATGGGGTTACATGGCACCCACATGAAGCAAGGCCCATTCCGTAAGTAGGGGCTGTTGAGTGACAGGCACTGTGGAGGTGTCGACACCCGCTCCTCAAAGTATGGTCCTGGACCGAGCAGCATCATCTACATCACTGGGCAGCTTCTTAGCAATGCAGAAACCCAGGCACCACCCCACAGCTAAGGCATCAGAATCTGCTTATTTATTTTGATGATAGGTGCATGGCACCACACTCGGCTCATTTTTGTATTTCTAGTAGAGTTGGGATTTCTCCATGTTGGCCAAGCTGATCTCAAACTCCTGACCTCAAGTGATCCGCCCGCCTCAGCCTCCCAAAAGTGCTGGGATTACAGGCATGAGCCACCGCACCCAGCCTGTAGCCCACATATTGATCCTGTCTGCTCTTTTTTTTTTTTTTTTGAGACAGAGTCTTGCCCTGTCACCTAGGCTGGAGTGCAATGGCACGATCTCGGCTCACTGCAACCTCCGCCTCCCGAGTTCAAGCAATTCTCCTGCCTCAGCCTCCCCAGTAGCTGGGATTACAGGCATGCACTACCATGCCTGAATAATTTTTTGTATTTTTAATAGAGACGGGGTTTCACCATGTTGGCCAGGCGGGTCTTGAATTCCTGACCTCGTGATCCGCCCATCTTGGCCTCCCAAAGTACTAGGATTACAGGCGTGAGCCACCATGCCCAACCTTATTTATTTATTTATTTATTTTTTTGAGACAGAGTCTCGCTCTGTCGCCCAGGCTGGAGTGCAGTGGCTTGATCTCGGCTCACTGCAAGCTCCGCCTCTCGGGTTCACACCATTCTCCTGCCTCAGCCTCCCGAGTAGCCGGGACTACAGGCGCCCGCTACCCTCGCCCGGCTAGTGTTTTGTATTTTTTTAGTAGAGACGGTGTTTCACCGTGTTAGCCAGGATGGTCTCGATCTCCTGACCTCGTGATCCGCCCGTCTCGGCCTCCCAAAGTGCTGGGATTACAGGCTTGAGCCACCGCGCCTGGCCATATTTTTAATTTAAAAAATTTTTTTGGAGATAGTCTTGCTCTGTCGCCCAGACTGGAGTGCAGTGGTACGATCTTGGCTCACTGCAACCTCTGCTTCCCGGGTTCAAGTGATTCTCCTGCCTCAGCCTCCTGAGTAGCTGAGATTACAGGCAGGTGCCATCATACCCGGCTAATTTTTGTACTTTTAGTAGAGATGGGGTTTCACCATGTTGGTCAGGCTGGTCTTGAACTCCTGGCCTCAAGTGATCCACCCGCCTCAGCCTCCCAAAGTGCTGGGATTACAGGCGTGAATGACCATGCCCGGCCAAATTTAGTACTTTATTATTTATTTATTTATTTATTTATTTTTGAGACGGAGTCTCGCTCTGTCGCCCAGGCTGGAGTGCTGTGGCCGGATCTCAGCTCACTGCAAGCTCCGCCTCCCGGGTTTAGGCCATTCTCCTGCCTCAGCCTCCCGAGTAGCTGGGACTACAGGCGCCCGCCACCTCACCCGGCTGATTTTTTGTATTTTTAGTAGAGACGGGATTTCACCGTGTTAGCCAGGATGGTCTCGATCTCCTGACCTCGTGATCTGCCCGTCTCGGCCTCCCAAAGTGCTGGGATTATAGGCTTGAGCCACCGTGCCCGGCCCAAATTTAGTACTTTAAAATAACATTAAAAAATCTGTTTCTGGCAGGGCGCGGTGGCTCAAGCCTGTAATCCCAGCACTTTGGGAGGCCGAGACGGGCGGATCACGAGGTCAGGAGATCAAGACCATCCTGGCTAACACAGTGAAACCCTGTCTCTACTAAAAAATACAAAAAACTAGCCGGGTGAGGTGACGGAGCCTGTAGTCCCAGCTACTCGGGAGGCTGAGGCAGGAGAATGGCGTGAACCCGGGAGGCGGAGCTTGCAGTGAGCTGAGATCCGGCCACTGCACTCTGGCCTGGGTGACAGAGCGAGACGCCATACCAAAAAAAAAATGTATGGCTTGGCTGGGTGCGACTGGCATAGAGACTCTCACAGGGACATGATCATGTTGCGGGCTGAGGATGCTGTCAGGTAAAGGCTCAATTTGGTGAGTATCCTGTCCAAGCTCATGTATGTGTTGGTAGTCCTTAGGTACTCACTTGCAGCTGGTAAGAGACGTTAGTTCCTCAACATGTCTCTAATGGACTGAATAGTATATTGCCCCCAAATTCATGTTTGCACAGAAGCTCAGAATGTGACCTTATTTGGAAATAGGGTCTTTGCAGATGTAATTAAGATAAGATCATGCTGGATGATGTTGGACCATAAATCCAACGACTTTTAATAAGAGAGGACACAGAGAGACACACAGGGAAGGCTATGTGAAGACAGAGGCACAGCCTGGAGTGATACAGCCAAAGGCGGCCAAGGACTGTCCAAAGCCACCAGAAGGAAGGAGCCTTCCCTGTAACCTTCAGAAGGAACATGGCTTTGTTGACTTTTTTTTTTTGAGAGTCTCGCACTGTCACCCAGGCTGGAGTGCAGTGGCGTGATCTTGACTCACTGCAAGCTCTGCCTCCTGGGTACACGCCATTCTCCTGCCTCAGCCTCCTGAGTAGCTGAGACTACAGGTGCCCGCCACTACGCCTGGCTACTTTTTTCTATTTTTGGTAGAAACGGGGTTTCACCGTGTTAGCCGAGATGGTCTCAATCTCCTGTCCTCTTGATCTGCCCACCTTGGCCATGAGCCACTGTGCCTGGCCACTTTTTTTTTTTTGAGATAGAGTCTTGCTCTGTTGCCCAGACTGGAGTGCAGAGGTACAATCTCAGTTCACTGCAACCTCTCTGCCTTCCTGGTTCAGGTGATTCTGCTGGCTCAGACTCCAGAGTAGCTGGGATTACAGGTGACCACCACCACCACTACCGGCAAATTTTTTTTTGTATTTTTAGTAGAGACGGGGTTTCTCCATGTTGGCCAGGCTGGTCTCGAACTCCTGACATCAAGTGATCTGCCTGCTTTGGCCTCCCAAAGTGCTGGGAGTACAGGAGTGAGCCACAGTGCCTGGCCTCTGCTGACACATTCATTACAGACTTCTAGCATCTGGAGCTGTGAGGATCAAATTCTGTTGTTTTAAGCCACCCAATTTGTGATACTTTTTTTTTTTTTTTTTTGAGACGGAGTCTCGCTCTAGCCCGGGCTGGAGTGCAGTGGCCGGATCTCAGCTCACTGCAAGCTCCGCCTCCCGGGTTCACGCCATTCTCCTCCTGCCTCAGCCTCCCGAGTAGCTGGGACTACAGGCGCCGCCACCTCGCCCGGCTATTTTTTGTATTTTTAGTAGAGACGGGGGTTTCACTGTGTTAGCCAGGATGGTCTCGATCTCCTGACCTTGTGATCCGCCCGTCTCGGCCTTGTGATACTTTATTACAGCAGCTTTAGGAACCAAGTGAGCCGGCTTCCCTAAGAGCAAATGAGTCAGAGAGGGCCCCAATGGAAGCCAGAGTGTTTCTGTAACCTAATCTTGAACATGACATCCGTTCACGGGAAGCAAACCACTTGATCCAGCCCACATGCAGGGTGAGAGGACTACATAAGATCATAAGTACCAGGAGGTGAGCATCACTGAAGGCTGTGAACCAGGGTGGCCTCACCAGCAAACAACAGAGGAATTTCATTGGAAGAAACCGCTTTCTTCAGGGTTCTGCCTTCTCCATTCATTGCTTCCTTCAACGGATAAATTTATTAAGTACCTACAATGGATTGGGTATTAGGGATATATGACTCCTAAGACAAAAAAGATTCTTTCCCTTGTTGGGACTATTTAGTTACAGGATAATAGGAACATCTGATTTAGATTAGGAAAGGAGGGTATGGGCAAGGCATGTCTTTCTGAAAAAACATTATCAAGAATTGACCAGGTGTGGTGGCTCACGCCTGTAATCCCAGCACTTTGGGAGGCCGAGGTGGGCGGATCACCTAAGGTCAGCAGTTCGAGACCAGCCTGGCCAACATGGTGAAACCCTGTCTCTACTAAAAATACAAAAATTAGTCGGGTGTGGTGGCAGGCGCCTGTAATCTCAGCTACTTGGGAGGCTGAGGCAGGAGAATCACTTGAACTCAGGAGGCGGAAGTTGCAGTGAGCCGAGATCGCGCCACTGTACTCCAGCCTAGGGGACACAGCGAGGCTCCACCTCAAAGAAGAATAAGGTTGAAGAATGAGTAGAAACTAGGCTGTGCGTGTGTGTGTGTTTGTGTGTATTTGTGTGTGTTAGGAGGGAAGAGTTTCTAGGTAGTGGGAAAGCATGTGCAAATAAGTTGAGCAGCTAGACTAAAAGCTGCCTGGGGGCAGGGATCTTGTCTCTTCATCGCTGCATCTCTATTACACGACATCATCTCTGCATCTCTATTACAAGACACAGAGCCTGGCAGAGAGAAATTGTTACTGGAGGAAATGAATGAATCCCGGGCATCTTCTATATAGGTTGGTGCAAAAATGATTGCAGTTTTTGCCATTACTTTTAAATGGCAAAAACCATAATTACTTTTGCACGAATATTTCCTATTACATATGTCAATTCAAGTCATTTAAAAATTTTCTCCCGAAGTTAACTGCCGGATGATTGCTCTTATTCATATTAGGTAGCATAGGCAAAGCTGCTAGAACAAAAGACTCAAAGTAAGTAAAAGGTCAACCCAAGTTTATTTATTCTCACATAACAATACTGAGTGGATATTTAGGTCAGTAAGGCACAGTTCTCCTCCACTCAGGAATCTCCCATCTTCAGGCCTTGCCTTCTCCAGAGCCTAGTCACCATCTGCTTCCAGTTGGCAGAAGGAGTAAGAGCACAGGGAAGCACCTGTTGGAGGTCCGTATGGGCCAGGCCTGGAAACTGTGCACACCTCTTCTGCTCACTTTCTGCTGGGGAGAGCATAGGCACAGAGCCACACTTATTTTACTTTGAGAATGCAGTGTAGGTGTATGTCCAACAAAGAAAATAATTCGGTAGACAACTAAGTCTCCACTCCAATATTCAATTACTTACGCTCTGGTATGTCTCAAATTAACCTAGATAGAAACGAACTCTGAATCTTCCACCTCCATCAAGTTTTTCACTCATTCAGTGGCATCATTATCCATCCAGTTGCTTAAGCATACATGTGAAAGTTATCCTTGGTCTGTTTCTTATCCTCCCCTTCCACATCTAATCCTTCAGAAGTCCTGACAATGTTACCTCCGGAACATGTCTTAAATCCATCTTCTCAGCCAGGCCCAGTGGCTCACGCCTGTAATCCCAGCACTTTGGGAGGCCAAGGGAGGTGGATCACTTTAACTCAGGAGTTGGAGAGCAGACTGGACAATGTGGAGAGACCCCATCTCTACAAAAAAATACGAAAAATTAGCCAGGCGTGGTGGTATGCCCCTGTAGTTCCAGCTACTCAGGATGCTGAGGTGGGAGAATTGCCTGAGCCCAGGAGGTCTAAGTTGCAGTGAGCTGTGATCATGCCACTGCACTCTAGCCAGTGGCACCCTATTTAAAAAAAAAAAAAATCCATCTTCTCTACACCTTTACTGCCACCTCTTTAGTTCAGACAGTGTAATAATCTCTCAACTGCATTATTCTCCAATAGCCTAATAGCTCAATAGCTCTGTTTCCATTCTTGCTTTCCTATATTCCATTCTTTACAAAGCAGAGTGATATTTTAAAACAAATTTGATCACACCACTCTTTAGTTTAAAACCTTACAATAGCTTAGAATAAAATCCAAAGTCCTGATTATGACCCCCAAAGGCCACATATGATGAAGCCACTGCCTACATCTCCAACCTCATCCTTTTTATACTTAAAAAAAAACTTTTTTTGAAATAGAGACGGGGTTTCACCATGTTGGCCAGGCTGATCTTGAACTCCTGACTTCAAGTGATCTGCCCACCTTGGCCTCCTGAAGTGCTGGGATTACAGGCATGACCCACCACGCCCGGCCTCCAACCTCATCCTTTATCAGTCTCCTCCTACTCGATCTACTCCAGCTACAATGACCTTCTTGCTGATCCTTGAACATATTTAGCGTATTTCCACCTTAAATTTTTTACCCATCTGCCCAGAAATCTTTCCTTGGATTTCCAATAGCCAGCCCTTTCTCATTCCTCAGGGGTCTCAGCTTAAATGTTACCTCCTGAGATTCCTTCCTTAATAATCTAATACGAAGCAGTCCCCACATCCCGTTATTCTCTTACCTCAGCATCCTGTTTATGTTCTTCTCGGCATCAGACTCGGGCTTTTTCCTGTTTATTACCTACTTCCTTTTCCTGAAAGATCCATGTGCCGGTACCGTGTCTTGTTCCTACTGTTTCTCCAATGTCTAGTAGATTCGGCACATACTGATGTGCCAATTAATAAGTTAACGAAGAACCACTGAGAGGCGATTAGTCAAAAGCTCTTTCAAAGCCCTTTGATAGGTTATTGGTGGAGAGTAGGCAGCACAAATCTGGGGTCCCATTCTAACTTGACCACTTCTCGGCTGTACGCAAACTAGCTCTCTTGAGCCTCAGTTGCCTATTCTACAAATTAGGGATGGGAACATCCGTACCTCACACCACCAAATAGCTCCCTTGTAAAGATGAAAGGAGGTAACGTAGGAAAGAACTCCATGTAAGGTTAATGCTCCGTAAACAGAGCTGCTACTGCTATTACATATTCTACACAATCCTGCTCCCTTAAAGCAGGACCCTTTAGGTGCTTCAGTCCTCTCTTCTCTCTCCCGGGTTGACCTCCACAGCTCCTCTCAGAAAAGCGTTTCCCAGGCGTGAATCTCCGCAGAGTGGAGATAAAGGCTGAGGCTCCAACGCACGCGCACTCACGCGAGTCCGGACCCATGACGTCATTAGCGCAGCGCCATCGCCGCGGAAGGTCCAGGGGCCTGTTCTGTAAGCGGCGCGACTTAGGGAGGCCCAGGCGGTCGCCTGCAAGTCGGGTGCGCGGCTCGGGGGCGGCTTGGAAACCCCAGCGGAAGGCAGCAAGGGGCGCGCGGGGCAGTGGAGTCACGAAGCTGGGCGGCAAAAGGGGCGGCCCGGAGCTCCCGTGGAGCACAGCGCGTGCGTGAGGGCAGCCGGCGGGGCTGCCCGGCGCGGGTGTCCCGGCGATGTGTGGCGCTGAGGCGGCGGCGGGAGCAGCGGCGCCGAGCTCTGCTTCGGCTTCGGCTTCGCGGCGGTGCAGGCGGCGGAGGCGGAGGCGCAGGCTACTCTTTAGGACCTGGCGAGCCCGGGTCTAAGCGGCGGCCCCACGAGGCCCCTGCACAGCGCCCCGGGTGGAGGCCCTCCCCGCCTCGCCCTACCCCGGGAGCCTGACTCCCCAGCCGGGGATGAGGCTAGGAGGCGGCCGCGCGGGGCCCAGCACAAAGACTTGTCCCCAGGGGCCGCCGCCTCGGCCGCTGCTGCTGCCGCCAGCCTAGAGCCGCCCGCCGAAGCAGAGCCGGCTCCGGGGTCCTCATCCCTACCGGTCCCGAGGGGCTGCTGCCTCCCATCGCCACGAGGCCCAGGGGCCCGAGTGCCGAGCCCTTTGCTTCCTCGGCCGCGCGGGGACAGGGCGGCTGCGCAGCCTCTGCCTCTCCCGGCTGTGGGGGCCCCACTGAGTATGTCGGAGGAGAGCGACATGGAGAAAGCCATCAAGGTAATGGGGAGGTGCTCCCTCTTCCCACGCGTTGTCCTGTGGCGTTCTCGGCTTCAGCCTCAGAAAGCGGGGAGATTTTGCAGTGAGAGGTTCCATCGACTCCTGGGTTTCGGTCTCCTCTGGATTCCGTGGATCGCGCTTTACAGCCCTGGGGCCAAGGGTGTGGGTGTACGTGTGGGTGTGTGTCCGACTCCCACCAGCTTCCTTGGTGAGTGACTTGTGCTCAACTAGAACGGAGGTGAGTGTTCTGGAGACACTATCAAGTGTCAATGAATGGGACGAAGAGAGCCCTGCTACTACTACACGTTTCGATCATTCCCCAAGGGCCGCCGGCATTTGCTTCCGGATGGTCTACAGCACTTGGAGAGTTGGAATGTATCCATCCCTCCCGATTTGTTTGAAATCAACCTTCTGGAAATCTGCAGATCCAAAACCTGTCCTTTGTCGAATAGTTTGTCCTTACTTTTCCGTGTGTTCTCCCCCTTTTCTCTTTCCTCTTCTCTCTCCTAGGAAGCATTGAATTTACAAGTTAACAGTTCCTGTGACTTAACTGCGCTTAAACCCAAAGAAAAGCAAATGTGTATCCGAAAATTACACAAATAAAATAAGTTTTCTAAAACCTGTTCTTAATTTTTTTTTTTTAAGGCACATTTTGCCCACTTAGGGCCAGGTACCTGTTTTGACAGCTGTAGCTAAGAAATTAGTCTCATGAAAATTAAACAAGCTTAAAGTTTGATGTGTTATTTATTTACTTGCAGTGTTAAGTCAACCCAGTGCATTGAATAATTTCATTTTATCTGTAAGGACAGGCATCTGTTGTCAACTTGGGGTTATTTTCCCCTTCAAGACAATGACTATAGCTAGTAACTGATTAAGAATTTACGCTTCTACCAATTCTTTAGGTGGTGTATATAGTTGCTCAAAATCATCAAGTCATTCCAAAGAAACTTAACCCTTTAAAGGAGATACCAACATATATACATTAAGGAAGACCAGGTTTTTTTTTTTTTTTTTTTTGGAGACAAAGTCTCACTCTGTCCCCCAGGCTGGAGTGCAGTGGCGCGATCTCGGCTCACTGCAAGTTCCGCCTCCTGGGTTCACACCATTCTCCTGCCTCAGTCTACTGAGTAGCTGGGATTACAGGTGCCCGCCCACCACGCCCTGCAATTTTTTTTTTTTTTTTGTATTTTTAGTAGAGACGGGGTTTCACGGTAATAGCCAGGATGGGCTCGATCTTCTGACCTCGTGATCCACCTGCCTCGGCCTCCCAAAGTGGTGGGATTACAGGCGTGAGCCACCGTGCCTGGCCCAAGGAAGACCAGGTTTTTAATCATAAAAATAAAGATTCTATAAGACTGCTTTGATATATCCTTTTCTTCTTCTTCTTTTTTTTTTTTTCTGAGTCGGAGTCTTGCTCTGTCGCCCAGGCTGGAGTGCAGTGACACACTCTTGGCTCACTGCAACCTCCGCCTCCCAGGTTCAAGTGATTCTCCTGCCTCGGCCTCCTGAGTAGCTGGGACTACAGGCTTGTGCCACCACACCCAGCTAATTTTTTTTTGTTTTTAGTAGAAGTGATGTTTCACTGTGTTAGCCAGGGTGGTCTCCATCTCCTGACATTGTGATCTGCCCGCCTCGGCCTCCCAAAGTTCTGAGATTACAGGTGTGAGCCACCGCGCCCAGCCTTGGTTTGGGTTTTATTGGCACAGAGGCATGATTTGCTGCCTGAAGTTATTTAATTGGGTTGTCAAAGCGTATGTGGCCAATTTTTAAGCATTATCTCGTGTGTGCCAGGTGGTGTCCTAGACACAAATGGTACAAGCCAGACTCCTAGATGTCCCTGTTGTCATGTAGCTTGTATTCTAGAGGGTGGTGTTACTGCTAGGTGGTTTTAAGTGTGGAAAGGGTGAGGAGTACTATGTTAAATAGGGTAGTCCAAGGAGGTGACACTTTGTAGAGTTCTGACGGAAATGATAGAGCAAGCCACCACTGTCTCAGGGAAGAGTATAACAGGCAGTGGGAACAGCAAGGACAGACCTTGAGGTAGAAGCAGGTGTAGTGTGATGTAGGAAGAGCAAGGTTGCTAGAATGCAGTGGGTCAGTGGAAATAATGTAGAGTAGCAATGGGAAGCAAGTCACTTAGGGCCTTGTAGGCCATCGTAAGACCTTTGGCTTTGACCCTGATTAAAAGGGGAACTATAGAAGAGTTTTGAGCAGAAGAGAAACATAGTTCCACGGGATAAGTATACAAATAGGGCAGCAATGTCGCTTAGTGGTTGTTATAGTTTCTCCAGGTAGACTCAGTTGAAATCTCAGCCTACGTTTTTTTTTGAGACAGAGTCTCACTCTGTCACTCAGGCTGGAGTGCAGTGGTGTGATCTCGGCTCACTGCAGCCTCCTCCCGGGTTCAAGCAGTTCTTGTGCCTTGGCCCTCTGAGTAGCTGGGACTACAGGTGCACACCACCACACCCGGCTAAAATTTTTGTATTGCTAGAAAAGATGGGGTTTCACCATGTTGGCCAGGCTGGTCTCCTGGTCTCAGGTAATCTTCCTGCCTCAGCCTCCCAAAGTGTTAGGACTACAGGCATGAGCCACCACGCCCAGCCTACCCTTTCTATTTTATTAGCTGTATGTCCGAGTACGATGTCACTTCACTTCTGTCTTGTTAGTTTCCTCATCTGTAGACGGGATAAAAGCACTCCCCAGCTCATAGGGTTTTTCGTTTGTTTGTTAGTTTTTGAGGATTAAATGAGCAGATATACCTAAATGTGCTTTTAATAATACCTAGACCAGGCACCGTGGCTCACATCTGTAACCCCAGTACTTTGGGAGGCCGAGGTGGGCAGATCACCTGAGTTCAGGAGTTGGAGAACACTCTGGCCAACATGGTGAGACCCCCATCTCTACTAAAAGTAGAAAAATTAGCCAAGTGTGGTGGCACACATCTGTAATCCCAGCTACTCAGAAGGCTGAGGCAGGAAAATCGCTTGAACCTGGGGGGCGGAAGTTGCAGTGAGCTGAGATCGTGCCACTGCACTCCAGCCTGGGCGACAGTGAGACTCCTTCTCAAAAAAGTAATAATACCTAACAGCAAGAGCTCAATGAATATTAGCTGATAGCAATTTAAAGGTGCTTTACAAAGAGTTGTTTTTTCACTTGACTCTTGCCCAGCCCAATTTTTTTTCTTTTCTTTTTTTTTGAGACGGAATCTTGCTCTGTCCCCCAGGCTGGAGTGCAGTGGCGCGATCTTGGCTCACTGCAAGCTCCACCTTCCTGGGTTCACGCCATTTTCCTGCCTCAGCCTCCTGAGTAGCTGGGACTACAGGTGCCCGCCACCACGCCTGGCTAATTTTTTGTATTTTTAGTAGAGACAGGGTTTCACAGTGTTAGGATGGTCTTTTTTTTTTTTTTTTTTTTTTTTTTTGAGACGGAGTCTTGCTCTGCCGCCCAGGCTGGAGTGCAGTGGCCGGCTCTCAGCTCACTGCAAGCTCCGCCTCCCGGTTCAGGCCATTCTCCTGTCTCAGCCTCCCGAGTAGCTGGGACTACAGGCGCCCGCCTCGTCGCCCGGCTAGTTTTTTGTATTTTTTAGTAGAGACGGGGTTTCACCGTATTAGCCAGGATGGTCTCGATCTCCTGACCTCGTGATCCGCCCGTCTCGGCCTCCCAAAGTGCTGGGATTACAGGCTTGAGCCACCGCGCCCGGCTTAGGATGGTCTTGATCTCCTGACCTTGTGATCCACCCGCCTCGGCCTCCCAAAGTGTTGGGATTACAGGCGTGAGCCACTGCTGTTGGTATTGTACAGATACCCAGCCCAATTTTCTTAAAATTTTTTTAGCTTTTCTTTACTCAGAAGTACTCAATAGGTCATGGTGAATCTACACTAATTTGGGCATGTCCAACCAATACCTATTGGTGGAGCTGAAAATCAGTACTGATTAGGATGTACTGCTTTGGAAGCAAGCCAGCATTATATCAAATAAAAAACATTTGGTCTGTGGCATTGTGTTGTATTCATTGTTTTGGTTTTTTTGAGGTGTTCAGCAGATGGTGAGCACTGAGACAAACCTGTAGTGTTCAGCTGGAAAGCTATTTTCCTGGCCTCCAGCCATAGCACTTGAACTCTTGCTGCCAGGCTACCTGAGAGTGGACTGATTGGACTTTAAGATCTCATCCTTCCTTATCCATGGTTTTGCTTTCCACAGTTTCAGGTACATATGGTCAACTGCAGTCTGAAAATATTAAGTGGAAAAACCCAGAAATCAATAATTCATAAGTTTCTTTCTTTTTTTTTTTTTTTGAGACAGAGTCTTGCTTTGATGCCCAGGCTGGAGTGCAGTGGTGCGATCTTGGCTCACTGCAACCTCTGCCTCCTGGGTTCAGGCAATTCTCCTGCCTCAGCCTCCTGAGTAGCTGGGATTACAGGTGTGCAGCACCACGCCTGGCTAATTTTTGTATTTTTAGTATGTTGACCAGGCTTGTCTTGAACTCCTGACCTCATGATCCACCCTCCTCGGCCTTCCAAAGTGCTGTAGTTACAGGCATGAGTCACTGCGCCTGGCCCTCGTAAGTTTCAGATTATGCATTATTCTTTGTAATGTAATGAAATCTCTTACCATATTGCCTGGGACATGAATCATCCCTTTGTCCAACATGTTCACACTGTATATGCTTCCTATCCTGTAATTACTTAGTAGTCATCTTGGTTATCAGAACGAACAGTATATATAGGGTTCACCACTATCCATAGATAGTGCCACTGCACTCCACTCCAGCCTGGCAGCAGAGCGAGACTCTGTCTCAAAAAAAAAAAAAAAAGAAAAATCTTTTCTACGTTCATAGTAATGATCCAATAGAGGAGGGTATACTTTCTTATTTATTCTGTAAAGCTAGCATTACATTCATACCAAAACCAGAAAAAGGCATCACAAAAAAAATATCTATCATGAATATAGATTTAACAATCCTCAACAAAATATTAACAAACTGAAACCAGCAACATGTAAAAATGATTCTTTTTTTTTTTTTTTTTTTTGAGACGGAGTCTCGCTCTGCCGCCCAGGCTGGAGTGCAGTGGCCCGGTCTCAGCTCACTGCAAGCTCCGCCTCCTGGGTTTACGCCATTCTCCTGCCTCAGCCTCCCAAGCAGCTGGGACTACAGGCGCCCGCCATGTCGCCCGGCTAGTTTTTTGTATTTTTTAGTAGAGATGGGGTTTCACCATGTTAGCCAGGATGGTCTCGATCTCCTGACCTCGTGATCCGCCCGTCTCGGCCTCCCAAAGTGCTGGGATTGTAAAAATGATTCTACACCAGATAAGTGGGTCTAAGTGGGTCTAAGTGGAGTTTATACCAGGAATGCAAGATTGGCTAAATATCTGAAAATCAAGTCATGTTACCATATACTACATTAGGAATACAAAACAAAAACCACATAATTAACTCAATAGATGAAGGAAAAATATTTAACAGAAACTCAACACCCATTCCTGATAAAAACTGTCAGCCAAGCCAGGCACAGTGGCTCAAGCCTGTAATCCCAGCACTTTGGAGGCTGAGGTGGGTGGATCACCTGAGGTCAGGAATTTGAGACCAGCCTGACCAGCAAGGTGAAACCCCGTCTCTACTAAAAAACATAAAAATTAGCCATAGAGACATGGGTCCCACTATATTGCCCAAGCTGGTCTCCAGCTCTAGAGCTCAAGCAGTTGTCCCACTTTGGCCTTCTGAAGTGCTGGAATTATAGGCATGAGTCACCACGACTGGTTGTGAAATATCCTTTTTTTTTTTTTTTCTGAGATGGAGTCTTGCTCTGTTGACCAGGCTGGAGTGCAGTGGCATAATCTCAGCTCACTGCAACCTCCGCCTCCCAGGTTCAAGCAGTTCTCCTGCCTTAGCCTCCCAAGTAACTGGGATTACTGGTGTGTGCCAGCATGCCTGGCTAATTTTTGTATTTTTAGTAGAGACGGGGTTTCACCATGTTGGCCAGTCTGGTCTCGAACTCTTGACCTTGTGATCTGCCTGCATCCCAAAGTGCTGGGATTACAGGCATGAGCAACTGTGCCTGGCCAAAATAACCTTTTATTTCATATTGAAGATGCAGCTTTTATGTGGGTGCAAGAGTGCTATAAGAAAGGCATACCTATAGCCTCTAATATTTTTTGAGAAAAATCAGTCATTGTGTCTTAAAGCAAAAGGAAGGTAAAGGATCTAAAGTTGGAGAATTTAATGCCAGCAAAGGATGGTTTGATAATTGTAGAGAAGTTTGGCTTAAAAAATGTCAGAGTAACAGGAGAAGCAGCTTCTGCTGGCCAGGAGGCGGCAAACAAGTTCCCAGATGCCATTAAGAAAATCATTGAGGAAAAAGGATATCTGCTTGAATGGGTTTTTAATGCAGACAAAAAAGCCCTATTCTGGGGAACACAATGCCACAAAGGACATTTTTTAGTAAGGAACAGCAGTGAGTGCCGAGATTTAAGTCAGGAAGAGCTAGGTTAACTTCTGTTTTGTGTAAATGCAGTCAAGTTTATGATCAGGACTACCCTTGTCTATAAAGCTGCTAACCTCTGAGCCTTGAAGGGAGAAGATAAAACACCAGCTGCCAGTCTGTTTGTATCAATAGAAAGCCTGGATAATGAGAATGCATTTTCTCTTTTTTTTTTTTTTTTTGAGATGGAGTCTCGCTCTGTGGCCCAGGTTGGAGTGCAGTGACGTGATCTCGGCTCTCTGCAAGCTCTGCCTCCTGGGTTCACGCCATTCTCCTGCCTCAGCCTCCCGAATAGCTGGGATTACAGGCGTCCGCCACCACACCCGGCTAATTTTTTATATTTTTAGTAGAGATGGGGTTGCACTGTGGTAACCAGGGTGGTCTTGATCTCCTGACCTTGTGACCTGCCCGCTTCGGTCTCCCAAAGTGTTGGGATTACAGGCGTGAGCCACTGAGCCCGGCCGAGAACCCATTTTCTGATTCAGTTCCATTGATGCTTTGTCCCTGAAATGAGGAAGTACCATGCTAGTAAAGGACTACTTTTTTTTTTTTTTTTTTTTTAAGACAGAGTCTCGCTTTGTCCCCCAGGCTGGAGTGCAGTGTCATGATCTTGGCTCACTGCAACCTCTGCTTCCCGGGTTCAACCGATTCTCCTGCCTCAGCCTCCCGAGTAGCTGGGATTATAGGTGCCTGCCACCAGACCCAGCTAATTTTTGTATTTTAGTAGAGACAGGGTTTCAGCATGTTCGCCAGGCTGGTCTTGAACTCGTGACCTAAAGTGATCCACCTGCCTCGGCCTCTCAAAGTGCTGGGATTACAGGCATGAGCCACCATTCCCAGCCAGGACTGCCTTTTAAAGTTCTTTTGATACAATGCCTCTGGCCACCCAGAATCCCATGAGTTCAACACTAGGCTTTGAAGTGGTCCGCTTGTCCAGAAACAGTGTCTCTAATTCAGCCTCTAGATCAGGAGGTTGTAAGGACTTTTTTTTTTTTTGAGACGGAGTCTCGCTCTGTCACCCAGGCTGGAGTGCAGTGGCCGGATCTCAGCTCACTGCAAGCTCCGTCTCCCGGGTTTACGCCATTCTCCTGCCTCAGCCTCCCGAGTAGCTGGGACTACAGGCGCCCGCCACGTCGCCCGGCTAGTTTTTTGTATTTTTTAGTAGAGACGGGGTTTCACCAGGTTAGCCGGGATGGTCTCGATCTCCTGACCTCGTGATCCGCCCGCCTCGGCCTCCCAAAGTGCTGGGATTACAGGCTTGAGCCACCGCGCCCGGCCAGGACTTTTTTTTTTTAGAAAGAGTCTGGCTCTGTCTCCCAGGCTGGAGTGCAGTGGGGTGATCTCGGCTCGTTGCAACCTCTGCCTCCCAGGTTCAAGCAATTATCATGCCTCAGCCTCTCGAGCAGCTGGAATTACAGGCACGCACCACGATGCCTGGCTAATTTTTGTATTTTAGCAGAGATGGAGTTTCACCATTTTGCCCAGGTTGGTCTCGAACTCCTGGCCTCAAGTGATCTGCCCGCCTTGGCCTCCCAAAGTGCTGGGATTACAGGCTTGAGCCACTGTACCTGGTACAGGACTTTCAAGACTCATTACATGGGATACTCTGGAAAAGACTCTTAACACCAAGGAAGAGAATCCTGATAGTACGTCATGAAAGTCTAGAGGGATTACACCACGGAAGATGCCATTGTTATAGAAAAAGCTGTGGAAGCCATCAAGCCTGAAACAATAAATTCCTGGTGGAGAAAACTCTGTCCAGTTGTGCATGACTTCATAGGATTTGTGACAACTGGTTAAGGAATTCATGAAAGAGATTGTGGATATGGCAAAAAAGGTGAAGGGTGAAGAGTTTTAAGGTACAGATCTTGGAGAAATTCAAGAGCTAATAGACACCACACCTGAGGAATTAATAGAAGATGACTTGATGGAGATGAGTGCTTCTAGCCAGACAGTAAGGAATAAGAGGTACAAGAAACAGGGGCAGGGAAAAATTGCCATTAGACAATTTGCCAGAAGGGTTCCAATTATTCAAGACTTCCTTTGGCTTTGTTTATGGACTATGGAATGGACCCTTCTATGATACTGACACTGAATTGAAAGCAAATGGTGGAAGAAGGATTAGTATTGTATAGAAATGTTCTTAGAGAAATGGAAAAACAAAAAAGTCAGACAGAAATGAGGATGTATTTTTGTAATGTTACACCAGATGTGCCTGCCTCTCCGGCCTTCCTTTCCATGCCCTTCACCTCTTCTACCTCTGCTACTCCGAGACAGCAAGACCAACCAACTCCTTCCTTTCCCTCAGTCTGCTCATCCTGAAGATGGGTGAAGACCTTTATGATGATGCACTTCTACTTAATGAGCAGCAAATATGTTTTCTCTTATGATTTTCTTAACATTTTTTCTCTCTTACTCTATTGTAACAATAGAGTAGCAGTACATATATAAAATATGTGTTAATTGACTTTCTGTTGTCAATATGGTTAACAGGTTATTAATAGTTAAATTTTGGGGGAGTCAGAAGTTATATGTAGATTTTTGACTGCCCATGGTGTCAGTGCCCTTAACCTTCACGTTGTTCAAGGGTCAAGTATATTATCTTGTCTATGAATGTAGTAGAGCTCCCCGTTTCTTTCTTTTTTTTTTTTTTTGTGACGGAGTCTCGCTCTTCCACCCAGGCTGGAGTGCAGTGGCCGGATCTCAGCTCACTGCAAGCTCTGCCTCCCGGGTTCACGCCATTCTCCTGCCTCAGCCTCCCGAGTAGCTGGGACTACAGGCGCCCGCCTCGTCGCCCGGCTAGTTTTTTGTATTTTTAAGTAGAGACAGGGTTTCACCGTATTAGCCAGGATGGTCTCGATCTCCTGACCTCGTGATCCACCCGTCTCGGCCTCCCAAAGTGCTGGGATTACAGGCTTGAGCCACCGCGCCCGGCCAAGCTCCCCGTTTCTTTTTTTTTTTTTTTTTTTTTTTTTGAGACGGAGTCTCGCTCTGTCGCCCAGGCTGGAGTGCAGTGGCCGGATCTCAGCTCACGGCAAGCTCCGCCTCCCGGGTTTACGCCATTCTCCTGCCTCAGCCTCCCGAGTAGCTGGGACTACAGGCGCCAGCCACCTCGCCCGGCTAGCTTTTTTTTGTATTTTTTAGTAGAGACGAGGTTTCACAGTGTTAGCCAGGATGGTCTCGAACTCCTGACCTCGTGATCCGCCCGTCTCGGCCTCCCAAAGTGCTGGGATTACAGTCTTGAGCCACCGCGCCCAGCCGAGCTCCCCGTTTCTTTAGGGCTTCTTCAGTTTCTCTAAGCAGTGTTTTCTAGTTTCCAGTGTATATAAATCTATAAATCTTGCCCTTTGATAAATTTATTCCTTTTTTTTTTTTTTTTTGAGACAGAGTCGCACTCTGTCTCGCAGACTTAAGTGCAGTGGTACAGTCTTGGCTCATGTCAACCTTTGTCTCCCGAGTTCAAGTGATTCTCCTGCCTCAGCCTCCTGAGTATTTGGGATTACAGGCTCGCTCCACCATGCCTGGCTAATTTTTGTATTTTCAGTAGAGACAGGGTTTCACCGTGTTGGCCAGGCTGATCTTGAACTCCTGACCTGAGGCAATCCACCTGACTTGGCCTCCCAAAGTGCTGGGATTACAGGCGAGAGCCACCGCGCCCAGCCTGATAAATTTATTCCTATTTTCTTATTTATGCCTGTAATCCCAGCACTTTGGGAGGCTGAGGCGGTCAGATCACGAGGTCAGCAGATCGAGAACATCCTGGCTAACATGGTGAAATCCTGTCTCTACTAAAAAAAGTACAAATAATTAGCCGGGCGTGGTGGCGGGTGCCTGTAGTCCCTTTTATTCAGGAGGCTCAGGCAGGAGAATGGTGCGAAACTGGGAGGCGGAGCTTACATTGAGCCGAGATCGTGCCACTGTACTCCGGCCTGGGCAACAGAGCAAGACTCTGTCTCAAAAAAAAAACAACAAAAAAACAAAAAGAATGGAATTGTTTTCTTCATTTCATTTTTGGATTGTTTGTCGCTAGTGTATGGAAATACAGTTGATTTCTATACATTGATTTTGTGTTTTGTATCCTTAGTACATTTGCATACCAGTTCTTATAGATCCCTTAGGATTTTCTACGTATAAAACAAAATTTTTTTGTTTTGAGATGGAGTCTCTCTCTGTTGCCCAGGCTGGAGTGCAGTGGCGTGATCTCAGCTTACTGCACCCTCCGCCTCCCAAGTTCAAGCAATTCTTCTGTCTCAGCCTCCTGAGTAGCTGGGACTACAGGTGCCTACCACCATGCTCAGCTAATTTTTCACCTGTTTAGTAGAGATGGGGTTTCACCTTGTTGGTCAGGCTGGTCTCAAATTCCTGACCTCAGGTGATCCACCCGCCTCGGCCTCCAAAGTGCTGGGATTACGTGCTTGAGCCACTATGCCTGGCCTGGCTGACAGTTTTTATCAGGAATGGGTGTTGAGTTTCTGTTAAATATTTTTCCTTCATCTATTGAGTTAATTATGTGGTTTTTGTTTTGTATTCTTAATGTAGTATAGAGTAATAATACTTGATTTTCAGATATTAAGCCAATCTTGCATTCCTGGTATAAACCCCACTTAGACCCACTTAGACCCCCTTATCTGGTGTAGAATCATTTTTACATGTTGCTGGTTTCAGTTTGTTAATATTTTGTTGAGGATCGTTAAATCTATATTCATGATAGATATTTTCTTGTGATGCCTTTTTCTGGTTTTGGTATGAATGTAATGCTAGCTTTATAGAATAAGTTAGAAAGTATATCCTGCTCTATTGGATCATTACTATGAACGTAGAAAAGATTTTCTTTCTTTCTTTCTTTTTTTTTTTTTTTTTTGAGACAGAGTCTCACTCTGCTGCCAGGCTGGAGTGGAGTGCAGTGGCACGATCTTGGCTCACTACAACCTCTGCCTCCCTGGTTCAAGTGATTCTTCTGTCTTGGCCTCTCAAGTAACTGGGACTACAGGCACGTGCCACCATGCCCAGCTAGTTTTTGTATTTTTAGTGAAGATGGGATTTTACCATGTTGGCCAGATGGTCTCGTCTCTTGACCTCGTGCTCCACCTGTCTCAGCCTCCCAAAGTGCCGGGATTACAGGCATGAGCCACCACGCCCAGCCAGTAATGATTTTCAATATGAAATAAAAGGGTGTTTTACAGCCAGGTGTGGTGGCTCATGTCTGTAATCCCAGTACTTTGGGAGGCCAAAGTTTGGAATACATTATTTCTTTAAATATGTGGTTCTCAATGGAAGGGGCAGGGATTTTACCTCTTGGAAGACATTTGGTAACATCTGGAGAAATTTTTGGTTATCACAGCTGGTAGCGAGTGCTTCTGGCACCTAGTGGGTAGAGGGAAGGAATGCTGCTGAACATCCTAAAAGGCAAAGGCAACCCCACAACAGAGAACTCTCTGGCTCAAGATGTCAGTGGTGCTGAGGTTGAGAAACCCTACAAATGTGTAGTATTTACCACTGAAACCCATAGGCTTAGACTTTGTTTCATGGGAAGATACTCAGTTATTAATTCAGTTTTTTTATGGGTCTATTCAGGTTTTCTTTTTCTTCTTGAGTGAGTTTTGGTAATTTCTGTCTTTCTAGAAGTTTGTCCATTTTATCTAGTGCTCTAATTTGCTGGCATAAAGTTGTTCATGGTTTTCCCTTTTAATACTTTGATTTCTATAAAGTCAATTGTGATATTCCCGCTTTCATTTCTAATATTAATAATTTGTGTCCTCCCCTTTTTTTTAATTGGTCAGTTCAGCTAAAGGTTTGTTAACTTTGTTGATCTTTTCAAATAATCAACTTTTGGTTTTCATTGATTTTCTCTATTTTTCTGTATTCTGTTTTATGGCTTTCTGCTCAAATCTTTTTTTTTTTTTTTTTTTGAGAGCGGAGTCTTGCTGTGTCGCCCAGGCTGGAGTGCAGTGGCGCGATCTCGGCTCACTGCAAGCTCCGCCTCCTGGGTTCCAGCCATTCTCCCGCCTCAGCCTCCGAGTAGCTGGGACTACAGGCGCCCGCCACCGCGCCCGGCTAGTTTTTTGTATTTTTAGTAGAGACAGGGTTTCACCATGTTAGCCAGGAGGGTTTCGATCTCCTGACCTCGTGATCCACCGGCCTCGGCCTCCCAAAGTGCTGGGATTACAGGCTTGAGCCACCGCGCCCGGCCTCAAATCTTTATTATTTTCTTCTTTCTGCTTGCTTTGAGTATAGTCTGCTCTTTTTCTATATTTTAAAGGTAGAAGGTTAGGTTAGTGATTGTGATCTTTTCTAATGTAGGCATTTACAGCTATAAATTTCTGTTTCAGGCCGGACGCGGTGGCTCAAGCCTATAATCCCAGCACTTTGGGAGGCCGAGACGGGCGGATCACGAGGTCAGGAGATCGAGACCATCCTGGCTAACACTGTGAAACTCCGTCTCTTCTACTAAAAAATACAAAATCTAGCCGGGCGAGGTGGCGGGCGCCTGTAGTCCCAGCTACTCCGGAGGCTGAGGCAGGAGAATGGCATAAACCCGGGAGGCGGAGCTTGCAGTGAGCTGAGATCCGGCCACTGCACTCCAGCCTGGGCGACAGAGCGACACTCCGTCTCAAAAAAAAAAAAATTTCTGTTTCAGCACCACTTCAACTTCATCTCTTTTTTTTTTTTTTTTTTTTTTTTGAGACGGAGTCTCGCTCTGTCGCCCGGCCTGGAGTGCAGTGGCCGGATCTCAGCTCACTGCAAGCTCCGCCTCCCGGGTTTACCGCCATTCTCCTGCCTCAACCTCCCGAGTAGCTGGGACTACAGGCGCCCGCCACCTCGCCCGGCTATTTTTTTCTATTTTTTAGTAGAGACGGGGTTTCACAGTGTTAGCCAGGATGGTCTCGATCTCCTGACCTCGTGATCCGCCCGTCTCGGCCTCCCAAAGTGCTGGGATTACAGGCTTGAGCCACCGCGCCCGGCCAACTTCATCTCAGTATTTTTGGCAAATTGCTTTTGCATTTTCATTGAGATAAAATATTTTCTGATATCTCATGTTAAATCTTCTTTGACCTCCTGGTTATTTAAAAGTGTGTTGTTTAGGCTGGGTGCAGTGGCTCACGCCTGTAATCCCAGCACTTTGGGAGGCCGAGGCAGGCAGATCATGAGGTCAGGAGTTTGAGACCAGCCTGGCCAATATGGTGAAACCCTGTCTCTACTAAAAATACAAAAATTAGCTGGGTGTGGTGGTGTGCACCTGTAGTCCCAGCTACTTGGGAGGCTGAGGCAGAAGAATCGCTTGAACCTGGGAGGTGGAGATTATGGTGAGCTGAGATCGTGCCACTGTACTCTAGCCTGGAAACAAAGCAAGACTCCATCTCAAAAGAAAAAAAAAGAAAAAGCATTGTTTTAATTTCTTTCTTTTTTTTTTTTTTTTTTTTTTTCTTGAGATGCAGTTTCACTCTTGTTGCCCAGGCTGGAGTGCAATGGCGTGATCTTGGTTCACCGCAACCTCTGCCTCCCAGGTTCAAGCGATTCTCCTACCTCAACCTCCCGAGTAGCTGGGATTACAGGCATACGCCACCATGCCCGGCTAATTTTGTACTTTTAGTATGAGACTGGGTTTCTCCATGTTGATCAGGCTGGTCTCGAACTCCCAACCTCAGGTGATCTGCCCGCCTCCGCCTCCCAAAGTGCTAGGATTACAGGCATGAGCCACCGTGTCCAGTCATGTTGTTTAATTTCTAAATATGTATGGATTTCCCAAGTTTCCTTCTATTCATTTCTAGCTTAATTCCATGGTTGTTGGGAAACTTCATATAATTTATTTTCAATTCATTTAGATTTCTTTTATGATCTAGAATATGGCCTATCATAAGCCATTTCAGATGAAGACTAACTTTAAATTAATACTAATAGTTTCAGTTTTATAGAAAATGCTCCAGTTTAGCTCCATTGTCTCCCTCTTTTTTTTTCTTTTCTTTTTTTTTTTTTTTTGAGACGGAGTCTAGCTCTGTTGCCCAGGCTGGAATGCAGTGGCCGGATCTCAGCTCACTGCAAGCTCCGCCTCCCAGGTTTACGCCATTCTCCTGCCTCAGCCTCCCGAGTAGCTGGGACTACAGGCGCCCGCCACCTCGCCCGGCTAGTTTTTTGTATTTTTTTTTAGTAGAGATGGGGTTTCACCATGTTAGCCAGGATGGTCTCGATCTCCTGACCTTGTGATCCGCCCGCCTCGGCCTCCCAAGGGCTGGGATTACAGGCTTGAGCCACCGTGCCCGGCCTCTTTTTTTTTTTTCTGAGACCGAGTCTCACTCTGGAGAGTCTCACTCTGGAGGCTGGAGTGCAGTGGCACGATCTCGGCTCACTGCAACCTCCACCTCCCAGGTTCAAGTGATTCTCCCACCTCAGCCTCCTGAGTAACTGGAATTACAAGTGTGCACCACCATGCCCAGCTAATTTTTGTGTTTTTAGTAGAGATGGAATTTCACCATGTTGGCCAGGCTGGTCTCAAACTCCTGACCTCAGGTGATCCAACTGCTTGGCCTCCCAAAGTGCTGGACTTACAGTCGTGAGCCACTGCGCTCAGCCTTCTCCCTCTTCTTTTGTGTTGCTGTTTTCTATGTATTATGTATGTAGATATTACAAACCAGAAAATACAGTGTTGTAGTTATTTGTTTATGCAGTTAAATCTTACCTGTTTTAAATAAGAGAAAGGAGTAAAATATATTTCTAGCCTTTTATGTGGACCTACAGTATATTTACCATTTTTGTTATTCTTCATTTTTTCCCTCTTGATCCAAGTTACTATCTGATGTAATTTCTCTGTTGATTTTCTAGATATGTATTTTTGAAATGCTTTTATGAGGATTATTATTATTATTATTATTTTTTTTTTTTTGAGGCGGAGTCTTGCTCTGTCGCCCAGGCTGGAGTGCAGTGGCCGGATCTCAGCTCACTGCAAGCTCCGCCTCCCGGGTTCCCGCCATTCTCCTGCCTCAGCCTCCCAAGTAACTGGGACTACAGGCGCCCGCCACTCGCCCGGCTAGTTTTTTGTATTTTTAGTAGAGACGGGGTTTCACTGTGTTCGCCAGGATGGTCTCGATCTCCTGACCTTGTGATCCGCCCGTCTCGGCCTCCCAAAGTGCTGGGATTACAGGCTTGAGCCACCGCGCCCGGCCTTTTATGAGGATTATAATATGCATCTTTAATTTATCACAGTCTTACTTTGGGTTAAAATTGACTAAAGTCTGGTAAGATACAGCGCCTTTGCTCCAAGGTAGCTGTCCCTTGTGTTCTTATTGTCATGTGTATCTTTATATGTTGTAACCTATCTTATGTCTATTTATGAAATTAAGAGAAGAAAATAATTTTTTTCCATGTTTACTTGTTCTAGTACTTTCTGTTCCTTCTTGTCTATCCGAGTTTTCTTTTTTCTTTTCTTTTTTGAGATGGAGCCTCGCTCCCGTCGCTTAAGCTAAAGTTCAGTGGTATGATCTTGGCTCACTGCAACCTCCACCTCCCGGGTTCAAGCAATTCTCCTTCCTCACCCTCCGTAGTAGCCGGGATTACAGATGTGTGCCACCATGCCTTTTTTTTTTTGTATTTTTAGTAGAGATGGGGTTTCGCCATGTTGGCCAGGCTGGTCTTGAACTCATGACCTAATGTGATCCCCCCCACCTTGACCTACCAAAGTGCTAGGATTACAGACGTGAGCCACTGTGCCCGGCCTGATCCAAGTTTTCATACAGTAGCGTTGCCATTCTCGCCAAAGGACTTCCTTTGGTAGTTCTTGTAGGCCAATTCTACTAGCAGTGAATTCTTTCAGTGTTTATTTATTTGATAATGCCTTTATTTCACTGTTAATTTTTGAAGGATAATTTTGTTCAATGTAGAATTTATGCTTGACAGTTTTTTCTTTCAATACTTTCATTATGTGATTCTACTGTCTTCTGGCTTCCATTGTTTCTGATGAAAAGTCAGCCATTATTTATATTGCTGTCCATGATATGCCATTTTTTCCGTCATGCTTACGTTATTTTCTCTTTCTCTTTCAGTGGTTTTATGTATGTGTGTGTGTGTGTGTGTGTGTGAGAGAGAGAGAGAGAGAGAGAGAGAGAGAGAGAGACAGGGTCTCGCTCTGTTGCCCAGGCTGGAGTGCAGTGGCGTGATCTCAGCTCACTGCAACCTCGATCTTCTGGGCTCAAGCAACCCTCCCACCTCAGTCTCCCCAGTAGCTGGGACCACAGGCACAAGCATGCACCACTACACCAGGCTAATTTTTGTATTTTTTATAGAGACGGGGTTTTGCCATGTTGCCCAGGCTGTTCTCAAACTCCTGACTTTTAAGCGACCCTCGTGCCATAGCCTCCCAAAGTGCTGGGATTACAGGCATGAGGCACTGCACCCAGTCTTGTCTTTCAGTGTTTTAAATGTGATATGTCCAGGTGTGGTTCTTTTTGTGTTTATCTTATTTAGAGTTTGTTGAGCTTCTTGGAGACTGTAGGTTATTACCGTTCATCAAGTTGGGGAAGCTTTTGCCTGTTCTTCAAATATTCCCACCTCCCCCATCTTCACCACTCTTTGGCTCTCCCGTTACCCATATGTTGGAATGCTTGACATTATTCTACAGGTCTCATTTTTCTTTAATCTTTTTTCTGTCTATTCTTTGGATTTGATAATTTATTTCTATGTATTTTCATGTTCACTAATTATTCTGTCACCTGAAAATTTGTTGAGCACCTCTTTTTTTTTTTTTTCCAAGACAGAGTCTTGTTCTGTCACCCAGGCTGGAGTGCAGTGGTGTGATCACAGCTCACGCAACCTCCACCTCCTGGGTTCAAGCAATTCTCCTGCCCCAGCCTCCTGAGTAGCTGGGATTACGGCACCTGCTACTGCGCCTGTCTAATTTTTGTATTTTTAGTAGAGACGGGGTTTCACTGTGTTGGCCAGGCTAGTCTCAAACTCCTGATGTCGTGATCCACCTGCCTTGGCCTCCTAAAGTGCTGGGATTACAGGCGTGAGCCACCACGCTCAGCCTGTTGAGCACCTCTAATCAGTTTTTCATGCCAGTCATTGTAATTTTTAACTCTAGAATTTCCATGTGGTTCCTCCTCATTTTTTCTGTTTCTCTGCTGAAAATCTCCATTATTTTTTTTCCCTTTGTCATCAGTTTTCTTTAATTCTGTGGACATTTAAAATAGTTGCTTTTAAGCGCAACTGTTTGCTCAATGTAGTATCTGCATCCAATCAGAGACGGATGCTATTGATTTCTCTTTTCCTGAACTTGGGTGACACTTTGCTGGTTTTTACAAGTCTACTGATTTTGGTTGAAAACTGGACATTTAGATAATATATTGTAGCAACTCTGGATTCTGAGTTTCCCCCCTTGTGGCTTGTTACGTTTATAGTTAATTGCTTAGAATTAAACCAGAATCTATTTTTCCTTTGGTGTGCTAATGTCTCTGCCTAGTTTTAAATTATTATTATTTTTTTGTCACCAGGCTGGAGTGCAGTGGCACAATCTTGGCTCACTGCAACCTCTGCTTCCCAAGTTCAAGTGATTCTCTTGCCTCAGCCTCCCACATAGCTGGGATTACAGGCGCCCGCCACCACGCCCAGCTTTTTTGTATTCTCAGTAGAGATGGGTTTTCAAGCTGGTCTCAAACTCTTGACCTCATGATCCTCCCGCCTTGGCCTCCCAAGTGCTGGGATTACAAGTGTGAGCCACTGTACCCGGTCAATTTAAAAATTTTTATTTTCAGCTGGACTCAGTGTCCTACGCCTGTTATTCCAGCACTGTCTTTTTTCTTTTTCTTTTTTTTTTTTTTTTTGAGATTGAGTTTCACTCTTGTTGCCCAGGCTAGAGTGCAATGGCATGATCTCAGCTCACTGCAACCTCTGCCTCCCTGGTTCAAGCGATTCTCCTGCCTCAGCCTCCCGAGTAGCTGAGATTATAGGCACACACCACCATGCCTGGCTAATTTTGTATTTTTAGTAGAGACGGGGTTTCACCATGTTGGTCAGGCTGGTCTCGAACTCCTGACCTCGGGTGATCCACCCGCCTCAGCCTCTTAAAGTGCTGGGATTACAGGCGTGAGTCACTGGGCCCAGCAAATCCCAGCTACTTGGGAGGCTGAGGCAGGAGAATCGCTTAAACACGGGAGGTGGAGGTTGCAGTGAGCCAAGGTGGCGCCATTGCACTGTAGCCTGGGCAACGAGAGTGAAACTCCATCTCAAAAGAAAAAAAAAAAATTTCATTATTTTCTTCCTAGCCTGGCTTTTGGTGGGTTGTCCCTGTATCTGTTTAACTTAGTTGTCAGCCAGTGATTTGGGCAGAGGTTCTCAAATACTTGCAGCCCCTGAGGCTTTTTTTTTTTTTTTTTTTGAGACGGAGTCTCGCTATGTCGCCCAGGCTGGAGTGCAGTGGCCGGATCTCAGCTCACTGCAAGCTCCGCCTCCCGGGTTTACGCCATTCTCCTGCCTCAGCCTCCCGAGTAGCTGGGGCTACAGGCGCCCGCCACCTCGCCCGGCTAGTTTTTTTTGTATTTTTTAGTAGAGACGGGGTTTCACCATGTTAGCCAGGATGGTCTCGATCTCCTGACCTGGTGATCCGCCCGTCTCGGCCTCCCAAAGTGCTGGGATTACAGGCTTGAGCCACCGCGCCCGGCCCCCCTGAGGCTTTTACCCTATCCTGATCAACTTACAGTCAAATGCTCTACTGCTGAGCTATACCCCCCTCCCCCCCGTCAATTTGTATGTGGGTTTGGAGAAACTCTAAAAAATTGCAACTGGCTCTAAAGTCTCCTTTGGTTTTCAGTTTTTCCTGGTTCTCTTAGGTATAATTTCCTAGTCAGTGATGGTCATGTGAAGAGCTTAACTCAGCCTTTCTATGGCTCTGTTTCAGGATTTTCCCATTAAATCTCTGGATGTTCTGCCCATCTAACAAGGACCACTGCCAAAGCTATTCATTTCCATCCACATTCACAACTTTTAGCTGGCAGATCCATGAATTTTCTTCCTCACCCCAAATTGAGTCCACCCCCTAGAGCAGCAGAACTGCTGATTTCCATAGCTGGCCCCATGCTGGGAAAACTAGCACTGTCACCACCTGACTATGCTGTAAGCAGTGGGAATAGAGGGGTAGAAGGATGGCAGGATCCTAGGCTAGAAAGCTTACTATTTTTACGTGAATCTCTGGCAGATTTTTCAAGAATCTGTACTTCTCAGTTTGTTTGATTTACACTGTATTAAAATAGTTCTTTCTGACTATTTTAATTTTTAACTTTTCCATTGTGGTGAGAAATTGCCTACCACTTCATGCTGTGAATACAAGAATTTCCACGCCTGTAATCCCAGCACTTTGGGAGGCCGAGGTGGGCAGATCACCTTAGGTCAGGAGTTGGAGACCATCCTGGCCAACATGGTGAAACCCTGTCTCTACTAAAAGTACAAAAATTAGCTGGGTGCGATGGTGGGCGCCTGTAATCCCAGCTACTCAGGAGGCTGAGGCAGGAGAAGCTTGAACCCACGAGGCGGAGGTTGCAGTGAGCTGAGATTGCGCCACTGCACTCCAGCCTGGGCAACAAGAGCGAGACTCCATCTTGGGGGGGGTGGTGGTGGAAGAATTTCCATTTTTTTCTTAGTTTTTGAGCTTCAGAGAATGACTAGAGTCTGCCTTACTAGAGGTAAAGGTGTAAGTAGGAATAGAGAACTAATGCCCAGGCCACTTCTCAAAGAAGTCGTATTGGAATCCTCTTTGTGTCAGGTAGTTTTTTTTTTGTTTTGGTTGTTGTTGTTGCTTTGTTTGTTTTTTGAAATGGAGTCTCGCTCTGTCGCCCAGGCTAGAGTGCAATGGTGTGATCTGGGCTCACTTCAACTTCTGCCTCCCAGGCTCAAGCGATTCTCCTGCCTCAGCCTCCTAAGTACCTGGGATTATAGGTGCCACCACCATGCCCGGCTGATTTTTTAATTTTTAGTAGAGATGTGGTTTCACCATGTTGGTCAGGCTGGTCTTGAACTCCTGACCTCTGATCCGCCTGCTTCAGCCTCCCAAAATGCTGGGATTATGGGCATGAGCCACCATGTCCAGCCTGCATCAGGTAGCTTTAAAAAAATCTCAGGTGATTTTGATGTGCAGTTATTGTTGAGATCCAGTGGTCTAGAACAGTGCTTAGAAAAGCAAGCTTTCTCTGTAAAGGGTGATATAGGAAATATTTTAGGTCTTGTGGTCCCTGTGGTTGCAACCCCTTAACTCTGTTGTAGTGTGAAAGCAGCCAAAAACAGTATGAAAGCCAGTAGGTGTGGCTATATTCCAATACACTTTATTTGCAAAAACAGGCAGTGGCTAAATTTGTTGACCCCTTGTCTTGGAGAATTCTCAAAAATGATTTTATTCCAAATGTTTGTATCATTATTAATTTAAGGTAGTGTATATATTTCTTAGCACAACCCAGCCTTTGCGTTTGTCATTGATGTCTTTGAAGTAGTCCATAATTTCCTTCAGTAAAACTGTTTTAATTGACCATGCTTTCCTACCTTCTCCTTTGTCATTAAAATATGTGAGAAAATGTGCCAGCTGTGGACAGTCTAGTTGAAAGGTGTGTGTTAACTTCTTTGGCCCAGTTGGGCTCATTGAAGCCTTAGCTCTGGCTAGTGTTTATGGCACCATCAACAAAGATGGAAGAATTAAGCCTGGGAAAAAGGACAGGAAGTATAAAAATGGGGTCCAGAAATTCAGCTATAGGGGAGCCTGATAGTGCTTCTCCTACCTTCTGCAAAGTTCAGTGTCAAAACTCCAATCAGAGTCTCTACAAGTTCAACTTTCTTGGCTGTCCATCAGGTAGGGTACTAACTTAATAAGTACAGTGGAGGGCCAGGCATGGTGGCTCATGCTTGTAATCCCAGCACTTTGGGAGGCCTAGGTGGGCGGATCACCTGAGGTCAGGAGTTCAAGACCAGCCTGGCCAACATGGTGAAACCCCATCTCTACTAAAAATACAAAAATGAGTTGGGTGTGGTGGTGCAAGCCTGTAATCCCAGCTACTTGGTAGGCTGAGGCAGGAGAATTGCTTGAACTCTGGAGGTGGTGAGACCAGATCACGCCATTGCACTCCAGCCTGGACAACAGAGCAAGACTCTGTCTAAAAAAATAAAAAAATAAGTACAATGGAGAATTTGGTCAACTTATTTTTACATCCAAGGGGTTGGGCATATAAACTCTGATTGTAATGAATAATTCAGTAGAACAAATCTTATTTTCCATAGTCTCCTGTGAGTGTATGATTCCATTAGTTGAGTGGAACAGTTTTCACCACGATGCTTAAATTCTGCTTCAATTCCCTCCTTCCCACTACTCTATTCCCCTGGGTCTCGTCAGACACTCCTAAGTCAAACAGGTCATGTAGCAGATAAGTGAAGGAAGTAGGCAGGTTAAGTGGGTAGGTTTGAGTTCTGTTTAGGAGGTGGTGAGTGAAGATGGAGCCTAGGACCTCTCTGATTGGGCAGTCCTTGTTCCTAATCTTTATGCTAGGGCCTGGGCAGTTACCCTTAATAGATGGAAAGGTGCTTGGGATAGGGGATGGTAGAGGATACCAGATCCATAGATTATAACCTTGATAGTGCCCATAACTCACTGTGTGAGCTTGACAAGCTCCATAACCCTGATGCACAGTTTTTCAGAAGGGAGTTTGTGTAGCGATCTTGCTGGGTCCTCCTAACTCAATATCCCTTCATCATAGGGCTTTAGTCTGCCCTCCTAGGGATTAATTCCTTTCTAGTCATTTATTCCATAGTTATTTACTGTATGTTGAGAACCTTTACCAAGAATTGGACACAGAAAGGGGTAGACATGAAGACTTTCCAAGCCTAGCACATTCACTGGGTAGAGGCCTTGTTTTCATGTCTGAACTTAGCCTGATATACTAGCTGCTCAGTGAGTATGTATTACATGAGCAATGAGTATGTATTACATGAGCAAATATCCTATTCCTATATACTAGCAAGCAGGATTCTTGTGCTACATATGATCTATCAGATTTTCATTGCAACAAAACAATGTAAAAGTCTTATGGATTTTGATTTTTTTTTTTTTTTTTGAGACGGAGTTTCGCTCTTGTTGCCCACGCTGGAGTGCAATGGCGTGATCTTGGCCCACAGCAACCTCCGCCTCCTGGGTTCAAGCGACTCTCCTGCCTCAGCCTCCTGAGTAGCTGGGATTACAGGCATGCGCCACCACGCCTGGCTAATTTTGTATTTTTAGTGGAGATGGGGTTTCTCCATGTTGGTCAGGCTGGTTTTGAACTCCCACCTCAGGTGATCCTCCCACCTTGGCCTCCCAAAGTGCTATGATTACAGGCATGAGCCACTGCGCCTGGCAGGATTTTGACTTTCTTAAGGTCTGCAGCTGGTTTCCTATTTTACCTGTGGAACCCTGCAAAAATGAATTTTAGACTATCAAAATTTAAATATATGACTTTCGGCCAGGCGCAGTGGCTCATGCCTGTAATCCCAGCACTTTGGGAGGCCGAGGTGGGTGGATCATGAGGTCAGGAGATCGAGACCATCTTGCCTAACACGGTGAAACCCCATCTCTACTAAAAATAAAAAAAATTAGCCGGGCGTGGTGGCAGGCACCTATAGTCCCAGCTACTCGGGAAGCTGAGGCAGGAGAATGGTGGGAACCTGGAGGTGGAGCTTGCAGTGAGCCGAGATTGCACCACTGCACTCCAGCCTGGGTGACAGAGCGAGACTCCATCTCACACACACACAAAAAACAACAAATAAAAAATAAATATATGACTTTCTTGCCTATAACCCCAGCTATTCGGGAGGCTGAGGCAGGAGGATTGCTTGAAGTCAGGAGTTTGAAACCAACCTGGGCAACATAGGGAGACCCTGTCTCTAAAAAAGGAAAAAAAAAAAAAAATTAGCCGGGCGTGGTGGCAGGCACCTATAGTCCCAGCTACTCGGGAAGCTGAGGCAGGAGAATGGTGGGAACCTGGAGGTGGAGCTTGCAGTGAGCCGAGATTGCACCACTGCACTCCAGCCTGGGTGACAGAGCGAGACTCCATCTCACACACACACAAAAAACAACAAATAAAAAATAAATATATGACTTTCTTGCCTATAACCCCAGCTATTCGGGAGGCTGAGGCAGGAGGATTGCTTGAAGTCAGGAGTTTGAAACCAACCTGGGCAACATAGGGAGACCCTGTCTCTAAAAAAGGAAAAAAGAAAAAAATTAGCCACATGTTGTGGTGTGTGCCTGTTTTCCTAGCTACTTGGGAGGCTGAGGTGGTAGGATCATTTGAGCCCAGGAGTTCAAGGCTGCAGTGAGAAATGATCACACCGCTGCTCTCCAGCCTGGGTGACAGAGTGAGGCCGTCTTTTTTTTTTTTTTTTTGAGATGGAGTCTTGCTCTGTTGCCAGGCTGGAGTGCAGTGGCACAATCTCAGCTCACTGCAGTCTCCGCCTCCTGAGTTCAAGCAGTTCTCCTACCTCAGCCTCCCGAGTAGCTGGGACTGCAGGCGCGTGCCACCATGCCCAGCTAATTTTTATATTTTTTAGTAGACATGGTGTTTCACCATGTTGGCCAGGATGGTTTCGATCTCTTGACCTCATGATCTGCCTGCCTCGGCCTCCCAAAGTGCTGGGATTACAGGCGTGAGCCTGGCTGAGACCCTGTCTCTTATAATAAATAAGTGAGTGAATGAATGAATTAATTACATTCTTTTTTATCTAAAAGCATATGGCAACAGAAGCTAACATACAATAGTTAGCCAGGAATTCCATTACAACTTTCATTAAACTGTAGAGGCTCTATCCTAAACTGTTGAGTTATTTATATCAGAAATATACTTACATAATGAATATGACACGATATATCTGTACACAAAATGGTGCTGTTGGAAATTAGGTGGTTACTATGGTATTGATTAATTGCTATTTTTTTTGAACTTTTAAGTCTCAATTTATTCAGTTATTCCAATAATGTAATCAACTTGTTCAGGTATATAGGCCTTTATAGCTTGGCAGCATATATCTGACTAGTCTTTGTATAATTTCATAAAATATACTTGACCATTGTAGCAAAGAGGCATTTAGTAATTGAAGCATTTTGAAAGAATATCTTCCTCTCAGATTCCCCCAAAAGCGTTGATTGTCTATGGAAATGTACCTTGTAGATGAGCTGAATAATTTCCTTTTATCCTGAAGTCTTTGCTTTCTTGTTGGAAAATTGGAAAACAATGTCTAACTGAGTCACTGTCATTTAGACAAAATGTCTAGTTATAAAGCCCTGTAGAACACAAAGTTCTGCTTATCAAATTCTTTTAGAAGGTGAGCTGTTGAGCAACAGGTCATCTGTTGTCCCATCTCTGCTTATTCAGCTTGTTAACTGGGGAATCATTCTCTGTCCTCTCCCTTTTTTTATATTAATAGGAAACTTCCATTTTAGAAGAATACAGTATAAATTGGACTCAGAAGCTGGGAGCTGGAATTAGTGGTCCAGTTAGGTAAGCAATCCATATGAGAAACTATGGCAAAATGTTGGCATGTGCAAACTCTGAGAAGGGCCATTTGAAATACATCTTGAATTAGACACATCAAATGTGCCAGGTTTGAGAAACTGGCTGAATTTAACAAGTACAGGTTTTTATGTTAGGCTTTTTCTCATGTATTTAGAAATTAGTTAAGAGTAACTGAGTTGCCATGGTCTTTTTATAGAGTCATTTAAGATGTCTGGCCAGGCGTGGTGGCTCATGCCTGTGATCCCAGCACTTTGGGAGGTCGAGTCAGGCGGATCATGATGAGGTCAGGAGATTGATACCATCCTGGCTAACATGGTGAAACCCCATCTCTACTGAAAATACAAAAATTAGCTAGGTGTGGTGGTACATACCTGTAATCCCAGCTACTCGGGAGGCTGAGGCAGGAGAATCGCTTGAACCAGGGAGGCAGAGATTGCAGTGAGCTGAGATCATGCCACTGCACTCTAGCCTGGTCACAGAGCGAGATTCTGTCTCCAAAAAAAAAAAAAAAAAAAAGATGTCGAGACTGTGGGGCCATTGTGAGAGTCACCTGTAGCCAGCTGAGGCCATTATTTTTTCATTGACCCACAGCAGCAAGTTGCTGTTGTGTGACTTAGAAGCTGAGGCCTGAGCATTGGCTGCTGGGCAGAGGGGTGAGATGCTTCTTCGCCCTCACCTGCTATCCTTGGGGGCAAGTTTGTTCTGATGCACCTGGCCATATCCTTGATGAGAAGTACAAATCTCAAAGAAAAAATGTGTTAAATTAATTTTCATTCTAACATATATGATCTCTGATTGATTTTTTCCCTCCAAATCTAGAGTCTGTGTAAAGAAATCTACTCAAGAACGGTTTGCACTGAAAATTCTTCTTGATCGTCCAAAAGCTAGAAATGAGGTATGCTTTATTGCCTCAACTTAAATACTTGAAGTGCCTAAGAATTGTTCTTTTGCAAGTAAGGCGGCTTCCTAAAGAGAATACAGTGATGCATAAAAAGTTTTATGTCCAAAGTTTACTTCTCTTCCCCATTCATGCTAGCATTGTAAAGTAGGCCTAGATCTGTCAAAGGCCATTGAGTCATTTCCTTTCAGCCACCTCTTGTTCTTTTAAAATTAATGTGATTCTTGGCCGGGCGCGGTGGCTCAAGCCTGTAATCCCAGCACTTTGGGAGGCCGAGACGGGCGGATCACGAGGTCAGGAGATCGAGACCATCCTGGCTAACACGGTGAAACCCCGTCTCTACTAAAAATACAAAAACTAGCCGGGCGAGGTGGCGGGCGCCTGTAGTCCCAGCTACTCGGGAGGCTGAGGCAGGAGAATGGCGTAAACCCAGGAGGCGGAGCTTGCAGTGAGCTGAGATCCGGCCACTGCACTCCAGTCCGGGCGACAGAGCGAGACTCCGCCTCAAAAAAAAAAAAAAAAAAAAAAAAAAAAAAAAAAAAAAAAAAAAAATAAAATTAATGTGATTCTTGTACCCACATGTATTCAGATTTACCTCAGTTTTGCTTATTGAAAAAGATACTTAAAGGTGGAGATAAAATAGCACGAGGAAGGGTCAGGTGAATGGTGTATAAAAGTGATGCTACAGGAGGACTCTGAGGATGTTTCTAGTTTGTTTCTTCTTTTTGAGACAGTTTCGCTCTTGTTGCCCAGGCTGGAGTGCGATGACGCAGTCTCGGCTCAGTGCAACCTCCGCCTCCTGGGTTCAAGCTTCTCCTGCCTCAGCCTCCTGAGTAGCTGGGATTACAGGCATGCGCCACCATGCATTTTTTGTATTTTTAGTAGAGGCAGGGTTTCTCCATGTTGATCAGGCTGGCCTTGACAAACTCCTGACCTCAGGTGATCCATCCGCCTCGGCCTCTCGAAGTGCTGGGATTACAGGCGTGAGCCACTGTGCCCGGCCTTTAGTTTTTAAAAATATACATTGGGTTTTTGTTTCTGTTTGAAACAGGGTCTTACTCTGTCACCCAGGCCAGAATGCAGTGGCACAATCACGGCTCACTGCAGCCTTGACCTCGCTAGGCTCAAGTGATCCTCCTACTTCAGCCTCCTGAGTAGCTGGGACCACAGGCATTTGCCACCATGCCAGGCTAATTTTTTTGGTATTTTTTGTAGACATGGGGTTTTGCCATGTTGCCCAGGCTGGTGTGAAACTCCTGGGGTCAAGTGATCTGCCCACTTTGGCCTCCCAAAGTGTTGGGATTACAGGTGTGAGCCACTGACTCTGGCTATACACTGCTTTTAAGTTATCTGGATATGGTAATGACATTCTAATAACATGTGCAATGAAGGACTTCTTTTGCATAAAGAGATGTGAATAATTTCTAAAATGAAATGAGTTGTTTGCCGGATTTTCATTTGCAAATAAATGGAACAGTAGGAAGTAAATCTGTTGGTGAGGTTTTATTCATGGAGAAAGCCTTCTTAAGGAGATAATCTTTGAAAACACTGGCTTTTTACATCATTCTGGGTGATTAAGTTTTTATTGTAATTGGCTTGTATCTAGTGTGGTCAGTTTTTGGAGAGAAAATGTTGGTATCGCCTACCTATGGAAACATTTCCTCTGTTCTCTTTAAGGTACGTCTGCACATGATGTGTGCCACACACCCAAACATAGTTCAGATTATTGAAGTGTTTGCCAACAGTGTCCAGTTTCCTCATGAGTCCAGCCCTAGGTAAGACTACACAGTGTCATCATCATATGCCCATATGTAGGCCAATGTGTAGTGGAGTCATCCTCTCTTTTATGTGCTCTCTCCCCTTCCCTCTCCTTCCTCCTCCTACCCTCCCTTCCTGTGCCCTTCCTTCTCCCCCTCCCCCTCCATCTCCCTTTTTGTAATTTGGAAAATGTGAAGCATTTGTAAAAGCAGACAGAATTATGTAATGAATCCCCGAGTTCTCATGATCCATCCTCAACAGTAATCCTCTTGTGGCCAGTCTAATTTCATCTATGCCCCTACCACTCTTCAGGTCACCTGATTATTCTGATTACTTTCTCATTTCAAGAAAGCATTTAATGTGGAATTTAAACAGATTCTATTTCAAATCAGTGAAAGGGACCCAAATATTATTCTAGGCAAAGTCTTAGAGGCTGATAAAACAAAAAGCTTTTATTATTGCTTAGTCTGACTTTCCTTTTAAAGAAAGAAATCAACATTATTCTTTTAGTTAACAAATGTTTGGCAAGCATATTGGGTGGCATTCTAAGTCTCTTTGATGAAATTCAAAATTAAATAAGGTATGGTTTTTTTGGGGAAGACTGAGATGTAAACCCATCATCATAGCAGTGCAATAGGCACTAAAGACAGGCATCCCTAAAATATTCTAAGCTTACAAAGGAGAGGAACTGCTAACTATAGTCTGGGAGGAGAGGTGTCTCACAGAGGCTGTGTGGAAGCTAGGACTTGAAGGAAGGGTAGGAATTTTCCAGATGGAAAAAGAAGATAGAATTTTAAAATTAAATGGGAAATCAAACGATTATTTTTCACAACTGTGCTCTGTTGGTGAAAGCATTTGGATGGAAGCTGGAAGCATATATGAAAGAATGGTAGCCAAAAATCACATTAAAAATTTTTTTTCAGAACATGAGAATTTTTGTTCTTAGTAACTGTGTTACCCTGGATTTAGGAAGTTGTTACACACTTTGTAGATGCAGTATCTTTAGGTCAGCTTCTTAATGTTTCAGGGTTTTTTTGTTTCTTTTTCTTTTTTTTTTCTTTTTTTTTAACTTAACAAAATCAAATGCTTTCAAACAGGGCCCGACTCTTAATTGTAATGGAGATGATGGAAGGGGGAGAGCTATTTCACAGAATCAGCCAGCACCGGCACTTTACAGAGAAGCAAGCCAGCCAAGTAACAAAGCAGGCAAGTTAACCCCAGGTACCAATCAAACTGCCAACAAAGTTGGTTAACAAGCGCAATTTCATTGGGGGGAAGAAAAGAAAACTTAAAGAAAAGCTCTATTTGACTTCTCATTGCCTGCTTTGTTATGTAATCAGAAAAGATGTTTTGACAGGAGAAATGTGACCCCTTTTATACTTGGGGGTGGGGGTACTGTGTTCTTAATTGGTTGTCAACTGTTTCCTGAGGCTGCTGTGAGATTTCAATAAATTCTGGAAGGAAGGCGACCTTAACTCCTTTGTAGACTGCAGGTATCTTTAGGCATGTAGCTACCAAGTACTGTTATTGGACTTTGCAATAAAATGCTGCTGATACCACCTGAAAGATTGTATGGTATAAAAACATATTCTAAGAGAATTGTACATAAGATGCTTCTTGCATGTGAGCCACCTTTCTGTGATTTCTTCAGATTTAATAATATCCTAAGATCTTTGTAATTCTGGATTATGCCTGGTTATATTCTATTTTGACATCACATTTTATTGCTATAGAAATGATTTATGTCACGAACAATACGAGGAATCCAACTGATAATCACTTCCTGCAGAGGTGAAAAGCTAAACCCTCAAGAATTATTTTCAGAATACCAAGCAAGCAAAGCAAAGAGAATTAGGAAGCACAGCCCAATTGCTTCTTTTTTTTTTTTTTTTTTTTTTTTTTTGAGACGGAGTCTTGCTCTGCCACCCAGGCTGGAGTGCAGTGGCCGGATCTCAGCTCACTGCAAGCTCCGCCTCCCGGGTTTATGCCATTCTCCTGCCTCAGCCTCCCGAGTAGCTGGGACTACAGGCGCCCGCCTCGTCGCCCGGCTAGTTTTTTGTATTTTTAAGTAGAGACAGGGTTTCACCGTATTAGCCAGGATGGTCTCGATCTCCTGACCTCGTGATCCGCCCGTCTCGGCCTCCCAAAGTGCTGGGATTACAGGCTTGAGCCACCGCACCCGGCCCCCAATTGCTTCTTAATAAAAAGTTCTTCCAAGTTTCCCATGAACCTTAAGCATTTCTGGATGCCTTCTTTCTGGTAGGGAGGAACTGATACTTGGATTGCTGAGAAAATTCCATATTGAGAGTTAAAGAACAAGTAGAATCTATTCTTTCTGTTTGATTTTTAAAATTATACCTTTAATTTTTTCAAATATTAGGATTAAAGGATGAGCTCTGATAATCTTCTATAAAATAAAACCCCTTCAAATCCACATAAACAGGCAACATTTTCAACAAGCATGATGAGCAAAATGAGTTTCCAGTATTAGTTGGAAAAACCCAGTCAGCTGATTTCTTGACTCTCAGCTCCCTGGAGAGTGCCATTCTTGTCTGAGCCAGGCGATCCTGCTGTCCTGCCCCTGCCGGTAGCCCTGCTATGGGGACCGCGCCTGCTGACCATTGCTCAGCTTAGGTGTTTCTTCTGCAGTGCCTGTCATACCTCAGATGAATGAAAGTGGGAGCATTTCATTTTTCCCATTCCTTACAGAATTTACCCATCAGTTTATTCTGACAAAGAATTGCTGTACCATCATATTTTTCTTTCTGTTTGATAAAATACAAGTTGCAGTTAAACTAAGCTTAATCCATTCTGTTTCTTGGTATTCCAAGTTTTTCTTAATTTCTCCTTTAAAATTGAAACTGAACGCAGTCTTAACGAAGGCTTGTTTTTTAACATCCTGAGTTCTCTACACCAGGTGTATTAAAGAGCGATCTTTTCTAAGAAGTGGCTGTTCCATTGTGTCTTTTTTCAGATAGCTTTGGCTCTGCAGCACTGCCACTTGTTAAACATTGCGCACAGAGACCTCAAGCCCGAAAATCTGCTTTTTAAGGATAACTCTTTGGTGAGAAGACTTGTTTTTCTGCATTTTAGTGCTGCTGCTCTTAACATAGTTCAGGAGTGGGTGTGTTTGGAGTGCTCTGAATTCATGGTGAAGAAGCTTTAGGCCAAAGTGCTTCAAACAGCTTGTTTCTTCTACTCGTTCCCTTGCTAGAGACTCAGAGAAGCTGTACTACTGTACTCCCGGCATTGATAATTTTGGATGATACTGATACGTGTTTGTGGTACTTATGATTTTGGATATTATTTGGAGGACCTTTGGGAAGGGGCAGGAATCTATATGCTGTTATGTATTATCTTGAAACTTGATGGTTTCATTTGTGTTTTCCCTTTCAGCCCTGTCCCCTGCCCCATGTCCCACCACATAAGTTGCTCTGGCTGTCACAAAGCTTAATGGCAGATATTAAGAGTGAAGTAGCCCAGACTGATGAGAGGTGATGGGCTTATAGAGTGAAGGGGCCCTAGGCCAAGACCTTGACGTTAGTGCTGCCCTTACAAGTTCTAAAGCAAAAATAGCTGTGTGAGTGGGTAGGAATTCCTTACTTCTGCATTACTAAGAACAGTTCCTCAGTGTGAATCATTGTCTCTAGACCCGGGGACATGTTATTTTCATAAGCTCGCATCTCAGCCAGAAAGAAACTTGTTAGAGCTCAGAGTAACATGTCTTGCACCTGGATTTTCCTTTAATTTTTACTGAGCACTCTCGAGCAGTGATTCCTTTTTTTTAAAATTTCAGGATGCCCCAGTGAAGTTGTGTGACTTTGGATTTGCCAAGATTGACCAAGGTGACTTGATGACACCCCAGTTCACCCCTTATTATGTAGCACCCCAGGTAAGCATGTGCTGTTTCTGTCCTAAGATCTGTCACCAAGCTGCCAATAGACTTGTGTTCCTTCTATTCTACAGCACAAGTAGGCATATATTACAGATGTGAGAGGGAGAACTTAACTTTAGAAACCTACAGATTGCTTTATTTGGTGTAGATCTTTTATTCTTTTAAAATCAACTTTAGCCAGGCATGGTGGCTCATGCCTGTAATCCCAGCACTTTGGGAGGCTGAGGCGGGCGGATCACAAGTTCAGGAGATGGAGACCATCCTGGCTAACACGGTGAAACCCCGTCTCTACTAAAAAAAATACAAAAAATTAGCCGGACTTGGTGGCGCATACCTGTAATCCCTGCTACTCAGGAATCTGAGTTGGGAGAATCACTTGAACCCCCTCCAAATTTCATGAGCCGAGATGGCACCACTCGGCTCCAAGCTTCATTTCTTTTGCTTAGCATGTTTTTGAGATTCGTCCATCTTCCTGCATTTATCACTTGTTACTTCCTTTGCATTGCCAAGTAGTATTTCATTATATACCTAAGCTGCATTTGTTTTTTCCATTCACTGACAGGATTTTGGGTTGTTTCTCATTTTTGGCTATTATGAAGAAAGCTGCTAGGAACACTTCATTTAAGGTTTTCAGGGACATGTTCCCGCATGCCCGTATCTTTTTTCCAAAATGGTTATACCATTTTATGCTTCTACCTGCAATGTGTAGAGTTTTAGTCGTTTCACATTTTTACTAACGCCTCATGCTTGTTGCTTGTCAGCATTTGTCATCTTAGTCATTTTAGTAGGGGGCAGAGTGTTACTTCATTACGGTTTTAATCACGACATTGTCCTGATGGCCACTGTTTTGGAGCACTTTTTGTACAAGTTTATTGGCCATTCTGTTGTGAAGTATGGGCATTCATCTTTTGCCCTTTTGTTATTGTTGGTTTCTTGTTAAAGAATTGAGGTATAAGAATTTCAAAATATTCTGGACACAGGTTCTTTGCCATATGTATGTTGTATTCTTACTGCTACTGTAACATATTGTCACAAACTTAGTAGATAAAAACAACAGAAATGTATTATACTTCTGGAAATGAGAAGTCTGAAATGGTACTCAGTGCTATAATCAAGGTTGTCAGCAGGGCTGTGTTCCTTCTGGAGGCATTTCTTGCCTTTTCCAGCTTCTAGAGGCTGCCTACATCATTTGGCTTGGAGCCTCTTCCTTCATCATCAAAGCCAGTAGCGCAGCATCTTCCAATGAATGTCTCTCTCTATGACTTTGACTCTCTTGCCTGCCTCTTATAAGGACCCTGCTGATCACATTGGCCTTACCTGGATAACTCCCCATTTTAAGATTCTTAACTTAATTATTCTGCAATACAAGGTAACATAATCCCAGGGATTATAACATGGACGTCTTTGAGGGCCCATTATTCTGCCTTCCATATATATATCATGAATATTTATCTCAGTCTATGACTTGCCTTTTAATTTTTTCTTTTTTTTTTTTTTTGAGGCAGTGTCTCGCTCTGTGGCCCAGACTGGAGTGCAGTGGCCAGATCTCAGCTCACTGCAAGCTCCGCCTCCCGGGTTTACGCCATTCTCCTGCCTCAGCCTCCCGAGTAGCTGGGACTACAGGCGCCTGCCACCTCGCCCGGCTACTTTTTGTATTTTTAGTAGAGACGGGGTTTCACCGTGTTAGCCAGGATGGTCTCGATCTCCTGACCTCGTGATCCGCCCGTCTCGGCCTCCCAAAGTGCTGGGATTACAGGCTTGAGCCCGGGCTAGAGTGCAGTGGCCGGATCTCAGCTCACCGCAAGCTCCGCCTCCCGGGTTTATGCCATTCTCCTGCCTCAGCCTCCGGAGTCGCTGGGACTACAGGCGTCCGCCACCTCGCCCAGCTAGTTTTTTTGTATTTTTAGTAGACACAGGGTTTCACCGTGTTAGCCAGGATGGTCTCGATCTCCTGACCTCGTGATCCGCCCGTCTCGGCCTCCCAAAGTGCTAGGATTACAGGCTTGAGCCACCGCGCCCGGCCTTAATTTTCTTAATGGCGTTTGAATAGCAGAAGTTTTGAATTTAATGAAGTCTATTTCACCATTTTTTTTTTTAAATGCTTAGTACTTTTTGTTCCTGAGATCCACAAGCATAAATACTTTCTCTGATGTTTTCATAAGATGTTATAGGTTTAGCTTTTATATTTGGGTCTGTAATTCATTTGAGTTTGTGTGTGTATGAAATGAGAGACAAGGTTCTTTTTTTCCCCCTTCAGGGTGTCAAGTTGTTGCAGCATCATTTGTTTTTTACAAATCATCATTTGTAAAAGGATTTGTAAAAGGCTCTTTTTGCCGGGGCGGGAGTGGTGCAATCTCGGCTCACTGCAAGCTCTGCCTCCCGGGTTCAAGCAATTCTCCTGCCTCAGGCTCCCAAGTAGCTGGGATTATAGGAGCCCGCCACCACATCCTGCTAATTTTTTGTGTTTTTAGTAGAGATGGGGTTTCACTATGTTGGCCAGGATGGCCTTGATCTCTTGACCTCGTGATCCACCCGCCTTGGCCTCCCAAAGTGCTGGGATTACAGGCGTCAGCCACTGTGCCTGGCCTGAATTGCAGGTCTTTTCTGGATTCTATTGTGTTTGTTTAATATATGTATGTGTTTATAGCAAGAGCATCTGGATTATTGTAGCTTTATATTAAGTCTTGACTTAAGATTCATTCTTTTTCAAAATTGTTTTGGCTATTCTAGATCCTTTGCATTTCTCTACATTTTAGAATTCACTTCTGTATAACAGAAAAGCCTCCTGGGATTTGACTGGGATTGTATTTAATCTATAGATGAATTTGGAGAGAATTGATACCTTAACAATATAAAAGTCTCCCAATCGATGAACAAGGTATATATCTCTCCATTTATTTAGGTCTTTAATTTTTCTCAAAAATGTTTATACTTCTTAATGTTACAGGTCTTGCACATATTTTCTTAAATGTATCCTTAAATTTTGTTTTTGGATGCTATTGGAAATGATGTTTTAAAACATTTCAGCTGGGCGTGGTGGCTCATGCCTGTAATCCCAGCACTTTGGGAGGCTGAGGCAGGCAGATCACCTGAGGTCAGGAGTTTGAGACCAGCCTGGCCGGCATGGTAAAACCCCATCTTTACTAAAAATACAAAAATTCGCCAGGTGTGGTGGCCGGTGCCTGTAATCTCAGCTACTTGAGAGGCTGAGGCAGGAGACTCTCTTGAACCCGAGAAGTGGAGGCTGCAGTGAGGTGAGATCGTGCCATTGCACTCCAGCCTGGACAACTAGAGTGAAACTGCGTCTCAAAAAAAAAAAAAAAAATTCATTTTCTTTTTTTTTTTTTTTTTTTTTTTTTTTGAGACGGAGTCTCGCTCTGCCGCCCAGGCTGGAGTGCTGTGGCCGGATCTCAGCTCACTGCAAGCTCCGCCTCCCGGTTCACGCCATTCTCCTGCCTCAGCCTCCCGAGTAGCTGGGACTACAGGCGCCCGCCACCTCGCCCAGCTAAATTTTTTTGTATTTTTTTTAGTAGAGACGGGGTTTCACCGTGTTAGCCAGGATGGTCTCGATCTCCTGACCTCGTGATCCGCCCGTCTCGGCCTCCCAAAGTGCTGGGATTACAGGCTTGAGCCACCGCGCCCGGCCAAAAAATTCATTTTCTAACTTTTTTTTTTTTTTTTTGGAGAAGGAGTCTCGTTCTGTCGCCTAGGCTGGAGTGCAGTGGTGCGATCTCGGCTCACTGCAAGCTCCGCCTCCCAGGTTCACGCCATTCTCCTGCCTCAGCCTCCCGAGTAACTGGGACTATAGGTGGCCGCCACCACGCCCAGCTAATTTTTTGTATTTTTAGTAGAGACGGGGTTTCACAGTGTTAGCCAGGATGGTCTCGATTTCCTGACCTCATGATCCGCCTGCCTCGGCCTCCCAAAGTGCTGGGATTACAGGCGTGAGCCACCGCGCCCGGCCATTTTCTAATTTTAACTAGTTTATAGAAATACTAGTTATTTTTTGGTTTTGTTTTGTTTTTTTTTGAGATGGAATTTCGCTCTTTGTTGCCCAGGCTGGAGTGCAGTGGCGTAATCTCAGCTCACTGCAACCTCTGCCTCCCGGGTTCAAGCAATTCTGTCTCAGCCTCTGGAATGACAGGCGCCCGCCACCACGCCACCTTGGGCCCCCCAAGATGTCCATGTTATAATCCCTGGGATTATGTTACCTTGTATTGCAGAATACTTAAGAATCTTAAAATGGGGAATTATCCAGGTAAGGCCAATGTATTTTTTGTTCTAAATACAAAAAATAAAAATGCTATATTTTTAGTAGAGACAGGTTTTCACCATGTTGGCCAGGCTGGTCTTGAACTCCTGACCTCAGGTGATCCACCCACTTTGGCCTCCCAAAGTGTTGGGATTACAGGTGTGAGCCACCACCCCTGGCCGTACTAGTGACTTTTTTTTTTTTTTTGACATGGAGTCTCACTCTGTTGCCCTGTCTGGAGTGCAGTGTGGCATGATCTCTGCTCACTGCAGTTTCCACCTCCCGGGTTCAAGTGATTCTCCTTCCTCAGCCTCCTGAGTAGCTGGGACTACAGGTGCCCACCACCACACCTGGCTAATTTTTTTTGTATTTTTAGTAGAGGCAGGCTTTCACTGTGTTAGCCAGGATGATCTCTGTCTCCTGACCTGATCCGCCAGCCTCGGCCTCCCAAAGTGCTGGGATTACAGGCGTGAGCTACTATACCCAGCCCATACTAGTGATTTTTGTATATTGACTTTGTATCTTGGGACCTTGCTAATTCATTTATTAAGTCTAGTACATCTTTTGTAGATTTATTAGGATTTTCTTTTTTTTTTTTTTTTTTTTTTTGAGAGCCTAAAAGTGGGCATGCCTCTTCTGTTGCTCGTCCCAAGTGTTAGGTTTGAGGGTTAAATCAGTCTACTCAAAAGCTGAGCTGAGTGTGAGTTTTGTTGTTGCTATCGTTGTCTTCAGTGCCCCACTGGCATGGGATCCTGTTTGTTACCTTCTGGTTAGGTGAGGTCTGAAATGCCATTATTTATTTATTTATTTAAATATTCCACTTCTACCCTCAGCCTTGGCCTTGCTAATGCACCTATACCTCAGAGGGGATCTCTCTTTACAGTCTTGGCCCCCCCTTTGCAGTAGATTGCTGTCAGTTACCGCTTGGTCCCTGCAAGCCTGCAGAAAGAGTGATGGCAATAGGGGACCGAGAGGTATCTCTGTTTCTCTGCTGTTGGGCAGGACCTGTGTTTTTGAGTCTCATTAACATCTGGTGGAAGTCTGTGCAGAAGAGCATGGGAGCAGCATGAGTCTTCCTTGTTTTCTATGGCTCCTACGGGGTCTGGACTCTTATCCTAGCCCACATTTTGCCTTTAGCAGTTGGTTAAAAACCTCGCTTAATTCTTTTTACCCAAATAGCATGTGATATCACTTCCTCCTGGGCTCTGCCATAGGTGAGCCAGCGTTCACTCCCCATCTCTCCTTGGAAGGGCCTGACTTAAAGATTTCAGAATAATTGGTTGCCCTGAGACCTGATCCTTGATGGGTTCAAAAAAAGTGATGGGCCAGGCGCTGTGGCTCATGCCTGTAATCCCAGCACTTTGGGAGGCTGAGCGGGGGGGTGGATCACTTGAGGTCAGGGGTTCAAGACTAGCCTGGCGAACATGGTGAAACCCCGTCTCTACTAAAAATACAAAATATTAGTCGGGCGTGGTGGCAGCCACCTGTAATCCCAGCTTCTCAGGAGGCTGAGGCAGGAGAATTGCTTGAACCCAGGAGGTGGAGGTTTGAGTGAGCAAGCAAAGATTCAGCCTTTGCACTCCAGCCTGGGTGACAGAGCAAGACTCTGTCTCAAAAAAAAAAAAAAAAAAAGAGTGATGATTTTATAATTTATCTTTGACACTTTCCAGCTTTCTATATCCTAGTAGAAATAGAAGTCCAACAATTTGGGTGGAAGGAGGGAACTACCTACCAGGTTCTATGCTTATAACCTGCGTGACGAAATAATCTGTATACCAGACCCCTGTGAAACCACTACAATTCACCTGTATAATTACATGTGTAATGCACATATACCCCTGAACCTACAATAAAAGTTAAAAATAACGGCCCAACAATTTGATTATGTGTGCACCCTTGTTCCTTTGTTTTTCCTGCCAGGGATCTCTTGAGCTCCTTGGATCCAAATAAAAATGAGGAAATTTTTCAGACATCATCTCTTCAACAATTTTTCTACTCCTCTACTTGATTTCTGAGACTTCCAGTCAATTACATGTATGTTAGACTGTACAGGGAACTGGAGTTCTGATCTTTTGTATTTTCATCCTCCTTTCCTTTTCTTTCATCCTTTTTTCTCTTTCGGCTTTCCCTTCCCTTCTTCCCTTCTGATACATACTCAGTAGTGGCACTGCTGGATGATAAGGTATTTCTAGTTTTAATTTTTTTAGGAACCTTCCCACTGTTTTCCATAGCGGTCATACTAATACCCATTCTTATAAACAGTGTACAAAGGTTCCCTTTTTTCCACATCATTGTCAACCCTTATTTTTTATCTTTTTTTATGATAGCCATTGTAAAAGGTGTGAGGTAATATTTCGTTGTGGTTTTAATTAATTTATTTATTTTTTTGAGATGGAGTCTTGCTCCCGTCATGCAAGCTGGAGTTCAGTAGCACGATCTTGGCTCACTGCAACCTCCACCTCCTGGGTTCAAGCAATTCTACTTCCTCAGCCTCCCGAGTAGCTGGGATTAAAGGCATGCGCCACCACGCCCGGAGAATTTTTGTATTTTTAGTAGACATAGGGTTTCGCCATGTTGTTCAGGTTGGTCTCAAACTCCTGACCTCAGGTCATCCACTCACCTTAACCTCCCAAAGTGCTGGGATTACAGGTGTGAGCCACTGTGTCCGGCCTATTTTTTTCCTTAATATTTCTGGCCTACAAATAATTCCATTAGCTCATTTTTTTCATGCAGTGTATGAACGTTTCAGGTCTTCTACGTTTTCACTTGCATTTGGTGTGGTCAGTCTTTTTAATTTTGGCCATTTTAGTGGATATGTAGTGGTATTTCTTTGTAGTTTTAATTTGCATTCCCTAATGAGTAATGATGTCTGCCATCTTTTCTTTTGTGTACACATTTGTGTGTGCACCTGCCTTCTGTATATTTTCTTTGGGAAGTGCCTGTTCAGACCTTTTCTGTATCTACAAAATTGGGTTATTTTCTTATTATTGAATTTAAGAGTTCTTTGTATATTTTGGATATGAATTCCTTTCTTTCTTTTTTTTGTTAGAGACAGGGTATTGCTCTGCCACCCAGGCTGGAGTGCAGTGGCACAATCACGACTCACTTTAGCTTCAACCTCCTGGGTTCAAGCGATCCTCCCACCTCAGCCTCCTTAGGAACTGGGACCATAGGCATATGCCACCACACCTGGCTAATTAAGATTTTCTTTTTTTTTTTTCTTAAATTAAGATATGGGGCCTGACCACATTGTCCAGGCTGGTCTTGAACTTCTGGGCTCAAGTGATCCTCCTGCCTCAGCCCCCTAACTTGCTGGGATTACAGGCATGATCTACCACATCCAACTGACTGGTTTTTTTTTTTTTTTTTTTTTGAGGCGGAGTCTCGCTCTGTCGCCCAGGCTGGAGTGCAGTGGCCGGATCTCAGCTCACTGCAAGCTCCGCCTCCCGGGTTTACGCCATTCTCCTGCCTCAGCCTCCCGAGTAGCTGGGACTACAGGCGCCCGCCACCTCACCCGGCTAATTTTTTTTGTATTTTTAGTAGAGACGAGGTTTCACCGTGTTAGCCAGGATGGTCTCGATCTCCTGACCTCGTGATCCACCCGTCTCGGCCTCCTAAAGTGCTGGGATTACAGGCTTGAGCCACCGCGCCTGGCCTTTTTTTTTTTTTAAACTCTCCCAGATTGTCAGGAGATGGATACGAATCTTATACTAGATCTGTGCTTTGCAAAGATTTTCTCCCAGTGTGTGGCTTATCTTTTCATTCTTTTAACAAGTGTCTTTTTGAAGAGCAGAAAATTCTAATTCTCATGAATGCCAGTTTATCAGAAAACATTTTTAGGGCCTGTGCTTTTGGTTTCCCATGTTGAAAATCTTTGTCTAACCCAGGATCAGTCTCCTGTGTTTTCTTCTAGAAGTTTTATATAATGTTAGGTTTTACATTTAGGTCTGTGATCCATGTTGAGTCAATTTTTATATAATGCATGAGGTATGGATCCAAGTTCACTTATTAGCATTTGGATATCCAGTTGTTCCAGCACCATTTGTTGTTATGTTTATTTATTTATTATTTATTTGTTTATTTATTTAGAAGTGGAGTCTCGCTGTGTCACCAAGCTAGAGTGCAGTGGCGGATCTTGGCTCACTGCAACCTCTGCCTCCAGGGTTCAAGCGATTTGTCTGCCTCAGCCTCCCAAGTAGCTAGGACTACAGGCGTATGCCACCAAACCCAGCTAATTTTTGTATTTTTAGTAGAGACGGGATTTTACCATGTTTTCCAGGATGGTCTCGATCTCTTGACCTTGTGATCTGCCCGCCTTGGCCCTCCCAAAGTGCTGCGATTACAGGCGTGAGCCACCGTGCCTGGCCCTGTTGTTCTGTTTTTTTTTTTTTTTTTTTTTTTTTTTTGAGACGGAGTCTCGCTCTGTCACCCAGGCTGGAGTGCAGTGGCCTGATCTCGGCTCACTGCAAGCTCCACCTCCCGGGTTCACGCCATTCTCCTGCCTCAGCCTCCTGAGTAGCTGTGACTACAGGCGCTGCCACCACGCACGGCTAATTTTTTTGTATTTTTTAGTAGAGACAGGATTTCACAGTGTTAGCCAGGATGGTCTCGATCTCCTGACCTCGTGATCCGCCCGCCTCGGCCTCCCAAAGTGCTGGGATTACAGGTGTGAGCCACTGTGCCCGGCCTGTTGTTCTGTTTTTACATATATCTGTGTATGTGTGTATATATATATATTTTTTTCTTTTTTTTTTTGTTTTGAGACAGAATCTCGCTCTTGTCGCCCAGGCTGGAGCGCAGTGGCGCAATCTAGACTCACTGAACGCTCTGCCTCCCAGGTTTATCTTAGGCCATTCTCCTGCCTCACCGTGTTAGCCAGGCTGGTCTTGATCTCCTGACCTCGTGATCTGCCCACCTCGGCCTCCCAAGGTGCTGAGATTACAGGTGTGAGCCACCGCGCCCAGCTGCCATTTTTATCTTTTAAGCCCCACCCTCAGAAGCAACCGTTCATGAAAAAGGCTATCTTTTCTCTGCAGCATTGCTTTTGAGCCTTTGTCAAAAATCATTGAACATATATGTGTGAATTTACTTTTGGACTCTTTATTCTATTCCATTGATTTCTTTTATTCTATTCCATTGATTTCTTTTTCTGCCTTTACTCCAATACCACACTGTCTTGATTACTGTAGCTTTATAATAATTCTTGAAATCAGGTAGCATTGGCCCCTCCACCTTTGTTCTTCGTTTTCAAAGTTGTTTTTGCTATTCTAACTTCCTTGCATTTCCATGTGAACTTTACAGTCAGCTGTTGATTTCTATAAAAAAGCCTACTGGGAGATTTGACTGGGGTTGTTTTAGAGCTATCATTCAGTGTGGGGGGTGCTGAGATTTCTGACCTATGAGCAAGCTGTATCACTCCATTCATGTTTGTCTCATAATTTTGCTCAGCAGTATGATGTAGTCAGTTTATAGTCTCTCACATCTTTGTGAGATTTATTCTTTTTTTTTTTTTTTTTTTTTATTGAGACGGAGTCTTGCTCTGTCACCCAGGCTGGAGTGCAGTGGCCGGATCTCAGCTCACTGCAAGCTCCGCCTCCCGGGTTTACCGCCATTCTCCTGCCTCAGCCTCCCGAGTAGCTGGGACTACAGGCGCCCGCCACCTCGCCCGGCTAGTTTTTTGTATTTTTAGTAGAGACGGGGTTTCACCATATTAGCCAGGATGGTCTCGATCTCCTGACCTCGTGATCCGCCCGTCTCGGCCTCCCAAAGTGCTGGGATTACAGGCTTGAGCCACCGCGCCCGGCCGAGATTTATTCTTAATGTTTAATATTTTTTCTGCTGTTGTGAATGGTGTTTTATTTTTCAGGTTTAATTAACTCACTTTGTTGTTCTTGTGTAAAAACTCTATGTGGTGGTCATGGTTGGAGCCCAGGTCCTCTGCATGGAGACTTTGGAGTAGGTTTTTTTTTTTTTTTGAGATGGGATTTTGCTGTTGTTGCCCAGGCTGGAGTGCAGTGGTGCCATCTCGGCTCACCGCAACCTCCACCTCCTGGGTTCACGTGATTCTTCTGCCTCAGCTTCCCGAGTAGTTGGGATTACAGGAATCCACCAACATGCCCATCTAATTTTTGTATTTTTAGTAGAGATGGGGTTTTACCACGTTGGCCATGCTGGTCTCGAACTCTTGACCTCATCTGCCTGCCTTGGCTTCCCAAAGTGCTGGGATTACAGGTGTGAGCCACCGTGCCCAGCCTAGTGTAGGTTTTTTTTTTTTTTTTTTGAGACGGAGTCTGGCTCTGTCGCCCAGGCTGGAGTGCAGTGGCCGGATCTTAGCTCACTGCAAGCTCCGCCTCCCGGGTTCCTGCCGTTCTCCTGCCTCAGCCTCCCGAGTAGCTGGGACTACAGGCGCCCATCACCTCGCCTGGCTAGTTTTTTGTATTTTTTTAGTAGAGACGGAGTTTCACCGTATTAGCCAGGATGGTCTCGATCTCCTGACCTCGTGATCCGCCCGTCTCGGCCTCCCAAAGTGCTGGGATTACAGGCTTGAGCCACCGCGCCTGGCCTAGTATAGGTTTTTATAAGATGGTCAGTGAATTTCTATTAGATGAGATAGCTGCAGGTCTTAGAGATGGCATTGAAGATGGCCTTTGCAAAGTTGCCCGAGATGGCAGTGCAGCCCCTGGCCAAGGGGTAGCAGTTGTATCCCATCCGCCCCAGCTTCATGGGCACAGGGGCTGAGACAGTATCAAGTAGGTCTGGCTGTGGGATAAAGTCCCCTAGCATAGAGCCTCAGCGTCCTGTCACTTTTCTAGGAACAGTGTGGGGCTGCTAATGTTGTGTCCCCCTCTGGAGGCCCTCCTCATGGGACATTAGAGAGGTTGGCCAGGATAATGGTCTCACAGTGGCAGTGGCTATCTCCTTGGAGCATTTAACACCTAGACAGACATGACTGTTGTAGTCCCTGATGGTAACAGATGGCTTGAAGCTCATCTGCTGGACAGGTCTGCTTTTGCATAGGCATAAGGGCTATCCCCAGGAAAAAGTCAGTGATCTCAGATTCCTTGATGGGCAGGAAGAAGAGAGAGTCTCCTCTAGGAACTTCATCTTCATGTCCTTGACCTGAGTATTTCCTTGGCTGATGGGTAAATTACTGGTTGTAAGAAAAAAACGTTTTTGGAAGTGTAGTGTTTATGTGGAGTTTTTTTGATGGCTGATTGCCAGTTGTTTACCTCCTTCAGTCTTACAGTAGCCTGACTGAAGGCAGGTTATCGGGGGTGTGATTTTCAGTAAATGGTCCCCTTTGGTCTGACTCTTAACAGGTACTGGAGGCGCAAAGAAGGCATCAGAAGGAGAAATCTGGCATCATACCTACCTCACCGACGCCCTACACTTACAACAAGGTACAGGAAGAGATATTTCTCTTCGTTTGGCAGATGCAGCCCCTCTCCTTTAGTGAGGTGTTTGTGGCCCTCTGGGAGTTTGGCCAATTCCTTTCTCACCCCTTCATACTCCTGCCCCGAAGAAGCAGCCAGACTCATAAAAAAGTATTTGGAATTCAAATTTTTGTTTGATGAAATATCAGATAAGGTTCAACCGGACTCGCAGAAAAGTATTTGGAATTCAGGTTTTTGTTTAATGAAATATCAAATAAAGTTTGTACCCATTTAGCTTTTGCAGCAGTAATTAGGGGCTGTGATCATCATTCAGGTTATTTTTTTGACTGTCCATATGGTCCACTGGCCACACTGAAAAGATACGGTTGGCTTGTGGTTTTGAGGGGGAGACCATTTCTGAGACACAGACGCTAGAGAACAATTTGTGGTCATTTATGGCACCATTCTTTCTTACCCCATAAAATACCCAACTTAGAACAGTATCTGATACACATAGCATGGGCTCCTAAATGTTACTTGGTACTATTATGGTTCTTAATCTGTAGCCCACATTTTTGTTGTTGTTGTTTTTTGAGACAGAGTCTTGCTCTGTTGCCCAGCCTGGAGTACAGTGGCGTGATCTCAGCTCACTCCACCTCCTGTACTCAAATGATTCTCCTGCCTCAGCCTCCCAGGTAGCTGAGATGATAGGTGCATGCCACCACACTCGGCTAATTTTTGTATTTTTAGTAGAGTTGGGGTTTCTCTCTGTTGGCCAAGCTGATCTCAAACTCCTGACCTCAAGTGATCTGCCTGCCTCAGCCTCCCAAAGTGCTGGGATTACGGGTGTGAGCCACCGCACCCAGCCTGTAGCCCCCATATTGATCCTGTCTGCTCTTTTTTTTTTTTTTTTTTTTTTTTGAGACAGAGTCTCACCCTGTTGCCCCGGCTGGAGTACAGTGGCACAATCTCGGCTCACTGCAACCTCTGCCTCCCCAAGCAATTATCTTGCCTCAGCCTCCCAAGTAGCTGGGATTACAGGCGCCTGCCACCACGCCTGGCTAATGTTTTGTATTTTTAGTAGATATGAGGTTTTACCATGTTGGCCAGGTTGGTCCTGAATTCCTGACCTCAGGTGATCCACTCAACTCGGCCTCCCAAAGAGCTGGGATTACAGGCGCGAGCCACTGCGCCTGGCCGATCCTGTCTAATCTAAAGCACAAGAGGTTTAGGGCCTCTTCAAATAGACCCCAGAGTCACTGAGTAAGTAGATCAGAAAAAAGATGCTACTTGGGGACTTGAGGCTAGATATAGATGACAGAAGGGGCTGAGAATGGTAAAAAGGCAGTAGGCTGGGACACTTGCTGTGGCTCCACTACTCTTAATCTGTGACATTGGTGAGGTCACTTGGTTTCACTCTTGACAGAGGACCTGAGAGAAGACATGATCTCTGTAGTATTAGTTTCCTTTCTGGAAAGTAAGGGATTGAAGGTCCCTTTCCACCCCTGTAATTTTATTCTGTTCTACAGCATGGGCTGTGTCATCCACAAATATCTACTAGTATAATGTGAAAACATGGGCAGGCCGGGCGCAGCGGCTCACGCCTATAATCCCAGCACTTTGGGAGGCCGAGGCAGGCGGATCACAAGATCAGGAGATCAAGACCATCCTGGCCAACATGGTGAAACCCCGTCTCTACTAAAAATACAAAAAATTAGCCGGGCGTGGTGGCGGGCACCTGTAATCGCAGCTACTTGGGAGACTGAGGCATGAGAATCACTTGAACTCAGGAGGCAGTGGCTACAGTGAGCTGAGATCGCGCCACTGCACTCCAGCCTGGCAACAGAGTGAGACTCCATCTCAAAAGAAAAACATGAGCGAGAGTACCTGAGACACCCCATTATTCAGCCTTTGCGCAGAGCACCACATAGCTGTGGTGTGAGGGGGAGTGTGGGGCCACAGTGGCAGGCTCACTGGGCTGCCATCTTAGGCAGATACCTCTTTTATCTCGCCATTCAGGAAAGGTTTGAATTGAAGCCTCTGCAAACCCAGTTTTCAAAGCAAATGGAGCTGCATTTAACTAAAATAGGAGTCCTTTCTTTATGCAGTGATTATAATAGGCCATGGAGTCACCTTACTTCCTACAGACATGGTAGTTGGTAGCAGTTTTCTTTTTTTCACAGTATCTTCCCCCAGAATGGTGTAAGAGCTTGCAAATGGACCTAGTGAGTCCTTCATGGTCAAAGGAATGCATTTAGACTTTCTGTTCTTCCCTCCAGTCCTCTCCATGATCTGTGTACTGCTTTGGGCCTTTACGAAGTGGCCTGTGCTGTATTGTAGGTGAGCCTACCTGTGTCTTAGTTGCTTTGTTTCTACACAGAGGTTTCACAACCAGCTGGTTTATATCTATTTCTCTTCTGGCTGGGGCAAAGCATCCTGTGCCTGTACACAGGGATCAGATAGGTGCTTGGGCCTAAAGAGTGAGAGTGAAAGTACCTGTACATTTTATCCCAGACTGGCTTTGTATGATGGGATGCATGTATGTAGTATTGGTAGCTTATTGAAAATATGGAGAGGCCGGGCGCGGTGGCTCAAGCCTGTAATCCCAGCACTTTGGGAGGCCGAGACGGGCGGATCACGAGGTCAGGAGATCGAGACCGTCCTGGCTAACCCGGTGAAACTCCGTCTCTACTAAAAAATACAAAAAACTAGCCGGGCAAGGTGGTGGGCGCCTGGAGTCCCAGCTACTTGGGAGGCTTAGGCAGGAGAATGGCGTGAACCCGGGAGGCGGAGCTTGCAGTGAGCTGAGATCCGGCCACTGCACTCCAGCCCGGGCGACAGAGTGAGACTCCATCTCAAAAAAAAGAAAGAAAATATGGAGAGAGGCTGAGTGTGGTGGCTCACGCCTGTAATCCAGCACTTTGGGAGGCCAAGGCAGGAGGATCACAAGGTCAGGAGTTTGAGACCAACCTGACCAACATGGTGAAAGCCTGTCTCTACTAAAAAAAAATACAGGCCAGGCACAGTGGCTCACGCCTGTAATCCCAGCACTTTGGGAGGCCGAGGCAGGCGGATCACAAGGTCAGGAGATCGAGACCATCCTGGCTAACACAGTCAAACTCCATCTCTACTAAAAATACAAAAAATCAGCCGGGTGTGGTGGCGGGCTCCTGTAGTCCCAGCTACTCGGGAGGCTGAGGCAGGAGAATGGCTTAAACCCAGGAGGCGGAGCTTGCAGTGAGCCGAGATTGTGCCACTGCACTCCAGCCTGGGTGACAGAGCGAGACTCCGTCTCAAAAAAAAAAAATACAAAAATTAGCCGGGTGGCATGGTGGCACACCTGTAATCCCAGCTGCTCAGGAGGCTGAGGGAGGAGAAGCACTTGAACCTGAGAGGCGGAGATTGTAGTGAGCTGAGATTACGCCACTGCACTCCAGCCCAGGCAACAGAGAAAGACTCTGTCTCAAAAAAAAAAAAAAAAAAAAAAAGGAAAATACGGAGATAAAGACTAGTTCCCCTAAGATTTCCTTCAGCTTTCCTAGTCTCTGTTAAGTGACTCTAGTTTATAGCAGCCTATATGTTGCAGGGGCTATTCCTGAGTCTGTCTGTCACGGGGTGTTTCTTTGGGGGCTCTGCTTCTGCTGTGAGTGACCATTTTCTTTTTTTGGTTTCAGAGCTGTGATTTGTGGTCCCTAGGGGTGATTATCTATGTGATGCTGTGCGGATACCCTCCTTTTTACTCCAAACACCACAGCCGGACTATCCCAAAGGATATGCGAAGAAAGATCATGACAGGCAGTTTTGAGTTCCCAGAGGAAGAGTGGAGTCAGATCTCAGAGATGGCCAAAGATGTTGTGAGGAAGTGAGTTCATGGGCTGCTGGGCAGGGAGGCCAAGGAGGCCTCCAGGTGGTGGAGCTCAAGGGAATGTGGGTAGAGAAAAGTCATTGGTTTCCTAGGCAGGCTCCTCCCCGTTTTAATATCACAGAAATCTCTCTGGAACCTGAGGTGACTGTTCTCAGTGTCCACACCTGGGTGCGAATGAAGCTTTCCTCCCTCCTGTTGCATCCCTAGACTTTGTCCCCAGGGTGTGAACCCAGGTCCCTCCATAGCCAGTCTCTGCACATTAATTCAGGACCCTAAATTATAAACCTGGCGTACTGTCCTTCTTACATGTGAGCCAACATGTCATTTGGGGCAGATACAATGCCAGGAGGTGAACTAGGTGCTGAGATGACAAACAGCATCCTTGGATGCTGTGGGCATGTGGGTTTGTCAGGCCTGGACCTCACCCTCCACCTTGACACTGCCAGTTAGTTGCTCTGACATATCTTTTATTTTTTATTTTTTATTTTTTTTGAGATGGAGTCTCGCTACATTGTCCAGGCTGGAGTGTAGTGGTGCAATCTTGACTCATTGCAACCTCTGCCTCCTAGGTTCAAGTGATTCTTCTGCCCCAGCCTCGGCAGTAGCTGGGATTACAGGCGCCCACTACCATGCCCAGCTCATTTTTGTATTTTAAGTAGAGATGGGATTTGACCATGTTGGCCAGGCTGGTCTCAAACTACTGATCTCAAGTGATCTGCCCACCTTCCCAAGTGCTGGGATTACAGGCGTGAGCTACCACACCCAGCCGCTCTGACATATCTTAAGATGAGAAGATTTAGTAAGAATTAGGGCTAGGGAGTGGAATAGGGAGAGTTGATATTCAGAGTCTTTTGGTAGCTGGAGGACTAGGTAAGAAGTCAGACCTAAATTTGAATGTTTGTTTTTTCTGCCCACCTGTGTGGGAGGCTGGGTGCCGGTGGACTTAGGCACTGCTCCTGTCTTCCCACCGCTGGGTCTTCACTGAGCAGTGTTTCCCTTGTTAATCTGTTTCTTCCTCTGTAATGGGATGAAGGTACGTGTTTAGGGGCAATACCTGGGAACTGTCTCCCGACAGTGCAGCCATTTCTCCATGGAAATTACTCCCTTTCAAAAGTGAGCTTGTCCTGTTGATTGGAGGGTGGGGGTTGGGGGCAGGTTCTGTGTGCTGTAAAGAGGGACTGTTTTCTAAAATAGACAAGTACAAGTTTTTAGGAACGTGGGTGCAATGATTAAATCACCATCTGTCTTCACATGCTATTTCCTTGCTGTAATCCCAACTATTTGACCAAAATCTCAATGTCCTGGAAGTAGTTCTTTGCCAGCTTTCTATAAAATACATTTCCTGTCTCTAGAGCAACACTGATTATCTTTTTGGTTTTGGGATCTTCCAAATAATCCTTACTTTAGAATCTGAAGCCATCCGTTCAGAATGATACAGAGGAAGGTGGCAGACAAGCTGAAGGAGCAGTCAGGCATGTTGTCCTGACATTTGTAATGAGAGATGGAGTTGGAAGGAGGGAACGGGCTGAGATGAGCTAGGAACCACGTCAGTGGGAGTGAACAAGAGGGAAAGAAACATGATCTGAAGGCAGACAGCACAGAAGCAACGCCCTGGGCTTAGAAGGAAATGCCATCCATGTCTCAGAGACTCTAGGTTTTCAGCTTTTGAATGTCTGGAATAATGGGCTCATGTCCTGCCCTATGGTGGCATCTAAGAGTTTTATCTTGGGTAGCAACTTGCTTCTCCAGAGCCTCATGACCCTTCAACTAATTCTGCACCACTATCAGCCAAAAAGAGCACTCTGAGTTCCTTTTGGAAGTTAAAGCCCATTGTCCTAGAAACCTCAGTATGGAGATTCAAGGTCTTAGGAACTATAAACCATATGTAGGATTACCTTATTAAACCCTAGAACTCAAAAGTATCACTGGATTAAGCCTTTTTCTACCATTGTAATCTCACTTTTTCCAGTATAGAAAAGATTGCCTCAAGCCATAGTACCCCTACCAGTGGTTGGAGACTAGAATTCCACCTGTGCTCTGCAGGTGGAAAGCCCAGACTTACAGAAGTCAGAAGCAACCAGAGTTGTTTAGAGCCAGGTCCAGGAACTTCCTATGGCCTTTTAGTAGCAACTGTGCATGGCAGCCCTGTTGGCGTTTTCTCCACAGGCTCCTGAAGGTCAAACCAGAGGAGAGACTCACCATTGAGGGAGTGCTGGACCACCCCTGGCTCAATTCCACCGAGGCCCTGGATAATGTGCTGCCTTCTGCTCAGCTGATGATGGACAAGGTTTTGAATAATGTTTACTTTGTTGACTGAAAAGACTGTTGGGAAGGAATGCTGGGGCTTGGCTCAGTGAGGGGTTAAAGGCAAAACAGTGCAGAGTACACGATCCTTCCCAGAGAAACATCTCTGGTTTCCTCAGAGTCAGGATCCAAAATAAGGAACTTCTTTTGGTAAAAGACCAAATCAAGGCCTGGTGAATATACACTAAGGGAGCACTCAAAGGAATAGCCTCCATATTTCTGCTACAGGGCTGGGAGCACAGAGCAGTTTAAGATACCCTCCCTTTCCCCAAGGGGTTTAAACAAGACTGGCTGAGAAGGCAAGGCCAATAAACATGAAACAGGCCGGGCGCGGTGGCTCACGCCTGTAATCCCAGCACTCTGGGAGGCGGAGACGGGCGGATCACAAGGTCAGGAGATCGAGACCATCCTGGCTAACATGGTGAAACCCCCTCTCTACTAAAAAAATACAAAAATTAGCCAGGTGCAGTGGCGAGGGCCTGAAGTCCCAGCTATACCGGAGGCTGAGGCAGGCACCTGGGAGGCGGAGCTTGCAGTGAGTGGAGATGGCACCACTGCACTCCAGCCTAGGCAACAGAGCGAGACTCCGTCTCAAAACAAAACAAAAAAAACCATGAAACAGAGGGAACATTTCAAACATCAGAGCTTTGCATGTTAACTATTCTGTGAATTCTGTGGGAATTCAGAAAAAGAGCACGTCTTTGAAGGGATGTAATTTGCCCAGAGAAGGCAGAACCCCTCACATGTATTAACTATCTACTCAAATTCTTCAAGGACAGCACATGCCCAAACATGAGAACTCAGTAGACAGTTAATGTAACGATGATGTATTTACATCTGTTTTGTTGCTTTTGCTGTTCACCACACATGGGCATCGTCAGGAAAAATAACTTGGCCTCACTAATGGGAAGTTAATGAGACGGGTGTGTCAGGGCCAGGCTTTGCAAGTGGACAGAGGGGTTTAAGTCTTAGTGGGATGTAACTGAGAGGCCATGGTAGCTTTTTGAGAAGAGATTTGCCACTAGGAAGGTATTTAGAGATAGTCAGTCAGACTTGGCAACTCACGGACTTGCCAACCTAATACTTCTGCAGTAATCTAGAAGTCAGGGGTGGCTATGGGAGCAGAGAAGTAGAGGTGAATAGGCTCAATATTTTTGAAGAAAAATTTCTCCAGTTTTTTGTGATAAGACTAGATATAAGGGGACAGGAATGGCATATCTTGTGATAACACTGACAGGAGGTGGGGGTTGCATTGAGCTGAGATCCACCACTGCACTCTAGCTGGGGTGACAGAGTGAGACTGTTTCAAAAAAAAGTGGTCAGGATGTGAGTGATCAACTTTGGAAATGTAGAACACTGTCCACCCAAGCCCTGTTTAGGAGCCTAAGCTCATGACTTTGAGCTGTTTCCTCCTTCTGTCGGGTCGTTACTGATGAGGTGGATGCAAAGGTGCAGAAAGGCATAGCCAGGGCTAGATAGAAGTATACAGAGCCCTTAAATGAGTTCCAACTTTTCCTGATCTAATTTCATGCTCACCATGGAACTACTTTTTAAAATAGTCAAATTTTGACTGGGTGCACTGGCTCACACCTGTAATCCCAGCACTTTGGGAGGCTGAGGTGGGCGGATCATTTGAGGTCAGGAATTCGAGACCAGCCTGGCCAACATAGTGAAACCCTGTCTCTACTAAATATACAAAAATTAGCCAGGCGTGGTGGCAGACACCTGTAATCCCCAGCTACTCGGAGGCAGGAGAATTGCTTGAACTCAGCAGGGGCAGAGGTTGCAGTGAGTCAAGATTGCACCACTACACTCCAGCCTGGGAGACAGAGCAAGACTCTGTCTGAAAAAAAAACTTTTGTTGTGAAAACTCAGATGGTACAGCAGTGTTAAAAAGTAAAAGTTCCCTTTCATTCCCCTGCCACAGTCACACCCCTCAGAGGTGAGGTAATCTATGGCTTGATGTATACTTCCTGATCGTTTTCTGGGATATGCACACAGATACACACATTTTGTCCTTTTAAAATACAAAAATGGAAAAAGAAATTGAAAAAAAAATACAAAAATGGGATCATATTCCTGTGAAGTCTTCTGATGATTTGGTCTGCCTGTAGTGAGATCATATACTGTTCATAAAAGCACAAACTTCAAGAGTTCCAGACTCCATGACAGCTGTTTCTCACTGTAAATTACTTGACTGGTTGTGGCCTCTGTCATGTGGCCTTAGGCTTGGCCATGCCCTCCATGTGAGATGGTCAGGGCTCTGAGCTGTCAGGGCTGAGGTGAATCAATACCATCTGTGAGGCTTCTTGGGCAGTAGCCTGCCAGTCCTTCCGCTGATGTCCATATGTGCCTCTCTTTACACTTCCCCTCAGTAATGGCTCTGAGTGGGGATCCTGCTGGTTTTTCTTACTTGCTTTTCTGTCGCCCCACCAGGGAAGATGGGCTAGCTGTTGTATGACCTTTGGTTGGCCTGGTGTTCCCTAGTTCCTGCTGATCCATGGGGAAGGGTCCTCTGCCTTATCAAAATATTTATATTCCTTCAACATAAGAGTGCAATTGCCTTCTTAGTACTTTGAGCTTTTCCTTTCCACTTTCTTAGACTGGCTTTTTAGGTGCCCAGCAATGAATATGAAAAACTGACGGCAGTGTTTGCATTCAGGCAGTGGTTGCAGGAATCCAGCAGGCTCACGCGGAACAGTTGGCCAACATGAGAATTCAGGATCTGAAAGTCAGCCTCAAACCCCTGCACTCAGTGAACAACCCCATTCTGCGGAAGAGGAAGTTACTTGGGTAAGTGAGCTTATTTCTTCGATTCTTCTTCATGGCTGGAATGGCTGAGGACTGGGTTCTCAAATTTAAGAAATTTAACTTGCTCAGCTAGGGATCTTTATTTGGCCTCTGAAGAGGGTGGAGAGGATAAGCTCTTTAAATAGTATCAGGAGTTGGACACTATTGTTATTTTTCTGTTGTTACTTTTCTGATATATCTGTTGCCTTATATTTAGAGTTAATATCTGTCCAGAGTTGGTTTTTGGGGTCTCACGTTGTCATTACCCCTCCCTCAAACTCTTAAAGCACCAAGCCAAAGGACAGTGTCTATATCCACGACCATGAGAATGGAGCCGAGGATTCCAATGTTGCCTTGGAAAAACTCCGAGATGTGATTGCTCAGTGTATTCTCCCCCAGGCTGGTAAAGGTCACACCATTTACTAATCCTTTGTGTGTGTGTGAGTGTGTGTGTGCAGGGGTGGGTGGGTGTATGCATGTACATGGCAAAAGGAATGGCTTAATTTTGGGTTGTCTGTTTCATCATGTATTATAAGAAAAGTATATTATATAAGGTAGTCTGTGCCCACTAAAAAGATGGGACAGTGGGAGTTAGAAATGCAGTTAAGTTCTACCCCTCCTTTGGTTTTCTGTGAAATTTCTAGTTTAGACTTAATTGGTAGTGTCAGGTGCAAGCATGCAATTTTGTGATTTCTTAGTTTGACAACAAGGGCACAGATTGGGGGATGGAGAATGGAAAATGTGGGTAGGGTCTGAATCTCATTGCAGGCTGTTCACCATTTCCAGAGCCTTTTGAGTGCAAGGCTGCCATTAGCTCATAAATATGAGAACACCTCCCTAGTTCAGAAGCGGCTCCTGCTGTTACTCATATCATGGGCAGCATGATATGAGTGGGTCTTTGGAGTGAGACTTATACGTGGGTCCTTTGGAGTGAGAGCTTTCTTTCGTTATGTTCTCTCTCCTCTCATTGGCGGGTGAGGGGCTGTTCTCAGCAGATAGATGCTGCAAGTACTAGGCCAGAAAATGGATATCTCCCTAGATTCCTTGGGTTTTAAGAGAACTCATATAGTGTACCTCAGATAGCTTTCTAAAGTAAGAAATGAGCTTAGGAGAGAGAAAGTAGGCCACTCTCCCACTTTTGGTCTTTGGTTGACCAGGTGTCTTGTTCAGCAATAGAGTCTGCCACAGCCTATTTCCCATCCCCCGGTGCTGAGACTCTGGGGCCATCAGTGGATTTGTATGAAGATGTCAGAGTAAAAAAGAGTCCAAATACCAGATGCGGTCTACATAATGTAGGGACTAGCAGTAAAGCCCGTGTCTGGTGAAGTTTTGCACATTCAGTCATCATTTTTCAACCAGTTGGACATCACGTTCTTCCATCTCTCACACTAAAACCCCATGATGCTGCAGGAAAAATGCAAATTCCTCTTCATCCTTACCAATAGGAGAGAATGAAGATGAGAAGCTGAATGAAGTAATGCAGGAGGCTTGGAAGTATAACCGAGAATGCAAACTCCTAAGAGATACTCTGCAGAGCTTCAGTTGGAATGGTAGGAGCCTTCATCACTCCCTTCCCCAGGAATACAGACAAGTGATTATGTTTAGAACACATAGGATCTCTTTGGCGCCTGAGCTGCGGCTGTTTTGAAATGAAGTGAGTGGAGTGGCTGGAGAGTGAGTGGAGCATTGTGGAATGGGGGTTAGCTCTATATTAACTGCCCCGGCATACCTGGATATCTGGCCCTTTCATTTATTTTCCAGAGTTCAAGTGAATTGTGTGTTGCAGATTCAACACTGGAAAGCCCCCATCACACACCACTTGGATAAAAAAAAAAAAACCCATATTTCAGAACTCCTCTCAGATACCAGGACTATTCACCAGGTCATTAAGAAGCAACAGATGATGAAGGGGAGAGAGAGGACAAAGTGCCAGCAAGTCCACCCTGCTGACCCCGCTGATCTGCTTAGCTTAGAGAAGAGCTGTTTCACGAAAGAGGAGAAAGTTTGCCAAATCTATTGCTGGTTAAGTTTTTTTTCCCAAAGCAAATAAGGTAGAGATGTATTTCTTGAACTGCCTTTTTTTTTTTTTTTTTCATTGAGGCGGAGTTTCATTCTATCCCCCAGGCTGCAGTGCAGTGGCGCAGTCTTGGCTTATTGCAACCTCTGCCTCCCGGGTTGAAGTGATTCTCCTGCTGTAGCCTCCCGAATAGCTGGGACTACAGGCGAGTGCCACCGTGCCCAGCTAATTTTTGTATTTTTAGTAGAGATGGAGTTTCACCATGTTGGCCAGGCTAGTCTTGAGCTCCTGGCCTCAAGTGATCCACCTGCCTCAGCCTCCCAAAGTGCTGGGATTACAGGCGTGAGCCTCTGTGCCTGGCTTGAACTGATTTTAATATTGTCTTTCCAGTTGAGCAAACTGTACTAGACTTATGCTCCAGGATGCTCAGGGAAGGGAGCAAACTTAAGATTTCAATGCCTCACTTGTTTCCTTTTTTTTTTTTTTTTGAGACGGAGTCTCCCTCTGTCACCAGGCTGGAGTGCAGTGGTACGATCTTGGCTTACTGCAACCTCCCCCTCCTGCACTCATGTGATTCTGCCTCAGCCACCCAAGGAGCTGGGACTACAGGCATGCACCTGTATTTTTTTTTTTTTTTTTTTAGGGGAGACGGGGTTTCACCATGTTGGCCAGGCTGGTCTGGAACTCCTGACCTCAAGTGATCCACCCACCTTGGCCTCCCAAAGTACTGGGATTACGGGTGTGAACGACGGCACCCAGCCTGCCTGACTTGTTTCTTAGACATGCCATAAGAAATCTAAAGTGCTAGTCTGGCCATTCCCATTCTTGGAGGAGATTCACTTTCCTGGGATTTTTTTAAAGAAAAATTTGAGGGCCAGGCACGGTGGGTCATGCATCTAATCCCAACACTTTGGGAGGCCGAGGTGGGTGGACCATGAGGTCAGGAGATCGAGACCATCCTGGCTAACACGGTGAAACCCCACCTCTACTAAAAATACAAAAAAAAAAAAAAAATTAGCCGGGCGTGGTGGCATGCGCCTGTAGTCCCAGCTACTTGGGAGCCTGAGGCAGGAGAATCACTTGAACCTGGGAGGTAGAGGTTGCAGGGAGCTGAGATCACACCACTGCACTCCAGCCTGGGCAACAGAGCGAGACTCCATCTCAAAAAAAAGAAGAAAAATTTGAAACATGTCATTTTAGAAAAGTGATCACATATGAAATATGAACTTCAGTGAATTCTCACAAAGTAAACACTCCTCTGTAACCAGCACCTAGATCATGTAGTAGAACATACGTCCTCTTCCAGTCCCTCCCTCCCCTCCATTCAAGGGTAATCACAGTCCTGATTTCTAGCACTGTAGCCTTATTTTGCCTGGTTTTGTATTCTTTGTGAATGGAGTCAGACAAGTCTGCGTTCTTTTATGTCTGGCTTCTTTTAGTTAGTTATATTTTAGTCATTATATTTGTGGCATCCATCCATGTTGTGTGTAGCAGCAGATCATTCATTTTCACTGTATGAATGTGTGCCATATTTGTCCATTGTACTGTTGAATGGACTTTAGGATTATTTCCAGATTTGGGGAATTAAGAAAAGGGCTGTGGTGAATACTCTTGTGAATGTCTTTTGATGAGCTCATTTATCTTACGTGTATAGGATTAGAATTGCTGGTTCATGGAGGTCTTCATCTGTCTGGCTTTAGTGGGTACTGCTACCAGTTTTTCAAAGTGGTTGTATGAATTTATGAACTCCCACTAGCAGTGTTTGGGGATTCTGGTTACTTCACATCCACACCAGCTCTTGCTATTGTCTTTTAAAAAAAATCTTCGTTATCCTGTTAGTTTGTAGGTGGTATTGCAATGTGGTTTTAGTTTGCATTACCCTTAAAACGTACTGATGTAGGTTTTTTTTTTTTTTTTTTGAGACGGAGTCTCGCTCTGTCGCCCAGGCTGGAGTGCAGTGGCCGGATCTCAGCTCACTGCAAGCTCCGCCTCCCGGGTTCCCGCCATTCTCCTGCCTCAGCCTCCAAGTAGCTGGGACTACAGGCGCCCGCCACCTCGCCCGGCTAGTTTTTTGTATTTTTTTAGTAGAGACAGGGTTTCACCGTGTTAGCCAGGATGGTCTCGATCTCCTGACCTCGTGATCCGCCCGTCTCGGCCTCCCAAAGTGCTGGGATTACAGGCTTGAGCCACCGCGCCCGGCCTGATGTACGTTTTAAATGTCTATGGGCCAGTTAGATTTCCTGTTTTGTGAAGTACCTATTAAGTCTTTTGCCCATTTTTTTTTCACTGAATTGTGTCTTTCTTATAGATATATAGGAATTCTTTATATTTTCGGATATGAGTCATTTGTCAGCTGTAGGTATTAAAAAGATCTTCTCTCTCTTTGTGGTTTGCTTGTGTGTTGTGAGCTTTGGATTTTTACTGTCAGGTTAGTGGAATGGTACAATTGCTACCTGAAAAATGGGGGATCTGAACTGCTTTTGATCAGTGGTGGGGGTGGTTCCTCCACTGGTGAGGGTGAATTTTGATACTGGTAAGGTGGACCTTATTGGGTCTCTGTCAAGAGTCTGCCACCTCTCAAAGAATTTGAGGGCTGATCTTGTTCTTTTTTGGTTTTCAGGTCGTGGATTCACAGATAAAGTAGATCGACTAAAACTGGCAGAAATTGTGAAGCAGGTGATAGAAGAGCAAACCACGTCCCATGAATCCCAATAATGACAGCTTCAAACTTTGTGTTTTTTTAATAATTTGAAAAATTATTCTTAAATGTATAAAGTAATTTTATGTAAATTAATAAATCATAATTTCATTTCCACATTGATTAAAGTTGCTGTATAGATTTAGGGTGCAGGACTTAATAATAGTATAGTTATTGTTTGTTTTTAAGGAAAGCTCACGTCTAGAGATACACTATTACTTTAGGACTGTGTAGTTGTATATTTGTAAGATGACAGATGATGCTGTCAAGCAATATTATTTGTAATAAAATACACAAAAATCACTTGCCAGCAGTAGATAAAGGACCGACTATACTGACCTTTCTGATTAGTAAACAGTTGAATTAAGGACTCTGGATTCTGGTTTCAATTGCCCTGTGTATTTATTTTCCACACCATTGCTAGATGAGCTCTACTGCCAAGACATTTTTGTGGCTCAGTCATTGCAGACTGCCTGCTGGAACTCACAGGAAGCACACTTGAGCTTGGGGAGCCAACTCCCATGATGGAAGAAGAGGGAGCTGAGCCCTCATTTCTCCTGCACCTAATTCCCTAGAGAAAAGCAGGATCATTTCCTTTTTGTCATATTTTTTAAAAGGTACTGGTGTGTTTCTTAAATCTAACAGGGTTTTCTTTTGGATTTATTCTTTTTTTTTTTTTTTTTGAGACAGAGTCTCGCTGTTGTCGTGGAGGCTGGAGTGCAGTGGCACTGTGTCCGCTCACTGCAACCTCCGTCTCCCAGGTTCCAGCAATTTTCTCTCAGCCTCCTGAGTAGGTGGGATTACAGGTGCCCACCACCATGCCTGGCTAATTTTTTGTATTTTTAGTAGAGACAGGGTTTCATCACGTTGGTCAGGCTGGTCTTGAACTCCTGGCCTCAGGTGATCTGTCTGCCTTGGCCTCCCAAAGTGCTGGGATTACAGGCATGAGGCACTGTGCCCAGCCTTGGGTTTATTCTTTGTTTGTTTTGGGATGGAGTCTTGCTCTTGTCACCCAGGGTGGAGTGCAATGGCACAATCTCGGCTCACTGCAACCTCTGTCTCCCAGGTTCAAGTGATTCTCTTGCCTCAGCCTCCCAAGTAGCTGGGATTACAGGCGCCCGCCACCATGCCCGGCTAATTTTTGTATTTTTAGTAGAGAAGGTTTCGCCATGTTGGCCAGGCTGGTCTCGAACTCCTGACCATCTGCCTCAGCCTCTCAAAGTGCTGGGGTTACAGGCGTGAGCCACCAAGCCTGGCCTATTCTTCATATGTTGAACCGGAGCTTCCCTTTCCCCTTCCAGGAGGTCCTGCTTTGTCCTTTCCCCTTCCCTGCAGCCTTCACCAGCTCCATCACTCCTTACTTCCGTTCCCTGTTCCTCTGGTCCTGTTTTTGGAATAATTTGTCTGAGAAATGTACATATAATTGAAGTGGGACTATTGGATTATCATGTAAGATGATCCAGTTTTGGTTTTTTTTTTCATAAGGCTGCCTTGTTTCTCTGTAATATGTCTGCCTGGGTTTTGTGTTGGCATTCTCTGGGCTTTGTTTGTTTATCTTGTTTATTACCCTTCATTTTCAGGAAGCACGATTTTGGCCCAGAGAGCAGCTGTTTGAAGGAAAAATAAGGCTAGGTCCTTTTTCAGTTTTCTGTTGTGCGTATGGGTTTCCATAACAAATCAGTTTTCGTGTGTGTGTGTGTGTGTGTGTGTGTGTGTGTGAGAAGCAGTTTTTGGTAGATACTTACTTTGGTACATAGAAAAGCTGGCAGGTAGGCTCCACCTCCCAGACCAGAGGGAGAGGATAGTCATCTGTTATTCAGTTTTTTCTCATCGCATTCTCTTCGATCAGAATTGATCTTACCAGCAATTTATTTTCTAACTCCTCCACTGTGCTGAGTAATTCCTCCACCCTGAGTCTTCAGGATGACATTCGGTTAGTATGCCTTGTATGTGTGTGACTGCCTGTGGGAATAGATGATAAAAACACAAAGTGTCTTAAGAATTACCTTGGCCGGGCGCGGTGGCTCAAGCCTGTAATCCCAGCACTTTGGGAGGCCGAGACGGGCAGATCACGAGGTCAGGAGATCAAGACCATCCTGGCTAAGAGTGAAACCCCGTCTCTACTAAAAAATACAAAAAAACAAGCCGGGCGAGCTGGCGGGCGCCTGTAGTCCCAGCTACTCGGGAGGCTGAGGCAGGAGGATGGCGTAAACCCGGGAGGCGGAGCTTGCAGTGAGCTGAGATCCGGCCACTGCACTCCAGCCCGGGCGACAGAGCGAGACTCCGTCTCAAAAAATAAATAAAATAAATAAATAAAATAAAAAAAAAAAAAAAAAAAGAATTACCTTACTACATTGGTTCCTTTTTATTTTTTTTGAGATGGAGTCTCGCTCTGTCGCCCAGGCTGGAGTGCAGTGGCGCAATGTCACCTCACTGCAAGCTCCGCCTTCTGGGTTCACGCCATTCTCCTGCCTCAGTCTCCCGAGTAGCTGGGGCTACAGGTGCCTGCCACCACACCCAGCTAATTTCTCTTTGTATTTTTAGTGGAGACGGATTTTCACTGTGTTAGCCAGGATGGTCTTGATTTCCTGACCTCGTGATCTACCCGCCTGGGCCTCCCAAAGTGCTGGGATTACAGGCATCAGCCACTGTGCCCGGCCTACATTGGTTCCTTTTTATTTTTTTTGAGATGGAGTCTCGCTCTGTCGCCCAGGCTGGAGTGCAGTGGCGCAATGTCACCTCACTGCAAGCTCCGCCTTCTGGGTTCACGCCATTCTCCTGCCTCAGTCTCCCGAGTAGCTGGGGCTACAGGTGCCTGCCACCACACCCAGCTAATTTCTCTTTGTATTTTTAGTGGAGACGGATTTTCACTGTGTTAGCCAGGATGGTCTTGATTTCCTGACCTCGTGATCTACCCGCCTGGGCCTCCCAAAGTGCTGGGATTACAGGCATCAGCCACTGTGCCCGGCCTACATTGGTTCCTTTTTATCTTGGAGAATTTGTAATTAAAAGATTTTTTGAGGTAAAGTTCACTAATCTTAGGTGACTGGTAACGTATAAATGGATTTCCTTTAAGGAGAATTGAATATGTCTCCCCACCTCCCCACCCCCCACCACCAAGACAGAGTCTCGCTCTGTCACCCAGGCTGGAGTGCAGTGGCTTGATCATGGCTCACTGCAACCTCCACCTCCCGGGTTCAAGCGATTCTGCTGCCTCAGCCTTCCGAGTAGCTGGGACTACAGGCAGGCACCACCACACCCAGCTAATTTTTGAGTTTTTAGTAGAGACGGGGTTTCACCATATTGGCCAGGCTGGTCTCGAACTCCTGACCTTGTGATCTGCGCCCCCCGCCCCCCCGCCGGCCTCCCAACCTCGTGATCCGCCCACCTCAGCCTCCCAAAGTGCTGGGATTACAGGCATGAGCCACCGCGCCCGACCTGAATACTTTTCATGATGGCAAAATCTAACAGGCAACAGAAAAAAACCCAACGTTTTTTAATTTACTGACCAGAAAACTTGGCTGAGAGTTGAATTAAGTGCCTGTTGTGTTTTTCAAGGAAATGCAAATCTTACAGATCGCTTCTTACAGTTAGGAAAACTGCACTTGTTTGTGTAATATTAGAACAACTGTAGTTTTCCTGTCTTAGGGCAGAGGTTCAGTATTCCATGGGGAGAAAAAAACAGTAGTAATTACCTTTGTTACTCTTCTTTTTCTTTAGAAGAATCTTCTAGCATATCCAGTATATCCGCAACTTCTTAAAATTGTGACTTGGGTGTCTTCTAAAAAGGCTCAGGATTATTTTTTTTTCCTTCAGTGTATGCTGAATTTTAGGTGCGATGGAAAAGGTATCCAAAGTGATCCTTCCTTTGACTCTGAGCATCTGTTGCCCCTGTTTCAGTTACTTCAAGCTGAATTCATGTGACCCTTAATATAAGTGCTGTGTCCAGACACATCCAAATGAGCACCAAGCTGGAAGTTTGTGAACACTCTGGAGGATGTCCCAGCTGTTGTAACACAACAGCATGCCTTGAAAAAAAAACAGTAGCTCCTAAGGGACTCAGCATGGCTTGGTCTTTGAAGTGGAGTTTTGTTTGTGTATTCCTAGTCCAGCAGTAAATTCTGTTTTAACGTAACCGTCAGGTTTGCTACTCGAAATATGCACGTAACTGGAAGTGAAACGGTATCTTTCTCATATTTTTTGGCCTAACACCTACACCTGTGGAAACAACACTGTAAAAACAATTCTTATAAAGCAGCAGGTTATGCTCTCCTGTTTGCCTACATGATTTATTAACCTTCTGCTTATTAAAGCCATTACTGGTCAATCAAATACTTTTAGACTTTACCACAGTTATAAAAGTCGGCTTGATGTAGTAAAAAACATTTGTATCTCTCTAATGTATGAACATAGGAGAATGCCAGTCTGTATTGTTGTCTGAAACATAGATAAGGCTCAGCATGGTGGCTCATGCATGTAATCCCAGCACTTTGGGAAGCCGAGGTGGGCGGATCACCTTAGGTCAGGAGTTCAAGACCAGCCTGGCCAACATGGCGAAACGCCGTCTCTACTAAAAATACAAAAATTAGCCAGGTGTGGTGGCACATGCCTGTAATCCCAGCTGCTTGAGAGGCGGAGGCAGGAGAATTGCTTGAACCCGGGAGGCAGAGGTTGCAGTGAGTGGAGATCGCCCCACTGCACTCCAGCCTGGGTGACAGAGCGAGACTCCGTCTCACAAATAAATAAATAAAAATTTAAAAAGATGTGATCCTGCTATGTTGCCCAGGTTAGACTCAAGTTCCTGGGCTCAAGCAATCCTCTTGCCTCAGCCTTCTAAGTAGCTGGGACTACAGGAGCAAACCACTGTGCCTGGCAGGAATTACTCTTTAAAAAGAGTTTATGTTGCTTGTATTCATTTGAGAAAAAAAGAGTTGAAGAAATGGTAATTGTTGGTCAAAGAAGCTAAAAGATTTAAATCAGGTCTTGTGTGTGGGTATGTGTGTGTGCATGTATTTATTGAAGAAAATATGTTTCAATTTGAGAATCAGAAAATTGGATACTTCATTTTAATTGTTTATTTAAAGTAGAATGTTCTTCCATTCTTGAATCTTCTTTTATCCCACCAAATGGCTTAACCTAATTTGCCCTGCCTATTTTGGTTAAGACACAGGGAAACACCCTAAAATCTGTGATAATTTTCAAAATATAATTTTAAGAAGCTTTGTGCTTACATAAATCACAAGAAGTACAGCTGGAAATCATTTCACTTTTCTTGCTGTAAATTTTTTTAGTGGGTTTGTGACAGTATAAATTTTCTTGCTAGATGCTAATGATACATTGTATTATCTGTATTAGGAATTAAGGAATAATGAATAAATTGATCTGTTCTCATGCTGTTACCTAAGATATTATGGTACCATTACATTCCTTTCTGTAGTCATATCTCATATTTGAAAGGTCTCATGTTGTAAATATTTGACTTGCTGTAAAATTATGCAAGATAAAAAATGTAGAGCTTTATTTTTCTTCATCTAGAATGCACAGAATAACTGCATAAGGAATGGGTGCATAGGGCTTCTTTTCCTTTTAAATTTGTACTGCTAAATACACCCAGGAAACTGACATGAAAACCAAATTCAAGGACTTCCACAGACATTTCAGGTCGATTTTATTTCCAAACCGAAGAAATCTTTTAAAAGTTCTTCTGTAGCCCAGTTTTCTTTTCTTGATGAAATGTTAACTAGACATCTGGTTAGTCAGCTTTTATTTTGACCCCACAGTATTTTTTGAGACAGGGTCTCACTCTGTTGCCCAAGTTGGAGTACAATGGCATGATCTCGGCTTACTGCAGCCTACGCCTCCTGGGTTCAAGCAATTCTCCTGCCTTAGCTTCCTGAGTAGCTGAGATTACAGGCCCGCTCCACCATGCCCTGCTACTTTTTGCATTTTTAGTAGAGACGGGGTTTCACCATGCTGGCCAGGCTGGTCTTGAACTCCCGACCTCAGGTGATCCAGCTGCCTCAGCCTCCCAAAATGCTGGGATTACAGGGGTGAGCCACTGTGCTCGGACCCCACAGTTTTTATATTAGGGCAGTTGGAGGAACTGAACTTTGATCCTGATCCTTTATATACCCCCATGGTGAAATTGAGCCCATTTTACTTAACATGTAATATATCTGTGCTTTAGGAAAACTTGATAGAGAAGATTATATGCAGATATAAAATATCTAAACTCATTTGTTACGAACCAGTGATAATGAGGGAAAACTTGGACATACACATACGGATTTTCTTGAATTAAAGAAAAAAAAACCCAGACACTGACAAAGGAGAGTTGAACTGAGAAGCAGTACCCTGAAAACTGCAGAAATGAGGGAAAGAGGCAGTGGGCCACAAAGAACTTTGTCCTTTTCAGAGCTCCCCAGAGAAGCCCTGTCCCCTTCCCCCCAACCTCCTGCCGGAATGTTGGGTTTCAAAGAATGAGCAGATTAACGGATATCAAGTTGTGTGGCCTGAGCTGAGGATAAAGAATAATTTGCCTGAGTTACAGTACTGGCTGGATCATTACAGGCCTTCTGCTTGGAATATCTCTCCATGAAAGTAAAAGGAATATAACTAAGGAAGATTACAGTTGTTGCCGTTGGAAGGAAGACATACTAAAGAAACTGCCGAAGGCCAGGGGAGAAGCAGGAAGAGAAACACAGCTTGAAGTTATCTATAAGACTCAGAATTGGGCAAGACTGCCAGTAAGGGAGCCAGTGCAGATCTGAGACTAACACCTGAGTCTCCAAAGGTTTGTGTGCGAGAGGGAGCTCTGCTGATGGACATAGGCCCAGAATCATTAACTGATTTATTTGGGCCATGTCAGTGGTGGCATTATTAAAAGACTCTGCCAACATCCTGCTTTATCTGTGGAAAAGCCAAGTGGCCTTGGAAGAGGTTAAGATAAAGTTCCAAACTTGGGCTCCACAGAAGTGGAACTTGAGACTGGGGCTAGTACCCGGACCTTCATGTATCAGGTTAGAGATTTTGATGCTTTTGGTGATTTTTGTGCCAAGCATGTACTGTCACCTGGGATCAACCTATTACTCTTTCTATGAAATAATTATTCCAAAGAGGCTGACAGTCCAGGGAGGAGATAGCCCAGTGGAAGGACTGTCCTACTTGCTATTTATGCAAGGCCAGAAGCAGCTGGTTCACCTGAAGGTGAAGAGAAACCATTTTGTGAATAACTTTCCAGTCTACAGTTACCACAATGGCATCCTGGGGCAAGAATCGCCTTTCATCTCACATGACTGCCACTATGAAGGCTACATAGAAGGAGTGTCAGGTTCTTTTGTTTCTGTCAACACCTGTGCAGGTCTCAGGGGCATCCTGATTAAGGAGGAAAAATCTTACAGCATTGAGCCCGTGGACTCTTCAAGACGGTTTGAACATGTGTTATACACCATGGCACATGAAGCACGAGTCTCCTGTGGTGTCACTTCCGGAGACAGCCATGTGGTGTCCACTAGCTGGCAACAAGGGAGCAGGAAGCCTCATGATCTACAGGCGCTGTCCTACTTGTGGTCACACACCAAGTACGTGGAGATGTTTGTCGTGGTCAACAACCAGCGGTTCCAGATGTGGGGCAGTAACATCAATGAGACGGTCCAGAGAGTAGTGGATGTCATTGCTCTGGCCGACAGCTTCACTAGGGGAATAAACACAGAGGTGGTGCTGGCCGGAATGGAGATTTGGACCGAGGGGGACCTAATAGATGTCGCAGTGGACTTGCAAATCACACTCAGGAATTTCAATCGCTGGAGACAAGCGATGCTCTTCCGTCGTGCGAAGCACGATGTTGCCCACATGATCGTCGGGCATCATCCTGGACAGAATGTGGGCCAGGCCTTTCTCAGTGGTGCCTGCTCAAGCGGTTTTGCGGCAGCTGTTGAATCCTTCCATCATGAAGATGTGCTGTTGTTTGCAGCCCTGATGGTCCATGAGCTCGGGCACAACCTGGGTATTCAGCATGACCACTCAGCCTGCTTTTGCAAAGAGAAGCACTTTTGCCTCATGCATGAAAATATCACAAAAGAAAGTGGCTTCAGCAACTGCAGCTCTGACTACTTCCACCAGTTCCTTCGAGAACACAAAGGGGCCTGCCTATTTAACAAGCCATGGCCCAGGGGCCGCAAGCGTAGGGATTCTGCCTGTGGAAATGGCGTGGTGGAGGACACGGAGCAGTGTGACTGTGGTTCTGCCTGTCATCTCGACCCATGCTGTGATCCCACATGTACTCTGAAGGAGCATGCTGAGTGCAGCCATGGCCTCTGCTGTCTGGACTGCACTTTCAGAAGGAAGGGGTTTTTATGCCGTCCTACTCAGGATGAGTGTGACCTCCCAGAATATTGTGACGGTAGCTCTGCAGAATGCCCTGCAGACAGCTACAAGCAAGATGGCACGTTGTGTGATAGAATTCACTATTGCTCTGAGGGTCAGTGTAAGAACCCTGATAACCAATGTGTGAATATATATGGGTACCCTGCAAGATCTGCCCCGGAAGACTGTTACATTTCAATGAATACCAGAGGAGACCGGTTTGGAAACTGTGGCCGTCCCGCTGAGGATCAGCAAACATATGTTACATGTTCAGATGATAATGTATTTTGTGGGAAACTTGTATGTACAGGTGTTCAATCCTTACCACGAGTCAAAGCTCAACATACGGTGATCCAGGTCCCTCATGACAATGACTGGTGCTGGAGCATGGATGCCGATAACATTACTGATATCCCTGATGATGGAGATGTGCACGTCGGCACTTCTTGTGCCCCAAACAAAGTCTGCACGGATTACTCCTGCGTTCATCACTCCATACTCCTGTATGACTGCAGACCAGAGGAATTGTGTCATGGGAAAGGAGTTTGCAACAATTTAAGGCACTGCCATTGTGAGCCTGGTTTTGCTCCTCCTGACTGCAAAAATCCAGGAAATGGAGGCAGTGTGGACAGTGGCCCCCCGGGAATGCAAATTACCAACAACAGTGAAAGTGGTAGTGAAAGTATTGCTCGTGTTCAACATCAGAGACAAGACGTAGACTATAAACTGGTAGTGTTGCTAGTCCCTTTGTTTCTTGTATTATTATTGTGCACTCTACTTACAATATCCTACCTCTGCTCTGAAGTTCAGACAGCAGTGGCTGAAGTAGAGGAGTCATCAACGGAGACAACACTGGAATCAGAGTTGACTTCAGCAGATCTGGTCCCAATAGCAGAAGAAATCCTACCACCAGATGAGGAGGCTCCACCACCAGGAGAGGAAGCTCCACAACCAGGAGAGGAAACTGTACCACCAGGAGAGGAAACTGTACCACTAGGAGAGGAAACTGTACCATCAGGAGAGGAAACTATACCACCAGGAGAGGCCCCACCAGCAGCAGAGGCCCCACCAGCAGCAGAGGCCCCACCAGCAGAAGCTGCCCCACCACCAGAGGCTGCCCCACCACCAGAGGCTGCCCCAGCACCTGAGGCTGCGCCAGCACCAGAGGCTGCTGCCCCACCACAGGCGCCGCCACCAGAGGCCCCACCAGCACAGTAGGCCCCTCCACCAGAGGCCCAGAAAGAGCCAACACCAAAAGAGGAAGCAGGTAAAAGACAGGGAAGGCTAAAAGAGAAGAGCGAAGGATGAAGCCAAATATCTCAAACATGTCAGGCATTGAGTGGAAATAAGAAGCTCATAGAACCAAATGTGAAGTGAGAATTGGTGTCTACAGAGGCTGTGACTGGACTATGTAATCTGTAGAAACATACTAATGTACGAAGAGGGATTTCCCGACTTACAGTATTCATTGTAAACTCATTATATTTTCATACATAAAATCATATATAAAATATTCTTTATTTCTGTTTTTTCATGTTTCATGAAATAATTTTAGCTCTTCTCATGGGTCACTGCTATCAATGTCTTGTTTCAGTTGGGCCAGTTTCTGAGTCACCCAAATTGCTTTTCAGGGCATATAAACTTTCATTCACATGATCTGACATAATGTTTTATCAATTATCCATGCCTGCATTGCTGTGACTGGGTTATTCATCCCAGTCACAACATAATAGTGACCCATTATGTTACAAATGTTATTATAATGATTGAATGTTCTAATAAGCCCTGTCTGCTTCTATTCAATAAATATAGGTGATTTTAAATAAATAAAAAGTTTTTTTCCACATGAATCATCACTCCAGACTCCAAGCAGCCTAGTGCTTGGGATCCTTTATTTTGGGGCTCTATGAAAGGAGCTAAACCTGATCCAGGGATATCTCACACACTCTGTCTGGGTGTATGGAGGGAGGGAAGGCAACCTAGGCAGTATGTAAAGTAAGTTGTAAAGTGTAAAGTGCTGAGTTCACATTTGAAGTATTTATTTATTCATTTTTTTTTGTCTTAATGATTCTACTGAAGTTCCTTTTTCCTTTATTGACAATTCATAGGAACATCTCGAATTACAAGTAACAGAACTTTTTTTTTTTCCCTTTGAGACAGATTCCCACTCTGTTGCCCAGTCTGCAGTGCAGTGGCGCGATCTTGGCTCACTGCAAGCTCCACCTCCCGGTTCACGCCATTCTCCTGCCTCCGCCTCCCGAGTAGCTGGGACTACAGGTGCCTGCCACCATGCCCGGCTAATTTCTTTTTGTATTTTTAGTAGAGGTGGGGTTTCACTGTGTTAGCCAGGATGGTCTTGATCTCCTGACCTTGTGATCCGCCCACCTCAGCCTCCCAAAGCGCTGGGATTACAGGCATGAGCCACTGCGCCTGGCCAGTAACAGAACTTTCAGTGTGGTAGTCATTTCTCTGTGAAGTAAGGATATAGTAAGTATAACAGTAACATTCTCCATTCTGTGCCAGGCCCTGTGCTAAACACCTTACATTCACTGTCTTCATTTAATCCTCCAAACTGCCCTGTGAAACCTCCAACTTGTACATGAGGAAACAAGAGACTGAAGAGTTTGCTCTAGTGCTAGCCAGTAAGTGGTGGGACCTGCATCCCTCCCCAGGAATGAGTGAATCTATTGCCTCATGAGCCTTTTCCTTCGGTTAAAAAAAAAAAAAAAAAAAAAAAGGCCGGGCACAGTGGCTCACACCTCTAATCCCAGCACTTTTTAGGAGGCCAAGACGGGCAGATCACCTGAGGTCAAGAGTTCAAGACCAGCCTGGCCAACATGGTGAAACCCCCTCTCTACTAAAAATACAAAAATTAGTCAGGCATGGTGGCAGGTGCCTGTAATCCCAGATGAGGCAAGAGAATCGCTTGAACCCAGGAGGCCAGCGTTGCAGTGAGCAGAGATTGCGCCATCACACTCCAGCCTGGGGTACAAGAGCAAGACTTTGTCTAAAAAAAAAAAAAGGAAGACATGTCCTTAACTTCCCAGAACATGACTTTTATCTTCAGTGACTCTAATGAAACCAAAGCCGTACAAATAAATGTCGATCCTATCATGAACCTATGGCATTGTGTAGTCATTACGGACTAAAGTGTCTTTTCCCCTACTACATCCTGACAGATGGCTGGCAATAAGGTTGGCATCTTATTTAGCTCTGAGGGTCCGGCTCATGGTAGGTGCTCAATAAGTGTTGGCCAAGTCAATGACTTAACCAGAGCCAACCTCAGAATATGGGGGATTGCTAGTCTCTAGGCATGGCACTTGCAAAATCTTTCTCAGGTACAATAGAGCTACAGACTGAGCAAATGTTCTGTCTCAGGGAAGGTCCTGAGCATCAGTCCCCAAGCATACACTTGCCGAGCCTCTCTTCTAACTGCCTACTCTATGCGCGATAACAGAGCAAACCAAAGGATAACACCTGCTGTCTGCTTTCAAGAAGCTTGTTAGTTACTCTAAGTGGAATAAAAACTTCAAAGCAAAATCCGAAACAAAGTCTTCAGTTGTGGATACATGATACAAGGAAAACAGGAAAACCAGGTCACAGGTTCTCAGGTCTGATTCTGATAATCAAATCCAGGATGAATTTTATGCCAAAAGATCAAAATTCACAGTGAGAGACCATGATATCAGGCTGGGCGTGGGAACTCACGCCTGTAATCTATAGTGCACTTTGGAAGGCCAAGGTGAGAGGATGGCTTGAATCCAGGACTTTGAGACCTGTCTGAGCAACATAAAAAAATTTACCAAAAAAATTAAAAAAAATTAGCTGGGCATGCTGGTGTGCACCTGTAGGCCCAGCTACTTCAGAGGCTGAGGCGAGAAGCTCCCTTGAGCCTAGGAGTTAGAGGCTGTAGCAGACCACAATCGCACCACTACACTCCAGCCTGGGCAACAGAGTGAGATTCTGGTTCAAAATAAAAAAGCAAGAACCCATGCTATCAGTCGGTAGGCACTTGAGAGTTTTGAGGACGAAAGTGAAACTGTGTAACTAAAGGTCTCCAAATGTAAACTTGTATTAGAGGCTTCTGCAAAAGATGTGAAGATGTCTGCTGAAAAGCACCTGTACAGAGAACTGGGGAGTTACAGAAGGGGTAACCCTCATGGTGGGCATGCTGATGGTGACTGTAATAAAAGAATGAGCATCACATATTTAAAGCATCAAGGATAAGGGAATCATGACATAAATCATGATTTATACATAGGATGATTATTCTTGGCTGATTTAATAGAACTCTTTAAGGACCAAAAGGCAAGTAGATAATTGGGAATCAACACATAAGGCCAACAGGATTTCACAGCATTGGACAAAGAAGTTAAGAAATTTGGCAAAGAAGGAGTTTTTTTGTAATAGACTTTTAGGATTTTAGTTGCTTATCTTTGTGACTGATTTGAGCTTCAGGGTTACAAGACCATGTTGAAGATGAGAAACCGAGATAAGAACAAGTGTTTGGTTTTTATTCTTTCGAGACAGGGTCTAGTTCTGTTGCCCAGGCTGGAGTGCAGTGGCATGATCATGACTCACTGCAGCCTCAAACTCCTGGGCTCAAGCAATCCTCCTGCTGGAGTTTCTCAAACAGCTAGGACTACAGGCACATGCCACCATGCCTGGGCAATTTTTTTTTTTTTTGACACGGAGTCTTGCTCTGTCGCCCGGGCTGGAGTGCAGTGGCCGGATCTCAGCTCACTGCAAGCTCCGCCTCCCGGGTTTACGCCATTCTCCTGCCTCAGCCTCCCGAGTAGCTGGGACTACAGGCGCCCGCCACCTCGCCCGGCTAGTTTTTTGTAATTTTTAGTAGAGACGGGGTTTCACCGTGTTAGCCAGGATGGTCTCGATCTCCTGACCTCGTGATCCGCCCGTCTCGGCCTCCCAAAGTGCTGGGATTACAGGCTTGAGCCACCGCGCCCGGCCTTTTTTTTTTTGAGGCGGAGTCTCGCTCTGTCGCCCGCCCGGACTGGAGTGCAGTGGCCGGATCTCAGCTCACTGCAAGCTCCGCCTCCCGGGTTCACGCCATTCTCCTGCCTCAGCCTCCCGAGTAGCTGGGACTACAGGCGCCCGCCACCTTGCCCGGCTAGTTTTTTTGTATTTTTAGTAGAGACGGGGTTTCACTGTGTTAGCCAGGATGGTCTCCATCTCCTGACCTCATGATCCGCCCGTCTCAGCCTCCCAAAGTGCTGGGATTACAGGCTTGAGCCACCGCGCCCGGCCAACCTGGGCAATTTTTTTAAAAAATTCTTCTTAGGGCCGGGCACGGTGGTTTATGCCTGTAATCCCAGCACTTTGGGAGGCCGAGGCAGGTGGATCACTTGAGGTCAGGAGTTCTAGACCAGTCTGGCCAACATGGTGAAACCCTGTCTCTATCAAAAATATAAAGAATTAGCCAGGTATGGTGGTGCATGCCTGTAATCCTAGCTACTCAGGAGGCTGAGGCAGGAGAATCACTTGAACCCGGGAGGCAAAAGTTGCAATGAGCCGAAATCATGCCACTGCACTCCAGTCTGGGTGACAGAACGAGACTCCATCTCAAAAAAAAAAAAAAATTCTTAGACATGCAGATCTCAGTATGTAACACAGGCTGGTCTCAAACTCCTGGCCTCAAGTGATCCTCCTATCTTGGCCTCCCAAAGTGCTGGGATTACAGGTATAAGCCACCGTGCCTTGCCCAAAACAGGTATTTGAATAGATGTTCTCAGACGATGTTAGGAAATTGGATATATTTATAAACTCTCACATGAATTGTTACTTTTTCATATTTTTCGTAGAGACGAGATTTCACCATGTTGGCCAGGCTGGTCTTGAACTCCTGTGCTCAAGCGATCTGCCTGCCTCGGCCTCCCAAAGTGCTGGGATTACAGGTGTGAACTACCACGCCCAGCCACAAGATCTGTGTTTTAGAAAAGTAATTGTGGAGCTGGGAGGGGATTTTGTAAAACCCAGAGAGCCAGAGGCAGGGGAAGAGTTAGGAGGATGATGACCATTCAAGTGAGAGAAGGCAAAGGTGGAGGCAGTGGGAATGGAGAGAAGTGAACTGATTTTTAAGATATTCTGGAGAAAGTTAAGAAACTTTCCATCCAGTATGTTCTTCTCCACTGCCTTTTTTTTTTTTTGAGCAGGTTCTCTAAAAAAGCCTGTTGCCTAGGCAGGGGTGCAGTGGTGCAATCCTAAACCTGAGAGAGATATGAGTGAAGGAACAGAGGCTCAGGTGTAGCACCAAGGGCCCACCTGAGGCTGGAGCTCAGAAACTAGCTTGTGCAGCCAGTTTGCACGGCTGAGTAATTTGGTCAGCAGTGCTGGAAAGCCTAAACATGCAGGCATAGAAAACCTGTGCCTGGGTAGATTTAGGATGGAGAACTGGCCAACTGGCCACCGCAGAAGGTCAAAAGGAGAGGGATGGCTGTCTGTCCAGCCCTTTGTCCTTCCTCCTGGCTGGCATGAGAATGTGATAACAGGGGGTGAGGCAGCCAAGACGGACCACGAGGTGAGAGTGGAAATGAAAAGTCACAGCAGAGCAACATTCTAGAAAGAGCTGGAGTCCCTGATACCACAGAGTCGCATCACACAGTGCCCCAGACCACATACCTGGGCTTTTATGTGCAAGAGAAGGAAACTTCCAGCTTGTTTTTTTTGAGGGTTTCTACTGCTTGAAGCCAAAACGACTCTAATAAAAGCTGAACTGAGTAGAAAAGAAGTAAAACCAGGAAGGGGCTAGTAAAGAGAAGACCAGAGACCAGAAGGCTGACTCTTACCCTGTTGGTCCAGAAGCAGGTTTAGAGGGAGTGGGGTAGAACAGAGGAAGGCTGTAATCAAAGGGGGAATTTCAGCATTGTAGATTTCAGAAGTAGCACAGTTCCCAAGGAAAAGTGGTTAAATTCTTTGTTTTTCATTTTTGTTGTTGTTATTTTGAGACAAAGTCTCGCTTTGTTGCCCAGGCTGAAGGGCAGTGGCACAATCTCGGCTCTCTACAACCTCTGCCTCCCGGGTTCAAGTGATTCTCTTGCCTCAGCCTCCTGAGTAGCTGGGATTATAGACGTGCACCACCATGCCCAGCTGATTTTTGTGTTTTTAGTAGAGATGGGATTTTACCATGTTGGCCAGACTGGTCTTGAACTCCTGACCTCAAGCAATCCACCCGCCTCAGCCTCCCAAAGTGCTGGGATTACAGGCGTGAGCCACCATGCCTGACCTTGTTTTTTTGAGATGGACTCTCACTCTGTTGCCTAGGCTGGAGTGCAGTGGCACGATCTCTGCTCACTGCAACCTCCGCCTCCTGGGTTCAAGCGATTCTCTTGTCTCAGCCTCCTGAGTAGCCAGGATTACAGGTGTGCGTCACCACGTCTGGCTAATTTTTTTTGTATTTTCAGTGGAGACAGGGTTTCACCATGTTGGTCACGCTGGTCTCGACCTCTGGCTAATTTCGCGTATTTTTAGTAGAGATGGGGTTTTACCATGTTAGCCAGGATGGTCTCAATCTCCTGATCTTGTGATCTGCCCACCTTGGTCTCCCAAAGTGCTGGGATTATAGGTGTGAGCCACTGCGCCTGGCTTTTTTTTGGTTTTGTTTTGTTTAGACAGGGTCTTGCTCTGTTGCCCAGGCTGGAGTGCAGTGGTGTGATCATGGCTCACTGCAGCCTCAGCCACCTGGACTCATGTGATCCTCCCACCTCAGCCTCCCGAGTAGCTAGAACTACAGGTGCGTGTGATTGTGCCCAGATAATTTTTTTTTTTGAGACGGAGTTTCACGTTTGTTGCCCAGGCTGGAGTGCAATGGCACGATCTTGGCTCACTGCAACTTCCGTCTCCCAGGTTCAAGTGATTCTTCTGCCTCAGCCTCCTGAGTAGCTGTGATTACAGGCACGTGCCACCATGCCTGGCTAATTTTTTTATATTTTTAGTAGAGACAGGGTTTCACCATGTTGGCCAGGATGGTCTTGAACTCCTGACCTCAAGTGATCCATCTGCCTCGGCCTCCCAAAGTGCTGGGATTACAGGCGTGAGCCACTGAGCCTGGCTGTGCCCGGATAATTTTTAAATTTCTGCAGATTCGGGGTCTCATTATGTTGCTAAGGCTAGTCTTGAACTCCTGGGCTCAAATGACCCTCCCACCTCGGCCTCCCAAAGTGCTGGGATTACAGGCCTGTGTCACTGTGCCCTACCTAGGTGATTAGAATTTAATCAGGGAGGGAGGAGACACTGAGGTCAGTTGTGGGTGTGATTCGAAGTGCCTGTTGGAGATGGGTTAGAGATGTCTGGCTGGCCCCTCTGAACTCCAGGATGGAGGCCTAGTTCAAGACCAACCTGTCCAACATGGTGAAATCCTGTTTCTACTAAAAATACACACACACACACACACACACACACACACAAATTAGCGAGGCATGGTGGCGTATGCCTATAATCCCAGCTACTCGGGAGGCTGAGAGGCACAGGAATCGCTGGAACCCGGGAGGTGGAGTTTGCAGTGAACCGAGATCCCGCTACTGCACTCCACATTCCAGCCTGGGTGATAGAGTGGGACTCTGTCTCAAAAACAAACAAAAAAACCCCAATAAAAGTAATAGTACAACAATCAAAAATACAAATAAAAAATACAGTTTAACAACTATTTACACAGTATTTACCCTGTACTAGGTATTATAAGTAATTTAGAGATTACTTAACTCATACCCATTTACCCTAAGAATATTGCGCTGGCAGCGAGCTACTCTTTTTCTTCTTTCTTTCTCTTTCTCTGTCCTTCCTTCCTTCTTTCCTGCCTTTTTTCCTTCTTCCCTTCCTCCCTTTCTCTCTTTCTCTCTCTCTTTCTTGACAGAGTCTTGCTCTATTACCCAGGCTGGAGCACAGTGGTGCAATCTCGGCTCACTGTAACCTCCACCTCCCAGGTTGAAGCAATTCTCCTGCCTCAGCCTCCTGAGTAGCTGGGACTGCAGGTGTGCACCACCATGCCCGGCTAACTTTTTTATTTTTTTAGTAGCTGGGATTTAACCATGTTGCCCAGGCTGGTCTTGAACTCCTAACCTCAAGTGATCCTCCTGTCTCAGCTTCCCAAAGTGCTGGGATTACAGGTGAGAACCACTGCGCCCAGCCTGTTTTCACATCTATGTGTTTCTATAGTCATAAACTCCTTAAGACAAGGAGTATCTTAGTCATCTTGGTATACATCCCATGAGACTTAGTACAGTTTTTTGTGTTTGTTTTTTTTTCTCCCCGAGATGGAGTCTTGCTCTGTTGCCCAGGCTGGAGTGAAGTGGCACCATCTCAGCTCACTGCAACCGCCACCTCCCGGGTTCAAGCAATTCTCCTGCTTCAGCCTCCCAAGTAGCTGGGATTACAGGCACCCACTACCATGCCCGGCTAATTTTTTTTTTTTTTTGAGACGGAGTCTTGCTCTGCCGCCCAGGCTGGAGTGCAGTGGCCGGCTCTCAGCTCACTGCAAGCTCCGCCTCCCGGGTTCACGCCATTCTCCTGTCTCAGCCTCCCGAGTAGCTGGGACTACAGGCGCCCGCCTCGTCGCCCGGCTAGTTTTTTGTATTTTTTAGTAGAGACGGGGTTTCACCGTATTAGCCAGGATAGTCTCGATCTCCTGACCTCATGATCCGCCCGTCTCGGCCTCCCAAAGTGCTGGGATTACAGGCTTGAGCCACCGCGCCCGGCCGTAATTTTTGTATTTTTAGTAGAGACGGGGTTTCGCCATGTTGGCCAGGCTGGTCTCCTGACCTTGCGATCCGCCCGTCTTGGCTTCCCAAAGTGCTGGGGTTACAGGTGTGAACCACCGCGCCCGGCCTTTAGTACAATTTTTAGACACATAGCAGGTGCTCCATATGAGTTGGAAGGATGCATAAATTGGAGATATCAGAAAATAGGGAAAAGCTGGGGACCGGTTTAGTCCTTGGGAGCCACAAAGAGCCACAAAGAGCTGAAACATTCCCAACCTGCCCAACTCTGGCTAACAGCTGTCTGTTACTGACATCTACCATAAAGATATGTCTTCTTGCTGACACTCAGAATGGGATTAGCATGATAACGCAGATTTGCTACCTAAACGATGCTCTCATAAATATGCACACACAGTGTGTGTTGTCATACATTAAGAAGATGGTTTGTTTGGTAAAGAGATAAAGAGTGTTGTCTCTGGATTCAGTGGCTCTGCCACTTACTACGTGTGAAATCCTGAGCCGTTACTCTTTTTTTTTTTTTTTTTTGAGAAGTCAGGAAGGAAACATTTTTTTAATTTTTTTTTTTATTATACTTTAAGTTCTAGGGTACATGTGCATGACGTTTATATCATGTATAACTCCCCAATGCAATCCCTCCCTCCTCCCCCCTCCCCATGATAGGCCCCAGTGTGTGATGTTCCCCTTCCCGAGTCCAAGTGATCTCATTGTTCAGTTCCCACCTATGAGTGAGAACATGCGGTGTTTGGTTTTCTCTTCTTGTGATAGTTTGCTAAGAATGATGGTTTCCAGCTGCATCCATGTCCCTACAAAGGACGCAAACTCATCCTTTTTTATGGCTGCATAGTATTCCATGGTGTATATGTGCCACATTTTCTTAATCCAGTCTGTCACAGATGGACATTTGGGTTGATTCCAAGTCTTTGCTATTGTGAATAGTGCCGCAATAAACATACGTGTGCATGTGTCTTTGTAGTAGAGTAATTTATAATCCTTTGGGTATATACCCAGTAGTGGGATGGCTGGGTCATATGGTACATCTAGTTCTAGATCCTTGAGGAATCGCCATGCTGTTTTCCATAATGGTTGAACTAGTTTACAATCCCACCAACAGTGTAAAAGTGTTCCTATTTCTCCACATCCTCTCCAACACCTGTTGTTTCCTGACTTCTTAATGATTGCCATTCTAACTGGTGTGAGATGGTATCTCATTGTGGTTTTGATTTGCATTTCTCTGATGGCCAGTGATGATGAGCATTTTTTCATGTGTCTGTATGGATGTCTTCTTTTGAGAAATGTCTGTTCATATCCTTTCCCCACTTTTTGATGGGGTTGTTTGTTTTTTTCTTGTATATTTGTTTGAGTTCTTTGTAGATTCTGGATATTAGCCCTTTGTCAGATGAATAGGTTGCAAAAATTTTCTCCCATTCTGTAGGTTGCCTGTTCACTCTGATGGTAGTTTCTTTAGCTGTGCAAAAGCTCTTTAGTTTAATTAGATCCCATGTGTCAATTTTTGCTTTTGCTGCCGTTGCTTTTGGTGTTTTAGACATGAAGTCCTTGCCCATGCCTATGTCCTGAATGGTACTACCTAGGTTTTCTTCTAGGGTTTTTATGGTATTAGGTCTAACATTTAAGTCTCTAATCCATCTTGAATTAATTTTCGTATAAGGGGTAAGGAAAGGATCCAGTTTCAGCTTTCTACTTATGGCTAGCCAATTTTCCCAGCACCATTTATTAAATAGGGAATCCTTTCCCCATTTCTTGTTTCTCTCAGGTTTGTCAAAGATCAGATGGCTGTAGATGTGTGGTAGAAAAGAGAGAGGAATCAAATAGACGCAATAAAAAATGATAAAGGGGATATCACCACCGACCCCACAGAAATACAAACAACCATCAGAGAATACTATAAATGCCTCTACGCAAATCAACTAGAAAATCTAGAAGAAATGGATAATTTCCTGGACACTTACACTCTCCCAAGACTAAACCAGGAAGAAGTTGAATCCCTGAATAGACCAATAGCAGGCTCTGAAATTGAGACAACAATTAATAGCCTACCCACCAAAAAAAGTCCAGGACCAGATGGATTCACAGCCGAATTCTACCAGAGGTACAAGGAGGAGCTGGTACCATTCCTTCTGAAACTATTCCAATCAACAGAAAAAGAGGGAATCCTTCCTAACTCTTTTTATGAGGCCAACATCATCCTGATACCAAAGCCTGGCAGAGACACAACAAAAAAAGAGAATTTTAGATCAATATCCCTGATGAACATCGATGCAAAAATCCTCAATAAAATACTGGCAAACCGGATTCAGCAGCACATCAAAAAGCTTATCCACCATGATCAAGTGGGCTTCATCCCTGGGATGCAAGGCTGGTTCAACATTCGCAAATCAATAAACGTAATCCAGCATATAAACAGAACCAAAGACAAGAACCACATGATTATCTCAATAGATGCAGAAAAGGCTTTTGACAAAATTCAACAGCCCTTTATGCTAAAAACGCTCAATAAATTCGGTATTGATGGAACATACCTCAAAATAATAAGAGCTATTTATGACAAACCCACAGCTAATATCATACTGAATGGGCAAAAACTGGAAAAATTCCCTTTGAAAACTGGCACAAGACAGGGATGCCCTCTCTCACCACTCCTATTCAACATAGTGTTGGAAGTTCTGGCTAGGGCAATCAGGCAAGAGAAAGAAATCAAGGGTATCCAGTTAGGAAAAGAAGAAGTCAAATTGTCCCTGTTTGCAGATGACATGATTGTATATTTAGAAAACCCCATTGTCTCAGCCCAAAATCTCCTTAAGCTGATAAGCAACTTCAGCAAAGTCTCAGGATACAAAATTAATGTGCAAAAATCACAAGCATTCTTATACACCAGTAACAGACAAGCAGAGAGCCAAATCAGGAATGAACTTCCATTCACAATTGCTTCAAAGAGAATAAAATACCTAGGAATCCAGCTTACAAGGGATGTAAAGGACCTCTTCAAGGAGAACTACAAACCACTGCTCAGTGAAATCAAAGAGGACACAAACAAATGGGAGAACATACCATGCTCATGGATAGGAAGAATCAATATCGTGAAAATGGCCATACTGCCCAAGGTTATTTATAGATTCAATGCCATCCCCATCAAGCTACTAATGACTTTCTTCACAGAATTGGAAAAAACGGCTTTAAAGTTCATATGGAACCAAAAAAGAGCCCGCATTGCCAAGACAATCCTAAGTCAAAAGGACAAAGCTGGAGGCGTCACGCTACCTGACTTCAAACTATACTACAAGGCTACAGTAACCAAAACAGCATGGTACTGGTACCACAACAGAGATATAGACCAATGGAACAGAACAGAGTCCTCAGAAATAATACCACACATCTACAGCCGTTACTCTTTCTCTAAGCCTCAGGTTACTCCTCTGTAAAACAGGGACAATTATAGGGAGACATTTAAAACACATTTCAATTATCCGGTGGATTTAGAGTTTACAAGTTGACATTAAGAACAGAAAAGCACTTAAACAGCTCCTTTCACTGACCATCAGAAAGCCTTCCAAGGTTGCCAAGGAGCTTTGCAAACCATGGGAAAATCATGCCTTAAGCCATTTCAGTCTGGTAGCACATGTAATAGTAAGGATAACGATGATAATATCCAACGTTTATCGATGGCTTCTATATCACTCACTGTGCTAAGTGTTCAACACACTTTACCTCATTTAATCCTCACTACAACCTTTGAGGAGACGAATAGTGTTGTTATCCTTGTTTTAGAGATGAGGAGGGTGACTGCAGAGGGAGATAAGTGGTTTGCCCAGGGTTACACAGCTAGACATAAACGACAAGCAAGAGTGGCATCCTCACTTTTAATTCCAGGGACGCGTTACTCTTCTAGTAGGAGTGGGATGAAGGTGTGGGGAAGGGAGGCAGTTGGTTGTGAGACATTCTATGACAGCAGTATTGTTACAGTTTCTACTTAACAACTACGGCAATAAGCAAATAACAAAGGAAAAGACCCAGAATTAGATTGGGAAAAAATGTTCAAGAACATTTAGGCTTTTAAAATAGTCTTAAGTCTTATAAACCCACCACACTCACCTGTTTAATAAACCTACACAGTTCCCTATAACAAGTACTGTCCTTCGTAATGTGCAGGTAATACTGTGAATATTTACTGTGAATGGATTTTCCTTATACTTCTGCACTGTCCTTCCTCTTCTGTCTTTTGATCAAGTGAAGGTTGCTCAAGTTGACAGATGTTTTTCTGCGACTGTGAAATAGGCTGCTGCACGTTCTTCCCCATGGGGCTAGAACCCTTTATCTTGGTATCATGAGTTGTGTTGTTTATTGCTAACTCTGGATCTTAGGGGCTGATCCCTATCATCCCATCAAGGATTTTCTAAGACCTAATAGTACTCTCTTGGTGTAAGACTGGAAGTTAAACTAATATCGACTGTAATGAGAATAATGGGCTCAGTAGCTACCAACTATGAAGCACTTACTAGAGACCGGATCCTGTGCCAAGTGCTTTCCATGCATTGTCTCCTTGAATTCTCTCAATGATGCCATGTTGGCTGGGTGCAGTGGCTCATGCCTTTAGTCCCAGCACTTTGGAAGACTGAGGTGGGTGGAACACTTGAGGGCAGGAGTTCGAGATCAGCCTGGCCAACATGGCAAAAGCCCATGTCTACTAAAAATACAAAATTTACTTTGACTGTTGGCGCCTGTAATCCCAGCCACTTGGGAGGCTGAGGAGAAGAATCACTTGAATCTGGGAGGCAGAGGTTGCAGTGAGCCAAGATCACTCCACTGCACTCCAGCTTGGGGGACAGAGCAAGACTCTGTCTCCAAAAAAATAAAAAAAAAAAGGCCATGTATTTTACAGTTAAGGAAACAGGCACAGATATGTCACTTGCCTGCAGCTAGAGAGCTAATAGGTGTCAGAGTTAGGGTTCAAACCTAGGCAGCCTGACTCCATAGCCTGGGCAGCTAACTACATTTTTATTTTCCTCACCACAGATTTTAAAATAAGGACTCATGAACCTTCTCTTTGATAATTTTTTGATTTTCTGTTGGCCTTAGCTGTATGCGGGAGGTCTTATAAAAATGAGTTGTGAGGCCAGGCATGGTGGCTCCTGCCTGTAATCCCAACTCTTTGGGAGGCGAAGGCAGGAGGATGGCTTAAAGCCAGGTGTTTAAGACCAGCCTGGGCAACATGGCGAGACCCTGTGTCTTAAAAAATTTTTTTAGGCCAGACACAGTGACTCAGGCGTGTAATCCCAGCACTTTGGGAGGCCGAGGCAGGCGGATCACCTGAGGTCAGGAGTTCAAGACCAACCTGGCCAACATGGTGAAACCTCATCTCTACTAAAAATACAAAAAAATTAGGCCAGGCGCGGTGGCTCACGCCTGTAATCCCAGCACTTTGGGAGGCCGAGGTGGGCGAATCACGAGGTCAGGAGATCAAGACCATCCTGGCTAACACGGTGAAACCCCGTCTCTACTAAAAATGCAAAAAATTAGCTGGGCATGGTGGCGGGCACCTGTAGTCCCAGCTACTTGGGAGGCTGAGTCAGGAGAATGGCGGGAACCCGGGAGGCGGAGCTTGCAGTGAGCCGAGATCCCTCCACTGCACTCCAGACTGGGCGACTGAGCAAGACTCTGTCTAAAAAAAAAAAAAAAAAAAAAAAAAAATTAGCTGGGCATGGTGGCAGGTGCCTGTAATCCCAGCTACTCAGGAAGCTGAGGTGGGAAAATCACTTTAACCCGGGAGGCGGAGGTGGCAGTGAGCTGAGATCATGCCACTGCACTCCAGCCTGGGTGACAAGAGTGAAACTTGGTTTCCAAAAAAAAAAAAAAAGTTTTAAAAGATCAAAAAGAAAAAAAAAAAGGTTGTGCTTACAAACTTGTAGTGTCACACCCAGGAAACTTGGTCTTTGGGTAAAGAATTTACAGTTCTTCAGGACATATGAAAAGCAGAAGGAAGTTCAATTTTGTTGTTCTTGGGGGCAGAAAAGGACAGATGACCACTTAATAGAGTATGTTGGCTCCTTTTCACATGCATGCTTAGTTATCACAGCCTTAGCAGATGCCTCCTTGGAGAAGTAGAGGTATGTTCTCAACTCTGTAGTTGATTCCTGTGAAGGACCTTGATCATAATGGATTTGTCTTTTTCTGAGTTCATCCTCAGAAGAGAACAATAAAACCAAAGGACTAGAAGGAAACACAAGCCAGGTTTCTTTAAAGTTATGGGTCCATACAATGCAAACATTTTCAATAAAAGCTGTTTCTTCTATGTTCTTTGCAGTTAGCTTCAGGCTTTTGTTTAGTGCATTTAGATGGTGAGTTGAAGTAGAAACCATGTGAATTTTGTTCCCTACTCTCAACCTAGTTCATAGCACAGTGCCTGGCACATACTGAATGCTCAGAAAATATGTGAACAGACGAAGGTGCATTTCTAATACCAAGATTTTAGGCTGGACGCATTGGCTCACACCTGTAATCCCAGCAGTTTGGAAAGCTGAGGTGGGTGGATCATGAGGTCAGGAGTTTCCGACCAGCCTGATCAACCCCTATTCCTACTAAAAATACAAAAATTAGCTGGGTGTGGTGGCACACATCTGTAATCCCAGCTACTCAGGGAGCTGAGGGAAGAGAATTGCTTGAACCCGGGAGGCGCAGGTTGCAGTGAGCCAAGATTGTGCCATTGCAATCCAGCCTGGGTGACAGAACGAGACTCCATCTCAAAAAAAAAAAAAAAAAAAGGTTTTAAAGAAAAGACCAATATGTTAACTGGGAAATCTGAACCATTCAGTGATGTTGTCATTTCAAAAAAGTACATTTTTTTTTTTTTTGAGACGGAGTCTTGCTCTGCCACCCAGGCTGGAGTGCAGTGGCCGGATCTCAGCTCACTGCAAGCTCCGCCTCCCGGGTTTACGCCATTCTCCTGCCTCAGCCTCCCGAGTAGCTGGGACTACAGGCGCCCGCCTCGTCGCCCGGCTGGTTTTTTGTATTTTTAAGTAGAGACAGGGTTTCATCGTATTAGCCAGGATGGTCTCGATCTCCTGACCTCGTGATCCGCCCGTCTCGGCCTCCCAAAGTGTTGGGATTACAGGCTTGAGCCACCGCGCCCGGCCAAAAAAGTACATTTAAAAAAAATTTTTTTTGCTGCAATCATTCTAGTTTAGGTCACCATCATAACTCACCTGGATGCCTCTTCTCCTTTTTTATTTTATTTTATTTTTTTGGAGACAAGGTCTCGCTCTGCTGCACAGGCTGGAGTACAGTGGCACGACCTCAGCTCACTGCAACCTTCACCTCCAGGGCTCAAGCGATCCTCCCATCTCAGCCTCCCAAATAGCTAGGACTATAGGCTTCTGTCCCCAAGTCCAGCTCATTTTCGTATTTTTTTTTTTGTAGATACGGGGTTTCGCCAGGTTGCCCAGGCTGGTCTCAAACTCCTGGGCTCAGGTAGCAGAAAGAAATAATTCATTGAATGGATTTGGTCACATACCTTGTCCTTTCCTCTGAGGAGGCCTGGTTACTTAGTGAGCATTTGCAGAGCTCTAGACCCCAGGAGGGCTCTGCCAGCCCCTGGTGGTGCCTGAGGCTCTGAAGAGATGAGCAGAGGCCCTGACTTTCAGACAGTCAGTTTTCTCCTGGTGAATCCATGTGCTGACTTTGCTGCTTACTCAGCCAAAAGCATTTCAAGAAGAAGCCGTTACTCCTGAAGAATGGGGGAAGCCATCTTAGGTTGTAACCTCTTAGTATTACAGAGGCTTTTGTTGTTGTTGAGAGGGAGTCTCGCTCTGTTACTCAGGTTGGGGTGCAGTGGCACGATCTTGTTCTCACCTCACTGCAACCTCCGCCTCCTGGGTTCAAGCAATTCTTCTGCCTCAGCCTCCTGAGTATTTGGACAAACGGGGGTAAGATGGCGCATTTCCGGGTTCTTCATCACCAACTTTTCCCGCGTGCGCGAAAATGCAGCCGGCGCCCGGGAAGGTGCAGACCAACCAGGCATGCGCCAGGTGACGTCAATCCGAAGAGACTAAGATTTACCTGGTGGCACCTACGGAACGCCCCCCGACACGCCCGTGTCCCGCCTATTGCCCTCCCACTCCTAGAAAAGCCGCTCGTGGCAGACACCCCGCGCGGACTTCCCAGCCCCTAGTCGGGATGTATCAGGAACTCCGCCCACCGGGCGACTCTCTTGGCTTCCTTTGCCGGAGGCCGACAGACCTCTCCCTACCCACCTACTTCTCTGAAGCTAGGTGACCAAAATAAATTTGCAGTTTTGCTCCTACCCTTGCCTACTCGCTGGTTCTTTTGTGCTCGCTCTGGTGGTCTTAGAAAAACAAATCAGTTGGTGCCGAAGACCCGGGAGGAGACCCCTCCTCAGGCCTCTAAGGGTTGAGGAACCTCCTCCTGCTCCCACGCCGCAGACGGACCAGGACCTGAGACCCGCTTCCCTCACTCTCACAGCCTCTCTGGGGTAAGTGCCCTTGTCTCCTCTTTACCTCTCTCGGCCAAAAATCCTGCACAGGTCTGAGGCCCACTTTTGAGCCACCATGTGGCTTGGGAGACCCGTTCAGGACGGAGACGTCTGCCTGAAGGTAATCTCCACCTTGGCTCCAAGAGCCTCCAGTCTGTCTCTGCTGGTTCCAAAGGACGCTTTGAAGCCAGGCAGAGATCCACTTCCATTTCCATTGTGTCCATTGTGTAAGTAAAGAGGAAACAGATGGGAAACCCCCAGTCCAAATTTCCAAAGAGCACCCCCTTAGGGTGCCTCCTAGCCAATTTAAAAACCTACAGCTCGAACAAGACCTTAGGAGGAAGCGGTTAATTTTCCTTTCCACTGTGGCGTGATCGACCTCAGCAATTTCTGCCAGCGGCTAGGCAAGTGGTCTGAAATTAATTACATACAAGGCTTTTGGGCCTTACGCTCTCGTCCCGATCTACCCTATACTCCTCCTTCTCTCCCTGCTCTCTCCACCCCCTCCCTTCCTGCCCAGACTCCTCCTTCCTGCTCCTTATCTACTAGTAATCCACTCGGTCTCGTGCCTCCTTCGGGGCCCCCAACTGGCTGTCTTGAGTTCCCTATCTCTGCCCACACCCTCCTACAGTGTTAGCACCTTTGTGAGAGGTGGCTGGGGCGGAGGGGGTAGTCAGAGTACATGTCCCTTTTTCACTGGCCGATCTTTCCAAAATTGAGAAGTGTTTAGGTGATTTCTCAGCTAATCCTACCTTATACATAAAGGAATGTAGATACCTTTGTCAGGCCTATGACTTAACTTGGCATGACCTCCAGGTTATCCTAACCTCTACCCTAAACTGACTGAGGTTCTAACCCAGTATACCCGGTTAGATCCGGCCTCCCCCACAGGGGCCACCATTTTGGCGTCTTATTTCATTTCTCAATCAGCTCCTGACATTCATAAAAAACTTCAAAAGGTAGAGGATGGTCCTCAGACACCAATACAAGACCTGGTTAAATTAGCCTTTAAGGTCTATAACTCCAGAGAGGAGACGGCTGAAGCACAGCAACAGGCTCGCCTTGAACAGAAGGTTCAGCTCCTAGCAGCGGCTTTACAGCCCAGTCGTAACCCCAGACCAGAGAGCACACACCCCGCAGACTCCAAGGCTACAAAAGGAGCCTGCTATAAGTGCGGCAAGGCAGGACACTATGCCAACAGGTGTCCGCAAGGTCCCCAAGCCCCAACGCAGCCTTGCTATAAGTGCAAGGCATCAGGACATTGGGCCAGTGAATGTCCTAACCCTCGTCCACCAGCAACCCCCTGCCCTGCTTGCCAGCAGGGAGGACACTGGAAGTCTGATTGCCCCACCCTGAGAACAGGTGCCGCGTCTCTATATGACCCCCCTCTCCCAGGATCCTGGGAGCTCCTTCCAGCTCCTACATCTGGACGACGACAACTGAAGGTGCCGAGACTCGGGGACCCCCATCACCCTCACTGAGCCGCGGGTAACTCTCCTGGTAGCAGGTAAGACAATTAATTTTTTAATCAACAGCGAGGCTACCTATTCTGTTTTGCCGTCCTTCTCTGGACCTAGCCTTCCATCCAATATCTCTGTAGTAGGAGTAAGCGGAAAGCCATCCACTCCAAGAAAAACTCCACTCCTTAATTGCTGCCTGGACAACAACTACTTTGCGCACTCGTTCCTCATTATACCCTCATGCCCTACCCCCTTACTAGGCCAAGAAATCAGTTTGGCTTTCCCCCACTCGCCTCAAACTTACTAAATTTTCTTAACTATCTCACACTCCCCAGCCTTGCTAGGACTATCCTTCTGGGTTTTGTCCATGTTCCAACGAATGCTTCCATTCCTCATTCTTATACTAATACTGTGCCTTATTTTATGTTTTGTCCCCATTTTGATCAAATTTCTCCGTGCCGGGATTCGGGAGGTCACTTGCGTCATCTTCAACCAGGTGCTTCTTCATCCGTACGTCCAAATGCCAACCATGGGCCCCGACCTTAACGACGCCCCTTAACAGCAGGAAGTAGCCAGACAGACCACGGCGCCCCTTATCACTATTATCAATAAAAGGTTGGACTGTTTGGACGAACGGAGGTAAGATGGCGCAATTCCGGGTTCTTCATCACCAACTTTTCCCGCGCGCGCGAAAATGCAGCCGGCGCCCGGGAAGGTGCAGACCAACCGGGCATGCGCCAGGTGACGTCAATCCAAAGAGACTAAGATTTACTTGGTGGCACCTACGGAACGCCCCCCGACACACCCGTGTCCCGCCTATTGCCCTCCCACTCCTAGAAAAGCCGCTCCCGGCAGACGCCCCGTGCGGACTTCCCAGCCCCCAGTCGGGACTGTATCAGGAACTCCACCCGAGAGCTCACTGGGCGACTCTCTTGGCCTCCTTTGCCGGAGGCCGACAGACCTCTCCCTACCCACCTACTTCCCTGAAGCTAGGTGACCAAAATAAATTTGCAGTTTTGCTCCTACCCTTGCCTACTCGCTGGTTCTTTTGTGTTCGCTCTGGTGGTCTTAGAAAAACAAATCACTGAGTAGCTGGGACTACAAGCACCCACCACCAAGCCTGGCTAATTTTTGCATTTTTAGTAGAGACGGCGTTTTATCATATTGGCCAGGCTGGTCTGGAACTCCTAACTTTGTGATCCACCACCTCAGCCTCCTGAAGTGCTGGGATTACAGGCATAAGCCACTGCACCCAGTCTTAAAGAGGCTTCTTATCCAACAGCCAGCTTTAAACATTTTGAAATTAAAATGCACTATACTCAATAGACGGATTATTTCCTTAAGTAAAGCCTCCCCTCCTCCTGCAGTTTGCCCCTCCAAAATAAAAGTACATTTAGCATTGATCATCCTTCCTCAGCTGCTTAGCTCACTTGGTCATATTAAGAAAGCATAAGGCTAGACACAGTGGCTCATGCCTGTCATCCCAGCACTTTGGGAGGCCAAGGTAGGCGGATCACCTGAGGTCAGGAGTTCAAGATCAGCCTGACCAACGGATCACCTGAGGTCAGGAGTTCAAGATCAGCCTGACGAAAGTGGCAAAACCCCGTCTCTACTAAAAATAGGAAAACTAGCTGGGTGTCATGGTGGGTGCCTATAATACCAGCTACTTGGGAGGCTGAGGCAGGAGAATCCCTTGAACCCGGGAGGCGGATGTTGCAGTGAGCTGAGATTATGCCACTGCACTCCAGCCTGGGCGACAGAGTGAGACACTGTCTAAAAAAAAAAAATAAATAAATAAAAAAGCAGAGGTACTCAAGAATCCACAATTATTGCATTGGAGGGTAATTAAAAGCTGCCGAGAAGCTTACAGTGTCTGTGAGATTCAGAACCGTATGAGGGTGGACAGGCAGGACTATTTTTGCCTGGCGTAGCCTTGAGTCTCTTCCTTAAGGCTAACAATGCAGTGTTTCCTTTTGCAGAATTCCCAGAAGCAGCCTGTCAATGTTGGTCGGACCAAAGCACACAACTTTCTCTGTTTGGGCTAATGCCCATGTGGGAATTAAATCCAGACAAGCCTTGGCCTCCCTGCTTGCCTCAAAAAATTGGCTGAGTTTAAAAACTGGAATCATCTCTGTTGCTTTCTACTAAGGCTAGACTAGAAGGTCCTGTTTACCTGTGTCCAACTCACAGACACACATGTGCCTTTGCGGCTTAGCCTCAAGGGGGCTGTTTCTCCACATTTTCACCCATTTTCTACCGCTAGGGAATGCGACTGTTAGTATTTTTTTTTTTTTTTTTTTTGAGACGGAGTCTTGCTCTATCCCCCGGGCTGGAGTGCAGTGGCGCGATCTCGGCTCACTGCAAGCTCTGCCTCCTGGGTTCACGCCATTCTCCTGCCTCAGCCTCCTGAGTAGCTGGGACTACAGGCGCCCACCACCGTGCCCGGCTCATTTTTTTTTTTTGTATTTTTAGTAGAGACGGGGTTTCACCGTGGTCTCGATCTCCTGACCTTGTGATCCGCCCGCCTCGGCCTCCCAAAGTGCTGGGATTACAGGCGTGAGCCACCGCGCCCGGCGACTGTTAGTATTTTTTTTTTTTTTTTTTTGAGATGGAGTCTTGCTATGTTGCCCAGGCTGGAGTGCAGTGGCCGGATCTCAGCTCACTGCAAGCTCCGCCTCCTGGGTTCACGCCATTCTCCTGCCTCAGCCTCCCGAGTAGCCGGGACTACAGGCGCCCGCCACCTCGCCAGGCTAGTTTTTTGTATTTTTTAGTAGAGACGGGGTTTCACCGTGTTAGCCAGGATGGTCTCCATCTCCTGACCTCGTGATCCGCCCGTCTCGGCCTCCCAAAGTGCTGGGATTACAGGCTTGAGCCACCGCACCGGGCCAGAGAGCTCTTTTGGAAAGATCTCTGTAACTTACTTATCAGAATATCCTGTCTAATCTTCCATTATAATCCTCTCAGTCAATTTCTCTAATCTTAAAGATTTTGCCTTGGACATGCCAAGATATGTATCAAGTGAGAATAAAACCACCTTTGTGATCATCAGATTATTAGGTCTAGATCTTTTGATTACTTATCATTCCAGTCACCCTGTCCATTTGGCTTTCCCTTTGTTTCGGCATCATAGTATATGATGCTCTGGCCTCAGACTGGCGTTCATAACTTAGCTGGAGAAACCAAATATCACTGTTACATGATTCAAGAGGAAGAAACAGATTAGATAGATATTCCTGCCCCGTAATGAAGCTCTGAAGTCTGAGAATCTTTTCTTTCCCAAAAGATTTAAATTTTACCTGTAAGTCACTAATTTGCTTGTTCACTCATTTATCCTATAAACATATATTTAGCACTTACTATTAGGCTGAACCATGTGAAATTGATGATATTAGACCATTTTCACCTATAAAAATGGCAAGTTGTTCATACTGTTCAACCTAACTTTACACTTTGATAAATGAACACAATGAAACCAACCTTGTACTTCTGCTTATAAATGCAAGTTAACAGTTATTGATTACTAGAGGTTTTTTTAGTCTCTATTTCTCTTAAATCTTATTGTCCCTGTAACTTCAAAAATTAGTCTTAGTATTCTAGAATGGGGTGATCCCTATTGTTCAAGTCCTAGAACAGAATTGAACATATGAGACTAAGATGTGGTGTGTCTAAAGATCCCACTGTCACTTTTTTATAGTAGTTTTCCTTATGAGTTTCCAAAACTCTTCACAGAATAGAAACCCAGGATTTTCTGTGTCCAACTTTAGAGACAGTAATAGCAATAGCAAGACCTGAGCAAGTTGTTGCATGTCCCCTACCCCCACTTCCCCTGCAACCATGGAGTAGACAGCCTTGAAATGACACATATAAATAATAATCTAGAATTTACTTTTTCTAGAAAAGACTTAGACAAATCTAATATCCATCAAGGTAACAAGGTATCTCTGAGATGGAAAGTGTCTTCCTCTCCCTGAACCTCTAGAATTTAAGGATCACTAGTGAATCTGGGAATAACCGCAGAGATACTCCCAATTCACTTAGAATGACTACTAACCAATGGCACTGTATTTCGTTTGAGTTCTGCAGTTTAGGGCATAGTTAGAAAAGATTTAAGATGTCCTTTCCCAACATTCTTTTCAATCCATTAGCGCAGAATAACTCCAGTTCCTGGATGTTCCAGTATTGTAGTTTCAAAGAATGGTGGAAGTACTGGTAGGAAAAGTAAGGGCGGATTCCAGTGAATTTAAGCCCCTGCTATAGAATCTCTTCTGTGAGCATAATAATGGTGTCTGGGTATCTGCATCACGCCGAGTCTCCTGCTTTAGTTGGTGGAATTTGTGCTGCGTCCAGCCATATACTCCACAGTTGAGTAGACCCTGAGATGTTGCCGTCAGAGCCTGGAGGAGATGAAGGGGTGATGCAGCCCATGCTTCAGGTTTTCAGGGATCCAGGGAATAATTCCCACTCCCCTTATTCATAAAGCATTGTTACATTTTCCCTATCTCAAACATGAAGATCTGACTTCAGTTTTTTATATTTTTCTGGTTTGTCCTGAACTCACTCTCTACACTACACTGTTACGCATGACTAAGAGTTGGTCATATTTCTTAGTATATACATAGGGACAATGAAGTAGCTTCAATGTCCCTCCTTATTACCTCATTTCCCAGGGTATCCTTGAGAAAACTCTCATCAGAATAGTCAGATAGCCCAAAAATCTTCTTAAACCCAATAAAGAAAAAAAAGAGAGATGATCATTCCATCCTCTCCTCATCATTCACCAAGAATAGCTCATTTATCCCATTCGATTCACTCTGGATGGGAGAGAACCATGTCACTATCAATGTTTCATAAGAACATGCCTGGCAGATCTGGTTTATTGTTACTGTCCATTCCTTAAAAACACATCAGTAAAATGAAGTTGACCAGGGATATATATGCTCTGGAATGCATGGGGGTACTTTCACAACATCATCTACCTCGACTTTGAGAAGATTTTCACATTATTCATAACTGAGTGTAAATAATACATTTTCTATTTTGCAATGTAGAAATACCCTGAGGGAAAAATTGTGCTGACCGAGTAAAGGTAGTATAAGAAAATAGGCTGAGCGGGTGGGTGTAAGAACAGAGATACTAGATGTTGAAGGTGTTACCTGGAGAACATAAAGGGCCATGTGAAGCTTGGTGTCCTGTGGCTTAGTCAGCTTTATGATCATCAGAATGACAGCTGTGAATACACAAAGTGTAAACCTTCTTTTCAGTCCTGACTATCTAAAGTATCAGGTTCCTCCACACACATGCCTGAGCATTATCAGAATGGAAACAATAGGCATAATAAAATCCATCAGTGAGGTTAACATGTTATGCAAACCAATGAGTCTTAGGCCTCCAACTTCTAGTCTTTATTGATGAAACTTTGTAGATTATTAGTGTAGTAATGGTAGCAGGATATACTATAGGAAGGTAATAATTTATATTTCCTATCAATTCAGATTTTCCCAAGCTCTTTCATAAAAATTATCCAATCTGGGCGGGCACAGTGGCTCATGCCTATAATCCCAGTACTTTGGGAGGCCAAGGTGGGCAGATCACCTGAGGGCAGGAGTTTGAGACCAGCCTGCCCAACATGGTGAAACCGTCTCTATTAAAAACACAAAAATTAGCTGGGCATGGTGGCATGTGCCTGTAATCCCAGCTACTTGGGAGACTGAGGCAGGAGAACTGCTTGAACCTGTGAGGCGGAGGTTGTAGTGAGGTGAGATGGCACCCCTGCACTCTAGCCTGGGCAACAGAGGTAAGACTCTTATCTCAAAAAAAAAAAAAAAAAAAAAAAAATCCAACCTGATCCTCACTATAACCTTATGTAGTAGGAAGGGCAGTTGTTAATATCTCCAAGTCTGTCATGATGTTTTTTCCTCTTATATCATGGTGCATCTCATGTCTAATTATCTTAATTTCTAAAACATAAGAAGCAAAAGGAGTTAAGGAGGTTAGTAAAAACTGGAAATATGGGTAGGGCCCATACAAATTTTATAAGCTGAATAGGAATTTGCAGCCATCCTTCCTTTTTTTTTTTGAGACAAAGTCTCACCCTGTCGCCCAGGCTGGAGTGCAGTGGTGCGATCTCGGCTCACTGCAAGCTCTGCCTCCTGGGTTCACGCCATTCTCCTGCCTCAGCCTCCCAAGTAGCTGGGACTACAGGCGCCCGCCACCACACCTGGCTAATTTTTTTTTTTTTTTTTTTTGGTATTTTTAGTAGAGACGGTGTGTCACTGCGTTAGCCAGGATGGTCTCGATCTCCCGACCTCGTGATCCGCCTGCCTCAGCCTCCCAAAGTGTTGGGATTACAGGTGTGAGCCACCGCACCTGGCCACAGCCATCCTTCTTAGTGAGTCCACTTTGCTTGATCAGAACCTAATAACTGCCCTCTTCACTGCCCATCTCTTCTCGTTAAGATACCTACCTGGGCCCCAGCAGCAAAAGAAGGCCACTGGGTATAAGCGTACCCGCTGGTCCACAATGTGAATCACTGCCCACTGTTCACTCCCCAGAAAGCCAGATGACTTCACAAACTTCTTATACACTGTCTGGGCCCGGATAAGTAAGACCTAAATATGAGTACAGCAGTGAGCAGTTTGCTTAAACCTTAGTAAAACGCCCCTCTATCCTCCTATCATTTAAATCTATCCTCCTATCATTTAAAAAAGATTATTCTCTTAGAATCTCACAACAGGAATGACCCCATTCTCTTGTCTTTACTTTCTGAGATCAGGCTTTTTCTGAGAGAAAATTACCTTCAGAGTGAACTTTTACTAGGTTAGGGAAATGGACAGATACTAGCCAAACTTATGTACCATGTTTAACACATGAACCTTACATCAGCCTCTGGGCATTTCCCCCTCTGAGGCTAATCACAGTTTACACAGGAAGTTAAAAGTAAGCTCTAACTAGTTCCTCTTAAAACACTTTATTAGAGATTCTGTTAAAAAGTATTCTATGCTTAACACACTTAAACACTTCAGCACCATGGCTGAGCTTAAATTCTCAACTCTAAGCAACACAAGTTTTAGAAAGTTACTTCTTGCCGGGCGCGGTGGCTCACGCCTGTAATCCCAACACTTTGGGAGGCCAAGGCTGGCAGATCACGAGGTCAGGAGTTCAAGACCAGCCTGACCACCATGGTGAAAACTGTCTCCACTAAAAATACAAAAATTAGCCAGTTGTGGTGGCGTGTGCCTGTTAATTCCAGCTACTCAGGAGGCTAAGGCAGGAGAGTCGCTTGAACCTGGGAGGCAGAGGGTGAGCTGAGATGCGCCATTGCACTCCAGCCTGGGCAACAGACCAAGACTCCGTCTCAAGAAAAAAAAGAAAAGAAAAAAAAGAAAAAAAAAGAAAGTCACTTCTTGCCTTTAGATGGAAAACAAATTGCTTTTTCCCTACTTCAGCTGTCTGAATAAGGTTTAGCTCATGAAACAAATATAAATCAGTTCAAAAGTTCAATGTGGTTTTTTGCAAAAAATAAATTAGATAACACTCTTGGTAACAAATCTGAGTATTTTCCCTAATCCAGATCTACTCTCTAAGTTAATAACCTTATTACTTAATCAAGTTCAGCCATGTACATAGTCTCTTTTCCCTATATAAGCAACAAAAGGAGACTTGATTTTGAGAATACTTACATTTAAAAGAATCAGTTCACCATCTGCTGATTTTTTTTTTTTTTTTTTTTAGAGATGGAGTCTTGTTCTGTCACCCAGGCTGGAGTGCGGTGGCATGATCTCAGCTCACTGCAACCTCCGCCTCCCAGGTTCAACAAATTCTCCTGTCTCAGCCTCCCAAGTAGCTGGGACTACAGGTGCATGCTGCCATGCCCTGCTAATTTTTTTTGTATTTTAGTAGAGACGCTGTTTCACTGTGTTGCCCAGGCTAGTCTTGAACTCCTGAGCTCAGGCAATCTGCCCACCTCGGCCTCCCAAAGTGCTAGGATTACAGGCATGAGCCACTATGCCTGGCCATTATCTGCTGATTTTTAAAGAATCTAGAATGCTAATTCTGAATATATATTGAAACCTGGGCTATTCTAAAGAAGCAATCAGGAATCCTCAAGGTGCCAGGATTTGGGACCTGTCTCTCTTGTTAGTCAGTTCCAAACGTAAACCATCAAACCCATTTTAATATGAACTAGTCATTGTGAACTCTTTACAACCTGATGATTTGAACTGAGCCATCTCGTGTGTGTGTGTCTGTTTTAAGACAGAGTATTCTCTGTTGCCCAGGTTGGAGGGGCATGATCTCGGCTCACTGTGACCTCCGTCTCCTGGGTTCAAGTGATTCTCATGCCTCTGCCTCCTGAGTAGCTGGGACTATATGCACATGCCACCATGCCTGGCTAATTTTTGTATTTTTAGTAGAGATGGGGTTTAGCCATGTTGGCCAGGCTAGTTTCAAATTCCTGGCCTCAAGTGATCTACCTGCCTTGGCCTCCCAAAGTCCTGGTCTTACAGGTATGAGCCACTGTGCCCAGCCAGATTGAGCCATCTCTATAACTTATGTTTGAATTGCCAAAGGAAATTCCCCATAACTGTATCTAGCTCATAGGTACTAGTGAGATACATTTGATCTGCAGGTAGATACCTTGTAATTCTTGAACTGAAATATAAAAAGAGAAAATGATACAGAAAAATAGATATGGGAAATACAAAGGCATATTTGCTCATTTACTGCTTTTGTATGAAACAGTTATGTAACTTATTATCCCCTGGCTAATTATTATAATTGTACATCATCCTGATGACATCAAATGAGTATCTGAAAACTTCATGAGCCACTTAACACTTTAGCCCCAGTTAGACACAGCATAAATGTAAATTTAATGACCAAATGAAGAATTTTAAAAAGAAAATTATTTTCTTATTTGGAAAATTAAATCAAAGCATATGTTCTGTGTTTCACAGTGTCATCCTAACTATGTAAAGGATATATTTGACACATGAGTTTTCTGGCCATGGGGGATTGATGAAGCCTATATTAGTTGTAGAGTGAGTATAATTTTCACCTAATGAATACAAGCTGTTTTCTCTCTCTTATCATTTGATTTGGGGAAGTGCAAAAGTCTGAGGCAGTAATTATATTGTCAAGATCTCCTAGCTACTTTCTTAGTTCTAGGACCACAAGAAGTGCCTCTCTGCCCCATCTTTCCCAAGTCCTGGGAATACTGGCCCATCCCCCTCATTTCCCCATCTCTCCACAAAGGAAGGTAGGGTGGTACCATACCATAATGGTAAGGAGGCTGAGTACAAAGCTGCCCAGGAAAATGGTGATACTATAAAAATAAAGTGTGCTACAGACAGATGTGTTGGCAGAAGGTGGGAGTTCAGCCACGGCTGATGGTGGTGGGTGCATCAGGATACACCTAGGAAGAAAATCAATAAACAGGAGTACCACTACAGATGTAAGAAAAGAGCTGCTCAACAAAAGTTAATAAGCATGTTACTTTACTTACCATTTTGCTAACTCTTGCCCGTAAAACTTTGTCTCTCCCCCACAGACACATTATCTTGTAGTCACTTTGTGTTACACTTTTACTTAACGTATTTTTAGCCTTTACTACATCTTATTCCCTAGCCCATTTCTAATATTAGCACTTTGGTCAGAATGTATGTAGAAAGTCTTTTTCCAGCTCTATTTATAGAAACAAATAGGTGTAGTCTGCCATGAAAATGATACATTTAGTTCTTACTTACTTGTGGCTCTGACTGAAGTTTTGGAAACATTTGCTAGTATTGCCCAGACAGAATACAGGTGTCATCAATAGTAGAGGTATCAAGCTGGGAGGGAAAAAAAGTATCACCCTAATATCCAGTCTTTTTCATGCCCTTCCTCCTTTGGAGAATAGTCTCCTGCTCTTCCCTCAACTCTATCATCCCACCAATCTCCACAAATAACACATTTCATTTCTTCAAGAAAAATACCTCAAAGACCTTAGGTATTCCTTCTTTTCCAGTTCCTAGGGAAGTACAATGCAGTGGGGAGTTAATTTTATACCTAGGTTAATGAACCCTACCATAGTTTCACAGAGAATCTCTGGGAGCTGTATGGTCAGATAAAAATGCAAGTGGGTCAAAGTGAAAGGAAAATCTACTAAGGAGTTTTGTGTGCAGTCTCTTTTACTTTCTGTGGTGACTAGGGATAATCTCATTCTCATCAGCCCCTTCTTGGGAGCTTTTCCAAAATGTAGCTTTAAATAGCCAGTTATTTATCCAACTAAATATAGCCAGCTTCCTGTAAGAGGAAAAGATCCAGGAGCAAAAGTCACAAAGTCTAAAACCAACTCTGATACGGCCACCACTTTAGGCGAGATCCAAACCCTTTCTGGACTCTGTAATCCTAAGAGTCTTACCCAATGTTATAAAATAGATGATATCCTGAAGACCGTCTATTACAACTCTTTATTATACAGGAAAAGGAATAAGTGATCCAAAGACTCAAATAAATTTTTCAAGGTTAAGTAGAGTTGATGGTAGAATTGGAGCTAAAACCCAAATCTGTAACATCAAGCTACTTCCCTATTCAATGTGGAAAAATGGAACCAATGAACACATATTTGTTGTTTCTAAGTTAGGCTCTGTGAGGATTTAGGAGTGACAATGGAAATAAAGGGCATTGTCCTATTTGTTCCCACCTGAACACCAGAATAATGAGAGTCTACACCTTGCTAAGAAGTAAAGAAAAAATCTTACCTTGAGAAAACAAAGGCCATTTGACCAACTCGACAAGTATAATCTATCACCTGTGAAAAGAACAAATGTGAGAAATGTCTTAAGACATTGTCAATCATATAATAATAAATACCAAGTCATCAGTTAACACTCAATAGAACAAAAAGATTTCCAAAAGCCAGTTTGCTTCTGTCAAGCAATATTTGCTATAAAATTCATCAAATAGATAGTTCCTTATTAGCACTGTATATAATAGAATTTTATCTCTATTACTATATTCTAAAAAGTACAACAACAACAAAGCCACAAAGAAAGACTGCAGGAAGTAGCCTAATATGGAATTTGGGTACTTAAACAGATTCTCTTAAAAAGATAGGCATATATGAAATCATATAGTAATCCTCCATCTTCTAATAACAGTTCAGCTCTTTTCTCTTAGACCCAGAGAGGTGTGGACTTTTTCAGACTTTATGAGTGGAATGAAACCCTTCTTATAAGATGACCAGTAAAAAGTGTAATAGGCCAGGATTAGTATAATAGGGCAGGGTCAAATATGCCCTTTGGATGTAAGACTGTTGGACACTAGATGATAGAACATTTTCAAAATCTTGACTTGTGTTAGACACTGTAAAACAACTTATAGAAGAATTATTCCTACCCTCTAGGACTTTATGATGTAAGACTTTGAATAGAACATCTAAAGAAATAATAGAATTGAAAATAAGCTTTTTTCTAGTTTAAGATAGAAAACAATATATTTGGAATGGCATTGTTAGGGATCAATAAGCATTAAGTGAGCAATTAATAAATAATCAGATATTGGTAATTAATCTGCCCCAAACAGTTTGGATCAGGAATAGGACAGCTAGTGTTGACTTTAGGAAAACAAGTAAAATTGTTTTTTGTTTTTCACTTCCTTTCTTCACTTTTTATTCTTTCCTCTGTCAGGTGGTTATCCTGTGTTTAACTCTTATTTTTACCTGGGTACCAATGAATCTCTGATAAAAATCTTATTGTTGGCTGGGTGCCGTGGCTCACGCCTATAATCCTAGCTCTATAGGAGGCCGAGGCAGATGGATCACGAGGTCAAGTGATCAAGACCATCTGGGCCAACATGGTGAAACCTTGTCTCTACTAAAAATACAAAAATTAGCTGGGTGTGGTGGCATGCACTTGTAGTCCCAGATACTCTGGAGGCTGAGGCAGGAGAATCGTTTGAACCCGGGAGGTGGAGGTTGCAGTGAGCAGAGATCACGGCACTGCACTCTGCACTCCAGCCTGATAACAGAATGAGAATCCGTCTCAAAAAAAAAAAAAGTTTATGGCAGAAGTCTTGCGTTTATGGCAGAAGTCTTGCTAGGGTATTCAAAGAGAACTCAGGTTGAACACGGTGGCTCACATCTGTAATCCCAGCACTTTGGGAGGCCAAGGCAGAAGGTTCACTTGAGCCCAGGAGTTTGAGACTAGCCTAGGCAACACAGTATGACCCTTCCATCTCTACAAAACTACAATTAAAAAAAGAGAAAAGAAAAAATTAGCCAGGCATGGTGGCACACACCTGTGGTCCCAGCAACTTGGGAGGCTGAGATGGGAGGATCCCTTGGACCCAGGAGACTGAGGCAGCAGTGAGCTGTGATCATACCACTGCACTCCAGCCTGACAGAGTGAAATCTTGTATCAAAAAAACAAAAAGAAAAGAAAACCCAAAGAAGAAAAAGTATCTTCAAAGCTTTGTGTGTGTGTGTGTGTGTGTGTGTGTGTGTGTATATAGCTATAACAGCAGACTAATAGGTAGTAGAGTTAATATATCAGGCTACGGTTGGGCACGGTGGCTCATGCCTATAGTCCCAGCACTATGGGAAGCCAAGGTGGGTGAATCACCTGAGGTCAGGAGTTCAAGACCAGCCTGGCCATGTCTCTACTGAAAATACAAAAATTAGCCGGGTATGGTGGCATGCACCTGTAGTCCCAGCTACTCAGGAGGCTGAGGCAGGAGATGGCTTGAACCTGGGAGGCGGAGGTTGCAGTGAGTCAAGATTGCACCACTGCACTCCAGCCTGGACAACAGAGTGAGACTCTGCCCCCAAATATATATATATACACACACACACATATATACACACACATATATATACACACATATAAATACTTTTTTCTCTTTGGGTTTTCTTTTCATTTCTTTTGAGACAGGGTGTTACTCAGGCTGGAGGGCAGTGGTATGATCACAGCTCACTGTGCCCTCAATCTCCTGTCCCCTACCAAAAAAAACATATATATATATACATATATATATATATAACTCTTAGGCTAAAGCTTTTCTTCTTTTTTTTTGAGACGGAGTCTCGCTCTGTCACCCGGACTGGAGTGCAGTGGCCGGATCTCAGCTCACTGCAAGCTCCGCCTCCCGGGTTTACACCATTCTCCTGCCTCAGCCTCCCAAGTAGCTGGGACTACAGGTGCCAGCCACCTCGCCCGGCTAGCTTTTTTGTATTTTTTAGTAGAGACGGGGTTTCACCGTGTTAGCCAGGATGGTCTCGAACTCCTGACCTCGTGATCCGCCCGTCTCGGCCTCCCAAAGTGCTGGGATTACAGGCTTGAGCCCCCGTGCCCGGCCAAGCTTTTCTTCTTGAAACTAGTGACAGAGTATGGGTTATAAAGAGAAATATAGTATATGCATCTGTATGCATAGAAAGCAGTAGGATACCATATTTAAGAACTAATCTCATGTCCTTCCCATTTTTCTTTCAAATATTTTTTTGTTCTGCTACCAGGAGCTCAAGCCTCAGAAAATTATTGCCCCATGTTTTCTCCATTCTTGGCTTCCAGTCTAATCATGGCAACTTCTTTAGGGAATGACTTGTGGCTGAACAAGTCTCACAAGTTACAGTCAGTCTATTGGCTTTTGAGTGAATGAATGAATAAATAAAAACTTGAAATGCTATCCCTGTAAGGCTGTTGGACTTTTTAAGACATTCACTTACCTAAAGGGAAAGATATTGAATAATTCTTTTTTTTTTTTTTGAGACGGCATAGTCTCACTCTTATCCAGGCTGGAGTGCAGTAGCACAATCTCGGCTCACTGCAAGCTCTGCCTCCTGGGTTCACGCCATTCTCCTGCCTCAGCCTCCCGAGTAGCTGGGACCACAGGCGCCCGCCACCACGTCCAGCTAATTTTTTGTATTTTTAGTAGAGATGGGGTTTCACCGTGGTATCCAGGATGGTCTCGATCTCCTGACCTCGTGATCCGCCCACCTTGGCCTCCCAAAGTGCTGGGATTACAGGCGTGAGCCACCGTGCCCAGCCATTATTTCTTTACAGTATCTTTCAGTTACAGAATACTAAAGGATATATAGCCACGGGTCCTTACTAACTTGTAGGGAGCTAAGAAACTATGTGAGTTTAAAATATGGAAGTGTAGGCCAGGCACGATGGCTCATGCCTGTAATCCCGGCACTCTGGAGGGCCAAGGAGGGCAAATCACGAGGTCAGAAGATCGAGACCATCCTGGCCAACATGGTGAAACCCCATCTCTACGATAAATACAAAAATTAGCTGGGCATGGTGGCACATGCCTGTAATCCCAGCTACTTGGGGGGCTGAGACAGGAGAATCGTTTGAACCAGGGAGTCAGAGGCTGCAGTGAGTCAAGATCGCGCCACTGCACTCCAGCCGGCGATAGAGCGAGACTCTATCTCAAAACAAACAAACAAACAAAAAAGAAGAGTAATTATTAGTATGGAATAAATATCCAGAGGTAAACTAAAGAAAAGGGCACAGAGTATAATCCTGTGTTGCACAATACAGTAGCTATAGCTGCATGTGGCTAATTAAATTAAAATTAATTAAAATTAAATAAAATTTAAAATTCAATTCCTCAATCACACTAGCCACATTATAGGTGTTTGGTATCCACATATAACTAGTAGCTACTGAACTAGACTGTGAATTAAAAATTTTTATTATTGAAAAAAGTTGAACAGCTCTTATGTAAACTATGATATCTTGTTTAGGATACTGCTGAAGGGCCTCTTCATGTTACTTTTTCAGTTATTTCCTCAGTGCCCTTTCTCCTTACAGCAAGAGAGAGTGAGAGAATAAATTTTTTTTTTTTTTTTCTTTTTTTGAGACGGAGTCTCGCTCTGTCACCCAGGCTGGAGTGCTGTGGCCGGATCTCAGCTCACTGCAAGCTCCGCCTCTCGGGTTCACGCCATTCTCCTGTCTCAGCCTCCCGGGTAGCTGGGACTACAGGCGCCGCCACGTCGCCCGGCTAGTTTTTTATAGTTTTTAGTAGAGATGGGGTTTCACCGTGTTAGCCAGGATGGTCTCCATCTCCTGACCTCGTGATCCGCCCGTCTCGGCCTCCCAAAGTGCTGGGATTACAGGCTTTAGCCACCGCGCCCGGCCGAGAAGAAATTTTAAAAGCAATCTCTGCCCCTGCCCTTCTTCAAACATGAACATCTAGAACAACAGAAAAAAGTAAGAAGAGTATCTCCTTAAGAAGTCAATCAGGGCCAAGTGTGGTGGCTCATGCCTGTAATTCCAACACTTTAGGAGGCCGAGGCGGGTGGATCACGAGGTCAGGAGATGGAGATCATCCTGGCTAACACGGTGAAACGCTGTCTCTACTAAAAATACAAAAAATGAGCCGGGCGTGGTGGTGGGTGCCTGTAGTCCCAGCTACTTGGGAGGCTGAGGCAGGAGAATGGCATGAACCTGGGAGGTGGAGCTTGCAGTGAGCCAAGATTGCACCACTGTACTTCAGCCTGCGCGACAGAGCAAGACTCCGTCTAAAAAAAAAAAAAAAATCAATCAGATGAAGAGTTCATAGAATCATAGCATCTTGGAGGTGGAAGGGACATTAAAGATCACACAGACTAACATTTTATTTTATTTATTTATTTTTTTAGACAGAGTTTTGTTCTCGTTGCCCAGGCTGGAGTGCAATGGCACAATCTTGGCTCACTGCAAGCTCCACCTCCCAGGTTCATGCCATTCTCCTGCCTCAGCCTCCCAAGTAGCTGGGATTACAGGCATGCGCCACCATGCCCAGTTAATTTTGTATTTTTAGTAGAGATGGGGTTTCTCCATATTGGTCAGGCTGGTCTCGAACTCCCAACCTCAGGTGACCCACCCGCTTCTGCCTCCCAGAGTGCTGGGATTACAGGTGTGAGCCACCATGCCCGGCCAACACTTCATTCTGTTTGTTTGTTTGCTTTTGTTTTGTTTTATTTTTGAGATGGAGTCTGTCGCCCAGGCTGGAGTACAGTGTGGCTTGATCTCGGCTCACTGCAAGCTCTGCCGCCCGGGTTCACGCCATTCTCCTGCCTCAGCCTCCCAAGTAGCTGGGACTACAGGCAACCGCCACCATGTCCGGCTAATTTTTTGTATTTTTAGTAGAGACTGGGTTTCACCATGTTAGCCAGGATGGTCTCAATCTCCTCGTGATCTGCCCGCCTCAGCCTCCCAAAGTGTTGGGATTACAGGCGTGAGCCACTGCACCTGGCCAACACTTCATTTTACAATGAAAAATTGGAGGTGCAAGAAAGGGAGATGATATGTCTAAGGTCACAACAGGAGATAAATAACAGAACTGGGTCTCCCAGGGTTGGCATGGAGTCAAGAAGAATTTCCCTTGCTGAATCAAACCAGGCAGGCATGCCAGCACTGTAAATAATATTCCTATAATCAAACCTGTGTGTGTGTGGGGGGGGAAGAGGGAGAGGGAGAGGGAGAGAGGGAGAGGGAGAGGGAGAGGGAGGGAGGGAGGGAGGGAGGGGGAGAGAGAGAGAGAGAGAGAGAGAGAGAGAGAGAGAGGAGAGAGAGAGAGAGAGAAAGGGAGAGGAGGAAGTGATGTGAAAAGAATGGAAACTCTGTGGGAACACGTTTTTCCTTCGATTAATCTCCATAAATGCACCTAGCTAGGGCTACAGGCTTACACTGTTTATCAGGGATATATGGGGATTGTTTTTACATACTATTTTTTTTTTTTTTTTCGAGACAGGGTCTGTCTCTGTCACCCAGGCTGGGGTACAGTGGCTCAAGTGATCCTCCTGCTGCAGCCCCCCAAGTTGCTAGGACTCCAGGCATGTGCTACAATGCCTGGCTAATTTTTCTGGTATCTTTTGTAGAGATGGGCTTTCACCACTTTGCCCAGACTGGCCTCGAATTCCTGGGCGTAAGCAATCTGCCCCCCTCAGCCTCCCTAACTGCTGGGATTACAGGTAGGAGTCACCACACCTGGCTTAGCATACTATTATTAACTATCAGCTCTGAATAAAACTTACCAGTGGAGATGTGCTCTGTCCACTCTGGGTGTGTTTCATCCTCAGTTCTGTGTACAAATACCAGATGTAACTGATGGTGTAGAGAAATGAGGAAATGTAGAATATCTAGGTTAAAATCAAAACAACCCATCATAACTATCTCACTCTGACACTGTGAAGTTCTTTCAACATACTCCATTATTTTCTATTATGGGAATCCTACCTACTAGTCTATTAGTAATGTACCATCTAGTGTCTGTACCAGGCAAAACCATACCAAGTCTGAAATTCTTTTTTGTGTGTGTGTGACAGAGTTTTCACTCTTGTTACCTAGGCTGAGTGCAGTGGCACAATCTCGGCTCACTGCAACCTCTGCCTCCCAGGTTCAAGCAGTTCTCCTGCCTCAGCCTCCGGAGTAGCTGGGATTACAGGCACATGTTACAATGCCCCGCTAAATTTTATTGTATTTTTGGTAGAGATGGGGTTTCACCATGTTGGCCAGGCTGGTCTTGAACTCCTGACCTCAGGTGATCCACTCGCCTTGGCTTCCCTAAGTGCTGGGATTACAGGTGTGAGCCATCGCATCTGGTCCCAAGTCTGAAATTCTAACAGGCCTACCTAAAACATGCCCTGCTTTATTTTATCCTTTGGACTGTTCAGAAGAACCACAGCATTATCTACCTCTACCTGCCCAACAGTCCCACTTTTATGAAGATATCATATAATCATTTTCTATTTTATTTTTTAATTGAAAAGGCAATAAGAATTTCTACTTCTAATAATGACAGGCTAAGCTATTTGAATCAACGTTCCATTCAAAAGAACTAAATACGATGAATAAGATATTTTTTAAAAAATCCTTAAATGAACCTAAGAACTGAGATGATATCAAGGAACTAGTAGGATAAAATCTAAGGGAAGGAATTTCTACTTCCAGCTTTGATGAGATAACAGGAATAGAATTTACCCTCCAGCAATATATTTCATACATTTCAAAATAAAATATATGAAAACATCCAGTTTTCAAACAGTAGGCAACAAGCAGAAGAGAACAGCAATCCCTGAAAAGCAAGGTGAGTCCATCAAGTGCCCCAGCTCACCAGCTGGTAAGAGTGAGTACAGGAGGGCTAGGCATGGTAGCTCACCCTGTAATCTCAGCACTTTGTGAGGCCGAGGTGGGCAGATCACGAGGTTGAGATCGAGACCATCCTGGCCAACATGGTGAAACCCCATCTCTACTATAAATACAAAAATTAGCTGGGCGTGGTGGTGCATGCCTGTAGTCTCAGCTACTTGGGAGACTGAGGCAGGAGAATCACTTGAACCCAGGAGGCAGAGGTTGCAGTGAGCTGATACCGCAACACTGCACTCCAGCCTGGCGACAGAGCGAGACTCCATCTCAAAAAAAAAATAAATAAATAAATAAAAAAGAAAAAGAAAAGAAAAAGAAAGAAAAGAAAAAGAGTGAGTACAGGAGGGGGAATCCAAACAGACCACTGTCTTGGTGAGTTGAGAAGACAAAATTTAGAGTTTGGGAGGCCAAGGCAGCTAAAATTTGTCAAGTACAGTATCAGAGCAGGGGAAGCTATTTAGTGAGACGATTCTCAGGAGAGCTGCAGAGGTCACCCCAAGTCTTTGGTTAAGTATTAATCAATGTATATGGGAGAGAAAACCATGAAAACCAGAGAAAGAATCATCAGAAAGGAGTAGATGGGACAATCCCTAAAGCTCACACAGGGCCAGGAATAGTTTGTTTGCTTTCTCATCAACCAGAGTGGAAAAATACACAGGGCATAATCATAAGAAGAATATTGCTTCTGTAATGGGACCAAATTAGCCATACATAAAAAGCTGCCCTCACAATGCTTAAAAGCAAGCCTTCTAATTAGCAGGGTGTGGTGGGGCACGCCTGTAATCCCAGCTACTCTGGAGGCTGAGGCAGGCAAATCACTTGAGCCCTGGAGGTTGCAGTGAGACAAGATTGCGCCACTGCGCTCCAGCCTGGACGACAGAGTGAGACTCCATCTAAAAAAAAAAAAAAAAAAAAAGCAAGCCTTAAAAAAACAGGCAAGCCTCGAAAAGATCTAACAGATCTAACAGATCAAACAGATTCAGAGTTAACTTTATCCAAGACAACCCCCTCGCCCATTTAAAGGAATATATTTAAAAATCTAATGCCAAACAATGTAAAATCCACAATGTCTGGTATCTAATAAAATATAAGACATGCAAAGAAACAGGAAAATCTGAGCTATAACCAAGAGAAAAGTTCATCAATATAAGTGGCCTCAGAAACAACACAGATTATAAAAATTAGTAGAGAAATACGTTTGAGGAACTATTACAAATATACTTCTTATGCTTAAAAAGGTAGAGGAGAGTAGTGGCCAGGCGCGGTGGCTCAAGCCTGTAATCCCAGCACTTTGGGAGGCCGAGATGGGCCGATCACAAGGTCAGGAGATCAAGACCATCCTGGCTAACCCAGTGAAACCCCGTCTCTACTAAAAAATACAAAAAACTAGCGGGGCGAGGTGGCGGGCGCCTGTAGTCCCAGCTACTCGGGAGGCTGGGGCAGGAGAATGGCGTAAACCCGGGAGGCGGAGCTTGCAGTGAGCTGAGATCTGGCCACTGCACTCCAGCCTGGGCGACAGAGCGAGACTCCATCTCAAAAAATAATAATAATAATAATAAAATAAAAAGGTAGAGGAAAGTAGAAAAATGAAAAATATAAAAAAGATCCAAACCGAACTTCTAGGGATGAAAAATATAATACATGAAATGAAAAACATGGCATATTAGAAACTGGGAAAGATTAATAAACTTGAAGATATAGAAATATAAACAATCTAAATAGGATCACACAGAGGAAAAAAAAACTTTAAAAAATGAACACTCAGTGAACTGTGGAATAATATCAAAGTTAATAATATACATCAAATTGGAATTCCAGCAGTTAAGAGGGAGGGAGAAAAAAAGTTTGAAAAAATAATGGCCAAAATGTTTCCAAATTTGATGAAAACTAGAAACCACCATATCCAAGAAGTTTAACTAATTCAAGCACAAGAAACATAAAGAAAACACCCCAAAGTACATTGTAACCAAACTATAAAAAACCAGTGATAAACAGAAAATCCCCAAAGCAACTAGTGTAACAACATACATTACATACACAGGAATGAAGATAAAGAGTGTCAACAGACTTATTATCAGAAAGAATGCAATCCAGAAAATGGGAGTACTATCTTTAAAGCTCTGAAAGAAAAAACAAATAAACCCTGTCAACACAGCCAAAATGCCTTTCAGAAAAAAAGGCAAAACTAAACACTTTTTCAGACAAACAAAAACTGAGATAATACAGTGAAACTGAGCACTATTACAAGAAATATTAAAGGAAGTCCTTCAGGCAGAAAACAGATGATACCAGATAGAAATTTGTTTTCTTTATTATTATTATTATTATTTAAGATGGGGTCTCACCATGTTGCCCAGGCTGGTCTTAAACTCCTGGGCTCAAGTGGACCTCCTGTCTCAGTCTCCTAAAGTGCTCCCATGCTCCGCTGAATTTCTCATTTGAACACTCAGGAGTTAAAGAGAGAACTCTCAAAAAAAAAAAAAAAAAAAAAAAAGGGAGGGGGGCCTCAGTAGCAGAGTAGTAGAGCTAAAATTAATGCTAGAGGCTACTCTAGATTTACACTTAATAGCAAAGTTTCAAAGGATTGAGCTGATCCAAAAATAATTTAACTCTGAGAAAACAAACTTCTACAGTTTCTAAAGGAAGACAACGAAATCCAAACCCTCAAAAAACATGATATTCACAATATCCAGGATCCAATAAAAATTACTAGACATCTATAAAGCATAAGAATGAAAAGTAGAAATAATGGGGAAATAAAAATTTCCCCATTTTAGATGGGATGAGGGGAAAGTGAGACTTCTTTTGAGTATAGCTTTCCATGTAGTTTTGACTTTTATAACAATGTTAATGATTACATACTAATATATATGTTATATGCATGTGTATATATGTGTGTGTGTATATGTATATATACATATGTAGGGATGAAATACAAACAGAAACAAATAAAACTGACCGTTAATGAATAATGTAAGTACACTGAAGGCAATGGGGAAGAAAATAAATAACCTAAGTAACTATATACCTTGTAGAAGAAAACATAGGTGAAAATCTTAGTGACATTAGGTTTCACAAAGATTTCTTAAATACTATAAAGGGTGAATTATTTTTTATAACTTTTCATAACTGAATTTCATCAATATTAAAAACTTTTTTCTTCAAAAGAAATTGCTGACCAGGTGCAGTGGTTCACACCTACAATCCCAACATTTTAGGAGGCCAGGGAGGGAGGATCACTTGAGGCCAGGAGTTTGGGACCTGCCTGCAACATAGCAATATCATCTCTACAGAAAATAATTTTTTTTTAGCCAGGCATGATGGCATGCGCCAGTAGTCCCTGCTACTCCGGAAGGCTGAAGCAGGAGAGACCAACCATTCTATGCTAAGGAAACAGATGCTTTAAGAAGCAACAGGTAGTATTACAGCTCTTTCAGAATTTGTCTAGCAGGCTTTCCAGTTTTTGCCAGAAAGTCCCCCCCGCAAAAAAAAAATTTTTTTAATTTTTAAAAAGAAATATAAGCTGGATACAGTGGCTCACACCTGTAATCTCAGCATTCTGGGAGGCCATGGTGGGTGGATCACGAAGTCAAGAGTTAAAGACCAGCCTGGCCAATATGACGAAACCCCCATCTCTACTAAAAATACAAAAATTAGCTGGACGTGGTGGTGTGTGCCTGTAGTCCCAGCTACTTGGGAGGCTGAGGCAGGAGAATCATTTGAACCCGGGAGGCGAAGGTTGCAGTGAGCTGAGACCGAGCCATTTGCACTCCAGCCTGGGCAACAGAGCTAGACTCCATCTCAAAAAAAAAAAAAAAAAGAAAAATTATGTAATTTCATTTAAGCCCAGTAGAGGGAACCAGGATGTCATTATATCTGATAGATTTTTTTTCAACCCTCAGAGCAGAAACATAAGCATTCTAAATTTGACTCTTCTTGAAATTTCCAGGTTTAAAATTTTGTAACAGTGATATTGTTAAAAGTGATATTGTTAAAAACCTCAAGAACTGTAATTAATGTTAACATTATTCAATAGCAAAGATAAATGATTAATTATTAATGTATCATCTTAACTACTTTGTATTATTTTGAAAAACTCAGGACTCATCTTTATTTTGTTAAACTCCCAGACACACAAATATTCATTGAATGGCTGCCTTGTGTAAAGAAGAATCTATGATAGGGAAGACAAATGAGAACCTTCTGCTTAATCTCATACAGATAGTCCCTAACTTTATGATTGTAAAACTTACAATTTTTCAACTTTATTATGGTATAAAAGAGATATGCATTCAGTAGAAACTGTACTTCTTTATGTACCCATACACCCATTCTGTTTTTCATTTTCAGTATAGTATTCAATAAATTATGTGAGATACTCAACACTTTATTATAAAATAGGCTTTGTGTTTTGCCCAACCGTAGGCTAATGCAAGTGTTCTGAGCATGTTTAAGTTAGGCTAGGCAAAGCTATGATGTTTTAATTCCACAATCTGTTTCTGTAAATTTTCAACCATCTCCTAAACTGAAGCTTCATGTTTAGAACAATGTTTTCCTCTAGTATAACTTGATTCTTTACTCCTCGATTTTCTTGATTTGTGACAATTTCACATGCTTTTACTTTTTCTAAACTCCATACATTCCCCTTGCCAAGACCAGGAGACTGAGACCCTAACTCAGCGGTGCTAGAGGAATTAAAGACACACACACAGAAATATAGAGTGTGGAGTGGGATAAGGGGGCTGACAGCCTTCAGAGCTGAGAGCCCTGAACAGAGCTTGACCCACATATTTATTGACAGTGAGCCAGTGATAAGCATTACTTCTATAGATTATAGATTAACTAAAAGTATTCCTTAAGGGAAACCAAGGGGTGGGCTCTGGCTAGTTATCTGCAGCAGGAACATGTCCTTAAGGCACAGATCGCTCAGGATACTGTTTGTGGTTTAGGAACGCCTTTAAGCGGTTTTCCACCCTGGGTGGGCCAGGTGTTCGTTGCACTCATTCCGGTAAACCCACAACTTTCAGGGTGGGCGTTCATGGCCATCACGAACATGTCACAGTGCTGCAGAGATTTTGTTTATGGCCAGTTTATGGTCAGATTTGGGGGTCTGTTCCCAACACCCCTGCTTAAAATACTACTTTTGTTTACTTTTCCTATAAAACTGTGTACACGCTCATAATCTTGAACACATACTCTTCCAGTATCTGATTAAAAACCATTTAAGCCTAGTGTTCCATTACTGGAAAGCTAAGCATGTAGCAGTTACATCCTATTGCTCAAGATCATCCCCAAGGTCTGATTTTTTCACACATCTGCAATTCAAAAAAGCTGCAACCTCCGGCATAAATGAGTTAAAGTCAAGTACCTTTTCATCAGATTTGACTCCCAGGTCATCTAAATGAACTTTCCATAAAAAAAAAAAATCACATTGCAGGTTTTTCTTTACATTCTTGATAACTGGCCTAAAAATTCAAAGATTTTACATTTAATCAAAATAATTTCCTGTGTTTCATATTGTTATATCGGGTTTTTAATTAAAATGTTAAAAAATTTATACCCACATAACTTTCTGTACTTGCTTTTAAAGACTTTTTAAATACTTTTTTTTTCTTGCTTTTAACGACTTTTGATGGTCACTTTGGTTAAATAAATGACTATGATTTCATAGTGACATGTGCTCCTGTTTTGAGCAAGTGTTTTAAACCTTTTATTTATTTATTTATTTATTTATTTATTTATTTTTATTTTTTTTTTTGAGACGGAGTCTGGCTCTGTCGCCCAGGCTGGAGTGCAGTGGCCAGATCTCAGCTCACTGCAAGCTCCGCCTCCCGGGTTTACGCCATTCTCCTGCCTCAGCCTCCTGAGTAGCTGGGACTACAGGCGCCTGCCACCTCGCCCCGCTAGTTTTTTGTATTTTTTAGTAGAGACGGGGTTTCACCGTGTTAGCCAGGATGGTCTCGATCTCCTGACCTCATGATCCGCCCGTCTCGGCCTCCCAAAGTGCTGGGATTACAGGCTTGAGCCACCGTGCCCGGCCCTTAAACCTTTTAATATCTTTGACAGGCTTCCCCAGAATCACAGTCTAAATTAAGTCGTTTTTGACTTCAAACTAACTTTGGGAGATTCCATTTGGCCTCAGAACTTCTCAAAAGTTTATAAAAGAGAAATATTAAGCAAAATCAGGCTTACTTGAGATGTCAAATTATATGGAAAACATTGTCAAATGGTAAGTGATGTTAGGTTTACTTTCAGTTACTTTTATGGGTATGCTATTGATACAAATGTTCCAAAATTGTACAAAACTCTTAAAATCTAATATGTCACTGAGAGGTGACAATGTGCTACCTGTTTGGACAAACGGAGGCAAGATGGCGCAGTTCCGGGTTCTTCACTGTCAACTTTCCCACGCCCGGGAAAGACACCGGTCGGGTCGACTGTGCAGGCGCAACCCGACCTCTGACGGAGAGAAACCGGAACCCGCCTAGCCACGCCTATGGACCCGCCGACCCGCCTATCTCCCGCCCACTGCCCTCCCACTCCAGGGCCCAGGACATAAAAGCCTCTCCTGCGGGCGCGCGGAGCTAACTTCCTCGGCCCCTCCTCCTGCGCGGGACCCAGGAACCTAGTCCGAGAGCCGCTGGAGCGAACTTCCTCGGCCCCTCCTCCTGCGTGGGACCCAGGAACCTCGTCTGAGAGCGCCGGAGCGAACTTCCTCGGCCCCTCCTCCTGCGCGGGACCCGGGAACCTCGCCCGAGAACGCCGGAGCGACTTTGTTGGCCTCCATCGCCGGAGGCCGGTGAACCTCGCCCCTCCCTCACATTGGTTTGTAAATAAAGTTTTTTTTTGCCTTGCCTACTTGCCTTTTCTCTGGCATTTGCTCTGGGGGTCGCATTAAAACAAATCACTACCAGCTCTCACTCAGCGCTTCCTCGGCCTGGGTGTCCACTCTGGCGGCGCTTGAGGAACCCTTCAGCCTGCCACTGCACTCAGGGAGCCCCTCCCTGGGCTGGCCGAGGCCGGAGCCGGCTCCCTTAGCTTGCGGGAAGGTGTGGAGGGAGAGGCGCTGGCGGGAACTAGGGCTGCCCCAGCCTCACAGGCCAGCAGGAGTTCCCGCTGAGCGCGCTAGGTGGCCCGGCACTAGGAGCGACTGGCAGGCGCCGCAGGTCCAAGGCAGTGAGGGGCTTAGCACACGCACCAGCAGCTGCAGAGGTTGTGTCAGGTTCCCCAACACTGCTGGCCCGCAGGCACCTCTCTGGAATTCTCCCCCAGCCTTAGCCACCTCACCGCAGGGCAGAGCTTGGGACCTATAGCCCGCCATGTCTGCGCACCCCCTCCATGGTGGGCTCTGGCAAGGCCAGAGCCTCGCGGAAGGGCGCTGCCCCCTGCTGCGTGGCACCGGGTCCCATCCAACGCCCAAGGGCTGAGGAGTGCAGGGGCAGCTCCGCCTGCAGCCCTAGTGCGGGATCCACTAGGTGAAGCCAGCTGGGCTCCTGAGTCTAGCTGGGACTTGGAGAACATTTATGTCTAGCTCAGGGTTTGTAAATACACCAATCAGCGCTCTGTGTCTAGCTCAGGGTTTTAAGTACACTAATCAGTACTCTGTGTCTAGCTCAAGGTTTGTAAATACGCCAATTGGTACTCTACATCTAGCTAACCTAGTGCGGACTTCGAGAACTTTTCTGCATAGCACTCTGTGTCTAACTCAGGGATTATAAACACAACAATCAGCACCCTGTCAAAACAGTCCAATCAACTCTCTGTAAAACTGACCAATCAGGCCAGGCGTGGTGGCTCAGGCCTGTAATCCCAGCACTTTGGGAGGCCGAGACGGGCGGATGGCAAGGTCAGGAGATTGAGACCATCCTGGCTAACACGGTGACATCCCGTCTCTACTAAAAAATACAAAAAAACTAGCCAGGCGACGTGGGGGGCGCCTGTAGTCCCAGGTACTTGGGAGGCTGAGGCAGGAGAATGGCGTAAACCCAGGAGGCGGGGCTTGCAGTGAGCTGAGATCCGGCCATTGCACTCCAGCCTGGGCGGCCAAGCGAGACTCCGTCTCAAAAAAAAAAAAAAAAAAAAAAATTGACCAATCAGCAGGATGTGGGTGGGGCCAGATACGGGAATAAAAGCAGGCTGCCTGGGCTGCCTAGTTGCAACCTGTTCTGGTCTCCATGGAAGCTTTCTTCTTTACAATAAGTATTGCTGCTGTTCACTCTTTGGGTCCATGCCACCTTTATGAGCTGTAACACTCACTGCGAAGGTCTGCAGCTTCACTCCTGAGGCCAGCGAGACCATGAACCCACCCACCGGGAGGAACAAACTCCAGACACACTGCCTTTAAGAACTGTAACACTCACCGCAAAGGTCTGCTGCTTCACTCCTGAAGTCAACGAGACCATGAACCCACCAGAAGAAACTGTGGACACATCTGAACATCTGAAGGAACAGACTCTGGACACACCATCTTTAAGAACTGTAACACTCACCGCAAGGGTCCGCGGCTTCATTCTTGAAGTCAGCGAGACCAAGAATCCACCAATTACGAACACACTGTCAGTCATAATTCTGATTACTATGTTATAACCACAGAAATAACCACATTTCATTGTGAATGTCTGGTTATGGTGAACTTTCACCAGATTTTACATGGTTATTCAAAGGTTATGTCATCCTCAGTTATTGTTTTGATTCTTCTCTAAAGGTATCTGCAGTCAGATTCATGAAAAAGACTAATAAATACTCTTAAATATAAATTTCTAATAACTTCAGTATTAATGGACTAAATACAAATTTTCCAAAACTCCAATACAAAAGTAAATCTGCAAAACTGCTAATCAAGATAAAACCAACAAATTAGTTACATGAAAGTAAATAACATAAAAGTAATATTTTTATGACTTTTTTTTTTTTTTTGAGACGGAGTCTCGCTCTGTCGCCCAGGCTGGAGTGCAGTGGCCGGATCTCAGCTCACTGCAAGCTCCGCCTCCCGGGTTTACGCCATTCTCCTGCCTCAGCCTCCCGAGTAGCTGGGACTACAGGCGCCTGCCACCTTGCCCGGCTAGTTTTTGTATTTTTTAGTAGAGACGGGGTTTCACCATGTTCGCCAGGATGGTCTCGATCTCCTGACCTCGTGATCCACCCGTCTCGGCCTCCCAAAGTGCTGGGATTACAGGCTTGAGCCACCGCGCCTGGCCCATGACTTTTATTTAAAAGTTTATTTGGAGTTAAAGTATTTGGCTGGCTAAAATAAATACATTTTAAAAAACATTGTTGTTTTTTGTTTCCTGTTGGGACTCAGGATAAAAAGAAAAAGAAAATACACTGTTGGTTCTTTACTTAAATGTTTTGTTCTCCAAATTTTAAAAACCGGTCGGGCCAAGGATCACTCATCTGATTTGGAAGATTCAGCCTAGCAGATACAAGAAAAAAACCATCCTTTTCTCAGAGGTTATTTTGCATATAAGCACTGAGTTCAGCTAGAAGCCTTGAAACTTATATTCCTCCCTGCTCAGCCACCTTGCTGCTCCTGTTGAGGGAGGGCTATCGTGTCCATCCAGGGAAGAAACAGTTCAAGTCTTCTGATAAATTAGAGTATGAGTGAGATGAGATAGACTTACAGATAGAATCTGAATAGGTTAGGGGGAAGAGGGTTGGGCATTCTAAACAAAGGGCTGGAATAAGAAAAGGGGCAGAGACAGGAATAAGGATGTCTAGTTCCCCACAGGAACTCAGTGCTTCATACAGTGCCAATCAATAGTAGGTACTCAGTAAATATGCTGATCAATAGTAGGTAGTCAGTAAATATTTCGTTGGATGGCTAAAAGATATTCAGGCCACCTGCATACCTAGAGCATCTCAAACTTGGTACAGAAAACAAGTGGCAGTACCTTGGGGAATATCCGAAGCACCAAAACAAAAATGGCAACAATTTTACCAGATTTACTAGTAAGTAAACTAAAACTTTAAAAAATTTAAAGCAAATATATTCATGCATATATTTATTCTAATTTTATACATCATATGTGATTATATGGGGGGCTTTGTAAATTGCAAAGTTCCAATCAATTCTTTTTTAAAAATGGCTGGGCATGGTAACTCACACCATAATCCCAATACTTTGGTAGGCCTAGCCAAGAGGATCACTTGAGGTTAGGAGTTTGGGACCAGCCTGGACAATATAGCAAAATCTCATCTCTACAAAAAATAAAATAAAATTAGCTGGGCATGGTGGTGCACACCTGCAGTCCCAGCTACTCAGAGCTACTCAGGAGGCTGAGGTGGGGGCGTTGCTTGAGCCTAGGAGTTAGAGGCTGCAGTGAACTATGATTGCATCACTGTGCTCCAACCTGGGTAATAGGGCAAGGCCCTCTCCCCCGATCCCCACCTCAAAAAAAGAAAGAAAACAAAAGCAAAACCAAAATATTTTTCTCTTAAGCTATCTACAGTTTACACTGATTTGATAAAATATGATTTTATAAACAAAAGTAAAATCGTTTACTTTTTCTCCCTACTTGATACCTTCAGAATTAAAAAACTACTTATAAGTATTCTTATTCTTATAACAATATAGTTGATTCCATAAGTTCAATAAAAATATGCTATTTTTATAATGGAATACAATTTAAAACATTGCTTATATATATTAGCAAGGTTTTTGCCTAGAATGTCATATTTAAATTGTTTATAGATACTATGGACAAAGTCTAAAGTCTGCCTTCATTTGGCTTCCTAGACTTAAGAAGTTTTTAAATCTGAAATTACAACGTGGTCAGTTGCTATTCCTGCTGCACTTATATAAATGATGAGGTAATATTTGATTAAACTTATTTCACAAACAATTTAGTTTTATTCTACTCTCTTTGGTAAAAATCGCAATTATGGTAAAGAAAAACTTTTGTTTCTAAAAAATCTGTAATTCACCTGTTATTAGACTGTAGCCCTGAGGATTGTTTTCAAGTTTTTATTATGTACCTACAGAGTGAACTAGATCCTAAAATCTTCTAGGTTCCTCCAATCCAACCTTCTTCCATAAAATTACTAAAACCAGGAACTGCTCTGTTCCTAAAACCCTGTAAACCAAAACCAAATAGACCGGGCATGATGGCTCATGCCTGTAATCCCAGCACTTTGGGAGGCCGAGGTGGGCAGATCACCTGAGGTCAGGAGATCAAGACCATCCTGGCTAACATGGTGAAAACCCATCAGGTAAACAGAAATCTTAGTTCAACAACCCTCTCAGATGCTTTCGGAGAAAGCATGGAATTTGTTCTCGATCCAAAAATTCTGGAGGACAATCATATACATCCAAATTAATCCTCTCAGTGCAGAGCTAGTCATCTAATGGAATAAAAAAATCTCAGGAGGTTTGACCATGGATCAGATTCCATCTTTCAGAGGCAGATGCTGTAGTGCAGACAAAGCCTTCTGATCCAAATGTTATCCTGGCATTGCAATATCTTTTTACTGGTTGGCTGAGTTCACAAAAGAAATAGTACTTGGAAAACACCACATCTCAGCCTGTTAATCAAAAACTGAAATTACAGTCATGCACTGCATAACAACATTTCAGTCAACAGCAGACCACGTATAAGACAGTGGCCACATAAGATTATAATACTGTATTTTTTACCAAACATTTTCTATGTTTAGATACACAAATGCTTACCATTGTGTTACAATGGCCTATAGTATTCAATACAGTAACATGTTGTTTAGGTTTGTAGCCTAGGAGCTGTAGGCTATACCATACAGCTTAGGTGTGTGTAGTTGGCTATCTCATCTAGGTTTGTGTAAATGCACTCTATGATGTTCACACAATGATGAAATTGCCTAATGATGCATTTTCAGAATGTATCGCTGTTGTTAAATGATGCATGACTGTATTTTTGATGGCTTAGTTGTCAAATTCACTTTGCTTCTCAGTTAAGTTCCAGAATTAAAAACTAGCTCTGGGCAAATGATTGATTTCTTCTGTTCCAGTTCAGTGAAGTGGCATAAGGGTGCTCCAGCTGTACTGATACAGTTTGCTCTGATCAGCTATGAGTTTCCTATAAAACTCTTTTCATTATCTGAATCAAGCAGGAACTCAGTAACTGCAGCCACATACTAAGGTTACAATATAAGAAGTGAACAGGCCGGGCGCGGTGGCTCAAGCCTGTAATCCCAGCACTTTGGGAGGCCGAGGCGGGCGGATCACGAGGTCAGGAGATCGAGACCCTCCTGGCTAACACGGTGAAACCCCGTCTCTACTAAAAATACAAAAAACTAGCCGGGCGCGGTGGCGGGCGCCTGTAGTCCCAGCTACTCGGAGGCTGAGGCGGGAGAATGGCGGGAACCCGGGAGGCGGAGCTTGCAGTGAGCCGAGATCGCGCCACTGCACTCCAGCCTGGGCGACACAGCGAGACTCCGTCTCAAAAAAAAAAAAAAAAAAAAAAAAAAGAAGTGAACAAACCTGGTCTTAATTTGTATCCCATGTCTACCCCAGCAGAGGATGGAAAGCTCAAAACAAAAATATTCATGTGTCCCGAAGATTTAGCATCCTAAACCTGGAAAGTACATTAAAAAGCCATTTAGTGTAATAATTTCCCAATGCCAGTTCAGAAATTAATGCTGATCCCTGACATTGGTCTAAGAACTAACAAACAGAAAGGAATAGCATCAACATAAAAAAAAAAAGGACGCCCACTCACAGACCCCATCCAAAGGTCACCAACATCAAAGACCAAAGGTAGATAAATCCACAAAGATGGGGAGAAACCAGCGCAAAAAGGCTGAAAATTCCAAAAACCAAAACACCTCTTCTCCTCCAAAGGATCACAACTTGCCAGCAAGGGAACAAAACTGGATGGAGAATGAATTTGATGAACTGACAGAAGTAGGCTTCAGAAGGTGGGTAATACCAAACTCCTCCGAGCTAAAGGAGCATGTTCTAACCCAATGCAAGAAAGCTAAGGACCTTGAAAAAAGGTTAGACAAATTGCTGACCAGAATAACCAGTTTAGAAAAGAACATAAATGACCTGATGGAGCTGAAAAACACAGCATGAGAACTTCGTGAAACATACACAAGTATCAATAGCTGAATCAATCAAGTGGAAGAAAAGATATCAGAGATTGAAGATCAACTTAATGAAATAAAGTGAGAAGACAAGATTAGAGAAAAAAGAATGAAAAGGAATGAACAAGGCCTCCAAGAAATATGGGACTATGTGAAAAGACCAAATCTATGTTTGACTGGTGTACCTGAAAGTGATAGGGAGAATGGAACCAAGTTGGAAAACACTCTTCAGGATATTATCCAGGAGAACTTCCCCAACCTAGCAAGACAGGCCAACATTCAAATTCAGGAAATACAGAGACCAACACAAAGATACTCCTCGAGAAGAGCAACCCCAAGACACAAAATCGTCAGATTTGCCAAGGTTGAAATGAAAGAAAAAATGTTAAGGGCCAGAGAGAAAGGTTGGGTTACCCACAAAGGGAAGCCCATCAGACTAACAGCGGATCTCTCTGCAGAAACCCTACGAGTCAGAAGAGAGTGAGGGCCAATATTCAACATTCTTAAAAGAAAAGAATTTTCAACCCAGAATTTCATATCCAGCCAAATTAAGCTTCATAAACAAAGGAGAAATAAAACCATTTACAGACAAGCAAACGCTGAGAGATTTTGTCACCACCAGGCCTGATTTACAAGAGCTCCTGAAGGAAGCACTTAACATGGAAAGGAACAACTGGTACCAGCCACTGCAAAAACATACCAAATTGTAAAGAACATCAACACTACGAATACACTGTATCAACTAATAGGTAAAATAACCAGCTAGCATAATAATGACAGGATCAAATTCACACATAACAATATTAACCTTAAATGTAAATGGGCTAAATGCCCCAATTAAAAGGCACAGACTGGCAAATTGGATAAACAGTCAAGACCCATTGGTATACTGTATCCAGGAGACCCATCTCACATGCAAAGACACACCTCCTAGGCTCAAAATAAAGGGATGGAGGAATATTTATCAAGCAAATGCAAGGCAAAAAAAAAAAAAAGGCAGGGGTTGCAATCCTAGTCTCTGATAAAACAGACTTTAAACCAAACCAACAAAGATCCAAAGAGATAAAGAAGGGCATTACATAATGGCAAAGGGATCAATGTAACAAGAAGAGCTAACTATCCTAAATATATACGCATCCAATACAGGAGGACCTAGACTCATAAAGCAAGTTCTTAGAGACCTACAAAGAGACTTAGACTGCCACACAATAATAGTGTGAGACTTTAACACCCCAATGTCAATATTAGATCAACGAGACAGAAAGTTAACAAGGATATCCAGGAATTGAACTCAACTCTGCACCAAGCAGACCTAATAGACATCTACAGAACTCTCCGCCCCAAAACAACAGAATATACATTCTTCTCTGGACCACATCGCACTTATTCTAAAATTGACCATATAATTGGAAGTAAAACACTCCTCTGCAAATGCAAAAGAATGGAAATCATAACAAATAGTCTCTCAGACCACAGTGCAATCAAATTAGAACTCAGGATTAAGAAACTCACTCAGAACCAGCCAGGTGCAGTGGCTCACGGCTGTAATCCCAGCACTTCGGGAGGCTGAGGCAGGCGGATCACAAGGTCAGGAGATCGAGACCACCCTGGCTAACATGGTGAAACCCCGTCTCTACTAAAAATACAAAAAAAATTAGCTGGGGGTGGTGGCAGGCGCCTGTAGTCCCAGCTACTTGGAAGGCTGAGGCAGGAGAATGGCGTGAACCCGGGAGGCGGAGCTTGCAGTGAGGCGAGATTGCGTCACTGTACTCCAGCCTGGGTGACAGAGGGAGACTCTGTCTCAAAAAAAAAAAAAAAAAAGAAAAAGGAAAAAAAAAAATCACTCAAAACCGTACATGGAAACTGAACAACCTGCTCCTGAATGACTACTGGGTAAATAACAAAATTAAGGCAGAAATACATAAGTTCTTTGAAACTAATGAGAACAAAGATACAATGTGCCAGAATCTCTGGGACACAGCTAAAGCAGTGTTTAGAGGGAAATTTAAAGCACTAAATGTCCACAGGAGAAAGCAGGAAAGATTTAAATCGACACCCTAACATCACAATGAAAAGAACTAGAGAAGCAAGAGCAAACACATTCAAAAGCTAGCAGAAGACAAGAAATAACTAAGATCAGAGCAGAACTGAAGGAGATAGAGACACGAAAAACCCTTCAAAAAATAAATGAATCCAAGACCTGGTTTTTTAAAAAGACTAACAAAACAGATAGACTGCCAGCCAGACTAACAAAGAAGAAAAGAGAGAAGAATCAAATAGACACAAAAAATGATAAAGGGGATATCACCACTGATCCCACAGAAATACAAACTATCATCAGAGAATATTATAAACACCTCTATGCAAATAAACTAGAAAATCTAGAAGAAATGGATAAATTCTTGGACACATACACCCTTCCAAGAAGGAAGAAGTTGAATCCCTGAATAGACCAATAAGAAATTCTGAAATTGAGACAGTAATTAATAGCCTATCAACCAAAAAAAGTCCAGGACCAGAGAGATTCACAGACAAATTCTACCAGAGATACAAAGAGGGGCTGGTACCATTTCTTCTGAAACTATTCCAAACAATAGAAAAAGAGAGAATCCTCCTTAACTCATTTTATGAGGCCAGCATCATCCTGATGCCAAAAACCTGTCAGAGACACAACAATAAAAAAAGAAAATTCCAGGCCAATATCCCTGATGAACATTGATGTGAAAATCCTCAATATAATACGTCAAACTTGGGGAGAGGGATTGCATTGGGGAGTTATACATGATATAAATGATGAATTGATGGGTGCTGACGAGTTGATGGGTGCAGCACACCAACATGGCATAAGTATACATATATAACAAACCTGCACGTTATGCACATGTACCCTAGAACTTAAAGTATAAAAAAAAAAAAAAAACGTCAAACTGAATCCAGCAGCACATTAAAAAGCTTATCCACCATGATCAAGTGGGCTTCATCCCTGGGATGCAAGGCTGGATCAACATACCCAAATCAATAAACGTAATCCATCACATAAACAGAACCAATGACAAAAACCACATGATTAATAAATGCAGAAAAGGCCTTTCACAAAATGCAACACCCCTTCATGCTAAAAACTCTCAATAAACTAGGTATTGATGGAACATATCTAAAAATAATAAGAGCTATTTATGGCAAACCCACAGCCAATATCATACTGATTGGGCAAAAACTGGAAGCATTCCCTTTGGGAAGAACTGGCACAAGATAAGGATGCCCTCTCTCACCACTCGTATTCAACATAGTATTGGAAGTTCTGGTTAGGGCAATCAGGCAAGAGAAAGAAAGCATATTCAAACAGGAAAAGATGAAGTCAAATTGTCTCTGTTTGCAGATGACATGATTGTATATTTAGAAAACCCCACTGTCTCAGCCCAAAATCTCCTTAAGCTGATAATCAACTTCAGCAAAGTCTCAGGATACAAAATCAATGTGCAAAAATTGCAAGCATTCCCATATACCAATAACAGAGAGTCAAATCACGAGTGAACTCCTATTCACAATTGCTACAAAAGGAATTAAATACCTAGGAATACAACTTCCAAGGGATGTGAAGGACCTCTTCAAGAAGAACTACAAATCACTGCTGAAGAAAATAAGAGAGGACATAAACAAATGGAAAAACATTCCATGTTCATGGATAGGAAGAATCAATACTGTGAAAATGGCCATACTGCCCAAAGCAATTATAGATTCAATGCTATCCCCATCAAGCTACCATTGACTTTCTTCACAAAATTAGAAAAAACTACTTTAAATTTCGTATGGAACCAAAAGAGAGCCCACATAGCCAAGACTATCCTAAGCAAAAAGAACACAGCTAGAGGCATCACGCCACCTAACTTCAAACTATACTACAAGGCTACAGTAACCAAAACAGCATGGTACTGGTACCAAAACAGATATATATATCAATGGAACAGAACAGAAGCCTCAGAAATAACACCACACATCTACAACCATCTGATCTTTGACAAACCTGACAAAAACAAGCAATGGGGAAAGGATTCCCTATTTAATAAATGGTGTTGGAAAAACTGGCTAGCCATGTGCAGAAAACTGAAACTGGACTCCTTCCTTACAGTTTATACAAAAATTAACTCAAGATGGATTAAAGACTTAAGCATAAGACTTAAAGCCATAAAAACCCTAGAAGAAAACCTAGGTAATACCATTCACAACATAGGCATGGGCAAAGACATCATGACTAAAACACCAAAAGCAATGGCAACAAAAGCCAAAATTGACAAATGGGATCTAACTAAATTAAAGAACTTCTGCACAGCAAAAGAAACTATCATCAGAATGAACAGGCAACTTACAGAATGGGAGAAAAATTCTGCAATCTATCTATTTGACAAAGGGCTAATATCCACGATCTACAAAGAACTTAATCAAATTTATAAGAACAAAACAAACAGCCCCATCAAAAAGTGGGCAAAGGATATAAACAGACACTTCTCAAAAGAATACATTTATGCAGCCAACAAACATATGAAAAAAAGCTCATCATCATTGGTCATTAGAGAAATGCAAATCACAACCACAATGAGATACCATCTCACCCCAGTTAGAATGGGGATCATCAAAAAGTCAGGAAACAACAGGTACTGGAGAGGATGTGGCGAAATAGGAACGGAAATAGGAACACTTTTACACTGCTGGTGGGAGTGTAAATTAGTTCAACCATCGTGGAAGATAGTGTGGCAACTCCTCAAGGATCTAGAACCAGAAATACATTTGACCTAGCAATCCCATTACTGGGTATATACCCAAAGGATTACAATCATTATACTATAAAGACACATGCACATGTATGTTTATTGTGGCACTATTCACAATAGCAAAGGCTTGGAACCAAACCAAATGCCTGTCAATGATAGACTGCATAAAGAAAATGTAGCACATACACACTATGGAATACATGCAGCTATAAAAAGGGATGAGTTCATGTCCTTTGCAGGGACATGGATGAAGTTGGAAACCATCATTCCCAGCAAACTAACACAGGAACAGAAAACCAAACACCACATGTTCTCACTCATAAGTGGGAGCTAAACAATGAGAACACATGGACACAGGGAGGGGAACATCACATACCAGGGCCTGTCAGGGGGTGGGGGACCAGGGGAGGGATAGCATTAGGAGAAATACCTAATGGAGATGATGGGTTGATGGGTGCAGCAAACCACTATGGCACATGTATACCTATGTAGCAAACCTGCACATTCTGCACAAATACACCAGAACTTAAAGTATTTTTTTTTTAAAAGAAAGGCTGAGGAAAATAGAGGCAATGAAATGAGTTTTTCATATGATTAAATTTACTAATTTAAAGAACCACCAATTATTCTGATTTTTTTTGCCAAGTTTTTTGTCTCAAATGTTATTTCTTTTATGAAATTAGATGGTAGTTATGGTAGTTGTATTTAAATGTTCTTCAGTTAGCAAAATATAAACCTGGCAACATTAAAACAACGCCCATTTTTCTTCTTTTTAGTTTTTCTCATTTCTAAAATTCTGAAGTCTAGGACCCACTGAACTACTTCTCTACTATATCACCTGAATTTCAGGTAAAAGAAAAAGTAAAGGCTGGGCACGGGGTGGTTCACGCCTGTAATCCCCTCACTTTGGGAGGCCGAGGTGGGCGGATCACAAGGTCAAGAAATCAAGACCATCCTGGCCAACATGGTGAAACGCCGTCTCTACTAAAAATACAAAAATTAGCTGGGTATCACCATACTACTCGGGAGGCTGAGGCAAGAGAATCACTTGAATCTGGGAGATGGAGGTTGCAGTGAGCTGAGATCGTGCCACTGCACTCCAGCCTGGCAAAAGACAGAGACTCCATCTCAAAAAAAAAGAACAAACAAAAAAAAAAGAAAAAAAAGTAAATCAGTTTCACACAGATGACAATTATGAACAAACGTGATAAGGAAACACCAAAGTAACCCAAGAATTTATTGTCATCAACAATCCTCAAGGTTTCTACACAAACCAAATTTTTTTTCCTGCTACTTCTTAAGCCCTTTCTCTTAATTCTGCTTCAGTGAAAATGATCAATTAACAACTGCTAACCATATTCCAAAGTGTGGCAACAGTTTACAGTAAGGACAAATATTTATTTTATTTTATTTTGAGGCAGGGTCTTGCTATGTTACCCAAGCTGAAGTGTAGTGGTGTGATCACAACTCACTGCAGCCTCGACCTCCTAGGTGCAAGTGATCCTCTCACTTCAGCCTCCTGAGTAGCTAGGACCACAGGTGTGCACCACCATGCCCAGCTAATTTTTTAAAAATTGTTTTGTAGAGACAGGGCTCTCACTATGTCAGCCAGGCTGGTCTGGACCTCCTGGACTCAAGAGATCCTCCCACCTCAGCCTCCCAAAGTGCTGAGATTATAGGCATGAAGCTACCATGCCCAACTAAAGAGTAAAGAGTTTTTCTAAAAGGGTTTTTATGTTCAAAGACTGGAACTAGAAATCTAGAGTCAGAAACCTGAATATATTGTTTGTTTAAATCAGGTGACTGGTTCTCTTTCTTTACTATGACTCTCCAAAAGTCCAGGACCTCTTCCTCTGCTTGTATAAACAAGGGAAGGCCCAGCTCCTCCTATCCCCATTTTTTTTTTCCTCAAGAACCACCTAGAGAGGAATTTTAAAAAGTAGAGATATTTTAGCTAAACTGATCAAATTATAGAAGTAGGAGAAAGGAACTTTAACGTTTCACTTGTATATCCCTCTTTGGTATTTTAACTTACATAGTGAACAACACACCAAATTTTTTAATACAGAAAAAGTAAAAATCATCCATTTATAAGGAGAGTACATATTTCCGTCTTGGTCTCCAGATCTCTAAAGAGTATTAAACTAGCTACCAGAATGCTCCAGTAACATGGACAGAGAGGAGAGAGTCAAGTTTGGGTTTTTCATTGGAATAACAAAATAAGCAATTACAACATCTAACTCCCAGCTCTAAAGTGGAAGGAAATAGGAAGTATTTTTAAACACTTCTTACTAACTGGGTGTAAAGGTAAAAATTAGCCTATAAAGATACATTTAAGGAGGCCAGGCGCAGTGATTCACACCTGTAATCCCAGGGCTTTGGGAGGCCCAAGCGGTGAATCACTTGAGGTCAGGAGTTCAGGACCAGCCTGGCAAACATGACGAAACCCCATCTCTCTCCTAAAAATATATATATAAAAATTAGCCTTAGCCAGGCATGGTGGTGTATGCCTGTAGTCCCAAGCACTCTGGAGGCTGAGGCAGGAAACTCACTTGAACTTGGGAGGCAGAGGTTGCAATGAGCTGAGATCATGCCACTGCACTCCAGCCTGGGTGAAAGAGTGAGACTTTGTCTCAAAATAAATAAACAACAACAAAAAATTAAGATAAAGATCCATTTAAAACATTCTCATCCTTATTTGTCTAAGAAGAAATTTGAGGCCGGTCATGGTGGCTCACGCCTGTAATCCCAGCACTTTGGGAGACTGAGGTGAGCAGTTTGAGACCAGTCTGGCCAATGTGGCGAAACCCCATCTCCACTAAAAATACAAAAATTAGCTGGGTGTGATGGCGTGTGTCTGTAATCCCAGCTACTCGGGAGGCTGAGGCAGGAAAATTGCTTGAACCCAGAAGGCAGAGGTTGCAGTGAGCAGAGATTGCACCACTGCACTCCAGCCTGGGTGACACAGCAAGACTCCATCTCAAAAAAAAAAAAAAAGATGAAATTTAACTATGGTACCAGACTTAAGGCGATCTCTTCAACTACTTAAAAACTATTACAGGAAACTCCAATTCTGTAAAACTGATGCCTGAGTGTACTGTCAACTTAAACAGGTCAATAGTAACAGGATAAATCAGAAAATTAAGACAGTCTAGACAAGAAAATGATTTCCTAAGGTTTGTGGAAAATTATATTTAAACTATACTTGGAATAGTTTCAGGATTTAGAACTACTCAGTTTCTAAAAGAGAAATGCCAGCTTCTTAGCATCGTAACTCTTAAAAGAGGTGTTAGACCACATAAAATGGGGCTCTGGTTTGGTATTGACCCAGATCTCCTAACCTCTTGTTCAGGGCACTTCTTACTATTTCTCTTCTGATGGCTTATACAGTTGGAGTATATTTTCTCTTCTCTTAGCCTCTCTTGGGCTTGTAAACTAAGAGTGCTCCAGCTGTATCGAGCCATTTCTCCTCCATGACCAGCTCTAAGTTTCCTACATCTAGTCAAAACATTAAGGACATTTCCAAACTAATTTTGGGAGAAAGACGCTCTAATGCCTTAACAGACCAGCTTGGTCTGCCTATCTTGTCAGACAGAAGCTTATGCCTAATCAAACAGATCTCTCCATAGGAAACTGTCTGAAGCCTTTCCAAACTATGCAATAAACTGGATTCACCTTCAAGACTAGGAAGAAACAATCACTATTGGTATAGTACTTAGTTTAATGATCTTGATTCCCTTGCTCAGAGAAATCCATAAAAACACCTACACTCATAGAGAACCTTTAATTTTACAAAACATGTGTACAGACATCTTATTTAACACTTTTTAAATCTGATGTAGATTAGAATCGCAATGATTTTCATTTTTAGACAAAAAAACTAGATAAATATAAAAACAACTTCCTCGAAGTCATACAGACTCTAAACAACAAAACTAAATTGAGGATCTAGGTCTCCTAAGTCTAACTGTGGTTCTTTCTTTACCATTGCTCTCCCAAAGGTGAATAAATGGACAAGCTGTACTATTTCATTTGAATTGTGGACCTCAATTTAAAGGAGGGAGCCAAGTAAAATAGCATATTTTTTTCCTCCAACCTGGCAGGCTTATGAGAAGAAAAGACAATAAGGAATACTGAAACTTTTACCTAAGTCTGGAAGCATCTGGATATTTTTTTCTAAAGAATAATTTAGATACATATTTTAAATTGTTTAAATAATATGAATCTCTGAGGCCTCCCAATTTCCCTGAATATCCAAATGCTGAAATATTTTTAGCAAATTATCTGTCCTTGAGTTTTAGTATAAAATTTGTACCTAACAACTATAATAATAAACACTTGATATCACAGTAATGACACAATGATACAAGGCCTAATGGTCCTTACATATGTGGGGGAAAAAAATACACTTTACAAAAACAAACTGGGACTTCCACTTCTGGCCAAGATGGAGTGAACAGAACTATATTTACTCTCCTAGCAAGCAAACAAAAATTAGACAAAACATCTGAAACAATGGTTTTCAAGACACCAGACACCAGACAACAAAGGGCAATAATCTCAGGGAAAAGAGAAAAGAATAAAGTGAACTCTTTGAACTGCCCTATTTTACCTCCTAGAAAAAGTTTTTATGCCGCAATACAGGAAATGGAAACTGAGGGAGGCCTGTGGACTCCCTGCATTGAGGAGACAGAACCGAGAGTCCAAGGAGACCAAGGTAGCTAGAATTCACTGGAAAGGGTGCTGAAGGAAAAAAAAAAAAAAAGGCTTCACAGAGAACCTCGTAGATTTGCAGAGGATTTGCAAGATCTACTGATTGGCATATGTGTCTAAATAAATATGTCTCAAAGCCGAAGAAAGAACCATTGAAAAGATTATATAGAACAGTATCTAGAGTCCACATGGTGCCAACAATAGTGCCTGTTCTCACGACCAAGACTAGAAAAACTGATAATTCAACAAGGTATAGGGTAGAGTACTCAGGAAGGTCTTGTCTCATTAGTGAGAAATAATTATTCTGAGAATGAGCATTATACCATACCCACCTAACAAATTATAAAAGCAAGACCTGGATGATTCAAACTATTTCCAAGTAATTTAACTGTATCCAAGAATACAATTCAAGAATAGTTATGGTAATACAGAAATATCTAGCACCCAAAAAGATAAAATTCGGAATGTCTGGCATTCAGTAGAAGATTACCAGTCATACAAAGAATAGGAATAAAAGGAAAAATTAGTATTCTCTAAGGAGAATACTAAATTGACTGAAATCTACCCAGGACTGAAACATATATTAGAACTAGCAGTAAAGGACAATAAAATAGTCATGATAACTATATTCCATCTTTTCAGTAAGTTAAGACATTGGATAAATACTTTTAAAAAACATCTATATTAGGCCAGGCGCAGTAGTTCACGCCTGTAATCCCAGCACTTTGGGAGGCCGAGGCGGGTGGATCACCTGAGGTCAGGAGTTCAAGACTAGCCTGACCAATATGGTGACACTCCGTCTCTACTAAAAATACAAAAATTAGCCGGGGGTGGTGGCAGGCACCTGTAATCCCAGCTACTCAGGAGGCTGAGAGAGGAGAATCGCTTGAGCCCGGGAGGCGGTTGCAGTGAGCCAACATCGTGCCGCTGCACTCCAACCTGGGCAACAGAGCAAGATTCTATCTCAAAAAAAAAAAAAAAAGAGAAAGAAAAGAAAAAGAAAGAAAGAAAACGAAAGAAAGAAAGAAAGAGAGAGAGAGAGAAAGAAGGGAGGGAGGGAGGGAGGGAGGGAGGGAAGGAAGGAAGGAAGGAAGGAAGGAAGGAAGGAAGGAAGGAAGGAAGGAGAAAGAAAGAAAGAAAGAAAACGAAAGAAAGAAAGAGAGAGAGAAAGAAGGGAGGGAGGGAGGGAGGGAGGGAGGGAGGGAAGGAAGGAAGGAAGGAAGGAAGGAAGGAAGGAAGGAAGGAGAAAGAAAGAAAGAAAATGGCCAGGCACGGTGGCTCACGCCTGTAATCCCAGCACTTTGGGAGGCCAAGGCAGGTGGATCACCTGAGGTCTGGAGTTCAAGACCAGCCTGACCAAGATGGAGAAATCCCGTCTCTAGTAAAAACACAAAATTAGCCGGGCATGGTGGCACATGCCTATAATCCCAGCTACTTGGGAGGCTGAGGCAGGAGAATCACTTGAACCTAGGAGGTGGAGGTTGCAGTGAGCTAAGATTGCACCATTGTACTCCAGGCTGGTCAACAAGAGCGACACTCCATCTTAAAAAAAAAAAAAAAAAAAAAATCTATATTAAACTGCTAGAGACAAAAACTACAGTGGAACTACAATGGATGAGATTTTTTTTTTTTTTTGAGACAGAGTTTCACGCTCTTGCCCAGGCTGGAGCACAGTGGCACAATCTCAGCTCACAGCAATCTCCGTCTCCTGGGTTCAAGTGATTCTCCTGCCTCAGCCTCCCAAGTAGTTGGGACTACCTGGGCACACCACAGGTGTGCACCACCATGCCTGGCTGATTTTTATATTTTTAGTAGAGACAGAGTTTCACCATGTTGGTTAGGCTGGTCTCAAACTGCTAACCTCAAGTGATCCAGTCACCTCAGCCTCCCAAAGTGCGGGGATTACAGGCATGAGACACTGCGCCTGGCCTGAGATTTTTTTAAATCTCTAAATGAGATTAAGAACAGATAAGACATTGCAGAAGAAAAATTAATGAACTTGAAAGTGTAGCAACAGAAAATATCCAAATGGTAGGTTGGATGTGGTGGCTCATGCCTGTAATCCCAGGACTTTGGGAGGCCAGGGCAGGCAGATCACTTGAGGTCAGGAGTTCAAGACCAGCCTGGCCAACATGGTGAAACCCCATCTCCACTAAAAATAGAAAAATTAGCTGGGTTTGGTGGCAGGTGCCTGTAATCCCAGCTACTTGGAAGGTTGAGGCATAAGAATCATTTAAACCTGGGAGGCAGAGGTTGCAGTAAGCCAAGATCATGCCATGCCACTGCCCTATGGCCTGGGCGACAGAGCATAACTCCATCTCCAAAAAACAAGAACGAAAATATCCAAAATGGAAAACATGGGGGGAAAAAAGCATACAAAACTGCAAAAGAGCATCGGTAAATTGTTAGAAATCCTAATACCTGGGTAATAAAAGGCCTGAAAGCAGTTTAGGTGGTAGGTATGAGAAAAACATTTCTTCAAAAATATTTGAAGAAATAGTGGCCCCAAGCTTTTCAAATCTGATGAAGACTATAACCCCACAGATTCAAAAACCCAATGAATCAAAAGAACAAGAAATATAAAGAAAATAGCATCAAAGTACATCATAATCAAATGGTTCATTTTTTAAGAAAAAAACATAAGGCCGGGTGCGGTGGCTCAAGCCTGTAATCCTAGCACTTTGGGAGGCCAAGATGGGCGGATCACGAGGTCAGGAGATCAAGACCATCTTGGCTAACCCGGTGAAACCCCATCTCTACTAAAAAATACAAAAAACTTGGCCGGGCGCGGTGGCTCAAGCCTGTAATCCCAGCACTTTGGGAGGCCGAGACGGGCGGATCACGAGGTCAGGAGATCAAGACCATCCTGCCTAACACGGTGAAACCCCGTCTCTACTAAAAAATACAAAAACTAGCCGGGCGAGGTGGCGGGCGCCTGTAGTCCCAGCTACTCGGGAGGCTGAGGCAGGAGAATGGCGTAAACCCGGGAGGCGGAGCTTGCAGTGAGCTGAGATCCGCCACTGCACTCCAGCCCGGGCGACAGAGCGAGACTCCGCCTCAAAAAAAAAAAAAAAAAAAAAAAAATACAAAAAACTAGCCGGGCGAGGTGGCGGGCGCCTGTAGTCCCAGCTACTTGGGAGGCTGAGGCAGGAGAATGGCATGAACCCAGGAGGCGGAGCTTGCAGTGAGCTGAGATCCGGCCACTGCACTCCAGCCTGGGCGACAGAGCGAGACTCCGTCTCAAAAAAAAAAAAAAAAAAGAAAAAGAAAAAAACATAAAAGCAACCAGAGAAAAAAATGACATGTTATATACAGAGGAATAACGATAAGGATAATATCAGATTTCCTGTTGAAAACAATGCAAGCAAAAAGTGTAGTAACATGTTTATAATACTGAACTTCTGTCAACCTAGAATTCTATACCTAGCAAATATACTTTCAAAAACAAAGGTGCAGTAAAAACATTTTCTTTTTTTTTTTTTTTTTTTTTTGAGACGGAGTCTCGCTCTGTCACCCAGGCTGGAGTGCAGTGGCCAGATCTCAGCTCACTGCAAGCTCCGCCTCCCGGGTTCACGCCATTCTCCTGCCTCAGCCTCCTGAGTAGCTGGGACTACAGGCGCCGCCACCTCGCCCGGCTAGTTTTTTGTATTTTTAGTAGAGACGGGGTTTCACCGTGTTAGCCAGGATGGTTTCGATCTCCTGACCTCGTGATCCGCCCGTCTCGGCCTCCCAAAGTGCTGGGATTACAGGCTTGAGCCACTGCGCCCGGTCAATAAAAACATTTTCAAACACATGAAACCAGACTCACCCTACAAGAAATGTCAAAGGGTGCCCTTTAGGCAGATTAAATATAATATTGATTGTAAATCAGGGATCTACACAAAAAAATGAAGAGCACTAGAAAAGGTAAGTATAAAGTTCGTTTTTTCTTACTACTTAAATACCATTAATAATAACCTATTTAGGCAAAAATAACAATAATGGATTGTGGGTTTCAAAACATGGAAAAGAAAAATGCATGACAATAGCATAAAGATTGGGAGAAGAGAAATGAAAGTACACTATTGTAAGATTCTTATCCTATATGTGAAGTGGCATAATTTCACTTAAAGTTTAACTGTGGTGTTAAAATGTATACTGTAAACCCTGTAACACAACCAGTAACTTAAAAAAAAAAAAAACTAAATAATTTTAGCTAATAAGCCAACAAAAAACACAATATGTAATAACAAAATGTATTAGATTAATCCAAAAAAGGCAGAAGGAAAAGGGAACAAAAAACAGATGTAACAAATAGAAAACAAACAGCAAAATGTAAGATTCAAGTGTAAGTACATAATCAAATTAAATGTAAGATATTAAAGATTGTCAGACTGGAATAGTAAGACCTAACTAAATATTTCCCACAAGAAGTGTACTTTATATATAAAACACAAACAAATTAAGTTTTAGAAAGATAAGTGGGCTCAGTGGCTTATGCCTGTAATCCCAGCACTTTGAAAGGCTCACTTGTGTAAGGATTGCTTGAGGCCAGAAATCTGAGACAAGCCTGGGCAACATAGTGAAACCCCATCTCTACAAAAAAAACTCTTTTAATTAGCCAGGCATAGTGGTTTTTGTAGTCCTACCAACTAAGGAAACTGAGGTGGTAGGATTGCTTGAGTCCAGGAGTCTGAGGTCATGTGAGTTATTATCATGCCACTACACTCCAGCCTAGGTGACAGAGTGACACCCTATCTGTGAAAAAAAAAAAACAAAACACACCACCAAAAACAAACAAAAAAAAAACAAAACCCAACTCTTCCTCTGAAGCAGGTTAGAGAAGAAAAAATAAAGATATTAAAATATATACCATGGCAACAGTAATCAAAAGAAAGATGAAATGGCTATACAAGTAACAGAAAATGTAGACTTCAAAATAAAGAAGGCCATTTCATAACAATAATGGTGTCACTTAATCAAAAGGTCATAAAAATCCTGTTTATGTACCTAATAAAAGAGATTCAAAATATATGAAGCAAAATAGAACTACAAAGAGAAATATACAAATCCACAATTATAGTCAGATATCAATACTCCTCACTCACTAATGAATAAAATAAATAGAAAATTAGCAAAGATTTAGTAAACTTAAACAATACTATCAACCAACTTGACAGAATTGATATTTATAGAATATTCCAGCCAATAACAGCAGAATGTTAATTTTTTTCAAATGCATACAGAACATCTACCAAGATGGAACATATTCTGGACCGTAAAATAAGTCTTGCTGGCTGTGGTGGCTCATGTCTGTAATCCCAGCACTTTGGGAGGCCAAGACAGGCAAATCACTTGAGGTCAGGAGTTCAAGACCACCCTGACCAACATGGTGAAACCCCATCTCTACTAAAAATACAAAGATTAGCCAGGTTTGGTGGCGTGCACCTGTAATCCCAGCTACTTGGAAGGTTGAGGCAGGAGAATTGCTGGAACCCAGGAGGCAGAGGTTGCAGTGAGTCAAGATTGCTCCATTGCGTTCTAGCCTGGGTGGTAACAGCGAGACTTTGTCTCAAAAAAAAAAAAAAGGCCGAGGCAGGTGGATCATGAAGTCAGGAGATAGAGATTATCCTGGCCAACATGGTGAAACCTCGTCTCTACTAAAAATACGAAAATTAGCCAGGCGTGGTGGCATGCTCCTGTAGTCTCAGCTACTCAGGAGGCTGAGGCAGGAGAATTGCTTGAACCCAGGAGGTGGTGGCTGCAGTGAGCCAAGATCACGCCACTGCACTCCAGCCTGGCCGACAGGGTGGGACTCTGTCTCAAAAAAATAAAAAATAAATTAAAAATAATAATTTCAAAAGCACTCAAATCACACAATGAAATTAAATTACATTATCAATAACAGCATGATCCATGGAAAATCCCCAAATATTTGGAAACTAAATTATACACTTCTAAATAACTAAATAATTCATGGATTAAAGATCAAAAGGACAATTAGAAAGTATTTTAACTACATAAAAATTTTAAAACAACATATTAGAATTTATGCAATGCACCATCTACCACGGCAGATGCCCATAGTCCCAGCTACTCAGGAGGATCACTTGAGTCCAGGAGTGTGAGTCCAGCCTAGGCAACATAACAAGACTCCATCTCTAAAAATATACATAAGTAAAGAGAATTTATGAGATGCTACTAAAGCAGTAATTAGGTAACAATTTGTAGCATTAAATGCTTATATTAGAAATATCTCAAATCAATGACATCAACTTCCATTTTAAGGAAAAGCAAATTAAACCTATAGTAAAAAGTCAGGAAATTATTAAAGTGGAAATCAAGGCCAGAAGTGGTGGTGCCCATCTGTAATCCCAGCACATTGGGAGCCCGAGGCAAGCAGATCACTTGAGTCCAGGAGTTTGAGACCAGCCTGGCCAACATATAAAATTAGCTGGGTGTGGTGGCGCACACCTGTAATCCCAGCTACTTGGGTGGCTGAGGCAGGAGAATCACTTGAACCCAGGAGGTGGAGGTTGCAGATCGTGGCCTGTACTCCAACCTGGGCAACAAAGTGAGACTTTGTCAAAAAAACCAAACCAAACCAAACCAAACCAAAACCCCAAAACCCTACAATATATAAAAATAATACATCACAACCAAGTGGGGTTTATCTCAGGCCTACAAAGTTGTTTCAACATTCAAAAGTAAATTAATTTAAGTCACCCTATTAAAATACTAAAAAAATAAAAACCAGTGATCATCTAAATAGGTACAGAAAATAGTATCTGGAAAAATACAACATCCATTCTCAATTTTAAAAAGAGAGAAAAAAAAAGAAAACTCTCACTAAACTAGAAAAATTTTCTCAACTTGATTAAGGATATTTATGAAAAATCTATAGCTAGCATTATACTTAATGTGAAAGATGGAATGCTTTCCTTCTAAGATCAGGAAAAAGATAGGACCATCCACTTTCACAACTTTTATTCAACATTGTACTGGAAGTTCTAGTCACTGCAATCAGGCAGGGGAAAGAAAGAAATAGGCCAGGAGCGGTGGCTCACGCCTGTAATTCTAACACTTTGGGAGGCCAGGGTGGGTGGATAATTTGAGGTTTGAGGTTAGGGGTTCGAGACCAGCCTGGCCAACATGGTAAAACTCTGTCTCTACTAAAAATACAAAAAACAAAAATTAACTGGGCATGGTGGTACATGCCTATAATCCCACCTACTAGGGAGGATGAGGTGGGAGAATCACTTGAACCCAGAAGAAGGTTGCAGCGAGCTGAGATTGCACCACTGCACTCCAGCCTAGATGACACAGTGAGACCTATCTCAAAAAAAGAAAAAAAAAAGAAAGAAAGAAAAGAAAAGAAATAAACGGCATCCAGACTGGAAAGGAAAAAGTAACATTTTTATTTGTAGACAACATGATCATCCATGTAGAAAAGCCAATGATGTCTACAAAAGAGCTATTCAGACTAATGAACGACTTTAGCAAGGTGGCAGGATACAAGACCAATATATAAAAATGTATGTTATTTCTATATACTAATAATAAACAACTGGAATTTGAAATTCAAAAAATGTTATTTCAATAGCATAAAAATATCAAATTCTTACGGATAAATATGACAAAGGATGTGAAAGTCCTATACACTTGAAAACTACAAAATATTGCAGATACTGAAGAAGAACTAAGCAATTTGCCAAATATACCTTGTTCATGGGTCAGAAGACTAAATATTGTTAAGATGTCACATCTCTCCAAACTGATATATAGATTCAACACAATCCCAATTAAAATCTCAGCAGACATTTCTGTAGGAACTGACAAGCGAAATCTTTTTTTGAGACAGAGTCTTGCTCTCCCACCCAGGCTGGAGTGCAGTGGCATGATCAGGGTTCATTGTAGCCTCAACCTCCTGGGCTTACACAATCCTCCCACCTCAGCCTCTTGAGTAGTTGGGACCACAGGCATGTGCCCGCAAGCCCAGCTTTTATATATACATATATATATATACACACACTTTTTTTTTTTTTTGGTAGAGGCGGGGTCTCCCTATGTTATTCAGTCTGGTCTTAAACTCGTGGGCTCAAGCAGTCCTCCTGCCTCAGCCTCCCAAAGAAAGTACTGGGATTACAGGCATGAGCCACAGCCCCTGGCTAACAAGCATATTCTAGAATTCATACGAAAAAGGTAAAGAACATAGAATAACCAAATCAACTCTGATAAGAAGAACACAATTGGAGAGCTAACACTGCCTAATTTCAAGAAATGGTTTACAGCTAAAATAATCAAAATACCATGTTAGGGACTTCTGGTTTCAGTTCCAACGAGGAAAGAGCTTAGAAGTCACCACTCCCATCCTTATAGCAAGAAGAAAGCTACATAAACTTGCCTTCCAGAGAAACTACTTCCTCAGAGTCTTATCTGACATGGGGGAAGGACAATTAGTCAAGTTCGGCCCCTCTAGCCTTCTTGTCTGATGTAAAGGAATACTTAAAAAAAAAAAAAAAAAAAAAACACTGAGAAAAAGTTCTGAAGGTCACAGCCCAGGAGCTCAGGCCCACAAAAATAAACTCTTAAGATTTAATTATAAGATTATAGAATGTTTCCCCTCTCCAACACCTTACCATTACGTCAAAGGGGCTTCAGTGTAATTATAACTGAGGGAAGTTCAAACCGTTAACTCCATTTGAGAAGTTTTTTTTGTTTTGTTTTGTTTTTGTTTTTGTTTTAAGACGGAGTCTCACTCTGTCGCCTAGGCTGGAGTGCTGGAGTGCAGTGGTGCGATGTTGGCTCACTGCAACCTCCGCCTCCCAGGTTCAAGGGATTCTCCTGTCTCAGCTTCCTGAGTAGCCGGGATTACAGGCGCATGCCACAACACCCGGCTAATTTTGTACTTTTAGTAGAGACAGGGTTTCACCATATTGGTCAGGCTGGTCTGACATCCTGACCTCATGATCTGCCCGAGAAACCCACAGACAACGGGGTAAGGGAGAACCCAGTAAACTGTAGGAAACTGAGGCCTCTGGCACCAAAAGCTATAGCATACATTAAATACAGCCCAGCTCCTGGTCATATAAACATAAAACCTGAGGCAGCAGAATCGCTTGAAACCGGAAGGCGGAGGTTGCAGTGAGCTGAGATTGCGCCACTGCACTCTAGCCTGGGCAACAACAGCAAAACTCTGTCTCAAACAAAACAAAACATAAAACCTTGCATTAAAAGTTTAATTATCTCAGTTCCTATTACCTAATACCTCACAACTTTCAACAAAAAATTACAGGGCACATAAAGGCAAGAAAAACAAACACAGTCTGACAAGATAAGCATTAGACCAGATTCAGATATGAATCAGATTTTGAAATTATTTGATAGGGAATCTAAAACGATAACAATTAATACGTTAAGGACTCTGACGGAAAAAACAGACAACATGTAATAACAGATAGTTAATGTAAAAATGGAAACTCTTAAAAAGAACCAAAAGGAAACATTAAACACCAAAAATACTGTAGTACACAAAAAGAAAGGGCATATCAATTAACTGAATACAGCCATGAATGGAATCATCAGTAAGCTTGATATGTAAATAGAAACTTCCCAAAATAAAATGCAAAGAAAAAAGGAATTATAAAAGGAATAGAATATCAAAAGGAACAGAACAACAGTGGAATAGTTATAAAAGGTGTAACATAGGTATAATGGAATTACCAGAAGGAGAAGAGCAAAAGAAACATAAGAAATATCTGAAGTAATAATGACTCAGGATTTTTCAAAATTAACAACAGACACGAAATCACATATGCAGGAAGCTTACAGAACATCAAGCAAGATAAATACCAAAAAATCTGCACCTAGCACTATCATATTCAAACTGCAGAAAACCAAAGACAAGAGAAAAATCTGGAAAGCAGCCAGTTTTAAAACCACCTTTTTAATAGAGGAACAAGGATAAGAACTATACTGTATTTCTTATTAAACTACATAAACAAGAAGTACAGTGAAATATTTAAACTGTTGAAAGAAAGAGCCACTAACCTAGAATTCTATTTCTAGTATCCAGTGAAATTATTTTATAAAAATGAAGGAGAGATGGTTGCACTTTGTTAATGTGCTAAATGCCACTGAATTGTATACTTTAAGATGGTTAGTTTTATGTTATGTGAATTTCACCCTAATAAAATAAGTGGAGAAATTCAGACAAACAAAAACTGTCACCAAGTAGACCTGTTTTCCTAGAAAAGTTAAAGAAGTTCTTCAGAAAGAATGAAAATTGTATGTCAGTAAATTCAAATCTACATGAAGAAAAAAATCAGAGAAGGAATAAATAAAGCTCAAATAAAATATTTCATTTTTCTTATTCTTAACTGATATAATAGTAATAATAGAAAAATGTATTGAGTGATTATATCATAAGGGTAAGTAAAATAAACAACAGCAATGTTATAAGAGACGGGAAAGGACAATTAGGAATACTCTGTTACAAGGTACCTGCACTACCCATGAAACAATATAGTATTATTTGAAAGTAAACTTAGATTAGTAAATGTGTAAGGCAAACTCTCGGGGAGTAACTAAAAATTATACTTAAAAATTAAGTATAATTGATATGCTAAGAAACGAGAGAAGATAGAATAATTTTTAAAATGCTCAAAACCAGAAAAAGAAAAAAAGAGGAAGATAAAGAACAGATACAACAAATAGGAAACAGATATTAATCCAACTATATCAGTAATTGCTTTCAATATGATCTAAATAAACCCATAAAAACATAGTGACTGTTAGAGTTGATTAAAAAAAACAAGGCCTAGCTAGCACGGTGGCTCACACCTGTAATCCCAGCACTTCGGGAGGCTGAGGCGGGCAGATCATGAGGTCAGGAGTTTGAGACCAGCCTGACCAACATGGTAAAACCCCGTCTCTACTAAAAATACAAAAGTTAGCCAGACATGCATGCCTGTAATCCCAGCTACTCGGGAGGCTGAGGCAGAAGAATCACTTGAACCCGGGAGGTGGAGGTTGCAGTGAGCCAAGATCATAGCACTGCACTCCAGCTTCGGCGACAGAGTGAGACTTCACCTCAAAAAAAAAAAAAAAGGCCCATCTATATGTTGTCTACAAAAAACTCACTTTAATACAAAGTCACAGATAGATTAAAAGAGGATGTACAGAGATATACCACGTGTTATGGACTGAATGTTTGTGTCCCTCAAAATTCATATGTTGAAATCCTAACCCCAAAAGGTGAGTTATTTAGAAGGTAGGGAATTTGGGAGGCAATTAGCTCCTAAGGGTGGAGCCTTCACAAATGAGAGTAGTGCCCTTATAAAAAGATGTGAGAGGGCTTGCTCTCTCTCTCGTCTCTACCATGTTTGGATACAACAAGAAAATAGCCATCTGCAAACCAGGAAGTGGGCTCTTAACAGACACCAGATCTGCTGATTATCTTAATCTTGGATTTTCCAGCTTCCAGAACTGTGAGAAATAAATGTCTGTTGTTTAAGTCACACACTGTATTGTAATTTGTAATTTGTTATAGCTGCCTGAACTAAGACACCAAGCAGACGCTAATATAGTCAACTAATCTTTGATAAAGGATCAAAAGCAATTCATTGGAAAAAGTATATATAGTCTTTTCACCAAATAGTGTTAGACATATAGATATCCACATGCAAAAATAAGACCTTATACCTGTCACAAAACTTAACTCAAGATGGATTGCAGATCTAAATGTAAAACACAAAAGTTCTATAAAATGTCTAGAAGATAACATAGGAGAAAATCTAGATGACCTTGGGTCACCCAGATCCATGACCCATGAAAGAAAAAATGGATGAGTGGAACTTCATTGGAAAATAGGTATTCAAGTTAATACATGTACACATGTTGACAGAAGCACTATTTACACTAGCCAAAAGGTGAAAACAACCCTCATGTTTATGAATGGATGAATAAATTGCATATACATATATATATACACAATGGAATATTATTTATACAAGGGAATGAAGTACTGATATATCCTACAATGTGGATGAACCTTCAAAACATTGTGCTAAGTGAAAGAAGCCAGACACAAAATGTTACACATATTGTATGATTCCACTTACAGTAATTAGCTAGAATATAGAAACAGAAAGAAAACAGAAAGCAGACTGGTGGCGGATGAAGAGTAATCTCTTAATGGGTACAGGGTTTCCTTTTAGTGTAATGAAAGTGTTTTGGAACTACATAAAGCTGGTGGTTGAACATCACTGTGAATATGCTACATGCTGCTCAGTTGTTCACTTAAAAAGCTGTTACATAAATTTTGCCTCATTCAAAAAAATTTTTGAAATCTGTTCTGCAGAAGACTCTGTTAAAAGAATGAAGAGACAAGCCACAGACTGGAAAAAAACATTTCCAAAATACATTTGATTGAGGAACTGTATCCATAATACACAAATAACTCATAAACTCAACATTAAGAAAGCAAAATATTTGGATATCTCACCAAAGAAGATAGGTAATGAGCATATAAAAAAAAAGTTCAACATTATATGTCACTAGAGAGCTGAAAATTATAAGACACCAACACATACCTACTAGAATGGCAAACATCCAAAACACTGAAACCAAGTGCTGGTGAGGATGCCAAGCAGTAGAAACTCTCATTTATTGCTGGTGGGAATGAAAGAGGATACAGCCACTTCGGAAGACAGTCTGGCAATTTCTTACAAAGCCAAACATAGGCTTACTATATAATCCAGCAATCATCCTCCTAGCTATTTCCGCAGTTGAACTGAAAACTTACGTCCACACAAAAACCTGAATACTGATGTTTATAGAAGCATTATTTATAATTGCCCCAAACTAGAAGCAACCAAGATGTCCTACAATGGTGAAAGAATTTTTAAAAACTGTGATAAACCCATACAACAAACAAAAAGAAATGAGCTATTAAGACACTAAAAGACCTGGAAGAACCTTAAATACATATTGCTAAGTGAAAAGAAGTCAATCTGACAAGATTATATGCTGCATGATTCCAACTATATGACATTCTAGAAAAGGCAAAACTATAGAAAGCATAAAAATATCAATGAGTTGCCAAGGAAAGGAAGAGTGTGAGAAAGATGAATAGGTGAATAAAAAATTTTAGGACCATGAAACTATTCTGGATGATACTGTAATAGTGGACACATGACAGTATGAATTTATCAAAAGCCACGGAACTGCACAACACAAAGACTGAAACTTAAACTACTGACTTTAGTGAATAATAGTGTACCAATATGGGCTCATTAATTGTAATAAATGTACCACACTAAGGCAAAATGATTATAGGGGAAACTTGGGGAACTAGGGAGGGTATGGTAGGTACCTGGGAACTCTGTGGTATTTGCCCAATTTTTCTGTAAATCTAAAACTGTTCTAAAAATAAAGTCTATTTTTAAAACCAGCATGATATTTACATAGAGATAAAAAATATATCAGCAGGCCGGGCGCGGTGGCTCAAGCCTGTAATCCCAGCACTTTGGGAGGCCAAGACGGGCAGATCACGAGGTCAGGAGATCGAGACCATCCTGGCTAACACGGTGAAACCCCGTCTCTACTAAAAATACGAAAAACTAGCCGGGCGAGGTGGCGGGCGCCTGTGGTCCCAGCTACTCGGGAGGCTGAGGCAGGAGAATGGCGTAAACCCGGGAGGCGGAGCTTGCAGTGAGCCGAGATCCGGCCACTGCACTCCAGACCGGGCGACAGAGCAAGACTCCGTCTCAAAAAAAAAAAAAAAAAAAAAAATATATATATATATATATATCAGCCTGGCACAGTGGCTCATGCCTGTAATCTCAGCACTTTGGAAGGCTGAGGTGGGCAGATTGCAGGAGCCTAGGGGTTCGAGACCAGCCTGGGCAACATGGTGAAACCTCCTCTCTACAAAAAGTACAAAATTAACTTGGCATGGTAGCGTGCACCTGTGCTTCCAGCTACTCTGGAGGCTGAAGTGGTAGGATCACTTGAGCCCAGCAGGTTGAGGCCGCAGTGAGCGGTGGTTGTGCCACTGCTGGATAACAGAGTGAGACACTATCTCAAAAAAAAAAAAAAGAAAAAAGAAAAGAAACTTATCAAATTGTATATTTTAAATGTTTGCAATTATACCTCAATTAATCTGTTTAAAAAATAAACAAATAGAGTAACATCACAGAAAATGATGGAGTACAGAACTCTAAAAATCTATCCTTCCACTAAAGCAACAATTAAGCTGGATAAAAACCAGTCAAAACCAACTTTTGAGCTCTAGAATCTAATTAAAAGTTTACAAAACCCAGGGGAATGCTTAGTGAAGGAAGACATGGTAAATTTTGGTAAGAGAGTATTATGGCATTTTAATTTACCCCCCTTACCACTCCCAACACACTAATTCAATGATAACTGTGGGGACAGCAGTCTGCATTCCTCTTGCAGGTTGTTAGTGCCACAGGGATCAATATGGACCTTATTCTCAAATAATTGTAGCTATGTGTTTTGGTGTGTCTGGTCCTTCCCTGCAGGATCAACATAGGGGCTTGCTTTTATTTCATCCACCTTGAAATTTTCTCAGAGCAGGAGTGGCCTCAAAGACAGCATATGTCAAAAGTACTTAGAGGCAAATATATTAGCCACAGCCTTCTGGGGCAAGGGATAACAGATCAAACAGCAGAGAGAACCAAAAGCCTGGGAAAGAGGCTGGGGAAGGAAATACATGGGGAAATAAGAACTCTGAAAAAAATCCTATATTTAGTATTCATAATAGCCAAGATATGGAATCAACCTAAGTGTCCATCAATAGATGAATGGATAAAGAAAATATGCTTTATATACATAATGGAATACTATTCAGCCTTTAAAAGGAAGAAAATTTTGTCATTTGTAGCAACAGGATAAACTTGGAGTATATTATCCTAACTGAAATAAGCCAGGCACAGAAAGACAAATACTGCATAATTTCACTTATGTGTGAAATTATAAAAAGTTGAATTCATAAAAGTAGATCGTAGAATGGTGATTACCAGGAGCTAGGAGGTGGGGAGGAGGCATACTGGGGATCCATTAGTCACAGTATATAAAATTTCAGTTAGGATTAAAAAGTTCAGGACATCTATTGTACAACATGGTGACTATAGTTAATAATATTATATACTTGAAAATTGCCAACAGAGTAGATTTTAAATGTTCTCACCACAAAATGTTAAGATGTGAAGTAGGCCGGGCGTGGTGGCTCAAGCCTGTAATCCCAGCACTTTGGGAGGCCGAGACGGGTGGATCACGAGGTCAGGAGATCGAGACCATCCTGGCTAACACGGTGAAACCCCGTCTCTACTAAAAAAAAAATACAAAAAACTAGCCGGGCGAGGTGGCGGGCGCCTGTAGTCCCAGCTACTCGGGAGGCTGAGGCAGGAGAATGGCGTGAACTCGGGAGGCGGAGCTTGCAGTGAGCTGAGATCCGGCCACTGCACTACAGCCCCGGCGACAGAGTGAGACTCTGTCTCCAAAAAAAAAAAAAGAAAAAAAGATGTGAAGTAATGGATATGTTGACTAACATGATTTAGCCATTCCAAAATGTACACATATATCAAAACATTATGCTTTACATCATAAAGGCATACAATTTTTTTTTTTTTTTTTGAGACAGTCTCGCTCTGTTGCCCAGACTGGAGTGCAGTGGGATAATCTCAGCTCACTGCAACCTCTGCCTCCCGGGTTCAAGCAATTTTCCTGCCTCAGCCTCCTGAGTAGTTGAAACCACAGGTGCACAGCACCACACCCGGCTAATTTTTTGTATTTTAGTAGAGACGGGGTTTCACTGTGTTGCCCAGGCTGGTCGCAGACTCCTGAGCTCTGGCAATCTGCCCTCCTTGGCCTCCCAAAATGCTGGAATTACAGGCGTGAACCACCGCGCCTGGCCAACGCATACAATTTTTATTTGTCAATTTAGAAAATCAATCAATCAATCAATCAGTAAGAAAAGTCCATGCAGATACTGGGGAATCTAGAAGGCCATATGCATGTCCAGAGTGGGACACATACTCAGAAAAAAATCTACATTTCCAACTCCTATGGACATTCAGGCTTCATGCAAGTAGGAAGCAAAGGCTAAGGCAGAGGTGTAAATGACCTAGCTAAGCACTGAAACAATGCCCCAATACAGAACCAATCTGCAAAGACCATGAAAGGCTTTTCTTTGTTTTTGTATAAGGAATCTAAGGAAATTTCTGACCAATCACAAGCTCACCACTAAGGTAATGTAAAGATACTTCAGTGACTACATAAAGCAAAGAATACAGTCTTTAAAAACAATAGTTTAGGCTGGGCACAGTGATTCATGCCTGTAATCCCACTTTGGGATTATACTTTGGGAGGTTGAGGTGGGAAGACCACTTGAGCACAGGAGTTCAAAACTAGCCTGGGCAACATAGTGAGACCTTGTCTATCTCTCTTAAAAAAAAAAAAAAAAATAGCTGGGGCCAGGCATGGTGGCTCACGCCTGTAATCCCAGCACTTTGAGAGGCCGAGGCAGGCAGATCATCTGAGGTGAGGAGTCTGAGACCAGCCTGACCAATATGGTGAGACCCCATCTCTACTAGAAATACAAAAATTAGCTAGGCATGGTGGCATGTGCCTGTAATCCCTGTCACTTGGGAGGCTGAGGCAGGAGATTCGCTTGAGTCTGGGAGGCAGAGGTTGCAGTGAGCTGAGATCATGCCACTGTACTCCAACCTGGGCAACGAGACAAGACTCTGTCTCAAAAAAATAAAAACCACAAAATTAGCTGGGCATGGTGGCATGCACCTGTGGTCCCAGCTACTTGGGGGTCTGAGGTGGGAGGATTGCTTGAGCCCAGGAGGTCGAAGCTGCAATGAGCTGTGATTGAACCACTGCATTCCAGCCTGGGAGACAGAGCAAGACCCTGTCTCAAACAATAATAATAGTAATAATAATAATAGTTTAGAAATAGAAAATTGGAACAGACCTATCACTAACTAGTAAGGAGATTTAATCAGTAATCAAAAAATTTCCCCAAACACAAAGCCTAGAACCAAATGGCTTTACTGGTAAATTCTATCAAACACTTAGAGAATAATTACCATCAAAATCTGTCAAGTTATTCCAAAAAGTTGAATAGGATGCAATGCTTCCCAACTCATTCTATGAAGCCAGTAAAACCCTGATAGCAAAGCCAGACAATGACACTACAAGAAAACAACAGACCAATATCCCTGATGAAAACTGTTGTAAAAATCCTCAACAAAATAGTAGCAAACAAAATTCAACAGCACATTAAAAGGATTATACACCACGACGAAATAGGAGCTATTCCTGGAATGCAAGAATGGTTCAACACACAAAAATCAATTAACATATCACAGTAATAGAAGTAAGGAAAAAACTATATGACTATTTCAATTAATGCAGAAAAGCATCTGACAAAATTCAATACCCTTTCATGATTAAAAAAAAAAAAAAAAGCCACCAACAAAAACCCCAAACTAGGAACAGAAGGAAACTATCTCAAAATAAAGGCCAGTACATATACACACTGGAGTATTATTCAGCAATTAAAAAAATGAGATCTGTCATTTGCAACAACATAGATGGAACTGGAGATCATTATATTAAGTGAAACAAGCCAGGCACAGAAAGGCAACCATCGTATATTTGCAGTTATTTGTGGAATCTAAAAATCAAAACAATTGAACTCATAGACATAAAGAGTAGAAGGATGGTACCAGAAGCTGGGAAGGGTAGTGGGAAGGTAGGAAGGAGGTGGAAATGGTTAATGGGTACAAAAAATATATATAGTAATGGGTACAAAACATATATATAATAATGGGTACAAAAACATATATAGTTAGAAAGAATAAGACCTACTATTTGATAGCACAACAAGGTGACTATAGTCAACAATAACTTAATTGTACATTTTAAAATAATTGAAACAGTATAATTATATTGCTTATAACACAAAGGAAAAATGCTTGAAGGGATGGATAACCCCATTCTCCATCATGTGATTATTTTACACTGCATGCCTGTATCAAAATATTTCATGTACTCCCATAAATATATATACCTACTATGTACCCACAAAATTAAAAAAAAATTGTTTTAAATGTTACCAATTTATAGTCTTCCTCCACCAGAGGTATATAACAATTCCCATTTTATTATACATTTACCAATATTAAATCATTTCATAAACAAAAAAGCAAAAACAAAATAAAAAAAAAATAAAGGCCATAAATGAAAAGCCCAGAGAAAACATCATACTCAATGACGAAAGACAAAGCTTTTCTTCTAAGTTCAGAACAAGGTGAGGATGCCTGCTTTTACCACTTCTATTCAGTATAGGTTTGGAAGTCCTAGCTAGGTCAATAAAACAAGAAGAAATACAAGATAATGAAATTGAAAAGGAAGATATAAAATCATATTTGTTTGCAGATAACACGATCTTATATGTAGAAAACTCTAAAGATTACACACGCACACACACACACATACACATGCAACTGTTCAAACAAATAATAGAATTCAGTCAAGTAGCCAGATACAAAACAACATGCAAAAATCAGATGCACTTCTATGTATCAACATGAACAATCCAAAAAAGAAATTATGAAAATAATTCCACTTACAATATCATTAAAAACAATAAAATACTTAGGAATAAACTTAACCAAGGAGGCAAAAGACTTGTACACTAAAAAGTATGAAACCTTGCTAAAAGAAATTAGAGAAGACACCAATAAATAGAAAGATACCAATGTTTATGGACTGGAAGAGTTACTACTGTAGTTTTTTGTTTTTTGTTTTTTTGAGACACGGTCTCGCTCTGTTGCTCAGGCTGGAGTGTCGTGGCGGAATCATGGCTCACTGCAGCCTCAACCTCTTGAGTTCAAGCAATTCTCCCATCCCAGCCTCCAGAGTAGCTGGAATTACAGGCGCACACCACCACACCCAGCTAATTTTTGTATTTTTTGTAGAGACAGGGCCTTGCCATGTTTCCCAGGCTGTTCTCAAACTCCTGGACTCAAACGATTTGCCTGCCTCAGCTTCCCAAAGCGTTGGGATTGTAGGCATGAGCCACCACACCTGGTTGAAACACTTACTGTTGTTAAGATGTTCAATACTACCCTAAGTGACCTACAGATTCAATGCAATCCCTATCAAAATCACAATAACTTTTTTTTTTTTGCAGAAATAAAATATACCATACTAAAGTTCATATGGAATCTCAAGGGACCCTGAATAGCTAAAACAATCTTGAAAAAGAAGAGGCCGGGGCATGATGGCTCACGCCTGTATTCCCAGCACTTTGGGAGTTTGAGGTAGGAGGATCACTTGAGCCCAGAGGTTTGAGACCAGCCTGAGCAACATGGCAAGATCCTATCTCTACAGATAAAAACAAAAACAAACAAACAAACAAACAAACAAAATTAGCCAGGTGTGGTGACATGTACCTGTGGTCCTAGCTACTCAGGAGGCTGAGACAGGAGGATTACTTCAGCCCAGAAGGTCGAGGCTGCAGTGAGCCAAGATCATGCCACTGCACTCCAGCCTGGGTGACAGAGCAAGACCCTGTCTCAAAAAGTAAAAAGAATAAAAAGTTGGAAGACTCACACTTTCTGGTTTCATATAGACCGAATGGATCAGAATTTAAAGCCCAGAAATAAATCCTACATATATAATCAAATGATTTTGACAAGGGTGCCACAATCATTCAATGGGGAAAGGACATTCTTTTCAACAAATGGGGCCAGGCATGGTGGTTCATGCCTGTAATCCCAGCACTACGGAAGGCTGAGGCAGGAAGACCGCTTGAGCCCAGGAGTTCAAGACTAGTGTGAGCAACATAGGAGACCCCATCTCTACCAAAAATACAAAAATTATCCAGGTGTGGTGGCATGCACCTGTAGTCCCAGCTACTTAGGAGGCTGAGGTGGGAAGATCAATTGAGCCCAGAAGGTCGAGGCTACAGTGAGGCATGATGATGTCACTGCACTCCAGCCTGGGTACAGACAGACCAAGACTCTGTCTCAAATAAATAAATGGTACCAGGAAAACTGAACATCCACATGCATGAGAATGAAGTTGGACCCTTACTTTACACCACATACGAAAATCTACAAATAGATCAAAGACTTAAATGTAAGACTAAAACTATAAAACTCTTAAAAGAAAACATAGTGTAAAAGCTTCATAATGTTGGATTTGAAAATGATTTCTTGGGTAAGACATCAAAAACATAAGCAACAAAAGAGAAAATGAACTGTAACAAAATTTATAAAACTTATGTGCATCAGAGGACACAACAGAATAAAAAGGCAGACTACAGAATGGGAGACAATATTTGCACATTGTATGTCTGACAGGGGATTAATATAAATACTTTATAAAGAACTCTTACAGCTCAGTAACAAAAAAGCAAACAATCTGATTAAAAAACGGGGAAGGGGCTGGGCATGGTGGCTCACACCTGTAATCCCAGCACTTTGGGAGGCCAAGGCAGGCAGATTGCTTGAAGTCAGGAGTTCAAGACCAGCCTGGCCAACATGGTGAAACCTCATCTCTACTAAAACTACAAAGATTAGCCAGGTGTGGTGGCACACACCTGTAATCCCAGCTACTCAGGAGTCTGACGCAGGAGAATCACTAGAACCCAGGAGGTGGAGGTTGCAGTGGGCCAAGATAGCGCCACTGCACTCCAGCCTGGGTAAGAAAGCGAGACTTCATGCCCCCTAAAAAAAATAAAAAATAAAAAAATAAGGGAAAGGACTTGAAGAGACATTTCTTCAGAAGATATATAAATGGCCAATAAGCACATGAAATGTTATCCAACATTACTAATGATTAGAGAAATGCAAATCAAAACCACAATGAGATACCACTTTGTACCCATTAGGATGGCTATTACTTAAAAAACAAAAAAAAAAACAGCAACAAATGTTGGCATGAATGTGGAAACCGGGGCACTGTGCACTGCTGTTATAGAAAATATGGTGTTTCCTCAAAAAATCAAACACAGAATTTCCACCTGATCCAGTAATTCTACTCCTGAGTATATGTACAAAAGAACTGAAAGTAGAGGCTCAAACGTATTTGTACATCAATATTCACAACATCTAAAAGGTGGAAGTAACCCAAGTGTCCACTGACAGATAAACAGATAAACCAAATGTGGTCTATCCATACAATGGAATATTACTCAGCCTTCAAAACACAGGAAATTCTGACACATGCTACAACAAGGTAAACCTTAAAGACATGCTAAGTGAAATAAGCCAGATACAAAAGGACAAATATTATGTGATTCCAGATTAAGACCATCCTGGCTAACACAGTGAAACCCCATCTCTAGTAAAATACAAAAAAAAAAATTAGCCAGGCATGGTGGCATTTGCCTGTAGTCCCAGCCGCTCGGGAGGCTGAGGCAGGAGAATCGCTTGAACCTGGGAGGCAGAGGTTGCAGTGAGCCGAGATTATGCCACTGCACTCCAGCCCGGGCAATAGTGTGAGACTCTGTCTCAAAAACAAAAACAAAACACAAACAAACTAGTGTGTGTAAGCCCTCTCCAGCTCATCCCTGATAACAAGTAAGAATCCTAGGAAAAATATAAAAAACAACCACTTGAAGACTCTGAAAAGTAAACAAAAACAGGTAGATTGTGGAAAGGAGTCAAACTTGGAGAAGTAAACTGAACAGAAGAAGTGAGTTTCCCAAACTTTTTCCTCTCTTTTCTCTTAGTTTTGCTCAAGCATGTACCTCAGTCATGATGCTGCTCAATGAAGGCACCTACAACTCTAATAGAAATCTATCTTAAGGAAACAGAGATCAGAAAAGGGCTCCCTTTGGGCAGGAAAGTATGGAGGGAATCCTAGAAGAAAGGCAGCCAGGAAAAGGGATGCTTTAATTCTGTGTATTAATCCAAACAAGTCTCAGTCTAACCTGTCTACTATGCATGTGCATGACAGTCTCAAACCAACATAGCTAAGGCTTGCTTATAGAACTAAACTGAGATTTGAACCATTGTCCACAGATGATGAGACCAAATTTACATTCTAAACCTAATCAGGTTGCCTGCTAAAAGTATTGTCTCTAGAGAGTTACAAAAGGACCCAGATTCTATGCAACACAGTATTCATAACATCTAAGATGCAATCCTAAATTACCTGACATACAAAGAATAGGAAAATGTGACCCATTCTCATGGGAGAAGATAATCAACAGACACCGGCCTAGAAATGAGCCAGACATTGGAAATATCCAACAAATATTTTTAAAAGCAGTTATTATACTACATAGCTCAACGAGGTAAAGGAAAATATATCTGAAATGATTTGGAGGGTGATGGAAACAGGAATGTTTGTTATCTTGATTGTGGTGATGATTTCACAGGGGAATACATATGTAAAAACTGATTAAATTATACACCATAAATACATATAGTTTACTATAGATACAGCTCAATAAAGTTGTAAAAAAAAACAAAGTAACAGGCTGGGTGCCGTGGCTCACACCTATAATCCCAGCACTTTGGGGGGCCAAGACGGGCAGATCATGAGGTCAGGAGATTGAGACCATCCTGGTTAACATGGTGAAACCCCGTCTCTACTAAAAATACAAAAAATTAGCTGGGCATGGTGGCAGGCACCTGTAGTCCCAGCTACTTGGGAGGCTGAGGCAGGAGAATGGTATGAACCCGGGAGGTGGAGCCTGGATGGCGCCAGTGCACTCCAGCCTAGATGACAGAGCAAGACTCTGTGTCAAAAAAAAAAAAAAAAGAAAGTAACATTAACCACATCTGTACCAAGCACAAAGTAAATATTATTAATGAACATTTTACAGATTAGGAGACTGAAGTTCAGAAAGATTAGGTACTGGCCAAACATTACAAAGTTAATCAGGTCCAGGATTCTAATATAGACTTTTCTGATCAAAGACTATAATTATCTGAGTAAACAATACAGTCTTAATTCTATTTAATTCATGAGGTTATTAGCGGGACTGAGCAAAGTATGACCCTAAAACTTTTTAAACTAATATGAGATTGGGAATATATTAGTGCACAGATTTTATACCACCAATTATATATCATTAATTTCTTACTAAATTGAAAGAAATTACCCCTCTAGTAACAAATTCCAAAGGAAATATCTAGCAGTGAGCATAGGCTGCATTTTAACCTTTACTTTTTTCACACCACATGTCTCAGAAAAATAGCAGTATTATATACTGATGGCGCTATGTGAATTAATCCATTGGTAAAATTCATGAAAGATATACGATCCATATATGATTATCTGTAGTATTTTCAAAATCCAATGTTTATTTCATTCTTGTAACACAAAACCATCCAATCATTTCAAATTATGTTATAGAAAAGTATTTCATTACCTGGAAGTATGGTCACAGTATGTTGAATAATAAAAACAGGTTATAAAAAAGTATTCATTGGCTGGGGACGGTGGCTCACACCTGTAATCCCAGCCTGAGGCTGGCAGATCATGAGGTCAAGAGATCAAGACCATCCTGGCCAACATGGTGAAACCTAGTCTCTACTAAAAGTACAAAAACTAGCTGGGCCTGGTGGTGCACGCCTGTAGTCCCAGCTACTCGGGAGGCTGAGGCAGGAGAATCACTTGAACCTAGGAGGCGGAGCTCGCAGTGAGCCAAAATTGCTCCATTGTACTCCAGCCTGGTGACAGACTGAGTCTCAGTCTCAAAAAACAAAAAAAAAAATAATCCCAGCACTTTGGGAGGCCGAGATGGGCGGATCACGAGGTCAGGAAATAGAGACCATCCTGGCAAACACAGTGAAACCCCGTCTCTATCAAAAATACAAAAAAGGCCGGGCACGGTGGCTCAAGCCTGTAATCCCAGCACTTTGGGAGGCCGAGACGGGCGGATCACGAGGTCAGGAGTTCGAGACCATCCTGGCTAACACGGTGAAACCCCGTCTCTACTAAAAAATACAAAAAAAGCTAGCCGGGCGAGGTGGCTGGCGCCTGTAGTCCCAGCTACTCGGGAGGCTGAGGCAGGAGAATGGCGTGAACCCGGGAGGTGGAGCTTGCAGTGAGCCGAGATCACGCCACTGTACTCCAGCCTGGGAGAGGGAGCGAGACTCTGTCTCAAAAAAAAAAAAAAAAAAAAAAATTAAAGAGTAAAGATAATATTATTTATCTTTTTGCTTCTCTGAATTTTCAAAATTTTCTATAATAAATAAATAGTATTTTTATATGAAAAAAGATAAAAGCTATTGTTTCAAAATGTAACAATAAATAAATGGGTCTCCACTTCCCAAGGTGACTCATCTTTGTTTCTATTTGGATCTGAGTGTGCCTTTCTTGCAAGGTGCAGTGACAGTCTTGTAGCACTTACCTGTCCCACTGCTTGTAGGTTATAGCAGATGATGTCCTTATTTGCTACGGAAGCTCCATAGAGAAGTATCTCTGTGAGCCAGCAAAGTCCCAGGAGCAGGTCACAGAAGCTCAGATAAAAAAGTGGTCTTATCTGTCAAAGTAATGAAATCCTCATTTCATACATGATGTAGCTAGGAGAATGTTAACAATGTAACAATTCTTACATTTTATGTTTCTAGTAGGAAACTGGCATCATTTTTCTGGGGCCTCTGCCATTGGCTGATTGTGGGGAATGCAAATGAAGACTACAGATAGGAAGGAATCTATAACCACTATAACTACAGTTATCCCAACTGTTCTGGAATCAGAGTACTCATGGATAGATTAGTACTGAAACTTCTTACTCACAGGGACACTCCTTTCTTAGGTATAGGGTTAAAAAAAGAGCGGAAAGATGAGAAATTTTGCAGTGGACATGTACCACAAGGAGACAATTGAGAGTGCTTTAGTGGCACAGGCAACATCTTCTACTTTTTTTTTTTTTTTTTTTTTTTTTGAGACAGAGTTTTGCTCTGTCACCCAGGCTAGAGTGCAGTGGCATGATCTCGGCTCAATGCAAGCTCCGCCTCCCAGGTTCACACCATTCTCCTGCCTCAGCCTCCCAAGTAGCTGGGACTATAGGCGCCTGCCACTGCGCCCGGCTAATTTTTTGTATTTTTAGTAGAGACGGGGCTCCATCATGCTAGCCAGGATGGTCTCGATCTCCTGACCTCATGATCCACCCGCCTCGGCCTCCCAAAGTGCTAGGATTACAGGTGTGAGCCACTGCGCCCGGTGGCAACATCTTCTAAATACAAAAAATGAGGTAATCTGCTAAGTGTTTAGGGATGTGGCTGAAGACTTAAAGAAAATGAAAACATGTTTACAGTAATAAAAAGTCAGGGTAAAAAGTCAGTAATACTGAAGAATGTCAGAATGAACTGTACATGTTGCCTTTCAATTTCTGACCACACTGGTGAAATTTGTCTGCTTATCCTTCTCCTTTTGGCATCCCCATTCCCACTTATCTAAAAATAGTTTTGGTCCTTCTGTGGAGAAAATTATAAAACATTTATTGAGGGACTCCTAAAGGAAGTCTAAAGTGAAGAAATATGTCATATGCTTATAGATTATAAGACGCAATACTACAAAAATTTCAATTCTGCCTACATTGTTCTATAGATTAAATGCAATCTCAATGAAATCTCAACCTACTTTCCTGTGGAACTTGACAAGCTGACTCTAAATCTGATGTAGAAATACAAAATATCACCCTGTGAGCCGCAATCCAAGGGAGTAACGGTTGGGTGTTTGCCATCTTAGGGAGAAGCTCTCATCCATGGCACACCTGGCATAGGCAAACCCCTTTAATGGACCAGACCTGCAGCTTGTGGACAATGGCCTCACAGACCTCCACAGCAGCCCCACAGGACCCACAGGCCCCCCTCACTGCTCTCTTAACCTGGCAGCTGCTGCCTTATAAAAGTACAGTTGTGATTTTGACTCCATGAAGTATTATGCACTGTGTGGCTCTCGTGGGGTCTTAGGTTGTGGTCTGACACACACTGTGGTCATTCCCCTAGGTTCAGTGAAATGCTGTATGCAGGTGGACCCCTAAAAGTACAAGGGCATATTTAATGGATTCTCAGTTACACTTAAGGAGGATGGTGTTCATTGTTTGGCTAAAGGACGGGCTCTAACTTTCATTGGTCACTCCATGCAGGGGCTCTGCAAGTTTGGCTTTTATGAAGTCTTTAAAGTCTTGTATAGCAACATACTCCCAGAGCATGTTATCTCTGGTGCACATCACTATATTTGGCTGCCTCTGCCAGTGCTGAATTATTTGCTGTAATTGCCCTATGGAAGCTGCTAAGGTTCAAATTCAAACCCAACCAGGTTAGACCAAGACTTTGACGGATGCAGCTTCCAAGATGTATAAGGAAGAAGGCCTAAAAACATTCTACAGAGGGGTTGCTCCTCTCTGGATGAGACAAATAGCATATGCCATGATAAGTTTGCCTGCTTTTAAGGTACTGTTGAAGCATTGTACAAGTTAAGTTTGTGGTTCAGAAGCCCTGCAGTGAATGTTCAAAGGCAGAGGAGCTGGTTGTAACATTTGTAGCAGGTTACATACCTGGAGTGTTTTGTGCAATTGTTTCTCACCCTGATGATTCTGTGGTATTTGTGTTGAATAAAGAAAAAGGTAGCAGTGCTTCTCAAGTTCTCCAGAGACTTGGATTTAAAGGTGTATGGAAGGGACTGTTTGCCTGTATCATTATGACTGGTACTCTGACTGCACTACAGTAGTTTATCTATGATTCTAAATGCCAGAATCTCTGAAGAAGCGGCTTGGGTTAACTCAGCAGATAGATCAAAGTAAATGTGGACTGAATCTGCTTGCTGATCAGTGCTGAAGAAAGTACAAAAGGAACTTTCATATATTTGACAGTGTAGGAAATTGTCTATTCCTGATATTATTACTATAGTACTCTCGCTTAAGTCAAGAATTTCAAATTTACTATTGAAATAAACCCAATTCTTCAGGGAAAAAAATATATATACTATTAAGATAACCAAGACACTCTTAGAAAGGAGAACTTGCCCCACCTCATCTTAAGACTTATTGCAGGATCTGGCCGATAGCCTGCAATGCGACGGGACTCTTTCTTTGTTGCCAGACAGATTGGCAGGTCGAGAAATAAAAGACAAACACAAAATAGTGAAAGCTGGGTCCAGGGAGGTCACCACCTTCTGGTCCTGCGATGCCGCCAATGCACTAGATATACCAGCATTTATAAGTTTAGTGAGGGCGGGGGTAGGTTAGTGAGGGATTTAGGGTCGTTTGATTATGAGGTGAGATGATCACATGGAGATGAAATAATTCTTTAACATAACATCGGTATGCAGAAGTGCAGTATACAGAGATAAGAATTTACAATATAGTGTGTGCATCAGCAATTTCTAACAGAGCCTTGAAACAGAAACACAGTCTATCCATAACCTATGTTTAGTAAGATACTAATCAGCAATAATAACTGCAGCAAAAGCTGGTTGCAAACAATCAATAGCAACAGGACGTGAAACAACCAGTTAGACCACAAATTCTCAGAAGGGAGTATGCCTTAACGCTAAAAAGACCTAGAAGAGCCGTGGCAAGATAAGGGCGTTTATAACCCTATCTTATCCATATGAACAGGTGCCCCTCATGTGTCCGTTTATAGGCTCTCCACAAGGGTCTCATTCCATTCCCAGAGCTATGAACATCTGCTTTTCTGGGATAGGAATCTTGGTGATGTGAAACCTCCCTGACTGCACATCCGTTTATAGGCTCTCTGCAGGGGGAAGCACATCACGTGCTGTTGGCTCATTTTGGCAGTCCAACCTGACATTGTCTTTACACAGTCCTGCATGCAATTTTGTATTTACAATAATCAGGAGCATTTCATCTTTTATTCCGTAGCAATAGTTTTAGGGGGTCTCCCTACAAATACTAACATAGACCTAGAGAGAAGATACTGTGGTACTAGTACAGGGATGGACAAATAGGTGAATAGAATGAAAATATCCCAAATTAAGCCCAGCAATATATATATAGATCTCTGATGTATGATACAAGTGGCTTTTTCAATCAGTGGAGAAGAGACAGTCTTTTCAAAATATGAACCTAGAACAATTGGGTATCCATACAGGGAAAAAAAAATGAAATTAGGCCCCTACTTTGTATCACACTACACTCAAAAAATCAGTTCTAGGACGGGCATGGTGGCTCACGTCTGTAATCCCTGCACTTTGGGAGGTGGGCAGATCACCTGAGGTCAGCAGTTCAAAACCAGCCTGGCCAACATGGCGAAACCCCATCTCTACTAAAAATACAAAAATTAGCTGGGCATGGTGGTGGGCGTCTGTAATCCCACCTACTCAGGAGGCTGAGGCAGGAGAATCATTTGAACCCAGGAGGCGGAGGTTGCAGTGAGCCGAGATTGCGCCACTGCACTCCAGCCTGAGCAACAGAGTGAGACTCCATCTAATCAGTTCTAGGCCAGGCTCAGTGGATTATGACTATAATCCTAACACTTTGGGAGGCCGAGGGAGGAGATCTGCTTGAGCCCAGGAGTTCAAGACCAGACTGGGCAACATGGTGAGACTCCATCTCTACAAATAAAATAAAAGACAAAAAAATTAGCTGGGCATGGTGACATACACTTGTGGTCCCAGCTACTTGGGAGTCTGAGGCAGGAGGATCACTTGAGCCCAGGAGGTTGAGGCTGCAGTGAGCCATTAATGCATCACTGTACTTCAGCCAGGGCAACAGAACAAGACCCTGTCTCAAAAAAAAAAAAAAATCCGTTCCAAGTGGTTTAAAGACCAAAATGTGAAAGGGCAAAAACTATAAACCTTTTTTTTACATTCTATGTCATTTTATTCCATAGCAATAGTTTCAGGGGGTCTCCTATGTTAGTACAAAGACTAACATAGACCTAGAGAGAAGTGCAAGCAAACCTCACCTCGTTTTGTCCTCCTTTGCCCTGCCAAAGACTTCTGATATGTTTTAACATCTCCCTATACATAGGGTCCTTTCCTTTCCTTTTCCTCTTTCCCCCTTTCCCTTTCCTGAGAGTCCAAATGGCCATAAACATATGAAAATATGCCCTACCTTATTAGTAATAAAGGAAATGAAAAATTAAAACTACAATAAGAAAATAATTATACACCCATGGCAAAAAATTTAAGTCTGATAACAGAGAGTATTAATGGGAACAAAAGGCCGGGCGCGGTGGCTCAAGCCTGTAATCCCAGCACTTTGGGAGGCCGAGACGGGCGGATCACGAGGTCAGAAGATCGAGACCATCCTGGCTAACACGGTGAAACCCCGTCTCTACTAAAAAATACAAAAAACTAGCCGGGCGAGGTGGCGGGCGCCTGTAGTCCCAGCTACTCGGGAGGCTGAGGCAGGAGAATGGCGTAGACCTGGGAGGCGGAGCTTTCAGTGAGCTGAGATCCGGCCACTGCACTCCAGCCTGGGCGACAGAGCGAGACTCCATCTCAAAAAAAAAAAAAAAAAAAGGAACAAAAAGCAACAGGACCCTTTATACACTGCTGGCACAACCAGTTGGAAAAGAGTTTGGCATTTAGGGGCAGTAGAAATCCTACGACAATTCTGATATGGGCAAATACACTAGATAAACTTGTGCATTTGTGCACCAGAAAACATGTACAAGAATGCTTATAGCAGCATAATGTACAAGAATGCTTATACGAGAATGCTTATTATGTGCAAGAAAACATGTACAAGAATGCTTATAGCAGCATAAGCAGGTAAATAAATTCTAGTATATTCATACTACAGAATACCAAACATCAATGAAAATGAAATAACCTCGTGCTCTATACAACATGGATACATCTCACAAATAATATTGAGGGATAAAAGCAACTCACAAAACAATACATACAAAAATACATATAGCATTATTCCATTTATATCGAGTTCAAAAACGAGCAAAACTAAATTGTTTAAACATACATACATTTCTGGTAAACTGTACATAAGATTAAAAAATGCTTATCACAAAAATCTGGATACTGATTATCTCTAAAGGTGAGAGGGAAAGCTGTGATTGGGAAGGACCTCAACAGGTATATGTCTGGAGGTACAGGTAATGTTCCATTTCTTGTCACTAGTGTTTGTTTATAATCATTCTTTAAACAGTACATATATGTTTCATGCATTCTAGTTCATGTCTGATATATCTCACAATAAAAAAATACATTTACAAATTTTAACGTCCTGGCCAACCATTGTGGCTCAAGCCTGTAATCCCAGCACTTTGTGAGGCTGAGGCGGGAAGACTGAACGAAGCCAGGAGTTCCAGGCCAACCTTGGCAACATAACGAGACCCCTGTCTCTACAAAATTAAAAATTAAAAAAATTAGCTGGCTATGGTGGCATGCACCTGTAGTCCCAGCTATTCAGGAAGCTGAGGTGGCAGGATCGCTTGGGTCTAGCAGTTTGAGGCTACAGTAGGCTATGTACTATGGCCTGAGTGACACTGCAAAATCCTGTTATCTAAAAAAAAAAAAAAAAAACAAAAAACAAAACAGATATTACCTAATACGAGAACTAATCTCCCTATATATACAAAAGATAATTTTTCTCATCTCTTTCTCCCAAGCCCACCTGTACAAGAGGATTTTTCTCATATATTTCTCCCAAACCAGAAAAAGAGGTAAGATGCTAATTAATATCTTGTTAATAGGGTTAGACGGTCACGTTGCCTTGGCTAACAGAAACATAAACAAGTGAACTAATATGTAATAAAACATTTAAAAGTATAAAATATTTAATAAATATCAGCTATTATGTTAACCACATATGGCCTTTTCTCTGGGTAAGCTTGCTAAAATTCCAGCTGGATGGCACAGCCACAGATTCTACTGGCTTACGACCTATCACAAGTTTATAATTGTTAAGAGATTTAAAAAACTAAGACTAAATATGAAATGGTGACGTCCAGAAATATATAGAGACAAATCTCTAAATTTAAAATGTTTTATCTGGGAAGCAAGAATTGTGTTTCAGGGCATACACACAGACTGGGCGGTCTTGGACATGTTCGAAGAACAAAGAGATGACTGAGTTTTATTAGAAAGGGAAATAGTACATGTTATTTTGAAAGCAACCTCACTGGCACCAGAGAAAGTTTTGGGAGTTGGCAAACTCTGATTAGTGAGTGACCATGGTATGTAAAACTGGTCCTAAGAGTCAGGCAAGTCATTTCGGCAACTACAAGGTCAAACTGGTCTCAGGGTTATATTGAGGCATTTCAGTAGCTGGGCTTGTGAAAATATTAATTATCGGAGCAGGTGCTGTGTGCTCTGAGAGCCTGTTCCCCCCGGCTTCTCGACTGATTTAGTTGGGTATGACAAGAATGATCCAATATATATAATCAACTTTCACATAAATAATCCCTGGAGAAGAAAAGCAGCCATGCAGCTTTTGTGAGCAAGAACATAATTCTGATCATTAATTCAAGAAATAGCCCTATGAGGCCGGGCGCAGTGGCTCATACCTGTAATCCCCAGCACTTTGGGAGGCTGAGGTGAGCAGATCACCTGAGGTCAGGAGTTCGAGACCAACCTGACCAATATGGTGAAACTCTGTCTCTACTAAAAATACAAAAAAATTAGCGAGGCATGGTGGCACATGCCTGTAGTCCCAGCTACTCAGGAGGCTGAGGCAGGAGAACAGCTTGAACCCGGGAGATGGAAGTTGCAGTGAGCCGAGATTGTGCCACTGCACTCCAGCCTGGGCTACAGAGCAAGACTCTATCTCAAAAAAAAAGTTATATATATATATACACACACACGTGTGTGTATATGTGTGTATGTGTGTATATTATATACACACACGTGTATTATATATACACACATGTGTATTATATATACACACATACACACACATACACATATACACACATTCACACATATACACACATGTGTATGTGTGTATATTATATACACGCACGTATATGTGTATATTATATATACACACACGTGTATTATATACACACATGTGTATGTTATATACACACGTGTATGTATATTATATACACGTATGTATTATATATACACATATATATAGCAACTAATAATTTTCACAAAAACTACATTGTTTCAACCTTTCTGCTTAAAACTGTATTATGAGATGAGCAAACAATCCCACAAGATGATTTGAGACATAAAAAAATAAGCAAAAGACAACCTATCCAGCATGAATATCCTATTGACAAACACAATGAAGAATTAAGAATCACAACCCACAGTGTGCCACTTTACCAAGAAATGGAACTGGAATGATTTTGGTGGAGGTAAATGCTTCACAACAGTCTTCTTGTGTAGTATAGTTTAATTGTGGTTGTTTAGAACTGCTCTTGCAGGCTAATATTTATGCTGCTTTTTTTTTTTAAGTCATCATTGTAAAAAGGGTAGACCTTTGTAGATTTTTCTAAAAATGAAAATATGTAGATACTGGTCTGGTCTCATCATTTAGGCCAATTAATAAAATAATAAATGCATTAAAAAAGTAAAACAAAATCATCATGTGACTAACATAATTCTCCTTGATATATCAGAGAGTATTACTCCTCAATAGTGTCTATAAATTTGAATTATTCATAGCTGAAACAATATACAAACAAAATAATCAAGTGGTTCAAAAGAAAATTACTCAAATTACCTATTTATCATTTTACATGTAGCAATTACTTTTTTTTTTTTTTTTTTGAGACGGAGTCTCGCTCTGTCGCCCGGGCTGGAGTGCAGTGGTCGGATCTCAGCTCACTGCAAGCTCCGCCTCCTGGGTTTACGCCATTCTCCTGCCTCAGCCTCCCGAGTAGCTGGGACTACAGGTGCGCACCACCTCGCCCGGCTAGTTTTTTGTATTTTTTTTAGTAGAGACGGGGTTTCACCATGTTAGCCAGGATGGTCTCGATCTCCTGACCTCGTGATCCGCCCGTCTCGGCCTCCCAAAGTGCTGGGATTACAGGCTTGAGCCACCGCGCCCGGCCAGCAATTACTTTTTTAAAATCCTTTAAATTTTATCTAGGGATAAGCACTCACATCGTGGCTAAGTCCCAAAGAACTTCAAAACATTTTTAAAAAATTCATCCCTGAGAAAGGAGAGATAGAAAAATACCTTTAAAAACAGAAGCAACAGACTTACGTGCTCTTTTAACAATCTCAGCACAGAGTGAGCTACTGTTAAGAGTGAGCAAATATTCCAGTCCTGGAGAGTTACTGCCTCTCATGATCTGATTTTTTTTTCTTTTTTTTTTTTTTTTGAAATAGGGTCTCACTTTGTCACCCAGGTTGCAGTGCAGTGGCCCGATCTCGACTTACTGCAGTCTTACTTACTGCAGTCTTTCTTTCTTACTTACTTACTTACTTACTTACTGAGCCTTCCAGGCTCAAGTGATCCTCACGTCCCTAAATAATAACTTCTGCTAGCATCTCTTCTGAGTCTCTATTTCCTCCACTGATGTTCATCCAAATAATAAAAGTAACACAGTTGCAATTGAGTTTACTATTATCAATGGCATTCTCATTACAGTTGTTACAGATTGAATATGGTTCATTAGCTGAGATTTAATTCCTGGCTCCTCCCCGAATCCACCAAATCTCTGGTCTATTCTCCAGCCAATGTTCTTGAGGAATCTCTCCTTGTGCAGCATGGTGATGGCGCTGACACAGAGCAGGGCTGCCTGCAGCAGTGAGTACAAGGTAAAGGTCATGACCATCCAAGCTCCCCTGAGGTCCAACTGATTCTTCTCTGTTGCCACAAGGGACTTGTCGCCACCATGGCTGGTGCTTTCCTCTCTATTTGTCTTTAATTTAAACCATGGGCAGAATAAACCAAGAGCTCTCCCTACTCAAGAGCATCTCTATTTTGTTTTAATTATAAATAATAAGAAAAAAAGTCACGTACTAAGCCAAATTAGACGTTAACACCTTATATCTTTATACAGTCCCAACCCACTGTTATGCCAGAAAGTCACCTTGGACAGTAGTTCCCAAACAAGAACAATTTCGCCCCAATCTCACCCTCACAGGGACATTCAGCAATTTTTTTCTTTTTAAGAGATAAGGTCCTGCTCTGTCACCCAGGCTGGAGTGCAGTGATATGATCATAGCTCATTGCAGCCTTGAACTCCTGTGCTCAAGCAATCCTCCCACCTTGGCCTCCTGGGTAGCTAGAACTATAGGCACCTGCCACTACACCTGGACCATTTGGCGTTGTTTGAAGAAATTTTTGGTTGTCACAACTGAAGAACAGAGGGTTTACTACTAGTATCTAGCTGATAAAGGCTGCCAAACATCCTAATGTACAGGACTACAAATAATTATCTAGCCCTAAACCTCAATAAAGCTGAGGTTGAGAAACCCTGCTTTCAGAGATAAAGCTTAGCTCTCTCTATTGTGTAACTCATACTTCATTAACTTAATCACATCTGAACTCAAATTCCAGCAAAGGAAATAAACATTCGGAAAATCTGAATCAGAAGATGTTTGACTTAAAATTACTTTAGCAGGCAATGACAATACAGTATCAAGACTTTTACTTTCCAGTTTGACTTACATAGTCACAATCTACCTCTGAAACTCCAAAATCCATTTTCATTGGACATTATATTTTGGTGATTTAAAAGTGTGTGGGGGAGAGGCTCTGGAACAAGACAAGGCTGCATTCAAATTCCAGCTCCAACACTTACTAGCTGTAAGAACTGAGGAAAGTCCCCTAACCTTACCAGGATTCAGTTTCCTTGTCTACAATATCAGACTAATAATATCCATCTCAAAGCTTTTTAAGGATTAAATGAAAAATACATTGAAAGCACTGAGCAAATGTATCTAGAATATAATAAATACTAATTTTTTTTTAATTTGGAGAGCAATTAGTTAAGAGTATGGACTTTAAAAAATCCTCGCTCTTGGCCGGGCTCACACCTGTAATCCCAGTACTTTGGGAGGCCCAGGCAGGTGGATCAGGAGGTCAGGAATTCAAGATCAATCAGGCCAAGATGGTGAAACCCTGGCTGAGGCAGGAGAATTGCTTGAATCCAGGAGGCGAAGGTTGCAGTGAGCCGAGATTGCACCACTGCACTCCAGCCTGGGCACCAAGAGTGAAACTCTGTCTCAAAAAAAAAAAAAAAAAAGAAATTAGTTGGACACAGTGGCAGTCACCTGTAATTCCAGCTACTCAGGAGGTTGAGGCAGAAGAATCACTTGAAACTGGGCGGCAGAGGTTGTAGTGAGCCAAGATCATGCCACTGCACTCCAGCCTGGGTTACAGGGTGAGACTCCGTCTCAAGAAAAAAGAAAAAAAAAAAAACAACTCTGCTCTTCTACTTACTATGTAACTTGAATAACTTATTTCCTGACCTTGAACCACAATTTCCTCTTTTGTGAAGTGGGCCTAATACTATCCCTCTTATAGATTGATGAGGACCAACAAGATAAAGTATGTAAAGCACTGAGCATAGTTGGAAAATAGTAAGCGTTTAACATACAGAAGTTATTTTTATTATTAAAGTGGGCCCAATAAAGCCCAATGGCATTTCCCACATATAAAAGCTCTCCCATACACGTCCTGACCTATGCTTTGTCTAATTTTGTGCTATTTGGTCTGGTTAGAAAATAGCTGTTATATTTCTCTTAAAATCTGTTTACTAAGCTAGAAAATACATCACTCTCCCTAGTACTTTGTTAATCAGGAAGGTTTTTAATCTGATCTTTTTGGTATGAATAGTTTAAGATGTATTTTTACTCTGTTTTCACCATAAAATTGCAATTGCCTAGAAGGCCAGAGAAGCAAAATAAGTATGTTTCATATACTAAAATTTTTAAACTATCTCCTAGTCCCAGTAGCAATTTTACTAAGTATCAAAATCCGAGAACTCACCTCTAGGCAAGCTCCTGCTATGCTTAGAGTGAATATTGGATTCAGACAACATTCTGTTTCCTTAGCCTTAGCAATTAACGCATACCAAAGAAATCCACATTTAATAGTTAATCTTGGGGCCAGGTGTGGTGGCTCACGCCTGTAATCCCAGCACTTTGGGAGGCCTAAGTGGGCGGATCACAAGATCAGAAGATCGAGACCATCCTGGCTAACATGGTGAAACCCCATCTCTACTAAAAATACAGAAAATTAGCCGGGCATGGTGGCAGGTGCCTGTAGTCCCAGCTACTCAGGAGGCTGAGGCAGGAGAGTGGCATGAACCTGGGAGGTGGAGCTTGCAGTGAGCCAAGATTGCGCCACTGCACTCCAACCTGGGTGACAGAGCAAGACTCTGTCTCAAAAAAAAAAAAAAAAAAAAAGTTAATCTCTCAGAATTCGAAGTTATAGCTAAAATAATTACCTAGAAGAAAAGGGAGCTCTATTGACCAAGCCAAAAATATCTCATTGTATCATCATGACAAATTTAAAAGTAATTCATAGAATTATTTCACCATTTATAGGTAACATCTGTTATTTGTTTTGGAGACTAAGTCACTAAAAAGTTCAAATCCAACACAAAGAGAAATCACTCACCTCTGGAGATTTCTGTATATTCTGGAATACAGCATAGGCAATAAGTGAACTTGAACCTATAACACTGAGAGATTTAGAAGATGATTGATCATTAAAGCAGGACAATGGAGTGCCATAGTTTTTGTTATTAATTTTGGGATTTTTTTTACAGTTTTATTGGCATGATTGATATAAAATAAACTGCATTAAAAAAATTTTTTAGACACGGGGTCTTGCTACGTCAGCCAGGATGGAGTGCAGTGGTGCCATTATAGCTCAACGTAACCTTGAACTCCTGGGCCCCAGTGATCCTTCTGTCTCAGCCTCCTTAATAGCTAGGACTAGAGGTGTGCATCACCATAACTGGCTAATTATTTTATTTTTTTGTAGAGGCAGGATCTTGCTATGTTGCCCAGGCTGGTCTCAAACTCCTGGCCTCATGGGATCTTCCCACTTTGGCCTCTCAACCACTGAGACTGCAGGTGTGAACCACCATGCCCAGCCCTGCACATATTTTTTTATTTTTATTTTTATTTTTATTTTTAGAGACAGGGTCTCCTTCTGTCATCCAGATTAGAGTACAGTGGTATAATCACAGCTCACTGCAGCCTCCAACTCCTGGGCTAAAGTGATCTTCCCACCTCAGTCTCCTGAGTAGCTGGAACTACGGGTGTCTGCTACCATGCCCAGCTCATTTTTTAAAGTTTTTTTGTAGAGACAGGGTCTCACTATGTTGCCCAGGCTGGTCTCAAACTCCTGGGCTCAGATCATCCTCCTGCCTTGGCTTCTAAAAATGCTGGGATTACAGGCATGGGTCACCATATCCAGCCAATATTTTTAAACAAATATAGAATGCTTCACAAATTTGCATGTTCTCCTTATCCAGAGGCCATGTCAATCTTTTTTTTTTTTTTTTTGAGACGGAGTCTTGCTCTGCCACCCAGGCTGGAGTGCAGTGGCCGGATCTCAGCTCACTGCAATCTCCGCCTCCCGGGTTTATGCCATTCTCCTGCCTCAGCCTCCTGAGTAGCTGGGACTACAGGCACCCGCCTCGTCACCCGGCTAGTTTTTTGTATTTTTAAGTAGAGACAGGGTTTCACCGTATTAGCCAGGATGGTCTCGATCTCCTGACCTCGTGAACCGCCCGTCTCGGCCTCCCAAAGTGCTGGGATTACAGGCTTGAGCCACCGCGCCCGGCTTTTTTTTTTTTTTAATTTGTTTTGAGATAGGGTCTTGCTCTGTCAACCAGGCTGGAGTGCAGTGGCACAATCACAGCTCCTCTTGAGTAGCTGGAACTACAGGCACATACCACCATGTCCAGCTATTTTTATGGTTTTTTGTTTTTTGTTTTGTTTTGTTTTGTTTTTTGTAGGGCCAGGGTTTCACCATGTTGCCCAGGATGGTCTCAAATTCCTGAGCTCAAGCGATCTGCCTACCTCAGTCTCCCAAAGTGTTGGGATTACAGGTGTGAGCTCAGCCCCACCCATTTTCTCTGTGTCATTCCAATTTTTAGTATAGATACTGCTTAAGTAAGCACTTTGCTATTGATTTTGCAATTGATCCTGTTGACCAGGTTGTCCACTGATGTTCAGATGTTATCCTTTAATCAGTTTTTTGTTATTATTGTTGTTAATGTTGTCATTTTATTAGTAAGAAGATATCAACATGATAAAGAATATCGGCCGGGCGCGGTGGCTCAAGCCTGTAATCCCAGCACTTTGGGAGGCCGAGACGGGCGGATCACGAGGTCAGGAGATCGAGACCATCCTGGCTAACACGGTGAAACCCCGTCTCTACTAAAAAATACAAAAAACTAGCCGGGCGACGTGGCGGGCGCCTGTAGTCCCAGCTACTCGGGAGGCTGAGGCAGGAGAATGGCGTGAACCCGGAAGGCGGAGCTTGCAGTGAGCTGAGATCCGGCCACTGCACTCCAGCCGGGCGACAGAGCGAGACTCCGTCTCAAAAAAAAAAAAAAAAAAAAGAAAAAAAAGATAAAGAATATCATTTCTCTTTAACTAAAGAGTAAAAGCAAACCCTGAGGGGGAAATGTGGAAAACTACAGAACTGACCAATTGTGCTTATACTAGTTTAGTTATATGAGATTAAATAAACATACCTCAGAGTAGCCATGACAAACTGTATCCACTGTATTGCAGGAAAAACCTAAATAAAACAAGGAAAAAAGAATAAAATTAAACCTTTTACATTGAATATTCAACCTAACTCTATGTTCATTATTAACTATCTGTACAGCATAAATTTTCTTCAAAGCCTAATCTCAACACATACTACAAGCCTGAGAATGAGTCAAAAGGCTGAACAGGCCCCTGGAAAGTCAAGGTGCTCCTTTTTTCCTCTCTTATTTCTGTTTCTCTGTGAAATAGTATGATTTTTTAAAAAATAGAGATGTGGATTAAAAATGACTAAATGAAAAAAGTAAGCTAGCCAGGCTGTGGCTCATACCTGTAATCCCGATACTTTGAGAGGCTGAGGTAAAAGGATCACTTGAGGCCAGAAGTTTAAGAAAAAAGAAACCTGGGTGAGAAAACTAATAAAAGGAAGAACAAAATGGAGAGGGGGTAGGAAAAATGTTGAGAGAGAATACAGAGATGTATGGAAAGAATAGGTAAGAGAAAAGACAAATACTAGAGGTTCACTGATAGGAAGAAAGAGGAAAGAGAATAATAGTAAAACAGAGAAACTGAAGAAAAGTTAGTAGTATGGAGAGAGAGACTGTAAGTGAAAAATGCAGAACAGGAAAGAAGAAAGGGAGAACACAAAGGAAGACAGGGAGAGCTTCTGACCTTACCAGGTCCCAACTGTCCTCCAGAATGCTCACCTCTAGTGGAAAGGTCATAGGGACTTCAGTCCCAGCTACCCTTGAGCAGCCGATCCTTCCTAGTCAGGTTCTGAATCCTGAAGCAGTGAACAGGTGGCTCCACCTCTACCCCAGTTGGGCTCCTCCTATACCTAATCCTGCCCTGTACCTTGAGGGCAAGGAGAGAGGTACTGACAAGTGCAGGAGAAAGCCAAGCAGAAAGAACGAAAACAGAAAGACCAGGTGACAGGAAAACAAAGTTGTAAGTGGCATTAGGAATTAAAAGGAGCAAGAGGCAGAGTAATAAAAAACAGACAGATACAGAAGGGGCAGGATTGAGAAAAAAAGAATGAGTCATAGTGAAAAGATAAATAGAGCTGCAATAGAGAAATGGAACTAAAAAAAGGGGTGGGGGGAGAAATAAATGGGATAGAAAGGAAGTCTCCCTAAAATTTGCCCTTGTTTAGAGACAGAAGCCTGTGATGGAAAAGAGAGATTGCATATTCACTCAATTTAAGTTTTAGTAATACTAGTGGAAAGCTGAGGTGGTTATTAATGTTTGTCATAAATTACATTATTCATTAATACACTGATGCTTAAATATCAACTTTGTGCAAAGCAGTGTGTTATGGAAGATATAAAGATAAATAAGATACAGACCCAGCCTTCTAACAGCTTATAATATAGTAGGAAAAATGGCCTGAATATCAAAAATTCAAATGATCTGCACACAGCAAGAATATACCTACACAGAGTAGTATTCAAAGAGGATTTGGAAGAACTGATAAAATTTGGTCAAAGACTGGAGGAAAAAAGAGAGCAGAAGGAAGACCATTCATTTGTGTAATTTATCTTTCATCTAGCCATAATTGCATATAGTCTACAAATCCTTATTGATAACAAATTAAATCACTTGCATGACTAGAGTAATTTAAACACATGACTAATTTATTCATATCAGGTTAAAATTACAGTCCAAAGCAAAACAAAACACAGCCAGATGCAATGTCATGCACCTGTTGTCCTGGCTACTTGGGAGGTGGAGGCAGAGGGTCTCTTGAGGCCAGGAGTTTGAAGCTGCAGTGTGCTATGACTGTTCCTGTGAACAGTCATTGCACTCCAACCTGGGCAGCACAGCAAAACACCATTTCTAAAACAAAATAAAACACGGCCAGCTGTGCTGGCCCACGCCTGTAATCCCAGCACTTTGGGAGGTCAAGTCGGGTGGATCACTTGAGGTTAGGAATGTGAGACCAGCCTGGCCAACATGACAAAACCTTGTCTCTAATAAAAATACCAATATTAGCCAGGCAGGGTGGCATGCACCTGTAATCCCAGCTACTCAGGAGGCTGAGGCATGAGAATCACTTGAACCCAGGAGGTGGAGGCTGCAGTGAGCCAAGATCATGACACTGCACTCCAGCCTGGATGATAGAGTGAGACTCCATCTCAAAATAAATAAATAAATAAAAACAAAACAAAACAGAAACCAAACCAAACCAAACAAAAAGATTATAGTCTATAGTGGAAGACCAGACATTGTTAAATAAAGGTTACGTTCTAATCACTTTGCTTAAATTGTTAGGCAAACAAATAAATAAAAATACCAGGAAATTTCTAGATCAGAAAACCCCAGCATAAGGTCTTAGGAAGTATTTTAAGGCCTCTACTCACACATCTTACCTCATAAAGGTGAAGAGACTACTGACAGTTTCACCAAGTGATAAGAAAATGCTTTGAGACAAAGGACTGTTGTTTCAGTCAAGAACAAATCTCATGTTGTTCAGAGAACAGCCATGCCAAATTAGTCTGCTGCTCTTGTCAGGACAATCAATGATGAATAACTTTTCTCTTTGGCATTCTCTTCTAAAACATCTATACCATCTAACAACATTTGGGGATTTACTTTCCAGTTTTTCTATCAGAATCAATCCCCTGCTTGCTGTATATTCAGTACTTGGTCCCTTTGAAGTATCTTTGGAAACAATCTTGCCATCTTCCTTTTCTAAAAAGGCTAACCCAAGCTCAAATGATGGAAGTAGGTGATATTTACTTTCAGTTTTCCTTTATCTCTTTTTAGCAAAAAGCTCCTTGCATGCCTGCAGTCCCAACTATTCAGCAGGCTGAGGCAGGAGGATCTCTTGAGGTCGAGAGGTCCAGGCTGCAGTGAGCTGTGTTTGCACCATTGCACTCACACTCCAGCCTGGGTGACAGAGTGAAACCCTGTGTTTATAACAAAAAAAAAAAAAAAAAAAAGGCTAGGTGTGGTGGCTCACACCTATAATCCCAATACTTTCGGAGGCCAAGGTGGGTGGATCACAAGGTCAGGAGTTCAAGACTAGCCTGGCCAAGATGGTAAAACCCCATCTCTACTAAAAATCCAAAAATTAGCTGGGTATGGTGGCGGGCGCCTGGAATCCCAGCTACTAGGGAGGCTGAAACAGAGAATTGCTTGAACTCGGAAGGCAGAAGTTGCAGTGAGCCAAGATCATGCCATTGCACTCCAGCCTGGATGACAGAACGAGACTTCATCTCAAAAATAAAAAAATAAATAAAAGCTCCTTAGTAAGTTCAAACCTATCCCAATTCTTAACTTATTGGGGTACTATATATTACATATCAACTGAAGTTAACACATATTCATAAAATTGCTATCATGAACAAGTTACTCAAAGTCAAGAAAGACACTTGCCTTTGTAAAATATTTTTATTTAACCAAAAAGTTTTCTAAAAATAACATGTAGGCCGGGCGCGGTGGCTCAAGCCTGTAATCCCAGCACTTTGGGAGGCCGAGACGGGCGGATCACGAGGTCAGGAGATCGAGACCATCCTGGCTAACACAGTGAAACCCCGTCTCTACTAAAAAATACAAAAAAAACTAGCCAGGCTAGGCTGACGGGCGCCTGTAATCCCAGCCACTTGGGAGGCTGAGGCAGGAGAATGGCATGAACCCGGGAGGTGGAGCTTGCAGTGAGCTGAGATCCGGCCACTGCACTCCAGCCTGGGCGACAGAGCGAGACTCCATCTCAAAAAATAAATAAATAAAAATAAAAATAAAAAATAAAAAAAATAAAAATAACATGTAAAGATTTCTAAGGCCAGGCATGGTGGAGCATGCCTGTAATCCCACCACTTTGGGAGGCTGAGGTGGGTGGATCACCTGAGGTCAGGAATTCAAGATCAGCCTGACTTAACATGGTGAAATCCCATCTCTACTAAATACAAATAATTAGCTGGGCATGGTGGCGGGTGCCTGTAATGCCAGCTAGCTACTCAGGAGGCTGAGGCAGGAGAATTGCTTGAACCCAGGAGGTGGAGGTTGCAGTGAGCCAAGATTGTACCATTGCACTCCAGCCTGGGCAACAAGAGCGAAACTCCATCTCAAAAAAAAAAAAAAAAAAGATTTCTAGTAACAACAGCTACCAATTATGAAGTGCTTTTGAGTTGTATCTTAGTAACATTATTGCCAATAAAATGAAGTTTGGAACAAAAGCAAGGAAGGAAATGGCCAGTGCTAGAATTCATGGTGTAATGATTAATGGATACGTTTCTATCTGACTAAAATGGATAATACTCAGAATATAAAGTATAAAACAAACATTGTAAGAGGGAACTGAAGATAAAGATTGTAAGAGAGCACTTGACTACTCTAAATAAATCCACCACTCCTGGACTGAACAAATTACACTCCAGAATTTTGATAAAACTTGCCAGTTAACCTAATAAACCATTTGAGAAAAATTTGAGAGTTCACGTAAAAATGGGAAACTTGCTAGAAACCTGGTGATAACTAAATTAAAGGCAAAAAGATGGTGAAATCTGCAAACCAAACCATACATCAAGGATCTTAGTACTGATCCCAAATAAGAATCTAGAATGAATTGTCCAAAAGATGTGTTTGCAAACAATTAGGAAAAAAAAAGTAACTGCTAAGTTGGCATGGGTTTACTTAAAAAAAAAAAAAAAAAAAAAGGCTGGGTGCAGTGGGTCACACCTATAATCTCAACACTGGATGTCAAGGCAGGAAGGATCACTTGAGACTAGGAGGTCAAGATCAGCCCAGACAACATAATAAAACCCCGTCTCTACAAAAAATACAAAAATCAGTCAGGCATGGTGGCACATGCCTATAGTCCTAGCTACTATAAAGGCTGAGATAGGAGAACTGTTTGAGCCCAGGAGTTTGAGGCTGCAGTGAATCATGATTGCATCACTGCACTCCAGCCTGGGCAACAGAGGGAGAACCTGTCTCAAAATAGTAATAGTAATAATAATAATAATAATAATGCCAGATTAATCCATTCTCTTTTTGGATAGAATTACTAGACATATATCTGAAATTCTGACAAAGCATTTGGTGAGACATTTCATGCAATAAAAATTAGAAAACAGGCCAGGTGCGGTGGCTCATGCCTGTAATCCCAGCACTTTGGGAGGCTGAGACAGGCAGATCATCTGAGGTCAGGAGTTCAAGATCAGCCTGGCCAACATGGACAAACCCCATCTTTACTAAAAATACAAAAATTAGCCAGGTGTGGTGGCACACACCTGTAATCCCAGCTACCAGGGAGGCTGAGGCAGAAGAATTGCTTGGACCCGGGAGGTTGCAGCGAGCCAAGATAGCGCCACTACGCTCCAGCTTGGGTGACAGAGCGACTCCATCTAAAAAAAAAAAAAAAAAAAAAAATTAGAAAATACAGGCTGGATGCAATGACTCATGCTGTAATCACAGTTACTCAGGAGACTGAGGTGGAAGGGTCCCTTGAGCCCAGGAGTTTGAGGCTTCAGTGAGTTACGATCACACCACTGCACTTCAGCCTGGATGACATGGTAAGATCCTGTCTCTACAAAAAATAAAGTAAAAAATTACCCAGGTATGGTGGCACATGCCTGTAGTCCTAGCAACTCGGGAGGCTGAGGTGGGAGGATAACTTGAGTTTGAGGTTACAAAGAATTATCATCACACCACATAATGAGACCCTGTCTCTTAAAAAGAAAAAAGAAAAACAAAGTAGACAAAGTAGAAGCATAATTAAGGTCATTCACTGCACAAATAAACCTAAGGGAATGCTAAGTAATTGATCAATATTAACCTAGCAATGACTTCTATTGATATGAACCAGCATACTGACTTGGCATTGTTCTGTAAAACACTTTCATCAATGACCTGAAATAAAACATAGTGAGCATATCTATCAAATGAGTATTACGTATCTAATGTTGCATAACAATTTTCTACAAATTTGGTGGCTTAAAATATACATTTATTATCTCACAGCTTCTGTGGGTCAGCAGTCCATAGCATGGCTTAACTGGGTCCTCTGCTTCAGGGTCTCTCAAAAGGCTATAATCAAGATATGGGCCACAGGTAGAGCCTCCCTCATTTGACGGCTCAAATAGGGAAGAATCTGGCTCCAAGCTCACGTCATTGTTGTAATTCAGTTCTATGAGGGCTGTTAGACTGAGAGCCTCAGTTCCTAGCTGTTACCAAAAGGCTTCACTCAGTTCCTTGCCATGTGGACTTCTGCAAGATCTTCTCCCAGAAAGATGGAAGGTACAATCTTATGTAAACAAATCACTGAAGCAAGATCCCATCACCTTTCCCATATTGCTTTGGTCATAGATCTTACTGAGGGATTATACAAGAACACGAATATCCAGAGGCAGGGATCACTGGAGGTCATCTTAAGAGTCTGCCTACCACTGTGTATTCCTCCAACACGTCAAGCATTTTTCCACTTCACATCATTTGCAATAGTTGTTTCCTCTGTCTTGAGTGCCCCTTCCTCCAGATAATCACAATGGGGTCCTTCTCATCCTTCAAGTATCAGCTCAAATATCATCTCTGAAATGTAGCGTTTATCAAATTTCCAAGTATCTTGGTTATATGTTTGTTGTCAGATTCCCCCAATAGACTATAACTTCCTTGAGGGCAGGTAACTTATCTGTTGCGTTCTAAATAAAATGCTATTTATAATACCTGTAGTTGTCGAGGTTTTGAAATGTGGCCAATCCAAGTTGAGACATGTTGTAAGTGTAAATATCCACTGAATTTCAAAGTATAAAAGAAAGGGTGTAAAATATCTCAATGACATATTTATATTGATTGTATGTTGCAAGGATATTTGGGATATTATCTAACTTTTTTTCTTTTTTTTGAGACAGAGTCTCGCTCTGTTGTCCAGGCTGGAGTGCAGTGGTGCAATCTCAGCTCACTGCAACCCCCACCTCCCGGGTTCAAGCAATTCTCCTGTGTCAGCCTCCTAAGTAGCTGGGACTATAGGCGCCAGCCACCACGCCTGGCTAATTTTTGCATTTTTAGTAGAGACAGGGTTTTACCATGTTGGCCAGGCTGGTCTCAAACTCCTGATCTCAAGTGATCCACCTGCCTCGGCCTCCCAAAGTGCTGGGATTACAGGCATGAGCCACCGCGCCCGGCCTATTATCTAAATTATTACACAAGATTATTCTGGATATCTGGAGATACAATATCTCCAGTACCTAAAACAGTGCTTAGAAGAGGCACTCAGTATTTGTTGAATATTCACTCAACAATGTACCAAACTTGTGAGGAATGACAGACTTAAGATCTAAAAAGATCTAAACACTTCAGAATGAGTTTTATTAAATAAAAGTTAATAGAAATAAATGTAAGTATACTGTATTCGGGTCTAAAAAACCAACAGGGCAGAGATTAAGATGAAGAATATAACAATTACCTTATTTTTAAGATCTTAAGTGGTACTATCCAATAGAAACATAACATGAGTCACATATGTAATCTTAAATTTTCTAAAAGCAACATAAAAAAGCAAGAAAAAATAGGTGACTTTTCTTTTTTTTTGAGACAGGGTCTCACTTTGTCACTCTTGCTTAATTATAATGGTACAATCATAGCTCACTGCAGCATCAAACTTCTGGGCCCAGAGATCCTCCCACCTCTGCCTCCCAAGTAGCTAGGAATGCATGCCTCCTATCATGCCTGGCTGATTTTTAAATTTGTTGTAGAGATGAGGTATTGCTGTGTTGACCAGGCTGGTCTCAAGTTATCCTCTAGCCTTGGCCTCCCAAAGTGTTGGGATTATAGGCGTGAGCCACTGCACCTGACTGAAATTAATTTTAATAATACACTTATTGGCTGGGTGGGGTGGCTCACACCTGTAGTCCCAGAACTTTGGGAGGCCAAGGTAAGCGAATCGCTTGAGCTCAGGAGTTCAAGACCAGACAACATGATGAAACCCCATTTCTACAAAAAAATACAAAAATGAGCTGGGCTTGGTGGCAAGCGCCTTCAGTCCCAGCTACTCAGGAGGTGGAGGCAGGAGGTTCGCTTGACCCCAGAGGTGGGGGATTGGGGTGAGGCAGAGGTTGCAGTGAGTCAAGATCGGGCCACTGCATGCCAACCTGGGTGACAGTGAGATCCTGTCTCAAAAAATAATAACAACACATTTAACTGAAGTATCCCAATTCTTATCACTGCAATGTGTAATCAATGTAAGTATGTCATTGAGATATTTTACATCTTTAATTTTGTACTTTAAAATTCAGTGGATAGTTACACTTCCATGTCTCAACTTGGATTGGGTACATTTCAAAAGTTCAGTCGCTACATGTATTATTATAAATGCATTTCTATTTAGACAGCTTTTACAACTACGTTATGGAGGCTGTTGCATTTGGATTTTATCCTGCAGAAGTGCCATTATAAATTCCTGAGCATTATAAAGGCTTTAGTGAGTACATACTTTATGCCAGGCACCACTCTCAATGCTTCATATGCATTAACTAATTTCATCTACTCACAATCCTATGAATTACTATCCTAATTTTACATGATAAAATTGTGAGTATTAACACAATGGCAATATACGGGACTAAAAGATGAGACTGACAAGAGTTAGGTTATTTTTATTTACTTACTTATGTCCCTTTTTGACTTAGATAATATTTCAGGTCATTTACAAAACTACATAAATAAGACAAAATAACATGAGTGAAAGTGGGACAAAAGAAGGAACATTTCTTTTTTTTTTTTTTTTTTTTGAGACGGAGTCTCGCTCTGTCGCCCAGGCTGGAGTGCAGTGGCTGGATCTCAGCTCACTGCAAGCTCCGCCTCCCGGGTTTACACCATTCTCCTGCCTCAGCCTCCCAAGTAGCTGGGACTACAGGCGCCTACCACCTCGCCCGGCTAGTTTTTTGTACTTTTTAGTAGAGACGGTGTTTCACCGTATTAGCCAGGATGGTCTCGATCTCCTGACCTTGTGATCCGCCCGTCTCGGCCTCCCAAAGTGCTGGGATTACAGGCTTGAGCCACTGCGCCCGGCCAAGGAACATTTCTGCTGATGTGACTTGATTCCTGAATGTTAAACTCTGAGTTTTTAAATGTTATTTTACTGCAAAAACAATATTAACATAATAGAAATTCAAAGTAAAAAGTTTCCTGTAGTCCTATTATCTCACTAAAACAATGATTTAATTCTTGCCTATATGCATATTCCATTTTTACAAATTTGCAGTAACTGCAGCTAGTATTTTACATTCTACTCTTTTTTCTCAGCATTATGCCATAATTTTTTCCTTTTATTGGAGTCTTATGTGCTTTCTCTCCACTCCCTCAGACTGTACCCAATGTTAAATCCTAGTGTATTTCTCTGTATTTCTTCTCTTTGCTCAGCAATACACATCCAAATATATACACACATATATGGCAAGAGGTATTGCTGAGGTGGCAGGGTTTTTAAAAATGGGATCATATGTTTCTCTACACACTGCTCTTCACACTATTTCACAGATACCTTTCTGCTTTAATAGAAATAGTTATAATCCATCTTGATTGCTACATAATATTCCACATAAAATCATTTATCCAGCAATTCTTCTAATGATGGACATGTAGATTATTTTTGTTTTCTGCAAACAATGCTGCAATAAACATCCCAACACATATAACCTCCTTCTACGCTGATTTGTTGTTGTTGTTAGAGGCAAGGTCTCATTATGTTGCCCAGGCTGGTCTCGAATTCCTGGGCTCAAGGGTCCTCCCACCTCAGCCTCCTGAGTAGCTGGGACCACAGGTATGTGCCACCACGTCTAGCTAAAAGTTGTTTAAATTGCTTGTAGAGATGGGGTCTCCCTATGTTGCCCACGCTGGTCTTGACCTCCTGGGTTCAAGCATCTTCTTGCCTCAGGCTCCTAAAGTGCTGGGATTACAGGTGTGAGGCACTGCATTTGGCCTTAATCTCATTTTTTCCATGAACTTTTTGAAGTCCGCTTGCATGTAGTCCAAGAAGGGAATGTAAAAAGAGCCAAAAGTATTTTGAGACACAGACATGGAATAGTTTCTCCTTCAGACAAAAAAAAAAAAAAAAAAAAAAAAAAAATTTAGGCCTTATAGGGAATATAATAAGCAAAATCAAACTAAGCAAATTATATAGTCTGTTACAAGTTGAAAGTACTATGGAAAAAAATAATGAGGGGAAAGGAGATGGAAAGCAGGGCAGTCAGGGAGAAGCAATTTTTAAAAGATGGTCAGGATAGGTCTCAGTAGGAGGTTGAGGTTTCAGCAAAGACTTGAGGGAAGTCAAGTAGTCAGCCATGTGGATATCCTAAAAGAAAGCGTTTCAGAGGGAGAAAATACAAAGGTCTTGAGGTAAGGGACATGCACTGTGTATACCAGGAATAGCAAAGAGGTCAGTGAAACTGGGGCCTCACTGGCTTAAGGACAGAAAAATGGGAGTTTATATATTAATTGCCTTAGCCAATCATGCTATTTTTCTTCCTCTTCACTTCAGTTGCTATGCTGAGTCTTGTGGACATTCATGCAACATGCCCCCTCCTCTTCACCTCCATATAACACCCAGGGTAACTCTTTTGATTTTCCACATCAGTGTCAACTGTGGGATTTTATGACTTCCAAAATATGCCGGAACTATACTCAGTTTATTTTTTTAGATCATCATCAAGGTCCTGAGGCCAAAAATCTAATTATTATTATTATTATTATATTATTTTTAGACGGAGTTTCACTCTTATTGCCCAGGCTGGAGTGAAATGGTGCAATCTCAGCTCACTGCAACCTCCACCTCCCAGATTCAAGCAATTCTCCTACCTCAGCCTCCTGAGTAGCTAGGATTACAGATGCCCGCCACTGTACCCGGCTAATTTTTGTATTTTTAGTAAAGACAGGGTTTCACCATGTTGGCCAGTCTGGTCTCGAACTTCTGACCTCAGGTGATCCACCCGCCTTGGCCTCCCAAAGCGCTAGGATTACAGGTGTGAGCTACCATGCCCAGCCCAAAAATCTAATTATATCTTAACACAACTGACTAGGACCAGAGTGCTATTCAAAGGAAGGACTGGAACAATTACTTTTGCAGTTTATAGCAAAAGTGCCAATTTTTCCTTTCCCTATCCAACCAATCCACTTCCCTCACTTCTACAAAACCTACTTTTAGGCCAGGCATGGTGGCTCACGCCTGTAATCCCAGCACTTTGGGAGGCCGAGGCGGGTGGATCATTTGAGGTCAGGAGTTCAAGATGAGCCTGGCCAACATGGTGAAACCCCATCTCTACTAAAAATACAAAACAAACAAAAAAAAAAAAAAATTAGCCAGGTGTGGTGGCAGACGTCTGTAATCCCAGCTACTCAGGAGGCTGAGGTAGGAAAATCACTTGAACCCAGGAGGTGGAGGCTGCAGTGAGCTGAGGTCAGGCCTCTGAACTCCAGCCTGAGTGACCAAGTGACTCTGTCTCGAAAAAAATTAAAAAATAAAAAATAAAAACCTACTTCTAAACTAACCACGACTAGATAGTCACTGCTGATCAATTCTACTAACTAGGTATAACCAAAGTTATTTATACTGAGAAGTGACTAATTTTAGAAGTTTAAATGTTTTATAAAGAAATTTTAAAACTCTTAATAGCTCCATATAGACTACAGAACAGAAAATTCTTAGTTTGACTTCAAGATTCTCCCCTACCTGGGCTTAAAACTGTTTTACTATCTCCTGTTTTGAGAACTCCCTCCAACCAAGCCAGTCATTCTCCCAAAGCATCATGTTCATTCCCACATCTGCTCCTTTTCCACTTGTTCTCTAAAATGTTCTTTCTTCCAAGGCTTAACTCTATGTCCACCAACTACATAAAGCCTTGTTTCACCACCTCAGTTCATAGTTTTCCCCTCTTCTAACTTCTATCACTTGTCTTGTAGCTCATAGTGTTACGGGATCCTTGGGGTGTCCATTTTCTGGCCAGAAACCTCTGTGGCCACAGTGCCTTTGCCCGAGTTCTTGTCCTGCATCCAGGAAGAATGAGGTATGTGGACAATGAAGGGTGAAAAAGACAAAGATGAGCTTTATTGAGTGTTACAGCAGCTCAGAGACCTGCAGTCGGTAGTTCCTCTCTGTAGGCAGGTCGTCCATCAAGTATTCAGTTCTCAGTAGAGAGGAGGCCCTGGAGAGGGTGGCTCCTCTCTGCAACTGATCGTCCTGATGTCTGCAGCTCTCAGAATAGAAGAGGCCCTGGAGAGGGTGGCTCTTCTCTGCCCACAGGTTGTCTCTGCAGCTCTCCGCAGGGAGGGTAAGTCCTTTCTGCAACTGGTTGTTCCGTCATCTCCAACTATCAGCAGAGAGGGTAGCTTCTCTCTTAGGCTGGTTGACCCATAGGTCTCTGTCCTCTTGGTCCTCTGGCAGTCCTCTGCCCTGCTCTGGGTGAACCCAGGGCTTTTATGGACCTCAGAGGGAAGTACATGCCAATTGGTCCATGGGCAGCCATGGCAGGCCAGAAGATGCACCACGAGTCCCTACTCCAGTCTGCAGGACTGGCAGCCTGGACCCCTGTCTTCAGGCCCTCCCTGACCTGAAGGTGGGGGTCTTACTGGGGACTCACCCTCTTCTACCCAGGAATCAATCTGCCTCCTGCTGCCATTCTTGGCCCCAAGCCCGCTCTGACATTGGAGCAGGGCATGAGAGTGGAGAGAGGCCAGGCGGTGGGAGCAGACCCTCCTGAGCTTGCAGGGATTGCGGTAGGGTGTCTAGCTGGTCCCCCAAGGATGCAGGCTGCAGAGATGCCCACAGGTCCTACACCTGGAAGGGCAGCCACAATGGCACCAGGGGCTCCTGCGTCAACTCAGAAGGGGCGGGGCTCCCACAGGCTTCATGGAGTGTGCAGCCCTAGTCATACCTCCCTGCTGCAGCTGGCTGCCATCAATAGGGCAAACTCAAATTTTTCTGAACTTCCCCAAACACATACACACACACGCGACTCTTTCAAAATTTATATATAATCAAACTGGTTGTCCATGATTGGATCCTGTTATCACTGATGACTATTTATACACATAAATTTTGGATACATACAATGGTTAATTATAGCAGTAAGTCCCTTACAATGCATTGTATATGTTCTCTTACCCTTACATGCATTTGTTCATCAAATCTTGTGAATTCTACCCTTTAAAAGTTCGTCAATTCCATACACACTTCTTCAGCATTATGTTCTACTGTATGACGTTAACCTCTTCCAACTAGACTATTGCCATACCCCATTAATTGGCTTCAGTCCAATCTTCTCACTTCCAGTCCATTCCCTTCATTCCTGAGTAATGTTTTTGTTTTGAGACAGTCTTGCTCTGTTGACCAGACTGGAGTGCAGTGGCAGCAATTAGTGCTGACTGCAGCCTCGACCTCTCAGGTCCAAGTGATCCTGCTGCCTCAGTCTCCCAAGTACCTGGGACCACAGGCACACAGTACCACACATGGCTAATTTTTCTACTTATCGTAGAGATGAGGTTTCATTACATTGCCCAGGCTGACCTGAGTGCTGTGTCTACACACAAATCTAACCTTATTCTCCTGGTTAAAACTTCTGGTGACTCCAAACCCTTTAGCTTGGTGAGACCCTTTCAAATCCGCCCCATGGAAGCTCAGTAATAATCAACCAAAATAAAAGAGTGGCAGCAGCTGCTGCCCCAGTTCGCCTTTACACAGATTGATCTCAACCAGTTCCCCAATATGCCTGTGCATAATTTTCCCATTGCTAGAAATGCCCTATTTCTCTTTGCCATATGCACGCTCCCTCTTATTTCAAGGTCCAGCTCAAAAGTCACCTCCTGTCTACAACTTCCTCTGATGCTCCTGAGCAGGGCTGGCTGAATCCCTGCCTCTTTACAATAAGCAAATACAGTCTTTTTTTTATTTCTTTTTTTTTTTTTTTTCTGAGACCTTGTCTCGCTCTGTCACCTAGGCTGAAGTACAATGGTGCAATCTTGGCTCACCCAAACCTCTGCCCCTTGGGTTCATGCAATTCTCCTGCCTCAGCCTCCTGAGTAGCTGGGATTATAGGCACGCGCCACCACACTCGCCTGATTTTTGTGTTTTTAGTACAGACGGGGTTTCACCATGTTGGCCAGGCTGGTCTCGAACTGCTGACCTCAAGCAATCCACCTGCCTCGGCCTCCCAAAGTGCTGGGATTACAGGCGTGAGTCAACGCGTCCAGCCAGAATAATATTTTACAGCAATTACACTGCACTGCTTAGATCATTATTCCTATGCCGCCTCCTCCCCCAACAAGGTGCGTGCCTTCAACACAGAACTGTCTTGTTTCTGTCTATTCCGTAGCCTCTCAGGCAAAGCCAGGGTCTGGCACAAGCCAAGGACCGAGTGACTACCTGCGGAACATAATTAATAGAATTGCGTCTGGGGTTCCTGGAGGGTGGGCCTTGGCTGGGCGGATCCCAGAAGCCTGGCGTCTCCCAGGGGAGGCGCTCACCTCAGAGTGGGTCTAAGAGGGCCCTGCCTGCCACACTAACCGCCAAGCCTGGTCAAGAAGCTCGGGGAAGCCGCGTAGCCACTGCCCGCCTGCGTCAGGGCGGTGACGAAGCCTGACTGATAATAACAGCTGAACTTAACTAATAGACTGACCTAGGGTTGGAGCGGGTCCCAACCAACTGCCTGACGGCCCAAAGTTAGTAAGAAGGGATGACAGGCCTTGTCATCTTCGAAGGAGAGGAAGGGCAGCAAAAGAATTCCTGTAGCGTTCCTACGCGCGCTTCGCGCCTCTTCTCATGCGGAGCAGGAAAGGAAGTGGACGAACCCGCCGGGAGACTCGCCGAGTGCGCGCGCGCAGCAGCCCATTTTCCCGCCCCCAAAGCGGCCCGCCCTTTTACCCAGGCCCTACGCGAGCTTCGCCGAGTACGCGTGCGCGGCAGCTTTCTCCCTCCCGCCCCGCCCCTCACCCTAGACAGACGGGAGCCTCCTGGGGTGTCCACGTGAGCGCGCGTGAGCCCGCCCCCCCCCAAGTCACGTGATCGCTGACTCCCGGCATTCTCCACTACGGCTTACCTACCTCCCTCGCCCAGAACCCGGCGATATGGCTGCCGCTGTGCCCCGCGCCGCGCCTCTCTCCCCGCTGCTTCCCCTTCTCTTGGGCTTCCTGCTCCTCTCCGCTCCGCATGGCGGCAGCGGCCTGCACACTAAGGGCGCCCTTCCCCTGGATACGGTCACTTTCTACAAGGTAACAGGGGCGTGGGACGTCGCGCGCAGGTGCTGTTGGGCCGCCTGGAAGAGCGCGCGCCCGTGGATAGACGCTGAACACCGGGAGCTGACGGGAGATGGTCTGTAGCAATGGTCCCAGGGCTTCCCGGCGTCCTACAGGCCTAGTGGACTCTGAGCCGGGGGAATGTTATGACCACCGGGCATGCACGCTTCAGGGCCCTGGCGCACCCGTGCTTTTGCAGCATTTATACTTGCATCCTCCCTTGCAAAGATGCAGCCGAGGGAACTGGGTTCCCCTTCCCTTCACCTAGGGGGAGAGGGTGGTGCGTGGAGAGATCCAACCCTCGAGTCCCAAGTGGGAGAACCGGAGGGCGGTGCGAGGTCGACGCCACCGGGCTCCCGGCTGTGGTAGCGGGGAGGGGTTGGCGGGGAGAAATGCAGGCGCGTTAGCCTGCATGTTCGCGCCCCTCTTCCCCAGGGATGGATTGCAGCCTGCTTTGCATATGCAAACAATGATCAGATATCATATATCTTGAATAGTGCAAGCGTGAAGAATAAGCTTCAGTTCAGCCACCCTGAAAAGCAGGGGCCCCCAACCACCAGGCCTGTCGGTGGCCTGTTAGAAACCGGGCCGCACAGCAGGAGGTGAGCAGCGCGTGACCGAGCATTACATCCTGAACTCCACCTCCTGTCACATCAGCTGCGGCATTAGATTCTCATAGGAGCACGACCTTTATTGTGAACTGCGCATGTGAGGGATCCAGGTTGTGTGCTTCTTATGAGAATCTAATGCCTGATGATCTGAGGTGAAACAGGTTCATGTTGAAACCACCCAACCCCCCACCCACATGGAAAAATTGTCTTCCATGAAACCAGTCCTTGGTGCCAAAAAGGTTGGGGATAGCTGTTGTAGAAAACATCTTGGGTTTGGCAACAAAATGAATAAAATTGGGTCAAGGCATGGAAGAATTTGCCACTACCTCTGCCCCTCCCCCTTCCATTTTTGCAGAATTAGGGATCCTGGCCTGGGTAAATGGATGGTTGGAAATGGTGGCAGAATGCAATACCGCAGTCCCAGTCCCCTCCTCTTGCACCTGTCTTCACCCACGAGCAGCTTTTAACTTCCTCTAGAAGATGGGCAAGCTTAGTGTTGTGAGAGAGCCAGTCATTTCATTTTTAGGTTTTGTACTCATTATGGGGAAGTGAAACCAAGAAGTAGTTTTCTCCAGTGGTTGAAGTCTTCCCTATTTTCGAGCATTCCCTGTCATGGACTTGGCACTTGTAGCTCATTCAAGGCAAAGTTTTTTTAAAAGTGTAGGCCGGGCATAGTGGCTCACGCCTATAATCCCAGCACTTTGGGAGGCTGAGGTGGGTGGATCTCCTGAGGTCAGGCGAGACCAGCCTGACTAAAAAGGTGAAACCCTGTCCCTACTAAAAATACAAAAATTAGCTGGGCGTCGTGGCAGGCACCTATAGTCTCAGCTCCTCAGAAAGCTGAGACAGGACAATTGCTTGAACCTGGAAGGCAGAGGTTACAGTAAGCCAAGATTGCACCACTGCACTCCAGCCTGGGCGACAGAGCGAGACTCCATCTCAAAAAAAAAAAAAAGTGTGGGCCAGGTGCGGTGGCTCATGCCTATAATCCTGGCACTTTGGGAGGTGGAGGTGGGTGGATCACCTGAGGTCAGGAGTTGGAGACCAGCCTGGCCAACATGGTGAAACCCTGTCTCTACTAAAAATACAAAGATTAGCTGGGCGTGGTGGTGGGCGCCTGTAATCCCAGCTACTGGGGAGGTGGGGCAGGAGAATCACTTGAACCCGGGAGGCAGAGGTTGCAGTAAGCTGTGATCATGCCATTGCACTGCAACAAGAGCAAAACTCTGTCTCAAAAAAAAGAAGTGTAGGTATGGCTGGTTGGTTGTCAGGCACACTCAGACACACCCTGCAGCACCCTGTGCTTTGGGGGCCTTTATTGGCAAAGTGACACCCCTACCCTACCCTGCTCCATGGGAATGAGATAATATCACAGAACAAGTGTAACCTAAAGGGAAACTTTGCACCATAAAGCTAACAGTGTTTTCTACTATTATCACCCTAATCTAGGTCAACATTACAATAGCCTCTTCTCTGGTCTCCCTGCTTCTACTCTTGAGTCTCCACACAGTAGCTTATGTCCTACATGACCTGACTCCTGGCTTCCCTTTCATCTCCCAACCATTCTCCTTCTGTCTTTTGAATATTCCTTGCTCTTTACTGCCTTAGGATGTGTTGCACTAGTTGTTCCTTGTGACTGGAATATTCTCTGCCCAAAGTTTGAAAGGCTAGTTGGTTACTTGTCATCATTCAGACTTAGGTTAAGTGTTTTTTTCTTAGAATTCTTCCTTAATTTATCTTCCCCCCAGTCTAAAGTGCCAGTCACGTTAATCTGTTTTATTTCTCCATACAGCACTCGTCAGTGATTTTTTTAAAATCCATTTTGCTATCTTTCTCTCTCACTGGAATATTATGTGCTCATGAAGAAGCTCCTTGTCTGTTTTGTTCCTGATCATCTGCACTGCATAGCAGATTACCTGTCTCATAGAATGTGCACAATAACAAATTTGTTGCATGAATGAACAAAACGTTTTCTCCAGTGTCTTTTCAAATCTTTTCTTCATCACCATTGAACCAAAGGGAAATGTACTAGTGTTTTGTCTGGCAGCCTTGTTCCACACTTTGCCTTTCGGTGATTTCCAGTATCTTTTTTTGTTGTTGTTTCTTTCCCTTCACCATCACTAGAATGTTAGCTTCATGATCTAAGAGATCCCATTTTGTTCCCTGCTGTGTTCACTTAGTATGGTGCCTGGCACATGATAGGCCCTTAGTAACTTTTTATTCAGTGAACGAATGAATGAATAATGAACTTATCTATACTTTAAAGAAGTGAGTTGCCTGATTATAGGTAATGGTAGAGCTGATTCCTACCAGCCCACTGGACACCAAGGGCTGGTAGGAAGTAGATGAGGAAAATAGATTTCTAAAGCTATCATTAAGAGATAACAGACCACTTTGGGAGGCCAAGGCGGGTGGATCACGAGGTCAGGAGATCGAGACCATCCTAGCTAACACAGTGAAACCCTGTCTCTACTAAAAATACAAAAAAATTAGCTGGGCGTGGTGGCAGGTGCCTCTAGTCCCAGCTACTTGGGAGGCTGAGGCAGGAGAATGGCATGAATACGGGAGGCGGAGCTTGCAGGGAGCCAAGATGGCGCCACTGCACTTCAACCTGGGCGACAGAGTGAGACTCTTTCAAAAAAATAAATAAATAAATACATAACAGACTAAGATAACGAGAAAATCCTTTATGCGAATGTTTGCCATTCAAAACCATTCCGCCTTACCCTTGTAACTAAGAATGGTGGAAGTAAAAGGTGGAGATCTCTGAATTATATTTTAATGTTAGACCACCGTATAATTATTAACATTATTCCATAATACAAATGCAGGCCCTTGAAAGTAGGTATCCCGTGTTGTGCTTTTTAAACAAGTACTTCTCCCCTTCCCCAACATGTAGCATCTGCTACAAAACCTGTCAGAGTATTGTTCATTCATCAGATATTTTCAGAACATCTGCCACATTCCAGACACTGTTGGGCACTAGGGATACAGCAGAAAACAGGTCAGACAAGGTTCTTATTCTCATAAATGTATATTCTAGTGGAGAGGATGGAAAACAAGCAAATAAGGATTTCAGAGAGTGAGTAATGCACTGAAGAAAATACAGCGGGGTAATGATACCAGGGTATGATGAAAATGAAGCCATATTAGACAGTCTGATTGGAGGAGTCCCCAGTAGCAGGGGACATTTGAACTGAGCCTTCAATGATAAAGACATGACCATGAAAAGAACCGGGGAAAGGACATTCCAGCCAGTGGAGAGCAAATGAAAAAGCTCGGAGTGGGAGTAAGTTTCATATGCTGAACTGAAATAAGGCCAGTTGGGCCAGAGGGATGTGATCTCATTTGTATTTTAAGTCTTTCCTGCTTTTAGGCCTCTAGAGCTCAGGCTTTTTGGCATTTAAAGATGACCTGTTCTGGTGTCTTCTCCTCCCTCCTTTGTGTCCCTAAACAGTGTTAAATATTTTTAAAAACCAAGAGGACATCAGTACAGGGTAAAGGACAAAGACTAACAAGAACATTGTATCTTTTTTTTTTTTGAGATGGAGTTTCACTCTTGTCACCCAAGCCAGAGTTCAATGGCACGATCTCGGCTCACTGCAACCTCCACCTCCCAGGTTTAAGCAATTCTCCTGCCTCAGCTTCCTGAGTAGGTGGGATTACAGGTGACCGCCACCATGCTCAGCTAATTTTTGTGTTTTTAGTAAAGACGGGGTTTCGCCATGTTGGCCAGGCTGGTCTCCACCTCCTGACCTCAGGTGATCCACCAGCCTCAGCCTCCCAAAGTGCTGGAATTACAGAAGTGAACCACTGCGCCCAGCTCAGAACATTGTATCTTTGCCTTCAGCCAGAATTATGTCAGCTTGACATAATTTTTTTTTTCTTTTGAGAGAGAGAGAGAGATGGGGTCTCACTCTGTTAAACAGGTTGGATTACAATGGTACAGTTGTAGCTCACTGTAACGTCTGACTCCTAGGCTCAAGTGATTTTCCACCTCAGCCTCCTGAGTAGTTTAGCTGGGAATACAGGTGTGTGCCACCGTGCCTGGCCAATTTTTTTTTTTTTTTTTAAGCCAGCTGTGTTGTCCAGGCTGGTCTTGAACTTCTGGCCTCATGTGATCCTCCCACTTCAGGCCCACAAAATGTTGAGATTACAGGTGTGAGCCACCATGCCCAGCCGTGACATGATTATTTACAGTGATTGCTTGTGATGAAAAAACTCGATGATACGGATCACTTGGATTAGGAAAACAAAAAGTTGATGGAAGTGAGGAAGGCAGTGTTATGCTAAAGTGGCTGGTTAGATAAAACTTGTGCATTGGGAGAAACCATCAAAAGAAGTCCTTGACTTCCTCAGTAAGTTAAATGTAGACTTAGCATATGACCTCCACAGTTCCACTTGTAGGTATATACCCAAAAGAGTGGAATACAGGTTGCCAGGCACAGTGGCTCACGTCTCTAATCCTAGCACTTTGGGAGGCCAAGGCGGGTGGATCACGAGGTCAGGAGATCGAGACCATCCTGGCTAACATGGTGAAACCCCGTCTCTACTAAAAATACAAAAAATTAGCTGGGCGTGGTGGTGGGCGCCTGTAGTCCCAGCTACTTGGGAGGCTGAGGCAGGAGAATAGCCAGAACCAGGGAGGCGGAGCTTGCAGTGAGCTGAGATGGCGCCACGGCACTCCAGCCTGGGCGAAAGAACAAGACTCTGTCTCAAAAAAAAAAAAAAAGTGGAATACAAGTGTTCAAACAAAACATGTTACGTTATGTGAATGTTCATAGCAGCACTATTGACAGTGGCCAAAAGGTGGAAACAACCCAAACATTCAGCTGATGAGTGAATAAATAAAATGTGGTCTATCTGTACAATATAATTTATTTGGCTGTAAAAAGTAACAATGTAGCAATACATGGTACAACATGGATACACTGAAAACATGCTTGGCCAGGCGCGGTGGCTCACGCCTGTAATCCCAGCACTTTGGGAGGCCAAGGTGGGTGGATCACCTGAGGTCGGGAGTTTGAGACCAGCCTGACCCACATGGAGAAACCCCATTTCTACTAAAAATACAGAATTAGCCAGGCTTGGTGGCGCATGCCTATAATCCCAGCTACTTGGGAAGGCTGAGGCAGGAGAATCGCTTGAACCTGGGAGGCAGAGGTTGCGGTGAGCTGAGATCGCACCATTGCACTCCAGCCTGGGCAACAAGAGTGAAACTCCGTCTTAAAAAAAAAAAAAAGAAAACATGCTAAATGAAAAAAGCCAGACACAAAAGGCCACATACTGTACATTTCCATCAGAATAGACAAATCTATAGAGACAGAAAATACATTAGTGGTTGCTGGGGCTGGGAGGAGGAAGACTGGGGAGTGACTGCATAATGAGTATGGGGTTTCCTTTTGGGATGATGAAAATGTTCTGGCACTGGATAGTAGTGATGGTTGCACATTCTTAATGCACTGAATCACACAGAATGTACACTTTTAAATGGTTACAATGGCAAATATTATGTGAATTTTACTGCAATTAAATGTCTCACCCCGACAGTTTAAAACCCAGAGATCTAGCCAGAGAGAAGTGTAGTCTAGGGAGAGCACATTGTCCCAAGCCTGGCCTCTTACTAACTTAACTGCCCTGAAATTGCTGGGTTCAGACTCCGGCCTGTCTAGCCAAAGTGTCCTCCATGATGCCAACTCCTTTGTAGGTAGTTTTGTTTATTTTTGTCAGATTTCTTGTTCAAGGTTTACTGAGAAAGGCCTCCTGGGATGATGAGCATGACAGGGGCTGATGTAGTGTGCAAAGGGTCTGCTTCACCTAACTGAAAGGAACCCTGCAGGAGAAGGCCTTATTATGTCTGCAGCCTTGTTTATTCTGGACAGGGTTGTGTATATCTTTGATTAGTGTGAACAGGGACTAATGGGGTGCCCTGCACATTGCTGGCACTCACTAAATTGTTAAATGAGTCAATGGGTGAACGAAGAAATATTAATTTGTGAGAGCTTGCCTCCCTTGTGGGCTTGTTTCCATTCTATTTCTTAAACAGGGGCCCCTTGGGAAGGGGAATTAGCCCCAAAAGTCCCTGGAACACCCACTTGCTCAGCTCTATACGCCCTCAGGTCATTACCAAAAGCAAGTTCGTCTTGGTGAAGTTCGACACCCAGTACCCCTACGGTGAGAAGCAGGATGAGTTCAAGCGTCTTGCTGAAAACTCGGCTTCCAGCGATGATCTCTTGGTGGCAGAGGTGGGGATCTCAGGTATGGACAAGTCCAGGATGGCTGGGGAGGGCAGAGAGGGAGGAAGCTAGAAATCGACCCAGCATCTTTCCTTCTGAGCCACCCTCAAGGAGTATAAGTAAACAGGTTCATGGCCTCTAAAGGAATCTGGTGCCCATAGCAGGCTTAACCTGAGCAGATTCTGGGACCATGGAATCTCAGCTCAGCCGTGCAGGTGCCTGAAGGGAAGGGAACCCCTCTTCCTTCATATTCCACCCCTCTCTGACATTAAACTGTGAGAACTTTGAGCTCTCCTTGCAGGGAACACTGGGCAGAGGGGGTGCTGTGTCCCCTAGGGGACTGCATAGTCAGTTCTGTCTTCATTTCAGCTTCTGTACCAAAACTGTTTGGTTTTGGCTTTAGCTCAAATGCACTGATGCCATCACTAATCCAAGGGCACCTCCCAACCACAGTGATAGCTTCAGTAGTCGCCAGCATTTAGTGGTCGACAGGGTAAAGATCTGCGCCCCCCCATTGCATTTTAAATCTTCACTTGAACTCTGCCTGAGAAGCAAGATGTATTATCTCCATGTTATACTTCAAGAAAAAAAACGGAAGCTCAAAGCTTAAAGGACTGTGGGCTATGGAGTGGCTCATCCAGAGCTCCACCTAAGTGTTTAGTCCCATGCAGGGACTTACTTGTCTCACTTCCCTCCCAGCATGGATGCCTCCATTCCGTAGTAAGCTGGGAACTTAGTAGAGTCTGGTCCTGGGTAGATAGAGATAGCTGGCACACCTCTCCAGGACAGTCAGTCAGATTTGACTCAACTTTAGGTAACTCCCTTGGTGCTTTTATTAGAAAAATAATAATAGTTAACATTTATCAGATGTTTACTGTGTGCCAGGCCACTGTGTTGAGTGTTTTACATGTGTTTCATCTTTGCAAGAGCTCTATGAAGGAGGTCCCATGTGGTACTATTACCTCCATTGTTTCAAATGAAGAAATGGATGCTTAGAGTAACTTGCTCAAGAATGTGGAATTGTTAAGTGGCAGAACTAGGTTTGGAACCCTAGGCATCCAATACTACCACTACTAGTAGTTGGTCTTAGCCGTTTCTTGGCAAAGTGTAAGAAACCAGTTGTCACAGCATCAGCCCTTGGGGCTGCTACTGCCCGTTAGGAAGGATGTTTTGCAGATACTAACAGCAGCTACCACATATTAAGCATTTAACCCGGCCAAGTATGCACATATTCCCTCATCCGGTCCTCCCAACAGCCCCCATGTGGCAGGGACTGTGTTCCTTCCCTTCCACATGCTCCCCTTTCTCACCCAACTCCAGCCAGACTGGCCTTTGTAATCCTGAAATTTCCTGAGCTTAGTCCTGCCTCAGAGCTTTTGCACTTGCAGTCCTTTCTGCCTGAGATACTCTTCCCAGATCTTCGCGTGGCTGGCTCCAGGACATTCAGGTCCTTTAGCGGATGTCACCTTCACAGGGAGGCCTTCCATGACCACCCAAAGTGGGCTTTCTTACCCAGTCACTTTGTCACATCACACTGTTTTGTTTTCCCTATGCCACTCATCACCTATGTTTATGTGTTTGTTATGTCTCTTCTCTCGCTTAGAAGAATATGAGCTTAATAGTCTTTTTTCTTTTTTTTTTTTTTTTTTTTTTTTGAGACAAAGTCTCACTCTGTTGCCCAAGCTGGAGTGCAGTGATGCGATCTCAGATCACTGCAACCTCCACCTCCTGGGTTCAAGCGATTCTCCTGCCTCAGTCTCCCGAGTAGCTGGGACTACAGGCACGTGCCACCATGCCCTGCTATTTTTTTTGTATTTTTAGCAGAGATGGTGGTTTCACTATGTTGGCCAGGCTTGTCTTTAACTTCTGACCTTGTGATCTGCCCGCCTTGGCCTCCCAAAGTGCTGGGATTACAGGCATGAGCCACCGCATCCGGCCGAGCTTAATACCCTTAATCACAACTAGACCCTCAGCACCTAGAACAGCATCTGACACATAGTGGGCATATAATAAATATTCAGAAGAATCTCCATTTTTTCATCTAACAGTTCAGAGTTTAATTATTTGCCTAGTGCTACATGGCTAGGAAGTGGCAGAAGAGGAATTCAAACCCAGGTCTGTATGGTTGCTCCTCACTTTGAACCATTACATGGCCAAGAAAATTCTTCTTCCCCTCAGTGCAGCTAGGTCCCATAGCAATTTTCTGCCCTGAGTTCCTCATGGTCTTGCTTTTTGTGTCTGGTTTCTGCTCACAGATTATGGTGACAAACTGAACATGGAACTGAGTGAGAAATACAAGCTGGACAAAGAGAGCTACCCAGTCTTCTACCTCTTCCGGGATGGGGACTTTGAGAACCCAGTCCCATACACTGGGGCAGTTAAGGTTGGAGCCATCCAGCGCTGGCTGAAGGGGCAAGGGGTCTACCTAGGTATGCCTGGTTGCCTGCCTGTATACGACGCTCTCGCTGGGGAGTTCATCAGGGCCTCTGGTGTGGAAGCCCGCCAGGCCCTCTTGAAGCAGGGGCAGGACAACCTCTCAAGTGTGAAGGAGACTGAGAAGAAGTGGGCCGAGCAATACCTGAAAATCATGGGGAAGATCTTAGACCAAGGGGAGGACTTCCCAGCATCAGAGATGACACGGATTGCCAGGCTGATTGAGAAGAACAAGATGAGTGATGGGAAGAAGGAGGAGCTCCAGAAGAGCTTAAACATCCTGACTGCCTTCCAGAAGAAGGGGGCCGAGAAAGAGGAGCTTTAAAAGGCTGTCTGTGGTTTTCCAGGGTTTGGTGGGGGTAGGGAGGGGAGAGTTAACCTGCTGGCTGTGAGTCCCTTGTGGAATATAAGGGGATAGTGGGAAAAGTGGTACTAACCCACGATTCCGAGCCCTGAGTATGCCTGGACATTGATGCTGATGTGACCATGCTTGGGATGTCTCTAGCTGGTCTGGGGATAGCTGGAGCACTTACTCAGGTGGCTGGTGAAATGACCCCTCAGAAGGAATTAGTGCTATAGAGGAGAGAGGAGTGTACCGCCCAGTTCTTTGACAGGTGTAATTCTCATTCAATTAAAGTTTCAGTGTTTTGGTTAAGTGGACCTGAAGCCATTCTGTTGTCTTTTCAAATTATACTTTGGTCTATGACCTGCTTTCCTCTTTGAATCTAAGCTGGTATGGACTCCACTTTCCCAGGGTAATAAACTATCCTCGTAACACTGCGAAAACTGGCATACCTTTGTTATTTTCCAGTGATATTCAGACTGACGTGGATTGACTGTTAATGGTAAAGTGTGTTGTCCATTTTCCAGTCCTTAAAACTCAATAGCAGTATTGATGAATACATTGAACCAACATTGATGGACCATGGTGTGATTATTTTCCATGCTCTGTGAGGTACACATAGCAAATTCTTAGTTTTACTGATATATTCTGTGACTTGGATTTACACAGCTAAATGATATAGCCCAGTCCAATCTGAAAATTAAAAAATATTTTCCATCTAAATTACTGTCACTAAATAAATACTAACTTCTAGAAAGCAGACTAAAGAGCACTTGTGCCAACATTCACATCTTTTCCTCAGACTCAGAAGCAGTTATCTGCAATAGTGAGCTTCACGACAGCCCTACTTTCATATTTAACTATTTATCAGACCACAGCTCCTGAAGTATGTCTAATTGCACCCACACAAAGAATGGAGTTGGCAAATAAGACCTTGAATTATTTTCCTCCATTTTATCCAGGTTGGTATATTTAGTTACTGGAAACAAAAAATAGAGGAAATTCCATGTGTTGAATTGGATGGGGCAAAAAATTGTGATAGCTTAGGCTAACTTCAAACCAAGTAGGTAAAAGATGTTTAAACCTAAACATCCACCTGCTGACAGCTTACGTACTCTACATATTATGAAAGAGTAATAATTTCTACATTTTCCCTTCTCATCACTTTAGTTCTCACTGAAACTTTTGGAAGATCTTTTTGGACACTTCTAACTGGTAAATTTGCTTTGGCTGTTCTAGTGTGTACCACGTAAACAGGATCACTTCCAAAGAGCAAAGTATTCACTGTTTTATGGAAATTAGGACTCTAATATTAAATGCATCCAGAGTCCATGAATAAAGACTAATCTTGATTCTCAATTGTAAGAAGCAGGAATGTGACAGTACCTCCATGGGCACAGCACTGGATGCGTTCTGGCTGGGTATGGTTCTTTACAACCCCAGGGCCTTGAGTTGAAGAAACCCGAGCTATTGGGCAGAACTACATTATCGTATGTCAGAGGCCCTTTGTTTGTTAGCCAATAGTTTTCATTAAAGATGAGCCCTCTTTCTAGAGTGTTGTGATTTGCATATGTCGCATAAAATCCAGTCTTCCCTGACCCAAGTCAAATGGATTCCTTTCTTCCTCTACCTGTTAGCATTTACTAATCCTGTGGCTCAAGTACTGCTATTCAGATTCTAATGAAGACTATGGACTGGAATCCCAGAATCAATCAACTATTTATAGTTTTTTTTTTTTTTAAAAAGAGATGGGCATCTTACTATGTTGCCCAGGCTAGACTTGAATTCCTAGGCTAAAGCGATCCTCCCACCTCAGCCTGCTGAGTACTGGGGAGTACAGGTGCATGCCACCACACCTGGTTAAGTATTTTCAATTTTAAGGGAATTTCCTGATAACCTGAAGCAAAGCAGACACTGGATCCAACATGAATTGTGTTTAAGGAACTTACAGGTTATCTCAAATGGTGCCAAGAGTAATTTACAAATAGTTCTTGGTAATTGGCACCACAAAAAAAATGTTGGAGTTGGAATTGCATCAGCAGAGATTATACATAGGGAACTAATCTGGGAATATGAACATGGCCAACAAGACTTAAGAATGTGAGAGAGGGCCGGGCGCGGTGGCTCAAGCCTGTAATCCCAGCACTTTGGGAGGCCGAGACGGGCGGATCACGAGGTCAGGAGATCGAGACCATCCTGGCTAACACGGTGAAACCCCGTCTCTACTAAAAATACAAAAAATTAGCCGGGTGAGGTGGCGGGCGCCTGTAGTCCCAGCTACTCGGGAGGCTGAGGCAGGAGAATGGCCTAAACCCGGGAGGCGGAGCTTGCAGTGAGCTGAGATCCGGCCACAGCACTCCAGCCTGGGTGACAGAGCGAGACTCCGTCTCAAAAAAAAAAAAAAAAAAAAAAAAAGAATGTGAGAGAGATGGTGAGGGGGATCTGGATTTTAGCTCATTTCCTCAAAGCTTAAGGGAGTTTGAATCGTTTGCAGGAGAATTCAATAATTTCAATATTAAATAGTAGTCTTACCTGCGACAACTATTACTCTGATTTGTAAAATAGTACAGTGTCTGGGCCGGTGTGGTGGCTCACGCCTGTGATCCCAGCACTTTGGGAGGCCAAGGCGGGTTAATCACTTGAGGTCAGGAGTTCAAGACCAGCCTGGCCAACATGGTGAAACCCCGTCTCTACTAAAAATACAAAAATTAGCTGGGTGTGGTGGCACACGCCTATAATCCCAGCTACTCAGGAGGCTGAGGCAGGAGAATCACTTGGACCTGGGAGGTGGAGACTGTGGTGAACCAAGATCATGCCACTGCACTCTAGCCTGGTGACAGAGCAAGACTCCCCACTGCACTCTAGCCTGGTGACAGAGCAAGACTCTGTCTCAAAAAAAAAAAAAGAAAAACCTTGGGATGGAGTTAATTCATAACTGAAGAAAGAGGCAAACACTGACTCTTTGGGGCTCATACAAGGGGACAATATCACAAGACAGAAAGTAAAAAAGAGAAAAAGTTCCTACTTCTACTGTGTTGTCAATGTACCTGAATTAAGTTCTGAATTCCAGCTTGTGGGTTTGAGTACCCTTGGATAAATCATGTCATCAGCCTGCCTGATATCCTCCGGTAACTTCCCACTAAATTTAGAATAAAATCTCATTCCTTCCCCAGACTACAAAGTCCTGACGGATCTCATCCCTGCTCAACTTTCTATCTCAATCCTACCCCTTTCATTAAGTCCCAGCCACTTGAACATTTTTTCACTTCCTGGAACTGGCTCAGCAGTCTCCTGCCTTGGGGCATTTGCATATGTGTTGCTTTTTTCCTGAGACTTCCATCATTCAAATCAGAGGTCACCACTTGGGAGGTCCTCCTGTGATCCAGTCTGAAGTGACCATCTAGACACACTCAGTTCACATACTGTGATTTACATTATTAAGCAAAACGTAATTACAAACTATTATTTTTATTGCCTCTTCCTCATCTCACAGCCACTAACTAGGATATACGTTACTCATTTACTAACTAGGACACAGCATCTCAGCAGAGCCTAAAGTGGAATCTGCTATATGCTAATTAAGTGTTCAATACATATATGTTGAATTAATAACTGCAAGTATAGAAGGTACTTTTTTTTTTTTTGAGACGGAGTCTTGCTCTGTCGCCCAGGCTGGAGTGCTGTGGCCGGATCTCGGCTCACTGCAAGCTCCGCCTCCCGGGTTCACGCCATTCTCCTGCCTCAGCCTCCCAAGTAGCTGGGACTACATGCGCCTGCCACCTCGCCCGGCTAGTTTTTTGTATTTTTTAGTAGAGACGGGGTTTCACCGTGTTAGCCAGGATGGTCTCGATCTCCTGACCTCGTGATCCGCCCGTCTCGGCCTCCCAAAGTGCTGGGATTACAGGCTTGAGCCACCGCGCCCGGCAGAAGGTACTAACTTTTGAACCAAAAGGACTAGTTGACTTCAAATAAAAATTCTACATTCTCAAATACTAAAAATATGCTGGGATATAGCACAAAATTCACAATTGAGATGAATTACACCATTTAGAAGGTTGTGGCTTCTAAGAATCTGAACAAAAAGGAACCAGGCAGAAATGCCAACTTAAAATGAAAATGTTTATATAAATTAACCCATCCAGTTTAAAGTAGATTTGCTATGCTTCACTTACTTAAGAAGGAAGAATATATACTTCCCATATTAATAAATCACATCAAATAAGTAGGAAGTTTCAATAACAAGCCTGTAGATACATTGAAACCCCTTTTTATATTAAAAGTTAAAATGAAAGACAAATCCAGATTGAACATAGTGATTGCAAAATATAATGCAATTTTGAACAATTGAAATTATGAAAATATACAAAATTGATGGGCAACACAACTAGGCATTTTTACATTTTCCGTTATGTGGAGAACACTACAAGTTTCTCTACCTTTTATCCACATCAGATAAATGATTTAAACCAAATGTTTGCTTTGGAGAGTCTTAACTTAGTATCTCAGTAGTATAAAAAGCAATAATTTTTCAGTCTGTAAACAGTAGTCGTGACTTTTCTCCTTTCCTTTTTTAAATATCAATTTACCACACAAAAACAAACAAAACAAAAAAACCCATACAAATCAAAAACAGCAGCAGCAGCAATGAGTTATTTGGGAATTCTCTTCAAATACCAATGACATACGATTGGCTGGGAGAGGGTGCTTTTTACTCATGTAAGAATATATATATGTATATATATATTTTTTTTAACTGTACACAATTTATAGTGCATGAGGGTTTCCAAAAGAACAAATTGATAAGAGATATTGGCCATTTCTGCATAATTTCATTCTTTTTACAATTATCTCAAAATGTGAAAGCTGGATCTAATTGAAATGCTACATTTAGTAGGAAAATCAGCAAATAACAAAGGAAGCATAACCTCAACATAACATTACTCGTCATTAAAGCCAGTAGAGGTCCCAGATATCTTCAGGCAAGAGACTGGTTAGGAAGACCACTAGAGTCACACACTGTCCCTGAGGACCAAGGCCAGCCCACTGAACATATATATATATGCTAGAATGATCATGGTCAGTTGACAGACTTTTTCAAAGAGCATTTCTACAGTACAGTACTTGTTTGGATATTCAGAGAGACATCATTTCAAGAACACGTGCCATACACACGTACCCCACCCTCCCCAGCAGACACACGCAAAGTTCCATCTTAAACAGGCCACAGTTTTATGAAAGAATATGTTGTCATTACATGAAATTCAGAATTAACCAGACTTTTCCATTCATCTTGTTTAAGACAGTTCTTCCTTTTGGGATGGGGTATATGACAGCTGTGGCTACTCATATCAAAAATAAATTTTTGAAATTACTTGATGGACTAGGATTTCCAACAAGCCTTATTTTGAACAGGTAATGCAGTAACTGTTTAAATTTTCCTTGGAAGTTTAAGCACTATATCAAATTATGAATCTAAGAAAGTCAAAATGAAGGGACAAAATGCAATTACTATGAATACACAGATATTGCCAGCTGTCTTGATTGCTTTTAAAAGAAAAAAGTATCACACTTCACTGGAGCAGTGCAGGTTGGAAAGCACCTTTAAGGTCTTCAAGACCAATCCTCCATTGGATGCTTAATTTCCTCATCAAATTCATTTCTTTGCTCTTACAGAATTAAACTTTAACTATATTTAGGTAACAGAACAAAAACAGAAGCAGGGATTCAAGCAGAAAAATATTATCAAAGAAACTGTATAAATTGTATGACATTTTCAAGAGCAACTTTTACCTCTTCTATCAGACCAACCTCTGATAGAAGAAGCTATAGTCTTGGGGACATCCAGGCGAACAAAGTAAACACCATCCTGTTAACAATTCTCTAAGTTTGAAGAAAGTAGTTCAAACCTCAAACCCACTGAATAACATTTCTTTTGCCAGCCTAAAACTTAAAGTCTAAGGTTAAATCCATAATATTACAGTCCTTCCTTCCCAAACCCCCCACTTAAAGTATTAAATCTTAATTTTCATCATATATATGATTCACAAAACCAATGAAATAAGTATCAGACTTGCCTGCATAAATTATGTACACCTCTCTTCTTTGAAACAGTCATTCCCATCTTTCCCAAATGTATGAAAGACAGAAAGCTAGTCCTCAGCGGGCTTAATAAGTGGTCTGCACTGCTTTCCCCTCTAAACAGCTATAAATTAACAGAGCCTTCCTTGCCTTCCTACCTGAGATTTTAACTCTCACAGAAGCTAGGATGGGGATGTCTTAACTATCAGACAAAAACTAAGCCAAAAAGTGAGTGCCTGTGGTCATCCAAGTGGTGTCCTTCTATGACGGGTGCATATGCCAGATCTCATCTAAGGTCCTTTGTGTAACTGCCTTGGGTTCTGTGGGAGCCAAGTAGCTGAGCAAACCTCAAAACAAACTTACTGCTGTGGAAAGGGGTCCTGTTCGCAGGCATGGTCTCCTTTCCATGACTTGTGGCTCAAGGACCAGACCAAATACTCTCATGGTTATTTATAATGGAAGGGCTACTCAGTTGCTACGAGGTTGATGCTTTATGTTTAATTTCTATTGCTGTTTTTATAGACCCCCCGCTTTCCTGAAAAGATGTTTCTGGTGATGGGAAGAAGAAAAGTAGGGTTCTCTTGTTGCTGCCATATGCATATGAACATGTATAAAAAGTGGTCAAACCCAGATGAGGGTCCTGCTTCTGGTTTATATACAATAATTTAATCAGTTGTATATATTTAACACCTAAAAAAATTCACGATCAAAGTCCTTCATGCATTTTATGAGGAAGTTCTGGATTAAAATCATGGTCAACCAGATGTTGCTTTTGCCTGGGAAGATGGTGTCATTTTCTGTTGCAGAGTCATCAGTGCCCGTGGTTGATACTTTCTTAAATTTTTAGTTTCTTTGTGGTCTCAAGTCTTTTTTTCAGCAGCTCCCCCATTTCCAGAAGTGAGTGCAGATAACTGCTCTGCACCTTCCCTTGCACAGTCTTTGAAAATTTTCTCTCTTCCTATAAAGGAGGAGACAGGAATAATTAATCTTGTTTAAAAACCATCCCCCCAGATTCTACTTCTCAGATAAAAGTTAAAGCTGCCATTACCTTTGGTCTCATCGCAAGCTCCATCAGAACACAGTGGGTCATTTTCAATTGCATAAAATGCAAAGAAGGCAAAAGGCCATCACAAATGGGTATTTTTCCATGTGATTCTTCATGGAAACCCTATTGCTTTAGCATCATTACTCTTTCAAGTACCCTTTGTTGTAAATTATATAAGGTAGAAAAACTGGGCCAGGCATACTGGCTCACGCTTGTAATCCCAACACTTTGGGAGGCCCAGGCAGGTGGATCACTTGAGCCCAGGAGTCTGAAATCGGCCTGGTCAACATGGTGAAACCCCATCTCTACTAAAAATACAAAAATTAGCCAGGCATGGTGGTACACACCTGTAATCCCAGCTACTCGGAAAGCTGAGGCACGAGAATTGCCTGAACTCGAGAGGTAGAGGTATTAGTGAGCTGAGATCGTGCCACTACACACCAGCCTGGGCGACAGAGTGAAGCTGTCTCAAAAAAAAAAAAAAGATGAAAAACTGAGTTTTCTGATTACTACTTTTTAATCAATAAAAACAGAAAATTATGACTAGTTTGGACATAAAATCCCTGCTATTTTGTTATAAGCTGTACAAAGTGGAAAATTTGAGATTTCTGATTGTTTTCATCAGAAAAAAGTAGAAATTTATTACTAATTTGTACATCATCACAGCCACTTTTAATAATGGCCTCAACTTTACCAACTCCATCATTTCCAGTTACAATATTAACAAATCTCCCAGCCGGGCGCAGTGGCTCAAGCCTGTAATCCCAGCACTTTGGGAGGCCGAGACGGGCGAATCACGAGGTCAGGAGATCGAGACCATCCTGGCTAACACGGTGAAACCCCGTCTCTACTAAAAAAACTACAAAAAACTAGCCGGGCGACGTGGCGGCGCCTGTAGTCCCAGCTACTCGGGAGGCTGAGGCAGGAGAATGGCGTGAACCCAGGAGGCAGAGCTTGCAGTGAGCTGAGATCCGGCCACTGCACTCCAGCCTGGGTGACAGAGCGAGACTCCGTCTCCAAAAAAAAAAAAAAAAACTCCCTCCATATTGACAAAGCCCCTGAGTTCAAGAGACTAAATATATATTCTTCAATATGAGTTATTATTGGCTGACAAATGTTTGGGGAGATCACAAAAAACAAAGGGGAAGGAGTGAGTTCTCACAGAGAAAGGAGGCTGGCTGAAGACTGATTAGGTTTACATGAACTTGAGTGCTGCAGAGCCCAGAACTGTAGAAGAAACAGGGAACATACTTTCTGACCCAGCAATACTAGTACTTCAGGTCTAATTTTCCTTAGAAATACAAATGTGCATAGAAGGGTGTGCACATTTCACTCGGTAACATATGTAAAAGCAAATATAAAGAAACAACCTAAAATATCCAGCAGCAGTGGTACATTTATATTCTGCAGCTGTTTAATGAACAAGATTGATCCATAGGCATTAGCTTGAACAGATCTCTTGAATATAAAACTGATTTTAAAAAACTTTTTTTTTCAAGAGGCAGGACTCACTAAGTTGCCCAGGCTGGTCTTGAACTCCTGAGCTCAAATAATCCTCCAGCCTTGGGCCTCCCAAAGTGCTGGGATTACAGGCATGAGCCACTACACCTGGCCAAATTTACATTTTTTAAAGTACAAAATAATAAAATACTGTATATTTTCTCTATGAATATAAATACACACAAAAAGGTCCTAACACACAACCAGTTTCACTGGGATACCCCATAGGAAGAAAGGGAATCAGGACTAGAGGTCATAGTCCAGAGGCCTTATTCACAGTGTTTCAAGTTTAGAAAGAAAGGGAGGAAAGAAAGCAGAGGAGCCTAATGGAAACTGAATTGAAGAGATTTTTACCTTTAAAAGACAAGTAGCCAGCACCATATGCATCAGGTATTTGGTACTGCTAGCAGGCAATATAAGGCCGATTACTGCTTTGTTTAATCCTTGCTATAATCCTATGAAGTAGGCATTATTATCATTCCCATTTACAGGTAAAGAGATTGAAGCCTAGAGAGGTTAAATAACTTTCCCAAGGTCAAAAGACAAGAACAGAAGCTAGGGCTTAAAAAATGTAGAGCATGGCCAAGTTAAGGATAATCTCTAGAACTCTGAAAATAACTCTTGCTCATCATTTCAGGATGCAGAAAGATCTTTTAACATAAACAACCACTTGATAGTCAAAACAGGGCTATTGTGCCTGTCACCTTCATATCTAACAGTATATCTATGGTATCCTTCCCGTACACCATAAGCTCTGGCCCTGCCAACTGTGTCACACTGCACCACAGAATTCACTTTCCTGGCCCTGTGCTTTTATCTGTGCCTCCTTCAGCTTGGGATCCTTTTCCTACATTTCTTTCTACCTGGTGAAAACCAATTAATCTTTCTCAAATGTCCCCACTCTTGATTAAAGAAAGCAGACATGTTCATTTTGAAAGGAGTGATTTTTTTCACTCATCCAGTTCAATATGAACATGTCTGCTTTTTTTTTGGGTAGGGGGGATGGAGTCTCACTCTGTCACCCAGACTGGAGTGCAGTGGCGCGATCTCAGCTCACTGCAAGCTCTGCCTCTGGGGTTCATGCCATTCCCCTGCCTCAGCCTCCCGAGTAGCTGGGACTAGAGGCGCCCACCACCACGCCTGGCTAATTTTTTTGTATTTTTTTAGTAGAGACAGGGTTTCACCTGACCTCATGATCCGCCTGCCTAAGCCTCCCAAAGTGCTGGGATTATAGGCGTGAGCCACCGCGCCCAACCCATGTCTGCTTTTTTAAATCAATCTTTGGTAATATGAACTGCTCTGAGCTCTTTCCCACAGTAAACACCTTGTTCAAAGTCTAACGTTTTTAAGCTTTACAAAAGAGGGGCTTACAATCTCTTAAGGCTGGTGTGCTAAGAAGGAAAATTCTATTCATTCCCTTTCCTATGAAGGTCTGGGGCTATGATGATGGCTGCCCTCAGGTTACTGGATGAATTCCCTCATCAGCAGTTTAGCTCAGCAGTTTAGCTCAGACGAACTCCTGGAGGGAAGCATTTTCTTAATATCAGTTTCAATATCAACAAAAATTTAAAAATCAGCCTGGAGCAACAGACTAGAAACATCAGATGACTCCACCACTGTCCTTCTGGCCCCTATCAAAATCCTAAATCTACTCCAGGCCGATGAATTCACATTTACAAAAAAGAATTGTTATTTTAAGGCAAAAGGCTTTATGAAGATTTTGCTAACTACTAGAATTTGAAAAGACCTAAAATAATATCAGAAGACATTTGATGGTGGTACGTTTGATTCCATACTTGGTTTCATTCCCTTTTTGGTTGGCTTGCTCTAGCCTAATTATTACTGACATAATTACCTCTGATGTCCAGCATTTCTCCTTTCTTAGGTGATAACTGGGTGGCAAGGAAGACAGCTAACTCAGCAGCAGGTAAATTCTACTCAACAAGATTGTCCCTGGATTTCAAAATATGGCTGGTTCCTCAAAATGCTGGCATTAGTTTTCATAGTAAAAGAACAACCCCAAAAATGTATAGAAAGGAGGAGGTATGGGAAAAAATGAAGAGGGGAAAAAAACCTACCACCACGAACACAACAAGAAACTACTGCCAAGCACCTTCTAGTCATAAGTCTTATAAAGAGGGAAATGATAAACTGAACTTTAACTTATCCTTGTGATAAAGATGAGAGAGAGAGAGAGAGAGAGTGTGTCTGTGTGTGTGTTGTGTAGAAAACATTGTTGATTGCCTACAATCTCTTACCAGTGAGAGAGAAGTGTCTTCTAAAATAAGTTCTTCAAGTTTAAGTGCAATTAGATGTGTTTCAAGCCCTTTAATATGATCCACAACATTGGAAATTAAAATCTGGAGCCCAGTAACATAGTCTTGGAAACTGGTAAAGACAGGTGGCTGGGAAAAAGATTAAAAAAGAGTTGAAACATTATCAAACGTATTACCCATATCTACATCACAAAAGCTACTGAAAGATATGAGGGAATTTAAATAGTGGCATTTCAAACCAGTGGTTTCGAGTGAATGAATGGTACTAAAATAACCAGCTAGACAGACATTGGGAGATACAAAATAACACACAGTATATTAAAATAAATTTCAGATAGATTAAATACTTAAATACTTAAATTAAAAAATCCAACAAAGCACTGGAAGAAAATTAGGTAACAACTTCTGCAATCATGACACTGCTGATGAAAAAACCTTTCTAAACATCAGAGTAAGCTAAAAACCATTAAAAAGATTATCCTTGTTTTTAAAAATATTACTACATTGACAAAAAAAATCACTCAAGTTAAAAGACAAATAGCAAACAAAAAAAACTGCATCACCTATGACAGGGGATTAGTAACATTATTATGTTAAGAACCCAGTAGCTCAACACATAATAGGAAAAATATTACTACTACAATAAGAAACTTGGACAAAGAATAGAAAACATATCAAAGAAATCCAAGAAACATGTGATACAACTAAAAAACCTAGCCAATCCATCAATAAGGCTAGCTTTTCACTCAAAGTATTCTTGGACAGTTCAATATCAACAAAAATTTAAAAATCAGTATTAGAAAAAGGAGATACCAATATTCACCTACCAGATGGTTAAGGATACAGACACATTCAGCACTGTTGGGGATTAGTACAAATGTATATATGTATATACATTTATTAACTGTATAAATATATATATACAGTTAATTTCAGATCTAAGAGCTACCCTAAAGAAACTATATTATATGCCAGGCGTGGTGGCTCACGCCTGTAATGCCAGCACTTTGGGAGGCTGAGGTGGGTGGATCACTTGAGGTCAGGAGTTCAAGACCAGACTGGCCAACATAGTGAAACACCATCTCTACTAAAAATATGGCCAGGCACAGTGGTTCATGCCTGTAATCCCAGCACTTTGGGAGGCTAAGGCGGGCGGATCACCTGAGGTCAGGAGTTCGAGACCACCCTGGCCAACATGGTAAAACCCTATCTCTACTAAAAATACAAAAGCTAGCTGGGTATGGTGGCAGGCGCCTGCAATCCCAGCTTACTCCTGAGGCTGAGGCAGGAGAATCACTTGAACCTGGGAGGTGGAAGTTGCAGTGAGCCAAGACCACACCATTGGACTTCAGTCTGGGTGACAGAGCGAGATTCTGTCTCAAAAAAGAAAAATTATATTATAAATGTATCTTTGTGGCTCTGTCTGTATCTCAATAGCAGCATATTTATAATAGTCAAAAAATTAGAACCAACAATTCATCAATATAAGTTATAGCATATTAATATAACAGGACAATATATAACCATTAAAAGTAATGAGATGTATCTATATTTACTAACATGAAAAGATGTCCCAGATATCCTGTTATATGAAAACAAAAAGGCAAGTTACAGAAACTTCTGGATAGCAGGTTTGTTTACCATGAAAATTTTCGCAGTGGGTATTACTGACTGGTGGGTATATAAATGATCTTCACTTTAATCACACCTTTATGGGTTACTCTGATATCAGAAAAACCATTCTCACTTTTAAAAACCAGAAAAACAACAAAAAAACGCTACAAAAGGCAATTCCCAAAAAGCTATCTGACATGTTCTAGGGTTGTAAGCTTTCATTAGAAGGAGAGCAACAAAGCCAGTCTGACCTATACTTTCAAACTTTGCCCTCTTTTTTTTTTTCCTTTTTGTTGAGAACGAGGTGTTGCTATGTTGCCCAGCCTGGTCTTGAACTCCTGAGCTCAAGCTATTCTCTCGCCTCTGCCTCCTTAAGTGTTGGGATTACAAGCATGGGATTACCAGTGCCCAGCCTGGAACTTTGTACTCTTGATCAGTTAAATTATCTTTGTCTCTGTTCTTGTTGTTTAATTCTCGTGAATACAGTAAAGTTTCGAAGCGCCCTCATTCATATCTAAATATCCTTTGTTTTTGAATGAACAGCAACACTCAGCAGCGCATCCACTCTAAGGAACTCCTGGATTTAACTGAATTGTTCAGAAAGTCAATTTACAACTGAAACATCAACTTTCTTTTCTTTTTTTTTTTGAGACAGTGTCTTGCTTTGTCATCCAGCCTTATGCAGTGGTGCGATCACAGCTCATAGCAGCCTCAATTTCCCAGGCTCTAGTGATCCTCCTGCCTCAGCCTCCTGAGTAGCTAAGACTGACTATGAGCATGTGCCACCATGCCCACCTAATTAAAAAAATTTTTTTTGTTTAGATGGGGTCTCATTATGCTGCCCAGACTGGTCTCAAAACTCCTGGGCTCAAGCAATCTCCCCACCTTGGCCTCCCCAAGTGCTGGGATTATAGGTGTGAACCACAGCACCCAACCAACATTTTCAAATGATAATGATTATTATAATGCTATAGTGAACAAAAATCCAACATAAACTCAAACTTTAATAAAACAGCACATCATGAGCTGTAATGAGCACTAAATTATTTTCCTGTGAAATGGAAAAAAATTATGTTACTGTTTTTCACATTCAAAAATTAAATCAATAAAGATAGGGGAACCCTTAAACTGAATACAAATGGAAATAAACTTTATATCATATTAATAAAAAGTAATCTCAGTTTTTAATTCCAGTGTTTTTACAGAGTATCTTAACTATCTACACTCACTGGAACATATTCTAAGGACAAAAAGAATGGCAAAACATTTGAACTTTAATGAGTTTACTGGAACTAGTAGTGGAACTGATGTATGAATTCCCAAAACTATTTAGTATTTATTGTGAAACAACAAATAAATATATTGATGATATTTGGATGCAGGGTTCTCACTCTGAGAAAAGGAAGCTACAAAAAGGGAATGAGGGAAAGAGTGGAAAGAACTCTTGAAACTGAAAGTATCACTAAAATGCTGGCTTAAAAGTATCACTAAAAATTATTTTTGTAGGCCGGGCATGGTGGCTCATGCCTATAATCCCAGCACTTTGAGAGGCCAAGGCAGGTGGATCACCTGAGGTCAGGAGTTCAAGACCAGCCTGGGCAACATAGTGAAACCCCATCTTTACTAAAAATACAAATATTAACTGGGAAAGTGGCACCTGCCTGTAATCCCAGCTACTCAGGAGGCTGAGGCAGGAGAAGCACTTGAACCCGGAAAGTGGAGGTTGCAGTGATCAGGCCATTGCACTCCAGCCCGGGCAACAGAACAAGACTCCATCTCAAAAAAAAAAAAAATTACGTAAAACTGTGTGTGTGCATGTGTGTGTGTGTGTGTGTACGCACGTGCATAAAAACACCGCCTAAGGTCTCATCACAGAAATAAACTAGAAGCAATGAAACCGCAATAGCAACGAGCACACTAACACCTAGATCTTGGTTTTGAAATTCATTGCCCATAAAGGAACCAGTGCTCTTGAAAAAATGTCTGATTTCAGTTCAGTGAGAAAATACCAAGTATGTGGAGCATTTATGCTGTTCCAGAAAGGGCCCCAAAACTGATGAGGAATGTTAAAGGACAGAAACTAGATTAAAGGAGCTAAACAAATTTGGCACAATTTGAGCATCCAAACAAAAATGATGATAATGGATTATAATAAAGTGAATTTTTTAAAAAAGAGTCCATGGTGATACTCAAATAGTGACATTTAAAAATATATATATATTCAAATTGGAATATATTCAAATACATATGAAGGGGTTGGGACATCTCTTATTTTACAAAATAACAGCAGCTGATAAATGATAAAATACAGAATTTTTAAAAATCATCATTTGGGATACATCAACGTAATAACTAATTCAGTCACTGAACTAAGAATGGATGCTAAAACCAGTGGGTGAAGGGCCATTGGGAAATAGGATTTTCAAAGACTCAAGCATTATCCCATACCTTACTTATTACAGAGAGAAAAAGGCACCTTTATAATGAAGAAATCTGGTAGATATGTCCTTAATCATATAATGAAATCTGAAATCACCAATAATGGGACACAACAACATGAAATCACATTAGTGTCCCGTTATTGGTGATTTCAGATTTCATTATTTAATAATGGGACACAACAACATTAGTGACTCCTGATTTAACTCACTAAAACGGACAACGTGTCTATATTTAACTTCAATATAAGCAATCAGCTTACATTTAGCAATTATCTAAATCCAGATTGTGGGACATTCTACCAAAAAGCTAGCTAGTGTCTTCAACAATAAAAAAAAAAAAGCAAAAGGTTAAGGAAGCGTTCTAGATTAAAGAAGGGTAAACAGACATGACAACTAAAGGTCATGTCAGATCCCTGATGGCATTCTAGTATTCTGGAAAAGGATATAAAAGACATAACTGGAATAAGTGGAAAACTTTGAATACTGATTTGCTTTTTGTTTTTTTTTCAGACGGAGTCTCGCTCTGTCGTCTAGACTGGAGTGCAATGGCACTATCCTGGCTCGCTGCAACCTCTGCCTCCTGGGTTCAAGGAATTCTTGTACCTCAGTCTCCCAAGTAGCTGGGATTACAGGCACTCACCACCATGCCCGACTAATTTTTGTACTTTTAGTAGAGACGGGGTTTGACCATGTTGGTCAGGCTGATCTTGAACTCCTGACCTCAAGTGATCTGCCTGTCTCGGCCTCCCAAAGTGCTGGGATTACAGGCGTGAGCCACCGCACCCGGCCTGAATATGGACTTTATTAGATAATATTATTGTATCAATGCTAAGTTTCTTGAGTTTGAAATTTTCTTGAGTATTATGGTTTTGCAGAGACCTGTCCTTGTTCTATCCTAATGTTACATGTCACAAGTCTGTACTTTCCTTTTACATGGTTCAACAAATGAGATAAAGTAAATGTGATAAATGGTTAAAAGTTGATAATCTAGGTAAAGATCTTTATGGGTGTCATATTAATCTTTCAACTTTTCTGTAGGTGTGTAATTTAAATTTTTTTTAAGGTTAGGGGAGAAAAACAATGCATATGCAGGGATGTCCAATCTTTTGGCTTCCCTGGGCCACACTGGAAGAACTATCTTGGGCCACACATAAAATACACTAATGTTGGACAGGCGCAGTGGCTCACACCTGTAATCTCAGCGCTTTGGGAGGCCGAGGTGGGCAGATCACCTAAGGTCAGGAGCTCGAGACCAGCCTGGCCAACAGGGAGAAATTCCATCTCTACTAAAATACAAAAATTAGCCAGGTGTGGTGGCGGGCGCCTGTAATCCCAGCTACTCGGGAAGCTGAGGCAGGAGAATCGCTCGAACCCAGGAGGCAGAGGTTGCAGTAAGCCAAGATAGTGCCACTGAACTCCAGCCTGGGCAATAGAGTAAGACTCCATCTCAAACCAAAACAAAACAAAACACTAACAATAGCTGATGAGCTTAAAAAAATAATAATAAACTAAAAAAATCTCAAAACGTGTTAAGAAAGTTTACGGGTTTGGGATGCATTCAAAGCCGCGGGTTGGAGAAGCTTGGCATATAGGATCCTAAGGACTCAACATGGAGGAAATTAGTGAAAAGAAAAAGTAGCATGTGGTCAGATTGTTAGTTGTATATCACTTGTGTTACTGTTATTACCATGATGATGCTGGTTTCTTTTTTCTTCCTTTTCTTTTTCTGTAAATTTAGTTTGTATGGTCGCAGGACACTCTCACAGTAACTGGATACCCAAAGGATAACAGAAATAGTCTGAAAGGAAAAATTGCAAATTCACCAATAAGGATTACACTACAAATATCTATCAGGAAACTAGAGGCAATGGATTCAACAAATTCTAACGCAGTTCTTCTATGTAAATCCCTTCAATTTCTCATGTGAATTTCCACTCTAGTTTCTGCAATCACTCTACTGATCTACTGATACAAGCCTTCATCATCTCCTGCTCAGAATACTACAATGACCTAACTCTTCAGCCTTTCTTATGGCTCTCCTAGCTCAAAATCCATCCTCCACTTCACTCCAATTTTCTGTCACTTCCCTGGAGAAGTGGGAACTGATTAACATCCTTTTCACTCAGGGAAGAGTCCAAATTCCTAGGCATGGAATCCAAAGGTTCTTTACAATATGCCTCTCCCCTCACATCTCTCCAAGCAGGTAAGATACCACCCTACCTGCAAATCTTAACTTACATATGTATGGAGAAATCTACCCAATTGATCAGCACATATCCTGCATTGTATCAAATTAGCTGTTTATATGTCTTCATCTATACTACAATGTGTGCATGTACATATATGTCCGCTTATTATTCATTTAATAAAAATCTCTTAGGCACTTACAATTTGCCAATCACCAGAACAGTGTACACTCCCCATACAGAGCAGTAAGGGGAGAACGGTTAACAAATATGTGACAGGAATAAAAGATAATAGATTATGAGTGTTTGCAATCCTCCTTCTTTTCTCTCTGGCAAAAAAAGAAGAGGGAGTTTTGCTGTATCAGTTGTTGGATGCTGTCATAATGCATATCTCAGCAATTAATAAATGACAACAACAAATAAAAGAAGCTGGAAGAATTAAACTACATAATAAAGAGTGAGTCAGAAAGGAGAACGAAAACAGCTAGATTTGGGGTGAATCTGGAGAGGTTTAGAGATGAGTATAGCAAATTTCAAGAAGTTTTACCTAAGTATTAGGAATGAAATCATCTTAGAATTCTTGGAAGGAATTGGTTTAGAAAATGATTTAAATTTGCTTTTCAATTAACAAAAACAGGGATGGAGGGTTAAGTTGCAGGTATAAGGTGCCTATTACCTGTTCACTGTTGAAAAATGAATCCTGTAGACCATTAAGAACAACAATGTCTTGTAGGAAGAGAACAAAAACTTACCTCAACAAAGAAAACTAGATTTTCTAAAAGAGTAGGATGTGTTTTCAAGTTACCGTCTTTAACTTCTAAGAGGTCACCTTTACATTTACTGAAGACATCTGAAAACAAAAAACAGTTTAGTTTTATTCAGCTTTTATTTCAATGCTATTTTAAGGAACACAACACACAAATAAAGAATAAGCAAATAAAAACTTAATTTAGAAAGCAACTTTCTTTCATTTTCCATAATGAACCAAACTCCAAAGAACAGACTATCCATTTTAAGTTCTTTAAAAAGCCATGCTATTGCTCTATAGTCTTCAAAATATAAAAGGTAGCCTTAAAAATTATATATTCTACGGTCTAAACACCAGCGAAGCCTTTTCAGACAGATCATGAGCACAATAAGACTAAGACTCTAAGTGAATGATTCAGAGGACTTGTGCCATTATGAACTGAAAAACCAAAAAGGTACATTGTAGAAATGCATCTTCATAAAGACCAAAAAGGTACATTGTAGAAATGCATCTTCATAACAGATAATAAATTTTATTATCAATCTTAATCATTAAGTTTTCAGACATTCTTCATCTGGGCAATAAAATATAAGACCAAGACAGGCTCGGTGGTGCACACCAGTAGTCCCAGCTACTCAGGAGGCTAAGGCAGAAGGACTGCTTCAGTCCAGGAGTTAGAGTCCATCCTGGGCAACATAACAAGATCTCATCTCTTTTAAAAAAAAAAAAAAAAATCATTTAGGGTCCTAAAAAGAAAGACTCCTTTTTTTTTTTGAGACGGAGTCTCACTCTGTCACCTAGGCTGAAGTGCAGTAGCACTATCTCGGCTTACTGCAAGCTCCACCTCCTGGGTTCACGCCATTTTCCTGCCTCAGCCTCCTGAGTAGCTGAGACTACACCATGCCCGGCTAATGTTTTTGTATTTTTAGTAGAGACGGGTTTTCACCGTGTTCACCAGGATGGTCTCGATCTCCTGACCTTGTGATCCACCCACCTCAGCCTCCCAAAGTGCTAGGATTATAGGTGTGAGGCACCACGCCCGGCCAGAAAGACTCTTATAGATATAAGATGCATATATGTGCCCTTTAACAATTCTATTAAATTACTGGGAATTTAACAATTTAATAATTCTATTAAATTCTTGGGAATTTAATCCCAAGGAAGGACTCAAATAATACCCTAACAATTTGTCTCAAGATATTCATTTCAGCACTGGTAGAAGAAATAACTCATATACATAAGATGTCACCAATTGGGGAGAACATAAAAAATGTTAATACAATACTATAGAATATTATGCAGTCTTGAAAATAAATGGAGTATATATAACTAACATGGAAAGGTATCCAAAATAACAAAAAAAAATTAAAGTCAAAAAAGCATGTATTACACCATTTTCTATGTTTAAAAATTATTTTTTATCTGTATTTTCATTCACACACATATAAGTGCTTAGGTGGCATCTACGAGTATTGACTCCAAAGTGTTAACACTACTTACTTCTCTCTGGGTGATTGGGTTTGGGAATGGGGGAAAGAACTTCCAAGCTATTGCCATACAACCAGATACAAATACAGGAATCTACAGTAGGAAAACTTACCTTTTAACTGGTCTAGTAAAGACTTAAAACTATTTTCTATTCGTTCCTGGATCTCCATCGTATCCTCTAAAATTGAAAAACAAAAAATGAAAAACTTTCAATTCCATTTTTAGTAAGATAAAGAAGCAAGATAAATACCTGCAAGAAGTTCATGGACAAGGACATTTTCTTTTCTCTACAGACCTTTATGCATTTTTCATTATTTTGAGACGAGAAAAAGATAATGAAAGGAAAAGGAAGAATAAAAGGAAAGGCACTAATTACCTTTCTGCCAAAGGTACTACCTAAAATTCTTTAACAGGGCTTAAAATCTATGTGCTTCAAACACTCTAAATGGTAGGATCTACTAACCTTATGATTTAAAAAAACAGATATATAAAAGGAAAAGTCTATAGAGTATTTGTGATTTTCATGGGTTGAGAGCTTACAAAAAAAAATCTCTTCTCTACAAAGTTTAGTGCTTCTTTTCCTTTTTTTTTTTTGTTTTTTTTTTTGTTTTGAGACAAAGTCTCACTCTATCGTCCAGGCTGGAGCACAGTGGTGCTACCTTGGCTCACTGCAACCTTTGCCTCCCAGGTTCAAGCGATTCTCCTGCCTCAGCCACCGGAGTAGCTGAGACTACAGGCACCCGCCACCATGCCTGGCTAATTTTTGTATTTTTAATAGACAGGGGGTTTTGCCATGCTGGCCAGGCTGGTCTCGAACTCCTGAACTCAGGTGATCAGCCCGCCTCAGCCACCCAAAGTGCTGGGATTACAGGCGTGAGCCACTGCACCCAGCCTACTGCTTCATTTTTAAAATCCAACAGCCTTTCAATAAATGAAGAATTTCTTCAACTTCTGGACCTAACAAGTGATTTTAAATATGGAATGGACTTAAGCATCTAAAACATTACTTTGTAACCTATGACTGTACCCTCTCGTATACTAAACCAGACATTTCCAGAACAGCTTCCAGCTGCCATATATTCTAAAATTTTCCAAATGTGAGGTTATAGACATCTTATTACGTGTACTACATTTTCTATGACAAAGACCCTGTAAACACACAGTGCACTTACCTAAACCACTGGTATCCAGCTCATAAATATCACTGACAAGATAAAAGGAGCTTATCTGGCACTGAGAACAGCCAGAATTAAAGAATCCACCCATTCTGGTAGGTACAGGACCAAGGAAAGGATACTGGAAAAAAGGGAGAAAAATAATGCTCTTCTAGATCCATCTAAATGCATACAAAATAAAAAAATCAGGTAACTAGTGAATAAAAACCTGTCTCAGCTAAAAGCCACTAATCAGCAAACTAATAAACTGAATCATTACAGTAAAAACAGAACATCTATATTAATTTGTTGCTAGCTATTAAAAACTTACCATCACAAAAAGTTATTTTGCTTTCTCCCTCACTAGTCTGGATATTGAGGAAGCCTCTGCAATTCCCTCTGAGTCTAAAATATTCCTCTTTCTCCTACAGAAGCCATAAACTGGGACAAAACAATTCCTTACTACTCACTCACCCCAAACTCCTGTTTATAAAACAGTCATAAATGTAATTATTGCAACTTTGATGGTAAATACATATTGATGGTACCTGAATATCCTTCTCAATAAATCGCTTTCCTGTCTCCAGGGCTGCCTCCAGCTGTTGAAGGAGCAAACGAAGAATATCAATCCGGGAGGATACCCCATTCTCGGCAGTCTTCTCCGAGTTCTTTGGCTCCACAGGGTGGTTGAGACTTGGAAGTCCACTGATCAGCCTCAATGTTAAGGATCGGATTCTTAACCACAAGGTCTCCTCCTCTAAGGAAAGTTTCTTATGTTCTTCAGAAACGTCCCTTAAACAGAAACATCCCCAAATTATCTAACTTATTCAATTCATTGCTTTCAAATCTTTTTTTTTTTGAGACGGAGTCTTGCTCTGTCACCCAGGCTGGAGTGCAGTGGCACCATCTCAGCTCACTGTAAGCTCTGCCTCCTGGGTTCACGCCATTCTCCTGCCTCAGCCTCCCGAGTAGCTGGGACTACAGGCACCCGCCACCACGCCCAGCTAATTTTTTTTTGTATTTTTAGTAGAGACTTCCAACAGCTTGGAAGTTTCACCGTGTTAGATGGTCTTGATCTCCTGACCTCATGATCTGCCCACTTCGGCCTCCCAAAGTGCTGCGATTACAGGCGTGAGCCACCGCGCCTGGCCTCAAATCTTTTAAAAGTTAACTTTCACCAGTTAAGATGCCTTTGAATGGTTCCAGCTTTCATTTACTAGCTGAATGACCTAAGACAAGCCAAAATGTTCTCAAACACCATTTCCTTATCAATAAAATGGGAATGATAACCTATTCAACAGGTCATTTTCGGCCGGGCGCAGTGGCTCACGCCTGTTATCCCAGCACTTTGGGAGGCCAAGGTGGGCGCATCACAAGGTCAGGAGATCGAGACCATCCTGGCTAATAAGGTGAAACGCCGTCTCTACTAAAAATACAAAAACATTAGCTGGGCATGGTGGCGGGCACCTATAGTCCCAGCTACTCGGGAGGCTGAGACAGGAGAATGACGTGAATCAGGGAGGAGGAACTTGCAGTAAGCCGAGATTGCACCACTGCATTCCAGCCTGGGCGACAGAGAGAGACTTCGTCTCAAAAAAAAAAGAGGTCATTTTCCCTATAAACGACCCTTTGTTCTCTGATTATAAAAATAATACATGAGGACAGGTGTGGTGGCTCACACCTGTAATCTCAGCACTTTGGGAAGCTAAGGTAAGGGATCGCTTGAGGCCAGGAGTTGGAGAACAGCCTGGTAAACATAGAAAGACCCAGTCTCTACAAAAAAAATACAAAAAATTAGCTGGACGTGGTGGCACACACCTATAGTCCCAGATACTAGGGAGGCTGAGATTGGAGGATTGCTTGAGCCCAGGAGTTCAAGGCTGCAGTGAGATATGGTCACGCCACTGTACTCCAGCCTGGGCAAGATCCTGTCTCTAATAAAAATAATAATACATGATATAAAAAATTCAAATGACAGAAAAATGTAAAAGGTAGAAAAGCTGCCCTGATAACCAATATCCACAGTATTATCAAGTTTGGTATAGATCTTTTTAGACTTTTGTAATGCGGATGTATAAAAATCTAACTAAAAATAGGGGCTGTGGCTGGGTGCAGTGGCTAATACCTGTAATCTCAGCACTTTGGGAGGCTGAGGCAGGCAGATCATGAGGTCAGGAGATCGAGACCATCCTGGCTAACACGGTAAAACCCCATCTCTATTAAAAATACAAAAAAAATTAGGCAGCTGGGGTGGCACACGCCTGTAGTCCCAGCTGAAGCTAAGGCAGGAGAATTGCTTAAGCCCGGGAGGTGGAGGCTGCAGTGAGCCTATATCACGCCACCGCACTCCAGTCTGGATGACAGAGTGAGATTCTGTCCCAAAAAAAAATAGGAGCTGCGTGAGATAGCTCACACCTGTAATTCCAGCACTTTGGGAGGCCCAGATCGGGGGATTGCCTGAGGTCAGGAGTTTGAGAACAGCCTGGTCAACATGGCAAAACCCCGTCTCTACTAAAAATACAAAAATTAGCCAGGTGTGCTGGTGGGGACCGGTAATCCCAGCTACCTGGGAGGCTGAGGCAGGAGAATCGCTTGAACCCAGGAGGTGGGGGTTGCAGTGAGCCGAGATCACGCCACTGCATTCTAGCCTGGGCAACAGAGAGAGACTAGGTCTCAAAAATAAAAAGCAACTAAAAATAATACTTATACAACTTAATAATTTTAAACAAATTGGTTACAGTACGCAACAGGCTCCATCTAAAAAAAAAGTAACTAAAAATAGTATGTATACAACTTAATTTTAAACAAACTGGTTAGAATATTTACACTATTTTGCAAACTTCATCTTTTTATGACAGTGTGTGCAGAAAACAGTTAACATAGCAGGCCTGCAGCTATTATCATTAGAAGGGCCTACTTGCAAGGTTGGCCCTTGGCTGATATCTGGGAACTCTGCACTCCAACTGTTCCCTAAAATAAGAGTGGCTCCCTGTGCCTAGACTGTTTATATAAACCATGTTGTTTATGGTGAATACCTGCTTTCTTTCCACTCAGGATAGACAGAGTGTACCTACATAACAATGAAACCTTAAGCACCAAGTCTCTACTGGGTTTCCCTGGGCAGGAACATTCCACCTGTGTTACTGCATTTTTCCCTGCTAGAGAAAGGAGCACATTCAGTGTTTCCCCTCAGAGGAGGGAGAAAACACTGGAAGTCTGAGTTCTCCAGACTCTGCCTGTTCCTTTTTCCCTTCCAGATTCTGTCATGTGTCCTTTCACTATAATAAGCCTTAGCCGTTGAGTGCAACTATATGCTCAGCCCTGTGAGTCCTTCTGGGACTCAAAAATTCTAAATCACTGAATGTGGCCTTGGCAACCCACAAATCACAGAATTTTCAGAACTACCTCATATATACATCTTAGCATGTTTCTGCATTTATTTCTGTAGGTTCTATTTTCCTACAAGCAGATCTGCCAAATTAAATGGTGTGTGGCATTTTAAATCTTGGTACAGATCACTACAATTCCCTATAGGAAGATTGTATAAAATTTATCCCTGTATAAATGCATAATGAGTATTTTCCACACAGCCTTGCTGACCACAAGTATTCATCTTTTTTTGCTAGAAACAAAATCTTTATTGCTGTAAGATGTGCTTCTTTGAACTTCTTCTTAAGCCCTTTGCCCAATTTCGTGTTTTCTTATTGACTATTAAGAGTTCTCTCTATATATGAAGGATATTTATATGAAGAAATTTACTACAAACTTTTAGAACTTAACAAATTTATTATTTCTATTTACAGAAGTTAAATTCTTTATGTTTCCAGATTTGGTATAATGCTAAGAAAGGCTTTCCTCGCCTATTTAAAAATATTTTCTATATTTTCTTCTACAATTTCTAAGGAATCTAAAATTTAGCACAGTCTTTAATCCGTCTGGAATTCTCATATATGCTGTGAAGTAGATCTAACTTTTAGATTATCCGGCAGTCCCAGCATAGGGGTGAGCTACACTTTCTTCATTTGGCTTACCTATATTTTCTGATCACTACAACAAACACATTATTTTATATTTGTGTAAAGTGGAGTTTGTTTTTTTTTAACTTTAGATTCACCTTTTTTTTTTTTTTTTTTTTTTTTTTGAGATGGAGTTTTGCTCTTGTTGCCCAGGCTGGAGTGCAATGGTGCTACCTTGGCTCACTGCAACCTCCATTCCCTGGGTTCAAGCAATTCTCCTGCCTCAGCCTCCTGAATAGCTGGGATTACAGGCACAAGCCACCATGTCCAACTAATTTTTGTATTTTTAGTAGAGACAGGGTTTCACCATGTTGGCCAGGCTGGTCTCGAACTCCAGACCTCAAGTGATCCACCCGCCTCGGCCTCCCAAAGTGCTGTGATTAAAGGCCTGAGCCACGACGCCTGGCCCATCCTAATTCTTTAAAAATAAATTGCTTCACCCAGGAGTTCAAAGCTGCAGTGAGCTATTATTTTGGTCTCTTTAAACGCCTTGTCTCTTAAAAAAAAAAAAAAAAAAAAAGAAAGAAAGAAAAAAAACTTTAAAAATTGGCTGGGCGTGGTGGCTCAAGCCTGTAATCCCAGCACTTTGGGAGGCCGAGACGGGCGGATCACGAGGTCAGGAGATCGAGACCATCCTGGCTAATACGGTGAAACCCCGTCTCTACTAAAAAATACAAAAAACTAGCCGGGCGAGGTGGCGGGCGCCTGTAGTCCCAGCTACTCGGGAGGCTGAGGCAGGAGAATGCCGTAAACCCAGGAGGCGGAGCTTGTAGTGAGCTGAGATCCGGCCACTGCACTCCAGCCTGGGCGACAGAGCGAGACTCTGTCTCAAAAAACTGGGGTTAAATTCCAGTTACCTGTCTTTTGGATCCCAGCTGAAAAAAACATTTAAGTCTCTGTTGTCTCGCAAATCTTCCCATGGAATGTCATCTTCTTCTGGCCTAAGGTTCATTGACTTTATACTTTCTGCTAAACTGGTTGATCTGTGATACAAAAAATAATAATAATAATAAAATTCATATATTATTTTAATAGTAAAATAGCCAGAAAATATTATTAATCAGGACTTCCTGTTTTACTAGACAGGAAGGGAAAGAGGAAGGAAGGGCTCATATAAGGTGAAATAGAACCAAGCACAGATCAAACTGGCTTGCTACATGGCAAGAAAAAGGCTTCTGGAAGCCCACACAAAACAAAGGGGATCAGCATTAATTTCTGAAATTTCTTGATTTGTAGGGAAGGAGGAACCTTTGTAAGCACAGTAGGGACCAGGGGTTGATGACCATGACCTAAATGGCTTCTGTAATGGTCCCAAGATGTTGCTGGCAGTATTCTATCATTTCCTGTGACATGTACTAAGTTCTGTTTCCCCACTGTCTCTCTCCCTTTTTTTCCCTGTATTTTACCTTAAGCCTGCTAATAACACCCATGAGCCCATTAACGGCTCTTAACAACTGATCTAATCCCTTAGCTGCTTTAGAGCTCTCATGCAATACTTACATATTTGCTTCAAGTAGAAGGTCTAACAGCATCCGTTCAGTACGGACTTGTGCAAAATGAAGAGAATTATTCAGCCTGTTCCTAAAAGCGATAAACTCTGGGATCTTCTCAAATGCACCATATTTGTAAGCTTGAATAATATATTCTGAGGTCTGAGAAGGAAAGATATCACCTTGGTATAAATAGTTCACAAGTCAGGCAATGTAAGCAAACCTTGCCAGTCAAAACAAAACACTCAAACTAAAATTAAGTTTTAAATCTAATCTTTAAAGGTCTTGGTCACCAACTAGAATATTAGCTTTTTAAAATGTTGTTTTTCTTCCTTCTTATACTTTAGACAAACGTCTCCTTTACTAATACTACTAATTGTAATAATTAGCTTCTGCCATCATCACATAAGCCTTCTCTTGGCAATCATGTCTTTCAATTCAATAGGAACTAAGGTTTTGTTTTGCCGCATCAGTCAAAAATTTGGTTAGTGCCATTCTGGAAGGGATGTTACCCCATGTTTTTCTGCATCTAAGATAAACTGTGTTTCATACAAAGGTTCCAAAAGCACCAGAATAATAGAAACACCTGCCCCCCCAGCCCAAATAGAAACCACTCTCCTTCAGAAAAAGACAGGCTACTCCTTGGTTTTGCTTATCTCTGAATACTGTATTAGAAACACAGGGCATATGAGCATTACGTCAGGATAGAAGACACCAAACAAAAGACCTATAAAAATTCATGTCATAATGTATTCTGAGGACAAAGACTTCAAGAACCAAGTTTCTTGTCCATCTACATTACATAAGACCTCTGCTGGAAATTTCCTTAAACAAGTATGTGAAGGGAACATTCACCACGTGTGCTTTAATTGTAGCTTAATACATATACAGAGATTAAACATTACAGAACAGAGGCAAGATAAAGAATTCTAAGCAGAAATTCTGGCACAATAGAAGAAAATCTCAGGAAAGAACATTTCATGGGTGTGGGTCTATGCCATCAGGATCAGAAGATAGGAGATTACCCCTTTGGACCAAGGAAACTATTATGTTCAAAGCTGATGTCTGCCCCAAAAAAAGATCCTTTCTAGAAAAAACAGTCTTTTTACACAGCCTCAGTTAATCAGCTCTGCCCCCATCTCCATTATGTCTGAATAATTTGCCCAGTAGGAAAATAGGCCAATAGTCAACAACATACCCTCTGATATACAGCCTTGCAGGGTTCATTTCAGGCCGCGGGATTGCGCCACGGGCGCTAATTCAACTGCATTCGATGCGGCTTTTAAACCCCCATGGGACACCTCGGCGAGCTGTTTGCCTGCAGTATCTGGAGAAATTAAAGACGGACGGACACAAGAAAATTAAAAAGATTACTTGTGATCCTGCAGGTTTCAAGAAGGACTACCTGAAAAAGCTCGAGTATACCTTCTAGCTTGATTAAAGGACAGTGATACACCCTATCAAGAGGAGGCCAGGATACTCTAAACACATGTGCCTATCCTATGGCCCCTTGGCTTAGAAAACACAGCAAGGTTTACTATCAGCTCTTGTAATAGGAACTTACAGCTGGGGCGGGGGAAAAAAAAACAGCTGGTTAGGAACACATGATTCAGCAATCAAAAAGAAAATATGACTTTAGTAATTCCAATCAAAGTTATAATTACAGTTCCAAAGTATGCTACGATTTAAGGAGGCAACCCAGCCTTACCAAGTGTAGAGGCAGTTTTAATTTCTAAGTGGTCTGTGGAACACCACTTTATTTAAAAAAAAAAAAAGGCAATGGCTTTTCAAAGAGAAAAATAAGGGGTAACAAAGAGAGTATAGTCTTTAACAAACTAAGAAGGTAGTCACAGTTCTCTGGCTTATCTTTTTTAGATAGTCCTTCTGTAACACTGCAGTAAAGTACCACTGCAGAGCTAGACAAGGGCCTGGGATGCAACCAGTAGGACCAAGGCTATGGAAGTAGTACTATGTGAAGAAACAACCCCGCACTGGAACTGCAGGCAAAACTGAAAGCCACAGGCACTTTAAAGACTTTTGAATATCACAGTATGTTGTCCGTACCTATTTCTACTAATTTATGCACCAATGAGGCTATTTAGATCCCGAATGGATTCCTGAAATGAACCCTGGTCACTGTAAAAATTAGTGAAATATATGGACATAAAACCCCTGAATAATGATCTTTGTGAATACTTAAAATAGAGATTTGATTTTCTTTATTTACTTTTTTTTTTTTTGAGACAGAGTCTCACTCTGTCACCCAAGAGTGACAGCTGGAGTGCAGTGGCATGATCTCAGCTCACTGCGACCTCCAACTCCCAGATTCAAGCAAGTCTCCTGAGTCAGCCTCCTAAGTAGCTGGAATTACAGGCACTTGCCAACACACCCAGCTAATTTTTGTGTAAAATAGAGATTTTCAAGTGAAATTTTAAAGAAGTAAAAACACATAAGTGACTTTTAAGATATGAAAATCTAGTGCTCATTCTCGTATTTTTTAAAAAATCAATTCCAAAGTAAGATGACAACAGAAAATAACCTTTCTAGAAAGAAAATCCCTGTGCAGACCTTCCAAATACAACTTTCAATCCCATAGCACAAAATGTTACTAAGCAGAACACTAGATTTTCCATTTAAGTAAAAGTGTCCTGTCAAAGAGCTAGGTGGGAATTGAAATGCATCAGTCACCCAAGGAAAAAGCATCCGGGGATCCCAAAAACTACCAAGAATAGAAGATGCAGAGTACAGAACTCTGGATTTGAAGAGAGATATTTCTAATACTCTAAGCACAAAGTTGAACACACACAGTAAGACACTATAATCATAATCTTTCTTAGCCTTAGATTTCTTTAGGAAACAGCTCACACCACAGTCTCTATCTGGCACTCAACATTAAGGTCAAGCTACATGTTCCTAGCTATACCATATTTTTCTTTTTTGGTGGGGGGGGGGGGGGGGGGGGCGGGGCAGAGTCTCTCTCTGGTCACCCAGGCTCCAGCCTGTATAATGGTACAGTATCAGCTCACTGCAACCTCCACCTCCCAGATCAAGCAATTCTCCTGCCTCAGCCTGCCGAGTAGCTGGGATTACAGGCACCTGCCACTATGCCCGGCTAATTTTTGTATTTTTAGTAGAGATGGGGTTTCACCACGTTGGCCAGGCTGGTCTTGAACTCCTGACCTCAGGTGATTCACCTGCCTCAGCCTCCCAGTGCTTGGATTACAGGCGTGAGCCACTGTGCCCAGCCTGTACCATATTTTTCTTTTGCCTCTAGGACTCCTCAAGATTTTCTCCTTTCAGCAGATTAAATAAGCTCCATCTTCTTAGCAGTAATCAAAATATATTTGAAGTGTCCTAGTCTCTGATCAATAAAATGCTATGATTTTATCAGGTTCAACATCACATACATTCAGATGAATTAGTCACTTTTGCCACACACACAACCATCAGTAAAACATCAAACAAAGATACAAAAAAAACCACTGAGGATGACACATCCCCACAAATTGCTCCCAGGGGTCTTCTTTGCCTATATTACAATACTTCTGTAATTTTATTTTTGGAGTTGTCTTTCAAAAAAACTCTTCAGACACAATATTTGTGGGAAAAAAAAATTAAAGCCTAAGTCTGATGTATATAAAGTAATGTGTCTTTATTGACCACATCTTCATAAGTAATACAGTTCTTCTAGAATGCTGGATGATTGAAAGCTAGAGGAAAAGCCACCAGGCTGGAATTAATCCCTTATTTGCTCCCACTACCTCAAAGCTATTTGAGAAACAAACCTTTGAAAAGGAATCTTCAGTAAATCAAATGTTTCTTTAATCTCTCTTATAAATACAGAAATGAGGGCATAAATGAGATGAGGAAACCAATCCTTTCTATTTTTTTTTTAAATGAAACTTCTTGAAAACAGGAGGTCAAGTACAGATAATTGAACACACAATGAAAATTCATAGGTTTATAGTTCATCCATGCTAGATTTTAGAAACCCAACATCCTAGAGATGACCTTCTGACCAGTAAGCCAGGCCAGCACACCTTCTGAGCAACATTCTCAGATACTAATACTCATTTTCTTCTCTCCCTGATCAGAGGCATGCCACAAAATGAGGTCTGAACAGAGATACCAATCACTGGGAGGGGGGTAGGAGGACCACTTTGGGGAGGGGATACAGGACTAAGAACCAACTGATGGTACACAGCTCATTATCTAAGCACAAGAGGCTGCTTTCCACCTGCTCAGAGCTGTCCTTTTGCTACTCCAGCCCTCTAGGCCATTCCCTGAAACTGGTCAGAACGTAATTATCATAAACTGAGAACAAACCTATATCCCGTGTTCAGAAACGCTTCTATTTAATACAATACACCCTTAAAGAATTAGATGGAAGACAGATTAGTCAACCTATTATACTAAAACGAAAGGGTTTAAAATAAATCCTCATGAGTGTTTGCCAAGAAGAACCCCAGAAACTAGCTTCCTTGCTAGTTCCTTAATTGCTGGTAGACCATGAGAACGGAAGGCTATGGGCAGATAGCTGGCACAGCCAACTTCAAGCGATGAGGCTTAGAAGTCTGTGAAAACCAAGTAGGCAGTGACCACCCTGGAGACATTCCTTTTCTCCACATTCATTGTTGGGCAGTCTTTCACAATTGGTCGACTGAGTACAGACCATATGGTTTTCTTACAAAAACTTCTGCTTAACCAACAAGTAGAGCCCAAGTCTGCTTACAGTGAAAAATATGGTGCAAATCCCATCCTTTCATTATGGCACAGAGAAGCTCTATTTTATTTATTTCTACTTTAAAAAACATATTATTCACCTAAGTTTCTTGGAATGCCTTTTAATTTTCTAAGAAAATACAAGTACATTCACTGTTGGCAAACAGCACAATGGACATACATTTCAGAGTTAAATAAAAGTAACAGAGAGCAGCTGCTACTGCAGAATGTTAAATGGCATCCCAGGCTATGAATGCTTATGGGCTGTTTCTTTTACCCTTGGAAAAGTCTCTTAGAGATCAAAAGACAGGTCTAAGATGAATAACACTTCCCATTCAGTAAATATCAGTTTTAAATGCAACTTTCCAAAGAGTCTATCAAACACACCCATTCTAACAAACATAAATAACTCTCTACCTCTCCCTACCAGCCTTGGACAGTAAGCTGTGGTCTAAGGGTACTTGCTAGTTCAGCATAGTGCACCTTAACACGTGTACTTGTGACATGAGGTGACGCGCTCCTCAACAGTGTACAGTCAGCAGGCAAGATCACGTTAAAAAATAGTTTTTCACTTACATCTTTCTGGTTGGAGTGAAAAAACCTGAGTGCGAAGTTACAGGATTGGGACGCAGCAGCATACTGACCTAGAGATTCAGCATATCGGGTCAAAAGATAACTAGATCAGAAGGAAAGAAGGAAAAAAAAAAGACATGTTATACTTACTTACCTACCTCAAGTAACAAATATTACACTTCAAATTACGTGGCAAAAAAATAGCTAGGCATAAGAAAACACTAAAACATACTCCCACAGAAATGATCTAATTCACAAGTTAAAATTTAAAAAAAAGCAAAAAGTTAACTCAGTTTTGTGGGAGACCTAAAGTTCTATACTAGGCTTTCTTACACTCTGATGATTAATGGTACATAAAAGTTCTAAGAGAACATAATGCTGTCTTCCTAAAACAGCACCATAGACAACAGAGAAAATGCCATTAAGTGATAATAGCATAATAATAAAGAGTAGTCTAAATACAAATCCAAAATACAAATTCAAACTTTGTTGAGGTCAATAAAGTATATGTGTCAACTTCAACTGCAAAGCGGAAATGAACACTTCAAAATAATGTGTGCTAAGAATAAGGGTTCAAAGTGTGTGTGTGTGTATATATATATATATATGTTTGCTATCTCTGAGGAAAACTCTCTTACATTTCTAAATTGTGCAAATTTTCAAATTACTACAAAATGCTGGGAAATATAAAAATCTTTCTGCTTTGCAATGAATCATAACAGATTATTATTTAATCAAAAAGGCTTAATGTCAGGATCAACTTTAAAATCTAATTTAAAGTCCTGTATACCCCACACTGGTGTAGCTGGCTGCTCATTATTCAGAGTATATACTACCAACCCAATGGTATCATGCTGGATATGCTTAGCATCAAGGCTGGAGTAAAGATCCACCACTGGTTCAAATGCACCCAGCATACAGTAGATTCGAACAAGCAGCAATTTGAACTGAGCATTGGAAGGGCTATGGGTTAATCCCTCTTCCAGCAAAGTCAGGGCCTGCCACACAGCAGTCTCGTCACCTAGAACCAAAATACAACATTATCCACTGATCTTGACAGCAAATGAAAGCTTCCCAAAAACAAAAAACAAAACCTTATTGACATCATCACCCCCACTCTATAAATGAAGTTAAATGACAGAGAACAAATTTTAGATATACATCTATAACCAAAATAGAGAATTTCGCCTAAATAGAGAGTCCCTCAATAGTCAAGTCTATTCTTAAACATGCCCGCGGCAAAAATGATGCAGAATTTAAGTGGCCAGGTCTTATGGGGGGAAGTTACAGAATCTCAGACTCTGGGAAGAGATGGACTTTGAAGGAAAACTGGAGCTCAGCATCTTGCCCCTGTAGGATTTCCTTTATGAAACCCCAGACAGATGTTCTCTATAGACATCATTTTTCTTCCATATGTAACTCTACTAACAGAATGGCAAATAGGATGTTTGAAAATATTTACTCAATAATCAAACTAAATTTTTTTTTTTGGTCTATGAAATTTCAAAAGGTACATGTATCTGTAGGCTTCAAGATTAAGTAACTTATTCTTTAGGATCCATCTAAAGAAAATACTATGAATTACAGATAAAGCTTTATATATAAAAATAGTTATCGTACTATCTAGTGATATAATGATGGGAGGCTGATTAGGTAAATTATGGTGACTTCCATACATGGAAACATCATATAACTACTTGACAGTAATGAAGACTTTTTAATTACAAAGGAAAATGTTTGTGCAAGAATGTTCAGTAAAACACACATAGAGAGAGAAAATTCAAGTTAGTACAAAGAGTTGATCTCAACTCTTAAAATACGCACAGAGAGAGAGAGAAGAAAAACACACAAAAAAAATGTTAGCTGGACATGGTGGCTCATGCCTATATTCCCAGCACTTTGGGAAGCTGAGATGGGAGGATCACTTGAGCCCACAAGTTTGAGATCAGCCTGAACAACATAGCTAGACCTTGTCTCTACTAAAAACATTTTTGAAAAAATTAGCCAGATGTGGTGGTGCACACTGCCTATGGTTCCAGCTACTCAGGAGGCTGAGGTTGGGAGGATTGCTTCACCCTAGGAGGTTGAGGCTGCAATGCGCTGTGATCATGCCGCCGCACTCCAACTTTGGCAGCAGAGTGCAACTTTGTCTCAAGAAAAGAAAAGAAAAAAAAGAAAAAATGCAAAAGTGATAGAGTGCTTTTGAGGTCCAAAAAAGTGAGATTTTAAGTAAACTGCTTTCCAAAATTTGAACAAGCTACTTTTACAGTCAGTAACAACAGCAAAAATGAAAGCACCATACAGTAAGATTTTAAGTTAATATTCTATATGCTGTTTTCCAAAAGAAAAGAAAGATAGGCCGGGCACAGTAGCTCATGCCCGTAATCCCAGCAGTTTGGGAGGACAAGGCAGGGAAATGGCTTGAGCCCAGGAGTTTCAAACCAGCCTGGGAAACACGGCAAAACCCCATCTCTACAAAAAATACAAAAACTGGCTGGGCGCAGTGGCTCACACCTGTAATCCCAGGACTCTGGGAGGGCAGGGAAGCGGATCACCTCAGGTCAGGAATTCGAGACCAGCCTGGCCAACATGGTAAAACCTCTTCTCTACTAAAAATACAAAAATTAGCCAGGCGTGGTGGATAATTCCAACTACTCAGGAGGCTGAGGCAGGAGAATTGATGGAACCCAGGAGACACAGGTTGCAGTGAGCCGAGATCACACCACAGCACTCCAGCCTGGGTGACGGAGTAAGACTCCATCTCAAAATAAAAATAAAATTTAATAATAAATAAAAAATAAATTTAAAAACATTTAAAATTAACTAAATAAATAAATAATACAAAAACTAGTCAGGCATGGTGGCATGTGCCTATACTCCCAGTTACCCAGGAGACTGAAGTGGGAGGATCCCTTGAGCCCAGGAGGTTGAGGCTACAGAGCGCTACTATGGTGCCACTGCACTCCAGCCTGGATTACAGTGTGAAATCCTGTCTTAAAAAGAAAAGCCTTTCAGAAAAAAATATTTGAGAACATCAACTTCCTGAAGCACTCAATCCTTTTGAATTCAAATGAATCTCTTTAAATGCTCTAATCAACTTTCTATTGATTTCTAAGTTCTGCCAGGTGCACCTTGAACAATGATTATGACTGTGACTGGAGTACTTTCATCATCCGTTTCACTGACTTTAAGAAGCCCTGCATCTTTACAAGATCTACAATTTCATTTTGCAAATGATTCCCATGTATTTGTCTGCACTGCAGGATTTTGGACAATTTACCTTTTTTCTCTCTGCCCTCCACTTCTCTCATCTATAAAACTGTGATAGTAACTATATTATTAAAATGTTTAAATTGGCCGGGCGCAGTGGCTCATGCATGTAATGCCAGCACTTTGGGAGGCCGAGGCAGACGGATCACGAGGTCAGGAGTCCAAGACCAACCTGTCCAACATGGTGAAACCCTGTCTCTATTAAAAATACAAAAATTAACCAAGTGTGGTGGTGCGCACCTGTCATCCCAGCTAGTCAGGAGGCTGAGGCAGGAGAATCGCTTGAACCTGGGAGGCGGAGGTTGCAGTGACCCAAGACTGCATCATTGCACGCTAGCCCAGGCGACAGACTGAGACTCCATCTCAAAAAACTAAACTAAACTAAACTAAACTAAAATTGTTTAATTTGTGTAAAGTACTTTCACATGCCTGCTAATCAACTGTCAGTTGTTACTATTATCATATGGCCATATAATCTTGCTCAAAATATTAATATAAGAGACTAGCAAAGCCATAGTCACTATTGGTGAGAACAGATGCTAGGCATAAGTAAGAAAGGCTATCTGTGTGGGGATCAAATTACTACGTGAGCAGTTCATTAATGTTTTCATGTAAAAAATGACTTGCTGCCCTATGTAGCCTCATGAATCTAGGGGCTCAAATAACAAGTTACCTGACGACAAGGATTTCACTGTCATCCTTGGTACAATACAGTGTAACAAGTACCATGGGCCGGACTCGGTGGTTCACGCCTGTAATCCCAGCATTTTAGGAGGCGAGGCGGACAGATCACCTGAAGTTAGGAGTTTGAGACCAGTCTGAGTAACATGGTGAAACCCCATCTCTACTAAAAATACAAAAATCAGGCCAGGCACAGTGGCTCACGCCTGTAATTCCAGCACTTTGGGAGGCCAAGGTGGGTGGATCACGAGGTCAAGAGATGGAGGCCATCCTGGCCAACACGGTGAAACTCCGTCTCTGCTAAAAATACAAAAAATTAGCCGGGTGTGGCGACGGGCGCCTGTAGTCCCAGCTACTCGGGAGGCTGAGGCAGGAGAATCACTTGAACCCAGGAAGGAGAGGTTGCAGTGAGTCGAGATTGCGCCACTGCACTCCAGCCTGGTGACAGAGCGAGACTTTGTCTCAAAAACAAAAAACAAAAACAAAAATTACCCAGGCATAGTGGCAAGTGCTATAATCACAGCTACTTGGGCGGCTGAGACAGGAGAATTGCTTGAACCCGGGAGGACGATGTTGCGGTGAGCCAACATCGTGCCATTACACTCCAGCCTGGGCAACAGAGCGAGACTCCATCTCAAAACAAACTAAAAAAAAAAAACACTACCGGCCAGGCGCGGTGGCTCAAGCCTGTAATCCCAGCACTGTGGGAGGCCGAGACGGGCGGATCACGAGGTCAGGAGATCAAGACCATCCCGGCTAACACAGTGAAATCCCGTCTCTACTTAAAAAATACAAAAAAAACTAGCCGGGCGTAGTGGCGGGCGCCTGTAGTCCCAGCTACTCGGGAGGCTGAGGCAGGAGAATGGCATAAACCCGGGAGGTGGAGCTTGCAGTGAGCTGAGATCTGGCCACTGCACTCCAGCCTGGGCGACAGAGCGAGACTCCGTCTCAAAAAAACAAAACAAAACACTACCATGTGGTTACATACCATGTTCTACAGAAGTTCAGAGGAACATAAAATCCCCAGTGGTGAAGGAGTTAAAACCAAGACAGGCTTCGTTAAAGGCACCATTTGAGTAAAAGTTAGATGAGGGAGGTAAGAAAGTTATTTCAAAGACAGGCAACATGATGTTAAGTGATAGCTGCAAAAAAATTTTAAAGCATATTCAAGAGCATAAATACCTAAGAATCTGGAGGTGTGGACACAGGCCAGATTATAAATAGCATTATAAAATATCCTAAAACATCTGACGTTTATCTTCAGGAAAACAGGGTACCTCCGAAGGATTTTTTTTCTTTTTAAATTTTTTAGAGACAGGGTCCTGCTGTGTCACCCAGGTAATGGTGTGATCATAGCTCACTGCAGCCTTGAACTACTGGGCTCAAGCCTCAGCTTCCTGAGGTCTGAAGGATTTTAAGAATGGCATGATAAGGCCGGGTGCGGTGGCTCACGCCTGAATCCCAGCACTCTGGGAGGCTGAGGTGGGCGGATCACCTGAGGTCAGGAGTTCGAGACCAGCCTGGCCAACATGGCAAAACCTCGTCTCTATTTAAAATACAAAACCTGGCCGGGCGCGGTGGCTCACGCCTGTAATCCCAGCACTTTGGGAGGCCAAGGTGGGCGGATCATGAGGTCAGGAGATTGAGACCATCCTGGCTAACATGGTGAAACCCCCTCTCTACTAAAAATACAAAAAATTAGCCGGGCGTGGTGGCGGGCACCTGTAGTCCCAGCTACTTGGGAGGCTGAGGCAAGAGAATGGCATGAACCCAGGAGGCGGAGCTTGCAGTGAGCTGAGATGGCACCACTGCATTCCAGCCTGGGTGACAGAGCGAGACTCATCTCAAAACAAACAAACAAACAAAACAATAACTAGCTGGGCGTGGTGGCACATGCCTGTAATCCCAGCTACTCTGAGGCTAAGGCACGAGAATCGCTTGAACCCAGGAGGCGGAGGTTGCAGTGAGCTGAGATCACGCCACTGCACTCCAGCCTGGGCAACAAGAGCAAAACTCCATCTCAACAACAAGCAAAACTGAGAGCTCTGTGAAATGATCCATGAGGGCAGGGGTTGTGTTTATCTTGCTTACCATTGCCTCTTTAGCCCTTTGTTTCTTCTATAGTTTAATTCTCATGAATAATATGCAATAAGCACCTAAAGTTATTTTTTCTCCAAAACTGCTAATAAGAGAATATGTCAGGGTGTGGGACCTAAAGAAAAGGCAACCCAATACCATTTCCTGCATCATTCTTTTCTTCCCCAATCACTCACGATGCTTCCTTTACCACGTCTTATATTTTTATCTTAAATGAGACAAACTATATTCCAGAAAGAATGCATTTTTCTTTATCTTTCTTTATCCAGAAAGATATTCTGTTCCACAGGCCTGTGCATGTATTTCTTAGTCACTTTCATTGTATTTTAATTTTTGTAGCTTTGTCATAGTTTTTTTTTTTATAGTCACTACTTATTATTCACAAACACTTAAAAACAGAACAGATATCCATTCATTTAACATTATCCTGGTTACAAGGGGATAAATTGGAGATAGTTTTTGTTGTTGTTGTTGTGAGACGGTGTCTTGCTCTGTTTCCCAGGCTGGAATGCAGCAGCACGGTCTCGGCTCACTGCAACCTCCGCCTCCCAAGCTCAAGCAATTCTCCTGCCTCAGCCTTCCAAGTAGCAGGGACTACAGGCATGTGCCAAAATGCCCAGCTAATTTTTGCATTTTTGGTAGAGACAAAGTTTTGTCATGTTGGCCAGGCTAGTCTTGAACTCCTGACCTGAGGTGATCCACCCGCCTCAGCCTCCCAAAGTGCTAGGATTATAGGCATGAGTCATCGCACCTGGCCAAAACAGGTTTTTCTGGAAGCACCCTAGAAATATCAAGAAAAGCAGAACCTAAAAGCATAAATAAAATTTGTGGATTGTATAATTAGTCTAACAAAATAATGCAGGACTTATAATCAATAAAAGCAAAAAGTAAAGTTGAACTGAAATCACTGCTACTTACCTGTTTCCCTCCATACATCAATAAGCACATGTACAGCAAGGAGACAGTAATAGTCAGAAAATTGCAATTCTGTTTTCAAACAGGTTTTCCCTACGGGGGAAAAAAATCATATCTATTTTAACGTTTGTTCAACTATTACTGACCCCATAGGAGTTTTTAAAAGCAGGAAAGTGACAGGGGGGAGAAGAGGAAAAGTAAAAGAAAATTAAGAATAAGATAAGTATCAGGAGAAAAATATGAACCATGAATCAAAGGGTTCAAAAGAAGGTGAGACCACACTCAGCTGGAACAGAAGGTAGGGTTCCAGAGCAGAGGTGGTATCCATGATGTTCCCAAAGGGAGAAAAGGAAGATTTGAAGGAGGTTGAAGTGAAGAAAAGAACATAAGCCAAGTGCCATGTATAACTAAATTCACAATATGCTCCTGACTTCATCTAATTCTTTAGATTACAGATAAATACTGACATCTTATAGTGAGACAATTATATGTCTATCACATATGTCTAGCAAAGGCCACACCTATCTGAAGATCATCTATTTCTAAACTAAATATTTATCTTACAATTTACAATATTCCTTTTGTTCACTTACAGTCTGTATATTAAGAATACTTAGGCCTACAAGCAGAAAATGTCATAATTATCATAAACTATGCAATCTATATGAGCCCCAATCTAATAAAAAGTTAGCTCATCAGATCAAGAACATAGACAACTGAAAGCCAATCCGAATTATTTAAAACTCCAGGCTTAAGAAAGGCTTTACATCATATTACTTAGATGGTCTTCCCAGACAAAACAGTCTCCTTACAAAACTCATTAAAACAGGATGCTACAGGTGCTTAAAAAACTGACTTCTAAGTCTTAGCGTAGATCAGGGAACTACTGCACATTTTGAATGGTTGCTCACCAAATTCCAGTCCATGCTGGTACCTTAACATCAATTCTCTGACCACACTCAATTTCTGATTTTTATCCATGGTGTGGTACAAGCCAAGTAACCTCGTCAGCTGCACCACACACAAATGTTGCTGCAGAGCTCTGATGTCAGCAGGCAGTGCCAGCTTATCCTCTGTTGGTGTCGACAAAGGAACAACTCCAAGTAACTGATTAATAAACTGCAAAGTGGGGAAAAAAGGAGCAAAGGTCTCAAAACACAACTAGTCTTCAGTAGGCCATAATTAACAGAAATTGAAATGGTCTAGAAAAAGACATCAAGAAAAAAAACCAAAAACTAAAATTCCTTTCATATACCATTTTCTATCTACCAAAATAGCTAAAACGAAAAAAAGTTGTGACAGCACACAACACTGGTGAAGCTCCAATGAAACTGGCACACTCATTCATTACTGGCCAAAAGTATTCGTCAATACCATGTACTACAGGCAGTGAAAGATTTTTATAATTCTGAAAATGTTCCATAACTTATAGCATATTAACATAATATATATTACAGCAATGAAAACATTAGGAAGACTATAGAAAAGAGCAGATTACCAAAAAATTTTAAAAATTTTAATCTGTAATTATGCTGACAAATTCTGAAAGGAAAGGTTATACATGGAAAGATACTGTTTACCTCATGTCAGTGACCCTACATTTTTCTTAATTGAACTTATTATAATTATAGATTCATACTCAACTATGAGAAATAACAGAGATCCCATGTACCATTCATCCAGTTTTCTCCCAATGGTTACATCTTGCCTTAAAATGTTTTTCATCCTTTAAATTTGGATTAAAATTACAAAATAAAACCCACATACCAGTTCTAGTCATTTATTTATTAAATACATGCTTATTTCCTCTCAATTCTAAAATCCTATTAAGATGTCAGTAAGGAATAAAAAGAAGAGGTCAGGTGCAGTGGCTCAGGTCTGTAATCACAGCACTTTGGAAGGAGAAGGCGGGCAGATCACTTCAGGCCAGGAGTTCAAGACCCGCTGGGCTAACATGGTGAAACCCCATCTCTACTAAAAATACACAAAACAATTAGCCAGGCATGGTATGCTGGCACACACCTGTAATCCCTGCTACTCAGGATGCTGAGGCAGGAAGGAGAATCGCTTGAACCCAGGAGGCGGTGGTTGCAGTAAGCCAAGATCGCGCCACTGCACTCCAGCCTGGGCAACAAGAGTGAAACTCCATATTAAAAAAAAAAAAAAAAAAGAATAAACCCACAAAGATCAAGAATATGTGAAGAGGCTGGGAGCTGCGGCTCACACCTATAAGCCCAGCACTTTGGGAGGCAGAGATGGGAGAATCACTTGAGCTCAAGAGTTCAAGATCAGCCTGGGCACACAGTGAGATCTCATCTCTACTAAAAATATAAAATAAAAAAACACATAGCCAGGCATAGTGGTGCACGCCTGTAGTTCCACCTACTCAAGAGGCTGAGGCAAGAGGATGGCTTGAGCCCAGGAGTTTGAACCTCCAGTGAGCCATCGTCCCACCATTCCACTCCAGCCTGGGTGACACAGCGAGACCCTGTCTCAAAAAAAAGAAGAAAAAAAGAATATGTGAAGAAATGAGAGACGACAGCAAATAAAAATCATCAAGATTCAAAAGATACAAGAACAGGTGGTAAGTAATAACTTAAGTTGCCAAGAATACCGAAATCTAACAGCATGCAATGAGGCAGACCCCAATAAGCAGGAAGCGCACTCTAGTTACAGAATCTTGGAAGACTCAGAGACTAAGGGCACCAGGTGCCCCTAAAGGCTAAAGTGCTGATGGGACTAAAATAGAATATATAAATTTCTAAGAAGTTAGGCCCCTCCCAAAGTTCACAGATGGAATTTCTAAGTGTGAGTAGAATAGCCTCGGTTTTATAGCCATAATGCGCTGAACCAGAGAAAGAGTCAGAGACAGCAGTCATAGCTGAAAACACAGGAATAAAGTGAAATTTGCTTATTCAGTGATAATTTCAGGCTCCCACCCCGTACTCCCAACCATATCCCAGAATGCTATCAGACAAATATGTAAGTTCCTAAACAGATAGTAGCAAACAGGCATTTTGGAATGGAAAGCATTTCTTACATTGGTGAAGAGAAGGGTAGAGAGAACAGAATCTTATGTTTTATCCTAAGTATATAAGAGGGCAATTGATTTGTTATAAACAACTAATCACCTTCCACAGAAGGGCACCAATAGGTTAAGACTATAACTATAAAAATAAATTGAAATAATATAGAAATATGGAGGAAATATGAAAATAATCTCGAAATATGGAGGAAAATAACAAAAGAATTTAGTTGAAAGTGATTTGCATCTGTTGAGCTGGAACATAAAGAGTGACTACTGCCTCTCAACATAAGCCTTGTGATACTATCTGACTTTTTCAATTTTATACAGTACATGTATTTCTTCTTCCTTTTTTGGGAAGGGGTCTCACTATGTTGTCCAGGCTGGACTCGAATTCCTGGACTCAAGCAATCCTCCTGCTTCAGCCTCCTGAGTAGCTGTGACGATAGGTGCGTGCCACTGTCCCCAGCTCCAGTACATGTAATTTTTTGATACAAATGAAAAAAAAAAAATTAAAACAAAATCCCACTCATCCTGCAGTTTCACATCTGTAATGAATTTGCTTCAATTTCCCTATAATTCTATTAATTTTAATCATTATGATCAGATATATATATTCCATACTTTTAACAAACTGCAGCACTGATTTTCATGTTTTTGTTGTTGTTGTTTTTGAGATGGAGTCTCACTCTGTTGCCCAGGCTGGAGTACAGTGGTGCAATCCCGGCTCACTGCAACCTCTGCCTCCCGGGTTCAAGCGATTCTCTTGCTTCAGCCATCAGAGTAGCTGGGACTATAGGTATGCACCACCACACCCGGCTAATTTTTGTATTTTTAGTAGCCACGGGGCTTTGCCATGTTGGCCAGGCTGGTCTCAAACTCCTGAACTCAAGTCACCCGTCTCAGCCTCCCAAAGTGCTGGGATTGCAGACATGAGCCACCATGCCTAGCCATTATTTTCATGTTTTTGATTAAATGCTTGTATAGTTTCTACTGCCAGTTCTTCTAACCTTGCAAGCCATTTTATGTATTAGTTAGGTTTATTGTGGCCTTCTTTAGTGGATGCTAAAGAAAAATCTTCCTGACAAGGTTTTGTTACAAAACAATCTGCTCATTCTTTAGTCTGTACAGTTTTACTGCTGTGCAAAAAATTTCCTTTAAAACTAGAATCGCTGAGGCCAGGCACAGTGGCTCACGCCTGTAATCCCAGCATTGGGAGGCTAAGGCGGGTGGATCACTTGAGGTTGGGCGTTCGAGACCAGCCTCACCAACATGGAGAAACCCCGTCTCTACTAAAAATACAAAATTAGCCAGGCATGGTGGTGCATGCCTGTAATCCCAGCTACTCGGGCAGCTTAGGCAGGAGAACTGCTTGAACCTGGGAGGCAGAGCTTGCAGTGAGCCGAGATGGTACCATTGCACCCTAGCCTGGGCAACAAGAGCGAAACTTGTCTCAAAAAATAAAATAAAATAAAAAATAAAAACTAGAATTAGTTGGTCGCGGTGGCTCATGCCTGTAACCCCAACACTTTGGGAGGCCGAGGTGGGTGGATCACCTGAGCTCAAGAGTTCGAGACCAGTATGGCCAATATGGTGAAACCCCATCGCTACTAAAAACACAAAAATTAGGCTGGGTGCAGTGGCTCAGGTCTGCAATCCCAGCACTTTGGGAGGCCAAGGCGGGCAAATCACTTGAGGCCAGGAGTTCAAGACCAGCCTGGCCAACATGATGAAAGCCCATCTCTACTAAAAATACAAAAAAAATTAGCTGGACATGATGGCGGGTGCCTGTAATCCCAGTTACTCGGGAGGCTGAGGCAGGAGAATCACTGGAACCCAGGAGGCGGAGGTTACAGTGAGTTAAGACTGCACCATTGCACTCCAGCCTGGGCGACAAGAGCGAAACTGTCTCAAAAAAAAAAAAAAAAAAAAAAAATTAGCCAGGCATGGTGATGGACATCTATAATTCCAGCTACTGGGGAGGCTGAGGCAGGAGAATCACTTGAGCCCAGGAGGTGGAGGTTGCAGTGAGCCAAGATCATGCCACTGCACTCCATCCTGGGCAACAGAGCGAGACTCTGTCTCAAAAAAAAAAAAAAAAAAAAAAACACCAGAATCATTTTATTGTTTAGCTAAAACCCCAAAACAAAGATTACAACATATCCAGGGTGAGCCACTTCAGGATAACTGAACTCACTGGCTCACTCTTAGGGGCTAGTCAGACTTTAAAAAGATTTGGTTCATAATTCATTAGGACAACAATTCTCAGCTTGACTTGGACAGTTCGTAATCCTCTGACAAACATACTTGCTGAGTGGCAGGATATTTACCTACTGAAGTCATCCTACAGTCAAAAAGTGGCAGCAAAATTACCTCTCAAGTAAAATTTACATAGACTAGGACTATAAACTCAATGTAACAGCTTTAAATCCTTATTCTCACAGAATAGTGACTACAGCTTATCACTGCTAGCATTCTAGTAAGGGTCATCTGAATAGATGATTCTAACTATGTGGGATCACATGAGATGACCTAAGATTCTCAAACATACCAATGAAGTAGAGCTGTACAGAAAAGGTTACTGGCACTAGATTCATGGTAGCAAACCTTTATGAATCGCAGCTAAAAGCAGCAAGTGTTCCTCTAATGCAGCCCCACCATTTGATGCTTCAACTAGCAAGACAATAAGCACTGTAAGACAAGATCAGTTATTCCTTATCTTAGGACTTATCACACAATATGCTCGACACTTACTGAATGAATCCCTCCCACATGGTTTATCTACATTCCGCTTCAATCCCTCCAGTCACATGAAGCTCCTACACAGTATTCGAGAGAATTCTCACTACTAAGAAAGAACTTTTTCTCAGTGAGCCAAATTCTGAGCTCCCTGTAGAACTTCTTGCTGGTCCCTGTTCTCCTCCCTCTTCTAAATACAGCTTTTCAAATAAGTGAACGGCAGTATCACTCTGTCCTTGACAGACCAAACCTCTCCTCCACTCAACCATTTTTTCCCTCTTATATGCTTTTAAATCCTCCTATAACCCATAACTCTCCTTTCCGAATGTGTTACAATTTATCCAGAAACTTCCAGGCTTGGCCTGAGCCCTACAACCACAACAACTCAAACAGAGCTTTACTAAACCAATGTGAATGGCAGCAGTCATTTCAGAACCCAAGACCACTGGTTACTTATCAGTTGAGGAATGCACTGCTCTATCTGCCCCAAATGTGTAACCCCAGGTCTGCCAAAGGATTGAACCTTCATGGACTAAAAATGTGGTCACTAAAAAAATACTCTAATTATATCCACCGTGCTTCCAGTGCACTTCATTCATTCCACATGGGGACAACAGAAAGTTTTCTGGGAGAACTGATGGTGGCAGCCCTGTCACAGAAAGACTTCCAATCTTCCCAGCCTGGCCAACATGGTGAAACTCCATCTCTACCAAAAATACAAAAATCATCCAGGCGTGGTAGCACACCAGTAATCCCAGCTACTTGGAAGGCTGAGGCAGGAGAATCCCTTGAACCAGGAGGCAGAGGTTGCAGTGAGCAGAGATCGTGCCACAACACTCCACCCTGGGCGACAGAGTGAGAGCAAGAATCCGTCTCAAAAAAAAAAAAAAAAAAGAAAGAAACAAAGAAGACATTTAAAGGAGAGCCCACTAGACTTCAAAATGCAAACTCTGTGCTGCAGAATTTCATGAAGATGATGAATACATCTGAAACCACATATCCGACAAAGAACTTGTATCTAGGATATATAAAGAACTCTGCAAACTCAACAGTAGGGAACACTTGTTCTATTTTATAGAATAAAGTGTTGCCCAATTCTCAAAAGTTAAAAAAAAAAAAAAAAAAAATCCAGGCACAGTGGCTCACATCCATACTATCAGCAATTTGAAAGGCTGAGGCGGGTGGATCACTTGAGGTCGGGAGTTTGAGACCAGCCTGGCAAACATGGCAAAACCCTGTCTCTAACTAAAACTACAAAAATTAGCCAGGCATGGTGGCATGTGCCTGTAGTCCCAGCTACTTAGGAGGCTGAGGCATGAGATTCACTGGAACCCAGGAGGCGGAGGTTGCAATGAGCCTGGGCCACAGAGTGAGACCCTGTCTCAAAAACAAAAAACAAAAATTAAATAAACGGAATCATACTATGAGTAACTTCTGAGATTGGCTTATTTCACTCAGCATAAATTCCTGGAGAGTCAACCATGTGGTTGCTGTGATCTCAGATCACTGCAACCTCTGCCTTCTGGGTTCAAGCGATTCTCCTGCCTCAGCCTCCCAAGTAGCTGGGTCTACAGGTGCTCATCACCACACCTGGCTAATTTTTTGTATTTTTTAGTAGAGAGAAGGTTTCACCATTATTGGCCAGGCTGGTCTCGAACTCCTGACCTCAGGTGATCCACACACCTCAGTCTCCCAAAGTGCTGGGATTACAGGCGTAAGCCACTGCACCCAGCCTCTTTCTTTCTTTTTTTAAGAGACAGAGTCTCACTCTGTCGCTCAGGTTGGAGTGCAGTGGCATGACTACAGCTCACTGCAGCCTCAAACTCCTGTGCTCAAGCAATCCTGCTGCCTCAGTCTCCCAAATAGCTGGGGACTATAGGCACGTGCCACCGTACCTGGCTGTACTTTATATTCATAAAATGACAAAATTATAAAGACAGAAAACATAGTAGCTGCCCAGAGATGGGGGGGTGGCTATTGTTATTAAACTGTAGCATATGGGATTCTGGTGGTGGTGGGACTGTTCTGTATCTTGACTATGGTAGTAGTCACACACACCCATATGTACCACATACTGCACTAAATCCACACATAACACCCAAACACATAAAAATCAGTGCATGCAAAACTGGCAAAAACTGAGTAAGTTCAACAGAAGAGAGCAATGTCAATTTCCTAATTATATTACACTATAATTGTGCAAGATATTGCCATTGGGACAAAACAGATAAAGGATATATGAGAAGTGTTATTTCTTCCAACTACATGTAAATCCTTAATTATCTCAAAATAAAAATCCACCATCTGTTAGGGCTTTACTCCCATTGTGACTTAACCAGAAATTATGCCTTCAATGTTGTAACACATAGAGTACTTAGCTTGACAGGGCAGTTATCACTGTATCTCATGATTATGAGTTCCACACATTTTAGAAAAGAAACCCAAATATTTAACCTCTGTGTTTCAACAAATAGAGGCACCCAACAAACTTCTAAACTGTATAGTACTTACTTTTGTACACTGTGTAGCAGGTAAGAGGTCAACAAACACCTTAAGGTCTGTAAAACAACAAGGTTTATCGCCAAACTTTTTAAAATATTGGAACATTAATTCTTCTGGATCACCTGGGGAGCGGGAAACAAAATCACTTTATTACTCATGAACAGAAGCAATTTCTATTTAAGTGAGAATCTAGTTTGAAAACACTCAATCAAAACAAAATTTTGCTTGAGGCTGGTCCCAAGATAGTGGGTTATCTCAACTGCTTGTTCAGTTACAGACTGAACTCACTGTCCTACTCTTTCCCCCTTTTCACCACTGCACCTGACTAGTCTTTAAAAAATAAAAACATGGGCTGGATGCAGTGGCTCACACATGTAATCCCACACTTTGGAAGACCAAGGCGGGCAATCCCTTGAAGTCAGGAGTTCAAGACCAGCCTGGCAACATGGTGAAACCCCATTTCTACTAAAAGTACAAAAATTGGCCGGGTGTGATAGTGCATGCTTGTAATCCCAGCTGCTCGAGAGGATAAGGCAAAGGATCACCTGAACCCAGAAGGTGGAGATTCCAGTGAGCCAAGATCATGCCACTGCATTCCAGCCTGGGCAACAGAGCAAGACTCCATTCAAAATTTAAATTAAAATAAAGATTATAAAATAGGCTGGGCGCAGTGGCTCATGCCTATAATCCCAGCACTTTGGGAGGCCAAGGTGGGCAAATCACCTGAGGTCAGGATCACCTGAGGGCAGATCATTGCGACCAGCCTGGCCAACATGGAGAAACTCGTCTCAACTAAAAAATATAAAATTAGCTGGGTGTGGTGGTACGCACCTGTAATCCCAGCTACTTGGGAGGCTGAGGCAGGAGAATCGTTTGAACCTGGGAGGCGGAAGTTGCAGTGAGCCGAGACTGCACCACTGCACCGCAGCCTGGGCAACAGAGACAGACTCCATCTCAAAAAAAAAAAAAAAACTCTAAGCTAGGCCGGGTGCAGTTGCTCATGCCTGTAATCCCAGCACTTTGGGAGGCCAAGGTGGGGAGATCACTTGAGGCCAGGAGTTTGAGACCAGCCTGGGCAACATGGCAAAACCCCATCTCTACTGAAAATACAAAAATTAGCCAGATGTGATGGCGCTTGCCTGTAGTTCCAGCTACTTGGGAGGCTGAGGCAGGAGAATCACTTGAACTCAGGAGGCAGAGGTTGCAGTGAGTGGAGATTGCACCACTACACTCCAACCTGGGCAACAAAGGGAGACATTGTCTCAAAAAAAAAATTATAAAATAAAAACCTGTAAGCAAACTCGTAGTATGAGCAAAAAATTACTGCTTTCCTTTAGGGACATGGTAATTTTTCCAGCAAAATTGTGAACTAGTACAATGATGACATCCTTTACTTATTGAGCAATAAGATCATAAAGAATCATTTTATAAAAAGATCTAAGGGCTTCATCAAATTTCCTGAAGGATTCTCTCAATGCTTTACTATCCACATCATTCTTTTCCGCTATCTTGTCATTATCCAAGTAAATTTTCTCTTCAGTTACAAATTGCTAATTCCACCAAATATTCTTTTTTTTTTTTTTTTGAGACGGAGTCTTGCTCTGCCACCCAGGCTGGAGTGCAGTGGCCGGATCTCAGCTCACTGCAAGCTCCGCCTCTCCGGTTTACGCCATTCTCCTGCCTCAGCCTCCCGAGTAGCTGGGACTACAGGCGCCCGCCTCGTCGCCCGGCTAGTTTTTTGTATTTTTAAGTAGAGACAGGGTTTCACCGTATTAGCCAGGATGGTCTCGATCTCCTGACCTCGTGATCCGCCCGTCTCGGCCTCCCAAAGTGCTGGGATCAAATATTCTTTTGTTAATAGTTTTTTGAGTGCTTCGAGCAGATTTTCAAGAAATCTTTCATCCACTTCACGAAACTTTTCCAAAACTGGCAATTTTACTTTGAAATTGATTTTGACTTTATTGTTTTTGAGGGTTTTTAATTTTTTTTTTTTTTGTTTTAAGACAGAGTCTCGCTGTGTCACCCAGGCTGAAGTTGGAGTGCAGTGGCACGATCTTGGCTAACTACAACCTCCATCTCTTGGTTCAAGCAATTCTCGTGTCTCAACCTCCCAAGTAGCTGGGACACAGGCACGTGCCAACACGCCCAGATAACTTTTTGGTTTTTTGTTTGTTTTTTGAGGCGGACTCTCACTGTCACCCAGGCTGGAGCACAGCAGCACGATCTCAGCTCACAACCTCCACCTCCCAGGTTCAAGCAATTCTCCTGCCTCAGCCTCCCAAGTAGCTGTAACTACAGGCGTGTGCCACCACGCCTGGCTAATTTTTGTATTTTTAGTACAGACAGTGTTTCACCAAGTTGGCCAGGCTGGTCTTGAACACCTGACCTCAGGTGATCCACTCGCCTCGGCCTCCCAAAGTGCTGGGATTACAGGCATGAGCCACCGCGCCCGGCCAAGTTTTTGTATTTTTAGCAGAAACAGGGTTACAGCCATGTTGCCCAGGCTGGTCTCGAACTCCTGAGCTCAAGTGTTCCGCCCACCTTGGCCTCCCAATGTGCTAGGATTACAGGTGTGAGCCACTGCACCCAGCCAGGTTTTTTCATTTTTTAATTTTTGTAACTAAATTTTTGAGACAGTTTCTGGCTGTGTCACCCAGGCTGGAGTGAAGGCGCGATCTCAGATCACTATAACCTCTGCCTCCTGGGCTCAAGAGATTCTCCTGCCTCAGCCTCCTGAGTAGCTAGGACTACAGATGTGCGCCACTATGCCCAACTAATTTTTTTGTATTTTTTGTAGACGGGGTTTCACCATGTTGCCCCAGCTGATCTCCAACTCCTGAGCTCAAGCAATCCACCCACAACAGCCTCTCAAAGTGCTGGGATTATAGGCGTGAGCCACTGCAACCAGCTGATTTTGACTTTATTGTTGGGTCAGCAACAGAATGCCTGACAAAGACTCTGACAGAACAGGCAGATAAGTTAATGTTAAGCCAAGATGAATATATGATAAAGGACTAATTTTATAAGTGATCCATTCATTAGCAAATATTTTCAGGCTATGAAGACATCTGCTTCCCAAACATGACTCTATCCAGTGTAGATCTCAAATAACGAATATAGCACTTGGGTATTAAGGGCATTCTCCAGGCTTCCCAGATATCATATGGTTTCTTACCCAGTTTGTACTCATCGTTACAACCTTGACTTCGTAAACGCCTAATCAGCTCCAATTTAGCTAGATGTGGTCCTCGGAGATGGCGAGAACTTTTAGATTCTTCCGTTATCCGATCTTCTATAAACTTCACAGCTTCTTCTGCAGAATAATGTACTTCTCCTTCTAGAGAGCTGAGGAGAAGCATGTGAAAAAGGTATTTTATTGCCTCCATCATTCTTCCCAAAGCTTAAAGTCAAGCCAAACTCATTAAAAAAAAAAAAAAAGACTTTGATAATTATAAAATAATAGAAAAAGGAATAAAAGAGAACTACGAACATATTCTAACAGATAACATGTTATAAGATTACTTTCAATTTTGACATTTGATTACTGCAGCATAACTTAACCTTTTTTAAAAAAGAATGAATAATTTTGTCTATATGAAATACTGCCTGGCCGGGCGTGGTGGCTCACACCTGTAATCCCAGCACTTTGGGAGCCCAAGGTGGGCAGATCACTTGAGGTCAGGAGTTCGAGACCAGCCTGGCCAACATGGTGAAACCCCATCTCTACTAAAAGTACAAAAAATTAGCCGGGCGTGGTGGCATGCACCTGTAGTCCTAGCTACTCAGAAGGGTGAGGCAGGAGAATCACTTGAACCCGGGAGGGAGAAGTTGCAGTGAGCCAAGATCATGCTAATGCACTCCAGCCTAGATGATAGAGCAAGACTCCCTCTCAAAACAAAAAAGAAAAAAGAAAAAATATTGCCTAATAAAAATATAAGGCTGGGTGTGGTGGCTCACACTTGAAATTCCAGCACTTTGGGATGCTGAGGTGGGAAGACTGCTTGGGCTCATGAGTTTGAGACCAGCCTAGGCAATGCATGGAGACCCCATCTCTACAAAAAATTTTAAACTTAGCCAATTGTGGTGGTGCACACCTGCAGTCTCAGCTACTTGGAAGGCTGCTGTGGGGTGATCACTTGTGTCTGGGAGGCAGAGATTACAGTGGAAGGCAATATCACACCGCTGCACTCCAGACTGGGTGTCAGAGCAAGATCCCATCTCAAAAAAAAAAAAAAAAAGGCCAGGCATGGTGGCTCACACCTGTATGGGAGGCCAAGGAGGGTGGCTCACTTGAGCTCACGAGTTCAAGATCAGCCTGGGCAACATGGTGAAACCCCATCTCTAAAACAATACAAAAATTAGGCAGGTGTGGTGGTTCATGCCTGTAGTCCCAGCTACTTTGGGGACTGAGGCAAAAGGATCACTTGAGCCCAGGAGTCAGAGGTTGCAGTGAGCCAAGATCACACCACTGCACTCCAGTCTAGGTGACAGAGTGAGACTCTGTCTCAAAAAAAACAAAAATTAAAAATTAAATACACACATACACACATATATATTTTTGAGATGGGGTCTTGTACATTTTACTGCTTTAAGAATGAAAGCTGGGCCGGGCGCGGTGGCTCAAGCCTGTAATCCCAGCACTTTGGGAGGCCGAGACAGGTGGATCACGAGGTCAGGAGATCGAGACCCTCCTGGCTAACACGGTGAAACCTCGTCTCTACTAAAAAATACAAAAAACTAGCCGGGCATGGTGGCGGGTGCCTGTAGTCCCAGCTACTCGGGAGGCTGAGGCGGGAGAATGGTGTAAACCCGGGAGGCGGAGCTTGCAGTGAGCTGAGATCCGGCCACTGCACTCCAGCCCGGGCGACAGAGCGAGACTCCATCTCAAAAAAAAAAAAAAAAAAAAAAAAAAAGAATGAAAGCTGAAGTGGGGTGCGGTGGCTCACGCCTGTAATCCCAGCACTTTGGGAGGCCGAGGCGGGCGGATCACGAGGTCAGGAGTTCAAGACCAGCCTGGCTAGCTTGGTGAAACCAGTCTCTACTAAAAGTACAAAAAAAATTAGCCGGGTGTGGTGGGGAGCGCCTGTAGTCCCAGCTACTTGGGAGGCTAAGGCAGGAGAATTGTTTGAACCTGGCAGGCAGAGGTTGCAGTGAGCCGAGACTACACCACTGCACTCCAGCCTGGGCAACAGAGAGAGACTCCGTCTCAAAAAAAAAAAAAAAAAAGAATGAAAGCTGAGAAAAATTACATAATGTAGTTAATATTATGAAGCAAGCATCAGCTCATAACTGTCATCTTGAATCTTACTTCTGTATTGATTTTTTTTTTTTTTTTTTTTTTGAGATGGAGTCTCGCTCTGTCGCCTGGGCTAGAGTACTGTGGCCGGATCTCAGCTCACTGCAAGCTCCACCTCCCAGGTTCACACCATTCTCCTGCCTCAGCCTCCCGAGTAGCTGGGACTACAGGCGCCTGCCACCTCGCCCGGCTAGTTTTTGTATTTTTTAGTAGAGACGGGGTTTCACCGTGTTAGCCAGGATGGTCTCAATCTCCTGACCTCGTGATCCGCCCGTCTCGGCCTCCCAAAGTGCTGGGATTACAGGCTTGAGCCACCGTGCCCGGCCTGTATTGATTTTTTAAAAGATATCATTTATTCATTTACCTCTAGATGCCTATAAAAAGGAAAAAAAAAGGCTGGGCGCGGTGGCTCAAGCCTGTAATCCCAGCACTTTGGGAGGCCAAGACAGGCGGATCACGAGGTCAGGAGATCAAGACCATCCTGGCTAACACAGTGAAACCCTGTCTCTACTAAAAAAAAAAAAAAAACTACAAAAAACTAGCTGGGCGAGGTGGCGGCACCTGTAGTCCCAGCTACCCGGGAGGCTGAGGCAGGAGAATGGCGTGAACCCGGGAGGTGGAGTTTGCAGTGAGCTGAGATCTGAGATCTGGCCACAGCACTCCAGCCTGGGTGACAGAGCGAGACTCCGTCTCAAAAAAAAAAAAAAAAAAAAAAGGAAAAAAAATTTTATTGCAGTACTGCCTACAATAGCCAATAACAAAAGGACAAAGGAAAAAAAAAGAGATCTTCAAAAATCCAAGTATCATCAATAGGGAAAAGGCTAAATGAATTATGGTACATCTGGAGTACTCCTAAACTGCTGGGGAAAAAAAAAAAAAAATGAAAGAGATCTACATGCACCAGAAATGAAAGATGTTCAAGAAATATTTTAAGGCGGAAAATAACAGGTTGCAAATCATGTCTAATACAATCCTTTTTTTTTTTTTTGAGACAGAGTCTCGCTCTGTCGCCCGGACTGGAGTGCAGTGGCCGGATCTCAGCTCACTGCAAGCTCCGCCTCCCGGGTTTAGGCCATTCTCCTGCCTCAGCCTCCGGAGTAGCTGGGACTACAGGCGCCCGCCACCTCGCCTGGCTAGTTTTCTGTATTTTTTAGTAGAGACGGGGTTTCACAGTGTTAGCCAGGATGGTCTCGATCTCCTGACCTCGTGATCCGCCCATCTCGGCCTCCCAAAGTGCTGGGATTACAGGCTTGAGCCACCGCGCCCGGCCTCAATCCCATTTTTATATTAAATATAAGGATAATTAAACTGGGCGCAACGGCTCACGCCTGTAATCCCAGCAGTTTGGGAGGCTGTGGTGGGTGGATCACCTGAGGTCAGGAGTTCGAGACCATCCTGGCCAACACAGTGAAACCCCATCTCTACCAAAAATACAAAAATTCGCTGGGCATGGCGACAGGCACCTGTAGTCCCAGCTATTCGGGAGGCTGAGGCAGGAGAATTACTTGAATCTGGGAGGCGGAGGTTGCAGTGCGCCAAGATCATGCCATTGCACTCCAGCCTGGGTGATAAGAGCCAATCTCCATCTCAAAAAAAAAAGAGAGAAAAAGAAAAAGAATAATTATCTTAGCATAAACATGAAAATAAATCTGGCAGAAAGGCACCAAACCGTTAAAAATAGTTATTTCTGGAATGGTAGGATAAGTGGAAATTAGCACACCACATATTTCGGCACTAACGTGATTTTTAGAATGAACTTGTGTATTTTATACTTTAAAAAATAGGAAAAAATCTCTTACTTTGAAAGGAATACTTTATTGAGACAGGAAAAGAGAATTCAATTGGCTTATAATGAAATCCTTTCACTACACTATATTAAAAAGCACCATTGTAATTCAGGAAAGAAGACAACTTACTGTTCACCTTCAGCAGGAGGAGTCCAGGCCTCTTCAATCAGTCGAAAGACAGAATCGAAATAAGTCAGATAGAACTGCCAGTCATCTGAGCTAAAATCAGATTGAATGATGCACACAGGATTAAACTCAAGTTGTGACAGATCTGCTTTAGGAACCATGATATTCAATTTATTTTGTAAGTTATATTTTAGTACGTAGTAGGTTGGCTCACCCCCACCCACTCCATGTTTCCTTTGCAACTCTAAAAGGCATTCCAGAGGCATTTTCAAAGTAATACTACTTTGTATTTGTAAAGACTAGTAAGCTACTCTTTCCCTCAATAAAATGACCAGGTCTAGAAAACTAGTATTCATAACAGAAAAGTCTCCACATAAGCACTTCCAAAATGGAGGGAAGGGGAGAGAAGTGCTGTAGCAAAGAATGAAGGCTCTCTCTTTCAGGGGAATATTGAATTTGAGAAATTAATGATTTTCAGTGTTCATTCTTAAACCTTAACTAGAATTCAGCACCATGGTCACAAGTATCTTTTTTTTCTTTTTGAGATGGAGTCTTACTCTGTCACCCAGGCTGGAGTGCAGTGGCACGATCTCAGCTCACTGCAACCTCCACCTCCTGGGTTCAAGCGATTCTTGCGCCTAAGCCTCCCAAGGAGCTGGGACTACAGGCACGCACCACCACGACTAGCTAATTTTTTTACTTTTAGTAAAGACAGGGTTTTGCCGTGTTGGCCAGGCTGGTCTCAAACTCCTGACCTCAAGTGATCTGCCCGCCTTGGCCTCCCAAAGTGCTGGGATTATAGGCATGAGCCACCACGCCCAGACTACAAGTACCATTATAATACTCTACGGAAAGATGAAGGCTCCTTACAAACTTTTAGAAACATGCAGGAGACAACTACTATAAGAAAACTTTATGCCCAGAAACTTTAAAACACAAGACACCAAGAAAATCAGTAGTGAGATCTTAAAGCCTCACTACAGTCAAATGGTACAAAGAAAGCTTTTACTTACTTTTTTAGTAAGAGGCGCCGGGAAAGGGCATTGCACTCTGGCCACCTGCTCAGCTTCTTGTACATAGCCATGCATTTATTTTCCCGACTCTGAATCTCACTTGTCAACTTCTCTAAAATCAAAAGTCGTAAAAGTTGGTAAGCTGGTTTCATTTCTGCTCAATAATCAGATAGAGTCCAACCACAAGAAGGAAAATGTCACATTTTCTTTTCTTCCTTTTTTTTTTTTTTTTTGAGATGGAGTTTCACTCTTGTCACCCAGGCTGGAGTGCAATGGCATGATCTTGGCTCACTGCAACCTCCACCTCCTGGGTTCAAGCGATTCTCCTGTCTCAGCCTCCCAAGTGGCTGGGATTACAGGCACCTGCCACCATGCCTGGCTAATTTTTGTATTTTTTAGTAGAGATAGGGTTTCACCATGTTGGCCAGGCTGGTCTTAAACTCCTGACCTCGGCCGGGCGCAGTGGCTCAAGCCTGTAATCCCAGCACTTGGGGAGGCCGAGACGGGCGGATCACGAGGTCAGGAGATCGAGACCATCCTGGCTAACATGGTGAAACCCCGTCTCTACTAAAAAAAATACAAAAAAAAAAAAACTAGCTGGGCGAGGTGGCGGGCGCCTGTAGTCCCAGCTACTCGGGAGGCTGAGACAGGAGAATGGCGTAAACCCGGGAGGCGGAGCTTGCAGCGAGCTGAGATCCGGCTACTGCACTCCAGCCTGGATGACAGAGTGAGACTCCATCTCAAAAAAAAAAAAAAAAAAAAACTCCTGACCTCAGGTGATCCACCCATCTCAGCCTCCTAAAGTGCTGGGATTACTGCTGTGAGCTACCGGGCCCAGCCTAAATGTCACATTTTTTAATTCACTCTCTTACAAAATGGGACCACTATTACATACAAACTACTACTATCTGATTATCAAAGATTATTTTACTTCAAAGAAAAAAGTACATTACTGACAGTAAATTTTTATAATCATTTTCTTTGTAAAATGATAGGTTCCACAATGTATTGGGTTGAAGATCTATTAATAGTACATGGGATATAGTTATAAAATCCCAACAGCATCTAGGGACTAGTAAATTTAGTCCACAGACAGGCTGCCCATCCATACAGTTCCAAAACATCAAATAGGGCTGGGCTGACGTGAGGTAGGAAAGAGGAGATGCTGAAAGAACACAAAAAAAGAGTGGAGATGAATCAAACTCTTTCCAAACAACTGAAAACAAAAAAACTAGGATGATAGTTCTGACCAAATTAGATTTGCCCAACTGTTTAGTAGATTAAGGATACCAAAAATTACATTATGAATTTCCTGTTGAGAGTCTAAATTTTAACTATCCATAGAACTATAATCTAGTTTAAAAAAAAGAAAAAAAAAAAGATCAGGCATGACAGGTTACACCTGTAGTAATCGCAGCACTTTGGGAGGCTGAAGCAGGCAGATCACTTGAGCCCAGGAGTTCAAGACCAACCTGGGCAACATAGTGAGACCCTGCCTCTACAAAAAATATAAAAATTGGCCAGATTTAGTGGCATACGCCTGGAGTCCTAACAATTTAGGAGGCTGTAGTGAGAGGATAACTTAAACCCTGAAGGTCAAGGCTGTAGTGAGCTGTGATGGTGTTACTGCATTCTAGCCTGGCTAACAGAGCAAGGCCCTGTCTCCAAAAAAAAAAAAAAAAAAGAAGAAGTTTCTTGTGAGTAGCCTAAATATGCACCAAAAACTGGTTAAGTAAATTTCTATATTCACACTGTGGAACAATGGACAGTCATTAAAGAGAGTGAGGCAGTAAACTTTTATCTCTAGGAAATACAATTTAGTTAAAATAATAAAAAAATAATGGAGGCCAGGCGTGGTGGCTCATACCTATAATCCCAGCACTTTGGGAGGCCGAGGCAGGCAGATCATTTGAGATCAGGAGTTTGAGACCAGCCTGGTCAACATTGTGAAACCCTGTCTCTACTAAAAATACAAAAATTAGCTGGGCGTGGTGGTGCATGCCTGTAATCCCAGCTACCCAGGAGGCTGAGACAGGAGAATCGCTTAAACCCAGGAGGCGGAGGTTGCAGTGACCCAAGATTACGCCACTGCACTCCAGCCTGGCCACAGAGCGAGACTCTGCCTCCAAAAAAAAAAAGAACAATGGAGCCCAGTGTGGTGGTGTGTGCCCCTAGTCCTAGCTACTTGGGAGGCTGAGATGGGAGAATTGCTTGAGCCCAGGAGTTCAAGTCCAGCCTGGGCAACACAGTGAGCCCTCATCTCTTTAAAATAAATAAATAAATAATAAAAATAAATAATGCGTATAACAGTATGCAGAGCAGAGTTCACAAACTCAAATGCCTTCATAGGACAAAAATGTAAATAAAGAAGGAATGTTTGTGGTATCTACACAGTACAAATCCTAACTAGAGGGGCATTAATTAATTTAAAATTTTTAAAGAAAAAAATTTTTTAATAAAAACATTGTGCTAACTGAATAAGATTATTCTATGAGCCAAGCATACTATGTTTTCATTCGTGTTTTAAGAAAAAAAAAAAAAGTGGAGAAGATGAATCTTTCGAAGAATATAAAGTATAACTGGAGGAAAACCTAAGGGAAGAGGGCTAGAGATCTGAAGCATAACCTTTCACATTCCTTGAAGTTTCTGAATCTGTTATTTTCAAATAAAAACATTTTAAAAAAGAAATTTACAACATACAGAAAAGTCTGGAAGAATATAACAAAATGATCAGAAGTGTTTATGTCTTTATATCCTTATGTGGAAATTTTCTATGATAAACATTTTTCATTTTTAAATAGAAAAATAAAAGCTTTAAGAAAATTTTAAAAAATTACCTCCTAATTTCCCTCTGATGACATCCAAGGCCTCCTGGTACTTTCCCAAACGTTCCAGGATCATATAATAAAGTTCAACCTTACAGAAAAAAAAACAAGAAGTGCAACCTCTGAAACTTTTCAATAATAAAAAGATAGTCATTTATAGGTTTTTAAAAAGTTATTTAATAGAGCATGTCTTCAAATGAGATGAAACTGACAGTAAGAAAAAGGTAACAGGATCTTCTCCATCTATATCTCTTCCATCTACATACATCTCAGCCTAGAGTACTTGCTAGAAACAGCTCAGTGATTAGACCTAAGCTGAGGGCTTCATATTTACCCAAAGGCCAAGAGTGAGGACTCAGCTATCAAACTGGAACAAAACAAGTTTATAGTATTATAACATAATACTGTAGCACCAGCAAAAAAATGAAAACACAAAAGTGGGCTTAAAATACTCACTTCAGCCTCAGCTTCTATCTTGTCCTCTTTCACCATTTTTTCTACCATTCTCTCAGCAAGGGGCAGAAACATTGTTTTTGAGAGGTTTTCATCCTGTGCCGATATAGACTGAAAGAAGAAAAATAACGTTTCATTCTAATTTCTCCCCTGCTTGCACTATTGATAGTAACATTACCGTTAATTGGGCACATAATTATCAATCCATCATGTCAAATATCAGACCTATTTAATATGAACTCCCTGCCAAGGAGGCACATTACAGAGTGGTTTGTTTTACAAAAGATTTCTCTGCTAAAGATTCATTATCCTATGTGTTCTTGAAATACTGAGCTTCCACAATACAACCTAGCATTTAATTCGGTTATTTATACATTTTTCTAAAAGAACGTAAAGAGGCAGCATGCCTATACTGTTTATTATTTATGAGTATTATCAGGTATTTGAAGAGGAAAGTCTTCCAGGTATCTTTGAGATGTTCACATACTGGAAGAGAAATGCCAATTCCTTTCATTACACAGTTTACTAGTAGCTAGTTACCTTAAATTGGTAACAAAAATTAACACATGAAATTCATAAAGTTAATAACGCCAGAATCTGCTCACAGCTCACTTAACCCTTGTAAACAACCTTTCAAAGTAGATGTTATGCTTATTTTACAAAGAAACTAAGGTTAGGCCAGGCGTGGTGGCTCATGACTGTAAACTTAACACTCTGGGAGGCTGAGACAGGTGGATCCCTTGAGGCCAGAAATTTTGAGATCAGCCTGGCCAACATGGCGAAACCCCCATCTCTGCTGAAAAAACATTAAAAAATTAGCTGGGTGTGTGTGGTGGTGCATGATTGTAATCCTAGCTACTCGGGAGGCTGAGGCATGAGAATCACTTGAACCTAGGAGGTGCATTGTGCCACTGCACTCCAGTTTGGACAACAGAAAAAAAAAAAAATTAAGGTTAAGAGATTTCCCAAACAGCTTTACCAGACATGTGGTAAAGCTAATGTATGAAGGCAGACCTGTCTGACCCCATAACATCTGTTCTTAATCACTACTTTTAAATCCTTCCTCCCCATCCTCTCCTATACAGAATCTCACTTTGGTCCCTGGGAGAGAAGTGTCTCCTTTCTGCAAAAGAGCAAACTGAGGCTCAGAAAGGAGAAGTGATAAAAGAAGGCCACCCAGTTCAATGAGCCATTAACTAACCAGCAATGTTGTCTTAAAGGCAAACACCAAGTTGTAATATCAAACATTTCAAGGCTCATGCTTGATCAAGCAACCCAGCAATAGATCAGAGATTCAGGGGAAATATAGTCCATGCTACCCACAAATAAACTGATACACCAACTCATAAAGAATACTCAAAATCCCTAACTTAAGTCAACTGACAACACAAACTCCCTGTCTGACATGCTGCAACAGATTACACAAAATGTTCACAGTCAGATGCAGAGGCTGATGCCTGTAATCCCAGCACTTTGGGAGGCTGAGGCAGGAGGATTGATTGCTTGAGGCCAGGAGTTCACGACCAGCCTGGTCTTGAACAGTCTCACTCTGTCGCCCAGGCTGGAATGCAGTGGTACAATCTCATCTCACTGCAACCTCCACCTCCCAAGTTCAAGTGATCCTTCTGCCTCAGCCTCCAGAGTAGCTGGGATTACAGGCATGTGCCACCACGCCCAGCTAATTTTTATATTTTTAGTAGAGATGGGGTTTCACCATGTTGGTCAGGATGGTCTCGATTTCCTGACCTCGTGATCCACCCACCTCGGCCTCCCAAAGTTCTGGGATTACAGGCGTGACCCATCACACCTGACCAAAAAAAAATTTTGTTTTAATTAGCCAGGCAAGGTGGTATGCACCTGTAGTCCCAGCTACTTGGGAGGTTGAGGTAGAGGGACTGTTTGAGCCTAGGAGGTCAAGGCAGCAGTGAGCTATGATTGATTGCACCACTGCACTCCTGCCTGGGTAACAGCGTGACCCTGTCTCAAAAAAAAAAAAGTTCGGAAGACACACTGAGGACAATGACTATATAAAAAATAAAACCAAACCTCAATCCCATTCTGAATGCCATACTCACTTGCATAATTAAGCTCATCACAGACCAAAAGTAGTAGGGATTTTTGGGGACAATCTTATATAGAGCCATGCCAGCCTAAAAGAGAACCATAAATATTTTATTTAGAAACACCATACGGAGGGGGATTAATGATCTAGACACATGACAAAAAATTTCTTGGGAGAACAGCAATATATTTACATATCCCAGTTAGTAAATGCCTAGTGACTTGATGGCTATAGCAATAGTAGTAATCACAAAGGTGAGTATTCATGTTATGAGTGACACTTCTATTTCTGAACCAGAATTTTCTAAAATTAAAGTCCGATATTTCCAGAATACACTGCAATCCAATATAGTTCTAGCAAACTACAAAGCAAACACAATATTTGGCTTGTAAGTGTACATCAATAAACTTTACTGAAGATACCATACTAACCAGTTATTAGTAAAAACAAATAAACAAGCCCAGAGAATACACTTAAACTTCAATATCAGAAAAGATTACTAAAAGATAATTCAAAAATTCTTCTTAGGTTAGGAAAATAATATGGTTACTTCAAGATTCCAATAATTAGAACTGAAATCTTTCATTATAAAATGTATAATATGCAAATACTTAAAAGCAGGAACATGCTTTTAAAAAAGAATAGACCTATTCAAGCATAATTTAGACTCTATCCATAATTAGCCAACCAGTAATTGATGCTAAAAACTCCATCAGGTAATTTTCATGTTTTTTAATCTTTTGCCTACTGCCAATCTAGTTCCAAAATTACTGCCAATCTAATGGAGCTCCTATGAAGTAGAAGAAACTATCCATTCCCGACAAAGATTCAAAGATCGAGTCCCTGTCCCAAAGCCATTTAAAAGCGAGGGAGAAAACAAACACATAAATGACTGAAATGTATTTAGCAATAAAAATAAATGTCCTGGGCCAGGCACAGTGGCTCATGCCTGTAATCCCAGCACTTTGGGAGGCCGAGGCTGGCAGATCACCTGAGGTAAGGAGTTTGAGACCAGCCGAGCCAACATGGAGAAACTCCATCTCTACTAAAAATACAAAAATTAGCTGGATGTGGCAGCAGGGACCTGTAATCCAAGCTACTCGGGAGGCTAAGACAGAGAATCATTTGAACTCGGGAGGTGGAGGTTGCAGTGACCAGAGATTGCGCCACTACACTCTAGCCTGGGCAACAGAGTGAGACTCTGTCTCCAAAAAATAAATAAATAATAATAATAAATAAATGTCCTAGGCCAGCCGTGATGACTCATGCCTATAATCTCAACATTTTGGGAGGTTGAGACAGGAGGATCATTTGAGCTCAAGGAGTTTGAGAATAGCCCAGGCAATATTGTAAAATCTTATACACACACACACACACACAGATATATATATATACGTTAACCAGGGTGGTGGCAAGCACCTGTGGTCCCAGCTACTGGTGAGGGGCTAAGGTGGGAAGATCACCTGAGCCCAGGGACATCGAGGCTACAGTGAGCTGTGATCACACCACTGCTCTCCAGCGAGGGCAACAGAGACTCTGTCTCAAAATCAAAATGATAAAACTAAATATAAAAATAAATGTCCTATATAAAATACCATGCTATGATTTTTCCAAGGAAGGCAAAGTTGTTCATTTTCTTACCTCTTCTTTCCTTAAGGGAAAGTAGAGAGGAGAACGTTATAATTAAAGCCTCTCCAAAGTAGCCATCTTTCAGATGACTTTGAAGGTCAAACAGAACATGGCAGCAGAGTGCGGGGCAGTGCGGGGGTGTGGTAACGATACATATACAACTACAAATATTTGCAGTGAATGGATAAATGAATCAACTCAAAGTAGGAGAAAAATGAGTCTGAACAAAAAACATTCAAGAAAGTTAAGGGATATATGCTGATAAAAACAAGGAGGATATCTGGCTAAAACAATTCAGAGTAGTAGGAAAAGTGTTGAAAGGTAGGCCAAGGTACTTTTGTTGTAAGGTGTTAAAAAAGGAGCCTATACAGAATAGAGAAGTGATATATATAAATCTATACTCTTCTAGGAATAGCATCTTAGCAGTACTGTGAAGAGACAAAGTAGGAAGAAAGAAAAGGTGAGGTGATGAGGCACAAAACCAGGATGGGGTAGATCAAATAGAAAAGAAACCTGGAAAGATACAGCAGAGGCCGGGCACCATAGCTCACACCTATAATCCCAACACTTTGGGAGGCCAAGGCAGGAGGATTACCTGAGGTCAGGAGTTCGAGACCAGCTTGGCCCATAAAGTTAAGGTAAAAGATAAAAGTGATGGTGAAACTCTGTCTCTACTAAAAACATGAAAATTAGCTGGGCGTGGTGGTGGGTGCCTGTAATCTCAGCTGCTCAGGGGGCTGAGGCAGGAGAATCGCTTGAACCCAGGAGGTGGAGGTTGTAGTAGGCCGGAATTGCACCACTGCACTCCAGCTTGGGCGACAAGAGTGAAACCCCATGTTAAAAAAAAAAAAAAAAAAAATACAGCAGCAGTAGAATGAAGATGATCTAGAGACAACAAGGACATAAAGGATAGGAGAGTCTAAGATGGCTTGAGGCTCCTGCTTCTAACACTGGGGTACATATACTCCACAGGTATAGAATGAAAAATGTTAGGAAATTCAACTGATCCCTGGGAAGACTTTACAATCAAAATAAAAAATAATAATTTTTTCTTTGAGTTAGAAAACTAGCTGGGTACAGTGGCTCATGCCTGTAATCCCTGCACTTTGGGAAGCCAGGGCAGGAGGATTGCTTGAACCCAGCAGTTCAAGACCAGTCTGGGAAACATAGTGAAATCTCATCTCTACAAAAAATAAATAAATTTTTAAAAATAAATAAAAGTTAAGAAATCCATTTTACTTGAGAATATGGGAAAACATTTTTATAATGACATACAGAGATAAAAATATGTAACATTAGAATATGAATTAATATAAAATGCAAGGCAAAAATTTCATGTCCATACCCTATGATCTTGCAGGCTCTGATAATCTGCTAAAACAAAATTTTTGATGACAGACAAGTTTAAAAACATGAATCTAAGTTGGTGAAGCAGAATGAGAATGTCATTTACAGGAAAAGAAAAACCTTATCACCATATGAAAAACTAGCTACTCTTCATTTATGGTGGTTTCAGAATCACCAGCCAGAAATGTTATTTGGGGCAGCAGAAGCTCTTAAGTTTCCCTCCCTCCTACCTCCACCAGTTTATACAAACTGTATTTGCTTAACAAATTAATGTGCAGATGCTATTCTAGGCAATGGAAAATCAACAATCAGCAAATCAAACAAAAACCTTTATCCATGTGAAACATGACATTAAATTTGTGAAATACCTCAGACTGACATTCCACACTCAAAATAAACATACTTAAGCTAAGAAACTGTAACTTCCTTAAGCAGCAACAGTATAAAAATTAGCCAGGCGCAGGCAGGGTGTAGTGGCTCACGCCTGTAATCCCAGCACTTTGAGAGGCCAAGGTGGGCGGATCATGAGGTCAAGAGACGGAGACCAGGATGGCCAGCATGGTGAAACCCTGTCTCTACTAAAAATACAAAAAATTAGTTGGGCATAGTGGCGCGCACCTGTAGTCCCAGCTACTCAGGAAGCTGAGACAGGAGGATCTCTCGAACCCAGGAGGCAGAGGTTGCAGTGAGCCAAGATCGCGCCACTGCACTCCAGCCTGGAGACAGAGCGAGACTCAGTAAGTAAATAAATAAATAAAACTTAGCCGGGTGCGGTGGCTTACGCCTGTAATCCCAATACTTTTGGGAAGCCGAGGCAGGTAGATCACTCGACGTCAGGAGTTTGAGACCAGCCCAGCCAACATGGTGAAAGCCCGTCTCTGTTAAAAATGCAAAAGTTAGTCGAGTGCAGTGGCTCACGCCTGTAATCCCACCACTTTGGGAGGCTGAGGCAGGTGGGTCATGAGGTCAGGAGTTCGAGACCAGCCTGACCAATATGGTGAAACTCTGTCTCTACTAAAAATACAAAAATTAGCTGGGCATGGCGGTGTGCACCTGCAATCCCAGCTACTCAGGAGGGTGAGGCAGGAGAATCGCTTGAACCCGGGAGGCGGAGGTTGTAGTGAGCCAAGATCACGCCACTGCACTCCAGCCTGGGCAACAGAGAGTGAGGCTTCATCTCAAAAAAAAAAAAAAAAAAAATTAGCCAGGTGTGGTGGCAGGCACCTGTAATCCCAGCTACTTGGGAGGCAGAGGAGGGAGAATCGCTTGAACCCAGGAGGCAGAGTTTGCAGTTAAGCTGAGATTACACCACAGCACTCCAGCCTAGGCGACAGAGAGAGTCTATCTCAAAAAAAGAAAAAGAAAGAAGTATATCCTTTCTGAGGACAACATGAGAAGAATGGGAAGAGGCCATTGCTTGTCTCAATTAACATATACTGGGAACATCTTTCTATGTCAACCATATAAAGACACCCAGTATTATTTGGAGAGATGGGGGAATGCATTTTATGTACCACAGGGATGAACTATAACTTCTCTTACTCTGTCCTTCTGAATGAATATTTAATACACTTTGTTTAAAACATAATCTTACAAATAAAAATGATATTAAGGATTTATATGTATATATGTTAGCATTGCCAATTTTAAAAAATATACCCATTTTATGGCCGGGCATGGTGGCTCACGCCTGTAATCCCAGCACTTTGGGAGGCTGAGTTGGGCAGATCATGAGGTCATGAGTTCGAGACCAGCCTGGCCAATATGGTGAAACCCCATCTCTATTAAAAATACAAAAATTAGCCGGGCATGGTGACGTGCACCCGTAGTCCCCGTACTCGGGAGGCTGAGGCAGAAGAATCGCTTGAACCCAGGAGATGAAGGTTGCAGTGAGACGAGATCGTATCACTGGATTCCAGCCTGGATGACAGAGCCAGACTGTCTCAAAAAAAAAAAAAAAAAAAAAAAAAAATATATATATATATATATACACACACACACACACACACCCATAGCCATTTTACATTTTTTAAAATTATGTCTAAATACCTTTCCATAAATAAATTAATAAAATGTTAATAATTACATTGGGATCTCTCAAAAAAATTCTCCAGTTGAGCGCACTGGCTCATGTCTGTAATCCCAGCACTTTGGGAGGCCAAGGTGGGCGGATCACTTGAGGTGAGGAGTTTGAGACCAACCTGGCCAACATGGTGAAACCTCGCCTCTACTAAAAACACAAAAATTAGCCAGGTGTGGTGGTGTGCACCTGTAATCCCAGCTACTTGGGAGGCTCAGGCAGGAGAATCGCTTGAACCTGGGAGGCAGAAGTTGCAGCGAGCCAAGATCGTGCCACTGTACTCCAGCCTGGGCAACAGAGCAAGACTCCATCACAAGACAGAAAAAAAAAAAATTCTCCAATGTTAAAACTTGCATAAACTTAAAATACAGAGACTGATTTTAAGAATTTATATTTATATTAATATAGTATCTGCCACCCTGCCCAAATTATCTATTGTTGCAACTTAATATTTAATGTAAAGAATAAGATGGAAACACAAAACATTTTGCCTTCAGAAGATATTATACCCACAAAGAAAGCATTTCTAAAAAAGTACTAGCTTGGGCTGGGTGTGGTGGCTCACGCCTGTAATCCCACCACTTTGAGAGGCCAAGGCGGGCAGATCACCTGAGGTTGGGAGTTCGAGACCAGCCTGACCAACATGGAGAAACCCTGTCTCTACTAAAAATACAAAATTAGCCGGGAGTGGTGTCGCATGCATGTAATCCCAGCTACTGAGGAGGCTGAGGCAGGAGAATCGCTTGAACCCAGGAGGCAGAGGTTGCGGTGAGCCAAGATCGCACCATTGCACTCCAGCCTGGGTAACAACAGCAAAATCCCATCTCTAAAAAAGAAAAAGAAAAATACTAGCCTGACATCATAGCCATTTATGGACTTAATAGTGCTAACTTCATTTCTCTGAGATGTTAGCTTTACCCGCAACCTAATTTAAATGTGTTCAAATGAGGCTCCTTCAGATGTATGTAAAGAATACCTAAAATATGGTAGCTGCCAAATAAGCTGCCTTAAACCAAAAACAAAAAAACAAAAAATAAATTTAAAAAGAAACATGTCAGGCAACAGGGATTTTTCCCCTGGTGGATTTAAAAATCTTAGCAGGCTATCAACACTTTAAATTTGCAAAGTAGATGTAACCTTTAAATTTATTCTTTCCATAGTTGTTCATTTTTTGCTCTGGTATATCTGCCCATTTTCTAAAAATTTAACAGCAATCTGATGCAGTGGGACAATCTGAAGCTGAATTACCAAAACCAAACAAAATGTAACATCAGGCCACAAAAGAACAATCAACTTATTCCCAAATAAAACATTTAAAGATCTTGAAAAATAGTTCAACTTTAAACACATAAGGAAAACAACTGACTGACCTCCACACAAAAAAAATCCATAAATTCAATTCTACACACACACACCCAGCGCAGTTAACTCACACGAAAGAGACTTTTATTTCTAATAGTAAATCCCATAGCCCAGTAGGTTTGGGGATCAAATTACCTGTTGCATTTTCTTGTATTCACCCACTCTGGCATAGGCCATGAAGAGGTGAGAGTGATACTCCTCACTATTGGGAACTTTCTTCACAGCTGCCTCATAAAGTTTTGTAACTAACTCCGCTAAGATAAAGAGAAATAAGATTTAAGTTATACTTCAAGAAAATTCTAATGGCATTTAATGTTCTTCCTATCTGGCAGAAATAGATGTCTCCTATCATTATAGAAGTATCTGCTTGGCCTCATCCAATCAACATTCATCTCTTGGTTAGGTGGTGTTTAAATGAAGCATGGAATAGGTCAAGTCTCCTCATAGCATTTACAACATATAAGATCTTATAGGATCTGGCCTCTGTCTCCTCTTTCCCTCAGCACTTTATCATGTAGCCACAAACTATTTGTAGTTCCACCAGATTCTCTGGGATGTATCATGCATACCTTTATGCCTCTACACTCTGCCTGAATTCTCCTTTCCTCCTTTATTTTAGTGAATATCAGTCAAGACCCAATTCAAATGTAAGCTGAACTGTAAGACTCTCTCTGAACACCATCTCTGCTCCTCCACTGCAATTTGACTACTGCCTCCCTCTGCCATCTTGGAATCTTATATAAATAAGTATATTGTAGCTTTTTTTTTTTTTTTGGTAACAGGGTCTCACTCTGTTGCCCAGGCTGGAATGCAATGGCACAATTGCGGCTCACTGCAGCCTCGACCTTTGAAGCTCAGGTGATTCCCCAACCTCAGCCTCCCAATAGCTGGTTCTGAAGGCACATACCACCACAACTGACTTATTTTTTGTAGAGACAGTGTTTCGCCATGTTTCCCAGGCTGTACTGTAGCATTTATTAACACATAATGTAGTATACTGTCTAGTGATCTATTTCCCCTTATAGACAATGAGTGACATGACAGCAGAAAGTGCTTTTTTTTTTTTTTGAGATGGAGTTTTGCTCGTTACCCAGGCTGGAGTGTAATGGCGCAATCTCGGCTCACCGCAACCTCCGCCTCTCAGGTTCAAGTGATTCTCCTGCCTCAGCCTCCCAAGTAACTGGGATTACAGGTATGCATCACCATGCCCGGCTAATTTTGTATTTTTAGTAGAGACAGGGTTTCTCCATGTTGGTCAGGCTGGTCTCAAACTCCCGACCTCAGGTGATCCGCCCATCTCAGCCTCCCAAAGTACTGGGATTATAGGTGTGAGCCACCGCGCCCAGCTGAAAGTGCATTTTTTATCTTTGACTCTGATAGAATAGCAGTCATAGAGAAACATGCCACCAATATCTGTGGAGTAAATGATTTTTTTAAAACACTGGAGAAGAATCCATATCCCTAAATCAACATAATCTGTAAATATTGAGATATAATACCTCAACTCTTTAAGTTTTATCTTTTGTAAAAATTGAAAACAAAATTGAAGCTGAGCACAGTGCCTTGTGCCTATAATCCCAGCACTTTGGGAGGCTAAGGCAGGCAGATGGCTTGAGCCTAAAGAGTTCAAAACTAGCCTGGGCAACACAGCAAAACCCCGTCTCAAAAGAAATTGGCAAAAATGTTTAAGGTTACAAATACCAAATGTTACAATCTGAGCTATTTGAATGAATGAAGAGAAAAAGAATACCAAGTGTTGACAAGCATGTAAGCAATCAGAACTCAAAAACTGCTATTCTATTTATAAAAGAAGTTGACATTATCTTGCTTTACGCTAAACATACACTTACCCCATGACTTGAAAATTCCACTCCTAGATATTGTAATGTAGTTACCCAGTGAAATATTTTGTGGTAGTGAAAATGGATTAACTATAGCCACTTGGCTACTAGATGACAAATGCAAGTCACAGAACATATACAGTACAGATACACTAACAACAGTTTAAAATTAAGCAAAACTAATAATGTATTACTAAGAGAAATAAATGTAATAAACATTTAAAGAAAAGCAAGAGAATAAAAAATATTCAGAATAGCAAGTAACTCTTGATAGGTAAAAGGAGAATTAAGATTGATTGAGGAGGCCAGGTGCACTTGGCTCACGGCTGTAATCCCAGCACTTTCGGAGGCCAAGGCAAGTGGATCACTTTGAGGTCAGGAGTTTGAGACTAGCCGGGCGCGGTGGCTCAAGCCTGTAATCCCAGCACTTTGGGAGGCCGAGACGGGCGGATCACGAGGTCAGGAGATCGAGACCATCCTGGCTAACACGGTGAAACCCCGTCTCTACTAAAAATTACAAAAAACTAGCCGGGCGAGGTGGCGGGCGCCTGTAGTCCCAGCTACTAGGAGGCTGAGGCAGGAGAATGGCATGAACCCGGGAAGCGGAGCGTGCAGTGAGCTGAGAACCAGCCACTGCACTCCAGCCCGGGCGACAGAGCGAGACTCCGTCTCAAAAAAAAAAAAAAAAAAAAAGAAATTAACAATAAAAACCTTTATTTCAGAAGAAACGATGGACTACTTAGGATATGCTCTGAAATAATCTGCCAGGGGAAAGGGTATAAACAAAATAAAACGGGCCATGTGTTAATTGCTGAACAACGGGGTTTATTATTCTATTCTATTTTTGTCTGCTTGAAATTTTCCATATTAAAAAGTGAAAATAAGGGTGAAGCCTCCATTTAGCAAATCAAAATATTACAAATGAAGTCACTTTAATCCTCATTCCAATTCAAGGATCCTAATGCATGTAAACTATCCTTTCTATCTACAGTTCTCACAAACCCTGGTTAATGTGTTATTCTACCTACTGTCATCCATTCAAATCATGAATGACAAATCAGACAAGGGCAAACAGATAGTTAGAAATATCCAAAATTTTCAGCTCAAGTTTAAAAACAATGAAAAGAAAGAAACATACGTCGGTGCATCTCTCGGTAAAGGATAGTCAGTGCCTGCAGTGAGTTGTCATCTGTGGGTTCAAGGGCTGCCACCTCCTGTGCAAGAGTAAAGGCCTCCTCTTGCTTTCCAGTTCTCTGTAAACCAATTGCCTTTAAAACCTGATAGTAACAAAAGAAAAATCAGTTTTTAAAAGGACAGAAAAGGAAATATGAACCAAAGAAAGCTGATCTGAAAGAACAAGTATTAAGGTATGCCTAAGTTGCTGATATATTAGTTTCAGGCTGGGTGCGGTGGCTCATGTCTGTAATCCCGGCACTCTGGGAGGCCAAGACGGGCACATCACTGGAGCCCAGGAGTTCAAGACCAGCCTGGGCAACGTGGTGAGACTCCATCTCTACAAAAAATAATAAAAAATTAGCTGGGTGTGGTGGCGTACACCCAGCTACTTGACTGGTTGAGATGGGAGGACTGCTTGAGCTTGGGAGGTTGATCACGTCATGGCACTCCAGCGTGGGCGACAGAACGGGAACCTGTCTCAGAAAAAAAAAGTGAACAATAGGACTGGTATGGTGCACTCATGTCTATAACACTTTGGGAGACTAAGGCAGGAGGATCACTTGAGCCCAGGACTTTGAGACCAGCCTAGGAAACACAATGAGACCTCATCCCTAGAAAAAATTTGAAGGAAAACAATAGGCCAGGTTCGATGGCTCAGGAATGTAACCCCAGCACTTTGGAAGGCCGAGGCGGGAGGATTACTTGAGCCCGCAAGTTCAAGACTGGCCTAGGCAACATAGTGAGACCCCATTTTTACAAAAAGTTTAAAAATTAGCCAGGTGTGGTGGTGCACATCTGTGGTCCCGGCTACTCGAGAGGTTGAGGTAGGAGGATCACTTGAGTCCGGGATGTCAAAGCTGCAATGAGCTGTGATCATGTCACTGCAGTCCAGCCTAGGCAGCAGAGTGAGAGAGACCCTATCTCCAAAAAAAAAAAAAAAAATAGCCAGGCATGGTGGTACACCCTGTAGTCCCAGCTATGCAGGAGGCTGAGATGAGAGGATCATTTGAGATCAGAAGACCAAGGCTGTAGTGAGTCACGATTGTGCTACTGCACTCATCTGGCTAATAGAGACCTTGTCTCAAAAAAAAAAAAAAAAAAAGTGCACAATATTGCATAAAAGGATTCTGTGAAAATAAAATAAATTAGGTAAGCAATATGCAAAGGATAAATAAACAGTTAGCTTTTATTGAAATATCACAGCCAGGCACAGTGGCTCACGCCTATAATCAATCCCAGCACTTTGGGAGGCCGAGGCAGGCAGATCAGGAGGTCAGCAGAACAAGACCATCCTGGCTAACACCGTAAAACACCGTCTCTATTAAAAATACAAAAAAATTAGCTGGGCGTGGTAGGACACGTCTGTAGTCCCAGCTACTTGGGAGGCTTAGGCAGGAGAATCGTTTGAACCCAGGAAGCAGAGGTTGCAGTGAGCTGATATTGTGCCACTGCACTCCAGCCTGGGTGACAGAGCAAGACTCCATCACAAAAAAAAAAAAAGAGAGAAATATCACTTGTGGCATGTAAGTGACTATGGAAATAAATGACCTATAAAGTACTGAGAAAAAACACAAATAGTCAGCTGGGTCCAGTGGCTCACGCCTGTAACCCCAGCACTCTGGGAGGCTGAGGCAGGCAGATCACCTGAGGTCGGCAGTTTGAGACCAGCCTGACCAACATGGGGAAACCCCATCTCTACTAAAAAATATACAAAATTAGCTGGGCGTGGTGGTGCATGCCTGTAATCCCAACTATGTGAGAGGCTAAAGCAGGAGAATCGCTTGAACCTGGGAGGCAGAGGCTATGGTAGCTGAGATCAAGCCATTGCACTCTAGCCTGGGCAACAAGAGTGAAACTCCGTCTCAAAAACAAAAAACACTACTAGCCATCCATTCTCTTTTTTTTTGAGACAGAGTCTCACTCTGTCGCCCGGGCCGCAATGCAATGGCGCGATCTCCACTCACTGCAACCTCCACCTCCCGGGTTCCAGTGATTCTGCTGCCTCAGCCTACTGAGTAGCTGGGATTACAGGCGCACGCCACTAAGCCAGACTAATTTTTGTATTTTTAGTAGAGACGGGTTTTCAACATGTTGGTCAGGCTGGTCTCGAACTCCTGACCTCGTGATCTGCCCCCGCCTTGGCCTCCCAAAGTGCTAGGATTACAGGTGTGAGCCACAGTGCCCAGCCCTCCTTTCTCTTTAAGGTAAGGAATTACAAATATAACCCACCACAGGTAAGTAACTGAAGGGCAAATGAAGTTACCTTAGCACAATGAAGATCCTTATGTTTCTTCAACAATTTATCTGCTTGCTGAATTGCCATTTTATTATTACCATTGTCAAGATAATCTATGAAAAAACAAATTATGTGACAGTTATTACACTCCTTCAACAACAAGCATAAAAAATGCACCAACTGGTATGAGATGTTTTGGAAAGTATCTTAATCTGCTATGTAAAACATCATGGAGGCAGGAAACAGTGGCTCACGCCTGTAATCCCAGCACCTTGGGAGGCCAAGGCAGGTGGATCACTTGAGGTCAGGAGTTCAAGACCAGCCTGGCCAACATGGATAAACCCTGTCTCCACTAAAACTACAAAAATTAGCCAGGCAGTGGTGATGCACACCTATATTCCCAGGTACTCAGGAGGCTGAGGCATGAGAATCGCTTGAACCTGGGAGGTAGAGGTTGTAGTGACCTGAGATCATGCTACTGCACTCCAGCCTGGGCAAAACAGTGAGACTCTGTCTCAGAAAAAAAGCATTAACATAAAATAATAATAATAAAACAAAATAATAAAAACATCATGGGCACAGTGCAGTGTCTCACACCTGTAATCCCAGTACTTTGGGAGGCTAAGGCGGGTGAATCACTTGAGCCCAGCAATTCGAGACCAGCTCTGGCAACTTAGTGAGACCTTATCTCTAGAAAAAATATAAAAATTAGCCAGGCATGTTGCCATGCACCTGTAATCCCAGCTACTCAGGAGGCTGAGGTGGGGTGATCATTTGAGCCTGGGAAGTTGAGGCTACAGTATGAGCCACAGGAGTGCCACTGCACTCCAGTTTGGGCAACAGAGTGAGACCCCGATTCAAAAATACTTTTTTTTTTTAATTTAAAAAACTTTTTGAATTTTAAATAAAAACATTATGGGTCTAATTTTAACTATAAATGGCTAGGACGGTCAAGAATACAAACTTATCCCAGCACTTTGGGAGGCCGAGGCGGGTGGATCATGAGGTCAGAAGATTGAGACCATCCTGGCTAACATGGTAAAATCCCATCTCTACTAAAAAATACAAAAAATTAGCCAAGCGTGGTGGCGGGCTCCTGTAATCCCAGCTACTTGGGAGGCTGAGACAGGAGAATGGCGTGAACCCAGGAGGCGGAGCTCAGTGAGCCGAGATGGTGCCACTGCACTCCAGCCTAGACAACAGAGTGAGACTCTGTCTCAAAAAAAAGAATACAAACTTACTCGCCTATAGTCATCTCTCATCTACAAGTAATATAATCACAATATATAGTCCTTAGGGAAGATTCAAGACTATACATATTTAGATAAGATGACATTAATATTTTTATCTATAGATAATTGAGTTTAGTCACCAAAACCTTAAAATCTTTTTAAAATTAAAAACCAAAAAAGAAGCCTTTCTAGTATTCAAGCCTCAAATCTACCAAGTGGACTATGTTCCTTCAATAAAATATATTTAATGAGTACTGACTTTGCCACAGAGTTAAGTTTAATTTGCTGAAGAAAAAAATAAGAGAAAGTTTTACCCATAAGATTGGGAGGTAGGGAATGAATTCCAATAATAGCAGGAGTAGGCAAGGATGTAGGGAAAATAGTACTTTTTTTTGAGACACGGTCTTGCTCAGTCGCCCAAGCTGGAGTACAATGGTGCGATCTTGACTCACTGCAACCTCTGCCTCCCGAGTTCAAGCAATTCTCCTGCTTCAGCCTCCCAAGTAGCTGGGATCACAGGTGTGCACCACCATGCCCAGCTAAATTTTATATTTTCAGTAGAGACAAGGTTTCACTATGTTGGCCAGGCTAGTCTCGAACTCATGACCTCAAGTGATATTACCACCTCAGCCTCCCTAAGTGCTGGGATTTCAGGCGTGAGCCACCATGCCCAGCTGATATATTTCTAATTTTAAGGAATATGGAGACCCATCACAAAATTGTGTTAGGCCGAGTGCAGTGGCTCACGCTTGCATTCCCAGCACTTAGGAAGGCTGAAGTGGGAGGATCACTTGAGGCCAGAAGTACAAGACCAGCCCAGACAACACAGCAAGACTCCACCTCTACAAAAAATTTAAAAATTTGGCCGGGTGCGATGGTTCACGCCTGTAATCCCAGCACTTTGGGAGGCCGAGGAAGGCGGATCACGAGGTCAGGAGATCAAGACCATCCTGGCTAACATGGTGAAACCCCATCTCTACTAAAAATACAAAAAATTAGCCAGATGTGGTGGCGGGCACCTGTAGTCCCACCTACTCGGGAGGCTGAGGCAGGAGAATGGCGTGAACCCAGGAGGCGGAGCTTGCAGTGAGCCGATATTGCACCACTGCACTCCAGCCCGGGTAACAGACGAGACTCCGTCGCAAAAAAAAAAAAAAAATTTAAAAATGTGTCAGGTATGGCCAGGCGCAGTGGCTCACATCTGTAATCCCAGCACTTTGGGAGACCAAGGCGGGCGGATCACGAGGTCAGGAGATCGAGACCATCCTGGTTAATAGGGGGAAACCCCGTCTCTATTAAAAATACAAAAAATTAGCCGGGTGTGGTGGCAGATGCCTGTAGTCCCAGCTACTCGGGAGGCTGAGGAAGGAGAATGGCGTGAATCCGGGAGGCGGAGCTTGCAGTGAGCTGAGATCGCGCCACTGCACTCCAGCATGGGTGACAGAGCAAAACTCCGTCTCAAAGAAAAAAAAAAAATGTCAGGTATGGTGGCGCATGCCTATAGTCCCAGCTACTTGGGAGGTTTGCTAGAGCTCAAGAGGTAGAGGCTGCAATGAGTTATGCCTGCACTACTGCACTCCAGCCTGGGTGACAGAGCAAGACCTTGTCTCAAAAAAAAAAAAAAAAAAAAAGAATGAGCTATCAAGCACAAAAGACAGAGAGAAAGAGAAAGACATGGAGGAAACTTATACCCATATTGCTAAGGGAAAATAAGCCAATCTGAAAAGTTATATATACACATAACTTCTACCTGGCATTCTGGAAAAGGTGAAAAACTAGAGATAGTAAAATAATCAGTGGTTGACACAGGATGGAGGCTGGGATGGATAGGTGGAGCACAGGGGATTTTTAGGGCATTGAAACATTCTGTATAATACTGTAATGGTGGATATATGTCTTCATACATTTGTCAAACCCACAGAATACACAACACAAAGAGTGAAGCCTAAACTATTTATGGATTTTACTTAACGATTAAGTATCATGTTGGCTCAGCAATGGTAACAAATGCGTACGAATCCAAGTTGTTAACAACAAGGGAAACCATGGGGTTGGGAAGAGGGAGTAGTTGGGAACTCTGTACTTTCTACTCATTTTTCTGTAAACCATAAAGCAGTTTTATGCTCTAAAAAGTCTATTAATTATTTTTAAAAGTCTAACAGGGCCGGGCACAGTGGCTCATGCCTGTAATCCCAGCACTTTGGGAGGCTGAGGTGGGTGAATCACGAAGTCAGGAGATCGAGACCATCCTGGCTAACACGGTAAAACCCCGTCTCTACTAAAAAATACAAAAAAAAATTAGCTGGGCATGGTGGTGGGTGCCTGTAGTCCCAGCTACTCGGGAGGCTGAGGCAGGAGAATGGCATGAACCGGGGAGACGGAGCTTGCAGTGAGCCGAGATCACGCCACTGCACTCCAGTCCAGGCAACTGAGCAAGACTCCGTGTCAAAAAAAGAAAAAAAAAAAAGGCTAACAAAAGCAAAGATTCATTTCCAGAGAAGAAAAATGAGAAGTGTTATAAATGGGAAACAGTACAGTAGCTGTCAATTCTAAATATACAAAGATGACTGAACACAGGCCAGTTCACAATCCTCACCACTACCAGGTTCCTCTTTGCTCATCAAGGTCCCATATCAGCAAAGGCACAGACAACTTAAAATAATCTATGACCCTGGTGGCTCAGAGTGTCCCAAAGAACAGAAATAAACTGTCATTTTACTATATGGTTTAAATTTTTCTGCAATGAACACTTACCTAAAACTTAGTCACATGAATGCATGAGTTCAATGCACTTAATATTGATGAGCACCAATAATGCTAGGTAAAAAGATAAGAAGCCTTACTCTGTAGGGAACCACAATTTAGAGAGGAAGGCCAAAGACCTAATATTCTGGAGAGACATTGGAAAATCACCGAAATCTAAAAGAACATAATCTTGGCCTAAATACCTAAATATCTAATATCAGTTTTCTTAAATCCTTAGCTCAGCTGACAGGCCATCGTATGTCCTTACAAACTATCTGACAAAGATAAACCAGCTCAATAAACGATACCCTCTCTTCCTCATAACTTGATGCCTACCTCATTCTGAGTCAGTTCTAAGTCACTGCTGACTCAGTGGTCCTGCAAGGTTCCAGGTTCATAGAACCTATCCTGAAGCCTTCTCAAAGGGTAAACATCTTTGATGAGACCCATCTCTGAAGGTCTGCCCATAAATGGATCAGAACAGAGGTTAGGACTACCAGGGTATTTTTCCCTTCCCCTCTGTAGTTGACGAGGTTCTGATATAATGTACCTACTTGCCCATGCCCTCTTGTCTGGGAACGGTTTTGAGTATCCCTGCTTAATAAGGGGTAGGACTAGATGACCATGTCTAGACCATGTAACTGCAGCCTGCCCCAGGTTGGACATTTGATCCAAGCTGGGTAAATCAGGTTTCTTCCTGGTACTCTGTAACTATAACACTGAAAGCCAGAGTCAGTAAGCTACAAGGAACCTCAGTTGGAAAATCTTAAAAATTTTAAGTCTGAGTTTACCAGTGGCAGCTCCAGAATTTCTATTTTGAAGGCACTTTCGGGGATGCAACTTGACTGATGTGGAGCAAAGAAAAAGAGTTGCCTCTTGACTCTTTATTCACATAGCATTTATATAAAAATGAAAAATGTCAATTACCTTTATTGGGAAATCTAGAGAGATTAAGCTTATGGGGTGAGGCTAATGAACCCTCCCTTCTCCAGCCACAGCTTGGTGTGGCTACAGAAGTTAACATGTTGGGTTCGGGTAAGTTGATGAGTAAGCAGGAAAAAACAGTCTGAAGAACCAAGCAGTCTGGGCGCAGTGGCTCATGCCTGTAATTCCAGCACTTTGGGAGGCAGGGGCGGGCGGATCCCTTGAGGTCAGGAGATCAAGACCAGCCTGGCCAACACGGTGAAACCCCATCTCTACTAAAAAATACAAAAAACTAGCTGGGCAAGGTGGCGGGCACCTGTAGTCCCAGCTACTCGGGAGGCTGAGGCAGAATGGCGTAAACCCGGGAGGCGGAGCTTGCAGTGAGCTGAGAGCCGGCCACTGCACTCCAGCCTGGGTGACAGAGCGAGACTCTGTCTCAAAAAAAAAAAAAAAGTACAAAAATTAGCTGGGCGTGGTGGTACACGCCTGTAATCCCAGCTACTTGGAAGATTGAGGCATGAGAATCACTTGAACCCAGGAGGCGGAGGTTGCAGTGAGCTGAGATTGCACCACTGCAATCCAGCCTGGGCGACACAGCAAGACTCCATCTCAAAAAACAACAACAACAAAAAAGAACCAAGAAGAGAAAAAAACAGACACAGAGAAAAGCAGAGATGAGCAACTGAGAAAGAAACTTCAGGTCCTGACAACTTTCTCATTTCCATCAGGTCCTGGGGCACTACACTCTTGCCTTGGCAAGATTTACAGTAACCCTCTTTACTTGCGCTGGTATCAATGAGATTGTTTCTTCACCTGAGTTTAAAACACTTCACTGCATTCAGCCAGGTATCAGGCTCCCCTTTCCTGGACACCTAGGAGAGTGTGATTAATTGGCTGCTAAGTCTCTTGGGAAAGTTTATTTTCATTTTACATTACTAAATCTGTAATACAAGTTAAGTAGTCCTTGGAGAAAACAGGCCAATAAAAACGATATCCTAAGTCTGCCTTCTTAGTAAGCCTTTTTAAAAAGTTACTCAAGGGGAATTGTAGTTTGGCCATGAGGAATGGTGCTGTTCCCTTAATAACAGGAGTCAGTCAAAATCAGCCATCCACAAATCAGGCAATGGAAACAATAAAATGTACTGGTTAAAGCAATATTTTCCAAAGCATGGGTGAGTGTCATTCCAAATGAAATGCTTTTAGTCCTTGCAGACAGCCCTAGATAACACTCACAGTGAAGAGTCGATCTCTTTTTTTTTTTTTTGAGATGGAGTCTCGCTCTGTTGCCGAGGCTAGAATGCAGTGGCACCATCTCAGCTCACTGCAGCCTCCGCCTCTGGGTTCAACTGGGATTGTGCTGGGATTACAGGCGTGAGTCACCACACCTGGCCCTAATCTCTTTTCTAATACTTCCTTTACATTAAGGAGAAAGTGTCAGTTTGGTGCTAGCCTACTATTTCTCTAATAATTGCTAATATCTTTTTTTTTTTGGAGACGGGGTCTCACTCCGTCGCCAGGCTGAAGTGCAGTGGCGTGATCTCGACTCACTGTAACCTCCACCTCCTAGACTCAAGCGATTCTCCTGCCTCAGCCTCCTGAGTAGCTGGGACTACAGGCACGCACCACCACACCCAGCTAATTTTTTTGTATTTTTACTAGAGACGGGGTTTCACCATGTTGGCCAGGATGGTCCCAATCTCTTGACCTCGTAATCTGTCCGCCTCGGCCTCCCAAAGTGCTGAAATTATAGACATGAGCCATCGCACTCGGCCTTTTTTTTTTTTTCCAGAAGGAAGGAATAGGTCCTGGAGTTTTACAAGTATCAGAATCTGGTTAATTTAATAACATTGTTTAGTTTTCATTATACTTTACTTTTATAGTTTTATTTTCCTAGAGCAAGTGATACAGGTTTTCCACTCATAGCAATAATATAGATTATTGTAAAATAAATTTAATTGTAAAAGTCACCTTGGAGAAAAATATTAAGTAATAGTACAGATAATACTATAATGCAGCTAAAATAATGAGATTAGTAAAAGAACGATAGAAATTTGGGAAGGACAGGGATAAATCATTGGCAAGACACTATCAAAATGTGTTGAATGAATACACAAGCTGCACTCCGGAGGTAACACTTCCCAAAGAAGTTACTAGTCCTTGAAGATGCAGGCAGCAGCAGGCCTGGACACATGCAGGCCTGCTGTCCACATACCCTGGAGAAGAGGTCCTGGGATTTGTTCATCCAATCTTACTGAGGGATGGATACTGACAGTAGGAAAAGTATCAATTTTGCAAATAAAAAGGAAAGTTTTTAATCTGCATGTTCTTGCAGCTGTCATGAATGGTCTCCTTAGCAGCTGAAATAATATGCTCGTTTCTACTTACTACAAGAATTTCAGATGGGTGCAGCACACCAACATGGCACAAGTATACATATGTAACAAACCTGCATGTTATGCACATGTACCCTAGAACTTAATAATAAAAAAAAAAAAAGAATTTCAGACACTATTAAAGATATTGCCCCAACTTAGAAAAACAAAAATAGAAGAGAGCTCCATCTTTAAACACAATATCCTTTACTTAAAAACCCTAAAAGTTGGAGAATAGGAGCCTTGCTTTTACCATGAATACAAATTACAGAAGAAACATTCCTTCAGTCAGCAAAGCCTTTGTTAAATACCTACCACGTGCAAGACTGCAAGGGACAAGGATGAACCTAAAAATGAATAATGACCAACCCATCCTACATTTGCCTCCCATTTATTTATTTACTTATGATGGAGTCTTGCTCCATCACCAGGCTGGAGTGCAGTAGTGCGATCTCTGCTCACTGCAACCTCCACCTCCCGGGTTCAAGTGATTCTCCTGCCTCAGCCTCCTGAGTAGCTGGGACTACAGGCACGCGCCACCACACCCAGCTAATTTTTTTGTATTTTAGTAGAGACAGGGTTTCACCATGTTGGCCAGGATGGTCTCGATCTCCTGACCTCGTGATCCTCCCGCTTCGGCCTCCCAAAGTGCTTGGATTACAGGCGTGAGCCACCGCACCTGGCCTTGCTTCCCTTTTAGTTTAAAGGTTTATTTCCCACACAGTATTCATAGCTATCTTTTTTACATGCACACCTTGTCACTCTACTCTTCTGGTTAAATCCTTTCAACGTCATCCACTGTCTTTCTTTCTTTTCACAGGTATGATTCCTCTGTCTTTAAAACAAATTTCAGTATCCTTAAAATGGATTACAAAGCTGAGTCGCTGCCCACCCCTAGCCTCATCTCACTTCCTCACTTATCTCTTCATTCCAACTACACAAGCCTTTGTTTACATCCTCAAGTGGACCAAGCTCCTTTTCTCAGGGTCTTCACCACCCTCTCCCCATCTCTTTGCCTAACCCTGGTTCTCCTTTCATGTCCAAAGTAAAATATCATTTCCACAGGAAACATTTTCTTGACCTGACCCCAACATCCCAAATGCCCATATTGTATGCTCTCATGGCAAACTGTCCTATTCCTTCAAATCCCTTAACACAACTGTAATGGTGATGTGTACTGTCATTTCAAGGAGATAAGCTCCTTGAAAGCAGAAACTATGTCTGTGTTGTTTAGTACTCATTCCCTGCATTGTTTAGTACATTCCCTGCATCTATATTGTGTCTAACACATATCAGGCCCTGAATAAATGTTGAATGAAGGAATGCATAAACGAACAAATGGTATGGAAAAAAAAGGGTAGTCTGTTAGGAAAATGAAAGATATATATATGATATATATATATAAGATAATACAGGCCGGATGCGGTGGCTCATGCCTATAATCCCAGCAGTTTAGGAGGCCAAGGAAGGTGGATTGCTTGAGGTCATGAGTTCAAGACCAGCCTCACCAACTAGGTGAAATCCTGTCTCCACTAACAATACAAAAATTAGCCGGGTATGGTGGCAGGCACCTGTAATCCCAACTACTTGGGAGGTTGAGGCAGGAGAATCACTTGAACCTGGGAGATGGAGGTTGCAGTGAGCGGAGATCACGCCATTGCACTCCAGCCCAGGTGACAGAGGGAGACTGCATCTCAAAAAATCCATTTAAAAAAAAAAAAAGATAATACATACAAAGTGATCAAAGAACCAAAGGAAGTTCAAAGAATCAATGACTAGTGATGGCTACCACCTATTAAATTAGATTTTTTCCAAATCCTTTCAACTTTTTTTTTTTTTGAGACAGAGTCTAGCTTTGTCGCCCAGGCTGCAGTGCAGTGGTGCAATCCCAGCTCATCGCATCCTCCACCTCCTGGGTTCAAGGTATTCTCCTGCCTCAGCCTCCTGAGTAGCTAGGATTACTGGTGCGTATCACCATGCCCAGCTAATTTTTTTGTATTTTTAGTAGAGATGGGGTTTCACCATGTTGGCCAGGCTGGTCTGAAACTCCTGGCCTCAAGAGATCCCCCCAAGGAGGCAGAGGTTGCAGCCAGCCAAGATCGCATCATTGCGCTCCAGCCTGGGCAACAAGAGTGAAACTCCATCTCAAAAAAAAAATAAAATAAAAATTTAAAAAACTAGCCAGGCATGGTGGCCTGTGCCTGTAGTGCCAGCTACTCCAGAGGCTGAGATGGGAGGATCGCTTGAGCCCAGGAGGTCGAAGCTGCAGTGAACCATGTTCACATCACTGCACTGAAGCCTGGACAACACAGCAAGACCTCGTCTCCAAAAACAGAAAGAAAAGAAATGTACTAATCTCTTCATCTTGCCCTATGTTTCAACAACTACCCTCTAATCTATGTAACAGTATTTTTGTGCATTAAAATCTTCATTTTAAGTCTAAAATGTCAGGGTTTTTTGTTGTTTTTAATTCTTTAGCTAAGATAGCAGAAGAGTTTTTTTTTGTTCATGTATTTTGACACAGCATCTTGCTCTGTCGCCCAGGCTGGAGTGCAGTGGCACAATCTCAGCTCACTACAGCTTGGACTTCCTGGTTTCAAGCATGTACCACCACACTGGCTCCCCTCGTCCCCCACCTCCCCGCGATGTAGTCTCACACTGTCGCCCAGGCTGGAGTGCAACAGCGCAATCTTGGCTCACTGCAACCTCCACCTCATGGGTTCACGCAATTCTCTTGCCTCAGCCTTCCAAGTAGCTGGGATTACAGGTGCACGCTACCACACCCGGCTAATTTTTTGTATATTTTTAGTAGAGATGGAGTTTCACTATGTTGGCGAGACTGGTCTCGAACTCTTGACCTCATGATCCGCCCACCTTGGCTTCCCAAAGTGCTAGGATTACAGGCGTTGAGCCACTGTGCTCGGCCCTATTTTTTATTTTTTTGAGATGAAGTCTCGCTCTGTCCCCCAGGCTGGAGTACGGTAACACAATCTCAGCTCACTGCAGCCTCCACCTCCCGGGTTCAAGTGATTCTCCTGCTTCAGCCTCCTGAGTAGCTGGGGTTACAGGCGCCTGCCACCGCGCCTGGCTAATTTTTGTATTTTTAGTAGAGATGGGGTTTTGCCATTTTGGCCAGACTAGTCTCGACCTCCTGGCCTCAGGAAACCCACCCACCTCGGCCTCCCAAAGAGCTGGGATTATAAGAATGAGCCACCTCACCCAGCCAAACCACTGTGCCCAGCCTTGTATTCTTGTTACACTTGGCCAAAATTGAACACAAAAATAGTCCAGAATGTCACAGGTCCAGGGCAAAGGACCAACAGGGACTGTTTTGGTTATGAGCAAGGTGAGTCTCAGAGGTGGTCTCAGCCATCCAATGGCAATGGAAGTTTTAGATTCATTGAGACAAGTTCTAGTAAGTCAGGGCTTTTTAAATGGTCATATTTTCAGAACAGAAAAAAATAGATTGTGCCAAGTGACTTTTCTACAGAAAGGCAAGATAGTCTTCACTCACCAAGGTACCCTGTCACTTCTGAGGCAAAACAGGACCAGATTCGCAAAGCTACCACACTGTCCAAGGGGAGGTCAGAATAAATATCACTTTTGATTGAGGACCTACAAGTTTTCATTTATGAACTAGAGCAGTGGTCCCCAACCTCTTGCACCAGGGACCGATTTAATGAAAGGCAATTTTTCCACAGATGGCAGGGAGGGATGGTTTCAGGATAAAACTATTCCACCTCAGATATCAGGCATTAGATTCTCATAAGGAGTGCCAACCTGGATCCCTCACATGCACAGTTCACAATAGGGTTTGTGCTCCTACTCCTAAGAGCTGATCTGACAGGAGGCAGAGCTCAGGCAGTAATGCTCTCCCCTACAACACCCTGCTGCTCACCTCCTGCTGTGCGTCCCAGTTCCTAACAGGCCACAGACCAGTATCAGTCCACCATCCCGGGGTCAGGAACTCCTAAACTATGAACTGTAGTAGAATAATTAACTGAGCCAGGCACCCAAGAGAAGTGTTCTAACTCAGCAAAGAAGTCATTGCCACTGGGGAGGCACACTGGAAAATATCTTACACCTGATTCAGGCTAATCCAAGACTGCAGGTCAGTACGACATATTAAAACAAGGGATCTCATGCCTGTGTATGTGTGTATATTCTAAAGACTGTGCAAACATTTTTTCTACTTTGAACTTTCTCTATTTCTATTACGCAATTTGCTGACCTAGAAATTCCCATATTCTATACAAATTTATTAAGTGCCATACCTGACCATCAATTCCACTTTCAATTACTTAAAAATATGAGGGTGAAACTAAAATAAATAAATAAATAAATAAATAAAGTATGGTGTAGAGGAGGCTGCATAACAAAACAGAGTCAAATATTTATTATCTCCCTCCATCCCTTCCCTTCCCTAATCCATAACCACTGAAAACATTTTAAAATTAAGAATAATGGGGCCAGGAGCAGTGGCTCACGCCTGTAATCCCAGCACTTTGGGAGGCTGAGGCGGGTGAATCACGAGGTCAGGAGTTCAAGACCAGCCTGGCCAACATGGTGAAACCTCATCTCTACTAAAAATACAAAAAATTAGCCAGGCGGCCGGGCGCGGTGGCTCAAGCCTGTAATCCCAGCACTTTGGGAGGCCGAGACAGGCGGATCACGAGGTCAGGAGATCGGGACCATCCTGGCTAATACGGTGAAACCCTGTCTCTACTTACAAATACAAAAAACTAGCCGGGCGACGAGGCGGGCGCCTGTAGTTCCAGCTACTCGGGAGGCTGAGGCAGGAGAATGGCATAAACCCGGGAGGCGGAGCTTGCAGTGAGCTGAGATCCGGCCACTGCACTCCAGCCTGGGTGGCAGAGCAAGACTCCGTCTCAAAAAAAAAAAAAAGGCCGGGCGCGGTGGCTCAAGCCTGTAATCCCAGCACTTTGGGAGGCCGAGACGGGCGGATCACAAGGTCAGGAGATCGAGACCATCCTGGCTAACACAGTGAAACCCCGTCTCTACTAAAATATACAAAAAATTAGCCGGACGAGACGGCGGGCGCCTGTAGTCCCAGCTACTCGGGAGGCTGAGGCGAGAGAATGGCGTAAACCCGGGAGGCGGAGCTTGCAGTGAGCTGAGATCCGGCCACTGCACTCCAGCCTGGGCGACAGAGCGAGACTCCGTCTCAAAAAAAAAAAAAAAAAAAAAAATTAGCCAGGCGTGGTGGCGGGTGCCTGTATTCCCAGCTACTCGGGAGGCTGAGGCAGAAAAATGGTGTGAACCTGGGAGATGGAGCTTGCAGTGAACGGAGATCGCACCACTGCACTCCAGCCTGGGGGACAGAGTGAGACTCCATCTAAAAAAAAAAAAAACTACAAAAATTAGCCGGGCATGGTGGTGGGCACCTGTAATCCCAGCTACTCAGGGGGTTGAGGCAGAGAATTGCTTGAACCCAGGAGGCGGGGGTTGCAGTGCTCCAAGATTGCGCCACTGCACTCCAGCCTGGGTGACAGAGCAAGACTCCTTCTCAAATAAATACATACATAAATAATGGGCAGGGCGCGGTGACTCACGCCTGTAACCCCAGCACTTTGGGAGGCTGAAGGAGGCAGACTGCTTGAGCTCAGGAGTTCGAGACCAGCCTGAACAACATGGTGAAATACTGTCTCTACAAAAAATACAAAAAGTAGCCAGGTGTGGTGGTACCCGCCTGTAATCCCAGTACTCAGGAGGCTGAGGTGGATGGATGACTTGAGCCTGGGAAGTGGAGGTTACAGTGAGCCAAGACACTCCAGCCTGGGTGACAGTGCCAGATCCTGTCTCAAAAAAAGAATAATGAAAGAAGGCACTGGGGCTTACCATGTCACACAAGAGTACAAAATCTGCTGAGAACTACATAGCAAAAGAGAATAATTTTAGCAAAAGGAGACCAAATAATCAAGTATGGGTTCTAGTAAGGTCATGGGTGGAGGTTTTCAAAAACGAAAAATACAATACCCAAACTTATTAGTAATGTGAGACGCACTATGGAGATGTTTCAAATCTATGTACACAGAAAAGCTATTCAAACCCCAGACACCACCAGTAAAATTTAAACCCACAATTTACCACCTCATAGCCCTGTCCACGTAGCCCTCAATGAATTCCAGCAAGAGCTGAGGCCCCAAGCAAGGTTTCCAACACAGTTGTAAAACAAATCCTGAAATCTTGGCAGTACAAATACTGTTGTACAAAGACAGTGGTGCTACTGAATCTGAACTTGGTGAAGAGCTGAGCTCTCAATGAGAATGCCTTATGTTCGAATCCCAGCTCTAGAACTTGGTAGCTACAACCTTGAGCAAGTTAATCTCTAGGCTTCAGTTTGATCACAATAATCTTACCTACCTAGTAGGGATGTCAGCCCACCAGGAAACACTAATTAATGCTGATAGTTGGCCGGGCGCGGTGGCTCAAGCCTGTAATCCAGCACTTTGGGAGGCCGAGACGGGCGGATCACGAGGTCAGGAGATCGGACCATCCTGGCTAACACGGTGAAACCCCGTCTCTACTAAAAAAATACAAAAAATTAGCCGGGCGAGATGGCGGGCGCCTGTAGTCCCAGCTACTCGGGAGGCTGAGGCGAGAGAATGGCGTAAACCGGGAGGCGGAGCTTGCAGTGAGCTGAGATCCGGCCACTGCACTCCAGCCTGGACGACACAGCGAGACTCCGTCTCAACAAAAAAAAAAAAAAAAAAAAAAAAAAAAAATGCTGATAGTTGTTGACTTTTTGGCTGGTGGGCAAGTACCACCATAGATGAGTTCGTTCATTTGTCAGAATGTCTGAATTCAAGGAACCATAGTTGTTTGGGGGTACTAATGTATTTAAACAACAAAAGTGTGGAGTTCAAAAGTCAAATGTGCTAAAGTGCTGAATTCACGGACAGTCTGTACCGTTCTTTTCCTAGACCTGCCAGTTTATACTAATCGCCTTAGAATTCCTGCAGAAAGCCTCTTCTAATCCTCTTCCCATGTACATATAACAAAAACTACATAACTCTGACTTCAGTTTTGAGAGTATAACTTGTTAATATATCCTGATGCTTAGTGATACGAAATGGACATCGTGTTTCCCACTGGACAGTGAAAACACTATTAATTATAAATAACTATGAGACCAAAGAAATTCTCTGTGGTCCTCGAGAACAATTTTAAAAATCAAATTATTCTTGAAAGTACTGAGTCTTTTTAGTTAAAAAAAAAAAAAAAAAAAAGTCTGCAGGCAGCTCTGCACAAAGCTGTAATGAGTCACAAACTATGAACTCTGGACTCAGTTCTCACCTTCCATCACCCACCTTGTATACATACCTCTGCCCTCTGAAAATATACACTGGAGGGCAAGGGCATGAGAATATGCAGGCCCGGGGAAACAGGAAATCAGAGTTCTTTCTCTGCCACTTACCATCTGCGTGACCTCAGGCAAATTAGTGTCTTCAGCTCAAAGTGATGTGGTTTCTAGCACGGTGGTTAAGAAGGTGAGCCTGGACCAGGCGCAGTGGCTTATGCCTGTAATCTCAGCACTCTGGGAGGCCAAGGCAGGAGGACTGCTTGAGCTCAGGAGTTTTAGACTAGACTGAGCAACACAGAGAAACCCATTCTCTACAATATATACAAAAATTAGCCGGCATAGTAGTGGGCACCTGTAATCCCAGCTACTCAGGAGGCTGAGGCAGGAGAATCACTTGAACCCAGGAGGCGGAGGTTGGTTGCAGTGCGCTATGATTGTGCAACTGCACTCTAGTCTGGACGACAAAACGAGACTGTCTCCAAAAAAGAAAAAAAAAGGTGAGCCTGGAGCCAGGCATGGTGGCTCACACCTATAATCCCAGCACTTTGGGAGGCTGAGTAGGACAGATTACTTGAGGTCAAGAGTTTGGCCAACATAGTAAAATCCTGTCTCTACTAAAAACATGAAAGTTCGCTGGGCCTGGTGGCGTGCACCTACAATCTTAGCTACTCAGGAGGCTGAGGCAGAATCACTTGAACCCGGGAGCCAGAGGGTGCAGTGAGCTGAGACTGTGTCACTGTACTCCAACCTGGGCGAAAGAGTGAGACTCATCTCAAAAAAAAAAAGGTGAGCCTGAAACAGTCCACAGGGGTTCAAATTCTAGCTCCAAGAAATACTAGCTGAGTGGCCTTAGACAAATCATACAACATCAATAAAGCCTCAGTTTCCTCATCTGGTTTTTGTTGTTGTTGTTGTTGTTGTTAAAGGGTTCAGGGCCATGAAAAAACAGTACCCACCTCTTGAGAATGGGTGAAGATTACATTAGATAACCCATATAAAAGGCCAAGGCCAGTGACTGTCATAATGAGTCGTCTATAAACTTTAGCTATAGGATTGTTGCTAAAATCAAATGAGATGTGAGAGTAAAAAATCACACAAATTATGAAATAAAAGCAGGAGTAACTGTGGCCAGAAACAAAGTTAACCACCGCTCCCTACTCCCAAAACCATTCCCGCCATGGGAAGAAGCCTCCACACGACGTCTATAAACACGATGTCTACTTTTGTAAAAACCACTGACCTTGAAGCTTCCTCACCATTAAGTGCGATAGACCAAGACCATAAAACCATCTAACAGGAAAGGAAATGCAAGAAGGACCAATCCAATTACACAACATCTCGGTTATTGGAAAAGGGTTTCCCAAACTCAAATCTGTGATTTTTCACTACCAGGATAACTGGATGACACCAAAGTCTTCAAGCCTGCGGGTTGAGGTAAGAGTGGTGGAGAGGGATCTGCTTAGAATAGGGAAGGAAAGCTGCAGAGAAAACCACAGAGAAGCTGCAGAAAGGAGAAGCCCTCCAGTAGCTCTGCATGCCCCTCTGACACGAGCTATCACAACCTCTTCACCGCTATTTTGGGCCCAAGACCCCCTCCCCCCGCCTCCCACGTGTGACCAGAGCAGCTGCTTCTCCACCAAACAGCTCTGGATTGGGAGCCTGGAATCTCGGGCCTGCTCCCGACTCGATGTGGGTGACCTTGCGTCAGCCCCTTCCCCACTCTAGACCTCGGTTTCTCCTGTGCACCGAAGCCCACCTAGTCAGACAACCCTCCAGGCCCAATTCCCGCAAAAAAAAAAAAAAAAAAAAAAAAAAATATATATATATATATATATATATATGTATGTATATATGTCTGGTAGGGAATCTTCCCTCAGGCAGGGCGTCCCACACGCGTGCCGGAGCCGGCTTCCACCTTCCGGGAGATCTCCGGTCTCCCTAGGAGCGGCGGTAACAACGCAGCCTGCGGGTAGCGCAGGTGTCTGCAGAACCACGCGTCCCACGGGGCCTGCCAGGCAGGCCAGCTCTGCCGACTAGCTGCTGCCCAGACCGCGCCGCTACCACCTCAGAGCTGAGGAAGGCTGGGCCGGCCCCTACGCGAGGCCCGCGGCTGCGGCCTAGTGGCCCGCGCGGCCCGCCCCCTGCGCCTGCCCGGCCCGCGCGCCGGCCCTCAGCACCCATCCTGGGCTTTCGCCCCAGCCTCGGCAGCCCTCGGCGCGTCGGGCTGGTGAGCTGGCTGGCCGGAGACACTCACCGTAAATCGGCCGGAGGCGCCTGTCGTTAGGGTCCTGCACATGGCCCCGCGTCGCCATGATGACAAGCGCAGAACCACAGTGCGCACGCGCGGGGCAGGACCCCGGGAAGGGGCTATTAAAGGGCCAGCGTCGATCTCGCTTGTTTATCGCGATAGTCGCGGTGCTGCGACTGAACGCGCCTGCGCGGAAAAGGAAGCCTTCATCCTTGCCCATTGCCCCTTCTTTAAACGCTGGTCCTTCACTTCGCAGGTGGGATGAAGCTGGCAAAGAGAAGGCAGCTGTTGCTGTTAAAATCCTCCGAGTCACTGACTGGGAAGTGAGGAAAGGAGGGGAAAAAGCTCTCAAAGTTAGGGTTCGGCTGCTCCTGTTTATCGTATTTATTCTTTGTCTTGAAGAACCAGCTAGATTTGGCTGTGATTAATTGCAGAGGAACCAGAAACTCCTGGCGGAGAGAGACCCAAGGGAAAGCTGGGGAAGTGGGGCTGATGATCAGCAAAAATCTGCCAAAAAAGTTCGAGAGAGCCGGGCGCGGTGGCTCATGTCTGTAATACCAGCACTTTGGTAGGCCCAGGCGGGCGGATCACAAGGTCAGGAGATCCAGACCATCCTGGCTAACACGGTGCAACCCCATCTCTGCTAAAAATACAAAAAATTAGCTGGGCATGGTGGCGGGCGCCTGTAGTCCCAACTGCTCGGGAGGCTGAGTCCAGGAGAATGGCGTGGACCCAGGAGGTGGGGCTTGCAGTGAGTCAAGATCCCGCTGCTGCACTGCAGCCTGGGCAACAGAGCGAGACTCCGTCTCAAAGAAAAAAAAAACTCGAGAGCCCTCCACCACCTGTTCCTGGACCAAACTGAGGGTTGAGCTGCTATTTCTTGTGGTCCAGTAAGGCGATGCAGATGAACTGGAGAGGAAGCGAGTTTTTATTTCTGCAACCGGTTACAGGGAGAAGGCCTGGAAATTATGACCAAACCAACTCAAAATTACAAAGCTTTCCAGAGCTTATATACCTTCTAAGCTATATGTCTATGTGTCAGTGTGCATTCATCTAAAGACATAAGTGATTAACTTAGTCTATAACTAAGGTCTGCATCCTGAAGACCTTCCTTTGAAGCCTCAGTAAATTTACTTAATCTAAATGGCAATAGGTGCTGGGGTGATTACCCTTATCTTGTCTCCTGCTAAATCACGGAGGTTTGGGGAGTTACTTCAGACCCGGGATAAAACTTGTTTAATCCTAAATGGGTCCTGTGAGGAATTCTTTCATTATTTTGTCATGCTTTAAGGCCAAGGAAAGGCCTAGGCAAAACTCTTGGTGGGCTTTTGTTACATTCCAGCCTTTGTATAAGGGCACCGGCTTTTTTTTTTTTAGCTTTTAATATTTAACTTAACCACTCAGTCAGTACTGAAACAGTTTTTATGGAGGCTTGTGTTAGTGAGACCTGGCCTGCCACACACCCTTCTCCCAGGACTCAGCCAACAAAGAAGCATCCTAGATGAATACTTACTCGGTATATGCCTAGAGTATTGAAATGCAACGTCTTTAAATTTATTCTCTCATTTAATTTTCATAAATGTCGTATTTCCCTGGGAGGTAGATCCTATTATTACCTCTCTTTACAGATAGATGTATTCATACAACACTGAGTTATTGAGTGCCTATTATTTGACATACTCTTGTTTTAGGCACTGAGGATACATCAATAAATAAAATAGACGGAGACTTACTGGAGCTTTTATTTGTAGTAAGGGAGACAGACAATAAATAAGTAGATAGCCTATTACATGGTGATAAATGCTACTGAGAAAAATAAAGCAGGAAAGGGGGGCAGTGAGAGAGGGAGGTAATTTTAGTGTGGTTTACAGTGGCTCACCCCTGTAATGCCACCACTTTGGCAGGCCGAAGTGGGTGGATCACATGAGGTCAGGGGTTCGAGACAAGCCTGGCCAACATGGTAAACCCCTTCTCTGCTAAAAATACAAAAATTAGCTGGGCATGGTGGTGTGAGCCTGTAATCCCAGCTACTCGGGAGGCTGAGGCAGGAGAATCGCTTGAACCCGGTAGGCGAAGGTTACAGTGAGCCGAGATCGTGCCATTGCACTCCAGCCTGGGCAACAAAGCAAGACTCTTGTATAAGTAAATAAATAGGCCGGGTGCAGTGGGTCATGCCTGTAACCTCAGCACTTTATGAGGCCGAGGCGTGGTGGCACGTGCCTGTAATCCCAGCTGAGGCTGAGGCCTGAACCTAGGAGGTGGAGGTTGCAGTGAGCCAAGATCACGTTATTGCACTCTAGCCTGGGCAACAGCAAGACTCCATCACAAAAAAAAAAAAAAAAAAAAAAAGGCATTTAAATACTCCCTGGAGGTTGAGAATGATGACTCACACCTGTAATCCTAACATTTAGGGAGGTCTAGGCGCGCGGATCACTTGAGGACAGGAGTTTGAGACCAGCCTGGGCAACATGGTGAAACCCGTGTCTACTAAAAATACAAAAATTAGCTGAGTGGCCAGGCACAGTGGCTGACGCCTGTAATCTCAGCACTTTGGGAGGCTGAGGTGGGCGGATCACGAGGTCAGGAGACCGAGACCACCCTGGCCAACATGGTGAAACCCTGTCTCTACTAAAAATACAAAAAAATTAGCCGGGTGTGGTGGTGGGCACCTGTAGTCCCAGCTACTCGGGAGGCTGAGGCAGGAGGATGGCGTGAACCCGGGAGACGGAGCTTGCAGTGAGCCGAGATCGTGCCACTGCAGTCCAGCCTGGGCGACAGAGCAACACTCTGTCTCCAAAAAAAAAGAAAAAAAAAATTAGCTGAGCATGGTGGTGCTCACCTGTAATCCCAGCTACTCAGGAGACTGAGGCACGAGAATCACTCGAGCTCAGGAGGTGGAAGTTGCAGAGCCGAGATTGCAACACTGCACTCCAGCCTGGGCAACAGAGGGAGACTCTGTCTCAAAAAAATTATAAATAAATAAATAAATACTCCCTGGATAAGGATCATTTGAGCCCAGGAGTTTGAGGCTGTAGTGAGCTATGATTGCACTACTGCACTCCAGCCTGCGTGACAGAGTGAGAACCTGACTCTCTAAAAACAAAGACTCCCAGGATGAAGTTATCAGGCAAAGTACAACAAAATATTTGAGGCATACATACACATACTTCACTGTTTATCTTAAATTCAAATTTAACTGAGTGTCCTGTATTTTTATTGGGGGGCAGCCCTGCCCTAGGGAAAACTCCATGCCCCCAAATCGTGCTAAGCAGCAACAATGAAGGGCAGATGCCTCAGGCCAGCTGACCCCAGGACCACTCAGAGGTGGTGTATGACCCTGCTGAGGTTGGGCTTGGACAGGGAAAAGGAGGGAGGAGAGCTGGGGTTCACCTTTGGTGCAAGGGAAAGAGATGATGAGTCACCTGAGATTTAAGAACTTCCAAGGAATGGAAAAATACAGCACCTTTAAGGGGAGCTCCTAACCAAGGCTCAGGTTACTCAACCATGTTCCTAGGTTACCTTTGTTGGCCTGGCTCCAAAGGAACGCTGATAGACTTGGCACCCAGCTCCCTGAACTCGGCAAGACCAGGGCGTCATATGGACCTACCTAACAGAGGCCTCTAGAGTCTTAGGTCACCATCCTTAGTGGGATATACTTCCCTCCGCTCTGAAAGGCTGTTTAGCATCCAAGTAGGATTAATTGGTTGTTCTCTTTTCCCATTCCTACTGCTTGTCCTCAGAACCTAAGAACGAAGCAGTGACTCGCTCGGCTCTGGGCTTGTCCTTACCTGCCGCTGGGAGGCAGCTTCCACACCCTTTGGCAGGCCCGAATCATTTCGGGTAACAAGATGACCTCTGAGGAAGCCGAAAACCCATCCTTGCTGTACAATTCAGAACTTGGAGCTCTTAGAGATGACATTATGGGAAAGTGCTTGGCATACAGCAGGTGCTCTTTAAATGGTGGTTTCCATTTTCTCAACTTAGAGGAGGGGCGTACACTCTTCATTTGGTAACATTTTCTCCGGTGAGAAACATTCTCCCTGGCCAGGCGTGGTGGCTCGTACCTGTAATCTCAGCACTGGGAGGCCAAGGCAGGTGGATCACTTGATGTCTGGAGTTTGAGACCAGCCTGGTCAACATGGCTAAAACCCCATCTCTACTAAAAATGCAAAAATTAGCCAGGTATGGTGGCCCACGCCTGTTATCCCAGCTACTCAGGAGGCTGAGGCAGGAGAATCGCTTGAAACCGGGAGGCAGAGGTTGCAGTGAGCTGAGATCATGCCACTGCACTCCAGCCTGGGCAACAGAGCTCCGTCCCCCCAGCACTGAAAAAAAAAAAGAAGAAAAGAAATGTTCTCCCTAAAGGGCAGTGAGACACCTGGAAGCTCTGTGCCTGAATAGCTAAGGACGCAGGAAGGGGGATTGCATTACTTGAATGTGGTGATGTGGGTGTCTCCACCCAATGATTCTTCTAGTTTTTCTTTTCCGTCTTGATGGACATGTACCAATGCCTAATCCTCAACAGGACACTGACCTATTTCACAGTTTTCATGGTTGATATCCTGCACTTTTGACAGTGGAATAAACAGCAACTCAGGCTCTGAAATCAAGCCGATTTCGGCTTCAAATCCAGGCTCTGACATTTATCAACTATGTGATCCTAAGCAAGTGACTGAATGTCTCCGAGCCTCAGTTTCTGCATTTATGAAATTATAATAATAAAATGACCAACCTCATCAAGTTGATGGAAGGAATAAATGCTGTCTTCCATGAAAAGAAACAGACATAGGCGGGTACAGTGGCTCACACCTGTAATCCGAGCACTTTGGGAGGCCAAGGCGGGCAGATCACCTGAAGTTGGGAGTTCGAGACCAGCCTGACAAATATGATGAAACCCCATCTCTACTAAAAGTACAAAAAATTAGCCGGGCTTGGTGGCAGGTACTTGTAATCCCAGCTACTTGGGAGACTGAGGTGGGAGAATCGCTTGAACCTAGGAGGCGGAGGTTGCAGTGATCCAAGATTGCACCACTGGACTCCGGTCTGGGTGACAGAGCGAGACTCTGTCTAAAAAAAAAAGAAAAGAAAAGAAACAGGCACAAAGAAAGCACTCAACAACAGTTGTTATTATTATCCTTCATATTAGTATGAGGACTCCTTTGATTTAAAACTGCAGAAATTCTCATGCCTGTAATCTCACCATTTTGAGAGGCTGAGGCAGAAGGATTGCTTGAGCCCAGGAGTTCACGATTGGCCTGGGCAATATGGGAGACCCCAGCTCTACAAAAAAATAATTAGCCAGGCATAGTGGTGTATACCTATAGTCCCAACTATTCAGGAGGCTGAAGTGGGAGGATTGCTTGTGCCCAGGAGGTTGAGCCTCCAATGAGCTATGATTGTGCTACTGCAGACTGGCCTGGGTGGCAGAGTAAGACACTGTCTCAAAACAGACAAACAAAACGACAACAACAACAAAAACCCTGCAGAAATAACTTCCTGGCACTTCAGGACACTAAGGAAGGAAATTTTCCCAAGTCTGAACATGTCTCCTGGTAGGAACAATATCTGGGAATTTCCCACACTGGTCAGCATAGGGAAAATCTAAAGTACAAAGTAGGCACAGAGTTAAAGGTAGATGGAGAAACGCAGAGCCTTCAACTAAGAGTTAGGATAACCTGAGCAATGGTCTTCTTTTGACCAGTAATTCAAGTTCTGACTTGTTTCCATTAGAAAAGGAGAGGATGGGCTGGGCGCCGTGGCTCACACCTGTAATTCTAGCACTTTGGGAGGCCGAGGCAGACAGATTGCCTGAGGTCAGGAGCTTGAGACCAGCCTGGCCAACATGACAAAACCCCATCTCTATTAAAAATACAAAAATTAGCCAGGTGTGATGGCGCACCCCTATAGTCCCAGCTGCTCAGGAGGCTGAGGCAGGAGAATTGCTTGAACCTGGGAGGTGGAGGTGGCAGTGACCCAAGATCGCACCACTGCGCTCCAGCCTGGGCAACAGAACGAGACTCTATCTAAACAAAACAAAACAAGAAAAGAAAAGGAGAGGATGAGCTGGGCACAGTGGCTCACACCTGTAATCCCAGCACTTTGGGAGGCTGAGGTGGGCAGATCACTTGAACCCAGGAATTCAAGACCAGCCTGGGCAACAGGGCAAGACCCCCATCTCTACAAAAAATTTAAAAATTAGGTGTGGCGGTGCATGCTCAAGCCCAGGAAACCCAGGCTGCAGTGAGCCATGATCACACCACTGCACTCCAGCCTGGGTGACGGACTGTCTCAAAAATATAAAAGAAAGAAAGAAAGAGTGAAATTCCATCTCTACTAAACAACAACAAATACAAAAATTAGATGGGTGTGGAGATGTGCACCTGTAGTCCCAGCTACTTGGGAGGCTGAGGCAGGAGAATCGCATGAACCCCGGAGGCAGAAGCTGCAGTGAGCCGAGATAGCGTCATTGCACTCCAGCCCGGGCGACAGTGCAAGATTCCGTCTCAAAAACAAAAAGAAAGGAAAGGAGAGGATGAGACTAAGAGACCCTTTCCAACTCAATCCCTTGTGTGCAGTAGCTGTCTGCCTCAGCACTTCCAATTGTGTCCGCCAGGTGGCCTATGAATGCCAAGTCTCCCAGGCCACTTTCCAAATCAAATACATCTCATTTTGCATGCTTTAATAAAACATAGCAAATATGTTTGTGTAAGTTACATTTTATTAATTTTTATACTGAATTTTATTGAGATATAATTTAAATGCCGTAAATTTGCCCACTTTAAGTGCAAAATTTAATGATTTTTATTTTGCTTTTTGTTAAAGATAGGGTCTCTGTCACCCAGGCTGGAGTACAGCGACATGATCATAGCTCACTGCGGCCTTGATCCCTCAGGTTCAAGGAATCCTCCCACCTCAACCTCTCAAGTAGCTGGAACTACAGTTGGGCACCACTATGCTTGGCTCCAGTCTGATCTTGAACTCCTGGCCTCTTACCTCATCTTCCCAAAGTTCTGGGCTTACTACAGGTGTGAGCCACCGTGCCTAAACCTTCCATATCACTTTTTAAATTACTTTATTAATTCTCCTAGTAGTTTTATGGTTTTATTTTTAACATGTAAATCTTTGATCCATTTGGTATTTATTTCCATATAAATAGTAAGGTGGGCTTTCGGCCGGGCACGGTAGCTCACACTAATCCCAGTACTTTGGGAGGCCAACATGGGTGGATCACTTGAGGTCAGGAGTTCCAGACCATCCTGGCCAACATGATGAAACCCCATCTGTACTGAAGATACAAAAATTAGCCGTGCGTGGTGGTACGTACCTATATTCCCAGCTACTCAGGAGGCTGAGACACGAGAATCACTTGAATCCAGGAGGAGGAAGTTGCAGTGAGCTGAAATCTCACCATTGCACTCCAGCCTGGGCAACAGAGCGAGACTCCATCTCAAAATAAACAAATAAAATAAATAAATAAATAAATAAAGGTCGGGCCCGGTGGCTCACGCCTGTAATCCCAGCACTTTGGGAGACTGAGGTGAACGGATTGCCTGAGCTCAGGAGATTGCAACCAGCCTGGGCAACACGGTGAAACCCCATCTCTACTAAAAATACGAAAGATTAGCTGGGAGTTTTGGCGTGGGCCTGTAGTCCCAGCTACTTGGGAGGCTGAGGCAGGAGAATTGCTTGAACCTGGAAGGCGGAGGTTGCAGTGAGCTGAGATCTCACCACTGCACTCCAGCCTGGGCAACAGAGCGAGACTCCGTCTCAAAAGAAATAAATAAATAAGGTGGGATTTCAATTTTATCTTTTTCAGTTGTATCTATCTATCTATAGTGGTCATATAAATATATATATGGGGGGGAGGGATTGCATTGGGAGTTATACCTGATGTAAATGACTGGTTGATGGGTGCTGATGAGTTGATGGGTGCAGCACACCAACATGGCACAAGTATACATATGTAACAAACCTGCACGTTATGCACATGTACCCTAGAACTTAAAGTATAATAATAAAAAAAAATAAAAAAGTTAAGTTAAAAAAATATATAAATATATATAGTAGCTGTATAAATATATAAAGGGAATATATTATATATATATATATCTTTTTTTTTTTTTTTTGCCGGGTTCAGTGGCTCACAGACTGGGCGCAGTGGCTCACGCCTGTAATCCCAACACTTTGAGAGGCCAAGGTGGGCGGATCACTTGAGGTCAGGAGTTCAAGACCAGCCTGGCTAACATGATGAAACTCCATCTGTACTAAAACAACAAAAAATTGCCGGGCATGGTGGCAGGTGCCTGTAATCCCAGATTACAGGAGAGGTAGGAGAATCACTTGAAAATGGAGGTTGCAGTGAGCCAAGATCGCGCCACTGACTCCAGCCTGGGTGACAGAGCGAGACTCCATTTCAAAAACATATATATATTATATGTTTTATATGTATTATATATACGTATATATATTTTTGATAGAGACAGGGTCTTGAACACCTGGCCTCAAGCAATCCTCCCACCTCGGCCTCTCAAAACCAAGGGAGCCACCATGCCTGACCTCAATCCCTATTTATTGAATAATCCATCTTTTTCACAGAGCACCCAATGCCATCATTATCATATATTAAATTTCCATATACATTTCTGGCTAGTCATGGAACAGTCTCTAGTCTCTATTCAAGGGCAGGTCAAAACTGGAGTCTGCAGAGCTGGCTGGATTCTCTGATCTGAGTCTGGGCTTGCTCTGTACAGTCTCTGAACTACTCGACTATTGGGAGAACCTTGTCAGCTGCATTTGGGCTACTGGATACTAAGAATGAGGCCCTTAATTTGGAATGAAGTCACCTTGCAGGGGTAGGGCTGCTCTGTGGCCAGTTCCCTGAGAAACTGTAGGAGATAAGGAGTTAAAACCACCCAGGAAATTTTTTCAATGACTCTAAAATTTACATGTAAATGGTAACGACCTAGAATAGCCAAAATGGCAAGGCCAGTTGCAGTGGCTCACATCTGTAAGCCCAGTACTTTGGGAAGCCAAGGTAGGATGATTGCTTAAGTTCAAGACCAGCCTGAGCAACATAGCAAGACCCCCATCTCTACAAAACTAAAAAAATTAGCTGGAAGTGATGGTGCACCCTTGTGGTCCCAGCTACTCTGGAGTGTGAGGCGGGAGGATTGCTTGATCCAGCCAGAAGTTTGATGCTGCAGTGGGCTATGACCCTTTCTCAAAATAAATAAATAAATAAAGCCACATTTATTAAGACTGTGGAGAAATAGCATAAGGATAAACAGGTAGATGTGTAGAACAGAGAGCCCAGAAATAGATTCTATACATATGGTCACTTGATTTATGACAAAGACCCAAGTGAAATTCAATGGAGAAAAGATTTTTCTCCCAGTAAATGGAACCGTAGGTTATGTTTTTATTTATTTATTCGGTCTGTTTGTGAGGCAAGGTCTCACTCTGTCACCCAGGCTAGAGTGCAGTCACACAATCACAGCTCACTGAAGCCTTGAACTCCTGGGCTCAAGCGATCCTCCTCCCTCAGTTTCCCGAGTAGCTGGGACTAAAAACACACACCAGAATGCCCAGCTAATTTTTTTACTTTTTTTTTTTTTTTTTGTAGAGGCAGGGGTCTTGCTGTGTTACCCAGGCTGGTCTTAAACTCCTGGGCTCAAGCAATCCTCCCACCTTTGCCTTCCAAGGTGCTGGGATTATATATAGATGCGAGCCACTGTGCCTGGTCTCACACCTGAGGCGTTGTTAGGGGAGAGAACTGAGTGAGGGCTTTTCCTGGGAAATCAGACTAAAACAAAGTGATCCTAAGTCTCCTCCTCTAGACACTAGCAGGGTCCCTGTAGGTGTCTGAGGGATGAAGCTGCCCGGGGAAGGGAGCGGTGACCCCTGGGAACTCTGCCTGGCAACCAAGCAGCCTGGAAAACATCCCAGCATGCTCTGAGGCCTCTGGTCCAATCCCAGTTCTCCTCATGAATATGTATGAGTCCCCAGATGTCGGCTGCATCTCTGAGCCTCTTCCTCCCTGCTCAATCCCCCCCTGCTCCCCTCCCCACACAAACATCCCTCACCCTTCCTCTTCTTGATAACTGGCAACATCTCTTGCTCCTCGCTTCAGAACTGATGAAATAATGTGAGCATTTCAGGGCCTGAGGACATATCCACAGAGTGTTTCAGGGCCTGTCCCCTTGATTAGGAAACTGGCTTTTAGCAGTGGTTTCACAAATATTTCTCCAGTTAGAGATGAATGTATTTGTGACTATGTGCCAAAAAAAATAAGAAGAAGAAAAAAATTAAATCAGATGAGTGTCTAAAGCCCGTCTTGGAAGACCTAACTCCAACTAGAAAATGTCTGTGTGTCTGTCCTTCTGTGGCAGACGCTGTCCTTTGCTCTTGCTTCCCTAATAGCTCCCTCCCTGGTTACTCCCCTGTTACTCCCTGGTTACTTCTCCTCCCAGTGTGTCAGTTATCTAAGCCTCTGAGTAATCAGATGTCCAGCTAATGAGTGAGTGCCTGAGTCACCCTGGGGCCACTGAAAAATAAAAATGATGAAATTTCCAAAACTTGTATGGAGAAATTAAAAGACTGTATTGTTTTGTTTTTTAAGCCAGAGCCAGCACAGTGGCTCACACCTGTAATCCCAGCCCTTTTTTTTTTTTTTTTTGAGACAGAGTTTCGCTATTTTTGCCCAGGCTGGAGTGCAATGGTGCAATCTCAGCTCACCGCAACCTCCGCCTCCCAGGTTCAAGCGATTCTTCTGCCTCAGCCTCCCGAGTAGCTGGGATTACAGGCATGCGCCACCACCCCGGCTAATTTTGTATTTTTAGGAGAGATGGGGTTTCTCCATGTTGGTCAGGCTGGTCTTGAACTCCCGACCTCAGGTGATCCACCCACCTCAGCCTCCCAAAGGGCTGAGATTACAGGCATGAGCCACCGCGCCTGGCTATCCCAGTACTTTAAGAGGCTGAGGTGGGGGAATCATTTGAGACTAGGAGGTGAAGGCTGCCGTGAGCTGTGATTGTATCACTGCATTCCAGCCTGGATGAGACCTTGCCTCAAAAAAAATTTTTTTTAATTAAAAAAAAAAAAAAAGCCAGGGGCTGGGTGCGATGGCTCATGCCTGTAATCCCAGCACTTTGGGAGGCCAAGGTGGGTGGATCGCGAGGTCAAGAGATCGACACCATCCTGGCCAACATGGTGAAACCTTGTCTCTACTAAAAATACACAAATTAGCTGGGCATGGTGGCGTGCACCTGTAGTCCCAGCTATTTGGGAGGCTGAGGCAAGAGAATCACTTGAACCCGGGAGGAGGAGGTTTCCGTGAGCCGAGATCATACCAATGCACTCCAGCCTGGCGACAGAGCAAGACTTCATCTCAAAAAAAAAAAAAGCCAGGGCTAAATGAATATTAATAACTCATGAGAGCTAGAGATATTTATGTACACATGGATGACTGGAACTTTTAATAACCAAAAGCCAAATAATGGCAAACTCTATAGCCCATTCCAGTAGTTCTGCTCCTGGGTGTATACCTAATAGAAATTAACATCATACCTAATCAAGAACAAGAATATTCATACTTGGCTGAAACTAGAAACAAGCCAAATGTTCATTAACTGGAGAATGGGCTAATAAATTGTGAAGTTGTGCAGATATTCACAATTTATTAAGAACACTACACGAGAATGAAAAGGAATGAACTAAGGTTACATGCAATGACATGGGTGAATATAACATTCAAGATATTGCCTGAAAGAAGTCGTACACAAAATAGTATATATTGCATCATTCTATCTGTTCCTACAGAATACAACAAGCAAAACTATTCTTTTTTTTTTTAATTTGTTTTTTGAGATGGAGTCTCGCTCTGTCACCCAGACTGGAGTGCAGTGGTATGATCTCGGCTCACTGCAACCTCTGCCTTGCAGGTTCAAGCGATTCTTCGGCCTCAGACTAACAAGTAGCTGAGCCTACAGGCACGCACCACCACGCCCGGCTAATTTTTGTATTTTCAGTACAGATGGGGCTTCACCATGTTGGCCAGGCTGGTTTCAAACTCCTGACCTTGTGATCTGCCGGCCTCGGCCTCCCAAAGTGCTGGGATAATAGGCATGAGACACCGTGCCTGGCCGGGAATTTTCTATTTATTGATCTGAGTAATGGTAACAGGGGTGTATACAAATAGAAAACTCCACTCCTAGGTGAAATTTCTCCTAGAGAAATGAAAACATACATCCATGCAGGCTGGGTGCGGTGGCTCACGCCTGTAATCCCAGCACTTTGGGAGGCTGAGACGGGCAGATCACGAGGTCAGGAGATTGAGACCATCCTGGCTAACACAGTGAAACCCCATCTCTACTAAAAATACAAAAAAATTATCCGGGCGTGGTGGTGGGCGCCTGTAGTCCCAGCTACTCAGGAGACTGAGGCAGGAGAATGGCGTGAACCCAGGAGGCAGAGCTTGCAGTGAGCTGAGATTGCGCCACTGCACTCCAGCCTGGGCGACAGAACGAGACTCCATCTCAAAAAAAAAAAAAAAAAAGTCCAGGAACTAGATTGCAGTGATAGTTGCGCAAATCTGTGACTATACTAAAAAATCATTGTGAAGTCTATTTTTTTTTCTTTTTTTTTTTGAGACGGAGTCGCAAACTCTGGGAGGCAAAGTCTGCCTCCCAGGTTCAAGCGATTCTCCTGCCTCTGCCTCCCAAGTAGCTGGGATTACAGGTGCCTGCCACCTCATCTGGCTATTTTTTTTTTTTTTGAGACGGAGTCTCGCTCTGTCACCCAGGCTGGAGTACAGTGGTGCAATCTCTGCTCATTGCAACCTCCGCCTCCCAGGCTCAAGTGTTTCTCTTGCCTCAGCCTCCCAAATCCCTGTATCTGGAATTACGGCATATGCCACAATGCCCAGCTAATTTTTGTATTTTTAGTAGAGGCAGGGTTTCACCATGTTGGCCAGGCTGGTCTCAAACTCCTGACCTCAAGTGATTCACCTGCCTTGGCCTCCCAAAGTGCTGAAATTACAGGTATAAGCCACCATGCCAGGCCAAAAACATTTTTTTTTTTTTTTTTTCGGAGGTAAAAGTCTCTCTCTGTTATCCAGGCTGGAGTGCAGTGGTGTGACCATAGCTCACTGCAGCCTTAAACTCCTGGGCTCCATTAATCTTCTCACCTCAGCCTTCTGAACACCTAGGACTACAGGTGCACACACTAATGCCCAGCTAATTTATATCACTTTGAGTAGAGACGAGGTCTCCCTATGTTGCCCAGGCTGATCTTGAACTCCTGTACTCAAGGGATCCTCCTGCCTCAGCCTCTCAAAGTGCTGGGATTACAGGTGTGAGCTACCATGCCAGGTCCACTTTAAATGGATGAATTGTCTGATATGTGAATTATACCTTTGATAAAACTGTTACTGTTATTTAAAAAGTCCTTACACAATATACCTAAGATTTATGCACTTTATGGCGTGTACTTTTACCCCAAACTTGAAACAAAACAAAATAATAGTTTCCTACCAGAGGTGTCTGAGAAGATGGGCAGAGAAGGAGAAGATATTTGGGATTGGGTGCTTGTTGGGACGCCAGGGAGCAAGGGACTCACTGCCAAAGTCACCTCTTGATGCACCCAAAAAAGTGCCAGGAAGATCAACAGGAAGGGGCCTCAAAAGACAGTGAGAGCTAGGGAAGGGCTGAGAGAAGTGCAAAGGATGGAATGCTAGAGAGTAGAAAGGAACCCAGTTTGATGAAAACCCAATTTGATGAAAACAGATTTGGTTTTGGCCAAAAACAAAGCAAAAAAACACCTTTAAATGTTTATTGTAGGCTGGGCATGGTGGCTTACACCTGTAATCCCAGCACTTTGGGAGGCTGAGGTAGAACACCTGAGATCGGGAGTTCGAGACTGCCTGACCAACATGGTGAAACCCCATCTTTACTAAAAATACAAAATTAGCTGGGTGTGGTGGTGCATGCTTGTAATCCCAGCTACTTGGGAGGCTGAGGCGGGAAAATTGCTTGAACCCAGGAGGTAGAGGTTGCCGTGAGCCGAGATCGCACCACTGCACTGCAGGCTGGGTGACAGAACGAGAGATTCTGTTTCTTTTTTTCCTTTTTTTTTTTTTTTGAGACAGTTTCGCTCTTGTTGCCTAGGCTGGAGTACAATGGCGTGATCTCGGCTCAATGCAATCACCACCTCCCAGATTCAAGTGATTCTCCCACCTCAGCCTCCCAAGTAGCTGGGATTACAGGCACGCACTACCACACCTGGCTTATTTTGTATTTGTAGTAGAGATGGGATTTCTTCATGTTGGTCAGGCTGGTCTCGAACTCCCTACCTCAGGTGATCCGCCTGCCTCGGCTTCCCAAAGTGCTGGGATTACAGGCGTGAGCCACCACACCCAGCCGAGATTATGTTTCAAAAAAAAAAAAAAGAGTTTATTGTAAAGCAGCACCTTGAAGTAATTCTCCAAGTAGAAATTGAGTGCCTTCCATGTGTCCAGGCTAGGCACAGGGCCAGGAATCTGACTCTAAGCAGCTGCTTGCTGGGAAGTAAAAGTGGGAGGAAGGGAATAGGTTGGCAGCTAGAACCACAAGGAAAAGCTGCATTCTGTCAGGGAAGATCCCTAGCCCTTGAGCAGGGGCTGAGGCTGTGGGAGGCAGAAGACAGTTTAAAACAGGGATGGGGGCATGTTGGGGAATGGAGGAGTCGGGCTGGCTTCTCAGACTAGGTAGTGACAGCTTTGGCTAGAGGAGAGGAATTTCCCTCCCCAGCCTGGCAGGGCTCTGAGTAGGGCTGAGCTGGGAAGGGTAGGGCAACACCTCTCCCTTAGGGCTTTATCAAAATTCCACTGCAGTGAATGCTAAACCTGCCAGAGCCCAGAAGTGCCATTTAGGCCATGACACCAGAAATCCAGATTCAGTTAATTTAGTGAGTTTTGCGGGATGAGGTTGGGGTACTAGGGAATTGGGAGAGTGAGGAGGTTGACCTTGAGCAGACATATAAATTTCTAATAAGCTGGCTGGGCTCAGTGGCTCACGCCTGTAATCCTAGCACTTTGGGAGGCCAAGGCAGGAGGATCATTTGAGGTCAGGAGTTCAAGACCAGCCTGACCAACAAGGCGAAACCCCATCTCTACTAAATCTCTACTAAAAATATAAAAAAACTCTACTAAAAATATAAAAAAATAGCCAGGTGTGGTGGTGGGTGCCTACAGTCCCAGCTACTCGGGAGCCTGAGGCAGGAGAATTGCTTGAACCCAGCAGGGGGAGGTTGCAGTGAGCCGAGATTGTGCCACTGCATTCCAGCCTGGGCGAGAGAGTGGGGCTTTGTCTCAAAAAAACAAAAAATAAAGTGAATAAATAAATAAAAATAAATTTCTAACGAGCCCTTTAAAGATTCTGGTGCAAGGAGGTTGAGGGGAACTCCATCTAATCCTCTCATACCGGTGACTCCTGGTAAACCAAGACGCAGCTCTTCCTCTAACCTAATCTAAATCCTTTCTGCTGCCACTGTAATCACCCTGCCTTGCCTGCCTTTTTTGGTCAGGAATAAAATGCTCCTAAACTTTTTGATTTCTGCTGTTGGATTTAGGCCAGTGAAAATAAGGCGCCCCAGGGGTTAAGTGAAATTTGAGCTTATCATTATTTCCAGTTCATTCCTTGCTACCCTGGACCTTGTTGTCTCCTCCCACTGTGAACTATGAATTTAGAGGAGCTTCTGGGTCACTCAGGCAAGGGAAGACAGCTGTTCCCAGGAGACAGGACTGCCATTCTCCTGTTTATTTATTCAAAATGTGTTTATACCAAGTGGATGACTATGCGGAGCAACTGAAACTCTCCTACACTGCTGTTGGGAACGCTTAGTGGCGCAATCACTTCGGAAAACAGTTTGGCAGTTTCTTGTAAAGTTAAAACATAGACTTACTATATGATCCAGCAATCCCACTTCCAAGTATTTATCTGAGAGAAATGAAACATATATCCCCAAAGACTTGCACAAGAATGTTTACTACTGCTTAAACTAGAATCAATTTTTTTTTTTTTTTTTTGAGGCGGAGTCTCGCTCTGTCACCCAGACTGGAGTGCAGTGGTGCCATCTCAGCTCACTGAAACCTCTACATCTCAGGCTCAAGCAATCTTCTCATCTTAGCCTCCCAAGTAGCTGGGACTACACGCATGAGCCACCACCACTGGCTAACTTTTTGTATTTTTTGTAGAGACAGAGTTTTGTTATGTTGCCCAGGCTGGTCTGGAAGTCCTGAGCTCAGACGATCCACCTGCCACGACCTGCCAAAGTGTTGGGATTGTGAGCCACCACGCCTGGCCAAAAACTAGAACCAGTTCTAATGTTTGTCAGTATAAATTGTGGCATATCCATGTGCTGTGTTACTTGGCACTGAAAAGGAATAGGCTTGATATTATCAACAGCATGGATAAATCTCAAAAACACTATGCTGAGTTAAAACACCTTATTCATAAGAGAACACACTATATGGTTCCTTTTTTCTTTATATATACTTAATACATTAATATGCTTAATTTATATTAATACACTTTTTTTTCTGATTGTTTCTTAATCTTTAATGATTGTGCTTTCTTTTGAACTCCAGTAAGTTTTAACATACAATGTAAAGTGCTTAAGACATAGGTGTGTAGCTTAATAACTATTTACTAATTAATACATCTGTGTTAATCACTTTGCAGATCAAGATATAAATATTTCTAGAAAATCTTTCTCATATCGCCTTGCAGGCTATATACCCTCTGAATGGAACCAGTTACTTACTTCTCTCACTTTAGGTTAGTTTTCCCTGGTTTTGAACTTTATATGTTTGGAATTGCACAAATTATACTGCATATTTAAACTAAATATTTTATTTTGTTATAAATATTGCTTTGAGACGGAGTTTTGATTTTGTCGCCCAGGCTGGAGTGCAGTGGCTCAATCTCGGCTCACTGCAACCTCTCTACCTCCAGGGTTGAAGGGATTCTCCTGTCTCAGCCTCCCAAGTAGCTGGAATTATAGCCGCCTGCCACCACGGCCAGCTAATTTTTGTATTTTTAGTAGAGACGGGGTTTCACCATGTTGGCCAGGCTGGTCTGGAACTCTTGACCTCAGGTGATCCACCAGCCTTGGCCTCCCAAAGTGTTGGGATTACAGGTGTGAGCCACTGCGCCCAGCCCATTAGATGCTTTTCTTGCTTAGTACTAGCTTATGAACATTTTGCTATTATATTATATTATTATATTATATTATATTATATTATATATTATATTATATATTATATTATATTATTATATTATATTATTATATTATATTATACAGGCGCCCGTCACCACGCCCAGCTAATTTTGTATTATATTATATTATTTTTGAGACAGGGTCTTGCTCTGTTCCCCCAGGCTGGAGTGCGGTGGCATGATCAGGGCTCACTCCAGTCTCTGCCTCCTGGACTCGAGGGATCCTTCCCCCTCAGCCTCCCAAGGAGGTGGAACTACAGGTGCGTGCCACCACGCCTGGCTAATTTTTGTATTTTTTGGTAGAGATATGGTTTCACTATATTGCCCAGGCTGGCCTCTAATTCCTGAGCTCAAGAGATCCACCCGCCTTGCCCTCCATATTTTGCAATTATAATCTGCAATGGAATCATAATTTTAAATTGTTGTATTGTTTGTAATATGTGCTTGGTTATACTTACATAATTATTCTCTCCTTTATTATACACGAGGTAAGAGAGGCTCAGGGAATCCATTCAGGCAGCAAGTGGAGAAACTAGCTCTCAAACCTGCATCTCAGGCTCACTCTTCCACTGCAAAAAAGCAAAGTGCTCAAATATGGTCACAGCCCTGCAGAAGTCTTGCACAAGGGTATTATCATAGCAACAAGAATGACTAATAAGTATTAATGGCTCATGAGAAAAGAACACCATTAATTATCTCAATATATTAGGCATATTAGTAATGTTTGTACAGAATTATTCATTCAAATATTATTAGCCTGTGTCGAGGACAGTTGTTAAACTCAGCAACAGGCTCACAGCTCAGCTCCGTGCCTCTGGTTCCAGATGTACGGGGGCCAGGGCTTCCAGGGACACGCCCCCGTGGGCCTCCGGGGAGCCAATCGACGCGCAGAAGGCGGGGCCCTGGGAGCGACAACAGTGTTATCCAATGGGCCTACAGCTGGAGCAGCCCCTGGCCAATGGGAGCGCTCCTCCGCGATGGGCGGAAGTGGTGAGGCAGCTCTGAGGGCCGTTGTTCAGTGCGGGGTCTGACAGAGGAGGCTCCGTGTCTGCAGCTAGTGTGTCATCTCAACGTTTCTCCTCTCTTCCCTGGTGAGGTGTAGCGGCGGCACGCGGCTGGAGATTCCCTGAGGCCTCCAGTTTAGGAAGGGTCCGGCATCCCAAGGGAGGGGTGTGTGGGCGTGGGGGTCTCTGGGCCGGGGGTCGCGGCTCTGAGGAGAGGATGCCCGCGCGGCGGCACCTCTGGCAACTGGAGGAGGCCGCGCTTTCTCCTCAGGGAACCGGCGCCTTGGCAGTCCCCGGCGACGCCGCCCCCTTCGCGGCCTAGGTTGGTCTGGGGAGCCGGGAAGCGGGCGTCGTCCGCAGCGCCTCTGTGGCCACCGCGTCCCGGGCGGAGCTGGGCTCAGTGCCGGCCTGGGCCTAGAGCCCGAGCCTCGAGCTGCCGGCGTGGGGGGTCGCGAGTGGCTTAATGCGGCCTCGAGGCCGAAGGACCCGAGTCCGAGCTCGCACTCCGACCCGCTGGTGCTGCAGAAAACTCAGGTGGCCTTCCGCTTTCGCAGCTTCTAAAGTGGGGACCAAGACTTTCACCTCTTAGGATTGTAGTCGGGATTAAAAGATTTTCCCGGTAAGCGTTTGGCAACTGCTATTATTTGAGAAGCCGCTTACTTCTTCACTCCCCATCACCGACCTTGCTGGGGAAAGGGGCGATTGGAGACTACCTTGGGGTATCTGGACCCGGCAGTGGAAGCTACGCCGTCTTGAGCAGAGGGACGGTCCCCTCTGCGGACCAGAGAGATCTAGCCGACCCCCAGCGGGCTCCTTATAAGCTTGAAGACTTTTTTCTGTGCCTCGACTCTTCCGTGCATTCAAAGGATCGTTTCCTTGATCCTTTGAAGTATTGTCAGTCTTCTGCCTGAAGAATCTGAGACGCAGAGAGGTTAAATCTGGCAGAACCAGCCAGAACTTGACCCCCAGAGGGGGACCCTGCAGGCCACCCCAGTCTCCTTGCATCTAGAAAAGCAAGCACCATTTAGTGGTCTGGAATAGAGCACACCTGAAATCAGTCGGACAGCCCTCCTTAGTTGCCATTTCGTGAGAGTGAATTTTTTTTTTTTTTTGAGATGGAGTCACCTTCTGTTCAGGTTGGAGTGCAGTGGCGAGATCTCAGCTCAATGCAACCTCTGCCTCCTGGGTTTAAGTGATTCTCTTGCCTCAGCCTCCTGAGTAGCTGGCATACAGGCGCCCGTCACCACGCCCAGCTAATTTTTGTATTTTTAGTAGAGACTTGGTTTTGCCATGTTGGCCAGGCTGGTCTCGAACCCCAGACCTCCAGTGATCCGCCCACCTCACCCTCCCAAAGTGCCTGGATTACAGGCGTGACTGCCGCGCCCAGCCCAGAATGGGTATCTTGAATTATGTCATTCCCTAGTTTAAAGCCCTTCAGTGTTTACCATTGAGCTTGGAATCTAATCCAATATTCTTTCTGTCTTATATGACAAGACCTTCTTGAGTCATTCCCCTTTTTTATTATGCTTTTCCAGATTTGCCTTTACTTTCTCTTTCATTGCTTTTAGGCCTTTTGCCCTTCCCACTGCCTGTATGGATTTTCCTCCATTCCCATTCTCCATCTTTGTCTTTTCATGGTTGGCTCTTGTACTTCAGTTCTTAGTTTAAATGTCATCTGCCCAGAAAGTTCTTCCCTGACTACTCTTATCTACCTAAAGTAGATTTGCCTCTACTCCACCCCCATTTATTTGTCTGTGTACTTTTCCATCACAATACTCACCTTAAGTTATATGTATTTTTTTGCTTATTGTTTTTCTCGACCACTAGATCGCTTTATCAGACACTATATTTCCTTATTTTGTAAAGTATTTTTAGTGCCAGGGCACAGTGGCACACAATATGGTCTTCTTTTTCTTTGAGACAGGGTCTCACTTTGTCACCCAGGCTGGAGTGCAGTGGTGTGATCACAACTCACTCACTGTAGCCTTGACCTCCTGGGCTCAAGCCTCCCAAGTAGCTGGGGACTACCTCATCCTCCCACCCCAGCCTCCCAAGTAGCTGAGATTACAGGCATGTGCCACCACACCCACCTAATTTTTTGCCTTTTTTTTTTTTTTTGAGACAGAGTCTCGCTCTGTTGCCCAGGCTGGAATGCAGTGGCGTGATCTCAGCTCACTGCAAGCTCTGCCTCCCGGGTTCATGCCATTCTCCTGCCTCAGCCTCCCGAGTAGCTGGGACCACAGGTGCCCGCCACCATGCCCAGCTAATTTTTTTTGTTTTTTAGTAGAGAGCGGGTTTCACCATGTTAGCCAGGATGGTCTCGATCTCCTGACCTTGTGATCTGCCCGTCTTGGCCTCCCAAAGTGCTGGGATTATAGGGGTGAGCCACCACACCAGCTGCTTATTTTTTATAGAGACAGGGTCTTACTATGTTTCCTGGCTGGCCTTCGACTCCTGAGCTCAAGTGATCTACCCACCTCAGCTTTCCAGAGTGCTGTGATTACAGGTGTGAGACACTGCATCTGGCCCACAGTATTGTCCTTTTTTTTTAATTTTTATTTTTTCGAGACAGAGTCTCACTCTTTTGCCCAGGCTGAAGTGCAGTGGTGTGATCCTGGCTTACTGCAACCTCCACCTCCCGGGTTCAAGCAGTTCTGCTTCAGCCTCCCTAGTAGCTGGGACTACAGGCACCCGGTTAATTTTTGCATTTTTAGTAGAGGTGTTTTGCCATGTTGGCCAGGCTGGTCTCAAACTCCTGACCTCAACTGATCCGCCCACCTCGGCCTCCCAAAGTGCTGGGATTACAGGCGTGAGCCACCCGGCCCAGCCCCAAAGTATTGTCTTAATTAAGCTTGTTGAACAAATGACTAAATACATGTTTTGAAAAGTGGCAACTCACTTGATAATGCCAAAACCATTAAAGAACCCTATTGGGGGCAGGATTTAAGACCATTTTTGTATCATGGAAAGGAATAATCTAAACTAAACAATGGTAGTAAAGTTGCCAGTGCTTTGCTTTCTGCATTGACATCTTGTTTAAAAAGCAGGAGAAACTTTATAGTGAAGAAATTTGGCAGATACCATATCAACTATGTGATCATGGTTTACATCAATAGTAAAATAAGACTGTTGACATCATGTACCTTCTGATATAAGGCACTGAGATGAGCACAACATGATTTCTATGGTGTTCTTGCCAAAAATGTGTAACCTGAATTTAATCATGAGAAAATACCAGACAAACCTAAACTGAAGGACATTATATAAAATAGCTGGCTGGGCATGGTGGCTAACACCTGTCATCCTAGCACTTTGGGAGGCCAAGGCTGGTGGATTATCTGAGGTCAGGAGTTTAAGACCATCCTGGTCAACATGGTGAAAGCTCGTCTCTACTGAAAATACAGAAATTAGCTGGGCATGGTGGCACACACCTGTGGTCCCAGCTACTCGGGAGGCTGCGGTGGAGGTTGCAGTGAGCCAAGATCGCACCACTGCACTCCAGCCTAGGCAACAGAGTGAGATTCTGTTTTTAAAAAAAAAAAAAAAAAGCCAGTATGCTTAACAAGGTCATGAAAGAGAAGGAAAGACTGACGAACTCTCCCAGATCAAAGGAAATTAAGTACAAGTAACTGCTAAATGCAATGTGTGATCCTAGATTGAATGCTGGACCAGAAAAAGGATGGGATGGTGATTTGGGGATGGTGATTTTTTTTTTTTTTTTTTTTTTTTGAGACAGGGTCTCACTCTGTCACCCAGGCTAGGGTGCGGTGATATAATCACTGCTCACTGCAGCCTTGACCTCCTGGGCTTAAGTGATCTTCCCATCTCAGCCTTCTGAGTGGCTGGGACCACAGGTGTGTGCTACCACGTCTGGCTATTTTTTAAATTGTTTGTAGAGAAGGGGTTTCACCATGTTGCCCAGGCTGATCTTAAACTCCTGGGTTCAAGCGATCCTCCCAGGTTAGCCTCCCAAAGTTCTGGGATTACAGGCATGAGCCACTGTGCCTGGCTTGTTGGTGAAATTTGAATAAATTCTATAGATTAGTTACTAGTATTGTATTAGTGTTAATTTCCTGTATTTGATAATTTTACTTTTGTTATTTATGATGCTTTTAGGGTAATTGGATGAAATCTATGAGGGATGTTATTTTATTTTATTTTTATTTATTTATTTATTTTTGAGACAGAATCTCACTCTGTCGCCAGGCTGGAGTGCAGTGGCATGAACTCCACTAACTGCAACTTCTGACTCCCTGGTTCAAGTGATTCTCCTGCCTCAGCCTCGAGAGTAGTTGGGATTACAGGCACGCGTCACCACGCCCAGCTAATTTTTGTATTTTTAGTAGAGATGGGGTTTCACCATGTTGGCTAGGATGGTCTTGATCTCCTGACCTTGTGATCTGCCTGCCTCGGCCTCCCTAAGTGCTGGGATTACAGGTGTGAGCCACCGCGCCTGGCCAGGATGTTATTATTATTTTTGAGACAGGGTCTCACTCTGTCACCCAGGCTGGAGTGCAGTGGCATGATCATGGCTCTCCACAGCCTTGAACTCCTGGGCTTAAGCATTCCTCTTGCGCATTCCTCCTGCCTCCAGCCTCTCGAGTAGCTGGGACTACAGGCACACATCACCATGCCTGGGTAATTTTTTTTGTTGTTGTATTTTTTATAGACACGGGGTTTCCCCATGTTGTGGCCAGGTTGGTCTTGAACTCCTGGGCTCAAGTGATCTGCCCGCCTCGGCCTCCCAAAGTACTGATTATAGGCATGAGATTATAGGCATGAGCCACTGTACCCAGCCTAGTAAAAGTATTTTATTTTATTATTTTTATTTTTTAAAAGTCTCTTATCCAGTAAAATTATTTTAAATTGAAAATTTTAAAATGAGAAAAGCTCAAGGGGCTGGATATTGAATAAAATGCTTTAACATGCAGGCTTGGGTGACATTTTCTGTATACTAGTTTTTTATTTTGTTTTTTGCATGTCATCTTTAAAGCAGAAATGAAAGAGAAAGTTCATGTCTTCCTTTGTGGTTTTCAGGAAGAGCTAAAGATGGCTGAATTTCTAGAGGACCAGGAAACTCGACTGTGTGACAACTGGTAAGACATTAAATCTAAGAAATGTTAGTGAAATGAGGACAGTCAAGCTTAATCACTACCATTTCCTGATTTAAAAACTCTTAGTGAAGACTGACACAGTCTTGAATGTTAAGCTTTTTATTTTGGTGTTTATAACCCACATGAATTACAAGAAAGAGCATCTCTTTCCTGATGAAATGAAACTAGTTGTAAAGTTAATAATCAGCTGGTTCCTGTTGGGGATTTCCTAAGAACTTAACTTGGTATCTTGGTGCTATACAAGTGCTGTTACTGTAAGCTGACAAAAAAAGCAAAGCAGAACTGTCTGCTATGTTTATTACTTTATTTTCCTTCACTGGGTACTTCTTTCACAGTGTGCTATGTTTACCTTAGCAAACTGTGGTAGAAAGAGATGTGGAATAACGAAAATAGTTTGACTCATTGGTAGAATATTTGAGTCAAATAACATTTTTGTTGTCGTTGTTGTCTTTTTGTTTCTTCTCAGCCTAACTTTGGCAGAATTAGGATATAATTAGAGCAAGAGCTGGTTACAATATTCTTTACCTGCTTGGAATTAAGATTTCATCTCATTGAAGGTGTCTTGCCATATTGTAGGGTATTTCTAGGGTATTTCTGCTATGCCACTATCACTTTCTACCATTTCATAAGCTATTTTAAGTTTTTTTTTTTTTTTTTTTTTGAGACGGAGTCTTGCTCTGTTGCTCAGGCTGGAGTGCAGTGGCCGGATCTCAGCTCCCGGAGTAGCTGGGACTACAGGCACCTGTCACCTTGCCCGGCTAGTTTTTTTTTTTTTTTGTATTTTTTAGTAGAGACGGGGTTTCACCGTGTTAGCCAGGATGGTCTCGATCTTCTGACCTCGTGATCCGCCCGTCTCGGCCTCCCAAAGTGCTGGGATTACAGGCTTGAGCCACCACGCCCGGCCTATTTTAGGTTTTTTTGAATTTTATATGTATAGCTACTGAAACAGAGTAATCAGTGAAACAAATAATCATAAGAAAACAGACACACTGGTTTTTAGCATTAGTTAAGATACACCTGTTTTATCAGTCCACTCCAATTAGGAGGAATCTCAAGCCTAGGACAATATATAAATAACTATGCTAAGAGAGTTAAAGGGTGAGTTAATGGAAAGCTAGTGAAAAACAAGGCTATTCAAAGCCAAAGAAATTAAAGAAAAAAGCAAATTAGCATAGAAGGCTGACTAAACCTGTAAAGAATTAATTTCTGGTTGTTTGGTTTTAGTGTTTAGAAAGCTCTTGGGAATTTTTCTGGAAGCTTTGGTTTGCCTTTCAGCTATTTATATCTAAATGAAATTTCACCTCTAATTTGCTAGCCCTTCCTTGAGACTTTTAGCAGTTTTATCTGGATACGGAATTGTGTGCTCATTTATCTCACTTTAAACACCTTCATTTTATCTGAAGGTAGGAAGAAAGCATATTAGTACTTCATCTGGTTGGAATGTTTGGTAGGAATATGTTGGCAGTTAAATTTTAAAAGAAAAAAACAGCAGGCAACTATTTTATATAATTGTTGCAAATATCTTATTTTAGCATTTCCTAAGAGGTGAATATGTGGAATAGTAAATGCTTTGTGGTCTTACCTGACAGCTGCTTTCGATTCTTGCTTTTTCATATTATGATGGTGTGGTCCTTAATATTTTTTGTTTTAATTCTAAAGTTTTAGGGGCCTTGTGTATGTAGTATGTCAACAAGTTATCCTGAACAGCCTTGTAAAGTAAATGCTAGACATTTAGTGTCTCCATATTTGCCATTAAAATAAAATTATTGCCAAAATTATGAAAAAGGAACCCAGGTTTTCTACACCCTAAGCAGTAATTACTGGCTTTAATTTTCATGGCATTTGTACATACATGATTTGCAATCACAATATAACATTGCTTCTTTCACTTTGTTGGTGTACTATATGTAACTTAGCTATTCCTTTCTTGCTTAGGTATTTTTAATGACTTTCATTTTTTACCATTCTATGATACTGTAATGAAAATATTCATACATAATCCCAAGAGTAGGATTATTGTGTTACAGAGTATATAATTTTATGGTCCTAGAAATGCATTTTCAGACTGTTTTTAGACAGTTTATTCTACCACCAGTAATGTATTAAAGTATTAGTTTCACAACATCTTTAAAAAGTTGGGATTTATTATTTTAACTAAATTCAAAATGAGTAGTTTCCTTAGAAAGCTAGAAATTTGAGAGAAATATGGGAAGTTAAATCTGTCAGTAATTTACCTCTTTATCCTTTTGAGTTTTCTTCCCATCTCTCACAGTTGATTGTTCTGTCACCTTCCATTGCTGCTTTGAGAGCTGCCTTGGGGTCCCCAGCTTGATAATTCCACCATTGGATGAAAATGAAATTTGCATTGCCTTGGTATCTTGGTCTTTCAGTTTGGAAGAATGACTATAAGCTGGAGGCACATCATTTATCCTACTTTGAAATGTTTTTTAGACAATGTCTGAATGTTAAAGGTTATTAAAAGAGAAATAAGCTATTTATAATTTAGTGTGGGAGAGAGTTCTTCTAGTATTCAGCTTCAGAGGCAAAATATGATCTTAAATAATGTGTTTTATGACTATCTGTATTGCTTCTGTTCAGTATTTTATTTTTCTGAATTATTGTTATAGGTACCTTCTTTAATGTCTTTAGCTGGTCAAATTGGAATTTTACAATGGTCCTATCCAAATAAGTAAAAGTAAGGCCTTTGAATAGAATGTACCTTTAGTTCGAGTGTGTGTCTAATCTTTTCATGTTTAAATGGTCTTATTCTTTCATGTAAGATTATCACTTTACCTCCTTAATTTGTGTAGCTTAGATATATTCTTTGGACCACTAAACTAAGTGAGAATGGGAAAATTAAGTGGAGAGACCAGACTGGTGGAGGGAAGGGTTCAGGATTTGATTTTTGTGCAGCTTTGAAGTGAAGTTTCTACCATCCCAGCCAGAGAGCATGTTCCTGTAGTCAGGAAGCATCCAGCCTGCTTTGAAAGGCATGTGAGGCATACAGGAGACAATATCCCCTTCCCCTTTGACTATTCCAAAGCTAGCGTCTTCTCTTTTTGGTTTGACTTTTCATGGAATAAAATCCAATGAAATTTAACTACTTAAAACTGAGGGAAAATCAGTGGTAGGGTGTTTTTTCACTTGTTTTTATTGTTGTTTTGGTTTGTTTTCTGTTTTAAAATAATCCTGGAGCGTATCACTCTGCTTTGGGACATGAATGGTTTTGGAATAGCCTAGCTCTACTCTTTTTGGCATCTGACTTCATGTTGTGATCAGCTCTGACTTTGAGAAAGTAAGGCTGAACTTTTAGAGGTAGTAGTGCATAGCAGTGGTAACTCAGAATGTTGCACAGAAGAGTCAGCCTTCAGGATTTAGTTCTTTTTTTTTTTTTTTTTTGATACGGGAATGTTGCTGTTGCCCAGGCTGGAGTGCAGTGGCACAATCTCAACTTTCTGCAACCTCCGCCTCCCAGGTTCAAGTGATTCTCCTGCTTCAGCTGCCCAAGTAGTTGGGATTACAGGCGCCCGCCACCACACCCCATTAATTTTTTATATTTTTCGTAGAAGCGGGGTTTCACCATGTTGGCTAGGCTGGTCTTGAACTCCTAACCTCTAGTGATCCACCCGCCTCAGCCTCTCAATGTGCTGGGATTACAGGTGTGATCCACTGCACCTGGACAGGATTTAGTTTAGTTTTTTTTTTTTTTGAGACGGAGTCTTGCTCTGTCGCCCAGGCTGGAGTGCAGTGGCCGGATCTCGGCTCACTGCAAGCTCCGCCTCCCGGGTTCACGCCATTCTCCTGCCTTAGCCTCCCGAGCAGCTGGGACTACAGGCGCCCACCACCACGCCCGGCTAGTTTTTTGTATTTTTTAGTAGAGACGAGGTTTCACCGTGTTAGCCAGGATGGTCTCAATCTCCTGACCTCATGATCCACCCGTCTCGGCCTCCCAAAGTGCTGGGATTACAGGCTTGAGCCACTGTGCCCAGCCTTTTTTTTTTTTTTTTTTTTTTTTTTGAGACAGAGTTTCGCTCCTGTTGCCTAGGCTGGAGTGCAATGGCATGACCTAGGCTCACTGTAACCTCCGCCTCCCCGGTTCAAGCGATTCTCCTGCCTCAGCCTCCTGAGTAGCTGAGATTACAGGCATGTGCCACCACACCTGGCTAATTTTGTATTTTTAGTAGCGATGGGGTTTCTCCATTTGGTCAGGTTGGTCTTGAACTCCCGACCTCAGGTGATCCGCCCTCCTCGGCCTCTCAAAGTGCTGGAATTACAGGTGTGAGCCACTGCGCCCGGCCAGTTTTTTTTTTTTTTTTTTACAGCAACCTCTGCCTCCCAGGTTCAAGTGATTCTCCTGCCTCAGCCTCCCGAGTAGCTGGGATTACAGGTGCCTGCCATCACGCCTGGCTAATTTTTGTATTTTTAGTAGAGATGGGGTTTCATAATATTGGCCAGGTTGGTCTCGTACACCTGACCTCAGGTGATCTGCCTGCCTCGGTTTCTCAAAGTGCTGGGATTACAGGTGTGAGGCACCGCGCCCGGCCAGGATTTAGTTCTTGAAAAGCAGGAATGGTAATAATCATGAGTTTGTAGGCTAGGTATTCACTAAAGATAAATAATGGAGACTAAAGATTGGATAGGATAGATTTCCATGTGATGCCACTGTGCAAGAAAAGGCATAGATTAGTCAGTAATGCTTGCCTTTTTCTTTGTTCTATTTCTGTAGCAAAAAAGAAATTCCTGTGTTTAACTTTACCATCCATGAGATCCACTGTCAAAGGAACATTGGTATGTGTCCTATCTGCAAGGAACCATTTCCCAAATCTGACATGGAGACTCACATGGCTGCAGAACACTGTCAGGTGAGCCACCAAGTACCCAAATGTTTATACATGTGTTATACTTGCTGTTGTTCATAAATGTATTTTGTTTGCTATTGTGCAATAGCAAATGAGCATATTGTCACAAAGCCAATTTATTGATTCTCACTTCTTATGCTAGGTGACCTGCAAATGTAACAAGAAGTTGGAGAAGAGACTGTTAAAGAAGCATGAGGTTAGTCTTGTTGCGCCATGGAGTGAGTTACTGTGGGCCCAGTCCTACGGAGATTACAGACCCACATGCAGAGCAGAAAGCCAGTCTGGTTGAGTGTTAGTTCTCCATGAGCTCACATGCATACTGTTTCTTAAAGCCTGTTTGAGGCCTTGACTTTGTGACTGCTGCCTGATTCGGCTACCTGGCTGTTGGAACTCCCTTGTGTATGTTGAGACTCCCGAAGTCTTTCCCTTTGGAACTGAGTCTGTCATTTCTGCTGGGGTTTAGTTATTGGCAGCCTCACTGAATATGAAGCCAGCCCTGGAGTTGCCAGTATGGGATAACCTCTTTAGCACACGCCTGCCTTGCAAGCTGTCATTTCATTTTAAATTCTTTGGGTTTTTTTTGTTTTTGTTTTTCGAGACAGAGTCTTCTTCTGTTGCCCAGGCTGGAGTGCAGTGGTGCGATCTCGGCTCACTGCAACCTCTGCCTCCTGGGTTCAAACAATTCTCCTGCCTCAGCCTCCCTAGTAGCTGGGATTACAGGCATCCGCCACCACACCCGGCTAATTTTTGTATTTTTAGTAGAGATGGGATTTCACCATGTTGGCCAGGCTGGTCTCAAACTCCTGACCTTGTGATCTGCCTGTCTCAGCCTCCCAAAGTGCTGGGATTACAGGCTTAAGCCACCACACCCGGCCTCATTTTAAATTCTTGAACACTTGGATAACATGCTACTTAACCTAAGAAATTCCTCAGCATTTGGTAAGAGAGAATAGAATATCATTTGCTTGCTATTTGAGATAAAACTGGCTGAAGGTTTTTTTTGTTTTTTAAATAGAGACAGGGTCAGCTGGGCGGAGTGGCTCATGCCTATAATCCCAGCACTTTGGGAGGCTGAGGTGGGCGAATCACTTGAGGTCAGGAGTTCGAGACCAGCCTGGCCAACATGGTGAAACCCTATCCCTATTAAAAATACAACAATTAGCTGGATGTGGAGGTGCATGCCACTTGGGAGGCTGAGGCACGAGAATCGCTTGAACCCGGGAGGCAGAGGTTGCAGTGAGCCGAGGTTGCGCCACTGCACTCCAGCCTGGATGACAGGGTGAGTCTACGTCTCAAAAAAAAACCCCCAAAAATAGAGACAGGGTCTTGCTGTGTTGCACAGGTTGGTCTTGAACTCCTGGGCTCAAGTGATCCTCCTGCCTCAGCCTCCCAATAGTGCTAGGATTACAGGCATGAGCCACTGTACTCAGCCCAAAGTTTTTTTTTTTTTTTTTTGAGGTGGAGTCTTGCTCCTGTCATGGAGGCTGGAGTGTGGTGGTGCGATCTTGGCTCACTGCAACCTGCACCTCCCAGGTTCAAGCGATTCTCCTTCCTCAGCTTCCTGAGTAGCTGAGATTACAGGTGTGCTCCACCATGCCTGGCTACTTTTTTTTTGTATTTTTAGTAGAGACGGGATTTTGCCATGTTGGCCAGGGTGATCTCGAACTCCTGACCTTGGGTGATCCAACCGCCTTGGCCTCTCACAGTGCTAGGATTACAGGCGTGAGCCACCGTGCCGTGTCATTTTTCTTTTTTTTTTTTAATTAAAAACCTTTTTTAAGAGACAGAGTCTCACTCTGTCACCCAGGCTAGCATCCAGTGGCATTATCATAACTCACTGCAGCCTCAAATTCCCAGGCTCAAATGATCTACCTGCATAGGTGGGACTACAGGTATAGGCCACTATGCCTGGCTAATTTTATTTATTTATTTTTTATTTTTTTTATTTTTTTTGAGACGGAGTCTCGCTCTGTCGCCCAGGCTGGAGTGCAGTGGCCAGATCTCAGCTCACTGCAAGCTCCGCCTCCCGGGTTTACGCCATTCTCCTGCCTCAGCCTCCGGGTAGCTGGGACTACAGGCGCCCGCCACCGCGCCCGGCTAGTTTTTTGTATTTTTTTAGTAGAGACGGGGTTTCACCGTGTTAGCCAGGATGGTCTCGATCTCCTGACCTTGTGATCCGCCCGTCTCGGCCTCCCAAAGTGCTGGGATTACAGGCTTGAGCCACTGCGCCCGGCCTAATTTTATTTATTTTTGTTTTTCATAGAGTTGGGGTCTTGGCTGTGTTGCCCAGGCTAGTCTCGAACTCTTGGCCTCAAGTGATCTTCCCTTGGCTTTCCCAAGTGCTGAGATTACAGGCGTGAGCTATGGCACCTGGCCAAAACTGGCCAACGCTGAAAGAGTATATTAATTCACCAATTTAAAAATCCAGCCAGGCGCAGTGGCTGACACCTGTAATCCCAGCAGTTTGGGAAGCTGAGGCGGGTGGATCATGGGGTCAGGAGTTCGAGACCAGCCCGGCCAACATGGTGAAACCCCGTCTCTACTAAAAATACAAAAATTAGCTGGGCATGGAGACGTGTGCCTGTAATCCCAGCTACTCGGAAGGCTGAGGCAGGAGAATTGCTTGAACCTGGGAGGCAGAGGTTGTAGTGAGCCGAGATCGTACCATTGCATTCCAGCCTGGGTGACAGGGTGAAACTCCATCTAAAACAAACAAACAAAAAACCGGGCTCACCATGTTTTCAAGTGTTGACATAAACTAATAGTCAAAAGCACCACTCAATCTTTTATAACGCAAGTGAAATCAGTGCTGTACCCCTTCAAGGAACCATGTGACAGTATGTTCAGTTGAGCTAAAGTTCCTTGCAGCAACAGTTGCTGGCAGAAAGGCTGTGTCTACAGCCTATGTGGAACCAAGGACAGTTTTCCCATTCAGTAGGGAGCATCCCGCAGCCTTGATCTTCAACATTTCTTGGCCTGGCGTGGTGGCTCACGCCTGTAATCCCAGCACTTTGGGAGGCTGAGGCAGGTGGATCACGTGGTCAGGAGAGCGAGACCATCCTGGCTAACACAGTGAAACGCCATCTCTACTGAAAATATAAAAAATTAGCTGGGCGTGGTGGCGGGCGCCTGTAGTCCCAGCTACTCGGGAGGCTGAGGTAGGAGAATGGCGTGAACCCGGGAGGCAGAGCTTGCAGTGAGCCGAGATTGTGCCACTGCACTCCAGCCTGGGAGACAAAGTGAGACTCCGTCTAAAAAAATAAATAAATAAATAAAAATCCAAACAGCTGTTTATATGGTAGTTATGCAAGAGTGGATATACATATGTTAAAATTCACCAAGGTGTATACTTAAAGGTTTGTGCATTTCATTCTATGTGCCTCAAACTGTAACAACTTAATTTTATTCATTTATAATTAAATTACCCTTAAATTAAAGGTAATTCATGGTGGGCTACAGTGACTCATGCCTGTAATCCTAGCACTTTGGGAGGCCAAGGCGAGAGGATTGCTTAAACTAAGGAGTTCAAGACCAGTCTAGGCAATATCGTGAGACCCCTATCTCTACAAAAAACTAAAAAATTAGCTGGGCATTGTGGTCCGTTCCTGTAGTCCCAACTGCTCAAGGGGCTGAAATACGATATTGTCTGAGCTTGGAGGTTGAGGCTGCAGTGAGTCCTGTTTGTGCCACTGCATTCCAGCCTGGGCGACAAAATGAGACCCTGTCTCAAAAAAATAAAAAGGTAGGCCAGGCGCAGTGACTCACACCTATAATCCCAGCACTTTGGGAGGTGGAGGCGGGCAGATCACTTGAGGTCAGCAGTTCAAGACCAGCCTGATCAACATGGTGAAATCCTGTCTCTACTAAAAATACAGAAATTAGCCAGGCATGGTGCTGCATGCCTGTAATTCCAGCTACTTGGGAGGCTGAGGCAGGATAATTGCTTGAACCTGTGAGGCAGAGGTTGCAGTGAGCCAAGATCACACCACTATATTCCAGCCTGGGCAACAGAGTGAGACTGTCTCAAAAGAAAAAAAAATGGCTGGGCGTGGTGGCTCATGCCTATAATCCCAGCACGATGGGAGGCCGAGGCGGGCAGATCACATGAGGTCAAGAGTTCAAAACCAGACTGGCCGACATGGTGAAACTCCATCGCTACTAAAAATATAAAAATTAGCTAGGTGTGGTGGTGGGTGCCTGTAATCCCAGCTACTTGGGAGGCTGAGGCAGGAGAATTGCTTGAACCCAGGAGGTGGAGGTTGCAGTGAGTCGAAATCATGCCATTGTACTCCAGCCTAGGCAACAGGAGTGAAACTCCGTCTCAAAAAAATAATAATAATAATAATTGAAGTTCTATTCTAAATGCTACTCCAACATTTTCAGCACTGTTTATATATGCATGAACTACCTCTTGCAGGAAACAATATAAATTGATAAAAAGGCCTTAGGTAGCTGAGGAACAGGGAAGAAGAGACACGATTTTTACATATATCCTTTTTGGGCTTTAAAATTGTATACCAGCTGGGCACAGTGGCTCACTCCTGTAATCCCAGCACTTTGGGAGGCCAGGGCAGGAGGACTGCTTGAGCCTAAGAGTTTGAGATCAATCTGGGCAACATAAGGAGACCCTTGTCTCTACAAAATAAAAATAAAACAAAATACCTAGCTAGGCATGATGGCACGTGCCTGTGGTCCCAGCTACTTGGGAGGCTGAGGTGGGAGGATCGCTTGAGCCCAGGAGGTCAAGGCTGCAGTAAGCCATGATCGCACCATTGCACTCCAGCCTGGGTGACACTGAGATCCTGTCTCAAAAAATAAAAGAAAAATTAAAATTAAAAAATAAAATTTGATACCATGTAGATGTAATGCCAATTCAGAAGTTTTTTTTCAAAAGCTTTTTTTTTTTTTTTCCGTCCCCACTCTGTCACCTAGGCTGGACTGCAGTGGTATGATCCCAGCTCACTGCAACCTCTGCCTCCTGGGTTCAAGCAATTTTCCTGCCTCAGCCTCCCAAGTAGCTGGGACTATAGGTGAATGCCACCACACCCTGCTAATTTTTGTATTTTTGGTAGAGTAGGGTTTCACCATGTTGGTCAGGCTGGTCTCAAACTCCTGACCTCAGGTGATCCGCCTGCCTTGGCCTCCCAAAGTGCTGGGATTACAGGCGTGGGTCACTGTGCCTGGCCCCCAAAGCTCTTTTATTGGATAAATAACACGTATTTGCCAGGAATAATGGCTCACACCACTTGAGGCTGGGAGTTAGAGACCAACTTGGCTAACGTGGTGAAACCTCTTCTGTGCTAAAAATGTAGCTGGGTGTGGTGGCACACACCTGTGGTCCCAAGCAACTCAGGAAGCTGAGGCACAAGAATTGCTTGAACCCGAGAGGTGGAGGTTGCAGTGAGCCGAGATTGCACCATGCACACCACTCTGTCATTGGGCGACAGCGATATTCTGTCTCAAAAAAAGTAATAACAAATAAAAAATAAAGCCTGTGCTAAATACAAATATGAAGGTTAGAGAAACCTGTGTCTTTCTAAAGTGCAGTTTTTTTTCCTCATTATTAGGTAGTTAAGACTGAATTGGAGTAGTTGGTAGGGGACAGGGACATTGGAGCTTTGACAAACATCTGAATTGCTATAATTCTTGTTATTTGCTCCTGGGCTTCTCTGGCTGGTTTTAGATTACTTAGTAATGTGTGCACAAAACGATATGATATTTAGGATGGCTGAATAGTGGACTCCCTCTAATATTTTATTTTCCTTTATAGAACATTGTGGCAGGAACAAAAGGGGAAGCTGTGACTCTTAAATATTAAATACATTAAAAAAATTGGCAGGAGAATCTAGGGTTGGAAGAGAAGATTGCAGTAGATACTCTTGGCTTTCCTTGCCCTATACTAAAACACACGTCTCCTAGATATGCATATTAACTACCTCATTCCTCTGGTTTGTAGGAGACTGAGTGCCCTTTGCGGCTTGCTGTCTGCCAGCACTGTGATTTAGAACTTTCCATTCTCAAACTGAAGGAACATGAAGATTATTGTGGTGCCCGGACGGAACTATGTGGCAACTGTGGTCGCAATGTCCTTGTGAAAGATCTGAAGACTCACCCTGAAGTTTGTGGGAGAGAGGGGGAGGAAAAGAGAAATGAGGTTGCCATACCTCCTAATGCATATGATGAATCTTGGGGTCAGGATGGAATCTGGATTGCATCCCAACTCCTCAGACAAATTGAGGCTCTGGACCCACCCATGAGGCTGCCGCAAAGGCCCCTGAGAGCCTTTGAATCAGATGTTTTCCACAATAGAACTACCAACCAAAGGAACATTACAGCCCAGGTTTCAATTCAGAATAATCTGTGTGAGTTGTGCTTGGGATTAGGGAACTAGAATGGTATCAAAATCCCAAGGCAAATGGGAACAGGGCTTTGGGGCCAGATAGATCTTGATTATAGAAACCTGACTGTAGCTGAGTAACACTGGGAATACCTCACTTTCCTATAAAATGGAAATAGCCTCTATTAGATTATAGTTAGGGTTCATAATGGTGAGGATGATGACAGTGTTGTAAATAGCCAGCACTTACACAGATTGAGTATCCCTTCTCCAAAATACTTGGGGCCAGAAGTGTTTTGACTTTTTAAGTATTTGCATTATATATACTGGATGCGCATCTCAAATCTGAGAAATCTGAAATCCAAAATGTTCCAGTGAGCATTTTCTTTGAGAGTCATATTGATGCCCAAAAAGTTTCAAATTTTGGATTTTTGGATTGGTATGCTCAACCTGTATCTTATTTCCCTTAGGCATTGGCAAAGTGCTTTATATGTATTGACTCATTTAATTGTCTCATTATTTGAAGGTAGGTAAATTTGAAGGTAGAACTAAGATTTGAATTCAGGTAATCTGACCTCATGCTTTAAACCATTCTACTATAATTCAGAAAATAAGTATAAAATATTTAGCGCAGTGCCTGTCTCATAATTATGGCTTAGTAATATTGCTTAATAATACAATTAGAATAATAATGGAGCCTTTTCATATGGCAGACTTTAATGTTCAGAGCTAGGAGACCCAGAGGGTGAAGAGAGCTGGTTGAGCATGGTCATTTTTGTTCCTACCCACATGCCTGTAAACCTTGACTATTTGCTAGGCATGGACTTGAGTTGAGGGTGGTAACATTTCTAATGTATCCTGAATGCTGGTTTTTTTTTTTTTTTTCAGTTGAAGAACAAGAGAGGCAGGAACGAAATAGAGGCCAACAGCCCCCCAAAGAGGGTGGTGAAGACAGTGCAAACTTGGACTTCATGTTGGCCCTAAGTCTGCAAAATGAAGGCCAAGCCTCCAGTGTGGCAGAGCAGGACTTTTGGAGGGCCGTATGTGAGGCAGACCAGTCTCATGGCGGTCCCAGTTCTCTGAGTGACATAAATGGTAGGCTTGCTTATTCTGTACTAGCTTCTTTCTCTACAGTTTTTGTAAGTCAGATTATACAATTCTTATACAATTGAAAGATTTTAATGAGATAGAATTTGCCTTATTTTTCGTTTCGTTTTTTTTTGTTGTTGTTGTTTTTTTTGGTACAGTCTCGCCCTGTCACCCAGGCTGGAGTGCAGTGGCATGATCTCGGCTCACTGCCCCCTCTGCCTCCTGGGTTCAAGTGATTCTTGTGCCTCAGCCTCCCGAGTAGCTGGGATTACAGGCGAACGCTTGAACCCAGGAGGCAGAGGTTGCAGTGAGCTGAGATTGTGCCACTGCTCCAGCCCGGTGACAGAGTGAGACCTTGTCTCAAAAAAAAAAAGCTCTTAAGGACATTATTGTACAAGTAGAGAACTTACATTAAAGTTGCTGAGAGTGACATCCGTATTGTTTACATAGGAGAAAGCAGTGACCTTGTTCTTCAAAGACACATGATGAAGTACTTAGGAATAAAATGTTATATGTTCAAACTTATCCTCAAATAGTTCAGGGGAAAAAATACATAAAAGTAATGTGAGGAAATATTAAACTTTGTGAATATAGATGAGAAGTATACGGGTATTTGCTATACTATTCTGAACTTTTTTTTTTTTTTTTTGGAAATGGAGTTTTGCTCTTGCCCAGGCTGGAGTGCAATGGCACAATCTGGGCTTACTGCAACCTCTGCCTCTCGGGCTCAAGTGATACTCCTGCCTCAACTTCCCGAGTAGCTGGGATTATAGGCATGTGCCATCATGCTCGGCTAATTTTTTTTTTTTTTTTTTTTTTTTTTAAGACGGAGTCTCGCTCTGTCACCCAGGCTGGAGTGCAGTGGCGTGATCTCGGCTCACTGCAAGCTCCACCTCCTGGGTTCACACCATTCTCCTGCCTCAGCCTCCCGAGTAGCTGGGACTATAGGCGCCCACCACCATGCCCATCTTATTTTTTGTATTTTTAGTAGAGACGGGGTTTCACCATGTTAGCCAGGATGGTCTTGATCTTCTGACTGCGTGATCTGCCCGCCTCAGCCTCCCAAAGTGCTGGGATTACAGGTATGAGCCACCGCGCCCAGCCACGCCCGGCTAATTTTTTTTGTATTTTTAGTAGAGACGGAGTTTCACCACGTTGGCCAGGCTGGTCTCAAACTCTTGACCTCAGGTGATCCACCCGCCTCAGCCTCCCAAAGTTCTGGGATTATAGGTGTGAGCCACTGTGCCCAGCCATTCTGGGTAATTTCTTATCTGTCTTCTAGTTTGCTGATTTTTCTCCTTAGTTATTTCTAACTGTTGTATAATGTGTCCATTAAGATTTTCACTTTAGTGATTATATATTTCATTTTGAGTTCTGTTTGATCCTTTTCCTCATTGTACCTCCTAATTTTTAAAATAATCTTTTGTTCCATAGTCATATTACAGTTCCCTCTTTGGTTTTTTTTTGTTTTGTTTTTGAGACAGAATCTCGCTCTGTCACTGAGGCTGGAGTGCCGTAGTGTGATCTCAGCTCACTGCAGCCTCCGCTCCCAGGCCTCAAGTGATCCTCCCACTTCAGTCTCCCATGTAGCTGGGACCACAGGCATGCCACTACCTATGTTTTTGTATTTTTAGTAGAGATGGTTCCTTACCGTGTTGCCCAGGCTAGTCTCGAACTCCTGAGCTCAAGCAATCTGCGCCCCCCGTTGGCCTCCCAAAGGACTGGGATTACAGGCATTAGCCACTGTGCCCAGCATAGTTCCCTCTTTAACATGTCTTTAAACATGTTAAATACACTTATTTTTCTTTTCTTTTTTTTTTTTTTTGAGACGGAGTCTTGCTCTGCCACCCAGGCTGGAGTGCAGTGGCCAGATCTCAGCTCACTGCAAGCTCCGCCTCCCGGGTTTACGCCATTCTCCTACCTCAGCCTCCGGAGTAGCTGGGACTACAGGCGCCCGCCACCTCGCCCGGCTAGTTTTTTGTATTTTTTTTAGTAGAGATGGGGTTTCACCGTGTTAGCCAGGATGGTCTCGATCTCCTGACCTTGTGATCCGCCCGCCTCGGCCTCCCAAAGTGCTGGGATTACAGGCTTGAGCCACCGCGCCCGGCCCTTATTTTTCTTTTGTGTCCAAAAATAGCACAAACTGTTTCTTTGCTGTGTTGTTTCTGCTGTCTCCCATTCATGGAGGCTTGCTGTGTGTGTGTGTGTGCATGCGTGTGTGTGTGGGTGTTTGTATGAACACCAAGTTTTCTGGCATGTTCCTCTGAGAATTTATATATGCTTCTGGTAGGCACATAGAGATACTACCATTAGGGGTAACTTTAAATTAAGCTTTTGGCCTAGACATTTTTTTTTTTTTCTGCAACAGTCTCCCTCTGTTGCCCAGGCTGGAGTGCGGTGGTGTGATCTTCGCTCATTGCAACCTCCGCCTCTGGGGTTCAAGTGATTTCTCCTGCCTCAGCCTCCAGGGTAGCTGGGATTAGGCTTGCACCACCATGCCCTGCTAATTTTTGTATTTTTAGTAGAGACGGGATTTCACCATGTCGCTCAGGTTGGTCTGGAACTCCTGACCTCAGGTAATCCACCCACCTTGACCTCCCAAAGTGCTGGGATTATAAGCATGAGCCACCGTGCCTGGCCGGCTTGGACTTTTAAAAAGCATAAACATAGCTGAGCATCGTATCTCATTCCTGTAATCCCAACACTTTGGGAGGCTGAGGCGGGAGGATCATTTGAGCCAGGGAGTTCAAGACCATACTGGGCAACAGAGTCAGACCTCATTTCTACACAAAATAAACAAAAACTAGCTAGGCATGGTGGCACACACCTGTAGTCTCAGCTACTGGGGAGGCTGAGTGGGAGGATCTCTTGAGCCTGGGAGATCGAGGCTGCAGTGAGCCAAGATTGCACCACTGCACTCCAATCTAGGCAACAGAGTGAGACCCTGCCTCAAAAAAAAAAAATCACAAATATGAATTTATGTAAAAATAGAAACATAAAAAACATAAGCACAGACTGTGACCCCAAACTTATATAAGGGGCCAAGCTCTAGTTACTCTACTTGGTAGAGACTTTTCTCTCTTCTACCCAGAACTAAAATCTAGTTGGGTTGAAGGGTAAATTTCCCTGCATCTCCCCATTGTTCACCCTCCCATTTGTTTAGCAGTCTTACTGAGGGTGTTGTGTCTGGGAATCTTGGTTTTAAAATGTATTGATTTGTTCACTTCAGTTACTTTTAGTCAGCATTTTTTGGGTATTTTGGTACTGGGAGGAGTATTCATGATATTATTTGCCAGTTTGCTCAATTTCTTTATCTGTAAAATAAGGATAATGTAGGATCTACTTTGTAAGTTTATTCTGAGGATTGAAATAGTATGTGAAAAACACTTAAGATTATTGCCTACGATTTAAATCGCTTCCTTAGAGCAGTGAGTAGCAGGTAAACTACTACTATACTTCTACTCAGGAAATTGGGGTCAAGTACATTTCTTGTTTCATAATGGAAGTTTTTGCCTAGAGTTTATCTCTTAGATGGGTTCCCTCTGAGAATATACAGCCCCACAAATTGCTGTCTGTAAGAAACATTAAAGAAAGCCAAACTTCTATATAAGACCCCATAAAGAGGATAAAAGGTTAAATTCAAGTTTGGTTTTGTTCATCCTGAGTCTCATTATGTGGCCTAATACCTAGGTGCAGCTGACGAGACCATGTTGCCTTGTGAATTTTGTGAGGAGCTCTACCCAGAGGAACTGCTGATTGACCATCAGGTGTGTTATGAATTACTTGAGGACTTTTAGTGGGAATGTATGCAGGCCATAATTGGTGTTACAGGCCACATGAGGCCTTGAACAAATCATTTTAATACAGTGCCCGTGGTAGGAATAGCAATGTTCTTTTCCATGGTGTGACTGGCATACAGATATGAAAACTTAGCCTTGTTCCTTCTTAGAAAAAGTGATGGCAGTAGTTTGTGCCTGTAGTCCCAGCTACTCAGGAGGCTGAGGTGGGAGGATTGCTTGAGCCCATGAGTTTGAGGCAAGCCTGGGCAACATAGTGAGACCCCAGCTCTACCAAAAAAACAGAGGGGGCGGGGAATTATGCTCATTTCAGCAGACCTAGAAATCTCATGCTAGCAGTCCTTTCATGTGGTAGTGACTGGTGCACATATATCTCCACTACCCGTCCTGTGATCTGGTCTCATCTCATGCCACATTTTAATTTATTGGAGCTGTATTGAAGTCCTTGCATTTTTCTAGAAAGGTCAAGGGTGTTTTCTACACATTACTTTATCTACCTGAAAGGTGTCTGGCCTTCTGCCCCTGTCTCCTTAACACATCCAACAACAGAGACCCCTTGTAGAGTTGGTTCAGATGTGACTTTATGGAAGCCATCCTGAGAGGGGGTACTATGAAGGCTAGGTCAGGAACCACACCTGTGTGCTTCTGAAAGTCTGTGCCCACCTCTCTTATAGTTTGTCACTTTATGATGTGGTCTTCTGATCTCCTGTTGGTCTGCGTCACTAGGCTGAGTTCCCTGAGGGCAGGTTCTGAGTTTTCCCGGTTTCAGAATCTCTAAATACTTGGTATCCGAAAAGGTGTCAGTTATTTGAATGACTGACTATTCTCGAGCCATTTAGGAATGATGAGCAAATAGCTTTATGTGTTTGAGGATTACCTGATGGAGGGAACTTCTGTGTTTTTTATTTTTTTATTTTTTGAGATGGAGTCTCACTCTATCACCTAGGCTAGAACGCGGTGACGTGATCTGGGCTCACTGCAACCTCTGCCTCCCGGGTTCCAGTTATTCTGCCTTAGCCTCCTGGGTAGCTGGGCTACAGGCACGCACCACCATGCCTGGCTAATTTTGTATTTTTCATAGAGATGGGATTTCACCATGTTGGTTGGCTAGGCTGGTCTCAAACTCCTGACCTTGTGACCTGCCCACCTTGGCCTCCCAAAGTGCTGAGATTACAGGAGTGAGCCACCGCGCCTGGCCTGGAGGGACTTCTTGTTCCCTCAGTACTCTCATTTGGTTTGGCCTAGTCTGGCATTTCCATAGCTACTAAGTAGTACCTGTGCTCTGTATAGGGGAACATACTTTCCCCCATAAATGAAATAATATACTATTTGAATACATACAGTTTTTGTTTTAGGAGTACCGTGGAAAATCCATTAGCAAAGATAATAAAGAATATTTGTGCCTCTCTTTTACTGTATGGGTGTGGTGGGAAGAACCTTGAATCATTTCAAATTAATTTAAAAAGAATAAACACATGAACACACTTAAAAAAAACCCACAAAAATATTTAAAAGTAAAATGAGTATTCTATGTATATTCCCCCTTTTAGTTCCTCTTTCCAATATTTTATTAAGCATTGTTAAATTTTTTTTTTTTTTTTTTTTTTTTTATGAGATGGAGTCTCACTCTGTTGCCCAGGCTGGAGTGCAGTGGCGTGATCTTGGGTCACTGCGACCTCCGCCTCCCAGGTTCAAGCAGTTCTCTGCCTCAGCCTCCCGAGTAGCTGGGATTATAGGCAAGTGCCACCATGCCGGGCTAATTTTTGTATTTTCAGTAGAGACAGGGTTTCAACCTCTTGGCCAGGCTGGTCTTGATCTCCTGACCTCGTGATCCGCCTGCCTCGGCCTCCCAAAGTGCTGGGATTACAGGCGTGAGCCACTGTGCCCAGCCAAGCATTGTTAAAATTATTTGACTTCTAGAAAATATCTTAGGAATGTAGTTTTTTAACCTCTGATTTTTGTTTTTAACCTATATTTTTTGAATGACAGACAAGCTGTAACCCTTCACGTGCCTTACCTTCACTCAATACTGGCAGCTCTTCCCCTAGAGGGGTGGAGGAACATGATGTCATCTTCCAGAACTTCTTGCAACAGGCTGCAAGTAAGCAGTTAGACTCTTTGATGGGCCTGAGCAGTTCACACCGTGTGGAGGAGAGCATCATCATCCCCTGTGAATTCTGTGGGGTACAGCTGGAAGAGGAGGTGCTGTTCCATCACCAGGTAAGGGTCCCTGGAGTGCCTGTCCGTGTGGCTCTGTGCGTGAACCTGAGGTTTCCAGAGCTGAGAACACTTCCTTAGCCTTTAAGTTGCATTCCATCCTGACAAGGAATGCACACACTTGGCTTCTGGCCGTGTCATCTTTGTGAGCTGTCTGTAGTAACCAATACTGCAGGCCTTCAGACTTTCCCTCCCTTCGGGCAACTGAAGCCATCTTGTTACTAGCTGAGGACCAAAGAGCCAGGACTCTGTTTGAGCAGGTGTGGAAGGAAGCCTTGTCAGAAGGTTTAGATGAGAGTCTCCCTGCTTTTCACCAGGTGGGTTTTTCCCATTGTGGTGGCATTTGAGACTCGCATTGTAGGACACCTGAGGGTCTACTTCTGGTTTTGTCCTATGGATGCCCCTCACTGGGCATCCAAAAAAGAAAGCAAAAAAAAGACTCCTGCTTTGGGATCAAACAGTAGATAAGAGACTGCTTACCCTCTAGGGCAGACTGAAATAAGCAACCACACAATAAATACTCTGGTGAGAGTATAGAAATGCTTTTCAGCTGCTCTGAAGGTAGTGCGTTATCTCAGTTGATTGTTCACAGTCAGTTACAGATCGAACTCCTTGTTCTACTCCTTCCACTCTTCTCACTATTGCACTTGAGTAGTCTTAAAAAAAAAAAGAGAAAAAAAAGAAAGAAATGTTTTTTATGCTCCAAGACCAGCCCTTCCCTCATCCCTGCACAAATCAGAAAGTGCTTCTGTCAGTGCCTCAGGTGCCAATGGGATTGAATTCACCATTCCAGATGTGTGGTTTCTGAAAGTTCCCAGAACTTTCAGAGGTTGTCAAAGTCCCCATCCAGATAAGGAATACCCTGCTGTTCCTCCCATCGCGTGCTCTTTTCTGGGAATGACTCAATTCAGAGGTACTAATTCTGTTTTTTCTTGTTTAGGACCAGTGTGACCAACGCCCAGCCACAGCAACCAACCATGTGACAGAGGGGATTCCTAGACTGGATTCCCAGCCTCAAGAGAACTCACCAGAGCTGCCCAGGAGGCGTGTCAGACACCAGGGTATTTATTAGCCAGGACTGAACCAAGGCCGCAGGTCCACTGCTGGCTCCGGCCTGTTTGCCACTTTTCATCCACTGCTCTAATGTGGGGATTACCTGCATCTTGAATTTCCAAACACACTAGAGTCTCATGGGGGACTCCTGCAGGTAGTTGTGATCCCACATTAGACTGAGCTCTCTCAAGTGTGTGATTTTTAGGGTAATGGCTTTGCGGACATCCGTGATATACACGTAGTAGTTAGTGCTTGTAGTAAGTTTCTGGTTTCCTGTCTGTGCACTTAGTGGACTATTTGTAGATAATTTGCAGACCTTATGGTAGCTACCCTGGGCCCCCATTTCAAGTTGAAATACACTTAGGGTACTCAAACCTATTGTTATTTATTTATTAATTTTTTGTAGAGACAGAGTCTTGCTCTGTCACCGAGGCTGGAGTGCAGTGACACAATCATAGCTTACCACAGCCTCAAACTCCTGGGCTCAAGTGATCCTCCCTCCTCAGCCTCCCAAGTAGCTGGGACTACAGGCACACTCTACTACACCCAGCTAGTTTTTTGTTTTTGTAGAGATAGGGTCTTGCTATGTTGCCCAGGTTGATTTTGAACTCTTGGCCTCAAGCAGTCCTTCTGCCTTGGACTCCCAAAGCATTGGGGTTACAGGCGTGGGCCACTGTGACTGAGCTCAAACATTATTTTTCTTTTTTTTGTTAAGACAAGGTCTCTTAGTCATCCAAGCTGGAGTGCAGTGTCGTGATCACAGCTCACTGCAGTCTCAACTTCTTGAGCTCAAGTTATTCTCCCACCCTTAGCCTCCTGAGTAGCTGGGACTATAGGTAGGCTAGGTGCCCACCACCACACCCAGCTAATTTTTATTTTAATCTTTTGTAGAGTTGGGGTTTCGCCACATTGTCCAGGCTGATCTTGAACTCCTGTGCTCAAGTGTTCCTCCCAGCTCAGCCTCCCAAAGTGTTGGGATTACAGGTGTGAGCCATCACACCCAGCCTCAAACTTATTGTTATTACTTAAGAGCCTCATGTTTAGGCAAGTAAACTGTTTTTGAAACCTCACCACTACAAAGCCAATTAGAAATTATTTTTCATCTGGGCATGGTGGCTCACGCCTGTAATCCCAGCACTTTGGGAGGCTGAGGTGGGTGGATCACAAGGTCAGGAGTTCAAGACCAGCCTGGCCAACATCATGAAACCCCGTCTCTACTAAAAATAGAAAAATTAGCCGGGCGTGGTGGCGGATGCCTGTAGTCCCAGCTACTTGGGAGGTGAGGCAGGAGAATCACTTGAATCCAGGAGGCAGAGGCTGCAGTGAGCCACGATCATGCCATTGCACTCCAGCCTGGGCGACAGAGCAAGACTCTATCTCAAAAAAAAAAAAAAAAAGTTTTTCAAGGTTTGCTTGCACACTGTTATTGAATAGTTAGGAGGCTGTCTTTGAGGACTCATATAATATATGCAGAATAGATAAAATATCGCCAACTCTGCCCTGGAGATGTGGGGTCCAGCAGCCTTTTGGGGTGAGCAGTTGTCTTTTTTTTTTTTTTTTTTGAGACAGAGTCTTGCTCTGTCTTGCCCAGGCTGGAGTGCAGTGGCATGATCTCGGCTCACTGCAGCCTTCACCTCCCGGGTTTAAGTGATTCTCCTGGTGTCAGCCTCCTGAGTAGCTGAGACTATAGCTGTCTGCCACCTCACCTGGCTAATTTTTTATTTGTATTTTTTTAGTAGAGATGGGATTTCACCATGTTGGCCAGGCTGGTCTCGAACTCCTGACCTCAGGTGACCCACCTGCCTTGGCCTCCCAAAGTGCTGGGTTTACAGGCATGAGCCATCACACCTGGCTGAGCAGTTGTCTTCTATCTGGAATCTTTTTGTTCTTGCCCTAAACCTGGCACTATAGCCAGAGCAGGCTTTTTCCTAAAGCTGTTACCATTTTCTCTTCTCAGGAGACCTGTCTTCTGGTTACCTGGATGATATTAAGCAGGAAACTGCTAATGGGCCCACCTCCTGTCTGCCTCCCAGCCGACCCTTTAACAATATGACAGCTACCTACAACCAGCTATCAAGATCAACATCAGGCCCCAGACCTGGGTGCCAGCCCAGCCCTCCTCGTGTGCTGAAGCTCAACAACTCTGACAGCCAGGACATCCGGGGGCGGAATCGAAACAGTCAGAATGGGGCCATAGCCCCTGGGCACGTTTCAGTGATTCGCCCTCCTCAAAGTCTCTACCCAGAAAACATTGTGCCCTCTTTCCCCCATGGGCCTGCAGGGAGATACGGAGCTAGGTAAGAATCAGTAGCCCAGGAATGGGGCCTGGGAGTAGCTGAAGCAAACATGGGCAAAGGCCTGGTTACCCTCGCCGGGCCTGGGGTAAGACTGAGGTCCTTGCATGGTAAGAGGAGGAGTATGGATTTCTCCTGTATTGTCACCTGACTCCAAAAAAATTATTTTGTGGCCCATGGGTTTTTTGGGGTTTGTCTGCGAGCATAGGGCTGCTTCCTGTTCTCTCTGAGTTTGTTGACCTTTGCTCAGGGACACCTCAGGAGCTAGTTTCCAATTGTTTTCTTTCAGTGGTAGGAGTGAAGGTGGCAGGAATTCCCGGGTCACCCCTGCAGCTGCCAACTACCGCAGCAGAACTGCAAAGGTAACGTGGGCTCCAACCCACGATGCTCAGGGGGGACTCAGACATGGTGGGGCTGGTGTGGCTCCTGAAGTTGTAGAAGTTGCTGGAACCAGGCTGGTTGTGGTTGAAAGACTGTTCCTTTGACTTTTGAGGAGGTTTCTATGGAAGCAGGACATTTTCAGGGATCCAGGGGAGGAGTACTGCTCTTTCACTTCTTACATAAAGCTTCATTTGTGTTGTGTTGTTTACCAGGCAAAGCCCTCCAAGCAACAAGGAGCTGGGGATGCAGAGGAGGAAGAGGAGGAGTAATGGTGTCTCCAGAGACTTTACATCGGTTCCTGTCTTCTGTGCACAGCAGCACTTGCCGCCGTGCAGGCCCACCTCTCTGGCTCTTTGGGTGGGAGAGATTTTCCAGATTTTAGATTTTTCTAGGTTATGGCCATTTTGTGTCTTTTGGGGTTGTGCTGTGGGGGTTTGAGTTTGAGGGAAGGGAGCGGGGTGGTGGTTGAGGAATGCTTCAGCCTTAGCTGCCACCTTTCAGCAGCAGTGAAATACAAGCCGCAACCTCGGCTACGAGGGCTCCCTTTTGACTTAGTGTCGCCACTGCCCCTTGGTGCTGTGCGGTCCCGGTGGAAGGAGGGGAAGATTTTGGAAACCTGGTACCAACCAGTAAAGTGATTTTCTGCCCTGTTGGGGCCTAAATTTGGGGGCTTTTGGGCAACCTCTCCCTGTACTGCCTCTGTCCACACTCAATTGGGTCCCAGGTGTGTGTGAGGTGCTCTGGTAAGGTGCTCAGGCCACTTGCAATGTCTGTCAGTAACGAGGCTTTTGATGTGTTGAGCTGGAGGTGAGTGCCCTGGGGACTGTGTTTTAAGCTGCTTCCTTAGCATTTGGCATCACTGCCTTCTGTTCCTGGGGGAGCATGGATCTTTTGTCCTCACTGCTCTCTAATGGGGAGGGCTGAGGGCTCCCTGTCCCCACATGTTGGGCTCTGCCGCAGCCCCATGCTTGCTCTGAAAACCAAGTGTCAGAGCCCCTTCCCCTTGTTTTTATTTTACTATTATAATTATTATTAACTTCCTTGTAATAGAAATAAAGTTTGTACTTGGAATTCAGCTCAGTCTTGCGGTTCCTTCTCCTGTGTGCTTTAAAGACTACAGGGAGGCCAGGGTGGGCTGGAGTTAGCCCTGGGGTTGGAGGAGGTGAGCGGGGCTGGGCTTTCTCCGGCACTCCAGTAACCCTTGCAGCTCCACCGTGAGTCCATTCTCGGATTACACAGACATTGAACGTGTAGTGTTTTAAATTGGACTTCTGAGAAAACTGACAGGCTTGCTGCAGCTCCAGTGATAATTGGGGCTAGAATGGGTGCCTCTGACTGAATAGAGAAAAACAGATTCTTCAAAAGCCTCCATCCTGAGAGGAGTTGAGCCCTAGCAGGATTAGCTGTTACCCCTCAGTGCCTCCATCTGCCCAGGACTATCGAGCACCGTAGGCCATTCTGAGTTCCTTTGTTCTTCCAACAACCTGTTGCGGTGGCAAAGGTGGGAGGGACTGCCCTATTTCATAGATGGGACACTAGACACGGGAACCATGCGGCCAGTTCTTTGAGGAGGCAGTACTCTATTGAAAAGAATTATCCCAAAGTGCTGGGATTACAGGTGTGAGTCACCACGCCTGGCCTCTAATAGTAACTTTCAAAACCTGTATCTTTTATCTTCTCACAGTCTTTTTTTCCCCCTATTTAATGGATACTTTTTCTTGTACTTTTGTGGCATAGTTATTTTTTGTTATCTTCTACTCTTTGTGTTGTCCATTTCCTGGGAGTTATTTTCACTTCAGTATTTTATGTTGTAGACTTTTCCTTCTGCTACTTCTTGGCTGGCTATGCACGTAAGAATAGGGAACTAAGCAACTCTCCTCAACTGCTGGCTTTCACTGTAGGGCAATCAATCAGGTGGCATTTTCACTGGCGATCCCTAGATGTCAATCTCTGTAGGTCTTTTCTCTGAGTTAGTTCAGAGAGAGGTCTTCTGGTCTGCAGTCTAAACCTGGAGTGGCACTGCGAAAGGGGTTGGGATGTTCAAAAGACAGACTTTATTTTGTCCCCATTTTGGTCTGGTCATTCCCTCTCCAAATGCCACAGGGCTGGAGTTGTGAGTTTCTGAGGTTGTTTCTCCAAATATATATAACTTCTGGTCTTGTTAATTCTAACTGCTTTTTACATGAACTTCCAATTCGTGTTCTTCCCTAGCATATGGGGCCTCCAATTCTTCTCTATTACATTTTTTTTAAAAGATGGTGCAAATAATCTTGCTTCTTATGATATACTCTGGCTAAGTCATTTATTATTCTCTCATCAGCTGTCCTTTTTCATAAATTATGATTGAAATTACATATGTCTCTTGGTTTCATGAAGACGGAATGTATACTTTTCTTTCTTGATTTCTCTGTTTTGGCATACTTGTAAGAAACCATCTATATAGTACGTTCCTATAGAAAAGTGCATGGATGTGTACAGCTAAGTGTGAACACATATTTGTCACCACCACCCAAATCAAGAAACAGAACGTTACTAAGATACCACAACACTCCTCATACTCCCAGGCCACTCTCCCCATCCCGGGACAAACATAACCCATGCCTTGACATTCTATCACTATCAGTTATTACTGTCCATGTTCAACATTATCCATGGAATCCTACCATTAAGTACCCTCTTAGGTTTAGCTTCTTTTGCTGATCATTATGTTACTGGCTCATCCATGTTGTTGCATGTAGCAGTGGTTTGTTCATTTTCTTCCTGTACAGTATTTCATTGTATGCCAATAATTTATCCTGGCTGGGTGCGATGGCTCAGGCCTGTAATCCCAGCACTTTGGGAGGCCAAGACAGGCAGATTGCTTGAGGTCAGGAGTTTGAGACAAGCCTGGTCAACATGGTAAAACCCCATCTCTACTAAAAATACAAAAATTAGCTGGGCGTGGTGGTGGGTACCTGTAGTCCCTGCTAGTGGAGAGTCTGAGGCACGAGAATTGCTTGAACTCGGGAAGCAGAAGTTGCACTGAGCCTAGATTGCGCTACTGCACTCTAGCCTGGGTGACAAGAGTAAGACTGTCTCAAAAAAAAAAAAAAAAAAAAGAAAGAAAAAACAAAAAAAATTTATTCCACTGTTGATGGGCCTTCAACTTGCTTCCAGTTTTGGCTGTGACTGTTAGTGCTGCTGTGAACTTTCTCATACATGTCCTTTGGTGAATTTCGGTAATTCTATTGGGTTTATACCTGTTAGTGGGATCGCTGGGTTATAGGTATGTGTAGAGATAGTACCAAACAGTTTTCCAAAATAGGAGTAGTTTACATTTTCATAAGCAGTGTATGAGAATTCTGTTGTTCCACATCTTCCCTAGTCATGGTATTGTCTTGCTAATCCTTTTGGTGGTGTAGTGTATCACATTGACATTTTATTTTACTTTACTTCTTTTTTATTTTTTGAGACAGAGTCTTGCTTTATTGTCCAGGCTGGAGTGCAGTGGCACAACCTCAGCTCTCTGCAGGCTCTGCCTCCCAGGTTCAAGCTATTCTCATGCCTCAGCCTCCTGAGTAGCTGGAACTACAGGCACGCACCAGCACACCCGGCTAAATTTTGTATTTTCAGTAGAGACAGCGTTTCGCCTTTTTGGCCAGGTTGGTCTTGAACTCTTGATCTTGACCTCAAGTGATCCTCCCTCTTCGGCTTCCCAAAGTGCTGGGATCAGAGGCGTGAGCCACTGCAGCCGGCTCATTGTCATTTTAATCTGTATCTCCCTGCTGACAAATGAGGATGAGTATCTTCTCTTTAGTGGATGGTACACTTTTCGAACAGTACTTATCTCTCAAGAGGCAGCCCAGTGCGATGGCCTCAGCAGTGGAGAGCAGGGGACTCCTGGTTCTGCTCGGCCAGGGAGACAGCTAGGCATCTCCTTCCTCAGCTTCTCATCTAAACAGAAATCTCTCTTTGCTGTGAGTGGTTGTGTTTGCTCCCTGTTCCCAGCACCCTGAAGCAACAGACAGGGGAAGGAAGGAAAGCTGCCTGTTCTTTGTCCAAGAGGGTCCTTGCTCTGCCTATAAAAAAGACACATCTGGGACACTTCCACCAAAGTTAGCACTTTTTTTTTTTTTTTTTTTTGAGACGGAGTTTTGCTCTTGTTGCCCAGGCTGGAGTGCAATGGCACGATCTCGGCTCACCGCAACCTCCGCCTCCCAGGTTCAAGTGATTCTCCTGCCTCAGCCTCCCTAGTAGCTGGGATTACAGGCATGTGCCACTACGCCTGGCTGATTTTGTATTTTTAGTAGAGACGGGGTTTCTCCATGTTGGTCAGGCTGGTCTCGAACTCCCAACCTCAGGTGATTCGCCCTCCTTGGCCTCCCAAAGTGCTGGGATTACAGGCATGAGCCACCGCGCCCAGCCTAAAGTTAGCGTTTTTTTAAAAAATTAATTATTATACTTTAAGTTCTGGGATACATGTGCAGAATGTACAGGTTTGTTGCATAGGTATACATATGCCATGGTGGTTTGCTGCACCCATCAACCCATCATCTACATTAGGTATTTCTCCTAATGGTATCCCTCCACTAGCCCCCCAACCCAGACAAGCCTGGTGTGAGATGTTCCCCTCCTGGGTCCATGTGTTCTCATTGTTCAACTCCCACTTATGAGTGAGAACATGCAGTGTTTGGTTTTCTGTTCCTGTGGTAGTTTGCTGAGAATGGTTTCCAGCTTCATCCATGTCCCTGTAAAGGACATGAACTGATTCTTTTTTATGGCTACATAATAGTCCATGGTGGTGTTAGATATGAGTTCTAAATTTCTTTTCAAAGAATCAATATGTCAGTATGTTCAATTCTTTGCCTTCTTTTAAACTTAACTTCCTCATAAAGCAACCTTTTTTGATTACCTGCTCCACCCTGACTCATTCTGATTACCTGCTCTGTTATAACCATTTTTCCTGCCAAATCACTCATTGCGTCACTGTCTTTAAATTAGCCAAGAGGAATTAGTTGAGCCTGTGCGATCTAACCCTAGCCAATAGGGGAACGACACAGCAGCAGGGGCCACATGCATCAGGGATAAGAACCCCTTCCCCTCCCTTGTCCAAGTGTGCGTGCACCATTGCTCCATCTGTAAGGGTGCACCCTTCTATAGAAGTAACTTGCCTTGCTGAGAATTAAAAAGAAAATTTTATATTCGAGTCCTATTTCTTTTGTGGCACCAAAACTTTCTTGATAACAGTGTATAAGGCCGGGCGCGGTGGCTCAAGCCTGTAATCCCAGCACTTTGGGAGGCCGAGACGGGCAGATCACGAGGTCAGGAGATCGAGACCATCCTGGCTAACATGGTGAAACCCCGTCTCTACTAAAAAATACAAAAAACTAGCCGGGCGAGGTGGCAGGCGCCTGTAGTCCCAGCTACGCGGGAGGCTGAGGCAGGAGAATGGCGTTAACCCGGGAGACGGAGCTTGCAGTGAGCCGAGATCCGGCCACTGCACTCCAGCCTGGGCGACAGAGCGAGACTCCGTCTAAAAAAAAAAAACAAACAAAAAAAAAACTGTATATGCGCCACATTTTCTTTATCCAGTCTTTTTTTTTTTTTTGAGATGGAGTCTCACTCTGTCGCCCAGGCTGGAGTGCAGTGGCACGATCTGGGCTCACTGCAAGCTCCGCCTCCTGGGTTCATGCCATTCTCCTGCCTCAACCTCCTGAGTAGCTGGGACTACAGGCACCTGCCACCATGCCCAGCTAATTTTTTTGTATTTTCAGTAGAGACGGGGTTTCACCATGTTATCCAGGATGGTCTCGATCTCCTGAATCCAGTCTATCATTGATGGGCATTTGGGTTGGTTCCAAGTCTTTGCTATTGTGAACAGTGCTGCGATAAACATACATGTTCATGTGTTTTTACAGTAGAATGATTTATATACCCAGTAATGGGATTGCTGGGTCAAATGATATTTCTGGTTCTAGATCCTTGAGGAATCACCACACTGTCTTCCACAATGATTGAACTAATTTACACTCCCACCAACAGTGTAAAAGCATTCCTATTTCTCCACATCCTTTCCAGCATCTGTTGTTTCCTGACTTTTTAATGATCGCCATTCTAACTGGGGTGAGATGGTATCTCATTGTGGTTTTGATTTGTATTTTTCTAATGACTAGTGATGATGAGCTGTTTTTCATGTTTGTTGGCTGCATAGATGTCTTCTTTTGAGAAGTGTCTGTTCATATCCTTCGCCCACTTTTTGATGGGGTTTTTTTTTTCTTGTAAATTTGTTTAAGTTCTTTGTAGATTCTGGATATTAGCCCTTTGTCAGATGGATACATTGCAAACATTTTCTCCCATTCTGTAGGTTGCCTGTTCACTCTGATGATAGTTTCTTTTGATGTGCAGACGCTCTTTAGTTTAATTAGATCCCAATTGTCAATTTTGGCTTTTGTTGTACTTGCTTTTGGTGTTTTAGTCATGAAGTCTTTGCCCATGCCTATGTCCTGAGTGGTACTGCCTAGGTTTTCTTCTGGGGTTTTTATGGTTTTAGGTCTTACATTTAAGTCTTTAATCCATCTTGAGTTAATTTTCGTATAAGGTGTAAGGAAGGGATGCAGTTTCAGCTTTACATATGGCTAGCCAGTTTTCCCAGCACAATTTATTAAATAGGGAATCCTTTCCCCCATTGCTTTTGTCAGGTGTGTCAAAGATCAGATGGTTGTAGATGTGTGGTGGTATTTCTGAGGCCTCTTTTCTGTTCCATTGGTCTATATATCTGTTTTGGTACCAGTACCATGCTGTTTTGGTTACTGTAGCCTTGTAGTATAGTTTGAAGTCAGGTAGCATGATGCCTCCAGCTTTTTCCTTTTGCTTAGGATTGTCTTGGCTATACGGGCCCTTTTTTGGTTCCACATGAAATTTAAAGTAGTTTTTTCTAATTCTCAATGGTAGCTTGATGGGGATAGCATTGAATCTATAAATTACTTTGGACAATATGGCCATTTTCACAATATTGATTCTTCCTATCCATGAGTATGGAATGTTTTTCCATTTGTTTGTGTCCTTATTTCCTTGAGCAGTGGTTTGTAGTTCTCCTTGAAAAGGTCCTTCACTTCCCTTCTAAGCTGTATTCCTAGTTATTTTATTCTCTTTGTAGCAATTGTGAATGGGATTTGGCTTTCTGTTTGTCTGTTATTGGTATATAGGAATGCTTGTGATTTTTGCACATTGATTTTGTATACTGAGATTTTGCTGAAGTTGCTTATCAGTTTAAGGAGATTTTGGGACGAGACAATGGGATTTTCTTTTCTTTTTTTTTTCTTGTTTTTTTTTTTTTTTTTTTTTTGAGACGGAGTCTTGCTCTGTCGCCCAGGCTGGAGTGCAATGGCACAATCACTGCAACCTCTGCCTCCTGGGTTCAAGTGATTCTCCTGCCTCAGCCTTCTGCGTAGCTGGGATTACAGGCATGTGTCACCATGCCCAGCTAATTTTTGTATTTTTAGTAGAGACTGGGTTTCACCATATTGGCCAGACTGGTCTCAAACTGCTGACCTCGTGATGCCTGCCTTGGCCTCCCACAGTGTTGGGATTACAGGCATGAGCTACTGCCAACTGGCTGACAGTAGGGTTTTCTAAATATACAATTATGTCATCTGCAAACAGAGACAGTATGATTTCCTTTCTTCCTACTTGAATACCCTTTATTTATCTTGCCTGACTGCCTGGCCAGAACTTCCAATGCTATGTTGAATAGGAGTGATGAGAGAGGATATCCTTGTCTTGTGCTGGTTTTCAAAGGGAATGCTTCCAGTTTTTGCCCATTCAGTATGATATTGGCTATGGATTTGTCATAAATAACTCTTATTCTTTTGAGATGAGTTCCTTCAATACCTAGTTTATTGAGAGTTTTTAGCACGACAGGGTGAATTTTATTGAAGGCCTTTTTCTGCATCTATTGAGATAAATCATATGTTTTTTGTCATTGGTCTATTTATATGATGGATTACATTTATTGATCTGAGTATGTTGAACCAGGCTTGCATCCCTGGGATGAAGCCAACTGGTGGATAAGCTTTTTGATGTGCTGCTGGATTCAGTTTGCCAGTATTTTATTGAGGATTTTCGCATTGATGTTCATCAGGGGTATTTTCTTTTTTGTTGTGTCTCTGTCAGGTTTTGGTATTAGGATGATGCTGGCCTCATAAAATGAGTTAGGGAGGAGTCCCTCTTTGCTTTTATTTGGAATAGTTTCAGAAGGAATGGTACCAGTTCCTCTTTGTACCTGTGTTAGAATTTGACTGTGAATCCATCTGGTCCTGGGATTATTTTGGTTGGTAGGCTATTAATTACTGCCTCAATTTCAGAACTTGTTATTGGTCTATTCAAGGATTTGACTTCTTCCTGGTTGTCTTGGGAGGGTGTGTGTGTCCAGGAATTTATCAATTTCTTCTAGATTTTCTAGTTTATTTGCATAGAGGTGTTTATAGTATTCTCTGATGGTACTTTGTATTTCTGTGGGATCAGTGGTGATATCCCCTTTATCGTTTTTTATTGTGTCTATTTGATTCTTCTCTCTTCTCTTCTTTATTAGTCTGGCTAGTGGTCTATTTTGTTAGTCTTTTGAAAAAATGAGGTCCTGGATTTATTTATTTTTTGAAGGGTTTTTCATGTCTCTTATCTTCTTCAGTTCTGCTCTGATCTTAGTTATTTCTTGTCTTCTGTTAGCTTTTGAATTTGTTTGCTCTTGCTTCTCTAGTTCTTTTCATTGTGATGTTAGGGTGTCAATTTTAGATCTTTCCTGCTTTCTCCTGTGGGCATTTAGTGCTATAAATTTCTCTCAAAACACTGCTTTAGTTGTGTCCCAGGGATTCTGGTACGTTGTGTCTTTGTTCTCATTGGTTTCAAAGAACTTATGTATTTCTGCCTTAATTTCATTATTTACCTAGTAGTCATTCAGGAGCAGATTGTTCAGTTTCCATTGTAGTTGTATGGTTTTTTTTTTTTTTTTTGAGACAGAGTCTTGCTCTGTCGCCCAGGCTGGAGTGCAGTGGCCAGATCTCAGCTCACTGCAAGCTCCGACTCCCGGGTTCACGCCATTCTCCTGCCTCAGCCTCCCGAGTAGCTGGGACTACAGGTGCCCACCACCTCGCCCGGTTAGTTTTTTGTATTTTTTAGTGGAGACGGGGTTTCACCATGTTCGCCAGGATGGTCTCGATCTCCTGACCTCGTGATCCACCCGTCTCGGCCTCCCAAAGTGCTGGGATTACAGGCTTGAGCCACCGCGCCCGGCCTTGTTGTATGGTTTTTGAGTGAGTTTCTTAATCCTGAGTTCTAATTTGATTACACTGTGGTCTGAGAGACTATTTGTTATAATACATTCTTTTGCATTTGCGGAGGAGTATTTTACTTCCAATTATGTGGTCAACTTTAGAATAAATGCAGTGTGGTGCTGAGAAGAATGTATATTCTGTTGATTTGATTTGGGGTGGAGAGTTCTGTAGATGTCTATTAGGTCCACATGGTCCAGAGCTGAGTTCAAGTCCTGAATATCCTTGTTAATTTTCTGTCTCATTGATCTAACATGGACAGTGGGGTATTAAAGTCTCCCACTATTATTGTGTGGGAGTCTAAGCCTCTTTGTTGGCCTCTAAGAACTTACTTTATGAGTCTGGGTGCTCCTGTTGGGTGCATATATATTTAGGATAGTGAGCTCTTCTTGTTGCATTGATCCTTTTACTATTATGTAATGCCCTTGTCTTTTTTTTTTTAATCTTTGTTGGTTTAAAGTCTGTTTTATCAGAGACTAGGATTGCAACCCCAGATTTTTGTTGCATTCCATTTGCTTGGTAAACATTCCTCTATCCCTTAATTTTGAGCCTATGTGTGTCTTTGCACGTGAGGTGTCTTTGCATGTGAGATGGGTCTCCTGAATACAGCACATCGATGGGTCTTGACTCTATCCAATTTGCCAGTCTATGTCTTTTAATTTGGGCATTTAGCTCATTTACTTTTAAGGTTAATATTGTTATGTGTGAATTTGATCCTGTTATTATGATGCTAGCTGGTTATTTTGCCCGTTAGTTGATGCAGTTTCTTCATAGTGTCGATGGTCTTTACAATTTGGTATGTTTTTGCAGTGGCTGATCCCGGTTTTTCCTTTCCGTATTTATTGCTTCCTTTAGGAGATCTTGTAAGGCAGGCCTGGTGGTGACAGCATCTCTCAGCATTTGCTTGTGTGTAAAGGATTTTATTTCTCCTTCACTTATGAAGCTTAGTTTGGCTGGATATGGAATTCTGGGTTGAAAATTCTTTTCTTTAAGAATGTTGAATATTGGCCCCCACTGTCTTCTGGCTTGTAAGGTTTCTGCAGAGAGATCCGCTGTTAGTCTGATGGGCTTCCCTTTGTTGGTAACCCGACCTTTCTCTCTGGCTGCCCTTAACATTTTTTCCTTCCTTCATTTCAGCCTTGGTGAATGGGATGATTATGTGTCTTGATGATTATGAGGAGTATCTTTGTGGTGGTCTCTGTATTTCCTGAATTTGAATGTTGGCCTGTCTTGCTAGGTTGGGGAAGTTCTCCTGGATAACATCCTGAAGAGTGTTTTCCAACTTGGTTCCATTCTCCCTGTCACTTTCAGGTACACCAATCAAATGTGGTTTGGTCTTTTTACATAGTCCCATATTTCTTGGAGGCTTTGTTCATTCCTTTTCATTCTTTTTTCTCTAATCTTGTCTTCTCACTTTATTTCATTAAGTTGATCTTCAATCTCTGATATCCTTTCTTCCACCTGATCGATTTGGCTATTGATACTTGTGTATGCTTCACGAAGTTCTTGTGCTGTTTTCAGCTCCATCAGGTCATTTATGTTATTCGCTAAACTGGTTATTCTAGTTAGCAATTCCTCTAACCTTCTTTCAAGTTCTTAGCATCTTTGCATTGGGTTAGAACATGCTTCTTTAGCTCGGAGGAGTTTGTTATTACCCACCTTCTGAAGCCTACTTCTGTCAATTCGTCAAACTCATTCTCCATCCAGTTCTGTTCTCTTGCTGGGGAGGAACTGTGATCCTTTAGAGGAGAAGAGGTGTTTTGGTTTTTGGAATTTTCAGCCTTTTGGCGCTGGTTTTTCCTCATCCTCGTTGATTTATCTACCTTTGGTCCTTGATGTTGGTGACCTTTGGATGGGGTTTCTGTGTGGATGTCATTTTTGTTGATGTTGATGCTATTCCTTTCTGTATGTTAAGTTTTTCTTCTAACAGGCCCCTCTGCTGCAGGTCTGCTGGGGTTTGCTGGAGGTCCACTCCAGACCAGTACCAGAACAGCAAAGATTGCTGCCTGTTCCTTCCTCTGGAAGTTTCGTCCCAGAGGGGCACCTGCTCGATGCCAGCCAGAGCTCTCCTGTATAAGGTGTCTGTTGGCCCCTGCTGGGAGATATCTCCCAGTCAGGAGGCATGGGGGTCAGGGACCCACTTGAGGAGGCAGTCTGTCCGTTAGCAGAGCTCAAGTGCTGTGCTGGGAGATCGGCTGCTCTCTTCAGAGCTGGCAGGCAGGAATATTTAAGTCTGCTGAAGCTGCACCTACAGCCACCCCTTCCCCCAGGTGTTCTGTCCCAGGGAGAAGGGAATTTTATCTGTCAGCCCCTGACTGGGCTGCTGCCTTTCTTTCAGTGCTGCCTTGCCCAGAGTGGAGGAATCTAGAGAGGCAGTCTGGCTACAGAGGCTTTGCCGAGCTGTGGTGTGCTCCACCCAATTCGAACCTCCTGGCAGTTTTGTTTACACTGTGAGGGGAAAACCTGCCTACTCAAGCCTCAGTAATGGCAGACACCCCTCCCCACAAGAAGCTCGAGCTTCCCAGGTTGACTTCAGACTGCTGTGCTGGCAGTCAGAATGTCAAGCCAGTGGATCTTAGCTTGTTGGGCTCCATGGGGGTGGGATCTGCTGAACTAGACCACTTGGCTCCCTGGCTTCAGCCCCCTTTCCTGGGGAGTGAACTGTTCTGTCTCACTGGCATTCCAGGTGCCACTGGGGTATGAAAAAAAAAGAACTCCTGCAGCTGGCTCGGTGTCTGCCCATACGGCCGCCCAGTTTTGTGCTTGAATCCCAGGGCCCTGGTGGTGTAGGCACGGGAGGGAATCTCTTGGTCTGCAGGTTGCGAAGACTATGGGAAAAGCGTAGTATCTGGGCTGGAGTGCACCATTCCTCCCGGCACAGTCCCTCATGACTTCCCTTGGCTAGGGGAGGGAGTTTGCTAACCCCCTGTGCTTCCTGGGTGAGGCAATGCTTCACCCTGCTTCAGCTCACCCTCTGTAGGCTGCACTCACTGTCTAACCAGTCCCATTGAGATGAGCCAGATACCTCAGTTAGAAATGCAGAAATCACCTGCCTTCTGTGTTGGTCTCGCTGGGAGCTGCAGACCAGAGCTGTTCCTACTTGGTCATCTTGCCACCCTTCCAAAGTTAGCTTTTATGAAGTACAAGAAAGGTAGAGTTGAAAGCATGAGAATAAAGTGACTCTGGGTGAAGACTACCATGGAACAGTAGGAGGGGACAAGCAGGTTACAGAGAACTGAGATTATCCAGAGTATAGCCAACCTGGGCTCCCTGGCCGGTGAGGCAGCTGTGCAAGGAGCTGAGTGTTGATCATGAACAGCAAGACTCAGCAAGTCCTCACATCTTTCCTGTATGTCCCTTCTGCACAAGGTAGGTCTATATCCACCACCTGCTCCTGAAGGAGGAGCTGTGTCTGAGGGGCCCAGACTCTGCCACGGTAACAATCCGCTTGAGAAAAATGCCCACACCAGGCCCAAGTGCAAAGACTAGCTGCCAGGACAAAAAGTGGGCAGGGGATGTAGGGTTAGGTTTAGCTTTGATCTTGGATTCCCCTGCCTTCGTAATTTCTACATGCAATGCACAGACTCAAGAGTCAGGTTCGGGGAAGGGTAGTTTAAAAGCCTCATGGGGTAAGAATCACGTCAAATGCCAAGAGACCATAATAATTAGAAACACTTTAATTCCTAGCCACTTGGCAGCGCTTAAATATCAGAGCCATCCAAGCATGCCAGTCTTTGAACTTGCTCAGCAAGAGTAGATGATCACACAACTCTTAAGGTAAATCAAAATTAGATGAAGGTTATTTATTGGTGTGACTTTTTTCCTTTAGTGAGCTTCCTTTACACAGCATGGTGTAAATAGCATCAGATTGAATGAAAAGTTTGTTAAATGCAACCATAAATAATTATAATAAATATACATCAAGTAACTTTACAGCACACATTTTTTAGGGCCAAGGTTTGGAACTGTCTGGACCTCAATGTGCTCTCGGAGAAGCAGCCATGTTAGCAGCAGATACCTTACAGCTGTCATCCACTCAAGTGATGGCCAACAGAAGCTTCTGAACTCCTCCTGGGGAGGTAGCTGACAAGTCCATTCAAGGGATGAGGACTAAAGAGAACCAAGAATTTAAAGATACAGGGAGGAAAAACCACTTCTAATAAATCCAAAGGCTCTTTCGTTTTGCAGAAATGAAAATAAAAGGATCCTTGTTGTCAGGAATACATCCTGGATGTGACCCCCCCAAACTCAAGGGAGCTGTGGCTGCTGGGGAGGCAGTGGGCTGACCATCTTCTTTCAAAACAGGGGAACTGCTTGCGGGCACTCACCTCCAGAGGTGACTTGCATCAAATACAACTGATGCAGCTGTCATGATTAACCCTAGGTCGATTTCATCCTGAGGTCAGGGGATCCTTTCTATAATGGTCCTTGATGCATTTCCTAAGAGTTACAGGGAGGAGATGGATGCTAACGGCTCTATCTCTAGAACTCACAATCTTTCCAGCAGGCCAGGGCACATCTTCTTTCTTGGACCAGCATCCACACTCCAAAACCTTCTAGATAGCACTCATTCAAAACTTCCAATATTCACAATATTATACAATAAATACAGCGATGTGATTCTGTGAGACCTGGCAAGGCCCAAAGTGACAGTGTCCAAAAAGATGGCCTGTGCTGCTCATGAACAGAGTACCATTGGACAAAGACCTATTTGGGGCAAAGATGCACTGGGGCAGTGGGTGAGCCTGGAGGCAGCCCAGCCCTGGCACACACACTTACATGGGGTGATGGGGAGTGCTAGGCAGGGCTGGCCAGAGGGGCAGAAGGACCCCCCTGGAGTCTCCATCTGGACTTGCGTGTCTGGGTCACTAAAGCAGACCCCGAATTGAGCAGAGCACCTCAGTCCACTCTTTTGAAAATGGGGGTGTGGCCCTTTCCCTTGTCCTATGTCACTGCAGGGAGGAAGGGCCATTTCTGAGCATTTTGTGCTCCTTTTTTGTGGGGTGGGCTTGAATCATGTGCTTTCCTCTTCAACCAGAGTCTCAGAGGAGGCCCCCACCTGAGCACTGTCTCCCACCTCTGGGTGTCTTCTCACCCCCTGCAGCTGGGATGCACCCAGCTAGGCTCTGTGAATTAAGGTCGGGATGAACCCTTGAGTCTCCTGCTCCTGAGGAGGCCTCAGATGAAAACTGTCAGACTAGGGCCCAGAAGAGACAGATGGCAGATAGGGAGGTTTGGGAGGGGCAGGGAAACCACTGTGGGCTTTTCCTCAGAAAAACCAAGACTGGGAGCAAGTTCTAAAGCAGGAAGATGAACATATAAAGCTCCCTGTGTGTCTCCCATGTTTGGGCAACTGGCCCAGCCACCTCTAGGTGGAGGGAGGCCTGCTGGGGCTGCCTCTGGAGCAACTCCAGCTGGAGGCCAGAGGGGAGGGCTGGCCACAGGCTTGTCTGTGGAGGCGCTCTGCTAAAGCACGGATGCTCTGTGTGGCTGAGGTCATTGTACCCCTGGCTTCCTGCTGGGTGGTTCTGTGATGGGGAACCAGCTGGGGCCTTATGGCATTAGAATCTGGTGGCCACGAGGGACAATGTCCAAGAAGATCAAATTAGACACAAACTGTCTGGGAACTAAACTATCCTACAAATAGACCACAAACAGGCAGCAAAAGAACCAACCCATCACGAAACGTACAAAGACAAAAGGTTAAGTCTTCCAGGAGGCCCTGGAACGTGGACGAAAGTTTGGAAAAGCAAAATGTTGCCAACTCCTCACGCAGGGCCCTGGAGGGACGGGCTGCAGTAGTGGCTTCCCAAGCCGGCAGAGCAGGTGCCTCAGTGACATCCTAATTCTGGGGCTTCCTCCTGTCAGCCACTGAGGGGGTCTTCGCGGTAGTGAATGGCACAACGAAGTTTCTCCAGCATGATTTCCAGAGAGGAGTACTGGGGAAGCTTGATCATGAACATGCAGGTCTCCACGCGGATGTAGCGAGAGTCTGGGGAACCTACAAGAAACCGAGCCAGCGTCAGAGGGTTGGGCCCCCGTCTGTGAGGCTCCCATGGAAGCTGGGCTGGCCTCCGCTTCCAGGTTTGCCTCCTTGGGTAGCCCTAAGCCAATCCTGGCTCCCAGCAGGATGGGGATGAGGGCCTGGGAACCTGGGAGAAGTTCTTGGAGGGAAAAGGGGAGAGAGCTGCTGGACAGCATATGTGCCAAACTGCTGATGGGTTTGTCTGCCCAGCAAATTGTTTTGTTTTGTTTTGTTTTTACCCATTTTCTGCATTTAAAAGTTAGAAGATTTGAAGCGTTCTGGATTTTCAGCTTCTTTTAAGATATGAGAAGGTATCTAACAGCAGGCCCGTATGGCTGGTTCCTGCCCGGCCCTAATCCTCAATGATGTCTGGGTTTTGGCATGTGGGGCTCCTGTTCATTGTTCTCCCTTCACATGGGGCCTGGCAGCCCCAGTTCCAAACAGAGATGGGCTAGTGTGTCCCTACTTGGGAAATGGCCAGGGGAGGGCGGTACCTGCTGTGCCATCTGGGGGGGCAATCTTCATGGGGTACGGGGGCACATGGGCAGTGTCGGGGCCCCCATCTTTGCAGGGGCAGGTGAACGGGATGCGCTCCTGGTTGCAGGCAAACTTGATGAACTTGCACAGCTCCTCCTGGGTGAACATCTCCAGGGCCCCCCAGAAGAACTCGATGTGCTGGTCCGTCTCCATCAGCCCCACCTGGTACATGGTGTGGGCCTGGGGAGGAGAGGCCGAGGTGTCAGGAGCCCTGGAACCCCACCTACCCAGTACCTCCCCAGCCCTGGGGTCTGCAGGCCAGGCCCAATCCCAGAGCAGGGTGCAGCGTGTGGGCTGTGAGCACAGGGAGATGACAACGATGACAATGATACAGGTCTATGGCAAGGACAGAGCTGAGATAGGCCAATGCCGATGCCGGCTGCTGGACTTAAGGGTGACAGGGAGGCAGGCCTGGGGCTCACCACCTCCCTGCCCAGCCTAGCCCTGGGCCGTCTACCTTGAGGAACTCGAGGTTGATGTAGGGGAGGCCGCAGGTGCGCAGCTCCATCTCCAGCGGGCTGAGCGTAGTCAGCAGCTGCAGGGGGATGATGGAGCCCAGGCCAGCCCGCACGGCCGTCACGCACTCCACATTCTGCAGCTCCCGCAGCCGCAGGCTCCGGATGGCTGCCGCATAGATGTCCTTGTTCTCCCACCTGCCCAGGTGAGGGGCACAGGTGAGGGAGAACACCACCAAACAGCTGGGTCTGGGAGCCACACCCACTCAGCCGGAGGTCCTGGATCCTCTCTTGGGAGAGGCCTGGGGCCCAGCTGCCCGGGTCATCCCAGTCCTTTCCTGCCTCTGGTGCCGCCACCTCAGAGCTGCTGTTTTCTCAGTAAACCCCTTCTGCTGAGGACCCTCTTTCTTGGCACCCACCATCCTGCCTCATCTCCCTCCCCTGGTGAAATCCACCTGTCACCTGACCTAGGTCCTTGTGCCATTGCCCAGGAACAGATGCTGCTGTCATACCCTGGCCAGCCCCCGCCAGCCCCCACCACGTGCACACACTCACGCCACAAGGATGTGCCGGCCCCGGCTGCACAGCTCCACCTCCTCGCCCGTCATGGTGAGGTAGGTGAACCTGCAGCAGGGCTTGTTGGGGCTGTCAGGGCTCTCGGTGGCCAGGTGCTGGGAGGCAATCTCAGCGCACAGGGCCTCTAGCTCGGTCTCGTCATTGATCTGGAGGGTGGAGGCAGAGTGAGGCTCATTACAAGGCCATGGGAGGTGGAACCCTGATCCCCAGGTGGCTGGGCAAATCCCAGGTGCAGCTGGTGGGATCTACCCTTGGCCGTGTGGATAGGCATGTGACATGGGCTTGGCCAATCAGAACCTGACATCAGTTCAGGGCCGGGCATGTGACCGAGGCCAGGCTGAAGAGACCCACATTCCAGGCCTTTTCCCATGACTGTTTGGAGGCAGCGATCCTGTCTCACTGGCACGGGCGGACTATAGGATGGGAAACCCTTTACTGCTAGAGGCCACCTCTGCCCATATGCTGGGAGAGCCTGCCTGAGACTAATTTTGCTTTCTTTGCTTTTTCTTTTCTTTTCTTTTTTTTTTGAGACAGAATTTTGCTCTTGTTGCCCAGGCTGCAATGCAGTGGCACGATCTGGGCTCACTGCAACCTCTGCCTCCTGAGTTCAAGCAATTCTCCTGCCTCAGCCTCCTGAGGAGCTGGGATTACAGGCGCCCACCACCATGCCTGGTTAATTTTCGTATTTTTAGTAGAGACAGGGTTTCACTATGTTGGTCAGGCTGGTCTCGAACTCCTGACCTCAGGTGATCTACCTGCCTCAGCCTTCCAAAGTGCTGGGATTACAGGCGTGAGCCACTGCACCCAGACCGCTTTTTCTTTTTTTTTTTTTGAGATGGATTCTCGCTCTGTCAGCTGGAGCGCAGTGGTGCGATCTTGGCTCACTGCAACCTCCGCCTCCTGGGTTCAAGTAATTCTCTGCCTCAGCCTCCCGAGTAGCTGGGATTACAGGCACCCGCCACCATGCCTGGCTAGTTTTTGTATTTTTAGTAGAGACGGGGTTTCACCATCTTGGCCAGGCTGGTCTTGAACTCCTGACCTTGTGATCCACCCGCCTCAGCCTCCCAAAATGCTGGGATTACAGGCGTGAGCCACCGCGCCTGGCCTTTCTTTTTTTTTTTTTTTTTTTTAAAGCAATCTGGATAAGAGGCCTGAGACCAATACTAGATGACACTGTTTGAACACCTGGATTTGGCCCTGCCTGAAGTCAAACCCATCATGGTTTTTGTTTTAAGAGCAACTAATTTTTTTTTTTGAGATGGAGTCTTGCTCTGTTGCCCAGGCTGGAGTGCATTGGCACAATCTTGGCTCACTGTAAGCTCCGCCTCTCGGGTTCAGGTCATTCTCCTGCCTCAACCTCCCAAGCAGCTGGAGACTATAGGCACCTGTCACCATGCCTGGCTAATGTTTTGTATTTTTAGTAGAGACGGGGTTTCACTGTGTTAGCCAGACGGTCTTGATCTCCTGATCTTGTGATCTGCCCACCTAACCCTCCCAAAGTGCTGGGATTACAGGCATGAGCCACCGTGCCCAGTCTAAGAGCAACTAATTTTAAACAATTTTTTCTAAAGCTGGTTGCAGCTGGGATTTCTGTCCCTTGCCACCAGACAGCCCTGACTTAGTCCTGTCTGTGGAGGTGTACAGGCTACTGCCTCCCCACATTTGGCGACCAGAATCAGGGTCCAGGGAAACTCATTCACACTGTCTCTGCTGGGCTACCTGGGAGACGACAGGGTCAGACCCAAAGGAGACTGACTGCAGCTCAGGGACAGTGACAGGTGGACGGACATTCAGGTCTAAGCCTGGAGTCTCCTTAGTAGCAACCTCCCTATCCCTTCACTGCAGACACTCCACTGATCCAAGTCGAGAGCATTTCTTTCCAGTACACATCCCACAGCACCATGTGGTTCTGCACCCCACACCCTCTGGGGCCCTGGCCATCCCTGCAGCCGGAAGCCTCAGCTGGCCTGTCCGCCAGGACCCCGCCTCGCATCCCCTGCAGCCCCAGCCTGCGCTGCACCCAGGGCCCCAGAAGGACTCCTTGGAAGAGTGCAAGAGATGCATAAACCCTCAGTCCACTGTGGGTGTTCTCCTTCCACCCTTTAGACAATGCCTTGTCATCCCTGTTTCTACCGAGAAGCCACTGGCATCCGGGACTCTGGCTCTGCTATTGTCTTGCAATGGCTGCCCTGAGTGACCCAGGGGGACAATGGCAGAGACCTGGCCAGGCAGTGCCTCAGTCAGCCACGGAGTATTCTGCTGGCGTACCCAGAAGCAGCTGGCACCTCCTTCACCTGAGGCCCAGGAGAGAGCAGCTTCTGCCAGGCCTCAGGCACGATGTTCACTCTCGTGGCCTTGAGGGGCACTGGGTGGGATGTTGCCCTCCACACTCAGCCAGGATGGTTCTCTCAGCTCCAGGGCGTGTGGTGCTGGAGAGCCCGGAAGTCAGAGCAGGCAGCCCTGGGCTCCCGGTGGCTCTGCTCCCTGCCAGCTGTGAGGGCCTGGGCAAGTCACCTCCATTTGGTGAGCCTCACCTTCCTCCTGACCTTGTGATGATGGAATAAAGCCCTCCACCCTCCACCACGAAGGAGACAAGCCTGGACACTCCCTGAGGACAGGGTGAGTGCCCGGAGCCTGTCTGGCCCATGACAGGGCCTCAGTGACGGCCACTGAGTGAATGGAGGGACTGTGGACCCCATCCACCTCCAGGGGGGTGCTGGGCAACAGCACCATGCTCTCAAAACCTACGGGTGCCCTGGACAGGCAGGAAGGGCTCCATCCTGACGCCTCTCCCTTGGTTGACCTCAGGTGGTCCCAGGGTTGACTCCTGTGGTCTGAGGCCCTGAAACAACTCTTAACCTGCACCCCTACAGGCGTTCCCCCAGTGCCTGTTCACTCAGCTCCAGGAGCCCTTACTCATGGCCAGGTGATGAGCACCAATGTGGGAGGACCAGCAGGGCTGGTCATGTTACCTCCAAGCTCTGCTGCCAGCAGGGAGGGAGGCCAGAGGCCTCTGTCCCTATGAAACAAGCCTTCCTGGCAGATGGCTCACACCCCTAAGGTCCTCTGGGGGATCCCAACCCAGCCTCAGCAGGGAGCTCGGGTCTGCATGGAGGCCTAAGCAAGGTGGCGGGGAGGCCCCGGGAAGAACTGTGCCTTGTACTCACGCTCTCAAACTTCTTGACGTAATTGTAGGTGAGGATGTCCGCTTCCTGCAGGTCTTGCTCAGGGTCCAAGGGCTCGCCCACCAGCGTCTTCCAGAAGGAGGGCAGGAGGTCCAGGGGCAGCGGGACGTCTGCCCGAATAGCAATGCCCAGCAGCTGCCCCAGGAAGTGCAGCAGCTGCTCTTCCCCGTAGGTGATGGGGCTCGGGGTCAGGATATACTTGCCCTGGAAGCGGAGGCGGGCATGAGGTGACCTGGGCATGGGCCTCTGTGCCCGCCAATGAACATGTGTTTCAGGCCACCGCACCCTGTGGCAGGCAGGAGAGAAGTCACTGCAAGCTCCCAGAGCCTGCCCAGGCAGTGTGCAAGGGCCTGTCCCCACAGATTGGGAGGGTTTCTGAAAAGGTTTAATTTTGATGAGACACACACTGCCCCGCCACCACCAGCCACTGCGCTGGGACCTGAGCTTGGGGACGTGGAGCCTCCTCTCGGTCTCCGCCTACCTTGTTCTTATTGACAGCTGAGCTGGGGCACAGCAGCAGCAGCGACAGCGAGGAACTCTGCAGCTCCTTACACACCTGCCACAGGAAGTGGCGGAAAGAGCCGCCTGCAGGACAGATGAGAAACATGGGCACCTGGAGGCGTCCCAGCGGGAGGTGGCACCGTTCCCTCCCTCTCACCTGCTGGCCAGAGCGGCCACTCTTTCCATGGCCTGCCTGCCGCTGTGGCGGGGTGGAAAGAAGCCACCTCAGGCCTGGGAGGCCTCAGGTCCAATCCTGCTCTCCACTCACTAGCGGGGCCACCCAGTGATACCACAGAGGGCAAGATGTCCCCGAGGCTCAGTCACCTGTCTGTCAAATGGGAGAGTGACCGTACCTTCCCCGAAGGCCATTCGAGAATTCAGTGAGATCACTGCAGGTCCCCACACTGGCAACCTCTCACAGCTGCAAGCCTGCCTGAGTTGTGGACTTGTTTGGTCCATGTCTGTCCCCCTGGGCTGCCTGGTTTCACTCAGCACTGCTTCCCCCACTGCCTGGGCTCGCATCTGCCCAATGACTGTGTAAGTGAATGGACACGTGTGAATGTGCAAAGGGCAACGGTCACTGCTCATCCTCTCCTGCCGCCATTCAAGATGGGCCTTTGGTTTCCTTGCAAATCTCCTCCTCTGGCCTTCCCTGTGTTCCCTATTGGTACCCTGAGGTCAGGGAGCTCTGAGCACAGCTGTGCCCACACCCTGCTTGGTCAGAGCCACATGGAAACCCAGTGTGGGGGCCCAGTGCAGGGGCAGATGTTGGGCCTGGCCCTCACCTCTGCTTCAAGGAGAAGCAGGAGCGTCCTGACTGCCGACACCTGGAAGGCCAGGGGCCTGGACCCTGGAACCCCAGTTGGCTGCCTGACCTTGGGAAGTGACTTGGCTTTGTGGAGTCCCAGTTTCCCTATGTGTAGGATGGGCCAGGGCTGGCACTCTGGGCAGGTTCACTGCTGTGGGGAGGATAAGGTGTCGAGCGTGAGCCTGGGCTGTCAGTGAACCAGAGCTGTTCTCAGAGAGGCCTAGGAGGCCTGCGCATAGGATGCCAGGGTCCTCTGTCTGGGAGGCAGCTGCATTCCCGTGGGGGCAGATCAGAGGAAAGGGGAGAAGGAGCTGGGTGGGGGCTCCCTCCTGCCCGGACAGCCTTTCCCTCCAGGGTGCCCAGCTGTGGAGAAACTAGGTTTCTTCTGCATCTGCAGTGGAGACATTTCCTGAACTTCTGGGGCTAAGCATGAGGGTCACAAGGGAGCACTTGCTCAGCTGCCAGTCCTCATCCCTGCGGAGTGCGATGGTGCCATCTTAACCAAGGACTCCCCAACACCCTGCCTCTCATGGGGCACACACAAGCTTTCAGGCCTACCAACTCCTCAGCCAGGGCCCTTCCCGGGGAGGGGGCCAACCGGCACCGAGAAGGGCCCTGAGAACAGGTGCCATCCCCAAGCCCAGGAGGGACTGGGTGAGGCTTCCACAGGGGCACGGTCTGGAGGACATGGGTATGAGGCCACTCTGGGTGCAGACCAGGCTTCTGCAGCACAGGCGCTGAGGATGCAGCTTTTACTCTTAGGAATGGAGGTCTTGGGCAGCTGGGGCTAAGGCTGGACACTAAACACAGCTCCTTCAGCGGGAAGCCTGGTGGGCCACAACTTACTGGTGCCGTGGACCTCCTCCCCAGTGAAGCGGATGTTGAAGGCATATGTGGGGTCACCACCACTGGCCAGCTTGACACAGAGCTGAGACGACGGCACTGAGGCCAGCTGCCTGGCAGCCTGACAGAAGTAGGAGTTTTCAGAAGCTCTGATTTCCCCTGGAAAGTGAGATGAGCTGATCAAAGCACCCCCCGCAGCAGCCCTCTGCCCTCCCATTGAGGACAGACCCTGGGCCTAGCAGGCCTGTGCCTGTGCCTGGACCCCTGCTCCCTCACTGGCCCCCTGTGCCTTCTCTGCCCTTAGAACATCTTAGAGCCTTCTGTGCCTTAGCACTTGTGGCTCCCACCTCTGGAACCTGCCCTCCTGGGCCACCAGTGCTTGGACCCTTCTCATCTTCTAGAAGCTTCCCTCTGCCTCTTGGGGAGGTCCTCGCCCCCCAATTCCTCTCTCGTTTCCTCTGCGTGTATCTTTTCTGTCTGTCTATACGCTGTGGCAGAGACTCTGGGGAGCCTCCCCAATGCCCTTCTCTCCCTTTCCTTTGATGCTGGAATCCTCATTTTTGGCAGTCGCATGGCTGATCAGAGCAAAGCCTGCCCCATCTGACCCCATGCAGCTAGGCGGGCCCCTGGAAGCCAAGCTCCTTCTGCTATGCCCCTTCCCCGAGCTCCTGAAGGGACCTTCCAGCAGGAAGCCACACACCAGGATGTTCCAGCAGAATGACAGGAGGAACTGCCGCACCAGCCCTGGACCCCCTTCTTCTAGAAGCTTCTTTTATGTTCCAGAAATCCACTAGTGTGTTTAGGCACTGCCATTTTGCATTTTTTGCCCTCTGCAGCCAACCTCACCTCCCACAATTTCCAGTGGGTCCAAGGTGATCTCAGGTGCCGCGTGGTCCGCTGTCCTCTGCACAGTGGCATTCAGCACTCGATTCATCACGGTCACCTTCGTGTCATAGAAGATCAGCCCTAAGGGGAGGAATGTGGGAGAGGCTTGGGTGGGGCTTTGTCCCTTCCTTCCCAGACCCTCAAGACTCTCTTCAGGTCCCTGGGTGTGGCACTCTCAGGCCCCCTGGTGGCAGCAGAGCCGGGTCCTGACTGTGGAGGGTGGTGTGTCGCATCCAGCCAGCTGCTAAGTGCATTTACCCTTTGTCATTCCCAGGAGACACCCAATTTCCAGAAACAATGCAAAGAAACTAGAGTTGCAAAATGGAATGTAGAAAATAATACCTATTTTTAATTTAAAAAAAAGACAAAAAGCTCTGTGTGTACACACGTGTCTGTTTGTATGTGAAGAGAAAAGTCTGGAAGGATACTCATCTGTTAACAATGTCACTCTGGGATGTAGGGATGTGGAGGCCAGATAGTAAACAGAACTTCATATATTTCTAATTAATTTGAAAACCTTAAAAATAATTTTACTTTTCAGAGCATACGTTACTTTTATAATTAAAGTAACTTCCTTTGGGTGGACCTGTTGCTCCAGAGGAGCCCAGCCTGCTAGATGAAAGGTTTCGGGGGGAAGGCATCTTCCCGGGGGGCTGCCCAAGGACCCTGCCTGTGGATTCTGGTCCTGGCGTCTTGCAGGTCACCTCTCTCTTCCGGCAGGGCCAGGGCGGGTGCAGGCACTGACCTTTGGCCTCCTTCAACAGGGCGGCGATGCTATGGGTGTACATAGGTGTCTGGCGCTGCTCCACCAGGGGCAGGAAGAAGGTCTCCAGCGTGGTGTTGAGGGACTGCAGCAAGGCGAAGCGCAGGCGCAGGCTCTCGATGGGCACGTCTGCAGGGCGCAGGAGCAGTCAGGCTGAGATCTTGGCCAGATCGGCTGAGATGCCTGACTCACAGGCAACACAGGGGGTCCCTATCACTGGGAACAGGAGTGGTGGATTTTTTACCTAGGACCCTGGAGACGCTGTCAGTGAGCGAGTGGCCCCTGATGTGCCTGTGCCTATGCCAAGCAGACACAAAGGGCGAGGCCCTGGCTGGCCAGATGGAGGTGCTGGCTCTTAAGGAGTCCAAGGCCCCCTCATCTACCTTCAGGGCCATGCCAGGGCTGTCCACTGTATTATTTTTTGACTTACTATTTTGAAATAATAATATAGGAGGTTGCAAAAATGGCACAAAGAGTCCCGTGTACATTTCACCCAGCGTCCCCCAATGGCGATGTCATATCAAAAGCAGTAAACTGTGCTACTGGCACACTGCCCTTCAGTTCTTCACCCTTCACATTGCCACAGACGGAAGTCAGGGACAACCTCTTGCCCACCTTTACCTCCTTGGCACCCAGGAGAGAGCAAGGACTCTGCACCTGTTGCTGATGAGGCAAGCGGCTGAGCACAGCCCCTGGTGCGAGTGTAATGAGCTGCTCGCCAACACCTTGTAAAGGGGGGACGTCTGGGAACTAACAATTTATATTTTGTGTGCAATCCTAGTTTTTTTACGGAGATGGAGTTTTCCTCTTGTTGCCTAGGCTGGAGTGCAATGGCGTGATCTTGGCTCACTGCAACCTCCGCCTCCTGGGCTCAAGCGATTCTCCTGCCTCAGCCTCCCAAGTAGCTGGGATTACAGGCATGTGCCACCACGCCCGGCTGATTTTGTATTTTTAGTAGAGATGGGGGTTTCTCCATGTTGGTCACGCTGGTCTTGAACTCCCGACCTCAGGTAATCTGCCTGCCTTGGCCTCTCAAAGTGCTGGGATTACAGGCATGAGCCACCGCGCCCGGCCCAGAGAACAGCTTTCTCTCTTTCGAAAGACAGGGGCACCCGAATGGGACTTCCTGCAACCCTAGCTTTTAGTAAAAACATGGTGTTCTCCATTATGAAGGCTCATGCCTCTACTGCAAGCTATCAGACTATAAATGCTTCTCACTCCCCATGGCAGCCTGGCCTCAGTGGGGCCTCCAGGCAGTGGCCTGGGCATCCCCTGCAGCCATGCATTTCTGTATCTGCTCCCTGGCTTTGCTTTCATGGGCATTTAAAAAGGCCCCAGACTAATTAGGCCACAGTCCTGGCCCCCTGGCTTGCTCTCCCTCTTTCGTCAGCCCCCTCTTCCTTGCGCACCTGGCGCATAGCAGGTGTTCATGTTCTGAAGTGTTCGTTTGATGGGTGTCTAAATGAATCCAGCCCTTGTAAACGCCCCTTGTCAGGGGGCATGCCCGCATCAGGCAGCAGGGGAGGGGACAGGCCCAGGGCCACATACTCAGGAGACAGGCCACTCTGGGGTCAGCAGCATCCGCAGGGTCCAGGTACACCTCGTGGGGATGGAGCCGTGCGGGTGTGATGGCAAGGTGGCGGCACAGCTGGTTGATGTACTGCACGAGCGCCACGTCCATCTCCAGGGTCCACTTTCTTGAGGCCTTCTGTGCATGTCGGACATCAATGCAGGCGCACCTGGGGGTGGGGACAGCGGGAGAAGGGCAAAGTGAGGTGGGGTGCACTGGGATGACGGTTGAATTTCTCTTACAGAGTCTTGTCCTCAGCTCCTGGAGCACACTGAGAAGACAGCCTCGCCTTCCAGGTTGTTTCTTGGTGCCTGTACAGCTCCTCATGGGGAAAGTTCTTTCAAAAGAAGCAAGCCAAGCATGCTGGCGGGAGTGGGAACGCTGCAGCGTTCTGGGACGTGGCACCAGGCACCCACCCGTGCCTCACTCCCAAGAGTTGGCAGCAACACGGGAGGGTGAAGGAGGAGCTCATAATAGCATCAGCCTGCAGTGTGTCACAAAACTTTCTTCTCCTTAGAGGCAAAGTCTTGCTCTGTTGCCTGGGCTGGAGCACAGTGTGGTGATCATAGCTCACTGCAGCCTTGAACTCCTGGACTCAAGCAATCCTCCCACTACTCAGTCTCTCCAGTAGCTGGGACCACAAGTGCAAGCCACTACTCCTGCCTAATTTAAAAATTTTTATTTTTATTTTTATTTTTTATTTTATTTTATTTATTTTTTTGAGACGGAGTCTCGCTCTGTTGCCCAGGCTGGAGTGCTGTGGCCGGATCTCAGCTCACTGCAAGCTCCGCCTCCCGGGTTCACGCCATTCTCCTGCCTCAGCCTCCCGGGTAGCTGGGACTACAGGCGCCGCCACATCGCCCGGCTAGTTTTTTGTAGTTTTTAGTAGAGATGGGGTTTCACCGTGTTAGCCAGGATGGTCTCGATCTCCTGACCTCGTGATCTGCCCGTCTCGGCCTCCCAAAGTGCTGGGATTACAGGCTTGAGCCACTGTGCCCGGCCTAAAATTTTTATTTTTTTATTTTTATTTATTTTTTTTGAGACGGAGTCTTGCTCTGTCGCCCAGGCTAGAGTGCAGTGGCCCTATCTCAGCTCACTGCAAGCTCTGCCTCCTGGGTTCACGCCATTCTCCTGCCTCAGTCTCCCAACTAGCTGGGACTACAGGCACACGCTGAAACGCCTGGCTAATTTTTTGTATCTTTAGTAGAGACGGGGTTTCACCGTGTTAGCCAGGATGGTCTCGATCTCCTGACCTTGTGATCCGCCCACTTTGGCCTCCCAAAGTGCTGGGATTACAGGCGTGAGCCAATGCGCCTGGTTGATTTTTACATTTTTTTGTAGAGATGGGGTCTCATTGTGTTGCTCAGGCTGTTTCTGAAATCCTGGGCTCAAGCCATCCTCCCGCCTCAGCTCCCAAAGTGCTAGGGTTACAGGAGTGAGCCACTGCGCCTGGCCAGTCACAAGAATTCAGTGACAGGATGCCTGTGAAGCACAGAGCAGTGCCCAGCATGTTCCAAATGCACAAGAATTGTCAGCTGCTGGTGTCACTGATGTCATTGCTCTTTTCCCAGCAAGTCCATTCCAGAATTCACCTGTGGAGCTCTTAGAACAGATGGGCCACAGTGTGCTTCTGAGGGCACTGCTGCAGGGCTGTGTTACTGCAGCAATGTCAGACATAACCCAACTGTCCATCGATAGGGGATTAGCTGAATTACACTGCACCTAACAACGCAAAGCTAGGAAGCCAGGAAAATGATCAAGTGGAATAATATGGGATGATGTGGACACATTTTTTTTTTTTTTTTTTTTGTTGAGACGGAGTCTCGCTCTGTCGCCCAGGCTGGAGTGCAGTGGCCGGATCTCAGCTCACTGCAAGCTCCGCCTCCCGGGTTTACGCCATTCTCTCGCCTCAGCCTCCCGAGTAGCTGGGACTACAGGCGCCCGCCATCTCGCCCGGCTAATTTTTTGTATTTTTTTAGTAGAGACGGGGTTTCACCGTGTTAGCCAGGATGGTCTCGATCTCCTGACCTCGTGATCCGCCCGTCTCGGCCTCCCAAAGTGCTGGGATTACAGGCTTGAGCCACCGCGCCCGGCCAGATGTGGACACATTTTTAAACAGCAGATTGCAGGCCAGTCGAGGTGGCTCATGCCTGTAATCCCAGCACTTTGGGACGCTGAGGCAGGCAGATTGCTTGAGGCCAGGAATTTGAGACCAGCCTGAGCAACAGTAAAACTCCATCTCTACAAAAAAACCCCCACAAAAATTAGCTGGTCATAGTGGCATGTGCCTGCAGTCCCAGCTACTGGAGAAGCTGAGGTGGGAGGGTCACCTGAACCCAGGAGGTGGAGGCTGCAGTGAGCTGTGACCGTGCCCCTGCACTTCAGCCTGGGTGACAGAGTCAGACCCTATCTCAAAAGAAAAAAAGCAGACTGCAGAGCAGTATATCTTGTCTGATCCCACTTCAGGGGACTGAAAAAATGTACTTCCAGAAAAATGTTGGGTGAAATATTCACTGAAGCATCACAGAGCCATGCTGTGGGCACCGAATTCCGGACATGACCTGGGTGGGTAGACACTGTGTGAGGTTTTCAGAAAGGGTGCATGTCCTTATTCCATAATATTGGGCTATTAACCCAAGAGAGGCAGGCAGGCAGGCAGGCAGGCAGATGCCTGGCACAGCCTCTAATTCCAGAGCCTGTAGCACCTTGAGTGGGCCACCTGTCATATTGGGAACATGACCCTGGGGACTGGGGGAAGGGGGCGGTATCAGGTGTCTCCTTCCTACAGGCCACCTCTGTCCAATCCAAAGAGTGCTCAAAGACAGACCTAAGCCTCTTTCAGAAGGGGGACCCCCGTTCTGAAAGAGGCTCTCTAGGCTGAATGATCCAAGCAGAAGCCTTTGGCTTCCCTTAGAAAAGCCCATGGTGAGGCAGGAAGGATGTGTCTGGGCATCATCACCGCCCAGAGGGCCCCAGTGAATGTGGCCTGTTATTGGGTATTTTTTTGTTTTTTTGAGACAGGGTCTCACTCCGTCACCCAGGCTGGAGTGCAGTGGCAGGATCTCAGCTCACTGAAGCCTTGGCCTCCTGGGCTCAAGTGATCTTCCCTCCTCAGCCCCCCAAGTAGCTGGGATTACAAGTGCGCATCACCACGACCGGCTAATTTTTGTATTTTTAGTAGAGAGGGGGTTTCACCATATTGGCCAGGCGGGTCTCAAACTCCTGACCTCGTGATCCGCCTGCCTCAGCCTCCCAAAGTGCTGGGATTACAGGTGTGAGCCACTGCGCCCGGCCCACTTTCTGATTTCTAAAACAAGTTCAGAAAACTTGTCCCTGCCACCATAATGCAACATCCATTCGGGGACTGACTCTGAGCCTTCAATGATGGTACAAAAGGCTGGCAGCAAGCAGTAAATCATTTCTTTTTTTTTTTGAGACGGAGTCTCGCTCTGTCGCCCAGGCTGGAGCGCAGTGGCCGGATCTCAGCTCACTGCAAGCTCCGCCTCCCGGGTTCACGCCATTCTCCTGCCTCAGCCTCCCGAGTAGCTGGGACTACAGGCGCCCACCACCTCGCCCAGCTAGTTTTTTGTACTTTTTTTTAGTAGAGACGGGGTTTCACTGTGTTAGCCAGGATGGTCTCGATCTCCTGACCTCGTGATCCGCCCATCTCGGCCTCCCAAGGTGCTGGGACTATAGGCTTGAGCCACCGTGCCCGGCCAGTAAAGCATTTCTTAATTCTGAAAATGGATTTTTTAAAAAAGCATGTTTTGGTAGCCATTTTCTTTTTTCTTTTTTTTTGGAGATGGAGTTTTGCTCTTGTTGCCCAGGCTGGAGTGCAATAGCGCAATCCCAGCTCACTGCAACCTCCGCCTCTCAGGTTCAAGTGATTCTCCTACCTCAGCCTCTCAAGTAGCTGGGATTACAGGCACTCACCATCACACCCAGCTAATTTTTGTATTTTTAGTAGAGACCGGGTTTCACCATGTTGGTCAGGTTGGTCTTGAACTCCTGACCTCAGGTGATCCGCCCACCTTGGTCTCCCAAAGTGCTGGGATTACAGGTGTGAGCCACCTTGTCTGGCCCATTTTTTTTTTTTTTTAAGACAGACTTTGGCTCTTGTTGCCCAGGCCGGAGTGCAATGGTACAGTCTTGGCTCACTGTAACCCTTTGCCTCCTGGGTTCAAGCGATTCTCCTGCCTCAGCCTCCTGAGTAGCTGGGATTACAAGCGCCTGCCACCGCACCCGGCTAATTTTTGTATTTTTAGTAGAGACGGGGTTTCATCATGTTGGCCAGGTTGGTCTTGAATTCCTGACCTCAGGTGATCCACCTGCCTTGGCCTCCCAAAGTGCTGGGATTACAGGCGTGAGCCACCGTGCTCGGCCTTGGTAGCCATTTTCTTTTTCTTTTTTTGAGATGGAGTCTCACTCTGTCATCCAGGCTGGAGTACAGCGGCGCGATCTCGGCACACGTGTGTGAGCCAGAGGGAGGGCAGGGCAGGGTGATTTCTGGAGTGCCTGGGATTCACTTATAGCTAGAAAGGGGAAACTATATTTAGTCCTGGAGCCCTGGAGAGCTGTGGCCTAGCTGTGCCCCTGCCTGGGAAGGAGTGAGGGCAATGGGGACTCGAGGCAAAGTATGACTCTGAGGACAAGGTTCTTTGGGTAAGAAATTGTCTGTTATGGGACTGAACTGTGTCCTCCCAGTCCCCGAACAGATACATATGTTGAAGCCCTAATTCCCAGTGTGACTGTATTTGGAGACAGAGCCTTTAAAGAGGTGCTTGAGGTCATCAGAGTGGGCTCCTAATCCAACAGGACTGGGGTCCTTGTAAGAAGAGGAGATTAGAACACAGATAAGTACTGAGGGAAGACTTCATGTGGGGACCTTGAGAAGGTGGCAGTCTGGGAGCCAAGAAGAGCGGCCCCAGGAGAAACCAGCACTGCTGACACCTTGATCTGGGCCTTGCAGACTCCAGAACTGAGAGAGAACAAGTTTCTGTTGTTTAAGCCACCCAGTGTGTGGTGTCCTGTCACAGCAGCCCAAGCTGAGCAGCACAGCCTCCAAGTCAGGAGTGTGGAGAAAAAGAACAGGTTTGTTTACAAATGGGTTAGAAAACCCATTTAGCACTTAGGGAAAAATTCAGAAATTATGAAATAACTCAGAAAGCATTATCAACAGGGGAGATGGACCAGCTCCTCAGAAATTATGCTCTTGGCTGAAAACAATTTCTATGCAAGGTGCCAACTGAGTTGAGGGGTAACCCTCTTACCTCTCAAAATGAAGATCATAACCACAGGACAAGATCGCCCTCCAGACACTGCGGATGTCTTGCTTGGCTCGGTCAATAACAAATTTGTGAAATCCTTCCAGCGTCAGGTATTTTTCCTCAGGGACTGGTGGAAAGGGTCCAGTGTGAGGAATCTGGTGAGACCTGAGCACGTTGCACGCCACCAATGTGCTCTGCTCTCGCCACAGCCTCTCCCTTAAGGCACAACCCACCTAACTCCCCTCTCCCTCCCGTGACTCTGGGAATTGTCATTTGCCATCACAACCCACTGCGCACAGGACACTCATAAGCCCTCATGTGCCCAGGTCCCCAAGGGCTCTGTCTCCCTCAACAGGCTGCAGTTTCCCACGTCCCCTCTTTCTATGAATCTCTAAAACATCCCCGACTGACAAAGCAATTTTCCAGACAACAAGAACAGCTTTCTCCAATGCTGCCTGGGCCTTTCTGGAGGCTTGCGTTCTACTGCCCCAGCACGGGCTGCTAGCTTATGCCAGTGCCTTCTAGAAGAAAGTGTCCATGCAGATTTCCCAATTTTCACTTTTTGGTCACAATCATCTATTCTTCATCCTGGGCATGTGGTGTTTCTGGAACTGCTATTTTACCTTCTCAAGTTCACGATCATCAAAGATGGCATCAAGGGGCGATCCCTGGCCAGGAATATTTCCCAGAATCTCTGGAAATGCTGCCCTGCCTGATACCCCAGGGAACCCAGAGCCCAGAGCAGAGGCCATCTCAGTAGGAGAGTGGCCAGTCGGGAAAAGCAGAGGCCTGCTCCGGAGGGACTGCCCAGTCTCCAGGATGGAAGCAGGTCCCAGCCCACTCCAGGCCCCATCTGCTCATTCACCTTCTTGTTTTTTGGTAGGGGACTTTTCTGGGTCCTTTTCATCTGGTTTGCTCTTTTCTGGTGACTTTGGCTTCACAGTTGGCTTCTTCTCACTTAAGGCAGTCCTGCTGTAGACCAAAGCACTGGAATTAGACTAATGCATGTGCACACCTCCTCCCGATAGGAAATACACAGCCTCGTACAGTCCTTCATTCCTGCCCCCTCCTCCAACTTAGGGCTTAGGGCTCAGACAGGGCTGGGTTCAAGACCGCCTTTGCTCTGAGTGAGAAAAGTTTCCTGAGCAAATTACAAGGACAAATCCGTGCCTTAAAATGTGAAAAATCTTGTAGAGACTCTTTTCAGACCCTCTTTCTACATATTTTAGAGCTACCTTGTTCTATAAGGTAGCTGCTAGCCAGATGTAGCTACCTAAAGCTAATTAAAATGAAATATGATCACAAATTCAGTTCTTGTTCACCCTTGCCACATTGCAAATGCCCCATAGCCAGTTGTGGCTTAGGGGCTGCTGTACCCAACAGCACAGATATAGACACAGCACTGATTTCTACCAGCACAGAAAGCACTATGGGACAGTGCTGATTGAAAAACACCATTTCTACATAATGAATTAACTTTTAAAAATCTTTATTTTTCTGGTTAAACAATTCCTCTAGCGATTCTAGCTAGGTAATATTTTGCTATCAAGGTTTCATCTCTGTGTACTCGAGAGTCATAGACCCGTGTCTAAAGAATATTCTATTAAATTTATATGCATATCCACACATGGAATGCTATGTAGCTATTTTTTAAAAAAGGAATGGGGAATTCTTTTTGTACTGGTCTGAAATGATTTCCAAAATTAGTATTAAATAAAAATGGCAGCCGGGCGCGGTGGCTCACACCTGTAATCCCAGCACTTTGGGAGGCCGAGGCGGGCGGATCACGAGGTCAAGAGATCGAGACCATCCTGGCTAACATGGTGAAACCCCGTCTCTACCAAAAATACAAAAAATTAGCTGGGTGTGGTGGCGGGTGCCTGTAGTCCCAGCTACTCGGGAGGCTGAGGCAGGAGAATGGCGTGAACCCGGGAGGCGGAGCTTGCAGTGAGCTGAGATCACGTCACTGCACTCCAGCCTGGGTGACAGAGCGAGACTCCGTCTCAAAAAATAAAAAATAAATAAAAAAATAAAAACAGCAAGGTGTGGACATTGTGTATGGTACCCAACACTGGGCATATGTATAGAATTGCTTCTGTATTTATAGAAAGGGTTCTTCTGAAAGGCTACAGAAGTAACCTCGCAGGCTCAGGGAGGGGAACTTCAAGGCTTAAGAATGGTTGGAGGAAGAGTGGCTTTTCACTGCACATGCTTTTGAATTTTGTACTATTTTAGTCATTCAAAACTTAAGAAAATAATATAGAGGCATAAATCAAAGGTCATGTACTTAAAAGTAGTTGCTATGCATGGGGCAATCTGATTTTTTCCAATAGGCACTATGCTTTTTCTTTTTCTTTTTTTTTTTGAGACAGGGTCTTGCTCTGTCACCCAGGCTGGACAGGAGTGCAGTGGTGTGATTATGGCTCACTGCAGCCTCGACCTCTGGGGCTCAAGCCATCCTCCTGCCTCAGCTTCTTGAGTAGCTTCTTGAGTAGCTGGGACCACAGGTGCATGCCACCACAGTCAGCTAATTTTTATATTGTTTTGTAGAGATGGGGTTTTGCTATGTTGGTCTTGAAGTCCTGGGCTTAAGGCGTTATGCATTTTCTAATCTTCCTACAATAACTATGCATCATTTGTGTGGCTAAAAGAAGGATTAAAAAAAATTTACAGGGGGGAGGGATAGCATTAGGAGATATACCTAATGTAAATGATGAGTTAATGGGTGCAGCACACTAACATGGCACATGTATACATATGTAACAAACCTGCATGTTGTGCACATGTACCCTAAAACTTAAAGTATAATAAACAACAACAATAAAAAAAAAAAGTACAACATTTTAGATGTTGTCTTCATTTAGATGGGTCGGCTTTCCAGCCTGCATGGTCAGGATTTGACCACACCTGTGGATAAAATGAAACTCCAGTGTTCACCTGATGGAGCTGAGGACTCAGAAAAGAGCTCAGCAGAAAGGGTCCAGACACCCACCGGGCGCAGTGGCTCCTGCCTGTAACCTCGGAACTTTGGGAGGCCAGTGCAGGCCGATCGCTTGAGCCCAGGAGTTCGAGACCAGCCGGGCCAACATGGTGAAACCCCATCTCTACAGAAAAATTTAAAAAATTAGTCAGGTGAGGTGTCATATGCCTGTAGTCCCAGATACTCAGGAGGCTGAGGTGGGAGGATCGCTTGAGCCTGGCTGCAGTGAGCTGTGATCGGGCCGCTGCACTCCAGCCTGGGCGACAAAGCCTGACACCAGGCTCCTCCAGAGGAGTTGCGGCCCCCCAGGCTCCTGCACAGAGGCTGCCCCCACATCTGCCCACAGGCCAGGCTGCCCAGGCTCCTTGGGGCACACACCTGACGCTGTTGAGCACGGCCTTGTCCTTGGTGGGCGGCTTGGTGATGGGCCGCTTGGTGCTCACCACCTTCACGGGGTGCTGCTCCTTCCCAGCCTTGCTGTACTTGCTCTTGTCAAACTTGGGCTTTGGCACGCCATACTTCCTCAGGATCTGTGGAGCACAGAGGTGGCAGGGAGACGCTGAGTTTCGTCCTGTGGGGCACCCGAGGCCCAGCCTGGGTATGGTGGGGACGGGCAGCTACCTGGGTGAGCTGATCTTCCAGCACCTTTTTTGGAGGCCGGACATTGGTGAAGAAGAGGTGGAGGAGGTTGCCTGGGGTCTGGGAGTTGATCTGCTCTTTGCTAAGATAAATGTCAGAGACTCTGATGGGCTTTGCTGGTGTCAGGCTCAGCGTCTGCTCTGAATGGGCACAGCTCTTAAATATCTCCGTCAGAACCTCTCTGGCCCCGGGCACCAGCTTCTCCCCTGTTGGATGGAGAGGGGGCAAAACAATTCTGCCATGAACATACATCAGGACAAACCCTGAGAGCATTCTGTTTGCAAACACTGTTTGAAAGGGGCAGTAGATGGACATCAGAGGAAGGGCGAGCTGCCCACCAAAGCCTGGTTCCCTCTCTGGGCACAGCCCAGCACATGCCCAGCCTTCCTTGCCATAAGGTGAGGCCCTGCAACCGTGGTCATTGTGGGATGTGAGCCACATGGGGGCCAGGCTGCTGTCCTCTGCACTTGGCCCCTACCTGGCTGCTCGGGGATGACAGGCCCCTCCCCGAGGGTGGGCACACTTCAGTGCTCACCCTGACTCTTACATCTGCAGGGAATTAACTTCCACTGAACTTGAGTCATTGTCCTCCTGGGGCTATTTATCATAGCAGTTTAGTCTAGAATAATCCCAGAGGATAGATAGTTAGCAAGTATTTTTAGTTGGAAGTACAACTTGTTAAACAGGTGATCGCATTCTTAGGAAATATTCTTCAAAATTGGTGTAATGAGCAGGTGAAAAAGAAAGTTTTCTGAGATACAAGAAAACTGTCTATGAGCACTGAAAAAGTATTTTTTTGTTCCCAAACAAGCACTCCAGAAGGTGCTCTCGCCTTTCCAAAGGGCCAGTCATGAACCCATCTGCATGCTCTCAGGAATCACTCCTTTCTCCTGGCAACCCAGGCCCCTCACTCCCTCTGGCCTGCTCCGTCTCCTGGGGAGTCTGGCCTAGGCCAGGCCCAGCTGTGGCAACTCCAGCACATCTGGGCTGAGGGTGGGAGGGGCAGGTGTGGGGAAGAGAGAGGCTGAGCCTTAAGCTAACTCAGCAGAGTCACAAGTTGAAAACCCTCACATGAGGCCAGGTGCGGTAGCTCACACCTGCAATCCCAGCACTTTGGAAGGCTGAGGCAGGTGGGTCACTTGAGGTCAGAGTTTGAGACCAGCCTGGGCAACATGGTGAAGCAAAGTACAAAAATTAGCCAGGCGTGGTGGCATGTGCCTGTTGTCTCAGCTACTCAGGAGGCTGAGACACAAGAATCTCTTGAAACCAGGAGGTGGAGGTTGCAGTGAGCCGAGATGGTGCCACTGCAATTCCAGCCTGGGTGACAGAGTGAGACTCTGTTTCAGAAAACAAAACAAAACAAAAAAACAACCCTCACATGAGGAGTGTACCTGGCACCATGAGGCATATCCATGCAGTACCAAAAGACCAGGTACCATATGTGGAAAGTCTGACTGTAAAAGAACCAGGAACTAGAACTAAAATTCAGTATCTAAGTATGAGAAGACTGGGAAAGATAATCATGGCAGAAAGACCTCAGGCTTCCTGTCAAGCAGACCGGACATCGACCTTGGGGGCAGCTGAGAGCTGAGGGGACAAAACGCATGCCAATAAGGGACAGGGCTGGGACCAGGATGAGCCCACCGAGGCTCAATGCCAGGCAAGATTTAAGGAAATGCCAAAAACCTCAGTCATCAAAATAAACAATACTTTACAGTAGTATTTTAATCAGTCAGAATTATTTAGTAGCACTTGTGAGCTAAAAAAAAAAAAAAAAAAAATTGGCAAGGTGGCTCACGCTTGTAATCCCAGCACTTTGGGAGGCTGAGGCAGGCCTCCGCAGGATTACCTGAGGTCAGGAGTTCAAGTCCAGCCTAGCCAATGTGGTGAAAACCCCTCTCTACTAAAAATACAAAAATTTGCCAGCATGGTGATGAGTGCCTGTAGTCCCAGCTACTCAGGAGGCTGAGGTAGGAGAACTGCTTGAACCCCAGAGGTGGAGGATGCAGTGAGCTGAGATCGCATCACTGCATTCCAGCCTGGGCGACAGAGCGAGACTCCATCTCAAAAAAAAAAAAAAATTAATGTAAAAAAACCTCCATAATAAGCAAAATATTTACAATGCTGTGCTGACCGATATCAGAGCCTGAGAAAAATATCAGTAATGCTGATCCTATCTTTATTTAAAATTTTAACACTTTGCTGATCATGGATACTTTACATTAATTTTGACTTTAAAAAAACTGTACTAGAATATTACTTATCTTACTGACTGAGTTTTCTGGAGCCCCATTAAATTGTGTCCCCAAGATCTCACTTACCTCACCCTGATCCCACCTCTGAGGGAACATTTCCAGATTTCATGATTAGGGTAAGCAAGTTTTTTTTTTTTTTTTTTAAAGATGGGGTCACCCAGGTTGGACTGCAGTGGTGTGATATCAGCTCACTGCAGCCTCCAACTCCTGGGCTCAAGTGATCTTCCCAGCTTAGCCTCCTGAGTAGCTGGGACTACAGGCATGCGCCACCATGCCCAGCTTATTTTATGTTTTGTAGAGACGAGGTCTCACTATGCTGCTCAGGCTGGTCTCAAACTCCTGGGCTCAAGCAATCCATCTGCCTCGGCTTTCCAAAGTGCTGGGATTACAGGCATGAGCCACTTTGCCGGGCCTGGGGTAATAATTTTAAACAACAAAACCTCTACTCAAATTACATTTTTTGGCTGGGTACAGTGGTTCACACCTGTAATCCCAGCACTTTGGGAGGCTGAGGCGGGCGGATCACCTGAGGTCAGGAGTTTGAGACTGGCCTGGCCAACATGGTGAAACCCCGCCTCTACTAAAAATACAAAAATTAACTGGGTATGGTGGTATGCCTGTAATCCCAGCTACCGGGGAGGCTGAGGCAGGGAGAATTGCTTGAACCTGGGAGGTGGAAATTTCAGTGAGCTGAGACTGCACCACTGCACTCCAGCCTGGGTGACAGAGTGAGACTCTGTCTTAAAAAAAAAAAAAATTTACAATTTTTTACTTCAAAAACACAAAACAACACAGCAACTCTATGACGAAATTTCAAATATTAAAGAATTAGATAGGCCGGGCGCGGTGGCTCAAGCCTGTAATCCCAGCACTTTGGGAGGCCGAGACGGGCGGATCACGAGGTCAGGAGATCGAGACCATCCTGGCTAACACGGTGAAACCCCGTCTCTACTAAAAAAAATACAAAAAATTAGCCGGGCGAGATGGCGGGCGCCTGTAGTCCCAGCTACTGGGAGGCTGAGGCGAGAGAATGGCGTAAACCCGGGAGGCGGAGCTTGCAGTGAGCTGAGATCCGGCCACTGCACTCCAGCCTGGGTGACAGAGCGAGACTCCGTCTCAACAAAAAAAAAAAAAAAAAAAAAGAATTAGATTAAGGCCGGTGTGATGGCTCACACCTATAGTCCTAGCACTTTGGGAGGCCGAGGCTGGAGGACTGCTTGAGTCTAGGAGTTTGAGACCAGCCTGGGCAACATAGGAAGACTCTCTCTGTACAAATAATAAGTAAAATAATTTTTTTTAAAGAAAAGAATTTTAAAAAGAAAAAAGGAATAAAAAAAGAAAAAAAGAGGAATTAAAAAAAAAAAAGAAATTAGTGGGAAGGAGACAGAGTTTGCTCCACAAAAGAGCCACCAGAATGGCAAAAGGGCTGGCAAACGGGACTTCAGAGAAAAAAGGGCTGGAACTGTTTCTTTCCCAGGGGTCAGTTTACAAGGGGGAGGCATGAGCTGTCCTCAAGCATATGACCAAATACTTACCAGCAATGTTCTAGCTGCATAGGACAGAACAAAATAAATACACTTGCACTTGAACCAGGGGAAGCCTGGCTAGACAAAAAGGAAAAAATGACTTGAATACAAGCCCACATTCAAGCCTGTTGCAGGCGGTGCAAAGCCACCCCTGGTAGCCTCTCCAGCTGGAACATGGCAGGCCTGTGGCAGGGGCTGCCCCCATGGCCTTCAGTGCCCTGACAGCTGGGAGAGGAGGGGAACATTTCTTCTTTTCACATCATACAAAGATGCACACAATCAGCCCCTACTGGCAAACAATGGAGCCTCTTGTCCCATCTCCCCAACACTCTCTGAATTGTTTTCAAAATCTGCAACCCAGGAATAGCTGCCAAGTTCCTCTTTAATGCAAGATGTTAAAAATAGGGGACACTGGGGAGGAGAGGAGATTTTAATGCAGTTTTTTTCTGTGAGCCTAAAATTGCTCCACAAAAAGTCTACAGATTAAAAACAAATCCAGAACCCACCTTTAATTGACTTATCATTGAAATAATCTTCTAACCCTGGGCTCCCTTGAGTATCAAAGAGACTCTGATTTACTACAGACACGGTTAGAATCTCTTCGGTTGACATTTCCATCAATTCATCTTCACCATCCAAACTTGACAAGCCAATCAAATCATTATTGTTAAATAAACTTGCTCGAATTTTCTCAATTTTGGCTCGGGATCTTATCTGTGTGAACAGAGAACAGGGTCAGGATTTAAGTAGCGTGACCAGGCATTCAGTGTGAGTGAACTTCTCCCTCCCACCTTTTCCTGGAAACCCTCTATTCGTCTGGAGAGATGTGAGAGCTGCCCGACTCCGGTGAGCTGGACCTCCTGGGAAACTTTCTCCCACAGGCCAACAACAGCAACTTTTAGCAAACGACTCAACCTGAAATCTCGTCACTAAACCTCGGCTAGGTCTGTGGCTTGCCTCTGATTCCCAGGGAGTAAAAATCCATGCCTAACTGAGGAAGTCTCCACGAAGGAGGATGATGGATTCAAAGAAGTGATTCTAGGAAAGAAACCAGCTGCTTGATCCTTGAACCCTCCTTGCAGAGCCTGCTGGGAGAGTATAACGCATGTCAGTTCCCTACCTGTACTGTTACGCAAAGGCACAGAAAGGCTTTGATGCAGGATTTCTAAACAGTGAGGCCTAAGAAATACATGGGATCCTGTAGTGGAACTATGACTCGCTAGCATGCAGGTCATCTGAAACTCAGAATCACCTAGGACAGGATGGCAGGAGTCTATCCTCACACTGCTTAGTGACCATCCCTCCTGCCAATGGCAACACCAAAAAGAACAAAAAGAACCCAAGGCCGCTCAAGAAGATGTGATGGGGCTGAGTCAGAATGCACCGATGGCAGCCACCCACCAGGGAAGGCCAGGCCCTGAGCCCTCTGGCTCCCCTTTACTTTGTGATATGGGACTTGGTGTCACTCTTAGAGATGTCATCCCCAGCAGACTCATTGTGCTCATTCCAAGAGCTACCCCAGGGAGCCCCTGACTGCTCCACCATTACCTACTAGGAAATAAATTTGGAAGGTTTAAAGAGGCTTGGGGGATTGAAATGGGTCATGATTTAGTGGTTGCAGAGGCTTGAGAGCTGTTACCTCCACGACTGCGAAGCCTTTGATGGGGCGTGCCACTAGGGGCTGGTGGTCCAGGGAAGTTACTGTGTACATGGAGCCCATGTCCGATACCAAGGCCGTCTCTGCATTGTCCAGGGGCTCCCCCAGACTGCCCAGGCTGCCCAGGCTGCCGGTGCTGCACAGGGAAATGTCCAGGCTCTCCTGGCTGGACACCACGTGGGGCTCCAACAGGCCCGGAGGGATGGGCAGCTCAAGGCCGGCAGGCAGCGGATCCACGGAGAGGTCGCTGACAGTTTGGGAGATGCCCTGGGAGCTGCAGATGGATGCCTGGCTGGTGGAGGCGGAGGCGCTGATGCTCATGGCGGGGGTCAGGCTGCTGGATGTGCTGACTTCCATGCTGTCTGTGCCAGGGAAGGCCAGTGTCTTCTCCGGCTCAGCTTTCCCGTCCCCGCCCTCAGCCTTGTCTTTTGGCTTCTTGGGGTCTTCTTCCTGCAGCGGGATGTAGATCTCGTCTTTGAAGACCCCGCCGTGGGCGTTGCAGGCCTTGCGGATGGCGCCTCTGACTACACCCTCGTCCAGGTGGGTGGGGATCCCGGAGATCACAAGCAAGCGGCTGTGGGCGGTGGGGCCCACCAGGGCCTGGCAGGCATCGGCGATGGCATCACTCGTCACGCCCAGCCCCTGTGGGTCCTTCCTGGTGAGGTGGCGGAGGATGATGAGCAAGGTGAGTGCGCGGTGGAACCACAGCATGTCCTCGGGCTTGCTGCCTCCGATGCTGAGCACGGTGGGGTCCGAGTCCACGGTGCGAGAAGACTGGCGCTTGCCCGACGAGGAGGCCTTTTCCCGCTTCATCTTGACTTTTTTCCTCTTGGAGAGGAGGCTGGGACTCTGCGGGGTCTGTCCTGGTGAGGACGAGGAGGAGGAGGACGAGTCACTGAGATTTGGGGCGGTCGCTGAGGTCACCCCGCTGGCTGTGACACTCATGTTAGTAGGCAGGGTCACTTCGGCCACCGCCAGGCACCCTTCCATGAGTGCATGAAAATACGTAGAGAACCTGCCCTGGTCGCCGGCCGCCGGGCCCCCGGATCCCCCACAGGTGCTGCCTGAGACCCAGTTCTGCGTCTCCTCATCGTACAGCTTGTGGAGCTCCGACTGCAAGGCCATCAGCATGGCCAGGCAGGGGTTCAGCTGGAGGGCGATTGAGGAGGACAGGCCAGCAGGGTGCCGCCTCTGCTCCAGGGTGTGCACAGTGCGCAGGAGCTCTGCCAGGAGATGGAAAACAAGCTCCTTCACGCACGCTGCCATGTCCGTGGTCCACAGGAAGTTTCCTGAGGCAAATGAAAATAGTAACAGTAATTACTATGCAGCACTGGCTATGTTCCAGGCCCAGTTCTGAGCCTAGAATCAACCCTCATAACAACCCTGTGAACAGAGACTGTGCAATTCAGTCCCTTCTTACAGATGAAGAAACAGAGGTTGGGAGGTGGAGGCCTGGCTGGAGGTCACACAGCTACCAGACAAGAGAGCTGGGATTCAGAGCTGAGGGGTTGGCCCCAGAGGTGAAGGCTTTGACCTTTGTGCCCAATGGCAGGGTGCCAGCAAAACACCGTCATTTTCTGTCTCAAAAGGTTATGCAGCATGTTGGTGATAAGTCCCTAGAATAAAGTTTCCCAAAGTACTGGATGTTTACTACGGGGGCACACAAGCCAATTTTACCAAATGGCACTGAAACACACACTGAAACATTGTTCCTTTTAAACTCCTCTTTTAGTCCTGTTTTTTGTCAACAAGAAAGCCTTACTTTGAGGGTGGTTTTTTTTTTTTTTTTGAGACAGGGTCTTGCTCTGTCACCCAGGCTGGAGTGCAGTGGCATAATCATAGCTCACTGCTGCCTCAGCCTCCTGGGCTCAAGCGATACCTCAGCCTCCTAGGTAGCTGGGATTACAGGTGTGTGAGACCATGCCCAGCTAATTTTTGTATTATTATTTTTCTTTTGCAGAGACAGTTTTCATGGTTTTGCCATGTTGCCCAGGCTGGTCTAGAACTCCTGGGCTCAAGCGATCCTCCCACCTCAGCCTCCCAAAGCGCTGGGTTTACAGGTGTGTGCCACTGTGCCTGGCCATGAGGCTGGCACATTCTTTTTTTTTTTTTTTTTCTTTTTAAATTTTTTTTTTTTTTTTTTTTTTTTGAGACGGAGTCTTGCTCTGTCGCCCGGGCTGGAGTGCAGTGGCCGGATCTCAGCTCACTGCAAGCTCCGCCTCCCAGGTTCACGCCATTCTCCTGCCTCAGCCTCCCGAGTAGCTGGGACTACAGGCGCCGCCACCTCGCCCGGCTAGTTTTTTGAATTTTTTTTAGTAGAGACGGGGTTTCACCGTGTTAGCCAGGATGGTCTCGATCTCCTGACCTTGTGATCCACCCGTCTCGGCCTCCCAAAGTGCTGGGATTATAGGCTTGAGCCACCGCGCCCGGCCTCTTTTTAAATTTTTTAAGGCCAGGCTTACTGTTAGCATTCTGGCTAACACGGTGAAACCCCGTCTCTACTAAAAAAATACAAAAAACTAGCCGGGCGAGGTGGCGGGTGCCTGTAGTCCCAGCTACTCGGGAGGCTGAGGCAGGAGAATGGCGTAAACCCAGGAGGCGGAGCTTGCAGTGAGCTGAGATCCGGCCACTGCACTCCAGCCTGGGCGACAGAGTGAGACTCCGTCTCAGAAAAAAAAAAAAAAAAAAAAATTTTAAAATTTAAATCATATTTTAAAAATACTTTATTTTTTCATTTTTTATTTTTTGAGAGTGAGTCTCAGTCTGTCACCCAGACTGGAGTGCAGTGGCATGATCTCAGCTCACTGCAACCTCTGACTCCTGGGTTCAAGCAATTCTCTGCCTCAGCCTCCCGCATAGCTGGGATTACAGGCTCCTACCATCATGTCCAGCTAATTTTTGTATTTTTAGTACAGACAGGGTTTCATCATCTTGGTCAGGCTAGTCTTGAACTCCTGACCTACCTCGTGATCCACCCGCCTCAGCCTCCCAAAGTGCTGGGATTATAGGCATGAGCCACCGTGCCTGGCCTTCTTTAATAATTTTTTAAGCTACTTTGTTTTTTTTTGTTTGTTTTTTGTTTTGTTTTGTTTTGTTTGCTGAGACAAAGTCTGCCTCTATCACCCGGGCTGGAGTGCAGTGGCGTGATCTCAGCTCATTACCACCTCCGCCTCCCAGGTTCAAGCAATTCTCATGCTTCAGCATCCAGAGTAACTTGAATTACAGGCATGGGCCAGCACACCCAGATAATTTTTATATTTTTAGAAGAGATGGGGTTTCATCATGTTAGCCAGGCTGGTCTTGAACTTCTGGCCTCAAGTGGTCTGTGTGCCTCAGCCTCCCAAAGTGCTGGGATTACAGGTGTGAGCCACTGTACCTGGCCAAGGCTGGCATATTCTTTTTTGCTTTTTTGAGACGGAGTTGTGCTCTTCTTGCCCAGGCTGGAGTGCAATGGCGCAATCTTGGCTCACTACCACCTCTGCATCCTGGGTTCAAGCAATTCTCCTGCCTCAGCCTCCCGAGTTGCTGGGATTATAGGCATGTACCACCACACCCAGCTGATTTTGTATTTTTAGCAGAGACAGGGTTTCGCCATGTTGGTCAGGCTGGTCTCTAACTGCTGACCTCAGGTGATTCACCCGCCTCGGCCTCCCAAAGTGCTAGGATTATAGGTGTAAGCCACTGCGCCTGGCCAGCTGGCATATCCTTAAGAGAAAGCGGGCCAGAGTCCCAGAGCCTTTGACAGGGAACAGTATTCAGCTAGATTTTTGTGATGGCAACTCTTTTCTTTGAATGTATATATGTATGTATGAATGGATGGACAGATGGACTGATTGACTGATTGAGACAGGGTCTCATTGTGTTGCCCTGGCTGGTCTTAAACTCCTGGACTCAAGTCATCCTTTTGCCTCAGCCTCCCAAAGTGCTGGGATTACAGGTGTGAGACACCAGGCCCAGCCTGTATTTATTTTTATGGGCACCTTTTAGTTATGCCAATGGATACTAATTTTGTATTTAGAGAAGTGATGTAAAGGTTTTCTTTTTTTTTTTTGAGACAGAGTCCCACCCTGTCACCCAGGCTGGAGTGTAGTGGCGTGATCTCGGCTCACTGCAAGCTCCGCCTCCTGGTTTCATGCCATTCTTCTGCCTCAGCCTCCAGAGTAGCTGGGACCACAGGTGCCCGCCACCACGCCCGGCTAATTTTTTGTATTTTCAATAGAGAAGGGGTTTCACCGTGTTAGCCAGAATGGTCTCAGTCTCCTGACCTCGTGATCCACCTCGGCCTCCCAAAGTGCTGGGATTACAGGCATGAGCCACCGTGCCTGGCCAAGGTTTCCTTAAAAACTGAATTTAAGTTTTAAAAAAGGAGGAGTTGATTGCAATAAAAACTGTTAAATAAATAAATGCTGGCTGGGTGCAGTGGCTCATGCCTGTAATCCCAGTACTATGGGAGGCCAAGGCAGGTGGGTCACCTGAGGTCAGGAGACTGAGACCAGCTTGGCTAACATGGTGAAATCCCGTTTTTACTAAAAATACAAAAAAATTAGCTGGGCATGGTGGCGGGCGCCTGTACTCCCAACTACTCAGGAGGCTGGGGCAGTAGAATCACTTGAACCCAGGAGGCAGAGGTTGCAGTGAGCTGAGATCATGCCACTGCATTCCAGCCTAGGTGACACAGTGAGACTCCATTTCAAAAAAATAAAATAAGTAAGTATATAAATGCTGATAGGCACAATTTGTGGACATGGCAACAATCATATAATGGTGGCATGATAATGACTGAAGTTTGGGAAACACTGTCTCGAACCACAAGATGGACCACACGTTTGTGCCAAGGTCTCCTTCGTACCAGACACGTATCTTACATTCACACATACCCTGGATCTGAGTGGAAAGAGAGAAAGCTCATGTACGTTAAGACACGATTAGGGATCATGAACATCTAAAGCCTGCATCCCACTGAGCCAGCTGAGCCCTCACCCTGCAAAAGAGCGAACTGCAGTTTGCTACATCCAGATGGCTCTTGTACAGGATAAAAGATTACTGGCTGGGGGAATCCCAAGGGTCTGCTGAAGCTGACTTACTAAGTCCAGCACCTACCAACGAGGGGACTAAGCTTCCTGCTCTCTCAGGACTGACACTGCTTGCAAATTCTGGTTGGAAACAAGTTTGTGACTGTCCTGGAACATGGGCTCTCATAGAACCTTCACAGAGGACAGGTGTCCATGCTCCCCTCTCCGCTGGGGCACAGGGCTAGGCCCTCAGATGCCAGAACTATTCACGTCACCTCCGTTGTCCTTGCTTTACCGTTTAGCATTCATGTAAGATGACCTTGGAGATAATTCTTCACCAAAATTATACATGGCGGCCTATGAGCTGAAACTCATTCTCAGACAGTGTTCCCTGCTTATGTTCCCCCATCCACTCCCTGGGTGTTTTTCATTTTTTTGCAGAGAAAGGGTCTGGCTATGTTGCTCCATATCCTGAACTCAAGCGATCCTCTTGCCTCAGCCTCTCAAAGTGCTGGATTACAGGTGTGAGCCACTGCACTTGGCCCTCCTAGGGTGTATGAAAGAATTTGACTTGGTTGCCAACATTTAAAAATTGAGAAATTCACATCGACATTTGGATTCCTGGATTTTCTTGAAATAAGAAATTACGGTTCTGGCAGGAGCAGAGCCATGTTCTCCTGTAGCAGTGGGTGACAGGACACGTGTCCTCTGTGCCTCCAGCTCACCAAAGTCCCCCTGCCAACTTTCCTCTTTATTTCCCTCATTTAGCTGATCTGTTTGAACCCTGAAGGCACTGAAGGCATCCGAGTGTGCAACGTTTTCTGTTTTTTTGAGACGGAGTGTCACTTTTGTTGCCCAGGCTGGAGTGCAATGGTGCAATCTTGGCTCACTGCAACCTCTGCCTCCTGGGTTTCAAGCAATTCTCCTGCCTCAGCCTCCTGAGTAGCTGGGATTACAGGCATGCACCACCATGCCCGGCTAATTTTTTGTATTTAGTAGAGACAGGGTTTCATCATGTTGGTCAGGCTGGTCTCGTACTCCTGACCTCAGGTGATCCACCCACCTCGGCCTCCCAAAGTGCTGGGATTACAGGAGTGAGCCACCGCGCCCGGCCGAGTGTGCAATGTTTTCTTCCCTGCAACATCATGAAAAAATTAAAAAATATAGAAAGCCTGAAGAAATTATACAGTAAATACCTATGTACTTACCAGCTAGATTCCACCATAAACATGTTGCTGTATTTGCTCTACTACATATCTGTCTACCCCTCTATTCATCCACACACCCATCTTAGTTTTTGATTATTTCAAAATAAGTTGTAGACATCAGTATGCTTCCTCCCTACACACTTTTTTTTTTTTTTTTGAGACGGAGTCTTGCTCTGTCGCCCGGGCTGGAGTGCAGTGGCCGGATCTCAGCTCACTGCAAGCTCCGCCTCCCGGGTTTACGCCATTCTCCTGCCTCAGCCTCTGGAGTAGCTGGGACTACAGGCGCCCGCCACCTTGCCCGGTTAGTTTTTTGTATTTTTTAGTAGAGACGGGGTTTCACCATGTTAGCCAGGATGGTCTCGATCTCCTGACCTCGTGATCCGCCCGTCTCGGCCTCCCAAAGTGCTGGGATTACAGGCTTGAGCCACCGCGCCCGGCCTCCTCCCTACACACTTAAAGAGGTATATCATTAATTAAAGTTTAGTATTTATTTAGAACTTGTTTAGGTAAATTTGCATATGGTAAAATGCACAACTTTCACATTTATCATTCCATGAGTTTTGCAACCTTTTTGACCCTTTGAGGAACTATGCAGTTATAACCTTTGATTTTGCAACATCGTTCATTTCCACACCACCCTTCACCCCTAAAGTTACAATAATGGCCTATACTTCTGTTTTAAAGTAAAGTGGATAAAGTTAATCTTATTTTCGTCCTTCGTTAGTTGCCATTCCTCAAAATAATGAAAATACCCGACAAATCATGGATTTGGGAGTCTAGGTTGTACCTTAAGATCTATTCCCCAAGCCCACTTCAAACGACAGCCTCTGAAGGAGGCTGCAGCTGCCTGGGTTACCTGTGGCCACTCCCTGCACCACCTGGCAAGCTCCTTCCTCAGGCACCATGCCGGCTCCACTCACACCCTAGATTCCGATCCCCAGGGAAGGCAGCCTCACCTAGCAGCTCCACCACCTGCAGGAGGACGGATGTCGGAATGGTGTCAGGCTCATCTTCGGACTTTCCTTCACTGTCCTCTGATTTCCAGGACAGCAGCTGCTCTGCGAAGGCCATAGCCAGTGGGAACTCCAGGGGCAGGGAATGTAACACTAGAACTGCTCCAGGAGGTGGAGACACCCCTGCAAGAAGCACCCAGGAGGAAAGCAGGTGATTGGCAGCACCTGACCCAAATAAGCCTCACAAAAGATCCTGCCGGGTGTGCACGCAGAAACAGGGCTGGAGAGCCCACCCACTCATCTGCTCCAGGATGAGGACACATAACTCCCGACACTCTGGACAGTGGGCTGCAGGGACACGAGGAGATGGAGGCTATCCCTCCAGGGAGTCCACTTACTGGGGTGGATTCAGCAAATGGGACAAAGGGCAGAGATGAGAACAGAGGACACACACTTGTCATTCAGTTAGATACCAACCAGAATGGGGACAGTAAGTAACACTTTAAAAGATGCCTCACTGGGATATTCCCAGCTTGGTAAAGAAATAATCAGTCCTTTGGTATGGCTGCAATCCCACTAAGACCATTATGCTTATACAGTGGACTAGCAAGGGGTCCCCAAGACTTAAGACTACTGGCACCTTGGGTTTTGATTATCTTATCACCTTTTGTCACTGCCATGGCCTACGTGTGACCAAAGCTGTCTACAGTGAAAGGAAGAAGGTCCAAGGCTTGATCCCCCTCACATCCTGCACTGTACCCCAAGCCCCTCTATAAACACCAGTCAGACAGAAGTCAGGGCATCAGAGGGCTTTGGACAAGTCAGATGCAAACCACATTGGCTTGTGTACTCTGGGGTGAATGTTTACGTGGTGATAATTGTGGAATGACAGAGATCCTCTGTTTTAAATGTTAAGTTTAAAATACAGCTAGTATAGGCAAAATACTATGAAAAACAGACTCTAATAACAAAGACCATAAAGTTGTTTAGCAATGACCAAATCACTTAAGAAAAGTCCTTTCATTTCATTCCCTAAGATGCAGTGTCTCAAGGACTGGGGCTGTGGAGAAGCCCAGGCCTGTTATTTTGGCTAAAAGTTCATATATGTTTTCTGTCTCTGGCAAACACGTGTCAGTCTTTTCCTGTCAAGCATGCCAAGAAGGAGCAGTGCAGGCCTGTGACAAGGATTTCCTTTCTTTTCTGTGCACAGTCAGATACAGAGCCAGCGGGCCCTGGTGCATACAGAGGACAGGCAGTGACGGCTTCAGGGCATGTGGAGGCAGAGCCCTCATCTAACTCTAAAACCATGGAGGCTTCAAAAAATGCCCAGGAGATGAGAGCAATCGAGCTTCCAGTTAGATGAGGAGCAGACGCTCACAGTGGCCAGTGCCCTGGTGAGCCATGTTGAGAATCTGGTTAATGAGAACTCAAGGAATGGCAACTGGGATTATCATAGCCTGAGTCAGCTGTAAGGTTGTGATTGCTCTGGTTATATCATTCTAAACAGACACATCTCAGCACACACTTGTGAAAAGAAATGAAATCTCCAATGTAGTCTGGACAGCATCTGCCAGGCCTTCCCTAGGTAGGAAAGATAAGTCTTTTAATTTACTGCCTCTAAAAGAAACAGCAGTTTCTTCTAGAAGAAGTCCCAAGAAGTCCTATTCTTTATCAATAGGAATTGGAACATGCAAGGTACACAATTCATTATAGCTTCACAAAGAAGGCAAGCGGAGAATGACTCCAGTTGTTCTCATCACGACAAGCTGCTGGAGACTCACCCAGTTTGATGTGGACCCTGTCTGTGGAGAGGACCACAGAGGGGTACTGGTCAGCGGTGGGGGGAGGTGCAAGCCCAGTGTTGGCCGGGGAGGCGTCCCGTGGGTAACAGGCAGCCTCGATGAGGTTCAGCTGGCCATTTCGCTTCACTTTGTGGCCGAGGCCGTATACAAGCACCCGTGCCCATGGCGCCTTGTACAGAGAGGAGCTGAGAAAGAGGGATGGGTGGGTGTTAATACAGGGTCTAGCCACGCACATGGGGACAGGCAGCATTGCCTTCTCACCAGGGGACATTAGATGAGAACTGGGCCCAAGTCATTTCCACCACACTTTAGAAGGTCATTCTTTATAGACTAATTCCCCAAACACAGAAATATGGAGAGAACTGTAAGTCATTTGCATTAAAGAATCAAAGTGATTTGAATTTTTTTCCTTGGCCAGTTTCACTAGAATTTATTTAGCTTTCCTCTCCCCATCACCATCTTCTTGAGAACAGGCAACTTACTCTTTGCGGAATCCAGATTGACTTTCTTTACAAGACACAACAACAAAAGCTGCCCCAGGGAAATTCACGTCCATGTTGACTTTGGATTCGGAAATTGGGAACTCTTCGGAGGGGAACTGCTCTGGTGCTGTCTGCAAAGAGACATTGAATAAGGAAAGCCACGGGCTAAACACAGGGACAGCATTTCATCTTCTCATCTCACATGGCCCAGGAAATCAGCCAAACGACTAAATAGCCCTCTGGAAGGAAGCAACCTACAGATAAGATAAAGCAGAAGAGCTTCTAGGAAAAGGAAATTGAGAGGAATGGGAACTTGGAGGGGAAAGGAGAGTCATTTTCAGCAAGCCAGTGAGACTCCCAGTTAAAAACGGTTAACCACACTGCAGGAACATGAGCTTTAGACTTCTACCTGCAGGAAAGAGCAGATCTGTTTCGTCAGCTCTAAAAGGCTCTCTTCGCCCTGGTGCAGGGTCCGGGTGATGGCCACGTTGAGCCACTCTCTCACTGTCTGGGAGTTGCCCTGGTAAAAGAGGTCCGTGGCGGAGCAGTTCTGGGAATGGATGCAATGCTGTAAAGACTGCGCGAGGAGGATCGAGCTGGAGCTGATTGTGCCGTCTGGGGACGGAAAGGAAACAGAAGTTGACAAGAATCAAAGCAGCCAGTAGCTGCGAGAGTCTAAGTAACAGACAATGAATAACCCATCCAGAAACCCCAGATGGGAGGGTTATCCTGGATATGATGTCCTGGATAACAGATGCCGGCAATCAGATCCTCTGCTTCAGGATGGTGGAGGGGGATCCAGGAGATCAATGGGCTTCATATTTTTGCTTTCTTTTCAGCTGTGAAACTGTTTCCTAAAATAAAATCTACAGAGAGGCCCAGGTCTATGAAATATATCAAATGGGGCTGCTTGGATCCAGGGGTTCCCAGAGCCTGACCTATCTGACTATCCTGGCCCGCCCTTGCAGGGTACCTCAGGGCAGAGCCTGTAGAGAAGCTTGTTAGATCATCATGGCAAAACTTCTGCCACCACACTTGATGCTTTCCAGGTATGTTTCAGGGCATCTAAGTTCTTGGGGTGGGCTGTAGACCCCAGGTGCTCATATGGGCCAGTAGAGATGTAGGGCATACATGCCCTGGCTGGGTGGGACCCCACAGTTGTGAGCTGGCGGGCAGCTACCCAGGATGCTGACTGGGCTTAGAATGCTACCTGCAAGTGAGCTTTGAGGGGTGCCCCTGCCTGCCTCACCTCTTTTTTTTTTTGAGAGAGAGAGTCTTGCTCTATTGCCAGGCTGGAGTGCAGTGGCATGATCTCGGCTCATTGCAACCTCCGCCTCCTGGGTTCAAGTGATTCTCCTGCCTCAGCCTCCCAAGTAGCTGGGACTACAGGCACCCACCACTACGCCCAGCTAAGACCTCTTGTTCCCATCTTAGTTGCTGGGAGATCAAGGGGGCAGGTCAGAGGCTGAGATGCCAGGGGAAGACAGAAAGGGCCCCTCAGTCCTGGACGGGGCTGAAGGCAGACTCATCACCTGGCATTCACTGGGTAGCAGACACAGCCCTCATGCCAAGGGCACACAGGCTGGCCTTTGGAACAGCCTCACCAGAACTTATAATGAACCAAATAGGTCTGCTTTGGAGGACGCTGATGACAGGAACATTCCCTTTCTTTCTAATGTCAAATACAATGTCTGTGGCAACAATACAGTGACTTGGCTTCATAAATAATACTTAATTTTCTTTGATCCACAATTATTCTGGAAAACTCGATGAATGCTTAACAGAGTAATGACTCAAGAGAGTAATCCATTACATTTTCAAAGAGTGAGAAAGCCCTGCCAGGAGAATCCCAGTTCCTGGGTGCAATTTCTCACGTGAGCCTATGCGCACAATGAGGCACTTCTCGCCCTCACGCGGAAATGACTACACTATGTACAGCACCCGCCTGGTGCTGAGTTCCAGAGTGACAGCAGCAAAGCCAAGTTTTACCTGGGAGGGGAGGCGCGAGGAGCTGATTGGACAGCAGCTGCAAGTGCTCCAGGGTAATGTCCCGGATGGCAGGGATGTGGAAGAGGCGGGTGAACAAGTGAGGCAACTTGGGGGCGAAGATATTGAGCAGGGCCATACGGCAGTACAGCCTGGCCAGCGCAGCCTCACAGCGCAGCAGCTCCCTGCAAGGGAAAAGGTAGATGCTCAAAGCCCTGATGCTCTGGCCCCCATACTGGGACCAGGCCGCAGGTTCTGAAGGGAGAGGATCCCATCTCAGGCTTTCCTTCCAGCCTGATGTTCCAAACCCTAAGGGGGAGTCACTTGAGTTTTAAACAAAAGTCACATTGAGTTATATTGTTATGTTTGATTTTTCCCAGCTCAAAAAATCACTGTAGAGAAAAAAAAAAAATACACGTCCACACAAAAATTTGTACATGCATGTTTTTCGCTTTTGTTTTCCTTTTCGAGACGGAGTCTCACTCTGTCGCCCAGGCTGAAGTGCCATGGCACGATCTTGGCTCACTGTAAGCTCTGTCTCCCAGGTTCACGCCATTCTCCTGCCTCAGCCTCCCAAGTAGCTGGGACCACAGGCTCCCGCCACCACGCCTGGCTAATTTTTTGCACCTTTAGTAGAGACGGGGTTCTACTGTGTTAGCCAGGACGGTCTTGATCTCCTGATCTCGTGATCCGCCCGCCTCGGCCTGCTAAAGCACTGGAACCACAGGCGTGAGCCACCGCGCCCGGCCCACATGTATGTTCATAGTAGCATTATTCATAATAGCCAAATAGTGATAAGAACTCAAGTGTCCACTAACTCAATGGTAAGTCTATACAATGGAGTATTATTCAGCCATCAAACAGATGAAAGACTGACACATGCCACAACAGGAATAAACCTTGAAACATCATGTTCAGTGAAAGACACCAGATACAAAGGGCCACCTATTGGACTCCATTTCTGTAAATTGTCCAGAGGAAAATGCAGAGAAACAGAAAATAGACTGGTGGTTGCCAGGAGATGGTAGGAAAGGAGGATGGGAAGTAACTGCTATGGGTATGGGGTTTCTTTTGGGGTGATAAAAATGTTCTAAAATTGATTGTGGTAATGGTTGGACGACTTTGTGAATATAATAAAAACCACTGACTTGTGTACTTTAAATGGATGAATTGTATGGTATGTAAATTATATCTCAAAGTTATTACAAAAATACCAATGTGGGCATTTTTGTATGCGATAAATCTGTGAAGTGATTGGCATTCAACTTGAATAACAGCTCATTAGTGCCTAAGCACATCTTACGGGGCCAGGTGCAATGGCTTACACCTGTAATTCTAGCACTTTGGGAGGCCAAGGCAGGAGGATCACTTGAGTTCAGGAGTTTGAGACCAGCCTGGGCAACATGGTGAGACTCCCTCTCTACAAAAAAATAGAAATCGCCCTGTAGTCTCGGCTACTTGGGAGGCTGAGGTGGGAGGACTGCTGAGCCCAGTAATTGGCGGCTGCAGTGGGCTATGACTGTGCCACTGCACTCCAGCCTGGGTGACAGAGCAAGACTTTCTAAAAAACAAAAACCTAGGCCCCAAACTCACTCTGAAGCCACGGGGGTCATTTGATATTCCTACTGACTCTAATTAAATTTAATGTTGGTGTATCATAATTCAAATTTAGGTGTAATGGCAATTAAAGAAACAACCCCACATGGAACACCTGATGAGTATGTGTGTGAAGTGAAGAGAAACAAAAAGAAGGCGGCTAAGAAACTACATCGTAGGTAGTTTCTTCCTTATCAACACCAGTCTGTGTGGTTCTCATGTCAGGATGAACAATAAACACACTTCTCCTGTCTCCTCCCTCCTTGGAAGCCCATGTGGTCACTGTATTAACAAAGCACATTAGGACCATGGCAGCAAAACTGGTAAGGACTGAATGGGCAAGCTGAGAACCCCACAGTTCTCTCCATGGCTTTCACCTCAGACTTTATAGGCCAGAGTTACCAGGGACAGAACTGTCTGTTTTGTTTTCTTGGGCTTTTTTGAGACGGGTCCTGTTGCCCAGACTGGAGTGCAGTGGCGTGATCATAGCTCATTGCAGCCTTGACCTCCCGGACTCAAGCGATCCTCCAGCTTTAGCCTCTTGAGTAGCTGGGACTACAGACATGCACCACTGCTCCTAGCTATTTTTTTCTTACTTTTGTAGAGACATGGTCTCTCTCTCTCTCTCTCCTTTTTTGAGATGGAGTCTTGCTCTGTCACTTAGGCTGGAGTGCAGGGGTGTGACCTCGGCTCACTGCAACCTCCGCCTCCCAGTTTCAAGTGATTCTCCTACCCTGGCCTCCCAAGTAGCTGGGATTACAGGTGTGTGCCACCATGCCTGGCTAATATTTGAATTTTTAGTAGAGACGGTGCCTTACCATGTTGGCTAGGCTGGTCTCGAACTCTTGACCTCAAGTGATCTGCCCACCTCGGCCTCCCAAAGTGCTAGGATTACAGGTGTGAGCCACCGTGCCCAGCCGAGACAGGGTCTCTCTGTGTTGCCCAGACTGGTCTTGAACTCCTGGGCTCAAATGATCTTCCTTCCTCGGCCTTCCAAAGTGCTAAGATTACAGGCGTGAGCCACTGCGCCTGGCTATGAGCTTGCTTCGGGTCTGACCTGCAGCCCTGGTTTGGACACTGTGCACTGCTAATGCCTCTGAAGCCACTGCTGCTCTAGCCTCTGTTTTCCAAAATCCTCTTTATTTATTTAAAAAACGTTGGAGACAAGGTCTTGCTCTGTTGCCCACGTTGGAGGACACTGGTAATCACGGCTCACTGCAGCCTTGAACTTCTGGGCTCAAGCAATGCTCTCGTCTCAGCCTCCCACTTAAAGAGCTGGGACTATAGGTGTGTGCCACCAAGCCCAGCTCACCAAAGTCTTCTTTAAAACCACTGTGAGCGCTTTAGCACAGAAAACAATCTTGATGAAAATCTGTGCTAGGACCAGAAATCCAACCACTGAATGATCACACAGATCTGCATGGCATGTTTTCTATGTCTTCCAATACCAAGACCACTGCATTAACACCGAGTAAACGTCCTATACTTGTAAGTTGACTGTAGCTCTACAAGGACTTTCTTGCCTTCTCTCTCAGTTGCTAGTCAGCAGTCAACAGGTTTCATCTATCAAAGATGTCTGCTAAAAAATATGACCAAAAGACTTATTAAATAAAGCTTTAAAAGCTTTTAATTACCATGTTGACATTCAAGCATGTATGTTTGGGGACCTTTTCAGCATCTGTTTTGGGTCTACAGTGTGTGTCAGGGCCTAGCTTAGGCACTGGGGACTCTAGCAACCTCTGCCTCCTGGGATCAAGTGATTCTCATGCCTCAGCCTCCTGAGTAGCTGGGACCATCAGCACATGACACCAGACCTGGCTAATTTTTGTATTTTTAGTAGAGATGGGGTTTCACCTGTTGGCCAGGCTGGTCTTGAACTCCTGGCCTCAAGTGATCCACCCACCTTGGCCTTCCAAAGTGCTGGGATTACAGGTGTAAGCTGCCGCACCCAGCCCACAAGAACAAACTTTAACAAACAAGCAAAATAACAGCAGTAAAAACATCAGGTCCTGGGAGAGCATTAAAATACTGTAGTTTCCTGACAAAGAGCACCTGGACAGTCACCTCAGATGGTGAGGGCAGAGCTTTTGGAAGAGGTGAGTATTCACTGAGATCTGAATTACAGAATGAGACAGTCAGGGGGAACTCGGGCCATCCTTAAGGAAGAAGCACATTAGCTGTGTGAGCACCACAGATGAGGGGCTGCCAAGCTCAGAGGCTCCTGTGGGGTTTTGTGAGGCAGGTTAGGGTTTGAATGTACTCGATGAGAAGGTGTGCATTAGAGGAGGGAGAGCTGATTTCTGTGTCTAAAAGATCGCTCCAGCTGTTGTGGAGAGGAGAGCCGAGGCCTGGGCTGTTGTGGTGGAGGTGGGAATGGAGACATGTGCAGATGAGGACATATTTTGGAACAGTCAATGGCACTTGCCGACAGCTCTCTTGAGGAAAAAGGATGGCTCGTGGCACCCCTTCCAGATATGGGGAGGCCAGTGGTAGAGGAGATTTTGGGGAAAAATTCAGATTCTACCTCACACACTAAATTTTAGGGGCTTATGAGATTATTTGTGAGTTAAGGGTCAACAAAACCGTATCCTTGTCTACCTCAGAACTGCCTTTGGTTAAGCTGTTTTAAAGTCAGTTCTTCTGAAAACGTGACAAAGAATGTCGGCAACATCACAAGGCACTGCTTATGATACCAGTGACCCCTCACAGGCAAGCTGTGTCTAAATGGGGAGGACTGTGAAGAACATTCTTGGTGGGAAGCCACAGCTTTGAGGCTTCTGGAGCATGGTGATGCCTGTAACTGGGCATGCCACTTGCTCGAATCCCTGGAAGTCATGCCTGTGGAGTGTTCACAAGATATATCAGCTTGGATTAGGACATGGGGCTGTTCAGTTACTGGCTGCAGGAGCTCTGCCGTGGGACATTTCTTCTTCACACTGGAGTTGACACTTGGGTAGGTATGTTGGTGGGGTCAGTAGGTAGGGTCAGGGAATAGTCCCTGAACTTCTTTTTTTTTTTTGAGACGGAGTCTCGCTCTGTCGCCCAGGCTAGAGTGCTGTGGCCAGATCTCAGCTCACTGCAAGCTCCGCCTCCCGGGTTCACGCCATTCTCCTGCCTCAGCCTCCCGAGTAGCTGGGACTACAGGCGCCCGCCACCTCGCCCGGCTAATTTTTTATATTTTTTAGTAGAGACGGGGTTTCACCGTGTTAGCCAGGATGGTCTCGATCTCCTGACCTCGTGATCCGCCCGTCTCGGCCTCCCAAAGTGCTGGGATTACAGGCTTGAGCCACCGCGCCCGGCCTAGTCCCTGAACTTCTATGTGGACAACTGTGAGGACTCCTGTTGAAGAAACATTCGTGATGTTGCCTGTGGTATGCCTACTTCCTGTCCTGTATCTTCCTAAGTAAAGCTAAGAAGGTCACGTGTGACCTATTTTGGTCTTGTGAATTTGATTGACTCATTGAACTTAAGATCACCTAAACGCTGCAATGCAATCTCAAGCGGAGATGGTCTATCTCAAGAGGTCTTGCCGTCTAGATAGATAAACATATCTGAAGTTCCAGTGAGAGATGAGAGCTGGTGATACACTCAACTTGGTTCAAAATTGTCAACATCATGAGAAATTGTGATGGCTAATGGATGAACAGCATGAAAAATAGTTTCTGGAAATTTTTATTAGAGAACTCCATTTATTATTATATTTTCCTCTGAATTATTGCAAGAAATTTTAAGATGGAAAGGAATAATTCTCAGGGGAATTGGTAATGGTGAATATGAGGGAGCTTTGCCAGATCTTTATGTTTCAGCCCACTGAGGGCAGGCACATGCCTCCAACACCTTCTCTTCTCTTCTGGAAGCCTGCACGGTGCTAGGCACATAGAAAGCACTCAAGCAATACCTGATCAGCTTCATAGGGAAAGGAGCTTACACTGTATCTGGACATCTTCTTACCTTTTCTTGACTTGCTTTACTCTCCGTAACTTTCTCCACAACGCTCTTCCAATCTGTGGAATGTGATGGCTATTCATCCATTAGCCATCACAAATTCTCACGATGTTGACAATTTTGAACCAAGTTGAGTGTATCTCCAGTTCTCATCTCTCACTGGAACTCCAGATACGCTTGTCTGTCTAGACGGCAAGACCTCTTGCTGTCTCCGCTTAAGACTGCATTGCAGCGTTTGGGTGGTCTTAAGTTCAATGAGTCAGTCAATCTCTAGCTACCCAGTAGTCCCCCCAAATCACAGCAGGGTGCTTGTTGCATAAGCCAGATGATTCTAGATTCCCCAACTTTTTTTTTTTTTTTGAGACGGGGGTCTCTCTTTGTCACCCAGGTTGGAGTGCAGTGGCACAATCTCAGTTCACTGCAATCTCCGTCTCCCGGGTTCAATAGATTCTCCTGCCTTAGCCTCCAGAGTAGCTGGTATTACAGGTGCCATCACCAAGATCGGCTAATTTTTGTATTTTTAGTAGAGATGCTATTTCACCAGGTTGGCTGGGCTGGTATCAAACTTGTGACCTCAAGTGATCTGCTCATCTGGGCCTCCCAAAGCGCTGGGACTATGGGCCTGAGCTACTGTGCATGGCCCCTAGATCCCCTGACTTTTCTTCACACCTCCTGCAATTTTGCTGTTATCTTTATTAGCTGCCTTCTCTAAGTGTTAGCTTTGAAGGAAAAACTTTCTTGCCGAGGATAAATGGTACATGTGGTAGAGTGAGGTTGGTGGAGTTCTGTGACCCAGTAGAAAGAAGGGCCCAACTGTACCTGTGAATCTGAAGGTTGGTATTGTCCAGTGTGACCAGCCCATTGGTGGCAGTCCTTCGGTAGCCTGCTGGGGGCCTTTCCAACATATCAATAGGATACCAGTATCGCACCAGCACACCTTCACTGCGGAGGTATGTTTCTACCTGCACCAATTCATTCACCTACAATAGGAAAAGAAAACGTCTGTTTGTGCTGTTTGCTTTTGTTTTCCATGTGTACGTGTATGTGTGTGTGTGTGTGTGTGTGTGTGTGTATTTTTAGTCCAGGCTTTTAGGTTTTTTTTTTTTTTTTTTTTTTTGAGGCGGAGTCTCGCTCTGTCGCCCGGGCTGGAGTGCAGTGGCTGGATCTCAGCTCACTGCAAGCTCCACCTCCGGGTTTACGCCATTCTCCTGCCTCAGCCTCCCGAGTAGCTGGGACTACAGGCGCCCGCCACCTCGTCCAGCTAGTTTTTTGTATTTTTTTTTTTTTTTTTTTGAGACGGAGTCTTGCTCTGCCACCCAGACTGGAGTGCAGTGGCCGGATCTCAGCTCACTGCAAGCTCCGCCTCCCGGTTTACGCCATTCTCCTGCCTCAGCCTCCCGAGTAGCTGGGACTACAGGCGCCCGCCTCGTCGCCGGCTAGTTTTTTGTATTTTTAAGTAGAGACGGGGTTTCACCGTATTAGCCAGGATGGTCTCGATCTCCTGACCTCGTGATTCGCCCGTCTCGGCCTCCCAAAGTGCTGGGATTACAGGCTTGAGCCACCGCGCCCGGCCAGTTTTTTGTATTTTTTTAGTAGAGACGAGGTTTCACCGTGTCAGCCAGGATGGTCTCGATCTCCTGACCTCGTGATCCGCCCGTCTCGGCCTCCCAAAGTGCTGGGATTACAGGCTTGAGCCACTGCGCCCGGCCGCTTTTAGGTATTATAATGTGTAACTAATTGCAATTTCATAGACAAAACAAATGAAAGCGAATTCACAATACATTGTTGAAACACATAAGTAATCTTATTACTATATAAACTTGCTATATGCTTTTCTAAGAAAATAACAAAATAAACATCAGAAATCAGAGATCTTATTTTATTTTTTTTGAGATGGAGTCTCACTGTGTCACCTAGGCTGGAGTGCAGTGGCGTCATCTTGGCACACTGCAGTCTCCGCCTCCCAGGTTCAAGAGATTTTCCTGTCTCAGCCTCCCGAGTAGCTGGGACTATAGGCACTCACCACTGTGACTAGCTAATTTTTGTATTTTTAGTGGAGACGGGGTTTCACCATGTTGGCCAGGCTGGTCTTGAACTCCTTACCTCAAGTGATCCACCTGCCTTGGCCTCCCAAAGTGCTGGGATTACAGACGTGAGCCACCATGCCCAGCCAGGAATCACAGAGATTTTAAATGAATTCTTAAATATAAATGTGAATTAACGACATACTAGAAAGGCCAAAAGCCAGTTATTTAAAAAAAAAACAACAACTTCAATCAAAATAAAAACATTACAAGATAATATATACATAAACACACACACAACCAGACTAATATATATCTATATATTTATACACATATATAACCAGACTATAGCAATAAATGCTAGTTTCATGCCATTGATTTAGTCTAAGTTCAAAGACATCTGCTTAGTACTGAGTGTTTTAGTTTTTCCATACCAGATGGAAAATTTTAATTGATACAATAAAGATTTTCAATGTAATCATAAGTTAGCAATTTAAAGAGAATAGTGCTATATTTCCAGCATACACTATTGCTAGGTAAAATGTATGTTTATTGTTTTTATGTTAATAATATCTTAAAAGGAGGGAATCTGTCTGATATCTCTATTTTATTGCTAGGAACATAAAAAGTAAGCTCATATATATGCATTTTGGATGCAAATACCAATGCAATTTTCATTTAGGGATTATTAAAATGGAGAGAAATTACCATAGAAACAACAGAATGATTACTATAAGGACATTTCTATTTTTCTAACTTTTATTTTCACACATTTAGATTGCTCAAAAATATTGTCAGTAATGTATTTTCTTATAATCAGAGTCAGAAGTTTGCATCAGAAGGCAGTGGGAGATTAACAGTATTATTGATGGAATTTTCCATTTGAAAGTTCACCTCAGTGACTACCGGTCACTAGCCCCTCTAAACAAATTTAATGAGTTAAATTACATTCTGACAAAATAGTCAGATGATGTAATTTTTTTTTTTTTTGAGACAGAGTCTTGCTCTGTTGCCCAGGTTGGAGTGCCATAGCATGATCTCGGCTCACTGCAACCTCTGCCTCTGGGGTTCAAGCAATTCTCCTGCCTCGGCCTCCCAAGTAGCTAGGATTACAGGTTCGCGCCACTATGCCCAGCTAATTGTTCTATTTTCAGTAGAGATGGAGTTTCATCATGTTGGCTAGGCTGGTCTCAAGCTCCTGACCTCAACTGATCCACCTGCCTCGGCCTCCCAAAGTGCTGGGATTACAGGCATGAGCCACCGCACCTGGCCTAAAGATGTACATTTTTTCAAGGTAAATTTCAAAGCATTAATGGAATCTAATATCATCTGTATCTCTCTAGACAGATACCAAAGTTTATATCTATGCAGTGATTGATAATATTAATATTTTATCAGAGACTCTCAGGCTTGATCTGCATATTATTTCACCAGTTTTTCCTGCATAGGAAGCTTCTCAAATACAAGGATGTGCATGCAACCTCAGAATCACAGTCATGGCTTTCAAACAGAGTCTCTTTTCAAAAGAAAGCTTTGGCCTTGTCCTCTCTCACTCTCTTACTTCTCTGCCCCTACCCCTAAAAGTCCTAGCTGTGTCCTAGGAGGGAGCTTTGCAAAATGGAGGAGGAAACTACTGATCCAGTTTAATACACTCATTTTACAGATACAGAAATTGAGGCTGAGAGATTCAGTGAGATGATGTGATCAAAATGACACAACTTTTTTCTTTTTCTCTTTGGAGAGAGGGACTCACTCTGTTGCCTAGGCTGGAGAGCACTGACGCCATCACAGCTCACTGCAGCCTTGACCTCCCAGACTCAAACAATCCTCCCACCTTAGCCTCCCACATACCTGAGACTACAGATATGCCCACCATGACTGGCTAATTTTTTGCAGCGACAGGGTCTCACCATGTTGCCCAGGCTGGTCTCGAACTCCTGGGCTCAAGTAATCCTCCTTTCTCGGCCTTCCAAAGTGCTGGGATTACTGGCCCCATGCCCAGCCTATTTCTTTGATTTGTGTCTCTATGACCACCATGACAATGACAGATCAACCATTCATCAAGGACAATGGGGACTTTTCCCTGGGAACTTAGGTAGATACAATGCAGGAACAGTCTGAACGTGCTGGACAGAAAATAATGGTAGAGGTGGTGTGGTCTGAAGGCACTGACAGCTTTGAGACTGGACAGCCTCCTATCTACTGTCAGCCCTGATCTGAGTCCCTGAGGAGAGCTCAAGCAAGTCAATTGGCATTAGAGCATTTTTGCTTTGTGTCTTCGTCCTTAATTTGAAGAGAAACTTATCTGTATAATCACTTTTTAAGGTACTTGAGAATCTGGGCATGACAGTCTCAGTATACATAAAATAGCTTATTAATCAGAATGGCTGTTCACTCACTGAATCAACATCTAAGACGACTCCATGAAGCCCAAAGGTTTTCAGCATCCCTCGGATGGCAAATTTTGGCAGAGCAGTTCCAACAGCACTGCTGGCTACATTATTGCTGTCTGGAGAGCGGGTTACTACTGTGAGACCTGAGGAGTGTAGAGGGAGAAGCTTTTCAGGAAAAAGTACCACTGCATCTGGGTTCTTACATTTAGCATCTAAAATAGCTCTCCAGATAAAAATAAAATAATAAAATACAATGAAATAAAATAGCTCTATGGGCTTCAACAGAACCGTTTTGTTATAACCAAGCAAGAACACAACTCAGTCGGGAAGGTAATATAATAGAACGTTGTAAAAGCTGTTACAATTCAAGAATAAAAAGACAAATAAGCCAGTTTAAAGTGGGCAAAGAATTTTTTGTTTGTTTTTTGAGACAGAGCCTTGCTCTGTGGCCCAGGTTGGAGTGCAGTGGTGTGATCACGGCTCATTGCAACCTCTGCCTCCCAGGTTCAAGTGATTCTCCTGCCTCAGCCTCCGGAGTAGCTGGGATTACAGGCGTGCACCACCAGGTCCGGCTATTTTCTATATTTTTAGTAGAGATGGAGTTTCACCGTGTTGGCCAGGCTGGTCTTGAACTCCTGGCCTCAGGTGATCTGCCTGCCTTGGCCTCCCAAAGTGCTGGGATTACAGGTGTGAGCCACCGCCCCTGGCCAGTGGGCAAAGAATTTGAATAAACATTCCTCCAAAGAGAAATGGAAAGATACAAATGAAAAGGTGTTCAACATCATTAGTCATTAGAGAAACGCAAGTCAAAGCCACAATGAGGTACTATCTCATGCCCACTAAAATTGCCAAAATAAAAAAGACAATTAATAACAAGTGTTGGCAAGGATGTGGGGAAACTGGAGCCCTCGGTGTAATCGCTTTGGAAACTAGTTTGGTTGTTCTTCAAAAGTTAAACATAAAGTTACCATGTGATACAGCAATTCTACTCCCACATATATACCTGAGAGAAATGAAAACACATATCTACACAAAAATGTACACACAAATTTCATAGCAGTATCAGTAGTAGCAGTAGATTAGTGGTTCCCAGAGGCCAGGGGGAGGGAGGAATGAGAAGTGATGAGGGCACACGATTTCTTTTTGTGGGGATGAAAATGTTCTGGAATTAAATAGAGGCAATGTTTTGATGGTTGCATAGCTTTGTGAATACACTAAAACCACTAAATTGTATACTTTAAAAGGGTATTTTATGATGTGTGAATTACATCGCAAAAAAAGAGAGATGAAAAGTAAATATATATTCCCCCTGCCTTGCCTACGATGTTCTGGTATTTTTATGAAGGTCTTCTGGTAACTCTAAAAATAGTGGTTTTCAATTATCTTTTTTTGTGCTTTTCTGTATTTCCCTCATTTCTTTAAAATATGCAATAGATTTTTAACCAAAGAGAATACATTTTATTAAAATTCTAAAAAGCCCAGTTTAGCCATGTGCATGTGGTTTATCATCTCAGAATACAGGGGACTAAGCCTGAGAGGCCCATCTGTAAACCTCAGCCTGGGCCCTACCTCTCTTCTTGTGCAGCTGCCTGCCCCACTCAGCTAATGCTACTGAATTCTGGGAAGCGGGAAGGGCTCCACCAGGGTTGCTCTAGGGCTTCACATGGGGTGTGTGGAAGAGGTCAGCTCAAAGAGTAAGGAGAGTCACCCTAGAAGAGCTACCAGCTGCTTGTGCACATTAAGGAAAATTCAACCTCTCATTTCAAAGGAAATTTCATAGGTGGAGTAAGGAGGAAAGCAAAACCTTTTCGAACTTTATCAATTGTGAACTTGTTTGCTTCGTCTTTAATGTCTTCAATGGTGGGAAGATAAAGGTCTCTTGGGATGCCACCATTCTCTTCATAGAGAAATTCAACCGTCTGTCGGGCAATATCCACCATACCTAAAAAATATAACAGCACTGGGTAACTCCCCAAAGAATACACACAGATCAACCACGACACTAAGTTACATGCAGAGTGAAATGATAAGGGAATCTTTCAAACACTGTTTATGGGAGTATGTAATCCTTTGGCAAAGGAAATTATGCAGTATCTACCATGTTTGGAATACTAAATGCACTACTTTTAGGAATGTCTCAAATCTTTTCCACAGAAATATAAGCATTAAGGCCAGACACAGTGGCTCACACGTGTAATCCCAGCACGTGGGGAGGCTGAGGCAGGTAGATCACTTGAGGCCAGGAGTTCAAGACCAGCCTGGCCAACATGGTGAAACCCTATCTCGACTAAAAATACAAAAAGTAGCCAGGCATGGTGGTGGGCGCCTGTAATTGTAATCCCAGCTATTCGGGAGGTTGAGGCAGGAGAATCGCTTGAACCCGGGAGACAGAGGTTGCAGTGAGCCAAGCTGGCGCCACTGCACTCCAGCCTGAGCGACAGGGAAAGACTCCATCTCAAAAAAAAGAAAGGCCAGGAGTGGTGGTTCATGCCTGTAATCCCAACACTTTGGGAGGCCGAGGTGGGTAGATCACCTGAGGTCAGGAGTTCGAGACCAGCCTGGCCAACATGGCAAAACCCTGTCTCTATTAAAAATACAAATTAGCTGGGTGTGGTGGCAGATGCCTGTAATCTCAGCTACTTGGGAGGCTAAGGCAGGAGAATTGCTTGAACCCGGGAGGTGGAGGTTGCAGTGAGCTGAGATTGCGTCATTGCACTGCAGCCTGGGAGACAGAGTAAGACTCTGTCTCAAAAAAAAAAAAAAAAAAAAGAAAGAAAGAAATACAAGCACTAGTGTGCAAAGGTATGGCTAAAAATGGTCCATTATTTTGCAGTTATTTCATATTCGTTAACTCAAAATAACAAATTACAGGACAAACGGAGAGGAAGAAGAAAGTGAGGGTAACATTTCTTTTTCTTTTCTTTTCTTTCTTTCTTTCCTTTTTCTTTTCTTTGAGACAGAGTCTTGCTGTGTTGCCCAGGCTGGAGTGCAGAGGTGCAATCTCAGCCCACTGCAACTTCCATCTCCCAGGCTCAAGCGATTCTCATGCTTCAGCCTCTCAAGTAGTTGGGATTACAGGCGCGCACCACTACACTTGGCTAATATTTTTGTATTTTTAGTAGAGATGGGTATTTTTAGTAGAGATGGGGGTTCACCATGTTGCCTGGGCTGGTCTCAAAACTCCTGAACTCAAGTGATTCGCCTGCCTTGGCCTCCCAAAGTGCTGAGATTACAGGTGTGAGCCACTGTGCTGGGCCATGTTTATTTCTTTATATATTTTTGTACTGTTTGATTTTTACTGCAATAAACACATGTTGCTTGTTTAGGAGAGAAAGAGGGCTATATGAGCTTCTTCTATCCACTTACTGAGATTGCTCTTTCTTCCCAGAGAAAGAACATACGATTATGTTTGAGAGCAATAGCTACTATTGATTAATAAACCAAGAAAATAAATGTCCAAAGACCTAGGAGGAAAAGCATTATGGGAGGAAAGCAAAATGGGCACAATTCCTCCATATCCTGTTGTCACCTTAGGCCCCATAGCACCCAGGACGTTGTGGGTGAAAGGGCAGGTGTTGGCCGGGCGCGGTGGCTGAAGCCTGTAATCCCAGCACTTTGGGAGGCCGAGACGGGTGGATCACAAGGTCAGGAGATCGAGACCATCCTGGCTAACACGGTGAAACCTCGTCTCTACTAAAAAAATACAAAAAACTAGCCAGGCGAAGTGGCGGGCGCCTGTAGTCCCAGCTACTCGGGAGGCTGAGGCAGGTGAATGGCGTAAACCCAGGAGGCGGAGCTTGCAGTGAGCTGAGATCCGGCCACTGCACTCCAGCCCGGGCGACAGAGTGAGACTCCGTCTCAAAAAAAAAAAAAAAAAAAAAAAAAAGAAAGGGTAGGTGTTGGTCTGGGGCGGTGGCTCACACCTGTAATCCCAGCACTTTGGAGGCTCAAGTGGGAAGACTGTTTGAAGCCAGGAGTTCAAGACCAGCCTGAGGGACATAGCAATACCCTGTCTCTACAAAAAATAAAAAAATTAGCCAGGCATGGTAGTGAGTGCCTGTAGTCCCAGATACTGGGGAAGCTGAAGCAGGAGGATCTCTTGAGCCCAAGAGTTTGAGGCTGCAATGAGCTATGATCACACCACTGCACTCCAGCCCAGGTAATATAGAGCGAGACTCTCTCAAAAAAATAATTTAAAAAGTGGGTGTTGATATAATCTGCTTTTTATTTTTATTTATTTATTTTTTTGAGACGGAGTCTCGCTCTGTTGCCCGGCTGGTGTGCAGTGGCACAATCTCCACTCACTGCAAGCTCCGCTTCCTGGGTTCATGCCATTCTCCTGCCTTGGGCTCCCAAGTAGCTGGGACTACCAGCGCCCACCACCACTCCTGGCTAATTTTTTGTATTTTTAGTAGAGACGGGGTTTCACCACGTTAGCCAGGATGGTCTCAATCTCCTGACCTCGTGATCTGCCTGCCTCGGCCTCCCAAAGTGGTGGGATTACAGGCGTGAGCCACTGTGCCCAGCCTGGAACTTGTTTTTTTTAGTACAAGGCCAAACTCCATCCCACCTATCTACCATTCTTTTATTCACTGGTCTTACTGTAAGGAAAAAGTATGGCAATTTTCTGAGCAGAGTTTAAAAGGGGGCTGTGATTAGAGACAGATGCTTTTGGAAATAAGTGTTAGAATAAACAAGAAATTGTGGCCTAATATTATAAGATTAGGGAACAATAATCTTTGCAATGTTTCCAAAAGGAACAGTGGGTATAAGAAAAAAATACCATTTGTTTGTTTATTTATTTATTTATTTATTTTTTGAGACAGAGTCTCGTTCTATGTTGCCCAGGCTGGAGTGCAGTAGCACAATCTTGGCTCACTGCCGCTTCTGCCTCCTGGGTTCAAGCGATTCTCCTGCCTCAGCCACCGGAGTAGCTTGGACTATAGGCGTGTGCCACCACACCCAGCTAATTTTCTATTTTCAGTAGAGACGGGGTTTCGCCATGTTGGCCAGGCTGGTCTCAAACTCCTGACCTCAGGTGATCCACCCACCTCAGCCTCCCAAAGTGCTGGAATTACAGGCGTGAGCCACCATGGCCGGCCAAAAATACTGTTTAATAAGCAGAATCAGGGAACAGTGAGAGACTGCCATATCAACCTTGCAGAGCACAAATTCCATTTTAAAGATGGGGAAAGCCCAGAGATGTTAAGTAATTTTCTTAAGTCCACACAGCTGGTAAAGAGTGTGACTTCAGATGTGACTGTTAACCACCAGACCACAGAGTTTCCCATTATAACCACTCCAGCTTCATTGCAGCAGCCCATCAACCCAAAATATTCAGGTAAATTGACAAGCAAATCAAAGTCCAGCAATGAAAACAAAAGATCAGAGTTCACTAAAGGTAAGATCAAAGACACTGTTAAGTCTGGTGCAACATTAGATGAGTCTCTCCTGATTTACGTTCTGATTTTCATGCAACTCTTCACTTCAAGTCATGAAGTAACCTCCTTAGCGAACAAAAAGTACCAGACCTAGTTGTAAGGCTCCCTTTATCTGGTCCAGGCCTGATTTCCTCTCTGCTTCATTGCGGAAGCGTCTTCGGATGGTAGGAAAAACCTTGGTCTCCCATGCTTTCACCAGCAGGGCGTAGTGGTCCTCCTGGAAGGAGAAGGAACCTCATGAATGGAGAAGGAACACCTGGTGCAGGTATCATTGTTTCCCTAACTTACAGCCCTCACCCTGAGGTCTTCACCCCACTTAAATGCCAGTAATAGAAAGATCAGGCATGGACCCCTGTACTAGACACACCCCCAGATGCCAGGGCAGGGAACAGCAAGACTAGGGTAAGCTCTTCCTTTCCCTCTAAAGAAGCCATAGAAGCATTGTCACAGGATTCTGAACTATTGCAAAGCACTTCACTTCTCCTGGATCTTAACTGGGCAAAATGGCCCAACGGATATCGCTATTGATAGAGGTTTAGAAAAATGAACACTCTAAGGTTCATTCACTGTTCAAGCACAATGATGTCACTGAGAGTAACAACACCAGTTTTACACTCGCACATCAAAATCACTCCGTGAGGCTTGTCCTAGTCACCAGGGAGCTAAGCAAATGCTGCTGAGTCCTGATCTAAGCCGTGGGTCTCTTACCTGTGGGATGTCATCATCGTCATCATCATCGCTCTCATCATCTGCAATGGGAGGTGGGTGAGGGTCTGGGCCAGAGGTGATGAAATTCTCATAGCTGAGCTCGACTTTATAATGACAGGAGGTGTCACTATCATATTCTGTAACAGAGCACAAGGACAGTGAATTCTAAACAAGAGCAGGCTAGAAAAATCCTTAACTTCTTACCCTTAGACAAACCAGATTATCTTAATTTGCATGATAGGAAGACTCCTAGTATGCTGAGGAATTTTAAATCACAGAGTCTAGGAATAACTAATTATCTATAATTACCCCAAATCCTAAAATAGTTTTTATGAGTATAATTCATTCAATTGAGAGAAGAATTTAGAAAGTCCTTCACTATGGATAGAACTAAACAGACCTTTTTTTTTTTTCAGACAGAAGCTCACTCTGTTGCCTAGGTTGGCATGCAGTGGTGCGAAGACAGCTCACTGCAGCTAAACCTCCTGGGCTCCGGTCCCACCTGAGTGGCTGGGACTACAAGTGTGTGCCACCACACCAGGCTATTTTTAAAATTTTTTGTAGAGACAGGGTCTCACTGTGTTGCCTAGGTTGGTCTCCATCTCCTGGATTCAAGCTACCCTCCTTCCTTGACCTCCCAGTGTTGGGATTATAGATGTGAGCCATGGTGCCTGGCCCTAAACAGAATCTTAAAATAGTTTGCAAACCAGTATCCCAAGGGCCAAATATGGCTTGCAGACATCCTTACTTTGGTGAGCTGTTTAATTTTATGACAAAATTGTTACAAGTAATTATAAAAGGTTTTTTTTTTTTTTTTTTTTGAGATGCAGTTTCACTCTTGTTGCCCAGGCTGGAGTGCAATGGTGCGATCTCGGCTCACTGCAACCTCCACCTCCCGGTTCAAGCAATTCTTCTGCCTCAGCCTCCTGAGTAGTTGGGATTACAGGCATGTGCCACCACGCCCAGCTAATTTTGTATTTTTAGTAGAGACGGGGTTTCTCCATGTTGGTCAGGCTGGACTCGAACTCCCGACCTCAGGTGATCTGCCCACCACGGCCTCCCAAAATGTGGGCATTAGAGGTGTGAGCCACCTTGCCCAACCATCATAAGAGTTTTTAGTGCACATCTATATACCCATTGCCTAGCATTTTATTATTCTGTGATTACCTCAATTTTAGGACAAGTTTTGAAAATGAGTAACACGTGACATGAGGAGACTTCATACAAAGTGCTGGGGCTCTACTGGTCTTGCACTGGCTGCCCTGAGGCATAGCAGGCTTCCCGGAAAAGGGGATGAACTTTGTGGTCTGCTGTGCTTCCTCCTGCTCCCCACCTTCTTTCACCAGGCCTGTGACCCCATTACCAATGGGCACTTGAGTTGGCAATTCCTGATTGTATTGAGGATGCTCAAGTGCAATGGGTTTATGGAATTCATAACATTCACGGTCTCAGGAAGCCATGGAGGCAGTAACTCCCAGGAGGTGACTTACGTTGCTGAGCGGTGGCCACAGCAGCAATCCGGCATGGTGGCCCATGAGTGCCTGGGTCTGACGCAATACTGGTGCCAGCATCATTGTCACTGTCAGATGCCATGGCGAAGGGCAGGGCCTCGAAGTTAGCGCTAATCTCTTCTGCTAGGTCGGTGCACAGGTCGGCAGCATTGCGGTGGGCCTGCCCTTCTGCGTAGGCAAATGGCCGGGAGCCAAAGTTAGCTCGGGTTTTGGTGTTCTGGAAAGGAGACCAAATGAAGGATTTGGAAAGACTTAGGTTTATTTTTATTTTTGCAAGAGCCCAAGGTGCAGCTCACTAAACGTCACCTTGGAAGAATAGCCTGAGGTGTGTGCTGGCATGAGAAACCAGGCGGGGGCTGAAGGGATTGAACACACCTGCCCTCAGAGCCCTGTATAGCCAGCCCTGCCTCTCCGTCCCTCACCTCACACTTTCATGCACTTTGCTGCTCAAACGCATTGACCTCTCCTGTTTCCAACACTGCTCCTCTCTACCTGATACTGCTCCTCTCTACCTGACACCAGCACCCATGCTGTTCCTTCCACCTGGAATATTCTTTTGTCCAACTTTGCCTAGTTAAGACCAGCTAATAATATTCCAGACCTGGCTCAAGCAGCACTTCTTCAGATTAAGAGATACAAGATCAGATGTGCCTGCCACTTGCTTCCAGGAAGTCTGTGATTCTCATTCACAGCATTTATTAGTCTGTGATTACATACATACACATGTATATTTATGTGATTATTTGGTACTGTCTTATTCCTCCAACTGATCATAACCCAATGAAGACAGAGATCGTATCTGTTTTCCTCACTGCCATATACCCGGAGCTTAGCATAGTGCTTGACTAGAGTAAGTGTTCAATAAATATTCGTTGAATGCATGAATGGAACAGGCTGAGAAATGCTGCTTTAAATTATTGGCATCATTAATTCACTCAACAAATAAAGAGATAAAAGATGGTATCAGAGGCATGGTACAGGGCCAGATCCTATACGACCTTATAGATTATTTTTTTAAAAGATGGAGTCTTGGCCGGACGCGGTGGCTCTTGCCTGTAATCCCAGCACTTTGGGAGGCCGAGGTGGGCAGGTCATGAGGTCAGGAGTTCGAGACCAGCCTAGCCAACATGGTGAAACTCCATCTCTACTAAAAATACAAAAATTAGCCTGGTGTGGTGGTGTACATCTGTAATCCCAGCTACTCCAGAGGCTAAGGCAGGAGAATTGCTTGAACCTGGGAGGTGGAGGTTGCAGTGAGCTGAGATTGCGCCATTGCACTCCAGCCTGGGTGACAAGAGCAAGACTCCGTCTCAAAACAAACAAACAAAAAAGATGGAGTCTCACTATGTTGTCTAGGCTAGAGTGCAACTGACTGTTCATAGGTGCAATCATAACGCACTGCAGCCTGGAACTCCTGGGCTCAAGTGATACTCCCACCTCAGCCTCCAGAGCCACGGGGACTATTCTGGCACCACTACACCTTGCATCTTGTAAGTCATTATAAAGACTTGGGCTTTTAAAATGCATGACACAAGAAGCCACTGACTGGATAGTGGCATTCCAACTAACATTTTAAAAAGATCATTGTGATTGCTGGGTTGAAAAGACATGTATTATCTTAGAGATGTCCTGAAGGGGGAAAAAAAAAAAAAGATAAGACGTGAACAGGCAAGAATACAGGCTGGGAGAGGAGTTAGACCACTGTGATGAGCTACCCAAGGGAAGATGGTGGCAGGGTGGGAGGAATGGGAGAAGTGGTCAGATTCTAGATACATTTTGAAGGTTAGAAACAAGATCTGCTGACAAGTTGGATGTGAAGCAGGAGAAAAAAGAGGAGTCAAGGAGAATATCAAGGTTTTTGGCCTTAGCAACTAAAAGCATGGAGCTGACATTTCCTGAGATGAAGAAGACTGGGGAAGTGGCGGTTTTGGGTTTGGGGAAGAGTTAGGCTCAGTCTCGGTCATGTTAACCTTGACATGCCAATAAGGCATCTCTTTAGAGATGCTGCCCAGGCTGCTGGGTATGTGAGCATGGAATTTAGGGAAAGGTCTGGAATAGAGATATGGATTTGTGAGCTACCAGCATGTAGTAAGTAATAATGTTCCAGAACACTGGATATTAATAGATGCTCCTTAAGAAACAAGAGTTCCATCATTAAATATGTATGGGGATGCTGGTTAACTAAGTTGAACTTACAAATCTTTACTGAAAGATCTCTCCAAGTTTCTGACATACTGAGCAACCAAAGAGAATCATTTTCAAAATTTACTTGATCATGGAATCATTTTACTGACATTTGAAAGAACTCTAGTGTTCCTTGCATTGTTGTCTGGGAAAGGTTGCTAAAAAGATGTCAAGGCAATGAAGCACTAAGTTCCTGATATAGCATCATTCAATCTAAGACTGTGGGGTCAACACAAAGGAAGGCAAGCATTCGCTCAGGCTGGCTCTGCCCTTCCTCTGCCACTGTGTACCAATATTATGTACAACGATGGCCTGTTTGCTCCCTTTCATTTTTCCATGTCTAACAGGAACAGGTGACGAAGGAGAATTTGTTTTCCTTTCCCAATAAGGTAACCTGCCTTTTTCTGAATGTGAACCACTGGCCACATGCCACCAGAGACGTCTTCGAGATACGGTGAGAGGCGCTGCCCGCAGTACGTGAAGTACACCCGGCCCTTGGCTGGCTGTCCCGGAGGAGGTGGAGTCCCCTCGGTTCTCTCCCAGCCAATTCCTGCCACGTCACCTATAGCAGAGAATGGGAAGGAAAACACATTTTCTCCCTCTTATTAAGTAAAATTTAAATTTGCAACCAGAGTATCACCCTACACATCACTGACTATTTATGCCCTCATTTACTTCTGAAATGGACATGAAGTTATTGTATTTCTTTATTTACCGAGATGGAGTCTCACTCTGTTGCCCAGGCTGGAGTATAGTGGTGCCATCTCGGCTCACTGCAACCTCTGCCTCCCAGGTTCAAGCAATTCTCCTGCCTCAGCCTCCAGAGTAGCTGGGATTACAGGTGCCCACCAGCATGCCCAGTTAATTTTTGTATTTTTAGTAGGGGTTTTGCTGTGTTGGCCAGATTGGTCTCGAATTTCTGACCTCAGGCAATCCACCTGCCTCGGCCTCCCAAAGTGCTAGAATTACAGGCGTGAGCTACCGCACCTAGCCTAAGTTTTTGTATTTAGATATAAAGGAACATAACAGAAACAACCCATTTAAAGAAGCTGTCAGAATTTTTTAGAAGGAAAATGCCTAGTGTCTGTGTTAAATCAGTTACCGCAATTACATATTAAATTTAGCCTTTATTTTCCTGGCAGGCAAGACAAAAATGAAAAACACTAGGTACTATTTTTGAAATAGAAAAATTGGAAGTTTTTCTTTTTTGACACATGGAGGATTACTTATGACAAACAAGTAAAAAGGTAATAGTAATATCATCTCCGGTGGAATATTCAGAAATGGCCTTAAAATATATAATTTAAGGCCAGATGTGGTGGCTCATGCCTGTAATCCCAGCATTTTGGCAGGCCAAGGTGGGAAGATTGCTTGAGCACAGGAGTTCAAGACCAGCCTACGCAAAACAGTGAGATCTCGTCTCTACAAAAATACAAAAATTAGTCAGGCATGGTGGTGTGTGCCTATGGTCCCAGTTACTCAGGAGGCTGAGGTGGGAGGATCACTTGAACCCAGGGGGTCGAGGCTGCAGTGAGCTATGATTGCACCACTGCACTCTAGCCTGGGTGACAGAGTGAGACCCAGTTTCAAAAAAAAAAAAAGAAAAGAAAAGAAAAGGCCAGGCGCGGTGGCTCAAGCCTGTAATCCCAGCACTTTGGGAGGCCGAGACGGGTGGATCACGAGGTCAGGAGATCGAAACCATCCTGGCTAACACGGTGAAACCCCGTCTCTACTAAAAAATACAAAAAACTAGCCGGGCGAGGTGGCAGGCGCCTATAGTCCCGGTTACTCGGGAGGCTGAGGCAGGAGAATGGCATAAACCCAGGAGGCGGAGCTTGCAGTGAGCTGAGATCCAGCCACTGCACTCCAGCCTGGGGGATAGAGCAAGACTCCGTCTCAAAAAAAAAAAAAAAAAAAAAGAAAAGAAAAGAAAAGAAAAGAAAAAAAAATACATATATAATTTTAAACTCCACTCACAATGTAAGCTAAATATAGACCATTAAATTCCATTAGGTTCCCTACTTATAAGCATTTAAGGCATTTTGCAAAAAGTGAAGGTAACTAACATAATCCAGGCTGCTATCTGACAAGATGACTGGACACTGAGGTAGGACTCACAGAACCAAGAGGAGCCTGTCAATCATATCAGCTTCTCTTACATCAGCTGTCTCAAGCAAGCTGCTAGCATGTGTGGCCTTATAATCTATCTTTTCTAAACTCTGCAATAAGTGGATGAAGTTCTAAGGTGCTGTTTTGATCACAGAGTCTCCTATGGCTTAGGTACCATAGGAATGCGAGCTTCCCAATAGTCGGGGACTTGTCATTGTTCGCCACGGCATCCCCAGGGGCCAGAAGAGGGCCTAACAGGTAAGAGATGCTCAGCAAGTATCTGCTGATGAATGGAAGCCCATGTATTGGTAGAGGGGTTGAGATTCTGTTACACAGATTGGGTTGTAATTCCTATTCCTTTGCAGACACATTTCTCTAGGAAGAGGGTAGTCTGTATGCCCGTGGTCCAGTCCTAAATGTTCTCAAAAAGCAAAACTGATAAAATAACAAATACAGCAACAAGAAAATAAAAACACTGAAAACGCTCCCCCACCCTACCACTGCCCCCCACCCCGCCCCACACACCCTTTTGTGTTTAAAGCACTTAGGTAAGTACTCTGCTGAGATGTCTGAGTTCTGCTTTGTGAAGTAAGAGAAAAACTACTTTGCCCTGAAATGATTTCCAAGTCATACCAAGACTTGGCTTGAGTAAAAACACTATGCTGCCAGGGGCCGGGTGTGGTGGCTGACACCTGAGAGCCTAGCACTTTGGGAGGCTGAGGCAGGCAGATTACTTGAGGTCAGAAGTTTGAGACAGCCTGGCCAACATGGTGAAATGCCATCTCTACTAAAAATACAAAAATTAGCTGGGCATGGTGGCAGGCACCTGTAATCCCAGCTATTCGGGAGGCTATGGCAGGAGAATTGCTTGAGCCTGGGAGGTGGAGGTTGCAGTGAGTTGCGATTGCACCACTGCATCCAGCCTGAGCAAGACTCCATTTCAAAACAACAAACAAACAAACAAACAAACAAAACACACACACACACACAAAAACCACACTGTGCTCCCAGGAAAAGTGTAATTTAACAAGCAGCTCCCTTAAGGACAAGTGATGGCAAAAGTACCCTCCAGGCAGCTACAAGAGGTTACCTATTGGAGTGACTTCATATTCCCCATCTCATCATCCCAGACTGCTTACTAAGTTTATCAATTTAAGTTTTATTATAGATGAAGCCTAAGATGTATTGTCTAAAAATAAGTAACCAACATATTCGGCTGCTTCAAATGTCAGCAGGACAATTCTGTTTTTTTGCTACAGCTGGAGTATGTAGGGCCAATCCTAATTCAACTACTATATAGATCTAGTTATTTACACAGAGGCTAAAAAGAAGGAGGAAAGGGTTCTTTATTGAGTTGACTGTCTATGTGACTGAAACATAGAGGCAGAATATTTATCAAAGCTTGACCAGATGTTTATAGGCTATATCCACCAATAAGGTATTTCTCTCTCTCTCTTTGTTTTTTGAGATAGGGTCTCACTCTATCACCCAGGCTGGAGTGTAGTGGTATGATCACAGGTCACCATAGCCTCAACCTTCTGGGTTCAAGTGATTTCCCTGCCTCAGCCTCTCGAGTAGCTGGGACCACAGGCATGTGCCACCACTAATTTTTGTATTTTTTTGTAGTAATGGGGTTTCGCCATGTCGTCCAGGATGGTCTTGAACTCCTGGGCTCAACTGATCCTCTTGCCTCAGCCTCCCCAAATGCTGGAATTATAGGCGTGAGCTACTGTGCCTGGCCTGATAAGGCACTTCTCCAGTGCCTCACAGCTAGAGGTGGAGTTCTCTTTTTTTGAAGCTATTTATTTGCTCATTAGTGAATAAGTGAAGAAAGACTAAACTTCAGATAGAAGCAAAATCTGTGAATTATCTAATGATGAAAGCACAAAAGTACACGTAACTCTGGAGTTACCAAATGGAGGCTCTAATGGTGAGGGCTCATAAAGTGAGGGGTTTGGTGTAAACTAGGGGGCAGCAAGGATATGTTTGGTTTTCACTAAATGACAAATTGCCCATTTCCAATTGCTAAATTTATTTAACTTTAACCTGTTTAGACCCAAATCTGAGACCAACAGAATCACACAGGGTGGAAAAGCTCCCACTGCACTCACCGGGGGAGAGAGTCACGTCTAAGCGAACGCTCTTCCACTGTAACAAACTGGAGCCATTGTAGTGCACGGCTCGGCCGTTGCTATGAAAAATACAAAGAAGGGAGGTCAAAGACAAGAAAGATAAGCCTCACTGGCCAACACGCAAGCAGGGAAGTGGTGAAGTTGGGGGGTCAGCATTGTAAGATTATTACAATATCACTTCAGTATTAAAATACCCACACCAGTATTTCCCAAACTGTATTCCTAGAATAAAGGGTTATAGAATTTGGAAAATAAACAGGTTTTTAAAAAATTACAGGACAACTAGGAAGGAATCTTACTAATGTGCACTGGAAATCTCCAGAATGGAAAAAAAATGCTCTCCTTTCCCCAAACTCACTTGAAGACAGAACTCTATTTTGACTTCCTGAACACCTTACACACCTTGTGGGAGGCTACTGTTCTCTGTCACGCCGAGCTAATTCTTTTACTTACTTATGGAAAAGACAAGTGCCCACTGGATTAGTCCAAGCCCCATCTCGCTTCTCTGCTTCTGTAGTGAAGCCAAAGGAAACTATGGGCCCGGTGTCATCATCGGTATCTCCATAGGAAACGATTTCAATTTCCCAGTAAAAAGACGGGGCCTGAAGAGATGCCAGAAGAGAGCAGCAATCAGAGGGCTAAACCCGGGCCTGAGACCTGCTTTTTCTTTCAAATTCGAAAATGCAAAAGACAGTGGGTCATGTGATGTCTCACCTGAACTGGCAGTGGTGATGTGGCATAGATAAAAGTGCCCCGGGGCAGGCCTCCCCCAGCACTGGGGTCAGCCAGGAAGGTGACTGAGGTAAGATGAGATGAGAACATGCAGGCTCGAACAGGCGGAAACACTCGCGAGGGGCTCCAAGTAATCTCTTTGGGCTGCATTGAGGGGAAAAACCCATATTCAGTAGAACTGCAAACACCAATCCCTTTATTTTCTCAAAGAAGAAAAAAATTTTATCTGATGGTATTAAAATACAGACACACACACACACACACACACACACACACACACACACATATTTATTTAGAGACAGAGTCTCACTCCCATCACCCAGGCTGGAGTGCAGTGGTGCAATCACAGCTAGATGCAGCCTCAAGCTCCTGGGCTCAAGTGATCCTCTTGCTTCAGCCTCCCCAGTAGCTGGGACTATAGGTGTGCATCACCACACTCAGCTAATTTTTGTATTTTTTTGTAAAGATGGGGTCTTGCTATATTGCCCAGACTGATCTCAAACTCCTGGGCTCAAGCTATCCTGTCTTGGCCTTCCAAAATGCTAGGATTATAGGCGTGAGCCACCATGCCCCACCAGGCACGTATATTTTTTAAAAAGCATATCTTTTTTCCAAATAAAATTTTTACTACCCTTTTAAGACACTATTTATCTTCCATTATCATCAATTCCAAGGTCTGGTCTCCATCCTCTTATAGTCCCCATGTAGTTACAGAACAAATTTTAGTTCAATTTATAAATGCATGACTTAATATTCAGCTCAAAGCTAAGCAGGGGTACCATAGTGACACTTCCTTTTTCTTTTTTTAAAGGTTAGTTGTCTTGCTTTCTCAGTTTTATTTTTAATCATTCTAATCATAAAAATCTCAAGCTTCTCTATCAGATAAAAGCATCTTTTTTTATTTTTTTATTTTTTTATTTTATTTTTATTTTTTGAGACAGAGTCTCATTCTGTTGCCCAGGCTGCAGAATCCCAGTTACTCGGGAGGCTGAGGTAGGAGAATCGGTTGAACCCAGGAGGTCGAGGTTGCAGTGAGCTGAGATCTGGCCATTGCACTCCAGCCTCGGTGACAGAGCGAGACTCCATTTTAAAAAAACAAAAAAACAAAAAAACGAATTCATGTAACACACAATTCACCCATTTGAAGTGTATAAGTCAATGTTTTGTTTTGATTTTTAATATTTATGGGTACATGGTAGGTGTATACATTTATGGGGTAAGTCAATGGTTTTTAGTATATTCACAGAATTGTGCAACTATTATCGTGACCTAATTTTAGAACATTTTTGTCCCTACTGAAGGAAATTCCATACACTTTAGTAGTCAATCCCTGTTCCTCTCTTTCCTTAACTCTCCTTTGTCCCCAGACCCTGGCAATCACTAATCTATTTTCTATGTCTATGGATTTACCTGCACTAGACATTTCATATAGATGGACTTATATAAGATGCGGTCTTTTGTGTCTGGCTTCTTTCACTTAGTGTAATTTCAAGTTCATTCATGTTGTAGCATATATCAAAACCTCATTCCTTTTTATAAACAAATGATATTCCATTACATGGCTATAGCATATTTTGTTTATTTATTCATCAATTGATGGATATTTGCAGTTTCCACTTTTTGGCTATTGTGAATAATGCTGCTAAGAACATTAACAGATGTATCTATTTTTTAACATTTTGTCCCTCTTTTTTTTTTTTTTTTTTTTGAAGACAGAGTCTTGCTGTGTCCCCCAGGCTGGAGTGCAGTGGCACAATCTCGGCTTACTGCAACCTCTACCTCCCAGGTTCAAGCGACTGTCCTGCCTCAGCCTCCCAAGTAGCTGGGATTACCAATGTGCACCACCATGCCCAGCTAATTTTAGTATTTTTAGTGGAGATGGGGTTTCAGCATGTTGGCCAGGCTGGTCTCAAACTTCCAGCCTCATGTGATCTGCCCACCTTGGCCTCTCAAAATGTTGGGAGTACAGGCATGAGCCACCATGCCCAGCCCACTTTTGTTTTTTAATTACTCACTCATATTCTCTATTATGAAAGGGACTGTATCTCTAAACTTTAAAAAAAAGCTTTCGTTTTATTATTGACAACACAAGGAAGCTATTTATAAATTACTAAGTTTTGTTCCCCTGCTATAATTTTCCAATATTCAGAATGTCAGCTTAATTTGCTTTGACAGTCAAAGATGAGAGCATGGCACCGCAAAGGAGGGCATGTCACCGCAAAAGAACGCACCTCCAAACAGCTTTGCAAACACTTACTCTAAATGTCCTTAACTTGCTGCTGGCCTTACTCAATGATGTGTGTGGTGGCTGCAGGAGGTGCAAAGCACCACAGAGGGCTCACCTGTCTCCGGTCAGCCTGCAAAGGAGGCGGTGGGGGCCGAGCACAGTCCCGGTAGAGCATCCTCAGCCGTTCACACTGTACCTCCACAACTGCAAGTCGCTCTCCTGTAGAAGGCACATGTTGAATCTGTGAAAACAGTTCCTGCTACTCCCAAGAGTATGCTGACTCTTTTGGAACAGCATCAAAACAATAAAATGCACTTACAGAGCTCAATGACATTCTATTTTTTTTTTTTTTTTTGCGACAGAGTCTCATTCTGTTGCCCAGGCTGGAGTGCAGTGGTACAATCCTGGCTCCCTGCAACCTCCCCTCCTGGGTTCAAGAGATTCTCCTGCCTCGGCCTCCCGAGTAGCTGGGATTACAGGCACGTGCCACCATACCCGGTTAATTTTTGTATTTTTAGTAGAGACAGGGTTTCACCATGTTGGCCAGGCTGGTCTCAAACTCCTGACCTCAGGTGATCCGCCTGCCTTGGCCTCCCAAAGTGCTGGGATTACAGGCACGAGCCGCCACGCCTGGCCTGAAATTCTTACAGAAGAACAAATACCCCGAGACATCTTTGTCTTTCATACGTAGCCCAGCAGCACAACAATGAGGGCAAGTGCTTAGCCTCTGGTGCAGTCCAACTCCTGGATTCAGAACCTGGCCTCAGTACTCAGTACTTATCATCTCACTTGCAATACTGGGTAACAACAGTACCTGTGTATCACAGGGCTGTTGTGAAGACGTGATGAAATAAGTAAAGCCCGTGGCTAAGTCCCTGGCACAGGCTTTCAATAAACGTGTTATTATTCTCATCATCTAATAAATGAAGACTATTATCCTTATCATCTAAATTAATCTTTAAAAATCTAATATCTATGGAACACCTGCTATGAGCAAGGCGCACTGCAAGGTGTTGGAGAATACAAAGATAAATGAGCCAAAGCTCCTACTATGGAGGGAAAATAAAGTGCGCACACACGCACACCACACACAGGCACACACACACAGTAAAGAGCGCAGTGCAAGGCTGCAGTATGTGATTATGTAATACAAGGTACAAGCAGAGGCACAGGTGAATGAGCAGTGACTTCATTCAAGCATCCAGAAAGGCTTAATGAAAATATTATGAAGTTAGGTCTTAGAAAGCCGGGTGTGGTGGCTCACGCCTGTAATCCCAGCACTTTGGGAGGCTGAGGCAGACAGATAACTTGAGGCCAAAAGTTTAAAACCAGCCTGGCCAACATAGCAAACCATCATGTCTACAAAAAATACAAAAATTAGCCAGGCATGGTGGCACATGCTTGTAATCCCAGCTACTTGGGAGGGTGAGGCATGAGAATCGCTTGAACCCAGGAGGCAGAGGTTGCAGTGAGCTGAGATCACGCCACTGCATTCCAGCCTGGGTGACAGACGGAGACTCTGTCTCTAAATAAATAAATAAATAAATAGATAGATAGATAGATAGATAGATAAGAAGCACCTGCCTTGGCCCTGCATGGTGGTGCATGCCTATAATTCTAGCACTTCTGGAGGCTGAGGCAGGACTGCTTGAGCCCAGGAGTTTGAGACCAGCCTGGGAGACATAGTGAGAACCCGTCTCTACAAATTTTTGTTTTTTTGAGACAAAGTATCTCGCTCTGTTACCCAGGCTGGAGTGCAGTGGCGTGATCGCGGCTCACTGAAACCTCTGCTTCCCAGGCTGAAGTGATCCTCCCACCTCAGCCTCCCAAGCAGGTAGGACCACAGGCGTGAGCCACCACACCTGGTTAATTTTTTGTATTTTTTGTAGAGACAAGGCCTTGCTATGTTGCCCAGGCTATAAAAATTACAATGTAAAAAACACCTGTTTTAAAGGGTTGGTAGTGAAAACGGGCAGGAAAGGGATAAATTTCAGGAGCATCTTATTTTATTTTATTGAGACAGGGTCTCTCTCTCTCAGGCTGGAGGGCAGTGGTGCAATCACAGCTCACTGCAGTGCTGACTTCCTGGACTCAGGTGATCTTCCTACCTCAAACTCCCAAGTAGCTGGGACTACAAGTATCCACCACCAGGCCTGGCTTTTTTGTAGATACAGAGTTTCTCCCATTTTGCCCAGGCTGGTTTCAAACTTTTGGGCTCAAGCATTCCACCTGCCTTGGCCTCCCAAAGTGCTGGGATTACAGGTGTGTGCCACTGTGCCCAGCCTCAGGAGCATTTTAAAGGAAGAACTGGATATGGCAAGTGATTGGATGTGAAGGAACAAGGAAGAGGCATTATACTTGACTCAGTATCTGGGCATCAAAACTAACCTAGCATGGTGTCTCATGCCTGTAATCCTAGCACTTTGGGAGGCTAAGGAGGGAAGATCACTTGAGCCCAGAGGCAACATAGGGAGACCCCATCTCGTGTTTCTTTTTCTTTTCTTTTCTTTTTTTTTTTGAGATGGAGTCTCGCTTTGTTGACCAGGCTGCAGTGCAATGGCATGATCTCAGCTCACTACAACCTCTGCCTCCTGGGTTCAAGCGATTCTTCTGCCTCAGCCTCCTGAGTAGCTGGGATTATAGGCACTCACCCCCGTGCCCAGCTAATTTTTTTTTTTTCTTTTTTTTTGAGACGTAGTCTCACTGTGCCACCCAGGCTGGAGTGCAGTGGTGTGATCTCGGCTCACTGCAACCTCTGCCTCCCAGGTTCAAGTGATTCTTCTGCCTCAGCCTCCGGAGTAGCTGGGACTACAGGCGTGCACCACCACACCTGGCTAATTTCTGTATTTTTAGTAGAGATGGGGTTTCACCATCTTGGCCAGGCGGTCTCGAACTCCTGACCTTGTGATCCACCCGCCTTGGCCTCCCAAAGTGCTGGGATTACAAGTTTGAGCTCCCGCACCCGGCCTAATTTTTGTATTTTTAGTAGAGACGGGGTTTCACCACGTTGGACAGGCTGGTCTAGAACCCATGACCTCAGGTAATCCACCCACCTCGGCCTCCCAAAGTGCTGAAATTACAGGCGTGAGCCACAGTGCCTGGCCCTCATTTTTCTAATAATTAAAAAAATTACGCTGGGTGTAGTGGCTCGCACCTGTAATCCCAGCACTTTGGCAGGCTGAATCACTTGAGGTCTGGACAGATCACTTGAGGTCTGGGCAGATCGCTTGAGGTCAGGAGTTTGCGAACAGTCTGTCCAACATGGTAAAACCCCATCTCTACTAAAAATACAAAAATTATCCAGGTGTGGTGGCGGGCACCTGTAATCCCAGCTACTCAGTAGGCTGAGGCAGAAGAATCACCTGAACCTGGGAGGCAGAGGTTGTAGTGAGCTAAGATCGTGCCACTGTACTCCAACCTGGGTGACAGAGCAAGACTGCCTTTAAAAAAACAAAAAAAAAAATTAGCCAGGCATGGTGGTGTGCACCTGTGGTCCCAGCTACTTAGGAGGATGAAGCAAGAGGATTGCCTGAGCCCAGGTTGTGGCTGCAGTGAGCCTTGATTGCAATACTGCACTCCAGCCCGGGCGACAAAGCGAAACCCTGTCTCAAAAAACAAAAACAAAAACAAAAACAAAATTAGTCTGAATATTAAGTAAAGCAGGGAAATCGGGAAGGAGAGCTGATTCCAGAGTAAGGAATGACTTTGGTTATCAATTTGGTGCATTCATGAGGCTGGGGAGGGGGATATTTTTAAAGAAGTAGCTGCTAAGCCTGGATCTCAGCAGAGGGACTGCTCAGTGTAGAATCCAGGAAAGCTCAGGAGAAGGGTAGGTAAAGTAAGGAGAGTCAGGGCAAAACTTAGAGCCCTGTGTCTTCCAGTGAAGTCTGATGGTTCCTGTAGCCTGCCGTCTGGGACCACCCTCTACTTAAAATTCTGACTTTGTAATCATGCTTCCTGGGAGTTCCAAGGAACTTCCAAAGTTGGAGAACATCTCGCTCAGGAATAAGTACATTAGGAAGCTGGGAGAAGAGGAAACAGCTGAAACTGGGAGATTCTAGCTTCTGCAAGGGGGTAAAATAATGTTGAGAACTTTTTTGGTTCCTATGTGCCTTTTCTTTAGGTTCAAAAATCTGGTCCTCTGTTATTTCAACCGAGGGATCTAGTTAATGTCTCAGGAATATTTTTCTTTCTTTCTTTCTTTTTTTCAGACAGAGCCTTGCTCTGTCACCCAGGCTGGAGTGCAGTGGCACGATCTCGGCTCGTGGCAATCTCCAACTCCCGGGTTCAAGCGATTCTCGTGCCTCAGCCTCCCGAGTAGCTGGGATTACAGGAACACCCCACCACGCCTGGCTAATTTGTGTATTCTTAGTAGAGAGAGGGCTTCACCATGTTGGCCAGGCTATTCTTGAACTGCCCGCCTCAGCCTCCTAAAGTGCTGGGATTACAGGCGTGAGCCACCACGCCCGTCCTTCAGGAATATTTTTTCAAGGAAAAAAGTTTTGTAGTGCTATCTCCCTAGACCAAATGGAATCTGGTACTGTCTTCTTTAGATAGAGACGCTATAAAATTTAGCTATCAGTGAGTAAATATTAGTATGGCCAAGTTTGCCACTTAATTCATCCCAGAAGAGGAAAAATAACGGAAGTTGATTAAAATATTTTAACATTTAAAAATTTTAAAAATTTGAGTATCAATACATTATCGCTGATAAATTTCATGACATTTTCATATATAAAATAAAAATTTTAATACCTTAAAAAATGAAAATCAAATAACTCTCTCTCCTCTACCTAACCCTCACCTTGAATCTTGTTTATTAAACAGTTTTTCTCCTGAGCATAGTCTATGCTTCCCTTGTAGGCCTGAGAATCTACCACTGATCTGCAAAGTAACCCGGGATATAGGTTTTTCCCTCTGGTTTTTATCACTGATACTGGAGTCAGTAAACTTTGCTATTTACTTTAAATGTCAGAACCATTTCTGGTAACCTAATAAGTGAGTTATTAAGAATTTTTTTTTTTTTTTTTTTTTTTTTGAGACAGAGTCTTGCTCTGTTGCCCAGGCTGGAGTGCAGTGGCGGGATCTCCGCTCACTGCAAGCTCCGCCTCCCAGGTTCACGCCATTCTCCTGCCTCAGTCTCCCGAGTAGCTGGGACTACAGGCGCCCACCACCACGCCCGGCTAATTTTTTGTATTTTTAGTGGAGACGGTCTTTCACTGTGTTAGCCAGGATGGTCTCGATCTCCTGACCTCGTGACCACCCGCCTCGGCCTCCCAAAGTGCTGGGATTACAGGCGTGAACCACCGCGCCCGGCCCAAGGATTCTTCAACTTTACATAGGATACTATTTAGAATACTAGAATACAAATCAATGTGCATAAGCTCATAGTCTTCTCTTTTGTAGTAATTAACAAGCACTTCCCACACATTTCTTTGCAACTCTTTGTTACCGCAAAGTGGTTTTCCACTAGGAAAAATAGGTTAGGTGGACTATGATCAAAACCATGTGAGACCACTGCTCTAAATTATTACAAATCCTACCTTGTGCATTCAGTATCAATGTAAATTTCACAATTAAGACCTCTTTATTCTATAAAATATATAAAAGAGGATACCCAGAAACAGTCCCATAGAAAATCAAATGATTAATTCAGCATGTTATATGCTGCTATAATCAGTCAAAATATGTCTTTGAAAGCAATCTAAGCCAACAATATAAAAAAAGTCAGAGGCAGTGAACTAAGGACCTACTAAGAGTACAAAACGAAGTCACAAGTAATTTCACCCTTGAAGCCTAGCACACCCCTTGCTTCTGTTCTTGTTCTCTATTCTTAGGATCTCTCTGAGGTTTATTAATGGTTCCTGGATCTCCCAGCTGGAGCTTCTGCTGAATCCAAGGCACTACCCTTATCAAAAGAAAGAGATGTGAGAAGTAAAACAGATATAGACAAATTTAAAAAGAAAAAGAAAACAACAGAAATGACCACAATGTGAAAGAGTAACAAAAATTACAAACAGAAAAGATATTAGAGAGTTACTGACAAAATAAATGCCATGAGAAAAAGTAATACAGATTTTTTAAAGGACCAAAAAAAAAAAAAAAAAAAAAGGATGAACCTACAAACACTAAGGGAGTTTAAAGCTGTCCATTTCTAACATGTAGTTTGTGAAAATGTTAGCATTAGAGCATTGAAGGAATGCTAATTGAATTGTGAACAATTTCACTTAGAGTCCAGTTATATCCTTAGGGACAAAAGGTAAATTTTCATTTAACCAGGCCAACTACCAATCTGTAGGAAATAGAAGGGTAAATGAACATAGTAAATGACACCACAGGGATACGGTCATCAAAATTCAGACTGGGAAACCTTCCACAAACAAATTGTAAGGCAGAAAAAAACAAAACAAAACAAAAAAAGCAAAGACTAAGAGGACTCTATATTTTAAAATAGATTAAAAAGACACAGCAACAAAGTGACAATTTGTAAACTTTATTTGGATCCTCATTTAAATAAATAAATGTAAAAAACAAGAATGACCGTTATGGGAAAATTAGGAAGTTAAACACTGACTAGATACGTATATACACATATTTTTAGAGATAGGGTCTCACGATGTTGCCCAGGCTGCACTCAAACTCCTAGGCTCAAGCGATCCTCCTGCCTCAGCTTCCCAAGGAGCTGGGATTACAGGCACGTGCTGCCATGCCCAGCTTAGATACTTAATAATATTTTAAAATTACTGTTAATAATGTAGATAGGTGATAATGGTGTTGTAGTTATATAAGATTCTTTATTTTTCAGAGACATATGCTAAAATATTGATGAATAAAATAATATCTAGGATTAAAAATAATTCCAGGGGTTGCAGCACAGATAAAACAGGATCAGTTATGAGTTGACAACTGTTGAAACTGGATAATGTAATCCTGAAGGTTCATTATACTAGTCTCTCAATTTTGGTATTTGTTTGGACTTTTCCATACACACACAGACACACACACACATGCCAGGATGGATGTTAGTGCAAACTCTTGACTGGGAATTCAAATGTAGCCCATGACAACAGTCAAAATGTACACACCAGCCCTAAGGACAGCTCCTAAATATTATAGTTCTAGTAGGTAAATAAAGGCAACAAATCAATAGGAATGAAGAAAACAAAACACTCTGACATGGTCTTAAAGCTAAACTGAAAAATGCTGATTTCCTAACTGATATAGATTAAAGCATTTTATTTACATTTCTAGGTCTGTGATGCATGTGAGTTGTGACAGGTGTTGTCCTCACAGCTCAGCTGTTTTGACGTGTGTGTATGAAAACACTTAACATGCCATTATCAAATTGCAAATGTGCTGAGAAAATTCAATAAAACAGGGTGGTAAAGAAAGTTCAGGTACTTACCAGCACTGCATTCCTGGGCTACTAGGTTAAGAACTTCAACAGCTGCTGGACATTGTTGTATGAATTCTTCACAAAATAAGCTGTCTTCTAAAAGCTGGGCCATGACCAGGCATGCTCTTAATGTTAAAAGATTTACAATATTTCAAAGTCATCAGTGTTCATTGTCTAAAAAAGTCAACTGTGAAAAACATTTCAATCAATTTTGTCCCCCAGTTTACAACAAGGTTCAAACTCCCCACTCTTCTTGCTTTTTTTCTGAGCTGGACTGTCTTGGAAATACATAAATTACTTCTCTTTTGCCACACAGTAACTGCTGACACTGCATGAAGAATTGGAAAAGAGAAAAATGGTTGCCATCGCCACCAAATGGAGACACAAAGTGCCGGGTGAGAAATCAGCACTGTCTCTTAAAAGCTTTTCCTAACTGTGCCCTAGGGAAGCAAGATGGATTCAAAAACTGGGAAAATCTGTATGGTGATCGCTGTCACCTGATTCAAAATACATACTAGAAGTTTCTAAGAAGTTCCACTGTTGGCAAGGCACAGTGGCTCACGCCTGTAATCCCAGCAATTTGGGAGGCCAACGCAGGTGGATCACCAGAGATCAGGAGTTTGAGACCAGCCTGGTCAACATGGCGAAACCCCATCCCTACTAAAAATATAAAAATTAGCCAGAGGTGGTGGCACCCGCCTGTAATTCCAGCTACTCAGGAGGCTGAGGCAGGAGAATCGCTTGAACTAGGGAGGCAGAGGTTGCAGTGAGCCGAGATCATGCTACTGCACTCCAACCTGGGTGACACAGCGAGACTCTGTGTCGAAAAAAAAAAAAAAAGAAGTTCCACTGTCAAAAAGAGACACTTGTTATTGCTGTTTAATGCTAAATAAATGTATTTGCAGGAAAAGACCAACACCAACCCCTGTGTGCATGTCCTAGGTTTCCCATCTTCAGTTTGGAAAGTGATAGGCCAGATATGTATCAATGTGGCCTGAACCATTTTATTTATTTAATTATTTATTTGAGATGGAGTTTTGCTCTTGTTGCCCAGTCTGGAGTGCAGTGGCGCAATCTCGGCTCGCTGCAACCTCCACCTCCCGGGTTCAAGCGATTCTCCTGCCTCAAGGTAGTAGAGTTATTCCTGTGATGGAACAAAGTTCTTTTAACAAAGCAAATCAGTGGGGCCTTATATATGTGTTTCATACATCACATTTCATTTGTATGTTTATTTTCTTAGGTGAACAGCTAAACTTTATTTTGAAGTGTAGACATTGGGGAACGCAACAAAAATTGCAGAAATTAAGGAATGCAACGAACTGTGGAAAAAAACTGTAAAAGAATGGTTACTGTTGCTCAGTTTAGTGTGAGCTTCAAGCTGTGGACTCATTAAGTTGGGAATGGTGGGGCCCACCAAGGATCCCTTCTTCTGTCAGCTTGCACCACGTCAGCACATCAAGCAACGTGGGGAGGGTACTCACCTTGTCCTTATTTCAGCAAGGAGCCGAACGACTGCCATCACAGGAGCTGACCCATCTCCTGTTGCAGGAAGTGAGGTGTGAATAGAGAGACTTCCCTCCTGAGGAAGCAACATGGACTGGACTGCCTGTACTACCTTCTCAGTAATGGACAGTTTATGAAGAGGCAATGCCTGATGGCGGTGGGGGGCATGGCAAAAAGTTAAATTCAAGTAGTTAGTTTATAAGAAATGAGGGTGTTATTATTATCTGGAGTTCTTAAATTTTCAGTTAAAAAAATAAAATCACCATACAGAAAACTGCAAAACACATCAAAACAATTAAAAATACACTGTAGAATAGCCCTAACCAACAAATAAATGAATTTGGTCATCTAGATGAAAATTTTCACATAAGCATTACTATTCAATAACTATAACCAATATATAAACATACATCGCAAGTACAATTTAAGACAACCAAGCATTTGTGCTTCTGCACTGAGCATGTGCATAGACTCATTACAGTACAGTTACCATTGGCAGATATTTTATGAAGCATTTAAAAATCACCTTACCTCTGATCTTGGAACACAAAGTCTAGACAATGGAATAGTCAATGTGTCTGATGCTTGCGAAGTCTTTCTACAGTCTATGGGTGGGAATCTGACTGTAGCTATACCTTCCTGTTCATTGATAGAAGCCACTACTCCAATGCTTCCTGAGATTCCTCTACCTAAAACCTGGAGACAGAGATAGATTAGCGCTACCAACCAGCTCTGATGTGTGGGCAGCTGTGTTATGAGACAAGAGGAAAGAATAAATTTATAGTTGCCATTGTTGGCGTTACAGTAGTTTATACTACCAGCGTAGCAGATACCAATCCCTAGACATGACTTATAATAAGGCCCTAAAACCTAACTGCAAGGTGATCACAACGTGCTGTCCTCTCGAACAGAAACTCGTTCCTGCTAGGCCAGGTACGGTGGCTCATGCCTGTAATCCCAGCACTTTGGGAGGTTGAGGCAGGCGGATCACTTGAAGTCAGGAGTTCGAGATCAGCCTGGCCAGCATGGTGAAACCCCATCTCTATTAAAAATACAAAAACTAGCTGGGCAAGGTGGTGGGTGCCTGTAATCCCAGCTACTTGGGAGGCTGAGGCAGGAGAATCATTTGAACCTGGGAGGCAGAGGTTGCAGCAAGCTGAGATTGCACCACTGCACTCCAGCCTGGGGAACAGAACAAGACTCTGTCTCAAAACAAACAAACAACTTGTTATTGCTGTTTAACGGTAAATAAATTTTTGCAGGAAGACACTCTTTTCCTTCCATTCTAATTCCATCATCAATTCTAAGACTGATACTGATCACACTACAGGACACAAGTATTACAGTTAACCTAAGATAGTATTGCATTAATATCTGAATGATGTGTGGCACAGTGCGGATTCGAATTCAAGAGTTTCTCAGATTCCTTATTTAACTCGAAGAAACAGGTTTTTTTGTCCAGCTGGTTGGATAATATTTGTCTTACAGATGATCAGCTAACCAATGGATGCTTATATATATGGGAGAAGCAATGATTTGGGGAAAATGGTGGTTGGTACCTGAACCTCGGATCCTATCTTGATTGTCTCTTTGAAGCCTCCAAGTGCACACAGTGCAGCAACAGCCTGGCGGGCAATTCTCTGAAGTTTGGCAAGTTTCCTGCCACTGCTGCTGCCATTTTCCAGAATGCTTTCTGCATATTTCCCCAATTGTGGAATGTACATCAGTGCTTGAGACAGAACCTAAATATAAAAGCAGCCCGTGCACTAGGAGTTAAAGCTTTGGTTGTTTTGATGCCAAGGGTGACAAGTGTCTACAACAGTGCCTGGGTCCCATGTGTTGAAGGAACTCTGGACATATGAAGGACCAAAAAGCTATCAGGTATGGCCAATGACATTTGCCCATATTTGTCTATGTAACGGGACAAAATTGGAAATACACAACTGGGAGAATAAAACATCATGTCACTAAAACCTCTAAAATGAAACAATCATTTATCTGAAGGAAAACCACCCCAGCATACTGTCCACTTGTAAACACTCAATTACCTTCAGGACATGTCATAAGGGGTTCACTTGAAGAGTAGCTGAGGAAAGTGGGAATTGATTACAGATCTGTAGTTTCAGGCAACTGGGATACTGTTTGTAATGATGAATCACTTACTAATAGGGCACTCAGGCAGTGTAAATCACGCAGAGGCCTCCTCGGACTTAGCGAGTATGCTTAAATCCAATAAACCAATGCTGCATGATCTCCTAATGTCAGTACCAATCTAACATAAGCAAGAAGAAGAGAAACAAGACCTGTCACTCTTTCCCTGGGAATACTGTCCTATCTTCTGCAAAATGAGAACTGGCAGTGACAGGAGATATAGGTTAACAGAGTTGAAACTACTACAGCAAGGCAAATTCCAGGGGAAAGTCAGTTAACAGGTATATCTGACGAATTTGGAAATTTTCTCTTTACTAAAATGCCCCTTGCTGGGTATGATTCTAACTCTAATTAGCTTACTTCTTACTTTCTCAGTTGAGTAGCAACACTGTGCTAACCTTCTCTGCTGTTGTCGTCCATATTTGAGCAGCATTTGATTCGGGTGCCATGAGCAAGCTATGTAGCAAGGCGATCACTTCTGCAGCCATGCTGTTTGCCACGTGCCCACTGATGAAGGGACGCACGGGATCAGTCCTGCAAGTGTCAACAGGAAAAAGTGTTAGTGCCCAGTGATGATTAAGACTGCAGGGAAGTGGCTTTCAGGGTTAGCATCAGAGAGAAACCTTTTCTATTTACATAAGAAAAAGGGGATTCCATTGACTGAGAAAACAAGAAGCTGCATTATCATTAGGAAGAAATCACTGTGTCATATTCTTTGTGGTATCTGAAGAACTGCCTCAAACAATGGACCTCAAACTTTATTTATAAGCCATGAGGATCAGGGAAAGACACTGCACTGCAACTATTCCTGGCTTTCAAGCACAAAACACCTCGAACCAACTTCACTGAGGTAACACTTAACTGCTGCTTCTGTTCCTAGAAAGAAGTGTGTGTGTGTGTGTGTTCAGTTGGGGCAGTGGAGATGTACCATTTGCAAGAAATAAAGGTAGCAAAACCAGAGTTTTTTAATACTACTCAAAAGAATCCTCTGGCTATAAATGTCCCCTCAGCCAGGAGCATCCCTCTATTCTTTCATGACAACCTCAGATCTACCCGGATAGTCATTACTCTCCGACGTACTCCAGGCTGTACCTTGAGTGCAACTACTACAGCAGATGGAGGCCTCATTTCCAAGAGGTCAAGGGGATGGCAGAAAATTAAAATATGAAAAACAAACCCATTACAAAGTAAACCTGAGATGAGTGTGGATAGCTTCTACCTGTGGAAGGTTTACCTCGCAAGCTCCGAGTTCCTCTCTCGGCAAATGGAAGTTTGGGCGGTTTTCTTTTTGTCACCTGTGGATAGTCCACTCACAGCCTCTGGGTTGATAGACTCTACAGGTGGCCCAATGCTGACGATGAGGCCCGACTGTGCCCACTTGGTGGCTTTCCGCAGGGCGGCTGCAGCCTCTTCTGTAATCACTTCGCAACAGCCACCCTGGAGGTGAGGTTGAAGACACTGAGAAGATTCATTTCATTCTTCCCAGCACTATATTTTTCAAGTCGCTTTCCCCTCAATTACCAAAGCCATCCACGCTCATTTTTTTTTAATTCAAACATAAAATATTATATGTAGAGAGTAAAATTTCCATAGACATCCCAGACCTCATTCAGGCTGAGATAATGGTTAGTCATCTAGATCACTTCCGTGCAAATTCTGGCATACATATCAGAGGGCCCCGACATGCAGGCTGCATTTCATTTTGCTTTTATCAGTTATCAGTGTATCACAGAGACTCTTCCATATTAATACATGGAGATCTACCTCATTGTTTTTCATAGTTGCACAGCATTTCATTATATGACTGCAATAATTTCTTAACCAATCCCCTGTTTATGAGTACGTGGATCCTATTTTTTGTTTTTGTGTTGTTTGAGATTGAGTTTTGCTCTGTCGCCCAGGCTAGAGTGCAATGGTGTGATCTTGGCTCACTGCAACCTCCGCCTCCCGGGTTCAAGCAATTCTCCTGCCTCAGCCTCCCAAGTAGCTGGAATTACAGGTGCCTGCCACCACGCCTGGCTAATTTTTGTATTTTTTAGTAGAGACAGGGTTTTGCCATGTTGGCCAGGCTGGTCTTGAACTCCTGACCTCAGGTGATCCACCTGCCTTGGTGTCTCAAAGTGCTGGGATTACAGGTGTGAGCCACAGCACCTGGCCTATTTTGTTTTTTCAAACAAAACTGTGAAGAACACACTGTGTTTCTCCCTGGACACTTGAGACTTTATTTACCCTCACCGTGACAATAAAGACTATTATTAATTTTTCTTGACTTTACTTGTCTGACAGATGGAAAATGATATATTACTATTGTTTTTATTCCTTTCCTTTGATTATGTGTGAGCCTGGGCATATTTTTATATTTTTAATAAGGTATTTGTAATTCTTATTATCTGTTATTTTCTTAGCAACCTTTCACCTATTTTCAACTATCTCACCTATCTCAAACTATTTTTAGGCTATTAAACTATTTTCAATTTTAAACTATTAAACTTTCTTAAAAGAGCTAAGAAAAAATTTCTAGGTCAAAACTAAAAGTTCTGATTTTGACAAACTGATTTTGACTAGTTCTCTTTAAAATGGCCTCAATTAAGGCACTGACTTCAATTTCTCACCTTGCCTCTTCGTTGGAACTTGAACTAATTTTTCTTTTCTTAATTTGTTCTGAAAATCTAAAGCATGACAAATACTCTACAATTTCGGGTTTAATCGGTTTAACTTCATGAGGTTACCTTGGTCATGTCTCGATCCATCTTCACAACTTTCTCCATGTTGGCGCCAGTACCAAGTCGGAAAGGTCGTCCTTCTGAACTACTAAAAAAAGGCAGGCAGAGAGCAGAGCACACCTTACAGGCACTGCCAAAAGTGGGCTGCATGTCACGGGGCCACCCAGTCATGGTGAGGCCTGATTATACACCAACATAAGCTTTTTTTTTTTTTTCTTTTTTGAGACAGGGTATTGCTCTGTCACCCACGCTGGAGTGCAGTGGCGTGATCACAGCTCACTGCAGCCTCGACCTCCCTAGGTTCAGGTGATTCTCCCACCTTAGCCTCCCAAATGGCTGGGACCACAGGTTCACACCACTATGTTTGGCTAATTTTTGTATATTTTGAAGAGACGGGATCTCACTATGTTGCCCAGGCTGGTCTCGAGCTCCTGGGCTCAAGCCATCCTCCTGCCTTGGACTCCTAAAGCACTAGGATTATAGGCATGAGTCACCATGCCTGGCCCTCTAACACTAGCTTTTAAAATCCACAGTAAGACTCAATTTTTCAAAAAGGAAATCATTTATTACTGCTTAATTATAGCACTTTAGGGCCCAAAACAACAGCGTTTTTAGAGTTATAAGTAACTCTAGAAATCCAGATGAAAATAATGCACAAAATGAAAAACTGACATGAACCCAGAACAAAGGCAGGGCCTGAGGACATCATCTAAACCCCAAGGAGAGGGAACTTTAACGACACCATGAATGTGATCCCTTGGCAAATGACTGGATCTTCCTTTCTAACAGTTCAGCTTCCCCTGCCTCCCGAACTTGGCTCTCCAAAAAAAATTTTTCACCAAATTTGTACTATGATGCATTGCAATGTCCAGGAAAGTTTCCTGGAGATTTCCTCATGTAAGCCCTGACCTGCCATAATCCTGCTTAGTTTATACTATGGTCCCATTAATATTTTCAGTTGCCATAATGGCAGACAGCAGATTCAATTATGAGGATGACAACATCGCCAGATCATTTAAGTAAAGAGAGGCCTCTTCCATCTGAGACATAAATACCTGCTCTGAATTCCCTTGTGCTATGTGGCAAGCCTTCCTGTTGCCCTGGATCCCACTAACAAAGCCCTGCAGGTTTGTAATATTTGGGCAATGATTGTATTTTTACTTCCTGCTTGAGTAATCATACCATTTCATACTTCAACTAATTAAAGTTTTAAAAAAGTGTCTCTTGTTTCTCCAAATCACAGTCGATGAGTTGGAGTTTACCTAAATTTACCAACAGCTGAAGGATGCCAATAACTAAAAATCAAACTGCATTATTCCTCCTCAAAGCCCAAGTCACACTGGAGACTTCCCATAGACAATAATATATTGTTCACATGGCTTTAGCTCTCAGTTGTGTTTAGAGAGACAGTACCAAGTTGTGGTTCAGAGCTTGGGTTTTGTGGTCAGAGAGGACTACATCTGCATTTCGGTACTGCCTCAGTTTCTTTCTGTGTCACCACAGGAATCACAGTGACAGTGTCTACCTGAAAGGGGTGTAAAGAGGGCCGAGGCAGTTGATACATGTACAGGGCTTACTTAGCACAGTGCCTGTGACATGGGTGGTGCCTGAGGACGTGTGGCTATCACAATCATTACGGTCACCTTAGCAACGGCTGAAGGACTTCATGGGACGACTGGTCTTCCCGCTTGTGGATAAATATCGAGAGCTTGCCATCCACAGCCTCACTCTCTTCTCCAGGATCTTTATCTCCTTTCAAGGAATTCTTGGGACTGGTTTTTGTCAATGTGGTGTCAGGTTCAGAAGCGGTTGGAGAAAGAACTGTCTGACATCCTTTAAGTAAAAAACAAAGCTCGTTCAGGAAAACTGCAGTGGTGTTTTGGCGGCTCTGCTAAAATGAAAAATAATGGTTTGGGATTTGGAATCTCTCTTCCCCCTTCTCTATTCCTCTGTCCCCGCTCCCTTCTCCGTCACTCAGTCTTTCACCACAGGAAGCACAGATGCAAGTGGGGACCTGACTGGGCCCAGGAAGCCTGCACTGCCATGCTACTCTCCTGTTGAGGAGCTTCTCACCTGGAACCACGTAATCTGCCAGCTTTGCTAAGAGCAAGGAGGCGATCTTGGAAGCTGGGTCGCTGGGATCCTCCTGCTCACTGTTTAAGGAGGGGACAGAGTAGCTCCAGGGTGGGAGCTCCACGTTTCCACAATCTTCTACGCTCATCAGAGGCAGCGCCGCCCGGCACAGCTGGAGAATAATAAGGACCAGCTTTGGAGACGGGCGTTGGTCAAGCAGCAGGGAGAGGAGTTTGGACACACAAGCTGGCTGGCTCAGGATGGCTTTACCTATGTGGCTCCTGGGAAAAAAGGAAGAAAAGGTAAACAGTGCTAGAAATGTTGATCTATAGACATTCAGAAGCAAGAGTTCTCTGAATGAAACAAACTAATGAAATTTGATTTCATGAGGAAGACATGAATTTGGCACTATGCTTCTGTGAAGAATTAAGAATTTTGGAAAATTTGATGAAACCAAACAACATTAATACTTAAAAAGAAAGATTTTTGAATATTTTCTGATCTCTGATGCTTACTTGAAATCCTAAATTCAGAGTGATTCATGGAGCACTGAGACTTAGAAACTCAAACTAAGAGCTTTTCAGTTTGTCATTTATTATTTCTTTTTTTTTTTTTTTTTTTTTGAGACAGAGTCTCGCTCTGTCGCTTGGGCTGGAGTGCAGTGGCCGGATCTCAGCTCAGTGCAAGCTCCGCCTCCTGGGTTTACGCCATTCTCCTGCCTCAGCCTCCCGAGTAGCTGGGACTACAGGCGCCAGCCACCTCGCCCGGCTAGTTTTTTGTATTTTTTAGTAGAGACAGGGTTTCACCATGTTAGCCAGGATGGTCTCGAACTCCTGACCTCGTGATCCGCCCGTCTCGGCCTCCCAAAGTGCTGGGATTACAGGCTTGAGCCACCACGCCCGGCCTCTTTCATTTTTTTTAAATAGGAAAAAAGACACACAAATTTATTTAACATGTATACACAGGAGCCTTCAGAGTGAAGACTGAATTTTCCATGAGTTACAGAAGCTTATCTACCATCTCGAGGTTACAGATAGAATGGGGGCTTGGATCCTGGTAAACCAGGTTATGGGAGAGGGGAGAAGCATTCTATAATAAATGATTGCTAGGGAGAATGACTGGATCTGGGAACAGAGATTAACTTGTAAATAGTTCTCTTTGGAATTTATGTTATTCATTCTTTCTTAATGAGTGCCTCAAGACCAAAGCTATCACACAGTGTTGTACAGGCTTCAGTGTTGTAGGATCTGCCACACCTAAAACTGCTACATTCCAAGAAAGCTAAATATCATGCAGTCAGTCATATGTGGATATTTTATGGACCTCATGGCTCACACGGGGTATACAACCAGCACAGAATATCTTCTTTCAAAGACACAGCATGAGAAAGTGAGTTAATTACAGGCCCTGACTTATTACTCTTTAATCTTGCTATAATGAGGGTAAGATTTTTGGTTAATGAATACAACTGTATCTTTGGGAAAGGTTAGCAGCTGCTGTCAGTAAGGTATTAAAGCAAATGATAATATATTATTTTATGATTTGGCTATTCACCTAAATAATCCTTAAATTTTGGAACGAAATACTATGTTTCAACTACTTCATCCTCCATTTTTTTTTTTTTTTTTGAGGCAAGGGTGTGTCAAAATGGCCTAGTAATTTGCTATTTTGAAAAGACAACCACCACCAAAAGAAACCCCAATCGTTCAAGAGGAAAGCCAGCTTCTCCCAGAGCTCCAGGCTGGACCTTGCATACCTTGAGAGATCATTGAGAAGACTAAGGACATCCTGGAGCGCGTCATTCCCAGCAGCCTGGTTGCCACAGCACTCTGTGGCTCGGGCAAGATGGTTGGTGAGAAGGCTGGACACCTGCCGGGCCAGACCTGAGTGCACAGCCTCTGTGGAGCCACCTTCACAGTTAAAGAAAAAAAGAACTTGGTGAAAACCTAAGGGTGCCATGGTGAGCCTGTGGGGGTGGCGAGCTCTGTCCATTTATCTTGCTTAATGTTTCATGAACCATCTAATAGTGTCTCCTCATTAGATAATATCTATACATAAAAAGGATAATAGTTATTTTAAAAATAACCCCATGTTGGGAGTAGACATTACTATTCATGAAAATTGAATATGATTAATCCATATATAATCAAAGAACATACTTGGATTGATAGTGAAGAATCACTATTTCACTGGTGATGAAAACATCTTGATTTTTTAACTCATACTTTGCCAAACACAATAAAAGACCTTTCTGGATTCTTCCATGTTCACCGTAGTTCCAGAACCTCCCAAGCATGTAGAAGTTATGAAAAAGTATTTGTTGTTTCCTGAACTTTCCATGCTCTTTTAGATCCCTGAGTCTACACACACTATTTGTTCTGCTTGAAAGTCTTCTCCATCCTTCAAGGGTAACTCCCGTGTCACCTTCTCTGAGAAGCTTTGCTGGATCCCTAGCACAGCTGGTCTCTGGGACCTCTACACTCCCACTGCACTTCCTATCCACCTCAGTTGTGTGGCACTGATTACACTATAAGTATTTGCTTATTAGTCTATTTCCCTGCCAGACCATATTTTTAAAGGGAGGAATAATGCCTTATTTATCTTCTGCCTGGCATATAATAGACTCTCAAGACATTAAAATGCATCGTGAACAAATAAACAGATAAATAAACAAGTTATATACACAGGCCTGGAATCTTATGGGGAAATTTATCCTTCAAGTTTACTTTTTTTTTTTGAAACAGGGTCTCGCTCTGTTGCCCAGGGAGTGTAGTGGCACGATCACAGCTCACTGCAGCCTCAACCTCCCTGGCTCAAGCAATCTTCCCCCTTCAGCCTTCTGAGTGGCTGGGACTATAGGCATGTGTCACTGCACCTAGCCCAGGTTTACTTTTTATTTGGATTGGTCACTAAAAATAAAATTTGGAAACATCACCTTGAAAATGCAACTGAAAAGCCACTTCAAAAAATATTTGTTTTTTTGAATGCCAAGGTGTAAGGACTGCTTGAGGCCAGGAGTTTGAGACCAACCTGGGCAACATAGCAAGATCCTGACTCTAAAAACAAACAACAACAACAAAAAAACATTAGCTGGGCATGGTAGTGTGCACCTGTATTCCTACTTGGGAGGCTGTGGTTGGGGGATCGCTTATCACTCGAGTCAGGGAGGTCAAGGTTACAGTGAGCTATGATTGCACCACTGTACCCTAGCCTGGGTGACAGACCTTGTGTCTAATACATTTTTTTAATTAAAAAATATATTTGGAAACTGTTAGCAGTGTTGACAGGGAGAGAATAAAAAATACCTTCTCAATTTCCTGGGATAACTGTACTCCTTCAGGGTACGGGGATATCATTTAGTCTCATCGTAATGCTGTAAGTTTTCATAGAACCACACTGAGGAAAAGTCTCTCATGAAATCATCCACTGATTTAACCCATCTGATCATGTCATTTAATGGAGCCTTTCTCTCTCTCATTTAGCATAAAAAACCTAATAGACTAACACACCAATAGAAGAAATCAGTGAGCTCTAGAAAGGAGTCCGGCATCTCACCTTCCTCTTTTTCCCACTCAACACAGCGGTTGGCAAGCACCTGGAAGGCGGCCCAGGCCATGGTGGCTACCTTCTGCTTCTTGGTCTGTTTCTCACTGGAGCTGGACTCGGTCTGACTGCTCAAGCTACACAGTCGATCCATGAGCTGCACAAGGCCACTGCGTACCAGGCACTTCTCTTCACTCCTGACAAAGGGTCATGGATTACACTAGATAAACGTAACTGACCAACACTCAGGAAACTCTTACGTGAGGTTCAAAGGGGCATAAAACATGCTGGTGTAGTTCCTTCCCTACAACTTAGGATACTGCCATGTGTAATCAAACACAAAATGATTTTCTTATAATGATGATTCCCTTCATTAATAAGGAACTTCAAATTCTGATTTATCTACAATATCAAAGCAAAAATCGATGGAATCAACTCAATGTTGCAGTGATGTAAAAAAATCATATATTTTGTCCTAAGGGGATTCAATGAATGCTTGACATCTTCAAATTAGTAACTAAGTGACCCAAAAGAGGAAATAAATGTGCATATGCAAAATATTCCTGCCAAATATGTAAGTAATTTCCTAGGGACCTTTTATTTTTCTTTGAACCTCTGTATCTTCACAATGTAATATAATCCTAATGGCTGCATTTAGTCATGTAGGAACTCAATAATAAGAAATTTACCTAGGAACCTTAAGTGTCTTTCAGGAGAAAAGTTTTGTATAGCTAGTTCTGGATAATGGAAGCAAAAAATCCAATTTTTAAAATTAAAAATACTTTCACTTAATCGACTATACATCAGTGTAACTTACATACAACAAAAGGCCTTTCCGTACTTACCTGGTATAAGGTATGGTACATAAGAGTCCAATGCTATTTGCGCAAGCGATAGGGTAACGAGCACACAAAGACACAACGGAGGTCATGGTCTCGCCAAAGGCTTCCTGGACCTGCTCAACCATCCCACCACAAGTGAGTTCTTCAATTCTGTGAAACAGAAACCAAAGCTCAGGCTTCCTGAACCACGTCAAGAACAGTGGCTTGACGTGGATGAATCCAGAACTGAAGGGATCCTGGAGAACATCCAGCTCAGTGTTTCCCAAACTATGCAACACTGCTGGACAGAAGTTTTAGGTGTGCCTCCAAAACAGTGGTCCACACTCCAGAAAAGTCTGGGAAATCCTGGGTTAGGGAAATTAAAACAGACTACTGTAGACTTTTCAGAGCCTTCAGTAAGGGTAAAGTGAATGGCATCCCTACAAGCAGAGGACATTCAACATTTTCCAAACATATTTTATCATGAAACCAGTTATTTCAGACATGTCTACAATAATCTAAGTAGCATTGAATACTGTAAGTGCTTTTTCTTTTCTTTTCTTTTTTAAATTTTTTTAGACAGGGTCTTGCTCTGTTACCCGGGCTGGAGTGCAGTGGTATGATCACAGCTCACTGCAGCCTTGATCTCTTGGGCTCAGGTGATCCTCCCACCTCTGCCTCCCAAGTAGCTGAGACCACAGATGCACACCACCACATCCAGCTAATTTTTTTTTTACTTTTAGTAGAGATGATGTTTCGCTGTGTTGCCCAGGCTGGTTTCAAACTCCTGAGCTCAAGTAATCCTCCCAAAGTGCTGGCATTACAGGCCTGAGCCACTGTGCCTAGCCAAGACAGTTTTATTAATGAGACAACTAAAGCTCAAATGGATTAGCTAAGTGTCTGTTTTTGAGTTCACACTTCAGTTATTAGCAGATGATGAAAGCCTAGTTGATATAAAATAAAACTTTCACAATGTAAAAACACAACATAGGGCTGATTCTATACCAATTAATATTAGTTTAGAACTGAAACTATCAGGATTTGTCTACAAAGACATGCAACATAGTATTGTTTACAATAGCAAAAACAAACAAGCAAAACTAACCTAATGTTCAAAAATAGGGAATTTGTTAACGTTTCAAGCATATAATGCAGTGCTACAGAACCACTAAGAACACTACGGGAGACATCTATGGTTAGAACACAGACACTAAAGCGTTAACAGATGTTACCTTGAGAGGGTGTACTTGTAGGTGATTTTCATTTTATTTTTTGGCATTTTCTACATTTTTTTTCAAGTTTCTGACAAATGACAATAATAGAGGGAAAAAGGAATAGTGTTGCCAGTTTTATGGAGAAATTAAATTCTGGAAATAGGCTATGGTAATCATGAGGGCTTTTCACTATTTCTTTCTGGGCACCCTGTGGTTGGCTGGACAGTGGCAAGTCTGGTCAATGAGCGAGAGTTCTGACAAGGAGCCTGGCAGCTCCCGAGGTGGTGGTTTCCTCCTCTGTGATTACCACGAGCCAGCATGAATCCATCATGAAGAGAAGCAAGACCTAAAATTCTGTCTTCTTTTTATTTTTATGTGATAAGGTTTTGCTCTGTCGCCCAGGCTGAAGTGCAGGGTGATGCGATCACAGCCTACTGCAGTCTCCACCTCCTGGCCTCAAGCGATCTTCCTGCCTCAGCTTCCCCAGTAGCTGAGACCACAGGCATGCCCCCACCACTCCGGCTAATTTTTTCTTTTTTGGAAGAGACAGGGTCTCACTATATTGCACAGGCTAGTCTTGAACTCCTGGCCTCAAGTGATCCTCCTGCCTTGGCCTCCTTAAGTGCTGGGATTATAGGTATGAGCCACTGTGCCCAACAAAATTTTATCTTTTAAGCCACTGAAATTTTGGACTTGTTTCCAAAGAATAGTCTGACCTCTCCTGTAGTCCCAGCTACTTGGAAGGCTGAGGTGGGAGGATCTCAAGATTTCTCAAGATACTCACTTCAGCCTTAATTAACCCATTTTCCTCCAGTCACTGGACCCTCTCTGCCTATTGGCCAGAATTCCTCACCTCCAGCAGCTCAAGTCCAGGGCTTGTAGAGAAATGCATTTTCTATTTCTACTTGAAGATCTTTGAAGCCCAATAGGAAACTCATATAGAACAACTCACAAATGAGTTATAAAATCATCTTCAGAGTTAGTATCTACGATTACATTTTTAGAAATTGGTTCAGTAATAACAGTCATGGAAATATACAAAAATACAGGTAAAACGAGATTGTTAATGCAAAAACAAAACAAAAGCAAAAGAAATAAAGACAAATGAACCTATGTGTCCATCAGTAGAGGATGAGTTAATTTTTTTAGAAAAGGTCATCTATATAATGTATATCTATGAGCTCTTAAAAATCTTAAAGCAGCCAGGTATGGTGGCCCATGCCTTATATCCCAGCAGTCTGGGAGGCTGAGACAGGAGGATCCCTTGAGCCCAGAAATTTGAGACCAGCCTCAGCAACATGGCAAGACCCTGTCTCTACAAAAAATAAATACACTAGCTGGGCGTGATAGTACGTGCCCATAGTCCCAGCTACTTGGGAGGCTGAAGTGGGAGGATCGCTTGAGCCTGGGGAGGTCAAGGCTGCAGTGAGCCATGATCACGTCATTGCATGCCAGCCTGGGTGACAGAATGAGAACCTGTTTAAAAAAAAAAAAAAAGGCTGGGCACAGTGGCTCATGCCTGTAATCACAGTACTTTGGGAGGCTGAGGTAGGGAGATCACTTGAGTTCGTGAGTTTGAGACCAGTCTGGCCAACATGGTGAAACTCCATCTCTACTAAAAATATAAAAATGAGCCAGGTGTGGTGGCATGTGCCTGTAATCCTAGCTACTTCGGAGGTTGAGGCACAAGAATCACTTGAACCCGGGAGGCGGAGGCTGCCATGAGCTGAGATTGTGCCACTGCACTTCAGCCTTGGTGACAGAGTGAGACGCTGTGTCAAATAAAAAAAAGATAAAGCAGACCAGACCTATATGTACTGATATGAAAACATATCTGAGATATCTAAGACATACTGAGCAAAACAACTGTGGTTATAGAAAGGCACGGATAATATGATCTGAATTAAGTTGAAAAAATTTACACACAAACACACTTATGTGTACAAAAAGAATTATACAGCTGCTTATGCAAGTATGGTTGCTATAATGAGCTCTTAATGGACAGAGTGGAATTTAGGAGAAAATGGTGAATACCAAGAGTTTTACATTCTATTAATATGTTGAGTTTTTTGCAAGATCATGTACCACTTTTATATAAATATTTTAGAGGAAAACATTAGCAAATACTACCGCCTATGTTTGGGCCCCAGGAATAACCTTTGGAACGCCTCTGACCATTCTAGAAAGGACAGTATAAACTAACAGAAACAACTAACCTGGGTCCTCCCTGAAGGACCATCGTTACTGGACCCACAAGATGTGTCACTCCCCCGACTCGCACGGCAGCTGTCAGCAATTCCCGCATGTGTACCAGTGCCTGCTTGCGAGTGTTTCCCCGCCGCCACCTTGTCTGTGCAGCCAAAAGAAAACTGCTGCTGGACACCTGAAATGCACAAGAAGGAAGGACACCTGACTCCTGCTAACTGCCCCAAGATCCCTCATGCTGTTAGGTGCTATTCCTCTGGAGCCTGCAAAACATGACGTACAGCTTGGTCAGGGTTGGTGCCGATGAAAGCAAACAGCTGCCCTAGCAGGACACTGTAGGTGGGCTTGTCCCTGCTGTCCTCAATGGCCAGCGACTGCAGGAGTGTAAAGGAGCTGCTGCGGTGGCTGGTCACGTGGCGACGCCTACAGGGAACACAGAACAGACTGGCAAGACGAGAAACACACTCAGGGAGCTTGTTTTGATGAATGCATTCAGCTGCATGTGGGAATCCAACCCTGGCCATTAGCCATTTACCTCTGATTTGCTCTAGTAAATTCCAAATCTTCATTACCAATCATTTCCAGGTCAGAAGGAGCTGACATGCTGCGAAGAAAAACAGGCTGCCTGACAGCATGAGATATCACTTTTGTTTCAGAAGCTGATTTACAAGCTGGAAAAAAAGGAATAAAAAGGCTGACATTTCTGCTATCTGTACAACAGCCAAATGCAACACAGAACTACCCAACAGTCTAAGTGTATCTTTGCTTTCTATCACAGTTCAGCCACGAACCTAGCTAGCACAGCATACTGATGGTTTTTACATCAATTTTTTAACCTAAGTATTAGGTTAAAAATTATTTTAACTTAAAAAAATTAAAAACTTTTTATTAAATTGGTTTTCCAAAGAAAAGCTGGAAAATTCATTTAATTTCACAGCTATCAATGTTCACTTTAACCTAAGCATTCTAAAAAGCAAGGGAAGACATAGCAAGTAATTGCCAGAAAGCACAAACTTCTTTTTTAACATTTTTTAATTTCTTATGTTTTTGAGATGGGTCTTGCTCTGTCACCCAGGATGCAGTGCAGTGGTGTGATCTTGGCTTTCTGCAACCTTCATCTCCCAGGTTCAGGTGATTCTCCTGCCTCAGCCTCCCAAGTAGCAGCGATTACAGGCGTGCACCACCACACCCAGGTAACTTTTGTATTTTTTTAGTAGAGATGGGGTTTCACCATGTTGGCCAGGCTAGTCTCGAACTCCTGACTTCAAGTGATCTGCCCACCTTGGCCTCCCAAAGTGCCAGGATTACAGGTGTGAGCTACCACACCTGGACCAAATTTCTTAATTCAAATACATCCAAATCCATTTTTTTCAGAGATGGCCTTTTTCCCCGCTTTAACCCCAGATCCATTTAGCTGATTTATTGTCATTTGATGATACCTCTGCTTTGATCATAGTTGGTAAGAATAAATATCACACTTGAGTTGGAATCTGAATGGGTCTTTCTATAAGACATACTCCTTAACCCTGTCCAGGGAAATAGTTGTTTTATAAAACAATCCTTAAATGGAAAGAAGATAAAACTATACGTCAAGACTAGCTAAGAAAAAAGATGTTGAGAAAGTGCAGATAAAAACCATTTTGTTTTATTTTTCTAAAATTTTCACTTATTTATTTATTTAGAGACAGGGTCTTGCTTTGTTGCCCAGGCTGAAGTGCAGTGCTACAATCATGGCTTACTGCAGCCTTGAACTCCTGGACTCAAGCAATCCTCCCAACTCAGCCTCCCAAGTAGCTGGGATTACAGGTGCATGCCACCATGTGTGGCTAATTTTTATGTTTTTTTCTAGAGACCAGGTCCCGCTATGTGGCAAAGCCTGATCTTGAACTCCTGGTCTAAGCGATCCTCCTGCCTTGGCCTCCCAAAGTTCTGGGATTACAGGCATGAGCCACTGTGCCCAGCTGAGAAAACCATTTTGTATCTGTCTTAAGAGTGGTTAGATAGCTTAAATATTAAAAAAGTATAATTTTTTGAAGATACTGTTATCTCTGAGGTCAAGAGCCTCTGGGACAGTACTAGTAGCCTTACCAAGTGGTCGGCTTATGTGTATAGCAGACCATCCTGGCATGTGATTGTACCACACACTCAGTACATGTCTCTCTCCCAAACCTGTGTCTTCCCCTGAAGTTCTCAGGGAGAACCTGTATTACAGAGTGAGACCCTGGGAGTCCTCCTAGACTTCAAATCCCAAGTGAGAAGAGCCTTAGATGATGAGCTGGGATGAAAACAAGTTTGCCTGCTCCCTACTGCTCACTGGGCAATGGGGCTATGTAACACGGACGCTTTCATTTAAGAACATGTTTATTTAATTTTATCTCTTAGGTTAAGAATGAATGCTTGTGGGCTGTGCTATGTTACAGATCCTGTCTTAAGTAAGAAGACTCAATGATTTTCCTGAGAGATGCATTTTTAGGCTAACAATTAAAAGGTGACCTAGGCTGAGCGTGGTGGCTCACACCTGTAATCCCAGCACTTTGGGAGGCTTAGGTGGGCGGATCACCTGAGATCAGGAGTTCAAGACCAGCCTGGCCAACATAGCGAAACCCTGTCTCTACTAAAAATACAAAAATTAGCTGGGCATGGTGGTAAGTGCCTGTAATCCCATCTACCTGGGAAGCGGAGGCAGGAGAATTGCTTGAACCTGGGAGGCAGAGATTGCAGTGAGCAGAGATTATGCCACCGCACTCCAGCCTGGGCAACAGAGCAAGACTCCATCTCAAAAAAATAAATAAATAAATAAAATGTGACCTAGAAAAAGTTAACTCCCAGGAAGTCATAGCACAAGGTTCCACATAATTACTAAAGATGAAATGCAAACTCAGCTTCGAGAAAAGAGGAAAAAATGATGTTACAAGATTCATGATGTTGACTAATTGTATATGATACTATGAAATCTAATTACATATGTTAGTATGAAAACAAAAACAGGGCCGGGCACAGTGACTCACACCTGTAATCCTAGCATGTTGGGAGCCCAAGGCGGGCGGACCACCTGAGGTCAGCAGTTCAAGACCAACCTAGCCAACATAGTGAAACCCCATCTCTACTAAAAATACAAAAATTAGCCAGGCATGGCAGCATGCACCTGTAGTCCCAGCTACTCGGGAGGCTGAAGCAGAATTGCTTGAACCTGGGAGGCGGAGGTTCCAGTGAGCCGAGATTGCGCCACTGCACTCCAGCCTGGGCGACAGAGCAAGACTCAGTCTCAAAAAATAAAATAATATAGAATAAACAAGAAGTTGACCACAGGAATTTAATGACATACAAGTATTTCTTTGTTTTTCTTTTGTCACTCAAGTGCTTTGTAGAGAAAGTATAAGGCAAAACTAAATATGTTAAAATTTCCTTTTGTTTTCCTTTCTTGGAGTACCGAAGACTGAATTTTTCAAAATATAGCTGACGTGTCTTATATGAACAGAGTAGGACCAGAAGCCGATTGGGGCTATCTTTGAGCAGTACCTGGTGTTTCAGCAGGGGTCCCAGAGATGCTTCTCGTGAGGCCCGACTGGGCCGCGATGGTGACATGCAGCAAAAGCTCGGCTCGGTTCATTAAACTCTTCACTAACGTCTTTGTTTTAGCCAGTGGGTGTGAGGGTTTCTGAATAAGAGAATTCACTTCATGTAGGAACTTCTCCCTATAAAGAGAGATGGATGTGCATTGAGTTGTTCTCTAGCTTACCAAAAACAACCATTAAAAAAAATGTTTACGAAGAAGAGAAGACACAGGGGAAACTAAGCAAAAGTAACCTAATCAACATTGCTTACTTCCCTGTTTCCTCATCCAAGGAACAGTGTTAGAAAATCTGGCCACTTCTGGTTTCTTTTTCTGTTTCAAATGCCTATGCTAACTTTTGAAGGTTAAAACCAAAACTTCCAATTTACCAAATGAGTTCCAACTCTAAAATATTTAGTAAGTTCACAATATAAAAAAAGTATCTATTAAGAGACTAGACCTTTACAATGTGTTTTGAGCATCAAGGTGATAATAGCCTTAATAGTTATTAATACCACTAACCTCAGTGATAGGACCATGTTTTCAAGATCATTCCCATCAAAGGAGACTTCCTTCATTGAACACAAAAGTTCTAGTTCTTTCATTTTGTTCTAAAGAAAAAAGAGATGTATGCAGGATCTGCAAGAACCAAGTTTTACTATACATATATTAAAATGAACAGAAAATTTCAGAGAAAAGCCACCACCTTTGGTCCATATTTCTATGCTTGAAACTCATTTGTAAGTTATTATTTGATATTTTAATGATTAAAAATGGCATTGACTACTTTCTGGGAATTCTTTCAGGGCTTATAATTTTGCCTATTTTTTGTTTTTTAAGGCTTGAAAGCAAAATTTGACCATGATGACAACTTCCTTATATATCTTTATAAAACTATTAATCATTTAGAAAAACAACCTCATGAGTAATTATTTCTGTACTGCATGTTGATCTAATCAATTTTCATTTAACCTCTTTTAAAGAATGGGTACAGTTTTGGAGTGTGCAACATTTTAGGAAATGACATTATTTTACCTCTACACACACACACACACACACACACGAGTATATACCTTTGCTCTCTAAATGGCAATGCCCCAGTGACAAATCATACACTTTGCTCACCTCATTAAAATGGTAATCATAAAAGAAAGGCATGTTGTTCTCCAGTTTCCCCTGCATGGCATCATCAACTTCACTTTGCCATTTTTGTTCCAGTTCTGCAACACTCTAATAAATACATTAAAATAGATGCAAAATAAAAACAAGTACAATTCAAAATTTTAGTCACAATAGTAATTTTAAAAATTAGATCACATTCTAAATTTCTTTATTTCCATGAAAGAAATTATTTCCAATAGTTATCAGACATTTACCTGCAGCTGTCTCTCCATGGCATTGAGCTTCTTAAAAGTCTCTCCCATAATTTTACACAATAAATCATATTCTTCAGCATGTTCTTCTTGATATTGGAAATTTATTAGAGATTGCAGTGCATCAACCAAGTTCAAGTGCTTAATAACACAAGATACCACCATTTCCTCCATCACGTCTGGCTGAATCACTTCTCTGTGACCACAATGGAAATTAGTCAGATGTATGCCATGCCCTCAGCTTCTCAATACTGTATTTTATTTTTATTTTTTATTTTTTTAGAGACAAGGTCTCTCCCCCTGTCACCTAGGCTGTAGTTCAGTGGAGCAATCATGGCTCATTGCAGCCTCAAACTCCTGGGTTCAAGGGATCCTCTTGCCTCAGCCTCCTGAGTAGCTGAGACTACAGGTACATGTTGCCATGCTCAGCTAATTTGAGAAAAAAATTTTAGGGTGGGGGTTTCTCGCTATGTTGCTCAGGCTGGTCTTGAACTCCTGGGCTCAAGTGATCCTCCTGACTTGGCCTCCCAAAGTATTGGGATTACAGGCATGAGCCACCATGCCCCAGGCCCAAGAGAGTATTTTATAGGTTGGAGAACTTAGGCTTTGATCTAAAGATATTAAATATTCACCACACTTCCTTTGTTACAATAGAGTAAGAGGTATGCATAGTATAATGGCACCGTTGGGAGTCTTATGTTGGCAAATAATTTAGTATATTAACTGATAAAACTGACATTGGCTGATAAAGCTGAAAATCAAGAGTAAAGAGACTTCAGCCTGTAATCCTAGCACTTTGGGAGGCCGAGGCAGGTGAATCACCTGAGGTCAGGAGTTCGAGACCAGCCTGGTCAACATGGAGAAACCTTGTCTCTACTAAAAACACAAAAATTAGCTGGCTATAGTGGCATGTCCCTGTAATCCCAGTTACTCGGGAGGCTGAGGCAGGAGAATCTCCTAAACCTGGGAGACGGAGGTTGTAGTAAGTCGAGATCACATCACTGCACTCCAGCCTGGGTGACAGAACGAGACTCCCTCTCAAAAAAAAAAAAGACTTCATTTTCTATGATTGCTATATTTTGAGTTAGAGACATATTAGAGTTGGAAGAGGGCTAAGGCTAAGAAAGGATCTTCAGCAGCATCTATCCACTAATTAATTTTATGCAGTATTATGGCCTGCAGTGTTCAGTGCCTATGGATACTGGGCTGAAAACAATAGTGTTTTCTGTTTTTTTTTCATTTCAAATTTCATATATTCTCTAAAGTTTTCTCTCTGAAATCCTGCCTCAGGAGGCAGAGCAGAGGCCTGCAAAACAGACTTGACTTTAAGCAAGAATACCACAGACATCTGTAACTGTAAGTCTGTACATTCTAGATTACAGAACTCCTCACCATTTCTCTAGGCATCAAAAATAAACATATCTCTAGACTCTGGAAAGTAAAGTAGAGGCTGACTGCTAGTAGGTCAAAATACTAGAGATAAACCTAGCACTTGTCACACTTTAGCATGTTATCAGTCACATGGGAAACTTGTTAAGCTGGGCCCCATCCTCAGACCTCCTGATTCAACAGGTGTAAAATGGGATCCAAGAACTAACAAGCTCCCAAGTGATGCCAATGCTGCTGACTAGGAGACCAAATTTTGAGAGCCCCTAATCTGGAATACTGTCTGGTGGGCCCTCCAGACTCGGTTAATTTTAACACTCATAGAGTAAACATAAAATTAAAGTTTCATTTACTAGACCACAGAAGAAATACACCCATTTCAATTGTTTAAACTTTTTTTTCCTACTGGGAAAAGTAAAACACTACACAGCAACATACTTTATACTTGGTCTAAATTGAGGTCTAGCACGCCCAGAAATTTCCCTGAGCTTTATCATGATTCCTGGAGGCAGCCTGATCCGAGGCAGATCAAAGTAGTTTCCAACAGGAGGCACGAGGACATCAGAGGGGTAGGTGAATTCTCTGTCTTCCTCTATGGTCAGAGGCAGTGGAGAGGGGCTCGGAGTAAGGGCAGGGGAGATCACGCCATTGGCCTCCACCTGCCACTGGCACCTGAGCAGACAGAAAAGAGGCTCTTCACTTCCTCTCTCATCAAGATTATTGGAAAGCTATTGGATGTTTGCAGACACATCAAACATATGAAGGATCACATTCTGTGTTAATTACTCATCAAACCTTCTCCAGAAGCTAAAGAAAAATGAGCATTGTATGAAAGCCCATCTTTGGGGATCTAGCGCCCCCCCAATATTTAATCATTAAAACTTTTAAATGTACAGAAAAGCTGAATGAATGACATGGTTAATGTCCACAGACACATTTGTCTAGATTGTACGAATAAACATTTGCTGTGTTTGCTTTATCACACATCCACTCATCCTCTTGGGGATCATTCAATTTAATTAGACAATAATTGTGTTGGAGAAAAGCTTATGCAGTTCAAAGATGTAATCTTAAATTTAGTAAAGTAAGGGCCAGAAAGCACTATGGTGTAATTTTCATCTTATTTCTTAGACACAATGACACCCATGAGATTGCCAGGCAGTAGGCACAATCACCTTGGAAATGTACCAAAAGGATTTTTCCACATAAAGTCCTTTTTCCTTTGCAGGCAACACTAGCTGAAATTCAACCTTTTTGTTACCTTTGTAAAAGTTTGGACCGCAATAGCTCCTGACAGGCTTCTTCTTCTTTGGTAATTTCTGGTCCATTGTACAGGATTCTTAACATGGAACAAGCTAACACAGACAGACCTAAAGCCAGGTCTACCAGAAAGGGCAAGCCTCCTGAGACATCCTCCGAAGACTCCTACAATGCAGACAGGGGTAAACCACAATGGTCAGTGTACACTGGCAGAGGCTGCTACCTGTGCTGCCCCACACTGCACTGTTCCCAACCACAGGGTTCTACAGAGCAGCATCGAGTATCACTACTAGGGGACACAGGTACAGCACCCAAATTATGACTAGATGGTGGTACTGGAATGACCAGAGTGAAGTCTCAACATAATTCTGAAGAGAAAATAGTTGATCAGACCCCATATACAATAGTACAAATCAAATAAATAGTATAAATGAAATAAAGAAGCCTGACTCTTTGATAGCTTCCTCTTTGTTGTGCCTAAGTATAAATCACTATTTTGTTTTTTCACTTCCATCCTGTGCTTAAACTGTGATATTGTCAATGACTGCAGTGAATTCATTCAAGAAATATTTACTGGGTGTCCTCTGTGTGCCAGCCATTGTTCTAGGTGCCTGAGATACATCGGAGAATGAAATGAAGATCCCTGCTCTCATGGAGCTTACATTCTAGTAGTTAATGCCACTCTGTAGAGTCTTAGCTTGGTTAAGCTTAAGAAACATCAAAATCTAAAATATGTTTTTGGAATCAGGCAACTGGAGGGGTCAGTAGGGTGCTTAAGTACTCTGGTTTTTTTTTTTTTTTTTTTTTTTTTAATTTTTGAGACGGAGTCTCACTCTGTCACCCAGGCTGGAGTACAATGGTACGATCTCAGCTCACTGCAGTCTCTGCCTCCCAGTTCAAGCGATTCTCTTCCCTCAGCCTCTTGAGTAGCTAGGACTACAGGTGCCTATCAACACACCTGGCTAATTTTTGTATTTTTAGTAGAGACGGGGTTTCAGCAAGTTGGCCAGGCTGATCTCGAACTCCTGACCTCAGTTGATCCGCCCGCCTCAGCCTCCCAAAGTACTGGGATTACAGGTGTGAGCCACCATGCTCAGCTGGATGCTTAACTACTCTTAAAACCCAGGATCCAAGTGCTTATTTCTATTAAGTTCTATTGAGTCCTCTTTGCCCTATGGAAAGATGCTGGGGTCAGGTCACCTCCCCAAGCTTTGAAGAGGGAGCCCCAATCAATAGATTTATTTCTGTGCTGCTGAGCTGATATTAGGTCATGGCTAGTTTTATTCTGTAAAAGCACTACTAGCTGCTAGTAGTTGACTAGTGCCAACTAGAAAAGAAAGATGAAAGAGTGACTCATATTCTGCCCTGTTTCCAAGGCAAATATGATGTATGTAATCAAGGCACATAGCAGATAGTACATTTCGTCCACGGCAGTGGTTAGATTCAAGTACCTGAGCGCGAACTGTGCAAGCAAAGCCCCACATGGCTTTATCAGGAGTGTTGTGTTCACGGCCACTTCTCATTTCAAAGGAGAAGGTGACTGTATCTCCTTCCACCTTAAAATTTAAGAGGGGGGCGGGAAATGCACTTTAAAAACAAGATACACAATTTTCAAAAGAGCAATGAATTTCAGAGGTTTACTTTCAAAAAGGACCACAGCAATATTTCACTCCTTTTCTCACTTGCTTTTTGATTCAAATTCCATTCCCTTTCATTTAGACACCCAGTCCTTTAAGTGTCTCTCCTGACGAGGTAGCCTTTGGGATGAGGCATCTGTGAAATGTGCCACAGTTGCCCATTAGCAAGATCATAGTAAAGGTTAATCAAATCTTGAGAATAATTTTTTTTTTTTTTTGAGACAAGGTCTTACTCTGTCACGCAGGCTGGAGTGCAATGGCACAATCATGGCTCACTGCAGCCTCAACCTCCTGGGCTCAAGCAATCCTCCCACTTCAGCCTCCTGAGTAGCTGGAACTATAAGTGTGTGGCACCATGCCCAGCTAATTTTTGTTTTTTGTTTTTTTTTTTGTAGAGACGAGGTCTCACTATGTTGCTTAGGTTGGTCTCAAATTCTTGGGCTCACGCAGTCTGTCCACCTTGGCCTCCCAAAGTGCTGGGATTACAGGCATGAGTCACCTTGCACGGCCTTGAGCATAATTTCTCTCTCTTTTTTTTTGAGATGAAGTTTTGCTCTGTCGCCCAGACTGGAGTGCAATGGCGCCATCTTGACTCACTGCAACCTCCCTGCCTCTTGGGTTTAAGCGATTCTCCTGCCTCGGCCTCCTGAGTAGCTGGCATAACAGGCACGCACCACCATGCCTGACTAATTTTTGTATTTTTAGTAGAGACGGTGTTTTACTATGTTGGCCAGGCTGGTCTCAAACTCCCGACCTCAGGTGATCCTCCCGCCGCGGCTGATCACCTGAGTGATACAGTGCTGGGACTATAGGCGTGAGCAGCTGCACCTGGCCATAATTTCTAACAAATGGCTTGCCATCTATGGCTGAATTAAAGAGGGTCCATAACGTATATGAAATAAAGGCCCTGGGAACAGACTTTGGGGACATTTTTGGGTTTTAACAGACGTTTCCGTTTATATTCATATTCCAGGCAGATACACAGTAAGTAGTTTGAGGGCTGAATTACAAAGCATGGCACTCATTTCATCAGTTTGAGAATGGATAATTGTTTTTGCTCCAAAGGCCCAAATTCATCTGAACACATTAACTCAATACTTTTACACTGCAATGGCCTTGTGGTTCTAGGGTACTTGTCAACAGGGAGTATAGAGGAGAACTAAGCTGGAAAAGATCTAGTAACCCTTTTAATCAACAAGGAAGAAAACGCTGTGACAAATTCTATCCATGGAGCAACTTGTGAAAGGGAGTGAACAGGGGTCTGATGTCCTACAAGTGAAAGGAGGATCATTCTGAATAGAAGGAGTGAGCTGACAGGCCTAGTAAGGTGGCCCCACCTCAACAAAAGCACCCAGGGCAAATGTTTTTCTGGGATTACAGTTAGTACTTGGACCTGTGAGGACTGCAAGTTCATTTTCTTTTCTAGGAAGCGATTATGACTGGATACCATACCTTCACCAAGTCTTTCGGCCAACCAGTTCCTAAGACACTACGGCTGCCATATCCCAGTGTGTTGCCTCCATATTCAGCAACCTTCCTACTGTTTGTGTTAGGCCCCGCATATATCACCAACTTCAAAACAGAAAATATACTGTTAGACTGTAAAAGAAAAACAAAAACAACATCTACAAATAAAAAGGCTGCAAAAAAAAATTGTTCAAAATACAATTATAACCAGGCATTGGTGTCATTATAACTAATATTTCCTGATTTTTTTAGGTATAACTGATACTAGTTTGGATGCAATCAGTCATTGGTATTTACAGGGAAGCCACAGAGTAATAACAATTCTTAATAAAAAGAAGTATACTTTTTATATTAGCACACTTTAATTGGCTTGGGGACCTCACATTAAATAGTTATACTCAGCTATTGTACATCAATATTTTTGAAATAGTTATTTTAACGCTAATTAATAACATATAACTCATTAATAACAGTTTGGCCCCTTAAGTCCTCCCCAAAATTAGTAAAGTGAGCAAATACAGATGGAAATATGATCATATCTAACAGAACAACAAAATAAAAGCACCAAAGAAAAAAATCAATGAATAAATACGAATTTTAAAAAATGCAACAAATTGAAAATAAGCCATATATTCTTAGGATGTTGCTTAATGGTATAAAAAGAAAATGATACAAATTTGGGCCAGAAAGGGGGCGGCTGCTTCTTGGGTCAGTTTTCATGTATCAATACTTCTCTAATTCATGTATAACCAGCTAGCTGACTTTCTAATCGGCAGAAGAAACATTTATAGCTCATTTGGCATTCCACAGGAAAAATAAAGCTCTGGCTTCTGTAAATACCAAACCCTGTCTTCTAATATGCACTGTGACTGCTTCTCACTGCATCTAACTTCAGATTTCGAAGCTCCATCTTCAGCCCTGAATGCTTATCATTTTGTGATGTCTTACCCTTTGGGGCCTTTTGCTGACACCAGCCAGGGACCACTGGAAAAGTAAATGTACTTTCATCCATGTAGTAAGCCTCTTTGTGCTTCATCATTTAACACTAATGTCTACTGCAGGCATAAGTCAGCGCATATCAGAAATGCAAAATACGGTTTTTAAAGGAGAAACAAAATGACACCAACTAAAACAGCAGACTCTCCCATTTCTTTATTAAGTCACTTCACCTGAACCTGGGAAATGGGGGTAGCCAATGCCAGGAGCTATGAATTACAGTGGACTGATGGTAGGAGATATGTTTCTGAAAGGCCTACTAAAGATCATCTCATATATTTTCTTGGTTCTAGCTAAGGTGAGTTTTGAGGACAAGGCTTTGGTGACACCTGGGAATCTTCACTATCCTAAAAGATAATGGGGAAGAGGATTCTATAACTTGCCCAGAAATGTGTTTCACCATCTCATAGTATATACAGTTAAGAAGTCCTTTATTTTTAATCTAAAAACCTCCCCGGATAGAATGTTTTAAAAAGCCAGCCTCAGAAGTCAGAATCCCCTGCTAGGATTTAAGCCCATTTGCCCTCACACAGTTCACAGGAGAGAGACACAATAGATCGCTAACAAGCTACATAAAAATAGTATGCACAAAGCTATTAGATAATCCTCCAGCTGTTCTTTCATATGTTACATATTTCATTAGCCTTTCCCCCTAAGACCACATGACAGGTTACAATTCAATAATTCTAAGTGGAAGAAAATGTTTCAACCCGTAAGATGCTTCCTTTTGTTCATAACTATTAAGCCACCAGGTTGGAAACTACTCTTCCTCAAAAAAAAAAAAAAAAAACAACAAATGTTTAAATAAATATAAACCAGATCCTAGCACCTCTGAAACCCTTCTAAAAAGCCACCTTTTCCCAAAAGATACATGAGAAGCCCCAAGAATTGGGCAGTGAGACCTTTCTAGATGAATGGACATCACACATCTGGGGGAACTTCAAGCACAGAGGGAGGGCAGGGGTAAGCAGAACGAAAAGGAACATTTCCTTCCACTCACATCTAAACACCTGAAAGCTTACAAAGTACACTTTCAACATATCATTAACACTGTTCTTAGACTGCAGAGGTGGTGTTTCTTTAACTTTCTTAAATCACTACCCTTCAAAGATAAGAACTTTATCTTAGGAAAGTTCTCCTTAGAGATAGCTGCAGACAGAAATCAGTCAAGAATGGTGACCAGCAGCAAAGAAAAATAAGAAGCATCTAAGAATCAGCTTACTTGAGGTGGAACCAATAATAACCCAATTCTTACTCACTTTGTCATAGTCATATTGTGAAGAGCATCTGCTATCAAATCTAAGGTACAGGCAGCGAGCTCCTGGGATATGGACCGTTTCTTTAAATTTATAGTTGTCTCTGACGGGGTGGACTGTTTCCACAGTCTTTCCAGCAGCCCATGGGGCAGGAATCTTTAAACCAGTGAGAAATCCTGGCTCTTCTTTCTCTTCTAACATTCTAAACAGAAATAGAGAAAGTGATTTAGCTTAGCAGCCAAGGAAAGGAAAAACAATATAAACATTAAATTGCTCTTTAATTTTCCACAGCATGCAGTATGATAACACTGAGGCTTTTACATGCTTGATATTAGTGGCAATCAGAAACATTTAAAAAATTTCCACATTTAAGGGTTTTTTCCTTCTTTCTTGTTAGATACTATATTTGCTTTTTTTTTTTCCTTTTTTGCCTTTTTCTAGGACAAGAAGCAGAGATATATTTTCATTTTTCTCTCTTTTTCTCAAGAGAGAAGCCCAATTGATATCCAACAGAAGATCTGATCAACTCTCATTTAAATGTATTCAGAAAAAAAAAAAGGTACTGTAAAGGATCTTTAAGATTGGCCACTTTGCAAATCCCACAGGGTTAGCATCCTGTAAAAATTTCCTTTTGTTGATATCTACATGCCAATTGTTGAAAACTCCAGGAGTCTACATAGCTACTTTTCACTGTAATTTTTACTAAGGAAACGTGCCTTCAAAGGTTCTCTTACCTACTATAACTGAACTCTCAAGGACAGCATGGAGCCTGAGGTTGCGGAATACAAACTCCTAAGATTTAAACTTAGTTGCCACGGAATTCTCTTATTCTTTCAACTCTGAAGCTTGAGCTGCAGAGCCTTACTGTCCAATACAGTAGCTACTAGTCACATGTGGCCATTTCAATTAAATTGAATTTAAATGAAATAAAATTTACAATTCAGCTCCTCAGTCACATTAGCTACACTGCAGATGCTCAATAACAACCTGTGGCTATGGAACTAGACAGCACAGATAGAAGTTTGCATCACTGCGAAAAGCTCAATTCCATAGCCCACTGCTCTAGAGAAACCCAGGAAATCTTTTTAAAAGACAGCTTTAATGCAACATAATTGACATAATAAATTGCACATATTTAAAGCATACAACTTGATAAGTTTGGACATTTGTTATACCATTAAGTTTCCTTCTTCCTCTTTGTAACCACTCCATTTCTCCCCCAGGTGATCATTTATTTGCTGTTACTAGAGATTAGTTTGCATTTTCTAGAGTTTTATATAAATGAAATAATATAGTACATGACCTAAGGGGATGTGGCTTCTTTCACTCAGGGTTAAGTATTTTGAGATTACATACACACTGTTGTATATAACAATAGTTCATTCCTTTTTATTGCTGATTAGAGTCCATTGTATAACTATATCACAATTTGCTTATCCATTCACTTACTGATGGGCATTTATGTTGTTTCCAGATGGACATTTATGCTGTTTCCAGTTTTGGGCTCTTCTAACCAAAACTGTTACGAACCTTAATGTAAAAGCTTTGTAAGAACCTATGCTTTCTTTTCTTGTGTGAATACCTAAAAGTGAAATAGTTCGGTCATACAATAGGTGTGTGTTTAAGTTTTTAAGAAACAGCCAGCAGGGTGCGGTGGCTCACGCTTGTAATCCCAGCACTTTGGGAGGCCGAGGTGGGTGGATCATGAGGTCAGGAGTTCAAAACCAGCCTGGCCAACATGGCAAGACCTCGTCTCTACTAAAAAATACAAAAATTAGCTGGGTATGGTGGCATACGCATGTAATCCTAGCTACTCATGAGGCTGAGGCAGGAGAATTGCTTGAACCCAGGAGGCAGAGGCTGCAGTGAGCTGAGATGAGCCACTGCACTCCAGCCTGGGTGACTGAGCAAGACTCCATCTCAGAAAAAAAAAAAAAAAAGAAACAGCCAAACTGCCTGTCAAAGTCATAATATTTTACATCCCCACTATTAGCATATGAGAATTTCAGATCAATTTTGAACTAATCTCTTGCTCCATGGGGAAATTTATTCTAACCAGTTGCTGTAAATCTACAAAGCAAGTTATAGTTATCTAAAATTTTCATTTCGAAGTCTTTTTCTTTTCACATAGATAATCCTTGCTAAAAATCTTTTTCATAAAAGGAGTACTAGGCTTTCACCAGAAGAAAACAAGAAAAGGGTTCCTGAAAGGAAGCAGCGTTCATTACCTCTCATCAGGGAACAGCCTGCACTTCTGGTCTGGTGCACCACATGGGGAACAGCCCACCTCAGCAAAAACCGGACACTGGGTTTTAAGCAGCAAAGCCGTCTGAAACACAAAACCATTATTATGTCTTCCAGTGCTACTGTCAGTTACCTAAATGGTATGAGAGCCAAACTTAGAGGTCTCTCTTAAATCATCTTTTTACAATCCTAGTCTGCTCTCCTTCACTAAGAAATGCTGTGCTACTTAGACCACTTAATATTATTTTACTTAATGCTGGAACGGAATGCATCATTTATATTAGCTACTATTAGCTGGCAAGGACTCAGGAGGCAAACTATAATGGTAGGTTTTTAGTAGCATTGTATATTAGCATTTTTATAGCTGATCAGCCATGAACACTTGCTAAAAGATTGCAGTTAGTAATTTAGTCAAACAAATAAAATGTTTTCCCTTGTTATTTGTTTATTTTTATGACACAATATTTGTCTTCGTTCCATCATTATTTCCCTTGGTTTCTGAAAGGCAGGATTACGTTTATTCTGCCTTCAGTGAAAGCAAACAGCCACCTTGTGAAGCAGGTTGGCCAAAAAGCAGTTCACTTTGGCACACCAAGGATCATACCTGGCTTGTATAGAGTACCAGCTGCACTAGCTGAGGCATCAGGGCATCGGCCATGATCAGAGTCTGTAAATTTGGATGCATCAGGGAGGTCAGTAACACTGGAAGAAGGTGACCAAGCATAGTAGCCTTAGTAACTTGTTCCAAGCCTTTTAACCTACAAAAAGTTCAAGAAAAACACACAGCCTAAGCAATGCCCAAACATATGAAGAAGCACTAATGTCATCTTTATCTGACAATTTCTCCTAAACTGCACCTCCTTAAACCACTTAAGCACTTTCAGTGATAGCAATTCAGTCCACAAATTTTCCACCTTCTGCCACTGAGGGAGAGGGGAAGAACAGAAAGAAAGCTGTTAATAGATTTCACCTTCAGTCTCTGATTTTTGCCAAAAAATTTATAAGGTGCCTTTTTTTTTTTTTTTTTGACAGGGTCTCACTCTGTCACCCAGGCTGGAGTGCAGTGGTACAATCACAGCTCATTGCAGCCGTGATCTCCTGGGTACAAGTGATCCTCCCACCTCGGCCTCCCAAACTGTTGGGATTACAGGTGTATGAACCACTTAGGTTCTAGGTTCTAGGTTGCTACATGGTGCATTTCATAGCACCTTTGAAGCACTTTACAAATGGATTCTAAAATGCCAATGGTTACTACCTGTAAAATTCCCTTGCCTCTGGGGCTGCTGGTCACTATGCTACACAGTGACTCTAAAAAGGAGGAATTGAATGGCTACAACATTGATTCACCTGCCCAGAGCTGTGACATCCATCACTGGTCTAGAGAAATTGAGGCTTGTCTGGGGCATGCAGAAGCAGGCAGATTTCTTCCCCCAATTTTTTTTTATTACGGTAAAATAAACACAGCATAACATTTACCATCTTAACCATTTTAAGTGTACATTTCAGTGTTATTAAATAATGTTGTGCAACCATCACCATCATCCATCTCCACAACTCTTTTTGTGTTGTAAAACCCAAACTCTATACCCATTAAGCAATAACTCCTCATTTTCCCCTTGCCCCCAGTCCCCTGTAAACACCATTCTACTTTCTGTCTCTATGATTTTGACTCATTTAAGTAGGCAAATTTTTAATTTATCTTTAAAATCACATTTTTAATATCCCTGTCCTCTGCTAGAAGAATTAAGGAATGCAGAAAGAAAGGATTATGTAAATTCCTTAAGGCTACTTAGGATATTAGTAGTGGAACCAGAAACCCAGGCTGTCCCATTAGACTGAACTACGTATTACTAAGCCTCAATGCAACACCTATCTGGGTTATATTATTCTCAATCCCAACCTCCTATCTGCTCTCTGGGAGTGGGTAAGAACCAAGTCCATAGGAACAGACAGGGTTACGGAAGCAAAAATTACACTGTAGGATTCTTTTAGATCTACAGCTCCAACACGCAAATCATCAAAAAACACAGTATGCAATGCACCTCTAAAATCAAACCAGAGCAGAATTTTTTTTTTTTTTTTTTGGGGATGGAGTCTCGCTCTGTCGCCCAGGCTGGAGTGCAGTGGCGCAATCTTGGCTCACTGCTGCAAGCTCCGCCTCCGGGGTTCAGGCCATTCTCCTGCCTTAGCCTCCCACTAGCTGGAACTACAGGTGCCTGCCACCGTGCCCAGCTAATTTTTTTTTCTTGTATTTTTAGTAAAGACGGGCTTACAGCAGAAATTTTAATGTGAAGGGCTGAGAAAGGGCTTTATTACTGTGAAAGAGAGGTCAGACATGTATTTGGAGAAGTAAAATTACAGTTAAATCTTGAGGTACCACATCAGTGTCATCCTTTGTGTAGCAGCTGATAAGTCACTTATTCCTCCCAAAAGTCTTTATCATGAGGAAACTAAGTGTGCATGGTGCTGACCTCGATAATTAAAGGAAAGGCCATTTTGGGAGTGATAGCGGTAGAAGTCTCAAGTGGCAGAGATTAGGCTGTGCCCTCCACAACTTCGCTACCCTTAGATCATGGCTATTGGCCCAATCTCACCTGAAAGCACACAAAAGAGTGTGACTGCACTTGGCTTTCAAACACTTGCCCTTTTAGCCTATTCTCACAAAAATCTCTCTATATAAAATTGATCCTTCTATATTCTAAAAATATTTAATTTCAATAAACAAATTTTTCTTCCCACAGGGCAGCTGGTCACAGCCCACCATCCATTCCTCACCTCTGCTCACGGTCTGCTATGTCACTATTTATGAGGGCAGTTGTGACCTGCTGTAGCATTTCCAACACTTCATCACATCCAGTCAGGATTTGGGTGGCAAGAGCCAAAATACTGACTTTTAGCTCCTAGGCAGAAAATATCATCATATTATTTTAAAGCTTTGTGACGAACATACGTTCACAATGACAACATGAAATGATGTATTTAATGATGCATTTCCAAATGAAATAATGAGGTGGCCAGAATAAGCCCAAAGCAGTAAATTCTGCTAGAATGACAAGTAGCAAATTGGGAGGCCAAGGTCTGGAGAGCTGACAGAAATACGCAGTATTTCAGAGGGATCACACTGAGTCCCTAGGAGAAAAGGTTCCCATCCCAGCCAGCACAAGAAATATCTCCCATCCCATCCAGCACAAGAGAGCTCCTGGTGGCCAGCCCAGAAACTGTCCAGGTGGAAGACTGCCTTGGGTGGTATGAGGATAGCTAAAGAGAAAAACAGAACAGTAAAATGCGCATGTAGAGGCGGTGAATAAAATGAGACAAAAACACAACATTCTGAAACAGTACAAGTGACCTTTTACTCAATGTCCTAAACCCATCACAGTTAAAAACAGGCAGTTAAAAAAATTCAATTAAGGTAGCAAGCAGTTACAGGCTATTAAATATTAAAATAACTATTACAGAGTTCGTGGGAGTACAAATAATAATGTGTTAAGAAGCACTAGCTAACATTATAGAAATGTTTAGTTTACAATGATTTTCAGTTAAAAAAATACAAACTCTTTAGGGGACATGTTTCCCCAGAAACCTAGACAGCTGAGCCTATTCAGCCTTTCCTAAGAGTCTTTACCTTTCTCTCTATGGTTTAATTAAGAATTTGCTAACGCTACGCCAGGCATGGTGGCTCATGCCTATAATCCTAGCACTTTGGGAGGCCGAGGCAGGTGGATCACTTGAGGTCAGGAGTTCAAAGACCAGTCTGGACAACACGTTAAACCCCATCTCTACTAAAAATACAAAAATTAGCTAGGCATGGTGGCACACATCTGTAATCCCAGCTACTCGGGAGACAGAGGCAGGAGAATCACTTGAACCCAGGAGATGGAGGTTGCAGTGAGCCAGACGGCACCACGGCACTCCAGCCTGGGCAACAAAGTGAGACTCCATCTCAAAAAAACAAAAAAACAAAAAAGAATCTACTAAGGCTAAAATTTAGCCTTCAAATAGAAAAAACTTTCTTACTGTTGGAATTTTCCGGGGTCTTTATTATGATTGTTATTATTTTTTGAGACAGAGTCTCATTCTGCCACCCAGGCTGGAGTGCAGTGGCGTGATCAGGGCTCCCTGCAACCTCTACCTCCTGGGTTCAAGCAATTCTCATGCCTCAGCCTCCCCAGTAGCTGGAATTACAGGGGAGTACCATCACGCCTGGCTAATTTTTGTATTTTTCAGTAGAGATGGGGTTTCGCCATGTTGGCCAGGCTGATCTTGAACTCTTGGCCTCAAGTGATCGACCTGCCTCAGCCTCCCAAAGTGCTGAGATTATAGGTGTCAGCCACCACACCCAGCTGTTATAAGTATTATTGAGTTTTTTTATCATTAAGAGAGTAGGAACTCTGAACTAATGATGAGCCAAATCATGTTTTAAGTCACACTAACGACATGCACGATCATCTACTGACTTCATGCCACATGGCAGCAAAGTGCCAGGTATTTACAGGGCTTGTTGTTAATACAGCAGCTTTACAAAGAAGATGTTATTGTCCCTTTTTACTGATGAGAAAACTAAGGCAAGAGAAGTTAAATAAATATTATCAACAACTTAAAAGTGCATGTATGTCTGCTTATTTGAAAATGGATTATACAGTGAGATAAACTCATAAGTACAATAAGTACAAACTATCAGATGTATGATTTAAATAGTATATATGCATGAAGGAGTAAGAAAGGGGCAAACTGCATTGGCTTTTATCTTTAACTATGGCTTCCTTGGTTGATTTTTCAGTGTGTTTAACATTTTAAGAAAGAATAAAGTTCTTGTTGATTTCTCTGATTCTCCCACAAAGATGAAATTCTGAAGAACAATGCAAACAACAGCCTTGAGCATCTGTCAAAATTATAACAACCACAGCTATAAAAAAATCTTTGGACTGCTATAAATTGTCATGTGGGAACAAGTTAGTGAGTTTACACAGAAGCTAATTTAAAAATAATTATAGAAAATGAAATTGACTATAGGTTTAGAAATTAGATTATTTCATACAAAGATTGTGAAAATTATCACCTTTTAAAAGTTATTTTAATCAAGAGAATATAATAAACCATCAAAAATTTTGAAATTATTTAATGCTCCAAGATTGATTTATACATACATGTATATATATATGTCTATGTAACTATAACTTTCAGGTACACATGAGATCACTTGTAAGTGCCATATTTTATAGTTCTTAAAAGAAGATGGAAGTAAACAAAGGCACAAAAAGGTTGACAGGAGCACATGGATGACACATTATGAGTGTCACAAGTAGGTGACTACTGAGCAATGACATAAAAAGTCTATGGAATGAGTGGCCTAATGTTACTTCTCACAAGAATATAAGCCACAAGGTGAATTCTGACATCATAATACACAGAAATTTAGCCAATTAAGCTGCTTTTCACACTGGGTAGAACGCATCGTTAAAATAAAGCTTGGTGTTTACCTGTACCTTCAATGTCTCTCCCTGCAAGGAGCTGTCACTGTCATCATTCTCATCAGGTTTAATCAAAATAGTGTTACTGAGAAGGTGATTCTGAACTGCCATCAGATAGCGCAGGCAGGAGGATGCAGCCTTTAATACAAATAAGGGCATTTAAATGATCTAAACCCTACTGAAAGAGGGATCATGTAATCCTCACGTTTTTAAAAGATTTTGACAAAGAAAACAAAAAGAGAAAGTACACAAAACAGACCAAGTTAGTTTTTCAGATGACTTATTTCCACATGACTTTCCATACATACTCTGACACATTTACTATAACTTTCTGCCTTTTGGTACACAACCCTCACTAATTAGAATACTTACTTGAATTTTTGCCTCTTAATAATTATTCTTCCCCCTCCCTCTCACACACATCTCCATTACAGAAGAATACCCAAACCCTTAAAAGAATCTTTTGATTCCTACTGGTCTCTATAAAACACTCATAGTTTAGAAAACAATGTAAAATTAAAAATTAATAAGGGAAAAACACTCTCACTAGATAAAACAAAAACCCCCAAATCTGATCAATTTATTGCATCAAGCAATTTAAGCAGGGGGAATAGTCTTTGGAAAGTTTTTCAAGTGCATTTGTCTAGTTCTACATTTCTAAGGTAAAGAGTCGTCCACTGACTTTCATAAATTATTATTATTATTATTATTATTTGAGACGGAGTCTTGCTCTGTCACCCAGGCTGGAGTGTGGTGGCGCGATCTTAGCTCACTGCAACCTCCACCTCCTGGGTTCACGTGATTGTCCTGCCTCAGCCTCTTAAGTAGCTGGGATTACCGATGTGCGCCATCACACCCTGCTAATTTTTGTATTATTAGTAGAGATGGGGTTTCACCATGTTGGTCAGACTGGTCTTGAACTCCTGACCTCAGGTGATCCACCCACCTTGGCCTCCCAAAGTGCTGGGATTACAGGCGTGAGCCACTGCGCCCGGCCTTTCATAAATTATTTTAAGTCTGTACGTATATACACACCTGTCAATACAATAAAATGAAAACAGGGATGCTTGATATAATTTTGCTTTCATTAAACACATTTTTACTTACAGGCACAGTTGAAAGGAGCTTTTGAAAATCATCTTTAGAGACAGTTTGGCACTTGGTGATTAAGATACAGGATTCTCGTACAACAATCTTCAGAATGTAGTGTAAAAGTTCATCATTTAGTCTTTAAAGTGCAGGAAAAATGTTTATTGATGGTTTATTCATAAAAGGATAAATTTTATATAATTAGTATAAGATGACAAATAGAAGATACATAATTGATTCTGTAAGCAAATCACCTTAATAATGCTAATAACTAGGTACACTATTTAAATCAAACTTATAGAAATCAAATGGCACCCAACTACAAAGTCAAAGTATTTTATAAATAACAGAAAAACAACACCTTCGTCCCCTTCACCAGCTCTAACACACATACTCAGCCTTTCTCATAAACCAGCAATTTGGACAGTACTCTGAACCAAGATCTCCTAAATAAATTCCATCTGTTATTTTTGCTAAAGACCCTTTCCCCAAGCCCAACTTACTTTACTAATTAAATTGAAATGTGCAATTATCATTTCTGAGGGGAACTACAGAATCTATTATCTTTCATCTGGTCCATGCTTTAGGTTTAACATGCTAATGGTCATATTAATTATAACAGGAGACTAAAGTTGATCAAACACATTGAAATGTAAACTAACAACTGAGAACACAAAGGCTAGGAGTGAATAATATAACTTGTGTCACCTGTAATGATCATCTTCATCACTGCCAAATCGGTTGTTTTGGAGCTGTTCGGCCAGGTTGGTTAGGATCACATCCCGTAGCTGGGAGAGTCCACTGTTTCTCTCTCCTAACACAGAACAAAGCTCCATCAACTACCCTGGTAATGACTCCTCGAAAACTGATGCTATTTTAAAAAGTTTTTAAACAAATAGATTGTCGGCAAGCTAGGGGCACCAGACATACGGACTTATACAAATAAAAGCAGCAAAAATGACATTACAACGAATCCGACTTTTTAACCAGCATCCTGATTAAAGTGTAACTACCTTCTTGATATATTATGAAGTGTGATTTTTCATTCCTTAATGTTGCTTTTAAATGCCAACTGTCTTTAACACAGTACCTTTTGTTGTGTTGTTTAGTGTAACTTAAAATGTTAGGCTCCAATGTGTGAAGACAAGTGGCTTAGAAATCACCAATAAGTGATCGTTTTATTTGTTAAACATCTACAGTCACATACATTATGCTAAGCAGTGGAGACAGTTTATAAAGCTTGAAGATATATAAAACACGGTTTTTGCTTTCAATCTGGTTGAAGTGTAAGCATATATGCAGATACATTCTTTCTTTCTTTCTGTCTTTTTGAGACAGGGTCTGGCTCTGTTGCCTAGGCTAAAGTGTAGTTGTGTCATCATAGCTCACTGCAGCCTCAACCTCCTGGGCGGAAGCAATCCTCCTGCCTCAGACTCCTGAGTAGCTGGGACAACAAGGTATGGGCCACCATAGCCAGCTAATTGTTTTTATTTTTTGTAGTGTCAGGGTCTTGCTATGCTGGCCAGGCTGGTCTTGAGCTCCTGGGTCAAGTGATCCTCCCGCTTTAGCCTACCAAAGTGCTGGGATTACAGGTGTGAACCACTGTGCCTGGCCTGCAATACATTTTTAAAATATGCTGACTAACATATATGAAGAAGTATCAATTATCTTAATATGCAGTTGTTTCCTTGGGGACAAAAAAAGGACGGCTGTTCAAAGATAATTAAAGGATAATTCTTACCTTCTGTTAAGACCAGTTTAAGTAAGTTATTGATTTCAGTTTCACCTGGGTACAAGATATTTAAACCAGAGCTGAAATGACAAAAAAGTCAAAAACATTTAAGCAAATGTTCTAGAAAATCAAAACTCTAAATATTTAAATTCTTATTTTTATTAAAGATGGCAATTTGATTATATAAAACTGTGAAAAAACTTTTTTTTTTTTTTGAGACGGAGTCTTGCTCTGTTGCCCAGGCTGGAGTGCAGTGGCCGCATCTCAGCTCACTGCAAGCTCCGCCTCCCGGGTTTACACCATTCTCCGGCCTCAGCCTCCCGAGTAGCTGGGACTACAGGTGCCCGCCACCGTGCCCGGCTAGATTTTTGTTATTTTTTTTTTTTAGTAGAGACGGGGTTTCACCGTGTTAGCCAGGATGGTCTCGATCTCCTGACCTCGTGATCCACCCGTCTCGGCCTCCCAAAGTGCTGGGATTACAGGCTTGAGCCACCGTGCCCGGCCGAAAAAACTTTTATCACTAAAAAGGCATTAAAAAAAATTTGAGACAGGGTCTCAATATGTTGCCCAGGTTAAACTCCTGAGCTCAAGCGATCCACCTGCCTTGTCCTCCCAAAGTGCTGGGATTGCAGGTGTGAGCTACTGCACCTGGCCTAAAAAGGCATTTGAACCTAAATTCACTGTCACGATACAGTCCAATCACTTCCCTGATAAATGTCATCCCTCTCCTCCTCTTCCTGTGAATTACCAAAATAAGTTACTTGGGGTTAGATGCAGAACTGGTTAAAGAGAACTGGTAAGCTATGAAAAGTCAATGTAGTCAAGCCTACATATATCAAATTGTGCCTCCCCCCAAAAAAATTAAGAAAGTAAATTTCTAATTCTCAGCTTTTTCAAAGAGAAGGGAAGAACAACATTGCAAATGGCATCAGAATCTTTTTTCTTTTCATTAATTTATTTGTGTGTGTGCGTGCGTGTGTGTGTGTTTTAGATAGGATCTCACTGTCGCGCAGGCTGGAGTGCATGGAGTGCAGTGGTGTGATCTCGGCACATTGCAGCCTTGACCTCCCAGGCTCAAGTGATCCTCCCACCTCAGTCTCCCAAATAGCTGGGACTACAGGTGCTTGCCAGGGCATTGGGCTAATTTTGTTTTTATTTTTATTTTTTTGTAGAGACAAGGTCTTACTATGTTGCCCAGACTGGTCTCAAACCTGGCCTCAGCGATCCTCCTGCCATGGCCCCTCAAAGTGCTGGGATTATAGGTATGAGCTACCACATTCAGCCTCTTTTCTTTTTTAATTGAGGTTTAACATTTAATCAAGTGCACATATTTACAGTGTATAATCTGATAAGTCTGACATATATATACACCAAAGAAACCATCACCATAATCAAGATAGTGAATATACCCATCCCCTCCAAAAGTTTCCTCAGAGCACCAGATTTCAATCACTGCCTTAATGCTCCACAGAAAGAGATTGAAGCATAATGCACTGTGGAAGGAAAACAACTTCCTGTCATCTATGCTCACCCCTGTCATACAGATCTTTCAGACCAACCATTCAGCTCTCTCTTGGAAACTAAATTATAGTTATAGTCACTTTAAGGCTGTATTCCTGTATAAAAGCTCGCTGAGGCCAGGCATGGTGGCTCACACCTGTAATCCCAGCACTTTGGGAGGCCAAGGTGGGTGGATCATCTGAGGTCAGGAGTTTGAGACCAGCCTGGCCAACATGGTGAAACCCCATCTCTACTAAAAATACAAAAATTAGCCAGGCGTGATGGCACATGACGGTAATCCCAACTACTTGAGAGGCTGAGGCAGGAGAATCACTCGAACCCGGGAGGCGGAGGTTGCGGTGAGCTGAAATCGCACCACTGCACTCGAGCCTGGGCAACAAGAGTAAAACTCTGTCTCAAAAAAGCAAAAAGAAAAAAGCTCACTGAACTAAAAAAAACACAAAAAGGCCGGGCACGGTGGCTCACGCCTGTAATCCCAGCACTTTGGGAGGCCGAGACGGGCGGATCACGAGGTCAGGAGATCGACACTATCCTGGCTAACACGGTGAAACCCCGTCTCTACTAAAAATACAAAAAATTGCCGGGCGCGGTGGCGGGCGCCTGTAGTCCAGCTACTCAGGAGGCTGAGGCAGGACAATGGCGTGAATCTGGGAGGCGGAGCTTGCAGTGAGCCGAGATTGCGCCACTGCACTCCAGCCTGGGGCACAGAGCAAGACTCCGTCTCAAAAAAAAAAAAAAGACTGAAAAGAAATAGAAAATGGCCTATAAATTCTGCTCTCTTGTCTCAAAAGCTTTAAACAGGTTGATAAAGACTTGCATTTTTGAGCACTTACTTTGCATCAGGCCTTACCTTAGGAAAACCTCACAAACCCATAAAATAGGTGCTATTTTTATGCTCATCTTACAGCTAAGGAAATGCGAACCTTAAACCAAGGTCACACTAGTGAGTGGCAAAGTCTAGAACCCAGATCTACCTGTTGCCAAAGCCTGCTTCTTAACCACCCTGCCACACTCTGCAAAATGAGAACATCAGCCTGCAAATAATCAAAATATCCACTTAAAGGGTTTTTTTTTTTTTTTTAAGATCCAAACAGTGAGATAAGGAAATGCAGGTACACAGTTGGCTTTAAAGGTGGGGCTACAAATCCCTCTCCAGTGAAAGTATCCCCAATCCATGAGGTCCTGACTGTGGGATGGGGTAAGAGGCATTTATACTACCAGCTTTCAGGCAAGATTACAATGCCTTGCAGAAGAACCATTTTGCAGAGAGCATTATGAAAATCATTAGCTGTTTACCTGATGGCAAGGCAGACTTCCTTCTGAATTTCAGGGCAAATTTGATCTTTTGGTGCCATCAACAACTGCCAAAGAAGCAATCCCGACCGTCGAATGATGTCTCGATTCCTTTCAGTTTGTGGGCTGAAGAAAAATTTAAATACCACCTACAGAAACATAAGGAGTCTATCTAAAAATGCTAATTCTACTGGGGATAAAATTATCCTTACAAAGAAAGTACACGGTAGATACCCTATGAACAAATAACCAGGTGGATTTTTTTTAACCACAATCTCTTCTATTGTGTAATGGTATAATTATAGGAAATATTTTACATATATTAATTGTAATAAGCTATGTATAGCAATACTCCATTAATCACAGTGCAATGAATATGATAATTCTAACTACAGGATTAGAAGGTGGTAGGATACAGAACAGGAAAGTCATTAAATTTTTCTGGTAAAAATGAACTGGCTGAAGCCAAGGTTTGCGTTTCCTTTTCTCTATCATCTTATTTATCTCAAAACAATGTATTTACCTGAAAGACAACGAGAATGCAGCGTATAATACAGGTATCTCCATTAACCATAGCCTTCTCCATAATGTCACAAATACTGCTAAGATGGTGTGCTTCAATTGGATGCTGCTTGCCCAAGACACTTGTGATTGGAAGATTGGGGTTGGTGGCAAGAAGATTAAGTTGGTGTATGCACATCGCACCAACGTGGTGCAATAATTGGTTTATAACCTCATTCGTGGTTATAGCCTCTTCTAGAAGATGAAAAGGAAACTGAGTGAGGAAAGACATCTCTATGGGTGGTCCCCAAAGAATAGACCTCTGACATACAAAAGGTGTGTGCACACTAGAAAAGGGTATTTTGGCTATAATCTCTTTCACTGCTGCCAGAGAACCCTTCTCCCTGCCACAGGTGCTGGGGTGAAAACACTTCGGGAGTTCTTTTGTTTGGAACGGAAGTAGCTACCACTTACTGAGCCCTTTTTATACGCTGAAGAATGGGCTGAATGCTTTACATGGTTCTCAACTTAAGACTATTTTAGCCCTGTTTTATAGAGCAATAAACCAAGAGTCAGAGAAGTTAAGGAACTTGCCCTAGGTCACACAGCTAAGAAGTGGTAGAACTAGGATTTGGATTCAGGCCACCTCAGTCCACAGCCCCTGCTGGTAACCACTCTAGTAAAACCTCTCCATATCCTATGGCTGCTCCATATTAGAACCCCTGTCTATAAATAGTTCCTCATGTTTTGACATGTTAAGCTGAAAATGCCCATTAGATAACCAAGTGGAAGTGAATCCATAGTCTGGAGTTCAGGCAAGAGGCTTGGGAGTCAGTAATACAAAGTGGACTTTCTTTTCTACTTTTTTTTTTCAAAAAAATAGCTTTATCAAGATATAATTTATATTCCATAAAACTCGCCCACTCTAAATGCACAACTCACCAAGTTTTAGTAAATTTACACAAATACCAAATTCGAGAATGAAAGCTGAGAAAAAAAACTGACCCTAGAGATAATAATTACTGTGCTGATAAACATTCGTCTATACGAACTGGCTTTGGTCCTCTGAAGGACCAAGTCTACAAGTTCTCTGATACACTTCTAGGAGGTGGAGCTTAATTACCCCTCCCTTCAGTGTGGTTGAGACTAACAGAGTATGGAAAGGGAGAAATGGTAACTTTATAGTGGAGAAATCTGGCAGATATCACTTAAACCAAGTGATCAGTTTTTATTATCACTAGTAATAAGTCATGTCAATACCATGTACCTTGGAACAGATGTAATGTGAAGGGGATATCGCTTCTGTGGTATTCTTCCCCCAATCCATAACTTCAGTTTAACCATGAGAAAGCATCAGATGTCCACAGGGAAGGATATTCTATTCTACAAACCTCTGACCAGTACTCCCCAAGTGTCCTGTTCTGCTCTTCAGACAGAACAACTCTACCAATCTATGGCCCAGGTTTGCTGCTTTCTTCTCCCAGCAGCTCAGATCTGCTGTTGAGCCACTCTACTGAATTTTTCTTTTCAAACCCGGAATTTCCATTTTGTCGTTGTTGTTGTTGTTGTTGTTTAAATAATCTCTTTACCGAAATTCTCAATTTGCTTGATCATAGTCATCATATTTACCTTTAATTTTTTTAAACTTGGATTCCTTTAGTTCTTTAAATGTATTTATAATTGCTGCTTTAAGTCTTCATCTGACTTTAAAGTCATTAGTCCAACATCTGCGTTTCTCCTGTATTGCGTGGTTACTGATTTCTCTGCTCAGTTTATTTTCTCAAATCCTTGTTTCTTTCTTTCATTTATTTATCTATCTATCTATCTATCTATCTATCTATATCTTATTTTATTTTTTTGAGATGGAGTTTCACTCTTGTTGCCCTAGCTGGTGTGCAATGGCGTGATCTCGGCTCACTGCAACCTCAGCCTCCCAGTTCAAGTGATTCTCCTGCCCCAGCCTCCCAAGTAGCTGAGACTACAGGTGCCTGCCATCACGCTCAGCTAATTTTTGTGTATTTTTAGTAGAGATGGGGTTTCACCATGTTGGCCAGGCTGATCTCGAACTCCTGACCTCAGGTGATCTGCCCACCTCGGCCTCCCAAAGTGCTGGGATTACAAGCGTGAGCCACCACGCCCAGCTCCATTTATTTTTAATTATTCTTGTTTTTCTTTTTCAGCCTGGCTTCCTAGGGGTCACCCCTATCTGTATTCCTTAGTGGTTGTCAACCAATGATTGTACTCAAACACCTTGAGCCAGTAACACTTTCACCCTGGATGGATCTGTGTGTTTTGGGGGAAGTGCAGCAAAGTTCACATGGTTTTAAACTCTGCTCTGGTTTTTGCTTCCTGTTGGGCCCTCTCACATCTTTGCATGTGTATGCAGACTCATGTTTAGCCAGAATTGTGCGAGTAGCTTAGGCTGTCTTAGGCCTCTTCTGTGTAGGTGTGTGGTCCCCCACAGCTTTCTCACTATCCAGATCTCACTAGTAAACTTCTAGCTAGTCGGCTGGGCCACTGCTTGCCCTAACTGGGGTCAAGATCTAAGGCCTGCTGAGCCACAAGTCTCTGTTTGTTTGCCACCAAGATGACTACTGTTACTGACAATGCTATTGGACATGAGGTTTTTCCACGCTCTGCTCCCTATCAAGTCAGCCCCCTCTGGCAGCAAAGCTGCTGCTTTTCACAATCTTCCCCACTCCGAGAGAATTATTATGCTGACCAAGCTTGAGGTGGTCAGCACAGTAATTCTCCCACAGCAGACTGAGGTGGAGGATGGGAGCAGTTCTAGAACCCAAAGTTCAGGGCTTTTTAAAATGAATAACAACTCTCAATTTGGTGTATGCCTTGGCAATTTCCAGAGCCTGGAAATAGTTGTTTTTGATAATTACCTGTTTTAGTGTTGCTTTATGGGTAGGGGACTTGCTGAGTGATTAATTCCTCCATATCAGCATAGTTGACTTTAAAGCCACAAGATTTTAAGTTAATATTAACTTAATATTAAGAATGTTCATATTAATACTAAAAAATACAAAGGTCCTTCACTGGTAATTCCATCTAAGTTTGGATATAAATAAGTCATTATCAATGCAAAACATAACAACAGTATATAATCCCATGCCAAATACAAATAATTTTTGCAACAAAGTTCCAACAATTTCAGGAAGGACGTAACAATTTTCCTTTAAAAAAGTCTATGGACTACCTCAAAAGCTCTATTTATTTACATACTTATTCACTTAATCATAACTCATCTTTCATGGTTACAGAGAACAAAGGACTTTAGGTTTCAAAAGTTCAAAGAGGGAAAACTGGGGACACATTCTGGGGTTAGGCTATGTTTTCACCTACAAATGCTGTGGTATTCTCTCATATTTCAGAAGGAAATATTTTCCTGCAAGACCCTGAATGCACCTCACCTTTGGGCTCAGTGATAATGTGACTGACTCCAAGTCTCTGGCAGACATAATGGAAGGCTTGATTCCCAGGGTTACACCACTGATCGATATAGTCATTAGAGCATGTCCATAGCATGTTATTCACTGTGTCATAACATGCTCCTGCAAAAAGAGCATACTATATTCAGTCATCATGCCACCAGCTACCTGTATACATATTTCTCACAAGCACTGCTACAAAGTGGAAGGGCAAGGATGCGCTCTAACGTTGACAACCCACATCCCTAGTCCCATAGATTTACTTGGCAAGCTACTAGGTGGGGACTCGGCAAGAAGCCAGCATTTAATTTTTAATTTTGCTTAACTCCTGTGTGAGGAGTAAGTCTCGGCCGGGCGCGGTGGCTCAAGCCTGTAATCCCAGCACTTTGGGAGGCTGAGACGGGCGGATCACGAGGTCAGGAGATCAAGACCATCCTGGCTAACATGGTGAAACCCCGTCTCTACTAAAAAATACAAAAAACGAGCCGGGCGAGGTGGGGGGCGCCTGTAGTCCCAGCTACTCGGGAGGCTGAGGCAGGAGAATGGCGTGAACCCGGGAGGCGGAGCTTGCAGTGAGCTGAGATCCGGCCACTGCAGTCCAGCCCGGGCGACAGAGCAAGACTCCGTCTCAAAAAAAAAAAAAGAAAAAAAGGAGTAAGTCTCACAAAATAGAGAGCTTTTAGTAACTGATTTATCTGTGACCTACTTCAAAAAGGATTTAAGTGTCTTACATTAAAAACCCAGGTATAATAAACCAATTAATATTAATACACAGTAAAAAGCCCTAATAACTGAGCCTAAAACTTAGAAATAAGCTTCCTACCACCCAGGGCAAAGAGAAAATCCAGTATATTACTTAATGTTCATTTTCTAGCAATAACAGGTATACCAATTCCTCACAGGAAATAAACTTTTCATGGCATAAACCTTGAGAATTTCTTATAGGCATTATCGCACAACCTAATAAACAGTATCCACAATTGCAGTTTACTCAGAGGAATTTTACATATGGCAATTTCTTATACTCATTCCCCAAATTAAAATTTAATATTAAAAAGATTCTTTCTGGCTGGGCACAATGGCTAACACCTATAATCCCAGCACTTTGGGAGGCCGAGGCAGGAGGATTGCTTGAGCCCAGGAGCTTGAGATCAGCCTGGGTGACACAGTGAGACCTTGGCTCTACAAAAAATAAACAAAATTAGCTGGGCATGGTGGTGTATTCCCATAGTCCCTGTTACTCAGGAGGCTGAGATGGGAGGACTGCTTGAGCCCAGGAGGTGGAGGCTGCAGTGAGCCAAGATCACACCACTTCACTCCAGCCTAGGTGACAGAAGAGACCCTGTCTAAACAAAACAAAACAAAACAAAAAACATCTTTCTTTTCAAGGAAACAAGAATGCTACAGGGAACTGGCAAGATAGTTCAAGAGAAATTTGCTAAAACTTTAAATTTTCCAAAGAAATGTGCACATTTATTTCTTACCCAATCCTGGTACGAGAGCACCACGCCCCAGTGAGCTTCCAGCAGCATCTATGAGATCTGCACGACTTGTAAACTGACCATCCGAAATATTATACACCAAGCTGGAGGCTAGGACTTTGGAAACAAACATTAAGCTGTTTATTGAGCCTGAAGATTATTTTCAAAGTTTAAATTTTAGGCTTTTAACAAAACTTTTATAAAAATCACACCCTTTTCTTGTTGTTGCATATTGGTGGTAATTGGTGGTAAAGGGATGGAGAATACATGCATAAACCACAGAAAGAAAACTGTCACCACCAGAAATCTTCCTAAATTTAACACTGAACCATAGTTTTCAAAGTGTTTTTAAAATGGCACCTTTTGCATGATGGTTCTTTCCAATACACATTATCAAAAGGGTAACTGCAAGAGGGGTTACCATCACTAAATCACAAGATGAAAATGTTTACAAGAAACACTTTGCAGTTAGTCAGTGTTCAATAAAGCTTGGTGTACACTCAAACACAGCCCAGCTGCAATCTTTCCTAATACACCCTGACTTTTTCCCTTAACACAGGATGGTGCAGGGGTAATGAGCATGGACTCTGGGCTTCGGAGTTTCAATTCCAGCTCTAACACTTTTGGGTGGCCCTGGGAAAGACATTGAACATCTCAGTTTCCTCATTTCTAGAGTGGAAATAATAAAAGTACCTACCTTATACAGTTATTGTAAAGAGTAAATGAGTTAAAATATGTCAAGGATCCACACCAGCATATATATACATTAATTGCTATCACTGATTTTATTTTCTTCTCCATTTTCAAACAAAACTTTAGCACTGTGCCTCAAGTTTGCTTCTTTTTTATATTCTCATCACCCTAGTAGCCCAGATCTGCATCATGCTTAACTTGAGTTATAACATAAATGATACTTTTTTCTATTTTCTACTGTTCCATTAAACAAAATGGGACAGTAGAAAATAGATCTCCAAATCTCTTTTCATGGTATTTAACATACATATGCTTTCTCCTCACTTGGCCACTTATATGAATAATACCCGTTCTTTATGGCTTAAACTCAAAACCTCATGAAGTCTCTCCTTTCTACCCCACTCCACAATGAGCCTTTCTTTCTCAGATTCTGTAGCTCACAAATCTGCTCCACGTGGATCCTTCCCAGCAGGGATGCAGCACTGTCTATCATTTTCTCATTGTCTCACACATCTACGTCATCTCTCCTAACTAGACTCTGAGTTGTTAAAGGCAAGCACCAATTCTTCCACTTTCTGAGCAGCCCCCACAGTAGCCAAAGAAGAACACCTCTGTGTAGCTGGGACTACAAGCATGCGCCACCATGCCCAGCTAACTTTTGTATTTTAGAAGAGATGGGGTTTCACCATGTTGGCCATGATGTTTCGATCTCTTGACCTCATGACATAGAAGGAATTTAAGCATTTACTGGTTTGTTGCGCTAAAGTAGAATCACTGTGTAAGCTATATCCTCATGAAAGAATGGTACCATCAAGACCCACTTTAATTCAATGGGGTCAATTTCAATTGAGCAAAAAAGCCATGCCAAGGAGACTAAACACAATTTAATAAGACCAATGGTCATAATATGCGGTAATAGTAGGAAAAAAGAGGGGAAAAAAAAGACTGATGGTCAATAACATAAAAACCCAATTTTTACTTTTGCTTTATTTATTTATTTATTTAGAGACAGAATCTTGCTCTGTCGCCAGGCTGGAGTGCAGTGGTGCTAGATCGCGGATCTAGGCTCACTGCAACCTCTGCCTCCTGGGTTCAAGCAGTTCTCCTGCCTCAGCCTCCTGTGTAGCTGGGACTACAGGCACGTGCCACCACGCCCAGCTAATTTTTGTTATTTTAGTAGAGATGGGGTTTCACAATGTTGGCCACAATGGTCTCGATCTCTTGACCTCATGATTCGCCCGCCACGGCCTCCCAAAGTGCTGGGATTAAAGGCGTGAGCCACTGCGTCCAGCCAAAAAACCCAATCTTTAAATGGACAAAAGACTTTGGAGGAATAGATATTCCTCCAAAGAAGATATACAAATGGCCAATAAGCACATGAAAAGATGCTAAGCATCATTAGTCATTAAGGAAATGCACAAATTCACAATGAGGTACCACTTCATATCCACAAAGATGGCTATAATCAGAAAAACGGAAAATAACAAATGCTGGCGAGGATGTAGAGAAAATAGAACCATTATACTTAGGAGATGAGAACGTAAAATGGTATGGCCACTTTGGGAAACAGTTGAGCAGTCCCTCTGAGGGTAAACATATACTTACCATATGACCCCGCAATTCCACTCCTATGTATGTGCCCAATAGTATGAAAAATGTCCACACAAAACTTATACACTAATGTTCGCAACAGCATTATTCAAAATAGCCAAAAAGTAGAAACAACTCAAATGTCCATCAACTTATGAATGGATAAACAAAATAGGATATTATCTACACAATGAAATATAATTCAACCATAAAAAGTAATGAAGTACTGATTCATGCTGTAATATGAATGAACCTCGAAAACATTATGTTGTTTAAAAAACAGTCACAGACTCGCTCCATCCTGCCAACCTGTGAAGATGCCTGCTTCTCCTTTGCCTTCTGCTATGATTGTAAGTTTCCTAAGGCCTCCCCAGCAATGTGTAACTGATGGATAGAACAACTTGGAACCAAAGAAAAAGAGCTGGATCTGGTGTCAAGAGACTTGGACCACATCACTTCACCTGTCTGAGCCTTAGTAACCACGTAGTGATTCCATGGCTAAAGACTGAGAAAGATCTAGGATCAATGGTGTCCAGTAACAAATGCACATTTGCAAGCACTAAGGAGAAAAACTCATTCCACGTACTTTCTTCCTGGAGACCAAGCCCACTACAGCAAGGAGTATCTACAAGCGAGGGTGGAATTGTGCATGAGTAGAGAACACTCTCCATCTCTTCTCACATCATACAGCTCTCCAGTTGACACAATCCTCAACTATATTTACATAGAGGGAAAAATGATTCTATATTTATAAAGAACTCTCCATAATGTGTCAAGTGTCCTCACACTATCCTATGTGGTAGGTATAATCATCTGCACATTTTTTTAAATGGGAAAGTTGAGGCTTTGAATGATTAATTTTCCCAAGATAATAGTTACTAAAAGGAAGAAACAAGATTTTTACATGTCTGTCTGCATCTACTTTTATAGCTCCTCCTGATTTTATTCACAGCTCAGCCACCATAATATGCACAGAATGAGAAAAAATATAAGTGGTATTTTGCTACTATCAAGTAAAATCAAAAGTTAAAAATCAAGCAAATAAACAAACAAAAAAGCAGTCATAAAAGGCCGTATGTTGTATAATTCCATTTACATGAAAAGTAGAGTATAGGTAACTCCAGAGACAGAAAGTAGATTGGTAGATGCCAGGGGTCAGGGAGTAGGAGAGCAACTATTGATGAGTATGAGGTTTCTTTTTGGGGTGATGGGTAGATAGTGGTAACGACTGCACAACTCTGTGAACATATTAAAAACCACTGAATTGTATATTTTAAAGGGGTAAAATTTATGGTGTGTGAGTTATATCTCAATAAAGCCACCGTCCCCAGCCTGAGGAACATTTTTTTAATTCTATACTTTATCCCATTTAATTATGTGTCCACTCTGAAGCCAAAATTACACTGCTTTAATTACTGTAGTGTGCCTCCTTATACAAATATATGTATATTTTAAAATATTAATACATTTTTCCACATCTGCTTTTCTATGTCTTATGCTTAGTATTTTGTATATGTGTCCTAAAATGGAGGTGTTTTACATACGTATTTTAACAGCTTTGCAATTCTATCAGCAGGGCGTGGTGGCTCATGACTGTAATCCCAGCACTTTGGGAGGTCAAGGTGGGTGGATCACCTGAGGCCAGGAATTCGAGACCAGCCTGGCCAACATGGCGAAACGCCATCTCTACTAAAAATAAAAAAATTAGCTGGGCATGGTGGCGTATGCCTGTAATCTCAGTTACTAGGGAGGCTGAGGCAGGAGAATCACTTCAACCCGGGAGGCAGAAGTTGCAGTGGGCTGAGATCATGCCACTGCACTTCAGCCTGGGCGACACAGCAAGATTCCATCTAAAAAAAAAAAAGAAATTCTATCACAGTGAGTAGATCTCTTGCTATATCATCAGTAAATAATGTGACAAAATATTATTTTATTTCCTAAAACTTTGTTGAACTGATTATTTCTATTAATTTTACAGGACAATAGTTTTCAAACACTATACTAATATGTCATCCACAAAAAATTATATTGTTAAATCTTCCTAGCCTATATTGATAATTGGTATTTTTTGTTATCAGAGAGCTATTGCAAACAACTATTTAATAAAGTAAGTTTTAAATAATTAATAGGAGAGCCTTAAATTTCAGAGTTTGAGATAAATCAAGGAAAGTGCCACAGGTAAAATTCACTTACTTTTTAAAGATGACAAACCACTTGTTCCACCAAAAAGAGATCGGGTGGCAGAGCTGCCTGATCCCCCTGGAGGAGGCACCAGCATCACCAAGTAGGTGCCACAGGTATATATGGGTGTCTTCCGCAGCATTTTTAGAGGCAGCCCACAGCTAGTATTTGCTGGACAAAGGAATAAAAATGCTAAGTCAAAATATTTGACACAAAAATTAATTTGATTACCAACACAGATTAGGATATAAAGAGGGAGACCCAAACTCAAACTAAGATTTGGAAAACAGATTTCCAGATTAGGAAAACAGAGTAAGAAGTAATAGAAGGAAAAAAATAAGTATCTTCTGGCTCCACAGCCTGACCCTGAGCCTCCTATTTATATGGTCTGAACATTTCTTGAATGTGTTCCCAATCCTCAATATGCCATCATGCCTCCACAAATTATTCTAAAAAAAAAAAATCCTCACATGGACTAAATCTCAAAATAAGAGAAGAATCCTACTATTTGTTTACGTTTCCCCTAGAAAACTGATATAGGTTGAGTACATTTATCTGAAATGCTTAGGACCAGAAGTGTTTTGGATTTCAGATTTTTTCAGAATTTAAAATATTTGCATTACACTTAAGAGTTGAGCATTCCTAACTGAAAAATCCAAAATTCAAAATATTCCAATGAACATTTCCTTTGTTTTTATTTATTTTTACTCATTACATCTTTGATTAGTGAGAGTATTTCCTTTGAGCATCATGTAGACACTCAAAAAGTTTCAGATTTGGGAGCATTTTAGATCTTTAGATTTGGGATGAACAACCTATATTCCAATCAAGATCTTGGTTTTTTTTTCCATTTTATATAGAACAAATTCTTGACAGGTTTGTGATATTAAACTCATAACAAACAGCTTTCAACATGAAATTGGCCAAAAATTTCAACCTAATGAAAGCTTTCACAATATCTATCACAAAACAGTTTTATAGCTGTGTAATTTATTATAACCCTTTACACACATTTTTCTTGTTTAAAAGGGTCAATGACATAAACTGTCATTAGGAAAATAATTATTGTTTCTAATCAAGAGGTGTAAAATGTACTTTAATCTCCCTTACTGGCATATCTAAAACATGGAGTGAATTTACGGATTTTCTATATACAAGCCTAGCAAGGATTGATTATGTCAACAGAAAATCAATCAGAGTGCTTTACTTAGAAAGCTGTCAGGCTGTAAAATATAACTTATTATCTATAGCCTAGATAGATGAAAATCATTTTTAGATGGTTTAGATTAGAAGAGTGAGTAAAGTGAAACCTAATCTATCTGATATTTGTTTTGAATGTTTGTGCTTCTAAAAAGTTTTATTTTTTTTAAGCTGCAAGCCCCCACCAAGTATATTCTTCATTAAGGACATAAATTCAAGAAGATAAATTTCCACTGGTAAGAAACCTCAAGACAGCAATAATCGGAAAATTAGCAACTTTGTGAATATAACATTTTCACCAAGATGTTTTTAATAGACATACCCTTATTAACATGGTAATAGGTATTAGTTTATAATGGAATAAAAACTTTTCTATTTTTTTATTTTTTGAGACCGAGTCTCACCATTGTCGGCCTGGGCTGCAGTACAATGGTGCCACCTCATCTCACTGCAACCTCCGCTTCCTGGGTTCCAGCAATTCTGCCTCAGCCTCCCAAGCAGCTGAGATTACAGGTGCCCGCCATCAAGACCGGCTAATTTTTGTATTTTTAGTAGAGATGGGGTTTCACCATGTTGGCCAGGCTGGTTTTGAACTCCTGACCTCAGGTGATCCACCCGCCTCGGCCTCCCAAAATGCTGGGATTACAGGCATAAGCCACTGCGCCTGGCCAAAAACGTATAGACACCTTGTATGTTCGCTTATTTTTGAAAAGTTTCTTGGTTTATAACTGGTGAATTTTTAATGTAGCAACATCATGTTAAAGAATCCACAGATTGCTTGAGCCCAGGAGTTTGAGACCAGCCTGGGCAACATAGCAAGACCTCATCTCTTAAAAAAAAAAAAAAAAAGTACAATGAGACCACATGTTTAGAATACAGATACCAGTTTCTACCAAATTCCATATATGTGCTACCAAAGCTAAATATATCCTTGCCTTCTGAGGTCTTATTTTGATATTATACATATTTTCAATAAGCATTCCTTTAGTATTTCCATTGTTTAGGGTAAGATTTCATTTTCTCCTAAGGGACAAACCCAGATCAGGCCTTCAGCTTGTCATGAAAATGTTTATTTAGGTAACAACAAAAACAGAAACATAAAAGACTGTCCTCTAGAAAGTATCTTCTACAGCTGGAATTATCCACTTACCCAAATCATAAAAACTATTAACAATTTTGCCACTTATCTTTGATACAATAGAAGCCTGTGAAAATAAAATACCGTCCTTAAATTCTAATATGGACTAATAAGTATTTAATTTGGTAGTCTCATAACAAATTAACCATAAATATTTTCTCTTCCTAGCATTTCCAACTATAAAAATAAAGCATAGAATTACACTGAATTCATCAAATGCCTATTAATTCAGATGCAGTTTTCTACATATGGTATCTTTTTCTAGCTTTATCTTTTACTATAGTTCATAGTTTGTTATTAATCCAAATATTTGGTATGTAATCTGTAAACTCCACGGAATAATGGTTCTTAATGTTTTGGGGGGTCATAGATGACTCTGAAAATCTGATGAAAATTATGACAGATACATATAAAATGATATCTAAAACTTTGAGGGCGTATGTTTAATAACATGTTATTAAACACATTCCCTTACAGGTGTATCCTGGTTAAGAACTCCTACTTTAAAAGTGCAGAATAGTGTATATAGTATACTACATTTTATTAAGAAAAGGCAGAAATTATGAACATATAAATTCATCTTTAATTATGCTTGCATAAATAAACACTGAAAGGATAAATGAAAACTAATAAATATAGTTACCTGTGGTGGGGTAGGGTGGGGGCAGAATATAAAATTTACCAACGTGGTGAGAATAAGACTTCTCCGCATATACCTTTTTACATTATTTTGACTTTCAAATTCTGTACATGTATTATCTATTTTAAAACATTAAGTTACAAAAACTAAAAGATAAATTCTAAAAAACAAAATATCTACTGTAGAAGGCTTTTCTGTTACTTGCTTGGTCAAGACTGTATTTAGGGAAGATGATGCTAAGTATCAGGTTTTCACATTCACAAAGCATATGTGAAATATGAAATCAACTAATTTATACGAATGGTGACGATGATAAGATGTTTACAGTTTAACATGGGGTTGTTTTGCATTCCTACAGGTTCATATGAATTTATGTTCATAGCCTACAACATGTATTGGCTTGGAATAAAAAGCTGGACAATGACTGGAAGACCAATAAGGTCAACTATGCAAAGGGAAGGGCTTTGCACAGCATGGAGGAAGTGCACAATAAGACGTAGCTGAACGGAGCTATATAAGGAAACAGATCTGGGAAGCACAGAGTAACATACCTGCTTGATCCTCTTTTAGTGTGTTGGAGATGGTGGAACCAGTCAGGGCAGCAAGGGTTGCTGACGGGGAGGCTCTATACCGAGAAAGTCTACTTAGAAGCATCTCATTAATGCTTTTTGCAGATTCGCCCTCTTTTCTCATTAGAATTGTGCGTTCCTGAAGAGGGTTGGCTACAAATACACCATTTTCAACCTAATATAGAAAAAAAGGAGGTCCTAAAATGATATGTTTCCATTTAGTCAGCAAATTTCTACTTGAGGATATTATTGTGAGTAAATCAAAAATATTTCAAAAACTGCACCTGAGTAGATGTACACCTTACAACTTAAATGTGCTATAGAAACTACTACAAACAAAAGAGACTATGATAAGTTTGAGAGCTTTCACTTTTCATAATAGCTATAATGTTTAATAAGTCTATGAAAAGTTTTGATTAAAATTCCTTATACTGGATTCCACAGGCAGCACTTACTAATTACATGCCTCTGACAGGTTGAAGTCAAACGAGAGGAAAACAAATCAATCAGTCTTTGATTTACTGTTAAGGACAGCTACGAGGATAATGTCTCAAAATATCTTCTGTGGCTAAAATCCAAACTCTTTATTAACAGCAGTTAACATTAGCACCAGCTGCTCAGGCCCTGGCAGAGCAAGCCTGGACAAAGGCAGATTTTGCTAAAAATACACATCAACTTCAACTGGATCTTTGCTGGTGCTTTGTGGTTCTTTCATTCACCACTTGGTTATTCCCCAGAAAAATCTTTGGAGTGGTGACTCCAAAATTCCTTCACCAATTCTGAGCTTAACTTTTAGCAAACCACCTGGTTTTCTTCTTTCTTCTTCTTCTTTTTTTTTTATTCCACCTGGCTTTCCGTATTGCTAAAAAGATCCAGACCACTTACCACAAGCTTCTCCTACTCACGTCTCTTTCAACTTAAGAATCTTGGGACCCAGCCTCATGTATTATTTCCTTCGTCTTAATTCAGAGGAAAAAGGATTTCACCTCATATTATTGAAGATGAACCCTTCCACTTCTGCCTCATGTCCTGTGCTCCCCTCTGCCTCTTCGTCATTAGTGCCTCCCTCTCCATCGACTTCCTTCTCTTTGTTTTCAAATATTCACAGGTCTTAAACAAAACCTTGGTGGCCCATCAAAATATCATCCCTTTTGTCAAATCTGTCATGGCCCCTTTCTAGATCCAAGAACCAGGTCCCCACCAGCAAAGACAGGCAGGACTGGCTTGCAGTTGTGGGGTGTGGAGATAAAAGGGAATGGGAGTGCAAAATGGCAAATATTCAGAAGCAAAGGGAAAGCAAAAGACGAGTGCACAGGGAAAGGTCGGTAACACAGAAGGGGCAAGAGAAAGTGAGTAAACTCAGGAGCACAGCCAGGAAAGATTCCCAAAGGTGGGTGTACTTAGTGGGGGAGTATTTGAAGACATGTTCACAAATGACAAAGAAAAGATTTGTTACAGAGTCCAAAAATGCTGTTTCTATTTCCCCATTCCCTGCTTTTTAACCCTTTGCAGTTGGTGGTCTCTGAATTCAGCACCCTCTAATGAGTTGGCAATCTCAATGGTTCACCAGTGACCTAACCCCAAAACCAGTGACCTTTTCCTTGACTTTCTTGCAGGTCGTGCCATCACTGCCATCCTTCTTGGGATTCTGATTCCTTAGTGTTGGTGGCAGAACACAATCCTGGTTTGTTTCTTTTTTTTTTTTTTTTTGAGACAGAGTCTTGTTCTGTCACTCAGGCTAGAGTGTAGTGAACCCTCAATCTCCCCAGGCTCAGATGATTCTCACACCCCAGCCTCTCAAGTAGCTGGGACCACAGGCATGCGCCACCACATCTGGCTAATTTTTGTATTAATGTTTTTTGTAGAGAGAGGGTTTTGCCATGTTGCCCAGCCTGGTCTTGAACTCCTGGGCTCAAGCAATCTGCCTGCCTCAGCTTCTCAAAGTGCTGGAATTACAGGCGTGAGCTACCATGCCCAGCCTGGTTTGTTTCTTTTTAACATGAACACTTACCTCTGTGTAAAGTGCTTACTGTGCTGGTGAGTGAAGCCAGCATAGTTCCTGCTTTCCTTCCTGTCTCTCTCTTTGCTGGTCAACATCTTCATTTGCTTAAATGGGACCTTTCCCAAGATTAGACCTAGCCCTGGTGTCCAAGACCTTCATCTGGAATGCTCTATCCCTAGACCTTCCAGAGGCTGGCTCTTTCCTATCATTCAGGTCTCAGTTAAACGTTACCTACTCAAAGAGGCCTGCCCTGGTTGCCAATCTAAAAAAGATTCTTCCCCAGCATCCCCAAGCCACAGCACATCATGCTCTTTCATTATCTACACAGCATTTACTACTCTCTGAAATTATTTTACTCATGAAGTCATTTATTGTTTGCCCTTCTACTTTAACACGCCCCAATGGATGCCAACTTCCCGAGAACAGTGATCCGCCTGCCTTGTTCACCTTAACATCCCCAGCACTTAGGAGGCATTCAATGAATACTCAATTGGTTGCTGAATAAACAGATCAGGGCCCTCCCCCAAATCCAACTCCGACTCTCTATGGTGACTCCCACATTTCTATTTACAGACCCATCCTTGCTACTAAGATCTAATTCTACTTTTCTAACTGCCCCTCACCCTCCCCACTGACATTTCTACTTGAACAGCCTCCTGTCACCTAAAATTCAGCACATCCACCTCTTACTTCATTGTCTTACCCCAACTTTCCTACTAGATTTAACTTTTAGCAAGCATAGCTCTATTTATGTCGTGCAATTCTAAATATACTCCTTCAAAAGCATCCAAGATAAAAATCAATCCCTTTAAGCTTGGCATTCAAAAGCATTACCCAATCTGGCCCTATGAGAAAATCAATAGATATCTTAAAAACAAACAAAACGCTATATTATTGTATTTGAGTACTTTGAAAATACTGCAAAGAAAAACTGATAAAGCACCTGTGTGATACAAGTAGGCTGAGGTTTGCTACAAAATGGTAAATCTGCTGGAAATCCCTACTTCAGCAAAGACACTCTTCAGAGTAAGAAGCTGCTGATTTAGGAAGGAGAGGAAGAGCTGGGAGGAGTGAGAAGCAGCCCAGGTTCCTTCCTGGCAACCACTCTGGTCCAAGTCAATATCATCTCAAGAGAGATGATTAGACCAGTCTCCCAACCTGTCTTCCCACTTCCACGGGCACCCCAATGGTTTACTCTCTGCATAGCCAGTGATCATTTAAAAATGTAAATAAAGCCAGGCACAGTGGCTCACACTTGTAATCCCAGCACTTTGGGAGGCCAAGAAGCGAAGATCACTTAAGCCCAGGAGTTCGAGACCAGCCTGGGCAACATAGTTTGAGACCAGCCCATCTCAAACACACACACACACATACACACACACAAAAAATCATCCAAAGGCAGTGGCACATGCCTGTAGTCCCTGCTGCAAGGGAGGCTGAGGCAGGAGGATCGCCTGAGCCCAGGAAGTCGAGGCTGCAGTGAACCATGATTGCACCACTGCACTCCAGCCTGGGCAACAGAGGGAGATCCTATCCCACCCCACCCCACCAAAAAAAAAAGTAAAACCATGTCTTCCCTCATTTAAAACCCTGCAGTGGTTTTCCAACACACTTATGATAAAATTCAAATTACTGACAGGGCTTCACAAGGGCCAATGTCTGCTGACCTCCTCAGCAACATCTGCCTCAACTCAACCCTTTCTCACCACATTTTTAGCCATACTCGCCTTCTGTCACACCTCCAAAATACCATGCTTCCTCCTAATGCCGGGCCTTGGTACTTGCTATTCCCTCTTCTTGTGCTACCCATCTGTTGCAGTTTGCCTGGAACTGCAGGTTTCAGCACCAAAAGTTCCATGTCCTGAGCAATCCCTCAGTCTCAAGCAAACTGGGATAGTTGGTCACCCTGTCAGGATGGATGGCTTCTTATCATTCAGGTCTCAGCTCAAATGTCTTTCCTTAGAAAGGCCTTATGTACCCTGCAAGCTAAAGGAGATCCCCATCTCTACCCCGGGCACTCCCTCTCACATTATCCTGTTTAATTTTCTCCCCAGCATTTATCACTAGCTGAAATTATTTCATTCTTGTTGTTTACTTCTGTACTGTCCCACTTCCCATACTCTAATACAAGCTCCATGAAAACAAAAGCTTATTTACTGGGCTACCCAGATATGGCAATATAGTATAGGCCCTCAATTAATACAGAATGAAGGAAGGGTAGCTTAGTAATCTGGATCATAACTGGAAGGAAATAATAAGCCCTTAGGGAGAAGGGGGGAAAGACACCTAGTGTGTCCATTACTACACTGACAATATCTTTAGGAAGTTACATGAGGAGAGAAAAATAGCAGTAAAATTGTCACTAAATCTAACCACTTTAAAAACTGCAGTTTATACAGAGTACAAACTGTATAAATGCAGGGAGCAAAAGACCACTCAGAACAAAACAGATGTGAGGATATTTTTTCAAAAGAGGCTTGAAAAGGTAAAAAAGAGTTATAGGCCGGGTGCAGTGGCTCACACTTGTAATCCCAGTAGGTAGAGAGGCAGAAGCAGGAGAACAGCTTGAGCCCAGGAGTTAGAGACCACAGTGAGACCCCATTCTCTAAAAAAAGAAAAAAAGAGTTATAGAAGATTCTCAAGCAGGAATGCATCCAGAGTAGAAGTAGCCAAATCAGGCAGAAAGATTCCATGCCTCAGCTATTTTGTAGTCTTAAAGGCCAGAATTCTGTGTCTAGAGTTTCAGAAGGCCTGTTGCTCCATGTGGGTAGACTGTCACATTGGTGGCCCCTAATGAATGATGCACCCTTGTATTCATGCCCTTGTATAGTCCCCGTCCCACACTGAATCTGGACTTGGTCACATGCCTTTTTTTTTTTTTTTTTCCCACATTAGAAAGCAAGTTGCTGGCCAGGCACGATGGCTCATGCCTATAATCCGAGCACTTTGGGAGGTCAAAGCAGGTGGAGCACTTGAGGCCAGGAGTTTGAGACCAGCCTGGCCAATATGGTGAAACCCCATCTCTACCAAAAATACAAAATTAGCTAGGTGTGGTGGTTTGCACCTGCAATTCTAGTTACCAAGGCAGGAGAACCACTTGAACCCAGGAGGCAAATGCTGCAGTGAGCTGAGATCACACCACTGCACTCCAGCCTGGGTGACAGAGCAAGACTCTGTCTCAAAAAAAAAAAAAAAAAAGATGCAGCAGGGGGCGACGGCTCATGCCTGTAATCCCAGCACTTTGGGAAGTTGAGGCAGGTGGATTGCTTGAGCCTAAGAGTTCAAGATCAGCCTGGGCAACGTGGCAAAACTCAGTCTACACAAAAAATACAAAAATTAGCTGGGCATAGTGGCATGAGCCTGTAGTCCCAGCTACTCAGGGGGCTGAGGTGGGAGGAAGGCTTGAGCCCAGAGCAGGGAATTTGTAGTGACTGAGACAAGACAGTAGCACCACTACACTCCAGCCTGGGCCACAGAGAGACACAATGTATCAAAAAAAGAAAGCATGATACAAGCAGAGGCTTGATACCCACTTGTCCTCTTGAAAAGCTCCTTCCTGAAAACCAGCCTCCATGATGTCAAGAGCTTCAGCATAGATTACTGAATATTGGGTGCCAAGTGGAGAGAGGCCCTAGAGGATGAGAGGCCATCTTCAACGGCACAGCCCAAGCTAAGCTCCCAGTTGAATGAGGCTGCAGATGTGACTTCAGCTTCACCACGCAGAGCAGAAGAACCACCCAGCTGAGCCCCATCAACCTATAAATCACTGTTGCTTGAAGTTACTTAGCTTAGGGATTGTTCATTGAGTACAAGTAGATAACTGAAATACCATAAAAGTTAGAGAAATTCTGTGATCCAAATGTTAGAGGTCATTTTATATTAATAATAGTTTGTTAGTTAAGCAGGATAATCTCAACATTCCATTTTGTTACATCATATTCCTAAATACATGTCTTCTCTTCTCTTCTTTTTCTTTTCTTCTTGAGACAGGATCTTGGCGTGTCACCCAAGCTGGAGTGCAGTGGCATGGTCATGGCTCATTGCAGCCTTGATCTCCAGGGCTCAAGTTATCCTCCCACCTCATGCTACTTAGTAGCTGAGACTATAGGTGTGAACCTCCACACCTGGCTAATTAAAAAAAATTTTTTTTTTAGAAATGGGGTCTCACTATATTGCCCAGGCTGGCCTAAATATATTTCTATAGTCTGTCTTTTATAACAATTAGTTATCTAATTCCATGCTTAGTTAACAAGATATCATTTTGAGAGGTAAGCATGGCTAGTTAGATTCTGCTCTCTGATCTTAGCCATTTCAATCCATTAGTTTTCCCTGAGTCTTAGGTACCAAGAGATCTATTTGGTGTAATAGATTAAACTCAGCTGATTGTTTTATGAAAAAGTGACATTATGGAGGAATACAGATGGTGTTCCAAGAATTTTTTTAATGTTTAGGTTTTTTTTTTCTAATGATAAAACTAATTTATGGTTACTCTTGGAAATCTTGGTGGGGGAAAGAAAGAAAACTATAAATAAGAAAAGCTACTATTATTCTTTGCTTTTGCTTTGTTTTTGTTTTTTGAGACAGTCTCACTCTGTCGGCCAGGCTGGAGTGCAGTGGCACGATCTCAGCTCACTGCAACCTCCGTCTCCTGGGCTCAAGCAGTTCTCCTGCCTCAGCCTCCTGAATAGGTGTGAATACAGGCATGTGCCAACATGCCTGGTTAATTTTTGTATTTTCAGTGGAGACAGGGTTTCATCATGTTGGCCAGGCTGGTCTTGAACTCCTGACCTCAGGTAATCCTCCCACCTCGCCCTTCCAAAGTGCTGGGATTATAGGCATGAGCCACCACACCCGGCCTATTCTTTCTTTTTAAGGGGATAATCAGTTAACGTTTTAAGTTCTAGCATTTAAAGAAATCAGGCCGGGCACAGTGGCTCACGCTCTTAATCCCAGCACTTTGAGAGGCTGAGGCTGGTGGATTGCTTGAGCTCAGGAGTTTGAGACCAACCTGGGCAACATGGTGAAACCCCATCTCTACAAAAAATACCAAAATTAGCCCAGCAAGGTGGTGTGTGCCTGTGGTCCCAGCTACCTGGGAGGCTAAGTGAGAGGAACACTTGAGCCCAGGAGGCTGAGGCTACAGTAAGCCATCATCACACCACTGAACTCCAGCCTGAGTGACAGAGTGAGAGCTAGTCTCAAAAAAAACATCAATCAATCAGTCATAGGCTCTAGAAAATAATTTTTTTAATTAGCTGGGCATGGTGGTGGGTGCGGTGGTCCCAGCTGTGAGGGAGGCGGAGGTGAGAAGATTGCTTGAGCCTGCAAGGTTCTAGGCTGCAGTGAACTGTGATCACACCATTCCACTCCAGCCTGGGCAAAAGAGCAACACTCTGTCTCAAATAATAATAATAATAATAAAATATAATAAAGAAATCAGGCTGGACACGGTGGCTCACACCTGTAATCATAACATTTTGGGAGGCTGAGGAGGACAGATCACATGAAGTCGGGAGTTTGAGACTAGCCTGACCAACATGGTGAAACCCTGTCTCTACCAAAAATACAAAAATTAGCTGGGCATGGTGGCGCATGCCTGTAGTTCCAGCTACTCAGGAGGCTGAGGCAGGGGAATCACTTGAACCCGGGAGGTGGAGGTTGTGGTGAGCCAAGATCTTACCATTGCACTCCAGCCTGAGCAACAGGAGCGAAATTCTGTCTCAAAAAAAAAAAAGAAATCACAGATAGTTTTGGAGGCTGCATGATACCACTGGGATCAATAAAAGGATTTGTCACCAATTTTTAAAAGAATATATCCTGAATCTGTTCACTTTTTACCACCTCCATCATTACTTCACCTTCAGTCCAACACATTATTATCTTTCACCTGGTCTGTGGCAATAGCTTCCTACTAATCCCATTCTTGCCCCCTTCTCGCAAGGTGCATTCTTTTAAAAAATGTTTCATTACAAAATTTTTCTTAATACTAAAATATACACAAAAAGAACTAGTAATATCTGCTTAGATATTATCTAACAAGTAATATCCACTCTAGATACAACAGTTATCAAGATTTTGACATATTTGCTTCATCTCTCCCAGGCCTTGTCATTTCACCCCACCTATTTCAGTGTATATCACTATAAAATATAGACATTTTCTTTAATAACTACAATGTAATCACACGTATTATTAGCAATAATTCTTGACATCATCTAATATTGAGTCCATAATTCAATTTCCCCAATTTTCTCAAAAATACTTTTTACAGGCCAGGTGCAGTGGCTCAAGTCTGTAATCCTAGCACTTTGGGAGGCTGAGGTGGGAGGGTCACTTGAGCCCAGGAGTTCAAGGACAACCTAGGCAACAGAGTGAGACCCTATCTTTAAAAAAAAGAAAAAAGAGCCGGGCATGGTGGCTCACGCCTGCAGCACTTTGGGAGGGTGAGGTGGGCAGATCATGAGGTCAGGAAATAGAGACCATCCTGGCTAACACAGTGAAACGCCGTCTCTACTAAAAATACAAAAAATTAGCCAGGCGTGGTGGTGGGCGCCTGTAGTCCCAGCTACTTGGGAGGCTGAGGCAGGAGAACGGCGTGAACCCGGGAGGCTGAGCTTGCAGTGAGCCGAGATTGTGGCACTGCACTCCCGCCTGGGCGACAGAGCGACACTCCATGTCAAAAAAAAAAAAAAAGAAAAAAGGAAAAAAAATACTTTTTACAGTTGGCAGTTGGTTTGTTTGATTCAGGAACCAAACAAGATACAACCCAGACATTATATACATTTGGTTTGTCTCTTTAAGTCTCTTCTGGCTTTATTCTTTATCCCAAACCTACAATGAACCTTTAAAACAAGATCCTATCACCTTCCTGCTCAACACTTTCCAAGAGTCTCCCATATCACTTAGAATAAAATCCCAATACCTTGCAAGGCCCTATAAGATATGGCCCTGGCTACCTCTCCAACTTCATCTGTCTTTACTCACTCTCGTCACTCCACTTAAGACACACAAACTTCTTGTTCTTCCTCAACATGCCAACCTCATGCCTATCTCAGGGGCCTCTGCACATGCCATTTCCTGTCTGTAATGCTCTTCTGCCAGATCTTTACATGGCTCATTCCTTTATTTTATTCAGGTGTCAATACAAATACCACCTCCTTAGAGAGGCTCCCCTGATCATTACCTAGAATAGTCCCATACCAAACACACACTAAACCATTTTTTTATTGCTTTACTTCATCTTCCTTTTTAATAGTTACCACTGCTTGAAACTGTGCTTCTGTCTCCTCCACTAGAATGTAAGCTCCATGAGGACAGATATCTCACTGTCTTTTCTATACTGTATCCCAGCTCCTAGGATACTACCTGGCATGTAGAAGGCCCTTTGTAATGTAGGAGATGAATGAATATGTGAAGACATAGCTACTTAAACTTGAGGCTACTGCATGAAGTGCCCAGAACTCACATCAGTAAGGCTGGATGAGAAGCTTCCATTTGTATACAGTGGATTAGGATCACTAGCATGCCACAAAATAAAAATGCCAGGAAAAAATCTTTTGGCCAGGCGCGGGGGCTCACACCTGTAATCCCAGCACTTTGGGAGACCGAGGCGGGCAGATCACAAGGTCAGGAGTTTGAGACCAGCCTGGCCAACATAGTGAAACCCCGTCTCTACTAAAAATATAAAAAATTAGCCAAGGGTGGTGGTGGGCACCTGTAATCCCAGCTACTAGGGAGGCTGAGGCAGGAGAATTGTTTGAACCCAGGAGGCAGAGGTTGCAGTGAGCCGAGATCGCACCAATGCACTCCAGCCCGGCCAACAATGCGAAACTCCGTGTAAAAAATAAAAAAATTAAAAAAATCTTTCATGAGGGATATTATTGAGGGGATTCAAATATCCAATGAGGGCCAGGCGCAGTGACTCACGCCTATAATCCCAGCACTTTGGGAGGCTGGGGCAGGTGGATCACTTGAGGTCAGGAGTTCGAGACCAGCCTGACAAACATGGTGAAACCCTGTCTCTATTAAAAATACAAAAATTAGCTGGGCTTGGTGGTGGCATCTGTAATCCCAGCTACTCAGGAGGCTGAGGCAGGAGAATCACTTGAACCAGGGAGGCAGAGGTTGTGGTGAACCGAGATCACACCATTGCACTCCAGCCTGGGCAACAGAGCAAGACTCCGTCTCAAAAAAAAAAAAATTAGCTGGGCGTGGTGGTGGTGGCTTGCGCCTGTAATCTCAGCTACTCAGGAGGCTGAGGCAGGAGGATTTATTGAACCTGGGAGACAGAGATTGCAGTGGGCTGAGATCGTGCCACTGTACTCCAGCCTGGGTGACAGAACAAGATTCTATCTCAAAATCAATCAATCCATCCATCTTGCTTTAAAGTAGAATTTTACTTCAATAATAGAGCAAGGTACAGAAGAATGTGTATAATAAATCACCATTTGTGTACAAAACAGAAAAGGAAAAACAAAATATACACATGCATTTGTTTGTATGTGCTCAGTCTGTGGAAGGATATAGAAGAAAATGCCAACCTCACTTGCCTCTGAGGAGGGAAACTGGGCTAGGAAGCAGACTAGGTGACAGACTTTTGTACCTTCTGAATTGTATAACTACGTGAATATCATGTTAAAAATATTTTTAATTAAAACAACATAGCTATTACTAAGCTTGAAGAGAAAGTTATCAGTACTTAGTTTTCTTTCTTTTTTTTTGTGGTGGTGGGGAGACAGGGTCTCACTCTGTCACCCAGGCTGGAGTGCAGTGGTGCAATCATAGCTCACTACAGTCTTGACCTTCTGGGCTCAAGCAATCCCCCTGCCTCAGCCCCCTAAGTAGCTGGGACTATAGTCGTGCACCACCACACCTGGCTAATTTTCTTTTTATTTTTTGGAGAGATGAGGTCTCACTTTGTTGCTCAGACTGGTCTTCTTTTTTCTTTTCTTACAGGCCATGCTAATCTTTTCTGTATCTTTCCAATTTTGATGTCTGTGCTGCTGAAGTGAGCACTTATCAGTACTCCTAAGTATCGGAGTGAAATCATAATTCCCAGCAAATCTAATTCCTTCCAGTAATTATTATTAGCCACATCTATGTGACAAGTATCTATATTATTTAGAAACCAAGATTAATCATAACTCAGTAGACAATTTCAGGGCTAGAACTCTACGAAACATTTCATCTAAAGCATTTTCATTAAGTTTTTTGCCTGGTTTGGCCCAGCAAATCACAGGAGGTCTATGGCTAAGCCCTACCATTTGTGAATTTAGAAACAGGTGACTTTTTAAAATCTATTCAATAACTTAAATTTTTAAAAATGAGATTAAAATATTTCAATGTTCCCACAGTCCATTCCATCATCCCCTTCCAATTTCTCTCCTGTTTTCACATCAAACCCCTGGAGAGAAAGATCTATTGTTCTCCATCTTATCCTCCCTACCTTACCCTCAACCAATTCCATCTGGTTGCCACTCCTATTATTCCCCAAAACAGCTCTTGGTAGCACTGCAACAGCCTCCATATTATAATTCAAAAGGCCTCTTTCAGTCTGACTTTGACTTCTCCAGCAGAATTCAATGCTGTTAAACAAGTTCTCCTTTTTATAAAAAATTCCTTTTTTAAAAGTGAATTTTTCGAAATAGCCCATTGTTAAACTTTAAAAACCTATGAAAAGATCAATGGTGGAAAGTAAGTCTTGCCCCAACCAGTTCCCTTCCCCAGGGAAACCAATGCCTCCAGTCTCTTGTGATGTTTCATCCATTCATTCATTTAGCAAATATTTAATAAGCATCTACTGTGTGCTGGGTACTATTCTAGCACCGGAGGGCACGGTGGCTCATATCTACAGCCACAGCACTTTGGGAAGCCAAGGCAGGCCGGACTACTTGAGTCCAGGAGTTCAAGGCTAGCTGGGGCAACAGCGAAATCCCGTCTCAAAAAAAAAAGAGAGAGAGAGAGAGAGAGAGAAACAAAAATCCCTTCCGTGCTGGAGCTGACATTCTAAGCAGGGGAGACAGTCAATAAATAAGCAAATAAATGAGTAGTAAGAAGAAAACTAAAGCAGGGCAAAGAGGATAGGGAGGATTTTATTTTATACAAAATATTTCATATAGAATGGTCTTTTGTTTTACATGAAATATTTCGTACAGAAAAGTCTTTCTGGTAAGGTGATTTTTTTTTTTTTTTTTTTTTTTTGAGAGATAGGGTCTTGCTCTGTTACGCAGGCTGGAATGCAGTGGTGTAATCCTAGCTCACTAGAGCCTTGGACTCCTGGACTGAAGTGATCCTTCTACCTTAGCAACTGGCTAATGGTAATTTTTTTTTTTTTTTTAAATAGAGACAGGGCCTCACTTTGTTGCCCAGGCTGGTCTTGAACTCCTGGCTTCAAGTGATCTTCCTGTTTTAGCCTCCCAAAATGCTGAGATTATAGGCATGAGCCACTGTACCCGGCCCTCTTTTTCTTTTTTTTTTGAGACAGGGTCTGTCTCACTGCACTGCCCAGGCTGTGTGCAGTGGTGTGATTGTATTCTCTGCAGCCTTAAACTCCTGGGCTCAAGCAATCGTCCCACCTTATCTCTCCAAATAGCTGGGACTACGGATGTGCACCATTAAGTTAAAAAAAAAATATAATATATATATATATTTGTAGTGATGTGGTCTCACTTTGTTGCCTAAGCTGGTCTCAAATCCTTGGGCCTCAAGCTATCCTCCCACCTTGGCCTCCCAAAGTGCTGGAATTACAGGTGTGAGCCACTGTGCCTGGCCTGGCCTGATAAGGTGATATTTGAGCAGAGACATTTAAAAAGTGAGAGAAACAGCCATGTGGTTATCTATAGTCCAATATTCCAGCACAAGGGGACAGAGGAGGAACATACTTGGTGTGTGTGAGTAACATGGAGGAAGCATGGCTAAGTGGCATGAACAAGAAGGTATGGTAGGTGCAGAGGGTGTAGGTGCAGCAGGTGGTAGGTGCAGAGGGTGTAGGTGCAGTAGATGTAGGTATAGAGGGTGTAGGTACAGTGGATGTAGGTGCAGTGGGTATAGGTACAGCAAGTGGTAAGTGCAGAGGGTGTAGGTGCAGTGGATGTAGGTGCAGAGGGTATAGGTGCAGTGGATGTAGGTGCAGATGGTGTAGGTGCAGAGGGTGTAGGTGCAGAGGGTGTGGGTACAGTGGATGTAGGTGCAGATGGTATAGGTGCAAACGGTATAGGTGCACAGGACGTAGGTGCAATGGATGTAGGTGCAGAAGGTGTAGGTGCAGAGAGTGTAGGTGCAGTGGATGTAGGTGCAGATGGTGTAGGTGCAGTGGATATAGGTGCAGAAGGTGTAGGTGCAGTGGATGTAGGTGCAGATGGCGTAGGTGCAGAGGATATGGGTGCAGCAGATGTAGGTGCAGATGGTGTAGATGCAGATGGTGTAGGTGCAGAGGGTGTAGGTGCAGCAAGTGGTAACTGCAGAGGGTGTAGGTGCAGTGGATATAGGTGCAGATGGTGTAGGTGCAGAGGGTATGGGTGCAGTGCATGTAGGTGCAGATGGTGTAGATGCAGACGGTGTAGGTGCAGAGGGTGTACGTGCAGCAAGTGGTAACTGCAGAGGGTGTAGGTGTAGTGGATATAGGTGCAGAGGGTATAGGTGCAGTGGATGTAGGTGCAGATGGTGTAGGTGTAGAGGGTATGGGTGCAGTGGATGTAGGTGCAGATGGTGTAGATGCAGATGGTGTAGGTGCAGAGGGTGTAGGTGCAGCAAGTGGTAACTACAGAGGGTGTAGGTGCAGTGGATGTAGGTGCAGAGGGTATAGGTGCAATGGATGTAGGTGCAGATGGTGTAGGTGCAGAGGGTGTAGGTGCAGTGGATGTAGGTGCAGATGGTGTAGGTGCAGAGGGTGTAGGTGCAGTGGATGTAGGTGCAGAAGGTGTAGGTACAGTGGATGTAGGTGCAGATGGTGTAGGTGTAGGTGCAGAAGGTGTAGGTACAGTGGATGTAGGTGCAGATGGTGTAGGTGCAGTGGATATAGGTGCAGATGGTGTAGGTGCAGAGGGTGTAGGTGCAGTGGATGTAGGTGCAGAAGGTGTAGGTACAGTGGATGTAGGTGCAGATGGTGTAGGTGCAGATGGTGTAGGTGCAGTGGATATAGGTGCAGATGGTGTAGGTGCAGAGGGTGTAGGTGTATGGATGTAGGTGCAAAGGGTACAGGTGCTATAGATGTAGGTGCAGAGGGTGTAAGTGCAGAAGGTGTAGGTGCAGTGAATGTAGATGCAGAGGGTGTAGGTGCAGTGGATGTAGGTGCAGAGGGTATAAGTGCAGCAAGTGGGAAGTGCAGAAGGTGTAGGTGCAGTGGATGTAGGTGCAGAGGGTATAAGTGCAGCAAGTGGGAAGTGCAGAAGGTGTAGGTGCAGTGCATGTAGGTGCAGAGGGTGTAGGTGCAACAGGTGGTAGGTGCAGTGGATGGCAGTACAGAGGGTGTAGGTGCAGTGGGGGCCCAATCATTCAGCACCTCTATAGAAGTAATGGGATGGGATACATTTTGAAGATAGAGCAGACAGTATTTGCTGACTAGATATGGAATTTGGCAGGGGTAGGGGGAGAAGGCAGAGTCCAGAGTGACACCAAAGGTCTCTGGCGAGCACTGGAAAGACACATGCCATTATCTGAAATGGGAAAGATTTTGGAAGGAGCAAATCTGAACTAACCTCAGGAGTTTAACTGGGGGCATATTTAGCTTGAGGTGACCATAAGATTTCCAACTGGAGAAGTCTAATATTCTGTGCACATGCAAGCAAACAGCCACATCAATATGCACCTAGAGTTTTGGTAGCAGGTTTTGGCTGAGAAGAAAATTTGAGCATCATCAACATATACAGGTGTTTGAGGCCACAAAACAAGAGGAGATCAACTAAGAAGTTAAGACAGTTGACAGAAGCAGACAGAGCAGAGAGAAGAGGTCCTAGAGATAAGACTCAGAAGGAACAATCAGCAAGTAGAAGTATCATGGGGTGTCCACAGCCGAGTGAAAACAGTTTCAAGAATGGAGAAGTGATGAACCATGTCAAATAATAGTGGACCACTGAATTCAGCAATGTGGAAGCCACTGTTTGGTGGCATGATGAGGATGCATCAAGAGCGATGGGTTCAAGAGAAAATGGAAGGAGAGGAGGCAATGACAATGAAAATAAATGATTTCAAGAGTTTCACTATAATGGGGAGCCAAAAAAACAGAGTGCCTGGAGGTAGGCAGGAATCAGGAGAGTTGGCTTTGTTTTCTCAAGATGGGATATACTCTAACGTATCTGTATGCTGTGGTGGACAATCCACTGAGAGAGGAAAAGTTGTTAACACAGAAGAAAGACAATTGCAGAAACATTCTGTCCCCTAGCCACTTTTATTACACAGCGGGTAGTGAATACACACAGTGTTCTGAGCCTAGCTTTCTGTACTAAACAATATCTTATGGAAAGTAATCTACTTCATTCTAGGTAGATCTGCCTCGTACTTTTTTTAATTTTTAAAAAATTATATTAATTATTATTATTTTTTGTCTTAAGAGATGAGGTCTCACTATGCTGCATGTTACCCAGGCTGGTCTCAAAATCCCAGACTCAAGCGATCCTCCCACCTCGAGCCTCCTAATGTGCTTGGATTGGCCAGGTGTGGTGAGTTATGCCTGTAATCCCAGCACTTTGGGAGGTTGAGCTGGGTGGATCACCTGGGATCAGGAGTTCAAGACCAGCCTGGACAACATGGTGAAACTCTGTCTCTACTAAAAATACAAAAATAGCCGGTGTGGTGGCAGGCGCCTGTAATCCCAGCTACTCGGGAGGCTGAGGCAGGAGAATCACTTGAACCTGGGAGGTGGAGGTTGCAATGAGCCGAGATAGTGCCACTGCACTCCAGCCTGGGTGACACAGCGAGACTCCATCTCAAAAAAAAAAAAAAAAAAAAACAAAGTGCTGGGGTTACAGGCATGACAACCGTGCCCGGCTGCTGTATACTTTTAATGGCTACACAGTGTTCTATTCTGTGAAAGCACCATAGGCAGCAAGCCAGATATCTATGTTTAGCTTCCCAAGTTAACATTTTAGGAAAGTTGCTAAATTAGTGGCTGGGTGACACTTAAAAAGTTTTTTAATGATGAAAAACTTCAAACATATGCAAAAAAAAAGAATAGTACAATGAACCTCCATGTACCCATGATTCGGATTCAACTATTGCCACACCTGTTTAACCTATCCTCCTATTTTTTTTTTCTTTTGCTCAACTATTTTAAGGCGTATCCCAGACATCACGCAATTCCATTTCTGAATATTCTGAATACTTCACTAAGCATCTCTAAAAATATGGACATTTTCTTATATATTTCACCATCATACTTAAAAATTAGACTAAGTTCAGATGCAGGGACCTCACATCTGTAATCCCAACACTTTGGGAGACTGAGGCAGGAGGATCCAATGAGCCCAGAGTTCAATACCAGCCTGGACAACATGGAGAAACCTCCCACCACCATCTCTACAAAAAATGCCAAAATTAGCCAGGCATAGTGGCATATGCCTGTAGTCCCAGCTACTTGGGAGGCTGAGGTAGGAGGTTCACTTGAGCCCAGGTGTCTGAGGCTGCAGTGAGCCGAGATCTAGCCACTGCACTCTAGGCTAGGTGACAGAGAGACTCTGTCTCAAAAAACAAACAAACAAACAAACAAACAAAGTAAACTAAGACTAAGCCCCTTGGTTTCATCTAATATTCCTAATACTTTCATATTCAAATTATCTCCAAAAAGATTTTTTTAATTGGTTTGTTTTATTCAGACTCTGAAAATTATTCAGAAATTGTTCTTTTAATCTAGAGCAGGTTCCCTCCTCCCCAACTTTTTATTTCACGCCACAGGCAGGGACTGTTTTTTAATTGTTCTATTTCCTACAAGGCAGGTATCAGCTTTTGATTATATAACTATATGTCTAAATATATCTGTATGTTGTCTTCATAGCTGATTGACACGCTGGTTGAATATGTACTTCTAGGTTGAAAAATAATTTCTGGCAGGAGGAAGGGGATGCTGAACATTAAAAAGGAAGATCCAAGGCCAGGCACAGTGGCTCACGCCTGTAATTCTAGCACTTTGGGAGGCCAAGGGGGTGGATCACTTGAGGTCAGGAGTTTGAGACCAGGCTGGCCAACATGGTGAAACCCCATCTCTGCTAAAAATACAAAAATTAGCTGGGCATGATGGCCTGTAGTCCCAGCTACTAGGGAGGCTGAAGCTGGAGAATTGCTTCAGCCTGGGAGGCGGAGGTTGCAATGAGCCAAGATCATGCCACTGCACTCCAGCCTGAGTGACAGAAGAAGATTCCATCTCAAAAAAAAAAAAAAAAAGAAAGAAAGAAAGAAACAAACAAACAAAAACAATTTCCCTCAGAATTTTGAAAGTACTGCTCCATTTTTGCATCCAGGAATGCTACTGGATAGCCTGGTGCTTTTTGAATTGTTCAACATTTGTATATATATATATTTTTAATTTCTGGAAGCTTTAGAATCCTCTTTTATGCTTGGTAATCTGCAATTTCATGATGGTGTGGGCATTTTGCATTCACTGTGTCAGATACCTTTTAATCCAGATGCCAACATCCTTCAGTCTGAAATCTTTCCTGTATTGTTTCTTTTTTTTTTTTTTTCTTTCTGAGACAGGTTCTCACTCTGTCACTCAGGCTGGAATGCAGTGGTGCAATCACAGCTCACTGCAGTCTTGACCTCCAGGGCTCAAGCAATCCTCCCGCCTCAGCCTCCTGAGTAGCTAAGACTATAGTAGTGTGCCATCATGCCTGCATAATCTAAAAAAAAAATGTGTAGAGGTGGCATCCCACTATGTTGCTCAGGCTGGTCTTGAACTTCTTGGCCCTACTAGCATTATAGGCATGAACTACTGTACCCAGCCTATATTACTTCTTTTTTTTGAGATGGAGTCTCGCCCTGTTGCCCAGGCTGGAGTGCAATGGCATGATCTCAGCTCCGCCTTGGGGGAGCCTCCCAGGTTCAAACTATTCTCCTGCCTCAGTCTCCTAGTAGCTGGGCTTTACAGGTGTCCACCACCACGCCCAGCTAATTTTTGTATTTTTAGTAGGGTCAGGGTTTCACCATGTTGGCCAGGCTGGTCTCAAACTCCTGACCTCGTGATCTGCCCACCTCAGCCTCCCAAAGTGTTGGGATTACAGGTGTGAGCCACCGCACCCAGACCCCTGCCTGTATTATTTCTTGATCATGTCATCCTCTTTATTTTCTGTTCTTTTTGGAACTCCTATTAGCAAGACTTTAGATGGATGGCTCCACACATCTTTTATCTTTTCTTTCATATTTACTGCTCTTTATCTACTTGTCCTTTCTGAAATATTTCTTAACTCTTTTACTAATTTTCAAATTTGGATAATCATAGTTTTAATTTTCTCATTCCCTGCTAATTCCTTTTTGAGGCATCCTGTCCTGTTTTATAATATGAATACAATATCTTCACATATCTCACAGAGCAGATAGTGCTTATGTGAAGTTTTACTCTATTTCTTCAGCTAGCTGGTTTTTTTTTTTTTAAGGAAAATTTGTATTATTTTAATTTTATGTACAGAAAACTCAACAGTATGCATTTAACCCAGTTTAGTGGCAAGTTCTTTAGCCTTTGCCTTTTCGGGCTTGGCGATGCAAGCCACAGACTTGGGACCCAAGATACTGCCTCCCCAGTGACAGCGGATCTCATTGTATCTGTCGTTGTCATTGGTCCTGATAGCTTCCACCAGCTTAGCCAAAGCGCCTTTGTCTTCCAAGTTCACCTGTGTGAAGGCGACAGTGGTGTAGGTCTTCCTGTGGACTAGATGGTCCAGTCTTCCCTTCCCCTTGATAATGCAGTAAGGGACCCCCATTTTACAACACAGGGCAAGCAAGAAGACAACCAGCTCGAAGGAATCCACGGCATGTGCAATCACCACCAGCTGAGCTTTCTTGTTCTCTACCAAGGTGGCAGGTGGTCTCTTAGTGGGGATATTCCCTTTGCCAGCAGCTCTCTTCTTAGCCCGGGCCAACAGCCTCTGCTTCTTCTCTTGCTTTGTCTCTGGTCTGTACTTGTGGGCCAGCTTAAGCAGCTGAGTAGCTGTTTGGCGGTTCAGGGTCTGGGTGAACTGGTTAATCGCAGGAGGCACTTTCAGCTGCTTATAGAGGATGGCTCTCTGCCGCTGCAACCTGACATAGCAGGCCATTTCACAAAGTAGGTGAGGTCTCTTTTGGGCTGAATGTCCTGTCCAATGCCAAAATTCTTAGGGCTTTTCTCAAACAGGGAATTCACCACTTTCTTGGCCTCCCGCTTCTTCACAACAGCAGGAGGAAGGGGCCAGAGCCACCTTCCTCCCCTTGGCCTTCTTTCCTTTCAGCATCTTGGGCAGCGGGAGGCCAGTTAGCTGTTTTTTAACTTTTTCTCATTTTTAACCTTCATATTAGAAGCTTTCCTCACTTTTCTAGTAATCCTTGGTAGTTTGCTCTTTTTGTTTAAATTTAAAACTTTTTATTAGGGAAAATTTTCAACATACACAAAAGAAGAAAGAATAGAATAATGAGTTTCCTATGTGCTGAACCCCTGGCTTCAATCATTAGCACTATTTTTTTTAACCCATTTGCCTCCCCTCCACACACATACCTCTCCAAAGTTTGGAATTTTGTTTGTTTGGGTTTTTATTTTGTCTGCTCTTTTTTTTTTTTAACAGTTCAGCGCTAATCAGGAATTCTGTGGACAGGGTTGAAGCTTGCTTGCTGGAAGACATCACTTGTGGGTGATTCACCAGAGAGGCAAGTATTTTCCCTTAGATGACCCCAACATCAGTATGAGAGGTCTTTTTCAAACAGGGTCATTCAGTTTCTTCAGAAAATAACTAAGTCTTGGGCCCAGACAGCCAGCATCTGAATGCAAATGTGTGAACAGGAAGGGGGCCTGCAGGCCCTTATGTAAACTCTGTCTACCACCTTGTCTCACAATGGCTCTGCACCACATCTGATCTCCCAGTTGCTAAGATGCTCTAAGGTTGGTAGGGTGAGTCATCTCTCTTCCTCTGGGTATTCCCCTAAATGTATACTTGGCTTTCTCCACAAAGAAGTATGAGAAAGGACACTACACTCTCTATCTTATCTTCTAAAGTAGGGGGATAAGAGATACTGCCTAGAGTTCATGAACAAGAAATAAAGGTTTAACTGCAAATTACAAACATAACTAAAAGACAAACTAAAACAAAGGAAATCAATATGCTAGGTGGAATCAGAAAAGAAAGAGGGAGGCCAGGTGTGGTGGCTCAGGTCTGTTATCCTAGCACTTTGGGAGGCTGAGGCATGCTGATCACTTGAGCTCAGGAGTTCAAAGCCAGCCCAAGCAACATGGTGAAACCCTGTCTCTACAAAAAAACACAAAAATTAGCTGGGTGTGGTCATGCACACCTAAGTCCCAGCTACTTGGGAGGCTGAGGTGGGAGGATGAGGTGTACCAGAGCACCGTCATCTCAGACAAACACTGCCACTTTAAGTTCCAGCTCCCTCTTTAAAACTCCTGGGCTCAAGAGATCCTTCCATCTCAGCCTCCCAAGCACTGGGATTACAGGCATGAGCCACTGTGCTCAGCCAAGACCTAAATGAAAATTCCTGCCGGGCGCGGTGGCTCAAGCCTGTAATCCCAGCACTTTGGGAGGCCGAGACGGGTGGATCACGAGGTCAGGAGATCGAGACCATCCTGGCTAACACGGTGAAACCCCGTCTCTACTAAAAAATACAAAAATCTAGCCGGGCGAGGTGGCGGGCGCCTGTAGTCCCAGCTACTCGGGAGGCTGAGGCAGGAGAATGGCGTAAACCCGGGAGGCGGAGCTTGCAGTGAGCTGAGATCCGGCCACTGCACTCCAGCCCAGGCGACAGAGCGAGACTCCGTCTCAAAAAAAAAAAAAAAAAAAAAAAGAAAATTCCTTAAACAGCTGGTAAGTCTGTTTAAAAACCAATTAAAAAAAAAAAAAAAAAAGCTTTTCTGACAATTACGAACACATGTTCAATCTCTAGCAGACCAATTCAAAGATTCTCTCTGGCAGGGATATTTTATAAGATAATGGTTAGAGGACACTGTGAGATTCAATAGGAAAAGAACATGCACAGTTAAAGGTTACAAGACTTCTGACTGACAGTCTGCTGTTGGGTTGGATGACTGGTTTCCCAGAACATATTTTAATCCTGTTAAAATTTATTAGAAAATTGCTTTGGTGTTTTGTTTTTTTTTTTTAAAGGAATGCTAATTTCTTCCCAAAAGGAGACTATAAATTATCTCATGAAAAAAGGTTTTGTCACAGACCTGGCTTGGGGCAATTTGTTCTTTTATAAGTCTCTACAAATACTTACCTAGACCAGCTCTGTCCAATAGAACATTCTTCATGATGGAAATGGTCTATATCTTTGCTGTTCAACGAAGAAGCCACTAGCCATATGGCTACTGAGCACTTGAACTGTGGCTAATACAGCTAAGCCACTCCAGTTTTAATTTTATTAAACTTCAAGTGAAATTTAAATAGCAACGTATGGCTAGCGGCCACTGTGCAGGATGGTGTGGATCTAAAGTGCCGTGGCTCCCAGCTGCTCCTTACCCCAAGCCCTTCTCCTCTCTCTGCATTCCAGCCACTCTGGCCCACTTTTTCTTCCTAAAACATGCTGGCTCCTGCCACAGACACTTTGCACGTGTGGTCTCCTCTTCCTGAAATGTTCTTCCCTCACCTACTCCCCAGCCTCTTCATCTGGTATACGACTACTTTTCCTTCACTAACTAGGATTATCTTGTGCATTTATTTGCTCACTTGTCTATGGTTAATCTTTATGTCTCTCCACCACCATCACCCCAACCCACCCAACTCTGGGGCCTGAATACACATCACATTTGGGCAAGAACCCTGCCCACCCTGTCCATCTCTGTCCTCCCACCACCTAGATAGAACACACTTGGCTCTCAGTGAGCATTTGGCTAATATCTAAAAGGTAAATGACGTGTCACAATGTTGTTATCTCTCTCAGAGACTTCCAATTTCTATCTGTAGACCCATTCTAGCTACTCTAATGTTGTCCCACATTTCCAACAGCCTATGAGCATTTCTACTTAAATATCCTGCTGTCTACACATTAAATAATGTTATCTCCAGTCACCAGATTAACCTTCAGAAAGTTTGGCTCTACTTACGTCATATGACTCCAAACAAAGAAACCTTCAAAGGCATCTAAGAGAAAAATCAATTTTAAGGAAACACTGAACACACTACACATGCTGCAAGGTTCTCAGGCCCTTTGCACACCAATAGAAAAAGAAAGCAAACAAATGTTTCTGCAAAGACACAAGCGAGAAAGTTCAAACTTACCACAAGTTCAAAAATGTCCATGAAGACAGAATGTCCCTTTGGTGTTTTCTCATTCAGGCTGGCAGGAGACCAGATCCAATAGAAGTAAGTGCCATCTGAAGACAGGTGCACAGTGCTCATGGTGCTGCCAATGGGGAGGTGATTGGCTGGCATTGGCACCACCTGGCACACCTGGGCATGAAAGGGAGGAAATCTCCATTAGAGCCACATATAAATTCTGATTAATCCTATTAGCTCATCATTAATGCCATTATGTCCAAGATGAGAATTCACTAGGCTTTCTGGTCAAAATAAAATGGATATTTATCTCTAAGAATAATATACACAAATTACATGGCAAAAATATAAAGGTTCATACAATGGGCAATAGAATAAATATGAACAGCCATGCAGATGAAAAGGTTCTTGGGATTAATTCAAATTATTTTTTAATAGGAAAAAGTATTTACTAAACACTTTGAATCTGTTATGCATATGTGTTGTATCTAACACTTATTAAAAACAAAGTTTTAGAGAAGCAGCACTTTCTGAAATTTCTTTAGTAAATGAATTTAAGACAATTTTAGTTAAAGGACAAGAACTGTGTCTTGTTCACCTCTATATCTCCAGTACCTAATGGAAAGCCTAACTCAAAGTTATTTAATGAATATGGAAAGAAGGAAAAAGAGACAGCAAAAGAAAGCCAAGAGGAAAAGCTGAGAAGAGGGAGAAGGAGAAACAAAGAAAAAAATATAAAGGCCCATGACAGATCCTAACTTAGCACAGAAGGACTAACTGAAATGCATCAAGTCCATCAGGAAGAAAAAACAAACACCAATTCTGTATATTAAACATGAAGGCACATGTTTCTAATATTAAACATCCTTCTGTTTCAGCATAATGAATAAGCTTTGCATCATTTCACGTTAAATGTGTAGCTACATACTAATTTTTACTGCCAAAGATAAGCACTTAAAATGATGGAACATTAGAACCACAAAAACCTGCTGGCTAGGTTTAAAAAAAAAAAAAAAATCCAGAAATAGAAGAGCTGAGAAACTCAAAATAAAAATAATTGGAGAAGGTCAGATGCCTTCAGAGAACAGAAGAACAGTGTTCAATTCCCCATTACTTTGGGAGGGGGCACTAGTTTTCCCAAGGCTATCTCTGACCCCTCAAGTGATTTCACATGAACTTTTTTCCAGACCTGTTTTGTCTAGCTCAAAAGTAAAAACTCATTTAGATGATGTAACCATACTTTGAACCTACAGTGCCAGGAAGACTAGAAAGTTGACAGCTACTAATTGGCCTGTGTTATCCCCAAAGTGCTCCATTCCAATGCACATATCTAGTTTGTGACCTACAGCCCTGCTTTCTTGGACAGTGTCAAAGTTTCTGCAACAACACTGAGGAACCCGGAATTACTTCAAATGTAAACCCTGTTCTGAGATTTAACATCTGTTTAACTTCCAGTCTTATAACTTCTATTTCAAATGAGTATGAGACATTCTCATCTGACTGTACTTTGTGACAAGAAATTAGGTTAATTGGGCATTTATTTGTTAATTTGTTCATTTTATTCATCCAACAATTATTGAGCACCTACTATTGTGCTCTGGAGATGACAGTAGTGAACAAGACTCAGTCCCTGTTCTCTAGGACAGGCAGTTGAGTGACAAGAAGAAATGTAACATTACACTTAATTTCTAGATATGACTACTCTCTGAGCACTCACTCCACAGATGCCAACTCTAATCATTTAATCCAACTTTGTTTGAAAGGCAGAAAGTTGCAGTGTAAAGAGTTCAAACTCCTGGGCAGAGAACCAAAGGTTCAAGTTCTGGTGCTGCTACTATTGGCTGTACGGCCTTAGGCAAGTTACTTAACCTCTCTGAGCTGTATTCTTTCACTCAACAATAAACATTTACTGAATGCTTACTAGGTGCCTAGACTCAGTTGCCTTATCTGTAAGATAAACCTACATAGTAATGCCTCACAGGTAGGAAGAGGAAGTGTATGTAAATTGCCTAGGCCAGGGCCTAGCACATAGGAGATACTGAGGAATGGTAGTTATCATCATTGTTGTTATTATCAGTCAAATGTCAGGTAGTGTGTTATGTTCTAGGGATATACAGATGAGTAGGACAGGGTCCATATCTAAAGGTGTGCATGGTCAGTGAAGTTTGACAGAAAAGCAGGTAACTGCAGTGTAAGATAGCAAGTGCCATGGCAGAGTGCTTACGAGAGCACTAAAGCCAAGCTCTCAATCCCTAGCACACAATGATTTTACTCTACACTCATTTCAAAGCTCCCTTTCCCACAGAGAGGCTGTTTAGAACAAATTGAATAAGGAAATGATGCCTTCCCAAAATAGATCTGGTTCAAAAAAAAAAAAGAAAAAAAAAACAGCTAGTATTTATACCATCTTTGACTGTCTAGAATTTTTTCTTAATTATAAAAAAAAGTTTGTTGTAGGCTGTAGAAACTTAGAGAATACATTCACTCAGTTCATATGGGAAAAGTCTAAGACATTAAATAAAAAACAGAATGCCCAAACTATAACAATTAAAAGGATGCCACTCTGGGAGGAAAATATATCAACTGTATTATTATTACTTCTGATGATGTCAGGAACTAACTTTATTGCCTCTAAAATGTACACTTTTTAAAAATGCCTTAGTTTTCTGTTTACCTGAAGGGTGTTCTGGTCAATGACCTGGAAAAGGGAGTGAGGTTTATTATCGAAAGAGACAGGCCGGTGGAGAAGACTGCCACTGCCAAAAGCCACCCATCCTGGTTCCAACTCCTCATTCCGGCAGTACACAAAACCTCTGTGGAAGGAAACGGAGCACAGGCTGAATCACCCAGCTATGTCGGAACCTCACACAAGCTACAACAGACACAAACAACATTTTTGACCTAATTTTAAAAAATGATTAAGTATGTAGAACATCTGAAGGAAAGTGAATGTATTACATCAATTTGAGGACTGCAAAACTATAGCAAATATTGACTTTCCACAATAACTTAGAGGGGAGAAAAAGTTGGGGGAAAAGATCTAAATGTATACAAGGCTCTCAAACTGTAGTTTCTTTTGGCAACAGTTTATAGATCTTATATCCCAACTGAAAATCACTTGTCAATCCAATGTCAAACCCAAGTTCAAAGAGACTTAAGTAGAAAAATGTCCACTTATCAACATGGAGAAGTCACTGATATTGTTACAAAAATACTGATCACAGAGGACTTTCTGGCTGGAAACAATGATCTTAGGGCTACCAAACTCTTCTGGGCCAAAACAAGGCTAAAATGCATTAACAGAACAAGATGGGGAAAGGTGGCAATAAGAGAAGATTGAAATTATTTGAATCAGTTCAGACTTAATTTAGTTACTAGTCTATGGGGAGTCGGAATTTACCCCCAGTGTCTTCTTCAGAGATTTATGTAAGGAGGAAAATGTTCCAGCCCAATCATTTAGGAAGTTCCATGCAACTGACCTGAGAGTACCATGTAATCCAGACCCCAATTTGCTTACTCCTCTTCCAACTGAGTTAGTAGTATACAGGTAAAGACCGTCTGCCGTGAGACAGCGTCCCAAGTCAGCATCTGAAATCGTTTTTTCACAGGTAAATTATATATATGTTTTTTCTACTGAAATTATAAACATGCTTTTTCTAATGAAAAAGCCATTAGGAGGTTAAGTGAAAGATTACCTCTCACTTCTAAAATAAGAGCTTCAGTGTGACTTTCAGGGAAGATGGCTTGAACCCCCAAATCAAACATCCAAAATGCGTGTGGACCAGGGACCAAAATAAGGTCAGATAGTTACCAGCAGGAGAATGTGGTTTAGCCCACCAAATGTTTTTCTTTCCTTTTTTTTTTGGAAAGCTTGTACTGAGTCAAGTCATTCCTAATTCTAATTTGAAATGACTAAGAATACAGTACAACACTTTTATTAGTAATTGCATAGTAAGAGAGGCATGAGCTCTTATGACCTCAGTAAGTGACCCTGAATCTCTTTGAACATCAGTTGCTTCATCTGTAAGATGTGGATAATAATAAGTACCTCGCCGGGCGCGGTGGCTCACGCCTGTAATCCCAGCACTTTGGGAGGCCGAGGCGGGCGGATCACAAGGTCAGGAGATCGAGACCACAGTGAAACCTCGTCTCTACTAAAAATACAAAAAATTAGCCGGGCGCGGTGGCGGGCGCCTATAGTCCCAGCTACTCAGGAGGCTGAGGCAGGAGAATGGCGTGAACCCAGGAGGCAGAGCTTGCAGTGAGCTGAGATCCGGCCACTGTACTCCAGCCTGGGCGGCAGAGCGAGACTCCGTCTCAAAAAAAAAAAAAAAAAAAAAAAAAATAATAAGTACCTCAAGGGTTACAGTGATGGCCAGATGAGATAACAGAGGTAAATACATCTATACTGCTCTCTGATGCAAAGCCAGTATTCCATAAATGGCAAATGAAATTGTGTTAATATACTAAGATATACACTACATTAAAATCTGCTTCTGTAGATTTTCCATTCAGAGATCCTAATTTTAGTCTCTGGAGGGACACAGCACAAAAGTTTAATATCTTTTCTATTTTAAAACAGCAATATGTTTCCCCTTAGCTCTGTCTTCCTCAATCTAAAACAGTATCTCTCTATATGATAGTAATTGGTTTAGTAACTCATATTCCAAAGAATTTGCCTTAAAATAGAGCTTATGGATAAAACTTTCAGTGTTTATTTTCATAATCATTCTGCTCACTATGTTTAAGTGGAGTCTTTCCACCTGAAGCATGCCATTTTAGCTGGAGGAAATGCAATGTCACACCATCAAATTAGTACTAAAAATGCTATTAGCTTAAAAATTCAGTCTACTAATCTGAGACAACTGGAACCTGTACCTATTGGTTCCTCAATAAAAAAATTCGTTAAAGTGGGTAACCATTTTTAAAACACTAATTTCACACCTTAAACATTTTAATTTAAAGCTTATAGACTACATTTATTCACCAATCTTTAGATTAAGGCCCAAGGCCTTCTGGGTATGGCTCTGTCGAGGGGCAGAAGTGAAAAGGACAAACAAAACAAGACTGGCCAGGAGTAGATACTTGTTGAAGCTGAGTAATGAGTACACAGGGCTTATTATAGTGTTCTCTCAACTTCAGTCGAATGTAGAATGTTCCAGTATTAAAAGTTACATTGCAGCTGTGCACGGTGGCTCATGTCTGTAATCCCAACACTTTGGGAGGCCGAGGCGGGCAGATCACCTGAGGTCAGGAGTTCAAGACCAGCCTGGCCAACATGGTGAAACCCCATCTCTACTAAAAACACACAAATTAGGCAGGCATGGTGGTGGGCACTTGTAATCCCAGCTACCACGGAGGCTGAGGCAGGAGAATCGCTTGAACCCGGGAGGCAGGGGTTGCACTGAGCCAAGATCACGCCATTGCACTCTATCCTGGGCGACAAGAGCGAACCTCCGTCTCAAAAAAAAAAAAAAATTACGAAAATTAGTCTAAAACCTATTATAAGAAAAACAGGCCAGGTGCCGTGACTCGCACCTGTAATCCTGGCACTTCGGGAAGCAGAGGTAATGGGAGGATGGCTTGAGCCTAGGAGTTAAAGACCAGCTTGGGCAACAAAGCGAGATCCTAGTCTCTATGTAAATAAACAAACAAACAAATAAATAATCCAGGCCTGTTAGTGTGTGCCTGTGGTCCCAGCTACCTAGAAGGCTAAGGTGGAAGGATGGCTTGAGCCTGGGAAGCCAAGGCTGCAGTTGTGATTGCATCACTGCACTCCAACTTGGGCAACAGAGCAAGACCGCATCTCGAAAAAAAAAAAAGAAAAACAAGAAAAGAAAAAAGAGAGAGAGAGAGAGAAAAGAAAACCATTTTCTCCCTAGACGCAAAACCAAAGGTTCAGGAAAATGAAAGCAAACAGACCAGCTTAATACCATCCTCCTCAGTGAGAAACTACACCCAGAAGATACCAAATGGAGTTTTTTAAAAGGAGAAAATCAAGAAAGAAGTTTTCTGTGTTAAGAAGTTGGAGCCTACAATGTCTGAGAACTTCTTGGGTACTGCAGGCATTCTCCCTCTCCTGTTGACTCTGGTTGAGTCAGTGAAGGAAATAAATCATACCTAAAAGCCTTGCCTCTTCTTCTCCACACACTCACATGCCTGTTTAGAAGAAATGGTAGACCATGGAAAGGCACAAGCCCTGGGCTGAGAGATGTGAGGGGGCCTGCCGCTTAGATTCTCCTCCGTGCTGGTGGGGTTGCCCAGGAAGGCTGCCCCATGGAGGGTGGGAAATGAAAGGGAGGGAGGAACAGACTCTCAATCCCACACCTGATGAACGCCAGTTTCTTAGAGACTCACTTCATGGAGTTGTTCTAAAACATTCAACTTCTTAATGGCAACTATTTCCTGTTTTTTTTTTTTTTTTTTTCATTCCTATTTCATCAGTTATGTAAGATTTAATGATATTATCACAATAGTAAGTACCAGTTACAATTAACAAACTGGTTTGGGAGCAAGCCTGCAACTCCGCTGGTGAGAGCAGAGCTGACCAGCCCTGTGGGTTCAGTGGACCACGGCAGGGCAGCAGCCTAGACATTTTATTGAGTGAATGGAGAGGTCTAACCCATCTGGCAAGCCAGTTAAGAGAGCTTCTGCCATTTGTTGAGATAATGTAAGAAACTGACATGTAATACTGTAAAGCTCTGTGAAAACATTTTAACCTAGCCTACTTGTTTAAAGAAGATGTTAACAATGCATGCTCCCTTGAACCTCTTCATTTTTTGCTTTTAGAACAGGAGAGCTCATTAACACAGAAAAATTACTAAAGGAAATATTATCAAGCAGTAAGATCTGATATTCTATTAGCAGACAAGAAAATTCAACTTAAGACTATCATACCCAAACTCCAATATCCAGTAGCCAATTTAAGTAATTCATGGCTCCTTGGCAAGAGTGTACAGATGATATCTTTTCCTTGTGATAATAAAACCTATCCATTTTCTTACCTCACCAGTACCAGCTTTTACACTTTTACTGATAAAGCAGACAATGAACACACTGAATAGAAACCTTGAGCTCTTAATTAAAAGGAACACACAAAGTTATATCCAAATCATTTGCTACAGTGATCTAAAACCATTTTATTTACATCTTACTATTAATCACAGGACAAAAACTTTTACATTACCTTTATTTTCAGAACTGGAGCCAGTGTTGCTATCTGGTGCAGGCAACATGTCTTCATAACCCCATGATACTATGTGTTTGCCCCCAAGCAAACAGGAGGGAGATCCAGGCCCTCCTTCCAAAAGCAACAGCCTATATGGGATAGAAAGAAAATCACAAAGACACTGAGACAATCCATTTCAGCAAGAAGTATACCTGCTACCCCAAAGAATAGAAACCAAAATCTTAAAACTAAGATGTATAATATTTTATAGAAATATTATTCAAAAAAGATATTCACAGTATTTTTATTTTTTATTTTTATTTTTTTTAGACAGAGTCTCGCTCTGTCACCCAGGCTGGAGTGCAGTGGTGCGATCTCAGCTCACTGCAACCTCTGCCTCCTGGGTTCAAGCGATTCTCCTGCCTCAGCCTCCCGCATAGATGGGACCACAGGCACCCACCACCATGCCCGGCTAATTTTTTTTTTTTTTTTGAGACGGAGTCTTGCTTTGTCACCCAGGCTGGAGTGCAGTGGTGTGATTTTGGCTCACTGCAAGCTCCGCCTCCCAAGTTCATGCCATGATCTCCTGCCTCAGCCTCCCGAGTAGCTGGGACTATAGGCGCCCGCCACCACGCCTGGCTAATTTTTTTGTATTTTTAGTAGAGATGGGGTTTTGCCATGTTGGCAGGCTGGTCTTGAACTCCTGACCTTAAGTGATCCTCCCGCCTCGACCTCCCAAAGTGCTGGGATTACAGGCATGAGCCATCACACCCAGCTACAATATTTTTAAATTAAAAAATTACGGAGCTGTGTTTATAAAAATGTTACAATAAAATTATACCTGTGTGTAAAGTGTACTATTTTACGTGTATTTTTGTGTGTGCGAGAGAGACAGAGTGGGTTATGAATTAGGAAGCATATGTACCAAAACGTTAGGAGTAGTTATCTTTGGGTAATGAGATTATGAATGATTTTCACTTTCTTCTTTATATCTTAATATATTATCATCTCAAAATTTACATCAGAATTCATTATAAGCTATTGCATTTTTATTTTTTGAAACAGAGTCTCGCCCTGTCACCCAGGCTGGAGTGCAGTGGTGTGATCTCGGCTCACTGTAACCTCTGCCTCCTAGCCTCAAGCAATCCTCCTGCTTCAGCCTCCCTAATAGCTAGGACTACAGGCATGCACCACCACACTCATGAGTTATTGTATCCCACCAGCTATGGTATTTTTAAAGACAGAGAACTGAAAAATGATGAAAAATAACATGCTCTAAAAACTTTCCCAAAAGGAAAGATAAAAAATAAAATGCTTACTTAAGAAGGTAAACATGAGTCTATACTTATTTAAAAATCAATCACTAATTGATAAGAGTTTAGCAATCTACTTAATAAAGGAAGCATTTGGCACAAATCTGCCTAGTTTGGAAGGAGGATAAGGATACAAAATGACAGCTTACCTATATAACACGTCAGCTACAGGCAGGGACCCTAGATCCGTCTGTTTCTGTAATAGATGGACTGTATGGACGAAAGTTTTCAATGATCCCCTAAAAATAAAAGGGAAGAACAGTAAATCATCAAAATTTAAAGTCAAATAATTTAGGTCATTAATGCTAATTTAATTAACCACATGGAAAAGTTCCAAAAATGTGTATCTCTGCTTCTGCTGGTCAGATGATGTGCTGTACAAAATATACTTGATTATTAACTATCACCATTGGTTCATACACAAAGATACAATGAAAACAACACTATGCAATTATGAAGGCGTTCTCCTTGCATTTGGAAAAGTAAACAATTTTCCCCTAACATAAAAGTTCAAAACCATAAGGTTGGAGCACAAAGAACTTGTGGCTATTATGCTTGGTTACTGTATCACCAAGTCACCCTCTGGAGGATCATAGAGTCTAACAGTATTTCCAGACTTGATTTTCAAATCTTTGCTAAGTTCATTCATTTTGAAAAACAGCTCACTAAACTCCATCACATTAAATATGATCAGAAGGAACATATTCAAATAAATAATGCTTTGTGCTGAGAGATGCTCCTTCTGCATCCCTCTGACTGCACATAGTTGTAATACCTGCAACAGGGCTCACCATTACCAGAACTCCTTGTGGTTTCCAAGACTCAAGGCTCTAGGAAGTCTGTCATATGGTCAGCAAGATCTAAAAGAAGGTGCTTTTAAGATGCATAAGACTTACCTGGCTGCAATCCAAGTACAAATCACCACAAGAACACTTCCTGAACTAAATGATCGCCTGTATCAGATGGGCTGACTTCAACTTGCTGCCTTAATCTCTTAGCCAAGGCTTTAATTGCTGGGTATCACATGCCTAAACACCAATAGAAATGGAATACCTAATGCAGAACCAAGTAGGCCTAGAATCCTCCTCTTAATTGCCCCTCTCGCTATCTCTAGTTTCAGAGAATAAAAACCAAAGAATAGCATTAATAGAAGGCAAGGAGGCAGCAGATAGAATAGAAAAACAAGTTGGAATCGGGACACATGGGTTCTAAAACCTGGCTCTGCCACTCACCAGCTGCACAATCTCAGTCCTGTCACCTAACTCCTATGGATTTTTCCTTCTTCATCTGCCCAACAGGGATACTTCCCTGGGGAACAGTGAGGTTTAAAATAAAAAAGCAAAACCTTTAACATTTGGAAAGTTTAGAACTATTAACCAACTCCAAGGAATTACTACCTGCCAGATGCAATCAGATTTGTTTTTTCAAAAGAGACAGGGGCTGGGCGCGGTGGCTCACGCCTGTAATCCCAGCACTTTGGGAGGCCGAGGCGGGCGGATCACACGGTCAGGAGATCGAAACCACGGTGAAACCCCGTCTCTACTAAAAATACAAAAAATTAGCTGGGCACAGTGGCGAGGACCTGTAGTCCCAGCTACTCGGGAGGCTGAGGCAGGAGAATGGCCTGAACCCGGGAGGTGGAGCTTGCAGTGAGCCAAGATTATGCCACTGCACTCCAGCCAGGGGGACAGAGCAAGACTCTGTCTCAAAAAAAAAAAAGAGACAGGGTCTGGCTGGGTGCAGTGGCTCACACCTGCAATCCCAGAACTTTGGGAGGCTGAGGCAGGAGGATTGCTTGAACCCAGGAGTTCAAGGTTGCAGTGAGCTATGATCACACCACTGCACTCCAGCTTGGGCAACAGAATGAGATCATGTCTTTAAAAAAAAAAAAGAGACAGGGTCTCATTACGTTGCCTAGACTGGTCTCAAACTCCTGGCCTCAAGAGAGCCTCTTGCTTCAGCCTCCCAAAGTGCTGAAATTATAGACGTGAGCCACCATACCCAGCCTTCGATCAGATTTTAAGAGTAAAATGTAAAGTCCTTCCATGGATCACAAGCCCCTATGTGGTCTGGGTCCTGCCAACCTCATCTCCTGCCCCTCTCCTTCTACCATCACATTCCGGAAACCCTGCCCACTGTGCTGTCCCCTCAGCTACCCCAAGCGCAAGAAGAATGTCAGTTTTGTCACTCGCCACTCCATTTACGTGGAACTCTCTGCTGCTGGCTGTTTCTCATCATCCAGTGCCAAGTGTCACCTCTTCAGTAAGGCCTTCCCTGGCATCTCCAGCTAATGCTGCTCCCTACCTCCACAGTCATTCTCTATCAAAATCTCTCTCTGTCTTTTCATATAGTGAATATTCCTCTCTACAATGATCTTTTACCTATATTTGTTGCTCACTGTCTGCCTCCCTCACTCTTATGTAAACTCTGCAATTTTAGGCACGGTCTAACTGCTCTCCACTGTATCCCTACCATCAAGAGAATGCCTTCCATGCAGTAAGTAAGCAATAAGGTTTTGCAGAATGACTCACCCTGAGTCCATTCAACCGTAAGCTCTGTGAGGTAAGAAACCTAGAATCACTATATCCCTAAGACTGCACAAGATTCCCGTACATCAGAAATGTTCAATAAATGTTAGTTGGTTGAATGAATAAACATCTTCATAATAATTTTGGGGAATGGTTACTCTGTCTTTGAGAGCATCAACCAAAAAATTCAATAATATGCCACTAATAACTTTAGTAAGATGATCTAACACTGAAAAGCACATGACTTCTGAAGTCTAGAACAATATATTAGCAATAAAATGTAGGAACCATGTAAAAAAAAAAAAACCCCAAGAAGAATAAATAAATAAAAACATCCATTTCAACATTTCTGCTGAATGAAATTTAGACTCTCAAGTACAGGAAGTAATTTCAATAACTATCTTTGGTATAGACTGAATTTGGGTACATAATAAAAATGTGAGTTTTATGAACCAACGATTAATAACTTAAACTGTTTGAAACTAAAGAGTTGATAATTATTCCTAACATCCTAAATCTGTCTAAAGGTAGTACTGTCTAAAAGCAAATTTTCTCAAATGGAATTTTCACATTGATAACAGATCTCGGACTTGAAATTGTCTCTGCATATGCAGAAAATAAATCAATCCAATATAAAACCTTTACAAGGAAACTTATTTCAGTACCACACAATGACTTAGAATTAAGCACATGTCAGGATTCACAAACCACAGTTTCAGGGGATCTAAAACTAGGCTATGACAGCTTGCTCAGAGCAAAGAAACTTACAATAAATACTGGTGCCATTTTGCCTTAAAAAAAACCCTTGAGATTCAATCATTTGAAGGTCTACTTTGAAACTATAAAGAGAAAAACAGGGGAAGAAGACTTATAACTAAGAACTTCATAATTATTCAAGAAGAATTCTCCCACAAATGTTTGGCTAAAAGAAAGAAGATCCCAACCAAGGAAAAAATTCTATGGAAGACAGACAGAATAGTGACACTAATCTGTCAGGCTGTGGTCCTAACTATTCTCTAGGCAATTAGTCTAGAGGAAAACAAAGGTAGTGAAACTTCTTTCTCACAAACAGATGCTAGTGATCACATGGGTCACTGGGTAGAAGAATGTATAAAATTCCTAGAAAAGCAACTCCAGGCCTGGCGGGGTGGCTCATGCCTGTAATCCCGCCGAGGCCAGCAGACTGCTTGAGCTCAGGAGTTTGAGAGCAGCCTGGGCAACAAAGGGAAATCCTGTCTCTACCAAAGATACACAAAATTAGCCAGCCATGGTGGCAGGTGCCTGCAGTCCCAGATACTCGGGAGGTTGAGGTGGGAGGATCACTTGAGCCAGGGAGGCAGAAGTTACAGTGAGCTCAGATCATGTCACTGTACTTCAGCCTGGTCTTTGAGAGCAACACTCCATCTCAAAAAAATAAAAAAAGAGAATAGGCCAGGCACAGTGGCACATGCCTGTATCCCAGTACTTTCGGAGGCTGAGGTGGGCGGATCACCTCAGGTCAGGAATTTGAGACCAGTCTGGCCAACATGATGAAACCCCATCTCTACTAAAAATACAAAAAATTTAGTTGGGCACCTGTAATCCCAGCTACTCGGGAGGCTGAGGCAGAAGAATCACTTGAATCCAGGAGGTGGAAGTTGCAGTGAGCCAAGATCATGCCACTGCACTCCAGCCTGGGTGACAGAGTGAGACTGTCTCAAAAAAAAGAGAAAAGAAAAGAGAAAAGCAAAAAGAAAAGCAACTCTAAGCATATTTCCTATTGACAGTGGGCTGATGACTTGCACATGAAGAAAAGCATACTACTTTTTTTTTTTTTTGAAAGACAGAGTCTTGGTCTGTCGCCCAGCTTAGGGTGCAGTGGTGCCAACTTGGCTCACTGCAACCTCCACTTCCTGGGTTTAAACGATTCTCCTGCCTCAGCCTCCAGGTAGCTGGAATTACAGGCGCCCACCACAGCGCCCAGCAAATTTTTGTATTTTTAGTAGAGACAGGGTTTCACCATGTTGGCCAGGGCAGTCTAGAACTCCTGACCTCAAGTGATCTGCTCACCTCGGCCTCCCAAAGTGCTAGGATTACAAGCGTGAGCCACCACGTCCGGCCATATGTACTACTATCAAATCTGGATATATACTGAGAAATCTTCCAATTAAATTGATCAAAACAAGTATTAGGTCCAAAAATATAATTTGTGACCAATTTTGTGACTGAGTCCAGGTGAATAATAGCTCACTAACTTGCTGATGTACTTCTTATAGACAAGCATGAAAAATTAATACCTCTATAAATTTTTGACCATCCTCCTAGGAGAAGCAGACATAACATCCTCCGCTAACTACTTGATGTAAAACACTAACCATCTAAGGGACGATTAGATATGTCAAGGGTTGATTCTCCATTTTCTGCTGTTTAAGTTGTTATCATGGTATACCAGAAATAGAAAACGTGAACTTGGGTTCCAGCTCAGGCACCTGGTGCCAAGTTTGGCAAAAGCATCTCATGCACTGTCAAGGCGGTGAAATTCAATACTGAAAACAAAGAAGGACTTCTGAATGTTAAGACTTCTGTCAAATATACTTGGCCTCTTCTTCATTCACCCAAACCAGGTGGCAGTAGTCACAGGGTCACCAAATGATACATTCGATTTTCCTTACCTGGCACAAGCCAAAGCCACCAGGGCAGCAGCAGCATTTTCTTTTTGCTTATGTGGGATGTGTCGGCCTGTGTCAGAAGTCTCCTCTAGCCAAGAGCACAGCAAAGTTTCAATTCCATTGAGACAGTCAGCAGGCTCCTTGGTCAAGCTCAAAGGCTGGCAGTCACGAAGGCAGTTCAATAGCACCTCAGCAGTTATGTTACAGAGAGAGGGGTCTGTTCTACTCTGGGACTGAATAAGGGGGAAGACCAGCAGGAGCCCCATCCTTGATGTGAAGGGCGCTTGCTCAGGTTGCTGCAACAAGCCCTGGCGTTTGAGCAGGGCCAAAGTTTCCTCGTCACCTGAACTTTCCCTTTCATGCTGTTCTTCTAAGGCCAGCTGGCGCTGGGCATTCCACAGTCCTCGCAAGGCATTCAGGCGGTATTCCAGCAGCCGGGCATAGGCATTGCTCTGATTCCCACAAACAGAGCGCAAACGTTCTGCTAATTCCGATGGGTTCTTGGTCTCAAAGGTTAAAATCTAAGGAAAAAGACAATGGAGAAGTGAGTAAATACTACTTTCACCAAAGTCATCTAAGGAAGAAAATATGCTTAATGATATCCCAAAATAGTCCACGCCAAAAATTATTTTAATTACAATCAAATGGAAAACATGTACTGTAAAGCTATTTATTTGCTGATGGAGTTGTTCCCCCTTTGGCTTTTCTGTTAATGCTTCTATGAAAACTGGGATTAGACCTAATTGAAAGAGCCCAAATCATAAAAGAATATAGTTAAGTGTGAAAGTCAGAAATTAACTCCATAATTTATTTTAGAAAATTGAAGCATAAAGCCAGGCGTGGTGGCTCACGCCTGTAATCCCAACACTTTGGGAGGCTGAGGTGGGTAGATAGCTTGAGCTCAGCAGTTGGAAAGCAGCCTGGGCAACATGGTGCCTGTCTGTACCAAAAATACAAAAAACAGCCAGACTTGATGGTATGCACCTGTCATTGAGGCTACTTGGGAGACTGAGGTGGCAGGATTGCTAAAACCCAGGAAGTAGAGGCTGCAGTGAGTCATGATGGTGCCACTGCACTACAGCCTGGGTGACAGAGTGAGACCCTGTCTCAAAAAATAATACTACAAAATAAAGAAAGAAAATTGAAGCGTAAATCTTTAGTAAATGATCTTGAGTTATAAATGTTAAGTTTCTAGGCTGGGCGCAGTGGCTCAAGCCTGTAATCCCAGCACTTTGGGAGGCTGAGACAGGCAGATCACAAGGTCAGGAGTTCGAGGCTAGTCTGGCCCACATGGTGAAACCTCGTCTCTACTAAAAATACAAAAAAAATTAACCAGGCGTGGTGGTGCATGCCTGTAGTCCCAGCTCCTCAGGAGCCTGAGGCAGAAGAATCGCTTGAACCTGGGAGGTGGAGGTTGCAGTACGCCAAGATTGTGCCACTGTACTCCAGCCTGGGTGACAGAGTGAGACTCTGTCTCAAAAAAAAAAAAAAAAGTTAAAGTTTCTAACTCCTATTACCAGGTAGAGTACTAGTAAAAATGGAACCAACTTTTATCTCTGTTCTTCAAAACCTTATATATATATATTTAATAAATGATGGATTATTCATGGTTCTTTGGTTTTGAAGCATACCCCATTCTTTTTTTTTGAGATGGAGTCTTGCTCTGTCGTCCAGGCAGGAGTGCAGTGGCCGATCTCAGCTCACTGCAACCTCTACCTCCCAGGTTCAAGCAATTCTGCCTCAGCCTCCCTAGTAGCTGGGATTACAAGGGTGTGCCACCATGCCCAGCTAATTTTTGTATTTTTAGTAGAGAAGAGGTTTCACCATGTTAGCCAGGCTGGTCTCGAACTCCTGACCTCAGGTGATCCGCCCACCTTGGTCTCCCAAAGTGCTGGGATTACAGGCCTGAGCCACCATGCCTGGCCTCATACCCCATTCTTAATAGTGTTAACCCATTATTTTAATTTGTGACATGGTATAGTTTTATCCAATTCATAATAGATTGCTTTCTTGCCAAAACATACAACTATCAGGAGGCCTCCATTTTCAGCAGCTGGGGATAATAAAACCATTGTATTTTCTGTCAACTAAGAAAGGAACCAGCTCTCAAGATCAAACTAAATCTCAAACTAAATTTACAATGCAAAGAGTTTATGCACATAAATTTGACTAGATCAAAATGAACAGACTACTGTAATCAACAAAGGAGGGCACTCTAGGAGCAAGTACACTGAAACAGATTATCAGACAAAAGAGGTGCCTGGTTCACCGTAGACCAGAAAGTCAGGGTGGGAAGAGGCCTGGAACAAAAGCAAAGAAAATTCTGCCAGGTCTTTGGCACTGACATTAAGAAAGGTCATAGCGCAATTTATTTCCCTTACAAACTGGAAAAATACTTTCTTCTATCTCAAATTTTGCCTTTAGAAACTTGTTATTAATATTTTAGCCCAACAAAATAACAAGAATTTCCAAAGCAATGCAAACACTGTAATTGCCTTGCTTAGCTACATATGCAAATCACTGAATTGAAATGAAAAAAAAGTTCACAATTTAAAAACAGCACAAAAGCAAAACAAAAGGAGCAAGAAGCTAAAGAAAAACAAAGATAAGCTGAATTAGAAGCTGCTCAATTAGCAAAGGAGAAAGAACTGATAATTAGACAACAAGTATTATTGGCAAAGAAAGAAAAAGACATCCAAAAAAGAAGAAAAAAAAAAACATTACAAAGGAATGGCAAGCTAGGTGGGTGACATACACCTACACTCCCAGCTACTTGGGAGGCTGAGGCAGAAGGACTGCTTGAGCCAAGGAGTTTGAGGCTGTAGTGGCTATGATCATGCCTGTGAACAGCCACTGCACTCCAGCCTGAGCAACATAGTAAGGCCTCATCTGCTAAAAAAAAAAAAAAAAAAAAAAAGAATAGAAAAGGAAAAAGAAAGAAAGGCAAAAACTTGGAAACTCATCTAAGATCTGGAATCACTTTTCCAACAATGAGGCAGGGTAGGTTAAAATGATGGAAGAAGGCCAGGTGATGGCTCATGCCTGTAATCCTAGAACTTTGGGAGGCCAAGGTGGAAGGACTGCCTGAGGCCAGGAGTTCAAGGCTGCAGTGAGTTATGATGGCACCAGTGCACTCCAGCCTGGGTGACAGGGGGAGACCCTGTCTCAAAAAAGAAAAAAAAGAAATGATGGAAGAAGTAGAAAAACTTTGTAATCAGCTTGAACTAAAAAGCTTACAGTACTTGAATGAAATACATCATCTACAAAAGAAGTAGGAATGGCTGCTCTGGAAAAACAGAAGAAATGAATGAACAAATTACAAAAGAGAAACAGGAAGCTGGGGCTCATATGTGATAAGCATCTAAGAATACAGTGAAATAAACTGGCAGAGGTGAGTGACAACAACAACTGGTAAGAAGACGATCTGCAGCTACAAGTTAAGGCTATGAATCTCTTCCCTGCTGGAATGAATTCAAGATGGGAAGTTGGGAAGTTATTGCTAATTACATCAACATACATTCTTCTACTGATGTCAGGACAACCACCAAAGGTGTTACTGGCAAAGCAAAGAGCCTCCAAAAATTGGACCCTCATCAAAAAGATGACAAACAAAAAAAGTTTTTGATAAACTTTAAAAAGAACACTGCCTCAAGCAGACAATGAAACACCTTCAGAATGATTTTAAGGTTCATGCACCCACTTCACCCCTTGGACAATGAACAGAAGCTTTTTGAACAAGTGTTGAAAATATACCCAGTCAACACACCTGAAAGATGAGAGAAAATAGCACAAGCAGTAGCTAGCAGGACCAAGAAAGGCTGCATGAAAAGATGCAAGGAACTTGTCAAGATGGTAAAAGCAAAGAAAGCTGCTCAAGAGCAAGTGTTGGCCGGGCACGGTGGCTCACGCCTGTTATCCCAGCACTTAGGGAGGACAAGGTGGGAGGATCACTTGAGGCCAGGAGTTCAAGACCAGCCTAGTAGCGAGACGTTGTTTCTCAAAATAAATAAAATAAAATAAATAAAAAGAGCAAGTGTTGAATGCAGGCAGAGTTAAGAAATGACTTAATCTTTACTGGGTGTGTACTTTTATAATAAAACTGAAAATACTGTGAAAACAAACAAAACAACAAATTCCAATTAAAAAAATTAACTATAAGTATCTCAGTTAACTAATATGAAAAATGTTCATAGTTTTAAAAAAATTCAGTGCCAGCTTATCAGATCTGATGTAATATCAGGATGCCGTAAAATTTCAACCAACAACTTAGCAAAGAAAGAAACTATTGATAAACATAACTACTTCAATTAATCTAATGGCATTTTGTTGAGAGAAAGAAGACAACTTCCAAGCGTTATGTTCTGTATGATTTCATTTCTATGACATTCTGGAAAAAAGAAAACTCTGGTAAAGGAGAATAGATCAATGGTTACCAGAGTTTAGGGGTAAGGGTAGGGTCTGACTACACAGGAATAGTATGAGGGAGTTTTTTTGGGGAGGTTGAAGGAATTGTTCCCAGTTGTGGTAGTGGTTACATGAATTAACAACATGTGTTAAAATTCATAGAACTACACACCTCCCAAAAAAGGCCAGCTTGAATGTATGATAATTTTAAAGATTAAATAAAAGGAAAAAAAATTCCAACCAGACTATAGTTGTATTCAACCAGATATCATTGGGTAAAGATATATTGAAAATAATATTATTAAAAATTAAAATTAGAGATTTTTTTACTGAGGTGCTCCTTCTTTCTTTTTTTTTTTTTGACAGGGTCTCACTCACCCAGGCTGGAGTGCAGTGGTGCAATCTTAGCTCACTGGAGCCTCAACCTTCCCAGGCTCAGGTGGTCAATTGTCCCACCTCCGCCTCCTGAGTAGCTGGGACTAGAGGCACGTGCCACTATGCAGCTAATTTTTGTATTTTTTGTAGAGATGGGGGTCTCCCTACGTTGCCCAGGCTAGTCTTGAGCTCCAGAGCTCAAGCGATCTGCCTGCCTCAGCCTCCCAAAGTGCTAAGAGTATAGGCGTGAGCCACTGCGCTCAGCCACTTACTTAGTTTTCAATACAACCACATCAAACAAATAATGATTGATTAAATGTCCTTCACCATCAAGTAATATAAAACTGTATTTCCCTACCATTTTATTTAGATTCACCAAACACATTATTACCTTTCTGATTATTTTTCAGATGGCAGCAGATAAAATAACTCAAGTTCCTTTAAAAATGATCACATTTCAAGGGCAACCACCTGCCTTGAAGCTGTTATCAAACTCAAGAAAGTCGTATTGCCTATTTTCATTTTTTTTTAGTGCTATTCCCCCCAAAAATCAGTAACCAGCTTCCACTATTACAATCAATAAAGATTACTGAAATATTTTTCAATGATGTGGAAAATTGCAAAATTTTAAATTTGATCATCTGCCCAGTCATAAACATCTAAACAAATAATAAAGTTTTTGGCACTTTAAAAAAGCTTTTCGGTATTATTATTTCTTCCACCCAAAACAACTCTTTTATATAAAATACCTACCTATGTACTCAACATACATTTTTATTTGTGGTACACCGATCATCTACTTATGAAGCAACTACTAAAAAAATTCAATACAGTCTTTTACTGAACTCAAATGATGAACAACTCAGTAACATAAAACAGGGCTTTTTATTTTTATTATTAAACATGAGTACTTCTGAAATATGACAATTCATGGTACATAAAATGATGTGTATGACAGAATCTCTACCTCCAAATATTAACTTAATATAGCTTAGAAAAATGACATAATATACTCTGCATTTTTCTGACCATTCTATTTTTACAAGTACTCCAGTTATATTTAGCATTCCATTTAAAAGACAAGCACACTGAAAGAATTTAAGTTATAATATAATTAACCAAATATTATATAACATACACACTTAAATGACTGCTGTGTTTATTGATCTGGCAGTATCTAAAACACACTATGCTTTCAGGAATCCATTAGGCTACTCAGCGTTATCCATTTCAGTGGCCCCTTATGACAACTCAGAACTGTTTGCTATGCTGCTGCTTTTTTAGAATTCCAAAGTTTGAAGGTCATGGCCTAAAATCATTTTATAAAGACATCATACCTTTGGGTTTTTGTAAGTCAGCTATGGCACATCTATTCTGGTACTTATGAATATTAAATGATTTGTGTCAGATCCTCAGATAAAACCACTGCTCTTGACCACAATGTCATTACAAATTTAATATCTTTTTATTTAAAAAAGTAGAAAGCTATGTAAGGAAAAGGGAATATCTCTGTCGTCCTTAATCAGAAGGGTTACTAACTGTACTTTGGTGATAATGCTAACGTTACCCTAATTAAGGGACTGCCAAAGTAACTTACAGCCTTAATGTATTTTTTTTAATCACACATAACATATGTGTTTTGTTGCAGGTTTTTTTTTTTTCCTTTTGAGACAGGCTGACTCCAGCAGCCTTGCTCTGTCACCCAGGCTGCTGGAGTGCAGTAGAACTATCATGGCTCACTGCAGGCTGAGCCTCTTGAGTAGCTGGAACCACAGGCCTGCACCACCACACTCGGCTAATTTTTTTGTAGAGACAGGGTCTCGCTATGTTGCCCAGGCTAGTCTCAAACTCCTGGGCTCAAGCAATCCTCCTGCCTCAGGCTCCCAAAGTGATGGGATTGCAGGCATGAGCCACTGCACCTGGCCAACATAAGTGTTTTTAAACTAAGACAACAGTCATTCTGGAAAGTCTAATTGAATGTGGGTAAAATATTCTTTGTTGGCCAAATCTGGCTTTGAACAAGACTACAATATTTGATAGAACAGGGTGGTCAGGCCAGGTGTGATGGCTCACGCCTCTAATCCCAACACTTTGGGAGGTTCAGGTGGGAGGATCACTTGAGGCCAGGAGTTTGAGACCAACCTGAGCAACATGGCATGACAGTCTCTACAAAATAAAAAATAATTAGCTGGGTGTGGTGGCATGCACCTATAGTCCCAGCTACCTAAAAGGCTGAGGCAGGAGGATTGCCTGAGCCTAGGAGTTCAAAGCTGCAGTGAGCTATGATCACAACACTGCATTCCAACCTGAGTGAGAGTAGACCCTGTCTCTTAAAAAAAAAACAAAACAGAGGACCGATCAGATCATTTTAGCCAATTTACTATTTCCATTTTTTTCTGGGAAAATACTGGACAACACATACCAGCCAGCCTGGATGTGAAATGTGAAATGCCAACCTGCATTTCAAGTAAGTGTAGGAGTGAGGATAGGCATATAGATGCTTTTGAAGTGGTATAGAATATTATATATATGTATAAGGACATTAACTAGACTAATCATTAGCATAAACTACTATAATCCCGTAAGGATAAACATCGATTTCCATCTACTTTGTTGTACAGAATAGCAGAGAGACAATTCTGGAAAAGGGTCAAGTAAGAAGCTAAAATCATCTTCTCTTATATATTTGAGCATACTTCTGAAAGAAATAGAAATTATATTTCTAGGAATTTGTCCTAAAGCAATACTCTAGAAGTAAGAAATACACAGAGATATTCATTGCAGTATTGTTTATTATAATGGGAAAGGCAGAAGCAATCTCAATGTATAAAAGGGAAGTGTTGGGCTGGGCACAGTGGCTCACGCCTGTAATCCCAGCACTTTGGGAGGCTGAGGCGGGTGGATCCCTTGAGGTCAGGAGTTCAAGACCAGCCTGGCCAACATAGTGAAACCTTGTCTCTACTAAGAATACAAAAATTAGCCGGGTGTGGTGGTGCATGCCTGTAATCCCAGCTACTTGGAAAGCTGAGGCAGGAGAACTGCTTGAACCCGGGAGGCAGAGGTTGCAGTGAGCCAAGATCACGCCACTGCACTCCAGCCTGGGCAACAGAGCAAGACTCCATCTCAGGGGGGGCGGGGAGGAAGTATTTAATTAAATTATAACATCCCAAAATGGAATATTATTTTTATTTATATTAAATAAAAATATTTATTTTTTATTTATACTAAATTATTTATATTAAATAAAAAATCATTAAATTAAATTAAATCAGTATATTAAATAAAAATCATTAAAAACAAAATAAAAAGCAGTATCAAAATTGCATTTGCCCTCTAATTAGGAGTCTGTAAAACACACTTGTTCAATTTTGAAATTAGTGTTTGTGATAATAGAAACATGGATGTTATTTTTTCTCTGTTTAAAAAACAACAGACTAATGACAAGTTACATTGTTTATACAGAAGAAATTCTTAGAACTTCTGAGTTTCAAAAGACAAAAAAAAGAAAAGCAGTCATAACTAGCACTGATAATTTTTCACACACAAACGCTATCTTTAAAAAACTGGTAGTCAAACAAATGGTGACACAAGTACCATAGGAAACGCTTTCCTTATATCAGTTCGCTAGTCCCATCTGTTGTACTTTGGCAGCAGTTAATTTCAAATAATGTAGAGCTGATTATGTTTCTGGTTAGGATGGAAGACAGGATGGTACATGGGAAAGACCCTGCAGATATTGGAAACTATCAATGAATGATAAAACCTTTCAATTTCCAAAAGGAAATGATGCTTAAAACTCAGGGTCACTCAGGCTCTAAGCAGATGAATTATATTACTATACTCCCCAGTATGGGACATTAACCAATTCAATTCATTATATGAACCTGTCAGCACAAAAGGAATTTATACTTGGATTATTTCAAAGGAGATCCACTGGCTAGACTCGCAACCTCAATGTAAAACTTTTTTTTTTTTTTTTTTGAAACAGGGTCTTGCCCTGTCATCCAGGTCAGAGTGCAGTGGTGCAGTCTCGGCTTACTGCAACCTCCACCGCCTGGGCTCAAGTGATCCTCCCACCTCAGCCTCCTGGGTAGCTGGGACTACAGGCGCGTACCGCTATGCCTAGCTAATTTTTAAATTTTTTTAGAGGTAGGGTTTCATCATGTTGTCCAGGCTGATCTCAAACTCCTGGGGCTCAAGTGATCCTCCTGCCTTAGCCTTCCAAAGTGCTGGGATTACAGGCGTGAGTCACCATGCCCTGCCAATACAAAACTTAAAAGTAAACGCAGAATATTGAAACCCTCTCAGATGTCAGAATAGATGCTTAAACCTTTCTACAGATTTATTTTCTACCATTTTTCACAAAATGAAGACAGCAATCATAACCAAATTGAATTGCATGTTGCAATCAACAAAGACTTGAAAGCTCTCATGCGAGCCAAGTAAGTAAATCATGACGGGAGGGTGGAATTCTCTCTTACTAAAGCCCAAATCCAGGGTGGATCACTTATCAATTAAATTAGACCCTGAAGCTGCATGACCTTATCCAACTTGGAAATATGTGTTTATTCAAACTCACTTTCAACATCTCCTATTTGTAAAAAGGGTCTTAAACCTAACTGATAATGACGATATTAAATTCCACACTTCAATTCATGAGTTTTAGCCTCTAACTGGATGCCAAAACTGAAATGGACTTTGACTTCTTGCTAGATTTTTTTAGTTTTGGCTAAGCCCTGCAAAACTATCTCCAGCATATGGTGACTTTCCCAGATCTTCATATAACTCCTGGTGACAGCAGGATTGTCAGAATTGTGAGGACTCCAATACATAAGAAATTACTGTTCAAATTCTTTTACCATGAAAGTTCCATCTTGTTGTGGCCCCTGCCCAGTTTTGATCTTTTGTGCTGTCCCTTTGACCAGGGTTCTATTTTTCCATCTCCCTGCTCTTGTTGCCTGAATGCCTACCCAACTCAGTATAAATCCTACCTTTCAAAATTCAGCTCTACTCCATCAAGACCTACTTTGAGAAACTCTGACTTCCTCTCTTTCTCTTCCCCTTTCCAAAACAGTTTCTCTGAGTTTTCACAGTACTGTATACATACTTCTTATCAAAAGGTCAGCTACAAACTATAAGGAAAAGTGTTTTAGCTCTTTTAATAAGAATGTATTGATTTGTTTGGGGTTTGTTTGTTTGTTTGTTTTTTGTTTTTTTTGAGACAGAGTCTCACTCTGTTGCCCAGGCTGGAGTGCAGTGGTGCAATCTCGGCTCATTGCAATCTCTGCCTCCTGGGTTCAAGCAATTCTTGTGCCTCAGCCTCCCGGTAGCTGGGATTGCAGACATCCACCACCACATAGGGTTAATTTCTGTATTTTTGGTAGAAACAGGGTTTCACCATGATGGCCAGGCTGGTCTCGAATTCCTGGCCTGAAGACATCCGTCCACCGTGGCGTCCCAAAGTGCTGGAATTACAGGCATGAGCCACCACACTTGGCCTATTGATTTGTTTTTAATAAATGGTATCTACAAAGGAAGTATAGTGAGTGATGTACAGAGTGGTTCTTGGAAGTTGATCTGAGGCATCAAATCTATATCTAAAATTTTCTCCACGTTACAAAATCAGTTTTTCGTCAACATAAAATCTTGACGAAATAAATACAGATCATATACCTATGCTTAGAAATTAACAGAATAGAATTTGGAGGTTGGGTACAGTGGCTCATGCCTATAATCCCAATACTTGGAAAGGCCTAGGTGGTAGCATCGATTGCTTGAGCCCCGGAGTTTCAGACAAATCTGGGCAACACAGTGAGACCCCATCCCTACTTTTTTTAATAAAAATATTTTTTAAAAATCAAAAATTTGGAGGACTGGCCAGGCGCAGTGGCTTACGCCTGTAATCCCAGCACTTTGGGAGGCTGAAGCAGGCAGATCACCTGAGGTCAGGAGATCGAGACCGGCCTGATGAACACAGTGAAACCCCATCTCTATTAAAAATACAAAAATTAGCCGGGCATGGTGGTGGGTGCCTGTAATCCCAGCTACTTGGGACGCTGAGGCAGGAGAATCCCTTGAACCTGGGAGGCAGAGGTTGCGGTGGGAGGTTGCAGTGAGCTGAGATCGCACCACTGCACTCCAGCCTGGGCGACAGAGCAATACTTTGTCTCAAAAAAAAAAAAAAAGGAAGATGTAGGACTAAACTCTTCAAAATGGTTGGAATACTATTGTTGTACATTTTATTATTAGGAGTATTTAGAGAAAGAAGCTATTTCCACAAAATTTCTACAGACTAACTTTATCTGTTAGTTGCTTGAATTACATGCTTAATGTAAAGACTAATATAGTGCAACATATTCACCAAATGTTTGGCATAAATATATTATGTTAAGAAAATCACTGTTAACAATTTTTAATACAAAACTAAAATAAATTAAAAAAGGAAATTATACAGCTCTGATACGTGTAACACTTACCACACTCCACTATGATGTTATTTATTTACAGTTTGCCTTCCCTTTCAACTGTGAGCCCCAAAAGGGGGAGACCATGTCATACTCATATTTGTGTCCTCAGAGCTGAGCACAGTGTCTTGCACATAAATGTTTGATAAATTAATGAATGAGAAGATAAATAAATTCCAAGAATAATCCTCTTAGGACTTACACCTGGTTTCCACTGTACATCTGAGTAATCCTCTCCCACTTGGACTCATTTTACTTTTGCCTTCTGGAATGATGGAAAATAATCCTCTCTCTTCCACATAAGAACCTTTTAATTAAATGAAGAAAATACATGTGGTGAGGGGGAGGGAACATCAGAATATGATTTAGAGCAGCTGTTCTCAACCCTGGCTGAATATTAGAATTGCTTTGACAGCTTTTAAACAAGAGTAGTGAGTTGGTCCCACCCCAGTCTGGTTACCTCTGAATATCTGAGGATGGGGTCTAGGCATTGGTTTTTTTGGTTTTGGTTTGGTTTGTTTTTTCTAGGATGGAGTCTCTCACTCTGTCACCCAGGCTGAAGCGCAGTGGCGTGATCTCGACTCATGCAACTGCCGCCTCCCGGATTCAAGTGATTCTCATACCTCAATCTCCCTAGTAGCCGGGACTACAGGCACGTGCCACCACGCCCAGCTATTTTTTGGATTTTTAGTAAAGACAGGGTTTCACCATGTTGGCCAGGATGGTCTCGAACTCCTGACCTCAGGTGATCCTCCTGCCTCAGCCTCCCAAAGTGCTGGGATTACAGGTGTGAGCCACCACACCCAGTCCAGCATCAGTTTTTAAATCCCACAGGTGAATCCAATGTGCAGCCAAGATTTCAAACCACTGAGTTGGGGGAACTAGGTTCTACGCCAGCCTCTGCAAAGAACTCTCCCTCCCCTTAGGCATTTTACTTCAGCTCTCTCAGTCTGTATTTCTGCATCTATAAAATGAGGGCAGCACCTCCCTTCATCTTATACAGTTGTTAAAATCTAAGGATATCATGTACAGGCAATGCTCTGAAAAAGTTGAACCTGCTAAATAATTGTTATGACATTAAAGATACTATTTCCATGTTTTAGACCAGATCACCAATAAGAAAGACAATTTTTCCTGATGGTCATAGAACAAAGACCTGACTAGACAAAAGCTAGGAGAGTCAGGGGTGGCATAAACGAGGTTTGAGTTAAACACAAGCTTCACTTGAGCCAACACTGTTTTCAAAAGCTACTGCAATCTTAAAATGCATCAGTAGAATTCCAGTGTCAGGGACAAGGGAGGTAATAATCCCATTTATATTCTGCAATGGTCAAACTAAAACTGAAATATCCTGTTCGGATCTGAGTACTTCATTTTAAGAAGTCATTAAGAGACTGGAGTGTGTACAGAAGAAGATGATTTGACTAATCTGGAAATCATGTCACATGAGAAATGGTTAAGGAACTGGGGGTGCGTGGCCTACAAAAGAGACGGGTGGGAAGGGGGAGCTGTCTTCCTAAGACTGAAGGGCTGTCATGTGGAAGAGGAAGACCTATTCTCTATTATACCAGAAGCAGAAATAGGAAGTTCCTGGTATGCACAAAGCATAATAAAGAACTTTGATAATATGTCACTCAAACAGTGTGCATCAAAATCCCTGGATGTGCTTACTCTATATAAAGATTCCTGGGGCAGGGCGCAGTGGCTCACGCCTATAATCCCAGCATTTTCAGGGGCTGAGGTAGGCAGATCACCTAAGGTCAGGAGTTTGAGACCAGCCTGGCCAACATGGTGAAACCCCATCTCTACTAAAAATACAAAAATTAGCCAGTCCGGGTGGCATGAGCCTGTAATCCCAGCTACTGGGGAGGCTGAGGCAGGAGAATCCATCGCTTGAACCCAGGAGGTGGAGGTTGCAGTGAGCCAAGATCGCACCACTGCACTCCAGCCTGGGCAACAGAGTAAGACTCTGTCGCAAACAAACAAACAAAAAAAAGATTCCTGGAATCCATTTCTAAAGATTTTTCCAGAGGTCTAGGATATTACCCTGGAATCTGCATTTAAGCAAGCTCCTTGGGTGACTTTAAGGACTCCTTTTATAAAAAAAAAAATATAATATTTATTAAAGGTTTGTTGTAACATAATTCACATACCATAAAATTCATTCACCTAAAATATAATTCAATGGCCTTTAGTATAATACATTCACATTTCAGAACATTTTCATCACACACCCCCACCCTACCGCAAAAAAACAAAACCCTGAACCCATTAGCAGTCACTCTCCATTTTCCCCAAATCTCCCAGTCCCTATTCTATTTTCTATCTTTATAGATTTGCCTATTCTTTACATTTCATATAAATGGAGTCACATTATGTGGGGTCTTTTGTAATTGGTCGCTTTCTCTTAGTATACAGTTTTCAAGGGTCATCCATATTTCAACGTGTGTCAATATTTCATTCCTTTTATTGCTGAATAAAATTCTGTCCTATAGCTAGATCACATTTTATTTATCCATTCATCAGTTGATGGACATTTTCATTGTTTTCATTTTTTGGCTATAATGAATAATGCTGCTATGAACATTCATTCACAGGTTATATAGACATGTTTCCATTCCCCTTGTGTAAATACCTAAAAATGGAATAGCTGAGTCATATGTTAACTCTGTTTACCAGCTAGAGGAAATGATAGACTGTTTTCCTAGCTGGCTGCACCATTTTACATTCCCACCAGCAATGTATGAGGATTTTAATTTCTCCAAATCAATGGTGCCACTTGTTACTATGTATTTCTGATTATAGTCATCCTAGTGGGTGTGAAGTAGCATCTTCATGTAGTTTTAACTTGCATTTCTCTAATGGGTAATGACGCTGAGCATCACATCTTTTAATGGGTTTATTGGCTATTTGTATATCTTCTTTAGAAAAAAATTATCCTTTTTGAGAAACAATGATATTGCCAGATTAGTATGGACAATAGAGGCCAGACATGGTGGTTCATGCCTGTAATTCCAGCACTTTGGGAGGCCAAGGAGGGAGGACTGCTTGAGCCCATGAGTTCAAGACCAGGGCAACAGAGCAAAATCCCTGTGTCTATTAAACAAACAAACAAACAAAAAAGCACAATAATGCAAGGGACAGAAACACGTCAAATGTTTAAATCCACAAGTTCGTACTGTTACAAAAAGGAAAATTATCATTGGAGGATGTTGGCAAACCAATTCATTATTTTGAAAATTGCTTAATATAAGCAGAAATTTATCCTGATTTCTCATATGTATTCTACACCTAGGTAAGCAAATGGCTGATGAGAAAAAACTTCACTTTAAATAAGTGGGGCCAGGTGCAGTGGCTCATGTCCATAATCCCAGCACTTTGGGACGCCAAGGCTGGTGGATCACCTGAGGTCAGGAGTTCAATACCAGTCTGGCCAACATGGTGAAACCCCATCTCTACTAAAAAACACAAAAATTAGCTGGGTGTGGTGGTGCGTTTCTGTAGTCCCAGGCACTAGGGAGGCTGAGGCAGGAGAATTGGCTGAATTGGGGAGGTGGAGGTTGCAGTGGGCCGAGATCATACCACTGCACTCCAGCCCAGGCGACAGAGCTAGACTCCATCTTAAATAAATAAATAAATAAACTGGGAGAAAATCTTCACAATCTATACATCTGACAAAGGACTAATATCCAGAATCTACAATGAACTCAAACAAATTAGCAAGAAGAAAAAAAACAATCCCATCAAAAAAGGGACTATGGACATGAATAGACAATTCTCAAAAGAAGATACACAAATGTCCAACAAACCTATGAAAAATGCTCAACATCACTAATGATCAGGGAAATGCAAATCAAAACCACAATGCCATACCACCTTACTCCTGTAAGAATGGCCATAATTGGCTGGGCGTGGTGGCTCACGCCTGTAATCCCAGCACTTTGGGAGGCCAAGGTGGGCAGATCACGAGGTCAGGAGTTCAAGACCAGCCTGGTCAACACAGTAACCCCCGTCTCTACTAAAAGTACAAAAAAAAAAAAAAAAAATTAGCCAGGCATGGTGGTAGGTGCCTGTAATTCCAGCTACTTGAGAGGCTGAGACAGAATTGCTTGAACCTGGGAGGCAGAGGTTGCAGTGAACAGAGATCCCGCCATTGCAGTCCAGCTTGGGTGACAAGAGCGAAATTCCATCTCAAAAAAAAAAAAACATTGGCTGGGCACGGTGGCTCATGCCTGTAATCCCAGCACTTTGGGAAGGGCAAGGTGGGTGGATCACCTGAGGTCAGGAGTTCAAGACCAGCCTGGCCAACATAGCAAAACCCAGTCTCTACTAAAAATATAAAAAGTAGCCAGGCATGGTGGCACAGGCTTGTAATCCCAGCTACTCGGGAGGCTGAGGCAGGAGAATTGCTTGAACCCAGGAGATGGAGGATGCAGTGAGCCAATATCGCGCTACTGCACTGCAACCTGGGCAATAGGGTAAGACTCCGTCTCAAAAAACAAAAGTAAACAAACAAACAAAAAATCAACCAATCTCAGTGTGTGTGCCTTATTTAGACTCTGATTCAAAGAGCCGTTTTAAAAAATTAGCACAATTAGGCTGGGTGCAGTGGCTCACGCCTGTGGGAGGCCATGGGGGGTGGATCACAAGGTCAGGAGATCGAGACCATACTGGCTAACATGGTGAAACCCCGTCTCTACTAAAGATACAAAAAATTAGCTGGGCGTGGTGGCGGGCGCCTGTAGTCCCAGCTACTTGGGAGGCTGAGGCAGAAGAATGGCGTGAAGCCAGGAGGCAGAGCTTGCGGTGAGCAGAGATCACCACTGCACTCCAGCCTGGGCCACAGAGCAAGACTTCGTCTCAAAAAAAAAAAAAAAATTAGCACAATTATAAAACAATCAGAAATTTGAACACTGCCAATATATTTAATTATATTAAATAATTATTAATTTTAAAAGATACGATTGTGGTTGTTTTAAAAGAAGTACTCATCTTTCGATATATACTTAAATATTTATAGATAACATGTAATGGATTTACTTCAAAGTAATATGGGAATAACGTGGGAAAGACAGAAGTAGGTAGAAGTACAATTGAAATAAGATTAGCCACGAGCTGATAATTGTCAAACTTGCTGATGGGTACATAAGGGTTTATTATGTGACCTCACCTACTCTTACATATTTTTATAATTTTCCAACTTTGTTATAATAAGTTTTTTAACAAAAGCTTGTCAAAGACAAAATAGGGTATATTGAATGATTATGATCACTGGCTGTGATCAAGAAGAAACTGGTAGCCTTTTATGATAGTTCTTGTAATATAAATGACATACAAGAATTTTTTCTTCCAATGCTAGGAAGCTATTAAAATCAGCAGCCTTTTAAAACAGGCCTAGCTAAATCACTTCAAATTCACCGCTTAGTTTTGCAGATAGAAACTTTGAGACTCAAAACTGTTTATAAACAACTAATATTAATTCAGTTTTCTCAGAAGTAAATATATTTGTTTAAATGACTTACCTCTAAGGCACAGAAATTAATCAAATGAGAAAATGCACTTAAAACTTTTAAGTGGCAAATGCAATTCACCTCTAAGGTCCAAATACTGTTAGTATGAGCAATATTTTTATTATCGAATGATATACTTCATGAGACAAGGGGGAAAAACATTTTCTGGGATTAACAGCTAACATCTGTTCCCTCAAAATAAATGCACAAATATACTATCTAATTGAGCAGAAAGGTTAGAGTTATCAGAAAGAGAGAAACAGAAAAAAACACTCTTACCGATCTATGTTTAACCAAAAAAGATTTGGTATGATGGCATAGAGTAAAACTACAAATAAAGAAAACAGAAACAAAGGAGTATGCCAATTCATGTAATGAGTGCCAACGAATCACTGGATTATTTTCTAGAGAGAAGAAAGAATATGTCCAGAATATATTAACTGGTTGATGGATGAGGCAAGTGAAATAATAGTTATAATGCATTATCTACAATATACGCATAAACTTAACCAAATCCCTCAACTTCATTACTACAGTATTCAACACTACAGTATTAACAGTTTTACTTTCTTATTAATGTACTCCATTGTTTCTTGTTTTTGCATTCCAAACTAAATTTTTACAAATTTGCACTAGTTTTACATAATTGCTTAGTAAAAATCTCCTGCTGGAAAAATGTTGACAAGAATGTGGAGCAATTCTTTGACACTCCTGGTAGAAATAGAAATTGGTGCAAAAACCTTGGAAATCAATGTGGCATTATCCAATTACGCTGAAAATGCATTAAATTAGTTTCCTGCGCCTACTTTAACAAATCACCACGAATTTTGTGGCTTAAAACAACAGATATTTATTCTCTCACAGTTCTGGAGGCTAGAAGTCTGAAATCGGTATCACTGGGCTGAAATCGAAGTGTGGGCAGGGCTACACTCCCTCCAGGGGCTCTAGGAAAGAATTCGTTTCTTGCTTCTTCCAGCTTCTAGTGGTTGCCAGCATTCCCTGGCTTGTGGCTGCATTAACTTTAATCTTTTCTTTGTGTAATCTCTTCCTGCCTCTCTCTTGTGCAGACACTTATGATTGCATTTAAATACTGATGATTCCACATCAAGACCCTTTCTCCATATGTGTTTGGCCATTCTTGCATTGCTATAAATAAATACCTGAGGCCGGGTGCAGTGGCTCACGCCTGTAATTCTAACACTTTGGGAGGCTGAGGTGGGCAGATCACTTGAGGCCAGGAATTCGAGACCAGCCTGGCCAACATGGTGAAACCCCATCTCTACTAAAAATACAAAAATTAGCTAGACGTGGTGGTGCGTGCCTGTAGTCCCAGCTACTCAGGAGGCTGAGGCGGAGAATCGCTTGAACCCAGGAGGCGCATGTTGGAGTGGGCCAAGATCACACCACTATACTCTAGCCTGGGTGACAGAGTGAGACTCTATCTCAAAAAAAAAAGAAAAGAAAAGAAAGAGAAAAATGACATACCTGAGACTCAGTAATTTATATAGAAAAGAGGTTTAACTGGCTCACAGTTCTGCAGGCTGTACAGAAAGCATGGTGCCAGCATCTGCTTGGCTTCTGGGGAGGCCTTAGGGAGCTTTTACTTGTGGAGAAAAGTGAAGTGGGAGCAGACATCTCTCAGATGGCAGAGTGGAAGCAAGAGAAAGTTACAAGGAGGTGCCACATACTTTTAAAAAACCAAATCTTCTAAGAACTCACTCACTAGTGAGGACAGCACCAAGAATACGCCCCTATCAGGCCCAACCCCCAACACTGGGGATTACAACTCAACATGAGATGTGGTGGGGACATATATTCAAACTACATCATCATATAGGATAATATTTACAGGTTGCAGGGACTAGCCTACAATCCATCAATCCACTCCTAGGTAATTCCCTATAGAAAGTCTTGTATATGAACACCAGATGACAAGAACAAGAATATTCATAGCAACACTGTTTATAATATCAAAAAGTGGAAACAACCCAAATATCCACCAACAGGAGAATGGGTACACTATGCCACAGTTATATAATCCAAAATTATGCAACAGTGAAAATAAATGAAGCATAGTGACACATATCAACACAGAAGAATCATATAACACATGCAGGGTCCAGGAAAATGCAAGTCCCAAAAAAAATACATGACATATTACATTTATATAATAAAGTCTTAAAATACACAAAACTAAAATAAGCCCTATATTGTTTAGGGCTATATGCATCATATGATAAAATAATAAAAGCAAAAGAAAAACAAAATTCAGAAGGGCAGTTTCCTATGTGAAAGAGAGGGAGAGTTGGTCTTGTACAGCTGAGCAGGAGCTTTAAAGGTACTAGTAAGGGTCTATATCTTAAATGGATGATAGGATCACAGGAAAACAAGGGGTGTGTGTGTGTGTTTGTATGTGTGTATATTTAAAAGGGCTACCCAAAAGATAGAGATACACAAACATGCATATTCACATCCACTCAGACCTTTTAAATACAGACAGTCCCTGACTTATGATGTGCTTACATCTAGATAAATCTATCGTAAGTGGAAAAATATAAACCGAAAACACTTTCAGCTGGGCATGGTGGCTCATGCCTATAATCCCAGCACTCTGGGGACCGAGGCAGGTGGATCACCTAAGGTCAGGAGTTTGAGACCAGCCTGGCCAACATGGTGAAACCCTGTCTCTGCAAAATATACAAAAATTAGCCGGGCATGGTGGCACACACCTGTAATCCTAGCTACTCAGGAAGCTGAGGCAGGAGAATTGCTTGAACTTGGGAGGCAATGGTTGCAGTGAACCAAGATTGCACCACTGCACTCCAGCCTGGGTGACAGAGTGAGACTTAAAAAAAAAGAAAAGACACTTTCAACTTACAGTATTTTCAATTTATGATGGGTTTTTCAGGATGTAATTCATCATAAGTCAAAGAACATCTGTATATAATTAATAATAAAAAATTATAATTCCTATTGGTTATTATTCTAGTACTGGAAAGCAGACTAAGATCACCATCCCCACTGCTGATAAGCATGAAATGGTTTCTCTAGAGATGTGGCTCTATCACTGTATAATGAAAGTATTCCCAATGCAAGGTGTGATAAGCCCAAGTGCTTCACATTTTTAGGAAGTATGAGCTGATGCACAAGCTACACTTGGGGTGATGCTGCAATCAGCTCTGCCCTTCTGAATTTTGTTTTTCTTTTGCTTTTATTATTTTATCAGAGCTATTGCTTGTCTGAGGGACACTGAAGCCTAGACCAGGGGCTCTCCCATTAAGGTGGGAGGGAGAAACTGTCTTCCAGGTGGCATCTGGCAAGGTCTAGAGATATTTTTGGTTGTCGCAAGTACAGAGAAGCTAGTGGCATCTAGTGGGTAGCATCCAGGGATGCAGCTAACATCCTACAATGCACAGGACAGCCCCATAGCCAAGAATGATCTGGTTCAAAATGTCAATAGAACTGAGGATGAGAACGCCTGGTCTATAGTGACCCCCTGATAGAGTGTGTGCAGTAAGGCTAACTATTGCCATCTGACATTAAGTACAACAATACAATCTGTCATAAAAGATATAGAAAGCCCCTGTTTGCAAAATTTATCAATCCTCAGAATTGTATACAGGAATGATTATATTCATATGCTGAATTTGACAAATTTTACATATGATTATTAGGTACCAAAAGGATTCTGATAGATTGCATGCTCATCAAGGGTGGGGATTTACATTCATTCATCTTTATACCTTCTGCATTAAACTCTCAATGTGTCTTGAATTGTTCCTCCTGAAATAAGGCACAGAACACAACACCTGGCACATGGTAAGCACTCAATAACATTTACTAATATTATTTTTTTTAATATTTTTCAAATTAACTTTAGACTCTTGTCAGTATAGCTTACAGCTTTGTCTATTTTGTTCACCAATGCATCCCAAGCGCCAGAGAACCTGGCACATAATACGTGCTAGACAAATATTTATTGAACGAGCAATTGATTAAAAATGCTACCTGTCAGTGCACATACATTAAAAATGCTACCTGCTAGTGCACATACATGCTCCCCCAAAACAAGACAGTAAACTACAGAAGGAGCAACAGACACAATAAGGCACCACTTCCAAATGCACTCCCAGGTCAGCATTTCTATTTGAGACTTCTGACCCTTCACCTTTTTTTTAAGATCAGAGGCATTAACCTGTGCCTCTAAACCTGTGGTTTGTAACTGTTGGGCTGAATGTGAATATGCACCCAGTGACTACTCAATAAAAATTCCCAATAACTATGGCTGCCCTAAGTCCCTCTAAGAAACATGAGAAATGTTACCTATTTTATGCCACTGAATCTTACCCTTCCTGTCAATTCCTGCTCACAGCTGTGCCTAACTAATTAAAACTCCCTGGAAACCTCGTCTATCGCTTTACTGGTTATTTCTTCTGCTACATGAAAAGACTCTACTTTAGAATTCAAATCCATCTGTCTCCCTCAGTCTGCAAAGAACAAATGTTCAGAAAAACTAACCAACTAGCTAAAATTAAATGTACCTTTCCCAGCTAAGACTTAATATGTGTTGGGGGCAGGGAGCAAGGAATCTAAGGATAAACCACTAAAAAAGAAGATAAAACAAAGCTTAACCATATTAGATAGTACATAGATAGTCATTCAACTCCCATCTTAGCAGACCAGGGACAAATCCAGAAATTCTTGGTTGAAATGGATTTATATCCAAAGGCAAAATTTTTTGGTGAAGCTAATATATGTCAAACATTGCTCACCCAAAATAATATGACTCTAGACCCCAAAGGTTTGCTCATCCATTTTCCTCTCATTTGGACCTCAGAGAGCCTAAATTGGCTCATAACCTATAGCTTCACTTTTTGATATATGAAATTATTTATTTTTGAAGACTAACTATTGTCATCTGACATTAAGTACAACAATACAATCTCTCACAAAAGGATTTATTGTTGAACTACTGGTCCTACCCCATGGTCAGAAAAACACTAAAGGCTGGGCATGGTGGCTCATACCTGTAATCCTAACACTTTGGGAGGCCAAAGCAAGAGGATTGCTTGAGCCTGGGAGTTCAAAACTAGCCTGATCAACACAGCAAGACCCTGTTCTCAACAAAAAAATTAAAAATTAGCCAGTTGTGGTAGTGCCTGCCTGTAGTCCTACCTGCTCAGGAGGCTGAGGTGGGATGATCGCTTGAGCCTAGCAGTTTGAGGCTGCAGTGAGGAATGACTGTACCACTGCACTCCAGCCTGGGTGACAGAGTAAGACCCTGTCTATTTAAACACAAACAAACAACAACAACAACAAAACAATAAGAAATGTAATCTAGTTTTTATGACCTTTCTTTGGAACCTATAACTTCAAACTTCTAAGAGTTGTATCAATTATTAAAGTAAAATATATAAAATTACCTGATCTTAATGCTGCTTTTACTATCGCATCTGAGTTATAGTTTTGCCTAGAAGTAATTATAGGATGAATACACGAAAATATTCTACAACACTGAAAAAAACTCTAAGGCAAAATGGATTTTAAGCAAGAAGTTGCCTCTGTGCGATTTGATTAAATTTTTGCTGCCAAAACCACGTATGCCAAATTATACTATGTTATATCTATCTTCTGTGATGTCACAAGACATCTAAAGTTCAACTTCTCTTTCCAATATGATTTTTTACCAAAGGAATCCTTTCCCTAGTAAGTACTGTAACAGTTAAAATGAAGCATAAATCACAATCTCTCACAACCAAAAAATTTTACATCTTAGAAAGTTCCTTCAAAAACATTGTAATTTATTACACTGATGCACTTGTAATTTACAACACTCTGTAACACTCAGAGGTTACTAATAAAATGCAACAAGGTTCCTTCTTTCATGTCCAAAATCATATAACTGTACAATTTTAGAATTTCACAAAAACTCCAAATCTACAGCAAAATCACCTCCAAAGACATGTCAAATCTTTTTTTTTATTACACTGGAAATCTGCTGTACCAAATATAACAGAAAATAAATGTACAAGACTTGGGCTTAAAAATATTTTTGTGCCGGGCGAGGTGGCTCACGCCTGTAATCCCAGCACTTTGGGAGGCCGAGGCGGGCGGATCACGAGGTCAGGAGATCCAGACCATCCTGGCTAACACGGTGAAACCCCATCTCTACTACCAAAAATACAAAAACTTAGCCGGGCGTGGTGGTGCGTGCCTGTAGTCCCAGCTACTAGGAGGCTGAGGCAGGAGAATGGCGTGAACCCAGGAGGCGGAGCTTGCAGTGAGCCGAGATGGTGCCACTGCACTCCAGCCTGGGCGACAAAGCGAGACTCCGTCTCAAAAAACAAACAAACAAACAAACAAACAAAAATTTTTGTTACATATTGTAAAAGGTTTAACCTGCATCCTTGATGTCCCAGAGCACACAGGTAGCATTCTTTCAAAACTATACTTCAAATTCTTTGACATTCTATTTCTTTGAACTCTATCTCTAAATAAATTAATTAAACAGCAGGTTCCAAATGCAATTCAACAAGCTTTATGTATGACATGGCTTCTGATGTACAAAGCAGTAATATGCACTGCAAGGATTAAAAAACATTTGAAGGTACAAAAATACTGAACATTGTTTGTATTAGAGAAAAAACTGAGGCTGTGCATGGTGGCTCAGGTCTGTAATCCCAGCACTTTGGGAGGCCAGGGAGGGAGGATCACTTGAGGTGAGGAGTTTGAGACTAGACTGGGCAACACGGCAAGACCCCACCTCTACAAAAAAAATTAAAATTAGCTGGGCGTGATGGTACACGCCTGTAGTCTTAGCTACATGAAAGGCTGAGGTGGGAGGATTTCTTGAGGCCAGGAATACATAGCTACAGTGAGCTATGATCACGCCACTATACTGCAGCCTGGGCAACAGAGAGAGAGACCCCATCTCTTGGGAAAAAGAAAAAAAAAAGTGAAATCAACCTAAAATATTTACCAACAGGAGATGGGCTAAATCACCTGTGAGGAAGTTAAAAAATAATGAGGCTAAATGATATACATGTGAATAAAGCTGAGGCCAGATATTGAGTGAAAAAAACAAGTTGCAAAAACATGCATATAACAACATTGATGTTTTAAAAAAGACAATACTGTATGAATAGCTCCGATGGGTAGCATCTTCAGGTTTTGTGACTAACCAAGCTAAGAGTTGAGATGAACTTGCCTGGAGGAAGCCAACTAAGGCAGGGAGGATAATGGGATGGCTTTTGAATAGGGCTTAATGTGAATCCTAACTCTCTATCTACAAGGCTCCCCAAAGCAAGTCTGTAGATCATTTAACAATTTTTAGTAATCAATTTTGATTTCCATTCATTTAAAACTGTAAGGGGCAACCTTTAGAATTTTAACTCCAACTATTTCCAACCCTTAATGGCTTCAAGGACAAAAATCAACAACTACAGAAATATCCTAGAATGTCCTGTTTTAGCAAAACACTAAAGCTGAAAACCAAAAACTGCAGGGGTGTTATAACTGGTCCTCCGGTTTCTGTAACAATTCAGATGAGTGTCAAGAATAAAGAACACGGCCTGGTAAACTGCAACACTATAAGAAACTAAGCAAGCCATCCAACACTTTTGTTCAAAATACAAACTCCAAAACTAGCTTAACTCAGAGCTCACAAAAAGCTCAACAGGGCAGAGGCACATATGTATGAATACAGAAAAGGGTAGACTTGGGGGAAGATGGCAGTAGGTCTCTGGACTGTCTTGAGTTTTTCCTATCACATATAAAATGTTTGGATTAAGAAAAAAATCAGGGCCAGGTACGGTAGCTCATGCCTGTAATCCCAGCACTTTGGGAGCCTGAGGCAGGTGGATCACCTGAGGTCAGGAGTTCAAGACCAGCCTGACCAACATGGTGAAACCCTGTCTCTATTAAAAATATAAAATAGGCCGGGCGCGGTGGCTCAAGCCTGTAATCCCAGCACTTTGGGAGGCCGAGACGGGTGGATCACGAGGTCAGGAGATCGAGACCATCCTGGCTAACACGGTGAAACCCCGTCTCTACTAAAAAATACAAAAAAATTAGCCGGGCAAGGTGGCGGGCGCCTGTAGTCCCAGCTACTCGGGAGGCTGAGGCAGGAGAATGGCGTGAACCCGGGAGGCGGAGCTTGCAGTGAGCTGAGATCTGGCCACAGCACTCCAGCCTGGGCGGCAGAGCGAGACTCCGTCTCAAAAAAAATAAAATAAAATAAAATAAAATAAGCCAGGCGTGGTGGCGCATGCCTGTAATCCCAGCTATTTGGGAGGCTGAGTCAGGAGGGCTGCTTGAACCCGGGAGGTAGAGGTTGCAGTGAGCTGAGATCATGCCATTGCACTCCAGCCTGGGCAACAAGGAAACTCCGTCCCCACAAAAAAAAGAAAGAAAAGAAAAGGAAAAATCAGGCTGGGTAGAGTGGCGCATGCCTGTCCCAGCACTTTGGGAAGCCAAGGTAAGAGGATCACATGAGCCCAGGATTTCAAGATTAGCCTGCCTAGTATAGTAAGACTCCATCTTTTAAAAATTGCCAAAAAATAGTAGGGTGTGATGGCATGCACCTGTGGTCCCAGCTACTCAGGCGGCTGAGGCAGGAGGATCACTTGAGCCCAGGAGGTTGAGGCTGCAGTAAGCCATGCTGGCCCTGCTGCACACACCAACCTGGGCGACAGAGCAAGACCCTGTCCACCACTAAAAAAAGAAGAAAAGAGTGTGATGGAAGAACAAGGTCAGAAGAAGAAAAAAGAAGAAAAAAATCAGGACAATGAAATGATATGAAAACAATAAACAAGACTTTAACTCCTGTCTATAAAAACAAACAAAACAACCAACCAAACAGGCAAATCTTAATAGTATAAGAAACACAAAAGTAAATACCAGAATAAGCAATTAGAGGAAAATTAGTTTACAAGAGAAAATGAACTATATATTAATTATATTATGGCATTTGTTACAGAGACTGGAAGTAAATTCATGAAATAATGAGGTTCGAGTAACTTATATTTTCTTCTTTTTGCTTTTTCAAATTTTGTCAGGTGAGTTTGTATGGCTTTTGTAGGTGCTATTTTAGAAAGAACAGAAAGCAAACATTGATCTTTCCTGAATGTTCTAGAGCTATGGCTCAAGAACTCATAGGAAGTCTTGGTAGTTAGGAGCAACATTTACCAAATGTTTATGATGTGTTGGATTAAGACGCTTCCATTCACTATAGTCCTTAACCTGGAAAACCACAGCATCAGGTAGCTAAGGAGTGCAACTGTCCCCATTTCACAGGTAAGAAAACTGCGGGTTTAGAAGGTTAACCCACTGGCCAAGGTTACCTCACTTGTAATTGGTGAACTAGAATTAAAAGGAAGTCTCTAAACTCAGAGCCCACTTTGTGAACCACACTACCTGTGTTTCTCACACATACCTGATAAGAATCACCTTGAGCACTGGTGAAAAAATCATATTCCCCCTATGCCTTCCACCAGAGATCCTAGGAATCTGCATACTTAACAGACATTCCAGAAATTCTTTTCTCTGTCTCCTTTTGTTTCCTTTTCTTTCCCTCCCCTCAGATCACTCTGGTACGTACCAGCAATACTTATCAAGTGCAGCTTGAGAAACTCTGCCCACCCTCTACTGCCACTCAAACTTTTTATTTAGGATGAAGCCTATTACTACACTGGCTCTCATTGTAGGATGAGCTATTTAAATGCCAGATACTGGACTCCGAAACAAGCACAAACAAAACCTAGACAATCTATGGTTGAAGCTACTCTTGGCTTTCCAGAGAGAGAGAAATGGTCACCTTATAACATAAATCAGGAAAGATTTTTGTGTTGAGGCTGCCATAGTTCTTGAATTTCTCCAGCCCTGACAGTTGCTCTGAGAGTCATATTTTCCCCAGCCAGAACTCAGTGGTGGGGAAAGGAGCAGGGCAGTATGTTGAGTGACCACCCTATTTGATTGCTCTCCTTTTTTAAAATATGATAAAAGGAGACAGAATTTCACATTCCTAAATAAGAGCTTTCCTAGCTCTTAATTGAAACAGGTTATCAGTTATTTGGATTAGCATTTCATATGTCCATATATACTGGAAGTGGTGGTGCCCAAGGCAAACTGGAGAGATCATGTCCCTCCTAAAGGCATTCAAAGCATATTTTAAAACCTCTGCACATCAAACAAAATCTATCTGTGAGTTGAATCTGGCCTTCTAACTACAGTTTGCAATTCCTCTGGCTTCAATTTTTCATGTTTCTTTTTTCATAAATGTATACATTTATCATATAAAATATATATTTATATATCTCAGGAAGGAGGAGCAAATGTTGAATAAAAAATATCTGATGATAAGTTGGTGTCTGTCAAGCAGGCTCTTTGAAAAAGGAGACTCAGCCAGGCACGGTGGCTCACGTCTGTAATCCCAGGACTTTCGGAGGCCGAGGTGAGTGGATCACTTGAAGCCAGGAGTTCAAGACCAGCCTGGCCAACATGGCAAAAATCCATCTCTACTAAAAATACAAAAATTAGCTGGGTGTGGGAATAGTAGCACACTTGTAACCCCAGCTACTTGGGAAGCTGAGGCATAAGAATCGCTTGCAACCCAGGAGGCAGAGGTTGCAGTGAGCCAAGATTGCACCACAGCACTTCAGACTGGGAGACAGAGACCCTGTCTCAAAAACACAAAAAAAGAAAGAAAAGAAAATGGAGACTCCAGAATTGGGAAGAACTTAGCAATTGAAATACAAATCCAGGGAAACTTAAGGAATTTACTTGCACTTCAATTACCTAATTTAACCATCAATATGCAAATATCATACATCAGAACCCTAATGGAGCTATGATTCACAACCTTTCTTTTATTCCAACATAGCTGAGAGAGACATCACACTGTGGTTTCCTAAAGCCGAGATGCTCAGGGCAGAAGGAGAGGGGGGCCCCACGGCAGGTGGTAAGAACTGCTGATTTAGAACATAAGGACAGTATGTTGGCCCAAGCTGTGTCTGCTCTCATGCCAATTGCTTGCCAGATGAACTGTACACACATTCCATTTATATGGATGACGTGTAACAGGACGATATACAGAATTCCGTGCTTGAGCTTTTTCAGGCTGTCACTTCATGGGCTCTGCCTCTATCTTTGCCCCAGGCTTGGTTCACTTCTGAGTCTGGACAGGCCATAGAGATCTACCATAAAATAGCAGAAGACCATGAACTTTTATAATTTGAACATTTTAAAGACCAAGCTATTTTAATTGCAGGTGGAAAAACTTAAAAATCTTTTTAAATTTAATTAAATCGCTGCAGCACAGAGAAAAGTTATGGTTGATATTAAGAAATAAGCTAGATTAACACAAGAGTAGTTCTACAAGGGAATGCATTAGGAGGAGCATATACTTTATCTGGGTAACCCTAGAATCTTTCTATTTCTATAAGCGACCTCTCAAGCAAGAGGTAAGAAACCAATCAGTTTCATAGTTGAGAGAAATAAGCCTCACCAAACAGACTCTACTACGCCCTTGAAATAGGTTTCAGAATGCTCCTGAACGTTGTATCAAACGGAACTATGGATGGAAAACTTAAAACTTATATTCACTAAAATATTATGTGGAGCATAATCCTATTTTTATAAAAAATGTGGGCCAGGAGCTCATGCCTATAATCCCAGCACTTTGGAAGTCTAGGCAGATGAATCGCTTGAGGCCAAGAATGTGAGACCAGCCTAGCAACATAGCTAGACCCTGTCTCCATAAAAAAAATTAAAAGATGAGCCAGACACAGTAGTGTGTACATATAGTCCCACCTCCCTGGGATTGCTTGAGCCCAGGTATTCGAGGTTGCAGTGAGCTATGATCACACCACCACAGTCTAGCTAGCTTGAGCAACAAAGTGAAACCCCCTATCTTTTGGGGGGGGAAAAGTGCATACTAGCAAGAAATGAAAAAATATATAAATAAATAAATAATACTAAGCATTTATATATTTAGAGACAGGAAGAGGAGGAGCAGGTTCAAAATCTTAACAGTGGAGGAATTATGGTTGATTTTCATCTTTTTTTGTTATCTTTATTTTCTACGTTGTTTACAATAAACACAGATTGCCTTTGAATGAGGAAGGAGATGATATCCTGGAAAAATAATTAAAATATAACATTAGGTGCTACAAAACAAAAATAAAATATTTTTACTACTTTTAGAAATATTATGCATAAAGAGGCCGGGTGCAGTGGCTCACGCCTGTAATCCCAGCACTTTGGGAGGCCAAGGCGGGCGGATCATGAGGTCAGGAGTTCGAGACCAGCCTGGCCAACATGGTGAAACCCCATCTCTACTAAAAATACAAAAACTTGGCTGGGTATGGTAACACGCGCCTGTAGTCCCAGCTACTCAGGAGGCTGAAGCAGAAGAATCGCTTGAACCCAGGAGTCAGAGGTTGAGTGAACAGAGATCGCGCCACTGCACTCTAACCTGGGCGACAGAGCAAGACTCCGTCTCAAAAAAAGAAAAAAGAAAGAAAGAAAGAAAGAAGAAAAAGAAAGAAAGAAAGAAAGAAGAAAAAGAAAAGAAATATTATGCATAAATAAACCTAGAAGAAAATACGGCCAAATCAACATTTAAAATTTTTGTTGCATGTTATTTCCTTATCAGGTTACTTCCCAGTGAAGAGTCTAATTGGCAAAGATAAGGCATGCTCCTGGGGAAGAAGTCAGATGAAAACATTTAGTTTTGCTTCCCTCTTGTTATATGAATCTCAATCTCATGCTGAGAACAGATGGCAAAAAAAAAAAAAAAAATTGGCACAGAGCACAGCTACGGCAGTACAAATATGGTGGTCAGCAGGAAATACATTATTCTTAATTTGAACCTTTTCCTGGAAACAGTGCCTGGAGTGTTACGGAGTAAAATGGGTGAACAGGTGTAGGAGGATTTTATTTTGGGCAAGGGCTGAAGGCAAAGGAGAAAAATTAGTTTGATTTAAGGAGCCTACCTAATTCTAGAAAAGAAATAAAACAGACTGGGAATACTTTGAATAATTTTATATTTCTGTAAATGTTTATATTTTTTGGAAAGGCTATCAATAATATGATTTTTTTTTTCTTTTTCTTTTTCTTTTTTTTGAGAGAGGGCCTCACTCTGTTGCCCATGCTGGAGTGCAGTGGCATGAACACAGCTCCCTGCAGTCCCAAACTCCTGGACTCAAGTGATCTTCCTGTCTCATCCTCCCATGGAGCTGGACCCATAGGCGTGCACCACCATGCCTGGCTAATTAATTTATTTTATTGTAGAGATGGGGTCTTGCCACGTTGCCTAGGCTGATCTCCTGGGCTCAAGTCATCTCCTGCCTTGGTCTCCCAAAGTGCTGGGATTACAGGCATGAGCCACCACACCCAGCCATACGATACTTTTTATTTAGATACCAAATGTCTTCTTAGAACTCTAAACTCAAAATAAACGTGCTATTCTCATGATATGCTAAAAGGAGGTAATAATCATTTCTGGGGAAACGGCATGTGTTATCAGAAATAATAATATTTTGCATAACTTCTCTTGCTTTGGCTTCACTGATTTTTAGAGCAGCATCGTCAGGTTCTCATAAGCTTTTAAGTATTCTAATAGAGACCCAAGAATCTGCTTCTGAGAGGTTTAAAGGACCCACGTTGTTTTTCTCTATTAAAGATATGTACTAGTACTATACATGAAACCAATGAAGTCAAAAAGGCCCTCCCCAGTCTGTCAGTATATTTTTATCTAACAAGTTTTAGTGTTCTTGGATGAATTCATTTTTCTAATCTTCAAAGAATCAAATATCTTTATAGTGTCCCTCAAGTAAGTAAGACTTTATTTCATTATAAGAAAAAATAATACAATTTTAAAAGCTTAAGGTTGCCAGCAAGACACACCCTCAAGGTTCATTCTCCACATACGGCTTGCTCTGATTTACGGTGCCAGTACTTTTGGCCATGCAACACACTACCCTTTGTTCTCCTGGTTACTGGTCTCAGTGACAGGGCTAGGTCAACTATTTTGGCTAATATGGCTAGCTCAGTAGATTAGAACCAAATATAAGTGTGGCTCAATTTAAATTAAGGGCCTATTAGTCTCCCTAAGAAAGAGCTTAATTCCATGTCAGAAATCTACTGGAGTGTGAATGGCAGCATACATCATCACCTTCATTCAAAATGTGTGGTCAGCTTGGTCACTGGCTACCTCATTTCGTATTCTACAGAGGAGGACATCAGTTTGGTTGGGTAAGGGTTTATTTCCCGTATCTTGCAGATCTGAAGATCTGTACCTAGCTTTCTGTGTAGGTATATCAAATAGCCCCTGCACTCCCTGCCTGACTTGCTTTATTAATGTTTTCAAATAATTCAAATCTCTTGCTTCCAAGTAGAAGCTTACTGTAAGATGAGCAGTCCCTGTGCATGAAGGAGACAAGGAGACCAGCCTCATGATAGTGTCAGAAGTGGTGGTTTGGCACTATCATCTCTAACCAAATGTGCAGGGCAGGGCAGGTTTGCATCTGCCAGGACACAGATAAGGGAGTATGGCTGGCCTTCCTTCTCCTATCTCAAAATATGGCTTATAACAGCATGGACATCTTCTCTAGGTAACCAATTTAAATAATCTTTTAATAGTAGAAAACCAGGCCGGTGGTTTAAGAAACAAGTCTGTTTAAGCAAGTATTCCAACAAAGACAAATCTATAAATTTCCAGGTCTGTCTATAAACTATTCATAGTGGTTAAATATCATGCTTTAATAAATATACATTTCTAGGCAAGGGGTAAAAGTGAAATTTAGTGTGTTCAGTTGTCTTCTTGCATTAAAGCTACAGATAAATCATGGAAGATCACAAATGACTATTTTTACTTTTTTTAATGCTACACTGACTGACATAAAGATTTCACTACCAAGGATGGCATAAGTACCTACTTAGTAACATAGCTGAATAGATAAAATTACTGTCGGCATGTTTAAAAGGCAAAAATTCTTACCCAAAGTATCTCAGTCATCTCAGTCACTAATCTTTCTGTTACTCAGTTTCTTAGTCTTAAAACAAAGACAGAATGAATATGGCCTATGTCCCTTCACTTTCTTATTTTGGTGTTTTCATTCAATTTAACAGATATTCAGCAAAACTACCACACTATGGGTAGTGAGAAGGCTGAGGAGCTCTCATATAAATGCATGTGCAGTTATAGGGAAACTAATAACTTTTCCTATTAAGAAGCTTTTGCTTTTTTTTTTTTTTTTTTGAAACAGGGTCTGCTCTTGCACATAAGAACCTTTCGATTAGATGAAGAAAATACATGTGGTGGCGGGGAGGGGACATCAGAAGAATATGAGTCAGGGCAGCTGTTCTCAACCCTGGCTGAGTATTAGAATTGCTTTTAGAGCTTTTTTTTTTTTTTTTCTGAGACGGAGTTTTGCTCTGTCGCCCAGGCTGGAGTACAGTGGCGCGATCTTGGCTCACTGCAAACTCCACTGCCCAGGTTCACGCCGTTCTCCTGCCTCAGCCTTCCTAGTGGCTGGGACTACAGGCACCTGCCACCACGCCCGGTTAATTTTTTGTATTTTTAATAGAGACGGGGTTTCACCGTGTTAGCCAGGATGGTCTCGATCTCCTGACCTTGTGATCCACCCCCCCCTTGGCCTCCCAAAGTGCTGGAATTACAGGCGTGAGCCACCGCGCCCGGCCTGCTTTAAGAGCTTTTAAACGAGACTAATGAGTTGGTTTCATCCCAGTCTGGTTACCTTAGAATATCTGTGGATGGAGCCTAGGCATCTTTTTATTTATTTATTTATTTTTGAGACAGAGTCTTGCTCTTGTTGCCCAGGCTGGAGTGCTGTGGCACGATCTCAGCTCATTACAACCTCTGCCTCCCGGACTCAAGCGATTCTCCTGCCTCAGCCTCCAGGGTAACTGGGATTACAGGTGCCTACCACCATGCCTGGCTAATTTTTATATTTTTAGTACAGACAGGGTTTCACCATGTTGGCCAGGCTGGTCTTGAACTCCTGACCTCAGGTGATCCACCCACCTAAGCCTCCCAAAGACATCATTTTTTCCATTTTTTTTTTGGAGACAAGGTCATGCTATGTTGCCCAAGATGAAGTACAGTGGTGCCATCACAGCTCACTGCAGCCTCAGCCTCCTGGGATCAAGCAATCCTCCCACCTCAGCCTCCCAAGTAGCTGAGACCACAAGTACATGCCACAATGCCCAGCTAATTTTTAAATTTTTTTTTAGAGACAGAGTCTTGCTATGTTGCCCGGGCTGGTCTTGAACTCCAGGGCTCAATCTATGCTCTTGCCTTGACCTCCCAAAGTGCTGGGGTTGCAGGCATGAGACACCACAACCCGCCCAATGTAAGTGTTTTAAACTAAGACAACAATCATTCTGACTTGTGATGAGACCTTGTCTATAATGAAGAAAACTTCAGAATTCCTATAAATTGCCAAAAGGCTAGAAGCATCATTGATTTCCTGTTAGCAAACATCCGTGACAAAGACTAAGTCCTTGCTTTAGCCCAGACCAAAACAGAACATCAACTCTATGGTAACTAGCAGAAGAATTTCAAAAGAACCAAGGAGCTGACTGACAGCCACCTGACTGGCAGCCATCATTACCAGGTTAAAACTATGTCTGACAATGTTTCTTGACAGCTCTGCAGTTCCAAGAATGAGCACACGGCTTCATTACAATCAAGGGGCAACTTAAAGAACAGGTGAGGGATTCTTTCTAAGTATCTTTCTAGGCTAATGGATATTTTATCAAACCTGTCCTATTTCCCTAAATTCTAAACATGCTACTGAGAGAAAAGGCTCTAAAATTATTAACCCATGTACAGACTATTTTGTTTTTGTCATTTCTCTTGTAGAAGAACATATATTACTTTTAAAATGTCAGCTTCATATTGTCTTTTATATTTTCTAAAATGTGGCTCTTTCCTGAGTTTCAACAATGACTGGTTGAATAGAGATGAGTTATTTTAAGAAACTACAGGCTGGCCAGGCGCGGTGGCTCAAGCCTGTAATCCCAGCACTTTGGGAGGCTGAGACGGGCGGATCATGAGGTCAGGAGATCGAGACCATCCTGGCTAACATGGTGAAACCCCATCTCTACTAAAAATACAAAAAACTAGCCGGGCAAGGTGGCGGACACCTGTAGTCCCAGCTACTCCGGAGGCTGAGGCAGGAGAATGGCGTAAACCCGGGAGGCGGAGCTTGCAGTGAGCTGAGATCCGGCCACTGCACTCCAGCCTGGGCGACAGAGCAAGACTCCGTCTCAAAAAAAAAAAAAAAGAAAAAGAAACTATAGGCTGCGTGTGGTGGCTCATGCCCGTAATCTCAGGCTTTGGGAGAACAAGGAGGCTGGATCACAAGGTCAGGAGTTCGAGACCAGCCTGGCCAATATGGTAAAACCTTGTTTCTACTAAAAATACAAAATTAGCTGGGTGTGGTGGTGCACGCCTGTAGTCCCAGCTGCTCAGGAGGCTGAGGCAGGAGAACCACTCGAACCAGGGAGGCAGAGGTTGCAGTGAGCCAAGATCGTGCCACTGCACTCCAGCCTGGGTAACAGAGTGAGACTCTGTCTCAAAAAAAGAAACTACAACCAGATCCTTTCATGCATCAAAGAAAAACCCAAAATAAGTTCTAAACTTCAGTTTTAAAAAGTTAGGCTAGAAGAATCATTTCCTATCCTCCTAGAATCCACTTGCTTGCTGAAAATATTATAGAAATAGAACTTTATTAATGTGAAGGGTAGTTTTAATCTCATCAACTAACATTTGCCAAAATGGAATATGTGCTCGACAGGATTAATAATAGTGGTTTTTAGCCAGCACAGCGGTGCATGCCTGTTGCCCAGCTACTCAGGAGGCAGACATAGGACAGTGACTTGAGCCCAGGAGTTAAAGGCCAGTCTGGGAAACAGAGCAAGACCCTACCTCTAAGAATAATAATAACAGATTTTTATTTTTTATTTTTATTTTTTTGAGATAGGGTCTTGCTCTGTTGTCCAGGCTGGAGTGCAGTGGTGTGAACACAGCTCACCGCATCCACGACCTACCAGGCTCAAGCAATCCTCCCACCTCAGCCTCTTGAGTAGGCACATACCACCATGACCAACTAATTTTTTAATTTTTTTAATTTTTTGTAAAAGCAGGATCTCGCTATGTTGCCAAGACTGGTCTTGACCTCCTAGGCTCAAGCAATCCTCCTGCCTAGGGCTCCCAAAGTGCTGGGATTACAGATGTGACCCATCACCCAATAGTGGGATTTTTTTTTAATCCATTGGTTTGAAATTCTTCACCCTAGCTCCTTAAAGAGACAGAAAGAGGGGAAAACCTGGGTGTGTTATTCAGAATGCTTCTATTAAAACCAAGGAGCAGCCAGGAGTTTGAGACTAGTCTGGGCAAACATGCTGAAACCTCGTCTCTACAAAAGATATAAAATTAGCTGGGCGTGGTTGTACACACCTGTAGTCCTAGCTGCTTGAGAGGCTGAGGAAGGAGGATTGCATGAGCCCAGGAGGCAGACATTGCAGTGGGCCAAGATTGCACCATTGCACGCCAGCCTGGACGACAGAGCAAGACTGTCTCAAAAAAACAAAACAACACACACACACACACACACACACATACACACACACACACAGCAACAGTTCAAATCTCAAATTATTTTGGGTCACCACTACAAAGTTATATTCTCAACCATGGTCTATGCTGGTTATTCCAATCCTAGTTCAATTTCAAACATCATAAATACTAAGAATTTAAGCCTTTGTACAAATAAAAACTAGACTCAAAACAAAGATGAGTGCTGCCCTACAGGTCAAATATTTATTCTATGCTATATTTAAATAAGCATAAGGTTAAGGGTTTGCCAAATGGGATTTTTTTGGGGGGCGGGGGGCGGGCACGGAGTCTTGCTCTGTCGCCCAGGCTGGAGTGCAGTGGCGCGATCTCTGCTCACTGCAAGCTCCGCCTCCTGGGTTCACGCCATTCTCCTGCCTCAGTCCCCGGAGTAGCTGGGACTACAGGTGCCCGCCACCACGCCCGGCTAATTTTTTGTATTTTTAGTACAGACGGGGTTTCACCGTGTCAGCCAGGGTGGTCTCCATCTCCTGACCTCGTGATCCGCCCGCCTGGACCTCCCAAAGTGCTGAGATTGCAGGCGTGAGCCACTGCGCCCGGCCTTTTTTTTTTTTTTTGAGACGGAGTCTTGCTGGGTTGCCCAGGTTGGAGTGCAGTGGCAGGATCTCGCCTCACTGCAACTTCCGCCTCCCGGGTTCAAGCCATTCTGCCTCAGCCTCCCGAGTAGCTGGGATTACAGGCGCGTGCCACTATGCCCAGCTAATTTTTGTATTTTTTAGTAGAGACAGGGTTTCGCCATGTTGGTCAGGCTGGTCTCAGAACTCCTAACTTCAGGTGATCCGCCCACCTCGGCCTCCCAGAGTGCTGGGATTACAGGGATGAGCCACTGCGCCAGCAGCCAAATGGGATTAAAAATATATATATATGTGGGCCAGGCACAGTGGCCGACGCCTCCGACACCTGTAATCCCAGCACTCTGGGAGGTCGAGGCGGGCGGATCACCAGAGGTCAGGAGTTTGAGACCAGACTGACCAACACGGTGAAACCCTGTCTCTACTAAAAAATACGAAAATTAGCCGGGCATGGTGCCAGGCACCTGTAATCCCAGCTACTCGGGAGGCTAAGGCAGAAGAATAGCTTGAACTCGGAAGGCGTAGATTGCAGCAGGCTGATATCGCGCCACTGCACTCCAGCCTGGGCGACCAAGCAAGAGACTCTGCCTCAAAAACAAAAATAAAGGCCAGGCACGGTGGCTCACACCTGTAATCCCAGCACTTTGGGAGGCCGAAGCGGGCAGATCACCTGAGGTCGGGAGTTCGAGACCAGCCTGACCAATATGGAGAAACCCCCGTCTCTACTAAAAATACAAAAATTAGCCGGGAGTGATGGCGTATGCATGCCTGTGATCCCGGCTGCTTGAGAGACTGAGGCAGGAGAATCGCCTGCGTGGGCACTCCAGCCTGGGCAACAAGAGCAAAACTCCGTCTCAAAAAAATAAAAATAAAAATAAAATAAGATGTGCCATTCTATTTAATTATATAAAGATTTATTCAATCACATTGTGTGGATGATATCACAGATGTGAACAGTATTAGGAAGCAAAAAGCAATCCCTTCACGTTTCTTAATATTCAAATAATTTTTTTTTAATTTGCCAAAATGAAATATAGTAAGTCAAAGGGATTTTATTTCTAAGGACTCTTGGATTATAAACAGAATTTCTAAAGGGGTAATATCTGGGGAGAGTCACTTGGCTCAGTCACTGACCTTCCTTTATCCTTGAGAGTGGCAATTTCATGACCCCAAATAGTACAAAAAATATGTCCCTCAAACGTACAAGCACCATATTAAGCTAACAGCCTTTGAAGGTCTATATTTACTGTGTCAAAGATAAGCTCAACTACAATTCGATTTGATTAAAAAATCAGTACAGTGCTACTCTAATCCAAAAAATGTGAAATGATTGCTAAAAATAAAGGGATATTGTAAATGGCACTAAATTGCATCAAAATGGGAATGAACACTAAATAATTACAACTATATACATTCCAAAAACTGAATGACAAAAGAAAGCTGAAAAATCCCCAGTACTTCTAATGAGATCTTTTCCTTCTCACTGTCTTTCTGGTGTGTGTTTTTGGGTTTTTTGTTTTGCTTTGTTTTTTGTTTAGAAAGACGGGGTTGGACTGTCACCCAGGGTAGAGTGCAGTGGCGTGATCTTGTCTCACTGCAACCTCCATCTCCCAGGCTCAAACCATACACCCACCTCAGCCTCCCAAGTAGCTGGGACTATAGGCATGCGCCACCACGACCAGCTAATTTTTGTATTTTTGGTAGAGACAGGGTTTTGCCATGTTGCCTAGGCTGGTCTCAAACTCCTGGGTTCAAGTGATCCTCCCACCTCAGCCTCCCAAAGTGCTGGGAGGCATGAGCCACCATGTCAGGCCCTTTACCTTTTCTTAATCAAGAAGGTAACATACAAAAACTGCCATGACAATCATATTCAAACACTTATGGATAGGGCTAGCTACCAAAAAGTTTAAGGTTCTTCTGACCTTTTAGGCTTCCTGATTAAAAAGAATTTTAAAAAGTTCCTTCACCCTTGCTGAGCTGGGGGTTTAGGCACTAGAAGTCTCTAAATGTTTACTCTCTGTTTTTGTGCTTATCTTGTCATTACAGTAACAGACAATTCATGGTATATGGACCATACTTTGAGAGGCATTGCTCTGTACATAACCTACTTAATTTTCCAGAGTAATTTTAAAAGCCTCCAAGTTCACAGTAATGACCACAATAGACCAAAGGAACTCAGTGTTTTCTGAAAAAAAGCAGGACTAAATGATTTCAAGATCTTTTTCAGCCCCACAAGTTCTATGATCCTAAAGCTAAAGATGTGGTTTGATTGGTAAGTAAAACGCTTATTGCCTAATGATAGGCATTTTTGTCACACCAACAGAACAGCTAAAACAGGAAAAGTCATAATAAAAAAAAAAAAGAGGGGGAAAATAAGCTCAGAGAAGAGAAAGAATGTAACTGTGAAGTAGACACTGACAGTGAGGAGATGTAGCTCAGTAAGACAGAAAAAACACCCATAGGCTGAGCAATATGGTGAAACCCCATCTGCCCAGCTACTGGGTGAGGGGCTAAGGTGGGAAGATAGCTTGAGTCTGGGAGGCTGAGGCTGCAGTGAACTGTGATGATAAGGAGGGAGGGAGGAAGCATGGAGGAAAAAAACAAACTACTACAGCAGTTACTTTCAAACACTCAGGGTAGGAGATGCGCTCTCACAAATTAGTGTCTGAAAACTGGTCTTTTTAATAATTAAGTCTAAGTCATGAAAGAAAGGTTAAAATATCTTTAAGAACTTTGTTTACCAAAGCAAAGAAGTATGTAATAAATAAAAGACTTATATCAAAAAGATTACATAGCATTTAAAAAAGACTCCTAGATTCACTATTTCAGAATCTTTATTATACAGTATGAGTTTTATGTTACTTACAAAATGCTAATGTATGGTATGAATGGCATTAATACAATTCTAGGCTTCCAGTAGGAGCTCAATAAACTGCTACTACCTTGTGTTTTATTCTTTACCTGCAGAAGCCTCCATGTTCTCATATCTAAAAGACAATTCTGGCCAGGCCCAGTGGCTCACACCTGTCATCCTAGCACTTTGGGAGGCTGAGGCAGGCCGATCACTTGAGGTGAGGAGTTTGAGACCAGCCTGGCCAACCTGGCGAAACCCTGTCTCTACTAAAATTACAAAAATTAGCTGGGCATAGTGGCAGGCACCTGTAATCTCAGCTATTCCGGAGGTTGAGGCACAAGAAGTTGCTTGAACCCGGGAGTCGTAGGTTGCAATGAGCCAACATCACGCCACTGTACTTCAGCCTGGTGACAGAGCAAGACTCTGTCTCAAAAAAAATAAAAAATAATTCCTATTGTATCTATCCCATGAGTTTATTTTTAGAGGAATAAAATAATGTTGTCAGTTAAACAAAATATAATTCATCCATAAAAGAAAATACTATAACCTATTAAAAAGAATTCAGAGCTGGGCACAGTGGCACACACCTGTAATCCCAGCTATTCAGGAGGTGAAGGCAGGGGGATCACTTCAGCCCAGGAGTTCAAGACCAGCTTGAGCAACATAGCAAAACCTCATTTCAAAAATTAAAAAAAGCAAAAAAAATTACATTTTATGTTATGAATATGAAAAATATCCTTACACATATTGTTTAGTATAAGGTACAAATGACACAATATTATTCAGGGGGTAGTAATAAATGTGCCTATCTGTCTATGACCATAGACAGATTATGACCAAAGAAAGGAAGCTTAAACTAACATTTTGAATCATAACTGATGACACCAAAAAGATTCATTCAAAACATATATCAATAAAATTTAGAGGAGATACTGTTTCTCAGTTGTAAATAATGCCAGAAAAACTCATAAGGCTACAAGAGACAGATCCGGAGCTACATTTGCTAAAAAGAAATTTGTGTCACTGTCAACATAGTAAGAAAGAAGCTTACTCTCAACAAACACACATTCTAGATCCTGTAGTATAAGAACTACCAGCCAGGTGCATGGCTCACGCCTGTAATCCCAGCACTTTGGGAGGCTGAGGCGGGCGGATCACGAGGTCAGGAGATCAAGACTCTCCTGGCTAACACAGTGAAACCCCGTCTCTACTAAAAATACAAAAAATTAGCCAGGCGTGGTGGCGGGTGCCTATAGTCCCAGCTACTACGGAGGCTGAGGCAAGAGAATGGTGTGAACCTGGGAGGCCGAGGTTACAACGAGCCGAGATCGCGCCACTGCACCTCCCTCCTACGTTCCAGCCTGGGCAACAGAGCGAGACTCTGTTTCCAAAAAAAAAAGAACTGCCACTCAAGTGTGGTCCTGGGCCCTCAGCATCATCAGCATTACCTGGGTCCTAGTTAGAAATGCAAAATCTTCTCCACCATGTGAATCATGCTTTTAAACAAACAAACAAACAAACAAAAACAAAAAGGAATAATATAAACAAACAAAAAAGAAATGCCAAAAAAAAAAACTGCAAACTCTCAGGATCGCCCCCCTCCCCAGCAACCACATCAGACTCTATGTCTACATATTATTTTATTTCATTATGTATTTCATTTTTGAGATGGAGTCTTACTCTGTCGCCCACGCTGGAGTGCAGGGGTGCGATCTCAGCTCATTGCAACCTCTGCCTCCGGGATTCAAACGATTCTTGTGCCTCAGCTTCTGAGTAGCTGGGATTACAGGTGCCAGCCTGGCTACTTTTTGTATTTTTAGTAGAGATGGAGGTTCACCATTTTGGCCAGGCTGGTCTTCAACTTCTGGCCTCCAGTGATCCACCCACCTTGGCCTCCCGAAGTGCTGGGATTACAGGCGTGAGCCACCGTGCCTGGCCTACATTTTTTTTTTTAAAGAGACAAGATCTCTGTCATCAGGCTAGAGTGCAGCAGCACGATCATAGCTCACTGCAAACTTGAACTTCTGGGCTCAACTGATCCTCCTGCCTCAGCTTCCCAAAGTGCTGGGGCTACAAGCATAAGCCACCACACCCAGCCTTACTCCACATTTTAACAAAACCTCCAGGTGGTACGTACATTAAAGCTTAAGAAGAGCTGCTACAAAGCCCAAAGAGAATTAAGAGGAAGGAATATGCACAGGTGCAACAATGGACTTTTCCTGATTGATGCAACAGAGATATCTTCTGGTTTGGATGACAATCACGTGGACAAGAAGTTGCAATGATCTTTCCTCCATTTTCTAGAAAGTATCTTTCTTGCTAACTAGAAAAAAGCTGGAGTATTTCTAGAAAGTATCTAGGTATAGGTTTTAACACATAAAAGTAGCAAAATAGTCAGGAGCAGTGGCATGCACCTATAGTCCCAGCTACTTGGGAGGCTGGGGCAGGAGGACTGCTTGAGGCCAGGAGTCTGGGGCTGCAGTGTGCCATGACCATACCTGTGAATAGCCACTGCACCCTAGCCTGGGCAACAGAGTGAGACCCTGTCTCTAAGTAAATAAATAAAATTTATAAAGTAGCAAAATACTATTCTTATCATTCACAAAATTTTCCATCATCGAAGAAGTTATATATCAAAAGAGTTTCCACTGGAAGCATCCATCATCCCAAGAATAAAGTTTTCCTTGAGGGGCACTTCTCAAGAACTAAGTACCTTGACCTTATATCTCCAACGAAGTGAAAAAATAAAACAAAAATATAGGGAAAGGAAAGTATTAAAATATATATGAGAAAATATATCATTAAGATCCCCTTTTGCAAAAATGTTTTAAATTCAGTCTGGGGAAATAAATTATACTTGGTCCCATATGTCTCTAGCAGAAATAACCAACAACATTATTTCTGTTAAAGATAAGATTCTCCGGTGGCGGTGGTTCACGCCTGTAATCCCAGCACTCTGGGAGGCTGAGGCAGGTGGATCACCTGAGGTCAGGAGTTGGAGACCAGCCTGGCCAACATGGTGAAACCCCATCTCTACTAAAAATACAAAAATTAGGCATGGTGGCACATTCCTATAATCCCAGCTACTTGGGAGGCTGAGGCAGGAGAATCGCTTGAACCCAGGGGGCAGAGGTTGCAGTGAGCTGAGATCGTACCATTGCACTCCAGTCTGGTGAACAAGAAACTCCGTCTCAAACAAAAAAAAAGATAAGATCAAAACAGTATTATTATTTATCTACCTGAATAAAGACAAGGATCTAATTTTTTCCAACTTTAAAGAACCTGAAGGATAATGTCTGTTCATCCATGACAATACATGATTTTAGAATGCAACACACCAACAAAGACTTGCGAGACCCAATACTTGAATTATAACAGGTGTTTTAACAACAAAGCTCTTCTCCCATCCGTATTTTCTTCATTATTATATGTCATATGTCAGTTGCTATTCTGGGTGTGTTACCCCATTTATCTCATTTAGTCTTCTTATTTACCCCCTTTTTTTTTTTTGAGACAGAGTCTCACTCTGTCTCCCAGGCTTGAGTGCAGTGGTGCAATCACAGCTCACCCCAGCCTCAACCTCTAGGCTCAAGCGATCCTCCCACCTCAGCCTCCCAAGTAGCTGGGACTACAGGTGCATGACACCACACCTCGCTAATTTTCTAGTTTTATTTTTGTAGAGATAGGGTCTCACTACATTCATTGCCCAGGCTTGTTTTGAATTCCTGGGGTCAAGCAATCCTCCCACCTCAGCCTCCCAAATGCTAAGATTACAGGTGTGAGTCACCACACCTGGCCTTTATTTACCCTTGAGGGGGGGCATTTGACAACCAAGAAACTGAAATTCTGATAGGTGGTAGAGCTGAGCTAACAGCTGGCGAGATGTGTCAATGCCAAAGCCTACAGTCTTAACCACTAGTCTCACTCTGTGTTCCTAAGGATCCCCTGAAGGACCCTGCATTTTGAAGTCCCAGGTTACTTGTCACTGACTCCATATACCATCCTCCTTTAAATCCCACAGGACACAATATTCTCTACGGCCCTGCATGTTAACGTGTATTCCAAAAACGACAAAAAACTCTACAATATAGTACTTTACATACATTTAAAAATCAGTCATGTGCAGGATATATACTTATTTTTTGTGTAAGTACCTGCTTAACTCCAGAAGCAGGAAGAAGGACACTGAAGCACCCAATAGAACCACTTGGAGAAAGATGAAATAAACCGGTAGGATCAGAATTTGGGAGCACTCTTCTAGTTAACACTATAGTTTCCCGATAACAATGTATGTAGGAATTATCAAACAGACTTGCAACCAGAGGGCCTTTGAATTCACTACAAGTCCTCTGTCTCTATTGCTGTGATACTTAAGTATCTATCTGTATTCACTGGGACTGTGCTTATGTACACAACTGTATGTATCTGTTTGAAAAGATTTCCGTTTCAGTTGTTTCAAAGCTATCCTCATTGATCTGCTAACAGAGCTGAAGCTGCCCTGGGTAATATCCTTGCTTTTTGTTTTCTTTTGCTTTTCCAACATGTTAGGTTTCTAAGTACTTCATACTTTAATAATCTCAAAAATACCACCTTTATCACCTGGTGGACTGTTGCCTTATGGAAGTTAATATTCTCCAGAGTGAAGAGTAAGGGCCTAAGGAAGCCAACCTGCAGGCCTCCTCTATGGGAACACAAGAAAGCTATAGAGACTGCAGTGGAGTGATGGGAGGGAGGGGAGCACATCAGGAGCCCAGGTCAGACAGGAATCTGCCCATGTATCACTCGTATGTGTGCTCACTACCTCTGGGGAGCATCTAAGCAGCTACTAATATTAATATTGGCTGCTGCTGGGAAGTTGGTGGTGGGGGAGGCAGGTGGGGAGTGTTATGTTAGCAAGGCGACATTCCCCTGTATTCTCTCTTGACTTTTAGAATGTGAAGTAATTCTAAATTTTCTTTTTTTTTTTTTTTGAGACAGGGTCTCGTTCTGTCAAAGAGGCTGAAGTGCACTGGCAAAATCAGCTCACTGCAGCCTCAAACTTCTGGGCTCAATCAGTCCTCCTGCCTGAGCCTCTAGAGTAGCAGGGACTACAGGCACACATCACCATGCCCGGCTAATTTCTGTATATTCAGTAGAGATAGGGTTTCACCATGTTTGCCAGGCTGGTCTCAAATTCCCGACCTCATGTGATCCGACCGCCTTGGCCTCCCCAAGTGCTGGGATCCAGGCGTGAGCCACTGTGCCCAGCCTCCCTTACATTTTTTTACGTCTTCTAAATTTTCAAAATTTCCTCTAACATTTTAATTTTTTTTAATTTTAAGTATTTTGTAATGTTTTAAATAAATTATCATCAATAGCTTTATTATGCTAATCAGTAATTAGATTATACTAAATCTTAAAACTTCTGTAACAGTTCCATTCTTTAATTTTAAAAACTTTATATATATAATAAAATAGATAATATATATTTATATGTATATAAAATTTACATATGTGTATATACACACACGTATACACACACACCCTTTCTCTCTCTCTCTCTCTCTCTCTCTCTCTCATATATAGAGATGGTGTCTTATTGTGTTGCCCAGGCTGGTCTCCTGAGCTCAAGCAAGCCTCCCACCACGGCCTCCCAAATCCTCAGGTGGGATTCCAGGCATGAGCCACCACGTCCGGCCCAGTTTTCAAGGCACTACCACTCAATAAAAGTGGCTTAATGGACACAGAATAGGTTTACTGAAAACCTGAAAATGTGCAAAATAAATAGAATAGTGCTAAAGTTCACTACTTAATCACAGAACAACTAAGTTAAACAAAAAATTCATTCAAAATCATTAATATTTTTAGAATGATGATCAAAATAACATATTTTCAATTAACTCCATCTAACTAGCTATTTTCAGAAATCTCTGAGGAATTCATTATTCTCTTTGTAAAATTCACTATGCTCTACACAAAAATCAAAGGTCAGGCCAGGTATGGTGGCTCATGCCTGTAATCCCAGCACTTTGGGAGACTGAGGCAGGTGGATCACGAGGTCAGGAGTTTGAGACCAGCCTGGGCAACATGGTGAAACGCTGTCTGTACTAAAAATTAAAAAATTAACCAGGCGTGGTGGCGTACACCTGCAATCCTAGCTACTCGGGAGGCTGACGTGGGAGAATTGCTTGAACCTGGGAGGTGGAGGTTGCAGTGAGCAGAGGTTGCAGTGAGCCAAGATCGTACCACTTCACTAGCCTGGATGACAGAGCAAGACTCCATCTCAAAAAAAAATCAAAGGTCCTGACCCCATATTACTTCTCTATGTTCCAATACTAAAAATATTAATAATATTACAACTGTTGGGAAGGGTTTTCTTCTTATCCAAAACGCAAAATGGGCTGGGCACGGTGGCTCATGCCTGTAATCCCAGCAGTTTGGGAGGCTAAGGCAGGTGAATCACCTGAGGTCAGGAGTTCGAGACCAGCCTGGCCAACATATTGTGAAATCCCATCTCTACAAAAAATACAAAAATTAGCTGGACGTAGTGCCACACATCTGTAGTCCCAGATACTTGGGAAGCTGAGGCAGGAGAATCGCTTGAACCTGGGAGGCGGAGCTTGCAGTGAACCGAGATTACGCCACTGCACTCCAGCCTGGGTGACAGAGCAAGATGCTATCTCCCAAAAAAATAAAAATAAAAATAAATAAATAAAATGCAAAATGTATGCCAGGAGCAGTAGCTCACGCTTGTAATCCCAGCACTTTGTGAGGCCAAGGCAGACAGCTTGAGCCCAGGAGTTTGAGACCAGCCTGAACAACATGATGAAACCCCATCTCTACAAAAACACAATAATTAGCCAGGCATGGTGGCATGGGCTTGTAGCCCCAGCTACTCAAGAAGCTGAGGCACTTGAATCAACTGAGCCCGGGAGGTGTAGGCTGCAGTGAGCCGTGACTGTGCGCCACTGCCCTCCAGCCTTGGACAACAAAGCAAGACTCTGTCTCAATAAAAAAATAAAAATTTTAAAAATTAAAAAGTGTAACTGCAATTAAAATTCCTAGAGTCTCACCTGAACTACTTCAGTTCATCAAAAATAACTATATATTCTTATTTGATTCTCCATTAGTGAATTTTTCCTGACCTGTGTCCTCAACCTATGATCTTATTTGATCACAGAGCCCTAGAAGGCTTGTGGGACATAAGATCTTGTCACAACTACTCAATTCTGCTTTGTAGCATGAAGGCAGACAATATGTAAACAAATAGGCTGGTTATGTTCCAATAAAACTTTATTTATGAAAACAGATAGTTAGCTGGATATGACCCTGAAAGCCCCAGTTTACTGACCTCTATCTAAAGAGCGCTGTCTAATAGAAATATGTAAGACACATATATAATTTAATATTTTCCAGAAGCCATGTTAAAAAAGGTAAAAATAAACAGATAAAATTAATTTTAGCATTTTTAATTTAAATGGTAGATTTTACTTAACCCATTATATAGACAAATCATCATTTCAACATTTAATCAATATGGATTATACTAGCTGGGTGTGATGGTATATGCCTGTAGTCCTAGCTGCTGGGGAGGCTAAGCCCAGGAGTTCAAGGTTACAGAGAGCTACGATAATGCCACTGCACTCTGGCCTGGGTGACAGAGTGCGACTCTGTCTCTAAAAAAACATAAAATAAAAAATAAATAGGCCGGGCGCGGTGGCACAAGCCTGTAATCCCAGCACTTTGGAGGCCGAGACGGCGGATCACGAGGTCAGGAGATCGAGACCATCCTGGCTAATACGGCGAAACCCCGTCTCTACTAAAAAATACAAAAAAACTACCGGGCGACGAGGCGGCGCCTGTAGTCCCAGCTACTCGGGAGGCTGAGCAGGAGAATGGCGTGAACCCGGGAGGCGGAGCTTGCAGTGAGCTGAGAGCCGGCCACTGCACTCCAGCCTGGGCGGCAGAGCAAGACTCCGTCTCAAAAAAAAAATAAAATAAAATAAAATAAAATATTACTACTGAGTTCTTTTAAATTTTTTTTGATGAAGTCTTCATAAATCTGATGTGTATTATACTTTCAGCACATTTCAATTCTGACCAGCCACATTCAAGTACTTAATAGCCACATGTGGGTGGTGGCTACCAGTGCAGTTCTGGAGGCTATTTAAGTAAAACTCCTGAACCTTGACAATACTAATGTAAAACAACAATCTGAACAACAAAAGAAACTACAGGCATATAATTGTACTCTATAAGAGGACAGAAGCAAAAATGCATTTCAGATTTTAAAAACAATGTTTCTCTTGGGATAGCAACTGTTACTGCTTCTTCTTTGTTTTTTTTTGTTTGGTTGGTTGGTTTTTTTTTTTTTTTTGAGACAGGGTCTCCCTGTGTTGCACAGGCTGGAGTGCACTGGCGTGATCTCGGCTGATTCACTGCAACCTCTGCTTTCTGGGCTCAAGCGATCCTCCCACCTCAGCCTCCGGAGTACCTGGGACTTGGGTGTATACCACCACGCCCAGCTAATTTTTTGTATTTTTAGTACAGATGTGGTTTTACCATGTGGCTCAGGCTGGTCTCAAACTCCTGGGCTCAGGCGATCCACCCACCTCAGCCTCCCAAAGTGCTGGGATTACAAGCAACAGTTACTGTTTGAGGTTACCTGTTTAAAATGATTAGCAGTATAAGATACCAACACTAACAAAATTTGATTACATTTTATTTACATACTTTCAGCTGACCAACATTCTCCTTAGACAAGAGGGAAAAAAACAAAATACCTGAACAAAAAAAATTGTTCCATTTTGGCAGAGCACAGTGGCTCACATCTGTAATCCCAGCACTTTGGGAGGCCAAGGTGGGTAGACAACTTGAGCTCAGGAGTTCAAGACCAGCCTGGGCAACCTAGTGAACCCCCATCTCTACAAAAAAATAAAATTTTTTTAAATAAAAAATTAGTAAGGCATGGTGGTGTGAGCCTATTGTCCCAGCTACTTGGGAAGCTGAGATGGCGGATCGCTTGAGCCCAGGAAATTGAGGCAGCAGTGAGCTATGATTAAGCCTGAACAACAGAGTGAGACTGCATCTCTTAAAAAAGACATCGTTCTATTTTGAAAAAATTGCTTGTTGCTGGGTGCACCTGGCCAACATTCTTAATTATTTCAACATTAAAAAAAAAAAAAGAGCGCCTGTAATCCCAGTACTTTGGGAGGCCAAGGTGGGCAGATCACCTGAGGTCAGTAGTTCAAGACCAGCCTGGCCAACATGGCGAAACCCTATCTCTACTAAAAATACAAAAATTAGCCAGACATGGTGGCAGGCACCTGTAATCCCAGCTACTTGGAGCCTGAGGCAGGAGAATCACTTGAACCCGGGAGGTGGTTGCAGTGAGCAGAGGTTGCGGTGAGCCGTGATCGCGCCATTGCACTTCAGCCTGGGCAACAAGAGTGAAACTCTGTCTCAGAAAAAAAAAAAAAAGAAAAGAAAAAGAAAAAGTTGCTTGTTACTATTTTTTTTTTGTATTGTACATGGGGGTACACTGCCAATACTACTTGAGTTTGTTGACTGCCTTCAGAGGGAGAAAATACTAATTTTTGGCTGGGTGCAGTGGCTCACGCATGTAATCCCAGCACTTTGGGAAGCTGAGGCAAGCAGATTACTTGAGGTCAGGAGTATGAGACCCTCCTGGCCAACATGGCGAAACCCCATCTCTACCAAAAGTACAAAAATTAACCAGGTAAGGTGGCACACACCTGTAATCCCAGTTACTCAGGAGGCTGAGGCAGAATCGCTTGAACCGCTTGAACCGGGGAGGTGGAGGTTGCAGTGAGCAGAGATTGTGCCACTGCACTTCAGCCTGGGCGACAAAGTAAGACTTGGTCTCAAAAAAAAAAAAAAAAAAGAAAGAAAACAAAATTCTGAATTTCAGCTAAAGGTATGTGAAAATAAACATATATATATTTTTCCCATCCAAGGTCACAGATGCCATGAATTCTATTCATAGTATCCCATGCATCTCTGCATCCTATTTAGGTTCAGAACCCCTGAGGGAAAGGAAATTTTATTTATAAACTCAACCAAAAAACTGCTTCCGGCAGGGTCCAGTGGCTCATGCCTGTAATTCCAGCACTTTGGGAGGCCAAGGCGGGTGGATCACCTGAGGTCAGGAGTCCAGGACCAGCCTGGCCAACATGGTGAAACCCCGTCTCTAATAAAAATACAAAAATTTAGCTGGGCGTGGTGGCGGGCACCTGTAATCCCAGCTACTAGGAGCACTGAGGTAGGAGAATTGCCTGAACCTGGGAGGCAGAGGTTGCAGTGAGCTGAGATTGCGCCATTGCACTCTGGCCTGGGCAACAAGAGTGAAACTCTGTCTCAAAAAAAAAAAAAAAAAGGCAAGCTTCCTCCAAAGTTCCCCAAATGTATTTTACCTTTCCATCTATTTTCTCCTTTCCAGATTAAATAAACCAGTAGTTGTTTTTCAGCTGCTCCATAACTGAATGATTAGAAAGGAATTAGTATCAAGAAATAAAGAAGGAAATTCTATTACCTAACACTGTTTTAACGCAAATATGTTAGCACATATTTCTTTTTTTTTTTTTTTTTTTGAGACAGAGTCTCGCTCTGTCGCCCAGGCTGGAGTGCAGTGGCCGGATCTCAGCTCACTGCAAGCTCCTCCTCCCAGGTTCACACCATTCTCCTGCCTCAGCCTCCCGAGTAGCTGGGACTACAGGCGCCCACCACCTCGCCCAGCCAATTTTTTGTATTTTTTTAGTAGAGACGGGGTTTCACCATGTTAGCCAGGATGGTCTCGATCTCCTGACCTCGTGATCCACCCGTCTCAGCCTCCCAAAGTGCTGGGATTACAGGTTTAAACCACCGCGCCCAACCCTTTTTTTTTTTTTTTTTTTTTTTTAAATTGAGACAAGGTCTCACTGTCATCCAGGCTGGAGTAGAGTGGCACGATCAAAGCTCACTTCAGCCTTAACCTCCCAGGGCTCAGGCGATCCTCCCACCTCAGCCTTCCAAGTGGCTGGGCCTACAGGCTTGTGCCACCATGCTTGGCTAATTTTTAAATTATTTGTAGAGACAGGGTCTTCCTATGTTACCCAGGCTGGTTTCAAACTCCTGGGCTCAAATGATCCTCCCACCTCAGCCTCCCAAAGTGGTGGGATTACAGGTGTGGGCCAATGCACCTGGCCAACATTCTTAAGTATTCAAGCATTAAAAAAAAAAAGAGCACCGGGGTGGCTCACTCCTATAATCCCAGAACCTGGGAGGCCGAGGCGGGCGGATCACAAGGTCAGGAGACCAGACTGACCAACATGGTGAAACCCTGTCTCTACTAAAAATACAAAACTTAGCCGGGTATGGTGGCATGTGTCTGTAATCCCAGCTACTCAGGAGGCTGACGCAGGAAAATCGCTTGAACCTGGGAGGGAGAGGTTGCAGTGAGCCAAGATCTTGCCATTGCACTCCAGCCTGGGCAACAGAGGGAGACTCCGTCTCAAAAAAAAAAAAAGGCAAACATGTCCAGATTTTCTACTCTGCCCCATAAATAGCTACATCTATTGTATTAGACTTTACACATTTGAAATTGTAACACAAACTACAGAGCACAAAGCAAATATAGTAAACGCTAAAAAGATCCATTACAAATACAAACTGAATGTTAATATTTTGTTAGTATAAAACCACTACTTGAATGCCGAATCTATAGTTATTAGCATTACTAAACCTACAATTTGCATTAAATATTTTGCAAATTACGCATCTTATTGTTAATCTAAAATTGCTACACACTGTGCTCTGACCTAGTAATTCAGCCAACTGCAGGTTTTAGTAAAAGCGCTAGGGATCCAAATGTGTCCACTCCAAAGTATCCCATCATGGAACATTAATTATTCACCAAATGTGCTTAATAGCACTTTCTAAACTACAAGCTCCATGCAAATATTCAACATTATTGGGAGAGGATTCATACAGCACTATTAAAATCCCTTGAAATTATAAAGTATTAACAGTAATAAGTCACAGAAACACTTTAAAAATCACTACAAATGTATAATTTACCAACTCTATCAAACAGATAACACTTTAAATACTAAAAATTATTTCGCTTCCTATAAATTGATATTATCTTTAAATAGCAGATTATCTTTAAAACAGCAGATCTGAAGAAACAGAAGACAGTTATATTATATCCATAAATTACTATGCAGACATTAAAAATCATATCTTTAAATCTTATTCAAAATGTTCCCAGTAAGTGAATACAGGATCCAAAACTGCAAATAGCATATAACCCCAATTTTATCTATATAAAAATATGAGCTGAAGAAGCAAATAATAAAAAAAAATTTCATTCTGGTGGAATGGTGTAATCTCAGGGTATTTATTGTCTCTCTTACACTTTTAGATGTTTTCTCTACTTTCAACAACATCCCTGTATTATTTATTTATAATCAAAAAGGTTTTACATAGCATAAAAATACAATCCACTTAATATAGGTATTTTTCATATAGGTAAAAAAAAATGTGGAATCATTCATGATATTAGCATGTAAGAGAGAAAATTTTCAGGGGATCTAAGTCCAAATAGTCTGCCTCACAACTGCTGTGTATTCTGAGCACACTTCGGGAGCCAATGTTTCTCTTCCCGGTGTGTGTAGCTCCCTTGCCCTGCTGGTCTCTGGCACTCTCCACAAACCATCACAGAGTAAGGAGTCGTCGTTTCTCTCCTGCCTATATATGGACATGGTCTGTATTAACTGGATTACAGACCAAAATGAGCCTATGCCAGGACAAGAAGGCTATCAAGCCACAAGACAGGTGCTCTGAAGTGAAGTCAAAAGAGCTGGATGGCACTGACAGAAAACTCTGGCTTCTTTTGGCTGAACAGATTCAGTGTGCATTTCTAGGTACCCAATTACATCTATTGGATGCATCTTTTGGAGCGAAAGTCATTGGCTTATTAAGCAAACCTACGATTTTTTTTTTTTTTTTTTTTTGAGACAGAGTCTTGCTCTGTCACCCAGGCTGAAGTGCAGTGGCGCGATCTTGGCTCACTGCAACCTCCGCCTCCCAGGTGCAAGCAATTCTCCCGCCTCAGCCTCCCAAGTACCTAGGATTACAGGCGCCCACCACCATGCCCAGCTAATTTTTAAAATATTTTTTGTAGAGATGGGGTTTTACCATGTTGGCCAGGCTGGCCTCGATCTCCTGACCTCAAGTGATCTGCCTGCCTTGGCCTTCCAAAATGCCAGGATTACAGGTGTGAGCCACCTCACCTAACCAAATTAAGCAAACTTACGACTTCTAAAATGGCCTCTGCAAGGGTGTGCAGAAAAGAGGTCCTATCAAACACTAATACCAGGACTATAAATTGGTAGTCACACAGGAGGGCAATTTGGTAGTATCTATTAAAATTAACTTGTCACCAATGACCCAGCAATTCCACTTACCCTAGAGAAATAATCTCAGGTGTGCATAAGCAGGCATACAAGAATCTGTACTGAAGGACTGTTTTTAAGAGTGAAAAACGGAAAACAACCAAAATACCCATCATGCTCAGCTGAATAATGGCACCCACCAAAATGTCCACTTACTAATCCTTAGAACCTATAAATGTGACCTTAGATGGTAAAAGGGACTTTGCAGATGTGATTAAGTTAAAGATCTTGAGATGGAGGGATTATCCTGTATTATCTGGGTGGGCCCTAAATGTACTCACAAGGGTGCTTATAAAAGGGATGCGGGAAGAGTGGGTCAGAGGAGAAGGTGATGTGATGACAGACGAGAGACTGTAGTAACGTACTCTGAAGATGGAGGAAACAGCAACAAGCCAAGGAATACAAGTGGCCACAAGAAGCTGTGGAAAAGGCACGGGAACAGATTCTCCCCTAGAGCCTACAGAAGGAACCAGACCTACCAACGCTTGACTTTTAGCCCAGTGAGACTCATTTCAAACTTTTGACTTCCAAAAATGTAAAAGAATAAATCCATGCTGCCTTAAGCCATGAAATTTGTGATAATCTGTTAGCATGGCAACAGGAAACTAAGATATTCATCAATAGGGAATGTCTAAATAAAACTGTGGCATTTCTAGAGTCTTGTGCAACACTTAAAAATAATGTGGTAGATATATATATGGAGACATAGAATGATCAAAACATATCCTTGAGTCTAAAAAAAAAAAGCAAGTTACAGAAAGATATGTCTAGTATGACATCTTTATGTAAAAAAGAAAAAAATAGAATGTGTTATATACACACCAAAATTTTAAAATGGTCTTGAAGGATACACATGAAAAAAATTGTCACTAAGTTAGCCAGGGCAGGAAGGACACAAAGATCCAAATTAGAGATGGTGCTTAAAAGGGACTTCAGGTTTACCTGTTATTTCCATTTTGTCAGTAATGTATTCATGTACTACTCATAGTTGTTTTTTTTTTTTTGAGGCAGAGTCTTGCTCTGTCGCCCAGGCTGGAGTGCAGTGGCCGGAACTCAGCTCACTGCAAGCTCCGCCTCCTGGGTTCCCGCCATTCTCCTGCCTCAGCCTCCGGAGTAGCTGGGACTACAGGCGTCCGCCACCTTGCCCGGCTAGTTTTTTGTATTTTTTAGTAGAGACGGGGTTTCACCGTGTTAGCCAGGATGGTCTCGATCTCCTGACCTCGTGATCCACCCGTCTCGGCCTCCCAAAGTGCTGGGATTACAGGCTTGAGCCACTGCGCCCGGCCTTTTTTTTTTTTAATTAATAGATACGTAAGCTGTGCTTAAAATGCAGGATCAAAATAATCATTACACAATTTCTGCAATCTTCTCTCCTTTTGAAATAACTATGCATTTGTCCCATAGCTGATCACCTGCTGTTATTTACATTTGTCTACAACTATTGACTAAACATCTTGTAAAGCAGACTACACTCCTTGTGTTCACCCCACAACCACTTTGTAAAACAAGAGGGAAAGGTGGGGAGGCGAAAGCATGGGGCACTTTCAGCAATTGACAGTCCTTTCATAATTATCACTACAGTTACCTTCAGACCTAGGAAAGAAGAGATGCATGACCACCCACCCAGTATCTCAAGCCAACAGGTGGTATTTTATGACAGTCAAGATGGAAGCCAAGAGGACAGATAATAATCAAAGCTGATTTATTTATCAAGACCTTAGGGTCTTGCTATTGGAGAAAAACTGAAACAGAGACTATCTATCATTTCATCTGCCTAGCCATATTGCAAACAAATTGGGAAGGAAGAAAATTCCAGCCAGGCACAGTGCTCACACCTGTAATCCCAGCACTCTGGGAGGCCGAGATGGGTGGACCACCTGAGGTCAGGAGTTCAAGAGCAGCCTGACCAACATAGTGAAACCCTGTCTCTTCTAAAAATACAAAGTTATCTCAGCATGGTGGCACATGCCTGTAATCTCAGCTACTCCGGAGGCCAAGGCAGAAGAATCGCTTGAACCCAAGAGGTAGAGGTTTTAGTGAGCTGAGATCACGCCATTGCACTATAGCCTGGGCAACGAGAGAGAAATTCCATATCAAAAAGAAAAAAAAAAGGAAAGAAAATTCCAGCAGGATGCAGTGGCTCACACCTGTAATCCCAACACTTTGGGAGGCTGAGGCAAGCAAGTCACCTGAGGTCAGGAGTTTGAGACCAGACTGACCAACATGGAGAAACCCTGTGTCTACTAAAACTACAAAATGAGCCAGGCGTGGTGGCATATGCCTGTAATCCCAGCTACTAGGGAGGCTGAGGCAAGAGAATCGCTAAAACCCAGGAGGTGGAGGTTGTGGTGAGCCGAGACTGCGCCACTGCACTCCAGCCTGGGCAACAAGAGCGAAGGTCCGTCTCAAAAAAAAAAAATTCCGCAGGGATCACCAAAAAAACAAACAAAAAACTATTCCACTACTATAGAAAAAATTATGTTGATGGGATAGTTTTGCTTTCAAATACAATAGGCAGCTGGTTGAATATGAATAAAATAACTTCCAAGCAACATAGCACCTTATAAAGAGAGTCAATATACACTTTAAACATAATCACTTTTTTTTTTTTTTTTAATATTTTGGTGTCAGGATATCACTCTGTCATGCAGGCTGGAGTACCGTGGCACAATCATAGGTTACTGCCTCTTCCAGCTCCTGGACTCAAGTGATCCTCCCACCTCAGCCTCCCAAGTAGCCAACCATGCCCAGCTAATTTTAAAATGTTTTGTAGAGATGGGATCTTGCTGTTGCCCAGGCTGGTCTTGAACTCCTGGCCTCAATCAATTCTCCTGCCTTGGCCTCTCAAGTGCTGGAATTACAGGCATGAGCCACCACACTCAGCTCACATCCATCTTATTATTATTTTTTTTTTCTTTTTGAGACAGGGTCTGGCTCTGTCACCCAGGCTGGAGTGCAGTGACACAATCTTGGCTCACTACAACCTTTGCCTCCTGGGCTCAAGCGATTTTTCAGCCTCAGCCTCCTGAGTAGCTGGGACTACAAGTGCATGCCACCATGCCCAGCTAATTTTATTGTATTTTTTTGTTTTTGTTTTTGTTTTTTTGAGGTGGAGTCTTGCTCTGTCGCCTGGACTGGAGTGCAGTGGCCAGATCTCAGCTCACTGCAAGCTCCGCCTCCCGGGTTTACGCCATTCTCCTGCCTCAGCCTCCCAAGTAGCTGGGACTACAGGCGCCCGCCACCTCGCCCGGCTAGTTTTTTGTATTTTTAGTAGAGACGGGGTTTCACCGTGTAGACCAGGATGGTCTCGATCTCCTGACCTCGTGATCCACCCGTCTCGGCCTCCCAAAGTGCTGGGATTACAGGCTTGAGCCACCGCGCCCAGCCTATTGTATTTTTTTGTAGGGACAGAGTTTTGCCATGTTGTCCAACCCACTCCTTGCCCCTCCCATAGAAATGATAGATAGTTGGAGTCTTGAACTCCAACCCACTCCTTGCCCCTCCCATAGTAATGAGATTACAGGCATGATACCATATCTGGCCACCTCCATCTTTTTAATTCTGACATTAGCCCTATCATTATTCCCACTCTTATAGATGATGATAGTGTAACAATAGTTCAAGAATATGGACTCAGGGCTGGAATCAGACAGATCTCTTTCAGTTTTAGCTTTGCCACTAACTATCTGACCTTTGTCAAGTTACTTAACTTTTGTCTGTGCCAGTTTCCTCTTTTATAAAATAAAGATAATTCTAGGCTGGGCACGGTGGCTCACACCTGAAATCCCCACACTTGGGAGGCCGAGGAGGGTGGATCACTTGAGGTCAGGAGTTAGCCTGGCCAACATGGTGAAACCCTGTCTCTACTAAAAATACAAAAAATAGCCGGGCGTGGTGGCACGGGCCTGTAATCCCAGTTACTCAGGAGGCTGAGGCAGGAGAATCACTTGAACCTAGGAGGCGGAGGTTGCAGTAAGCCAAGATCACGCCATTGCACTCCAGCCTGGGCGACAGAGTAAGACTCCATTTCAAAACAAACAAAACAAAACAAAAAACAAACAAAAACAATAAAAATAAAGATAATCCAGTACCAACCTCATGTTTTTTGTGAGGATTAAATAAAATAATGGATGTGAAGTACTTAGCACAGAATGTGCCACTCAATATGCTGGCGCTGTTGTCGTGGTAGTGGTAGAGATAGTGACAATGATGACTAAGAAGATGCACCAGAAGAAGTAACTAGGGGCTGGGCACGGTGGCTCACACATATAATCCCAGCACTTTGGGAGGCTGAGGTGGGTGGATCACCAAAGGTCAGGAGTTCCAGACCAGCCTGGCCAACATGGTAAAACCCCATGTCTGCTAAAAATATAAAATTAGCCAGGCATGGTGATGCAAGCCTGTAATCCCAGCTACTCGGGAGGCTGAGGCAGGAGAACCACTTCAACCTGGGAGGCAAAGGTTGCAGTGAGCTGCGATCATGCTATTTCACTCCAGCCTGGGCGACAGAACGAGACTCTGTCTCAAAAAAAAAAAAAAGTAACTAGGGATTTCTGAAGTTATGGAATTAGGCCAGGCACAGTGGCTCACACCTGTAATCCCAACACTTTGGGAGACTGAGACAGGAGGATTGCTTGAGGCCAGGAGTTCACAACCAGCCTGACAACACAGCATGACTCCATCTCTATAAAACATTTAAAAATTAGTAGCACACCTGTAGTCCCAGCTACTCAGGAGGCTAAGGTGGGAAGACCACTTAAAGCACAGGAGTGTGAGGCTGCAGTGAACTATAATCACACCACTGCTCTCCGGCCAGCAACAGAGAACCTGTCTCTAGAAAAATATGTTTAAAAAAAGGTATGGAATTTGCCCAAGGTCACACAGCAAGCAAGGAGCAGAGCTAGAATTTCGATCCCAGTTTGACTCTTTAAACCTGACTTTAACTTCAAAGCAATACTGTCTCCCACAGCCCTCAAATACTTCATTCTCATTTTACAGCTTGAGCCAGACAAGCCTGAAAGCCTGTTGGGCCTTTTGCCCAAGCTCACAGAATACTGCACCATGATTCAGTGACTCCTGTTACAGTGCTCATTAATTGCATGGTAATCGACACTACTGGTGAACAAGGGTAGTTTATTCGCTTACTCATTAACTCTTCCAAATCTAGAATTCTATGAAAGTACATAAACACTTTCCAAAGGATTTTGCACAAAGGATATATAGGCTAGCAGTGTCCTCCTAGGAGAATAGATCAACATAAATCTAAATATCATCTCAAATATTTCACTTGAGTGTATGATAAGTATTTAAAGCCTTGACGATTTCAGCTGATCAACTTCAAACCCAAACGCCCCTTTTCTTTTTTGGCAAAACAAAATAATAAACAAAAACCCTTTTGCATTTATTAGGTTTCATTTGTTAATTAACATATAGTTGCCATACAGTAAACTGCACATATTTAAAGTGTGTGATTTAATGAGTTTTGACATACATATACAAATGTGAAGCCATCACCACAATCAAAATAGGGAAATAGCCATCGCCCCAAAAGTTTCTTCATGCTCCTTTATACTCTGTCCCTCTCATCATTTCCTGCCCGCCTCTATCCCCAGGCAACCACTACACATGAGTCTGCATTTCCAAAATTTCATAGAAATGGAGTCTTACAGTATGTACTCCTGTTTGTCTGGTTTCTTCCACTCAGCATAAATCCACGTTGTGAGTACCAATGGTTCATTCGTTTTTGTTGCTGAGTAATATTCCACTGTATGGATGTACCACATCTGTTTATCCATTCACCTGCTGACGGACATTTGGATTGTTTCCAGCTTTGGGCAGTCACAAATAAAGCTGACTTAAACATTCATGTTCAAGTTTTTGTGTGGTGTGGGGCAGGGTGGAGAGGGAGTACTTACAAGCAAACACCATGAAATATGAGAAGCACTAACCAAAATGCTTAAATTTCAAATAAACCTCAACTGTGGAGTAAGAAATATCTTAGCCACCTTGGGTAAGTTAATCAGCTTCTCTGTCAACACTCTTATATACGATGCCTGCTTGTTCCCAACTGCAGTTTGTAAAGAAAAATGGGATAGGAAGCAGAACGCTTTTGGAATTTCCACAAGTAAGCTATTCCTTTTTTTCCCCCTCTTAAATTCCCTTTATTTTAAAAAGGATAATGTTCTATGAAATTCAATGCAAAATGCAATAACATCTGAGATGTTACTTTTGAGTTATTGCTTTTTTATTTCTCTTAAATGCATATTTATTTCAATATTTTTTTAAAAATTCCTAAGCCGGTCATGGTGGCTCACGTCTGCAATCCCAAAACTTTCAGAGGTAGAGGCGGTTGGATTGGATCACTTGAGGTCAGGAGTTCGAGACCAGCCTGGCCAATATGGTGAAACCCCCATCTCTACTAAAAATAAAAATAAAAAAATCAGCTGGGTGAGGGTCGCCTGTAATCCCAGGTACTCGGCAGGCTGAGGCAGGAGAATCCCTTGAAACTGAGAGGCAGAGGTTGCAGTGAACTGAGATCAAGCCATTGCACCCTAGACGGGGCAACAGAGCAAGACTCTTGTCTAAAATAAATAATAATAATAATTTCTATATGCCTTTTGCTTTCCACCAGTAACATAAAATTAAAATAAATACAAACGGCTATTTTTTTCTTTTTTTTTTTCTCTTTGCCTTTTTCCACATGTTCTAACAAATGGCTATTTTAAAGGACATGAAAAAGACTCACTCTGCATTCTTTTCTTTTTTTTTTTTTTTTTTTTTTTTGAGATGGAGTCTCACTCTGTCGCCCAGGCTGCAGCGCAGTGGCAGGATCTCGGCTCACTGCAAGCTCCGCCTCCTGGGTTCACGCCATTCTCCTGCCTCAGCCTCCCGAGTAGCTGGGACTACAGGCGCCCGCCACCACGCCCGGCTATTTTTTTGTTTTGTTTTGTTTTTAATGTTTAGTAGAGACGGGGTTTCACTGTGTTAGCTAGGATGGTCTCAATCTCCTGACCTCGTGATCTGCCTGCCTCAGCCTCCCAAAGTGTTGGGATTACAGGCGTGAGCCACCACGCCCGGCTACACTCTGCATTCTTAATTCACTCATAGTAAGATCCAAAGCCCTCACCTACAAGGATCTACTTGATCTGTATCCCCTGCTCCCTATCTCTCCTTTCCGCTTTAGCTTACTGGGCTCAGAGCTCCAAATATGCTGAGGACGCTTCCCTCTCAAGGACTTGCCTCTTGCTGTCGTCTCTGTATGGGATGTTCTTTCCCGGGTAGCCATATGGTATACTCCCTCCTTCCCTTCAGGTCTCTGCTCAAAAGCCATCCTGGGCTTTCCTTTCATGTCCACCCTATATAAAACAGGACAGGCTGGGTGTGGTGGCTGACGCCTGTAATCCCAACTCTTTGGGAGGCAGAGGTGGGTGGATCACCTGAGGTCCAGAGTTCAAGACCAGCCTGACTAACATGGTGAACCCCATCTCTACTAAAAATACAAAAATTAGCAAAGCGTGGTGGTGCGTGCCTGTAATTCCAGCTCCTCAGGGGGCTGAGGCCGGAGAGTCACCTGAACTCAGGAGGTGGAGGTTGCAGTGAACAGAGATGGCACCACTGCACTCCAGCCTGGGAAACAGAGTGAGAATCTCTGTCTCAAAAATAAATAATTTAAAATAAAATAAAATAAAACAGGACAGTTGGCTGTGTGCAGTGACTCATACTAAGCACTCTGGGAGGATCACTTGAGGCCAGGAGGAATTCAAGATCAGCCTGGACAATATAGCAAGGCCCCATCTCTAACAAAAAAAATTAAAACAAAAAACCAGAGCCCTCTTTCCAATGCTCTCCATCTTTTTACTGAGCTATATTTTTCTCTTTAGCATTTATCATTTGCCTCTATGTCATGTTACATATTTGTCATTGTCTGTATCATCCCAATAAATTATAAGCTTTTTGAGGACTAGGATTTTATTTTATCCACTGCTATATCCCCAACATCCAGGACAGTTGGCCCAGCTCACTCTAAATTCCAGTAATACTTGTTGAATGAATTAGTTGATTAAACATTATTTATTGCTTTAAAAAAAAAAGAGGCTGGTTGCAGTGGCTCACGCCTATAATCTCAGCACTTTGGGAGGCTAAGGAAGGCAGATCACTTGAGTTCAGGAGTTCGAGACCAGCCTGGCCAACATGGTGAAACCAAGTCTCTACTAAATATACAAAATTAGCTGGGCATGGTGGCACATGCCTGTAATTCCAGCTAATTGGAAGGCTGAGGCAGAAGAATCGCTTGAACCTGGGAGGTGGAGGTTGCAGTGAGCCAAGATCGCATCACTGCACTCCAGCCTGGGCAACAAGAATGAAACTCGGTCTTAAAAAGAAGGAAGGAAGGGAGGGAGGGAGGGAAGGAAGGAAGGAAGGAAGGAAGGAAGGAAGGAAGGAAGGGATGGAGGGAGGGAAGGTGGGAGGGAACTTACTGGGAAGAAAAATTTTAATTCAAATACTCTGGATCTGCTTAAATTAAAATACTAAGTTAATGTTGATCTGCTTCTTAGGAGGGATTCTTTCTTTAGATTGACTTCGAGCAGTGCTGACAGGGTGAACAGAACACTAGAATCTAAACGCAGAAAAGCCAGGGTCTAGTCATTGCCCTGCCACAACTGGCTACGCTATAGTGACTAAGCCATAACCTCATCTCTTGATCTCTGAGATCTCCTGATCTCACAGAACTTTGTTCTAAAATGAGGGAAATTATTATCTCTAAAGTCTCTTCTTGCTCTAAAATTCTAAGACTATTGCACTCTTCTGCAGTGAGTCCCGTCCCTCATAATCCAAAAGTGTAAACTAAAGGATTCTATATATTATAAAACTCTGTGGAAAATGGCCATTATTCATTCAGATGTCCACTGGAAGGAGAGGCTTGGAAGACTGTATTTCATGGATGTGGTGGTATTTCAAAAGATAGCTTTTTAAAAATTAATAAACCACAAATCTTCCTCAAATATGAAAAAGAAACAGTTACTAAAGAAAATAGAGATTCTTCCTTCTGTAGCCAGTTATGAAATTTAAAACAATTGCAAACACAAATACTATACATACATGGAAGCAATAAAGTATTATGATGAGGAGCAGATATGCAGTGAACAGAACTAGGTTAATGTGCAAGCTCTTTATGTGCTCTTGAGCAAGTTGAATACTTACTCCGCACTTCCTTCATCTGTACAATGAGTGCAATATTTCCAACTGTTAGGCTCTTTTGAGAATTTAATAAAATAATGCCTGACATGTAGGATACATTTAATCAACATTATTAAGTAATTAAATATGTACCAGGCGTGGTGGCTCATGCCTGTAATCCCAGCACTTTGGGAGGCCGAGGCAGGCGGATCACCTGAGGTCAGGAGTTCGAGACCTGCCTGGCCAACGTGACAAAACCTTGTCTCTACTAAAAAATACAAAAATTAGCCCAGCATGGTGGTGCATGCCTGTAATCCCAGCTACTTGGGAAGCTGAGGCAGGAAAATTGCTTCAAGCCGGGAGGCAGAGGTTGCAGTGAGCTGAGATCTAGATCAAGCCACTGCACTCTAGCCTGGGCAACAGAGAGAGACTCTGTCTCAAAAACAAACAAACAAACAAAAAGATTATATATATATATATATATATGAATACACCCAAACACAAATCTAATAGCCACAAAAATATTCTTAGCTATTTCTCCTGAGACCATGGAGCCTGTATAACATGGAAAGAATGAAAAAAGTTATGCACTGCTACCAGTGTATCACCCATACACATACTAGTTTCTGAGAAATCAGACCATAAATTTAAAAAGCAATTAAAAAAAACAAAATCTAGCAGGCCAGAGAGGTTCTTTCCTTTTAAAACCATTCTTCTGGGCCGGGCGCGGTGGCTCAAGCCTGTAATCCAGCACTTTGGAGGCCGAGAGGGCGGATCACGAGGTCAGGAGATCGAGACCATCTGGCTAATACGTGAAACCCAGTCTCTACTAAAAAATACAAAAAACTAGCCGGGCGACGAGGCGGGGCGCTGTAGTCCCAGCTACTCGGGAGGCTGAGACAGGAGAATGGTGTGAACCCGGGAGGCGGAGCTTGCAGTGAGCTGAGAGCCGGCCACTGCACTCCAGCCTGGGGGCAGAGCAAGACTCGTTCCAAAAAAAAAAAAAAAAAAAAAAAAAAAAAAAAAAAAAAAAACCATTCTTCTGTAGAAATAACTGACAAATTCATGCAATACATTTACAAACATTTTAGGAAAACCAACTTAACAGCACAGATACTTTAATCCTACTCTTTCTAATCCTAAAAATAAACAAATTACATAAATGACATATATATAAATTTTGGTTCTGTGAACTTGGATTAGTCTTTAAGAAACAAAGAGCATAGGCACGGCACAGTGGCTCATGCCTGTAATCTCAGCACTTTGGGAAGCCAAGGCGGGCAGATCACTTGAGGTCAGGAGTTCGAAACCAGCCTGGCCAACATGGTGAAACCCTGTCTCTACTAAAAATACAAAAATTAGCCGGGCGTGGTGGGGCACGCCTGTAATCCCAGCTACTCGGGAGGCACAGGCAGGAGAATCGCTTGAATCCGGGAGGCGGAGGTTGCAGTGATCTGAGATCGCGCCACTGCACTCCAGCCTGGGCGACAGAGCAAGACTCGGTCTGGGGGTAAAAAAAAAAGAAAAGAAAGAAACAAAGAGCATCCACTTCCCACCTTTCACACACAACACAGCCAATTAAAAGATTCCACTATCATAGCATAATACCCCTTGAGTTTTCAGGCAGATAAGACACTCAGACACACCTTGCTTTTTATAGAACAGGCCCAAATGAGACACAATAAAACGATGATTCCATGTTAGGAATTCCCTACCAACCATATCCTCCTCTTTTTGGTGACTAGATTGTAAAATAAGTCAATTAAGAGTTCACAACGGAAGTGCTGAAGCAACCGCAAATCCAGACACAAAAATACAGAGGAACGTATTCGCATCTCAAGCACGTCCAAATGTCTCGGCCAATGCGATCTGATCACTGCCGTTTCCAGAAACACACAGTAATGGCTTTTAATTCATTTCTATAAATGTTTGTTGTGCGTAAAGCCAAACTGCATGCAAAACCGCAAAACACAAAAGATTCCTCGCATTCCGTTTATAGGCAGAAGATAGGCCATCCTCTCTGCGCCTACCCCAGAAAGCTCTCCATACGGCAGTAAGAATTTGATGACACCCCATGCTACCTACACATCAAAATGTCATCCCACGAAGTAGAGGGGGAGCAGTGTCAGCATCCGCTGGCCTCCATGAAACGCCACTGCCAGTATTCCCACCTCTAGGCGAATACGAACCCAAGTGAAGTCGATGGAAAGTTCCCACCAACCAAGCACGTTTGGTTCCCTTCTGCCCCCAAGGCCAAGCAGCTCAACTGATGAGATCTGCTGTTGCACCTGCCACAGCTCTGAACCCGGGATGCTCGGCGACCCCTGGACACACAAAAAGGCCCTGCGGCCTAACGCGCCAGTGACCCTTCGCCGAGAGCGCACGGAGGGCCGCTGGAGCATCCCTCTCGCTGTCCACACCGCCCGCTTCCCTGACAAAGGCCCCGTGTCAATCCATCCCAGACACAACACAGAGAAGTTGCTGGATTGCCCACTGCGGACCCGCAGCTGCCACTACCCTCTCCCGGAAAAAATTAAAAAAAAAACACAGAACTAGGGAAGAAAAGGGTGGGAGGGTGCACAGTGTTAAAACAAAAATGTTCCCAAAGCTAAGCAACCTGAGTGTGCCCTGGAAGTGGGTCCAGGGAGCCCGTGGGGGAGGGGAGGGAGGCCGGGGTGGTGGCGGCGGCTCCTCAGGGGCATGAAGGCCGAGCCGGGCGCTAGTCTAATAAAATGCCGGGTGTCGGAACGCTCAAAAGAAAACCACAAATGAAATCCCCGGCGGGCGCCAGGCCCCGAGGAGGGAGGGAGGGAGGGAGGGAGGGAGAGCGGGGCGGGCGGTCTGCAGACCTGCGGCTGCGGCCCCCACCTGCCCGCCCCGCGCCCACACACACCTGCCTCGGCAGCCCCTGGGAAGCGAGGCCCATGGCTGGGGCGAGGAAGGGGCCCGACCCGGGGGCGCCGGGCGAGTGGGCCAGTCCGATGGCGGGGGCCGGGGGCCGCCTCGCTCACCTCCAGGTCGGTGTCGGCGGCCTCCGGGGCCCCGAGGATCTCGCTGGGCAACTCGGCCAGGTCGGTGACCCGGATCAGCCCGTCGTGCAGGAAGATGGTCTCCTCCTTCACCGAGAGCCACTGTGCCGAGTCAGCGGCCGCCGCCGCCGCCGCCGCCGCGGCCGCCGACGAGCCCATGGCCCCGGCTGAGGGCTTGGAGCTGAGGAGCAGACGCCCGGACCGCGGAGACGGAGCAGCAGCAGCCGCGATCACCAGTCCATGGCAGCGGCCGCCGCGCCCGCCAGCGGCGACCCGCTTGCAGCCTCGCCCGTGCAGCTCCGCCCTAGGCGGTCCGAGTCGCCATCCCCCCCGACCCCGGCCCGGGAGACCCCGGCCCCGCAGCCGCCGCCGCCGCCGCCGCCGCCCTCAGGAGCAGGACCCGCCTCTGCCGCTCGGCAGCCAACTGTCAGTGAGACGCCATGTTGGGGGCGGGGCTCCCGGCATGCCCCGCGGAGCGGACAATACAGGCCCCGCCCGCCGCCCCGCCCACCGCTCCGCGGATCCTGCCACCGGGGTGGCCTGGACCTCCGCCTCGCCCTTTGCTGCCGCTTGCCCTCAGCCTGATCTCTGCCGGCCCCTTCTCCGCCTGGCCATTCAGGGTAGCCCTGGCTCTGCAGCGCGCCAGGAAAGAGGACGCCGCCTCCCCGGTCCTGTCCCTACTCAGGTGTGCACCCCTTGCTCGGACCCGCGCCCCCACGCTGGGCAGAGCATAGAGGTTACTCCTTATTTTCACGTTTAAATAAGATGCAAGCGAAAGGCTGGCGCAGAATAGGCGCTGCACACTTGTTCATAAGCACTTGGTAGAATAGCATAGTAGGTGATTAATATTTACTGAAAAGTCTAGTACCCAGTAAGCACTCAAAACAAAAAATAAAGCGTCTGTCAACAATGCTTGGTGCCCAATGCCCGACACCCAGTATGTGCTCCGTGAGTGGCAGTTCTAATTATTGCTATGTTCATTCCATCAGTGTTCCACACTAATTGACATACACCTTAAAAATATGCTCACTAGGCCGGATGCAGTGGCTCACACCTGTAATCCCAGCACGTTGGGAAGTTGAAGCAGGAGGATTGCTTGAGCCCAGGAGTTTGAGGCCAGCCTGAGCAACACAGGGAGACCCCATCTCTACAAAAAATAAAAATTAGTAGGCCGGGCGCAGTGGCTCACGCCTGTAATCCCAGCACTTTGGGAGGCCGAGGCGGGCGGATCACGAGGTCAGGAGATCGAGACCATCCTGGCTAACACGGTGAAACCCCGTCTCTACCAAAAATACAAAAAATTAGCCGGGCGTGGTGGCGGGCGCCTGTAGTCCCAGCTACTCTGGAGGCTGAGGCAGGAGAATGGCGTGAACCCAGGAGGCGGAGCTTGCAGTGAGCCGAGATTGCACCACTGCACTCCAGTCTGAGTGACAGAGCGAGACTCCGTCCCAACACCCCCCCAAAAAAATAAATAAATAAATAAAAATTAGTGGGGCAGGGTAGCAAGCGCCTGTAGTCCCAGCTACTCGGGAGGCTGAGGCAGGAGGATCTCTTCTTGAACCCAGGAGGTGGAAGCTGCAGTGAGTTGTTACCTTGCCACTGCACTCCAGCCCTGGCGACTGAGGGAGACCCTATCCCTCCCTCCCCACCAAATATATATATATGTCCACCAGTGCCATTTTATAAAAGCAAGAAAGGAAAACTATATGTGTAAAGAAAAATGCATGAGCAAATACACACCAGATGCCAGGCGCGGTGGCTCACGCCTGTAATCCCAGCACTTTGGGAAGCCGAGGCGGGCGAATCACGAGGTCAGGAGATCAAGACCATCCTGGCTAACACGGTGAAACCCCGTCTCTACTAAAAATACAAAAAATTAGCGGGGCCTGGTGGTGGGCGCCTGTAGTCCCAGCTACTCGGGAGGCTGAGGCAGGAGAACGGTGTGAACCCGGGAGGTGGAGCTTGCAGTGAACCCAGATCGCACCACTACACTCCAGCCTGGGCAACAGAGCAAGATTCCTTCTAAAAAAAAAAAAATACAAAACACCAGATGTTTAAAGTGGGTTGCCATAGGAGTGTGGGGCTGGTCTGGAACTACTGAGATGAGATTGTTCTCTGTTGCTTGTATATTTTTATCACTTAAAAAGTAATAAAACAGGCAGAGCGCAGTGGCTCACGCCTGTAATCCCAGCACTTTGGGAGGCTGAGGCGGGCAGATCACCTGAAGTCAGGAGTTCGAGACCAGCCTGGCCAACACGGTAAAATCCTTTCTCTACTAAAAAATATATAAAAATTAGCCAGGCATGGTGGCGTGCACCTGTAGTCCCAGCTACTGAGGAGGCTGAGGCAGGAGAATCACTTGAACCCAGGAGGTGGAGGTTGCAGTGAGCCAAGATCGCACTACTGCACTCCAGCCTGGGTGACAGGGCAAGACTCTGTCTCAAAAAAATATAAAACAATAGAGACAGGGTCTCTCTCTGGCACCCAGGCTGGAGTGCAATGACACAACCATGGCTCATTGCAGCCTCAACCTCCTGGGCTCAAGCAGTCCTCCCACCTCAGCCTTCTAAGTAGCTAGGACTACAGCTGCACATCACCATGCCAAGCTAATTTTGTTTGTTTGTTTGTTTGTTTAGAGATAGAGTTTTGCTCTTATTGCCCAGGCTGGAGTGCAATGGTGCGATCTCAGCTCACCACAACCTCTGCCTCCTGGGTTCAAGCAATTCTCCTGCCTCAGCCTCCCAAGTAGCTGGGATTACAGATATGCACCACCAAACGTCCAGCCAATTTCGTATTTTTAATAGAGACAGAGTTTCACCATGTTGGTCAGGCTGGTCTCAAAGTCCTGACCTCAGGTGATCCACCGGCCTTGGCCTCCCAAAGTGCTGGGATCACAGGCGTGAGCCACAGCGCCCGGCCTATTTTATTTTATTTATTTTGAGATGGAGTTTCACTCTGTCACCCAGGCTGGAGTGCAATGGATAGGTCTTGGCTCACTGCAACCTCTGCCTCCTGGGTTCAAGTGATTCTCCTGGTTCGGACTCCCAAGTAGCTGGGATTATAGGCATCCACCACCACACCCGGCTAATTTTTGTATGTTTAGTAGAGATGGGGTATCACCATGTTGGCCAGGCTGGTATTTTTTCATTTTTAAAAGATTTTTGTAGAGATGGGCTCTCCCTATGTTGCCTAGGCTGATCTCCAACTCCTAGCCTCAAGTGATCTTCACATCTTGGCCTCCCTAAAGCTCTGGGATTACAGGCGTGAGCCACTATGACCAGCCCATCACAATTTTTAAATGCTTAGATTCAGGACTCTAACCATCTTAAATAGTTCAGATAAAATTTCTTCTATACTTAGTCTTATTTCTTCTACTCTTAATGATATTTTAAGATCAGGAGTCAAGGTGCCCGGGAACTCTTGTCCTTCACCCTAAGTGATGAAAACAGCATAGATCTAGGGCTTAAAGTCTTTAGACTGCATAATGAATAGTTATTTAATATTTTAGCAACAGTAATTAATTAGTCATAGGACTGCATGGCTGCCACTGCACCACGATGAGGCAGCTGATGAATTAATATTTATAGAACCCCCTCTGGAAAGAAGACCATTTAGTAGGGATTTCTAGAACGGATCAGCAAGACAAAGAAAATGCCTGGTCAAAAGAACTTTAGGTTGGAAGCTACGAGGCAGAGAATCCGTATCTAGTCTAGACAACACACACGTACACACACAAGACGTTCATTTATAGGAAGGAAAGATTTATGGCTTATGACTTCTTTTCTTTGGAATCGTCCTTCCTACTCTTCTATTCAAGAATGGGGGATCAGGATGGGAAATGGCACAAGAGAAAGTGTTGGCTGGGCAACCCTAAGTTAGAAGCAGAGAAGAAATATGAGGAAAATAGGAATAATAGCTATGACTAAGTTGGACCTCAGTTACCCCTGGGAGGCATCTCCCCAAGAGGGAGCAGCAGGCTTGTTGATGGAGATCATCTCCCTCCTGCCCCAGCTGCTGACGTGATACTCGCTAGCCCTGGCTCAAGCTGGGGCCCTTCTGGGATTTTGCAATATCTCTCCCTTCTGCTGGCTTTTCTATACCAGCTGACTGTCTAAAATGGCTTCGTAATCCTTCCTGGGTCCAAAAATATGTGAGTGTGGTGTGAAGATAAGTGGTCCTTGATAAACTGTATTAGAGCTTAAAGGTGGTTTTACATGAGGCAGCCATGTTAATTTTTAAGGCTTTTCAAAACACCAAGGAAAAAATACACACACACACACACACACACACACACACACACAGAACCTATGGGGGAGATTGATTATTTCCATCTTACTAATTACAGTCTAAAAGAGGAAATACACACACCTACTCAAAATCTTTTTTCCAAGTGTTCTGGTAGGCCCTGTTCATTCATATTTTTATTTCAAAGAAGATTATTTCGGCTCATGGGTGGATCTATGCAGTAACAGGGAAAAGAAATCAGATGAAAGAGATATTTGAAAACAAGGAGGGGGAAATTCTCTTTGGAGCACCACTGAATTGCTAAAACTAAAGGACGGGCCTCCACATTGATGAAAAGCCAGAAGATGAAGCAGCATTAAATGCCTTTCTCATTTGAAAAGATCAGCAGCAGGGAGCTCTGAAAGATGCTATGTCCTCCATCGCCACCTTGTGTGCATCACAAGCCTTGCTGCACCGGGATTTCTAATTCTGACTTGGAGATTTGCTAACATTTGTCTCCTGCAAAAAAATTAGATTAAGAAAAGGTTGTTCCTGGCCGGTCGTGGTAGCTCATGCCTGTAATCCCAGCACTTTGGGAAGCCGAGGTGGGTGGATCATCTGAAGTCAGGTGTTTGAGACCAGCCTGGCCAACATGGCAGAACCCCATCTCTACTAAAAATACAAAATTAGCCGGGTGTGGTGGTACACATCTGTAATCCCAGTTATCTAGTTACCAGGAGGCTGAGGCATGAGAATCACTTGAACCCAGGAGATGGATGTTGCAGTAAGCCGAAATTAAACCACTGCAGTCCAGCCTGGGTGACCTAGCAAGTCAGTCTCAAAAAAAAAAAAAAAAAAGGTGTTAGCACAAAGGAAAAGTGGACAAAAGATATTATCGTAGAGTTTTCATTCAAGAAAAAGTGAATACTGTATATTTTTGTTCCTTCAGTATTCATTAAACGCCTACTCTGTGCCAGGCAGAGTTAGGTTCGAGGATCGAGTTCCCAAGGAAACTGGCAGCTTCCCTCTCTCATGAAAGACAGGGAGGCTACTTGGAAGGAATCATTCCAAAGGGAATGAGAAGTCCAGGCACCTAGTCTGGGGCTGAGGTTCCCGGAGGATGTCAAGTTTAAAGCTGGTAACTGCTACTTGTGAGTGAATGAATGTGAGGATGGTGGGGGAAACTTCAATAGTACTATTCACCAAAAAAAGCACTTACATGCAACGCAGTGTGGTGTTTGAATCATGGACTGCTTGGATTTGGTCCCAGATCTTTTGCATGTTACCATGAAGAAGTAATTCTACCTACATGTTTCCCAGTTTTCTGGGATGATAGTGATAGTAACTACCTTCATAAGTAATCAAGGTTGGTTCCTTCTGAGGATTTTTTTGTTTGTTTGTTTGTTTGTTTGAGACAGGTCTCGGTCTGTTGCCCAGGCTGGAGTTCAGTGACATGATCTCAACTCACTGCAACTTCTGCCTCCCAGGTTCAAGTGATCCTCCCGCCTCAGTCTTCTGAGTAGCTGGGACCACCAGCATGCACCACCATGCCCGGCTAATTTTTGTATTTTTTGTAGAGACAGGGTTTCACCATGTTGCTCAGGCTAGTCTCGAACTCCTGAGCTCAAGCAATCTGCCCGCCTCTGCCTCCCAAAGTGATAGGATTACAGGTGTGAGCCACCACACCTGGCCTTTCTGAGAGTTTTGAAAGAAGAATCTATTCCAGACCTCTCTCCTTCGCTTGTAGATGACCACAGTCTCCCTATGTCTCTGTATATTATCTTCCCTTGGTGTGTGTCTGTGTCCAAATTTTCTTGTCTCTTTTTTTTTTTTTTTTTGAGACAAGGTCTCACTTTGTTGCTGGAGTGCAGTGGTATGATCACGGCTCACTGAAGTCTCAGCCTGCTAGGCTCAAGTGAACCTCCCTCTTCAGCCTCCCTAGTAGCCGGGACTACAGGCGTGTGCCACCACACCTGGCTAATTATTTTTTATTTGTAAAGATGGGGTCTTGCTGTGTTGCCCAGGCTTGCCTACAACTGCTGGGCTCAAGCAGTCCTCCTGCCTTGACCTCCCAAAGTGCTGGGATTACAAGCAGAAGTCACCACACGTGGCCCAAATTTTCTCTTTTTACAAGGACATTAGTCATATTGGATTGGGGCCCCCACTTAAGGACTTCATTTTGACTTGATTCTCTCTCTCTGAAGACCCTGTCTCCAAATAACGTTATACCCTGAGGTACTGAGGGTTAGGACTTCATCATGTAAATTTTCAAAGGGACACAGTTCAGCCCATAACAGAGATGGAGTTATGATCCCTGAGACAGGAAGTATTAGGGAAGAAACAGGTGTGGGGAAGGAGGGCAGAGAACCAAGAATTGGAAAGACAAACAGTCAAAGTCATGAGACTATTAATTTATAATGATTTACATTTTAAAATAAAATACGCTTTTAAAATACATTTAAAATAAAATAAAACAGGCCGTGGTGGCTCATGCCTGTAATCCCAGCACTTTGGGAGGTCGAGGCGGGCAGATTACTTGAGGTCAGGAGTTGAAGACCAGCCTGACCAACATGGTAAAACCTTGTTTCTACTAAAAATACAAAAATTAGCTGGGCGTCATGGTGCACGTTTGTAATCCCAGCTACTTGGGAGGCTGAGGCAGGAGAATTGCTTGAACCCGGAAGGCGGAGGTTGTAGTGAGCCAAGATCATGTCACTGGAGCCCAGCCTGGGTGACAGAGCAAGACTCTGTCTCAGAAAAAAAAAAAAAAAAAAGCCAGGCGTGGTGGCTCACACCTGTAATCCCAACACGTTGGAAGGCTGTGGGTGGATCATCTGAGGTCAGGAGTTCGAGACTAGCCTGACCAACATGGTGAAACCCCGTCTCTACTAAAAATACAAAAATTAGCCAGGTGTAGTGGCAGGTGCCTATAATCCCAGCCACTCAGGAGGCTGCGGTAGGAGAATTGCTTGAACCCAGGAGGTGGACGTTGCAGTGAGCTGAGACTGCACCACTGTACACTGCACTCCAGCCTGGGCGACAGAGTGAGACCCTCCATCTTAAGAAAAAAAAAAGTATTTATCCATCGGAAAGCATAATTATGTAGCTTTGACAGCAACACAAACATTTTATGAAATACAGGTTGAGCACCCCTAATCCAAGAATCCAAAATTCAAAATACTCCAAAATCCAAAACTTCAAAAAATTACTATTTTCTAGAGATGGAATCTCACTCCATTGCCCAGGCCGGAGTGCAATGGCGTGATCGTAGCTCACTGTAACTGAGCTCCTGGACTCAAGGGATGCTCCCACCTCAGCCTCCCAGTAGCTGGGACTACAGACGTACACCATCATGCCCAGCCAGATTTCTATTGTCTCAAGCCACCCAGTTTGTGGTTCCTGTTACCACAGTCTAGGAAAAAATACAAGTGGCGTTCCCAAACTTCACCCCAGAGCAGGTGAGGTATATTTCCCTGCCCCATTGAGGTTGGGCTTGGACATATGTTATGCTTTGGCCAATGGAATTGTAGCAGATGTTAATGAGAGCAAAGGTTGAATATGTTTGCCCAGTTTGTCTCTGGGAGCTGCTGGTCCCCGAATGAAACATGTGGGCAGGCAGATCTCAGTCTTGAAGCAGAGCCACCCTACAGACCTGGAAGGGGCGAAATACATGCTTGTTACTGTCAGCCTCTGAGATTTTTGTGGTTAATCACTTAGTCCCCGTGCCTGCCATGGTACTTGAAACACTGTAGCTGCTTAGTCAAGAATTTTAGTGCTGAATGAGTTCAAACATTAAACTGTTATGTTGTTTAACAGTTTGCGGCAGGCCGGGCGCGGTGGCTCAAGCCTGTAATCCCAGCACTTTGGGAGGCCGAGACGGGTGGATCACGAGGTCAGGAGATCGAGACCATCCTGGCTAACACGGTGAAACCCCGTCTCTACTAAAAAATACAAAAAATTGGCCGGGCGCGGTGGCTCAAGCCTGTAATCCCAGCACTTTGGGAGGCCGAGACGGGCGGATCACGAGGTCAGGAGATCGAGACCATCCTGGCTAACACGGTGAAACCCCATCTCTACTAAAAAAAAAAATACAAAAAACTAGCCGGGCGCGGTGGCGGGCGCCTGTAGTCCCAGCTACTCCGGAGGCTGAGGCAGGAGAATGGCGTGAACCCGGGAGGCGGAGCTTGCAGTGAGCTGAGATCCGGCCACTGCACTCCAGCCTGGGCGACAGAGCGAGACTCCGTCTCAAAAAAAAAAAAAAAAAAAAAAAAAAAAAAAAAATTAGCCGGCCTGGTGGTGGACGCCTGTAGTCCCAGCTACTCGGGAGGCTGAGGCAGGAGAATGGCGTAAACCCGGGAGGCGGAGCTTGCAGTGAGCTGAGATCCGGCCACTGCACTCCAGCGCGGGCGACAGAGCGAGACTCCGTCTCAAAAAAAAAACAAAAACAAAAACAGTTTGCGGCATTTGGATCTCTCAAGTTGCTGACTTGGCCCTCTTCCAAGTGTAATTTGCTTCCTTTCATTTAAATAAAAACAAAAATGGCAGAGCATGGTGGCTCGCACCTGTAATCCCAGCACTATGGGAGGCGGAGGTGGGCAGATCACTTAGGCCAGGAGTTAGAGACCAGCCTGGCCAACATGACGAAACCCCGCCTATACTAAAAAAAAAAACAAAAATTAGCCAGGCATGGTGGCGGACCCCTGTAATTCCAGCTGCTCGGGAGGCTGAGGCACTAGAATCACTCCAACCAGGGAGGTGGAGGTTGCAGTGAGCAGAGATCATGCCACTGCACTCCAGCCTGGTTGACAGAATGAGTCTCGGTCTCAAAAAAATAAATACATCAAACAAAAACCAAACAAAAAATAATTTGCATTATATACTACCACTTGTCACCTGCTTCACGTCATGTCAGACCAGTGCCCATCTTTATAAATATATATATATATAAACATAGATATATAAAGACATATATATATATCTGTTTTCATACACTTGTTGACATTTGTGTATATATATATATGGGGTAGACATGCAATTATGTTATGTGAGAAGTGGTCAAGTCAGGGCTTTTAGGGTATCTGTCATCCAAATAATATACATTGTACCCATTAAGTAATTTCTCATCATCTACCCCCTAACACCCCCTCATCCTTCCGAGTCTCCAGTATCTATCATTCTACTCTCTATGTCCATGTGTACACCTTTTTTAGCACTCACTCAGGAATGAGAACACGCAATGTCTATTTTTCTTTTCTTTCTTTTTTTTGAGCCAAAGTCTCACTCTGTGACCCAGACTGGAGTGCAGTGGCGCGATCTTGACTCACTGAAACATCCATCTCCGGGGTTCAAGTGAATCTCGTGCCTCAGCCTCCCAAGTAGCTGGGATTACAAGTGCACGCCACCACACCCAGCTAATTTTTATATTTTTAGTAGAGACGGGGTTTCACCATCTTGGCCAGGCTGGTCTCGAACTCCTGACCTCAAGTGATCTGCCCGCCTTGGCCTCCCAAAGTACTGGGATTATAGGCATGAGCTACTGTGCCCGGCCCACAAATATTTTCTTTCATTGTGTGTTTTGTCTGTTCATTATCTTGATTATTTCTTTTGTTGTACAGAAGCTTTTTGGTTTAAGTCCTATTTGTCTAGTTTTGTTTTTGTTGTCTGTGCTTCTGAGATCTTAGGCATACAGTGCCCATCTTCATCTCAGCAAGCCACCCTGACTGCTTTTGTAGTTTCTTTAACAATTGTACCATTTTCCTACCTCTAGGCCTTTGCACTTGCTGTTCCGCCTGCCAGAATGCCCTTCCCCACCTGCTTCACTTGGCAAACTCCTACACATTCTCCAGTTATCAGCTTCCTTGTAGAGGACATCTGATTCCCCCAAACACCATAGGTCCTCCTGTTTCTCAGTCATTTTTGCACACTATTTCTTTTCATAGTAGTACTTATCTTAACTGCAATCAAATTTATACGGTTTGGATGTATATTCCTTTTATGTCTCATGTTGAAATATGATTCCTAGGGCTGGGAGCAGTGGCTCACGCCTGTAATCCCAGCACTTTGGGAGGCCGAGGCAGGTGGATCACCTGAGGTCAGGAGTTCGAGAACAGCCTGACCAATATGGTGAAACCCCGTCTCTACTAAAAATACAAAAATTAGCCAGGCGTGGTGGCATGCGCCTGTAGTTCCAGCTACTCAAGAGGCTGAGACGGGAGAATTGCTTGAATCCAGAAGGTGGAGGTTGCAGTGAGCCAAGATCGCACCACTGTAATTCAGCCTGGGTAACAGAGCAAGACTCCGTCTCAAACAAAACAAAAACAACAACAAAAAGATGAAAAATATTATTCCCAGTGTTAGAGGTGGGGCCTGATGGGAGATGATTGGATCATGGGGAAGATGTCTTGTGAATGCTTTAGCACTTTTTGTGATATCACTTGGTGATATCACTTGGTGATAATTGAGTTCTCACTCAGTTTATACTAGATCTGGTTGTTTAAAAGTCTAGGACCTCTCTCCACCTCTTCCTCTCTTGCCATTTGATACACTGCTCCCCTTCACCTTCCACCACGATTGTAACCTTCCTGAAGCTCTCACCAGAAGCAGATGTTAATAGCACACTTCCTGTACAGCCTGCAGAACTGTGAGCCAAAATAAACACTCTCTCTTTATAAATTACTCAGCCTTGGCCAGGCGCGGTGGCTCATGCCTATAGCCCCAGCACTTTTGGGAAGCCAAGGCTGGCAGATCGCTTGAGCCAACAAGTTCAAGACCAACCCAGGCAACATGGTGAAACCTATTTCTACAAAAAGAAAAAAAGTAGAAATTAGCTGGACTTTGTGGTGCATGCCTATAGTCCCAGCTACTCAGGAGGCTGAAGCAGGAGGATTACTTGAACCCAGAAAGCTGAGGCTGTAGTGAGCTGTGATGGACCCACTGCACTCCAGCCTGGGTGACAGAGTGAGACCCTATCTCGAAAACAAAATCAAACAAACAAAATTACCCAGCCTCAGGTACTTCTTTCCCATTCATAAATTCCTCCAACTGTGGTAGTATAAAGTGACTTAAAAGTATATACTTGGCCGGGCGCGGTGGCTCAAGCCTGTAATCCCAGCACTTTGGGAGGCCGAGACGGGCGGATCACGAGGTCAGGAGATCGAGACCATCCTGGCTAATACGGTGAAACCCCGTCTCTACTAAAAAAATACAAAAAACTAGCCGGGCGACGAGGCGGGCGCCTGTAGTCCCAGCTATTCGGGAGGCTGAGACAGGAGAATGGCGTGAACCCGGGAGGCGGAGCTTGCAGTGAGCTGAGATCCGGCCACTGCACTCCAGCCTGGGCGGCAGAGCAAGACTCCGTCTCAAAAAAAAAAAAAAAAAAAAAAAGTATATACTTTAGGCTGGGCATAGTGGCTCATGACTGTAATCCCAGCACTTTGGGAGGCCAAGGCAGGTGGATCACTTGAGGTCAGGAGTTAGAGACCAGCCTGGCCAACATGGTGAAACCCCATCTCTACTAGAAGTACAAAAACATTAGCTGGGCGGCTGAGCGCGGTGGCTCATGCCTGTAATCCTAGCACTTTGGGAGGATGAGGTGGGTGGGTCACTGGATATCAGGAGTTTGAGACCAGCCTGGCCAACAGGGCGAAACCCCATCTCTACTAAAAATACAAAACTTAGCCAGGCACGGTGGCGGGAGCCTATAATCCCAGCTACTTGGGAGGCTGAGGCAGAAGAATCACTTGAACCCGGGAGGCAGAGGTTACAGTGAGCCGAGATTGTGTCACTTTACTCCAGCCTGGACGAAAGAGTGAAACTCCATCTCAAAAAAAAAAAAAAAAAAATTAGCTGGGCATGGTTGGTGTGCACCTGTAATCCCAGATACTCGGGAGGCTGAGGCAGGAGAATCGCTTGAACCCGGGAGGTGGTGGTTGCGGTGAGCCGAGATTGCACCATTGCACTCAGGAGGCTGAGGCACAAGAATCACTTGAACCTGGGAGGCAGAGATCAAGTGAGCCGAGATCACGCTACTGCAGTCCAGCCTGGGTGACAGAGTGAGACTCTGTCTCAGAAAAAAAAAAAAAAAAAGTATATCCTTTAATGTTGAAAGCAGTATGGCAGTTCCTTTAAAAATTAAACATAGAGGCTGGGTGCTATGGCTCACGACTGTAATCCCAGCACTTTGGGAGGCCAAGGCGGGCAGATCACCTGAGGTCGGGAGTTTGAGACCAGCCTGGCCAACATGGAGAAACACTATCTCTACTAAAAATACAAAATTAACTGGGCATGGTGGTGCATGCCTGTAATCCTAGCTACTCAGGAGGCTGGGGCAGGAGAATCGCTTGAACCTGGGAGGTGGTGGTTGCGGTGAGCCGAGATTGCACCATTGCACTCTAGCCTGGGCTACAAGAGTGAGACTCTGTCAAAAAAAAAAAAAAGGAAACAAAGAAAGAAAGAAAAGTTCAACTTAATGAAATAAAGCATGAAGACAAGATTAGAGAAAAAGAATGAAAAGGAACAAAGCCTCCAAGAAATATGGGACTATGTGAAAAGACCAAACCTACAATTGATTGGTGTGCCTGAAAGTGATGGAGAGGATGGAACCAAATTGGAAAACACACTTCAGGATATTATCCAGGAGAACTTCCCCAACCTAGCAAGACAGGTCAACATTCAAATTCAGGAAATACAGAGAACACCACAAAGATACTCCTTGAGAAGAGTAACCCAAAGACACATAATCATCAGATTCACCAAGGTTGAAAAGAAGGAAAAAATGTTAAGCACAGCCAGAGAGAAAGGTCAGGTTCCCTACAAAGGGAAGCCCATCAGACTAACAGCAGATCTCTCTGCAGAAACTCTATAAGCCAGAAGAGAGTGGGGACCAATATTCAACATTCTTAATGAAAAGAATTTTCAACCCAGAATTTCATATCCAGCTAAACTAAGCTTCAAAAGCGAAGGAGAAATAAAATCCTTTACAGACAAGCAAATGCTGAAGGATTTTATCACCACCAGGCCTGCCTTACAAGAGCTCCTGAAGGAAGCACTAAATATGGAAAGGAAAAACTGGTACCAGTCACTGCAAAAACATACCAAAATATAAAGACCAATAACCCTATGAAGAAACTGTATCAACTAACATGCAAAATAACCAGCTAGCTTCATGACGATAGGATCAAATTCACGCATAACAATATTAACCTTAAATCTAAATGGGCTAAATGCTACAATTAAAAGACACTGACTGGGCCAGGCACGGTGGCTCACGCCTGTAATCCCAGCACTTTGGGAGGCCAAGGCAGGCAGATCACGAGGTCAGGAGATTGAGACCATCCTGGCTAACACGGTGAAACTCCGTCTCTACCAAATATACAAAAAAATTAGCCGGGCGTGGTGGCGGGCGCCTGTAGTCCCAGCTACTCAGAAGGCTGAGGCAGGAGAATGGTGTAAACCTGGGAGGCGGAGCTTGCAGTGAGCCGAGATTGTGTCTCTGCACTCCAGCCTGGGTGACAGAGCGAGACTCCAACTCAAAAAAAAAAAAAAAAAAAAAAGACACAGACTGGGCTGGGTGCACTGGCTTACACCTGTAATCCCAGCACTTTGGGAGGCCAAAGTGGGTGATTCACAAGGTCAGGGATTTGAGACAACCCTGGCCAACACGGTGAAACCCCGTCTCTACAAAGAAAATAGCCAGGTGTGGTGGCTCGTGCCTGTAATCCCAGCTACTCAGGAGGCTGAGGCAGGAGAATTGCTTGAACCTGGGAGGTTGTAGTGAGCCAAGATTGTGCCACTGCATTCCAGCCTGGGGAACAGAGCCAGACTCCATGTCGGGGGGTGGGTGGGGGGAAAAAGACAAAAAAGACACAGACTGGCAAATTGGATTTTCAAAACCTAGCCTGTTTTTCAAAAAACCAATGAATCTAGGCTGGCATCGTGGCTCACACCTGTAATCCCAACACTTTGGGAGGCCGAGGTGGGCAGATCATGAGGTCAAGAGATCAAGACCATCCTGGCCAACATGGTGAAACCCCACCTCTACTAAAAATACAAAAATTAGGTGGGCATGGTGGCATGCACTTGTAGTCCCAGCTACTTGGGAGGCTGAGGCAGGAGAATCACTTGGAGGCAGGAGAATCGCTTGAACCCGGGAGGTAGAGGTTGCCGTGAGTTGAGATTGCGCCACTACACTTCAGCCTAGTGACAGAGTGAGACTTCATCTCAAAACAACAACAACAATAAAAAAAAAAAATCCAATGAATCCAGGAGCTAGTTTTGTGAAAAGATTAACAAATAGATAGACCACTAGCCAGGCTAATAAAGAAGAAAAGTGGCTGACGCCTGTAATCCCAACACTGGGAGGCCGAGGCAGGTGGATCACCTGAGGTCAGGAGTTCAAGACCAGTCTGCCCAAAATGGTGAAACCCCATCTCTACTAATAATACAGAAATTAGCTGGGCATAGTGGCAGGCACCTGTAATCCTAGCTACTTGGGAGGCTGAGACAGGAGAATTGCTTGAACCCGGGAGGCGGAGGTTGCAGTGAACTGAGATTGTGCCATTGCATTCCAGCCTGGGTGACAAGAGTGAAACTCCGTATCAAAAAAAAAAGATAAAGGGGATATCACCACCACTGACCCTACAGAAATACAAGCTACCATCAGAGAATACTATATATACTTCAATGCAAATAAACTAGAAAATCTAGAAGAAATGGATAAATTCCTGGACACATACACCCTCCCAAGACTAAACCAGAATAAGTCGAATCCCTGAATAGACCAATAACAAGTTCTGAAATTGACACAGTAATTAATAGCTTACCTACCAAAAAAAGCCCCGGACCAGACAGATTCACAGTCAAATTCTACCAGAGGTACAAAGAGGAGCTGGTACCATTCCTTCTGAAACTATTCCAAACAATAGAAAAAGAGGGACTCCTCCCTAACTCATTTTATAAGGTTAGTTTCATCCTAATACCAAAACCTGGCAGAGACACAACAAAAAAAGAAAATTTCAGGCCAATATCCCTGATGAACATCAGTGTGAAAATCCTCAATAAAATACTGGCAAACTGAATCCAGCAGCACATCAAAAATCTTATCGACCACGATCAAGTGGGCTTCATCCCTGGGATGCAAGGCTGGTTCAACATACACAAATCAATAAACGCAATTCATCACCAGAACCAATGACAAAAGCCAGAAAATTATCTCAATAGATGCAGAAAGGCCTTCAATAAAATTCTACACCCTTTGATGCTAAAAACACTCAATAAACTAGGTGTTGATGGAGCATATCTCAAAATAATAAGAGCTATTTATAACAAACCCATAGCCAATATCATACTGAATGAGCAAAAGCTGGGAGCATTCTGTTTGAAAACCAGCACAAGACAAGGATGCCCTCTCTCACCACTCCTATTCAACATAGTATTGGAAGTTCTGGCCAGGGCAATCAGGCAAGATAAAGAAATAAAGCGTATTCAAAAGGAAGAGAGGAAATCAAATTGTCTGTTTGCAGATGACATGATTGTATATTTAGAAAACCCCATCGTCGCCGGGCGCGGTGGCTCAAGCCTGTAATCCCAGCACTTTGGGAGGCCGAGACGGGCGGATCACGAGGTCAGGAGATCGAGACCATCCTGGCTAATATGGTGAAACCCCGTCTCTACTAAAAAATACAAAAAACTAGCCGGGCGACGAGGCGGGCGCCTGTAGTCCCAGCTACTCGGAGGCTGAGACAGGAGAATGGCGTGAACCGGGAGGCGGAGCTTGCAGTGAGCTGAGAGCCGGCCACTGCACTCCAGCCTGGGCGGCAGAGCAAGACTCCGTCTCAAAAAAAAAAAAAAAAAAAAAAAGAAAACCCCATCGTCTCAGCCCCAAAACTCCTTCAGCTGATAAGCAACTTCAGCAAAGTCTCACAATACAAAATCAATGTGCAAAAATCACAAGCATTCCTATACACCAATAATAGAGAGTCAAATCATGAGTGAACTCCTATTCACAATTGCTACAAAGAGAATAAAATACCTAGGAATAGAACTTACAAGGGATGTGAAGGACCTCTTTAAGGAGAACTATAAACCACTGCTCAACAAAATAAGAGAGGACACAAACAAATGGAAAAACATTCCATGCTCATGGATAGGAAGAATCAATATTGTGAAAATGGCCATACTGCCCAAGGTAGTTTATAGATTCAATGCTATCCCCATCAAGCTACTATTGACTTTCTTCATAGAATTAGGAAAAAAACTACTTGAAATTTCTTTCTTTTTTTTTTTTTTTTTTGAGACGGAATCTTGCTCTGTCACCTGGGCTGGAGTGCAGTGGCTGGATCTCAGCTCACTGCAAGCTCCGCCTCCCGGGTTTACACCATTCTCCTGCCTCAGCCTCCGGAGTAGCTGGGACTACAGGCGCCCGCCACCTCGCCCGGCTAGTTTTTTGTATTTTTAGTAGAGACGGGGTTTCACCATGTTAGCCAGGATGGTCTCGATCTCCTGACCTCGTGATCCGCCCGTCTCAGCCTCCCAAAGTGCTGGGATTACAGGCTTGAGCCACCGCGCCCGGCTACTACTTGAAATTTCATATGGAACCAAAAAAGAGCCGGTATAGCCAAGATAATCCTAAGCAAAAAGAACAAAGCTGAAGGCATCATGCTACCTGACTTCAAACTATACTACAAGGCTATAGTAACCAAAACAGCATGGTACTGATACCAAAACAGATACATAGACCAATGGAACAGAATAGAGGCCTCAGTAATAACACCACACATCTACAATCATCTGGTCTTTGACAAACCTGACAAAAGCAATGGGGAAAGTGTTCCCTATTTAATAAATGGTGTTGGGAAAACTGGCTGGCCATAAGCAGAAAACTGAAACTGGACCCCTTCCTTATGCCTTATACAAAAATTAACTCAAGATGGATTAAAGACTTAAATATAAGACCTAAAACCATAAAAACCCCAGAAGAAAACCTCGGCAATACCATTCAGGACATAGGCATGGGCAAAGACTTCATGACTAAAACACCAAAAGCAAGTGCAACAAAAGCCAAAATTGACAAATGGGATCTAATTAAACTAAAGAGCTTCTTTCTGCACAGCAAAAGAAACTATCATCAGAGTGAACAGGCAACCTACAGAATGGGAGAAAATTTTTGCAATCTATCCATCTGACAAAGGTTTAATGTTCAGAATCTACAAGGAACTTAAACAAATTTACAAGAAAAAAATAAACAACTCCATCAAAAAGTGAGTGAAGGATATGAACAGACACTTCTCAAAAGAAGACATATATGCAGCCGACAAACTTATGAAAAAAAGCTCATCATCACTCGTCATTAGAGGAATGCAAATCAAAACCACAATGAGATATCATCCCATGCCAGTTAGAATGATGATCATTAAAAAATCAGGAAACAACAGATGATGAAGAGGATGTGGAGAAATAGGAATGCTTTTACACTGTTGGTGGGAGTGTAAATTAGTTCAGCCATTGTGGAAGACAGCGTGACAATTCGTCAAGGATCTAGAACCAGAAATACCATTTGACCCAGCAATCCCATTACTGGGTACATACCCAAAGGATTATAAATCATTCTACTATAAAGACACATGCACACGTATGTTTATTGCAGCACTACTCACAATAGCAAGGACTTGGCACCAACCCAGATACCCTTCAATGATAAACTGGATAAAGAAAATTTGGCACATATACACCATGGAATGCTATGCAGCCATAAAAAAGAATGAGTTCATGTCCTTTGCAGGGACATGGATGAAGCTGGAAACCATCATTCTCAGCAAACTAACATAGGAACAGAAAACCAAACACTACATGTTCTCACTCATAAGTGGGAGTTGAACAATGAGAACACATGGACACAGGGAGGGGAACATCACACACTGGGGCCTGTCAGGGAGCTGAGGGCAAGGGGAGGGATAGCATTAGGACAAATACCTAATGCATGTGGGGCTTAAAACCTAGAAGATGGGTTGATGTGTGCAGCAAACCACCATGGCACATGTGTACCTATGTAACAAACCTGCACGTTCTGCACATGTATCCCAGAACTTAAAGTATAATAAAAAATAAGAATATATAAAAAATAAAAATAAAAAAAGAATACCAAATAGTGTGAGAGATATTATTGCCATTTTTTGAATAATATGATCTACCTCAAGCCCTAAGAATACCCAATGTAGGCTGGGTGCGGTGGCGCATGCCTGTAATCCCAGCACTTTGGAAGGCCAAGGCAGGCAGGTCACTTGAGGCCAAGAGTTTGAGACCAGCCTGGCCAACATGGAGAAACCCCATCTCTACTAAAAATACAAAAATTAGCCAGGCTTATCATGAGGTCAGGAGTTCAAGACCAGCCTGGCCAACATAGTAAAATCCCATCTGTACTAAAAGTACAAAAATTAGCTGGGCATGGTGGTGCACGCCTGTAGTCCCAGCTACTCGGGAGGCTGAGGCAGGAGAATTGCTTGAACTTGGGAGGCAGAGGTTGTGGTGAGCTGAGATTGCACCACTCCACTCCAGCCTGGGCAACAGAATGAGACTGTGTCTCAAAAAAAAAAAAAAAAAAAAAATTAGCCAGACTTGGTGGCTGGCGCCTGTGATCCCAGCTACTCGGGAGGCTAAGGCACAAGGATCATTTGAACCCGGGAGGTGGAGGTTGCTGTGAGCTGAGATGGTACCACTTCACTCCAGCCTGGGTAACAGAGTGAGACTCTGTCTCCAAAAGATAAAAATAAATTAAGAATACCTGAAGTTTAATCTACAGGATTTTAAAAGTCAGAAGCAAGTTGACTTCTAAAAACCGGGGCAGGTGCAGTGGTTCATGTCTGTAATTCCAGCACTTTGGGAAGCCGAGATGGGAGGAATGCTTGAGTCCAGGAGTTTGAGACCAGCCTGGGCAACATGGTGAGACCCTGCCTTTACAAAAACAAACAAAAATCCAGAAAGACAAAGAAACAACAACAACAAAAACAAGCTGGGCATGGTGGCAAGCACCTGTAGTCCCAGCTACTCAGGAGGCTAAAGCTGAAGGTTCACATGAGCCAGGGCAGTCAAGGATGCAGCGAGCAGCAGTGATGATGCCACTGCACTCCAGCCTGGGCAACAGAGCCGAGATCCTGTCTGAAAAATTAAAAAATAAATAAAAACTGAAAAATTCACTATTTCTGGCACGTCTGGAGTTTAACAGACTGAAACTCATAGTTGCTACTACTCTTCATCTTTTTTTTTTTTTTTTTTTTGAGATAGAGTCTTGCTCTGTTGCCCAGGCTGGAGTGCAGTGGCACCATCATGGCTCACTGCAACCTCTGCCTCCTGGGCTCAAGCGGTTCTCCAACCTCAGCCTCCCGAGTAGCTGGGACGACAGGCGCCCAGCTAATTTCTTTTTTTGTTGTTGTTGTATAGACAGGATCTCACCATGTTTCCTGGGCTGGTCTTGAACTCCTGGGTTCAAGTGATCTTCCCATCTTTGCCTCCCAAAGGTCTGGGATTACAGGCATGAGCCACTGTACCCAGTCAATATTAGCTAATATTATTTGATCCTTTAAGACACCATAACAGGCTGGGCACTGCACTGCGGCCTGGGCAACAGAGTGAGACTCCATCTCAAAAAAAAAAAAACAAAAACCAGGCCTGGTAGCTCACGCCTGTAATTCCAGCACTTTGGGAGGCCGAGGTGGGTGAATCATGAGGTCAGGAGTTCAAGACCAGCCTTACCAAGATGGTGAAATCCCATCTCTACTAAAAATACAAAAATTAGCCAGACGCGGTGGCAGGTGCCTGTAATCCCACCTACTCAGGAGGCTGAGGCAGGAGAATCACTTGAACCCAGGCGGCAGAGGTTTCAGTGACATGAGATTGCACCACTGCACTCCAGTCTGGGTAACAGGGTGAGACTCCGTCTCAAAAAAAAAAAAAAAAGTCGGGTGTGGTGGCTCATGCCTCTAATCCTAGCACTTTGGGAGGCCAAGGCGGGTGGATCACTTGAGGTCAGGAGTTTGAGACCAGCCTGGCCAATATGGTGAAACTCCATCTCTACTAAAAATACAAAAAAAAGGCCGGGCGCGGTGGCTCAAGCCTGTAATCCCAGCACTTTGGGAGGCTGAGATGGGCGGATCACGAGGTCAGGAGATCGAGACCATCCTGGCTAATACGGTGAAACCCTGTCTCTACTTAAAAATACAAAAAACTAGCCGGGCGACGAGGCGGGCGCCTGTAGTCCCAGCTACTCGGGAGGCTGAGGCAGGAGAATGGCGTAAACCCGGGAGGCGGAGCTTGCAGTGAGCTGAGATCCGGCCACTGCACTCCAGCCTGGGTGGCAGAGCAAGACTCCATCTCAAAAAAAAAAAAAAAAAAAAAAATTAGCCCAGCATGGTGGCAGGCGCCTGTAATCCCAGTTACTCTGGAGGCTGAGGCAGGAGAATCGCTTGAACCCAGGAGGCAGATGTGGCAATGAGCTGAGATCGCGCCATTGCATTCCAGGTTAGCAATAAGAGCAAAACTCCGTTTGGAAAAAAAAAAAAAGTATTAAAGTAGGCTGGGCGCAGTGGCTCACACCTGTAATCCCCGCACTTTGGGAGGCTCAGGCAAGAGGATCGCTTGAGCTCAGGAGTTCGAGACCAGCCTAGGCAACCTAGTGAGACTCTGTCTACTGTAAAAAGTAGAAACAATTAGCCAGCTATGGTGGTTTGTGCCTATAGTCTTAGCTACATGGGAGGCTGAGGCAGGAAGACTGCTTGAGTTTAGGAAGTTGAAGCTGCAGTGAGCTGTGATATCATCACTGCACTCCAACCTGGGCAACAGAGCAAGACCCTGCCTCAAAAAAAAAAAAAAAAAAAAATTCAAACAGTATATAAGGGTATAGCCTGAAAGTAAAAGTACTTATTGCTGAGTGTGGTGGTACGCACTTACAGTCCCAGCTACGGGAGAGCTTGATGCGGGCAGATTGCTTAAGCCCAGGAGTTTGAGCCTTTAGTGCACAATGATTGTCCCTATGAATAGCGCCTGCGCTCCAGCCTGGCAACACAGTAAGATCTCTTCTCTTAAAAAAAAAAAAAAGTTTCTAATTCTCAGTTCAATTTTCCATATGTAATTTCTGTAAAAGTTTGTGTGTGTGTGTGTTCTTCTGGAAATTAGTGCATATGTAAGTCTCTACATATACTTAAAAAATAGGCTTTAAATTTTGAGCAGTTTCACGTTTATAGAAAAATCGAGTGAAAAGTACAGAGTTCCTATGTACCTCTTTCATAATCCCCCATTTTCCCCTATTGTTAATATATTGCGGGCCGGGCGCAGTGGCTCACACCTGTAATCCCAGTACTTTGGGAGGCCAAGGCGGGTGGATCACCTGAGGTCAAGAGATCGAGACCATCCTGGATAACACAGTGAAACCCCGTCTCTACTAAAAACACAAAATATTAGCCAGGCCTGGTGGCGGGCACCTATAGTCCCAGCTACTCAGGAGGCTGAGGCAGGAGAATGGCATGAACCCGGGAGGCGGAGCTTGCAGTGAGCGGAGATCGCACCACTGCACTCCAGCCTGGGCAACAGAGTGAGACTGTCTCAAAAAATAAAATAAAATAAGACAAAATAAAATAAAATAAAATCTTGCATGAGTATGGTATATTTGTTATAAGTGATGAACCAATATTGATATATTATTAACCAAAGTCTATAGTTTACATTCGGGTTCACTTTTTTTGTCGTCATTTTTGTCATGAGCCACCATACCCGGTCAGGGTTAATTAACTCTTTGTGTTGTACATTCTATGGGTTTTGACAAATGGATAATGACAAATATCCACCATTCTAGCACCACACAGAATAGGTTCCTGGTCCTAGAAATCCCCTGTGGTCCACTCACCCATCTCTCCCTCTCCACCCACCACCCACGTGCAACCTTTGATCTCTTTGCTGTCTCCTTAGTTTTGCCTTTTCCACAATGTCATATAGCTGGAATCACAGAGTATATAATATGACACAGTATATGAAAGAAGCCCTTTTCAGATGGGCTTCTTTCCCTTAGCAATATGTATTTAAAGTTCCTCCATGTATGTTGTTGCTTGATAGCTCATTTCTTTTTATCACTAAATTATGTCCCATTGTATGGATGTACCACAAGGTTATCCATTCACTCATTGAAGGGCATCTTAATTGCTCCCAGGTTTTGGTAATTATGAATAAAGCTGCCATAAACAATTATTTACAGGTTTTGTATAGACATGTTTTCTTTTTTTTCTTTTTTCTTTTTTGAGAGCAGGGAGACTCGCTCTGTCTCCCAGGCTGGAGGGCAGTGGCCTGATCTTGGCTCACTGTGAGCTCCGCCTCCCGGGTTCCCGCCATTCTCCTGCCTCAGCCTCCCAAGTAGCTGGGACTACAGGCGCCGCCACCTTGCCTGGCTAGTTTTTTTTTTGTATTTTTAGTAGAGACAGGGTTTCACCGTGTTAGCCAGGATGGTCTCGATCTCCTGACCTCGTGATCCGCCCGCCTCAGCCTCCCAAAGTGCTGGGATTACAGGCGTGAGCCATCGCGCCTGGCCGACATGTTTTCAATTCATGTGTAAATCGTATTCCTTTTTAACTTTTGTATTTATGCATACATTTATATAGTTGTAAAACTAAGATTATATATTTTCTTCTTTTCTTTATTCCCCCTGGGAGTATAGATTCAAGTTGCCATGAATATATACTCCCACATATACTTTTTAAAAAGTGGTATTTTACATAATTTTCTGCAATTTGCTTTTTAAAATAACAATAATCTTTTGTTATAAAAGCAGTACATGTGCTAACTTTTAGCAAGTTAGCTCATCTGGATAAACAAAAGAAAATAAAGACACTTGCCAGGCATGGTGGCTCACGCCTGTAATCCCAGCACTTTGGGAGGCCGAGGCAGGAGGAACACTTGAGGTCAGGCGTTCCAGACCAGCCTGGCCAACATGGTAAAACCCTGTCTCTACTTTAAAATAAAAAAAAAAATTAGCTGGGCACAGTGACAGGTGCCCGTAGTCCCAACTATGCAGGAGGCTGAGGCAGAAGAATCACTTGAACCTGGGAGGCAGAGGTTGCAGTGAGCTGAGATGGCACCACTGCACTCCAGCCTGGGCAACAGAGCAAGACTCCATCTCAAAAAAAAAACAAAACAAAAAGCAAAAAACACTGGCTTAAAACAACAACTATTTTATGTGCTTATAATTCTGTGGGTCAGCATTTTGGGTTGGGCTCTGCTGGGTAGTTCTACTGGTCCTGCCTGGGGTCATTCATGTGACTGCAGGCATCTGGAGGTTTGACTGTGGCTGGCTGGCCTCACTTGCATAGCTGGTGGTTGGAGCCGGTTCTTGGCTGGCTTTCTCTCCATATGGTCTCATCTACCCTCAGGGAGGCTAGCCCTGGCTTCTATGCATGGCTGCAGCAGTGTCCCAGGAGGGAAAGAAAGGCAGCTGCACAAGGCCTAGGCCTGGATGATCCACATCACTTATGCCACATTCTATTGGTCAAAACAAAAGGGGTGGAATCTGATTCCAAACCTCTGAAACAATGCAGAGGCTAATGCAATGATTCTCAAAGTAGGATCTAGGGATTCTTAGGTGTTCCTGAGATCCTTGAAAAGGGACCTGTGAAGTTAAAACAATTTGTCATACTACTGTTAAGACACTGTCCTTTTAACTCCAGTGTAGAATGGAGTTTTCCCGAGATATAATATATAATGTGATACTGCAATAGATTGAATGAAGAAGCAGATATGAAAATCTGCCTCCTATGAAGCCAGACATGAAAGACATTTGCAGAAATGTAAAACCATTGTCCTCATACTTTTTTGGAGAATTTTTTATTTTTAGACAGGGTCTTGCTCTGTTGCCCAGGCTGGAGTGCAGTGGTGCGATCACAGCTCACTGAAGACTCGAATTCCCAGGCTCAAGCCATCCTCCCACCTCAGCCTCCCAAGTAGCCAGAACCACAGGTACATGCCACCAGGCTGGGCTTTTTTGTTTTTTTGAGATGGAGTTTTGCTCTTGTTGCCCAGGCTGGAGTGCACACATTACAGGAGTGAGCCACTGTGCCTGGCCCAAGTTTTTAATAAAAATGTTTATATAAACATGACATGTCATTTTAAGAGATTCTAGTAACATTAACAGCTTTTTTTTGAGACAGTCTCCAACTCACCCAGGTTGGAGTGCAGTGGTGTGATATCAGCTTACTGCCACCTCTGCCTCCCAAGTAGCTGGGATTACAGACACCTGCCACCATGCTGGGCTTTTTTTTTTTTGTATTTTTAGTAGAGACGGGATTTCACCATGTTGGCCAGGGTGGTCTCAAAATTCTGACCTCAGTTGACGAGCCCACTTCAGCTTCCCAAAGTGCTGGGATTACAGGTTGATCCATGGCATCTGGCCTTTTCTCACTTTTTCTGGACAGTCTCACTGTTGCCCAAGATGCTGTGCAGTGGTGAAATCACAGGTCACCACAGCCTGCACCTCCTAGGCTCAAGTGATCCTCCTGGTCCCACCTCCCAAAATGTGGGGGCTACAGGTGGAAGCTAGCACACCCAGCCCATTTTTCACTTTCCCATCAGCAGAAATCCAAGTTTGATAACCCACCTATGAGAAGATGGGTACTCTCGTACATTACCAGAACAAATAAACTGCTCTAACAGTGGGAGAAACTGCCAAAATTAAAATGCACAAACCTGGCAGGGTGCAGTGGCTTATGCCTATAATCCCAACACCTTGAAAGGTCTAGGCAGAATAGCTAGAGACCAGGAGTTGAACTAGCCCAAGCAATACGAATTGGGGCCGTAATACGTGATAAATGTGTCCATGAACTGCCACTGCACTGACCTGGGAAACAGAACACGGCCTCATGATTACTGGGGAGGAGTTGAGAATTGAGCACACGAGGGAGAAATGGGAGTTTGTTGTCGGAGAAGTCAGCAGTTATTCTCTTCTCTCATCCATGTAGTTTAGCACTGACTTCTTCAGGTCCGAGTGGGAAAATGCCACCACCTTACCTTGGTAGAAGGTGGATGACAAAGTTATTAGCCAGGCACCAAGAATGAATCTGAAGCCAAGAACACCAATGCAAAGCCAACAAGCAAGCTCTCTTGTAGACACCCCTTCCCTTCCAATCCCATTCTCTACAAAGGAAATCCCCAGGTGACCTGGCATGGTCAGACTACACCTTTAGGCAGGTAAGAATTTTTTTAAAAAACCAAAAATTTACAAGAGACACAAACAAAATGTAGTTAGCTATTTAATGAGGTTCTTAAGACATTTAGAACACCAATTTGTGAGGATAAATTCCATTCGTCAGGGCAAAAACAGATCGCAGGTAGCCCTGGAGCTGAGGAACAGCTTTGATTTTTGGTAGAATTTGTGAGTCCACAGCTTTCTGATCAATCTTGCGCTGCTCTGTAATCTCGTATTTCTAAATAAAGAGAAAGTTAAACATTTTAAAACAGGCACATATCAAATTACTTGTAGGTCAACTAAGGAGTCCTGTCTCACAAGTACCAATCTCCAAGAATACTTAGAAAACATTAAAGACAATTTTGACAATCCTTTCCTTGGAATGCTGTGAAATACAACCCATTTTTTATGTAATAAAAACAGCTCTTAAGCTTTTGTATACTTTAGTACACATCAAGGATAAGTAAGGGCACATTCCCAATAGCAGTTAATTCCCACACAATTCCACCAAACTTCAGAATTCGAAGTTGAGCTCCCAGACTGCTAAAAGAACTACTCAATTTAAAAGAATCTGGAATACTAAGTATCTCCCGGTATTCTTCATTATTTAACCTTTCATTTTTCTTCTTTTTGTGTAACAATGCTTAGGCCTGTTTCTTTTCACTCCCAGGAAGAAGGGCCAGTGCTAACACAGGAGAGACAAGTAGAAACTTACCTCTTTCTCTGTGTCGAAGATCTCACCTTCCTGGTGTCTGGGCTTCCTCAACTTCTTCTTCTTGAAGTAAGCATCAGTAAGATGTTTTGGGATTTTGACATTGCTGATATCGATTTTGGTTGAGGTGGCAATGACAAATTTCTGGTGTGTTCTTCGTAGAGGAACTCGATTGAGGACCAGAGGTCCTAAGGGGGAAAAATTAATTTAGCAAGGAAAAGGGGGAACAATCATCATCCCGCAATTTAGGTGACCATTACTTGTTATGTTGCTACACAAAAAACAGCACCTGTCTAACCCACATGCACACAAGGCAATGAAATGGGCCTCAGACACTTGTGGCATTAAAAAGTGTCTACCGTGTAGGCAGTAGCAAACAAACGTGTATATTGCAAGCATTTAAAAATGGAAGTTTCACAGAACATCACAATCCAAGGATTTTCTTACCAGTCACAAGTAACAAGCCACTAGCCAGCTGCTTCAAGAAAACCACCCTCTGTAAGTTAAAAAAGAAAATAATTAGTTTTCTGCAATTAAAAGCTGATTTCTGAATTCATAAAATCACAAGCATCTAAATTTGGGTAAAGGAAATTTCTACATGTATATGTATATAGCTCAGCAGTTCTGGAAGCAACCACAGCAAGCTACTAAGGTAGTACTCCAGGCATAAATACATTTTTGAGCAAATGAACATGTGTAACATAATCAACAGCAGGAAATGGCTAATACATCACCATGGATTAAACTTGTTATTTGCCACAAATAAGTTGTATCTTGCAGATCATTTCCCCTTGCCCCAAACACAGGTAAATAAAGGAAAACTACACCTAGCATGCAAACGCATTGCCACCAGGAACCCCAGGCAGCTGCAGTGAAGCTCCTCAAGCACAGAAACTCTCACCTTGCCCCTGTGGCGCCCAGTGAGGATGATCAGAATGGTCCCGGGGGTAATGCTGGCTCGCAGTTTTCTCACGTGCTGACTGAAGGGTTTTTTGCCGTGGCTCAACAGCTTTCGAGGCACATCTTCAGTAGGATAATATCTAGGCTGGGGAGAGCCCATAGATCCAACTTAATTAAATAAGCCATTCAGATTGGTAGAAGCGAGCTGTCAGCCAAATTTCTGCTATAGTCTTTTTATTTATTTTGAAGTATAACATTTACACGATTCCATTTTCATTTCTGCTAAGTAGATTTTAAACTTGGAAAAGGTCAATTATGGTTCTGCATCCTGTGTGCAAAACAGGACAGAAACCATTTAATGAATGAGCTGTGTGTTCAAGCAAATAAAGCATCAAGCAAGTCACCTTTGTAATCTTGAGCAAAAACTAAACCCCAGAGATTACACGAGTGACATGCCACATTTTGCAGATTAGGGATACACGGCTTGTTTTCCAGTTCAAGTAAAGTGTGTTAATATCCTAGCCACTTCATCTGATCTTCACAGCAACAAGTCTTACTCCCACTTCATGCACAAAGGAAAACAAATTGCATAAAACCAGACAGTAGGACTGGCAGATCATTTGTTGCAAAAGTTAGACACCATGCAAGGGCCATTAAAGACGTAACTACAAATAACTCACAATAAACTATTTCTAACTATACCATATCATTAGTGCAGTCTCACTTTCACCACAAACATGATCACCTAATAGGAAAACGAGTTCACGAGACTACTGTCAACTTCCCTCTCATGCAGTAATCTTCAGCTGTGAAACTGTATGGTGTAACTTACTTGGGAATGTTCCCATAATGAAAATCACAGAGAAAATCCTCAGACTACATTGGGTCTTGTGTGTGGTAAAGGGGGCCAAGAAACACTGCTCTAGTGGGAAATGTTCTATACAACAGGCTATATATTATTTCATTTGATCTCCATAATAACTCTTTGAGGTAAACCCTCATTCCCATCTTATTTTTTTTGAGATGGAGTCTCCCTCTGTCGCCCAGGTTGGAGTGCAGTAGTGCAACCTCTGCCTCCCGGGTTCAAGAGATTCTCCTGCCTCAGCCTCCAGAGTAGCTGGGACTACAGACACGCAACCAGCTAATTTGTGTATTTTTAGTAGACATGTGGTTTCACCATGTTGGCCAGGCTGGTCTTGAACTCCTGACCTCAGGTGATCTGCTCGCCTCAGCCTCCCACAGTGCTGGGATTACAGGCATGAGCCATCATGCCCAGCCTCATTCCCATTTTATATGCAAAGGAACAAAGCACAGAAGAGTAACTTAAATTATTTAAGACTAATAGTAAATGTTGAAGCCAAGTTGCAAACCCAGAGCCCTTTATTTTCTATCAGAAATTCTCTGGTATGCAGAAACTTACAGTATCAAAGTACTCAAAAACACCTTCAGTGTTCAAGCACAAACTGAAAATCCAATTTACAGTCCCCATATCTTACCATTTTGCGAAGTTTAACCACCCGGGTACCGCCGTTCTTGTCACCACCAACTGGTTTTGTAAGAGTTGCAAGAACCTTCTCCTTCTTTTTCTTTTCAACCTGCAAGGACACAAATGCATCAATAATAAGAGAATGCCAATTAAGGTTAAGACACAAGGGTCAGTGGTCCCCTCTTCCCTTACCTTGGATTTAGCGGCTGAGTACTTCCTCTTGTACATGGCCTTTCTGGAATACATGGCAGATCGGGAATACCTGCCAATTCCTCTGACAAGGACAGGGTTGCGGCTGCAATGGGGCTTCCCCTTCTTGGGCTTCTTAGCCTTGAGGTTACCCTTTTTCACCTTGCCACCAGCATCAGCCTTCTTGACTTCAGGTTTCTTCTCTTTAGTATCTGGCTTCTCAACTTTTTCACCCGCCATCTACAAATAGTTTTTGTAGACAAAAAAGGCATTTCATCTCTTAACAAGACAATGACGACCTGTACATGAATGGGCTGAGCTCCCCAGACTACAATCCCTTCCCCAGTAAGATACAGGCCTTCAACTCTACCCATTCTACTCCAACCTTCACTATGTCTCATTTAGGGGTTGTCTCCCCAATACACTATAAACTATTCTCTTGAGGATTTGAAACTATCTCACACCTATTAGGTTTTTGCCAAATACTGAGCAGTCAGAAGTCTGTACAACCATCATTTTTTTATCACTGTTTTGCTAATTAGAAAACTAAGATGCATAATGTGCCCACAGGTTGGAAGCACCAGGACCAGAACTTGAAATCCCTTTTAGTACCTTTCGTCTTAACCCTTAAAAGCAATGTCTCTTTTCAAGAAACTCGATTTAGGAATTGCGAACACAAACACAATCAGTCCAAATTGAGCCCAAACAGAAAAAGATCGTAAAGACCAAGAGGCGACTTCTGGTCGTGGACGCTGAGACGCGAAACGTTTTGGTTTCAGTGCGGAACCCCAACTTGGCTGCGACAGGCTCAGTGTCATCTTCTGGAACCCAGGAACGGGAACTCAGTGCACGCGCCGTCGCCCCGCTTCCTCTAACACCCACCAGTCCGCTACGGGTCCCCGAAACGGCTTCGTTCCTCTAGTCCAAGAGAGTGGCGAACAGCCGGAGGGAGCCACTACGGCATTCTACCTCACCCTCTTCGTGCCCCGCTGCAAACCCAAACGGCAAAAATGAAGCGTCTGGAAGGCCTCTCAGTTAGCCTTGGGCATGTCCGACCCCTGTAGGTGTCGACCGGATGCCCTCCAGGTTCGGATGGCGAAGGATTGAAAGTCCTGAACTAGAGTCTTGCAAAGAACACCGCCATTCTTACCTTGCAAGATGGGAAAGAGAACTAAGGTTTCGGCTTCCGGTCTATAAGCAATCATGGGAAGTGCGAGTCTCACTTCCTTCCGGATCTGGGGCATCATGGGGAATGTAGTATTTCGCTAATAAGAAAAAAGTAGTAAATCCTAGGCCGAGTGCGGTGGCTCACGCCTGTAACCCCAGCGCTTTGGGAGGCCTAGGCAGGCGGATCACGTGAGGTTGCCAGTTCGAGACCAGCCTGGCCAATATGGCGAAATCCTGTCTCTGCTAAAAATACAAAAGTTAGCCGGGCGTGGTGGTGAGTGCCTGTAATGTCAGCTACTCGAGGCGCGGAGGCAAGGAGAATCACTTGAATCTGAAGGTGGAGGTTGTAGTAAGCCGAGATCACAACACTGCGCTCTGGGCAACAGAGCAAGATTCTGTCTCAAAAAAGGTGTGTGTGTGGGGGGCGGGTAATGGCTGGGCGCGGTGGCTCACGCCTGTAATCCCAGCACTTTGGGAGGCCGAGGCGGGTAGATCCCTTGAGGTCAGGGGTTTGAGACCAGCCTGGCCAACATGGTGAAACTCCATCTCTACTAAAAATACAAAAATTAGCCGGTCGTGGTGGTGGGCGCCTGTAATCCCAGCTACTCCGGAGGCTGAGGTGGGAGAATCGCTTAAACCCAGGAGGCAGAGGTTGCAGTGAGCTGAGATCCTGCCACTGTGTGCCACCGCACTCCGGCCTCAAAGACTCAGTCTCAAAACAATAACAGACTCAGTCTCAAAACAACATCCAGACTCAGTCTCAAAACAATAACAACAACAACAACAACAAAATTAACTGAGTGTGGTGGTTAGTGCCTGTAGTCCCAGCTACTTGGGAGGCTAAGGCGGGAGGATCACTTGAGTCCTGGAGGTCTGGGCTGCAGTGCAGTAAGCCCTCATCTTGTCACTTGAGATAAGGTCAGTGGTCCCCTCTCCCTTACCTTGGATTTAGCAGCTGAGTACTTCCTCTTGTACATGGCCTTTCTCATTCCTGTCTGGCCTACAGAATGAGACTCTGTCTCAAAAAAAGTTAAAAAATATAAAGTGAGGATAACAATAGTAACTTACTTCATAAGGTTGTTGGGAACATTAAATAATATACACAACAGTACTGAGAAGCATATTTGATGGATGGTAAATGCTACATAAGTGTTAGTTCTTTTTTTTTCTTTTCTTTTGAGATGGAGTCTCGCTCTGTCATCCAGGCTAGAGTGCGGTGGCACGATCTTGGCTCACGGCAACCTCTGTGTCCCGGGTTCAAGTGATTCTCCTGCCTCAGCCTCCCGAGTAGCAGGGATTACAGGCACACACCACCATGCCCAGCTAATTTTTTGTATTTTTAGTAAAGACAGGGTTTCACCATGATGGCCAAGCTAGTTTTGAACTCCTGACCTCAAGTGATCCACCCACCTCAGCCTCCCAAAGTGCTGGGATTACAGGTGTGAGCCACCATGCCTGGCCAACTGTTAGGTCTTGTTATTGTCACCATCATCACCACTATCATCTGATCATCAACATTCTAGTTGTTGTTAAGTATTCTGCTAAAGTTTATGCGCCAGAGATAATAAGCAATATTGCATGCAATGTGCCTTGCTTTATCTCATTTAATTCTCCCAAAAACCTGTGAACGATACTATTATGAGGAAACTGAGGTAAGTCCAGGACATTAAGTAACTTGTTCACAGCATAGATCTGATTCCAAAGATTGCACTGTTGACCATTAGGCTGCAAGATTAAAGAGATGATTAATGAAGATGAAGATGCATGATAGTTTTGCTCATGTTAGAATTAAAAATAAGAATACTTGTTATCTTTTGCAAAATAACACAGTATATGTGATAGTTCTTTACTGCTTCAAAGTCCTTGAGCCAACATGTACACATTTGTAATACCTTCTATCTTGCGTTTTCCATTTTCCTCCATTTGTTTTTTTCTGGTTGCTAGAGCTTTTCACCTTGATTTTTTTCAGATAGAAACCACCTGCTTCATGGCTGTGTCTCTGAGAATCATTTAGCCTTTTTCTGGTTCTGATTGACTGAGGATACAAATACAATGATCAGATGAACACTGCCCTTTTTTTTGAGAATGGGAATGTCAGCAGCTTTATTTGTTTAGCTTCCTCAGCAAAGCACCTCTTAGAAACTTCAACTGCAGTAAATGTACCACAATGAATGAATGAAATGCACAGTTGCGGCCGGGCGCGGTGGCTCAAGCCTGTAATCCCAGCACTTTGGGAGGCCGAGACGGGCGGATCACGAGGTCAGGAGATCGAGACCATCCTGGCTAATACGGTGAAACCCCGTCTCTACTAAAAAAATACAAAAAATTAGCCGGGCGAGATGGCGGGCGCCTGTAGTCCCAGCTACTCGGGAGGCTGAGGCGAGAGAATGGCGTAAACCCGGGAGGCGGAGCTTGCAGTGAGCTGAGATCCGGCCACTGCACTCCAGCCTGGGCGACAGAGCGAGACTCCGTCTCAAAAAAAAAAAAAAAAAAAAAAAAAAGAAATGCACAGTTGCTTACGTGGGCCCCCCCAAAATTTCTGGCAATCTCAGAGAATTTCACCTAGTAAACGCCCCAAAATAGTTGTTGAATGACCTGTCATTAAAATAAAAACGTAGATGAACCCCCTCTTGTGTTTTGTTGCGGTATTGCAAAATTTACAATTCATTAGTTGGGCAAAATAACATGTTTAGTTATAAAGTAAATATTTTTATAAGCTTAGTTTTGCATGTATAAAATTCTCTGAAATTTGTGCAGCACTTTAATCACAAAGCAGACATTTTTGCAGACACTTAATCTTTTTTTTTTTTTTTTCCCAAGATGGAGTCGTGTTCTGTTGCCCAGGCTGGAGTGCAGTGGCGTGATCTTGGCTCACCGCAACTTCTGCCTCCTGGGTTCAAGCCATTCTCCTGTCTCAGCCTCCCGAGTAGTTGGGACTACAGGCGCCCGCCACCACGCCTGGCTAATTTTTTGTGTTTTTAGTAGAGACCGGGTTTCACCGTGTTAGCCAGGATGGTCTCGATCTCCTGACCTTGTGATCCGCCTGCCTCGGCCTCCCAAAGTGCTGGGATTACAGGCGTGAGCCTGGCAATTTTTTTAATTTTTATTAGAGACGGGATTTCACCATGTTGGCCAGGCTGGTTTCAAACTCCTAACCTCAGGTGATCTGCCCACCTCTGCCTCCTAAAGTGCTGGGATTACAGGCATGAGCCACCTCGCCCAGCCTAATTTTTTTTTGAGACGGAGTCTCGCTCTGTTGCCCAGGCTGGAATGCAAGGTGAGATCATGGATCACTGCAGCCTTGACCTCCTGGGTTCAAGCAATCCTCCCACCTCAGCCCCCTGAGTAGCTGGGAGTACAGTGCACACCACCATACCTGGCTCATTTTTTTACGTTTTTTGTAGACACGGGGTCTCACAATGTTGCCTCAGCTGTATTTTTTGTTTTTTGTTAGACAGTAAGTCTTTTAAAGCCTGGCAACATGGTGAAACCCTGTCTCTGCTAAAAATACAAAAATTAGCCCGGCTTGGTGGCGGGCGCCTGTAGTCCCAGCTACTCGGGAGGCTGAGGCAGGAGAATGGTGTGAACCCGGGAGGTGGAGCTTGCAGTGAGCTGAGATCATGCCACTGCACTCCTGCCTGGGCGACAGAGCAAAGACTCTGTCTCAAAAAATAAAATAAAATAAAGTAAAATAAAATTCAGATGGAGTGTTTTTTTTTTTTTTTTTTTTTTGCTATGTTGCCCAGGTTGGTCTCAAACTCCTGGTCTCAAGACATCCTCCTGTTAGCTACCATGCCCGGCCATATAAATTAATATGCCAGGCACTACTCCAGGCATATAAAGATGGGAAGACCAGCTGGTGGCTCATGCCTGTAATCCTAGCACTTTGGGAGGCAGGATGATTGTTTGAGCCCAGGGGTTTTAGACCAATCTGGGTAACATGGCAAAGCCCTGTCTGTATTTAAAAAAAAAAAAGGAAGACAATGACTCTGTCTTAAAAGGAGCTCATAATCTAGAGGAAGACACAGAACAACGATGACAGAACCCACAATGATGTTGAAATGTGTTAGGTGCTGATAGAGGCATGAAGAGGCAACCCCAGGAGCATAGGAAGGGAGTCTCTCTTTTATTCTCAAAAAGTGAAAGAATGTTTTCTGGAGGAGCTGCTTAAGTTGGAGCTGAACCTTGCATGACTGTTTTCCAGATGGAGAAGGGTTTGAAGAGTATTCCAGGCAGTAGGAACTAAATTTTGGAAGGCAGGGATGCAAGAAACAGCTAGAAGCCTTTAGAAACTGCCAGATTATGTGAGGGTGTTGGCACAGGCCATATCTAGAAGGGACTGATGTACTAAGGGAAGGAGTTCAACTTAATGCTAGAGGGTTTGAACCTCCTTCATACAACAGGGGAGTGACGTGATTAAATTTGTATTTTAGAAAGATCATTCATTCTAGTTGCAGAGTATGCAGAATATAGGAAACACTAGGGAGGTAGTAGTTCCTGCACTCAAAGAGCTAATAGTTTACTTTGGAAAAGAGACAAATGATAGCCAGCTTTTATCAAGTGCTGACTCTGCCAGACACTGTTCTAAGGACTTCACAAACATACCCTATGGTAGGATTTTGATTCCTATTTTACAGAGAAGGAAACAGACACAGAGGAGTCAAATAACTTGCTTATAGACACCCAGGCTGCCAGATCAAGTGGCCGGGTGCGGTGGCTCACACCTGTAATCCTAGCACTCTGGGAGGCCGAGGCAGGCGGATCACGAGGTCAGGAGATCAAGACCATCCTGGCTAATGCGGTGAAACCCCGTCTCTACTAAAAAAATTACAAAACATTAGCCGAGCATGGTGGCTGAGGCAGCCTGGGAGGCGGAGCTTGCAGTGAGCCGAGATGGCGCCACTGCACTCCAGCCTGTGAGACAGAGTGAGACTCCATCTCAAAAAAAAAAAAAAAGAAAGAACTTAATTGGATGCTTCTTATATGATACAGGCTCTTAGATTTATAGTGTAGCGTGTTAGGTTCTAAGGATAGGTATCTTGGTGACCAGCTGACCTGGACTAGAGAATCAGGTGAGGCTTGTATTCCAGAGGAAGTGGCTCCTAGTCTGAGATCAGAGGCATAGAGTTGATGTGGAGGAGAGTCAGGAAGAACCCTCTGGGGAAAGAAAGCCGACTGTTAAAAGGCTCTAAGCTGGGAAAGAATATGGCATTATTGAGGGGAGCTGAAAGTCATTCAGCATGGCTGGATCATAGAAAATGAAGTGAGTAGTGGGGAGACGGGCTGGTGAAGTGATTGGGGATCAGAGTTAAACTCGGGTGCATTGGTTAACACCTGTAAATCCAAGGCCTTGGGAGGTCAAAGTGGGAGGGCTGCTTGAGGTCAGGAGTTCAAGGCCAGCCTGGGCAACATAGCAAGACCTTGTGTCTGAAAAAAATTTTTTTAACTTTGTTTTGGGCCGGGCATGGTGGCTCGCTTGTAATCCAGCACTTTGGGAGGCTGAGGTGGGTGGATCACTTGAGGTCAGGAGTTGGAAAGCAGCCTGGGCAGCATGGTGAAACCCTGTCTCTACTAAAGATACAAAAAAAAAAAAAAAAAAATTAGCTGGTAATGGTTGTGCGTGCCTATAATCCCAACTACTTGGGAGGCTGAAGCAGGAGAATCACTTGAATCCGGGAGGTGGAGGTTGCAGTGAGCCGGGATTGCGCCACTGCACTCCAGCCTGGGTGACAGAGTGAGAGTCCGCCTCAAACAAAACAAAAAACTTTTTTTTTTTTTGTAGGGACAGGGGTCTTAATCTGTTGCCCAGGCTGTTCTTGAACTCTTCGGGCTCAAGCAATCCTCCCACCTAGGAGTCCCAAAACACTGGGATTACAGACGTGAGCCACCACACCCGGGGGATAAACCTTTTTTTTTTTTTGGATTTCATCCTAAAAACAAGGAGAAGCCATTGACGAATTCAATGTAGGGAGTGACCAGTTTTGCAGTTTTTTTTTTTTGAGATGGAGTCTCGCTCTGTCGCCCAGGCTGGAGTGCAGCGGCGCAATCTTGGCTCACTGCAACCTCCACTTTCTGGGTTCAAGCAATTCTCTTGCTTCAGTCTCCCAAGTAGCTGGGACTACAGGTGCCCACCACTGCACCCAGCTAAATTTTGTATTTTTAGTAGAGATTGGGTTTCACCATGTTGGCCAGGCTGATCTCAAACTCCTGACCTCAGGTGATCCACCTGCCTCGGCCTCCCAAAGTGCTGTGATTACAGGTGTGAGCCACTGTGCCTGGCCACAATTAATTGTATTTTTAGTAGAGACGAGGTTTCACCATGTTGGCCAGACTGGACTCGAACTCCTGACTTCAGGTGATTCACCTGCCTTGGCCTCTCAAAGTGCTGGAATTACAGGCATGAGCTACGGTGCCCAGCCTAGTTTTGTAGTTTAGATTACTCTGGCTACTATGTGGAGATTGGATTAGGAAGTTTAGGCCTGCAGGCCTGAGATCAGTTAAAATGTTGCTTGTCATCTAGGTGGCCAGGTTTAGGGAGAGGGACAAATGCTTCTTGAATGGCTATTATGTGAATTAAATTGACATATATTAAAGGTGATCTCTGTAAGGAGCACATGAGTGCTGAAGCAGTTAGCACACAGTATGAGAGTCATTTGTATATGAATGAAATAGGCAAGCATTAAAACAATGAGGCTTCTGGAGCTATATAGATATGGGTTAAACTTTACGGCTCTGCCATTCATTAGATCTGTAGCCTTTATTTATTTATTTTGAGAAAGAGTCTTGTCCTGTCGTCCAGGCTGGAGTGCAGTGGTGCAATCTGGGCTCACTGCAACCTCTGCCTGTCTGGTTCAAGCAATTCTCCCACCTCAGCCTCCGGAGTAGCTGGGACTACAGGTGTGCGCCACCAACCCCGACTAATCTTTGTATTTTTAGTTGATATGGGGTTTCACCATGTTGGCCAGGCTGGTCTTGAACGCCCGACCTCAAGTGATCTGCTCTCCTTGGCCTCCCAAAGTGCTGGGATTACAGGTGTGAGCCACCACACCCAGCTAGATCTGTAGCCTTCAATGAGTCATATGGGCATCAATCAAGTAAAAAACTCTACTCTTCTCAATCTGGTCTGAGTCACCACTATTCCCAGAGCAGAATACTACAGTATTCCCGTATTTTGGCTGGCTTCTCTGTTTCTGGCCTTGCCCTCTTGCTCGAGCTTCACAGTGTCCAAAATAATACTTCCCCACCACCCGGCTTTTTTTTTTTTTTTAGAGACAGGGTCGTGCCATGTTGCCCAGGCTGGTCTCGGACTCCTAGGCTCAAGCAATCCTCCTGCCTTGGCCTCCCAAAGTGCTGGGATGAAGGCGTGAGCCACCATACCTGGCCTGAGTGCAGTGGCCTGATCTCGGCTCACAGCTGCCTCGACCCTCCAGGCTCAAGCAATTCTCTCACCTCAGCCTCCCGAGTAGCTGGGACTACAGGCGCGCGCCACCACGCCCGGCTAATTTTTGTATTTTTTGTAGAGATGGGATTTCACTATTTTGCCGGGGCTGGTTCCCAACTCCCGGACTCAAGCGATTCGCCCGCCTCAGCCTCCCAAAGGGAAGTGCTGGGATTTCAGGCGTGTGCCACTGCTCCCACCCCAAAGTAGTATTTGTTGTTGTTGTTATTATTATTATTATTGAGACGGAGTTTCGCTCTATTGCAGGCTGGAGTGCACTGGTGCGACCTCGGCTCACTGCAACCTCTGCCTCCCAGGTTCAAGCGATTCTCCTGCCTCAGCCGCCCAAGTAGCTGGGACTACCGGCGAACGCCACCACGTCCAGCTCATTTTTGAATTTTTAGTGGAGAACATGTTGGCCAGGATGGTCTCCATCTCTTGACCTCGTGATCCGCCCGCCTCGGCCTCCCAAAGTGCTGGGATTACGGGCGTGAGCCAACGCGCCCGGCCTATTACTAGTTTTTTTAGGCAGTGTCTTGCCCTGTCGCCCAGGCTGGAGGGCGGTGGCGTGATCGCGACTCACTGCAGCACCGACTTCCCGGGCTTAAGTTATCCCCCCGCCGCAGCCTCCACGCCTGGCTAGGGTTTTGCATTTTTTGTAGAGATGACATGTCTTTTTTGCCCAGGCTGGCCTCTAACGCCTAAGCTTAAGCGACCCTCTTGCCGCAGCCTCCTAAAGTGTTGGGGTTACGGGCGTGAGCCACCGCGCCCAGCCTAATGGAGGAAACTGAGGCTCGGAGACAGTGGGTAATTTCCCCAAGGTTCCACAGCTAATGAGTGGAGCGGCGATTTGTGGAACGAAATGAATGAAATCGATGTGGCAGTGGGCCCGGACGCGCCCGGTCGGTGGAGTGGCTTAGACGCCCAGCGCGCAGCTCACACCCGACGGCCGCGGTTTCCGGGAGGAAGCAAGGATGCTTTGGACGCTGCGCTTAGCGCCTCCGCGGAACCCCCGCGCTGCCATTCCCGGCCTTGGCTCGGTCCTCGGCTGACGGGAAGCAGGAAGTGGCGGCGGGCGTCGCGAGCGGTGACATCACGGGGGCGACGGCGGCGAAGGGCGGGGGCGGAGGAGGAGCGAGCCGGGCCGGGGGGCGGCTGCACAGTCTCCGGGATCCCCAGGCCTGGAGGGGGGTCTGTGCGCGGCCGGCTGGCTCTGCCCCGCGTCCGGTCCCGAGCGGGCCTCCCTCGGGCCAGCCCGATGTGACCGAGCCTAGCGGAGCTTGAGCAAGGAGCGGGTCCGTCGCGGAGCCGGAGGGCGGGAGGAACATGACATCGCGGAGGTGAGGAGCCCCGAGGGGCCCGGCCCGGGCCTCGGCCCGGCCCCCGCCGCGTTCGGTCAGCCCCGTCCGGAAGGGGGCGCCCCGGCCGGGCTTCGGGCTCCCGCCCCGGATCGGGATTGGGGGCCAGTTCCCTCCTCGTCCCCTGTCCCTCCTCGGCCCGGGGGCCGGCCCCACCGCGCCCCCACCCCTTGGGTCCCCATTCATTTCCTGCCTCCCCGAGTTCCGGCTGCGGCAGCCCCGGGGATGCCCGTCAGGCCCGGGGCAGGTAGAGCCGCCTAGGGAACCACGGGCGCCAGCGGCCCGGCTCAGCGCCGCATTCCTGACCCATTGCCTCATGAGAATTGCCTCATGGTGATTCCGAAATAACCCTGCTCACTTGGGGAGGCTCCTTGGGACGCGAGATGGGAGTTGCGCGGGGCCGGGCCCCCAGTGGTCTAGTCGTTCTGGGTCACTGTGCCACTTGCGTGCATTTGGGGACGTCACGAAGGACCCCTGACCCTTTTATGTGCCCCTTTGTGTCTTCTTTTTCTCCCACCGCTCACGTGCCAGAAATGGAAAAACTGACTGTATCTGCAGCCACTAGAAGTATTTCCTTCCTCTGCGATCTTCGCTTTGGGAGATGGAAAGGAAGGGAGCCGCATCTCGTTATTTAATCCTTCACTGCAACCTTAACAGTCAGGTCACTTTACTGGTACCCGTTTTATGGATGAGGAAACCGAGGCCCAGAAGCAACATGCTAGTAAATGACAAGATTTGAAACTAAGGAGAATTAGTGAGTTAATGAGATCCTTTGAAAGATCAGGGTACTATTACTGCTAATAGCTAACATTTGCTTAGTTCTGACGACAGCCCTATCAGATGGCTACTATTATCCCCATTGTAAAGATGAGTAAACCGAGTTTGGGAGAGGTTAAGTAGATTGCCTAACCTCACAGCTGGTAGGTGGTGGAGACAGAATCCCTACTTTTAATCACTATGTTGCTTCTATTATTTTGTAACTATTGCTAACCACTTGTAAGTCTTAATTTTGTTGTCAAACAGTAGTGTGACCTGTTTTCAGATAATGATCCTGCTATTTTATATAGTCATTCTATATACCACTCACACTTAAGACCCATTGTCTATTTTTTTCCATGGTTGTTCAATTATGGTCACTGTCTCAGACATTTAAAAAACGATTCAAGCTATTGAGGCTATTTGAATGAGATTTTTCTTTCTTTCTTTTTTTTCTCTTTTTTTGAGATGGAGTCTCACTCTGTTAACAGCCCAGGCTGGAGTGCAGTGGCACGATCTCGGCTCACCACAACCTCCACCTCCTAGGTTCAAGCGATTCTCCTACCTCAACCTCCCAAGTAGCTGGGACTACCGGCGTGCCACTATGCCCAGCTAATTTTTTTTTTTTTTTGAGACTGAGTCTCGCTCTCTTGCCCAGGCTGGAGTGCCGTGGCGCAATCTCGGCTCACTACAAGCTCCGCCTGGCAGGTTCAAGCCATCCTCCTGCCTCAGCCTCTGGAGTAGCTGGGACTACAGGTGCCCGCCACGACGTCCGGCAAATTTTTTGTGTTTTTAGTAGAGACGGGGTTTCACCATGTTAGCCAGGATGGTCTTGATCTCCTGACCTTGTGATCTGCCCACCTCGGCCTCCCAAAGTGCTGGAATTACAAGCGTGAGCCACCGTGCCCGGCCAATTTTTGTATTTTTAGTAGAGACGGGGTTTCACTATGTTGGCCAGGTTGGTCTCAAACTCCTGACCTCGAGATCCGCCTGCCTCGGCCTCCCAAAGTGTTGGAATTACAGGTGTGAGCCACCGCACCCGGTCTGAATGAGATCTTTCAAAATATTAGGAATGTCTCCTCTAAACACACCTGGCATGTTATTCTTACATAGATCTGGAATTTAAAAAGGGGAGAAAAAAGAAAACAACTGGTAGGAAGTGAGTGACTTGGACAGGTCTGTTGGCAAGTGCTTGCAGATCTGGGTAATATATAACTGCATTTCAACGGAACAGTGTATAGCCTCAAATGTTCTAATTCTTTAGGGAGCTTTTAAATAAACAGTTGTCTATTCTTTAATCTAATAGTCATTGAGCCTTTTGTTCCTGGTGTCTGCTCTTCCAGACAAGTAAGGATCTGCTGCTTTAGGGGGCTGAGGGTTGGGAAAAGATCTGCGTAGTAATAGACCCTACATTGTCCAGTTTGTTAGTTTAGAAGCATGGAAGTGTGGGCATAGTCAAAGCAGCAAGTGGTAAAGATGACAGTTTGAAATGGAGTAATTCCTTCTCCCCTCCAGCCCTGGTATTGTGTACCACCCAAAAAGCCAGATTATGAACATAACACACAGAATTTTGAATGATTTATCATTTTTTGGATTATAAGTGTGTTTTATTAACCAGCCTTAATGAGCTATAAATGACATGCAATTAAATGCATATAATTTAAATGTACAATTTGATCAGTTTTGACATACATATACACGTGGGAAACCACCACCACAGTCAAGATAATGAACACATCTATCGTCCCTCGTAATTTTGCCTCATGTTTTTTGTAATCCCTTGTTTGTTCTTAGGCAGCCACTGTTCTGCTTTCTGTCACTATATATTAGTTTATATTTTCTTTTTTTTTGAGACGGAGTCTTGCTCTGCCGCCCAGGCTGGAGTGCAGTGGCCGGATCTCAGCTCACTGCAAGCTCCGCCTCCCGGGTTTACGCCATTCTCCTGCCTCAGCCTCCCGAGTAGCTGGGACTACAGGCGCCCGCCTCGTCGCCCGGCTAGTTTTTTGTATTTTTAAGTAGAGGCAGGGTTTCACCGTGTTAGCCAGGATGGTCTCGATCTCCTGACCTCGTGATCCGCCCGTCTCGGCCTCCCAAAGTGCTGGGATTACAGGCTTGAGCCACCGCGCCCGGCATATTAGTTTATATTTTCTAAAATTTTATTGTTTTTTTAAAAATTTTTAAATTGTTTGAATAGAGATGGGGTCTCACTGTGTTGCCCAGGGCAGTCTCAAACACCTGGGTTCAAGTGATCCTCTCACCTTGGCCTCTTGCAGTGTTGGGATTATAGGCATGAGACACCCTGCCCAGCCCTAGAATTTTATTATTATTGTTACTATTATTTTTTTTGAGAGTCTCACTTTGTTGCCCGGGCTGGAGTGCAGTGGTGCGATCACTGCAGCCTTGTTTTCCTAGGCTCAATCCATCCTTCCTTCTCAGCTTGCCGATTACTGGAACTACAAGTGTGCACCACCACACCCAGCTAATTTTTGTATTGTTTTGTAGATACAGAGTTTTGCCAGGTTGGCTAGACTGGTCTCAAACTCCTGGGCTCAAGCGATCTTCCTGCCTTGGCCTCCCAAAGTGCTGGGATTACAGGCATGAGCCACTGTGTCCGGCCTTCAAATTACTTTAACCTAGTATTAATTCATTCAACAGGAAGTTAATGAGCCAGGCAGGATAGGAAAATATTGCTAGTTTCTTTCTTTCTTTCTTTTTTATTTTTGAGACGGAGTTTCACTCTTGTTGCCCAAGCTGGAGTGCAGTGGCACGATTTTGGCTCACCACAACCTCTGCCTCCCAAATTCAAGCGATTCTCCTGCCTCAGCCTCCCGAGTAGCTGGGATTACAGGCATGGCCACCACGCCCGGCTAATTTTGTATTTTTAGTAGAGACGGGGTTTCTCCATGTTGGTCAGGCTGGTCTCGAACTCCCGACCTCAGGTTATCCACCCGCCTCGGCCTCCCAAAGTGCTGGGATTATAGGCGTGAGCCATCGTGCCCAGCCAATATTGCTATTTTCATGGCTGAGAGAGAGCAGACAAACACATGACTAAATAGGACAATTTCAGGTAGTAATAAATTCTAGGAGGGAAAAAAATCCTACAGAAATGTGAGGATGGGAGAATGCAGTTAGTTTTGATAGGTGATTTAGAGAAGGTGATTGTATGAGCTGATGCCCGAATGACGATTAGTGGTCTGAATTTTGTTTTGCTTAATTATCAAAATAACTCCTTTTGGGTTAGACTTTTATATGCATCCAGTAATTAAAATGTAAATATACTCAATGTACTGATATCTCTCAGCATCATAGGTAGGGAAACTAAGGCATTGAGCAATTAAGTGACTTCTTCCTTGATCATGTAGCAGTGATAGTACTGGGTTTAGATTTTGAGGTTGCTTCTTTGCCCTTCTCTGCCTTTGTGAAACCAACAGAGCTGCCTGTATTTTCCAACTCTTCCTTCATCCTGTGGTACCTCCTTTACATCTGTTTTTGTTCCTCTGAAATCCATACGCGACGATGAGCTGAGGGGGCAGAAAATTGAGCTTGTTCTGAGACTGGAGGCTTTTGGTTTATCTCTTGCAGGTCAAGTACATTTTGTCCTGGGCTCTCCCTGGTGGCCACGTTTGTTTATCTCCTGCAGGAGTAAATAAACTTGCCTTGCTGAAAAATAACAGTTCTGTGTCTTTCCAGTTGAAACTGGGATGTCTTTATTAACGTTAGGTCCTGATGTAAGGCCAAGTTTTTGGTTAGAGTTGCTCAAGTGCAGAGGCCGCTGCTAAGATGACTTATCCCTCATGTCCATGGTCAATGTGGAGACTGTTATGAGTGGCACATGATGCTGGAAAAGCAGAGCCAACTCATGTTTGTAATTGTTCCTAGCAGGCCGTGGTGTACTTTGTTAGGCAGCCACAGAACAATCGAGAAACTCAGTTTATTCCCCTTCCCTCTGGGAAACACAGACAGCACTTGCCATCCGACGCCAACGTTTTTAAGGAAGAAAGAGGCAAAAAGTGGTGTTGGCAAGGTCTCTGGGTGTTGTGGACCCCAACCAAGGATTGGAGACTCTGAAATGGATTCAGATGCCCTAAAATGCAGCCCAGTTCTTACTGTGAATTTTGGAGGACTTTGTGCCTTGAGCAAATGTGTATATCTGATGCTCTTTGACAACACTGAAATAGGAAAAATACTATCCATGTTCGTGAGGAGCACTGAATTTAGGGAGGGAGACAGACTTTTATGCCAGCATCAAATTAATTTGATAAAGCTAGTACCAAAATTAAATTTGAATTTTTTTTTTTTTTTTGAGATGGAGTCTCGCTTTGTCGCCCAGGCTGGAGTGCAGTGGCACCATCTCGGCTCACTGCAAGCTCCGCCTCCCGGGTTCATGCCATTCTCCTGTCTCAGCCTCCGAGTAGCTGGTACTACAGGCACACACCACCACGCCCAGCTAATTTTTTGTATTTTTAGTAGAGACGGGGTTTCACCGTGTTAGCCAGGGTGGTCTCGATCTCCTGACCTCGTGATCCGCCCGCCTCGGCCTCCCAAAGTGCTGGGATTACAGGCGTGAGCCACCGCGCCCGGCTTTTTTTTTAAAAATAGAGTCTCGGCGGGCGCGGTGGCTCAAGCCTGTAATCCCAGCACTTTGGGAGGCCGAGACGGGCGGATCACGAGGTCAGGAGATCGGACCATCCTGGCTAACACGGTGAAACCCCGTCTCTACTAAAAATACAAAAAACTAGCGGGCGAGGTGGCGGGCGCCTGTGGTCCCAGCTATCGGGAGGCTGAGGCAGGAGAATGGCGTGAACCCGGGAGGCGGAGCTTGCAGTGAGCTGAGATCGGCCACTGCACTCCAGACCGGGCGACAGAGCAAGACTCCGTCTCAAAAAAAAAAAAAAAAAAAAAAAAAAAAATAGAGTCTCACTCCATCATCCAGGCTCGAGTGCAGTGATATAATCTTGGTCCACTGCAACCTGCACCTCTTGGGTTCAAACAATTCTTGTGCCTCAGCCTCCTAAGTAGCTGAGATTACAGGTGCATGCCACCAAGTCTGGCTAATTTTTATATTTTTAGTAGAGACGGGGTTTTACCATGTTGGCCAGGCTGGTCTTGAACTCCTGGCCTCAAGTGATCTGCCCACCTTGGCCTTCCAAAGGGCTGGGATTATAGGCATGAGCTACCACACCAGCTTGAAATTGGAAATTTATTGGTATAGATTATACTGTTTAGAATGTATGTGTATATATGTATATTTGTATACTCATATAAACACAAAGACACATTGTATGTGTTTCTATAATGTGTATATCTGTCTACATATGTATATACACATGCACAATGTCTTTTTTTTTTTTTTTTGAGACAGGGTCTTACCCTGTTGCCCAGCCTGGAAAGTGCAGTGGCATAATCTTGGTTCACTGCAGCCTCGACCTCCTGGGCTCAAGTGATCCTCCCATCTCAGGCTCCTGAGTAGCTGGGACTGACTACAGGCACGTGGCATCAAACTTGTCCAATTTTTCTATTTCTTTTGTAGAAATAGGGTCTTGCTATGTTGCCCAGGCTGGTCTCAAACTCCTGGGCTCAAGCTGTCTGCCTGCCTTGGCCTTCCAGAGTGCTAGCATTACAGATGTGAACCACTGTACCTGGCCTTTATCTATTTTAAAGATAATGGTTCAAGTTTTTATCATCTCACTGGCCCACTCTAATGGAACATCTATCCATCCATTGAAGAACTATTTATCATGGGGTAATTCTGTGCCAGGTATCGTGCTAGGCATTGAGTATTCCAGGTTTTAGGAAACAGCACATGCAAAAGTGCTGAAGTGGGAGAAGATCTTGGAGTGATTGAAGACTGGGAGAGAGCACATGTGGGAGCTTTGAGGCTGGGAAGATGGGAAGTAGGTGGGAACAGACCACACAGGGATTCTTAATGTCTTTAGTGTCATGTGGACCATGGAGAAGAGTGCAGATTGTATTTTTAGAGCAATGCAAAATCATAGAAGGATGTGATCAGGGGAGTGGCATGAGCTGATCTATTTTAAAATATTTCTCTGGCTGCTGTGAAGGAAGGATTGTAGGAGGCAGGAGTAGATTCAGGGAGATGAGACAAGTGATGAGAGAGGCTTTGAACTTGGGTAGAAGTAGTTTGTGGAAAGTCTTTTTTGGAGGTAGTTTTTGTTTATTGCCTGTCATCAAAGCAGGGATGCTGACCAATGAAACTCCATGAGAAAATAGTGATTTATAAAGACATAGCTATGCACTACCATTAAAAAGCTGCTTAAAAAAAAAAAAGATAAAAAGCTGCTTTAACAAATTTTTTTTTTGAGATGGGTCTTACTCCGTCACCCAGGCTCACGACCTCAGCTCACTGCAACCTCTGCCTGCCAGGCTCAAGCGATTCTCTCACCTCAGTCTCCCAAGTGGCTAGGACTGCAGGCACATGCCACCATGTCTGGCTAATTGTGTGTGTGTGTATGTGTAGAGGTGGGGTTTTGCCATGTTGCCCAGGCTGGTCTCAAACTCCTGAGCTTAGGCGATCCACCCGCCTCGGCCTCCAAAGTGCTGGAGATTACAGACGTGAGCCACTGCGCCCTGCCTAACAACTTCAAAAAAATTTTTACATTCAGTAGGATATTTATTGCATTATCGTTGGTGATGGCAAAATATTGGAGACAGCTGATATGTTCATCAATGGGGGGCTAGTTAAATGAAATACAGTGTAGCATGCATTAGAACACTTTTCAAGAATTTAACTTTTTTGTAGCCTTTTACTTCTAATGCTTGTCCCTATTGACCCCTTTTTTTTCTTCATAACTTACTCTTTTACTGTAGGATATTAAAATTTAATTAATTAGATTAGAAATGAGGAATATTCTTGTAATCTGTAGAAAGTAACAAACTATAAACTGACTTCCCAAGAACAAATATAATAATTTTTCTGGAGTAGCAGGTAAAAAAGATATAAATTTATATGCATACAAGAAACTGAAATTAGACTTTATACATTTAAAGGTTACAAATGCAGTTTTGTTACGTGAATCTATTGTCCAGCATTGAAGTCTGGGCTTTTAGTGTAACCATCACCTGAATAATGTAAATTATACCCATTAAGTAATTTCTCATCCCTCAAACCGCTCCCACCCTGAAATTAGACTTTGGATCCCTAGTTTAAATTTCACCCCTCTTTTTTTTGAGACAAGGTCTCACTCTGTCACCCAGGTTAGAGGGTGATGCTGCAATCATAGCTTACTGTAGCCTCAACCTCCTGGGCTCAAGGGATACACTCTCCTCAGCCTCCTGAGTAGCTGGAACTGCAGGCGTGCACCACCACATTCGGCTAAGTTTTTTGATTTTTTGTAGAGATGAGGTCTGAACTTCTGGACTCAAGCGATTCTCCCCAAGTGCTGGGATTACAGGTGTGGGCCGCCGCCCCCGGCCTAAACCTCCTTTCTCAGTATAGCAGCCTTGAGATGAAGTTCCTGAAATTACTGGCCAGCTTGACTGTTTCCCAACATCACTGGGGGAGGGGGATGCATAGATAAAATATTCAGCATCATTGTATTTTCTTTTTGTTTCATCAGCATCTTTTTTAAAAACTCACTTGACTTAAGTCCCGAGCCTTTGCAGATAGATCTGCATTCAGATTTCGGGTGTGATTTCCTGGCAAATAGTTCAGGTTTGTAAACTCTTTTTTTTTTTTGATACAGAGTTTCACTCTTGTAGGGCAGGCTAGAGTGCTGTGGCACCGTCTTGCCTCACTGCAACCCTTGCCCCGCTGATTAACATGATTCTCCTGCTTCAGCCTCCTGAGTAGCTGGGATTACAGGCATGCGCCACCACGTCTGGGTAATTTTTGTATTTTTAGTAGAGATGGGGTTTCGCCATATTGGCCAGGCTGGTCTTGAACTCCTGACTTCAGGTGATCTACCTGCCTTGGCCTCCCAAAGGGATTACAGGCGTGAGCCACACCACACCTGGCCAAAACTTTTTTTTTTTCTCTTTTTGTTGCTGAGAAATGTAAACTCTTACAGACAGGAATTACAAGTGTGAGCCACCGTGTCCAGCCTCTAACTATTGCTTGAAATAATGTAGAGACAGTTCCAGAGCCATGGAGAAGTATATGAAAAAGCAGTGTTAGGCCGGGCGCGGTGGCTCAAGCCTGTAATCCCAGCACTTTGGGAGGCCGAGACGGGCGGATCATGAGGTCAGGAGATCGAGACCATCCTGGCTAACACGGTGAAACCCCGTCTCTACTAAAAAATACAAAAAACTAGCCGGGCGAGGTGGCGGCGCCTGTAATCCCAGCTACTCGGGAGGTTGAGGCAGGAGAATGGCGTAAACCCGGGAGGCGGAGCTTGCCGTGAGCTGAGATCCGGCCACTACACTCCAGCCTGGGCGACAGAGCAAGACTCCGTCTCAAAAAAAAAAAAAAAGAAAAAGCAGTGTTAACTTAAATGATATACATGTCACAATTGCCTATGTGAAACTAACAAAATTATGCATGAGAAGTATCTATCCTGCATAACATCCACTAATAATAATAATGATAATAATAGTGAAAACTAATGTTTATTAAGTCCTTACTGTCTCCAGCCTCTGTGCTAAATACTGGTTACTAAGTTTCCTTGAAAATACTATTCTCATCTGTTTGTTCTTAATAACAGGATAGCATAATTATAAGTTGTAAATGAAACAATACAGTTTATTTAATAAAAGAGTAAAGGATAAGACCACCTACCTTATCTTCTGTTGCTGATCTAGCTGATGGATGTAGGTGGTGTTTACCTAGTTTCACCTTTGGCAGTTGAAACTACTTTTTTTTTTTAAGAGACAGGGTGGGCCAGGTGCAGTGGCTCATTCCTCCTGTAATCCCAGCACTTTGGGAGGCCGAGGCGGGCAGATCACTTGAGGTCAAGAGTTTGAGACCATGGCCAACATGGTGAAACCCTGTCTCTACTGAAATTACAGAAAGATTAACTGGGTGTGGTGGTACATGCCTGTAATTCCAGCTACTTGGGAGGCTGAGGCAGGAGAATGCTTGAACCCGGGAGTGGAGGTTGCAGTGAGCTGAGATTGTGCTACTGTGCTCCAGCCTGGGTGCCAGAGCGAGACTCCATCTCAAAAAAACAACAACAACAACAAAAAAACAAATTTTTAGAAATATGAGATGAGAGCAAGAACAAGGGTATTTAAAAAAAGAAATTTTTAGAAATAAATAGCAGAACGTAATAGTGAAAAGTTTGATTTCTCAAGTCTGCTTTGCACACAGGCACGTGACAAACATTCAGTAAGTATAGCTGTAATTTTAACCAGCTGTAATGTATTATAGCCAACATATTACATTTTTCTTTTTTGAGACAGAGTCTTGCTGTGTTGCCCAGGCTGGAGTGCAGTGGCACCATCTCAGCTCACTGCAACCTCTGTCTCCTGAGTTCAAGTGATTCTTGTGCCTCAGCCTCTCAAGTAGCTGGGATTACAGTTGCATGCCACCACACCCAGCTAATTTTTGCATTTTTGGTAGAGATGGGGTTTCACCATGTTGGTCAGGCTGGTCTTGAATTCCTGACTTCAGGTGATCTGCCTGCCTCAGCCTCCCAAAGTGCTGGGATTAAAGGTGTGAGCCACCATGCCTGGCCATATATTGCTTTTTTCTTATTACCAGTTCATAATTGTGGAAAAATTAGTGTTTGTAACAATATAAGTATGGATAAATCATCTTTTTTATTTTGTGATTCATATAGCTTTGTTGTTGTTGTTGTTGTTTTGTTTTGATCTTGAGACAGGGTCTTGGTCTATCACCCAGACTGGAGTGTAATGGCACAGTCATGGCTCACTGCAGCCTCAGATGCTTGGGCTCAAGCAATCCTCCCATCTCAGCCTCTAAAGTAAATGGGACCACAGGTGTGGGCCACCATGCCTCGGTAATTAAAAAACATTTTTTTTTTTTCTAGAGACGAGGTCTCACTATGTTGCCCAGGCTGGTCTCAAACCTTTGGCCTCTGCCTCAGCCTTTAGAGTAGCTATGACTATAGGCATGTACCATCACCCAGCTAATTAAATTTTTTTTTTTTTTTCCTGGAGATGAGGTCTTACTTTGTTACCCAGACTGCAAGTTAGTTTCAGATATCAACATTTGGTGTTTCCAAATGCATGGGGAGGCTTTGGGGCAAGTTTTTGGCTCATATGCATAGGTGCTCTAGACTTCACTTTGCAAATTCTTATTAAAATGACTACAGTAGCATACAGATAGGGAAAAATATCCTTGTCATCACCACCAATTGGGTGAGAAGAGACTGTGTGTTAAAAACAATGACCGTCTTTTTGCCACATAAAGAGCTGGTGGGACCAGTTTGAAGAGGGCTTTGTCAGCTACCTTCTGCCTCTTCCTCTTGAGTATGTGGAAGTTGGAGTCATCCTTGACAGCCTCCTGTTGACATCACCCAGGTCACAGATGTGAACCTGTGTGGATGTAGGAGAGAGTAGTGGTGGGGCTCACCCCAAGATTGCTCTTCCTTCCCTTCTGGCTGCAAATGTTTAGTGAGGAACTGCTCTGTATTAACCATTTGCTAGGGGCTGCGGGTACGGTGGTGAAGAAATGGACATGTTCCTACTCGGGAGGCTTAGGTGGGAGGATTGCTTGAGCCCAGGAGTTGGAGCTGCAGTGAACTGTGATCACGCCACTGCGCTCCAGCCTGGGGGCAGAACGAGACCTTATCTCTAAAAAACAATAAAAGAAATAGACATGTCCTTTACAAACCTCATGGAACTGCCAGTCTAGCCTTCAACCTGGTGGCTGTAGAAACGTGTGATTAGATGCTATGTTGCTATGTTGAGTATCACCCCTGAGAAGCAGGGGGTTTACTGAAAAGGTAGGATGGGGGATCTGAGTGTGGGACCACCAGAGGGAAAAGCACATGTAAAAGTCACATGTGGCAATTGGAGGAAATCGGAGACGTGATCAGAGAACCAGAGTCAACCAGGGGCCATGCTGTGCAGGGTCCTGTTAAGATCTGTGACTTTAGGCCGGGCGCGGTGGCTTAAGCCTGTAATCCCAGCACTTTGGGAGGCTGAGACGGGCGGATCACGAGGTCAGGAGATCGAGACCATCCTGGCGAACACGGTGAAACCCCGTCTCTACTAAAAATACAAAAAACTAGCCGGGTGAGGCGGCGGGCGCCTGTAGTCCCAGCTACTCGGGTGGCTGAGGCAGGAGAATGGCGTAAACCCGGGAGGCGGAGCTTGCAGTGAGCTGAGATCCAGCCACTGCACTCCAGTCCGGGCGACAGAGCGAGACTCCGCCTCAAAAAAAAAAAAAAAAAAAAAAAAATCTGTGACTTTATTCTGAATGTTTTCTTCCGGATAACATCTAAATTTCTAGTTCCAAAGGTGAAACTCCAAGAGTGGGTTCTGTGCTAAGCATTTTGCATGTATTAATTAATTTCTACCACATAACATTGCTGTGCATTAAGACAGTTTCTAAGCATGGCAAGAAACCCAGAAATCATAATGGAAAAATCTGATAAATTTAACCATGCCAACATGAACCTCTGTAGAAAAAAAAAATACCACAGACTAAAAAGGGGGGCAAAAAAAAAAAAAAACGGAGACAAATATTTGCAACACATACGGTAAAGGGTAATATTCTGGTTATATCAAGAGCTACAAATCAATAAGAAAAAAATCTAATAGGAAATGAGCAACAACAAACTGACAACTCATAGAAAACATGAAAAAGTGCTCAATCTTACAAAGAAATGCAAACTAACATGGCACCATTTTCCATTAATCAGATAGACAAAGATGAAAGAGTCTGGTAATATACGCAGTATTGGCACAAGTGAGGGAAAACAGCAGATTTCACACTGTATGCCCATCCAGACCAGTACCTTATTTTGAGGGTGGTCTGACAATATTTGTCAAAATAAAAAAATTACATACAGTCATGTGCCACATAATGATGGTTCAGTTGATGATGGACGGCATACATAATGGTGGTCCCATAAGAATATAATGGGCTGGGCGCGGTGGCTCTCGCCTGTAATCCCAGCACTTTGGGAGGCCGAGGGTGGGCGGATTGTCTGAAGTCAGGAGTTTGAGGCCAGCTTGGCCAACATGGTAAAACCCTATCTCTATTAAAAACATACAAAAAAATTAGCCGGGTGTGGTGGCGGGTGCCTGTAATCCCAGCTACTCAGGAGGCTGAGGCAGGAGAATTGCTTGAACCTGGGAGGGGGAGGTTGCAGTGAGGTGAGATCGGGCCACTGCACTCCAGTCTAGACGACAAGGCAAGACGCCATCTCACAAAAAAAAAAAAAAAAAGGAATATAATGGACCGGGCCGTGGTGGCTCACACCTGTAATCCCAGCACTTTGGTAGGCCAAGGCAGGAGAATCTTTTGAACTTAGGAGTTTGAGACCAGTGGGGACAACATAGCAAAACCCCATCTCAAAAAAAAAAAAGATTATAATGGAGCTATCCCTGTATAGACATACCTTTTTTTTTTTTTTTTTTTTGTTTGAGACGGAGTCTCCCTCTGTCGCCCAGGCTGGAGTGCAGTGGCCGGATCTTGGCTCACTGCAAGCTCCGCCTCCTGGGTTTACACCATTCTGCCTAAGCCTCCTGAGTAGCTGGGACTACAGGCGCCCGCCACCTTGCCCAGCTAGTTTTTTTTTTTTTTTTTTTTTTTTTTTGAGACGGAGTCTCCCTCTGTCGCCCAGGCTGGAGTGCAGTGGCCGGATCTCAGCTCACTGCAAGCTCCGCCTCCCGGGTTTACGCCATTCTCCTGCCTCAGCCTCCTGGGTAGCTGGGACTACAAGCGCCGCCACGTCGCCCGGCTAGTTTTTTTTTTGTAGTTTTTAGTAGAGACGGGATTTCACCGTGTTAGCCAGGATGGTCTCGATCTCCTGACCTCGTGATCTGCCCGTCTCGGCCTCGCAAAGTGCTGGGATTACAGGCTTGAGCCACCGCGCCCGGCCAGACATACCATTTTTAACCTTTTTTTTTTTTTTTTAGTAGAGACGGCGTTTCACCATGTTAGCCAGGATACTCTCGATCTCCTGACTTCGTGATCCACCCGAAAGTGCTGGGATTACAGGCTTGAGCCACCGCGCCCGGCCAGACATACCATTTTTAACCTTTTTTTTTTTTGGAGATGGAATCTTGCTGTGTCACCCAGGCTGGGGTGTAGTGGCATGATCTGGGTTCACTGAAACCTCCATCTCCTGGGTTCAAGCGATTCTCTTGCCTCAGCTTCATGGGTAGCTAGAACTGCAGGTGCACGCCACCAAGCCTGGCTAATTTTTGTATATTTAGTATATTTAGTAGAGATGGGGTTTCACCATGTTGGCCAGGCTGGTCTTGAACTCCTGACCTCAAGTCAGGATCCACCTGCCTCAGCCTCCCAAAGTGCTGGGATTACAGGCGTGAGCCACTGCACCTGGCCACCATTTTTAACCTTTTATATTGTATTTAAACTGTACCTTTTCTTTTTCTTTTTCTTTTTTTTTTTTTTGAGACGGAGTCTTGCTCTGTCGCCCGGGCTGGAGTGCAGTGGCCGGATCTCAGCTCACTGCAAGCTCCGCCTCCCGGGTTTACGCCATTCTCCTGCCTCAGCCTCCTGAGTAGCTGGGACTACAGGCGCCCGCCACCTCGCCCGGCTAGTTTTTTGTATTTTTTAGTAGAGACGGGATTTCACCGTGTTAGCCAGGATGGTCTCGATCTCCTGACCTCGTGATCTGCCCGTCTCGGCCTCGCAAAGTGCTGGGATTACAGGCTTAAACTGTACCTTTTCTATGTATGGATGTGTTTAGATACACAATACCATTGTGTTACAGTTACCTACTGTATTCAGTACAGTAGCATGACATACAGGTGTGTAGCCTAGGAGCAATAGGTTATACCATATAGCCCAGGTGTGCAGTAGGCTCTGCCATCTAGTTTGTGTAAGTACGCTTCATGATGTTTGCACAATGACGAAATCACCTAATGATGCATTTCTCAGAACATATTCCTGATGTTAAGCAATACATGACCATATCTTGACAAAGCCATTTTATTTCTAAAACTTTAATGTTACAGATTTATTTGTAAAAGTATGTAAAAATGATTGTAAAGGATATGTTCTGCTGCATTATTTGTAATAACAAAAAACCAGAGGATAACATAAATGTTCTATAAGAAGGGTCAGATTATGGATGGCACATTCATACAGTGGGGTATTATGTAGCCATTGAAATAAAGGATACTGGCTGGGTGCAGTGGTTCATGCCTATAATTTCAACACTTTGGGTGGCCAAAGAAGGAGGATTGCTTGAAGCCAGGAGCTTGAGGCCAGCCTGGGCAATATAGCAAGACCCTGTCTCTACAAAGGAAAAATAAAAAAATTAGCCAAGTTTGGTCTCAGCTACTGCGGAGGCTGAGATCGGAGGGATTGCTTGTGCCTGGCAGGTTGAGGTTGTAGTGAGCCATGATTGTGCCACTGCACTCCAGGCTGGGAGATAGAATGAGACCCTATCTCAAAAAAAAAAAAGAAAAAAAATACCCCCCTGTAAAATGTTAAGAAGTCCTGGATGTGGGCCAGGTATGGTGGCTCACACGTGTAATCCCAGCAGTTTGGGAGGCATTGCCAGGAGGACTGAGGCCAGGAGTTTGAGACCAGGCAGAGCAAGATAGCAAGACTCCATTTCTATAAAAAATAAAAAAATTAGTTGGGCATAGTGGTGCATTCCTATAGTCCCAGCTACTCAGGAGGCTGAGGTGGGAGGATTGCTTGAGGCTGGGAGGTTGAGGCAGCAGTGAGCCATGATCACACCTCTGCACTCCAACCTGTGCAACAGAGTGAGACCCTGTCTCTAAAAACAACAACCAAAAAAACCCAACACAGTAATGATATAGAAAGATCTACAGTCGGGTGCGGTGGCTCACGCCTGTAATCCCAGTACTTTAGGAGGCTGAGGCGGGCAGATCACAAGATCAAGAGATCAAGACCATCCTGGCCAACATGGTGAAACCCGGTCTCTACTAAAAATACAAAAATTAGCTGGGCATGGTGGTGTGCACCTGTAGTGCCAGCTACTCAGGAGGCTGAGGTAGGAGAGTCGCTTGAACCTAGGAGGTAGAGGTTGCAGTGAGCCAAGATCCCGCCACTGCATAATCCAGCCTGGCAAGAGAGCAAGACTCCATTTCAAAAAAAAACAAAAACAAACAAACAAACAAAAAAAAGAAAGATTTTCCAGTTGTAGTATGTGAAAAAATCAGAGTGTAAAACAAGAGAATCCCATTTCTGTGTGTGTCGTGTGTGTCTCACACAGGCACAGAGGGAGTGTGTATATGCACATGCACATTTATGTCAGTGTATATATGTATACATACAAGGCTGTAGGTTTGTTTGTTTGTTTTTTTTTGAGACAGAGTCTCACTCTGTTGCCCAGGCTGGAGTGCAGTGGCATGATCTTGGTTCACTGCAACCTTCACCTCCTAGGTTCAAGTGATTCTTGTGCCTCAGCCTTCCAAGTAGCTGGGACTATAGGCATGCACCACCATGCCCAGTTAATTTTTGTATTTTTGGTAGAGATGGGGTTTCATCATGTTGCCCAGGCTGATCTGGAACTCCTGGCCTCAAGTGATCTGCCCGCCTTGGCCTCTTAAAGTGCTGTTGCCCAGGCTGGAGCTCAGTGGCACAATCATTGCAACCCAACATCCCAGGCTCAGGCAATCCTTCCATCTCAGCTTCCCAAGTAACTGGGACTACAAGTGTGTGCCATCAATGCCCCACCAATTTTTAAATTTTTTGTAGAGACGGGATCGCCTTACGTTACCCAGGCTGATCGTGAACTCCTGGCCTCAAGCAATCCTTCCACCTCAGCATCCCAAACTGCTGGGATTACAGGTGTGAACCACCTTGCCCCGCCCTGTACAAAGATCTTCATAAAAGCAGTTAATAATAGTATGTTTGATCCTGCCATCACAGGGGTGAGGTCAAGGACAAATGTGATAAATTCTTTTAGAATCTATTTTTAAAAAAGAAGAGATGACAGTGGTGACAGTCAGGGAACAGATAAGCAGGTAGATTGTGTGGGCCTAGGCTGTTTAACTGGTGTTTAAAATGAAGCAACTGCTGAGCCTGCTGTATTTCATTTAATGGGGACTAGTAGAGCAACAGCCAGAAATTCTTCACTTCCCATCCAAGACAGGCAAAAGTTATCTTCCCTTCAATAATAACCTGGGAACTGTAGGATTAAGGTGTTTTTTTTTTTTTTTTAAAATACTACAATGTAACTACCAGTATAATTTAAAATAATTAGGATCTTATTAGAATAAGAAACAGGTGTCTGCCTGAAGTAGACAGTCACTAAAGTCACTAAGTGGCAGAAGACAGAAAACAAAAATTTGAAAGTAGGAAACAATCAGCAGATATGATACCAAACATGAGCTGTCAGTGACAATGGATTAAGTCCTTCAATTAATGGCTGACCCAGATGGAATTAAAAGAAGAAATCCAGGCTGGGCATGGTGGCTTACACCCATAATCCTAGCACTTTGGGAGGCTGAGGTGGGAGGATCACTTGAGCCCAGGAGTTTGAGACCAGCCTGGACAACATAGTGGGACCCCATCTCTATTTTATAAAAATATTTTGAAAACAGAAAAAAAAATTTAATTGTGTTCTGCTTTAAAAAGACAAATTGGCCCAGAATGGCAAAGAATAAATAAAACAAACATGGGCAAAAGAGAGTCAGGTGGTACCAATAATATCAGGCTAAGTAGCATTCAAGATAAAGATTATTAAATAATAAGTTATTTAATACTAGAGTAATTACATATTAATGAAACCTACAATCCATGGTAGAGAAATTATAGTCAATAATAGTTTTATGTATTCATTAAGGTAACAACAAGCAAACAAGCTTTAATAGTTGTATATGCTTTATAGTTGTTTTATGTGCATTAATTCTCATTTCCTATGAAGCAAGCACTATTATCCACATTTTGTTGATGTAAAAACCGAAGCAGAGAGATTAATTAGCTTGCCCAAGAGATGTGACATTCTGGGATTTGAGACAGTGGTTTGGCTGTGTAGGTTGCTTCAATAACCAAGAGATGCTTCAAATCAGATTTTAAAAATATGTTTTTCAGAAGCATTTTCCTGATACTTCTCCCCTTACATGGGTATTAGTCTTTTGGGTTGAAAAACATGAGTAAGTGCTAGAAGAACAAAATATGCATCCAGCTTTAATAATATGGCTGTTTTTCTGAGCCTTAGCATTTCATTGCTTTTATAATAGACATGAAGGTTTTTTGTTTTTTTTTGGCTGAGAATAGCACTGAACTCAGTGGGAGGGACTGTGGGTTGTAAGTTGTCCGCCTCTGAATGGAGCTGAATTTAAGTTTCTTGATTTCCAAAGAATGGTTTGTTTAAAGACCCTCAAATTGCAAGTTAGAACTGACTTCAGTCTTTGAGGTTTTACCATTTAGTGAATTTTTCTTAAAGAGCAATTCAATTGTTGATGAAAGGTGATGTTAAAATTATCCCAGATATCAGTCTTTTTTTTATTGCCCCTGGATTTTGAGTCATGGAAAGCCTTTCCTTATTCTAAGGTTAACAAGAAATTCACCCATGTTTTCCTCTAGTATTGCATTGTTTCATCTTTTGTGTTTATTATTTATTTTATTTTATTTTTTTGAGACAGGGTCTCACTGTGTCACTTAGGCTGGAGTGCAGTGGAATGATCTCAGCTCTCTGCAGCCTCTGCCTCCTGCCTCCTGGGTTCAAGCGATTTTCCTGCCTCGGCCTCCTGAGTAACTGGTATTACAGGCACCTGCTGCCACGCCTGGCCAATATTTGTAATTTTTTTAGTACAGATGGGGTTTTGCTATGTTGGCCAGACTGGTCTCGAACTCCTGACCTCAAGTGATCCACCTGACTTTGCCTCCCAAAGTGCTGGGATTACAGGCGTTGGCCACCGTGTCCAGCCTAAAATTTATTCTGATATGTGGTATGATATATGGTTCTAACCACTTGGTTATGGTGCATTATTTTCTAAATGTGGTATTGGATTCTTTTTATATTTTGTTTAGAAGTTCTGTATCAATATTCATGCGTACCATTGGTCTCTCGTTGTTGTTTTTCTTTGTGCCGTCTTTATCTGGTATAGATATCAGTGTTATATTTACTTTGTAAAAGGAAGTTGGAAGCTTTCCTTTCTTTTTAGTACTCAGGAATAATTTTAAGAATTGGGACTACTTGGTCTTTGAAGGTTTGGTAGAATTCCACTGGGAACCCATCTGGACCTGGTGATTTTCTGTGTGGTAGTTCCTTAATTGTTTTCTCTATTTTTTTCTTATTTTTAATCAGGTAGCCTCTGAACCAGAGTAGGTTCAGAGAGGCTCCCTCTATTTTTTTTAATACAAATTGGTCTGCCTAAGTTTTCTTACTATAATGGGTTAATTTTTGTAGACTGCATTTCCCTGAAAAATTACACATTTGTTCTAGGTTTTCTGACTTATTTCCACAACTTTTTAGTCTTTCCCCCTGGAATCATGCCCCTTTCCATAAACAGGGCTCTGATGTACCAGCAGTATTTTCACACTTTGGGTGGACTTTCTGTTTCTGGGGGTGGTTTTAGAGCAATTTTAGGCCTGCCACTCGCTCCCCTGTTCTCTACACCATGCTGTTTTTCTCAGAATGCTCTTCTTTTGCACAAAGGCTTGGAGTAGGAGGATGAGCAGTCACTCACTGACGTTTGGTATATTTTCTTTTTTTGCTTACAGATAATCTGGAAGTTTGGGCATTCTCTTAAGCTGAGGGTGTGGTTTTCATGTCATTTTATTTGTTTATTGTTTTCTTGTGTGTATTTCTTAGAGACAGGGTCCCACGCTTGCCTTGGCTGGAGTGCAGTGGCATCTTGATCATAGGTTACTGCATCCTCAAGCTGCTGGGCTTAGGTGTTCTACCTCAGCCTCCTGAGTAGCTGGGACTACAGAAGCACACCACCATCCCTGACTAATTATTTATTTATTTATTTATTTATTTTTTTGAGACGGAGTCTTGCTCTGTCGCCCAGGCTGGAGTGCAGTGGTGTGATCTCCACTCACTGCAAGCTCTGCCTCCTAGGTTCACGCCATTCTCCTGCCTCAGCCTCCTGAGTAGCTGGGACTACAGGCGCCCGCCACCATGCCCGGCTAATTTTTTGTATTTTTAGTAGAGACGGAGTTTCACCATGTTAGCCAGGATGGTCTCAATCTCCTGACCTTGTGATCCGCCCATCTCGGCCTCCCAAAGTGCTGGGATTACAGGGGTGAGCCACCGCGCCCGGCTTTTTTTTTTGGAGACGAAGTCTTGCTTTGTCCCCCAGACTGGAGAGTAGTGGCGCAATCTCGGCTCACTGCAACTTCTGCCTCCCAGGTTCAAGCAATTCTCTCACCTCAGCCTCCCGAGTAGCTGAGACTGCAGGTGTATGCCACCATACCCGGCTAATTTTTGTAATTTTTTGTAGAAACTGGTTTCACCATGTTGGCCCTACTGGTCTTGAACTCTTGACCTCAAGTGATCCACCCGCCTTGGCTTCCCAAAGTGCTGGGATTACAGGCTTGAGCCATTGTGCCTGGCCCCTGGCTACTTTTTAAATTTTTTGTAGAGATAGGATCTTGCTATGTTGCCCAAGCTGGTCTTGAACACCTGGCCTTAAGCAATCCTCCTACCCCAGCCTCCCAAAACACTGGGATTTACAGGCATGAACCATTGTGCCTGACTTGTTTTTTTTTTTTGAGATGGAGTCTCGCTCTGTCGCCCGGGCTGGAGTGCAGTGGCCAGATCTCAGCTCACTGCAAGCTCCGCCTCCCGGGTTTACGCCATTCTCCTGCCTCAGCCTCCCGAGTAGCTGGGACTCCAGGCGCCCGCCACCTCGCCCGGCTAGTTTTTTGTATTTTTTAGTAGAGACGGGGTTTCACCGTGTTAGCCAGGATGGTCTCGATCTCCTGACCTCGTGATCCGCCCGTCTCGGCCTCCCAAAGTGCTGGGATTACAGGCTTGAGCCACCGCGCCTGGCATTTTTTTTAATTCTATGTTGTTTTTGAAGGATGTGTGGGTAGAGATGGATTTAGGCAATCATTGTTGTCCTTGGCTACCTGAAAGTCCAGGCACTCTTCTAGATACTTTATAAATATTAACTCATTTTATCCTCTCAACAACACTATGACATGGGTACTATTACACCTTCCATTTTGTAGGACTTGACAGAGGACTTAACTTAGCCCAGGGTCACAGAGAGGTGGGCTTCAGACCAAGACAATCTGGCACCAGAGTCTATGTGGCTACCCCTAAGGCTTTGCCACCATGTGTTAGTGATTCTCAGCCCGTCATTTGGGGAAGGGACTACGTTTTAAAAAAAATTTTTTTTTAAATTTATGTTTATTTTATTATATTTTTGAGATGGAGTCTCCCTCTGTTGCCAAGGCTGGAGTGGAGTGGTATGATTTCAGCTCACTGTAACCTCTGCCTCTGGGGGTCAAGTGATTCTCATGCCTTAGCCTTCCAAGTAGCTGGGATTACAGGCGCCAGCCACCATGCCCAGCTAATTTTTGTATTATTATTATTATTATTTTTTGAGACGGAGTCTCACCCTTTCGCTCAGGCTGGAGTGCAGTGCTGTGATCTCGGCTCACTGTAACCTTCGCCTCCCAGGTTCAGGTGATTCGCCTGTCTCAGCCTCCCGAGTAGCTGGGACTACAGGAGCATGCCACCATACCTGGCTGATTTTTTGTATTTTTATTAGAGATGGGGGTTTCACTATATTGGCCAGGCTGGTCTCAAACTCCTGACCTCAGGTGATCTACCTGCCTTGGCCTCCCAAAGTGCTGGGATTACACGCATGAGCCACCGTGCATGGCCGGATTATCTTTTTTTTTTTTTTTTAAACCCAAACCATAAACCCAATATTCTGAAAGATTTGGTCTCCACACCTGTATTATATAATAATTAGTCTTTCCTTTTTTTTCCTGTTGGTAGAAGGCACATATGCCACTCAGTTTCCAGCTGCCACACCTAATTAGCGTAATTGTTTTGCAGCCAAAAGCAAAAGAGAGTTGACATTTTAATTAGCTTATGTAGGTAGACAAATTGAGGCTTAATGTAAGAGTTTCATTATACCTTTTTGAAAAATTATAAATAGCTAGAAGCCAGTTGTCATTACTTTTTGATCCCTTAGAGCTCTGGGTGTCTATGTGGGAACCACAGATGAAAGAAGCTGCAAGCAAGGGTTTTTTTCCTTAACAGAATAGTTTAACCATTCTGAATGCAAAAGTATTGGGTGCTAGAATAATAGGTATCACACAAATTGAGGTTGACATTTTCCTGGGTGAAATTCTATTCTGTCTCAGTCTTCTTTTTTTTTTTTCAGACGGAGTCTCACTCTGTCACCCAGGCTGGAGTGCAGTGGTGCGATCTTGGCTCACTGCAAGCTCCGCCTCCTGGGTTCACGCTATTCTCCCGCCTCCGCCTCCCAGGTAGCTGGGACTATAGGCGCCCACCACCACACCTGGCTAATTTTTTTGAAGTTTTAGTAGAGATGGGGTTTCACCGTGTTAGCCAGGAGGGTCTCGATCTCCTGAACTCGTGATCCGCCTGCCTCGGCCTCCCGAAGGGCTGGGATTACAGACGTGAGCCACCACGCCCCTGGCCCCTTTTTTTTTTTTTTTAAGACGGAGTCTCGCTCTGTGGCCTAGGCTGGAGCATAGTGGCGCGATCTCAGCTCATTGCAACCTTCACCTCCCGGGTTCAAGTGATTCTTCTGCCTCAGCCTCCCGAGTATCTGGGATTACAGCTGCATGCCACTACTTTCGGCTAATTTTTGTATTTTTAGTGCAGATGGGGTTTCACCATGTTGGCCAGGCTGGTCTCAAACTCCTGACTTCAGGTAAATCGCCTTCCTCGGCCTCCCAAAGTGCTGGGATTATAGGTATGAGTCACCGGGCCAAGACTCAATCTGACAGGTTCTCAGAGAGAGTAAAAAGCAAATGAGTATTTCATTATTTTGATCTGAGCTTTACGATTTTTCTTTTCTTTTTTTTTCGAGATAGAGTTTTGTGTTGTTGCCCAGGTTGGAGTGCAGTGGTGGCGATCTCGGCTTACCGCAACCTCTGCTTCCCGGTTTCAAGTGATTCTCCTGCCTCAGCCTCCCGAGTAGCTGGGATTACAGGCATGCGCCACCATGCCCGGCTAATTTTGTATTTTTAGTGGGGGCAGAATTTCTCCATGTTGGTCAGGCTGGTCTCAAGCTCCCAACCTCAGGTGACCCACCCACCGCGGCCTCCCAAAGTGCTGGGATTACAGGTGTGAGCCACCGCGCCCAGACTTTTTTTTTTTTTTTTTAAATCTGAGAGAAGGTCTCGCGCTGTTGCCCAGGCTGGAGTACAGTGGTGTGATCTCTGCTCACTGCAGTTTCTGCCTCCCAGACTCAAGTCATCCTCCCACCTCAGCCTCCTGAGTAACTGGGACTACAGGCATATGGCACCATACCTGGCTAATGTTTGTATTTTTTGTAGAGACAGGGTTTTGCCATGTTGCCCAGGCTGGTCTTGAACTCCTGACCTCAGGTGATCTGCCCACCTTGGCCTCCCAAAGGGCTGGGATTACAGGCGTGAGCCACTGTGCCTGGTCTCTTTTCTCTGTTGTAAGATACTTGAATTGGGTCAATATTCGTGGAGAAGTCTCTTAAAAGTTCACTTGACTGTCAGTACCAGAACTCTGCATTTAATATTGACTTATATTCCTGGAAGCATTTCAGAACATTCTATTAGCCTAGAAAGATCCAGGATAATTTGACTTTAGAAGTTACTGTTGCCATGAATCTCGGTGACTTTTGGAATCCGTGAGGAATATCTTTTTGCTGGAAACTAGAGAGGTCTCCTCTGAAGCAGATGCCATTCATGATGGATTTCATCATTTGTGGGTTTTAAAAAACATTTTAGTTTGAAATAATTTCAAATTTAAATAAAAGTTGCAAAATAGTACAAATAATTCTATTTACTTTTCATCCAGATTTACAAGTCAACCTTATACAGGTTGAGTATCCCTTATCTAAAATGCTTGGGACCAGAAGTGTTTTGGATTTCACATTTTTTCAGATTTTGGAATATTTTTATTATATACTTAAGCATCTCTAATCCCCAAATCTCAAATCTGAGATACCTGAAATGCTGTGATGAGCATTTCCTTTGAGTGTCATATGGGCACTTTATGTATTTATTAATTAATTTATTTTTTGAGATGGAGTCTTGCTCTATCACCCAGGCTGGAGTACAGTGAGCGATCTTGGCTCATTGGAAACTCCACCTTCTGGGTTCAAGTGATTCTCCTGCCTCAGCCCCCTGAGTAGTTGGGACTATAGGCGTCTGCCACCATGCTGGCTGATTTTTGTATTTTTAGTAGAGATGGGTTTCACTATGTTGGCCGGGCTGGTCTTGAACTCTTGACCTCAGGTGATCTGCCCGCCTCAGCCTCCCAAAGTGACCGTGCTGAGCCACCAAGCCCGGCCCATTTTTTTTTGAGACAGAGTCTCGCTTTGTTGCCCAGGCTACAGTGCAAGTGGCACAATCTCGGCTCACTGCAACCTCTGCCTCCCAGGTTCAAGCAATTCTCCCTGCCTCAACCTCCTGAGTAGCTGGGATTACAGGCGCGTGACACCATGCCCAGTTAAGTTTTGTATTTTTAGTAGAGATGGGGTTTCACCATGTTGGCTAGGCTGGTCTCGAACTCCTGACCTTAGGTGATCCACCTGCCTCGGCCTCCCAAAGTGCTGGGATTACAGGAGTGAACCACTGCGCCTGGCCGTGGATTTTGGAGCATTTTAGATTTGGGATACTCAACCTGTACCATGTTTGCCTTCTCTCTCTCTCTTTCTTTTTGTGTAATATATATATATAAATTATATATACACTACACATATATGTATGTATTTTATATATAAAATGCATATCTACATATAAAATACACATGTATATATACATGAGTACATATATGTGTCTCTATATTTAAGTTTTGTTGGAACCACTTGAGGGTAAAATGCAGACATGGCGTCTCATTGCTCCAAAATACTTCAGGATATATGTCCTAAAAATCAAGGACACTTGGTTACATAACCACAGTATATCACCAAAATGTATATTATAAGAAGACTACTATCAAATCTTTATACCTCTTTCAAATTGTTTCAGTAATATCCTTATAGCAAAAGACAAAACAACCACAAAAACTCTTCTTCCCTTTTATTTTGTTTGTTTTGGTCCATTATATTTCCAGGTTATGCATTAATGCATTGCATTACTTGCTAAGTCTTGTTACTGGCCTTTAATTTGGATATTTCTTTGCATCCTGCCTGACTCCTCTTCATGGTTATACCTTTTTTTTTTTTGGAGACAGAATTTCACTTTTGTTGCCCAGGCTGGAGTGCAATGCGCTATCTCGGCTCACTGCAAACTCCGTCTCCCAGATTCAAGTGATTCTCCTGCTTCAGCCTCCAGAGTAACTGGGATTACAGACCTGCACCATCTCGCCTGCCTAATTTTGTATTTTTAGTAGAGACGGGGTTTTGCCCTGTTGGTCAGACTGGTCTCGAACTCCTGACCTCATGATCTGCCCGCCTCAGCCTCCCAAACTGTTGGGATTATAGGTGTGAGCCACCGTGCCTGGTGTTTTTTTTTTTTTTTTTTTTTTTTGAGACAAGGTCTTATTCTGTTGCCTGGCTTGGAGTACAGTGGTATGATCTTGGCTCATTGCAACTTGACCTCCTGGGCTCAGGGATCCTCCCACCTCAGCCTCCTTAGTAGCTGGGACTATAGGCACACACCACCATGCCTGGCTAATTTTTTTTTTTTTTTTTTGAGACGGAGTCTGGCTCTGTCGCCCAGGCTGGAGTGCAGTGGCTGGATCTCAGCTCACTGCAAGCTCCGCCTCCCGGGTTTACACCATTCTCCTGCCTCAGCCTCCCGAGTAGCTGGGACTACAGGCGCCTGCCACCTCGCCTGGCTAGTTTTTTTTTGTATTTTTTAGTAGAGACGGGGTTTCACGGTGTTAGCCAGGATGGTCTCGATCTCCTGACCTCGTGATCCGCCCGTCTCGGCCTCCCAAAGTGCTGGGATTACAGGCTTGAGCCACCGCGCCCGGCCATAATTTTTATATTTTTTATAGAAACTGGGTTTCGTCGTGTTGCCCAAGCTGGTCTTGAACTCCTGGGCTCGAGTGAACCACCTGCCTTGGCCTCCCAAAATGCTGGGATTACAGGTGTGAGCCACTGCACCCGGCCCTAATTTTTGCATTTTTTATAGAGATGGGGTTTCACTATGTTGCCTGGGCTGGTCTTGAACTCCTAGGCTCAAGCGATCTTCCCATCTCAGCCTCGCAAAGTGCTGGGATTATAGGCATGAACCGCTGTGCCTGGCTGAGGATTAAGTTTCAACCTGAGGGGACAGGCATTCAAACTATAACATTGTCCTTTAGCCACTGGCTTAGTTCACTTAGAATGTTTATCTATTCATCCATCTATATACGCTGTAGAATGTTTATCTATTCATCCATCTATATATGCTGTTTCCTTTCACCTGTTGGCTTTTGCAAATAATGCTGCTATGAATATGAGTTACAGAAATATACCAATTTGAATCCCTGTTTTCAATTACTTTGAGTGTATACCTGGAAGTGGAATTTCTGGATCATACGGTACTTCCATTTTTTTTTTTTTCTTGGCTCATATGGTACTTCCATTTTTTTTTTTTTTCTTTTTTGAGGCAAGGTCTTTACTCTGTCACCTAGGCTGGAGTGTAGTGGCATGATCTCAGCTTACTGCAACTTCAGCTCCCTGGGTTCAAGTGATTCTCCTGCCTCAGCTTCCCGAGTAGGTGGGATTACAGATGTGTGCCACCATGCCCGGCTAATTTTTGTATGTTTAGTAGAGATGGGGTTTCACCATGTTGGCCAGGCTGGTCTTGAACTCCTGACCTCAAGTGATCTGCCCACCTTGGCCTCCCAAAATTCTGGGATTACAGGCGTGAGCCACCGCACCCGGCCTCCATGTTTCAATTTTTAAACAAACAATTAGTTAAAAAAATAGGAAACCAAGAGAATGAACTATTTCCTATTTTATTCCATGGGTTATAATCTGTTACTATCCTTGTTTATTATGAGGTACAAATTGTCCCTACTTTGGCCAGTGGAGGATCCTGCAATTTGTCTCCTGTGTCCTTTTCATAGCTCCTCGTTGGAACTCTTTCTCACTGGCCCACAATAGGATGTTCCAAGTTCATCTTCTTACGTTTACTGCCCCAACCCTGGGATCAGCCATTTCTTCAAGGAGGCCAGTTCCTTTCATTGGAGAATGAAAAACCCAATATGTAGAAACCAAGATAGAGGTGTTAGGTGTGATTGCTACTGGAGTGTCATTACTTCCAAACCCTTTCAGAAGAGACCTAGGATATGTGTGTGTGTGTGTGTGTGTGTAATCATAAAAACATGTACACATACACCAAAGCATATATTTCTATGTGTAATCATAAAAACATGTACACATACACCAAAGCATATATTTCTTTTTTTTTTGAGATGGAGTCTCGCTCTGTCGCCCAGGCTGGAGTGCAGTGGCGCAATCTCGGCTCACTGCAAGCTCCACCTCCCGAGTTCACACCATTCTCCTGCCTTAGCCTCCCGAGTAGCTGGGACTACAGGCGCCTGCCACCACGCCCAGCTAATTTTTTGTATTTTTAGTAGAGACGGGGTTTCACCGGGTTAGCCAGGATGGTCTCGATTTCCTGACCTTGTGATCCACCTGCCTCAGCCTCCCAAAGTGCTGGGATTACTGGAGTGAGCCACTGTGCCCGGCCTATATTTCTTTATTATTATTATTATTTTGAGATGGAGTCTTGCTCTGTCTCCCAGGCTGGAGTGCAGTGGCACAATCATGGCTCACTGCAACCTCTGCCTCCTGGGTTCAAGCAATTCTCCTGTCTCAGCCTCCTGAGTAGCTGGGGTTACAGGTGCCCACCACCACGCCCGGCTAATTTTTGTGTTTTTAGTAGAGATGGGGTTTCACCATGTTGGCCAGGATGGTCTCCAGCTCCTGACCTCAAGTGATCTGCACACCTTGGCTTCCCAAAGTGCTGGGATTATAGGCGTGAGCCACTGCTCCCATTCAGAATCATACATATACATATATATTTCTGTATCTACATATCTGTCTTTACATATATATATTAAAAATTAGAGTTTGCACTAATACCTCCAATTACAATCTAACATCATGAAATTTATTCTGGCTTTCTCCCTTCTCATATATGTGTCTCCCTTCCCAACAGTGAGAAACCTGGCTTGCTATCCTCAACATGGTGACTTATTATTAAGTAGTTATTTATTCTTTTTTTTTCTTTTTTTTGAGATGGAGTCTCGCTCTGTCGCCCAGGCTGGAGTGCAGTGGCGCAATCTCGGCTCACTGCAAGCTCCACCTCCCGAGTTCACACCATTCTCCTGCCTTAGCCTCCCGAGTAGCTGGGACTACAGGCGCCTGCCACCACGCCCAGCTAATTTTTTGTATTTTTAGTAGAGACGGGGTTTCACCGGGTTAGCCAGGATGGTCTCGATTTCCTGACCTTGTGATCCACCTGCCTCAGCCTCCCAAAGTGCTGGGATTACTGGAGTGAGCCACTGTGCCCGGCCTATATTTCTTTATTATTATTATTATTTTGAGATGGAGTCTTGCTCTGTCTCCCAGGCTGGAGTGCAGTGGCACAATCATGGCTCACTGCAACCTCTGCCTCCTGGGTTCAAGCAATTCTCCTGTCTCAGCCTCCTGAGTAGCTGGGGTTACAGGTGCCCACCACCACGCCCGCTAATTTTTGTGTTTTTAGTAGAGATGGGGTTTCACCATGTTGGCCAGGATGGTCTCCAGCTCCTGACCTCAAGTGATCTGCACACCTTGGCTTCCCAAAGTGCTGGGATTATAGGCGTGAGCCACTGCTCCCATTCAGAATCATACATATACATATATATTTCTGTATCTACATATCTGTCTTTACATATATATATTAAAAATTAGAGTTTGCACTAATACCTCCAATTACAATCTAACATCATGAAATTTATTCTGGCTTTCTCCCTTCTCATATATGTGTCTCCCTTCCCAACAGTGAGAAACCTGGCTTGCTATCCTCAACATGGTGACTTATTTATTAAGTAGTTTATTTATTCTTTTTTTTTCTTTTTTTTGAGATGGAGTTTCGCTCTTGTTGCCCAGGCTGGAGTGCAGTGGTGCAATCTCGGCTCACTGCAACCTCCACCTCTCGGGTTCAAGCGATTCTCCTGCCTTAGCCTCTGAAGTAGCTGGGGTTACAGGCATGCACCACCACACCCAGCTAAGTTTGTATTTTTACTAGAGACGGGTTTCTCCATGTTGGTCAGGCTGCTCCCAAACTCCCAACCTCAGGTGATCCACCTGCTTCGTCCTCCCAACATGTTGGGATTACAGGCGTGAGCCACTGTGCCCTGCCTCTAGTTTATTTATATTTATTCCATGTGCTCAGTCTTGCAACCACATGGTCTGTTTTCTTGGGCCTGGCTCCATCAGTGCACAGTCTTAATACCCTAGTCCCATTCCCTCTGATCATATCCCCAGCCCCGCCTACTGAATCCCAGGTCTCTACCAAGGGAAAGGCAGGGAGGAGGCATTGACCAAGGAGAAGAGGGGGAAGGGACAGGGAAGGTCTTGATTTGTATTTTCTAAAACTACTCTGCTCATAATGCATCTTAGCTGTGTTGTTGTGGAAAGTAGTGCTGACGGTGTTTTTTTTTTTTTTTTTTAATTACTTACTCTCTCTCTCTTTTTAAGATGGTTTCACCCAAATATCACTGGTGTGGAGGCGGAAAACCTACTGTTGACAAGAGGAGTTGATGGCAGTTTTTTGGCAAGGCCTAGTAAAAGTAACCCTGGAGACTTCACACTTTCCGTTAGGTAAGTTGGAATGAAAAGAGAGAATCCTGAGAGTGTTTTCCAGGTAGGAAGTGGTAAAACCATGCTTGGACAGCTTGCTGCCTGCATTTGGAGCTTGAAGGCCTTCCCTGAGCCCTGGGCTGCCTTCAGGGTTTGTGGAGTGGCCTCCTGGACATTTAGCAGAAGGGGAATAAGGAGGGCCCTTCTTCTCCCCCTGAGACCTCATGGAAGGTGAGTTGGAGCAGGTCATAGAAGTTCTTAAGCCCTCCAGTGCTTAAGCCTTGTTGCACGCATCTGGAACCTGGTTTCTGCATTTTTCTTTTCCTTCCTGTTGATTTATTTAAAATTTTTATTTCTTTTCAATTTTTTTTTATAGAGGTGGATCTTCCAGTGTTGGCCAGGTTGGCCTTGAACTCCTGGCCTCAAGCAATCCTTCTGCCTCGGCCTCCCAAAGTGTTAGGATTACAGGTGTGAGCCACCATGCCTGGCCTTCTTTTTTTGAGACAAGCTCTTGCTCTGTTGCCCAGGCTGGAGTGCAGTGGTGCGATCACAGCTTACAGCAGCCTTGAACTCCTGGGCTCAAGTGATCCTCCTGCCTCAGCCTCCTGGGTAGCTGGGACTCCAGGCTTGTGCCACCATGCTCAGCATTTTTCAAAAATATTTTTTGTAGAGATGAGGTCTCACTGTATTACCAAGGCTGATCTTTAACTCTTAGCCTCAAGTGATCCTCCTGCCTCAGCCTCCCAAATGTTGGGATTACAGACATGAGCCACCACACTCAGACTCTGTTGATTTCTTAACAAGAAAAATACTTAAGAGTTTCTTCGGCTCACTTTCCTTTATCAACAAGTAAAACGTGACTGAGGAAGTTGTGGTCCCCTTTGTTCCCCTGCCCAAGCCTGTTTCCCTCCCTCTTTCCCCAGAGGAAACCACCAAGAGTTTGGCATATATTTTTCCTGAACATATTTTTATAGTTGTACTGCATTTGTATTGTGTATGAACAATACAAAGTTGGTTTTTGTGTTTTAAAAATTCACATACATGGATTTATAATGTATGTATCATTTTGCAACTTAAAAATTTTTTTTGAGCTCTATGCTGATTGATAAAGATCTAATTTTTTTTTTTTTTTTTGAGAAGGAGTTTCACTCTTATTGCCCAGACTGAAGTGCAATGGCATGATCTCAGCTCACTGCAACCTCTGCCTCCTGGGTTCAAGCCATTCTCCTGCCTCAGCCTCCGGAGTAGCTGGGATTACAGGTGTGTTCCACCATGCCCAGCTAATTTTTGTATTTTTAGAGATGGGGTTTCACCATGTTGACCAGGCTGGTCTCAAACTCCTGACCTCAGGTGATCCACCTGCCTTGGCCTCCCAAAGTGCTGGAATTACAGGCATGAGCTACCATGCCTGACCCTTTTTTTTTTTTTTTTCCGAGACAAAGTCTCACTCTTTCGCCTAGGCTGGAGTGCAGTGGCCACAATCTTGGGTCACTGCAACCTCAGCCTCCTGGGTTCAAGCAGTTCTCCTGCCTCAGCCTCCTGAGTAGCTAGGATTACAGGCGTGTGCCACCATGCCCGGTTAATTTTTGTATTTTTTGTAGAGACTAGGTTTGACCATGTTGGCCAGGCTGGTCCTGACCTCCTTACTTAAAGTGATCCACCTGCCTTGCCTCCCAAAGTGCTGGGGTAATAGGCGTGAGCTATCGCGCCTGGCCTGAGAAATCTCATTCTTACTTCTACTCCCTTGCACCACACTACCTCCATCCTGTAGGTAGCCATTTCTATTAATTTCTTGTTTATTCTTGTGTGTTTCTTTCATTCTTTTTCTTTCTTTCTTTTTTTTTTTTTTGAGACAATCTTGCTCTGTTGCCCAGACCGGAGTGTAGTGGCACAATCTTAGCTCACTGCAACCTCTGCCTCCTGGGTTCAAGTGATTTGATGACGCAGCCACCTAAGTAGTTGGGATTACACCACCACGCCCAGCTAATTTTTGTATTTTTGGTAGTGATGGGGTTTCACCATGTTGTCCAGGCTAATCTCAAACTCTTGACCTCAAGGGATCTGCCTGCCTCAGCCTCCCAAAGTGCTGGGATTATAGACATGAGCCAACATGCCCAGCCCTATGTTTCTTTTTACAAAAATAAGCAAATTTATATTTTTATTACTATTTTCCTTTTATTTTTACACATCAAGTAGAACATTAAATATATTTCTTTGTAATTTTTTTTCACTTGCCTAAATCTTTTAGTGATCTCTCTCATCTTTTTAATCAGCTGGATAGCATTCTATCGTGTGAATATTTCATAACTTCTTTTTTTTTTTTTTTTTTTTTTTGAGGCGGAGTCTCGCTCTGTTGCCCAGACTGGAGTGCAGTGGCCGGATCTCAGCTCACTGCAAGCTCCGCCTCCCGGGTTTACGCCATTCTCCTGCCTCAGCCTCCCGAGTAGCTGGGACTACAGGCGCCCGCCGCCTCGCCCGGCTAGTTTTTGTATTTTTAGTAGAGACGGGGTTTCACCGTGTTCGCCAGGATGGTCTCGATCTCCTGACCTCGTGATCGCCCGTCTCAGCCTCCAAAGTGCTGGGATACAGGCTTGAGCCACCGCGCCCGGCTATAACTTCTATATACTGTCACCAGCAGGTAGCGATTTAGTTGTGTCCAGTATTTTAAAATGATATATAATGCCTCCATGAATGTGGTAACCTTTTGCATATATTGTTTTGTGCTTTGGGATAACACTACCTTATATTCAAAACTGTGTCATGTGTCTTTAAAATTACATGTGTCTTTTTATTTTTATTTTTATTTTTTTTGAGTCAGAGTTTCACTCTTGTTGCCCAGGCTAGAGTGCAGTAGCGTGATCTTGGCTCACCGCAACCTCTGCCTCTCAGGTTAAAGCAATTCTCCTGCCTCAGCCTCCCCAGTAGGTGGGATTATAGGCGCCCGCCACCACACCTGGCTAATTTTTGTATTTTTAGTAGGGACAGAGTTTCACCGTGTTGGCCAGGCTGGTCTCGAACTCCTGACCTCAGGTGATCCTCTCACCTCAGCCTCCCAAAATGCTGGGATTACAGACGTGAGCCACCGTGCCAGGCCATCGTTGTTTTTTTTTTTTTTAAATTGCTGCATAGTAGCTGGGCACGGTGGCTCATTCCTGTAATCCCAGCACTTTGGGAGGCAGAGGTGGGCAGATCACGAGGTCAGGAGACAGATACCATCCTGGCTAAGAGGGTGAAACCCTGTTTCTACTAAAAATACAAAAAAAATTAGCCTGGCGTGGTGGCGGGCGCCTGTAGTCCCAGCTACTTGGGAGGCTGAGGCAGGAGAATGGCGTGAACCTGGGACGTGGAGCTTGCAGTGAGTCGAGATTGTGCCACTGTACTCCAGCCTGGGCGACAGAGTGAGACTCTGTCTCAAAAACAAAAGAGCTAAATTATTCTACTACAAAGACACATGCACACGTATGTTTATTGCGGCACTATTCACAATAGCAAAGACTTGGAATCAACCCAAATGTCCATCTGTGACAGACTGGATTAAGAAAATGTGGCACATATACACCATGGAATACTATGCAGCCATAAAAAAGGATGAGTTTGCGTCCTTTGTAGGGACATGGATGCAGCTGGAAACCATCATTCTTAGCAAACGATCACAAGAAGAGTAAACCAAACACCGCATGTTCTCACTCATAGGTGGGAACTGAACAATGAGATCACTTGGGCTCGGGAAGGGGAACATCACACACTGGGGCCTATCATGGGGAGAGGGGAGGAGGGAGGGATTGCATTGGGGAGGTATACATGATATAAATGATGAATTGATGGGTGCTGACGAGTTGATGGGTGCAGCACACCAACATGGCATAAGTATACATATGTAACAAACCTGCACGTTATGCACATGTACCCTAGAACTTAAAGTATAATTAAAAAAAAAAAAATTGAAACTTCAAAACAAACAAACAAACAAACAAAAAAAAAGAGCAAACAAACAAACAAAAAAATTGCTACATGGTATCCCATTGTATGAATAGTAACAGCAATTTTTGCAATGCATAGTATTCCATTGTATGAATAGTAATATAGCACTGTTTGTTTATATATTTTTATGATTAAAAAGCAAAATGTTTTTTGGTAGCTATTCAGTTATTGTTACTTAATATATGCAATTCGATAGGCCAGTCATTCAAAATAGAAGATATACCAGATAGGTCAGGCGTGGTGGCTCACGCCTGTAATCCCAGCACTTTGGGAGGCTGAGGTGGGTGGATCACCTGAGGTTAGGAGTTTGAAACCAGCCTGACCAAAATGGAGAAGCCCCATCTCTACTAAAAATACAAAATTAGCTGAGCGTGGTGGTGCATTCCTGTAATCCCAGCTTCTCAGGAGGCTGAGGCAGGAGAATTGCTTGAACCTGGGAGGCAAAGGTTGTGGTGAGGCAAGATCATGCCATTGCACTCCAGCCTGGGCAACAAGAGCAAACATATGCAAGGTAAACAAAGTAATAAAGACCTTTGTGTTGAGTTGGTTGACTATGTGGTTATTTCACCCATCATATTTCTTACAGGGAATGGGTAAATTCGTTTCTTGGGTTTCTTTCAACATTGAGGTGAAATCTGACATGGAACATGAGATCTGATTTTACTGGTGTAACTCATTATTTGTTCCCTTACCTCCCTTTCCAATGGACTATTTTAGAAGAAATGGAGCTGTCACCCACATCAAGATTCAGAACACTGGTGATTACTATGACCTGTATGGAGGGGAGAAATTTGCCACTTTGGCTGAGTTGGTTCAGTATTACATGGAACATCACGGGCAATTAAAAGAGAAGAATGGAGATGTTATTGAGCTTAAATATCCTCTGAACTGTGCAGATCCTACCTCTGAAAGGTCAGTAACATTTTAGTGACCACAAAGTCTGCTGCTCCCTTGTGCCCTATGTGTCAGAAATGCATGACTGAGGTCTGTGTATGACTTTCTGACTCCAAAGGCTTGTGACTGTTTTTTGAGCTGTAATCTTTAAAGAATTATTAAAGTGAGACTAATAGCATCAAATTATTTTCAGAGTACCTTTTTCTTGCAAAAGTTTTAATCAGTGTTACTTACACTCATCCTATAGGGATTGCATAGCATTCCTGCATATACTTGGTTACATGTATTAGTTTTAAGACTTATTGAACTTTGGCGGATAATCTTTGAGAGTTATTAGAAGAAAACAAATGATAATGGAGACACCAAAATAGCAGCAGTTTTCTATGGTGGCTCTTGACCAGTTATTCAGCAGTGCCACCAACAGATGTCAGTTTAAGCTCAGAAGTGGAAAAGCAGAGAGCTCAGAGGGTCAGCTTTTTCATCAATTCCTTTAATGTTATCTCCACAATTATGTGAGAGTGACCTTGCTTAGAGAGAATTGTGTTATTTTCGAGATCTTTCCCCCGTATTGGAACTAGCCTGATGAAAGCATGGGCTTGACTTATTTATTGATTGTATTTGTTTTGTACACTCCCAATCTCCTCTCTGACTTGGTGCAAATTCAGGATCTCTTAGTTTGTATATTTTGTGTCTTCAGGTATGATTTTTTTAGCTTATACCTTTATGTCAGTGCTATTATGTGCTGATAATTTGTTTCTCTAGCTGCCACTATAGCTTCAGGCAAAAGGCTGTCAGCCAACTCTGTACAGTTTATTTCTAAATTTTACTGTTTTCAGTTGAGTGTGGATGAAAAATAACTCAAAGTTTATTCGTTTGATGATGAGCCATTAACACCACCTGCCATGATAGTGCTTGCTTTCTGACCAAGATCCTGAGGGAAAAAGCCACTTTATTAATAGAACTAGGTTAAAATGCTTCCCATAGTAACATGGAGCAGTATTGTCTCAAATTCTGTCCTTGGATGGCCTTGGATGCCTGCATTGGGACTGTCTGATGTGCTGGTTTAAATGCAGATTCCTGGGCCTCATTCAGACAAGTGTATTGATATTGCTGGCTGTGGAGTCTGGGAATTCATATTTTTAGCAAAATCCCTCATTTTTACTCCAAGTCTTATGTGCATTACACAGTTTGAGATGATCACCTAGGATATAGTCCAAAGACACCGGAGGCTATTGAAGTCTAGGTTGTATATATGGAAAAGGTTGAAATGTTTGAATTAATTTATAATGAAGGTCCTTTTTAATTGAGTGTTTACATGCCAAAGCAAGGGCAAACATTCAAAATGATTTTCTGTCTCTATTACAACTTTTTCTTTTCTTTTTTTTTTTATTTGAGATGGGGTCTCGCTCTGTCACCCAGGCTGGAGTCAAGTGGCGTGATCTTGGCTCACTATAACCTCTGCCTCCCAGATTCAAGTAATTCTCTTGCCTCAGCCTCCCAAGTAGCTGGGACTACAGGCATGTGCCACCATGCCCAGTTAATTTTTGTATTTTTAGTAGATACCGGGTTTTGTCCTGTTTGCCAGGCTAGACTCGAACTCCTGACCTCAGGTGATCTGCTCACCTCGGCCTCTCAAAGTGCTGGGATTATAGGCATGAGCCACCGCGCCCGTCTCTATTACAACTTTTTATTACGACTTTATTTTTTTAATTAATTAATTTTTTTTTTGAGATGGAGTTTCGCTCTTGTCACCCAGGCTGGAGTGCAATGATACGATCTCGGCTCACTGCAACCTCCACCTCCTGGGTTCAAGTGATTCTCCTGCCTCAGCCTCCTGAGTAGCTGGGATTACAGGCACTCGCCACCATGCCCAGCTAATTTTTTATTTTTAGCAGAGACAGAGTTTCACAATGTTGGTCAGGCTGGTCTCGAACTCTTGACCTCAGGTGATCCACCTGCCTCAGTCTCCCAAAGTGTTGGGATTACAGGCGTGAGCCACTCTGTCCGGCCGACTTTATTTATTTTTGAGATAGGGTCTTGCTCTGTCACCCAAGCTAGAGTGTGGTGGCATGATCATAGCTCACTGCAGTCTCGACCTCCTGGACTCAAGTGATCCTCCTGCCTCGGCCTCATATTGTAGCTGGAATTACAGGCAGATGCCACCATGCTAATTTTTAATTGTTTTGTAAAGATAGATTTCACTGTGTTGCCCAGACTGGTCTTGAACTCCGACCTCGAGTGATCTTCCTGCCTTGGCCTTCCAAAGTGTTGGGATTACAGGCATTAGCCACTATACCTGACCTGTAACTTATTTAAATGGCTATAATTAAATAGTTGGTCCTTTTAAGATTGGGCAGTGGATGAATGGCAAATTGCATTTTTAAAAGAGGAGGGATTTAAAAAAAAAAAGACAGGAAAGATTGGGGGCATTTGTCTCTAAAGGACTGTGGGCTCATTTAAGAAGTTTAGTGGTCATTCTTACCATCTTTGCAGTTTTTCCTGCCGGCATGGGATGCAAATTTTCTGTCTCAGGTGGGATTGATCAGTCCCTTGGAGGAATGTGTCTGTTTTTTAATTGTGTTTAGGAGAGCTGACTGTATGTAGTACTTTTGTGAAAGAATAACATGAACCCATAGTAGAGCTAAATTCCTTTTTATTTTTTAAAAACTTTAGGTGGTTTCATGGACACCTCTCTGGGAAAGAAGCAGAGAAATTATTAACTGAAAAAGGAAAACATGGTAGTTTTCTTGTACGAGAGAGCCAGAGTCACCCTGGAGATTTTGTTCTGTCTGTGCGCACTGGTGATGACAAAGGGGAGAGCAATGACGGCAAGTCTAAAGTGACCCATGTTATGATTCGCTGTCAGGTAAATCTCAGTTGAACTATGGGCCTGGCAAGATGTTGTCTTTGGGTGATTTTTCTGCTGGAAGAAGACAGACATCATTACATTCAAAGTCAGATTGTCTTTTATTTATTTATTTATTTATTTTATTCTAATTAATTAATTAATTTATGTTTTTTAGACAGAGTCTTGCCCTGTCACCTAGAGATGGAGTTTCACCACGTTGGGTCTGGTGACCCAAATCTTTGGGTGATTTTTCTGCTGGAAGAAGACAAACACCGTTACATTCAAAGTCAGATTGTCTTTCTGTTTTTTTTTTTTTTTTTTGGCAAGACAGTTTTGCTCTTTTTGCCCAGGCTGGAGTCCAATGGCGTGATCTCGGCTCACTGCAACCTCTGCCTCCTGGGTTCAAGTGATTCTTCTGCCTCAGCCTCCCAAGTAGCTGGGATTACAGGTGACTGCCACCATGCCCGGCTAATTTTTTGTATTTATTTTAGTAGAGATGGGGTTTCACCATGTTGGCCAGGATGGTCTCGATCTCTTGACCTCGTGATCCACCCGCCTCGGCCTCCCAAAGTGCTGGGATTACAGGTGTGAGCCACTGTGCCCAGCCTTCTGTTTATTTATTTATTTTTTTAAATATTTATTTATTTATTCATTTGAGACTGGGTCTTGCTCTGTCATGGCTCACTGCAGCCTCAGCCTCCCTGGACTCAGTTGATCTTCCTTCGCTCACCCTCTTGAGTAGCTGGGACTACAGGTGTGTGCCACCATGCCCAGCTAGTGTTTGTATTTTTTGTAGAGATGGTGTTTTGCCACATTGCCCAGGGTGGTCTTGAACTAGGGCTCAAGAGGCTTGCCTGCTTCAACCTCCCAAAGTGTTAGGATTACAGATGTGAACTACTGTGCCTGATCCAAAGGCAGATTTTCTTTGCTCACTTAGTCAAGATCATATATGCTTTTATTATACTTAATGTATTAGTATGGTTAGTATATTAGTATATTAGTATATTTACTATATTATTATACTTGAGTATATTGAGTATATTTATGCTTTTAGTATATTTGTATACACACACCACATTTTTATTATTTATCTTTTTTTTTGAGACAGAGTCTCCCTCTGTCACCCAGGCTGAAGTGCAGTTGGCTCATTGCAACCTCTGCCTCTTGGGCTCAAGTGATTCTCGTGCCTCACCCTCCTGAGTAGCAGGGATTACAGGCGTCCGCCACCAAGCCTGGCTAATTTTTGTATTTTTAGTGGGTACGGGGTTTCACCACGTTGGCCAGACTGGTCTCGAACTCCTGACTTCAAGTGATCTGCCTGTCTTGGCCTCCCAAAGTGCTGGAATTATAGGCGTGAGCCACTGCACCCAGCCTATTATCTATCTTTTGATGGACATTTAAGTTTTCTCCATATACTAGCTATTGTGAATAATGCTGCAGTGAATATGAGAGTGCTTGAAAACACCAATGTAACATAAAGGTAACAAATAATAAATGTCATCTGTTTATCTTCAAAGGAACTGAAATATGACGTTGGCGGAGGAGAACGGTTTGATTCTTTGACAGATCTTGTGGAACATTACAAGAAGAATCCTATGGTGGAAACATTGGGTACAGTACTACAACTCAAGCAGGTGAGCGGATTGGAAAGCTCAAGCTTTCTCCTTAAAAACTTAAAAAAGCCGAGCGCGGTGGCTCACGCCTGTAATCCCAGCACTTTGGGAGGCCGAGGTGGGTGGATCACCTGAGTTCGGGAGTTCAAGACCAGCCTGACCCACACAGAGAAACCCCATCTCTACTAAAAATACAAAATTAGCCAGGCTTGGTGGTGCGTGCCTATAATCCCAGCTACTTGGGAAGGCTGAGGCAGGAGAATCACTTGAACCTGGGAGGTGGAGGTTGTGGTGAGCTGAGACCGCGCCATTGCACTCCAGCCTGGGCAACAAGAGCAAAACTCTGTCTAAAAAAAAAAACCTTAAAAAAGTCCTAATAGAGAATTTTGCAGATATACAGAGGTAGACAGAATAGTGTCATCAGCCTCCATGTACCCATCCCAGCTTCAACTCATCAAATCTTTTTTTTTTTTTGAGACAGTCTTACTCTGTCACCCAGTCTGGAGTGCAGTGGTGTAATCTTGGCTCACTGCAACCTCTACTTCCTGGGTTCAAGCGATTCTCCTGTTTCAGCCTCCTGATTAGCTGGGACTACAGGTGCCTGCCACTATGCCCGGCTAATTTTTGTATTTTTAATAGAGACGAAGTTTCACCATGCTGGCCAGGCTGGTCTCGAATTCCCGACCTTAGGTGATCCGCCTGCCTCAGCCTCCCAACTTTTTGGGATTACAGGCGTGAGCCACCACACCCAGCCCTAAATCTTTTCTTATTATGACTCCACTTACTGACTGCCTCCTATAGTACTTGGAAACATATTCCAGATTTATATTATTCCCATATTTATCTGTGAAAGGCCTTACAGAGGTTTTTTGTTTTGTTTTGAGACAGAGTTTTGCTCTGTCGCCCAGGCTGGAATGTAGTGGCGTGTTCTTGGCTCACTGCAACCTCTGTGTCCCGGCTTCAAGAGCTTCTCCTGCCTCAGTCTCCTGAGTAGCTGGGATTAGAGGTGGTGCCACTACACCCAGCTAAGTTTTGTGTTTTTAGTAGAGATGGGGTTTCACCATGTAGCCAGGCTGGTCTTGAACTCCTGACCTCAAGTGATCTGCCCGCCCCAGCCTCTCAAACTGCTGGAATTATAGGCATGAGCCACTGTGCCTGGCCTAAGGCCGTACACAGTTTTAAAGCAAATTTTCATTATAAATCCACTTCTGGTTACCTTTAGGTAACCTCACTTACTCACTTTGGCATTGTTGCTATTTCAAAGTTCACCTTTATGATACTGGAAAATGATATAATCTCTCTAAATAATATTGTAGTCTATTCATAAAGAAAAATAGACTTGGCCGGGCATGGTGGCTCACACCTGTAACCCCAGCACTTTGGGAGGCCAAGGCTGGCGGATCACAAGGTCAGGAGATTGAGACCATCCTGGCTAACATGGTGAAACCCCGTCTCTACCAAAAATACAAAAAATTAGCCGGGTGTGGTGGTGGGTGCCTGTAGTTCCAGCTACTCAGGAGGCTGAGGCAGGAGAATGGCATGAACTTGGGAGGCGGAGTTTGCAGTGAGCCAAGATCACGCCACTGCACTCCAGCCTGGGTGACAGAGCAATACTCTGTCTCAAAAAAAAAAAAAAAAGGAAAAATAGACTTGAATTTATATCAGCAGAATAAAGTGTATGTGGAGACTGAAGAAAGACACATTTTCTGGCTGAACAGAAAAGGTGGTGAAACTGTTTGAAAACCTTTATTGTGAATTACAGGGTCCTACGAACCCTCTGTCCGTGCCTTTATGAATATCAACATAGAAGTGTTTTTTTTTTTTTTTGCATTAACAACATTTTCTGTAATATTTTCTTTATTTTACATCAACTGCCGTACTCGATCAGCCCCTTAACACGACTCGTATAAATGCTGCTGAAATAGAAAGCAGAGTTCGAGAACTAAGCAAATTAGCTGAGACCACAGATAAAGTCAAACAAGGCTTTTGGGAAGAATTTGAGGTAAGTTATTAAAAAACCGTTTTTTCGTGAGTTGTTATATCCTATTTTTAGTGGAGGAGAAGTTGGTCTCGTGTTTGGAATCGGATCTGAGAGAGTTGAAACTGACGTCCTTTTTTAATTCGGCCATTGATTGACGTGGAACAAGTTGCTGCGAGGGCTTCTTCGAAATAGAAGAGCGTTGTGTTCTGAGGGAAGCGAGTTGGCAGCGAGTAGTCAATGGATGTGCCAGCCGCTCCATTTGGCTCTTTTGGTTTGGACTGGTGGCAAAATCTCTGAGAAACAAAAGGATCTAATTTCTTTGGAAGATTTCCAACATGCACTGGGGTCTTAGAAAGAATCTGTAGCCTTAGTGCAGCAAATGGGTATGAATAAAAGAGAAGCACCTTGTGGTGGCTTTTTTTTTTTTTTTTTTGACAGGGTCTTGCTCTGTCACCAAGGCTGGAGCGTAGTGGTGTGATCTCGGTTCCCTGCAGCCCCGACCTCCCTGGGCTCAAGTGATCCTCCCATCTCAGCTTCCTGAGTACTACAGGCATATGCCACCATGCCCTGCTAATTTTTGTAGTTTTGGTAGAGATGAGGTTTTGCAGTATTGCCCAGGCTGGTCTTGAACTCTTGGGCTCAAGTGATCCTCCTACTTCAGCTTCCTGAGTAGCTGGGACTACAGGCACACGCCCATCTAATTTTTGTATTTTTTTGTAGAGATGGGGTTTTGCAATGTTGCCCAGGCTGGTCTTGAACTCTTGGGCTTAAGTGATCCACCCGCCTTGATGTGCGAAATGTGGTGGCTTTAATTTCAGAGTTCAAATTGATGACTCTGGTAAGTTAAGTGAACTGATTTCTTTTTTTTTTTTTAATTATTTTTGTTTATTATACTTTAAGTTCTGGGATATATGTGCAGAACGTGCAGGTTTGTTACATAGGTATACATGTGTCATGGTGGTTTGCTGCACACAACAACCCATCATCTAGGTTTTAAGCCCTGCATGCATTAGGTATTTGTCCTAATGCTCTCCCTCCCCTTTAATGCATCAGTGAAAAAGTGATGATAGGCTGGGTGTGGTGGCTCACTCCTGTAATCTCAGCACTTTGAGAGGGTGTGGCAGGCGGACCACTTGAATCCAGGAGTTTGCCCCCCATCCCCAGACAGTGTATGTGATGTTCCCTTCCCTGTGTCCACGTGTTCTTATTGTTTGGTTTTCTGTTCCTGTGTTAGTTTGCTGAGAATGATGATTTCCAGCTTCATCCGTGACCCTGCAAAGACATGAACTCATTCTTTTTTATGGCTGCATAGTATTCCATGGTGTATATGTGCCACATTTTCTTTATCCAGTCTATCATTGATGGGCATTTGGGTTGGTTCCAAGTCTTTGCTATTTTAAGTAGTGCTGCAGTAAACATACATGTGCATATGTCTTTATAGTAGAATGATTTATAATCCTTTGGGTATATACCCAGTAATGGGATTGCTGGGTCAAATGGTATTTCTGGTTCTAGATCCTTGAGGAATCACCATACTGTCACGCACAATGGTTCAACTAATTTACACTCCTGCCAACAGTGTAAAAGTGTTCCTATTTCTCCACATCCTCTCCAGCATCTGTTGTTTCCTGACTTTAAGTGAACTGATCTGTTTCCTGAAACTAAGTTGGGTTGGAGAATGTCCCTGATGGGAATGTGCTGTGTTCCCATTGCACTCTTGTATGTCACTTACCCATTGACAATGTGATCTCTTTTGTTTTCTCCTCATCCGTTTGACAGAAAACTTCAAAAACAAGGATTCTGGCATATTTACCTTCGCAGTTTTCCCCAGCACGTAGCACAGTGCCTGGTACACGGTACAAACTCCGTAAATGTTTGTTGAATGAGTATTTACATTTAACTCATGTTTACATCATTTTATTTTCCTGTTCTGTTTTATGGGAATGATTATTCTATGCTTTTTGTAGGACTACAATTTATAAGTATTTGTGGAATGAATGAGTAAGTGAATGACTGGGCAAATAAAGTCCTTTTAGCCACACTGTGTCTGAACAGCTTGCTGACATAGATATGATTTCCCATTTTCCAGCTGAGGGACCTAAGGGAGGTTAAGTAAATTGTTCAACCTTCATACCACAGTTTTTTTTTTTTGTTTGTTTTGTTTTCTTTTTTTCCTTCTGAGACAGGGTCTCACTTTGCTGCCCAGACTGGAGTGTAGTGGTGCAATTATAGCTCACTGCAGCTTCCAACTTCTGGGCTCACGCCATCCTCCCACCTTAGCCTCCTGAGTAGCTGGGACTACAGGTGTGCACCACCATACCCGGCTAATTTTTTATTTTTTGTAGATATGGGGTCTCACTCTGTTACTCAGGTTGGTCTTGAACTTCTGAGCTCAAGCAATTCTCCTGTCTTGGCCTCTCAAAGTGTTGAAATTACATGCGTGAGCCACTGTGCCTGGCCCGTACCACAGATATTGATTGAATTCCAGCACTGGGGAGGGGTGTAGAATAGAACATTCTCAGTCCTTGCTCAACATTGCTGAACACAGACTTGAATTTGAGTTTATTCTCTCATCCCAGGCATTGGGTTAGGCTCTGAAGACACTGGTGAACAAGACAGATAGGGTTACTGCCTTTAAAGGGAGCTTCTAGTTGAGAGAAGGAAAACAGTAATGAAAAGCATCAATGAAAAAGTGATGATAGGCTGGGCATGGTGGTTCACTCCTGTAATCTCAGCGCTTTGAGAGGGAGAGGCAGGCAGATCACTTGATTCCAGAAGTTTGAGACCAGGCTGGGTAACATGGTAAAACCCCTTCTCTACAAAAAATACAAAAAGTAGCCGGGTGTGGTGGTGCACACCCACAGTCATAGCTACTCTGGGGGTTGAGGTAGGAGGATTGCTTGAGCCTGGGAGGTTGAGGCTGCAGTGAGCTGAGATCACACGGGTGCACTTCAGCCTGAGCAACAGCCAGAACCTGTCCCAAAAGAAAAAAATTGATGATAAACATAATGAGTCAGAATTTTGAAATCTCAGCCTCACTGTTGCCTTTCTTGTCCCCCACCTGCCTAGATAATAAAAGGCAGCATTTCAGCAGTCATTCATTTCATTATGTTCACTTCATTTCACTTTCATAAAGCCTCATGAGGTAAGATGGGGAGATACAGAAGTTTTAGAAATCGCTCATCAAAATTGAATGGAAAACCGATTTTTCCAAAATTTTTTAGTGCAGAAAATTTCAATTATAATCAAAAGTAGAGAGAACGGGATAGTTATAGCAATATAGCCGACACCCAGCATTAACAACTGTTGATATTATGGCCAATCTTTTTTTTTGAGACGGAGTCTCGCTCTGTTGCCCAGGCTGGAGTGCAATGGCCGGATCTCAGCTCACTGCAAGCTCTGCCTCCCGGGTTTACGCCATTCTCCTGCCTCAGCCTCCCGAGTAGCTGGGACTGCAGGCGCCCGCCACCTCGCCCGGCTAGGTTTTTGTATTTTTTTTTTAGTAGAGACGGGGTTTCACCGTGCTAGCCAGGATGGTCTCGATCTCCTGACCTCGTGATCCGCCCGTCTCGGCCTCCCAAAGTGCTGGGATTACAGGCTTGAGCCACCATGCCCGGCCTATTATGGCCAATCTTTTTCGACTATGTCCCACTCACTCCCCCAGCCCTGACTTGTCTTGAAGCAAATAATTCTTTTTTTTTTTTTTTTTTTTTTTTGAGATAGAGTCTCACTCTGTCCCCCAGGCTGGAGTACAGTGGCTTGATCTTGGCTCACTACAACCTCCACCTCCTGGGTTCAAGCGACTCTTGTGCCCCAGCCTCCTGAGTACCTAGGATTACAGGCGAGCACCACTATGCCCAGCTAATTTTTGTATTTTTAGTAGGGACGGCGTTTTCACTACGTTGGCCAGGCTGGTCTCAAACTCCTGATCTCAGGTGATCCGCCTGCCTTGGCCTCCCAAAGTGCTGGGATTATAGGTGTGAGCCACTGTTCCCGGCCTTGAAGCAAATCTTTTTTTTTTTTTTTTTGAGACGGAGTCTCGCTCTGTCGCTTGGGCTGGAGTGCAGTGGCCGAATCTCAGCTCACTGCAAGCTCCGCCTCCCGGGTTTACGCCATTCTCCTGCCTCAGCCTCCCAAGTAGCTGGGACTACAGGCGCCCGCCACCTCGCCCGGCTAGTTTTTTGTAATTTTTAGTAGAGACGGGGTTTCACAGTGTTAGCCAGGATGGTCTCGATCTCCTGACCTCGTGATCCGCCCGTCTCGGCCTCCCAAAGTGCTGGGATTACAGGCTTGAGCCACCGCGCCCGGCCAGAAGCAAATCTTACACATCTTTCATCTGTAACTATTTTATTTCAAAAAATTATAACCTGAATAGCATTATCATATCTAAAACTATTAACAGTAATTCCTTAATATTAACATATATCAGTTACTATTCACATTTTCCTGATTGCTACACACACACACACACACACACACACACACACTTGCAATTTGTTTTTTTTTCCTTTTTAGACAGAGTCTCGCTCTGTTGCCCAGGCTGGAGTACAGTGGTGCGTTCTCAGCTCACTGCACCCTCCACCTCCTGGGCTCAAATGATTCTCTTCCCTCAGCCTCCCGAGTAGCTGGGACTATGGGTGCCCGCCACCTCGCCTGGCTAGTTTTTGTATTTTTAGTAGAGATGGGGTTTCACCATGTTGGCCAGGCTGGTCTCAAACTTCCGACCTCAGGTGATCCACCCACCTTGGCCTCCCAAAGTGCTGGGATTACAGGCATGAGCCACTGTGCCCGGCAGCAATTTGTTTGAATTGGGAGTGCTTTCTTCCACCTTGATTATGAAAAAATTTCAAGTGTGTATAAAACAGATTCATATAAAGGATCCTGATACGCCATTATCAGCTTTATCAATTATCCCTGACATATTTTTTATTTATAAATATTTCAATATTTGTGGAATCCTTAAAAATGTACCCCATAACCCAACATTGTTCATATTATACCAGTTGTCTTATAATTAAAAATATTTTGTTCAGGCTGGGCGCGGTGGCTCAAGCCTGTAATCCCAGCACTTTGGGAGGCCGAGACGGGCGGATCACGAGGTCAGGAGATCAAGACCATCCTGGCTAACACGGTGAAACCCCGTCTCTACTAAAAATACAAAAAAAAAAAACTAGCCGGGCGAGGTGGCGGGCGCCTGTAGTCCCAGCTACTCGGGAGGCTGAGGCAGGAGAATGGCGTAAACCCGGGAGGCAGAGCTTGCAGTGAGCTGAGATCTGGCCACTGCACTCCAGTCCAGGCGACAGAGCGAGACTCCGCCTCAAAAAAAAAAAAAAAAAAAAAAATTTGTTCAATAATTTTTCAGATAAGCTTCACACACTGTGGTTGGCTAAGTCTCATAGTATTTCTGTTTTAAAAATCTTAAGGCTGGGCGTGGTGGCACACAGCTGTAATCCCAGCACTTTGGGAGGCCGAGGTGGTTGGATCATGAGGTCAAGAGATTGAGACCATCCTGGCCAACATGGTGAAAACCCGTCTCTATTAAAAATACAAAAATTAGCTGGGCGTGGTGGTGCATGCCTGTAGTCCCAGCTACTCTGAAGGCTGAGGCAGGAGAATCGCTTGAACCCGGGAGGCAGCAGTTGCAGTGAGCCGAGATCGCACCACAGCACTCCAGCCTGGAGACGGAGTAAGACTCCATCTCAAAAAAGAAAAAAAATCTTAAGTCGTTTTGAATACTTTGACGCCCCTTCCATCTCTCTTGCTCTGTCTTCCTTCCCCATCTCCCTGTCTTTTCTGCTGTTGAAGAAAGCAGATCCTTTGTCCTGAGAATTACTTATAGTCTGGATTTTGCTGAGTGCCTCTCTGTGGTGGACTTAACCATGTATCCATCCCTTATATTTCTTGGAAGTTGATATATCTAGATACTTTATTGGATATAAGTTTTCTTTGGCAAGACGGCATGTATGGTGGTGTATCAGGAGGTGCTATGTCCTGTTGTTTCTTCTCTGATTTTCTTAGCAGCTCCTGATCATTATTACTTAGATCCATTAATTCATAAGGGACTGTATGGTAGTGATATTGTGATTTTATCATTCCTCTTCATTTGTTAGGTTGAAATATTTCTATAAAAAGCTTTTCATTGCCGAGAAATCATTGTTGATTTCTTCCTTCTTACTAAGCAGTTTTCTTTTTCTTTTCTTCTTCTTTTTTTTTTTTTTCTGAGGCAGGTCTTGCTGTGTTGCTCAGGCTGGTGTGCAATGGCGCAAACACACAGTCGCGAACTTTTGGCCTCGGGGGATCCTGCTGCCTCAGCTTCTTGTGTAGTTGGGACCACAGGTGCATGCCACCATGCCTGATTTTTTTTGTAGAGATGATGAGGTCTCACTTTGTTGCCCAGGCTGGTCTTGAATGTCTGGGCTCAAGCAATCTTTCTACCTCAGCCTCCTGAGTAGCTGGGACTACAGGCACATACCACCATGCCCAGCTAATTGTTTTATTTTTATTTTTAGTAGAGATATGGTCTTATTATGTTGCTCAGGTTGGTCTCGAACTCCACAGCTCAAGTGATCCTCCTGCCTCAGCCTCCCAGTGTGCTGGGATTATAAGTATACAACAGGCGTGAGCCAACAAGCCTGGCCAGATTTTTTTTCTTGATTTGAAATCTATTATGGGTTCAGTTGATGCTTCCAAATCAAACTCAGGGCTTCCGGATTTTTACTAACCTCATTGATCTTATCCATGTATCTCCTTTCTCTAGTGCCCAAAATCCTACTTCTTGAAGCCATAATAAGATTATTCATTTGTTTTATCCCACATTACACACAGCAATCTCAGAATAATGACTTCTCAATAATATGATTACTGAAAACAGTTTAATATTTTTTGCAGTTTTCAAAAAAAATCCTTCAGAAATGTGTAGTCAAGTTACTGTATGCTGCTGGGCACAGTGGCTCACGCCTGTAATCCCAGCACTTTGGGAGGCCAAGAAGGGAGGATCACTGGAGCTCAGGAGTTTGAGACCAGCTGGGGCAATACAGTGAGACCCTGTCTCTACAAAAGAAAATTAAAAATTAACCAGACATGGTGGCACGTACCTGTAGTCCCAGCTATCAAGAAGCTGTGGCGAGAGTAGGCTTAAGCCCAGGAGTTTGAAGCTGCAGTGAGATATGATTGTGATACTATACTTCAGGGTGACAGAGCAGGGACTCTGTTTTTAACAAATATATATAAAAAAACTTCCTGTGCCTTAGATTCATTTGTAATCATCCTTCTCTCTGTGTGGCTGTATGCTGACTGGGTACATGGTTAGTTTATTTGTTTCATTTAAAAAAATCTCTTTCTGTTAAGTTTTATTTATGATTACACAGATATTGGCTTTGATAGTCAAATTGAAAAAACAAAGTATATTCAAAGAAGTCTGCCTTCTGTCCTTGTCCTTTCCTGTCTACATTTTAGCCATAGTATGAAAAGTTATGGTTTATCATTACATTTCAAAAATATAAGAAGATATTCCCATATCCCATTTTTTTCTTAAGCAATAACATAACTTTACATACTTTTTTCTAACCTTGCTTTTTTAAATGTCCTGGACATCACTCCATAGTAGTGTCTAGAGATAGTCTTCATTCATTTTTTTACTGTATAGTAATCCATTGTGTAGTTGTACCATACATAGTTTATTCAACCTATTGATGGGCATTTGGGTAGTTTCCAAATGTATTCCAAAGAGGATTACAGTGAATAGCCTTGTGTATGCATCCTGTTTTACTTTTGCTGACTATTGGTAATATTAACATTTTTTATGTTCTGTATTATAAAATGGTGGTTATTATTCATTTATAACTTTTATTATACATGACTTTGGTTAGCATGCTTTAACTTTTTAGTATAACATTTGCAAACTACTTGTTTTAATTAAAATTTTGGTTAAATGTAAAAAATAGTGAGCTATTTTGTAATCTAGATTCAGTAGACTCTTATACTTCCTTTACAAATGATAGCTGAGTTGATCATTTGTGTAAATGACCATGAACTTAAAAATTACAGCATTTTTTAAAATAAATTTTTTAACATTTAAAAATTATTTAAAATAATAGACACACAAAGTAAAAAAAGAAGAAGAAGAAGAAAAGAGGGTCTCACTATGTTGCCCAGGCTGGTCTCAAACTCCTGGGCTCAAATGATCCTCCTGCTTTGGCCTCCTAAAGTGTGAGCCACCACACCTGGCAAAAATTAATTTCTTTAAAACAAAAACATTACAGGTTATGTGGTACCATGGTAGCTTCTTTAATACTAGGTTCACTTAGAACAAAGCTTAGGAACAAAGTCAGACTTTCACGAAGGGCTTGTGTGGCAATGGGGTATTTTTTGCAAATTCCACTGGTGGGGCAAGATGTGAGTTAGAAGGAACTCTTAGCCTGACTCTTCTGGACATGGAAAAAGATGGTTGGTTCTAAATGCTGACCTGATGATTTCACACTGTCACATCTCAAATTGTGGTCATCTTTTATACATTATTAACAACAAAAGGGAAAAATTGAGTTGACTTTAGGAGGAAGTGGAAAATAACGAGATCATATCTATACAGGCTCTCCATAGAGGTCAGACTGAGGTGGTAAAATTGTTGTGCACTAAATTAGGGCATTAACGTTTCATGGAAATTGAAGCTATATCTAAATAGCTGATGGCCTGCTTTCTAGATCTCCTATGTACCTGCTTCTCAAATTCAGTCTGTTTTAAAAAATTGCTCTTTGAGGTTGGAACCAGGGAAATAAGGCTGAGAACAGAATAAGCCATTATCGAAAAAATTAGAAACTTGAAAGCAGATACTCATAATTTAAATCCTCTGAAGCTAAAGTTGATCCACAATAGCAAAGCATTATCATTTTAGTGATTGTATCTTAGTTGTTTCCTGGAAGATGATAAATTTGGAATCACTTTCTTCTTACAGCATGCTCTGATAGTCTTTAGAACAAACCAGAGCTCTAAATTGCAATGCCATTGGTAATTTAACTCTGATTTGTTTCTATGCCCGGCTCCTGGGGTTCTGTAAAATTCTACATGTCATTTCAGGTATCTTTATCCAGAAGACATTACTTTTGCCTTTGATGCACTTTAAAATGTGAAGTCTCTTGTGAAGCTCTTTGGTTCTTTTTTCCTTTGCTGCTGAAATAAATTCACGTTGATGATTTTCTTCTAGAATGTGTTGTGTGATCTAGACATTGCAAACCCAAGTCTTTGATTTTTTTTCCCCTACAGATTGCCTATTTCTTTTTTATTTTAATTTTTATTAGTTATTATTATTTTTGAGATGGAGTGTCACTCTGTCACCCGGGCTTGAGTGCAGAGGTGTGATCTCAGCTCACTGCAACCTCCACCTCCCGGATTCAAGTGATTCTTGTGCCTCCGCCACCCAAGTAGCTGGGATTACAGGCACGCACCACCACTCCCAGCCAATTTTTTTTGTATTTTTAGTAGGGATGGGATTTCTCCATGTTGGCCAGGCTGGTCTCAAACTCCTGATCTCAAGTGATCTGCCTGCCTTGAGCTCCGGAAGTGTTGGGATTACAGGCATGAGCCACCAGGCCTGGCCAATTACTAATTTTTTTTAAAGAGATGGGGTCTCGCTATCTTGCCCAGGCTGGAGTGCAGTGTCTCTTTACAGGCACTGTCGTAGTGCACTGCAGCCTTGAACTCCTGGGCTCAAGTGATCCTCCTGAGAGGCTGGAATTACAGGCGTATGCCACTGTGTCTAACAGATTGTCCATTTGTGATCTGTGTAAATATCTCTCACTTCCTGCAGTATCTCAAGAATGTAAAGAGATGGATAATATTTTTAGATTTGTTGAAATAAAGTAAAGTTCTGCTCAAATGAGACTGACACTAACTAAATGAAAAGTCCAGTTATAATTCTGTAATTTTGTGTCTGCAGTGTGTGTGTTATTGTACACTTGAATTGGCCGTGTGCATTGTGGTGAAGTCCATATTTGCATGGTTATATTGAAAAGGTTTTTGGGCCGGGCGTGATGGCTCACGCCTGTAATCCCAGCAATTTGGGAGGCTGAGGCGGGCGGATTACCTGAGGTCAGGAGTTCAAGACCAGCCTGGTCAACATGGCGAAACCGCATCTCTACTAAAAAATACAAAAAATTAGCCAGGCATGGTGGCGGACACCTGTAATACCAGCTACTAGGGAGGCTAAGGCAGGGGGAATTGCTTAAACCTGGGAGGCAGAGGTTGCAGTGAGCCGAGATTGTGCCACTGCACTCCAGCCTGAGTGACAGAGCAAGACTCTGTATCAAAAAAAAAAAAAAAAAGAAAAGAAAAAAAAAAAGAAAAGCTTTTTGCCCTCTCTCTGTGCCTCCTCTCCCTGTTGAGTCCTGTAGGCCTGAGCTGCCAGGTGGCACTGTGGGCTGAGACTGCAAGGCACTGCAGGACCCAGGTTGTGGATGGACAGTCTCTTGGGCTTTCTTCTTTCCATTCGTCTTCCTCCTTTAACCCCACTCGGTATCCAGTATCCTTGCTCTCCATACACCGCCTTCATTTTTTTTCCTTCAGTAGATTTTTCTGCCTCTTGACTTATAAACCCTACTTCTAGCCCCTTTCAGATACTGAAACTAGCAACTTTCAGTCTTTGTACCGAAGTCTCAGAGATTCTCATTGACTCAGATGCCATCCATCTCTAGTCCAAAGAACAATGTCAGTGACATGATCATGTAGAACAAAAGTGTCTGCTGTGGACACATTTGGGGAGAAATAGTTTTCAGTGATGAGGGTTGTAGCAAATTGGGCAGATGTCACAAAAATATCTACCAAAAACTGTAGACACTGCTGGTGGCAGTGACTTATTCTTTGCTTCATTCAGCAAATATTGATTGAATACGGACTCTGTGTCTGGTTCTATTCTAGGTTTTGGGGATGGAGCAGTGAACAAATCAGTCTTTATGGAGTGTACAGTCAAGTGGGAGAGACAGGCAGTAAACAAAGAAGCAGTTCAATGTTGAATCTGTGAGATGGTGTTAAGTGCTACAGCGAAAACAAAGTAGTGTAAGATTAAAAGGGTGTTTTGATAGGCCTTTACTGTTTAGGTCTCTTTGATAAGGTGGCATTTGAGCAAAACTCTGAGGGAAATAATGGAGCCAACCATGTATATAACCTCAGGGAGAACATTCCAGGTAGAGGGAACAGCAAGTGCAAAAGCCCTGAAGTGGGGGTTTGTTTACCATGTTGCACAATCTGCACACAGGCCAGTACAATTGGAATGGATGGGAAATGTACAAGACAGAAGTTGAAAAGGCCAGGTGCATTGGCTCATGCCTACAGTCCCAGCATTTTGGGAGGCTGAAGTGGGAGGAGTTTGAAATCAGCCTGGGCAATGGAGCCAGACCTCGGGTTCTCTACAAAAAAAAAAAGAAAAAAGAAAAAAAAGAGCTGGGCATAGTGGTGCACACCTGTAGGGAGGCTGAAGCAGGAGGATCGCTTGAACCCAGGAGTTCGAGGCTGCAGTGAGCTATGATTATGCCACTGCACTCCACCCTGGGTGACACAGTGAGCCCCTCTCTCGAGGGAGATCGAGGTGGAGCAATGGTGGACGGGTCCCATCATGAAGGGCATTGTGGGTCACTGGAAGACCTTTTGCTTTTACTTGGAGGAAGATGGAAAGCTTGTGAAAAGTTTTGAGTACAGAAGCAAGGGGATCAGTCTGGCTGCTGCATGGAGGATAGTCTATGAGGGGTAGGTGGAGGTAGGGAGACCAGGAAGGAGGCTGTTGTAATCATCTGAGCAGAAAAGTGATGGTGCTTGGCCCAGGACAGCAGCAGTAGAGGTGGTTGGGTTCTAGAGCTATTTTGAAGGTAGAATTGCCAATATTTGAAGGTGGATTTGATAGATCATGTAGCATGACAGAACTGAGTCAAGGATAAGATGAACACTTTTGACTTGTGCAACTGGGTAGGATGGAGTTGCCATTTTCTTAGGCGTGGAAGACTGGAAGGAACGGTCTTTGGGGGAGGTGATCAGCTTTTATTTTGGATATGTTGAAGTTTCAGTTGCCTGTGAGACATTCAATTGGAAGATGGTTCTTCAATGAGTTTTATGATATTACAGTTGGGATTGTGCTAGAATGTTCTTCTTCCTTCACTTCTTCATTTGGCTAACATCTCTTCATTCTTCAGTCCCCAGCATCAAGGGCATTTTTGCAAGGAAACCTTCCTTGATTCCCATCCCCATGCTTGGGCATTCTTCCTGTTACATGTGTGTGCATAGCAACACATCCCTTCCTTTATAGTACTTATCATCCTTGAAGTTCATAAATAATTTGTGTGGGTATTGGTTTAATGTGCTAGGAGTCCACAGAAGCAGATAACATAGGAAGGTCTGTTGGAATAAAGAGAGGTTTTATGGCTGGGTGTGGTAGCTCATGCCTGTAATCCCAGCATTTGAGAGGCCGATGCAGGCTGATCGCTTGAGGCCAGGAATTTGAGACCAGTCTGGCGGTGAAATGGTTTTACCAACATGGTGAAATCCTGTCTCTACTAAAAATACAAAAATTAGCCAGGCATGGTGGTGAGCACCTGTAATATCAGCTATTCGGGAGGCTGAGGCAGTAGAATCACTTGGACCCAGGAGGTGGAGTTTGTAATGGGTCGAGATTGCACTACTGCATTTCAGCCTGGGCGACAGAGTGAGACTCTGTCCCCCCCCCCCCAAAAAAAAGGGCCAGGTGTGGTGGCTCACGCCTGTAATCTCAGCACTTTGGGAGGCCAGGACAGGCGGATCACAAGGTCAGGAGATTGAGACCATCCTGGCTAACACGGTGAAACCCCGTCTCTACTAAAAAATACAAAAAACTAGCCGGGCGAGGTGGCGGACGCCTGTAGTCCCAGCTACTCAGGAGGCTGAGGCAGGAGAATGGCGTAAACCCGGGAGGCGGAGCTTGCAGTGAGCTGAGATCTGGCCACTGCACTCCGGCCTGGGCGACAGAGCAAGACTCCGTCTCAAAAAAAAAAAAAAAAAAAAATTAAAAAGAGGTTTTGCTCAGATGAAACTGATAGGGAACAATAAAGAAGCACAGTTTGATCCTACTGTTCTATGTCTGCTATTTGGAAATTTCTTTTTTAAAATTTTAACTTTTTTTTTTAAGAGACGGTGTCTCGCTATGTTGCCCAGGCTGGTCTTTATTTTATCTTAAGTTCCCAGGTACATGTGCAGCCAGGGTAGTCTTGAACTCCTGGCCTCAAGCAATCTTCCTGCCTCAGCCTCCCAAAGTGCTGGGATTTCAGGCACGTGCCACTGTGCCTGGCCTATGTGCATATTTTCTAGGAAAATAACCCAGATCAGTCCACAGACCCCACAAAGACAGGCAGCCCTATTTTGTTCCCTGTAGCCCCAGAATCCAGCTGAAAGCCTGGCACACAGTAGGAACAAAATAAGTATCTGTGGCATGTTGGATCTGAGCTATTTCCTGTATCAAGAGAATAGTATTGGATTCAGACCCTCTGTGTCTGTTCAGTGAATAGCTATCTGATGCTTACAACGTATGAAGGAATGTTCTGGGCTTTGCTTTGAGATGTTCTGCTTTGTTATCCAACAATTTGTGTTCATATGGAGCCCTTGATTGAGGTGTGGTGAAACCACAGTTTAAGTCTCATCTCTACCAACTAAGCTAGCCGGGTGGATGGATGTAGGATGTGCGTTTTAGTCTTTGAGATCCCTGTACCCACGTGCCCAAGAATTGGTAGTGCTGAATTTCAGGAAGATTTTCATTTTTAAACCATTTTTAGATTTAAAAAATACTGCAATACCAAAAAACCCCTCAAAAGCCCCAAAGAAGAAACCCCTGTACAACACCTTATTACCTGGGGTTATTTTTTCCTAGGGCTTTAACACTTGTTTACATTAGTAATTTATTTATTTCTTGTTTTAAAAGCCCAGCCTGCTGTCATGCTAGCCTGTCTTCTCTGTGGTGGTCCAAAGCTGTTTTCAGCTTGCACTAGCATTGTAGTCATTTCACTGACAGCTTCATAGATGTCCCGGATTCTATCAGCAGCTCTGCTAACTGATGTTCTCCAGGAGAAGCTAGTGTGTCTTCACATTCACAGTCCAGTTTGATTTCTTTAAAGTGATTACATCCTGCTTAGGGGAGCTATAAATTCTACTTTGAGATGGTTAGGTTTTATGGAAACAAGACTTTAACTGCACCCCAGAGCTGTGTCTAGAATAATAATTCTTGTCGGTAATCTCTAGTGGAAATCTTCCCGCTGGTGACTAAGCAACACCGCAGGGAACAAAACCCTCAAGCAGGGCTCCAACCTCATGCTTAAAAATGCTCCAGGGTGGCAAGCTTGCCCTTTAACTAGGGTTTTCTATCTACGCCTGAGTTCCCAGACTTAGTAGAGGAGCTGCTACCTTCCTGTGGGTAGAACATTTCAGTAGTTAGAGGTTTTATTCCATAAGCTAAATGTTATATTCTGGAGAAATTCCTTTCTTTCTGTTGGAGTATTTCTTTCTCTTTTGTTCCTTATCTCCCCACGTCCCCCATGGCTTTTTTTGTGTTGTTGTTTTTGTGGTAGAGTCTCACTCTGTTGCCTGGGCCAGAGTGCAGTGGCATGATCTTGGCTCACTACAGCCTTGACTTCCTGGGCTCGGGTGACCCTCCCACCTCAGACTACCAAATAGCTAGGACTACTGGTGCGCGCCAACACGCCTGGCTAATTTTTTCTATTTTTAGTAGCGACGGGGTTTCACCATGTTGCCCAGGCTGTGGTCTTGAACTCCTAGGCTCAAGCAGTCTGCCCACCTTAGTCTCCTAAAGTGCTGAGATTACATGTGTGAGCCTCTGCGCCTGGTCACCTATTTCGTTTTGAAGATGAAGAAAGTGACTCCCAGAAGTGAGAAAGTTGCCCCCAGGGATGTGACTGGCAAATGGTTGGCTGAGGTTTGAACTTGAGGACTTCTGACTCCATGTCTACCATGCCATGCTTTCTTTCACTTAGCCATTGAGATTCTCCTGCCCAGTTCTTAAGGCCCCTACTGTTTTTCTCACTCTCGCCATCTCTTCTCCCTTCCCCCTGCTTCCTAGTTCACAGCTTCCAGACTTGCTGCCTGGTCTCCTTCACTCTCCCGCATGCTCGCTGGCTTCATGCCAGCTTTGCACTCGCCCCCCCACCCCCAACTTGCCAGGTTGCCTCCCTTTCTTGCTTATACCCGTCTAAATTTTTTTTACCTGTTTTCAGCTTCAGCTCCTCCTTCAGTTAATTTCCCGGATCTCATTCCTTAAATTCCACAGTGCATAATTAAAAATTATAGTTATAGATTTGCCTTGTACTATTTGCTGCTGTTTCATGTGTCAGACCTGTTTTTCTCCAAGGACCATGCCTTTTTATTTATTTATTCATTTTTGAGATAGGGTCTTGTTCTGTCTCCCAGGCTTGAGTGCAGGGGCACAATTAGCTCTCTACAGCCTTGAACTCTTGGGTTCAAGGGATCCTCCTGTGTCAGTCTCCAGAGTAGCTGGGACTACAGGCATGTGCCACCATGCCTGGCAAATTTTTCAATTTTTGCAGAGATGGGGGGGTCTCACTATGTTGCCCAGGCTGGTTTTGAACTCCTGGCCTCAAAGGATTATCCTGCCTCAGCCTCCCAAAGTGCTGGGATTTCAGGCATGAACTACCATGCCCAACTAAACCATGCCTTTTTGATTTGTTTTTCTACTTATACCCCACCTTGTTGGAGGTGGGTGGCTTACAACAGGCACCTGGAAAGGAACCATGTCTTGGATTGGTTTTATTCCCTGTGGTGCTTTGCAAGTCATGTTGGTCAGTTAGGACCTTCTAGGACCTTCTCCGGGGATAAGAGTCTCCAGCTGCCCTTCATTCCTGGATGGTGCTATGGACTCATGCAGGAAGAGCTGCCCAAGAGAATTGGTGACAGGCTTTGCAGCATGGTGTCAGGAGGTGGTGGCTTTCATCCACCTTTGGTGTTGGGTAACGTTGCAAAGCTTTCATTACAGAGGATGGAACGAGAAATTGCAATGTTTCTTTGCAGAGAGGACAGAAGCCAAAGGAAAACAGAAGTTCCTTCAGTTTGGGTAGGAGGCCTGGTTTTGGAGCCTGCCCAGGTGGTTATCACTGTCTTAATAATTATTCACGGCATCAAAACCAGAGAGACCATCTGTGTGATAGCCTTTCTTAGCTTTTTTTCTCTTCTTCAGAAGGCCACAGCCATGGGTGGGGCAGGAGGAAAGTTAATGGGAGCTTTTTCATTTTTATTTATTACTGATTTATTTACGAAAGTGTTTTTGGCTGGATGTGGTGGCTCACGCCTATAATCCAAGCACTTTGGGAAGTTGAGGCAGGAGGATCACTTGAAGCCAGGAGTTTGAGACCAGCCTGGGCAACACAACGAGACCCTGTCTCTACAAAAGGTAAAACAAATTAGCCGGGTGTGGTGGCGCATAGTTGTAGTCCTAGCTACTTGAGGGGCTGAGGCAGGAGGATTGCTTGAGCCCAGTTTAAGGTTATAGTGAGTTACGTACAATCAGGCCACTGCACTCCAGCTTGGGTGGCAAAGCACGACCGTATCTCTAAAACAAATAAACAAAAAACCTTTTATTATTGAAATTTTCAAACAGACCTCAAAATAGAGAAAATAGTCCAGCGGACTCCCCTTTTCCGCAATACCCAGCTTTAACACAGACCAACATTTTGTTAATCTTGCTCTCTCACGCTCTATCCCCTCCCCTGTCCAATATAAACACTCTTGTAGCTTTGTTTTTATTGTTTTTATTTATTTTTTATCTTTTTTGAGACAAAGTCTCACTCTGTCACCCAAGCTAGAGTGCAGTGGTGCGATCTTGGCTCACTGCAACCTCTGCCTCCCAGTTTCAAGTGATTCTTCTGCCTCAGCCTCCCAAGTAGCTGGCATTCCAGGTGTGTGCCACCACACCCAGCTAATTTTTGTATTTTTAGTAGAGACGGAGTTTCACCACGTTGGCCAGGCTGGTCTCAAACTCCTGACCTCAGGTGATCCGCCCGTCTCAGCCTCCCAAAGTGTTAGGATTACAGGCGTGAGCTATGGCCTCCGGCCGTATCTTTGTTTTAAAAAATAATCTCTCTACTTGGTGGGCCAATAATTAAAAATATAAAATATTTAAGAAAGAAAAAAACTAAGCAAAGTAACCATATAGGTTGGTCTGGCTGTAATGTGAGTGTCATTACTTTTCTTCCCTAGGTATTTGGCTCTGTTGCTCAGAGCAGTACAGGCGAAATGGTCATTAGGGCATTGTCATGGTGCCTGGGGATGCCTAGCTCAGCCAGTTTGTTTTCTGTCTGCCTCTCTCCTTGGTCCTTTTCCTCCACTTCCATTCATGAAATTCTAGTCAAGAGCCAGGTCCAGTGGTTTTCAATCCAACGGCTTTGGAAGCCTCTGGGCTCTATTTTGGTTATTGCAGTCACTGGGCTGCTGCTCCTGGCATTTAGGTTGGCAGGGGTCTGGGCTGGGGAGCAAGAATGTTCAGTGGCCACAAATGTAAGGGATGGTCTTACATTTACATAAGGGAGACAATGAAAACTTACCTCCTCCACAGTCAGTAGTGCTGTTGGGCACTTACTTGTACAACATGGATTAGGACATTGACTTTCTGTGGATACGTTTTAATAGTTTATTAGGTGTGTTAGGCCATTTTACACTGCTCTAAAGGAATATCTGAGGCTAGGTAATTTATAAAGACAAGAGGTTTAATTGGCTCATGGTTCTGCAGGCTATACAAGCATGACTCCAGCATCTGCTTCTGGTGAGGGTCTCAGGAAGCTTCCGGTCATGGAGGAAGGCAAAGGGAGAGCAGACGATCACATGGTCGGAGCGGTGGCGAGGGTGGGGTGGGTGTCACACTCTTTTTTTTTTTTTGAGACGGATTCTCGCTCTGTCGCCCAAGCTGGAGTGCAGTGGCCAGATCTCAGCTCACTGCAAGCTCCGGCTTCCGGGTTTACACCGTTCTCCTGCCTCAGCCTCCCGAGTAGCTGGGACTACAGGCGCCCGCCACCTCGCCCGGCTAGTTTTTTTATATTTTTTAGTAGAGAAGGGGCTTCGCCGTGTTAGCCAGGATGGTCTCGATCTCCTGACCTCGTGATCCGCCCGTCTCGGCCTCCCAAAATGCTGGGATTACAGGCTTGAGCCACTGCACCCGGCCTTTTTTTTTTTTTTTTTTTAATTTGAGACAGTGTCTCACTCTGTTGCCCAGGTTGGAGTGCAGTGATGTGATCTCAGCTCACTGCAGCCTCTGCCTCCCAGGTTCAAGCAATTCTCCTGCCTCAGCCTCCTGAGTAGCTGGGACTGTAGGCGCGCATCACAATGCCCAGCTGATTTTTGTATTTTTAGTAGAGACGGGGTTTCACCATGTTGGCCAGGCTGGTCTTGGACTCCTGATCTCAAATAATCCGCCCGCCTCGGCCTCCCAAAGTGCTGGGATTACAGGCGTGAGCCACTGTGCGCGGCCACCACACTCTTTTAAACAACCAGATTGCATGTGAACTTAGAGCAAGAACTCACTCACTGGCACCAAAACATTCATGAAGGATCCACTACCTTCCTTTAGGCCCCATCTCCAACACTAGAGGTCACATTTCGACATGAGATTTGGAGGGGACAGACATCGAAACCATATCTTTAGATTTAATGGTTTTATGCAGTTTCTTTGGCTATCTGTTTAGACTCCTGCAGTCAGGTGACTGTAACTAGCCTCTGGTCCTTTTTGAGAGTTCACAGTGTGGTGCAAACCCTTTGGATGTATTATTGGAAAATGGGATGTGTGGCAGCCTGTGTCCCTGCTTTACATTGTCCTTTTTGCCGCCTGCCCTAAGTCTCCTCATTAGCATCCCTGCCAAGGCCAGTGGAGAAGGATGGAGATGCAGTGACATTCAGCTTGACAGGTCATTAGTAGCTTTTGTGCCCCAGGGACTACTGGTGGGAGGGAGCTTGTGGAAGATAAACCCTGACAGGAATGTATTCTCCTGGAGAGCAGGGTTTATTTGATATTCTTCTGGAGCTTAGAGCCATAAGCCTGGTGCTGGGGAGGAGGCGCCCTTAGCAGATGGCATTTGGGAGCCTCTGCGGGCAGAGCCTGGAAAGTCACAACTTCTGAGTTGTTTGTATTTGCAATCTCTAGATGGATGGCATCTTCTGCTATGGGAAATGAAATATGTTTAGGCAACTTGAGCCCCAGGTGCAGATGAGGCTGGGCTAATGGGTGCACTAGGGAAGGGGCTGGGGGAGAGATGCGCTGTTAGCTACTATCAATCTGTGACAGCTGTCAGCTGCTGGCAATTAGCACCCACCTGTGCCTGGGATGCAGTGGTGCCTGTCCTGTCCTCTGTGGAAGTCTCTGGACCCAGCAGCCATCTTGACTGTGCACTGTTCAAACCCCAAGGCTGCCTGGAAGAGGTGATTGGGAACTTATTGCACGATAAGGAAAGTGCAGGACAGGTGCAGTGGCTCACGCTGGTGATCTCAGTGCTTTGGGAGGCTGAGGCCAGAGGAGGGCTGGAGTGTGAGACCAGCCTGGGCAACATAGTGAGACCCTGTATTTCCAAAAAGTAAAATAATTAGCCAGGTGTGGTGGTGTGCGCCTAAAGACCCAGCTACTCAAGAGACTGAGGTGCGAGGATCACTTGAACCCAGGAGTATGAGGTTACAGTGAGCTGTGATCGCATCACTGCATTCCAGCTTGGGCGACAGAGCATGACCCTGTCCCAAGGGCAAAAAGGGAATAAGGGAAGCCTCTGGCAGACCTGATGATGGGTGGCCCAGCCAAAATGAGTATTGATGAGGATTTCCCTGGTCTGGAACTCTGAATTTAGTCTGGCAAAGTGTTTCATTTGTGTTGTGAGATGATTCTTGGTGTTACCCCATCACAGTAGGTAAGATGAATTAGCAAATGAGAAAGGCTTTCTCTTTTTCATCCTTATCTGGTCCTTAGATGAAGCCTGAAGAAGGTCTCCATATGGTAGTAGTAAGTCTTTAACATCTACCTCTAACGTTTGCCTGTGTCTTTTTTTTTTTTTTTTTTAACAAAGCCTCAGGAATGCCCCAGTATCTAAGTAGAATTTGGTAATATTTCGTTTTTGTTATATTCCCTTTTCTGCTTACCTTCTATATATATAGAGTGAAATTTTTAAAAAATATGTGCAAGTAAGAGCAATTTCTTTTTTCTTTTTTTTTTTTTGAGACAGGATCTCGCTCTGTCACCTAGGCTAGAGTACAGTGGCACAATCTCGGCTCACTGCAACCTCTGCTTCCTGGGTTTAAGTGATTCTCCTGCCTCAGCCTCCCAAGTAGCTGAGATTACAGGAGCCCACCACCACTCCCGGCTAATTTTTGTGTTTTTAGTAGAGACCAGGTTTTGCCATGTTGGCTGGGCTGGTTTCAAACTCCTAACCTCAGATGATCCGCCTGCCTTGGCTTCCCAAAGTGCTCTGGGATTATAGGTGTGAGCTACCGGGCCTGGCTGAGGCAGTTTCTTTTTGAAATCTATTTTGTGAAGGAGAAAAAGCGGAGGTCAGTTAAAGGAAACAAATAGCATAAGAGGTGGTATGCAGAGATGCCAAAGCATCTTGAAGGTGCTTTTTTTTTTTTTGAAACAGAGTCTTGCTTTGTTGCCTAGGCTGGCCTGCAGTGGTGCAATCATGGCTCCCTGCAGCCTTTACCTTCTGGGCTAAAGTAATCCTCCTACCTCAGACTCTTAAGTAGCTGGGACTATAGGTGCATGCCACTATGTCTGGCTAATCTTTACATTTTTTGTACAGGCCAGCGCTCACCATATTGCCCAGGCTGGTCTTGACCTCCTGTCCTCAAGCAAAAATACAGATTTTGATTAAGTCTGGGTAGGACCTGGGCCTGAGTTTCTAACTAGCTCCCAGGTGGTGCTAATGCTGCTGGTCTACAGACCACATGTGGAGTAGCCAGTGTAGAGTTCATGTAGCAATATTGATTTCATAGCAATAGCCAGTATCTGTGTACTTGCTTCGTTGTATTTCACACACGGTATAATGATGTACATGCATCTCATTTGACCCTCACCCCAGCCCTTTGGGGTGGAAAGGATTGCGCTCATTTCACACTGGAGGAAACTGAGGCACAGACAGGCAAAGTAACTTGGCAAAACAGAAGGGAACTTAAGAGGCAGGCCCTGATTAGCTCAGAGATTAGAAGGCCTCGTGCGTCATCCTGAACAGCTTGGAATTGATCTTGAAGGTGGAGGCAGAAGTTGAAGGGTAATTAAACAGGAATTGGAGGAAATTCACCTTGCATAGTGATTGCTTTGGCCACATGCACCCTGCCACCCCCACCTCAGTGAAGTGTCATGTGAAGTTGGGTTCATAAATGAAGACCTGAATGCTTTCCTGCCAAGTTTGTTTTAGATCAAGCTGCTAATTAGTCCCAGTCTCCCTCCCCCGGTATTATTTTTTGTTGATGTCATTTCGCTTCATTTAGTTGAAGTGATTGATTCAGTTCAGTGTTTGAATTTCTTTTTGAACCTCACCTTAATAACCTGTCTAAAAATCAAGGTTAAACCTTCTTCCTAACACAGCAGTATTGCTTGGTAAGACTGGCTCACAGTCCAAAGAAATGCTTGCCCAGAGAGGGCAAACTGCTTTAACTCCTTATCCCCGAGCTCATTAAAAAAAAATCAAATGACTGATTCCTTGTCACAGTTCTGCCTACATTAGGTTTTATTTTTGTCCAGGTTTCAGCTAGTTAAACGCTTTTGTGATGAGCTTATGTCCAGGCTGAAGGTTGCATTTTGAAACTGAGAGTCAAATACCAATTTAAAGTCCAGACTTTTATACTTATTTGTGAAATTCAGATAAATGAAATGGAAATAAAACAGGGCTGCTGTGTTGTGAAATATGACTCTGTTTTTCCTTGTAGGACTCTTTGAGGGTAGCCGTTTTGGCATTTTATATATTCTTTTCTTAGCCTACCTTTTACTTTCTTGATTTGCCTATTTGTGATTTCCCATTAAACAGTAGGCTTTTTGTAAACTGATTATCCCTTGAAATTGACTTTTTTTTTTTTGAGACAGGATCTTGTTTTGCCACACAGGCTGGAGTGCAGTGGCTCCATCATACAATAAACAAAGAAAGAAAGAGAGAGAGAGAGAAAGAGAGAGAGAGAGAGACCTTGACTTATTTAAAACAAAAAAAGAAGAAAAAAAATATAGATCACAGCTGTTATTTGTGTATGCTACGCCAATCCTTGCTGGGTTTCATTCTTTATAATTGTTATTTTTAAAGATTTTTCTTCTTATAAATATTCTATTTTTTCATTGTAGAAAATTTAAGGGAGAACACAGTGGGAAAAAAAAAAACAAGAAAAGGACTTCATAATCCTGCTACTTTAGGGGAAAAGAAATCACCATTACTTATTTGGTTCTTCTCCCACTTTTTTTTTTTTTTTTTTCTGAGATGGAGTCCCCCTCTGTTACCCAGGCTGGAGTGCAGGGATGTGATCTCAGCTCTCTGCAACCTCTGCTTCCTGGGTTCAAGTGATTCTCATGCCTCAGCCTCCCAAGTACCTGGGATTGCAGGGGTGCGCCATCACGCCTGGCTAATTTTTGTATTTTTAGTAGAGACGGGGTTTCGTCGTGTTGGCCAGGCTGGTTTTGAACTCCTGACCTCAGGTGATCCTCCCGCCTTGGCCTCCCAAAGTACTAGGATTACAGGTGTGAGCCACTGCACCTGGCCTTCTGCCTTTTTTTTTAAGAAAAAAAATTAAAAAATTGTTTTTCTTTTTGAGATAGCATCTCATTTTGTTGCTCAGACTGGTCTTGAACTTCTGGGCTCAAGCAATCCTCCAGCCTCAGCCTCCCGAGTAGCTGGGACTACAGATACACATCACGATGTCCTTATGCCATTTCTTTTGTACACAGGTGAATGCAAGCATATGATTCCATCATATACTATTTTGAAGGTTTGACTTTCTTTTCACTTTGGTCATCTTTCCAAGGTGTTATTTTCCTAGTACATCTTTTTAAATGGACATAGAACATTCTTTTGTGTGAATGCACAATGGTTTTATTTAGGCTCTCTCCTGTTAGATATTTATATTATTTTCAGCGTTTCTCCACTGTTGCAGCGTTCAAATGAACCTTTTTTTTTTTTTTTTTTGAGATAAGAGTCTTGCTTTGTCGCCCAGGCTGGAGTGCAGTGGCACGATCTCTGCTCAAGTGATTCCTGTGTCACCTTCCCACGTAGCTGGGATTACAGGTGCCCTTGCCTGGCTAATTTTTGTATTTTTGGTGGAGATGTGGTTTTTACCATGTGGGCCAGGCTGGTTTCGAACTCCTGGCCTGAAGTGATCTGCCCACCTCAGCCTCCCAAAGTGTGGGGATTACAGGTGTGAGCCACCGTGCCCAACTCAGTTGAACATTCTTGTAGCTATTGCATACAACTGTGAACATTTCCTAGAATGAATTCCTTAAAGAAGAAATGCTGAGCCAGACTTTTTTATTTTACTGTGACTCTTTGACACGTGATAATATTGACTTTTCTTTCTTTCCAGACACTACAACAGCAGGAGTGCAAACTTCTCTACAGCCGAAAAGAGGGTCAAAGGCAAGAAAACAAAAACAAAAATAGATATAAAAACATCCTGCCCTGTAAGTATCAATATTCCTCTCAGTAATAGTCACTCTTGGAGATTTTGATTCCTAGCACCTCTGTACTTTTCCTCAGGGTCGTGTGCTCTTGTTAGCACATCTGAGGCCTTAGCTTTTTTAATTGCAAGCAGTTTCCAAAATAATCAACCATGGTGGGGGTTGATGACTTCATTCACTGAGCTCCTGTGATGCTGATTACTGAGTAAAGTTGCCACTAGGTGGCTTTGTCTGCGATTGGTTCCTTCTGTTAATTAATTTTCTGTCTGCCCAAGATAGATCATCTCAAGGCTTGAGATCTCTCAGTGTCAGGGACCTCAGGGTGCCAGATTTGTGTCTTGACTCCTCCTCACTGGGCCTGTGAGTCCTGGGTAAGGCCTGTCTCCTTTCTGGGACTCAGTTCCCTTATGTGGGAAACAGACAAACACCTCCTGAGGGCTCTTAGAACCGTTCTGCTTGCTGATCCCCTGAGCTCAAGTTACTGGAGAAAGGGTATATACCTAAACTTTGCTCAGAAGAAGACTTTGTGGGCTGGGCGTGGTGGCTCACTCCTGTAATCCCAGCACTCTGGGAGGCCAAGGTGGGCAGATCACCTCTGATCAGGAGTTCAAGACCAACCTGGCCAACATGGTGAAACCCCATCTCTACTAAAAACAGAAAAATTAGCCGGGTGTGGTGGCGGGTGCCTGTAATCCCAGCTACTCGGGAGGCTGAGGTGGGAAATTGGTTGAACCCAGGAGACGGAGGTTGCAGTGAGCCGAGATCGCGCCATTGCACTCCAGCCTGGGCGATAAGAGTAAAACTCTGTCTCAAAAAAACCCCGGCTGATTTTACAATTTTTTTTTATAGGCCGGGTACAGTGGCTTACGCCTGTAATCCCAGCACTTTGGGAGGCCGAGGTGGGTGGATCACCTGTGTTTAGGAGTTTGAGAGTAGCCTGGCCAACATGGTAAAACCCCATCTCTACTAAAGATTGCAAAAATTAGCCAGTGTGGTGGTGGATGCCTGTAATCCTAGCTACTTGGGAGACTGAGGCTGAGGCAGGAGAATCACTTGAACATAGGAAGCAGAGGTTGCAGTGAGCCGGAGGTGCAGTGAGCACCACTGCACTCCAGGCTGGGCGACAGAGTGAGACTCTGTCTCAAAACAAAAAACAATTTAAAAAAATAATAAATTTTTTTGTAGAGCAGGGTCTCCCTATGTTGCCCAAGCTGGTCTTGAACTCCTGGGCTCAAGTGGTCCTCCTGCCTCAGCCTCCCAAACTGTTGGGATTACCGGCATAAGCCATTGTGCCTGACTGTACCTTCTGTAATACCCAAATGCCACCTGGCTAAGCCCAAGTTGAATCATGAGGAAAAAAGGCCTGGAAGGATGTAGACCTTCTTTTTTTCTACTTATTTATTTATTTATTTTTGAGACAGGGTCTTACTCTGCTGCCCAGCCTGGAGTGCAGTGGTATGATCATGGATCACTGCAGCCTCAACCTCCCGTGCTCAAGTGGTCCTTCCTACCGCAGCCTCCAATGTAGCTGGGATTAGAGGCACGTGCTACCATGCCCAGCTACTGCACTCTACAATATCCATGTAGATATGATATACATATATACCATGTATATGTACATATTTTTTGTAATTTTTTTTTGTAGAGACAGGGTTTCGTCATGTTGTCGAGGCTGGTCTCGAATTCCTGGGCTCAAATGATCTGCCTTCATTGGCCTCCCAAAGTGTTGGGATTACAGGTGTGAGCCACTGTGCCCGGCTGTACCTTCTGTAACACCCAAATGCCACCAAGCAAAGCCCAAGTTGAACCAGGAGGGAAAAAGCCCTGGAAGGATGTAGGCCTTGCATGAGGATCTCAGAAACTGCACTAAACCAGTCACAGTTCCTCTCTCCCGAGGTCTAACTCTATGCTGAACTTTTGCATTTTTATCTCACTTAATCAATATCACATGCACAGGAAGGAGGCATTCTTAGTATCCTGGTTTTCTAGACCATTTTAGCAGGTTATAAGTGAAGGGGAGTGGGCGGGAGAACTGGCACTAGAGCCCCCAAAGTCACTGTTCTTAGCATCACACTCTAATGCAGGGGATTCTCCATTGATGTGCTGTGCAAGGCAGTGCACTGAGGAGAAAGGAAGGAACATTTACAACTTCTCTTTATTTATATCCTTTCCCTAAAAAAAAAAAAAAATGAAAAAGAAAAATTTATCTGAGGCCTAGATTGATTGCAGTGAGTGCATAATGTTTTATTGATTGATTGATTGTTTATAGAGATGGGGTCCTCACTGTATTGCCCAGGCTAATCTGGAACTCCTAGGCTCAAGCAATCCTCCTGCTTTGGCTTCCCAAAGTGCTGGGATTACAGGCATGAGCGACTGCACCTGGCTATGCATACTGTATTTATCCAACTTACAAATAAGGCTTGCTTGCATATAGTGCATATGTGTATATATTTCAGCATTGAAAAACTGTGTGATTGGGAGCCATGATCAAATTTGGAGAGCATTGCTCTCATGTCTTATGAGGTCAGAACCTTGTCAAATCTTGTAAACCGTCCTTTGTGTGTGTCTATGCATGAAACATAGTTGTTCCCTTTCTGCATGCATATGTACATATACATGGTATATATGTATATCATATCTACATGGATATTGTAATGTGTGTATGTGAGGATGGGGGAAAGTGGAGTCATTCGTAATACTGAGAAAAGGCAGTGAGGAATTTGCACAGAAGCAGTTTGAGCTGCAGCATGGTACTAGTGACCTTGAGGAAGCCTTATCCTTTTTTTTTGGAATTTATTTTTTCAATTTTTAGAAATAGAGTTTCACTGTGTTGCCCAGGCTGATCTTGACCTCCTGGGCCCAAACTGTCCTCCTGCCTTGGCCTCTCAAAGTGCCGGGATTACAGGTGTGGACCACCGTGCCTGGCCACCTTGTCCTTTCTATGTCTAGTTTTGACGTCTGCTCAGGGGTCTAATGGTATTTATATGGTATAAAGTGTATGAGAAAGTGAAGGGACCAATGGTATGCAGTATCTAAATAGAACATCGCTTTGCCCTCCCTTAAAGGTCTCGTTTAGATGTTTCCTCTGATGAACATCTCATTTCCTTAAAGATGAGGAGTCTGAAGCAGAAAGGATATTCTTCTTTTAAGACACATGACTGTCTTACTAATTCCCATTGCAAAATAGGTTGTGTAGGTAGAGCACTCAGATTTTTATACCAATAATGGACTTTTGTACACAATTTGGACAGTTGATACTATCGGAGCCTTGTGATATTCCACTGCATTATGCTTCACTAAAAGATACCTGGCTGGGTGTAGTGGCTCACACCTGTAATCCCAGCACTTTGGGAGGCCAAGGTGGGCAGATCACCTGAGGTCAGGAGTTCAAGACCAGCCTGGCCAACATGGCGAAGCTCCATCTCTACTAAAAATACAAAAATTAGCCAGGTGTGGTGGCACGCACCTGTAATCCCAGTTATTCAGGAGGCTGAGGCACAAGAATTGCTTGAGCCCAGGAGGCAGAGGTTGCAGAGAGCTAAGATAGTGCTGTTGCACTCCAGCCTGGGTGACAGAGGAAAACTCTGTCTCAAAAAAGAAATTAAAAACAACAGTAACAACAACAAAACCCTCTTTATTATGGAAGTTTTCAAGTATATTCAAGAGCAGACAGAACCCCATGTACCCATCACCCAGCTTCAACAATTATCAACTCATGCACAGTCTCGGTTTCATCTATACTCTGATCCGTATCTCCTCTTTCCTTGAATTATTTTGAAGCATATCTCAGACATCATGTCATATATCTATACTTCGGTCTTCTTTTTTTTAAAACTCCCCCTCCCCTTTTCTTTTTTTTTGAGACCGAGTCTCACTCTGTCGTCCAGGCTGGAGTGCAGTGGTGTGATCTCGGCTCACTGCAATGTCCGCCTCTCGGGTTCAAGCGATTTTTGCACCTCAGACTCCTGAGTAGCTAGGATTACAGATGTGCACCAACATGCCTGGCTAATTTTTTCATTTTTAATAGAGACAGGGTTTCGTCATGTTGGCCAGGCTACTCTTGAACTCCTGACCTCATATGATCCACCTGCCTTGGCCTCCCAAAATGCTGAAATTACAGGCCTGAGCCACTGTGCCCAGTCAAAAATTTCTTGGTTTGAAACAATTTTGGAACTCATAAGAAGTTACACAAATAGCAGAGAGAGTTTTCTTGTACCTTCTCTCAACTTCCCGTATACCCAGTGATAACATCCTATATACCCATAGCATCTGCTCAAAACTAGGAAATTGTGAAGATAGCATTATGAGAGGCATCAGGCAGTGTTCATGCTACTGTTGTGCTTACCTGGGCTTTAATTTTTCTGTTTTTTTTTTTAATCATTAAATGAACAGAACTTGGACTAGGCTGGGGATTAACTGATTTGAACTGGTTTTTCCTGAAGCAGTCCAAGGACTTGCATGACTGTGGTCTCTTTTTCTTCTAGTTGATCATACCAGGGTTGTCCTACACGATGGTGATCCCAATGAACCTGTTTCAGATTACATCAATGCAAATATCATCATGGTAAGCTTTGCTTTTCACAGTGTTTTCTGACCATACATTGCTAGCCTATTTTTGTATTTTAAATCCTTCCTCATGTCCTGAAAGCAACTTTAAGATGTTTGAACAATTTTCTTCCTAAATTTCTAGCCTGAATTTGAAACCAAGTGCAACAATTCAAAGCCCAAAAAGAGTTACATTGCCACACAAGGCTGCCTGCAGAACACAGTGAACGACTTTTGGCGGATGGTGTTCCAAGAAAACTCCCGAGTGATTGTCATGACAACGAAAGAAGTGGAGAGAGGAAAGGTAAATCACAGAAACTTCTTTCCTGCTAAACTGTTTTTAAAGTATCACGTGTGTCAGATTGGCCATGTTTAGAAGTGAATAAATGAATTAAGCTTACTCTAACTGATTCTCTGAAAAAAAGGGACTAGGAGAAATTTGATTATGTTATTCCTTGGTGTAGTTTTCTTTATGTTTCTTCTGCTTGGGGTTTGTTAAGCTTCTTGGCTCCACGGATTTGTAGTTTTCCTTAAATTTGGATAATGTTCAGTCTTAGTTTCTTCAGATACATACCCTGGGCTGGGCATGGTGGCTAATGCCTACAGTCCCAGCACTGTGGGGTGTCGAGGCGAGTGGATCACTTGAGGTCCGGAGTTTGAGAGCAGCCTGAGCAATGTAGTAAGACCGCATCTCTAAAAAAAAAAAAAAAAGGCCGGGCGCGGTGGCTCAAGCCTGTAATCCCAGCACTTTGGGAGGCCGAGACGGGCGGATCACGAGGTCAGGAGATCAAGACCATCCTGGCTAACACCGTGAAACCCCGTCTCTACTAAAAAATACAAAAAACTACCCGGGCGAGGTGGCGGGCGCCTGTAGTCCCAGCTACTCGGGAGGCTGAGGCAGGAGAATGGCGTAAACCCCAGAGGCGGAGCTTGCAGTGAGCTGAGATCTGGCCACTGCACTCCAGCCTGGGCGATAGAGCGAGACTCCGTCTCAAAAAAAAAAAAAAAAAAAATTTACCCTGTCCAACCTTGTCCTAGGACACCAGTCATACATGTATTAGGCTACTTGAAGTTGTCTCGTAGCCCACTGACGCTTGGTTTATTTTATTCAGTTTCTTCCCCCGATGTTTCATTTTGAATAGCTTCTTTTGCTATATCTCTAAGTTAATCTTCTGCAGTATGTCATCCGCTCTTAATCCTATCCAGAGTATTTTTCACCACAGACATTGTATTTTTCATCTCTAGAAGTGTTAATATCATCTATATCTTTCCTGTTAACATGTGTAGCATTTTCCTTACCTTTTGAACGTATGGAGTATTTCTGTTGTTGTTTTTTGTTTTTAGAGACAGGATCTCGGTCTGTTGCCCAGGCCGGAGTACAGTGGCACGATCTCAGCTCACTGCAGCCTCCACCTCCTGGTTCAAATGATTCTCGTTGCCTCAGCCTCCCAGGTAGCTGGGACTACAGGTGCGTGCCACCAAGCCTGGCTAATTTTTGTATTTTTAGTAGAGACGGGGTTTCGCCGTGTTGGCCAGGCTGGTCTCGGAACCCCTGACCTTAGGTGATTCTCCTGCCTTGACCTCCCAAAGTGCTGGGATTACAGGCGTGAGCCACTATGCCTGGCCATGTTGTCCGTTTTAATTAACTCTGCCTAACTGTGCTCCCAAATGGTTGCCCCAGTGCTCACTCCCACCAGCAGCACCTGCCTAGGACGCATTACTCCATACTCTTCAAGATACTTCAGATTAAAAAAATAAATTGTAGCATCCCACACCTACAGAAAAGCAGACAAATCTTATCGAGTGACAGCCCTCTGTGTTATCTCGAAGTGAGCCCACCATGGTGATTTTTTTTTTAAATATGGAAAAGTTCTGTGTTTTTGTTTGTGTTCTAGTGAAAGTTCTTTTTTAGATATCCTTTAATTGGTTTATTTAAGATTTTGTGTGGAATGTATCAGTCATACCTATAAATGAAACCTAAGGCAGATGGAGAACTTTGGAGTTGAGCCTTCCTACTGTAATTTTCATATTGGATGTGAAGGGCAGTGTGATTTTCATAAGACTTTCATTGTTGTACTCCTAGTTGGTATACTTCTGAATACCTTTGAGGCCAGATCTGGCCATCGTGAAACACAGGTTTCCTTCAGCAACTGCCTGCGGTGTTCTTGAAATAATAGACCAATTAAAACATCTTTGTAGTTTCTGCTTCAGGCAAGTGTTTTTTGCCCTAAATGTGGATAGGAAGAATGAAGCCCTTCATCCTTCTTTTTGCCTGATTATAGCTGTAGGAGGTTCACCTGTTCTCAGAAGACATGAAGATTGTAAAGAGAGGGGTCTTGTGTTGCTTCAGAGGAGTCAGTATCAGTCCCTTTCAGAAGCTCTCCTGGATAGACAGGCATTAGGGCCAAATCACCCTGCCCCAACCCTCACCACCATGTCCTAGTCTCTGCTCCCTGTCTCATTCTTCCTCTTTACTTTGGTGGTGCCGAGAGGATGACACGATGGGCGTTGATTCTCTCCACAGACCTTTCTGACAACCTACTCTCAGTATCCCCCCAGTGCGCAGAAGACAAACCAGACTGTGGACTGTGTTTGGTTCCTGGGCTCTATTTTAAAAGACAGTGTATTAGTTCTCACATTTTAGAATTTGTTTGCCAAGGTTTCCACAGGAGTTTAGAAACTAGGGGGAGGGCTACAGCAGTTTCCTGATGTTTAAAGTTAGCTAAAACGTTCTTTTCAGGGTCATGATTTAATTTTATATTCTCTGGTGAGTTCCCTGTAATGACTAGGAGCAGTCCTCAGCCTTGATTGGCCAGTGACAGCATAGAGTACAATTAATATTAGGAGTGTTTATTTGGGGAAACTAAAATTTGTATCAAATTTGTCCGAGGTATTTGGATCTACAAAATACTGGAGGGAAAGCTGAATTGAGAATCATAATAAATGAAAGACCACATCCTTCTTTTTTTTTTTTTTTTGAGACTGTGTCTTGCTCTGTCACTCAGGCTGCAATGCAGTGGCACAATCTTGGATCACTGCAGTCTCCACCTCCTGGATTTAAGCGATTCTCCTGCCTCAGCCTTCTGAGTAGCTGGGATTACAAGCTGTGCCACTACACCTGGCTAATTTTTGTAATTTTAGTAGAGACAGAGTTTCACCATGTTGGCCAGGCTGGTCTCGAACTCCTGGCCTCGAGTGATCCACTCGGCTTCCCAAAGTGCTGGGATTACAGGTGTGAGCCACTGCGCCCGATCAAGGCCACATCCTTTTATTGAACGTTCCTCCTACCATGTTTTCTTTTTTTCTTTCAATCAATCATTGACTCTGACTGTTGATGTCTGTAGCTGCTCTCTTATTTCCAGTTTTATAGCTGCAAATTTCTCTGTCTTCCTAAGAGACAAGGTAAATTTCTTTTGCTGATATTTGTGTCTTGGTGGTTTTGGAAAGTGAGTGGTGTGGATGACTGCCCAGAAAACAACAGAACACAGAAGCATTCTCTGCCCAGAACACGCCACCAAATAGATACAAACTCATCTCACTGAGTGAAGTAGCTTCCTTTTTGGCAGCAAGAATGGTTTTCTTGGTGCCATATTTTTCAATCCGCCTGCTCTTGAAGCCAGCAGCTACTGCAGGCTTGGCATTCCCAGGCACCCAGTTAAGGGAAAGTGACGTGTAGAGGAGGTATCAGATAGGTCTGGATATAGAAAAAGCAGCTGGTTCAAAACCCCATGGGCTGCCTTTCTGTGATAGAGTTATTCACACTTGGGTTAGATAAGGCACAGAGTCCTCCTACACTGGTGCGGAAATGAAGCAGACAGTCTGGCTCGTTGGGCAGCCTAGACTCCTCCAGAATCTGTGCTTGCCTTCCCTATGGAGTGACTGGCAGATCTTAGAATTCAGACCTCAGTGGTTACTAGCCAGCACTCTCACATTGGTTAGTCCTTCTCTCTGCATCTTTGATTCTTTAGCGATAAATAAGCAAGCATTGACTCTCTTTTGACATGTGCTTGGATCAGACAACTGCACGAGCCGCCTTTCTCCTCCCACTTCTGCCTGGTTCTCCCAGCACCTGCTTTTCTTGTTTGAACTCTTCCTTTTTTTTTTTTTTTTTTTTGAGACAGAACCTCTCTCTGTCGCCCAGGCCGAAGTGCAGTGGCATGATCTCAGCTCACTGCAACCTCCGCCTCCCAGGTTCAAATAATTCTCCTGCCTCAGCCTCCCAAGTAGCTGGGATTACAGGTGCCTACTACCACGCCCGGCTAATTTTTGTATTTTTAGTAGAGATGGGGTTTCACCATGTTGGCCAGGCTGGTCTCGAACCCCTGGTCTCAAGTGATCTGCCCACCTCAGCCACCCAAAGTCATAGGATTACAGGCATGAGCCACTGCACCTGGCCTGATTCTTTACAGATAAACAAACATTGACTCTGCTTTGACATGTGCTTGCATCAGGTAACTGCACCAGCTGCCTTTCTCCTCCCACTTCTGCCTGGTCCTCTGAACGCCTGCTTTTCTTATTTGAACTCTTCTTTCCTTTTCTTTGAAAACCTGACAGATGCTAAACAGGCCATTTTCCATGTTGGTGGTTATTAAGCAAGACTTGAACATTTGTTTGTTGCTGGTTTAGGCTTTTATTTCAGAGTTCTTAGAATTAACTTTCTTTTTTTCTGATCCCTTCCAGAGTAAATGTGTCAAATACTGGCCTGATGAGTATGCTCTAAAAGAATATGGCGTCATGCGTGTTAGGAACGTCAAAGAAAGTGCCGCTCATGACTATACGCTAAGAGAACTTAAACTTTCAAAGGTTGGACAAGTAAGTATATTGTCGTATTCTAGAGACTTTGGGAATTGTTGATGGTGCGTAGGAATTCAGGGTCTTGCCGTTACTCATGTTTGCATACATGTATGCATTCACTCACTCATTGATTCAGTAGCCATTTATTGGATTCCTTCTATGTGCCAGGTACAGTTTAGGCAGTACTGGTACATTGTGAACAAGGCAGTTGGTGTTCCTGCACTCATCAAGCCTGGGGAGATGGATGATTTAAAAACAAATAACTGGCCAGGCGCCGTGGCTCACGCCTGTAATCCCAAGACTTTGGGAGGCTGAGGCAGGTGGATCGCTTGAGCCCAGGAGTTTGAGACTAGCCCTGGGTGGGAGATTGGGATAGGGTGACCTGAGTGGCTACAAGGCCTGTTAGGAGGCCTCTGCAGGGGCCTAGGTTGATGGCCTCCTCTCCAAGTATCCACAGACTTCCGCAGTTGTTCTTTTTTGTTCCTTCCTTTAGAATGGAATATTATATAAAATGTCAGAATAAACTGGGAGAGAAGCAGTAGATGTGAGAGGTGCCGGGGGGTGAAGTCTGCAGGGCATGGGGATTGTTTGGCTTTTGGAGGAGGAAGAGGGATTCAAGACCCATTGTAGAGGTCTGAGTCTGAGTGGACAGTGGTGCTATGGCAGACACCACAAAAGCTGGAAGGAGGTCTGATGTGGGCAGTGATTTGTTTTCTTCTGGATGTGTTCAGCTGGGCATCTGAACAGTCATGTGGACATTCATCTATTCATTCAGAGATATTTGTTCAATGACCTCTTGGTTCCTGGCACCATGCTGCTTGCTGGAGATAGAGCTGGGAAACAAAACAGATGGAATCCCTGCACTCCCAAGTGTACGCTGTACTGGCCAGTAATCTACCAGCCCAGTAATCGCACATATAAATATATCATTATAAACTGTAATCAGGGCTACAAAGAAAAAATGCAAGAGTTTAGGGTTCATTTGGAGGGGGAAGAAGGGGAAGGGACTTTTGTTTGTTTTTTTTGAAATGGAATTTTGTTCTGTCACCCAGACTGGAGTGCACTGGTGCATTCACGGCTCACTGCAGCCTCAACCTCCTAAGCTCAGGCGATCCTCTCGCCTCAGCCTCCCGTGTAGCTGGGGACTACAGGCATGTGCCACCATGCCCACCCAATTGTTAAATTTTTTATAGAGACAGGTGTCTCATTATGTTGCCCAGGGTGGTCTTGAACTCCTGAGCTTAAGTGATCCTGGTGCCACATGCAGCCTCCCAAGGTGCTGGGATTATAGGCGTGAGCCAGCGCATCTGGCCAAGGGAAGGGAGGTTCTTAAGGCATAGGGAACAATGTGTTTGAGTCAGCAAAGGAGGTTGTGGGGGTTTGTCCTAAGTGTAATAAGCAGCCAGAGTTGGATTTAAGCTTTTAAGAGATTCCCTTCCACCCCGTAGAGACTGGAGGGGGCAGGAATTGTTCTAGGGATTAGGACCAATTTGGAGGTACTGCAGTTGTCAGAGTAAAAAATAATAGGGCTTGAACTAGGCTAGTTGCCAGGGTGCCCGAAAGAAGAGGACCCAGGGCCGGGCGCGGTGGCTCAAGCCTGTAATCCCAGCACTTTGGGAGGCCGAGACGGGCGGATCACGAGGTCAGGAGATGGAGACCATCCTGGCTACTACGGTAAAACCCCGTCTCTACTAAAAAATACAAAAAACTAGCCGGGCAAGGTGGCGGGCGCCTGTAGTCCCAGCTACTTGGGAGGCTGAGGCAGGAGAATGGCGTAAACCCGGGGGACGGAGCTTGCAGTGAGCTGAGATCCGGCCACTGCACTCCAGCCTGGGCGACAGAGCGAGACTCCGTCTCAAAAAAAAAAAAAAAAAAAAAAAGAGGACCCAGTAGAGCTGACTGGAGGCAGACGGGCAGGGATTCAGTGAAGGAGTATACCAAGGGCGAGGGTGGTGTGCAGGGTAACTGGCAGTTTTCTAGCTTGAGAAGGGTCGGCGGGGGGATGGCAGTGGACCTGAGGAAGCTGGGAGGATCAAGGACCTCTTTGTGGACACACAAAGTTTGAGATGCCTTGGACACATTGAAGTGGAGCAGTCAGGGAGGCAAGGGTGGAGGTGGGATGCGGAGGGGAGGTGGGATGCAGAGCGTCGTGGATGAATTGATTTTGCTCAATAGAGGGACATTTTTTTCTGTGGCAACAGGAGGGCAGAAGGAGAAGGTGGCCACAGATGCCGGTAGGTGAACTGAGAGTGATTACTTTCCCCATCGTCTTGGAAGCTTGAGGCAAGGCCATCAACAGACAGAGGGAATAAGAAGAGAGAGAATATTTGAAGAAAGGGAGAAAAGATGAAATCATAGTTGTGTAGCAGGGCAAGAAGTCCAGAAAGGTCTGTGCTGTGCCAAGTGCCCAGTAGAGGTGATGAACATGAAAATATACTGATACCCATTGCCTGGTTTTTCTCGAAGGACACTTGGCTCCTAGGGCACAAAACAGAAAGTACGTAGTTCGTCCAGGCCCGGGGCTTTGCATAGGTGCAGTGGATGGAGAGGAGGTCAAGGAGTGGAGGCACATGGTAGACAGAGACTGTCCCCAGAGCACGGGGACTCCTGGCTGGATGAGAGGGACAGGGGCAGGAGGATGCAACTGGCAAAGTGGAGGGAGGGCTCAGTGGTCTGGAGGCTACTTGAAGTGACGGGGGGACCAGAAGGATCTGGAAGCCAGTGTGGTTGTGGCCCAGGGTGGGATGTTTAGATTTCTGATGTCAGAGAGGGTTCAGTCATTCTGATGATGGGGAGGGGTGGAGGTTGAATCTATGGTAGAGATAGTGAGAGGAGCTGGAACAATGTAGCTGTCAAGTAGAAATGGGAGAGAGGGCTGGACACAGTGGCTCACGCCTGTAATCCCAGTACTTTGGGAGGCTGAGGCAAGAGGATTGCATTAGCTCAGGAGTTCAGGGCTGCAGTGAGCTGTGATTATGCCACTACACTCCAGCCTTGGCAACAGAGTGAGACCCTGTCTCTTAAAAATAAAAATAAAAAAAAAGAAAAGAAGAAGAAGAAAAAAGAGAAAAGTATCTTTTTAAATCCCTTTTGAAAATGTCACTTAAGGCTGGGCAAAGTGGCTCACACCTATAATCCCTGCCCTTTGGGAGGCTGAGGCCATGGATTACTTGAGGTCAGAAGTACAAGACCAGCCTGGCCAACATGGCGAAACCCTGCCTCTACTAAAAATACTAAAAATTAACTGGATGTGGTGGCACACACCTATAATCCCAGCTACTCAGGAGTCGAGTCTGAGGCACAAGAATTGCTTGAACCCAGGAGGTGGAGGTTGCAGTGAGCTGAGATCAAGCCACTGCACACCAGCCTGGATGACAGAGTGAGACTCTGTCTCAAAAAAAAAATCGCTTAGCTTAGATTGTCTCCACATATATAGGAAGAAGATGTAGCAAGAAACGTGATACTTTTTGGTCTTCTGTAGCCTTGGTGCCATTGTTGATCTTTATTAATTATCATTATCTTCAAAATAGCCGTAATGTGCTGAGTCTCTTCCTATTTGCTGGGCAGAGACTGAGTGTTTCAGCGAGCTTGTCGAGTCCTTACAATTGCATTATGAGAGAGAGAGATTATTATTCCCACTTTGCAAATGAAGAAATTGAGGTTTAGAGATATCCAAGGGCCACGTGAGTGTGAGTGCCTGGAATTGGAGCCTAAATCTAGTCATCTGATAGCAAAGCCTGTGTTCTTATCTGCTTTGCATTAAATACAAGTTTAAAATAGAAAAATACTGACCAGGCTGGGTGGCTCACGCCTGTACCAGGCAGATCACCTGAGGTCAGGAGTTTGAAACCAGCCTGGCCAACATGGCGAAACCCCGTCTCTACTAAAAATACAAAAATTAGCCGGACATGGTGGTGCATGCCTGTAATCCCAGCTACTTGGGAGGCTGAGGCAGGAGAATCGCTTGAACCCGGGAGGCAGAGGTTGCAGTGAGCCAAGATCACGCCTCTGCACTCCAGCCTGGGTGACAGAGTAAGACTCTGTCTTGGGGAAAAAAAAAAAGAACCATACTACAATAGAAGTCTGTGTTTATATGGTGGGGAAGGTTGGGTATCAAAAAAACAAAGAGGAATGAATGTCTTAAGTGAATGCCTGTTTCCTCATCTGCTTCCTCTTCTGCTGGGAGGAGAGACCTGGGTCACTTGAGGTCTCAGTTGCCTCCAGAGCTGAGTGCCACAGGGATGCAGAGGAACAGGGATGTTACCTGTTGCTGGTAATTCAGAGAGATGATTCAGGGTATAGTTAGCTGAAAGAACAAATTGCCATACCAGACCTCTTGGTTCATATGACAGAGGCAAAGAGTTGCCTGCAGGATTGGGAACCTCATGAAGAGGACCATGGGAACCTCATGAAGAGGACCTCTCAGTGGAACCTGGGGAGATTCTTTTCTTCTCCATTGGCTCACATTGGATTTAGGAAAGCTCGGAACTGGGTGATCCCTCAACCTCTTGATTTATTTAATTCTTTTCTGGTTTTTCTTGGTTCTACTCCAGGGGAATACGGAGAGAACGGTCTGGCAATACCACTTTCGGACCTGGCCGGACCACGGAGTGCCCAGCGACCCCGGGGGCGTGCTGGACTTCCTGGAGGAGGTGCACCATAAGCAGGAGAGCATCATGGATGCAGGGCCGGTCGTGGTGCACTGCAGGTGACAGCTCCTGCTGCCTTTCTAGGCCACAGCCTGTCCCTGTCTCTTAGCGCCCAAGGCTTGCTTTTACCTATCCACCCCTAGCTTTTTAACTGTAGAAAGAATTTAGTATCTGTTTGAGGCATAGAGCAACTGCATTAGGGGATGTTTTGATCCCAAGGCATATTTCTCCTAGACCCTACACACTGCCATTGGCCATGGCCATTGTAACATGCTCAGTTAAAACAGCGAAGACTAAGTCAGCATGCTCTCTGAGTCCACTAGAAGTTGTGCATTAAACAACTTCATCCTCGCTCTGCAGTTTCTCCTTATTCTTTGTGATGTTTGCTTTGTAGCTATTGACTGCTTTGTAGGTATTGAGGTGATGGGGATGTAGTGGAAATAGACCTGATTCTTGAAGATCCCTTAAGTCATTTTTGCTTGGTTCCCTTTTTTCTTCTTTTCTTCTACGATTCACCTCCTTGTGGTTCTGTCCTCTCTCTCTCTTTTTTTTTTTTCGTTTTTGAGATGGAGTCTTGCTCTGTTACCTAGGCCGGAGTGCAGTGGCACCATCTTAGCTCACTGCAACATCCGCCTCCTGGGTTCAGGCCATTCTTCTGCCTCAGTCTCCCAAGTAGCTGAGATTACAGGTGTCTGACACCATGCCCGGCTAATTTTTGTATTTTGATAGAGACAAGGTTTTGTCATGTTGGCCAGACTCGAATGCTTGACGTCAAGTGACCCACCTGCCTTGTCCTCCCAAAGTGCTGGGATTGTTAAGTGTGAGCCACCACACCCGGCCCATTCTGTTCTCTTCTACCATAAATATATTTCTGCCCCAACACTATATTTGTTTGCTTCACAAGATTCCAGCCACTTTCTACCAAGGCCTTTGAAGGAAGCTGTGCTGTGACCTTTGTAATGAGTCTGTGGGCTGCTGATTCTCCAGTGTGGGCTTCATGATTATACTGGGGAACATTGGGTCTCCTAAATCTCATTCATTTCTTGGGCAGGTAGATATATGTGAAACTTTTTTATTTGTCCAGTTGTTAAAGAAGCTACCATTTATTGAGCCAGCCTCTGAACACAATGTTTTTTGTTTTGTTTTTAATTTTTTAAATTATTTATTTCTTCTATTTCAGTAACTTTATTATTATTATTTTTTGAGACAGAGTCTCACTCTATCACCCAGGCTGGAGTGCAGTGGTGCGATCTCAGCTCACTGCAACCTCTGCTTTCTAGGTTCAAGCAATTCTCATGTCTCAGCCTCCCGAGTAGCTGGGATTACAGGTGCATGACAACATGCCTGACTAATTTTTGTGTTTTTAGTAGAGATGAGGTATTGCTATGTTGGCCAGGCAGGTCTGGAACTCTTGGCCTTAAGTGATCCTCTTGCTTCGGCTTCCCAAAGTGCTGGGATTATAGGCGAGAGCCACTGTGCCTGGCCGTCTTTCAGTAATTTTGGTGTATTTTTTTGTATACGATTCCTGTTTCATTCTGTCCAACCAGCACTCTGTATGGGTATGTGCTGTTGTCCCCATTTCACAGATGCGGAAACTGAGGGTCAGAGAGGTTAAGGGACTTACCTCAGGCACGTTGTACTGGAGAAGCTGAACTCCAAGAGCAGGTTTGGGCTGACTCCAAAGCCCTATGCTTTTTGCCATCATATTTTCAAACACAAAGAGACAATTTTATAAATAGCTCCCAAGAGTAGACATTGTTTCTGTTAATATTAATGGCTTGGTTTTGAGTCTGAAACCCCCATGAATGATTCTGTTGTCCCTGCTTTTTGTCCTTCTGCCCGCAGTGCTGGAATTGGCCGGACAGGGACATTCATTGTGATTGATATTCTTATTGACATCATCAGAGAGAAAGGTGGGTCATCTGGCGGGCAAGAAGCGACAGTTTCTGTTTTTAGTTTATGGAAGGAAAGTGCTCATGAAAACAGCCTAGGGAAGAGAGGTTGAATAGGAAAAATTTTTCACAAAAATCTGGGCTGAAGACTTCAGTGTGTCTGCTTGAGAACAGAAGTGACACTATTTGAGCTTTTGGCATAAAATGAAGTCTAGGAGCTGCTGAACCCACTGCCATGGCCTTTTGTTGCATACACAGTGGTGGTCTCTATCCAGCCACCTGAACCTTGTTTACAGTATGGGGTGATTTGTTGGAAAGTGAGGGAATCCTGACCTCTGCCACTTTATTATTTATGTAGTCTTCTGGGATCTTTGGTATTGGTCAGAAGTTCAACACTGTAGCCATTGCAACATGCTCAATTAAAACAACAAAGACTAAATCAGCATTGTCTGTGAGTCCACTAAAAGTTGTGTATTAAACAACTTCATCCTGGTTCTGCAGTTTTTCGTTATTCTTCTTGATGTTTCCTTCGTAGGTGTTGACTGCGACATTGACGTTCCCAAAACCATCCAGATGGTGCGGTCTCAGAGGTCAGGGATGGTCCAGACAGAAGCACAGTACCGATTTATCTATATGGCGGTCCAGCATTATATTGAAACACTACAGCGCAGGATTGAAGAAGAGCAGGTACCAGCCTGAGGGCTGGCATGCAGATTTGCATTCTCTTTCTAGGCCTCTTGGATACGCTCTCCTTTTGAGCAGGAGGAGAGGCTCTGATAGACAACTGTTTGATTTGGGAATGGGAAACAAACTCCCAACTAAAAGGGCCTCTGGAAACTGTTAATTATTCTCTACTTCTCAGCTCTGATGTTTCACTGCAGAGGAGCTTAGGGAAGGGCACCATCCTATCAGCCTGGCCTGCCAGATTGAAGAACTGCCATGCAGAAAGGTTCTGATGTTCCCAGGCTCACGTGGCAAGCGTAAAACGCAAAGCCTTGAAGTTTCTAGCCTGTTCCAGCCTTGATCCAGGCCATGTTTATCCTGATTCCATCCTTTAAAACGAATGCCCCACTCTTAATAGCGCACGGCAGTTTGAACCACTAATTTGGTCGAGTTGGAAACAGTGAAATTTCGATTTTAATAAGCTGTGCATAATGAAGAGGAATGTGGAATTGGAGCCTTTCCATCTGAAGCTATTCATAACAGGCACAAAGCTGAGTTAATTAGGAATATGCTGAGATGAAGGAAATGAGGAGAACTGCTCTTTTGGGGGCTGTGCTTCTCTCCCCCACCCCTCAACCCCATTGCCATGCTGCAGATGGGGTAGTGTCTAAACATCAGTGACGATTGCCTGCATTACTTTGCTCATTGCCTTCCAGAGAATTCAGCTTCTCCAAATGCTGAGCTCTTTTCAGAATGGGACCTGCCACCAATATTTGAAAGATTTCTAGCCTAGCAGAATAGCAGCCACATTATCAAAGTTTGGTGGGCCAAAGTAAAGTAACTGCTAATTAGTTTAGTAGGTTTTCAGTCCACGTAGACATACGGGATTGTTTTATTGTACATGGACATCTTCAGAAACTGTATGTATAGAAATGTAAGGTCAAAATTTGAACTTCAGTGCTTTATTTTTTTAATTTTTTATGTATTATTATTATTATTTTTTGAGACGGAGTCTCGCTCTGTTGCCCAGGCTGGAGTGCGGTGGCCGGATCTCAGCTCACTGCAAACTCCGCCTCCCAGGTTCACGCCATTCTCCTGCCTCAGCCTCCTGAGTAGCTGGGACTGCAAGCGCCCACCACTGCACCTGGCTAATTTTTCGTATTTATAGTAGAGATGGGGTTTTACCGTATTAGCCAGGATGGTCTTGATCTCCTGACCTCGTGATCCACCCGCCTCGGCCTCCCAAAGTGCTGGGATTACAGGCGTGAGCTACTGCACCTGGCCAACTTCAGTGCTTTAAATCTGAATTTGTATTAAGTGATACGAAATATTTAGATGGTTCTATAAGTTATTTTATATATGTCTTCCATTATACTTAATTTCGCCCAAGAATAGTTAGGCAAAAAGTTGCCCAAACAGAAGGATTTCCTAGTAAATACAAAGAGAATGTAACATAGTTACTGCAAGTTGGAGCATGTTCAGGAATGTCTTTTTTTTTTTTTTTTTTTTTTAATGAGAGAGGTCTCTCTCTGTTGACCAGGCTGGAGTGCAGTGGTGCAATCATGGCTCACTACAGCCTCAGTCTCCCGGGGTTAAGCGATCCTCCCACCTCAGCCTCCCAAGTAGCTGGTACTACAGGCATGTGCCACCACACCCAGCTAGTTTTTGCATTTTTTGTAGTGTCACGGTTTTGCCATGTTGCCCAGGCTGGTCTCGAACTCCTAGGCTCAACCAGTGCTCCTGCCTCAGCCTCTCTGAGTAGTTAGGACTACAAGTTTGTGGCACCATGCCCGGCTAATTTTTTTGTCTTTATTTTGTAGAGACAAGGTCTCACTGCGTTGCCCAGGCTAATCTCGAATTCCTGGGCTCAAACAACCCTCCCACTTTGGGTTTCCAAAGTGTTGGGATTACAAGTGTGAGCCACTGAGCCCAATGACCTCTGGGTTTTAAAAATGCGTAGGCTTCGATTATTTATTTTTAAAAATGAAATCCTGCATGTATAGTTTTCTGCATTGTGTGATTTGAATTTATCTGGGAACTGGCTGCCTGGCTGATTGTGGTAAAGTAAGAAGTACTTAATTTAGTAGAAAGTTTAAATGACAGACACAACTTTAAACCCAGCTGATTTATAAATGAAGCAAAAGAACAAAAACTCATTCAGGATAATTGGTTATTCTAAAATACAGTCATTTCTAAAATTATGAAGTGTTCATGACCTTTAGGAGTGAAAGAATTTGCTAAAAAAGGATCAGTGAATAAAAGGAATGATAGGCGAAGAACTGTGGGGAAGGAAGAGAAGAAACAGCACAAGGAAGGAAGAATATAAAATCAGATGTGGGAATCCAGGGGAAAGTGCAAACGAAGCAAGATTGAGAAAATTCTCAAGTTTTTATAAACAGTTCTCACGCTCTGCCAGTTCCTTGGACGTAGACTTTTTTGTTAACTTCAAATTACAGTAGTGGAAAAAAAAAACCCCTCAAATTTGCAAAAGTAGTCTGTGGAATTTTCTTTACCCAGCTTTCCTGACTTAACTTTTTAGCATACTTAACTTTATCATTCATTTATTCTCTCTGTTTAAAATTAACAGTGTGAATTGTAAAAGGTAAAATGTTTGTTGGTTACAAACATTTATACCCCTTTGTCTCTAAATATCATTTCATTTTAAAAAATAAATAATCTAAGCCTACACATTCTAAAATGTGTATATTTTCTAAAAATAAGGCCTTTCTCTTACATAACCAATGTCACAATTATTTGGTACAGTGATCAAAATCAGAAAACAAACACTGATATAATACTATCATCTAACCTACAGACTCTTCTCAAATTTTGCCAGTTTGTCTTGCTAGTATCTTTTATGAGTTCAGGGTCACACAGTGCATTTGGTTATAATGTATCTTTTTTCTCTTTTTTGAGACAGGGTCTCACTTTGTTGCCCAGGTTGGAATGCAGTGTTGCGACTATGGCTCATAGCAGCCTTGACCTCCTTGGGCTCAGGGGATCCTCCCACCTCAGCCTCTCGAGTAGCTGGGACCACAGGCATGCACCACCATGCCTGGCTAAGTTTTGTATTTTTCGTAGAGATGGAGCTTCACCCTGTTGCCCCAGTTGACCTTGAACTCCTGGGCTCAAGCGACCCTTCTGCCTTGGCCTCCCAAAGGGGGATTACAGGTGTGAGCCACCACACCTGGCCAGTTATTAGTATGTTTAGTCTCTTTAATCTGGAACAGTTTCTCAGTCATTCTTTATTTTTCATGACCTGGATGTTTTTGAAGAGTTTAGGCCAGCTATTTAGTAGAATGCCTCTCGATTTGGTTTTGTCCAGTGTTTTCTCTTGACTATATTCTAGTCATGCATTTTTGGCAGGACTGTCACAGAAATGTTATTGTAGTCTTCTTGGTACATCACATCAGGTACACACTGTTGATCTGATTCATTACTAGTGGTGTTAACTTTGATCATTTGAATAAGGTGGTGTCTGTCAAATTTGTCCACCATAAAGTTACTCGAGCAAAATGTAGCTAGGACTACAGGCATCGCAAAAAATGTAGCAAAAGGTAGTATTTTTGCTACATTTTTTTAAGCAAAAAAGTATTTTTCCCTTTTAAGTTAATCTCTTGACCATAAAGTTATTATATTTCCCTTTTAAGTTAATATCTTGTTGGTAGATACTGGAGACTGCATAAATTACCTGTTTCTCATAATACTTTTTGCCTACTAATTTTATATTCATTGATTAAATTCTTGCCTAAAAAATTATTACTGTGGTATTTGCCAAGTAGCAATTTTCTGTTTCCACCATTGCCTTTCCCCCAGCTTTTAAAAGTATAAGTGGCAAAGAAAAATTGTATATAAAGTATACACCATGATATTTTGATATATGTATACTTTGTGAAATGATTTTCAAAATTGAGTTAAATAATGCAGCCAACATCTCAGTGACTTTTTTTTTTTTTTTTTTGAGATGGAGTCTTGCTCTGTCACCCAGTTTGGAGTGCAGTGCCACAATCTTGGCTCATTACAACCTCCACCTCCCAGGTTCAAGCGATTCTCCTGCATCAGCCTCCCCAGTAGCTGGGATTACAGGCACCCGCCATCACACCCGGCTAATTTTTGTATTTTTAGTAGAGATGGGGTTTCACCCCGTTGGCCAGGCTGGTCTCGAACTCCTGACCTCAAATGATCTGCCTGCCTCGGCTTTCCAAAGTGCTGGGATTACAGGTGTGAGCCACAGTGCCCAGCCACTCTTAGTAAATTTTAAATGTACTTTTTTTTTTTTTTGAGATGGAGTCTCCCTTTGTCACCCCGGCTGGAGTGCAGTGGCATGATCTTGGCATACTAGAACCTTTGCCTCCTGGGTTCAGGTGCTTCTCCCACCTAAGCCTCCCAAGTAGCTGGGACTGTAGGCACGTGCCACCATGCCTGGCTGATTATTGTATTTTTAGTAGAGACGGGGTTTCACCATGCTAGCCAGGCTGGTCTCGAACTCCTGATCTCAGGTGATCCACCGACCTCAGCTTCCCAAAGTGCTGAGATTACAGGCATGAGCCACCATGCCCAGCGACATTACATTATTATTAACTCTAATCACCATGCTGTACATTAGATCTCCAAAATGTATTCATCTTACGTAACTTCAAGTTTGTACCCTTTGACCAAAGTCTCCTTATTTTCCCCACCCTCAACCCCTAGTTATCACTGCTTTAATCTCAGTTTTTATGAGTTTGACTGGTTTAGATTCCACATACAAATGAGATCAGGCAGTGATGGTTTATTTCACTTAGCATAATGTCATCCATGTTCTTGCAAATGACAGGATTTTCTTCTTTTTAAAAATAATATTCCTGCTGGACACGGTGGCTTGCGCCCGTGATCCCAGCACTTTGGGAGGCTGAGGAGGGCGAATCACTTGAGGTCAGGAGTTCGAGACCAGCCTGGCCAACATGGTGAAACCCCATCTCTACCAAAAGCATAAAAAATTAGCTGGGTGTGGTGGCACATGCCTGTGATCCCAGCTACTTGGGAGGCTGAGGCAGGAGGATCTCTTGAACCCGGGAGGCGGAGGTTGCAGTGAGCGAAGATGGTGCCACTGCACTTTAACTTGGATATTGATGTTGTTCCACTTGTTTATTTTTACTTTTGTTCCCTGTGCTTTTGGTATCAAATCCTAAAAACCATTGCCATGACCACTGTCATGGTGCTTTCCCAATATGCTTTCTTCTAGAACTTTTTAGGTTCATCATTCCCTTTTCCGTTTTTAGTTGCAAGCCTACCATAAGGAAGGGCTTTTCTTTCTCCCTTATTTATTTATTCATGTCTATTAGAATGGGCACCTTACTACTATTTTTGTTGTTATTGCTTGAATTGACTTGAATTTGGCTAGTGGGAACCTTTTCACATTGGGTACTCTGTCCTTTTGATCTGTTTCCATTTTCAAGCACTTCTTTAGACTTTAGAAGATGGTCTAGGCTCATCTTCTCCTTTCCCAGCCATTTTTCAAAGGAACCTGATTCCTTTTCGTGCAGAGTAGTAGTTTGAAACCAAGATCTGGGCACTGGGTCTGCTTGTTTGTACTGGTGCAATGTTCTTTGAATTGCTAATTAGCTGATCAATTACTGCTCTGTTTGAGTTCCCTCTCTGTAAAACCTCACACATGTGTACAGACAGTCCCTGACTTAAGATGGTTTGACTTATGATTTTTGATTTTATGATGGTTTGAGAGCAATACAACCATTCTGTTTTTCACTTTTCATTCAACACTTTATTTTAAAATAGGTATTGTGAGATGATATCGCCAACCTATGGGCTAATGTAAGTTTTCTGAGCACGTTTAAAGTAGGCTAGGTTAAGCTGTGGTGTTTGGTAGGTTAGATACCTTAAATGCATTTTTGACTAGTGATATTTTCAACTTATGATGAGTTTATTGGGATGTATCCCCATAAAGTTGAGGAGCATTATACATATCTCTGTATAGTAGAGTGAGTTCCTTATACCTTTCATCCAGTTTCCCCTGAAGTTAACATTTTACCTAACCATGATACATTTATCAAAACTAAAGCATTAACATCAATACATTTCTATTAACTAAACTCTAGAGTTTAATTGGATTTTGCCAGTTTTCCAGTGAATATCCTTTTTCCATTCCAGGATGCAATTCACGATCACACATTGAGTTTGGTCACACTTGTCTCTGTAGTCTTCTCCAATCCGTGACAGCTTCTTAGGCTTTCCTTGTTTTTCATGACCTTGATGATTTCTTTTTCTTTTTCTTTTTTATTTGAGACGGAGTATCACTCTGTTGCCCAGGCTGGAGTGCAGTGACATGATCTCAGCTCACTGCAAGCTCTGCCTCCTGGGTTCATGCCGTTCTCCTGCCTCAGCCTCCTGAGTAGCTGGGACTATAGGCGCCCGCCACCACGTCTGGCTAATTTTTTGTATTTTTAGTAGAGGTGGGGTTTCACCATGTTAGTCAGGATGGTCTCGATCTCCTGACATTGTGATCCACCCGCCTTGGCCTCCCAAAGTGCTGGGATTACAGGTGTGAGCCACCATGCCTGGCGACCTTGACGATTTTTAAGAGTACTGGTCACATATCTTGTAGGATATCCCTCAACTTGTGTTTAATCTTATGTTTTCTCATGATTAGACTTGAGTAATGGAGTTTTGGGAAGAATACCACAGAGGTATATTGTTAAGTGTTCTCATCACTTGGAGGTAAATGTTATCAACATGGCCTGGTGATCTTGAACTTGTCTGTTGGTTTAGTTCGTATCTGCCAGATTTTTCTCACTGTATAATTACAAATCCTCCTTAACTTACGATGGGGTTACAGCCTGATAAGCCCATCATAAATTGAAAATATCGTAAGTCAAAAATGCATTTAATGCACCTAACCTACTAAACATCACAGCTTAGCCTAGCCTGCCTTAAACGTACTCAGGACACATTAGCCTACAGTTGGGCAAAATCATCTCATGGAAAGCCTATTTTGTAATAAAGTGTTGCATATCTCATGTAATATGTTGAGTACTATACTCAGAATGAAAAACAGAAGGGTTGTATTGCTTTTGCACCATCATAAAGTCAAAAAAAAACCCGTAAGGCAAACCATCATGAAGTGGGGGACTGCCTGTACTCTTTTCCCCTTTCCCTGTTCAATTCTTTGGAAGAAAGTTATTTAGTTCAGACCATACTCAAGAGAAAGGAAATCAAGCTCCATCTCGTGGAGCTTAATTGAAACTGGACTGACTGGTTTCTACATACCTTATTTAGAGTCCCTTTGTAAGAAGATTTGTTCCTTTTCTCCATTTGTTTATTCCATTATTTATATTGATAGAGACGCATGTATATTTATTTTATACTTTGAGTTATAATCTATTTTTCTTGCTCAAATTGTTACAGCTTTGGTCACTGGGAGATTCTTCAGATTGGCTGCTGTGTCTTTTGACATGTCCCCACCCTCTTGTTTCTGAGTACTTCTCTACTTTGGCATTACAAAAGATGTTCCAGGCTCTTCTTACATTGTTCCCTGCCACAGCCCTAGAATCACCCATTTCTATGGAGCCCTGGTTCCTTTTACTTTAGACTCTGGGGTTTAGAAACCAGTCTGGGTGTTGGGTATGCTCATTGCTGCTTCTAGGCCCTCTCAGCAGATAGAGCTAGAAAACATATGGCTGTATATGAATCCATGGATTCACATGTATCTATCATTGTTTTCTGTATCTGGCCATCTGTATATATATTAAGCTAAACATGAGTTCATACTGATGTCTCAGACTCTAATCCATTGCTGCAGGGCTCATTCTTGCCTTCCTCTTGCCTATTTGTGACTTCTTTCTCTAACAGGGAAAAACCCCAGTCTCATTGTCACCAACCTATCTACTCATTTGTTCAACCCTGGAATAGGTGTAAAGTGGTTTCAGAATTACTAACCTATTCCCCGGTGAGAATTGTATTTGCCAACTAGGCACTTCTTCTTTGAAGGAAATACACACCACACGGGGAGCATCTCTATGCTTCAGCATGCAGAGATCTGAACAGTGTTCTCTCTGAGTGAATCATACTGCAGGACAGAAATTACTTTTAAAAATTCCGTAATGGGTCAGGCCTATCATCCTGGCATTTTGGGAGGCTGAGGTGGGCAGATCACCTGAGGTCAGGAGTTCGAGACCAGCCTGGCCAACATGGTGAAATCCATCTCTACAAAATTACAAAAATTCGTCAGGCGTGGTGGCATATGCCTGTAATCCCAGATACTGTGGAGGCTGAGGCATGAGAATCACTTGAACCTGGGAGGCAGAGGTTGCAGTGAGCTGAGATTGTGCCATTGCACTCCAGCCTGGGCGACAGAGCAAGACTCTCTCTCAAAAAAAAAAAAAAAAATCCATGATAGCAGAGCTAGAATAGAAATGGGGTTGCACAGGCTGAATTTCAGTTGTTGCAACATTAAACGAGCAATATTTAAACTGGCCTTGTGTGGCACTTGATATTTGGCTGCTTGTATTTCATTAAACACTTTCTTTTTGTTTGGTGTCTGTCATTCCTTTGAGAAATACTTGAGTGCCTTTTCTGTTGCAGACATTGATTAGATGCTGAGGTTGTAACAATGAAGAAGATAGCCATTGTTGCTGCCTCGTGGAACTGAAGTTTTACCAGATGTAAAATTTGAATTAACATGAGACTGTGCCCCCATGTGCCCTATTGTTTCTTCACACAGCTCCCTTCATTTCCTTGGTTTTTCATACTTGTTCATTCATTCCTGCATTAATTAAAGTAGGTTGTACTGTGTCAGGCACTGGGAATATTTAAGTAGTCGTGTTCCTGAAATGGAAATAAATCCAGCATGGTTGGAGTAGAAGGAGTTGGGGTACAATGTGGAGTGTGATGGGGGGATTAGAAAAGTAAGCTGAGACCAGATTTTTTAGTTTGGAGGGAGAGGTGGGGCTTATAGGCGTATTACAGATTTTAGACTTTATTTGGAGGGAAATGGAAGTCATTGAGGAGTCTGAAGCAAGGGAATGGCATAAAAAGATCCTCATTTTAGGCCGGGTGTGGTGACTCACGCCTGTAATCCCAGTACTTTGGGAGGCTAAAGCGGGTGGATCGCTTGAGACCAAGAGTTTGAGACTAGCCTGGGCAACATGGTGAAACCCTGTCTCTACCAAAATTACAAAAATTAGCTGGGCATGGTGGCTCATGCCTGTGGTCCCAGCTACTTGGGAGGCTGAGGCATGAGAATCACTTGAACCCAGGAGGCAGAGTTTGCAGCAAGCTGAGATTGCGCCACTGCACTCCAGCCTGGGTGACAGAGTGAGACTTCGTCTCAAAAAAAAAAAAAAAAAAAAAGAGAGACCCTCATTTTGAAAGAGGACTCTGGCTTGAGGGTGAAGAATGGGTGGGCTCCAGGCTTGAGCAGCTGCAGGGGCCAGTGGGGAGCTGCTGCAGTGCTGCACGTGAGAACCCATCATGGTTTGGTCAGAGTGGGTGGGACTGACAGTGAGCACAGAGCAAAGTAAAACCAGCAAGATTTCATGATGGGATAGTGGAAGGAATCATGGTGTTTGTAGTCTTCAAATGTGAACCCAGAGTGCACTGGACAAGTAGTCTAGGCTGCTCTGTAACCAAGGCAAGTGTTTTCATTTTACCCTCTCTTCCTGCTGTTGGCCTTTGATTTTTTTGTAATTTAAGGTTTATGAGTGTAATCAGTTACTTCACATGGAAAGATACTTAATACCAGATGATTTTGGAGTCTTGTGATCGATCCCTTCTCTCAATCTTGGTTGTGTGTCAATTGGCAAGGCCATAGGATTTATTATGAACATTGCAGAAGGCTTGGTTACTGTGCTGTGACATTGAATTTGGGTGGAGATAGATGAATTTCAGATGATTTTCTAGGCCTCAGAAACACATTACCCTCTACTCCGCAAACACAAATCAAAACAAAACAATCCCTATTCCCTGAGAATTTCTCTTGATCTATCACACAGCCTGGGCTGTCACAGTACTGAGACGAGCCCATCTGATTTGTGAGTCAGTTTTATTTCTTGGTCTTCTACAGAAGCTAAAAAGTTCCAACCTTTTTTTTTTCTTTTTTTTTTTTGAGACAGAGTCTTGCTCTGTTGCCCAGGCTGGAGTGCAGTGGCGTAATCTCAGCTTACAAGCTCTGTCTTCCAGGTTCAAGGGATTCTTCTGCCTCAGCCTCCAAGTAGCTGGGACTACAGGCACATGCCACCATGCGCCCGGCTAATTTTGTGTATTTTCAGTACAGATGGGGTTTCACCGTATTAGCCTGGATGGTCTCGATCTCCTGACCTCATGATCCGCCCACCTCGGCCTCCCAAAGTGCTGGGATTACAGGCATGAGCCACCATGCCTGGCCCAAGTTCCAACATTTTAATGCTTTTCCTTGGATTCCTTTGAGTCATTGAAGTAATTCCTGTTTCATTTATACGAATTATTCCACACTAGAAAATTCTGTTGTAATCACTTTATGTATTAATAGAAATACTGATTTCTATTTTCAAGGAAGTATTGAGTAGGGAGGGGGAAATAGGGATTAACTGTTAAATGGATATAGAGTTTCAGTAATATAAGACAAAAAACTTCAGAGATCTTCTATACAGCAGTGGGTATATAGTTAACAATACTGCACATCTAACAGTTTGTTAAGAGGGTAGATCTCATGTCATATGTTTTTAAAAATTACTTTTTAAAAAAATTGAGTAAAAAAGCAGTTTTACTCTTCAGTTCCTACTTATTATAGATTTAAAATTTTTATTTTAAAAAGTGAGTTGAGATTTTTAAACCTCAGGATACGTTTTATTTTTTTAAAAAAATATTTTAGTATTATTTTTTGAGATGGAGTCTCACTCTGTCACCCAGGCTGGAGTGCAGTGGTATCTTGGCTCACTGCAATCTCCATCTCCCAGGTTCCAGTGATTCCGGTGCTTCAGCCCCTAGAGGCGTGTGCCACCCCCCCGGCTAAGTTTTGTATTTTTAGTAGAGATGGGGTGTCACCATGTTGGCCAGGCTTGCCTTGAACTCCTGACCTCAAGTGATCACCTGCCTTGGCCTCTCAAAGTGCTGGGATTACACGTATGAGCCACAGTGCCTGGCAGGTAAGTTTTAAAATAATGATCTCTGCTGGCTGGGCATGGTGGCTCATGCCTATAAACCCAGCACTTTGGGAGGCTGAGGCAGAAATATCACTCGAGGCCAAGAGTTTGAGACCAGTCTGGGCAACATAATGAGACCCCCTCTCCACAAAAAGTAAAAAAAAGATTTGGCTGAGTGTGGCATGTTCCTGTAGTACCAGCTATTGGGAGGCTGAGGTGGGAGGATTGCTTGAGCCCAGGAGTTTGAGGCTGCAGTGAGCTATGATTGGACCACTGTGCTCTAGCCTGGGTGACAGAGTGAGACCCTGTCTCTTAAAAAAAAAAAAAAAAAAAAAGGGCCATGTGTGGTGGCTCATGCCTGTAACCCCAGCACTTTGGGAGGCCGAGGCAGGCAGATCACTTGAGGCCAGGAATTTGAGACCAGCCTGGCCAACATGATGAAACTCCATCTCTCCAAAAAATACAAAAATAAGCCAGGTGTTGTGGTGCACACCTGTAATCCCAGCTACTTGAGAGGCTGAGGCAGAGAATTGCTTGAACCCGAGAGGCAGAGGCTACGGTGAGCCCAGATCACACCACCGCACTCCAGCCTGGGTGACAGAGCGAGACCATCTCAAAAACAACAACAACAAAAAAACCAAGCAAAAGTTCTTGCCAATTCATCCATTTAATATTTAATTTTGAATTATATTTTATCTTTCTAAGGATTGTTTCTTATATAAGCAAAGATTTTTCAGTGCTAAACATTTACGACTGCTATTCAGAAATGGTTATTTGCAAGTCTTTGTTTTAAGAAAATGGCTGTTCAAAAAATCAAAATAGTATATAAACCAAACAAAACATTTTTGCTTTGGATGTCTGTTTTGCAACTTCTTCCCTGCACTATAAGTTCTTACTGACTGCTTTATCAGTTAATAAATTGGTTTGGCTACTTTAACAGAGGCAAATAGTATTAGGCAAAAAATTATTTTTTATTTTTATTTTTTGAGACAATCTCACTCCGTCACCCAGGCTGCAGTGCAGTGGCCTGATCTTGGCTCACTGCAACCTCCGCCTCCCAGGTTCAAGTGATTCTCATGCCTCAGCCTCCTGAGTAGCTGGAATTATAGGTGTGTGCCACCACACCCAGCTAATTTTTGTATTTTTAGTAGAGACAGGGTTTTGCCATGTTGACCAGGCTGGTCTCGAACTCTTGACCTCAAGTGATCCTTCTGCTTTGGCCTCCCAAAGTGCTGGGATTACAGGCATAAGCCACTGTGCCCAGCCCTATTTTTTATTTTTTAGAGATGGGTCTCGCTCTGTTGCCCAGGCTGGAGTGCAATGGTGCGATGATAGCTTACTGCAGCTTTCAATTCCTAGGCTCAAGCAGTGCTCCTGCCTCAGCCTCTTGAGTAGCTGGGACTACAGGCCTGTGCCACCAGGCCTGGCTTGTATGCTTGTACATTAGTATTTGATACGGCTACCCTAAGGGCAATCCTATAGTGAAGTCAACATTAGATAATGATGCTCATCTGATGGATTAGATTTCCAGAGTTGGCTGTTTCCAGGTGCCTATAGGAGTAGAAAAGGGTGATAAACCATCTAACTAGATGTCCTACCAAATATAGTTCACTCCACATCTGAGATGAGACTGCATGACTGCCGGTTTTCTTTGCCTTTTTCCCCCCAGGGTATCATCAGAACCAAAAATGAAGTTTTAAAGGTGGGTCGGGTGTGGTGGCTCATGCCTGTAATCCTAGCACTTTGGGAGGCTGAGGCAGGTGGATCATCTGAGCTCAGGAGTTCAAGACCAGCCTGTCTAACATGGTAAAGCCCTATCTCTACTAAAATATAAAAAGTTAGCCGGGCATGGTGGTGGGCAACTGTAATCCCAGCTACTCAGGAGGCTGAGGCATGAAAATGGCTTGAACCCTAGAGGCAGAGGTTGCGGTGAGCGGAGGTCATGCCACTGCACTCTAGCCTGAACAACAGAGCAAGACTCTGTCTCCAAACAAACAAAAAAGGTGCCAGAGTCTTTTCCAGGGGCAAGGGGAGATACAATGAAGTGTGTTATTGTTTCTGATAAGAGTGCTACCATCTTTCGTTCTTGTGTGCCATTTCTAGTTGGGGTGATTTTATTTTTGGAGTTCCTTTCCCAGCTGTTTACCTGAAAAACCATGAAATGTGTTTCACATGAACTATGAAATGATTAGATGCTAATGTGGCAAAGAAAGTGTGAATTCTCTCTTAGAAACAGGGACATTTGGTTCGGTACAGTAAATTGTTAATGTGTGACTCTGTGCTTTCAAAGTCTGTGGTTCAAAAGTACTTTTCACTCCTACTGTATATTTACCTTGAGAAGGTGAATCCCCTAACAGTTTAGTCAATGTATCAGTATTCTCAACCTGTCTATCAATTTTTTTTCTTTCTCTCTCTTTTTTCTTTTTTTGGGCAAAATACCTTTTTTGCTTTTTTATCCCCTTAAAATATCCATTGTCCCTCACATGTGCACTCTTCCAAATTTCAGAAAAGCAAGAGGAAAGGGCACGAATATACAAATATTAAGTATTCTCTAGCGGACCAGACGAGTGGAGATCAGAGCCCCCTCCCGCCTTGTACTCCAACGCCACCCTGTGCAGAGTAAGTAGTGCTGAAGGAAATTCTTTTTACCTGGTCATGGCGGTTTAAAAAGGTTTAAAAAACAAAAACAACAAAAAAACACAAGTTTGTAGCACATGCCTTTCACTGGTGCACGTTCCTGTTGCCCCACTGTTAGTGTGTCTCTGACTGGTGATATCTATGGATTGTGTTAATGCTATCTCAACCATGTCTTAATTTTCCTAAGCTGGCCAGGTACGGTGGTTTACGCCTGTAATCCCAGCGCTTTGGGAGGCCGAGGTGGGTGGATCACTTTGAAGCCAGGAGTTTGAGACCAGCCTGGCCAACATGGTGAAAGCCTGTCTCTACTGAAATTACAAAAATTAGGTGGGCATGGTGGCACATGTCTGTAATCCCAGCTACTCGGGAGACCGAGGCAGGAGAATCGCTTGAACCCAGGAAACGGATGTTGCAGTTGCAGTGAGCCGAGATCATGCTGCACTCCAGCTTGGGCTATAGAGTGAACCTCTGTCTAAAAAAAAAAAAAAAATTCCTAAACTGAAGGCTAATTGCTATGCTAGCTAGGATTCTATGGGATTTTAAGTATATCAAGTGGGTTCACCAAGAAGAATCTACTTTTTCTTTTGGTGGGCTGGGGATTGTTACAAAGGAAGGTCATATGTCTTAACGATGTGTTAAGGCTCTTTGCAAAATAAAAGTAAATAAATTGGCCACTAATGTGTCAGCCCAGCCATGATCCGCTCATTTGCCACTAGTCAACAGAAATCTACTTTGGATGTTTAAACCAGGGGTCAGCAAACTACAGCTCACAAGGCCAGATCTGGGCCATGGCCTGTTACAGTATAGTCTGTGAATGGTTTTAAAGGGTTGTAAAATGAAACAACACAAAACAGAGACCCAATAACAAAACAAAGCCCGAAGAATAATATATGACAGAGACCACGTATGGCACATAGAGCCTAAAACACTGACTCTCAGGTCCTTCGCAGAAAAGCCTTCCTGACTCCTTGTTTAAAACACAGTAGGAAAGCATTTGCTAAATTGATTATATGAATAGCAGTTGTAAGTTATTATTTTTCTATATACTCAAAAGTCACTTGTTAGTATAACATTTACCTTTTATTTTTCCCTAAGAATCTTCTCTCTGTTTGCTTCCGATGTGGATTTTTAAGCCCCTGCAGATTTTAATATTCTATATAAATGTTTTAGGTGGCATATATGAGGTTTGTATTAACATTTGCTTTCTATTTAACATTGAAATGAAATTATACAGCAGAGGTATTTTCTCCTTCAAGTTGCCAGTTTTTTCTGCCTTTTTTCTTTTCTTTCCCAGTGGACTGCCTGGGAAAATTGATATTTTAAATTGCTCTCTGCAATAATTTTCAATGGAACTGGAATGCCAGGGTTCTGAGTCCTTGCCAGAAAACTTTTCCCTCCTGTTGGCATGACTGAATCAGCTGTCATGATTCCCTCAGTACCAGTGGCATGCCTGTGACAGACAGCCTGTCTGCCTTTCGTTCCCGTCATCCCCCTTGTAGGGTTCAGATCCAGGATACACTGGCCCCTCTCAGCCTGGCACCCACAGCTGCTGGGTTCCTCACTCACCTGGACTGCTCTGATGTCACCTCCCTGCTCAGCAGAAAGGAGTCTAGGATCTTGATGCTTTGGTCCTCCGTCCTAGCCCCTAAACCACCCATTGCCCTTCACATAACCTGAGCTGGGGCTAAATAGATCTCTCATCACTGTCTGCCTGCTCCTGTATTTTCCCTTCTTGGAGCTTTTGCCTGTTCAGATCCCTCTACTGGAAATTAATAGGATTTCGTTCTATGTGTGTGTTTCCAACCTTTCTTCACAGTGTGATTCAAACGCCTCATCCTACAGCCCTCCTTAAAACAACCTGCTTTCTGCCAGACACCAGGGAACATCAGGACTCGAGGCTTTTATTATACTTCTGTTGTTTTTTTGAGGTGGAGTCTCACTCTGTCGCCCAGGCTGGAGTGCAGTGGCACGATCTTGGCTCACTGCAACCTCCACCTCCCAAGTTCAAGAGATTCTTCTGCCTCAGCCTCCCAAGCAGCTGGGACTACAGGTGTGCACCACGACACCTGGATAATTTTTGTATTTTTAGTAGAGACGGGGTTTCACCATATTGGCCAGGCTGGTTTCGAACTCCTGACCTCTTGATCCACCTGCCTTGGCCTCCCAAAGTTCTGGGACTATAGGTGTGAGCCACCGCGCCCCACCTTATTTCACTTCTGCCTCTGTAATTATATTGCTGTATGGCTATGTCTTCTCTCCCTGGGAGTATCAGGTCCTAGGCACAGGAACTGTGTCTGTACCGTATCTGGTGCCCAAAGAATGTAGTATGTGTTTTGTAAATATCATGTAAGCTTAAACAGCATGGTCTACATTTTTGTAAATGTCTTTCTTTTTCTTTTCTCTCCAGAATGAGAGAAGACAGTGCTAGAGTCTATGAAAACGTGGGCCTGATGCAACAGCAGAAAAGTTTCAGATGAGAAAACCTGCCAAAACTTCAGCACAGAAATAGGTATTTAAATGCAAGCGCTCTATTGGTTAATTGTTTATATAATTGGCAGTATTTTTAAGCAGGCAAGCAATTTGGGAATGTTTTAGCAAAGTGTACCATAATTGAGTTTTACAAACCAGGCTCCTTTTTCCTCTCCCTGTACTTCTTTTTCCAAGATAGTTTTAGTTTAGAGTTCATTAAACATTAAAATCAAATACAGAATTAATTCTGCATGAGGCAAGGCTAGCACTTATTCCAGGGAAATGGCTGATACTGGTGGTAGAGTGCAGGTATCACTGTTCCTGCAATTTTTATTAGAGTTGGTTAACCCAGGCTATGCTGGGGGATGATCTGTAGGGATCTGGGAATCACTGGGACTCGGCACTGGGTGGTTGGAAGTCAGGAAGCCTGAGTTCTCATTTCAGTCAGCCTCTGACCAGCTGTGTGGCATGGGGTGCTAGACCACCTGGCCTCCGACTAGGTCACCTACATCCCTTCCAGCTCTGCTGCTGGAAATTCATCTCTGCCATACATCGCCTCCCTGTCAATTACCTTTTTTAAGTGTGAGCCAAATATGTGATGCATGTTTTAATGATAAATTAGAAACTTATCTGGGCATGGTGGCTAACGCCTGTAATCCCAGCATTTGGGGAGGCTGAGGTGGGTGGATCACCTGAGGTCAGGAGTTTGAGACCAGCCTGACCAACTAAAATAGTAGAGACCAGCCCATCTCTACAGTCATGGTGGCACATGCCTGTAATCCCAGCTACTCGGGAGGCTGAAGCAGGAGAGGCGGAGGTTGTAGTGAGCCAAGATCGCGCCATTGCACTCCAACCTGGGCCACAAGAGTGAAACTCCATCTCAAAAAAAAAAAAAAAAAAAAAAAAGGTAGAAACTCAGTGTCAGTATTTCATGTCGAAATTCCACTTCAATGGGTAGTGTAGTTAAAAGCTTTAAGTCTACCTTAAAATCACCTAATGCTTTGTTAAGCTTTTAGATATATGTTCTTTAAAAACTCTATAACTTATTTCTTCCCCAGATGTGGACTTTCACCCTCTCCCTAAAAATATCAAGAACAGATGCAAGAAAGTTTATGTGAAGACAGAATTTGGATTTGGAAGGCTTGCATTGTGGTTGACTACCTTTTGATAAGCAAAATTTGAAACCATTTGAAGACCACTGTATTTTAACTCCACAATACCTGCTTCCCAATTACTCATTTCCTCAGATAAGAAGAAATCATCTCTACAATGTAGACAACATTATATTTGATAGAATTTGTTTTAAATTGAGGAAGCAGTTAAATTGTGTGCTGTATTTTGCAGATTATGGGATTCAAATTCTAGTAATAGGCTTTTTTTTTCCCTTTTTATAACCTTAAGCAGTTTAATTTTTATTTTTCCTCATTGTGGGGGATGATAAGAAGAAATGATTTGGGAAAATTAAGTAACAACATCCTAGAAAAGGAGAACAATTGCATTTACCGTCATGTATCCAGTAGTGGATAATTCATTTTGATGGCTTCTGTTTTTGGCTAAATGAGAATTAAGCCAGTGCCTGAGACGGTCAGAAGCTGACTGGTCTACCTTTGTATTGGCATTAAAGCGCCATAGAAAAAGAATCATGGATATTTATGAATTAAGATAAGAGATGTGGCTTTTTTTTTTTTTTTTTCAGCCGTTGACCAATTATAGTTTGGCTGTTGACTGAGAAGGCTGTGGTGGAAAAACGTTTGCCATATTTTCTTTGCATTTGAGTAATTGTCTTGTACTTAGAAAAAAGGCATCTATGAATGACCAGTGTTTTTGGTTGTCAAATGTTGCTGACAAAGTTACCCAAAACTTTAGTGGCTTAAAAAGCCCCACCCCCAACTGTTGTTCAATCTGAGCTGGGCTCAGCTGGGCTGTTCTTCTGCCAGCCTGCAGGTGGCCACTCATGTGGTCAGCAGGTCAGCAGAGAGACTGGGATGGCTGGGCTTCTCTCTCTGCCTGCCTGCAGTCCTGAGTCTTTCCTTCTCCGTGTAGTCTCTTTCAGTGGCCTGGCTGGCAGGGTAGCTAGACCTCTCACATGCAGCTCAGAGCTCCCAAGAGCTCAAAAGCAGAAGTGACCAGGCCTTCTGAAGGCTTAAGTCCAGAATTGTCGCAGCGTCCCTTCTACTTCCCTCTGTTGATGATGATGATGATGATGATTTTTTTCTAATCAGAAGAGAGCTGGGGTATGCCCTCTACTTACTAAACAAGTCACAAGCCCAGCTCAGATTCAAGAAAAGGGTGTGAAGTAGAGGTGCAGTTAATTGGGGGGCCACTAGTCTAATAGAGGGTCACAAATGGAAAACCAAGGATATTAGCAAAAGTAGAAGTTGCTAGTGACCTTGGGAAGCCGAAGCTGCTTATAGTAACTGGGAGAAGCTGAAAGTGAGACTGAGAAATGAAGAGAGGGCCTTCAGGAAGCTTCCTGAATGATTTCTGCCAGCCCTGAACCTATTTTTGGAACCAGCACTTGGGAAAACTGATCTTGTGAGGATGGATGTGTTTAGAGACACAGGGCTTTTGAAAGCTGCACCACCCCACTGGGCATCCCCAGACTTGGGAAATGTGACTCTTTCTTAATGCCACTGGTTTTTAGTCAGGCCACACTAAGAAGGAACAGCCCTAACAGGCCTCCAGCCAGGCTGAACGAGCTCATTTTTGTTTTAGCCAACCAGTAAGATTTGCTAATGTTCTACCTTAAGTGCCTTCTCCAAAGACATCCCTCTTTGCCTCATATGTTGAATCATCATTCAGTGTGGATATTTCAATGAAAATATCATTGGTTGACTTTTGTGACGGTAATAATGCTATGGCATCTTTGCCATGAAGTTATGGTCTCCTTGGATTCTTCTGACTTTGGCTCCTAAAAGGAAGGCCTAGATCCAGCCCTGGTAGTAGTTCCTTTCTGAGGTCTCTCAGTCTTTTGAGACTCTGAGGTAGTTTGGCTGCCATTCTCACTGACAAAATATATATCAGCCCCCACCCCCGCCCCCCAATATTCACTGAATTTTGAATTGCTTCAGAACACAGGTGTGGCCTGAAGGGATTCCCTTATTAGGGAAAGGTGACTGCTGTTTTCTAGTCAAACTTGTACAGAAAAAGATTCCAGTTCAGTATTTGCAGCAAGACGCTTGAATCCTGTTCTTTTTGTTGCATTTTTGCATTGACTCATTCTCCATTTTGCTTTGGTTTTGTCTTGACTCAACTTTGGGGGTAAAGTCTTTCACCAGCACACAAGAGTTTGATTGTACAATGTATCTTCCACATTAACATCTCTGCCTGTTGCTTAAGACCAGTTGCTTTTATACTCAGAATGGAAATACCTGATCTTGGCTAGCTTGCTTTGTTATAAGAGATTGATTTCATTTAGATTTCCCTCCACGAAGTCAGCAGACTGTCATGTTCTTATGTGAACTTAGGCCAAGACCAGGGTGATCATAGTCCCTAGGTTGCTAAGGCTTATGATGTGTTTGGTAAAAGGTGATTGCAGGTTCTCAGACGAGTTTACTTTACATGAGATGGAATGAGGTCGAGAGGCTGGGATGATGGAGAAAGCTCGAGGTACAGGTTTAAAAAAAAGTTGTGGAAATGAAAGTTCCAAAGAGGTGGTTTCTGAGGAAGTCAGAGAGCCCAGGGCCAGAGCAGTCAGTAATGGGTGAATGAGGTTATTTGGAAAGTCGGTGTGACAGACACATGGATACCATCTACTTCTAGGTTGCTGGTAGGTATTAAATATGCACAATATTCCATAGCTCACTGAGGATTTTAAAATCATAAGCATAGGATTTTATATTTTGGGGTGAAAGAGTTATCTGGCACATGGTATTGGGGTTTAAAAAAAAAAGCCAAATTTCACAGTCTTTTTTTTAAAAAAAAAAAAACCTAAAAGGCGCTTCATGTGTAGTGTGTGGCCCTTCTGAAACTTACGGTCATCTCTCCCACTGAAACCAAGGTCTTTTCAAATGTAGCTAAATGGGGAGGAGAAGACGTGGGTAGGACTTTCTTGGTGTGTGTGCATTCTTTAAAGAGCCCAGTTGCTTCGGGGAAACAGCCAGGAAAATGGTCAAGATTATTTTTAGAGGTTATTTTATTGGGGATTTTAAGAACTAATAACATCTTGAGTTATTTTTAATTGAGGGGACTGTGGAAAGGTTTGCAATTGTGAAGTGTTTTGTCGTAGCTTAGTGTCCGTAAGGGAAACTTAGACTGTAGACATAACTACAAAGCCAGTGCAGTTTTCGTTCTCTGTGTGTTGTTGGAGGAATCAAGTTTTACATATAGCAAGCACATGGCCTCCCTGATGTCAGGATGCCTTTGTTAGGATCTGTATTTGCCCTTAATTTTGTTGAAATCTTTCTTCCTTCTTCCTCTTGAAAAGTTCCAAAATATAGTTTATTGTATCTTTCGTCACTAAAAATTTGTTCCTTTTTCACTATGGGCAGTTCACACAAGGCAAAAACTATTGAACAGTTGGTTTTAGTGTGTTGTATAACTTTGCTGTATATCAAACTAATTTTGACAAGTTTTCATCCTAAGCCTCAAATCATGTAATTAATAATTTGCCTGTTTATTTATGACCTAATTGTGATTCTTTTATTAATAAAAGCTAATGGGAAAAGGATCCCTGATTAAGCTGATGACTAGACCTACAATTAATTTTCCTGCAGTATATGAAGTATTGTACCAGAGTATTAAAAGATATGTAATATTTTATTGATAAATCTATCCTTTAAAAGGAATACATTTTAGGATGTCATCATTTTGATGTGAATCATGTAAATGTTGATAATATGCTGTTTATTATACATTTAGTGTTTCAAGAGATTCACTTAATTGCCTTTTTGCCCACGTATATTATGTAGTCTATTTGCAACTGTTTTTTAAAAAATGACATTAAAAGAATAGTTTATGTAGAGAAACATTAGTGGATGTTAATTGTCTCCCCACCTATATTTATGGGTGTTAGCGCAACTGCTTTGCTAGTTGCAAAGCTGTATTATCAGAGTAAAAGTGTATTTGTAAACTGTATGGGAACTAAAAATTAGGAATAAAACCATTTTCTTATATGATTGCATTTGTTGTTTGCTTCATCAGAAATGTCTGGGAAAAAAATGGGATTATTGGTCACTCCACCTCTCATACTGGCAAAATGCTGACGTTTAGCAGCTCTTATCTAGAGTGACTTGGAATACAGAATAAAGGCATGAGTTCCTCAAGAATTCATTGAGAGTTTCCTGTAGAAATAGTGTTGGGAGACAGGCAGTTCTTTTTTTTTTTTTTTGAGACAGCGTCTTGCTCTGCCGCCCAGGCTGGAGTGCTGTGGCCGGATCTCAGCTCACTGCAAGCTCCGCCTCCCGGGTTTACGCCATTCTCCTGCCTCAGCCTCCCGAGTTGCTGGGACTACAGGCGCCTACCACCTCGCCCGGCTAATTTTTTGTTTTTTGTTTTTTTTTAATAGAGACGGGGTTTCACCGTGTTAGCCAGGATGGTCTCGATCTCCTGACCTCGTGATCCGCCTGTCTCGGCCTCCCAAAGTGCTGGGATTACAGGCTTGAGCCACCGCGCCCGGCAGGGAGTTCTATTTGGGAGAACTTATGAGTAAATCAAGAGTAAAAAGTGTAGTCTGTGTAAAGTATAGAAGAAATGCTGGGTGTGGTGGTGCACCTCTGTAATCTCAGCTACTTGGAGGCTAAGATGGGAGGATTCCTTGAACCCAGGAGCCCAGGAGTTTGAGAACAGTCTGGGTAACATAGTGAGACCCTTTCTCACCCATTCTCAGTGCATCCCCCCAAAAAATATATATGTGTGCGCACACACACACACACACACGCACGCAGAGGAAATTATTAGAAAACACACAGAACTGAATGTAAGTAGTATTAGGTGAGGATAAGAAGTAAAGGGATGGTAAGGAGGATTGGAGGAGGAGTAAATTATCTGCTATGGGACATCAGCTCTTCCTTTAGAGTAGGTTTAGGTTACATACCAACAGGGCCACTTTCTTCTGACAACAATGTACACTGACATGGGCAGAAAGAAACCATTTTATGGATAGCAAAACAAGTGGTTATTCTTTATTATAAATATAAGGAATGACTTGGATTACTTATTTATACTGTAAAATACTATGACCCCCCTCTCAGTCTCGTCTGAATTGTTTAATACATCTAATCAAATCTAGCTAGTTTAGTTTGTTAGTCCTGTCACCTGTCCATTCAGAAATACAGAGCATGGGCCAGGCGCAGTGACTCAACGCCTGTGATCCCAGCACTTTGGGAAGCCAAGATAGGCAGATCACTTGAGGCCGGGGGTTCGCTATCAGCCTGGCTGACGTGGCAAAACCCCACCTCTACTAAAGATACTAAAATTAGTTGGGCCTGGTGGCGCATGCCTGTAATCCCAGCTACTTGGGAGGCTGAGGCATGAGAATTGCTTGAGCCCAGGAGGCAGAGGTTGCAGTGAGCCAAAATTGCACCACTGCACTCCAGCCTGGGTGACAGAATGAGCCTCTCTTGAAAGAATAAATAAAAATAACAGAGCGCCTTCAAAATACCAGGCACTACACCTGTGCCCTGGGGAGGAACGCTGCTCGAAACAACCTGATGGGGTGCCTGTCTACCAGGGAGTTAGACCTTGCACACGTCAGAAGGCAGTTCCTGAAGCTGCCCAGAGCCAAGACAAAAGACAGAAGTGAGACAACTAGTTCAAACAAGATGAGAGCCATGAAGAGGGGCCAAGAGTGTGTATCGCACTGGAGGATTACTACGGGGTTTTCAAACCATGGTACTGTTTGGTGATTACCCTTGGGTTTCAGAAGAGGTGCCGTATACAATATTGCTTGGAGACACCTCATTCCACATAATACTTCTTGAGGTCCTGGATCGCATGTTAGAGGGCAGTGACAATATCTTGTCCTTGGCCATGCCATGGAAGGACCTTCTGTTTGTGTAGTTCCTACTCACAAGAAGAGTTTCCAGAAAATGAGTACATTAAAGGCAGAGGCGGAATCCCTGCAACAAATCATGCAGAGAGATAAGGGTTTATTCAACGTGGTCATCTTGTGAATGAAAAAGCTTCCGGTGTGAGGGTCTACTGTTGGCTCATATGACATGTATACTTTCATCCCTCTCTTCTCTTTGCCTCTATGACGGGGTACCAAAAAGGGAACTGTGACCTCAAGTGAATGGTTTGATTTTGCAGGTGCTGTTCTTTTTCCCCTAGGAACTAGCTAAGTTTCCAAACACTGAATTTGCAAATGGGATGAGCCAGAAATAGAGATTGGCTATTTTGTCAGTGGTGACAGTTAGCAGTGAGCTGATGATACTCAAGTCACTGGAGGTCAGACCATTTAAATCCTCAAATACCATCATGATATAAAATATAGCTACTGAAACAAGGGTTACAAGAAAGCAATAACTGCAAATCTGTGAGCAGTTTACGGACCAAGGAATTGTATGTGATGCGCAGACATGATGTCATTTCTACCTGGTAAGACCATAGGTACACTGAACTAAACAGAGTTTGTTTGGGATCCAAATTTTCCATTTGGCAAAGATTAAATCCCCAATAAGGGTTAGGCACCGGGAAGCAGATGAAGAAAATAGTTCATGCATCTGAGGAGCTCAGTGTAGTCAGGGAGACATGTATATTCAAATATTTGTCATTTGATTAGAATAGACAATGATAAGATTATTAAATTGATGGTTGCAAACAGGAGTGAATTATAGTGAGGTTAAAATTCAGAGAACCTGAGCTTACTCTGTCCCCTAGGCTGGAGTGCAGTGGCGGAATCTCAGCTCGCTGCAACCTCTCCCTCCCAGATTCAAGTAATTCTCCTGCCTGAGCCTCTCCAGGGGCTGGAATTACAGGCATGCACCACCACACCAGGCTAATTTTTGTATTTTTCAGTAGAGATTGGGTTTCATCATGTTGGCCAGGCTGGTCTCAAACTCCTTACCTCAGGTGATCCACCCGCCTCGGCCACCCAAAGTGCTGGAATTACAGGCGTGAACCAGTGAGCCACTGTGCCCAGTGCGCTCTCTCTCTCTCTCTCTCTCTCCTCTCTCTCTCTCTCTCTCTCTCTCTCTGTGTGTCCTTCTCTCTCTCTTTTTGACACAGGGTCTTGCTGTGTTGCCCAGGCTGGAGTGCAGTGGCACTGTCTTGGCTCTGCAGCCTCTGCCTCCCAGGTTCAAGCAATTTTCATGCCTCAGCCTCCCAAGTAGCTGAGATTGCAGGCGCAAACCACCACGTCTGGCTTTTTTTTTTTTTTTTTTTTTGCATATTTTTTAAAGAAAGGGTTTTGCCATGTTGGACAGGCTGGTCTCAAACTTCTGAGCTCAAGTGATACGCCCACCTTGGCCTCCCAAAGTGTTGGGATTATAGACGTGAGCCACTGCACCCGGCAACATTTCTCTTTAAAGTGAGGCTGAGCATCTTTCCATGTGGTTTTCACGTGATTTTCTGGGAATTCTTCATGTCTCTTGGCATTTTTGCCTATTGAATTCTGGTTCTGTCTTGTTTTGAGTTTAGGAATAAAGATATTTTATTATTATTATTATCATTATTATTATTATTATTTCAGACAGGATCTCACTCCATTGCTTAGGCTGGAGTGCAGTGGTGCGATCTGGGCTCACTGCAACCTCTGCTTGCCAGGCTCAAGTGATCCTCCCACCTCAGCCTCCCGAGTAGCTGGGACTATAGGCATGTGCCACCAAATCCAGCTATTTTTTTTTTTTTTAATTTTTTTGTGGAGATGATGTCCCACTATATTCTCCAGGCTGGTTTTGAACTCCTGGGCTCAAGCAAACCTCCTGTTTTGTAATCCCACCAAAGTGCTGGGATTACAGGTTTGAATCACTGTGCCCAGCTAAGATATTTAATTCTTTACAACTGACTGCCATGACTGGAGTTATTGATCAGTAGGATCGATTTCAATCAAATGCCCTTCTATAGGTGCATGTGGGATAGCTACCCTTTATGTGTGAGTTGCAGTTTTGGCCTTGCTGTGACTATAATTATCAGTGGGGATGGGGAGAACAGCCTGGAAATGCATTCTCAGCACTCCCAGGATGCTGAAACCTTGTCTCAGCCACCATGTGAGACCAGTCTTAATTATCCTGGTGAGTGAGTTGAGAATTATTTCAGATATTCTTTCGTATTCAAAGCTACCAAGCAGTATGTGTGCATGCACCCATTCAAGCACTTTTTAATGCGTACGATGAACCAGGCGTTGGGCTAGGTGCTCTGGGGAATAGAAAATAAAGACTTGTCTTAATCCCTGTCTGAATGGACTTTATGGCCCATTTAGGGAGGGGAGACACACACAGGCTGAACACAAGATGAAAAACAAAACAGCTATCGAGGGAGCCTGGACCAAGACCTTAAGATGAAGGATTGAAGGAAATAATTCCTTTAATTTACTGACAATTAGGTGCCAAACACTGTCAGCGGGTTTATAGAGTAATATGGTTTGGCTCTGTGTCCCCACCCAAATCTCATCTTGACTTGTAATCCCTACATGTTGAGAGAAGGACCTGGTGGGAGGTGATTGGATCAAGGAGGCGGTTTCCTTCATGCTGTTCTCATGATAGTGAGTGAGTTCTCCTGAGATCAGATAGTTTAAAACTGTGGCACTGGCCAGGCGTGGTGGCTCACGCCTGCAATCCCAGCACTTTGGGAGGCCAAGGTGGGTGGATCACCTAAGGTCAGGAGTTTGAGACCAGCCTGACCAATACAGTGAAACCCCATCTCTACTAAAAATATGAAAATTGGCCGGGTGCAGTGGCTCACGCCTGTAATCCCAGCACTTTGGGAGGCCGAGGTGGGTGGATCACAAGGTCAGGAGATCGAGACCATCTTGGCTAACACAGTGAAACCCCATCTCTGCTAAAAATACAAAAAATTAGCCGGGCACGTTGACTGGCGCCTGTAGTCCCAGCTACTCGGGAGGCTGAGACAGGAGAATGGCATGAACCCGGGAGGCGGAGCTTGCGGTGAGCCGAGATCGCGCCACTGCACTCCAGCCTGGGTGATGAGCAAGACTCCATCTCAAAAAAATACAAAAAACAAAATATGAAAATTAGCCGGGCGTGGTGGCGGGCACCTGTAATCCCAGCTACTTGAGAGGCTGAGGCAGGAGGATTGCTTGAACCTGTGAGACGGTGGTTGCAGTGAGCCGAGATTGCACCACTGCACTCCAACCTGGGTGTCAGAGCGAGACTCTATCTCAAAAACAAACAAAACAAAAACAAACAAAAACGCAGAGGTTGGCCTTGACTCCTTCCTTCCCGCTCCCATTCCAGACCCTGCTTTTTCAGCCACTGAAAAAGAAGCCACCTCCAGCCACTTCTGCTCACAGTCCTTCCAAAATATATATCCACAGTTTGTTGCTTCTCCCCAGCCCTGCAACCACCACCATGGGGAGCCTCTGTTATCTCTGAAGGACAGGAAGGTAGGCACCAGTCTTCCTGGAACATGGTGAGATTTTTTTCTCCCCCACTAGAGACATGGTCTTGCTCTGTCACCCAGGCTGGAGTGCAGTGGCCCCATCATAGCTCACTGCAGCCTCCTACCCCTGGGTTCAAGGGATTCCCCCAACCTCAGCCTCTTTAATAGCTGGGGCTACAGGCACAGGCCCCCATACTGGCTAAGTTTTTTATTTTTATTTTTATTATTTTTTTTGAGACAGAGTCTCACTCTGTCACCCAGGCTGCAGTGCGGTGGCATGATCTCCACTCACTGCAGTCTCTGCCCCTCAGGTTTAAGCAATTTTCATGCCTCAGCCTCTTGGAGTAGTTGAGAATACAGGTGTGCGCCACCATGCCCAGCTAATTTTTTTATATTTTTAGCAGAGACAAGGTTTTACAGTGTTGGCCAGGCTGGTCTCAAACTCCTGGCCTCAAGTGACCTTCCTGCCTTGGCCTCCTGCATCGCTGGGATTACAGGTGTAAGCCACCGCACCCAGCTCTGATCTGCTAAGATCTTATGTGGTCTCCCCATCTCCACTCAGACCCCACTTCTGCCATTCTCCCCGCAGAGCTGTCTGTTAAACATGCACATGGGATTCCGCTGCCCTCCTGTTCCCTGGTGGCCTCCCGTCACATTCAGAATAAAAGCCAAATTCTGTACTGGCCTTTTGGAGTGGGCAGAACTTTACTGCATCAGACTCTCTGGTATATTTTAGGATTTTTGCTTCCTGGGCCTCCGCCCAGTAAATGTCAATAGTCACTGTGACAACCACACGCATCCCACACATTACCAAACTCCCCCGGAGGCCCTTAGTGTTTCCCCTGATTGAGGAGCATTGGGTGATTCTGTGATCTCTTCCAAGCCTCCTGCCTCACGATGCTGTCATTCACCCAACAATATATGCAAACACTTTTCTTGTTTTTTTTTTTGTGAGACAGAGTCTCACTCTGTAGCCCAAGCTGGAGTGCAGTGGCGGGATCTCAGCTCACTGCAGCCTCCACCTCCTGGGTTCAAGTGATTCTCTTGCCTCAGCCTCCCAAGTAGCTGAGACCACAGGCACATGCCACCACACCTGGCTAATTTTTGTATTTTTAGTAGAGATGGGGTTTTGCCAATAGCAGGGCTGGTCTCGAAATCCTGACCTCAGGAGATCCAGCCGCCTTGGCCTCTCCACGTGCTGGGATTACAGGCATGAGCCACCATGTCTGGCCTATTCTGCTCTTTTTATTTGTTGATGAGTTGTCTGTCTTCTCCATGAGAATGCCAGCTCCAAGAGGACAGGGACTTGGCCTTGTTTATTGCAGTATCTCCAGTACCTAGAACAGTGCCTGGCCCAGGGTAGGTATGAATGGGTGAGTGAACGAGTGAATGACATCATTCTAGAGAAGGCAGCCACATGAGGATCTGGAGGGAGAGCATTTCAGGAAAGAGAATGTGTATGTGCAAATGGCCTGCTGCAGGAATTGGCTTGGGCACGTTTGAGGACTAGACAGCCAAAAGGAAGAGCAGATTTGGGGAAAAGATGATAGATTCAGTCTTGAACATTTTAAAGTTGTATCTGAGGTGCCAGATATCTGCCAGGATCTGGGAAGAAAACGAAGTTCACTCACAAGGGTTGAACCGAAGGGAATTTTAAGAAGGGACTGTTAGTGTAAGTAAGCAGAGGTCAGGGTTGCAACATGGGAGGGTGAAACACCAGGGACCTGCATCAGGAAGGAGCTCATTACACCTGCATTAGCAGGGTGCTTTTCTTCTGGGGGCTCTAGGGGAGAATCTGCTCTCTTGCCTTTTCCAGCTTCTCAAGGCTGCCCACATTCCTTAGCTCGTGACGCCTTCGTCTATCTTCAAAGCTGGTGATGGCCAGTCAAGCCTTTCTCACGTTACATTTCTCATTTTGGACATTCCTGCCTCCTCTCCCACTTATTAACATCCTAATGATGATATCAGGTCCTCCAGATAATCCAGAATAATCTCCCCACCTCAAGATCCTTGACTTAATCCTATCTGCAACCTCCCTTTTGCCATGTAAAGTAACATATTCACAGGTTCCAGGGATGAGGATGAGGACATCTTTGGGGGCCCATTATTCTGCTTATCACAGTATCCTTGGGCCTTAAGGATATAAGGATGGTAGGCCAGGCATAGTGGCTCAAGTCTGTAATCCCAGCACTTTGGGAGGCTGAGGTGGGAGGATCACCCGAGGTCAGAAGTTTGAGATCAGCCTGACCAACGTGGTGTAACTCCATCTCTACTAAAAATACAGAAATTAGCTGGGCGTGGTGGCACATGCCTGTAATCCTAGCTACTTGGGAGGCTGAGGCAGGAGAATCGCTTGAACCCAGGAGGTGGAGGTTGCAGTGAGCTGAGATAGCACTACTGCACTTCAGCCTGGACGATAGAGTGAGACTACATCTCAAAAAAAAAAAAAAAAAATGTATACAGGGATGGAAGAACAGTGTTCCTGGAATCTGGAGAGACCTGGAGCCATGAAGAAGGACTCCCCTGCTGGAGCTGCAGCCCCAGAAGGACTGAGCAGGGAAGGGCCAAATGCACTGACCTCTCTCTCCTGCCTCCCTTTGATCTCCAGGGCTGCCTCTCATTGTCCCAGCCCATCTGCAGGCCAGGTGGCCAAGCTGCGCAGGTGCTGCAGCCTGCAGGGCTTAGCCTCCCTGGGACAGATCAGGGCAGATAATGGATCTGGGGTGGAGATGGGGGGCAAATGGAGAGTAACATTGAAGGTATGGCCTGTGCATCAGCAGCCTCAGCCTGGCCTGGAACTGTTGGAAATGCAGTCTTGGACCCCACCCAAGCCCCACTGGATCAGAATCTGCATTTTATCCATGAGATCTTCAGGGGATTCACAGGTGCATTTGCAGTTTGAGACAAGCTGCACTGGAGGATTATTGATTTATTCTTAGAGACAGGACCTTGCTCTGTCTCCCAGGCTGGAGTGCAGCAGTGTGATCATAGCTCACTACAGCCTCGAACTCCTGGGCTCGGGCGATGCCCCTGCCTCGGCCTCCCGAGTAGCTGGGACCACAGGTGCACATCACCACACCCAGCTAATTAATTTTTTTTTTCTTTTTTTATGTAGAGACATGATCTCACTATGTTGCCCACATTGGTCTTGAACTCATGGACTTAAGCGATCCTCCCACTTCAGTCTCCCAAAGTGCTGGGATTACAGATATGAGCCATCATGTGCCACTGCACTGGAGGATTTCCATGTGGAGATAAAGGCTGTTGGAAATTATGCCCATGCCTGGGTCAGCTCATCTCTTGAGAATCATTTGTATCACAAGAGAAGCCACGAAGTCTAAGCTATGGAGTAAGAAGAAATCCAAAGACTAGATTTCAAAGAACAAGACAAGCATTATCACAAAATGTCTTGAAAATAACTTCAGATATTCTTAGACATTACACCTACCAAAACTGAATTTGTGAAATCCTAAGCATATGTTACATCCATCTAACCATAGGAAGAGAAGAGAAAAAAAAAAATGTAAAGGAAGCAAACTCTAAAATTAAAATCTGTTCAGGAGGTGACGGATGTCTGGGTCTTGACGGATTTCTAGACTTGTAAAAAGTAGTCGGTTTTTTTTCATCTTCATTCATCCATGTTTGATTATTGCTTTCTCATGACCATTATTTTTTTTTCTCATAGGAAAATAAATTTCTTTCTTTCTTTCTAAAGTGTTGATTCTCCCAAGTGTTGCTTTGTATGAAGGCTTTAGAAAATGTCTAACAATGGTTTGAGTGATAGACGGAAGAAACTCCCAGTGCCTCAGCTACACAAATTACTCTCCAGCGATGTCCTATTGTGTATTGATGTATTGGTTGAATACCTTTTCCACATTTGAAAATGCACTAAAACCTTTATTTAGGACCATCTAATTCCTATCTTTAGAGTTAACAATCAACCATCAGGTTTCTGCTTAGGGTAAGTTAAAACAGGTGTTTTGGTTGAGGACGATAGATACGTCTGCGTTTTAGGCTGCAGGTGCAGATGGAGCATTCTGTTCTAGGCGTGTTGATTTAGGAGGAAAATCAGAGTTTTGGAACTTTACAGGCTTGGGTTACTGTCCTGGGTTTGCCATTTACCAGCTGTGCAACGTTGGGCTTGTCAGTAAAGGCCTTCGGTCCACCCATCCTCTTTAGAAAAATGGAGCTACTTTGCCTACTTTATTGGGAAGGGTTGTTGAGAAGTTTAATGTTAATGGATGGCCTGGCGCTTAGTGGGTGCTCAGTAAACAGCTGTGTTCTTCCTATGAGGCTAGGGAATGTCTTTCAGGCCTTTGACATAGGCTGTTCCTGGGTTGTATGAATTTACCAGTTGGTAACACATAGCAGGGAGAATCAGTGCACAATATTCACAAATTGCATTAGGGTTTAGATAGCTCTTCCAAGAGGTAATTGTTAAGCAAAAACCTTTTACTTTTATTACAGTCTATTATTAGTATTGGAAGTCTTCAGTTAGATTTTCTCCCTGGTATGGAATGAAACTTAATTCAAATACACACAGGAGATGCAAACGTGTTATTATTTGCTAATGGCTTTTAATCTTGGGAACAGAGATAGGTAGATCATCACCTCGGCCTTGGATACTTGGGGGAAGTGCTTCCATTTTGGAGAGGGTGATTTTAAAGAGTTGAGAGTGGGGGAAGGCTGGGAGTCAAGAGCTGGTTAGGAGTCGTGCCTGTGTGATTTTGGTAAGTAACTTAAGCTTCCAGAGCCTCAGTTTCCTCACTGAAGAATGTGGCTGACAATTGTACCCTATTGCGCGGTGCCACTGTGAGGATTAAATGAGCTAATAGACATCATAAGAACAATTGTCGGTTTGTTTTTTTTGTTTTGTTTTGAGGCTAAGGTTAGCTCTATTGCCCAGGCTGGAGTGCAGTGGCACGATCTCAGCTCACTGCAACCCCTGCCTCCCGGGGTTTGAACCTAGGAGATTGAGGCTGCAGTGAGCCATGATCGTGGCACTGCACTCCAGACTGGGTGACACAGCGACACCCTGTCTCAAAAAAAAAAAAAGAAAAAAAAGTCATGATCTTGATGGAGCTTAGGTTGAGAAATAAAATTTATATTTTATATTTTTATCTTTTATTTCAATATCCATGAACTTTTTGAAGTCCCCTTATATATACAGGCACTGTGCTAAGGTGCCTGACATGCATTCTCTTATTAAATCCACAAAACAACCACACTGGGTAGTGCTATGGTTATCTTCACTTTACAGATGTGTAAATTGAGGCCTGATATGGTTTGGCTCTGCGCTCCATCCAAATCTCATAATCTAAATTTGTAATCCCCATGTGTCAGAGGAGGAGCCTGGCGGCGGGGGTTGATTGGATCATGGGGGTGGATTTCCCCCTTGCTGTTCTTGCGATAGTGAGTGAGTTCTCATGAGATCTTATGGTTTAAAGTGTGGCACTCCCCCTTCACTGTCTCGCCTGCTGCCATGTAAGACGTGCCTTGCTTCTCCTTCACCTTCTGCCATGATTGTAAGTTTCCTGAGGCCTTCCCACCCATGTGAGTCAATTAAACTTCTTTATAAATCACCCACTCTAAGGTATGTCTTTATAGCACTGTGAGAACAGACTAACACAAGGCCATTAGCTGCCATCTGTTGGTTGAGCGTTTATTAAGTGCTATGCACCATCTTACTGAAGTAAGATGCATGATCTTACTTCACTTCCAGAAACCTTAGAAACTATACTGAAAATACAACTTTAGACTAGGGTTGGCAAACTTTTCCTATAAAGGTCCAGATAGTAAATATTTGATGCTTTTGGGAGTCATACAATGATCTCTGTCGAGACTGTTCAACTCTGCTGCTGTGGTGCAAAAGCAGCCGGAGATGATTCATAAATGAATGAGCATGACTGTGTTCCAATAAAACTTTATTGAGGAACATTGAAGTTTAAATTTTATTTAATTTTCATGTAAAAACAATCACAAAATATCATTTTTCCTTCCTTCCTTTTTTTTTTTTTTTTTTTTTTTTGAGAGAGGGTCTCACTCTGTCACCCAGGCTGGAGTGCAGTGGGAGGATCATAGCTTACTGCAGCCTTGACCTCCTGGGCTCAAGGGTTCCTCCCACCTTAACTTCCTGAGTAGCTGGGACTACAGGTACACACCACCATGCCCAGCTAATTTTTCTATTAATGTTTTCCAACTATTTAAAAATGTAAAATGGCTCCTAATTCACAGGTCATATGAAAACAAGCAGTGGGGCTGGAACTGGCCTGTGGGCCGGGCTGTGGTTTGCCAAGCCTGGCTTTAGACCATCAGTTCCCTGAGGGCTGGAACCTTGCTGACCCTGCTCAGTGTGGTATGCCCAGTTTTTGACTCACCACCAGGTGGTCAGAACAAGTTTGTTGAAAGAATGAGTAAATGTGCGCTGATATCTCAGAAGCTGAAGGTGATGTTTCTCTCTACTTTGGGCAACAACTCTGACATACCTAGCATTTTTTTTTGGTTCAATATTAATAATCATGTCAGATTACAGGTGTACACTGGGGCTGTCTCAGGCAAACCAGGATGCATGGCTATGCCAATGTTCTTCACCAGGAAGATGATTCTTTGCCATAATGACAGTAGGACACCAATCCCTGTGTGTGGGGGGGTGGGGGGGTGGGGGGGTGTGCACACATGCCTGAGAGTGCTGAACAAAACTATGAATTTTTCTTTTTTCTTTTAAATCAAGGTCTTGCAATCTTGCCCAGGTTGGAGAGCAGTGGCTATTTATAAGTGTGATGATAGCATACTGCAGTCTCTAATTCCTAATCTCAAGCAATGCTCTTGCTTCAGCCTCCTGAGTAGCTGGAACTATAGGTGAGTGCCATCACGCCCAGCCTCCCACAATGTATTAAATTTGAAAAATTTCAAGTCTACAGAAGAGCTGCAAAAATAATATACTGATTCGATGAACACTCACACCCATCACCCTAATGTGGCCATCTTTAACATTGTGCCACATGTGCGCTGTCAATCATCTATCTATCATCGTTAGCTATCAATCCAACTATCTGTTCTATCTATCTACCTATCTATCTATCTGATCTATCTGTATTCATCTTTCTGTATCTATCATTTATTTTGTATCTACATCTCTGTATCTATCTATCTATCTGATCTATCTGTATTCATCTATCTGTATCTATCATTTATTTTGTATCTACATCTCTCTCTCTCTCTCTTTTTTCCTGGGTATGAAGTGCAGACATCATGGCATTTCACCCCTTCCATACTGCAATGTGCATCTCCTAAGAACACAGGCATCCTTTTTCATAACAATATATTGTTCATATTTAGAAAATTTAACATTGATACAATACTATCATATGAAATACAGTCAGTATTTGAGTTTTCCCAGTAATGTATTTTACAGCTAAAAAAGCCCAGAACCCAATTAAGAATCATGCTGGCATTTATTAGTCACTTTTATTCAGTCTCTTGGAATCCAGAACAGTCCCTTGGTTCTTTTTGTCTTTCATGGCATGGGTACTTGAAGAGCATGGATCAGGTATTTCTTACAGTCTCTCAGTGTGGATTTGTTTGATTGCTTCCTGGTGATTGCATTGGAGTGAAATATTTCTGGTAAAAATATGATACGGGTGATGCTGTGTTCTTAGTGCATTCCATCACCAGGCACGTAATGTCATTTGTCCCATTATCAATGATATTAGCCTTGATTACCTGGTTAAAGTGATATTGTCAGATTTCTCCCCTGTAAAGGAATCTTTTCCATTCATAATTAACATCTGCCATTTTGTAACTCAGGAGAAATATCATTCAGGTGAAGAAAGCATTGAAGCGTGTAAGCAGGAAAAGACAAAACAGGTGTAAGAGGCTCTGTCTGGCAGACATGGTTGGCCCAGCTTCCACGTTCTTAGAACTTAAGGGCAACTGCATGCAACCAGTGAAATAGCTGATGGCTTTTTGCTCCATGGCTGTATGTATGCAAAACAGCACTCTTGCCCAGCAAGTGTAGATTTATTGATTGTGTTAACTCTTCATGATTCAGTAATTCGGATGACTGCCGGGGTGCAGCAAATCTTTCTTGAGAAGTTGCATTAGTTTTCACATCACGTAGCTGCCAAAGTAGAGGACATGGCCAGCTTCCCCTCCTCTCTACAGTCTTTTCAAGGGCAGCAGCTCAGACATATGTTGTTCCAGACCACCATATCTCTCACCTGATGATTATAATTGTCCCCCAGATGGTCCCCCACAACATCCACTCTGCTCGCCTCCTCACCCCGGTGCATTCTCCTTGAAGCAGCCTCAGTGAACTTTGCAAAAACTTAAATCAGGCTGGGCACGGTGGCTCATGCCTGTAATCCCAACACTTTGGGAGGCTGAGGCGAGTGGATCACCTGAGGTCAGGAGTTCGAGACCAGCCTGGCCAACATGGTGAAACCCCGTCTCTACTAAAAATACAAAAATTAGCTGGGTGTGGTGGTGTGTGCCTGTAGTCCCACCTATTTGGGAGGCTGAGGCAGGAGAATGGCTTAACCAAGGAGGTGGAGGTTGCAGTGAGCCAAGATTGTGCCACTGCACTCCAGCTTGGATGACAGGGCAACACTGTGTCTTAACAAAACAAAGCAAAACAAAAACAACCAGAAAACAAACCCCCCTGCTCAAATCAGATGATTAACCCTCTCCTTGAAACTTCTCCCATTGCCCTTAGAATAAAGATCTAAATCCTTACTGTGACTTACCCTGGATGGCCTGGCCCTTACCATTCTCTCAGATCTCATTTTCTTCCTCTCTTGCCTGTCGCTGCTTTCTGAACCCAGCCACAATGCCTTTCTTTCTGTTTCACAAAAATGCTTCTGCCTCAGGGCCTTTGCATATGCTTACAGTGCTTCTGCCAGAGACACGCCTCTTTCATTCTCCCACTAAGATAACAGTTTGTGTTGTGTGCTCACTAGGAAGTGGCCCAGTTTCAGATATGACTGGATCCCAAGGCTCCAATAAAGTTGGAAGGAATTTATCTCTTGACTCAATGTTGGCTTTGTGGAGGCCATTTCTCTTCTCAGGGTGGCAAGATGGCTGCCAGTATCTCCAGGCTTACATTCTACCTTCTCTGTAGCTCCTAGGAAAAGAGAGCCCCTCTTTCCTGCTAGTTCTTATACAGACTGTGGGATTGGCTTGAATTAGATCACCACAGGTCCCATGTCTACTCCTGAACCAATCCCTACCGGCAGGAGGAGGGAATGCACTCATTGATCAGGCCTGGGTCCTGTGATGACCCCTAGGAAGAGGGCGTGGATTGGCCTTTCCTACAACTCATGGACTAAAAATGGGGGAGGGGAATTCCCCTAAAGAAAACAGGGGTGCTGTTACCAGATGAGGGGGAGTGCATACTGGGCAGCAAAATAAAAGAGGCTCATTATGGGATATAGCAAGGATTTAAGGAGGCAAAGCTTGAGGCACCTTTCTCTGGAAGATACTAACCTTTTTTTTTTTTTTTTTTTTTTGAGACGGAGTCTCTCTGTCGCCCAAGCTGGAGTGCAGTGGCGCAATCTCGGCTCACTGCAAGCTCCGCCTCCCGGGTTCACGCCTTTCTCCTGCCTCAGCCTCCTGAGTAGCTGGGACTACAGTCGCCCGCCACCTCCCCCGGCTAATTTTTTGTATTTGTGGTAGAGACGGGGCTACACCTTGTTAGCCAGGATGGTCTTGATCTCCTGACCTCGTGATCCACCCGCCTTGGCCTCCCAAAGTGCTGGGATTACAGGCGTGAGCCACCGCGCCCGGCCATATTTATTTATTTATTTATTTATTGATACAGAGTCTCGCTCTGGCACCCAGGCTGGAGTGCAGTGGTGCAATCTCAGCACACTGTAGCCTCTGCTTCCTGGGTTCAAGCAATTCTGCCTCAGCCTCCCGAGCAGCTGGGATTACAGGCATGCACCACCATACCCAGGTAAATTTTGTATTTTTATTAGAGACGGGGTTTCACCATGTTGGCCAGGCTTGTCTGAAACTACTGGCCTCAGGTGATCCGCCCATCTCATCCTCCCAAAGTGTTAGGATTATAGATGTGAGCCACCGTGCCTGGCCTAGGCTGTCTCTTAAATTGTGCCTGGCTTTTATTTACCCTTACTGTTTTCTGAACAGGTCAAGGACAGAACTGACACCCCCTTACAACAAATCTCCACACCTTGGCCACTTTAAGTAATTGGTATTTTATTTTAATTTTTTTGAGAGACAGGGGTCTCAATCTGTCATCCTGGCTGAGGGCAGTGGAATGATCATGGCTCACTGCAGCCTCAAATTCCTGGATTCAATTGATCTTCCTGCCTATTTTTTAAATTAATTAATTAATTAATTTGACACAGTGTCTCACTCTGTTGTCCAGGCTGGAATGCAATGGTGCAGTCTCGGCACACTGCAACCTCTGCCTCCCAGATTCAAGTGATTCTCCTGCCTTAGTCTCCTGAGTAGCTGGGATTACAGGCGTGCACCACCACACCTGGCTAATTTTTTTGTATTTTGAGTAGAGATAGGGTTTCACCATGTTGGCCAGGCTAGTCTTGAACTCCTGATCTCAGGTGATCTGCCCACCTCGGCCTCCTAAAGGGCTGGGATTACAGGTGTGAGCCACCATGCCTGGCCTACTTTTTATTTTTTTGAGATGGAGTCTCTCTCTGTTGCCCAGACTGGAGTGCAGTGGCATGATTTTGGCTCACTGCAACCTCAGCATCTGGGGTTCAAGTGATTCTCCTGCCTCAGCCTCCCATGTAGCTGGGATTACAGGCATGTGCCACCATACCCAGCTAATTTTTAGTAGAGATGGGGTTTCGCCATGTTGGCCAGGCTGGTCTCGAATTCCTGACCTCAAGTGATCCACCTGCCTCAGCCTCCCAAAGTGCTGGGATCACAGACATGAGCCACTGTGCCTGGCCAAGGTATCTAGAATTCTATACATTAACAAACATGCCTGCACTGGACACAGGAGGAAGCCAGATGGAAGCACCTGAGTATATGCTAAACAACAGTACTGGGTAGTTTAAAAACACACTGCTTATCTGGCTGGGTGTGATGTTTCACACCTGTGGTGGGAGGATCACTTAGACCAGAAGTTTGAGGCTGCAATGAGCTATGATTGTGCCACTGCACTACAGCCTGGGTGACAAAACAAGACCTTGTCTCTAAGATAAAATGAGATAAAATCGCTTATCTGAAGGGAGAAATGTCTTCCTTTCATAGCCACAGAGCCTGGTGCCTTCATTTAAGGGGACGCGGAGAGCTAGACTCCTTGCATCTGACCTTGCCCAAGGCTGGGGTCTGATGTCCTTTAGTCATGATGCCTGTGCCTCATGAAGGGCCATCATTGGGCGGGTGGTTAAAATGTACTGTGGAGTGAGTGTGAGTGTGGGAGCTGACCTCCAGCCAGGGTAATGAATGGGCTTTTTGCATCGGACAGGCACCTCCCATTCTACAGGCAGCAGAGACAGATGGAGGAGTCTTAATGCTACATCAGGGACAGCTGTGGGCAGCTCGCCTGGATTTTTTTTTTTTTTTTTTTTTTTTCAAGAGACGGGCTCTTGCTCTGTCACCCAGGCTGGAGTGCAGGGGTGCAATCTTGGCTCACTGTGCCCTGGGACTCCTGGGTTCAAGTCATCCTCCTGCCTCAGCCTCCTGTGTAAATGGGACTATAGGCGTGCACCACCACACCTGGCTCATTTTTAAAAACTTATTTGTAGAGATGGGGGGAGAGGTGTCTCACTATGTTGCCCAGTTGGTCTGGAACTCCTGGTCTCAAGCAATCCTCCTACCTTGGCCTCCCAAAGTGTTGAGGTTACAGGTGCGAGCCATTGTGCCCATCCTTCACCTGGACTTCTGTGTCATCCAGTCTCCCTCTGCTTTGTAAACAGATCCAAATTCTAGTTTTTACCTTAATCCTACCCTAACCCTAATCCCATCCCAACACCTACCCTAACTTTAACCTTTATCCTAACCCTTATCTATATCCTAATCCTAATCTTACCTGTCCCCTCGTCCTAAGCTTTGCCATAAACTTAACCCTTATTCCTAATTTTTATCTTAACTGTAACCCTTATTGGTCCCTAACACTGAACCCTAATCCTTCCCCTAATCCTCCATTTCTCCTCTGTAGCCACACATTTATTTGTCTGCTCATTCATTTTTTTTCACCCATATTTATTGAGCATCTGCTCTGTCAGTCAGGGTTCCACCAGGAAAGAGAAGGCACAGTTTAACTGTGTCTCAATTGAGGTGAATCTGATAAAAAGACTGTTTATCATGAGGTGGGTGAGGTCAAGGGAACTGAAGCGTATGTTGAGGCACTGAGCTGGGGGCTAGCGTGGTGAGGAGCAGTTACCACCTGTTGGGTGAGGGGAGTGTTGGGGGAACCCAGTGACAGCCAGTGCTCTAGAGGAGGGGCTGCTGGCAGGCACTGTTGTCAGGGAGGTGCATTGTCGCAGTTTTTGCCATAAAACAGCCCAGATCAGGAAGCAGGTGGGAAGGGAGCGCCTGGACCTCCTCCTCCTCTTGCCTTCCTGGCCTCTGTGAGTACTAGTTTCTATTGGCTGGACCTGCCTGGAACCAGGGCGTAGAAGTCCTTGGGGGTCAGCTCCTGGTCCAGGACATACGCAGAGTGGACAGGAATGAGGGTAACCAGCATGTATACTGTGTGCCAGGCACTGTTCTGGGCCTAGGGTAACAGCAAGTGAACAAGGCACACTAAAATCCCTATACTCTGGCTGGGCATGGAGACTCACGCCTGTAATCCCAGCACTTTGGGTGGCTGAGGCAGTGAATCATCTGAGGTCAGGAGTTTGAGACCAGCCTGGCCAACATGGTGAAACCCCATCTCTACTAAAAATACAAAAATTAGCTGGGCGTGGTGGTGGGTGCCTGTAATCCCAGCTACTTGGGAGGCTGAGGCAGAACCTGGGAAGCGGAGGCTGCAGTGAGCCGAGATCTCACCATTGCACTTCAGGCTGGGTGACAGAGCAAGACTCTGTCTCAAAAAAAAAAAAAAAATTCCCATCCTCATGAAGTTTGCCTAGTAGTGAGAGCAGACAGCCCAAGCAGCAAGTTAACAAATGACAAGTCAATTTCAAACAGTGAGAAATGCCATGAAAATAAAGAAGGATAATGGACCGAGCAGAGTCAGCACATTTTTTTCTGTAAAGGGTTGGATGTTAGACACTTTGGTTTCATGAGCCCTAGGATCTCTGTCACAACTGTTCAACTCTGTCATTGTAGCACAAAAGCAGCCACAGATGATCTGCAAATGGATGGGCATGGCTGTGTTCAAGTAAAACTTTATTTACAAAAACAGACTGGTACAGTGTAATCTCAGCACACTGGGAAGCTAAGGCAGGAGGAATCACTTGAGCCCAGGGATCTTGAGTTTGAGACCAACTTGGGCCACATAGCAAGACCCCATTTCTCCAAGATAAAAAAATTAGCTGATGTGGTGGTGTGTGCCTGCAATCCTGGCTACTTGGGAGGCTGAGGTGGGAGGATTGCTTAAGCACAAGAATCCGAGGCTGCAGTGAGCTATGATGGTGCCACTGAACTGCAGCCTGGGCAACAGAGCGAGACCCTGTCTCAAAACACAAAAACAAACAAAAAAGCAAGCAGTGGGCAGGATTTGACTTGCTGATTTCTAGGCTAGAGAATGACTTGGTGGTGGAGGTGGAGGGGCGGGGGTAGGCAGTGGTTAGATAGGGTGGTCAAGGAAGGCCTCTCTGAGGAGGTGACATTGACCTGAGGCCTGAATGACAAGAGGGCTCGTCATGAACCAGGCAGGCAAAGACCTGAATCTGAGTCTTAGAGAGGGAACAGCATTCATCCAGCAGCAGAGATTCACCAAGCCGGGTAAATATCTCTCCGGGCTAGGTATTATTGTAGGCCCTGGGGCCCTCAGCAGCAAACAAAGCAGACAAAACGCTTGTCCTGGTGGAAGTGACAGTCCAGACAAAGGCCATGAGGGTGCAGTGGTGGGCTGGGGCATGGTGTGGCAAGAGTTGAGCATCTTTCGGGATTTAAGGATCTTAAAGGATTTCATAGAACCTCAGAGACCAGAAGACATGGGGTGGGAGGGAGGAATGGGCAAGGACACAGGACTTGTGGAGAGCAGTTTGCAGGAAAAAGCTTCTGTTCACAGATGATCTTTTTCACCCTGCTTCTCAGTGCGTGGTGCATCCAGGCGCGAGAAATGCCAACTGCTGGAGGCAGAGGCTGGGTGAGGCCAAGCCACCAGCGCTGGTTGGAATTGGCAGGACAACTCAGGGAGGGTGGCCCTGGCTATCTCTGGCATGGCTTTCGGGGGAATGAAACACACCTCATGTGCCCTCTTTTAGGGACCACAAATGGCATTATTTATGTACCTGTCTCCCATGGGGATGCTGTGCTGGAGTGCCCAGGCTGTTGTCCATTCATGGAGCCAGAGCTGGGAGGCTTGGTCCAGGGATCCCATTCAACAACCCTCAGGTGGCATCTGGTCCATAGATCCATAGATGCATCTTTTTTTTTTCTTTTTTGAGACAGGGTCTTACACTGGACTGTAGTGGCATGATAATAGCTCACTGCAGCCTCCATTCCCCAGGCTCAAGCAATTCTCCCACCTCAACCTCTGGAGTTGCTGGGACCACACATACCCACCACCATGCCTGGCTAATTTTTGAATTTTTTGTAGAGATGCAGTCTCCTTATGTTGCCCAGGCTGGTCTCAAACTTCCGGGCTCCGGCAGTCCTCCCACTTCGGCCTCCCAAGGTGCTGGAATTGCAGATACATCTGCCTAGATGCCTCTCGTTTGATCCCAGACAGGATTTTTTGTTTTTGTTTCTTTTAAATTGAGGTGAAATTCACATAACATAAAATTAAGAATTTTAACGAGTACCATTCAATGGCATTTAGTACATTCACATTGTGGTGCAACCATAGCCCCTATTTAGTTCCAAAACATTTTCATCACCCCAAAAGAAAATCCTGTATTTATCATACAGTCACTTCCCATTTTCTCCTCCCAGACAGGGTTTTAAAAATATGCAAATTAGTTAACATGAAGAGGAAAAGGAGATTTTTCACTCAAATTAGATTTCAGCTTTTTCTCCTTCCTTCCTTCCTTCCTTCCTTCCTTCATTTCCTTCCTTCCTCTTTTTCTTTTTTATTTTCTTTCTTTCTCTTCCTTCCTTCCTTCCCTCCCTCCTTCCTTCCTTCTTTCCTTTCTTCTCTTCCTTCCTTCCTCTATTTCTTTCTTTCTCTCTTTCTTTTTTTCTTTCCTTCCTTCCTTCCTTCCTTCCTTCCTTCCTTCCTTCCGACAGGGTCTCACTTTGTTGTCCAGGCTAGAGTGCACTGGTGTGATCATAGCTCACTTCAGGCTCGACCTCCAGGGCTCAAACAATTCTCCTGTCTCAGACTCCCAAGTACCTGGGACTACAGGCACATGTCACCACATACAGCCAAGATTTCAGCTTTCTCTGAAAAACAGGATTGCCTGGTAATACCAGGCCTGCATTTTTCCCTGGCAACAAATGGCAGCCACCCCCTTTCCAGGGGGCCCAAGTGTTCCTTTCACCAGAGTCCTTACCACTTCCTGTGTCTGTGACATGTTGGTTGAGTGCCACTTGTTGTCATGTATCAGCACATTCCTGCTGTCACAGTAGAGTTAGGAGAAAAGTGAAGTATTTCTTTTCACCAGTGCCACTTTGAAAGGGGAAGAACAAAAGGTGGATTGAGAGGGCTCTGTGTTCAAAGTCGATGAGAAATGAACATTTTTCTTTCTTTTCTTTTCTTTTTTTTTTTTGAGATGGAGTCTTGCTCTGTCGCCCAGGCTGGAGTGCAGTGGCACAATCTCGGCTCACTGCAACCTCTGCCTTCTGGTTTCAAGCAATTCTCCTGCCTCAGTCTCCCGAGTAGCTGGAATTACAGGCACCCTCCACCAGGCCCGGCTAATTTTTGTATTTTTTAAAGTAGAGATGGGGTTTCACCATGTTGGCTAGGCTGGTCTCGAACTCCTGACCTCGTGATCCACCCACCTTGGCCCCCCCAAAGTGCTGGGAAAAGAAATGAGCATTTTTCTTTGTAGAAATAATGCTCTTGTTACAGGCTTAATGTGCAAAGTATGTCTGTGACAAAAAAAATAAAAAAAGAACAATCTAAGACATTATTAGGAGACAACCCTTTTTGATTTCACTCCCTATCATACCTGACTTCTGTAAAGCAGACCTGCCTCACTCTATTCACTGTAACTCATTCTCACTGAGGCTCAGAGAGGGCAAGTGGCTTGCTTAAGGACACACAGCATATTTGTCGATGCAGAGCTGGGGCTGGAGCTTAGACTGCTTGCTTCCTCATCGTGTGCTTGTTTTACTTCGTCATCATCTGTGAAACTGTCTGCAATTGCCACCTCTCTCTGGGGACACGCCTGAGTCCTCACAGTCTCTGGAAGAAAGTGCAGTGCGATTCTTTAATCTCTCTGGCTGCATTTCATCTTTCCCAAGTGTTAATGGTGCTTTCCGTCATGCAATGCTCCAAAGGAAAAACAAACAAACAAACAAACAAAAAAAACCTGGGTTATCTCCCTGGCCTTTTGCCATCTCAGAGAGATGTTTTTAAAAATGATGATTTTGTTATCTTTCCCCGAATACAAAATCATTCTAGCAACCTCTGCTAAAGGCACCTTGGCCAGACCTGATCCAGCCATCTTTCTTCGCTCTGGCCCCACAGCCCAGCCTTCCTATTTATCATATATCCAGGCTCCCAGGCTGTCCAACCCTGGATTGATACATTTTTGAATGTTTTCTTTTTTATTTCCTCTATCCAAGTAGTTATGAACTCCTTTGGTGAATGCACTGCTTTTTGTCATCTAGTGGTAAAAAAAAAAAAAAGGGAGTCGGGGGACATGGGCATCAGACAGTCCTGGGTTCTGCTCCTGACTCTGCTAGTTTTTGTCTATGAGCTATGGGCAAGTTTGGTAATGTCATCAAAACCTCAGTTCCAGTGGAGGATTTGCTGCCCCAACTGCTGGGGGTGCTGACAGCAGATGGCTCTCAGCTGTTAACCCCTTTAGCAATCCCTTCAGCAGCAGAGATACCTTGTTCAAGGTTATTCCACTTCCTGGAACAGTTCACAGCGCAAGGCAGATCGAGATGGGCATAAAGGCTTGTCCATCTGGACCCAACTTGAGACATCACCAGTTTAGCTCCAGGACTCCCTGTAGGGTAGGCTAGGATGTGGTTGGCCCTGCATCACAGCTCAACTTCCCCCTATGCCCACTCCTGCTTCCTTCCTCAATCGTCCCCAGGGATTGATTCCAAGGGACATCCCTTAATATGTCACCTGGATGCTAAACTTGATCTCAGAGACAGCCTCCTGGGGAATGACACTTGGGAGAGTGGGTGGTAATCACACCTACACCACTGCCTTGTTTTGGGGATCAATGAGGCAGTCATGGTAGCAGGCACACAGTGAGTGTTCAGATAGTGTCATTATTAGCATATTCATTCCCTAGGTGCAAGGCATTGTTCAGGGCACGGAGACACAAGTGGGCATTGTCACTTCTGGTTCACAGTGGAGAAGCCAAGACTTGCCAAAGGTCACACGGTTGGTTCATGGTCCAGGGGGATTTGATGAGTGAATCCTTGTAAATAAAGTGCTTAGCATGGTACCTGCCATACAGTATATGCTCAATGAATGACAGTTATCACTACCACCATTTATGATAATTACTCATTTGGCATACTCTCTGTGCCCCAGGAACTTGTATGTGATAATTAGAGGGCTACATCATACATAATCATACATAGTAATTTTTTTTTTTTTCTTTTTTTGAGTCTGGGTCTTACTCTGTCACCCGGGCTGGAGTGCAGTGGTGTGGTCTCGGCTCACTGCAACTTCCACCTCTTGGGCTCAAGCAATTCTCCCACTGCAGCCTCCCGAGTAGCTGGGACTATAGGCGTGCACCACTACGGCCAGCTAATGTTTGTATTTTTTGTACGGAAAGGGTTTTGCCACATTTGCCAGGCTGGTCTTGAACTCCTGGGCTCAAGAGATCTTCCCGCCTATGCCTTCTGAAGGGCTGTGATTACAGGCATGAGCCACTGTGTTCGTTCCATACACAGTATTTATTTATTTATTTTTCTTTTGAGACAGTCTCACTCTGTTGCCCACGCTGGAGTGCAGTGGTGTGATTTCGGCTCACTGCAACCTCTACCTCCTGGGTTCAAGCAATTCTCGTGCCTCAGCCTCCCAAGTACTTAGGATTATAGGCACGAGCCACCATGCCTGGCTAAGTTTTATGTGTGTATGTATTTATATATATTTTTTAATAGAGACGGGTTTTCACCATGTTGGCCCGGCTGGTCTCGAACTCCTGGCCTGAGGTGATCAGCCAGCCTTGGCCTCCCAAAGTGCTGGGATTACAGTCGTGAGCCACCACACCCAACCCCATTAATTCCTTCTGAATTGCAGGTTCAGCATGTGCCAGGCACTGTGCTAGGTGTTGCAACTTCAGCTGTGAACAAGATGGATACGATCCCTACCTTGCTGAAGTTTATAGCCTGGTGGGGAAACAGATGAAAAAATAAATAAAGGCACAAATAAGTATATAATTGCATCTTGTGAAGGAAAAATGGCAGCATGGGTGGATGGTGGGAGTGGTGGTTGGAGGCAGCCGTTTTAGGAGGTCAGGGAGGGTCTCTGTGAAGAGGGGACACTTAAAAAGAAACCTGAAGCATGAGAAGGAAGCAGCCAGCCAAGGAATGGGCAGAAGAGCTTTCCTGGCAGAGAAAACAGCACAGGCAACAGTCCCGGGTAGGAAGGAGTCCTGCCTATTCTAGGAGTTAAAGGTATGGCTGCAGGAGATGAGGGAGCAGGCTAGCAGCCTGGGAAAAGGCTGTGTCAGAGGCGTTGGAACCAGAGTGACTCCATCTTGAATAGGGGCTGGGTAAAATGAGGCTGAGACCTGCTGGGCTGCATTCCCTGGAGGTTAGGCATTCTTAGTGACAGCATGAGATAGGTGGTTGGCACAAGATCCAGGTCACAAAGACCTTGTTCATAAAACAGTTTTCCATAAAGAAGTCAGCTAAAACTCACCAAAACCAAGATGGCAATGAAAGTGACCTCTGGTTGTCCTCGCTGCTCATTACACGCTAATTAGAATACATTAGCATGCGAAGAGACACTCCCAAGAGCACCATGACAGTTCACAAATGCCACGGCAACGTCAGGAAGTCACCCTAAATGGTCTAAAAGGGGAAGGAACCCTCTGATCCGGGAATTGCCCACCTAGTTCCCAGAAAACTCATGAATAATCCACCTCTTGATTAGCATATGATCACAAAATAACTGTAAGTGTACCCAGTTGAGCAGCCCATGCCGCTGCTCTGCCTATGGAGGAGCCATTCTTCATTCCTTCACTTTCCTAGTAAACTTACTTTCATTTTACTCTGTGGACTCACCCCGAATTCTTTCTTGCATGAGATCCAGGAACCCTCTCTTGGGGCCTGGATTGGGACCGCTTTCTGATAACAGCTGGAGAAGTAGAAAGGAGCCCCATGGTGCAAGGGGTACAGGGGACTTAGGCCTCAGCATGAGGGCTTTCATTGTACTTTGGGTAGAATGGGAAGCCGCTAAAAGCCCTTAAACAGGTGAAAATCACAATACAATTTGCTTAAAAAAAAAAAGAAGAAACTCTGGCAAATGAATAAGGTTATTACTAGCAGTATTAACATCCACACTGAAAATAATGGATGCTGGTCTCTGTTGTGCAAAACGTCTGTCCTTTCTCTCATTTACCCTGAAAACTGAACTTTTTTTGCAGGTTGTGTCACATCTATAAGACCTTCTGCTGGAAAGGAATCCCATTCTTCCCAATCTTTGTGGAATATTTAGAGCTGTTGTTACAAGTATTCTTGATCTACAGCCACAATATCTGAAGGATTTACTTCCTGTGATTTAAGGGGAATGACTAAGATTTTTGCATATTTTCTTCCTTCCTTCCTTCCTTTCTCTCTTTCTCCCTTCTTTCTTTCTTTCTCTCTTTCTTTCTTTCTTTCTTTCCTTTCTTTCTCTCTCTCTCTCCTTCCTTCCTTCCTTCCCATCTCCGTCCCCTCCCCCTCCCCTTCCCCTTCTCCTCCCTTCCTTCCTTCCTTCCTTCCTTCCTTCCTTCCTTTCCTTGCTTGCTCTCGCTCTCGCTCTCTTTTTCTTTCTTTATGAGACAGAGTCTCTCTCTGTCACCCAGACTGTAGTGCAATGGTGCAATCTCAGCTCACTGCAACCTCTGCCTCCCGGGTTCAAGCAATTCTCCTGCCTCAGCCTCCTGAGTAGTTGGGACTACAGGCGCCCACCACCATGCTTGGCTAATTTTTGCATTTTTAGTAGAGATGGAGTTTCACCATGTTGGCCAGGCTGGCCTCGAACTCCTGACCTCAAGTAATCTACCCGCCTCAGCCTCCCAAAGTGCTGGGATTATAGGTGTGAGCCACCAAGCCCGACTGAGATTTTTGCATATTTCAAGTGAGAAATTGATGCAGGAGCAATCTTACTTCACAAAGACCGATCTCTTCCGTGGGCCATTCCCAGCTACTCTAGTGTCTCATAATCTCTCTTCCTCCCTCCCAATCTCTCTTCCTCCCTCCTGCTGCCCTGCAGAGAATGGTCGGCTCCCAGCTGGAGCAAGTTCATCCAGTTGAGAAGATGATGTTTGCATAATTTGAATAATAATTTTCCATAATAGAGGCTCTCATTGAAATGATGTAAATCACCCCTCGGTTCTCTCTTCAGATTATTATTCATTCATTCAGTGAGATCACTTTTAGGGGATGAGATAGAAATATTTACAGAAGACAGAGGATCAAGTGTGGAGGCTTTGATGATTTCTAGTGAAAAAATGTTTTTGTCTTGTTTGGTTTGATGCATTGGAGGGTGGAGACTGGAGCTGAATGTACAACATTTTTGTGCAACTCAGTGGATCTTTTTTTTGAGACAGGGTCTCATTCTGTTGCTCAGGGTGGAGTGCAGTGGTGCCATCTTGGCTCACGGCAACCTCAGCTTCCTGGGTTCAAGAGATTCTCCTGGCTTGGCCTCCCAAGTAGCTGGGACTACAGGTGCCACCATGCCTGGCTACTTTTTAAATTCTTTTGTAGAGACAGGGCCACCCAAAGTGTTGGGATTATGAGCATGAGCTCCCACCACGCCTGGCCTCATAACCTAGTAGATCTTAATGCGAAATCTGCCCTGGGTCAGTGGGGGTGGGGGAAAGGGGGGTAGAGGATGGGGACAAAGAAGTAGGTCTAAGGGTAGGGAGGAAGGAGTGGGACCAACTCAGTCTCTGGACACCTCTTTGTGAGATGTACCTGAGGAGGCCTTCCGACCCCCTCTTCCTCCCTCTCTGTATCCTCTGTCTTTAATGGATTCAGACCTAGTGTGTATTTACCTCCTTTTTAAAACAAATTTATTTTTTTCGAGACGGCGTTTCACTCTTGTTGCCCAGGCTGGAGTGCAATGGTGCAATCTCAGCTCACTGCAAACTCTGCCTCCTGGGTTCAAGCGATTCTCCTGCCTCAGCCTCCCAAGTAGCTGGGATTACAGGCATGCACCACCACGCCCAGCTAATTTTGTATTTTTAGTAGAGACAGGGTTTCACCATGTTGGTCAGGCTGGTCTCTACCTCCCAATCTTAGGTGATCAGCCCACCTCAGCATCCCAAAGTGCTGGGATTACAGGTGTGAGCCACTGCACCCAGTCCCTCCTTTTCTAATGGAAAGAAAAATGGGCTTTGGGGCTGAGCAGACCTGTTAGTGTTCTTTGGTTGCAAGCAACAGAAATCTGTTCACTTTTGGTTAAGCCAAAGGTTTAGGAAGTAGACTGTAGGCAGGGGGCATCCAATTGGCCAAGGTTGGCTTCCATGCCTGCTTCTTGCCCTGGGGTGGTGGAGGTACCTTGCAGCACCACTCCCCACATTTGCGGCGCTCAAAGCAAGAGTATAAAAGGAAGCCTTTGCACCACTTGTCTACAAGTGGCAAAGCAACCAGATAAACTATTAGATGAAGTATGATCTGTCCTCCTACCTTGGCATATATACCTGAATAAGGACCTGGAAGGCCAGGTTTGAATTAGAATCTTGGACCCCTCAGAGTTATGGACCAGCATGTGGTGACTTGGGAGGGGCCAGCCCTTGGTTTATGGTCCACTCTGCCTTCTCTTCTAACTCTTGGTTCTGTCCTGCACTCTGAGAGACTGGGAAGGAAGGGCATGGACTCAGGGTGGGCACATCCCTGGGACCCCACAAACTCTTTACCCACATGGCCAGAGGCCAAGCAGGACCCTTTAAAGAGTGGTCCCCAGGGCAGGGTGGGCCTGGCACCAAAATTGACAGCCTGCTCACCTGTAGTAAAAGGGGCAGGGCAATTCCTCAAATCAAAAAGGAAATAGAAGCTGCATAGAGAGAAGACAAATATTTATCCCACCTGAGGTCTTATCTAGTCTTTTCTGCAGCTAGGGGTCTTTTGATATCAAGAAAGAAAAACCCAGCCGGGTACAATGACTCACTCCTGTAATCCCAGCACTTTGGGAGCTAAGCTGGGCAGATCACCTGAGGTCAGGAGTTCAAGACCGGCCTGGCCAAAATGGTGAAACCCTGCCTCTACCAAAAATACAAAATTCGCTGGGCATGGTGGCGGGTGCCTGCAATCCCAGCTACTCGGGAGGCTGAGGCAGGGATAATTGCTTGAACTGAGGAGGCAGAGGTTGCAGTGAGCCAAGATCGCTCATTGCACTCTAGTCTGGGCGACACAGCAAGACTTCATCTCAAAAAAAAAAAAAAAAAAAGAGAGAGAAGCCCACTCTGACACTGGCTTGAGCCCAAGGGGTCTCTGTGGTGGTGGTGGTATCCATAGGGGTGGCTCATGGACCCAGGAGGGTGGAAGTATGGCCAGTCCTCTTGAGGGACAGGAGCCAGGACTGGGAAGCTGCTGAGGATCAGGGCGCCTCTCCTCTCTCTCTCTCCTCTTCTATGCATCTAACAACAGAGTGGCTTCACGGGCTTTCTTCAAGGACTCGAAAGAGATACAACATGCGGATCTCAAACTTAGAACCTTTGTCAGGCAGGTGATGTCAATGGGAACAACAGTGGAGGGAAACTCACAGGGCCTTCTCAGTTCCCTTTTCTTTTCTTTTAAGAGACAAGATCTCGCTCTGTTACCTAGTCTGGAATGCAGTGGCATGATCATAGCTCACTGCAGCCTTGACCTCCTGGGCTTAAGCGATCCTCCCACCTCAGCCTCCCAAGTAGCTGGGACTACAGATGTGCACCACCATGCCCAGTTAATTTTTAAAATTTTTTGTAGAGACAGGGTCCCACCATGTTGCCCAGGTTGGACTTGAACTCCTGGACTCAAAAGATCCTCCTGCCTTGGCCTCCCAAAGTGAGGGGATTAGAGGCATGAGCCACTGTGCCTGATCAGTCTCCCTTTCTTGATAGGAACATGACATATCAATCAGGAGACAGAGGACAAATCCTCATTAGGATGCCCCGAGGAGAGAGGGTTTAACACAGGGACTATTTACTAAGGCATGGATCCGCTGTGGGAAGCCACACGGCCAGTACCCTAGGGCTAATTCTGAAAGAGCTGTTACCATTCCTGTGCCCAAAAGGATGGGGATGGGAGTGGTTCTGGAATCCAGAAGCCATGGGTGGTTGGAGAGGGCTGCCTGGACAGGATATGTGGCCTTCCTTGGGGAGCTGCAGTCAGTCCTCAGCAACCTGGGAAGGAGCCAGTCAAATAAATAACTTGACAACACACTCTTCATGTCCTGGATCTCCTGCTGGCATCGCCCATTGGCCAAACCCAACTGAAATCCAGAGAGCCCATTGATGCAGTCCTTGGGCAGGATGGGGAAGCCAGAGAGAGGTGTGGAGGGGCAAAGGGAAGACAGCTGCCACATGTGGGTAAGAGACATTTCCCTGCTGAAAGGCACACCATAGCTTAAACCTGAGGGACGATGTTCATGGATACTGGGTCTTGGGAAGCGAATGGGATGTTGTGGTTCATAGGACCAAGAGGAAAGTGCAACCCCCTTTTAACCACTAAGCTCTGGCCAATTATTGCCATGCGGGAATGTGGGCTCCTAGTGGTAGGGGCTCTGAACTTGGAAGAGAAGTAGGCAATCCAGAATCTGAAATTATGAAATTTCAAGATTAAAACCTATTGGTGACTAGTTAAAACAAACAAAAATGGTTTTAAAATGCTGTATGAGTCCAGTAAATCCCATTCACAAGCCAGATTTGGCCCGAGGATGCCCTAAACAGAAACTTATCTTGGGCTTCTGTTTCAATTCCAAATTCTCCAGGAAGGAGAGATGCTATTTGATTTTTTTTTTTTTTTAATGGAGTCTGGTTCTGTCACCCAGGCTGGAGTGTAGTGGTATGATTTTGGCTCACTGTGATCTCTGCCTCTTGGGTTCAAGTGATTCTCCTGCCTCAGCCTCCCTAGTAACTGGGACTACAGGTGCACACCACCACGCCTGGCTAATTTTTTTTAAAATTTTTACAGATGAGGTTTTCCCATGTTGGCCAGGTTGGTTTTGAACTCCCGACCTCAAGTGATCCGCCTGCCTTGGCCTCCCAAAGTGCTGGGATTACAGGCATGAGCTACTGAGCCTGGCCTATTTGGCTTATTTTGGTTTGGCTGTCCCTCCCAGGTGCAATCAGTCATGGCCAGGAGGGGTCATGTCCCTGCTGCTCACTCAGCTCAGGACAGGATAGTCCCTCTGAGAGCTGAGCACATTCCCTTCAAAAGCAGGGTCAAAGCACAGTCAATGATCTGTGGGTCTAATTGCAATCCCTTACTCCTCTGTGATGGGGAAGCATGTGCTTGTCTTCCATGGCTGCTGTAATGAATGACCACAAACTCCCTGACTTAAAAACCGCAGATTCATTATCTGACAGTTCTGAAAGTCAGAACTGCAATGGGCTAAAGTCAATAGGCAAAAATCAAGGTATCAAAAACCTGCATTGCTTTTTGAAGTCTTTTTTTTTTGAAACAGAGTCTTGCTCTGTTGCCTAGGCTGGAGTGCAGTGGTGTGATCTCAGTTCATTGCAACCTCTGCCTCCCAGGTTCAAGGGATTCTCCTGCCTCAGCGTCCAAGGTAGCTGGGATTACAGGCATGTGCCACCATGCCTGGCTAATTTTGTATTTTTAGTAGAGACAGGGTTTCACCATGTTGGTCAGGCTGGTCTCAAACTCCTGACCTCAGGTGATCCACCTACCTGATCCTCCCAAAGTGCTAGGATTACAGGTGCAAGCCACTACGCCCGGCCCACTTTTTGGAGTCTTTAGGAGGAGAATCTGTTTCCTTGCCTTCTTCAGCTTCTTAGAGCAGCAGTCCCCAGCCTTTTTGGCACCGGGGACTGGTTTCATGGAAAACAGTTTTTCCGCGGGATGGTGATGGTGTGGGGGATGGTTTAAGGATGATTCAAGCACATTGCATTTATTGTGCACTTTATTTCTATTATTATTACATTGTAATATATAATGAAATAATTATACAACTCACCACAGTGTAGAATCAGTGGGAGCCTGAGCTTGTTTTTCTGCAACTAGACGGTCCCATCTGGGAGTGATGGGAGACAGTGACAGATCATCAGGCATTAGAGTCTCATAAGGAGTGCACAACCTAGATCCCTTGCATGAGCAGTTCACGATAGGGTTTGTGCTCCTATGAGAATCTAAATGCCGCTGCTGATCTGACAGGAGGCGGAGCTCAGGGAGTAATGTGAGCGACGGGGAGTGGCCATAAATACAGATGAAGCGTTGCTCACTTGCCTGACGCTTGCCTCCTGCTGTGTGGCCTGGTTCCTAAGAGGCCACAGACAGTACCAACTGGTGGCCTGGGGGCTGGGGACTCCTGTCTTAGAGGATGCCTGCATTCTTTGACTCATGGCCCCTTCAACCTTCAAAGCCAGCAATAGCTGATTTAGTCTTTCTCATGTTGCATCCCTTTGACTCTGCCTCCCTCTTCTATACATATATATATATATATATTTTTTTTTTTTTTTGAGGCAGAGTCTCACTCTGTTGCCCAGGCTGGAGTGCAGCAGTATGATCATGGCTCACTGCAGCCTTGACCTCCTGGGCTCAAGTGATCCTCCCATCTCAGCCTCCCAAGTGCTCTTCAATCTTTAAAGGACCCTTGTGATTACATTTAGTCCACCTAGATAATCCAGGATAATTTCTTTATTTTAAGGTTAGCAAATTTAATTCTGTTTAATTTTTTAAAAGTTCTTTTGTTTCGCTCTGTTGCCCAGGCTGGAGTGCAGTGACACAATCATGGCTCACGGCAGCCTCCATTTCCTCTGCTCAAGTGATCCTCTTGCCTCAGCCTCCCAAGTAGCTGGGACTACAGGTGTGCAAAATCAAGCCTGCCTAATTTTTTGTTTGTTTGTTTGTTTATTTGTTTGTAGAGATGGGGTCTGTCCATGTTGCTCAGGCTGGTCTCAAACTCCTGGGTTCAAGTGATCCTCCTACCTTGGCTTCCCAAAGTGCTGAGATTACAGGTATAAGTCACTGTGTCCACTCAACAAACCTAATTCTATCTGCAACCATAATTACCCTTTGCACCATGTAAAGTAACATATTCACAGGTTCCAATGATTAGGATGTGGATATCGTGTGGGGGTGGGGGGTGTTATTCTGTCTACCACAAGGCAGTTTCTGAACTTTGTTAGTCATCTGTAATACACGGGTAACCCTGACTTTTTCATGGGTTTTTAAAGAGTTCAGATGAGAGAATCTGTGCAATACACCTAGCGCAGTCCCTGGCACAGAGCAGGCATCCCTGTTAGTCATTTTCCCTTCTCCTCCTTGGGCTATTGGCTTCAGTGTGGCTGAGCCTGTTTCTTCCGCTGTTAAATGATGTAGATATATCAGTCCCGCCTACCTCAAAGTGCTGTGCCTTTCTTCATTCACTCTCTCATTCACTCATGCAACAAATATGTATTGAGGTCCTACAATGTGTGAGACACTGTGCTAGGTGCCGGGGCAGAGCCACAGATAAGGCAGACATAAGGTTTATTTTCAGGTGAGGAAGGAAGCAGTGAGAAAACAGATAAACAATCCTAATTTGGTAGAGTACTAAGTATAAGAAGACAAAGTACGGTAAGAGAAGTGGAGATGGTGCGGGGGGTGGTCAGTGGGATGCTATTTTAAATAGAGAGGTCAGAAAGAGCATGTCTAGGCCGGGTGCGGAGGCTCACCCCTATAATCCCACCATTTTGGGAGGCTGAGGTGGGTGGATCACTTGAGTCCAGGAGTTCGGGACCAGCCTGGCCAACATGGTGAAACCCCATCTCTACTAAAAATACAAAAATTAACCAGGCGTAGTGGCACATGCTTGTAATCTCAGCTACTTGGGAGGCTGAGGCAAGATAATTGCTTGAACCTGGGAGGCAGAAGTTGCAGTGAGCCACACTCCACCCTGGGTTACAGAGTGAGACTCCATCTCAAAAACAAAAACAAAAACAAAAACAAACAAACAAACAAAAACAAGAAAGAGCATGTCTGAGTGACATGAGAAATGACAGTGAGTGTTTGTTGATCGACTGAATGACATGATGCTGATTTCCAGCTTGATTGTGGCAGAAGTAGATAAGCTGATTGCTGGTAATCAGTTTAATTATGTAAGATTCCTTTCACAAACATTTTAAGCTTTTCTGGTTTCTCTTTTCTGTGTTGCATTTTACTATCACTGAAAGAAGTGACCCAAAGCATAGATTCATTTTTCCTTTTGGAACTGGACAGATATTTCTCGGATTTAGCTCCGATTTTTCCTGGAGGCCTCTCAAAGGCAGCAGGAAGAGAGACCCTGACAGCTCTGTCTCCAGCTGTGTTTGTGACCTGCCCCACTTGCTTGGCAGCTGGGAACCTCAGCAGCCTCATTAACGTTGGAAAGCACTTTGGGTCTCTTGCTGAAAGATACAAGGAAAGGCAGGTCATAATTATTTTGTTTTTCCTACATCTTCAAGCCTGTCAGATGCAGCTCAAACCTTCTCCATCAAGAACAAGAGGCTGGCCAGGTGCAGTGACTCACGCCTGTAATCCCAGGACTTTGGGAGGCCAAGGCAGGAGAATCGCTTGAATCTGGGAGCTGGAGGTTGCAGTGAGCCGACATCACGCCACTGCACTCCAGCCTGGGCAACAGGGCAAGGCTCTGTCTAAAAAAAAAAAAAAAAGTAAAAAAAGAACAAGAGGCTGCAGTTAGTTCAGGGTGGAGAGGATATGGGCAAGGAAGAGAGAGAGAAGCTGAGGCTGGAGAGTGCGAAGGAAGACAGGCAGTGAGTGCTCCTGGCCCCTGGCTGAGGATGGGTCATAGGCAGGCCAGTCCCCTCCCATGCCTGTGATCCACCACGTTTGCACGTTGCTGGTGACATTGGCATCTTAGAGTCCATCTCCAATCAGACCCATTTCCCTTTCCATACTAGAACATGGCTCCGTGACCCCTGGTGGCCTCCGGAAGGCTTTGTGGGGTGGTTTGCAGAGCCATGGGGAGAGGGACACTGGCTGAAGCAGACGATAAAAATGATAATAGCAGCCAGGCGAGTTGGCTGACGCCTGTAATCCCAATAATTTGGGAGGCCAAGGTGGGAGAATCACTTGAGGTCGGGAGTTCGAGACCAGCCTGGCCAACATGGTGAAACCCCATCTCTACTAAAAATACAAAAATTAGCTGGGCATGGTGGTGTGCGCCTATAGTCCCAGCTACTGGGGAGGCTGAGGTGGGAGGAACACTTGAGTCCAGAAGGTGGAGGTTGCAGTGAGCTATGATCATGCCACTGTACTCCAGCCTAGGCAACAGAGCGAGACCCTGTCTTAAAATAAATAAATAAATAAATAAATAACTACTACTACTGCCACTAATAGCAACTTTGATTCACTGTGCACCAGCTCACTTGCCTCCTCATCCATAGCCCTATTGAGAATGATTATCCTCATTTTACAGGTGAGGAAACTGAGGCTCACCAAAGGTAGCTGATACGCCTACAAGCTGGGATTCGAACTTAATTTTATTTGGAGTCAGTATAGTCTATTGATTCTATTTTTATTTATTTATTTTATTATACTTTAAGTTCTGGGGTACATGTGGAGAATGTGCAGTTTTGTTACATAGGTATACACATGCCATGGTGGTTTGCTGCACCCATCAATCCATCATCTACATTAAATATTTCTTCTAATGGTATCCCTCCCCTAGCCCCCTACACCGTGACAGACCCTGGTGTGTGATGTTCCCCTCCCTGTGTCCATCTGTTCTCATTGTTCAGCTCCCGCTTATGAGTGAGAACATGTGGTGCTTGGTTTTCTGTTCTTTTTTTTTTTTTTTTTTTTTTTTTGAGACAATCTTGCTCTGTCGCCCAGGCTGGAGTGCAGTGGCTCAATTTCAGCTCACTGCAAGCTCCACCTCCTGGGTTCACACCATTCTCCTGCCTCAGCCTCCTGAGTAGCTGAGACTACAGGAGTCCGCCACCACACCCGGCTAATTTTTTGTATTTTTAGTAGAGACGGGGTTTCACCGTGTTAGCCAGGATGGTCTCGATCTCCTGACCTCATGATCCACCCATCTCGGCCTCCCAAAGTGCTAGGATTACAGGGGTGAGCCACCGCACCCGGCCATTTTTCTGTTCTTGTGTTAGTTTGCTGAGAATGATATTTTCCAGCTTCATCTGTGTCCCTGCAAAGGACATGAACTCATACTTTTTTATGCCTGCACAGTATTCCATGGTGTCTATGTGCCACTGAATCTACTCTTAAAATATACTCAGTACCTCCCTTCTCTTCCCCACGCCCGCTGCTCCCACCTGGTCCACCCACCATCACCTCTTACCTGGACTATTGTAATAGCCTCTTCCTGGGTCTCCCTGATTATGTCCTCCCTACTCCCTTCCACCTTATAGTCTGTTCTCAGCCCAGTAGCCTGAGGGATGCTGCTCAAAGTTCTCCTGTGACTCCCCTACAGTAGAAGCCAAAAGTCTCACCCTGCTTATAAGCCCCAGATGTTCCCTCTCTGTCCTGCAATTCGTCTCCTTGCTCACTGTAGTGGAGTCATACAGGCCCCCTGGTTCTTCCTTAAGCAGACCAGACACGCTCTTACCATGGGGTCTTTGCACTGGCTTTTATTCCCCCTGCCTGGAATACTCTTCCTCAAATATCCACATAGGCTTGTTTCCTTTTAAAGTCTCTACCCAGCAGTCATCTCATTGACCCTTCTGTGACAGCCCTGTTGACAGTTGCAATTCTTTCTTACCACCTCAATTTATCCTTCTTTCCTTCTTTTTCTCTCTAGCACCTCTCATTATCTAACATACCCTATGACTTACTTATTTTGTGTGTGGTTTACACTTATCCATGAGAACATCAGCTCCATGGCAAGGCATTTTGTTTGTCTTACTCTCTGCTGCATTCCCAGCACCAAGAATAGCACCTGGCATCCAGTAGGTGCTCAATAAATATTTGTTGAATGAATGACTCTAAAGCCACCATTCTGTCCACCACACAAACTGCCACCTTCCTACACCGGCTTCTTGTTTATAAGAATTCCACATCCTTGCTAACACTTGCTATGGTCATATGTTTCCATTTTCTCTAATTTATGGGTGTAAAATGGTATCCGACTGTGGTTTTAACATGCATTTCTTGAGATGCCTGGGCATTCAGGTATGGACATGTCTGAGGGTCAGAGAGTGGGTCTTTGTCTCCCTCTGGCTGGAAGTCCAGAGCTCCAAAATAGACCATCTCCCAGCATTTTTTGAGAAAATGGGAAATGAGTCTTTGTTTTGGGTCATAACAAGACAAGCAACTCATGTACAACAAAAGTTAGCATCTGCTCTGCACACAAGGTTTAATATTTAGAGATAATTTAAAACCAAGGAAAAGGCAGAGTTATTAATAAACATTTGGGGGGAGGTGTGAAGACAGAGTATGAAAATCTCCAGTTGAAAAAGCTACTGTAGTTAGCATCCAAAATAAGACCTTACTTAGCATTCAGTTCTGCTCATTTGCAAATTAAGAGATGTATTGTTTTAAAAATAATTAAGTCTAATTTTGCATGTTTGGGAGATGGCTCTCCACTGGCTTTAAAAATCTTTATTTATTGGTAAGGTTCTGAATACAGATTTTTTTTCTTTTTCGAGACAGAATCTTGCTCTGTCGCCCAGGCTGGAGTGCAGTGGCACAATCTCAGCTCACTGCAACCTCCGCCTCCCAGGCTCAAGCAATCCTCCCACCTCAGCTTCCCAAGTAGCCAGGACTACAGGCATGTGCCATCACACCTGGCTAATTTTTGTGGGGTTTTTTTGGTAGAGACGGTGGGGTTCTGTCATGTTGCCCAGGCTGGTCTTGAACTCCTGGGCTCAAGCGATCCTCCCGCCTTGGCCTCCCAAAGTGGTGTGACTATAGGCATGAACCAGTGCGCCTGGCTCTGAATACAGATGAACCTCCATCGCTAAGCTAAGTGTTTGCTGTTCTAGGTAGTCACAAATGTTCACTAAGGCAAGCCACAGTTGAAGCTGAAGTCGCTACAGGAGTGATGTCTGGGGTCCCCAGGAATTACTTTGGGGTTCTATAGATGCTCAGAATTCCTGTCACTTACAGCAGGGATTTTAGCAACCACTGAGCCCAGTTTTCTTCATTTTTACAGGTAAAGACATAGAAGCTCAGAGAGATGAAGAGACTTGTCTGAGGCCACACAGTAGGGCAGTGGAAGAACTCAGATTAGAATACAGGCCTTTTCTAGCCTTATAAATGGTATTTTCAGCTAGGCATGGTGGCTCACACTGTAATACCAACACTTTAGGAGGCCAAGACGGGAGGATTGCTTGAAACTAGGAGTTTGATACCAGCCTGGGTAGCAAAGTGAGACCCCCACCTCTACAAAAATAAAAATAAAAATAAATTAGCTGGTTGTGGTGGCATGCACCTGTAGTCCCAGCTACTCAGGAGGCTGAGGCAGGAGGATCGCGTGAGCCCAGGAGTTCAAGGCGACAGTGAGCTATGATGGCACCACTGCACTCCAGCCTGGGTGATGGAGTAAGACCCTGTCTCTAAATATATAAAAACAAACAAAAATAAGTAAAGAAATTGTATTTTTCATCAAACCTGTGTATCTCATATTTTAGTTACTCTTTTAACATCCCTGTACCACCCATACTATTGTTTAGCTAACTCTTTTTCCCCTTAAATCAATTCACTTTTTAAAATGTAAAGACATTTATTTAAAAGGAAAAATGTCACAAATATAAATGGAAAATCCTTTTGCTTGCCAAATGAAAGTAAATGACAATAAATACGAGGCAAACAAAACAACATTATTAAACTCTAGCAAGGCAACTTATTTGATAAAACATCAACTCTTGTGAAACAAAAGTTAGCATCTACTCTGCACACCAGGTTTAATATTGAGGGATATCTAGGGATACTTAAAACTCTGGGCGGAGATCTGCTCCCTCTTTATTAAAAAGAAAGAAAAAAAAAGACACTAGCAAAGACGGGAGAGGTGTTCAGAACCCTGTAGCACTAGCCTGAGACTTTCTCCTCATAAGCAGAAGGATTGGAAGGGAATGGAAAAGGGAATGAATTTCTCCCAGGGTGATTGCATGCAATCTCAACAACCATCACAAGTCCTCGCTCTACTGGACAGCGAGAACTTCTTTTGAAACCATCCTCCAAAGAGTTAAAGAAACCGATGACTAACAGAAAATCTTGAGTTTGCAGAATGGCAGATAAGAAAAGGAACAACTTGCTGACACACGGAAACTCCCTCCACTTAGGAGATAAACGAACTGGTTGAACTTGGTTGGACCCAATAGGGCCAACTGAAGTCTGCGCAGAACGGGCTTGCTGACGTCACAGCCCGACTTTCCACCATGTGTTTCATACTAACTCCCCTCAAATTTGCACATGAGACCAATGAGATAGCAGGAAGAGATGACTGCACATGCCCCAAAACTTTCCAGCCTTCCTCTTTCCTTCCACCAATCACCTACTAATTCCAATATCCACCTCCTAAACCTTTTCTAATAAAATTACTGCTTAAAGCTAGCCCTGGGAGACAAGATTTGAGCTTGATTCCTGTCTCTTCGGGAGCTGACTTTCAATATAAAGCTTTTCTTTTCTCAAAATCCCAGTGTCATGGTATTGGTTTTCTAGCCCATCAGGCAGCAAGTCCCTTTTGCTTGATAGCATTTTCTCCTTCTTTCCTTCCCTCACTCCCCATGCCTATAAGACCCTCACAGGACACTGTCCCTATGGTTTTGGGGCTCACAGCCTGATGAGTGTCAATGACTCTAGACTTGTCATTGAAAGGAACTTGACCTTCCATGGATGGACAACTCCAAAGACTTACTCAAGAGGGCAGCTTGAGGGCACGGTAGTGTTTGAGTCATTGTCATTACTCAAAGCATGAGGATAAAGCAAGCTGCCTTCTCAATGGATGTTTGTGTGGTGCCCTACAAGTTGGAGATTGTGGAGGGGCAGGAAGGAAGAGGAGGAGGTGGGGAAGGAAGGAGGAGAGGGCAAAGGGAGGGCGGCTAGGTTGGTTCTCACCTTCACTTAAGAGGATATGACTGAGACTGCTGCCTGGCTCCCATGATTGGTTCTCCCATCACTCCATAGTCACAGGACAGCCACCCAGAATAAATAATATATTTCGCAGCTTCCACTGTGGCTAGGTAAGGCCCTGTAGTAGACGACATATAAGGGGAAGTGTCAGATAACAGTGTCCAGGAATTTTTTTTTTTTTTTTTGAGATAGGGTCTGGCTCTGTCACCCAGGCTGAAGTGCAGTGGCATGACCTCAGCTTACTGCAACCTCTGCCTCCCAGGTTCAAGCCCTCCGCCTGCCTCTGCCTCCTGAGTAGCTGGGACTACACGTGTGCACCACCATGATTGGCTAATTTTTTGTATTTTTTGTAGAGACAAGGTCTCACTTTGTTGCTTAGGCTGGTCTTGAACTCCTAAGCTAAAGTGATCTGCCTGCCTCGGCCTCCCAAAATACTGGGATTACAGGTGTGAGCTACCATGCCTGGCCCGGAAGAAATCTTCTTTAAAAGATAGCTGTTTGGGGGCTGGACACGGTAGCTCGTGCCTGTAATCTCAGCACCTTGGGAGGCCAAGGCAGGAGGATTGCTTGAGGCCAAGAGTTCAAGACCAGCCTGGGAAACATAGTGAGATCCTCTTGTCTCTACAAAAATAATAGTAATAAAATAGCCTGCCATGCTAGTGTGCACCTTGTAGTCCTAGCTACTCAGGAAGCTGAGGTGGGAGGATCACCTGAGCCCAGGAGTTGAGGTTGAGCCTATTGTGAGCTATGATCACACCACTGTACTTCAGCCTGGGCAACAAGAGTGAGATCTTGTCTCTTAAAAAAAAAAAAAAAAAAAAAGATGGCTGTTTGGGCCCTTTGCTTTTATCTCTTCATCTCTTCCTCTTTCCAGTGTCCTGGAATTTGGATGTGATGGTTGGAATCAGGCAACCATATTCAGTTATGAAGTGATCCTGAGAATGGAGTCTTCATACAATGGAACAACAAGACAGAAGGAGCCTGGTCCCTGAGCCTCTGCTTTTTTTTTTTTTGTAAAAGAGAAGCTTCCATCTTGTTAAAGTTCCTGTTATGTTGGGTCTCTACTATTCATCGCCAAACTTTATTCTAATATAAAAGGACAAGTGAACCCTGGATTAGGAATTAGAAGACCTGGGTCTAGCACCATTTCTCCAACTCATATTCCATGTGAATTTGGGGATGGAAAAGGATAAAGAGCCCCTGTGTTGCAATCCCTGGCATCCCTGGCTATTTTAAGCATCCAATGAGGTTTGCCCCTTGGGAGCTCTCAGTTCTCCTCGGAGCCCCATGCGTTTCTATTCCAAGGTGGGGGCAGGGTGCCCTGGGAAGGAGCAGAGTGGGGGCTGGTTTCTGCCTGAGTTTATTTTAGGTCTTACCCTGTCGAGTAGGCGATCGAGGCACAAGTGGGACCCAGAGATGTGAGAGCATTCTGTGTTAGAGGGATAGCAGTCTTTGCTAACTGCTAAATAGCATCACAAATGGAGTATGTCTGTCCTTAAACCACCTTATCTTTCATCCTTCAAACCATGCCAAGCACGTATCCATAAAAGAGCAAATAGCCCCTTTCTCTCTTCCCCTCATAACATCCTCAGCAGCTGCACAATTGTTATGTATTTTAAATAAAGCATTTAAAGCCACTCAGAATGTAGCAACAATCACCATGGATACTCATCACTGAAATCCTTTGTTGCCATGGCAACAGTCCACCCTTTCCCCCCTATCTTGCCTGTTTACCCTGAAACTGACATGTTGGTTATGGTGAATGATAGGAAAAAATTTCAGAGGAACTTCCAAGGGCACAGAAGCATGAAATATCTTGCCAGAAAATAGGTATTTTTCCATTATTGTAATAACTATGTCTCACTCTCCTATTTTATCAAGGATAGATGACTATTATTATGGGGGTACAAGAGGAAGATCAATGATGAATTAAAGCTAAAACAATCCCTTTTGTCATACCCTTTAGGTGATTTTTAATAATCGTTCTTGCTGCATTGAAAATGTGGTTGGTAGCAATCCAGGAGAATTAAACTATTGGTACCATTTGACCCACTTCCTGAAATTTTTAAAAACACTCCAAGAAAACTCTTTAGGAGGAAAAACCAATGTGTACAAAGGTATTCATAGCAGCCTTTATGGGACAGTAAGAAACAAGAAGCAGACATATGCCTGGTGTTGGGGAGTGGTTATGTGAAGTGATCAGAACGGGACATGGTGTGATTCTTTGAAGCTTTGACAAATGACAGGTAGGACACGGCTATACATTTGCTAGTTCAGAGGAATGATGTGAAATGAATCAAGCAAGGTGTAATTGATCCCAACAACTACAGGTATGAGCTCTGAAAACATGTGTGTGCTTTAAGCAAGATTGGGAGAATCTGGAGATTCTGAGCTCCTCCTGGGTCGGTAATCTTTTTGAGAATCTGAGAATGCCTTAGGCTATCTCCCCAGGAAAATTCCTAGACAGGCAACATTTTGCATGTAGTTGTAGGAGATTCATGGCTCCCCTGATGCCCATTTAAGGACTACTTATTCCTCCCCACAAAGGTCCATCAACTCCAGGTTTATCATTTATTTTTATAGAGACAGGGCCTCGCTATGGTGCCCAAGCTGGTCTCGAACTCCTGGGTTCAAGTGAACCACCCTCCTTGGCCTCCTAAAGTGCTGGGATTATAGGCATGAACCACTGTGCTTGGCCAACTGCATATCTTAAAGACACACTCACAGGCCCCCATGAGGCACATACAAGGATAATCATTGATTGTGGAGGTAGAAGTTGGAATAATCTATTTGCTTACATTGGAAAGGAAGATGTGAGGTAGGAAATCAGCAGGACCTGTTTTCTAAGCACTAGCCATGACCCTGGTCACAACCCCACTGATCAAAACAGAATCCGGTCAAAATACGATTGCAGTAAAGGGACTGGCTGAAACCAGCTAAAATCAAGATAGCAATGAAAGTGACTTCTAGTTGCCCGCATTGCTCATTATACACTAATTATAATGCATTTGCATGCTAAAAGACATTCCCACCAGTGTAGCCAGAATAAAGGTAATTTCTGGAATTTTGGAGCTATGCTTTAAGAGGAAAATTCTGAATGGTTTTAAAATACTAAGTTAAGAGCACACCAACAGTGGAAAATGACCACATTGCCCTAAGACTCAGTTTATGCCACAATCACTGCAAGGCAGGAAAAAGCTGTGGCCCTAGTGTAGTCAGAATAAAGGTAATTTCTGGCATTACCTTTACAGTTTACAAATGCCATGGCAATGTCCAGAAGTTACTTTATATGGTTTAAAAGGGGAGGAACCCTGGGTTTTGGGGACTGTCCACCCCTTTTGTAGCAAATTTGTGAATAACCCACCCCTTATTTAGCATACAGTTAAGGAGTAGCTATAAATGTAGCTAGCCAGCAGTCCAGGAGTGCTGCTCTGCCTATGCAGCAGCCGTTTGCTTGTACTCTGTTTTGCTTTCACTTTACTGTGTTGGCTTGCTCTTAAATTCTTTCCTACGTGAAGCGAAGAACCCTCCTGGGGTGAGCCCCAATTTTGGGGTTTGCCTGCCTCAGATGGGTGAAATAAAGGGGCTTTGCACACAGTAGGTGCTCAGGTAACATTTTCCTCCAATTTTTTTTTCTTTTTTTTTATTATTATTATACTTTAAGTTCTAGGGTACATGTGCATAACGTTTATATCATGTATAACTCCCCAATGCAATCCCTCCCTCCTCCCCCCTCCCCCTGATAGGCCCCAGTGTGTGATGTTCCCCTTCCCGAGTCCAAGTGATCTCATTGTTCAGTTCCCACCTATGAGTGAGAACATGCGGTGTTTGGTTTCTCTTCTTGTGATAGTTTGCTAAGAATGATGGTTTCCAGCTGCATCCATGTCCCTACAAAGGACGCAAACTCATCCTTTTTGATGGCTGCATAGTATTCCATGGTGTATATGTGCCACATTTTCTTAATCCAGTCTGTCACAGATGGACATTTGGGTTGATTCCAAGTCTTTGCTATTGTGAATAGTACCGCAATAAACATACGTGTGCATGTGTCTTTGTAGTAGAGTAATTTATAATCCTTTGGGTATATACCCAGTAGTGGGATGGCTGGGTCATATGGTACATCTAGTTCTAGATCCTTGAGGAATCGCCATACTGTTTTCCATAATGGTTGAACTAGTTTACAATCCCACCAACAGTGTAAAAGTGTTCCTATTTCTCCACATCCTCTCCAACATCTATTGTTTCCTGACTTCTTAATGATTGCCATTCTAACTGGTGTGAGATGGTATCTCATTGTGGTTTTGATTTGCATTTCTCTGATGGCGAGTGATGATGAGCATTTTTTCATGTGTCTGTTGGCTGTATGGATGTCTTCTTTTGAGAAATGTCTGTTCATATCCTTTCCCCACTTTTTGATGGGGTTGTTTGTTTTTTTCTTGTATATTTGTTTGAGTTCTTTGTAGATTCTGGATATTAGCCCTTTGTCAGATGAGTAGGTTGCAAAAATTTTCTCCCATTCTGTAGGTTGCCTGTTCACTCTGATGGTAGTTTCTTTAGCTGTGCAAAAGCTCTTTAGTTTAATTAGATCCCATTTGTCAATTTTGGCTTTTGCTGCCGTTGCTTTTGGTGTTTTAGACATGAAGTCCTTGCCCATGCCTATGTCCTGAATGGTACTACCTAGATTTTCTTCTAGGGTTTTTATGGTATTAGGTCTAACATTTAAGTCTCTAATCCATCTTGAATTAATTTTCGTATAGGGGTAAGGAAAGGATCCAGTTTCAGCTTTCTACTTATGGCTAGCCAATTTTCCCAGCACCATTTATTAATAGGGAATCCTTTCCCCATTTCTTGTTTGTCTCAGGTTTGTCAAAGATCAGATGGCTGTAGATGTGTGGTATTATTTCTGAGGACTCTGTTCTGTTCCATTGGTCTATATCTCTGTTGTGGTACCAGTACCATGCTGTTTTGGTTACTGTAGCCTTGTAGTATAGTTTGAAGTCAGTAGCGTGACGCCTCCAGCTTTGTCCTTTTGACCTAGGATTGTCTTGGCAATGCGGGCTCTTTTTTGGTTCCATATGAACTTTAAAGCAGTTTTTTCCAATTCTGTGAAGAAACTCATTGGTAGCTTGATGGGGATGGCATTGAATCTATAAATAACCTTGGGCAGTATGGCCATTTTCACGATATTGATTCTTCCTATCCATGAGCATGGTATGTTCTTCCATTTGTTAGTGTCCTCTTTTATTTCACTGAGCAGTGGTTTGTAGTTCTCCTTGAAGAGGTCCTTTACATCCCTTGTAAGCTGGATTCCTAGGTATTTTATTCTCTTTGAAGCAATTGTGAATGGAAGTTCATTCCTGATTTGGCTCTCTGCTTGTCTGTTACTGGTGTATAAGAATGCTTGTGATTTTTGCACATTAATTTTGTATCCTGAGACTTTGCTGAAGTTGCTTATCAGCTTAAGGAGATTTTGGGCTGAGACAATGGGGTTTTCTAAATATACAATCATGTCATCTGCAAACAGGGACAATTTGACTTCTTCTTTTCCTAACTGGATACCCTTGATTTCTTTCTCTTGCCTGATTGCCCTAGCCAGAACTTCCAACACTATGTTGAATAGGAGTGGTGAGAGAGGGCATCCCTGTCTTGTGCCAGTTTTCAAAGGGAATTTTTCCAGTTTTTGCCCATTCAGTATGATATTAGCTGTGGGTTTGTCGTAAATAGCTCTTATTATTTTGAGGTACGTTCCATCAATACCGAATTTATTGAGCGTTTTTAGCATAAAGGCTGTTGAATTTTGTCAAAAGCCTTTTCTGCATCTATTGAGATAATCATGTGGTTCTTGTCTTTGGTTCTGTTTATATGCTGGATTACGTTTATTGATTTGTGAATGTTGAACCAGCCTTGCATCCCAGGGATGAAGCCCACTTGATCATGGTGGATAAGCTTTTTGATGTGCTGCTGAATCCGGTTTGCCAGTATTTTATTGAGAATTTTTGCATCGATGTTCATCAGGGATATTGGTCTAAAATTCTCTTTTTTTGTTGTGTCTCTGCCAGGCTTTGGTATCAGGATGATGTTGGCCTCATAAAATGAGTTAGGGAGGATTCCCTCTTTTTCTATTGATTGGAATAGTTTCAGAAGGAATGGTACCAGCTCCTCCTTGTACCTCTGGTAGAATTCAGCTGTGAATCCATCTGGTCCTGGACTTTTTTTCGTGGGTAGGCTATTAATTGTTGCCTCAATTTCAGAGCCTGCTATTGGTCTATTCAGGGATTCAACTTCTTCCTGGTTCAGTCTTGGGAGAGTGTAAGTGTCCAGGAAATTATCCATTTCTTCTAGATTTTCTAGTTGATTTGCATAGAGGCATTTATAGTATTCTCTGATGGTTGTTTGTATTTCTGTGGGGTCGGTGGTGATATCCCCTTTATCATTTTTTATTGCGTCTATTTGATTCCTCTCTCTTTTCTTCTTTATTAGTCTTGCTAGCGGTCTGTCAATTTTGTTGATCTTTTCAAAAAACCAACTCCTGGATTCATTGATTTTTGGAGGGTTTTTTGTGACTCTATCTCCTTCAGTTCTGCTCTGATCTTAGTTATTTCTTGCCTTCTGCTAGCTTTTGAATGTGTTTGCTCTTGCCTCTCTAGTTCTTTTAATTGTGATGTTAGAGTGTCAATTTTAGATCTTTCCTGCTTTCTCTTGTGGGCATTTAGTGCTATAAATTTCCCTCTACACACTGCTTTAAATGTGTCCCAGAGATTCTGGTATGTTGTACCTTTGTTCTCATTGGTTTCAAAGAACATCTTTATTTCTGCTTTCATTTCGTTATGTACCCAGTAGTCATTCAGGAGCAGGTTGTTCAGTTTCCATGTAGTTGAGCGGTTTTGATTGAGTTTCTTAGTCCTGAGTTCTAGTTTGATTGCACTGTGGTCTGAGAGACAGTTTGTTATAATTTCTGTTCTTGTACATTTGCTGAGGAGTGCTTTACTTCCAATTGTGTGGTCAATTTTGGAATAAGTGCGATGTGGTGCTGAGAAGAATGTATATTCTGTTGATTTGGGGTGGAGAGTTCTATAGATGTCTATTAGGTCCGCTTGGTGCAGAGATGAGTTCAATTCCTGGATATCCTTGTTAACTTTCTGTCTCGTTGATCTGTCTAATGTTGACAGTGGAGTGTTGAAGTCTCCCATTATTATTGTATGGGAGTCTAAGTCTCTTTGTAGGTCTCTAAGGACTTGCTTTATGAATCTGGTGCTCCTGTATTGGGTGCATATATATTTAGGAGAGTTAGCTCTTCCTGTTGAATTGATCCCTTTACCATTATGTAATGGCCTTCTTTGTCTCTTTTGATCTTTGATGGTTTAAAGTCTGTTTTATCAGAGACTAGGATTGCAACCCCTGCTTTTTTTTGTTCTCCATTTGCTTGGTAGATCTTCCTCCATCCCTTTATTTTGAGCCTATGTATGTCTCTGCATGTGAGATGGGTCTCCTGAATACAGAAGACTGATGGGTCTTGACTCTTTATCCAGTTTGCCAGTCTGTGTCTTTTAATTGGAGCATTTAGTCCATTTACATTTAAGGTTAATATTGTTATGTGTGAACTTGATCCTGTCATTATGATATTAACTGGTTATTTTGCTCATTAGTTGATGCAGTTTCTTCCTAGCCTCGATGGTCTTTACATTTTGGCATGTTTCTGCAATGGCTGGTACCGGTTGTTCCTTTCCACGTTTAGGGCTTCCTTCAGGGTCTCTTGTAAGGCAGGCCTGGTGGTGACAAAATCTCTAAGCATTTGCTTATCTGTAAAGGATTTTATTTCTCCTTCACTGATGAAACTTAGTTTGGCTGGATATGAAATTCTGGGTTGAAAATTCTTTTCTTTAAGAACGTTGAATATTGGCCCCCACTCTCTTCTGGCTTGTAGAGTTTCTGCCGAGAGATCTGCTGTTAGTCTGATGGGCTTCCCTTTGTGGGTAACCCGACCTTTCTCTCTGGCTGCCCTTAAGATGTTTTCCTTCATTTCAACTTTGGTGAATCTGGCAATTATGTGTCTTGGAGTTGCTCTTCTGGAGGAGTATCTTTGTGGCGTTCTCTGTATTTCCTGAATTTGAATGTTGGCCTGCCCTACTAGGTTGGGGAAGTTCTCCTGGATGATATCCTGAAGAGTGTTTTCCAACTTGGTTCCATTTTCCCCCTCACTTTCAGGCACCCCAATCAGACGTAGATTTGGTCTTTTTACATAATCCCATACTTCTTGCAGGCTTTGTTCATTTCTTTTTCTTCTTTTTTCTTTTGGTTTCTCTTCTCGCTTCATTTCATTCATTTGATCCTCAATCGCTGATACTCTTTCTTCCAGTTGATTGAGTCGGTTACTGAAGCTTGTGCATTTGTCACGTATTTCTCGTGTCATGGTTTTCATCTCTGTCATTTCGTTTATGATCTTCTCTGCATTAATTAGTCTAGCTGTCAATTCTTCCACTCTTTTTTCAAGATATTTAGTTTCTTTGCGCTGGGTACGTAATTCCTTCTTTAGCTCTGAGAAGTTTGATGGACTGAAGCCTTCTTCTCTCATCTCGTCAAAGTCATTCTCTGACCAGCTTTGATCCGTTGCTGGCGATGGGCTGCACTCCTTTGCAGGGGAGATGCGCTCTTATTTTTTGAATTTCCAGCTTTTCTGCCCTGCTTCTTCCCCATCTTTGTGGTTTTATCTGTCTCTGGTCTTTGATGATGGTGACGTACTGATGGGGTTTTGGTATAGGTGTCCTTCCTGTTTGATAGTTTTCCGTCTGACAGTCAGAAGGACTGTCTGTTGGTCTGTTGGAGATTGCTTGAGGTCCACTCCAGACCCTGTTTGCCTGGGTATCAGCAGCAGAGGTTGCCAAAGATAGAATATTGCTGAACAGCGAGTGTACCTGTCTGATTCTTCCTTTGGAAGATTCCTCTCAGGGTGACTCCACCCTGTGAGGTGTGGGTGTCAGACTGCCCCTAGTGGGGGATGTCTCCCAGCTAGGCTACTCAGGGGTCAGGGACCCACCTGAGCAGGCAGTCTGTCCGTTCTCGGATCTCAACCTTCGCGTTGGGAGATTCTCGGATCTCAACCTTCGCGTTGGGAGATCCACGGCTCTCCCCAAAGCTGTCAGACAGAGTCGTTCGCCTCTGCACCGGCCCCCGCTGCTTCCCCTATTGGACCTCAGCTGTGGGCTGTCCCCAGAGGTGGAGTCTACAGAGACAGGCAGGCTTCCTTGAGCTGCTGTGAGCTCCACCCAGTTCGAGCTTCCCAGCGGCTTTGTTTACCTACTTAAGCCTCAGCAATGGCGGGCGCCCCTCCCCCAGCCTCGCTGCTGCCTTGTGGATAGATCACAGCAGACTGCTGTGTTAGCAGTGAGGGAGGCTCCGTGGGCGTGGGCCCCTCCCGGCCAGGTGTGGGATATATTCTCCTGGTGTGCCTGTTTCCTTAAAGCGCAGTATTGGGGTGGGAGTTACCCGATTTTCCAGGTGTTGTGTGTCTCAGTTCCCCTGGCTAGGAAAACGGATTTCCTTCCCCCTTGCGCTTCCAGGTGAGGCGATGCCTCGCCCTGCTTCAGCTCACGCTGGTCAGGCTGCAGCAGCTGACCAGCACCGATTGTCCGGCACTCCCTAGAGAGATGACCCCAGTACCTCAGTTGAAAATGCAGAAATCACCCGTCTTCTGTGTCACTCGCGCTGGGAGTTGGAGACTGGAGCTGTTCCTATTCTGCCATCTTGCTCCGCCCCCCCCCCCCAATTTTTTTTTCTTGAGACGGAGTCTCGCTCTGTCGCCCAGGCTGGAGTGCAGTGGCCGGATCTCAGCTCACTGCAAGCTCCGCCTCCCGGGTTTAGGCCATTCTCCTGCCTCAGCCTCCTGAGTAGCTGGGACTACAGGCGCCTGCGACCTTGCCCAGCTAGTTTTTTGTATTTTTTAGTAGAGACGGGGTTTCACCTTGTTAGCCAGGATGGTCTCGATCTCCTGACCTCGTGATCCGCCCGTCTCGGCCTCCCAAAGTGCTGGGATTACAGGCTTGAGCCACCGCGCCCGGCCTTCCTCCAATTTTAACTCATTATTATTTTTTTCTCCAATTAAAAAAAATTATTTATTTATTTATCAGACAGGGTCTTACTCTGTCAACCAGGCTGGAGTACAGTGGCATGATGATGGCTCATTGCAATCTCCATCTCCTGGGCTCAAGTGATCCACCCACCTCAGCCTCTCGAGTAGCTGGAACTACAGCCACATACCACTATGCCTGGCTAACTTTTGTATTTTTTGTAGAGAGGGGGTTTCATCATGTTGCCCAAGCTAGTCTCAAACTCCTGGGCTGAAGTGATTCGCTCGACTTGGCCTCCTGAAGTGCTGGGATTACAGGTGTGAGCCACTGCATCTGGCCTGATCATTATTATTATTTTAAGACAGGGTCTTCCTCTGTTGCCCAGGCTGGAGTGCAGTGGTGTGATCATAGCTCACTGCAGCCTCCAATTTCTGGGTTTCTAGTGATCCCCTCAACTCAGCCTCCCAGAATGCTTGGATTACAGGTGTGAGCTGCTGTGCCCGCCTTTAACTCATATTGAAGTAAAACATTCATACAAAGAAACACATAGACCATTGAGTGTGTAGTTTGATGAATTGTCACAAACTGAACATACCAATGTAACCAGCATTCAGGTCAAGAGACAGAATGCTACAGTCCCCAGCCCCCAAGTCCCCATGTGTCCTCTTCCAGTCACTATCCTTCAACAAGGGGAACCACTATTCTGACTTCTATTAACATGTATTGATTTTGCCTATTTTTGCACTCTATGTAAATAGAATCATATAGTATGTACTCTTTTGTGTCTGACTTCTTTTGTTCAACACTATATTTGTGGAATTCATCCATGTTGCTGTATGCAGTTGTAAAACATTTATTTGCATTGCTGTATAGTATTCTATTTTGTAAATATGCCACAATTTTTCATCCTGTTTACTGTTGAACATTTTGATAGTTTCTAGTTTTTGTTTTGTTTGCTATTATGAGTACCACCTGGAACCTTTTAGTACGTGTCTTCTAGTGAGCAATTGGAAGCGTTTCTCTTTAGAATATACCTAGGAATGGAATGGGTGGGTTAGAGTGTGCATGCATGTTCAGTTTTAGTAGACAGAACAATTTTCTGAAGTCACTGTGCTGGTCTGCTCTCCCTTTTCAGGGAATTCTGCATGTGTCTCCACCTTTATGTCAGTCACACCATTTCAGGGCTCACCATTCCCAGTAAAGCCACTTGTGGAAGTAATCACCTCTTGTCTGACTCCTCATGTCAATTTCTTTCTTGTTTGTGAACCATCTCATCTCTGTTCACATGAATTAGCTCCTTGAGAAGGCTTCTGTCTTCCCACCAGTTGCCTTGAAAACACGTTAGTATGGTTTGACTCTGTGTCTCCACCCAAATCTCCTGTTGAATTGTAATCACCAGTGTTGGTGGAGGGACCTGGTGGGAGGTGACTGCATCATGGGGGGCAGATTTCCTCCTTGCCGTTTTTAATGATAGGGAGCAAGTTCTCACGAGATGTGATTGTTTAAAAGTGTGTAGCATCTCCCCCTTCGCTCTGTCTCTCCTCCTCTGCCATGGTAAGGCGTTCTTGCTTCCCCTTTGCTTTCTGCCATGACTATAAGTTTCCTGAGGCCTCCCAGCCATGCTTCCGGTACAGCCTGCAGAACTGTGAATCAATTAAACATCTTTTCCTCATAAATTACCCAGTCTTAGATAGCTCTTTATACCTGTGTGAGAACGGACTAATACACATCGGATGCTAATGTTTGTTGAATACGTGAGTGACTGATTCAGTTCTTCTGGAACAAATCCTAAATACTTCCTCTCCTGTTTTTATTTTGGAGCCATGCTTTAAGAGGAAAACTATGAATGGTTTTAAAATACTGAGTTAAGAGCACACCAACAGTGGAAAATGACCACATTGCCCTAAGACTCAGTTTATGCCACAATCACTGCAAGGCAGTAAAAAGCTTTGGCCCTAGTGTAGCCAGAATAAAGGTAATTTTTGGAATTTGCCTCCAGGATTGGGTTGTAACCTGCCAATTTGAGCTGTGATGTCTGCTTCTGTTGTGGGTTTTTCCCAGAGATTAAATGTTTCAAACTCATCATTTGTCATGGGCCCTGGCAGGTCTTGATCTTGTCATCAGAGTGTGGGAATGGAAGGAAAAGCACAGAACCAGCTGGGCATGTTGGCTCATGCCTGTAATCCCAACCAAGGGATTTGGGAGGCTGAGGCGGGCAGATCACCTGAGCTCAGGAGTTCTAGACCAACCTGGCCAACATGGCAAAATCCCATCTCTAATAAAAGTACAAAAACTAGCCTGGTGTGGTGGTGGGCGCCTGTAATCCCAGCTACTTGGGAGACTGAGGCAGGAGAATCACTTGAACCTGGAGGCAGAGACTGCAGTGAGCCAAGATTGTGCCATTGCACTGCAGCCCGGGCAACAAAGCAAGACTCCATCTCAAAAAAAAAAAAGAAAAAAAAGAAAAAAAAGGAAAAGTGCAGACTTGCACTGAGTACCTAGCACAGGATGGGCCCTGGGCTAGGTGCTGTCTCCTACAATAGCTCATTTAATTGAATTGAGTTTCACAATAATACCAGTATCCTCTTCTCTAATCTTACCACTCTCAGAGAATAGCATTTTCATTCACCTAGGCACTAAAACCAGAAATTTAAGAGCTATCTTTGACAGGTTTCTCTCCCTCATCCCTACATCTGATCCATCACCAGACCCTGCTGTACCTTCCCACTTCTCCCTGCCCCTACTGCCACCTTCCTGGGCCAAGCGACCACCATCTCCTGCCTGAACCACTGCAGCAGGCTCCGAGCTAGATTTCTGCTCCCATTCCTGTTGCCTACAGTCTGTTCTCCAGAAAAATCACTCTACGTGGCTGGGCGTGGTGGCTCATACCTGTAATCCCAGCACTTTGGGAGGCCGAGGCAGGAGGATTGCTTGAGGCCAGGAATTCAAGACCAGCCAGGGCAACATGGCAAAACCCTGTCTCTACAAAAACTACAAAAATCATCCAGGTGTGGTGGTGCATGCCTATAGTCCCAACTACTCAGGAGGCTGAGGTGGGAGAATCATCTGAGGCTGAAGTGAGCCAAGGTTGAACCACTGCAATTCAGCCTCGGTGACAGAACTAGATCCTGTCTCGAAAAGAAAAAGAGAATCACTCTGCTTAAAATCCTTTAGTGGCTCCCGGTTGCAGATATTGTGGATGCCCTGCTCATAGGTCCTAGGCACACATCATTTCTGGGCAGGCAGACCCCATGGCTTCCAACAGCAGCCCCTTTGACTTTTAGTCTGGGGGCTTTATCTGGCTATTTGAAGGGCAGGTTAGAAGTGCCAGGAGTAAACACTACTCCACCCCCAGCCCCCCCCACCCCCAGTATTCCTCAACCAATGACTGATGGGAGTTGATGGATAAATATCCCAGATCTCTCACCCCTTGGTTGGGATTCCATTGAGTAGTGCTCTCTGGGTCTCCCCAGGCTCCTTGCTGGATTTGAGCCCCAGTTGTCCCAGTGGTAAGCTGCTTAATGACGCATGCTGTATTGGCTTCCTCCCTTTCCCTTCCTCTCTAGTGCCTCCTGAAATCACTTCCCAAATAAACTACTTGCAGTCACATCTTTGACTCAGGGTCAGTTTCTGGGGGAACCCAAATGAGGACACTCACCATTGCATTCGAGATGATATCCAGCCTTCTCATCATGGTCTACGAGTCAGGTATGACCTGGTTCCTGGCTGCTGCCTCCTTCAACACTCCAGTTGTTACTGGGCTTTCACCTCCTCAGATACATTGAGATTCTGTGGCCTCAGGGCCTCTCTCTGGGTTCTTCTGTCTTTCTGGAATGCTCTCTTTGTTCCTCTTTTCTGGTTTCATTGCATGGGTCATTTCCCCCAAAAAGCCTCCCTGCCCTCCACAGCCCAAGCTCAGTACCCCATGTGATCCCCTCTGCCAGCTCCCTGTTCCTTTCCTCCCTAGCGTGTATCATCATTTGTAATGATATATTTATTTGTCTCTGTTCAATGCTTACATTCCTCCCCAGATTGTAAGCCTCTTTGAGGGTAACAATGTCTATCTTGTTTACTTACTATATTCCCAGATCCCGCCTCACAGAGGTGCCTGGTTTGGGGCTGTCACATTGTCCAGTTCCAGGGCTCATTCTCATAGCATTCTTCAAGAGTGGCGTCCCCTAGAGTTGTGTGACATGACAGCCCTGCTGCCGTGGTCAGAAACCAATCTGACTTGCTGTCATGTCAGTGGCTCCCCACACATGTGGATTTTTTCCCACCCCAAAGGCTCAGGAACCACAGAACGTAACCCTGATGAACGTGACTCCAATTAGGAGCTTGCACTTGGCTGGTGAGAATTCCCAGACAGCCCCAAGGGTGTCTCCTCCCACTCCTTGCAGAATCTGTAGCCTGGTGTTCACTATGCTGGCTCAAGGGTCAGAGTGAGGAATGCTTGGTAATTGCACTGAGCCAAAGACACTCACTTCCCAATTATTGGGCATTTGAAGTTATTTGATGTGGGAAAAACCTCCACGCTGCGGAAATGCCTCTGAGCTCAAGAGAGAATATCTGTGAGAGCATGGGCTCAGGGCTCACAAAACAGACTGTCCCTTCTGCTATTAGCAATTTTCCCTGGCCTGGGCACGGCTGGGCCAAAATGAACGCTTAAAAATACCCTTATCAAAGTGTAATTTATATGCAATAACTCTATAAACAATAAAACTTTATGGATCTGTGATTTACATGCAACGATGCATCCAGTTTAGGTCGACAGTTTGATGAGTTTTGACAGATGTATACACCCCTGTAACTGCCACCCCAATGAAGATATGGAACATTTCTGTCACCCCGGAAACTTTCCTCGTTCCTCTTTGCCATCAATCACTATGTCCTCAACCCTAGACAACCACTGAACTGCCTTCTATCACTATAGATTTCTAGAGTTTCAGGCTCAGTGCAGTGGCTCACGCCTATAATCCCAGTACTTTGGGAGGTTGAGGCTGGTGGATCACTTGAGGTCAGGAGTTCAAGATCAGCCTGGCCAACATGGCAAAACCCCGTCTCTATTAAAAATACAAAAATTCGCTGGGTGTGGTGGCAGGCGCCTATAATCCCAGCTACTCCAGAGGCTGAGGCAGGAGAATTGCTTGAACCTGGGAGGTGGAGGTTGCAGTTAGCCGAGACTGTGCCACTGAACTCCAGCCTGGGTAACAGAGCAAGACTCTGTCTCAAAAAAAAAAAAAAAATTCCTAGAGTTTCATATATATGGAGTCAAACAATACACAATCTTTTGTGTCTGGCTTCTTTTGCTCAGCATAATGTTTTTGAGATTCATTCATGTTATTTTTGTGTTTTAGTTCATTCCTTTTTAATTGCTAAATAGTATTCCAGTGTATGGATAGATCATAATTTGTTTATCTGTGCACATATTGGTGGACATTTGGGTCACTTACAGTTTTTGACTATTATGAATGAAGCTGCTGTGTGCAAGTCTTTGTATGGGTGTATTTTCTTGTCTCTTGGGTAAATGTCTAGGAGTGAAATTTCTGGGTCATGTGTTTAGTGTATGCTGAGCACTGTAAGAAACTGTCAAACTCTTTTCCAAAGCTGGTCCATTTTGCATTCTCACCAGCAATGGATGAAAATTCCATTGCTCCATATCACAAACACCTGATATTGTCAGTCTTATTAATTTTAGCTATTCTGTTATGTGTGTAATGGTATCTCATTGAGGCACTGAGGTTTTTTTGTTTTGATTTTATTTTTGTTGTTGCTGTTGGTTGTTGTTGTTGTTGTTTTTTTTTTCTGAGATGGAGTCTCACTCTGTCTCCCAGGCTAGAGTGCAGTGGCATGATCTTGGCTCACTGCAACCTCCGCCTCCTGGATTCAAGTGATTCTTCTGCCTCAGCCTCCCAAGCAGCTGGGATTACAGGCATGTGCCACCATGCCTGGCTAATTTTTGTATTTTCAGCAGACACAGCCCAGCCTCATTGAGGTTTTAATTTGCATCTCGTACTGATTAAGGATGTTGCATACAACCAGGTGCAGTGGCTCACGCTTATAATCCCAGCACTTTGGGAGACTGAGGCGGGCAGATTGCTTGAGCTCAGGAGTTGGGAGACCAGCCTGGGAAACATGGCAAAACCCTGCCTCTACAAAAAATTTTTAAAAAATTCAGCTGGGTGTGGTGGTACACACCTGTGGTCCCAGCTACTTGGGAGGCTGAGGCGGGAGGATCGTTTGACCCTGGGAAATCAAGGCTGCAGTGAGTTGTATCATATCACTGCACTCCAGCCTGGGTGACAGGAAAAGACCCAGTCTCAAAAAAAAAAAAAAAAAAAGATATTGCACACATTTTCATGTGCTCATTGGCCACTTATATATCTTCTCTTGTGAACTGTCTGTTCAAATATTTTGCCCACATTTTAATTGGGCTATTTGCTCATTATGGAATTATAAGATTGTGTATTCCAAAGGCAGTGGGTAGAGCTATTCAAGGTTCTCAGTGTGATGCTGGGGGTTCTTAGTCTCCTCTTGTTTCTGGGGTCTGGCCAGGATAACAGACTGGGACAAATGTAACTGAAGGTGGAGAAAGAGATACAAATTATGTTAGCATACAACACTCGGGAGTCATCTAACCTCAAACTTTAGTACTGAAGTGTTTGAATCTGAATCACCTGGAGGACTTGTTAAAATACAGATTCCCTGACGGCACCACTCCCAGAGTTTCTGCATTAGTGGGTGATATGCTTTGGCTCTGTATCGCCACCCAAATCTTATGTCAAATTGCAATCCCCACGTGTCAGGGGAGGGACCTCGTGGGAGGTGATTGGATCTTGGGGGAGGTTTCCCTATGCTGTTCTTGTGATAGTGAGTGAGTTCTCATGAGATCTGATGGTTTAAAACTGTGTGGCAGTTCCCCGCCTCACTCTTTCTGTCCTGCCGCCATATAAGATGTGCCTTGCTTCCCCTTTGCCTTCTGCAATGATTGTAAGTTTCCTGAGGCCTCCTCAGCCATGTGGAACTGTGAGTCCATTAAATCTTTATAAATTACCCAGTCTCAGGGAGTTCTTTATAGCAGTGTGAAAACGGACTAATACAGTAAGTGTGGAGTGGGTTGTGAGAATCTGAGTTTCTAGACAGCTCCCAGGTGATGCCAATGCTACTAGTCTATAGACCACGCTTTGGCCAGGTGTGGTGGCTCATGCCTGTAATCCCAGGGTTCTGGGAGGCCAGGGTAGGAGGATTGTTTGATGCCTGGAGTTTGAGACCAGCCTGGGCAACACATTGAGACCTACCCTGAGCTCCATAAAAAATTATCCAGGTATGGTGGTACTTGCCTGTAGTCCCAGTTACTCGAGAGGCTGAGGTGGGAGAATCACTTGAGCTCAGGAAGTCAGGACTGTAGTGAGCAGTCATGGAGCCACTGCACTCCAGCCTGGGCAACAGAGTAAGACCCTGTCTCCAAAATTAATTTTAAAAAAATATAGAGAACACACTTTGAGTAACACCTTATAGATGCTCAAGCTTGAAGTCAGACCCTAGTAAGGACCTCTTACTCCCCACTTCTCCATTTTATAATCACCAAAGTGCCCCCTTCCTCCTCTGCCTACCCATCCATCCCACTCTGTAGAGCAAATGGACAGAACTGAATGACTGACAACCCACATTGTCTCCCTGGAGAGGACCAAAGGAATCCAAGGGACCAAGGAAGAAAGAGAAAAGCAATCAAGCAAGAGAAGTTAAAACATCTACCAATCTCAAAAGGAGTGGACACACAGGGTGCCCTAAAAGTCTAGAGCAGAGGCCATAAACTATCTGCATCTGTCTGGATATGTATTTCATTTTGGAGGGTGCCTCCCCTGTGTTTAAAATTCTTTGAAATCAATTGTTAACATTTAGATACTTGGAGATTTTATCTAAAAAAGCTGGCCGGGCATGGTGGCTCACGCCTGTAACCTCAGCACTTTGGGAGGCTGAAGCAGGAGGATCGTTTGAGCCCAGGAGTTTGAGACCAGCCTGAGCAACACAGTGAGACAACCCCCGCCTCAAAAAAAAAAAAAAAATGTAGCCAGGTGTAGTGGTCCTTGCCTGTGGTCCTGCCTACTTGGGAGGCTGTTGTGGGAGGATCGCTTGAGCCTGGGAGGTCAGGGCTTCAGTGAGCTATGATTGCATGGCTATACTCCAGCCTGGGCGACAAAGTGAGACCCTGTCTCATAAATAAATAAATAAATTGGATTTACACTTGAAAAAATTAAGAAATCCTGCCATACTGGTCCTCATTCATACTCTTCTCCCATAGTGACAGCTCTGTCTGGGTCTGGACTCTGAGTCTTCTTCCATCTGCCTAGGGGTGGTCACAGCTCTCATGGTAGCTAGGCCCTGTGTACCTTGTCACCCTTGTTGGTTCCATTAAATCTGCCACACTGTGTAAATAGATAATTCATTCGCTCTCTTCAGTTTACCCTGTGCTATCTGCTTCCTTCCTTGGCTACTTATTATAGATCTTCAAGCATTAAGGGTATGATACTGATGTATGTTAGCACTTCTGTCACAAAGATAATGCTAGAATCCTCCATCTCCACCTCATCTTTCAGTCTCAGTTTTCTCATCCAAAAAAGTGAGAATGAAAATATCCACTGCTTGGAAGTCAGATTAAATATATTGCTACCTGGCACATACAAATGTGAGTTTCTTTCCAACATCACATTTTGGAGAATAAAAATAGCCCTGGCAGAAATGTCTCAACAGGTTGTCCTAAGCCTAGTGTCTATTTTTTGCTTTCAAAGCCAGAATCATGTTAAGTTTTTCACTGTTTAGGATCATCATTGCCATAATGATCTGTTAGGGCCCCGTTTCTGGTAATAGTCATAAACAACAATATCTGCCACTTACTGAGGGTTACCATACACCAGGGACTTCCCACATATTGTCTTTTTAAAAATTTTATTCTGTCCAGGTGTGGTGGCCCATGCCTATAATCCCAGCACTTTGGGAGGCTGAGATGGGCAGATCACCTGAGGTCAGGAGTTCAAGACCAGCCTGGCCAATGTGGTGAAATCCCATCTCTACTAAAAATACAAAACTTATCTGGGCATGGTGGCAGATACCTGTAATCCCAGCTACTCAGGAGGCTGAGGCAGGAGAATGGCTTGAACCCAGGAGAGATGGGGGTCTTGCTATGTTGCCCAGGCTGTTCTCAAACTCCTGGGTTCAAGCAATTCTCCTGCCTCTGCTTCCTGAGTTGTTGGGATTACAGGTATGAATCACCTTGCCTGGCATCATGTATTATCTTATTGAAACCTCACAGCAACTGTAGGAGGTGAGTGCCATTATTTGTTTTTTTTGTTTGTTTGTTTTTTGAGGTGGAGTCTCACTCTGTCACCCAGGCTGGAGTGCCATGGCGCGATCTCCACTCACCGCAACCTTCACCTCCCGGGTTGAAGCGATTCTTGTGTCTCAGCCTCCTGAGTAGCTGGGATTAAAGGCATGCGCCACCATGCCCGACTAATTTTTGTATCTTTAGTAGCGATGGGGTTTCGCCATGTTGGTCAGGCTGGTCTTGAACTCCTGACCTCAGGTGATCCACCCGTCTCAGCCTCCCAAAGTGCTGGGATTACAGGCGTGAGCCACCACACCTGGTCGTGAGTGCCATTATTAACCCCCTTTCCCAGATGAGGAAACCAGTGCTGGTATTAAACTGAGGCTTCAAGAGAGTTGTTTTCCCAGGGTCAAGTGGTAGAGCTAGGATTTGAACCCAGGCTGGTCTGACTTCAGAGCTTGATCTGAACTCCCCACACTATAGATGCCTAATGAATTATTGCATATATGTCTAATGTATCCTGCTATATGTCAGACACCCGTAATTCACCTTGTAGTGGGACTTTCTGAAAAACCCTATGTCAGGTGCCGGCTGTATTAGTTTTCCCTTGCTGGCAACGCAGGTGTCCTCAGCAGAGAAACAGACACATCGTCAATTCCCCTTCCTCTCCACGTGTCCCAGGCTAAGCCAATCCAGTGCTTCCCATTCCACTAACCACACTAATTGGCTCAGGAATGGGCATTAGATGAAAACTGGCCAATCAGAGTGAATTTCAGAAATGTTGGCAGGAGTCACCAGAAGACTGCTCCCTTCTGAAGCTGGACTCGAATCTGAGAAAATGTGGCCTGGGGCTGCTGGTGGCCAGCTTGTCCCCATTAGGTGACAATATGCAGACAGAAGAGCCAAGCAGCAATGGAGGAAAATCAGGTACCTAAAGTTAGCTCAACCCCTGCCTCATTCAGTTATACAATTCAATAAGTTCTTTTATTCTTCCCAGTTTAAAGTTTACTGTGTTATGTTCACTCTCAGTTGGCAGGATCTTAGCTGATACAGCAGGTCAAAGCCTTTTTAGGTAAAGCATTTGCCACTTGATCTTTGTGGTATGATTCTGGACACCTTATTGTCAAATCTCAGATGTAACAGCATTTAATCTGTAAATATTTCATATCTTTTGTTTTTTTTTTTGAGATGGAGCCTCACTCTGTCACCCAGGCTGGAGTGCAGTGGCACAATCTCGCCTCCACCTCCTGGATTCAGGCAGTTCTCCTGCCTCAGCTTCCTGAATAGCTGGGACTACAGGCATGCACCACCACGCCTGGCTAATTTTTGTATTTTCAGTAGAGACGGGGTTTTGCCACGTTGGCCAGGCTGGTCTTGAACACCTGACCTCAAGTGATCTGCCTGCCTTGGCCTCCCAAAGTGCTGAAATTACAGGCGTGAGCCACCGTGCCTGGTCATACATCATATCTTTAAAAGGCAAAAATTATTTAAGAAAATATAACCAGAATAGCATTAAAAATTAAAAATTGGCTGGGCATAGTGACTCACACCTGTAATCCCATTGATTTGAGAGGCCAATATGGCAGCCACATTTGAGGCCAAGAGTCTGGGCAGCATATCCAGACTCCACCTCTACAAAAAAAAAAAAAAAAAAAAAAAAAAAAAAAAAAAAACCAAAACAAACAAACAAGCAAACAAATACCTTGATGTGGTGGCACACACTTGTAGTCCCAATTACTCAGGAGGCTGAGGTAGGAGGATCACTTGAGCCCAGGAGGTCAAGGCTGCAGTGAGCTATGATCTTGCCACTGCACTCCAGCCTGGGCAACAGAGTGAGATCTTGTCTCTAAATATAAATAAGTACAAATAAACTAAAAATCAGCAATAATGTAGAATCATATTTATGACTAACTGTTGTAACCAAACTTTTCCAAAAATTTCCCATGAAAGGTATAATTATACTCATTAAAAATTGCTCCTTAAAAACTGTCAGTGACTTTGTTGTTTGAATTTAAGATCTTTAAATACATTTTGGGAAATGAGACGCAGAGAGACATCAAGAACCTATTAGCAGGAGTTGAGACCAGTATGCAAAACTTGTCAAAACCCTGTCTCTACGAACAATACAAAAATTAGCCAGGCATGGTGGCTGTGAGCCTGTGGTCCCGGCTACTTGGGAGGCTGAGACGGGAGGATGGCTTGAGCCTGGGAGGCAGAGGTTGCAGTGAGCCAAGACTGCATTACTGTACTCCAGCCTGGGCAACAGAGTGAAATCCTATCTCCAAAAACAAAACAAAACAAAAAAACAAACCCATTAGGAGTGGGAGTGTGAACATATAGATGTGTGTGTGCACATACACATATTTCTTCTTATGTGTGTGTTTATGGAGCCAAAAGACTGCATAACCCTAATTGGAAATCTAACAGTAAAGCCATTTTGATGTTGCAAGCAGCTGGTAAGAGGGAATTTACAAACTACAAGAGTAAAATATAAATAAAGAAGCTGAAGAAAAAAAAAAAAGAGAAACAGAAAGGACATCTACGGTTGCCAGTAACTAGGGATGGATGAAATAAGAAGCATTTTCAGTTTTAGTCAAACCTTTAGAATTTTTCAAAATGCTTAAATGAGAAAAATAAGGAGGTGGAGTGCGTGTGGGAGTGGGCACTGCCAATTTAGATGAAGCTAAAATTTTAAATCTTGTTTAACAATCCCAACAAATTGGCATTCAAAGTGTGCTATTAATAAAAGTGTTCCTTTAAAAAAAAAGGCTTGGTGTAAACCACTTTTTTTCTCTTCTCTTCTCTCTTCTCTCTTCTCTCTCCCTCTCTCCTTTCTTCCTTCCTCTTTCCCTTCCCTTCCCTTCCCTTCTTTCTTTTTCTTTCTTTTGACAGGGTCTCACTCTGTTGGCCAGGCTGCAGTGCAGTGGAGCAATTTCGGCTCACTGCAACATCTATCTCTTGGGCTCAAGCGATCCTCGCACTTCAGCCTCCTGAGTAACCAGGACCACAGGTGCATGCCACCACCCCCGGTAACTTTTGTAATGTTTGTAGAAGTGGGATTTTGCAATGTTGCCCAGGCCAGTCTTGAGCTCCCGGATTCAGGTGATCCTCCACCTTGGCCTCCCAAAGTGCTGGGATTACAAGTGTGAACCACCACCCCTGGCCTCCCCTTTCTACTTTCCCTTAGTATGCTAAGGTACTTGGGTTACAAAGACTGTTCAACTTTTAGTTCCTTTGTTTATTAGCTGTGTCACCATGGAGAGTTAACTAGAACTTTCTGAGCCTCAGTTTCCAGGCTAAGTTTAAAAATTTTTTTGTAGACATAGGTTTTGTAGACTGCACTACTATGTTGCCCAGGCTGGTTTTGAACTTCTGGCCCCAAGCAATCTTCCCTCCTTGGCCTTCCAAAGAGCTGTGATGAAAGGCATGAGCCACCATGCCTGGTCTGATCTCTGTTTTTAAGTATTGGCAATGAAGTCACGTTTTTCTAGAACACCAATGAAACCAAACAGAATATGTTCTGCAGGCCACATCTGGTCACAATCCTGTGGGTTGCATCCGTTGCCTTAAAGAGGCAGAGAATGAGATGATTTCAGCCCTGGAAAGATGTTCTGCTCCATTTCATCCTTGGAATGGCTATCATGTCAAATGCAGGTACAAGATAATAACTAACATTATGGAGTGCCCACTGTGTGCCAGACACTGTCCCTACCACTTTACAGGAGCTAATTTGTGAATACATCCAACAACTACTTGTTTTCATTTGGGTCACAAATGAAAGTTTCATAAATGAGCTGAAAGTCCAGGTTAGGCACTGAGCCACTCAATGAAAACCCTGCTCATTGGGGTCAGCAGTTCCATCAGAGACTAGCTAAGGAGCGACTTTGGTTGGCTGACTCCCTGAGGCCCCCCACTCCCCTCAATTTTCCTTTGAGGATCCTTAGAAGAGGGGGCAAGTGTTCCCAGTATAGGAACAGCAAGGGCAAATGCCCCAGGGGGCAACAGCCTCTGTGATTTGGGGAACAGCAAAATGAGGGAATGATTGAGGGGGAGGGAGGGGCATGTGAAGGGATTCTGCCTGTACCCTTAGAGAAACCCAACTGTAGAAGGGGTGGTGGAGGTGGGAGAGGGGTGGTGAGGGAGGGAGAGGGGTGGTGAGGGAGGGAGAGGGGGTGGTGGGAGAGGGAGAGGTGTGGTGGGGGAGGGAGGGGGTGGTGGGGGAGGGAAGGGGTGGTAGAGGAGGGAGAGGGGTGATGGGGGAGACAGATGGGTGGTGGGGGAGGGAAAGGTGTGGTGGGGGAGGGAGAGGTGTGGTGGGGGAGGGAGAGGTGTGATGGGGGAGGGAGAGGGGGTGGTGGAAGAGGGAAGGGGAGGAGGAGGAAGAGGGGTGGTGGAGGTAGAAGAGGGATGGGGTAGAGGAGGGAGGGGCTATGGAGGAGGGAGAGGGTAGTGGAGGTGGAGGAAGGAGGGGGTGGGGGTAGTGGAGAAGAAAGAGGGGGTGATGGAGGAGGAAGAAGAGGTGGTTGAGGAGGGAAGGGGTGGTGGAGGAAGGCGGCATGGAGGAGGGAGAGGGAGGAAGAGGAAGAGGAGAGTGGGAGGTGGAGGAGGGAGAGGAGGTGGTGGAGGAGGAAAAGGGAGTAATGAAGATGGAGCAGGGAGAGGGGGTGGTGGAGGAGGGAGAGAGGGGTGGTGGAGGAGGGAGAGGGAGTGATGAAGATGGAGGAGGGAGAGGGGGTGGGAAAGGGAGTGATGAAGGTGGAGGAGGGAGAAAGGGTGGTGGAGGAGAGAGAGGGGTGGTGGAGGAGGGAGGGGGTGGTGAAGGAGGAGAGGGGGTGGTGAAGGAGGGAGAGGGGGTGGTGGAGGAGGAAGAGGGAGTGGTGGAGGAGGGAGAGGGGGTGGTGGAGGAGGGAGAAGGGGCTGATGAAGGTGGAGGAGGGAGAGGGGGTGATGAAGGTGGAGGAGGGAGGGGGTGGTGGAGGAGGGAGAGGGGGTGGTGGAGAAGGGAGAGGGGGTGGTGGAGGAGGGAGAAGGGGTGGTGGAGGAGGGAGAAGGGGTGATGAAGGTAGAGGAGGGAGAGGGGTGGTGAAGGTGGAGGAGAGAGAGGGGTGGTGGGGGAGGGAGAGGGGGTGGTGGAGGAGGGAGAGGGGGTGGTGAAGGAGGGAGAGGGGGTGGTGGAGGAGGGAGAGGGGGTGGTGAAGGAGGGAGAGGGGGTGGTGGAGGAGGGAGAAGGGGCTGATGAAGGTAGAGGAGGGAGAGGGGTGGTGAAGGTGGAGGAGGGAGAGGGAGGAAGAGGGAGAGGGGCGATGGAAAAGGTAGAGGGGTGGTGGAGGAAGGCGGCAGTGGTGTTCCTAACCCTTGATCTTGGCTTGTTAACCCTTTCTGAGCTTCCCTCTAGTGGGGGGATGAGGATCGTCGGTTGTTCCCACATTTAAGGGCAGAGCCGGGTAGGGGGTGGTGTTGGTGCTCCAGGGTCACGCGCTGGTGGCTTTGCCGCGGTGGTGGCAGCGGTGGAAGAGGCGACACCGCTGGAGGCGGTGGAGGGACGGGCCCACCAACGCTGCAGGCGGGTAAGGCGAGCGGAGGCCGAGGGCCACCAGGTCCTGCCCTCCCGAGCTGCAGCACGCGCTGGCTTAGGGGGCCGTGGGGGGTCCTGTGGGGGCGCGGCGGGGACGCGGGACGCTGCCTCCCGGAATGGGGCTGCTGGAGCGGGAGGATGCGTTAGAACCGGGGGTGGGGCGATAAGGGACTTGGGGGCGGGGAGACGGCGTGGGACCCGCGCTATCCTTTGGGATTTTGAGGGGCGGGTCCCGGCAGGGGCCCCCAACGTGGCTGCTCCTGCGAGTCTCCGAGAGGGAAACAGGTGGTCGCGGGGTGGCTGCGGCGAGATAGCTCCTCTCCGGTAGCCACGGGGTGTCGGATGTGCGCCTTTACCCAGGCTGGATGTGTGCATCTCCTGGAGCCGGCTGGGACCCCGCATTGGGCTTTGGTCAAGGATCTTTCGAAGGGATAGGAAGACGGGAAACTCAGAAAGTGCTGAAATCTGGGCACTAGAGTCACAGTGCGTGTGATTTTTACCCACATCCTCACTCCCACTCCAGGTCATAGCACGTTCCCTGGATCAAGGTTTCTGTAGTTAATCAGAGGGCATCTCCATCCCCTACCCAAACTCCATCCCGACAATATATCCTTTTTATTTCACCTCCTAAACCAGGGGTTGCAAACTCAGATGCACACAGGGCCAGGCAGATGCACAATGGGTCCAACTCTTACCTGATTTCAACTACGCACCAGGCGCTGTCTATAGTTATTCATTCATTGAATCCTCACCACGCCCCCTGAACTTGCTACTTGTGATGACCCTGATTTTACAGATAGGGAAACAGGTAGGCAAGGTGAAAGTCGCTTATCCAAGATCACATGAGTAGCAAGTGCCAAGTCAGGGTGGGACTCCAGGCAGGTGGCTCCAGAGTCCTGGCTCTTAACCAGGGTGCTGTGCTGAGCAGATGAGCTGTGGGGGTCACCAGGAGCCCCAACAGGGAGATTTAATGGCTGCCAGGCAGAATCGCAGACTCTGTGTGGCCAGACTGTCCAATTTCTTGTCTCAGCCTCCTGAGTAGCTGGGACTACAGGCATGCACCACCACGCCTGGCTAATTTGTGTATATTTTAGTAGAGATGGGGTTTCACCATGTTGTCCAGGCTGGTCTCAAACTCCTGACCTCAGGTGATCCACCCGCCTCAGCCTCCCAAAGTGCTGGGATTACAAGTGTGAGCCACCTCACCCGGCCTTAATTTTTGTATTTTTAGTAGAGACAGGGTTTTGCCATGATGGCCAGGCTGGTCTCAAACTCCTGACCTCGGGTTATCCGCCTGCCTTGGCCTCCCAAAGTGCTGGGATTACAGGCATGAGTCACTGCAGCCAGCCCTGAGTTCTTATTTTCACACCCCTGAAGCTCAGATCTGGCCCCACATAATTTAGTGCAGGGAAGAATTTTGGTGAAGGGACGAAGTTTATTTTGGAAGGTGTGGCTATACAAAAAAATGACAGTGTTCACACTGGTCTTACTCTTGTCAGGGCCCTGGGGCCCTGAGCTATTCCCTCTTGTAAAACTTTTTTTTTTTTTAAACTTACTGTATTTTTTTCAATAGAATTTTTTTATTTTTTTAATTTTTTATACAGTCTCTCTCTTTGTCCCCCAGGCTGGAGTGCAGTGGCATGAAAATGGCTCATTGCAGCCTCGACCTCCTGGGCTCAAGCTATCCTTCTGCCTCAGCCTCCTGGGAAGCTAGTAACACAGGCATGTGCCACTGTTACCAGAAAGGGATTCCGATCCAGATCCCAAGAGAGAGTCCTTGGATCTCATGCAAAAAAGAATTGGGGGCGAGTCCACAGAGTAAACTGAAAGCAAGTTTTTTAAGAAAACAAAGGAATAAAGATGGCTACTCCATGGGCAGAGCGGCAGCATGGGCTGCTCAGCTGCTTATACTTACTGTTACTTCTTGATTCTATGGTAAACAAGGGGCAGATTATTCATGAATTTTCTAGGAAAGCGGTAGGCAATTTCTAGAACTGAGGGTTCCTCCCCTTTTTAGACCAGGTAGGGTAACTTCCTGATGTTGCCATGGCATTTGTCACTGTCATGCTGCTGGTGAGTGTGTCTCTTAGCATGCTAATGTATTGTAATTAGCATATAATGAGCAGTGAGGATGATCGGAGGTCACTTTGGTGGCCATCTTGGTTTTGGTGGGTTTTGACCGGCTTCTTTACCGTATGCTGTTTCATCAGCAAAGTCTTTGTGCCCTGTATCTTGTGCCGACCTCCTATCTCATCCTGTGACTTAGAACGCCTAATCTCCTGGGAATGCAGCTCAGTAGGTCTCAGCCTTATTTTACCCAGCCCCTATTCAAGATGAAGTTGCTCTGGTTCAAATGCCTCTGACACCATCATGCCCAGCTAATTTTTTGATTTTTTTTTTTTTTGTAGAGATGGGGCCTCACTTTGTTGGCCAGGTTGGTCTTGAACTCCTGGGCTTAAGCAATCCTCTCACCTCGACCTCCCAAAGTGCTAAATTTACAGGTGTGAGCCACCGTGCCTGGCCTAGTCTTCAAGTTTTTCGGGAGCCATAGTTCTGTTTTCCTCATTCTTGTATTCCCACATGTCACACATACTGTATTTCACATAATGATATTCAGGAAGTACTGAATCAAGTGTAATGAACTCAAGTAAAGTAGAGATTCAGTCTCTTAGACACCCGCCTCAGGCAAGAAATCTCTCTTCCCTCTGAGTTATGATGGAAGTCACTGTTCTCAAGCTTGCAGGATAAAGAGCAGCACAGACTCTGACATAGGACCCCTTTGTTTTCCTCGCTGCTACCCCTGGATTCAAAGTCATTTTGTCCCTATGTGGGTGTCAAGCAGCTAGGAAAATGGGCCCAGCATGAGACAGTTTCAAACAGTGCAGCTTTTTATTATGCAAAGGTAACAGGGTTTCTCGCAGCATCACCCCAGCAATAGTGGCTGTCTGTGACTGTTACCTCAGAGCCAGGGAAGAAAACAAGCTTTCAAGAGTATGAGTCAATCAAAGGGTGCTACTGACTTCACCTTTTGCTAGGGGGCCAGAATCTTTTGAGGGGCAAACCTGTAATTCCAGCAACTAATAATGAGTCTTCAAAAAGCAACAAAACAAAACAAAAAACTTCCTAAGAAACCAACCCAAAACAAAACAACAAAAACAGAATGGAGAGAAATCTGGGAAGATCTACAGAGGATTGTAAATCTTTAGGAGGTAGAATGGCCAGAACTAGATTTCTGTCATTTTGGTTCTACCTGAACCAAAACATGACCTGAGAAGGACTCAATGACGTGCCCTATGAACTTCATTAGGGATTGATGGGTTCAATAAGCTCCTGTTGCAAAAATGTGAACATTGCAACCACTTACATTTTAGTCTGAACTAGCCACTTTCTGACAGCTGAGAGTTGCAAAGTCAACTGCTTACAGGGTCCGAGCATGAAATGTCGACAACTGAAGCAGGCAGAGCCAGAAAACACAAGAGTGGTGGAAATATAGTGACTTGGGAACACATGCTCCATCTATAGGAGCAGCAGCAACTCAGTTCTGGGCAATCATTACCATGAAAAATGACAGGTTCAATGTTACTGTATGTTTTGGGAAGTTGGAAATCTAGATTTTTTTTTACATGAAGTCCTCCAATTAAAAAATGTTAAAACATTTTATTATTTTACTAGTTCTTCCTCTTTCTTAATCATAGATTCCTCTGAAAATCTGATTAAAGCTATCTGTCGTGCCTGGGAAACTACAGCACATACTTTTTTTGTATACAATTTCAAGACATTCATAGACTGTCTCCCCCAATCCCATGGTGTCTCAAGGGCAGAAGGAATGCCTGCCCTGGTATTTATACTTTCCAAGAGAGGATCTGATTGGCTGGGTTTACCACTGTCAAATAGGTTGTACTTCCACTGGGTAGAGTTTCATCTGTGGTCTCCCCCTCATGCCCTGATTGGTTGCTTTTCGCTTGAGCACCGATTCTGAATTCCATAGTGACCATAGCTGCAGAGCTGGCTTCACCCAAAGCACGGCTCAGACAGACATTTCAGAACAAAGTATCCCAGGGATTACTTTTTGCAGAATTAAACTGTGGGCACCCATATCATTTGAACTTCATGAACTGCCCTCCAGAATGCCTCCACCCTCACCTTCTCTTCCCAAATTCTCACCATTTGGAAAACTCCTCTTGCTCCTTTTCATCTTTCCTCTTGTATTAAAAAAAATTCTGGTAAAGCCATTACGTTTAATTTTTATGATCTTGTTTAAAAGATTAGCTGTATTGCATCAAAGTCATACAAGTATATAGTTTAAAAGTCAGATTATGACATATTTATAACAAAATATTAGTTTCTGTTCCTCTGTTCCTAGTCCATCCCTAGAGACAACTACTGCCAACTCCCTTACCTGTTTCTTTTATTTCTTCTTTTTAATTTTTTTGGAGACATGGTTTCACTCTGTCACCCAGGCTCTAGTGCAGTGGTGTGATCATGGCTTACTGCAGCCTTAACCTCTCAGGCTCAAGCCATCCTCCTGCCTCAGCCTCCTGAGTAGCTGGGATCATAGGCGTGCACCATCATAACTGGCCAAGTTGTTTCTTATGACATTCCCCCATCTTCATATTTCTAAACTCGATTTTGACATATTTCCAGCTATTTCATTCACTGTCTCACTGACTCATTAATTAGCTGATTAAGTAAACACATATACAAGAAGCCTCAACTATAGGCTAAGGGCTGTCCTGGTGCTATAGAGAGAGGAGCAAAAACAGATACAGTGTCTATTTCTATCTCTATCTTTCTCTCTCTGTCAGTTTCTTTGTCTTTCTGTCTGTCTCTCATTAACCGTTTTTATCTCTTTGCCTCTTTGTCTCTGTCTCAATCATTTTGTCTCTGTTCTCTGCCTCTGTCTCCACATCTCTCTGGATTTAACATAAAATGCTCTTTCTCTTTATCTCTGTCTTTCTACATCTCCCCACCCCCTGTCTTTCCCATCTCCCACACCCTTCTTAATAGGGCATGACTATGAAAGCGTTCTTTCCAGGTGAGGCCATTTTTAACCAAGGATTTAGCACTTTTGTCTTGTCTTTTGTATACAGTATTTGAGGGCGGGGGCGAGGTGGGGAAGTTAGCTGGTTTGCACTTTAATGTAGTTTAGTCAAGATAGTCTTTTTATGAACCAATTTGTGCAGATTAGTTTGCAAGATGTGACTAAAATATCAAATCCCTATACTGTCAAAGCACTAATGGATTGGGAAGGTAAATTATAGAAGAGTGTTTTCCTGTAGGAATTACACTGACATTCAAAATTAGCTTTTCTCGATGCCGAGTCCACAGCATTCCACACTGGCTTTGCAGGGAACATTTAAATCCAAGTTCTTGGTGAGTGCTCTAATAGACAAGCACTGTGGTAATTAAATTAGAAGGCAAAAATTGTTCCTTGGTTACTTCCTGCAAGTTTTCTTACCTTGGGGGAATATTAGTGAGGAAGAATGTTTGGCAGAGTTGTACTAGTCTGTTCTCATGCTGCTAATAAAGACATACCTGAGACTGGGTCATTTATAAAGGAAAGAGATTTAATTGACTCACAGTTCCACATGACTGGGGAGGCCTCATAATCATGGTGGAAGAGCAAGGGACGTCTTACATGGTGGCAGGCCACAGAGAGAGCATGTACAAGCAAACTCCCCTTTGTAAAACCATCAGATCTCGTGAGGCTTATTCACCGTCATGAGAAAAGCATGGGAAAGACCTGCCCCCATGATTCAATTACCTCCCACTGGGTCCCTCCCACGACGTGGGAATTACGGGAGCTATAATTTAAGATTTGGGTGGGGACACAGCCAAACCATATTAAAGATCTTGACAAAATTAAGATTATTCAGCCTTTATGGAAATGAGCAGGTCCACAAATGACTCAAAATATTTGGGGGGAAAAGAAGTAGATAGCTTGGGAAGTGTTTTAGGATTTTCCTTCTCTCCCTCCCGCTCTCCCTTCCTTCCTTCTTTCCCTCTTTCTTTTCCATATCCCTTTCTGTTTGGTTTTCCTTCCCTCTATACTATGCCTGGGTTAGTAATCTGTTGTGCTTGAACAAAAGCTGAACTGACACTGAAGACACCTGGGTTGAGTCCCACTTTTGCTGCTCACCAGCTGTGTGACCTTGTGAAAGTTATTCAGCTTCTCTGGGCTTAGTTTCTTTTTCCGTTGAATAAGACGTTTTGGACCAGATGACCTCTAAGGTATTTCCCAGATCTAAGATTCCTTCACATACCTACCAACAAATATTTACATTTTAATATGTGTTTTTTTCTTGTTATGAAGAGGGCAAACTCATGAAACAATTTGGAAAAAAATCAAAAAAGGATAAGTGAACACTATCCACAATTCCATCATCCAAAGAACCAATGTGAACATTTTGGGGCAATTTTCTTTGTCTTTTTTTGATACATAATTTCACAAATCATGACTGTCCATATTGTGCACAATAGTTTTGTATCCTTTTTAAATTTCCTCCTAAGCATGTCTCTGTGTCTTGCCTGTCTTCATGAACATTATGATGATGATGATTTTTTAGAGATAGGGTCTCACTCTGCTACCCAGGCTGGAGTGCAGTGGTGAAACTGTAGCTCACTGCAGCCTCCATGTCCTGGGCTTGAGCAATTCTCCCACGTCGGCCTGCCAAAGTGTTGGGATTACAGGCATGAGCCACCAAGCCTGGCCATTACAACTTTTTGGGTTTTTTTTGAGACAGGGTCTCCCTCTGTTGCCCAGGCTAAAGTGCAGTGTCGTGATCATAGCTCACTGCAGCCTTGACCTCCTGGACTTAAGCAATCCTTCTACCTCAGTCTCCCAAGTAGCTGGGACTACAGGCGTGCACCATGTCCAGCTAGCTTTTTTTTTTTTTTTGGTATTTTTTGTAGAGATGGAGTTTCACTATGTCGGCCAGGCTGGTCTTGAAATGCTGGGCTGAAATGATCCACCTGCCTTGGCCTCCCAAAGTGCTGGGATTACAGGTGAGAGCCTGGCCATGAACAACATTTTTAATGGGTGTGTGTAATATTTCATTGAGCAGTCATGTCTGGATTTACATAACTACTCTCCGGTTGGCAGACATTTTGGTTGATGCCAGCTTTTCTCTTATGGCTATTTGTGATTCATATCTTTGTTCATGAACATTTCTCCATCTTTTTATTTTCCTTGAGTTTATGGCTCTTTCAATGGTTCTATTTGTGTTTCCTGGCAAACATGGATAAATTCCCCAGAAACTTGCTGGGTGGGCGGCTTCGTGAATTTTCCCTGGAATTAAAACTTACTTTGCCTCCCATACTGAATTGACTGTATGTCAGAGGCAGGACAGTGGCTGGGAGGTAACTCTGACTTTCATGCTTTATTAGGTCTTCACTTGCCTGCAGCCTCACTTCTTTTAGGTATGACCTAATTTTCATTGAGTTCTTTTGTCTGCATGGCTAATAACGACATTATTATCAACAACAATAACAGCTGCTGTTTTAAGAGTTTATTCAATAGTGCCAGGTATTGTTCACTGTCTCATTCCATCCTCACAACAGCCCCTCTGAAGTCAATATTTTCAACATTTTGCAGATGAGGAAACTGAGGCACAGAAAAGTTGAGTTCTTTTCTCAAGATCCTAAGGAATAGGATTTGCACCAAGTTTCTCTTCATCCAAGAGTTTGACCTCTGAAGCACTATATTCCTCCCCTTGCCCTCATATTCTCTCTCCTAGAAACATCTATAATTAAAAAACAAAACAAAACAAACAAACAAACAAAAAAACAAAAGGAGGAGATTGATAAAGGGATGGAAGGAAGAAGGAACCATCCTTTGCATTTCCCTAATGTCTAGCAGCATTTCTGCATTAAAAGCCAGAATACTTGGGTTCCTCTTCTAGCCTTACTATTCAATTGCTGTGTGGTCTTGAGCAAACTACATTCCATATCTATGCCTCAGTTTGTAATCTACGAAATTAAAGGGCTGGCCATGCGCGGTGGCTAATGCCTGTAATCCCAGCAGTTTGGGAGGCTGAGGCGGGCGGATCACTTGAGGTCAGGAGTTCGAGATCAGCCTGACCAAAATGGTGAAACCCTGTCTTTACTAAAAATACAAAAATTAGCCAGGTGGTTGTGGCGGATGCCTGCAGTCCCAGCTACTTGTGAAGCCAAGTCAGGAGAATTGCTTGAGCCTAGGAGGTGGAGGTTGCAGTGAACGGATATTGTGCCATTGCACTCCACCCTGAGTGACAGACTGAGACCCTGTCTTAAAAAAAAAAAAAAAAAATCAAAAGGCTAAATTATAGAGTCTTTATGGACTCTGAGACTCTTAAGATTCTCTGATTAACCCTAGGTTGGTGGGAGGGGACTCAGAAGTGATTATGGCTGCCGAAAATGGGGAAAACCAAGGTTCAAGGAAGTTCTCAGCGTCACAAAAACTATCAGGCCCTGTTGGATCTTTCACGTGTAAATATCTGAGACTTTGCATTTTGGGGTCTGTTCGGGAATGGATTTATTGAAGGTTAAACAAAAAAGGAGAATAGACTTAAGAATATCTGGACACCACAGGGAACCCAAGAGCAGGAACAAGGGAACCAGATGTTTCTGTTCATATCTACACTCCCAGCAACATCATGCCTCTCACTCTGACACCGCTGTCTATGCTCCATGGCCCAGGAAGTTGCTGGGTTTTCAGATATTTGAGCCTGAACTAACACCTCCCGCCTCAATCTAGGACAAAGAATCTGATTGGTCCAACCAGGGTCACATGGTCTACTGCTGATCCAATTAACTGTGTCAGGCTGGGGGCGTGGTCCAAACACAAAGGTCCCCTCCAGAGGGTCGGGTCACCTCAGGTGTCTTCCTGGGCGTGATGGCTCGGAAGTCTAGGGACGGAATTACTCCATGGGGGCACACTTGGTTGTCTCACAGTGCGGCAAGAGTTCCTGCAGTTGTTATTAAGGATGGAACTTTAAATTATTTACTTCCCACCTTATGTGAAGTGGCTCTCCCAGGAAGGAAAGAACAAAACTGAGGACGCCTGGGGGGCCAATTATTGTTTGTTTGAGGCTTTGAGGTATGCACGTGTGCAGAGGGACGGTGTGTCTGGGTTCTCTAGAGGGACAGGATTAATAGGATAGATGTATATATAAAGGGAGTTTATTAAGGAGTATTGACTCACACTGTCACAAGGTGAAGTGCCACAATAGGCTGTCTGCAAGCTGAGGAGCAAGAAAGCCAGTCTGAGTCCCAAAACCTCAAAAGTAGGGAAGCCCACAGAGCAGCCTTCAGTCAGCGATCGAAGGCCCGAGAGCCCCTGGCAAACCACTAGTTTAGGTCCAAGAGTCCAAAAGCTGAAGAATTTGGAGTCCGATGTTCGAAGGCAGGAAGCATCCAGCACGGGAGAAAGATGGAGGCCGGAAAACTCAGCCAGTGTAGTCCTTCCAAGTTCCTCTGCCTGCTTTTATCCTAACCACAGACAGCTGATTAGATGGTGCTCACCCAGTTTGAGGGTGGGTCGGCCTCTCCTAGTTCACTGACACAAATGTTTATCTCCATTGGCAACACCCTCACAGACACACCCAGGAACAATACTTTGCATCCTTCAATCCAATCAAGTTGATTACAGTCAGTTTCAGTCAAGTTTTCTTTGATGATTTCTCACATGGTGATATTCACTAAGGGAGAGTTCACAGTTGAAAACCTGGATGGCCTCATCACTGCACACTGAATCCCGTTTCTTGAAAAGGTTACGCCGGGCGCGGTGGCTTACACCTGTAATCCCAGCACTTTGGGAGGTCGAGACAGGTGGATCACTTGAGGTCAGGAGTTCGAGACCAGCCTGGCCAACATGGTGAAACCCCATCTCTACTAAAAATACAAAAATTAGCTGGGCGTGGTGGTTCCAGCTACTCGGGAGGCTGAGGCAGGAGAATAGCTTGGACTCGGGAGGCAGAGTTTGCAGTGAGCCGAGATCCTGTGCCACTGCACTCCAGTCTGGGCGACAGAATGAAACTCTGTCTCAAAGGCAAAAAAAAAAAAAAAAAAAAAAGTTGGTTAAAATGGCCAGGCGGTGCCAAAAGGAGTGTTCTAGAGAATCAACACACCTCAAATCCTAATGTTGGGATTCAATGAGGACTAAGAGCCCTCTAGATAAGTAGAACTCAAACTTCAGATTGTTGAGGAACTACCCAGGGTGTTTGTTGATATGCAGATTCCTGGTAGTCCCCCAGAAATTCTGTGGGTCCAAGGAGGTAGAGGTGTGGACTGGGGAGACTGTATTTTTAGCAAGTGCCTCAAGGTCAGTCTGATGCTGGTAGTCTGATCCATATGATTACTTTTCATGTGTAAAAAGAAGAAAAAATTCTGTGAAATTCTTCCTCAATGAAATCTGATGTGTCATATAAAGGTTGAGCTGCTTCAGGCGATGTAGCAGATGAGGGGCCCAGAGTTCTCCCCATTCTACCCTGTGCTGTGCCCTCCACGCTTGTGTTAACAAAGCCACTATTTATTTATTAGCTGCTGGAGGTATTGGGGACAAAGTAATGAATAAAATAAACCAAATCCCAGTCCTCATGGGACTCTTCTACCTGCAGGGAAGGCAGGCAATACATAAATTAGCTAATAAGTAACTTGCAGGTTGTGCTAAGTGCTGTGAAGGCAAATATAGCCATGAGGGGTGGACAGAAATACTGGAAAGGGGATGTCAGGCCATCTGAAAAGGCATTTGAGTAAGGACCTGAATGCAGTGAGGGAGTAAGGTGTGAGAAGATTTGTGAGGAAAATGTTCCAGGAAGAAGGCATGGCAAGGGTGAAGGCTATGAGGCTGGAATAAGCTAAGAGTAGTCCAAGAAGGCCAGGCAGAGGAATGAAGCTAGAGGGAGCGTGCAGATAGGTGGGTAGGGGCCAGGTCACTTGCAGCCTTGCCTATGACTTTGCATAGGCCCTGTGCATAGTAAGGTGTTTGTATTTCATTTTGGGAATGATGGAAACCATGTCCTCAGGTAATCTTCCCAACAGTCTAATGAAGAAGGTCCTACTATGTATGGCCATTTTACAGTTAAGGAAACTGAGGCATAGAGAGATGAAGACATTCACAACTTCTAAGTAGGAATATGAGGATTTGGACCTCAGGGTGGCTTCAGAGGCCACTGCTCACTACCACACAATACCGTCTCCTAGATATCTCAGGAGTTTAGCATCAAATTCCACATGGTAGATCCCTTATGGAGCTGCAGTAGGTATAGTGGGAAGTTATTCTGGCCACTTGCTAGTTGTCTCTTCTTGGGTTAGGAATTTACATTTGTGAGGTATGTAAAATGAGAAGGCTATTTTCCCATCTAATTCATTTCATTGGGTTTTGAAGAAGAAGAATAAATGTGCTTTATAAACTATAGAATGCAACATAAATACTGTGAATCATCTCCACTGAGTTTGACTTAACCCTTGTTTCCTTTGAGAAAGACAAAAAAAACCCTTCTGATTTGTGGAAATTTGAAACCTCATTGAGGCAACTCTTGGGTCAAAGGGAAATCACACTGAACTTATGAAATATTTAGAGAAAGAGGTAATAAAAATATGCATCAGTTTCTTTAGGATATAGCTAGTGCAGTGTGCAAAGGCAAATTCGTAGTCTTAGTACAGTTCTTGTGAGATTGAAAATATCACACAATGATGACACTCATGAGCTCTGGAATCAGACTTGGATTGAAATCTGAATTTTGTCACTTCTGAGCTATGTGATCTTGGATAATTGCTTAATCTCTCTAAGTCTTAGAGTTAGTCCAGTTTCATTATCTGGGAACCGGCAATGGTAGTAATCTACCTGATAGAATTTTGTGCTGGCTGTTCACTCTGCTTGGAACATTTGTCTTGTGTGGTTGGCTCTCTTATTTCATTCAGGTTTTTTCACAACATCACAGCCCCTTATGCTTTATTTTTCTTTATCTCATTTATGACTTCCTGGCTTTATATTGTATATTTATTTTTTGGTTGTTTCCTTCTATAGAGGTCATCTATGTGAGAGAAGAGAGTTTGTCTTGGTCATTGCTGAACCTCTGGGAAGTAGAGCGATGTTTGGCACACAGAAAATTTACTGCACACCTGTTGAATGAATGTGTGGGTGCATGGTGGGGCTGAGCAGAAGGCTAAGACAATGGATATAAGTGCTTAGCAGAGCACCTTGCTCATTGTGAGCCCTTAGTGAATGTTGGAGGTTTGTTCTTGGCTTCTACTCCTTCTTACAAGGTGATCTCTTCAAAAATCTAGATTATAATCTTCTTGAAGAAAAGAAAGGTGCCTTTCACAGTTCTGTGTTTCCTGCTTATGCTAGGCACATCGAGGTGGCTGAGTGAATGCTTTCATTGAGAGAACTGAGGTATATGGAAGTGAGATTAGTGCCTCTATGATGTTTATCATTCCTTTTATTGCTGGGCACAATGAAGATGCTCGATAAATATTTGTTAAGCAAATGAATGAACAAAAACAATCCTTTTATGCACACCGTTAAATGGAATGGACTGTGGAAATGTAGATGTATTAGTCTGTTCTCATGCTGCTAATAAAGACACACCTGAGACTGGGTAATTTATAAAGGAAAGGAGGTTTAATGAACTCACAGTTCCACATGGCTGGGGAGGCTTCACAATCATGGCGAAAGGTGAAAGAGGAGCAGAGGCATGTCTTACATGACGACAGGCAAGAAGAAAGTGCATGCAGGGGAACAACCGACATGTATTAAACCATCAGATCTTGTAAGACTTACTGTCATGAACAGCATAGGAAAAACCTGCTCCCATGATTCAATTATCTCCCACCGAGTCCCTCCCATGACATGCGGGGATTATAGGAGCTATAATTCAAGATGAGATTTGGGTGGAGACACAGCCAAATCATATAAATATGTAAAGTCAAATTCTAAGAGAAGCTCAATGCTCTGGGTGCATTATTTAGATCCTGCGAGCCCTCCTGCCTCGCTCTTTCCCTCTCTCCACCACATTCTCAGCAGCTGTACTTTGCCTTCTCCAAGGCCAGTTAAGCCCGTTTTCTGGGGGTATGGGGCCTATGGGTGTAGAACTGAACCCAGATCCCACTCTGCCCTTGCCAAGAAACCAGTGGACATAGGAGGCAGATGGTAACCTGGCAATTAGACCACAGTGTGACATGTGGAGCAGCACAGGGGTACCAGGAACATTCTAAAGGGGCTGTAATTCAGCTGGGGGAATCTGGAAGGCTACTTGGAGGTACCAGACACCTAAAGCGAAATCTGAAGGATGGACAGAGATTAAATTGGGGGAGGAAAAAGGAGTGGGATTCTAAGGGGAATGGGGGAGACTGTTCCAGGCGGGAGGAACAGTATATGCAAAGGCCCTGAGGCAGGAGAAACACAGGGTTTTTGGTATGAATGGAGGAAGAAGACCAGGCTGGTAGAGGGGGCAATTAGTAGAATTATTGAAAGATGAGGCTGGAGGGTGAAGTGGGGGCCAACCCAGGAGGGTTGGTACACCCAAAGCTCCTCCCAGGCCTCACTGCTCACTGGCCCACCTTCTTCCTGCCTCTCAACTTTGTTCTCAGGCTTCCTCTTACAAACTGTGCTTTGTCTTTTCCTTAGGGCTAACCAAATTCCTGGTGACTTCAGCCCATTTAACTCCCCATCCCCAGTATCTGTCCTGAACTCTGCTCCTGCAACAAATAAAAACAACCCTTACTCTCTCAGTTCCAACCACCATGGCCTCCTTGCTGTTCCTTGAACATCTCCAAGAACATGCCTTGCCTCAGGGCTTTACACTGGCTGTTCCCTCAGCCTGCAATACTCTTCCCTGGGAGATTTGCCTGGCTCTCCCATTTCCTCCAGGTCTCAACTTATATGACACCTCCCCTGACCACCCTGTTTAACATGACACCACGTCTCACTTTCTAGCCATCTCTGGCTTGCTTTATTTCTTTTTAATCACAACAATGAATACTTTATAAATCCATTTGTTCATTCATCTCCTGTCTGTCTCCCCTGCCCCCTGCACCATTTGCTCCATGAGGGCAGGGACCTTGTCTGTATCCTTGGTAAATGGAACACAGAAGATGCATAATAAACATTTGTGGAATGAAAAATGGTAAATTGTGGTGGCTCACACCTGTAATCCCAGCGCTTTGGGAAGCCGAGGTGGGGAGATCATTTGAGGTCAGGAGTTCAAGATCAGCCTGGCCAACATAGTGAAATTCTATCTCTACTAAAAATACAAAAATTAGCTGGGTGTGATGGTGCACACCTGTAATCCCAGCTACTTGGGAGGCTGAGGCAGGAGGATAGCTTGAATCCAAGATGGGGAGGTGGCAGTGAGCTGAGATCATGCCACTGTACTCTAGCCTGGGTGACAGAGCAAGACTCCATCTCAAAAAGAAAAAAAAAAAAAAGTAAAAGAAAAATAATAATGGGGTCAGGCCCTGGACCACTTGCATCATAGACTTTAACTGATTTCATTTACATGACATTGATTTCTTCGTCTATGATTCTCACCCATTAGTGCTGAGAAAACAGGCTCAGAGAGGACAATGGATTTGCCTAGTGGCACAGCTGGAGTGGCACTTCAGTGTGGCTGATTCACTGAGCAATGCCACCAGCGTCGGAGACCACCCTGCTGAATGAGGGTTCCAGTCTCGACTCAATCACCTTTCACCCATTGACCTTGAGCAGGTCCTTTCTCTCTGGTGTTAGAATCCCATAAGCCATAGAATACCAGAAAGTCCATGTTGTTTCTGTAATCCACAAAGATAGCACAGCCCCTCCTCATTCCATGAGTCCCCCAGTGGGGTGGACATCAGGGCTCAGTGTCATGGAAATGGCTCATGGGGTGACTCAGATTTGGCTCAGGCTCAGGGTTGCATAGTTGTAGAGCTGAAACAGAGCACCTTAGGATCGCTGGATGAATTTGAATGGCAGTCACATTTTGTTCAACCTGAAGTGTGTTTGAAATAATTTTATTTAATTTCTATGTTTAAAAACTGAGAAATCTCACATAAAAATCCAGATTTCCACTTCTCTTAAAATCTAAAACTAATCACAGGTAGCAACACTTAGGTGATATTGAGGAGCACCTTTAAAAACATTAGTTAATTAAGAGATGGGGTCTCACTCTGTTGCCCAGGCTGGAGTGCAGTGGTGCAATCATAGCTCAACCTCAAAACCTTAGGCTCAAGTGATCTTCCTGCCTCAGCCTCCCGAGTAGCTGGAACTACAGGCACGTGCCACCACATCCAGCTAATTTTTAAAAAGTGTTTTTTAGTTTTAGTTTTAGTTTTTTCTTGGTAGAGATGGAGTCTCACTATATCGCCTAGACCGGTCTTGCACTCCTGGCCTCAAGGGATCCTCCCACCTCAGCCTCCTAAGTAGCTGGTACCACAAGTATATGCCACCACACCCAGATAATTAATTTTTTAAAATAGAGGTGGGGTCTTGCTATGTTGCCCAGGCTGGCATCAGACTCCTGGGCTCAATGATCCTCCCACTTCAGCCTCTTGAGTAGCTGGGACCACAGGTGTGTGCCACCACACCCAGATAATTTAAAAAAAATTTTAAGAGATGGGATCTTACTATGTTACCCAGGCTGGTCTTGAACTCCTGGCCTCAAGCAATCTCCCCACCTCAGCCTCTCAAAGTGCTGGGATTGCAGGTATGTATGAGCCACTGCGCTGGCCCTGCAGAGCACCATTCTATGGGCATGTGCCACCTTGTTTGCTCCCTGTCCCATGAGGTCACTTCTCTCATTTTGTGGTCCCTGTAGCCATTTGAGTTGGAGACCTCTGGTGAGTTTTATTTGAGCTGAACTTCAGTACCAGTTAAGCACAGGCTGTGATGTGCTGAACTTTTCACTTTCAGAATGGCACCCAGTAAATCAAGTCTGGGTGTGATGCCACGCCGGGCTGTTCTTATAGATGCTGTGGGAATTGTGCGGCTCCATTGCTGCACTCTGCATTGTTTTGGTGATTTGTGCTCAGAAATGAAATCACTGCTTGGATACTGCTAGACTGCAGGGACAGATAACTCAGTAGAACTCCTCACCTGCCTTTGAGACAGTCTGTAATGTATTGTCACTTATTTCTTTTCATCTGTGGTTTTATGTTTGTGTCTACTGCTGCATTCTGAAGTCTTAATTCAGGAGCCCAAGCCAGGTCATCCAGTTAAAAACTTCCTGGCAGTATCGCTATGGTAATTCAATCGTCCCTCAGTATCCCCGGGGGTTGGTTCTAGGACCCCCTTGGATACCAAAATCTGTGAGTTCTCAAGTCGCTGACATAAAATGGTGTAGTATTCGCATGTAACCTATGCATGTCCTCTTGTATACTTTAAATCACCTCGAGATTATTTAAATACCTAACACAATGTAAATAGTTGTTATACTGTATTGTTGGCTGAGCATAGTGGCTCAAGCCTGTAATCCCAGCACTTTGGGAGACTGAGGTGGGTGCATCCCTTGAGGCCAGGAGTTCAAGACCAGCCTGGATAACATGGTGAAACCCTGCCTCTTCGAAAAATACAAAAATTAGTCAGTCTCATAACCTGGTCTCGAAATAAATAAATAAATGGATTACAATTAAAATTAAATAGTTGTTACACTGTATTGTTTTAAAATAGTTATTATTATTATTATTTTTTGAGATGGAATCTCTGTCACCCAGACTGGAGTGCAGTGGTGTGATCTTGGTTCACTGCAACTTCTGCCTCCCAGGTTCAAGCGACTCTTCTGCCTCAGCCTCCCAAGTAGCTGGGATTACAGGCGCACGTCACCATGCCCGGCTAATTTTTGTATTTTTAGTAGAGATGGGGTTTCACCATGTTGGCCAGGCTGTTCTCGAACTCCTGACTTCAAGTGATCTGCCTGCCTCGGCCTTCCAAAGTGCTGGGATTATAGGCATGAGCCACTGTCCCTGGCTGCTGTATTAATTTTTATTTTGGAAAATTTTTGATCTGTGGTTGGTTGAATCCGTGGATGCAGAACCTGCAGATACTGATGGCCGACTGTATATCCTTGTTTGTGTGCTGACTTGAGTGTGTGTCTCCTCTGTGGCAGAGACAATAATGTTCCTCAGATGGTCCCGGCACTTCTCCATTCCCAGCCCCTTGTAGTTAAGCAGGGCCATATGACTCATGCCTGTCAATGGGCTATGAGCAGAAGGGGCATACATCACTCCCAGGCCTAAGCCTGGGAAAGCCTGTGTGAGTTTTCTGTGTGCTTTTTTCTGCTATATGGTGTCTGAAGTCCTCATGGTGAAAATGGGAAATCAGGGTATCATTTGAACTTGGTGTTATGGTCTGAACATTGTGTCTCCCTAACTTTGTATGTTGAAATTCCAGCCCCCAACATGATGTGAGGAGATGGGGCTTTGGGAGATGATTAGGACCTGAGAGTGGTGCCCTTATGAATGGGATTAGTGCCCTAATAAGAAGAGACACCAGAGAGCTTGCTGCCTCTCTCTCTTTGCTCATGTGAGGATACAACGAGAAGATGGTCATCTGTAAACCAGAAAGGGGATGCTCACTGGAACCCAATCTGCTGGTACCTTGATTGTAAACTTCTCAGGCTCCAGAATTGTGAGAAACAAATGTTTGCTGTTTGAGCTGCCCAAATTTATGCTAATTTGTTATAGTTGCCAGAGTTGATTAAAACACCTGGATTTCTAAGTTACTAGACCTGCAGTAGACTCTGTGAGGGAGGAGTAAACTTTTGTTGTGTTAAGCTGGTGGGATTTTGGTGTGTTTGTTACACAGCAGAACCTAGTCCATCCTGACTGATACATTCTCTATTAGAATTGATAAGTAGGAACTGCACATCCATGTCCAGAAAAGCTCTTGACAGCCAGTGCTCAAGAAATATTACAGAGTGAATAAAAGAACAATTATGGTTTGTGTTATTAGACTATACATATACCTACTTTTTTCCTCATAGATGGTGTGTTAGATTGGAAGGCCACCTTCCTGGGAAGGAAAGGAGAATCAACACTTGTTGAGTGCTGTCTATTGTGCTAATTATTATCCACATCTAAAGATAAAATGAGGTCCAGGGAGATTAGGCAGTTATCCTGGGGATATAGAGCTATCTAAGAGTGGTTCTCTTAGAATGACTCCTATCCATCTTTTCGGTTGTCTCTAGGTCTTGGCTTTAATGCCACCTCCTTAGGGAAGCCTTCCTTGATCACTAGACTAGATTAGTTGTCACTCCTCTAACTCCTGCTACTTCCCCCATATAACACTTACTTCCCTTCAGATTTTGAGTGCTCTGAGAATAGATCCTGTGTCTGTTTTGCTCAATGTGGTATATCCAGCACCTAGTATAGTACCTGGTACATAGTAAATGCTCAATATATGTTTGTAGGTTGAATAAAGACAGTCAGGAAACTTAGACTTTTGTTTTGGTACTGCCTCTCATCAGTTTTGTTATTTCAGACCAATAGTTTCATCTCTCTGAATTCTAGTAGTCTCATTTGTACAAAAAGGGTGCTTGATTACATTTGTTCTTTTTTGGCTCTAGTATTCCACAATTATTTCATTCACAAACTACCCTCTCATTCCTTCTCTGGGCCTACTTTTGGGTCACCTTCTGGCCTCTTATTCCATCTGTATTCCTGGAATAATTGACAGAATTGGGAATTGAACTCAGGCAGTCTAACTACAGAGTCCATAATTCTAACTGTTCATTCCACCCACATACCCACCCACCCATCTCTCTATGCAATCATCTTTCTTCCATCCACTCACACACTCATCCATCCATCCATCCATCATCTATCTAATAATCCCTCCCTCCATTTATTCATTCGAGTATCTTCTGTCCAAATACCCATCCATTTTTCAGCAAATACTTTTGAAGTGAGTATTCCATGCTAGGCCCTGTGCTGGGGTCCTTGGGTTCCAGCAAAAACAAAACAGACTCGGTTCCTGCTCTCTTGGAGTTCTCAGTCTAATTAGTATTGGGGAGTTTGTCTTTAGTTGCTATTGATGTGGGAGGTTGAAATAATGTCCAATGTGTGAGCTGGAGCTCTTTGGTTGATTTTATTGTATTGGTTTTTGTATCTTCATGGATAATATAATGGCACTTTGTTATTATTATTATTATGCATAAATGTATTGATTAATTCACCAATGTGCATTGAGCACTCGCTATATTCCAGGCATTGTGTTCGATGCATGCAAGGCCCAACTTTTGCACAACTCTAGAGGGCATTACTCACATGGTATTCTATTTGATTCTGGAGTTGCACAGCATGGTGGAAACAGGCATTTGTCACTCTGCTGAAGGAGTCCACAGCCTAGCATAGTAATTAAGAGCTTGGGCTCTGGGTCTGGACAGCCTGGTCTTGAGGCCCATTTCCACACTTACTGGCTATGTAATTTTGTCAAATCACTTCACCTCTCTGTGCTTCCATTTTTCCCACCTGTAAAATAAGGATAATAAATGCTAATTCATTGAGTTTTTACATGGCTCTGAGTTAATTCATGAACAAGCTCTCAGAATAGTACTTAGCACCTAGTAAATGCTCAACAAAAAGATCAGTGAGCAGCTTAGATATTCTCTTACTTGGTGGCTTTCTCTAATGTTTTTTCAGATGGGGAAACTGAGTCAAGAGATAACCTAGCCTAACCTGACATGATAAGCTAAAGCCAGAGTCTAAGATAATCAATTAGTGACTATTTACTGATCCAGAGGATATATAATCATGCAGCAAAATATTTCCCTTAGCTGAGATACTCCATTTTTGATGTTTGACTATTGACAGCTTCCAAGCCCTCTCCTCCTCCTTCCCCTTTTGCCTCATATCTGGGTAAGCCAATAAGAAATCCTGTGCACTACGTTTTTTGGCATTGGTGGAGAAGTTCAACCACCCATGCAGTACCGTCATTCAACCGCACCCCTCTAACCACAATAAAAACCAAAGCCATTGCCCCTCCCTTTGCTTAAGCCATTCCAGACCACCTTGGGTGTTTTTCCTGCTCCTCTCAGAAAGAAACATTATGTGAGTTAATGATTACTTCCACACTCTTGGTGCATATGTGGCCTCATCATTCTTGACATCCAAGCCAATTTTGGGTAGAGTATTGATTCCGTCCTCCCTGGGAGCAACCACACAATAGCAATGCTAACTGAGAATGAAATTTGGAAGAAAAATGGAAGTTCTACTTGGCCTGAAAAAAATGATCCAGCTCCTGTGCTGCAGCAATTCCATTTCTCTGACACTACTGGAGAGAATACATAGACATGTGTGAAGGGAACAGCTCCACAGACCATGAGACCTCTGGCATGGGCTACTCAGCCACCATTAAAACAGTTATGTAGGTTGGTATGTATGGACAAAGGGTAGGTTCTCAAAACATCACTGAGTGGGAAAAGCAAGACAGATAATTTGTTAAATATGTTCATGGTCTCTTCATTGTTTTGTTTCTTATTTTTGAGACAGGATCTCGCTCTCTTGCCCAGGCTGGAGTGCAGTGGTATGATCATGGCTCACTGCAGCCTTGAATTCCTGGACTCAAGCGACCCTCCTACCTTAGCCTCCCGAGTAGCTGGGACCACAGGCATGTGCCACAAGGACTGGCTAACTTTTAAATTTTTCCTCGAGACGGGGTCTCATGATGTTGCCTAGGTCACATGGTCTCTTTACAATTAACTTTTGTGTATGGTGTAAGATAGGGAGTCAAAGTTTTGGTTTGTATTAGTATCCACATGGATATCTAATTGATCCAGCACCATTTATTCAAACCACCATTATCTTCCCCTTCCTGTGCTCTCAAACTGCAGTAATGCCTTCACTGTAAATCAGGTGACTGGATATGTGTGGCTCTGCTTTAGGACTTAGTATTGTTTCATCAGTCTTTCGTCTATTGTTTTGTTAATAGCACCGTATTTTTAATAACTATAGCTTTGAGTAAGACTTGAAATCTGGTAGTTTAAGTTTTCCACTCTCCTTCTATATTGCTTGATTTTTGTTAGGTTGTTTGCATTTCTACATAAATTTTAGAATCAGCTAATAAATTTCAATAAAAGTAGACCCTAGATTTTTATTTGGATTCTAGTGAATTCTTAAACCATTTGGGGGACAATTAAAATTGTAATATTAAATCTTCCAATTCATGGTCATGGGACATTTCTCCATTTATGTAGATTTTCTTTAACTCCTTTTTGTAATGTTTGTTGTTGTCATTGTAGAGGTCTTGCTCATCTTTTGTTAAATTTATTTGTAGGTTAAAAATATTTTTGGATTCTGTGGTAAATGGCATTGCATTTTACATTTCCTTTTTTCTACTCTTTGTTGCTAGTATAGTATATGAACAGAAGAAAGACACATTAACCTTCCCCCACCCAAACTTTTTCCATGACTTCATATATCTGCATAAAATCACAGGAAAAAGCTTGGAACTGTACACATGAAACTTCCACAGGGTTATTTTTGGGGAGGAGGAAAGGGAACTGGGATTGTTGAGAAAAGATGGTGTTCAAGAGGGAATTGAGCTTTATCCATCCCATTTTAATTCTTACAAAAAAGATAATGTTTTAATGTATTATTTGTGTAACTAATAATCTATTAAAAGAGCCCAGTTGCATTGGCTGATGCTTGTAATCCCAGCATTTTGGGAGGCTGAGGCAGGCAGATCACTTGAGCCCAGGAGTTTGAGACCAGCTTGGGCAACATGGTAAAACCCCATCTCTACTAAAAATGCAAAAAAAATTAGCCAGGCATAGTGGTGTATTCCTGTAGTCCCAAGACTGGGAGTACAGCCTTGGGAGGCTGGGGTGGGACGATCACCTGAGCCTGGGAGGTTGAGGCTAAAGTGAGCTGTGGTTGTACCTTGGCGATGGGAGTGAGACCCTGTCTAAAAAAAAAAAAAAAAATTCTGTTAAAAGAAAAAAGTAAATGACCTATCCCCAATCCTGGCTGGGAGTATGTATGAGACTGATGACTTTGGGGAGCCCAGAGACTTCCACTTGTGTCCGGTAGGTGCATGAAACAAGTTTGTAATTAAAAGCATCAACATCTGGTTGCCCTCTGAAGACAGACTGTTAACTGAGACTCTGTAGAAGTCTCATATAGAAGGAGCATAGACTGGTCAGCATGTATGTCCAAAACTGTCCAGAAAAGAGGATTCCCAGACCTATAAGCAAGAGAAGCTGACTCATGCATCAGGCAAATCCCTAGAATGGAGCGACCCAACATTATGATTGTCCATTTGACTGTGATTCCAGGACTACAAATAACTTCTGTCCTAGGCTGGGTTCTCCTAGAAGCAGACCCCGAGACAAGGATTTTGAGTGTGAAAGTTTATTTGGTGGGTGATTCCACGAAGCACTAGTAGGGCATGCAGTAAGATGGTGAAAGCCAGTAAAGCCACCACAGGGTGCAGTAGTGAGTGAATTTTGCTGAGGGCAACAGTGCTCAATCCTGCACAGGACTTCTGGGAGGCTGGGTTGAACGTACTGCCATGTCGTGCACGGTGTGCAAAGTTGTGTGCCTGAGGAAGTATTCTTCACTCACACCAGTCATCCATCCGTTGAGGAAAGCTGGGAGGGGTGTTATCTCGTTGACACTTCTGACACTTCTATCCACTGGCTTAGCACACTTGGGCAGCCAGAAGTTGTCAATTCAGTGTGCAAAGAAAGGTGATAGGGACATCAGTAGTGGGGGCTATAGCTTCCTGAATATATTCAGAACAGGAAGTAATGTGCTTAGTGAACAAGGTGAGTTTTGTCCCCCTGAATGATTCTGGTTTTCAATGGAATCAATAAATCAGCCATCTGATTTATACATCGTACTCTTATGAGTTTGGCTGGTCTGAGTCTAGACAGACCACCCACTTTTGAGAGTGCTTGGTAAAACTGAATTCCTTAGACTGTAAATCCCTAGAGACCAAGTGTGGAGACTGAAAAGTGAAAAATTGCAGCAGGCAGGGATCATGCATAAGTGAAGTGGGAGGAGGAGGGAGATAACGCACACAAAGTGCTCAGCACAGCACCTGGCATATCATAAGTGCTTAATAAAAGTTACCAATAACAGCAGTAGCAGCAGCACCAGCAACTACTATTTCTGGGGACAGCTTTAAGAAGCGCATGAAATCTAAGCATAACTTATTGAAAGGGTGCCAAAAAATTTAGTGAACTAACCAGGAAGAAGTTTTTTTTTTTTTTTTAAATCTCCTTGCCTAATACTGGCCTCTTGTATAGACCTTGTAATTAGGATGACAGTCATTTTCTATTAATTGCAGACTATGATTTTTTAGGTGTGAGGTTAATTGGTAATATGGGTGTGTAACACGTTCCCCTCAGATATCTTAGACGTCAGTAATTAACCTCTCTGTTCCGCAACGCAGCCATTAATCATTTGTCTGCTCAGCATTCTGCTGTCAGCATCTTTCCATACTGCCTGCACATTAGCTTCGACATATTATCAGGACCAACATGGAAGAATAGAAAAACAAGTTGTGGTGTGTGTGTAGCAAGACCAACTTAACTTTTGATTCATGTGGCCAAGCTGGCAGCTGGTTTATCCACACGGCACCACGAGGCTCAGTGCTGGGTGCTTATAAGCCTTATGAGGGCCTGTGGGAATGTTTGCATCCTAGAAAGAAGTTGTAGCCTCTGAAATATAAGAAGAAAACCATAAAACTGAAATTAATATGTTTCATCTCATGCCTACACAATCAATGTAACATTGCATTAACTAGTCAATAGTGACTCAACCCCCAGTTCTCTCTATATTTTATGTGGTTACATTTTAATATTTTTATAAATTGAGGTGAGAACCTCTACTGTCACGTTGTCCAGGGTTTATATTGACCCTGTCCTGGGCACAGGCTACTGATTGCAATTTGATTTGTAGGAATTTGGTTTATTGGGAAGGCCCTGAATAAATGGGTTAGTTATAGCTTGGAATATTTTTCAACTTGCTCACCTGATATTTTGGATGTTCTTTGGGACTTAAAAATTTTAACTGTAAAAGAAAATATGTGCTTGTTGAAATAGAATAAATACAACCATGTATAAAGCAAAATGTTAGTAGTATCCCATCACCCTTCTCTTCTCTAACTGATATTAAAAAAAGTTAAATGCAGTGTTTCTTAAACTTTCTTAAGGGTTGGAGAGACTTGGCACATAGCTGTCCTGATTTTGCCCCCTGCATAGTGATTAACAGGCACGCCATTTCTGCCACTAACTATCCCAGTGATTTCAGATAAGTGGCTTCACCCTCTCTGAGCCTCAGGCTTCTGGAGGGCATCACGGGATGATAACAGTGTCTGCCTGCAGAGTTGCTGTGAGGGCTGAGTGAGTAACTATGCATAGAGAATTCAGCTTTGTACCCAGTACAATTTATATGCTCAATAAGGGCATTATTTCCTAACCCTGAACCCGGAGCCTGGTGAAAAGAGATTGTATAACATGTATTCCTGAATCATAGCGGTGCAATTTTCCAATGTTTGCAGATTTAGGGCACTCCCTGGGGGTATAATTAGAATCAGATTTTGGAAAAGGTTGATCCACTCAGTCATCTGTTTTCTTCTTCTTAATTTAAATACAGGGTATACTGCAAGGTGCTCTCCCTAGGTTGTGCTGAATAATTAATGCCAGCTCTGATAGTCTTGCCTGACTTAAAAATGGTTCATTATTATGGATAACAATCATGACAACTTACTGAGAGCTCACTGCCTACCCTAAGTCCTTTTTCTGTCATAGGGTCTGAAGTTAAGCAGTTGGGATTGTGAGACAGAGATCTGAGTTCCATCCTAGCCTGGTCTCCTCCAAGCAATATGTCTTCAGTCAAATAACTTCCCCTCTCTCTGAGTCACTGTTTCCTCATCTGTAAAATGGGACACTATTAGCTACTCCCTGCTCTAACAGAGACCACCTTGGCCTGGACTTCATTGTCCATATCACTATCAGCATTTTGGTCAAAACCATTCGACAAGTCTCTAGGAAGTTCCAAACTTTCCCACATCTTCCTTCTTCTTTTGAACCTTCCAAACTGTTACAACCTCTGCCTGTTGCCCAGTTCCAAAGTCATTTCCACATTTTTGGGTATCTTTACAGCAGTGCCCCACTACCTCGATACCAATTTACTATATTAGTCTGTCCTCATGCTGCTAATAAAGACATACCCAAGACTGGGTAATTTATAAAGAAAAGAGGTTTAATTGACTCACAGTTCCACATGGCTGGGGAGGCCTCAGGAAACTTACAATCATGGTGGAAATCACCTCTTCACAGGGCGGGAGGAGAGAGAATGCAGGGGAAATGCCAGATGCTTATAAAACCATCAGATCTCATAAGACTCACTCATTATCATTAGAACAGCATGCGGGAAACCACGCCCATGATTCAATTGCCTCCATCTGAGGTCCTGCCCTTGACACGTGGGGATTACCAGGATTATAATTCAAGATGAGATTTGGGTGGAGACACAGAGCCAAACCATATCAGTAGCTGTGTTGAGGATTAAATACACAATTAATGCAAAACTCCTAGCCTGAAGTTGGCAGGCTGCAAGTGCTTGATAAATGTTAACTTTTATTATTATCATCATGTACTTCAACCCTTACAGCCGTCCTTTGGGGTAAATAGGAAAAATGTTTGATTCATTTCCTAGGATATATACCTCTGAAAAAACAGGAGCCTTCAATATTTAATTCTATTTCCTTTTATAATCTTGTGCACAGTATATTTGGGAATGGGGATGTAAATTTGCCCTATCAACAGGAAAGTAGATATGTACATTACATTTGTGCCACTGAAAATGAGTGAGCCAGGGCTCTGTGAATCCGCATGGGTGAATCCCCCAAAAAACACGCCAAGAAAATAAAAGCAAGTTGCACCAAAAAGTACAGATAGACTATTTTTTAACATGAAGTTTAAAAATATGCACAGCAACTACATAAAGTTAGGGATAAACATTACACAAATAGATTATAAATAGGCTGGGCACAGTGGCTCATGCCTGTAATCCCAGCACTTTGGGAGGCTGAGGTGGGTGGATCACTTGAGCACGGGAGTTCATTACCAGCCTGGGCAACATGGCAAAACCATGTCTCTATAAAAAACACAAAAAATTAGCCAGGTGTAGTGGCGCACACCTGTGTAGCCTGTGGTCCCAGTTACTTGGGAGGCTGAGGTAGGAGGATTGCTTGAGCCTGGGAGACTGTGGCTGCAGTGAGCTCTGATCATGCCACTGCACTTCAGCCTGGGTGACAGAGTGAGACTTTGTCTCCAAAAAACAAATAAACAAGCCAAATAGGTAATAAAAGTATAAAAACAGCATGAGGCTGGAATAACACCTAATTCAGAATAGAGGCTCCCTCTGCAAAGGCAGAAGTGGGTATTGCTGAGGAGGGGCACACAAGAGCCTTCAGATATATTGGGGGATATTTACTTCTTAATCTGCTCCTGGGGACATTTATTCTTCTTCACGCCTTTCAAAATATGTCTCAAGTAGGTAATAGTAATTTAAAAAATTGCAACTCAGCCATAGGGAGGGTTTTGTTGGCTTCTTTAACCAAGTCCTTTAACCTTCTTTAATCCTCATTCCTTCCACTCCTTCATGGTGCCTTTCTAACAAAGCCCTCTGCCCACCAGGCTCAAAATGGAGCTTGCTGGCTGCCAGGATCTCAATTTGCAGGTTAAGGGAGTACCTACTTTATCCATCTGTGTTTTAATTACAGTTCACCTCCCTGGCTTACCATCCAAACATTCCCAGACACTTGATGACTGTTTCTGGGGGAAGAAGCTAGAGGAAGGGGTGTTCTCATCACTGCAGAAATGAGGCCAACCTTAGTAGGGGCAGGGCTAAGACAAGTCATGGTATGTGTTGAGGCTCCCCTACCCCAATCCCAACATATTTATAAATGTGAAGTTTTAGTAAAATGAATAGTGTAAAATTAACTGGGTGTGGTGGTGCACGCCTGTAATCCCAGCTACTCAGGAGGCTGAAGCAGGAGGATTGCTTGAACCCAGGAATTTCGAGGCTGCAGTGAGTTGTGATCACACCACTGTACTCCAGCCTGGGCATCACACAATGGGACCCTATTTAAAAAAAAAAAAGTAGGAGAAAGAGAGTAGCAGAAAAGAAAAGTATCTTTTCTTTCCATCTTAGGTTCATGGCTGAGGCTTGTACAGCAAAAGACAGATTAGCAAGAGAAAAATATATACATTTATTTAAGTTTTATGTGATATGGGAGCCATTGGAAAAATAAAGACCCAAAGAAACAGGGAAATCTGTGCGTTTTTCCTGTGATGAGAGTGTGATGAAGAAGTAGATAGTCATGGAGAAGTATAATTGGACAAAAGGGGTATGATCTAATGGTAATAAACTGGGGAAACTTAACACAGCCTGTTTGTTCAGATCTCTGTGTCTTCAGAGATTAGGATGCTCCTTTCCCCCAGGTGTAGGGAGGGCATCTCTTGAATGACTGTCTTATGATTGCTTCAAGGGGAAAGGTGAGAGAGACCTTCCTGCTTCGCCTGTTTTCTCAAATATCAAGGTGCTGGCCAGGCGCGGTGGCTCACGCCTGTAATCCCAGCACTTTGGGAGGCCGAGACGGGCGGATCATGAGGTCAGGAGATCGCGACCATCCTGGCTAATACGGTGAAACCCCGTCTCTACTAAAAAAATACAAAAAACTAGCCGGGCGAGGTGGCGGGCGCCTGTAGTCCCAGCTACTCCGGAGGCTGAGGCAGGAGAATGGCGTGAACCCGGGAGGTGGAGCTTGCAGTGAGCTGAGATCTGGCCACTGCACTCCAGCCTGGGAGGCAGAGCCAGACACCGTCTCACAAAAAAAAAAAAAAAAAAAAAAAAAAAAAAGTAGAGGCGAGTGATATAATCTTCTAGCTAGCTGAGGTGTTGAGCACCCACTTATCTATATATCTTTCTTCTCTTAGTACCTGCTTGGCCCTGGCTCCTTCCCTTCCACAAGCTGTGACCCTGTATACTGTTCTACATGAGCTCATGGTCTCGGAGTTAATATTTTAATTTGCATATGCTCTTGTGAAAAGAGCACAGGTTTAAGACTTGAGTTCAACTTTTAGCATTTACTAGAATTCACCACTTACCAACTTTACTATTTACTAGCTGTGGGTTAGGGTTAGGGCAATTATGTCAGTCTAGTTCTCATATACTGTAAAGAACTACCTGAGACTGGGCAATTTATAAAGAAAAGAGTTTTTTTTTTTTTTTTTTTTTTTCTTTTTGAGATGGAGTCTGTCACCAGGCTGGAGTGCAGTGGCACCATCTCAGCTCACTGTAATCTCTGCCTCCCAGACTCAAGCGATTCTTGTGCTTCAACCTGCCGAGTGGCTGGGATTACAGGTGCCTGCCCCTATGGCTGGCTAATTTTTGGATTTTCAGTAGAGATGGGGTTTCACCATATTGACCAGGCTGGTCTTGAACTCCTAATCTCAAGTAAAGAAAATAGGTTTAACTGGCTAGAATTCTGCAGGCTGAATAGGAAGCATGGATGGGGAGGGCTCAGGAAACTTACAATCATGGTGGAAGGTGAAGGGGAAGGATCATGACTTCAACATGGCAACAGGAGAGAGTGAGAGAAGGGGGAGGTGCTAAACAGATCTGAACAACCAGATCTGGTGAGAACTCACTCAGTATCATGAGAACAGCAAGGGGGGAAGTCCGCCCCGATGATCCAATCACCTCCCACCAGGCCCTTCCTCCAATGTTGAGGATTACAATTCAACATGAGATTTGGGCAGGGACACAAATCCAAACCACATCAGCAAGCAACTTCACTTCTTTTCACATCTGTAAAATGGGGATAAAACAGTACCTACTTCATAGGACCTTTAAGGGGAGATCAGATAATACATATAAAGTGCTTAGCTCAGTGGGTGGCAGAGAGTCAACACTTACAGGCACCACATACCTGTACTTATAGATGCCACTTCCCTATGTACCAAGATCCTAGCTTGCTGTGTGACTTAGGGAAGTTGCTTGGCCTCTCAGGGCTACTTTCATTTGTAAAATGCATGGGTTCAGTTGCATATCACAGGCTCCTTCTGACTTGAACGATTCACCATCCTCAGATTGCTTATATAGCACACCCATACTATTTATTTTCAAAAGTCTATTCATTATATCCTACTTCTTGTAATGTAAAATTATTACTTCTTGTAATAATTTTAGATAATAGTTGCACAGATTTAATAGAAGCCAGATGAATTGTTCAGCATTTTTTTAAATGCAGGAATTGAACAGTATATTTATGTACATAATTACCCGTTTTTTTCCTTTGCAATCTAAAAGGGCATATTACAAATTGAGCAATGAATTCTTTCTCCTCCCATTGGGTCAAAGAACTGGCTAATACAGTTTTATGTTAATTGGAAGACACACTAAATAGCATAGCTAAAAGAAAGAGAGGCACTCAGTTGTAAAAGTGCTTTTTAATCACCTACCTGATTTTGAGCATCTGAAGGGTTTCCAGCAAGTTCTGCGGCCCTGAGGGAATACTTGTTCTGTCTTCATTACAGAGTTGATAAATAAACGATTTCTTGAGTGTGGCTCTTGGTGAAATTCTCAAACACCAATGAACCAGATTTATCTTAGCTTCTCTCTGCAATTTCTCTTCCTCCTAAATGCCTTGCTGTGATTTTAGCCTGGCCTCTTGTCCATTTAATGTACTGCTTTTGCTCGACGTGTAGTTCATTTTATGGCTAACCAGAAGGCAGTTTGCTTTGAAGTCACTTTCCTGCTCTAAAACCTTTAGTGGCTCTCTATTGCCTCTGGTATCGAATACAGACTCCTTAGCCTAGTACCTGGCCTTAACTTTCCTGGAAAGCCAAAGGGGATGATTTGCTGTTCCCCACACATGCCTTGGGACTTTAAAATTTTCCTCTATGCATTCATTTATTCTCTTACCCCATCTTTTATATCTTTCCCTCCTCCTCCTTTTTTTTTTTTTGACACAGAGTTGCGCTCTATTTCCCAGGCTGGAGCGCAGTGGGGTGATCTTGGCTCACTACAACCTCTGTCTGCTGGGTTCAAGTGAGTTTCCAGCCTCAGCCTCCTGAGTAGCTGGGATTACAGGTGTGTGCCACCACATCTGGCTAAGTTTTGTATTTTTAGTAGAGATGGGTTTTCACCATGTTGGCCAGGCTGGTCTTGAACTCCTGATCTCAGGTGATCCACCCGCCTTGGTCTCCCAAAGTGCTGGGATTACAGGCATGAGCTACCGCGCCTGGCTGACATTGTTAAGTAGTGTCCTGCCCATGGTAGATTCTTAGTAAATATTTATTGAATTAAATTAGCAAATTCATATATTGTGCTTTGGGGGAACACTTCTGTTCTCAAGGTTAATTATTTGTTTCATTAATTAAGGACTTCTGCTTTTAATCGAGATGTTATCTTGAGATATTTGGGGAAACTGGCTTTTCAGATGCCACAACTTAAGACCTGAGAAATGCAAACCTTCTTGTGAGAAGCCAGCAGCTGATCATTTCCAAGGGCTTGAGCTTCTGGATTAAATGCACAGTAAGCTGTGATAAAAGGGGCAGCAGACAGACTATTCTTTTTGTGTTTTGGACCAAGTCTTCAAAATCTGCTTTACACTTACAGCACATTTCACATTGGATGTTAACTTCATCAGAAATATTTGATCTGGATTTCTATTTTGTTATATTTATAATTGGCAAAGTATATTGACATCATTAAGTCCTAATCATCCTTTAAAATGCTTCAGGAACTGAATCAGATTTGAGTTAAACACTAAGATTAAAATAGACAAAAATTAAATAAAATAAAAAATTCACTTTTTTAGTTATACTAACCACATTTCAAGTATTCAAAAAATAGCCACATGTGGTTTGTAGTGATCTCATTGGACGATGCTAGATCTGGATGTTTCGTGAGCACCATCTTCCCCAAACCCTCACAGACTGTTTCTTATCTAACGCCACCACCAGACAATTGACCTAGAAGGTAGAAGTTCAAGGGTTATCCTCGACCCCTACCTCTCCCCATCTCAAGTAGCTGGGATTACAAGTGCATGCCACTATGTCTGACTAATTATTTTATTTTATGTAGAGATGGGGTCTTGCTATGTTGCCCAGGCTGGTCTCAAATGCCTGGCCTCAAACGATCCTCCTGCCTCAGCTTCCTCAGTAGCTGGAATTAGATTGCTCTTCCCAACGTGCAGATCTGACCATTCACTCACATTCTCTGCTCCAGTTGAGTCTTATTGCTGTTCCTTGCATTTCCTCTGAAATCTCTGGGTCTTTAGACACGATATTCTGTCTCTTTAGAATCCTGTTTCTTCTCTCCTTCCACCTCCTGCCTATTGTTCAGTTCGCCTTCACTATGAAGCCGTCCTGGATTCCTTCTAGTCTGCACTACGTGCTCCTTCTTGGTGCTCTCACGTCTCTGTGCTTCCCCTTCTCTGCCACCTTCTCACACTGATGACAGAGCCTGGTGTGAGACTGGATCTGGTCTCTTTGTTCACTGCTGCATCCCCAGTGCCTAGAGTCAGCACCTGTCAATATGCATGAATGAATTACAGACCTGCCCCCCAAACCAACCTGTCATCTTGGTGCCTATTGTTCAGAAGCATCCCAGTGATGGGAAACATAACCAGCCCCACTTTCTGGAAAATTGACCCCAGCACAAGTCTGACACACAGTGGGCCAATGGTCTTGGTGTCCATGGTGACAGAGCAACTAATGTAGCTCCCAAAGCAGCCTTGAACCACTAGAATAGTTGTTCCACTTTTGCATCCTCGCTTGAAATCTATCAATGGCTTCCTATTGCTTTGAGAGTAAAACTCAGACTCTTCCTACAGTCCACAAAGGGCGGAGTGATCTGACCCTGCCCCGCTCTCCCATCTCATCTTTTCCTGCTTCCTTTCTTCATCTCTACGCTTCACCGGCTCTCTCGTCTCCAGCCGCACCACACTGATCTCTCTGTTACCACTTCTGCATTTGCTATTCCTTCTGGCTGGTGCCTCTCCTTCTGGTTTCAGCTCAAATGGCTTTTCCTTTAAGAAGCCTTCCTTGGGTCGGTGTGGTGGCTTATGCCTATAATCCCAGCACTTTGGGAGGCTGTGCGGGGCAGATCACCTGAGGTTGGGAGTTCGAAACCAGACTGGCTAACATGGTGAAACCCCATCTCTACTAAAAATACAAAAATTAGCTGGGCATGGTAGTGGGTGCCTGTAATTCCAGCTACTTGGGAGGCTGAGGCAAGAGAATCACTTGAACCCGGAAGGCGGAGGTTGCAGGGAGCAGAGATTGTGCTACTGCACTCCAGCCTGAGCAACAGAGTGAGACTCTGTCTCAATTAAAAAAAAAAGAAAAAAAAAAACCTTCCTTGATCTATCTAAAGGAGTAGCTCACCTAGTCCCTCTGCAGTCCATTATGTTATTTGATTACCTTCATAGCACTTACATGTGTCTAAAGTTATTATTTATTTATTTATTTATTTTTGAGATGGAGTCTCACTCTGTTGCCCAGGCTGGAGTACAGTGGCATGATCTTGGCTCACTGCACCCTCTGCCTCCTGGGTTCATGCCATTCCCCTGCCTCAGCTTCCAGAGCAGCTGGGACTACAGGTGCCCACCACCAGGTCCAGCTAAGTTTTTGTATCTTTAGTAGAGACAGGGTTTCACCGTGCTAGCCAGGATGGTCTTGATCTCCTGATCTCATGATCCCCCCGCCTTGGCCTCCCAAAGTGCTGGGATTACAGGCGTGAGCCACTGCGCCTGGCTGTCTAAAGTTATTTTATGCATTCATTTTCTTAGTAACAGTTATTTCTCCCCATTTGAATGTAAATTCTGTGAGGACAAAGATTTTTGTCATCTCATTCATTGCTGTTTTCCCAAAGCCCAGAACAGTGCCTTAAACATAGTAGGTGCTCAAGAAAACCCTTGTTCAATGAATGAACCATTAGATAATTCAGCTTTTTAGTAAGCAGAACACTTCAAAGAGCCAGTTATAGGCAGATGTCAAGCATTCTTTCTTTCTTACCTTTTAGCTTGTTAATCAGTTTCGTTGATCAAATGCAATGGTATCTTTTCATTTTCATAGGAGAGAGCTGGTTCATGGCTCCCTAGTTTTAAGAGTTTAGACAAATGAATGCAGTCATGTAACCACCACCATGACTGATGGTGCAGACACCTGAGCATTCTTTTTACTTCCCTAGGAAAGGTGCAAGAATTTTGCCATAAGAAAGTCATTCCTGCCACTCTTCTGGGAATGTGTTAGTTCCATCCAGATCCCTACTCATCCTACCCAGAGCATCTTGGATTTTTTTTTTTTTTCTGGAGTACAATGGCGCAATCTCGGCTCACTGCAACCTGTACCTCCCAGGTTCAAGGGATTCTCCTGCCTCAGCTTTCTGAGTAGCTGAGATTATAGGCGTGTACCACCACGCCTAGCTAATTTTTGTATTTTTAGTAGAGATGGGGGAGTTTCACCATGTTGGTCAGGCTGGTCTTGAACTCCTGACCTCAGGTAATCCACCTGCCTTGGCCTCCTGAAGTGCTGGGATTACAGGTGTGAGCCACTGTGTCTGGCCAGGGCTGTTGTTGTTATTTTTTACTTCAATATTTAATTCTAGCAATAGAAATACTCTTATGTAACTAGCATTGTCCTAGCCAGCAAGAGAAAAAAAAAAGGGAAAAATAATTAGAGTCCCTTCAATGAAATTAGCAGCCTGCAGTAGGGTAACTGTCCCTCCTACTCCTTAATTTGAACGGATGTGCTTATGGCTAGCGGCTAAAGCATTTGTCAAATATAGGCACATCCGCCAGAATCTCAGTTGTCACTACCACATTTCCTCTGATCTTCAGTGTGGCATTCTTGGAACTGTAATGAAATCCGGACTATAAAGACTCCAGTGAAGAAATAAAGTGGAAACAAAACAGCCTTTTGCCACCCCACGCTCTGCTTTACATAAGGAGCAATGTCTATTGGAAAGCTCAGCCCCGCCTGTCAAAATATTTTTTGGGGGGTGGGCCATTCATTTGGAAATACTCCAGGAGGCCTTTAATTACAGCCTTTACTGCATTTGCAGTGCTGAAATGAGTCCATGTGCTTCTTGCTTGATCTTCCACATCATGACTCTGGCTTTTGAAAGCCTCTGTTGATGTAATTGAGGTTAAGTGTAGTTACTCTGCTTCTGAGAACACACACCCCTTTAATAGGCCCGAGAAACAGGGTAGAAAACTTGCAATTGTTTTTCCTCTTGGGAAACTGTTAGCACCTTACATTTGCTGTTAAACTTTTCACCTGTGATTGGGGCTCTCTTTTCTGTCCCTGGGGTTCCCTGAGGAGTGTCTGGGCCCTAGAGGATCCTGGGAAGAGTATCTGGGCCCTAAAGACAGAGTTTTCCTTTTTGAAATTTGAGACAGGGTCTCACTCTGTCACCCAGGCTGGAGTGCAATGACGTGATCTTGGCTCCCTGCAATCTCGACTTCCTGGGCTCAAGTGATCCCCCTGTCCCAGCCTCCCGAGTAGCTGGGACTACAGGCACGCACTGCCATGCCCAGCTAATTTTTGCATTTTAAATTTTTTTTGTAGAGACTGGGGTTTCGTCATATTGTCCAAGCTGGTTTTGAACTCCTGGGCTCAAGCGATCTGCCTGCCTCAGCCTCCCAAAGCGTTGGGATTACAGGTGTGAGCCACAGCACCCAGCCTGAGTTTTACTTTTTAAACTCTAGGATATCCAAGGTGAAGTCCAAAGAGAGCATCCAGGTATTAACAAGGTTATTCTGGAAGGGCTGGCTTGTGGCCAGTTTCTACCTTTCTAATAATAATGATAATGATGACGATGATGATAATAATTCCTGTCTAATGAGCTCTAGTTCTACACTGGGTCTGTGTTAAGCTCTTTCTCTACATAACCTAATTTAACCTGCACAACAGCCCTGTGAGGTGGATCTAATTATTCCCACTTTACAGCTGAGGAAACTGAGACTCATAAAGGGCCAAGTGCATGGCCAAGGACACAGATCTGGCATGGGTCATTGTTGAGATTGAAGCCCGGGACTTTCTGACTCTAAAGCCTGCTGAGTTTGTTGTGGAGTGGGCTTTTGGTGAATCCCCCCTGCATGCTGGTTGGAGAGACCAGGTAGTCCCCTCCCTGGAAAGGAGGTGTCAGGGATATTCTTGGTGGCCTTGTGGTTTTAAGAACGGACTCTGCAGTTAGACAGACTGGGTGATTTGGATCCTGGCTCTGCCCCTGACCAGCTATGGATGATGGAGTAATGGCTCCCAAAGACGTCCATGTCCTAATTCTGGAGCCCACGGATATGTCCCTTCCAGCAAAAGGGACTTTGCAGATGTGATTAAGGATCTTGAGATGTAGAGATGATCCTGGATTATCCAGGCGAGCCCAATCCATCACCCAGGTCCTTATAAAAGGGAAGCAGAGCCTGGGCGGCATAGTAAGACACTGTCTCTACTAAAAACAAACACAAGTGCATGCCTGTAGACCCAGCTACTTGGGGGTGAGGGTGGGGGTCTGAGGTGGGAGGATCTTTTGGGCCTATGAGTTCAAGACCAGGCTGGACGACATAGCAAGGCCCTGCCTCTGCAAAAAATTAACTAGCTGGATGTGGTGGTGCATGCCTGTAATCCCAGCTACTTGGGAGGTTGAGGTGAGAGGGTTGCTTGAGCCCGGGAGGTGGAGGCTGCAATGAGCTATGATTGCGCCACTGCACTCCAGAATGGGTGACAGAGTGAGATCCTGTCTCTAAAGAAAAGGCAAGAAGTAGGGTCAGAGATAAGAGGAGACATGATGACAGCAGAGATTGGGCTGATACACTTTGAAGCTAGAGGTAGGGGCCACAAGCCAAGGAATGCCTGTAAGCCACTAGAAGCTGAAAAAAGCAAAGAAATGGATTCTCCCTTCAGAGCTTCTAGAAGGAACCAGCTCCCCTGGCACCTTGACTTGAGCCCAGTGAAACTGATTTTGAACTTCTGACTTCCAGAACTGTAAGAGAATAAATTTGCATTGTTGAAAGCTCCTAAATTTGTGGCAATTTGTTACAGCAGCAATGGGAAATAGAACACCAGATGTTTGTCCTTGGGCTAGTGAATAAATCTCCCTGAGCCTCAATTCCATCATCTGTGAAATGGTAATGATAAAATCAATGCCCACATCATAGCGTGATAGTGGAGACAGAAGTTGATGCATATAAGATCCTTTGTGGGGCTGGGCATAGTGGCTCACTCCTATAATCCCAGCACTTTGGGAGGCTGAGGCGGGTAGATCACTTGAGCCCAGGAGTTTGAGACCAGTCTGGACAACACGGTATAACCCTATCTCTATTAAAAAAAAAAAAAAAGGCTCAATATGGGCATGGTGATGCACACCTGCAGTCCCAGTTACTCGGGAGGCTGAGGTGAGAGAATCACCTGAGCCCAGGAAGTCCAGGCTGCAGTGAGCTGAGATCACACCACTGTACTCCAGCCTGAGGGACAGGAGTAAGACCCTGCCCCCCCTTCCCCCCCCAAAAATAAAAAAAAGATCCATTGTGTACTATGTGCTGATTGAATGTTAGATATCACTGCTATTAGTACTATTATTATTATTAGAGTTGGAGTCTCACTTTGTCTCCCAGGCTGGAGTGTAGTGGTGCGATCATGGCTCACTGCAGTCTTGAACTCCTGGGCTCAAATGATCCTCCTCTCTCAGCCTCACGAGTTGCTGGGATTACAGGGAGCTTCTGTGGATGGCTGTACTATTATTAATGCTAATATGAAAATAAGCATGGCCATGAAAGAACCCCAAAACCAAAACCAGCAGAGGAACAACTTACTGTTGAGCTCATCCATATCCTCTACATGGGGTTCTTATACTACTTTATACTGGGGGCTTATATATTGATCTGTGTATTCCCTATAATTATGTCCCAGCACCCTGAAAGGATCTGGCACTTAGTAGGTGCTGCAAAAATATCTAAGGCATGACATGATTAAAGACAGAAAATGTGTGTTTCTGTGCTATTTTTTTTTTTTCTGGTAGAAGCTTTGTTGTTTTGAGGGGAGCCTTGCAGACCCTCACAAAACTAGAGACCTGCTGTGTGTAGATGGGCTGGCCTCCTGCCCCCAGCCATCTGGTAAACCCTGGCACCACCTCCTTGGGGCCTCCAGTGATTGTTCCATACACGCAGTGCCAGCCCTTTCTCTCAGCCTCCTGGCACTTGGCTCTAGCTTCTGGCTCTGGCCACTAGAGAGGTGGTCTCCATGGCAACAGTTTCGGGGGGCATTGAGAGGGAGCAAAGAAGGAAAACGTATCACGCAGGCCAGCCAGCCCTTGTTAGGGACCCACTCAAACCAGGGTACTGATTCCTGTGCCTCCAATAGAGATCTTGGCTGCAGAGAGGCAGGTCCAGGAGCAGGTGGAGAGAGGCTAGTGCTTGTCTTTCAGAGACTTCTTCTTGTACCTTGCCTTCTCCTTTTGCCCTCTCCTGCACTTGATGGCCCTGTCCAAGGATCTCAGTGCTTTCAAAGAACCATAGCTATCCACTGTTGCCAAGTGAAGGCTCTGGAAATTCAAGCTGGCTGTCCCATTTACTGGTGGGGTGAGCTGTGGAGTAAGTTACTTCACCTCCCTGACCTCAGTTTTATCATCTATAAAATGGGGTTTTCATAAACATAAAGAGAATCTGTGAAGCCCTTAGAATGATGCCTGGCAGCTAGTAAGTGCTCAATAAGGTTTTATCTACATTGTCTGTTGTTTGAGATGGGGACGCTGAGGTCTGGATCCTGTCCCCAGGACCCTCTGTGGCATCAACCCTCATCAACCCTATTCTCCTTGCCTTTGGGGGCAGCTTCTTCTCTGGGCTTCTCTCCTCCAGCCAAAACGTCTCTGTCTGTTGTCTTCCATCCTCGGAGCCCTGCTGAACAACTGGCTTATCTCTGATAAATGGATCCATTCTTTTTTGTTTTTGTTATTTTTGAGATGGAATCTCGCTCTGTCACCCAAGCTAGAGTGCAGTGGCATGGTCTCGGCTCACTGCAACCTCTGCCTCCCGGGTTCAAGCGATTCTCCTGCCTCAGCCTCCCAAATAGCTGGGATTACAGGTGTCTGCCACCACGCCTGGCTAATTTTTGTATTTTTAATAGAGACGTGGTTTTGCCATGTTGGCCAGGCTGGTCTCGAACTCCTGACCTCAAGTGATCCTCAGCCTCCCAAAGTGCTGGGATTGCAGGCCTGAGCCACCACGCCCAACCTGGATCCATTCTTGAATGTTCATGGCTGAGTTGGAGACTTTTCAAAACGTTTTTGCATCTTAGAAGAGAATTCCCAGAGACAATAATACCTTAATTCAAGACAAAATCTTGGGAGAGAAACAGTTTCCAGGCACCAGGCAGTGGGGGGATTAAAAAATAATAGAGGTGTCACTGAAGCTCAGTGAAGTAAAGCAATGTGTTCAGGGCCACACAGCAGGTTAAGTGGTGAAGCTGACATTTGAACCTAAGTCTACTTTTCAAAGGATCTCATGGAACATTCTCCTTTCCTTTCCCACCTGATCTCCTAAGTATCCACCCAGAGTGATGGATAGGAGTGATCAGCTGTCAGATGCCTTAAAACCAGTGCCCAAATGCTGATCCAATAGCTGAAATTTGGGAGCCTGCAGCTTCCTGGCAGAGACAAAGGAGACTACAGTCTTTCTCAGCTCAGCTGGGAGAACAGACTTTATCAAGAGCATCCCTTCCTCCCTTGGTAGGTTTGAGAGGCATTTGTAATGCAGATTTTGACTCTGGGCAAGGACCCAGCTCCCCATCCTCACCTCTGGCTGAGCCATTTAAAAAAATACAAGAAGACAATTATTTTCCCTCCTGAGCCCTGAGGTCTGAGGCTGAAGTAGATGAGCTTCCTGTAGCCTGAGCCCTTTCTCTCTCCCTGTTTGAAGCACGTCTCTGCTCCCCGTTTGTCCCCTGCTTTCTTTAGGGAGCTAGAGGTGTCAAGAAGAGACAGGGGTGTAAAGAATAACACTGGAGACTGTGGGGTCGGAGGTAGCGAATGAGCATTCCTGCTGGTCTCTGCATGTAATTAAGACTTGCAAATCCACGCTGCTGAGGTGTTGGCGGCAGTGTAATTAATTCCAGGTTCCTTGGGGTGGCTCAGCATCCCCAAATGGCCACCCTTGTCATTTAGCCAGTCTCAATAGGATGAGCTTGGACAAAGGCTGGTGGGATTCAGGTTGCTGTGGGCATAGCTGAACTCATTCACTCACTCACTCACCCATTCACTCACTCACCTGTTCATTTATTCCCCGGATATTTACAAAGTACCTTTTATAGGCTCAGTATCAGAGAGAAAAAATGAACAACTTCTGTCCTCCATGGCTCCCAGAACAGTGACTTCTCCTTAAGTGACAAGCGCTGAAATAGCGGAAGGAACAAAGTTGAATTGCATTGCAGAGGAGGAGTTTTTATTTCTGCCTCGGAGACTTCCTAGAGGAAGTGGCACTTGAGTTGTCTTTTTTCTTTCTTCTTTTGAGACAGGTTCTTGCTCTGTTGCCCAGGCTGGAGTGCAGTGACACCATCATGGCTCAATGCAGCCTCGACCCGCTGAGCTCAAGTGATCCTCCTGCTTCAGCCTCCTGAGTAGCTGGGACCACAGGTGCGTGCTACCACACCCAGCTTGAGTTGTCTTTTTTACTTTTTAAGAACGACAAAATCGTTCATGCTTATTGTGATCAATCTAAACAAGGCAGAAGAGTGTAAAGGAAACAAAAATCTTCTTCCTTGATGTCAGTTCTACCTCTGGGGTAACTGGTGTTGATGCTGTGGCATTCATACTTTTGGAGTACTTTCTACATTTATGTACACACATATCACAGATGTCAGCTTCCAAGTTGTAGTGTGATCTGTGATTTTTCCTATGCCAACCCCCAAGAGAATCTAGCACGTCTCTGAGTTCTTGCAGAAGAAGTCATCCCATGCACACAGCACCGAGGAGCAATGCAGAGCTTATAGAAGCCTTCTTAGAGGAGGCAGAGGAAGAGATTATACTATGAGGCACCCCCAAGGCACTCCCTGCCCTTGGCCTTGTCACTGCAGGGGCTTCTCCCTCAGTCTCACCTGCTTCTCTTCCTCTCCCAGGTCTCCTCCCTAAATTTCCTGTTGCAATTCTGCAGAGCAATTCCACAGCGCACCAGATCCTGCTTCAATTGCAAGCCCAGTTCATCACAGGCTGCAACTAACAAAGGATCCCCCAGTTAAGAAGACCTTGCCCCTCAGAAGGCAGTTTTGGGATCACATCTTGCTAGTTGGGCATGTCTGGGGCCCCCACCCTCTCCAAGTTGCTTACGGAAATGTTTCTTCCTCACAAGTACATTGTCCATTTCAAGAGGAACCCTGGGGAATTAAATAGTCTCCATCTTGTAATGCAGAGACTCATACATGTAATTGTTTTTTAAATCATATTTATTAATTTCCAAAGTAGGATCATACTACACATATGATTTTATAATTTGCCTTTAACAATAGCTTTATTGAGATATAATTCTTATACCATATAATTTGCACAGGTAAAGTGAGCAACTCAATTATTTTAGTATATTCACAGGGTTGTATGTCTATCTCCACATCTAATTTTAGAACATTTTGGTCTCTCCTAAAACAAACCCATTAGCAGTAATACACGTTTTCCTTCCCCTTCCCTCAGCCCCTGGCAACCTCTATTTTACTTTCGGTTTCTTTAGATTTGCCTATTCTGGACATTTCATATAAATGGAATAATATAATATCTGTCCTTTTGCAATTGGCTTCTTTCACTTAGCATCATGTTTTCAAGGTTCATCTGTGTTTAGCATGAATCAGTGCTTCCTTCCCTTTTCTGTTTGAATAACATTTCATTAGATGGATATACAACATTTTCTTTATCTGTTCCTCAGTTGATAGACATTTGGGTTGTTTCTACTTTTTGGCTATTATAAATAATGCTGCTGATAACATTGGTATTCAAGTTTTTGTGTAGACATATGTTTTTAGTTCTCTTGGGTATATACACAGGAATGGAATCGCCTTTTGGTAATTCTGTGTGTGTGTGTGTGTTTTGAGATGGAGTTTTGCTCTTGTTACGCAGGCTAGAGTGCAATGGCTCAACCTTGGCCCACTGCAACCTCCACTTCCCGGGTTCAAGTGATTCTTATGCCTTAGCCTCCTGACTAGCTGGGATTACAGGCATGCTACCACGCCCAGCTAATTCGGTATTTTTAGTAGAGACAGGCTTTCACTAAAAGCCTGTAGTGTTGGCCAGGCTGGTCTCGAACTCCTAACCTCAAGTGATCTGCCCACCTTGGCCTACCAAAGTGTTGGGATTACAGGTGTGAGCCACCGCACCCAGCCTCATTCTATGTTACATATTTTGAGAAACTGTGAAATTGTTTTTCAAAACAACTGCACCATTTGATATTTTCACCAGCCCTGTATGAGAGTTCCAACTTCTTCACATCTTTGCCAACCTTTGTTATTGTCTTTTTTTTTTTTTATTATAGACATCCTAGTGCGTATGAAGTCTGATTTGCTTGTTTTGCTTATTAATAATCATGGGCATATTTCCAGATCAACAGGTAGTGATCTACCTAGTTCTTTTTAGTGGTATAATAATATTCTATTGGATAAATATACCCTACTGATTTTATCAATTCCCTTTCTGAATTCGTCAGAATTATTTTTTTCCAAGTTACCAAAACAGTCCAACCCAAACTGGCAAAGCTAAATCGTTCACATAACTAAAAAGTCTAGGACACCTCAAGCTTCAGGTGTGGCTTGATCCAGGTAGCAAGTGAAGTCACCAAGATCCTTTCTTTACCTCCAGACTTTGCTTTGTTTGTGTGGGCTTCATTTACAGATAACAAGCCACCCCTGTGATGGTGCGATGATTGCCAGCAACTTCTACTTCACTGCAACATTCAAATCCTTCTGAAAATAATGTTTCCCAGTAGTTCCTGCAGTGGTCCTGAGATTCACTCTGATTGGCTTGGCTGAAGTCACCTGCATATCCCTAAACCAACATGTTTTCATGGTGCCGTATGCTTGGAACTGAGCATACAGCCACATGCAGATCACGTGGTCCAAGTAGGGCTGGGGTAGATATCCAAGTGAAAATCAGGGGCAGTTTCTGGAAGAAGAGGTGTGGATACTGAGCAGGTTAATTACAAATGCTCATTATACTCACTGACTTTTCACTGGGCTTCCAGGACACCACATTCTCCTGGTTTTCCTTCCATCTCTAAACAGTGTCATGTCCTAGGACTGAGTCCTTCCATCCTTCTCCACCTACATTTGACTTAAAGTGCCATCTCAGTGCATATGATTTCAAAATTTGCTGTTTCCAGCCTGGCGGGTCCCCTAAGCTCTAGACCTGCACAGCCAACTGCTTACTCAGCACTGCCACTAGGATGTCTCATAGGAAGTTCAAAGTTAGCATGTTCAAATCCAAACTCCTGATATTCACTGTCTCTCGACACAGACCCTGCTCCTTCCATGGTCTTGCCAATGCCATTGAGTGGCAACTCCATCCTTCCCGTTGCTCAGACCCCAAACCTGGAGTCATCCTTGATTCCTCTCTTTCTTTCCTACTCCACATCCAATTCATCAACCTGTCTGCTCCACATTTAAGCCATGTCTAGAATCTGAGCACTTCTTACCACCTCCATTGCCATCACCCAGACCCAACTCACTGCCAGTCATCTCTGGCCCTCCTCAGCCTGTTCTGTTTTAGTTCTCATGTATCTTTCTGTTTTTTAACATTAATTTCTTTCTTTCTTTCTTTTTTTTTTTGTAGAGACAGGGTCTTACTATGTTACCTGGGCTAGTCTTGAACTCCTAGGCTCAACCAATCCTTGTGCCTTGGCCTCCCAAAGCCTTGGGACTATAGACATGAGCCACTGTGCCTGGCCAATTAATTCCTTCAGTGACTCTTTACTGAGCAACTACTTAAAAAATATTTGTATTATGCGCTATATATTTATATTATATTATGATCACATGCAATATATAATTATAATATATGTAATAGTTTTATGTAATATATAGTATTTATTACCTGTGTCATTATGTACTATATATTATATGTAACATAATATAAATTAGTATATATATTTAATAATATGATGTTATATGCAGCATAATTGCAATATCATATGATTACATATATAATACATAGGTATAATATACAGTATATATGATATAATGTTATATATTGTATCAATACTCTTTATATTATATCATATAGTATATTTAGTATAGCACTTATTTGTTGTGCCAGACACTCTTCTAGGTGGCAAGAACAAACTAGAGAAAGATCCCTACTCTTCCAGTGCTGACATTCTAGTTGGGGAGATGAACATATTATATGGGATGCTGGCAGTGGTAGGTGCTATGGAGAAAGATAAAACTGAGAAAGGAGAAGTAGACTGTGGGTGAGGTGTGGGTATGTCTGCTATTTTAGGGAGGGAGGTCAGGGGAGGCTTCCCTAACAAGGCATATTAGTCCCTTCTCACATTACCATAAAGAACTACCTGAGACTGGGTAATTTATAAAGAAAAGAGGTTTACTTGGCTCATGGTTCCACAGCCTACATAGGAAACATGACTGGGGAGGAGGCCTCAGGAAACTTACAATCATGGTGGAAGGCAAAGGGGAAGCACGAAAGTCTTATGTGGCTGGAGCAGGAGCAAGAGATCAAAGAAGGAGGCGCTACACATTTTTAAACAACCAGATCTCGCGAGAACTCACTCCCTATCATGAGAATAGCAAGAGAGAAATTCACCACCATGATCCAATCACCCACCAGGCCCCTCCTCCAACATTGAGGATTGCAATTTGACATGAGATTTGGGCAGGGACACAAATCCAAACCCCTATCACAAGGTGAGATTTGAGCAGAGACCAGGAGAAAGTTTGAGAGTGAGGCATGTTAATAACGAGGGAAGAGTGTTCTGCACAGAGAAACAGCAAGTGCAAAGGCCCTGAGGTTGGAGTCTGCCTGAAACGTTTAGGTAAAACAAGGAAGCTAATTTGCATGGTGGTGGAGCAAGTAAGGAGAGGGGAGAGTAATGAGAGACAAAGTCAGTGAAATGGGGCAGATTGGGAAGAGCCCTGGAGCCACTGTGGCACTTTGGTTGTCCCTCTGATTACGAAGGGGACCCATGGCATGCCTATAATCACAGCACTTTGGGAAGCTGGAGTGGGAGGCTTGCTTGAGGTCAGCAGTTTGAGACTAGTCTGGGAAACATTGCAAGACCTGTCTTCACCAAAAAAAAAAAAAAAAAAAAAAAAAAAATTAGCGGGGTAGGGTGGTGCACACCTGTAGTCCCAGCTACTCAAGGCAGGAGGATCCTTGAGTCCAGGAGTTTGAGGCTGCAGTGAGCTGTGATCATGCAAAGGTGACAGAGTGAGACCCCATCTCTAAAAAAATTAAAAATTAAAAAAAACAAAGAGGAGCCGTGAGGAGGTTTTAGAGAAGAGGAACGATATGATCTGAGTTACATTTGAATGGGATTCCTGTGTCTGCTGCGAGGGGAACTTGCAGCAGTGGGTGAGGGAAAAAGCAGGGAGACCAGGGAAGAGACTCCCAGTGGTGCCTTGGACCTGGTGCCAGCATGGGTGTGGGTCAAAGGAGTAGCAGTGGATCGTGTGTATCTTTGCTTGATCCAATGGGAGAAAAGCATTTGCCCCATTGTCTCACACTTTCAGAACTTTCTATGCTATTAATTCTTGGTGTTTAGGGATAATGTAAAAACAGTGCCATACACACCCATCTGCATCTAGCATGAAAAGAACTAATCACAAACCAGAGAGGGACCTGGAGACACTTATCGATTGGCTGTAGATAAAAAAGGTTGTGAAAATACTCATTGATAAATGCTTCTCTGGAGGCCCCAGGCTCACAGACCTCAGATAGGGTATCGCCCCGTGATGAGATCGTTACTTTTTTCTTTCCTCCAATAAATTAACCTGCTTTTTTTGTGTCGGGTTTAATTTTACCAAAACAAGAAAAAGCTCGCTTTCTTGAACTTAATCTCTCCCCTTTGAACAATTAGCTACTGGTGTTTGCTTTTTTTTTTTTTTTAAACTACCTTTTGCTTGTTTAACTATATTACGACACAACAGGGGAATGCACTTTGCATTTTTTTTTTTTTTTGAAATGAGGTCTTGCTCTGTCACCCAGGCTGGAGTGCAGTGGCATAATCATAGGATTATAGCTCACTGCAGCCTTGACTTCCTGGGCTCAAGCAATCCTCCTGCCTCAGCCTCACCAGTACCTGGGACTACAGGTCCACACTATTACACCCGGATAATTTAAATTTTTTTTGTAGGGACAAAGTCTCACTATGCTGCCCAGGCTGGCTGAAACTCCTAGCCTCAAGGGATCCTCCCACCTGGGCCTTCCAATGTATTTCACTTTTAATTGGGTCAATAATAATAATAAAAATGATAGTAGTAATAATAATAGTAGATGCTATTTATCAAGCCCTTATGTGCCAGGCACAGTGCTAACATATTTATGTAAACATTAAATCATTGGATTATTATAACAATCTGTAAAGTAGATGTCGTGAATATCCCGCATATTACAAATGAGTAAATTTAGGCTCAGAGGTGTTTGTAACTTGCCCAAGATCACACAGCTAGAAAGATATAGAGAAAGATTCAGACTCAGGTCCATCGGATGATCTATTACCACTCTCTTCAATGTGAAGTCAATATGTTTTGCTTTTGTCTTCATAGGGTAACAGATCCTCCTGTCCATCTATCTGCCCAACCACTCATCTACCCATCCATCCATCCACCCACCCACCCACTCATCTACCCATCCATCCATCCATCCATCCATACATCCATCTATTCATCCATCTATCCATCCAAACACCTCCCACCTACTCATTTACCCACCCATCCACGCATTCATCCATCCATCTACCCATCCATCCATCCATCCATCCATCCATCTGCCCATCCATCCATCCATCCATCCATCCAATCATTTCATAAATATTTATTGAATATTAGTATGTATTAGGTAGTATTGAGATGCTTTTCCCATATCTTTTCAACTCCTTGAAACTCACAATGATTTATTCCCATTTTAAGGCTGTCTGAGATTGGAATTCTTGTTTAAGTGATTTATTGAGGGAGAGTTCTCAGAAGAACTGGAATGAGAAAAGCAGGAGAGGGCAGAAAAAATGCTAAGCACAGATGTGCTCTTAGGTGGAGATAACTTCTGCCTGATGCCATGGGGGAACTCTGGAGCATAAATTGCACCATGGAGTTGGTGTCATCTTGAGAGAAGGAGGCCAGCCTTCTGCACCACAGTGTCTATCAATTACTGGCTGCCCTATGGGTAGGTTAGGGCAGAGCCTCCTGGGGAAAGTGGTTTTCATCTGGCTAAGGACAATTCTTTGGAGAAGGGTGGAACTGTGAGTACTTTACAGCAGTTGGGGATAAAGAGATTCTGGGCAGGGCACCAGTAGCCATCCACTCCCTTTGCTTTCTTTATCTCCTGTAATTCAGGTCAATCTAGCACTCATATGCTCAATACATAGTTGTTAAAGGCTCCTTCTGGGCTGGGCACTGTTCTAGGCACTGAGGACTTTGTGGTGGAATAAGACAGGTACAGTCCTTGCTGCCATTCACTGTCTGTGGGATGGGTTGGTGGGAGCAACATTAAACAGGTGAATATAATAAAGTGGGTTAAGTCCCTGGGGTGGGAGATGATGGCTAACCCTGACACCCAGCTAGCCTAATTAAGAGTCAGATGGGCAGGTGTGAGGATCAGATGGGCAGGTTGGGGGTGAGGGGAAAATATTCCAGGTAGGGGAAACAGGGTGATATGAGGCTGCATGTCTCCCAGCTTGCATCTATCTGTAGAGTTTTTACAGGTGTGCAGTGGGTAACTCAGATGGCAGCCGTACCCTTGTCCTGTGGCTTTTGCCTGTGCTCATGTGGTTTCTGCTTTAATCTTGAGACAACCTTGGACACAAAACTTTACACCTCTACAGGGTCCTTAAGAGAATCTGGTCACACAAAAGCACTATTGAGCAACATGAACTTTGCTGAAGATTTCATAGTGAAATGGAGGCAGGGCTTGTCTCGCACACAAGTGTTTTGACAATTAAAAAAGTCCTCATCAGCAATTTCTGATGTCCTCCTTGGAGAACAAGGAATGGATGCCCTCTTTGGAACTAGCTGCCACAGTTTCTCTTTTTCAATGGGGTAAGCGGTTTAGCCTTTTAATTCCTCCAACTTTTTCTCAGAAGTTCAAATCCACTTTTAACAAAAAAGTATATAAATTTATTTTCTTATTTAAAAAATTTTTTTGAGACAGGCTCTCTCTGTCACTGAGACTGGAGTGCAGTGGTGTGATCATGGCATCATGGCTCACTGCAGCCCTGACCTCCCAGGTTCAAGCATCCTCCTGCCTCAGCCTCCTGAGTAGCTGGGACCACAGCTTTGTGCCACTGCACCTGGCTAATTTTTAATTTTTTTTTGTAGAGATGGGGTCTCCTCATGTTGCCCAGGCTGGTCTTGAACTTCAGAGCTCAAGCAATCCTCCTGCCTCAGCCAAATTGCTGAGATTACAGGCATGAGCCACTACCCCTGGCTAAAAGTGTATAAATGTAAGGGGATACTAATGTAATTTAACTACATGGATATATTGCATATGGTGAAGTCTTGGCTTTTTAGTGTATCTGTTGCTTGAATAATATGCATTGTGCCTGATATGGTTTGGTTGTGTCCCCACTCAAATCTCATCTTGAGTTGTAACTTCCACAATTTCCACATGTCATGGGAGGAACCTGGTGGAAGACGACTGAATTATGGGGGCGGGTCTTTCCTGCACTGTTCTCATGACAATGAATAAGTCTCATGAAATCTGATGGCTTTTAAAAAGAGGAATTCCCTTGCACAAGCTCTCTCTCTCTGCCTGCTGCCATCCATGTAAGACATGACTTGCTCCTCACTGCCTTCCGCCGTGATTGTGAGGCCTCCCCAGCCACGTGGAACTATAAGTTCATTAAACCTCTCTTTCTTTTGTAAATTGCCCAGTCTCAGGTATGTCTTTATCAGCAGTGTGAAAACGGACTCACACAGTGCCCATTAAGTAATTTCTCATCAACCACCCTCCTTCTGTGCTCCTCCATCTTTCTGAGTCTCCAATGTCTAGCATTCCACATTCTCTGTCCATTGCATGCATTATTCAGCTCCCATTTATAAGAGCACTTCCTCACCCTTTCTGATACCAAGAAGTTCCACTCTGTTCCAGCCTGGGTTCAAGTTTGCACACTCCAAGCCCATCTTAGTGAATAAACCACAAGGGGTCCTCCAAGTGACAAACCCACTGTCCTCGGAGGAGAGTGCATATTTAGAATGCTTTCCACAGGGTGGCTTTAGCGACGTACATATCCTTCACTGGGATAAAGAAAAGATACCACAGAGGTGTTTTTGTGTCCCTTCTCCTTCAGGGGACATGTGGTCATGCCTGGAGACATTTTTGATTGTCACAACTGAGGGGGTGGTACGCCTGGCATCTAGTGCACTGGACAGCCCCCTCTAAGTGTCATCCTGTGTGGCTGGAGCGTAGTGGAAAAGGGAGAGAAGTGAGAGGTGAAGTCTGAGAGGTGGGCAGGCCCAGCCTTGTGGAACCTTGCAGGCCGTAGTAAGGAGTTTATGTTTAAAAACTGGATTTAGGGGGTTGGGTGTGGTGGTTCATGCCTGTAATCCCAGTACTATAGGAGGCCAAGGCAGGAGGATGACTTGAGTCTAGGAGTTCAAGGCTAGCCTGGGCAACATAGTGAGACCCTGTCTCTATTAAAAAAAAAATTAGCTGGGTATGGTGGCACATGCCTGTAGTACCAGCTACTCAGGAGACTGAGGCAGGAGGATCACTTGAGCCCAGGAGTTCACTTGAGCTATGATCATGCTGCTGCACTGTAGCCTGGGCAACAGAGCAAGACCCTGTCTCTAAAAACAACAAGAAGAAACAAAAAAGATAACAATCTATATGAGTCATCCTTCAAAACAGTGATTGTTAGCTGTGTTTAATTTTGTTTTTGTAAATAATTATTGCTGTGGTTTTAGTGTTTGTCTCCTCCAAAACTCATGTTGAAACTTGATCCCCAGTGTGGCAGTATCGAGAGGTGGGGCCTTTAAGAGGTGATTGGGTCATGAGGGCTCATGAATGGATTAACCTGTTCATGGACTAATGGATTAATGGACTAATGTGTTATCAAGGGACTGGGACTGGAGGCTTTATAAGAAGAAGAAGAGAGACCTGAGCTGACACATTAGCACACCCAGCCCCCTCATTGTGTGATGCCCTGGTCTACCTTGGAACTCTGCAGAGAGTCCCCACCAGCAAGAAGGTCCTCACCAGATGCTGCCCCTCAACCTTGAACTTCTCAGTTCCATAACTTTAAGAAATAAAATTTATTTATAAATCACCTAGTTTCAAGTATTCTGTTATAAGCAACAGAAAAATGGAATAAGACAGTCAGGTTTTTGTTAAATGCTGGTAAATCTTTACTTCTTTTGAATTGGGAGACATGTTTCTTGAAGGTCAGAATTTATGAATATATCAAAACGTGGAATGAAACTGAGGTCTGGATCTTGGTTTAGCCAGGTGACCCTGAGCAAGTTATTTAAAATCTCTGTTATCTTCCCCTGCTAGACTTGCAGCACTGCTTGAGGTTATGTCTCTAATTTTCTGACCATGAGATGGCTTTCAAGTTCTAAGTTAAGATGGGAAGCAAACACTGTTCTTCCCTAAGAACATGATTCTCAGGGGTGACAGTGAGGCTCTTGTTTAATGCCAATTTAAAAAATAAATGGGTTGGCCAGGCGCAGTGGCTCACACCTGTAAACCCAGAACTTTGGGAGGCTGAGGTAGGTCGATCACAAGGTAAGGAGTTCGAGACCAGCCTGGCCAATATGGTGAAACCCCGTCTCCACTAAAAAAACAAAAAGTTAGCCAGATGTGGTGGCAGGTGCCTGTGGTCCCAGCTACTCGGGAGGCTGAGGGGGGAGAAATGCTTGAACCCAGGAGGCAGAGGTTGCAGTGAGCTGAGATCATGCCACTACACTTCAGCCTGGATGACAGAGTGAGACTCCATCTCAAAAAAAAAAAAAAAAAAAAAAAAGGGTTACTATTTTGAATGGATGACATGTATGTCCATCACTGCTCTTTTGGTGATTCATGTGATAAGTATCTGCTTAAATGCAGGATGTTGTCCCATCTGTAGTATTCCAGATGATTTCTGATGGTACCTGCAACAATTTGGGGGCACAGCATTACATAATCTCGTGAGTCACGTAGAGAAACGTTGATCCTCTTTTCCATCTTTTTCAATCCTCCAGATGAGATCATGAACAAAGTCTCAGCTGGGTGCTTGTGGATCTCTAACATTTGCTCCAATCCCTCTCTTTAGCAAACAGACAGCATCTTAGACTCAGAGCCTGGGAGGAGGTGAAAATATTTAACTAGAATTTTACATTATTTTGTTTCCATTGTTTTTACATTTTTTTCCTCTTCCTTTCAGCAAATACTGGTTTTCCATTTATGGTAGTGATATGAAATTTTCCTTTAAGAGAATTTTATTTGAGTACAATAAGTTAATCTAAGAAAACTAATAAATAATACAGTAGGTCAGGGTTCAGCCGACTTTTTCTGTAAAGCACTAGATAGTAAATATTTTAGGGTTTGCGAGCCATATGGTTTCCATTTCAACTATGCCATTATAATATGAAAGTAGCCATAGACAATATGTAACCAAGTGGGTGTGGCTGTGTTTCAATAAAACTTTATTTACAGAAACAGGGTTTGGATTGGCTTATGGGCTGTTGTTTGGTATTCTATGTACTACGTAATATCCTTGCAATGTAGTTGGTAGTTAACTACTGGGCTCTGGAGTCAGCATGCTTGGGTTTGAATCTCAGCTTTGCCACTTATAGGCTGTGTATTCTTTACTCTCTTTGCCTCAGTTTCATTATTTGTAAAATGAAGATAATAATTCTAACTCATAGGATCTTCATTAGGATTATATAAGTTCACTTAGAATAGTGCCTGATGTGCAGTTAAATGCTATGTAAATGTAGGTGGTCATTAATGTTATTTTTACACACAGACATGACAAAAAATGCAAGAGAGGTTATCATTGCCTGAATATTGGGAAACACTGAATTTAGTAGAAAATATAATGATGTTTGTTATTGCTCCTATCTCCTACCCCTTTTAGTGATTCCCTGCGGTACTGGCATCTTTGGCGGGTTGGGGAGGGAGGGGAGTAAATGTAAGGAGGACAGAGCTCCATCTGCTTGCTGAACACTGGAAAAGTAAGGCCTATGAGAGAATGGACTTTATAGACCTGGCTCTGGGTGCATAAGTTGACTTGTTCTTCTTCTTCCTGTATGACTTGTCTCTCTTTGGCAGCAACAAGGGAAAATATCAGGTGCAGCAGGTGCCACTAATGTTAGTAACCCATGTCAACTTACAAAATCTGCCAGAAGAATGAACTCTGTCATCCTAGGTTGTTATGTCCCAGGTAGAACACTGTAGGTAATATGGATTCACAAACATTTAATTAAAAAAAAATCAGTGTCTTAAACATGATATAAGCTTATTTCTCTCTAATACAGCAATCTGGGTAAATAGTTCAGGGCCAGTAGAGTGACTCCACAGTGGCCAAGCTCTTTCTATCTTGTTGCTTAGCACTTGAAACATTTGACTTCCACCTGATGGTCCAAGATGGCTGTTCTAGCTCCTGCCATCACATGCACATTCCAGCCAATGGAAAGGAGGAAGACTAAATGGAGACCACCCACTATCCTTTAAAAACAGCACCCAGAAATCCCACATATCACTTCTACTCACATTTTATTGGCCAGAATTCAGTTACGTGGCCACATCTAACTACATGGAGGGCTAACAATGTAATGTCTGGCTAGGTGAATTTGTGCCCACTCAAACATTTTATATAGAAGAGTGTTTCTCAACTGGAGGCAAAATTACCCTCCTAGTAAACATTTAAAAATATGCAGGGGCATTTTTTGTCTTCACGATGACTGGGGAACATTCTTGGAATTTGACGGGTGGGGCCAGGTGTGCTAAATTCAATCCTATTCATGTCTGAATATGTGCTAAATTTCCTAAACTACGTGAGACACTCGCTTGCAATGAAGAATTGTGCCATCCAGGATACCAACAGTGCTTCTGTTGAGAAAGACGGCTATGGAAAAAGTAGAAAACAGAGGTTGGGAGATAATTTGCCATCTGCCACGCTTAGTTTATCTACAGTGATCACAACTGTGCCAGAGAGCAATGGCTGGGACGTTCTTGAGTGTAGGGGCTTGAGGTAGACCTCAATTTGCCATATGATCACGTTCTAGGTCTAGACCTTCTCCCAAGAAGACCCCCAAAACACCCACTAGCTCAGGCACTCTGCCCCAGTTACTATATTTTAAAAATCTGTATAGAGCTTACTGTCATTGACATGTGGAGGAGGGACTCCCATCTGGAAGGCAACTGGGAGTAATGCCTGTGGGGCTCAGCCTCCATCAGACCCTCCACCCCACTTTGTTGAATGTAAATGTAAATCCCTTCTAGCCCCCTCCTCCTCCTCTTCCCATCCTGTATCTCAACTCACTCCTTCATCATTACATTTCATTCCTATTAGCATAATATTCAGAGTATTTCCAAACATATATAACCATTCATAATTACATCTTTATAATCCTCCAAACCAGTACACTGTATATGTTTACTGATTATGTGAACATATTTCTCCTTTCTGATACAACAGATTTCCCTTCAGCATAATCCTCCCCAATGTGCTTCTCATTTAAATACACACTTTATGCTTTTTCTATGGGCAATGCCAAACATGTGCAAAAGTAGACAAAATAGTATGAGTCTGTGAGTACCTATCACCCAGCTTCAACAGTGATGAACTCATGACCAATGTTGTTTAATTTTTTCTCCTTCCTACTTCCTCCCAGACATGAATAGGTATTTTGTGGGGAGGATTGGGGACGATCATGCTGAAGGGAAATCTGTTGTATTAGAAGGGAGAAATACATTCAGATAAGCAATAAACATATACAATATATTGGCTTGAAGGATTATAAAGACATAAGTATGAATGGTTATATATGTTTGGAAATACTCTGCATATTATGCTAATAGGAATAAAATGCAATGAAGGAGTGAACTGAGGAGATACAGGATTGAATGCTGAATAAATCAACTTTTCCTGTAGTTCCCATAGCCAGGCCCCTTTCTGTATTATGTTACCTTTTCCATTTTCCCCTCTGCTCCACCACGTCCTGCATTATATCACACAACCCAGGATCAACAGCAAGAGCAGTGATAAGGAGAGCCTGAAGGCAGAAGCTTCTGGGGACCCCTTTCCAGGGGCCCCACCTGGTTCTTTTACGTCCTTTGAATTCTTGTCATCTCGTGATATGGATGGTGTTCACCAGTTGGTACCATAATATTTCCTGGGCAGCTCTAGCTGGTGTTGGCTTCTGCTATAGTTTGGATGTGTGTCCCTTGCAAATTTTATATTGAAATTTGATCCCCAAGGTTGGAGGTGGGGCCTAATGGGAAGTGTTTGGGTCACGGGTGTGAACCCCTCATGAAGAGATTAATACCCTCCCTGGGGCAGGGGAGTAAGTGAGTTCCCTGTTAGTTCCCACGAAAACTGATCGCTGAAAAAGATCCTGGCACCTCCCCTCTCACCCTTTCTAGCTTCCTCTCTCACCACCTGATCTCTGCATACACCAGCTCTCCTTTGCCTTCTACCATGAGTGGAAGTAGCCTGAGGCTTTCACCAGATGCCCATTCTTCCAGCCAACAGAATCATAAGCCAAATAACCCTTTTTCTTTATAAATTACCCAGCCTCAGGTATTCCTGCATAGCAACACAAATGGACTAAGATAGCTACTTGTCACCAGGTGTGTTACTTATACCTATGCATATCTTATCCCAATGGCCATATCCACACACCTTAATTAGATAACCATCTGAGTTAATGAAATCCTACACAGTAAATGAGATGAATGCTACATCTCTAATCAACCCTTAATCTAGTATTTGCCAAAATGTGTTCTATGGAACAGTAGTTTCTATGGGGATCTTGAAAATTAATTCAAAAAGTGTTTTATGGTCAACAGGGTGGTTTTCTGCAGGACTTCTCAGAGCCTTTAATATGTTAATGATGTTGTGAGGCTCCCAGAATGGGTTAACAAACCCAGAATTGCCCCCACCTTATTTCAGCTCTTTATTTTTTACACCACCTCTTACAGGACCACTGTTTTGGAGAAAGGTCTCTAGAAATGCTCCCTCAATCGTCTCTTCAAGTATCCTGAGATAGAGAAGGCAGAACGTCCTATATGAGATGAGGAAACCTGAGATGGTAGAGAAACTGCAATCTATCATCAGTGGAATAGGAGGAGCCTATGGGTGAGGTCTGCAGGGTTTTCCCTTTCCTTGGTGCCCAGGAAAACTCCCATTGATTGGCGCTTTCTTCCTAAGCATTGACAGGTCATTGGTTTTAGGGAGATCAGATGGTAAGTGATCCAAGCCTATGCGACAGATCTTGTTCAACCCCTCCCCTCCTTTATTTCACAGTTGTGTGTATTTGGGCAATTGCCTCAATCCCTCTGAGCCTCTGTCTTCTTTTGGGGTCTCCCAAGAAACTGACTCCAAGGCCAGTGGTTTACGGGTGTATCATTACTCTGGCCTCTAGAGCAGGCAGGGGACTGGTAAGTAGAAGGTGACCTCCTGGGTGGGGCTGGGGGCTGTGTTTACACTCTGGTACGTCCTGTTCTGTTTGCACAGCCAGAGAGGCTTTCGTGGTTCTATAAAAAGCCCCACAAAGGAATCCTATGCAGCCATAAAAAGGAACGAGAACATGTCCTTTGCAGGGCTATGGATGGAGCTGGAAGCTGTTATCCTTAGCAACTAACGCAGGAACGGAAAACCAAACACTGCATATTCTCACTTATAAGTGGGAGCTGAACGATGAGAACACACGGACACATGAAAGGATGGAGGTAACACTGGGGCCTGTCGGGGGAGAGGTGACGGGAGGAAGAGCATCAGGAGGAATAGCTAATGGATCCTGGTTTTAATACCCAGGTGATGGGATGATCTGTGCAGCAAACCACCATGGCACATGTTTACCTATGTAACAAACCTGCACATGTACCCTGGAACTTATAAAAGTTGAAGGGAGCCTCCCTCCCCCCACAGAGATGCAGATATTGGCAGCTGGAAATGGCTGAAAGACACCAAAGGGCTGAGTCCTGGTCATCTGCTGCAGCTCCCAAACCTGATCTGTACACATCAGACTGACACCTTTATCACAGGGGTAGGTGAGGATGAGACCCCAAAATGTTCCGCATGACGTCTGGTAACAGAGGTGACATCTACCTGTTGGTGGGTACTGAGTCACGTGCCAAGCACAGTTGGATCCTCACAACAGCTCAAACAGCTCTGGGCAGTTATCTCCACGTACAAATGAGAAAATGGAAGCTCAGAGAGGGTAGGTAACTCATCAAGGGCCATACACCTGGGGAATAGTGGAGCTGGGGTTCAAAGCAGGGCTCTGACTGGCTGGGCGTGGTAGCTCACGCCTATAATCCCAGCACTTTGGGAGGCCGAGGCAGGTGGATCACCTGAGGTCAGGAGTTCCAAACTAGCCTGACCAACATGATGAAATCACGTCTCTACTAAAAAAAAAATACAAAAATTAGCTGGGCATGGCGATGCGTGCCTGTAATCCCAGCTACTCTGGAGGCTGAGGCAGGAGGACTGCTTGAACCTAGGAGGCAGAGGTTGCAGTGAGCTGAGATAGTACCATTGCACTCCAGCTTGGTGAACAAGAGCGAAACTCCAGCTTAAAAAGAAAAAAAAAAAAGCAGCAGGGCTCTGGCGGTGACCTTAACCACTGTACTATACAGTCTTTAATAACTAGGGGGCTCATTAATGATCCCTCCTTTCCTTTCACCCCCTCTTTTCCCCATCCTTTCATCTGTCCTTTTCCTGTCTTCTCCTCTATACCCACTTCTCTTTTCTTCTTCTCAGGACAGTTACCCTGGAACATTCGATGCCCAGTAAATATTTTTTGAATTGAACAGCATCTCAGTTTGGAGCAATAGATGCTTAGTTCACTAAATTTTGATTGAATCAACTGTCAGAAAAATCTGAGTGCATGGAAGTTCTGCAGAGGTAGGGGATTGTGGCCACAGAATTTAATACCCTTTGCAAATCTCAATAACTTCCTGAAATTCTCTAGAGGGCATGGAGTGGAGGAGTGTGAAGAATGATGAACATGACAAGTGAGAATCCTTTAGTCTCTGATGTCTCCTCCTCAACGCTCTAGATTTTTCTCTCCTTTCTTTGCCAGCTCCCTTCTCCTTCAGCATCTTCCCTCCTCCCCACTTCCCAGCATAGAAGGTGGGAAAAATAACTGCAGTGGAAATGCAGTCATTCTTAATAGGACATTTGTGTGTCTGGGGCATGGAAAATGGTTGGGTCACATTGAACAGCCAAATATTAAGAAGCTTGGTTAAGAAATTGGGCACAGGTGAATTAGGGTGTGTTTCTGTTTTCTGTGCTTTTAGAATTATGTGGCCATAAATCTCCTAATCAGACGTGATAAACATCTGATTGCAGCCATATGCTAGCATTTGCATCATGGAAAGCAAATTTTGAAAAGGTCACCATTTAACTTCTGCTGCTTGCAGTCAGCCTGCTCCTTGGCTCTATTAAATTCAAAGCTCTATAGTAAAATATTGCTTGTTTGCTAATTTTGCTCCATTGAGCCTATCTCAGGATCCTAGCTATTGCTTGGAATGGGATGCTTTAAGTGACCTGGATCAGAAACGGGGTTAAATGTGGTCAGATGTGAAGGTTGGAATCTTTCTAAAATTTTATGTATTTATTTCAGAGTTTTGCTCTGTCATCCAGGCTGGAATGCAGTGGTGCATTCTCGGCTCACTGCAACCTCCCCATCCCAGGTTCAAGTGATTCTTGTGCCTCAGCCTCTCGAGTAGCTGGGATCACAGGTGCACGCCACCACACCTGGCTAATTTCTGTCTTTGTAATAGAGACAGGGTCTCATCATGTTGGCCAGGTTGGTCTCAAACTCCTGACCTCCAAGTGATCCGTCCACCTCGGCCTCCCAAAGTGGTGGGATTACAGGCATGAACCACTGCACCCAGCTTAAGGTTGGAATCTTAATCTTAGAGAAGTGCTAGAAATCGTAGAGATTTGTAACTATCTTGTTAGGAAAGAGGTGGGTGGACCTTCTATAGATTGAGATGTGGTAAAACTGTAGCTTCCTTCCTTCCTTCTTTTCCTTCCTTCCTTCCTTCCTTCCTTCCTTCCTTCCTTCCTTCCTTCCTTCCTTCCTTCCTTCCTTCCTTCCTTTGTTCAGTCAGGATTTAGTGAGCACATAACAGGATCATGGCTCTTTTCTAAGGATTCTGTATTAATTAATGACTCACTTAATCTTTGCAATGACCCTACACTGTGGGTTATATTATTTCTATTTTTCAGGCGAGGCACAGAGAGGTTAAGTGACTTGCCCAGAGTTACACAGCTAGTTAAGTGATGGAACTGGGATCTTCAGCCCAGGGTGTTTGGCTCCTGAGTACAGGCTATTCCTGCAGCCTGCTATATGCTGGAGATGCAGCAAAGAACAAGACAGCATTGTTCTCAAGGATCTCACCTTCTTTGTAAATAACAAACATAGCATTTAAAATCCCTGCATATATAATTCTGACAACTACCATTTATTTCATGCCTACTGTATGCCTGAGGCTAAACTGCATATTTACTATTTTTTTTTCCAATTTTTTCAAGAACTCTGTGAGGTAGGAAGTTTTATCCCCATTCAGCAGATGAGGAAACTAAAGTGTAGAGAGATTAAATTGTCCAAAGTCATACATTTATAGGGGTGCCAGATTTAGTGAATAAAAATTCAGGATACCCAGCTAGATTTGAGTTTTCTATAACAAATACATTTTTAGTTTAGGTGTATCCCATGAAATCTTCGGAGACATACTAAACAATTATTTGTTGTCTAACTGAACTTAAATTTAACTGGACATCCTATATTTTATCTGGCAATTCTATACAATCAGTATGTGGCAGTGTTGGGATTCAACCTTGGGTCTTCCTAATTCTAAATTTTTCAGTTGGTCACTTGCAGTCAGAGTCAAAATGGGTGCCTCAAAGTCACTTTTAACCTTGAGTTACACTAGCTCCTTTTGTCTACAATTTATATGTAAATGTTGATAGGGCAGATGATAGTAAATAACAATAATAATAATAATAATAATCCACTCAATCAGTATTCATTAAGTACCAGGCACTCTTCTAAGACTTTCAATTGTTTAATTTAATCCTCACATCAATTCCATAAGGTGTGTTCTATTATTATTCCATTTTCTAGCAGTGTTTTTCAATTGGGAGTGATATCTCCCCCAGGGTACCTTTGGAAAGGTCTGGAGATATTTTTTGGTTGTCTGCAATATGGGTGCTACTGGCGTCTAGTGAATAGAGGCCAGGGATGCTGCTGAATGTACTGCAATGCACAGGACAACGCCCCTCCCCTCCAAGAATTATCTGGCCCAAAATGTCAATAGCTCTAAAGGTTGAGAAACCCTGTACTAGAGTAACTAAAGTCAAGAGAGGTTTGGTAACTTGCCCGAACTCACACTGGTAGTCGGTGGCCAAGGTGAGATTTGAATCTAGGCAGCCTGGCTCCTAAATCTGTGCATTTAACCACCACGCTGTACCCAGTTTGCATATGAGGATGAAGAGGTCTGGAAGCTTGGATTACCCACCTGAGGTCCCACAGCCAGTGGGTAGCAAGGATAGAACCATGACTCATGTGTCTTGTTTCCCAATTCATTACTTCCATCCCTCCCTGAATCCTATTATCCTAACTAGTAGCTCCCAGCTGCTGATGCAGAAGTCAAATCCAGATTAGGTAAATGCTAAGCTAGAGTTAAGCATGTGTGTGTTTGTGTTGTATTTCAATATAATTTAAAATATTTTGTTCATTCATTTAGCCAACATTTCTGTGTGCCCACCCCTGCTCTGGCAGTGGAGAAATAAAGAGAAGACATAGTTTCTGCTACACCGGGCTTAAAATCCAGCCTCACTTTCATCTCAATGTAAAATTCTATGATTCTAGGCTGTTTGCTTTCATGTTCGTGTTAGCCTGGGTTTCCCCAGAAGCACGTTCTGTGATAAGAATTTGGGTACAAATGGTTTATTTGGCAGGTGATCTCAGAAAACACAGGTCAGGGAGTTGGGAGGTGAGACAGGGAGGGGAAGAAAGTCAACAGATTTTGTTCTGCAAAAAATAGAACTACCATTTGATCCAGCAATCCCACTACTGGGTTTCAACCCAAAGGAAAAGAAATCATTAAAGAAAAAAGATACCTGCACTTGTATGTTTATCACAGCACTATTCACAAAAGCTAAGTGTCTATCAACAGATGAATGGATAAAGAAAATGTGGTATATATACCATGGAATACTACTCAGCCATGCAAAGAATGAAAGCATGCCTTTTGCAGCAATGTGGACGGAACTGGAGGCCATTATCTTAAGTGAAATCACTCAGAAATAGAAAGTCAAATACTGCATGTTCTCACTTTTAAGTGGGAGCTAAATAACGTGCACACGTGGGCGTAGAGAGTGGAATAATAAATACTGGAGACTTGGAAGGGTGGGAGTGTGGAAGGGAGCTGAAGTATGAGAGATTATCTAATGGTACAATGTACACTATTCGGATGATGGTTGCACTACAAGCCCAGACTTCACTAGGAAATATATCCATGTAACAAAACTGCATGCGTAGCTTCTGAATCTATAAATAAAATGAAAGGTATTGTTCAGATTGAGCCTGTTTGCACTGTGGGTGATTGGAGTTCAGTCCTGCTGGGGAACGCTGGGAGAGGGTGCAGAACACAAGCTACAGAGTTAACCTACCTGAGGGGAGTTTATCCTTCAGCACTCACCTCTTGTGGACTGGGTTGCTCCTGATGGCATGAATGCCCTGTCACTTCTGATCTACCCTGCAAATGGGCCAAAAAAACCCACCTGGGGCAGGCAGTCACAGGTGCATGCCGTTTGATAAGTACCTAGAAGATACGGTGCAATACCCTCCATCTCTGCTACAGTGAGAAACATTTATTGAGCACCTACTATATGCCAGGTACTTTCATATGTCAGCTCATTCTTTTGATCTCTTGAACTCCACCAAAGATCCTCAAATAACCATCTTTAACAGCTTTGCTCAGTCCTTACTCATCCTCATCTTTAGCTGCCATGTAGATGAGGTCAATGTCCACAAGAAACTCACCTGAGTGGGGAAGAAACTCGCTTTCCAGTACAATACATAGCTATATAATAAAAGCACAGTGTTATCCTGAATAGCTGCAGCTCATTACATGGAAGGAAACTGAAAATAAAGTCAACACAGAGAAAAGCAGAATGAGGCCCTGGGGAGAGACCAAACTTTGATCACATCATTTGAGTGCCTGGATGCAGCTGTACCTGAAGCAAAAGACTCCCAGGCATTATGCCAAGGACAATACATTTTCATTTGATTTTTTTAAACTTTAAAAGTTGAGTATTGTTCAGATATAAGCTGGAGAGTTCTGACTGATAGTCAAACAGATACGGTGAAAGTTGTATAAATAAATAAATGTTATGAATGAGATCCAGAGTTTGAAATGATAGTTACGAGACCAAACCACAAGGCAACATTGATTTTAATATCACACCGTATACCATCCTGGATTTTTTCCCCCTACAACAAAGGGTCATGTTGGCCAACATCACTATGTATGAGTTTTTGCTTTGTTTGGAGTTAGCACACTTGGTCTCGTTAAATGTCTGCGGGTTTCTTTGGTTGTGTCTTTATCTATGTGGCTTTTTTCTGATTCCCTGGGGTATAAATCATCCAGGCGTGTTATGTATCTTCTCAGTTTATTGCCAGGAAAATTTGTTGTTCTCTGAAATGTGTGCTTGAACCACTGGAGCAGAGCACTTACCACTGTGTTTTAAGATTATCACAAGAAAAACAATTCTGCAAGCAGTGCTTGAACTAAATTAGGATCTTGCTTTTAGAGAGGCAGGTGTAGGCTGTTTCAAAGCAAAGTGAGCTCTCCTTTGCCAATTTCATCTTCCTACTCCATCTGGAGCTTGAATTTCCATCCTTGGTGGTAAATCACATCTGCTTTGGATTTCATAGGATGTCTCTTAAGTATCTTCACGGAATTGTTCAAAGATTGCAATCGCTTCTAGTAGATCTGATTCATAAGTTTGTGGGTGCAGCAGCTGTTCTCTGAATCAATTTGTCAATGTGAGTGGCGTTTTGAATGGGGGCAGAGATGGGAGCGGACAGCCGGTAGACAGCCATAGGAGGCGGTTTTATAGAAGAGTGGTAAGCCACAAGGGTACCACCCCACGTTCAAGTCCCAGCTCTGCTACTAGCTATGGGACTCTGGTTGATTTTCATATTGTTTTGAGCTTCAGTTTTCTCATCTGTAAAATGAGGTTAATAACAGTATCTGCCTCATGGGTTGCACTGGATTAAATCTGAGAAGAAACGTACACCATTTAGTCTGGTGGCAGAGTTGCAGGTGCCATGTGCTATGGGCACATAGTAAATGTTCATTAAATGGTAGCTATTTGTATGCATCAGGATGCTTTTGATGTGACCAAAAGAAAAAGTATCCTGATTCAATTGGCTTAAACAAGAAAGAAAATGTTATTATCATATGTAACAGTGACTCCAGGATTAATTCAGGGCTTTGACAACTTCACCAAGACCAACGTTCTTCTTATGTTTCTCCTTTGTCATCTTAACGTCAGTAAGTAGCCCTAATGGTGATAAGATAGCTCTCTCAGTTCTAGATGTTATTTTCAGATGTAATATAATGTCCATCCATGGAAGAGGCTCCATTTTCGTTTGTGTGCCTCTTTTTAAGAGCAAAAATACCTTTCTCTAAAGACCCTGGCAAATGTCCACTCACATATCACAGGCTGTGGGTCATCAGGGACCCTGGAAAGTGCGGCAGTTGGAGGCTTTCAGCTGCTCACACTCCTCCCAGCCACCTCTCATGACCAGTACATCACCAAACAGGCTTGGGGAGCCTCCCTTTTCTCAGTCTCAAAATGATTAAGTGCACGGTGAGGTTGGACAGTTTCCTGTCTACTAGCTGTGTGACTCTGGAAAAGTGGTGTCCCCTCGCTGAGCCTCCACTTTTCCATCCCTAATGTTAATCCCACTTCTCAATACTCACTGTTTGCTGATTGTTTGCCAGATGACACTTGAGGGGCCTGGGACTCAACAGTGAACAAGACACACAGTCCCTGTCCTCATGTTGCTGATGCCTGGTGAGAGTCCCCAACTTACAGGGTTGGTTTGATGACTGATGTGGAGATGACCTTGTAAATGGGCTGGTCCTAACTGCATGGTCTCTTTTGCAGAGACCATGCGTACACTGGAGGGTACGCATCCCATAGTTTTGGGACTGCGTTAATCTTAAAGGCTATGGGGGTACTCTGAAGTGTGAATTTAGCTACAGATTAGCTTAGGTTTTTTTCCAGAGTGCAGAACAGCTAAGAATCAAAGAAGGCTAGCTGTATTACCCTTGCACAAACCAGTTTTTCTTTTCTAGATTGAAGACCCACGTTTTACGCTTAATGGACCGAAGTGATGTTTCCCTTGGCCTGTCTTTTTTGGAGATATCTTTAAAAAAATCTGTCCCATCTTTATCAATATCATGATGATTACAACCCCACTTCAAGCCGTTTGTTGGTGAAGAATTTGGGTTCTGGAGCCAGACTGTACATTTGAACCCTTGCTCTGCTACTTACTGGCCATGTGACCCTGAGCTAGTCTCTCTATGCCTCAGTTTTATAATCTGTACAATGGGAGAATAAAGGTAACTACTTCCTAGGATGGTTATATTTAGGGGTATATTTAGTTACCTTTTATTGAATATCTACTGTGTGATAGGTGTGTTATTCTTGGTGCTGGAGACAGCAGTGAATAAAACAGAGAGATGTTCTAATGGGGGTAATAGGCAATAAATGAGTAAATTTTGTGTTGTGATCAACAGAATAAGCCATGAAGAAAAATAAACCAGGGTAGTGGGGCTAGAGAGGATGTGTGTGTGTGTGAGTGTGTGTGTGTGTGTGTGTTGCTTTAGGTTGGACGGTCAGGAATGGCCTCTCTAGGGATGTTTCCTTTGAGCAAAGATGTGGAGAAAGTGAGCCATATGGATATACAAAGGAGGGAAGAGGAGGGAAAAGCTCTTCTAGGCAGAGGGAACTGTAGGTGCAAAGGCCCTGAGGCAGCGAACAGTTTGGGGAACAGCAAGGAGGGTGGTGGGTGCAGCTGCAACAGAATGAGTGGGAAAAAGCTTAAGTGAGTGAATCAAAGTCAAATGCTTTGAAAAGTGCCTGGCATGTAGTAAATGCTTGATACATGTTAGTTGTTATCATTCTTGTTATTATTCTTGCATTCTAAGACTCATTTCGAGGAGGCAATTCAGACTACGTTTTTTCCTGACATTATAAAATATATTTAAAAAATCAATTTGGTTTTCTTCTATGTTGAAAGGAATATGTCTATAATCATTGTAGATCATTTGGAAAATACAGTTGAGGAGACAGATGGAGACAATCACTGTTAATGTTTTAGTGTATTTCCCACTGGTATTTTTATATGCTTAGTTTTTAATTTATCACAACTGTGATCACTACATATACTATATACAATTCTATATTCCATTTTTTTACTTGACCTGATAATATAAATATTTCCCGTAAAGGTGTCATACATAATTTGTTATGGTTGAGTAATGTTCCACTGAGTGGAATGTACTTATTTCTCAGTTAACGGGCATTTAGGTTGCTTTTCATTTTTCTCAGTATACATACTGTGCAAAATGCTTTTGTTTTCCTTTGACTTAGGGTTGTTTCTGTAGGTGACATTCTCAGAGATAAAATTACTGATTAGGCCAGGTGTAGTGGCTCACTCTCCGGGAATCCCAGCACTTTGGGAGGCTGAGGTTGGAGGATCGCTAAGCCCAGGAGTTTGAGACCAGTCTAGGTAACATAGTGAAACCCCATCTCTACAAAAAAAAAAAAAAGCTGGGTGTTGTGGCACATGTCTGTAGTCCCAGCTACTCAAAAGGCTGAGGTGGGAGGATCACCTGAGCCTGGGAGTTTGAGGCTGCAGTGAGCTGTGATTATGCTACTGTACTCTAGCCTGAGTGACAGAGCAAGACACTGTCTCAAAAAAACAAAAAAAAGAAAATTACTGATTTAAAATTCTTGGTGGTTGGTTTTTCCTTTACACGAATTTATTTATTTATTTATTTTGAGACAGAGTCTCACTCTGTCGCCAAGGCTAGGGTGCGGTGGTGCAATCTCGGCTCACTGCAACCTCCACCTCCCAGGTTCAAACAATTCTTGTGCCTCAGCCTTCCGAGTAGCTGGGATTACAGGCATGTGCCACCGCACCCGGCTAATTTTTGTGTTTTTAGTAGAGATGGGGTTTCATCATGTTGGCCAGATTGTTCTCAAACTCCTGGCCTCAAGGCCCACCTCGGCCTTGCAAAGTGCTGAGATTACAGGTGTGGGCCACCATGCCAGGCCCCTCTACACAAATTTAAAACCAATAGTATTTATTTGTGTGGTTCTTTGGTATAGAATACACCAGATCTCTTGGTAGACTTCAGATAGTGCTACAGTCCATGTTATTCCCTTTCAGAGTTGGAAAAGTTCATGTCCATTCATCTTGGAGAGTAATGAGATTTTCTATTTTGTGCCCTGGCACATTTTTATTTTGAATTATTTAAAATAATTCTCTATGCAATGCTTTAGTGAGAATTTATGACTGTTGGTACTACTGGACTAAGGTGATGGAGGCAGTAAGAATGAAATTTTTTTCCATAGGTCATCAGTTGAGTCAAAGATGGAGCTACTAGCCAAGACTGAGCTCTGAGGTAAGTCCCATCGTCTCTTTGGGCCTCAGTTTCCCCATCTGTATTAAAGATTGCAGGACTTGTGTATTCTTATCATTTGTTATATATCAGGCCCAGTCCTGAGCAATATATGCATTCACAGATGTAAGTTCTTATAGTAATTGCGTGCTCATACTTTGAGGAATATTGCATTAGACTATAAACTCCATGAAGGCAGACACTTCATTTTGTTTTATTCACCAATTGTATTAGCCTGTTAGGGCTGCCATAACAAAATGCCACAGGCTGGGTGGCTTAAACAATGGCAATTTATTTCTCACAGCTCTGGAGGCTGAAAGTCCAAGATCATGGTGTCAGCAGGGTTGCTTTCTCCTGAGGCCTCTCTCCCTGGCTTGCAGACGGCCACCTTCTCACCGTGCTCTCACATGGCTTTGCTACATGTGCACACATCCCTAGCGTCTCTTCCTCTTCTTATAAGGGTCCCACCCTATTGGCCTCATTTTGATTTAACCATTTAAAGACCTTATCCAAACACAGTTGCATTCTGAGGTCCTAGGGTTGGGACTTCAACATGTGAATTTTGGGAGGTTACAGTCAGTCAATGTAGATCCAGCTTTTAGCACCACTGTTATCATCATATATTAAGCAGCAAATGCAGATCCACATCCCCTCAGTTCCTGGATGTAGAACGAATGTAGAATGAATGAAGTCTGGGAAAGCTGACATTTCCAGTTCGGTCCCAGCAGCCAGGGCAGTTGCATTCTACATTACCTCATCTCTAATTTTATCACCGTTCTGCAGGTGTGGACATTGAGGTGTAGATGTGTGAAATGGCTCATTGAAGGTCACATAGCCACTTATGGAGGATGTGGGACTTGAGTCTGGGCCTCCCTGATGTCAAGGCCAGAATTTCTAACCTCTCTGCTGCACTGAGAAGATTGGCTTGATTATTGCCAAGCTCCCTTAATCCAATTTTAGAATTTCCTACAAATCTTCCTCTCTTCATTGAACTAAGGCTTCCTTATCAGATTGGGTAAGAAAAAGCAAAGAAGAAATTGTTGCACAATGAGGGATGATTTGGGGTCCAAAAGTGGAATCTTTCTCATCCCCTTTTATATATCCTTTTTTATTCTTGTGTGTTTTTTTTTGGTTTGTTTTTAACAAAATGTAACTTATGCCAGTTCCATGAAGCAGAAAGTTTTGACTTTTTTCCCCCAGTGCTGAATCCTAGCTCCTAGAATAGTGTCTGACACATGAAGACAATAAATATTTATTGAATGAATTAATAGATATGTATGCACGTTTACTTTTTTTTTTTTTTTTGGGATAGGGTCTCACTCTGTCACCCAGGCTGGAGTGCAGTGGCAGATCGTAGCTCACTGCAACCTCCGCCTCCTGGGCTCAAGCGATCCCGCCATCTTAGCCTCCTGAGTAGCTGGGACCACAAGCGAGTGACATTACATCTGGCTAATTTTTTAATGTTTTTGTAGAGACAGGGGTCTCACTGTGTGGCCTAGCTGGTCTGGAACTCCTGACCGCAAGTGATCCTCCCACCTTGGCTTCCCAAAGTGCTGGGGTTACAGACATGAGCCATCACTCCTGGCAACATTTAATTTTTAATACAACTGTGTTCATATTATTAATACCATTCAAGGCTGGTGTGGTGGCTCATGCCTGTAATCCGAGCACTTTGGGAGGCTGAGACAGGTGGATTGCTTGAGCTCAGGAGTTCCAGACCAGCCTGGGCAACCTGGCGAAACCCTGTCTCTACAAAAACAAAATAAAACAAAAATTATCCAGGCATGGTGGTGCGTGCTTATAGTCCCTGCTACTTGGGAGGCTGATGCAGGAGGATGGCTTGAGCCCGGTGGAGGTGGAGGCTGTAGTGAGCAGAGACTGCACCATTGCACCCCAGCCTGGGCAACAGAGTGAGACCCCATTACCAAAAGAACTCCCAAAAAATAGACAGACAAACAAAACAAACAAAGAAATAAAAAAATCCCAAACAAAAACCAACCCCCCCACCTACAACCAAACCAAAACCATTCAACGTTTTAAAAACTTAACTATATCTTGGTACGTTTGCTTGTGAGTTCTATAGATCTGTCTCACTCTTGCTACAGGAGACTTCAAATGCCATGGAATACATGAACTTTCATTTTTTTAAATTGTGCTAAACGTAAAGGACATAAAACCATTTTCATCATTTTAAAATATACAATTGAGTAGCATTAAGGACATTCACAATGTTGTTCAACCATTACTACTGTCCATTTCCAGAACATTTTCATCATTCCAAACAGAAACTCTGTACCTGTTAAACAATAATTCGCATCCCCATTCTCTTCTCCCTAGCCCCTGGCAAACATGTTTCTATTTTCTGCTTCTCTGAAATTGCCTATTATACGTACCTCATGTAAGCGGAATCATACAATATTTGTCCTTTTGTGTTTGGCTTCTTTTACATAGCATAATGTTTTACAGGTTCCATGTTTTGTAGCATGTTTCAGCATTTCATTCCCTTTTAAAGGCTGAATAATATTTCACTGTATGGCTAGGCCACATTTGTTTATCCATTTATTCATCTGGTGGAAGAATTGGGGTTGTTTCCATGTTTTGGCTATTGTGACTAGTACTATGAACATTTATGTACAAATATCCATACAAACTTGAAAGTCTCTGCTTTCAAGTTTTTTGAGTACATACCTAGGAGTGGAATTACTAGATCATGTGGGAATTGTTTTTGAGAAACTGCCAAGTGGAGACCTTAATTTAAAAAAAAATCTAGAGCCAGGGTGTGGTGGCTCACACCTGTAATCGCAGTACTTTGAGAGGCTGAGGTGGGAGGATCACTTGAGGCCAGGAATTTGAGACCAACCTGGGCAACATAGTGAGACTCTGTCTGTACAAAAGCATAAAAATATTAGCTGGGTGTGATGGCGTTTACCTATAGTCCCAGTTATTTGGGAGGCTGAGGTGGGAGGATTGCTTGTGCTCGGAAACTTGAGGCTGTCATGATTGTGCCACTATACTCCAGCCTGGGTGACAGAGAAAGACCCTGTTTTTCAAAAACAACAAAACTCCAAACCTGTTACTCCCTCCATTTGTGCTAATAACCATGGGACCAGAGTGGATGGGGACTGGAATGGTGGCTGTTGAGTGACCCAGGAGAGAACGGAGGCTCTGATCTTGGAGAGTGTCACCACCTGGTGTAGTTCCTGCACAGTTTATTCTCCTCCTCCTTTCTTTCCTCTCCCCCATGCAAAAACTCATTCATTCATTTAATGACTCATTCATTCATTTTCAACAATATTCCCTGATTGCTTTTGTCATGTTTCAGGCACAGTTTAGATGCTGGAATGTTTTGGTGAAAATAAGCAGCCAAAACCTCTGCCCTCAAAGAGCAAAACAGTCATGCGTGGCTTAATGATGGAGAGGTGCTCTGAGAAATGCATCCTTAGGTGATTAGGTTCTCATTCAACCGTCATAGAGTATACTTACACCAACCTAGATGGTATAGCCTATTGTACCACTAGGCTGTATAGCGTAGCCTATTGCTCCTAGGCTGCAAATCTGTTCAGCGTGTTACTGTACTGACTACTGTAGGCCACTATAACACAATTGTAAGTATTTGTGTATCTAAACATATCTAAACAGAAAAGATACAATAAAAATACAGTATAAAAGATCAATACAGGCTGAGGCAGGTGGCTTATGCCTGTAATCCCAGCACTTTGGGAGGCTGAGGCAGGCGGATCACTTAAGGTCAGGAGTTCGAGACCAGCCTGGTCAACGGTGAAACCCCATCTCTACTAAAAACACAAAAATTAGCCTGTATTCTCAGCTACTCGAGAGGCTGAGGCATGAGAATTGCTTGAACCCGGGAGGCGGAGGTTGCGGTGAGCTGAGATCATGCCACTGCACTCCAGCCTGGGCGACACAGCGAGACTCCGTTTAAAAAAAAAAAAAGAAAGATAAATATAATTGTACACCTGTGTAGAGAGCTTACCAGGAGTGGAGCTTGCAGGACTGGAGGGTGCTCTGGGTGAGGGGTGAGTCAGTGAGTGAGTGGTGAGTGAAGGCGAAGACCTAGGACATTACTGTGCACTACTGTGGACTTTATAAACGCTGTCTGCTTAGGCTACACTTAATTTATTTACAATTTTCTTTCTTCAAAAATAAATTACCTTACTATAACCTTTTTACTTTATATACTTAAAAAAACCTTTTATGTTAGGTTCGGAGGTACATGTGAAAGTTTGCTATATAGGCAAACGTGTCATGGGGGTTTGTTGTATTAGGTATTAAGCCTAGTACCCAATAGTTATCTTTAATCTTTCAAAATTTTGACTCTTGTGAAAACATAAAGACATTGTTAAATCACAAACACATCGTATAACTGTACAAAATATTTTCTTTCCTTATGTCCTTATTCTATAGCTTTTTTTACTTTAAGAACTTTTTATTTTATGTTTACTTTTTAAACTTGTTTTTTGTTAAAAACGAAAACACAAGCACATACATTAGCCTAGGCCTACACACACAGACATTGTTAAACACACACACATTATATTAGCTGTATTAGTATCGTTACCTTCCACTTCACAACTTTTCCACTGGAAGGTCTTCAGGGGCAAGAACTTGCATGGAACTGTCATCTCCTATGATGACAGTCCTTTCTTCTGGAATCCCTCCTGAAGGACCTGGCTGAGGTTCTTGAGGAGATGTCACTCTTTTCGGAAACACATCCGTAGGGGTTTGCTTGGTTTCTTTCCTTTTGTCATCATAAATGTGCTTGTAAGCAGATAATACACCATAAACATTCCACTCTATTGATGAAAGCCTTTCAGTGTTGAGGTCCATATTATTTTCAAACTCTTTAAGGAGCTTTTTGAGGTCTGCAGAAACATCTACTAAACCCGTCCTTGTGAATTTTCTTGGGGATTCTTCTTTTCCTTCTTCTACAGTTTTCTTTTATCTTGCCTTTTTTTCACTATGCATTTCTGCTCCAGTTGCAACTTCTCATTAGTCAATTCCTCAGGAACCACCTCTAGGAGCTCCTCAGTGTCATCTTCATCCACACCTGCGTTAAAGTTGTCTGCCATCTCAACCACAGCTTTGTCGAGTTTTTGCAGCCTCCTCATTCTTGGCAAATCCTTTGAAATCACGGACAAATCCCTTGAGTATCTTCTTGCAGATTCCATTTGTATACTCCTTGGTGACATCACCCCAAGCCTCAGCAAGGTTCTTGATGTAGTTACAGACGTTGCAATTCTTTCAGAATTCATCAGTGTCTTCCTCAGTTGCAGCGGTAGGCTGGGCAAAGGTCCTCCTCAGATGGTAGGCCTCACAAGCTGCTATATAACTCCTTGATCCATTGGTTAGTTCAAGGTGGTGGTGTTCAAAGGGAGAAACACCACTTTGATATTGGGATGAAGATCACCAATAAAAGGAGTATGTGTGGGAGCATTATCAACACTAAGCAAAATCGTGAAAGGCATATTCTTCTCCTCTATCAGTGTTTCCCCATTTTGCTGGCAGAGCAATTCAGGAGGGCATCTGGGAAGAGGAATGGGTCATCCATGACTTCTTATTCCTCCTCTACTCCTCTGGCATGAGTGCTTATTGATATGCTTGAAGGTCATGGCTTGAAGGCCAGACCACAGAGGGTTTCATTTTGTAGCCTGCAACATTGTCTCAGAACAAGACGGTTATCCTGTCCTTAAAAGCCTTGAAACCTGGCATTGGCTTGGCCTCCATGGATGAAAGTCCTTTCAGGCATCTGTTTCCAGAATAGGGAAGATTTGCTCTGGCAAGTCATTTTCCTCTACAATCAGCTTATCTAGAGTTTCCAAAAATTCTTCAGCTGCCTTCACATCAGCACTCGCAGACGCACCACTCACATTTTCATTATGTAATGAATAATGATTCTTGAATTGTTTAAACCACCCAGCGCTAGCAGTAAACTCAACATCATAGTCAGGTCCAGCCTTTTCTTTCAGCATTGCAAAACCGACTTTTTGCTTAAGCCGTGATCATCCTGGCACTGAGAGGGATCCGCTTGTGTGTCTGGTCTTCAATTCAGGTCAATAGAAGTTTCTTCATGTCTGATTTGGGCCCATCTCAAATTTTTGTTGGTCTTTTTTTTGGGACAGAGTCTTGCTCTGTCACCCAGGCTGGAGTGGAGTGGCGCGATCTCAGCTCACTGCAACCTCTGCCTCCCAGGTCCCAGCGATTCTGGTGCCTCAGCCTCCCGACTAGCTGGGACTACAGGCACGCACCACCATGCTCGGCTAATTCTTTTGTATTTTTAGTAGCGATTTCGCCATGTTGGCCAGGCTGTTCTTGAACTCCTGACCTCAGGTGATCCACCAGCCTCGGCCTCCCAAATTGCTGGGATTACAGGTGTGAGACACCATGCCCGGCCCCATTTTTGTTAGTCTTGTTGTCTTCAATGAAGTAGATCCTTAAACAACTCCAGTCACTTTGTTCTTGTTCAAGATCGTAGCTGTAGGAATGGGACATGCTTGCCTAGTGAGCAACGACCATCACTTTCAATTTCGTTTTTTCATTTCCAGGTCAGTCACTCTACACGGCCTCTTACTGGCAACAATAGCTGTCGATTTTGTGCACTTAGGGGCCATGATGGCAGAACAAGAGCGCAAGAGAAAATGATGCAGCCACGAGTCTTGGTAAACACAGATGTATGAGGCTGCTTCTGGCCTAACATGGCATCCTGCTTTACAGTAAACTTTCTTTCATTATTGTGGATTCAGGGGGCACATGTGCAAAGTTGTTTGCCATCTCAACCACGCTGTGTTGATTTTTGCAACCTCTTCAACCTTGGCAAATCCTTTGACATCATGGATAAATCTCTTGAGTATCTTCTTGCAGATGCCATTTATATACTCCTTGGTGACATCACCCCAAGCCTAAGCAAGGTTCTTGATGTAGTTATAGATGTTGTAATTCTTCCAGAATTTATCAGTATCTTCTCAGTGTCTTCCTCAGTTGCACTGATGGATATATTGTGTAATGGTGAGGTTTGGCCCTCCATTGTATCCAGAACCTGAATAGTGAACATTGTACCCAATAGGCAATTTTTCAACACCCAATCCCCTCCCACTCTTCCCCCTTTTGGAGTCCCCAGTGTCTATTATTCCACTCTCTATGTCCACGTGTATCCATTGTTTAGCTCCCACTTATTGGTGAGAATATGCGATATTTGATTTTCTGTTTCTGAGTTATTTCCCACAGGAGAACGGCCTCCAATTCCACCCATGTTGCTGCAAAAGACACAATTTCATAATTTTTAATGGCCATATAGTATTCCGTGGTGTATATATATATGTCCACAATTTCTTCATCTAATTATTCATTGATGGACACTTAGGTTGATTCCATGACTTTGCTATTGTGAATGGTGATGTGATAAACATATGAGTGAATGTGTCTTTTTTTATACAATAATTTATTTTTTGGGGGGTATATATCCAGTAGTGGAATTTCTGGGTTGAATGGTAGCTTATTTTTAATTCTTTGATAAATCTCCATACTGGTTTCCATAAAGGTTGTACTGATTTACATTCCTACCAGTAGCATTCCCTTTTCTCTGCATCCTTGCCAATATCTATTGACTTTTTAATAGTAGCCATTCCGAATGGTGTAAAATGGGATCTCATTGTAGTTTCAATTTGCATTTCTCTGATGATTAGTGATGTTGAGCATTTTTTCATATGACTGTTGGCCACTTGTATGTCTTCTTTTGAGAAATGTTTATGTTCTTTGCCTACGTTTTAATGGGATTATTTGTTTTTTTCTTGTTGAGTTCCTTGTAGATTCTGGATATTAGTCCTTTGTCAGATGCACAAACTTTTCTTTTTATAAGTAGAAGGAACACACTTTAAAATAATGATAAAGTATAGTAGATATATAAATCAGTGAAATAGACATTTATTATTATTATCAAGTATAATGTACTAAACATAATTGCATGTGCTATACTTTCATACAACTGATGGCATAATAAATTTGATGACACCAACATCACCACAAGCAAATGAGTAATGCGTTATGCTATGATCTTATGATGGCTATGATGTCATTAGGTGATAGGAATTTTCCAACTCCATTATAACCTTATGGGATCACTATTGTAGGTTTATGTGGTCCATCATTGACCTAAACATTATGTGGTATGTGATTGTATTACGATAATTATGAACAGTCCAAAAAACAAACAAAATGAGTAAATAAGTAATACAGAGGCTTTAGACAGTGAAGATTGCCATGAAAAAATGAAATGGGGAAGTGGGTAGGGAGTGCTAAGATGATGGGTGTTGTGATTTTAAATAGGGGATCAGAGGAAGCCTCACTGGGAAGGTAACATTTGAGCAATGACCTGAAGAAGGGAGGGAGTTGACTGTGTGGATAAGGGGAAGAGCATTCCAGGCAGTGCAAAGGCCCTGAGGTGGGTGCCTCTCTGCTGTGCTCATGGAACAGTGTAAATGGGGCAGTGTGAGCAAGAGGGAATGTGGGAGGAGATGAGGTTGGTGAGATATGGGGCAGACTGCACAGAGCCTTGTAGACCACTGTCAAGTCTATGAAGTATGGCATCTCTGGAAGACTTTGACAGAGGAAGTGGGATCTGATTTTAAAATCTTGTTTTCTTTATGTATTTTTTATTTTATTTATTTATTTGTTTATTTTGAGATGGAATCTTGCTCTGTCATCCAGGCTGAAGTGTAGTGGTGCAATCTCAGCTCACTGCAACCTCCACCTCCCTGGTTCAAGCGATACTTGTGCCTCAGTCTCCCAAGTAGTTGGGGCTACAGGTGTGCGCCACCATGCCTGGCTAATTTTTGTATTTTTGGTAGAGATGGGGTTTCACCTTGTTGGCCAGGCTGGTCTCGAACTCCTGACCTAAAGTGATCCTGCCCACCTCGGCCTCCCGAAGTGTTGGGATTGCAGGCATGAGCCACAGTGCCTGGCCATCTTATTTTATTTTTAGCAGGACCATTCTGTCTGCTGTGTTGAGGGTAGACTGCAGGGCATTGAGGGCAAAGGCAGGGAAACTCATTAGAAAGCAGTTACAATGATCCGGGTGAGAGAAGACGATGTCTCCTTCCAGGGTGTCAGCTGTGCAGGTGATAAGAGGTGTTGGATACTGGATATATTTTGCAGGTTGAGCCAACAGGATTGCTGATGGATCGTATGGCTTGTTTGTCTGCAAAATGCTCTAATGAAAACAAATGTTTTGCTGTATCTGTAGGAACGGCTGCTAAATGTTTGATCTATTGGGACAAGATCAGTTTGTTGATAGGTAATGGTTCCTGTTGGACTGGTGCCCAGATTGCCAGATTAATTGACCTTCCAGACCGATGGTGCCTCATGGTCCATCTACATGGGCTTGGAGGAAGGGGGAAAAGATGCTGATATTAACAGTTAACATTGAGAACTCACTTTACACCAGGCACTGTGCTTAGCACTCACATCTCATGTAGTAGATAGATTATCTTTGTTATGTACTTAGCCATTTTTTTAAACAATCACAAATATACAGAAAAGTTGTGAGTACAGCACCAAAGTTTTTTTTTTTTCCCACTGAATCACTTGGGAGTAGATTGCTACCTGCTGCCCCATCACCTGGAAATCCTTTAGTGTTTATGTCCTACAAACAAAGATATTCTCCTGCTTAGCCATACTACAACCATCCTAACCAAGAAATGAACGAGAATACATCGCGACCATCTAGCCCCCAGGAAAGTCCTTTGTAGTGAAAGGATCTCACCTAGAATCAGGCATCACATTTACTTGTCATATATCTTTAATCTCCTTCAGTTTGAAATGCTTTCTCAGACTTTCTTTGACTTTCCTAACCTTGACACTTTTGAAGATTATGGGCCAGTTTTCTGTTGAACGTCCTTCAGATTTGATTTATCTGATGTTTCCTGATGATTAAATTCAGGTTGTGAATCTTTAGCAAGAGTGTTAACAGAAGGGATACTGGGTTCTCCTTGCATCTTGTTGGGTGGCACATGATTTTGATCTGTCTCATTACTGATGATATTCAATTTGATCACTTGATTAAAGCAGTGTCTGCCAGGCTTCTACAAGTAAAGTTATCTTTTTCCTTTTTATAATTGGTATCTATTTTGTGGGAAATACTTTGAGGCTATGTAAAAATCCCATTCCTCATCTAACTTTATCTTTCTGTCAATCAATCAATCTATCTATCAATTGATCACTGTATGGACTCATTGTTGCCAATTTCATTTAATGGGGTTCTAATTAATTACTATCATTGTCCCTGGTTTGGCCAGTAGGAACTCTTTCACACTGACTCCTAGGTCTTTTTGATCCGTCCGCATCATTCTTCAAGCGTCCCTTTGCTTTCTGGTACAGGATACTCCAGTTTCATCTTGCATTTTCCTTGCTCCAGCCCTGCAATCAGTCATTTCTCCAAAAAGCCCTGTCTCTTTTTAGTGGTGGATGGTTTTTAGAAGCTAGGATCTGGGTATGAGGTGTACTCATCAACATTGGGATATTGCTTTTCCCAGGTCCTCTAAGAGACAGAAGTAGGGAAGATATGGATATGAATATATAAACACACATGCACATGCAAATACATGCATATTATATGCATTGATAAACAAATATATGCATATTATGCATCTATGCATTGATATATACCTCAGTAAATATATAGATATGCATAATCATCTATATATATCAATCTATACCAGTGTATATATTGAAAACCATAGAACTCTAATTCTAATTCAATGCCACAGGGTTTATTCTAGTTTTCTCCCTTTCTATATTTGTAACTCCCTTATCTAATATTGACTAAAGTGACACACATTATTCTTACTCTAGTTGCTTATTTGATTAATCTTTCTATATATGAACAGTCTGCTTTCTTGGCCACACCCCCTCCCCCATACCAATTCCCTTCTCATCCAACTCCTGACCTCTCCCCGTCTCCTGTCTTGCTCTGTACCACCTAATGGCTGCCAAAGGGAAGCGAAAAGGAAGAGCTATAAAAACTACTTTTTGGCTGGGTGAGGTGGTTCACCTCTGTAATTCCAACACTTTGCAAGGTGGAGGCAGGAGGGTCACTTGAGGCCAGCAGTTTGAGGCTATACTGAGCTATGATTTCACAATTGCACTCCAGCCTGGGTGACAAAGTGGGACCCTGTCTCCAAAACAAACAAACAAAAATCCCAAAACTATTTTTTTAAGTCCTATTTTATAGATGGAAAAACTGAGGTCCAGGTAAGATTAAGCAACACGCCCACAGCTAGTGTGCAGTGGAGGAGGGGTTCAAATCTAGGAAGTCTAGGTCCAGCCCTTGCTCTTAATTAACCCTTAGGCCACACTGATCTATGCACAGGGTGATGAATAGATTCTCGTGGGATCTGACAGCTGGGCAGTGGAGCCCCGGGAGAATAGATAAGCTCTGGTCATCTACCAGTTGGCTTAGGACCATCTTTAGAACAGGGAAAGGAGTCTGCCTTCATTCCATCACTGGCTCACTTCTGGCCTCATAGAGGCTTAGTTTCCTCAACTGAAAAATAGAGATAATTATGGGGCCTACCTCAGAGGGTTTGTGTGAAGAGGCAACGTGATTACATATGGAATGCTTCATCCAAATACACTCTCGGGTCCCTGAGCCTCAGACTCCTGCTGTACCCACTCCTGTGGAATACAGAATGGTGACTGGGAGCAGGATGACACCTTCGGTGCCTCATTTAGCTTTTTGGTGCCTCAGTTTCCTCAAGTGCAAAATAGAATTATGGGATTTAAAGTCAGACAGACCTAAGTTCAAATCTTGGATCTACTACTCACTTGATAGATGGCCTTCAGCAAGCCAGAGCCACACCCTAAGCCTTAGTTTTTCCATCTGACAAGGGGGATAACTACAGCCCCTGCTTTCTTAGGCGGGTGTGTAGATTCTGTGGAGGAAATGTGTGTAGAGGACCCAGTAGGTAACTGGCCCGTGGAAAGTGGTTGGTAAATGTGCACCTGGGATTCTTGTTTAGGTTTTAGGAAATAGTGTGTTTTATTTAAAAGCCAAAAATAGCAAGTAGAAACACTATTCGGTCTATACATATGGAAGGGATCTTCCTGGAAGGAAACAGTTGTCCTCTCATTTTACAGATGTGGCAACTGAACCTTAGAAAGAGTAAGAGGCTGTTGATAGGAAGCAGCTGTGGGGTTCAGAGTTTTGTCACTTGTTCAGTCTTCAGAATGTTCCCTTAAGAGTGGATGTGCTACCTTCTGTGAGGAATTAAGGAAGTGATTTTGGAAGCAATTCCGCTGATTAAAATGAAAACACTTTGTTTCTGTGGTAGCATTGAACAAACTCCCCCCAGCTGCGACCCACCCCCTAAATAAAAGGAACTAGTGCATTTTGGGTTGGTGGTCATCTGCAGCTGCACCCGAGGTGCAACTGTACACCTGAGGTGTTTGGACATCAAAGCAGGGATCATCCCCTCCTCTCTATACGATGGGGACAAAATTGCTTTCTTCTGACTGAGACGTAATTGCATCAGAATCTCAGTAGGGAGGAGGGAGGACAAAATGCTGAAAGTCATTCTGTACCTTTGCAAAGTTATTTACTCTACACTCATTGAGCAGAGCAGCTTTGCTTTCTCTGGGTTTTGATTAACTTTTCTTTTTTGGTCTACCATGTATTGAGTGCTTACTGCGTGAGTGACTCTGTATGAAACTCTTTATCTGCTGTAAGGGAGTATTTCCCTGGTGTGTCTCCCATTTGACTCCAGATTAATCACTTCTCCAATTAAGTCTAACTTCAAAGAAACACAATGCTGGACAAAGAAGTTTTAGCATGAGATATCTTTATGTATCCATCCATCCATCAGTCCATCCATTCATCCATCCATCCATCCATCCATCCATCCATCCATCCTGTGAGGAAAGTATTGTTATTTCCTTTTATAGATCAGGAACCCAAAGCTCAGAGAGGTTGTGACGTGCCTAAGGTCACACAATGAGAGGCAGTGCTGGCTTTTGCTATATGCAAAATGGGAGCTCATTCCTCTCCCATGGTCTATGGCAGAGGTCAGCAGGCATTTCTCAGAAGGGGCCAGATAGTAATTATTTTAGGTTTTGCAAGCTATATGGTTTCTCTCTCAATTGCTGAATGCTATATGGTTTCTCTCTCAACTGCTGAACTCTGAGTGAGTTCAGTACCAAAGCACTGTAGCAGGGAAGCAGCCGTAGACAATATGCAACTGAATGGGTGTGGCTGTATTCCAATGAAACTTTGTTTACAAAAAACAGATAGCAGGCCAGTTGACCCATGGGTCATAGTTGGCCAACTCCTGCTTTACAGTCCTGTTAATCATGGTGACCCATTTTTCCCAAACCCCTAGCTATAGGGGTGGGTACATGACCAGACTGGGGCAATCAGAGGAGGCTTCTCTGGGATTGAAAAATTTATGGTGAAGAAGTATCCTTTCCACTGGGTTTCTAAGCTAGAAGAATATGAGCATGGAGCTGGAGGTGCCTATCATGTAGAGTGAAGCCAAGCGGAGATGAGGATGGCTAAGTGATTGGGGTGTGTGTGTGTGTGTGTGTGTGTGTGTGTGTGTGTGAGAGAGAGAGAGAGAGAGAGAGAGAGAATCAGTTAAGCTTCTGGATTAAGCCAAGCCTGATCTGAGTCAAACATATACCCTTAGATTCTCCGATAATGTGAGCCCATAAATTCTTTGTTTCGGTGGTGGGGACAGGATCTCGCTTTGTTGCCCAGGTTGGAGTACAGAGGGGCAATCTTGGCTCACTGCAGCCTTGACCTTCTGGGCTCAAGTGATCCTCCTACCTTAGTCTCCTGAGTAGCTGGGACTACAGGTGTGTGTTACCATGCCTGACTAATTTATATATATGTATTTTGTAGAGATGGGTTTTTGCCATGTTGCCCAGGTTGGTCTTGAACTCCTGGACTCAAGCAATCCTCCCATCTTGGCCTCCCCTTAGCTGGGACCATAGGCACGCACCACCATGCCCAGCTAATTTACTTATTATTATTATTTTTTATAGAGATGGGGTCTCACTGTGTTATTCTGGCTGATATTGAACTCCTGGGCTCAAGTGATTTTCCTGCCTTGGCCTACCAAAGTGCTGGGATTACAGGCATGAGTCACTGTGCCTGGCCCCATAAATTCTTATTTATTTATTTGCTAAAATGGGTTTGAATTGGGTTTCTGTCATTCAAAACCAGGAGTCCAGACCAATACACCCCTGGTGCGTTGGCCTCGTTGTCTCCTGCTATTGTCTCATTTTTACCATATGACGAAAAATGCTCACCTCAAAGCTACAGAATCACATCTTTCCAGCATATAAATCAAGAGAAAGAGGTTGTCTTCCTCACTAATTTTACTAGAACATCCCAAAGAAGACGGCTAAGCTTGGGTCACATGTCTGTTCCTAAAAGCTCATGTTGTTCAGAAGGATGGCAGACTCTGGTTGACTCATTGACTGGGTCTGGATCAAAGGCCTACTCCATGGTTGGGAGTGGGATGGGGAAAGAAGTGTGGGTGGCATGTTCTGAGAAGCTCAAGCCAACAGTTCCCAAGGGGAACAGTTTTTGAGCTGAGTGTTGAAGAATATGTAGGTAAAAGGTCAAAATATTTCAGGACAAGGGAACAGCATGTGCAAAGGCTTAGAGAGGGGTACAGGGGAAATGCAGGGAGTTCGTGTGGCTTAAGCATGGAGTACATGTGGAGAGGCTGGAGGCAAGAAAGGGTGAAGGTCAGCCGGACGCGGTGGCTCACGCCTGTAATCCCAGCACTTTGGGAGGCGAGGTGGCTGGATCACGAGGTCAGGAGATCGAGACCATCCTGGCTAACACAGTGAAACCCCATCTCTACTAAAAATACATAAAAATTAGCCGGGCGTAGTGGCGGGCGCCTGTAGTCCCAGCTACTCAGGAGGGTGAGGCAGGAGAATGGCGTGAACCCGGGAGGCGGAGCTTGCAGTGAGCCGAGATCGCGCCACTGCACTCCGGCCTGGGCGACAGAGTGAGACTCCGTCTCAAAAAAAAAAAAAAAAAAAAAAAAGAAAGAAAGGGTGCAGGTCAGACCAGGAAGGAAGAAGGCAGAAGGCTTTATGAGCCATGGTGAGGAGTTAGGATTGTGTCCTGAAGGAAATGGGGATATATTTGGGGGATTTAAGCAGGAGGTAAACAATCAGGTTCTCTCTCCAGAAAGTAGCTTTTGGTCGAAGGTTGGAGAATGGGCAGGACTGGATGGCAGGGAGACCAGTAAGGAATATTTGTAGTTATCCAGACAGCTGGAAGTAAATGTGGGGGTGTGAAACATATCTTCTGGATGTAATAGTTGAAAACAAATCTCCTATATATAGTTTACTAGAGGCCTGGAAGAGGTAAATGGAAAGTGCTGCTGGATTGGCCCCCTGGGGAATTTGGTTCCAGTGAATTGTCCTTGTCTTCATTATAAGGGAAAGAGAGAGAGCGGCTGAGACCTAGGGCCGTGGAGGGCAACTTCAAGTTTTGAATGGAAGGTAGCAAGAGAGGTCACCCCCTGGTATCTGTTGGAGATGATTTTTGTGTTTTGCGTCACATCCCCTCTGCGCAACCTGATTTCAGCACTGAGAGGATGGACAGCACCACGGCCCCGTGTCGTCTGATGCACAGCGCACCGACTACACGGCCTCTTATGTTTTTCTGTTTCAGAGATTTCTTCTGTATCGCAGAAGGCTCCTCAGTCTGTGGCTGGAAGAGCTGGGGAGTTAACACTCTCAGAGGTCTCTCTCATTCCATGGTGGGGGTTGGGGGAGATAAGACTTTGTGGATAAATACCCCAGGTTGTCCTTCAAAGGGACATTGTGAGGCACATTACATATGGTCCATTGGAGGCTCCCCAGCAAGGTTAAGCCATAGTTGCCCACAGAGGTAACCAGCTCACTAACACATCTTTAATGGATTTTCTTCCCTTTTCATCTCACTCTCCTATTGCCTCATCCCTGTACCCAGGATCACCTCCCAAATAAATGATCTGTACCCAAGTCCATATCTCAGGCTTTGCTTTTGAGGGAGTCCAGATCAAGATGGCCTCCAACTTGGAATCCAGGAACAAATGCCTCAGCTCATGTGAAACAGAGCTATGACTCCGTAGGACTTGTAAACACAAGGAATGTCAGCAACAAAAGGGGACTTAGAAACAATCCAACCCTATCTCATTCTTGAACTTCGTGTGTCAGAAGGGCCATATTGTCCTACTGACTTTCAGAACTCAGACTATCCAGGCTCGAATGCTGGCTGTTCTACTTACTAGAAATCGGCTAATCACTTAACCTCTTTATGCCTCAGTTTCCTCATCTGTAAAGTAAATATAATAATTGTCCTTATCTTAGAGGTTAAATTTTGTGAAGATTAAATAAGTAAATCTAGGTAAAGGGCTGAGAACAGTGCCTGGCACAAGGTCAGGTATTCTATATGTTTTAATTGTTGTTATTATTTAATTGCTGCTGTTTGTTTAAATTTGAATGTTTGCTTGATTTGGGCTATTATCAGGCTTTCCTCAAATTTCTTTTATCTTTTCTTCCCCAATCTCAGGCTCTCCTGTCAGAGTTTTGGTCTATCTCCTTAATTGCATAGGAGATTAGGCTTATTTTAGGAAAACCAGTTGTGAATTCATTTGATGAAAAGGAAGCATTGTCTTGTGATGTGAATGACCTCCCATAACTGTTTCATAAACTCAGATTTTAGAAACATCAGATTTCCTGAAAGTTACTTTGCCACTGCAAAGCCTTCCTGAGCCACATACAGCCTTTGTAGCAGGCACGGTTATTTCAAAGGCACAAAGCCACTGGTTGATCAGGTGAATCTAAGTGACCTTAGGGTGAAAAGCATGAAGTTCAAGACTAGCAGGTCAACTCCCTTGCTGCTTACTCGACACATGCATTGATGTATCAGACAACTCCAACTGCTTGCCTTTACCTGAGCTGGGAGTCAGTTTCTGCAGATTCAGCCGTGGCTGCAGCCACAATGTAGGTCACTGATGGGAAATTATCTTGCTGCTATTTCAGACAGAAATGGAACTTAATAGCTGATGTCATTTTTCCTCTGCTGTGTGGTGCCAGGGGCATTTTAGTGGTTCAGGGAAGGTAGCGGATATGTCTAAAAGCCTTGCCTTTTAGGGTCCTATTTCATCCATCAGATGTGACTACATTCTGGATTTTCTTCCCTGGCCAGTCTTTGGTCCTCATTGCCATCAATTCTCCTTGCCTTTGGAACCAGCCTGTGCCTTCCAGCTCTGACACTTACAGCTGCTGTGGGCTTCACCTGCAACTTCTCATGTTTAACTGCTACAATCCAGCTGGGCAGTTGATGATGTGAAAATAGGACTGCTTTAGTTCCCCCCTTCACACTTGGAACTTGGGGAAATAAGCGGCAGGAAGACTTCTTTTTTCAGCTGCAAGTTTTTTTCTGGTCAAAGCAAACTGAATTAAAAAGCAGGAGTTGAAGTGGCAAAGATGCATGAATCAGAGAGCGTGGTGGGGAAGAGATGTCTGCCCCTGTGAGGTAGGTTCTTAAAGGTCAAATGGGGAAAGGGAAGGGTCTCTCAGTGCTCCTCCCAGCACATCTACTTTGCTCCAAAGCAAAAGTCCTGAGAAACTGGGTAAACCACATTTCTGGAGCCCAATTCTTAATGTCATTGTTACCATATGTTCAAATGGGTTTTGTATTCATCATGACTGATTTCCGGTCAGCAGGGACTTAGCTTTAATTCATTCTCCTTCACCATTTAGAATCACTGATCTGATCCTGTGTACCTACAACATTTCAATGGCTTCCAAGGCTCTTAAGATAAAGACCTGAATCCTCACCATGGGGACCTTACTTCGCCTCTGCAGCCTCATCTCAAGCCACTCTCTGGTTCTCTGCTCCAGCCATAAAGGCTTTTTCCAAGTTCCTTAAAAGCAGAGTGCCTCACCTCTTCTGCTGCAGGACCTGTGCACATGTTATTTTTCTCTGCTTCATCTCTCTTCCTTTCTAGGCAATCTCATTCAGTCTTAAGGTTTTAAATGCTATGGATGTGCAGGCAACTCCCAGATACGTATCTCTAGCCCTAACCTCTACCCTGCAGTGGTATATATACCTAGGAATTGTATATATCCTCACATCTTCACTTGAATGTTCATTAGGAAGCTCAACCAATATGTCAAAAGTAGCTTTTAATTCTTCCTCCCACCCTGGACCCTTTTTTCTCCAAGTGTTCATCTTGGCAAATGGTACAACTCTTCACCTAATTGCTCAGGCAGAAAATGCAGGAGTAATTTGTGATTATTTTTTCTCTATAAGTCAGGGTCCCAGTGGGAAACATGGCACACTGAAATCAGGATAATTTAAGGACAAGTTATTTATAAAGGGACTGATTAAAAAGATGTGAATGAAGAGAACACCTAGGGACAGTGCAGGGACCCAGGACTAGAAGCAAAAGAGCTGTTACCATTGCTGGGCAGAGATGAAAAGAGAGAGAGAGAGAGAGAGAGAGAGAGAGAGAGAGAGAGAGAATGAATACTGGAACACAGAAGGACAGAATTGTTTAGAGCAGGTCACCTTGGAGGATCACTGAGTTCAGGGGACACAGTCATCCTGAGGCAACTTTGCAAAGAAGGACTTGGGGACAAATATCTTGACTTCATTCTCCTGCTTCATCTGATCTCTTGCTCCCCATTGGAACAGTGGATGGCCTGAGAAGGAACTAATAAAATGTTGTTGAATGAATGGATGGCAAGTTCTCCCCTTCTGTCTTTACCTAGTTAAGCCCACTATGTTCTTCAGACCTTAGATCAAATGTCTCTTCCTCCAGGAAGTCTTCCCTGACTTCCCTAGATAAGACCACCCCCCTATTATACACTTTCATGGCTTCATTCATAGCCCCATTGCATATTGTAATTATGCATTTGTGTGATTATTTAATTGATTTATCTCTTCGTGGCCCAGCTGTAAGATCCATGGTGGCAGGGATCATATTTATCTTACTAACCATTCATCCCCTGCACCCAGCACAATGCCTGTCCTACAGGTGGCCCCCCAAAATGTTTATGAAATAAATCAAATTTCTCTAAGATTGTTCATCTTGGACAGGTAGATAATGATCTATAAGGAGCTCTTAGAGTGACCAGTAATGCTTTGGGAAAAGTCATCAATCCTCCAATTTTTCTCTGTAAACTGAGTTTCCCTCTGGTTCATTTTAAAAAGTAAATGGCATCAATGATAGACTGGGTAAATAAAATGTGGCACATATACACCATAGAATACCATGCAGCCTTAAAAAAGAATGAGTTCATGTCCTTTGCAGGGACATGCATGAAGCTGGGAGCCATCATCCTCAGCAAACTAAAACACAGGAACAGAAAACCAGACACCACATATTCTCACTCATAAGTGGGAGTTGAACAATGAGAACACATGGACACAGGGAGGAAAACATCACATACTGGGGCCTGTCGGGTGGTGGAGGCAAGGGGAGGGAGAGAATTAGGACAAATGCCTAATGCATGTGGGGCTTAAAACCTAGATGACGGGTTAATAGGTGCAACAAACTGCCATGGCACATGTATACCTATGTAACAAACCTACACGTTCAGCATGTGTATCCCAGACTTAAAGTTAAAAAAAAAAGTAAGTGGACAGAGAATGAATTAGCAGTGCAGCATCCTCAGTGCTACCCTGATTCCACATCCTCAGAACTCCTCGTGGGTTTTATTTTCTTAGGTTCAGAATAGACTACCAACATGGATTTATATGCAGACATTTGTCTCCCCTACAGCTTCATGAGCAATGAAAATGAATAAGACTCCTCCTCTTTCTTCTACTTCACATCCCATCTAAATCCACCAAAGAGAGTAATACATCAATGATAACCAGAGGTGCTGGGTAAGGTTGTGTAGGTTGCTCACTGCTGAAGGGTAAGAGGTAATTGGGAGTGAAGTCCAGCCCAAACTCAGTTTACCACAGGGGGCGGGGCTGGAGGAAGAGCTCCTTTACTTAATTCGCACAAAGGGCCATATGAACTAGCAGTGGTCCTGAAAATGACATTTAGGAGTAAAGCTGGCTTGTGATAGATACCTCAATATCCTAATTTGATCATTCCATGTTGTACACTTATATCAAAACATCACATATACTCCATAAATATATACAATGATCATGTGCCCATAATAATTAATTTAAAAATAATAAAGCTGAACTTGAGTTCGAAGAAATGTTGGCCAAAAAGCCTGATCAGTACACTGTCACCTGCTCATTGTGGCCACGAATGCTTAAAAGTGTGATTATTTTATTTAATTACAAAGATAATACACATTTTCATAAATAAACCCACATCACAAGGAAATAGAGTAAAAAGTGCAAGAATTCTCTCACCCTCTCACAATCCACAAGACCAACCACTATTAAAAGTTTTCTTGGCCTACTCTCAGATTTTTAAAATGTTTTTAGAAACGTATTTTCTAGAGTGTATACACATGTGATCAACATTCATGATTTACATAAATGAGATCATACTGTATAGATTGTTTAGCTATTTGTTTTCTTTGCTAATATATCTTGTATATTTTTCTTGTAGCACTTAAGGGTCTACTCATTTTTTCTTTTTCATGGCCATAATATTCTATTGTATGGCTATAGCATATTTTTTTTTAAATGTGTGAATGAAAATGACTACAACAGCAATTGATATTTCTTCTTTGTCGGATATTATAGCATAATTTTTAAAATCAGTCTCCAATTGATGGATATGTGGATTTTTCCCAATGTTTTGTTACTATAAACAATGTTATAGGGACCATATTTGATATATATTTTTCAGTATATGCACAACTATTTCTGTAGAATTTATTTTCAGAACTGGTATTGATGGATTAAAGAATGTGTGTATTTAAAATGTTAGATATTGCCAAAAACCTTCTTAAGATGTGATATCCATGTACTCATCCACTTGTAGGAAGCCAAAAGCTTTCAGCTCTTTACTTCTTTTTTTTTCTTTGAGATGGAGTCTCACCTTGTCGCCCAGGCTGGAGTACAGTGGTGCAATCTCAGCTCACTGCAACCTCTGTTTCCTGGGTTCAAATGATTCTTGTACCTCTGCCTCCTGAGTTGCTGGGGTTATAGGTGTGCACCACCATGATCAGCTAATTTCTGTGTTTTTATTAGAGATGGGATTTCAACATGTTGGCCAGGCTGGTCTCAAACTCCTAACCTCAGGAGTTCTGCCTTGGAGCTCTTTTCTACTGAGCTCTTGAATAGCACACAGAATAAGAGGGTATATATATTAGTTAACTATTACTAGTTAGCTATTACTATGTGGCAGACCACCCAAAATTTAGTGGCTTAAGACAACAACCATTTATTTAGTTCATGATTTTGTGAGTTGCAGATTTAAGCTGGATTGAACAATGGGTGGTCCTTTAGGTCTGGGCTTGGCTTACCTGGTCTTGGCTGGGTCTCATCTGTCTTAGTCAGCTGGGAGCTAGGTGATATAGGATGATTTTGGCTGGGATGAGTTATATCTGCTTCACCTAGTGTTTAACCCTCTATTTCAAGCTTGTTCTCAGTGACAGTTCTCAAGAGAGCACAAAAGCACACGAAGTCTCTTGAGGCACAGGTTTGGGGTTGCATACCACCACTTTCATGACACTTCAGTGGCCAAAACAAGACACGAGGCCAGCCCAGATTTAAGGGGTGGGAAAGCAAACCTCACCTGTTGATGTGAGAATCTGCAAAATCATGTTGCAAAGGGCATGCCTATTGGGAGAACATGCACTAGGACCATGAATGCAATTAATCAACTACAGTGGGGAGATGCCCAAGTTTAGTTGTTAAAAAAAAAATCTTGGCATTAAGACGTTGTTCAGATTTCTGAGCCACCAGGAATGAGCCATTTACTTTAATGATTAGATTAAAAAGGTAGTGGGCGATTGTGTCTGACTTTGAAAAATGAACATGAAAGCACATGGCAGGGGCCAGTTCCTACTCTGACCTCTTCATATTAGTTAGATACAGATTTGCCTGTTATCAAGAGGCCTAAAATGAGATAAAAGTTTATTTCTTTCTCAGTGAGAGTCTCAGAAAGCAGTCCAGGATTAATGTGGTAATTTCCCAATCACTACGGTCCCAAGCACCTTCTACTTGGTTGCTTTGCCATCCTCAGCTCGTGGCTATCATTTCATGGTCTAAAATGGCTATTCCAATTCTTGCCATCACATCTACATTCCAGGAAGAAAGAGGGAAGGGGAAATGGAGGCATATCTTCCCTTTAAAACAACTGCCCCAGAAATTGCACACATTACTTCTGTTGACATCTCATCGGTCAGAAATTCTCATGGCTACAGCTAGCTACAGCTAGTTTGGGTGGCTATGTGCCCAGGTAAAATTCAAGAAATTTATTACTAAACGAAGAAGGAAAGAATGGATATTGAGGGGCAAGGTGTATATTCCCTATTGCAATTTCCCCAGGCAGACCAGAGCTTTATGAATAATTGCCAGTCAATGAGCTAAAGACCAGACCTGCAGCATGGGAATTAGAGGCACTATTCAGCTTACAAATTACAGAGTAGCACAGAGTACATGAGTAGTCTCTGGAGGCCAACAGACTGGGGCTTTGCATTAGTCAGGGTTCTCCAGAGAAACAGAACCAATAGGATCTATCTGTCTATCTATCTATCTATCTATCTATCTATATCTATCCACATATACACACACACACACCCCAATAGGATATATATACACATACACATACATATGTATGTATGTATGTATATCCAAAATTTAGTGACTTAAGGCAACAACTATTTATTTAGCTAATGATTTTTTGACTTGCCTAAAATTTAGTGACTTAAGACAAGTCATATACGAGAGGGACTGAGATTGAGATTTTAATGAACTGGCTCATACAGCTGTAGGATTCGGCAAGTCTCAAATCTCCTGGGCAGGCAAGGCAGGCAGGCAGGTTGGAAATTCAGGCAAGAGTTGATGTGGCGGTCTTGAGTCTGAAGGCTGGAAACTCAGGCCAGATTTCTATCTTGCAGTCTGGAGGAAGAATTTCTTCTTCTTTGGGGGTCCTCCATCTTTGCTCTTAAGGCCTTCAACTGATTAGATGGGGCTCACCCACATTACAGAGGGTAGTCTGCTTTACCTTAAGTCTTCTGATTTAAATGTTGATCACATCTAAAATGAATGGTTCCACAGCAACATCTACACTGGTGTTTGACCAAACAACGGGGCACCATGGCCTAGCCAGCACAGTCTTTGATACCAGTTTTGCTGGTGACTCACTCTGTGGTTTGCTGAGCTGTGTCATTTCACAGGGTTATGATGAGACGACATGACACACCATGGAAAGGACTCAGCACAGCACTTGGCTCACGGCACACAGCTGCAGGTGCCTTGGTGCTATCCCTATGGTCTCCTAGCACTCACCTCTGCACACTGAAGGCTGTCCTCCCTGTGGGCTTCAGTCTGATCCTGGGGGCATCCTCACTTGTCCTTAGGATAAGCTGGAAGTGCCACATGGTTAATGTCTCTGGAGGCAACTGTCAGAAAGATTAGATCTAGGGTGACCAGCCCTCCTGGTGTGCCCAGGACTGTCCCATTTTAGGGCTGAAAGTCTTGCTTCCAAAGATACCTTGCAGTCCTAGGGCTCCCAGCACAGATGCATGGTCTACTTTGGCTCCCAGAGTCCCTACGGTTGCCTGTGCATCAGGTCAGCCAGGAGTGTCAAGGCATCCAGACCCCAAGTCAACCCTCAATACTGATGGGGAGTTAATAACCAACTTACCTTCTCCCTGCTTGTGATTTCTTTGAGGTATGTCCTACACCAGGTCCTTGAGTTTCCCAGCAAGAGTTCACCGAAGGCACCCACAGCTCATTACGCCCACCATTTCCTGGCTTTCTTCCCTCTCTGTCTCATTTCCCATCCTCTCCAGGTGCTTCCTGGAGACCCCTTCCAAATAAACCCCTCATATTCTTCTGGAAGAACCAATCTCAGGCAATACAATTAAATAATTATTATCACCAAACACTTTTTTGTTCTCTCCTTTGAGCCTCACAGTAATGCTGTGAGGGAGGTAGGCCATGGATTATCTTTCTTGTTGGGAGTAACTTTTTACTTTACATTTACCTATTTATTTTATTTTTTAGAGGCAGGGTCTTTCTCTGTTGCCTAGGCTGGAGTACAGTGGCATGAACATGGTTCACTGTAACCTCAAACTCCTCAGCTCAAGTGATCCTCCTGCCTCAGCCTCTAGAGTAGCTGGAACTACAGGTGCATACCACCATCCCTGGCTAATTTTTAAAATTTTTGTAGAGATGGGTTCTTTTTTTTTTTTGAGATGGAGTCTCACTCTGTCGCCCAGGCTGGACTGTAGTGGCGCCATCTCGGCTCACTGCAAGCTCCACCTCCCAGGTTCACGCTATTCTTCTGCCTCAGCCTCCTGAGTAGCTGGGACTACAGGTGCCCACCACCTTGCCTGGCTGATTTTTTGTATTTTTAGTAGAGATGGGGTTTCACCGTGTTAACCACAATGGTCTTGATATCCTGACCTCGTGATCCGCCCGCCTTGGCCTCCCAAAGTGCTGGGATTACAGGCGTGAGCCACTGCGCCGGGCGAGATGGGTTCTTTTTTGAAAACTAAAGAAAAAAAGAAATCTGTGGGTACACAGTAGGTGTATATATTTATGGAGTACATGAGATGTTCGGATGCAGACATGCAATGTGAAAGAAACACATCATGGGGAACAGGATCTTCATCCCTGCAAGCATTTATCCTTTGAGTTACAAACAATCCAATTATACTCTTTAAGTTATTTTAAAATGTACAATTAAGTTACTATTGACTATAGTCACCCTCTTGTGCTATCAAATCGTAGGGTCTTACTCATTCTTTCTGTTTTTTTTTTTGTACCCATTAACCATCCTTACTTCCCTCCCCACACAGCCCCCCACTACTCTTCCCAGCCTCTGGTAACAATCCGTCTACTCTTTATCTCCATGAGTTTAATTGTTTTGACTGTTAGATCCCACAAATAAGTGAGAACATGCAATATCGAGACAGATGCTTGTAATGTTGTCCAGGCTGGTCTTAAACTCCTGGTTTCAAGCGATCTTCCCACCTCGGCCTTCCAAAGTGCTAGAATTACAGGTGTGAGGCACAGCACCCAGCCTATTTTTTAATTTTTTGAGACAGGGTCTCTGTTTATTGCCCAAGCTGGAGTGCAGTGGCGTGATCAAAGCTCACTGCAGCCTCAAACTCCTGGGCACAAGCGACCCTCCTGCCTCAGCCTCCTGAGTAGCTCAGATTACAAGTGTGTGCCACCACACCAGGCTAATTTTTCAATTTTTTGTAGAGATGGAGTCTTGCCGTGTTGCCCAGGCTGGTATTTTCATATAGCAACTGAGAAAATGAAGGCTCAGAGACTCAGAGCGGCAAGAGGCCACCTAACAACTGAGGAAGGACAAAGAGGCGCCTCTGAGATGCGTGCTAAGCCTTCTAGCTTCTTGTGCCACCCCCACCCCCATGTCACTATGACCTCTTGCACAGTTAGCGGATTTTGCTGCAGTGGGCATCACATGGCACACATAGATATCTGATAATGCTGGATCTCTCTTGTTGGATTTGCAACAGCTCTGAGCAGAGGCAGTTTGGGCTCTGCCACCTTATAACCACTTTTACCTAAAGGGACCCCTGACACAGAGGAGAGAGGGATTGTTTTGAGTTTTCAAGCCGCCCAGGCTACCTCCTACCCAGCATCCAGAGGTAGACAGTGCATAGATTTGTTATCTGTGACCCTGTTCCAGAAATCCATCAAGATGTCAGGATAAGAGTGTTTTCATCCCACACGCCTGTGGATCAGATATCCGAGTTTTTACTTCAGAAGCCCCTGCAATAGAGGCACAAAAGCAGCAGGATAATCCCTTATCTGATGGGCAATAGAAAGTTATAAGCAGGGGTTTATTTGGGGAAGAAAAAAAAAACAATCCACATTCTCGCTCAGGGACTTTACTCCCTTGGTTTATTTTAAACATCACAAGAGAAAGTCAGGACTGGCTTTTCAGTTTGTCACAGCAGCTGTAGACTAAAGGATTCTGAGCAATAAGGTCCCTGGGGCAGTTCCAAATCTGTAAAACAGTAGCCATCTCTCTCCGATCCAAACGGACGGCCTTTGCAGAAGCGTTTTAACCAAATCCCTCTTTCTTTCATCTCTGTCAAAGCGTAAACCAGGCAGGTTTCATGTGTCCAAAGTTTTATTATTTGATACAAGAACTTGCTACTTCCCTGTTAAAGGAAAGAGTTTTTTGTTGTTGTTCTTGATTTGTATTTATCTGATGACTTATCTCTAGTATTTTCTCAGGAGGCGTCATGATTTTTCTGATACTGTGAACACTCTTTCACATTTCTTGGAGGTTCACAAAGGACCAAAAATGCTAGAACAAGTGCTAGAGGCTGACTTGCCACCCTCGGAAGGTATTTGTGGTGGCTGTAGACTTTACTCAGGTCCAGGAATCCAACATTAATGGAACCATTAACTGGGTGCCAGGAACGGTGCTTTCTCTGTCAAGACAACCATGTAAGATATAGAGATGATTCTCTCCATTTTGCAGGTGAGAAAACTGAGGCTCAAGAGGCTTAAATAACCTGTTCAAGGTCCTCCTTCTGATAGAAGGCAAAGCCTGAGTTTGAACACAAGTCGGTTTGATTCAAAAGCCTATTCTTTTTGCTTTGCTTTATTACTCCAAAGAGGGCAAATTTTGGTTGGGAAGGTTTTTTGAGGGATCCTTGACCCCTGAGAGGCCTTGTTTTGTGACTCTGGATGTATCTGAAGGGCTGAAATGTTGGTGCAGGTATATGTTGCTGTCTGTGCAAAATTGCATTCTTGAAAATCAGATATTTTCAGGGTCGTATGAGCCAGTTCTGGTGGTTCTATCAGTGACAGTCCTATCAGGAAAATAGGAATGATGCTGAGTTTTTAAAACAGAGAGATGTAAATGCAGGAATTGGTTAAACAGGGGATGATGATGAAATCAGAGATCCAGCCATGGCAGAAAGCTGTCACCACCTGAGGCTGGTGGAACAGAGAAAGGAAGGTAGAGTTCAGGAGCTGAGATCTTCTGGTGGAAGCTGGAGCCCAGGCAGGCCTGCCCAGCAGGGGCTGGAGTCACAGAGGAGATGCAACTCCTGTGAGGAAATCTGCCTGTGACCCAGACGGGGGAGAAATATCTTGGCCTTTCCCTTCCTTGTGTCCTCTGATCTCTATATGGGCCTCCTGTTGGCAGAGTGGCAAAAAAAAAAAAAAAAAAAAAAAACCTCCTGAAGCCAGTTAGCAAAGGAGCCCTGGCAACACAGCGGAGGGGGCCAGGATGTCCTCTGAGGGCAGATAAGGGGCCCAGGCTGGGACAGATGTCAACAGGATGCATACCATGCATCAAATTTACTTCCCCACTGTCTTGCCTTACAATGTCACCCAGGCTGTGTGCTCATTTCTGAGGTTCCCTACCAGCCACCAACACTTGGGTGCAAGGGCTCTCAGCCGAATTTGCTCATCAAAGCTGCCTTGGGCTTCTCACGAAGTCTCTTCCCTGCTTCTCTCCCCAGCAGGGTTAAACTCACAAAGAAAACTGCAATCTTGGTGTGACTTTACTTGATTTCAAAATTGGATTCTGGCCCCAGATAATTACTTTAGATGCCCTCCTTTAGATTTAGATTAGGCCCTCCTTTAAAATGCCACTTCATTCCGTTTTGTCGGCTCCCAGGAGCTCTTTGGAGGAAACCTGAAGAGGTGGGAGGAAACTGTGCAGGGAAAGGGCCCTTTTGCTGAGAGTAGTAAATTATTCAGGTGCTCTAATGGCTTGGAGAACGCCAGGCCTGTCTCCCTCTTAGAGCACACCGTAGGCAGTGCTAATGACAGCTGGAAAAACGCCTTGCTCTGTGCATATGCGGAGAGTCATCCTGGCATTGCTGTGAGCTCTTCTTGGAGGCTGGGTTGGACAGAAAGAGAAGCAGCTGGAAATTAAATGACAATATTAGGGAGAAAGGTTGAGGAAGAATGAGGGGCAAGGTAGCTTTTCTGTCTTGCTAACAATAGAACACACTCTGGCTAGCATGTGTTTTTTGGATTTCTCCTGTGTGAGGTTCTCCGGTGCAGTAATTACTGCTGGCGGCAGTGTGATGTTTTTTGTTTTGGTTTTTGATATAACTTCTTTATGGATCTGTAAAAATATAGTTCCTCTCTGGTGAAACGCCCAGGAAGTTGAGCAACTAGAGAAAGAATTACATCCAGCAAAGGAACCCCATGGTTTTTGGAGGCTGACCTATCAAAGCCCTCTTGTGGAACAGGCCTTGCTTACAAGTGCCGGGGAACAGGACCCAGCTCCCATCAAGGACAACAGTGAAAACAAAAATAAAACAAGTACCATGGGACCCAGTGTCAAGAGCATGAGCTTTCACAGCACATAGGTGTGGAGCCTGCCATTCTCCCTCCCACCCTCCTTCCTTTCTTTCTTTTTCTCTCTCTCTTTCTTTTCTTTTTTCTTTTTTCCTCTTTCCTCTTTCCTCTCCCTTCCTTCCTTCCTTCCTTCCTTCCTTCCTTCCTTCCTTCCTTCCTTCCTTCCTCTCTCTCTCTCTCTCTCTTTCTTTCTTTCTTTCTATGTTTTTTAGAGTTAGGATCTTGCTCTGTCACTCAAGCTGGTCTTGAATTCCCGGCCTCAAGTGATCCACCTACCTTGGCCTCCCAAAGTGCTGGGATTACAGGCATGAACCACCACGCCTGGCCTGCCCTTGTATTTCTAATCTCTGGTTCTAGGTTCTGGATTAAGAAAAGCCCAAGTACAGACTTTGTCACCCGGAGAGAAAAACTCATTCTAGGGTTTGCTGAATTAATCACAAGGATAATGGCTGCTGAGGCTAGCTGCTTTGCTGTGTGCCAGGCTCTGGGCTGTGTGCCTTGCAAGCATCATATATTTTTTAAGCCAGGACTCTGTGAGGTGGGGATTCATTTTGTTCCAACTTTACAGAAGAGGAAACTGAGGCTTAGGTTGTCAAACAACTTATTTGAGGTCATCCAGGTAGAAAATTACAGGCTTATAGGGTGGGGTGGCTCACACCTGTAATCCCAACACTTTGGGAGGCCGAGGCAGGTGGATCATTTGAGGCCGGGAATTCGAGACTAGCCTGGCCAACATGGTGAAACCCTGTCTCTATTATTAATAAAAATATGAAAATTAGCCAGGCATGGTGGTGGATGCCTGTAGTCCCAGCTACTCGGGAGGCTGAGGCAGGAGAATCACTTGAACCTGGAAGGTGGAGGTTGCAGTGAGCTGAGATTGCACCACTGCACTCCAGCCTGCGCAACAGAGCAAGACCCTGTCTTTAAAAAAAAAAAAGAAAGAAGGAAACACAAAGGCAGTTATGAGGACAAGAGGAAAGGATATTTGAAACTTGATCGACCTCGAATATCTAGCGTCTTTGTTCAGTCTGTGTTTAAAAGCAGAGATAACAAAATAAATGCAGTCATCATCGACAACACCAAGAAAATCAATGCCATGGAGGGTTTTCTATCAGGAAAAACACATTTATTTATTCCTGCTTGGACTCATCTCCTGTCAAAATCTATAAGGGTCTGAAAGTAGCCAGTTGTTTTTGCCTGTTTTGCAGAACAGGCTGGAAGTAGGGAAGAAACCTGACACAGGATTTAACAGCCTTTCAACAAATAATACTGGGTGCTGACTCCGTGTCAGGCGTGGCGCTCAGAGGAGATGGGGATGGGACACAGTGTCATCATAGCATTGTCATGTATCTTCCTATATAACTCACAGTCTACTGGGGAAGCAGACCAGAAAACTAAGAATTGCTATTCTGCGTGACACATTAGATAGAGCCCTGAAGCCTGTGAGAAGGGGTCTGTGTTCTGGGTGCGCTGATGTTTTTCTTCTGTTTCTCTTTGTCCTGTCTGTCTCTATCTTTGGGTTACAAGCCACTCCACTTCCATTTTTCTCTTTTTACAAACATCAGAATGCCAACTTCATTTCCACAGACCAGCCTGCCCCCAACAGCAGGCTGGACACACTCGCCCTGTGTGTTTGTTCTCTCCTGGAAGACAGAGTTTGTGGGAAGCCACGTGAAGGTGAGAGGATCTCTGGAGTTCCTTTACTTACCACTCTTTTTTGTTTGTTTGTTTTGAGATGGAGTCTCACTCTGTTGCCTAGGCTGGAGTGCAGTGGCGCAGTCTTGGCTCACTGCAACCTCCACCTCCTGGGTTCAAGTGATTCTTATGTGTCAGCCTCCCAAGTAGCTGAGACTACAGGTGCGTGCCACCAGGCCTGGCTAATTTTTTGTATTTTTAGTAGAGATGGGGTTTCACCATGTTAGTCAGGGTGGTCTCAATCTCCTGACCTCATGATCCTCCTGCCTCAGCCTCCCAAAGTGCTGGGAGTACAGGCATGAGCCACTGCGCTTGGCCTGTTTTTCTGAGATGGGGTCTCACCCACTCTGTCCCCTAGTCCGGAGTGCAATGGTGCAATCTTGGCTCACCGCAACCTCCACCTCCCAGATTTAAGCAGTTCTCCTGCCTCCGCCTCCTGAGTAGTTGGGATTACAGGCGTGGACCACCATGCCTGGCCAATTTTCATATTTTTAGTAGAGATGGGATTTCACCATGTGGCTAGGCTGGTCTCGAAATCCTAACCTCAAGTGATCCTCCCATCTTGGCCTCCCAAAGTGCTAGGATTACAGGCATGAGCCACCATGCCCAGCCTACTTACCACACTTTTAATGAGGCTGTGCCAGGGGTTTATTATACAAGGGTGAGGGCAAAACTCATGGTCTGCTCTCAGGAAGCTCGCAGGCTAATGGGGGTGGAGAGGTGGACAAAACCCATGGGAACAAATAAGTAACGATGAATGTGCTGAGTGTCTTGAAGGAAAGAGGAAGAGGGTTTGACACAGATTGACAGTGGGTGGCCGGCTTTGGACAGGGCTGTCAGGGAAACCTGAGATGGGACATTTTAGCTGAGATGTGCAGGACAATGGGTAACCAGGCTTGGGAAGAGCAGAGGAAAGGATGTTCCAGGCAGGGGCACAGCATGTGCAAAGACCTAGGTGGGAAATCAAGGAATCGGGGGAGAAAAGGCCGTGGGGCCGCAGTGATGTGAACGAGGGGTGAGTGGTATGTGCTGAGTCTGGAGTGGTGAGCAGGGCTGGATTGTGTAAGACCTCAAGGCTGCAGGAAGAAGTTGGGATTTAATTTTTAATTGGAGAGTTTTATGCGGTTGAATAATATAACTAGCTTTGGGTCCTGAAAGATCACTGCGATTACAGGGTGGAAAATTTCCTCCTACAGCATTTAGGTGATTGTAAAAAGTGCTCCTTTGCTATAAATAGCAGTGGCAGCTGCAACTCACTCATTCGCTCTGTTGACATTCATTGAGCACTTGCCATGTGCCAGGCACTGAGCGTGTTCCAACCATCCGAGGAATTAGGTATATCATTACCACTCCCATTTAATAGATGAGGAAACCAAGGCCCAGAGAGGTCAAGTCACCTGCCCAAGGTCACACAGCTTGAAAGCAGTAGACCTGGCATTGAACCCAGGCAGTCTGGCCCCAGCATCTCTGTACTACCATTCCCATCCCACCACCTCTCTAGTTACCACCGGCCCTGCCCGTTCCTATCTCCTCCCTCCTCTACCCCACAGGACTTCATTTCAATAGTTTCTTCTGATTACCCAAAGAAGACATTAACCTTGTTAAGACTCAAACAGCAGACTCGGGACATGCATAGCCCTCCTTTTTCTCTTGGTCACTTTTACCTCTCACCCACAACATTCACTTCTCTCCCTGGTTCAGTCAGCTCCCTGCACCATCACTTTTAATGCTGATAGCTTCCAATTTTGCTTCCTTCTCCTCTTCCTTCTCTTCTTTCCCCTTTTTTTCTCTTCCCCTCCCTCCTCTTCTCCCCTTTCTTCCTCCGCCTCTTTCTTCTCCAGTTCCCTCTTCCTTGCTTCCTCTTCTTGCATTGCTCCCAATGGAGCAATTTGGTGCCAAGGTTTGACAGGAAGTGCCTGTCCCTGTGAAGGAGGGAGAAAGAGGCTCTGCTGGATCCTCTTTGCCTGCTCGGGCCCACTGCATCCCTAACTGAGCATCCTCCCTCGCAAAACCCTTCCTGCTCTGGGACTCTGCATCTTGGTAAACAACACCTCCACCTCCTCATTGGCCAAGCCAGAAACCCCTGTGTGATCCTTGCTGCCACCCGTCTGCTGCCCACTTCTCACGTCCAATCATCTGCCTTCTGAAGAGCTCCTCCCTTTCCAGGCCTGACTGCCCTTGGTGGCCTTCCCCCTGCATCTCTGCTTCAGACGTGCCTCTGCAGGTCTGCAACCCGTTCTCACCCAGCAGCCAAGAAACTGAAACACATGTATCGGATTGCTGTTAATATTACTCTCCTGCCTAAACCTCTTAGTGGCTTCTAATGGACTCTTCTGTCCACTCTTCTGGACAGAAGCCTGGGACTCTACACTGAAAGGTTTAGGCAGGAGAGTAATATGAGACTCTGGCTGTGTTTCTACGCTAAGCCACCACCATCTCTTCCCAAATGCTTCAATAACCTCCTAACTGCCCTTTGCATCTCATTGTCTACATTACAGATATTAATGTCCACATTATAGGAATTATGTTAATTTTCATTTTAGTGAATAATGACTTTTTTGGGGGGGGCTTAAAGTGAAATATATTAATCACAAGGTATTCAAGCAGTTCAGAAAGATCCAAAGAATGAGATAAAAATGAAATCCTCTGACATTCCACCAATCTAGCAACAACCAAAGCTGACATTAGGCAAGCAGATAAAAGTGACCTTTTTTTAAAAAATTTTATTTATTTTTATTATTATCATACTTTAAGTTCTAGGGTACATGTGCATAACGTGCAGGTTTGTTACATATGTATACTTGTGCCATGTTGGTGTGCTGCACCCATCATCTCATCCTTTACATCAGGTATAACTCCCAGTGCAATCCCTCCCCCTCCCCCCTCCCCATAATAGGCCCCGATGTGTGATGTTCCCCTTCCCGAGTCCAAGTGATCTCATTGTTCAGTTCCCACCTATGAGTGAGAACATGCGGTGTTTGGTTTTTTGTCCTTGTGATAGTTTGCTGAGAATGATGGTTTCCAGCTGCATCCATGTCCCTACAAAGGACACAAACTCATCCTTTTTTATGGCTGCATAGTATTGCATGGTGTATATGTGCCACATTTTCTTAATCCAGTCTATCATTGATGGACATTTGGGTTGATTCCAAATCTTTGCTATTGTGAATAGTCCTGCAATGAACATACATGTGCATGTGTCTTTACAGCAGCAGGATTTATAATCCTTTGGGTATATACCCAGTAATGGGATGGCTGGGTCATATGGTACTTCTAGTTCTAGATCCTTGAGGAATCATCATACTGTTTTCCATAATGGTTGAACTAGTTTACAATCCCACCAACAGTGTAAAAGTGTTCCTATTTCTCCACATCCTCTCCAGCACCTGTTGTTTCCTGACTTTTTAATGATTGCCATTCTAACTGGTGTGAGATGGTATCTCATTGTGGTTTTGATTTGCATTTCTCTGATGGCCAGTGATGACGAGCATTTTTTCATGTGTCTGTTGGCTGTATTCACGTCTTCTTTTGAGAAATGTCTGTTCATATCCTTTGCCCACTTTTTGATGGGGTTGTTTGTTTATTTCTTGTAAATTTGTTTGAGTTCTTTGTAGGTTCTGGATATTAGCCCTTTGTCAGATGAGCAGATTGCAAAAATTTTCTCTCATTCTGTAGGTTGCCTGTTCACTCTTGTGGTAGTTTCTTTTGCTGTGCAGAAGCTCTTTAGTTTAATTAAATCCCATTTATCAATTTTGGCTTTTGTTGCCGTTGCTTTTGGTGTTTTAAACATGAAGTGCTTGCCCATGCCTATGTCCTGAATGGTATTACCTAGGTTTTCTTCTAGGGTTTTTATGGTATTAGGTCTAACATTTAAGTCTCTAATCCATATTGAATTAATTTTCGTATAAGGAGTAAGGAAAGGATCCAAAGAACAAAGCTGGAGGCATCACGCTACCTGACTTCAAACTATACTACAAGGCTATAGTAACCAAAACAGCGTGGTACTGGTACCAAAACAGAGATATAGACCAATGGAACAGAACGGAGTCCTCAGAAATAATACCACACATCTACAGCCATCTGATCTTTGACAAACCTGAGAAAAACAAGAAATGGGGAAAGGATTCCCTATTTAATAAATGGTGCTGGGAAAATTGGCTAGCCATAAGTAGAAAGCTGAAACTGGATCCTTTCCTTACTCCTTATACGAAAAGTGACCTTTTAAAAACACAAATCCGTAGGTGCTTCTCTCCCAATTAGAACTTTTAAAGATTAGCTTCCCTTTGCTGCCAGGATAAATACTGACATTTTTTAACATGGCTTGCAAAGCTTTAGAAACTCTAGACCTTGACATCTTGCCACACTTTCTCTCTCATTCTTTTTGCCCCTTGGCTCCACAAATGGTGTTTGGATTAGTGAGGACAAGACCAGCTGCTGCAACAAATAAGCCTATAAGTTTCAGTGACTTAACACATTAGTTTCTTTGTCTTGTTCAGGCGAATGTAGGTTGTATTAGTCAAGGTTCTTCAGAGAAACAGAACTGATAGTGTATATATACATACATAAGAGGGGATTTATTGTGGGAACTGGTTTGCCTGATTATAGAGGCCAAGAAGTTCTGTGATATGCTGTGTGCGACCTGGAGAACCAGGGAAGCTGGGTTGAAGACTGAAGAGCTGAGAACCTGGAGGTCTGATGTTTGAGGGCAGGAGAAGATAAATGTTCCAGCTTCAGAAGAGAGTGAATTCGTCTTTTTTCTTCCTTTAAAAATTTTTTTTTCTATTCTTGGATGATGCCTACCTACATTGGTGAGGGTGACCTTCTTTACTCAGTCTGCCAATTCAAATGCTAATCTTTTCTAACAATATTCTCACCACATGCCCAGAAATAATGTTTTTACCAGCTATCTGGGTATCCCTTAATCCAGTCAAGTTAACACATAAAATTAATTATTCTATACATGCACCTGGTCCATGGGTTTCTTTCTTTCTCGGAGGGCATTCAGGGTCCGAGGTTCCTCCTCTCTTATGGCTCTGCCATCCCTTAGAACCTTGGAGAGCCTCATCCAGCCAGCAGCAGAGAGATGGGGGAGCCACACTTTGACCCAGAAGTGACACCATCACTTCCACACACATGCATTGGCAAGAATTGGTCCCAGGGACATACCTTCCCAGGAACAATGGAATGCTTTAGAAGGAGGAGCACAGATTTTGGTGGGCAGTTAACTGCCTCTGCTATGTGCTCTTTCTGCCCAAGGATTCTCATACATGCTGTATCACCTGCTTGAAATGCTGGTCTCCCACTCCTTACCTGACTAGCTCCTATTTATCATTCAGGTCTTATCTTAAACCTTATTTCCTCTAGGCAGGTTTAGACCCCATAGAAACTTGCAAATCTCTTTGGTAGCTTTGTATGTGTGCAATTAATTTTTTGACAGGATTATTTATTTCTATCTTTCTTGCTAGTCTGTAATCACCACAAAGTGTCTTATCTGTCTTATTTAGTTCTATATCTTCAGAGCATGCTCAGGATATAGTAGGTGCTCAATAAATATTTGTTGACTTGGTAGTGGGGTCAGGGGGCGGGTACTGGCCAAACTAGGATCCGAGGTTTGGGAGGATATTTAATGACCTTGATCATTAAGAAACATTTTGTGACAGGTTGAAGATTTTAAAAAGACCATGAGTGTTCTTGACTGTGATCTTGTTGGAAACATCTATCCTTCTACTCTGTTTCTTGTCACAAACCCCACAGCCACATAATACACTGAGTGAGTGAGTCAGGCTAGGTAGGGGTTCTACCCAACAGATGGCTCATGGTTTAGGAAAGAAGTTGATACTGACTTAGTTTGGATCCCCCTAAAGATGACCCTGAGACAAGGACTAAAGTGCAGGGAGTTTATCTGGTATATAAAGGAAGAGGAGTGAGGGACAGGAAGAGTGAACTGGGGATACCAGAAAACCAGTAAATGTGCTCAATAGAGGGTTACTGCTATGTGCAACTGGGGCTCCATCCTGCTGGGGGCCCTCTGAGTGACTGTGTAGGATATGTGTCAGAATTGTCTCACTGCAGGGTGGGAAAGATGGGGCAATTATTTCACTGATTCCCACACCTCTTTGGTTGATGACTGCCCTGGGGATGTTAAATCTTCAGCTCTTCAGGACTGGACATGATCTTGCCACACGGAGAAAGTTCCCAGGCAGAGAGAGTGGCCATTTAAGGAGAGAACTGGTCAACCTGCATGGTGGGCCCAGGAGAGAGGGGCAGGATATTGACAGTGTCTGCTTTAATTTCTTTGTTACATATTGAGCTGTTTAAAAGCCTCTTTCTTTTCTGATTATAAAATTATTATTCTCATGTAAATTATAAAAATGATTTTCTGATGATAAAATACACATGTGATTATATATTTATCTATACATATAGATAGGCATCTATCTATATCCATATATATAGATATTGATATGATCAGTTGATTAGATATTTCAATTAGACTGATTCCTAAGAGTAGAATTGTGTCAAAGGTATATGTGTTAACATTTTGATAGACATTCGAAATTGTGCTCCTAAAACATCATACCAATTTAGAATCCTGCCAAGAACATATGAGAATATCTATTTTTATTGTTTTGTTTTTGTTTTTCTGAGACAAAAAAAAAAAAGGATCTCACTCTGTCACCCATGCTGGAGTGCAGTGGTGCAATCTCAGCTCAGAGCAACCTCTACCTCCCGGGTTCAAGTGATTCCCCTGCCTCAGCCTCCTGAGTAGCTGGGATTATAGGCATATGCTCCCATGCACAGCCAGTTTTTTTTTTTTTTTTTTTTCAGTAGAGACAGGGTTTTATCATGTTGACCAGGCTGGTCTCACATTCCTGACCTCAAGTGATCCACCCATCTTGGCCTCCCAAGGTACTGGAATTACAGGCATGAGCCACTGCACCTGGCTGAGAGTATCTATTTTTAATTATTCTCATTAATTCTGCAAAAGATCAATCTGTTGCTAATCTGATGAAACATTAATTTAAATATAAATTCATTTGACTGTTAGGGAGGCTGAGTATCTATCCTTAAATTGGTTAGTTCTTTTTCTACTTTCTTTTTCTACTTTCTATTGCTGTGTTTGTTTTTTGTTTTTTTTTTTTCCCCTGGGGTGTCTCAGTCCATTCAGGCTGCTACAACAAAAATATTTTAGACTGAGTAATTTACAAATAGCAGAAATTTATTGCTCACAGGTCTGTAGGCTGGAAAATCTAAGATCAAGGTACCAGCACATTCAATGTCTGGTAAGAGCTTGCTTCTTCATAGATGGTTTCTTCTCTACGTCCTCACCTGGTGGAAGGGACAAACAGGCCCCCTCAAACCCCTCTACTTTCTTTTTGCTCTGTCACCCAGGCTGTAGTGAAGTGGCATGATCACAGCCTAGGCTCATGCAATCTTCTAGCCTCAGCCTCACTCACTACTTTCAGTAGCTGGGGCTACAGGTACACGCCACCATGCCTGGTTTATTCTTTAATTTTTTGTAGAAATGGGTTCTCACTGTGTTGCCCAGGCTGGTCTCAAACTCCTGGGCTCAGGGGATCTTCCTGCCTCAGCCTCCCCAAGTGCTGGGATTACAGGCATGAACCATTACACCTAGCTCAAACAAACCTCTTTTATAAGGGCACTAATCACATTCATGAGAGCTCTGCCCTCATGACCTAATTATCCCTGAAGACCCCACCTTTTAATACTAATACATTGCAACATGTAAATTTGGGGGGGGGAACCTATATTCAGCCATAGCAGTGGGAGGGATAATTGTACTTAGTAAGTCTCAGCCACCGTGGCTGCTGTTGCTGCTGTCCTATTTTCTCACTGCTGGGAAGAAAGGAAGGTGACAGATGGGAGATCCTGCCTCCAGCCTCACAGACCTGCAATGATGATGAAATCATACTTTTTCTGCACATGTTATTATTCAAGGAGTCACTACCTGGTTCGCTGCCAGAAATCAGTGACCTTTGAAGGGTCCTCTAGTCCTGGGTGTTTCCCAGGACACATCTGGAACATGTCCATCAGTTTTTCCTAGCCTTTGGACCAGCTGCAGGCCCTCAAGGCATGGTTGTTCTCTGGGACACAGTTGTCCATGCCAGCAGCCACAGTGGCTTGTCTTGGACCTCTCTTTCTTTCATGCTGGAGGATTTCTTCAAATGTCTGATGATTTCTGGTTACCTCTCCATACTTAGAATAAGAGTTTGGAATCTGAGCTGTGATCAACTGGCAGATTTTGCGTTGGGTATTTGAATGGGGAGTCAGCTGCCTCCAAATGCAGAGCGTGGAGGAGTTTCTCAAAGGCCGTTATTTTCTCCAGGGAAGAAACCACTGATCTCCCGTTCATGTTCTGAGAGCAGAGGTGGAACAGTGTGTGGGTAGGGAAATCAGACTTCCAATGACTCCATCTTTCTCCAGAACTATGTCTTATTCCTTAATATCTCTGCTCTCATGGATCTGAGTCGTTCTGGGGTTTTATGGGAACACCTAGCTCTTATATTTCCTAATTCATTCCCTCTGTGATGACTGTAAACTGCCTTTTTCCGATAGCTGTACCCATTTCTTCCTTCTACTTTCATCTTCCAGAACTTGGTTGAAATTTGCTCAGATAATGGATTTTTCCCCCTTCTCTATCACATGTGTGGCAGATTGTAAAAAATGATCCAAATGATCCCCTGCCCCTGCACCCATGCCCTTGCAATGCCTTACACCGCAGCCAAGACTGAATTCTATTTATTCATTTATTTATTCAGTCAGGGTCATCCATGTGGCTTGCTTTGGCCAATGGGACATTATCACATAAGATGCATGTGGGAGCTTGAAAAATGCTCGTGCATCAGGACTTCACCTCTCTTGTTGCTCTTGGAAGGGTGCCACCATGTGAATTAGCCTGGGTTAGCCTGCTGGAGGATGAGAGGCACATGGCACAGTCTTCCCCACCACCTGACATTCAGTCAACTTCCAGATATGCAAGTGAGGCCATCCAGGACCAGCCAGACGCCAGCCAATTCCCCAGCCTACTGCAGATGTATGACAGGGCCCAGCTGAGATCATTCAGTGGCTTCTACAGAATCAAGGGCTAAATTAATGGTGGTTGTTTTAAGTCACTAAGTTTTGGGGATTTACTATGCAGCAATAGATCACTGGTATGCCACGGCTCTATACATTTTCAGTTTTCTAACTGAATTATAAACGAATGGCTGGGTGCAGTGGCTCACGCCTGTAATCCTAGTGCTTTGGGAGGCTGATGTGGGAGGATTGCTTGAGCCCAGAAGTTCGTGACACCGTCTCTGCCAAAATAAAAAGTAAAAAAACTAACTAGGCATGGTGGCACGCACATGTAGTCCCAGCTACTAGGGAGGCTGAAGTGGGAGGATGGCTTGAACCCAGGAGTTCGGGGGTGCAGTGAACTATGATTGCACCACTGCACCACTCCAGCCAGAATGACAGAGTGAGACCCCATTTTTAAAAAGCATTTGGCTGCAAGTAAAAGAAAAACCTAACAGTGGTTGAAACAAATAAGGTTTACTATTTAAGAAATCTGCAGTTGCTTTTTAAGAAATCTAGACAGGCAGTTGCTGCTACGGGTTCAGCTTTTCAATGGGGATATCAAGGACCCAGGCTCTTGTTATCTCTTCTCTAGCCTCTTCAGCATGCCTGTATTTACCTTCTTGCTTGTCCCTTAGTGTTGCCAAGATGATCTCCACAACTCTGGGATGCATGTCCACTTCAAAGGAGGAAGGAGGAAAGGGGCTGTACTGGCCAGTCTGGAAGTCAAAGACTTTCCCAAAGGCCCTTATTGGCCAGATCTGAATCACATGGTTATCCCTGCTGCAAAGGAGGCTGGGAACGTGAGAATCTGACTTAGGTGGTCAGGGAGAAGGAGATTTGGGATGACTATTGGACCAGCCAGTGAGTACTGTCTGCCATATGTGCTATCATTGAAGCCGGGAAACGAATGAGCATGTGTAATTGATTTTCCATCCTCCACCCAAACCTGATGACCTGTGTCCATTCCCTGCTCCTGCTGCCAGATTGTTGATGCCATTGCTTCTGAAAGAAACATGTGGGGTTGTTCTTTGCTTGAAGCCAACCTCTTCACCTCTGAGTGACACTAGGTGACCTCAGACTCTTTCATGCATTGGTATCTGGGCCAACGTCCCTCAGACCAGAGTTAGCAAGAAGTTCCTCCTTTCTCTGGTCCAAAGGCCCACCCCACTTCTTTGCCCATCGAAAACTTTTTAGGATAGTTCAGAGTAGCAATATCTACTCCCTTTATATAAACATTCCAGCTTCAACAATCATGCTGTGGTCTACCCCCAAGGCCCAAAAGGACAGCTCACAAAATAGTTTAACATTCCCCAAAGTCTTATTCAGTGTCATTTCTGATCACCTTGATATAAAATATTTAGCAGGATGTAAATGTGTAGTTATACCCTGAAATCATTTACATTGAAAATATTATGACTTTAACGTGTTGTTGAAAGAACACAAAATCCTTTCTAGAACTGAGGGACAGACACTTCCACTTATAGATAGGAAATTTTTGAATTGTAGTCCATGGAATTTTAGAGGAATAGTATTTCCAAGTATTTTATACCCCAGGATTATGTCAAAATGTTGTGTATAAAGGCAAGTATGAATTCTTTTGGGGAGAAGGTTTTCATTAGAGATGCTGTGATGTAGGAGAGAGAGCTAGCAATCACTGATTTAGAGGAACTCCTAGAGACTGGGAGGATCAGAAGTGGTTTGGAATCTAAATCATAGCTGTGAACCTCAAGGATTGTGGCTTTTAATGATCATCCATATTTCAAAGAATATTCCATCATGTTCTTGTTCTTTAGTGTCCATATCTGTATAATAAGGCTGGTGAACACACATACCTGCTAAAGCCCACAGGTCTCTAAGGATATCCTCTGCTTAAAAAAATGAATCTGGAAAAAAACCAATGGGAACAAGCTTTTACTTAGTACAGGGTTGGTGCTATGTACAGGATCTTATCTGTATGGACTCATTTGATCAGTCCTTCACTGAGGTAGGTTTTATAATTCGCATTTGATCAATGAAGAAACTCTACCTTTCACTAGGAGGGATGTCAAAGAATTTCCAGCCATTCTTTAAAATCAGCACAATTCCTATAAAAAACCCATCTCTCCATCTTTTCTTAGTGGAATGCCTTGAATACAAGAACTGCTCAATACGTGTTTGTTAAATAAAAATTTATAAGTGGAGGAGCTGAGTCCCAGAGAGGGGATGTATCTTATTCAAGTCCTCCCTGCTAGTAAGTGGTTGCACACTTACTAAGAAAGACTAAAATTTAGATCTTTTAACACTGTGACTGATTTGCTATCATCCACTCCACATACTTTTCTTTTTCTCATGCAATTTGAATAATATAAATAATTTTGTGAGAGCAAATAAACAATGTGTCTGAATTTGCTTTATTTGACTCAGATGAGAAGTTGCAAACTCAGATGTTTACAGAGGCCTGATAGGTAACCTAAATGACTGAAGTGATCCATGTGTAAGAAGGTAAATGGCAATCAAAACTTGACCGTTGAATTGGGAGACAATAGGGAGTGGTGAGGACTGTGGTAAACAGGAAAGCCCATGCCCTATTACTTAGCCACAACTTGAGGTTCCCAAGTGGCTCCATGTGCCCAGAGAACTGCCATCTCTTCAGATTTTTCAAGAGAAACTGAGAATCCAAATTGTGGAGTAAAATCTCCCTATTTATAAGTACTGTATGGGTAATGAATTCCAATTTAAAGCACTATGCAGACCGTATATATTCAAAGCTAAATAAAACATTTGTGGGCCAAATTCCCCAATCCAGGCTGCTGATTTGTAAGCTCTGATTTGGAGTTTGGGCTTTTCATAGGGACATTTGATAATGGATTATTTCTAATTGTAAGCTGGAAACTTGCATTGAGTCAGACAATTCTTCAATGATTTTCTGCAATTTGAAATAAGTCAGGACACAGATAAGAAAACAAGCGATGCTTGAACACAGGTGCAGACAATACAACAGGGAAGTCTGTCCACCTCTGCTGAAGGCTGATTTTTTTCCCCTGGGCCATTCAAAGGCACTGCGGGACAGGAAGAGGGCAGGAGTAGGGAGAAGAGGGAGAGAACTGATCACTTGTATTGCTGAAAATAAACATCTCGACAACAGATCTGTAAAAGCAAATAAGGTAATAAAACCTTAAGCTCAAAAGTTGGGTTTTTTGGGATAAGATTATGCTCTGTGAATATTACACTATGCAGAAGCCCAGATCTGAAATCGTGGGTTCCATGCACTTTGTAAAAGAGGAGACGGATGCTTTTCTGAAAAGTGAGGAGGGGATATTTTCCTTTAGAATATTTTAGTTTTCTTCCAAAAATGTAGGAAGTACTAACAACACAGGGATTGTCCCATTTAATGTTATAAACGATCGTTCTTCTTATTGTTTTTCTTTCCATTTAAGTAACAAATACTGTTTGTAGAAAAGTTGGAAAATATGGTTAAGCATAAAAATAAAATGTAAAACATCATAATCTTCTAAGAAGCAATCATTTAAAAAATTGGTTTGAAATATATCCTTCCAATTTTCTTCTGTGCATGTTAGTGGCCATTGTGAGCTGTGGGAAGCTTTAGGTGGTATCTGGTTACCTTGATAAGCCAAGGGGCTCAGCCACCCCTTTCCTCCCCAGGTTCTCCATGGAAAGAAGCAGACACGAAACAATGGGGAAGAAAGTGCCATGTTACAGTTAGCTGGGCTTGTGCTGAAACCCCAGTGTGGCTCTTTTTGGTAAGCTGGGGCACAAGGCTTATTACCAAGATGTATTAAGGGATCTTTGTCCTTCCCTAAGTCCAGTCTGAATCCTGGAGTCTTATATCCCTCTGACCACATGGTACAGGTGACTGAAGAGATGAGAATCCATCGATGAAAGAGCATGATGTAAGAAGAACACACCTGTTAGAACATAGCTTCCCCACTCGCTGGTAAACACAGACAATCAATGTCCATTGGAATTGGACCCAATGAGATCAGCATTCCTGCCTCTTGGGGAGGAGTGGGGTTAAGAAAGGGAAGAGAGAAGAGCAAATGGATTTCCACTTGCTGTATGTATACAAATATTTCTTTTTACAAGATGGGATCACATTAGGCTTATTGCGCAATCATTTGTCTTTTTCACTCAACAATGCCTCATGATTGTCTTCATTCCATAAGCATGGGGGGATACTTGAAGGGGCGGGAAAGGAGAGGGTAATTGTACTTACGCTATATAAATCTATACATTCTGACAAAATGGGCTCATGTAGTTCACATTGTATCCCTTGCTCCCCCCTCTCCACTGAAACATCATGACCATCTTTCAGTGTAAAAAAAAGCCCAGAAATCTCTTGGGGAGGACTGAAAGGAGAAGTGGGGGAGAAATAAGGCCATTTACCGCATTTACATATGCACACCTATAAAATGAGATCCTACTGAGCATATGGTGCAATAACTTGCTTTTATTTTTACTTAAAAATATTATGAACATTTTTCTGTGTCCAGAAGTACAGTACCCTTTTGGTGAACACTGCATCCCTTAGTGCCATTATTTTTTACAGCTCTATCATTTTCTAACATCTTTAGTTTCCTATGAATCCTGTCTCAATTGGACACTATGTAGCTTTAGCCAAATTATTTACCTTCCCTTAACCTTAGCATCTGTAAAATGAGAATAACTCTACTTGCCTTAAACAGCTATTTTGAGAATATCTTATTCAATGAGATAAGGCCTGGGAGCTAAAAGTAGTGATAGGACAGATTTAATTTTTGTCTGCCTCCTGAGTTCCAGATAGCCCACTTTAAGTGCAATATGTCGTTGAGTTCTCAAAATGATTTTAATTGCTGGACACCATCATTCCATTTTACAGATGAGAAATTGAGGTTCAGTGAGGGCAAGCTACACTGTCCAATGGAAATAGAATGTGACAGATGATTGGATTTTTAAAAAAATGTGTTATATATACACAGTGGAATACTACTCAACCATAAAGATAAACGAAATTCTGTTATTTGAAGTGAAACGGATGGAATTGGAGGGTACTACAAGCCAGGAACAGAAAGTTAAACACCACACATTCTCATTCATATGTAGAAGCTTAAAGTTGATCTCAAAGAAGTAAAAAGTACAACAGTGGATATTAGAGGCTGGGAAGGGTAGGGGAAAGATGGAGATGGGGAGAGATTTGTTAAAGAACATAAAATTATAGTCAGATAGAAGGAATAATTTCTAGTGTTCTGTAACACTACAAGGATGATTATGGTTAATAATAATATAGGGTTTTAAATAGCTAAAAGGAGGATATTGAATGTTCCCAACACAAAAGATAAATCTTTGAAATAATGAATATGCTAATGACCTTGAGCTGATCACTATATATTATATGTGTCAAATCAGCACTATATATCCCGTAAATACGTACAGTTATTATGTGTCAATTAGAATAAAAGAAATTGAATGTGAGTGAGTTCTGACCAGCCAAATTTCAGGTGCTCAACAGCCACTTGTGGCCAGTGGCTACCATATTGGACAGTGCAAGATTAAGAGACTTGCTTAAGATCATGCACTGAGAAAGTGACAGAGCCTGGGGGCGAACGCCAATTTGTCTGATTTCAAAGCCACTTTCTATACCACAGTAGTGTCCACTGAATGGGTAGAGAAAATGCTGGATGAATCTGCATTGGGAGGGAATGGGAAGGTCAGTGATGTTGCCAGGTCACCCTTGAATTTGTCCTTTTAGCTACATCCTCTTTGCCACAGTTTTTCTTTTGCCCCATTTCTTCAGTCTGGGCTACTGTGCTATCATTAGCCATAGCCTTTGGTGATTGAGTGCATCTTGTGGAGCATGAAGACACATTGATATCCTGAGCATGAACACCATGCACGTCTTGCCATGCCTCCTCTTTCCCCCAATGCTGAGGAGAATCATTTGGGTTTACTAGCAGAGAGCACATAGGAAAACACAAATGAATACAAAGAGTTTGGAAATGACAAGACCCAGGAAGGTCTTGGTGCCATTCTGTTGGGTTTCTATTCGTGAGTCTAATGCAAGGCTCCCCTTGGCTCATTCAGAAAAAATAGAGCAGTGTGGTTTTTGACTCTTGCTCAGATTTTTAAAATAAATGTTGACACCATACTGTTCAGGGATCAGCTTTTGAATCTGTCATTGACATTTCCTTTAGCAATTTATTGGTTTGTACTGTCTACAGATGTACTGTGACCCATTGGATGCTATTTACTTTGGCTTATATTGGTTTTGACATCAGAAGCAGAGAGTTTGTGCATGACACAGCTGTCACTCTGGCTGGTGACATGGGGTCACCTTTAACTCAGACTTCTCTTGGGTCCTGCTCATCCCACCTGTCATAAAGCTCATCTTCTCCATTTTTGGAGTAATCTTTGGAACCTTTCTTTCTGATGCCATTACTTACGTCTTCATCTAACGTCTCAACCTTGCACTTGGGATAAGTCTGCCTTTCTTATCTTGGTCTATAAGGCCTACATGATTTGTTTTTTCCCACCTGTCTGATTTCAGCTGCTTGCCCTCTCCTCTTCACTGTCTTTGCTCCCGCCACATGGCCCATCTGTTCTCTTTTCAAGGCCCTTTTGTTTATTGTGTTTCCTGTTTTGAATGCTCTCCCTCTGGATCTTTGCATGGCTGGATCGTTCTGAGCTTCTGGATCTTGACCCAAGCCAAACTTTCCTTCCCTGATCACCTTTTCTAGTGATGCCCCCTGTTCCTCATCATCCCATTATCTAGGTTTATTTTTTTCAAAATGCTTACTGTCACCTAAAATTATTGTCCCTACTTATTGACTTGTTTATTTGCCATTTATCTGTCTCTTGTTAGAACATAAGCTCCAGGAGAGCAAAGCCTATTCCCTCTTGTTCTCCATTGTGCCCCTGGCACCTAGGACGGTGCCTTGCACTAATGTTCAGCAGTTAGGATTTGCCCTATAAATATTTGCTGATTGAAGTCCAGGAGCCCTACAATGGCTTTCTAACTGGTATCTAATTTGCTCTGCACACTCTTATAGGAAAACTCCTCTTGAAGCTGAAAGTGTTTCATCAGCCGGTCAATAATATTTTATTAGCAGCTCGGTCTTCTCAGTGCTACTGCTGCCTGGTTCATACCTAAGTGGCCCTCTTTTGCCTGCGGTGCTCTTCCATGGCTCTCTGTCATCTTCCTTCACAACACCGCCCCAACTCTCATCTCCAACCTGACCCATTATTGCTGGGCATTGTTTTGAGAATTTGGGGAAATTTGGTGGGAAGATGCAGGGAGTGTCTGAATCCCGTGTGGCCCAGCCACTCCACCTCTTAGCTGAGGTTTTATGCACATGATGGGCAGTGACAAATGGGAAAGCAGAGGTCTTCTTAGTGATTAGCCGGCAAGTGCCCCACACCTGTACAGGTCTCTGGGGCAAGTGACTTAGTCTTTTTTTTTTTTTAATTATTATTATTTTTTATTATACTTTAAGTTCTAGGGTACATGTGCATAACGTGCAGGTTTGTTACATATGTATACTTGTGCCATGTTGGTGTGCTGCACCCATCATCTCGTCAGCACCCATCAATTCATCATTTATATCAGGTATAACTCCCAATGCAATCCCTCCCCCCTCCCCCATCCCCATGATAGGCCCCGGTGTGTAATGTTCCCCTTCCCGAGTCCAAGTGATCTCATTGTTCAGTTCCCACCTATGAGTGAGAACATGCAGTGTTTGGTTTTCTGTTCTTGTGATAGTTTGCTAAGAATGATGGTTTCCAGCTGCATCCATGTCCCTACAAAGGACGCAAACGCATCCTTTTTTATGGCTGCATAGTATTCCATGGTGTATATGTGCCACATTTTCTTAATCCAGTCTGTCACAGATGGACATTTGGGTTGATTCCAAGTCTTTGCTATTGTGAATAGTGCCGCAATAAACATACGTGTGCATGTGTCTTTATAGCAGTATGATTTATAATCCTTTGGGTATATACCCAGTAGTGGGATGGCTGGGTCGTATGGTACATCTAGTTCTAGATCCTTGAGGAATCGCCATACTGTTTTCCATAATGGTTGAACTAGTTTACAATCCCACCAACAGTGTAAAAGTGTTCCTATTTCTCCACATCCTCTCCAACACCTGTTGTTTCTGACTTTTTAATGATTGCCATTCTAACTGGTGTGAGATGGTATCTCATTGTGGTTTTGATTTGCATTTCTCTGATGGCCAGTGATGATGAGCATTTTTTCATGTGTCTGTTGGCTGTATGAATGTCTTCTTTTGAGAAATGTCTGTTCATATCCTTTTCCCACTTTTTGATGGGGTTGTTTGTTTTTTTCTTGTATATTTGTTTGAGTTCTTGGTAGATTCTGGATATTAGCCCTTTGTCAGATGAGTAGATTGCAAAAATTTTCTCCCATTCTGTAGGTTGCCTGTTCACTCTGATGGTAGTTTCTTTTGCTGTGCAGAAGCTCTTTAGTTTAATTAGATCCCATTTGTCAATTTTGGCTTTTGCTGCCGTTGCTTTTGGTGTTTTAGACATGAAGTCCTTGCCCATGCCTATGTCCTGAATGGTATTACCTAGGTTTTCTTCTAGGGTTTTTATGGTATTAGGTCTAACATTTAAGTCTCTAATCCATCTTGAATTAATCTTCATATAAGGAGTAAGGAAAGGATCCAGTTTCAGCTTTCTACTTATGGCTAGCCAATTTTCCCAGCACCATTTATTAAATAGGGAATCCTTTCCCCATTTCTTGTTTCTCTCAGGTTTGTCAAAGATCAGATGGCTGTAGATGTGTGGTATTATTTCTGAGGACTCTGTTCTGTTCCATTGGTCTATATCTCTGTTTTGGTACAGTACCATGCTGTTTTGGTTACTGTAGCCTTGTAGTATAGTTTGAAGTCAGGTAGCGTGACGCCTCCAGCTTTGTCCTTTTGACTTAGGATTGTCTTGGCAATGCGGGTTCTTTTTTGGTTCCATATGAACTTTAAAGCAGTTTTTTCCATTCTGTGAAGAAAGTCATTGGTAGCTTGATGGGGATGGCATTGAATCTATAAATCACCTTGGGCAGTATGGCCATTTTCACGATATTGATTCTTCCTATCCATGAGCATGGTATGTTCTTCCATTTGTTAGTGTCCTCTTTTATTTCACTGAGCAGTGGTTTGTAGTTCTCCTTGAAGAGGTCCTTTACATCCCTTGTAAGTTGGATTCCTAGGTATTTTATTCTCTTTGAAGCAATTGTGAATGGAAGTTCATTCATGATTTTGCTCTCTGTTTGTCTGTTCCTGGTGTATAAGAATGCTTGTGATTTTTGCACATTGATTTTGTATCCTGAGACTTTGCTGAAGTTGCTTATCAGCTTAAGGAGATTTTGGGCTGAGACGATGGGGTTTTCTAAATATACAATCATGTCATCTGCAAACAGGGACAATTTGACTTCTTCTTTTCCTAACTGAAGACCCTTTATTTCTCTTGCCTGATTGCCCTAGCCAGAACTTCCAACACTATGTTGAATAGGAGTGGTGAGAGAGGGCATACACCATGGAATACTATGCAGCCATAAAAAAGGATGCGTTTGCGTCCTTTGTAGGAACATGGATGCAGCTGGAAACCATCATTCTTAGCAAACTATCACAAGAACAGAAAACCAAACACCGCATGTTCTCACTCATAGGTGGGAACTGAACAATGAGATCACTTGGACTCGGGAAGGGGAACATCACACACTGGGGCCTATCATGGGGAGGGGGGAGGGGGGAGGGATTGCATTGGGAGTTATACCTGATATAAATGATGAATTGATGGGTGCTGACAAGTTGATGGGTGCAGCACACCAACAAGGCACAAGTATACATATGTAACAAACCTGCACGTTATGCACATGTACCCTAGAACTTAAAGTATAATAAAAAAATAAAAAAATAAAAAAAATGAAAAAGAATGCCTGTGATTTATGCACATTAATTTTGTATCCTGAGACTTTGCTGAAGTTGCTTATCAGCTTAAGGAGATTTTGGGCTGAGACGATGGGGTTTTCTAATATACAATCATGTCATCTGCAAACAGGGACATTTGACTTCTTCTTTTCCTTTTTTTTTTTTTTTTATTTTATTTTATTTTTTTTTTATTATACTTTAAGTTCTAGGGTACATGTGCATGACGTTTATATCATGTATAACTCCCCAATGCAATCCCTCCCTCCTCCCCCCTCCCCATGATAGGCCCCAGTGTGTGATGTTCCCCTTCCCGAGTCCAAGTGATCTCATTGTTCAGTTCCCACCTATGAGTGAGAACATGCGGTGTTTGGTTTTCTCTTCTTGTGATAGTTTGCTAAGAATGATGGTTTCCAGCTGCATCCATGTCCCTACAAAGGACGCAAACTCATCCTTTTTGATGGCTGCATAGTATTCCATGGTGTATATGTGCCACATTTTCTTAATCCAGTCTGTCACAGATGGACATTTGGGTTGATTCCAAGTCTTTGCTATTGTGAATAGTGCCGCAATAAACAAACGTGTGCATGTGTCTTTGTAGTAGAGTAATTTATAATCCTTTGGGTATATACCCAGTAGTGGGATGGCTGGGTCATATGGTACATCTAGTTCTAGATCCTTGAGGAATCGCCATACTGTTTTCCATAATGGTTGAACTAGTTTACAATCCCACCAACAGTGTAAAAGTGTTCCTATTTCTCCACATCCTCTCCAACACCTGTTGTTTCCTGACTTTTTAATGATTGCCATTCTAACTGGTGTGAGATGGTATCTCATTGTGGTTTTGATTTGCATTTCTCTGATGGCCAGTGATGATGAGCATTTTTTCATGTGTCTGTTGGCTGTATGGATGTCTTCTTTTGAGAAATGTCTGTTCATATCCTTTCCCCACTTTTTGATGGGGTTGTTTGCTTTTTTCTTGTATATTGTTTGAGTTCTTGGTAGATTCTGGATATTAGCCCTTTGTCAGATGAGTAGGTTGCAAAAATTTTTTCCATTCTGTAGGTTGCCTGTTCACTCTGATGGTAGTTTCTTTGGCTGTGCAAAAGCTCTTTAGTTTAATTAGATCCCATGTGTCAATTTTTGCTTTTGCTGCCGTTGCTTTTGGTGTTTTAGACATGAAGTCCTTGCCCATGCCTATGTCCTGAATGGTACTACCTAGATTTTCTTCTAGGGTTTTTATGGTATTAGGTCTAACATTTAAGTCTCTAATCCATCTTGAATTAATTTTCGTATAAGGGTAAGGAAAGGATCCAGTTTCAGCTTTCTACTTATGGCTAGCCAATTTTCCCAGCACCATTTATTAAATAGGGAATCCTTTCCCCATTTCTTGTTTCTCTCAGGTTTGTCAAAGATCAGATGGCTGTAGATGTGTGGTATTATTTCTGAGGACTCTGTTCTGTTCCATTGGTCTATATCTCTGTTGTGGTACCAGTACCATGCTGTTTTGGTTACTGTAGCCTTGTAGTATAGTTTGAAGTCAGGTAGCGTGACGCCTCCAGCTTTGTCCTTTTGACTTAGGATTGTCTTGGCAATGCGGGCTCTTTTTTGGTTCCATATGAACTTTAAAGCCGTTTTTTCCAATTCTGTGAAGAAAGTCATTGGTAGCTTGATGGGGATGGCATTGAATCTATAAATCACCTTGGGCAGTATGGCCATTTTCACGATATTGATTCTTCCTATCCATGAGCATGGTATGTTCTTCCATTTGTTTGTGTCCTCTTTTATTTCACTGAGCAGTGGTTTGTAGTTCTCCTTGAAGAGGTCCTTTACATCCCTTGTAAGCTGGATTCCTAGGTATTTGATTCTCTTTGAAGCAATTGTGAATGGAAGTTGATTCCTGATTTGGCTCTCTGCTTGTCTGTTACTGGTGTATAAGAATGCTTGTGATTTTTGCACATTAATTTTGTATCCTGAGACTTTGCTGAAGTTGCTTATCAGCTTAAGCAGATTTTGGGCCGAGACAATGGGGTTTTCTAGATATACAATCATGTCATCTGCAAGCAGGGACAATTTGACTTCTTCTTTTCCTAACTGAATACCCTTTATTTCTTTCTCTTGTTTGATTGCCCTAGCCAGAACTTCCAACACTACGTTGAATAGGAGTGGTGAGAGAGGGCATCCCTGTCTTGTGCCAGTTTTCAAAGGGAATGCTTCTAGTTTTTGCCCATTCAGTATGATATTGGCTGTGGGTTTGTCATAAATAGCTCTTATTATTTTGAGATACGTTCCATCAATACCGAACTTATTGAGAGTTTTTAGCATGAAGGGCTGTTGAATTTTGTCAAAGGCCTTTTCTGCATCTATTGAGATAATCATGTGGTTTTTGTCTTTGGTTCTGTTTATATGCTGGATTATGTTTATTGATTTGTGTATGTTGAACCACCCTTGCATCCCAGGGATGAAGCCCACTTGATCATGGTGGATAAGCTTTTTGATGTGCTGCTGGATTCGGTTTGCCAGTATTTTATTGAGGATTTTTGCATCGATGTTCATCAGGGATATTGGTCTAAAATTCTCTTTTTTTGTTGTGTCTCTGTCAGGCTTTGGTATCAGGATGATGTTGGCCTCATACAATGAGTTAGGGAGGATTCCCTCTTTTTCTATTGATTGGAATAGTTTCAGAAGGAATGGTACCAGCTCCTCCTTGTACCTCTGGTAGAATTCAGCTGTGAATCCATCTGATCCTGGACTTTTTTTGGTTGGTAGGCTATTAATTATTGCCTCAGTTTCAGAGCCTGCTATTGGTCTATTCAGGGATTCAACTTCTTCCTGGTTTAGTCTTGGAAGAGTGTAAGTGTCCAGGAAATTACCCATTTCTTCTAGATTTTCTAGTTTATTTGCATAGAGGTGTTTATAGTATTCTCTGATGGTAGTTTGTATTTCTGTGGGATCGGTGGTGATATCCCCTTTATCATTTTTTATTGCATCTATTTGATTCTTCTCTCTTGTCTTCTTTATTAGTCTTGCTAGCTGTCTATCAGTTTTGTTGATCTTTTCAAAAAACCAACTCCTGGATTCATTGATTTTTTGGAGGATTTTTGTGTGTCTATCTCCTTCAGTTCTGCTCTGATCTTAGTTATTTCTTGCCTTCTGCTAGCTTTTGAATGTGTTTGCTTCCTCCTGTCTTTTCTTCTTCTTCTTCTTCTTCTTCTTCTTCTTCTTCTTCTTCTTCTTCTTCTTCTTCTTCTTCTTCTTCTTCTCTCCTTCCTCTTCTTCTTCTTCTTTTTTTTAAGACTGAGTTTCACTCTGTTGCCCAGGCTGGAGTGCAGTGGCATGATCTCAGCTCACTGCAACCTCCACCTCCCGGGTTCAAGCAATTCTCGTGCCTCAACCTCCTGAGTAGCTGGGACTACAGGCATGAACCACCACACCTGGCTAATTTTTGTATTTTTAGTAGAGATGGGGTTTCACCATGTTGGGCAGGCTGATATCGAACTCCTGACCTCAGGTGATCCGCCCACCTCAGCCTCCCAAAATGCTGGGATTACAGGCATGAGCTACCACGCTCGGCACCCCCATCTTTTCAAGGCCCAGCTCTATGGTGTTGGGTGATGGAGAGACAGAGGGAAGGTGTTCCTTTGCTCAAAGGTTCAGTTGTGTGCTGATGACCACAGCTGATAGTGTGGTCTCTAAGTAGGTGGTGTGAGTGGCTTCCTTGAGGGTGGGGTTCCACTTCTCCCTGGACCCATATATCTAAGAAACTGGGAAAGCAGTGGGGCTACCATCATCTCTTTCTTCCCAGAGATCCTACCCCAAGGTGCCTTCCAGTCCTGCTGGTGTGGGATGCTCACCTCCTGCGATCCTGGACCAGCAGGAAGAGACCCGGTACACATCCTGTTATTATGCTTTGTTTTGACCAACATTTCAAAAATTTATTTGGCTATGAAACTCTTTAATATTCTGACTTCGGGAGAGTATACTACTAATGGATTCCTGGGGAGCTTGGGCATAGTGGAGATTTAATAACCTACTCATTATATTCAATAGATTGTTGCACAAATTTTGCAATAATTATATCTTTTAAATGGATCTTGCTAACAATCTGGAGATTAAGAACCATAAAAATGAGACGGGTAGAATTGAATGCAATAGAGACCCAAAGTAACAGCACTTTAAATTAGGTAGTTTGTTTCTGTCTCAAATAAAAGTTCAATCTGTTATGGAGGCTCTATTTGGTGAAACTATCTTTTCATTTCTGTTATCTTACCATGGGAGTCCTTCTTGATCTCAGGGTCCAACGTGGCCCACCACCATGTCCATATGCCAGCCAGTTAAAAGGGAGAAAAAGGAAAAGGTAGGGATCTGCTCCTTCTCTTTAAGGGCATGACTTAGAGGTTGCATGTGTCCCTTGTGCTAACATCCCATTGGCTGGAGTCAGTCACCTAGTCATACTTAGCTGCAAGGGAGTCTGGGAAATGTAGTCTTTATCCCAGACTGCCTTGTGTCCAGCTATAAATTCATTTTTATGGAACAAAGAGGAGAACATATTGGGAAATAGACAACTAGAAATTCCTGCCACCTACTCAGAGAGAGTAACTCTACTCCTTAAAAGGTATTCTAAAGAAATTCAAAAGAAGGAAAAATAATTTATGCAAGGATGTTTATAGATCAAAGGTACAGTAAACACTATTCTTAATTTAATAAAGTTTTGTTTGTGTCCACTGCAGTGATAATTATGAAGGTGATTTAGACCCATGGAAAATTGTATGGAAAAAAGTAGAATACAATTTCATGCATGAGGAAATTAAGATCCTTTAAAAATTATGTGTGCTCATGGATAAAGAAGAGGCTTAGACAACTTGATTTGAAGATGCACTTTCTTTTCACATTTTTAAAAATTGAAATTCAGATTGGGTCTTACATCTCAGGCTTATATTTTGAGAGGTAATATTTCTTCCTTAACTGCTGTTTTAAAATCTAAGTGTATCAACAGCATGTTAGAATTTAAAGAGGTGACTGTGTGCATCCATCCATCCACCCCTCCATTCATCCACCCATCTGTTCTCTTGTTCAATTATTCAATGACTATGACTTGAGACTCTATTAGGTGCTGGGAAAATGATGGATGTGGTTCCTGATTTCATGGAGCTTCTAGTTTGTTGGGAGAAACAGACCCAAACAAATAAATTTATGAATTTCCTGACTGTTGCATAGTGCTATGAAAGAAAAGTATAGGATAAAATGACAAAAGATACCACGGAGACTAGAGCAGACACTTTTGGTGCCTCTCCCATATCCGCTTGGCACTAACTGTTTTATTATGTGCTGACGGCATGCAACTAACTGTAAAGAACTTTATCTTGATTGTCACATATGATTCAGGCAAAATTTCTATGGAGTCAATGTCCCCAGAAGGGCCCTCAACCAATGACAGATGAGAGGAGTGTAAATACCCCAGCTTCCCCACCCTTCAGATGGGATAGCTCTGAGACATGTTTTTACCATGGCCCAGAACTCCTCAGTGCAATGAAGTCCCAGTTGCCCACAAAGGATGGGTTTAAGGATGCACTCTTCGATGTCTTCCTTCTCTTCCCTTCTCCTTTTCTCTCTCTCCTACTGATGCTTGCTGGGATCACTTTCCAAACAAAATGCTTGAACTTACATTTCATTCTCCTGCTCTGCTTCTGGAGAAGCCCTGTCCAAAGTCAGGCACTTCAACAAATGAGAATGGCTTTAGGAAGTGGTTTTTACACAGAGCTTTGAATAACGCGTAGAGGTTTAGCTAGGTGAAGATGGTGGATGAGTGGTTCTGACAGTGTCTCACTCAAGATTCTTGTTTGCAAGTAACTGAAAAGAAATCTGTTTTTTTTTCTTAAGCCAGGGATGGGAGAACTGAATGACCCCAAATAATAACTTTGAAATGCTCAATTTTATAGAGAGATAGGGTTTGGAGTCTAGAAGATGTCCTCTCATACTGACATTTGAGCAGAAACAGACTTAAGCTTACTCCTGCACAGATGTAGAGACCTTCTAGTGAGCACACAATTTATGGAGGACAAGCATGTAGTCTGACAAGTCCTTTGATTTGGGGAAGCTGCAACAGCTGGCTTCTCCAGGGAAGCCAGAGGATCCTAACAAGCCATGACCTACATCGTTTATTCTCTGCAAGGGCTTTGTACCCAAGGGGCGGTAGAGAGGGCAGGGGTTTTTAAACAGTGCTTCTTGCCACACTGAGGGTTTCTTTGAGCTTTCTTAGACTGGGGCCATGTAGGAGGTAAGATGCAAATGCTCAGAGTTGTGAGATGCTTGAAGAGAGTCTTTTGATGCTAAAAAATATATTTTGAAAATGAGCTTACCTGGCTTGAATCCCATATTTGTCATTCATTAGCTGTGTGGCCCTAGGTAAGTTAATTAGCCTCTCCAAACTGCTTTATCTTCCTCCTGTCCCTTCTCCTCCTCGACCATCACTGCCAACATCATTACCTAAACATTGACTAGGATAATTGGTTTAGATACATTCTGCCATTGACTTCTCACACCAACCCCTTTAGTTAGGTAGTTTTACCCTCATTTTACAGTGAGGAAACTGGGGCCTAGGAAGATTGCCTCACTTCTCCAAGATCACCCAATAAGCTGCAGGGTTGGGATTTAAACCCAGATCTGTCTGACTTCAAAACCTATGTCTTAACCACAGATAGAGGGATTGTCAGGCTAAATGAGAATATGTAGATACAAGTATATTGCCTATCTCTTTGCCTGCCATGTAATTGGCATTTAATAAATTGTAGCAATTGTGATATTCACTTTGTTTACATCATTGGGTATTTGCCATCCCAGAATGTGACTAGGCCTTTGGGGACATTTGCAGAGCAGGGAGATATTTTATATTTCTCAAGAAGTATAGCTAATCCTAACTTCATTTACTTTTCTCTTTAGGGACAGTCAAGGTGTAATTGTGCCAGGCCCATTGCCTGATGTGCAGCAAGGCAATATGCCAAGATGCTGGGTTGCAGCAGGGAAAGTCTTAGTTGTAAGGCTGCCAAATGAGGAGATAGGAGGAAAGCTCTAAACCACCTCCATGAAGAATTTGGGTCTAGAATTTTAAGGAGTTTGGATGGGTAGTGGGCCAAGGTGTTGGTTGGTCAAAGAGTACAGGCTGAAGTCATAGGACGGGAAGCTGAAGAAACCACATTCTCATGGTGACTTGGTTCCTTGGTGGGGTCTTCAGACTAGTTGGCTTCAACTGTTCTGAAAACATCTCAAACAGAAAGTCTTGGGCTCCTAACATCTATAGGAACAATAGACTTTAGACTTTGTCTTAAGTCTGGCATGTAATTCTCATTAACCCTGTGGAGATGGTGTTAACAGTGCAGTCTTCCAGGACTAGGAAGGGAAATGGGGCACATAACCTCTCTGGGCTGTCCAGGTAGATGGCTGCATCTCCAAGCCTGCTGGGAAGAGAGATGGGGCCAGCCCTGCAACTGACTTCAGAGGCAGTGGCTGGTCATTAATGAGATGCCAAAATGGGGGAGTACAAGTGATCAGGCAGCAAGTGTTTGTGGAGAGTCCACTGTGTGCTCAGCACAGTGTTAGGACCAGCATGTGGGAGGAGCTGGTGGGGAGCAAAGCAGTGGGGTTATGGGTCCATTTGCTCCTCCAGAGGGACACCGAGTGACATCAGTGCCTCTGTAGTGATGAGCAGAGTCACCACCTCTGTGCCCAGGAGGCAGCTTGGTTCGTGCCTGAAAGCGTTTGTTGGTGGATGAATGTCTATGTGTCTGATCTCCATGACCTCAGTAAATTATCAAGCAGCCCAGGGGATTGGAGCCTCCTGTGAAAATAGAAGTACCTAAAGGTACCAGGAGAAAGGGATGGCTGGAAAGTCTCACGGGCAAGTTCTCTTTTCCTTTGTTCTTTGTTTTCTTTCCCTGCCAGATCTGGATCCTATAAAGAATGCTATAGATAGGAAAATAAATAGAAACTCTATCACTGATTTGATTTTTACTCTCATTTATTGGAGTTCAGGCATACAGGACACAGAGAAGTGAAATAAACAACTATTATATAAGGTTTCTGTCAAAAAAATTCTTCAATTTTAGGGCAATACAGCCACCAAAACCCTAAAACTCTTACTCTCTTAAAATGCAGCTCCCTTTGATGGGTGTGTATGGTAAAGGTGACAAGTGATTTTATTTTGATTTTTAAAAACAGACCTACTAGAACATCTGCCATAGTAGGTGTTTAAAAAGTGAGCTGTTTAGGTACATGACCACTCTTAGTTCCAATAAATACTTTTAATAATAAAAGTAGCTATTAAAAAATATTTACTCTTGGCTGGGAGAAGTGGCTCACGCCTCTCATCCCAGCATTTTGAAAGGCCAAGGTGGGAGGATTGCTTGAGGCCAGGAGTTTGAGACCAGACCATGTAACAAAATGAGACCCTGTCTCTATAAAAAAAATAAAAAATTAGCCAGGGTTAGTGATGTGTGTCTGTAGTTCCGGCTACTCAGGAGGCTGAGGTATGAGGATCACTTGAGCCTGGGAGTTCAAGGTTGAAGTGAGCCATGCTCACACCACTCACTCCAGCCTGGGTGACAGAGTGAAACCCTGTCTCCAAAAAATGAATAAATAAATAAATAATTAATTACTCTTGTGTCAGGTGCTGTGCACACTATGCATTGTTTGTTTATTCCACATATGTTTATTTAGCACCTATGTGTGCCAGGCATTGTGCTATATACTGGTGATTTGAATGTGGGATCTGAGACATCTGAAAAAATGCTGTTTAAACCAAGCTTGTAGGTTGCAGGTGGGTCATTCCAACCAAAGAACCAGGGATAATAGAGAATCTTCCCAGTAGACAACACAGCAAGCAGGAAGGTTCATTTAATCCTCACAATAACACAGTGGGAGGCTGATTATCCCCCCCTTTACAGTGGAGGAAACTGAGGCTCAGACATGTTTAGTTGTTTGCCCAAGGCCACAAACCAGCCCAAAGCCGGAGCCTCCTCCTTTCATAGCTTCCCCAGGCCCTGTGTTCATGGCTGGTTGCCTTTCTTGACCATGGTTTTAGCACTGAAAGTCCCACACCCCAGAATCCCGTTCTTCCTGGGCAAACTGGGACTGCTGATTTTCTTAGATTGGAATGTTTGGCTGAGATTAAGCCAAGGAAGGTAGGAGGGGCGGTTTGAAGCTTGCAGGAGGAGAGAAGTCAGGAGGCTGCTCCTTGCACCCCATAAAGTCCCCAGGCGGCCGTTCCATGATCCCGGGCCACAGCACTCTGGCCTCTGCTAGTTCCCTTTCAGGCCCAATCATATTTGTAATGTTATGACGTGTCCTTAAGGTCCCAGAGGCTAAAAGCAACAGCTTCCCTAGTGTGCATAGTCTCCACTTGTACGTAACAAATAAGATAGTTTTGCCTGGAGCTTAAGATATAGAAGAGAAAACAAAGCGAATCCAGGTACAGTCAGCAGGAAAATATGTAAAGAAGTCATTATAAATTACATATTTTGTCTATACAGTGGGCTGCCTTATGATTCAAAAATGTTTCTTAAAAATCTTTCCCTTCCCTTTCTTTTCTGTTTCTGTATATTTTTTATTACCCTTTCTTTTTGCCTTTCTCCCTTCCTTTTATGTTGAACATGAGTCTCTTATGTAACACAGCACCTAGCACATAGTAGGTGCTTAATAAATATTTGTTGAATGAATCAGTGAATGAAACAATTCTGTAGGCACTTCAGAGATACAATACATTAGCTTAGAATGTTTTCTCAAGTTCAGAAGAACTCCAAGCAGGCAGCAACAACTATTCTTTCTTTGATCAAGAACAGCGTTTGGGAGAATTCAGATTAATTTTAGAGTAGCCAGATCCTCCTACCACAACATTTCTTTCTTGATGAAGTCTGTGCACACCCTGCATCTGAATCACTCAAGGTGCTTGTTAAATACTTACAGTTCTTAGGCTCATTCCTGGACCTACTGGGTCAGAACCGGGGCAGGGGCAGGAATTTGCATTTCTAATAAGCTCCCAGAGTGTTTCTTGTGCATACCCAAATTGCCCTATATAAGCATAGTTTGTTCACTTTGATCATTTGTGCTGCAATCCTGGGCCTCCCTCCTCCTTTCTGCTAAGTTTATTTGTTTCTTCCTTAAAGCCTTGAGAAGAAAAAAAAGGAGCACATCTCTTTGGGGACAACTTTCAGTCGAAAAGTATTGAGAAAAAGTTGAAATGATAGCAATGCAATATAATTTTCTCATTCTTCCTCTGTTCTTGCGGTGTGTTGCATTACTTGGCATAGAAGTTTTTTTAGGGGGTATAAGATAATGAAATTTACTCAAGCACTTCAGAAATGAATGGCCTGTTTTATACTTCAAATAAAGCTTTCCTTTCCTTGTGGTTGCAGTGGCCACGAATTTGCCTTACTGGACTTCAGGTTGTTAGCCAATGATAAATGACTGCTTTTCTGGGCATCTCATTGGGCGGGCTCTATTACCCAGTGCAGGTAGGAGGAGTGATAATCCCTACTGCTTGCTGGGGAGATTGCTGCATCTGTCCACTTTTTGCTGCAACCTCTCTTTCCTCGTTCTCTGTACAATTTTTTTTTTTTTTTTTGAGACAGAGTTTTGCTCTTATTGCCCAGGCTGGAGTGCAATGGTGCGATTTCAGCTCACCGCAACCTCCGCCTCCTGGATTCGAGCAATTCTCCTACCTCAGCCTCCTGAATAGCTGGGATTACAGGCATGCACTTCCACACCTGGCTAATTTTGTATTTTTAGTAGAGACGGGGTTTCTCTATGTTGGCCAGGCTGGTCTCGAACTCCTGACCTCAGGTGATCTGCCCGCCTTGGCATCCCAAAGTGCTGGGATTGCAGGCGTGAGCCACTGTGCCCGGCCTGTATACATTTTAGTTCTTAGGTTAATTTTGGTTTGTCCTCTGAATGCTGTATTTAATTGGAGTTAAAGAAAACACACACACACACGCATGCACACACGCAGGCATGCATGCACGCAGTCCACCCAGACCAACATTTTCTATTCTTAATTATTCATAACTAAGATTTATTAGACAAGTTGATTTGGATGAATTGATGTGTTGTAGATCTAGACTCTTTTATGAACATAGGAAACTATCCCTTTGTAGGTCAAAAAAATGGTCAAATGTTGGCAATTTCTTATGTTTCAATCTAATAGAAACCACATAAATTATCCAGATGTCTATTTTTAAATTGTTATTTTAAATATACAAAATATTCAGACATACAAAAAGGTATAAAGAATAACATAATGAACACCCGTGTACTCACCATCCAGTTTAAGAACTAAGATGCTACTGAAGCAATCACAGCCCTGCCCCCAATCACATGTCCCTCATGCTCCTACCAGAGGTAGCCTGCATTCTGAATTTGTTGCTTATCAGTCCCCTACTTATGTGTGTGTGTGTGTGTGTGTGTGCGTGCGTGTGTGTAGGTATTTTGTTTGTTATTTGTTTTGTTTTGTTTTTGAGACAGAGTCTCGCTCTGTTGTCCTGACTGGAGTGCAGTGGCGTGATCATGGCTCACTGCAGCCTCAAACTCCTGGGCTCATGTGATCCTCCCATCTCAGCCTCCTGAGTAGCTGGGACTGTGCGCCACCACATCCAGCTCACTTTTTCTTCTTCTTCTTTCTTCTTTCTCCTTACTTTTTTGTAGAGAAAAGGTTTCACCATGTTGCCCAGGCTGGTCTCGAACTCCTGGGCTCAAGGGATCCTCATGCCTTGGCCTCTCAAAGTGCTGAGTTTATAGGCATGAGCCACCACGCCTGGCATGTATTTGTGTATATATATATATTTTTGTGTGTGTGTGTGTGTGTGTGTGTGTATATATACACATATATATATAACCTACTGTATATAGCCTATTGTATTGTCTTGAACATTCCTTTATTTAAATGATAAAGTATACTTATCCCTCTGCAACTAGCTTTTTTCACTCAACATCATAGTCGAGACTCATTCATGTTGATCTGTGTCCCTCTAGTTCAATGTTATTTTCAAAAACCAAGTAGCTGAAAGGATTTGTAGTGAAATAAACAGTGCATAGAAAAGAGAGCACATTTCTTTTTTACAATCTTTTCCCCGACCATCAAGCTAAGCTTGTTTCAGTCCATATTTTTGGAAAATATTTGTATTGAGAGAGATTACACAAGATTTGCAGGAAAAAAAAAGCAGCCTAACAATAAACAATGGAGCTGCGTTGCTGTTTTGAGACTCATGCTTTTGCCAGAGTAAGATAATTTCTTGGTACAAAGTCAGAAAAGAGTCCCACCAGCTGGCAGTGTCTGGCATATGGTGGATGTTCAATAAATATTTGTTCCGTGAATAAATTAAAGGGGGAGAGGCACCCAATTTGAAAGGACTCAAGGGATGGTGTAAGTTAGGTGTGAGCTAAAATCAGTTTTGTTCTTTGTTTCGAATTAGCTATTGTTATAGGAGGGGAAGGAGGCTTGGATGAGAAATGAGAGAATTGAATTCGTGAGACAAGGCAGCTGGCTTCAGTGGCTGAGGCATGGGTTTAGATTCTGGCATTTATTAGGTGACCATGGCCAAGTTGCCTAATCTCACAGTGTGCCTCAGTTTCCCCATCTGTAAAATGGGTGTAATAAGAGAGTCTCCCCTCATGGGATAACATGAGGCCTATGGGTGGTTGGTACATGAAGTGTTTGGCACAGGTTCTGGTCTCTAGTAAGTGCTCAGATGATGTCGTTAAGATTCTGTCCCAGTGTGCCTATCCCATGGGATTCAGAAGGCTGGACAGGGCACGAGCAGCCTCCTAGGTATTGCAGATCCCTGGGAACAGCCATCCTTTAAGAAGGTGCCTGTATCTGGAAGTTGGATTATATAGTCACAGCAGTGCATCTTGAGGCAGGGCTTTAAATGTCAAAGAAAATAGTTTAGGATGTGACTCATGAGACGAGAAGCTGATACACACAGGAAGATGTCAGAAGACATACAGGTTACTGTGAAGGACTCAGGGTGCATGCAGGAGCCAGGGTTCGCTCTAATCAAACAGAATCAGCTTGCACAGTCATCAGCGTTAGTGTTCCTATGGGAGAATAGAAGGGGCAAAGCCTTGTTTGTGTTTTGGGTCTAAGTCTCTGGGTTGTGCAGGACTGAAGGGAGAGCTAAATTTGCATATTGCTGAATAAGAGGCGTTTGATTGAATTGCTTGTGAGAAAGTATAAAAGCCCAATTATGTTATTTTCAAGTACAGGGTTTTCTCTTTCCATCTTTCCTGGGCAGTAAAGGGAGCCTTTAAATTAATTCAGGGTAGACTCATAGTTTTTTTCTCACCGGGCACTTGGATTGATTGGAATCAATGGAGTGATGGTTGAGGGTTTAAGGCCACACTCAGGCTCTGCAGGAAAAGTGCTATAGTTGATTAGCAATGTCTGCCATAAGGAAAGGCTAGTAATGGAATGCATGCTGCATATCAACCATTCACATATTCATTTAAAATATAGCAGGTCTATTTTTGCTTCTATACTTTGCTCACGTTTCTTTCTCTTTTTCTAAAATTACTTCCCTTTTCTTCTCTGCTGATCCAAATCCTTTTCCTGCATCTCCATCCAATTTAAGTTCCACCTCCTCCAGGAAGCCTTCTTGATATATCTAATCCACACCGATTTCTTCTTACTCACAATTCTTAGTGTTTGTACTATGTAATGAATATTTATACTAACATAGTTTTTCCAAATCTCCATATGCTTTTACCACATGGATCTTCTGTCTGAATTTCAAGCATATGAGATAGGAGGTCAACACAAGATACAGGTCATAAAGACCTTGCTGATAAAACTGCATGCGGTAAAGAAGCCAGCCAAACCCACCAAAACCTGCCTTAGTAACTTTGAACCAGCTCTTCCCCCTATCTACACCTTTCTCCAGGTGTTCACTTGCCTAGCTCCTTCTCATCATTAACTCTCTACTGAAATGCCACTTCCTTGATGAGCACTCCCTAAAACCACTCCCTATAACCCCCAGACCCTTTCTCTGTCCTATCACATTGTTCTATTTTCCTCAAGGTACTTACTGCTGTTTGACAACTTCTTATTGATTTGTTTGCTTATTTATGTTTGCCTTTTCCTCTACTCCTCTCCACTCAAATGTAAGCACCATAAGAGCCCGGACTCTCACTGTTTTCTTCCTTATAATATTCCTAGCACCTACAATGGTGCCTAGCATTTAGAAGGTAAACAAATAATAGTTGAATCAAAGAAGGTCTTAGGACATTATTTGCATTATGTCAAGACTTTAATTTGTATATAATGATTAAACTTTTCTTGGCTGTAGATTGTTCTCTTCCCAACTACATGGTGAGCTCACAGCGAGCAGGGACCAGTCATATACCCCTTGGCATTCCAGAGCTGCTGTCATGGTGTTACTGGAAAGGGGTCCCAATCTGGACCCCAAGAGAGGGTTCTTGGATCTCTCCCAAGAAAGAATTCAGAGTAAGCCCATACAGTAAAGTGAAAGCAAGTTTACTAAGAAAGTAATGGAATAAAAGAATAGTCCTGAGGGTTACTGGTTGCCCATTTTTATGGTTATTTCTTGGTTATATGCTAAACAAGGGGTAGAGTATTCATGAGTTTTCCAGGAAAGGGGTGGGCAATTCCCAGAACTGAGGGTTCCTCCCGTTTTCAGACCATATAGGATAATTTCCTGATATTGCCACAGCATTTGTGAACTGTTATGGCACTGGTGTCTCTTAGCATGCTAATGCATTATAATTAGTGTATAATGAGCAGTGAGGATGACCAGAGGTTACTTTTGTTGCCATCTTGGTTTTGGTAGGGTTTGGCCGGCTTCTTTACCACATGCAGTTTTATCAGCAAGGTCTTTATGACCTGTATCTTGTGTTGACCTCCTATCTCATCTTGTGACTTAGAATGCCTAACCTCCTGGGAATGCAGCCCAGTAGGTCTCAACCTTATGTTACCCATTCTCTACACAAGATGGAGTCACTCTGGTTTGAATGCCTCTGACAATGGGGTACTCACTAAATATTGTTGAACGACTGAATGAAGGAGCAGAACAGTATGTACAGTGAGCATCCATTTGTATGAGTTAGTGTACTGGTTTGCCTGCTTTAACAGTGGCATTCAGAAAGATACAAATTCATTTCTTTCTCTCTCATGTAGTAGTCTCTAGATACAGGAGGATGGATGCCTCTGCTATCTTCACGTATTGCTTCTGTCTCTGGGTTGAAGGCACTGGCTCTAGTTCTGGCTTTCTAGCCAGCAACACAAACATTCTGTTAAAGGCACAAGTTGGAAGGGCACACCTCACTTTCACCCGTGTCTCTTTGGCCACACCAAGTCACATGCCCACACCTAGCTGCAGTGGAGGCTGGGAAAGGTAGTCTCTGGCTAGGCAGCCATGTTTCCAGCTAAAACTTTGGATTATTATTGAATAGGAGAGGAAAGATGTTGGGGGACAATTAGTGGTCTCTGCCCATAGCAGTTCAATTTGATGAAAATTTACTATTTTTTCCTGTGCTAAGCATGACACTGGACACTCTGGTGAGCACAGGTACACATTGGGCATATTCCCTGTCCTGTAGAAGTCTATAGCCTAGTGGACAAGACAAGCAAGTAACTCTAATTCTTGGAGCTTTGCCTGGAGTAAGAGTTGATTAAATGAATAATAGTAAACATCAATCACTGTGGACTTACTACGTTGGAAGGCACTTTGTGTTCTTCGTCCCATTTAACCCTTATGACGGCCTATAATGCAGCCCCATTTTCCAGATGAGGCTCACCGAAGCATTTTAAGATATTTTGGATTTGTGGATGGTATAATCAATTGAAGGGCTAATCTTAATTTGTTTAGTTTTCATTTCTAAATTTATAGATAGTAAAATTCACTCTTTACAGTACACAGTTCTATGAGTTTTGACAAATACATAGTGACATAACCACTACCTCAATCAAGATACAGAACCACCACCCCCATCCCAAATTCTCTCATGCTGCCCATTCTCTCATCCTCAGCCTCTGGCAACCATTGATCTGTTCTTCATTCTTATAGTTCTTCCTTTTCTAGAATGCCATACACATGAAATATTGTAATATATATTAGGTTGGTGCAAAAGTAATTGTGGTTTTTGCCATTACTTTTAATTATATCTATTTTCTGTGTTATGTATAATATATATGTAATATTTATCCCTTTGAACCTGGCTTCTTTCATTTAGCATGATACATTTGGGATACATCAATGTTGTTGTGTATATTAGTAGCTCATTCCTTCTTATTGCTCAGTAGTATTCCATTTATTCATTGTCTGGTGGAGGAACACTTTGGTTGTTTCCAGTTTGGGGCAACTGTAAATAAAGCAGTTATAAACATTTGTATACTGATTTTGTGTTAATATAGGTTTTCATTTTTAGGGGGTAATACCAATGAATAGGATTGCGGGTATGCATGGCAAACATAGGTTTAACTTTATCACAAATTGCCAAACTGTTTTCCATGGTGGGTGTACCATTTGTATTTCCCCCAGCAATGGATGAGGGTTCTAGTTGCTCCATGTCCTTGCTAGCTCTTGTCATTGTGTTGTTGCTGATAGTCACTTTAATAGGCATGTAGTACTGCTATCAATTTAGAAAGCATTTTGACACTGCTTTGAAGCATGGCTTTTCTTCTCTTCTGCAGGCAACATTCATTCTACATAATTCAGCACCAGCTTAGATTCTCACTATCAAATTGAACCCTTTCCCCTCTGCTATCCACACGGGTAAGGGGAAGGGGGAATTTATTTTTCCTACTAACTGTGCTGGCTAGTGCAATTCTTAGCTTTCCCAAGGAAGGAAAGACTTGGGAAATAAATTTATTCTAGCCCAGGCTTGAGAAAGATCTGCCTTCAATTAGCCAACAGTATACGTTGACCTATTCAAACCAAACCACTATGACTCAGGTTGCATTAAGTTAAAAACATATTTAAATCCGTATTTGGATTACGAAAGCAAATGGAATAAATCAAGGGCTCCATGAATAAGTAACAATCTCACATTTTCTTAAAGGAAAAATGTAGAGAAGGAAAGAAAAATTTTCTTCCCAAGGAATTATGTCTAATATCTATAACAATGATTCCCAGATGGGGGTTGGGGTGGGGGTGGGATGCAAATCAGAGCTGTCAAAATTACTTGTGGCGGGGAGTGTTTCATTGCACATGCATAAGCACTCTTTCTCCCCAGGAGGATTCTGACTCTTCCATAGTGGAGTGTGGGCCCTATCCTTCAGTTGAGAACTATTGCCACTGTGCATTGCTGAGGGGAGTAGATTATATGTACTGGCCATGTTGGGGCAGAAAGAAGGTGGAGACTCTTCTCTAACATTGTAATTCAACGTAGGGGTGGCAAAGAGAGCAACAGTATGGTAGTACATGTGACTCTCTCATTCCAACTTCAATCCATTGGTAATGGCTGCCTGTAGCCCTATATAGAGGAAGGTAGCAGCCTCTACAGACTTAGAAGGAAAGAGAGCAGGATTGATTGGTGATGTTTGCCATGGACACAAGCCAGATGATATGCAAATCTGTGCCATGTATTTGTTGTCCTTGAAATAAGAATCTTCTGAAGATCTTTGGTTTCTTTCTTCTCACAGAATTTATGATTCACCTTAATGTTGGTAAGGCTTCATCTTAGAGATGGTGATAAATTTGTAATGCTCCATCCAGTGGTTCTCACCACCCAGGGGTCATTTGGCAATGTCATTTTTGGTTGTCACAAATGGAGGGGTGCTACTGGGATCTGGCAGGTAGAAGAAAGCTGCTAAATATCCTACAATACACAGGGCATTCCCTAAAACAAAAAATTATCATCTTCAAATGCCAATAGTGCTGAGGTTAAGAAACCTTTGCTCTATATCCTCCAGCATTTCCTAGGATTATCTCCTAAATATATATCTTGGGATCTGACACTAGTAGAGAAATGGGGAAGTCAGACAGGAATGAGAAGGCATTCAGTAAAGGACCCATTATCAAATCATCCACCAGAGATTAATCCTACAAGGAAACTCTGAGTCAATGTAGAATGCATACGTCAGTTATCCCACCTGAGAGATGAGGGAGCTGGGGTATTTATGCACCAGTTCCCCACGGTCATTACTTGAAGGTTGTTCCCAAATGGCATTTTGAGAGCACCATTTATTCTCCAACAATAGCATGCATTGTGCTATATGTAAGAGCTTGTCTAATGGTCTTCTCCAGTAGACTGAACACTCCATGAGGGCAGGGACCATATGTATCTTGCTTATCATCATAGCTCTAGCATGTAGCAGACATTCAACAAAGGTTTGTAGAATGAATAAATGACTAACAACTTCTCTGGTATAGGTTGATCTGCATACAAGAATGGCATGCAATAAATTAGGGCAGTTGACTGATACATTTTGACTATGGGGTAAGAGGTTATAACAGAGAAGATGGGAGAAGTTGACCAATCTGTGTTCTTATGTTTGACTAAGGGATTGCCCATCTTGTCATACTGATAGAAGCCATGTTAGATACTGCTGCAGAACTTTGTATATGCTGAATCTCACCACCACCTTGTTTTTCTATCTTTAATTCATTAGTCTTTCTCCTCATGTATCACGTGCTTTCTTTTCTGAGTCAGTTTAACTTTGAGCCTATAGCTTTTTTCTTTTCTTCCTTCTCATTGCACCAAAAGAGTCTGAAAAGACAAGTCAGAATTTCTGTCCCCACAACATATTTCAGGCTCATGCTGCACTCAGGTTGTTTTCTGAATCTCTTTGTTATGGCAAAGAAGCAGACTGAAGTTTGAGATTGATAATTGTCTCCTCTCCATGATTGGCAGGGAGGCCCTTGTGTGTGTGTGTGGTTTGTGCATATGTGTGTCTTTGGAGATTCCAGGAAGAACCAATTAAATCCTGCAAAGTTCAATGTCAGTCTGAAAGGTAATCAAGCTAGGCATCTGAACATAATGATGGATGACATGGGGGCCAGTCAATACATCTTAGCCTATCAGATTGCAGCAGGCAGATGATGTCTTCCATATGTTGGTGGCTATATTGTTTCTTTGTTCTGTAAATATTGGTAGCTCATGCCAAATTAAAAGAACAAGATTTTCCTTCTAGTTTTAATGAAGATTTTTGATAACCAGGAGACAGTAAATTATGGTGTTTGTAGCAGTTAGATATTGCTGTGTAACAAACAACCTCTGAATCTCAGTGACATGCAACAAATGTTTGGTTCTTGCTCATAAGTTTGCAGGTTGGCTGAAGTGATTCTCTTCCATGTGTCTCTTATCCTCTTCCTAGGACTAGCAGGCCACCCAAGGCATGTTTTTTTCTTGGTACTGGCAAAATTTAAAGAAGACAAGCCCAACTGTGCAAGCATATTCCAATCCTATACTTGTGTCTTATATGCAGGTATCACATTGAGCAAGTCCGATCACATGGTTGAGCCTGAAGTCAAGAGGTAGGGAAGTACACTTGGTCTTTTGTGGGAGGAACTCAAAGTTACATGGCAAAGGGCACGGTTACAGGAAAGGGTGAAGAATTGGGGCAATAGTTAAGTCTATCACAGTGTGTAGAGCTTGGGTTATGGAGTCAGAAAGACCTGGATTTAAACCTTTGCTCCTCCATTTACTAATTATGACTTGACCAAATGACTTAGCCTCTTTGAACTTTGGTTTCTCATCCATCTGACAATGGTTGTAATAATGGTATTCGCACTCCAGTATTGTTGAGAGGGTTAAATGAAATGATGCATATAAGACACTTAGCATAGTTTCTGGCACACAGCAAGTGTTCAATAAATTTCAGCTAAAAACAAAGCTCTAAATAGTAGGATAAACTCCTCCAGGGGTGTGGATATGAACTAGACATCTACTCTTGACATTAGCCACCATGAAAATTACTCCTTCATTGCCCTTCCTGGAATTTCAGTGACCTGAAGGAGTTGGTGAATCTCCAAATATGCCTAGCTTAGGTCACAAAAAATGATCTGAAAAGATCTGAGCCTTGGAAAGGGAAGAATGTTAAACTTTAAATTGATCAGCAGAAAAATATACAACAGCATTTACTCAGGATAGCAATATTTCAGGGAAGCAAACGGATGGACGGCCAGATTGTGAATATATCAGACTCCAAGGAATCTATTAGAAAGCATTAAGGTACTTGTTATAGTTAAATATTTTAAATTTGTTGGGCTAACAATTATAAGCAAAATAATATCCCTTTATAAAAAAGTTAAAGTAGCCTACAGTATTATAGAGCAGTAAGATTAGATAGTGGATTTTTTTTTTCTGGTTGTGATCTACCTTCTTTAGAAATTTCAACTCATTGGCAAGAGCTGCTAATCTCAGTAGTGCATACTTATTGGAACTCACCATAGCAGTGGTAATTGCATTCGCGATACGGCCACATTAGATGTTGTAATCCCAAGTTACATATGACCCAATGAAATGAGAATGATAAGGCAGCTGGAAAGTGGAGCTTTTAATACTTCTTATCCAGAAGTTTATGTTTCCAATTTTCATGCATTTCCAAGTTCCATTAACAAAAGAAAAAAAAATGCTTATTAAGTAGACTTAAAATGGATTTTGAAAATAGCAGTGAATCTCCCTTTCCCCACACTCTTTTGAGATAAATCTATCTGCACCTATGGTAATCTGATGAATGGACTTTATAAAGGTGTATAGAATGGCAGGGCTGAAAGAGGCAGAGAAATTTTCCATCCCCCTCCTCCTCATTTACAGAGGAGAAGACTCTTTGCCCTGGAAATGGATTGAAGGCTGATTGGGAGAGCTTTTACTCATTAGGCTTGGATTTTTATGGCAAGCTCTCCTACCTCCCATTATGCCTCAGAGATCACATGAGAATCGATTATTGGAATCGTTTCCTTTGGAAAGGAATGCATAGCTCTTCAGAGATGGTGTCCTGATCAGGTTCTGTAGATAGGCATGAGACTAAATGGGCATGGGCCAAATACAAATTCTTATTCAGGAGTAAAGAATTCTGGTTGTCAAAAGGCTATATAAGTAGACGGTTTAATAATGTAAAAAATATGATTTCTGGTATCTGTACATTCTAAGGAATGTTGTAGAACACTCTACTAGTTGCCTAAATTCCATATTCAGTCTACTTCTTCAGCAGTAATAGAATCCTATGTTGTTTTCCAACGTCACTTGTGGACACGAGTGGCCGGTGAAATGTAAGTAGAAGCATTGTTGGTGCTGCCAGGAAATTTCTTTAAGGGAGGCTGGGCCAAATGGGAGATAGGAACCCTTTGGCCTTTCCTTTTCTTCAGTTCTTCCTTCCTGAAATGTAGATGTTGTGGTTGGGGCTGCAGCAGCTATGTTGTCACCATGAAGCAGTCTTGAAGATGAAAGCCACATGTTAGAGTTGGCAGAGAAGAAGGCTAGAAACAGCCTGGGTTGCTGGTGACTCTGTGGGGCTGCCATAGCAGCCTGGTACTCGCTACCTCTGGACTCATTTTATACAAGATGCAAAATAAGCTTTATCTTGTTTGAGTATTATTTTGGTACTGTTAATGTGCTGCTAAATTGAACTTTAACTGATATCAGTGTCATGTATGCATTTATTTAGACACCAAGAGAAGAACTATGAGGATCAGTAGGGAAAAGGGGGAAACAGAGGAAAAATAATAACTTTACAATTTGCCAAAATTGTTCATCTATCTCATTTCTCTGATCTGGTCTGATGACGTTGGTGTGTATATACAGTTGGCCCTTGAGCAGTGTGGGGATTAGGGGAACTGACAACTCCCTCCCTCTGTATAGTCAAAATTGTATATAACAATTTTGGTTCCCTCAAAACTTAACCACTAATAGCCTACTGTTGACCAGAAGCCTTACTGATAACATAGTCAGCTGACACATATTTTGTATGTGATATGTATTATATACTGTAGTCTTACAATAAAGTAAGCTAGAGAAAAGAAAATGTAATTAAGAAAACCATAAGGAAGAGAAAATACTTTGGTAGTACTACAATGTATTGATCTATACTGTAAGTTTACATAGTCTGTTTACAAGATGAATCATCTGTCTGAAATGGTGGACAACTGCAGCTGCAGACCTCAATCTAAGATACATATTCTGCAACTCGACTTTTTCTTGTAATACCATGACCTTTCTCTGCTTCTTGGGAGCACTTCCAACATCACTAATGGCATTTTGTATGGGTCCCATGGAGTTATTCAAAGTTTATGATATGGCACCAAACACGATGAAAAATCCACGAGAACCGCTAGAAATCACTTTTTACTGTGATACGCAATTTACTGGAGAGATATACTGTTCACTTGGAGATGATTATTGTCACATGGCGTTTTAGGTGGATATTCTCAACACTTGAGCTCACTGAAATAGTAATAGAAGGTGGCCACAAAAGTATTACAGTCAGTATGGATGACAGTAAATATTATGCAGTTATGGTTTAATACTGCATCTTTACATTTCTCTCAACTGCCAGTGATGCCATGTATGCATTGTAAGTATTTGTGTGCAGAAGTTTTAGTAAGTTCCAAATTTGTATAACAGATTTGTGTATATTTTATGGTAACAAATGATAAAATACTCAAGTATCTATGCATATTTTATGCATTCATTGACATACTTAACTTCTTCTTAAATTTTTTTGATTTTTTGATTTTTTGATTTTATTTTGGAGACAGGGTCTACCTAGCTCTGTCATCCAGGCTGTGCAGTGGTACGATCATGGCTCACTGAAACCTCAACTTCCCGGGCTCAAGTGATCCTCCTGCCTCAGCCTTCTGAGGAGCTGGGACCACAGGCACATGCCACCATGCCTGGCTAAGTAAAAATAATTTTTTTCGTTTGGTAAAGACAGGGTCTTGTTAAGTTGCCCGGGCTGGTTTTGAACTTCTGGGCTCAAGCAATCTTCCTGCCCCAGTCTACCAAAGTGCTGGACTTACAGGCATGAGCCAGTGTGGCTGGTCAATTTTTAAAATATTTTTCGGCAGTTTATCTTCAAGTTTATTCAAATGGTTGCAGATCTCCAAAAAATTTTTCCAATATATTTATTGAAAAAAAGTCATATAAATGAACCTGCACAGTTCAAACCCATGTTGTTCAAGAGTCAACTGTATATATATTGCTGTTCCTACTTTACAGATGAGAAAACAGGCTCAGTGATATAAAACGCTTGCTTATAGGTTTATAGTCACCAATCAGATTATTGTTGTTCATCACTGTGTTCTCAGTGCCTAGCACAGTGCCTGGCACATAGCAACTAAGCAATACATATGTTTTGATGAGGCTGGGCATGGTGGCTCATGCCTGAAATCCCAGTACTTTGGGAGGCCGAGCTGGGTGGATCTCTTGAGCTCAGGAGTTTGAGACCAGCCTGGCCAATATGGTGAAACCCCATCTCTACTAAAAATACAAAAATTAGCCAGACATGGTGATGTGCGACTGTAGTCCCAGCTACTTGGGAGGCTGAGGCGGGAGAATCATCTGAACTGGGAGGTGGAAGTTGCAGTGAGCCAAGATTGTGCCACTGCACTGCAGCCTTGGTGACAGAACAAGACTCTGTCTTAAAAAAAAAAAAAAAAATTGGCTCACGCCTGTAATCCCAACACTTTGGGAAGCCAAGGCAAGAAGATCACCTGAGGTCAGGAGTTCAAAACCAGCCTGGCCAATGTGGTGAAACCCCGTCTCCACTAAAAATACAAAAATTAGCCAGACGTGGTGGCATACACCTGTAATCCCACCTACTTGGGAGGTTGAGGCAGGAGAATTGCTTGAACCCGAGAGGCAGAGGTTGCAGTGAACTGAGATCGTGCCACTGCACTCCAGCCTAGGTGACAGAGCAAGACTTTGTCTCAGAAAAAAGAAAAAAAAACAAGTTTTAATGAATAAATGCATCTTCTGCTTTTGAGGAGGCACTTTCCCCACGACCTTGTTGTGCCACTTCCCTGACTTCTTGAGAAAGTGGTGGCGAAGAGGGGAAGAAGGGAGAAAGGAAAGGAGCGTTTGTGATGCCAAGTGCGAAAAAGGCCCCCATCAGCTTTTGTGGAGCCAGAGCCATTGTTGCTTGAGACAGTGTGAATCGTGGTAGACACCAGTTGTTTTGCTCCTTGCATCTTTTCATCTTTGCTCTAGTAACAACTCCTTGATTAGCTGCTTGGGGGTGCTTCAGGTAACATCAGCTCTGTCCTCTACTCAGGAGTGGGAGATAAATTTAGTGTGACCAATCAGAGGTTTGTGTTCTTATGGCCACAGTGATTGGTTCAGGGATAGACCTGTGATCAAATTGGAGCTACCTGCAATGTGATGACTTTAAAATTATTTTAAAATTTTGATATATTTAGGGAAGACGAACGTAGATTTTTTTTTTTTTTTGAGACAGAGTCTTGCTCTGTCGCTCAGGCTGAAGTGCAGTGGCGTGAGCTCGGCTCACTGCAAGCTTCGCCTCCCGGGTTCACGCCATTCTCCTGCCTCAGACTCCCCAGTAGCTGGGACTACAGGCGCCCGCCACCACGCCCGGCTAATTTTTTGTGTATTTAGTAGAGACGGGGTTTCACCGTGTTAGCCAGGATGGTCTCGATCACCTAAGCTCATGATCCACCTGCCTTGGCCTCCCAAAGTGCTGGGATTGCAGGCGTGAACCACCGCGCTCAGCCTTTTTTTTGGGGGATGCGGTTGGAGTCTTACTCTGTTTCTCAGGCTGGAGTGCAGTGGCATAGTCTTGGCTCACTGCAACCTCCACCTCCCTGGTTCAAGTGGTTCTCCTGCCTCAGGCTCCTGAGTAGCTGGGATTACAGGTGCGTGCCACCACACTGGCTAATTTTTGTATTTTTAATAGAGACAGGGTTTTGCCATGTTGGCCAGGCTGGTCTTGAACTCCTGACCTCAGGTGATCTGTCTGCCTCAGCCTCCCAAAGTGCTGGGATTACAGGCATGAAGTTGTGATTTCTTACATGCATATATTACGTGGTGGTGAAGTCTGGGCTTTGAGTGTACCCAGCACCCAAATAGTGAATACTGTATTCACCCCTCTCTAATGATTCTTGAAATATACCTTTATTACGAAAATTCGTAAACCAGCAAAAAGCAGAAATAATACTACAGGGAACCCCCAAATACCCGTCACCCAGATTCAATAATTATAAAAGTTTGGCCACACTTACTTCATTTTATTCCCTTATTTCTCTTACTCCTAAGATTTCTTAAAGCAAACCCAGATATTTGCCATTTTATCCCAAAGTATTTTAGTTTGCATCTCTAAAATACAAAGGCATTTTCTGGCTGGGTGCAGTGGCTCACGCCTGTAATCCTAGCACTTTGGGAGTCTGAGGCAGGCCGATCACCTGAGGTCAGGAGTTCGAGACCAGCCTGGCCAACATGGTGAAACCCTGTCTCTACTAAAAATACAAAAATTAGCTGAGTGTGGTGGCGCATGCCTGTAATCCCAGCTACTTGGGAGGCTGAGGCAGGAGAATCACTTGAACCTGGGAGGCAGAGTTTGCAGTAAGCCAAGATTGCACCGCTGCACTCTAGCCAGGGCAACAGAGCCAGACTCCATCTCCAATAAATAAATCAATAAAATAAAATAAAGAAGAAATGAGAACTGAGCCTTTCTCGGGTAAGGTGACAAATCTAGAAAGAAATCAGTGTTCACCCATTATCTACACTCTTGGCTCCCTGAGCAGAATTTTAGACCCTAGTATCAAATTGGACAATTTTAATATCGAAGAGACAGGTGTTGTGTTTTATCAATCCATATTGAACAGGTGAACAGGTTGAACAGGTGTTGTGTTTTATCAATCCATATTGAACAGGTGTTGTGTTTTATCAATCCCACGTGCTGGGATTACAGGTGGCACATGCCTGTAATCTCAGCTACCTGGGAGGCTGAGGCAGGAGAATTGCTGGAACCTGGGAGGTGGAATCTGCAGTGAGCTGAGATTGTGCCACTGCCCTCCAGCCTGGGCAACAGAGCAAGACTCTGTCTCAAAAAAAAAAAAAAAAAAAAAAAAAAAAATATATATATATATGCATTTTCTAACATGACCACTACCATGAGACTTTTGCTGAAACTACAGAATGATAGGTGTTTCTTTCTCATGGAAAGAAACTTAAACTTGGAGGGATAGAACCCTGAAAATACTGGAAGCATTGCATGGAGTCAAATAATAAAATCAAGTAGTGAAGTCAGTCTAGGGATTAGAAAGAAAAGAATCTTGATGATATACTTTGTGTTCCTAGGTTAAACCTTGCCTGGAGACCACATTAGTAACTTAAATGAAACCACATAGTGTCTATTTTACTGAAGCCAGTTTGAGCAAGGTTCTTTTGTTCATAATCAAAATCTTCACTGATTTAGAAACCACTAACTTTTCTCCTGGGATGACAGTTTCTTCCCCTACAATAGTTTATCTTGAAGCCCAACCTCAGCCCAATAGTCCAATATATAAAAACTCATGAATATGTAAAGTAGACCTACTGAAGAAGAGGAAAGCCAAATTATTCCGGAAAGGCACCAGTTTTCTCCTTTATACTCATGTTCAAGGGGGAAAACTTGATGTGGGTTTACATTCAAATGCATGTAAGAGCCTTTCAAGGGTGGGGTGCTGTGTGTGGATTTTTACTCTATTCAAGAAACACAACTTTCCTTCTATGCTGGAAACAAAAGGTGGGGAAGTGGCAAATCATGGAAGCATGACAATTTATCACCAGTTTCCTTTTGTGTTCCCAAGCCATTAGACTTGTGGAAGACCCTGCCCCAGATTTGTGGGGTAAAGTTGGCAGATCCCAGCTTTAATTTCTCTTTCATGTTTTCATAGCATCTTGAAATCCCTTTTAAGCTTCTATTTTTTTCCAATTCATCCTTTGGTAGGAGGAACATAACCCTTATAATCATGGATGGGCATCAAATGAACACATTTTGCATGCAAAAATGTTTTGTGTGTGTTTATATAAGCATTTTTCTGGCTGTCATAGCTTTCAATATGAAACCAAAATGTTCTCAGAACCATAAAGACTGAAGACTCAATGCCTTCTAGGTGGTTATTAAGTATTAGACTGTTCCCAGTATTTAACCTGAAAAGAATTTACTACCCACCTTGGATGTGGCAGAGTGTTCCCGACAAAGCCAGTCCCCCAAAAGATGGGATCTCTCCTTGTTTGGTGTCATACACCAGACAAAGCAAATACACAAAACTGAAAGTGCGTGTCAAGCAGTGCTGACTATTCAATGGCTATGGAATTGAGAAGCAGGAGCATGGCTCACAAACCAACTTCTTAACAGGTAAGGGTGAGGGGGTTAAAATATACCTTTTCTCTAATGAAGGGTTTGAACACCAAAAGCAAGGGGAGGAATATTCATGTCTTTTCTGGAAATGGGCAGGGAACTTCCCAGAACCAGAGCGCTGCCTTCCTTTTTGTCTTTTTATGGCTTCTTCTGATCATTGTCATAGTGATTGTCAACTGCCATGGTGCTAGAGGGAGTGTCACTTAGCATGGAAATGAGATGATAATGGAGCCTGAGATCTTTTTGAAGTCATTTGGTCAGCAATTTTGGCTCTAACCAGTCTTAGTTGGTCTGATTACAAAGGGAACTTTTTCTTTTTTTTTTTTGAGACAGGGTTTTGCTCTGTCACCCAGGCTGGAGTGTGGTGACACAATCATGGCTCACTGTAGCCTTGACCTCCTGGGTTCAGGTTCCCTCCTGTTTGGTGGCACACACCTGTAGACCCAGCTAGGGGACTGAAGTCCTCCTATCTCACACCCCTAGTTGAGTCTACAGGTATGTGTGTCACCAAACTTGGCTAATTTTTGCATTTTTTTGTAGAGATGAGGTTTCACCATGTTGCACAGGCTGGTCTTAAACTCCTGGGCTCAAGCAATCCACCTGCCTTGGCCTTCCAAAGTGCTGGGATTATAGGTGTGAGCCACTGCACTCGAATTCTTTAATATAAAGGGAATTCTTTTTTTATTGCAGGTGTCTTGTTTCTTAAAGACAAGCAGAGTTAGGACAGGGTAGAAATTCAACTATGTCACATAGGCATCACACTGGGTAATAAGATGAATCCACTAAGTCATAAGTATTGACTAGTTGCTTTAATAGAGTGGAGGACAGTGAACTGCTAAGCTGGATACATAACTTGTAATCCAGCTAGCTGCAGTTTTACCCATACCACTGGCTTAAAAGCCAAAGGGCCTTGCTTTCCATTGTGATTCTGCTACTCACATCCTGCATGGACATGGGCATGTTATTTAGCCTTTCTGTGTGTTATATGTTAAATTATTTCCCCAACCCCGCCAAATTCATAGGCTCAAGTCCTAACCCCTAATACCTCAGAGTGTGACCTTATTTGGAAATAGTGTTGCAGATATAATTCATTCCAAAGAGGTTATAGCTGGAGTATGATGGGCCCCTAATCCAATATGACTGATGTCCTTATAAAAAAGGGAAAAATTGGACATGTACACACACACACACACACACACACACACAGAACACCATGTGAACATGAAGGCAGAGATTAGGGTGATACAGCAGAAACTAAGGAATGCCAATGATTTCTAGCAATCACCAGAAGCCAGCAGGGAAGGATGGAACAGATCCTTCCCTTACAGCTCTCAGAAGGAAGCAACCTGGCCGACACCTTGATCTTGGAATTCTAGCTTCTGATTGTGAGACAATGCATTTCTGTTGTGTAAGCCCCCCAGCCTGTAGTAGGGTGATCCTGCAGCCCGAGGAGACCAATGCACTGGTTGAGGTCAACACAGAGATGCACCATCAGACTTGCTGTCCAGCTGCAGGGAGTGCACACGACTGAAGGTCTCCGTCTCCAGCTGTCAGCTCTATCAGGGGTAGCCTCAGCTGCAGAAAGCCACCTTGCCCAATGTCATGCCTTTCTCTAGGAAGTCAGTCTCTGCATCTGAGCCAGGTAGGGGTATGGTATAAAGGCTTGGCCATGTCAGCTCAATGCAGGAAAACTTCCAGGGACCGTATTTGCTCCAGAGCTTCCCATGGGGTTGGCCGAGGCTATGCAAGGCCAGTGCCTCCAACATCTCTCTCCACCCAATCCTGCTTTCTCCTTGTTCCTTTTATAAGTGTTGATCCCTAGGAAACAGTTTGCACCCCAAACTCCATTTCAGTGCCTGCTTTTGAAGATCCCCAAGTGGTGACATGGGGCTTTAACTTTCTCATCCACAACCTGTGAAAATACCTGGCCAAGACCTTCACATTTTGTGGGCAGTTAACCAGCGTGAATGGAAGCGGACTCTCTGGCCATTTCCGTCCCTATGCCACTGAAGAAGGAAACAAGAGCCATTGAAAGGGCTTCTGATGCCACAGAGCAAAGAACATCCCAGGAAATGAGGCCGGCCCTGGCCATTGTTCCAGGGCTGGCTTACAGGGCACACTGGAGGCTCAGATCTCTGCCATTTACCAGCTTTTGTAGGCTGCTACAGCCTCCCTGGTGACTGACTGAACAGAAAGGGGGACACTGCATTGCTCTGAAATTCTCTGCAATTTCCTATAAGAAAATAGCGGGGCCGTGTTCCAGAGGGATCCTCTCTAGGAGCTCTGTGTTACAGTTGGCTGTGTGTTGAGATGCTAAATACTGTGGACAGGAGGAGAATGAAGTGTTTTACAGTATGAAAGGTGGGAATTTCTAAGTTCTATAGTTCATTTCATTTTATGGTGTGTGCGTGTGTGAATCAGAGAAAGACAGAGAGTGGGAGAAAGAGAAAGAGGCAGGAGAAAGAGGGAGAGAAGAATAAGTCAATGAATACATGTATAAGTTTCTATTCTCTGTCTTTTTGAAGATTCAATATGTGGTATGTTAGGCAGTCCAAAAGTGACAATCATTTTATACATCCTTCAATGCATGCTAATAAATGCCAATCCACAAAATATATGTATGACCTGTTATGCAGCTTTTGAGCCTCAATAAATGTCCAGCTCTCTATTTCTATTAAATTTCGAGGAAATGCCTATCTTCTAAAAGCTTAATCACCTGTGAATGCCTTTGGGAGACTTCGTAACAAATGGCAAATCGGAATAAGGTTTCTTAATTTCCTTTATTCCAGTCTGCTCTGTTGAAGAGGCCCTCAATAGCCTCCTGGGTTTTTCCTGGCCTGTGCAGTTTGTGCCATCTTGCCCTTCCTCTCACTTCTAATTTAGCAGTTTCAGATACTAGTATCATGTCAAACCCATCTGGGGGATTTCTCCCTTGATGGCTTTCTAATGAAATCTTCTACAAAAATGACAGTTAATTATGGAGACAGGTGTTTTGTTTTTCTTTTTTGGCCCCAAAGACAGCAAATATTTCAATCAAATTGGTTCAGTCCTTATACATTTTTCTCTCTCTTTATCTTGCCAGTGAGATGCCCCACTTCCCCAAAAAATCCGTCAAGAAGCTACGTAATTTGTGTGTTTTCTTGATTCTTTTGACAGGCTTTCAGTGGGCTGGGACGTCTCGGGCTCATTTCTCAGGTTCCAGCTTCGATCAGATAACTATGTTTGATTAAACATCCTTTTAAACTCATTATCAGCTCAGCAATGACTTCTTTCAAAATGACCTTTCTGGCAATCTAATCGCAAACAAGGGTTTCTGGAAGCATGAACTTTAGGGTTCTCTGATTGGTGTTCTTGGTTCGTGCTGGATCCCGTGGAGGCTCCTCAGAGTGATGCCCAAGGGAAAAGCTGGGTTCTGGGGTATCAGGCAGCTCTCTATGACCTTGGCTACTTCTGAGAGCCGGACTCAGTTTAGAGACTCAGTCTGGAGGTGGAGGATGGAAACACTCATTTCCAAAGATTTAGAATCTTAGGCTTTGAAGTCCAGCACACTTGGGCTGGCATCCCCGCTCTCCATTTGCTACCCATGTGATCTTTTGGGCCTCGCATTTCTTACCTGTAACATGGGATTAATAATTACTACCTTCTAGGATTGTAGTGAGAATCTGAGGAGTGCATGCATGTGAATGCTCTGGGCACCCTCGTTAACGCAGGCTGGGTTCCCCAAGAAATGGCTTTGTGGGGAGATGAGCATGCAGGATGTTTAATAAAGAGAGTTCTTGGGATCCAACCCAGTGGGAAGGAGATGAAGGGAGCAGAATAAGGTAGTGGGAGACATTGAGTGGCAATGGCAGTCCAGTCATTGCTTCAGCTGACCCCACAGAGAGCCCTGAAGCTAGCATGGCCCTCGAAAGGTGTCCTGAGTTGGTTCAAGATGGTTGGGTCTGTATACTCAGCGTCCGTTGAGTACCTGGGAGGTGTGTGGCTTTGGGTAAGGTGGCTCTGCAGTTGACGTAGTGTGCTCTTCCACGAAGGTGGATCTAGAGTGTGTAACTACAACCATCAAAACCCTCAGTAGATGTTGGCTATTGCTGTCATTAAGAAGATTGAAAGGAAATTGGACTTTGGGAATGTTTTTCTCTTCTGTAAGATGCAGAGTACTGTCTGATTTGAATATTGCATTACGGTTATCAATTTAGTCATTCGTTTCACAAATATGCCTCAAGCTGCTCCTGCAATGAGCTGGGCATCGTACTAGGCTCTGAGACACCTCCCCTGGCACTTAAGCGTCTCATGTTTGAGATGAGAACCTCATGCTCTGCAAGTTTCAAGCATGAACCTGTGCTACAGACACAGAAACAAGCTCCAAATACACCTGCACAGATTTGCACACACACCCGTACACACACACCTGCACACATATCTGCATATACACACAACTGAACACATACTTTCACACACCTGCACAAACACCCACACACATTCCTGTGCATATACACCCATACTGGCACACACATATCTGCACACACGTACTCACACCAGCATCATACACACACACAACATTAAGAGTTGGTTGTGAGGTGTGTTAGGCCTTCTTGGAAGCAGACACAGAGTTAGGGGTGCAAGAGGCTTACTGGGGGTTAATGCCTGTGAAAGATAAAGGGGTTGAAGCAGGAGTGTGCAGGGGAAGCCTTCAGCTCATGATGCAGGCTTGAAGTCTTGGCCCACCCAACAGGGAGCTCCCATCAAAAGACAGCCCAATGAAGAAGCCTCAAATTGGGCAGAAGTGACAAGGTCTCAGTACCCCTGCCACGCCCAGTCATTGGCTGGGGCGACCTGAAAACAAGGTGGTCTTGGCTCAAATGCTGCAGCAGATCCTGAAGGTTCTCTTTGCAATGGAAGGAAATTCTTTTCTAAAGGAAGATAGAAGCAGCACTTCTCTGCGGCTGCCACGTGAGGATTAAAGACAAGCGGATGTGCAAACAAGAACCCAGCACAGAGTGGACACGGCAGATGCAGGGAAGGATCTGTATGACTTTTCATTCCCTTCTACCATTTCCTCATGTGGTTTCATAATTTCTAGCAAAGAATAGGAGAGTGTAAAAGGTCATGCAGTTTTAGGTGGCTCTGGTAACAATAATATTATTACTATATTAATCTATTGAACGTTTATTAAGTGCCAACCACTGTACTAAGCAATTCACATCTGTGGTCTCTACACAGCTCTTTGAATTAGATACCTTATTATTCCCATTATACAAATGAAGAAAACAAGGTCCAAAGGGGGAAGTCACTTGCCCAAGTACAGTCATGAGCTGCATAACGATGTTTTGGTCAATGATGGACCTCATATATGATGGTGGTACCATAAAATTGTACTACCATATTTTTAGTGTACCTTTTCTATGCTTAGATATGTTTAGACACACAAATGCTTACCATTGTGTTACAATTGCCTACAGTGTTCAGTACGATAACATGCTGTACAGATTTATAGCCTGAAAGCAATAGGCTCTACCCTATAGCCTAAGTGTGTAGTAGGCTATACCTCTAAGTTTGTGTGAATACACTCTATGATGTTTGCACAATGACCAAATTGCCTAAGAGTACATTTCTCGGAACATATCCCCATCATTACACGACATATGACTGTACATGGCGAAGATCAGTCCAAGTGTTACCGGAAAGGGGTCCTGATCCAGACCCCAAGAGATGGTTCTTGGACCTTGCTTAAGAAAGAATTAAGGGTGAGTCCATAAAGTGAAAGCAAGTTTATTAAGAAAGTAAAGGAGTAAAGAATGGCTACTCCATAGGCAGAGCAGTAGCTTGGGCTGCTGGACTAAGGATATTACTTCTTGATCATATGCTAAACCAGGGATGGATTATTCATGAGTTTTCTGGGAAAGGGCTGAGGAATTCCCAGTGAGGCTTCCTCTCCTTTTCAGACCATATAGGGTATCTTCCTGATGTTGCCATGGCATCTGTAAACTGTCATGACGCTGGTGGGAGTGTCTTTTAGTATGCTAATCCATTATAATTAGTGTATAATGAACAGTGAGGACGACCAGAGGTCCCTTTCGTCACCATCTCGGTTTTGGTGGGTTTGAGCTGACTTCTTTACTGTATGCTGTTTTATCAGCAAGGACTTCGTGACCTGTATCTTGTGTTGACCTCGTATCTCATCCTGTGACTCAGAATGCTTCACCTCCTGGGAATGCAGCTCAGTAGGTCTCAACCTCATTTTACCCAGCCCCTATTCAAGATGGAGTCACTCTGGTTCAAACACCTCTGACACAAGCTCCTAAACCGAAACTCTTCTCTGACTGCCATTTGCAGTCCTGGGTGTCACAGAGCAGAGATAACAGCCTCAGGAATATTGCCCAAGAAAGAAACACGATTGGAGAGCATAGTATCGATTATCCTGGCTGACAGCAAAAATGGCCACCGGCCAGATTCTCTGGGAGGTAAACTCTGGGAAGCTGTAAGGCTTGTAAATTCCACTGGGACCCTAAAGCACTTTGCAGAGAAGTCAATAGAAACAAAAGGAAAAGGCATGGAGAGATGTCGGGGACAGAACCTTAGAAACTTAATTTTGAGTGTGTGAGCCTCTAAGAACTCAAATTAGGTCATCTTCTTACCTCCCTAGTTAAACCTAGCAGAAAAAGCCTCCCCAGATAAAAATGGCTAGAAATGCCCCAGGGCAGAGGTTTGGAAACTTGCTGTGCTCTTGCCTGCTGGAGTTAAGATTTCAGAGGGAGGGCATGCCTTCGTCACTGCCATATCAGCGGAGGCTAATTGTTTTTTGAATCTGTGCCTGGCCGAGTCTGGGATGCAGAATGACGCTTTGCACTTGGGCCTGCCAGAGTTAGGCACCAGAATTTAGGATTCACTAGACGCTGGGACAGAGATGGTGTGGAGCAGCCTGGCTTCATGGTGTCCTGACCTTGGTGTTCCCCACCTCCCCACGAGCCTTTCTTCAGTTCTGACCTGCTCATTGTCCACTCTGCTCAAATACCTTAAGTGGCTCCTCATTGCTTAGAGGATGAAACGTAGACTGCTTCCTGGGACCCACTGGGATCTATTCCCACCCTGCTTTATTACTCATGCTACAGGGTTCCCGTTTGAGATTGTTCCCATTGTTCCCTGGGAGGACATCCTGAGACATGTTCTCTAAACGTGCCTTGCCCTTCACTTTCTTCTTGACTTTGCATAGGCTGTTCCCTCTGCCTGGAATGCTTTTCCCCCTCTTCTAAACCCCTACACATCCTTAAAAGCCCAGCTCAAATTTGTCTTGACTTTGACTCATTTACAGTGCGCTTTCTCAACCTTACCACGTTTTGGACACTTCTCGGTTGTGGGAGCTTTCCTGGGCATTGTAAGCTGTTGTGTATCATCCCTGGCCTCTATCCACTAGATTCTAGTAGCACTACCCCCACCAGTTGTGACAACTGAAAGTACCTCCAGACATTGCCCAATGTCCCTGAGGGACAAAACCGCCTCTGTTTGAGAACGATTGCTTAGTCAGTGTTTAGCAGCTTCTTCTATGTTTACCTGACACCTTGTCCGGGGAATCTTGTCTCACTGTGTTGTACTTATTTGTTTTCTGACTATCCCCTCACTGGACCAAAAGCTCCTTCAGGCTGGGACTTTGTCTTCTTCAGCATCTTGCATTGGCCTGGCACATAGTAAGTGCTGCATAAATATTTGGTGAACACATGGAGAAATGGGACACGGAGTATGAGCACTGCAGCTGTCTAGAAACGTGCAATTTCATAAAGCCAAGGGCAATTAACGACCCTTGGGATAAGAACAGTGACCACCTCATGGGACTGTGCATATTAAATGCCTTAAAGATTTAAAGCTGTCAGAATAGGGCTGACACATACTAGGTGCTTAATATATGTTAGCTACTCTTGTTATTGTTATTTTTCTCCCTCTGGGGCTCTCTCTTTCAGAAAGGCTGGCAATTTGAGGGTCACAAATGGCAGGCAGACATGGATAGGTGGACATAGTGGGGGAATCTCTCTTGAGGCTCAACATATGTAAATTTAGGCTACTTAAAAAAAGTACTCCTGGCCGAGCACAGTGGCGCATGCCTGTAACCCCAGCACGTTGAGAGGCCAAGACGGGAGGATCACTTGAGCCCAGGAGTTCAAGACCGGCCTGGGCAATATAGTGAGACCCAGTCTCTACAAAAATTACAAAAATTATCTGGGCATGGTGATGCACACTTGAGATCCTAGCTACTCAGGAGGCTGAGGTGGAAGGATGGCTTGAGCCTGGGAGGGGGAGGTTGCAGTGAGCTGAGATTGTGCCACTGCACTCCTGCGCATTTGAGACAGGTGACAGAATTCTGTCACTGGAATGAGACCCTGTCTCAAAAAAAAAAAAAAAAAAGCTACTTCTTTTTAAAGTGAGTTGTTTATAGATATTATGCTAAGGGATGAATATACAGACATAGTGGATGATATTGAGGACTCTGGACCAGACTGCTTGAGTCCATGGCTCACTTAGCCTCTGTTTCCCCACTTGTAAAATGGGGATAATAATAATATGTACCTCATAGGGTTATTATGAAAGTGAAATGAATTCATGTATATAAAACAACACGTAGTAAGACTCTATGAGTATATTACCGTCATTATTATTATTATTTTTAGATGTATTCTTGAATGATAGCGCCCAAATGGATCTTCCCCAAAGAGAATGTGGAATATTCCAGGACTGTTTGGATAGCATAGACATGCCATGACTTCCCGTTTCAATCCCAGGCAGACATGGCTAGTTGATCCTGCAGTTTTTTTCCCCCCTGAGCCATAGACTCCTCCTCCAGGCAGCCACCGTATGACTGCTGTATGCATCATTATCCTTAGGGATTGCCATTAAGTATAGACCCAGGGTTAAGAATGTGAAGAAGAGTTTCCCTGGACCGAATCCAACAGCTGGAGAAAGACAGAGCCTAAATCCAAATAGAGAGCTACTTAGAGTGTGGTCCGTGGACTGGTGCTCGTCCATAAACTGTTGCTGATCTGTGAGGAGCTAAGTACCAAAATTGTTATTAATGTCTTAGTTTCCTAAGGCTGCTTTAAGAAGTTACCACGAACTGTGTGGCTTAAAACAACAGAAATGTATTCTTACAGTTCTGAAGTCTGAAATGGAGCGGCAGTGAGGGCCATGCTCCCTCTGAGACTTTGGATGAATTCTTTCCTGGTCTCTTCCAGCTTCTGTTGGTTCCCAGCAATCCTTGGCATTGCTTGCCTTGTAGCTTTGCCTCAAATCTCTGCCTCCATCATCACATGGCCTTCTTCCTTGTGTATATCTCTGTGTCTTCATTCCTCTTCTTTTTTAGTTAGTTAATTAATTAATTTTTTTTTAGAGACAGGGTCTCGCTCTGTCACCCAGGCTGGAGTACAGCAGTGTGATCTCAGCTCACCGCAGCCTCAACCTCCTAGGCTCAAGTGATCCTCCCACCTCAGCCTCCCGAATAGCGGGGACTATAGGCATGCACCACTCTTTCCTTTCCTTATAAGGACACACATTTTGGGGTTTATGGCATACCCTGACCCAGTATGTCCTCATCTTAACTAATGACATCTGCAGATACCTTATTTCCAAATAAGGTCACATTCTGAAATCCCTGGTGGACGTGCATTTGCAGGGGGTACTACTTAATCCACTAAGGGAGTAAGCACTTTCTAGACCACATTTTGAGTAATATTTAGATGGTTCTATTCTCTGCCACCGCCACTGCATGGGTGTAGAGGGTGGGGGAAGAGTCCCCTAGAAGGTGAGTAGTGGTGTTTGTTGTTTGGGGAGCTGCACTACCTCCAGCTCAATCAAAAAGAGCAGATGACTCACCGGATGGTTTTGTGCTGAACAAATTAAACCCGTCCCATCACAGCACAGCAGTTCAGCCAACTCCATGCTGAACTTGTGCCCATATCATACATTTCATAATCCTAATTGTGGCTTGCATTTCCCTGATGCCTTCCAAACCAAAGGCTCATAACAGATCTGCAAGCCCTGGGAGTTGGGTTTGTTTGCCTAGGTATTTGGTTTTCTCTCTTTTTTCCCCTAATGAATAATTTTCTAATGAAAGCAAAGTAGGGTCGCAGTATGAGGTAAATGCATGCACTAAGGAGAACAGGCCAGAATAAACAGACTTTGCAGCATCTCCAGGTATTCCTTCCCAGGGAGCAGCTTGTAACTGTTAATGAACTTGGATAGGTTTGCTTGAAAGCCAAGAGGCCTCTGAGAGAATGCCCAGGACAGCTTTGAAGATGTGACTGAGGAATTCATTTCTTCTCTGCCAACCCTGCCACCTCAAGAGGACACCCAGCTTGTAAGTGAAGTGGTAATTCTGTGAGTTAAATGAGAAATCTGTAGGTTACATAATGTTGTTGATGGCAATGGTAGGAATTTGGTCTATTTTTTTTTTTTTCAACACCTGCATGAACTCAACTGCTCTCTAAATTTTAGATCAACTTTGTGAAGTGTGTAATTCTATCCTCCATTTTCTAGTGGAGGAAACTGAGGCTCAGGGAGGTGAGGTCATTTGCTTAAAGTCACACGAGGAGCCAGCACCTGAGCTGGGGTTGGAACTCAGGCCTGTGGGAACTCAGCCCTTATGCCTGCCCTTAACAGGGAACACTGCCCAGAATCTGAGAAAGTCATCTGGCCTCCCCTATTTCCACACGGAATGACAGGTGTCACCTTGAAGAAATTTACAGTTGGATGTTATGTTCTTCCATGAAAGAAGCTGTGGTTTATTTCGTTTTGGATTAGACCTGGGTTCAAATTCTGGCTAAGGCACTCACCAGCTGTCCTGGTCTTGGCCTTATTTATCTGTCCTCTGTTCTTTTCTGATTACAGGGGCCACACCCTTGCAGCCCACATCTTCCACACTTCTCTGTCACCTGGCTTCCTGCTGGGTTTGTCCAATGGGAGGCAATGGCATTACAGGAGAAGGCAGAAGGAAGGAAAGACCAAGGAATTTCTCCCCCTCCCTCTCTGCCTCTGGAAGGTTTGCTGACTCCTCCAAGTTTCCAGCTTCTACTGGGTGACACTGGCCCCAAGGCTCTAGGAAGCACACCTTCTCCCTTCATCCCACCAGCCTTGGGTAGTAACCACTTTCTGCTGTTGCTAGTCTCTGGGTGGCCTCACCCTCCTCTATAGCCTCAGCTCCCTCCTTACCCATGTAACCAAACCCCTGCATTAAATCCTCTCTGTCGTAAATACTTGAAACAGTTTCGGATTTCTTGATTTGATTTTGATAGAGATGCCAGCTAAGTGACTGCTTCTTTTAGACTTGATTTCCCTGTCTGTAAAAAGGGGATAATAATAGTCCCTTCCACCTAAGGTATTTGTGAGGATCAAATGAATCAATTTTAGTTAAACTCTTGGCTCAGTTTCTGGCATATAATAAAAAGTTTTCCAGCTTGGAGACCTTAGGCATGCATTTCCCGCAACAATTTAAGCAGCATAATGAATTCTATAGTTAGCCAGAGAGCTTTATTTTGTTTCACTTTTTTGAAAAGTGTTGGTTCTGGGTATGCATATTAATGAATATCACCAGAAAAATACACTCCAGTGACTAAGCCTGGGAGCTTAGTCTAACAGCTTCTGCCCTTCTCTCTTCCTCCTCTCTTTCACCTCAAGGAGTGGGCAAGCCAGCACCTTTTCTCAGCACCATGCATAGCCAAGTGGACGCAGAGAAAATGCTGAACTTTCAGAATTTCTTGAGGCTCCTGAAAGCCTGTGTGTCATCATGAAACAGAAGTTCATCTTATAAATCTGTCTTTCATAGAAGCTTCAGTTACTGATGCCAAGTGTCAACGTATCAGATTGTTGGCTAATTTTAGCTTTCTCAATGTCTTGCAGACATGTAATTAACACCACAGTTCAGCAGCCATTCAGACACTGAGTTCCATTTTGCATCATGATTTTTGAGACCTTGGCCATTAGCGTTAAGGTTCAAAGTCTGAAAGTGCCATCTACATGTGGGATGTCTCCTGTTCCTCCATACCTCCACTTGTCTGTCACTTTAAAATCAGAATCAAAATGGTCCAAGCTCCCATTTCACGTATTGTAGGATGTCCAGTGCCTTCTTGGATATATCTGGGAATCTCAGAGGGCTTTTGCACTCCCAGTCACTTCTCGTGTGGAATTCTAGATGGGTCCATGTGGTGTGTGATGTCTTGCCTCCTGAAGCTGTTGTGTCCTCTTCACCTTACTTAAACATTGCCCACCCCCTGCCTCAGAACATCCCCAGATGTTCTGGCAACTTATGTGTAGCAGGCTTTTACTGAAGGCTTGAAAATGGCTGATCTGGACCATGGCTCAAGACAAAACAGAAACCAAGTTAAAATGGAATAGTCAACGTTGTACATTTCCTTAGCCTCTCCCACCATAGGAATTTTCTCATCATTTGCCTTTCCTCTTGGGCTCCCCTGTGCTGCTATATGGCCGGGGCTTTTCACTTCCTCCAGCTCTCTTATCTCAGCTTCTCTCATTTTGGATTACTCCTTAATCTTGTCTAGTGACCCATCAATCTCTAGACTCCAAATTCACACTACTTTTGTATAGAGGGTAAAAAACATTTTTGTTTTTTCCCTCCTATTAGAATTCCGTGTAGACATGGAGCCGTCTTTGTTTAGAAGACTGCTTTAATGAGAGCTTGGGGAGAGAGTGAGCTTTCGACCCTCATGTCACAGGTCTCACTCCAAAGCTTCAGTGGAAGGGGATAGAGCTGGGAGGACAAGAGAGGCCTCAGAAAGTTGGAGAGAGAGCTGTGTGAGATCAAGTAGCAAATGTAAAAAGCCATGTCTGCTCATTTCTGCTTGCTAGGCTAATGTCAGAAACCTCTGACTCTGTGATGACATCCAACTCTCTGGAAACATGTGTTGAAGACAAAAGAGGATACATCACACAGCACTCTCCATGTCTTTTGCCTGAGTCACTAGATTCCTTAAAAGATAAGTGACCCTACTCCTTGCCTTTTCCTACACATAAGATTTCATCTTATGGGGTTAGCAATTGTGCCTCTATAATCTATAACCAGATGTACTGTTACATCCAACTTGGATGTGATTTTGCATGTACTAAACCTCTACCACCTGTATATAAGCAGTGGGCTAATATACTGTACCAGAGCAGTCTGATAGAGCTCTCTCTCTAAAGAACTGTTCCCTGGCTATAGGCTTCCTTCAGTCCACAGCCCTCAGTAAGACTTCTGAATAAAGCTAACTTTAATTCTTTAAAAGCTTGATTTTTTTCTCTAGTTGACACCTGTGAGAGTTGAAAGTCCAAGTGAAATCCCAGTAGAAATTTTGGGATTGGTGATGTTTAGAGTGTCCACCAGCAGTTGTTCATGTTACTGTGATATATATCTCTTCTTTGGGCTCCCTGTGGAATATTCAGTTAAGGAGGACATTATTAAGGCATTCTTGCTGTGGGTAGACTCTTCTGGGAAATTGGAGAGGAAATGTTGTATATGAAGTTCATGTAACTGAAGAAGTCTCCACAGCAGCAGGAACCAGGGTACTGAGAGGGCCATGAGGAAATCAGCTTTTGAGACATGAGGAAATGTAGGGACAAGAATGTTCTGGAATGTGCAGATATTTAGGAGTTGAGCTTTGGGACTTCATTAGGCAGTGAGATTGATGAGAGCTAAGGTCCCAGCAGGAAACAGTTGGCATTCTCAGACTAGGCTATCTGAGGAGAATTTAACTCAGGGCTGTCTTCAAAACAATGAGTAGAGTCCAGGGAAACCAACAAGAAAGAGTGGAGAATCCTGGGGTTGTTGTCAGTGCTGGGGGAGAAAGTCAGGTTTATTGCTGGGTAAATGCTGCACCTGACATCCCAGCATGGTGAGGACCAAAAGGTCTTGGGATGGCACATGGCTTGTGTGTTAGCTTCTTATGGTTGCTGTAATAAATTACTACACATTTAGTCACTTGAACTAATACATATGTATTATCGTCTTATAACTGTGAAGGTCAGCAGTCCACAATGGGCCTCCTAGGGCTAAAATCAAGGTGTTGGCAGGGCTGTGTTCCTCCTGGAAGCTCTAGGGGAGGAGAATTTGCTTCCCTGCCTTTTCCAGCTTCTAGCGGCTGCACATGTTCCTCAGCTCCTGGTCCCCCAGCAATCCTATCCCTCCAACCTCTTGCTTCTGCCATCCCATGTCCTACTTCCTCTTCTGTGGTCAAATCTCCCTCTGCCTCTGTCTTATTCAGACACTTGTGATTACACTTAAAGTTGCCTCCAGATAAAAGAATCATCTCCGCATCTTGATCTCTTGCAAATCACATCTTGCAAGGTCTTTTTGACCAGGCAAGGTAACACAGTCACAGGTTCTGGGGATTAGGACGTGGACCTCTTGGGGGTGGGCAGGGAGGAGCAACAGTATTTTGCTTACCACAGCGTGGAACACTCCAGGCTCCACATTTGTTCACCTTGGTTCCCACAGGCAGACCAAACCACATCACCTTTGCTGTAGGAACGACTCTAGCTGTGCCACTGGGTATCATGCATCCCACCTGCAATATTAGTTTCCTATCAGAGAGATGCAGGGGTTTCTCCGTAGAGACTACACTTGGAGAAACCCAGCTCCACACTGTCTGGTGTTGCTCACTCTGCAAGTATGTCTGCTCCCTGGCTACTGTGTAAGCTGCTAACAACAAAGCCAACAAACTATTCTCTGTATCCTCCCAGCAGCCTCATGGGGACTCGCACATGGTAGGTGCTTGGTAAATGTTGTGGCTCATCAGTCTGCTTACAGGGCTGTTTTGAGTAGTTGGGCTGGATGAAGTACATCCTGAATAGGAGTTTAGGGTTTTTTTTCCCCCCCAAGGGCAATAGGGAGTCACTGAAGGTGTTAAGTAAGAGCATGACAAGATTTGTGGCAAGAAATGGGAAAAGATTTGATGTTCCAATAAGAGGAGGCTTTGGGCAAATATGTGGAGACAGGAATTTTGAAAATACAGGTTTGGGGACTGCTAAGATTTCATGGGGTGATGTGGGGAAGATTTTCTTCTGATTTGCCTCCATCAACACTTTTTAATTGTGTGCACACACACTTTCACCCTCAGGCTCTGAGCCTGATTATCTTTGTAACCCCCACAGTGTAGCACTGGCCAGGCACATAGTAGGCGTTAATTAAAATTTTGGTGAGTCATACTGAACTTGGCAAGCCACTTGACCTTGACTGTTTCAGGCTTCAGTTTTCTTTCTTTCTTTCCTTCTTTTTTTTTTTTCAAGACAGAGTCTTACTCTGTCGCCCAGGCTGGAATGCAGTGGTGCGATCTCGGCTCACTGAAACTTCTGTCTCCTAGGTTCAAGCAATTCTCCTGCCCCAGCCTCTCGAGCAGCTGGGATTACAGGCGCCTCCTACCATGCCTGGCTAATTTTTGTATTTTTAGTAGAGACAGGGTTTCACCATGTTGGCCTGGCTGGTCTCAAACTCCTGACCTCAAGTGATCCATCCGCCTTGGCCTCCCAGAGTACCACCACACCCGACTAGGCTTTAGGTTTCTATTTGTAAAACAAAAGAGTGAGACTAGAGCCCTCACAACTCTGACTCCGCAGTATTTAAAATCCTGCTTCTTTTCATGGACAGCATTTATCTGGAGACCCATATTTGGGAGGGGAGTTGGGCTGGAAAACTCTGAGGATTTCCACAACTCTGGGACTTTGAGATTTATAGCTGCTTCTAATATTTATCAAGAATTTGTGTGTGCCAGAGACTACCTCAGGCCTTGCAGGGGGTCATCTCATCAAATCTTTGCAAGAGTCCTATAAAGAAAGGCACTATTAGCCCCATTCTACAGATGAGGAAACTGGGACTCAGAGAGTCAAGGGGCTTGACAAGGTCGCACAGTCAGGGGAGACAGAGCTGGGGTTTGAACACAGTTCCCTGACTCCAGAAACCAGCCTTTATTCTGTGCTCTGATGTTTGGATTCTTCTTTCAGTTTTGTTTTGTTTTGTTTTGTTTTAACCTCTAAACACCTCAAGCGTGTATATCCCAGGAAGAAAGACATTCTCTTACATTGCCACAGTTCAGTTTTCAAAAGCAGGGAATTTACCATCTCTTCAACGTTATCATCTAATCCACAGCTTATTTTCAAAGTGTTTCAACTGTCCCAGTAATCTTCTCTTTATTCTCTGTCCAAGATCTAATCCAGGATTGTGCATTGTATTGAGTTGTCATGTCTTCTTAACATTTCCTCTGGAGCAGTTCTCGGCCTTTCTTTGTTTCTTGACTTTGACATCTTTGAAGCTTCCAAGCCCTCAATGTGAGCTTCCCCGATCCTTCCCTGGGTTTAGATTCAGGTTGTGCATTTTTGCCAGGGACGATGCAGAAATGATCTGAATTTTCCCTGGTGCATTGTATCTGGAGGCACCTGCTATTGGTTTGTCTTATTCCTGGTGAAGTTGATCACTTATGGTTAATAGGTTTTGCCACTGTAAAGATACAGTTTCCCCCTTTATAATGAATAAGTGATTTGTGGGGAGATACTTTGAGACTAATAAATATATTGCTGTTCATCACACTTTCATTCATTGGTTTTAGCATCCTTTGAGGGTTTTCTAACTCCATCATTCCTTTTGCAGTTCTTTAGTTGGCTTAGAGCTTCTCTTCCTCCCACCCTCCATTGATTCATTTTATTCACATTTATGTATATTGACAGGGACTCATGGAGCCATTACAATCTATGCAAGCTCATCTCCCACTGGTTGTTTTTGCCAGGTGAGCTATTGCTTCATCATTTGTTCCCAGTGTGAATTCAGCTCATCTTATCATTTGAAAATCCAAAGGCTTCAACTGCCTGGAAATCTTCAGTTTGAGCTAGAAAGGAGCGAAATCACAGACGTCTGCCCTAAGGAGGAGGGAGAGGAGTGAGTGTTTGGGGAGTCTGACTGCTCACTCCATCCCCATCTAGCTCATCTTCCAGCAATGGCCATCCTCCAGCAATGGGGTGCACCGCAGGGTCAGGGGAGGTGGCCTCCAATTCTGTGGTTTCCTGGTGGTGGTCATTTCTATATGTCAGCCTCTCTCCTTCCTCTGTTTGTGGTTGTGGAACTGTAGATGCCTCTTTAAGAAGCAGGAGCGTTTATGAGCTCCCCCAGAGAAATCCAGGAAGGTCATTTAAGACTCATCTTGCAGTTTTCTCTTCTTAAAGAGTGAATTCAGATGAGGTTAAGTTCCCTTGCAACCCGTTCTTCCTAGTCATAGTACTATGTGTGTTTAACATCTTTTTTCTTTCCCTCCCTCTCTTCCTCCCCCTTTCCTTTTTACCTTCTTTCATCCCTCCTTCTTTTCCTTTAGCAAATTAATGCTCTTGAACACCTACTATGCATTTATCCACGAACAAGACAAACACAACTTGTTCTCAAGCTCTCCTGTAGCAAACATACATTAAACAATGTCGCAATTAAATGCATGATCACACACTTTGATAAGTGCTGCCACAGAATGTCAGAGGAGGGATGTACAGGCTGATGTGACAAATGAAGAAGCAAAGGCACAGACTCCATAGCCACCACCCAGAGTCAGGGAAGGTGTAGAAGCCAGACCTCCCCACTACCCACCCTGCCCTCCATCACTCAACCCAAGCCCTACGTGTTGAGGGAGCAAACCTCACCATGATCTCAGCTGAGCCAAGCATAAGGCTGCTCTCAGGCTAATTAACGATGCCCTTCTTGTATAGGAAGAATTGCTGGGAGTTGTAGGAGAGCAAATATTTACCTTCTCCACCAACCAGAGAGTCAGCTTAACTAAAATGCGAACATCTATCTCTTGTGTAAAATAAGACCTGCACGGGTGTTAGATCAGATGAAGGTGGCTCTATAAGACCTGTCTCCTTCTCTGCCAGGTCTTTCGCCTCTGCTCTCTGTCTATGTCTGTCTTGGGTCTGTCTCTGGCAGTTTCTCTGCCTCGTGTTCTCTGTGTCTCTGTTTCTGCCAGTCAGCTGCCTCTGTCTCAGTCGCTCTCTGTCTCACCTCTCTCCCCACCTCTTTCCCCAGCTTCCCATTCTGTATCCCAGCCAGGATCAATTCCTTGAAGTGTCCCTGGGATGCCACCTTCTTCCACCCTCCCAGCCATTGCAGGTGTTCTTCTACTTTCTGGGAGCGGTGGTGTCTGTGCCCCCTTCCCAAATTTCTGCCTATGTTATTTATCCTTTAGGTCTGAGTTTAAATGTCACCTTATACTTTGAGAATCCTAAACTCCACAAGGGCAATGATTTTTTTTTTTCACTGCTTGCTATGGTCTGCAGATTTGTGTCTTCTCCTTCCTCCCACCTACGATATCACTCCCCACCCCAAATTCCTGTGTTGAAATTCTAACTTTCAAGGTTATGGTGTTAGGTAGTGGGACCTTTGGGAGGTGGTTAGATCATGGGCTGGAGCCCTCGTGAGTGGGATTAGTGCTCTTATGAAAGAGGCCCGAGAGAGACCCCTTGCCCTTCCACCATGTGAAGACACAGTGAAAAGACGGCCATTTATGAACCAGGAAGTGGGTCCTCATCAGACATCAAACCTGCTGGTGCTTTGATCTTGGACTTTCCAGCCTCCAGAACTATAAGAAATAAATTTCTGTTATTTTTAAAGCTCTTCTGGCAGCCTAAACAGACTGAGACACTGCTGTATCCCTAGTACCTTTTAATGAGATTTCTATGACTGTAACTTATTTGCTGATTGAATTAATTGCATCTAGAACAGTGCCTGGCACATAGCAAGTGCTCAGTCAATATTTGTTGAATGAGTAAGTAAATGAATCAATAGTAGGTCTGTTCTGATCTCCCTCAATCTGGGTGTGTGCCCCCATAGCACCCTGGCCTACCACTGTCATAGTTCTTATCTCTGTTGTAATCACTTAGTTGTGGCTTAGGCTGCTGTAACAAGACCTCAACAACAATCCAAAGGCATCAGGAATAAAGAAGTTTATTTCTTTTACGTGAAACAGTCCAGGGCGACTGCTCCAGGTCAACAAGTGGTCCTTACAGTTATTCATGGACCCATTGGCCTGGGCTGACAGCAGCTCTGCCATCCTCAACACCTGGCAGGCAGGAGCCGCTTCTTGCAGCAGACGTTAAAGAGCATAGAGAAGCAGCTGGAATTTGGGGGCCAACCTGGAAGACACACACAGGCCTTCAACTCACATTCTGATGGAGACAGGTGGCTGCTCCTGTCTGCAGGAGCAGGGAAGGCTGGGAAATGCAGTCCAGCATGTGCCCTGGAAGAAGGGGAGAAAAGACTTGCTGGGCAGTTGGCAGCCTCTGTCACATCTGGGTGCCTGTGTGAATTGCTCACTGGACTGTAAGTCCTATGAGGGCAGAGAACATGTCTGTGCAGTCATCTCTGTGTCTCTAGTGCCTGATGCACAGCCTGACTCATTATAGATCCGTAGTTCCCAGATGTGTATGGCTATATATTGGAATCATGTGGAATATTTAAAACATCCTAATGTTTGGCTTCCACCATCACCTCACTTCCCCACTTTTTTTTTTTTTTTTTTTGAGACAGCACTTTGCTCTGTTGCCCAGGCAGAAGTGCAGTGTTACAATCATAGCTCACAGCAGTCTTAAACTCATGGACTCAAGGGATCCTCCTGCTTCAGCCTCCTGAGTAGCTAGGACTACTGGCACATGCCACCGTGCTTAGCTAATTTAAAATTTTTTTTTGGAGATGGGGGTCTTACTACATCACTCAGGCTGGTCTTGAACTCCTGGCCTCAAGTGATCCTCCCACCTTGGCATCTCAAAGTGTTGGGATGACAGGTATAAGCCACCATGCCTGGCTTGCTCCCACTCTTGAACATTCTTGTATAATTGCTATGGTGTGGGACTTTGGTATTGGGATTTTTAAGTTTCCTAGATGGTCCTAATATGTAGAAAGATTTAGGGACCACTGCCATTGACCCTGAATAAATGAATACATGCATGCATGAATGACCAGATGTGCCAAGAGATGTTGACATACTGTGCCAGAGGCTACAGACTAATATTTTGGTAGATGACATGTTTTGTTTGCCTTGTATGGGACTTAATTTTTTTTAATTATGCCAATTCCCAAGATTTAAAAGCTGGAACATGCCATATCATACTTCGGACTTTTGGTCTCTCTTGAAAAATCAGATGATTTGGCAACACTGGGATCCTCGAGGATGTTCTCATGTTCTTCTTTATGTTTACTGCCCATCCCTTCACCCATTTGTTGCCTATGTGGAAGCTGAAAGGCATTTGTATATGATTCTATCATCTGAGTAAACTTCTGTGCATTATTTCAAGAATTTCAGCTTTTTCTAGAGTCAGGTTCCTTTGAGAGAGAGAGAGTGATGTGTTGTCAAGGCCATTCTAGACTGGGCACTTTTCCTGCCTCTGCCTTCAATCCATTTGATCCAACAGCCCCCAGCCCAGCCCACTGGAAACAGAAATAGATTCTGTTGATTTCATCAGTGTTCTTGGATGTGGGCAGACGGTGTAGTGGGATGAGCTCTGAACCAGAAGTCAGGGTGTGGGGTGCTTCCCTGGGTTTGCATTAATTCAGTAATCTTAGAGAAAGGACATTTTTCCTTCCCAGCTCTCATCTGTAAAAGGAGGCAATTGAACTCAGTCATCTTTCAGTTCCCTTTCTACTCTCTGTCTCTCAGAATTACGTCCCATTTTAAAGATCCAGCGTTTTCTCTTTTGAAAAGGGTCATTTCTGAGGTAGAAATCTGCTTGGTTTATGACTCGTCCCTGAAATAAAGCTACTGACATGTCTTTTCCTGATAGAAATCAGCCATTTGCCAATGCTGCATCCAGCCATGCAAAGCTATAGGGCAATTAATTAAATCAGTAAATAAATTATTGTCATACAAATCCCATTAACAGGTGAGAAAGGAGAGATTACGTCTTTTAGAAGAGAGCTTAAACATTAATGTCTGACATCTTTTAAAGAAGAGTTCCTTTTTTATCTCTCTACCAGACTAATAGTTTGTTTATAGCAAATGCTCCCAGAAAGAGATGTATTAAAAACCCTGATTCACCATGAGCTGAATTAGAGTTTTCTCTCTCTCTCTCTCTCTCTCTTTTTTAAGGAACCTCACCAAGGAGTCCAGATGTCTGTATCTGCAGGACAGTGTCTCGATGGGATGCTTAATAATGCATTCCTGTCTGGTCACTGTTGAGGTAGTTGTGCATGCAAAGTGGTTTCTGAAGGAAGGGGGCCTCCTTTCTCCTTCACACTGAAGGTGAAGGAGATAGCTTGGAGGTAGATATGGTTCTCTCATCAGCAGGGAGAGAAACTGCCTGAACATCTATTATAAGCCTCACAGCACTGCAATTTTATCTTTGTAGAATGTGCCTAAAGTAGACAAACGCCACGAGTAATAATGTAGTGGACTTTGTAGTTGTCTCACTGTCTTAGTTTGGGTTCCTACAAAATAGACCCCCAAGTCAGAGATCCAAGTGTAAGTGGTTTATTGGGAATGTGGTCCCAGGAAACACTAGGCGGGGAGTGGGGACGTAAGAAAGTAAGAGAAGGGAGACAAATAGGGTGAGTCACCAACCCAGTTACTACTGAGGGCAACCAGAACTTAATCCCACTGGGCAAACCTGAGAGCCACTGTAGAACATGCACCTCGTTTGTTCCATCTAAGGAGTGAGGGAACTGGGGTATTTATACACCTACTCTATCATTATTGGTTGAAGGTTGCTCCTAGGTAAGTTAATTTCCTGATACTTCTCCTTGACATGAGTGACAGTAGAGAGGCCAGTAGGGTGCACTGCAACGGTAAGGCCCAAGAGATAGGTGGTGCATAAGAGAGGATACTGCTATGCCCAATAGCCAACTCCCCTCTTAATACATGCCTTAATTTTTGTTCCACATCTTTCCTATTTAGCTTTTGGAGGATGATAAATCTACCTTCACTCCAGGATCTAGGTCTAAACTAATTGTTATAATCCTACCCCTGGCTACAGTTATGGGTTCAGGGGGAGCATATGGACAAGTTAGGCCAATGAGGAGCTAGGACAAGTTAGGCCAATGAGGAGCTCATTCTTCTGAGATGGCATCCAAAGTCAGCCTTCTCTCCCCTTGTCTGGACCTGGGGAATTAAAGCCTAGAGCCTTGGGAGTTGTTGGGGACCATCTTGAAACCATGGAGAGACAGATGGAAGATGAAGCCAGCACCACAGAAGCCAGGGAAAAGAAACAAAACCTGAATGCTGGTCTCACCAGTGAGCTGCCGAATCAAGTCATCCTTGACACGTGGCCTTCCTTAGGACTTTTGGTTATTTGAGCCAATGAATCACTTTATTATTTAACCCTGTTGTTGAGTTTTCTGTTGCTTGTAAATGCACACTCCCTATATGAATCACACACACATGCTCAGCTTGGGCGAGGGAGGTGAAGTGAGGATGTGGGCTTCATCATGTGATGTTGGTGGGATAATGAAATGACAGAACTATTCTGGAAGCCATATGCATAGCAGGCAGCACAGTGCTGTGATTGTGAGTGTGCCTTTTGGAAGCAGACAGATCTGGCTTTTGTTCTTGGTTCTGCTGGTTTGTAGTTGTGTGACGTTGAAAGGTTACAGACCTTTTTAGCCTCAGTTTACCCATCTATAAAATGAAGGATAATAAAAATACCAGCCTTATAGTATTGTTCAGAGGTAAAGGAGTACAAGGCCTGGCATGAAGTCCATGCTCAACATATATTAATACTAGTTATTATTCCCTTTATGGAGAGACAATGTGGTCACAAGGATCAGAAGCCTTAAGAATGTGCATAAGAGTCAGATAAATGCCTAAAAATATATGTATGAGGCTGGGCATGGTGGCCCATGTCTGTAATCCCAACACTTTGGGAGGCTGAGGCAGGAGGGCTGCTTGAGCCCAGGAGTTTGAAACAGCCTAGGCAACATAGTAAGACCCTGTTCCTATTTTTTAAAAAAAGTTTTTAAATAAAAATATATGTATGAGAATTTTGTTTGTACCAATGTTTAAATTGGCAAAAAATTGGAAGCAACATAAATCTTTAACCAATTATAGTATGACTATAGTTTAATAACTGGGGTTATTAAAATGATGATGTGTATAGTAATATTATTGTCATGCAAAGATGCTTTTTACATATTGTAAGACAAAATCAATAAATTTAAATTTAAAGCAGTACATAAAGATTAGTGCTGCTTTTACAAGATAGGGTGTATACCCCAATGTTCAGATTTGCTCCCTTTGGGGATAGGATGTGGTGTTAGGGGTAAGTTTCAAGCCTTTCTTTTCATGTTATTTAGGTATTTAATTATACAATGAGCACATATGACCTTTGTAATCAGAAAATGCCAATTTTTTATATTTTCAAAACACAAACGAGGTCCAATTCTCCTGACTTGCTAAATTATTAAATGCCCCTCATTTTCCTAAACATAAGATGTGTTTTCACTATTTCCCACAAACGGTATGGCTCACAGAAAGGATTTTTTCGTAACCTTTATTTGTTTCTTGTTACTAGTAATATGTGTCCCTAACAAAAAATTCAATTATAAAAACTTATTACTTAGTTCCTGCATCTTCCACCCTCACCCTGTTACTCACTCCTAAATTCAAAATGTGTGTATTTTTAGCTTTTCAATGCATAAACTTATCTCCTGTGTTTATTTTCTATGTATATGCTAATACATATCTCTTGTATGTCTTCTGTTCAAAACCACAATCATTGGTAAGCCACTTCTTTGACTTAACCTTTCAACAAAACATAAATATTGCATTATATGAGCAGACAAGTCTTTTTTTTTTTTTTTTGAGAAGGAGAGTCTCAATTTCAAAAAATAATTTTAAAAAATTTGCTTCTTCAGATCAATAACTAGAATGTATACATATATTTTTCTTCTATCAACATATAATTTATATAAGTAAAAAATACACAGGTCACCAAGTACAGAATTTGATGAGTTTTGACAAATATATATTTTTTAAAAACACAGGACCATGCTATATAGACTTCCTTGCAACTTGCTTTTTTTCATTTTGCAATATATCTTGAGCCTCTTTCCTTATCTATCCCATTCTTTTAATAGCTGTACAGGCTCCCATCATTGTGACTGTATGATCATTTATTTCCCCAACCCCCTTTAGATGAACATTTCGGTGGTGTCCAGTTTTTTTTGTTTTTGCTTTTTTTGCTGTTATAAACAGTGCAGTGAATATCCTTGTACATCTATCTTTGTGCCCTTGTGGGATAATTTTTTATAGGTGGATTGTTATTGATGTCTAAGCACGATCGATTCAGACTGTTTCTCGTGGAATGCTCAAGAGATGTAATCTCTGTTCTCAGAAGGGCCCCAGCTAGACAAACAAACACGATTCCACTCCTGCTTTTCCATTATGGCCCTGACCTCAGCTTTCATGTCAACCCCTCCCAAAGATGAGGGATTCTGGCAGAGCCCACTTCATTAATCCCCAAGTTTCAAATTTTGTACCTAGGTCAAATCTTATCCATTCAATCAGGGCAACTTTGGAGTTTGCATTCATCAAAGGAATGCCACCTCTGTGCTGGGCTCTTTTGGGCTATGAGATACTCTTTTGGGCTATGCAGTACACACAGAGGAGGCAACAAGTAAGGAAACAAGTAATGCAGAAAACTGAAGTGAGCCACTTCCTGAAGCCCCACCTGGCTAACCGCAGAGGGTGATGGGTGCTGATCTCAGATGTCCTACTTTGCAAATAGCCCTACCAGCTCTAACTGGAAGTGGGGGAAATTTCTCTCTGGTGAAAAATAAAGTATTATTCCTGTTTCTTGCCTGATCTGCAGAGAAATATGCTCCTTTCTCTTGTTAGACCCAGGAAAGTCCTAAGATTGACGATTTCACAGAAACAAGTCCCAGATTTTTCAGAGGCAACAAAGAATAGTGAAAAGAACAAGGTCTGGAGGTTAGAAAGATGTAAGTTTGAATCGTAGTTATGATTGGCTGGACAATGGCCCTCCAAAGATGTCTATGCCCTAATTTCTGGAAACTGTGAATATGTTATCTTATGTAGCAGAAGGGACTTTGAAGATGCAATAAAGTTAAAGGTTTTGAGGTGGGAAGATTATCATGGATTACAATGATGTTTATATAGGAGAGGCAGGAAGGTCAGAGTTCGCAGCAGGACAAGTGACAATGGCAAGAGAGGCCAGAGTTATGTTCCACCATGAGTCAAGGTGTGTAGGCATCCTCTAGAAGCTGGAAAAGTCATGGAAATGATTCTCCCTTAGAGCCCGCAGAAGGAGCGCAGCACTGACAATCCATTTGACTTCTGACTGTCAGAACTGTAAGATAATAAATCTGTGTTGTCTTAAGTCACCAAGTTCGTGGTAATTTGTTATAGTGGAAGTAGGATATTAATTCAGCAGCCTGTCCACTTACTGCTCTGTGACTCTAGACACGCTCTTAACTGCTTTGAGCCTCAGTTTATCATTTGTAAAATGAACACCCTCTTCTCGGTGTGTGTGTTTTTAAACAATTGGAAATAAAACATCTAAACCACCTGCCTTAGTTCCTGTAGCATAATAGGTGCCAAGCAAATAAACAGAAGGCATTCTTATTATTGTATTATTGATAATTTAATTCCTCTACAGCGTAAAAGATTGAAGACCTAAGAACACAAACCGTGAACCAATGACAAAATAGAACTAGAGATTTATATTCAATGAAAAAAGTAAGAGTAGAAATTTGGTTCAAGGAAAAGACTACATGTGTAGGCATATGGATTTCAGGAATTGTTCCACGTGAGCTTCAAATTTGGCACTGAGTTTCCTAGCTGCCAAAGTGAAAAGGGAGATATGTCAAGTTTTATACTTTTCAATAACAAAGAGAGGGAAGAATCTAATTACTCAAGGAAAGCAAAACCTTTCTTAGTACCATAAGAAATCTCTCCCTGTATTTTTCCTTTGGCTTGCTTAGTACAAGTATGGTCACCTAATTGTGTGATTATCTATTTAAATCTGTCTCCTCTTACTAAACTAATTATTCTCAACCTTGGCTTCACCCTAAAATCACCCAGGACCTTTCAAAAATAACAATGCCTGGTTCTGCTTCAAACTAATTACACCAGAAGCTCTGGGAGTGGAGCTGATATCAGTATTTTTAAAAAGCATCCCAGGTGGTTCTGGTGACAGCCAGGGTTGAAAAAACACTTTGCTTTGCTGTTTTCTCCCTCAAGGTAGTAACTGGATCTGCTTATTGACAACTTTATTCCCAATACCTAGCCTAGTGCCTGGCACTTAGTAGGTCCTCAATGGCTCTTTTTAATTAATTCTTTTGGCACAGGTGGACCATTCACCTGATTTTTAAAATATCAAAAGGTATACAGTGGAATGTCTTCCTCCTTACCTATCTTTTATTCATCTAGTTCTCACTTCTTCCCAGTCCCCTACTCCAGGGGGTCATTGTTATAGTTTATTCCAGGATAACTTTATGCAAAGATAGGTAAAATTGAACATATATATATATATATATATATATGCATACCTAGTTAAATACACACATATGTGTCTGTTTAAGTACTGTTGAGTTACTGGCCCTAATCCTTCACTCTCTGATGGTGTTATACAGGCACACCCTTGCCAGAGCTCATGCTGGGTAGAGTGTTCTTTGCTCCTTGACTTTGGGCTTGGTCATGTGACTTGTTTTAGCCAATGGGATGTTAGCTGATAACATGAGAGTCTTGAAATGTTTTTGTGTGATTGGTCTTGCCCTCTTGAGCTTCATGATCCCTCATGAGAAGAGCATGCCCTGGTTAACTATTATCCCTTCATCCTAGCCCTTGAATGAAAAGAGAGGAACAGACTAAACAGCATCTGTAGCTTGCAGATGAGAGAAGGGTCGCCCTGCTGAGCCCTGCCAAGATCAGCAGAGCCCCAATTAGCTCTCAGATCTATGAGCGTGAGAATAAACAATTACTTTTTAAAAAAGTTTTGCAGTGATTTATTAGGCAGCATTACTGGGGGAATGCCATATCCTTTATGCCTTGTTATTTGCTAATATGTCATGTAAATTTTTCTAAATCAGTAAATCTCATCATATCTTTTAAAAAAATGGTACATGGGGTAGAGAGTCAAAGGCTGGTTAACTGATACAAAAGTACTGCCAGATAGGAGAAATAAGTGTGAAGAAATATGGGGTGACTATAATTAATAACAATTTATTGTATAACCTCAAATAACTAAAAGAGAGAATTTTGAATGTTCCCAACACAAAGAAATGATAAATGTTCGACGTGAGGATATGCTGCATTGGTCATTACACATTGTATACATATGTAATATATTATTGACATCATGCTTTTTCTTTTTTCTTTCTTTTTTTTTTTTCTTTTTTTGAGATGGAGTTTTGCTCTTGTTGCCCAGGCTGGAGTACAATGGGGTGATCTCACTCACCACAACCTCCGCCTCCCTGGTTCAAGCAATTCTCCTGCCTCAGCCTCCAGAGTAGCTGGGATTACAGGTGTGCACCACCAAGCCCAGCTAATTTTGTATTTTTGGTAGAGACAGGGTGTCACCTTGTTGGTCAGGCTGGTCTTGAACTCCTGACCTGAGGTGATTTGCCCACCTTGGCCTCCCAAAGTGCTGGGATTACAGATGTGAGCCACCACACCTGGCCCACACTTTTTTTTTTTATTATACTTTAAGTTCTAGGGTACATGTGCATAACGTGCAGGTTTGTTACATATGTGTACTTGTGCCATGTTGGTGTGCTGCACCCATCAACTCGTCAGCACCCATCAATTCGTCATTTATATCAGGTATAACTCCCAATGCAATCCCTCCCCGCTCCCCCCTCCCCATGATAGGCCCCGATGTGTGATGTTTCCCTTCCTGAGTCCAAGTGATCTCATTGTTCAGTTCCCACCTATGAGTGAGAACATGCGGTGTTTGGTTTTCTGTTCTTGTGATAGTTTGCTAAGAATGATGGTTTCCAGCTGCATCCATGTCCCTACAAAGGATGCAAACTCATCCTCTTTTATGGCTGCATAATATTCCATGGTGTATATGTGCCACATTTTCTTAATCCAGTCTGTCACAGATGGACATTTGGGTTGATTCCAAGCATTGCTATTGTGAATAGTGCTGCAATAAACATACGTGTGCATGTGTCTTTATAGCAGCATGATTTATAATCCTTTGGGTATATACCCAGTAGTGGGATGCCTGGGTCATATGGTACATCTAGTTCTAGATCCTTGAGGAATCGCCGTACTGTTTTCCATAATGGTTGAACTAGTTTACAATCCCACCAACAGTGTAAAAGTGTTCCTATTTCTCCACATCCTCTCCAGCACCTGTTGTTTCCTGACTTTTTAATGATTGCCATTCTAACTGGTGTGAGATGGTATCTCATTGTGGTTTTGATTTGCATTTCTCTGATGGCCAGTGATGATGAGCATTTTTTCATGTGTCTGTTGGCTGTATGAATGTCTTCTTTTGAGAAATGTCTGTTCATATCCTTCGCCCACTTTTTGATGGGGTTGTTTGTTTTTTTCTTATAAATTTGTTTGAGTTCTTTGTAGATTCTGGATATTAGCCCTTTGTCAGATGAGTAGATTGCAAAAACTTTCTCCCATTCTGTAGGTTGCCTGTTCACTCTGATGGTAGTTTCTTTTGCTGTGCAGAAGCTCTTTAGTTTAATCATATCCCATTTGTCAATTTTGGCTTTTGCTGCCGTTGCTTTTGGTGTTTTAGACATGAATTCCTTGCCCATGCCTATCTCCTGAATGGTACTACCTAGGTTTTCTTCTAGGGTTTTTATGGTATTAGGTCTAACATTTAAGTCTCTAATCCATCTTGAATTAATCTTCGTATAAGGAGTAAGGAAAGGATCCAGTTTCAGCTTTCTACTTATGGCTAGCCAATTTTCCCAGCACCATTTATTAAATAGGGAGTCCTTTCCCCATTTCTTGTTCCTCTCAGGTTTGTCAAAGATCAGATGGCTGTAGATGTGTGGTATTATTTCTGAGGACTCTGTTCTGTTCCATTGGTCTATATCTCTGTTTTGGTACCAGTACCATGCTGTTTTGGTTACTGTCGCCTTGTAGTATAGTTTGAAGTCAGGTAGCGTGATGCCTCCAGCTTTGTTCTTTTGACTTAGGATTGTCTTGCCAATGCGGGCTCTTTTTTGGTTCCATATGAACTTTAAAGCAGTTTTTTCCAGTTCTGTGAAGAAAGTCATTGGTAGCTTGATGGGGATGGCATTGAATCTATAAATCACCTTGGGCAGTATGGCCATTTTCACGATATTGATTCTTCCTATCCATGAGTATGGTATGTTCTTCCATTTGTTAGTGTCCTCTTTTATTTCACTGAGCAGTGAGTGGTTTGTAGTTCTCCTTGAAGAGGTCCTTTACATCCTTTGTAAGTTGGATTCCTAGGTATTTTATTCTCTTTGAAGCAATTGTGAATGGAAGTTCATTCATGATTTGGCTCTCTGTTTGTCTGTTCCTGGTGTATAAGAATGCTTGTGGTTTTTGCACATTGATTTTGTATCCTGAGACTTTGCTGAAGTTGCTTATCAGCTTCAGGAGATTTTGGGCCGAGACAATGGGGTTTTCTAGATATACAATCATGTCATCTGCAAGCAGGGACAATTTGACTTCTTCTTTTCCTAACTGGATACCCTTTATTTCTTTCTCTTGCCTGATTGCCCTAGCCAGAACTTCCAAGACTATGTTGAATAGGAGTGGTGAGAGAGGGCATCCCTGTCTTGTGCCAGTTTTCAAAGGGAATTTTTCCAGTTTTCACCCATTCAGTATGATATTGGCTGTGGGTTTGTCATAAATAGCTCTTATTATTTTGAGGTACGTTCCATCAATACCAAATTTATTGAGCGTTTTTAGCATGAAGGGCTGTTGAATTTTGTCAAAAGCCTTTGCTGCATCTATTGAGATAATCATGTGGTTCTTGTCTTTGGTTCTGTTTATATGCTGGATTACGTTTATTGATTTGTGAATGTTGAATCAGCCTTGCATCCCAGGGATGAAGCCCACTTGATCATGGTGGATAAGCTTTTTGATGTGCTGCTGAATCCGGTTTGCCAGTATTTTATTGAGAATTTTTGCATCGATGTTCATCAGGGATATTGGTCTAAAATTTTCTTTTTTTGTTGTGTTTCTGCCAGGCTTTGGTATCAGGATGATGTTGGCCTCATAAAATGAGTTAGGGAGGATTCCCTCTTTTTCAATTGATTGGAATAGTTTCAGAAGGAATGGTACCAGCTCCTCTTTTACCTCTGGTAGAATTCAGCTGTGAATCCATCTGGTCCTGGACTTTTTTTGGTTGGTAGGCTATTAATTATTGCCTCAATTTCAGAGCCTGCTATTAGTCTATTCAGGGATTCAACTTCTTCCTGGTTTAGTCTTGGAAGAGTGTAAGTGTCCAGGAAATTATCCATTTCTTCTAGATTTTCTAGTTTATTTGCATAGAGGTGTTTATAGTATTCTCTGATGGTAGTTTGTATTTCTGTGGGGTCTGTGGTGATATCCCCTTTATCATTTTTTATTGCGTCTATTTGATTCTTCTCTCTTTTCTTCTTTATTAGTCTTGCTAGCGGTCTGTCAATTTTGTTGATTTTTTTCAAAAAACTAACTCCTGGATTCATTGATTTTTTGGAGGGTTTTGTGTCTCTATCTCCTTCAGTTCTGCTCTGATCTTAGTTATTTCTTGCCTTTGGCTAGCTTTTGAATGTGTTTGCTCTTGCTTCTCCAGTTCTTTTAATTGTGATGTTAGAGCGTCAATTTTAGATCTTTCCAGCTTTCTCTTGTGGGCATTTAGTGCTATAAATTTCCCTCTACACACTGCTTTAAATGTGTCCCAGAGATTCTGGTATGTTGTATCTTTGTTCTCATTGGTTTCAAAGAACATCTTTATTTCTGCCTTCATTTCATTATGTACCCAGTAGTCATTCAGGAGCAGGTTGTTCAGTTTCCATGTAGTTGAGCTGTTTTGATTGAGTTTGTTAGTCCTGAGTTCTAGTTTGATTGCACTGTGGTCTGAGAGACAGTTTGTTATAATTTCTGTTCTTTTACATTTGCTGAGGAGTGCTTTGCTTCCAATTATGTGGTCAATTTTGGAATAAGTGCGATGTGGTGCTGAGAAGAATGTATATTCTGTTGATTTGGGGTGGAGAGTTCTATAGATGTCTATTAGGTCCGCTTGGTGCAGAGATGAGTTCAATTCCTATATCCTTGTTAACTTTCTGTCTCTTGATCTGTCTAATGTTGACAGTGGAGTGTTGAAGTCTCCCATTATTATTGTATGGGAGTCTAAGTCTCTTTGTAAGTCTCTAAGGATTTGCTTTATGAATTTGGATGCTCCTGTATTGGTGCATATATATTTAGGATAGTTAGCTCTTCCTGATGAATTGATCCCTTTACCATTATGTAATGGCCTTCTTTGTCTCTTTTGATCTTTGATGGTTTAAAGTCTATTTTATCAGAGACTAGGATTGCAACCCCTGCTTTTTTTTGTTCTCCATTTGCTTGATAGATCTTCCTCCATCCCTTTATTTTGAGCCTATGTATGTCTCCGCATGTGAGATGGGTCTCCTGAATACAGAAGACTGATGGGTTTTGACTCTTTATCCAGTTTGCCAGTCTGTGTCTTTTAATTGGAGCATTTAGTCCATTTACATTTAAGGTTAATATTGTTATGTGTGAACTTGATCCTGCCATTATGATATTAACTGGTTTTTTTGCTCATTAGTTGATGCAGTTTCTTCCTAGCCTCGATGGTCTTTACATTTTGGCATGTTTTTGCAATGGCTGGTACTGGTTGTTCCTTTCCATGTTTAGGGCTTCCTTCAGGGTCTCTTGTAAGGCAGGCCTGGTGGTGACAAAATCTCTAAGCATTTGCTTATCTGTAAAGGATTTTATTTCTCCTTCACTGATGAAACTTAGTTTGGCTGGATATGAAATTCTGGGTTTAAAATTATTTTCTTTAAGAATGTTGAATATTGGCCCCCACTCTCTTCTGGCTTGTAGAGTTTCTGCTGAGAGGTCTGCTGTTAGTCTGATGGGCTTCCCTTTGTGGGTAACCAGACCTTTCTCTCTGGCTGCCCTTAAGATTTTTTCCTTCATTTCAACTTTGGTGAATCTGGCAATTATGTGTCTTGGAGTTGCTCTTCTCGAGGAGTATCTTTGTGGTGTTTTCTGTATTTCCTGAATTTGAATGTTGGCCTGCCCTACTAGGTTGGGGAAGTTCTCCTGGATGATATCCTGAAGAGTGTTTTCCAACTTGGTTCCATTTTCCCCCTCACTTTCAGGCACCCCAATCAGACGTAGATTTGGTCTTTTTACATAATCCCATACTTCTTGCAGGCTTTGTTCATTTCTTTTTCTTCTTTTTTCTTTTGGTTTCTCTTCTCGCTTCATTTCATTCATTTGATCCTCAATCGCTGATACTCTTTCTTCCAGTTGATCAAGTCAGTTACTGAAGCTTGTGGATTTGTCACGTATTTCTCGTGTCATGGTTTTCATCTCTGTCATTTCATTTATGACCTTCTCTGCATTAATTATTCCAGCTATCAATTCTTCCACTCTTTTTTCAAGATTTTTAGTTTCTTTGCGCTGGGTACGTAATTCCTCCTTTAGCTCTGAGAAGTTTGATGGACTGAAGCCTTCTTCTCTCATCTCGTCAAAGTCATTCTCTGACCAGCTTTGATCCGTTGCTGGCGATGAGCTGCGCTCCTTTGCAGGGGGAGATGCACTCTTATTTTTTGAATTTCCGGCTTTTCTGCCCTGCTTCTTCCCCCCTTTGTGGTTTTATCTGCCTCTGGTCTTTGATGATGGTGACGTACTGATGGGGTTTTGGTATAAGTGTTCTTCCTGTTTGATAGTTTTCCTTCTAATAGTCAGGACCCTCAGCTGTAGGTCTGTTGGAGATTGCTTGAGGTCCACTCCAGACCCTGTTTTCCTGGGTATCAGCAGCAGAGGTTGCAGAAGATAGAATATTGCTGAACAGCAAGTGTACCTGTCTGATTCTTACTTTGGAAGCTTCCTTTCAGGGATGTACTCCACCCTGTGAGGTGTGGGGTGTCAGACTGCCCCTAGTGGGGGATGTCTCCCAGTTAGGCTACTCAGGGGTCAGGGACCCACTTGAGCATGCAGTCTGTCCGTTCTCAGATCTCAACTTCCGTGTTGGGAGATCCACTGCTCTCTTCAAAGCTGTCAGACAGAGTCGCTCGGGTCTGCACAGGCCTCTGCTGCTTCCCCTGTTGTTTTTTAGCTGTGCCCTGTCCCCAGAGGTGGAGTCTACAGAGACAGGCAGGTTTCCTTGAGCTGCTGTGAGCTCCACCCAGTTTGAGCTTCCCAGTGGCTTTGTTTACCTACTTAAGCCTCAGCAATGGCGGGCGCCCCTCCCCCAGCCTCGCTGCTGCCTTGCATTTAGATCGCAGACTGCTGTGCTAGCAATGAGGGAGGCTCCATGGCCGTGGGACCCTCCCGGCCAGGTGTGGGTATAATCTCCTGGTGTGCCCGTTTGCTTAAAGCACAGTATTGGGGTGGGAATTACCCGATTTTCCAGGTGTTGTGTGTCTCAGTTCGCCCGGCTAGGAAAAGGGATTTCCTTCCCCCTTGCGCTTCCAGGTGAGGCGATGCCTCGCCCTGCTTCAGCTCTCGTTGGTCAGGCTGCAGCAGCTGACCAGCACCCATTGTCCGGCACTCCCCAGTGAGATGACCCCAGTGCCTCAGTTGAAAATGCAGAAATCACCAGTCTTCTGTGTCGCTCGCGCTGGGAGTTGGAGACTGGAGCTGTTCCTATTTGGCCATCTTGCTCCGCCCCTCCACATTTTTAAAATTAAAAATTTTTTAACCCTACTTGCAAGCTAAAATATCACACTGTACCCCATAAATATGTACAATTATGATATGTAAATTAAACATAATAAAAACAAAAAACTGTATAGAATACTAATGTTTGGATACACTAATCTCCTATTCAAAGAAATCTGGGTTGTTCCCAATATCTAGCTCTTATACTTCTTCAGTGAATAACCCTGCATGTACATCATTTTGTGCAAGTCCAAACATTTCGTTGGGATAAATTCCCAGAAGAGGAATTGTTGTGTCAAAAAATATATGCATTCATCATTTTGATAGATATTGTCAAACTACACTGCATAGCATAGGAACACTCCTACCAGTAATGTCTGAGAATACCCAGTTCCCCACAGCCTTGCCAGCAAAGTGTATTATTAACCTTTCCATTTTTTTTGGCCACCTGATGGGGAAAATACTATTTCAGTGTAGTTTTACTTTGCATTTCTCTTATTTGAGTGAGACTGAGCATCTTTTCAAATGCATATGAGACATGTGTGTTTTCTTTTCCATGAACTCTCTATTCATTACCCTTTGCCATCTTTCTCTTAGATTGTCTTTTTCTTATTGATTCCCTCAATACATATTTGCTGAATAGACAAATGAATGAAATAAAATAAGTTTAAATAGAGGACACTGAATACTATGGTTCAAAGTCCCAAATAAAACTGGACAGATGCAAGAACAGATTTGGCAAGGCTATGGCTTTTCATTGCGTTCTTTGATTAAAAAGCCCAAGATCTCACATTTAAATGCCTTTCCTGATGGACAGCTCTGCAAGAGGCTGAGGTAACAAGATCCAAGTTAGTAGCCTTCTGGGGCAAAGAGTTGAGAAATTCTAGGGACTGTCGTGGACCTCAGTAGGACATTCAATGGGAGTAGAGGACTACTATAATTAACAATTTATTATATATTCTCAAATAACTAAGAGAGGATCTTGAATGTTCCCAACACAAAGAAATGATAAAAGTTTGAGGTGGTTAATATGCTGATTACCCCGATTTGGTCATTACACATTGTGTACATGTATTGAGACATCACATTTTTTAAAATTAAAAAAAATTACTCTATTTGTAAGCTCAAATAACACACTGTACCCCATAAATGTGTACAATTATGATATATCAATTAAACATAATAAAGGCATAAAACTGTATAGAACTATATACAGAGCCCTCTCCCAGGGCTAAGAAGACCTCCTTCGTTCTCTGAGATGGGTGGTAGAGAGTGGGTCTATAGGCTTTAGACACCAGACGAGCAGGTTGACATCTTACTGGGAACATCAAGAGGTGAATCTGGGCTCTCACCTGGATGGAAGGTGTTACACTCAGCTTGTGTACTTTTTGGGAGCCATGCACCTGCCTCACTTTCTGGCCAGAGTGAGCTAGTAACAGCTTGTGTTCTCATTGTCTTAAAGACAATGTTGCCACCATCCTGCTGTGGCAGCTTCTCTAGTCCCTTATATCACTCATGGAAATAGCCCAGAATTACCTCCCCTCATGCTGGTGCTGTACACCTCTCCCCTCTGTCCTGGAATTTTCCTGTTCCATCAAGGCATGAAGCACTGTAGAATCCAGTTGCTACTCATTCGTATGAAATCCAGAAGTGTAGGGGAGCTGGAGGAGAGCTTTGACCAATGGAAGATGGGAGCTGGTGGATAAATTATTCCTGGCTCTAAATGGGTGGTTCAAAGATGCAACTTCTTTGAAGACGTCTGCAGTACCAGGCAACTGACCAGCTCCATAATACACTTCCTTTTGTCTCCCTCTTTTTTTCCTCACTCTTGCTTCCCTGGGATTGCATTCCCCAATACAGTGTCAGTCCAGAATACTTTTGCCTGGGCTCTGTTTTCTAGAGAACCTCTGTTAAGACAGAAAGTAAACTCATTTTCCTTCAGAGGTAGGGGTTTCTAAACATTGCATATGTGACATCTAGATCCTAAAAGCAAAATGGCTTGTGGGATGACTGTGAGGAAGGTTTAAAAGAAAAACCCACTGTTTACTGAGCACCTACTATGCGAGAACTCTATGCTAAATGTTCAAATTGCTATTTCATTTAATTTTCACAATATCCCTATGGATTTTTTGCTATCATCATTTTACCAATAAACGAGACTTTGGATTTTAAGTCACTTGTTCAAGCTAGTCAATGATTGAGCTGGGCTTTCAACCTAGTTCTGCTGAGCTCCAAACTAGTACTCATGTGATTCAAAAGTCACACAAAACACTACAATGCACTTGAAAGAAATGCCTTAACAGAGGAAGTCACCTAAGTGTATCTAGTTGTAGGCTCACTCTTCTGTTTTATGGGAGTAAGACAGTATTAATAATAATATGTGTCTTACAGGTGGGTGTCCCATTGTGCTTTCCAAGTTGTCCCATATTTGATCTTTTTACCAACCCAGGAGGACAGGAATATGGCGCTTCCTGGTCATGAATAAATCCTCTTAATAAAAAGCATAAACTAAAGCTCAGAGATCCTAGAGGGTTTTCCAAAACCCACACAGCTTGTGGTCACTGGAAATAAACCTGGATTTTTTTGTGCCCCAGTTTAGTGATGTTTTAGACCTGGACTTTTTGTGCCCCAGTTTAGTGATGTTTCTATAGTCCCACCCTGTTTTCAATTGAACACATTTGTGTGATTGTGGTCGCTTCCTTAGAAATTGTTTTGGAAGCATGAAACAGTGAGAATTCAAACAAAACAAAGCACCACAGTGTAAAAAATAAGTCTTGACTCCTCCATTCGTGTGTGTGTCTGTGTGTGTGCATTTGTGTGTGTGTGTATGCATCCTTTTGGAGTTATTCTATGAATATACTGGCATACATGTTAAATAGGACACCACTGAAAACACACAGAAGGCAGGTCATTGTCCCACACCTTGTTTGGAGATGGTTCCATTTCAGTGCATGACAACTGCCTCTCTGGTCTGAGAAGCCTTCATTTCCTGGTTTGGATGAACCATAAATCATTCGGGTGATCCTCCATTGAGAACAGTCAGGTTGTCTTCTGCCTCCTGTTGTGCATTTGTAATTAGAGAGTGCTGCTTGATGAATGAGAGGACAGGAAAGTGAAGGACTTGCCCAAGGCTGCACAGCTGAAGATGGTAAAGCTGGTGTTTGAACACAGATCTCCTGACCCTGGTCCACCTTGTTTTCTGCTCACTTCACAAAACTGCAGGGGCATGGTCCCTAACTCCAAAAGGTGAGATTAAAGGATAGGTGTGGACAAATGAGGAACCTTGAACCCTCAGCAGCAGGGGCTATGAGGGGGTTGTCTACCCCCTGCTTCAGGTGTCTTCCTCAGCCATTCTAACTGTGGCAGGGTCACAGCCACAACTACATCTCTTCTGATGCATATGTCCCTCTGCTCTGCTCCAGCACAGCAGCTCAGCACACCCCAGGACACCTCTCTAGGTTCCTTCCAATGACAGGTAAGTCATTGATCAGCTCTGAGAACCAGCTGAGAGCAGGATCTATTTAAAGAAGCATATGTTTCCAGGTGCTGAGTCACGGTCGGCTGGACCAGCCGGCCCAAGTCTGGGCAGTGCGGATATTCACGGTACAGCAGCCGCTGCAGCCTGGCTTAGACTTTGACAAACCTGAGGAAGCTCTGAGCTGAAACACCACATTAAATAAGATAAAATACACCTTAAGTCCCACATCGGTCTCTGGATTTTAAGCGTGGGCATTCTTATTACCTCCCCACTGACCACCATTTTTTGTTGTAATGATGATGATCAATTAGCCAAAATTACGTTCACGGAGACCCAGATTTAAATCCTAGCTCTGCTGCTTATTGGCTGTGTGACCTTGGCAAGTCGAATAACCTCTCTGAGCCTCATTGTCTTCTTTTGTACAACCTTCTATGGCATAGGGAGGGACAAATATGGTAATATATAGGAAGTCCATGTCATAGCCTATAGTATGCAGTAAACATTTAGAAACTGATAGCAAATTAAATTAAATTAAGTATGTGTTCAGCACTATGCTAGGCATGGTAGGAGAATATCAAATACAGTGCAGTATGATGCTGGTTCCCATGAAAAGTTGCAATCTAGTTGTTAAAGATGACATACCCTTGTGAAGTTATAATGAACATATCTGAACAGTGCGATATTCAGATAGTCTTTGAGGACCTGCTTTGGGTTCAGGCAAGGCACTGACTGAGGCTCTGGGCATGTATAAATGGCTCCTGAGTGAACATGTTTACTCGGTGGTATGGGAATCCAGGTCAATGAGCAGCTAATTCTGCCAGGGACATTTGGGAGAAGCTTCTGAAAGGAAGAAAAGATGGCAAATCCATGGCATGTGGGACATCAGTCTCCATTCTCTGCCCATGGCAGCCATCGGTAATCAGTTACAGCCCTCTGCATCCTTCTCAACACAGTGATCCTCTGCATCCTTCTCAACACAATGATGACCCCCACCCCCAACCCACTGCATTCCTTTCAACACAATGCTCCAGACAGCCACAGCCAGTCAATCAACACTGATATGATGAACATTCTTTGCCATCCTTGAGGTTAAGGGTTCAAGATGTTGAAAGGTGTCCACTGGGGCATACAAATAATTAGAGTTACGGGTCTCATGGGAGACAAATGGTCTGGAGGAAGGTATGAGGAAACTTGGAATCCAGTTGCAGCATTGACACTTATATGCCCTGTGAACTCAGGTCATGTAATCTCTTTTATCTTGCTTTCTCTGATTCTGATTCATGGAGTACTAAGGCAAGGGGATTCCAGTTTGGGTGCTCAAGAAAGCTTATCACAAGAGGTAAGATTTCAGGAGGCTTTGAAGTATGGGCATAATTTACATCAATAGAGAGCAATGTGTGCATGCATCCATGTGTGTATTCATATGCACGTGCATTCTAAGAGTATGAGGGAATGTAGTGGGTAGGTAATGGATAGGTTTCAGAATCTACTCTCCTCTACCCTCTCCAAAAATATAAAGCAACCACCTTCTTTCTGCCAGCAGGCTACACTATGATGTGAGCCCTGTTCACTGGGGACTGGAGTGGGCTGTCAAGATCACAGTGCCAGTCAGGAGACAGTTAGAATCACGGAAAAAGTGGTGCCATCCAGGAAAGACTGGGAGTGGGGAGAAGTGTTGCAAGAGGCGGGGCTCCTGAAAGCTGCCTGCTTCTCCTTCCTCTTGCATTCAATTTCCCATTCCCCTGGACAGGGGGCCCATTTGTCTGACTTCTCAGCAGGGTCAGGTCACCCCTGAACCCACAAGGACACCTGTTGCTGGACAGAAGTGCTGTTTGCCATGTAGACCTGTGACCCACAGCTGTGCCTCTGAGGGGCTGTCTTCCATGACGAAACCAGGGGCAAAACCACAGACAGTCTGGCTATAGAGTCAGTGCTTGACATTTGGACTCCCTTTCCTGTTTACTTTTCTCATTCCACCTATAACTCAATGGACCACTTGGCAGAATGGTTTGGACTCCACAAACTGCTTGGGTTCAAATTCTGGCTCTGGCATTTCCAAACTGCAGTCATAGGCAAGCAACGCAAACTCTCTGAGCCAGTTTCCTCATCAATAAAACAGGGGTGATGATAATAGCACTTACTTCATAGAAAGATGTGTGGAATCAGTGAAAAATATCTATGCAAACACAATGCAGCATCTGTCATAAATGTTCAATAAGTATTCACTATATTACATTATCTGCTATAGTTTTCCCACTTTTACCTTGTATTTCCCCAACTAAATTATAAGCTACCTGAGAGTTGGAACCATCTCTTTTGTACTCCCCAAAGTCTGGGCACAATACTGAGTATGGAGGTGCCCAGAACTTTTGCCAATTATTTAATGTAAAAATAGAAAGTTGTAGAACTTTCTATTACTTGGAGGAAGTTTAGCCTCCTCCATTTAAGGCTCAGAGATCTTTAGGTTCACAATGACCTTCCCAGCCTCATTTCCTATTTCTTTTTACAGAAACCTATCCTTCAGGCACATCAAACTATTTGTGGTTCCCTGAATACACCACTCTCTTTCCTGCTTCTCCTTGCAAAGCCCATTTCCTCTGTCTTCCCCCAATCTTATCATTCAAGGCTTTTTAAAATTAGAAGTGACATAAATCAAACATAAAGTGGCTGAAGCAGAAAAAAATGTCTATTTGTTCAAATAACTGAAGAATCTAGTGTTACTGTCCTCAGATATGGTGATTCAGGGATTCATATTATACCACCAGGACTTTTTGTTTCTCTCAGATCGATTTCCCTTTGTGTTGACTTCATTCTTAAGTACAGTCATTCTTGCTAGGGGCAAGGTGATCCAGTCTTCTGACATACCTCCATCCATTGCAGCAACACCAGGCCAAAGAGAGCTCCTTTCTATTTAAGGTTCCAGACAGTCTGAGATGTCTTCTCACTGGACCTGTTTTAGTCATGTGCTCATCCTCCATCCAATCACTGCGGCCAGGAAGAAGGAATATGCTGATTGGACAGATTTGGCTCCTGTGATCATCCTCTAGAAAATCAGAGGATGATCTGTCTTGCTATTAGCCCACAATTCATAGAATTGTAAGTAACTCAAACCTGCCCTTCCCACCATGGCCTGAACTAGTTTTTCAGGTTAACTTTGTAATGCCCTTAGCTGAGAGAAGGGTTCACTCAGGTGGTTGAGGGGCTTGGGATTTTATTTTTAGTTTATGAATGAATGAAGCAAGTGTGTGGTGGTCCGGGCCTATGTTCCCTTAGGTTCCCTGCTCTCCCTCCCCTGTCCTGTTATCATGGGGGAGGACAACCCCTTTAGGCAGCATTTCCAGGCTCCCCATCTTCTGCCTGAGGGCAGCCAGTAGAAGACGTTGGCAGGATATTTGAGGGCAAAAGGAAGAGAGAACCTGGAACATTTCCAGGTTCCTTATCTCTCACTACTTTCTCCATGTAGAACCTGGAAGGTTTGCTAAAAATCACTGGCATGAGGCAGATTAACAGGAGAAAGGGCATACCAATTTATTTAATTCAGTAGCCTTCAGAATGAAGACCCAACCCCTCAATGAGGTACAGGAGCTTACGTACCAACTTGAGGTTAAGAAAGAATGCAGGCTCAGAGAATGGCCAAACACAAGTTAAGGTAGTAAGTCAGGTTTTAGTGGAAAGACAGGTTATAGGAGTGGGAGAAGAGGAGGCTTGACTAGCAAAGGTGGTCTTGTTATGTAGATAAAACTTCATAGGTAGCAACCCTCAGAGGGAATAGGTGGTAAATATTTCTTTCAGACCTTTGAAGGTATAAAACTCTCAGCTAATCTTTCCTAGATCCAGACTGGGGAAGATCTGGCTGCATTAACGTATATTCTCTACAGATTTCCCCAACAAAAGATAGCTTTGCAGGTCCTTTCTAGTCTGCTGGCCCTGTGGCAGCCATTTCAAAGCAATATTTTTTAGGGTAAAATATTTTTATTTATTTCATCTACCCCTCTCCACTTTCCCTGTCTCTCCCTAGCTGAGAGTCTTTTTTTTTTTTTTTTTTTTTGCAATGGCTATATCTCTACAGTTTCAGCTTTTACCTTATGGCCCTGGCCCCTGGGCTCTGGCATTACCTCCTTCTCCCTCTGTCTACCCAGACAATTATGGCTTCTTGATGTAGCTAATCTCTGGGTGACCTCACCATCCCCTCTTAGCTTCTGACCTTTTTCATCCCCCCATAACCAATTTTCTGCTTTAAATTTCATCTGCTTGAAATACTTAGCATGATATCTATTTTCCTGGTTGGTGTCTGACTGGTATTAACCTGTTCCTCAAACTATTAGGAGCAAGCTGCTTCTGTATAATTGTCCGAGCCATAAAGGGGCTTTGTTTTGCTTGTAAAGAAATTTTTCAGCTGCTGTTGTGAGGGAGGAATGCCACCTCTTCCTGAAGACTCTGTATTCACTAAATGTTCTCCATTCATCAAACACTCCTGCTGCATGTCTGCATGGTTCTAACTGGTCAGGGGGGAGCATATCTGTGGGGAGTCAAGAGATATTGATCATAAGAGTGGTAGGGAGGAAGGTGCAATGTTTCAGTCATGATGTGTGTGTGTGTGTGTGTAAGATTGCTATTTTATGCCCAAACTCCAGTTTTTCAGAAGAAAGGTAGGCTGCCTACATTTTGGCTCTGGCAAGTTACGATTGACTTGTGAGTTATTTTTGCCCACAACAAGAGTAGATTTGGTTAAGTAAAGACCCCACAGTTCCCCACTGTACCTCACAGAACAAAGCATGAACAAACAATGCAGGAAAGCCCAAACTGTGGTCCTTAGTGCCTATCAGACCTGAGCTGAAGTCCTGGATTTGTTCCATATTACATTGTGATCTTGCATAAGGGACGTAGCATTTCTGAGCCTTGATTTCTTTATTTGTAAAATGGAGTGAATTATAGCATCCACTTCATGGAATGAAATGACTCAATGCCTGTAAAATGTTCAATGTACTGCTTCATGTAATTTTCCGTATAAACTTTCCATAAATACTGGCTTAAAAATAACAGAAATCTTCACACTGAGGCTGGACCATAGACCTTTGCAGGACTGGAACCACACCTTGCTCATCTTAGTACCCATTGATAGGGCAATTATGGGAATTGATTTAGCTCCAAGGAGCAGCGGTCCATTCATATTAGCTCAGATAAAAATGGAGGTTGTTGCAGGAAACCAGGAAAACCTTTTAGAACTCAATGGCAGGAACTATGGCTGGGCTTCATTACAACTCAAAAGTCATAACTGTCACTGTGGACCCTTCCCCATACACATACTCTCAGTGCTTCTCTGCTTCATTTTATTCTCTATAGATACATACCACCTCTCCATGAATCTGCTTGTATTTGGTCCTTCATGGCACCCCCAAATGCCAGCTCTTGCTCCCCAAGCCTACACAAGAGAGGCAGATCATCTAGAAGTTGAGAGCCCAGAGTTGGACTCAGATTGCCTGGGTTCAGATTTCAGCTCTGCCGCTTCCTATCTGTGTGAACTTGAACTCGTTCCATACTCATGTTGTATAGACGGCAACACCAAACACCTCATTTTCCTTATCTGTGAACTTGAGACAGTAATAGCACCTGCCTCGTAGGGATATTGTGAGATAAATGAGTAAATATGTGTGAAGTGCTTATAGCTACCTGGTACATAGGAAGTACTCAAGAAAGGCTAGTGATTATTACATGACTCTCTAGCTTACCTCAACCCCTGGTCTTAGGCTGGTTCCCAGGTGTAGACCCTGAAACATGTGAAAAAGATTGATTAGGGAGTGTTCCCATGGGAGACTGGCAGGGGAATAGAGAAAACAAGGGGAGGAAAGGGGGTGGTACCAAGCCATCCTAAGGAAGGCAAGCTTGGCTTAAACCTGCAGGAGGCTCTGTAGATACTATAGTCATGCCTGGGTGTTGTCCTCATTAGGAGGTGAGGGAGCTGGAGTATTTATTCCTACACCTGTCAGTCATAGTTTAAGGTAACTCCCAGACATGTTAGGCTCTCTGTGTCACCCTGAGTCACAACAATGATAAAGGGATCCAAGGGGGTAAGTCTGCATGGAGCTCTGACAGCATTTGCTGCTCCTCGCTATGGAGCAGCATAGCTTGTCTATATCCAAACTTCAAACCCACAGCAGCAGAAATCTGATTGGACCTGGGTGAGTTGGGTGATCACCTCTTTCCCAAATGTATGTGACTGGGGCTCCCAGAGCATATACAATGGTGCATCTCAAGGAGGGTTATAGGTGAAACAGGGTTAATGAGAAAGAGCTGAGGAGGATGGATGACGTTCCAAGGATGTAGATGCTCCTCAGAAATGTCTGTTGGCAGAATGCTGTGTACTCAGTGCCGTGCCAGGCTCCTCACTCATGCAAAGATGGCAGAAACAGGGGCCCCACAGCTTCCTCTTCGATGCTGGTTTCCCCAGTGGCCCTGGGAACTTTGGAAGGGCAGGGACTGTGTCTTATTGACCACTGTATCTAGTCCACAGTAGAGGCATAGTATTTGTTGAGCTGAGCTGATGTTTTTGAGGTCAGCTGTGGGGACAGCAACACTATTGGCATCCTCTCCCACCGCTTACTGTCCTCCTCCTCGATCTCACCCTCTGGCAGATCCACTCTCCCCCATCTTACCTGGCACCACCCAGGATGAGAAGGGCCCACTTGGGAAACAACGGGATGCTGGTGTGGAACCTACACTGAACAGCATAGTGTGGCATTCAGGTGTTAGTCACAGCTCTGCCTGACTCTGTATGAAATCAGGGCCTCCATTTCCCCAGTCCAGTGAGGGCCTGGCTAGGAGCTTTAGTGATGCCACCATTCAATAAGGTAGTTAACAAAACAGTCCAGTGGGCTAGCACTGCTGTCAGACTTCCAAGTTCAAATCCCAGCCCTTCTGCTCTCTGGTTTGTCCTTGGGCAAGTGACTTGACCTCTCTGTGCTACAGTTCCCTTATCTGAAAACTGGGTATGACAATAATAGTAGAATCCTTACAGGACTTTGGTGGGAATTTAATAAGATGGGATGTATTATTCAGCCATCAAAAGAACTGAAGCATGGACATGTGCTACATCATGATGAACCTTAAAAAAATCATGCTAAGTGAAAGAAGCCTGCTGCAAAAGGCCACATGTTATATGATTTCATTTGTATAAAATGTCCAGAAGAGGCAAATCCATAGAGACAGAAAGTAGATTAGTGGTTGCCAGGGGCTGGGAGGAGAGAGAATAGGGAGTGACTGCTAATGGATATGGGGTGTCTTTTGGGGATGATACAATGCTCTCAAATTAGATAGTGATAATGGTTGTACAATCTTGTAAATATACTGAAAACAACTGGATTGTACACTCTAAATTGATTAATGTTATGGTATGTGAATTATGTGTCAATTTAAAAAATAAAAATAAAAGATATGGTATGCAAAGCCCCTGACTCACAGTAACCACATGATAAACCATCTTTCCCCTGGATAATTGCAGTGACCTCACTGGTTTTCCCACCTCTCCCCTTGCTCCCCATCAGAATATTCAGTGGCGTGTGAGTTCATGTCACTCCTGCTCTCTAAACTCTTCAATGGCTTCCGTCTCGGAGTAAAAGCCAAGGTCATTACAGTGGCCTATTGCACTCTACACCACCTGGCTCTTGGCTTCCTCTCTCTTATTCTGGGATTCTCCCCTTGTTCTCTCTGCTCCAGCCATGTTGGCCTGTTGCTGCTCCTCAAACCTGTGCCAGGCATATCTCTGCCTCAGGGCCTTTGCACTTACATTCCCTCTGCCTTAAACACACTTCCTGTAGAGCTATTTGGCCTTGCTCTTTTGCCTCCTTCAGGTGTTTGCTCAAGCATCATCTTCTCATTGAGACTTTCCCTGACCACTCACTATATAAATAGAGGGCTGGGTACAGTGGCTAATGCCTATAATCTCAGCAGTCTGGGAGGCTGATGTGGGAGGACTGCTTGAAGCCAGCAGTTGGAGTCCAGCCTGGGAAACTTAGCAAGGCCCTATCTCTACAAAAATATAAAAGTTAACTGGGCATGGTGGCACACATTTGTAATTCTAGCTGCTCAAGAGGCTAAGGAGGGAGGATCATTTGAGCCCAGGGATTTGAGGCTGCAGTGAGCCAGGATTGCTCCACTGCACTCCAGCCTGGGCAACAAAGCAAGACCCTGTCTCAAAAAAATAAAATAGCTTATATAAAAAACAAAAAACCCTCCTACCCTGGTACACCCTATTCACCTTCCCAGGTTATTGTTTCCTGTTACTCTTATGTTTAATGCCAGCGTCATGTTCATGTTAGCCCCATGATCACAGGATTTCTGTGTCTTCTTCTTGACTGTATTCCTAGTACCTAGCACAGTGCCTGGCACAGTCAGTATTCAATATTTTTTGACTGAATAAATAAATGTTAGCTGTTATGGTAACCTATAATAAACTTTCTGAGACTTTCAATCCTTTCCTTTTCCTCTCGTGGGTGTCTCTTGCAGATTTTAACTTGACGCCTCTTTGAGGCTGCTTTCTTCCTTCCGGTTTAGCCCCACTGGGTGCTGGTTTTAGAGGCAAACGTTATTCTTGTGGTATGATTATGAAGTTGCTCTAGAAAATAGTTTCATCTCACTTTGAAGTAAATTGTCTTTTTTAAAGTGACAAGACCAAACCCGCTACTGAATTCTTCACCGTAATGAGATAGTTTTCTAAAGATGATGTGGAAGCTAATTTGTGTATTGATGTCAGTTGGAAGGCTTTGAAATTAATTGTCTTAGTTAACCTTGTAGAGATCTAACCATGTTACGTTTAGCACATAAAAACATTTATCTCCTCATTGGTGTCTGATGGGACTGAAAGTCCTGCCTTATTCTCTCTTGAGTAGGAAATGTAATTTTTGTTGATTTCAAAATTAAGATGAGGAACTAATTGGTAGTGGAAAGAACTCTTAGTTTGGGAGGCAGATTCCAGACTTTAGATTCTAAAAATAACTCTTAAGTTCACTGACCACATGGACTGGGGTCAGGCTATTCTTTCTGAACCCTTTAATGAAGGGTACATTCTGAAATAATTTGTGATCACACAAGTAATACAGAAGTACATTCTTATAAAAAATGAGATTTACAAATAAGGCTCACGTCTTCTTTGACCACAACTCCCTGGTGTCCCTGAAGTATCCTGTCATATGATAGATGTATATATTTCCAGATGATTTGTATGCATTTGTATATTAACATGCAGTATTGTTTTGTGACTGTGTGTCTTCAGTAACTGAACAGATACTATAATATTGTACCACAACTTGCCTTTTCACCCAACATTGTGTCTTGGAGTTCTTTCCACATTAATATATGTATATTTCTGATATTGTTAAATAGCTTCATGGCATCCCATAATACAGATGTATCATGACTTATTTAGTCATTTTGTTATTATTGAATGTTTATGCTATTTTCAGTTTTTCCCTATTACAGACCAGATTGTAATGAATATCTTTGTTCCAGCCTCTCTTCAGGCAGACACTGAGAAATGGAGTGGTTGGCTCATAATTCTGTCATTCTTTTATTTATTTATTTATTTATTTATTTATTTATTTTAGAATTTCTTTTTGTTTCTTTCTCTTTTTTTGTTTTTGTTTTGTTTTGTTTTGTTTTTTGAGACAAGTTTTGGCTCTGTCACTCAGGCTGGAGTGCAGTGGCAAGATCTTGGCTCACTACAACTTCTGCCTCCCCGGCTCAAGTGATCTTCCCACCTCAGCCTCCTGAGTAACTGGGACTACAGACGTAAACCACCACGCCTGGCTGATTTTTGTTTTTGGTAGAAGTAAGGTTTCACCATGTTGCCTAGGTTAGACTCGAACTCCTAGGCTCAAGTGATCCACCTGCCTTGGCCTCCCAAAGTGTTGCAATTGCTAGGCTCATGCCTGGCAATTCTGTCATTCTTAAAGTAGAGGACTTAAACAAGTTAAACTTTAAATCATTTCCAGTAATTACCCAGCTATAATTGGGGTCCCATGTGGCCCAGTCTTTGTTCCATCTTCATTCAAAGAAACAACAGCTTGACAGAAAATATAATTGAACACAATTGCATGTTTTACTTGAATGCTTGGGATGCCCCCAATGGTAGTGTGGTGGTGGGGCTTGGGGCAGGGGTCAGAGTTAGAAGTATATCATTTTCAGTGAATCTGTTTGTTTGTTGCTTTCAGGTATTATTTTGATTATTTTGATTTCAGATAAAATTGTGTTTCTTCTTGTTGAGATAGGCAAGCCAGTTTTGTGTCTATGTTATTTTAAATTATGCATATACACACAGAGAGGAAAGGTACAAGTGGTTGCAAATTAAAGGAGGAGAAAGAATACAAGGTTAAATCTTTCCCCCACATCTGTTCCCTAATTTTCTTGCTAGAGACCCTGTCTACTTCCAGTCTCATATGTGTCCTGTTACCTATTTAACCGAATCTGCTTAAATACAAATGGTAGCATACTGAGCATATAGTTTGGACACTTGTCTTTTAAATTTTTTAATTATGGAAAAATTCAAACATGCACAGGAGAGGATAGTGTGATAAATCCCTCTGTACTTACCATTTGGCCTCAAGAATTATCAGTATATTGCTTTTGCTTTTTCAGCTATATGAAACACTTTGGATCTTGTTCCAATTCAGTTTGTTTAAACTTGCCTCATTTATTTTCACGGTTGCTTAGTATTCTATGATAAAGATGTTCCATAATTCATGTATCCAGTCCCCTTTAGATGGACATTTATATTGCTTCCCATCTTATGTCACTACAAACAGTGCTGCAATAAATATACTTTTACATCCATCTTTGGGCGTATGTTTGAATAAATCCGTAAGAAATTCCTGGAAATAGAATTGCTGTGTCAAAGAAATATGCGTTTAAAATATTGATATAAATACTGCCAAATAGCCTATTGATGGAATTTCATTAATTTTCACTCTCACTAAGAGTATCCAAGATGGCTCACTTCTTCATACGCTTACCAACACAATGTGTTATCACATTTCTAATCTTTAAAATACGCTCACCTAGTTTGTTTCTAAATAGACATGAATCTATTTAGTAAGTTGTAAAATCCTACCTATCTAGTGGGTAGAAGTCAGCATAGAATAGAAAATGTCAAAGAACATCACTTACAAAGACATCACTTTGTAAAAAAAATACAAAGAACATCACTTACTTGAGGGCAAGTGTAGTTTTGTGAAACTTTGGCTTCAGTCACATAAGTCACACATTTGCGTATGTGTGTGTATAAACTGAGTTATTACATAAACATATAATTTTTACTGTGAGTCTTGGTCTAAAGAGTTTGAAAACATTGCCCTACAATGATGACAGCTACTTTCTAGAATGTTCTTCTCTCATTTTTACTTCTCATTCCAAAATGAAAAAGAAAATTCCTTAAGCCCTCTCTTACTTGCCCTTCCCTCTTTCCCTTATGCTCCTGGTTTTATCCTGTGAGAAAAATGTTCTGATGCACATCCACTTCTGTCCCTCTCCCTGCGGGTCACCCAATCCCTCCTCACTTCCTGCTGGAATCAGAGCTGGCACAGAGGGCCTCTCCTTAGAGGGCCTCGGGGATGAGTTGCTGATGACATTATTTTACAAAGGGGGCACTATTTACATTTAGGGCAGCACTGGTCTCCAAGGCGAGGGGTTATCCTGTGCATTACAGGGCATTTAGAATCCTTGGCCCCAGACACAAAATGCCAGGAGCAACCTCCTAGTCGCTGCAATAATGGTAATGCCCCCCTCCTTACCTTTCTAAGTGCCCCCTCGGGGGCTGTGAAAAGCCTGGCTGCTGGTGCTGGTGCCTGCTGGTGCCTGGGGGTGGTAGAAACAATAGCTAAGGTTATACTCTACATGACTTTTGTCCCAATCACCTTTCTTTAAGTCTTGCTTACCCTGGGGCCTTTATATGCATTATTTCTTCTGTGTGGAATACTCTATGCCCCTAACTACCCTACACAAACAGACACACACACACACACACACACACACACACACACTGCTTAGCCATCTCCTTTACTCATCCTTCAGGTCTAAATATCAGAAGCTCTTGTGGTGTGCCATTCTCTTCCTTTGTCACGCTTACCACAGTCATCACACTCTCCCGGTTTTTTGTTCTTCTGTTCATGACCCGAATCTCCCCCTGATTCTCTCCCTCTGTGAGGGAGAACAGCCTTGGTTGTTCCATCCACAAATGTATCTGTGCAGTGGCTAATAAAGAAGGCACTCAATAGATAATTAGAGGAAGAATGACTTAGCTATGTTCTCATTTTGTATCAGGAGAGGCATGAACCGATGCCCATTTCCGAAGGGTACCAAATAGTCTGTTCTCCTTTGGTGACTGAGGCTCTTGGCTGCCTGGGAACTGATAATCAAGAAGTTCTGATGAATTATCCTGGACAAGCATGTTAGCCAGGGGCTTGGCAGGAGCAGAGGGACACTCAACCCCAGAAGTCTGCAGAGTATGAAAGGGCCTGTTTACAGATGCGTCAGAAGGCGTAGGCGATCTGCAGTAGGTGGTGCAGCAGCCTGGGGACTTGCACCAGCAGGGGGCCATTGCTATGTTGTTGTGAAGTGCAGGAGAAGTCGCCTGGACCTTGAAAGAGAAAGTTGTATGGAGGGGCCACCTGAGAGGAGCTGTGGCATTTGGCCAAGAGACTTGGTCAGCCCATAGTGACAACTCAGGAAGAAAGCAAGGGAATGAATGCCCCAAACACTCCTTCCTCTTACCCCCTCATCTCCTGCCAGGGTGTGCCATTGGCTTAACCCAGTGGACAAGGAGCCTGAAGATGCAGTCCACATGGACCAACCTCCCCGGGCCCAGAGGACAAGGGCAGAGAGGGGTCTGAAAGATAAGCAGAAGATAGCCGGGGCAATGATTACCTCAGGGGACAGTAACAGGGTGGCCTTGAGGACTGTACCGTGGAGCAGTTAGGACCGTGGCCACCAGAGACAGAGTCCCTGCACTAAAGTCCTGCCTCTTCCACCCCCTAGGTATGTCATCTCTCTCTTTGCCTGTTTTCTCTTCCAGAAAATGGGAATAACAATGGTGCCCACCACACAAGAGTTGTGTGGACATTGAATGTGTTACATCACACGTCAAGTACTTAGAGAGGTGGTTGGTGCATGGTAAGTGCTCAATAATTATTAGTGATTATTATTTATTATTAGTAATATTGTCATTTGGGGCATCATTCTCCTAGGCTTGCACAGAAATTTATTTATTTTTTAATTAATTAATTTATATATTTTTCATAAGCTATTGGGGTATAAGTGGTATTGGGTTACATGAGTAAGTTCTTTAGTGGTGATTTGTGAGATTTTGGTTCACTCATCACCCGAGCAGTATACACTGCACCATATTTGTAGTCTTTTATCCCTCACCCCCTCCCACTCTTCCCCTCAAGTCTCAAAGTCATTGTGTCATTCTTACACCTTTGTGTCCTCATAGCTTAGTTCCCACATATCAGTGAGAACATATGATGTTTGGTTTTCCATTGCTGAGTTCCTTCACTTAAAATAGTAGTCTCCAATCTTATCCAGGTCATTGCAAATGCTGTTAATTCATTCCTTTTTTATGGCTGCATAGTATTCTATCATATATATATTATATATATATGGTCTATATATATACACTATGTATATAGTGTGTGTGTGTGTGTGTGTGTATATATATATGTATATATATCACAATTTCTTCATCCACTTGTTGATTGATGGGCATTTGGGTTAGTTCCATGATTTTGCTGTTGTGAACGGGGCTTGCAGAGAAATGTAAATGGGAGGAGAAAATGGATAACCCCATCCCTTTTGTTGAAGGTTGGGGTTTTGCCATAGTAAAAGAGAAATAAAACTTAATGACAGTGGACATGGTTCCTTGGTGCAGGAAAGATCCCCCCTTCTTTTCCATTATGGGGCCTGACCCCAGCTTTGAAATTGTGAAGTTTTGATTGCTAATACAAATTGAATTTATTTATTTATTATTTTCTCACTTTCAGCAATGTCATCTTTTTAAAAAAATAAGTATAGGCTGATGAAACATATTTAAATGGAGAGATTAAATTAGTTTTCATTTGCTACTTTGAAATGTTTTAATCCTCTGCAGAGAATGATTAAAGCTCTTTGCAGAGGGTGGGGGTGTATTTTTTTGAGACGGAGTCTCGCTTTGTCACCCAGGCTGGAGTGCAGTGGCCGGATCTCAGCTCACTGCAAGCTCTGCCTCTAGGGTTCATGCATTCTCCTGCCTCAGCCTCCAGAGTAGCTGGGACTATAGGCACCCACCACCTCGCCCGGCTAGTTTTTTGTATTTTTTAGTAGAGACGGGGTTTCACCGTGTTAGCCAGGCTGGTCTCGATCTCCTGACCTCGTGATCTGCCCGTCTCGGCCTCCCAAAGTGCTGGGATTATAGGCTTGAGCCACTGCGCTCGGCCAGGGGTGTATTTTTTTAAGTCAATGTTTATATTCAACATTCCATTTTTGCATTTCCTGGTGTTGGCGGATAAAATGATTTCATTGCCTGCCTCACCAATGGACCACAGTGAGAAGTCAGGGTGGGAGCAGGACTGAAACTGCTGCTGGGAAGGAAAAATCAAATAACAAGAATGCTTTGTAAAGATAGGCAGTAGGGGCCAGACATGGTGGCTCACACCTGTAATCCCAGCACTTTGGGAGGCCGAGGCAGGCGGGTCACCTGAGGTCAGGAGTTTGAGACCAGTCTGGCCAACATGGTGGCACCCCTGTCTCTACTAAAAATATAAAAATTAGCTGGGCATAGAGGCTCATGCCTGTAATCCCAGCTACTACTCAGGAGGCTGAGGCAGGACAATTGCTTGAGCCCGGGAGGCAGAGGTTGCAGTGAGCTGAGATTATGCCACTACACTCCAGCCTGGGCAAAATAAAAAAAAAAGAGAGAAAGAAAAAGGTAGTAGGAAGTAAAGAACGCCAAGAAACAAGAAGATGGACATAGCATGTCCTGACAAAGGAACAAGCCATGCTGTCCAATAATAATAAATATACACATAGATATATAGAGATGTATATCTGTATATGCATATGTATAGAGATAGATAGATATTTTGGATTAAAATTTTTAAAATAAGAGCAAATGGTTGGAACGAATGGGGAATTCTCTCAGGCATCAAAGAGAAGTTCCCAGATTGTCACTGACACATAATGTATTATGCTGATTAAATGTAACTAAAATATTTATGGAAAGAGAACATTAAACCTTATCCAGCTGCCAGCGTCCTGGATATAGATGAGGGCACTGGGTTGAGAGTCTGGAGAACTGGGTTCTCTGGAGCTTCCTCTCCCTGGTTTGCGACTCTCTCAAGACACCAAGTTTCTTAGCCTCACATCCTCATTATAATAGCTCCACTTGTTACTTTGAAAGATTTGGGTTGGTGAGAATGAAAATCCTTTGTAGGCAGCCTTAAAAAGGAACGAGTTTGTATCCTTTGCAGGTACATGGATGAAGCTGGAAGCCATTATCCTCAGCAAACTAACGCAGGAACAGAAAACCAAACACCACGTGTTCTCACTTACAAGTGGGAGCTGAACAACGACAACGCATGGACACAGGGAGGAGAACAACACACACTGGGGCAGGTCACGGGGTGAGGTAGAGGGAAGAGAGCAGTAGGAAAAATAGCCAGTGCATGCTGGGCTTAATACCTAAGTGATGGGATGATCTGTGCAGCAAACCACCATGGCACATGTTTACATATGTAACAAACCTGCCCAACCTGCACATGTACCCCAGAACTTAAAATAAAAATTAAAAAAAAAAAAGAAAATCCTTCGAAGAATATAAAATTATCTATAAGAACATAGCATATGGGAACAACACACAGTGGGGCCTGTTGAGGGGTGGGGTTAAGGGGAGGGAGAGAATTTGGAAGGATGGCTAATGCACGCTGGGCTTAATACCGAGGTGATGGGTTGATCGGTGCAATAAACCATTATGGCACATGTTTACCTGTGTAACAAAGCTGCACATCCTGCACATGTACCCCAGAACTATAAACAAAAACAAAAAATGAAAAAAAGTTTGGAAAAAAACAAAGGCTATTGAATAAAACAAACATGAATACAAAAGAAAAAGGGAACATAACATATGTTTAAGTGTAATAATAAGCAGATGCTAAGGATCCATTCATCAACCAAGAATTTGCTGTGCATGTACCATGTGCCAGGCACTATGTTAGATCCTGGGAATCCAGGGGCGACTACTTTGAGGGATAGAGAAAGACAGTGCTAGATGTGTATGTCAGTAGAGAGAGATTAGAATTCAACTGCTCTATAACCTTTATATTGTCTTGGATGAGGGTGCAGAAATGGACTTATTTTAGATTGAGTCACATAAGCATATTAAAAAATGGAAGGTAACTACTGAAAGAATATGTAAAGAATATAACTTCTAAACTAGCAGTGGGAGAAAGAGAAGACAGGAAAGGCAGGGAAGGGAACCGTGGACAAAGCAGAGTAAACAGAAAATACAAAATCAGATGACAGAATGAACTTAAATATAGCAGTAATCATAGATACAAATGGTCTAAACTCACCAGCTAAAAGATAAAGATAAAACATGGGGCAGGGGCGGCAGGGGGAAATCCAGCTATATCTAACACATAAAAGACAGAGAAAGGTTGCAATGAAACATGGTCCTTTTCCGGGGGTAGATTATAATTGTGTCAAACATGTCTTTTATCTCTACTTACGTTTCCTCCTTTCTCTGGGGACTTTATACTAAAGCAGGCATTATGTTAAATTGACTGAGGAGAAATCAGGGGTGAGGGAGAAATGAAAGGAAAGAGGATTTATTGAGTCAGGTACTGTGCTGGGTGGTTTTTAAAAGGGAAGAAACTGGCATAGGATAGAAATGTACGTCCTGGTATAGCTTATGGTCAAATGCCCAGACCGTGGTGTCAGACAGACCTGGACTTGGTTTCCAAATCATTTAATCATTCATTTACTCATTTAACTAATATTTATTGAATACCTACTATGAGTGAAGAAGTCTACTAAGAAGTCACTTTAATCTCTCTATGACTTAGTTTCCTCATTGTATCAGTTATCTATTACTGCAAGAGTGCTGTGTAAGAAACAAGTAAAAACCCCTGGAGCATATAACAATAAACACACTCTTACTGCTCACTAGTCTATGGGTTGACTGGGCAGTCATGCTGATCTGGGAGGAACTTGGCTAATCTTGCTCAGCTTGATGATGAGTCTGCAATTAGTTGGTGAGTCTCTGGGAACTGGCTGGTCTAAGATGGCCCTGGTTAGGAAGCCTTGGTTCTATCTTATGTGGCTTCTCATCTTCCAGCAGGCTAGCTTGGATTTATTGTCATGGTAGAGGAAGGGATGAGAGAGAGAGAGAGAGAGAAAGAGAAAGTGCAAGACCTCTTAAAGTCCAGGCTCATAGCATTCTGTCAGCCAAAGGAAGCACAGGTCAGACTCAATTCAAAGGTTGGAGAAGTTAACTCCATCTCTTGATGGGCAGAGCTACAAAATTACATTGCAATGTGAAGTCACGTTGCAAGGGGCATGGGTACAGGGAAAGGAAGAATTAAGGCCATTTTTGCAACCAATCTACCACACTCATCTAGTTATGCAGAGATAATATTAGCACCTACTTCTTAGAGTTATTGTGAGAATTCAGTGAGATCATGCATATAAAGCAGTGATTTCGAGTCAGGCTTGCAGGAGGCACTCAGCAAATATTAGCCATTGCTGCTGCTGCTGTTGTGATCATCAATGTTAATGTTATTATTAATTTGGGTCTTCCTCATCCCTGTGCATCTGCTCAATGCAGTTCAGAGGTTCAAATCCCTTAGTAGCTTCTGCTTCTCCGTACCTGATTGCTTTTTCTCTTATTAAAAGAGCAAGTCGGTTGATGGAAAACTTCCTTGATTTTGTGAATGCAGACACCACTGTGTGTTAGCATCCTTTGGCCATTAGCTGTCAGGGCAGCAAGGCAGTGATCTATTTAAAGAACATGTAGGTGCCTCTGCTTTTTGCCGTCAAAGCTGTGCCAGGGATGGAGATACCTCTGAAGTAGGGGCAGAAGGGTCCTGACATCAAGAAAGGGGAATTAATTGCCTAGTGAGGTTTGGTTTCCTTATGTTAATTAATGATGCTAGCAGCTGAACGTGAATAGGATATTGTTTATTTTTACTTCCAAAGGAGAGAGATTGAGCCTTGAGTCAGAAATGAGCACAGGCTGCAATTCTGCTAAATTCTATAGTCTTGCTCACAATACCGCAGCAGGATGGGTGCTTTTTTGGCTGAGCTAGGAGAAAAGGTATTGCCGGGCCTTGGCTTTGTTGGAGCTCCTGTTTATCGACAAGGGAAGAATCTCCAAAATGCTTTTTGTCATATAGGATAAACCTCAACAGTGGTGAATTCATAGGCCTGACATCAGCTTCTCTTCCATATGGGAGGCACTAGCATTTACAGGAAGAATTCACATTTGGGGAGAAGAGCATAACAAATTTATTGACAGAAATTCCCACCAATCTTAATTTTTTTAAAAGAAGGGAAACACCTTCTTTTGAGTTCCTTCCCCAAACACAAGAAGAGCCAGAGATGAAATGTGTTAGTGATTCATCAAAAAACAGATTTTAGTTTCCCTTATTTTTAGAAGTAGCTGTCTAGGTATTGGGTTCTGTCAAATGAGAGAGAGATTATATTTGGAAATCCTAATTATGGAGAGGCTTTCTTTAAAAAGCAGCCTAAAGCCAAACTGGCTCCCACTGATGCTTCTTTGGTTGTTTCTTTTTTCTCTTTAATCCTTCTGACACCCTGAAAGTAGTTCACACATAGAATTAAAAGAATCCATTTTGCCCATCCTCGATGTTTACTTGACTTTATAGTTCCAGAAGCCATAATCTCATTCTCTGGCCGTCACTTTGAAGAATAATGTCAGGAAATATATGAATTTAAATTTTTTAGTTGGAAGACAATTCGAATAGGCTAAAGCAAAGCAAAACGACACTAACAAAAGGCAGGGGAACGTATTGTCTTACATTATGGAAAGGTATGGGGGCTTCAGGCATGGCTGGATTCAGGTGCTCATATAATGGCATCAGGAATCAGTTTCTTACATTGCTCTCTCTCTTTTGCATAGACTTCAACTTCAGGCTGGAGGATACAAAGAAGCCCCTTGGCAGCCCCAAGCTTACATTGTAGCAGCTTAGCAACCCCAGTGAAAATGATATGCCTCTTTCCTAAGAATGCCTGCAAAAGTTTCAGATAGGAATCTCATTGGCTTGCATTGGGCCACATGCCCTTCTTTGAACTAATCATTGTGGCCAGGGGATGAGACAGATGGATTAATTAGGCATGGACATGTACTAACTCCTGGAGTATAGGGAGGCATCAGCTCCACCCAAACCTCCACCCTAATGGACTAACTGTGGGGAAGGGGTGGTTTACCAGAAGGACAATCAGTAATAGGGAATGCATGCTTACCTGGAAAAGGTAGCAGAAAGTCTTTGGGACAACGTGCTAGTCTGGGTCCTCCAGGAAACAGATACCAGGACAGGAATAGATGTGCTAGGATTTAATTAAGGGAAAGGCTGACGCGAGAAAATAGGGAGGCAGCCAGAGAAGGCATAAGGAGCCACTGGACCCCCAAGTGAAGGGGAGAGGGAAAGAAGGCTGGGAGCAAGTGTCCTAGACTCTCATGCGGCCTAAAGGCACTTCAGCAAGGTGTCGAGGAGTCCTCCAGCCAAAGTCTCTGTCGGAGGAGTCCTATGTCTACCAGAGACAGGCGGGTTTTAGTATCCCTGCAGTATTCTGTTATTGGCTGGGAGCTGCCATGGGAAGCATGGCCTCGTTCGCACTGATGGATTTGAGAGTGCAGCAGCTGGGGCCTTCAGTCAATTAAGCTTCCTGTAGCTGCAGGTCTGCGAGGTACTTTCTCATGGCCACTATATAATAACTCATATTCATACAGTATCCTATAGATTAAAAGGTGATTTTAGAGCTGTCAGCTTAGTTTGATAATGTGATCATCACCCCCTTCCATTGTATAGATGGAGAAGGTGAGGCAGGGCTGATTATGATTGATTCTAGGGGGCTTTGCTAGTTAGTGAGGAAGTGGACTCACACCCTGATCACCATCTCCATACCCATCACACCTCCACTGTACGGGAGGTTGAATAGTGTCCCCCTAAAATCCATGTCTACCCAGCACCTCAGAATGTGACCTTATTTAGAAATGGAGTCCTTGCAGAGATAAACACTCAGGTTAAGATGAGGTCAGACTGGATTAGGGTGAGCCCTAAATCCAAATGATTGACGTCATCATACAAAGAGAGAAATGGACACAGACATAAAAGAGACAGAGGGAAGAAGCCCATGGGGTGATGGTGGCAGAGATTGGAGTGAAGCAGCCACAAACCAAGGAGCTCCAAGAACTGTCGCCCACTGCCAGAAGCTGGGAGAGAGGCCTGGAGCAGATTCGTCCCCAGAGCCTTCAGAGTGAACACGGCCCTGCTGAGGTCTTCAGTGAAATTGGCGAAATTTTCCTTCAGTATCTCTTTCTGTATTCCTTGTCTGTTCTTCCTTTTCTCCCCTTTATGTAACCCGTACTCTCATAATGACTTTCTTTTGGGGGCTCATGTTCGCTTCATCTTTTTAAAAAAGTTTTATTGATTGAAGGGGTACATGGGCAGGTTTGTTACATGGATGTATTGCATTATGGTTAGGTTTGGGCTTCTAGTGTAACCATCACCCAAATAGTGAAAAATATACCCCATGGGTAATTTTTCAATCCTCACCCCTCCCACTCTCCCTGCTTTTGGAGTCCCCAGTGCCTGTTCTTTCCCTCTGTAGGCCTCATTTTTGTGAAAACATCTCGTGTCCCCTAGGTTTTCTCTTCTCCCTTCAAAACTTACCTATCCTGTGTCCGTTCTCTCAAATCTCTTTCCCCTGTTAAGGATAAGGGGATAAACATAATCTTGCAAATTAGAAAGGAGTATTTCTTCCAGATAACATTGGCATTTTCATGATGATTTTTATTGCCTTCAGATTCAGCAGGCATTTGTTGAACACGTACTATTTGCTGAGCTCCACATGGGCCCTTTCCTGTGTTTTAATCCTGTTTTATCCTTACAAACATCTAGGCAGTAGACACTCTTCTTCCATTTTACCAATGAAGGTGGAGTGTCTCAGAACCTCTGCTTCCTTTCCCTGCGGCTCCCTATGGGGGTGTCAGGATGGCCAACAAGGAGACACAATTTTGTATTTTGATACCCTGCAAGACTGACTTAAGAATGACATGAAACTTATTAAATTATCCTCTGGTAGCCGGGCATGATAGCTCAAGCTGTAATCCCAGCACTTTGGGAGGCTGAGGTGGGCGGATCACCTGAGGTCAAGAGTTTGAGACCAGCCTGGCCAAGGTAAAACCCCGTCTCTACTAGTACTATGAAAAAAAAAAAAATTAGCCAGGCCTGGTGGCACATGCCTATAGTCCTGGCTACTGGGGAGGCTGAGGCAGGAGAACTGCTTGAACCCAGGAGGGGGAGGTTGTAGTGAGCCAAGATCGTGCCACTGCACTCCAGCCTGGGTGACAGAGTAAGACTCCATCTCAAAGGAAAGCAAACAAAAAAACATATCCACTATAACTTACCTGGTTCCCCTGAAAAACCAACAGGCATTTCCAAGTGCAGCCAGACTCGTGTCCCCTGGGATTTTCTCTCTGTTCATTTACTCAGCTGGAAAGGGCTAGTGAGTGGTTCTTGGGTTTGTCGTGTGATTAAACAGGAATGTTCCACGTGGCTGCGACTTTAGAACCATCAACTCTGGGCAGGAAACTTGCAGGTGATCTCCTTCCTGCAACCGTCGCTTCCCATTTTTTTCTCCAAGCCTCCTCTTCTGTGTGGCTCAGGACCATGAGAGAGCCCTTGGGTGAATGGGGGGCCTGAATTTCTCTCTGTTCAGTTTCTTTGTAGTTTCCTGGGTGTGGTCATGTTGGTGGAGGATCAGTGAGCTATTGGCATTGGCCCAGAGGAAGAACCTCTCACCCAGGAAATAATTGACTTGTAAAATGGTGCCGTTTTCATCCATTCATTTATCCACTCAATCATTCCTTCATTCATCAGCTATTTATTTGGTATTTATTCTGTGCCAGGCCATCATGGTAGATACACAAGACAGACATGGTTTCTGTCCTCAAGGAACAGCTATAGCCAGCAATTCTGGCATTGATCTGGGATGATGATCTACTCCAGGTCTTCCTGTTCTAAGAGGGAAGCATCTAGAAAACACGGAGCTTCTTGCAGAATCCTTTAGTAACTGACATATTCCATTGCCGATAACTAAACATGCAATTCAGGGTGGTCAGATGTCTCTCCCACTTCCCCGCACTGGGGATCATGATGGAAGGAGACAGGCTATTATGGAAGCTGAATTATGTGCAATGGGGGCAGAGAAGAGGAAGATCCAACCATATTGGGGGCAGTTCGGGATGGGTCCTGCGGAGAGTGGACAGATACTCTGTTCCTGTCCCATGTAGGCCCTTCAGTGTTTATTCAATACAACACAATGCTTAGGAGCATAGGCTCTGACATGAGACAAATGTGAGCTAAGCCCCTGCTTGATTACCTGCTAATGCGTGAGGCTCAGTCTTCTCATCTGAGAAATGGGGATTAATTTTAGAATCTATTTTCCAGGGTCGCTCTGAGTATTAAACAATATCCTGAATGTAAAGAACTTAGCTGAAGTCTTGGGAATTTGCTGTTATCATCCTTCATAAACTCTGGGGAGACTACCAGGAATCAGAAAAGAGGAGCTTCAATCTGGACTGGTGTAATCAGGGAGGTCTCCTTGGAGGAGGTGACCTTTTGGTCTCTAAGCTTGGCAAGAACAGGGATGGTATCACTTTTCCGTCTTTCTGTGCTCTTAGTACCAGGCATAAATCAGTCCTCAGCATATGCTTGTTGAGTGAATAGTTGAGTTACTGACCAGGATCTTGAAGGAAGAATAGGAAATGCGTGTGGAAGGGACTTTTAGTATTTCTCTCTTCCCCAGGGACCGTATTTTTGAATGGAGTCATATTTTCTATTTCTTCTTATTTTCTTTTTAATAAAGAGATTACAGCTTTCCATGGTTATAACAAGGCTATTCTGGTGTGGAGCTGCTTCACTTCCCCTGGTATGGGATATGCCACTATTAATTTAAATGACCCCCTGTTGTCAGACACTTTGCTTGTTTCCAATTTGTCATTATTGTAAGCGATTCTGTGATGATCATCTCTGCATATACATCGAATTATTTCCTTAGGTTAAATTCCTGGACAGAGTCTCATGGGTCACCTGGTAGGTATGTGTAATGTCTTAAGATTTTGGACACACAGTGTTAGATCACCCATCAGAGAGGCTGTGCCAGTTTCCCTTGCCACCTGCCCGTCAGCTCATCTGCTTGCTAATCTGCTGCCTGAGAGGTGGGCTTTCACCATTTCTGCAGCACTTGTCACTGCCTTCCCTGCTTGGCCAAGTGGGAATCGTGGGGTGAGCTTGTCTCTCTGTTCTTCAAGCCTGCTGGATATCTGTCGTGTCACATTAGGGTTACGTAAGTGTGAGGCTGAGAAATCTCCTTGGAGGAGAGAAGCTCCCCAGATGTTGGAGTCAGCGCTGGAGTAGGGAAGAAGAGGTGCTCAGGGCATTGAGAGACTGGTTACGTGGCATCCCCCCAAACCCCTACCCCACTTCCCTGGTCTCCCGTGGAGTTAACCTTGTCCAATCTCTTCCCACCTCACTTGCATAATAGAAAGAAACATTCTCTATGCTGTGTGTCCCACATCCCTTTTAAAACTCTTGCCACACTTGTCACACTCCTGTCACATTTTTCTGTATCTCCATTGGACGGTAACTTGGAAAGGTGGAGTCTTAGTCATTTTGGTATCTCCAGCATCTGACATAGAATAACAATAAAAAAAAGAATAAAGTGAAGGTAATAATAATAGTAGTAGCTAATGTGTTGGGCACCTACTATGTGCCAAGCCCTTTGTATATTTTATCTCACTGAATAATCCCAAGAAACGAATGTTGTACATATTATTATTAGTATCCTCATTTTACAGACAATGAGGCTGAGGCACGGAGAGGTAAAATGACTTGCCCAAGCTCACACAACCGGCGAGTGGAAAAGGTGGGACTCAAAGCCAGCTCCCTCTCAACTATTCTGCTATGCGCTTGGTGAGTGTCTTAGCCACTAAGTGGGAAGCCAGCATTTCCTCTGCTCCCTCCTTAATACTAGCTTATTTCTAGGAGGTTTGACAGTTATATATCCCCAGCAGAGATGAGGAATCTGGTTTATTCATTTCCAGGGAAAAGCAAACTAGGTTCTTGAGAGGATCTTCTTGAAGGAGTGCTTTGAAAGACCTACCTGGAAATAGATCTCTCTCTTGACTTCCCCATCTCCAATCACACTGCCTGGGGTCACTCCTCTATGAATTCATTCATTTTCCATCAGAGCTTAAAGCTCCTTTTGAAAATGTAGATTCAATAAAGCTGGGGTGGGGGTGGGTAGAAAATGTAGAATCTTCCAGCAAATATCAGGCCCCTTCAACTTTAATACCTTAGTGGGCATAAAGACATCTGAACTTTCTCCTCAAGCTGCTATTCCTTACTGTTCTTTTCACTTGTTCGAATTCAGTCCAGCTCAGGTCCAACCTCACCCCCAGGCAGGTTTTCCAGCCTCTCCCATCTTATTCAGCCTTCTCCCTGCAGCAGCCACTCCAGTATTGCTCTTCTGAGGTGATGATCTAGCCCAGGTCTCCCTAAAATTGTTCAAAGACAGCAGCATCTTGAAGATAAGGGGCTCCTTGCAGAATTCCGTGAACTCTGGTTATATCTCATTTATGGTAACTAAACATGCAATCTGGGGTGGTCAGATATCAGTAAGTTTTATGAGATTCCAGGAAGACAAAAGATGCAAGCATTAACAGTTCTAAGAATAATTCGTTTATTCAGTATTGACCAAGCATCAGATTTGTTCTGGCCCTTGAGAACTCAGAAATACACAAGATCGAGCTGTGTTCTTGGAATGTCCAGTCTGGTGGGGGAGCCAGTTATAATGTAGGATGGACACAGGGAGAAGGTGAGGTTTTGTTGCAGGAGTTCAGATGAGGAAAATACAGTCAGCCTTCAATAAGTGTTTGTTACAGGCTAGAAACAGATTCCGATTCTGGAGAGGACCTGGGAGAGGAAAGGTCCTACGTGCTTACTTTATTCTTTTGGCCTAGGATTGTGTTTTGGTACTTACTGGCTTAACTGGGAAGCTGGCCTTAAGAGACACAGCTGTGGCTGGGTGAGGTGGCTCAAGCCTATAATCCCAGCACTTTGGGAGGCCGAGGAGGGCGGATCACCTGAGTTCCGGAGTTTGAGACCAGCTTGACCAACATGGAGAAACCCCATCTCTACTAAAAGTACAAAATTAGCCAGGCATGGTGGTGCATGCCTGTAATCCCAACTACTTGGGAGGCTGAGGCAGGAGAATCACTTGAACCCGGAAAGCGGAGGTTGCAGTGAGCCGAGATTGCGCCATTGAACTCCAGCCTGGGCAACAAGAGCAGAACTCCATCTCAAAAAAAAAAAAAAAAGAAAAGAAAAAAGTTACGGCTGCATGGCGAGGGGCAGAGGGTAGTTAGGCAAACTTAGCATACCCAGAAGAATGATTTCAGGACTGACTGATTTTCAGATTTCAGGGCCCATAATGCTATGGAGGTGATGGAAATGACATTATGTCACTGCTGTAAGTGAGAATATAATAATTTTCTAATGTGCTTTAAAGTAAAAATGTAACATCTAAACATTGAAAAAATAAACATCCTTAGACCACCTAACTTCACCTTTTGGATCTCAGCACAGCATGTATCGCTCTTTGGAAGACACCTCTCTTCCATAATAAATAATAATCACAATGGCAATGATAATGAATAAAGATGACAGACATGGGGCTGCCTATGTGCCGGGCTCTACTCTAAGTGCTTTAACATATATTAGCTAATGTGATCCTAACAACAACCATATGAGGAAGTGCTATCATTTGCTTTGCAGATAGAGAAACTGAGGCAAAGAGAGGTTTAGTAACTTTCTCAAGGTCACACAGTTTGCATGTAGCAGAGTCAGATTTGAACACTGGCAGCCTAGCTCTAGAACCTGGCCTCTTTTTTTTTTTTTTTTTTTTTGAGGCGGAGTCTTGCTCTGTCGCCCGGACTGGAGCGCAGTGGCTGGATCTCAGCTCACTGCAAGCTCCGCCTCCCGGGTTTACACCATTCCCCTGCCTCAGCCTCCCGAGTAGCTGGGACTACAGGCGCCCGCCACCTCGCCCGGCTAGTTTTTGTATTTTTAGTAGAGACGGGGTTTCACCGTGTTAGCCAAGATGGTCTCGATCTCCTGACCTCGTGATCCGCCCGTCTCGGCCTCCCAAAGTGCTGGGATTACAGGCTTGAGCCACCGCGCCCGGCCGAACCTGGCCTCTTAACCATTTCAATATGCCGTCTCTGCTGTTGCTGTCCTTTTCCCCTTACTTATGGTCATTTTGGGCTGGACGTTTTAACTACATTCCTTGAGGATAGGAGTCTGGGTAAGCACACAGCACACAGTAGGCACTTAGTAAATGGTAGCTGTTATTCATCATTTAGAGTATATGAAACTCATACCTATTCATTAGCTCAGTGAAACATCCTGGGTGCTTTAGGAGATGGGTGGGGAAGGTATTGTGGTCCCATTTTACAGTTGAGGAGACTGAGGTTCGGAGCATGCCAGTGACATGCCAAGGTCCCAAACTGGGAAGTAGGGGAGCTGAAATCGAACTCCGAATATCGGAGAAGGCAAGTCCAAGTTCCCTTCCCCTGGCAGAGCCTTGCCTGCAAACGCGGAATTGACTGATTAATAAATAAGACTTGTTGACTTGTCTTGAAAGCTTGCTTCGCCAAGTCCTACTGTGTCTTTTCCTAAGGAGGTTAGTGGGCTTCCCTGCGTTTCCCTTTTTCCTTGTGGGAAGGGATTTGTCAGTGCACACAGGCCAATCTCAGGGACCCAGCAATCCTTTCTCTCTCTTTCTGTCTCATGTTCTTTCTCTCTTTTCCTTGTACACTAATCTCTCTGTTTCTTTACTTGTTCTATCTTTGACTGATTCCCTGTGATGAGTTGTGCTCCTGGAAAGCTGCCCTGTGACATTTCTTCCCTTTTGTGTCCCTGACAGTAGCATTTCCCTGGAGGCTCTTAAAGGAGAAGGAGGAGGGAGTGAAGAAGACGTGGATGCCCTAGCAGTGTCATCCAGCGACAAAGCCCAGTGTTCAGGCTAAAGCTTTGAGCATGTGTCCTTTCTCTTGTAGGGCACGCACATGGTATTGTTCAGAACAGGTTGCAGTATGATTGAAGCATTGGGTTCTTTGTCTCAGAGGGAGCTCAGTTGTGACTCCTAAAGCTGATTTGCTCCGGCCTTCTTAATGTAGGGTCCCCTGGCAGACTTGCTATATTGGTTTCCTATGCTGCTGTAACAAGTAACCACAAACTTTGTGGCTGATGACAACACAGATCAATTATCTTACGGTCCTGGAGGTCAGAATTCCTCGTCAAACCAAGGTGTCAGCCGTGGGGTTGTGTTCATTCTGGAGGCTCTCGGGGAGGCTCTTTTCCTCACCTTTTCCATTTTCTAGAGCCTGCCTGCATTACTTACCTGGTAGCTTCTCCCACCATCTTCAAGGCCAGTAACAAAGCATCTTCATACCTCTCCCTACCTCTCTTTCTCTCTCTCCCCCTCTCTCTTTCTCTCTCTCCCCCTACACTTCCATCAACACCTTTCCTCTCTGACTCTGGCCCTCTGACCTCCCTCCTGTAGGGACCCTTGTGATTACATTGGATTCACCCAAATAACCCAGGATAATCTCCCCACCTCAAGATCCTCAACTTAATCACTCCTGCAAAGTCCCATTTGCCACTTAAGGTAATCTATTAACCTCTTTTGGGGATGAAAATGTGGACATCTTTTGGGGTCATTATTTTGCCTACCACACTTGCTAAGTGAAATGGGAGCATTCTCTTTTTCTGGGCTATCTCAGTGCCCATTTCCTTGGGAGACAGAAAAGCACAGAAGACCCTGAGATAAACTGTTCAGATTCACACCCCATTCTCCCCCTCTTCCTAGCTATGTTATCTTGGGCAAGTCACTTGAGCTCTCCATGTCTGGTTTCCTCATCTTGAAAATGGGTAAATCGCGCAACACAACCTCCTTTCACTGTTGTCAGTCATGAATAGTGCTGGGGAGATAAAGCATGGCACCTGCTAAATAGTAAGCACATGCCCCCTGCAAAAGGAGAGATGATTAGGAATTAGGAATGCCAGATCGCATACTGATCATAAATTCCCAGGGTCTTGGTTCAAATTCCAGTCTCACCACTTGTGAACTCAATGGCCTCAGGCTAGTTGTTTTAGGAGTCTCAGTTTCATAAAACAGAAATGAAACCATTATCATCCTGAAACAGGATTTCTGGGAGGAGGAGATGATGCTGCTGCACATATACAAATTGTGCAGGAGGTAGTGGGTAGCATTTGTTGCTGTAGCTATTACTACCATCATCATTTCCCATCCTCTTTGGGGTGATGGAACGTCTTACTGGGCTGCCTCTGCTCCATAAAACAAGGGTACAGCAAGGCACCTTGCTGAATTGGGGCCTGAGGAATCTTCGCAATGTTCTATCATTGAATGAAGCCCCGAGAGCGTCGGAGCCTGGCTGGGCTCAGCCTTGAGGAGTCTGAGTTTTGAGGTGTCTCCCTGCTGCAGTGCTACAGGCTGGTGGAGCTTACAGCAGCAGCTGCTTCTTTGAACAAAGGGCTCTCCAGAAGCACCGGGGACAGAAGAGGGGTTTGGCAGTGGTGACCAGGGAGGTGGGCAGGGTGGGGCAAGGTCCCCTGACAAGGCAAGGCTAGTTCCTAGATGGTATGCTCACCAGAGAGGGTGTAGAGTTCCGGTTTCAACCATATTATTATTTTTTAATTTTGCTGCAAAGTCCTTGTTTCGATGAAGGCTTGGGCAGATGCCCAGTATGCAAAACAGTTAAAAGCACCACTAACTGTTCTAGTTGAAACCAGAGTAGAGGGTCAGTTGAGGCCTCTTTTCATTTCCACAGGGTCTCTAGGGGGGCTGGTTTAGGAAAAACTGACAGGGTCATGAAAACACAGACTTTGGAGTCAGACAGACCTGAGATTTGCATCGCTGCCTCTGCTGCTCCCTGGTTGTGTGAGCTTGGGGGCTTCACATCATCTGTCTGAACCTTCGTCTTCTTGTCTGCAATTGGGCAATAACAACACCCACTTCAGGTCGTTGTGAAGTGTGGGGATAATCACTGTAAAGTGCTTAGTACAATGCCTGACACATGTAGGTGTCTAGGTATGCAGCAGCTGGTAGCTATTGGCATTCCCTAAGGGAGAGCTGAATTCATGAGAGGCCCTCCCAGAATACATGCCTAATGGCCAGGGAAGCTGTGAGAAATTCTTTGGGATTGGAAGCCAAGAGGCCTGGGAACTACTTGGGTTCTGATTCCACCACCAGATCCTAGATGACTTTCATTTCCCCTTGGGCTTCTTGAATCACTCTTCAAATGTTTATTGAGGCGGCCAGGTGTGGTGGCTCATGCCTGTAATCCCAGCACTTTGGGAGGTTGACGTGGGTGGGTCACTTGAGGTTAGGAGTTTGAGACCAGCCTGGCCAACATGGCGAAACCCCGTCTCTACTAAAAATACAAAAATTAGCCAGGTGTGGGGTGCATGCTTGTAGTCCCAGTTATTTGGGTGGTTGAGGCATGAGAACCTCTTGAACTCAGGAGGTGGAGGTTGCAGTGAGCCGAGATCTCACCACTGCACTCCAGCCTGTGTGACAGAGCGAGACTCTCTCAAATAAAACAAATGAAATTGTCTATTGAGGGTTTCATATGTGCCTGGGACTGCCCTAGGCAATAGACCACAGGTCCTGGCATCTGAAAGGCTTACATTCTATACTCAACTCTGCTACTTCCTAGCTCTTTGACTATGGACAAGTCACTTCTCCTCTCTGGTCCCCAGTTTCTCCATCTGTAAAGTGAGAACACTGAATTTATGTCACAGGATCATCCCAGAAGATATTCAATGAAATTTTTCCCTCAAACTTGTAGAATGCATTTGAAATGGACTCTGAGAGAGACATCCTGGAGCATGTTCTTTGGAATCATACAACCCTGAGTTTGAATGCAACGTCTATAACTTACTGTGAAGCCTTGGGCAAAGGAATTTTATCTCTTAATTCTAAGTTTTCTCATTTGCAAGATGGGAATAATACTAGTGCCCTGAAAGGGTCATGGTGAGGACTTCAGAAGATGATACATGTAAAGTTCCTAGCAAAAGGGCTGGCACACAGTAGGTCTTCAATAGCTGCCATAATTGTCACCACCACCACCACCATAATCATCACCATCAACATCATCAGCATAATCATTGTCAATCAACACCATCACTATAATCATCACCATGATTACTGTCATGATGACAATTACTACTACCACCACCACCACCACCACCACCACCACCACCATCATCATCATCATTATCGCCATCTATAAAATGAAGCTCTAGGCCAGATGCAGTGGTCCACACCTGTAATCCCAGTACTTTGGGATGCTGAGGCAGGATCATTTGAGGCCAGGAGTTCAAGACCAGCTGGGGCAATATAGTGAGACCCATCTCTGCAAAAAATAAAAAAATAATAATTAGCAGGGTATGTTCATGTGCACCTTTAGTCCTAGCCACTGGAGAGGCTGGGATGGGAGGATCACTTGAGCCCATGAGTTCAAGGTTTCAGTGAGCTGTGATTGCACCACTGCACTACAGCTTGGGTGACAAAGTGAGACATTATCTTTTTTTTTTTTTTTTTTGAGATGGAGTTTCACTCTCATTGCCCAGGCTGGATTGCAATGGTGCAACCTCGGCTCACTGCAGCCTCCATCTCCTAGGTTCACGTGATTCTCCTGCCTCCACCTCCCAAGTAGCTGGGATTACAGGTGCACCCCACCATGTCCGGCTGGTTTTTTGTATTTTTAGTAGAGATGGGGTTTCACCACGTTGGCCAGGCTGATCTCGAACTCCTGACCTTAGGGGATCCACCCGCCTCGGCCTCCCAAAGTGCTGGGATTACAAGCGTGAGCCATTGTGCCTGGCAGAGACACTGTCTTGAAAAATTGTTTTTTAAATGAAGCTCTAAATGTTTTCATTTTAACTCCTGTGTCTCATGGGGAGAAGTAAGTGACAAATGTAGTAGTTAACCCTGGGCCATCTGGATGAGAAGCTTTAGATGTGAGTCTCCAATAGAGAGAGTTCTCCTTCACTTTACAGAGAAGTTCTACGCAGATCTTGTTCTGTTTGATATTTCCTGGCCTTTTTCCAACATGAGCCCTTTCCCAAAGTTAGCAGGAATAGGACCCTTGAGCTCTGGAGCACTGGGAGCCATGGGAATCCATTCCTCGTTACATATTTCCCCTTTTGATACTTTTATTTCATTGTCCATATAGCGATTTCATTTCAGAAAGCCAGTCTGGATCTTTCAGGGAAGGGTCTTTGGCCAAGGCTCAATGGTGTGATTTCGACCTAAAATTTCCCTTCATTCCACTCAAACCACATGTTGAAGGGTGAGGTTGGCCCATGCCATCTTAGGTGGGCTGTCAATTCCTTTATTGCTCTGTCCAAACATTTGTGTTGTAGGACAGGTTATGGATCATGAGATCATGGCAGTTCACAGCTTGAGTATTCTTATTGTTGCATTTTAACCTCTTGCTTCCTATCTTTAGGAAAAATGAGGTCATTATATTATCATTTTTACAGATGGGACTTGGAAACATTAAATGACTTTTCTAGGGTTGTAAGGGGCTGTATCTGGCTTCCAGAAAACTGTCAAGTGCTTATTCAACTAAGCCATCCTGCCCCTTAGAAATTTCCGTTTCTTATGCCTCAGCTTTTCTGCTCTGAATTCTGAGAAACTCCAGGTACAGGTCAGAAATTTGCAGCAGTAGGGGTGAGGACAGGTCAGCTGGGCGAAACTTTGAGGGGAAAAACCACTTAGGGAGCTCCGCACACTGGGGCTAAACTCTTGTCTGAGCAGAGAGGAGCAATGCAGGACTGGGGGCGTGTGGGAGACAGGGGCTGCGAAGTTATAGCTCCTTTGCTCTGAGAGTGAACGACAGTATTAGAACAAGTGTGTGGTAGGTAAGCTGTCACTGACTAGACTGTGTGATGTTGAGAAGTCCCGTCCCCCACCCCTCTGGACTCCCCCTTCTCTCCTCTAACCATCCAATTACTTAACTTCTCTGCCTAGGGGTTCGCTTCCCGCCCATCTCCTCCTCCACCGCGTCTTAGCGCTGTCCGTGGTGCTGACCGCCAATCCCCTGGTTGCCGTTTCGACCAGCTGGGATCTCTGGTGCGCCCAACCTCCCCTCCCGGCCTCCCACCTTTCTTTCTCCAGGCACCGCACACATAAATCACGGGTGGGAGGTAGGCTTGGTTCCCGCTCGGTTCCCCCTGCGCTAGGAAGCTGCCGCCCCGCTTCCCTTGCTCACACAGGGCTTTGCAGTAGTGGTGGCAGCCGCGGCAGAAACCGGCTCTGGGAAAGCAATTGATTCGTCTACTGCCAGCAGCCCAGAGTTGCCTACGCGGACTGGAAAGGAAGGCAGAAGGGAGAGAGAGAGAGAGAGAGAGAGAGAGAGAGAGAGAGAGAGAGAGAGAGAGAGAGAGAGAGAGAGAGAGGCTTCAGAGCGAAAACCTTCATCCATGTGGAGGACAGTCTGAGGGAGCCACTGTCCCTTGTCCACTGACTCACTGGCTGGTCCGAGTTTTCTCCGCTTCTGGCAGTGGTATTTCTTTTTGTCTTGGTCCTGCATGATTTAGGGGTAGTTGATGTGTCTGTGTGTCTGTGTGTGTGCACTGGTGCTTTGATTTTATTTTGGGAAGAGTAGGAGAGTCAAATGAACAATTTTCTTTCAGGCACCTCCGCTGAGCTTTTGAACCAAGTCATTGGGACTTAGCGTCTTCCTACCCGATAGGGAAGGGAGGAGTTGGCAAGAATTTGGTTCACCCTTTCCCCCTGCAATCCTCCCGCGTCGCGGTAAGTGATATTCTCCTTGATTGTGCAGATGGGCTAGGGGTATTAGAATCCCAATTGTGATGTGTGTGCATGAACTGGTGGGGTAAAGGGTAGTTGGGAGGAGAAGGGTATCGAGGAACGACTATGCTTATTTGCCTACATTCTGCAGTGTTTTATCACCTAAGCGGCATCCCAAAGCCAAATGAGGTTTTGGCTTAGTGCCCAGGGAGGGGGTAAAATGTGCTCATATTGTAGGCAATGTGATCAAGATTGTGGCTTATGCCCAGTTTGCCCTCTCCTTTGCAGCAGAAGCTGGTGAAAGTAGCCGGCAGTTCTCTGAAAGAGTTAACCCTTTGTGGGGGTGGCTAGTCTGGCATGGAGGGACTCCGGGTATTCTGACTTAGCAAGTGAGTGCTTATTCCTGGAGGGGAGGGGGTCACCTGAGACTGGAAGGGTAACTCTTGCTTGGGCACACTGGGTAAGATTTGCACAGGACAGAGCTTAGATTGTACCCAATTCCAGGAAGAGCTGAATAATTTAATTGTGATGGGTTTTGCGAGGTTGGCTGTTCTTGCTTTCCGGAGATGGGAGACCTGGGAGCCAGGAAAGGGCCACACTCTGCTTAGGATGAGTGGTCAGGCTGGCCAGAAGGGAGCAGCCACTGCCTGCAGGGGAGATGATGTTTTCTTTTCACAGGTGGCGTAACCTGTAAGTGATTGTATGGGGGAGCATCCTGGCACTAGCTTGGGAGATTCTATCCTTGAGTTTGTCTCAGAAGGAAGGAGGGGAACAAAGCTTGTTCAAGTTCTGGGGAAAGATTCCAGGTTCCAGCTTCAGTTTTGTTCCAGGGTAGACCATCCCCCTGCACTAGTTTCTTTTTCCAAGATCCTGATGGGGAAAGGCTGCACCAACCTGTTAGTGAGTGGGAAGTAGAAGTACCTTGAAACTGAATCCAAAAGCTCACATTTAATTTTGAAATGCCTTTGATGCTAATCTGTGACCCATCAAAAGGGGATTTCACCTTGCTTTCTGCTTTGATTACATCTACTTTTCTGGAAATGAATGCCCTTATTTTTAGCATCTTTGCTATTATCTCAGGGGCCACCTCAGTGTTCTGCACCCCCAAGGATTTCCTTTTTAGAGTCTTGCTCTTGGAGGTGGGAGGAATAAAACAACAGTCAGAGATTGGCAAGCCTGAAATATAAGCAGGGTTCACTCACTCCTTTTTTCTCTAGCCCCATAGCCAAGAAGAGATGCTGAAATCCCAGAGCATGTGCCTGCTCAGGCAGGACATATGAGGCAGAAGGGGAGGGTTGTCCAGTGGTTAGTGCCAAAGATTTGGTCCTGAAAATCCCTAACTTCTCTTCCTAGTTTCCCTTGCTGGGTGACCTTGAGGAGGAAGTTGCCTTAGATTCCTCACTGGGAAGCCTTGAGTGTGAATAATGAATGTATGGAAATTTTGTTCGAATAAAGAACCACAGATCTGGCTATGGGTGATATTTAAAGTATTGAAATTTGGTACTAATTGATCAGAATGGCTAGGGTCCTGGAATAGGGGATCTTAGGGGAGCCCTGCTGTACTGATTATTAATCTTTTAATTGCTGGATTATGGAGAGGTTTGGGGGGATCTCAGGGGGCTGTCAAGAGAGCCACGGAGGCCTCAGAGGAGCGTCCCCATTTAATTTTAATATTTTCATATTTTTATTTTGTTTTAATATTTTAATACTTTTAACAACTGGTTTAGTCATTCAGTACATGCCAGCCCAGCTGGGATAGCTAAGACTTGGGTGTCCAGATGTGGACACTTCCCAAATATCTCTCCGCTGCCTCACTTCCTTAGGGTTGGCCAAGATCCAAGAGGCCGCCCTCCCTCCTCCCCCGTCACATTTGAAGTGGTGCATTGTGGTGCACCAGGGAGAGGGAAACAGAAGCTTCTGGAAAGAGCTTTGGACTTGGGTCAGGAAACCTGGGTTCCAGTCCCAGCTGTCTCCCCTTTCTGGGCCTTGGTTTCCCCATCTATGCAATGGGGCAGTCTGTCTGGGTGGCCCTAAGTCCCCTTCCAGTTCTGGGGTTCTCTGACTCTGAGATAGGTATGTGTGTGAGTGTGAGTGACTGCACACGCCCACATTTCTAGGAAGGGTTAGCACTGTGCTTGAGAATTTATCCTGTGTCGGGGAGAAGCCCTGTTTGGGGTGAATGGGGATAGGGGAGTCTCTTGTGAGAACTTTGCCAGATTTCTAGAATCCTGAGCTCAGCTGGAAAGGGGTCTGCTTTATTTATGGCCTCAGAGGCACAGAGATGTAGATTTTGCAGCACTTGAAGGCTCCATAGAGACTCTTCTCAGGAGTAGCAGCAAGGACCCCTTGGAGAGCCTCTACTCTGAAAAGATGCATATACACACAAACACACAACATCAGGGTTGGTGGATCCTCTGTAATGCCCATGTGAGCAGCCCCCCAAGTTCAGAACCTCTGATTTAGTTTAACCCTTTCCGGGGGGCCCAGAGAAGAAAAACAATTTGCCTAAGACCACACAGTAAGTTATGGCAGCAACATATAAACCCACCATTATGAAGACCAAGGCATCATCCCCTCACTCCTGGCTCCAGCAGTCCCTACTCCCCCCATCCAGCCTGAGGCACAGAGGAAGGATGTTCAGCAGTGTCTCTCCAGCCCATGCTGGTAATCAGGAAGCTTAGCCATGGAGACAAATGTGGACATTTCCTTTCTGGTTGGCAGGAGAGAGGCAGCAGCCAGAGATTCTGTGATTCCACAGAGGTAGCCTGGAAAGTCAGTTCCCCCGGCTCACTCTGCCTTTCTCCTTCTTACTGCTCTGTACAGACACTGGCTGCTTTGTCTGAAGATGTGCATTCGGTTGGGGTGGCTGCCCTTGGGCTTTCTTTGTAGGATGTGATATGATGCTCTAACTCTTTCCCTCTCTGTGAATGGGTCCTACAGAGTTTATGGCTTTCCAATAAAAACCACCATGACACATGGACCTGTCTTCTGCCCTTCACCCTCATTCAGTGGGGAGCTGATTGTAATTGCAGATAAGTCAGGAATTGATGTGAAGGCAACGAGAAGAAAACAGTGTGGTTTATTTCTGTTAAGAGCTGTGGCCATAATCTGGGATAAAAATAATTCTGGGACCCAGTCATGGTGGGCTGAAGCTGATGATTTTAAATAATTCAGCTGCCACCCAGGATGGAGAGCCTTGATGTGCTGAGAGAGTGAAGGAGGCACTGCAGAAATAGCCCCCTCCTTTCTGTGCCTCACACCTGTCTGCCTCCTTAACCAGCCATGGGCTACAGTGTGGGCTCTGGGGGCAGTCAGATCTTATTTCTAATTTTGACTCTGACATTTCCTTGCTGTGTGATTTCAGGCAAGGCCCTCAACCTCTCTGAGCCTCAGTTGCTTCAGTTAGGTTTATTGGGGTAGCATGATATAGGGATTAAGAGGATGGGCTCTGGAAATAAATTTCCTAGGCTTAGATCCTGGTCCTAGCACTTTCTGGTTGTGTCACTTCACCTCTCTGGACCTCAATTTCCCCATCTACAAAATGGGAATAAGAATGCAGTTGTGAGAATTTTAAGAGTTCATGATCACTTTATACTGAGCCTGGCAAGGAGTAAGTGTCCAACAAATGTTCGTAATGGGGGCGATGTTGGTGATGGTAACAGCAAAATCACCCCTGACCAAAATAAGAGCAGGGTGAGGTAGAGGAAGGTGAGTTCTTTGGGCTAGTTGTGTAGCTGTGACTCACAAGAGGGAGGACAAAGCTTGGAGACAGGAGCTGCCAGCCCCTCTTGTTCCCCACTGCAGTTCCCCAGTTGCTGGAGGTCCCCAGAACTCAGTTTCTTTTTCTGTGAAATGGGCATAATGACTCCTCTCTGTTTGGCTTGTGAGGCTCTAAACAACTAACAGGGGAGTCATGAGCCTGGTGGGTAGGCCCCAGAGAAGTTTTAGCAGAAGAAGCCCTGTTGACCACTCAGTCTTTTGTTCCTTCAAGTCCCTGGGAGGTTTCTGCTGAATCATCCCAGGCTATAAGCTCTGAGCAATGTATTTTCTCTAGGAAACCTGAGCCTTCCTTCCCTTCCCTGGGAAGTGCTTTTCCTGCTACGGCGCTTCTTTGTAGGAGTCCTCAGGTGCTACAGGGTGAGATCTTTAAGGGCCAAGGCTGTGCTGTCTTCATTTTTTGGTGTCTGAGTCAGCACACAGCAGGTGCTCAGCAATGACTTACTGAGTGAATGAATGAATGAATGAAGCTCAATTGATTTACTAGCAAACATGTCAGTTTGGGGCCTGTGGTCCAGCCAGAGGCCTGCACACAGTAGGTACTCAGTTAGTGTTTGTTGATTATGATGAGTCATTGGTGAAAGGTTTGAAAGGACTTGGCTCCTGTCTCAGATTTGCTACAGGGAAAGGACAGGCCTCTCCCTCTTCCTGCCAGAGTGCCCATTGCTATTTATCATGCATTGCACATTTATTGAATACCTACAGTACGCCTGGCACCATGATGGGCATTGGGAATAAAATGGCAATAAAGACACAATCCTGGCCAGGTGGGGTGGTTCATGCCTGTAATCCCAGCCTTTTGGGAGGCCAAGGTGGGTGGATTACTTGAGGTCAGCAGTTCAAGACCAGCCTGGTCAACATGGTAAAACCCGGTCTCTACTAAAAATATAAAAATTAGCTGGGTGTGGTGGTGTGTGCCTGTAACCCCAGCTATTTGGGTGGCTGAGGCAGGAGAATCGCTTGAACCTGGGAGATAGAGGTTGCCGTGAGTCAAGATCACACCACTGCACTCCAGCCTGGGGCAAGACTCTGTCTCAAAAAAAAAGACACGATCCCTTTTGGGGCTTAGATAAAGTAAGTGCCTACCTACATAATGTGATCTTTTGGCGGGAGGGTGTGGTACAAAGAGGGCTCCCTGAGTCACCCAAAGACATTCAGTTCACTGATACCTGAAATTTCCATTATTCAAGTTTTTTTCTTTTTCTTAAGGCTCTGCTCTTGGTTAAAGAGCAGATGCTTTGGAGTAAGTTAATGCATCCAGCTTTATTAGTCATTTACACTTTAATGAGAAACTATAAGAGCCTTTCCTAAAAGTGAAGCAGGCTTGGTTTCTTGGAGCAAGGGGAGGGGGCTACATTACTAGACTTGCAGGCAAAAGAGGGGCAAAGGACAGAGAAAGGGGGATGTTGCTGGATTTACATTCTGTTGGGGGGTAAAAAGCTCTTGATGCCCGGAGTCACCTGATTAGCCTGAATCAGGTGGTCCATCTAACTCAGTGGTTCTCCGTGTGGTTCTCCCCACCCTGAAGCAGTATCAGCATCACCCAGGAACTTGTTAGGAGGGCAAATTCTTGGGTTCCATCCAGGCTTGCTGCACCAGAAACTCTGAGTGGAGAGCTCCCACTGCTGTAAGTGAAGGCATTTTTTAAAAAAAGGCAAAACACTTTTACAGGTGTTAACTATAACAGTTCTAAGTATGTTGTAAGCTTCTAACATTTTGCCAAACTGCCCCCGTCATCCCCCAAGGGGCTGAGCAGGGTAAGACCAGGCCCATTGCCTCCTGCACATACCATTTCCTTTCTGCTACTGAATCCCACAGGAGCACGACCTAGCATGTTGCTCCCATTCCCTGCTAACCTCAGACAATTCCAAGGAGTCACTTTTTGCTAGGCAGGACCCCAGAACTCAGTTTCTCAGGTAGGTTTGTGGCAAGGCCTTCGTAATCAGCTGTCCAACCAGGCCAGGTCTTTGGGATTTGCAGGCAGTGGCTTTGAGAGGGAACAAAGATTTTTTTTTTTTTTTTTGAGATAGGATCTTGCTCTGTCACCCAGGCTGGAGTGCAGTGGCATGATGATCATAGCTCACTACAGCCTTGAACTCCTGGGCTCAAGCAATCCTCTTGTCCCAGTCTCCCAAGTAGCTGGAACGACAGACATGACCATGCTGGGCTAATTGTTTAACTTTTTTGTTAAATGGAGGTCTCCCTGTGTTACCCAGGCTGGTCTCAAACTCCTTGATATCCTCCTGCCTCGGCCTCCCAAATTGCTGGGATTCCAGCCGTGAGCCACTGCACCCAGCGAAAAGTGATTCTTCTTAGCCCAACTCTGCTCCCCATTTGGGCCAGGAAAAGACGGGAGGCAGCAGTGCTGAGGGCCCAGGCTGCTGTATGCAATGTCACTGTGGTTTCCTCGAAGTAATTGTCTTGCTGTCATTGGTTTTAATGATATAACACATGCTTAAATCTCATTGTAACGGAGCCCTGTCAGACTCTGGTTTAGTAATCCATCCAGTGAGCAAGATAACATGCCTCAGGAAGCTGGGTTTTTTACCACCCCCTGCAATTAATCAACAAGAGGAAACTCATCTGACAGCATCATAATGATGTTTGGTTCGTGAAGGATTTATTTAGAGAGCGAGGGGGGAAATATCTTCTCATCTCTCAATATAATCTGAGTGAGTTCATTCAGCTGCCTTTTTCTTTTTCCTCTCTTTCTTTTCCTTGTCTTCCTCTTTAATGCACCTACACAATGACGAGTGGTGACTTGTGAATGGAAGCAGCTTTTAGCAGAGAACATATTATGTAAGCAGGTTTTGGTGCCAGCCATTGATGGTAGGGTGGCGTTCTGAGGCTGCGGAGAAGAGAAATGGTTTCTCGAAGTTTGTTGGAAGGCTTTTCATGCAAGGTGCTGCCAAACAGCATCTGTGTGGTGCGCTCCATTGCACATCTTCCTCCCTGCCCCCTTTCCCCTTTCCCTCTCTGCCTGCCTATGTTTTTCCTCTGTCACTGTGGTGCTAAGTTCCTAAGTCTCTGTCTTTATCTCTCCCGCTCTCTATCCTTTTCCCTGCCCCTGTCTCCTTACCTTTCCCACCCTTTAAATAATTCCCTGCTTTCTCCTTGTAGTCTCTCTTTTCTCTCCGTCTTTCCCTCTCTCCCTTTCCCTCTCCTCTGCCCCTGGCCTCTCCTCCTTTTCTTTTCTCTCTCAGTCTCCATCTTCCTCCTCTCCTAACTCCCCTGCCTTCCTCATCTCATCTTTAAGACACACAGAAATTACTTGTCAAGGGAATGCATTTGTGAATTCCTGAGACTCCAGGTGATGAGGGCTCCAAGTAGGGTCACCAACCGTTCAGCTTTGCCTGGAGCTGAAGGGGGTTCTGGGATATAGGACGTTGTGTTAAAACTGAGAGGCAGACCAGGCACGATGCCCTGCACCTGTAATCCCTGCACTCTGGGAAGCCAGGGCAGGAAGATCGCTTGAAGCCAGGAGTTTGAGACCAGCCTGGGCAACATGTGAAACTTCTGTCTCTATAGAAAAGTTAAACGATTCGCTGGGCATGGTGGCGCACGCCTGTAGTCCTAGCTACTTGGGAGGCTGAGATAGGAGGATCACTTGAACCCAGGAGGTTGAGGCTGCGGTGAGCTGTGGTTGTGCCACTGTACTACAGCCTGGGTGACAGAGTGAGACCCTGTGTCTAACACAAAACAAACCAACAACAAAAAAGAATGGAGAGAGGCCTGGGCAAATTGTGTGATGAGTTGGTCATCTTACCTCCAAGCCAAATGCTTGGAGTTTTGTAGAATTTTCAGAAGGCCAAAGATTCAGCTTTCTGGGTGAGTCGCCTGCCTTCCTGCTCTGGTGGCACACAGTGGTTCTGAAGCCCTCCTAGGCTTGGCATTCTCTGCGTGGCTCTGGAATGGACTATCTAGACACACAAAGGCCTGTCCCTCAGAGCTCAGAGGTCATTCAGGGGCAGGAGACTTACTCCCTTCACCTTACCTAACTCCTGTCCCTGACAAGACTGACCACCCAGCTAGTTATCCGCTCATTGGTCACCTGGGGGATATCGGGTAGAGACTGCAGATGGTTCAATGCCCGAGCTTCTCAAACTTGAACCTGCGTCAGAATCCCTTGCAGGAGTTGTTAAAACACAGAGTTTCTGATTCAGTGGGACTAGGATGGAGACCAGGAATTTGCACACCAAATGAGTTCCCAGGCGGTGTTGATGCTGCTGGCCTGGGGACCACACTTTGAGAACACCTGCTCTCTGCAGACTCATTCCCCCATTCCCTCCTTTCCAGACAAATCTTGTACACTGTTCTAGGCACTGCAGACTCAGCAGCGAGGGAGCCAGAGTTCCCTGCCCCCTGGAGCCGACAGCCCAGTGGGTGGCAAAACCAATAAACAAGTAAATGCATAAACAAGAAAACTCCAGACCACGTGAAGTGCCATGAAGGAAGGAGATAGGAAGACTCGATGGAGAATGACAAGTGATGGGTTGGGGGACAGAGGGGCGAGACTAATTTATAAAAAGGGCAGCCAGCAGAGGCTGAGTTTCTAGGAGTAAACAGCCATGCCTAGAGGGTGAAGGGAGGATGAGCCACACCTGGGAGGTGGGGGCAGTAAGTGCAAAAGCAGAGACAACTGTGGTGTCCACGAAGGACAGACAGATGGCTGGTGTGAGTGGGGTGAGGGTCACATGGCAGGGACATAGGGAGACAGGGCTGTAGTTAGGCAGGACCTCCCAGGGTAGCCAAGGAGTCTGGGTCTGATTTTATTTTGCAGAGAGGGTTTTATGCCAGAGTGATGTGACCTAATTTACAATGTTGGTAATGATTGCTTTGGTCTCTGAGTGGAGAAGGGAGCATGGGAGATGGGGTGGAAGTCAGGGGACCAGTGAAGGGAGCTGTGATGGGGCAGGGACCAGGTGGTGGCAGATAAGGTGGCGACATTTGGGGTGAATTCTGCACGAGTGCAGACAGGCTTTACTGATGGATCAGACTTAAGGGGAGAAGGCCAGAGGAATCAGGGTCCACTCCAGTGGGATGGGACCTATTCCTGGCAATGGTGCAGCACTTGTGATCCTAGGGACATGGAGAGGGGCCTTGGCTGTAACCAAGGGCCAATGGCTTATGAGGCAAGGCCCCAGTAGTGTGTGCAGAGCCAAGGCCTTTCAGGGAGCTCCGCAAATGCCCATTCCATGCTGGCTAAAATGCAGAGTTCCCTTCTCCCTGGAAGAAAAAGCAGCAGCTTGGGTTTTTTTGTTTTTTTGTTTTTCTCTCTCCCATGAGTAGTGGCTGGATTAATCTATCAGTATGAAGCAGGATATTGTAACTTGGCGAAGGCGATGACACCCCGTGAAGTGGCAAGCTGGGGTGGGTGTCTGGCCAAGCCTTTCTCTAAGGGGCTGTGGGAAAGGCTGTTGGACGTGATGGAAGACACGAGCTTCTGGTGTCTGCAGCTTCCTCTCTGATCATTAGAGACCTACCTGTTGTTCCTGGAGTTAGCTAGGCCCATTCAAAAAAGAACCAGTCAGACTGGGCTTGCACCTAAGGACGAAAGCAAGAGAAACCAGCATTTGGAGCAGGAGCTGGGCCCTTGGCGGGAAAGGAGACTCTTCACATGGAGCAAGCAGCAGGCTTGCCTTTCAGATAGAACCTGCCACTGTTTCTGTAGATTTTCTTTCTTCCTTTTTCTTTTCCTTGGAAGGGTTTATCTGACCGGGCAGGCCTATGTAGCCAGCATTGGCCAACTTCTGCAGAGGGGTCATGTCTTCTTATCTGAAGAATGGATAAGTGCTTCGAGGAAAGCTCCCGAGGAAGAAATAAGTGGTGCACACTCGTGTTGATGACCCGGAGGGGGGCTGTGCTTTTGATTATAATGAGAGGGGAACTGGTCTCATTTGTAGCCTCTCTGTTATTCACAGAAGACTCTTGTGCTTCGTAGATTAGAAGAATCTTTGTTAGGGTGTGAGGTGATGAGAGTTGAGTTATTTTTCCCTTCCTGGTACACAACCTGACGTCATTGATCCTTGCCCATCTTTTCCTCCGTTTTTCATTATTTATTCTCTTTTCCTCATACCCCATTCCCCTCCATTCATAGACAACCCTCTTCTACTCTGCTTATGCATATTTCTTTTGCTTGTATATGTCTCTTCAAAACACATATTTTTATAGATCTCATAAGCTCTCACTTCTTTTCCACTCAGCAGTATGTCTTTAAGATCCATCCACGTTGCAAGGTGGGCATCTAATCTTTTGCTTCTAATTGTTGCTTTTCTCCAAGGCAACAACCCCGCAGTTTGTTCTCCATTTTTCTTATATGAGTTTCCCTCCAGCAACCCAGAGTACTTCTGAAAATTTTTTTCCCTCCACTGGCCAGCTGAGATTCTTTCAGGACAGGAAGACTCATTTTAATAGAGATTTAATGATCGTTTGGGCAACACAGGTGGACGCTTTACTCTTTCACTTTGATTCTTTGCCTAACAAATGCTGAGTGTCCTCATGACATCAGACACCACGCATGTGTAGAGGGAGGCAGGAGAGAGCAGCCAGTTCTGGAGCTGGGTGGACGTGGGTTCGAATCCTGCCTCTGCTACCCACTGGCTGCGTGACCTTTGCCAAAGTGACAGTCTCTTGAGCCTCGGTTTCTTCTTCTGTAAGATGAGGGATAACGCTAGTATTCATTTTATAAACCTGCTCGAGAGTGAAGTAAGATGATGGCTAGTGTGCTTTGTGTGATGAAACTTTTTTGAAACAGTCTCCTTGGAGGTTAGGTAAATAGATATTTTTATCCCTTCCAAGTTCGGCTGGGTCTGCCTGCTGCGCTGTGTGTGTATGTGTGTGAGTGTGTGTATGTGGTGCTGTGAACGTAGGGGGTATGGTGTGAGCATGTGTGTGTGACTGGTGTGTGTGGCAATGTGTGAGTGCACATGTGCGTGTTCGGGAGTGGTCCCTGGCTCAGGCTGAGACGTTGCCCCATCACCCCTTAAATGGCTACTTCCCACTCTGTGTGGAGAGACCCTGCTCCCATCTGGGGTAGCCACGCTGGCTCCTCACCGCCTCTGTCACTCCCCAGGGCCTCTGTCCTCTCCTTGGGGCCTCTGTCCTCTCCTTGGGGCCTCTGTCCTCTCCTCAGGGCCTCTGTCCTCTCCTCGGGGCCTCTGTCCTCTCCCCAGAGCCTGGGTTTCCTCATGTAACACCGCCGTTGCCTCGGGGAATAGATTGGTGAAAGCAGAAAGGTTCATTTTGTCCTGAACATGCTCAGAGGGTAAAATGCTACAGCGGCTGGAAGTGGGAGTCCTTGAGTGGCCAGAGAGGCCCCCAGAAGCTATCCAAAGCCTGGGATTGAGAAGACTCCAGATCGGAAAATTCTTCCTCTGGTTGTCATGGCGGCAGGTCTGGATGGGAGCCTTTGTCCCAACTGGTCACTATGGGGTGGTCATTTCTGGTTGACACCAACTGTGAGGGCAGCCCCAGGTCTCCACAGCGGGGTGGTCTCTGACGCCCAGAGGGGCTCCTGACCTGCTTCCAGCATTACATCACCCTATTGCTAGAAAGGGCACTGAGTTAAGAGTCTATCCATTTGGGTACAAGTTCCAGATGTGCCTGATAATTCATCCTTTCCCTCTCTCCCAGGTAGAGAGGGAGAGAATGAATGATCAGGGAGAGGATGAATTAAGGCCCAGGATGTCCATGTGCTTCTTCATGGAGTCACAGAGCACTCTGTGTGGACTGCCGTGCCCTTTGGGTTACATGACTGACCTCCTTCAGTCCTCATGAAGCCTTGGGAAGGAGACATTATTATTATTATTATTACTGCTACCATTTTTCAGACGAGGACACAGGCAATAGAAGATAAGGAGACCTCAGTTCCCCCAATTTACACTGTCTACTTACTATTTGCAATTGTGAAGATAAAGCAACTTAAAAGTGCTTTTTAAAAAGTAAATAATAAAGCTCTGCAGAAATCTATTCTCTAGTCTTTAGCTCCTTCCAGCTTGGATCCAATGCATGGACATCATTCCAATAAAGGATTGGGCACATTGGCCAGGAAGAGGCAGTATGCGCAGTCCTTAGAAGCACAGCTGCTGTTCCCAGACCACCTGGATTGGAATTCCAGCTGTGATACTTGCCATCCTGTGATCCTGGCCTCAGTTTACTCAGTTTACTCAGATCCTTGGCCTCTCTGGCCTCAGTTTACTCATCTGAAAGATGGGAATAATAATGGTACCTCCCTCATAGAGTGGCTGTGAGAATTCCATGAGTTAATACAACATGAAGCACTCAGATACTGCTGGATACATGGCAAGTTGTTTGTTATTGTATAGGATTTGAATTTTTTTTAAAACATTACTTTTAGATTCAGTTTTTTTTTTCACAATAGCTTTTTGAAGAGGAGAGTTGGAATTACTTCCTCCATTACAGATGAAGGAACTGTGCCCCATAGAGGCAAACCAATTTCCCAAGATCACAAGATTAGTTAGGAACAAAAACCAGGTTCAGTCGTCAGGGATGACAATGGCCAAACTGTAAAGCTCCAAAGCATAGCGGATCCACTGGGCCAGCCACAGTCACAGAAAGGCTGGAAAAAAACCAGACAGTGAATTTGGTGGTCTCAGGATCCTTCCCGGTGGATCCCATCAGGTGGGGCTGTGAGCACTTCCAGGTGGATGCAAGTGGTCACTGCACCTGCTCCAAGCCACAGACCACCCAACAGTGCTTGCTTCCCAGAGGGTGGAAAGTTGAAACCACACCCCTGTATGAGCCATCAGCAAACCGTTGGGCTCTCTGTTCTTTAGCCCCATCCATTGGTTGGTTGAAGCCTGGGATGCATGTGTGCATCAGGCACGTGTGGCCCTCGTGACAGCTGGCTGCCTGGTGATACACCACAACAGTTAGGATGTCAGCACGGAAAGCCAGGCTCCCTAGGCCCAAGTCGCCACTTGACCCCTTCCAGCTGTGTAGACTTGACTGATTACCACAGCCCCCTGTACTTAAGTTTCTTCCAGCTGCAGAGTGGGGATGCTGTTAATACAGCAGATATCTCCTAGGGTTCTTGTAAAGATCAAATGGGTTCCTACAAATGGACCTCTTAGGACACTCTCATTGTCATCATTACTTCGTGGCAGCCAATACAAACTCTTTCTTTCATCTTTGGATTTTCCTAATTCAGGAAGGCTCCTGAAGTTTCTTTGCTTACGCTGGTGGTTTCCAAACTCAGATCTGGCCTGTGACAAAGTTTCCACTGACCCTGGTGAAAGGAGAAGAACTAGGCATTTATAGGTGGGCAAAATGTTGCCGATCGAGTTTTCCTAGGAAAAAAACCAAACAAACCTTTGTCCTGACATTATCTCTTTTCTGCTTATTAACGTTAAAATATATTTTTAAAAAACAAAACATTGGCAATGTATGGTAGCATTTTTTTAACAAAAGATTGGTGCCCCTTTTTTGTAAATAAAAACAACAACAATGCAAGTGGACAGCCCTAAATTTGGAAGAAAATTTTACTCATCTAAGAAATTCAAATGTCTGGGTGCTATTTTTGTCCAATCACAAACCTTAGTGGTTATAACATTTTTGTGTGTGTATGAATCTCCTGGGGTATTTTTTTTTTAATGAAGATGCTCAAGACCTATCCCTAGAAATTCTGATTCAGAAGGTTTAGGGTCACACCAGGAATCTGCACTGTAAAAAGTTTCTGGAGTGATTCAGGAATGATTCATGGGTCATTCTGGGAGGAAGATGAATCCTCTTTTTCACTGCCTGGGAAATGGGCTTGAGTTTCTCCAGTGAGAGGACTCTGCACCCGCAGAGGTGCCCTGTGCATTGTCAGGAAGGGCCAGTTAGCTAGGGCATCCTTCCTGATTTCACTTAAGCCTGAGTCCCATCACTCTTTATTGTTTTGCCTTCTGGAGCCCAACTGAAGAAATAATATTCCTAAGACACAGTTTGCTCGTTGAGACCCAAATGCACGTTAGGGGGCAGTTGTGTGAGGTTAAAAGTGCATGTTCATTTTTTTGAAAAGAGGATAATTCAGAAGTGAATATCTAGTCTCTGAATTGCTAGAGGGGACCTCCCTCAACCAACATACAATTATTCATCTATTCATTTGATAAATATTTATTGACCATCTACTAGCATGTAAATCACAGCCCCAAATATAACCTACAATGTTCATATTTTCCCAAGAAAATGATGAATCTGTCTCTCCCTCCAAAAAATTTTTTGCTCAACTTGAATAAATAACCCATTAGGGATGTAAGTGGACTTGTCAAATGTCTATTAGTATTTGATTCATTAATTGTATTATACTCACATACTTAGAACCACATGGTTATATAAATAAAATAAGCAATTCATCCACACAACTGTTCTTTCACCACCGGTACATATTGAGGAAATAATTAAACCAGGAAAATAAGGAAGGTTTTATAACTTTAGTAAAAGTCACTTATTGCAAATACCTTTTGCTGACAAATAGGAAAGGAAGAGATACCACTTGGAGTTGCTTGATGGTTGAAAAAAATGAGAAAGAATTTGCTTAAACTATTTTGTTATTAAAAAGAAGGCAAATTGGGAGGAAAGAGAATGCTTAACAGTGTGAAAAACGTTTGAAGAACCTGGACAGAAAGTGATTTTCATCCTAGTACAGTGGCTCACACCTGTATTCCCAGCACTTTGAGAGGCTGAGGTGGGCAGATCACTTGAGACCAGGAGTTCGAGACCAGCTTGGCCAACATGGTGAAACTCTGTCTCTACTAAAAATGCAACAATTAGCCAGGCGTAGTGGCAGGTACCTGTAATCCCAGCTACTCAGGAGGCTGAGGCATTGCTTAAACCCGGGAGGTGGAGGTTGTAGTGAGTCGAGATCACACCAGTGCACTCCAGCCTGAGTGACAGAGGGAGGCTCTATCTCAAAAATAAAAAAATAAAATAAACAAAAAGAAGAAGGAACTGATTTTTTGTTTTCTGAGGAATATTTGGTTGGGGGGAATCCTCCTCTTCCAGTTGGTCGTTTATAGTATGTGATGGGCACTGTGCTCAGTGTTGGGATGTAGTAGGAAACAATTTAGATGTGGTATCTTCCCGTGAGCAGTCAGAAAATGATTAAAATAGCTGTATAATGATAAATGAAGGCAAAGATTCTAAAGAGAGGGGCACAATTCACAAAGAAATTTGACCTAATCTTGGAGGGCTTCCCAGAGGAAGTGATGTTTGACTTGAGATCTGAAGGATGAATAGGAGTTAATTGAGTAAAGAGAGGAGAAAAGAACAGTGTTCTTGGCAGTGGGAGCAATATGTGCAAAAGCCCTGAGGTAGCAGTGCAGGATCTGAAAGAAGGCCAGCTTGGTTAGAGTGTGAGATGTGAGGGTGAGATGAGGCGGGTGTGAGATGAGGTGGGTAGTGCCTGCAGGGCCATGCAATCAAGACAAATCAAGCAATTTGTCTTGATTCTGAGAGCAATGGGGTCTCACAAGCAGAAGGGTGACCTGATGTGATCCATATTTTGAAAAGGCCATCCTGCCTGCAGTGCAGGGTTCACACGAAGGCGCAAAGTTGGGGAGGCTTGATGAAAACTTCAAACTGGCCCAGAAAGGGCTGCATTTATAGACTGAACCCTCTATCCTCCACTCTTCATAGCACCAACTCCCTGGAAATGAAGAGGACAATAGGACCCCTCTCTACCCAGAGGGAGACTTTGTTCTGCAATCTACCACAGATGCGAGGCCCCTTCCTGAGAAGCAGGGAGCTCAGAGTAGAGGAAGGGGGTAGAAATAATTGCTCATCTAGCTGGGTTCAGGTTCCAGCTCTGCTGCTCTGTGGTCTTGAACGAGTTACTGAATCTCTCTGCATCTCAGTTTCCTCATCTGGGAAATGAAGATAACAATAACAACTACGTTTTTGGGTTGTTTTGGGAATTTACCAAGTCAATATATTGTGTTTGCTTGAACCAAGGCTTGGCACTTTGTAGGTGCTCAGCAAACATTAGTCACTGTTATTTTGATGAGGATGATGAAATCTCTGAGCTTGATGTTCTGGAAAAGGTCCTGTTAATTCTTTCCACCTTCTGTCCACTACCCACCTCTTTCAGATCTTTCTTCAAATGTCATCTTATTTAAAATTGCACCTCCCTCCCCAGAACTCTACCTCCTCCTTCTCCATTTTCCCCCCTGGCACTTGGCACTGTGTACCTGCTATCTACTTTAATTATTTATTCTGTCAATTGCCTATTTCCCCCCACTAGAATGTCAGCGCCACCAGAACAGGATAATTTGACTGTTCTATTTACCACTGTATCTCCAATACACTATCCCCTAGTGTCTGGCATGGAGTAGGTGCTCAGTAAGTATCTGTTGGATAAATAAACATGAACGATATCAACCTAATGATCTTTGCTCTTATTCAAAACCTTACCCTCTCTCCAGATGACTCTAACTAACCTAATGGGTCATTAAACAGCAACACCAGCAAAGAGGGAGAAAACCCCCAAGCCTTAGAAGGGATGCAGGATGGGCAGGGAAAGTGTGGAGGCTCTGGGGATTTTGGTGATAGAGAAGAACATGAAGGTCTTTTATGAAACCAGCTCTGCAGCCTGATCTTTCTAACCTGATTAATCACATTAAGCCTTTGTCAATATCAACATTACCTCAGCCCCAGCTGCGGCAGCTGGTGGCAGGCTTATTCAATATTTAAGAAGACCTGCATTGCAGGCAAGGGCTTGGGCCGCTGGTGGAAGAGCAAGCAGTAAGTGCTCAGGGGCAGTCTCTTAAGTGGTGGATTATTTTTTAAAAGGAAAGAAACAAGAAATCGGAAAGGCAACAAGCCCTCAGCCTCCCCTGACTTTCCCCCATTTCTGGTAGAGGTTGAGCAGCATGCCTGAGTTACTGGCTCTGATTCAGGACAGGACAGCGTTGCTAGAAGAAGGGAAACCATGAACCAGAACATTTTGTCTCCTGAGTTTGATTTTCTAGCATTGCGTAAAGTGGCGGTTCTCAGAATGCGATCCACAGATCAGCAGTACCAGTACTGCCTGGAACTTACTAGAAATGCAAATTCTCGGGCTCTGTTCCAGACCTCCTGAATCAGAAGCTCTGGGTCTGGGGAGCAGGTATGAATTTGTGCCTTAAGGAGCCCTCCAGGTGGTTCTTCTCATGTGCTTTCAAGTTTGAGGTGCACTGGCTTGAAGGAAGGGCGGGATTGCAGGCAGGTGGCTCTTGGCCCTGGCTGTGCATTATAAACACCTGGGGAACTTTAGAAGCCTAGCTATGCCAGGACTCAGCCCTAGAGTTTCTTCTTTAGTAGGTTTGGATGGGGTCCTTGCATTGACATTTCAACCCTGCCTCCAAGATGATCCTAGGGCAGAACTAGGATGTGACTGTTCACCACCTGCCTGACTTTGGTGTGTTGTCTTAGCTCACAGATCCTCAATGTTGGCATCTGCATAATGGACCCTAAACCTCCCAAACTAAGGATGGGACTTGCAACAAAATCATAAGGCTTAAAACAAATGCTCTTGTTTTGTGAAACATTTGAGGGTTGTTTTATGCTCTGCCAATGGGAGCTCATGAGAGTTTCCTGGAATATGTCAGTATCTTTTGACCATTCTTGACCATTTCCTTCTGGTGGCCTCTTCTGCCTCTTCTCATCATGGGGATCTGGGGCCACAAGAACCCTCACTATACAAGCATTTTAAAAGAACATTGCGGCTCCTCAGTGTGGAGATTACTGTCCCTGAGAGAGGAGAGGTTGACATGAAGCACTGAGGGCAGAAAAAACAAGAGGAAATAGGTATAGATTCAAACCTTATGGGCTATGGTTGGCAATGAGGACTCCATGCTAGCATATTGTTGTTCCACAATAAGAGTTACCAGTTTTTGAGTATTTGCTATGAGCCAGCACCATGCCAGGAGCTCTGCATGCCTCATTTCATCCCCTTCTTCCACCAGCCCTGGGAAGAGGGTACGATTATAACCAGCATTTTCCAGACAAGGAAAGGGAGGCACAGAGGTTAAGGAACTTGCCGAGTTCCAGGTTAGCAAGGGGCAGAGCCAGGACTAGCCCTTGTGACATGTCTGGAGTTAACCACTTCATGTCAAACAGGTCCCTAGGCTCTCTAGAAAAGGTAATTACTGAGGAGAGGCACTAAAAGTGTCTCCAGAAACATGGGGTGAAGTGGCTTAGGGCAGAGTTGAACATCACCTTTCCCTGCCTCCTCTTACCTGTAAATTCCGACCCTTACCACACTGCCTCCTCCTGCTGGCTTCAGCTCTATGTGATAAGAGCTTGGTATTCCATTTCTATGGCTTCGGTATCCCCAGATTCCTCAATGAACAAGAACTACATGAAAAAGTAAACAGGCCGGCTGGGGACATTTCAGCTTCCTTTCTTGATTCCTCAGATTCCAAACTAAGAAATAAATCTGCAAAGTCTCAGCGCTTCTTTAAGAAGGAAATGACCTTCAAGTTTTCCTTTCTTTCCTCAAGAAAGAGCTTGAAATCGGGGCCGAATGAACTCAGTCCTCACTTGTCCTCAGCTTTGAAAGACGGGAACCCTCCTAAACCCTCAAATGCAGCCCCCATCAGTGACCAATTTTATTGTAGAAACTAAACTGGCAGCCTGGCTGGGGATGAACCACTTGCAACTACCCCTCACTTACCCTTAGCTCGCTGCAGACCTTCCACTTCTGAGCATGCTCTGTGGATGCTGGAGATTGACAGTACACTTATAAACCCACTTACTGCTTGGCCCTGGTTCGTTACCTGATCAGACTCCAGAAAGGCCGTGTGCTAGATGATCCCTGTGAGTTTTCCGTCCCTCGTAAATCCCCAATCCAATGTGTTCACTCTTGGCAGTTTTCTCTTCTTCCACTTTACCTCCTTCTGCCCCCACAAAAGTGATGGCAGAGGAACCGGGTCGAAATGCACTGTTAGTTTCTTGTGGGAGAAGTTGACCCCAAAACAACCCCTAAGGATGGTATGTTGTATGTTCCTGGCACTTTTCCTCCCAAATTGGCTATTTGCATCAACTATCTTATTATCTGCTCCTTGACTCCACCATATTCGGAAAAATAAAATAGATAACAGCCTAAATTACTAAAATCGGTCCCACTTACTATTCTTCATTGTAAGAGGAAAAGTGAAACTGTAAAAATGCCTTTTGATTAATCTAGTACTGCATACATTTGTATATTATATAATATTATGTATATAATACTTTATACTATGTTATTTGTTTTACATATAATACATTTTTTGTGTGTACATATATATGTATGTGTGTGTGTATATGTAGAGATAGAGAGAGAGGGAATCAATTCCCATTACTCATGATAATTATGTTCTGCAAAGTTGCCACAAACACTGAACTAGTACTGAACCACATTGCTCCTAGAAGAAATACAGGGTTGGGTTCCTACGAGTTTTGGTTCCAGTATCTTCAACTGATCAATAGCCTTGTTTTATGTGTGTTTCGGTTTAAAGACACCTCATTTAATACGCTATTGATTCCATTAACAGGCTTCCAGTATCTTCAACTGATCAATACATAACCTTGTTTTATGTGTATTTCTGTGTAAAGACACCTCATTTAATATACTGTTGATTTCATTAACACTGAACTTGTGGCCAATACCATGAGGCCTTTGTTCAGTTTGAAAGCACTGAACAAATTGTATCATATGCATTATTTTCTCTGTAAGGCACATCACAGCCTTCCTGCTCCTAGAAACACTCAATAGCACTATGCTTGGGGACCATTTTTAAACAGCAAAATTACCAACAAAAAGTACAAAAATGCAAAAAAAGTGTGGCACTAAATAGACCCCCCAAAAAAGAGACTTGATTACAGCATAGGAGCTGAAACAAGGTGGAGACCTGCTTTGTTTACCTTCAGCTAGGAGCATGCATGTGAGGTGACTCAAACATTTTGGTCACTCTGTGCACGTCTGTGAATGACCATGTAAGGGCCACAGGTATTGATTTTGGGGGTTCCAAATTTTAGCAAGTAGGCAAATTTGCAAATATGGAATTCACAAATAATGAGTATTGACTGTGTGTGTGTATGTCTCTGCATTCATCATGACTATGTTGATTGCAAACCTTACTCAAACTAGTTCAAGTAATACCAAAGGACACTTATTTGCTAATGTGATCGAAGGGTCCCCTCATGGTGGAGGCATGACTGGATCCAGAGGCTCAACAATAAGCTAGAACTGAGTTCTCACCATCTCATCATTCGGCTTTTTTCTGGGTTGGCCTCCCTTTCAGGCAGACTTCTCCCCCTGGTAGAACCCACCAAGTCCAAGTTTGCCTCATCCAGCTTCAGTTTAGTAGGAAAAAAAGAGCATCTCCTTTCTAGGATTGCAACAGAAGTCTGAGCATTGAATCTAATTGGGTTGGATTGGGGAATTAATCCAACTTTGAGTCAATTATATGTAGTAACAAGGGGGGATATACTGACTGGTGAGGCCAGAGTCATGTGAGAACCCCTGGAGCTAAGAATTGAAACCAGAACACCATGGTCTGAGGGAAAAGATGGTTCCTTTAAAAACAAAACCAAACCAGGGTGTTAGTACCAGGAGAAGGAGGAACTCACGTCCACTCCCCATACCTCCATGGAACTTTCAGTCTTGTGGAGGATGATTTCTTGAACCAGCGAAGGCTAAGCCATGAACTTCTGAATCCCAAATATGTTAAAAATTCAGAGAAGAAAGAGTGGATTGAAAAAGGCATTATGGGGCAGATGAGAGTTGAGCTAGGATTTTAGGGCTTACAGGGAGAAACCAGCATTTCAGGGTGTGAAAAAAGTTTTACATCATTCTATGCCATCTTGATAGCTGCATGAATCTCAAGAAGAGTAAGTCAAGTCATACATGGTGCATGGTTGGTGGATCCCAGCTTGTAGAAAGTGTATCAATTTCTGATTCATTCTCTCCCCAACCCCCTACACACACACAGAAAAATCCCTTTGTATATTTATTCATTCACTAAAACTGGGGAGAGGAAAAGAGTAATGTGTATGTGCTGCTGTCTATGGTGCTGAACTACAGCTCTGGCCTTCTAATTTCTATCTCTTTGCAAACCTTCTTTGAGCCAATGTATACAAATTACTTAGTGCAATCTCTGGCATGCAGTAAGTGATAACTACCATTATAGCTCTATTTGGCAGACTTGATATTTGGAGATGACGACAAGGGTAACTTCATCCTCTTTATTTAACCATGTGTCAGGCATTGTTCTAAGCACTTTACAAGTACTAACTCATTTAATCCTTTAACGTCCCTGTAAGATAGGTACTGTTATCATCCTTAATGAAAGAAAGGCATAGAGAGGTTAAGTAACCATCTTAACATCACACAACTAGAGAGAGGCAGAGTGAGGACTTGAATCCTGACAGCTCAGCACCTCTCAGCCTCTGCACTCTTTTGCCTCCAGTGATTTGAGTCGTAACACCCGCCTGCCTGGGTGACTGGGGAGACCAAGGGCTTTGTAAATTGCAGAGTTCTCCATCTACAGTACTTAATGTTTTGAGGGTTGTTTTCATGGGGGCAAGAAGAGAAGAAGAGGAAGATTGTGGTCCATTCATGTTCTCCAGCCAATACTGGCCAAGGTTTTATTTTCTGTTTCTTTCCCCCACCTGGTGCCTGGAAAGGAGAAGGGAATGGATAGAGGCAGGCCTTGAAGATCTATTATTCATGAGAACTAAGAGAAGCTTTTCACTTTATTTAAAGTGGGCTTGGATTTCTTAAAATCCACACCCCAGGGAAGTGAACACAGCCAGACTGTGTGAGGCAGAAAGTGTACTTCCTGTGGCTAGAGACTGTGCTAAAATGAGTTTCAGAAGAGGAGGGGTTCTGGAAGAACACCTGGGCAATGCCTAGTGAGGGTTTTGCCTGGGCTGGTACAGGACTAGATGCTCGCTGTGTTACTTTTTGCTGCAACCTCAAACAACCCCATGAAGTGGGTGCTGCTACATCCCCCACATTACAGACAAGGGAACAGAAGCTCTGGAAAGTTAAGTAATTTGCCCAGGCTCAGCCTGCTTAGCTGGGGGTTGAACACAGGTCTGTCTGTGTAACTCTAAGGCCTGGGCTCTTGCTCACTGCCCTTGATGGGAGATGGTGTGTTGAAATTTGTACTGTGGGTGAAAATGAGGGTGTCATGTTTGTATGATTGTGTGTGTGTGTGTGTATATGTGTATAGTGGAGTTGAGAGTGGTTGCAGCGCAGGTATGGTGGGTATGGAGTAAACTAGGATGTGGGGGGTGTTATGTGGGAGTGAGGTGAGTGTGTATGTGTGTGGTGTATTTATGTGGGAGTATGCACGAGTGTGTAGGGGAGGGTGTGGGGCATGGGTGGGGATGTGAGTGTGTGTATGTACGTGTATTTGTAGCAAACTGAGAAGACAAGAAGAGCCGTTTCCTGGCCTATCTTAGGCCAGGATACTTCAGCTTTCTGTTGTGTAACCAGAAACTAGTTCTTCTGACTTGATCAGAGGATCAGGCCAAGTCAAATATCCCGTATATGTGGGGCATTTAACCACATATGAGAGGGAAAAGTCTGTGAACTTGAGCCATTCCTTTTCAAATACAGAAAGGGGTAGTTTCAGGAAAGCTCATCACCCTCTTTTCGACAGCCCCAACAAGTGGTTTTGCTGTTTGTGCTTGATTACTTCCAATGATGGGGAGCCTATTATCTATCAAAGTAGTATGTATGTCTCCATTTTGATGGGTCTGATGGTTAGAAAGCTGTTTCTTTATTATTATTATTATTATACTTTAAGTTCTAGGGTACATGTGCACAACATGCAGGTTTGTTACATATGTATACATGTGCCATGTTGGTGTGCTGCACCCATTAACTTGTCATTTACATTAGTTATATCTCCTAATGCTATCCCTCCCCCCTGCCCCCTCCCCACAATAGGACCCAAAGTGTGATGTTCCCCTTCCTGTGTCCAAGTGATCTCATTGTTCAATTCCCACCTATGAGTGAGAACATGTGGCATTTGGTTTTCTGTTCTTGCAATAGTTTGCTGAGAATGATGGTTTCCAGCTGTATCCATGTCCCTACGAAGGACATGAACTCATCCTTTTCTATGACTGGATAGTATTCCATGGTGTATATGTGCCACATTTTCTTAATCCAGTCTGTCACTGATGGACATTTGGGTTGATTCCAAGTCTTCGCTATTGTGAATAGTGCCGCAATAAACATACGTGTGCATGTGTCTTTATAGCAGCATGACTTGCAATCCTTTGGGTATATACCCAGTAATGGGATGGCTGGGTCAAATGGTATTTCTAGTTCTAGATCCTTGAGGAATTGCCACACTGTTTTCCACAATGGTTGAACTAGTTTACAGTCCCACCAACAGTGTAAAAGTGTTCCTACTTCTCCACATCCTCTCCAGCACTTGTTGTTTCCTGATTTTTTAATGATTGCCATTCTAACTGCTGTGAGATGGTATCTCATTTGATTTGCATTTCTCTGATGGCAAGTGATGATGAGCATTTTTTCATGTGCCTGTTGGCTGTATGCATGTCTTCTTTTGAGAAGTGTCTGTTCATATCCTTTGCCCACTTTTTGATGGGGTTGTTTGTTTTTTTCTTGTATATTTGTTTGAGTTCTTTGTAGATTCTGGATATTAGCCCTTTGTCAGATGAGTAGATTGCAAAAATTTTCTCCCATTCTGTAGGTTGCCTGTTCACTCTGATGGTAGTTTCTTTTGCTGTGCAGAAGCTCTTTAGTTTAATTAGATCCCATTTGTTAATTTTGACTTTTGTTGCCATTGCTTTCGGTGTTTTAGACATGAAGTCTTTGTCCATGCCTATGTCCTGAACAGTATTACCTAGGTTTTCTTCTAGGGTTTTTATGGTTTTAGGCCTAACATTTAAGTCTCTAATTCATCTTGAATTAATTTTCGTATAAGGAGTAAGGAAAGGATCCAGTTTCAGCTTTCTATTTATGGCTAGCCAATTTTCCCAGCACCATTTATTAAATAGGGAATCCTTTCCCCATTTCTTGTTTTTCTCAGGTTTGTCAAAGATCAGATGGCTGTAGATGTGTGGTATTATTTCTGAGGACTCTGTTCTGTTCCATTGGACTGTATCTCTGTTTTGGTACCAGTACCATGCTGTTTTGGTTACTGTAGCCTTGTAGTGTAGTTTGAAGTCAGGTAGCTTGATGCCTCCAGCTTTGTTCTTTTGACTTAGGATTGTCTTGGCAATGTGGGTTCTTTTTTGGTTCCATATGAACTTTAAAGCCGTTTTTTCCAATTCTGTGAAGAAACTCATTGGTAGCTTAATGGGGATGGCATTGAATCTATAAATAACCTTGGGCAGTATGGCCATTTTCACGATATTGATTCTTCCTATCCATGAGCATGGTATGTTCTTCCATTTGTTAGTGTCCTCTTTTATTTCACTGAGCAGTGGTTTGTAGTTTTCCTTGAAGAGGTCCTTTACATCCCTTGTAAGTTGGATTCCTAGGTATTTTATTATCTTTGAAGCTATTGTGAATGGGAGTTCATTCATGATTTGGCTCTCTGTTTGTCTGTTACTGGTATATAAGAATGCTTGTGATTTTTGCACATTGATTTTGTATCCTGAGACTTTGCTGAAGTTGCTTATCAGCTTCAGGAGATTTTGGACTGAGACAATGGGGTTTTCTCAATATACAATCATGTCATCTGCAAACAGGGACAATTTGACTTCTTCTTTTCCTAACTGAAGACCCTTTATTTCTTTCTCTTGCCTGATTGCCCTAGCCAGAACTTCCAAGACTATGTTGAATAGGAGTGGTGAGAGTGGGCATCCCTATCTTGTGCCAGTTTTCAAAAGGAATGCTTCCAGTTTTTGCCCATTCAGTATGATATTGGCTGTGGGTTTGTCATAAATAGCTCTTATTATTTTGAGATACGTTCCATCAATACCAAATTTGTTGAGAGTTTTTAGCATGAAGGGCTGTTGAGTTTTGTCAAAGGCCTTTTCTGCATCTATTGAGATAATCATGTGGTTTTTGTCTTTGGTTCTGTTTATATGCTGGATTATGTTTATTGATTTGCATATGTTGAACCAGCCTTGCATCCCAGGGATGAAGCCCACTTGATCATGGTGGAAAAGCTTTTTGATGTGCTGCTGGATTTGGTTTGCCAGTATTTTATTGAGGATTTTTGCATCGATGTTCATCAGGGATATTGGTCTAAAATTCTCTTTTTTTTTTGTATCTCTGTCAGGCTTTGGTATCAGGATGATGTTGGCCTCATAAAATGAGTTAGGGAGGATTCCCTCTTTTTCTATTGATTGGAATAGTTTCAGAAGGATTGGTACCAGCTCCTCCTTGTACCTCTGGTAGAATTCGGCTTTGAATCCGTCTGGTCCTGGAGTTTTTTTTTTGGTTGGTGGGCTATTAATTATTGCCTCAATTTCAGAGCCTGCTATTGGTCTATTCAGGGATTCAACTTCTTCCTGGTTTAGTCTTGGGAGAGTGTAAGTGTCCAGGAAATTATCCATTTCTTCTAGGTTTTCTAGTTTATTTGCGTAGAGGTGTTTATAGTATTCTCTGATGGTAGTTTGTATTTCTGTGGGGTCGGTGGTGATATCCCCTTTATCATTTTTTATTGCGTCTATTTGATTCTTCTCTCTTTTCTTCTTTATTAGTTTTGCTAGCAGTCTATCAATTTTGTTGATCTTTTCAGAAAACCAACTCCTGGATTCATTGATTTTTTGGAGGGTTTTTTGTGTGTCTATCTCCTTCAGTTCTGCTCTGATCTTAGTTATTTCTTGCCTTCCACTAGCTTTTGAATGTGTTTGCTCTTGCTTCTCTAGTTCTTTTAATTGTGATGTTAGGGTGTCAATTTTAGATCTTTCCTGTTTTCTCTTGTGGGCATTTAGTGCTATAAATTTCCCTCTACACACTGCTTTAAATGTGTCCCAGAGATTCTGGTATGTCATATCTGTGTTTTCATTGGTTTCAAAGAACATCTTTATTTCTGCCTTCATTTCATCATGTACCCAGTAGTCATTCAGGAGCAGGTTGTTCAGTGTCTATGCAGTTGAGCAGTTTTGATTGAGTTTGTTAGTCCTGAGTTCTAGTTTGATTGCACTGTGGTCTGAGAGACAGTTTGTTATAATTTCTGTTCTTTTACATTTGCTGAGGAGTGCTTTACCTTCAACTATGTGGTCAATTTTGGAATAAGTGCGATGTGGTGCTGAGAAGAATGTATATTCTGTTGATTTGGAGTGGAGAGTTCTGTAGATGTCTATTAGGTCTGCTTGGTGCAGAGTTGAGTTCAATTCCTGGATATCCTTGTTAACTTTCTGTCTCGTTGATCTGTCTAATGTTGACAGTGGGGTGTTAAAGTCTCCCATTATTATCGTATGGGAGTCTAAGTCTCTTTGTAAGTCTCTAAGGACACGCTGTATGAATCTGAGTGCTCCTGCATTGGGTGCATATATATTTAGGATAGTTAGCTCTTCCTGATGAATTGATCCCTTTACCGTTCTGTAATGGCCTTCTTTGTCTCTTTTGATCGTTGATGGTTTAAAGTCTGTTTTATCAGAGACTAGAATTGCAACCCCTGCTTTTTTTGTTTTCCATTTGCTTGGTAGATCTTCCTCCATCCCTTTATTTTGAGCCTATGTGTGTCTCTGCATGTGAGACAGGTCTCCTGAATACAGCAAACTGATGGGTCTTGACTCTTTATCCAGTTTGCCAGTCTGTGTCTTTTAATTGGACCATTTAGTCCATTTACATTTAAGATTAATATTGTTATGTGTGAACTTGATCCTGTTATTATGATATTAGCTGGTTATGTTGCTCATTAGTTGATGCAGTTTCTTCCTAGTATCAATGGACTTTACATTTTGGCATGTTTTTTTCAATGGCTGGTATCTATTGTTCCTTTCTATGTTTAGTGCTTCCTTCAGGATCTCTTGTAGGGCAGGCCTGGTGGTGACAAAATCTCTAAGCATTTGCTTGTCTGTAAAGGATTTTATTTCTCCTTCACTTATGAAACCTAGTTTGGCTGGATATGAAATTCTGGGTTGAATATTCTTTTCTTTAAGAATGTTAAATATTGGCCCCCACTCTCTTCTGGCTTGGAGAGTTTCTGCCAAGAGGTCTGCTGTTAGTCTGATGGGCTTCCCTTTGTGGGTAATCTGACCTTTCTCTCTGGCTGCCCTTAACATTTTTTCCTTCATTTCAACTTTGGTGAATCTGACAATTATGTGTCTTGGAGTTGTTCTTCTCAAGGAGTATCTTTGTGGCATTCTCTGTATTTCCTGAATTTAAATGTTGGCCTGCCTTACTAGGTTGGGGAAGTTCTCCTGGATGATATCCTGAAGAGTGTTTTCCAACTTCGTTCCATTTTCCCTGTCACTTTCAGGCACACCAGTCAGATGTAGATTTGGTCTTTTCACATAATCCCATATTTCTTGGAGGCTTTGTTCATTTCTTTTTACTCTTTTTTTCTCTACACTTCTCTTCTTGCTTCATTTCATTCATTTGATCTTCAGTCACTGATACTCTTTCTTCCAGTTGATTGAGTCAGTTACTGAAGCTTGTGCATTTGTCATGTAGTTCTCGTGTTACGGTTTTCATCTCTGTCAGTTCTTTTAAGGTCTTCTCTACATTGGTTATTCTAGTTAGCCATTCATCAAGTCTTTTTTCAAGATTTTTAGTTTCTTTGCGCTGGTTACGTAGTTCCTCCTTTAGCTCTGAGAAGTTTGATCGACTGAAGCCTTCTTCTCTCAACTCGTCAAAGTCATTCTCTGTCCAGCTTTGTTCTGTTGCTGGTAATGAGCTGCGTTCCTTTGGAGGGGGAGATGCGCTCTGATTTTTTGAATTTCCAGCTTTTCTGCATTGCTTTTTCCCCATCTTTGTGGTTTTATCTGCCTTTGATCTTTGATGATGGTGATGTACTGATGGGGTTTTGGTGTGGGTGTCCTTTCTGTTTGTTAGTTTTCCTTCTAACAGTCAGGACCCTCAGCTGCAGGTCTGTTGGAGCTTGCCTGAGATCCACTCCAGACCCTGTTTGCCTGGGTATCAGCAGCGGAGGCTGCAGAAGATAGAATATTGCTGAACAGCGAGTGTTGCTGTCTGATTCTTGCTCTGGAAGCTTCATCTCAGCAGTGTACCCAGCTGTGTGAGGTGTGAGGTGTTGGTCTGCACCTCGTGGGGGATGTCTCCCAGTTAGGCTACTCAGGGGTCAGGGACCCACTTGAGCAGGCAGTCTGTCCATTCTCAGATCTCAGCCTCCGTACTGGGAGATCCATTGCTCTCTTCAAAGCTGTCAGACAGGGACATTTACCTCTGCCGAGATTTCTGCTACTTTTTGTTTAGCTATGCCCTGTCCCCAGAGGTGGAGTCTACAGAGGCAGGCAGGCCTCCTTGAGCTGTGGTGGGCTCCATCCAGTTCGAACTTCCTGGAGGCTTTGTTTACCTACTTAAGCCTCAGCAATGGTGGGCGCCCCTCCCCCAGCCTTGCTGCCGCCTTGCGGTTAGATCTCAGACTGCTGTGCTAGCAATGAGGGAGGCTCCGTGGGCATGGGACCCTCCGGGCCAGGTGTGGGATATAATCTCCTGGTGTGCCATTTGCTAAGACCCTTGGTAAAGCACAGTATTAGGGTGGGAGTTACCCGATTTTCCAGGTGTTGTGTGTCTCAATTTCCTTTGGCTAGGAAAAGGAATTCCCTTCCCCCTTGTGCTTCCCAGGTGAGGCAATGCCCCGCGCTGCTTCAGCTCTTGCTGGTCAGGCTGCACCCACGGACCAGCGCCAAGTGTCCAACACGCCCCAGTGAGATGAACCCGGTACCTCAGTTGAAAATACAGAAATCACTCATCTTTTTCATCGCTCATGCTGGGAGCTGGAGGCTGGAGCTGTTCCTATTTGGCCATCTTAGGCGCACCCCACCAGAAAGCTGTTTCTTATCTCATGCCAGATTCTCTCTTACCATACCTTTTACTCAGTGGTTCCAGGTCTGGCTAGGTGGCCAGATTGTAAGAGTGGTTATCTAGACTAGCGGTTAAGGCTGCTGGTATTAAAGGGAGAACATCTGGGTTTATAACTCACTGGCTCCACCACTCCTTTCTGGTCATTTTGGGTAAATTAATTCACCCCTCTGAGTGTCAGAAATGGGAATAACTTCGGAGCCTACCTCACAGGATAGTGGTGACGATAAAATAAGGTTGTATATGAAAATTGCCCACCTGAAGACTGGTGTTGTTCATTTCTACACTACATCCCACCTCTGCAGAACTGTGAAATGCAGACCCTCAGGGCAGGATAGTGAGCTGGCCAAGAGCACATGTTCTGGAGCCACACTGCTGAGACTCCAACGCTGTCAATTGTTAGTTGTGTTATCTGGGCAAGTCCTTACCATCTCTAGGCTTGGAGGGGTTGGGAGGAAACATAAGTAGATGCAGGAGAGAAGGGACTGGGTGGAGAGGTTCTCCTGACAAGAGCTATGACCTTCAGAAGAATATACCCCAGCCTGTCTCTCCTCCCTCCCTCCAGTCTCCTGCTGGTGCCTCCCATTGGATAAACCCAACCAGAAGCCAGAGGGCCAGGGAGCCTGCTGGTGCTCCCACACGGGTCAGCCTCCCAGGGCACAGAGCAGGATGGAGGATGAATGGGTCTGGAGGAGCAAATAGAAATTATCCAGCAAAGCTACTTTATTATTAAGTTGAACCACATGATGCTGCCATTATGCAACCATTTTTGTACTATAAAAATAGCAAATTAATATGTTTAACCCAACAAATAATAGAGCAGGATGGGCAGGAGCCTCATTTATAAGAGACCCATATTTGGGTCACTGGATATTCCACCTGCTACCAGCATGACCTTGACAAAACTTGGCCTCAATTTCCTGGCCTATAAAATGGGAATGCTATTTCTCCCATGTAAAATTTGTGAAAATGTCCCTTAGATGTGAGGACCAGGACTGCTGCCATTTTTTTAAGGAGAAAAATGCCCCTCTCTGCTGTGACCGTCCTGTCCCCGAGGCAGAGGAGGGAGCAGGACGCTGTCTGTGGCCTTCCGTGGCATGATCAGATTTAGAGCTGCAGAGAAGTCAACTCCAGCTGTGTTTTAATCAGAATGAATTTCACTGCAGCCTGGGCCTGAGTGGCAGCCAGGGGCCATTAAGCTAAATGACTTGTTTTAATATGGAGACCTGTCTAATCACATTTTCTGTATGGGGCCGGTGTGTCTGTGTGCGCATGTGTTGAGTGCTGAAATCAATCCTGAGCCTTTGCCTTTTCCCTGCTTACCACAGTGTAGCTGGGGCAGAGATAAGCCAGATTAACAGCACGACAAAAGCAAGTTTCCACTTTATCAAGGAATTAGGTAATTGTCTGGACCGTGCAGGGAGCCATGAAGAGTGTTCTGTTGATCGGTGTCTGGTGTTAAGGCTTTGTAGACACAGGGCTCACAGAGACTCCCATAACCCAGGGGAGGAAGGAAGAGCTTTGGGTTCCCCTATCCAGCAGGAGACATTCACCTCAGGAAGGTCAGTCAATCCTGGATGCTCTGCCCTGCCTCCAGTGGAGTCATGTACTGTATTTATTTCTGTGGGCTCTTTTCAAACGCACACCGTGTTGTAACCTCCTGGCTGCACGTCTTCCAGCAAATGACTTTACCCCTCCGGGCTTCAGTTTCCCAATCTGTAAAAGTGGGTCATGAAAGATCCTGTTTTCTATGATCATTACTAAGACAGAATAAGACGTTGCATGTGAAACATTTAGTGCAGCTTCTGGCCCGTAGAAAACACAGGCAGACTGGGTTAGGTTGTGCTATGTTAACCATTTCCAGAGTTTCTGATTTGTTTCTCACTCATGCTACTTGGATATGGTGAGATAGCAGGGGATGTCTTCAGAGCTGGGACCCAGGCTGAGGAAGGCTCTGTCTTCATACAAACATGATTGTCAAGATGGGAAAAGGGTAATGTGGTGAAGTATGCACTGGCTTTGAAGCTTCCACTTGGAAACCTTCTTTGGCCAAAACAGGTCATGTGGCCACTCCCAGCTTCCCCAGGGAAAGGGAGGGCCAATCTCACCACACAGTGGAAGGCCAGAAACATTTAGTCATTAACACTAAAGGCAACGATGGTGCTCAACAAATGACCCATGCTTGAGAATTATTATATTATTATTAGTGTATTACTATTGTGTTTATTTCCATAATCCATCATTGTTTTCCTCCATGTACTTACTCTGGTTTCAGAAAGCCTGAGATATTTCATTCCAGTGCAGAAAATGGACTCCCATCTCTTAGGAAAACAGGACTGAGATTATTATTCATAACAAATTAAGGATAGCTTCCACTTGACAAGGGTGTGCTTTGTGCCAGGCTCTGGACTAAGGACTTCAGAGAAGTGATTTCATTTAATCCTCACAGTTCCATTTAGAGGTGGGTTCTTTTTTGTCCCTGCTCTACAGATGAGGAAACTGAGGTGTTGGAAGGTGAGTAAATTTGCCCAAGGTGACCTGGCTCATAAATGGCAGAATGGACTTGAACTCCAAACCCATACCCTTAGTCACCTTGCTGAGCAGTCTGCTAAGAGCAGGGGATCTCAGCCTCTGGATCTTCGAATGGAAGTTGGGGTTGGCTGAGTGGAGATGCTATGCACTATCATTGCTGATCCACAGAAACAGGGATTCAGCACTGGCCCCACTTTCTCTTTTTAGCCCTGTTTCCCCTTCCTCCCTGTCTTCAATCTACCCAGGATCCATCCCCATGGGTCTCTCTATTCCCTAAATGTTTCATGTCCATTGTAGCCTCTGAACCCTGTTTACTCACTTCCCCATCCTTTCCTCCATCCTTTATTCTCACAAGTCCCAGCTCAGCCTTCAAGGTCCAGCCCAAATGTTCTCTTCTCTGGGAAGACACCCCCACCCCCACCCCAGGCAGCACCAATCCCACAGTCTGTCAGCTCCCAGGGAATTTTATACATTTACAAAATATAAATCTTGTCTAGAAATGCACAGGTGTGTGTGCATGCACCTCCCCCTTACAGGCAGCCTTTTTAGAGGAGGGAAGAAATTAGTCTTTGCTTTTAATTAATGACAGCTCTCTCATCCTGACTTTTAATACTGCCACCTCATTTGTCTTATTAAGTACTTAGTTTTGCTTTTAATTAGTGTTGTTTATTGTCACTGAATTTTAATTGCCGTTGTAGGGTCTCAGCGAGCCTTGGTGGGGATTTATTAGAAACACTTTCTGTCCTCCAAGGAGCTTGGATGGCAGTGCCTCTGAGGTAGAGGAGGGAAGGATTCAAGGGGGTTGCTGAAGACTGATGTATTTTTCTCCAGGCCTCAGTCAATTCTGATTGTCTTTGGAATCCCTGTTTGCTGCAAGGTAGCTTGGTCTTACCCAGAGGGTACACAGAGAAAACTCAGGAAAATGGCAGGAATTTGTTCACATTGTATTTGAATTTGACTTCTCAACTTAAGAAGAAAAGAAAAAAAAAAAAAAAAAGGAGAGTGGGGAGGGAACATACTGGTCCATAGTAGCCAAAAAGGCCATGGTAGATTGATAGATTCAGGCATGGCTGGATCCAGCATTCCAACAGCATCATCAGGAATCAGTCTCTATCTCCCACCTCTGCTTTTATCCTTTTCCAGGCTTTTCTTGTGCGTTGACAAAAGTTATCAATAGCAGCTACAGACTTCTGTTCTATCAGTTTAGCAGCCCAGTGGAAAGAGAATGCTTCTTTCCACATAGTTCCAGCAAAAGACCAACTCCAGTCATGTACCTATCCTTGAACCAATCACAGCAGCCTAGGGAGTATAATACACTGACGGGCCAGGCACAGGTCATTGGCCCACCTGTGAGGACTAGGGTTGGATGAGCCCCACCTGGACCACATAGATCAATACTGAGAGCAGATGGTTTCCCAAAACACAATTGGGGTGACTTTACCTAACAAAAGGCTATCCAGATAAATGCTGGATAGGGAAAAACAATAGATATCTACCCTAGACATCAACTGCAGTGTCTCACTCAGGCTTAAGCAAACACCTAGGATTTAGACCTTTGTTTCTCTCCCCAGTTCTGCCCTCAAATAACACTAACAGTATCCTCCCTGACTGATACTTGGAAATCACTTTAGATTACAAGGTCCCCTCACATGAATTAACTCATTGGTTCTTCCCAACAACCCTGCAAGATAGGCATAAGAAGAATATATATAAATATTTGAGATGGAGTCTCACTCTGTCACCCAGGCTGGAGTGCAGTGGCATGATCTCAGCTCACTGCAACCTCCACCTCCTGGATTCAAGTGATTCTTGTGCCTCAGCCTCCTGGGTAGCTGGGATTTCAGGCATGAACCACCATGCCCAGCTAATTTTTTTGTATTCTTAGTACAGAGAGGGTTTCATCATGTTGGCAAGGCTGGTCTCGAACTCCCAGCCTCAAGTGATCTGCCCACCTCAGCCTCCCAAAGGCTGGGATTACAGGTGTGAGCCACCATGCCTGATCAAGAATAGGAATTTTTACATCCTCATTTTACAGATGCAAAACTTGCTTAAAGTCATGCAGAGAATCAAAAGGGGAGGTAAGACTGGATCCCAGTGCTCTGGGTCTGAAACCAGCAATTGTCTCACTGCAAGAGGCTGCTTCACCAGCCAGTTTTTGCTGTGTAACAAACCACCCCATAAAATAGTGGCTTAGAACAACAACCATTTATTTACCTTATGATTCTCTGTGTTGGCATTTGGGTTGAGTTCAGCTGGGTTCAGCTAGGCCAAACTTGGATGATCTTGGCTGGGCTTGTTCGTGTGTCTATGGTCATCTTGTATGTTGGCTGGGACTGACTGGTGTGTGACAGGGCAGCCATAGAAGCTTGGACAGCTGTGGCCTCCTGCCTTGTGATAGCTCATCCTCCAGCAGGCTAGCCTGGTTTCTCATATGGTGACTGCAGGGTTGCTAAAAAGTAGCAAAAGAGACCAGGCTCCGAAGCACTAGTATTTCCAAGCCTCTAATGCAACACATCTTCTAGTGTCCCATTGGCCACAGAAAGTCTCAGAGCCAACTCAGATTCCATGGGTGGGGAAATAGATTTCACCGCTGGATGGTAGGAGCTGAAAAGGACAGGGTTACAGAAAGGGAAGACATGGGGCTATGTTTTGTGATCAATTCACCCCATCTGCAGTGAGCTTACCTCTTTGTTTCCTGAGCTAGGGGAGAAAGAGGGGACCAGATGCACCTTTAGGGAGCAGTGCTGGTGGAGGAAATTTGGAGCACCATGAAAGCTATGGAAGCATTTAGTGCTTTTCCATTCACACCATGGAAGTTATGGTCCATTTTAGCTGCTGGAGAGAACAAACACTGATGGATGATGACGGAGATAATGACAATAGTGACCATAATTAATGTTTACTGAACACATACTATGTTCCAAGTACCACGTTGTCTCTCTTGCCTTCATCTTCAAACCCCACTCTTCACAACAGTCCTGGAGGCAGCATAGCAGAGTGATTAAGCATGCAACCTGGCATCAGATCCTGTAGGTACAAATCCCAGATCTGCTGGTCGCCGGCTGGGTGGGTAAGTCACTTACCCTTCTAAGCCTCAGTATCTCCATCTGCAAAATGGAGATAATACTTGTACCTTCCTTAATGGGTGTTTGGGAGAGTTAAATGAAGCCATCCATGGCAAGCATTTAGCCCAGGGCCAGGCACAACCTAAGTAGCCATTATGATGAAGTAGGTAGTGCTGGGATGACCATACTCATTTTATCAATGAGGAAACAGGCCCACAGACATTATGTATCTGCCCAAGACCATGCAGCTTGTAAGTGGCAGAGCAGTGGAGGACGAACTCTGTGCCTACTTTAAAATCTGTGAAATGGGGACTATCCTGTGGGGTTATTTAAAGGCTCACGGCAGGCAACATCCGTTATTGTTATATGGCAATGGGAGAACCATATGGAGGGGACAGTGAGTTTGCTTTGTTGTTTCAAGGCCAGGAACACAAAGTCGCCTTTGTCTCTAGGACCTCCCAGGCCTGTCTCTGTCCTTGTCTCTGGCACCAACCAGCTCGGCATGGAAGGAGCCAAGCTCTTGTCATTTCAGCCTTTGCTGGCTTCAGGGAAGGCTGGGAATGTCCCAGCTTGCTCTAGGAACAAGGAGAAGCCAATAGCAGCCTATACCATCTGAATGGGACTGGATGTGTAAGGGCTGCTGGGGTCCCATGAAAGAAGGCAGGAATCACCAGTGGGCAGGCAAGTGAAGGGGCACTCAGTCCATCAAGCACAGTAGACAAAGCAGGAGATCGCCGTCTTTCTCTTTGGTGTTCCAAGTGTCCTTGTCATAGTGAGGGTGTGTAGAAATCCCAACAGCCTGGAAAATAGTCAAATCTGGATGCATATTTGAGATGGAATAGAATATACTCAGCTTGCATCATTGTTCAGAGGCTTTCTGTGTCTCCTGCATCTCTCAGGGTGGAAGCTTACATGCCTCCCCACCACCACTTTGATCTCAGCTCCCTCTTGCTCTCTTCACTCCAACCACTCTGTTTTCCTTGCCATTTCTCCAATTTACCAAGCACATGCCTGCCCCAGGGCCTTTGCACTTACTCTTTCCTCTGCCTGAAATGCTCTCCCCGAGATGGCCTTGTGGCTCAGTTTATTACCCACTTTGGGTCTTTGCTCAAATAGCATCTCTCAGTGAGGCAGGCTCCCTCTGGCCACCTGTTTAAAACCACACTTCTTCCCCCCAATTCCCAATCACCCTCCCTCTTTTATTTTTCTCTAAAGCACTCATCATCAGCTGACACATTTAATATTCTACTTGGTTGCTTATTGTCAGTCTTCCCTACTAGAAGGCATGTTCCATGGGGACAATAATTTTTGTCTTTGTTTGTTTTAATGTTGTATCTCCTGTGCCTAGAACAGTGTCTGGCACATAGTAATAATAAATGTTCCATAAATATTTTTTAATTCTTCTAATTTCCCAAGAGAAGCTGGCAATCTGTGTTTTTAATTAAATCCTGTGCTTTTAAGATATTGATTGAATTTTACCCTTAAAATAATCCTTCACGGGCCAAACAAAACATTTTCAGCCTGGATTTTGCTCATGGGCACTCCTGCTTCTCCCAATTTGAGGCCCTTTGTTTAAGTAAATTTCCCACCCCATCAAATAGTCACAGTGAGTTTTTCCATATACCTAGTTGAGCAGTGACGTACTGCACTCAGGGGAAGAGAGGAGGGGCAAGGAAAGAGATCGAGAGATGGAACTGTCTGGGCATTGTCCAAACTTGTGGCTGCAGGTTCTGCTGCAAAGCATCTGGTTTAATTCCAAGACCATTGGAATAGGGAGGCCAACTGTGGCATTGAACTCCACACAAACAGCTGCAGCTCCTGCCAGTTCCCTGCAGTGCCCTGAAGTGCTGCATAAAACCCCTGCCAGCCCAACCCCGCTGGGTCACGTTCAGACACCTGCCACAGCAGCTCAGAAACGGAATAGGCTTTGTGTTGTTTTTTCCATTCAACTACAACTAGCAGAAAACCTTGGAGATTCTGGGGGATGCCACTGCTGTTCCTTAGCAAGCAATGCTAAAGAGAGCCAGGGGAGAAGCAGGCAGAACCAATGGCAAAGGAGGAGAAGGGAGGACCCTGGAATCTGGGTTATCTGGGGTTAGGACAGAGTCTTTGTGGCAGTCTGAGATTCCAGGTCTAAGATTCAGTCTAAGATTCAGATTCATCCAGCTATCCAGTGCTTATTATTAGAGGTTTAGATTGATTGAAGGAATTTAAGCAGGACCTTGGAAAGTTCACTCAAACTTTCCTTGACTCAGTTATCCCATCTGTAAAATGGGATAAGAAGAGCACATACCTCATAAGACTGTTGTGAGGATCGAGGAGATAAACTTGAAAGGTGCTTAGTGTGGAGTAAGCCCTTGATATCTGAACTTTCAGTTGTTGCTTCTTTTGTTACTGAAAGCAGATGATTCTTTAGAGTTTGTACAAGGACTGTAGGGGAGTTTCTGTCCAGCTAAGAAAGAAGCGCTGAAGTCTCTGTTTCAGGAGAGGAAGTCATTTTATGCTTCTGAAGTTGCAGCTGCAGGGCTGGATTTAAGCCACTGCCTTGCCCTTACCCAAGCCGAAGTATGTGATCTCTCAGAGTCGCCTGGGAGAGGGCTAGGGTTGGGGGGGGGTGGGGGTAGGTATCTGTTTGTCTCCGAGGCTGAGAAGTGAGAATGCACCCAGGGGCCAGAGGGCCAGGAATGGACAATCACCAATCCTCTAGATACTCATCAAAACCCAACAATCCAAAGCCCAGGGGCAATGAACGGGTGTGAACAGAGTAGTGAGTAAGCACATGGGCTTTGGAGTCAGGGTTCAAACCCCAGTTCTGCTACTTGGTAGCTGTGTGATTTTGATCAAGTGGCTTAGCCACCCTAAGCCTGAATTTTCTTACCTGTAAAATGAGGATAATACCATCTACCTTGGGATAGGATTGTAAGGAGTAAAGCAAATAATGTAGGTATGGAATTTGGTGCATAGTAGGTACTCAAAAAGTGGTAAGTCATCGTCCTGTACACGATAAGTATAGGAGACACAGGAAAAGAGAATTCCCACTTTACAAGTGTCTGCTGTATGCTAGGGAGTGTAGCTGGTGCTTACTTAAACTTATCAGCTCAGTGACGCCAAGCTTCTGCAGTGGTCCTAGGGCTGGAAATTGGCACTATTTATGTGACACTTACATTTATACTTTTGCTTCTTGTATCCATGGTTGGTTTCCTTCTTCTGGTCCTCCCTGGGCCTCAGGCCTCCAGTGTATTATGACGATGGTTTCTCTGTAGTGAGTGATGGCAAAGTGGGGAGTGGTTTGAGAATGTCTGAGGTTCACCAGTAGACTGTCTCCATTTCTGTTGACTCACCCTCAACTCCTCATGAAGAGTTGGCCTTTGTGAAGTATCATCTGCAGGCCAGTAGGAAAACATCTGAGGAGAGCATTTTAGGATCATGCTGTGTTGGATTAGAAAATGGCTATGTGACCACTAGGGGTGATGTAATGAGCTCGTGGAGCAGAACCATGCTTCCCTAAGATTCTCCTGTCTCCTCCCACACAAGGTCAAGTTCCCTAGTAGCAGAAGCTGAGATGTGCATTCTTGTACTAGTAATAGACTCAGGGGATGCTCCAAGGAGGAACCTGCTAGGGAATGAGGGAAGCAGGAAAGGGCAGCAGAGGAAGCTAGGCGAGGGCGTGGCTTCACCTGAAGTCTGGCCTCAGCCCAATCCTTGGGGAGCTCTGGAGTGTGATGGTAGCACAAAGCCATCTTGCCATGGGAGAAGGGGGCTGTATTTTTCTACCCTCCTCTTGTTCATTAGCCACTGGCTTTGTGCTGCTCCCTGGTATCTCTGGGCAAAGCAGCTCCTGTTGGGTGAGGGCGATTCTCTGCAAAATGGTGCTGCTCTGAGTCCTTAGTGTAGCCCTTCGTGGCTAACACTCCTAGAGACTGGGATTGGGAGGATGCACCAGCTTGTGGGGAAAAGAACGAGAGATCAGTTGGTTACCATGTCTATATAGAAGGAAGTAGACATAAAAAACTCCATTTAGTTCTGTATTTGAGATGCTGTTAATCTGTGACCTTACCTTCAACTTTGTCCTTGCAAGAGACATGTGCAAAGGTGACTTAGGTTAAAAGGATTTTGGGCGGTGCAGAATGTGCCTTGTTAAACAAGTGCCTAAAGGCTGCTTATGGTTAAAGGTCATCAACATTCTCTTAAATCTCAAGAAAGAGAAAAACATTTGTCTCCTGCCCCTCCCTGGGCAATGGAACATCTCTGGGTAACACCCATTGTGCGTTCTGTTTACTGAGCAAGGAGAAAACCACCTTTAGGAATAAGGTGGGGCTTGCTGGAGCAATACTGCTAAAAGGTTTCTGGAGATGTTCGCATATGCATCTCAAGGCACAGCATTTTCCTTTAAACTTATTCATGTCACAGGGATTTTTGTTCATATGTCTTACTGCTGATTTCCTCCCTACCATAGTCCTATTGTCCAGTCACTCCCTTATCTTTCTGATGGTAAAGATAATTGTCAATAAATACTAAGGGAACTCAGAGGCCGGTGCCGGCGTGGGTCCTCTGTAAGCTGAGCGCCGGTCCCCTGGGCCCCGCTTTTCTTTCTCTACACTTTGTCTCTGTGTTTTATTCCTTTTCTCAAGTCTTTCGTTTCCACCTAACGAGAAACACCCACAAGTGTGGAGGGGCAGGCCACCCCTTCACCAGCTGTAGGGGGATCCAGATGAGGAATCAACAGTGACTATTAGGGTACCTGCCCCCAACTGCATCCCCACCTCCATCCCAGAACTGCCAGTGGACACATGCCCTCCTTTCCCTGGGCCTATTTCTCTAGTTGTTCAAAAATCCTTGATTGCTTGAACATTTTCCTCTTCTGGTCCAGGCCTGGTAGACGAGGGTAGGCAGTAGATAAAGAGTCCAATCCTGGGATGTTAAGTGCATTGAGAGTCCCAAGTGGCCAAGCTGAAATAAACAGGGCTGTCCAGGGTGGCTTTTGGCCTGGAGCGATGGAGCTAGGTGGTTTCCACTGGCTGGTCAGCCAGCGAGTTTAGACTTTGCAGATGGAATTTTAGTGGGAAACTCACCCCTGGTGTGCATGACTGAACAAAGGAGAGTGCGAGCAGGCCAGATGCTGCCCTGAGGATGATGGAAGTTGGAGATCAGAGTTCCTGGGAGGTGATCATGTGTCTCCCTTACCCCAGACCTACCTTCCTCCCAGGGTCTCCAAGGCCAGTGTCTTCTCTCTGCTGCAAAGCAGCAGATGAAACCTTCAGTTACAGGTTCAGCTTTCTAGACCAACAGCAGCCGAGGAAGCTCATGCTCGGGGACTGAGCCTCTTTGCACTCAGCAGGGGCCAGGGGTCGTCCAGGTGGGGGGCTCCAGGGAAGTCTGCTCAGCTCTCACCACAGGCAATAATGAGACATTAAAGTTCTTTTTCAGCAAATTTCCTTCACAACAGGAGCTGTCTCTCCTTTCTGTTTTTGAAGTGGAAACAGTGAAATGCCCACATTACTCTGGGAAGATTATGTTAACCACATGGGAGCAGATGAAATAGCTTTACTGTAAGGGACCTTCTCTGCTACGGGTCCAACCAACATTCCCCTCCGGTTTCTCCCACACAAAGACTGAATAATTACAAAGGATGCAGGACAGGAGAGGGAGGTCACTGTGTGTTCACCTCCCAAGTTCTTATCTATTTAGCATCACAGACAACAAGACCTACAGGAAAATCAGGACCCCCTAGACACGCTGATCTGCTTTCTATTTGTTTTTAAAATAATGACTGCAATCTCCATGTGGTCTCTTCCCTCTTACTCTTGGTGGGACCTTCAGAGGGGTGGGGTCGGGACAGGTTCAGAGAGAACTGAAGCCTGGCTGAGTTCAGCCACTCTGACAGTGTCGATGGAGACTCTTTCACACATTCAGCAAATTTTCATTACGTACCGTCTAGGTGCCAGGCACTATGCTAGTGTTTGAGACTAAGCAGTGAACAAAACGGAAAAAGGTATGCACGTATTAGCAGGGGGATTCAAACTCTAAGCAAAGACACAAACATAAAAATAAACAACTTATATTAAATTGGGCTAGTGATAAGAGCTAGGAAGAAAAATAAATCAGAGTAAAGGAGGCCAGAGTGGAGAAGCGGGAGGAGGAACTATTTTATTTATTTAGATTATTTTTCAAAAAAATATCTATTTTATTTTAACTTCCGGGGTACATGTGCAGGATGTGCAGCTTTGTTACTCAGGTAAATGTGTGCCATGGTAGTTTGTTGCACCTATCAGCTCATCACCTAAGTATTAAGCCCTGCATGCATTAGCTATTTATCCTGAAGCTCTCCCTACAGTGACCCCCCTGTAGGAGCTATTTTAAATTGAGTGGTCAGGGAGGCCCTCTTGGAGGAGGTGGCATTTAGGAACAAACCTACACAAAGGGAGAGAGTGAGTTGAGCAAGCATCTGCAGGAAGGCTTCCAGGCTGAGGCAAGAGCAAGTGGGAATGTGGGGGGGGATGTCGAGGGAGCAGCAGGAAGGCCTTTGGGGCTGGGAAAGAGGGCGTGAGAAGAGTGGGAGGAAAAGAGAAGGAGGCTGCAGGGAGCCAGGCTGTGCTAAGGGATTTAGAGTTTAGTCTAGGAGCAACAGGGAGCCTCTGAAGACTCTCGAGCAAAAGAGTGGACATAACTGACTTGCTTTTTGGGGGATGAAGGGAAGGACATGAAGTACACACATCTTAAGAGTTTAGCTTGATGGCTTTTGCAGACGTGTATACCTGGTTAGTGGCCACCCAGATCAAGATATGGAATATCTTCACCCCATGGAGGCCCCCTCCTGCCCCTTCTGAATCAATAGCCTCCCCAAAGTAAGCAATTTATTTGCCCTGATTTCTGTCACCATGAAATAGCTTTGTCTTTTCTTAACTCTTGTGCTAATATAATCAGACAGTGTGTTCTCTTTGTTCCTGGCATCTTTCACTAAACATAACATCTATGGGTTCATCCATGGCGTTACATGGACTGTATCAGAAGCTTGTCTGTCATTGCTCACCAGCATTCCACTGTACAAATAAACCACAATGGCCTTATCTGCTCTCTGTTGATGGGCATTTGGATTGTTTCCAGTGTTAAGGTATTATGAATAAAGCTGCTATAAACATTCTTGTACATGTCTTAGAACATAAGCACTTTTTTTCTTGGGTATATACCTGAGCATATTTCTGGGGTGTATACCTGAGTAGAAGTCCTGGGCCACATGGTAGATGGACTTTTAGCTCAACAGATACTGCCAAACAGTTTTCCAAAGTGGTGGCACCATTTTTTTTCAGCTTTATTGAGATATAACTCACAGATAATATAATTCACCCATTTAAAGTGGGCAATTCCATGGCTTTTGGTATTCTCACAGCATTGTGGATCCATCACCATAATCAACTTTAGAATATTTTTACTGTCCTTACAAAGAAACCCTGCACCCCCTAGCACCTCCCCCAGCCTAGGCAACCACTGATCTCATTTTCATCTTTTATAGATGTTCCTATTCTGTATACTTTATATAGGTGGAATCTCACAATATATGGCATTTTGTGTCTGGCTTCTCTCACTTAGCATCATGTTTTCAAGGTTCACCTACGTCATAGCATATGTCAATACCATATCTGTTTTTATGGCGGAACAATGCTGCATTGCATGGATATACCACATTTTGTTAATCTGCTCATCAGCTGGTGAATACTGGGGTGTCTCTACTTTGTGGTTATTATGAATACTGAATGAAATGGGACAAGGGTAAATGGAGAAAGACCAAGGAGGAGTCAATTGCATTAAGTCAGGCAGGGATAGTGGCAGTTTGGATCAGCATAGTAGCAATGCAGGCTGAAAGTAGGCAGATCCTAAATCTATTGTAAAGATCAAGCCAATACCATTTTCTGATGGTTTGGATGTAGAGTATTTTTTTTAAAGGCAGCGACACATGGATGCAGGAAGGGGAACATCACACACTGGGGCCTATCCTGGGGTGGGGGGCCAGGGGAGGGATAGCATTAGGAGAAATACCTAATGGAGATGATGGGTTGATGGGTGCAGCAAACCACCATGGCACGTGTATACCTATGTAACAAACCTGCACATTCTGCACATGCATTCTGGAACTTAAAGTATAATTAAAAAAAAAAAAAAAGAAAGAAAGAAAGAAAAAGAAAAAGAAAAAAGAAAAAAAAAAAGGCAGGGATGACGCCACAACAACTAAGTCAGATGACTTGCTCGGTAGAAAGACCCTGGATTCGAGTTAAGAACTCTGGCCCACACACTGCTGGGGCTGCAGTGGCCTTCCCTCAACATCCCCACAACAGTGTATGGAGGAGCTTGGATTTAGGTGAGGGGGTTCTTCCCTCTGGTCCTTTTCTTGCCACAGGGTAGCTGTGACTTCCAGCAAGACAGTTGTCCCCCTTAGGATCTCAGATTCCCCATCTGAAAAATGGAGAAACTAGATTTAGTTCTTTCTTCTCTATCCCACTGGGTGTGTGGCATAAAACAGGGACTTGAGAACTAAGGAGTGGCTGAATGATGGGGTGATGTCCTCTCTGGGTTGATGTTTTCCAGGAGCACTAGACGTCTACCATGACTGACACCGTGTTCAGCAACAGTTCTAACCGTTGGATGTACCCCAGTGACCGGCCCCTTCAATCAAAGTAAGTTGCTGCATCTTCCTGGGAGTGGCTTGTTTTGAGTTGATGAGGTTTTGACAGTTCTACACTTTAAAAAAAAAAAGGAATAGCTTCCTTCCCTGAGGAAGGGGGAGAGGAACCTAATGGGAGTTCAGTCATGAAAATGTCTCCCCTAGTTTGACTATTTTGCAAGGTTGGAAGAACAGATTAAATCCTGAGTTCCATGCTCCATAGATTAGGTGGCCTGGTGGACTGGAGAGAGAACGGACCTGGTGGTCAGAACCAGACTTGGGTTCTAGTTCTGGATATGAGCTAATTTACTGTGTGATGATAGGCAAATATCTTCCCCTCTTGGGGTCCTAGTTCCCTCATCGGTCAAATAAGGAAGTTGCACTGGATCAGAGATTACAAACTGGCAGACTCTGACTTGCAGAAGTGTGTGTGTATGGTTTTTTTCTTTTTTATATTTTGGGCCTGATCATGTAAAAATTGGGAGATTTTGCATGAAAGTCCAGATTTCTGACTTGACTTAAAATACCAGAAGACCTGACAATACTGGACTGCAATTTTGCCAACAGTTCAGCAGAAGACAGATCTCTCCAGTTTTCCACAGTACCCATCATTCCTTGTTGGTCTCTAATACCTGGCCTACTTTGGACATTTCTGTTACCCACCCATCCCAATTGGTCTCCCTGGAATAGATGACCTCTAAGTTTCCTTAACTGTGAACTTCTGTCAATCTTATGTTAGACAGTATTTTAGGGTCAGTTTAAGAGTTTAAATTCTGGGTAGGACAGTTGAAGATATGGTTATTTTTGTAAAAAGAATAAATGTCAGGGTGTAGTTGTTGTGGCTTGCCCAAAGAATGGAGAAAGGTTTTTTTTGTTTGTTTGTTTGTTTGTTTTTAATTTGAGACAGGGTCTTGCTCCGTTGCCCAGGCTGAAGCGTAGTGGTACAATCATAACTTATTGCCTTGACCTCCTGGGCTCAAGCAATCCTCTTGTCTCAGCCTCCTGAGTAGCTTGGACTACAGGCATGCACCACCATGCCTGGCTAATTTTAATTTCTTTTTGTAGAGATAGGGTCTTGCTATGTTGACCAGGCTAGTCTCAAACTCCTGGGCTCAAGTGATCCTCCTGCCTTGGCCTCCCAAAGTGCTGGGATTACAGGTGTGAGCCACTACCCCCAGCATACAAAGGCTTTTTAGCAAAGATTTTTCCTTATTGGAGAGTAGTGTTTCCCTAAACTTGGTCATTCGAGCACCACTTTTACAATTTTTACCTCATCTATGAAATATCATTATTGTTATTTTCTCTTAATTGGCTACTTATAAAATGTAAGAACTCTAACAAGAGATTTTTTAAATCACAAATAAATGTAAGTGGATAATTAGTTCATGCTTTCTATGAACAAAGGTAACCATGAAGACAAATAATTTAAAAAAACAATGTTATTACATTCTAGCTATAAACTGTAGCCTCACAGAGGCTCTGAGCCTGAGACTTCCTTTCCACTTAAAAAGGTAACTAGCCCGGCTAGTTTTTTTGTATTTTTTTAGTAGAGACGGGGTTTCACCAAGTTAGCCAGAATGGTCTGGATCTCCTGACCTGACGTCGTGATCCGCCCGTCTCGGCCTCCCCAAGTGCTGGGATTACAGGCTTGAGCCACCGCGCCCGGCCGCCCTGTAGTCCCAGCTACTCGGGAGGCTGAGGCAGGAGAATGGCGTGAACCCGGGAGGCGGAGCTTGTAGTGAGCTGAGATCCGGCCACTGCACTCCAGCCTGAGCGACAGAGTGAGACTCCGTCTCAAAAAAAAAAAAAAAAAAAGGCAACTAGCAAGTGATAGAGAGGTGTTAAAGTCATATGAGCACTTTCTCCTTGAAGTACGTGAGGTTGGAAAGGAGATTGAAATGGGAATGCCTTTCTTATTATTTAATATTGCCCTGTCATTTACTGTCTGATTAATTTTTGTTCTAATTTCTATTAAATAATCCTTTCTCATTTTCTTAAGTGTATTCTATTACTTTCTAAATACTTGGGTTGTATACTTACCTCATTAATATAAAACTTCCCTTTTTTCTAATATTAGTCATTATAAATGTGATCAACAAAGTACCAATTCAAATGATCCCACAAGCTTCAACATATAGTATTTTCATTGTTTCTCATTTCTATGTATTTCAAAATTTCTCTTATGATTTCTACTTTAACCCAAGAGTGATTTAGAGGTATATTTAAAAATTTCTAGATGTTTGAGGATTCTTAACTTATTACTATTTTCGTTATTAATCTCAAATTTAATGGCATTTTGGTTGGAGAATATGACCCATACGATACTTCGTCTTTGAAATGTGTTAAGATTTGGCTTATAACCAGATCTTAGGCTATGCTCAACGAGTACGTAAGAAAAATGTGCATTCTATAATTATAGTTTGTAAGGTCACTCACATATCAAAATGAGATTATTAATTGTGTTTATAACATGTTTTTACATTTACGGCTTTTTAGTCTACTTGTATTATGCTGAAATCTCCTTCAGTCACCATGGATCTGTCAGTTTCTCCTTGTGGTTCTGTGAGATGGCTACAGGTTTGGAGTTGACCTATATTACTGAAAAATTGAACCTTTTATCATTATGTAATGTCTCTCTTTATCTCTAATAATGATTTTTTTGTCCTAAACTCCCTTTTGTGATATTAAAAAACAACATCAGCTTTCTTTAGTATCTTTTTATCCTTTTATTTTTAATCTTTTAGTCCTCTTACATTTCAAGTAAGAGAATATGAAGGATATTTTTAGCCAGATTTTGTTTCTTTTGTTGTTGTTTAATTCAGTGCGGTAATCTTTGTCTTTTAGGTGATGATTCTAATCCATTTACAGATACTGTAATTATCAGCAAACTCTTTCTGTAAAGGACCAAACAGTAAATATTTCAGGCTTTTCTGGCCATAAAGTCTCCATTGCAACAACTCCACTTTCACTGTTCTAGTGCAAAATCAGTCATAGGCAACATGCACATCAATGGGCATGGCTTTTTTTTTTTTTTTAAATAAAAACAGGCAGCTGACTGTATTTGGCCTGTAGGCTATAGTTTGCCGATCCATTATATAGTTTAACTTTTCTACTCTCTTGTTGTTTTGGTCTCTCTTTTTCTATGGTTCTTTTGTTTCTCTCCTTGCCTTTTATTTTTATTAATTGGTTAACTGGGCCTGGGGGTTTACAAATTCTACTTTTCTCGTTGTTGGTTTCAAAGTCATGTGGTTCATTCCTACGATTTCCATGGCTATCCTTAAAGTGTTACCATTCATAACTAAGCATGTCTGGAGTTACTGTCTCAACATCTTCCTCTAGGCAACACAAGGTGCTTAAAACACTCTTAACAACATCTTAATTCCGACCCTCCTTACCTACATACGACTCTTCTCTAGTATCTTAGTTTAATCCTTTATTTAACTCCATATATTAGACATTATTATTTTATACTGGCATTTAAAAAAATTTTTTTTTCCTGTCTTCTAGTTTTCTGGTTCGATGTTCAGATCTTCCTGAATCTTGGTCCTTCTTGGGGCCACTTTACTTCTTCCTGAAGTACTGCTTTTCATTTGGTAAAATTCTGTTGGTAAGCTCTCTCAGACTGTGTGTATCTTAAAACATCGATTTATCCCTTGTTCTTGAAGGTTGCAGCATTCTAGGTGGACTTTGAAGGCTTGGTTGTGCTTTCAAGTGTCTGTTAAGAGTCTTAAGTCAACAATTGCCCTTCCTCTGTAGATGATTTTTCCCTCCACGTAAGACCTTCTTTTTGATGTTCTGTAGAATGATGTGCTTACGTGTATATTTCTTATTGTTTTTTTCTCTTTGGTGTGTGTTGTGCTTCCTGAAACATTGGATTCATGTTTTCCAACATGAAAAATCTAGAAATTTTCTCGTTCTAGAAAATTCTCAGCATTATCTCTTGAAATATTTTTCTTTCTTCGGTTCTCCCTATTTTCCCTATCTGGAATCTGATTAGATAAATATTAGACCTCCATGTTGCTGATTCTCTCTCTCACTTTTTTGTTTGAGTTGGGGTCTTGCTCTGTCTGTTCTCTCTTTCATATTTTATATCTCTTTACCTCTCTGCTGTATTTTGGGTAATTTCTTCACGTCTTTCATCCTGGCTATACTCTGTCTTAGAGCATATTAATTGGCCATTAAACCACCCATTGCATTTTAGAGTTTAGTAGTTACGTATTTTATTTCTAAAAATTATCTTTCATTCTTTTTAGTATCTTCCTAACCATTTTTAATCTCTTGACTCTTGCTTGTTTTAATCCACATTTTATTTCTTTAAGTATTTCACATAGAGTAACTTCACATTCTGTATCCAATAATTATACCTGATTCAGTGGCATGCTGGATATGTACCATAAAAGCTCATTAGAATGGATGTTAAATTTTTAGGAATTTTGTGAGCCAGTTAATAAACATGACCATTATTAAAAATTAAGATATATATTAGCCAGGAACTGTGGCTTACACCTATAATCCCAGCAATTTGGGAGGCTGGGAGGTGGGAGGATCACTTGAGGCCAGGAGTTTGAGACCAGCCTGGCCAACACAGTGAGACTCCATCTCTACAACAAATTTAAAAATTAGCTGGATGTGGTGGTGCATGCCTGTGGTCTCAACTACTCAGGACGCTGAAGCAGGAGAATTGCTTGAACCCAGGAGTTCGAGGCTGCAGTGAGCTATGATTATGCCACTGCACTCCAGCTTGGGTAACAGAGAGAGACCCTTTCCCTGAAATGAATAAATAAAGTTATATTTATAGTTAAATAATATTACACACAATGGTGATAAATATTCAAAATTAAACACGTTTCAATTATTTCACTATCTTGTTTTTGAGACAGAGTCTTGCTCTTTTGCCTAGGCTGGAGTGTAGTGGCACAATCTTGGCTCACTGCAACCTTCACCTCCCAGGTTCAAGCGATTCTTTTGTCTCCCTCCCAACGGGGTTTCACCATGTTGGCCAGGCTGGTCTTGAACTCCTGACCTCAGGTGATCCACCCACCTCGGCCTCCCAAAATGCTGGGATTACAGGTGTGAGCCACTGTGCCTGACCTGTTTTACTACATTTTGATGTTCTCTGTTATTTATGTCTATTATGCCTGTAAGGTGAAAATACTATATAAAGGTATGCTGCTGTACATTTATTCCCAGCTCTTCATTTAGTCACATCATGTTGGCATTTGAAATCAGCCTCCACGGGGCTCTTTCCCCAGAGAGTCAGTTGTTAAACATTTACCAGCACACCACTGCCTGACGCCTCTGACCATGTAGGTCTGTTGTTTGTCTTTCCTGCAGATTTTCACTCATAATTACTTGCACTTTGAATGCTCAGTCTGTGAGAATCCTAGGGACCTACCTTGGGAACATTTTTCTTCAGAGGTATTTACACTTGCTTCTGCCAGGAGTGAGATGCTCTGGTCATCCAGAAACACTTTTGCTCCCCTTGAGGGTCCTGGCTCCATGTGAGTATCTCCAATTCAGCTTCTGCACCTGTCAGGATCTCCACGTCAGCCCCTGGGATGTAATGTTGGTATTTGCATTGGTTTATTGCTCACAGCTCCCTGTTCTGGATTCAGTTTGCTGGATTCCCTTTTTTAAAATATGCTTTATAGAGGTATAATTAATATACTTTCAATGGTACACAATTAGGGTAATTTAAAGCACAATTTGATAATTTTATATTTTTATTTTTTTAGAGACAGTATCTCACTCTGTTGCATAGGCCAGAGTGCAATAGCACAACCACAGCTCACTGTAGCTTTGACCACCCAGGTTCAAGCAATCCTTCCATCTTGGCTTCCTGAGAACCTGGGACTGTGGGTGCACATCACTGCACCTGGATAAGTTTTTTTAAAAATAGAGACAAGGTCTTGCTATGTTGCCCAGGCTGGTTCCAAACTCCTGGCCTCCAGTGATCCTCCAGCCTTGGCCTCCCAAAATGCTGGAATTACTGGCATGAGCCATCATCAGCCATAAAAACATGTGTATACCCATGAAATCATCACAGTAATCAAGATAATGAACATATACATCCATTGCCAAAACTTCCTTGTTACCCTTTATAGTTCCTCCTTCTTACCCCTCCCTCTCCCCACCCATCCCTAAGTCATCACTATTTAGCAATAAATTTGTTTGCTTTTTCTGGAACTTCATATAAATGGAATCATCCAGTGTGTACCCTTTGTGCAAGGGAGCTATCTGTCTTCTTTCACTCGGTGTAATTATTTTGAGGTCCAATCATATTGTTTTATATATCAATATTTGTTTCTTTTAATTTCTGAATATTATTCCATTATGTGAATATGCCACAGTTCATTTACTCATTCATCCGTTGATGGACAGTGGGTTTGGGCTAGTACAAATAAAACTTTGTATAGACACATACTTTCATTTCTTTGGGGTAATTACCTAAGAGTGGAGTGTTTCAGTCATATGGTAGATGCTGGTTTAACTTTTTAAGAAACTGTCAAACTGTTTTTCAAGTTTATTGTATTATTTAAAATTTCTACCAGAAGTGGATGACAGTTCCAGCTTCCCTACCACCTCAGCAGCACTTGGTATGATCAGTCTTTCTAATTTTAACCTTCTTGGTGTGTGTATAGTGGTTCATTGTGGTTTTAATTTGCATTTCCCTAATAATTAATGATGTTAGACATACTAATATAAATTTTTTCCATTTGTATAACTCTTTGTTGAAGTATCTTTTCAAATCTTTTGTCCATTTTTAAAATCAGATAATTCATCTTCTTATTATTAAGTTTTACAAGTTTCCTTATGTTAGAGATAAAATCCCTTGTGGATATACATGTTGCAAATACTCTCTCCAAGTCTGTTACTTACCTTTCCTTTTCCATAACAGAGTCTTTTGAAGAGAAAAAGTTTTTTGTTTTAATTAAATCTATTTGGTTTATTCGTTTGGAGAATTTCCTTACTTTCTAGAAATCCCAGAGCTGCATTTTTTTAAAGTTTGCTTTAATTTTTCTAGGATCTAATTTTATATTGGTGAAGGGTCTTTCTGAATATTTAGTCCACCCATGTACTCCAAAGCAAATGTCTCATGTCTGTTTACTACTTCTATCTAATACCTCCTCCAGTTCTACAAGTTTTACTGTTTTGAAGACACTATTGAACTCTGTTGGTTTCCCTTTTCATAGGAAATTGCTAGTTTCCAAAGCCCTTTTCACGATGTCTTCTTGGAGCCAAACTTATTTTGCAGAGAATATTTCCTCAGCCAGAAAGTGTGTCTCTGTAAGATAAACAGTTGCCTGAAGGGTGGATGGGGTAAAATATTTATTTTATTTAAGAAATGTCAGTTAATTAAAATCTCATCCATCAGAGTTTACTTTAGTGGATATGAAGCCAAACAATTTGCCTTACAATTAAATTGAAATTATCCGAACAGTCTGGACACCATTTCATTAAAGCATTCCTGGGCTCCCATGAAACATGTTGGCATTCTGAATGCATCTGGCTGGCTTGATTGCTGCTGCCTTTCCTTCAGATATTAAAATTATTTTCCAATAAATGCTAATGGGTGAATTACAGTCATCACACATGCTATCTAGTCTGTTGCAGTGGTGGTGAAGTAATGCAGACACTTATAATGTCTTTCTCCAGTAAATTAATGAATCTAGTCATAATTAACTGCTGGCTAGCCAGACACGCTTCCTGCTTTTGTTATTTTCAAATGTCTTCCTCTCTCACCCTCCTTGAATTTAATGATCACGTTTGAAACCAACAACAGGGGAATTTGAGAGAAATGAATGCGTCTACTCCTTGCTTGATTAGGGCAATGGTTCAGTTCTTCATGTTAAGAATACATGGGGAGAAATGCTGGTCTTTGACAGTTGATACTTCTAGCATTCAAGTCTGCAAACCAGAGAGTGCCAGACATGGGAGGTGGAAACTGAGGCACAAAGAGATGATATGACCTGCTTTTGGTTGCGTGCCTCATAAATGGAGATGCTGGTCTCCAGTCTACAGTGGAAGAACTTGCTTCCCCAAACTGGGGAACTGCAAGGTCTACTGTTCAGGGCCCATTGCTCTACCTAGTGTGGTCCTTGTCCCCCCGTGTTTGGAATAACAGAAACCAAGAAAGGTGATGGCCATGAGATCATTCAGTGATTTCTTTTTAGTGCCTCAAACCATTATTCAAATACATACATGATCAGCTTAGTTAATTAATAAGCCAAACTGGCTGGTCAATTTAATCAAAGATGTGGATTTCATAATGCTATGTTGAAGCAGCCTTGTTTTAGATAATGGCTGAAACAAAATGGAAGTAGGTAATAGTAATTCAAACTATGTGAGTGTTGCATCCAGCCAGTGTTGATATTGTGACGATTTCTTACCTAACTTTATTCATTTTTTTCTTTCTCTCCTTTCTCTGCCTTCCTTCAGTGATAAAGAACAGTGAGTATTTTATAACACTTATTTATTTTTTTTTTTTACAAACTGTATTTTATCTCTTTGTCTGATCAAGGTGGCTTGCCCCTGAAGAGAGATGGTTAAAAAAGGAACTAGCAAATTTTAAATATTTTTTTAAAAAGCTAAAATATAAAAAATACCCACACCCACCTTAGGAAAAAATATTTATAAAATTAAAAAAAAAAAAAACCTCATACCAAACTTGATAAAAGGATAGGAGATATTTCTTAGCCCTCAATTCTTGTTAGTGATGTGTAGGATTTCAGCAAGTTTATTGGCCACTCAGTGCCCTTGTTTCTGCAGCATTTTGCTGGGGAGGACTGTTCTGCGATAAGGAAAATGTTAACTCTAATACTGCTACCATGAATAAAAGATGATGATGAACAGGGCAGGGCTCTGGATTGTTATGTGCTGTACATTTGGTCTTTGTCACCTCATCAGAGGTCATCCTGATTTCCCAGCAAAATACCTTTGACGCCGAGGCCCTATCTTTTCTCACTTTTGTGTTTTTAATTGGATTCTTTTCCTAAATACGCATGACAGATTGGATGCCGGGTCCAACAAATGAGCAGCCAGACTGCAAAGTAGCCCCATCTTCAGTTGCGTGCACACATTCAGAAACCATGGAAAGTCATTTTTAGCTCCCCTCCCCGCAATCGTGGGACTATGGGACTCACGGTCCCTGTGGCCTGGGACACAGCCCTTCACCTCCTTTAGCCTTGGTTATCTTGTTTGTAAAATAGGCGCAACAACCCTGCCCCTCCCTCCTTACTGGCTGGTGGTGGGATCAAATGAGATGTTTGCAGAAAGCTTTATCAACTGTAAAGCTTAACCAAGCAAAGTTAGATGAAGGTGTGAATTACATCCTTGCCTTACCCTTATGTTTACATAGAAGACTCTTGCACAACTTTTCCAGCTTTTTTGGACCCAAATAACCACATTATGAGACCCAGAATGCTCTAAAGATTTAGTTAACACAGCTAATACGTAGCCAGGAGACCCAGAAAACTCTTCTCCCTGCCCTTTGCCTCAGTTTCTCCATCTGTCAGATGAGAGCTTTCAACAAGCTGCCTTGTAAAGACTATTTGAATGCTCTACAAGCTCTGTTGTTGGCTGGCAGGACCCTGGACAGGCAAGATCTGCTTTCTATGAAATCATGAGTATATTATTCAGACATGCTGGAGAGAGATGCTAGATTGTTGTCAGATTACAAATATGAACATCACAAGACAGAAGTTCATGACTCCAGAGGGTCTCAAGGCTCTTAGAGGTTTCACGAATGCTGCAGGTTGAAAGGTAGCATGTTCATCCTCCTCCCCTCTGTTCTTCATCCCCAAGATCCTCCCCTCCCTCCTTCCTCCCTTCCCTCCCTCTCTCCTTCCCCCCCTCTTTCTTCCTCCCTCCCTCCCTTCCTTCCTCCCTTCCTCTATTAATAAACACTTACACCGAGTACTTACTAAATACCAAGCACCATGCTAAGCACCAGGGACACAGTTAGCCAAGTGTAAAGATATGTCTAGTGGAGTCTACAAACAAATAAAGGGCCAGTCACCAACAAATACACTCCGGTATGTGCGGAGCTATAATCATAGAATCACAGTGAACTGTGGAACACAAAGACAGTCACCTAGCTCAGACCTGAGGGTGATGAGGGAGAGCTTCCTGGAAGAAGTGATGTGTAAGCTGAGACCAGGAGAGGGAGGAGAACTATGTGGAGGAGACAGAGGAGCTGCCGGTGGGGGAGACGGCATCTACCAAGCCCAACCATGAGAGACAACATGGGATTTTATAAGAACAGAATGGAATTCAGTCTGGCTAAAAAGGTTAACAGGATCCCCAGGTCCCCTTGGCATTCTGAGGACGTGGAGGACCCACAGCATCCCTTCTGCACCCCCCGTTAGTCTGGATGGGGTAAATTTCATCCAAAGGGGACTTTATACCAGCTGGGCATGGGCAAAACATTCTGTGGTGTAGCTGCCCCTCCTTTCCTTCAGGATTCATTAAAATCCCATTCACTCTGCTCTAAAGAGACTTCCTGCAGACACCTGCCCATGTTGGCATCCAAGGGGAAGGGAGGGAGAGAAGAAGAAAGAAAAGAAAAAGGATTAATTTTCTGCACACCTCTGCTGTTGAATGCTTCAGAGCTTTCATGCCCCGACAGCTTTTCTATCATCCCACTCCTTTAGGGAATTATAATTTATTAATAGGGACATCTGGCAAGTATTTATTATGTGACTATTGTGTGCATGCAATGAAGAATCAAGGTGAGAGGCAGGAAAGATATGGGAGGCTGCCCTTTGCAGTATTTCAAGGGGAAACATCTATGAGGGGCTTCCATCTGGAGTTGGGGCTAATTTCCTTTTGTGTCGGGGTCCACTGATGCTGGCCTTGGTGAGTGGCTTCATTCTGACCCCCTCATGGTGCACCTGAGCAGGTGCCTTCTGGTAGCAGATGAAGCACATCGAGAAGGCTGGTTTCTCAAGTCCTGGACCATCCTCTCTCCACTCATGATTGTCGGCAATTCTCTTTCTCCTTGTGAGTCTCAGGCATCTGGGAAAATGAGCAGGTTACCTACAGTGGTCTTTAGACTTTTTCTTAGCAGTGAAAGTCTTTCTTTGAATAATACTTTATTCAGAAGCCAAATATTTGAGACAGATAAGAGTGGAGCTGGATAAAGACCTTTAATGGCTGAAAGCATTAAAAATAGTATGGTAAACATTATACAACTGGAATTTAACATAATGCTAAACTGTAAAATAAGCGTAGGAAGTCTAACAAGTTTCACTCTTTTTTTTCTTTCTCTTTTTTTTTTTTTTTTTTGCCATGGTGAAAAATGTATCAGTTAGCTTTTGCTGTGTAACAAACCATCTTAAAATTCAGTGGCTTAGAACAGTTACTTGTTCTCAGGCATCTGGGCTTGGTAACTGACTCTGTGGACTTTGGCTAGGCTCATTTATGCATCAAAGGGTTGGCTGATCTAAGATGACCATGTCTGGAATGATACATTTCTTCCAACATGATGTCACATGTGTCACCTTCCAACAGGATATCCTGAGTTTTCCCATGGTGATGGCAGGGTATAAGAGTAAGCAGAAACACACAAGGCCTTTGGAGGCATTACCTCTGGGCTAGTGCAACATCACTCCCCTGCATTTTATTGCCCACAGCAAGTCCTAAGTCTGGGCTAGATTTAAGGAGTAGCAAAATAGATGCTAGAGCCAGGCATGGTGGCTCATGCCTGGAATCCTAGCACTTTGGGAGGCTGACGTGGGCAGATCGCTTGAGGTCAGGAATTCAAGACCAGCCTGGCCAAGATGGTGAAATTCTGTCTCTATTAAAAACGCAAAAAACTACCTGGGCATGGTGGTGCACGCCTGTAGTCCCAGCTATTCAGGAGGCTGATGCAGGAGAATTACTTGAACCCAGGAGGTGGAGGTTGCAGTGAGCCAAGATTGTGCCACTGCACTCCAGCCTGGGCGACCAAGTGAGACACAATCTCAAAAAGAAAGAAAAGAAAATAGACCCTGACTTTTTGGTGATCAATTTCAAATTCACATGGCATAGGGCATGTATACAGAGAAGAGTGAAATATTGGGGCCATCCTTACAATAAACCATATTTCATGCTTTTACCAAAATACTAAATATTAATTTTTTCCCCAATGTTTGTCTCTTTTTTTCTTTCTAAATTTAAAAATTTTTTTATTGACATAAAATAGTTTACATATTTTTGGGGTACATGTGATATTTTGGTACCTATATACAATGTGGAATAATCAACTCAGGGTAATTGAAATACATATCACCTCAAACATTTATCATTTATTTGTGTTGAGAACATTTTAATTCTAATCTTCTAGTTATTTTGAATATACAATAAAATATTGTTAATTATAGTCATCCTATTCATTGTACTACCAAATATTAGATCTTATTCCTTCTATCTACGAGTATTTTTGTACCCATTAACCATCCCGACTTTATTCCTTCCTCTCCTGGAAATGCAAATTCTCAAGTCCCACCCCAGACCTGAACCCAAATTTCTGCAAAGGGCCCAGAAATCTGCATTCTGGCTAGCTCGCCAAGTGAATCTTAGGCATGCTAAACTTTGAGAAGTGATGAACTCTATCACAGGCCACCCCTCTGCACTGCCCAGAGGCTTTTATAGGTTCAGACCAGTACCCAGATAGGGTTTACATTATCTTTTCTCAGTAAAGGTGTTTAGGTTCTAGAGTGGACAGTAAAGTGCCTTCTAAAATAAGAGGTGTATTTTGGGTAGGGACATACAACCAATTCCCTGCTTCCACCTCAAAGGCAGCTCTGAGCATTTCTTCCTGCAGCTAGGACATGGCACATTGTTCTTTGCAGATTAGCCAGTGGTAGACAGGTCCTAGAGAGCCCCCAAGTTCTTCATCATCTGGGAGAATGTGCTTGTTTCCATCCACATTCACATCACACATACCATCAGCATTTTAAGCCAGTGATGAGTTTTTGGTGTCTCTATACTTTACATTCCCCTAATTAGATCAATCTACTGTGATGCTCAGAATGAAGCCCTATTAAGCTTCATGTGGTGATGCACACCTCTAGTCCCAGCTACTTGGAAAGCTGAGGTGGGAGGATTGCTTAAGCTCAGGAGCTCAAATCCAGCATAGACAACATAACAAGACCTTGTCTCTTAAAAACAAAAAAAACAAAAATAACCTCATTGGAAAAAATATACAAACAAAAAAGATATTTGGAACCGACAGTCAAAAGTTCTTGAGATTCAAGCTTCCTCTAAACTGAAGAGCCACGAATAATTAAGATGAGGGGCAGGGGGTCTGGAAGAGTTGACTATGGCCTGGGAGATAGAACGTGAGATGGGACCATCTGGCTGCCTTTTAGAAAGGCAGGATAGCATGGTGGTTCAGAGCACAGGACATCCCCCCTGGAGACGGCTTTGCTACTTCAAGCTGTGTGGCCTTAGGCAAGTGATTAACCTCTCTGAACCTTGGTATACTCGAGAGGAGAATAATGTTTACCTCAAAAGTATTGCAAAAATTCAATAAGACAGTAAATGTAAACCCTATGACATAAATATTATTATTAACTCCATTTGACAGATGGAGATTAGAGTCCAGAGAGATAAAATACTTTCCCCTAAGTCACACAGTGCCAGGGTTTGAATGCAGATTGTTCTGAATCTAAAGCTCGAGTTTGATTTGTTTTGTTTTGTTTTGCTTTGTTTTCCATTGCATCCTAATATCTCAGTAGATTCTGGTCTGGGGTTAGTGTATCCAATTGAGAAAGGAAATCTGGGAGCTACAGGAAGGATTGGTCCAGGAAGGGTGTTTCTGAAAGTTCATTTTCTCCAGCATTCATTCCTGCCACCTAAAGTCAGCTAGGTTAGTTGGTCTCTCTCCTCTCTCTCTCTCTCTCTCTCTCTCTCTTCTCTCTCTCTCTCTCTCTGTCTCTCTCTCTGTCTCTCTCTCCTGAATAGCTAAATCAACTAGGCTCATGTTTGTGCAGATGCGCAAGGAATTGATTTGGACACTCCTACTACCATGGCTTTAAGGTGTCAAAGAGCTTCCTGATTTCAAATGCCAGTCAGTGATCCAGGCTGCACATTTTGTTTCATTCCATTGGTTTCTTCCCACCCTGGGTCATTGTCTTCCCATCTGTCTTCCCTACTCCTCCCTATCAGAACATTCTATTCATTCATTCTTCCTTTCATTCAGATTCAGTGCCCACTATATGTGCAGTGCTATTAGGTAATTTTTCACTGAATTGCCACAGTGGCAAGGATTTGAGACACAGTTTCATACCAAAAATATTTAATAAGAAGAAAAAGAAAACACAAGTTCACCTTTTTGGAGCATTTGCCAAGTCCTAGGATCTACGCTAAACACTTTTTATACATGGTCTAGTTGACCCTCATATGAGCTTGATGAACTCACTAGTACGTATTCCCTTTAACAGATGAGGAAACTAAGACTCAGAGATGCTATGTAACTTGTTCCTAAGGTTGCACATCTAGGCAGGGCAGTGCCAGAAAAGAAATTGGAGCTATATGACCCCAAAGCCTACTCCTGCATCCCCTCTCTTAGGTTACTGTATCTTCATAGCAGCCAGAGCTGTCATTGTAAGCAGCCACCAGGTCTGCTTAGGTTGAAGGGCTACTCTGCCAGCAGCTAGCTAATGAGTTGCTGTGAAAAATGCCAGCACTCACCTGGAGAGGCAGTCCCACGAAACTGTGGAGCATATCTCAGTTTGCTTGCAAAGTTCCCGGTGCAATTCATCCCTCACTAAAAAGTTAGGGCATCCTGGTAGATGAAGAGGATGGTCACAATAGCAAGGGCTGCTGTTTCCTGGGCACTTGGCATGCACTTTCATATTTAATCTTCCCAAGGGCCCTGTGATGCATGCCCTATTAACATTCTCAATTAGTAGACCAGGAAACTGAGGTTCAGAGCAGAGCAGAGGCCCAGCACATACTGCCAACAAGTGTCAGACCCAGGATTCCACTCATTAACTCTGCCAAGTCAACAAGGGTTCAAATTAGCACATAGTAGGCCCGCTGGGTATTTTCTGGATTGGATACAATTCTCTAACTTGTCCAAGGGGAACAATACTTTGGTCTCTGGCTTCAGTCTTTAACAAGATCCCAACACTGGACTCTGGCTCTGGTCTTAAGGACACAGAGCTGCCATCCTGTGTCCAGAAGCCCTTGGTAAGGGTTTTATCCCAAGGACCCGATTCTTGACGACCTCGTGCTCACATCGCTCCTCGACTCAGGAAGACCTAGACAAGCCCATTCTGTCCCCTGAGAGCAAAAGCTTTGGTCTAAAAAACTGATCTTGTTTCTGTCTGTTTGCTTCTGGAATTAAAACATGAAAATCCACAGGAGGCTTGCAGGTTCCCACTGAGACCAATCGGTGACATTTTCGAACATGATGAGCTGTTTGTCAACTACGTGTTCTGGAGCAGAGGATGGGGGAAGGGTCTGGAAAGGTGCCAGCAGCCTCCAACAGGGCTGCTCATCTGCAGTCTGCAGATGGAGGCAATTATCCTAGGCGGGGCCTCTCGGGGACCCCCAGCCCTGCTTATGTCTCTGGAGCCATGTGTGTTCAGATGCTTGCATTTCCTGTGCACGATAACACTGGCAGTGGTGTGGTAGTGGGGTGTGAGCCATTGACTTCAGGTCAGGTGGCTCCTGACCAGATTGTGAGCTGCAGGAATGTGTCCTTGGAGAGTCTTCACTAAGGACTAGGCCTAGAATCTCACATGTGTTCAGTTTTGGTCACTGAGCTGCTTTGTAATGGCAGAAAATAAAGGAGGATCAACAGAGAAATCCAGAAAGAGATGCGGCAGCAAATAAGGGAGAATAGAGGCAGGTGAAGTGTCCATTTCCATGGAAAACTGATGAGACTTGGAAGTGGCTGAATTCCGTTATGACTGGGGCTCTTTGGGAAGGATAGGTGATCTTCATTATACAGGAGTCCACTGTATCCTTTAAAAGTAATAGGAAGAAACAGCAGGCTGAGGGGCATTGGCACACCAAATGGAAGATCTTCCCAACAGCATGGCACAGACTCTGCATAAAGAGAGTGAGGCCTCCATCACAGGAGGCATTCAAGCAAGGATGAAAGGATATCTGCCAGGAATGCCACAGCAGGCAGACTTCAAAGTGATCCCCACCTCTTGGTGTTCATGCCTTTGTGTAATGCCCTGACCCTGAGTGTAGGCAGGACCTGAGCCTTGCTTCTAGCCTATGGAATACAGCAAAGGGGATGAGCTGTCACTCTTGGGATCACATTATGTTATATAAGACTCTGTCTCAGGTGACAGGAGCTAGAGATTCTCCTTGTGGACTTGATGAAGGAAGTGGCCCACACAATGGGATCAGAGAGGTCCACATGATTAGGAAATGTAGGCAGCCTCTAGGACCTGGGGTAGGGACTCTCTCAACAGCCAACAAAAGGCCATGGCCCTGGGTCATACAGCTGCGAGCAAATTAATTCTGCCAATGAATTTTTGCTTAGAAGCCAATTCTTCCCCTCTCAAGCCTCCAGATGAGAACACGGCCCAGCCCATACCATGATTGCATCCTTGTGAAATCCTGAGCAGAAGACCTGGTTAAGCCAAGCCCAGACTCCTGACCCCCAGAAACTGTGAGAAAATAAATGTGTGTTAGTTTAAGCCCCTACATTTGTAAGAATGTGTCATGCAGCAATAGAACATGAATCCAGACACTGTGGGGAGGGTGCTACCAGTCTGTCTCTATCCTCCTGCTGGACTGGGTTTCCTAGTTATCTGATAACAAATCATCTCAAAAAAGTGGCTTAAAATTACAGAAACCATGGATTATCCCTCACAGTTTCTGTGAGTAGGAATTGGAGGGTGGCTTGGCTGGGCAGCCCTGGCACAAGGTCATTCATACAGCTGCAGACATGTCACCTGGGGCAGCAGTTATCTGAAGGCTTCATAGGGGATCGAGGAGCAACTCACATAGCTGGCAGTTTGGTGCTAGCTGTTGGCTGGGGGCCTCAGTTCCCCTCCAAGTGGGCCTCTCCACGGAGCTGTTTGAGTGTCCTCACAACAAGGCGGCTGGCCATGGTGGATGCTTCAGTGTCTTTTATGATTTGGAAGCCACACAGCGTCACTTCCACTGTATTTAGTTGGTCACACCAGATCAGCCTTGATTCAGCATGGGAGGGGACCACACACAGGAGAGTAGGAATAACAGGAGGCAGGGACCTCTGGGGACCATCCTAGAGGCTGGTCATCATACTGGTCTTCTTTCCCTCCAGCATGCTGCCTGCTTGCTCTACTCCAGCTTTTGCAAAGAAAGTTTGGTGCCCTTTGCCAGACTCAATCTCTCCCCTACCTTCCATCACCACTTCAGCTTATCTTTGAGGTCTCAGCAGAAGTCAGCCATAGCATTGTGGGGCCCAAAGCTTATATACTTAAGGGGCCCTCTTCAAGATCAAAAACAGAAAACCACCTTGCTTCTGCAAACTTTCCTAATCACATGACCATTGCTAGGGCCCATCCTAGGGCCTCAGGAGGTGCCTGTGCAAACAGGGGGCCCCAAAGCTTCATCTTCACCAGGATCACAATGAATTCTCCTCACTTCCTCAAGAAGTTCTGCCCAGTCTCTAAGATGAGTAACCTCCATTGCTTCAGTCTCCCTGCATGTCACCTGTATAATTAGGCATTTAACATCTCCTTTGGCCACCAGGGACCAGGTCTTATTCAAAACCTCTTTCTATGTACTTGCTGTCAGAGAATGATCTAAATGCCATGGACACAATAGAGAACCAGGGCCAGACAAGCTCCGTGCTATCCTGTAATCTATGTTCTGGTGGGAGATAAAGGGGTAATAAATATATAACAAGAAAAAATTTGAAAGATAACTTCAGCTAGAGACGGGTGCAATGGAGAAAGTGAACCAGGGCAATGAGAGATCAAAGGCAGACTCTCTGAGACCAGGATGATGAGAGGGAAGATCCAGGGAGATAAGTGTCCTGGCAGGGGGAACAGCAAGTGCAAAGGACCTGAGACAAAAAGAAGACTTGGGTGTTTAAGATTGAGCAGAGAGGCCAGTGTGGCTGGAGCCTAGTGTCCAGGGGAAGCAAGGGGCAATGAGGACAGAGGGACAGGTAAAGGACAGACCAGGTAGGACTTTGCAGAATAAGCAAGAAGTCTGGATTTTATTTTATTAAGGTAAAATTCACATACCATAAAAGTAATCACTGTAAAGCATATAATTCAGTGGCATTCAGTATCTTCGCAATGTTGTGCAGCCATCACTTCTGCCTAATTCTGAGTTTTATTCTAAGTCAATGAGACACCACTGGAAAGTTCTGAGCAAGGGGTTTGAGCAGTGTTAGCATGTGCTCATCCCAGAGGTGTCCCATCCAAGGCCACACATGGGAAGGCAAGGTGTGTTTCCAGCAGAATTTCCCCAGGCCATGTCCTCCTTCCCTTTCTGGAAACAAGACTTGCCCCAAGACATCTGCTTCCCGTTTCCTTCAAACTCTTCCTTCTCTGCTCTTCAGAGCAGGCTAGCTAAGGTGGGGGGATGGCCGAAGAAGGGGAGGAGGGAGGAAGATGGGCTTTTAATTTCCAGCCTCCAATGTCAAAAGGCAATTTCATGCCTGCTGCTGTGGTTAGGCTAGCAGAAGGGACCAAGGCTGGCGGCTAATGCAGGGCTGGCTCCTGAGGATTCAGAGTTCCTGATTTTTTTCCCTCATAGGGACAAGAATTTCTAGCGGTGTTCAACCCTGCCTTCCACTCCGGTGATACACCTCAGAGCCTTGGGGCGTGGACCATGGTGTTAGTGGAGAGGATACTAATTTGTCATAGACCACAGCCTTAACTCTGCTCCCAGCAGCCTCTGATTCTCTGAACCACTGTCGGGCACAGGTCCCATTCTTTCCATCTCGTGGAGGGTAAATATGCAGGATGCTCGGGTCTGAATCCTGCCACTGCCACTTGTCAGCCACGCAACCTTGGGCAAGTGCTCTAATTTCTCCTTGCCTCAGCCTTCTCACCAGGAAATAAGGACACGAGCAGCCCCTGCCTTGTAGGGGTGATGTGAGGATTAAATGAGGTAATGCAGGCACACGGGGGACTTGCATGAGAGATAATAAGCTGATGCGGTCGCACAGTGGGCATGTGTGAGAGATAATTAGGTAATGTGGGCACCAATAGATGTTATGTCAGTGTTCGCTTAAAAAGAAAAGAAAAGCCAAAAAGAACACAAGATAGAACCCAAAATGTTACAAGAGCCTTTGAGGCTGGAAATCTAGACATTTATGTGAATTCAAGAGATTTTTACAACCTAGTTGGCAACCAGTTTAAACTTATTTTAAAACACTCTGTGGCCCCCAAAAGCCATCTCTCTGCCAGGCAGATGCTGTGGTCAACCTGGGACCCAGGGCTTCAGACTCTGCCTGTCAGGCTGACAGAAGTCTACTGTTCTAGAATCTTTTCTGAAATATCTTTACTCTCCAGGTTTCCATGAGCTTGCTTGAAAATGTCATGGAGCGTCTACTGTGTACTAAGCACATAAGCAAAATAAACTCATCAAACGCCTAAGAGGGAAGTATGCGTGTCCCATTGCACAGAGGAGCAGACTGAGGCTCTGAGAGCTATAATCCTCGTGCCCACAGTTTCCCAGGCAGTGAGTTTCCCAGCAGGAATTTGAACTACTATTTTCCCTCCACCCTCACACCTTCCCAAATTTCTTTTCAGGCTCCAGGCAGGCTGGTCCGTCCACCCCAGTGGTCAGCCTGACAGGCAGAAGAAGCAGGAAGAGCTGACCGATGAGGAGAAAGAAATCATCAACAGGGTGATCGCTCGAGCTGAGAAAATGGAAGAGATGGAGCAGGAGCGAATCGGGTGAGGCTTACACTTCCCATTCACCCCAGAGCCGCTGAGGCAGGAGGGTGTGCTGGGCCGGAGCAAGGCTTTGGCCTGGAACAGGGTGTGCTGGGCTGCCTCCGGGCTTTGCCATTTGTGACTTATGGGGCCACCTCCCTGCCACCCCTCCGACTTCCCCACTGGCAGATGTGGGATCTTTGTTGCATGAGGTGGGAGAGCTGAGAGAAGAGAAAAGGGACTAGAGGAGAGAGTGGGCTGCAAGTGAGGAGTTTCTTGGCTGGGGGTGCATTGAAGAAGGGGCAGGGGGAGGGTATTGTGATAGGGAAAGGGGAGATGCCATTGGAGGCTTCAAGAAGTGGGGTGGGTGTGAGCATGAGGTGTCTCAGCTAATCACAGCTGCATAGGGATGTGTTCTAGAAATGAGAGCCATGTAGGTGTCAGAAGGTACAGCTGAGGGCAAGGTTAGGAGGACAGAGAGTAGGTAAAAAAGAGTGTGTAAAAGAGAGAGCATGTTTGAAATTAGTTATACACGACAATTGGAGAAACCAGTCCTATAAGGGTCAGACAGCATGTGAGTGAGGAAGCAGAGGTTAACCTGATGGGTCCGGACTCCAAGAACCCGGGGTCCCATGCCATGTCCCTACTTGCCTACTGTGGATCTTGGGCAAGTTGCTTGACCTCTCTGAGCCCCAGTTTGCTCACTGGCAGAATGGGGGAAATAACAGTAATTATTCTATAAGACTCTTGTAAGCGTTGAGATGATGCATGCACAGTTTCTGACCCAGGCTCTGGTGACACTATGTGTTTAATAAATGGTAGGAAGGAGGGGAAAGTGGGGCTCAGAGGGAAGGGATAATGAAAACATGTTTGGGAGAGAAGCAAGGCTTATAAGAAGGATGTGTGATGAGTGGAAGAGAGTGACAAAATCAATGAGCAGGGACAATACCAGAGAGCAAGGAGTGGCGTGGGTGTGGGCTGGAGCTGAGGGACTGGGGAACATGTGGGGCATCATCAAGGTGGGAGAGTAACTTAGAGAAGGGAGTGAGGGTATGTGTTTGGGGAGCTTTTGGTATAAATGGAGACTTTGGCTGCCGGGATACAGAGAGGCCATTGAAGTAGTCTTCCTAGATCCAAATATCAAACAGGAAATGGGAAGGCAGGATGCTGGAACACCACCGCCACCCTATGCCCTTCCTCAATCCCTTGTGCCGGGGACAGCCATTGCCAACTGCTTACAATGGATTTAGGCACTGAGGTGCCTACTGATCTCCCTATCCAGACCCTCAGCCGGGGGTTAACGAGGTTCCTGGATGGAAAATGATGCTCTGGGGATGCAGGAAGTGGGTGCCTTTGATTTGATCCAGATAATTGCGCTCAGGGCAGGCTGGGAAAATCAGAGGTGTTGTTGACAAGTGACAAACAAACCTCAGGATGTGTCAGAGGATGTGTCAGCTTCACACGTGACCCTCTGTCAGCCTCCTCGGGTGGTCACCAAGCAGATGGGTCTGAGAGGCTTGCTTATGGGGTTAGGTTTCTATTTTGCTTTGCTTTTTAAAAGATATTTCAGGAGTGAAAAGTTCTCCAGGCTGGCAGTGTGTATGTGTGTGTGTATGCATGTATGCACACATGTGTGCATGTATGTGCATGTGTGTGTGCACACGTGCATATATGTGTGTGCATGTATGTGTGTGCATATGTGTATGTCTTCATGCAGCGATGGGCCTCAGTCATGAGGGAAGGAAATGTATGTATGCTAAAGGTAAACAGTGAAAACAAGAACTCTGCTCAACTTTTTCTTGCATGGCACTTATCACCAACTATCACATTTTATATTTCACATATTTTCTTTAACTATTGTATGTCTCTCCCCATTAGATTAAGATTCCTAAGGATAGATATTTTTGCCAATTTTGTTCACTGCTGTATTTCCAAAGCCTGGTATATAACAGGTGCACAGCAAAATATTTGTGAGTGAATGAATGAACATGGAAGATGAGGCTGTCTCCCACCTTCTTTCTACATTGCCTGTGGCCAAGAGGCTTGCGGGTTTATAGTCTTATCCAGGGTCCAAATTCCCAGGGAAAGTACTCTGACTGTCTTACGTCAGATACTATCCCTTGTCCAATCAACTGCAGCCAGACATGCCAAGCCCTGTTGTATCAACATGGCCACTGGGCTGCCTCTGGGGGTCAGGTTAAGGAGGTCTTTGTGGACTGAGCAGATCCCAGCTTAAATGATATAGAACAGGGTAAATGGGGTCCCTGTTTTATCTTCAATGCCCTGCTGTATTCTCCCTACCAACCTGGTGACATGGCGGCAGAGCATTGTGGTTAAGAACTGGGGTTGCCAAGTCAGAGAGACCTCGGTCCAAATTCCAGTTCTGCCACTTACCCACTGCGTGCCCTTAGATAAGCCACTTTACCTCCCTGTGCCTCAGTTTCCTCATCTGCAAAATGGGGATAACATTATCACATACATCTGGGTGAGTATTTAATTAGCATGCAAAGGATTATTGTGGTGCCTTATACAAAGTACATATTTAAATAGTGGCAATTATTTAATTGTGAGGTTTGTTTGTTTTTTTAATGAGAAAGCTGATTGTTGACACTAGCTGAAGACTTTGTTCTAGAAGTCTGTCCTGAGACTCCTGTTTGGCAAGTCCTGAAACTCTAGCAGCCCCTGGCTTCCCCTGAAGGAGATTTGAGAGGCTTCCAGGGGAGCTTGGGCCAAGTCTTTGGTGACAGAATGTCCCTTTGCTGAGATAGTGTGTTTTCTGCCTGGCTTCCCAGAGTGGGGAGGACAGTCCCGGAAGATTCTGGCTGTGGTTGTTCCACAGCGCCCTTCCTGCAGCCAGCCCTTGCTGGTAGCATCGCCAGAGGCAAACCCAGTGCTATTTGTGTCTTATAAGCTCAAACCTGCCCTGATTACTGTTCCACCCACACTTCCCTGGGAGGGGATCAGAGAGCAGTCAGATGAAAGCCAAGTGAAACATCAGACATGGAGCCAAACTGAAAATGGGGGTGCTAACTGGGGCTCCCACTGCAGAACATGAGGATCTCAGTTAGTGAGCTCTGGGAATCTCAGTTTCCCCATCCATCAGATGACTCAGTCTCTTTCTCAGGATTCTTTCTGCACAGACTCTACAGTATTTTGGGTGTGTCTGGTGAGAGGCCTCACACCCTATTGTTGGCTGTACCTCTCAGAGTAAATGAGCTCCTTCTATGTTAAAATTTCCCATGTAGCTCTGTCCCTTACTGGGTCTGGACATCAGCCCCATGATGCTGAATGTTCTTTTTTATTACCTGAGTGAAAGCTGTCTGGGAGAGTTACGAAATCACTGTCAATAAACATGATAAATAATCATCATGATGGGTGTCATTTATTAAGCACTTACTATGTGCCAAGCCCATGTCTAAAAACTTCATTTGAATTAACTCATTAACTGCTCCTCTCAACCCTGTCAAGTAAGCTATTATTATCCCCATTTTGCAGGTGAGGAAACTGAAGCTCAGCCAACTTAGGTTATTTGCCCAAGGTCATATGCAGGCAAGGTACACATCCCTATTTGGCTGACTCCCGGAACTATGCCTTTAAATGTCTCAGATGTTTTTCCTGAAGATGTGTTCCCAAATTCCTAGGCTCTGCAGAGCATGGAAATTTTAATTACTCAGGTTTGGAGGGGACATTTTGAGAACTAGAAGCTGAAACCCTTTCTGTGCTGGCCCAATGATTATTTCCAGCTCTTATTAACCTGTCCGTACCTTCCAAAGCTGCCAGGGCTAGTCTGCATGCTGCTGTGGTTCTGAGAGTTCCAGGAGAGAAATGCCCTCAGGCTTCCCAGGAAGCATTGCCTCCCTGGGGCAGTTTTGCAAGAGTTAGCTGCCGCAGGGAGCCCCAGGCCATGCACAGCAACCCAGAGCCGCTTCATTCTATGGAGCTCATGTACTTCTGCCAGGAGGAATCTAAATCTTCACTCACCACTTAGCTCACAACCCAGCTCTGTTCTCTTCAGCATCCCAGGAGGGAGAGAGGATGGCCAGAAGAGAAACTCATTAACCAACCTCATTTTGCCCCCACATTTCTTATATAAGTGCCAAGTGGGATTTCAGAGTTTATTTTGCATGCCCGACTGCTACAGACTTTCTATATTAGTTAGGACACTTTGCTTACAAGAAAGGAAACTAATTCCAGCTAGGTTGTTTCAGTCATCTATTGCAATATAACAAACCACCCAAAACTTTGTGGCTTAGAGCAAAACAGTGTATTATTTTTCATGATTTTATGGGTTAAGGATTCAGACAGAGCTCTGCTGGGCAGGTTTTCTGTTCCAGAGGACATGGGCTGGGTTTGCTCACTCAGCTGCATTCAGCCGGTGGTTGGGTTGGGCTGGAATGTACAAGAAAGCTTTACTCCCCTGTCTGTACCTTGGTGCTCTTCAGGTAGCCCCTCTCTTTGCATTTCATCCTTCCTTATTCATTAGTCTGGCCTGAGATCCTTTACATGGCAGTTGGACCCCAAGGGAACAAAGATAGGTGTTGCCTGGTCTCTTAACAGTGAGGTCTGGAACTGGCAGGTATCACTTTCTATTGAGGACAGGAAATAGATCCTATCTCCTTATGTGATAACTGTCATGTGCATGCAGAGGAGGAAGGCATTACTGGTGGCTATCTTTATCCCATTATGCAGAAAAAGAAATTTAACATAAGGATTCATACATATCTCCAGGGATCTGAGGACAAGAACACAGCCTAGCCTCATGAAAGGCCTACTTCTCATCCCACATATTAGAAAATATAGCCATGCTAGCTAGAGCCTCCCAGTTTTTATAGCTCTTCTTAGTCTCAATCCCAAATTCCCAGGGAAGGAACTCTGATTGACCTAGCTCGCCTTAGATGCCTGCCCCTCATCCTATCAGCAATGGTCAGAGGTGCCAGGCTAGACACACGTGGCTGCTGAGTACTTCTCCTGAGCATAAAAGGGCCCCGTTGTGAGTTGCAAAGCCACACGTAGGTTACTCACAGGACTTTTAGAATGTATTAAGTTTGGAATTAGACATTTGCCTCCAAAATTGGTTTGCATTTCCACCTCTCTCCCTGGCATTGGTAAGGCCCTCTTTATCCTTACTCTGTTTCTCTCTGTCCAGAGCCTCTCAAAGGCATTTGCTCACATACATTGCCTGTGAAGGGACTGGCAGCTGGGTGGATTCCATTCGAGGTCGGCTTCCTTAAACAGATGGGCCCAAAAAAGTAATTAGGATTTGTCATTAACCTTGGCATCCAGACGCCGTGATAGAGGAGGAAGTCAGAGAGACTTCTTGTTGACAGGATCTGTCGCACCCCTATCACCTTCCCATCTTGATTCCACCTTCCCCTGTGTTTTTGGCACATATTTTTTCCAAAATATGGACAGAGGGAGAAGTGAATAATGATGCCTGGAACTTGCTACGTCTAATTAGGCAGACATTTGTCCTATGACTTGACAAGCTGACCATAAGCCAGGTCATACTCTCCTCTTTCTAAAGGAGGACTCCTCTCCCACATTTAAACCTAAAGTCTTAAACCTTCTATGGATGGGAGTCAGGGACTTGGGGGCATTCTGATAATATCAACATATTTATGTATGTGTCTATGTGCATTTTTTTCTCAAGAAACATAGATTTCATCAAGTCTGGGGGGACTCTGAACCTCCCAGTGTTGGGAATTATTGAGTAGTACCTCAGTTTTCTCAGGGATTGGACCAGTGCTTTTTCCAATGTCCAGCTAGCCCTAACATGTTACAGAATCTGTTTGTGTAAGATGAAAATACATAGTAGCTCATGCCTGTAATCCCAGCACTTTGGGAGGCCGAGGCGGGGGTATCAATTGAGGCCAGGAGTTTGAGACCAGTCTGGCCAACATGGTGAAATCCCGTCTCTACTAAAAATACAAAAATTAGCTGAGTGTGGTGGCTCATGCCTGTAATTCCAGCTACACGGGAGGCTGAGGCACAAGAATCATTTAACTCAGGAGGCAGAGGTGGCAGTGAGCCGAGATTGTGACACTGCACTGCAGCCTGGGTGACAGAGCGAGACTCTGTCTCAAAAAAGAAAGAAAGAAAGAAAGAAAGAAAGAAAGAAAGAAAGAAAGAAAGAAAGAAAGAAAGAAAAGACGTGCAACACATTAAGGAAAGTAACTTAACCCAATCATTTGGGGAATTAACATTTGGGGAATTTTTCTTTTTTCATACAAAAGCAAAGATTTTTTTACTTGGGAGGCTGAGGCAGCAGAATTGCTCGAGCCTGGGAGGCAGAAGTCTCAGTGAGCCACCTAGATCATACCACTGCACTCCAGCCTGGGCAACAGAGCAAGACTGTCTAAAAAAAAAAAAGAAGATCAAAATAGAAGTTTTCTGGATTCCTTAATTAGCTCGATGCCTGCTATAAAAGAGAGAACAAATACATGTTGAATGAATAATGTTTACTAAGTGAACCGTAAACCCAACTAAGATGCTTATCAAATCACTTTACCCTTACAGCCTCCCTCACGGCCTCCCTGACCTCATCTGTAAAATGGGAAGTTGGACGGGGTAGTCTTCAAATCCCTCTAGCCCAGGGCTTCTCAAGTTCAGCACTATTTATGTTTTGGGACAGATAATCCTTTGTGTGGGGGCTGTTTTGTGCATTGTAGACTGTTCAGCAGCATCTCTGGTCTCTACCCACTAAGATGCCTGGTTTAACTCCCTACCCAGTTGCAACAACTAAAAACGTCTCCAGACACTGCTCAATGCCTCTAGGGGCAAAGTCACCCCCTGTTGAGAACCACTGCTCTAGCCCTTTTGTTGGTGGAGAAGGAATGGGAGATGAAATGGACTGCGATTTTTCTTGCAATCATACTCAACTTCTAGCAAAATAATCATAAGAAACCACTTTTATTGGCATCATGTGCCAGCACTGTGCTCAGAGCTTTATGTAGATTCATTTATGTAATCTTCACAGGAATCCTATGCAATAGAATATATTACAATCATTCCCATTTTACAGATGAGGAAACTGAAGAACAGAGAGGTTTAGCAGATTGCCCAGAGTCACACAGTTAATACGTGGTGGGACTGGGATTATAAATCCAGGCTGGCTGGCTCCAGGATTGGGCTCCTCTTCTGCTATTCCATAGAGAAACAAACACTTATTTCCAAGCCCTGTGCTAGGAACTTTCAAATATCACATATTTCCTTTAATCCTCATATGTCCTCGCTGAGAGACAGACAATCATCTCTGCTTTACAGCTGAGTAAACCAAAGCTCAGGGAAGTTAAGCCACTTGCCCAGAGGCACACAGCCTTTATGTGGCCAAACCAGACTTTGAACTTGAATTTGTCTTTCCACTTTATCCTATTGCTTTTGGGGAGTACAGGTGGGAAAGGCAACTGATGGACGATTTCAGGGATTCAGAGAAGTCAGTAATTACAGGGTATCTCAAACATTTATTGAAGTTAATGGATCGTTTCATATGTTTCTTCATTCAGTTGAACAATTCATTCCTCTTTACCACAGTGACCCTTGGCCCCTTCAGGCCTCAGCACCACATTCTCCCAACTCTATTTTTCATGACATGAAAGAGCAGGGAGAGGGGTCAGAAAGAACCCCAACCAAAGCACTGACATGAAACAAAGATTTCGTTCTAGCATCTGGGCAGCTGGACCTAACTTCCAGATCCAGTTCTTCCACTCTTGAGCTGTGTACACTTGGGCAAGTGAGTTCCCCTCTGTGTGCCTTGGTTTCCCCATCTGTAAAATGGGAGTGAATAATAGAGCTTCTCTCCCAGATTATTGATGGCTTAAGGAAAACAATGCATATAGAGTACTTAGCACAGCACCTGGCACAGTAAACACTCCAAAACAGCAACCACAACTATTGCTGTTCCCGGGTTTGTCATGACACAGCACCTTGCCCAGCATGGACTGCACTAGCCCAGCTGAGCCCTCCAGTGGTCTTTCTTGGCTCCCTCGTCTCCAACTCTGAACCGAGGTGACCTCCTTCCCCAAAGTGCTGAGGCCCAGGCAGGAATCCCATTCACCAATCCCTCAAGGAGACAGATTGAGATCTAGGGCTCCCCAGGCGGTGACAGTAACAAACAACAGGGAGAATTAATGAGTCTGAAATGCACACGCCCTGCATGCCAGCATGTGGCTTCCTGACAGAGCAGCTCAGTCATTTAAGGACAGGTTCCTGAGAGACCTTGGCATTACAGCCTCAGGCCAGCCCCCATCAGAGCAGCCATTTCCCCACTCACAGCAGATGGTCCAATTTTGACTTCAGAAAGTGCCAACTTTAATAAACTCAACAGTAATATCCCCCTACTTGGCAATTAGGGTGAGGTGAAGAGCGAGCAGGGATTCTGGAATTGATGGTGTGGTGTGTGGTGTGTGTGTGTGGGGTGTGTGTGTGTGTGTGTGTGTGACAGAGAGAGAGAGAGAGACAGAAAAAGAGGCAAAGATCAGAGAGAGACAGAGAGGGACAACATGACATCATACCCATTCTCCCACTTAGCTGCATTTTTCTGAATGGTGAAATCGTGGTCAACCACTGCTTCTAAAGGCAGCTGCTCTGGCTCCATCCCATGAGTTGGTGGAACCCCAGCTTTTAGCCATTTCCTCTGCTGATTCAGAGATTGGCACATAAACCCATCACACTGGGGTAAGCAGGGTGCAGGGTGTCTTTTCCAGGCTCTGCTGCACACCACATGAAGCCTACTTTCTGGTACAATTGTACATCCATTAACCTTTTCCTCAACATTCATCAAGATGTTGCAGCAGTACAGGAAAGCTCAAAAGTAGTTACTTGAAAGTTTCTGAGGTCAGTTTGGGGCTTTTTGTGGGAGGTTGAGCATCAGAAATAAGCAGAGGTCGGTCCTCCACTGGGCTTACGGCCTTACTCGAAGAAGGCAGCTGATTGGATCTGATCTCTCTGCAAGAGCACAGTGTGTGCAGACATGCATGTAAAAGTGTATTCTTGCATGTAGGTTCTAATCATACATGTGCGTGTGTGTGTGTATGTGCATGCATGCTCATAGCCGTATGTACACGTGCCTCTACAGGCATGCCTGTGAGTGTATATGTGTGGGCGCATGTGTCATCTGTGTGTCTGTGTGTGTGTGGGTGTGTTTGGTGATAGGCACTTGAGTCCTATAAATTTCTTTTTCTTTTTTTTTTTTTTGAGACAGAGTCTCGCTGTGTTGCCCGGGCTGGAGTGCAGTGGCCGGTTCTCAGCTCACTGCAAGCTCCGCCTCCCGGGTTTACGCCATTCTCCTGCCTCAGCCTCTGAGTAGCTGGGACTACAGGCGCCCGCCACCTCGCCCGGCTAGTTTTTTGTATTTTTTAGTAGAGACGGGGTTTCACCGTGTTAGCCAGGATGGTCTCGATCTCCTGACCTCGTGATCCGCCCGTCTCGGCCTCCCAACGTGCTGGGATTACAGGCTTGAGCCACCGCGCCCGGCCGAGTCCTATAAATTTCTAATCAATGCAGCCCCTTTAAAAGCTTTAGAAAAACAGATTTCACAGGCAGATGATAGCATCCTGGATACCCAGAAAAAATGTGAGTACCGAGATGTATAAAACCCACAAATTTCCAGAATAAATAATTAGCAGCAACCATTACTGAATCATTACCATGTTCTGGGCATTTTACAAACTAAAAAAAACTATCTCATTTTACCTTTGCAACAATCCTAAGAGGTAAGGGTGTTGTTTTCCCTAATTTACAGATAAAGAAATTGAAGCTCGGAAAGGTTAAGTAGCTTTCCTGGGGTCACAGAGCTAGGAAGTGGCAAAGTCCAGATATGGGGCCAGGCAAGCTCACTCCAGAATTGGCACCCCAACCCCTGCATCATAACTGCTTCCTACTACTAAATCCTGAAAGTGTGCACGTCTGCAGGAGTGTGTGTGTGTGTGTCTGTGCTGGCGTGCCTGTGTATAGGGAAGTCTACGCTTTCTTGGGGCTGCATGTAAATACCTGAAGAAAGCGACTGGAACGTCACAGAGTTCAAAGCTTGACTTGTCTGACATCCACAGCCTGTCAGGGAGGAATTGTTCTGCAGAGGAGGGCTAAAGTTGGTTTCAGACCCAAATCAGGCTCTGCGTGACTGGATGGGGCAAAAATGTGGGTGTGGCAGGCAAAACAATGGCCTCCCCCAAAATGTCCACATTCCAATCCCTGGAGCTTGTGCGTATGTTACCTCCAGTGGCAAAAGGGTCTTTGCAGATGTGATAGTTGTGAATCTTGAGATGGGGAGATTATCCTGGATTATCCAGATGGACCCCATGTCATCACAAGGGTTTCCTGTGAGAGGGAACAGGAAGATCAGAGTCACGGAGAGATTAAAAGATGCCCTACTGCTGGTTTTGAAAATGGAGGAAGGGGCCATGAGCCAAAGAATGCAGCTGACTTCTAGAAACTGGAAAAGGCCCGGGAACAGATGCTCTCCTAGAGCCTCCAGAAGGAATGAAGCCCTGTCAACGCCTCGACTTTAGCCTTGACCTCTAGAGCTGTTAAGATAAATGTATATAGTCTAAGCCCCTAAGTTGTGATAGTTCATTCCAGCAGCCACAGAAAGCTAATACAGCGAGTGATTCCTTGAAACCTGCTGGCATGCAGTGGCATTTTGTGGCCCTCCTTCTGATATGCTCTTTTACCACCATTGAGTTAGACCCATTTGGACCAACCTTGTAGTTTCAAAGGACCTGATCAGCTCCATGTGTGGAGAAAGACCAGAAACCTGCTTGCTTCATTCCACCTGGAACAGCTGCTGCATCTGAAACTCTCACTGCACCAAGCCTCCCAAGGGCTCCATTCATTTGTTCAAGTGTTGTCTCTAAATGGGGCTGGGTGTGGTATCTAATACCTGTAATCCCAGCACTTTGGGAGGCTTTGGTGGGAAGATTGCTTGATTGAGCCCAGGAATTCAAGATGAGCCTAAGCAATATAGTGAGACCTCATCTCTATAAAAAATAAAAAATAATAGCTGGACGTAGTGGCACGCACCTGTAGTCACAGCTACTTGAAAGGCTGAGGCAGGAAGATTGCTCGAGCCCAGGAGTTTGAGGCTGCAGTGAGCTATGATCAAGCCACTGCACTCCAGCCCGGGCGACAGAGCTAGACCCTGTCTCAAAAAAAAAAAAAAAAAAGGGCGGGGTGGGAAGTTGAGTCTCCTCCACTGAAAGCCCTTGCATGCTGTCCCATCACTCTTCAATAAAAGGCCCTGCATGGAGTGGTCCCTACCATCTCTCCAGCCTCATCTCCCACCATTCAGCCTCCCAGCCATGCTGAGCACCTCTCACTTCCTTCGCATATGCTATTCCTTGGTTCCTCTGAGGACCCGTCCTGACTGTTCGTGTCTCTCTCTTGTGAGTTCTCAAAGCTGCTCATACTTGTCCTTCAGGGGACTTATGATGATTATGGCAATTTGCATGTTTTTTGTTTTTTTTTTTTTGAGACGGAGTCTTGCTCTGTCATCCAGGCTGGCGTGCAGTGGCACAGTCATGGCTCACTGCAAGCCCTGCCTCCCGGGTTCACGCCATTCTCCTGCCTCAGCCTCCCAAGTAGCTGGGACTACAGGCGCCTGCCACCATGCCCAGCTAATTTTTTTTTTTTTTTTGTATCTTTAGTAGAGACAGGGTTTCACCATGTTAGCCAGGATGGTCTCAATCTCCTGACGTGATACGCCCGCCTCGGCCTCCCAAAGTGCTGGGATTACAGGCGTGAGTCACCACACCCGGCCATGTGATTTTTGAAACAATGTCCGATTTCTCACTTGAACACCAGCTCCATGAGGGCAGTGATCTTGTTGTTTTGCTACTGTTGCATCCTCACTGTCTACTTGGCACATAGTAGGTGCTCTATAAATGTTTGTCAAGTGAATGAATAGCCCGTCTGCCTCCATTGGGATGGCAAGGCCAGACCAAGTTGGGAACCTGCTTCCCACCACCTCCAGATGCCATCCATTGGTGCCCAGAGGAGAGGACATACTCCTACATACTCCTGGTGCCTCTGGGAGCATCCTGGGAATTGGGATGTGCCTGCCCGACTTCACTGAGTAACCAACAGCTCACCTTAAGCACCCAGCCTGGTGATGGATGTTCTCAGGATGCCAGGTGTGAGTAGTCATCATAAAGTTAATCAGGCATGTAAAGACATAGTAGTGAGTGTCAGCCACTTACAGGGTTCAGCTAATTGGGCACTTAATGTGAGAGAAAGGGATGGAGACATTAGATAGGTAAACAAAACCAGGCAGGCAAATAACACCAGGCAGCCAATGCAGACAAGGTCTACTCTTAGTCATCAAGGGTCCTTCCATTTCAAAAAAGAGAAGGAGAAATCTCAGTGTTTCTCTCTCAGGATCTGAGAATTCAGAATGCTGCACATGAGAGGAAACTTGAGCTGCAGCTCTTCTAACCTCTCTTATTAGAAGAGGTTTTTTCAAGGTCATTGACTGGCAAAGAGGTAGGATTCAAACCCATGTCTTTTAACCGTTGGCCACATGATCTCCATCTTCAAAAATGCACTTTCCTCTCTGATGTAAAAGTAATACATGCTCATTTTAAGAAAGTCAAGAGAGTATAGAGGAGTCCAGCGAGTTGGGTGCATTAAAGAGGGAAGTAAAAATTATCCCTAACCCCTCATTACCTGGTGATAATCGCTGTGAATATCTTGATGTGTTTCCTTCCTGATGTATATATACATATTTGAGTGCACACAATGGAGATATTCAGGTGAGCACATTTCAAACCCAAACTCACACCCCGTTCACAATCCTGCACTCTGGGTTTTTGTTTTTTTCCCACTTAACACAGCAAGAGGAACATATTTCCATGGGATGTGCCTCACCACCTCCTTTCGTATTTCTTAAAGTGTAGCCAGGAATTCACCAGCAGACTCAAACAGGGAGCCGCTTTAAAATGCAGGTTCCTAGGCCTCCCCCAACCCCATAGAATTATTCTCTGAATATTGAACATTCTCCCCAGGTGATCTAGATATACCATACATTTTGGGAACATTCCCCCCACACAGTGGCTCTCAACAGGACTTCATGCTTAAATACTGATATCCAGGCAGAATTAGATCCATAGCTGAGAAGGTTTAGAGTCAGGGCCGGGCACTGGTGTTTTTCTTAACGCTGGCTGATTGACATGCAGTGAAGGTAGAGAGCGTCTCTAATACACATCTAGGGCTTCCCTGCCAAGACTGGTAAAAACATCTTTCTTCTGGGGTGAAGATGCTGAAATGTTTTATCACCAGGATAAAGACCCACTTGTGACACATGGTCCACCATGACCCAGTTTTGACTTGGCTTCTTGCAAAGTTTTATTTCCTAGTTTAAAGTCTTAGGCTGTTGGGATGTTCCATTTTGTGGTTCCAGCATTTGAGGCAGCAGGGTGCCCTAACAGGCAGGCTGCAGGAAGCTCCCTGCTCATTCCCGATCTTCTGAGGGAGAAGGAGGATTTGCGTGTTCCCACCTCACATGCGTCCTCTTTATTGGTCTGTACTAAATTCATGGATAATGAGGGTCCCTCAGCTGAGACATCAGAGTAGTGATCTTAGTTCTGTTGCATTTCTGTGCCATTTGCTGCTGCTGATAGGAGCTAATGAGACACTCCCTGAATAACATGTGTTCATGAGGCCTTTTGGCGTCCAAGAGTTAATGGTGAAAGGAACAGGCACTAGGTGGGGAGGCTGCAATGTGGGTTTGCAAGTGACAGGCAAGTCCACAGCCTTCATTTTCCAGGAAGAGGCAGAAAACCCTTTTAAGTTGCCTTAAAGCACAATGTGGTTTAGAATTGGATTTGTCCCACGCCCTCTTCCTGAGCTGCTTTGGCAAAGCTTGACTTGAGGCAGGAGGCTGTGGGGATTCATGGAAAGCAAAGATGATTGACTGAAGCAGAGAACTAGATTCTAGCCGTGGCTGAGTGACCCAGGTAAGCGGCCCACTCTCTCTGTGCTCTGAGACCCCAATGGTAGAGTGAGAAGAACACAATCTATTTTCTGACTAAGGCAGTTGATGAAGGTGAAAATAGTTGGGAGCAACTGTGTATAAGAAAAATGTCCCCATGCAACTGCCATCCCTGCCTCCATGAGCCCACTTCATTGTCTCGTAAAATTTTATAATTCTATGGCATTGAAAGGCATCCTGACTTTTAACAGCTCTAGTCAACTTCAAACTGTTTTTTTAAAACCCTGGAACCGACTTTCTAAAGGAAATCTAATTCAACAGCCCAAACAAACAAAAGAGATCAATGCAGACATGCTCTGTATGGAATGAGGTGTGGTAACCCCTCAAATTCTCTCCCACCATGCTGCCACAGAGGTTGGCCCCTGAACTGGCTCTATGAAACCCTCAGGGTACCATGAAGCACAGTTTGATGACCACCGATACAACCCAATGCCTCCTGTTTTCCAGATGAGGAAACAAGTGCAGAGAGGCAAAAGCCCAGATTAAAATCAAGATTTGTCAACTGCATGTTGAGGGTTCTTTGGGGAAACACAGTGATGGAGCATTGGTTGGTTATTTTGTCCCAACCTCGGGCAGTGAGAGGTGGATGGGCTGGAACCAGCCAGGGTAACTGCATATGTGCAGCTTGGTGCTTACTAATGATTGAGGGGCCTTTGGTGAGGGAAAGGCAGGGAAATCGAGCAGGGTGGAGGTTGGCTTGTTCAAGGCAATCCCCATGGCTCTACATGGCACATGGCTGTGTGCACAGCAGCATGGTGTAGCAGCTAAGAACAGGGACTTGGGAGCCCACTGCCTGGGTCTCAGTCCCAGCTTTCACCACTTCTTAGCTGTGTAACTGGCATAAACCACTTAACCTTTCTGTGTCTCAGTTTTCTCATGTAGTAAATGGAAACAAAAGTAATCCTTAGCTTCTAGTGTGACTGGGAGGAGTCATTAAGAAAATCCCTGTGGAGGGCTCACATCTGTAATCCCAATGCTTTGGGAAGCTAAGGCAAGAGGATCATGAGGCCATGAGTTTGAGACCAGCCTAAGCAACATAGTGAGATGCCATCTCTACAAAAAAATTTTTTTTAATTAGCCAGGCATGCAAGATCATACCCCTGCACTCCAGCCTGGGCCACAGAGTGAGACTCAGTCAAAAAAAAAAAAAAAAAAAAAATTAGCCAGGCATGGTGGTGCATGCCTGTAGTCCCAGCTCAGCTACTTGGGAGGCTGAGGCAGGAGGACTACTTGAAGTCAGGAGGTTAGTGCTGCAGTAAGCTGTGATCACACCATTGCACTCTGGCCTGGGTGACACAGCAAGGCCCTATCTCTAAAAATAATAGTAACACTACATAAATAAAATGAGAAAATAAAATTTCAATAAAAGTCTGTGCCTGGCACATAGTAAGTGCTCAGTAAACACCAGCTACTATTATTACAGGAGTTCTGAGACCATGGACTGGGAGCTTGTTCCTGGTTTCTGCCCACTCCCATCATCCTATAGAAATAACTTTTAGGGAAGATGGGGTGGGTGGGGGGAAAATGAAGAGGAATCGAGAAGAGCATGCTGCCTTCAGCTCTGCGCATCCTGCCTCCTCAAGTGGTTCTGTGCAATCTGGGTCACAGCGGAGGCTCCAGAGCCTGCAGGCTGCCTTTGCCTCTTCACTGGACAGGACAGCACCTCTCTCGAATGGAACACAAAGGGAGAAGCTGTTATTTATAGCATTGTAACTCAGAGCACTCTGAGGGTGTGGCAAGAGCAATGAGGGCCGTGGGGAGAGTCAGCATTAGGTGCCTGCCAGGCAGGGTTACCAGGGGCCCTCTGGGTGCTGTGATGCCCCAGTCCCTCCCATCGGCTCTCCCCTGCCATGTACGTACACAACTGGGACCCAGCCCATGGAGGGGTGGGTGGGGTCCAGCTCTATCTGGGTTCACTGGCTGTGTGTCTAGAAGGAGTCCTCATTTGAGGGATGGGCAAGGAGATGGCTTCAAGCTGGTGGGAAGTGACCCCCTCCCCCCACAAAAAAACGTCGAAGTGGAAACAGGATGCCACAGTCGTCATTCAGTGTGTGGTCTGAAACCAGTGGCATCATGTGGCACCACCTGGGAGCTTTCTAGAAATGTAGCACCTCAGGCCCCACCTCAGACATGGTGTTTCAGAATCTGCATTTTAACATGTCCCCGTGTCATCTGCGTGCACATTAAACTTAAGAAGTGCTGGGGTCATGTGTATGAGACATGGGTTCTAGGGTTTTTTTGTTGTTGTTGTTGTTTGAGACAGAATCTTGCTCTGTCACCTAGGCTGGAGTGCAGTGGCATCATCTTGGCTCACTGCAACCTCCGCCTCCTGGGTCCAAGCAGTTCTCCTGCCTCAGCCTCTTGAGTAGCTCGGACTACAGATGCACACCACCACACCCAGCTAATTTTTTTGTATTTTTAGTGGAGATGAAGTTTCACCATGTTGGTCAGCCTGGTCTCGAACTCCTGGCCTCAGGTGATCCACCCACCTTGGCCTCCCAAAGTGCTGGGATTACAGGCGTGAGCCACCAAGTCCAGTTATGGGTTCTAGTTTTGGCTCTGCCGCTTCCTAGATGTGTGACCTTGGGTAAGTCATTTAGCTTCCCTGTGCCACTTTCTTCACCTGTAAAATGGCATACATAGTAGTATCTCCCTCCTGGAAGTGGGTGACAATGCACTTCATGCCATGCTAAGCATATAGTGAGTACCACCGAATTGTAAGCTGTTATTATGCATGGCTTGACACTCAAGTCGCTTACTTTTGCAAGATACACATGTGGGGAGTGAGCTGCTCTTATTCATTCATTCATTGATTCAACCAGCATATACAAATCCTCACTACAGCCTAGGCACTGATTCAGCACTGGGCACACAGCAGGGAACAGAACAGACAAGGTGCCTGGCCCGGGGGAACTCGTAGCCCTGCAACAAACCAGAGACTGTTTCACAATCAGCTAATTACTTAATGCAGATAATCCCTGTAGTTAATTCCCAAGGTAACTAATGCTATGAGGAAGTACCAGGTTGCTAGTATAGTGGATAAGATTGGTAGTCTGAGGAGGCTCTCAAGAGGGAGTGCTATTCTAAAGAATGAGGATACTTGGACCAGGCGCGGTGGCTCATGCCTGTAATCCCAACACTTTGGGAGGCCGAGGCAGGCAGATCACGAGGTCAGGAGATCAAGACCATCCTGATCAACATGGTGAAACTACGTCTCTACTAAAAATACAAAAATTAGCCCAGCGTGGCCATGTGTGCCTGTAGGCCTGTAGTCCCAGCTACTTGGGAGGCTGAGGCAGGAGAATTGCTTGAACCTGGGAGGCAGAGGTTGCAGTGAGTCGAGATCATGCCACTGCACTCCAGCTTGGGCGACAGAGTGAGACTCTGTCTCAAAAAAAAAAAAAAATGAGGACACTCTAGGCAGGGAAAATATAAAAGTGTGTGTGCATGCAACAGAGAGAGACAGATCACAAATGTGTGTGTTTGTTCCAGGCACAAGGAACTGAATGTGCTCTGATGCTAAAGCAGACAGAACTGAAACTAAAAGATCAGTGTAACTAGAGCAATGATTCTCAAAGCCATTCTTGAGCATGCATCAGGATACCTTGGAGGACTCATAAAATACGGATTGCTGGACCTCTATCCAGCCAAATTAGAATGATTGTTTAGCTTCCAGGGCATTCGTTTTCAGAGGGGAGCCTTCCTGCATTCTGTTCATCCTCTACCCTTTCCTTAAACTGTCTGCACTTGACAATTTCGGGGCAGAATTTCTAATTCAGTTGGGCTGGGGTGGGGCCCAAGAATTTGGTTGGGTCATTGAATGTCAGGAGAGGAGGGGGTCAAGGAAGGCCCCCCACAGAGTTTCTGGTTTGAGCAAGTATGTAGATGGTGGCGACATTCCCCAAGACTGGGAGGCAGGTTTGCTGGAGCTAGGGATGGAGAGCAGCTAAGATGAAAAGTTGAGTTTGAAAGCACAAGTTTGAGATGCCTGTGAAGACATCCAAGTGAAGGCATCACGGAGACAGATAAATAGATCTAAATAAATCTAGCACTCAGAAGGCAGTTTCTGGGAGGAGGTGACAGGAGATAGAAAGGACTAGACAAGGTTCTTAATCCAAAGTCAGTAGAACAGATGGGACTTTGAGGGGTGTGGGAGGGGGTCTTTGGTATTCTGAAAATGTGTCAGAATTTTATGTGCATATGCCTTTTCCTGGGGAAGGGTTTACAACTGTCATCAGATACACAAGGGTGTATGACTCAAAGAAGGTGAAAACCATAAACCTGACACTGTGGGATATGCTGGTGGTCCCCTGTCCTACAAGGTCCTTATTTACCTTGTCTCTGCTTCCAGGCGCCTGGTGGACCGCCTGGAAAACATGAGGAAGAACGTGGCTGGGGATGGGGTGAACCGCTGCATACTGTGTGGAGAACAACTGGGGATGCTGGGCTCTGCCTGTGTAGTATGTGAGGACTGTAAGAAGGTACCATCATCCTCTTACCCCTTCTTCCCTGTGCAGCACCTGCAGAGGGGAAAGTCCTAGGCTCCAGCTGTAGGGGTCACTGGGTCTTGGGGGGTGGAACTTGGATCCTAAAGATCACTTGTCAGGATATGTTTTTTTTCTGGGATACTTCCATGCCCTACTGTCTTCCAAGGTAACCCTGATCCTGGTTCCTCCCTGGAAGCCACTCTGATCCTTCTGTCTCTTAGAGCTGAGCTCCATCCAGGGTGAACTAGGGAGCCTGTGGCAGGACATGAGCTATGATTGAGACTGCAGCTATCCTGGTTACACCTTAGCAAGTTATGTGTCAATTTAAAGAGCATGCTAAGCACATGTTTATACTTGTGTATATGTGGAATGCTTTCAGTTTTCTCGTATCCTGGGTTATGATACAAGAAACTTAGAAAGCCTCTGTTTAGCCAAGTTAGAATCATTTAACTTCCAAAGCATTTGTTCTCAAAGGGGAGTCTTTCTGAACTCTGTTCACCCTCTAACCTTTCCTTAAACTGTCTGCTCTTGACAGTTTGGGAGCAGTGATACAACTGTCCTGGGGTCTGCCGGACTCCAAGAGTCCAGTTGAACAACCCAGCTGGAGACATCTATAATGTCATCATCTCCAGCTTGATGTCACATTTGACATGTAGAATGAAATCTTGGGAAGAGTTTATCTATTCTGAAAAACTTGCCAGTCAACTCAAAAGTGAGAATTTCATGACCCATTAAGTTTTCCTAATTGTCTTAACTTCCAGGAAATTCAATAAAAAAGGTAGTATTCTATCACACAGTCATGGGGCATTTTCTCAGATAACTTTCTTCTCCTTGGGGAGTTAAACTTCTAGCCATAGTCTAGGTTGTGTCAGGTCCATTTTGGAAATAAAGAGGGAGTAAATTAAGACACGAAATGGATATCTGGTCATTCGTCTTTAGAAAAAAGTATGTCAGTGATTTCCCCTGTGTGGATGATGAAAATTCAGATCCCATAGGGACATTTAGAGAATTCCTTCATCCAGTGCTTAGGAATGACTCAAGTTCTTGTTATTGGAAATAAGACTCAAAATTGGAGTTTTATTCTAACTGGCCGTGCTCGTGGAAGGAAGTGTGAGAAATGGAGGCAAGTTCTTCCTCTTTACATCCACCAAGAGAAAGCGGGGGGCAACATTGCCGTGCCTCCCATGAGCATGGCTCATCTGAGTCTGTTGCCTGTGTTTCATCCACAGAATGTCTGCACCAAGTGTGGAGTGGAGACCAACAACCGCCTGCATTCTGTGTGGCTCTGCAAAATCTGCATTGAGCAGAGGGAGGTGAGTGCCCTGGTCCCATCTGGTGCCTAGATCACCCTCCTTTCTTGACCAGCTTAAGAGGTGCCTTAGGAGGTTGGTATGAAAGGAGCCAGCTCAGCAGTGAACATTGACAGAACAACCTCACACTATTTGGAGGAATTTCTTTTCTCCTCCTCTGCTTCTGTGACTTTTTTTTCTTCCTTCCCATCCTCTCTTCTTCCCTCTCTGTTCATTGCCCTCTGGCCTCTGTTCTTTCTTTGACCCCATTTCTCTGAGTCTTATGAGTCTTCCTCTCCCAACATCTTTCCTTTCTGTGTCTCTATTCCATTTCTTATTTCCATTTTTTTCTTTCCTCATACTCTCCTCTTGTTTGAGCTCTTTTCTTCCTCTAATCCTTACGCTTTTTTCTCCCTTTTCCTCATTTTGTTGTTTCTCATATCTTCACACCTTTTTTTCAGCAATTTCTCTTTACTTTGTCCCTCTTTCTTTCTCCCATGGCATCCTTCTCTTCCCCAGTTCTGTTTCTTACTCATCTTACCCCAATTAAGTCCTTTCTCCTTCTCCCAATTTCTTCATCCCCTGCCCACTGCTGCAGAGTCCTGCCTTTGAGACCATGTTTCAATAACCATGTTCTCCTCAGTATCTGTCAGGGGCCTGGCAGGAAAGCATTGGCACACTTCAGTAGGTTAATCCAGGGCTTGATGAAGGTGTTATTGACAAAGATCCAGGCAGAGCTAAGAGGAATCAGCAAGGGTTGACGAGTCACCCTAGCACCAGCAAAAACAGGGTTGCTGTATCCCCTCCTAAGACTGAAGAGATAGAGGAGGGAGTGGTTACCAGACTGGAAGATAGGTGTAGCCTAACAGGAATTCAGTCATTGTCCAACTAGTGGTGGGTTGTGGGGAGCCAAGGAAATGAATACCATAGTCCCCTCCTCTTAACTACAAACTCTTTATTTGTCTGGAGAACTCTTCAGCAATCCAAGCTTTCAAAAGGCTTTGTTGTAATCCATGGTGCTCTCCTTGACCAAATAAACCTGAAGACAGAGGTCAAGGTTTATTTCATGGAGTCCAGTTAGTGCAATATATACTGGTCAGCCTCCTGGGGCACAGAGCAGGGTGGAGAATGAATCTGACTGGGCAATGGAAGATGTTTCACACGCCATCCTAGGTGTGCTGCTCTGTCCTGACCCACAGGGCCAGGAGAAAGGCCAGAGGTCTCGGGGAAGTTGTAGGTAGATCACCCTGTTTACAACAACCAGTGTAGTGGAGAGCATGCCACATTTAAGAGATGGAAGACTTGGAGTTGAGCCCTTGTTTTTCCATTCCCTGGCTGTGTACTGTTGGACCCATCCTTAAGATTTTGGATATTCCATTTTCTCCATCCAAACTCCACTTTCTACATGGGTAAACTCAAGCCCTTTCTATTGAGTGTTCAGGGTGGATGGACTGAATAAGTATGAATTGTGCAGGGCTCTGTAGTAGTAAGAAAAGTGTGCTGGCTATTGTGTCAGTGTGCTTTGGACGAGGAGGAAAGATAAAAATGGGCACTTATGAAGGTAAGAGCAACAGTGCTTGGCTGCCACATCTTCAATCCCTGTCTCTCCTCCCCAGGTGTGGAAGCGTTCTGGAGCATGGTTCTTCAAAGGCTTCCCCAAACAGGTCCTCCCACAGCCTATGCCTATAAAGAAGACCAAGCCCCAGCAGCCTGTCAGTGAGCCTGCTGCCCCTGAACAGCCTGCTCCTGAGCCCAAGCACCCGGCCCGGGCTCCAGCTCGAGGTAGGACAAAGCAAATGCTTCTTTCAGGACCAAGGACAGATCAGGTAGCCAACTGGTCTACCTGAGGGATGACCTGACATCATGTCTGTGTTTCCATCCAGTTGTTGGACGGTCAGCTTCTGGACTTGGTTCTAGGAATTCTATATCTCCTTCATAGTTCACCATAAATTCTTATCAAGAGGGTAGCACAGGGAACTCTCCAGCAATGCCATGCTGCCCAGAGGCTTTGCTGTCATCCCTGGTGGAATATCTGGTGTACAAGAGGTAGAAATTAAAATTAGGACCTGAGAGAGACTCTCACCACCAAGATCACACTGGAGCCTGGGAGAATACTTGGCTTGCTGAGAAGGCCTTCCTGGACCCTAATATTTCTCCTACTATGCATAAGCAAGTCTGACTTGGACTAATTGAAAGTGAAAGATAAATAGAAGGAAATCAGTAAAAGAAAATTACTGCTACCAAATTGCTACTATTGACATTATCACTATTATCCAAGTATTATGATTAATTATTAAAATGATTAAGAGAGAGAAGCAAAACAGTAAAAATTTTAAAAAACAACCATAGTAAAAATATATTTTAGTTGGACTAGACCACTAGGACTGACCAGATAAAGCCCTTGTGATAATTTCAATTGACACTAAGTGATAAAATCTGGACTAAATGACAATTCCAGATTGAGTGCAGGCAGTGCTTCTGAAAGGAAGGGTATAGTTGAAGGTTTCAAATATTGAAGTGTCCATCTGCATTTTTCGTAAAATAACTTACCAAGGTACTTAGCACAATGCCTGCCACCTAAAAGGCATTCAACAAATGTTTTCTTCCTGACAAGGCATGAGCAATTTCTACTCCTTGCAGAGAATCACCAAATTGTCAACATATATTGCATTCCTGAGGAGTCCCCAGTTTTCACCACTAAAAGATTCCTTCTTCCTAGTTCTTCTAGGCTAAGAAGGTTGTATAGCATAATTATTCTTTATAAAGCCTGTGTATGCTCGTATGTGTTTATGCACGCAAAAAAAAAAAAAAATGTGAAATTGTAAACAGGAGCTAGACCAAAGGGGAAGTTGGGAGGAAGACTTTTAATTTTTGAAACATATTCTTGGGCAATAGTCAATGAACCCCTTTGTAGGCTTCTTAAGTTCTGGTTTTCCAGACACCAGAAAACCAGTAATCCTCATAATTTGTGTTTACTTCCTCCAGGTGACAGTGAAGATAGGAGGGGCCCAGGTCAGAAGGCAGGTGGGTTCTGCTGACTCTGTTTTGTCATTTGAGACAGGAATTGGCCTAATACCCTCGATGCCCTTTCTCCATTCAATTCATGCTCTTCTTTCCAGGCCCTGACCCGGCCTCTGCTCCCGGGCGAGGAAGCTATGGGCCTCCCATGCGCAGGGCCTCCGAGGCACGAATGGGCTCATCTAGCCGGGATTCAGAGAGCTGGGACCACAGCGGAGGTGCTGGAGACTCCAGCCGGAGCCCAGCAGGTGAGCAAGATGGGCAAATCCAGAGACAGTTCTCTGGATAGGGAGACTCAAAAAGAATGAGGGGGACTGTGTTTTTATTCATCTACTTAGGCAGCACTTACTGAGTACCTACTGTGTGCCATGTTCTATTCTAGATACTTGTTCTAGTCTACGGTAGAGGAAAGACAGGATTCAGAAACAATTCTGGCTCTAGACAGCCATAATTTTGGTTAGATCCTTTTCTTGATGTAATACCATATGTTAGAAAACATGATTTTTTTTGTCCCCGCCTCAAAAAAAAAAAAAAAAAAAAACCTGGGGGAAAAATGCCCCTAGGCTTTGAACAAAGTAAGGATGCTTCACTCTCAAAGATCTCTCCAAGTCTACCCTTGGCAATGGCCTCTGCTGTCTGGGCATATGGCATAGGTCAGCATGGCCAGGATGTCACTGACAGGCGCTTGTATTGGGTACCTCACATTTCTGGCCTCACTCATGGTGGGTTTATTTGGCAAGAGTGCCCATTGGTGGGAGTCACTGAGCACAGGACTTTGAAGGAAATATCTACCATAGTGAAACATCTTTGTTCCATAGCTCCTTGTCTGAGACCTCAAAGCAGCTTCATTTCTTTTGCAGGAAAGGGCTGCGTCTGGGTCTAAGTCAGATTGGCTGAATATTTAGGTCCCATGTTGATGTCTGGTCTTCTCTTCCTGAATTGTGTGTTTGGAGCTTAGCACTTCACTTCCTCTTATTGGCAACAGAGCTGGGCACATACCTTGGGCTTCATCATCTACCCAGACCTCCCCCAACAATGAACCTATGGTTTAGATGAATAGAGAAAGGAATTTCTCAGATCCTCAACATCATGAAATATTTATAGAGTGTTTACTATGTGCCAAATGCCATCTCAAGTTCTTTTACATATATTGTCTCATTTAATGTTTGCCACAACTCGAAAATCCACATGAGACTTCTGTTATTCACATTTTACAGAATGGAAAAATTGAGCCTCAGAGAGGTGAAGCCACTTGCCCTAGGTCACACAGCTGATCACTGGTTAGAATGAGAATTAATTCCATATATGTCCAACATCAAAGCCTGTGCTTTTTCTTTTCTCTTCCAGAGGTTAAGTTTCTTTTGGCGATGCCTTTTAAAATTATTTTTTGATTGTTGTAAAATATATATAACATAAAATCTACCATTGTAACCATTTTCATGTGTACAATTCAGTGGGGTAAAGTACATTCACATGGTTCACAGCCATGCCACTATGCATCTGCAGAGCTTTTTTGTCATTACAAACTGAAACTTTGTATCCATTAAATAATTCCACACTCTTCTCTCTGCCCAGCCCCTGGTAACCACTACTCTTGATTCTGTATCTATGGTTTTAACTACTCTAGGTACTGCGTATCAGTAGAATCAAGCAGCATTTGTCCTTTCATGACTGGCTTACTTCACCTAGCATAATGTCTTCAAGGTTCATCCGTGTTGTAACATGTGTCAGAATTTCTCTCGTTTTTAACCCATTTGTGCTGGAGGTTGCAATTTTTTTTGGTAAAAAATCAGACCTTGACGGTGACTTTGAGCAGTAGGATATAAATAACTCCTACAAGTTTAGCGTTCCAATAATGGAACACTGGGCATAAATTAAGAATACACAATATTCTATTGTGTATTTATATAGTATACAGATAGATGCACATAATATAGTATACATATATATAATAGAATATATAGAAACACAGTATATATAATATAATATACAATATATAGTATATGTTGTATATTATGTACATATAGTATATACATACAGTACATATACTATATATAGTGGTGTATATGTATATACATGTATATACATATATATAATAGAATATATAGAAACACAGTATATATAATATAATATACAATATATAGTATATGTTGTATATTATGTACATATAGTATATATACATACAGTACATATACTATATATAGTGGTGTATATGTATATACATGTATATATACATATATAGTGTGTGTTTGTATATATGTACATATATTATATATACTACATTTTGTTTATCCATTCACCCATCAATGGAAGTTTGGGTTGTTTCAACCTTTTAGCTGTTGTAAATGATGTCATTGTGTGCCTGACATACAAATATCTGTTGCATTCCATTCTTCTGAGTATATACCTAGAAGTGAAGTTGCTGGATCATATGGTAATTCTGTGTTTAATTTTTTGAGTAACTACCATACTGTTTTCCATGGTGGCTGAGACATTTTTAGATTCCCACCAACAATGCACAAGGGTTCTCATTTCTTCATGTCCTATCAATATCTGTTGTTCTCTGGGTTTTGTTTTTCTTTTTAGTCATAGTCTTCCCAATGGGTGTGCAATGGCATCTCCTTGTGGTTTTGACTTGCATTTCCCTCGTGATTAGTGATGTTGAGCATCTTTTCATGTGCTTTTGGACATTTGTGTATTTTCCCTGGAGAGACAGCTATTCAAGTCCTTTGAACACATTTTAAATTTGATAGTTTGTCTTTTGTTGTTGAGTCATAGAAGTTCTTTATGTATTCTGGATATTAATATCTTATCAGATATATAATTTACACATTTTTCTCTTATTTCATGGGTTTTTTTCACTCTTTTTTAGTGTCATTTGAAGCACAGAAGACTTTATTTTGATGAAGCACAGTTTATCTTTTTTTTTCTTTTCTTGCCTATGTTTTTAGTGTCATATCTAAGAAATCATTGCCTAATCTAAGATCCTGAAGAAGTTCCTTTATGTTTTCTTCGAAGAGTTTTATAGTTTTAGCCCTTATGTTTGGGTCTTTGATCCATTTCGAGTTAATTTCCGCATATCAAATCCTGCTTTTAACGTCAATATTATTTTGTCTTCTGAAGACAAAGATGGTCATAGGACATTTCTGAACTGGATTTGAATCCCCTGTCCCTCAGGAGTCAATATAAATGTTCCCCTGGTCTAGCTTCTAGCATCCACCTGCTCCACCTTGAGCTGGGTTAGCAGCTACCTTCTCTGAGCTCCCAGGGTAGTGAGATGCAGCCCTAATGCAGGACTTACCACTATCTAAAGCATTATAGCCTGAATCTCTTTCCCTCATAATACCAGGGACATGTCTCTCTCCATTAATTTATTATGTTTCCAAATATTTGCAGCATCTACCATAATTTTATCTCTTTCTCATCATTTTCCAGCCTACACTAAGATTCCTAGTTGATTATAGGCTCTCAAGTGCTTCCATATTTGAATTAATAATCATAATAGCAACTTAAACTTATTGAGCATCTACTCTCTGCCACGTATGTGATTAAACCCTTTGCATGGGCCATATTGATCCAATCAACAGCTCTTTTTGGATAGGTACTATTGTAGTCGTCTTCACGTAATAGATACAGCAAAGAGAGGCTAAAACAATCTCAAGCTCACATAAAAGTAATAGCAGGGCTGGTGTTTAACCCAGGCAGTTCGCGTGCAGAGCCAATGCTCCTAGCTGGTCTGTTATAAGTTCCACTTGAGGGACTGAGAGCAGCTCAGTAAAACAAATTATCAGTAAAACTTGTTCCACGGCTTAATCCTGGAATCTCAGGGTCCTCCCTCACACACAGTGTGGAAATCCCTTCAGAGGATTCTGAAAGGGGTTTGGTCACCCACATACTCTCTGTAAGGGGGGACTCCCTTCCTCTTGGAGCAGCTTATTCTATTGTTGATGGACTTCAGGTGTCATTTACACATTCAACAAGATCTGAGATAGACTTGGACAGAAGTCCTACCTTAGGGGCTTCCTGGTTATGTGACCTTGGGCATATTTAACCCCTACTACCTCAACTGCAAAATGGGAAACACAATACCATGCATGGCATTGAGTTGTGAAGCTTCCATGAGGTGATGTTCATGCACCCCATGAGGGGTGCATTTGAAGAACTCAATGACTGTTGGCTATTGTTGCCTCATAAACTCATCATTTCAGTGTCTGTCTCCTTCCTATGACTGGGCTGTGCACTCCTGGAGGATATAAGATGGTGTTTTGTCCATCTTAGCACAGGGACTGGCACTTGGTAGATACCCAGTGGATGCTTGTTGAATGAATGAATGAATGAACAAATGAACGAGGCCTCAAATGAACAAACAAATGGCAGTGCTAACATAGGAACCTGGGACAAGACTTGGTGACTCATAAGCTCCCAGGTAGAGGTGGTAAAGCACCCTCTGTTATGTGTATTCAAGCATCCATCCAGCCAAAAGTGCTGGATTCAGGAAAGACGGCATCTAGCCCAGTGAAACAGGAGAGGGCAGGGCTTTCTTCCCAGAACATCACACTTTCTGGGTACCAGAAACTGCTGCACACATTATTCCATTCAGTCCCTCTCTGGGAAGCAACAGCATGTAAGGGTCTCTGGCACAGACTCCAGAGACCAACTGCCAGCATTCAAACCCTGGCTCTGCACTAACCAGTCAAGAGACATTAGATGAGCTCAGTAACTTCTTTGTGCCTCAGTTTCCCCATCTGTAAAATGGAGACAATAAGGCCCCATCCCATAAGGTTATTAGTGGTTATTAGTGCAGAAATTAAAGAAGTTCTTATATGTAAAGTTCCTGGCATATGGCAAGCACTAAATAAATGTTAATTCATTACTATTATGAGTTAAGTGGAACTGTTGCCTCCATGGGGCATCTAAGGTTCAGAGAGAGTGAGTGAGCAGCCCAAGGTCACACAGCCCATATAGGAAACAGCAGAAAGGCAAAGCCAAGTCCATATGAAGATAGAGACACATTCTTTCAATAATAATAAAATAATCTCACCACCTGACATGTGTCGAGTCTTTAGTACATGCCAAGTACTGTTCTGAGCATTGCCTGTTTGTATCATTGTATCTTCCCCACAGCTCTATCAGCTAAGTGATTATCTCCATATACCAGGTGAGGAAACTGAGGCCCAGAGAGGACAGGTCACTTGAGCAAGGCCACACAGGTGGAAGGAGGATTATAGAACCTGTGCTTTTTAACATCTGTGCTGCTGCTGTGACTCACCAGAGTCTGAGTATTGAGAGCAAAGAACACACCGAAGGCAGAAGAGCCAGAAAGAGCTGAGCGAGTGAGGAGCTGCCTCCAGCAAAAGTCCAAGGGGCTCACCCCACACCAGCTGAGCAGTCCCAAGCTACTTTCTTGTGTGTGTGTGTGTGACACACAATGGCTGTTTTCTCTTCTTTCCTCTGCAGGTTTGAGACGGGCCAACTCAGTCCAGGCCTCCAGACCTGCCCCAGGCTCAGTGCAGAGCCCAGCACCACCTCAGCCTGGGCAGCCAGGTACCTGCCACTCGCCTGCTAGCACCTGCTCAGGCTGTCACTGGGCTGTGACCCCTATACCAGCTTGCAGAGCATGCTGGGTTTTCTGCAAAGCTGCAGCCACAACTAAATCCTAAGCTCTTCTAAGACCCTCAGAACGAGTAATCCCCTGGGTCAAGAAGCTGGGCGGGGAGCAGGAGGAGGAGGCGGGGAGCATCTTACCCACCCAAGGCAGAAAGTGATGGCGCCTCGTTCGCCAGTGTTTCCCACCTCAAAGACCAACACCCCCATTTCACAGAGGAGCAAGTCAAGGCTCAGGAAGTTCCCACAGCACTGGGGCTTGGATCTAGGCCTTTCTAAATCCAAAAGCTCCCCTCCCAGTGGGACTGTTCCTGCAGCCTTGGGTACCTTTCTGCCTTCGGGCCTGTGTCCATACCTGTGAAATGAAAAGAAAAAGATGAACCCCCAAATGATGCCACCCTCTCTGCTGCATCTCTTTTTCTCTCTTCTCTCTGCTCAGGGACCCCAGGAGGCAGCAGACCAGGTCCTGGGCCAGCAGGACGCTTTCCAGATCAGAAGCCAGGCAAGTATCTGCTTCCTCCCATACCTGCCCAAGTGGCCACCTCTCCCCTACCTCCCTGAGAGAGAGCAGGCAGCTGCCAGAACTTAACTCAGCCTGTACCCTGAGACCTGTTAGATGAGATCTGAACAACCCCCTGAGTCTAAAACTCTAGATAGTCCGTACTAAGATGAGCTAGATAGAAATGCCAACATGTATAGTTTAGAGCATAGACTACCTGGGTTCAAATCCCTGCCCCTTCACTTCCTGGCTGTGTGACTTTGGGCAAGTTACTTAGCTTCCCTGAGCCGCAGTTTCCTTATTTATAAAATGGGAATAATACTAGGACCTACCTCACAGAATTGTTGGGGGGTTTAAACAAACTAATACATAGAAAACTCTGGTGGGTTGCCTGGAATATACTAAGCCCACACTGAGCGACAGTGATTGCTATTGACATATATCATCAATATGCATCACCATCATATGTATCAGTCATAGCTACGAGACACTTTTTGCTTTCTCAGACACCAGGCACTGTTTTAAGTGCTGCACTTATATTCGTTCATTAAAAAAATACTATTATTTGAGGAGCTTCAGATACTATAATTTCCATTTTACAGATAAAGAAACTGAGGCTCAGAGACATTAAGTAATTTGCTGCAGGTCACACGGCCAAGATTCAAATTCAGGCTGTCTGGGCTCCAGAGTCCACACCATTGATTTGTACCCCCACGAGGTCTGTTTTGCCTACATCTGAATCAGCCTGAGGGGCTTATTGTCAAACACAGATCCCAAGGCCCCACTGCATGTCCACCGATTCTGGGTGGAGCCGGGAATCTGCATCTTTTGAAAATGTCCCTAGGTGCTGCTGTTATGAAACAGGGACTCAGCTGCATGTTTCCTGTCCTTATCTCCCTGCAGAGGTGGCTCCGAGCGACCCCGGGACCACTGCCCCACCCCGAGAGGAGAGAACAGGGGGAGTTGGGGGCTACCCAGCAGTTGGAGCCAGAGAGGACCGAATGAGCCACCCCTCCGGGCCCTATTCCCAAGCATCTGCAGCTGCCCCCCAGCCTGCCACAGCCCGCCAGCCACCGCCCCCAGAGGAGGAGGAGGAGGAAGCCAACAGCTACGATTCGGATGAAGCAAGTAGGTGGTGCCTAAGGGAGAGATATCTTGGAAAAATCACTTCAGAAGCCAAGCCCAGAAAAACAGGAATGGCTCAGGGACAGCCCTGTCTATCCCCAGACCCCTAAGATGCCAGACCTAATAAACATATTAACCAAGTGATAGAAGTGCAGATTTGTGTTTCTAAATTCACAAAATATCAGCTTCCTAAAGATTAAGTGCTACATGTATTTTTTATTGTGGTGAAATACAAATAACATCAATGGTACCATTTAAGTCATTTTAAAGACTGCAATTCGGTGGCATTAACTATATTCTCGATATTCAGTCTACTAGTTCCTCAAGATGTTAAACACAGAATTAATATATAACTCAGTAGTTTTGGTCCTAGGTGTGAATTCATATTTTAACAGTTTTAAAAACTCTTTAATGTGTATCTTCTAAAAGTAATTTATTAATCATTATTTCAAATTTGCTGGGCATTTTCTTTTGCATCCTTTTAAAATGCCTACAGTGTACTTATCCCAACCAGGCCCCAAGTCCCAGGGATACATACACACACACACACACACACACACCCCAGTGACATTTCCCCACAACACCCCTACCCCCACCAGGTGTGCCTGGGGCAGCCTTTGTGAGCTGGAGGGAGGCAGAACTGGCAAGTGTCTGCATCCAATATAGGTTGGTAAGTAGGGACATTACTGGTTGTTTCTGATCAAGTGGAAAAACTGGATCCAACAGAAGGACCAGATCAAAGGCTGTGACCAGCAACATGGCCTTGACCTGCCATGTCATTTCTCCTCACTGTAAGATGAAAAGCACAGCACCACCTCCCCCGGGCTAAGGGACAGATAAACTGAGATACCTTCTGGGAAGGTGCTTCGTAAAATGGAAATCGTTATTACATAAGGCTAAACACACACGAGGAATTGTTATTTTGCGTTATGGACATCAGAGGTAATAAAAGTCAACACGTGCTGGGCACTCGTTTTGTGCTAGGCACTATTCTGAGTGTACTCTGTGCATTTGCCCATTTCCTCTTCCCTACAAGCCTGGGCATAGTTGCTTTTATGACTCCCATTTTACAGATTGAGAGATGAGGCTCCGAGAGGTTGAGGGACTTGTCCAAGCACATCCAGTCAGTGCAAGGAGGGGCTGGTGGCCAATCACACAGCTGTAGCAGATCAGAGGCCAGGCCTGCATGGAAGATCAGCTGTCGCCCTTCATGCCCTGTGCTCTCCCATGGGTCATGGGTCTGCGGTCTCAGGAGAAAGAAGTGAGAGAAGTCCACCCACCTTGTCAGCCACAGGCTGGTTCTGCTCTGAAAATGCCCTGTCTATGCACCCTTCTACTTTCCCTAATCCTGGTCTTTCCCTGGAAAACTGGCTACTGCTCCTTCCATCAGCCTTAAATGTCCCCAACCCACCAAGCATAGATGATCCTCCCAGCCTCATGTCTGTCCCTGTTTTTAACTTATCCCGGTAGTTTATTACAAACCTGTCTCCACACCCTGTACTCTTCACACACTCACTCATCTCTATATTTGACAAGGGTTTATTGAGCATGTACTAAGTGCCTCAAACTGTTCTAGATGCTGGGGATATCATGGGAAAATAAAAAGATAGACATGCCAGCTATTCTCCTGAAGCTTACATTCAAGTGAAGAGAGACAGTTAACATACCAATGAATACATTTCGAATGGAGACAGAGCACCATAAAGGAAATAAAATACATTGAGTGACTACGATGGTAGCTACTTTAGAGAGTGATCAAGGAGGGCTTCTCCGAGGAGGTGACATTTAAGGTGAGAAAGCCATGTAGGGATCTAGAGAGAGAGCATTCCAGGCAGAGGGAACAGCAAATACTGAGACTCATTTATTCCTTCAGCAAATAAGTGAGCACCTACGACTATGGGCTGTGTGTTGGACATAGCAGCCAACAAGATAATCCCAGCTATTGCCCTCATGGGGTTCTCAATCTATCAGGACAGAAAGGCATTACCTAGGCAAGTGCACAGATGATGAAATGATCACAGATGTCCTGAGTGCTCTAAGGTAGTGCAGGGTCTACCAAGATGAGGTACTCACAGCAAAAACTGACTTTTCCTCTCTTCTGTAGTCTCAATTCATAGCCCAGCCTGGGCACATAGTAAGTGCTCAGGAAATGTTTGCTGAGTGACTGAATGTTCGTTATCTTGGTTCCTGCCTCTGCCCCCTTCAGCCACGCTGGGTGCCCTGGAATTCAGCCTTCTCTACGACCAGGACAACAGCTCCCTGCAGTGCACCATCATTAAGGCCAAGGTGGGTGATGGGGACCAAGCAGGGGACCTCTCAGGATGCTCTGGCATGGCTAGGAGACTCAGATGGGGATGGGTAAGCAGGCCTGTCTCCTGTTGTTGTTTGTCTATGGATGATAGTGAAAGTGATGAGAGGAGTCACAATAATTAGGCGAATTCCTTTCTGGGAGGCCTTCCTCCTCCAGGGATGGTCCCAGAGGGGTTTCACTTATCTGCAGCCACTTCCTGGGAGCACATGCAGCCGGGCTTCAAGGGCAGAGTCGGCCCCTATCTGCCTGGGCCAGCAGTGTCTCTGGAGGGGATGGTGGAGGTTCTGCCCGGGAGGAGATGACAGCCTGGCTCCACAGCTGACATATCCATGGAACGGCCTCATCTCTGTGTCTGCCTGAGGCCCCTTCTGCTGAAGCGGCTGTCTCACTGGAGCAGCAGTCGAGACACAGGGACACTAAAATGGGCTTCCAAGGGGGCGGGACAGCCTTGCTGCAGGCTCCGGAGGAGTGAGCTGACTTGATTCCAGACCCCAGGGGAAAAAGCTGGGTGAAACCAGTGCAAACCCCAGAAAGTAATTGACTAGGATTGCACCCCTCCCCTGCAAAGCCCCAAGCCTAGGCCACACAGAAAAACAAGCAGGGGCTCAGGAACCAGGCTTCTTGGGTTCAGATACCAGCCCTGACCATTCCTAGCTGTGTGACTTGGGGGAAGTGACTTAACCCCTCTGTGTCTCAGTGTGCCTATTTGTAAATCAGGGATAATAGTAGTGTCTCTCCCATAAGGATAGTGGTGGGCACACATTCCAGTTTTCCCAGGACAGTTCCCTTCTGTGCCTGTTGTCTTGCCATAATAATTAACTGTTTCCTTTTTCACTCTTAAAATGTCTCAATTTGAATGATAAATGAGGTACAAAATGCTTAACATAACTCCTAGACCAACACATTACCTTGCCCAAGTCACTTCTTTATTGAGTACCAATTATGTATCAGCATTTATTGGACACCTGTTATGTAGCAGCATTTATTGGGCACCTATAATATATCGGCATTTATTGGGCACCAAGTATGCATCAGCATTTATTGGACACCTATTTATTGTCATTATGGCAAGCACTTAGATGCACTTAACACTGCCCCTCCACCACCGCCAATAACGCAGTGAAGTAAGCACATACATTATTTTGTTTCCTTCTCATAGAAACTTCTGAGGTGGGGATTCTTAATAGCCCCATTGTACACATGGGGAAACAAGCTAGGAGGTTAAAGCCTGAGGTCCCACAGCTCATACGGGATGGAGCTGATCTTTACAGCAAGATCTCATTTAATCCTCTAAGAGCCCCATGAAGCAGGAGTTGCTGCCAGCCCCATTGAACAAGTAGGGAAACAAGATCCAAGATCACTGGACACAATACAGTTGACCTTGAACAATGTGGGAGTTCAGTTAATCCCTGTGCAGCTGAAAATCTATGGTATAACTTTTGATTCCCTAAAGACTTAACTACTACTGGCCTACTGTTGCCTGGAAGCCTTTCTGACAACATAAACAATCAGTGAACACATCTTTTGTATACTTTAGGTATTATGTACTGTATTCTTACAATAAAGTAAGCTAGCAGAAAGAAAATTCAACATTGAGAACATCCTAAGGAAGAGAAAATGTATTTACTATTCATTAAGTGGAAGGGGATCAGCATGAAGGTCTTCATCCTCATGGTCTTCATGTTGAGTAGGCTGAGGAGGACGAGGAAGAGGAGGGGTTGGTCTTGCTGTCTCGGGGGTGGCAGAGGTGGAAGAAAATCCTCATGTAAGTGGACCCACACAGTTCACAGCCGTGTTGTTCATGGTCAATTGTGCATGGTATAAGTGCTGTGCAGTGGGATGACAGGAGCCCAGAGGTGGGACATCTGCCTGGTCTGAACGTAGAGGATGGACAGAGTATGTCTAAGCCCCAGGAATTTGGAGATTGCTCATTTTAACAAATCAACTTAATTCCTACCTACCCCAAACTTCCTTATAGTATCTCATCTGAGCCTCATCCCAGCCCTGATGGATGGAGACACTGAAGTTTCAGAAGATAATGCAAGGGTCAGGGCCAGAATATAGGAGTCTCCTCCTTCCCCTAACCTTGCCTTTACTCTTCTGGGACATCTCCTCCCATCCTAGCAATAACAATCCAGCCTTGATCCAGTGTGTATCATATGCCAGCACTTTGCAGGTGGAATTGCATTTAAATCTCACCACCTTATGAAGTGGGTACTGTTCTCATCCCCATTTGACAGGTGGGGAAACTGAGGCTCAGATAGGTTAAGAAACTTGCCTAAGGTCACATAGCCAGGAAGTGACATGGCCAGGTTTGAAACCCAGTCTCCTGTCCCAGCACTCTTTCCGTGATACTGCATTTCCCTTCTCTCTCTTTGGAGAAGGAAGCACACAGGGTGGACCAACAGGCAGGACAGATGCCAGGGGGCTATGCCCATTGCCGATGACAGCTGAGCACAGGGCCCTCCTGAGGCCCTCACACCATTGCCTCCTTCTTTTGCAGGGCCTGAAGCCCATGGATTCAAACGGCTTGGCTGATCCCTACGTTAAGCTGCACCTCCTGCCGGGAGCCAGCAAGGTACCATATGGCCTGGGCTTCTCTGCAAACCGGGTGCATGGGCCCTGGCAGATACCCAGGGTTCTCAGCTCAGAGCCTAAAATAGCCCTTATCTGCCCCAAATCCCCAACCCCACCTCATCCTGTGAGTAGCAAAGCCATTGCAGAGCAAGTAAAGTATGTTCCAAGGGTCATTCTCCCTTGGGCAGGGGCTCTGCCCATTTTTCCAACTCAGAAACCTGGGATCTGGGGAGCTGCCAATGCCAGAAGAGAAGCAGATGCCCTGACGATGCCCTTCATCTGCTCGAACACCTTCAGCTGCTCTCCCACTGCTGGCTCTGGCTCACCTCCCCCACACATTTTATACCCCCAACCACACACTCCTCATCTCTCAATAGAAATGAGCCACTCTCTCCACATGTCAGGACTAAGCCCTTCGGAGAATATTCTCTGAAGCCCTGGCCCGCCCACCCTTCTCTCCCCTCCAGCTCACCGGCTGAGCATTGCTTTGCTCTGGGGTTAATTCTCCTCTCTGGGGATTGGCCCACCCAGAGTGCATGGCTGGAAATGGAAGTGTGCCTACCTGGGTTTTGTTTTGTGCTTTGTATTAATTTGACACAGACGTCCTAAAGGCAAAGGTGACAGTACATCTGTCAAATGATCTTCAGAAAATGCCTGTTAAGTACCCCTGCAAGTACCAAATGCTCCATGAGACAAAAGAGGACACATGTACACACGTGCACACCGCCCCCCACCCTCAACACACACACACACACACACACACACACACACACACACACACACATACACTTTGTCTCACTCTTCTTTGGATCAAGGAAAGACAGTTCATCACCTGGCCATGGTCAAATGATGAAGTGTTTGGCCCCTGCTCCTCCTCACTCCCCAGTGAGGTTTGCTTCTCCTCTAGATGCCCTCCTTTACCCACCCCTAACAGCCAAAGCTGCTTTGCTGAAGAATCTAATGTGAATCATTTGCATGTTAGCATGAATGAGATTTGTCACCAGCCTACCTCTTCTGGGCATAGTTGCATTTCTAGCCTTCTCTGTCTCAGAGTAAAATGAAAACTGTTGGCCCCTCTAAGGAATTTTAGGCATGAAGGGTACTATTTGGGGGGAACAGAGAGAGCCATCCCAATATCCCCTGCCTAAATGAGAATGGGTGACTCTCGTTTCTGCCTCCCTGACCCATAAATGATTTCTCCTCAAAGGAAGATGTCTCTGCTTTCTTAAGGGAAAGTTCAAGGAGGAGGCTCAGTGCATGGAGGGAGAAGGGACCCAGTGTCAAGCATTGATCCATTTTTCTGTGGCCATGATCCTAGAGGATGTCCCCCACTCCCTGAGAACATGCATTTGGGAATCACTAAGCCCCGGGACACTCCTACGGGGAAAACCACCCACCCACCCACCCCATGTCAGCCCAAACGATGGGGTTCCAGAACTGGCTCCCCACGGAGGTAGGTGTCTCTGTCCATCTCTCTGGGGCTCTAGTCCAACAAGCTTCGTACAAAAACTCTGCGGAATACCCGAAACCCCGTCTGGAATGAGACCCTCGTCTACCACGGTATCACCGATGAGGACATGCAAAGGAAGACCCTCAGGTACGTGCCAGGCAGAGGGCAGAGAGGGAGGCGAAGGGGAGACTCAGGGAGGGTGGAACTGAGACTTGGGGTGAGGCCCTCACGGCCTCACTCTAAAAAGATCTCTGCATAGTTTATTTTTTTCTTACTTGTTTGCTTTTACCAAAAAATGATATATATTTTTGGTAGAAATTTTGGAAAATACAGATAAGTTGAAACTGTTTACTGTTCACATCTTGGTATCTGTTCATTCAGGGTGTGTGTGGGGGGTGGGTGCTTGTGTGGGTGTGTATGTGAAAGTTTTTTCCTAATAAAATTGAATGCTTATAAAAATGTTTATTACAATGGATCATCCCATTAATATATCTGTATCACTTAAGAATACATTGATACCATTTCATATTCTTCTACAATGTTGAATTATTAGGCTGGTGTGAAAGTAATTGCAGTTTTTGCCATTAGAAGTAATGGATATATATATATACATGGAACTTGCCTTTTATTCTTAACAATATATATTGGTGTTATAGCCGTGAAAAAACATTTAAATCTACCTAATTTTTAACTGCCTCAGAATATTCTACAGAATGGATCTATCACAGATTTTTTAAAATGTTCTTATTCTTAAATATTACAGATGAATAGAAAAGTGTAGCATATACTAAAACAAACATCCATGAACCCACCCAATCCTTGATCTGTTAAAAATCTTGCTATTTTGCTGTGTGTGCATCAGCCATTGTTTTAAGAAATAAAGCACTCCTGTGCAAGTTGAAGCTCCTTTTGTATATTCTATATCCCACCCTGTCCTGTCCTCTCCCTTCTCTCCCAAGAGCTAAACACCATCCTGAATTATTGGGGTATCATTCTCAAGTATGTCTTATACTTCATAATTATGTACCTATAAACAGTGTACAGTATTATTTGGCATGTTTTAAATTTTTATGTAAATGTTTACCAGTTTATTTAGCCAATTCCCTACAGGTGGGCATTTAAATTGTTTCCAGCTTTTCTCTACTACAAACAAAGTTGCAATGAGCAACTTCATTCTCCCTTGTGTACATATGAGTGTTTCCTTAGGACAGAAACCAAAGAGAATTATTACTGGATCATGGGACATGTGATTTTTTCAAAACGATTTCACAAGACATGCAAACTGCTTTCCAAATTGGCTGCAACATTATTCTAAGTAAATATTTTTGTTGCGGCATAACATTCATTTAGCATAAGCACATATAATAAGTGCACAGATTGATGAATTTTCACAATAGTGAACACACTGGGCTTAAGAAATGGAACATTCCTAGGCTGCAGAAGTCCCCCACTGTGGCCCCTTCCTATTGAATACTCCTCTGGGGTATTCAATAGCCTGACATCTAACAGAACAAGTTAATTTTGTCTGCTTTTGTACTTTATATAAATGAAATTGTATTGTGTTGCTCTTTTGTATCTATATTCTTTCATTTAACATTCTACCTGTGTATTCATCTAAGTTGTGTGTAGTTGTAGATCGTTCTTGTTGCTATGTACTATTTTATTGCATGAATATAACGCAGTTTTAGTTATCCAGTTTACTGTTGATATATTTGGGTGGTTTCTAGTTTGGGGCTATTACAAATAGTGCTGCTAGGAACATTCTAGTAGCTGTTTCTAGGTACACAGGTGCACTCATTTCCGTTGCATATACACCTAGAAGTGTAATGATTGAGCCATAAGATATGTGTATGTCCAGCTTTAGTAGAAACTTCCAGTTTTCCATAGTGGCTGTGCCAGTGTGCACTCCCTTCAGCCATGCATGGCAGTTCCAGTTGCTTCACAGCCTCATCAACACTTTTTCATTTTGGCCTTTCTGGCAGGTGTGCACTGGTGTTACGCTGTGGTTTCAAATTTCCCTAATGACTAAGTACAACAGTTTCTCTAATGTACACTATTGCATTTGATGGTTATTTCATAATTTTCTTAAGCAGTTCCTCCATTGTACAGCATTTATTTCTGCTTTCTTCATAGTTACAAACAATATTGTGACAAACATCTTTGTAGTTAAATATATTTCTAATTGTTTTGTAGGTACATAGTAGGTGTATATATTAATATTCATGAGGTATATAGGATAATTTGATATAGGCATACAATGTGTAATAATCGCATCATGAGTTTTTTAAATGGGTTAAAATAAATGGGTTTTTTAATCACCTCAAGCATTTATCCCTGTGTTACAAACAATTGAATTATACTCTTTTCACTATTTTTAAATGTACAATTAAATTATTGACTATAGTCACCCGGTTGTGCTATCAAATACTAGATCTCATTTATTCTTTCTAACTGTTTTTTGGACCATTGTAGTTAAATATTTTTGTACTTGCCTTATTATATATTTGAGGTAAATTCCTATAAGTGGTGCAACAGGGTCAAAAGCAGTGATTATTCTCTCACGTCTTTGGAGATGCATTGCCCTGAAGAAGGATGATATTGTTTACACCCCAACCTGTTCAGTAGAGACGAGTTTCTTCTCCAGTGTTATACAGTGCAGGACTCAGCTACAAGGGTGTTCGGGCCCTCCAGGACTTTGAACATTTGTTCAACTAATGTTGGTGGTCAAGGAGTGTGGTACCTTTACAGTCCCTTCCTGTCCCCCAAGAATTCCTCCCATGCCACTGGAGGACAATAGTCCTTTCCTCTCTTAGTATATGTCAGGATAAATTATCATGCCATGACTGGTCCTTTTCGTCTCCTATGGCGGCAGTTCCCAATCTTTCCAGCACCAGGGGAAGTTTTGTGGAAGACAGTTTTTCCATGGACTGGGGTAGGGAGAAGGAAGGTTACAGGATGAAACTGTTCCACCTTGGATCATCCAGCATTAGATTCTCATAAGGAGCATGCAAACTAGATCCCTCACATGTGCAGTTCACAATAGGTTTTATGCTTCTATAAGAATCTAGTGCTGCTGCTGATCTGACAGGAGGCGGAGCTGAAGCGGTAGTGCTTGCCTACCTGCTGTTCACCTCCTCCTGTGCAGCTGGATTTCTAACAGGCCACAGACTGGTACTGGTCTGTGGCCTGGGAGTTGGAGACTCTTGTCCTAAGGGACATTTCTTATGACCTGCCCATTTTGTGCCACTATTACTCAATGCTGTGTAAGGTAGATAACAAAAGACAATATATTACTATAGGACTCAGGGAGACCTGGATTCAAACCCTGGTTCCACCTCTTATTAGGGAAAAGTTATTTAATCTTTCTGGGCCCCAGTATCTTCTCTAAATGGTAAATGCAGTTGTTTTGAAAGAGGAAAAATTAAATGAGAAAAGTTCCTAGCCTGACTTTGCAAAAGAGGATGCTCAAATGGCCATAAAGTATATGAAAAGGGGCTCAACTTTTTTTGTCATCAGGGAAATGTAAATTAAAACTACAGTGACATACTATGACCCATCCAGAAAGGCTAAAATTAGAGACTAACATAATTGAAGTCAAAGGGAATAAAGAGTGACCAGAACCTCTATAAACTGCTGGTAGGGACATAATTGGTGGAACAGCCTTGGAAAACTGTTTTGAAGTTTCTACTGAAGCTAAACTTATGCCTAGTCCATGGCCAGCAACCCTACTCCTAAGAAAATACTCAATAGAAATATGTACATGTATATACCAAAAGACATGAATATAAATATTCCATAGCAGCATTATTCATAATAACTCAAAACTAGAAACAACCTGTATCAACAGCAGAATTATTATAGTATATTTGCACAGTGGAATACTATGCAGTGATAAAAAAGATAAGTTATACTGTGCATGGATGCATCTCACAGACATAATCTTGAGCAAGAGAAGCCAACATAAAAGAGTCTATATTATATCATTCTATTTATATGAAGGTCAAAAACCAGACAAATGACTTCATGTGGCCAGAGGCAAGAGAGTGGCTATCTTTGAGAAAGGCAGTGACTAGAAAGGATCCTGAGGGTCTTTCAGTCTCTGGAATGTTTTATATCTTGACCTGGATGGGAATTACGTGGGTATATGCATATTGCAATAATTCATCAAGCTGTAAACTAAATTTATGTGCTTTACTGCATGTCAGTTATACTGCAATAAAGAAGAAATTAAAGGTACTTGGCCCAGTAATAAATAAATAGGAAATCATATTATTTCCATGTACATCACACATTCCTTACCAGCATCAGCTGCAGCTCTTGGCACACAGCAGGATCTCAATATTTGTTCCTGTTTCTCTCTCTACCCTTTGTGTTGGTGGCAGGATCTCTGTCTGTGATGAGGACAAATTTGGCCACAATGAATTTATTGGTGAGACCAGATTCTCCCTCAAGAAACTGAAGCCCAACCAGAGGAAGAATTTCAACATCTGCCTGGAGCGAGTGATTCCTGTGAGTGACTTTACCCTGAGGATCTGATGGGAGGAGGGGAGATTGGAGGAGCCGCCTTCCTCTGGGTCTGAATTGGGGGAAATAGATCCACAGGGTATTGGGTAGCAGAGGCACTGCAGCAGGTCTGCAGAGGAGAGTCAAGATTCCAGCTCACAACCTCAGGCTGCATTCTCTCTCTGCCTTTCACAAACCCTGTGTCAGCATCACTTTGAACATGAGTTTTTCTTGGCCAAACTGGATGGACAGCATGGTAGGGGCAGTGCGGGATTCCTGGGTTCAGAGCCAGCTCTGCCACTTGCTGCTCTATGGCCTTGGCCAGGGGGCTGAACCACTCCAAGCCTCGGTGTTCTTGTCTGTAATGTGGGTGTTATAACAGTACCTCCTCTTGGGAGGGTTGTGTTTTAAAAAATAACGTAATTGAACTAGAACTTAGTGCATAGTAAGCACTCATAAATTAACAGTTGTTAGTGTGGGAAATAATGCTGCCTTACCCACCTGTCAGTCATGAAGTCAGAAAGCACCATGTAGATAAACAGAAGGCAGCATAGCCTAGAGTTTAAGAGTATGGGCTCTGAGGCTGGGCACGGTGGCTCAAGCCTGTAATCCCAGCACTTTGGGAGGCCGAGACGGGTGGATCACGAGGTCAGGAGATCGAGACCATCCTGGCTAACATGGTGAAACCCCATCTCTACTAAAAGATACAAAAAATTAGCTGGGCGAGGTGGCGGGCGCCTGTAGTCCCAGCTACTAGGGAGGCTGAGGCAGGAGAATGGTGTGAACCCAGGAGGCAGAGCTTGCAGTGAGCTGAGATCCGGCCACAGCACTCCAGCCTGGGCGACAGAGCGAGACTCCGTCTCAAAAAAAAAAAAAAAAAAGAGTATGGGCTCTGCAGCCAGACTCTCAGGTGTGAATTCTGGCTCTGCCACTTAGGGTATAACCTGAGGCAAATTATTTAATTTCTCTGGGCCTCAGATGTCTCATCTGTAAAATGGGATACTGTGGTACTAACCTCATAGGCTCTTTTAAGGATTGAATGTGATAATCCCCCAAGGGGATTCTATTTTAGTGGGGTAGGGTAGGACTCAACAATCTACATTTTTAGAGATAATTCAGGCTGCCTTGCCTTAAGTGTGGGCCAACTTGGGCCTGGAGAGGGTAGCAAGTCTCCAAGGTCACTGAGCAGCTCTCTGTGCCCAGAGCCTGAGCCCAGCTCTCCTACAACACCAGCACCCCTGGTCTCTCTGAGCAGCCTGCCTGCTCTCCACAGGGAAGCTATGGGGTGCAGGAGGGGAAATCCTGCAGCATCTTCTCACCAGATGGCCAGCCTGAGGATGGAATATCTGCATGCCATGCCATAGTTTTATAGCTCAGGCAAAGGAACAAGACTCAACAAGGAAAATTGCAAGGAAGGATTTCTACTGAATTCCAGGCTCAAAATAAATTCTTAAAGACATCCCTAGGAGCGAGGCATTTCTTCTGCGCTTTTGCCTGGTGACAGCTGGGTCTTAAGGCTTCTCTTCTTTCTCCAACTCCATGAGTCCAATTGATCAGGACAATGGCCAGGCCCTTGCCTGGGTCATCAGCCTTTGGGTTTGCCCATCTTGCTATGGTTGACGCAGCCAGCCCCAGAAACATGAAGGTGCAGGACAGCCAGAGGGCTGCAGCAGCCGCAGAACACTACTGATCATCTTCTTTTGCTCTTTGCCATTAAACCTTAACCCTTGCACCACCATCTTCCCCCATTATATCCCACTGAGGGCCCCTCCCCTCTGGACCTGAGGTTTCCTCCTCTCCAAAGTGGGGAGGTTGGATCTAACCAATGGTTTTCTAACTCTGTTTCCCAGAACCTTAGAGTTCAGCAAAAGGGCCCCAGGGGCCATGAAGGGAAAAAGCACCTGGTGGGTCAGACCCCAAGACCCCTGAGCCACTTCAACCAGAGCAAATGAAATCTTTTCTGTTTGTGTGTGGAGAGCTCTGATACTTACTGGCTGTGTAACCTTGCATAAGAGGCTTAACTACTTGGACCCTCAGGATCCTCATTTGTAAAATTGGAATTGTAACAGAACCTATATCATAGGTTGTTATACATTCACACAGCTTGCTGTATGACTGTGTTTTATAAATTTCAGCTAAAAGGGAGAACACAGGAGGGCCACAGTAGCTTAAGAACCCACTTCCATGGCTCTGGATGCTAATGGAAGTGTGAGGGGTTTCTGGTCCTTCTTGTGCAGGAAGATGAGCTCCATAGACAATGTTATCTTTTATTTGTTTTCTTCTTTTCAGATGAAACGTGCTGGGACCACCGGGTCAGCCCGAGGCATGGCCCTTTATGAGGAGGAGGTGAGCACTGAGCAGGAATTGAAGCCACAGTCGGGGTCTGTGCTGGGCTGGGCTAGCACCTTCCTCTTCTCTCCCTCCCTGGCCCCTTCCTCACCCATTCTCTTGCAACCACCCTGGAGTTGATTTGCTTTGAGAGCGACCCTTTGCCCAAGTTGTTTGAGCATGAGACAAGGGACATTCTCTCCACACCTAAGCCTCTGAGGAGGGGGCAGCCCCTTTCTCTCATACCTAGAATGCCCACCAGGTTTTTGGCCTTGTTGTCAGATGCTCTGTAGACAATTCTACTGACTAGAGCAATGGCCCACTCCTTTCTTGGAGTGGGTGCATTCTTTGAGCTGTGTGCCTGGTAGAAACCAAACTAAGCCTTCATACTGTCTGCCTGGGTCCCTCATATGACTCCAGGGACTGCCCTTTGAGAAGACTGGTTGCGTTAATGGAGTCTGAGATCAGAGGCAAGAATCTGTCTGGGGCCAGGGTCAAGGGTCAGTCCTGGGTTAGAGCCAAACCCAATCAGTGACCAGGAGCAAGTTTAATCTGTGCTCACAGTCAGAGTTCATCCATGTCTAAGTCAAAGTGAAGCCGTTGGTCCCCATGTGCCTGAGACTGGTCCCCGACTTTCACCTTTGGCTCCTCCTTGGAGGCTTGGCCATCTGCTGTCCTTGGTGCTGGCTCCCTAGAGCTGGTCGAGCTCCACCTGCCCTTCATAGGTTCTTCCCTAATGCACGCCATTCACATTGCCTGGCCCCCTCCCCTCCAAGGCCCACACTGCCTTTTCCCCCAATGCAGCAGGTGGAGCGTGTTGGTGACATCGAGGAGCGTGGCAAGATCCTGGTCTCTCTCATGTACAGCACCCAGCAGGGAGGCCTCATTGTGGGTATCATACGCTGTGTGCACCTGGCTGCCATGGACGCTAATGGCTACTCAGACCCATTTGTCAAGCTGTAAGTCAATGCCTTGGGGCTACGGGTGGGCCCCGAAGGAGTCCTGGATCCTTGGAAGAGGAGAACCAGAGAGTTTCCCCAGGATCGTTGTATATTGAGACCCAGAGAGGGCAAGGAACCTGCCCAAGGTCACAGTGAAACAAATGCCTAGAACTGGCAAGAGTGTGGGTCTGGAGTCTCAGGCAGTCAAACTGGTGTGTCACTTGGCCACATGCAAAGTTTTGTGACTCTGTCCTCTCGAGGGCCTGCTGATGGCTCTACAATGATGCCGATTAGCTGTCGTAGCCCCATTTGTAGCTCCCAGGAGTTGGCCTCACACCCCTCGCACCACTCAGACCTCCACCACCAAAGAGGCCATCTGGAGTTTTCCAGTTTCATTCTGGAAATGCTCAGAAAAAAAAAAAAAAAGCCTTCGATCTGGGGTCTATTCCAGTAATCTCAATAATGGAGAATAAAAAGACTCTGTTATCTGTGTTAGTCCAGATCCTCTGAGAAGAAGATGCCAAAATAGGATTAAGCAGACAAGGGGCTTATCAGGGGAAATGCTCATTCCAGGAAGTCTGAGGGGAGTCAGGGGAGAAAGGGAGAGATGTTAGACTACAATGCAAGTCTGATCTGATGAGGGGAATAGGTAGGGAAGTTGGAGAGAAGCATTCCAGATACAAGTTCAGTAAGGCCACCAGGGAGTCCTCAAGCCAAACTGGCCATCAGACATGTCCTGTGTCCCGTAGGAGTGGGCTAACTTTAGCATCTCTGCCAGGCTAGGATTGACTGGGAGCATGGCCTTGGCACAAATACGTCATGGACTTCCAAGGACTGCACCCAGGGCCTTGGTCAGTTACGCTTCCTGTAGCTGGAGGTCTGCCAAGTGCAATCTCAGAGCCACCGCTGTGTCCGACATCAGGCCCGACTCTCATCTCTGCCGGTTGCTGGCTGTGGACTCTAAGCAAGTTACTTAGCTTATCACTCAGTTTCTTCATTGGTAAAACAGAGACAAGAGTTCCACTTATCTCCAAGAGTGGGCTTAGGATGCAAATGAGATAGCACAAAGGAAGCAACCAGAATTGAGCCTGGTATAGAAATGTTTAGCACCTCAGTAGAATTCTGCTGGCCTTGGGGCAGCAACACGTATGTTTCTGTGGATGTGGATCTGCATGGAGCATGGAGTCTCCAGTATGCTCTACCCATGTGACCTGGGGCTCATGACTTAACATCTCTAGGCTTCAATGTCCTCATCTGCAAAATGGAGAGAGTAATACTGTGTATTAGTTCAGGTCCTCCAAGAAGGAAACACCAAGGGAAGATAAGGTGTGCAAGAGATTTGTTGGGGAAATGCCTGTAGAGGAGATAAGGAGGAATCCAGAGGGGAGCCATAGAGACCACAGATCTTGCTGCAGGTGTGATCCCTGTGGAGCAGAGAAGGAAGGAAGTGTGGGTAGAAACGATCTTAGGCTACAGTGCAGCTCCAAGGAAGCTGCACTGTTTCATCCAAGGTGATGTAGAATCCTTGAGCACAGTCACCCATCAGAGGAGTCCTGCATTTCCCAGAAATGGGACTGCCTAATGTCCCTGCCAGGGTCAGCTATTGGCTAAGAACAGCTTGTGGGAAGTGTGGCTTCAGCAAGAACATCATGAATGCAGAGCCCAGTAGCTTGTTCGTCAATTTTACCCCCTGCAATTGGAGAATGCAAGCTGAGAGGTAGATTTTCAAGGGGTCTGGTACACAGTAAATGCTCAATAAATACCTGCCATTGTGGTTATAAATAACCACCATCACTGTCCTTACTCATGGCAAAGAGTATTTACTAATATTCTCTCCAGTTGGGACACACTCCCCCACCTCCATTGCCTCTGATAGCAGAAAGCAATACTTCCCTCTAGTCCATGGTCAAAGAACAGATTCATGTGGGCGGTCTTTCAGATTTCCTTTGAATGAAGGTCTAGTTAACAAAGAATGCGCATATCAGGGACAAGTTTGGTTTCTAAGAGTAATTTGATTTTATTTCCTCATATGACCCAAGAGAGGAAATGTGCTCGAGGGGTGCTGTCCAGCACTCCATTAGTAGTCAGCCATGTGCAGATCGGTTTTCTTAAATAATTCTCTCTACCACCCCTCCCCCACCCACCCAATCCCTCCAGAAGAAGTAGAATTGCCATGGTCACCAGTGAAGCAGCTGACCTGCTGGGTGCAGTTATGGGAGAAGAAATGGGAGACCACTAAGTAGTTTCTGGTCTAATAAAGATTTTTTAAAAGCCAGAACTTCCCATTATTTTTGCTTAGCTCTTTGGTAACTTTTAATTTCTCATTTTTATCTCTTCTTAAAAATTATCCTCGGTTGGGCGCGGTGGCTCACGCCTGTAATCTCAGCCCTTTGGGAGGCCGAGGTGGGCGGATCACGAGGTCAGGAGATCGAGACCATCCTGGCTAACATGGTGAAACCCCGTCTCTACTAAAAATACAAAAAATTAGCCAGGTGTGGTGGTGGGCACCTGTAGTCCCAGCTACTTGGGAGGCTGAGGCAGGAGAATAGAGTGAACCCGGGAGATGGAGCTTGCAGTGAGCCAAGATCACGCCACTGCACTCCAGCCTGGGCGACAGAGCGAGACTCCATCTCAAAAAAAAAAAAAAAAAAAATCCTCAAAACCACTTCTGTAGATGAGAATGAGATGTTTGCCCTCTTTACAGATCAAGAAACACAGGAACAGTAAAATTATGCTCACGTTTAAAGTTGCTCATCTGGTGACAACCTGAATCAGAATCCAAATGTCTTTGCCCTTAGGAGTGTTTAGCCCATTGTGTTTACTCACCCAGGAAATATTTGGTTTGGTTTGGTTTGTGTTTTTTTTTTTCTCTCTCTCTCTTTTTTTTTTTTTTGAGACGGATTCTCGCTCTGTCGCCCAGGCTGGAGTGCAGTGGCGAGATCTTGGCTTACTGCAAGCTCCGCCTCCCAGGTTCACGCCATTCTCCTGCCTCAGTCTCCTGAGTAGCTGGGACTACAGGCGCCCGCCACCGCGCCCGGCTAATTTTTTGTATTTTTAGTAGAGACGGGGTTTCACCGTGGTCTCGATCTCCTGACCTTGTGATCCGTCCACCTCGGCCTCCCAAAGTGCTGGGATTACGGCCTCCCAAAGTGCTGGGATTACAGGAGCCACCGCACCCAGCCTTCTCTCTCTTTTTTTTAAGAGACAGGGTCTCACTCTATCACCCAGGCTGTAGTACAGTGGTGTGATCATAGCTCACTGCAGCCTCAAACTCTGGGGCTCAAGAGATCCTTCCATCTCAGCCTCCTGAGTACCTGGGACTGCAAGCATACAGCACTGTGCCCAGATAATTTTTGTTATTTTTTATAGAGACAGGCTCTCGCTATGTTGCCCAGGCTGGTCTGGAACTCCTGGGCTCAAGTGATTTTCCCACTTTGGCCTCCTAAAGTGCAGAGATTACAGGCACGAGCCATCATACCCAGCCTTACCCAGAATATATTGATTGAGTACCTACTATGTGCTAGACATTGGGCCTCACTGGAAAAGAGCCCTGTAGGCAGAAGAAACAGTTTGCTCAAAGGCCCTTGGGTGGAAAGGAGAAGGAGTGGGGTGAGGAAGATGACGTAAGGTTAGGCTGGGATGGAGCAGAAACCCAACATGCAGGGTCTTAAGGCCACATGAAGGATTTTGAACTCTACCCTGAGTTTAAAAGGAATCCAGTACATAGTTTTGAAAGTGGAGTGACAATAATTAGATTTGCATCTTCCCCTTTCTGTGCACACACCCAGCATCTCTCTAGGAATTGGGGGCAGCCAAAGGTGGGATAGATGGTAAAATGCCAGGCACCACCAGCATGACCATCAGTTTGATTTATGGGGAGAAAGTGAGCATGCTAAGAACACAGACTCTAGATGTAACATCTGGATTCAATCCCAGCTGTGTGAGCTAGGGCACACTTCAGCCTCTCTGGATCTCATTTTCTGTGTCTGTAAACTGAGTGGTTATAGTTCTACCACCTAGGGTCATGTGGGGATTAAATATGCCTAAGGTGCTCAGTCAAGTGCCAGGTACCAAGCAGATGCTCTAATGCACATTGGTCATATCAGTGTTGATCCCTTTCCGATTTATTCATCAATTCATCCTGATAAAGAAGGGGCCTTTGGGGTCAAGAGGCTGTTGTTATTCATTAAACGTCATCCATAATAGCATTTGTGTCTCCTCCCAGCTGGCTGAAACCAGACATGGGAAAGAAGGCCAAACACAAGACTCAAATTAAAAAGAAAACCTTGAATCCCGAATTCAATGAGGTAAGGCTGCCCCATTCTTTATCATGCTCTGGGATACTTGCTGTGTGTTAGAGAGGCACAAATTCCTACTAGAAGGTTGTAAGTCACATAGAAAAAAAACACTTTCTGTGATAGATCAGATTGAATTATCTAAAGAAGCAGAAATGAGTTCCTTGTCACTGGAAGAAATCAAGCCTGAGATAAAAGCCCACAGATTAGGAATGTCATAGGAAGAAAGCAGTGTTTGGGAAGAGATTGAACTAACTCGTCTCCAACATCTTCACCAATTCAAGTAGTCTCTAATACTGAAATTCGGGGGAGTAAATCAGTACAGTGATGCTCTTTACCATCCACCCCGTTGACAATGCCCTGTCCTTCACTCCTCGTGTCTGTCCAGTGCATCAAGTCCTATTGAAACCACTGCTTGGACACCCATTGAATATGCTCCTTCCTCTCCCTTCTCACTGCTACTGTCTTGCCTCAGACCCTGACATTTCAGGCCTGGACGGTTGCAGTAGACTCCTGACTCATTTCTGTGTGCTTGGCACCTCCACCACATAAGTTTGAGCTTTGTAAAACACAAATCTGAATTTGTCACCCCCTTGCTTCAATAACTCCACAATGGCTCTCGAATTTCTTAGCATGACAATCAAGCCCTTTCAAACTCACCTCCATCCCTGCCTTATCTATACAACCCCTCCTCAAGTGACACTCACCTCCATGCAGGTCTCTTCACACCTGCTGCTCCCTTTTCCTGGACTGTCCTCTCCCTCTCTTCCTCTCTGGAAAACTCCTACTCATCCTTCAGGACTCAGCATGAGAATTACCTCCTGTAGATGTGCTTCCTCTATGTTTCCAGACACTGTACATCCCTCTAGTTTCCAAATCCAGTGAAATCTGGATTTAACTTTTCTGTGGACAAGCCTGTCAGACACTAGGGGTCCAGAAATATCTGTGAAATTAATGAAGGGTTGAATGGAGGAAAGAGTGGAAGAGTAAATGAGTTCTAATCTAAACCACATGTATGGTTCTGATCTAGACCTCAATAAAGACAAAGAAGTGCCATGACAAGTGTCTCAAAGTGCCATGAGACACCAGCTCTGAGCCCAGAGTCACATCCCTGAGCCTGGCTCCATGCCCAGGGCAGGAATGAGTCCATGTTCATGCTCCATGCCTGCCTGGAGCAGCCCTGGGTGCTGTTCTACCCGCTGAATCTCCTTTCTCTGCCCTGCTCCTGAGATCTGGTGTTGGAGCAGAGCTGGCTAATATTGATTTTAATCACATATTGCAAAGTGGGAAAGGGAAGTTACAGCACAGTAGGTTTAGTATTGTTTGCTTTAAAAAAAAAAGAAAAAGAAAAACATATGCCCATATGCACCCACATGGGGAATGTGCTGTGTAAACAGAGTTCAGAATAATCACTGAGCAGTCAGCTCAGCCCTTCCTCTCTAGGCCCCTCTTTCAGCTGAACCCCTGATTTCCTAACTCATATCATGGATTTTGAGTAAGGGGCCATTTGTAGCTGTCCTGCCCTACACTCTCTTGGAATCTGAGTAAGTCACAAAACATGAAATCTGAATAAACTCATTAGCCGTGAATCAAGACCAGACACCATATCGCATAACAAACTGATGCAAAAATATTTTTCAGTGTTGGTCCTCAGCGTTGGTGAGCATGTGGGAAAAGCCACACACTACTGGAGATAAAGCAAACCTCTGAAGGAAAGTTTGCTAAAACACTTTCAAAACTGTCAGATGTTAAAAGTTAAATTCCACTTATTTGGAGAATAGGTAGTGCAGTCATATATTTCAAAATTCAGAAAGCACAAAGGGGTATCCAATTAAAGTCCCCCTCCTACCCCAGCCTTGTTGGCACCTACTTCATTTCTTATGAAACAAATATATTATCAATTTCTGAAATGTATATACATATACAAAGCAAGTATATGTGTAACCAGCTTTCTTATTGTACACAAATGGTATCACAGTATAGCCACTATTCTCCATCTTCAAATGTTACAAACTCAAACATTCACTTCTCAGAATCTATTCTAAGTAAATCGTCATAGACATACATAATGATTTAGCCACAAGGGTTACTTTTTTTAAAAACCTATGTGATGATATAGCTACAAGGGTGATTTTTTTTTTTTTTTTTGAGACAGGATCTCGCTCCGTCACCCAGGCTGGAGTGCAGTGGTGTGATCTCAGCTCACTGCAACCTCCACCTTCTGGGCTCAAACAATTCTCCTGCCTCAGACTCCCAAGTAGCTGGGATTACAAGTGTGCACCACACACCTGGCTAATTTTTTGCATTTTTAGTAAAGACTGGATTTCACTATGTTTGCCAGGCTGGTCTCAAACTCCTGGCCTCAAGAGATCTTGGCCTCCCAAAGTGCTGGGATTATACACATGAGCCACCACACCCAGCTGCTACAAGGGTGACTTTTATGGTATTTTTGATGATAGTGAAAAATTGGAAATAACTTAAATACCCAACTGTTAGGGCTTAGGTTATGGCCACATGGCCACACAGCCACACAGCCATAAGTTTGAGCTTTGTAAAACACAGTCACACAGCCACAGAACCACATAGTCACAGAGCCACAGAGCCACACAGCCACACAACTACACAGCCACACAGCCACATAGCCACATAGCCACATAGCCATTAAATGGAGCCATTTAAAACAATGATGTAGAAAAATATTTGAAAAGTATTTGAGAACATGCTAAGTTGGTTTTTGCCCAAAGTTGTAAATGAAAAAGGAAGTGACAATACTGTATGTTCAGCATTACTTAATTCACAAAAAATTTATACATTACTGTGAACACACGTGGGGGAATGTTGACAGTGGTTATTCTTGGGTAGTTGGGTTACAGGGAATTGGTGGGGGGAGGTTCTTCTTTGTTTTAGCAATGAACATAAATGAATTTTGTAATTAGGCAGAAAAGCTATTTTGTGTGTGTGTGTGTGTGATGGAGTCTTGTTCGTCGCCCAGGCTGGAGTGCAGTGGCGCAATCTCTGCTCACTGCAAGCTCCGCCTCCTGGGTTCACACCATTCTCCTGCCTCAGCCTCCTGAGTAGCTGGGACTACAGGCGCCCGCCACCACGCCCGGCTAATTTTTTGTATTTTTGGTAGAGACGGGGTTTCACTATGTTAGCAAGGATGGTCTCAATCTGACCTTGTGATCCGCCCGTCTTGGCCTTCCAAAGTGCTGGGATTACAGGCATGAGCCACCGTGCCCAGCCGGCAGAAAAGATATTTTTAAAAAATCAGATTGTCTGGGAACATATATACTCAGTCCACTTCAACTTTATTTATTTATTTATTTGTTTATTTATTTATTTATTTTTGAGACAGAGTCTTGCTCCGTGGCCCAGGCTGGAGTGCAGTGGCATGATCTCGGCTCACTGCAACCTCCACCTCCCTGGTTCAAGTGATTCTCCTGCCTCAGCTTCCCAAATAGCTGCAATTACAAGTGTCCACCATCATGTCTGGCTAATTTTCATATTTTTAGTAGAGATGAGGTTTCACCATGTTGGTCAGGCTGGTCTCGAACTCCTGACCTCAAATGATCCGCCACCTCGGCCTCCCAAAGTGCTGGGATTATAGGTGTGAGCCACTGTGCCTGGCCACTTCAACTACTTTTAATCCCTAAGCAATAAAAAAGGGGATGCCCCTTCAGAAGCTACGAGAGGAGAAGGACTGAGTTCATGGCCATTTACCTACAAGGAAACTTGAGCTCTATTAGAAAAACCTCACCAGCCTTCCCAATGTCCAGCAGAGAATTCACTGAAAAGAGGATGACGGTGCTTTGTGACATAGAGTGTTTGTTGGAAGGGAATCACTGGACCTGGGCAGAGGATCGGAGCAGGAAGACCTCCCTGCTCCCAGAATGCCAGCTCAAGCTCCTCTCCTTGGCCCATGACTCCAGGACCCCGCCTCTTACCTCCCAATGCTGTGGGTTCAGAGGGCTCTTACTCACATGTCTTCCTCTGTTGCATCCAGGAGTTTTTCTATGACATCAAACACAGTGACCTGGCAAAGAAGTCACTGGACATCTCGGTCTGGGACTATGACATCGGCAAGTCCAATGATTACATCGGTGAGTGTTCCTAACTCCAGAGAAAACGCCCTCTTCTGTCCTCCCAAGAACAGGAGAGCCTTATCCAGGGCTACAGAGAGTTGAGGTCACTGCTTTTCTTTTGGCAACCACATTGTTCAAATGCTAATTTGAGACCCATGGTCCTGACTTTGGTCCAAGTTGGGGATATCTTTACATGAAAGGGCTACAAAACTTGATTATTTGTTGAACAAATCACATCCAGTGGGGTAATTAAATCATAGGAGAGATGTGCATTCTCTGCAGAAAGGAGGCTGCAAAAGAATTCTTAATTTATTTGCATGTCCAGGGTAAAATTTTTAATTTTTTAGTTCCTTTCTGAATCATGAGGAAGAAAATCAATTAAAGATGAAGCAGGGGGGTGGGGACTCCAGGCAAGGGACAGAGCCTCAGCTAAGGGGTAAAGACAGGATTGAGCAGGATGATGAAACTCTTTGGAAATAGACAATGAGTTCCCAGATGCAGTGGGAGATAAGTTTCAGTGAGTAGAAGGGTGATTTGTAAAAAGTCTTTAAAAATAGACAGTGAAATTATGACTTGGTGGAACAGTAGGGAGCCATTGCAGGTTCTTGAGGCAGAGAAGGCCAGTAGTAATAATAACAACAACAACAGCTCTCCATAGAGTATGGATCCCAAGTTGCTGGGGGTCACTGCTTGGTGCAGTTTTTTCCCCCAACTACACATTTGGGTCTAGAATGACCTCTATTCTGACCACCTGCTCCTATCTTCCCATTTATCCTCCAGGAGGCTGCCAGCTGGGGATCTCTGCTAAGGGAGAGCGCTTAAAACACTGGTACGAGTGTCTGAAAAATAAAGACAAGAAGATAGAGCGCTGGCACCAGCTACAGAATGAGAACCACGTGTCAAGTGATTAGGCTAGTGCCCAGGTCCCCAACTCCATGTCCCGGGTCCCCCCCAGCCTGCCTCAGCTGCCCACTGCACCCTGATCTCTCTTCTCTATGCCTACCTCCCCCCATACCCTGCTGATCTCCCTGAGCCTGCCTTTGAGCCCCCGTCATGTTGGGCACTGCTGCCAAAGACTCCCTCCTCCCTGATGCTGGGATGTGGGCTCTGAATATAGCCCTTCTCTGGTCCCTGGGATGGAGCAATGGGGATGGGGTTGGGGAGATGTTTACAAAGAGGTTGATCATTTAATAACCTCTCAGTTTGGGTAAATTACAAAGGTTCTTCATCATTTAGAACTGTTTTTAGACCCTCCTAGCCTTGAACACACACATACACATACACGCACACACACACACACACACCCTCCCTTTCATTCCCTGTGTCATGTCTCCGTATACTCTCAGTTGTCAGCAGACCCGGACAATGCTGTGAGGACAAGCACTGGGGCAGAAATAGAGGCTCCAGGCTCCCACTGCCCCCTGAGATGCACACCCTGATTGCCAGGAAAACAGACTGCTGTGTTCGGGAACACACCCTCCCTGCTCCAAGTGCACCAAGACGCAAATGCACAGAATTCACCAAGGGGCTTGGACGCTCTCCTCTTTCCGAATGTCACCTGTGTGCTTCCTAGCAAAACAAAAACAAACGACAACAAAAAACCCTTCCTCTGTTGCCTTTTCTCCTCCTCCCTCTTCTTTCCCTTTCATCATAGTAGATTCTCTCTTTCTCAGCCTCTCCCTTCTCCTTTCTCTCCCTGCCTTTCTCCCCTTTGCCTTTCTCTCTCTCTAAAGCAGTAACACCGCAAAAACAGCAGCGAAAAAGTGTATGTTAACCCAGCCTCACCTCCTTCCTCTCACCAGCCTGACCAGGAAACTGAGAAACTGGCCCAAATCTGAGATTTCACTTGGGCCCACACTTCTTAAGTGACCCACTTCTCCTGTTGGCAGAGCCAGACATTCCCAGGGCTTGGGCCAGTGGCTGGCACTGCCCTGGGTGCATGGCAGCATCCCTCGAGCTGTGTAGATGCCCCATAGAAGGGCTCTCCATGGGCTCCCTGGGTGGGCACAGAAGGCATTTAGAAGACCAGGGCTATGGGTCTGAGGGAGCCTCATCCAAAGCCTCCAGCCTTTCTCTGCTCTTAGGTAAATGAACAGGCTACCCTCCTCCCCAGTGCCCTTTGACTCTGTTTCATTGACTCTCTTGCATCCCGTCTCTCACTCAGAACCTCCCCCCCGAGTCTCTCTGTCTCTGTCTGTCTCTCTGTCTCCCTCACTCTCTTTACTAAGCTTCCTGGGAGAATCAAATAACATCATGGTTATGGAACAATGGAGAGTGACAGTCCTGATGCCAAAGGCTTTGGGCTCATCATCAATCTTTCACTTTCTTCCTATAAAAAACAATATTTTAAAAAGGAGGAAAACGCAATGTGGGCAAACATTACACACTTGAGGTTGAGGTCAGGCAATCTTCGGTGCCCTGAGAGAAAGGTTTGATTTTCCCAATTTCAATGAGGTTTTCCCTCATGAAAAGCACCCCCAGTCATCCCAGACCCCTGACATTCTCTACAGAAGCATCAGACAGACACTGAAACTCTCACTTTCCCCCAAATCACTTCTCTTAACTTTTCAACACCCTCCACCCTCAGCTCCCTACACAATTCATGGGAGGACTCATTTATTGCCTTGAATAACCATTTTCTAAACATCGAGCTCTTTACCTTCCCCAAAGTGGCCAGCAGCTTCCTGGCCACCACCTTTCCTTTTGACCCTATCTTTCCCCATTAGTCCCTGGTGGCACCTACTCTCAGCCCACCTCCCTTCCCCTGTTTCCCCTTAGGAGACAGCATGCTGGCTGTGTCGCCCAAGCCTGATGCTGGTGTAGGCGCTGGAATCAGCATGCAGCAAGCTCACAGTGCCCCTAGTCTGGGGACACGCTCTTCCTGACAAATGTAACCACCTCCCTGCCTAGAATACACACATGTCCTCCAGTGCATGCACAACCACCCAGCATCTTTCTTTGTGATGATGTAGCCAAAAATAAAGTAGGAACATCCAGGAAAACAAGTGGTCTGCATTTTTCCTTTCTGGTTTCTGCAAAGTCTTCCTCCCCACCAGGACATATGCTATTCTGATAGTATTTAATGAGCATCTACTATGTTCCAGCCACTGGGGACAGATGTGTTCTCTGCCCACGAGGAGTTTGCTTTCTGGTGGCTTTTATCTTGGGCAGGTGGGCCTAAGGTAACTTGGCTGACTCCAAACCCTTTTAGAAGAATACTTGTTGCTGGTGCCCAATAAACAGGAAGGCAACATCCTTATCCTCCTCCTGCTGCTACAAGACCTGGAAAAAGTCCCAGGTGGCTGCAGAATCAGAAATTGCCAAAGCTAAAAGAGAACATAAAATTCAGGCACAACCTAGTTCAATCAACTCGCTTTTTAGACAGATGAAGAAACCAAGGTCCAGAGAAGAAAATGCCATGTCCAATGTTTCACAAAGGCAGTGCCAGGAAAGGAGTTCGATTGTTGGACTCCCAGAGTCCAGTGTCCTTAACACACTGATTGATGAGCATGGACCATCAAATGCCTCCCTTGCATTCTAGCACCTTCCAACCTACAATGAGTCTCTCATTGGAGACTCTCAATAGTCCTGAAGGTGAACTGAATCAGTAACTAACTTTCCAGAAAAAATCTTTTTTTTTTTTTTTTTTGACTGAGTCTCCCTCTGTCACCCAGACTGGAGTGCAGTGGTACAATCTTGGCTCACTGCAACCTCCACCTCCTGGGTTCAAGCGATTCTCCTGCCTCAGCCTCCCGAGTAGCTGGGATTACAGGTGCGTGCCACCACACCTGGATAATTTTCGTATTTTTAGTACAGACAGGGTTTCGCCAGGTTGGCCAGCCTGGTCTCAAACTCCTGACCTCAGGTGATCCACCTGCCTTGGCTACCCAAAGTTCTGGTATTACAGGTGTGAGCCACCACATCTGGCCTCTTGAATTCTTAATCACACTATAATCCATCCCCAAAGTGCTTAAGCAATTTATCAGTAATGTTGGTTACTTCAAGAAGGAGCTATCAATTCGATCCCACAGATATTTCTCTTTTCCTTGAGACCATTTCCTTGTTGTGCCCTCAAAAGCAGAAGCTGGCATATTAGTCTCACTTGGGAGATTTCTTTTCAAACTATGCATTCTCCCCATACCTCCCCCACAGGTTCTGCTAAACCCCGAGAACAAGGTGTATAGTTGAAAATATTTCCTGGCTGGGAACGGCAGCTCATGCCTATAATCCCAGCACTTTGGGAGGCCGAGGTGGGTGGATCACCTGAGGTCAAGAGTTCGAGACCAGTCCGGCCAACATGGTGAAACCCCATCTCTACTAAAAATACAAAAATTAGCCAGGTGTGGTGGCAGGCACCTATAGTCCCAGGTACTTGGGAGGCTGAGGCAGGAGAATCACTTGAACCTGGCAGGTGGAGGTTGCAGTGAGCTGAGATCATATCACTGCACTCCAGCTTGGACGACAGAGTGAGATGCCGCCTCAAAAAAGAAAACAAAAAGAAAGAAAGTATTTCCTGGTTGATGCCTTGTGATTTCCACCTTCATCATGACTTTGAAAACCACTACCCAAAAAGTTGATCCGTTTTTCCTGGTGGCAATTTAGCTAGCTGCCACTAGGTGGAGAGAGGTGCTAATTAGGTCCATACAAGCCTGGCAGGAACAGCTGGAGACACTTGCCATTCTCCCTGTGCTCCTGGCAGACATCACTAATCAATACGGCATCTTTCCTCTAGAACCTACAAGCAGCCTCTGAGTCCCTCTCAACCCAGTGTTCCAGGGAGCCACCACCAGTCAGTCATGGCTGGCAGTTAGAAAGAAGCCTAATTTCCATCCTTAAATTGGTTGATCTTCATTTATATGCAGACATGCCTAACAGACTGAGATGAATACACAGGAGGAAAGTTTTCATAAATATTAGTACACCTGATCTAGCTAATTGTGCTGCTCCCACCCCCGACCCCTGGCTGACTCCATTGAAATAAAACACTCTGTAGGTGGTTATATGGTGTATTGGAAAGCATCTGCCCTGAAAAGAACACCAGCCAAAATTTTAATTAAGTCCAGCATTCAAATTCTGACTGATACTTTCTAGCTATGGGAATTTGGCCAAGTCATTTAGCCTCACTGAGTATCAGTTTCCTCAACTGGAGTCATAAATATTTCAAAGAGTTGCTGAGAGACGTTAATGGTACAGTCCATCGAGAGTCCCTGGCACATAGTAGAGACTTGACAAGTGCCACCTCCACTTGCCAGCCCCTAAACTTGGGCTCCCTCGCACAGCTTGCATACGGGGAAAATGCTCTTGAACTGGCGTTGGTTGAACACAGTACGTTGGAGCTGAAAGTGGGTGAGGTTCAGGTAAGGCAGAAATCAGATCTCCAAGGTCCCTGCACAGATGGGGGCAGACTTTCCTGCTGGCGCCCACAGAAATTCAGCCAACAACTAGAGATGTTTGTTCTGAGTAGGAGTCAGAAGCAAGACCAAGTTGCTGAGGTCTGGTCTCCCATCAGGGATGACAAAGGGGAGGCCAGGAAAAGGGGCAGGTCACAGGGCTGGTAGTTCCTGGTGAAAGCAGTGCAGGCCCAATCGCCGCTGGGCTTACGGCCAAGTGGATTAAACACTCAGTGCTCTGAAACCTGCCAGGCTGACCCCTGCTCAGCTCAATCCGATCTGCCAGGGACATTGGCTTGACGTGGTTAAGCAAGCCATTCAAGGTGATGGACGCCCCAATTACCCTGATGTGATCGTGACACATCATACACCTGTGTCCAAAATATTGCATGTACTCCATAAATATGTACAACTATTATGTATTCATAATAATTAAAAATAATTTTTGACTGGGCATGGTGGCTCATGCCGGTAATCCCAGCACTTTGGGAGGCCAGGCGGGTGGATCACCTGAGGTCAGGAGTTCAAGACCAGCCTGGCCAATATGGTGAAATCCTGTCTCTACTAAAAATACAAAAAATTAGCTAGGCATGGTGGCAGGCACCTATAATCCTTGCTACTCGGGAGGCTGAGGCAGGAGAATCATTTGAACCTGGGAGGCAGAGGTTGCAGTGAGCTGAGATTGCGCCATGGCACACCAGCCTAGGCAACGAGAGCAAAACTCCATCTCAAAAAACAAATAAATAAAAATAGTAATTTTTTAAAAAAGAGCACTGTGAAAGCAAAAGTATGCATATAAGAGGTATCTTTTGGCTGGGTGCAGTGACTCATGCCTGTAATTCCAGCACTTTGGGAGGCCGAAGTGGGTGGATCACAAGGTCAGGAGTTCAAGACCAGCCTGGCCAACATGGTGAAACCCTGTCTCTACTAAAAATATAAAAAATTAGCTGGGCGTGGTGGCAGGCACCTGTAATCCCAGCTACTCGGGAGGCTGAGGGAGGAGAATTGCTTGATCCCAGGAGGCGGAGGTTGCAGTGAGCCGAGACTATGCCACTGCACTCCAGCCTGGGCAAAAGAGCGAGACTCTGTCAAAAAAAAAAAAAAGAGGTATCTTTTGCTTGGCTCTTGTCCATATCTGCTGTGTGATCTTGAATAAGTCACTTTCCCTTTTTGTTCTCTGACTACACGGGTAGACATTAGAGCATCATGATTCTCTATGTTAATTGTTACACCCCACAAATGTGCCTTTGTTTCCTAATCATTAGCCGAAGACCAAGACCTTTTTGCCGAGGACAGGCCCACTGACTGGAGTCCCGCCCTATCTTTCTCTCAAAGCACAAGAATGAGTGGTCTATAGTTTCCTGTTTCTGTTTTTTTAAAGGAAACAATAATTTAAAGCCACCTGCAAAGGCATGAGGGCATAATCCTGGACATAAGTGGATTTGTTCCAACTTATTTTCTCAGTCTTCTATGGGATCATGTACTCTTAGCTAATTCTATGCAATGCTTGCCTTTATTGCATCTTTCCAAAAAATTCGATGTTGGTTTCCTAAGGACAGCTCTCTCTTCCACTCATCTGTGTGTGTGTGTGTGTGTGTGTATATATATATATATATATATATTTTTTTTAATCAAAAATATTTGACAACTGCAATTGCCATGAGGACATTATGGAGCAAACAAAATTTTATTTATTTATTTAGAGACAGGGTCTCACTATGGGAGCAAACAAAGTCTTATTTATTTATTTACTTAGACACAGCATCTAGTTAAGTTGCCTAAGCTGGTCTCAAACTCCTGAGCTCAAGTGAGCCTCCTGCCTCCACCTCCTAAAGTGCTGGGATTATAGGCCTGAGTCACTGCTCCTGGCTAGAATCTTTTTTTTTTTTCCAGTTAATTTAGAAAGTTTATTTTGCCAAAGTTGAGGACGCACACCCGTAACAGAGCCTCAGGAGGCCCTGATGACACGTGCCCAAGGTGGTCAGAGCACAGTTTGGTTTTGTACATTTTAGGGAGACATAAGACATCAATCAACATATGTAAGATGAACACTGGTTTGATCTGGAAAGGCAGCGCAACTCAAAGCGGGGAGTGGGATTCCAAGGTATATAAGACACAAATGGTTGCATTCTTTTGAGTTTCTTTTGAGTTTCTGATTAGCCTCTCTGAAGGGGGCAATCCAAAATGCATTTATGTCAGTGAGCAGAGGGGTGACTTTGAATAGAACAGGAGGCAGGTTTGCCCTGAGCAGTTCCCAGCTTGATTTTTCCCTTTAGCTGAGTGATTTTGGGGCCCCAAGATATTTTCCTCTCACGTTTCCTCCCTTTTGTTTTTAAAAATATTTCAGAGAAAGCATTTTAGAAGAAAATGAGTCCCTAGTATCAGGTTTCATCTGAGGATGAAACTTGGCTAAGATGGTTTATTGCTACAGGGGTAGGTCCGGAGTTATTAGGAAAGCTCATTTTTAGAAGGTTGTCAAGTCTCATGTCCTATGAAGAGAAAATAGGAGGAGGAAGGGAAAACAGCAACAACACACAAAAGAACAATCCTGGAAAATCAAGATATAGGCCAGAGTACTCCGAAGTTCACACATCAGCAAATAGGTACGAAAGTAGCTTCTGTCTGTAAATATGTTGTTATTTTTTTCTGAGGTTTAAGTTGTCTAGCTCCAGTTTGCAGGGCTTTATAAAAGCACAACTTAGTTTTCAGTGAGTCCAAATTAGGGAAAATGGGGAAAAAAGAAGGAAAAAATTTAAAACGTTATTTTGGAGACTTGTAGCCAAGAAAAATTAGAATTCAGTCCAAACTATAGAAAATAATAAAAATTGAAAAACATTAGGCAAGACTAGAATGTAACAACAGGTGCACTATAGTTTTTGAAACATAATGTTTCTCCAGTTTCCCATTTTTACTAAAGGTGAATCATGGTGTGACTGGTTTCCTTTATCATACTTGGCCTAACTTTTGCATAGAGTGCAGCAAGAATCTTCAACTGGTAAATGAAGTGAGTATTGCAAAGACAGCACCCCACCCCCAAGGTGACATTTAGTCTTAGGCCAAAGTCAACATCTTATACAGTAGGAGTGGAGTGTGTCAATTCATGAATAATCTGGTTAAGAGGTTAAGGGGTTGTAAGAAAGATAGTCGGCATTTACAAAATATTTAATCCAACAAAAACAGGAAACACATTCTTCTCAAACTCACACAGAACATTCACCAAGATAGATCATGTTCTGGGTTAGAAAACACACTGTAACAAATTTCAACAGAGATATGTCATACAAAGCATGCTCTTTACTACAATGGAATTAAAAAAGAAGCCCATGAAAGAAAGATAGCTGGAAAATTCCACAATATATGGAGATTAAAGAACACACCTCTAAATAACACCTGGGGCAAGGAAGAAGTCTCAAGAGAGGTTTTTAAATATTTTGGGCCAGGCTCAGTGGCTTACGCCTATAATCCCAGCACTTTGGGAGGCTGAGGCAGACAGATCGCTTGAGCCCAGGAGTTCGAAACCAGATTGGGCCACATGCTGAAACCCCGTCTCTACAAAAAATACAAAAATTAGCCAGGCATGGTGCCATGCACCTGTAGTCCCAGCTACTTGGGAGGCTGAGGTGGGAGGATCGCCTGAACCCAGGAGGTCAAGGCTGCGGTGAGCTAAGATGGTGCCACTGCACCCCAGCCTGGGCAACAGCGTGAAACCCCGTCTCAACAAAATAAACAAACATATTTTGAATTAAATTAAAATGAAAAAGCAGCCTATCAAAAAGTGTGGGATGTAGAAAAAGTAGTATTTAGAGGGAAATTTATAGCGTTGAATGCGTGTATTAGGAGAAGAGAGATCTAATTCAGAGAGGGATGAACAGGTGAGGCACAGGGGGGTTTTTAAACTGTTGCAGGGCAGGGGAGCCCCAAAATTGGGACATCGTACGGGAAGGTTCTTGGCTTTGTCCAGGAAAGAATTCAAGGGTGAGCTAGAGGAGGAAGAAAAAGGTTTATTGAGGCAGCAGGGTTACAGCTCCGTGACTGTCCCTACAGAGCAGGGCCACCCCATAGGCAGTGCTTGGAGAGCAGCAGCTCAGGGCAGTTCTACAGTCACATTCATACCCACTTTTAAATACATTCAAAGTAAAGGCAGTTTATTCAGAAATTTCTAGAAGAAGGGTGGTAATTTCTGGGTCATTGCCAGGGAATGAGGAAACTGTTCATGGTGCTGGTGCTCATGCCAGCCAGTCTTCAATCCAGCCCTGAGTCAAGCCCCACCTCTGAAGCTGAGTCCCACCTCCTATCTCAGAACTATCCTGCATGATGCTATAATGGTGGATACATGACCTGTTATGTTTGGCAAAACCCACAGAACTGCAGGACACAAGAGTGAACCTTAATGTAAACCTTAATGTAAATGGACTTTTGTTAATTATGATGTATTAATATCAATTCATCAATTGTAACAAATGTATCACACACTGTTAGTAATAGAGGAACTTATTGGCAGAAGGAGAGAGCTCTTACGGAACTCTCTGCACATTCAGCTCGATTTTTCTGTAAGCCTAAAACTGCTGTGAGAAACAAAATCCAACCTGGGCAACATACCAAGACCTTATCTCTACAAAAAATAAAAAATGAGCTGGGTGCAGTAACGCATGCTTGTAGTCCCAGGTATTCAGGAGGCTGAGGCAGGAGGATCACTTGAATCCAGGAGGTTGAGGTTGCAGTGAGTCATGATCATGCCCCTGCACTCCAGCCTGGGTAACAAAGCAAGATCCTGTCTCCAAAAGATAATAAAGTAAAAATCTACTAATTGAAAGGGAAAAAAGCATAGTATAATACCATTCTTAAGAAAAAGAAAAGAGACCTGTGTTTGTGTGTGTGTTAACATTAAAAAAAATCTCAAAAGCTCTATATCAAAATGTTTATAGAGGCAATTTTGTAGTTTTAGAATCATAGATGATCTTTCCACTTCCTGATTTCTCTGACTTTTTTCTTTTTGCAATGGGCATGTATTGCTGGAAAATACCACAGACAACTGTGAAATGATTTCATCAACAACAAAAAAAAGATAAAGAAGGAAACACAAAATCTGTTAAATATGATTTATGTTGGCCGAGGGTTAAAATGCATTTCCAGAATAGAGTTCAGAGAAAGGCTGGGCTGCTAGTTGCTGGTTTAAGGACAAAGGGTAAGTTTCAGGAAGCAGAAAGCAAGCAGATGAAATTCAGCACTGGGATCAGGGGAGTGTCTGATTTGCAAAAGGAAAATGAAAAGACAGCGCCTCCCTTCCGAGGAAACGAAACCAACAGCAGCCCAGGCTCAGTCAGCAGAAGAGATAAAAGTGAACAGGTCTGGGAGCCAGTTATGTTGCCACTGTCTCTCCTGTCGACGATGGATCTCAGAAGTACCCCAGCCAAATCTCTGGACAAGTTCATTGAAGACTATCTCTTGCCAGATACGCGTTTTCGCACGCAAATCAACCAGGCCATTGACATCATCCGTGGGTTCCTGAAGGAAAGGTGCTTCCGAGGTAGCTCCTACCCTGTACGTGTGTCCAAGGTGGTAAAGGTGAGTCCAGGCCTGCCTGGCCAGGGGAGGGGTGGCTGAACGCACAAGAGCTGAGATTGAGAATGAGAGAGAGAGAGAGAGAGAGAGAGAGAGAGAGAGAGAAAGAGAAACCTAGAACCCAGGGTGCAAATGTGAGTACAGACAGCTGAGATCTTCTGGGCTGGTGGTTTCTTATTTATCCACACAGTATGATAAAATAGATTCTGGGGTGAAATGCTACATCCCTATTATTAACAAGTGACCCTCCCCCGACCTTCCCGCTAAAGTTTATGAACCACTGTCCTAGGCCATGCCCATTTCAGAAAAAGGGAAACTGAAGCCCAGCTCTGGTAAACAACTGGCTAATTAGTGGCCAGGCTAGGGGCTCACCATTTCTGCAGTGAAGAATCATATGTTTTGAAAACAAATAGCACCTGCTGGCTGCAAGACCTTGAGCGAGTCACTTAACTACTCTGTGTCCCAGTTTCCTCAGCCATAATCCCCCATACTGTTGCAGTCTTGCCAATGCACCTTAATGTAGCAGCTTCTCATTGTCTGAATTAGTACCCAAGGTTCTTTGTCCTGCATCCAAGAAAATTAAGGAACATGGACACAAAGGTGAGCTTGGAGCAAAAGTTCAGTAAGCAAAAGAAGAAAGCTCTCTGTGCTGTGGAGAGGGAAGTCTGAGTGGATTGCCAGATTGCAGATGAATGCAAAAAACTTTTACAAGAAACTGCTCTCCTCCCTGTAACTGTTTGAGAAACTTGTTATCAATAAAGCTGTGCAACTCCCCTTACCTTATGCAGCTGTGGGTATGTCTCTAGGCAAGCACAAAGCGCCACTTCTCTTGTAGGTATAACTGTGGATTTGTTTCAGGTAAGCCCCACTCCCTGCGCCAGTTTCAGGCAGGCCGCTCCTCCAGGGCCCAGCCTTGACCGTTTACCTAATTGATTTTTCCCCTTCTTCCCCTCAATACCTCAGAGGGCCGTGCAGATTAAGTAAAATAGTAAGTGTAAACCATCCAGCATAAGCTAGTCTTGGGCATAGTAAAGGACAATGGGAAAAGAACACAGATCCTGGAAGAAGGCCCCCAGGTTTGAATTGCATCTGCCACCTACTAGCTGCGTGATGGGGCTGATATATTATCTCATTGAGCATCCATATTCCCATCTGTAAAATGGGGACTCATGATAATGGCACCCAAATCATAGCATCATTACGAGCATCATAGGAGTTTAAGACATGTGATGCCTTCAGAACAGTGGCTAATGCTCCATGATGTTAGTGATTGCTCCTGTCATTTTATTTCGGGAGGTTTGCCTCACTAATGTCAGGTATTATTCTTGTCTTCTTTTTCAGGGTGGCTCCTCTGGCAAAGGCACCTCCCTCAGAGGCCGATCTGACGCGGACCTGGTTGTCTTCCTCAGTCCTCTCACGACTTTTCAGGATCAGTTAAATCGCCGGGGAGAGTTCATCCAGGAAATTAGGAAACAGCTGGAAGCCTGTCAAAGAGAGAGGGCGTTTTCCGTGAAGTTTGAGGTCCAGGCTCTACGCTGGGAGAATCCCCGCGCGCTCAGCTTCGTGCTGAGTTCGCCCCAGCTGGGGGAGGGGGTGGAGTTCGATGTGCTGCCTGCCTTTGATGCCCTGGGTGAGAGCTCCCAGCTTCTTTTTCTCCCTCTTCCCATTTCTGAGCAGAAATCTCCCACAGCTTGAGAGCTTTTTGCCCCAACAGGGCATCCCTCTAAAGCAGGGTGGGAGGAGACCTTAGGATCTCTTCCAGGGCAAGAATGAATATGGTCATGATCTATCACAGGAGAGACACTAAACAGCAAATTGGCATAATGTGAGGACAAAGACATTTCTTACAGAACATCTGCAAGGCTTACTGGTTCTGTTTATGGTAAACTGTGTGAATTTTATCTTTCTAAAATCAGGCAGCAAAGATGTGGCTTAAAGTTCATGTTACTTTCATCTTTGTCGCAACATGATATCTCATCAAACTTGTATGCAGCACGTTGGGAGATAGATATTTGTAACCTGCAGGAACATTTGGACAGGAAGTGCAACCTCTCAGAGGCTCCCTCGCCACATCAGGAGAATTGGTAAAACCATACTGCCTATATCATATCATTATTTTAAGCGATAAATGATCATCTACATTCAGCTCTGATGAGTAATAGGTGTTCAAAAATAGGAACTTCCAGCCAAGTGTGGTGGCTCATGCTTATAATTCCAACACTTTGGGAGGTTGAGGTGGGAGGGTCGCCTGACCCCAGGAGCTCAAGACCACCCTGGGCAACAAAGTGAAACCTCATCTCTACTAAAAATTTTAAAACATTAGCCAAGTGTGGTGGTACATGCTTGTGGTCGCAGCTATTCAGGACGCTGAGACTGAACGATCACATGAGGACAGCCAAGGGTTCAAGGTGTCAGTGAGCCATCAATGTGCCACTGCACTCCATCCTGGGCACAGAGCAAGAGCAAGACCCTGTCTCAATCAGTCAGTCAATCAAAACTATGAATTTCCCAGCTATATACGAAGGTGCCTCAGAACACCACAGTGAACTCAGAGAGGGATACGGAATCGTTCAGATTTTAATTTGTTGAGGGAAATGCAATGACGTCTGCCACAAGCCAAACAAACAGCTACTATTAAATTGTTTGAACTTACTAATTAGTGGCTACTAATTAATAGTTGGTCATTAAACAATAATTAGTGATTAATTATCAAGTAATTAGTACTTAATTAAAGGTACTGTCACAGTTTCCTTTAGTCCTAGGGCAGCCATAAAAAAAAAGGTTGACACTCCAAAGACACCAGGGTATGAGAAAGTTTTGGATTCTCTCATTTGTGTCATCTCCTGTGTTGGAGGCTAGAGTACAACGGTTGTAAAAGACAAGAGGGAGAAGACTGGTCACAGTGGCTCACACCTGTAATCTCAGCACTTTGGGAGGCCAAAGTGGGGGGATCACTTTAGGTCAGGAGTTCAAGACCAGCCTGGCCAACATGGTGAAATCTCATTTCTACTAAAAATACAAAAATTAGCTGGGCATGGTGGTGCACGCCTGTAATCGTAGCTACTTGGGAGGCTGAGGCAGGAGAATTGCTTGAACCCAAGAGATGGAGGCTGCAATGAGCCAAGATCATGCCATTGCACTCCAGCCTGGGCAACAGAGTGAGACGCCATCTCGGGGAAAAAAAAAAAAAACGAAGTAGGGTGAAACAATAGACAGCCATGGGGGTTAGGGGGCTTTTCTAGACAGGATCCTGAGGGAGGTTCCCTGAGCCTGAGTGATGAGAAGGAGTGAGCCTTGGGAAGATCTGGAGGTTCTGGGAAGAGGAACGGCAAGTACAGAGGCCCTGCAGCAGCAGTGACCGTGGCACATTTGAAGAAGAGAGAAAAAGTCAGAGAAGTAGAAAGTGGGCAAAGGAAGCAAGAGAGGAGGTGAGGTGGGAGAGGTTCCAGAGACCAGATCACACTAGACATCATTGGCCACCATGAGGACTTTGGGTTTTAAAATTCCAGATGTTGTAGGATGCAGGAAGCAGCATGATCAGATTTTAAAAGTTCTCTCTAGGTGCCAGGTTGAGAACAGGCTGTGGGGGAACCTGTAAAGAGGTTGCTGCCATAGTTCCAGCGAGTGATGTGGTGGCGTGGATGGAGTGATGGCAGTGGAGAGGGCAGGAGGGAGGATCGGGAATAGACCTCAGGCTTCCCAATCCTGGGTTTGTTGCACTTTCCAATCAAATCCAATGGCAAGGGGGATTGTCCCCTCAGAGTGACTAAAGGAACTTCTGAGAAGAGCTGACACCTAAATTGTGGATTTTGCCTGAACAGGTCAGTTGACTGGCGGCTATAAACCTCGCCCCCAAATCTATGTCGAGCTCATCAAGGAGTGCGTCTCCCTGCAGAAAGAGGGCGAGTTCTCCACCTGCTTCACAGAACTACAGAGAGACTTCCTGAAGCAGCGCCCCACCAAGCTCAAGAGCCTCATCCGCCTAGTCAAGCACTGGTACCAAAATGTATGGCCCTCCTACCAGGCCTGGCAGATCCTGTCTCTACTGGGAGCAGAGTGGGGGTTGGGGGAGCAGAGAAAGAAGGGAATGAAGGAAAGAGGAGGGAGAGTGGTGGAGGGAAACAGAGGGAGGGAAAGAGGAGAGAAAGGAAAAAGAGGTGGAGAGGGTAGAGGGAGGAGGCTGCAACAGAAGGGAGAATGAAAGGGAAGGAAGAGAGGAAGGAAGGGATTTTGGTGTTCTGTTCACTGCAATATCCCCAGAACTTAAAACAGCCTGGTGCATAATAGGTATAAATAATTGTCGAATAAATGAATCAGTGCTACACACACACACACACACACACAGAGAGAGAGAGAGAGAGAGAGAGAGAGAGAGAGAGGCAAAGAGAGAGAGAGTCAACCACACTCTTCAGAAGGTGGATAAGTTAAAACAAGAGTTTCAAACAAATATATGTTCAGATGCTCTTTCCTCCCACTTACTGGCTAGCTGGCCTTAAGTAAGCAACTTAACCTTTCTGTTATTTCTGCTTTCTCATCTGCAATGAGTAGCATGCCACAGCTATAGTAACATGGCATATAGTTGGTCCTGATTAATGTGGCATCTTTTAGCCACCACAAGAGTACACATAATAAAAACTAACATGTATTATGTGCTTAGCTTATCTATGTTTTGCAGATGTGATATGCTTTTCTGTTTACTTTTAAATGCCCTGCATCTTAGTCAACTTTAGCAGTGATTCTGTAAGTTAGATAAGGTTAGGTATTATTATGAAACCCATTTTACACCAAGAGAAACTTGGGTCAACAAGAGAAACTCCTTGGGTCACATGACTCATTCAACCAATAAGTAGCGGAAGTAAAATTTGAATTTGGCTGGGCATGGTAGCTCACACCAGTAATCCCAGAACTTTGGGAGGCCAAGGCAGGTGGATTGCTTGAGCCCAGGAGTTCAAGACTAGCCTGAGCAACATGGCAAAACCTCATCTCTACAAAATAAACTAAAAATTTAGCTAGGTGTGATGGTGAGCACCTGTAGTCCCAGCTACTGGGGAGGCTGAGGTGGGAGGATCGCTTGAGCCTGGGAGGAGGAGGTTGCAGTAAGTCAAGACTGTGCTACTGCACTCCAGTCTGTATGACAGAGCAAGATCTTGTCTCAAACAAACAAAAACTCAAATTTCGGTCTACTGACTTAAGAGTTTGCCTGATAATAATAGGCATTCAATATATATTTCTTGAATGAATGAATGAATGAATGAATGAATGAAAATAATCAGGGATACATTTTCCAATTTAAAAGTAACACCTCTAGGTAAAAAGAGACAATCATTTAGTTGCTAGACTTCTAAGTGTTTGCTGTTCCATGAATTTTAATCATGGAGCCTGAGCATTGTAGAACTTACAAAAGCAGTTCTTGACAAAAGCAGCACTGGCCCCAGGGACATATTGAAAATTAATGAGGGTGTTTTTGGTAACCATGGTGATGGGAGGACATGGGTGCTACTTACATTTAGTGGAAAGAAGGCAGGAATACTAATTGCTGTACAGTGATTACGAGAGTCCTGCACAGCCAAGAATTGTCTTTTTCTTTCTTTCTTGATGCTTTTCTCCTTTAAAACAGGACAAGATTACAATATTTTAACTCCACTAACCACCATCATCACCACCTCCAACTTGTATGCTACATTTCTTGTATATTTCAAGTCTCTTTATATTTTCAAGTGCCTCGAAGTATTATTACTATTTTACAGCCAAATGTTTAGTTAATCTACTCACAGATTTACCACTTTCTTCACTATTCATTCTTTCTTACATCTCTAACATTCCATCTGGGGTAATTTTCCTAACTGACCATATATCCTTTGGGATTTCTTTTGATGATGGTCTATTGGTAGTAAACTCTCTCAGTTTTTGTCTGAAAATGTCATGCTTTTGCCTTCATTGTTGAAGGGTGCTTTTGTTGGGTGGTCATTTCAGTACACTAAATATATTATTCCATCTTCCACTGTCATCATTAAAAAGTCAGTTGCCAGTCTTTACTGTAGCTCTTTTGTAGGTAACCTATCTTATTCCTCTGGCTGCATGTAAAAGTTTTCTCTTTGTCTTTGATTTTGTTTAGCTTCAATCTGCTGTGTCTTAATGATGGGTTCCTATTATTTGTCCTGATAGGGATTCCTTTAAGAGTCCTGAATCTGTGGATAGATATCTTTAATCAGTTTTGAAACTTCTCAGCCATTCTTCTAAAATATTGATTCTCCCTCATTCTCTCCTCACCTTCTGGAATTCCAATTAAATGTATGTTAGACCCTACTCTATCTTTCATATCTCTATACTCTCTTCTGTATTTTTCATCTTTTTGTTTATTTTTCCATGCTTTATTCTGAATAGTTTCTTCTAATCTACCTTCCAATTAACTAATTTTCTCTTTAGCTATATCTAATTTGCTGTTGCACTATTAATTACAGTTGCCATTTTTATCCTGAAATTTCTATTTCATGTTTTTGTATCTGCCATGTTACTTCTTAGGGCTTTTAATTCCCTGCCAACTATTGAAAGTTCTTATTTTATCCTGTGAATATGATATTCCTACTTATTTTATTTTTTATTTTTATTATTTGTTAATCTTATGTTTTATTTGCACTTCTTTTCTGTGACATGAGCACACACAGATTCATGTGTATACATATATGGCTCTGATACCTGATACCTCTCCTTTCCTGTCCTCACTCAAACCACTGATCACAGAGAGAGGACTATTTTTTTTTTAATTTTTCTATTTCAATAGGTTTTTGGGGGAACAGGCGGTGTTTTGTTACATGAATAAGTTCTTTAGTGGTGATTTCCCAGATTTTGGTGCACCCATCACCCAAACAGTGTACATTGTACCCAGTGTGTAATCTTTTAACCCTTGCCACCCCCCACCCTTTCCCCCCAGTCTCCCAAGTCCCATGTGTCATTCTTATGCCTTTGCTTCCTCATAGCTTAGCTCCCACATATGGCCACATATGTGAGAACATACAATGTTTGGTTTTCCATTCCTGAGTTACTTACTTAAAATAATAGTATCCAATTCCATCTGAGTTGCTGTGAACGCCATTATTGTGTTCCTTTTTATGGTTGAGTAGTATTCCATGGTGTGTGCATGTGTATGTGTGTGTTTAACATTTTCTTTATCCACTCATTGATTGATGGGCATTTGGGTTGGTTCCATATTTTTGCAATTGCAAATTGGGGTGTTGTAAACATGTGTGTGCAAGTATCTTTTCTGTATAATGACGTCTTTTCCTCTGAGTGGATACCTACTAGTGGGTTTGCTGGATCAAATGGTAGATCTACTTTTAGTTCTATAAGGAATCTCCACACTGTTTTCCATAGTGATTGTATGAGTTTACATTCCCACCAATGGTGTAAAAGTGTTCCCTTTTCCCCACATCCAGACCAACATCTATTATTTTCTGATTTTTTATTATGACCACTCTTGCAGGAGCAAGGTGGTATCACATTGTGGTTTTGATTTGCATTTCCCTGATAATTAGGGATGTTGAGCATTTTTCCATATGCTTGTTGGTATTTGTATATCTTCGTTTGAGAATTCTCTGTTCATGTCCTTAGCCCACTTTTTGATGGGGTTGTTTGTTTTTTTCTTACTGATTCATTTGAGTTCTTTGTAGATTCTGGATATTAGTTGGATGTATAGATTGTGAAGATTTTCTCCCATTCTGTGGGCTGTCTGTTAACTCTGCTAATTATTTCTTTTGTTTTGCAGAAGCTCTTTAGTTTAATTAAGTCCCATCTATTTATCTTTGTTTTTGTTGCATTTGCTTTTGGGTTCTTTGTCATGAAGTCTTTGCCTAAGGAATGTGTACAAGGGTTTTTCCAATGTTATCTTCCAGAATCTTTATGGTTTCAGGTCTTAGATATAACTATTTGATTCATTTTGAGTTGATTTTTATATAAGGGGAGAGGTGAGGATTCAGTTTCATTCTTTTACATGCAACTTGCCAATTATCCCGGGATCATTTGTTGAATAAGGCGTCCTTTCCCCACTTCATGTTTTTGTTTGTTTGGTTTGTCGAAGATCCGTTGGCTGTAAGTGTTTAGCTTTATTTCTGGGTTCTCTATTCTGTTCCATTGGTCTATGTGACTATTTTTATACCAGTACCATGTTGTTTTGGTGACTATGGCCTTGTGGTATAGTTTGAAGTCTAGTAATGTAATGCCTCCAGATTTGTTCTTTTTACTTAGCCTTGTTTTGGCTATATGGGCTCTTTTTTGGTTCCATATGAATTTTAGGATTGTTTTTTCTAGTTCTGTGAAGAATGATGATGGTATTTTGATGGGAATTGCATTGAATTTGTAGATTGTTTTTGGCAGTATGGTCATTTTCACGATATTGATTCTACCCATTCATGAGCATGGGATGTGTTTCCATTTGTTTGTGTCGTCTATGAATTCTTTCAGCAATGTTTTGTAGTTTTCCTTGTAGAGTTCCTAGTTATTTTAAAGTCTGTATTCAGTCTTTCAATATTTAAAGTTTTGTAAGTTTATTACTATTTCTCTTTTTTCTGTTGGTCATAACTCTTAGTGTTTTGTTTCCTTTTGTACCTGGTTACATATGTGCTGGTCACTGTATTTGAAAATTATGTGTGAAATAATTTCAGGTTTTGGATTATGTATACTCCTCCAGAAAGAATTTCATTTGCTTCTCTGCATTTCTTAGGAACATTACAAGTCCTTCTTCTCAGTTAATTTTCATAGTATCTTTATAAGATAGGTGCTATTATGACCAGTCACTTAGCAGATGAAAATAATGAGGCTCTGTGAGTCTAAGTCATCAACTTAGAATCGGACAATGGTGAAGCCAGGATTCAAACTCACATCAATAAGAATCCAGCGCTCTTGACAAGGGGCCAGCACAGTGTTTTTTAAAAAACATAGTAGGCTAGATAGTAACAAAGGGCTAGATAGTAAATATTTTAGACTTTGTGGACTGCACAGCCTCTGTTGCAGCTACTCAACCCTGCCTTTGTAGCATGAATGCAGTCATAAACTATACATAAATGAATGAGCTTGGATTTGTTCCAAGGAAACTTTATAAAAACAGGTGGCAGGCTGGATTTGGCCCTTGAGAAATGGAGTTTACACAAAAGTTGAGCAAACCAATTTTTTTTCTGATTGTTTTTCCTCTTCTCAGTGTAAGAAGAAGCTTGGGAAGCTACCACCTCAGTATGCCCTGGAGCTCCTGACAGTCTATGCTTGGGAGCAAGGGAGCAAGGAAACAGATTTCAACACAGCCCAGGGATTTCGGACGGTCTTGGAATTAGTCATAAACTACCAGCAACTCTGCGTCTACTGGACAAAGTATTATGACTCTCAACACCCCATTATTGGACAGTACCTGAGTAGGCAGCTCAGGAAACCCAGGTATGCTATCCTCACGTGGCTTAGCTCCTCTATGTAAATGAGCACCTGGACACAGGTACAGTGCCTTGGAAATGGAGGAGGTGGGAGGGCTCCCCACTTAGTGAGAATCTCCTCTTGCCTGTCATTCGTACTGGGCATTTTACTACTGCCACCTGATTTAAACACCTACCTCAAACCCTGTGAGGCAGGCACTATCATTTTATAGGTGAGTAAACTGAGGTTCTGAGAGGTAAGGAGATTGTCCAAACCTTAACAGAAAATGAGTGAAATAGCTGGAATTTGAACTGAAATAAGAACAGCAGCAACAACAATGATAGTAATTGTTCCCAGGTATTGAAAGCTTGCTGTAAGACTAACACATGCTAATATAATAGTAAAAATTTTTATCAATATTACTGACATGTATGTTATATTGTAGTCACTGTGCTGAGCATTTCACATAACTGGGCTTTTTCTATCCTCACACCATAGCCTTTGAGATACGTATGTGGAACTATCTCCATTTTACAGATAAGAATCCTGAGGCTTAGAGAGTTCAAGTGACCTACCCAAGGGCACATCACTGATGGCAGAGGTGGGATTCAAACCCACATCTGTCAGCGGCAAGTGCAAGGCTCCTTCTCCTCATGCTCACGGCCCCCTGGGGAATAGGGCACTGGGGACATACCCCAGGGAGTCCTTCCTCATGCTCTGAGTCCCAGTCCCTCCCAGGCTGCTATTTTGCTCTCCAAGGAGCACCTGGACTCCCTGGACTGAGCCCCAGCTTCTCACCTGTCCCTCTCTAAATGTTGCTCTGCAGGCCTGTGATTCTGGACCCGGCGGACCCTACAGGAAACCTGGGTGGTGGAGACTCAAAGGGTTGGAGGCAGCTGGCACAAGAGGCTGAGACCTGGCTGAATTACCCATGCTTTAAGAATTTGGATGGGTCCCCAGTGAGCTCCTGGATTCTGCTGGTGAGACCTCCTGCTTCCTTCCTGCCATTCATGCCTGCCCTTCTCCACACAGCTTGAGACATATAGCTGGAGACCATTCTTTCCAAAGAACTTACCTCTTGCCAAATTCCATTTGTATTCACATAGTTACAGGCTGTGCTCCATATTTAACAGTCATTTTGGTCACAATCGAGGGTTTCTGGAATTTTCACATCCCTTGTCCAGAGTTCATTCCCCTAAGAGTAATAATAATAATCTGTAGCACCATTTACCGACTGTCTGCTTCGGGCTCAGGTTCTGTCCTAAGCCCTTTAACATACACCATCTCTTTAAATATTCACAACAATCCCATGAGGCATGTTTTCTTTTTTTTAATTTTTGTTATTTTAGATTCAGATGGCACATGTGCCATTTGTTACACAGCTATATTGTGTAATGGTGTGATCCTGTCACCCAATTAGTGAACAGAGTACCCAAAAAGAGTTTTTTCAACCCTTGCCCTTCTCCCTCCCTCCTCCCTTTTGGAGTCTCTAGTATCTATCGTTCCCATCTTTAGCAGATGTTACGTATTTGGTTTTCTGTTTCTGGGTTAATTCACTTAGGATAATGGCCTCCAGTTGCACCCATGATTTCATTCTTTCTTACGGTTGTATAATATTCCATGGTGTAGATATACCACATTTTCTTTATCCAGTCCACACTGATGGGCACTGAAGTTGATTCCATGACTTTGCTATTGTGAATAGTGCTGCGATAAACGTATGAGTGCAGGTGTCTTTTGATGTGATTTCTTTTCCCTTGGGTAGATACTCAGTAGTGGGATTGCTGAGTTGAATGGACATTCTGTTTTTAGTCGTTTGAAAAGTCCCGTGAGGTATGTTCTCTATCGTTCCCATCTTACAGATGAGATAAAGGCTCAGAGAGGTGAGCTCACTTGCTCAAGGACATCACTAGTGGTGGAAATGGGATTCAAACTCAGTGGACTCTAAAGCTAGTGCTCATGTCATGGTGCTAAACAGCCAATCTTGTCTCATCCTCACCTCTCATCTGACCAGTGGGAGACTCTGAGCAGCTGAGTGACTTGGGCTAAATAGGGGCAAAGGACCCAGTCTTGGATCTTTCCACCCCCAAGCAGGAATCTATCTGATTCCAGGGGATTGATGATGTTGCAGATGGCTAGGAAACAGACTCCAGGATGGAATTTAGTGTGCAGGACGTTCTGGGGGAGAGCCACTGGAACCAGCACTCAGGGAAAGGAGGGGAAAAAAGGATAGGAAGAAAGAAGGAAAGAGCATAGGGAGAAGTGAACAGGGATGCAAAGCAAATGCCAGCTTCAGCCAACTTCAAGGACAGCCCTGGAGCTGGAATGGCCTTTAGAGCTGCCCTATGGCGACAGAACTGGCCAGGCCTCTATACCTCTACATGGACCACTCACTGTGCTTGGGCACCTGGGAAAGGGCATGGCCTTGAGCAAAAGGCTCTCTGCAGCTGAGGCAACCCCTAAATGGGCTGAGGGCTGAAGTCTGTCTGCTGATCACCATCCCAGCAGCTGGGGTTTGTTAGTCTTTCCTCAAAGGGGGATCCAGATGGCACGTCACAGTGTCCACCGTAAACGCTCACTGAATCCAGCTGCAAGGTAGGAAGACTCCCTGATGTGATCATGTGTCTCACCCTTTCAGACTGAAAGCGATAGTGAAGACGATGAGTCCTACGATCCCAGGAGGTATCAGCAACGCGGTTACATCCAAACATATGAGGGCCCTTATTTCTCTCAGAGCCCCAGCACACTCCAGGCAGCATCCACTCGACAGGCAGAAGAGAACTGGACGTGCACCATCCTCTGAATGCCAGTGCATCTTAGGGGAAAGGGCTCCAGTGTTATCTGGACCAGCCCCTGCATTTCCATGTCGGACGCTTGATCCAGAGAGGACAAAGGTCCTCAGTGAGCTGGTGTATAATCCAGGACAGAACCCAGGTCTCCTGACTCCTGGCCTTCTATGCCCTCTCTCCTATCATAGATAACATTCCCCACAGCCTCGCCTCATTCCACCTATTCTCTGAAAATATTCCCTGAGAGAGAACAGAGAGATTTAGATAAGAGAATGAAATTCCAGCCTTGAATTTCTTCTGTGCACCTGATGGGAGGGTTATGTCTAATGTATTATCAATAACAATAAAAATAAAGCAAATACTATTTATTGGGTGTTTATTAACTTCAAGGCACAGAGCTGCCAAGAAGTACAGATGCCTATCTAGGGGTGTGTGTGTGTGTGTGTGTGTGTGTGTGTATACATTGATTCAACAAGAAATATTTATTGAGCACTTACTATGTGCCAAGCATAGCTCTGGGCACTGGGAACATAGCAATGCACAAAAGCAGACAGAAATCCCTATCCTCATGACCCTGCAGAGCCAAGGCTTCCAGAATTTTTTAAGTAAAAAAAAAATCCCTGTCCTTATGGAGTTGACATTTGTGCAAAACATCTTAATATTAGATGGTTTTCCTATTACTAATAATTCTGAAATAAGCATCTGTGATTTATCCTTTCTCCATATCTCTGAGAAAAATTCTAGAACCTCTCTGTGTGACACAGTAGCCACTAGCCACATGTATCAAGTGCTTAAAACATAGCTAGTCTAAATCTACATGTGCTGTGAGTGCAAGATATATACTTGGTTACTAAGACTTAGTACAAATGAAAAGAAGGCCAAGTTCTTGCCAACCGATAATTTGTTTAATTGTGTGCTGAAATGACAATTTTTAAATATATTTGAGTTAAATCAAATGAACTTCTCTTTCTTTTCCCTTTTTAATTGTGGCTACTAGAAAATGTGAAATCACACATGTGGCTTGCATTATATTATGTATTTCTATTGGACAGCTCTGCCCTCCAAGGTAAATCACTGGATGAAAGATTCGACTATACTGACTTACATTGCCACATTATCACACTGTCCTTGGGACCAAGCATCAGCATATCATTCATAAGACTCTAAAATATAAAACTCTCATAAATACTCACAAAAGAACTTGAATGCTCAGATCACCTGAGTTGCTGGTCACATGGGTGGCTGGAAAGCAGTCTTTGGTCTGTCCAGATTATATTCTTCCATTTAGTCCCCCAGCATCCCTGTGAGATGGGTTTTGTTGTTATTCTCATAATAGTAAGTGGAATAACTTGAGGTTCTAAGAGGTTGCAGGGCTTGCCCAGGGTCACCCAGCTGGTCAGGGGCAGAGTCTGAACTTGAACCTCTAATCCTTCTCTTTCTAAAGCTCATGTTCTTAATCACTGCAGTATGGTCTCAATGTGTTCTCATTCATTGAATTCCTATGTTTTCCTACTCTGGCGCCATGAGAACCAGAAGCACCAATGTCCAAGGGCAGGGAAAGATGAATGTCCCAGCTCAACCTGAGCACACATTCACCCTTCCACGGCCTTTCTGTCCTATTTGTAGACTGGATTGGATGATGCCAGTCTACTGATTCAAATGTGAATCTCTTTCAGAAACACCCTCACAGATACACTCAGAAATGGTGTTTTACCAGCTATCTGGGCACCCTTAGCCCAGTCAAGTTGTCACATAAAATCAATCATTGCACACTACATGCCGATAGGCAAGTGTGGATATCCCAGTGTAATGGCTTCATTGTATTTTACCGTGTGGAAAATGCACTTATGTTGCCTTTTGAGAGTGTTTCATTTTATAGCAGTGCCACAACCAACAGTAGGTTAATGGAATCAGTAATCAGTTGTTTGATCGAAGAGCCACACGGCCACAGGATCAGCCTTCCATCTACAACAGCACCCAGGAGTGCCCCAGGATTGTTTTTCAAAGGGCATAGACATTTTTGCTGAAAATGACATGGGCTTGCTCCAGAGTCCTGGAGGGGTCTGTGTTCTAATTCTCTAATTAGATATTACCATAATCTCTGAATGACATGTTTTCCCATGACCAACACTTTGGACACCATGGGGCCTGTCAGGCTGGTGTGGCCCAAGTAGAGGGGTGACTTGCACTGAAGCCTATACCAGTTGCAGAGCCCTTTAGGATTTAATAAGAGGGTGCTAATTTCTGTACTTCCCTGGCTCTGAGATGTAATAGCGGTTTTGATTTGCTATCCTGGCCAGGGAGGTGACATTTTCAAAGGTATCCCCATGACCTTCCTCACTGTGATAGCCCTCACTTAACACTCAGGCCAATGTGGGGTAGTGTCTTTTACCAAGCATGTCCTTTTTGAATATACCTTCAGGGGACAGGGAAATGATCACCAGGTTGGTCCACAGACACAGTGGGCATATTACAAGCCTGACTTGGCCAGGGCTCCATTTTTCACTCTTGGCTCCTATATACCCCTACTCTGATGAGGACAGAATCTGATGACGCTTTGGGTTTTCATGCATCGTTATCAATGTTGATCCTCTGCTCAACAGTCTTAGAAATGTTGAGTGATTCCCCTTTTCCAGTGTTAACATCCTCTGAATAAATGGCTATAGGTCCTTTGGGGGAAACCATTACTATATATGCTATGGTGTCACAGGGTCTTTTCCCAAGGGGACTCTGCCTCCTGCTTAGGTTGTTTCCACTGGATTATTGTGAATAGTGCTGCAGTAAACATGGGAATGCAAGTTATCTTTTTGATATCCTGATTTCAATTCTTTTCGATAAATACTCAGAAGTGGTATTGCTGCAACATATGGTAGTTCAAAATTTTTGTTTGTTTCAAGACGGAGTCTGGCTCTGTTGCCCAGGCTGGAGTGCAGTGACGTGATTTCGGCTCACTGCAAGCTCCACCTCCCAGGTTCACACCATTCTCCCGCCTCAGGCTCCCGAGTAGCTGGGACTACAGGCACCCACCACCACGCCCGGCTAATTTTTTGTATTTTTTAGTAGAGACGGGGTTTCACTGTGTTGGCCAGGATGGTCCCGATCTCCCGACCTCATGATCTGCCCACCTCGGCCTCCCAAAGTGCTGGGATTACAGTTGTGAGTCACCATGCCCGGCAGTAGTTCTATTTTTAATTTTTTGAGGAACATCCATACTGTTTTTCACAGTGGCTCACCAACAGTGTGCAAGAGTTCCCATCTCTCTACATCCTCACACTTGTTATCTTTTGTTCATTTTTTAAAAAAATGATAGCCATCCTACCAGGGGTAAGGTGATACTGCATTGTGATTTTGATTTGCATTTCTCTGATAATTAGTGACATTGACTATCTTTTCATACACCTGTTATCCACTCGTATGTCTTCTTTGGAGAAAGATCTATTCCAATCTTTAGCCCATTTTTAAATCAGGTTATGAATTTTTTTGCTAGTGAGTTGTAGGAGTTCCTTACATATTGTGGAGATTAACCCTTATTAGATGTATGGTTTATAAATATTACCTTCATTCCATAGATTGTCTTTGCAGCCCATTGATTGTTTCCTTTGCTATGCAGAAGCTTTTTAGTCTGATGTAGTCCCAGTTGCCTATTTTTGCTTTTGCTGCCTGTGCTTTGCATACATGGCCACCTGATCTTTGACAAGACTGCCAAGAATACACAATGGGGAAAGGACAGTGTCCTCAACAAATGGTGTCTGGAAAGCTGAATGTCCACATGCAAAAGAATAAAACTGGACCCTTACCTTACACCACACACAAAATCAACTCAAAATGGATTAAAGACTTAAACATGAGACCTGAAACTGAAACTACTAGAAGAAAACATGGGGAAAACTTCATGACATTGGTCTTCCCAGTGATTTCATGGATGTGACACCAAACGCACAGACAACAAAAGGCATTTATGTTCATATGGCATGTGAGGAAGGGGTTCAGTTCCAGTTCTTCCAATGTGGATGCTCAGTTATCCCAGCAGCATTTGTTGAAGGGACCATGCTCTCTCTACTTCTTTGTAAAACCACCTCTTAAATATTCCCAGAGTCCCTCTATGTGGGATTCTGTTTCTGGACTCTGCTCTTTTCCATGGGTCTATTTTTTGTGTCCTTGAGTTAATACAGCCTTGTCTTAATTACTACAGCCTTATAATTCTTAGTATCTTTGGGAGAACTCTGTTCTCTTTTTATCAAGTCTTTGGTTCCTCTTGGCCCTTTTTATTTCTACATTAATTTTATACTCAATTTGTTAAGCTCCTCCCAAAATATGGGGAGGCATTTGATTAGAATTACACAGATTAGCTTGGGAAGAATAACATCTATATTATATAGATAGATAGATAGATCCATATAGAATTTGATGATTCTGACCCATGAACTTAGAGTTTCTTTTCATTAATTTTAGTGTTTAGTGACAGTGACAATGTTTTATCATTTTCCCTGGAGAGGGCTCTCATGGTTTTTGTCATATGTATTCCTAGGTATTTGTTTCAGTACTATTGTACTTGGCATGCTTTCTTTAATTTCATTTTGTAATGGTTGGTTCATGGGAGATTTAAACGTTTTCAGTGGTGATATTTGGCTATAGCATTATAGGTGATCTTTATACTTTTCTAAATTTTCTGTGGCCATGGGAAATAACAAAGACACTTTTCTTGCAAAAAAAAATAGCTTTTGACAAGTATTTCTCTCAGCTAAGCTCTGATAGTTTATGCAAAGTTGGCAGGCACAGGCTACAGAAAGCCCTGGAGTGCTGTTGTTTGGAGCTGCTGGTTCAAGGACAAATTCACAAGATTTGGAAACAGAGGAACAAGTGTGTAAGGACAAGGGAAACTATCATATAAAATTGAAGCACCTGAGCTGGAAATTTCTGAGATAATTTTCCCCCAGAGATAAATTTCCTCAGCTCCTCCCTGATGAGAAAACAAAACTAAGAGAGTTAACGTTTAGCCAACAGAAATGAGAGTGAAGTTCATGGAAGAAATTAGGACACAGCGGAAGTGTTCAAAATGAGGAAACGTTCAATGTCAAGTTTGAGGTCCAGGGTTGATGGGTGAACTCTGCACACTCAGCTTCATGTTAGGTCTCCTAGCTCAATGAGGGGATGAATTTTGATGTACTGCTGTCTTTGAGGCCCTGTGTGAACTCTCCCAGACCCTCCCCCTTTTCCTCACACAAATCCCCTCCTTGCACAGCCCTCACACCTGTCTGTGAGGTGCCAGGGTCCCCTTTCCCAGCCAGCCACAGGCCAGTATTGCCCCTCTCCAAACTTCCCTTCAGGCAGATCAAACCCAGGGCTCTGGAGTCAGACTGCCTGGGCTCAAATCCTGCTTCTGAATCTTACGAGATGTCAAGTCACTTACCTAACTCCTTGGTGAAACAGGCTCTCCTCTGTCAAATGGGAGGGCATGCTTTGGGAGGCCAAGGCAGGAGGATTGCTTGAGCCTAGGAGTTCAAGACCACCCAGGGTAAGAGAGTGAGGTCCTGTCTCTATAAAAATAAAAAAAATTAGCCAGGTGTGGTGGCTCATGCCTATAGTTCTAGCTACTCAGGAGGCTGAGGAGGAAGAATTGCTTAAGCCCATGAGGTCAAGGCTGCAGTGAGCCATGATCAAGCCACTGCACTCCAGCCTGGGCAACAGAACAAGACCCTGTCTCAGAAATAAGTAAATAAATAAATACATAAATAAATCTGGGTGCAATTGTGGCTCTTAGTGTTATAGAGAGGACTGAATGAGCTAATGGATGATGGATTTATGCCAGTACCTCACATATAGCTTATCCTGAAGGAAGTTAGAGCTTATTATGATGATTATTCAAAAAATATTTATTAAAGGTCTGCTGTGGGCCATGTTCTGGCTCAGTGCTGGGGATGCAAAGATGAGCAACAGACTCCTCAGGGACAATTGTCTGATGAGGTAACAGGCACTATTTATGAGTGGTCTAATCAATAGAGTTCTATTTATCTTATAATTATCTAATAAATGATCTAATAATTTACTAAAGCGCTAATAAATCTGATGGCAGGAGCCTGTGGGGGGCAATGGCCAGTTCTCACTATGGTACCCAGGCTGGTCTTGAACTCCTGGGCTCAAGCAATGCTTCTGCCTCCACCTCCCAGCATTCTACAATTACAGAGGCATGAAAAACTGCACTTGGCCTAAAATTTTATGTTAATAAAAAAATGCATGTGTTTGAGGAGTACGACATGATGCTTGAACATCATACTGTGTCAGGGGAAACCAGCCCCCGATACTTCAAAGTAGATTCTTTTCTATTTTCCCTAAGTGTTGGCTGGTCTGAGAAATAAAGGGCAAGAGAACAAAAGGGAGAAATTTTAAAGCTGGGTGTCCAGGGGAGACATCACATGTCAGCAGGTTCCGTGATGCCCCCTGAGCCATAAAACCAGCAAGTTTTTATTAGCAATTTTCAAAGGGTAGAGAGTGTACAAATAGGTGTGGCTCACAGAGATCACATGCTTCAAGGGCAACAAAAAGATCATAGAGCAGAAGGTCAGGGTGAGATCACAAGGTCAGGGTGAAACTAGAATTACTAATGAAGTTTCATGTCCCGCTGTGCACGCATTGTCATCGATAAACATCTTAACAGGGTTCAAGAGCAGAGAACTTGTCTGACTAGAATTCATCAGGCTGGAATTTCCTAATCCTAGCAAGCCTGGGGGCGCTGCAGGAGGCCAGGACGTAGTTCATCCCTTATCTGCAATGGCATAAGGCAGACACTCCCAGAGCACCCATTTTAGAGACCCCACACTGGGAATGCATTCTTTTCCCAGGACTGTTAATTATTAATATTCCTTATCGGGGAAAGATTTCAGTGATACTTCTCTTACCTATTTTCAGTAATAAGAGAAATAAGGCTCTGCCCTACCTGGTTCCCAGGCAGTCAGACTTAATGGTTATCTCCCTTGTTCTCTGAACATCGCTGTTATCCTGTTCTTTTTCCAAGGTGCCCAGATTTCATATTGTTCAAACACACATGCTTTACGAACAATTTGTGCAGTTAACACAATCATCACAGGGTTCTGAGGTGACATACATCCTCAGCTTATGAAGATGACGGGATTAAGAGATTAAAGTAAAGACAGACAGGAAATTATAAGAGTATTGATTGAGGAAATGATACATGTCCATGAAATCTTCACAATTTATATTCTTCTGTCACGGCTTTAGCAGGTCCCTCCGTTCGGGGTCCCTGACTTCCCACAACATCACTGTATACCTGAAATTAGCATCGATTCTAATTCTCTGGTCACACGTCATTCAGAGCATAGGATCTTCGGTAAATTTAAGAAGTGCCTCTCTCCCTACTTTTAGCCATGTGACTCCCAGAATCCTGTGAAAGTCAAGATCTTGTGTTTGGCCATAGGAGACTTCTATTCACCATCTTTGCTCTCTCCCACAAATGGTGAGGTCTCCACAGTCTCCCACATGACAGCTTTGTACTAAAATCAACCTTACTCTATAGAACATGCATGATTATGGCAGGACTACTATGATCTTGGTATATCACATGGGACAAAGTTTGATGTATTAGTTAGGATAACATTAGCTGCTGTAACAAGCAGTCCCCCAAGCTGCAGCATGGCTCAGATGCAGTATAGGTGTCTTTTTCACTTATATCAAGCAAGAATTATCAGATTTTCTGATTTTTTCCCCGCTGTGTAGGGAGAAGTTGTCAGAGGTCACATCACAGTTCACAGCAACCATCTATGTTTGGGAGCAAGGATGCTGGAAACAGAATCCAGCATAGTTGTAGCTTGTCCAAAATTACAGACACCTTTGCATTTACTGAACTGAATCCTATGACTTGAAGACCAAAGACTGTATCATGCCTAAAGGGACAGCCTCAGAACTGTGGATGCCTGTCCCTCCTGGTTTGGGTTTGTGCTGACCATAGGCAAATCCACTGAACTCAGGATCACTGTATAAAGTGACATATTGAGCCTGGTGCCAGAATAAATCTGAACAAAATCAGGGTTCATTTTAATAGCAACAGGCTGCTAATGCAGGCATCAACTCCATCAAACTGTGTTCCTTCAAATGTTATGTTCCCCTGGGAGTATCCCACACCCTGACATCACACATTCACTCAGTGAAACCCACATTCATTCGGGGAGCTCTTTCTCTTTCTCTTTTCTCTAATACACACACTCTCCTTGGTTAGCTGGCTGCTGATCGACATTTCTGGATATACTGGTTTTCGGGAAAATAGGATGGTTGGCTTCCAACCCCAGATTTTTCACTGATAGGTTCCATATTTACACCATCTTGGCCAAAGTCTCTGGGTCACCATTTCCATACATACCCACACACTATAAAGAGATGCTTTTTCGGAGCCTTCTGTTCATGCAGTCTGGAATTGTATTTACTTTTGTTTTGGGGCATCCTGGGTAGCTCATTCCACTAATAGGCATAACCATAACCATTGCAGTCTCCACTTATTGACATTTACAACTTTCCAGACACATGCTAGGGAACTTACATTCATTATTTCATTTAATTCTCACATCACAACCTTGTGAGGTGGAGGAGCATGATGGAAGGAGGAAGGAGCTAAAAGCAAGGAATCTGGAGTCCAACTGCCTGGGTTCAAATCCTGGCTCTACCAATTACCAACTCTGTGACATGGGGCTAATTTCCTAACCTCTCTATGCTATTTCTGTATCTCTAAAAGGAACCTGATAATAGCATCTACCTCATAGGATTTGTATGAGGATTAAATGAGTTAATATTGGCCGGCATGGTGGCTCAAGCCTGTAACCCCAGCACTTTGGGAGGCCGAGACGGGTGGATCACGAGGTCAGGAGATCGAGACCATCCTGGCTAATACGGTGAAACCCCGTCTCTACTAAAAAATACAAAAAACTAGCCGGGCAAGGTGGCGGGTGCCTGTAGTCCCAGCTACTCGGGAGGCTGAGGCAGGAGAATGGTGTAAACCCAGGAGGCGGAGCTTGCAGTGAGCTGAGATCTGGCCACTACACCCAGCCTGGGGGACAGAGCGAGACTCCGTCTCAAAAAAAAAAAAAAAAAAAAAGAGTTAATATTTATAAAGTGTTTGGAATGATACCTGACGTCTGGTAATTGTTTGATAAATAAAATCCATTTTAATGATGAGGAAACAGACTCAGAAGAGGGCACTCATTTGCTCATGTGGTACAGATAGGTTCCAGACTCAAACTCAAGACCATCTGACTCCAAAACATCTAAAACTGTTGCCCTGCATTCTCTTCATTTGACAGATAATAAAACTGAGGCTCAGAGAAGCTAAGTGACTCACCTGGGACTGCACAGCAAAACAACACGAGCAAGACCTAGGGTCTCCTGACTGCCAGAGCAGAGATGCTTCTATAGGCTTTTCTCACTGATGCTCTCTGGGCAGACAGGCTGCTTAATATGAGAGTGAGCACACACTCCTTTTTTCATTTTCAGGTAAAACTGACACCGGTTGGCAGAAGGCACTACACCAATAATTAGTGAACATGTGGTGAATTTGCAGCAGACAAGAGGAGCCTCATTATCCCATATTTTCCAGGTTGCTTAGGGAGGCAGGAATCACAGCAAGGAAAATCTTCAATAATAAACAGACGTCTCATAAAATTAATTACAACCCAACCTCTCTCTCTACTTAAAATTAGCATCTATTTCCAGCTCTGCTTTCAATGCCCCCATATGCATACATGTGAACTCCCTCCCTCTCTTCCTCCCTCTCTCCTTCTCTCTTTCTCTCTCCCTCATTAAAAAATAAAATTTAAGAAAAAAATACTAGGTAGATTTACACAAATAGTGGGATCTCAGTCTTGAGTTAGCTATGTATGACTGAAAAGGATGCTGTGGTTTAATCTTAATAATCATCATAAAAACAATGACATGGCCAGTCACAGTGGCTCATGCCTATAATCCCAGCACTTTGGGAGGCCGAGGTCGGCAGATCACTTGAGGCCAGGAGTTCGAGATCAGCCTGGCCAACATGGTGAAACCACGTATCTACTAAGAATACGAAATTTAGCTGGGCATCATGGCCATCCCCTGTAATCCCAGCTAATCAGGAGACTGAGGCAGGAAAATTGCTTGAACCTGGGGAGTGGGGGTTGCAGTGAGCTAAGTTTGTGCCACTGCACTCCAACCTGGGCAACAGAGCGAGACTCCATCTCAAGCAAACAAACAAAAAACACAATAACATAAAAGTAATAAAAACAAAACAACTGCTATTTACTCAGTGCTTATCTGATGCCAGCCACTTTGCTAAACCTATGAATGCATTATTTCCCCGTTGCTACAGATGAGAGAATTGAGGTTCAGACAGGTTGAAGTCATTGTGCCCAAAGTCATACAACTGGTGAGTGGCAGAGCTGGTATGCAAACCCTAAACTGCCAGCCTTCAAAGCCTATGCTCTTAGTCTCTACCCTGCTGTCTTAGTGCTTCCTTGTCCATTTAATTAAGCTCCATAGGCACACATTCCCTGCCCTGCTTTGCTGTACAGTCCCAGGCAAGTCACTTAGCTTCTCTGAGCCTCAGTTTCATAATCTGTTAAATGGAGGTAATGCAGATAATTCCCAGTTGTGATGAAGAATCAACATAGAAATCTGCCATTTCCAGCCTATTATGCAATTCCTCAAGCACTGTGACTCCAAGTGGCATCAGCTCCTGGAAGAACACACTGTCTTACTGTCGTTCCCTCCTTTGTCAATGGATCCCCCCTTGAACCTCACTCTATCCCTGCTCTCAACCCCCATGTACCGCCAGCTGATTAAATAAAATATTTTTTGAATATCATAAGTGTCATGAGTAAGGTTTCTTAGTGTTGATGTAGAGGAACAAAACAGAATTGTGAAATGAGAATCACTGCAGCTATCATTAAGTCCCACCTACCTGCCCAGCAGTTGCTAGATTGGCCAAGTTTTCCCCGTGAAGAGCAATATAGTAAATATTTTAGGCGTTATGGGCCATCCAACCTCAGTTGGACTCTTCATCTCTGCTGTTGCTATAATGCAAGCAACCATAGACAATATATAAACAAATGGGTGTTGTGGCATTTCAATTAAACTTTATTTATGGACACCGAATTTCATAATTTTCATGTCACAGAATATTCTTCTTTTATTTTTAATATTCTTCTATTGATTATTTTTTTCTTAACCATTTAAACATGTTAAAAAGTACAACAGTCAGGTGCAGTAGCTCACACCTATAATCCCAACACTTTGGGAGGCCGAGGCAGGCAGATCACTTGAGGTCAGGAGTTCGAGATCAGCCTGGCCAAGATGGTGAAACCCCGTCTCTACGAAAAATCGAAAAATTAACCAAGTGTGGTGGCAGGTGCCTGTAATCCCAGCTACTCAGGAGGCTGAGGCAGGAGAATCGCTTGAACCAGTGAGGTGGAGGTTGCAGTGAGCCAAGATCATGCCACTGCACTCCATCCTGGGCTACAGAGCGAGACTCTGTCAAAAAAAAAAAAAAAAGAATACAAAAACAAGCAGAGGCTGGACCAGATGCGGCCCATGGGTCATAGTTTGCCAGTTTCTTCCAACATTTCATTAATAAAAATTTCCAAGCTAACAGCCACATTGAAAGAATTTTGCAGTGAACACTCATATACTCACCACATAGATTTTACAATGAAAGTTTTACGGCACCTGCTTGATTGCATATCTACAGTTTCTTCATCCTTCTATCCATCCATGAATCCAACTTATTCTTTTGAAGCATCAGAAGATTCTTTTTCTGTCGGGCGCAGTGGCTCACTCCTGTAATCCCAACACTTCGGGAAGCCAAGGTGGGTGGATCACCTGAGGTCAGGAGTTGAGACCACCCTGGCCAACGTGGTGAAACCCCGTCTTTATACTAAAAATACAAAAATTAGCCAGACATGGTGGCACACACCTGTAATCCCAGCTACTCAGGAGGCTGAGGCAGGAGAATCGCTTCAACCCAGGAGGCGGAGGTTGCAGTGAGTCAAGAGCGCACTGCTGCACTGAAGCCTGGGTGACAGAGCAAGACTCTGTCGACAGAAAGAAAGAAAAAAGAAAGAAAGAAAGAAAGAAAGAAAGAAAGAAAGAAAGAAAGGAAGGAAGGAAGGGAAGGAAGGAAGGAAGGAAGGAAGGAAGGAAGGAAGGAAGGAGGAAGGAAGGAAGGAAGGAAGGAAGGAAGGAAGGGGAAGGAAGGGGAAGGAAGGGAAGGAAGAAAGAAAGAAGGAAAGAATATTCTTTTTCAAAAAGAAACCAGCAGCAATGTCTTCCTGGGACAGTGCAAGGTGGTGAGTGAGTTGGCTAAGCAGACAGGCAAAAAGAGAGAGTCGCCTGTAATCCCAGCACTGTGGGAGGCCGAGGCAGGCGGATCACGAGGTCAGGAGATCGAGACCATCCTGGCTAACACGGTGACACCCCGTCTCTACTAAAAATACAAAAAATTAGCCGAGCATGGTGGCGGGTGCCTGTAGTCCCAGCTACTTGGGAGGTTGAGGCAGGAGAATGGCGTGAACCTGGGAGGCGGAGCTTGCAGTGAGCCAAGATCACGCCACTGCACTCCAGCCTGGGCAAAAGAGTGAGACTCCATCTCAGAAAAAAAAAAAATAATAATAATAATAGAGAGAGTATCTGTAGGTGGATACTGGCACCTTTTATATATAGGCAATAGGCAATAGTTTTCCAAGGAGAACAGTAGATGATTTGCTACTGTATCAACCAAGAATATGTTTGACAGTAGTAAGTAACAGAATGTGTAACAGACATTCTGAGACATTTTGTTACACCCACAACTGTGAGTGACCTGTCCAGATATGCCTTCTAATTCCAAGCAAACCAAGAAAAACCCTCTGCTTAAGATTTTATCTAACCATGAATCCAACATTTTTTCACTTATTTGCTTATTAATTTTTTGTCCATCTTCTCTTGTTAGAATATAAATTCCATGAGAGCAGAGGCCTTTTCACTTACCCACCACACATGTTCTGTGCTAGACAAGTGCCTACCATAAAGGAAACACTCAATATTTATTTATTTATTTATTTATTTATTTATTTATTTATTTATTTTTGAGCCAGAGTTTCACTCTTGTCGTCCAGAGTAGAGTGCAATGATGTGATCTCGGCTCACTGCAACCTCCGCCTCCTGGGTTCTCCTGCCTCAGGCTCCTGAGTAGCTGGGATTACAGGTGCCTGCCACCAGGCCCAGCTAATTTTTGTATTTTTAGTAGAGACAGGGTTTCACCATGTTGGCCAGGGCAGTCTCAAACTCCTGACCTCAGGTGATCCACCTGTCTTGGCCTCCCAAAGTGCTGGGATTACAGGCATGAGCCACCGCGCCCAGCCTCAATAAATATTTATAATAAGAAGGAATAGTTCTGTTTTCCACATCTCATAAATTGTCTTTTATACCTTTCTTTTCTATGTCTTGCTTTCCTGTAATCTTGGGTAATTTCCTCCATTCCATCTTCCAGTTTACCAATTTCATCTTCAGGTATATTTATTCAGGCTATCTATGGAGAAGGTTTGGTTTTTCTGTTCATCTTTGGTTTTATTTTGCATTATTTTTTCACTTCCAATGTGATGGTGGTGGCAGTTGATTTTCATAACTTCTTGTTTCATGGATATGATGAATAATTATGAATACAATGAATAATTATAATGGATATAATATCTAATCCCTCTGAGCATGTTAATTATATATTTCTAAGACCATCTTAGTGCAATTTGCACTTCTAAAACAGAAAGCCACTAGGTAATTAGCAAAGAACAGAAATTTATTTATCACAGTTCCAGAGGCTGAGAAGTGCAAGATAAAGGCTTCAGCAGGTTAAGGCCTGGTCTCTATGCTTCCAGGATGACACCTTGAAAAATGCTGTGTCTTTTGGAGAGGAGGAACGCTCTGTCCTCATATGGCAGAAAAGCAGAAGAGAATGAACCCATTCCTGCAAGTTCTTTTCATAGTGGCCGTAATCCATTCATGTGGGCAGAGCCCTCATGACACAAACACCTCCTGTTAGACCCCGCTTCCCAAGTGCTGCACTGGGGAGTAAGTTTCCAACACATGAATTTTGGGGGACAAATTCAGACCATAGAAGACTCCTTCTCCTTTATTGATTATTTTAACGTCCTTACATGTGAGTTTTTATATTCATAGCATTCAATCTCCCAAAATAATCTGGCACCTTTGGATGTGTGCTTTTTGCCCACTGGGGATGTTCTGCTTGTCTCCCTGTGAAGTGGGTACCTTCTTACTGCATCTGGAGGCAGTGGTGAGAAAAGAGGAAGTGCCAGGAACGAGTCTTCTGCATACAGGGCTTCCTGTTCTTTCCGGATGAGGCCAGGTATGCTGGGCACTTCCCTGCCTCTCTGCCCCACCCTCACTGCTCCCTCCTTAAACAGGCACCTCTGCCGCCTGTTACTCAACACAGAAAGGTTGGGGCGGGAGAGCGCATGTCTTTAGAGGCTGTCACTACTATGCCAGCACAACTGACAACCATGACAGTTAACCTAGGGTCTCTCCTCCTTCAATCCACTGCCTAGAGCCTGCAGCCCCTCAGATCCTTTCCACTCTGCATAGGCACCCCCTCCTTTATGCGTTTTGGCTGCAATTTCCTCCTTCATCCAATCCCATATCTCTGCCAGGGATCTCAGTTTCCGGTTTATCTAGGGCACCTCTGGTTAGGACCCAGCGACATTATTAAAGTTTTTCCATCTCTTTCCTGCCACCTCTAGAGGCCTGGGATGAACGTTGAAGGCTTGTGTATATGTTCAGTCCACCATCCTGACCCAATATTGACCCTTTTGTGTTCCATCTTCTAAAAATGCCTCCAATGTCCTGTTCCCTTGACTCCACTTTTTCTCAGTTTCCAACCCTGTTGATTTCCATTATGCTTTTAATATATCTTTGCTGCTATTTTAATAGAATTTTGAGCTTGTGTTCAATCCACTATCTTGAATAGAAAGTTTCTAAAGTGGCCTGTGACTCAGGAAGAAGACTGTGATTAATGGACAAGCATGAAAATCTTGCAGAATCCCTTGACTTAAATCCCCGCCACAACACCTGGCCTACAAAATAGTCTCCTGCCCATACTTGAATATTCCAAGTGATGCAGCATTCACTACTCAAAATACTGCATACTACGTATGTTGTGATGTACACACTACAGACCCAGCATCTCTCCCTCTGGTTGACCATGACCTCTGAAATTCACACTCTAATCCTATCTATTTCCTTTCAGTTAACATGCAGATGTCAGGAAGCACTTGTTAAGACTATTACCTGGCCGGGCGCGGTGGCTCAAGCCTGTAATCCCAGCACTTTGGGAGGCCGAGACGGGCGGATCACGAGGTCAGGAGATCGAGACCATCCTGGCTAACACGGTGAAACCCCGTCTCTACTAAAAAAAAAATACAAAAAATTAGCCGGGCGAGATGGCGGGCGCCTGTAGTCCCAGCTACTCGAGAGGCTGAGGCGAGAGAATGGCGTAAACCCGGGAGGCGGAGCTTGCAGTGAGCTGAGATCCGGCCACTGCACTCCAGCCTGGGCGACAGAGCAAGACTCCGTCTCAAAAAAAAAAAAAAAAAAAAAAAAGACTATTACCTGAAAAGTACTCAGAGACAGAGTAAATGCTGGGTCCCGGGGCAGACAGGAGAGAGGACCTGTGAGTTTTTAGTAAGATGGGGAGGAGGAGATAGGCTATGGCTTGTACCAGGCCTGGAAGAGAGCTCAGGCGTGCAGTCTCTGGGAACCTGGGTGGAGAAGCAGCAAGAAATAAGCAGAAAAAGGAGGAGACAGGCCATGAAGATAGAAGCGCAATGGTCCTGGATTAAAATCTCCACTCTGCAGCTTATAGCTTACAGTCTGCTTAGCTTTGTGCCCGTTCCGAGAGGATTTCCCTATTGCAGCTTTACAATGTTTTAATGTGTAGTGTTGTTGTGCAAGGTACCATTCTAAACTGACTGACTTTCCTTCCTCCCTTCTCCTCCAAAATAATTTTTAATTCTTGCAGACAGACTTTAGATCGTGTGTTTGAAGTTTTTAAAAATGGAATTTTTATTGGAACTGCATTACACATATAAATTATTTAGGAAGAGTTGGCTTCTGAAGAAGGCAGCTCTGTGGGCTTGCGCTGGGTTTGAATCCAGCCAGATAACTTTCCAGCCGTGTTACCTTGGGCAGTTACCTAGTTCCTCTGTACCTTGACTTCCTCATCTGTCAAATGGGTGATGATAATAGCACCTACACCATGGTCGTTGGGAGGAGTCAGTGAGAGTCTCCAAGTGTGCTTTATTATCATTAGTGGTGGCAGTGGTGTTTAGAACACATTCCTCAGCCAGACGGCAACATAGGAGTTCTCCGTTTATTAAATCCTGATTTTTTTTTCATGTAAAACCTGCACATTTCTGAAATGCTCTGAGTATGTTACTCAATATGTACCCATACGTTCTGTGGACCTGCTTCTGTCAAGATACTTTGTTAGGTTGTGATTAGTTCGTTGCAGCTGGTGGTTGCAGGGACAGCTGGAAGCAAGGAGATGAAGGAGAGGAAGTCATAGCTGGAAAGGGAACCAGGAAGTGGGTGCCAGATCCAAGAGCTGCTAGAAAGAAACGAAACTGAAAGCAGGGAATTTCCCAAGTTTGGGGAGGAGTAGAGAAACCTAAGGAAGACAGAACCTGCAGTGCCGGTCCCCATTTCACGCCACTCTCGAGACCGAGGACCTAGGTCCTGGCGAGCTGGGCGTGGTGCGGAGAGCCGAGCAGGGAAACCAGAAATCTAAAGGCCGCGCCAGAACCCTGCTTCCCCTTGCAGCTGCGCCAGGTGGCCATGGACTTGTACCGCACCCCGGCCAGCGCGCTGGACAGGTTCGTGGCCACAAGGCTGCAGCCGCGGAAGGAGTTCACAGAGAAGGCGCGGCGCGCCCTGGGAGCTCTGGCCGCTGCCTTGAGGGAGCGCGGGGGGCGTTCCGGAGCTGCTGCCCCGCGAGTGCTGAAAATCGTAAAGGTGAGGTGCCGCCTCGGGGTCTTTATGTGTCCAAAGGGGACAATCTTGGGAGGACGCTTAAGCCTCACATAGCCTTACGGTGGGGGTGGCTTTTATCCACTTGTGCACCTCTCATTCATTTCTTTAACAAACACTTCCAATGTGCCAGTCCTGTACTAAGTTCCCTGAACATACGAGCCAGGTAGGTACTCTTAAGTCTGCTTGACAGATGGAGAAACTGAGGCACAGAGCGGCACAGTGACATGTCCAATCCTGTAAGAGGCCCAGCCAGGATTCAAATCCAAGTAGCCTGATTCCTGCATCTCTGCTCTCAGAGGCTGCCTCTCATCCATTTTCATTCACTCACTCACTCACTCATTCACCCAGTCATTCAGACAGGCTGAGGGCCTCACACTATGCCAGACCCTAAGGATACAGAAGTAATAATACTCCATAACAGCCAGAATAGCCCAATTTATCGAGACATTACCAAATAACAATGAAAATTATCTCATTAAATGAGTATTACCTCGTTTCATCCCCACATTCAGTGAGGTAGGTATTATTGTACCTGTTTTATGGATAGGGAAACTGAGGCTAAACGCCAAACTACTGCTCTGAGTCACTTTTTTTTTTTCTTTGAGACAGGGTCTCGCTGTGTCACCCAGGCTGGAGTGCAATAGCACGATCTTGGCTCACTGCAACTTCCGCCTCCCGGGCTCAAGTTATTCTCATACCTCAGCCTCCCAAGTAGCTGGCACTACAGGCACACACTACCACTCCTGGCTAATTATTCGCATTTTTTTATAGAGATAGAGTTTTGCCGTGTTGCCCAGGCTGGTCTGGAACTCTTGGGCTCAAGTGATCAATTTGCGTTGGCCTCTCAAAGTGCTGGGATTACAGGTGTGAGCCACCGTGCCCAGGTAATTTTTGCATATTTTGTAGAGATGGGATTTCACCGTGTTGCCCAGGCTCCAGGTCACTTTTTGTCACTTAAATACAGCCACACTGCCACTGTGATCCCAGGACACTCGCAGATTCAGGGAGGAGACAAGTCATGAGCTACCTTATCCTCAGGGTAAATTCGGGGGTACCAGGGGTGGATGGACCGAGGGAACCTGGGTGTGCTAAAGCAGATTTGGAGGTTGTCAGGAGAGGGAGTGAAAACGCAGAGTAGAAATGGCCTCAGAGCACCTAGTGGTTTCCTGGGGCTGACTCTCAGCTTGGGAGGTGGGGAAGGAGGACAGACTTGTTGCCTAGGAGGTATGAAGTCCCGTTTCTACCTTGGAGACGGACAGGAGGGATTTCTGTGCAGCAAGAGAAAGCCCTGGCATCCTTAGCTTCCCTGGAAAGGGGTACGGCAGGCGGGGGGGTCTTGAGCACAATCTCCGTGTGCTTTCATTTCCTCCTTTATGAAGTGAGCACTGTGCTTTTGCTTCCTCTTTTGTAAATTGGTACCTTACTTCCGGGGCTGTGAGGAAGGTTCAGTGAGATGAAAGTGTGTGAAACGTGCAGGAAGTGCCCAGCCTGTAATATTCCCTCTTCCCACTTTGTCAGCAGCCCCCACATTGTGGGAGCTGGAAGTAAAAGGACTGGCATAATCATCGGGATAAGTAGGGGGTCCCAGTTTGTGGCAAGACTTGCTCCTGGAGGGCTCCATCCTGGTTCTTGCTGTTTACTGGCTGTGTAACTCATTTCACCGTCTGAGCCTCACTCCCCATATCTGCAACCACATGTAACTACATCACAGTTGTTTTGTGTTGAAAGTGAGAGTAGAGACGTCAGATCCCAGACACACAACAGTGGCTCTGACAATGTTTAGGAGTTTCTTTTCCAAATTCTCAGGTTGGAAGCTTTGCTGAAAGAAACACTGATCACACAGGTCTCAGAAATTGAGTCATGTCACAGTTCTGTACCCATTCTGAGCAAAGATTGCAAACGTGTGTTCTGCAAAGCAGAATTTGTTTTACCTGCGGTCTTGAGTTTTTAAAAAGTTAGTTGCCAACATTTAAAAATCATGGCTATAGGCCTGGCATGGTGGCTTACTTGGCCTGTAATCCTAGCACTTTGGGAGGTCAAGGAGGGCAGATCGCTTCAGGTCAGAAATTCGAGACCAGCCTGGCCAACATGGTGAAACCTCATCTCTACTAAAAATACAAAAATTAGCTGGGCATGGTGGTGCACACCTGTAGTCCCGGCTACTCGAGAGGCTGAGGTGGGAGAATCGCTTGAACTCATGAGATGGAGGTTGCAGTGAGCTGAGATGGTGCCACTGCACTCCAGCCTGGGCAACAGAGCAAGACTTTGTCTCAAAAATAAAAATAAAATAAGAATTATGGATTTAGCACAGCACGGTGGTGCATGCCTGTAGTCTCAGATACTTGGGAGGCTGAGGCAGGAAGATCACTTGAGCTCAGGAGTTCCAAGCTGCAGTGAGCTACAATCGTGTCTGTGAATAACCACTGCACTCCAGCCTGGGCAACATAGCAAGACCCTGTCTCTTTAAAAAAAAAAAAAAATGTAAAAACTAGCCAGGTATGGTGGCATGTGCCTGTAGTCTCAACTACTTGAGAGGCTGAGGCAGGAGGATCACTCGAGCCCAGGAGTTCAGGGCCGCAGTGAGCACAATTATGTCACTGCATTCCAGCCTGGGTGACAGAACAAGACTCTGTTTCTATGGAAAAAAAAATCATGGATTTACATATTAAAATTGCTTCTCTTGAAATCTCAAGGCTGGCTACCCTGGACTCACATTCCCGTGTGGCTTCAACATCTAGAACCATGTGGCCACAGTCTCTCCCCAGCACCCTCACTTCACTTAAGTCACCTGCCAGGTTGCAAGGCCACTAGAATTGGACAGTATGAAATTCTGAGTTGTTTTTCTTTGCCCAGGGAGGCTCCTCTGGCCGGGGCACAGCTCTCAAGGGTGGCTGTGATTCTGAACTTGTCATCTTCCTCGACTGCTTCAAGAGCTACGTGGACCAGAGGGCCCGCCATGCAGAGATCCTTAGTGAGATGCGGGCATTGCTGGAATCCTGGTGGCAGAACCCAGTCCCTGGTCTGAGCCTCAACTTTCCTGAGCAGAGTGTGCCTGGGGCCCTGCAGTTCCGCCTGACATCCATAGATCTTGAGGACTGGATGGATGTTAGCCTGGTGCCTGCCTTCGATGTCCTGGGTGAGGGGTTCCTGGACTGTTCCAGGATTGGGGGCAAGATCACTGGGAACAACACAGGACTTCCAATTCTAGCCCAGCCACCGACTTGCTATGTGACCTGGGCCAGCCTCTACCCCTCTCTCAGCCTCAGTTTGGGGACTAAACATATTGGACTTGTGCCAGACAAAGGCAGAGAAAGCCCAGTTCCTCCTGGATCTGTGGTCCTGCTGTCAAGGAGCTTGGCCCTCCCACAAGCATCTGGTAGTTTCCCTCAGCCACTGCCTGGAGCAGTTACTGCTCAGCCCTTCCACAAATATTCCCGAAAGCTAAGCCAAGTGGACACGTGGCTAGCAGTAGGGGCCTGGGGACCAAACCAGAATTCCGCAAAATCTTGTATTTTATCTTGAAAACATTAATGTGATTTTTGCATTCTTTGTAATATACCTGTGCTTGAGTTAAGATAAAAATATGTCTTTTGTGTCCTCATCCGTAAAATGAGGATAATACCAATGGGGATATTAGTAATCTTATCGAGTTGTCAGAAGAATTAAATGCATTAATATATGTAATCAAACATAGAAGTGTGCCTAGTGGGCCAGGCGCTGTGGCTCGTGCCTGTAATCCCAGCTTTGGGAGGCCAAGATGAGAGGATCGCTTGAGCCCAGGAGTTCAAGATCAGCCTTGGCAAAACAGCAAGCTCTAGTCTCTACAAATAATAATAATTTAAAAATAGCCAGGTGTAGTAGTGCATGCCTCCCTGTGGTCCCAGCTGCTGGGGAGGCTGAGGTGGGAGGATTGTTTGAGCCCAGGCAGTGGAGGCTGCAGGGGGCTGTGATTTTGCCACTACAATCTGTCTAAGACTTCTTAAAAAAAAAAATGTCTAGCATGTGATAAGGGTTGTAAGAGCGTTTACTATTATTATTTCTATTATTGTTGTTGTTTCTATTATTATTGTTATTATTATTTACCTTGATGATCTGGGGGATAGCTTTATCCTTTGGGCAGGTAGCCACATCCCCTATGCCTGGTACCCCATGCCTAGTGTATCCACTTACTAGGTACACACACACACACACACACACACACACACATTTTTAAGACAGGGTCTCATTCTCACCCAGGTTGGAGTGTAGTGGCATAATCCTGGCTCACTGCAACCTCCATCTTGGGTTCAAGCAATCCTCCCACCTCAGCCCCCCGAGTAGCTGGGACTACAGGCATGCACCACCATGCCTGGCTAATTTTTTTTTTTTTTAATAGAGATAGGGTTTCACCAAGACCAGTAGGCTGGTCTTGAACTTTTGGGCTCAAATAATCCACCTGCCTCAGCCTCCTAAAGTGCTAGGATTACAGGCATGAGCCACCACACCCAGGCTGGGTATATATATATTAGTCATAATGGTTCCTACTTATTAAATGCTTAACTATTCCAAGAACTTGACATGTTTTATCTCATCAGTTCTTCACAACAAACCTATGAGGTTTCAGCTTCAATTTCACCAATGGGGAAACGGAGGCTCAGAGACATACAGTGACCCACCCAAAGCCACACAGCAGGCAAGCGGTAGCAGCAACCTCAGGGAATTATGGAGAGTGTTTACTTCTCCCAAGTCATGCCCATGGGAGTGGTGGAGGAAAAGGTGCATCCTGTAAAGTCCACCAGCTCTGAGCTCAAATCCTGACTCCATTGCATGCTGGCAGTATAACCTTGGGCAAAGCATGGAATTTCTCTGTGCCTCAACTTCCTCAGCTATCAAATGGGATGAAGAACTGTACTTGCCTCATAGGGTTGTGGTGGAGATACATGTAAAGACCTTCTGTCCAGTGCCCAGTATGCAGTAAAATATATATATAGATATAGATATAGAGAGAGAGAGTTCTTGAGTTCAAGCGATTCTCGTGCTTCAGCCTCTGGAGTAGCTGGGATTACAGGCGAGTGCCACCATGACTGGCTAATTTTTGTATATTTTTAGTAGAGATAGAGTTTCACGATGTTGGCCAGGCTGGTCTTGAACTCCTGACCTCAGGTGAACTGCCCACCTCGGCCTCCCAAAGTGCTGGGATTACAGGTGTGAGCCACAGCCCCAGGCCTGTAGTAAAAAATATCAACAACCACTGCTAAAGGATCAGGGCTTTTTGCCTTTTATTGCTTGGGCATCATTTTCCTCTCTGTGACACCTCTTAATTAAGGGTATGTAGAGTGGTGTTTTGAGGAAGGCTCACGGAAGGAGAGAGTTGCCAGGCTGCAGGTACTGCTGACTCAGCTGGAAGCATCTTTCCTGTTTAACCATCTTAGAATGCAGCTGCTCTTCTTTGAGCTATTGCTCCAAGGACTGCCTGGCCATTTGGGAGGGAGGGACTCTCCCACTGCATTCTGGAGTGCCGCTTTTCTTCCCAGACTCCTGAAAAGCTCCGGGCTCTCTTCCCAGTCCCCCGACTCCCATGTTGCCAGATTTCTTCCCCTCCAAATTCTTCCCATTCTCTCTCAGTGCCCCAGGCTGAGCTCGGCAACCTCCATCCTGGGTTCAAGCAATCCTTCCACCTCAGCCTGTGGGCTGCCCACCGCCCTCCATCCTGTGTCCTCAGTGCCCTTCCTAACTCACAGCACTTCACACCAACAGGTCAGGCTGGCTCTCATGTCAAACCCAAGCCACAAGTCTACTCTACCCTCCTCAACAGTGGCTGCCAAGGGGGTGAGCATGCGGCCTGCTTCACAGAACTGCGGAGGGACTTTGTGAACATTCGCCCGGCCAAGTTGAAGAACCTGATCTTGCTGGTGAAGCACTGGTACCACCAGGTGAAGCCACTTGGGAGGGTTGCTCCAGACATGTGACTATTTGCTTTGTACTTCCATAGTCGTGAAACTGTTGTCATACATTTAGTGGCCATTCATGTTCTCTTTCTGGGAATTATCTGTTTATGTACCTTGTGCATTATTTTCTCCTCGGTTAGCTGTCTTGTTATTGATTTGTTGAAGCTCTTTATATATTGTGGATACTGATCCTTATTTAGTTAATATAATGCATTCTTCCAGTATTCTTCCAGTCCGTGACTTGGGCTTTTGCTTTGTTTAAAGATTATTTGTAGGACAAAATATTTAAATTTTAATGTACTCAGATATATCCTTTGAAAAATGAGTTATTCTTAGTGTGTCTTAAGAAGTCTTTCCCTATCCTGCCAGGTGCAGTGGCTCACGACTGGAATCCCAGCACTTTGAGTGGCCGAGGCAGGTGGATCACTTGAGGTCAGGAGCTCAAGACCAGCCTGGCCAACATGGTGAAACCCTGTCTCTGCTAAAAATACAAAATGTAGCCAGGCGTGGTGGCACACACCTGTAATTCCACTTACTTGGAAGGCTGCGGCAGGAGAATCACTAGAACCCAGGAGGCAGAGGTTGCAGTAAGCCAAGATTGCACCACTGCACTCCGGTCTGGGTGACAGAGCCAGACTCCATCTCAAGAAAAAAAAAAAAAAGAGGTCTTTCCCTATCCTGACTTTGTAAAATGACTCTTTCATATTTCCTGCCACCGTATTGTTTCCCATTGTATTTCTGTTCATATTCAGGACTTTGGCCTGTCTGGTATGGTATGAGGAAATGTGGAGGTAGTACACCTCCCTCCCCAGCCTCAGGGATGCTCCCTTGCTCTGTTTATGTTTGTTGCCAGACTCTTATGCACTGGGGAAAGTATGCCAAGTCTATGCCTGGAGATGGAGGAACAGGCTCCCCTAAAATCTTGCAGCACATGGCTTGGTCATTCTGATGGACCAGGCATCATAAGCAGTCTGTCTAGGAGATTCTGGATTCCAATTCTAGCTCAGCCATCTTCTTGCTGTGTGACCCTGGACAAGTTCCTAGCCTTCTCTGGGCCTCTGTTTCCTCCACTTGCACATAAATAAATATATGTGTTGGTAAATCTTACTCAGGTTCTTTCCACATAAGATTCTCCAGGGGCAGAAAATGCTAATAGCCTGGTACTTCTTAAAAGGGCAAACTCCTGGATATGGTGACTCATGGCTGTGGTCCTCTCTATGCAGGAGGCTGAGGCAGGAAGATCACTTGAGCCCAGGAGTTCAAGGCTGCAGTGACCTATGATTGAGCCACTGCACTTCAGCCTGGGCAACAGAGCAATACTCTGTCTATAAATTAAGTAATTAATTAATACAACTATGGAGTCAGCCTGGTTGGGCGTTAGAAATTCTATCTTGATCTGGGTGGTGGGTATACATGCGCACCCAGGCGTGTTTATCACCCCAAAGACAGGGGGTGAGTGGAGGGAGTGTGGAGATGCTAGGTGCTTCTAGTCAGGTGGGTCACCTTCTGGCAAGCTGAAGCATCCCCTCTGGAGTTACTCAGAGGCCTGGAATTCTTGCCTTGGCATGGAGTAATCCCCCCCTGGTACATGGAGATCCCAAGTATATGGTTCACAAATAGAAATAATGCATTTTGGGATGGGGGATAGACAGCTGGAGTGAGGAGGGAAGGACAGAGTCCTGGCCCGCTGCCCCACCCCACTCCAGGGGTGAAAGGGCGACAACTTGGTGCCCTTCTCCAACCATCCACGAAACTGGGACCCCAGATCTGCTTCACCTTTATCTGAGGATAGGTAGCAAGTTGAGACTACCCTTGGCTTCTCTCTGACTGCTCCCTGCCTCCTTGGGACTTGAAACTTACACCCCTCCCTCCCACCACTCCCCCATCATACTAGCCAACCACTTTGCTGAAGCTACCAGTGAGGGCTGGTGAGAAATGCCACTTGTTCTTGGAACAGGCTTGGAACACAGCATCTTGTCTCAGGCTCAGCCTGGAAGGTCCCCAGTCTGGTTCTGCAGAGAGCTGGGTCTCTTTCCTCTCCTTCATCCTTCTGAGTCCCCTGCCATGCCCTCTCACAGGTGTGCCTACAGGGGTTGTGTGAGGAGACACTGCCCCCGGTCTATGCTCTGGAATTGCTGACCATCTTCGCCTGGGAGCAGGGCTGTAAGAAGGATGCTTTCAGCCTGGCCGAAGGCCTCCGGACTGTCCTGGACCTGATCCAACAGCATCAGCACCTGTGTGTCTTCTGGACTGTCAACTATGGCTTCGAGGACCCTGCAGTTGGGCAGTTCTTGCAGCGGCAGCTTGAGAGACCCAGGTACCTCCTAATAATACCTGTTCTCCTGTCCTGGGGCTAGGGGGAGATAATTAACAAGGATAAAACTGGTCACATCTACTGAGTGCTTGGGTGTAGGCCAAAGCTAAATGCTGCATGTACATGTTTTAATTCACTGGATTCAGCCCAGATGCAGCACATTAGAATTACCTGGGGGAGTTTTAAAAAACATACCAGTGCCTGACCCCACATGTTTTATGTGTGAATGTTTTGCTGATGTATAGCAGAAAGTGCGTGTTCTGATGAATGTGTGAAGACTGCATACTTTGAAACCATCACCCAGATCATGGTAGAATATTTCCAGCACCTCGCTGGTTCCCTCTCAGTCAGTAACCTTCCAAAATCACCCCACTTACACTTTTAAGATTACAGTTGTGCCTTTTCTTAAATCTTATTTAAATGGAATCATGCCACATGTACTTTTGTGTCTGGCTTCTTGTTCTGTTCTCAAGATTAAGTCTTTGAGATTCAGCTATATAGTTGTGGATCATTCTTTTTTATTGCTGTATAGTATTCCATTGTGTGAATTTATCAAAATATGTTGTCCATTCTACTGATGATGGACATTTGAGTTCTTTCAACTTGGAGCTATTACAAATAGGGCCATTATAAACATTTTTGGACTTTTTTTTGGCGCATATGCATATCTGTTGGAAATATACCTAGGAATGAAATTGCTGAATTGTAGGGTGTAACTCAAGAGCCCTTGAGAGTGGATCCTGGTGTCTTGTGATTCCAACGTGCAGCCAGGGTTGACAATGATAAGCAGGCAATGTTGTTATCCTCATTTTGCAGACGAGGAAATTGAGGCTCAGAGAAGGTAAATCATTTGCCCCAGGTCACACAGCTGGAAAGTAGCAGAGATGTGATTGGAACCAGGTCCATTTCACTCTAGAACCCTCTTGCTAACCAGAACCTTCTTGTCTCTCTGAAATTGCAGGCCTGTGATCCTGGACCCAGCCGACCCCACATGGGACCTGGGGAATGGGGCAGCCTGGCACTGGGATTTGCTAGCCCAGGAGGCAGCATCCTGCTGTGACCACCCATGCTTTCTGAAGGGGATGGGGGATCCAGTGCAGCCTTGGCAGGGGCCAGTAAGTGAGGGGGTCCCAGGACCCTTGGGTTTTGCACTTTGTTTATATGTCCAGTGTTTCCTGAGCATCTACTATGTGCCATATGGTGTGGAACAGGCTTTAAAAAGCAGGGGTGGCTGGGCGTGGTGGCTCACGCCTGTAATCTCAACATATTGGGAGGCTGAGACGGGCAGATTACCTGAGGTCAGGAGTTTGAGACCAGCCTGGACAACATGGTGAAACCTCGTCTCTACTAAAAATACAAAAATTAGCCAGGCGTCGTGGTGGGTGCTTGTAATCCCAGCTACTCGAGAGGCTGAGGCAGGAGAATTGCTTGAACCAGGGAGGCAGAGGTTGCAATAAGCCGTGATCACTCCTTTGCACTCCAGGCTGGGTGACAGAGTAAGACTCCATCTCAAAAAATAAATAATAAATAAATAAATAAATAAATATTCACAGGGCAGCAGGCATGTAAAACGGTCTTATCACCAAGCTCAAGCTGAAACTGCCGGGGCAAAGGAGCCCTTTGTTTTTCTGCACCTATGGTCTGCTTACCAGGCCTTTCTGCCCATAACAAGGGCACCCATTTTGCAGTTTATCCCTTCAGAAAGGCACCTTTTTCAACTCTGCCCAAAGATGCCAGGTGGGTTCGCTGTGGCCCTCCCACTTCCCCTCTCTAAGCCTCAGTCACCCTGACTGTACAAAGGGCGGGAGCTGGAGAGAGAAGGCACTGGGTTGATGCAGAAACCTCTGCACCTGGCTGAGGCAGCTCCTTCAACGACCTTCCAGGGTCTTCCACGTGCCAGATGCTCAGGTTTGGGCCACCCCATCCAGCTAAACCCTAACCAGAAGACCCCTGAAAACAGCAAGAGCCTCAATGCTGTGTCCCCAAGAGCAGGGAGTAAAGCACCTTCATGCCCAGCTCCCGGCCCCTCTGGGGCAGTCAGCGTCACCCCCTCTGTGCCGGGAATGGCCTTGGACCTGTCTCAGATCCCCACCAAGGAGCTGGACCGCTTCATCCAGGACCACCTGAAGCCGAGCCCCCAGTTCCAGGAGCAGGTGAAAAAGGCCATCGATATCATCTTGCGCCGCCTCCATGAGAACTGTGTTCACAAGGCCTCAAGAGTCAGCAAGGTGAGTTGGGCCAGTAGAGACACAGGGGGACCCTATCGAGGGGTCAGCGTGGGAAAGGGAAGGAGATACAGCAATGGAGCTGAGGTTGGGCTGGGGAACTGCACAGCCCGGGAAGGATGATTTGCTGGCTTAAATAAAATATATTTAAGTGCCAGCTTAGATTTTCTTTTTTTAATGATACAATTTTTAAAACACTATTATGAGAATCAGATCACTTGCCTCCTCAGCTCAAAATTCTCCATGGTTTCACAGGGTGCAGAGGCCTCAAGTCCTGTAGGGTGGGCCCTGGTCTCCCTCTGGCCTTGACTTACTCCACACTGGCCTCCTGGCTGCTCTGAGCTTACCAGGTCCACAGGCCCATTCAAGGCCTCTGTAGTGGCTGTTTTCTCTTCCTAGAAGAGAATGAGAATTCTCTTCCCCATCCATTTGTCTCTCTTTTTCTCCTCTTCAAGGTTCTTGATCCAATGTCCTCTTCCACTGAGGCCTGACCATGCAATTTAAAATTGCAATTTTTCCCGGGGCACGGTGGGTCACGCCTGTAATCCCAGCACTTTGGGAGGTCAAGGTGGGCAGATCACCTGAGTTCAGGAGTTCGAGACCACCCTGGCCAACATGGTGAAACCCTGTCTCTACTAAAAATACAAAAATTAGCCAGGTATGGTGACGGACCCCTGTAATCCCAGCTACTCGGGAGGCTGAGGCAGGAAAATCGCTTGAACCCGGGAGGCAGATGTTGCAGTGAGCTGAGACCGTGTCACTGCACTCCAGCCTGGGTGACAAGAGTGAAACTCCATCTTAAAAATAAAAATAAATAAATAAAAATAAAATTGCAGTCTTGCACTACCAGCCCCCTTTCTGCTCTGCACAGTGCTTAGCATTTTCCTTTTCTCCCCCAGCCAGCATGTAAGTTCCAGGAGAACAGAAATTTTGTATCCTCTCCTCTTCTTTCCTTCCTGCAACAAACATTTAGTGAGCACTGACATGTACCGGGATATGTGTGATATCCCATGTGATACCACATTACATGTCAGTGCTCACTAAATGTTTGTTGCAGGAAGGAAAGAAGAAGAGAGGGAGGGAGGGAGGGAATTGATGGAAACAGGGCAACAGAGCGCAACTGCAGGCCCTATTTGGACTTGGGACCTCAATTTGCAACTGTTGGCCCAGATGTGCTGTCAGTAGGCGCTGCAGATAGTAGGCTAAAATGTTTGGTCGCTGCCCCTACTCAGCCCCAACTCCATTATCTGTTGCTGCAGATTGGCCTGACTTAGCTCAGGCTTCATGGATCAGAGGGCAGATGCAGGCAGTTACAACTTGACTCTCCTTCACAATTCTAAGAGGTCACAGGACCCATGCAGTCGGCCTCTGTCATAGTGCCCAGACCTGACATCAGCGAGAGGGCAGGTTCCAGGCTGTAGATGGGCGCCAGTGATGGGATCATAGTCTGACTCCCAGGCTCCTAGGAGTTCCCTGGTCTGAGCTGTACTTCCCTCCCCAGGGGGGCTCATTTGGCCGGGGCACAGACCTAAGGGATGGCTGTGATGTTGAACTCGTCATCTTCCTCAACTGCTTCACGGACTACAAGGACCAGGGACCCCGCCGCGCAGAGATCCTCGATGAGATGCGAGCGCAGCTAGAATCCTGGTGGCAGGGCCAGGTCCCTGGCCTGAGCCTTCAGTTTCCTGAGCAGAATGTGCCTGAGGCTCTGCAGTTCCAGCTGGTGTCCACGGCCCTGAAGAGACGGACAGATGTTAGCCTGCTGCCTGCCTTTGATGCTCTGGGTGAGGGCGCCCAGCATGTCACTTGGAGAATGATAGGGACCTCAGGTGCCCATCTAACTGGGGTGCCTGCCTCCTCTTTGTGATCTTAATTCTCCTACTTGACCAAGCATTGAAAACTACTTTGAGATATTGAAAGTAATCATCACCATCAAATCTTACAACTATTTAGTGCTTTAACTTTACAAAGATTTTAATTATGAAACGTTTCAAGCATGCAGAAAACTACAGACATCACACACCCATGTACCCCAATTCAGATTTAAAAAATGCGAACAGTAGGCATATCTGCTTGGTATTTTTTTTAAAGAAATCCTCATGTTATAATTTTCTTCCTTATTTTAAAGGGTTTACTTTATGGTTCATTTTTTTTTTAACTTTTGGAGGTGAATCTTAGCTTAATAATTGTCAGTTTTAGTCAACGCAATTAAAGCTACTGATTTCCCTTTCAGTACCACTTTAGTTACAGGGTAAATCTTTTGTTTGACATGTATAATTTTTATCCTCATTCCGGTCTAAATATTTTGTACTTTTAATTATGACATCATTGTTTGCTGTTTCATCCATGAATATTTGGAAGTAGCTTTCCAAATGAATGTTTTGGGGTTTTGTTTGCTTTTGACATTTACTTATTATCTTTTTTAAAACTGTAGTCAGAAAACATACTTTATGTGATATCAATTATTTGGAATTTGTTGGCATTTCTTAGGTTGCCCATGGTTGAAAAGAATGCATGCTTTCCAGCCAGGCATGGTGGATCACACCTGTAATCCCAGAACTTTGGGAGGCCAAGGCGGGTGGGTCACTTGAGTTCAGGAGTTCGAGACCAGCCTGGCCATAGTGAAACCCTGTCTCCACTAAAAATACAAAAAAACAAACAAAAAATAACCTGGCGTGGTGGCATGCACCTGTAATCCCAGCTACTCGGGAGACTGAGGCAGGAAAATTACTTGAACCTGGGAGGTGGAGGTTGCAGTGAGCTGAGATTGCATCGCTGCACTCCAGCCTGAGAGACAGAGTGAGATTCCATCTCAAAAAAAAAAAAAAAAAGATCGCATGCTGTCATTGCTGAATGCAGACTTCTATATAGGTCCTTTAGATCTAGTTTATGACCTTTTGCTCAGATAATTTTTTGTTTAGTCTCTAATTTCTGAGCAAGATATCTTAAAATCTCCTGCTCAGAATGGAGACTTATCCATTGTTCCTTGCAGTTCTGTGAAGTTTTGCTTCTAATATTTTGAGGCTATGTTATTGAGAACATATACGCACATAATTATTATACTTTATTGGGTTGTACTTTTTATCATTAATAATCTTCATTACTTCTAAACGTTATCTTTGTCTTAAAGCCTTTTGTCTGATATTAACAGAGCCGCAGTCCTCTTTTGTCGGCGTTTTCCTGATGTACCCTCTCCACTCTTCATTTCCTAGTATGTGTTATTACATTGTACCCTTTATAGGCAGCACAAAGCTAAAAGACAAAAATGAAACAAGCAACAATGATATAACAATTTACACAGGTTTAACAGTATCTTGGAACTAAACTACCAGACACTAATAATAGGGGAGACTGTTTCTTTTGTTTTTGTTTTCACAGTCTGTGCAAATTAAAACTTATGAATATAATTAACAAATTTTTTCACCATTGCTACTTAATTTCCAGTTCTTCCTTCTGGATTCATTTTCCTTCTTACAGAAATACATCTTTTGGTACTTTTTCAGAAAGGGTTTATGAGTGACAAATTTTTCTCACTTTGTCTAAAGCCCTTTCTGTTTCACCTCCACGCTTGAATGGGATGCTTGACACTTGTTTTCCTTAGTTCTGCTGTCTTCTTACCTGTTGTTGCTGATGAGAAGTCTCTGTCAGTTGTTGATTTTTTTGTTGTTAACAATCTGTTTTTTTGTTTGTGTGCGTGGTTTTTGTTTGTTCATTTTGTTTTGATTTCCCTTTTGTTGGCTTTTAAGACTTTCTCTTGGTTCATAGTATTCTTCAGCTTCTCTTTGATGTATCTGTGTATGGATTTCTTTTTAATGTGTCCTCTTTGAAATGTGCTGTCCCTCCTGAATCTGAGAGCTCAATTCTTCCTTTAGTTTTAGGGAAATGTCTTCCAATAGCTCTTCGAATACTGCCTCTCCCCTATTTTCTCTATTCTCTACTTCTGGAACTCCTGTTAGATAGTTTCTTATCTCATCCTCCATGGCTTTTCATCTCTCTCTCTCTTTTTTTTTTTTTTTTTTTTTTTTTGAGACGGAGTCTCTCTCTCTGGAGTCTCGCTCTGTGAGAGTTCAGTGGCGCGATCTCGCTCACTGCAAGCTCCACCACCTCCCGGGTTCACGCCGTTCTCCTGCCTCAGCCTCCTGAGAAGCTGGGACTACAGGCGCCCGCTACCAAGCCCAGCTAATTTTTTTGTATTTCTTTTTTTAGCAGAGACGGGGTTTCACAGTGTTAGCTAGGATGGTCTCTATCTCCTGACCTCGTGATCTGCCCGCCTCGGCCTCCCAAAGTGCTGGGATTAGAGGCGTGAGCCAGTGCGCCTGGCCGCTTGTCATCTGTCTCATTGTTCCCATCTCTTTGTCTGTCAGGGCTGCCTGTTTTTCAGTGTCTTGGACCTGTCTTCTGGTTTATAAACTCTATTAAAATAATGTCTACTCTGCTGCTTATCCTTAATTTTTTTTTAATTTCAATGACTTTTTCACCTCTAGAAGTTGTGTTTCTCTCTTTCTTAAATCAATCTGTTATTTGTTCATAGGCTTCAATTCTTTCACTGTGGTTTCAGTGTCTTTGATGTCTTTAATAACTTCCAACATGCTTATTTTAGTGTCTCAGATTGTCCAATTAACCCAACTTCTTGAGGTGCTAATTTTCCTATTTGCTGTGTCACCTGACTCTCCCTCATGGTCAATCATTTCCTCATATGGTTCGTAATTTTGTATTGTGAACTGATCTTTGGGGTTTGTGGAGCTTTTGCTGTCTTTGCTTTTCCTGTGGAAGTTCCTTGTGCCATGGATTGGAGAATATTCCCCGTGAGACCAAGTTTTCATTTCGCTTCTACCTGGACTCCAAGAGTTTCACTAATTCCCAGGCTAGATTATGCATTAATTCAACAGTCTGGGATTTCCTCGCCATGCAGATACTGTACATTTGGACTTCACATCCACATCTAGCACAGGATGGGGGTCCCAGTTTCTCACAGGGGATTTTCTTTTTTCCCCTACCCAGAGCCCTAGCAGCAAGCTTCCTTAAAGCCCCTCTCTGCCAGTGGATAACCTTTTGCAGTCACTTTTCATGAAGAAGGCATTTATTTTAGAGGCCAGCCTTATGAAAGTGAGGGATGAGGCTCAATTGTAGCTTCCTCTCTGTCTTGTTTTTCTTCTTCTGGAAGATAATGTTAATAATAGCCATAATTACTGCTTATTGAGCAAGTGATGTATTCTACACACTGTTCTAAGCACTTCACATGTAGATTTCAATTGATTCTTACAATAACCTTAGAAGGACAGGTGCTATTTATGATCCCCCTTTTACAGATGAGGAAACTATACCCGAAGAGGTAAAAATCACACAGCTTGGATTTGAACCCAGGCTTATCTGTCTCCAAAGCTCACTCCTTTAACCACTACGTGACACAGCTTTTCTGGGTCAAGATTATCCATCTTTCAGCTTTCAGGGAAAATTTTTAAAAAATGAATAAATAGAAGATTATCCACCGTGCCATTACTGGATGGATTAGCAAAAATTATTAAAAAGCATCCAGTACAGAATTGATACTGAAAAAAAGATAGCTCTGATTGTTATTCAATATTATAGTGTATCACTGATTGCAATGTTAGGTGATTAATGTTAGAATATTCATAAAGGCTGGTGAATGGATGGGTTGGTAAATGCTGCTGTCTGCGATTGGAGTTGCACACTCAGGGTGTTTCAAACTTCTACAGGGCAGCTCAGTTCTGGCACCAAACCAAATCCCCAGGTCTACTCGAGGCTCCTCAGCAGTGGCTGCCAGGAGGGCGAACATAAGGCCTGCTTCGCAGAGCTGCGGAGGAACTTCGTGAACATTCGCCCAGCCAAGCTGAAGAACCTGATTCTGCTGGTGAAGCACTGGTACCACCAGGTGAGTTGCCCCTGGCTCCTCCCAGGAAGCCGCCACTGTCATGGCAACCACTCCAGCCAATCAGTTCCTCCCCTACACCCACATCTCCCCTCCTTGGCTTCTTATTGATCATCCAAAGCAAAAGGACCGGCCTCCTCCATCCTCCATTTCCTGCCCAGATCTGGAAGTCACTGTTAGAAAAAAATCTTTTCTCCATCAACTCTAAAGTCCTCATTTCTTGTACCTGGGGTTCACTGTCCCTCTTTAGCCCATCCACTTCTCTCTTTTGACACTGCAAATGTTTTCTCTGATTTTCCCCCACCTCCAAGCTTTTGCTTATTATGTTACCCCCACCACATCTCTATTTTTAGAAAAGAAAACTCCCCTTTCTGGAAGCTAGAGCTGGCAGTGACCACCATATGGTAAGGGCCTGTCCAAGACAGAAAAACCAGAGCACTTGAACAGAAAAGATCTGAACAGAAAAGCTGATGACGCCTTATGGGCTCCTGGATCAACCTGTGCCTGAAAGGAGTCTACTCCAGGGCTTTTGGGTTACATCAGCCAATACATTCTTTCACAGGCTTTTTTTTCTTTTTCTTTCTTTCTTTTTTTTTTTTTTCTGAGAAAGAGTCTCACTTTGTCACCCACGCTGGAGTACAGTGGCATAATTACAGCTCATTGCAGCCTCGACCTTCTGGGCTCAAGCAATCCTCCTGCCTCAGCCCCCCAAGTAGCTAAGACTACAGGCATGCAGTACTACACCTGGCTGACTTTTGTACTTTTTGTAGAGACAGGAGTCTTACCATGTTGCCCAGGTTAGTCTCTAACTTCTGAGCTCAAGTAATTCACCCACCTTGGCCTCCCAAAGTGCTAGAATTACAGGCGTGAGCAACCGCGCCCCAGTCTTGCTGCCTCTTTTGAGTTGCACTAAATTCTGAGCATCCTTCGGAATTCCCTTACTAAATACTTCTCTGAATTCTGACTTGCATTCATGCATCCCTATATTCAACAAACATCTATTGAGCACCTGCTATTACTAACTCTTGTGATGGACACTGAGATACCAAGATGGATATATTGTAGCCCCTATTCCTGTACAACCACCCTATGTTATGTGATTAATGTTAAAATATTCCTAAAGGCTGGTGATGGATGGATTCGTCAATGCTTCCGTCTTCAATTAGAGTTACACACTCAAGTTGTTTCATATTTCCAAATTCCTTGAGGGAAGACACTGGGCAAAAGCCACGGCTGAGCTCTCAGTCTCACTGTATGACCTTAGACAAGTCACTACCCTCCTCTGAACCTCAGTTTACCCACCTGTAAAATGAGAAGTATCAGCAAGTTTCTATTCTTTCTGCACTTCTGTTTTCTATATTCCCTTCCTGCCCCAAGTGCTTATGGCCACACTCAGCTCACATCCACTAATCACTCATCTTGGCCTTGGGTGACACAGGTTGTGGCTCAGAACAAAAGAAAACGACCAGCCCCTGCCTCTCTGCCCCCAGCCTATGCCCTGGAGCTCCTCACCATCTTTGCCTGGGAGCAGGGCTGTGGGAAGGACTGTTTCAACATGGCCCAAGGCTTCCGGACAGTGCTGGGGCTCGTGCAGCAGCATCAGCAGCTCTGTGTCTACTGGACGGTCAACTATAGCACTGAGGACCCAGCCATGAGAATGCACCTTCTTGGCCAGCTTCGAAAACCCAGGTGAAGACCCGTTTCCCTTTGCCTGGCTTAATTATGCTTCTCCTCCCCACTGTCACCCTGGAGTCAGTCATCCAGGAGGGGTCCAAGGTAGGGTTTGGGATAGCAATTCCGCTCCTCACTCTGCTTCCCTCTGGACTCTTTGCTGAGGAAATGTGGACATAAGGAGTCCCAAAAGGAACCAGGGCCAGTTTTGTTAGCATGATAAAATAGTATTTCTCAGTTGAAGGGGCCACCCAATAGCTTTCCAACCAAGGCAGCCAATTGAGACTGCTTCTGCATTTGGACAAGATTGAGCCAATCCTGAGGTCCTGACCCTCTTTCCAGCCCTCATGCCCCTTGTCAGCCCTTCCACCCACCTCCTCTTTCACTGACTCCCACCTTCCCCACCCACCCTCTTGCTGTGCCCCCAGACCTCTGGTCCTGGACCCCGCTGATCCCACCTGGAACGTGGGCCAGGGTAGCTGGGAGCTGTTGGCCCAGGAAGCAGCAGTGCTGGTGCTCAGAAAGAAGGCCTGCTTTCTGAGTAGAGATGGGACATCCATGCCGCCCTGGGATGTGATGGTAAGACGGAGGGTCCTACCTTCTAGTCAGGTTCCCTTAACCTGCCGGTGCACCCATCCCCCGCTGCTAGGAGTGTTGGTTCCTGACAACTCATAGCCACCCCTTCTCTGGAGACTTGCCTTCCGTGAAATGCACAGATTGCTACGTCCCAGCCAGTGCCTGAGTGACACAGGGTTACAAAAGGCCCAACTTTGTCTCCAGGCGGAACCGACTCTGATGCAATTCACGGTCCAGCGCTCCCTGTGGGATCAGGCAAACACTTGTCTCCGGCTGAGCACCCAGCTTTGCTGAGACTCTTCTCTGCCCTCTGCTGCTGCCCTCATTCCACTTCTCCTCCAAGCACTGCCCCAATTAATCATATCCACAAGAATTCCCACCATGGGCCCTGCTTCTAGGAAAACTGAGACATAAGCCACTTGCAGCTCCCAAAAGGACATGATTTTATCACTTTTACTATTTTGCAGCAGGGTCTAATGACCAGCGTTTAATACTCAAGACAATCCATTGGGACTCGGGCTTTATCATTGCACTCATTTAAACATGGGGAAACTGAGACTGTGTATTGATGCTAGAACCAAAATTCAATCTCAGGTCCTTCTGATGCTACCTCAGAACCTACCCACCAGCTGAGAAGGAAAGAGGAACGTGGGAGACAGTGGGAGTCTTGTCCCCTCAAGGGGCAGGGCTTGGGTGAGCACTGGGAGTCCCGTCTCAAGCTAGCCCTCCCTGGATTCTCTCTGCAGCCAGCCCTCCTTTACCAAACCCCAGCTGGGGACCTCGACAAATTCATCAGTGAATTTCTCCAGCCCAACCACCAGTTCCTGGCCCAGGTGAACAAGGCTGTTGATACCATCTGTTCATTTTTGAAGGAAAACTGCTTCCGGAATTCTCCCATCAAAGTGATCAAGGTGGTCAAGGTGAGTCCTCAGAGAGCTATAGGCAAGCAATGTCCTGCAAGCTGGTGATCTCTCCCAGCCCAGGGCCAGGCCTGACCCACTTCCACCCTGGTAGCAACCAGCAAAAAGCCAGGCATAGAGAAAGAGCCAGAAAGTGATCATGGGGGATTGGCAGAGAGAGGGCCCAGATATGTCCAACAAGTCTTTTTTGGTTGCTGGTGACACCCAACTCAAAAGAGGCAGCAAAGGAATGTATTGACTGATACAACTGGGAAGTCTGGGGGTAGGGCTGCTTACAGGCATAGCTAGATATGGGAGACCAGGCAGCAGCATCAGGACTCAGTTTTTCTCTCCAGTTCTTGGTTTTGCTTTTTAATGTCTTGGATAGGCCCTTAACATATGGTGGTCTTTGGCAGCTCTAAGCTTCCAGAAAGGGGAATTTGTTTTTTCTTAAAATTCAAATAAAAATCTTGGAATTGAGTCTCATTGGCCTGCCTTGGGTAACCTACCAACCCCCAAACTAATTACTGGGGCCAGGGAGACATGATGCTCTGGATGGCCAAGACCAGGTCACACGGTGAAGTGGCCCCCGCCTAGACCTCATGGGCTGAGTGTGGGGTAGGGGTGGTCCCTCCATAGAACACCAGGATGCTGATCCCAGGTGGAAAGGACAGTGGGGGTGTACAAAAGGTCACACTGTCCACGGCACTGGATACAGCCTTAGTCCACAGTTGGAGAGAGAAGTGAGACCCAGATCGGCTCAGAAAGAGTGTTAACATAAAGGCAACCAGTGAACAGTGCCAGGGATGCTGGTTTGCTGTGTGACCATAGGCATGTACCTTCCCTTCTCTGATCCTCACCTTCCTGATTTCTAACACTTGAGGAGAGTGGCTTGGCTCACTGGTTCTCAACCCTGGCTTCCCTGGCTTGACTTTGGAATCACAGTTTTTAAAAAATATGCTGATGCCCAAGCCCCAGCCCAGGAAAACTTAAATCACAGTCCTGTGGGGTGGGAGCCAGCCGTTGGTCATTTGTAAAAGCCTTCCAGGTGCAGACAGGCTTGGGAGCTTCAGGGCCAAAAAAACAACCAACAAACAAAACACTTCTCAAATCCTCTCCAGTCACAAAACATGATGGAGTGAGAAATTTTGCATTTGTTGAAGGGTTTAAATTTACCTCTTGCACGCTTCTTTTTCTTACAGTCATACCAGATTAAAGATGTAACAGAGAGGTTAGGTGACTTGTCAAAGATCACACAGTAGGTTTTCTAACTCATAGTCCAGAACCCACAGGCAAAAGAATGCCAAGCCATGCTTCAAGGGTTGAGCCACCTGCCATGTCCTCTCCAGGGTGGCTCTTCAGCCAAAGGCACAGCTCTGCAAGGCCGCTCAGACGCCGACCTTGTGGTGTTCCTCAGCTGCTTCAGCCAGTTCACTGAGCAGGGGAACAAGCGGGCCGAGATTATATCCGAGATCCGAGCCCAGCTGGAGGCATGTCAACGGGAGCGGCAGTTCGAGGTCAAGTTTGAAGTCTCCAAATGGGAGAATCCCCGTGTGCTGAGCTTCTCACTGACATCCCAGACGATGCTGGACCAGAGTGTGGACTTTGACGTGCTGCCAGCCTTTGACGCCCTAGGTGAGGTGCCCTGGCATAGACCTGAGAGGGGAAAATACAGAGGCAGGCCCGCCATGCGCAGTTGTAGAGGTTGCACAGTACACAACCAGGCCACATCTGTTCGCATCATTGCAGGCACTGTAGTTGTGTATGTTCATCACAACTTTCCTGCAAAGTATCTGAAGAAGAAAGCACCTTTTTCTAATTTGCACAGGCACTCTGTGGGCTAACAGTGGCCTCAAGCTGGGTTCTAGTCCCAGCAATTCCACCAATATGCTGGATGACCTTGAACAAGGGACTTCCCCATCCTGAGCCCCAGTGTCTTTATCTCACATCTGACAGTAAGGACACTGATGTTTCTTGCACATTCCAAGCTTTGAGTGGTTTGTGTGCCATCCACCTCCTCCACCTGCTGCAGATCTATTCATTCAGTTCATTCAATACATGCATCTACTCTGTGCCCAGTGCTCTTCCAGGCACCAGAAATAAAGCCTTGAACAAAACAGACACAACTCTCTTCATATCTCTTCAACTCTCAGTTTGGTTAGCAGTTTTCAGAGTGAGAAAATCCCTTGTATCTGAATTTATTTAGTTTCTGAGTTTGAGGGAGCAGGTAGCCAAGGGAGGGATTCATGCAGAATTTTGTTTTAAGAGACAGGGTTTACTTTATCACCTAGCCTGGAGTGCAGTGGCGTGATCATGACTCAATGCAGCTTCGAACTCCTGGGCTCAAGTGATCCTCCCGCCCCAGCCTCCTGAGAAGCTGGGACTACAGGTGCATACCACTACGCCTGGTTAATTTATAGAATTTTTTGTAGAGATGGAGATCTCACTATGTTGCCCAGGCTGATCTGAAATTCCTGGCTTCATATGATCCTCCTGCAGTGGCCTTCCAGAGTGCTGGGATTACAGACGTAAGCCACTGCACCTAGCCCAGAAATGTGTCTGAATCTGTTCAGTTCCTCAGTTCAGAGAGCGAGAATTTGGATATTAAGGAATGCCTTTAAGTGCAATGTAACCAGAATGGTGATGTCAACTCCATACGTAGCTCTGTTACCTGCAGGAGGTTGTAAGACTGAGGCCTGTCCTCCCCCAGTTAGAGAGAAAGATAAGCAAGTATTAGAGAGGTGTTAAAGAAAGACTAGCTCCAAGCTGAGACTTTTTCCAAGATAGGTAAACAGATGGTTTGAAAGGGAGCAGAAAAGGGAGTAAGACTGTCACAAGGGATTTAACGTGGGTCATGCCACATCTGTGTTCCACCTAAAAACACCCTGTGGCCTCCCAGTGGATCCCAGACCACCCTTAGGAAAACACCCAAGAGGTAGGAGATCTCAGAAGTCCTTTCTAAGTTGGCCCCATTGGGACACCGTGGGAACAAGAGTGATGGTAACCGTCTCCCCACCTCCAGGCCAGCTGGTCTCTGGCTCCAGGCCCAGCTCTCAAGTGTACGTCGACCTCATCCACAGCTACAGCAATGCAGGCGAGTACTCCGCCTGCTTCACAGAGCTACAACGGGACTTCATCATCTCTCGCCCTACCAAGCTGAAGAGCCTGATCCGTCTGGTGAAGCACTGGTACCAGCAGGTTCGGCACATGGATGGGCCACCTTCCCCAGCAGCCCTAGGCTCTGCCTCTGGAGCACTTTCCTGGGAGGAGGCAGGGCCCAGCCCTGGCCAGGAACCTGGGTTGGGGGAGCAGAGCAGAAAGAGTGCTATATCTCAGCTGTGGGACCTTAGTTTTCTTATCTGTAAGATGGGGGTGATAAAACTATGTTGCAGGATATGATGGGATAATGCATAGCAAGGCATCTGGCACATGTGGTGCTCAATAAAAGTTTTGGGGTTGCTTTGCCAAGTCCAGAATAGTCCCTTCTGTACCTCATCAGTGCCAATATAAACCAACATATCTTTCTCCTCGTTCTCCAGTGTCACAAGATCTCCGAGGGGAGAGGCTCCCTACCCCCAAAGCACGGGCTGGAACTCCTGACTGTGTACGCCTGGGAGCAGGGCGGGAAGGACTCCCAGTTCAACATGGCTGAGGGCTTCCGCACGGTCCTGGAGCTGGTCACCCAGTATCGCCAGCTCTGTATCTACTGGACCATCAACTACAACACCGAGGACAAGACTGTTGGAGACTTCCTGAAACAGCAGCTTCAGAAGCCCAGGTTCGGGTCTACCCCCAGTGTTCCAGAATTTCAGACCTGGGATCACTCACTCTCCCCACTTTCTAGATTGCAGAGCAGAGACGGGAAAACACTCTTCGTAGAACTGATTCCTTTCTAGAAGTTATATTCTTAGCACCTGAGGGACAAGCAGTCAATTTTCTGGTCACCCAGGAATAGGGTTGCCAGATAAAATGCAAGACCCCAAGTTAAATTTGAGTTTCAGGTAAACAGTGAATAACTTCTTAGTGTAAGTATGCCCAATGCCATATTTGAGACATAATTATGCTTAAAAATTATTCACTGTTTATTTGAAAGTCAAATTTTACTGGGCATCCTGGTTTGTTGTTGCTGTTGTTGTTTGTCTGTTTGTTTTTGTCGCCCAGGCTGGAGTGCAATGGTGTGATCTTGGCTCACTGCAACCTCCTCCTCCCGGGTTCAAGCAATTCTTCTTCCTTAGCCTCCTGAGTAGCTGGGACCACAGGCACATGCCACTATGGCCAGCTAATTTTTGTATTTTTAGTAGAGACAGGGGTTTCACCATGTCGGCCAGGCTGGTCTCGAACTCCTGGCCTCAAGTGACCTGCCCGCCTCGGCCTCCCAAAGTTCCAGGATTACAAGCATGAGCCACTGTGCCCAGCCTTGTATTTGTATTTGTTAAATCTGACCACCCTACCTGTGAACCCACCCAGGTGCCATAAGCATGTTTCATTCTTTGGGATTTTGCCTACCTCGGAAATGGGTACAGAGGTAACAGAGATGCTTTTGCAAACTCAGGATGCATCTCCAGTCAGTGGGTAGTGGCTACTTAGAATGATGTGTTGAAAAAGCTTCTGAGATTGTGATTTGACGCAGCTGGAAACAGCAGGATAACCAACTAGTGGTGTCCAAAGGTTGAGCATCCCAAATGCAAAAATTCAAAATCTGAAAATGGCCCAGAATTTGAAGCTTTTTGATTACCAAAATAAACGCTCAAGGAAAATGCTCATTGGAGCATTTTGGATTTTCAAATTAGGGATTCTTAACTGGTAAGCGAAGAGTCCAAAATCTGAAAAAATTTGAAATCCAAAACACTTCTGGTCGCAAGCATTTTAGATAAGAGATACTCAACCTGTATCATGGATGCAGAAAGGGAAAGTTGTGGAACCAGTGCTGTGATTGATTAACAATGCCTCCCCTGAATAAGGAAGGGGTAAGCGGTAGCACTGTGGTTGGTTAGTAATGTTTGCCTGAATACAGAATGGCAAAGTGGCCATGTGTGTCTTATTTTCTATACCTGCCCTGTAGTGTGTGCTGGGAGCGCCGAGGAATCTCTGAGCCTGGCCCTAGCCCCTGCAAACTGTTAGGTGAAAAGGGAAAATAGTCCAATCGGTGCCACAGGTGGACACCGAGATGTTGCCAGGAATAAGACTGACCCTGGGTGGGAATTACAGGCCTATCATCCTGGATCCAGCTGACCCGACAGGCAACCTGGGCCACAGTGCCCGCTGGGACCTGCTGGCCAAGGAAGCTGCAGCCTGCATGTCTGCCCTGTGCTGCGTGGGATGGAATGGCATCCCCATCCAGCCATGGCCAGTGAAGGTAAGAGATCTGTGGTGTCAAAGGAAGTACCCTTTGCGGGTAAGTGGGGAGCATGGCCGGGGGGGGGACATGACTCCTCCTAAATGGACAGGACCCAGTGACGGCCCCAGGTGTGCCCCTGTGCTTCCATTTTCCCATCTGGCTATGTGGTCTCAGCTTCTGCAGAAAGGATGGGGATACTAACATCTCCTATAATACTTCCCTAGGCTGCTGTGTGAAGTCAAGAAAATCAGTGGTCCTACTGGATGAAGAGAAGATGGACAACAGCCCTCAGCATAAGGAAATTCAGGGTCCCCTGCCAGATGAGAGAGATTGTGTATGTGTGTGTACACATGTGTGCATGTGTGTGTTTTAGTGAATCTGCTCTCCCAGCTCACACACTCCCCTGCTTCCCATGACTTGCACACTAGAATCCAGGCTCCATGGTTTGACACCAGCCTGCATTTGCAGCTTCTCTATCACTGCCATGACTCCATCCTGCTTCCCACGACCACTGCTGCTTCCCACCCAGCTGAGAATGCCCCCTCCTCCCTGACTCTCCCTCCCTAATCTGCCCATGCAAATTAGCTCACATCCTTCCTCCTGCTACAATCCAACCCTTCCTCCCACTGGCCTCTCCTTCTTCCCAAATCTAAATACTTTATATAGGGATGGCAGAGAGTTTCCATCTCATTTGTCTGCCACAGCCATTTGGTACTGGCTACCTGGAGCCTTATCTTCTGAAGGGTTTTAAAGAATGGCCAATTAGCTGAGAAGAATTATCTAATCAATTAGTGATGACTGCCATGGATGCCGTAGAGGAAAGTGGTGGTACAAGTGCCATGGTTGATTAGCAATGTCTGCACTGGATGCAGAAAAGAGAAGGTGCTCATAGGTTTACAGTATATGTCTGGGCTATTGAGGAGCCCTCTGAGCTCAGTTGCTAGCAGGAGAGTATGCCCATATTGGCTTACTTTGTCTGCCACAGACACAGACAGAGGGAGTTGGGACATGCATGCTATGGGGACCCTCTTATTGGACAACTAATTGGATGCCTCTTCATGGGAGGCCTCCTTTTCTTCACCTGTTATGCTGCACTCCTCCCTAGTTTACACATCTTGATGCTGTGGCTCAGTTTGCCTTCTTGAATTTTTATTGGGTTCCTGTTTTCTTTCCTAACATGCTGAGATTCTGCATCCCCAGAGCCTAAACCTGAGCCAGTGGCCAAACAACCATGCTCAGCCTTTTTCTCTCTGCCGTCCAGAGCAAGGCCCTCCAGGTCCATCCAGGAGGCTCTCCTCACCTCAAGTCCAACAACAGTGTCCACACTAGTCAAAGTTCAGCCCAGAAAACAGAAAGCACTCCAGGAATCTTAGGCAGAAAAGGATTTTATCTAAATCACTGGAAAGGCTGGAGGAGCAGAAGGCAGAGGTCACCACTGTAGCCGAATCAGAGGTCAGAGAGCTGCCACTGCTGCTGCTAATGCCACCACTGCTCCTGCCATCACCGCCTCACATGCACAAAACTGGAGTCGAAACCTAGGTTAGATTCCTGCAACCACAAACATCCATCAGGGATGGCCAGCTGCCAGAGCTGCGGGAAGACAGATCCCACCACCCTTTCTTAGCAGAATCTAAATTACAGCCAGAACTCTGCCTGCAGAGGAGTCTGAGACATGTATGATTGAATGGGTTCCAAGTGCCAAGGGGCGGAGTCCCCAGCAGATGCATCCTGGCTGTCTGTTCAGGGTGGATGAGGGAGTGGGTCTGTCTCAGAGGAAGGAACAGGAAACAAAGAAAGGAAGCCACTGAGCATCCCTTCTCTGCCCCACAGGAGTGTCTTAGACAGCCTGACTCTCCACAAACCACGGTTAAAACTTACCTGCTAAGAATGCTAGATTGAATGGGATGGAAAGAGCCTTCCCTCGTTATTGTCATTCTTGGAGAGAGGAGAGCGACCAAGGGCAGCTCCTCTGATTCACCTAGAGCCTGTTCTCTGCCCTGTTTGGCTCAGCCTACAGAGATTAGAGCAGGTGAAGGGACAGAGGACAGGGCTTCTACTACCTGTGCCATATTGACGGCCTCCATCTCTGTCCCCCGTCTTGGTGCTGAACCAATGCTAAGGGCACCTTCTTAGACTCACCTCATCGATACTGCCTACTAACCCAAGGCTAGAACTCTCAGGACCCCAACCTCCGCCTCTTGGATTGGCCCTGGCTGCTGCCACACACACATCCAAGAGCTCAGGGCCAGCTCTAGTGGGCAGCAGCGACCTGCTCTGCCAAGGTGCCCAGCAGCAGAGTGGCCCTGGACTGGGCATCGCAAGCCAGTGATGCTCCTGAGTGGACCAGGTGGCTATTGGGTGCCTTCCATTCCCACCACACAGACTCTGGGCCTCCCCGTAAAATGGCTCCGGAAGTAGGGTAATTATGAGATGGTGGGAACCAGGGCAGCTCAGGCGCATGATACAAGGAGTGGTTGTCATCTGGGCAGGGCAGAGAGGAGGCCTTGCTGATCTGAAAAGGGGTGTATTTCATTCCAGGCCCTCAGTCTTTGGCAATGGCCACCCTGGTGTTGGCATATTGGCCCACTGTAACTTTTGGGGGCTTCCCGGTCTAGCCACACATTTGGATAGAAAGACTTGACTGCATAAAGATGTCAGTTCTCCCTGAGTTGATTGATAGACTTAATTGTCACCCTAAAAACACCCACATATGCTTTTCTATGGAACCAGATAAGTTGACACTAAAGTTCTTCTGGAAAAACACACACACAGTAGCTAGGAAAACACAGGAAAAGAAGAGTGCTGAGCAGGGCAGGGCCTAGTCTTAGCCAATATTCAAACATACTATGAAGCCTCTGATATTTAAACAGCATAGCACTGGTACGTAAATAAACAGACCGGTGTGTTGGGTGACTCTTTCCAAGACTCTGGGGAAAAAAGTAGTAAAAAGCTAAATGCAATCAATCAGCAATTGAAAGCTAAGTGAGAGAGCCAGAGGGCCTCCTTGGTGGTGAAAGAGGCTTGCATTTCTTGCAGCCAGAAGGCAGAGAAAGTGAAGATCAAGTCCAGAACCGAATCCTAAGAAATGCAGGACTCCAAAGAAATTGGTGTGTGCGTGTGTGTGTTTAATTTTTAAAAAGTTTTTATTGAGATATAAGTCAATACCATAAAGCTCTCACCCTTTTAAAGTGTACAATTCAGTGGTGTGAGTATATTTGTAAGATTTATACTTGGTGATTTCATAAAACTTATATTCAACATATACATAACTAGAGCCATATCACAGATACATTCATCATAGTAATTCCAGACATTTTCAACACCCTAAAAGGAAACTCTGACACCCATTAGCAGTCATTCCCCATTCCTCCAACCCATTCTCTCCCTAATCCCTAGAAACCGCCAATCTACTATGTATTTCATCTATTGCAAACCTTTCATATAAATGGCATCATACAATATGTGGCCTTTTGTGTCTGGCTTCTTTAACTTAACATGTTTTCAAGATTCGTTCATGTTATAGTATACGTTGGTGTTTCATTCCTTTTTATTACCGAATGAGGTTTCCACTGCATAAATGGACTACATTTTGTTTATCCGTCTTCCATGGATAGGTATTTGGATATTCTCCACTTTTTTGTTATTTTGCTGCATTTTGTTGCTATTATGACTAATAGCTGCTATGGACACTCTTGTATGAGATTTTGTGCGCGCATATGTTTTCATTTTTCTTAGGTATAAAAGGCGGTCCGCAATTGATGACCCCATCATAAGCCAAGGAGCGTCTATGTGCTGTATTAATCAGAGTTCTCCAGAGAAACCGCGCCGTTAGAATAGAGAGAGATATATAGAAAGAGATTTATCATGAAGGTTTGACTTGTTTGATTATGGAGTCTGAAAAGTTCTGTGATCCACCATCTGCAAGCTGGAGACTCAGGAAGGCCAGTGGTTGTAGTTTCAGACCAATTCAGAAAGCTGAGAACCAGGAGATTGCTGGAATAAGTCCCAATCCAAGTCTGAAAGCCTAAGAACCAGGCGCATCAATAGCCAAGGACAGGAGAAGACAGATGCCTCAGCTCACGCAGGGAGAAAAAAATTGCTGCTCCTCTTTTTGTTCTAGTCAGGCCTCCAGTGGATTGGAAAATGCGCACTCATCCTTGGGAGGGCTGTCTTCTCTGCTCAGTCTACAGATTCAAATACTAATCTCTTCCAGGAACATGCTCACAGACACATCCAGAAATAACATTTTACCAGCCATCTGGGCATCCCTTCACCTCGTCCAGTAGACACAAAAAATTAACCCTCATGTGTACCTAGGAGTGGAATTTCTGTATCACGTGATCACTCTTATGTTTAGCCATTTGAGAACTGCCAGACTGTTTTCCACAGTGGCTGCACCATTTATACACACCCACCCCTGGCAGTGAATGAAAGTTCCAGTTTCTCTGTGCCCTTGCCAACACTCATTGATCATGTAGATTATAGCCATCCTAGTGGGTAGATGAGAAAGTGATGATATGCTGTCAAAATAATCAGGTCTGCTCAATGTGGTCAGGACCCTACATGGTAAAAAAGAATAGGGCCTTGACACATAGAATGGGGACATTCAGGTTGATGCCACTGAGAATCTTTTTGTTGTTGTTGTTGTTTTGAGACAGTGTCTTGCTCTGTCACCCAGGCTGGAGTGCAGTAGCACAATCTCGGCTCACTGCACCCTCCACTTCCCAGGTTCAAGTGGTTCTCCTGCCTCAGCCTCCTGAGTAGCTGGGACTACAGGCACATGCCACCACACCTGACTAATTTTTGTATTATTAGTAGAGACAGGGTTTCACCATGTTGACCAGGCTGGTCTTGAACTCCTGACCTCAAGTGATCTGCCCACCTCAGCCTCCCATAGTGCTGGGATTACAGGCAAGAGCCACCACCCTGGTCCCACTGAGAATCTTGAATCCCCAGATTCCTCTGACTCCTAAGAGATGTAGAAGTGACCCATCCATCCCTCCCTATTAAGAGCTAACCCTCCTCCCTTGCTCAGAAACCCTACAGAGGCATCTCATCCACAGGATGTTTGTCCCTATGCCCACCTCCTCTCCTGCCCACAAGGGTTGTGACTAGGCTTAAATTCCAGCAAAAACCAGCCAGGGATGTGATGGGCCTCATAGAGGAGGAAAGGGCCTATATCCCAAAGTAGCTGGAGGGCCAAGCCAGCATGACCAGCAGAAGTCGGGTGAGTATGTGCAGGAGTGGACCTTGAGGGTACTCAATCAAGGGGCTGTAGTGTGAGGTCAGATAAGAAAGGGTTTATTGATTCGGAAGTCTTTTGGAAGTTCAGGGCTGCACACCCTGGCAAGGACTCCAGGAGAAGGTGTAAACTTGCTGCCAGGAGGGCTCCTAGAAGAGGAGAAAAAGTAGGAGGTCATGCTAAGTGAGATCCAAATGCCAGAATTGCAGGGGAGATGGTGGCAGATGGGATGAAAGGTTAGGGAAGTGAGAATGCTTGGGAAGGCTGCATAAGACCCAGGGAACCAAGATTCCCCTTTACCAAGGCCACAAGGAGTGGACCAAGAAGAGGACACCAGCCAGCATCACAGAGAAGCTCAGAGAGCCTCTTCTGCAAGAGATGCCATCACAGGATGGTGGGTGAGGACCCTTGGGAGCTAGGCTCACTGATAGCAAAGGGGATGGTGGAACCCTGGAGTAACAGAGGCCAGGAGATAGCACCCGTTAGGGGACACAGTCCTCACCATGAGTGATAGGGCCCAGGATTGGCCAGGAGGGCCTGGCCTACAGAACATGGAGATGACCCTTAAATCTTGGTGTCCATAGGGACAGACTAGATGGGCCACAAGCAGGGAATTACTCAACTTACACCATTAAAATACCTCAAGAATGAACACCGAGGAAACTTCCCCCAGTAAAAACATCACCATTGGCCAGGCGCGGTGGCTCACGCCTGTAATCCCAGTACTTTGGGAGGCTGAGGCGGGTGGATCACGAGGTCAGGAGATCGAGACCATCCTGGCTAACACGGTGAAATCCTGTTTCTACTAAAAAAAAAAATACAAAAAATTAGCAGGGCGTGGTGGCAGGCGCCTATAGTGCCAGCTACTCGGGAGGCTGAAGCAGGAGAGTGGCGTAAACCCGGGAGGTGGAGCTTGCAATGAGCCGAGATTGTGCCACTGCACTCCAGCCTGGGCGACAGAGCTAGACTCCGTCTCAAAAAAAAAAAAAAAAAATCCCCATTGTTTTCCTAGTGGGCTTCCCAGGAAACACGTCTGTCACATACTTCAGCTAAATGTCATGTGTGAGCCTAGATGTTGGCAGGGGGGATGCTATAAAGAAGAGTATTGGAATAATTGGTAAAATTTTCAGTATAAGAATATATTTATGGCTGGATGCAGTGGCTTATGCCTGTAACCCTACCACTTTGGGAGGCTGAGACAGGCAGATCACTTGAGCCCAGGAGTTCAAGATCAGCCTGGGCAACATGGTGAGACCCTACCTGTACAAAAAATACAAAAATTGGCCAAACATGGTGGTGTGTGCCTGTAGTCCCAGCCACTCAGGAGGCTGAGGTAAGAGGATCACTTAAGCCTGAGAGGTTGAGGCTACAGTGAGCTGAGATTGTGCCACTGCACTCCAACCTGGGTGACAGTGAGACTCTGTCTCAAAATATATATTTATGCAATATTTATATAATAAATATATACTTATATATGTTATATAAATTATATATTATATAAATTATATAAAATTATATTTATTATATATGTTATAAGAGATGATGGCATTGCATCAATGCTAAAATTCTGAATTGGACCATTGTTCTATACTTCTGTAACACAATATTCTTGTTCTTAAGAGATACAGGTTGAAGCATTTAGGAGTAAAGGGACATAAATCATGCAACATGGACTCAAATTGTTCAGGAATAAAAAAATACTCATGAAGGGCTGGGCATGGTGGCTCATGCCTGTAATCCCAGCACTTTGGGTTGCTGAGTTGGGAAGATCGCTTGAGGCCAGGAGTTCAAGCTCAGCCTGGGCAACATGGTGACCTGTTGGTAGAAACCCCCGTTTCTACCAAAAAATTTAAAAAATTTAGCCAGGCATGGTGGTGCATGCCTATAGTCCCAGCTACTCAGAAGGCTGAAGTAGGAAGATTGCTTGAGCTTGGAAGGGGAAGGCTGCAGCGAGCTATAATCATGCCACTGCACTCCAGCCTGGGCGACAGAGCAAGACTCTGTCTCAAAAACAAAACAAAACAAAAACCTCCCAAAATGTATAAATAGCAAGAAAATGAGGGGCAAATGTGGTAAAAATATAATGGGTAAAAAGTCTAAGGAAGTTCTTTGTGTGCATCTTGTAAATTTTCTCAGCATTTCAAATTACTTCAAAATAAAGTGTTTTTTTTAAATAACAAATAAAGCACAGGCTTTGGGGTCAGGCAGTGTGTTAGTGTTAGAACCTAACCCGACAACTTGCTGAGCAAATGTTTCCACCTCTCTGAGCCTCCATGTTCTCATTTGAAAAAGGAGCCTTAAGACTACTCCTGCCCCGCCTGCCTACCTCTGGGTGTTGCAGTAGAAGTTGGATAAAGGCAGGGAAGGCCCTTAATGAGCATGAGCATTAATTGAGGTTTTCCAGAACCAACAGGGTATGTACATTTATTTTGATGTATTTATTTTAAGGAATTGGCTCATGTGAATGTGGAGGCTGGCAAATCCAAAATCGGCAGGGTAGACTGGCAGGTGGGAGACCCAGGAAGGAGTTGCTGCTGCAAGTGGAGGCCAAGGCAGTCTGCAGCAGAATTCCCTCTTCCTTGAGCGAGCTCAGTCTTTATTCTATTGAGGCCTTGAACTGATTGAATTAGGCTCACCACCTTACAGATGATAATCCGCTTTCCTCAGAAAAAAAGTCTACCAATGTAAATGCTAACCTCATCTTAAAAATACCTTCACAATAAGGTCTAGGATAATGTTTGACCAAATATCTGGGTACCTGGGCTCAGCCAACTTGACACATAAAATTAACCATCCCAGCATGGAAGGGCCCCGGTCCCCCACCTGACATCTTGAAGATTTTTGCCTTCTCTGTGAATTATTCTTTCTGGGCCAAGGCAGCTGTCTGGGAGTTCTCTGTGAGTTTTGTTTTCAAAGCTCTGGGCACAGGAGTTGCGTTTCTCTCTCCTTTCTGGCTCACGCACTTGGGGCGTGTTTTCTTGCCCTTGAGGGACTGGGCAAGTGCCTCATATGGTCCCACGGCTGTCCACAAGTGTGCTGAGAAACTGGACACACAGAGGCTCCCACCCGCTGACCACTCTGGGGTCTGTGTTTACACAGAAGCAGACCAAAACCTGAGTCTAGTTAGGTCCCTGCTTTGCTGTGTCCCTGAGCAAGTCAGTTTCCTCTCTGGATCTCTTTCTCCTCTGCTCCTCTCCCTGAATCTGAGTTCCCCGGTCACTGAGAACAGGGGGAAAGGGACAGAGCCTCAAAAGATGACCTGTGCCCCCTGCTTCTAAGCACTTTGCAGGTATTATTTAATCATCAAGCTAATCCTATGAAAGAGCTGCTTACAGATGGGGCTTACACTTTCCCAGCTTACAGATGGGGAAATTGAGGCGCAAAGAGGGCAGGTGATGTTCCCAAGGACAGATGTCTAGCAGGTATGAAGCCCTCATAATGGGGTTCTAGAGGCTGGTTAACCTCAAGTTTTGGGGAGCCCCTGAAGGGCTGTTCACCATGCTGCAGGGGACAGGAAAAGCCTCTGAGCTTGAGTCAGTTTTGGTTTCCCTGCTGGGGTGCAGGAGTCGGTAAACCTTGCTGTAAGGGGAAGGCGAAAGCCTCTGAGCTTAAGTTAGTTTTGGTTTCCCTGCTCCGGATGCAGGAGTTGGTAAACTCGCTGCAGGGGGCGGGGCAGAGCCTCTGAGCTTAAGTTAGTTTTGATTTCCCTGCCCCGGATGCAGGAGTTGGTAGCTTGCTGCAGTAGGTGGAGAGAGGCCTCTAGACTTCAGTTTCTGTTTCCTGGCTCCGGGCAGCAGCAAGAATTCCTCTGCCTCCCATCCTGCCATTCATTGTCTTGCCGGCAGCCAGCTGAGAGCAATGGGAAATGGGGGGTCTCAGCTGTCCTCGGTGCCTGCTCAGAGGCTGGGTTGGTTTATCCAGGAACACCTGAAGCCCGAGGAAGAGTGTCAGACAATGATCGACGACATGGTGAACATCATCTGTGATGTCCTGCAGGCACCCAAGCAGTTCCCCCTGGTGCAAGGAGTGGCCATTGTGAGTCCAGGGCTGAGGTTGGGGCTATGGGAGGCAGGCGGCAAGGCCGAGCTACTGGGTGCTGGGCGCCTATTATGTGTGAAGCCCACACTTGGGTGGGATGTGGTGTAGGAGTTTCAGGCTCTGGAGCAGGCTCTTGCTCCAGAGCTGTGTGACACTGGGCAGGCTACCTAACCTCTCTGTGCCTCAGTCTCTGAATCTGTAAAATGGGGAGAGACATAGTACCCACTTCAGAGTATCGTAAGGCTTGAGCACATCACATTCTTAGCAAAAGACTGGCACATAGTGCTCAGTGAACTCACTGTGATTACTCACTGCCATTTTCTTCTATCCTTTCCACAGTACAGCGGAGTAAGCTTATGGAGGCTAGAGACTTTGGTCAAACTATCCATGTTGCCTTCTGGTTTCTCCGCAGCAAGAAGGAGTGGCTTTCATCAGTTAGAAATATTTGGTTTTGGGGACACAAATCTCAGGACTGAGGCTGAAGATTCTGGACCTCTGGGGAGGAAGGGGGATTGGGGAGGTGCCAGGACCCTAGAATTGGGGGCATGGGGGTCCTCATGGCCCAATACTACCCTCTTACCCTCCTGCACTGCTGACGTCCCTTCTCTGCTGGTGCCACACTTTTTGGTCTCTACCCTTTGCACACACCAGCTAGTGCCGCAATAAAGAAATCTAGACATATGGTGGTCCCCAGCCCTGGCCCAGGTCAGGAACCTAAGGCGAGTTTGGTTACCAGCTGTTGTCAGAACTGGGATTTTAAGCCTGGGTAATTGACTTGAGGGCATGCATGTTTAACCACTACGCTATCCTGCCTCTCAATAGTGTTAACATTTTTCCTCACTGAAGTAAAACAGAAAAACTACCCAGATCAAAGTGTCCAGCTTGATAGGTAGCCATAAACAATGTAACTGTGCAGCCCCCACCCAGATCCAGAAACAAAACATTCTCAGCGCCCCAGAACCCTGGGCCCCCAATCCAATCAATACCTCCAAACCCAAGTAGGCAATCTCCTGACCTCTAATAGCATAGACACGTTTTGCCTGTTTTTAAACTTTTTATGACTATAGGGTGACCAACTATCCCAGTTTGTCCAGGATTGGGGTGTCTCCTGGGATGTGGGACTTTTGGTGCCAAAACTGGGAATGTAAACCAGGATGCATGGGTGACCCTATATAAATGGCGTCATGGGCTCTGTGTGCTTTAGTGCATGGTTTCTCTGTCCAAAGATGTTTATGAAATTTATGTTGTGGAGTGCAGTTGTTTATCTTTTCATTGTTGTGTCAATTCCATTGTGTGAATATACCACATTTGTCCATTCTACTGTTTTTTATTTTTACATAATTGTACATATTTATATGGGGTACATGTGATAGTTAACACATGGATACAATGTGAAATGATCAAGTCAGGGTAGTTAGGATATCCGTCATCTCAAACATTTATCATTTCTTTGTGTTGAGAACAGTTCAGATCTTCTCTTCTAGCTATTTTGAAATAGATAATAAATTATTGTTAACTATAGTCACCCCATTGTGCTATCAAACACTAGAATTTACTCCTTCTATCTAACTGTATGTTTGTATCCGTTAACCAACTTCTCTTCATTTCCTTCTCCACTCCCCAGCCTCTGGTAACTATGATCCTACTCTCTACCTCCATGAGATCAACTTTTTTTTAACTTCTACATAAGCACACGCAATAATTGTCTTTCTATGCCTGACTTATTTCATTTAACATAATGACCTATATAGTTCCATCCACATTGCTGCAAATGACAGAATTCCATTCTTTTTGTGTCTGAATAGTATTCTACCATGTATATATATTACATTGTCTTTATCCATTCATCCGCTGATGGATACGTTGGTTGATTCCGTATCTTGGCTTTTGTGAATAGTACTGCAATAAACATGGGGGTACAGTTATCCCTTTTTTTGGATAAATACCTAGTAGTGGGATTGCTGGATCGAATGGTAATGCCATTTTTAGTTTTTGAGAAACCTCCATACTGTTTTCCATAATGACTGTCCTAATTTAAATTCCCACCAACAGTGTGTAAGATTCCTTTACTCCAAATTCTTGCTAGCATTTGTTATTTTTTGTCCTTTTGATAATAGCTATTCTAACTGGGGTGATATGATATCTCATTGTGGTTTTGATTTGCATTTCCCTAATGATCAGTGATGTCAAGCATTTTTTTCACATGCCCATTGACCATTTTGTATGTCTTCTTTTGAGAAATGTCTATTTAGTTCCTTTGCCTGCTTTTTAAATGGGATGGGTTGTTTTCTTTGCTGCTGAGTTGTTCAAGTTCCTTGTATATTCTGGATATTAAATCCTTTTTGGAAAAATCGTTTCCAAATATTTTCTCCCATTCTACAGTTTGTCTTTTCAGTCTTGATTGTTCCCTTTGCCATGCAGAAGCTTTTCCATTTAACATAGTCCCAATTGTCTATTTTTGTTTCTGTTGCTTGTGCTTTTGAAGTCTTAGCCACAAAATATTTGCATAGACCAATATCCTGAAGCATTACTCTTCTGCTTTATTCTATTAGTTTTATTGTTTCAGGCCTTAACATTTAACTCTTTAATCCATTTTTTAGTTAATTTTTTATAAGATGAGAGATGGGGGCCTCATTTCATTTGTCTGCATGTGGATATCCAGTTTTCCCAACACCATTTATTGAAGAGAGTATCCTTTCCCCAGTGGTGCTTTCTCAATCAGTTGACTGTAAATATGTGGCTTTGTTTCTGGGTTCTCTCTTCTGTTTCTTTTGGTCTATATGTCTGTTTTTATACCAATCCCATGCTGCTTTGGTTACTATAGCTTCATAGTATATTTTGAAGTCATGTAGTGTGACGCCTCTAGCTTTGTTCTTTTTCCTCAGTATTCTTTTGGCTATTTGAGATCTTTTGTATTTCCATACAAATTTTAGGATTGTTTTTTCTATTTCTGTGGTATTTATAAGGATTGCATTGATTCTGCAGATTGCTTTGGATAGTATGGCTATTTTAACAATATTAATTCTTCCAATCCATGAGCATGGGATGTCTTTCCATTTGCTTGTGTCATCTTCAGTTTCTTTTATCAGTATTTTGTAGTTTTCATTGTAGAGATCTTCCACCTCCTTGGTTAAATGTATTCCTAGCTATTTTTTGTTAAATACTATAAATAAGATGCTTTCTTGATTTCTTTTTAAGCTAGTTCATTATTGATGTGTAGAATATGTTGATATTTTGGTATGCTGGAATGGTGTGTTGATTTTGGTATTTTGCTTTTGTATCCTGCAACTTAACCAAATTTATCAGTTCTAAGAGGTTTTCTTGATGGAGTCTTTAGGTTTTACTGTATAGAGGATCATGTGGTATGCAAAGAGGGGCCATTTGACTTTTTCTTTTCCTATTTGGATGCCTTTTATTTCTTTATCTTGTGTGATTGCTTTGGCTAGGACTTCCAGGATAGATGTGAAAGCCTTTCTCAATTCAGTACAATGTTAACTGTGGGTTTGTCATATATGGACTTTATTATGTTGTGGTATGTTCCTTACATGCCTAATTTGTCGAGGGTTTTTAGCATAAAGGGATGTTGAATTTTACCAAATGTTCTTCTACATCTACTGGGATAATTACATGATTTTTCCTTCATTCTGTTGATGTGATGTGCAAATGTTCAACATTTATTGACTTGCTCATGTTGAACCATCCTTGCATCCCTGGGATAAATCCCACTTGATCATGTGTTATCTTTTTGATGTGTTATTGGATTTGGTTTGCTAGTATTTTGCTGAAGGTTTTTGTGTCTATGTTCATCAGGGATATTGGCCTGTAGTTTTCTTTTTGGTTGTCTTTGGTCTGGTTTTGGTATCAGGGTAATGCTGACTTCATAGAAGGAGTTAGGAATAATTCCCCAATTTTTTTGGAATAGTTTGAGAAGAATTGGTGTTAATTCTTCTTTATAAGTTTGGTAGAATTCAGCAGTAGAGCCATCTGGTCCTGGGCTATTCTTTGTTGAGGAACTTTTTATTACTGATTCAATCTCCTCACTCTATGGTCTGTTCAGGTTTTCTGTTTCTTCCTGGATCAATCTTAGTAGGTTGTATGTGTTCAGGAATTTATCCATTTCCTCTAGGCTTTCCAATTTATTCACATATAGTTGTTCATGATAGTCTCTAATGATCCCTTGTATTTCTGTGGTATCAATTGTAATGTCTCCTTTTTATATCCCTGATTTTATTTACTTGGGTCTTCTCTCTTTTTTTAGTGTACTTAGTCTAAGTAGTGGTTCATCCATTTTGTTTATGCTTTTAAGAAACCGACTTTTCATTTTGTTAATTTTTAGCCTCTATTATGTTTAGTTCTATTTTGATTTTTATTATTTCTTTTCTTCTGCTAATTTTAGGTTTGGTTTATTCTTGCTTTTTTTGTTTGTTTTTGAGATGGATTTTTGCTTTTGTTGCCCAGGCTGGAGTGCAATGATGCGACCTCTGCTCACTGCAACCTCTGCCCCTGGGTTCAAGTGATCTCCTGCCTCAGCCTCCTAAGTAGTTGGGATTACAGGCATGCACCACCACACCCAGCTAATTTTGTATTTTTAGTAGAGACGGGGTTTCACTATGTTGGTCAGGCTGGTCTCGAACTCCTGACCTCAGGTGATCCACCTGCCTCAGCCTCCCAAAGTGCTGGAATTTCAGATGCGAGCCATATGCCTGGCCTTTCTTGCTTTTCTAATTCCTTGAGATGAACTGTTAGGTTGTTTATTTGAAATTGTTCTACTTTTTTTATGTAAGCATGTATTGCTTCAAACTTTGCTGTATCCCTTAGGTTTTGGTATGTTGTGTTTTCATTTTCATTTGTTTCCAGAAATTTTTTGATTTCCTTTTAAATTTCTTAATCAGCCCAGTGGTTGTCCAGGAGCATGTTGTTTAATTTTCATGTATTTGTACAATTTCCAAAGTTCCTCTTGTTCCACTGTGGTCTATATCCATTGTGGTAAGTATCCATTAAGATACTTGACAGTATTTCAATTTTTAAAAATTTGTTGAGCCTTGTTTTATGACCTACCATAGGGTCTATCCTGGAGAACATTCCCTGTGCTAATAAGAATGTGTATTCTGTAGCTGATTAAATAATCTGTAAACATTCATTAGGTCCATTTGGACTATAATGCAGACTAAGTCCAGTATTTCTTTGTTGATTTTCTGTCTACGTGATCTGTCCAATACCAAAAGTGAGATGAACTTCCCAGCGATTATTGTATTGAAAGCCTCTCTCTCTCTCTCTCTCTCTCTCTCTCTCTGTTTAGTTCTAATATTTGCTTTACATATCTCAGTGCTCCACTGTTGGGCGTATATATGTCTATATACATATATACACATGCTTATATCCTCTGGCTGAATTGATCTCTTGATCATTAATTATAAAATGACCTTCTTTGTCTCTTTTTATGTTTTTGACTTGAAGTCTACTTTGTCTGATATAAGTATAGCTACTCCTGCACACTTTTGGTTTCCATTTGCTTGGAATATTTTTTTCATTCCTTCACATTCAGTCCACATGTACCTTCACAGATGCAGTGAGTTTCTTGGAGGTAGCATATAGTTGGACCTTATTTTTTATCCATTCAGCTTGTCTATATCTTTTAACTGGAGAATTTAAACTGTTGTTTAATTCAGGGTTGTAATTGATAGTAACAACTTACTCCTGTCATTTTGTATTTGTTTTGATTGTTTTGTACATTCTTTGTTCTTTTCTTTCTCTTTATTGCCTACCTTTCCAATTTTGGGGGGTTTTGTAATGATAACATTTGACTCCTTTCTCTTTGTCATTTGTGTATCTGCTCTACCAGTGAGTTTTATACTTTTGGGTGTTTTCATGATGGTAGACATCATCCCTTTGCTTCCAGATGTAATGCTTTCTTAAGCATTTTCTGTAGAACTAGTCTAGTGGTGATGAATTCCCTCTGTTTTTGCTTGTCTGAGAAAGGCTTTATTTCTCCTTGATTGTTGAAGGATAGCTTTGCTGGGTATAGTATTCTTGTCTGAAAGGGTTTCTTTTTTCAGCACTTTGAGTATCTCATCCTATTCTCTTCTGACCTGTAAGATTTCTGCTCAGAAATCTGCTCTTAGTCTGAGGAGGATTCCCTTATATGTGACTTTATACTTTTCTCTTGCTATTTTCAGAATTCTATCTTTGTCTTTGACTTTTGACAGTTCGACTATAATATGCCTGGAGAAGACCTTTTTGGGTAGAATCTATTTGAGAATCTTTGAGCTTCCTGTATCTGGGTGTCTAAATCTCTTGTAAGACATGGAAAGTTTTCAGCTATTACTTCATTAAATAGATTTTCTATGCCTTTGCCCATCTCTTCTCCTAGATCTTTCCAAATTTAAATATTTGATTGCTTTATGATTACCAATATGGCACATAGGCTTTCTTCACTCATTTTTATTTCTTTTTCTCTCCTTTTGTCTGGCTGGGTTATTTCAAAAGACCTGTCTTCAAGTTCAAAAATTCTTTCTTCTCCTTGATCTAGTCTATTGTTAAAGCAGTGAGTTGTATTTTTATTTTATTCATTGATTTCTTCAGTTTCAGGAATTGTTTGGTTCTTTTTAACAATATCTATCTCTTTGTTGAGTTTCCCATTCAGAGTATGAATTATTTTCCTGATTTCTTTGTATTGTTTATCTGTGTTTTCTTGTATCTTACTGAATTTCTTTAATATCATTGTTTTGGATTTTTCTTAGTCATTGCATAGATATAATTTTTTGGGGGGATCTGTACTGAAGAATTATTGTGTTCCTTTGGAGGTGCCGTGTTTCCTTGCCTTTTCATGTTTCTGTGTCCTTACATTGATATCAGCACAGCTAATATAACAGTCACTTCTCCAATTGTATTTATTGGCTTTCATAGGGAAAGACATTTTCCTCTGCTGGGCATGGTGGCTCATGCCCATAATCCCAGTGACTCAGGAGGCTGAGGTGGGAAGATTGCTTCTGGCAGGAGTTTGAGGTTACAGTGAAATATGATTGTGCACTACACTCCAGCCTAGGTGACAGTGCAAGACCTTGTCTCTAAAAAATTAAATAAAAATAAAATAAGAAGATGTTTTCCTGTAGATGTGTCTATAGTGTTGGTTGAGTGGAGCACTTTGGCTTTGATTCTGTGTGCACACAGTTAGTGAAGCCTCCAAATGATTTCATTAGCATCAATGTTGTCTGTCAGTTCCTCAGTGTCTGACACTGTAGTTGTTGATGGAGTCTGTGGAAAGGCTGTGCTGGGAACAGGGACATCAGGCAGGCTGGTCTTCGAGCACTAGTGGTGACAACAGTGCGCCAGGCATGCTGGTCCTCAGACCCCCAGGCAGTGTATGTGGGTGCCAGTGCTGGTGTGTCCAGGTGGGCAGGGTTTCAGACTTCAAGGCAACATGTTCAGGTGCCAGTGGTAGCAGCAGTGGACTGAATAGGCAGATCCTTGGGCCCCGAGGTGGCCTGTGTGGAAGTGGCAGCAGCAGGCCAACCTTCAGGCCCTCAAGTGGTGTACACAGGCATCAGTGATGGCAAGCTGGGTAGGCTGGTCCCCAGGCCCTTGGGAGACACATGTGGTCACTGGTGGCAGGCAGAGTGGGCCCATCCTTAGACCTCTGGATGGTGTGTGCCTGTGCTGCTGGTGGTAAACAGGATGGGTCAGTCTCCTGGCCCCTGGGCAGCACATGTGGATGCTGGTGGCAGGTGGGGCAAGCCTGTCCTCAGGTTCCCGGATGGTGCGTGCAGGTGCTGGCAGCAGGTGGGACAGTTTGACCCCTATACCCCCAGATGCGCACAGGCACCCGCAACAATGGTGGGTGGGGCAATCCTATCCTCAGGCCCTGGGACAGTAAGCACAGGTGCAAGTGGTGGCAGATGGGGCAGTTCAATCCGTTTCTTTTGTCAGTAGCCATTTGAGTCACCTCCAGCTTGGGGCTAGCATGGAAAGTGTTACTATGAGCATCCCAACCAGGTCTTTGTGGGGCAAATGGATGCCTGCCACTCAATTTTAAGACCATTTTTGGCTTTTACTTGAGTTGAGAAATACCACTGCCTGCTAGAGATCCCTGTGACCCCAGAATCTAGAGTCTCACATCTGCTTCTTTGTCACTGGCAGGGTGGCTCCTATGGACGGAAAACAGTCTTAAGAGGCAACTCCGATGGTACCCTCGTCCTCTTCTTCAGTAACTTAAAACAATTCCAGGATCAGAAGAAAAGCCAACATGACATCCTCGAGAAGATCGGGCATAGGCTGGAGTTCTGTCTGTACACGAAATGGATGAAAGACTGTTTCGAGATTCAGAAGTCCCATGATGGCTTCACCATCCAGTTGTCCACAAAAAATCAGAGAGTCTCTTTTGAGGTGCTGGCTGCCTTCAATGCTCTCAGTAAGTATTCCTGGGTGTTGGGGAAGAAAAACCAAAGAAGGGGGTGCCAGATAGCCCCATGCAACCTCTAGGCCATGGGTGACATAGATACCACTGCTGCTTTCAAAAAATGGGAGACCATAGACCCTCAGGAGAGAAGAATCCTTTCTACCCTGGACTCACTCTCTTCTCTAGAACTAACTTCTCCCCCATATCCTGATTGTCTTTGGAGAAAATGTTCTGGATTCTAGAATCTAAGGCAGAGCCTTTTAAGCCATACTGTATACATAAATCACCCAGAACCTTGTTAAAATGCAGATCCTGACTCAGAGGGTCTGAGTCAGGGCCCAGGATTTCATATTTCTAGCCAGCTCCGTGATGAGCTGCTAGTCCGCAGATCACGCTTGAGGGTGTTGACCAGAGTCAGTGTTGGTTAGAGTGAGAGGATGAGGCAGACATCTGGGAAAAGTCCAGCTGGGGCAAGCATTTGAAGTCTGCCTTCCTACCAGGTCAAAATCAAGGCAACAACCTTCCACAGATAACTATCAAAGCTTGAGGGGTGCCTTGAACCCAACTCATAAATCCCCAAGACCTGTCTACCTCTTGTGTCTCCTGTCTCAGCAAACATTCCCACACTCTTGCTTATTGTTAAAGTAACCTCTGCTTACCAGGCTTCTGGTTTAATAAAAGATGGCTAGAATGACTCCATCTTAAAGTGAGTAGCTAGGCACTCACGAGGAACCTACAGGCTTAATACTTGGGTCTGAAAATAGCCACAGTCTAAGCTGACCACCAACTATAATTGCAGAATATTTATGGCCATACAAAACATCTCCCACTAAGCCTACAAAATGTCCAGATGTCCTAAAAGTACAGCCTGCTTAAAGTCAACATTAATGAGCAGGCTTAGGTGGAAGGATTAATGGTCATCAATACCACTGTTAAGAAGAAAGTTCTTAGCCAAATTGAATTTAATAGAGTTTAACTGAGCAGACAATTCACGAATCTAGAGGCCTCCCGAGCCAGAGTAGGTTCAGAAAGTCTTGAACACAGTCATGTGGTGGAAGAAAGATTTATGGACAGGAAAAGGAAAGTGATGTACTGAAAAAGAAAGTGAGATACAGAAGCAGCCAGACTGGTTATAGCTCAGCATTGGCCTTATTTGAACGAGATTTGAGCAGTTGGCCACCTTTGATTGGCCAAAACTCAGTGATCGGCACAAGAGTAGGTTGCAGTCTGTTCGCACATCCTTTTAGGTTATAGTTCACCATGTACAGAGAAATTTTAGACCAAACTTAAAATATGTAAGGAGGCAGCTTTAGGCTAAACTTGACTTAACAGCACCAATAGCCTCTACCTTTAGTGAGCACCTCTGCACATTCCAATTTTAATTATAGCTCCTTAGAGTTTCTTATAAACAAAGACACTAACAAAAAAATGGCACATTCTTCCTTCTCCTTTCTGAGGACGCCCTACCCTGTAACAAAGTAGTTTCTAATAAATTTGCTTCTTTCACCATACTCTGTGCTTGCCTTGAATTCTTTCCTGCATGAGATCCAAGAACCCTCTCTTGGGATCTGAATCAGTACCCTCTTTTCCAGCAATGCTATCACCTGTAAACCAAAAGTATCTGAGACAGGTCTCAATCTATTTAGAAAGTGTATTTGCCAAGGTTAAGGATGCGCCCATGACACAGCCTCAGGAAGTTCTGATGACATGTGCCCAAGGTGGTCAGGGTACAGCTTGGTTGTATACGTGATATGGTTTGGCTGTGTCCCCACCCAAATCTCATCTTGAATTGTAGCTCCCACAATTCCCACATGTCATGGGAGGGACCTGGTGGGAGGTAATTGAATCATGGAGGCAGGTCTTTCCCATGCTGTTCTCAAGATAATGAATAAATCTCATGAGATCTGATGGTATCATAAAGGGGAGTTCCCCTGCACAAGCTCTCTCTGGCCTGCCACCATGTAAGACATCTCTTGCTCTTCCACCATGATTGTGAGGCCTCCCCAGCCATGTGGAACTGTGAGTCAATCAAACCTCTTTCCTTTATAAACTACTCAGTCTCGGGTATGTCTTTATTAACAGCATGAGAACAGACTAATGCAATACATTTTAGGGAGACATGAGACATCAATCAATGCATGTAAGAGGTACATTGGTTTGGTTTGGAAAGGCAGGACAACTCAAAGTGGGGGCTTCCAGGTCATTGGTAGATTTAAAGATTTTCTGATTGGCAATTGATTGAAAGAGTTATCATCAATAGAAAGGAATATCTGGGTTATGATGGTAAGGGATTGTGGAGACCAAAGTTTTATCATGCAGCTGAAGCCTCCAGGTAGCAGGCTTCAGAAAGAATAGATTGTAAATGTTTCTTATCAGACAAGAACCTGTTCTATCACTAATTCCAAAAAAGAGGGAAGTATCATGAGGAATCGTCAGCTCCTCCTTCCCATCATGGCCTGAACTGGTTTTTCAGGTCAACTTTAGAATGGCTTTGCTGAGAGGAGGGGGTCCATTCAGATGATTGGGGAGCTTAGAATTTTATTTTTGGTTTATACACCTAAGCCAGGATTGTATCTCCAACTCCCCCATCTCCTCACTCACAGCCCATCACTAAGTCCTTCCAGTTCTGCCTAACTTGCTCCTAAATCTGCATCATTTCTCTCCCTTCCCACTGCTACTTCCCTAATCAACGTCACCACCAGAGATGTGGTAATGGCTTCTTAATAGTCTCCCTGACTCCTCTCTCTACCCTGCAGCTGGTGCTCTCTTTCCATGCACAAATATCATTGTGTCACACACTCTGCCTCTAATAGCTTTTCATTGCATTTAGGAAGTTGACCAAAAATGCCAAACTCTGTAAAATATTTTAAGAGGTTATTTTCTGAGCCAAATATGAAGACCATGACCTGTGACACAATCAGAAGTTCCTGAGAACATGTGCCCAAGATGATCAGGTTACAGCTTGATTTTTATACATTTTAGGGGGACAGAATTTACAGGGAGAAACATAAATCAGTACACATAAGGTATGCATTGATTCAGCCTGGAAAGGCAAGATATCTCAAAGTAGGGTCTTCCAGGTCATAGGTGGTTATAAAGATTTCCTGATTAGCAGTTGGTTGAAGGAGTTCAGCTTAAGAAAAGGGAAGTTGTGGAAGACAAGTTTCTTATTATGTAGATGAAAGCTCCAGGTAGCAGACTTCAAGGACAATAGGTAGTAAATGTCCCTTATCAGACCTTACAGGTGTCAGACTATTAGTTAAAATCTCTCCTGAATCAGGAGAAAATCTGGAAGGGGAAGGGGATTCTCCACAGAATGTTAATTTTTCCACAGGACACAGCTTTGCAGGGCCATTCCAAAATGTGTCAAAGAAATATATTTTGAGCCAGGCACGGTGGCTCACGCCTGTTATCCCAACACTTTGGGAGGCCAAGGCGGGCAGATCACCTGAGATTGGGAGTCTGAGACCAGCCTGACCAACATGGAGAAACCCTGTCTCTACTAAAACTACAAAATTAGCCAGGCGTGGTGGTGCATACCTGTAATCCCAGCTACTTGGGAGGCTGAGGCAGGAGAATCGCTTGAACCCGGGAGGCAGAAGTTGCAGTGAGCCAAAATCACACCATAGCACTCGAGCCTGGGCAACAAGAGTGAAACTCCATCTGAAAAAAAAAAAGAAATATATTTTGGGGTAAAATATTTTTGATTTCCTTTAGGGCCTGTTATCTGTCAGGCGATGCCAGAGTTAAGTTGGAATTTGGTGTCATACTGCTACAAAGAGTCTGTTCTGTCAGTCTTGGGATCTCTATTTTAATGTTAGCGTTTGTCAAGTGTGCCTGAATTCCAAAGGGAGGAGAGTATAATGAGGTGTCCGAGTCCTCCTTCCCTTCCAGATCATATGTAGATAAGAGACCAATGGTTGCATTCCTTTGAGTTTCTGACTAACCTCTTCCAAAGGAGGCAATCAAATATGCATTTATCTCAGTGAGCAGAGGGATGACTTTGAATAGAATGGGAGGCAGGTTTGTCCTGAGAAGTTCCCAGCTTGACTTTAATTGCGTGATTTTGGGGCCCCAAGATTTACTTTCCTTTCACAACTTACATGGAAATAATTTATTTAGCTTTCTCCTCTCGTAGACTATAAGCTCCATGAGGACAGGTATCATGAGTATCTTGTTCTTCTCTGATCTCTAGTACAATGTTCACCATTAATAATAGTTGTTGGATGAATGGATGGATCATGATGGATAAATGGATGGAAGGTAAATGGATGGACAAATGAATGTAGATGGATGGATGGATAGATATTAAATATATATATATACTTATAGATGAGGTAGATAGATGGATAGTCTCAAGCACAAAGCATAGTCTCAAGTACAAGTGCACATATAATCACAAACTTAATTCCAGGCTGGGCACGGTGGCTCATGTCTAGAATCCCAGTGCTTTGGGAGGCTGAGGCAAGAGGATTGATTGAGGCCAGGAGTTTAAGATCAGCCTGGGCAACATAGTGAAATCCCATCTCCACCAAAGAATTAAAAATTAGATGCGGTGGCATGCACCTATATTCCTAGCTACTGGGGAGACTGAGGCAGGAGGATCACTTGAGCACAGGAGTTCAAGGTTGCAGTGAGCTTTTATCACACCACTATACTCCAGCCTGGGCAACACAGCAAGATCCTGTCAAAAGAAAAAGAAAAAGAAAGAAAAGAAAAGGGGAGGGGAGGAGAGAGGAGGGGAAGAGAAAATTCCCAAGCTGAAACTTAAGCCATCATTAAGCAAATGGGGAAACAGAAAAGCCCATGGCCAGAGTACCTTCCATCACATATAGTTTTAAGGAATTTCTGGGTTACCAGGAACCATGAAGAACGATTAGCCCAGGCATCACTGATAAGGAGGAGACATACAGACATCCTGATAACTCACATTCACAGAAAGGTGGCCTAGCTTGGGGAAACATGTACCAGTTTGGGAGATTAGCAGTTCTGAGTTCTTATCCTGGTCCTACTACTCACTTATGCCTGCCAGCTGTACAGTCAGACTAGAAACTAGCTTCCAGGGCCATTAGGATGCTCACAGGGTTGGGGGTGGGAGCCTGCTTCAAACAGGGGCTGGAGTCAAAGGGGGAGACAAGTGCACTCATAAGTCTCACAGGAAAGTCCTGTCCTCCTGTTCCAAGTGCCATGCTGGAAGACCTGGCCAGAGCGCCCTCTACTGGGCTCATCCCATCATGCAAGGATAATGTGAGTGAGAAATAAGGTCTTCCCCATATGTGCTACCCAGAAGCCGCCACTAGATGGTAGTAGAGCTGCACATTCCAAATTATTACACGCTCCCTTTTCTGCAAGGAAACACAGGGTCACTTTCTGAGAAATGCAACCTACAGGGGAATTGGTAACTTGTTTTTCTTTTTTTTTTTAAACTAAATATTAGCCTAACTAATCTGGCCTATTTTTACACCAGGTCCAGGCTAGCTGTCTCCAATTCTGCATCTCTTTCCACTGTTGCGTACCACAACTCTCCCCCTGGGGCCTTTGACCCAAAGCAAGAAGTACCTATTTACTAGACTTGCTGGCATTTCCACTATCCTCATCTGTAAATTAGTAATTGCAATTGCACTTGCCAGAGTTTTGTGAGGCTTGTATGTTTCACTGTACATAAAAGGCTTAGAGTAAACACACCATAAATGTTGGCTATTTATTATCATTATGGAGGAAGATAGGACGTTATTTCTGTCAACCTCCCTGCATGCCAAGTGCCCAGAACCAGGCCTAGGGAGTCAGTAAATATCCATTGGGGTGTATGAAAGGAACAAGCTAGCTGCTTTCTCCTGGTTGCTTATCTAAATGTGTTTGTGGGCCAGGGTGCTGGCTCACATCTGTAATTCCAACACTTTGGAAGGCCGAGATGGGAGGATCACTTGAGGACAGGAGTTCAAGACCAGCCTGGGCAACATAGTAAGATGCTGCCTCAAAAAAAAAAAAAAAAAAGCCAAACATGGTGGCACACGCCTGTAGTCCCAGGTACTCAGAAGGCTGAGGCAAGAGGATCACTTGAGCCTTGAAATATATTTGAGGGTACAGTGAGCTATGATTGTGCCATTGCCGTCCAGCCTGAGTGACAGAGAAGACTCCGTCTCTAAAAGTAAGAATAATGATGAAACAAATCCAGTAGTCTCATAGACCACTTTTTTGTTTGTTTTTGTTTCTGTTGGTTTTTTGGAGGGGAGATGGGGGGCTCTTTTGTTTTGTTTTTTAATGAACATAGAAATTGACCCTTCTGATCTTAAAGCTTGAAACTTACATTTGTTTTATCTAAGTTCCTTCCTCAGAAAAGGAACCTCAGACCTCTCAAAAAGTATCAAAGAACTGAAACTCACCAGTCACTGCATCCAGACAATGGGATGTCAAATCCCTTATTCCTCATGATTACCTCCTCACCCCTCCCTAATTCCCGCTTTCCTACACATAGGTACATTTCTTCCCTGCTGCATAGAACCCTAACTTTAGTCTGTCAGGGAGAAGGATTTGAGACTGATCTCCCATCTCCTCGGCTGCAGCACCTGATTAAAGCCTTCTTCTTGGCAACACTTGTGGTTTCAGTCATTGGCTCTCGGTGTGGTGAGCAGCAGGACCTAGACTGAACCCCTGGTGTTTCAGTATCAGTAATCAATCAATAAATGTGTTTGTTTTATTTTTAATTTTATTTTGAGACAGAGTCTCACTCTGTCACCCAGGCTACAGTGCAGTGGCACAATTATGGCCCAGTGCAACATCCGCCTCTCAGGTTCAAGGAATTCGCATGCCTCAGCCTCCTGAGTAGCTGGGATTACAGGCATGTGCCACCACGCTCAGCTAATTTTTGTATTTTTGTATTTTAGGATTTCATCGTGTTGGCCAGGCTGGTCTCGAACTCCTGGTGATCCACCTGCCTTGCCCTCCCAAAGTGCTGGGATTACAGGCATGAGCCACCGTGCCTGGCTAAATAAATGTGTTTATAAACAGTGGAGTTCAGCTAGCAAGAATGAAAACCCATTGATTAAACCAGCCTCTGTCCCCAGATCTCCACGGCCCTGCTGCCACCTTGCCTGCCTTCTCAAAGTCCCTGTACCCTGACACTCTGAAGTAAAATATTCACTGGATGGACTCAATGACAGAATATATTGCATGTAAAATATAAACTTTCCTTTCTTCCAGATGTATACTAATTATGCCAACACCAACAATTTTTTAAAGAACCCACTTGTTCCCTACTAATTTGGAGAATTCTGTTTCTCATTTATAATTCCATCTCTTATCCCTCCATTAGGTTCTGCTGATCATGTCTTGGGTTAACACCATACCGTTTTCATTACAGTCATTTTAGACTACACTTTATTATCTAATGGGCCAAGTTGCCCTTTCCTATTATGTTATATGTAAAGGTACCAGTCCTCTGACTGATTAAACAAGGATCGTGTGCTGTTAAACTATAACTGACTTTCATTGTAGAGCAACCCTGGCTCTCTGAGACCAGGTTACATAAATACCAAAGTTCCAATTTATCTTTCACACCAGGCTTAAATGATAATCCCAGCCCCTGGATTTATCGAGAGCTCAAAAGATCCTTGGATAAGACAAATGCCAGTCCTGGTGAGTTTGCAATCTGCTTCACTGAACTCCAGCAGAAGTTTTTTGACAACCGTCCCAGAAAACTAAAGGATTTGATCCTCTTGATAAAGCACTGGCATCAACAGGTAATTTTCCAACTGTCTATATATGGTTACCATTCATTTCCTTTCTATCGAGATAATTGACATCCAGTAAAGTGCAACAATCTTAGGTGTACAACTCAATGCATGTTTTGCAATCTTACCAGCAACACCCAAATTAACATAGGAAACATTTCCTGCACCACAGAAGGTGCCTCAAGCCCACTGTCTCCCCAGTAATCCTCCCAAACAAACCCCTATTCTAACATCTGTCACCACCACAGATTAGTTTTGCTTGATTTTAAACAATATAAGTGGGATCATACAATACATACTTTATGTCTGCCTTCTTTTGCTCAACAGTACGTCTGAGAGACTCATTCATGTGGTTGCAGGATCTTGCTCTGTTACCCAGGCTGGAGTGCAGTGGTATGATATTGGCTCACTGCAACCTCTGTCTCCTGGGCTCAAGCAATCCTCCCATCTCAGCCTCCCACGTAGCTGGAACTACAGGAGTGTGCCACCACACCTGGCTAATTTTTGTGTTTTTTGTAGAGATGAGGTTTTGCCATGTTGCCCAGGCTGGTCTTGAACTCCTGGGCTCAAGCTATCTACCCACCTCGGCCTCCCAAAGTGCTGGGATTACAGACATGAGCCACGGCACCCAGCCATAGTAGCACTTTTTTTCACGTTTTGCCATATTCCATTGTATGAATGTAACACACATTTATCCATTCTGCTGCTTTGGGTTATTTTCAAATTGGGGCAATTTTCAAATAGATGATTGGGTCATTTTCAAATTGGGCAATTATGAATTAGGTTACTATGTATATTTTCCTACATGTCTTTTTGTGAATGTAAGCATTCATTTCTCTTGGGCAAATATGTAGCAGCAGAATTGCTGGGCTATCCAGTACACATATATGAATGTTGTGTACATATATGTGTGTAAATATATAAAATATATTGTGGTTTACTTGTTTTTTTGTTTAACCATAGCAAATCTTGCCATATCATTTCCAAAATCTTACCAAATTATACTCCCATCAGCAAGATATAAGTTTCAGGAATATTATCAAACCCAACTGGGGATCTGCCCACCCAGCGCAGCAAAACCAAACACAGACTTTGGGATTGCAGTGAGAGAGTGAGGCATTTATTGCAGGGAGCCATGCAGGGAGAATCAGGCAGCTCATGTTTAAGAGCCAAACTCTCCGATGGCTTACAGGTAAGTGTTTTAAAGGTGAGGGGACAGAGGTTACAGGCAAAGCCATAAATCAACACATGGAGACTGTAGATTGGTTTGACCTAAAAAGGTGGGACGTCTCCAAGCAGGAGGGAGGAGATGGATGGATGGCTCAGGTCACAGGATTCAAAGACTTTCCGATTTGTGATGGGTGAAATGGGCGAAGCTTTATCTAAAAATTTCAGATCAGCAGAAAGGAACGTTAGCTCTGGCTCGTAGGTGTGACCTCCTCCAAGACCCTCAGGAAGAAATTTAGAACAAAGAATGAGGTCAGGGTTCAATCCTCAGTTTCCCCTTATCTGAGGTCTACCTGCCAGTCGATTTGCTTGGTGGGGGCCTGAGTTTCTGAAAATCAACTCAGGGACAGGGACATACTTTAAGATGTTATCTTTAGTTTCTATAGGGAACAAAACATCTTCTGACTCTAGCTTCCTTGGCTACTGTTTTAAGTGACTATTACCTTCTTTTTTTGTTGTTTTTATTTTATTGGGTTTTGTTTGTTTGTTTGTTTTCACTGCTCCTGTAGACCCTGAATACTATATTTTTGCTTATCAAGTTGCTCATTGACTTTTCAAGGCTAGTAAGGTGCCTGGAATTTCCCTCGAAAGAACTCCAGATTTTCCTTTATTTTTATGCTTGTGGGATGGGGGCAGTGGGTGGCCTGCAGGCCCCTAAGAGAGGTCCCTGCTGCATCCCAGTTGTTCCACATCTTTGTCAAGTCTTGGTATTGTCAGTCTGCTGAATTGTAGGTATTCTGGCAAAGGCGAATGACTTCCTGTAGACCTCTGGTTTCTTGATTTCAGATCCCTGACATGGTAAGAATGGGATCCCCAAATGAGCTGCTACCCTTTTCTTCTCCCACAGTGCCAGACAAAAATGAAGGATTTACCCTTGCTGTCTCCGTATGCCCTGGAGTTGCTTACAGTGTATGCCTGGGAACAGGGGTGCAGAAAAGACAACTTTGACATTGCTGAAGGCGTCAGAACCATTCTGGAGCTGATCAAATGCCATGAGCAGCTGTGTGTCTATTGGATGGTCAACTACAACTTGGAAGATGAGACCATCAGGAACATCCTGCTGAACCAGCTCCAATCAGCAAGGTGCCAAGCTTCTCATGCCCTATCCCTGTACCTCATCATTCACATGCCAGGCATACCTCTTTAGAATGAGATCTCAGCCTTGCCCTATCAAGCCAGTGCTGGACCAGAATGGCAGCCACCATGGGTGGGAAGGCAGAGGGGTCTGTCTGAAAGAGGGGAAGTCCAGTCAGTGCTTTTCAAGTTCCAAGCCATAGTCACATTTTGTCCCCTAAACAAACACTGGAGAGACACTTCCTCTTATAGAAGGCAGGAGCTAAGAGAGAAAGGGCAATGGGGGGACAGGAAGAGGAGACCACTTTGTTATTTTATTAATAGAATGTCTCTGTAAAGCAGCAAACACAGGGCCAGAGGGGCTTGATGTTGTAGACAAAATTCCTCAGCAGCTTGGAGGAGCCTCAGGAATCCAAATTCAAGTTGCCAGATTCCCACTCCAGGCCTCTTACCCCAAAACAGATTTTGCCTCCCACAAGCAGCTCAACTGACATTTTTTTTAATCTAATGGAATACATAGGCCAGTAATCTTGGATCCAACCGACCCAACCAATAATGTGAGTGGAGATAAAAGATGCTGGCAATGGCTGAAAAAAGAAGCTCAAACCTGGTTGACTTCTCCCAACCTGGATAATGAGTTACCTGCACCATCTTGGAATGTTCTGGTAAGAGGGTTTTCCAAATGCAGGGTGTTTCATGCTGCAGGAAGGTCTTCCTGACACCTAGGCTAAGTCTTATCTGAGAGTACTCTGTATTAGTTTCCTGTGCTGCTGTTACAAAGTTCCACAAAACAGATAGCTTAAAGCCACAGAAATTTATTCTCTCACCATTCTGGCTATTACAAGTTCAAAATCAGGGTGTTGGCAGAGCCATGCTCTCTGCAGGCCCTAGGGAAGAATTCTTCCAGGCTTTCCGCAGCTTCTGGTGGTTGCCAGCAGTCCTTGGCTTGTGGCTGCATCACTCCAGCTGCTGCCCCTGTGGTCACGTGGCCTTCTCCCTACGTGTCTTCTTATCATCTTCCCTCTGTGCATGTCTGTCTTATTGTATCCTCTTCTTCTAAGAACAACAGTCATACTGAATTAGGGCCCAGCATAATGACCTAATCTTCATGAGATCCCATTTGAAAAGACACTATTTCCAGGTAATGCACATTCATTGATACTATAGTTTGGAACCCCAGCATCTTTTAGGGGGACACAGTTCAACCCATCGCACACCATCAAGGCAATGACTATGAAGTGCAAAATGGAACAAAGAGAAAGGGGGATACCCACAGATGCGAGATCTCAATTAATTTTTGCAAGAGAGAAAGCTGGTGAGCAGGTGGAGACATGAAACAGAGCATTGCTCAGAGAAGGGGTTGGCAGGCAGGCCTGTGGATACCAGGACAGGTTCTGAGCTCCATTCAGGCAGGTGCCGGGGGCAAGAGCTGGAAGTGGGGCCAAAACAAGAGAACCAATTAAGGCACCAGCAGTGAAACAGGTGCACTGGTCTTCCCCCTCCCATCCCCAAAAGGAGAGGTAAATCTATCAACACAAACTCCCCTGCATGCTCAGTGCTTATTAGAGAAAACCCATCAAGAAGAACCTTCCCAGATTAGACCACTGAGCCCTCTCGGCTTTTCTGGGAACCACACTGGGGACAACTGTATTAATTGAGGCCAGTGGGGCCAACCAAATTCCACACTTCACAGACAGATTTATTTATATCCAAGTTATGGGAGGCGGAATCTACATCCCGTTTGCACAGAAATGTGAAGGCTAACTGAGCAACAATCTGCCGTGTCAATGAAGATGTAAATTAGTTTAGCAAACTTCACAGAGGATGGGGAGTCTATGAATGGGGAACTTCCCTAACTGGACCCAGAAGGATCAGGACACTCTGAGCAGTCACCCCTGTGCCCACCCTAACCCCTACTTTCACTGGACCCCTGGTCTTTGCTCCCTGACCCCAATTTTCCTGGCTTCTTCAGACAGATTTTTTCAAAAAGTTATCCCCCCAACCTGACATCTTATTCTGAAGCTTTGAAACATTAAAAAAGTTAGAAAAATGGTTCCGTAAACTCCTGTGAGCCCCTCACATAGATGCACCCATGTGCAACATTTGCTATGTTACAGTTTGTGTGTACACATGTTATTATTGTTGTTGTTATTGTTGTTTTTAATCTTTTTTTTTTTTAAAGAGATGGGGCTACATCTCGCTACATTGGCCAGGCTGGTCTCAAACTCCTGGGCTCAAGTGATCCTCACACCCTGGCCTCCCAAAGTTACGGGATTACAAGTGTGAGCCACCTCGCCTGGCCCATTGTTATAGTTGTTGTTTATACTGAGCCCTTTGAGAGTAGACTGCCAGACATCTCTTTACCCTTAAATACTTTCACAGGGATCTCTGAGAACAAGAATATTCTCTTCAATAACCTCTATGCCATGATCAAATTCAGGAGATTAGGACTCATATGTTATTGTCCCAATACAGCCATTGGGATGATTTTGACAATCATGCCAAGAATGTCCTTCATAGGACATTCTTTTCCAACCCAGAAGCACATGTGGCATTTAGTTCCAAACATCTCCTAAACCATCTTTTGATACTCACTGTGGCTGTTTTTATTCTGCTATCCCATCAACTTCTATTTTGAGAACTGTGAGACCATCCCTGTCTCTACAGTTGTTGAAGACAATTAGGCCCAGGAACCACTGCATAAGGAGGTCTAAACATTGGAGGGCTCATGTACACACACACATGCACACATGTACATGCATACACACACATGCACTCACACACATGCACACACATGCACTCACACCACACACACGTATACACTCACACACCACAAATATTCTGTCCTGTGGAAGGAGCAGTGTTGGCAATGAATTTACCCTCAATAGGCACCATCCTCAGCAACTATGAGGCCAACTTACAACATCTAAGAACAACCAAGGTTGACCTTCAACTTTCAAGCTGAATGCCCTTCCCCACCTCCAGGTGAGCTAGTCCATCTTGTCTGTGTTGCCAGCAAAAGTACAACATTTGTATAGAACACTGAATTAGTTGCCTCTTACTGCTGTTTTTAAAAAATGCCCTAGGCCGGGCGCGGTGGCTCAAGCCTGTAATCCCAGCACTTTGGGAGGCCGAGGTGGGCGGATCACAAGGTCAGGAGATCGAGACCATCCTGGCTAACACGGTGAAACTCCGTCTCTACTAAAAAATACAAAAAACTAGCCAGGCGAGGTGGCGGGCGCCTATAGTCCCAGCTACTCGGGAGGCTGAGGCAGGAGAATGGCGTAAACCTGGGAGGCAGAGCTTGCGGTGAGCTGAGATCCGGCCACTGCACTCCAGCCTGGGCGATAGAGCGAGACTCCGTCTCAAAAAAAAAAAAAAATGCCCTAAACTTAGTGGCTTAAAACACATGAATTTGAGCCAGGCACAGTGGCTCACACCTGTAATCCCAACACTTTGGGAGGCTGAGGGGGGAGGATCGCTTGAGAACAGGAGTTTGAGACCAGCCTGAGCAACATAACAATACCCCGTCTCTACAAAAATAAATAAATAAACTAGCCAGGTGCAGTAGTGTACACCTGTAGTTCCAGCTAGTTGGGAAGCTGAGGCAGGAGGATCACTTGAGCAAGGGCAATCAAGGTTGCAGTGAGCCATGATTGTGCCACTGCATTCAGCCTGGGTGACAGAGCAAGACCCTGTCTCAAAATCACTTTTGCACCAACCAAAAAAAAAAAAACAATATATATGTTTCCTCACCTTTTCAAGCTCCTTGAGGCTGTCCAAATTTCTTGGCCTATGGCCCCTTACTCCTTCTTCAAAGCCAACAGCATAGCATTTTCCAGCCCCTCTCTCGACTTCCAACATCACATCACCTCCTCTAACTCTAACCCTCCTGCCTCCCTCTTATAAGTACCCTTGTCCTTACAAGCACAGTGGCTCATGCCTGTAATCACAGCACTTTGGGAGGCTGAGGTGGGAGGATTGCTTGAGACCGGAAGTTTGAGACCAGCCTGGGGAACCTAGTGAGACTCCCATCTCTAAAAAAAAAAAAAAAAAAATAGCTAGGCGTGGTGGCACAAACCTGTGGTCCCAGCTACTCAGGAGACTAAGGCTGGAGAATCCCTTGAGCCCAGGAATTGGAGACTGCAGTGAGCTATAATGGCACCCCTGCCCTCCAGTTTGGATGACAGAGCGAGACACTGTTTCTGAAAAAACATAGGTTAGAATCATGGGTTGGAAGGCTACCTATTGGGTTCTATGCTCACTACCTAGGTAATGGGATCACTTATACACCAAGCCTCAGCAACATGCAATTTACCCATGTAAAAACCCATGCAAGGTAAAAACCCTTGAACCTAAAGTAAAAGTGGAGAAAAAATATATTAATTAATTCAATTGAAAATTAAAATTAAGAGGGAAAAGACCCTTGTGATGACATCAGGCCAATCCAGGTAATGCAGAATAATCCTCCCATCTCTAGAGCCTTAACCATGTGTGCTTCAGAGGGAGCACAGCTGTGCCAAAACCTGGACTTTGAACTGTTGGCCTCCAGAACTGGAAGAGAAGAAACTTCTGTTGTTTTAAGACATCTAGTTGTGGTCACTTGTTATGGCAACCCTTGGAAACCAACACACCTGCACATGGCGTGTTTAACACAGGCTGATACAATCTTAAGAAAGGAATGGATGTGGTCATCAGCAATCTCCAATACCTACAGCGAATGGGAAAACAGGGAAGGATCAGAGGTGTAATTAAAGCAAAAAGCCACAGGTCATTAGGAAGTGATGCTCAAACTGGGCAAGGAAAAAGGAGTTTGGAGTTAGGAACACGACAGATCTGTCTGGACAAGGATCTAGATCTCTCCTGGAGGAAGGAGGGGCAACTAGGACTGTTTTTGTTTCTGAGGGGGTGGTTTGCGTGCCACCCCAAACTCTCAGGTGTCTTCTTGGGATGTATTCATGTAAGGACAAAAGATAGAAAAGATGCCAGGCCACGAGCTGGAGCGTAGTTGGGAGAGGAAGGGTAGGGGGCCCAGTATAGGCAGGAAAGGAAGCCTCAGATGGACTTACAGGGGCCACTCACACTTGGGGTCTTCCTTCCTTCCCCAGCCAGCACCACTCTTCACGACCCCAGGCCATCTTCTGGATAAGTTCATCAAAGAGTTTCTTCAGCCCAACAAATTCTTCCTAGAGCAGATCGATAGTGCTGTTGACATCATCTGTACATTCCTTAAAGAAAATTGCTTCCGACAATCAACTGCCAAGATCCAGATTGTCCAGGTGAGCACTGGCCTTTCTCATGTCTTGTTGGAATGATGTAACATTGGGCATTCCTGGAAGGGAGCTAAGTGTGCATTGTAGCTCTCCAGGATCCATATACCTTCAGAAACGAGGAAGGGAAGCAGGAGTTAAGGGAACTAGGATACTAGTTTTCAGTGGGGGCTGTGGATAGACTGCCTAGGTCATTAACACAACTTGGATTCTGTATTGTTTTTCTTGGAGCTGCTGGCCATCCTTGGGGCTCTTGGGCGTGGAGACACATCACTCCCGTCTCTGACTCTGTCATCACACCTTTTCTTCTGTGTCCACCTCCTTCTCTTCTTTTCTAAGAACACTTGTCATTGGATTTAGGACGCAGCCTGATCCAGAATGATCTCATCTCCAGATCCTTAACTCAGTTACATCTGCAAGGACCCTTTTTCCAGATAAGGGCACATCCACAGGCCCCCAGAGGATGTATTTTTACAGGTCCACCATTGAACCCACTGCAGATTCTAAGGAGCTTAGAATCTCCTTCTCCTTTGAGTGACTGGATCCCAACTTGCCCCATCAGCTGAGCTAGAGATTCAGAGGCTTCGGTCATCCTTGTCTGTGGCTCAAATGCCATGGGGATGACATGTTCCTCTCTGTTTACTGGTCACAAGACCAGATAAACATGTTCCCATGGTCACAATAGGGAGAGAGAAAAATGTTATTATGTCCGCGTAAACGTCTGCGGTGATGCCAGAACAAATCTGTGCATCTAGAGAGAGGGGCCTTGGAATTGGCACCAGTAGCCCCAGGGCAATGAGTAAACTGTCTCATTGAAGGTCACTGGAGTGAAGGCAGGACTGAGTTTCTGATCAGTGTTAGAATTGTCAAAGCATGTGCTTTCTCCTCTCCTTCCTGAGACCCCGTTCACATGATAGTCAGTGAAAAAGAAAAGGTATATGACACATTAAAGAAGAAAAGAGAGCCATCGGCAGATAAGACATTACTTTCCATCTTCCCGGAGTTGGTTGAAGGTTTCTCTGCTAAGGCCAGAGGAAGGTGACACCTAGAAATTATGAGGAGGGGGCTACAGTCTGGGAGGAGCTGCTGAAGCCCAGCTCTTAAAGACAAAGGTGGGCTGCATGAATGAACGGGACTGGAACAGGGATGAATTGAGGATCTGTGTACAGGAAATAGAACACAACCTTTCCTCACCTCCTTAACCCATGTAATCAGGCATTTAACACCCATGGATAAAATAAAACATTTTTCTCTACAGAAACTAAATGGAGGAGAAGGAGCAGGAAGGGAAGGGAGAAGCCTTAATGGCAGAGACATAAATAGCCCACAAAGCCTAAAATGTCTACTATCTGGCCCTTTGCAGAAAGTTTACCAACCCAGTGATTCCCAGACCTGCAGGAGAAAACACGCATCAAAGAACAGATGAGCACTTTCACCATAATGGTTGCATTCCACTCGATTTGTTTGGTTGCAGGAATCCAAAAAAAGCTAAATATGTCTTTAGGCAAAATCTTTAGGAAATTGACCTGAGAAGCAGGTAACTTGTAACTAGCCCATCAGTTGTTTGTGTATGAAAGGCAGGAGAATAATTGCCTTTGGAACTGTATGATTTAATAACTGCATTATCTATTAGTTTGTAAAACAAAACCCTTTGCTTTGGGCTCAGCCCTCACTGGACCCTAATGCAGAACTTGGCCTTGGAAACCGTGTCAGTTAGCCCAACTGGTGCCAGCCCATGGGGGCAGGGGACTCCTTGGTCTAGGAAATTCTGGATCTCAACCTTCCTTTCTTCCTTAGGGAGGATCAACCGCCAAGGGCACCGCTCTGAAGACTGGCTCTGATGCCGACCTTGTCGTGTTCCATAACTCGCTGAAAAGCTACACCTCCCAAAAACACGAGCAACACAAAATCGTCAAGGAAATCCATGAACAGCTGGAAGCCTTTTGGAGGGAGAAGAAGGAGGAGCTTGAGGTCAGCTTTGAGCCTCCCACGTGGAAGGCTCCCAGGGTGCTGAGCTTCTCTCTGAAATCCAAAGTCCTCAACGAAAGTGTCAGCGTTGATGTGCTTCCTGCATTTAACGCTCTGGGTAAGGCTCCCCAGACCTTAGCTTCTGGAGGAAGAAGATGCTGGATCCTGGAAGTGATGGTGGACAGAGGGTGGAAGGAGAGCCACGGGACTCGATGATGGGCTGTGAAAGCATGTGCTACTCACGGGTTCCTGGCCCCAGCAAGTGGCATGAATCGTGGCAGTAATACTTTACACTTGTATACGATTTTGGTCCCATTTCTTATTTCCAAGCATGGTGGTGCGTGCCTGTAATCCCAGCTACTCGGGGAGGCTAAGGCAGGAGAATTGCTTGAACCCGGGAGACGGAGGTTGCAGTGCGAGATTGCACCACCACACTCCAGCCTGGGTAACAGAGTGAGGCTCTGTCTGAAAACAAACAAACACACACACAAACAAAACAAGTAGTTAGGCTGCGCATAGGGGCTCACACCTGTAATCCCAGTACCTTGGGAGGCCAAGGCAAGAAGACTGCTTGATCCGGGAGTTTGAGACCAGCCTGGGCAACATAGTGAGACTTTGTCCCAAAAATAAATAAAGAAATAAACAAAATTAGCCAGGCATGGTGGTACATGGCACACGCCTATAGTCCCAGATACCCAGGAGGCTGAGGTGGCAGGATTGCTTAAGCCCAGGAGAGTGAGGCTGCAGTGAGCTGTGATCATGCCACTGCACTCCAATCTGGGCAACCGAGCAAAACGCTGTCTCAAAAAAGCAAAAAAAAACAAAAACAAACAAACAAAAAACAAGAAGCAGTGCACCAGATTTAGCCCCAGAGGCCATAGTTCACAAACTCCAGATCAGTGTTGTCCCAAAGATCTTTCTGTGATCATGAAAATGTTCTATATCTGGGTTCTACAACTACTGAGAGCTTGACATGTGGCTACAGCAACTGAGAAACTAAATTTTTAATTTTCATTCCCTTTAATGAATGTGAGTACACATTGGCTGGTGGCTGCTCTGTTAGTGTAAGTCTAGATGATACTTCAATAATACCACTGGCACCCATGTAGACCACATAATTTTTTACATAGCTCATTATTCTGGAGATGCTCCCTATGTCTTAGACATCTTTCAAATACACTAACACTATTCAAAGTAATTTCCCAGAATTAAATCGTATTTGTCAAAAATGTTTTGGAATCTGTTATTGACTGTGCATATTAAAGCAGGCTGTCAATCTCTCCCTCATGGCAGGTCAGCTGAGTTCTGGCTCCACACCCAGCCCTGAGGTTTATGCAGGGCTCCTTGATCTGTATAAATCCTCAGACTTCCCAGGAGGAGAGTTTTCTACCTGTTTCACAGTGCTGCAGCGAAACTTCATTCGCTCCCGGCCCACCAAACTGAAGGATTTAATTCGCCTGGTGAAGCACTGGTACAAAGAGGTAAGGACAGTCCTTGTTCTGACCATGGGGTTATTATTTTTACCAGTAAGCCATGAACATTAAGCCCTGTTGCCCACAATCTCCCATGCTGAGGGCTGAGGCACTTTGGAGAATCTTCCCACTGGGTATCTTTATGACATTCCCATCACTAACCCTATTCATTTGGGTCAGGTGTTGATGGCTTCTGGCCACCAAAGCTGCTACGTGTGATTTACTTTGCCCTCACACTAGCCAAAGAATTCTGCAGGAATCCAAGTGACCTTGCCTACAGAGGGTGGGTGGAAGCTGGGATTTACACGCCCACACGTTGCCAATGGGGCTTTTCTGCTTCCCGGTGCACACACTCTCTCTCAGAAGGCAGGTTGAAGCTGTAGGTGGAACCGGGGCTGCATTTTCTATATTGGTCAGTCTCCCCGCACTTGCACACAAGGTAGCTTCTGAATATTCTCGTGACAGTAAACATCAAGCACAATACCACCTCTTCCTGAGATGCCTCCTCTCTGTGACCAGCTCCCTGAAACGTGAAACCAAGACCAAACTCTGTGGTTTTCATCCTGGAAAATCAGAGAGCTGGCATGGCATGTCAGAAGACTCGGGGCTGTGACATGACCTTGAGTGAGTCACTCCACTTCCCGCAGCCTCAAAGTCTTCATCTAAAATGCAGGTCATGCTGCCTGGGTTGTGGCGAAGATTAGGAATGATGTGGGTAAATACCTGGGCCCATAGTTGGCATGCAGTGGGTTTCTAGTAAACCGTAGCTATATGATTGTCCTAGGAAGGCATATATGGTCAAAAGCACAACAAAGAAACTCAGGTGTGCTGCCTACCAGCTACCAGGTGGACTCCTGTAAGGCTATACAGTTTAGACATCTAAGCTGCAGAGTGTGAGCACACCAGCATGATATCATGACTCAGTTGCCCTGCTGTGATCCCTGTGCGGCTCTCACTGAGCTCCTAGGCTAACCAGTTCATCTGATGTTCCCACTCTTCCCTAGTGTAAAAGGAAACTGAAGCCAAAGGGGTCTTTGCCCCCAAAGTATGCCTTGGAGCTGCTCACCGTCTATGCCTGGGAGCAGGGGAGTGGAGCACCGGATTTTGACACTGCAGAAGGTTTCCGGACAGTCCTGGAGCTGGTCACACAATATCGGCAGCTCTGCATCTTCTGGAAGGTCAATTACAACTTTGAAGATGAGACCGTGAGGAAGTTCCTACTGAGCCAGTTGCAGAAAACCAGGTGCCCTCATCCTAGCCCCATCCTTTTCTTAACCTGACGCCCTTGAACACTGTCTCAGCGACCTGGATTTTCCTCTGCTGGGGTCACGATTCATTCCTTGTGCGAGAGGGGGAAAGTGCTAGCCAACAGAACTTCTCACAGTCTCTGGGGATAAAACCTAGGGAGGCAGGAGAAAATGCTGTTCAGAAAAAATACAGAAGGAAGGTTCAAGATATCAGGTTCCTGAGTTGCTTTCATCTAAGAGGTGTTAGAGTTGGAAGTGTGTCCCTGAGAATTAATGCTATCATTCACGGGCCAATTTATCCTGTAGGGTTTTTATTGGATTAGGGTTTATCTCCTCTTTCAGATCTTCAAGAATAGTAAGAAATTGTATCCATCTGCTTAGGGCCACCAGCAAGGGACAAAAACAACGGAAACCAGAGGAAAGGAAAGAGAAAATAAAGGAGCATTGAAAAAGAATAGAGGAGAAGTAATAGAGAAGGAGACCCCTGCTGGGTTGCCTACCCTGGGTTCTTGGCAACATTATATTTGATTAAATTATGTATCATATTTTAGCTGACATAGCAAGGAGGAGAAATTTAGATTATGCCTTCATTATGCCTTCATAAGTATAGCAATTAACAGCTTTCAAAACACTTTTGGCAAATACGATGTAATTCTAGGAAGTTACTTTGGTTTTGGTTTTTGTTTTTGAAGACAGAGCCTCACTCTGTCACCCAGGCTGGAGTGCAGTGGCACAGTCTCGGCTCACTGCAACCTCTGCCTCCCGGGTTGAAGCTGATTCTCCTGCCTCAGCCTTCCAAGTAGCTGTGACTACGGGTGCACACTACCACGCCCAGCTAATTTTTGTATTTTTAGTAGAGATGGGGTTTCTCCATGTTGGCCAGGATGTTCTCGAACTCCTGGCGCTCAAGTGATTCTGCCACTTCAGCTTCCCAAAGTGCTGGGATTACAGGCATGAGCCACTGCATGCGGCCTCTAGGAAGTTACTTTGAACCCTATTTGTAAATTTTAGTTGCTGACATCTAAGCTGTAAGAACGCATTGCCTTATTGCTGAAAGTATTATAGGATGGACCCCAAATTCTGAAGTCACTGGTTTTTAGAATCTCCTAATGCCTTCTAACCTCTTATTCAGGCCTGTGATCTTGGACCCAGCCGAACCCACTGGCGACGTGGGTGGAGGGGACCGTTGGTGTTGGCATCTTCTGGCAAAAGAAGCAAAGGAATGGTCATACTCTCTCTGCTTCAAGGATGGGACTGGAAACCAAATATCACCCTGGAAAGTGCCGGTGAAAGTCATCTAAAGGAGGCGTTGTCTGGAAATAGCCCTGTAACAGGCTTGAATCAAAGAACTTCTCCTACTGTAGCAACTTGAAATTAACTCAGTCACAAATAACAGGAAACCCAGCTCACAGGAGCTTAAACAAGTGGTCAGCTCCCTAAGCCCCCACTGCAAGTGAACCTCAGGCAGGTAACCCCAGATTCATGCACTGTAGGGTGCTGAGCAGCATCCCTAATCTCTACCCAGTAGAGCCTTCCTCTCCAGCGACAACCAAAATCTTCAGACATTGTTAAACGCTGCCCTGGGTTCACAGATCTTTCTGCCTTTGGCTTTTGGCTCCACCCTCTTTAGCTGTTGATTTGAGTACTCACGGCCCTGAAAGCGGCCACTGTACCTCCAGATGGCAAGTTCACTTTCCAGGAAGGAAGAAGGAAAATATACTCAAAGGTCAAGAACACAGTGATTTTATTAGAAGCTTCATCCAGCAAATTATCTGACATTGCTCAGAAATGTCATGTGGTTACCTATAACTTGAAGGTGGCTACAAAGATGACTGTGGACGTGGGTTGCACTGGCCACCCAAGGATGTCTGCCACACCTCTCGAAAGCCCTCCCTACCTACCAAGATATACCTGGTATATTCTGCCAGGATATCCTTCCTCCAGGTACTTTCTTTAAAGCAGGATTTCTCAACTTTGATACTTCCTTGCATTTAGTGCTACTCTTTGTTTGAAGGCTGTCCTGTGCATTGTAGGATGTTGGCAGCATCTCTGGCCTCTACCCACTAGACACTACCCAGTTGTGACAATTAAAAGTGTCTTAAGACTTTATCATTTGTCTTCTGCCCTAGGGTTCTCAGAACCCTTGCAGTAGAGGAACCCTACACCCCAACCCTGGGTGGAATGTAGGGAATAGGTGGCCAAGCCAACCATGGAGTTAGCTCTAATTATTAAGATCTGCATTATAAATAAGTACCAAAAAATTGTCTCTGGCAATAGTTACCTTCCCAGATACAGGTGCCCCCTTTTTTCCCCCTAACTCTTTTAAGCAATGGTTGTAACTGTTAGGAGACATTGCTCTCCCACATATATGTTTTTCTTTTTAGACAATGCAGACACTAGGAAGTTGTAGAGCTAGGATCCATCCTATTGTCAATGAGATGTTCTCATCCAGAAGCCATAGAATCCTGAACAATAACTCTAGAAGAAACTTCTAGAGGTCATCTGGCAATCACTTTCAAAGACTCGGCTCACCATGAGAAAGAGTCACTCACATCCATTCTTCCCTTGATGGTCCCTACTCCTCCTTCCCTTGCTTCTTGGACTCCTTGAAATCAATCAAGACTGCAAACCCTTTCATAAAGTCTTGCCTTGCTGAACTCCCTCTCTGCAGGCTGCCTGCCTTTAAAAATAGTTGCTCTCATCCACTTTGTGTGCATCATATTTCTGTCAACTTGTATTTTTTCTTGCATATTTTTCCAATTAGCTCCTCCTTTTTCCTTCTAGTCTAAAAAAGGAATCCTTTGTGTCTTCAAAGTAAAGCCCTTTACTTGCCCCTTGGTTCTCATAACTCTGTGATCTTGCTCTCGGAGCTTCCAACTCATCCACGTCCTGTCTGTTTCCTCTGTATATAAAACCCTTCCTGCTCCTGCTGACACAGAGGTCTTCTATGCCAGCATCCAGTCAACCCTTTCATTAGACCTTCAAGCTCTCCAAAGGCTCAGATTATAACGGTTGCCATATATATATGAGGCTGTTGTCTTTTCCTTCTGAACCTGCCTTTCTCCCCCAACCCAGGAGTATCCTCTTGCCAAATCAAAAGACTTTTTCTTTGGGCTTTAGCCTTAAAGATACTTGAAGGTCTCGGTGCTTTAACCTCACATACCCTCACTTAAAGTTTTATCACTGCTGCATATACCAGTTGTGATATAATAAAGAATGTGTCTGGCTTTTGTGCCTAGTTCCTAGCACACAGCTTCAAAAACTCTATTGTTTCCTGATAGGAGTGTCTTTTGCACTCATAACAAGCCCTTTTCACCCATCCCTGGGTTTATGCTAACAAAGTTACCCATGGTGGGCCCTTAGTTTCAAGGGAGGAATTGACCAAGCCAGAAAGACCAAGCACGTGATTAGAGCATTGGAATTTTCAGCCCCATCCCATCCCTGATTTCCAAGGAGGTGATGGGGCTGGAAATTGAGTTCAATTTTAACATGGCCAATGATTTAAGCAATGATGTCTATGTAAAGAAACCCCAATAAAAACTCTGGACAGTGAGGCTTGGCGAGCTTCCTGGTTGGTGAACATTCCAATGTACTAGGAAGGTAGAGCATCCTGATTCCACAGGCATGAAGGCTCCTGAGCTCTGGACCCTTCCAGTGCTTGCTACCATACATATCGCTTTATCTGGCTCTTCATTTGTATTCTTTATAATAAAATGGTGATTCTAAGTAAAACATTTTCCTGAGTTCTGTGAGTCATTCTGTAAATTATCAAAACTGAAGGAAAATCATGGAAACTCCCAAGTTTGTAACCAAGTCACACAGAGGTGTAGGTAGCCTGGGGACCCCATGTATGGCTGGAGTCTGAAAGAAGGGTGGACTTGGTGAGGACCTTGCTCTTTAAATTGTGGAATCTACACAAATTCCAGGTAGTCAGTGCCAGACTTGACTTAAATTGCAGGACAGTCAGCTGGTGTCACAGATTAGGTATTAGAATGCACCACTACTCTTATCCAGGACGCAGGCAAAAGAAGTATATATGAAGATGTCGAAAAATGGAGGAATACAGGAAACAAGCATGAGAAGAAAAAGCAAGAAAAATTTTTAGAAAGTTTTTTAAATAATAAAAAACACTTAATGAAAGAATGACCACTTTAAGTACACATCTACTCAATCTACAACTATTACCGGGGCCTTCTGGATACCCAAACTTGCACTAGATACATAGGCAGGAAACAAGGAAGAGGAAACTGTAAGACGCTGCCCCCATCCCCATGGGGCTTGGCTGGAGGAACTGAAACACATAGCCCTAAATCCCTTAAAGAAAAATGAAGGGCTGGGCTTGGTGGCTCATACCAGTAATCCCAATACTTTGGGAGGCCGAGGCAGGCGGATCACTTGAGATCAGGAGTTCGAGACCAGCCTGGCCTACATGATGAAACTCCACCTCTACTAAAACTACAAAAAATTAGCTGGGCTTGGTGGCGGATGCCTGTAATCCCAGCTACCTAGGAGGCTGAGGCAGGAGAATTACTTGAGCCTGGGAGGCGGAGGTTGCAGTGAGCCAAGATCTCACTGCTGTACTCCAGCCTGGGCAACAAAGTGAGACTCCATTTCAAAAAAAAAAGAAAGAAAGAAAAGAAAAGAAAAATGAAGGGCAGTTTACAACACATGCCAAGTGAGATGTATATGATGAGAAAGACCATAAAGAACAAGGTGAGCTGCTCAAAGCCACACAAAGACAGAACGGGACCATTTCAGTCTTTCTCATCAATGTCTTCTCAGCACTCAGTAGACATTTAAATTCATTAAAAGCAAAGAGAATAAAAAGTTCACAGTAATCGAGAAACATGCAGTCATGGGTCACTACTGGAAGTAGCTAAGGCACCAACCCTTTCTCAGAAAATTGGCAACAAATGGCCCTGAATAGGCAATAATTAAACCCAGCCTTTCTTATACAAATTGTATTTCAGTATTAAAAGAGCAGCCATAACTGATGAGGAAATTTTATTCTTTTTTTATGGAAGAATTCCATTTAATACGTGTTTAAAAGATGACAAATTAGAAACATCATCATTTTGTAGCCGTAATAGGTTTCTTGCCCAATGCACACAGCAAGTCAATTGACTGAGACACCAGGTTGCAACAGACAAAGAGGTTTAATTGTAGGGCTGCCAAATGCAAAGATAGGGGGAAACCTCAAATCTGCCTCCCTGAAGAGCTGGGGGCTAGGATTTTTAAGGGTTTGGGAGTGGGCCAAAGTGTGGAGATCGTTGATTGGTTGAAGAGTGCAGCGTGAAGTCACGGGATAGGGAGAGGAAGAAACTGTGTTCTCATAGTACTGCTGACTCAGTGCCTCTGTTGGGGTCTTCAAACTGGTTGCCATCAGCTGTTCTGCTGGAACTCAGGATCAGAAGAACATCTTAGGCAATTCTTAAACAGAAGCCTTATGATTTTGGCAGGGTCTAGCTGTGTCACCCAGGCTGGAGTGCAGCAGTGTGATCTTGGCTCACTGCAGCCTCCATCTCCATCTCCCAGGCTCAAGTGATCCTCCTGCCTCAGCCTTCTGAGTGCTAGGACTACAGGAACATACCACCACACCCAGCTAATTTTTGTATTTTTTTGTAGAGACTGGATTTCACCATGTTACTCAGGCTGGTCTTGAACTCCTGAGCTCAGGTGATCTGCCTGCATCAGCTTCCCAAAGTGCTAGGATTACAGGTGTGAGCCACCATGCCTGGCCAAAAGCCTTATGATTCTAATGTCAGAGATCCTATAGGAACAATGGGGATGTAAATGGTCAGTATCTAGTGCTCCTGACATTCAGTTACAAGGAAGCGGACCAAAGCACAGCATGATTAATGCTTAATTACAATAATATTTCTGTCCAGAATTCACTTTAACCCTATGAGGACGGCTTTAATTTTGCAACCTATGATGAAATAAATTATTTAGGCAGAGATTGTCAATGGATGAAACCATTAGATGAAATGATGGGGAAGGCTATAATGGGGTGGGGAGATGTCACCTCCCAAATCCACAGGGTTTATTTTTATTTTTTTATTTTTAATGTTGAGACAGGGTCTCACTCTGTTACCCAGGCTGGAGTACAGTAGCACAATCACAGCTCACTGCAGCCTCAATCTCCCAGACTCAAATGATCCTCCCACTTCAGCCTCCTGTGTAGCTGGAACCATAGATGCACACCACAACACCTAGCTAATTTTTAAAATTTGTTTATAGAGATGGAGTTTCACCATGTTGCCAGACTGGTCTCAAACTCCTGATGTCAAGCAATCCTCTCACCTCAGCCTCCCAAAGTGCTGGGATTACAGGCATGAGCCACCATTCCTGGCACCAAATCCACAGTTTAATCTCAGTGTTAGCAGGAGGAACAGCCAAACATGGTGGCCTCCAGGCATGAGACAGTACAGAGCACACAGCACAATCCATTACGTGTTCTTGCCAAATCGATTTTTTTAATTTGGGAGCAACATTAGCTACGAGAAACATAAGCCATTAAGTTAGCAAATTCCAGAGAAAATGTATAGGCCAGACAGACTTCAAAGAAAGAGAACAACAAAATATGGAGAAACCAGGACAGAAATGTGGAAGGGTGTGCATTCTCCTAACCACAACAGGGAAACGAGCCAAGAACCTAACAAGAATCCAGTTAAGCAGAGTTCAAGGGCAAGACCCCAGACCTATAGTTCCACCCCAGTTACCCTAGCAACCAGGTCCCCACTTACATCAAAGGAAGGAAGCAATGACTAGATGCAGGACTACTGATGGCAAGTGGCCAATGGCCAAAGGGGCAGTTTAGGAAGAATTTGAGCGACCGACCACAAATAAGGTCACCAGTGGGGAGAGGTTGTGGATAAAAGGAGCCTGCATGCTGGAGGGCTTTGGCTGCTCTGACCCGAGGCTCCTCCAGCTGAACTTAGTCAGATCACAGTAGGTAAGATGCTATCACTCCTCAGTTCCATTCGCTGGCACCAGTGCCTGGGATAATCCTTAGATGGGGAAAGGTGAGGAAGGAAGCTCTCCTTTGCCTTGTACTGCCCTATGTGAGTTGGGCTGGGTGCACTGGAGTGCTGTGTAGACCTGGAGGGAAGAATCTGGCAAGGAGAGCCGGATACGAGGATCCCAGCAACTCATCACACCCAAGAGGGTCCCATCCAAGCAACAATGTCCGGCATGCTCATCTCAGATGGAGTTCCTCAAAGAGGTGCCATATCCAAGCCACTGTCCCTTGGTTGTAAGGCCAGGCTGGGAATTGCAGAGGGGAACTCGTCATGTTCCTGAGGGAATGGGGATGTGGGGCTCCAACTGGCGGGGCAGGGAGTTATCAGCAGGAAAAGGAGAAAAGCTCAGTTTGCGGGCAGGGATGCTTACGAAATAAGATCCTTTGCCAAGGCTCAGCCAGGAGAAAAAGGCTCACAAAGGGCTTAACTGAAGCTCTGGCCAGAAGGGAAAATATTCCACAGTTGAAAGAGCGAGATAAAAAGGCCTCGGTGCACCTGTGTCCTGGGTGAGGTTCTTCAGGGTTCTTTAGGGCCCGAGGCCGATGGAGGCAGAGTCTACATAGAACTACGTTTTGTGGTGTTCTGGGGAAAACCTTTCGACTTGGCTGTGCTATTCAGTATGGCTGTATAGTGCTTTTGAATACGTTAGTGATGTTGTCATGTGTTCTGGACCATCAGTGGAGCCTACCATTCAAAATTCAGATATTGTCTTTGCAGAAAATCTTAGTGTACATTTTTGTGGTATCCAAAGAGGTGACACTGTGATTGCAAAAAGCCCAAATGATCCAAAATCAAGTATTTGTAAAAGAGTAATCAGAAGGAGACCAAATCCTCACCACTAGTCCATCAGATTTCTTTAAAAGCCATAGTTATGTGCCAGTGGGTCATGTTTGGTTAGAAGGTGATAATCTACAGAATTCTACAGATTCCAGATTCCAGGTACTATGGACCTATTCCGTATGGACTAATAAGAGAACAAATCTTCTTTAAGATTTGGCCTCTGGGCCGGGCGTGGTGGCTCAAGCCTGTAATCCCAGCACTTTGGGAGGCCGAGACGGGCGGATCACGAGGTCAGAAGATCGAGACCATCCTGGCTAACACGGTGAAACCCCGTCTCTACTAAAAAATACAAAAAACTAGCCGGGTGAGGTGGTGGGCGCCTGTAGTCCCAGCTACTCGGGAGGCTGAGACAGGAGAATGGCGTGAACCCAGGAGGCGGAGATTGCAGTGAGCTGAGATCCGGCCACTGCACTCCAGCCTGGGCGACAGAGCAAGACTCCATCTCAAAAAAAAAAAAAAAAAAAAAGATTTGGCCTCTGAGTGATTTTGAGTTTTTGCCTGCCAGTCCTAATGGCCACAGATTTTCTGATGATTGGTAAGCATTTATTCTTTTGACTCGATTATTGTCTCGTGTTCATGTGAATTTATTACTCCCATTGAAATCATGTACTTACCAATAAACTATTTGCTATTCAGAAAAAAAAAAGAAAGGCCTTTGGCCAGGCACAGTGGCTCACGCCTGTAATCCCAGCACTTTGGGAGGCTGAGGTGGGTGGATCACCTGAGGCCAGAAGTTCAAGACCAACCTGGGCAACATGGTGAAACCCCGTCTCTACTAAAAATACAAAAAAAATTAGTCAGGCCTAGTGGCATACCTGTAATCCCAGCTACCTGGGAGGCTGAGGCACGAGAATTGCTTGAACCCGGGAGGCAGAGGTTGCAGTGAGCCAAGATGGTACCACTGCACTCCAGCCTGGGGTGATAGATCGAGACTCCATCTCAAAGGAGGATTTGGCCAGGATGATGGCTAGGATAATGGAAGAATGGGGTGGCCAGCAGGTGACCACTATGAGCTCAAAGCTCAATTCCTTCTGATAGCAGGAGAGAAAATGCCACTAAACCCATGGGAGGCAAGGAGTACAGGAGAGCAGAGGAATAGCCCCCCAAAGATGTCCATATCCTAATCCCCAGAACCTGTGCGTATGTTATCTTACGCAGCAAAGGGGCTTTGCAGATATGACTAAGGTCATGGATCTTGAGATGGGGTGACGCTCCTGGATTATGCAGGTGGGCCCAATCTATTACCTGTTATTTTGATGCAATTACTTTTGCACCAACCTACTAATCACCTGAGTCCTTAGAAACAGAGGCCCTTTCCTAGCTGAAGGTAGAGAGATTCACTGGAGAAGAGGCAGGAGAGAGACCTGAGCTTCTGTCACCGGTTTGAAGATCAAGGGAGCCATGGATCAGGAAACATGGCATCCTTCAGAAGCTAAGAACAGCCCCAGCCAACATCCAGCATGCATATAGGGCCCTCCCCCCTGCAACCACATGGAACAGAATCCTGCCCACAAGAGTGAGTCTGGAAGCAGCGTCTCCCCAGAGCCTCCAGAAAGGAAGGCAGCCCAGCTGTCACGGTGATTCCAGCCTGGCGGGGCTCAATCGCCCACATTGCTTGGTTTACGACCCCTTCCCGGTATCACCCTAACCTCTTGATTTCCTCATTGCTTCTCCTACTATTGACACTTATCTCTTGTCTCCCTCGTCTAAGGACCCTTGGGATTACATCAAACCCTCTGCTAAATTCTTAGCTGAATCATATCTGCAGAGTCCTGCATGCCATATAAGGCAACATATTCACAGGTTCTGGGGATTAGGACATGGACATTTTGAGGAAGTAATCATTCAGTCTACCACACTGGGTGTATTACTCTGTTCTCATGCTGCTATTAGAGACATAGCTGAGACTGGGCTATTTATAAAGAAAAGCAGTTTAATTGACTCACAGTTCTGCATAGCTGGGGAGGTCTCAGGAAACTTGCAACCATGGCAGAAGACACCTCTTCACAGGGCAGTAGGTGAGAGAATGAGTGCCGACCAGAGGAGGAAGCCCCTTATAAAACCATCAGGTCAGGCCAGGCGCAGTGGCTCATGCCTGTAATCCTACTACTTTGGGAGGCCAAGGCAGGCAGATCATGAGGTCAAGAGATCGAGACCATTCTGGCCAACATGGTGAAACCCTGTCTCTACTAAAAATACAAAAATTAGCTGGGCATGGTGGTGTGCACCTATAATCCCAGCTACTCGAGAGGCAGAGGTAAGAGAATCAGTTGAACCCAGGAGGCGGAGGTTGCAATGAGCTGACATCGCACCACTGCACTCCAGCCTAGCAACAGAGCAAGATTCCAGAAAAAAAAAAGAAAATCAGGTCTCATGAGAACTCACTCACTATCACGAGAACAGCGTGGGAAAAACCAGCCCCATGATTCCATTATCTCCACCTGGTCCAGCCTTTGACACGTGCGGATTATTACAGTTCAAAGTGAGATTTGGATGGTAACACAGAGCCAAACCCTATCACTGGGCATTAGCAAACAGTTGGTATTTAAACCATGACACTGGAGAAAGAACCTAGAAAGTGAGTGTAAACAGAGAAGAACAGGCCTGGGCTGGGCAGTGGCTTACACCTATAATCCCAGTGCTTTGGGAGGCTGAGGCAGGAGGATTGCTTGAGGTCAGGAGCTCAAGGCTGCAGTGAGCTCTGATCAACCCACTGCACTCCAACCTGGGCAACAGAGCAAGACCCTGTCTCTGAAAATTAAAGAAAGGAAAAGAACAGCTCCAACGACTGAGACCTGGGGTTTCAATTGCCCCAACCTGTGTCAAACTCTCTTCAAAGACCTCCAAAGTCCCACCTGTTTCTCCTCTCCCCTTTCTTCCTCCCCCATCTAGACAGTCTCTGTGCCCTGGAGAGGAAGAGGAAGAAAATGGCAGCCCACTCCACAATCCCAGTGCCAGGAGGCCTGAAGCCACAATATGCTACAACAAAAGTACCTTAGAAAAAATTTACAACAAAATGACTGGGCATGGTGACTCATGCCTGTAATCTCAGCACTTTGGGAGGCTGAGGCAGGTGGACCGCCTGAGGTCAGGAGTTCAAGACCAGCCTGGCCAACATGCCAAAACCCCGTCTCTACTAAAAATACAAAAATTATCCAGGCGTGGTGGCGGGCACCTGTAATCCCAGGTACTCCAGAGGCTGAGGCGGGAGAATCACTTGCACCCAGGAGGTGGAGTTTCCAGTGAGCCAAGATCGTGCCACTGCACTGCACCCTGCAGCCTGGACAACAGAGCAAGACTCCATCTCAAAAAAAAAAAAAAAAGAGGAAAGAAAAGAAAAGAAAAAAGAAAAAATTTACAAAAAAGTAAAAATATAAATGCAGCCACAATATACCTGGAGCTCTGGGGATGTGGGGCTCCAGGGACACAGCTGCCACCCACAGCACACTGGGCAGGAACAGTCACGCCCAATTGCTGGGCTAACAGCCTCCTGGTGAATTAGGAATGAGGACTCGCCTTCATCTCTGCTTTGTCAAAATTCCTCCAGGAAATGAGTAAGATAAAATTCATCCCATTCTTGTTCCTCCATGCCCTGCCTCTTCCTTCACTGAGCAGTTTTCCTCCTGCAAACACAATGCTCATGTCAGAAAAAAAGAGACAGAACTACATCATTCAACACCTACTGATTAAATGCCAACTTCTGAACGCTGACATCTGATGCTTCTGACGTACTCTTGATAGATTCACATTTTACAGAGGCGGAAAGGGACTTGGCAGTTGCAGAACTGATTCAAGGCTGCAGAGCTTATAAGAATCTGGAATTTGATCCAAGCTGGAATTTGATTCTTTCCTATGGCAGCTGTAACAAATTACCAGAAACTTAGTGGCTTAAAACAACACAAATATATATATATTCTATTACAGTTCTGGAGTTCAGAAGTCTGAAATGGGCCTCCTCGGCCTTCAGTACCTCTAAGATTTGTGTCTAGCATGCTTTTCAGAGATCCACTGCCTATTTGCAGTGAAACCAAGGTATCAATAGAGCTGCTTCCTTCTAGAGCTCTAAGGGAGATCCATTCTCTGCCTCTTCCACCTTCTAGAGGCCACCTGCATTCCTCAGCTTACAGCTGCAATTGCTACAATCTCTGCCTCCATGGTCTCATTACTTTCTCCTTATACCTCTGGCTTTGACCACCCTCCCTCCCAGCCCCACTGCTTCCCTCTTATAAGGACCCATTCCTAAGGTATATACCCAATGAAAATATATATCTGATATGGCTCGGCTCTGTGTCCCCACCCAAATCTCATGTCGAATTGTAATCCCAGTGTTGGAGGTAGGGCCTGGTGGGAGGTGATTAGATCACGCAGCTGTTTCTCATGAATGGTTAGCACCATCCCCTTGGTGCTCTTCTTGAGATAGTGAGTGAGTTCTTGAGAGATCTGGTTGTTTAAGAGCGTTTAGCACCCCCGCTGTCTTGCTCCTGCTCCCACCATGTGAGACATCTCGCTCCCCTTTGCCTCCCACCATGATTGGAAGCTTTCTGAGGTCTCCCCAGAAGCAAAAGCTACTATGTTTCCTGTAAAGCCTGCAGAACCATGAGCCAATTAAACCTTTTTTCTTTATTAATTACCCAGTCTCGGGTATTCCTTTAGAGCAATACAAGAGTATATAAGAATACCTGAGACTGGGTAATTAATACAATATTTTTTAAAAATTTGCATTCACATGTTCATAGGAACTCTATTCATAACGACCAAAAACTAGAAACGACCCAAATGTTTCAACAACAGAGGAACAGAGTAATAAATTGTGGCAGAGACATGCAATGGAATACTACCTAGCAAAAGAGAAGGAACAAATACCAATAACATGGAACAACATAAATGAGTTTTGTAGGCTTAACATTGAGTACAGAAAGCCAGACACAAATGAGTGCAGGCAGCACAATTCCATTCACATGAAGTTCAAGAATAAGCGAACTACTTTCGGTGATAGAAATCAGATGCTGATTACTGGACAGTGGTTGCGGAGCAGGTGGAGTAAGGTAGTTCTTTTAAGCACATTTTTAGCATTTGCTAATCTGTCCATTTGTGTTTCTGTACTTTTATGTATGTTTGCCATATTTCACACAAGAAAAGTTAAAATTTTACATTTTCTTCATTACCTGTAAGATCTGTGTCTAGCATGCTTTTCAGAGAGTCACTGCCTATTTGCATTTATCTTTCTAATACCACCTGCCCGTGTCCTTTGTCCACCTCTCTAGGTTGGTCTCCTTTTACCTAGATTTGTGCAAGCTCTTTCCATATTAAATAATCCAGCCTTTTTCACTAGTGCTGCAGGCATTTTCCTCTGGTGCTTTGTTTATACATTCCAGTCATTAAATTGTGTGATTTTTTTCCTTTGAGTTTTATGTCATTGTTAGAAAGCTCTCCACTTCTGGGACTTCGTTTGTTTTAGTTTTTACATTTTCATTTTTTATCTGAGAATTTTTTCATGGCTTTGTCCAGAATATTTTAGTGTAAGAAATCACACAGAAATTCGGCTTTATTTTATTGCTAAGGCCAGTTACCTTAACATCTTACCACTTTCTCACAGGTAAGTGGTGCTAGCTTTATCATACACCTAATTTCTTTTGTATTGGGCATGGTTTTGAACCTTCTCTTTTTTTCTTTTTTTTTTCAGCAGAGTCTTGTTCTGTCACCCACACCAGAGTGCAGTGGTGCAATCTTGGCTCACTGCAACCTCTGCCTCCCAGGTTCAAGCGATTCTCCTGTCTCAGCCTCTTGAGTAGCTGGGATTACAGGTGCTTACCACCAGCCCCAGCTAACTTTTGTATTTTTAGTAGAGACAGGGTTTCATCATGTTGGCCAGGCTGGTCTCGAACTCCTGACCTCAGGTGATCCACCTGCCTCGGCCTCCCAAAATGCTGGAATTACAGGTGTGGGCCACTGCGCACGGCTCTGAACCTTCTTTTGTGTCACTCATACATCCACCACCCATTCCTGCACCAGGGTCTTCATGGAAGAAAACTCCAGCCAATTGAACTGTTATCCTGCTATGGAATATGTCTTTCATACACACACACACACGGACTGACTCATGCTTCCGCTTTACCTGGAATATCTTTACCCCATATCTTAGCAGCCACATTCCCATATTTCAAGCATCATGGCAAATACCACCTCCTTTAAGTCTTTCTTAATCTTCTGAGTGATGTGCACTCAAGGGAAATCTAGCATCGTGGCTTTGGACATATTAACAAAGACTATTGCCATGATTATTTCCAAAGACTATGTTGTTCTGTAGGAAGAGAATTTTGGATCTACCAATAAATCAACTGACATCTCAATGGTTATTGAAGGGAAGTTCATCCGTCTGCAGGTAACCCCTGCTGAGATAGAGCTAGAATGAGAACAAGAACTGACAGTTGTATAACTTTGCTGGTTGCTAAAGTATTAAAGTGTTGCATGATATGGTGTTTTGGTCCATTCTCACATTGCTATAAATAAATACTTGAGACTGGGTAATTTATAAGGAAAAGATGCTTAATTGGCTCACAGTTCTGCAAGCTGTACAAGAAGCATGGCAACATCTGCTTCTGGGGAGGCCTCAGGAAGCTTCCAACCATGGCAGAAGGCAAAGGGTGAACAGTCACATCACATGGTGAAAGCAGGAGCAAGAGAGTGAGGGCAGGAGGTGCTACATACTTTTAAACAACCAGATTGCATGAGAACTCATGCACTATTGTGAGGGCAGTACCAAGGGGAGTGGTGCCAAACCATTCATGAGAAATCTACCTCCATGATCCAATCACTGCCCACCAGGCCCCACCTCCAACACTGGAGATTACACTTCAATGTGAGATTTGGGTGGGGACACACATCCAAACTATCTCATATGCCACGGTGCGTTTGCTCTAGATTGTAAGTTTCTTGAAAGTAGAAATAAAATACATCTTTGTGGAGGCCAAAGCAGCTCCATCTCAGACACTAATCCACCATATGGGCTTCTGGTTAACCCCAGGTCCAAGAGGGCCCCTAAAATTTCCAGCTTATCTATTGTTCCTTGTGGAAGAGCTGGTACTTGCTATAAATCTTACTCTCAGGTCAAACCACCTCGATGTTTTCTATGTCAATTGCCCTAAGCATCCCCTCTGAATCACTCTTTCTCTATGGTATATAAGCCCTGGGTCTGGGAGTAATGGTGAAACTGCCTTTGCAAAAATTCTAATAGTGAGAAAATTATGACAGTGAAGAGATCTGACCTAACCAACTCCATCTTGCCTTTAACTTCCAAGCTTCCTTGTTCACTCCTGGGTGTAGGCTGAACTAACTTTGGGGAGGAATTTAGTTTAGAGTTTAGCTTTAAAGCAAAGGTGATAAGATTTCCTTCCCAAAAGAAACTCCCTCCTTGCTTAGAACTCAAACCACCTTTGTAAAACCAACACATTAACCACAAGATTAGAAATTGTAGCTCAGGAGTCGTGCAACCAGAGGCCACAAGATTCCTAACCTCCCCAGTTGCGCCTAAGGATAATGTTACTATTGTAAGACCTCAGACTGGTGTTCGAGATATTTTTCAGCCACTGAATTCTGATGGATCAGTTGGTCCCACCCAGACCAGTAAACTGCCTCATCTGGCCTTATGGCCCCCACCCAGAAACTGACGTGGTACAAGAAGACAGTTTCAACTCCCTGTGATTTCAGCCCCGAACCCACCAATCAACGTTCCTCATTTCCTATTCTCTGTCTGCCAAACTATCTTTTTTTGAGACAGAGTCTCACTCTGTTGCCCAGGCTGGAGTGCAGTGGCACAATCTTGGCTCACTGCAACCTCCACCTCCTGGGTTCAAGCGATTCTCCTGCCTCAGCCTCCTAAGCAGCTGGGATTACAGGCATGTACAACCATACTCAGCTAATTATTTTATTTTATTTTTTTAGTAGAGACGGGGTTTCACCATGTTGGTCAGGCTGCTCTCAAACTCCTGACCTCGTGATCCATCCACCTCGGCCTCCCAAAGTGCTGGGATTACAGGCGTGAGCCACCATGCCCGGCTTAAACCCTTAGCCTCTGAACTTTCAGGGAAGCTGATTTGAGTAATAATAAAACTCCAGTTTCCCGTTTAACTGTCTCTATGAGTATTAAACTCTTTATTGCAATTCCCCTGTCTTGATAAATCGACTCTATCTAGGCAGTGGGCAGGAGAACCCACTGGGCAGTCATAATAGCGTGGGGATCCACCATCTGGTCTTCCCACTGCCCAAGACACAGACATGGCTTTGGTTTGTAAGACACTATTAAGTATTTTTTCCTAAGAAACTTGATTTACCAGCCTCTTTCTTTGGCCTCTCAGCTTCTTCCAACTTTTGGGGATAGGTTTACATAGACCTGCCCACTGCAGAACGACCTTGTATTCATGTATTTAATCACTGACGTCCAAGGAGATTGATCAGCAGAAGGAACTTGGAATATCCAGTAAACTATAATAATGTTATTTGCCTCCTGTCTCAAAATGCTAACTGAAAAAAAAAAAAAAAAAGCCAGATATTTGACTAGGTTCATTCATCCAAAACACGCCTAGTTGTGATGTGCTTCCTTGAGTACAATGACCAAGTTGAGTCTTACTAGGTGGAATTTAATGGTGTCTGTAATCCCCACTGCAGGGGCCATTGAAAATAATATGCTAAGAATAGATAAGGCTCAAGGACAGTATCTCTAGCTAGTTGCACTTTCAATGAACTCCAGTAGTCAAGGACAGTATCTCTAGTTGAACTTTTAATGAACTCTAGTAGGCGCCAAGAAGGCAGACAAAATAAGAAAGAACTTAGAGACAAGGAACTAAGCAGAAGGTTACATCTGGGTGCAGAAAGTTTGTTTTGCATTGTGTTATTTTTGCTGAGGTGGGATTTATGGAGTATAAATACAGTGAGGCGGAGGCTCCAGGCGCGGCCGCCATGTTCTCTGTTTGTCTTTGTCTCTTGTGTCTGTTCATTCTCCACCACCCCCGGCCCGGGCCCCAAGACCCACTGTTCCAGCATTCCAGAAGTCCCTCTCTGTTTGACGCTTAAAAATAATACCACAAGCAGTTACCATTTCCCAAGCTCTCTGTGTGTGCTGGACACCTAGGAGACATTAGCTCCTTTAGTCCTCACAACAGCTCCCTGAGTTTCATACCCCCAGAGCAGAGCTCACAGGGGCCACGGGCATAGACTCTGAAGCAGGGCTGTCCAACAGGACTTTCTGCAATGATGAGAATGTTCCAGATCTACAATGTCCAACTCTGTACCCAACAACCACATTGGCTACTGAGCACATGAGATGTATGCCTGAGAAAATGAATTTTAAATTGTATTTAATTTTAATTAGTTTAAACTTAAATGGCCTCCAAATCTAAATCCCAGCGTTGCCACTTACTGAGTGGGCTTGGGCAAGGTACTGTACCTCACTAGCCTGGCTTTCCTTTCTGTTAAATGTTAGGAACTGAATTGTGTCCGCCCCTCCCCCCCCACCCCCACCAAAATCATGTGTAAAAGCCCTAATCCCCAGTACTATTTTTTTTTTTTTTTTTTTTAAGACAGAGTCTTGCTCTGTTGCCCAGGCTGGAATGCAGTGGCATGATCTCAGTTCACTGCAACCTCCCAGGTTCACACGATTCATTAAGTAGTGATGGTAAAGGAGGTCATGAGAAAGGGGAAGTCATGACATCAATACAATAAGACCAGTGTCCTTATAAGAAAAGGATGCAATGCCAGGGGTACATGTACACAGAACACAGGAAGTGTGAGGAAGCAGGAAGAAGGTGGCCATCTGCAAGCCAAGGAGAGAGGCCTCAGGAAAAACCAATCCTGCTAGCACCTTGACCTTGGACTTCCAGCTTCCAGAACTTCGAGAAAACAAATTTCCACTCTTTAAACCACCCAGTCTGTGATATTTTGTTATGGCAGCCCTAGGAAACTAATACAGTAAGATAAGAATTATAAGAATTGGCTAGTCATTTTGGTTTGCACCTGTAATCCCAGAACTTTGGCAAACTGACGTCAGAGGATTGCTCGAGGTCAGGAGTTCGAGACCAACCTGAGCAATATAGTGAGATGAGACTCCCTTGTCTCTACAAAAAAATTAGCCAGATGTGGTGGCATGCATCTGTAGTCCCAGCTACTCAGGAGGCTGAGGCAGGAGGATTGCTTGAGCCCAGGACTTCAAGGCTGTGGTGAGCTGTGATTGTGCTACTGCACTCCAGCCTGGATGACAGAGCAAGATTCTATCTTTTAAAAAAAAAAAAAAAGTGTAAGAACTGACTTGCAGGGATTGTCGTGAAAGTTAATTAACAGATATGCAAAGCACATGGCATAGTGCCCAGCACCTAGTAAGTGTTCACTAATAGTCACTAATGTTATTATCATTACTGATGAGCAGGCTGAGCTCAGAGCAGGAGGAACTTGCCAAGGCCACAGAGCCAGAAAATAGGAGAACTAAGTCTCAAACTTGGTTCTATCTGATGCCAAGGGACACTGTTCTGCTCTGCTACCTTCCTTCCTTCTTCCCCACCTGGAATAGGAGACCCCTAATCCCTATTTGGTGCAGATAGATGGCACACAGTGGGAAGAACACAAACCCACTGCTACCTTCCAAGTCTGTCTCTTCCCAGTAAGGAATCTTGGCACATGGATTCCAGGTATTATTCTGGGCCCAGATAAAAAACTAAATGTCCTGGCCGGGTGCGGTGGCTCACGCCTGTAATCCCAGCACTTTGGGAGGCCAAGGCGGGCAGATCACGAGATCAAGACCATCCTGGCAAACACGGTGAAATCCCATTTCTACTAAAAATACAAAAAATTAGCCAGGTGTGGTGGTGGGCGCCTGTAGTCCCAGCTACTCGGGAGGCTGAGGCAGGAGAATGGTGTGAACCCGGGAGGTCGAGGTTGCAGTGAGCCAAGATCGTGCCACTGCACTCCAGCCTGGGCGACAGAGCCAGACTTTGTCTCAAAAAAAAAAGAAAAAAGAAAAAACCTAAGTGTCCTATCATGGAAGTCTCTTAAGGAACACCAGAAGACAGGAATGGAAATGTTCACTGGCTTAAACATCTGGTTCCTTGGCATTCCCAAAGATGAGACTAATGTCCTATTGATGCAGGACAGGTGAGCCCCAAAATTGGGGCTTAGCCCAGGAGGGTTCTTGGCTTCACGCAGGAAACAATTTGAGGCCTAGCTAGTGGTGTTAGCAACTTTTATTGAAGCAGCAGTGCACAGCAGCAGCAGAGGTCCTTCTCCTTGCAGAGCAAGGCTACCTCACAGGCGCTACGCCCAGAGTAGCAACTCAGGGGCAGTTCTGCAGTCGTGTTTATGCCCATTTTTAATTATATGCAAATTAAGGGGCAGGTTATGCAGAAATTTTCAGAAAAAGAGGGGTAACTTCTGGGTTTTGGGGTCATTGCCTCAGAAAGGGATGGTAACTTCCAAGTGTTACCGAGGCAATTGTAGACTGCAATGGCACAGGTGGGCATGTCTTACGGAAAGGTGCTTTTGCCTCTTCCCTGTTTCAGCTAGCCTTCAATCTGGTCCAGAGTCGGAGCCTGCCTCCAGCAACCAGTCCCGCCTCCTACCTTTCTAGTGACTCCAGAGAGTGTCCGAACCTCTGGCTGTCTCATCTTGGTCAGTCAAGTTAGACACAACCATGCTTGTTTCTGTCAGGAATGCTCGAGTCCACCACATAACCAATTCCACTGCCAAAGCTGGGGCTGATTTCTGGCCAGGGGCCCCCAAAGACTTCTTATCCTCAGTTAACCTAAACACACTGTTTGAGCCACTCATACACAGAAATACTACCAAGAGAAACGAGGCATCTACCAAAACCAGATTACTTCTTTTTATTTTTTTAACTAATTAATTAATTAATTTTTTGGAAATGGATTCTTACTCTGTCGCTCAGGTTTGGAGTGCAGTGGTGTGATCTTGGCTCATCACAACTTCCACCTCCCAGGTTCAAGCGATCCTCCTACCTCAGCCTCCCGAGTAGCTGGAATTACAGGCACGCATCACCATGCCTGACTAATTTTTGTATTCTTAGTAGAGACAGGGTTTCACCATGTTGGCCAGGCTGGTCTCTAACTCCTGACCTCAAGTGATCCACCCACCCCAGCCTCCCAAAGTGCTGGGATTACAGGTGGGAGCCACTGCACCCAGCCAAAACCAGACTACTTCTTGCCACCACATAAGGCCATTCCTGAGAAGGAAGTAAGGAGCCTGCCCTCAAATGCTGCATAGCCTCTCCTCTCTGAGGGGGAGAACATTAGTACCTCCCAGGAAATCAAGCTTTAGACTAACACAATTCAGCAGAACAGCCAATATGGTCATTGGAGCTGAAGAACTTTTCATCTGATGAGCCTCAATAATCAAGAAAGTGATTGGGTGCAGACAGGAATTCTGTCCCCACTCTTCCATGAAGAAACTTGACCTCCATTTTTTTAACTGGCAAAGACAATTGTATATATTTATGATGTACACCATGACGTTTTCAAATATGTATACATTGTGGAAACCTAAATCAAACTATTTAACATAAGCATTACCATATATACTGATACGGTTTGGCTCTGTATCCCCACCCAAATCTCATGTCCAGTTATAATTCCTAATGTTGGGGGAGGGACCTGGTGGAAGGGGATTGGGTCATGGGGGAGGATTTCCCCTTGCTGTTCTCGTGACAGTGAATGAGTTCTCATGACAGTGAATGAGTTCTCATGAGATCTGGTTGTTTGAAACTGTGTAGCACATCCCTCTTCACTGTCTGTTTCCTGCTCCACCATGGAAAGACGTGCTTGCTTCCCCTTCACCTTCTGCCATGATTGTAAGTTTCCTAAGGCCTCCCCGCCATGCTTCCTATACAGCCTGCAGAACTGTGAAACAATTAAACCTCTTTTCTTCATAAATTACCCAGTCTCAAGTAGTTCTTTATAGCAGTGTAAGAACAGACTAACACACATATTTTGTGTGTGTGTAGTGAGAACACTTAAAATCTACTCTCTGAGCAATTTTCAAATATACAATACATTGTTATTAACTACGGTCACCATGTTGTACAATAGTTCTCTTGAACTTATACCTTCTGGCCTCCATGTTCTAGTTTCTAAAATGAGTGTGTTACATTAGCAGGATAACTAAGTTCCCTCCCAGTGCTAAAATGTTAAGTACAGAAGAAGAGAATTCTATAGTAATCTCTAAAAGTACTTTAAACCACTATTAAAATTTCCCTTTATATAGTAATGATGCAATAGGAAAATGAGTGTAATCTTATCTTTCATTGTAATAGCCTAATCAAAAAGAAGACAACACTGAATGTAATAAAATTGTTAACTGCTCTGGGCTTGGTGGGCAGGTTGAGCAAACGCAGTGAGAAGGGGTGAAGGGAAAAGGCGCTCTCTCTGATCACAATGAGAAGACAACGGTGCCTCCATCCATCATCATGCAGGGGCTCAGAGAGTTGAGAGGAGCCCCAGGGTCAAGGGCTTAAACTTTCTGAGCTTTGAACCACTTGGGCAAACCACTCACCCTTCTTGCCTCCCAAAACTGACTTCTCTAAAACTATGAAAACTTCAGTGCTACCATGGATTAAAAAAAAAAAAAAAAATACAGTGGCTCACACCTGTAGTGCCAGCATTTTGGGACGCCAAGATAGGAGGATCACTTGAGGCCAGGAGTTCAAGATCAGCCTGGGCAACTGAGCAAGATCCCATCTCTGCAAAAAATTGAAAAATTAGCTGAGCGTGGTTGTGCACTGCTATAGTCCCAGATACTTGGGAAGCTGAGGTGGGAGAATTGTTCGAGCCTGGGAAGTCAAGGTTGCCATGAGCTATGATCACACCACTATACTCTAGCTCAGATGACAGAGCAAAACCCGTCTCAAAAAAAAATTATAAAAGATCTTTCCACCTAGTAATGTTTAACACTGAGTAGTTGGCAAAACTTGTCTGGGTATCAAGAGTGACTTGAGATAGGTAGGGGGATGGGCAGAGTTTGGGGGTCCTGAGATAGAAGGACCAGTGCTCTGAGGCAGTGCTCTGGGAAGGATTAACAGCATGGCACCCCGATAGAGATGTGCCCCTAAACAAGGAATTCCAGCCTGAACAAAGAGGCCCATTCCCCAGGCAGTAAAAAGAAACAGTTGAGGACCACCCAGGTGCCATATGATTGGAACAGTGGACATTTCAGTGGAGCCCAAGTTCAGAGATAGCCAGTGGCCAGGGACTCAGCCCCTCCTTTGCACTGCAGAAGATCCCTTCACCAGGGAAGAAAGTCCCAAAAACCACCAAGGTGGAATTTTCCACTCTACATGGATGGGAGCCTGGAAACAAAACTAGGCTGATTCAAAGAAAGCAAAGACACGTGTTACGTCTAGCACACCTGAGTATGTGGGCTGTGAGACATTCTCATGCCATTCTACAGGGGGCCCCTTCTGTTCTTTCCTACTTGGTGGCTGGTGGGACTTGCTAAAACTCCTCACTTTTAATATCTTCGTCCTTAAATCTGGATCTTCTAGAGGGATTGAAGAAGGATAGACCATTCAATCCAATCTTCTTTTTTTTTTTTTTTTTTTGAGACAGTCTCACTGTGTTGCCCAGGCTACAGTGCAGTGGCATGGTCTCATTTCACTACAGCCTCCAACCCTCCAACTCTCAGGTTCAAGAAATTCTCATGCCTCAGCCTCCCAAGTCTCTGGGATTACAGGTGCTTGCTACCACATTCAGCTAATTTTTATACATTTAGTAGAAACGGGGTTTTGCCATGTTGGCCAGGCTGGTCTCAAACTCCTGAATTCAGGTAATCTACCCACCTTGGCCTCCCAAAGTACTGGGATTACCAGCATGGGCCACTGAACCCAGCCTTTTTTTTTTTTAGCTCGAGTGCAGTGGTATGATCTCAGCTCACTGCAGCCTCCACCTCCCAGGTTCAAGTAATTCTCATGCCTCAACCTCCCAGGTAGCTGGGGCTACAGGTATGCAGCCACCACACCTGACTCGTTTTTTGTATTTTTAGTAGAGACAGGGTTTTGCTGTGTTGGCCAGGCCAGTCTCAAACTCCTGAACTCAAGTAATCCACCCACCTAGGCCTCCCCAAAGTGTTGGGATTACAGGCATGAGCAACTGCGCCTGGCTGATCCAATCCTCATTTTACAGTAAAGCAAACTGATGTCTAGAGACTTGGAGCCACTTGCAAGGTCAGCAAGTCGGTGGCTGGGCTAGGACTTGAACCTAGGTCTCGCACTCTACCCTTGAATTCAATTCTCTTTTGGCTTCTACTCTATCTCCATAGCCACTTATCTCAGTGATCCAGTGGGTTTTGCTGGTTCATTGTTCCATACTTGCTATGCACTAGAGCTCTCTCTATGGAACACTTTTGTCCATTTCATAGGGAGCGTTTCTAAGATTCTAACATTTCTAAGGCAGGGGGCGTTTCTTTGATGGGAGATTGCAATTGTTGAGCATGTTGTCATGTAAAATAGCTTTCCATCAGTGGACATAGGGAGGAAGACGGAGAAGTTCTTTGCTGTCCCTAATTTCCCCTGCTTCCTCCATGCTCACTATTAAAGGAAAATCCTGGTTTCAAAGAGTTTCGTGTGTTATCTTACTTCAAGCATGATAACCCACCTGCACAGGGTGGTTGCACACCCGTGGTCAGTATCCTGGGCCCGCCAACATGCAAGTCCACAGGGTGGCGTCTGTCCTGCTCATGCCTCATCCTCCTCTCTCTCTCCATCTCCTTCCCCCATCTCCCTCCTTTTCTCTTTGTGCCTAACTTTTTCTTCTACTCCTGCACTCTTGGCTTAGGGTGGCTCTGCTCTTGCTGCCATCTTGTGGTATTAGAGAGAATTAAATTAGCCTGAGCAGGACGTAGAAAAGTCCTAGAATATGGTTAAGTACAGTTAAAGCCACTGTAATGTGATTAGGGAAGGGAGGTCCATTCTGAATCTTGATCCACGTAACCAGGGCATCTTTAAGCACTTGAGTGTTTCCACGTACTGTGCATTCGCTACTCACTAGGAGTACAGAAGGATGAGCTGGCCAAAGGCTCAGAAACAACCTTTATTCTTCTAATTTGGCTTCCTACAAATTGAGGGACACTGGATGGGCTCTACCAAATTAACCCACTGTGGTATTTTTGAGATCGTTCTGTGCTATGTATTCGAAAGACAGGTCTTCCCTATCGACCTCAAATTTGACCATTATGGATGGATTCACGTCTTGAAGTTCTGAAGGCAGTCCCATTTTTAAGAATTACCTCCTAAGGTGTTAATAAATGGAACAATATTGTTCACAGATTGGAAGACTTGATGTTGTTAAGATGGCAATACTACCCAAAGCAACACGCAGAGTCAGTGCAATCCCTATCAAAATCCCAATTGGATTTTTTGCCAAAATGGAAAAACTCATCCTAAAATACAGAATTTCAAGGAATCAGAATAGCCAAAACAATCTTTCTAAAAAAAAAAAAGTTGACTGCTCTGATTCCTTGAAATTCCGTATCAAGATTTGATACAGAGCTACAATACAGTAATCAAAGCAATGTGGTACTCACACAAAAATATATATGTGTGTGCGTGTATATCAATAGAATAGAACAGAAATGAGAATCCAGAAATAAGCTTTCAGATCTATAGTCAGTTGATTTTCAATAAGGGTGCCAAGACCATTCAATGGAAAAGAATGATCTCTTCAATGAATGATGCTGGGAAAACTGAATATTCACACACCAAAGAACGAATTTGGATCCTTACCATACACCATATACAAAAATTAACTCAAAATGAATCAAAGACCTAAATTTTAAAAGCTAAAACTATGAAATTCTTAGAAGAAAACACAGAGGAAAATCTACATGACCTTGTATTTCTTAATATGACGTTAAAAGCCCAGGCAACAACAACAAAATAGAATTTATTAAGATTACAAACTTTTGTACACTAAAGGATACTAGCAAGGTAGGAGATGGGGCTTGACTCCAGAAGCAGGGCTCAGACACTGGACCAAATTGAGGACTAGCTAAAACAGATCTGGAGCAGAAGCAGAGCAGCTTTCCATAAGACACACCCACTAGTGTGCCATTTCAGTTTACCATTACCAAGGCAACACTCCAATGTTACTGACCCTTCCCATGGCGATGACCCAACAACCCAGAAGTTACCACCCTCATCCTAGAAATGGCTCCATAAACCGCCTCTTAATTTTCATATAATTAGAAGTCGGTAAAAGTTTAACTGAAGAACTACCTCTGAGCTGCTACTCTGGGCATGCTGCTTAAGGGGTAGCCCTGCTCTGCAAGGAGCAGTACCCTGCTGCTACTATACATCACTGCTTCAATAACAGTTGCTGTTTAACACCACCAGCTCGTCCTTGAATTCTTTCCTGGGTGATATGGTTTGGCTGTGTCCCCACCCAAATCTCTTCTTGAATTGTAACTCCCCCAATTCTCACATGTCATGGGAGGAACCCAGTGGAAGGTAATTGAATCATGGGGCAGGTCTTTCTTGTGCTGTTCTCATAGTAGTGAACAAGTCTCATGAGATCTGGTGGTTTTAAAAAGAGGAGCTCCCAGGCCAGGCATGGTGGCTCACGCCTGTAATCCCAACACCTTGGGAGGCCGAGGTGGGCAGATCACGAGGTCAGGAGATCGAGACCATCCTGGCTAACACGGTGAAACCCCATCTCTACTAAAAATACAAAAAATTAGCTGGGCGTAGTGGTGGGCACCTGTAGTCCCAGCTACTGGGGAGGCTGAGGCAGGAGAATGGTGTGAACCCAGGAGGCGTAGCTTGCAGTGAGCTGAGATGGCGCCACTGCACTGCAGCCTGGGTGACAGAGCGAGACTCCATCTCAAAAAAAAAAAAAAAAAAGAGGAGCCCCCCCTGCACAAGCTCTCTGTCTTTGCCTGCCACCATCCGCCTAAGATGTGACTTGCTCTTCCTTGCCTTCTATCATGATTGTGAGGCTTCCCCAGCCACGTGGAACTGTGAATGCTCCATTAAACCTCTTTCCTTTGTAAATTGCCCAGTCTTGGGTATGTCTTTATCAGCAACAAATACACTGGGCAAAGCCAAGAACCCTCTAGGGCTAAGCCCCAGTTTTGGGGCTTGCCTTTCCTGTATCACTATTAAGAGCATTGAAAAGACAGCTCACAAAATGGAATTAAAATATTTGCAAACCATATATTTGATAAGGATTTAATATTCAGAATATATAAAGAAGTATAACTCAACAACAAAAAGATAAAACTGCAATTCAGAAATGGTCAAAAGACTTGGATAGACATTTCTCCAAAGAAAATATGCAAATGACTAATGAGTTTATGACAAGATACCCAATGTCATTAGTCATTAGAGAAATCCAAATCAAAACCATAATGAGATACCACTTCATACCCATTAGGATGACTTTTTTTTTTTTTGAGATGGAGTCTCACTCTGTCACTCAGGCTGAAGTTCAGTGGTGTGATCTCAGCTCACTGCAACCTCTGCCTCCCAGGTTCAAGCGATTCTCCTGCCTCAGCCTCCTGAGTAGCTGGGATTACAGGCGCATGTCCCCACACCTGACTAATTTTTGTATTTTTAGTAGAGACAGGGTTTCACCGTGTTGGCCAGGCTGGTCTTGAACTACTGACCTCAGGTGATCTGCCTGCCTCAGCCTCCCAAAGTGCTGGTATTACAGGCATGAGCCATTGTGCCCAGCCAGCTATAATTTTTTAATGAAAAAATAACAGTTGTTGGAGAAGATGAGAAGAAATTGGAACTACTATACACTGTTGGTGGGAAGTGGAAATGGTGCAGCCACTGTAGACACAGACTGGCCATTCCTCAAAAAGTTAAACATAGAATTTCCATGTGATTCAGCAAATTCACGCCTAGATATAGATCCCAAAAAGTTACAAACAAGGACTTAAACAGATGTTTGTACACAAATGTTGATAGTGTGCTGTTCACAACAGCCTGAAGCTGGAAACAACCTGAGTGTCCATTCACAGATGAGTGGCTAAACAAAATGTGGCACATAACACTATGGACTATCATTTAGCTGTAAAAACAATAACATTCTGATACAGACTACAACATGGATGGACCTCAGTGCTAAGACACAGTGCTAAGAATGAGCGTGGTGGCGCACACCTGTAATCCCAGCACTTTGGGAGGCCAAGGCTATCCATGAGGATTGCTTGAGCCCAGGAGGTCAAGACCAGCCTTAGCAACATGGCGAGACCCTGTCTCTCCAAAAATAGAGAAAAAAAAAAAAGTAACCAGATATGGTGGCAAAAACCTGTAGTCCCAGCTACTCAGGAGGCTGACGCAGGAGGATAGGTTGAGCTCAGAAAGTCAAGGCTAGAGTGAGCCATGATCGTGCCACTGCACTCCAGACTGGGCAACAGAGCAAGACTCTGTCACACACACACAAAAAAGTGCTAACTGAAAGAAACCAGACACAAAAAAAAATACTTCATAATTTGAAATTCAGAAATCATACAGACAAAAAGTGGTTACCAGGGCCCGGGGGAAGGAATAATGAGAAGTTACTGCATAATGGGTATGAAGTTTATGTTTGAGATAATGCATAATGGGTATGAAGTTTATGTTTGAGATAATGAAACAGTTTTCTAAATAGGTAGAGGCAATGATTACATGGCATTGTGAATGTGATTAATTCCACTGAATTATATGTTACAAAACAATTAAAATTACAAATCTTATGTTATATATACTTTACCACCATAAAAACAAAAAAAATAGAAGTGGGAAAGACCACTTAACTAAACCCACAAGAATGAAAATGTCATAATAAATGGGAGTAAGAGAACAGGCTTGATTGTGGAGCTATCTTGAAAAATAACAGGCTGGGCATGGTGGCTCATGCCTGTAATCCCAGCACTTTGAGAGGCTAAGGCAGGAGGATTACTTGAGCCTAGAGTTCAAGACCAGCCTGGGCAACATGGAGAAACCCCATCTCTACAAACAAAAACAAAAGCCTACAAAAATTCGCTAGGGTTACACCTGTAGTTGCAACTACTCAAGAGGCTGAGGTGAAAGCATTGCTTGAGCCCAGGAGGTCAAGGCTGCAGTAAGCCGTGATCATGTCACTGTACTCCAGCCTGGGTGACAGAGTGAGAACTTTCTCAAAAAACAAAAAGGAAAAGAAGCTTATTTCTATGATATTTAACATATTTTATATTATGTTTCAATCAGCATATTTTACATTGTGTTTCAATTAATTAGTAACTCAAAACAGAGACAAAATGAGGAGCCACGGTGACTCAGGCGTATTGTCCTGGCGCATAAGGAGGAGACACTAGGCGTTCGAGGCCAGCTTAGGCAACATAGAAACCTCTCATCCATATAACCAAAAAAAAACAGAGACAAAAATTAAGTCTTCATTTTTTTCTCCCCCGCAAAAAATAATATCCTTCCCTTAAAGACACCCAAGCTGAGCACACACATACCTCTACTGTGGGGCAGGAGGGACGTTTGAGTGCAGTCTAATTCTATGATGGTCTGCTCCCTGGCGAATGATTTTGCATCTTGAGGTCTTTTGTTTCCCTAAGGTCATAAATATATGGGAAACCAAGAAACCTCTGGCCTCATAGGAAAAGTGGCTGTAGCACCATGAACAGTAGACAAGGCCAACTCCATGACCTGTGAGGCCCAGTGCAAGGTGAAAATGCAGGACCCCTTGTGGAAAAGGTCTTAAGAGTTTCAAGACTGGCTGGACGCGGTGACTCATGCTTGTACTTCCAGCACTTTGGGAGGCCAAGGTGGGAGGATCACTTGAGAACAAGAGTTGGAGACCAGCCTGGCCAATATAGTGAGACCCCATCTCTACAAAAAGTTTAACAATTTAGGTGGCTGTGGTGACATGAGTCTGTAGCCCCAGCTGTTTAGGAGGTCAAGGAGGGAGGCTCGCTTGAGCCCAGATCGAGGCTGCAGTGAGCCATGACTGTACTGCTGCACTCCAGCCTAGGTGATAGAGCAAGACTCTGTCTCAAAACAAACAAACAAACAAAAAGGGTTAAGGCTATACCACCAGAGTGTTTAACCACGGGCACTTCTGAGTGAAGGGCTCTGTGTGACACACCTAGGAAGCTGTCCCTGGCTGTAGCTAAGAAGCTAGAGTGTTCAGGTAGAAGTTCAGAGAAAGAAGAGGTACCTGAGTGGCCCCCAGGTACCAGTGGGGTTCACATAACTGAGGAGGACACAATCAACTGACGGGCCCAACAGCCATCCCCACGCCTTCTCGCCTGCTGCTTCTCACTGCAGGGGCTGAAAACCTGTCTCTTCTCAGAGTCTTTCACAGCTAAAGGGAGCCTTCTGCTGGATCCCCATGCTGACGGATGGGACTGATGGGGAAATCTGCTAGGAGGCTTCAGAGAGTTTTTACTTTCCTGATAAAAGGAACAGCCCAGCCACCACCACCTGGGTTCCCCTTACTTGCCCTTGAATGCAATATCAAGTCTGTGGCTGCAGCAGCCATCTAACAAGGACAAGGTGATGTGCATGCGACCCCACACACTAAGTGTGGCAGTGCAGAAGCACCTGCGTATGTCCTCCATCACACGGTGAGCAGCCCATACAAAGCTAGCACCCGCCCACCTCCAGGTCTGTCTCCTCCTGCCACCAAACCCACCTATCCCCATCCCTAACACTGCCATCTTCCTATGGGGCACACACTCCACGCTTCTCCCCGGCCTGCACCCCCATCCAACCAAACTTACCAGGCCCGGGTCAAGTTCCAGCTAAATGCTAGCTCATAACTCTTTCTTTCTTCTTCTTTTTTTTTTAATTCTTTTATTTTTGAGACACAGTCTTGCTCTGTCACCCAGGCTGGAGTGCAATTGTAATGGTGCAATCTCAGCTCACTGCAACCTCCGCCTTCTGGGTTCAAGCAATTCTCCCGCCTCATCCTCCCCAGTAGCTGGGATTACAGGCACCCACCATTACATCCGGCTAATTTTTTGTATTTTTAGTAGAGATGGGGTTTCGCCATGTTGGCCAGGCAGGTCTTGAACTCCTGACCTCAGGTGATCTATCCACCTCAGCCTCCCAAAGTGCTGGCATTACAGGTATGAGCCACCACACCTGGCCCATAACTCTTCTTACGGCTCTTGGGAAATCCTGTTGGACTAAATACACTGGGTTGCATCCCCATCTTATTCTTCACTCATCCAAGGCCAAGCTAGGCTCAGCCCTGGGCATCCTGTCCAACGCAGAGAGAACAAAAGCAGCTCACTCTTACAGTGTTCTGTGTGCTCAGCTCAAAGTTTTCATCCATCTTCATTGGACCCTTGCCTACGAGGTAGATATTTTCATCTCCATCTGACCAAGGGGGAAACTGAGGCTCAGAGCAACTCTCCCACCCAAGGTCACTGCCCAGGTCTTGATCAGGAAGTATTCCCACACTCACACCCTGGAATCCTCATTGTACAAGATTTGGAACCTCAACTCAGCTGGACGCTGGAGAGCCTCACTGTCTTCTACCTGCCTCCTCCTGCAGGCGACTAAAGGCTCACAGTCCTTCTTCTCCCTCCTCCCATCCCCACGTCCTCCAAGTCTCCTGCAGCAAACAGTCCAGAAAGGCCCAGAGCCAAGGCAGAAACTTCATTAGCAAACCACATTTCAGGGGCACTGTCGGGCCCTGCTATTTCAAAGCTGCTCTGAGTCCCGATATCCTACTGATGGGCAATGCGTGTCCCACAGTCCAGCTTGATTTAGAAGACTGAGATGGCCTCCTCCAAGAAGCCAGCAATACAGCTCACTGCAGACTGAGTGAAGAGGGATGGCCAGGGAAAAGAAGGAACCTGCGGCGGACCCTGATCTGGCCCAGGCGAAGGTGACAAGAGCAGCCGCTATTTACCGAGCACTCACTTCCCTTGTGCCAAAACCTTAGATAAGCGCCTCATAGCCCTGAATGCCTCCAAACTGCCCTCTAAGTTGAAGACCATTATTCACATTTTACAAATAGGGAAACTGAGGCCCAGGGACGTTAAGTCCCTTGCCCAAAGAGCCTGCACAAACAAGCAGCCTGGCAGAATTCTACCCTGGGCCCCCTCGACCTCCAAATGCTCAGCTTTTAATTCTTTAACTCTATGGACTCCCAGAAACCTGGTTTTGGGTAGGACACCCCCGGGCTAAGATGTCACTTTGCACAGAGATAAGGTTATAATGGCCATGGGTAATCAAAAACAAAAGTATTGACGAGGCACCATGGCTCATGCCTGTAATCCCAGTACTTTAGGAGGCGGAGGCAGGCAGATCACTTGAGGCCAAGAGTTCAAGACCAACCTAGCCAACATGATGAAATCCTGTCACTACTAAAAATACAAAAATTAGCTGAGCATGGTGGGGCACATTTGTAATCCCAGTTATTCAGGAGGCTGAGGCAAGAGAATCACTTGAACCTGGGACGCGGAGGTTGCACTGAACTGAGACCACACCGCCGCACTCCAGCCTGGGTGACAGAGTGACTGTGTCTCAAAAAAAAACAAAAACAAAAACAAAGGAAAGAGAAAAGAAAGAGAGAAAGAGAGAAAGAGAAAGAGAGGAAAGATAGAGAGGAAAGAGAAAGAAAGAAAGAAAGAGAAAGAAAGAAAGAGAAAGAAAGAAAGAGAAAGAGAGAGAGAGAGAGAAAGGAAGGAAGGAAGAAGGAAGGAAGGAAGGAAGGAAGGAAGGAAGGAAGAAAGAAAGAGGAAGGAAGGAGGGAGGGAGGGAAGGAAGGAGGGAGGGAGGGAGGGAGGGAGGGAAGGAAGGAAGGAAGGAAGGAAGGAAGAAGGAAGGAAGGGGAAAGAAAGAGAGAGAGAGAAAGAAAGAAAGAAAGGAAGAAAGAAAGAAAGAAAGAGAGAGAGAGAGAGAGAAAGAAAGAGAGAAAGAAAGCAAGCTATTCTCCCTTGAATGATAAGAAGCCCCCAAAGTCTTCCCACTGAGCCCTGAAGCCGGGGTGCAGCCCCCCACACCCAGACTGGGTTCCTCCCATTGTAGTCATGCTGATTGAAGACCCAGAGAAAGACCCTCACCCACGGGGGTTATTTTCAGGACTGCCATAACAAAATACATAGACTGGGTGGCTTAGAAACTACAGAAATGTGTTGCTCATAGTTCTGGAGGCTGGCAAATACAAGATCAAGGCATCCGCAGATTTGGTGTCTGATGAAGGCCTTCCTCCTGGTTCATAGGCAGCTGTCTTCTCTCTGTGTCTTCATATGGCTGAAGGGGCAAGGAAGCTTTCCAGGGTTCCTTTTATAAGGGCACTAATCCCATTCATGAAGGCCCCACCCGCAAGACTTAATCACCTTCTCACACCACCTCCTCACACCATCACATTGTGGGTTAGGAGTTCAATGTATGAATTTAGGGGTTGGGGAGACATAGACATTCAGTCCGCTGCACCAGTGCTGCCCAAAGCCTGGTGGATCTCATCAAGACTCCTCAGCTGCAGGTTGTTGGGGGCACCCCTCTTGAGCTACAGTTAACTCAGGCTGTGTTAAAATAGGCTGGGCTAGGTGGCTCACCCCTGTAATCCCAGTGCTTTGGGAGGCTGAGGCTGGTAGATTACCTGAGGTCAGGAGTTAGAGACCAGCCTGGCCAATATGGCAAAACCCCATCTCTATTAAAAATACAAAAATTAGCCGAGTGTGATGGTGCATGCCTGTAATTCCAGCTACTGGGGAGGCTGAGGCAGGAGAATGGGAATGGCTTGGACTCAGGAGGCAGAGATTGCAGTGAGCTGAGATGGCGCCACTGCACTCCAGCCTGAGCAACAGAGTGAGACTCCATCTCAAAAAAATAAAATAAAATGAAGATCCCAGTCTCATTACTGTAATGATTTCAAAGCAGTGATGAGTAAAGGCAATATATTTTGAAACAGCACCAACAAGTGAAATGTAATAGGAAACTATAGGATTCTATTCACGACACAGTCAGACACTACTCAGGCCATTGTGGTTTGTTGCCTATGTTCATAGTAGAAGCAAATGCTGTCTTTCAATTCGTGGTTAATGAGAATAAAGACAATCAATTTCCCCATCCAAGTTCAAAGGAGTCTGTGGTCCCCAGGCTGAGAACCCCAGCCAAGAGGTTCCTTGCTGTCTTCTAGGCTAGAGCTTTGGGATCTGAATGTGTCAGGGTAATGTCGCCTGGGTCTGCCAAATCCTCAATGAATCACCAAGTTCTCCCCTAACCTTCTTTCTCAAGGATCATCTCCCATCCCAAGATAATCCAGATACTGCCCTTCTACTCTCTGCATCTATGAATTCGACTCTTAGATTTCGCTTACTAGTGAGATCCTGCAGTGTTTTTCTTTTTGTGTTTGGCTTATTTCACTCAGTATAATGTCCTCCAAGTTCATCAAGGTTGTTGTAAATGGCAGAGTTTCCCTTTCGGAAGTCTGAATAATCTGTGTATATATACCACAGTTTCATTATCCATCATCTGCCCTGAACACCTGGGTTGTTTTCATACCTTGGCTATTGTGAATAATGATGGAATGAGCATTGGAGTGGAGCTGTCTCTAGGTATTCAGATTTAGTTTCTCACCCTGAATGTTGAAACCTTAATTTCCTGCAGGGTTTATCCCAGGACCACATCCAGGATTGTCCTAGGCAAGTTCCTGTTCAAGCTTGGAGTTACTCATCACCTCCTCGCTGAGGCCTCCGTGACTCCGTGGGATGCATTAGTGGTTTCTCTGTCCCAGGCTCCACCTCCCAACCCAGCACTGACCACCCCATCCCTGCCTCCACTGACCTGGTTCCTGGGCTGGAACTGGAGTGAGACTGACATGTGGCTTTGGGAGTTAAGGCTATGGAGAGCTGGTGTTGCGAAATGGAGCAGTCCCACTGCTTTCCTGCCCTGCCACAGTGACCCTGAGCCACGTGTTCTCTCTGGGGAAGGGCTGCCCTCCTCCTTAGAAGAACAAGAAGCAAGCTTGATTGTGTTTCGCCACTGCGAGTCCAGGGTTTGTCTGTTGTGGCGCTGGCATTAAACACCCTGGCACACTCAGACCTCAAAGCTCAAGCCTAGAAGACAGTGAAGCAACCTGGTAGACGGTAAATGATGAAATATTCTGCTTTTAATAATTTTTTTTGAGACTGTCTCACTCTGTCACCTGGCTAGAGTGCAGTGGCGAGATCTCAGCTCACTACAACCTCTACCTCCTCGGTTCAAGCGATTCTCATGCCTCAGCCTCCTGTGTGGCTAGCACTACAGACATGCACCACCATGCCTGGCTAATTTTTTTATTTCTAGCAGAGACTGGGTTTCACTATGTTGCTCAGGCTGGTCTCGAACTCCTGACCTCAAGTGATCCACCCAACTTGGCCTCCCAAAGTGCTGGGATTACAGGAGTGAGCCACAGCACCTGGTCAATAATGTTTTTGTTTAATTTTTTTTTAAGCTAGCTAACATTAACTGAGGTCATTCTGAATTAGGTATTGTTCTAAGAATGCAAAGTCATGAAGTCATTTAATCCTCACACCCCATACCTGTGGGACTGGTACCTATTATCTCACTCCGATTAACAGATGAGAAAACAGAGGCACAGAGAGGTATAGTAACTTGTCCAAGGTCACACAGCCACAAAGCATTGAAGTCAGAATTTCGACTCAGACAGCCAGACTCTGGGGCCCATATGCTCACTTCTTAACTAAGAATGGCAGCTGGGCATGGTGGCTCACGCCTGTAATCCCAGCATTTTGGGAGCCTGAGGCGGGCAGATCACAAGGTCAGGAGATCGAGACCATCATGGCCAACATGGTGAAACCCCGTCTTACTAAAAATACAAAAATTAGCTGGGTATGGTGGCGTGTGCCTGTAATCCCAGCTACTCTGGAGGCTGAGGTGGGAGAATCGCTTGAATCCATGAGGCGGAGGTTGCAGTAAGCTGAGATCACACCACTGCACTCCAGCCTGGTGACATAGCAAGACTCAGTCTCAAAAAAAAAAAACAAGGCAAGTGCAGGATTCACTAAAACGCTGCCACTGAGGCATGCAACCTCAGACAGAGTTGGTCAACGACTGCAGCCCTGGCGAAGCAGATGAGTGGTCTGGGAGCAAAGGAGCAATGAAGAGGCTCAGAAGGTCTCAGCCAGTCTTCAGCCAGGTAGCCGTGATAGGCTGAATAAGGGCCCCCAAAGATGTGCATATCTTCATCCCCACACCTGCACATACGGCAAAGGGGCCTTGCAGATGTGACTAAGTAAGGGTCTTGAGATGGGAGATGATCCTGGATGATCCAAGTGAGCCCAGTGTCATGACAAGGGTCTTTATAAGAGGGAGGGTCCTTCTAACAGGAGGCAGAAGGTCAGAGTGGAGAAAAATGTGACAGCAGAAGCAGGGAAAGGGACTGGAGGGTGCTGCTGGCTGTGAAGACGAAGGAGGGATATATATAATTTCAGAAAATTATATATATCCATGTATTGTGTTTGTTCGTGTGTGTGTGCGCGTGTGTGTGTGTGTATATATATATACACACACACACACAGAGAGATAGAGAATAAGAAGCAGGAGGAGGAGGAGGAAGAAGAGGAGGAGGAGAAGGGGGAGGAGGAGGAAGAGGAAGAAATCAAATATAAGGTTAACATTTGAGGAATCTGGGTGAAAGGTATAAATAATTTGTTGTACTCTTTGTAACTGCTCTATAAGATCTCAAATTAATTTAAAATAAAAATTTTAACAAAAAAAAAGGAAAGGAGCCAGGGTTCAAACTTGATTTGGGGCTTTCCATAGGAGACCAGGGTTGCACACTGGCTCCCAGGGTCCCAGAGTTGATCTCAGGTCAATCTGAGGCTCTCTCAAACTCAACTAAAACATACTCCACAAAAACGGCATGAGGATTAAGCCCTCTAGCCAGGAGAGTTATGGTGGTGATGCTTTCACTGAAGCAAAGGCTGTCTGCCTCATTTTTACTTTAGGGGAATTTAGATTTTGGTAGGTGGGATTTTCTTGGAGTCATCGGTGCCCATATGAAGGCAGAATAGGATATTGAGTTAGAATCCTGGTTGTACCATTTAGTTGCCATATGACTTTGAACAAGTAAATTGAGTTTTCCGTGCCTCAGTTTCCTCATCTGTAAGATGAAGATCAAAATAGTAGACATCACATAGGGTTGTTATGGATTAAATCCATTAAAATGTATGTAAAGAGCTGGGGACAGCGCCTGTCACAGGAGTAATGCTCTGTAATTGCTGCTTGTCATCATCACCACCATCACCACCAAGATTAATAGGATTTCCATTAAGATTCTCGATTTTAGAGTCAAGAAATCCAACTTGGAGCCAGTGATGCATGTAGCACTTATTCATTGGTGAGACTGAGTTAGTTACTTGTCCCATCAAACCACAGTGTCCTTATCTGTAAAATGAGAATGATACCAACCACTGGGCATGTGACATACTCAGCCTGCTGCTGGGCACACAGGAGCCCTCACTGATGGCTGGGAGAAAAATTACCTGGAAAACCCATTCAGATGGCTACTATTATTTTAATAAAAAGAAAGACAGAAAATAACAAGTGTTGGTGAGGATGTAGAAACATTGGATCCCTGTCCACTCTCGGTGGGATGTAAAATGCTCTGGGAACAGTATGACAGTTCCTCAAAAATTAAAATAGAATTACTCTATTGTATTTGCTCTGGCTGCCTTAAGAAAATATCGGGCCTGGCGCAGTGGCTCACACCTGTAATCCCAGCACTGTGGGAGGCCGAGGCAGGCGGATCACCTGAGATCAGGAGCTCAAGACCAGCCTGGCCAACATGGTGAAACCCTGTCTCTACTAAAAATACAAAAAAAAAATTAGCTGGGCGTGGTGGCCTGTACCTGTAGTCCCAGCTACCTGCTACGCTGAGGCAGGAGAATCACTTGAACTCCGGGGGTGGAGGCTGCAGTGAGCCGAGATCACACCACTTCACTCCAGCCTGGGCTACAGAGCAAGACTCTGTCTCAAAAAGAAAAAAGAAAATATCATAGACCAGGTGGCTTAAACAACGGAAATTTACTTCCAACAGTTCTGGAGGCTGAAAGTTTGGGATCAGAGTGCCAGCGTGGTCTGGTTCTTGTGAGACCCTCACCCCTGGCTTACAGGCAGCTGTCTTCTTGATACTCCCTCACAAGGTCTTTCCTCATTGCCTGTATGCACAGGGAAGGAGAGAGAGAGACATCCCTGTTTCTCCTCTTCTTATAAGGCCACCCATTTCATCAGATTAGAACTTCATCCTTATGACCCCTTTTGATTTTTTTTTTTTTTCTTTTGAGATGGAGTCTCACTGTGTCATCCAGGCTGGCGTGCGGTGGCGCCATCTTGGCTCACTGCAACCTCGCCCTCCAGGGTTCAAGGGATTATCTTGGCTCAGCCTCCCAAGAAGCTGGGACTATAAGACCATGCCACTATGCCTTGCTAATTTTTGTATTTTTAGTAGAGGCAAGGTTTCACCATGTTGGTCCAGCCTGGTCTCAAACTCCTGACCTCAAGTGATCCATCCACCTAGGCCTCCCAAAGTGCTGAGATTACAGGCATGAGCCACAGCGCCCGGCCCCTTATGATCTTAATTACCTCCTAAAAGCCCTATCTCCCAATACGGTCACATTGCAGGTGACGGCTTCAACATATGAATTGGGGAGAGGGGAGTCCAGTCTAGCTCGTATGATCCAGCAATCCTGCTTCTGGAGATACACCCAAAAGAAGTGACAACAATGTCTGAAAGAGGTATTCGTACACCCATAACTCATAACAGCTCTATTCACAACGACCAACAGATGGAAGCAATACAAAGGTCCACTGATGGATGAACAGATAACAAATAGAGAACCAAATGTGGTACATACATACAGTGAAATACGATTCGCCCTAAATAGGAAGAGAATCCCGACACAGCTACAACATGGGGAAACCTTGAGGACATTATGCTCAGTGACATAAGCCAGGCACAAAAAGGCAAACACTGCATGCTTCCACTTATAGGAGGTACTGGACTAGTCAAGTTCTTAGACACAGAAAATAGAATGGTGAGTGCTACAGGCTGGAGGGAGGGGAAAATGGTAAAGGTCTTGTTTAAAGGGTACAGTTCCAGTTTTGCAAGATGAAAAAGTACTAAAGATTGGTTGTAAAACAATGTGTATATACTTAACACTTAGCTTAGATAGAATTGAAATGGTAAATTTTATGGTATGCATTTTTACTGCAATAAAAAACATTAAAAATAAATTATCTGGAAATGTCTGCAGCATTAGAATGAGAGACCAAAATATACCACTAGGGGGCGCTCTACACACACACTCCCATTTTATTTCTTGGCCTTCCCTGCTGGACTCGGGCCGTCCATTTGTAGAGCGGGGAAAAGGACTACAGTTCCTCTCTCCTTTCTGCTCCCCACCCCTCCCTTCCCCAGATGGACCAGCTCTGCATAAGCAACACACACACACCACACACACACACACCCCTCCCCCCAACTCCCTCTCTTAGTGCCCTAGCCACACCAAACTTCCACCACACCCAAGGGCACACTAACTCTAAACCCCGTTCTTTCTCTGGGTCCCTTCCCTCCATGCTGGAGACACAGCGAGTCCCAGATTGAGTGCTCCCACCTCGCCTGGCTGCCCACAGGCCTTCTCGATGGCCCAGGGGCTGGTGAAGAGGGGAGAGGAGGCAAGGACCCATCCACCCAAACTATAGAGGAGAGAAACTGTGGTCCCCAAAGACAAAGGGACACCACACTGGAAATAGATCAGATACCTCATATCCCAGGTGCAAGAGCTCCGACGTCAGCCAGACCTGGGGTTTTCAGGCTCAGCTACTCACTGTGTATGCCATAACGTCTGCTGCCTCAGTTTCCCCACCTGTAAAATCTGTAATAACATCTGTCAGGGTTTTTGGGAGGACTAAAAGAGCATAATAAGGTGGCTCACAGCTGCAATCCCAGCACTTTGGGAGGCCGAGGTGGGTGGATCACTTAAGGTCAGGAGTTTGAGACCAGACTAGCTAAATGTACAAAGCTGGGCATGGTGGCTCATGCCTGTAGTCCCAGCTACTTGGGAGGCTGAGGCAAGAGAATCACATGAACCTGGGCAGAGGAAGTTGCAGTGAGCTGAGTTCATGCCCCTGCACTCCAGCCTGAGTGACAGAGTGAAAAACCCTGTTTCAAAAATAAAGAAAAGAAAAGAAAGAGTGTAATAAAATCCCCGTACCTAGAAATCACTCCATGAATGGGCTAACTACTATTCCATGCCCCTTAGCTGGTGCTGGCCTGGGTCCCCTTCCACCTCCCAGGGGCTTCTGTTATGCGAGCACCCACCCTTGAGTTTGCACTTTCTCTTAAGAAATCTTTCTTGAAGAAACTCACACCATGATCTTCTGACCACAGGGCCAGTGATTTCACCAGGTAGGAATCACTGGCTTACAAGTAATAGAAACCCAGTTAAATCACCTCAAGGAAACTGGAGTGCCTCATGGAACCTAAGGAAAAGTTGAATAGCCAGTCGCTGGAAAGAGCAGATTCGAGATTTGAACCTCTTGGGGAATGCAGGAAACATTCTCCCCCTCTTCTGCCCGCTCCCATGTCTCCATCTCTCTCCCTCCCTACGCCTGCTTCTCACATGGCTGCACTCACTTCCTCCAGCTTGCCATTCCTACAGCATGTCAAGCACCCTCCCACCTAGCGGCCTTTGCACCTGCTGTGCCCCCTACCCTATGCCCTCTTCCTCAGATCTCCCCTTATTCACTATTCTCTCCTTCAAGTCATGGCTCAGATGTCACCTGGGTAGTACCTTCCCTGACCAGCTGATTAAAGTTGCAACCCCAGTCTGGAAAACATGGCCAAACCCCATCTCTACAAAATATACAAAAATTAGCCGGGTGTGGTGGTGCACACCTGTAGTCCTAGCTACTCGGGAGGCTGAGATGGGAGGGTCAATTGAACAAGTGAGGTTGAGGCTGCAGTGAGTTGTGATTATGCCTCTGCACTCCAGCCTGGGCAAGAGAGCAAGACCCTGTCTCAAAAAAAGAAAACACAGCAATCATATCTCCACCCCCAGCATGAGCTGGATGATCTAGCCCCTCCCTGCTTACTCGCTTATTTCTTTAATCTTGGTCCACAAAAAAGGGGGTTAATAATACTTTCATCATCTTTTAATTAATTGGTTAATTTTAAGAAGGGCTGGGCACCATGCCTCACACCTGTAATCCCAGCACTTTGGGAGGCCAAGGCAGGAGGATCACTTGAGCCCAGGAGTTCAAGACCAGCCTGGGCAACAAAGGGAGACCCTGTCTCTACAAAAATAAAATAAAATTATTTTATGCTGGTATGTGTCCATAGCCCCAGCTGAGGCAGGAGAATTGCTTGAGCCCAGGAACTGGAGGCTGCAGAGTGCTGTGATCGCACCACTGCACTGAAACCTGAGCAATAGAGCGAGACCCTGTCTCTTAAAAAAGAAGAAGAATGTAATAAACACCAGTCAAACCACTACCCAGACAAAAGCTAGGATCTTGACAGTGACTTACATCTTACCATATGGTCCCCCAACCCCCAGCGCCATGTTCCCCTCTTAATCCTCATTCTAAATCCTGTATTTATTCTTCCCGTTTCCCTTTCATACAGTCTATTATCGCGTATGTGTGCCTATAATTTTAGTTGCCTTTGACTTTATAAAAAGGGAATATGTTTATGTAAGAGGAAATTTTTCATTGAATATTTTATTTCAAAGATCCATCCATAGTTCCTTCATGTTGAGTGCCGTGTAATATTTCATCGTGGGAGTTAAACCATAGTTTATTCATTTGCTCTCTCACAGATGGGCATTTGGGTTATTTCCCAGCTTTGGCCACTGTGAACAGAGCTGCTATAAACATCCTTCTACAGGACTCCTGCTGTGAATGGGCAAGAATTTCTCCAAGGTCCATACTCCAGAGTAGAAAGGGTGGACTGCAGGGTGTGTATGTGCTTAACTATCAGAGATAAAGCTGGGCTGTTTTCCAACATGGTTGCACCAAGTCACGTCCCCACCAGTAATGTCTAAGAGGGCTTAATTTTTCTCCACGGCACTTACATTACATGATGCACTCTATATTTATGCATTTATTTACTTTTTCTCTCCTGCCACCTAGAAGGTCAGCTCTAGGAGAGCAAGCATTTTGTGTCTTTTATTCGTCACTGTATCTTCAGTGCCTAGAATGGTATCTGGCACATAGTAGGTGCTCAGTAAACAGCATCTGATTAGATGAATAAATGGATGGTTCTAAATGGGCCCTAAAAGCTCACAGTATCGCATATGATTAGCCCAACTACCTAGAGACAGGTTGACAACCATCTCTCAGTTTTAATCCCTTAAATCCAGGAAAAGAACCATTGGCCAAAGCCTACAAATACCTGGACCCCCCAGCCAATGACATCAGTTTCTGAGGGTGGGGCTTGGACGTGGGTGATTTGTACGCACTCTGCAGGAGATTCTCACGTGACTCCAGCATGGAATCCAGCGTGGGACCCAGCGCTCTGGGGTGGGGAGGGCGTTCATCTCACCATCTCGCCCATAGATGCTCAAGCTGCCTTCAACTCTGGCTGTATGTGAATTTCAGAGCAAGACCCCGGAATGAATCTGTGCTCACCTGGAACCAGCCTCTGGCTGGTGATGGGGAGACACTGCTCCCAGGAGCCATGACCTGGACACGCAGCCACGAGAGCAGTGCCCACCCTAACCTCAGGCCTGCAGACCCTCCTCGCTAAGCAAGGCCGGCTGTGGGTATCACCCTTCTGAGGCTTCTCCAATTCCACCACCCATTCTCAGCAGGCAGCAAAAGACCTTTCACCACTCCCGCCCCACAAGTGTCCTGCAGGCCCAAGGAACACTCTGACTTCCAGGGGCCCCATTTCAGTCCCCAGAGACACCTAAACAGTCCTTCTCACTCTGTTTCTTGTTTTCCACTTAAACTTTTTCTCAGCTGCTGAAGGGGAGGTCACAGCTGGTCTGCACAGAAGGATGTAGAGGGCTGGAGAGAAGGGCTCAAAAGAGCCTAACTCACTTGGCTCCACAGGCTGGGGACAGGGGTGGCATGTGTCTCCCAGGGCTCATACCCTAATTGCACATGTCCCTAATGGGTGGCATGTGTCTCCCAGGGCTCATACCCTAATTGCACATGCCCCTATTACCACCTTCAGTGTCACTCGTTTTGTTTTGTGTCCCCTTCCAGACTCTCCTGTACTTAGACCAGGGCTGGACATACAGTAGGTACTCAATAAAGTCTAGTTAATTCCAGGCTCTTTCCAACACAAATCAAATCACATCAAATTTTTAGTAACTCCCCATGACTCAGGATAAAATCGCAAACCCATACTGGGTCTTCCAAGGCTCTGCATGGTAGCCCTGCCTCATCTGGCCCCAGGCTCACCCCCTTCTTTCTCAGGGGTTACTTGGTCTTCTTTCTGTTGCTCTAACACACCAAGCTCTTTCCCACCTCTGGGCCTTTGCACATCCCTGTTTCCTCTGATTTAATCATTCCCCCTCCTACCCCACTCAGCCACATTAAGACCTATGAATCCTTCAGGGAGTAGCTGAAACATCAACTCCTCTGAGAAGCCCTCCCTGATTCCTTAGACCGGATAGGACCCCTGTTAGATGTCCTCATGATATCCTGAACTTTTCCTTCATAGTCTTTGCAAAAGCTTGGAATTACACTTTGTGTGATTCTTTGATTCATGTCTGACTTTCTCACTAGACTCTGAGACCCAGGAGGGCAGGGACCATGCTGCTTGGGTTATATCTGTATCTCAGTATATAGCCCAGTGCCTGGCACATAGGAGGGCATCGGTATTTTTTGGATGGATGGATGGATGGATGGATGGATGAATAAGTGGATAAAAGGAAGGAAGGGGCCGGGCGCGGTGACTCATGCCTGTAATCACAGCACTTCGGGAGGTCGAGGTAGGCGGATCATGAGGTCAGGAGATCGAGACCATCCTGGCCAACGTGGTGAAACCCTGTCTCTACTGAAAATACAAAAATTAGCTGGGTGTGGTGGCATGTGCCTCTAATTGCAGCTACTTGGGAGGCTGAGGCAGGAGAATCGCTTGAACCAGGGAGTCGGAGGTTGCAGTGAGCTGACATTGCACCACTGCACTCCAGCCTGGTGACAGAGCAAGACTCCATCTTAAAAAAATAAATAAACAAAAAGAGGAAGAAAGGAAGGAAGGGAGAGACAGAGGAGGGGAAGGGAGGAAGGTGGGAAGTTTCATACATGAATGTATAGATGAATGGATTAATAAATGGATGGATGGATGGATGGATGGATGGATGATGGCTGGGTGGGTGTAGGATGAATGGATGATGCATGAGTGGGTGGATGGATGAATGACTGGACAGATGGGTGGGTGGGTGGATGGATGGAGGATGGGTGGATAGATGAATGGATAGATGGGTGGATGGATGAGTGGATGGTGGATGGCAGAACAAAAAAAATATGAGTTCGTCTCTTTCTGCCATCTTTCTGAGCTGCTATAATGGTGCATGTGAACGTCCTGGCCAATGCTCTCAATAGCATCAACATGCTGAGAAGAGAAGCAAACAGCAGGTTTGTGTTCCAAAATCGTCATCTAGTTTCTAAGTGTGATAATGAAACTTAGTTTATATCAGTGAATTTGAAATCATCAATAATCACAGAGCTAGAAAAATCACTGTGGACCTCACAGGCAGGTTAAACAAGTGTACAGTGACAAGCCCCAGTTTGATTTGCAACTCAAAGATCTAGAAAAATGGTACCCCTATCTCCTTTGGTTTCACTGTCCTGACAACCTCAGCTGGTCTCAGGGACCATAAGGAAGCAAGACAAAAACACGTAAGGGGGAAAATCCTGGGATTATTTTTCTAGGGATGTAATAAATTTATATAAATAAAATGCCTCAATGGACCAAAAAAAAAAAAAAGCAGTTCATGATTGATTGCTTTTGTCCTATTGACTTCCTCATTGGCATCTGAGCCATCCCTCCAGTGAATTGTGGGCTCCTTGGTGGCCAAATTCCTTCCCTCTCCTTGGAAATCTTTTCTCCCCAAGTTCCTGGGAGCAGTTTTGCATTCCCAGATGTTCCAAACCCAGTTGAGAGGGGCCATTAAGGGCCACGCTGTACCAGATCCTCAGCTGGATGCCATCCATTAGTCACTCAACAAACACAGAGGCAGCATGGTGCTATGGGAGGTGCAAAAGCATTTGGGACACAGATCCTAGCTCTGCCACTTACTCCCTGTGGGAACTTGAGTAAGCTACTTAGCCTCTCTGAGCTTCAGGAGGTTTTCTGTTTCCATGTGTAAAATGAGGACAATATTACCTTCCTTGTGGGGCAGTTGTGAAGAGTAGTAAGTATTTTATAAGTGCCTAGCACATAATAGGCACTCAGTAAATGACACCCTTATGTAATGGGCACCAGCTACACCACACCAAGATGAATATGATGGCTATCTCACTCTAGCAGGGACAGACTTCATTTAAGAGGCTAATTGTGATACAGGGTGTCATGTCAAGTTATGGGCAAAGGAACACCGAGGAAGATGGGATGAATTCAAGAAAGGCTTCCTGGAGGAGGTGACATTTAATCAGACCTTAAATAGCATTTGACAGGAAGTCCAGAGACTTGTGTTCTTTTTTCCAATCTGCTGCTAAATCACCACGCGACCTTGAGTCAATCTCTTCTCCACTGTGGGGTCCCCAGATCCTTCTATAACATAAAGTGGTTGAGCATCTGCTCTGAACCTGTTCAGTTATAGTCTCCTGTGAGAAGAATCTGCTGACAGCCAGTGTCCTTCTTCCCAGACACACAAGGCACACAATGCCTAGACACACAAGTTGCCTATAATGGGAGAAGGGGACTTCATGGACCCCAGAAGGCCATCCATGGACCCTAGGCTAAAATCCCAGAACTCAGTGATCCTGTGGGAGTATTGTCAGTCCTGTCATACTGCAGACTTGGCCCTGCTGTATGCAAAGCCTCTCTCTGTAGTCTGCAGCAGGAGAAAGAAAGCAGAATCATTGACCCAATATGAAAAAGCCCATCCAACACTGGGCTGCTGGTCAGAGCAGGCGCCTGGGGAGGCGAGGTCCCTCCAGCAGGCTGGAGAGCCAGAGCTGGGTTCCAGGAAAGCACCCCTGAGCAGCCTGCCCCTGCCCCTGCCTAGTGTATCCCCATCTGCCCTGGGGAGGCAGGCGTGGGCTGCTCTGGGCAGGCGCCCAAACAGGTCACTGACCTCCGTCAGCCACCCAGGCTAGAGTTCCCGGACGCATCCTTCATCTTCCCCAATCTAAACATCCAAAGGCCCCGGGTGGTCCACCCCCTCCCAGCCGAGGTGTGTCTCAGCTGCATCCAGCTTGCTGAAGGAGAGAGGAACTGGCCCTCTCATTTAACACTTGAGCCGCTGCCATTTCCAGTCATCCCTTCCATCCAACCAATGCTCACCCACCATTTATTGAGCACCAGTTGTTTGCAGGTGACTGTGAATGACATGGCAGAGGGCCTGCCCTTCTCTTCCTCCAGGATCTCACCTCCTGGCCAGGGTCCCCTCGCCTGGTCCCACCCCCTCTCACCTGGAGCAGGTGGGTGCTTTGGGGGAAGCGGGCTCAGGGCTGGGAACTGGGTACTGGCAGGAGATTCAGATCGGGGTTGGTGTCTGGGCACCGCTCTAAGCTTCTGTGATCCTGGGCCTGGGTCTTACTCTCTCTGGCTTCAGTCTCCTGATCTGTACTCTTCAGATTCCACGGTTTCATCTGAGTCTGAATCAGGCCTTGTCAGCACCCTCCCGCCCCCAGGAATAGTTAGAGGAGGAAAGGAGGCTAGCTCTGAATGCTTCAAGATCTTTCTTTAGACAGTCTCTGGATCTTATTCATTCATTCAAGCATTTATTGAGCACCTACTCAGTGCCAGGCCCTTGACTGGGAGACTGGAAATAAAGATGACAAAGATTCAAGCCAGCGACTCCTAAACACCCTACTCCCTGCCTCAAGCCCTGCTTGGGGTCAGAAGGCCCCTTGGGTTCTCGGGAGGGCCTGGTCGAGGATTTGGGGCGCCCTGAGACTCGCGTGTCAGCGCCGGTGGCGCTCAGGGCCGCGATCTGTCTCCTCCCCTTCCTCCTCCTCCGCCCCCTCCCCTCTCCCTTCCCGAGCACTGCCGAGGCCGCCTCCCACCCGCGGGATCCCGGCGGCCGCCAGCCAGCTCCTGCGTCCGTCCGTCGGCCGGGCAGTCTGTCCACGCGCGGAAAGCTCGGCGCGGCGGCCGAGGGGCCTGGGAGGGAACGGGCGCGGAGGCAGGACCGCGGCTCCCTCCCACTCCGGGGGGAGCCCAGAAGGCGGCGGTGCTGGAGCGCGAGCCGGAGCCGGAGCCGGAGACGAAGAGAGGCGGTGAGAGCGCGGGTGCTTAGGGACCCCACCCCCGGCTCCAGCTGGGGGCCCGCGAGCGGCTCGGCGACGTCTGAGCTGGGGAAGGGGGGCTGTTATCCCCAGGGCGGGAGGCAGAGACGGTCCAGCTCCTGGCTTCGCCCCCTCCGCGACGCGACCCCCGAGGGGCCCTGGGCCGCGCCTGCAGCTCCGCTCATCCCCTAGCTTCCCGACGCATCCCCGCGCACCCGGCATCCCCCCACCCCCCGGCAGGGTGAGGGCCCCAGGGGAAGGGAAGGCTCTGGGAGCTAAGGAGGGCACCCCCCAGGCGGAGAGTCTCTGAAAACCGCGCCCCCGGCCCCAGCCCTCCCTCCAGGCCTACCCCAAGGGAAAGCGGGCGGGGCGACCCCGTATGCCCCCCTTGCTGTCCCCCTTCGGTCCCCCATTGTTCTCAGCCGAACGCTCTCCTGGGAATGGGGGAGGGGGTGCTGCGCTCTCCTCTTAAAGAGCCCTCTCCCCTCTTGTCTCCTGGCAGGTCGCGAGCACGAGTGGGGTGGGGCGTGCCCACAGGCCCCCGCCCCCCTCGTCCCCCAGCCCAGCTCCGGAGCCGCAGTCCAGGCGCACCCCCTCGGGGGTCCGCGCCGCACCCCTCCCCCGTGTGTTCTGCAGCCACCCAGGCCTTCCAGGACACCGTGGAGAGGGAACAAGGGGGCAGGGACGCCCCCCTTCAGCAGGAGCCGTCGGAGAAGGGGGCCCGGACTGGAGGGAGGCAAGAAGCCCCACTGAAGCCAGGCGCAGGGTCTGGGACGCAGTTGGGAGTGCAGAGGGCTGACTGAGAGCCGCAGGAGCAGCAGGCTGTGGCCCAGGCCTCCTGGGTGACAGGCCCTGTCTGGCGGGGAAGAGGGACCAGAGACAACACTGAAGAGGCTGGACCTAGAACGGGGGCGGCTGCCTCACTCCCTACCTGAGCCAGCCGAGGGGGCCAAGGACTTTAGAGCTGTTTCCTCCGGCATAAGAGAGACACTTGCTTTCCAGGGCAGCACCCTTTATCCGAGAAGGCTCTGCAGGGAAGAGGTCTTTGCAGCCTGGATGGCCACCCCACATTCCTTTAACGGAGGCCTCTAGGCCTCAGAGAGAACCCAGAGTTAGAAAGGAGGCCAAACGGTCCTTGCTGTCCCCCTGGGGAGAGAGGAAGTTGCCGCCTGCTGCCAGGCCCAGGAGTAGCTGGGCCTGCAATAGTGGGGGACCTGGCCCCTGAGGCAGTGGCGGCCATGTCACGGCCAGGCCACGGTGGGCTGATGCCTGTGAATGGTCTGGGCTTCCCACCGCAGAACGTGGCCCGGGTGGTGGTGTGGGAGTGGCTGAATGAGCACAGTCGCTGGCGGCCCTACACGGCCACCGTGTGCCACCACATTGAGAACGTGCTGAAGGAGGACGCTCGCGGCTCCGTGGTCCTGGGGCAGGTGGACGCCCAGCTTGTGCCCTACATCATCGACCTGCAGTCCATGCACCAGTTTCGCCAGGACACAGGTGAGCAGACTCCCTACCCACCCCATGCCACCCGCCCTGCTGAACCACCACTACCTTGCAGCGTGGGCTGCTGAAAATCCCAGTAAATCTGATCCCAAATCCCTTCCCTATCTCCCTGCCTCACCTCCAGAAAAACAGGGCAGTCTAACCTTGTCCAGTTTAAGACTTGGATTCCAATACAGCCTCTGAGCAAGTTGTAGGGCCTTGGGCAAGTTGCATCCTCTCTCTGAGCCTCAGTTTCCTCATCTGCATAATGGGTAGATCAATATCTCTCACAGCTGAGTGAGGATTAAATAAAATGGTGCTCACTGAGCACAGAATCTAGAATAGCAGTAGCATGTGATTGTAGAATAGGGGCTTCACATGCACTTCCTCATTTAATTTTTTCTAAGAATCACAGGCAGTAAGTCTGTTTATTGTTGTATTATTATGAGTCCCATTTTATAGATGAAGAAACTGAGTCTCCCAGAAGCTGAATGATTTAAACTCAGAGCTGGGATTTAAACCCAGGTGGTTGAATTCCAGAGCCAAAACTCTTAACTGGTATCCTGTACTGGCTCCAAGTGTTGGTTCGGGGGGTGGAGTCATGCTGGTGGTAATTAATTGGGCATGGGGGCATTGGTGGTGTTGATGGGGGGGCTGGCAATGATGGAAGAGACAGTGTTAGCAGTTGTGTTGGTGGTGACTCAGTGATAGTATTGATGGTGGTGGGGTCTTGGTGATAATGGAGGGATGGATGATGGTGACGTGGCAGTGTTGATGATGTCAGTGCTAGCGTTAACCCTGGAATTCATTGGTGTTGGTGACATTGACAGTTGTGTTGGTGGTGGTGCTGGAAGTGGTGTGATGGGGTGGTGATGATGGAGAAAATGATGTTGGTGGCAGTCTTCATGGCCATGTGGTGTGGCTGGTAGCCCTGTGTGTGGATGTTACTTCATGGTATTGGTGATCCTGTTGTGGTTGTAATGATGGTGATGTTGATGGTTGTGTTGGTGGTAATGTGATAGGTGATGATGGTAATAAAAATGATGAGGTCCCACTCTCAGGCCTACTCTCTTTTGTTCTGGAGATTTGTCATTGTTTGGGAGATCTCCCTGAGTCACTGCCCAGTGGTATCTGTGACAAGTTCCGTGGGCAGTGGGGAGTGGTGGGATCCTGCCGTGTAAAAGCAGCCTAGAAATCCTTGGCACGTTTGACCCCCCAAGGACTAGCTGATGGGGTTTGGGGAAGTCCCTACGAATTCCTGGATGTCAGAACCACACGTAATAACCCCAGGCTAGTCAGGTGCTCTCCTTCTCTCTAGAGCTGTGCCAACCAACACGGTAGCCACCAACCACATGTGGCTACTTAAATGTACATTAATTAAAACTAAGTAAAATGTAAAATCCAGTTCCTCAGTCTCACTAGCCACACTTCAAGTGCTCATAGCCACATGAGTCTCGTGGTACCTTGTGGGCCAGTGTAGATCCAGAACATTGCGTTATTGCAGACACTTCTATTAGACCGTGCTAGTTAGAAAGAAGGCCAGCCTTTCTAACTAGCACAATCCAATAAAAGTTTCTGCAATGATTGGACGTTCCAATAGTCTAGAACATTGCTTGGTACCCACAGGGTGCTTACCATGTCTAGAAACACAGGTGAATTCTTAACAAATGGCTTATTGATGGTACAGATTAGTACATCTATGTTTCTGTAACTCCAGGCATTGACCACCATCACTGGTGGTGCCAATTGTTTGTGCATTCCATCGTGTGATTAGTTATTGATCTCTGCTGTGTGTCCATTTCTGTGCTAAGCACTGGAGTACAGCAGGGAGCAAGACAGAGTCATCAGTCGAGGTTTTCTGCTGGAGGACCTACACTGAAGGTCCCGGTGTGGTCAGGAAGCAAGCAAACACGCCACCGCAGAGACCATCAGTGGCAGATCTGAGAGCATGAACTCAACCTGGCCCAGGGGTACTCAGGGAAGGCTAGCCTGAGAAAGCGATGTTTGAACAGAGATCTGAAGAATGAGTGAGGGCGCCAGTGTCCCTGGCAGAGGGCACAGCCAGTGCGAAGGCCCTGGGGTGGGAAGGAGCAGAGGACATTTAAGTCCGTTCTGCTTGGGATGCATCTCCCATCAAGGGGAAGATGGAGCAAGATGCAACTAAGCAAGGACCAGATGTACAGGCCTGGACAGCCATGCAAAGAACTTTGAATTTGATCCAGAGAGTAGAAGTCATCATTAGCTCCCTGTGCCCATTCTTCCAGAGAGGCACCAAGGACCTGATGGAGGAATGGGAAGTGTTGCACATTGCCCGCCCCATTCTCTTTTCTCCTAGGGGTAGAGGGCAGGGCTGTGAGAGCAGAAGTGGGTGGACATCACTCCTTGCTAGGAGGCCTGGTGTTCTGCAGGTTCAGAGCTAATGCTGGGTGTAGCGATCCTCCAGGACCTAGCTGGTGGGGGATGGGCGCCGGGGTCCTTAGAAGCAGGGACAGACTCCCCACAAGGCTGCCAAGTTGGCAACTTTACCTTTGATCCTCTTATCTTTGGGGGGACCCTCATTTCTATTCCTAGCATCCCCTTATGTTCCCGAGTACCCAGACTTGCACACTCCCCTTTCATCAGGCCTCATTCTCTCAATAGTACTCCCCTTTTACGGTTCAGCCTCACTGGATCCCCCAGAAGTTCAGCTCCGGTCACTTCCCCTCACCCCCTCCCCAGAGCTGCTCACTCCACACCTGCCCCCTGTTTGCCGGAAAAGGGAAAAAAAACACTCATTCCTAAATGGACTCCTGGGAGCCTGCCAGGAACCCCCTCCCACCCCAACCAGAGAGGGAGGAAGGCCTGGAAACCTATTGCGGTTGGCAGGAGACCTCGGCTGCCTGGGAATCTGCTGGAGAGTGGGGCAAGAGGCTTCCTCACCAGACATGTGAGGGTTTCTCCACCGCTTTACCCAGGAGCAAAACAATGTCAAGAAAGGACGTCTTGTCCTCATTGGTAACGGACTGGGAAAGAGCCTCAACCGGCAAGGAGCAAACCTGAGTGCCAATGGTGTGACCTCAGGCCTCTCCAGATCTGTTTCCACATCCATGAAATGGGTGAGAGCATCACTTCTCCAGCAGCGTTCTCAGATTGACAGAGAGAATCTGGCTGACTTTATCCCACAAACATCAACGAATTATCTACTGTGCACGTAGCACGGGTTCACCACTGTGTGTATGAGAGACCAGCAAGAGATCTTAAATCTTTTTTTTTTCTTTTTTTGAGACAGTATCTCACTCTGTCGCTCAGGGTAGAGCACTCGGCTCACTGCAACCTCTGCCTCCCGGGTTCAAGTGATTCTCGTGCCTCAGCCTCCCAAGTAGCTGGCATTACAGGCAAGCTACTACATACCACACCCAGCTAAGTTTTGTATTTTTAGTAGAGACGTTTTAGTAGAGACGGGGTTTCACCATGTTGGCCAAGCTGGTCTTAAACTCCTGGCCTCAAGTGATCCACCCACCTCGGCCTCCCAATGTGCTGGGATTACAGGTGTGAGCCACCGTGCCCGGCCGTGAATCTTGAAAATATTATATTTCATACACACACACACACACACACACACACACACACTCCAACATAATGCTGTAAAGCCCAAAACTCACGTGTATGTGCGGAAATCAACACAAGCTTCTGTCTAGATTTTCTAATTGTAAAATTCTCGATATGTTCATTGAAGCTGAACTTTAATTTTGGGGGGAGACTGCCCTAGCTTTGCTAGTTTCCCAATACAGAAGCTGGCTGATTTTTTTCTGATCGCGTCAGATAATAAATCTTTTAAGCTTTGTGGGACCCACAGTCTCTGTTGTAACTATTCAACTCCATCAAAGCAGAAAAGCAGCATAGACAATATGTAAGTGAACGAGTGTGGCTGTGTTCTAATCAAACTAGTTGTGGACACAGAAATTTGAATTTCATATCTTTTTCACAGGTCATAAAATTTTCTTTCCCCCCTGCCAACCATTTAAAAATGTAAAAGCCATTCTTACTTTCTGAGCTGCACAATAGCAGATGGTGGGTGGATTTGACCTGTGTGCTGCAGGTCACTGACCCCTGCCCTCACATGTTCTTAACCTGAGCATGGGGTAAGACTGTGCTGGTGCCACGGAACACCCAGCATGGCTTCTCCACGCCTCGTGGTGTGTACCAAGGTACACGTGCGTATGCGTACGCACACACAGCACCAGCCTGTTCGCACAATGCTGACACACACACGCCCTGTGTATGTGCCTCTCGTGCAGTGCAGCCATGCGGAAGAAAGCCCAGGTGTCAGGCTGGGGCCACAGGTGAGAGGCCAGGCTCTGGCCCCACGGGGGCTGCTGTTTGTTCAGCCGGTGCCCCCTCACCTTTCCCCTGCTGGGCTGTTTTCACTGCTCCCTGCAGGGGGTGAGGTTCCCTTTGAAGCCCTCTAGGTCCAGAGCCCAGAGTCTGGACTGGAAACTGGGGCCCCTCCACGGGGAGGCCTGATGCTGTGACCCTGAGCTGGATGATATTAGATCAATCACGGTGGTGTCCCAGGCAGAGGGCTGGAGGGAGAGCCACAGCTGGGCGAGGGTGGGTGGTTTGCTCGCTTTGCAGTACTGAGCCAAGTGCCCGGTTTCCCTCAAAGCTTTCTTTCTTCATTTCCCTCTGTCTCCAACCATCCCTCCCACAGACAAAGATTGCCACATATGGGAAGCCTAAGGCCAAGGAGTGCTCAGCGGGTGGCTGGGCCGGGCCCAGGAGCCGTCAGGGTCTTGGGGTGAGGGGTTGGCTGCCACCAGCAGTGGGGGAAAGTTTTGAGATTGGCTTTCTGCTCCCAGAGAAGAGGCCACAACTTCCCTGGGGGATCATTTACATCCCCTGCCACTGGGACAGCCGCCTCACCCAGACCATAAATTTCCCAGTCCACACAGTTGGACAGAGGTGCGACTCAGCCACTTCTGCAGCAGCTCCCAGCTCATTCCCTGGCCTCGTACAGCTGGAGCTGGGGAGGGGCACCTATCTGCCTGGTATCTCCCATGTTGCTCTCCATGTGCTCCTGGAGGGGTGCATGGCAGCCTCCTGCCTACTCTGCTGATGGGATAGCTGAGGCTGAGGGAGGCCAGCTGGGGACCATCCACGGATGCCATATCCGAGGCTGCAAGCCTGGCCTTTTCTGGTGCCCCCAAGCTGGCCGACAGGTTGGAGTGGCAGGTGGTGGCTGGTTCCAGGATCTTCCAGCCTGCTTCTTTCCCCGGAAACCTTGAGCTTCACTCAGCCCTGGCCCCTGCCCTGAAAGTAAGCACTATCTGCGGACACTTAGGCTGGAGCCCCTTAGGCTGTTACCACCCAGATAGGAGGAGCTTTTCCCATCACCAGGGAAAGGACCTCTGGAATTTAGACACCAACTGGGGACAGTGAGGCCCAGAGAGGGTGAGTGACTTCTCCAAGGTCACACAGCCTACCAGTCCTAAGCTAGAGCCCAGGCCTCCCAGACAGGCCTTAGGGATAGAAAACAAGGTGACATTTAATGCCAGGGCTGAGAGAACCCCCTCCCCCTTCTCCCTTGAGAGTGCTCTTGGGGCTTGTTGTCGGAGTCTAGCCCAAGGCAGGGACAGCCTGCACTACCCTGGAGGCCTCCAGGGCTCAGCTCCTGGTTACAGGACCCTTTGGGACCCTCTCTCCAGCCTTCTCACTGGAGACTAAGGCTGGCTCTGATGCCAGGAGCAAGAAAGACTATGTGTAGGGGCAGGGAGTGGTCCATCTCTGGTAGCAGCAGGTCCAGCTAATCCACATGTGGGTGTCTCCCCAGCCACCAGTCACACGGTCTGTATTTCCACCATTGCAGACCCATGGTCTCTGGCTGCTCAGCTAACTCCAGAAGCCTGTTTTGAAACTATAAATTCATCGCTCATATTTGGTAGTCATTGGTGGCTTCTCAGTACCAGGTCCTGGGATGGGTCTTGGGGACTCAGACAGAAGGACATAATGCATTTCAGAGTCTAATCTATGCACTTCAGATCAATTTCAGAGTCTAGTGAAGGTGAAGGCAAATGCATATCATGGGAATAGCCTTTGAACCCTCTGACTCATAAGGACAACAGATACAGAACTAAAACCCAGCTTGACCCCTTGCTGGCTTTGTGACCATGGGCAAATTCCTTAACCTCTCTGAGTTTGTTTCCTCCTCTGTAAAATGGGGATAAGAATAGTCCCTAGCTGGGAGGGTTGTCATGAGGATTAAGTGAGATATGTAGGTAAAAGCATGGAGGATACAACTTTGCACATAGTAAGCACTCATGCTCAAGGAAGAAAAAGATGTAAATGCCTCACTAGGGAGATGCAGGGTGCGTTCAGCCATAGGGTGTGCACAGTGTATGCCTAGAGCCTCTGAGAGGAGGACTTCCTGGAGGAGGAATCCTTTGAGAGTGTGTGGTTTGGGTAAATAGAATGATGGGAGGAACACTTCCAGGTGGAGGAAATAGCAGGGGTCCTTCAGCAGGGTCCTGGAGGAGGGTCTCAGGCCTGGGTGGCAGAGGGAGGCTGTGATGGGAGATAGGGGATGGGTAGAGGAGGCCTCTTGGGGCCCACTGGGGCCTGGCAGGCTGGGCTGCCAGCTGCTGCCCTTTAGCAGCCAGGCCCCAGGGGACTTACAGCCACACCGCAGGACCAGCCTCATTAATCATGGGCCCTTGGAGCTGGAGCAGGTGGGGCAGGGGCAGCCTCAGGCACTTCCTACAGTCTGTCTGGGTTCCCTTCACCCAGTCAGCAGGCGTCACCCCCTTTTACACATAGTAAAGCTGAAGCTCAGAGGGTGGGGAGCCACCTGCCCACACTGGGAAAAGGTGGATCTGAGATCAGATCCAGCTCTGCAGCTGGGTGGGCAGGGCCCTTCCCAGGCTCGCCCAGGCCACTGAGTACCTTGGACAGCACCATCAGCGACCCGCCCACGCTGGGGGTGGCGATGCCCGGGACAGACCCCCCTTGCAGCTCTCTCCCTCTCCCTCTCCTCCCCTGACCCCTTTTTCCTCCTTCTTCCCTCCCTCCTCCTCTCCCGCTTCCTCCCATCCCCCGCCTCACCCTTCCAAAGGAGCTGTGGAGTCTGACCTGGAGAGGAAGGAGGAGATGGAAGCTGTGATGGGAAGTGTGGGGGCTAGAGTGGGGGAGGTGATGCGGAAGTGACAGGTAGCAGGACTGTGGAGGGGATGGTGAAGAAGGTGGTAAGGTGTGAAGGGCGAGGGGATGGGAGGGGAGATGATGGAAAGTGTGATTAGAGAGTGACGAGGAGGGGCCAGGAGGGGGAGGTCATGGGGAGGCCAAGGGGATGGGGCAGGACTGGTCACAGTGGCTCCAAGTGCCCATTCAGGCAGTAGGCAATGGGGCTGGGATCCCTAACTCTCTCCCCAGTGTGATGTTCTTGGGGCATGGGGGTGCCTGGGGTGCTCCCGGGCCTCCGCCCGCCACCTTTGTCTCTCTCCCTGGGCCTCCATCCTTCCACCTGGCTCTGGAATCACAACCAGTGGTAGCCAGTCCCCAGGACAGCTCCAGGCCCTTAGATAGTTACCCCCATGAGCCCACCCAGCCTCTGGGTTGACATAGACACCCCCACCAGCCCCTAGCTGCCTCTGGCTGACATCAACTGAGGACATGGGGCCTGGAACTTGGAACCAGCTGCCTTGGGGAATGCTGCTGGTGAGGGCCGGGCTATGGGTTCCCGTCCCAGTACCAGCTGCTTACTAAGAATCGTGGGGTGTGTAGGCCAGGTGTGGTGGCTCACGTCTATAATTCCAGCACTTTGGGAGGTCAAGGCGGGTGGATCACCTGAGGTCAGGAGTTCGAGACCAGCCTGGCCAACATGGTAAAACCCCATCTCTACTAAAAATACAAAAATTAGATGGGCATGATGGTGGGCACCTGTAATGCCAGCTACAGGAGGCTGAAGCAGGAGAATCACTTGAACCCGGGGGGTGGAGGTAGCAGGGAGCCAGTGAGCTGAGATTGCGCCACTGTACTCCAGCCTGGGCGACCGAGTGAGACTCCGTCTCAAAAAAAAAAAAAGACTTTGACCTTAAGTAAACCACACTCTCTCCCTGAGCCTCTGAGCCTCTGTTTCCTCACCTGTAATAGGGACCTGGTGATAGTACCGAACTCGTGTGATTGTGGTCACCATTCATTCATTCATCAGGAATTTCATGAGCACCTACTGTGTGCCAGGCAGTCTGGGCACCAGGAATGTCACAATCAACAGGACAGACACAAATCCCTGCCCTCAAGGTTCTTCTGTTCTGGGGGTAAGGGGTGGGGTGATGATGGGTGTGATACAGGAGGCTAGGCGCCAAGGAAGTCCCAGCATATAGGATTGTCCCCCACATTGGGGCCCAGGAGCTGCTGGGCTAGGAACTGAGTCGCCTCCAGGTCCCGCATGGTTGTGTCCTTGCTCGGCCACCCTGGCCAAGCGCCTCTCCTTCTCTGGGCTCCTTCCATCATCCCTCTGGAGCTGCTCCAGGCTGCTACTGCTGCCTGCACAGACAGCAGTGGCAGGCCGGTGACGGGGTGCATGAGGGAGTCTGGCACTGGGCCCTGGAGCTGAGCACCCTGAGATGCAGAACAAAGGACGAGGCAATCAAAGGAGGCTGCCAGGACAGTCCTGCCAGCAGCTGCAGCACAGCCACCTCTTGTCCCGATGACCGACTGGGCCTTTGTCCCCTCCCCCTCCAACTGCAAGCAGAGCACAGCAAGAGGAAGCGCAGAGTTTGCCTGGAGTACCACCTTCCCAGGGCCCTCCGCCTGGCTGCAGTAAGCATTGCCCTCCCCAGCTTCCTCTGTTCTAGGGAACAAAGGTTCATTCGTTCCAAGGTGTTACTCACCTGGCCCTGTGGAAATGACAGTCAGGGAGCCTGGGTCCAAGACCTGTCTCTAATTTGCCAGGTGATCTTGCCCAAGTTTCTCTCTGCAGCTCAGCTTACCCATCTACACAAAGGCTGCAAATTCAGATGCTTACAAGGCCTGGGCAACTAATAGAAGTGTGTGCAGTGTCTGGGAAGGCAGAGGTTTTTTAACTGTCTTGCTCTCCAGTGCCTGGTACGCAGCAGGTGCTCAGTAAATACTTGAAGGCATGAATGGGGCCAGCATAACTCAGCTCCTGCTCACTGTTTCCAAGGAGGCCAATCGTTGTGGCCCCACCCTTGGATATCTGGGGATTTCTGAAATCTGGACTGGTGTGAGTCTGCCCCAATTTTTAAATGTGAGGCCGATTGAGGTGGCTCATGCCTGGAATCCTGGCACTTTGGGAGGCTGATGCAGAAGGATCACTTGAGCACAGGAGTTTAACACCAGCCTGAGACCCCATCTCTACCAAATAAAAATGAAAAAAAAAATAGCTGGACATGATGACACACACCTGTGATCACAGCTACTCAGGAGGCTGAGGCTGGGGGATTGCTTGAGACCAGGAGGTGCAGGCTGCAGTGAGCGATGATAGCATCACTGCAATCCACCCTGGGCAACAGAGTGAGATCCTGTCTTAAATAAATAAATAAATAAATAAATATTGGTCACTATTTTTAAAATGTAAATAGCATGTGAACCAGAACAAAACCATATCTGCCCAGCTTGCAGTCTCGAGCCTAGTCATGAGCAGCATTCAGTTAGGTTCATTCAGATGTATTTGGTTATTCATTCATCCAACATTTTGCAAGTACCTACCTCCCCACACTCCTGACCACAGAGGGATGCCAAGGTGACTGTAAACCAGCCCAGCTTTGGAGAGACTGCCAGGCTGGAAGGAACACAGACACCTCCGCACCTAGTGAGCTATGTGCTTTGATGGCAGCATTGCAGGTGCAAGGTGCTTTGGCGGCCCCACAGAGCGAGTGGTTTGCCCTAAGGATAGCAGAGAAGATTCCAAGAAGACAGAGTGCTTGTGCTGAGCCAGAAGATTGAGAAAGAACTCAGCAGGGAGGCCAATGGGGTGGGGTGGGCAGGACACTCTAAACAGATGGAACAGCATATGCAAATACAGAGACATAACCACACACACGGTGTGTTCAAAGAATAGCTGGAATTTTGGTGTGGCTAGAGAGTGAGGCTGTGCAGACAGCTTGTGATGGGCTTCAGAGGCTACACTAAGGAGCTTAGACTGATTCCTAAGGGCACTAGGGAGCTATTGATAGCTGTTGAGCAGAGGAGTGACACAGTCAGCCTTGAGGCTGTGAAAAATCCCTCTGGCTGCCATGTGAGAATGCACTGCACATTGCAAAGAGTGGATACTGGGACATGGGGAGAGGAGGCCCCTGCAACAGTGCAGGCTAGCACTCTGGTGACATGGGCCAAAGGGCCGACAGTGGAAGTGGGGGAAGTTCAAATCCTGGCTAGATTCAGTCTTCACTTAGTAGCCCAGTAGCTATGTGACTTTGAACTTCAGGCAAATTGCTTCACCTCTCTGTGCCTCACTCAGTGTTTGTACAAGACAGTAATAGTAATAGTTATCATTATTATCATATGTTTATTATCATTATTATCACAACAACCTGCCCGTCATTTTGTGGCTGAAGAGTTGACTTACATGAAGCATTTAGAACAGCGCCTGGCACATAGCAGGCCCTCTGGGAGTGTTTATTATTATTATTATTGTATTATTATTATAATTATGCCGTTTCACAGATGAGAAAGGAGCAGCTTGGAGGGCTCAGGCGGTGGAGGACTGTCCAGCCCTCTGTCCCCTCCCCCTCCACTTCCTGCTTTGCTGGGGATCTGAATCCCCTGCTGGGTGTGTGGGAAACCGGGTGACCAGAAAGCCCCCCACACAGCCCATGGCATATGAGTGCCTGCCTCCGCCTGCCAGCAGCTTCCAAGGTGGTAGCCTCTCCGAGTGCCACGCAGCCCCTCCGCCTTCCTTAGGCAGCGCTGCAGACCCCCTCTCCTCCCCTCATCTCCCCACCGCCCTGGCCTGGCTTCCAGCAGACCCTGGAGAACCTGGGCTGGCTTCAACCACGAGGAAACCACTAATGGGCCACAGCTTAGCCTGATGAGTCCCAGAGGAGAGTTTGGAGGGAAACAGAACACTGCGGGGTTATCGATCTTAAGGCAGGAGCGGGCGAGGCAACCTGGATCCACAGGCTGCAGCTCCAATCCCAGCCCAGCCAGTGCCCCCAGCCAGACTTCCATGTCTTCTCAGGGAGCCTCAGTCTCCCCATCTGCTCGATGGGGCTAATATTAGCACACACCCCTGGGGTTGCTGTGAGGACTGGGAGATGACATGCGTGAGCCCCCAGCACAGTTGCTGGCACTGCGGAGCATTCGGTAAGGTGCTGGCTGTTGCTGTTGTCCTTGTTGTGGGAGAGAGATGAGCAGCCACGCAGATGCCAGCTAAGGGACTATTCCAGAAGGTCAAGTAGCAATCCGGGGTTTGCCGGACAGCCATGTCACTTACTTACCGTGCAACCACTGTGCCTCAGTTTCCTCCCCCAGAACATGGGCTCATGAGACTAAGTCAGAGGGAACAGCAAATGAAGCGAGGCGGCCTTGTGTGGGCTTCGGCTGGACCACTCACAGATGGCATCCGGTGCGCTCCTAACTGCTCCGTGCCTCTGTTTTCTCGCCTCTAAAATGGGCCAGCAACACCCCCGCCTCCGAGGGGTGCTAAACACACCCTTCAGCTTAAATGAGCTAAACACAGCCTGGGGCAGAAAAGCGTGCTCTTTCAGTGTGGATGGCTGTTAGTATTATGACTTCTGGGTTGGTGAAGGATTCAGTGACGTCTCTCACTGGGGCCCAGCCACTGCCCAACCCCCGGTCACAGGCCTCAGCCTGTGGTGGGACTCCCCCAGCCCGACAGGATGTCCCATGACTGCCTCCCACGTGCCCCCTTCCCGTCAGGGTCTGGGTGCCCCCAAACTGAGATCATTTCCCTCCGGGAAGTCAACCCCAAAGGGAGGGGTTCCCTGCTGGGCCTTGAAGCTGGCCCAGCCCAGAGAGGAACCGTTTAGAGTCTGAGGGACCGGCAGGAGGAAGGCTCAGGGGCTCAGAACCCTCCCCCTTCTCCAGAGTCAGCTGTTTCTTAAGGCTAAGACGTGGGGGCTGAGGCACCCACATACCCACCTCTAGGCAGCGGGGTCAGATCGGTACCATGCTCTAGGGCAAAAACCTCACATGGCTAAACAACGGAAGGTAAAGCTGAAGTAGTGAGCTCTCCATCGCTGAAAGTATCCTAGGCTGTGCTACCACTTGGTGAGGTTGAACCCCTTGGAACCAGTCCAGCCTGGGCCTGCCTTTACTCCATGAGTGTGGCATTAATCCCAGCCCTCTGCTCTCACCCTCCCAAGAGTTCACCTCTCTGGGCCTCAGTTTCCTCATCTGTAAAATGGAAATAGTCCTGGTCCCTCCCTGGAAGCAATGGTGTGAGGATGAAATGAGTGAGTGCAAGGAGATTGCTGAGTGCAGCATGTGCCATACAGTAGGTGCTCAATAAATGCTAGCCTTAGTTTCCCTGATTCTCCGTGATGGTCTCAGCCTCTAGGTTTCCAGCTTCCCTTTCTTTTCATCTCTCAAGCTAGTTCTATCGCTGACTCCATCTCTCTTTGTATCTGCTTCAGTTTCCCATGTTGGCCTTGGCCTGTCTCTGACAGTCTCTTCGATCAAGTGTGTCTCTCTCTGTCTCTCTCCATCCCACTGTCACCCTGTCTCTGCCCCAGGCATGAAGCAGTCACTGGCTGCTGTGGCTATGGCCGCCCCCACACCCGGTCTCAGGGGGCCCGGCTTGTGCAGTGCTCCAGCTGACACTGACCAAAGCCCCTTTCTCCGGTTCAGCTGGAAGAAGCCTGGAATTTTTCTGCCAAACATTTTTAAGCAACTAGGGAGGAGAGGGAAGGAGAAGACAACAAAGGCAGACACACAAAAACAGGCCGAGGCACGGAGCCTGTGTCTGTCATAGGCCCCTAACTGCCTGGGGGACCCAGGCCCTGTGGCCAGCATAGCAGGGTGCCCTGAAGGCCAGAGTGGGGTGTGTTCTGCTCCGGGCCACCAGCCTGAGGCCCAGCCTCTCTCCCAGGCTGAAGAAACTCCAGCCCCTTCTTAGACCCATTGTTCTGGCTGAAAATCTAGGCCACGGCCACTGCGGAGGAGAAGGAGCATTTCCACCACTGCTCCCTTGGAAATCTTGAGATCGAAGTCCAGGCAGGTCACCAGGGAACCAGCTGCCCACCCCCTCGGCCTGGTTCGCGGCCAGCCTGGGCCAGAGAGGCAGACGGATGGGCAGGCGGGCAGCGGCGGGCGCTGCAGGGTGCAGGGCCCAGCGGGGAGGACAGCAGCTGCCCTAATTACTCCCGCTCTCCAGGTTCCAATCTTGTTTCAAAAGGACTCCAGGGACACAGCCTTTAATAACTACCAGTAAACAGGCAGGAAAATCGATACCTGGTAAATAGAGCCCTGGAGAGAGGGAGGCCTGGGCTAGCTGGCCCTGATGAGCTCCCAGAGTCCTTTGCTGCAGAGCTGGCCAACATTGATGTTAAGAATCCTCCTCCCGGCCTGAGGGTCCTCCCCAGGGACCCCTCGACGCTTGGCCTCCACCCTGGGGGCTGCTTGCTCTCCAGTCGCCACTCCCTCTCCATCAAGCCCAAATTTTCCTCTTTCCCACTCCTCCAAGTGCCAAGTAGGTTGCCTGTCTCGGTTGCAGATGCCTTCTTTGCACCAGGCTTTGTGCCTGGTGCTCGAAACATAGTTGCGTATCTGACCTAGTAGTCTTTGTCCTCCCAAAAATCATCTACCAATGAGAATGACTAAGAACAAAAACAAATAATGACAGTGTGAGGACAGACATGCAATAAAAGACTGCTGCGTTTGCCAACTATAGCAACAGAACAGAGAAGCCCGTGTTGGAGGAGATGAGCACATGGAGGGCTTTGTTGGATGAACAGGAGTTCACCAAGTGAACAAGGGCTGGGGGAGGATGAGTGTGGGTAACGTACGTAATATCAGCCATTATAGCTGTATTCATTGAGTGCTTACTAAATGCTAAGTGTTCTGCTAAGCATCTTTGCCTATGCATTATCTAATTTTGTTCCCCCAGTAATTCTTTGGGGTAGATATTAACACCCCCATTTTATAGATAAGGGCACTGAGGCTATGTGTGGTGCCAGCCAGTTTTTGCACAAGACCTGAGAGACTTTTTTTTTTTTTTTTTGAGACAGAGTCTCACTTTGTTGCCCAGGCTGGAGTGCAATGGCGTGATCTCGGCTCACTGCAACCTCTGCCTCCCAGGTTCAAGCGATTCTCATGCCTCAGCCTCCTGAGTAACTGGGATTACAGGCATGTACCACCACACCTGGCTAATGTTTGTAGTTTTTAGTAGAGATAGGGAGTTTCACCATGTGGGCCAGACTGGTCTCGAATTCCTGACCTCAGATGACCCACCTGCCTCAGCTTCCCAAAGTGTTGGGATTACAGGAGTGAGGCACCGCACCTGGCTCGACCTGAGAGACTTCTGAGTTGTTTGAATCACTTCACTCTGCACCTCCTGTCCCGGCCCCTCCCCTGCCGAGCTCAGGACTTGGCACACAGGGGAAGTTAAATAAGGTGGGTTCCCATTGCTTCCCTTCCTATCCTGCACATTTTTCAGGTAATACACTGCCTTCCCCTCACCAGGAGCTCAATGGTAGTACTTCATGCACATCAGCCTTGAAGATCAGTCATCACAACCCCTCAGTTTGCAGGTGGGGAAACCGAGACCCTAAGAGGGGAAGACCAGCACACAAGAGCAGGTGGGGGCAGGATCCAGGGTTTTCTCTCTAACTCATCCCCTCCTGGGCCTGCTGTGGAGGAAGCCCCATCACCAGGGAAGAAATCAATCTGCACACACTCAATTAAAATGATAAATCAGGCATCAGAGTGAGGCTGCCCCAGAGGTGCAGGTGAAGTTTTTGTCTGATTGGCTGGAACATGATAGGCCCCAGGGACCTTATTTCCTGGGGCTGGGCCGCCAGTCGAACCTCTCGGCCTCTCCAACCCCGCCCCTCTCATATCAGCAGCCATAGCTCCATGCCTCGATTTCTCCAGCTATCGGGACCTGGCCAGTTGGCAGGGCACACCGCTAGTCTGTAGCCCTTGTGATTCTAACAGAGGAGAGGGAGAGGACAAGCTCTTTCAGCCCTGAGTAGGGACATACCAGTGCGGAACAGTCTGAGTTCCCCTATCCGGTTGCAGATCCCTGGGCCAGGCACCCGAGGAAGATGCCAATTAACAATGGAAAAGCCTTCTAGGTATTGAGGGCCTACTGTGTGCAGGCACTGTGCCAGGTGCTGGGAGTACAAGAGTGAGCAAAGCAGACAAGATCCCTGACTTCGTGGCTGACAGCCTAGAGTGAGTATACGCAGTGTAAAGAATGCATGCAGATTAATACATCTTGCCTGGCTCAGTGGCTCACACCTGTAATCCCAGCACTTTGGGAGGCTGAGACAACTGGATCACCTGAGGTCAGGAGTTCGACACCAGCCTGGCCAACATGGTGAAACCCCATCTCTACTAAAAATGTAAAAAAATTAGCTGGGTGAGACATACTCGTAATCCCAGCTACTCGGGAGTTTGAGGCAGGAGAATCATTTGAACCTGGGAGGTGGAGGTTGCAGTGAGCCGAGATCACGCCACTGCACTCCAGGCTGGGTGACAGAGAAAGCCTCTCTCTCTCTCTCTCCTCTCTCTCTCTCTCTTTCTCTCCTCTCTCTCTCCATATATATATATTCAGGTAATGCCAAGTGCCAGGGAGGAAAATAAAGCAAGCTCAGAGGACAGCAATAGGAGGGCTGCATTTTTAGATGTTTGAACACACACCTGTAAGAAAGAAGGGAGGAAACGATGAGAACATATGGGAATGGTGAGGTCATATTCCAGGCAGAGGGAACAGCCAGTGAGAAGGCCCTGAGGCTGGACAGTGCCTGGTGTATTTGAGGAACAGCAAGGAGGCCAGGGTGGCTGGAATGGAGTGAGTGACAGGGGGAAGTAGGCAATGTCAGAAGAGGACAGGACCCCACAATGTGGGGTTTCATTGTAGGTCATAGCAAGGACTTTGACTTTTACTCCAAGTGAGCAGAAGCCCGGGAGGATCTTGAGGAGAGGAAGGATGTGATCTGAGTTGCATTGAGCAGGACCCCCCTGGCTGCGGTGCGGGAAATGGATTACAGAGGTAAGGGTAGTATCAGAGGCCAGTCATGAGTCTACTGCAATGGTCCAGGCAGGAGAGATAACATGGTGTGGACTGGGTGGTGTGAGTGCAGTGGGGAGCAGTGGTCAGATGTGTATGTGTTTGAAGGTGGAGATGACTGGATTTACTGGCAGATTGGAGGTGGGATATGAGGTAGGAAATCAAGGATGAGACCAAGGTTTGGGGGTCCAAGGAAGAGCATCCGGAAGGGTGGAAGCTGCCAGGAATTGTGATATCAAGACTTCGGGAGGAGCAGGTTTGGGGCAGGGGAGAGCAGAGCTGAGTTTAAGGTGTCTGTTAGACCTCTCCAGGGAAGGGTCATGAACCTGGCTCCCAGGGGAGAAGATGGGGCTGAAGATGGCAGATTTTGGAATCATCAGCATAGACATGGTATTTATCTCAATTGATCCTCTTAGCAACCCCACAAGCAACTGTTGCTATAGCTGGCAAATGCAGCAGTCTTTTATTGCATGTCTGCTTGTGCCCATTTTCAAGATGAGAAAACGGGCCCAAAGATGTTGAGTTGCCTACGCACAGTCACAGAGCTGGAAAGTCAGAAAGTCAGGACTTGAAGTGAGGTCTGTCTGCCTCCCAGCCCTGACGTCTCATCCAGACCCTCTGTGGCTGTTCTCAGTCACTCCTCCCCTAAACCCTGTGTGAGAGGGAAGGGGTGGGTCATGGATGATCACCCCTCTTTTTGAGATGGGGCCACTGAGGCCTGGGGAGGTTTAAGGGACTTTCCCGCAGTTGAGGAGCAGTCGAGTGTGCAGTGTTTCTGCAGGTGTGCCAAATGAACCCAGCAAAAGACTCACTTCATCAGCCCCAAGACACAAAGCAGGCTAAAGGCTCTGAGAAGTCCTGCAGCCTCGACCTTAGGTTATCTCTGGTTAGCCCAGAGTTTCCTGTGGAGCCTTGCTGTCAGGGGAGCACGTAGAGCTTTGGCAAACACAAAGCTGTGGTTGAGAGTAAAGCCCCAGTGCCCTCCTTTATGAAAGGGGGCCCACCTGGCAGTCAGCAGGTGTTTGTTGAAGGAAGTAACAAATGAAACAAACAGATGAATGAAAATAACAAATAAGCAAATGAAGGAATGGACCAATGCAGGGATGAGCACAAAGTGTGAATGAATTTTTTTAAAAAATGGATCCATTTGTGACCTAATGAATTCATTCATTCATTCAACAAATATCGCTGGAGCACCTGCTGTGTGCAGGTGCTGGGGATACAGCAGAAAATAAAACAAAATCCTGACCTTGTGGCTATTACATGCTAGTGAGGGAGAGATGGACAGAAACCAACATAAATGGGTAGAATGTGAAGTATATCTGATGGAGAAAATGGAGCGGGGAAGGAGAGAGGGGAAAGTATGGGGGGGTGCACATTTTTAAAGAAGATGGTGGTAAATGAAGGAATGTCTGAATGCCTGAATACGGGAGTGGGCTGAAGATGGAGAATACATAAAGGTATCAATTTAAAAAAAAAAAGCATAAGGGGCCTAGGGGCGGTGGCTCACACCGGTAATCCCAGCACTTTGCGAGGCCAAGGTGGGTGGATCACCTGAGGTCAGGAGTTCGAGACTAGCCTGGCCAACATGGCAAAACCCCATCTCTACTAAAAATATAAAAATTAGCCCAGCAAGGTGGTGCATGTCTGTAGTCGCAGCTACTTAGGAGGCTGAGGCAGAAGAATCGCTTGAACCTGGGAGGCGGAGATTGCATTGAGCCTAGATTGTGCCACTGTGTTCCAGCCTGGGTGACAGAGCAATACTCTGTCTGAAAAAAAAAAAAAGTGGGGCCGGGCATGGTGGCTCACACCTGTCATCCCAGCACTTTGAGAGGCCAAGGCGGGTGGATTGCTTGAGCCCAAGAGTTCAAGACTTAGCCTGGGCAACATAGGGAAACCCTCATCTCTAAATAAATGAATAAAATAAAATAAAATAAAATAATGGATGACTGCAGGCAGGAATGAATGACCTAACAAAAGAATCATTGAATGAATGAATCATTGAATAAAGGAATATATGAATATGTGAACTAGGGCATGGATAAATGAATGAACTAATGCAAGAATTGTTGAATGACTAAATGAACTAGTGCTTGAATTAATGAAGGAAGGCATGAACAGATTGATGAATGAATCACTGAATGAGTGAGCGAACTATAAGGAAGGAGAGGACTGCATGGGGCCTCTGTGCATAGCCTTGGTCTCTGTCTGTGCCTGCCCCACCTTATCTTACTGTGGTCTGAAGAACCCCAAAGCCCCCTTTGCCCTCCCTGGCACCATCCAGGGCCTGTGATAAACCCCCACTCCAGTGTCTGTCTTGGCCCTGGAGAGATGGAGGGTGGGGGAGCCCTCCACACCTTGCTGGTTTCCTACCTCAGGCTATCTTGGCACCCCCACACCACTTGGTGGCTTTCCCACCCCTGTCCCAATCTATTGATCACGCGCACATGACCACCTCTCGCCCCAGTACTATGTGCTGAACCTTTAGCCCCGGCCCCCCTCACCCTGGCTCCCGCCTGTCCTGACCCTCCAGCCTGTACTGAACCTCATGCCTGGGCCTTGACCTCCTTGCTCTCAGTGCATGTGTTGACCCTCTCCCCAACTCTGGATGGACCCGTTGGAGGCCTTTGCTGACCCTCCAACCTCCCGCCCACCCCTGCCTTGCTGTGGCCCGCCCTTCCAGCTGCGCAGACCAGCGCTCGGCGTCCTCACCCGCGGCCGAGCCGCCCCCACCCGCTGTGCTGACGCCCCCTCCTCATTTCGAGTACAGGCACCATGCGGCCCGTGCGGCGCAACTTCTACGACCCGTCGTCGGCGCCGGGCAAGGGCATCGTGTGGGAGTGGGAGAACGACGGCGGTGCATGGACGGCCTACGATATGGACATCTGCATCACCATCCAGAACGCCTACGAGAAGCAGCATCCGTGGCTCGACCTCTCGTCGCTGGGCTTCTGCTACCTCATCTACTTCAACAGCATGTCGCAGATGAACCGCCAGACGCGCCGGCGCCGCCGCCTGCGCCGTCGCCTGGACCTAGCCTACCCGCTCACCGTGGGCTCCATCCCTAAGTCGCAGTCGTGGCCCGTGGGCGCCAGCTCGGGCCAGCCCTGCTCCTGCCAGCAGTGCCTGCTGGTCAACAGCACGCGCGCCGCCTCCAACGCCATCCTGGCCTCGCAGCGCCGCAAGGCGCCCCCCGCGCCCCCGCTGCCGCTGCCGCTGCCGCCGCCGCCCCCTGGAGGGCCTCCAGGCGCGCTCGCCGTTCGCCCCAGCGCCACCTTCGCAGGCGCCGCGCTCTGGGCAGCTCCCGTCACCGGCCCCGCCGAGCCCGCGCCGCCTCCCGGGGCGCCCCCACGGAGCCCGAGCGCCCCCGGCGGCGCGCCCACCCCGGGGCAGAACAACCTCAACCGGCCCGGGCCCCAGCGCACCACCAGCGTGAGCGCGCGCGCCTCCATCCCGCCGGGGTAAGACGGGGCCTAGGGGGAGGGGGTCTCTGTGTCGTCCGCAGGCAAGGACGAAACCCGGGGGTGGTTGGCCACTAGGGCAGGAGCAAAGATTACAATAATATTAATGACGGTAAGTAATATCCAGCATCCACTAAATGTTCATTTTGTGCCAAGCATCAACTAAGCACCTTTACATGTTCCCACGCATCTGTCTCCATGCATAAGGACCCTATGAGGTAGATACTGTCATCACCTCCAGTTCACAGACAGGAACTAACTCCCCCAAGATCAGACAATTCACGTGATGGGGCCATAATAGCAACATCAGCAATGGTGCGTGTTCCATGTTTATTATTTGCTAAATTCGTTATATGTATCACCTCGTTTATTCCGCCAAAATGTCTACCATGTGCATATTCCAGATGGGGAAGCCGAGGCTGGGAGAGCTATGGTGCCTTCTCAGGGTCACCGGGGAAGGGTAGTCCTTGGAGTCCAGACCTGTCCGATTCCAAAGTCTGTGTTGTGTTGTCTTAGGATTTTTAGAGGGCTTCAGAGTCCATCTGTCCTTGTCCCCGTCCATACCTACCTCACATGGTGGCTCGAGCAAGCATCAGCTGCTTGTCCAAAGTATTTCCCCATAGGCTGCACCTGAAATACCACAATTACTCTGGGTTAATACTATGGTTTGCACACTGGGCTCCAGGGACTCCTGGGGTGACCTGGAATCGTGGGGGTGGGGGAAAGCCAGGCAAACAAGAGTCTGTCTCTCTGCTCTTGTTTTAACGAGAGCAGCCCTTTTTGGAAACACTTTTATGAACTGGCTTTCCCAGCATGATTTTATTAAGGACGGGCACCCAGCTTATATCAAGTTTGCAAATTATTGGGTTAAGGTGTCCCAGGCCCCAGGATAGGGACCCAGTGAGCTGCTGTTGGGTGCCCACCCTGGACCCCAGATTCATTCCATCTGAGCAAAGAACCAAGGCTTGAGGGGTGGCAATGAGAGGAAAGATCAAAGACCTTGAACTTGGGAAAGACCAGGGGGATGTGGACTGTGGGCCACAAGAGGAAGAGAGGGCACCCAAAACCAACTGTGTTTCAGTCACCATGGCATGGCCCGGGGAATTGATAATGATGGCCGGAGATCACCAAAGCTCAGATCTGGATGTGATCTTTGGGGTCACCGCATCCAGGTCACCCCTTTTATTATGGGCAAACAATGCCTGGGGAAAGGAAAGGTCAGGATCCTGAACTAGGTGGCCCTATTCACCCTTTGTCCCTGTGGGAGTCTGACTTCCTGGGTTCAAATGCCCTCTTGGCCACTTCTTTTTTTTTTTTTTTTTTTTTTGAGATACAGTTTCACTCTGTTGCCCAGGCTGGAGTGCAGTGGCATAATCTCTGCTCATTGCAACCTCTGCCTCCAGGGTTCAAGCGATTCTCCTGACTCAGTCTTCTGAGTAGCGGGGACTACAGGTGCACACCACCATTCCTGGCTACTGTGTGTGTGTGTGTGTGTGTGTGTGTTTGTGGAGAAGGGGCTTCACCATGTTTCCCAGGCATGTCTTGAACTCCTGACCTCATGTGATCCACCAACTTTGGCCTCCCAAATTGCTAGAATTACAGGCATGAGCCACCACGCCCGGTCCCCCTCTTGGCCACTGCTGAGCTGGGAGACCTGGGACGAGTCCCTCTCCTTCCTTGAGCCTCAGTTTTGTCATCTGTCAAATGGGAGCAGATCTTCCCACCGTGTGAAAATGCTGCGTACCTGAACACAGCATCTACACTGGCAGTAGTTCAGGCATGGCCGTTAGGACTTATTTTTCTCTCCAGGAGGAGGGTTGGCATGGAGGGCGGGGAAGCTGTAATTTTCCAGGGACGCATCACAGCCAGCCACTACCACCTGCCTGCCTCACCCTTCCCTTCCCCTTTACCTCCTGGTCATTCCTCTCGGAAGAGAGTGCCATGGGGACACACAGAGGTGTGTCCCGTGTGACCTCAGCCTAGGGCAGGCCCAGTGCCAACAGAGAGGAGACTTGAGGGGGTCAAAGAAGACCCCTTGGGGAAGCCTTGTCCAAAACTGCAGATAGACTCACCAAGATCTCAGGAAGATCTCAGGGGGCTGAAGTATCAGTTATGGCCCTATAAAGACAGCAGCTGGGCTCTGGCTGCCTTACAGAAAGAGGGGTTGGAGGTCCCAAAATGACAAGAAGAATGGGTCCTAGAATGGCAAGCCAGAGAGAGTGTGGGAGGGGACAGAACCAGGAAAATTCCAGGGACCTCTGCAGTAAGAATTTGAGAACCTTCTCTCTGGGTCAATTTCTTGTAACCCGCAAGAAGACTAGAAATCAGAAGGTCGTAGCCAGAATTTTCTTGGAACAGAAAGAATGGAATGGAATGGAATTAGAATACATTGGCATGTGTAATGCATAGTAAAAATAAGAATTGTTACATGTAGTCTGGGAACAGTGCCTCATGCCTGTAATCCCAGCACTTTAGGGAGCCGAGGTGGGCAGATCACTTGAGTCCAGGAGTTCAAGACCAGCCTGGGCAACATAGCAAAACCCCATCTCTACAACAGTAACAAAAAATTAGCCAGGCAGGGAGGTGTACTTGTAGTCCCAGTTACTTGGAAGGCTAGGGTGAGAGGATCACTTGAGCCCTGTAGGTCAAGGCTGCAGTGGCCTATGATCACACCACTGCGCTGCAGCATGAGAGACAAAGCAAGACGCTGTTTCCATAAAAAAAAAAATGCTCCATGAATATTTTGCATCATTTCTGCATACGTTGAGTAGGTTGCGAGGTGAAATGAATTTCTCAGTCACTGATGAAATATTTGAGGTGGATGTAGTGGCTCACTTTGGGAGGCGAAGGTGGGTGGATCACTTGAGGCCAGGAGTTCGAGACCAGCATGGCCAACATGGTGAAACCCCATCTCTACTAAAGATACAAAAATTAGCCAGGCATGGTTGTGCACGCCTGCAATCCCAGCTACTCAGGAGGCTGAGGTGGGAGGATTGCGTGAACCTAGGAGGTGGAGGTTGCAATGAGCCGAGATCACGCCACTGCACTCCAGCCTGGGTGACAGAGTGAGACTCCGTCTCAAAAAAAATTTAAAAAAAAGAGATTTGAAAGCTACTGTTCTAGAGGAGGCTGAAAAGGCCTGTGTCCCCCAAGGGCACACAGACAGATGGGGAGACAGACCTACAGCAAGCAAAGGGTAAATGAAGACCATCTCTGGATGAGACAGAAGTGCTGGGGAGGTAGTGGGACAGGGCGGTGTGGGAGTTCAGGGAAAATCCCTCTGAGGAGGTGGCCGGATGCGGAGAACAGCTGACCCAGGCAGAGGGAACAGCATGAACAACTTGAAGAGGGCTCGAAGGGCATGGTGTGTTCAGGGAAGGGCTAGAGGTGTGGGAAGGACTGGAGTGTGAGGCGCCAGCAAGAAGGGGAAGGGCACCCCAGGCAGGGCATTGCAGGTGCAAAGGGGCAGAGGTAAGAATGAACCCAGAAGGTTCTGGAGACCACCGGGGGATAGAGGCTCCCTTCTGGAACAGTGGGGGCTGAGACTTTTTTCCCAAATGGGGTACAGGGCCAGGTTGGGTGGCCTCAGGGAAGCCTGGGCTTGGTGCTGCCATCGGTGGGGAGCTATAGAGTGTGCTTGAGCTCTAGAGGGCTGTAGTGAAAACAGTTTTATCTGTGGGGGTGCAGATCGTTAAACATGTCCTCCTCTGACCTGCCAGAGCTCTGTTGTCTCCAGCCACATGCCCCTCCCCCACAGCCGACATCATTTCTCCTGCCCCTCCCTTTGGGGACTATTTCTGACCCTCCCTAAGCCCAGACATTGGCCTGGAAAACAGGAGATGTGGGGTGGGGGAAACGTTGCAAGAACTCCCTCATCCCTCCCCACCCACACAGATTCTGCCCAGCCTCACTCCAGCCCCTCTAACTGACCCTCTCCAGCCAGACAAGCCTAGCTCAAAGTCCCCAACCCTCCATCTCCAAGAAACCCCCCCGGAAAAATCCCTCTGGCTCTCAAGAACCGTGGAGCCTGTTGCTGGGGAAGGGGAGTAGGAGGAAGGAAGATGGGGGTGGCAGACCCTGGCTTCTCCTGCCTAAAGCTTTCCATTGCTGAGGTAGCTGAGGTCCAAGTGCAGCCTGTGAGGGGAAAGGGATGGAGGTGGGGGGTCTCTGAGGAGCCGGGCAGACACTGTCACCCTCGTCCCCAAACCACCTCCCAGCCCTCCCCACCCTGGTCTCTTTGTTTCTATGTCTTTGTTTTTTGTTTTTAGAGACAGAGCCTCACTGTTGCTCAGGCTAGGGTGCAGTGGCACAATCATAGCTCCCTGCAGCCTCAAACTCCTGGGTTCAAGAAATCCTCCCAACTCAGCCTCCCAAGTAGGTGGGACCACAGGCACACACCATCACACCCAGCTAATTTTTAAAATTTTTTTGTAGGGACAGGATCTCACTATGTTGCCCAGGCTGGTCTCGAACTCCTGGCCTCAAGCATCCGCCCGCCTCAGCCTCCAAAAGTGCTGGTAATTACAGGCGTGAGCCACAGCACCTGGCCTGTCTCTATGATTTTAAGTCTGTGTTAGTTTCCTAGGGCAGCAGTAACAAGGTAACAGCTTAAACCACAGAAATGTATTCTCTTTCACATTCTTGAGACTAGAAGTCCGAGATCACGGTGTCGCAGGGTTGGTTGTTTGTGAGGCCTCTCTCCTGGGCTTGTAGATGGCATCTTCTACCTGTGTCCTCATGTGGTCTTCCCTCTGTACCTGGCTGTGTCTTAATCTTCTCTTCTTAGAAGGACACCAGTCCTACTGGATTAGGGCCCACCCTAGTGACCTCATTTTAACTTAATTACCCCTTTAAAGACCCCGTCTCTGAATACAGTCACATTCTGCAGTCCTGAGGCTTAGGGTTTCAACACATGACTTCTGTGGGACACAGTTCAGCCCATAACAACGTCTCTGTGTGTCTCTTCTTTTATAATTTGCCAAATTTTTTTTTTTTCGAGACAGAGTCTTGCTCTGTTACCCAGGTTGGAGTGCAATGGTGCAATCTCAGCTCACTGCAACCTCCACCTCCCAGGTTCAAGTGATTCTCCTGCCTCAGCCTCCCAGGTAGTGGAGATTACAGACAGCTGCCACCACACCCGGATAATTTTTGTATTTTTAGTAGAGACGGAGTTTTGCCATGTTGGCTAGGCTGGTCTCGAACTCTTGACCTCAAGTGATCCAGCCACCTCGGCCTCCCAAAGTGCTGGAATTACAGGCATGAGCCACTGCGCCCGGCCAATTTGGCAATAATTTTTTTTTTTTTTTTTTTTTTTGAGACGGAGTCTCGCTCTGTCGCCCAGGCTGGAGTGCAGTGGCTGGATCTCAGCTCACTGCAAGCTCCGCCTCTCGGGTTCACGCCATTCTCCTGCAATTTGGCAATCATTTTAATGGCAAAAACCGCCATTTCTTTTGCACCAAACAATATCTCTGTGTGTCTTGGTCTCTTTCAGTCTTTCCATATCTCTTTGTAGCTCTGTGTCTCTCTCTGTCTCTGTCTTCCACCTCTTCCTCTCAGTCAATCTCTTCCCTTCCCTGGCTTCCTTCTGTCCGCCCTCCTTCTCTTCCCTCCTTGACCCAGACGGATCCAGAGCCCTTTACAGGTTGGGTGACCTTGGACCCACTTGAGGCTTGGCTTCTCTAGCGTCAGTTTCCCCATCTGTCAGAGCTAAAACCACCACCTCTCACACAGGCAGACTCAGCAAGGATCAGCATGTGAGGGAGTTGTGAATTCTGCAGAGATCTCCAATGTCATTCTCACCTCCATCCTCATCTCAGCCCTGGATGGATAACAGGGAAGGAGACCCAGAGAGGGGGATTGACTCGTCTAGGGTCACATAGCCAGTGAGGGCAGAGCATCCACCTGGCCAGGGTTTTTTCCACTTGCCCCTGTAACAGACAGGGCGGGGAGCCAGCTGACAGCCTGGGCCTGGGGGACCTGCGGGGGTGGGGAAGATCCGCCCTGTCCCCTGAGGAGTCAGTGTCCAGTGTGTTGGAACACAGCTGTGGAGCAGAGGAACCACACTCAGAGTTTCCATCCCACGTGGTGGGTGGGAGGACAGGGATAGCTGCGGGCCTGTTTCCATTTATCGAGCGCTCCCTATGTCCCTGGCTCTCAATTTCATGCCTTTTTTTGTGTGTATGAGACAGGGTCTGACTCTGTCACCCAGGCTGGAGTGCAGTGGCGCAATTATAGCTCACCGCAACCTCAACCTCCTGGGCTCAAGCAGTCCTCCCGCCTCAGCCTCCTAAGTAGCTGAGACTAAAGGCATGCACCACCATGCCTGGCTAATTTTTAATTTTTGTAGAGATGGGCGTCTCACTATGTCGCCCAGGCTGGTCTCAAATTCCTAGGCTCAAGCGATCCTCTTGCCTTGGCCTCCCAAAGCACTGGGATTACTGGCATGAGCCACTGTGCCTGGCCATTTACAGGCATGTCTCTCTTAATTCTCACAGATACTCAATGTGGCAGGTTCTATAATCCCCATTTTTCAAATGAGGAAAATGAGGCTCCAAAAGACTAAGACATTTGTACAAGGTAACACAATTAGGACTCAGATTCAGAAACCCAAGCTGACTCGCGTATTGGGGATGCCCTATCTCCAGCCAGCCTGTGCTGTTTTGGATCGTGGTCCCAGAAGCCCTGCCCTGATTCCTGTGTGACCCTGCCTAAGCTCATCTGCCTCTCTGGTCTTCAGTTTTTGCACCTGTGAAATGGGACTGGCAACACAGGCCCACATAGTCCATCATGAAGCCAGATGTCAGGCTTGGATTTCTCAGGCTCGCATCCTTTTTTTTTTTTTATGGAGTCTCACTCTGTTGTCCAGGCTGGAGTGCAGTGGCGAGATCTCCACTCATTGCAACCTCTGTCTCCCAGGCTCAAGCAATACTCCTACCTCAGCCTCCTGAGTATCTGGGACTACAGGCGCATGCCACCAACCCAGCTAATTTTTTACATTTTTTGTAGAGATGGGGTTTCATCATGTTTGCCAGGTTGGTCTCCAACTCCTGACCTCAAGCAATCCACCCACCTTAGCCTCCCAAAGTGCTGGGATTTCAGGCGTGAGCCACAGTGCCCAGCCAGGCCTGCACCCATTTAAATCCACCCTTGTCCCTCCCATCTCTATCAGATTTGTACAACATTGCCAAGCTGATCATTGCTAAAGAGATGTCATTTAAGTTTCCATATCTTTGGTTCTTAGTTGAGCCTGAGAACTTTTTCCTGTTTACTGGCCATGAGTGGTTCCTTCTTTTGCCAATTACTTGTGTATTTATTTGGCTTATCCTTCTCTGGAGCTGTTTATTGCTTCCTTATTAATTTGCAAGTGTTCTTCTTGCATTAAGAGCATTAACCTTTTGTCTCCCATCTTTTCTGTAGTTTGCTGTTTCTTTATAGCATATGTTCATCTGTTTTTTAATTAATTAATTCATATTTATTGAATAATTTCTATGTGCCAGGCACTGTTTAGGGCCCTGGGGACACAGCAGTGAACTAAACAGACAATCCTTCCTCTCTTGGAGCTCACATTCTAGCAGGAGACAAACACAAAACAGAATAAATTAATTGTAGAATATGGTAAAAAGTAGTAACTGCTACAGAGGAAAAGTATAGGAGAGAAAGGATGTAGGGAGTGATGAGAAGGAAAGGCCTCATGGAGAACATAATACCTTCTTGAGCAAAGATGGAAGGAAGTTAAAAAGCAAGGCATGGTCCAGGCACAGTGACTCACACCTGTAATCCCAGCATTTTGGGAGGCTAAGGTGGGAGGATCATCACTTGAGCCCAGAATTTGAGACCAGCCTGGACAACATAGTGAGACTCCATCTTTACACATTTTTTTAAAATTAGCCGAAAAATTAGCTGGGTGTGGTGGTGCTCACCTGTAGTCCCAGCTACACAGGAGGCTGAGGTGGGAGGATCACTTGAGCCCAGGAGGTCAAGGTTGCAATGAGCCAAGATCGCGCCACTGCTCTCCAGCCTGAGAGGCAGAGCAAAACCCGTCTCAAAAAACAAACAAACAAACAAAAATGCAAAAGAAGTGGGGGAAGAGCATTCCAGCATTCCAGATAGCAGAACAGTGTGTGCAAAGGCACTGAGGCAGAGTGGGCCTGGGGTGCCTGAGAAGGCTGATGTGGTTGGAGAGGCTCAGGGCAATTGGCGGGAAAGAAGTCAGAGAGAAAAAGGCGCCGAGTCACACATAGGGCCTGGAAGGTTGCGGTGGGGACTTCGGCTTTTGCTCTGCATGAGAAGGGAACCAGCAGGGCTGTGCGTTGGGAGAGACGGGTGTGACTGTTTTAACAGGCTCACTCTGAATGTTGAGCATAGACCGCAGCAGGGCTAAAGCAGGAGCCCAGGGGCAAAGGGACTTTGTTGTGGTGGGTGTGCTTTAGAGTTTTCCTTCCTTTTTGTGTTTTCTTTTTTCTTTAAATTTCTTGCAGTGATTTTATGCTTTTATTTAAAAGAATCCACATTTTCTTTCTCCAGATCTTCCATAAGTATTACATTTCAGGGGTCTGAAAATGTTAAAGTACTGACAGGTACGCTGTGAAGTCAAGGACCCCACCAGGCCCCTGGCTGCCCACCCTCCCCCACTTTCCTGCCCCACTAGCCACTGGTGTGCAGTGACTGTCACCCCGCCTCACCGCTGCCGCAAGGTCAGACCAAACACTCCCCCCACCTAAAGCACTTCCTGCCCTGCTCCCTGGGAGACCAAACCACACACACTCCTGTCTGCACGTGACTGCCCCGGGGCCGTGGGAACAGCTGGTCCTGCCCTCCCCTCCCCTACCTGACCCGTCCTCCCTGCCCCCAACCATCTCCTCCACGTTCCTTCCCCCACAGAGAGCTGGGCAGGCTGGAGGACCAGGAGGGTGGAAAAGCGTGACCCCCACAGCCCCCATACCTCTAGATGAATCTGAGCCTCCAATACCACTCACCCCTCAAAAAGTCTCCCTAGGGGAATTTTACTTCCTTTAATCTCTAGAAGATGGACAGGGACAGAGGTAAGGGGTCCCATTTCACAGAGGGGACACTGAAGCCCAGAGAAGCTCAGAGGTTTGTCTAGGAAGACAGAGGTGCTGGGGTAAGGAAAGGGGAAGTGAGGACCCCAGACAGAGGCTGAGGAGGACTCCATGGGTACTGGGCTTGCGGTGACGTCCTTCATGTCTCTGCAGTGGGGGTGGCGACGGGGACTTGGCCCCAGGCTGTGTTCCTCAGGACTGTGGGGGGAGGAGGGTAGAAGCAGCTACAAGGCAGAGACAGCCCTAAAAGTGGGGAAAGGTGACAGGCTCACACCCGTAGAAAGGAGAAAAGGGGAGGCTGGGGGGTCCCCAAAGCACTGTTCAACTCCCTTCCCCCCATAATGTAACATCCTCACTTCTGCCCCTTCCTCACCCACTTGGACCCAAATGACTGGGTCATGAGCCTCCTGGGGGCTCTTTGGGGGCTGCTGGATAAGTATGAGGTATCCTGAAGGGGGCCAAGGCCAGTGGGGGGCCTGGAAACTACCATTAGAGAAAGTAACAAGTCTAGGCCTGCTGGGGGTGGGAGGGGAGAGATAAGGAGACCAGACTTTGGAGGAAGAGGACTTGGCTGCCCTAAAGGGAGGGTCAGTTGTCAGTGTGGTCTCCTGCATTCCGGGGTCCTGGGACAGAGAGAGGTGACCAAAGCAGACCGATGGATCCACTTAGACAGCCCTGATCTACCCTGCCCAGGCCTGAGCCAGTTCCAGGATCCAGGTCAAAGACTTCAGCCCACCTGTAGAGCACAGAGGGCTCTCAAGGCTGGCTCAACTCCAGATGGCTCCACAGACCAACCTGGTGGGGTCATCCCTGGCCCCTGACTCGGAAACTCCAGGACCTGGTGCAAGCTGTACCACCCACCAGCTGGGTGACCTTAGTGAAGTCACTTCCCTTCCTGGGCTTCAGTCCCATCATCTGCAAAATAAATGACAAATAGAGTTCATCACATGTGCCATCTCTGCTCCAGTGGCAGTGACTTCCTGAAGCACTGTGTTGAGGAGGATTCTGAAGTTGCATCTTGGCTTAGTGGTAAGGCATGCCGGAATTGATTAGTAATGCCTGCCGTGGGTGCTAGGAGGACAGTAGTGGTATGCACTCATATATTTGACATTCCTGCTCTAACTTTGGCAGAAGAGGCAGGGGTGGACCAGATCACACAGGGCCTGGTCATGCTTAAAAAGGGATAGCATTAGGAGATATACCTAACATAAATGATGAGTTAATGGGTGCAGCACACCAACATGGCACATGTATACATATGTAACAAACATGTACCCTAGAACATACAGTATAATAAATTAAAAAAAAAAAAAGACTTTATAATGTCAGGTTGTGAGTAGTGCTATGAAAAAAAAAAAAAACTAAGTAAGGTAAGGACAAAGATGGGCTTTTTAAAAATAAAGTGGTTGGGCCAGGCGCGGTGGCTCACACCTGTAATCCCAGCACTTTGGGAGGCCGAGGCGGGCGGATCACAAGGTCAGGAGATCAAGACCATCCTGGCTAACACTGTGAAACCCCGTCTCTACTAAAAATACAAAAAAAAAATTAGCCGGGCATGGTGGCGGGTGCCTGTAGTCCCAGCTACTCGGGAGGCTGAGGCAGGAGAATGGCATGAACCTGGGAGGCGGAGCTTGCAGTGAGCCAAGATCGTGCCACTGCACTCCAGCCTGGGAGACAGAGCGAGACTCCATCTCAAATTAATTAATTAATTAATTAATTAATTAAAGTGGTTGGGGCCAGGCACAGTGGCTTATGCCTGTAAACCCAGCACTTTGGGAGGTCAAGGAGGGAGGACTACTTGAGCCCAGGAGTTCAAGTCCATACCAGCCTGGGCAACATAATGAGGCCCTGTCTCCACAAAAGGTTTGTTGTTGTTGTTGTTGTTGTTGTTGTTTAAGCTGGGTGTGGTGGTGTGTGCCAGTAGTCCCAGCTACTCAAGAGGCTGAGGTGGAAAGATCGCTTGAGCCCAGGAGTTCAAGACTGCAGTAACCAATGGTTAAGCCATTGCACTCTAGCCAGGGCAACAGAGCAAGATCTTGTCTATAAATAAATAACTAAATAAAGTGGTCGGGAAGGTGTCTCAGATAAGCTGACATTTGGGCAGAGACCTCTGCTAAGTGAGGAAGTGCACCATGAGGATATCTGGGAAGAGCACCTCGAGAAAGGGTCAGAAAGTGCAAAGGCCCTGGGGTGGGAATGTGCCTGGCATGCTTGAGAAAGAGCAGAGAGACCAGGGTGGCTCAAGTGGGGTGGGAGAGGGGTGAACACACAGGAAATGAGGTTCAGAGGGTAGGTGGGGGCCAGATCAGGAGGCCAGGTATTACCATGAGCAAAGTGGGAGCTGCAGGGGGAGTGAGAGCAGAGGACAGACGGGATCTGATTCAGGGCTGGGAAAGGCACAGAGGCTTGCATGGTAGTGGGGCCCAGGCCTGCCTTCTGGTCAGAGCAGGTTTTGGGGAGGGCCTGAGGGACTCCTCAGGTCCTGTGCCAGGCTGGGCCCACAAAAAGGCAGAGCTAGGGGTGAAGGCTGGCTCCCCTTCCGGGAGCAGCGGTCGCTTGTCCAGGCAGGAGGATGTTCTCACTGACTCGGAGGAAACAGCATGTCCCACATCAAAAGGGGGCCGGGCGGCTCCCACGCTCAGGGTTCGTGGGAACTCTGCTACCCTGGGTTCTCGCAGGAGGCCTGCAGATAGAGAGAGGCTGGCGACTACCTCGGGACTGTCCCCCAAGCTCACTGATGGGTAAATAAATAACAGCCCCACCATGACACCCCATGCGCAGTGCTCTTCCCAGGAGCAAGACTGACTTTTGTAATCTAGGGCTATGTGGTGTTTAAGGGGCTCCAGAAATTTTAGGGCAGCTGAGATCTAAATCCTTCCTTTCTTGGAGTACCCTCTATCTAACTCTTAGGCCAAACATTCAGCAAGAGCAGGGTTACCCACTGGACCAGACTTTGGGCATTATATAGACCTGGGGTAGCAAACTGGCTTTACTGATTTATAGAGGCTGCCTGGAGAGCTGTACTGAGGACTCTGCTAAGCTTGAGAGAGTGCTGTGATGGATTAGTGATGTCTGCCACAGGTAGGAGACCAACCAGTGGTGGTATGCATGCTAAATATTTTTCTTTCCACCCATTTTATTGGTAGCTCTGGAGAAAAAAAAGAGATATTTTCTTCTTGTGAGACAGAAAGGAAGAAAGAGGTGTGAGAGAGACCTAGACTTAACTGTGTCTGCACTAGAGGTGCTTGAAGAATGGGCAGGGAAGAGGAGAAGCTTGAGGGAAATACCTCTATGCATTCCTATAAAAGTATGGGGAGGGAGGAAGTTAGAGTGGTGAGAGCTGCCCACCTCAGGAAGGTCCTGGAGGATTATGACAGACCCTGAAAAGGGTCAAATGAATACTCAGCGCCCCTTTTCATGGGCACCCCGCCGCAGGGTGCCCGACAAGAAAATCAAGACACCTTCACTCTTATCCCAGTGCCAAATGATGAGCTTTACATATTTTAACACACTTAACCTTCACAGGACTCTATCCCCATTACAGATGGGGAAACTGAGGCACAGTGCTTTCTTCCCACCTCCACTGACCAAGTCCTGGGGGACCCAGGGTACCTGCCATCCCATCCTGCCTCCCTCGGGAGCTGTGTTCATTGACTTCAGTCACGCCACACCTCCTCCAGGGGCTCAATCCAGATGTCTGCTCCAGACCTCTCCACAGCCCTCAGAGGGGTCTGGGATGGGAGTCCTGGCCACATGATACTAGCCAGTATAGCTGAGCAGCCACTGAGTGGGGGCGTGTGCGCTGTACCTGTGTGCATGTGTGATTGTGTATCTGCATGTGTACGAGTGTGGGCCTCCCAGGCTGAGTGTCTGTGTGTCAGTGTCGGGAGGTGTGGGTCAGAGCATGTGCGCATGTGTCCTCGCGTGCAGTGAGTCAGCGTGTCCTCCCGTGCCTCCATGCATGATGTGAATCAGTACGCATGAGTACTTCCCCACAGGCAGTGCGGAATTGTGTGTCTGTGTGTGGATGGCAGGCCGTTCTGCAGGCTGCAGCGTGCCAGGTGCATGTGAGGGCTGAGCGCGCCAAACTCTGGGTTTGCTGCCCACTTTACCCAGCTCCGTGCAGCTGGGGAGAGGGGCGGCAGTGGCAGGTGCAGTACTGGTCTACATGAGCCACCCTCTCTTGTCCATGGAGTGTCCTTCCAGGGGAGAGCTGTGTGTGCTTCTGTGTGTATTTGTGTGTCCCCATGTGTGCACGAGTCTCTGTAGGTGCGGGGAGGTGTTCCCTGGAATATGTGAGTGTGTGTGTATCTTAATCCATGTATGTTCATGGCGGGTGTGCCCTGAAGTATGCCTGTGTGTGTCCATGTATGTGTGCAGGGTGTGCATTCCGTGGTGTGTGCAGTGCATTCCGCAAGTAGACGGATGGGGAGGGAGGCTCCCTGATATGTGTGTCTGTGTGTGTGCATGTATCTGTGGTATACGTCCTGGGTTGTGTGTGTTTGTGTGTCTGTGTACTTAAACATGTGTGTGTAATGTGTTCCGGGGGGTATGATAAGTCTGTGTGATCTTCTCCACGTCTGTGTGTATATCTGGATCTGTGGATCTGTGTGGATGGTGTGTGCCCTGGGTGTATATGTCTGTGTGTCTGCACCCACTGCAACAGTACCCAAGCCTGCCAAGGGCACCATTTGCTTGAAGATGCTTTCTGGTGCCAACTGTGCCTGCCAAGGACAGGTGACCAGACAGCATTGGACAGGCTGTGACCTGAACAGGCATGTCAAGAGCCAAGGCGGCTGCTGCAGCTCCTTCTCCAGCTGTCACTGCTCCCAGCCCTTCCTGCTCCCTCTCATGGCACATCCCCCAAGGCCTTCAGGCTGCCCCCTGGATTTCAGAACACCCCTCTTCATCAGAACGTATCCAGCCAGGGTTCCATGCCCATCAACAGCAAGACACCAGTTTCCCTGCATAAACAAGTGCTGAAGCCAGGAGGACTCAGACAGACACACCGTACACATCACTGCAAGCTCTCCTTGAGTCCTCCCAGTGACTCTATAAGTGAGGTGTTAATATGCCTGTGTTACAGATAAGGTAACTGAGGATCAAGAAGTTAAATGACGTGTTCAAGGTTGTCACTACAGCAGTTTTGTGGTTTCCTCTCTAAGATGGAGAGAAGTTACACCGGGACTTAGTGCCTGAGAAGCAGACAGGTGAAATTACTCGGCCAGGATTGCACAGCTGACAGTGATGATACCGATGGCTGTGCTTTCAGTATCTGTTAGGTACCAGGAACTGTGCTTGGCCCTTGACACATATAATTTCGCGGAATCCTCACAGCAGTCAAAAAAAAAAAAGGTACCATATTATCCCCGTTTTACAGACCACCCCTTACAAGAGATGAGATTGATGTGCTGTGTGTCACCCAACTCATTAGTGGTTGCACTGAGATATGAAAGCAGCTCTGACTGACTCCAAAAGCCAAAGCTCTTTTGAGGGCCAGGAGAAGAGGAGAGTCAGGATACCTTTTCCTAGGGGCTCTTCATTTGAAGAGAGGATAGTACCTTGTCACGGAAACTGACATCAGTAAATATTCCAGAAGAGAAAAAAAAAAATCATCACCAAATGCTTTTGAAAACCTGAATTTATCATTGTTAATGATATGTTCTTATGCAGGGCTTGTCAGAGCCTTTAATATGCTCAGATATGTTGTGAATTTCAGAGAGGGAGACAGTGACGTGTTCCTAACTTACTTGATTCCTGAATCCTTCTTTCCTGGAACATTTTATGGAGATTAATAATGCTACATCTAACAAGCTTTGAGAGATGCTAAAATAGTTACAACACTAGTAGTTGGGTTTCAGGCACAGCGGCCAATGAAAGGAGCCCTCAGAGCCAAAGCGCCCTCTCGAGGGAGGAGCTGGCTGTAGGGTAAGGAGGGGTCTGCACTAAAGTCTTAAGGGTGCATCCCACTGGAACCTGGGCCGAGGTCCTGGCCACCCCCGCCCCATAATAGGATGTCAGAGTAGAAAGAGAGTTTCCTGGAGGTCACTGCAGTTGGCAGAGAGAGGTACAAAGAGGCCAGGGTGTGTGCCCAGGAGCCAGAGACAGAAGGCAAGCTAGGTCCCCTGACGTGGCGTCGGGGGCTGGAGTCCAGCAGCGGCGTCTCCTCTTCTCCCCGCAGGGTCCCCGCGCTCCCGGTGAAGAACTTGAATGGTACTGGGCCGGTCCATCCAGCCCTGGCAGGTGAGGTCTGGCCCGGGGAGGGAAAGAAGGGCGGGGCCCACTAGAAGGCAGCCCGCCTGTCACCCGGTGACCCCGCCCCCGAGATAGGCCGGTGGGCGTGGCCCGGAGGAAACGCCCCTTCCAGTGGACCCAGGACACGGGGTGGGCGTGGCCCGCAGAAGGCCCTTCAGGGGCCTTCAAGGGGCTGAGTGGGTGTGGCCCGAGAGTGCAACCCTCCCACCCACAGGAGGGCCCCGGGATTCCCAGGGCCAAGGGTCTGGGCGGGGATGGCGCCCCGCCCTCTAACCGCGCCCCCCGACCCGTAGGGATGACCGGGATACTGCTGTGCGCGGCCGGGCTGCCCGTGTGCCTGACGCGGGCCCCCAAGCCCATCCTGCACCCGCCGCCAGTGAGCAAGAGCGACGTGAAGCCCGTGCCCGGCGTGCCCGGGGTGTGCCGCAAGACCAAGAAGAAGCACCTTAAAAAGAGTACGCCCTCCGCCCCCTGCCTCACACGAGATGAACCCCACTAAGCCTTGACCACAACTGTGTGACCTCTGGTCTCCAACTTATTCTTAGCATTTACGACCTCACCTCCATTGCCTGATCTCAGCTCTCCTTGCCCTGGCCCCATCTTTCACCGGCTCTTGTTACAGCTAACCTCCAGCAACCCCTGACCTCTGATCCTGACCAACCCTTTCCACCCTGACCCCTGCCCTCTGACCGCTGACCCAGTTCTGAGCCAAGCCTTCAGGGACAGACTCTGGGTACCCTCAAACCCACCCCGCTGTGTCCCTGCAGGTAAGAATCCCGAGGATGTGGTTCGAAGATACATGCAGAAGGTGAAAAATCCACCTGATGAGGTGAGGAGGGGGTGGGGGGGTGGGGGGGTGGGGGGGTAGGCGGGGAGGGCCCTGGCATGGAGGGGGCAGGAACCCTCACCCCTCCTCCTGGGTTCTGGGTGATACAGAGCTCTTCTAGTTTGTTCCTTTCTTCACTTTATGAGGTTTTTTGATGAATAGAAATGCTTACGTTTAATGGACTCACGTTTATCCATCTTTTGATGATTGAGTTTTTGTGTCATTTTCACCCATATTTTCCACTAAATGTTTTTAAGTTTTGCTTTTGATAGTTAAGCCCTTAATTCACCTGGGGAGTGGTGAGAGAGCCATCTTCCTCTGTGACATATCAGAATTCAATATATGGGAAGGGGCTGGGCGCAGTGGCTCATGCTGTAGTCCCAGCTATGTTGGAGGCTGAGGCAGGAGGATCTCCTGAGCCCAGGAGTTCGACTCTGCAGTGAGCTATGATTGCACTGCTGTACTTCAGCCTGGGCAACAGAGCCTGTCTCTTAATAAAAAATAAAAAATAAAAATAAAAAGAAGAAAAGAAAAGAAAACAATGTATGGGGCAGAGCGTGTGTCCTGTCTCCCTTTGCCAAATGGGCGCCAGAGAGAGTGTGGTCTGCTGCCTATGGTGACCCGCCAAGGGGCAGTGCTGACCCAGTAAGTGCCCCCCCTTCCCAGTCCTCAGTCTCCCCTGCTGCCCACCTGCAGGACTGCACCATCTGCATGGAGCGGCTGGTCACAGCATCAGGCTACGAGGGCGTGCTTCGACACAAGAGCGTGCGGCCTGAGCTCGTGGGCCGCCTGGGCCGCTGCGGCCACATGTACCACCTGCTGTGCCTCGTGGCCATGTACTCCAATGGCAACAAGGTGGGTTGGGCGGGACAGTGGCTCGGGAGTGGGCAGGGAACGAAGTGGGGTTGGGGGGCCACTGGGAACTCACTGCCAGCCTCCCCTGCCCAGGATGGCAGCCTGCAGTGCCCCACCTGCAAGGCCATCTACGGGGAGAAGACGGGTACGCAGCCACCTGGGAAGATGGAGTTCCACCTCATCCCCCACTCGCTGCCCGGCTTCCCTGACACCCAGACCATCCGCATCGTCTACGACATCCCCACAGGCATCCAGGTGGACTCCCATTCTGCCCCAGCCCTCACTCCCCTCTGACTCCTCCAGATGCTCCTCTGCCCTGCCATCACCTGTTCATGGTCTAAATCCCTGCTACTGTCCCTCCCTGCAGGGCCCTGAGCACCCCAACCCCGGGAAGAAGTTCACCGCAAGAGGATTCCCTCGCCACTGCTATCTACCCAACAATGAGAAAGGCCGGAAGGTGGGTGCCCAGCCATGAGGGCACAGGAGATAGGCGCAGCCAGGGGCTCCAGCAACCACTGGCCTGGGCCTGTGGTCCCCATCATTCCCAATCCCTGCTCTCACATTCCTCCCCAAAGCAGCACCCAAACAGCAGCGACCATGGCCACTGGCTTCACACATCTTACCTCCTTTCCCCAGCCGCTGAGGTCAAGGTCCTGACCCCATTTTATAGACAAAGATGCAAGGCTTCAGAGAGGGCAAGTCACTTGACCACACAGAAACTGAGTGACAGAGCTTGGATTTGAGCCCAGGCAGTCGAAGCTCTCACCACCACCCTACAGGCTGTCTGATTTGACTTTCTGCTTTTCAAGAGCAGCAAGAAATCCAGATTTTCATGGGAAATCTCTAGGCTTTTGAATGTTAGTAACTAATTTACAAGTTGCTCTTTAATATAGTGTGGAGTCCAAACTAAACAGAGCAGAGAGCTGCCAGATACTTTCTTCACCCCAGAAAAAAAACAGGCAGGGCTGGGTGCGGTGGCTCATGCCTCTAATCCCAGCACTTTGGGAGACCGAGGCGGGTGGATCACAAGATCAGGAGTTTGAGACCAGCCTGGCCAACATGGTGAAACCCCATCTCTACTAAAAATACAAAAATTATCCGGGAGTGGTGAAGTGCGCCTGTAGTCCCAGCTACCCGGGAGGCTGAGGCAGGAGAATTGCTTGAACTCAGGAGGCAGAGGTTGCACTGAGACGAGATCACCCCAATGCACTCCAGCCTGGTGACAGAGCAAGACTCCGTCACAAAAAAAAAAAGAAAGAAAGAAACAGGCAGGCCCAGCACAGTGGGGCATACCTGTAATCCCTGCACTTGGGGAGGCTGAGGTGGGAGGCCAGGAGTTTGAGACCAATCTGGGCAACATAGTGAGACTCTGTCTCTCCAAAAAGTTTGTAATTTTAGCTGGGCTTGGTGGTGCCTACCTGTAATCCCAGCTACTCGGGAGGCTGATGTGGGACGATTGTTGGACCCCAGGAGTTCGAGGCTGCAGTGAGCTCTGGTGGCACTACTGCACTCCAGCCTGGGCAACGCAGCAAGATTCTGTCCCCGCTGCCAAAAAAAAAAAAAAAAGGAAAGGAAAGGAAAGGAAAGAAAAAACAAACAAATAACTTGGAAAGAGCTTTTACTGGCAGTTCAGGAAATACAAATGTAAAGGAAATGGCAAAGCCGGCAGTACGTAGTCGGTGCCAATGGATGAAACCATAAGGTAGCCATGATGTGGCAGGGGAGGGAGGGAGGCTGAGGCTGGTGGGCTGGAGGCTGCCTGTGACCTCCGCCCAGCCCCACCGTGTCCCTGTCCCCCCAGGTGCTGCGGCTGCTCATCACGGCCTGGGAGAGAAGACTCATCTTCACTATCGGCACCTCCAACACCACGGGCGAGTCGGACACCGTGGTGTGGAACGAGATCCATCACAAGACCGAGTTTGGATCCAACCTCACAGGCCACGGCTACCCGGACGCTAGCTACCTAGACAACGTGCTGGCCGAGCTCACAGCCCAGGGTGTATCCGAGGCTGCAGCCAAGGCCTGAGGCCCAAGGCTGCCCACCTTCCTTCCTGCTTTGCCCCTGGTCCGGCAAATGCCTCCTTCGCCAGGTGTGTCCTGGTGGCCCAGGTTCAGGGCTGGGGAGGAGCCTGCGGAAGGAGCCGCAGCCATTCAGGGGACCTGCCTGGTGGCAGCTGGGATGAAGAGAGATGGCATGTCAGGCTGGCTCCGAATCATAGCTCCCTGAGAGGGCCGTGCAGAGAGTACTGGAAACCTCCCTACCAAAAAGACAGAGACCCGCCCCCTCACACACAAACACACATGTCCTGTTGAACTCATGCACGCACACCCACGTGCCTCTACTTGCCCCCAGGCTGGAAGAGAAGAGACAGACCCCATGACCCCCCCATGTGGATCCCCATCTGTGTCTCAGTTGCATCTGTACAGCCTTGTCTGCAAACTGGAGGATGCAGGGCAAGTTCTTAGGGGCCTGCCAGGGCTCGGGGGGCAAACAGGGACTTGGGAAACTCAGTGTACCCCCGATGCCTCACCCATTCCATGTCATCACCCATGTCTGCCACCCACTGATTGGGCAATTGTGGGCCCATGGGGTGGAAGCCCCCAGATGACTGGGCAGTTCTACAAAAGAATGGCCAGCGCAAGCGGGGACTAGAGGGTCCTGATTTTGTGTTTGTCCCTCTTCATCTCTCTGGACTCTGATCTCCTTCTCCCTTCCCATCTCCAGGCCTTCTGTCTGTCCCAGATAAAGGCACGGTTCTCCCATCCTCCCTATCCCATCCTCTCCACCAAATCGCTCCCAATTTTAAGAGCCAAAGGCTGGCGCTTCTGACTTCAGGAGCGAGAGGAGGAGGCCTAGTTTGGCCCATGTATTTTAAAGCAGAGTGGACAGCAGAGAGTCAATTTCCCTTTCGTTGGGAGTGGGCAGTGGGGTGGCTAATCGTCTCCGGCCAACCAGGGGCCCGTTGCCCAGGCAACTCACCAGCTCTGCCTCTGCTGATTGGCTGCCACGGTGGGAGTCAGCCAAGATTTAAAGGTATGCCAGCGATTGCTGTTTTCAAAACCTACCAGTCCCACTGTGGGTGGAGAAATAAATGGTCTTTCTCCTCCTCGCCTGGTCTTTTCCTGCCAAGAGAAGGGTGGGTGGCTCTGTTCCTGGGGGCTGCAGTCAGCCCCATTGGGGAGTAATGGCTTGCAAGAGAATGGCAACTTCAGGGTCATTACCTCGGGCCGGAAGGGGTGGGGGCAGTGGAGCAGTGACAGACCCTCCTAGTCCTAGTCTCCAAGAATGCAAAGGTGAAAGTACCCTTCTCTTTCACAAGAGCACGAGGCAATGTACACGTCTGCTCCCTGGCACAATGACAAGAGACAAAAAACAAGGAACTCGGGCTGAGAACTGGGAGCCTCGGGGAGAATACAGAGGAGCTGGGAGACACTGTGATCAGCTCATCAGGATCTCGGAGCTCGTCAGGACCCTGTCCTTGGGGAGGAGGGTCAGGTTCTAACTAGGGAAAAACAGGGATGGACCCCAGCCTTAAATCAGCCTCTGTGCAACATGCCAGGACGCCCCTGCAGCTCTGGTGGATGCTGCGGCTTCGGGCAACCCCTGCTGGCCAGCCTCGGGATAGCGCCGTGTCTTTCCTGGTCTACTTGATCCCCTGCCAGGTAGGCTTTGGTTTCTGTCCCACCCCCTAGTGACACAACACCGGAAATGAGTCCTTGGAGGCCCTTCCAGTTCTGCCAGTCACGTGTTCCCAAACATTTGTACTCCGTGGTTCATTCTCAGACAAAACCTCAACCCAAACCCTGGCATATAAAATTGCAAGCCAGGCACTGTGACTCACGCCTGTAATCCCAGCAACTAAGGAGGCCGAGGCAGGAGGCTCATTTGACGCCAGCAGCTTGAGACCAGCCTGGGCAACATAGCAAGACCCCTCATCTCTACAAAAATTTAAAAATTGGCCAGGCGTGATGGCTTGCACCTGTAGTCGCAGCTGCTCTGGAGGCTGACGTGGGAGGATCGCTGAAGCCCAGAAGTTTGAGGCTGCAGTGATCTATGATCATGCCACTGTACTGCAGCCTGGGCAACAGAGTGAGACCCCGGACTCTAAAAATAAGATAAAATAAAATTGCCCACTCCCCAAGCCTATGGTCCTCAAAGCTGATGCTCATCCAAATGACCTGAGGAATCTGTTAAATAACCCTGATTCTTGCCCTCATATACCTTCAGATTCTGAGTCAGTAACTGGCTGGGCCTTAGAAATCTGCATTTCTAGCAGACATTCCAGCGGGTAGTCTTTGGCCCACAGTCAGAGAAACCCCTCCCTGGCTCCTGAACTACCTCATTGGAATCCAGTTTGAAAACCACACATCTAGACTTTCCCTCCTCTTTTTATACAGAGTAATCTGAGACCCAAAGAGAGACAAAGAGCCTGGCCCAAGGTCTCCCAGGCTCCAAGGGTCTGAGTGTGGCACACTGGACCCCCACCCAGCCTTGGTTCTTCCTGAGGGTACCTAATTCTGGAAGCTTGTGGTTGGGGTCCTAGGCCAAAGGCAGGGTACAGAAGAATCAGTGAGGTTATAGGGATTAACAGACACAAAAACAGGAAGGAGTGAGCCCATTTAGTGCCTATCTGGGGCAACAACAACATGGGCTTCAGGAATTCAGGTCCAGCTGTATCCAGCAGCTCAGAGCCAGGCTGGCCTCCTTGGTATGGATAGAGGCCAGTTTGGTGAAGCAGAGACCCCGGTCTCAGTCAAATAAGTCAGATTCCTTATCCTATCCACTCCAGTCTGAACCCAGAGAGCGAGATTCACTCAGTGCAAAGCTGGCCAAAGGGCTTCCATGCCCTGAGTTCTGGACTCAAGGCACACAGGACTAGGTACATCTCTGGGAGCCTCCAAACCACAGAATCAAAGAGGAACAAGGAAACAGGAGATTCCTGGGGCAGGATGCGCTGAGGAGAGGGCCCCCCACCTCCTTGCTCCTCCTTCCAGGCTAGCTGTGGCATTTCCTTAGGGGCCGAGTGGGCCCAGGGCCGCCTTCCCTCGCTCTTGCTGCTGGAACTCCTCATGGGCACGATCCAGGTCTGCGAGCACCTCCAGCAGGCGGGCAGCTGCTGCTCTTTGCCGGGCCAGGACCTCAGGACAGGCCCCTAGGAGGGAGACAAGAGGCCACAGGAGCTCAGCCAGTCCAAGGCAGGCTGCTGTAACCCAGACCCAATGGTTTCTCACGCTGCAGATGTGCCTTGTGCCCTGAGAACCCTAAAATCCATAAGAGTCCCCACACACAGCCCTGTGGCCTGATGATGGACTGGAAACACAGGAGACAGTGGGGAAGCGCCTGTGAGGAAAAAAGGACCTCCTTAACCCTTTAGCTTACTTTTTTTTTTTTGGTGGGGCGGGGTGGAGTCTTGCTGTGTTGCCCAGGGTGGAGTTCAGTGGCATGATCTCAGCTCATTGCAATCTCCTCCTCCTGGGTTCAAGCAATTCCCATGTCTCAGTCACCCCAGTAGCTGGGATTACAGGTGTGCACCACCACACCCAGCTAATTTTTAAATTTTTAGTAGAGACAGGGTTTCACCATGTTGGCCAGGCTGATCTCGAACTCCAGACCTCAAGTGATCCACACACCTTGGCCTCCCAAAGTGCTGGGATTACAGGTGTGAGCCACTGCACCCAGCCTTTACCTTCTGTGGTATAAGAGCCCTTACCTGTGTCTGCCTCCCAAGTTGTATCCATATTAGAATCCTCCAGTAATTTCAGCCTGGAAGGTGAGAGGGAGAAAGACAAATCTGGTCCCTGATTCCCAGTCCTGATTCCTACCCCAGAAATTCTCTGAGAAATTAGTTTTCCTGAATCATCACCATCACCATCTACCATTGTCATTATCATCATCATCATCTACACAGCAAACATTTCTAGAGTGCCAGATACTATTCGAAACCTTTTACATGTTTAACTCATTTAATTGTCATGACAAACTCATATGAGGTAGGTATTTAGTATTAGCTCCATTATGCAGATGATCACTGAGACACAGAGAGGTTAGGTAACTTGTCTAAGGTCGCACCGCATCAGCAGCATCATCATTACCACTTACTGAAAGCTATGTGGCCAGGCACCTACAAAGTGCTCCACCTGTATTAGCTCATCTGATCCTCAGGACAACCCACAAGGTCACCACCATTAGTATTCCCCTTTTCCAGACGAGGAAACTGAAGTACAGAGAAGTTAAGCAACTTTTTTAAGATCACACAGCCTGGTTGGGTGCAGTGGCTCATGCCTGTAATCCCTGCATTTTGGGAGGGCGAAGGCAAGACAAGTGGATCACTTGAAGTCAGGAATTCGAGACTAGCCTGGCCAACATGGTGAAACCCCATCTCTACTAAAAATACAAAAACTAGTCAGGCATGGTGGCGGGTGCCTGTAATCCTGGCTACATGGGAGGCTGAAGCAGGAGAATCGCTTGAACCTGGGAGGCAGAGGTTGCAGTGAGCCAAGATCATGCCACTGTACTCCAGCCTGGGCAACAGAGCAAGACTCTGTCTAAATAAATATATAAAATTTTTTTTTAAAAAAAAAGATCGCACAGCTAGTAAGTGGCTAGGTCAGGATTGGAACCCAGGCAGGTCAGCTTCAGAACCCACTCTGTAGTGAGCTGGGACAAATCTCTGTCACCAAATAACAGTGATAGTGATCCTCATGCCAGGAAGGGGAAGAGATCTATCCAAGGGCATTTAGCAAGCGCAGGGGGCCAGGATTTTATGTCAATTGTGCCAGGGTCTCTGGAGCCCCAGGTATTAAAAGATCCCAAGACCCAGTTCTGTATGAAGGACCCCTCCCACCGAGGATGCTTCCCAAGCCCTGACTGCGTAGACACCCAGTCCCCACCCTGGGCCAGGCCCCCAGGGAAGATCCACCAATGCACACGAAAGAATGAATAAATGAACACAGCAAGGCCACGGTGGGGGGCTGGCTTGGATGGTCATAGGAGGTGAAGTGGGATGGGTGGGGGCACCCACCTGAGCTGGTCCCGCCCCAGAAGCAGCTGCCGATACACCATCTGGGCCTCAGCATCGGGATCCAGTGGGTCACTCCAGTCCCCCAGGGTGACAGCTGAGTGTGTACGGCTGCAGCCGGCGGCTGAGGGGACACAGTTTCATTCATCAGTAATGCTCCCTCCCCTTCCAGAAGCCTCCACAACCAGGTTGTCGCCAAGCCGTGCTCCTTCATCTAAAATCCCTCGTCAAACCTACTATTTCTAGGCCACATGCGGTGGCTCACACCTGTAATCTCAGCACTTTTGGAGGCTGAGATGGGGGGATCACTTGACCCCAAGAGTTCGAGACCAGCCTGGGCAACATAGTGAGACCTCGTCTCTACAAATAATTTAAAAATTACCCTTGGGTCTGGAGCAGTGGCTCACGCCTGTAATCTCAGCACTTTGGGAGGCCAAGGTGGGTGGATCACTAGAAGTCAAGAGTTTCAGACCAGCCTGGCCAACATGGTGAAACCCCGTCTCTACTAAAACTACAAAAATTAGCCAGGCATGGTGGTTCATGCCTGTAATCTCAGCTACTTGGGAGGCTGAGGCAGGAGAATCGCTTGAACCTGGGAGACACAGATTGCAGTGAGCTAAGATTGCACCACTACATTCCAGCCTGGGCAAAAGGGTGAGACTCCATCTCAAAAAAAAAAAAAAAAAAAAAAAAATTAGCCTCACATGGTGGCACATGTCTGTGGTCCCAGCTGCTTGGGAGGCTGAAGTGAGAGGGCTGCTTGAACACAGGAGTTTGAGGCTGCAGGGAGCCATGATTGCACCACTGCACTCCAGCCTGGGCAACAGAGAGAGGTTCTGTCTCAAAAACAAAAATAAAAAAACCCACTACTTCCTTTGAATCTTACATCCTCCACTCTCATCCAGCCCCACTTCTGCTCCCTAGACTTTAGCAGTAGCCTCGCCTCTCCCAGTACTCCTCTCTCATTCTAGGCTCCAGTCACAAAGACCTTTTTCCAACCGTCAGCCTACCTTGTCCCAACCTCCAGGCCTTTGCTCATGACACCTGCAACACTTCCTTAGCCCCAGCTCCCAGTTCTGTCTCCAACGTCGCTGCTTAACTTCTGCTCTACTCAGGTTGCATTTAAGCAGCACCTCCTCCAGGAAGCCCTCCTTGAGTCCCCATCCTGAGGCTGGGTCAGAGGCATCCACTGGAATCTCAAAAGCCTCATGTTGGCACTTATAACATTGTATTAACAAAAGGCCGGTCATGATGGCTCACACCTGTAATCCCAACACTTTGGGAGGCTGAGACGGGCTTATCACCTGAGATCAGGAGATCGAGACCAGCCTGGCCAACATGGTGAAACCCCGTCCCCACTAAAAATGCAAAATTAGCTGGGTGCAGTGGCACACACCTATAAACCCAGCTACTCAGGAGGCTGAGGCAAGAGAATCACTTGAACCCGGGAGGCAGAGGTTGCAGTGAGCTGAGATTGTGCACTCCAGCCTTTGCAACACAGTGAGACTCTGTCTCAAAAAAAAAGAAAAAAAAAATTTGGGTTATGCACTCATCTTCCTTGAGAACAAGCTCATGATGTTTAGGCGCCACGGGATGCTGGCACCTAGTGAGTAGAAATAACACGTCGCATGCACCAAGCAGCGTCCTATGCTCTTTGTGTAAATCAAGTCATTTAATTATCACAACTCCATGAGAAAGGCACTGTTATCAACCTCATTTCACAGTTGAGGAGACTGAGGCATAGAGAGGTTGAGTAACTTGCCCAAGGTTGCACAGCCAGCCCAGGCGGAAGTGGGACACCCACTGATTGACGGGTACAGCCGGCAGAGCCTGCAGTCCGCGCTGCCCCCTCACCTGAGCGCTCAGCCTGGAGGCAGCAGGTCCAGCGCGCACTGCGGAAGGCACCGGGGTGGCAGGCGGCCAGCTTGTCCGGGTTGGGGGCGATGGCCTTGCGCAAGGCCGAGAGCCACTGGTTGAGCTCGTTCACATTCTGCAGCGGGTGGGAGGCGATCAGGGGGTGGGTGGGAACCGAGGGACGCCCCAACCCCACCCGCTCCCCATCGCGGCGGGGTCTCACCTTGCACTGGAGGTAGGTGGTGTGCAGCGCCCCCGCGCCGTCCTGCGTCACCACCTGCATCACGTGGGGCAGTTGGAAGGCGCCCTCGTCTACGCGCTCCACCGCGCGGATGTGCGACACGGGGATGGAGTGGCGCGTCTGGGGAAGAGGATTGTTGCTACAGGATGGGCTGGGGGCTAGGGCTGGGGGCTAGGGCCGGGGTGGGGACAGCTTCCGTCTGGTTGTGTGCGGCAGGTGGAGTCAGTTCCCAGAGGCGGGACATTCAACTCTGTAAGTCTGTGCTCTGTGTGCTCGTCCATCCATCCATGTGAGCTGTTGGGTGAGTCCTGCTCTATCCTTTTTTTTTTTTTTTTTTTTTTTTAAACAGAGTCTGGCTCTGCCGCCCAGGCTGGAATGCAGTGGCACAATCTGGGCTCACTGCTACCTCTGCCTCCCAGATTCAAGCGATTCTCCTGCCTCAGCCTCCCAAGTGGCTGGGATTACAGGTGTGCACCACCACGCCAGGCTAATTTTTTGTATTTTTAGTAGAGATGGGGTTTCCCCATGTTGGCCAGGCTGGTCTCGAACCCCTGGCCTCAAGTGATCCACCCACCTCGGCCTCCCAAAGTGCTGGGATTACAGGCGTGAGCCACCGTGCCCAGCCACCTGTCTAAGTGACAACTTCTCTGGGAATCCGTTTCCTTGTTAATAATAGCTACCACTTCTATGGTGCTTGGGACTTTACATTGATCAACTTATTTAATTATCACAACAAACTTCTGGGGTTGGTTCTGTTATTCTCTCTATCCTGCAGATGAGAAAACTGAGGTGCAAGAAGATAGATGACCCTTCCAAGGTCACTCATCAGTTGGACCCAAAATTGGAACCCAGAGAAATGACCACTAGAATCTCTGTTCTCCTGATAAAATAGAAACAGTAAGCGTGGACTCCCTTCCCAGCATTAGCTGTCATCATCTACTGGTGTGCACACAGCTCCCCATTCGGGAGACTCCAGCACGTGTCTCGGGGCATTCTAGTCACGAACACCAGCCCCACAAGGGCAAGACTTTCACCTGTCTTGTTCACTCCTATATCTCTAGTGCTTAGGACACTGACACATAATAGGCTCAATAATGTTTGCTGAATGAGTGAACGAGTGAATGAATGCTTGGATGAATGTGCCTGAACATCTGCACATGTTCCTAGTGAACACATTCAATGTTATGAGTCTGTCTAGCATGTGCCCTAGATCCGGGTGGGAGCATTGGAGAGCGGTTCAGCATCGTCCCTGTCCTGTGTGCCTCCACATCTGGGAGGCATATCCCCGCCACCGCATGTGCACATTCTGAAGGATGTGTGATGGTGCCTGTTTGTGTCCTGTGCCCACATTGGCCTGAACTTGTGAGCAGAGCCTGTCCTGAGAGTTTGTCATTGTTAAGTTGTTATGGCACCTTGGGGCCTTGCCCCACTGTGGGCCTCAGTTTCCCCCTGTGTACAAAGAGGCAGCATCCTGAAAAAGGCCACCCCTGGAAAGCCCTCCATTGTGGACGGGAACCCCACCTGCCACTCAGGACTCTTGGAGAAGGAGAGGGTCTCCCCGCTGAGCCAGACGTAGCGCTTCTTGAAGGCAAAGCGCATGGCCAGGCCGGCGGGCTCCTCCTTGCGTTTCAGCAGATAGCCTTCTCGAACAATGGCTGAGGGCGGGAACAGGGCCCGGGCTGGGATACCAGCTTCTGGGAAATGGGAGAAGAGAGGTGGTAGACAGTGAGCCCTCCCTATCCAGGCTTACCTTACTCCACTAGCATGCCCAGGGAGGACCTCAGTGGATGGGCATGGTTCTCTGCTCCCCTAGAGGTGGGAGGATGAGCACGATGACTTCAGACTCCACTGCCTCAATAGGGAATGCAATCATGGAGGCCAGGAGGAGGGGGCGGGCAAAGTAGCCCTTAAAGACCTCTCTCCGGCCGGGCGCGGTGGCTCAAGCCTGTAATCCCAGCACTTTGGGAGGCCGAGACGGGCGGATCACAAGGTCAGGAGATCGAGACCATCCTGGCGAACACAGTGAAACCCCGTCTCTACTAAAAAATACAAAAACTAGCCGGCGAGGTGGTGGGCGCCTGTAGTCCCAGCTACTTGGGAGGCTGAGGCAGGAGAATGGCGTGAACCCGGGAGGCAGAGCTTGCAGTGAGCTGAGATCCGGCCACTGCACTCCAGCCTGGGCGGCAGAGCGAGACTCCGCCTCAAAAAAAAAAAAAAAAAAAGACCTCTCTCCAACCAGAGAAATCTGCAGACAGTGTGCAGGCAGCCAGCAGGGGTAGCCACACCCTACGGGTTCCCACCCAGGCAATGTCCTGCATCTAATCACACTCAGGGAGCCAGGACACAGCCCCGCCACCCCATCCCAGCACCACAGGGACCCCACCATGCCACAGCCAGGCTCTACGTTCTGACAGGTTGCTCCAACGGGACTGGGATCCAACTAGGTCATGACCTGAACCCCACGTTATGGTATGGACTCAACCACAACTTTTCTGCTCCAAATCATCCTGTGATTCTGTTTCACTCCAAGTCAAAGCTAAAATTCTTCCCAAGGCCTATGGGGCCCCACATAATCTGGCCCCCCACCTCTCTGGCCTTGCCTCTTTGCCTCCCCACTGCCCCCACATCACTCTTCTTCATGGGTGTCCTCAGTGCCGCTCTCTGTCCCACCCCAGGGCCCTTGCACATGCTGTGCCCTGCCTGGCACTCTTCCCTGGGATTCTCACGGCTCTCTACCTGTTCCCTTTCAGGTCTCTGTTCTTTCCTCCTCTATTTTTCCCCCTTAGCACTTACAGCTCTGTAACATACCACATAACTTGCTTATTTATCTTGCTAATGGCCTGTGGTCCCCAACAAAATAAAACCTCTGTGAGATCAGATTTTCTCTGTCTTGTTCACTGCTACATCCCCAGCACCTAGAACTGTGCCTATTATTTAGTAAGCGCTTAATAGATGTCAATTGCATGCACACCATGCCACGATCCTGCCCACAGCCACATCCCCACGTTGGCTAGGATGGCCTGGAGGACAGCACCTGAGCTCTGTTCATCTCTGGGGCCTAGCACAGTAAGTGTCAGGAAATGTTAGTTGACTTGACTGACCCACAGATTCACATTCTCAGTGCTAAGGAGCTGGCGGGGGAAAGGGGAAGTCCCTGAGTGGTGTCCCAATTGGGTTGAGAAGCCAGATGTGGCAGGACCACAGGAACTCACCTTCATCCCCATCCACATCCACCAGCCGGTCCAGGAAGTCTCTCACACGTGAGACGCTCTGCAGCAGGAAGGGGTGCAGGGGGGCCATCCACAGTTCCTTGCCCTGGCCCAGCTGCTGGCCCAGGTTTCCGATGCTCTGCACAGCCTGGAGCAAAGAAACGAGGGATGCTGGGGCCAAGGTCACAGCAGAGGGGAGGGCCCTCTGTGGACTGCTGGCTCCCAAATCAGTGCTCAATAAAAGAAGACTCTTATTGTCAGGCACAGTGGTTCACGCCTGTAATCCCAGCACTTTGGGAGTCGAAGTAAGCTGACCACTTGAGGTCTGGAGTTCAAGACCAGCCTGGCCAACATGATGATACCCCGTCTCTACTAAAAATGCAAAAATTAGCCAGTCATGGTGGCTCACACTTGTAAATTCAGCTACTCCAGAAGCTGAGGTGGGAGGATCACTTGAACCCAGGAGGCAGAGGTTGCAGTGAGCCAAGATCGTGCCACTGTACTCCAGCCTGGGTGACACAGTGAGACTCATCTCAAAGAAAAAAATAAATCCATAAGAAGACTCAACACCTTCCTTGAGTGATATCTGTTTCCCCTTCCTCTTTTTGGAATCTGCACCCCCCAGTGACCTTATTCTGTTCCCTCCAAAGCCCAGACCCTCCCCCAGCCAGGACTGCTCAATCCTACCTTGCATACTGTCATGCAGAATCTCAAGTTGTTGCCCTTTGCAAAGGATGGTCTAATTCATACTAAGGTGTGAATGACTGCTAGCCTGCTTTCCACTTTCCTTCTGTAAGGGTTGGGTTTTCATTTCCAAAGGGGAAATTGGAGTGCATAATGACTGCCTTCACCCTTGGGATGGAATGCTAATGGTCGTGTTTCAGACTTGGCTTTCTTTGGGTGTTCTTTGGGTCTTCTGCGGGTCTGGCCTCCCAGCTCTGCTCCTACCATGCTTTTTTCCCTGGCTAAGAGCACCCAGGATGGGGGAACCCCACGGCTGGCACCTTGGCAAGCAACAGCAGTGAGCGGCTGGTCTGGGGGTCCGCGTGTTGGTCCCGCAGGTCAAACAGTTTTGGGGTAAGGATGGCGGGCGCGAAGAATCGCAAGAAGAGAAATCCGCTGATGGCCAGGTACTTCACATCCTGCTGGGAGGAGCAGCAGGTAAGAGGAGCCCCCCAAACCCATTTCCCAGCTGGGTAAACAGAGGCAGCAAGGACTAGAAATTCGTGGTGCAAAGAGAAGTGGGATGGGGAATTGACCAGGAAGCCACAATGGCCGACCGAGGAAGTTTTTCCTCTCTGGGCCTCAGTTTTCCCACCTGAAAAATGAAGTAACAAAACCAATCCTACAAAAGCAGATTTGGCCAGATGTCCTCAGAGTTGGCTTTGTGCCAAGCACTATGCCAAGAGCACAGCCCTAAGAGGGAGGCACCATCATGATTCCCATTTTACAGATGAGGAAGCAGAAGCTCAGAGACATCGAGCGATTTGCCCAGGCTCACACAGCTAATGAGTGACAAAGTCAGGATTCAAACCCAGATCTGTGATTTATGGTAATAACAGCAGCAGGACAGATACCTCTCTATACATTCGCTTATTTAATACTCACCCCAGGAAGGATTATATCTCCATTTTACAGCAGAGGCAACTGAGGCCCAGAGAGGGAAGGTCCCTCACCTAAGGCTACACGGCTATAAGTGGCAGAGCCAGGAGTTGGACTCAGGCAGGATTTGAATTTTTTTTTTTTTTTTTTTTTTTTGAAGCAGAGTCTTGCTCTGTTGCTCAGACTGGAGTGCAGTGGCACGATCTCTGCTTACTGCAACCTCCACCTCCCAGGTTCAAGTGATTCTTGTGCCTCAGCCTCCTGAGTAGCTGGGATTAAAGGCGTATGCCACATCTGGCCAGTTTTTGTTTTTTGTGGTTTTGTTTGTTTGTTTGTTTAGTAGAGATGGAGTTTTACCACATTGGCCAGGCTGGTCTTGAACTCCTAACCTCAAGTGATCCACCCACCTCAGCCTCCCAAAGTCCTAGGATTACAGGCATGAGCCACCTCGTCCAGCCAAGGATTTGAACTCTCTGTTCTTTACCACACTCTCTTACCATTCAACACCAGCTACCAAGGAGCCCTCACCAAGTATTAGAAACCAAGCCTGAATTATCACATTTAGTCCTCAACCCCGTGTGGGTAGATAAGTGCTATTATCCCATTTTTTCAGATGAGGAAACTGAGGCTCAGTAGTGAACCCAGTCTAATGGGCTCCAGAGTCCATCCTGTGTGCACTTCCCCACCTCCAACCTCTGCCCTCTACAAACTAGAGTATGGTTCCCCTCCATGTGAATCCGGGGCCTGGCCCATCTAAAGGTAAGGCTGGTTCTCCAGCATCAGCAGAGGTGACTCAGGGAAGGGTGCCCCTCCATCCTGGGTGCATCTTGCTCCCCCAGACCAGCTCCCCACCCACCTCTCACACTTGCCCGGCTATATTTAACCTGAGAGTCTGCGCCTGTGTTTATTTAGAGGTTGTAGTCACACGTGAAACAATGCCCTCCCCAGGGCATGTGCCACCTTCCTGGGGCATCTTGGCCTTGACAGTGAGCCCTGCAGGAGCTGGGTACCTGGAACTGCCCAGAGGGAGCACATTGTCCTCCATCTGGAGCCCTGAACTGTCCCCAAGGCCACCACTACCCCACCGCCATCTGTAGTCCAGGGTCATTTTAGTCTTCCCATCAGCTCATTTGTTTCCTCCTTTTTGAGGGCGAAGAACCGGTGTCAGTGCAGCAGAGAAAGGGGCTTCCCTGGGTTCCCCGGGCCTGAGAAAGTCCCTACTCCAGGCCCACCTGGGGCTGAGAACTAGAGGACACTTGGGTGTCACTGATATTGACTCACCACACAAGATCTAGGCTGTCTGGGGAGCTGGCCTCCTCCCTTTCTTCCCTGTTCCCTGCCACAGCTGTGCCCCACTTAACACCTCTGCTGGCAGCCCAGGTGAGAGCCCAGCAGGATGAGGTGTAAGCCAAGCTACATCTCAGTGTCAAAGCCCAGAGCTTACTCCTCAACCGGGGCGAGGGGAGAGACCCCAGCTGGGAGTCTAGAAAACCCTTGGCCAAGGTGTTTTACCTCTCTGTTCCTCAGTTTCCCCATCTGTAAACAGTAAGTGGAGAGAGATGTGGCATAAATCAAAAGCTCTCAAATGAGGCTCTAGGAAGTGGGTTACGACACTGCCAACATGTAACAGGTCTCAGATCTTTCTGCAAAGTGAACCCTGGGTCTGATACATCAGCACTACATAAGAGTTCATCTCAGCCGATGTTATCTGCAAGTGAGGACAATGACAGCCACCTCAGGAGGTGTGCTGAGCATTCAACCAGGGGGTCGCAAACTGGCCAGTCCAACCACAAATGTTTTGTAATGCTTGACCCAAAATTCTTTTGTGTTTTGGTTTTCAGGTAAATTCATGCTGACATTTTAAAAATAAGAGTCCAGGCCGGGCACAGTGGTTCACGCCTGTAGTCCTAGCACTTTGGGAGGCTGAAGCAGTGGGATTGGTTGAGGCCAGGAGTTTGAGATCCTCCTGGGCAACACAGTGAGACCCTGTCTCTACAAAAATAAATAATTAGCTGGGTGTGGTTGTGCACCCCTCTAGTCCCAGCAACTCAGGAGGCTGAGGTGGGAAGATCACTCAAGCCTGGGAGATAGAGGCTGCAGTGAGCTATGATCGTGCCACTGCACTCCAGCCTGGGCAACAGAGCAAGACCCCATCTCAAAAGTTAGTAAGAAATACATACATACATACATACATGCATACATACATATATACATAAATTACAGACCTCACATAAAATCCAGAATCTCTAAAGATCTGGCAGTACTGGGCTTCCATTTCTATACAGCAGTGATCCCCTGGAGCTGCCCCCTTTAGACAAGCTCTGGGGGCTCCAGTTGGTCACAGTCTGTATGACTCCCTACCACCCCACACGCTACCTAATTTGTTCTTGTGCCTCACCTGCCTGAAGCTCACAGCATCTGAGTTTTCAACTTTTCTATCCATTAGTATAGCACTACACCTGCAGAGATTTATTTTTAGACTTTATTCTGGGTGTTTCTGAGCACTTACTGTATGCCAGATCTGCATTCTTCTCTCTTACTTCCTCTCTCTGTCTTACATCTGGAATTTTAAGAAGCACTTACTTTGTGCCAGACTCTATTATTTGCTGGTTATGAGCACAGGCTCAGAAGCCAACCTGCCTGGGTGAGTGTCAGTCCCAATATCACCCCTTTCTACCTGTGTGACTTAAGCTCTCTGGGCCTCAGTTTTCTCCTCTGTGAAATGGGAATAATCCTGGTATCCACCTCACAGGCTGCATGTGATGATTAGATAGGGTAATAAATACATAAATCACCTAAAACAAGATCTGGCCCATGGTCAGGCTACCAGGCTATAGAGTATTAGCTGCTATTATTATATTTATTATTATTTGTTTTATTTATTTATTTATTTATTTTGAGACAGAATCTATCTCTATCATCCAATCTGGAGTATAATGGTGCAGTCTCCTCTCACTGCAACCTCTGTCTCCTGGTTTCAAGCGATTCTCCTGGCTCAGCCTCCAGAGTAGCTAGGATTACAGGTGTGAGCCACCATGCCCAGCTAATTTTTGTATTTTTAGTAGAGACAGGGTTTCACCATGTTGGCCAGGCTGGTCTCAAACTCCTGACTTCAAGTGATCCACCCTCCTCAGCCTCCCAAAGTGCTGGGGTTACAGGCATGAGCCACCGCACCCGACCAATTTTTATTATTATTATCATTCTTGGGACCCGGACCCTGCCAGGAAAGCTATCCCCAGGCAGCCTGAGTTCTGGTCCCAGCTCTGTCCTGACTCCTCCGAGTGACCCTGGACAAGCTCCAGCCCGTCCCCAGGCTGGGCCTCCCATCCCGGCGCACCTGGTGCTCTGGCTCGGGGAAGCGTTCCTCCACGCGCCGGTGCAGCTGCTTGAAGGCGAGGCGCATAGTGGGCGGGCAGCGCCCCACGGAGCCCACGATGGCGTCCACGATGGGCCCCAGGTAGCCCGTCAGCAGCCCCAGGCTGGTCTCCCGCATCTGCTCCTCCGAGGGCGCACCTTTGAAGGAGATCCTCCTGGAGGGGCCGGCGGAGCAGCTCAGACTCCCGACACAGCATTTGCCTGCCCCAAACCCTCCATCGGCCCCGCTGAACTCAGAGGGGACCCATCTTCCCCCGACCTCCGCAGCCTCCTTCCTGCCCCTTCCCACCGGGCTTCTTGCTGTTGCTTAAACACGATGAGCTCATTCCCATCTTGCAGCCTTTGCACTGGCTCATCTCCCTCCCCCAGAACACTCTCCCGTTAAATGTTAAATCTCCACAAGACTCCCTTCCTCACCGCCTGCAAGTCTTTGCTTAGATGTCCCCTCCCCTGTGAGGCTGCCCCGTCCTCACCCTCTGGAATATTGCAGGCCTCTCACCTCCCTCGTTTTTTCCATTCCCTGGTCCCATTCAATAACCTTTTTCCGACCAGGCATAGTGGCTCATGCCTGTAATCCCAGCACTCTGGGAGGCCAAGGAGGCAGGTCACTTGAGACCAGGAGTTCAAGACCAGCCTGGCCAACATAGTGAAACTCCATCTCCACCAAAAAATACAAAAATTAGCCCAGTGTGGTGGTGCACGCCTATAATCTCAGCTACCCGGGAGGCTGAGGTGGGAGAATCACTTCAACCTTGGAAGTAGAGGTTGCAGTGATTCACTATCGTGCCACAGCACTCCATCCTGGGTGACAGAGCGAGACTCCATCTCAATAAATAAATAAATAAATAAATAAATAAATAAATCTTCTTCTTCCAGTTGCTCATTATCTGTCTCCCCCCAGAATAGGGACTTGGGACTGTTTGTTCCCCACTGCATCCTCAGTGTTCAGCCCAGAGCCTGGCACTCAATCACTGTTTTGTTTTGTGGATGATAGAACAGCATTTTTCCATCTGCAATTATTGTGTTCCTTTCTTTCTCTACAGATTGAGGGTCTGTCTTGCCCACACCCAGACTGAGAGCTGGGGGTTCGCAGCTCCACTGTGTCCTGGACCTAACGTGCTGAGCCCTGGACTCGTCTCTGGCACAGTCTCTTTTAATCCTAACAGCAACTTGATGGGGTAAGTAGCCTTACTTGTTGCCATTTAACAGACAAGAAAACTGAAGCTCAGAGAGGTTACTGGGGAGATGGTACAGCTGAGAATAGAACTCAGGACTGCCAACTCCACAGCCTGCCTGCCACCCTGCCCTGCCCAGGTCCCCAGATACCCCTGTCCCCATGGGTGCCCACTGAGTTTCCTCCATCGTTATCAAGTGTGCTAGGAAATGCCCTCGACTTGGAGTCTCACAGGTGGACTGTGCCCTTCTGCTTAGGGCCTGGGATCAAATCCCTGCTTTGTAACTTCCTGGCTGTGTGGCCTTAGGCAAGTGACCTTCCCTCTCTGAGGCTCAGTTGCATCATCAGTAAGAGGGGTCGTGATGCCTGCCTCTAAGGTAGTGAGAAGGTATGGACAGCACAAGGAATGATCCTCTCCTGTCTCTGCCACGGTCCCCAGTGGATATCCCAGCAACCATTTTCCACAGCCCTAGGCTTGTGGGCTAGATAGGAGAAGGTTCTGGAGAGAAAGGAGTAGGAGCCCACGGAGGGGTGGAATGACACCCTAGCCACTGCTCTGCTTCCTCCCAATCTCATTGAGCACTCCACGATCTCCCTTGCAGGCAGGCCCACTCAGGGACCGCCAACACCACAATAATAAAGATCACTAATGTTGGGGACCCCCAGCAGCACAGCAGTAAATATCATAATGTCAGGGATCCCCAGCAGCACAGTAGTAAATATCGCTAATGTTGGGGATCCCTAGCAGCACAGCAGTAAATATCACTAATGTCAAGGACCCCCAGCACCACAGTAATAAAGATCACTAATGCTTGTGGAGCACATGCATGACTCAGTTAACGGAGTAGAGGTCATGAACTCCACCTTTCAGGTGACAATATTCTCACCAGCTGAATAAGGGACATTTTAGAAGTAGTGTGTGCATTAAGTGGAAGAACATAGGATCAATATTTTGGGTTTTTTAATCTTAAAAAAATCTGATTATGCCAGGCGCGGTAGTTCACGCCTGTAATCCCAGCACTTCGGGAGACCAAGGCAGGAGGATTGCTTGAGCCCAGGAGTTTGAGACCAGCCTGGGCAATGTGGCAAAACCCTGTCTCTGCTAAAAATGCAAAAACTTAGCTGGGGGTGGTGGTGTGTGCCTATAGTCCCAGCTACTCCGGAGGCTGAGGTGGAAGAATTACCTGAGCCCGGGAAGTTGACATTGCAGTAAGCCGTGGTCACATCACTGCACCCCAGCCTGGGTGACAGAGTAAAACCCTGTCTTGAAAAAAAAAAAAAAAAAAAAAAACAAGAAAACAACTTAACCACTAAGGAACAGAAGTTTTGGCAACTTTGTCCACCAATAGTGGCAGAGCTAACATTTGAACCTAGGGAGCTTAGCATCAGAGTCCTGACCATAACCCCTATACTACACAGCCTGAAGACCTAAGGATGTGTGTGTAAGGCTTTGAGCTCAGCCACCGAGCTCCTGAGCAGTCGTAGCCCCAGAGTGAGTGGCAGTCAGCAAGAACCCAGCCCCCAGACAAGGCTCCAGGTAGCCAAAGGGGGCCATTGGAGGGTCAGAGTCCTCAGGCTTTGCTCACCGGGTGCGGCCCAGGTCCATCTTGCAGGGATCTAGCTCCATGTACTTCTTCTCCTCAAAGACGCGGCTAATCACAGGCTTCAGGACCTCGTGCAGGTAGGGCATGCCCACGAGCTGGGGGCAGGGAGCACCACACGGGGTGGGGCTGAGGGCGAGGCCAGGGCATGCCCATGAGCTGGGCGCAGGGGGGACCATGCAGGAAGAGGTTCAGACAGAGGCCAGGGCTGGGGTGGGGGACACACCCGGGTGCAACTCAGGGCGAGGCCGGGCACCAGCCACCGGCACTGCAGCTCGACTACTCAGCCTCTGAAGCCAGCCAAGTGAGGGAGCCAGGGAAGGCACTGGGAAGGAGGTTCCCAAGGAAGCTGCACCCGGTCCCCCAGGCCTTCACCTACTCACCTTCATAAACTGTTCCATCGACTTGGATGCCAGGGAGTTAGAACGGAAGAGGGTGTTGGGGTCCACTGGGAGGACAGGAGGAAGTGTTTGCTGGGATTTAGGGAGCTAGACCTAGTTCACCCCACTCACCCAAGGTGGGGGTGATGATTCTTCCAGCCCCAAGAATCAGGAAGACCCAAAACGTCAACCCCATTCACAGTACAGAGGCCCAGAATGGTTAAGTGAACTGCCTGAGGTCACACAGCTCACAAGTAGCAAAACCAGGGCCTGAGCCGCAATTGGGCTCCCAACTGTCTGGGGTGCACAGCACAGGGACCCACAGAAAAAGGAGCCCTTTCCCTCTGCCTGATGCCTCCCCTTTTCTCCCCAGGGACCCTCCTGCAAGCCCACCATTGAGGGCGGTGATGTCAGGGGTTGTGCAGGCAACTCACTGGTCCGAGCCACCTCACGCCGGGTAAGATAGTCCAGAAAGCGTCCAGCCAGTCCCCAGCCAAGAAAGAGTTTCACCAGCTTGGTGGCAAGGTCCTGGCGGCAGTCCCCCAAGGTCAGCTCTTCCAGCAAGGCCAGGGGGCTAGCAGTGTCCTCCTGGGTGGGGGCGGGAGACAAAAGTGACCTCGGCCCCTGAGACCCCAAAGCAGATGAGCCTAGATGGGGCTCCGTGAGGCAGGGGGAGGCCAGGATCCAGACCCCCGGCACTCTCCTGGTAGTATTGCATTGCTACACACCCACCTCTGCTGGCCCCAGCACAGACTCCATGAGCAGCTCCACGAGAGGCTGGTAGCACTGGGAGGGCAGGACGCAGTCCTCGATCAGGCGTACCTTCACTCGCAGGGCACCCAGGTTTCCCCTGTCCAGGATCAGATCACAAGAAAATGAAAGATCTGGCCGAATGTGATGGCTCATGCCTGTAATCCCAACATTTTGGGAGGCTGAGGTGGGCAGATCACTTGAGGTCAGGAGTTTGTGACCAGCCTCTCCAACATGGTGAAACCCCATCTCTACTAAAAATACAAAAATTAGCCGGGTGTGGTGACACACGCCTGTAGTCCCAGCTACTCAGGAGGCTGAGGCAGGAGAATCACTTGAACCTGACAGGCAGAGGTTGAGATCGTGCCGCTGCACTCCACCAGCCTGCATGACAGAGCGATACTCTGTCTAAAAAAATAAAAAAGAGGCCGGGCACGGTGGCTCACGCCTGTAATCCCAGCACTTTGGGAGGCCAAGTAGGGTGGATCATGAGGTCAGGAGATCGAGACCATCCTGGCTAACATGGTGAAACCCCGTCTCTACTAAAAATACAAAAAATTAGCCGGGTGTGGTGGCAGGCGCCTATAGTCCCAGCTACTCGGGAGGCTGAGGCAGGAGAATGGCGTGAACCCGGGAGGCGGAGCTTGCAGTGAGCTGAGATCCGGCCACTGCACTCCAGCCTGGGCGACAGAGCGAGACTCCATCTCAAAAAAAGTAAAAATAAAAAATAAAAAAGAAAGAAAAGAAAATGAAAGATGCTCTTATGGGAGATCGCATGGGCAGATGTGGAGAGCCAAGAGAGGCCAATAGGAACACATGGGAGGAGGTCGGGAGTTTGCAAAACAAGACAGGTGTAGGCAGGTATAGACAAGTGTGGACAGGTGTGAACAGGGGTAGGCAGGTGTGAACAGGCATAAATAGGAATGTATACAAACAACGTAAACAGGTGTGGCCAGAGTGGATAGATGCGGCCAGTGTGCACAAATATGTAAAGGATGTGTGGACAAGTGAAGATGAGTGTCAACAGTGTGAACAAGCGTGGACAGGTGTGAATAGGTGAGGCCAGTATAAACAGGTGTGAACTGATGTTGATGGGTATAGATGGGACAGGCAAGTGGAGATGGTATAAATAAGTGTGTTCAAGAATGAACAGTATGGACAGGTGTGGAAGGACCCAAAGTTCTGAATATATATCAAGTGCGAGCCAACGTGTTTGCACATGAACAGGTGAATGGATGTAAAGTGAACTCCTGTGGACTTATGTAAACACCTTGAGAGACATTCCATAGACAGTTGTTAAATGGATGAATGCATGAATGAAGTGGCATAGGGATAATGCATGGGCTGGCATGGGCTCTGCCCACAAGCTATGGATGCTGCCGGATATGGCTCCAGCCTGGCCACCTCCCTCTGCACCCACATTTACCCAGAATCCTCCTCGGCTCGGGGAAAGGGCAGGAGGCGGAACCAGCCATTGGGTGGCTTCTGCTGGAGGGTCTTCGGAGAGAACTCCACCTTTTGGGAGAGACACACAGACCCTCAGCCAGGTCATGGCCTGCCCTGCCCGGCTCAGGTCTCACCTAGCCCTGAAGAACAGACTGCCCACCCACAGAGAAGCAGAATGGCCTGCCAGGGGGCCCCTCCTTCTCTCCTACAAGTCCCAAATTATTAGCTCCTGCCAGGACACTGAGGGCTTCCGAGGGCCTCCCAGGGACACTTAATTTACAGTTGAGGAAACTGAGGCTCAGAGACATGGAGTGATTTGCCCAAGGTCACACAGCTGCTAGAGATAGCATGTCTGGACTGAGTGTATTTTCAGCTCTGTTTAGGCACATAAATTTCATCTATCAAAAGGCATAAGGACAGCCCTGGAGGCACTCAAACTCCACCCTCTCTCTCTTTTTAAATCACTTTATAGAGATGTAATTCACATCCCAAACAATTCACCTTTTAAAAGTGTACAATTCAATGATTTTTAGTATATTTACAGAGTTACCGCAATTAGTTGTGCTGCTGATTCCAGAACATTGTCTATGAGCCCTAAAGAGCCCGTACTCATTACCAGTCACTTCGTGCCCCCCAGCCCCTGGCAACCACTAATCTACTTTCTGTGTCTGTAGATTTGCCTATTCTAGATATTTCATATAAATGGAATCATATGTGTTTTGCGGGGGCTGGCTTTTTCCACTTAGTGTAATGGTTCATCCATGTGCCAGTACGGTAAGTCCTGACTCATAACACATAAGGAAATCAAATGTACCATGAGCTAATTACTACAAACAAGAATTAAGGCTGGGTGGGTGGCTCATGCCTGTAATCCCAGCACTTTGGGAGGATGAGGTGGGCAGATCACTTAAGGTCAGGAGTTCAAGACCAGCCTGACCAACATGGGAAAACCCCGTCTCCATTAAAAATACAAAAATTACTCAGATGTGGTGGTGTGCACCTGCAATCCCAGCTACTTGGGAGGCTGAGGCAAAATAATTGCTTGGATCCAGGAGGTGGAGGTTGCAGTGAGCTGAGTTCATGCCACTGCACTCCATCGTGGGCAATAGAGGGAGATTCCTTCTAAATAAATAAATAAATAAGTAAATAAATAAATAAATAAGAGTTAAGTTCCTACAGCATACAGTATGTCATTTTGCTTAAGGCTGTAGTTTCCAAGAACCTATGGACCGGGCATGGTGGCTCACGCCTGTAATCCCAGCACTTTGGGAGGCCGAGGTGGGCGGATCACGATGGTCAGATCGAGACCATCCTGGCTAATACAGTGAAACCCCGTCTCTACTAAAAATACAAAAAATTAGCCAGGCATGGTGGCGGGCACCTATAGTCCCAGCTATTTGGGAGGCTGAGGCAGGAGAATGGCATGAACCTGGGAGGCGGAGGTTGCAGTGAGCTGAGACCACGCCACTGCACTCCAGCCTGGGCAATAGAGCGAGACTCCGTCTCAAAAAAAAAAAAAAAAAAACCTATGGATGACATTAAATGAGGACTTACTGTACTTCATTCCTTTTTATGACTGAATAATATTCCATTGTATCAATAGACCACATTTTGTTCATCTATAATGGACACTTGAGTTTTTTCCATTTTGGGCTGTTATGACTAATGCTGCTATGAACAGCAATGTTAGTGAACATAAGTTTTCATTTCTTTGGGGTACGTACCTAAGATTGGAATTGCTAGGTCATAGAGTAACTCTATCTTTAACTATTTGAGGAGCTGCCAGGCTCTTTCCAAAGACAGGGAAACCAAGAGAAAGAACCTGAGCCCAGGACTTCTAGGAGTAGGAGTTAAGGGCATAGGTCTGGAGTCAAAAAGATCTGAACTCAAATCCTTGCTCTGCCCTTTCTTAGCCATATGACCTTGAAAAGGCCACTTAGCCTCTCTGAGCCTCAATGTCCCCATCTGTCAAATGGGGATAGCAACAGTCCCAGCCTCATAGGGTGGCCATGAAGGTTAAGTAATGAGGCTCTGTGGGAGGGACACTCCGCACAGGGCCAGCACACAGTCATCTGTCATGCTCTCATCCCAGAATGAAAATTTGGTCCCACCCTGTGATCTTGGGTAGGTTCCTATACCTTTGACAGCCTTGGTTTCCTCACCTGTAAAACAGAGCAATGTAACTGCATCACTCCTGCCTAACCAGGGGAACCTGATGAGGCAGCTGCACATCCACCCTTCTGAGAGCCAGGAGGCTCAGCCCATCTCCCTTCCCCCTTGGAGGCACTGGGGAGCCATGAAGGGTGTTGCAGGGAGTGAGGCTCACCATGCCCAAGAAGTCATTCTTGCCCACCATGTCCCAGTCCCAGAGCTCCACCCGCAGTGGGGACGGGGCACCTGGCATCTCCCGCAGCTCCAGCACTTCATCCCAGTGGGGGAAGCGAGTCTTCTTGATGGTCTGTGGGCGAGGGAAGTGGTCTGTGAGTGGGAGAGCTGATGGGGACCCCTGCCCCACCACCAAATGCCCCACTCCTTCCTGGTTTCATTCCCCATCACTCACTGAGGTCTCCAAGCTCTGGCTGCCCCAAAACACACGTGCAAATGGGTCAGATGTGCCAGAGATGTCTCTGGGAGCCAGGTCCCTGGGAACAGATGGGGAAAGGAGTGAGGGAACACGACACCCGAGTTGGGCCTTGGAAAGGCTGTTAAGAGTATATCATTCCAATGTTGCTGGTTTCCAAGGCAATTAACTGTTCCATTGTAGGGGTCGGTCCAGCTGGGGACACCCCTAACCATGCCCGTCCAGACCCAGGATCTTCCTGTCACCACCTTATGAGAAGGCACTTGTATATCCCTATTTTTCAGATGAGGAAACTGAGGCACCAAAAGGTCATATCCTACATCACAAAGCCCAGCAAGTAGAAGTGCAGCGGGGAAGGTGAAGAGAGAGCCTCAGATTCTCTGGAGGCCCCAGATGGGAAAGTTGATGCAAAGGTTCAAAGCCTTGCTCTGTGCTCATTGGCTAGGAGACACTAGGGAAAGTCACTTCCCCTCTCTAAGTCTTCATTTCCTCACCTGGAAAATGGGAGTAATAACAGAGCAACCTCATAGAGCCAAGAGTTAGATGGGATGATGTGTGTAAAGGGCCTAGCATAGCACCTGGCAGGTGGTAGATGATCGGTTCATTTATTCATTCAACAAACACCCATGCCCACACCTTGTCTAGGACCTCCTTGCCGTTGGTTGCCATGACAACCCAAAAGTCTTACTCCAGGCAGCTTCTCCATCCCTCCTTCTTGACGTTCCCCAAACCCAGGAACACACCACCACCCCACCCCCACACCAGGGGCTGCTTCCTTCTTCCTCCTGATCCCTTCCCACCCCTGCTCAGCATCCAAAGCCTTCTTTGGTTTCCTAGGAGCTGGCCCGGTTGCTAAGCGACAGCAATCAGTCCCTCTCATGCCTGCAAGGATCCTGCACAGCCTTGTGGCTGGGGAAGGGGCCATGGGCACAAGTGAGCCTCTGCCCACTGCTGAGTCCCTCAGCCTGTCACCTGCCTCCCTGGTTCTCCCTCAAAGAGACTCTAGGGAGCCCCAGCTGGGGCCAAAGCTGGAAGCAAAAATCTGGAGGTGGTGGAAGAGGCTCAGAGAGGGCAAGGAATGGCTTTATGGTCACACAGCAAGCTAGAAATTGGAGGTCCTCTCCGATCTGGGCAGGGATTTGCCTAAAAGTGAGAGCTGGGAAGGTGAAAAAAAAAAAAGGCAGAAAAACAGGATGAGAGAGGAGTGGGGGAAGGGTGGAGATATTTGAGGGAGCAAAATGACAGAGAGCTGAGGAAGGGAGAAGGAGATGGCCATGACAAGTAGGCAAGAGGGAAAATGGGTGTCCCATGAGCTGGTGCACCTAGAGGGTCACCTGTGGGTTTTCCTGGTCTTGCGTCCATCTTGCGTCTGACTTTTCTTTGGGACAGGACCTATCTCCTTCTTACTACTCCCTCTCACATGACTTAGTGGGGGCCAATCCCTCCCTCCGCTCCAGTAATGGGCTTGTCAGTCAGGCCTGACCCATTATTCAATGTAATTGGTTCAGAGACAGGCATGCACCCCAGCCTGAGCCAGTAAAAATTCATCCCAGGACACTGGTTGGAAATGGTAGGAAACAGAAGTTTTTTTTCTGTTGGAGTGGCTAAGCTGGCAGGGCGCCAGACTGGAGCTGCTAGGGCCACCTCTCACCTAGGGAGAGGTTGCCTAAGAATGAAGCTAACTCAGAGACCAGCAGAGCTAAAAGACACATTCCTAATGGCATCGTTTGAACACCTGGACCCAGCCATGCTTGAAGCTACATGTCAGTCATATAAGCCAATAACGTAGCTCTTTTGCTTAAGTCAGTATGAATTGGGTATTTGTCAGTTATAATTTAATGACTACACCTCCACACTCACCTGTCACCTGTCATCCTGAGTGTCTGGTCTGTTGCTGCTAGTCCCTGGGGACTCAACAGGATTTTTGCCCCCAGGAACTTACAACCCAGTGAGCTTGGACTGTTTGTCCACACAGGGAACCTGACTGTCAGCCCAGAAGTGTGCTAGGAGTGAGGAGGCCCCAAACGCCAGGCAGCAGGGGAGACCCAAGGGACTCCTGCTCATTCTCAGACCACCCTCCACACCACCTCCACCTTGAGCATACCTGGCCTGAAGCACATGGCAGCGAAGGCAGCGGCCCCGCCCATCCTCCAGCATCTGCACTGACAGGCAGATCTCACCCTGCACTTCTGCATCTGGGTCCACTCGGCTCAAGTTAATCCAGCTGTCAATCCCTGGAAGGCACAGGCACTAACTAACGTTTATGAAGTGCCTACCATGTACTGGGCATTGTGTTAACTTAAAAATTCAATTAATGTTATTTTCATTATTATTATTATTATTATTATCATTAGAGACAGGGTCTGGTTCTGTTGCCCAGGCTGGAGTGCAGTGGCACGATCTTGGCTCACTGCAACCTCTGCCTTCTGGGCTGAAGCGATTTTCCTGCCTCACCCTCCCGACCAACTGGGACTTCAGGCATGCACCACCATGCCTGGATAATTTTTGTGTTGTTTTTTAAAGATGGGGTTTCACTATATTGCCCAGGCTGGTCTCGAACTCCTGAAATCAAGCGATCCACCCACCTTGGCCTTCCAAAGTGCTGGAATTACAGGCATGAGCCACTATGCCCTGCCTCAATTAAAATTAAAAAATGTGTTAAGACCCTGGCTTCTGATAGAGGTGCTGTAATTATCCCCATTTTCAGATGAGGAAAATGAGGCACAGGGAAGAAGAGTTTTGTCCATGGTCTCACAGCTAGTAAATGGCAGAGCTAGAATTTAAATGCAGGCAGTATAGTTAGTTCTAGGGCCAATGCTCGTAGCCATGTGCCATCACACACTTCACCCTGGTATAGAAAGAACTTCATCATGTAATCCCAGCATACTCTCCCCTCGAAAAAATCTTGGGCATTTCTCCCTCTCTGTATCTCTCAACACTTTGAAGATATTGTTCCACTGACTTCTAGCTTTCCATCACCAGGCTGGAGTGCCATGGTACAATCTCAGCACACAGCCTCAGCCTCCCAGGCTTAAGTGATCCTCCTGCCTCAGCCTCCCCAGTAACTTGGACTACAGATGTATATCACCACAGCCAGCTAATTTTTTGTGTTTTTTGTAGAGGCGAGGTTTTGCCATGTTGCCCAGGCTGGTCTCAAACTCTTGAACTCAAGCTGTCTGCCTGCCTTGGCCTCCCAAAGTTCTGGGATTACAGGCAGGAGCCACCATGCCCAGCTTTTTCTATCTATTGTAATTCTAAGGACTATGTCTCTGATGCACTGCAGTTTCATCACAATGTGTCTAGATACAGATTTTTTAAAATCCTGCTTAGTAGAGATTGTGCTTCTTCTATTTATGGAATCATATCCTTCCTTTAGTTCTGCAAAATTCTAGATGATTGATTTTTAAAAATTATTTCCTCTTCCCAATTTTTGTTAAAATTTTTGCCTGTCTCTGATTTTTAAAATTCTATCCTTCTCGAACTCCAATTAAATAAATGTTAAACCTCCACAGTTATTTTCCATGTCTCTGAACTTCTATTTTATCTTTTTCTCCTTTTCCTCTGAAACAAATTCTGAATAATTTCTCTAGACCTTTCTTCCAGTTCACTAAATCTCCCTTTAACTATGAATAATCTGATGTTTCACTCAACCACTCCATTTTTTATTTCAACAATTACACTTACCTCTAAAAGTTTTATTTGGTTCTTTTTTAAAATCTGCCTGCATAATTACTTGTAATTTATTGCTGTTGTTGCCAACCTTTCTTGTGATTACATCTTTTATTTCTTTAAATCTGATTCTTTTTAAAAATCCTGCACATTATGATTACAGAATCTAAAGTCTTTGTGGGTCTAAATCAAATGATTATTGTTTCTGCTGACTATTGCCCATGGTGTCTCATTTCCTTGTGTGTTTGCTGATCTTTGATTGTGAAGTCGTGTTTGTTGAACTTACTCTGGGAAACCTAAGGAACACGCTTATCCCTAGAGAGGAGCAGGAGTTGGTTATTCCGGGACCCCTTGAGGGTCTCAGCCTAAGGGAGAATTCTTATGTTGAGTAACATCCACCTTGCCCCTAGTCCAAGTTTTAGTCTCTTTGTTGACTGTAGAATTGATATTGACCTTTGCTTTCAGGGAAATCCTTCATGGTTTCCTTGCTTTTTGTTTACCATTCCCTGTTAGGTGTTAGCTAATGGTTTTTGTTTTTGTTTTTGTTTTCGTTTGAGATGGAGTCTCACTCTGTCACCCAGGCTGGAGTGCAATGGCATGATCTCAGCTCACTGCAAACTCCGCCTCCCAGGTTCAAGCTATTCTTGTGTCTCAGCCTCTCGAGTAGCAAGGATTACAGGCACCTGCCACCATGCTCGTCTAATTTTTGTATTTTCAGTAGACAGGGTTTTCACCATGTTGGCCAGGCTGGTCTCGAACTCCTGACCTCAAGCGATCCGCCAGCCTCAGCCTCCCAAAGTGCTGGGATTACACACATGAGCCATCCCACCCAGCTTCATGATTCGAGATGGAAAAAATACTGAGGGATTTCCTGTTCTGTAAAGAAGTTTGGCCTGGCATGGTGGCTCACACCTGTAATCCCAGAACTTTGGAAAGCCGAGGCGAGCTGATCACCTGATGTCAGGAGTTTGAGACCAGCCTGGCCAATACGGCAAAACCCTGTCTCTACGAAAATACAAAAAAAGTTAGCCAGGCATGGTGGTGCACTCCGGAAGCTGAGGCAGGAGAATCGCTTGAACCTGGAAGGCAGAGGTTGCAGTGATCTGAGATCATGCCACTGTACTCCAGCATGGGTGACAGAGCGAGACTCTGTCTCAAAAACAAAACAAAAAAAAAAAAAGTTACCGCAAGTCCAACAATGTATTAGGAATCCTATTTAATCCAGCATCTCACTGTTGTGTAGCAGGAAAGCACTTTCGAGGACTGAGTCCCTCCAGCTGCTGAAAGTAGAAGTCCCATTTCACATCTCTCTATCTCCACTGTTGCCTCCACATTTCTGTCCCGCTTAAATAAATAAAAAACACCCATATGCATGCAGACACATGGACACATTCCTTCTTTTCTTGCTGCCTGTTCTGTGGAAATGTGTTCTGTTTTCCTATCCACGTCCACAAGTTCCTGGAAGCCAGGCCTCATACTTCACTCATATAATTTCACTCCCCTGAGAGGATGTTTGTTTGTTTGTTTGTTTGTCTTTGAGATGGAGTCTCGCTCTGTCACCCAGGCTGGAGTGCAGTAGCACGATCTTGGCTCACTGCAAGCTCCGCCTCCCAGGTTCACACCATTCTCCTGCCTCAGCCTCCCAAGTAGCTGGGACTGCAGGTGCCTGCCACCATGCCCAGCTAATTTTTTGTATTTTTAGTAGAGATGGGGGTTTCACCATGTTAGCCAGAGTGGTCTCGAACTCCTGACCTCGTGACCCACCCGGCTCAGTCTCCCAAAGTGCTGGGATTACAGGCATGAGCCACCGTGCCTGGAGGATGTTTGAGGTACACTAGGTACAGTTCAGTGGGCCGATTAAGAGCACAGATTTTGGAGGCAGACACAACCTGGGTTGGACTCCGATTTCTGCACCTTCTAGAAGGAAGAAGTCACCTCCCCTCTCCATGCCTCTGTATATTGGAGATTATTTTGGTGGACACTTCACCGGCGTGTTGAGAAGTAAATGTAAAGTGCTTAGCACCATGCCTGGCATATAGTAAACCCTCATGAAATAGGATTATAATGATGATCAGCACATAGTAGGTTTTCAACTAATTCCCACTGAGAGAAATAATGCATTATTCAATAAATGGTATTGAGACAATTAATAGTCATGAAGACAAAAAGTAATAAAGTTTTATCCTTACTATACCTTATATCTAGGTAAATTCCAAATAGATCAAAGACGTAAATGTGTTTTTTGTTTAATGCAATAAATGGCCAGACATGGTGGCTCACACCTATAATCCCAGCACTTGTGGTGCCAAGGCAGGAGGATTGCTTGAGGCCAGGAGTTCAAGAACAGCCTGGCCAACATAGTGAGACCTTGTCTCTACAAAAAAAAAAAAAATATATATATATATATACACACACACACATACACAACACATATATATGTGTGTGTAATACATTAATGTTAGAAGGAATTATGTTTTAAAATGTTCCTCTTAATCTTAGAGTTGGGAAGTTCTTTTTAGTTCTAACAGAAAATTCAGAACCAAAAGTAAATATGATATTAAATATAGAAAAAGAAATTTTATACATGAAAAAAGTATAGGCAAAGTCAAAACATGAGAGACAAAGGGAGAAAAAATATTGCAGCTAATATGACAAAGAATTAACTCCCCCAATATGTAAAGAGCTCCTACAAATCAATGAGAAAAGGCAAACAACCTAGTGGGAGGGGGGGAAATTCATGTATGAGTAGACAATAAGTGGAAGAGAAAATAAAGTGATTCTTCAAAGCTGCATATAAAAAAAGCTCATGGACAAGTGCAAAATGAGGCTGGGCTCAGTGGTTCCCGCCTGTAATCCCAGCACTTTGGGAGGCTGAGATGGCCGAATCATGAGGTCAGGAGATCGAGACCATCCTGGCTAAAAAGGTGAAACCCTGTCTCTGCTAAAAATACAAAAAATTAGCTGGGCGTGGTGGTGGACACCTGTAGTCCCAGCTACTCAGGAGGCTGAGGCAGGAGAATGGTGTGAACCCAGGAGGCAGAGCTTGCAGTGAGCAGAGATCATGCCACTGCACTCCAGCCTGGGGGACAGAGCAAGACTCCGTCTCAAAAAAAAAAAAAAAAGAGAGAGAGAGAGAGAAGTGCAAAATGAACGTATGCTGCTGAGGCAATATTTCACCTATCAGATACAAGATCAGAAAGTTTGATAACTGGCTGGTCTGTGTGCGGTAGTATTTACAACTAATTGATCACAAAAAGTTTGATAACTGTTTGCGAGAGTGTGGGGTGAGTGAATTGTTACCTCTTCCATGGAGGGTGATATAACAACAACTATCAAGTATGCAAATGTGTGTACTCTTTAATTCAACTCTAGGAATTTATCTGACTGATGGATATAACTTACATATGTGTGAAATTTTATTTGTACAGGCTAGTTATTGTAGCATTGCTTGAACCAGGGAAAGACTATGAACTCCCTAGATGCCATCAATAGGGAACTAGTCAAACAAATAATGGTAAAGCCACACAATGGAGCATCACGATGCCGTCCCAAACGAAGAATGCGGAAACTCTGACAGCACTGTTACCGAAAGATCTCAGAGATACTTAGTGAAGTAAAAAGGCAAGGTACAGGCCAGGTGGGGTGGCTCATTCCTGTAATCCCAACACTTTGGGAGGCTGAGGCGGGTGGATCACTCGAGGTCAAGAGTTCGAGACCAGCCTGACCAACATGGTGAAACCCCATCTCTACTAAAAATACAAAAATTAGCCAGGTGTGGTGGCAGACCCCTATGATCCCAGTTACTCATGAGACTCAGACAGGAGAATTGCTTGAGCCCAGGAGGCGAAGGTTACAGTGAGCCAAGATCACGCCATTGCACTCCAGCCTGGGTGACAGAGCAAGACTCCATCTCAAAAATTAATTAATTAATTAAAAAATTTTAAAGGCAAGATACAGAGTAGAGTGTAAAAGGCTGCAATTTGTATAAGCACAGAAAAATGCGGCTTTTTTTTTTTTTTTTTTTTTTGAGACGGAGTCTTGCTCTGTTGCCCAGGCTGGACTGCAGTGGCGTGATCTTGGCTCACTGCAAGCTCCGCCTCCTGTGTTCACGCCATTCTCCTGCCTCAGCCTCCCTAATAGCTGGGATTACAGGCGCCCGCCACCACACCCAGCTAATTTTCTGTATTTTTAGTAGAGACAGAGTTTCACCTTGTTATCCAGGATGGTCTCAATTTCCTGACCTCGTGATCCGCCCGCCTTGGCCTCCCTAAGTGCTAGGATTACAGGCGTGAGCCACCGCACCCAGCCAGAAAAATGCAGTATTAAGAGCACAGACTCGGCTGGGTACAGTGGCTCACACCTGTTATCCCAGCACTTTGGGAGGCCGAGGCAGGCGGATCACTTGACGCCAAGAGTTCAAGACCAGCCTGGTTTCACATGGTGAAACCCTGCCTCTACAAAAAATACAAAAATTAGCCAGACGTAGTGGTGCACACCTGTAGTCCCAGCTACTTGGGGAGTTGAGGTGGGAGAATCACTTGAGGCCAGGAGGTTGAGGCTACAGTGAGCCAAGATTGCACCACTTCACAACAGCCTGGGTGACAGAATGAGACACTGTCTCACAAAAAAAAGCACAGACTCTGGAACTAGGCAACTTTGGTTCAAATCCTGGCTGTCTGACTTAATAATGTAATCTTGAGCAAATCATTTAACCCTCCGTGCCTCAGTTTATTCACCTATAAAGTGGGCATTAATAATTACAGCACCTACCTCTCAGGGTTATGATGAACCTACCTCACTGAGTCCATACATGTAAAGAACTTAGTGTTAAGAATAATATTTATACATATGTATTTATTACATATAAACATATGTTGTATGTTTATATTTATATATACAGTATATAAATGTTTGCTGCTATTACTATTTTTAAATTATATTTAGTAGCGAGGGCGTCTCCCTATGTTGTCCAGGATGCTCTCGGACCCCTGGGCTCAAGCGATCCTCCTGCCTCTGCCTCTGCTTCCCAAGGTGCTGGGATTACAGGTGTGACACACTATGCCCAGCCTGCTATTACGACTGTTACTTGCTTATATATGTTTAAAGTATTTCTAGAAGGACACACAAGAAGCTGACAATGTCAGGAAGGGAACAGAGTAGCTGGGATGCTTATTGTAAAATCTGAATATTGAACTAGGCAAACAAATTAACTGCTCAAAAACTAAAGACAAGGCTGGGCATAGTGGCTCACACTTGTACTCCCAACACTTTGGGAGGCCAAGGGGGGAGGATTGCTTGAACCCAGGTGTTCAAGACCAACTTGGGCAACATAGCAAGACTCCATGTCTACAAGATATTTCTGAAAAAATTAGCTGGGTGTGGTGGTGTGCACCTGTAATCCCAGCTACTCAGGAGGCTGAGATGGGCGGATCGCTTGGGCCCAGAGGTTCAAGATTGCAGTGAGCTATGATAGCACCACTGCACTCCAGCCTGGGTGACAGAGCAAGACCTTGTCTCTAACAACAAGAATTAAAGACAAACAAAAAGTAAAGACAAAAGCAACAAGAGAAATAAGTTTCCACTGAGGGCTCTGTGCTTCCCTGTGCCACGTGCTATGCCCCTGCAAATGCCCACCCTGGGCATGGCCCCCTCCTCCCTCTGCCCGTGCCCCTCGCCCACCTCTGGGGTCAGCTGTAATCGCCTCCCTGCTCAGCGAGATCTTGCCGATGACGTCGTCGTGCCTGGAGGAAGGTGGGCACGTGAGGGTCCGAGTCAGGGGTCCCTTTGCCCCACCCAGAGAGAAGTGGGGGCAGGTGTCAAGGTCTGGGTGGGAGGGCACACCCTCAGGGGTGTGGACCCACATCCCCTCTCCCCTCAGGTGCCCAGGCTTGGGTCCCCAACCCACACATTCCAGTTTCCCCAGCCACACACCCGACGGTGTCCTCGTCCAGCACGTAGAAGGCCAGCTGGTGGAAATCCAGAGGCAGGTGCACAGTGTACTCCTCCCCCCAGAAGGGGCCCAGGCTCCTCCAGACAGTCGCTGTCCTGTGAAAGGAGGTGCAGGGGGCTGGGGGTCCTTGGGCCACACAGGAGGCAGACACCTGGAGACCCAGACACATACACACACACACACACACAGAAATCCAGACAAACACACACACTCAGAGACCCCCACACGAACCCGGCTAGGGGCCCAGACACGCACACACACCCAAGGACAGCCACTCCAAGATCCTAGATATGTACTCACCCAGGGACACTGGAGCATGTACCAATCCAGGCATAGACACACACACACCCCCCAACACTCACATACCCAGAGTATCAGACATACACCAGAGATCTCAACACACACACACACAGAGGCACATACACAAAACACACGCATGATCCTACACACACACACACACACACACACACAGGGCCCCAATACACAACTAAGGTCCCAGATACACAGAGACCAACAGACACGCACAGCGACCCGCAGAAACATATGTGCAGATATACACACACCGATTCACACTGAGACAGAGTCGCTCACAGATACGTCAAGGAGGCCAGAGACAGAGACACATTTACACATAAGCAGATACACATATGCACCCTCAGAAAGTCCTAAAAATATGTGCCTTTGTGTTTGGAAATACAGACACGAGGCACATGCAGATAGACACACAGAAAACAGACACAGTCATGAAAATAGACATATGTCAGGAACACAGAGACACACTCGGAGATCCAGAGACACACACTCACAGCTTACAATGATATAAAGCAGATACACATAGACACACACACACACACAGAGTCATACAAACACAGTCACTGACACACACACACACAATTCCATTCCTTCATTTGTTCATTCATTACTCCACAGACATTCACTTGGACTATGGGCCCAGCCTGTGCTGAGTTCCAGGGATCAGAGGAAGAGGTGTGAGGGTTTACCCCACAGGTCCCCCTTCCACAAGCAGGCGCTGTCTCCCAGCAATTAGGACATGATGGGAGAAGTCCTGGGATTGGAGTTAGCTCGATGGCCCCTGGTTGGGTCTTGGGGGTAGGGTCGGAGGGGATCAGGGAAGACTTCCTGTAGGAGCTAGTCAGGCAGCGTGGGGAGACACAACGAGCACAAGGACAAGTATTCCAGAAGGCTGGAACAGCATGGGCAAAGGCCCTGTGGCAGCAATAAGTTTGGTGAGCTGAATAGGAAGGTGACTGGTGGGAATGGGGGAGGGAGAGGGGCCAGGAGACAGGTGGTGAGCAGGGGACGGAGCACTCAGGGCTTTGAAGTACACAGTGAGCGGGAGGGAGGCACAGGAGGAATGGGGACCAAGACAAGCCCAGAAACAGGTGCACACGCACAGCATCTCTGCCCTGACACCCCTGCATGGGTTTTTCCCTTTACCCAGCAGAGAACAAAGATTCTGCTTTGCCCAGTAAAGACACAGCCACATTTGTGGATGCAAAGTTTGGTTCTCATACCTGTTGCTCCCTTCCTCCCTCCTTTCACCACACTGTGCCCTAAGAAAGAGTGCACATATGTGCACGCGCGCACATACACACACACACTGCTTTCTTCGTCCAGCCCAGTGGCACCAACCTCAGATGGACCCCCAGTGCTTCCTCCCAAATACCCTCTTTCCCCCAACCTGACCTTTCCCAGTCAAAGGTCTTCTGAACATTCCCCAGCTCCTGAGCTGAAAGGCTTCTTACAGCCCAGAGAGGGAGAGACAGCAGCCTGGGGTCACACAGAAAATCAATCTGTGGGGTTGGGGTGGTGTCAGGGACTGTATCAAGGGGCCAGCATGAGCACAGGGAGGACAGTGGAGGGAAGTCAGTGGAGAGGGGAGCTGCAGCTGGCCCCTCCCCCAGGCAGGCTCCCCACCCCCAGCTCTGAGCCCATCTGGACCTGAATAGGAGCATCCTGAATCCTGCTGTCTCCATAGGAACCAAGGCCTCAGCCACCCACCAGCCCACCCACCCCCATCAGGCCCCTGAGAGCTCTCCCTCGGCCTGCGGGGGTGGGAACCAAGCAAGACCCAACCTGATGTCCCCCTGCAAGACTCACAGACACCCCAAACATCCTCACACCCTCACATGTGTCCACACCAGTGCCTGTGTGACCAAATTGGCAGGCATTGGTGTTCACATGCATGTGCAGGGCAGCCATGTGCACGTGCATGTACACATACACTACACTGGTACACACACATGAGCCTGTGCCCTGCACACCCACGAGGACATATGCACATGGTCACAGGCGCTCACACTAGCCCCGAAACATCCCCCACCCTTGCAACTCACAAGCAGGCCCAGCTGGGCAGGTGCACACACAGACACACATGCACGCGCCCATGCACACAGATATCCCCAGTGCCCGCAGCACCCGGCAGGCCCGGAACCAGCCAGTCCAGTCAAGCGTGAGTTGCCCGCCCCCAGGGAGGCCACTGTAGGAGGCACAGGCTGGCAGCGCTGAGTCAGCCCCAGGGAGCCAGCAGGGACAGCATCAGGTCCAGAGGGTGAAGGCAGGGCTGGTTGGGAAGAGGAGCTGGCAGTCCCAGCTGTGCACAAATCACCCCCCTTCAGGCCTGCGAGTCCCCCTCAGGGTAAGCACCCCTTTAAATGTGAATTATTGGTCCCAGACTCCCCAGGTCTAGAAAGAGACCCTTGCCTTCCTCCTCTCCCCCCAGGCCTGGTGTCGCCACCCCTCACCTGGCCACCACCTCGTCGTCCACTTTCACTAGGCAGTAGGGGTCGCTGCTCCCAGACCTGCAGAAGGAGGGGGTTCAGGGAGGAAGCAGGTTGACAGGGCAGCCATGGGTGGAGGGTCCCAGTCATGACACAGGCAGGGGAGATGGACGCACAGAGAAGGGGACTTGCCCAGGGTCACACAGCAAGTCCAGCTCAGAAGTAGAACCTCAGGAGACCAGCAGAAGATGTCACAGCTGCCCAGGCCACCACATCTGTGCGCTCTGGGCTTCCACCCATAGAAATAGAATCGGGAGGCCTGAGGCCAGCAGATTCAGAGTCCTGGCCCCGAAAAGCCCAGTGCAGAGGCCCAGAGCATGTCAGGGGGAGCATCTTGAATGCCTGGCTTCACCACCCTCTGGCTGTGCCATCTCAGCAAGTCCCCTTCCCTCTCGGCCTCAGTTTCTCTGCTCTATAAATCAGGTGTGATGCTCACACACATACCTCCTGGGGGCTGGAGGAACTCAAATGCTGGGCTGGATCATGCTCTGGCCCCCAGCTCTCCCCTGCAGGGGCTTTAATGCTGTGTCCCCAGCTTTTCATTTCATTGGGAGCTTCCCTGGGGAGGGGACTCCCCATTCCTCAGCCCTCTACAGGGACAGACTCAGCGGACCCTCCCTACAGGCAAAGACCAGGGAACCCAGGCCTCAAAATCAACCCTCAAAATCTCTTAAGATGTGCTGCAGCCCCTTAAGTAGCTATAAGTCATCTGCCAATTCAGGCCAGCTCCATCCCCCCTTCATAATAACAGTCACCTGCAAATCCCAAGCTGTCTAACAGGCCCCTCACTTCCTCCTCCATCCCATCACACAGGCCTCCTTTGTCTTTCATCAGGCCCCGGGCCAGCCTCAGGGCCTTTGCACCTGCTGTTCCCTTTGCCTAAGACACTTTAGCCCTGATACTACCATGGCTGGCTCCTTCCTGCCATTCAAGTCTCAGTCCAAAGTCACCTCCTCGAGAGGCTGTCCCTGGCCACCACTGTCCTGTCTAAAATGACCTCTATCTAAAATCATCTTCTTTCTTCTTCTTCTTTTTTTTTTTTTTTTAAGACAGAGTCGGCCGGGCGCGGTGGCTCAAGCCTGTAACCCCAGCACTTTGGGAGGCCGAGGCGGGCGGATCACGAGGTCAGGAGATCGAGACCATCCTGGCTAACACCGTGAAACCCCGTCTCTACTAAAAAATGCAAAAAACTAGCCGGGCGAGGTGGCGGGCGCCTGTAGTCCCAGCTACTCAGGAGGCTGAGGCAGGAGAATGGCGTGAACCCGGGAGGCGGAGCTTGCCGTGAGCTGAGATCCGGCCACTGCACTCCAGCCCGGGCCACAGAGCAAGACTCCGTCTCAAAAAAAAAAAAAAAAAAGACAGAGTCTTACCCTGTCACCCAGGCTGGAGTACGGTGGTGCGATTTTGGTTCACAGAAGTCTCTGCCCCCCAAGTTCAAGCGATTCTCCTGCCTCAGCCTCCCGAGTAGCTGGGATTACAGGTGCACACCACCATGCCTGGCTAATTTTTTGCATTTTTAGTCCAGACAGGGTTTCACCATGCTGGCCAGGCTGGACTCCACCTCCTGGCCTCCAGTAATCCACCTGCCTCGGCCTCCCAAAGTGCTGGGATTACAGGAGTGAGCCACCGCGCCCAACCTCCCTTATTTCTCTATGTGTTTAGTGTCCGTCTCCCCACCTCCCTGCCACTTCCAAACTGTGAACTCCTGGGGAGAGTCTGTGTCCCCCTTTTCCCCACCTCCGCCCCCACATCTAGCATGCATTGGCCCTCCAGAGCTATTTCTGAATGACTGGGTTTATGGAGTGCTTTTTCTGGAGGCAGGGAGTAATAGTGGAGATAGGACTGGAATCCAATTTTATGGTCTCCCACTCGCGTTCTTAAACCAACGCCCCCTCTACCCATCCAAATGGCCCTCTCCCTCGATGCTCCAGCACCACTCCCTTGATCTCTGCCACCGTCTTTCTGTCCAGTTTGTATAGATCCACAAACGCCTCAGGAAAGAGGGATGTTGGCGCTAAGAGTTGGCTCCAACCTGAACCTATCTTGCTGGATAAGCCCTTCCCTGTGCCTCAGTTTCCCTCTCTAGACTCCTTCCCTTATCCCCCTCTGGCTGGACGCTCCAATGCCTCCATTTCCCTACCTGGCTTCTATCCCTGAACACTTTAGACAGGTGATGGTCCGTGTCTTCATGAACTTCTGCGGGTCCCACCTCTGAATCTCCTTCTGTGGAGTGCCCCAGGCCTCAATTTCCCCTTCTGGCTCCATCCCAAATCCATTGGACTGGGTAACCCCATAAGCCTCAGTTTCCCCATCTGGGCTTCACCCTCAGACACCTGTGGCTGGGTAATGCCCTGTGTCTCAGTTTCCCTCCCTGGGTTCTCCACCCCTAAGCTTCCTTTATGCAGGCTCCCATTCCTCAGTTTCCCCAACTACAGATGTGGAGTCAGATGGGCTGGGATCCCAGTAGCAGAGGGCTGGGAGACACGCCCCATCCTGCAGAAGCAGCCTGACCTCCAGGCCCTCCTGGGAGCCGAGCTCAGCACTAGTCAGCTGCAGGGCTCTGACGCATGAGGGCCTTATCAGACTCCTATCAGGGAGGGCAATGGTGGCAAGAGGGAGTGGCTTCTTCCAGACCCCTGATCTCTGCAGACTTGTGGCCTCTCCCACGGCCCCTGACTCAGCTCAAGCTTGGGAAAGCAGGCCCCTCAGCCATCGCTTGCCCAGTCTGGTTTGGGCATGGAGTAGTCAGAGTTCAAATCGCAGCTGGGTGATCTTAGGCAAGTGACTTTGCCGCTCTGTTCCTCAGTTTCCCCATTTGTAAAATAAGAGATGCCAATTGGACTATATGAAGTGTTAAGCACAGGGCCTGTCCATGCTAAGCCCTTGGTGACTGACTGCTACTATTTTTAATAGTAAAAACTCTAAAATTACCTGAAGAGGCCTCCTCCCAGGCCAGAATGGACGCCCCCAAAACCTGGCAATGCTTTAGGCAGAGTCTGGGCCCTTTCCCTTAGGAGAAGAGGGAAAAAACACACCCCACCTAAGAGCCCCCATGGCATCCAAGCCTACAGGAAGCCTACAGGAAGAGCCCCTTTGAAGAAGGGTGCTGACAGCTGGGGAAACTGAGGCACAGTGGCTGGACCCCCCCATCCCCAGCTGGGGCTAAGTGACTCCTCCCTACCCTTGCTCTAGGGCATGACCTATTTCATAGCTCACTGGCCCAGGAATTGGGGGCAGGAAGGGTGGTCAAGAGCTGCAGGAACCAGGCATGACTCAAGTCCCTTCTCCAGAGAAGCAGCAGGTTACCATGAGCCAGTGTCCAGGTGCAGGGGAGACACCCATCGCCCCCTCATGACCTCTCACCCGGACTGGTAGAGGGGCCAGAGCTCAGTGAGTGAGAACCCTGTTTCTGGAAAGGACTCCTTTCACCGCCTAGCAACTGCCAGGCCCCCAGCCTGGCCTCAATGCCCTAACAGTGTAGGCTGTCTCATTCCCAGGGGCTCTGAGGGGACATCTCAGAAAGAGGGGGGCTTGTCCAGTCACTGAACTGTCACAGCCCACACTCTGCTTCTCATTCAGGGCGTGTTTATTTGGAGTAGCCGATGAGGATGAAGGGTGGCAAAACTTGCTCTCAACAGCTGCCCCCTTGACACAGCTGCAGTGTTTTGGGGCTTGGGAGTGTCATAAAATCAGGCAGGAAAGTCCTCTCTGGGAGTCCACAGCTTGGGGAATCAGCACAGAGCTAAGATTGAACCTCGACACAGGCGAAGGCTCCCAATACATGCTCCTGCTCACCTGGGCCACAGGGGAACTCCTAACAGGTCTTCTACCCTCCCAGCTGGATGATAGACCCCAGGCAACCAGACGGGACTCGGGTCCAGAGCTCTCATTGCCCAAATGGAAACCAAGGCCCAGAGAGAAGCAGGTTCAAGGTCACACAGCACATGTCCTCCAGAGGATCCCACACCTGTCGCAGGTGCTAAGGCCCTCAGAGCCCCTCCTGGGCGCTAGGCCAAGCAGGAGGGGGACCCCCACACACACATTCTGCTGATTCAGCAGCTGCTGACTCAGCCCCCGGGGGAAGCATATCTCGGGACTTGGTAGTGAAGGGAGTCATAGGGTCCCCCAATCCCATCGCATCTGGCTGAGGAGGGGCTTGCAGCGGGGAGTTGGCTCTTCAAGCAGTTCAGCTCCCCAGGAAGGCCCACACGAGGCTGGGAGCCACAAGACTGGGGAGCTCAGGGCTTGGGGTAAAAGGGACCCTGGAGGGCCACCTGGTGACACTCTGCAAACCTAAGCACCAGATCCACACAGGATGTTGGGGCTTATCTGATCCCAGGCCCTCCAAGGGTCCTCCCCAGGGTTCGCTTGCTAGGCCCCCACTCCAGCCTGGAGAAGCCGCCTCCAACACATGACTGGACTAAGGAAGAGACCCCCCGGCTTTGTCCCTCCCAGATCTGACAGAATCTGGTCCTCTAATCCCCTCTTCAGCTCTGGAAGACCCCCTTTAATACATCCCTGGAACAAAGACATCCCCTCCCCTGCCCAGGGGTGGGGCGGGACATCTGCTAAGTCTAGGTGCCCCCCTCCCACCGGGACAGCCATGGGCATGGGGCCTCTCGCCCCTTTAAAGCGGATCTGCCCCAATACCAGTCTTAGACAAGAACCCCTCGCCCTCCTGCCAACCCGCTCTGGCACGCGGAAAGGACGATCCCGGCCCCACCCCAGGCCTTGCGCGCCCATCACCCCCAAGCGCCCGGGAGGTACTCACACGTCCTTGGCGGGCAGCGCGCGGCCCTCCACCACGCGAACATTCAGGGAGCTGCTCTTGGCCATGGCGCCTAGCCACAAACTTTCCAGGCAGAAGGGCGCTCAGGTTCCGAGGTTGGACCAGGGGACGTCTACATGTCACCTGTTTCAAGCCTAGCGCCCTGCCTCGGGGTCCCGGTGCCGCCTGTCCAAGACCTGGGTAGCTGGACGGGAGACTTCCGAAGGAGGAGAAGGTGGAGGTGCCTGGGGAGGGAGCGCCCGTCCGGACTCTACAGGTAGGAGCCTTGCTGCAAGCAGGAGGAGCGCGCAGGGGGCGCAGCGGGCTCTTGCCTAGGCGTCTGGAGCTCCAGGCAAGCGGGCTGGGCGGGCAGGGGGCGGGAGGGGCGGCCCAGGGACCTCCCCCCAATCCCGCCTCCCATGGGGTACCCCGCCTGACCCCGGCCCCCCTCGCGCGCCCTCTGCCGGCACCCCAGTCATGCGCGCCAGAGCGCACGGGCGGCGGAGACCAGGGTGCACTACCAGGTGGGGAGGGGCCCCCGTCCTGATGGGCGTGGCCGCTGGCTCCTGGTGAGTTGGCATTGGGCTCAAAAGACATGGTCTGTGTCCCCGCCTGTCCCTCATTCAACATATTCACACTTCTCCGCCCCCACCCCTCCTTGCCTACCATGCAGACACCAGCCTCCTCTCTCCAATCTCCGCGCCTCCGGTACAGGAGCAAGTATTATCGGTGGGTGGGAGGCGTCGCGAGAGAGGGTCGCATGTTCCCTGGGTCGCATGTTCAGAGTCAAGGGAGGGGCCTCGAACATCCCCTTCCATCTCGTTCTAGTTTCCAGTTAAACACAGAACCCAGACTCTGCTCTAACGTCACGGGCTGGCACTGCGGAGGAGGAAGCCGCGGCTGGATGGGGGAGGGGAAGGCTTGAAGGTAACCACTACAGCGATGATAAAAAGTCATCTACAGTTGTTTGAACACTTCATGGGTGCCAGGCACTGTTCTAAGCGCTTTACTGGAATTAGCTCATTTTTGCCTTCACAGATGTGCACTACACACTGCTGCACTATTACCCCATTACCCGCAGCTTATAGATAAGGAAACTGAGATTCAGAGGGGTTAAATAACTTGGCGGAGGGCTCACAGTCAGTAATTGATTTGTCTTCCCGGGTTCGAATCCTGGCTCTCCATTTGGTAGCTGTCTGGACTTGGGTAAGCCATTCAACCTCTCTGTGCTTTGGTTTGGTTTTCTCATCTGTTGAGTGAGGATGACATCGCATTTCAGTCACAGGATTTTGAAGGAGTTAAATGAGTTAATGAAGATAAAAGTCTCAGGACAATGACAAGTACCTAATACACATCCAGAAAGTGTTTGATATTCTGATTGTTGTCTTTTGAGGCGTGGCCCACGCGTCACCTCTCCTGGGAAGGCTTCCAGAATGCTCTTCCACTCCAGGCAGAGATTTTCTTTCCTTTTTCTCTGCTCCAGTGGCTCCAGGTTTGTACATTTCTCTGATTTTAAATGATATATGACAGGCAGGGCCTGTCCCAGGACAGATCTGTTCACACACTTATTTCTCCCTGTGAGTTCGTTGTTGACCTGCCCAAGACCTCTTAGAAAGGCCAGGCACCAGTGGGAGTGCCCCTGCAGATTGAGTGCAGGAGCCGACGCCCAGACCGGCGGGACCAGGAGTGCCCTGCCCGGCTCTGCCAGCAGCCCAATGGTCTGCTTCCCAGTCTCCCTATTTGACTCCCCACCCAGCACCCCAGACAGGCTGATGAGGAACTCAGAGCCCTGGAATTCCTTCCCCAGCTGGTGGCTGCCTGGTGAGTCTCTGACCCACCAGAGATGGGGTCTCAGTTAACCCCATCTGGGAAATGGATCTAGCAGAACAGGCTCCAAGGCTTAGAAGTATTGCAACATCCTCAGCAGGGCATGAGGGGTCATCCAGGGTTAGATCCAGAACAATAATAGCCCAAAGGAGTCGTTAAAGACCCCCTCCCATTGTGATTTATTTTTATTTTTATTTTTAGCCCAGCTGGAGGGCAGGGGCTCCATCCTGGCTCACTGCAACCTCCACCTCCCGGGTTCAAGTCCCTGCTTCAGCCTCCTGAGTAGCTGGGACTACAGGCACCCACCACCATGCCCGGCTAATTTTTGTATTATTAGTAGATTTTTGTAGCTTGTATTTTTATATCACCATGTTGGCCAGGCTGGTCTTGAACTCATGATCTCAAGCAATCCACCTACCTCAGCCTCCCAAAGTGCTGGGATTACAGGCGTGAGCCACCGCGCCTGGCCCACTGTGATCTTTATCAGTTACCCCAAATCCTCCCCCAAAGAAAAGATACCACCTAAGGTGGTGAGGGGAATGGTACTTACGGTATTTGCTATGTAACTGCAGCTTTAAGACAAGAATCCTGCCCCCTGCCCCCGCCGCCCCCCACCACATACATTTAGTGGAAACTACCGTTTGAGCCTTTTTCTTCCGTGAGCCTGCAAAGACCTCAGACAGGCCTCCAGATCCCCAGGACCCCTGTTGGAACCTCCCGATGATGGAACCTGAGGGGCCTGTTCCTACAGCCCCCATGGGATGCCAGCCAAACTGCCACGCAGCAATCTTGGCCCATCTTCCAGAGCTAAGCAGGAAGTCACATACCCAAACACCCTTCCCCAGCTCCCCAGGGGGAAATACCAAGGATATAGACTGTGCCAGCTGGGCCCCCAGCAAGCCAGCTCTGTCACCTGTGCAATATCTGGAGTGTGACCCCACAATTTGCCTGGGGCACTGGCCACACTCCCCAAACTTTCCACATGGCCCAGCCATTTCCTGTTGTTCTGAGAAGCTCTGACTTGAAACTAGCAGGGAGTTGGAGGTTGCCTAGGGCAGTCAATGTCAAGGAACCAAAGTGGGAAAGGCAGACCAGAGAGAGTATGTGGCCTGCGGGGGACCATCCAGCTAGGCAGGGCGAGGGCAGGCTCGTGATTCTCCCAGGGTTATTATGAGAGTTAATCTCGAGGGCAGAGTAAGGCACTTAGCATCATTCCTGGCACATAGTAGGTGCTCAAGGAATGGCCAAACCCCAACCCCAAGCTCCTTAAAGGCAAATTCATAACCATCTTCTTGCCATCTCCCTCCATAGTCTAACACTCATAAGATACACACAGCAGGTGCTTCATAAAGACTTAAGTGGGGAGAAATGCTGAGTTCAGGGTTTACCAGAAGAAGGTTTAGCATCAGGCTGACCTGGGATTGAACCCTGGCACCTGCACTTCCAAGCCAAGTGTTCTTGGGCAAGTGAGTTACTCTCTCAGTGCCTCAGTTTCCTCATCTGTAAAGTGGGGATACTGATGGCATCCACCTCTAGAATGAGCATGAGGCTGGAAAAGAAATAAGTGCCAGATGTTTAGCACAGCCTGGAATACTGCAAGCACTCAATAAATGTCATGGCCATTGTGGGACGTCCTGTGCCTGATACTGAGCCCCATTTGGTGGCTTAGCTCTGAGGCTAGGTCCTGGAGACATTGCCCAGGTGAAATGCAGGTCCAGCCCCAGATTCCAGGCATGGACGAAGGCCCACACTTCAGTGGCCAGGGCAGTTTCAGATCGCTGAGCTGGGGGAATCTGAGGATTTTCATCCTGGCTGAGAAATCTGATACAGAGCTTCCAAGGTCAGGGCTCCGGCCTTCCCAATGGGCCCTCTGTCCAGGACAGGCTGAGTCTTCGCTTGATCTGAGATGCTGGGCCCGGGGCCCAGGGAGGGCTCACAGACATGGAGGAGAGAGGGCTCCTCATCCCAGAAGAGGGATCAGGACTGGGCATGGTGGGGTGTCCTGGAGCCTGCTCCCAACGGCACTGGAGAGCCGACTACGCTCATAACTTTCCAACTCCATGTTTAGCCATATCACATGGGAACTTGAAATTGACTAGGGTAGGATTTACAGTATGGAAACTGGAAAAAGCTACATTTGTTTCTGAAAGCCAGTTTCCCAATACACTACTAGGCACAGGAATCCCTAGTCACATAACTCTCTAGATACCGTTCCTGAATTCAACACCCTTAAGACTTTTCTCATATCCTCCCAATCTGCTCCCCCAACACACACTGCCTTTGCTTGATCAGTCATTTCCCTCAAGAAGGCCTTTATAGGACCAGGCATGGTGGCTCACTCCTGTAATCCCAACACTTTGGGAGGCTGAGATGGGAGGATCGCTGAGGCAAGGAGTTTGAGACCAGCCTGAGCAACATAGCAAGACCTCGTTGCTACAGAAAATTTTAAAATTAACGAGGTGTGATGGCTTGCACCTGTAGTCCCAGCTACTCAGGAGGCTGAGGCAGGAGGATGGCTTGAGCCCAGGAGTTCAAGGCTGTAGTTATGATAGTGTCACTGTACTCTAGCCTGGGCAACATAGCAAGACCCTCTCTCTTAAAAAATAAATAGATAGGCTGGGCATGGTGGCTCACACTTGTAATCCTAGCATTTTGGGAGGCTGAGGCAGGAGGATCACTTGAGCTCAGGAGTTTGAGACCAGCCTGGGCAGCATAGTGAGGCCTCGTCTCTATTATATAATTCTTTTTAATTAAATAAGTAAATAAGACTAGGTGTGGTGGCTCATACCTATAATCCCAGCATTTTGGGAGGCCGAGAGGGGCAGATCACTTGAGCTCAAGAGTTAGAGACTAGCCTGGGCAACATGGCAAAACCCTATCTCTACTAAAAATATAAAAATTAGCCAGGCATGGTGGCATGTGCCTGTAATCCCAGCTACTTGGAAGGCTAAGGCGCAAGAATTACTTGAACCTAGGAGATGTAGGTTGCAGTGAGCCGATATCGCACCAGTGCACTCCATCCAGCCTGGGTGACAGAGCAAGACTCTGTCTCAAAAACAAATAAATAAATAAGTAAAACTCCTCCCAATAGGTTAATAAAGATTATAAGAGATGGTGGTGGGGGGAAGTAAAGCACAGATATCAATGTAAATGAATACTGTATAGCTCTCTCAAAAATGTTCTCAAGGAAGATTTAATAACAGGAAAATACTGAAAAAGCATAATGGTGAGGAAAAGGTATATACAACCATATACACAGTGTGAGTCTGAGGCCATAAAATATTCTATGCATGTATGTATAAGATCTTTTGTTGAACAAACGTGTATTGAGTGCCTACCACGTACTAGATGGTAGGGATATAGCGAGGTGCAAGTGAGGGATAAGACGGCCTGGCGCCGCTCTCCTGGGGCTCTCAGTAAAATAGGAAAGCAACAAAAGTAACACAGCTCAATAATATACTCACAGAGAGTAAAGAACGATGCGAAGATGATGGAGCAGACATGGGGGCTACAGCTGGAGCTGGAGGGATTCCTTACACACTATAGCATGTACTTTTTTTTTTTTCTTGAGGTGAAGTCTTGCTCTGTCACCCAGGCTAAAGTGCAGTGGCACGATCTCAGCTCGCTCTGTTGCAGCCTGGGTGGCTGGAGTGATCTTGGCCCACTGGGAGGTAGAGTGGCACCTCTGCCTTCTAAGTTCAAATGATCCTCCCACCTCACCCTTCCTAGTAGCTAGGATTATAGGCGTGTGCCACCACGCCCAGCTAATTTTTTGTATTGTTGTTGTTGTTGTTGAGATGGACTTTCAATCTGTCCCCCAGGCCAGAGTGCAGTGGGGCAATCTTGGCTCACTGCCACCTCTGCCTCCCGGGTTCAAGCAATTCTCCCAAGTAGCTGGGATTACAGGGGTCCGCCACCACACCCGGCTAATTTTTGTTTTGTTTTGTTTTGTTTTGTTTGAGACCGAGTCTCACTCTGTCACCCAGGCTGGAGTGCAGTGGCACGATCTCAGCTCACTGCAAGCTCCGCCTCCCGGGTTCACTCCATTCTCCTGCTTCAACCTCCCAAGTAACTAGGACTACAGGTGCCCACCACCACACCTGGCTAATTTTTTGTATTTTTAGTAGACATGGAGTTTCACTGTGTTAGCCAGGATGGTCTCAATCTCCTGACCTTGTGATCCACCTACCTCGTTCTCCCAAAGTGTAATTTTTGTATTTTTAGTAGAGACGGGGTTTCACCATATTGGCCAGGGTGGTCTTGAACTCCTGACCCCCAGGTGATCCTCCTGCTTCAGCCTCCCAAAGTGTTGGGGTTATAGGTGTGAGCCACCACACCCAACCCCATGTGCTTCTTTTATCATCAGAAAAGGATTCATGGTCCCTCCAGCTTCTAAAAGAACCACTGTCCCAAGCCATGTGCAGTGGCTCTCACCTGTAATCCCAGCACTTTGGGAGGCCGAGACAGGAGAATTGCTTGAGCCCAGGAGTTCAAGACCAGCCTGGGCAACATAGCAAGACCCTGTCTCTACAAAAAACAATTAAAATTTCGCTGGGTGTGGTGGCACACACCTGTAGCCTCAGCTACTCCAGAGGCTAAGGAAGGAGGATCTCTTGAGCCCAGGAGTTTGAGACCAGCACTGGGCAATGTACTGAGACCCCATCTCCATACATAAATAAATGGAATAGTTGTCCTTTATTTGTATTTCCACAGTCTCTGAGAAGCCCTTGCAGAGGAGTAGGGAAGCAGAGATGCTCCCCCAACCCCAGGCCCCAGTGGCACCGCGGTGTGACCTTGGTCTCTTGCTCCCTTGTTTTGTGGCAATTTACATGCTCCTCTTACCTTCTAAATGTCAGGGACAGTGTCTGATTCATGTTGAGCCTCCCACACAGCTTGGCACACTAGAAAGACTCACGACACGCACACCGGGTTAAACAGAATTCAGTTCCCCTGGAGGGCTGGAACTTGGCCTCTTTTCATGTGATAACAGTCATATTATTTTTCACTTCCTCCCTCCCTACAGTGCCTAGGAGGGTGGCTTCATCATTGCCAATTTACCACCTGCCCAGTGTACTTACACACCCAAGCCAGGAGGCCTGTGTCCCCTCCTGGAAAGTGGCACCTTTCCTTCTGTGGCCAAGACCAGGGCAAAGCAGACACGGGCCTCGGCCTAGGCTGGGATGACGAGTTGTTCTTTGTCTCAGGAACACAAAGCCCCGTTTGTGATCGCTGGGCATGATTCTGGGCAGGGAGCCACGTAGGACAGGAGGCATCGGTGGGAGGAGTGGGCAGGAATTCCCAAACCCCCTCCTGCAGGCTGGCTGCCGAGGAAGCAGGGCCCCACAGGTTCCCTCCTCCCAGGGCCTGAAAACAAGGTGTCTGTCTTTCAGTCAGCACCCCCACTTCCTCCTGCCTCAGCCCCACTCCCCAAAGTTCTCCCCACACCCCACCTTGGAATGGAGAAGTAGAAAAGGGGAAGGCACAGAAGCATGAGATGGGTGGGTTGGGGGATATTTCCAGAGCTTTTCAGCCAAGAGCAAGGCCGGTATGAGCTGTGTCCTGCTGTCACTCAGCGTCCCCATCCTCCAGGAGGTAGGGGCAGAGGCAGGAAGGAGGCAGAGCTGGCAAGAAACTGGGACTCCCACCCCGAAGCATGGAGGGAGGGCTTGGGAACAGCACCTCACTGAACAGAGAGGAATGCTGAGGCCTGGGTAGGTGGGTGGATTGGCTGGCTGCAGAGAAGAAGCCACAGCCCCAGCCTTCTAAGAAAAGTGGTTTGTGCAAGGACTTTTTCCCCTCCCTTAAGCTATGAGCAGCTCCAGGAGAGGGAAGTTGAATGCTTTTTTTTCTTTTTTTTTTTTTTTTTGAGATAGAGTCTCTCTCTGTCATCCAGCTTGGAGTACAGTGGTACGATCTCGGCTCACTGCAACCTCCTGGGCTCATCCCTTCCTCAAAGAGGCCTGCCTGCCCCCATGCTTGCTCTCTAGGCCTCTCCTCCTAACCCATCACATATCTGCAGGGTGATTTGATTCCTCTGACTTCTCCACTGGCCTGTAAGCCCAGGAAGTCAGGTTTTGTCTTGTCCCCTGCTATATCCTCAGCATTGAGCACAGTGTCTGGCATAGGGTAAGATGCTCAATAAATATTTGCAAAAACCACTTATAAAACCACATAATGGCCAGGGGCAGTGGCTCATGCCTGTATCCCAACACTTTGGGAGGCTAAGGTGGGTGGATTACCTGAGATTGGGAGTTTGAGACCAGCCTGACTAACATGGAAAAACCCCATCTCTACTAAAAATACAAAAAATTAGCCGGGCGTGGTGGTACATGCCTATAATCCCAGCTACTAGGGAGGCTGAGGCAGGAGAATCACTTGAACCTAGGAGGCGGAGCGCCGAGATTGTGCCGTTGCACTCCAGCCTGGGCAACAAGACGGAACTCCGTCTCAAAAAAAAAAAAAAGAATAGAAATTGCTGGTGTGGTGGCTCACGCCTATAATCTCAACACTTTGGGAGGCTGAGGCGGGAGAATCACTTGAGCCCAGGAGTTTGAGACCAGCCTGAGCAACATAGCAAGACCTCATCTCTACAAGAAATTTTAATAATTACAGCCCTATACGGTGGCTCATGCATGTAATCCCAGCACTTTGGGGGGCCAAGGCAGGTGGATCACCTGACGTCAGGAGTTCGAGAGCAGTCTTGCCAACATGGTGAAACCCTGTTTCTAACGCCTGTAATCCCAACACTTTGGGGGACCAAGGTAGGAGGAGGCAGAAGTAGGAGGCTCTCCTGAGGCCAGGAGATCAGAACCGGCCTGGGCAATGTAGTAAGACCCCATCTCTACAAAAAAATTTTTAAAACTTAGCCGAGTACAGTGGTGTACACCTGTAGTCGCAGGTACTCAGGAGGCTGAGGTGGGAGGATTGCTTGAACCCTTTTAGTCCAGGCAACAGAGTGAGACTCTGGCTCTAAAATAAATAAATAAGTAAAAACTCAACAGTTAAAAACAATCCAGTTAAGACACAGGCAAGAGGCGTTTCACTGAACTGAACACATATTTTACTGAGGAGGATATACAGATGGCAAATAAGCACATGAAGAGATGTTCAACTTCATTAGCCTTTAAAGAAATGCAAAGTAAAAACACAATGTGCTATCACTACACACATGTCAGAATGGCTAAAATAAAAAAATAGTGATCACAGCAAAGATGCAGAGACACTGGATCATTCATTTGTTGCTGGTGGAAATGTAAAATGTGCAGCCCCTATGCAAAAGAATATGAGAGTTTTTATTTAGTTTTTTATTTAATTTTTAATTTTTCTTTTTTTTTTTTTGAGATGGAGTCTTGCTCTGTCCCCCAGGCTGGAGTGCAGTGGCGCCATCTCAGCTCACTGCAACTTCTGCCTCCTGGGTTCAAGCAATTCTTCTGCTTCAGTCTCCCAAGTAGAGTAGCTAGGATTGCAAGTGTGCACCACCACACCAGGTTAATTTTTGTATTTTTAATAGAGATGGGGGACTTTCACCATGTTGGCCAGGCTGGTCTCAAACTCCTCCTGACCTTAGGTGATCTGGCCACCTCAGCCTCCCAAAGTGCTGGGAGAAGTGCTCGGCTCACTCTGTTGCAGCCTGGCTAGCTGCAAGAATGACGCGAGTCACTGTGCCTGGTTGACAGATTCTTTAAAAATGAAAAGTCACTTACCATACAGCCCAACAATTGCACTCTTGGGCATTTATCCCAAAGAAATGAAGGCATAGGTTCACACAAAAAGTAGTACATGAATCTTCATGGCATCTATCTATCTATCTATTTATCTATCTATCTATTCTTTATATATATAATTTATATGTATATATATTTTACATATGTATGTATATATTTTGGAGACAGGGTCTCACTCTGTCACCCAGGCTGCAGTGCAGTGATGTGATCACAGCTCACTGCAGCCTTAACCTCACAGGCTCCCGCCTCAGCCTCCCAAGTAGCTAGGATCACAGGCCTGTGCCACCAAACCCAGGTACTTTTTTTTTTTTTTGGAGAGACAGGGTCTCTCTATGTTGTCCAGACTGGCCTTAAACTCCTGGGTTCAAGAGATCCTCCTGCTTCAGCCTCCCAAAGTGCTAAGATTACAGGCATGAGCCACTGCACCTGACCCAGCTTTACTCTTAATAGCTTTATGCTTTATTCTTAAAAACTGGAAACGAGGCCGGGTGCGGTGGCTCAAGCCTGTAATCCCAGTGCTTTGGGAGGCCGAGACGGGCGGATCACAAGCTCAGGAGATCGAGACCATCCTGGCTAACCCGGTGAAACCCCGTCTCTACTAAAAAATACAAAAAACTAGCCGGGCGAGGTGGCGGGCGCCTATAGTCCCAGCTACTCGGGAGGCTGAGGCAGGAGAATGGCGTGAACCCGAAAGGCGGAGCTTGCAGTGATCTGAGATCTGGCCACTGCACTCCAGTTTGGGCGACAGAGCGAGACTCCGCCTCAAAAAAAAAAAAAAAAAAAAAACTGGAAACGACCCAAATGTCCTTCAGCCTGAATGGTTAAACAAACTGTGGTACACCCATACCATGGCATGCTGCTCAGTAATCCAAAGGAACAAACTATCGATACATGCAACAACCAGGATGGATCTCAAAGGAATTATGCGGAGTGAAAAAAGCCAATCTCAGAAGGTTACGTACTGAATGATTCCCTTTCTCTCCCCTTTCCTCCCTTCCCCTCCCCTCCACTCCCTTCCGCCACCCCTACCCTGCCTCCCCCTTCCTTCCTTTTGAGACAGAGTCTTGCTCTGTCACCCAGGCTGGAGTGCACTGGTGGGATCATGGCTCACTGCAGACGCTGTCTCCCAGGATCAAATGATCCTCCCACTTCAACCTCCCGAGTAGCGGAGACTACAGGCACGTGCCACCACGCCTGGATAACTTTTGTATTTTTTTTTGTAGAGACAGGGTTTCATCATGTTGCCCAGGCTAGTGTCAAACTCCTGGGCTCAAGCGATGCTCCTGCCTCGGCCTCTCAAAGTGTTGGAATTACAGGCGTGGCCACCGTGACTAGCCAATTCCATTTCTCTAACATCCTTGACATGTCAAAATTATAGAGATGAAGAACAGAGGAATGGTTGTCAGGGCTTAGGGAGGGGAGAAGCGGGAGACTGGTATGCCTCTAGTGAACCTTGTGATGAACCATTCTGTATTTTGACTACAGTGGTTGTCACATAAATATACCTGTGGCAAGGTTGCATAGAACTAAATATACACACACACACATACCCATGAGTGCATGTTAGAATGGTGAAATCTGAGTGAGTTCAGTGGGTTTTACTAATGCCAGCTTTCTGATTGTGATATTGTACTGTAGTTACGCAAGATGTTACCACTGGGGGAAACCGGGTGGAAGGGATATGGGATCTCTCTGTATTGGTCCTTAAACTGCATGTAAATCTACAGTTATCTCAAAAATTAAAATGTAATCTAGGCCGGGTGTGGTGGCTTACGCCTGTAATCTCAACACTTTGGGAGGCAGAGGCAGGTGGAGAGCTTGAGCACACAAGTTCAAGACCAGCCTGGACAGTATGGTGAAAACTCACCTACAAAAAATACAAAAATTAGCCGGGCGTAGTGGCACCCAACTGAGGTCCCAGTTTCTTGGGAGGCTGAGGTGGGAGGATGGCTTGAGACTGAGAGGTAGAGGTTGCAGTGAGCCAAGATCGTGCCACTGCACTCCAGCCTTGCGGTAGAGCCAGACCTTGTCTCAAAGAAAAAAAAAAAAAAATTAAACCATAATCTATACTACAACACAACTATTAAAATGACCTTTTTTTTTTTTTTTTTTTTTGAGACAGTGTCTCACTCTTATCACCCAGGCTGGAGTGCAGTGGTGCAATCTTAGCTCACTGCACCCTCTGCCTCCCAGGTTCAAGTGATTCTCCTGCCTCAGCCTCCCGAGTAGCTGGGATTATAGGCACATGGCCCCATGCCTGGCTAGTTTTTGTGTTTTTAGTAGAAATAGTAGAAACTGGGTTTCACCATGTTGCCGGGGCTGGTCTTGAACTCCTGACCTCAGGTGACCCACCTGCCTCAGCCTCCCAAAGTGCTGGGATTATAGGCGTGAGTCAACACACCCAGCCATAAAATGACTTTTTAAAAACTGACAATACCAATTGCTGATGAGGATATGGAGCAACTAGAACTCTCGTACATTGCTAGTGTGAATATAAAAATAGTACAGCCACCTTGAATAACAACTTGCAGTTTTTTATACAGTTAAACATACACTTACCATATGACACAGCAATACCACTCTGACGTATTTACACGAGTGAAATGAAAACTTATGTTTGCACAAAAACCTGCACATGAATACAGCCTGTATTTGCAAGTGCCCAGAACTGGAAGCAACTCATCTATCTTTCATCTGGGGAATGAATCAACAAACTATAGTATTCATAACATAATGTACCTGGCAATGAAAAAGAATGAGCTACTGATACACATATCAATATGAATGAATCTCAAATGAATATTACTAAGTAAAAGAAGACAGACTCAAAGGGCTACTAAGTGTATACAGCAATTTGATGTATGATGTCCTGCAAAAGGTAAAACTCGAAGGACAAAGAATATGTAGAAGTTGCCAGAGGCTGGGGTGGAGGGACGGGTTGATTATAAAGGGGCACAAGGGCTTTTTGGGGTGATGGAAGTGTTCTGTATATTGATTGTGGTGGTGATTACATGACTTTATGCATTTGCCAAAACCCATAGAACAGTATATGGAAAAAGTGACTTTTACTTTTTGTAAAAGATACCTTTATGTTTTTAAAAATTAAGAAAAAAAATGAAGGCCGGGCGCGGTGGCCCAAGCCTGTAATCCCAGCACTTTGGGAGGCCAAGACGGGCGGATCACGAGGTCAGGAGATCGAGACCATCCTGGCTAACACGGTGAAACCCCGTCTCTACTAAAAAATACAAAAAGCTAGCAGGGCGAGGTGGCGGCGCCTGTAGTCCCAGCTACTCGGGAGGCTGAGGCAGGAGAATGGCGTGAACCCGGGAGGTGGAGCTTGCAGTGAGCTGAGATCCGGCCACTGCACTCCAGCCCGCGCGACAGAGCGAGAATCCGTCTCAAAAAAAAGAAAAAAATGAAGCCAGGCAAGGTGGCTCATGCCTGTAATTCTAGCACTTTGGGAGGCCGAGGTGGGCAGATCGCCTGAAGTCAGGAGTTCAAGACCAGCCTGGCCAACATGGCAAAACCCTGTCTCTACTAAAGACACAAAAAACTAGCCAGATGCAGTGGTACGCACCTGCAATCCCCAGCTACTCCAGAGGCTGAGGCAGGAGACCCGCTTGAACCCAGCAGGCGGAGGTTACGGTGAGAGGAAATCATGCCACTGCACCCCAGCCTAGGTCACAGAGCGAGACTCCATTTCAAAAAAAAAAAAAAGAAAGAAAGAAAAAATGAGATCATATCTTATTGTAACTTCACATCAATCTGTGCAGAAAGATAGTGTGTCCAATTTAATTTTTAAAAATGCTCAAAGATAAAACGTACATTGTTTTAGTTCTTTTTAATTTCATAGATATTGATTGATTGATTGAGACAGGGTCTTGCTCTGTTGCCCAGACTGGAGTGCAGTGGAGTGATCATAGCTCACTGCAACCGCAACCTCCTGGGCCCAAGTCATCGTCCTGCCTCAGCTTCCCGAGTAGCTGGAACTACAGACACACGCCACTACCCTCAGCTAATCTTATTATTTTTTGTAGAGATGGGGTCTTTCTATGTTACACAGGCTGGGCTGGAACTCCTGGGCTCAAGTAATCCTCCCACCTTGGCCTCCCAGAGTGCTGAGATTACAGGCATCAGCCACCGCACCCAGCCCTAGTTCTGTTTTTTGAAACATGCTCTAACAAAATCCTTAGGAGTTTTTTAAGCAGTGTAGGATTAAAAGGAACTATAGGTTTTTGAAACACCATTGCTCTACATTAAGAAAATACATTTCTTTGAATGGAAAATAAATTATTTAAAATGGAAAATAAAATGACCGGAAGCAGGGAGGACAAGATGCTAGCGTTTGTTGCTTTGAATTGAAAAACCCAAGGGTACTTTTCATATTACTCTGAGTACTTTTCCCTAGTACCACCCACCTCCCACAGGGCTGTCTTAGGGATTAATTTAGATACTATAGAGTGCTGAGCATAGCATCCAACCCACAGTAAAGCCCAAACCATTGGTTGGGCGTGGTGGCTCATGCCTGTAATCCCAGCACTTTGGGAGGCCAAGGCAGGTGACTCACTTGAGGTCAGGAGCTCAAGACCAGCCTGGCCAACATGGTAAAACCCCATCTCTACTAAAAATACAAAAATTACTCGAGCATGGTGGCGTGCACCTGTAATCCCAGCTACTCGTGAGGCTGAGGCATGAGAATCGCTTGAACCTGGGAGGCAGAGGTTGCAGTGGGCTGAGACAGAGCGTCTGCACTCCAGCCTGGGTAACAGAGCGAAACTCCATGTCAAATAAATAAATAATAAATAAATAAATGCCCAAACTATCTCAGCTTCTCCCATCCCCCAAGTCCAGACCATCCCTTCTAAGCTGGTCTATGAGGTCTAGGAGGTCCTGATGGTCTCCCTTTCTCTCCCTAATCAGTCTGGGGGCTCCCTGAGAAATAGCCAGAGGAGCCCCATCGCCCATCACCAGGACAGGGAGTGGCACCTCAAAGGGCTGGGAGTGAGTGACTCCACCCAGGGCCTGGCTAGCAGTGGGTGCCCAGGAATTATTCTTTCGAGCCATTGACTGAGTACACACAAGTGTGGCCCTGATAGTGAGGCTATCCTACCCAACCAGAAGAGGTTTGGGCAAACGTGGGGCACTAAGAGAGGCAATTTCTTGGCCAAGGGACCCCCATCCTCTCCATTGCATACCCGATTTGATGGGGTATTACAGGCCTCTCCAGGAGAGGCAGAGGTGCTCCTTTCCTGGCAGCTCCCTCCCTCTCCCTCCAATTCCCCAGGCCGCAGCCAGGCAATGGAATGTTGTGTGGTTGGTTGCCAGGCAACCAGAGCCTGCTGGTGGCTGCCTTCTGGGAGAGCTGAGCAGGCTTCCACACCAGGCTCCACAGAACCCCCAGGGTCTCCTAGGCTTATGCAAAACTCCAGCTGGTGGAAAGAAAGCTGGGGCAATTGCCAGAAGGATGGCGGTGCCCTGGGAGGAATATTTCCGACTGGCTTTGCAAGAGAAACTGTCTACGTGAGTGGGACATAGAGGGAGGGAGGGAGGGCCAGCAGGAGGGCGGAATCCCTTCTTCCTCACCTCCTGCATCCTGGCTTCTTTGGGCAGATCACAGTGGGGTTACTGTCCCCACTTCACAGAGGAGGAAACTGAGGCTCAGGGAGAAACCAAGACATCACTGTGGTCTCAGGGATCATTCCTGATCCCCCAACCCTAGCTGAGATCCGGCTGAAATTAAATCATTCAAACCAAGCTGGGAAGGAATTATTCTATGAAATCCTGCTCCCCAATCCACCCCCAAAACTGCATTTTCAGGAGGAACAGAGGAAGCTTTTTCTGTGCCTCCTTCGAGTTCAGCAGCACGGCCTCAAGTCCCAGCCTCAGTATTAGCATCTGTAAAATAGGGAGGGGGGTTTCCTCCTGGACCATGGCTGGGAAAACCTTGATGATTACACATTAGTCATTCCTTCTGCTCTCCCTTTCTCCTGAGGCGCTGAACTCCAGAACCCCACTGCCTCCTGGGCCTCTCCCTGCAGAGGTATCAGGCATTTGGGGCTTGGCCATAGCAGGGAGCTGGTCTCCCCACCCGACCTGCTCTCCTGCAGACTGCCCTGGCAGTAACATCCTTCCGGTTCCTGGGGTCACCTCTGACCCATTTCTCATCCTCCTCCCCATTCCATCAGTTCTGCTCTCACCTCCCGCCACTGCTGCCCTGCTTGGAACCACACTATCTCTGGAATATCCCGTGGCACCACCACTGGTCTCCTGCAGCTGCCCACTGTCCTTGCTCCTCACAGCAGCCAGAAGGACCCCTCCTCTGTCTAAAACCCCCCACTCCACTCCCACTTCACTTAGAGTCAAGGCCAAAGTCTCCACTCACCATGGCCCACCGCAGTTGGATTCTCAGCCCCTCCCTGCTCCCAATTCCCATCTTTTTCCTCCTCCCTCCCTCCTCTGCACCCACCCTAGCCACACCAGGGTCCTAGAATCTCTTCCCTGGAGATGTCCACGTGGCTTGCTCCCTCTTCTTCTGCAGGTCTCTGCTCAGATGCCACCTCCTCCCTGTTGAAAGATTCCTTTAGTCCGCTTAATTTTTCATCTCAGTGCCTACCATGTCCTGTCATTCTTTAATATTATTATTATTATTATTTATTAGCTTGATCTTCTGTGGCTCCCAGCAGAATGCCAGCTCATGAGGGAACAGGGATTTTTGTCTGTCCTGTTCACAGCTGCACCCCCAGTCCTACAAGGGTGCCTGGCCCAGAGTAGGTGCTCAGGACAATTTGTTCAATGAATAAAGAATTCAACCAGGTTGCAGTGGCTCACGCCTGTAATCCCAGCACTTTGGGATACCAAGGCGGGTGGATCACACGAGGTCAGGAGTTCGAGACAGCCTGGCCAACAGGGTGAAACCTTGTCTCTACTAAAAATACAAAAATTAGCCAGGTATGGTGGCATGCACCTATAATCCCAGCTACTTGGGAGGCTGAGGCAGGAGAATTGCTTGAACTTGGAAGGCGAGAGGTTGCGGTGAGCCAAGCTCATGCCACTGCACTCCAGCCTGAATGACAGAGTGAGACTCCATCTCAAAAAATATGTAATAATAATAATAATAATAATTCAACCAGATATGGTGGCTTATGCCTGTAATCCCAACATGTTGGGAGGCTGAGGCAGGAGGATTGCTTGAGTCCACGAGTTCAAGACCAGGAAATAAAGCGAGACCTCATCTTTACCAAAAAAAAAAAAATTAGCCAGGTGTGGTGGCACACGCCTGCAGTCCCAGCTACTTAGGAGACAAGATGGGAGGATCGCTTAAGCCCAGGAGTGAGCTATGATTATACCACTGCACTCCAGCCTGGGTGACAAAGCAAGACCCAAAAACAGGTCTCAAAAAAAAAAAAAAAAAAAAATAAACAGCCAACAGGTGGCTAATGGGGCACTCCAGACACAGTGGTGAGATGTGGGGCCCTGAAACATGCTTCCTTCACCCCCACCTCCTACTTGAGCCTCTTCAGAAAGCTGCCAGAGCAGGCTGAGGATTACATTCCACCAGTGCTGCGTCTCCTGGAGAAGAGGCAAGAGCTGGTAGATGCAGACCAGGCCCTACAGGCCCAGAAGGAGGTGAGCCCCGACTACTGTAACGAGGTGGTGAGCCGGCGGATGGGAAGTGATGGAGCCAATTTATTAGTGACAAGGTCTGAGACAAATTCATTTTACCACTCCAAGCCTTGATTTCCTCATCTGTCAAATGGGGATGAAATGAGACCAGTTGTTGGTGCAAATAAATTTGTGAGCATTGAGTATGTGCTGGGCACTGCATTAAGACCTGGAGGTCGCCAGGCGTGGTGGCTCAAGCCTGTAATCCCAGCACTTTGGGAGGCCGAGACGGGCGGATCACGAGGTCAGGAGTTCGAGACCATCCTGGCTATCCTAGTGAAACCCCGTCTCTACTAAAAAATACAAAAAACTAGCCAGGCGTGGTGGCGGGCGCCTGTAGTCCCAGCTACTCGGGAGGCTGAGGCAGGAGAATGGCCTAAACCCGGGAGGCGGAGCTTGCAGTGAGCTGAGATCCAGCCACTACACTCCAGCCTGGGTGACAGAGCGAGACTCCATCTCAAAAAACAAAAAAAAAAGACCTGAAGGTCTTACAATGGTCCCTGCCCTTGTGGTGCTCACAGTCTAGAGAGGAAAACAAGTAAGTGTTCAGGTGGTGACTGCTGCAGGGAAGAAGCACTGGGCAGGGGTTGTGGGAGCCCAGAAGAAGGCCCTACCTCCCCGTGGGAGTGGTCAAGGAGGGCTTTTTGGAGGAAGTAATGTCTTGGGGATTGCTGAAGGGCAAGTCAGCTTATCCAGCAAAGGCGAAAGGGATAAGGAAGGAAAAACAGGCAGAGAAAAACCATACACAAAGACTGGCTGGAAGGCAAGAACCAAACACAGGTGGTTAAGCGGCCGGAAGACAGAGTATGGGAGGAGAGAGGGTAAGATGAGGCCTGAGGGAAGCACAGGGACACTGGCATTCTGGGGCTGGAGGAGGGTGTTTCGGCTTCATCCCTGGGTGATGGGAGCCACGGATGGGTTGAGCAGGGAGCAGCCACAGATCAGGGACAACAGGTGGAAGGGGTTAAGTGTGAACCTGAGAGCATGGGAGGACCCGGACCCCCAAACCCACACAGACAACCCACTCCTTACCCCCAGGTGTTCCGCACCAGAATGGCAGCTCTGAAACAGCGCTGGGAACAGCTGGAACAGAAGGAGCGGGAGCTAAAGGGGTCGTTCATCCGCTTTGACAAGTTTTTGCGGGTAGGTGGAGACTCCTGGGGGGGAGGCGGGGTCTATGGGTAGCAGCTCACACCCCCATAGGAGCCCAGCAAGTAACAAAAAGAAGTGGTTTTCGTCATGCAAAAGGAAACGGCGGGAAACACACACGCCGATTAAAAAAAAAAAAAAAAAAAGCGGGCGGGGGAATTGGGTGAAGAGCCAGCTTCCGACCCAGGCCTGCAGGCTGCCCCTGGTTTTGCATGCGAATGTCAGGGCAGGATGGAGGTTCCGAACTCCCTGCCAGCTCCCGATTCCTGAAAATCGCCTTCTCCCCACCTTACTCCCCAGGACTCCGAGGCCCGGCGCAATCGCGCTCTGCGGAGGGCGGCGGAGGAGCGACACCAGGCCAGCCGCCGGGAGGCGGAGGCGCTGGGTCTGCGGACCCAGCTCCAGGAGCTACGGCAGGAACGCGCGCGGCTGCAGCGCCGGCTTAAGCGCCTGGAGCCCTGCGCGCGCCTGCTGGAGCAAGCGCTGGAGCTGCTGCCCGGGGTGAGTCCTGGGAAGAAGGCTCGGAGCTCGGCGCCACCGCGCGGCGCTGAGTGGCTCAGGGACGGCTTCGGACCGGCGAACTACTGTAGCGCTGAACTACTGGAGTTCTTGGCGTGCATGCCAAGAACTATCGCTTATGGAGCGCTCACTGTATGCCAGGGATACGCTTTAGTTTTTGTGGTTGTTAGTTTTGGAGTATTTTTAAGACAGTGTCTCGCTTTGTCACCAGGCTGGAGTGCATTGGCGCGATTACGGCTCACTGCAGCCTCGACTCCTGGGCTCAAGGGATCCTCTTGCTTCTGCCTACCAAGTAGCTGGGACCACAGGCGCATGCCACCACGCCTGGCTATTTTTTTAATTATTATTTTTAGTAGAGACAGTGGTCTTGCTATGTTGCCCAGGCTGGTTTCGAACTCCTGGGCTCAAGCGATCCTCCCACCTTGGCTCCCAAAGTGCTGGGATTACAGGTGTGAGCCACCGCCCACGTTTTGTTTTTGAGTCCTCCCTAAAGTCCAGTGAAGTGAGTCCTGTTATTGTCAACTGTCAACCCCCTTTTACAGCTAGGAAAACTGAAGATTCAGAAAGCTAACACTGGCCGGGCGCAAGTGGCTCACGCCTGTAATCCCAACACTTTGGGAGGCCAAGACTGGAGGATTGCTTGAAGCCAGGAGTTCGAGACCAGTCTGGGTAACATAGAGTGACCCCTGTCTCTACAAAAAATTAGCCGGGAGTGGTGGTGTGTGACTATATCCCAGCTACTCTGGAGCGGAAATGGGAGGATCACTTGAGCCCAGGAGTTCGAGATGACAGTGAGCTATGATCACGCCACTGCACTCCACCCCAGGTGACAGATCGAGACCTTGTCTCTAACAAACGGAGGTTGACATTTAAGTCACTTTCCAGAAAGATTATTCCAATAATAAGGAACGCCGGCGGCCAGGTGGGATGGGGAGGGTAGGGGACTGCAGGCCCATGTGAGTCCCTTCCCCGCCCCCAACTCTAGTTCCAAGAGGTCCCGGAACTGGTGGCGCGCTTCGACGGCCTGGCCCAGACACAGGCGGCGCTGAGGCTCAGGGAGCGCGAGCTGCTAGCGGAGCTGGAGGCGGCGCGAGCGCGACTGCAGCAGCTGCGGGACGCCTGGCCGGACGAGGTGCTCGCACAGGGCCAGAGGCGGGCGCAGCTGCAGGAGCGCCTGGAGGCTGCCAGGGAGCGTACGCTGCAGTGGGTACGGCCCGCCCTCCGTCGGGGGCGCTCGGGACCCCAGGCTTCCACAGCCGGGCGGGGAGGAACGCCAGGGCTGATGAGGACAGATGGGGCAATGCGTACCCCAGAGGGTCCGCTGCACTAAGGAGGGGATCTCAGGCATCACTGAGCCCTTTCGGGCATGAGGCCCCGCCCTATCCGCCGGCACAAGGTTCCTGCAACCCTCTCCCGAGAGCACCTCGGGAGGTGCCTGACTGGCAGAAATGGATTGGAAGAATGCCGGGCGCTGTGGCTCATGCCTGTAATCCCAACATTTTGGGAGGCCGAGAGGGGCGGATCACCTCAGGTCATGATTTCGAGACCAGCCTGGCCAACGTGGTAAAACCCTGTCTCTACTAAAAATACAAAAATTAGCCAGGTCCACTGGCAGGCGCCTGTAGTCCCAGCTACTGGGAGGCTGAAGGAGGAGAATCGCTAGGTCCCAGGAGGCGGTGGTTGCAGTGAGCTGAGATCAGGCCACTGCACTCCAGCCTGGGCAACAAAGCTAGACTCCATCTCAAAAAGAAAAAAAACAAAAACAAAAAAATGTGGCTGTGAAGAGAGGGCAGCCCGCCTCGGGCCAGTTGCCATAATTGGGAGCAGGGTGGGTGTTCTCCAGGAATCCAAGTGGATTCAGATTCAGAACACAGCAGCGGAGAAGACTCTGCTCCTGGGACGCAGCAGGATGGCCGTGCTCAACCTGTTCCAGCTAGTGTGCCAGCGTCAGGGGCAGCCGCCCACCCTGGACATTGAGGACACGGAGGGACAACTAGAGCAGGTGAGGGCCCCTCTTTATAGCATCTCCAGCCCCCAAACACTCCCTCTTTGGAAAAATTAGGTACCTAAAACCCCACAGTTAGCAACACCTTCTCTGGGTTAAGCATGGCCCTCTAAGGTCAGAGCCCTTGCCCCAGCTGTGGCTCGATCACCACGCGGGCGCCAGGTCTAGGATGGATTCCTGAGGGTGTCTTGGCTCTGACAGTGGCCAGAAGAAAGCCATGCCCCTCTCTGCGATGAAGCTAGACTCTATCTCAAAAAGAAAAAAAAAAAAAAAAGTGGCTGGTCTCAATGCCCTCCCTCTACCAGGAAGGCCAGGGTTTGTGCTGAGTCCCTCTTTTCTCACAGGATCCAACAGCCCACACATGTGGCAACAACTGTAAAAAATCATGAGGTCCAGACTTGCTCTTCATTAATCGCTGGCCCTCTGGCTCCCTGCTTCCTGCACAGAGAGGCCTCAGCTTCCGCAGGGAGGGTGAGGGTGGGGTTAGGTTGAGTTGTGTGGCGTAGAATGTGACATAGGCTTTTTTTTTTTTTTTTGAGACAGAGTCTAGCCCTGTGTCACCCAGGCTGGAGTGCAGTGACACGATCTCGGCTCACTGCAACCTCTGCCTCCTGGCAATTCTCCTGCCTCAGCCTCTCAAATAGTTGGGATTACAGGCACACACCACACCTGGCTAATTTTGTATTTTTAGTAGAGATGGGGTTTCACTATGTTGGCCAGGCTGGTCTCGAGCTCCCAACCTCAAGTTATCCTCCCGCCTTAGCCTCCCAAAGTGCTAGGATTACAGGTGTGAACCACCGCACTCAGCATGACATAGGTTTACAACGGAGGGAGATTTCAGACTTCAAACACTTCTTGTTTCTAGTGGGTATACCCAAAGCGTGGCCCCTTTGAGAAGTGGAGGCAAAGTAAAGGGAGGCATCCCACCTTTTCCCCAACCCATTCCCATTCCTGTTCTGCCCAATGGCCAGGATTCCAACCGAACACCAAGATCTGGAACCTGGGAATCTGCTTCCCCCCTCCTAGTTGGTTGGATGCATCAATGCCACTGTTCTTCCCAGCCTGGCCTGTTACCTGGTTACCTTGTGGCACGAGACTAGCAGAAACACAGGCTTGATGTAAACAGGCAAAAGTCAGTCCCTTTTCTTTAAGTCCAACTGGAGTAGTGGAAATTAAGAAGGAACAAAATCTGTAACCGGTTGTAATTAATTAGTTGTAAACAACACTGCACTAGGACCAGATCATCTCTTTTCAAAATCAACTCTGCCCGTCAGGGAGAAAGGCTCCATGGAGGGACACTATGCCTTTTCCCACCTCCCAACACTCCCTGGCCTCCGGGCCTGGGACTCACACTGTCCTGCGGCTGCCAGAATTCAGTAACAGCTTCATTTATTCATTGCATTTTCATTATTTTTCCAGTTGCCCCTAGTTAGGACAAGGGGTAACTATTTTTCTCCATTTTTGGTGGAGATAAAGTTTCCTTCTCAGTTGCTGATACGATGACACATATGAGAGGAGCCCACAGATGGTTGTAAGTTCACCCTCAAGTCCTAGTTTTTACAATGGATCCATGGCATTTATTAAGTTCATATTCATAAAGAAGTTAATTAAAACACAATAAAGGACGGCCACCCATGGAGATAAGAGTAGATCACAAACCAATGAATATGACTGATCCAGTTACAAGAAAATAAAGCCGACTGATGTAAATGAAAACACTAATTGGATAGTGCAGGTGACAGCAGCAAGGAAGCTGTGAAGGTGTCTGCTCACGCAGCAGTTGGGAAGGTTGGCTTGAGGCTTTTAAAACCCAGAACGGTTTAGGATCTCAGTCACCGCCTCTGGGAACCACCATCATTGCTGTTCTTTTAATGAGGGGGTCTCCAGTCCCCACCCGGCCTTTTGGCCTCCCCGCGTGTTGAGGGATGGGGGCTGGACAGTGACTCTGGGGCTGGGATGTGACTTTGTGTTGGGCTCCCCCCCAGGTGAAGCTGTTCATGCAGGACCTCTCTGCCATGCTGGCTGGCCTGGGTCAGGCTGAGCCTGCGGCCCCTGCCTCCTAGCCCTGACCCAGGTGAGCAGCGGGAGAGGGGATCCCCGAGAGACCCTGAGATAGGAGGGCCCACATTTCCATTGGGGTGTGGACTGAGTGGCTCTTCCTGAATCCGTTTCCTCATTGGGAAGATGGGAGGGCTGTGCCTGTTCAGAGTGCTGTGGGCCTGCCATGAGGGGCACATAGCAAGCACTCAGTAAGTGCAGGCCCTGATGAGGAGGTGATGGGAAGGTCAAGGGGCTATGTGTGGGGCAACTGCCTCTAAAATGAGATCAGACCAGGCCCTCCCTGCCAGGGTGGCTGGGGCATGAAAAAAGCTCTTTGTCAGGTCTCAGCAGGGTCCATGCTAGATGAGAGATCACCAAGGCCCCTCCGCTATGGACTCTGCCAGGTGAGGGGCCCAGCCTGAGAACTCAGCTGCTGGGGCCACCCTTGACCTTCTCAGAACCTCAAACAGGGGGTGGGTGGTGAGAAAACAGAGGGCAGGCCAGGTTCTGACCTCCAGGTGTGGAAGGGCTGAGTTAACCTCTTCATAGCCAGAGGGGAGCAGCTGTGCCCTTGCCCCGGGGCTGCACCTCCTGTTCCCCTCCCACAGCCCACTCCCAGCTGCAACCATGTCCCGGTGGGAGGAAGGGGGACCAACTCCCACCTCCGGTACCTGGCTTGTGCTCTGAGCCTCAATTTCCTCATCGCTAAATGGACACAGCAGCAGAACCTGCCCTGGGGAGACCCACAACTCCTCTGCCACGTTAGCTGGGATTTTAGTACCTGGGTCTCTCCATTCCAACTCCCCAAGTAGACCGCACTCCTGGCCCACCAGCAGTGCTCAACAAAGATTTATTATATTAAAAATTCCATCGCCAAACCCTGAGGCACTCAGGGCTCTGACTGGTGCAGCCATGACCTCTGAACCCAGAACACATGGAAGCAGCAGCAGCTGAGTTGCCAACTCAGGTCTTGGCCTGCCTGGCTTTGCTGCCGAACTCCTACACACCCTTCAAGGCCCTGCTCAAACGTCTCTGTCTTAGGCTGACGCAGCTGCTGCCCTTCCGTGGCCATACAGTGCTCCTTTTCACGGACGATGGCTCCTGCAGGGAGTGCCCCCAGTCCCAGCACTGGGCCAGGCACACAGTGGTGCACAGGAACGTCTGCCGATGCCCACCCTAAGGCCAATCAAGGAGCCACGGGGCTGGGTCCCGGTCCTCACATCCTCTTCCGCATCTTGCCCTTCTTGGAGCGGGTGCCCCGGCCGAAGGCGCCCTGCTGCAGCTCCTGGACGCGGCGGCGGTTGCGGGCAGAGAGCTGCTTGAGGCCACCACGCTGCAGGAAGCGCAGCTTCTGGGCCCGGCGCCGCTGCTTCAGGATCTGCTGCTTGGTCTTGAGTTCCGGACGGACGCAGCCTGCAGGGGTGCCTGGGGTGCGGGGCTGGGATGCACCTGCTGGGACAGGGATCCAGGGAGCTCAGCTGTTGGGATCACTCCCAAGATCCCCTCCTCCCAGAAGCTTGCAGACTCCTCCCCTGTCCCTACTCCTGTTCTGTGCTTATTGCTGTGGCCCAGTGTCTGTACACAGTAGGTGGCTAATAAAGTTTTAGGCAGCCTCATGGAGTGGTCAATAACATGGGGCCAGAACTGCTGGGGTTAAAATCCCAGGTGTGACCTCTTGGACCCTGGGCAAGTCAGTAAACGGCTCTGTGCCTCAGTTTCCCCATCTGTGAATTATAAATCACAGCACCTCCTTCATGGGTGAAGAGAAAATGCATTTCCATGGTATAAAGTGCTCAGAACAAGGCCTGGCCCACAGTGAGAGCCTTTTAGGCATGACTGTTACTATTAAAAATTCTCCAACCAAGGAGTGTATGTTTCCACAGCACATCTACTTCTACTGCACGCTCTGAGGTCCCCCATAGTAACCAAAACAGACCTCAGCCTCTGTCTCCATGGACACCATGCTCTAGGCTTGTTAGATGAAAAAAGGGTGTAGATGAACCTTCCTTTAGGTGGGAGAGGAATCAGAGAAGGCCAGAGAGGGAGAGGGACTTGTCTGAGGTCACACAGCAAAGCAGCAGCAGCAGAGGTCAGCGGCCCTGCCCTAGCCCGACAGGTGGGCATCAGGTAGTCCATTCTTCTAGTTCTCCGGGAGGCAAGCACCACCCTCCCTGGCTCCCACTAAGTCCTGTGTCCTCCTCCTCCTCCCCATTCATAACAGCAGCCTCCCCAGCGGTCCTAGAGGGATGACCATTGGGGTGTTCCCAGCTGTCTCCAGTGGAGCCAGGGTGTCTCGCAGGACCTATCACCTCCAATGAGGACAAAAAGGAAGAACAGCTGTTTTCTCCCAAAGCCCATAGGTCGCCCCCGTCTCCCCAGCCCCTGCCCGCCCACTGCACAGCACTGCTCACAGCAGAAGCTGCTGTTTCACCCAGGTAAAAACAGGCTGAGAAGTGAGGTGTGGGTGGTCCCCACCCAGCCACGCTGACAAGGAGACACTCCCACAGATGGGAGAGCTGGAGGGGGAGGAGCCACAGAGAACAGGCCCAGGCAAATGAACGCAGGCTCACAGAGACACCCAGAGAAGGCAGTGACCAGCCCCAGAAGGTGGAGGGACACTGCAGGGGCTAACGCCATCTGAGAGAGACCCAGGACATGGTCCCAAACTCCCCACTCCCCAGGGAAGGCCCCAGGTGGAAGCCTTGGGCAGCTGGGTGACTCAGGTTCAGTCACAGCCCTCATAAGGCACCTGTTTCCTGGCCTGTAAAATGGGTATTCGCAGTCATCTTGCCTCCCAGGTCATGTGTGGCCTTCCAGGATAGATCCTGCCCGCACCCAGCAAGTGGGAGCCCCTCCCTGACAGCAGCCCTTAAGCACAGGCTCTGGCAGACAGAGCCGGCTTCAAATCCACCTTAGCCTTTTACTGGCTGAGGGACCCAGGCCAGATCAAAGAGGTCGAAGTCCTCAAATGACCAAATATTCTATTTGCCAACCCACATTTCGAGGAAGTATCTTCCTCAACATCCCCCATGATCGCCTCCTCCCGGAACCAAAGCTGCTTCTGACTGCGTCTTTGGTGACATGAACTTCCCCACAGCATTGCTAAAAAGAACGTCACTCCTGAGGATGCCACAGGGGTTCAATTCATGCCCACTCTGTCAGGTCGAACCACAGGCAGATGCCATTTTTGCAGGTGAAAATGGCCCACATAGCAGCATTCCCACAAGGTTCCACCTCCCGAGTTCTCTAGGATTTTAGACAACAGGCTTAACAGATGAACAGGGCATCTACCAGAAGTCATCCCCGTGGCTTCATCTGTGAAGTGGACAGAGGTCGGGGACAAGGCACCTGAGGGGCACGGTGCTTCCCAGCGCCTGTCAGGTGATGCTCGTGACCATCAGAGACCGGGATAGTAGGAAGGGGAACCTGTAGGTGTGGGGGTTGGGTGGGGGGATCATGGAGGGACCCAGGGTTTTGGCAGCATACCCCAACACACCGAGCTCTGGGGCTCTGCAGTAGCCCCTGCACCCGTGCCTCAGTGTTACCCTAATCTGACCATAACTGCTCTACCTACCTGTGCACCCATACTCCCCACCCTCCCTGGCTCTCACCTTGGCCACGGCCTCGCTTCCCACCTCTTGGCTCTGGGCCTCGCCGGTCAGATGCTCCTTCTTCGTCCGAGTCACGATCATCAATTTTCTGTTTCTGTTTCCACTTCTGATAGCTGGGAAACCTCGTTAAGGAAGCTGCGTGAAGCCTCTGGGATGGAAGAAGGCTCCTCCCCACACCGCCCCAGCAGACACAGTTCTGTTATCCCAGTCGCGGCTGAAGCTGCTCAGCCCCGCCCCCCGCACACAGGTCCCACTTATTGGAGATGCTGCTGCTGAAGCTGCTGGGCCCCGCCTCCAGCACAGGTCCCACTTATTGGAGATGCTGCTGCTGAAGCTGCTGGGCCCCGCCCCCAGCACAGGTCCCGCTTATTGGAGATGCTGCTGCTGAAGCTGCTGGGCCCCGCCCCCAGCACAGGTCCCACTTATTGGAGATGCTGCTACTGAAGCTGCTGGGCCCCGCCCCCAGCACAGGTCCCACTTATTGGAGATGTGGCTGCTGAAGCCGCTCAGCCCCGGCCCCGCCCCCAGGTCACACTTAATTGGAGCTGCTGCTGCTGAAGCTGCTCGGCCCCGCCCCTCCCCGGCCACGCCCCTCAGGATACAGGTCTCGCTTGTAGGAGCTGTTGATGTAGCGGCCACTCTCTGTCTTAATCTTCTTCTTGTCTTCCTGTCCTGACTTTCCCACAAACCGCTTCTTCTTACGGTCCCTGCAGGAGAGGGAGTTGGGACGGCTGCCGTGGAGGGAAACGCTTGGAGGGCGGTTCCCGCTCAGGGCCTGTCTCCTCACCCGACCCTCTTGTCAGGTTGTTGGAGCATTAAAGGAAAGCAGTGCAGCCATGTCTGGCATGCAGTTGGCGCTCAATAAAGGTCAGAGGACTGCCGCCAGCACTGGGGCCTGGCTCAGGGACAAGGGCCTCCTGGAGGGTTTCCCATCCCCTCCCCCTTCCCAGCTGTGACCCTTGGTTGAGTCACACACATTCTCTAGACGTTAGAGTCCTCCTGAACAAATGGGTCCTGAGCTCTGTCTAGAAAGACTTGCCAGCAAAAAGGATAGACGGGGTCAAGATCTCTGTGGTGTGTGATCAAATCAAGGGGACAGGACAGCCAGGGGCCATCACACCTGCTGTGAGTGGTCACACGGGGGACAGCCAGGTCATAATCCGGGCTGTACAGGATCAGATGGGAGTAAGGACGTCAGGGAGTTCACCCTGCCTGCTGGCATGAGGGGCAGCTCACTCGCTCACTCACCCGGGGCATGGATGGGCGGCTCACTCGCTCACTCACCCGGGGCATGGATGGGTGGGTCACTTGCTCACTCCCCCCGGGCATGGATGGGCGGCTCACTCTCTCACTCACCCGGGGCATGGATGGCGGCTCACTCGCTCACTCACCCGGGGCATGGATGGGTGGGTCACTCGCTCACTCACCCGGGGCATGGATGGGTGGGTCACTTGCTCACTCCCCCCGGGCATGGATGGGCGGCTCACTCTCTCACTCACCCGGGGCATGGATGGGCGGCTCACTCGCTCACTCACCACTTGAGCTGCTGCCGGCCCCTCGTCAGGTTCTGGCCTTCGTCCCCCATCAGGTCCAGGACAGCGCCAGCCGCCTGCTGCTCGAAGGCTCCCCCTTCCCCGCTGATGCTCAGGCTGCAGAGGGAAAGTGGGAGACATAACTGGATTGATGGGATCCAGCAGACCCGCCTGCCCCACCCAGGACCCAGCCAGCCACTCACCCCCACTCGCTGTCGAAGTCCTTGGGCCGGTAGGGGATGTAGAATTCCTGGTCCCGCTGCCAGGCCTCCTCCCTCCGCCTCTTGGCTCCCCTGTTGGGTCCTGACCGCTGCCGCTTCTGGCCCATGACCTCTGAGAAAATGTCCTGGCAGAACGCAGACCGAGGCCCAGCGTCATGCCTGTAGCCCCCTGGGGAGTCCCCACAGCCTCCCTACCCACCACCCCGGCCACAGGGGCAAGTGGCTTCCCGGGGACTTTCAAAGCTTCACTTTGCCATTTCTTAGCTGGGTGACAGTGTCTCCTGTGGGACCCTCAGTTTCCTCATCTGCACACACAGCTCAACCCCTGCCTCAGGGACCAGCAGAGGCAGGACAGCTAGGTGAGGCGGAGAGTGCCAGCCAGGGGAGACTCAACTCCCCATTCCAGCTCCGCGCCCCAGGCTGTGTAACAGCTGGCCCTGCCCCTCTCTGCGCCTGGCCTGCTCTAAACAATGTGGACTAGGTCAGGGGTCTCCAACTGGTCTTCTAGGCTACTGAACCCTCTGTCTAAACAAAACATGAGAGAGGGACATCCTGTGGGACACGCAGGCCCAAGACCCACCCACCAGGTGAACGGGACACTTCATGGTCCTCCCTCTGAGTGAGACTCGCACGTCTCACTGCAGAACCCCTGATGTGTTTGGTGGCTGGTGATGCCCTGGACCCCACTGAGGGTGTCATGTTGTACACAGCTTCTCAGGCTAAAGATCTAGCCCCAGTTTTAAACGAAGGACAGTGGACAAGAACCATACCCCGACTCTGCAGATGGGAAGCTGACAGCATCCACCTCCATCCACTGCTCAAAGCCTCTAGAACAGCCTCACGGGCTGCTGCGACTTAGCCACCCCTTCCCTGTACCCCAGGTCCAGGGTCCCCAGGGTGGAACCTGTACCTTCACACTCTCTCCCGCCTCTTCCTCCTCCTCCTCCTCTTTCTCAGGCTGCTTCTCCTGCAGTGCTGGGCGGCTCGGGGCTGGGCCCACTGGGCCCTCCTGCTGCTCCTGCCTCCCCTGCTGTCCCTGCTGGAAGCGGGTGATGGCCTTGCAGTCCTTCTGCCGCTTGGCGCGCATCACCTGACTGCACAGGTCTCGGCTGGAGGCGTTGATCTCAAATATAGTCTGTGGAGGGGACACCCAGTCCTTTGCCCATCAGCCTCCTACCCCTAACCCCACCCTTACCACTTGGTGGGCTCCCTATGGGCATTCTTCCCCAAGTCTTCCCCAGTGTCCAAGGTGGGCACTCTCATTATCTGCACTTCACAATTAGATAGACCCAGGCCAGGCGCAGTGGCTCATGCCTGTAATCCCAGCACTTTGGGAGGCTGAGGCAGGCGGATCACTTGAGGTCAGGAGTTCAACACCAGCCTGGCCAACACGGCGAAACCCCATCTCTGCTAAAGATACAAATATTAGCCAGGTGTGGTGGTGGGCACCTGTAGTCCCAGCTACTGATGAGGCTGAGGCAGGAGAATCACTTGAACCCAGGAGGCAGAGGTTGCAGTGAGCTGAGATTGCACCACTGACCCCAGCCTGGGTAACAGAGCGAGACTCTATCTCAAAAATAAAACAAAAACACAAAGAGAGACCCAGGCCAGGTAACATGGCTCACGCCTGTAATCTCAGCACTTTGGGAGGCTGAGGCAGGAGGATCACCTGAGCCTAGGAGTTTGAGACCAGTCTAGGCAACATGGCATGACCTCATTTCTACAAAAAATAAAAAAAATTAGCCATGTGTGGTGGCATGCACCTGTAGTCCCAGCTACTCAGGAGGCTGAGATAGGAGGATCACTTGAGCCCAGGAGGTCAAGGATGCAGTGAGCCATGACTGCACCACTGCACTCCAGCCTGGGTGACAAAGTAAGGCCCAGTTTCAAAAACAAACAAAAACAAAAACCCAGAGAGGGTGAGTAACCAGCCCATGGTCACACGCTAGGAAAAACCACAGCTTGTCAACCCAAGTCCATTAGACTTCAAAACCGGCGCTCTTAACCATGACAGCTCCTCTCCTGATCCCAGCTGGCTGGCAAGCTTACTCACTCCCGAGTAGGGTTTTCCTTTTGTGCATCCCCTTCCATATGCACAAGACGGGGTGCCTAATGGGAGTCAACAGTTGGGAAGGAGGGAAGGAAGCTCAGGAAAACCAGCTCTTCAGGCCTCTAACAGACCAGGAGCATGTCACTTCCCCTCATGAACCATCTGTTAAGTGCTAGGGAATGGCTGCCCCATGCGACCCGCTGTGGGCCAGCAGGGATGGTTCCAGAACAAGGGGCATCTCAAGAGAGGCTGTCAGAGCCAAGGCTGCAGGTTAAGGAGATATAAGCTCAGATGAAAATCCCTGCTGGGGTCCTGCTAGGGGTCAGGACTGCAATCTGAGTCATGGCACCACCGTTGTCACTGTGTGACCCCAGGCCACGGGCCATCTGTCTCTGGCCTCCACTGAGCCAGGACTCAGAGCGTGGTCTCCGCCCGGCCCCACTCACCGCCCGGGAGCGGTAGTTCTTGATGCTGTCCACCAGCCTCAGCCGCTGCAGCTCCTCCTCCTCAAAACGTGAGCCTGGTGGGAAAGCAGTGAGGTGTCAGGCTGTGGGTGGGGTCAGTAAGACCCACCTGCCACCCCTGGCCTGTAGAAGGACTCACTGAAGAGGGGGTGCAGGCCCAGCCCCACAAGGTCCAGCTCCTTGGCCCTCTTGATGGACTCGGGTGAGGGCGCTGGGCGCGAGCGCACATACTGCTGCTGGGCGTTGTCGGCTACGCGGGCCAGGCCCCGTAGCTCCAGCGATGCCTCCAGGGTGCTCTGCAGGCCACTGTCCTCCTCGTCCACCACACTCTGTGGCACCCGACCCAGCATGCCATCCACACCGGCCGCACCTGCACCCCACACAGCACCTTGTCAGGGGTCTTTCAGCCTGTCCACTGCCCGACCACCATTCCTGGGTCTCATCCTGGCTCCAGAATCACAGGTAAATGGCTAAAAAATAATCACTGCAAAGAACACCAGCACTTAAGGAGGAGCTAGAGAGCCAGACACTTGAATACACCGACAGGGGTCAACAAACTGCGGCCGGCCGGCCAGCTGCCTGCTGCTTCTGTAAATAGCTCTACGGGAGCACAGCTGCACTACTCGCTTATGCATGGTCTCTGGCTGTTTTTGCACTACAAGGCCAGGGTTGAAGAGCCACTCTGGATCACATGGCCCACAGAGTCTAGAATATGTACTATCTGGCTCTAAAAACAAAACTTTGTTGGCTGGGCACGGTGGCTCATGCTTATAATCTCAGAGTTCTGGGAGGCTGTGGCAGGAGGATCACTTGAGGCCAGGAATTAGAGACCAGCCTGAGCAATGTAGTGACCCTCCATGTCTACAAAAAAATTTAAAATTAGCCGGGCATGGTGGTGTGCACCTGTAGTCCCTCAACTACTCAGGGGGTGAGGCAGGAGGATCACTTGAGCCCGGGAGCCCAAGGCTGCAGTGAGCCATGATAGCGCCACTGTACTCCAGCCTGGGCGACAGAACAAGACTTTGTCTCTCTTAAAAACAAAAAGCTAAAACAAAAAACAACCAACAGCAACTTTGCTGACTCCAGCATTAGAAAGTCAATTTCCACAGCAACCCCGTTCTACAGATAAGAAAACTGAGGCTTAGTGAGGTTCAGTTACTACCAGGACTGTCACATGAGTCAGTTGCAGAGACAGGATTCAGTCTAGGAAGAGTCCATACTAGCAACAGCAATACTTATGGTAATAAGTAACAGTAACAGTAAGAGCAGAGGATGCCGAGGACAGCCAGCGACAGAGGCTTCCTATGTGCAAGCTCTGTGCTGAGTCCATCACCATCATCTCCTTTACCTCACACCAAAAATATGAGGAAAGTACCTGCTTTCTTTTGTCGTCACGTTCTGACTTTCTACTACAGAACATCTACAACTGTAAGCCAGGCACGGCGGCTCACACCTGTAATCCCAGCACTTTGGAAGCCTCCAGCACAGATGGAGAATCACTCGAGTGCAGGAGTTCAAGACCCAGCTGGGCAACATAGTGAGACCCCCATCTCCACAAAAACTAAAAAATCATCCAGGCATGGTGGACCTGCCTGTATTCCCAGCTCCTCAAGAGGGTGAGGTAGGAGGACTGCTTGAGCCTAGGAGGTCAAGGGTGCAGTGAGCTGTGATCATGCCACTATACTCTAGCCTGGGTGACAGAGTGAGCCCCTCTCAAAAAAAAAAAAAAGGTAGAAATATGAAAGGAAAACACAAAAAGCTGAGGGAAGAGTGTGATGAACCTCATGGGCCCATCACCCACCGTCAATTACCAACATTTGGCCAATCTTGCAAGAAAGGTCCTGACGAGTCCATTTTAGAGATGAGGAAACTGAGGCTCCTGGTGGTTTAGAGATTTGCTCAGGGGCACATGGTGAGGGTCAGGGTCGGAAACCAAACCCTGCACAGGAGCCTGCCCTCTTCCCATCTCTCCAGATTAAGCAGGTGCTGGGCCCTGCTGACCCCTGGCTAGCTCTGGAGCAAAAGCAGGATGTCTCTCCCTAAAAGCTAACTGTACTGGGGGTGGTTTCTGCCTGGACATTGTGGGAGGCTCCTTCCCTCCCTCTGCCCCTCCCATATCCATGCACAGCTCTCAACCCAGAAGGTCGCAGATCTGTAAAGCCTGCACAGGGCTGCGTGCTGCCTCTAGCCCTGAGCAGGCCCCGGGTGCGGGGTCCATTTCCTTCTGCTCCTGCCTGTCACCGGGCCCCTGGGGCTGCCGGGTGGGGCTGTGCTCACACCTCCCTCACTTGGCCCTTGCACTCTCGGCTTCGCCCCCAGGAAAATGCTTTGAAATGCCCCCTCCAATTCACCCCTGCGTGGCGCCCAACTGAGGCTTCCACCTCCAGTGACTGTACAGGCTGCCCCCGACCCCGGCCAGGCCCCACAGCCCTTTCCTGTGCCCTTGCATCTGACCTCAGACTCTCCACTGCGGTGTCTGCTTTCCAGCTGCCTCCAGGCATGGGCTGGGACACTGCAGGGCCACATGGTCACCTGAGGGGGCCGCAGCCTGGACAGAGATCACCACTGGCAGCCAAGAGTGAACAGCCGAGGAGGGGGCCCGGAGCTCTGAATCTTAGCTCCCCACCTTCCTGCGGTGTGCATGCGGGTAGGCCTGTCAGAGCCGTTCTCTCATCTGTGAAGCAGGGGTGATTGACAGCCCTCCCTCCAGCACAGATGGACAAATGAGAGAAGATGTGTACAGGGCCCGGGAACCAGCAGGACTGCAGGTGGAAGCCCACAGTTGGAGGCCCATAGATGGAGGCCACGGTGATTCTCGTTGTCTGTCCCATGCATTCCCACTCTAGGGTGTATACAGAAATGTCCTGTGGGTGGCCGGGCACGGTGGCTCACACCTGTAATCCCAGCACTTTGGGAGGCTGAGGCGGGCAGATCACCTGAGGTCAGGAGTTCGAGACCAGCCTGGCCAACATGGTGAAACCCTGTCTCTACTAAAAATAAAAAATTAGCTGGGCGTGGTGGTGTGTGCCTGCAGTCCCAGCTACTCGGGAGGCTGAGGCAGGAGAATTGCTTGAACCCAGGACGCGGATGTTGTGGTGAGCCAAGATCATGCCACTGCACTCCAGCCTGGGCAACAAGAGCGAAACTCTGTCTCAATAAATAAATAAATAAAGTCCTTTGGGCTTGGTCTAAAGGTGCCTCAGCCTCCTCCCCGCCCCCTGCACTCCCCTGAAAACTCAGTCAAGTATAGGGTCACACACTAGATGCCTGCAGGGGCTGGGCAGGCTATACCAACAGGAAGGGGAGGCAGGCAGGGGCTGCAGGGGACCAGGGAGCCTGACTAATGGGGGCGCCACAGCTTAGCACCCAGATCCAACCATTTCCTAGTAGATACCAGAAATCTGGATTGTTGTGGGAAATCCTGAGTTTAAAATAGAGAGATTAGCCAGGCACAGTGGCTTGCTTGAGCCTAGGAGTTGGACACTGCAGCGAGCCATGACTGCACCACTGCACTCCAGCCTGGGCAAGAGTAAGACCCCGTCTCATTAAAAAATAAAAGGAGGCTGGGCGCGGTGGCTCAAGCCTGTAATCCCAGCACTTTGGGAGGCCGAGACGGGTGGATCACGAGGTCAGGAGATCGAGACCATCCTGGCTAACACAGTGAAACCCCGTCTCTACTAAAAATACAAAAAAAACTAGCCGGGCGAGGTGGCGGGCGTCTGTAGTCCCAGCTACTCGGGAGGCTGAGGCAGGAGAATGGCGTAAAACCTGGGAGGCAGAGCTTGCAGTGAGCTGAGATCCGGCCACTGCACTCCAGTCCGGGCAACAGAGCGAGACTCCGCCTCAAAAAAAATAAATAAATAAATAAAATAAAAGGAATCAGTCGGGCGCAGTGACTCACACCTGTAATCCCAGCACTTTGGGAGGTGGGTGAACCACCTGAGGTCAGGAGTTCGAGACCAGCCTGGCCAACATGGTAAAACCTTGTCTCTACTAAAAATACAATAAAAAATTAGCCAGGCATCTGTAGTCCCAGCTACTTGGGAGGCTGAGGCAAGAGAATGGCTTGAACCTGGGAGGCAGAGGTTGCGGTAAGCCAAGATCACACCACTGCATCCCAGCCTAGGCAATAGAGCGAGACTCTGTCTCAAAAAATATGAAATAAAAATAAAATAAAATAAGGAATCATCTTCTCCTGGGGTCAAACCCAGCCCCACCTCTTCCCACAGCCAAAACAGGGTCCATGAACTCTATGGGGACCCCTAACCCCACCCAGCCTCCGCTCACCTGAGGGGTCCTCGAGGGGTCGGGCAAGGGCAAGGGAGCGGCCCAGGAACAGGTGCAGATCCAGCAGGTAGGGGATTTCGTCAGGGGCCACCAAGGAGTAGGCTGTGCCACTTCGGCCAGCCCGAGCCACACGGCCTGCAGCAAGGAGATGTTCAAGCTTAATTAAGCAAACTAGAAGAACCTGGACCTAGCATGAGTCCCACAGACCAGATTCTGAGCGGGTGAGCCTGGCCAGGCCTCGAACTCGCATAGCTGCTCTCCCCACCTATGCACAGGGAAGTTCAATCATGGTCCCTGGGTTGATCTGTGAGAGTGTGGCCGAGCTGACACAGTGCTCTGGGAGACTAGTAGAAATACAGCAAGGGCCTGCTCATGAGCATGATCAACTCTTCAGTGCCCCCACTTTTGAGAATTCCCCCCAAAGATGCAAAGATTCACACACAAGGAGGTTTAGTGTGGCCCTGACTAGGAGAGCGCCAAGTTGGGAACTAAAGGCTCAAGGATAGAGGACTGGTTAAGTGAATTAGCTGATGGCCACACAGTGGGGAATTAAACAGCTCAGAAAAAGAGTGGGCAAACTGCAGCCTACAGGGCCAGGCTAGTGGCACACGCCTGCAATCACAGCACTTTGAGGGGCTAAGGCAGGAGAATCACTTGAGGCCAGGAGTTCAAGAACAACCTGAGCAAAATAGCAAGACCCCGTGTCTACAAAAAATGAAAATTAGCCAAATGTGGTGGTGTGTGCCTGTAGCCCTAAGTACTTGGGAGGCTAAGCTGGGATGATTGCTTGGATCTGGGAGTTCAAGCTTACTGTGAGCTATGACCATGCCACTGCACTAGAGCCCAAGCAACAGAGTGAGATCCTGGCCCCCTGCTTGTCTGTGTAAATAAAGATTTATTGGAACACAGCCACACTCATTTGTCTATGTAAATGAATAGGCAGCATTCACACTACACCAGCAGAGATGAACGGTTATGACAGAGACAGTATGGTCCACAAAGCCTAACGTTTCATGTCTAGCCCCTTACAGAAAAGATGTGCCAACCCATCACAGAATGACATTTCACAGTAAACGAGAAACATTCGCTATGTGTGGTGATGTAAAAAGAAAAAAACAACAAGCAAGTTATAAAAAAGAGCACCCAATATGATTGCAATTTTGCATGCTGGCACTGCTGGTCTTGTGAGGCACAAGAAATTCCCTTTGCGGGGGTCCTGGGGACCTCTCTAGGGACATGCAGAACCAGCCCTCCACACAGTAATGAAAACTAGGGGACAGCAGACAGCAACAAGAGGGAAGTGTGCCCACCATATGACATTTATGAATTAAAAGAAGGCAAAGAAAGTAGAGTAACAGTTACCAGGGGCTATGGGAGGGGAATAAGGAGATTTTGTCTGATGGGTAGAGCTTCAGTTTTGCAAGATGAAAAAGTTCTGGGGCTGAGCATGGTGGCTCACGCCTGTAATCCCAGCACTTTGGAAGGCTGAGGCAGGCGGATCACTTGAGGTTAGAAGTTCAAGACCACCCTGGCCAACATGGTGAAATCCCCGTCTCTACTAAAAACACAAAAACTTAGCCGGGCGTGGTGGCAAGCACCTGAAATCCCAACTACTTGGGAGGCTGATGCAAGAGAATAGCTGGAACCCGGGAGGTGAAGGTTGCAGTGAGCCGAGATCATGCCACTACACTCCAGCCTGGGGGACAGATTCCATCTCAAAAAAAAAAAAAAAGGTTTTGGGGACAGATGGTGGTGATGGTTGCACAATGTGAACACACTCAATGCCACTCCACTGCACACTGGGAAATGGCAAAATGCTGAATTGTATGCTATGTCTACTTTACCACAACTTAAAATAGAAACATCAGAAGAATGGATACACACCAACATGACGGCCATGTCATCAGAGAGCAATGGGGGACAGCGATCTCTGAAATGAGACCACAGCTGCTCCGTGACTTACAAACGGCTGTGTCTCAATAAACCCAACAGCTGTCAAAAACACACTCACTGCATCTAACCCACTAAACATCACAGCTCAGCCAGCCTGCCCTGAACATGCTCCAAACACTTCCATTAGCCTACCCTTAGGCAAAATCATCCCAACATAGCCGATTTTAAAATAAAGTGTTGAATATCTCATGTAACTTATTGAATCTGTACTGAAAGAAAAAAATAGAATGGTTGTATGAGTGCTATTGTAAAGTCAAAAAAACCATAAGCTGAATAATTGGGTCTTTTTTTTTTTGTTTTTTTGAGACAAGATCTTGCTACATCACCCAGGCTGCAGTGCAGTGGCACAATAGGGAGTTTGAGACCAGCTTGAACAATACAGCAAGGCTCTGTCTCTAAAACAAGCCCACAGCCACCCCATATGCAGTGTCAGGAGTTAAGCCTTGTACCCTCGGCTTCTGCCAGGATCCGGCACCCCTGCCTGCCCCAGGGCCAGCCACGGGCCGCTTACCCACACGGTGCAGGAAGAGCTTGCCCTTGGCAGGGAAGCTGTAGTTGATGACATTGTCCAGCAGCGGGATGTCCAGGCCCCGGGCGGCCAAGTCAGTCACAATGAGGGCGGAGCACTTGCCAAGTGTGAATTTGGCAAGGTTGATCTTGCGGGCTGTCGGGTCTAGGGCACTATAGATGTGGGCACAACTCACCCGCTGGGTCGTCAGCAGCTGCTCAGAGCAAAGATGGGAACAAAGTGAGAAGGAGACTTGGAGCAGAAAGGAAAGGAAGCCAGGCCATGGCGGCGGACGGGCACTAGGGTGCAGAGAAAAGACCACGGCTTCTGGAGTCTGGCGCCCTTGGTCTGAATCCCAGCTTGCTGGGTGACACCAGTTTGGGGAGGAATGGAGCTTACAAAACCTCCCACCTCTCTGCAGGGCTGTCTGAGGATCAGAGATGATGTGTGCAGAGGGCCCTCTCAGGGAAGCTGCAAATGCCACCTCAGTGCACAGGCCTTATCCTGATTCTGCTACAAACAAGCTGTGTGACCTTGGGCAAGTTACCAAACCTTTCTGTGCCTCATTTTCCTCATCTGTACGAATAACTGCCCCTTCTTTGTAGCCTTATTATGAGGATCACATGAGTCAGTATACACAGTGCTGAGAACAGAGTCTCAACACAGGACACTCATGACGGCGCTAGCTGTTCTTTACAGATTACTATTTAAACTGGGCATGGTGGCTCACGCCTGTAATCCCAGCATTTCAGGAGACCAAGGCTGGAAAATCACTTGAGCCCAGAAGCTCAAGACTAGCCTGGGTAACACAGCAGGACACCATCTCTACAGAAAAATAAAAATAAATAAATAATGAGCTGGCATGTCAGGCATGGCTCGTGCCTAGAGTCCCAGGTACTTGGGAGGCTGAGGTGGGTGGATCACTTGAGCCCAGAAGGCAGAGGCTGCAGTAAGCCATGATCATGCCACTACACTCCAGCCTGGCCAAAGGAGCAAAACTCTTGTCTCTAAAAAAAACTATTTAAAAATTACTATTTTGGTCTTATTCACTGGTGACCCCAGCAGCTGCACAGAGGGAGCGTTGTTAACTGTGTGTGGAGTAAGTGAAACCCAGTGAACCATGTCCTCAGAGAACAGACCCAGGTGTAGCTGACGGGGAGGCAGGCACTGACGGAAAGGGGCCCCCCTGCCTTCTGGGGCAGTGACTCCCCAGGCTTTGACCCAGGCGAGGGTCACACAGGGATAACATATATGAGAAAACTCTTTGAGCCACTCACACATGCTAACAGCACTTCACACAGCTTACTACATGCAGGTCACGCCTCAATCTTAAGAAGTCAAACAAACCAAACACTAAACATCTACAGGAAAATGACAGGATGGCAGGGACAGGTTTCAAAATAACCCAGATGGTAAGGGGAAATAACGGATGAAGGTCAAGACCAGCTATGAGCTGATAACAGTTGTACCTAGATAACGAGTACCCAGGAGTTCATCATATTATTTTCTGATCTTAGTATGTCTTTGAAATGTTCTCACAATAAAAAGTTTAGGCCAGGCGTTGTGGCTTACACCTGTAATCCCAGCACTTTGAGAGGCTGAGATGGGCAGATCACTTGAGGTCAGGAGTTCAAGACCCGCCTCGCCAACACAGCAAAACCCCGTCTCTAAGAAAAATACAAAAATTAGCAGGCATGGTGGTGCCTGAAGTCTCAGCTACTCAGGAGGATGAGGCAGGAGAATCACTCGAACCTAGGAGGTGGAGGTTGCAGTGAGCTGAGATTGTGCCACTGCACCCCACCCTGGGCGACAGAGGGAGATGTCATTTCCAAAGAAAAAAAAAAAAAAGAAATGTTTTCATAGTAAAAAGTTTAGGCTGGGTGCAATGGCTTATATCTATAATCCCAGTACTATAGGAAGCTAAGGTGGGAGGATCACCTGAGCCCAGGAGTTCAAGACCAGCTTGGGCAAATGAGTGAGAACCTGTCTTTACAACATACAAAAATAAGCAACAAATTAGCTGGGCATGGTGACAAGCGCCAGAAGTCCCAAGTACTCGGGAGGCTGAGGTGGGAGGACTGTTTGCGCCTGGAAGGTCAAGGCTGCAGTGAGCCGCGATTGTGCCACTGCACTCCAGCCTGGATGGCAGAGCGAGGTTCTGTCTCAAAAAATAAAAATAAAAATGACCATCTTGAGCCCAGGCCCAGGTTCCTGGTCCACTCTCATGCTGCCCTCTAGTGACCGCATAGGGAACTGCAGCTCCAAACTCCAGCTGAAGGAGGTGCCCGTCCCACTCAGGACCTGGCTCACCTCAGTGAGGTACTCGGCATGGTGCTTCGTGGCCACAAACACCACGGTCTGGTCCTGAGGTCGCACCACGTTGCGCAGCAGGTGGAGCAGCACGGCAGCCTTGGTGTCCTCCCGCACGAGGAAGAAGGAGGTCTGTGGGGAGAGGGCATCACGAGTTGGCTTTCGGGATCCTGGCCCAGAGCCTGCAGGGCCCACCTGGCACACCCTCCTGGGACAGGACAGGTGCAGCCTCACCTTCAGCTGCTCACTAAGCTTGGTGTCCACGTCAAGCCGGATGAGCACAGGCTCTGTGAGGCCTGCAGGAGACGTGGGGGAGAGTGGGAGTGTCGCAGAGGGACTGGACCCCCAGGCCCCAGCCCCACCCCCAGCCCCCACCTCCACCCCCAGCTCACGCACCAGCCCGGGCAAATTCCACCAGCAGTTTGGGCAGCGTGGCGGAGAATAGCACCGTCTGGTGGCCCCCGGGAAGGCGGGCGATGATCTCCTGCAGCTGCTCTGCAAAGCCCATTTCAAAAAGCCTGGAAGGGTAGAGGGCAAGACCGGGTCAGAGGGGGCCTCCACTCCCTGGAGTTCCAACCTCAGCCATCCTTGTCCCCACAACTTCTGCAGTGTCCCAGGGCTCTTCTCTCTAACTCAGCCCACTCACACTTTATCGCGTGACTTCATCCTAATCAACAATAACCTTGAAATCTGGAATCTGTCTCGGTTATGTGCTTATAAACTCATGCTGAAATAATCGACAGCAGCCCAGGCTGGCTGCAGGGGGTCACGCCTGTAATCCCAGCACTTTGAGAGGCCAAGGTAGCAAGAGTTTGAGAACACCCTAGGCAAGACCCCATCTCTACAAAAAATAAAAAATTAGCTGGGGCCGGGCACGGTGGCTCACGCCTGTAATCCCAGCACTCTAGGAGGCTGAAGCAGGTGGATCACCTGAGGTCAGGAGATCGAGACCATCCTGGCTAACACGGTGAAATCCCGTCTGTAATAAAAATACAAAAAAAAATTAGCCAGGCGTGGTGACAGGCGCCCATAGTCCCAGCTACTCGGGAGGCTGAGGCAGGAGAATGGCATGAACCCGAGAGGCAGAGCTTGCAGTGGGCCGACATCGCACCACTGAACTCCAGCCTGGGTGACAGAGCAAGACTCCATCTCAAAAAAAAAAAAAAAAAAATTAGCTGAGCATGGTGGCGCATGCCTATACTCCCAGCTACTCAGGTTAGGCTAAGGTGGGTGGATCCCTTGAGCCTGGGAGGTCGAGGCTGCAGTGAGCCATCATCACACCAGACTAGCCGACAGAGCAAGACCCTGTCACCATCAATCAATCAATGATAGCAGTCCCTCCCCGCTTCCTCCACCTCCCCCTCCCCAACTCTACCAGGGAGGGTTCTAAGTACTTTACAAGTATCAAGTCTTCAGGTCCTCACAGCACCCCTGGGAGGTACATGCTACTTTATCCCCATTTTGCAGTTGAAGCAGCCAAGGCCCAGAGATGCCCAGTGATTTGCCCAAATTCAGAGCTGAAGTTGCAGAGCTAGGACTGGATCCCACTCCTGTCTGGTTCCTGAGTCCATGCTCTCAACTTTGTGCTTTTAAAAAAAAATCATTGAAATCCCATGTTAGGGGCCGGGCACTGTGGTTCGTGCCTGTAATCCCAGTACTTTGGGAGGCCGAGGCGGGTGGATCACCTGAGGTCAGGAGTTCAAGACCAGCCTGGCCAACATAGTGAAACCCCATCTCTACTATAAACACAAAATTAGCCGGGCGTGGTGGCGTATGCTTGTAATCCCAGCTACACAAGAGGCTGAGGCAGGAGAATCACTTGAACCTGGGAGGCGGAGGTTGCAATGAGCCAAGATTGTGCCATTGCACTCCAGCCTGTGTGACAGAGCGAAACTCCATCTCAAAAATAAATAAATAAATAAATAAATCCCATGTTAGATGTCCTATTATTCATTTCAATACTCCTGAAATGCAAAATTATAAATATTGGTCAGAGAGCCCCACAGACGAGCTCCAGCACCACTTATGAGGAGGTCTGCAGCCCACATCTGGGGAGACACTGCTTCGATCTTGGCCACACGGGTGTCTCCCGGCAGAGCCTTCCTCTGGTTGACCTCTCTGCCTCTGCTTTCCCAGTTCAGACACAAGTGCTCAGGGCTGACCTGCAGCCTTACCGGTCGGCTTCATCGAACACCACGTATTCCACACTCTGCAGCTTCAGGTTCATTTCCACAGCCACATGCACCAACCGTCCGGGTGTGGCAATAATTCTGGAAGACGGTGCACAGGCCAGGTGACCCCAGGGCCAGGGCCACCACCATAGTTCTCTTATACCCCCACCACTGGGAAGGGACCTCAGGGAGTCATCCCCAATCCACAAACTCACATGTCGGGATTTTCGTGCAGGGCTGCAAACTGGTCTTCCATTCTAGAGAGGAGAGAAGGGTTTTAGCTTGATAAAACAGGTCTCCGGTTTCCCTTCCCATAACCAAACGTCCAGGTGAGGCTGCACACCCCAACCCCAGGAACACAGACCCGAGCCTTGGAACTGAGGAAAGGCCAGTGCTGAGGTATGAGGCAAAGGCATTGCCCTGACAAGAGATACAAGCTGAAATATTCAAAAGAACAGTTATAACAGAGTTCCCCCAAAGAGATGGGCTCAACTACAGACCTCAATTCACTCCTTCTGTTGGTCCAGATAGCAACAAAGCTGCCTTCTACCCACAGCGCCCCCAGCAACTAACCCTGGAACTACCAGCTCCAACTAGAACTCAGGTTCCCCGGATCTCTGTCAGCTCTCGTCCTTAAACCCTTTGGGCACACATCCCTACTTTTAGTCCTCCTCTGAAGCACCCTTGGGATACCTGTAGGAGCCAGGGTAGTCCTGGGCCAGGACTAGCCCAGGGAGGCCTTTCTGACAATCACAACTTTAGAAAGAGTAAATGACAATGGAGACAAAAGCACTGAAAAGCAAACTCTCTGACAATCAGGAGTGTTAATAGCAGCATCCTTAAACTTTCTCCCTTAAAGGGGCTGCTCTTTAAGGGAGAAACTGTGGGATAAGGCATGGAATGAGGCAGGAGACTGCATTCTGATCCCAGCTCCACTATGGAATCACTGCCTCGCTCTAACCTGTCACTTCCTCATTTTGCTCATCTGTAAAACAGGTGTGGCACCTACTACCTAGGAAGGGTGGTACATGCACATCAGGCGATAATACAGCTTACGCATCTGAGCTATTACAAATATCCCTCAATTCCTGTGCTTTCTGCTTCCAAACAGCCCACAGCCAGGCATGGTGGCTTATGCCTGTAATCCTAACACTTTGGGAGGCCAAAGCAGCAGATCGCTTGAGCCCAGGAATTCAAGACCAGCCTAAGCAACACGGCGAGACCTCATCTCTACAAAAAATATAAACATTAGCTGGGCGTGGTGGTGTACACCTGTAGTGCCAGCTACTGGGGAAGCTGACGTGGGAGGATCACTTGAGCCCAGGAGGCTGAGGCTGCTGTGAGCTGTGATTGCGCTACTGCACTGCAGCCAGGGTGACAGGGCGAGACCCTGTCTCAAAATAAACAAACAAAAAACAAAAACAAAAACCAAGCCCACAATTAGGCATATGAAAATAGATACACCTGTCTATCCGGTGAGCTGGCGACTCTATTTCAGGAGCACCAGAACTTCTGAGTGGCAGTGCTTCTGTGGACAATTTATTTTAATATTTTATTGCAGGATTTCCTTTGTTGGTTTTTTCTTAAGCCAGTCAAATTTAGCAGTGAGGGGGTTGTACACCAACTTTAATGATACTAATGTTCTGATAACCTGCTACCACTGGACCAGCCTTATTGGGTTTTTGTTTTGTTTTTTCTTTTTCTTTTGAGACAGAGTCTCGCTCCGTCACCCAGGGTGGAGTGCAGTAGTGCCAGTGCGGCTCACTGCAACCTCTACCTCCCGGTTCAAGTGATTCTCCTTTCTCAGTCTCCACTGTAGCTGGGATTACAGGCATACGCCACCACACCCAGCTAATTTTTGTATTTTTAGTACAGACAGGGTTCCACTATGTTGGTCAGGCTGGTCTCGAACTCCTGACCTCAGGGGATCTGCCTGCCTCAGCCTCCCAGAGTGCTGGGATTACAGGCATTTGCCACTGGGCCCAGTCTGTTGGTTTTTTTGAATGAGCACAGAAGCTGCCATTATTAATAAGCAACAGAGCTAAATCAAACTAATGTCCTGAAGACACAGAGATGTGCCTGCATGGTGGTGACCCTGGCATGGGGTGCAGGGACCTTACCTGTCTCCACCCAGGATCAGGGCAGTCTTGAGGCCAGTGAACTTGCCTAGCTGAGAAGAGAAAGTGATTGAGAGAGGGCAGGGGTGAGATGACAGCATACTTGTGGCCTCTGTGCCCGGTCCCAAGTCAGCCCTCGCCTCCCACCTCTCCCCAAGCCCACACACACCTCCTTAGTGAACTTCAGGGTCTGCAGGGCCAGCTCTCGGGTGGGCGAGAGGATGAGGGCACGGGCCCCAGTCTGGGCACTGTGGGTCCTGAGCCGCTCGAACATGGGGAGGAGGAAGCAGGCCGTCTTGCCACTGCCTGTCCGGGCCATGGCCACCACGTCCTTGCCATCCAAGATCACTGGGATGGTCTGGAGGGGCACAAGCAGGGAAGGTCAGGGTCAGCTCCTCCCAAACACCACATGATCCAGAGCTTCAAGGTCCTGAGGAGTGGGCGTGCTACAGATCTCAGTGAATGGGCAGGCACCTGTCACCCAGCCCTAAGCCTATTCTTGCTCATTCTTTCAAAAGCCTGTTAGCACGCCTCCAAGGATAAGCGGCTCACTACCCCAACTCTTTCCATTGCTGGAACACCCTTCTTCAGGCGGAGCAGACTCTACCTCCCGTCCAGTCCTCCTCAGCACCCCAGAGAGATGGCTCCCACTGGGTGAAGCATCTGAGAACAAGAATCATAATCCCTGGATGATAACAGGTGGCTGTGAGCTGCCGGAGCTGAGGCTTAGCTATGAGAAGCCTCTGGGAGGCTCAACTGGCAGAAAGGCCCAGAGTCTCTGCTCAGCTCGGCCCAACTTTCTCCACCAAGGAAGTGGGCACGCTAGCTGGGGCTTCAGCAGAGTAAAGGGGGCAAGAGATGTGACAGCTGGGACAAGGGGTGGCTGTCAAGGGGCCAGACAAGAGGGCCATGTCACTCCTCCCTGGCCCTCACCCGTCGACCGCCCCACCCCTCACCTTCCTCTGGATGGGCGTCGGCACCTTGTACCCCTTCTTCATGATGCCTTTGAAGACCGGGTAGCTTAGGCCTGGGAGAGACATGGAACTGTCAGGGGGCCGAGGGAGTCCCCGCAGCACCAACCCCAAGAACTTTACAGGACAAATGACAGCTTCATCAACAACAAACAACAAGAAAAAAAGCAATAAAGCAGAAACTGAAAGGTGAAATGAGACTTAGGAGACAGATGTGACTGGGGCACCTGAACCTTATTTGCTTTTCTGATGTGAACCCACTCTTGATGTCACGAGACAGCAGGGACCTCTGAATGCTAATGGGGTCTTAGATGACACTGAGAAGCTGTGCCTTTGTTTTAGGGTGGTAAGGTCCTGCGCCTCTCAGAAGTGTGTGCGAACACAATGAGGATGTCTGCAACGAAATTCAGAATCACCCAGGTGGTGGAAAGGGACAAGAGGGTGAGGGCCTGGATGGGAGCTCGCTTTGTTGCTCACGCTGGACTTGAACTCCTGGCCTCAAGTGATCCCACCGCTGCCTCCCCAAACGCTAAGATTACAGGCATGAGCCACCGTACCCGGCACTCGTCTTGATAGTTAAATCCTCGGTCTAGCTGCTGCTGATTTGTAAAGAGTAACAGTCAGGCTTTAATTCCGGCCAGCCAGGTGTCCCCACACCACCAACCTATTCCATCCTTTCCCTCCTTCTGAAATGCCCTCTGCATGCAGTAAGTCCCCGACTGTCTTTGCCTGTTCCTGCATCTACATCGCCTTTCCCAAGGCCTGTTCTAATTGCCCTCTCCTATGTCAGGCCCACTGCCCCGCTAGAAGGCCCTGAATGACTGGGAGACCAGATCTGCTACCCTAGTCTACCCAACCACAGTGCTGGGCCCAGAGTGGACATCAGTGAGTGCAGAGGCGGGGTCGATCCCCAGCTGCCGCTCCCGCGAAGTCCCCGATGCCAAACGTGCACCCACCCATGGACTGGAAGCCTCCAGATTTCTTCTTTTTCTTGTTCTGGGCACGCACCATCTCCCGGGTGTCCGGCTCCACATCTGAGGTGCATTCCGAGGTGGGAAAGGTGGGCAGGGGTCTGCCAGGTCCCAGCTGGGAGGGAAGAACAGAGAGGGAGTGTCATTCCAGGCACAGTGGGACCACAGGGGGCAGGGAAGGGGGCTGTGCTGTTGCCCTCTCTCCCCGATTCAAGCCAATGATGCTTCCGCCAGATCATGTCACTTTTTTGCTAGTAAGTTCTCCTTTGGCTGGGCCAGGACAGGACAGAAGTCTGGAGTGGGGTCTGCAGATAGACTGTCTCGGTTTGAATTCCAATCCTGTCACTTACCAGCTGTGAGACCTGAGGGAAGGGACTTAATCTCCCTGAGCCTGTGCTTCCACACCTGCAGAATGGGGACAACAAGCAAAGGCCTCCCAGGGTGCTGTGAAGATCATATATATGGGTGAGTGTCAAACTTAGAAAGGTGCTTAGAAACGTGGTGGTATTATCACTATCATCATCACCACCATCAAAGCCCTCAAAATTAAATACCTGGCTGGCGCAGTAGCTCATGCCTGTAATCCCAACACTGGGAGGTCAAGATGGGCAGATCACCTGAGGTCAGGAGTGTAAGACCAGCCAGGCCAACATGGTGAAACCCTGTCTACTAAAGTACAAAAATTAGACAGCCATGGTGGTATGTGCCTGTAATCCCAGCTACTCAGCAGGATGACGTGGGAGGATCACTTGAACCCGGGAGGTAGAGTTTACAGTGAGCCGACATCACGCCACTGCACTCCAGCCTGGGCAACACAGCAAGACTCTGTGTCAAAATAATAATAATAGGCCGGGCGCGGTGGCTCAAGCCTGTAATCCCAGCACTTTGGGAGGCCGAGACGGGCGGATCACGAGGTCAGGAGATCGAGACCATCCTGGCTAACATGGTGAAACCCCGTCTCTACTAAAAATACAAAAAAACTAGCCGGGCGAGGTGGCGGGCGCCTGTAGTCCCAGCTACTTGGGAGGCTGAGGCAGGAGAATGGCGTGAACCCGGGAGGCGGAGCTTGCAGTGAGCCGAGATTGCGCCACTGCACTCCAGCCTGGGCGACAGAGCGAGACTCCGCCTCAAAAAAAAAAAAAAAAAAAAAATAATAATAATAATAATAATAATAATAATAATAATAAAAATTAGCCAGGTATGGTCACTTGCACCTGTAGTGCCAGATACTCTGGAGGCTGATGCAAGAGGCTCACTTGAGCCCAGGAGATGGAGGCTGCAGTGAGGCATGATCTCACCACTGCACTCCAGCCTGGGTGATAGAGAGAAACCCTGTCTCAAAAAAAAAAAAAGTAAACACACATTTTTTTTTTTTAAGAGACAGGGTGTCACTCTGTCACCCAGGCTGGAGTACAGTGGTGCAGTAATGGCTCACTGCAGCCTTGAACTCCTAGGCTCAAGTGATTCTCCCACCTTAGACTTCTGAGTAGCTGGGACTTTTTTTTTTTTTTTTTTTGGTAGAGATGAGGTCTTACTACATTGCCCAGACTAGTCTTGAATTCCTGGCCTCAACCATTCCTCCCTTCATGGCCTCCCAAAGTGTTGGGATTACAGGCATGAACCACCACACCCAGCCCCTAAATACTTTAAAGAGCCAATCGAAATGCCTACTATGTGTGAAGTGCTAGACTTTTCCAAGCTCTCCCGCCCCCTACCCCCACCCCACCAGCCGCCAACCAATCTCCTTTCTGATCTCTGGTCTGTCTTGTGCCTGGCCTCCTTTCTGCTCACCCAGGACCCACTTTTCCTGGCACAGCTAAATCCAATACAGACACCTCCTCTGGGGAACCTTCTTGGACTCCAGGGCTGCCCCCTTTCTCTTAAAAATAACATTTATGGCCAGGCGCAGTGGCTCACACCTGTAATCCCAGCACTGGGAGGCTGAGGTGGGGGGATCATTTATTTGAGCCCAGGAGTTTCGACACTAGCCTGGGCAACATGGCGAAACCTCATCTTTACCAAAAAAATTAAAAAAAAAAGCATTTAAGGAACAGCAATTCATAAGAGTGGCTGAAACTTACAAGGCCATATACTGTAAGCTAGGTGCTGCTCTGAGAATTCATACAAATTAACCCACTTAATCCTCACAACAATCTGAAGTGGGTACTATTGTTCTGTCCATTTTACAGAGAAGGAAACTGAGGCACAGAGATAAAGTGATGTGCCCAAGGTCACACAGCCAGCAGGTAGTAGGTAAGGGATGTAGGGATGTGAACCCTGGCTTCAGAGACTGTTCTTTTCACTGTGACCCTCTAAAGTTGACTACAATCCTCTAGGGCAGAGCCATGGTCTGTCTTGAACGGTCTGCAAGTTTAGAACGGTTTTTACATTTTAAGGAGTTGCAGGAAAGGAAAAAGAAATCAAACAAAAAAGACAGTAATCTTATATGGCCCAATAAAACCTAAAAAAAAGATTTACCATCTGGCCCTTGATAGGTCGGTCAACCCCTGCTCTAAGTACATGAAAACAAGGTGCCTGGGACACATAGGCACCTGCAATGGCTACTGAACAGCATGTATGAACAGCATGTCCTTCAGTCTTTTTTTTTTTTTTTGAGACAGTCTCATTCAATCACCCAGGCTGGAGTGCAGTGGCAGGATCTTGGCTCACTGCAGCCTCCACCTCCTAGGTTCAAGCAATTCTCCTGTCTCAGCCTCCCAACTAGCTAGGACTACAGGCACGTGGACTACAGGCATGCGCCACCAGGCCTGGCTAATTTTTGTATTTTTAGTAGAGACGGGGTTTCACCATGTTGGCAAGGCTAGTCTCAAACTCCTGACCTCAAGTGATCCGCTCACGTTGGTATCCCAAAGTGCTCAGATTACAGGCATGAGCCGCCATGCCCAGCCTCCTTTAGTCTTTTCAACCTTTTTTTTTGTTTTTTTTGAGACAGAATTTCACTCTGTTACCCAGGCTGGAGTGCAGTGGGGCAATCACAGCTCACCTAGCTCAGGTGATCCTCCTACCTCAGTCTCCCAAGTAGCTGGGAATACAGGCACACAGCACCATGCCCAGCTAATTTTTGTATTTTTTTGTAGATGCAGAGTCTCACCATGTTGCCCAGACTGGTCTTGAACTCCTGACATCAAGTGATCCTCACTCCTCCAACTCCCAAAGTGCTGGGATTACAGGCACGAGCCATGGCACCTGGCCAACAATCTTTGAAACATATATAATCATTTACTTGCCTTCTACAGATGTGGAAACAGTTACAGAGAAGTTAAGCAACCTCTCCAATGTCCCACAGCCAGTGCAAGGTTGGGCCAAATTTGAACACAGGGTGGTGCTGTGAGAAAGCCCTTGGTCTGAACTACACATAGACTCCTCTTCTTTGGTACTCACTACCTCTGCCCACCTGTGCTGTTCATTACCTTTAGTAGTTTCTCTACATTTGTTGAGCACCTACAGTGTGCCAGGAGCTGGCTAGGCTAGAAGGGGAGGGAGACGGTGGGATGAGGTCTCCTCCAGTTCCTGCCTTGGGGTATGATCCTTTCTCTTCATATAAATGCCCACTTACTCATCTCCTTGCCCTGAGCCTACTTGGTGCCAGGCACCTGCTGGGAACAGGACTGTGGGAAATAATGGGCAAAACCTTTCTGCCCCGTTGGTGCTCACACCTGTCCCCTCATGTGCATACATGTAGCATTCAGTAATGGAAAGGGCACAGGCCTTGGAATCAGACAGTCCCAAGTTTGAATCTCCTGGCTCCTGTACTCACAAGCTGTAGGGTCTTCGTCAAGTTTCTTTTTCTCTTTTTTTTTGTAAAGCTGGGATCTCCTTTTTTTTTTTTTTTTTTTTTTGAGACAGAGTCTTGCTCTGTTGCTCATGATGGAGTACAATGGAGCCACTGCTCACTGTAGTCTCCGCTTCCCAGGTTCAAGTGATCCTCCCATGTCAGCCTCTCTAGGAGCTGGGACCACAGGCAGGCGCCACCATACCAGGCTATTTTTTTTTTTTTTTTTTTTTTGAGACAGAGTCTTGCTCTGTCACCCAGGCTGGAGTGCAGTGGTGCCATATTGGCTCACTGCAACCTCTGCCTCCCAGTTTCAAGCGATTCTCCTGCCTCAGCCTCCCAAGCAGCTGGGATTACAGGCGCGCGCCACTACAACTAGCTATTTTTGTATTTTTAGTAGAGACAGGGTTTCATCATGTTGGCCAGGCTGGTCTTGCACTCCCCACCTCAGGTGATCTGCCCACCTCGGCCTCCTAAAGTGCTGGGATTACAGGCTTGAGCCACCGCGGCCATCCTAATTTTTTAATTTTAATTTTTTTGTAGAGTCGGGGGCCTCCCTATGTTGCCCAGGCTGATCTTGAACTCCTGACCTCAAGCAATCCTCCCACCTCAGCCTCCCTAAGTGCTGGGTTTACAAGCGTGTAGCCACTACACCAGGCCTTTGACTATTTCTTAACCCTCTAGGCCTCAATTTCCTCCTGTGGAAAAATGAAGATGACAGTTGCCGGTGGTGTTAGCACAGCGTTGGTGTGAGGATTACATAATAAGGCTCGTACAGCTCTTAGTATGGAGCCTGGCACATAGTAAATGGTCAACAAACACAAACTGGCCGGGCTCATGCTAATTTTTAAATTAGTTTCCCAGAGGTTTGGGGGCGTCACTGTCTCAAGCCACGCAGTCCGGCCTCCTCTTAACTCAACCTCCCAAGAACGCTCCAAACTCAAAAGTCAGATTTTCCGCACCGGCACTTTTCATTGGGCGAAAGGCAACCAGGATCCGCCCCATGAGCAGGAGGCAGCCAATGAGAGACGCGCGACCAAAACCCGGCAGGAAGGCCCGCAGGCTCCAGCCCCGGGATCCCAAGGCTCCAGCCGCGGGACCCTGAGCCTGACAAGCCCCGAGACACGTGCTCAGGCCGGCGGTCCCAAGACCGGTCCTGGGGCCAGCAGCCTCCCTCCTCACTCTCTGCGGAGCCCACTCCCCAGCTGGGGAAACTGAGGCCTCGGGGCGCTGCCGGGAGCCGGGTCTCGGGCCCCAAAATGCGTCCCAGCCCCACGCGCCTACCTTCCGGCCCCGGGCGTCATCTTCCGCCTGGATCTCAAACTCGCCGTCCTCCGAGTCGCTGCCGCGGACCTGGGAGGCCGTGCCTTGGCGCTTACGGAGCCCCTTCTTCTTCCTCCACTGGGCCATGGCAGCTCTCGACCTAGGGCCGGCCGCCGGGCGCTTGCCTGCCGCCATTGGGGCCTCGCGCTGGGAACGCAAAAGGGGGCGTGGCCTGCTGCGCGCACCAACTGCTTAGGAGGGGGAGGTGCGATGGCCACGTGACCTCGGCTGCACTTTCGCCAGTGCCTGCGGCCCTGGGCGGCCTAGTACACCAGCCGCTGAGTGAGTGGCACCAGAGGCCCCTCGCCGTGTTTAGGTACCTCCTGGGCGTCAGGGGCGTGGCGCCCGCCCCTGGGCGGACTCCCCCATCCCCTGGCGCGAATGGTCCGGGCCGCGTCCGCAGTCTTGCTGGCTGCTCCCTGTTTGCTGGGTGCTAGGTGCTGGGCTCTGGTTTTCTGGATGCGCGCGCCGCTCACACGTCGCCTGTGCCGGCTCCTCGGGTGAGGTGGTCCGCGCGCGGTGCCCCCGCACGGCCTGGGCTGCCGGCGGTTCGGGGCCTCGGGCATTCCGGGCTGCAGATTGACGCGGATCCCGGATGCACCTCGCTCCCCCGCGCCCTCGCCGAGGGGTCCAGACCTGGTGGGAAGAAGACGAGGGGAGGGGTCCCTGAGGACCCCGATGACTACGAACCAAGATGCTCAGGTAGGAGAACAGCTCAAAAATGCAGGGATCTCGGGCATTTTTTAATCGGGTCATTGATTTGGGAGTCGCAGAATGTGGGGCAGTGGGGGCGGCGGTGATCTCCCGATAGCAGTGTAGCCAAGTACACAAGCGCTGGACTCAGATTTCACTTGCACCGTTTTAGCTTTATAGGTGTGACCTACACATGTGACTTCACCTCAGTTTTGTGATCCGTAAAATGGACAAATTCGAAGCTACTTCACAGTGCTGTTGAGAGGATTAAATGAAACAATGCTTGTAAAGCTCTTTGCAGGAGGTAGGCATGGGATCCACGCTGGCTGTCATTGCCCCCGCACCCATCAGTACACACAGGATATAGAAAAGTGCCTGCCTCCCCTACCACCATAGTGCGTTTTCTGGTTGGTGCCTAAATGGGCACAGGTGTCATCTCTCCTTCACCCCCCAGTCATTCTATAAATAATTGCCAGTAGCACCCCTTTCTCTACCATTTTGACAACTAAAAAAAAAGCCAAAAAAATTTCCAAAATGCCCCCTGAAGTTGACAGCTCCCCTTTGAGATACTGGTTGAGAGAGAACTAAACCCTTGGGATGAGAACTTCAGAGACTACCGGTCTTCCTCCATTAGCACTGCTGTGGCTCAGGGGTGCTACTCTGACCTCTCACAGGGAGCCTCGGAAGCAGGGCCTGGCCGGCAGAGCACACCTGCTGTCACCAGGGACCACAGGCGGCATGAAGAACCCTGTGGGGCTCGCCGTCAGTGGGATGCAGACCCTCCGCCTTCAGCACCGCTGCCGGGGTGGCTACCGGGTCAAGGCCAGAACGTCGTATGTGGATGAAACTCTGTTTGGCAGCCCAGCAAGCACCCGGCCTACCCCACCAGACTTTGACCCGCCCTGGGTGGAGAAGGCGAACAGAACCAGAGACGTGGGCAAGGAGGCATCGAAGGCCTTAGGGGCAAAGGGGAGCTGTGAGACCACCCCCTCAAGGGGCAGCACCCCAACCCTCACTCCAAGGAAGAAGAACAAATACAGGTAATGGGGTAGGGAGGTACAAATCCTGTACTTAGTGCAGCCACCTGGATTCCAGTTACAGCCCTGTTGTTCACCTACTCTGTGACCTTGGGCAAGCATCTTGACCTCTCTGAGCCACAGTTTACTGGTGTGGAAAATAGGACCAATGATTCCTACCTAGGGGGATTGTTGATGGATGAAATGAGAGAGGGGTCTGCAGCGCTTCGCACAGTAACCTAATACTTAGAAAGCTGTCAATAAATGGTAGTGTTGATGGTTGTGATGGTGGGTTCCCTATCCCCAAATGTCACAAACTGGGCATCTGAGGCCCAGAGGCGTCAAGTGATGCATAAGATCACAGAGAAATTTGCATAAGGTTATTAATATTAATGTGATCGATCCTTGAAATGGCATAGACGTGATGTTTCTGAAGTCATTCTGAAAATGGGTTTTGGCTGGGTGGGGTAGCTCATGCCTGTAATCCCAGCACTTTTAGAGGTTGAGGTAGGATCACTTGAGCTCAGGAGTTTTGAGACCAGCCTGGGCAGTGTGGTGAAACTGTGTCTTTACAAAAAATACAAAACTTTGCCAAGTGTAGTGGTGTGCGCCTGTACTCCCAGCTACCTGGGAGGCTGAGGTAGGAGGATCGCCTGAGCCCAGGAGGCAGAGATTGCAGTGAGCCAAGATCACGCCACTGCACTCCAGCCTGAGTGACAGAGTGAGACCCTGTCTCAAAAAAAACAACAACAAAAAATTGAAAGTGGGTCTTGCTGCATTTTTATGAACAAGTTAGAAAAATAGGAACTAATGCAAGTTGTTATTGTTGTTAATTAATTAGATTAGAATTAGATTATTTGGACTGTTTCAGATTAATATCAGCCTGGTGAGAGGTGTCTAGTGGTGAGCCACAGGACTCTGTCCTGTTTATTGTTTTCAGTGGTTTGGACAAAGACACAGAAGATGGCCGGGCGTGGTGGTTCACACCTGTAATCCCAGTACTTTGGGAGGCTGAGGTGGGCGGATCACGAGGTCAGGAGATGGAGACCATCCTGGCTAACACAGTGAAACCCCGTCTCTACTGAAAATACAAAAAAATTAGCTGGGCGTGGTGGTGGGTGCCTGTAGTCCCAGCTACTCAGGAGGCTGAGGCAGGAGAATGGCGTAAACCCGGGAGCTGGAGCTCGTGGTGAGTGAAGATTGCGCCACTGCACTCCAGCCTGGGCGACAGAGCGAGACTCCATCTCAAAAAAAAAAAAAAAAAAAAGAAACAAGACACAGAAGATTAGCACAGTAGTTGGCTAGGGCCACCGTGACAAAATACCACAGACTAGGTGGCTTAAACAACACAAATTTTTTTTTTTTTTTTTTTTTTGAGATGGAGTCTCGCTCTGTTGCCTAGGCTGGAGTACAGTGGCACGATCTTGGCTCACCACAACCTCCACTTCCCTAGTTCAAGCGACTCTCCTGCCTCAGCCTCCCAAGACTACAGGCACACACCACCGTGCCTGGCTAACTTTTTGTTTTTTGAGACGGAGTTTCACTCGTTTTGCCCAGGCTGGAGTGCAATGGAGCTATCTCAGCTCATTGGAACCTCCGCCTCCCAGGTTCAAGCAGTTCTCCTGCCTCACCCTCCCGAGTAGCTGGGGTTACACTGGCTATTTTTAGTAGAGACGGGGTTTCTCCATGTTGGTCAGGCTGGTCTTGAACTCCCTACCAGGTGATCCACCTGCCTCGGCCTTCCAAAGTGCTGGGATTACAGGCGTGAGCCACTGCGCCTGGCAATTTTTGCATTTTTAGTAGCGATGGGGTTTCACTATGTTGGCCAGGCTGATCTCAAACTCCTGACCTTGTGATCCGCCCACCTTGGCCTCCCAAAGTGCTGGGATTACAGGCGTGAGCCACTGCACTTGGCCACAACACATATTTATTTTGTCACAGTCTGGAGGCTGGAAGCCCAAGATCAAGGTGTTGGTGGGTTTGGTTTCTCCTGAGGCCTCTCTCATTGGCTTGAAGTTGGCCACGTTCTCACAGCGTCATCATAGGGCCTTTTCTCATTTTTTTTTAATCCTTCAATGACATGCAAGGGCCTTTTCTGTACACACACCTGGTGTCTCTTCCTCTCATAAGAACACCAGTTCTATTGGATTAGGATCCCCCACCCTTATAATGTTATTGAGTCTTAGTTACCTTTTGTTTTGTTTTGAGACGGAGTCTGGCTCTGTCACCCAGGCTGGAGTACAGTGGCGCCATCTCGGATCACTGCAGCCTCTGCCTCCCGGGTTCAAGGAATTCTCCTGCCTCAGCCTCCTGAGTAGCTGGGATTACAGGTGCACACCACCGCGCCCAGCTAATTTTTGTATTTTTAGTAGAGATGGGATTTCACTGTGTTGGCCAGGCTGGTCTCGAACTCCTGAGCTCAAGTGGTTCGCCCGCCTCTTGCTTTCCAAAGTGCTGGGATTATAGACGTGAGCCACCGCGTCTGGCCAGCCTTAATTACCTTTAATTAATCTGAATAATTAAGACCAAGTGTAGAGACATTTGGGGTTAGGGCTTCAACATACAAATTTGGGTGGGCACAATTCAGTCCATAAGAACTGGCCAACTAAATTTAGGGTTCATTCTGAGCCACAGGGACATATTTCAGATGAGAGAAATGAAATGAGAATGGGAATGATGCCTATTATAGAAACAAGAATCAGTTTTTGCCAGTTCTGTAGACAAGGCAGGGTCAGGTGGAGATTAGCAACACTGATACCTACAACATGGCTGAAAACACTGAGGTAAAGATAGGCTGCATTAACGGAAGTATGGTGTCCATGAAAAGCGAGGTGCCAACTCCCTGCTCACCTGGAGGATGGAATTTTCTTCTGGATGCCAACAGGTAGAGGGTGTCAAGTGAGGGGTTGCATAAGAGGTAGAGAAGTTACTGAGCAAAAACCTTGGCACCAGACATATGCAGGCATTAGCCAATGTGGTTTGAGCAGCTAAACCAACTGGCAAAAGGTTGCCCTTTCCAAGACTTGCAGTTTGGGGATAGAAACACTTTCAGTCCTGGCCAAAAACTACGGGCATGGAATCTTGCATGTATGCCATGAATATCTGTTGAATTTAAAAAAATAATAATAATAATAGGCCAGGCAGGCTGACTCAGGCCTGTAGTCCCAGCACTTTGGGAGGCTGAGGTGGGAGGATTGCTTGAGCCCAGGAGTTTGAGACCACCCTGGGCAACATAGTGAGATCCCTGTCTCTACAAAAAATAAAAATATTAGCAGGGCATGGTGGCGCATACCTGTAGTCCCAGCTACTCTGGAGGCTGAAGTGGGAGGATTACTTGAGCTCAGGAGTTCATGCCTACAGTGAGCTATGACTGCACCACTGCACTCCAGCCTGAGTGACGAAGTGAGACTCTGTCTCTTAAAAAAAAAAAAAAAAAAAAGAAAAGAAAAAAAAGGCCAGGTGCGCAGTGACTCTTACCTGTAATCCCAGCACTTTGGGAGGCCGAGGTGGGTGGATCACGAGGTCAGGAATTCAAGACCAGCCTGGTCAACATGGTGAAACCCCGTCTCTACTAAAAATACAAGAATTAGCCAGGTGTGGTGGCACACACCTGTAATCCTAACTACTCAGGAGGCTGAGGCAGGAGAATCACTTGAACCCAGGAGGCAGAGGTTGCAGTGAGGTGAGATCGCACTGCTGCACTCCAGCCTGGGTGACAGAGCGAGACTCTGTCTCCGGAAAAAAAAAAAAAAGAAAAAGAAAGAAAAGAAAATGGGCACAGTGGCTCACTCCTGTAATTCTAGCACTTTGGGACGTTAAGGCAGGGGGTTGCTTGAGATCAGGAATTCAAGACCAGCCTGAGCAACATAGTAAGATCTGATCTCTACTGGAAAAAAAAAAAAGTTAGCTGGGCTTGGTGGCACCGTGCCTGTAGTCCCAGCTACTAGGGAGGCTGAGGTGAGAGGATTCCTTGGGCCCAGGAATTTGAGACTGCCGTGATCTGTGACTGTGCCACTACACTCCACTTGAACGACAGAGTGAGACCATGTCTCACAAAAAAAGAGAAAAAGTGGAGGCTCTAAAGACTAAGGTTATACTAATTGTGACTCTTCATTGCAAGTGACAGAAAACTTATTCAAACTGGCTTTCCCAGGAGAAGGCATTTGGGGCTCCTGTAAGAGGGGCTCAAACTGTGGCTGGAACTGTCTGTCTCCACCTTAGTGCTACTTTTCCCTGCATGCCGTTCAATCTCCAGTAGGAAGGAGATGGCCACAAACTGCTTTGGGCTGACATCCTATCAGCTTAGCAAGAAGTAAAGTCAGGTGGCAGAAAAACATCTCTTTCCTAGTAGTTTTCTGCAAAGGGGTCCTAAGGCAGATTCTGATTGGAGAGGCTTGGGTCATCTGGCCATTCCGGAACCAATCCATGTGGCCAGGAGGATGGAATATGCAAATTGTCCAGACCTGGGGCACATGCCTGGGAATGGGGTCAGGATGCAGGGGCAGTGGATGTTTCACAAGGTAAAATCAGTGGAGACCGGGGACAGTGGTGCCACAGAAGGCTGTGGCCTCGCTGTAGGTTTCAGACTGGGAGACAGGGACTCCTGGGATCTGCAGGGAACCCTCCTCTGCTGCTGCCAGTGCCTGGGGATGGGTGGGAGAGCTGTTAAAGTTTTGAGGGATTGTTCATCCCCCCGCTTATGGCGTTTATCTTCCCTTTGCCAGACTGATCAGCCACACCCCGTCTTACTGTGATGAGTCGCTGTTTGGCTCCCGATCTGAGGGCGCCAGCTTCGGGGCCCCGCGGATGGCGAAGGGGGATGCTGCAAAGCTCCGTGCTCTCTTCTGGACGCCACCAGCTACCCCCAGGGGTAGCCACTCGCCCCGCCCCAGGGAGGCCCCACTGCGAGCCATTCACCCCGCTGGTCCCTCCAAGACAGAGCCGGGGGCGGCGGCAGACTCCCAGAAGTTATCCATGGATGGGTTACACTCTTCATGCCCCCTGAGGCGGGGACTTTCCCATTCCCTCACCCACCTGAATGTCGCCAGCACTGGTCATCCAGCCACCAGTGCCTCCCACACAAATGGGCCTCAGGATCTCAGGCCTTCCACATCAGGGGTGACCTTCCGGAGCCCCCTGGTGACTTCCAGGGCTCGCTCAGTTAGCATTTCAGTGCCAGCTACCCCACGACGAGTTGGGGCCACCCAGAAACCAAAGCCCCCTTGGAAATGATACTCTTTCATCAGGGTTGCCTATGGGGCCACGGCAAGAGGTATAGCCCCTTGCCGGGGTAGGAGGACATTCATCACCCAGGGAACCCCAGGTGTGAAGCCCCTGTGGGGGCAGACAGACATAGCAGGGGTGAGCAGTGCCTCCCTTTATCCTGACCATCTCTAGTCGATTCCTGCCTTTTTCTCCCGATTGCGGATGTGGGGGCCACCTCTAAGATGCCGTCTCCAGTCCTGTCTCAACCACACTCCAAATTAGTGCCAACCTAGGGGCCTGGCACCTCCCACATCATCCATTTTCTTGCTGCCAAGTGCAAATAAACGGTGTGATTGCCAACCTGGAGGGTCCCCTCTCCTTCAAGCCAAGCTTCCTGCTCCGGATTAGTTTCCAACTGAGTCTACAAGCCCTAAAGGAGTTTTCCCAGGCTGTGTGTGAAGCCTGGAGAACACAAGGGCAACTGGGAGATTTTTGAGTGAACATTGTTTCATCTTAATATGCTTCTGTATTTATTTTCATGTACTAAATATATCAGCTTATCAAAGCCATGAATGTTCCTTTTTTTCCCCCTTAGTTTATGTTAAGCCTGAGTTGATTTAAATAACAAAGTTAAATACAACAGGTAGTACAAGGATGTGGCAGACAACACGTCAGTGGTGAGTGGGTGACTGAAGTTTGGGAACCCGGGGCCTCAGGACTGGACTCTTCCTCCCATAGGTTTCTGGCTAATGCTACTAACTTGTGGTTGGCCAGCTCTTCCTGAGCTCAGAATACAGACAATAGTATTTTTTTAGTTTTGTTTTTAAGTTTGTATGTGTGTGTGTTTGTTAAGGTAGGAAATAAAACAATGGCTAGGACTATGCCAAGTGGAGAGTCCAAGAAAGCCAGACAGTGACACGTGTGTCTGCAGAGCACTTAGAATGCAGCCCGGGGCTTAGGAAAAGCAGCAAAGCCTTTGCACAGATGGAATTGCACCTGGACTGGGCAGCGTAGGCTGGGCTCTGGGCCTCTCCTTGCCCCCATCTTCCTGTAAGGCACCTCCAGGAGGCACCAGGATTCTAGGGAGTCCAGTTGGAAGCCACATCATCCGTTTGGTACGTCTGCCTCGGGGCAGGGAAGAGTGGACACTGCTGGGGAGGAAGATCTGCAGTGCCCAGGACCAGGGACACACGGAAACGCCTGTGGGGTCAGGCAGGCCAATTGCGCTGTCATGCAAACATGCTTTGTTTTTTGGTTTTTTGTTTGTATGTTTGTTTTTGGTGATTCTTTTGTTTGGTTTTGTTTTGTTTTTTAAGACACGGGGACTCGTTTCCTTGCCCAGGCTGGAGTGCAGCGGCGCGATCATAGCTCACTGCTGACTTGACCTCCCGGCTCAAGCTATCCTCCCCCTCAGCCTCCTGAGTGGCTGGGACTACATGCATGTGCCACCGTGCCCAGCTAGCTTGTTTTAAAAAATTTTTTGGACCAGGCGCGGTGGCTCACACCTGTAATCCCAGCACTTTGGGAGGCCGAGGCTGGTGGATCACGAGGTCAGGAGTTCGAGACCATCCTGGCTAACACGGTGAAACCCCGTCTCTACTAAAAATACAAAAAATTAGCTGGGCGTGGTGGTGGGCACCTGTAGTCCAAGCTACTTGGGAGGCTGAGTCAGGAGAATGGCGTGAACCTGGGAGGCAGAGCTTGCAGTGAGCTGAGATCATGCCACTGCACTCCAGCCTGGGTGACAGAGTGAGACACCATCTCAAAAAAAAATTTTGTAGAGAGGGATTTCATTCCTTCCAGTAAGAAACAAGAAAAAAGGGGAAAAAAAAGAGTCACGAGTGGGCTGGTCTCAAATTCCTGGCCTGAAGTGATCCTCCTGCTTCAGCCTCCCAAAGTGCTGAGATTACAGGTGTGAGCCACCTTGCCCAGCTGTAATGTGCATTTTAAACATATAGAATGTTTAAGCTTCCTGGAACTTTCACAATTAGTTACTCATGCCCAATTCAGTTTTTCCTGAAACATCCATTTCTCTTTTGCCTTCCCATCTTCCCCTTAGTTTCCATAGACATAGGCCAGAAATACCTCTCTTTCCTGGCTGGGCATGGTGACTCACGCCTGTAATCCCAGCACTTTGGGAGGGGGAGGCCAAGGTGGGTGGATCACTTGAGGTCAGGAGCTTGAGACTAGCCTGGCAAACATGGCAAAACCCTGTTTCTACCAAAAATACAAAAATTAGCCAGGCATGGTGACGCATGCCTGTAATCCCAGCTACTCGGGAGGCTGAGGCAGGAGAAATCACTTGAACCTGGGAGGCAGAGGCAGTAGTGAGCTGAGATCCAACCAGTGCACTCCAGCCTGAGCAACAGAACAAGACTCTTAAAAAAAAAAAAACAAACTCTCTTTCCTCCCAACTACAGTAAAATCTGGCAATAGCCCGAGGTAACACTAAAGGGTAACTGACACCAGGCTGTGGTGTATGTAAGGCAGTTGGGGGTGGTGAGGACAGGGGCAACCTACTCTCTACCATCTAAAGGGGGCTGCTGCTGCTGAGCCCTAGAAGACGTACAAGCCTGGGATATCTGGATGATTAGATTTTTTTTCCAGGAAAGGGAGAGTGCTGGATTTCAATGTGGTGGCCCTCAGTTTTTTAAATGCCAACAAATAATTTAAAAATAATTGTCCAGGCCAGGTGTGATGGCTCATGCCTGTAATCCCAGCACTTTGGGAGGCCCAGGCAGGAGGACTTCTTGAGGCCAGGAGTTTGAGACCAGCCTGGGCAACACCGTGAGACCCCGCCTCTCTAGCCACCTTTTTTTGTTTGTTTTGTTTTGTTTTATTTAGTCTTGCTGTGTCACTCAGGCTGGAGTGCAGTGGCACAATCTCAGCTCACTGCAACCTCCACCCTCCCAGACTCAGACAATCCTCCTACCTCAGCCTCCCAAGTAGCTGGGACTACCAGCATGTGCCACCATGCTGGGCTAATTTTTTAATTTTTTATAGAGACAAAAAATAAAACATGGGGTTTTGCCATGTTTCCCAAGCTGGTCTCAAACTTCTGAGCTCAAGTGATCTGCCTGCCTCAGCCTCCCAAAGTGCTGCGAGTACAGGTGTGAGTAACCACGACTGGCCTAAACATTTTTTACATTTTTTTTAAAAAAGCTAGAAAGTATTTTCTGACGTTTTCCTGAAGCAGGTCATAAGACTCTCATGTGAGAGGTGCCCTCTCTATACCCAGAGGAAAGTTATATCCTTATTTCTGAAGACACAGGGACACAGAGAAGAATCTAAACACACAGGTCTTGCTAAATTTCCCCCAGCTTATTACCAGTAGATCATACCTTTTTTGCCCTATTATATATCACCACAACTGTCTACTCTTCATCAAATGTAGCGTAAAAGCACACAGGCTTAACTGTTTCTTCAGGTCTACATTTCCTCATGAAGGCTCCGGTGTCATGTAAAACTTACATTAAATCAATTTGTATGCTTTTAAAAAAAAAGTTGTTTTAAATAATTGTTCAGCTCCCTGGAATCTGAAGCTAAGGGCTGCTGTGACCTCAGGACTCCCTCTGAGCTTTCACAGTGCTGGAGCAGGGGAAGTTGCAGGCAAATTAATCCCAGAACAGGGTTGGCGGCAGCCTGAAACCTGAGGCCCTGCCCCTCCTGGAGTTCCCTGCCTGCTTCTGTGCCCACTATGGGCAGCTGGGACCCACACCCCACTGCCCTGGTGGGTGATGTGTCCATCATGGCCATGGCAGCTTCCGGGCTGCAGCTGGGGTCTGGTTGCCCACTAAGGCTAAAGTAAGAAACCATCCTCTCCAGGCTGACACCCCAGGCTGCACGCTCCTCGTGGAAACGCCATCTGTGAGCTGGACACACACAGCCCACAGCCCTGGGTAAAGAGATTTATTCATAGAGTGTTCCCTTCAATGCGGCTTCAAATACTTTTTAATTTATTAAATAAAAACATCATGAAAGCCATGAATCTAGTGCTCTCTATCACGGTGGCTTCCTGGCCTGGTCTCGGGGAGGATAAGGGTCAGTAGCAGGCTGGGGTGGAGAGCTCATTTCTTGCCTTTGCCCTTCTCCTTGCCCTTCTGCTTGCCCTTCTCCTTGCCCTTTGCTTTGCCCTTGCCCCGCTTCTTCTTGGATCTGAGCAGGGAGCGCACCAGGTATCCCTTCCAAAAGGCCTGGATTAACGTGGCCGCCCGCACCATGCGCACCATCTCCTGCTCCGCCTCCATCCTTTTCTTGGAGTTGATCTCTCGCTCTTCCCGGATCTGCACAAACTCTTCCACCAGCACTTTGTGCCTCCGCCTCAGCTCCTCCAGAGTGATCTTCTCCTCCCTGTGAACAGCTTCCAGATCCTCCAACTCCTCCTGGGGCGAGGGGTGGGGCTGGGGTCACCATGCATAGAGCGCCTCCTCCCACCCTCCTTCCTGAGGCCCCCCACCCTTCCCAAATGGGCTTCTGCCCCAGCGATGCCCCTAAGCTAAGCTGTTCAGCATCTCGGTCCCAGTGAGGTGGATGGGGAGAGGGGATGGGCTCCATCCCAGCTCTAGGAAAGACCCCACTGAAATAATTTCAGGAACAGAAAAAGAACACGGGCTTGTGAGTTGGGCAGACTTAGTTTTAAGTCCCAGCTCTGCCACACCTCAACTGACTTCACCTTTCAGGCTTTCGTTTTTCCTCATCTGAAACATGGGGACGATTCCAAACCCAGGGGCTGTTTCTAGGATTAAATGACCGGATGGACACAATGTACTGGACATGATGCCAGGCACACAGTGGGGACACAAGAAATGGAGGCTGCTGCCATAAAAGCAGTCTGTTCCACAAGACACCAGAGGAGAAGGAACTTTCTCAAGCCTCAAATGGAGTTCCAGAGTTTTTCCTTATGTCTAACCATAGCCTCTCCTGCTGTCATTTACACCTGTTTTCCTTCCTTCCACTGACATTTACCCAGCATCTACAAAAAGCAGAGCACTGCCAGAGAACACAGAGCTGGGTGGACAAAGTCCTTGCCCTCAACCAACCCACAACCCTCATGCAGCCCAGAGAAACGAGAGTCCCAGCCTGCAAAGCTCCCCTCTCCAGGCCCTGACGGTTGCCCAGGACAAGATTCTGACTTGCCCTTCTCTGAAGAGTACACCTGGCTTTGGCTCACTTCGGCTCATGTTACCTCCAGTGCTCCCCAGGCCTCTCTGACCTCTGGGTTGGAGCCATGGGCCACCAATGTTATCCCAGCGCTGGGTGAAGGGTTTGGGGGTGTCTCGATTTGAAGTTCTCACCCCCTGAGCACTTCCTCCAGGCCAGACCCTATGCTGGGCACGCACACTTGCAGCTATGTTGTCTCACCCAATGCCCGCCAGGGTCCCAAGATGGTAATTACTGCCTCTGCTAATCAGATGCAGAAACGGGCTTGGGAAGGTCAAGTACCTTGCTTAAGGCCACACAACTGGCACATCTCAGGTGCTCATTAAAAACTGGCTGAGTGACTGAGTGACGCAGTGGAGGCAGGCTCCCATCTGAGTCTGTGGGGAGGAGCCCCAGCTTGTGGGGGTGCTGGCAGGACCCCATCCAGAGGAGTATAGGATGTGGACACTAGATGGAGCCATGATCATTAGGCCCAGTGTCAGGCCCTTCTAGCCAGTCGCTTTTTTTTTTTTTTTTTTAAATAGAGACTGGGTCTTGCTCTGTTGCCCAGGATGGTCTTGAATTACTGAGCTCAAGCAATCCTCCCACCTCGGCCTCCCAACGTGCTGGGATTACAGGCATAAGCCACCACACCTGGCCTTGCAGCTTCTGGCTCTTTTCTTTCCCACCTCTCACTCTGCCCCAGGCTGGACAAACCCTTTAAACAGAGGCAGGTGTTCCCCGCAGAGAGGCTCAGAAATTTGCCCACTCCATGGACCATCCCAAGGCTGCTCTTCCCATCCATCCCATTCCTAGAAGGTCTTGGGAAAAGCACGCAAGAGAGACTTATTCAGCGACAAATACCTGCTTCTCACCCATCTTTGTATCATATTTCTGGATCCAGTTCTCGATTTCCGTTTCTACTTTATATTTCTTCTAGAAAAGATCCAATTTGTCATTGTTTGATGGAATATATTAACAATCAACAGTACTGAGCACTCTGTGCATCACCAGGCCCTGTGGCTGGTGCTTGACATGCCTCGCCTATTGAATCCGCACAAGGAGGTTCTCTTTTCTCCATTTCACAGGCAAGGAAACTGAGGCTCAGACATGCTATCTCACTTGCCCAAGGTGACAGAATTAATGGGTGGCAGAGCCTGAATTTGAAGCCAGCAGCCTGGTTCCAGGACATCCTAGGCAGAGGAAGCAGCAGGTGCAAAGGCCCTGAGGTAGGAACAAGCTTGTGTTGTTTAAAGGACAGAAATCGGCCTGGCGTGGTGGCTTACGCCTGTAATCCCAGCACTTTGGGAGGCTGAGGCAGGCAGGTCACTTGAGGCCAGGAGTTTGAGACCAGCCTGGCCAACATGCCAAAACCCCATCTCTACTAAAGATACAAAAATTAGTTGGGCATGATGATGCACGTCTGTAATCTCAGCTACTTGGGAGGCTGAGGCAGGAGAATTGCTTGAACCCAGGAGGCGGAGGTTGCAGTGAGCTGAGATCACGCCACCACACTCCAGCCTGGGTGACAGAGCGAGACTGTCTCAAAAAATAAAAATTAAAAAAAAAAAAAAAAGGACAGAAATCGAGTCAGTGTGGCTGGAAGGGAGTGGCGAGGAGGGTAGTGGTCCCCAACAAGGTCCAAGGGAAAGGCTGTGTTACAGAGGGAGTGTCAGCAAGAGGAGGCTGTATTCTCAGGAAAGTGTGAGGTAAAGCCACTGGGTGATATAGATGCAGTGGAGGGACATGATCTAATCTTGTTTTTAAAAGATTATTTCCACCATAAAAAGCAATGAAGCACTGATCCATGCTACAAGATGGGTGAACCTTGAAAACACGGTGCTAAATAAAAGATTCCAGACACAACTGCCACAGAGGATTCCATTCATATGAAGTGTCCAGAATAGGTGAATCCACAGAGACAGAAAGCACATTAGTGATTGCAAGGGACAGGGGTAAGAAGAGAATCGGGAGTAACTTCTTAACGCATATGGAGTTTCATTTTGAGGTGATAATGTTTTGGAACTAGATAGAAGTGGTGGAATTGGGGTCGCACAACTTTGTGAATATACTAAATGACACTGAATTGCTCATTTTAAAATGGTTTCATATTATATAAGTTTCACCTAAATTAAAAATAAACAGGCTGGGCCAGTGGCTCATCCCAACCATTTGGGAGGCTGCAGTGGGAATAGGAGAATTGCTTGAGGCCACAAGTTCTAGACCAGCCTGGGCAACATAGCAAAACCCTGATTCCACAAAAATTAAGGATTTTTTTTTCTTTTGAGATGGAGTTTCACTCTGTCGCCCAGGCTGGAGTGCTGTGGTACGATCTCGGCTCACTGCAACCCCACCTCCTGAGTTCAAGCAATTCTCATGCCTCAGCCTCCCAAGTAGCTGGGATTACAGGTGCACGCCACCATGCCTGCCTAATTTTGTATTTTTAATAGAGACAGGGTTTCACCACATTGGCCAGGCAGGTCTTGAACTCCTGACCCCAGGAGATCCGTCCGCCTCGGCCTCCCAAGGTGCTGGGATTACAGGCGTGAGCCACCGCGCCTGGCCAATAATAATAATTTTTAATTAGCCAGACGTGGTGACATGCCCCAGTAGTCCCAGCTATTCACGAGGGATGGGAGGATCGCTTGAGCCCAGGAGTTGGAGGCTGAAGTGAGCTATGATCACGCCACTGCACTCTGGCATGGGTGACAGAGTGAGACCCTGTCTCAAAATCAATCAATCAATCAATCAACCTCTTAATCCTACAGAGCAAGAGCGCTTAGCTTGGGCACCATGGATAGGCCAGCTTCAGGGGGCCTGGGCTCCCCAGGGAACTGTCCACTAGGATGTGTATGTGCATCTGTGCCTTCTTGCTGGGGGAGAGGCCCGTGGCTTCCATCAGATGCTCAAGAGTGTGACACTAAGAGACTGAGGACAAGTATTAAAAAGGGTGCCTTTTACGAGGACAGAGATTTGGAAGTTGGGTGTGTGCTAGGCCTGGGTCTTGGCTGAGATGCTGAAGGAGAAGGCAAATGAAGGTTTTGGGTTTTTCTTAAGAGACAAGGTTTCACTCTCTTGCCCTGGCTGGAATGCAGTGGCGCAGTCGTGGTTCACTGCAGCCTCCAAACTCCTGGGCTAAAGTGATCCTCCTGCCTCAGCCTCCCAAGTAGCTGGGACACATCACAGCGCCTGACTAATTTATCTTTTATTCTTTGTACAGACAGGGTCTTGCCGTTGCCCAGGCTGGAGTGCAGTGTGTGATCACAGCTCACTGCAGCCTCCGCCTCCTGGGTTCAAGTGATCCTCCCACCTGAGCCTCCCAAAGTGTTGGGATTACAGGCATGAGCCACCTTACCCGGCCAGAAATGATATTTATTGAACACCTACTATGCACCAGCTCTCTCACCACCATCTCATGTAATTCTCATGTAACAACCATTAAGACCAATGTTAGCATTTTCATTTCCAAGGTGTGAAATCGGCATCTGGGCAGGAGTTGAGTAATTTGCCTGAGCTTCATGTGCTACTTCTTCATTCCTTTGCATGGCACCCAGCCTCTGAAGATGTGGGTATTATCCCTGTGGGGTCTGAGGAATTGAGGAACTTGCCCAAGGTCACAAAGCTGGCATGCAGCAATGCTGGGACAGGGTCCCAGTTTCTCTGTCCCCCATCCCCAGGCCTATGTGTTGCCCCTTCCTGCCTCCCAGGAGACATTGGCTCGGATTTGGGCCTTCCCTGCTCCTGTGCCCTTCCCCTCCACCATGCCACTTCCTGAGTAGCTGGTGCAGCCCTGCCCTGCCCAACACTGCTGGACCTCCAGGAGTGATGGGAGAGTCCCACCCGTCCCCCGCCCCAGGGGCCCCACCGGCCCATCCTCCCTGCTTCCCGCTTCCCGCTTCCCACTTCCCGGGGCACCTTCCTCAGCGCCTGCTCCGCCTCCCGGTTCTCCATGACCAGGTTGTAAAACTGTGACTGCAGCTGCAGGATCTCCCTCTGGATCTTGGCTACCCTGGCCTGTGATGCCCGGAAATCGGCTTTCTGCTGCTTCTCGGCCTCCTGCTTAGTGCGAAGGAGGCTGTTCTCTGAGAACTTGAGCACCTGGTGCAAGTGGTTTTTCAGTTCTTGGATCACAAAGTTCTCCTTTTCCACCTGAGCCAGGAACAGAAAGGGCTCTGTTAACACCTCCATGCCCAGCCAGGCACAGTGGCTCACGCCTATAATCCCAACACTTTGGGAGGCTGAGGCAGGTGGATCACCTGCGGTCAGTAGTTTGAGACCAGCCTGGCCAACATGATGAAATCCCATCTCTTCTAAAAATACAAAAAGTAGCCAGGCATGGTGGTGCATGCCTGTAATCCCAGCTACTCGAGAGGCTGAGGCAGGAGAATTGCTTGAACACGGGAAGTGGAGGTTGCAGTAAGCGGAGATATCACACCACTGCACTGTAACTTGGGTGACAGAGTGAGACTCCATCTCAAGAAAAACCCTCCATACCAACTGACAGTCATCAGAGGCTGGCACCACTGCATCCTCCCTCAGGGCCAGGCATGCCACCTGGGTTATTATCTCTCTAATCACACCCCCAACACCACAGTGGAGGTCAGGGACAGCCTGATTACAGACAAGAAAGCTGAGGCTCAAGGAGGTGGCTTCATCTGTCTGGGGCTGCCCAGCTCCACTGGGGCCTGAAGCTAGGTTTGTCTGACCTCGAGCCCACGTTCTCGGCCACCACTTTCTATTACCTTGCACGAATGAAGGGTACAAGCTTGTTGGATTGAGGCCACAGGGGAGGACTGGGACAGCAGTGATGCTCCTCCTGGGGACACAGGAGGGGAGGCCCAGCTGGCAGAGACACTTGATGGGGTGCACGAAGGTGTGCGATGAACGCAGGCTGCAGGGATCACCAGCAGGCTCTCTCTTGAGGGCCTATGCCTGGCTTGTCCCCTGCCTTGGGTGGATTCTAGAACAGGAATGGGGGTGGAGGATGAGACAGTTTTGTAAAGAAGCTCTCAAGACTTCTCATATACACTAGAGTCTCCCTCTGAGCACAGTGGTGCTATGGCTGCTCACGTCACCATCTTGGGCTTGGGTCAGCTGGCAGCAGGCCTGCCGGGCATCTGCTCACTTCCTGCGCACTGGGGGCAGGGAGGCAGCATCTTTGGGGCAAGCCCGTCCTGCAGGCAAGGCTTGAGGCACCAGGCGCTGGGAATATGATCGGCACTCAGAGCTCTCCTTGTAGACTCCCTACACGTGCCTGATTGGTGTCTCCCCTCATTGTACACTGAGGTTCAATGACATGAAATTTGTCCACCTGGCAAAAATGGCATTTGACCCCAGGTCAGTCCAAGGTGAAGCCCCAAGCTGGTTCTAGCACCTGAATGAGACCAGCAGGGCCACCTGTGTCCCTCTGCCTATTCCTAGATGATACCCCTTCCACCTTACAAGGAACCTCACTGCCCGAGGGCTCAGCAGCCCGTCCTCTGTCCACTCAGCAAGTATACATCATGCCCCTCTTTTGGACAGGCTTACTAGGGACACAGTGGCAGGCTGAAAGAGACAAGGTCCCCTTTTCTTGTGGAGGAGCCAAACCTCTCAAGACCACACAAATCACACACAGATATGTTATCCACAAAGTTGGGTGAATGTTACCAACAAAGTCAGATGAATGCTTTAAAGGACAAATTCAATGAGAAGTGCCCAACCCAGCACCAGGGAGGAGGGTAGTGAATAGTTTCCCAGGGCCTTGAACCTCTCATGAGTGGTGGGGGATAGAAACAGAAGGGCCTGTGGCAGTGCAGCCTGGCTATCCCCCATGTCTGCTCTCCCCAGAGAGGCTGTGGGGTAGAATGTGGAACATAACACGGCCCCGGTGACAGGTGGTGGGTCCTTCCTAGCACCTCTCTCTGCTGGGTGTGGCTACAAGATGTGCGTGGAAGATGTGTGTGGAGGAAGACCTCCACGTGTCCTTAAGGGGCAGAACCAAGCCCTCTCCTCCCCTTTCCTCCTTCCTGTTGGCTGGACCGGGGACCACATGATGGGGAAAGCTGGAGCAGCCATCTTGGCCCACAGGCAGAAGTCCCACGTGGGGTCAGCAGGGAAGTCACATCGAAGAAGCCAGACCTCTGACAACTTGGGGAGCAGAGATGCCACACCAGCTCCAGTATTTCCACTACAGAGAAATACACTGCCGTCTTAACTAAGCCAAAGCTATTTTGGGTGTCTCTGTTATAGCAGCCAAATCTGTACTCACACATCATCTCACAGGATTTTTGTAAAGATTTAGAGAGAAAATGTATGTAAAACAAAATACACTGTATGTGTCCAATATGACAATTACTATTAGGTTTGGGATCATGCTACCGTTTTTTTTTTTTTTTTTTTTTTTGAGATAGGGTCTTGCTCTGTAGCCCAGGCTGGACTACAGTGGTGCGATCTTAGCTCCCTGCAATCTCTGCCTTCTGGGCTCAAGTGATCCTCCCACGTCAGCCTCCTGAGTAGCTGGGACTACAGGTGTGCACCACCACACCCAGCTAATTTTGTCTTTTATGTAGAGATGGGGTTTCACCATGTTGCCCAGGCTGGTCTCGAACTCCTGAGCTAAAGTGATCCACCTGCCTTGGCCTCCCAAAGTGTTGGGATTACAGGCGTGAGCCACCACACTCCCATTTCCCTTCTTAAAAATTCTTCTAGCTGGTGTGATACGCCTATAATCCTAGCTACTCAGGAGGCTGAAGCTGGAGGATCCCTTGAAGCTAGGAGTTCAAGACCAGCCTGGGTAATAGAGTAAGACCCCATTTCTCTCCTTTCTTTTCTTTTCTCTTTTCTTCTCACCCTTTCTTTCCTTTCCTTCCTTCCTTTCTTTCTTTCTTTTAATTGAGACAGAGTCTCACTCTGTCACACAGGCTGGAGTGTGATGGCGCAATCTTGGCTCACTACAACCTCCACTTCCTGGGTTCAAGTGATTCTCCTGCCTCAGCCTCCCAAGTAGCTGAAATTATAGGCATGCGCCACCATGCCCAGATAATTTTTGTATTTTTAGTAGAGATGGGGTTTCACCATGTTGCCCAGGCTGGTCTCGAACTCCTGAGCTAAAGTGATCACCTGCCTTGGCCTCCCAAGTGTTGGGATTACAGGCGTGAGCCACCACACTCCCATTTCCCTTCTTAAAAATTCTTCTAGCTGGTGTGATACGCCTATAATCCTAGCTACTCAGGAGGCTGAAGCTGGAGGATCCCTTGAAGCTAGGAGTTCAAGACCAGCCTGGGTAATAGAGTAAGACCCCATTTCTCTCCTTTCTTTTCTTTTCTCTTTTCTTCTCACCCTTTCTTTCCTTTCCTTCCTTCCTTTCTTTCTTTCTTTTAATTGAGACAGAGTCTCACTCTGTCACACAGGCTGGAGTGTGATGGCGCAATCTTGGCTCACTACAACCTCCACTTCCTGGGTTCAAGTGATTCTCCTGCCTCAGCCTCCCAAGTAGCTGAAATTATAGGCATGCGCCACCATGCCCAGATAATTTTTGTATTTTTAGTAGAGATGGGGTTTCACCATGCTGGTCAGGCTGGTCTCGAACTCCTGACCTTAGGTGGTCCACCCGCCTTGGCCTCCCAAAGTGCTGGCTTACAGGCATTAGCCACTGCACCCAGCTAATTTTTTGTTTTTTTTTTTTTTTTTTTTTTTGAGACGGAGTCTCGCTCTGCCGCCCAGGCTGGAGTACTGTGGCCAGATCTCAGCTCACTGCAAGCTCCGCCTCCCGGGTTCATGCCATTCTCCTGCCTCAGCCTCCCGAGTAGCTGGGACTACAGGCGCTCGCCACCTCGCCCGGCTAATTTTTTTGTATTTTTTAGTAGAGACGGGGTTTCACCGTGTTAGCCAGCATGGTCTCGATCTCCTGACCTCGTGATCTGCCCGTCTCGGCCTCCCAAAGTGCTGGGATTACAGGCTTGTATTTTTTTTTTAGTAGAGATGGGGTTTCGCCATGTTGGCCAGGCTGGTCTTGAACTCTTGACCTCAAGTGATCCATCCGCCTCGGCTTCCCAAAGTGCTGGGATTATAGGTGTGAGCCACCACTTCTGGCCAGAGACCCCATTTCCAAAAAAAGAAAAAAATTTAATTAGGCATGGTCGTATGTGCCTGTAGTCACAGCTACTTGCGAGGCTGAGCCAGGGGGATTGCTTGAGCCCAGGAGTTCAAGGCCAGCCTGGGCAACATAGTGAGACCATGTCTCTACAAAAATTTAAAAAATTAGCCAAGAGTGGTGGCGCGTGTCTGTAGTTTCAGCTACTCAAAAGGCTAAGGCAGGAGAATCATCCAGGAGGTCAAGGCCACAGTGAGCTATGATCGTGCCACTGCACTCCAGCCTGGGTGACAGAGCAAGATCTTGTCTCTAACACTAAAAACTTCTAGAGACCAAATTCCTTGATTAGGTCTCGAGGCCCCGTGTGATCTGTCTCCTTCCCCTGCATTCCCAGCCCATCTTTGCCCCTTCCCTCTAGCTCACTGGCATTCTCTGGGTTTCTGAACTAGCCAGGCTTATTCCTATCTCATGACTGAGGTACACTCTACCCTACACCTGGAACGGGTTGGCAAACTATGGCCCACAGGTCGAATCCAGCCAGTCACTTGTATTTGTAAGTAAAGTTCTGTTGGAACACAGCCCATTCATTTACATATTGTTTGTGGCTGCTTTCACCCTATAACAGCAGAGCTGAGTTGAGTAATTGCAACAGACCATCTGGCCCACAAAGCCTAATGTATTTACTATCTGGCCTTTTATAGAAAAAGTTGCGGCCAGGTGCTATGGCTCACACTTGTAATTCCAGCACTTTGGGAGGCTGAGGTGGGAGGATCACTTGAGACCAGAAGTTCAAGACCAGCCTGGCCAACATGGCAAAACTCTGTCTCTACTAAAATATACAAAAATCATCCAGGCATGGTGGCACATGCCTGTAATCCCAGCTACTCGGGAGGCTGAGGCACGAGAATCACTTGAACCTGGGAGATGAAGGCTGCAGTAAGCTGAGATCACAGCACTGTATTCCAGCTTGGGCATAGACTAAGATTGTCTCAAAAAAAAAAAAAAAAAGTTTGCTACTCCGTAGCTTGGAAGGTTCTTCCTCACTGTACTTACCTGGTTCACGCCCTCGCATTCTTTGTATCTTGGCTTCAATGTCCCTGACCCTTTTGGTATAAGTTGAGTTCTCCTGTAACACTCCCTTATAGCACATTGTCCTTCTCAAAACTGTAATTAAATGAGTTTTTAATTCCTACCTTCCTTACTGTGAACTCCATGAGGCTGGAACCACATGGGCTTATTTATAAGACCTGGTACCTAGTAAGTACTTACAATAATTTGTGGAGTAAATGAATTAAAAAAAGAAAGAAAGAAAGAAAGAAAAGCTATTTAGGCCAGGCGCAATCACGGCACTTTGGGAGGCCAAGGCGGGCAGATCACTTGGAATCAGGAGTTCAAGACCAGCCTGGCCAACATGGTGAAACCTCATATCTACTAAAAATAAAAAAATTAGTTGGGCATTGTGGCAAGTACCTGTAGTCCCAGTGACTCGGGAGGCTGAACCAGAAGAATTGCTTGAACCCAGGATGTAGAAAATGAAATAAATAGAGGTTCCTCTTCAAAGGGACTTTCCTCCCAGTCTAATTCAGAATAGGTAGTAACCTCTCTTAGAACCAAAATTTACTCAAAGACCTGTGCTAATATTCTTCAATTCAGCTAACTATAATAAAGAAATCAATAGGCCAGTCACCGTGGCTCACGCCTGTAATCCCAGCACTTTGGGAGGCCAAGGCAGGTGGATCATGATGGCAGGAGATCGAGACCATCCTGGCTAACATGGTGAAACCCCGTCTCTACTAAAAATAAAAATAAAAATAAAAAAAATTAGCCAGGCATGGTGGCAGGCAACTGTAGTTGCAGCTACTCGGGAGGCTGAGGCAGGAGAATGACATGAACCTGGGAAGCAGAGCTTGCAGTGAACCGATACCATGCCACTGTACTCCAGCCTGGGTGACAGAGCAACACTCCATCTCAAAAAAAAAAAAAAGAAAAAAAAATCAATATACTATGTTCTCTCTTTTTTTTTTTTTTTTTTTTTGAGGCGGAGTCTCGCTCTGTCGCCCGGGCTGGAGTGCAGTGGCCGGATCTCAGCTCACTGCAAGCTCCGCCTCCCGGGTTTACCGCCATTCTCCTGCCTCAGCCTCCGAGTAGCTGGGACTACAGGCGCCCGCCACCTCGCCGGCTAGTTTTTTCTATTTTTTAGTAGAGACGGGGTTTCACAGTGTTAGCCAGGATGGTCTCGATCTCCTGACCTCGTGATCCGCCCGTCTCGGCCTCCCAAAGTGCTGGGATTACAGGCTTGAGCCACCGCGCCCGGCCTATATACTATGTTCTTAGCTCCCACATTTTAGCTTAGATATTTGCCTTGGCATACCTGAACCGGTCTGAGCAAGCATTAGGTGATAGCCTACTCCTCTTCCTTATTTGGAGGTGTTTTTCCCTCTCTCAGCATTCCAGAAGTTACTTCCTCTCTTTCTTTGTTCCCCTCTGCCTTTGCCTCTTTTGGGAAGTTCTAAGTTGCTAGCCAATTGGGTTGAGTACAGAATGTGAGGTCCTGTTCCAGGCAATGGAAACTGGACACAGCAGAGGGTGGATGCGTCAGGTTATAAATTACCCTGTCTCTTTTGTTCATGTGTGCTCTCGTGGGAAGACTGCTAGCGAGCAGCACCCTTTCTGCAGAAAGTAAACTAGCCTTGCTGAGAGATCCTTTGTCTCAGTGTTGATTTTGGTGACACCAAGTACGCATTCCCAACACGGGAGGTGGAGGTTGCAGTGAACCAAGATGTTGCCACTGCACTTTAGCCTGGGTGACACAGCAAGACTCCATCTTTAAAAAAAAAAAAAAAATCATGGGGGAGGCCGGGCACAGTGGCTCATGCCTGTAACCCCAGCACTTTGGGAGGCCAAGGCAGAAGGATCTCTTGAACCCAGAATCTCGAGACCAACCTGGGCAACGTAGCAAGAGCCCATCCTTACAAACAATCAAAAAATTAGCCAGCCATGGTGACACACACCTGTACTCCCAGCTACTTGGGAGGGTGAGATGGGAGGATTGCTTGAGCCTGAAAGATGGAGGCTGCAGTGTGCTGTGATCATGCCACTGCACTCTAGCCTGGGTGACAGAGTGAGACCCTGTATCAAAAAATCAGTCAATCAATTGGCCAGGCATAGTGGCCAGCACTTTGGGAGGCTGAGGCAGGAGGATCACTTGAGGTCAGGAGTTCTAGACCAGCCTGGCCAACATGGCGAAAACTCATCTCTACTAAAAATACAAAAATTAGCTGGGCGTGGTTGCGTATGTCTGTAATCCCAGCTACTTGGGAGGCTGAGGTGGAAGAATTGCTTGAACCCAGAAGGTAGAGGTTGCAATGAGTCGAGATCATGCCACTGCACTCTATCCTGGACAACAGAGCGAGACTACATCTTAAAAAAAAAAAAAAATCAAGCAATCATTGAGGAAAAACCCAACCAACAAAAAAGATTTGTGTCACTCCTTCAGTAATTCCAGCAGTACTATGAAATAATACCTCTGCATTCCTGTTCTTCATTCTCTCCGCCAATTCATTTTCAAGAGTATCGATGATTTCTTGGTTATTACTATTCTGTCTATTGATATCCTGTATGAACTGGGCCTTATCCCTCGCTTCCATGGGACTAGTGACTAGTTTTTCAAACAGGAAACCACGAAGCTCTATTAGGCTGTCAATAAAATTCTGGGCTTCTGCACTTCTACTCTGCGTCTGCATCTGCAGGAGCCTAGCAGCCTGTGGGTTGCTGAGCAAGAGTCTCAGGACGTTCTTGGTGGAGTCTTTGATCTGCTGTGTAAGTGGTAAGAGGCTGGATTTCTGCAGCTCTATGGAAAGGAGGCGGTCTCTGAGCCACCCTTCCTCCTCAGCCTCTTCCTGCTCCTGCAGTTGCCTTTCTTTCTCCTTCAGGCACCTGACGTTTTCCAGGAGGACCTGGCAGAGATCCTCGTGCTCTCTCACTGCCCTCATGATGTCCTCCCCCAGCATCCCCTCCACATCCTCTCTGTTGGATGCCACATATGACAGCAGGGTCACCAGCTCCACCTTGTAGATCGCCGCATCCAGGATGGACATGATCCTTTTGGCCTCAATGGTGGTGAGTTTGGTCCTAGAGGGAACCAAGGGTTTTAGTGGGTCAGCTGGCCTGTTAGATGGGTCTGTCTTTGGCCCTATTCTGTTGATGGCAGGGGCCTGATACAAAGGGGCCATGGCAAGAATGTCTAAAGCCATCTTGTGAGCAGCCCTCTGTGCCTCTGTAGGTCCGCAGAGATGGAGACTTCGGTAGACTACTTGGGTCTCATGCTTTTATTGTCTCTGGCCATCCTGCAAAAGGAAGAGGTAGGTGTGAGTGTAGCTGTGCTGACATCTGTGTGGTTAGTGTGGCTGCAGAAACCACAACTGTTGACATTAAGAGTTCATCTTAGGTCCCCTGTCGCTTTTACACAGAACCTTTCTCTGGAAGCAGTTTTCAGCTTTGTGAGGGTGTTAGGGCCACAAGGGCAGGAAGACCAAGCCTGGAGGTGTCTCAGGCACATGTGTCAGGCAGGGACTAGCCAGGAAGACAGATGCCATTCTAAGGATTTAAAACCAGAGACTGGTTACCTCAGTGATGGGACAGTTGAGAGGCCAACCAGGGGAAGACAAAGCCATCCCACAATTGTCAATGGCAGGAAGCCACCACATGAAGAGGTGGTGAGCCTGGGGCCCAGGGTCACCCAGGGGAAGCTTGAACTACAGCCATCAGTTCCCAGAGGAGCTAGAGACATTGCCGGAAATGCAGGTGAAAGAACGGTGGCAGTGGGGGAGGAGAAATACCCTGGTTTCTCTCTTTCTACTGCCCTTGGCCAAAACCAGCAGGAAACCAACTGACAAGGGAGCCTGGGCAATGGAACCGCAGGCATCAGCCCGAGTCTGAGCAGGACAGGGACAGGGACAGGGCAGATAGTGGTTAAGACTAACAGGACTAGGAATGGCACATTTTCACTGATTTTAAAGTTTTTTTTTTGTTTGTTTGTTTTGAGGCAGAGTCTTCCTCTGTCACCCAGGCTGCAGTACAGTGACACGATCTCGGCTCACTGCAACCTCCGCCTCCCGGGTTCAAATGATTCTCTTGCCTCAGCCTCCTGAGCAGCTGGGACTACAGGCACACACCACCACGCCTGGCTAATTTTTGTATTTTTAGTAGAGACAGGGTTTTGCAATGTTGGCCAGGTTGGTCTCAAACTCCTGACCTCAGGTGATCCACCTGCCTTTGCCTCCCAAAGTGCTGAGATTACAGGCCTGAGCCACTACGCCCGGCCATTTTTAAGTACTGATTTTAAAAATTGGTGGCATGGATGGTGGTGAAATACAATTTTGAAATACAATTTAAAAAACTGTTTCACTAAATGCGATGTTGCATTCTGAATTGGATTCTGGAGTGGAAAAAGGACATTAGTGGAACTGGAGAAATCCATATCTAGTCTAAAGTTTAGTTAATAGCATTGTACCAACATTAATTTTGTAGGCACTCTGTTACCCTGGCTGGAGTGCAGTGGTGTGACCATGGCTCACTCCAGCCTCAACCTACTGTGCTCAAGTGATCCTCCTGTCTCAGCCTCTCAAGTAGCTAGGACTACAGGTGCTCGATGTCTGGCTAATTTTTTAACTTTTTGTAGGGATGAGCTCCACTATGTTGCCCAGGCTGACCTTGAACTCCTAGGCTCAAGCAATCCTCCTACCTTAGCCTCCTAGTGTTGGGAATACAGACATAAGCCACCGTGACGGGCCTAATTTTGTGGTTTTCACAAACACATCAAGTTTATCTAAGATGTTAACATTAGGGGGAGCTGAATGGAGGGCATACAGGAACCCTCTGTATTATCCTTGCAACTTTTCTATAAATCTACATTTATTACAGAGTAAAAAGCTTAGCTAAAAGACTGTTTCAGGCCAGGCCTGGTAGCTCACACCTGTAATCACAGCACTTTGGGAGGCCAAGGCAGGCGTATTACCTGAGGTCAGGAGTTCAAGACAAGCCTGGCCAACATGGCGAAACCCTGTCTCTACTGAAAATACGAGAGAATGCCAGGCATGGTGGTGCGTGCCTGTTACTCAGGTTAATCCCAGTTACTTGGGAAGCTGAGGCATGAGAATCTCTTGAACCCAGGAGGCGGAGGTTGCAGTAAGCCAAGTTTGCATCACTGTACTCCAGCCTGGGCAACAGAATAAGACTCTGTTTCAAAAGATAGATAGATAAGTAAATAAATAACTGTTTCAGAAAAATCTATAGGGCAGAGATCAGTAATTTATATCGCTTTCATAGTACCATAGCTAAAAGTACTAGCTTTGCACAGCCCCACTTGGGTTCAAATCCTTGCTGGGGGTCTCTGGGCTGCTCATTTAATCTTCCAGAGCTTGGGCTTCCTCAGATGTAAAACAGGAGTCCTCAGGATCAATGAGAAGCTTCCAGCACAGGGCCTGCATGCTGTAAAAGTTCAATAAATAACTAATAGCATTAACACAGGAAAACGAAAATCCCAAGTCCAGGACTTTAGTGATTTCTCATGCAACTATCAAACGAATACCTGCTGCCTTGGCCAGGCACAGGGGCTCACGCCTGTAATCCTAGCACTTTGGGAAGCTGAGGTGGGAGGATCGCTTGAGCCCAGAAGTTCAAGACCAGCCTGGGAAACATAGCAAGGCCCCATCTCTATAAAAAAAAAAAAAAAAGAGAACACCTACTGCCCAGGATGTCTGCCCACCCACCAACACCATGTCTCAGATGGACACCCACCATAACAGCCCCATCCCTCACCCTGATTCTTCTTCTTCTCTTCCCCCTTATCCTGTTTGTTCTCCAGGTTAAGTATCAGCATATGACATCCCTATATACACCTGTTTATTTGCTTATTGTCTGTCTTTCCCCCCTCTCCTAAGAAGTAAAGCACCAATGAAAGCTGTAAGTTACTACTTACAGGTTACCTGTGCCACTTTTATTTTCATATTGTCTGTAGATGTGAGAAATGTTTTGAAGAAAGAATCATTAGGACTTGATGAGTGGAAGAGTTTTGAGTTTGGGTGACTGGTAGTGAAAGATGGGGCCCTTAAGAAACTATGGCAGAAATTGGGAGAGGAAGTTTGGAGGGGAGAACAATGAGCTCACTTTTAAACTCATTGAGCTCTAGTTGCCGTACTGCAGTGGACAATGGTGTCTTGGCCTTCCCATGATCCATTTCCTCTTTTTTTTTTTTGACACAGGGTCTCACTCTGTCACCCAGGCTGGAGTGCAGTGGCACGATCATGGCTCACTGCAACCTCGACTTCCTGGGCTCAAACAGTCCTCCTGCCTCATGCTCCCGAGTAGCTGGTACTATAGGCACGTGCCACCATGCCCAGCTAATTATTGTATTTTTATTTTTGTAGAGATAGGGTCTCGCTGTGTTGCTCAGGAGAAGGAAGTGACACTTGAAGCCACAAAAGATATCTTCAACTCACCAAACCAAAGAGCACACCAAGAGAATGGCAGGGAATCAAAGAAACACCTAAAGTGACTAAGAACGAAAAAGAAAGGCAGGCCAGATCAGGTGCTAAGGATGTTTAGTTCCTTGGCAAGGCAGAATGGATTCAAAATCAGTCCAGGTGTCATGGTTCATGCCTGTAATCCCAACACTTTGGGAGACTGACGCAGGAGGATTGCTTGAGCACAGGAGTTTGAGGCTGCAGTGAGCTATGATCAGGCCACTGCACTTCAGCTTGAGCAACAGAGTGAGACCCTGTCTCTTAAAACAAAAACAAAACAAACAAACAAACAAACAAAACAACCAGAAGCCCCTTTGGGAGCAGAGGACTGAGGATTATCTTCAGTCACTTTGGTTCACACACACTTCCTGTTCCCTAATGAATCTCATGAGATCCTTTGAGGCTTTTCCTGAAGACAAAGTTTTAGGAGACTGGGCATGGTGGCTCACACCTGTAATCCCAGTACTTTGGGAGGCCAAGGAGGGAAGATTGCTTGAGCCCAGGAGTTCAAGATTAGCCTGGGCAACAAAATGAGACTTCTACAAAAAGTTAAAAAAAAAATTAGGCCGTCACAGTGGCAGGTACCTGTAGTCTCCGCTATTTGGGGAGCTGAGGCAGGAGGACTGCTTGAGCTGTACCTGGGAGGTTGAGACTGCAGTGAGCCATGATCGCACGACTGCACTCCAGCCTGGGTGACAGAGCAAGACCCTACCTCTCCTCCTTTTTTTTTTTTTTTTAGCCAGAGTTTTGCTCTTGTCGCCCAGGCTGGAGTGCAATGGTGTGATGTTGGCTCACTGCAATCTCTGCCTCCCAGGTACAAGCAGTTTCCTGTCTCAGCCTCCCCAGTAGCTAGGATTACAGGCATGCACCACCATGCTAGCCTAATTTTGTATTTTTAGTAGAGACAGTGTTTCACCATGTTGACCAGCTGGTCTTGAACTCCTCAGGTGATCTGCCCACCTCGGTCTCCCAAAGTGGTGGGATTACAGGTGTGAGCCACTGCGCCAGGCCTAGATCCTATCTCATAAGTGAAAAAAAAGTTTTAGGGACAGCCATGGAGCTTTCTCAGCCTCTCTGAGGATGAAGGATCTTTGCTCATGGCCACAGGATGAATGTGAACAAGGTAGTTAATGAATGCAGTCCTCTCCATTATACCCCAAAGCTCTCACACATAAATCAAAACGCCTGAATTCTTCAGAGAATGTGACTGGAAATGCAACGTTATATGAAATGTTTCCAATTTGCTTTCAGCCAAATTACCTCTTTTGCTTTAAAGGGCAAACTTGTTTTCTTTGATTATGATGACACCCATCAGTTCTTGACAGCTCATTTTCGTGAACAAGAAAAAGCCCGTGGAACTAGGATTGAGGGGAAATGCATCTGACTCTGACAACAAAAATGACTAGAGAATCTCTTTTCCTTGAATCCTAATATGATCATTTCATGTCCTTTTTAATGCCACTAACCTTAATATTTAAATCATTTCCAACTTAAGCATCTCCTTTTAAAATTCCTGCCCTAAGAGTGAAGCAAATTGTTAATGGATGGGAAGCTTTAATTGGATATTCCCTTTATTTGTCATTAATTCTGCTGATGAACTTTATAAATGGAAATATATCTTTATCATGCAAATTATACCTCATCTTCATTCAAACAGGCTTGTTGGATATTTTATTACTTTCACTCGTAGAATATTTTGAGGAAAAAAAAGATTTGAGCTAATTATATATTTTTTCCCCCTAGAGAGAAGGAAAAAAACCCAACACTTACAACTACCCTACAAATCCAAACTGGCACATGGAAAAGTCAGAGGGTGTTTAAAAAAAAAAAAAAAAAAAAAAAAAAAAAAAAAAAAAAAAAACAACTGGAGTGTGGAAGATGGATTTCTCTCTCTTTTTAAATTTACTCTTACTTTAGGTTCTAGGGTACAGGTGCAGGTTTGTTACACAGGTAAATTGCATGTCATGGCGTTTGGTGTACGGATTATTTCATCACCCAGGTACTAAGCATAATACCTGATAGGTAGTTTTTCCATCCTCATCCGGATCTCATTTTAAGGAATACCATTTTAACATTAGCTAAGTAAGTTCTTGAGAACTTACTGTGTAGCAGACACTGTTCTGAATGCTATATATGAACTAATTCCTTTAATCCTTGCAAGAACCCTATGAGGTAGGTGCTATTACCTCTATTTCACAGATGAAGAAAGGGAGACAGAGAGAGAGGTTAGATGATTCTAGTTAGTTTACAGCTAGGAAGTGACAGAGTCAGCACCCCATCGGCAGTAGTCTGTCCAGTCTCTTGATTTTAAGATTGACTTCTGGCCGGGCGCAGTGGCTCACGCCTGTAATGCCACCACTTTGGGAGGCTGAGACAGGTTGATCACTTGAGGTCAGGAGTTTGAGACCAGCCTGACCAACATAGTGAAACCCTATCCCTACTAAAAATACAAAAATTAGCTGGGTGTGGTGGTGGGCACCTGTGGAGGCTAAGGCGGAAGAATTGCTTGAACCTGGGAGACGGAGGTTGCAGTGAGCCAATATCACACCACTGCACTACAGCCTGGGTGACACAGTAAGACTACGTCTCAAAAAAAAAAAAAAAAAAACAAGGTCTTGCTATGTTGCCCAGGCTGGTCTTGAACTCCTGGGCTCAAGAGGAATTTTCTTTTTACCCTCAGAAAGATCTCACTACCCTCTAAACCTCTAGCTTTCTTCCGAACTCTGTATGTTTTATCTGAGTCTTTCAAATCTAGACGGGGGAAAGGGAGGGGCTCGAAAGAAGCAATAGATTCATGATGAAACCTGCTATCTGAAGCAACTGCTATACAGTAAGTGCTCAATAAAGAAATCACTGTTGTGGTTGGGCTCGGTGGCTCACACCTGTAATTCCAGCACTTTGGCAGGCCGAGGCAGGTGGATTACCTGAGGTCAGGGGTTTGAGACCAGCCTGGGCAATATGGCGAAACTCCGTCTCTACTAAAAATACAAAAACTAGCCAGGTGTGGTAAAACATGCCTGTAAGCCCACCTACTTGGGAGGCTGAGGCAGGAGAATCACTTGAACCGGGGAGAGGGGGGTTGTAGTGAGCTGATATCGCACCACTGTACACTCCAGCCTGGGTGACAGCGTGAGACTCCATCTCAAAAAAAAAGAAAAAAATCACTGTTGAATAAATGAGATGGCAAACCCAGATTTACCAATAGGCCTGTCTCCTCACTGGGAGATGCTGGCATAATAGGATAATGTTGTTTTGCAAAATATATATGTCCTGAATTGGAGTCAGAAAAGAGAGTCATATTTTCTTTTTTTTTTTTTTGGAGACAGAGTCTCGCTCTGTCGCCTGGGCTGGAGTGCAGTGGCCCAATCTCCACTCACTGCAAGCTCCACCTCCCGGGTTCACGCCATTCTCCTGCCTCAGCCTCCCGAGTAGCTGGGACTACAGGTGCCCGCCACCACGCCTGGCTAATTTTTTATATTTTTAGTAGAGATGGGGTTTCACCATGTCAGCCAGGATGGTCTCTATCTCCTGACCTCATGATCCACCAGCCTCGGCCTCCCAAAGTGCTGGGATTACAGGCGTGAGCCACTGCGCCCGGCTGAGAGTCATATTTTCATGATAAAACTGTAGGCCAAGGATTGGCCTATGAATTATTTTGCATCCCTTTACTCAGGGCTTGGAATTTTTTAAATAAAAGATTTAAATGTGGCTCAAGCCTGTAATCCCGGCACTTTGGAAGGCCGAGATGGGCAGATCACGAGGTCAGGAGATCAAGACCATCCTGGCTAACATGGTGAAACCTTGTCTCTACTAAAAAATACAAAAAACTAGCTGGGCGAGGTGGCGGGCACCTGTAGTCCCAGCTACACGGGAGGCTGAGCCAGGAGAATGGCGTAAACCTGGGAGGCGGAGCTTGCAGTGAACTGAGATCTGGCCACTGCACTCCAGCAGCCCGGGCGACAGCGCAAGACTCCGTCTCAAAAAAAAAAAAAAAAAAGATTTAAATGTAATTAAGTTTTTACTTTTTCATAGTTGAGTGGTTTCTTTTTTTGTCTTTCTGTGACTAGTTTTGAACTATTACCCAATCCTCCTCTCTCGTTCTTTTTGAGAACCTGTGTTTTATGGTTTATAATTGGTCTGTAAAAGATTCCCAGGCTAGGGCTGCAGCAGTGAAAGCTGGAGGTATTGACAGATGGGACCCTGTTTGTAATGCTGCCTGGGTGGCTGTAGGCTCTAGGATTATCTGGTGCTTTGGAGACAGAGGACACGGGATAGTGACTCAAGTTGGGAGGGAATGTGGCCCCCTCCCGGACAGATTTCTATGTTGCTGTTTATGATGAAATACTTTCCACTGGCCACAAGCTATATAGCCTTGGGTAAGTCCTCTTGATCTTCTGGGCTTTCATTTCCTCATTACTGAAGTGGAAACTAAAAACACATTTGGAATGCAATTCCAGTGTCTCACCACTTCCTGGCTGTGTGGCTTTGGGTAAGTCGATTGACCTCTCTAAGCTTTGGTGTTCTACCTGTGAAATGGGGACACAGCACTGTTGTGGGAATGAAATGAAATCCTTGCTCAAAAGTGTTAAGCTTTTATGACTTTTAGTACTACTTCAAAAATTATATGTTAATATCAACACTTTAATATTTCTTAAAATAGATGTACCTTTCAACAAAATAATATGGTATATGTTTTTGTGTCAAAGGCTTTATAAAGAGCCAAAACAGAAGCAGTTTTTACTCCTTTTTACTATTTCGTTTTTAATTTTGCTGGTTTCTGTATTATTCATGTTCTCCTGTTAGTGACTGAAGAAGACCGAGTTCCCTTACATCACTCCCTATTGTCCAGTCTCCCCTCCTTATCAATCAGTTCATTAGGAATTTTAATTCCTCTTTTGGTTACAGTGTCACTTTAGAAATGACTAGTTATATCTAACTGTAGACAGTATCACTTTGGCAGTTTCAGACAGAAGGATTTCCTAGTAGTGAATTTAGATTATTCTACCATCAACTTCTCCAACTTGAAAAAAATATTTAACTACTACACACCTATTAGAATGGCCAAAATCTAGAACACCGACAACTCCAAATGCTGGTGAGGATGTGAAGCAGAAAACTCTGTCATTGTTGGTGGGAATGCAACATGGTGCAGCCACTTTGGAAGACGGTTGTTTTCTTACAAATTTAAACCTGCTCTTACCGTATGATCCAGTAATCACACTCCTTGGTGTTTACCCAAAGGAGTTGAAAATGCATGTCCACACAAAAACCTGCACACAAAAAAAGCTTATGGATATTTATAGCAGCTTCATTCACAACTGCCAAAATTTGGGAGCAACCAAGATGTCCTTCAGGAGCTGAATAGCTAAATAAACAGTAGTGCATCCAGACAATGGAATACAGGATTATTCAGCGTTAAAAAGAAATGAGTTGTCAAGCCATGAAAAGACGTGGAAGAAACTTAAATGCATATCATTAAGTGAAAGAAGCCAATCTGAAGAAGCTGCATATGGTATCACTCTAACTATATGACATTCTGGCAAAGGCAAAACTATGGAGATAGTAAAAAGATCAGTGTTGTCTAAGGGCTGGGGGAAGGGAGGGATGAATAGGCAGAATAGGGAGGATTTTTAGGGAAGTGAAAATACTATGTACCTTACTACAATGATGGATACCATCGTTATACATTTATCCAAATTCACAGAATGTACAACACCAACTGTGAACCCTTATCCTTTATGTAAACTATGGAATTTGGATGCTGCTGCTGATGTGTCAATATAGGTTCATCAGCTGTAACAAATGCACCTCTCTGGTAGGGGAGGTTGATGGTGGTGCAGGCTGTTCATATGGGAATAGGGAGTATATGGGAACTCTCTCTACCTTTCTGTCAATTTTGCTGTGCATCTAAAACTGCTTAAAAAATAATATCTTAGGGTTGCAACCCTTTATTGGGCAGTGAAATCAATTTGCCGACGGGGACTAGTGTTAAAAATAAATGAAACAGGGTCAGGCACGGTGGCTCACGCCTGTAATCCCAGCACTTTGGGAGGCTGAGGCGGGTGGATCACCTGAGGTCAAGAGTTCGAGACCAAGCCTGGCCAACATGGTGAAACCCCGTCTCTACTAAAAATACAAAAATTAGCAGCGCATGATGGCGGGCACCTATAATCCCAGCTACCTGGTAGGCTGAGGCAGGAGAATTGCTTGAACCCGAGAGGCGTAGGTTGCAGTGAGCTGAGATTGCACCACTGCACTCCAGCCTGGGCAACAGAGAGAGGCTCTGTCTCAAAAACAAAACAAACAAAAAACAGCCTATCTCAAACCCCTCCTGCTCTCAGGCACTAACGTATAATGTTCCTTTATGTCAGAAACCAACCCCCCATGAACAATTTCTCCCTGGATTAACAATTTCTCATATTTAGGTCTTAGCTCAATGGCTACCCCTTCTCAGACAGGAACACACAGCACTTTACAACCTGTGGAAACTCTCTCACCTTTCCTGCATGGTACTAATCACGCATGTAATTTTTTTTTTACAGCTCTATTGAGGTGTAATTTACATTACCATAAAATTCACCCATTGTAAGTGTAAAACTCAATGACTATTTTTGTAAATGTATCTAAAGTTGCCACATCAGTTTTAGATACAATCCTGTTTTAGAACATTTCTATCACTCCCCCAAATTCCCATGAGTTAATCTGCAAACAATCTCTGTTTCCACTCACATTTTTTTGTTGTAGTTGTTTTGTTTTTGAGACTGAATCTCGCTCTGTCGCCCAGGCTGGAGTACAGTGGCGTGATCTTGGCTCACTGCAACCTCCACCTTCCGGATTCAAGCAATTCTCGTGCCTCAGCCTCCCAAGTAGCTGGGATTACAGGTGCGCATCACCACGCTTGGCTAATTTTTGTGTTTTTAGGAGAGACGGGGTTTCACCATGTTGCCCAGGCTGGTCTTGAACTCCTGGCCTCAAGTGATCAACCTGCCTTGGCCTCCCAAAGTGCTGGGATTGCAGGTGTGAGCCACTGCCCCGGCCTCCACTCACATTTAACTTTCCTGGATAGTTCATATAAATGGGATCATGCAGTAGGTAATTGTTTGCATCTGACTTTTTGCTTAGCACAGTGGTTTTCAACCTGGGGCAACTTTGCCCTCCAGAAGACACTTGGCAATAATCTGAAGATGCATTTGCTTGTCACAGCTGAGAGAAGCTACTACTGGCATCTTGTGGGTAGAGGCTCATAATACTGCTAAATATCCTACAATTGGCAGGATAGTCCCCCATAACAAAGAATTATCTCACCCAAAATGTCAGTAGAGCTGAGGTTGAAAAATTCTGCCTTTTTTTTTTTTTTTTTTTTTTTGAGACAGAGTTTCCCTCTTGTTGCCCAGGCTGGAGTGCCATGGCATGATCTCGGCTCACTGCAACCTCTGCCTCTCGGGTTCAAGCGATTCTCCTGCCTCAGCATCCCGAGTAGCTGGGATTACAGGCATCTGCCACCATGCCCAGCTAATTTTTTTGTATTTTAGTAGAGATGGGGTTTCTCCATGTTGGTCAGGCTGGTCTCGAATTCCCTACCTCAGGTGATCCACCTGCCTCGGCCTCCCAAAGTGCTGGGATTTACAGGCGTGAGCCACCATGCCTAGCTGACTTTTTTTTTTTTTAATAGATAGGGTCTTACTCTGTCACCCAGGCTGGAGTGCAGCAGTGCAATCATGGCTCACTATAGGCTCGACCTCCCCAGGCTCAGGTGATCCTCCCACCTCAGCCTCCTGAATAGTTGGGACTACAGATGCATGCCACCATGCCTGGCTAATTTTTGTATTTTTTGTAGAGATGGGGTCTCACTTTGTTGCCAGGCTGCTCTCAAACTCCTAGGCTTAAACGATCGTCCAGCCTTGGCCTTCCAAATTGCTGGGATTACAGGCGTGAGCCACTGGGCCAAAAACCCTCAACTTAACATGTTTTTCAGGCTCACCCAGGTTGTAGCAATTATTGTATTTCATTCCTGTATAGAATTTTATTGCTGAATAGTATTCCATTCTATGGAAATATCATGAATTGTTTATTCATTCACCTGTTGATGACATTTGCGTTGTGCGCCCGGCCGTCTTTTTGATTTTTAAATGTCTACTCAACTCTTTTGCCCATTAAAAAAATTGAGTTGTCTGGCCGGGCGTGGTGGCTCAAGCCTGTAATCCCAGCACTTTGGGAGGCCGAGACGGGCGGATCACGAGGTCAGGAGATCGAGACCATCCTGGCTAACACGGTGAAACCCCGTCTCTACTAAAAAATACAAAAAGCTAGCCGGGCGAGGTGGCGGGCGCCTGTAGTCCCAGCTACTTGGGAGGCTGAGGCAGGAGAATGGCGTAAACCCGGGAGGCGGAGCTTGCAGTGAGCTGAGATCCGGCCACTGCACTCCAGCCCGGGCGACAGAGCGAGACTCCGTCTCAAAAAAAAAAGAAAAAAAAATTGAGTTGTCCTCTGGAGTTATAAGAGTTATTTTTATTTTCTACATACAAGTCTATTATAAGACATATGATTTGCAAATATTTCCTCCGTGTCTGTGTCTGAGCTGATCTTTTCATTTTCTTATGAAAATATCTTTTGAACCTCAAAGGTTTTTTTATATATATATATTTTTGAGACAGGGTTTTTTGCTCTGTGGCCCAGGCTGGAGTGCAGCAGTGCAATCATGGCTCACTGCAACCTCCGCCTCTTGGGTTCAAGTGATTCTTCCACTTCAGCCTTATTTATTTATTTATTTATTGAGATGGAGCCTCGCTCTGTCACCCCGGTGGGAGTGCAGTGGCACCATCTCGGCTCACTGCAACCTCCACCACCCGGGTTCAAGAAATTCTCCTGCCTCAGCCTCCCAAGTAGCTGGGATCACAGGCATCCACCACCATGCCCAGCTAATTTTTGTATTTTTAGTAGAGACAGGGTTTCACCATGTTGGCCAGGCTGGTCTCAAACTCCTGGCCTCAGGTGATCCGCCGGCCTCGGCCTCCCAAATTGCTGGGATTGCAGGTTGAGCCACTGTGCCCAGCCCTCAGCCTCATTTAATCATCACAAGAAACTCTCTATCTTCAGTAGGTACAAAGAGATTACATCTTAAGGATGGAGATGGGAGATAAATTCCAAAGTTAGGACAAAGGCAAAAGTGGTATAATAAAAATTACCTAATTTATTTATTTATTTGAGACAGAGTCCTGCTCTGTTGCCCAGGATGGAGTGCAATGGCGAGATCTTGGCTTACCACAACCTCAGTCTCCCGGGTTCAAGTGATTCTCGTGCCTTAGCCTCCCGAGTAGCTGGGATTACAGGTGCACCACCATGCCCAGCTAATTTTCGTATTTTCAGTAGAGATGAGGTTTCACTATATTGGCCAGGCTGGTCTAGAACTCCTGACCTTAAGTGATCTGCCCGCCTTGGCCTCCCAAAATACTGGGATTACAGGCGTGAGTCACCGCGCTAGGCAAAAACAACAACAACAACAACAACAACAAACAAACAAAAAAACCTACCTAATTTAAACGCTGAAGTGAGATGGCCTGCTCACCGAGGAACGTATGATCGTTGGGTGGCATGGGAGGGGACTTATAAACCCCCCTCCCACCCACAGCTCCCATGTTTGACTTGAAATAAGTTAACTACGATGTGACTCTGCTTGACTGGTGTCCTCCTCGTTTTAGGGATGAGGGAGTGGGGCCATGAAGTGGGCAGGTAGAAGGGGAAGAATGGAGGCCGGCTCCCTGCAGGCTGTGGAGCGAGAGGTCCAGACTGAGGCAGGGGCTGAGGGACGGGGTCCTGAAGCTGAGACTGGATCGCAGCGGGGGCTACCAATTTCTCAGGGAGCCAAAGGACATCGGGCTGAACCCCATTCCACCGATCCGCGACCCTTTCCCACCTGGTTACTCAACTGCTCTGACGGCTCCAGGTTTCCCTAGCCACAGTTACCACCACAGTCCCAGCGTTGCGAGGTAACCCGCCAATCTCAGAAGGCGGGACTCGGTGTCTGACTGACCTTTCTTTTCACCATTCAATTTCTTGTTCCGCTCAATTGTCCCCACCTCCTGAAGTCTGACCAATCAGAAGCACCACCATTTTGACCTTTCACCAATGGAAAGACTCGGGACTCCCTCTGGGTTGGACTCAACGAGTAAGGCGGGGAAGATGGGAGGAGAAAGGGGCGTGGATTCCTCGTCCCGCCCTTCTTAAGGAGGCGGGCAGGGAGTACTGCCTTGGCTGCGGGCGAGACCTGCGGAAGGACGTGAGAATTGACCAGTCAGAGCTCATCATGGTAGCCCAGTTAGCCAGTAGGACGCTGTGAAGGGGAAATGGGGCGGAGCCAGCGGGGTTGAGAGGACGGTAGGTGGCGGATGAGAGAGCTGGCGCAGCTACCCTGGTGGCGGTGGCTGAAGTGGCGGCGGCTGCGGCGGCTGCAACAGCTTCGGGCTCGGGGTTTTGGCGGCGGCGCCAGCGGGCTGGGCTGCGTGGTGCGGACTCCGGCGCGCGGTCCGGGTTGCTGGGGCGGCGCGTGTAAGAATCCGAGGGATGCGAGGACTTGGCCAGAGGGAGAGGGCAGGGATCAGGGGTCAGAGGGCGCGGAGTAAGGGGTTGCGGCGCGACACTCTGGTGTGGGAGGTGGGCTGAATGGGCCCAGAGAGGGCGCGGGGAAGTCTCCGCCGCGCTACTCTCCGTCCAGCCCAGGCCGGGGCTTTGCACCCTCTCTCCTCGCCCCCGACTTCTTGGGGCGACCCTCACGTGGGCGCCCAGCCAGGGGCTGGGAGCACGTGGAGCTGGAGCCAGCGCTCCTGCCTCCTTCTTCCTCCCTCCCTCGCTCTTCTCCCTGGCGCCCTCAGGTGACCCCGCAGGAGTCTCGTGCCCGGGTCAGGCTGCCCCAGCGGACAGCAGGATGGCAGCTGGCCCTCTTCCCCTAGGCCCTTTCCCCAGGGCTAGCCATTTGGGTCCTCTGTAGAGGCAGAAGCAAAGCCCGCGGGGGGAACACTGGACCAGGACTCAGGAGTCCGGGGTTCTAGCCCTGCTCCTGCACTGTGTGACCTTGGGCAAGTCTCTTCCCCTCTCTGGACCTCATTTTTGTCTCTCTGGACAAATGACATGTTTGAATTCAAATCAGGGTACTGGTTCTAGTCGTAGGTGTATATAGGGTAATGGTTAAGCAGGAAGGTTCCCTGATTCAGACTGCCTGGGTTGAAACTTATAAGAGGCAAGTTAACCACTCCAAGATTCAATTTCCTCATTCGTAAAGTGGGGATATTAGCTAAGATAGGATTTTTCAACAGCAGCTCAATTGACATTTTGAGCCACATAATCCCCCGACTCCACCCACCAGCAATCCCCTCACACCCAAGTTGTGACAAAGATGTCTCCAGACATTCCTGATGTCCCTGTGGGGGCAAAAATCACCCCAGTTGAAAGCCAATGGGCAAAGTCAATACAGGCAGGCAAGCAGTCATATATTCAACAGTTAACCGTGTCCAAGCGTTTGAATGCGAGAACTTTAATCTATGGTGGCAGATATCATGAAAATTATGCATGAAGCGCCCCCCCCGCCTCTTTTTTTTTTTTTTTTAGCCCATCATTAATGTTAGTGTATTTTATGTGTGGCCCGAGACAGTTCTTCCAGCGTGGCCCAGGGAAACCAAAATGTTGGACAGCCGTGAGTTAAAACATAGAAACCACTAGCCATTATGATAATGGTAACATTAAGAAATCTCTTCTCTCTGAGTTAATAAATTCTCCTGCCTTCAAAGTAAATATAGCAAATGATTGTCAAAACTGAGTAATGGATACAAGGAAGTCCACGTATATATTCTCTGCACTTTTGAGTATGTTTGAAAATGTCTGTGGTAAAAAGTTAAACCAAAACGACAATACAACCATAATTGTTAAGACTGCCAAATAGTAGTGTCTCATCTGGGATTTCCTCTTCTGCCTCTCCACTGCTGAGATTTAAAAGCAAAATAAATCCCCAGATCTGGAGGAAACTTAAAAAAAAAAATCTCACAGGAAGTGTGCTGGGCAGAGAGCTACGGGCTTAGCGGCAAGCAGAACGGTGTTTACTTTCGCTGCCTTGTTTCAAAAAGTTGTACCGTTCCCTGTGGATGCATGTGGATTTGCTCAGAGTTGTTCCAGTGATTCGAGGAAGAAGTCAGTTGCTATTGACTAGGTCAGTTATGAGGCAAAATGGGTTGATCCCAGAGCCCACTGCTTGAGGAAGGAACTTGCTGCTGTTTGCAAGTTCAAAGGTCTGCAGTCAGATCTGCTGAGTCTTTTTTTTGTTTTTTTGGTCCTTCTCAGCGGAAATGGGAATGTGCATAAATAGGAGCTGTAACAGGCTAGCTTGGAGTGTTTTACTATTTAGTTATTTTTAAATTTTTAGTTTATTTATTTTTTGAGATGAATTTTCGCTCTGTCGCCCAGGCTGGAGTGTAGTGGCGTGATCTCAGCTCACTGCAACCTCTGCCTCCTGGGTTCCAGTGATTCTCCTGCCTCAGGCTCCCCAGTAGCTGGGATTACAGGCATGAACCACCACAACTGGCTATTTTTTATATTTTTAGTAGAGACCAGGTTTCACCATGTTGGCCAGGCTGGTCTCGAATTCCTGTCCTCAAGTGATCCACCTGCCTCGGCCTCTCAAAGTGCTGGGTTTACAGGCATGAGCCACTGCACCCGGCTGCTCTGAGTGTTTTAAATTGAGAGTTAAGGATGAGCATTTTTACTGTATTAAAAAATACTCATCAGTTAAAAAAAAAACACTCTTTTCCCCTTCCTGGGACACCTAAATCTAAGAGAACAACTCCTATATAAAAATGGTATAAAAATGATACATTTTAGAAGTATGTTTCTAACTGTTCCTGAGAGGCTGCGTGGTAAAGCTGAAGTGAAAGATGTGTTTTAAATCTATATATATGGGCAAGTACATGTTGGTGATTGGAGCTAGATGCTGCCTAAATACATGGACCAGACTTCAAGGAATTATAGTGTAATGGCTAGGAATACAGGTTTGGAGTCACACCATAGAGTTGAAAGCTTGACTTTTTTTTAGCTGTGGGTCCTTGGACAGGATACGTAATCTCTCTGTGCCTGAAGTACCCACCAGCCCCATCCTGTAATGGGGGGATAATAGGCCTGCCTATCTCATGGGGTTATTAAGAATTTTCAGTTAACTTTTACTTATGAAGTGCTAGTAAGGTCCCTCGTACATAGTAAGCACTCATTGAGTATTAACTATTATTATTATTATTTTTTTTTTTGAGACAGAGTCTCGCTCTGTTGCCCAGGCTGGAGTGCTATGGCGATCTGGGCTCACTGCAAGCTCCGCCCCCCGGGTTCACACCATTCTCCTGCCTCAGCTGGGACTAGAGCTGAGTCCTGTAGTTGGGACTACAGGCGCCCGCCACCATGCCCGGCTAATTTTTTGTATTTTTAGTAGAGACGGGGTTTCACTGTGTTAGCCAGGATGGTCTGGATCTCCTGACCTTGTGATCCGCCCGCCTCGGCCTCTGAAAGTGCTGGGATTACAGGCACGAGCCACCGTGCCCGGGCGAGTATTAACTATTATTTTAATGGTTGTATTTTTTGTCATTTTATTTTATTTTATTTTATTAGTTATTTATTTGAGATGGAGTCTGGCTGTGTCGCCCAAGCTGCAGTACAGTGGCACCATCTCAGCTCACTGCAACCCCTGCCTCCTGGGTTCAAGTGATTCTCCTGCCTCAGCCTGCAGAATAGGTAGGATTACAGGCGCATACCACCACACCCAGCTAATTTTTGTATCTTTAGTGGAGGCGGGGTTTCTCCATTTTGGCCAGGCTGGTCTTGAACTCCTGACCTCAAGTGATCCACCCGTCTCTGCCTCCCAAAGTGCTGGGATTACAGACGTAAGCCACCACACCCGGCCTTTTATTTTATTTTATTTTATTTTTTAGAAACAGGGTCTTACTCTGTTGCCCAGGCTGGACTGCAGTGGTGTGATCATAGCTCACTATAACCTCCAACTCCTGGGCTCAAGTGTTTTCGCCACCTCAGCCTCCCAAGTAGCTAGGCCTAAAGGCATATGTCATCATGCTCAGCTAATTTAAATTTTTTATTTTGTAGAGATGGAGTCTTGCTACATTGCCCAGGCTGGTCTTGAACTGCTAGGCTCAAGCAATTCTCCCACCTTGACCTCCCAAAGTGCTGGGATTACAAGTGGGAGCTACTGTGCCCAGCCTATTTTTTTCTTTAAAGTCTTTACAAAACTTACAAATAAATGTAAAGAGAAGTGGAGATAGAACATATTAGCCTTAATCTCACTCTCCAGACAGAATTACCCTTAACTTTTTAGTATTTGTTCTTGCAGGGTTCCCCCCTCCATATTTTAAGGCTATTATACTGTAATAATTTTTTTATTCTATTTTTTAAATTTATTTATTTATTTATTTTTTTTTTTGAGACAGAGTCTCGCCCTGTCACCCAGGCTGGACTACAGTGGCTTGATCTCGGCTCACTGCAACCTCCGCCTTCTGGGTTCAAGCAGTTCTCCTGCCTCAGCTTCCTGAGTAGCTGGGATTACAGGCACACGCCACTCCGCCCAGCTAATTTTCATATTTTTAGTAGAGATGGATTTTCACCATGTTGACCAGGCTGGTTTCGAACTCCTGACCTCAAGTGATCCACCCACCTCGGCCTCCCAAAGTGCTGGGATTACAGGCGTCAGCCACCGCACCTGGCCTAATTCTTTTACCTTTTAAGAGACAGGGTCTCACTCTGTTGCCCAAGCCAGAGTGCAGTGGTGCAGTTGTAGCTCACTGTAGCCTTGAACTCCTGGGCTCAAGTGAGCCTCCTGAGTAGCTGGGACTACAGGTGCATGCCATCTGCCCAGCTAATTTTATTTATTTATTTATTTATTTTTGTATTTTAAATATTTATTTTATTTTTTTCTGTGCGTATGCTTACCCAACTGGCTTTTTTTTTTTTTTTTTTTAATTTTTTTATAGAGACAGGGTCTTGCTGTATTGCCCAGGCTGGTCTCAAATTCCTGGCCTTAATTGATCTTCCCACCACAGCCTTCCAAAATGCTGGGGTTACAGATGTGAGCCATCCTACCGGCCAATATTTTTTTAATTGAGATATAATTTACCATTTTATTATTATTTTTTAAATTAAGATATAATTTACCATTTTATTTATTGTTTATTTAATTGAGATATAATTTACCATTTTATTATTTGTTTTGAGACAGGGTCTCTGTCACTTAAGCTGGAGTACAGTGGCACAATCTCTGCTCACTGCAGCCTCCACCTCCCGAGTTTAAGCAATTCTCATGCCTCAGTTTCCTGAGTACAGGCACCCACCACCAACCCCAGCTAATTTTCTGTATTTTTAGTAGAGACAGGGTTTTGCTGTGTTGGCCAGGCTGGTCTTGAACTCCTGGCTCAAGTGATCCACCCATCTTGGCCTCCCAAAGTGCTGGGATTATAGGTGTGAGCCACTGCGCCTGACCCTAATTTACCATTTTAAAGAGTATACTTGAGTGTTTTTTATTCACGAGGTTGTGCAACCATCACCACTATCTAATTTCAGAATAGATTAATCAGTCGTGGCTGTATTTTAATAATTATCTCTTGTTTTTTTAATTCCCAAACCCTAGAAGATGCCTCTAATGGAGGAATTTCTGAGCAGCACCCCTGGCCCAGTGGCTTTGAGAGGGAGCTCAAACCAGAGACTATTTCAAGCCCTGGACATCATATCCTGAGGGCCACAGGAGAAGAGAACATGGCTGTGAGTTTGGATGACGACGTGCCACTCATCCTGACCTTGGACGAGGGTGGCAGTGCCCCACTGGCTCCCTCCAACGGCCTGGGCCAGGAAGAGCTACCTAGTAAAAGTAAGATGGTGGGGTGGGCTGGGGGGAGCCCAGCTTTTCTGTTTCAGAGGCTGAGAGGTGATAAGCGCTTTGTGGTCTGATAGTTGGGGTGTGTAACTTGTTGCCTGGCCCCATGTTTGAGCCCCAAGTTCTGATACAGAAACTACTCCTGGGAGACTGTGGGTTTCTCCTTCCACACCCCCAGCTTGGCAGTGTTTCTGGGGGCCTCGCTGCCCTTCTTCATGGTCTCATTCCCTTCTCCACCTTTCTGCCTTGCACCTGAGGTACTTTGGCCTGCCTGTGGATGCTTGGCGGGGACCTCAGGCCAACCTGCTTTGGCTGCCTTCCCTGCCCCATTCCTTGTTAAAAAAAGAAACAGATTTCAACACCAGCCTCCGTCTGTCCCCATCTGAAACCGCTGGCAGGAAAGCAGCACTGCCCGTGTCTCTTTGCTCCATCTCAGTCCCCCTTTGCCCAGGACAGCGGGGAAGAGGGCGAGTGTTTTGTCATGATCCATTGATTTGAGGGCTTGGCGTTTTGCTTTGTCTTCCTCTGAACCAAAGCCTAGCACAAAGTGAACCCAAGTGCCACAAGGAGCTGTAAATTTTTTTAATTTTAAATGTGCTTCTGGCAGAATGAGAGGCCTTGAAAACCCTTCTGGTTCTCATCCCGAAGCCATTTGTTTCAGTTGCTCAGGCCTTGGGCTCAGGAGAGACTTAAAATAACTCGCCTTTTCTGGAGGGTCCTAAGACGTTGGGAAACAGTGCTTTAGAGTCTGCTTAGCAAATGGATGTTCCACCATCTGCCAGTGCTCCCCAGCCAGGCAGAGATGTTTGGGGCCAAGGAGAGACGAGCCAGGCTCTCCCGTCTCCTTTGTCCGGGAGAATTCGTGGAGTTGCAGGGAGTTTGGTGGCCTCCCTTGGGAACTGATGAAGGAGAGCAGTGTTTCCAGTGTTGTGAGTGTGGTGGGGAGCCTTGGCTGCCTAGAAACAGGCTTATCTTTGCTTCACTGTGTTCACCCTTATCTAGGGTGGCAGAGCTGGGCTGCCCAGGAGGATTCGAACATAAACCTGATTTTTCCCCAAGTGCCACCCAGGGATGAGAAAGCAGTGGTTCCGATTTCAGACTATCTGTTTGCTTTCTGAAATCCCTTTGCAAGGCTAGGCAGTATTATCTCTATTTTATAGAGGAGGAAACTATGGGTCAGAGAGGTCAAGTAACTTGTCTGAAGTCATACAGCCAGGAAATGGTTGAGCAGAGATTTGAACCCAGCATCATCTGACTCCAGAATTCCTTCCCCTTCTCATCTTCCTTCCTTTATTTCTTCGGCTGCTCCTCCCTCTCCTTTCTTCTTCACCACCCTTAATAAATGTGAACACAGGCCAGGCGTGGTGGCTCCCACCTTTAATCCCAGCACTTTGGGAGGCCAAGGCAGGCAGATCACTTGAGCCCAGTGATTTTGAGTTCAAGAGCAACCTGGGCAACATAGCGAGACCTCGGCTGTGCAAAAAAATTAAAAACTTAGCCGGGTATGGTGGTGTATGCCTGTAGTCCCAGCTACTCAGGAGGCTGAGGTGGGAGGATCACTTGAACCCAGGAATTTGAGGTTGCAGTGGGCTATGACTGCACCACTGCATTCCAGCCTGGGCAACAGAGCAAGACCCTGTCTCAAAAAAATAAAAGGTGAATACAGGTCTTTAGCATTTATATTATCTCCTCATATAACCCCAATATAGGGTTGTTATTATTATCTGTATTTTGCAAAGGACGAGACAGGCTCAGAGAGGTTAAGTAACTTGTCCAAGGTCACACAGCTAGTAAGCAGTACAGCCTGTCTGATATTTCCTCCCATACCACAGTGGAAGGTGCTTTGGGGAAAGGGATGAAAGTGGTTGTGGCTCAGTTTCAGCTTTAAAGAGGAATGCTTCCTAGTGAGGGAGAGTGGTTGGCCTACTAAGGGTGTGACTTGTGTCTGGAAATAGCCAGGCTCAAGATTCTAAATGGAAGTCCTGGCTGTCATCGTGAGTGTCACTTTTAAGTCCCTCCAACGTGCCTGATATGATGGTGGGGTGTCTAGCTTTCCTCTGGGATGAAAGTGGCAAGAGAGCAACCCAGTCCTGTGTCAAGATCAGGCTTTGAACATCGATGAATAGGAAATAGGCCAGAGACACAATAAGACTCCCCTTGGCTAGGCCACTAGCGAGGCTGCTTTTATCTTGGCAAAGTTATTGGCTTACTTTGGTTTGTTTCTTAAGAATAAAGAAATGTATAACCAACTGCTGGGGTCCAGGGACATTGTGTTTCCTGCACAGCACATTAGCATCTTAGTTTCCTCTCTCAACTTCTTACTGGGTTGTTTTTTAAAACCTCAGTGACTCGGTATAATTCACCAAGCCTGATTGGGAAGAAGAGTAGGACCTGTGCAAGTAAACAAGAGATTTCAGAGGAAGCCTGCTCTGCCTTAGCATAGTAGGCTTTTGCTATTTTGTGCTTGGATTTTGGCCTTGACCTTCTACCCCAGTGTCCCCCTGTCCCTGCTGTCTGAGGAGCAGTCCTTCAGTCCTTTTTTTTGAGACAGAGTCTCGCTCTGCTACCCAGGCTGGAGTGCAGTGGCACAATCTCGGCTCACTACAACCTCTGCCTCCCGGGTTCAAGCAATTCTCCTGCCTCAGCCTCCCAAGTAGCTGGGATTACAGGCGTCAGCCACCACGCCCGGCTAATTTTTTTTGTATTTTTAGTGGAGATGGGGGTTTTATCATGGTGGCCAGGCTGGTCTTGAACTCCTGGCCTCAAGTGATCTGCCTGCCTTGGCCTCCCAAAGTGCTAGGATTATAGGCGTGAACCACTGCATCCGGCCCTGAGGAGTCCATCTAAAACACAAGCCCACCCTGGTTGTTTCCCTGTTTTAAAGCTTCCTGGGACTTTCCCATCCCTCTGGGGGTGTTGGGGAGGGCAAGCTCTTCAGCGGGCAGATGAAACCTTGCGTGTTCTAGTGCCTTCTTGCTTGACCGGTCCCATTTCCTGCCTCAGTCCACAGCATCATACTGCATTTAGTTTGGTGAATCCCCTGTGCATTCTTAAACCTCTCCACCTTGCTGACAAGTCGGTCTAGAATCCCTTTCTCAGCCTCTTGTTTGCTCGTGGCCTCCAGTTCTGTCTGGAAAATCCTGCTGATAACACCATCTCTTTGAAGCCTTCACTGAACTTCCCCTTCCTGACAGAGCTAATTACTCACTACCCTTTTCTGCTTCCGTATCTTGATTAGGCTTCCATTATTACAAGTAGATTATGGTGGAGTAATTACACATTTAACCATCTGATCACCAGCTACGCCCTGAAATCCATTCATCTTTTTTTTTTTTTTTTTGAGATGGAGTCTCACTCTGTGGTCCAGGCTGGAGTGCAGTGGCACCATCTCAGCTGACTGTAACCTCCACCTCCCAGGTTCAAGTGATCCTCCCACCTCAGCAGCTGGGATTACAGGCACGTGTCACCATGCCCAGCTAATTTTTGTATTTTCAGTAGAGAGAGGGTTTCACCATGTTGGCCAGGCTGGTCTCAAATTCCTGACCTCGAGTGATCTGCCCGCCTTGGCCTCCCAAAGCGCTGGGATTACAGGCATGAGCCACCATACCTGGACCATTTATCTTTGTATCACATAGTTCAATGCCCACAATATGCAGGTACTCAACAAATCGTGATCAGAATCAATGTACTTGGATTTCTGGGGCCTCACAGCTCATGGGAATGGCGGTGTGAGGACCTGAGTTAGAGGTGGGCAGCCTCCCTCCTGCTGCCTCTCCTCACCATTGCTTTGAGTCCCATTGCTCTCAGCATAGCTGAGTGTCCTGGTGGCTGCCATCATTGACCTTTGTCTTTGGTTGCTGTAAACCTTTGAAGTACTAAGGAGTTGGCAGAATGCAGATGCGGGCCATCCTCGGAGTTGGCAGTGACATGAACATGGGCTACTGGGAACGAAGCAAGCTTTCCAAGGCTGGGTCACCATCAAGCCTGGCCTTCGTTTTGGCCCAGCAGCTGCTGAGACCTTCTCGGCACTGTACCTCCACGCTCCATGTCTGCTTGGGCACCCCTAACAAAACACCATGGACTGGTGGCTTAAACGACAGAAATCTAATTTCTCATGGGTCTGGAGGCTGGAAGTCCAAGACCAAGGTGTCAGCAGGTTTGGTTTCTTGCGAGGCTTCTTTCCTTGGCTTGCAAATGGTTGCCTTCTTGCCGTGTCCCCACGTGATTGTCCCTGAGTCTGTGTGTCCTCTTCTGATAAGGACACCGGTCCTATTGGATTAGGGCTCATCCATATGACCTTGTTTTACCTTGATCACCTTTAAAGGCCCTTTCTCCAAACACAGTCACATTCTGAACTACTGGGGGTTAGGACTTCAGCCTATGAATTTGAGGGGGACACAGTTCAGGCCATCACACTCCTATCCCTTCTTCAGAGGCAGGGGTTGAGGAATCTGGTTGTGCTGCCTGTGACCTTTAACCCTATGTGAGGGCCTTATCCCTGTAGGAAACTGGAGGATTTGCGTTTTTCTCCTTATATGGGCAATTGTGGATTTAATCCAAGACTCAGACATCTTTGGGCTCTAAGCGTGGCTGCTGCAGTGCTAATGAATGACTCACAGGCAGCACGGTGTCAGGTTGATAAAGGAGGCAGGTATGAGCAGAGGTATTTAAAGCCTAGAAACTAGGAATAACCTTGAAAACAGTCAGCGGGGCCACTGTTAGAGCGGTTTAGAGACAGACCACAGTCCACACCGTGTGGCAGGCGGTGGTCTCACCCACCATATTCAGGGAATCAGGACGAGTCTGAACATAGTGAGCAGTCCAAGGAATTTCCCAGGGTACCTCTGGTCAGACTCAGCTCTGCCTTCTCCCTGCCTTTAAAGCCAGCCGCTGCCTAAGATGGGCTGGACCATGTGCCTTTTCTGAATGAAGGAAGGATTGGGCTCGGTGGGGCTGGCTGAGGTCTGAGCAGGATGCTCGGTCTCTGCTTTGGTGCCGGGTTGTTTATGGTTTTCAGGTGACAGGTCCTGCAGCTAAGGCCCAAGGTCACAGCGCAGAAAGCCTACCCTCTCCCTCCTTCATGTCAATGCCTGGTACACCATCAGGAGTTCACTAAGACCCAATGCAACCTCAGCAATGTGGAGGATCCCTGCCCCCTGGCAAGGGCCCCCATGTTGCACCCTGGTCCCCTTTTCAGGGTCTTCATGCAGCCAGGGTGAGTTGGCACCAGGCTCAATCAAGGTGGGCCAGAGCTGTTGGCCTCAGGGCCGCCGTAACCAGGAGGAGCTGGGAGAGATCCTCACCGGCTGGCACCAGAGGATAATCCACCCCGAGGCATGCACTCCATCACTGATATCTGTGCTGTGGCTCTGCCTCTGACCAGATGGCCCCAGCATACTTGCCAAAGAGTGAAGAAGCCCAAGGGGCTTGCACAGCTTTTGTCACTTGTAATTCCATGGTGGGTGGAGTGGTTGAGCTGAGTATAGTGCTTGGCTGCTCCAAGCCTCAGCCTGCTCATCTGTAGAATGTGACCATGATGGCATCCACCAGTAGAGTCGTTGCGGGGGATTGAGTGAGATTGTTGTGATCACATGGTCAGTGCTCAGCCAGTCATAGGCGTTGTTATCATGCCAGAGACTGGGCTTTCTTGGAATATCCTCCATGAGCATAGGTCCAGGCCATGATTCAGATCCTTCTTGCCTCACTCCTGGCACAGCAGGTGGCCCCTGCCGAGCTGGGACGCCTCCGTGTAGCAGCTGGAGACCAAGCAGCAATTTGATTTTCACAGGCTCCCACCGAGCTTGGGCATTTGGCTCCACTGGAGTCATTCCCCTGGCTTTTACAGGGCCTCGCCAAGGCAGAGCGCTGGGTGTCACCAGACCAGCAGTGGCGCCAATTAAAATGAGTAAGCATCCAGCATGCTGGGCAGGAACCTTGCAGCCGAGCCTTGGAGCTTTCACTTCCTCAGTCCTCCGCTTCTTCATTGGAGGGATCCTGTCTGTTGCCTTAGGCCCCCTGCCATGAGGTGCCATCTCTTCCCGTTCCCCTTTCCCCCCACACAAGATGCTGCCGCTCTAAATGGCAGTCGTGGCAGCTGGGTGCGGGCTGGAGCACCTGCCACGCTCCTCCCCGCTCGCCTTGGGGAGGGCTGAGTTCACGTTTGCTCTGAGAGCGCTTCATGAGCCAGAACCGTGAACTTCTCAGCTTCACCATCGGGGAGGGAATATGGGAGGGCTTAGATGGCTCACAGCAGCATGCCACTGGGGGCATCTGGTTGCAGTGCCCTCTGCGGGGAGGTTTCAAATGACAGCAAGGTAGCCCAGGAACAAACCTGGAGTGATATCAGTCTTGAGACAGCCCCCATGCTGCCTTCCTGCTCCAGGAGCCCCGGGCAGCTCTCCATTCTTGCCTTGGCTAGAGTGAATCCTCTGGTTCAGGCATCCTCTGACTGTCACCCTTCTCCCCGCAGGCAGGTATGCCTGGGGAGGGTATGTGCCTGGGTCAGAGTATGTGCAGTCATAATCATGGCCTGTGGGTGTTGAGCCCTCGCTGTGTGTCAGGCGGTATCCAAAGCACTTTTTTTTTTTTTTTTTTTTTTTCTTTTTTTTGAGATGGAGTCTCGCTCTGTCACCCAGCCTGGAGTGCAGTGGTGCAATCTCGGCTCACTGCAAGCTCCGCTTCCTGGGTTCACGCCATTCTCCTGCCTCAGCCTCCTGAGTAACTGGGACTACAGGCGCCCGCCACCACACCTGGCTTATTTTTTGTGTTTTTTTTTAGTAGAGATGGGGTTTCACCGTGTTAGCCAGGATGGTCTCGATCTCGTGACCTTGTGATCTGCCTGCCTCGACTTCCCAAAGTGCTGGGATTACAGATGTGAGCCACTGCGCCCGGCCCCAAAGCACTTTTGTGTTGCTGTCTATCATTTGGTCCTCCTTCACAGCAGATTTGGGAGGCCATTACTTTCAAGATCATCGTAGAGAAGAGGAAACGGAGGCTCTCAGAGTTTGAAACTTACCCAAGGTCACGAAGCCACTTTGACTTCCTTTGAACCCATGTCTACTGACTCCAGAACTAGTCTCTTACCTAATATGCCCCCCACCGTGAGGTAGAGCTCTGTGGAAGAGGTAGCATTTTAGGCTGAATCTCTTTCTTTCCCAAAAGGAAGTTGGTTTCTATCTTTATCCTTTTTTTAAATTAAACTTTTATTTCCTCCAAGGCAATTATTCTAAATGGAGTGCCATACCTGGAACTCCCTTTCATATTGTAAAAATAGCACAACCGATGGTGTTTCATTGTGAAGCTGTGTTGGATCATCCCAGAGAAGCTCCGAGACAGGGGAAGTGAACACCACACCACAGAGGACAGCCATGCTTTCACCATCTGGGGATACTAGGCTTTTCCGCAATGCATGCCTTTCCCGGATTCTTCCTCTGCATAGAGACATTTGGCTGCTTTTTCCATCATGGTGGTTAGAACAAGAAAATTTGGGCGGAAAATGGGAGTTCTCAGGAGTCAAGATTTGGGCCTGGGAGAGGAAGGATGAGGAGGAGGAGTTTGGAGTGGGGCATGAAGGTAAACTCCCAAGGCCAGGTGGGCTTGCTGAGGGCAGTGACCCCTTGAGGCTGTTGACTCCCAGTGGCAGGTGACCCCATATCCGGACCTGCCTGGTAGAAGTCCCTGGACTGCGCCAGATAACCAAATTGGAGCCACTGGTGCTTGTGTTGCCTTTTGTACTGGATACCCCTTATACCTTGTTTACTTTTTGTTGGAGATATTTATCTCCTTGTAAAAAGTGCAGTTCTTTCCCTACCCCAGTCATGAGGCTGTGGCTCAGAGGAAGTATAAGGTCGTAGCATAAAATCTGAGAGCTGGGCCGCCATGTGGCCTGCCGGGCCATGGGCCTGCTGGGTGTCTCTGAAGGGACACTGTGACTTACTCTGGCTGATTGCTGTCGTATAGGATCACAGGCTGATTGCTAGCACATTTGCCAGTTTTTCAAAAGAAATTAGAACCTATATTTTTAATCAAAAGTCTTTTGATTCGTAAATAGTGGCAACAAATTCACATATGTCTTCAAAGTAGCCAGCCAAGCTTTGCGCAGTGGCAGTATCGTAGCCAATGAGGTTTGTCCGAGGCGCGATTATTGCTAATTGAAAACTTTTCCCAATACCCCGCCATGACGACTTGAAATACAGTCGGCATTGGCAATTTTTGAAAAAAAAAAAAAAAAAAACAAAGTAGCCAGCTGAGTGAAATCTGGTCAGTAGGCTGCTCCTGCTCTCTCTGACGTGGAACATACCGATTCACCCTTTGTTTTCTGTTCAGAGAAGACTACTTCAAATTAAGGAAAAGAGTACAAAACCAAGCAACAAACTCTCCATGGCCCCTGAGGTTATCTTCCTCTTCCAGTGGCTTCCAGTGGGAATCAGAACAGGTCAGGCAGTCTCCTCTTTGCCACTAAATGCTTTACCCAAAGAAAGACCAGATTTCATTTGACTTTGGAATCAAAGCTGGGGCTGGAGGGTGGAGGTGTCAAGCCAGGCCAGGCAAAGGGAGATCTGAAGCCAGGGCAGGTGGGCGCATCTCCCAGGAAACCCTGCATCATTCTTTCCTGGTGATTCTTCTTTGTTATGGTTCACATGAGTCTAGAGAGTGCTCATTCTACATTCTTCCTTCTTATCTTCATCCTACGCCATTTTGGACCCCTACCTTTTTTTAAAAGTGATTTGATTCGGGCTGTGACCTTTTTTTTTTTTTTTTTTTGAGACAGATCCTCTCTCTGTCACCCAGGCTGGAGTGCAGCGGCGCAATCTTGGCTCACTGCAAGCTCCACCTCTCGGGTTCACGCCATTCTCTTGCCTCAGCCTCCCGAGTAGCTGGGACTACAGGCGCCTGCCCGTGGTAAAAAATTACCATGCCCTGCTAATTTTTTTGTATTTTTAGTAGAGATGGGGTTTCACTGTGTTAGCCAGGATGGTCTTGATCTCCTGACTTTGTGATCCACCCGCCTCGGCCTCCCAAAGTGCCGGGATTATAGGTGTGAGCCACCACCCCTGGCCGGCTATCACCTTTTTTTGTTGTTGTTAGGTTTGACTTTGAGATGTATAATAAAGATTCACGTGAGCGTTCGAAGTTTTTTTAAAAAAGTAGTGGTTTAAAAAAAAAAGGAAAAATAGTGGTTTAATAGCTAATCTTCTTTTTTCTCTAAATTGTCACTTCCTTGTCAACTGAAAAACTAAGTCGAGTTATTAAAATGGCCGTACATTTAGGACTTAGAACAGCTGCCCTGGAAGTTAGAAGAAGTGCGTCAAATGTAGTTACAGCTTGGTCTGGTTGGCAGTGAGATGAGTATAGAACATGCTGCTTTTGTGGTGTATAACTCTAGAAGGGTTTAGGGGAGGTGGGCATGGCTTCCCAAGAAGGTGGAAGACGGGGGCAGGAGGAGATGGCGTGGGTCTGCGTGGTGAGGAGTTGGGGTAGCATCCAGATTGGCTTTAGAGATTGGATTAAGCTTGAGTGTGCTGAGGGTCTAAGGAGATAAACAGGAAGTGAAAGACTCTGCCAGAAGAAAGGAACAGGGGAGGAAAGGTGTACCTGTGCTGGAGTGGGTGGCACCTGAGTCAGAGGGTTGGGGAGAAAGGTTGGATCCAAATCTTGAGGGTCTCCTTGCCTGCACTCCTAGAGCCATACTGAAGAGGAGCTGGACCTTGCTCCTGGGGTGGTGGAAAAGCCCCAGGGCACTTTAAGCAGGGGAATGACCACTGTTTTTCAGGAGAGTGTCTGAAAATTTATTCGTGCTGCCCTGCCAAGAGCAGTTGGCAATGACGGCAAGACCAGGCAGTGTGGAGGTGGCCCAGGGACACGGGGTACCCGTTGTGTTTTTGCCTGAACAGTGTTTTAAGAGGCAGCGTAACCAAATAGTTGCTATGCAGATACAGCTTGGCATCTGAGCCTGCATGCCCAAGCGCCCCATGTTTGTTACCTGCTTGGTGCCTGTAGGCATTTGAGTTTGTAGCCCCTGGTTGACTTCTGACGGTACAGCCCTTTGGCTGGAGACCACGCAGCTCAGCCAGGGGAGTAGCAGAAGATCAACTATGGACAGGTGTGACTTAGGAATAGGTGGGAGTTTAGGGTGCTGGGGAGAGGTACTGAACATCCCAGGGAGAGGAAATGGCATAGACTGAAGTAAGGAGGGGGTTGCAGTGAGTCGAGATTGCCACTGCACTCCAGCCTGCCTGGTGACAGAGCAAGACCTTGTCTCAAAAAAAAAAAAAAAATAGGAACTCTTCTGAGACTCTCACCCTGGACAGGGCCAGAGATTAGCATGCTGGGGGCAGATTGGATTTGGGGTGTGGTTACATGAACTCTGGGGTCAGACCCACTGAGTTTGATTCCAGCCCTGCCTTCTCCTGCTGGGACTTTGGGCAGATGATGTAACCTCTCTAATCTTTGATTTCCTCATCTGTAAAATGACACTAATATTAGTGTTACCTTTTAAGACTGCTCTAAGGTTTATACAAGATAGCATGCCTCACACAACTAGCACAGTGCCTGGCTTATACCAGAATAAGCATTGGGTGGATGTCAGCCCTTATAATTAGGAACGGGGTCAGAGCAGGCATATCTGTTTTATGGAGTGCTTAAAATGCCGATGGCAGAAGTTTGGACCTGGTTGAGTTGGGCATGGGAGCTGCTAAATGTGTTTGGGCCAGAAAGTACCTGATGACAGAGCATCATCCTGCTGACATCTTGCCCCCTCAGGATGCTGTCTCTAGCCGCTTTGATAAACCCTGAGCTTAGAAACCCTGGGGTGGGTCAGCCCTGAATAAGGGTTACTTTTCCCCCTGGAGATTGGGAGATAGATGGAGAGGAAACTGCCAGGCTGTTCTGCAGTAGTAGGAGCCAGACTTGGCATTTTTCTCTCTGTGTCTGTCTCTCTGACCAGTCACTGAACTTCCCCAGGTCCTGGAAGCTCAGCTCAGTTCCTACTTCTTTTTTTGTTTTTTCTTGAGTCAGAGTCTTGCTTTGTTGCCCAGGCTGCAGCGCAGTGGCACAGTCTCGGCTCACGGCAACCTCCGCCTCCCGGGTTGAAGCAATTCTAGTGCCCCAACCTCCCCAGTAGCTGGGATTACAGGTGTACACCACCACACCCTGTTAATTTTTTTGTATTTTTTAGTAGAGGCAGGGTTTCACCACATTGGCCAGGCTGATCTCAAACTCCTGACCTCAAGTGATCTGCCCGCCTCGGCCTCCCAAGGTGCTGGGATTATAAGCATGAGCCACCATGCCTGGCCAGTCCTTACTTCTTAAAATGCACTCAGGAAGCATCTGGACAATGCTGAACAGATGAGGACTTCCACAGGCTCACCTGGCCTGGGGCCCGGCCCAGGAGGGTGCTCTTTGATGAGAAACATCCCAGCGGTATTGGGCACGGAGGAAGCAACTAGTGAAAGAAAAGCAGGGCTGATGGGAGGAAGGTGTTTGACTGTGCCCAGCCCTGTCACACGTCTCCCACTTTGCCCTTCCTAATCCCACCACACCCAGCTCTTAGGATCAGAAAGTACGTTGAAGTTCCAGGGCCACTCTCCTGAATAAAAAAGATGTGGCTGTTTCTGGCAGGTAAGTTCCTGCTTTGTTCCAGTGCACTGACACATTCTCCTGAACAACCCGTCTGCTCAGGAAGTTCTTAGTCTGTTCAGACAGGCAGCCTACCTCTCATTCTATCATCCTCCTTCACGATAAAGCCCTGATGTTCTGCCTTTCCCACTTAGTGGAGAAACGTGTCCTCATAGCCACACTTCTGGTATTGAGGAATTGGCATCTTGGAATACAGCTTGGGTATTTGGATGACAAATTATTAAAAATATTCTGATCTCTTTGCCCACATATTTTAGCTGTAGAAGCAAGCAGAGAGCATCATATTACTCCAGCAGCAGTGCCACTTTTTTTCCCTTAAAAAACATGATTTAGGGGTTCGGGGAACCTCCTAGTTTTGGTGGCTTCCTGCTTCAGTGGCATTTGGAAGACTTGCAGATATCTAGACTTGCAGATAGGTCCTATGAGTGCCACGTGGGTGTGGCCCCTGCCTGGCGGCAATCTAGTAGCTGTATATTAGAGTGTCCTTTTTTGCTACCTTAAATGACCAAGTCTTCCCCAGAGCCATTTGTGCTATCTCTTGCTATCCACCTGCCTCGGCCTCCCAAAGTGCTGAGATTACAGGCATGCGCCACCACACCTGGCCCTTCCTGTTTTCTTTAGCTGAAGGCCTTTAGAGCCTTCCCTAACCCTTGAGAATAGTGGTTGTGTTTCCACAGCCTCTCCTTCTCCATGTATGCTGTTTACACCTCATTCTCTGCTCTTCACTGCACAGAGACCCACTCGCTTCCCAACACTGGGATGTAGTCAATTTGATGATTGAATCAGAGTTTGCTTTGTGCCATGATGGATTGTGAGAAAATGGAGTTTTGATGAATTAGGTAATTTAAAATATGAGTGGGAGCCAGGCGAGTGGTTCACCCTGTAATCCTAGCACTTTGGGAGACCAAGGCAAGAGGATCTCTTGAGGCCAGGAATTTGAGACCAGCTTGGACAACATAGTGAGACCCCATCTCTACAAAGAAGTGAAAAAAATGAGCCAGGTGTGGTGGTGCACACCTGTAGTCTCAGCTACTTGAGAGGCTGAGGCATGAGGATTGCTTGAGCCCAGGAGTCTGAGGCTGCAGTGAGCCATGATCACACTACTGCACTCCAACCTGGGCAACAGAGTAAGACTCTATCTCTAGAAATACATATATACATATATATTTCAAAATACAATATAGGTGGGAGGGCTAGGTTTGGCAAATAATCCTTTCATAGTGTGAATCATAGCCACTCTGTTTATCCAGCATCAAGCAGGGTTTTGGGAATCTTGGTCCCCCCAGTTAGGGCTTACCCGGTTTATGAGTTTCTTTCGTATGTCTCGCTGATGCCTGTTTGAGATGACTAGGCAGGGCAGGGCAGGAAGGTAGAGGCCTAACCTGGTGTAATGCCTGGGTGTTAATGGCTGTTGTTTTAGGTGCTGATGTTTTACACAACTGTGCCTCTTTCTGGTAATACAAGTTTTGCAAAGGCAGGGACCTTTGGGCACATACTCTGGGCACAATAATAGAAGTTGCATATCTGGGAGTGAGTCACTGGTTTCCAAAAACATCCAGGGTCCCAGGTGATTGTCACAGCTAAACCAGCCCCTGGAGCCATTACGGGGTGACAAGGAGATTCATTCACATGTGATCAGATCAGAAGTAGCCCAGCAGGGCATGGCATTGCTGCCCTAGGAACAGCCTGCTTTTTGGATGTTTAGGTCTCTGCTTCCAGCTTTGAACTCCCCAGGAGCCCACACATGTCCTGTAATAGCCATATTAGCCCCGGGTGCTCAATCCCCACCTTCCTTCCCTCTGAGCTTCCCCGTCGCCTCCCTACCATTTGTAGACTGTCCATCTCTCTTTTTTATCTCTTTTTTTGTTAGATTGGGATTTTATTATTTTTTTCCTAATTCTTTCAGCACTTGCTGAAAACCAGCTTGGGCAGAGCAACCTGTGCTCAGTGCTGGCTAATGACTTGGAGCTGCTCCAAGCTGCCGGCTGCGCTGCCTTTCACTTGTGGGTGGTCGTCGACAAGCGTGATGTCTTCTCTCTGTGACTCTCGAGGGGCCTGTCTTCTTGCAGGCTCGGCTGTTCACACTTGGCTGGCCTGCCTGGTTGTTTGGAATTGCAGTTTTTACTGCACAGCCTGGAGCCAGTCTGGTAGCTTCAACAGGGCACAGATTTTATGAGTGCTAAAGTCCACTCAGCCTCCAGCCTAGCTGGCCCATTTGATTTTGTTGCATGTTGTTTTTCTCTATTTCATCATGGAGACTAGACACCGTCCAGAGTGTATGGAGACACAGAAGTCTAGAAATGGAAGTGGCTCGGGAGATTCTTAGACTGTGATGAATGTGTGTCTGCTGAGGAGTGATGGTACCTGCTGGTGTCTACAACAGTTGAACATTTTCTGAGTGTCGCTCAGTCGACTGCAAAGGATGGGGTTGAATTTCTGGCATCATCTCTTGATAGCTGAACATCCTTGAATGAGGAGCTAAGCTTATTTTTTCCTAAGTTGCAGTTTCTTCATCTGTCAAATCAGTATATGAATGTCTGTAGTCAGAGTCTCAGCCCATGAGTAGGTAATTGAAGGACTTTCTGCACTGAGGATGTGAACCTTTCCTCCGTTCTCACCTTCTTGTGGTTCCTCTTAAGGGATGTGAGTTGGTAATTTGCATATTCTTAAGTGTTGTAGCAGTCGAGGGATGGTAGTTAACTTCCTTGACTACCATTCCTGTTGTGTTGCAGGGAGAATTAATTAAAAATCAAGCAGCTCTATCTCCTGCTCATTCTTTTCTTTTCTTTCTTTTTTTTTTTTTTTGGAGACAGAATCTCACTCTCGCCCAGACTGGAGTGCAGAGGCACAATTTTGGCTCACTGCAACCTCGGCTTCCCAGGTTCAAGCAATTCTCCTGCCTCAGCCTCCCGAGTAGCTGGGATTACAGGCATCTGCCATCATGCCCGGCTAATTTTTGTATTTTTGTAGAGATGGGGTTTCACCATGTTGGCCAGGCTGGTCTTGAACTTCTGACCTCAGGTGATCCGCCCACCTCAGCCTCCCAAAGTGCTGGGATTACAGGCGTGAGCCACTGCCCCGGCCACTCCTGCTCATTCTTTAGGGTGGCTTCTTGATTTCCATTGTATTTTCCTTTATTCACAATGCTTCTTTGGGGCTGCCTTCCCCACCGACAGAAAGGTAAACTGAAGCAAAAGGAAGGGAAGGCTAAAAGCAGTGCCTGGCCACTGACTGCATAGGAATTTGGGGTCCTGAAGAAGTGGCAGGCCTAGGCCATCAAGCTCTCTGTGGGATGTAGCTATCCCCCAGCTGTCACTTCCCCAAGGTGCCCGTGCCTCATGGTCGCCTCACCCCTTGTTGCTCTTCTTCTGAACAAAGCTGCCTGCAGCAGCAGCAGATCCAGGTGCTGGGGTGTGGCCAGTGTTCATGGAAGCCGGGGCCAGCCAGCCTGCAGGTGTTTCTGGTTAAGGGCTAGAGCGGACGTTTGATCTGTGCTGAGTGGATGCCATCAGCTGACACATCAGTGGCCTTCATGCAGCTTGAGTCTCAAGCCAAACTTGTTCTTCCGAGCACTGGCTTTCTGCTGACCTCTTGCAGGGGAACCAGAGAGCACCAGTACACGGTGAAAAATGCCTTTAATCTCCATCTACTCTTCTCCGGCTCCCTTCCCTGTCCCTGGGTGTTTCACAATTAGCATTTCAGATGCTTCCAAGTGAATATGGAACAGATGTTCGCACAGGTGCTGTACTTTTCCCTGGGTAAACAGTGGCATTTGCGTGCCTCTGCGTATGTGTGTGTGTGTGTGTGTGTGTGTGTGTATGTGACAGCAGGAAGCGTAGGGCCTTTACAAATGTTTTTTAAAGCATCTGAAACACTTTATACATGACAGGTACTCAATAAATACTTAGTGAGTGAGTGAGGAAGGCCCTTTGTTTCATAATAAACTCAGTGGCACGGGAGCAGGAAGTACAATTCCAAGTTGGGTCTTGAAATTCATGGACTAAAGAAGAAGCCATGTCCTGCCTCACCAAGAAATTACCCATGGACATCTGGCAAACCGTGGGGCATGCCGTAGGGACAAGACATAGTTCTCCATCTCAGGAAGGAGGATTAGACAGTAAAAATGACCGTGGCGGCCCCTGGCCATTTAATCAGCCTCATGGACACTAGCTGGCCATGGCTCCGCTGGGCAAAGGAACTTGCGGTTTTGCCTGTGCAGAATGTTTGCAGATGGGTTAGGGAGTTAGCCAGGACTGACCTCTTTGGTTGTGTCTTTCCAAGTAGCACACCCGGTCAGGTTGCTCCACACTGTTAGTCCCCAGTGGCTCAAGTCCAGGCCCTCAGCCTGGCTTTCCACCTGGCCTATACCCCGAGCCTTATAGAAATAGTGGAGGGAAAGGCAAGGGCTTGGCTGCCCGTCGTTTCCTCCCTCTGTGACCTTGGGCAAGTCACTCAGCTTCTCTGGGCCTTACTTTCCCCCTCTGTAAACTGGGGATAATAATCAAGTCTTGTTTGTAGGGCCTTTGTACGCTTAGAATAATTAATTAACGTAAAGCCTTTACCGGGTCTGGTGTGTAGTAAGTACTGAGTGCGAGCCGCGGCTGTTACCATTGTCCACTGCATCATCCTGGTCACTGGTCTCTGGCATTTTAAGCTTCAGAATTACGGAACCCTCTGCAGTTTCCCAGACGTGCCCTGCTGTTCAAGTCTCTGTGCTCTCTGAATGACCATCCTTGTTTCTGGAATGTGCCACTCACCCCATCCTTGTCCACCCTGTGAACCTCTTCATCCCTCATCCTTGAAATGCCAGCCCTGGCATCCCCTGAGTTCCTCCCTGCCACTGGCCACCAGCGCCCACAGAGGGCCCTTGTCATCCCAGCCTGTTTTAGATCTCAGTGCACCAGAGTCACGATCCTTCTTCACCCACTGATGGAGAGTTCCATGAGGGCGAGGGCCATGGTTTCACCTTTTCTAATCCAGCACCTAGCACAATGCCTGGTATACAGTAAGTGCTGAATAAATGTCTCCTCAAATTAAACCACATGTGTTTGTATATAGGCGGTCAGCCTTTTAAAACTACATCTGGCTGGGCACAGTGCCTCACACCTGTAATCCCAGCATTTTGGGAGGCTGAGGTGGGTGGATCACTTGATGTCAGGAGTTCAAGACCAGTCTGGCCAACATGGTGAAACCCCATCTCTACTAAAAATACAAAAATTAGCTGGGCATGATGGTAGGCACCTGTAGTCCCAGCTACCCGGGAGACTGAGGCACGAGAATCACTTGAACCTGGGAGATGGAGGTTGCAGTGAGCCGAGATCGTGCAATTGCACTCTAGCCTGGGCGACAGAGCAGGACTGTGTCTCAAAAAAAAAAAAAGAAAACTACTACATCCTCCCTTTTTCTCTGCAAAATTACCATGTGATTTATTAAGACTAGAAGCTGGGCACAGACTCATGCCTGTAACCCCACTCCATGGGAAAGAGTGGCTCATCCCTATAATCCCAGCACTTTGGGAGGCCGAGGTGGGCGGGTCACATGACGTCAGGATTTCAAGACCAGCCTGGCCAATTTTGTGAAACCATGTCTCTACTAAAAATACAAAAAATTAGCTGGGTGTGGTGGCGGGTGCCTGTAATCCCAGCTACTCAGGAGGCTGAGGCAGGAGAATCACTTGAGTTTGAGAGGCGGAGGTTGCAGTGAGCCGAGATTGTGCCACTGCACTCCAGCCTGAGCAACAAGAGTGAGACTCCAACTCAAAAAAAAAAAAAAAAAGATTAGAAAAAAAGATTAGAAAGGTGTTCTCTCGAGGCAATGTTTGCAACCTTAGGATGTCTGCTGTGAGTTTCTCATGTGGACAGTTAGGAAGTGAGCATCTCAGGCTGCAGTCACTGCCCCCAGTGATTTTGATGTGCTCATTTCCCAGCCCCTCTCCCTGCCTACGTTCTTCCCTGTCCCCCAACTCCCAAGAGCCTGTTTCTGATCTGCACCCCTCCTGCCTTTCCACGTCTTTCGCACTCCATTTATAGAATTGCTCTCCGCTTCCTTGCCCCATCCCCTGCCAGTTCCAGGCTCCCTGGGCCTGACCTCATGGATGACAGTGAATCCCTCTGGACTTGGCCACTTAGGTCTCTGTCAGGTGGCCGGAAACAGAGACTTTCACACCAGAGTCCCTCCATCTAGAACAGAGCTTGACCCACGGTACTGCCCCGTTGAGCCTTTCTTTTTTCCTTTTCTCCTTTGGCTTAAGCCTTTGGCAGGACAGATTTTGGGCTGGAGGCCAGCAATTCAACTGGGAGGGCTCCATGCCAGTTCTTGCCTTTCTGGAGGTCAGTGTATTTGCCCAGGACTCTGCTTGGGTTTGGAGCTTTTACTAACATGTGTCGATAATGCGGGTCCACCTTCTACACCATCTTGCAACCAATCATCAGAGAGAGAAGGCCTGAGCAGGGGGATGTGCATTTTGCTTTCTTTCGGCGTAGCATCTCATGCTAGATTTTCATCTGGGGGCCTTTGAAGAGCCAGCCGGCACAGAAGCACGGTGGCGACGCTGTGCCCGGAAAACTCATCAGTGTCACTCTGGTTTATTTTCCTCTTCTCTTTGAGCTCTTTCCCATGGAGTGGGGCTCTCAGTGACAACTGGCAAGCGGCGGGGCGGTTGCTCGTTGTCATTCTGGTAGGCACTGGGTTTCTGAAGGGCTCCAAGTGCTTTGTGGGTATTCGCATTTGTTTCTGTGATGCCTAGAGCACGGTTGGCACCGGTCCCAGTTTCTGGATGAAGAAACTGAGGCTCTGGGGATTAAGATCATGAACTAGGGGTAGGGGAGGCGGCATAGCTGGAGTGAACTTGGGTGTCCAGGGTTCCGTTTTGTCTCGTAGATGGTGTGTGAGGGTGTGTGTGTGTGTGCATTCGAGAATGTGTGAGGTTGTGTGTGTTTAAGAAAATGAGAATGAGGCTGGGCACAGTGGCTCATGCCTGTATTCCCAACACTCTGGGAGGCTGAGCTGGGTGGATGAATTGAGCCCAGGAGTTCAAGACCAGGCTGGGGAACATGGTGATGAAACCCTGTCTTTACCAAAAAATACAAAAAATTAGCTGGGCATGGTGATGCATGCCTGTAGTCCCAGCTACTTGGGAGGCTGAGGTGGGAGGACTGCTTGAACCCAGGAGGTAAAGGCTGCAGTGAGCCATGATTGCACCACTGCACTCCAACCAGGGCAACAGAGTGAGACCCTGTCTCCAAAAAGAAGAAAGAAAATGAGACTGAAAAGGAGAGAGGTTAGATACTGAGGTAGGCCCCTCAGTATCACCCTTCCCGAGAACAGTCATTCTCTGCTTTTCCTGATCAGAGCTTCCTCCCAGGAGGGGCCCTTTATCCAAAGCAATCTCTGGCCCAGGCACCCAAGAAAGGCCCCAGTGGTTTACACAGCCCAGGCTGCCCCCTGCGCTTGCTGGGTGGGAGGTGGGTCGTGGAAGCCTTCCCCTCCTGCCCACTCTTTCTTGCTCCTCCCCAGTGCATCTTTATGGCCGGCACATGGAAACTGTTTCTATTTATCCCGCACCACCAGGAAGCTGCTGCATGCTGTGCTCCAGCAAACAGAAACCTTGGATTCCCGCAGGGTCATTTCCAATGTGGCGTGCAAATCAGCCAGCTGTTTCATGGGTGCGTCTGGGCCCTGTGACATCCCTGTGACATCAGCATGGGGGAGTGTTACCATGTATGCAAACAGGTCATTCTGGTTTGTCCGCCTGTCCTGTGCACCAGGATGTCTCTCCTGCTTTGAGTCAGGGTTTGGGTTGTTGTTTTGTATTCTCATGCCTGTCAGTTCAGCTGTTTCTTTCCACTCCTTCCCCTCCTCTGAGTGGTTTTATGTTCTCTCCTCCGGGCTGATTGCCAGGATTCAGGGAGGGAATTTAAGGGGCTGGTGCCATATAAATCTTTAGTGGCCAAAGTCTGCGGGCCTGAAACTCTGTGCCTGTCCTCTTGGTCTGGTTTTCCCAAGAGAGCTGTCTGCCCAGGGCACCAGAAGGGCAGGACAAAATGTTTCCCTTCGTGGAACTTTCCCCAGAGGCCCAGAGCGGAGATGCAGAATGTTCCTGGTCAGCCTCCTCTGATCCTTTCTGAAACCTGCGTGTGGAGCTTGCTGGCTGCAGGAGCCAGGGAGTCTGCAAATCCTGCCCACCTGCCCATGCTGCTGCTCATCTCCCTCCCTCCCTCCCTCCCATGTCTGGCCCGGTTGCCTTCCAGGAAAGGTGAACATGCAGAGGCAAGGGCTAGCTGCCGGCCTTCTGGAGGAGGCAGTGGAGGCCAGCTCCCTGACAGCCCCATGGTGAGGTCATCCTCTCTCCTCGAGCTGGGCCCCTGCGGCGTACCCCAATCCCTGCCTTTCCGGCTGGCCTGGAAGAACCCATTCTGCTCTGGGTGAGAACAGTGCCAAGGTCAGAGGCCACAGGTGTTGTGTCTTCCGTAGTCTGTAATGAGCACTGGTTGGAGAGGGCCAGCCCTGGCACACAGAGGAAGGGGCTGGACTGGGGTGATGCGGGGTGAGTCTGCCTGGTCACTTTGTTGGCTAGGACGCTTCCCGTGTTTTCTGTGCCTGGTGCTCCGAAGATGTGAGTGCTAATCGTTGACCAGGAGGTTCTGCCTAGGGTCCGTGGGCAGTAGGAGGTCAGAGCAAGGCACCAGGCCACTAGAGCAGGTGGGTGCGAACAACTGTTGGCATTCAAGGCTGCCCAGGTAGAGGTCCTGGAGCCAACCCGGTGGGCACGATGGGCTTCAGTGGGGCAGACTGTCCTCTAGCTTCACATATAGTGCTGACCTCTCAGGGCAGCTTGGGGCCCCTGCACACCCTCTTACTTCCCACACGGAGGGTATTCATTTCGAGGAAGCTGGGCCTGCCGGGATTGTTTCCCCAGCAAGCAGGGGCTATTCTCCCAGACACCACTCCATCTGCACTCACCGGCTCACACCCTGACTCACCAGGACTTGGCTATCGGCCCTGTCCCCTTTGATCTGCCCCTTCTGCCCCCTGCCTTCCCTCTTTCCTGGACCTGAAATGTCCTCCTCAGGAAGCTGCCGAGCCTTTGAGCATACCTTCAGCGGGAACAACGCAGCACTCGGGGTGGGAGCATTTCCACTGCCTCTCCGGCTACTTCTGTAACCTCATAAGTGGGGAAGAGGGGCCGGGCGCAGTGGCTCAAGCCTGTAATCCCAGCACTTTGGGAGGCCGAGACGGGCGGATCACGAGGTCAGGAGATCGAGACCATCCTGGCGAACACGGTGAAACCCCGTCTCTACTAAAAAATACAAAAAACTAGCCGGGCACCTGTAGTCCCAGCTACTCGGGAGGCTGAGGCGGGAGAATGGCGTAAACCCGGGAGGCGGAGCTTGCAGTGAGCTGAGATCCAGCCACTGCACTCCAGTCTGGGCAACAGAGCGAGACTCCGTCTCAAAAAAAAAAAAAAAAAGTGGGGAAGAGGGTTAGACAGCAGACAGGGCAGGGGATTAGCACCCCACAAGGTAGCCCAGCCCCACCCGGCCCCTACCGTGCCCTGGACTTGGCTGGCACAGCTGCACTGCTGCATGAAGGCCATGTACAAAAGGAACAGAACGGAACTGTGGCTCCTTGCCTTCCATTTGCACCCTTTCTATAATCCCTAAATATGCACCCCAGTCGCTTGTGCCTGGGTGTGAAGGAGGCCCTTTGCGATCACCTGTGGCTTTCTTGAAAAGTCCCTGAATGGCCAGTGTCACCTCAGGCCTTTCATCCCTTTCTCCATGTGGAGAAAAGAGTGATCGTGCTTTGCCTTTTGGGACCACGTGAGCATGCCAAGTCCTGTTTTCTGAGGTTGAGTGATTAGAAGCACAGAGCAAAGTCTGCCCTGGGAGGAGGAGAATTCGCTATTCTTTCACCTTAGCTCTTGAGTCTTATTCTCCCCTTTCCCTTTCAAGGTTCTACCCTGAATTGCTCTTACACAAAATAGCCCCTCTTCAGCAGATTGTTAAAAGAAGGGTTTTTACAAATACAAACTTACCACGTCACACCCCTTCCTAACACCCTTTGGTGATGCCCACTGCATCCCTGGTGGAGCCCGCCCTCTTGCCTGAGGCCTGCCAGGCCCCATGGATGTCTCCTTGCTCTCCACCCTCCAGGCTGTGGCCGTCCTTAAGTGCCCCACGGGGCTGTGTGGAATCTTCAGGGCAGGCAAGGCCTTCTATTTCACTTCAATTCAGACGTGTTTGCTGACGCCTTACACCTTGTATCCAGTGCTGTTCTGGGGCCTGGGAACACCACAGTGACCAAAACAAAAGTCCCTGCCCTCTTGGAGCTGACATTCAAGGTGGGGAAACAGGCCCACAAGTAAACAGATACCCTGTCAGATGGTGACAGCCCCAGTAGGAAGCCTCAGCACTTTGAGGGGACAGAGTGATGTGGTCTCACCTTGTAGGGGAGGCCAAGGGTAGCCTTTAATAAGATGTTTGGGTGGAAACTGGAAGGTGTGAGGAAACAGCCAAAGACTAGGGAGGCGGAGGCCCCAAGGCAGAATGTTCCAGGCACGTTTCAGAACAAGGAGGCCAGCATGGCAGCAGCAAGGGGCAGGCGGGACGAGGTGACTTGGAGAGGTCATGGGTCAGGTTCCACGAGACCTTCCGATCAAGGGAGGCTGGGGCATGTTTCGGGCAGAGGAGTGATACCATTTGGCTTAGTGTTCTTGAGGATTATTGTTATATTAAACAAAAAAGTTTGCCTAAAAACCCACACACATGTGCATGGAACAGAGGATTTCTCTGACTGGTGTCAAGTATAGGCCACAGAGGGTAGAACAGGGTAGGGACACAGAGAAGGGATTGTGTGGGTCCAGGGGAGAGGTGGTTTGGGCCACAGTGTGGCAGAGGAGCTGGTGAGAGCAAGGTCTCGTGGGCCCGGCACAGCCCCTGTTTGTGGGCCTTTCAGCTGATTGTGGGAGGGGAGGAGCCTCCTGATGCCTGAGGCCCCTCCTGCCGCAAGATTCTCTGTTGGTGCAGCTGTTCCATGCAGCACCTGTACGGCCAGGAAAATGTGGTCTCAGTCACCTCAGGGCCTTCTCCTGCCCCCCAGTCACTTGTGGCCTGTAAGAGTCCATCCCAAGAGCCCTGGCCAATGGATGGACCATCTGTGCGAGAACCAGCCACGTGTTCTCTTTGATTTGGGTCATAGGTGCTAAGCCTGTCTCACAGCTGTATGCTGTCCATCAGAAGAGACAGTGGCCAGTGTACCCCACGGCAGTCAGTGGGTCAGCGGAGCTATCCCCTACATTTCTCTAGTGAGAATTAAGTGGGAGATATTTGTATGAAGGAAAGCTCTGGATGGGGAGCCAGGAGGCCTGGGTGCTAGACCTGGTGCTGTAACCAGTTGGCCCTATACCACGGAGACATCACGTTCCCTGCCCTCAGTTTCCCCATCTCTAAAAGCTGGGCATTGAATTAGGTGGTCTCTAGGATCTGCTCCTGACCTGACAGTCGTTGCTCCTAAGACAGCAGCAGAAAGTGCCTACAATGCATGCAGGAGAGCTATGTAGCAGGGCTTCCCACACTCTGCGGCAGAGGACCTCTACTTCCATCAAACACAGCAAAAACAAAGTACTAGGAAAAGGAAGTGCCACACAGTGTCACCTGCGGTGATGGCCTCTACACACTGGCTCTGGTTCCTGAATGGTGCTCATCCCCAACCATCACACACCATTCATGGACTGTGCAGACCACGTGGAATAACACCGCCTGCAGTTAGAGTGGTTCCAGGCACAGACCTCATTTATTCTCCAGTTCCATCACTTTCTAAATGTGGGAGCCCCTGGACAAACTGACCAATCTCTGTGTTTCCGTCCCATCACCTGTGAAATGGGGATACTGATGGTATTCACTTCCTAAGGTTGTTGCAAGGATGAAGTTATTTCACATATCAAGTGCCGAGAGTAGTGCCTGCCTCACAGAATTTGCTCCACAAGTGTTTGTGTGTGTTCTTTTAGCTGAAGCTGAGCTGATGAGATCGGGGCTAGATTTGGGGGCTGCAGTTAATCAGGAGGTGGGAGAGGGACGCATGCGCTAAAAAAAAGATGCCATTGCCCTCCCTAAGCAGTGAGGAAGTGTTTGTGGAAGGCTTTTGGTGCCATCAGGATCTAGGCAGCTGGGCCCTGCTCAGACTGTGTGTGGCACTGCCAATCCTCTGGGGCAGCTCCGCAGTTTGGAGCTCCTTCTGAAGCCATCTGCACCCACCTGCCTGCTCCCCTTGAAGTCACCACATACCTGTAAACATTTAGATGCCACAAGCTGCAGGGGCAGCTAGTCCACTGCTCACTGGCTGGTGAATCTTTTTGCTGCTGAAACTTCCATGACTAGTAGCTACAGAGCCTCTTTTTGAGGCCACATGGTGATGGGGTACTCCACTGCCTCTGTAGACAGGTGCCCCTGGAGGGCAAGGGCTACCTAGTTCCTACAGTCCCCACTAAGGGTCCAGCACCTAGGAGCTGCCCTTGGGCAGGGACAACCCTGGGAATGTCTGCTAAACAAAGGAGTAGATGAACAGGCCAGTTGTTGGTCTTAGAATATTTTCATTAAGAATTATTTCCCAGCCAGGCGCAGTGGCTCACACCTGTAATCCCAGCACTTTGGGAGGCCAAGGCAGTTGGATCACTTGAGGTCAGGAGTTTGGGACCAGCCTGGCCAACATGGTGAAACCCCGTCTCTTCCAAAAAATACAAAGATTAGCCAGGTGTGGTGGTGCACACCTGTAGTCCCAGCTACTCAGGAGGCTGAAGCACGAGAATCGCTTGAACCTGGGAAGTAGAAGTTGTAGTGAGATGAGATTGTGCCGCTGCACTCCAGCCTGGGCAACAGAGCAAGACTCTGTCTCAAAAAAAAAAAAAAGAAAAAATACATAAAAATTTAAAAATAAAAATAAAAGTATTATTTCCAGCCAGGTGCAGTGACTCACACCTATAATCCTAGAACTGTGGGAGGGAGGGCGAGGCAGGTGGATTGCTTGAGCCTAGGAGTTTGAGACCACCATGAGCAACATGGCAAGACCCCATCTCTTAAAAAAGAAAGAAAGAAAGAAAGAAAAAATTAGCCAGGCATGGTGGCACATGCCTATAGTCCCAGCTACGCGGGAGGCTGAGGTGGGAAGATGACTTGAGCCTGAGAGGTTGAGGCTGCAGTGAGCCGTGATAGTGCCCCTGCACTCCAGCCTGGGCTCAGTAAAAAGAATTATTTCCAAATGGAGGCCAAGGAGAGAGGATCGCCCAAGTCCAGGAATTTGAGTCCAGCTTAGGCAACGTAGTAAGACCCTATCTCTAAAACTAAAAATTATAAAAAAGGAAAGAGACTTATTTCCAACTCACAGATCATATTTAGATTAAAAAAACAAATACTGAAGTACCTAGTTCTAACGAAGCATGGCAGTGACTTCTGTATTTTAATCCATCAAACCTGACAAAGTTAAAGCCCTCTCTGATGGTCCATCATTTCTAGTTATTAGAAAGCCCTTTCAGATCTAGCAGAAACACCCTGTGAAGTCCATTCCTGAGTCCTCGTTCCACCATTGGCAGCACTGCCACTTGTCTGCCCTTACCCACCAGCCACATATGGTCTGTGGCCATGGGCTCATGTTTTGTCTCTGTGGTGCTCACTGTCCCATGGTGGGGGGGCTCCAGCCAGCTCCCTGCATCCTTGGCACTCCATGGTCACCTGTTGCTGTCTGCGGCCAGCCCTGAGGCCCAAGGCCCCAGCCACTCTGCTGTTAGGAGTTTGGTACAGGAATAGGGAAAAGGGAGAGTGCTGTAGCAGAAGCCAGCTCTAAAGATCCTCTCCTGTTGTTCCAAGGAGTCAGTCTTTTTCTGCGGGCAAGCCATGGAAGGATTTTAAGTAGCAGAGTGACACCATCAGACTTCGGCCTTACCCGATTGATTCATCCTGCCTCAAGGGGCCTGGGACAGGTGGTCAGGAAAGGCCTGGACAGGGAGAGCGAGTCCAGGTTGCTGCAGCCTTTTAGGTGAAAGACAAGAGGCCCCAAAGACCTCTTGAGTAGAGATGAGAGGGAGGAGGGAGGAGACCTTTCCAGACCTGGTGAGTTACAGGCCATGAGGAGTGAAAAAGAAGATGGGATCGAGACCATCCTGGCTAACACGGTGAAACCCCGTCTCTACTAAAAATACAAAAAAAACTAGCCGGGCGAGGTGGCGGGCGCCTGTAGTCCCAGCTACTCGGGAGGCTGAGGCAGGAGAATGGCGTAAACCTGGGAGACGGAGCTTGCAGTGAGCTGAGATCCGGCCACTGCACTCCAGTCCGGGCGACAGAGCGAGACTCCACCTCAAAAAAAAAAAAAAGATTTCTGGCTCTGAGGCCGGGCGCAGTGGCTCAAGCCTGTAATCCCAGCACTTTGGGAGGCCAAGACGGGCGGATCACGAGGTCAGGAGATCGAGACCATCCTGGCTAACATGGTGAAACCCCGTCTCTACTAAAAAAAAAATACTAAAAACTAGCCGGGCGAGGTGGCGGCGCCTGTAGTCCCAGCTACCTGGGAGGCTGAGGCAGGAGAATGGCATGAACCCGGGAGGCGGAGCTTGCAGTGAGCTGAGATCCGGCCACAGCACTCCAGCCTGGGTGACAGAGCGAGACTCCGTCTCAAAAAAAAAAAAAAAAAAAAATATTTCTGGCTCTGAGAACTGTCCTCCCAGGGCAGCCATAAGCCTGGTCCTTCCAGTCTCGGTGGTCCTTGTGGATTTCAGCTGAATGGAACTGTCCTTTGTGGCTTTGAAGGGTTATGTATTGGGGAAGAGGGACTATCTCTCACCCAAACCAGGACACCTAAAGATAGCAAAGGTTACCTGCTCCCCGTAGAAACCTGTTGCTGGGAGTGTCAGTGAGGCTTGTTAGCAAGGAATGGCCTGCACCATGGGATGCATTGGGCCACCTGGTCCCAGGGGTGCTGTGGTATAAGTGGTGAGGGATGGGGGAGCTGTTGGGGAGGATCAGACGTCCTCTCCCCACCAGGAATGGGTTGAGAAAGCTCCTGAGCACGAAGAGGAAGTTCCTGTCAATTCAAGGAGACCCCTGTGTGAGAAAAAGGGTGGGGAGGCTCCAAAGGGGGTCTTCACGGCAGTGGCTTACATAGACGCTCCTGTCTAGTGTCAGGTAGAAGGGTGGCACTAATGGCTGCTGCCATCTGTGCCAGCTAGAAGCTACCTGCCCCACTCCATCATTGTTATTTATATTACCTAGGACTCTGCTGTGTTGCCGGTGCCAGCATATGGAGGTCATGGAGGACAGGGCATGGGCGCATGAGGACGCAGCTCCATCCAGCTGCTCGCCTGTGGCTTTTTCTGCTCAGGAGTCACGTTTTGGCTGGTGCTTCCCTGATCCACAGGAGCAGATGAGGAAGGTGGTTTGACCTTCTCCTGTCTCTGCCTAGGGCTTAGTTCTTTCAGAAATGAGCAGTGGGATCAGATTAGGGAATGCTGCTCTGTTGCTATTGGGAAGACAAGGGTCAGAATTACCAAGTTCAAACTGCACCCAGATGTCCCACCTCCTACTTGGAACTCCACTCTAGTGATGGAAATGCTAGTGTATTTTTGGTCCTTTTGGCACTAACTACCCTGTCATCCTTTTCGAGTTTCTGATTCTTGAGAGGCAAGTAGTCTACCGATTGGGAGCTAGGCAGCCTAGTTTGGGATCCCAGCCCTGCTTCTCACTAGCAGCATGACCTGGGGAGGTTACTTAGCCTCTGTGCACCTTAGTTTCTTCAAGTCTGAGGTGGGAATAATATTACCTACTTGGCAAGGTTGTTGTAAGAACTAAGTGGGTTAATGGATAGATACAATGTATTTAGATAGGTATCAGTTATCTGTTGATAACAATATTACCTTCTTCCCAGGGTTGTTGTAAGAACTAAGTGGGTTAATAGATACAATGTATTTAGATAGGTGTCAGTTATCTGTTGCCCTTGTAACAAATCACTGCCCCAACAGAGTGCCTTAAGATGGCAACATTTATTTTGCTTGAGTTTGCAGTTTGAGCAGGGCTTGGTGGAGTTGCCTTTTTGCTGTTGTATGTAGCATCTGTTTGGACAGCTTAACTGGGGCTGGAGGATCTATTTTTGAGATGGCTCCTTGATGTGTCAGAGAAGTTGGTGCTACCCCTTGGCTGGGTGCTCAGCTGGGCTGTGAACTGGGGCCTTGAGTCTTCCCTCTCCCCCAGCTGCTTGGGCTTCCTTACAAAATGGTGGCTCGGTTCCACAAGTAAGTGCCCCAAGTGGATAAGGTGAAAGTATTTTTATAATCTCAGAAGTCATGAGGTTCCCTGTTCTCTGTTAGTCACAGCAGTCATGAAGGCGCACCTGATTTCAAGAGGAAGAGAGACAGCTTCTATCTGTGTGTGGAAAAGTGGCAAGGTTCCAGAAGAGCATGGAAGGTCAAAGATAATATGGTGGCCATTTTTGGAAAATAAAATCTGCCATAGGATAGGTTTTGGCGTACAGTAAACCTCAATAAATGTTCGCTACCAGTAGATTAAAATCATCATCTGCATTCCTCATCCCCAACTCCTCTTCCTTAGAGGGGGCGGTAGTACAGCATAGTGGTTAAGTGCATCTGCTCTGGAGGCAAGCTGCTAGGGGCCAAAGCCTGGTTCCGCCCTTACAGCTGTGTGATCTTGGACAGATTGCTTAACCTCTTGACAAATTTATTGAAAGATACAAACCACCAAAGCTTTCTCAGTAAGAATAGAAAACCTGAGTAGCCCTATATGTACTGAAGAAGGTTAATACGTAATAAAAACTTTCCTAGAAAGAAAACTTCAGGCCCAGATAGCTTTCCTGGTGAACGCTATACATTAGGGAAGAAATAATACGAATTTGACCCGAAGTCTTCCAGAAAATTGAAAAGGAGGAAATATTTTCTAGCGCATTTTATGAGACCAGCATTACCTTGATACCCAAAGACATCACAAGGAAAGAAACATCAGACCAACATTCTACGTGGATATAGATGCAAAAAATTTAAACAATTTTAGCAAATGCGATAATACATAAAAAGGATAATACATCATGACTAGAGGGACTTAGCTCAGGAATGCAGGGTTGGTTTAATGTTCAAAAACCAATCATTGTAAGTCACTATATTAACCAAAGGAGAAAGAAAAACCATATACAGACTGACTATCCCTTATCCAAAATGCTTGGGGCCAGAAGTATTTCTGATTTTTAGTTTTTTTCAGATTTTGGAATATTTGCATTATACTTATTGGTTGAGTATTTCTAACCTGAAAATATGAAATCCAGAATGCTCCAGTGAGCATTTTCTTTGAGTGTCATGTTGGTACTCAAAGAGTATGGAATTTTGGAGCATTTGGATTTCAGATTTTCAGATTAGGGATACTCAAGCTGAAATCATCTCAGAGTAGACAAAGTGTTTGACAAAATCCAGCACCTATTCATCGTAAGATCTCACAACAAACTAGGCATAGAAAGGAATTTCCTCAGCCTGATAAAGGGTATCTACGAGAAACTTCTAGCTTACATCATACTGAGTGGTGAAAAACTGAATGCTTTTCCCCTAAGATCAGGAATGAGACAAAGATATCCCTTCTTATCATTTTTATTCAGTATTGTAAGGGAGGTTCTAAACAGTGCCATAAGGCAAGAAAAACAAAAGGCATCTGGATTAGAAAGGAAGAAGTAAAACTGTCCTTATTCTCAGACAACATGATCTTCTGTATAGAAAAGCCCATGACATTTACAAAAGAGGCTACTAGACCTTTTAAGTGAGCTTATCCAGGTTGCAGGATAGAAGGCCAATATATAAAAATTAGTTGTATTTCTGTATACTAACAACAAACAATTGGAAATTGAGATTAAAAGGCAACTTCATTTACAGCAGCATCGGATATATGAAAGACTTCGTGATAAATCTAACAAAAGATGTGTCAGGTCCATATACTGAAAGCTACAAAACATTACTAAGAGAAATTAAAGAAGATCAAAATAAACTGAGAGATACACCATATTCATGAGTTTTTAAGATGTCTTATTGATAGATTTGACATAATTTCAATCAAATCCCAGCAGGCTTTTTTTAAAGTAGAAATTGACTGTTTGTTTGTTTATTTTGAGACAGAGTCTCATTCTGTAGCCCAAGCTGGAGTGCAGTGGCGCAATCTTGGCTCACTGCAGCCTCCACCTCCTGGGCTCATGTGAGTCTCATGCCTCAGCCTCCTGAGTAGCTGGGACTACAGGTGCGTGACACCATGCCCGGCTAATTTTTGTATTTTAGTAGAGACCGGCGGGGTTTCACTTTGTTGCCCAGGGTGGTCTCGAACTCCTGAGCTCAGGTGATCCATCTGCCTTGGCCTCCCAAATTGCTAGGATTACAGGCGTGAGTCACTGCGCCTGGCCTGTTATTATTGAGACAGGATCTTGCTCTGTCACCCAGGCTGGAATGCAGTAGCATGATCATAGCTCACTCTAGCCTTGACCTCTCAGGCTCAAGTAATCCTCCCACCTCAGCCTCCTGAGTAGCTGGGACTATAGGTGCAAGCTACCATGCCCAGCTGATTTTTATACTTTTTGTAGAGATGAGGTCTTAGTATGTTACCCAGACTGGTCTTCAACTCTTGACTTCAAGCGATCCATCCACCTCAGCCTCCCAAAGTGCTGGGATTATAGGCACATGCCACCATGCCTGACTAATTTTTTTACTTAAAAAAAATATTTTTTTTGTAGAAATAGGGTCTCATTATTGTTAGGAAAATGGATGTGCCTGGTCCTGGTTGCTCATGACTGGCAATTCAAGATCAGAAGGACCTTTTGCAACCCAACAGGCCTTTGAGCCCTGTCAGTTTCCTGTCCCTTGCATGGTTGTAAGCCTTACACATTTGCTTCCTGCCAACTGTGCAAATCACAGTATTAAAACATTAGATTTTTTTTTTTTTGAGATGGAGTCTTGCTCTGTCCCCCAGGCTAGAGTAGTGGCGCAATTTGGGCTCACTGCAACCTCTGCCCCCCAGGTTCAAGCGATTCTCATGCCTCAGCCTCCTGAATAGCTGGGATTACAGGCACCTGCCACCACGCCTGGCTACTTTTTGTATTTTTAGTAGAGTCGGGGTTTCGTCATGTTGGCCATGCTGGTCTTGAACACCTGACCTCAAGTGATCTGTCCACCTTGGCCTCCCAAAGTGCTGGGATTAGAGGTGTGAGCCACCGTGCTCAGCCCAAAACATTAGATTCTTTATCTTCCTTCAGGTGGATCATTTACAATGCGGATTTACAGATTTCTCTCAGATTCACTTCTTCCCAATGAATGCATCATTTCTTGGTGCCTTTGTTTACTGTGTGTCTCAGTAGAGTCTCAGGATTATTGTGACAAATCCAACTCAGACTCAAATGGGATCTCTTTATCAGCTTGGATTTTGGAAATTAAGGGGTAGATTTCAGGCACAGCTGAATTCCAGAGGTGCAGCTGGTGTTAGTGTTATCTCTTGGTTATTGTTTTGTTCTCTGCTGACTTCCTTCTCAGGCAAGTTTTCCCCATGCGGTGGCAGAGGCAGCCGCAAGCAACAACAGGGAAAGAGCCCCTCCTTCCTAATTGGCCCAGGAACAGTTTCAAGTTCAGCTGTCACTGGCTGGACTTGGGTCAGCAGCCATGCCTGAACCAATCCCTGGCCCCAGGGGAGACGAGGGGCTCATTGCCAGGCCCAGGTCACCTGCCCGGGAGCCAGGGGTGGAGTCGGCCAGAGCCAAACAATGTGGACAGAGAGCAAGGAGGGGATGTTCTACCGAGACAGATGGCCCAGTGTTGCTGGGGGAGGAGGGCGTGGCTGTCAGCAGGGAAGAGCAACAGATGGCCCTGCACCAGGGGACAAATCCAGTTGTTTTTAATTTTTAACTAAGTAGGATGTTAATATGCTTCCAAAAGTCAAAGGATTCAAAAAGGGTCCATCTACACTGTTCCTTATAGCCCTTGTAGGACAACTGATTTCATTGACTTCTCATTTTTCCTTCCTGTGTTTCTTTTGGTAAAGATAAGTCGATGTATTTATGTTTTCTTGTTTCCTCCCTTTTGTACACATTAGAGAGCATACTGTTTGTACTCTTTTGTACTTGCTTTTTTCACTTACCAAGAGAAAGGAAAACATTTGTAACCAGCTGTGCTAATTCTTGCCGTTATCAGTACACAGCATGGAGGTTGATTTGAAGATGACGGGATGTCCATGTGAGCATATGAAGGGACTGCCAGGCTTTTCTTCTGCCAAACAGTGTCTTTATGCTCTTAAGCCTGGGTGCCAAGTGAATCTCTCTCCTCTTCCAATGCAGATGGCGGCAGCTATGCCATCCACGACTCGCAGGCCCCCAGTCTCAGCTCTGAGGGCAGGAATTCCCCCTCCAGCCCCACACACAACTGGGAGATGAATTACCAAGAGGCAGCAATCTACCTCCAGGTGAGTATCTCCAGTCAGGCCCTGGCGGTTCTCTGCACCTTTTGGTGGGGTGGGGCAGCCAGGACTCTGTTAGGTGCCCAGAAATTCAGTTCCAGCGGCGGTTCATGCTGCTGTTGCTCGTATGTGAGCTTCAGGTTTGTAAGATGGGCTGGCTGACCTGACTGTGCTCATAGGGGAAAACTGCCGTGCACCGGCTTGTCTTCAGGCCCCTGTTTGGGGCTGTGCCAACCCCCACAATTTCCAGAGTCTGTCCACTCGGCCTTCCCTGCCACCCTCCCTCTTCTCAGGGCACACTGAGAGGCCACATTCTCAGGAGGGAACTCTTCTTTACATACTGAATGCTGTAGCTTTATTCCTGTTTAACTTGTTGCTGCTTTCCTGTTTGCTCTTTTAGGATTTTTTTTTTTTAAATATTTTTGTGTGAAAGGTGAAAGTAATACATGCTTATTACAATAAATTTAGATACAAAAAAGAATGAAGAAAGATTCACCTAAGGCAGTCACTGTCAACATTATTTCCTTCCAGGTTTAAAAAATATATATATGTTATAAGAATAATATATCTGTTTTCCAAAAAAGTCATATGGTATGTACAATTTTATATTCTGGTTTTTTTTTTCCCCCTAGCATAAGCTTTTTTTTTTTTCTTTTTTTCTTTTTTTGAAGACAGTCTCATTCCATCACCCAGGCTGGAGTTGGATTGTAGTGGCTTGATCTTGGCTCATTGCAACCTCTGCCTCCCGGGTTCAAGCGAGTCTCCTGCCTCAGCCTCTGGAGTAGCTGGGATCACAGGCACGTGCCACTATGCCCGGCTAATTTTTGTATTTTTAGTAGAGATAGGGTTTCGCCATGTTGGCCAGGCTGGTCTTGAACTCTTGACCTCAGGTGATCTGCCCACCTCAGCTTCCCAAATTGCTGGGGTTACAGGCATGAGCCACCACACCTGGCTATTTAAATAGCTTTAAATTATATCAGGTAAATTATCCTAATTTACTTAACCTGATAATCTTGAATATTTTCCCTTATTGTAAATTATAATCCAAGGACAATCTATACATAGCACCCCCACCCCCTTACATCTAGGATTATTTTACTAGAAAAGTAAAAGAAATGGAAAGTCTAAGAAATGGAATGACTGGGTAGAAGGAATCAACAATTTTTAGGGCCTTGATGTTTAGCATGGAATCCTCTCCACAGGAAGTATTGCCTCTTTACTGACGGCCCCACTGGCGGTGACATTTTAACCTTTATCTTGCCAATCTTGTCACTATAAGATTTCAGTTTCTGGTTTGCATTAAGAGTTTGGATGAGGAAATAGACTTTTTCTTAAATGCATTCGCATCATAATTTTCCCTAATCTTTCTTATCTGAATCAGCTCTCCACTGCAAGTATTTGTTTTGTCATTTAAAAAAGATTTAGTGAAATTCAAGCCTGGGCAACATGGCAGAATCCATCTCTGGAAAAAATACAAAAATCAGCCAGGCGTGGCATGTGTACCCTCTAGTCCCAGCTGCTTGCAAGACTGAGGTGAAGGTGTCGCCTGAGTCTGGGAAGTAGAGGCTTCAGTGAGCCATGTTTGTGTCACTGCACTTCAGCCTGGGTGACAAAATGAGACCCTGTCTAAAAAAAAGAAAAAAGATTTAATGAAATTTAGACATTTGTTTGATGGTTGTTCAATCATCTGTTTCTCATATGTTCATGCAGCATCATATACACCTGAACGATTGTGTTTTGTTTCAAGTTAAGGCAACAGAATGTTTTAGGGAAATTGTCCCAAGCTCAGGCATACTTGTTAATGATCTAGCGAGGACATCTTTTGCACATCGCCTTCTCTGAGGCTGGATAAGAGGGTGGGATTGGTCAGAACACAGACTCAGAATGGCTGAAGCTCTAAGGATCCTGATCATTCCTCCTTTTCCTAAGCAGGTGAGAACATTGGTAATGAAAATATGAGACTTTAAGGGGCACCTGCTAATCTTTTTAACAAGCCTCTGAGGCTGCAGTGATCATCTCCCACTTTACAGATGTGGTGACTGAGACTCAGAGGGGCCAAATGATGCCCAAGTCCACCTGGCTAGGGAGTTGCAGAGCTCCACATTTAAACTGTTTAGCCTCCAGATGATATTTTTTATTCTGTGTGCTGTTGCATCACTTATGAACTGACTGTGTGCATCTCCTTGAAAATGGGCCATGTATTTGTGGAAGAAAGCAGTTATGGAACAGCTGGTGTTGTATGATCATTTTAAATTGATGTCATACAGCAGCATATGCATGTGGGTATGTATGTCTACAGATATCTATACATATCTGGAAAGTTGTTTAAATATTAAAGATGATTATCTGTGGCTGATGGAATTTTTACTACCTTACAAATTTATATTGTTTAAATTATTTTACCAAAAATGCATTTTTTAAAAAAATGTAAGAAAAACTTGGATTTCTTTGAACAGTCACAGTCATTCACATCTGTTCCTGGAGGATGAGATGTCCTGTTTTTGTTGAGACAGACTCTCACTCTGTTGCCCACGCTGGAGTACAGTGGCGCGATCTCGGCTCACTGAAACCTCCTTCCAGGTTCAAGCGATTCTCCTGCCTCAGCCACCCAGGTAACTGGGACTACAGGCACCTGCCACCACGCCTGGCTAATTTTTGTATTTTTAGTAGAGACAGGGTTTCACCATGTTAGCCAGGCTGGTCTCAAACTCCTGACCTCAAGTGATCCACCCACTTAAGCCTCCCAAGGTGCTGGGATTACAGGTGTGAGCCTCTGTGCCCGGCTCAAGATGGCCTGGTTTTTCACACTTGCAGCCAGGCTACAGGTCCTGCGGTGAGCCAGGTCGCTGGTGTGCGTGGATAATTGGCCCTCGCTACTTTAAGGGTGTCTGGTGCCTGCAGTTTCCCCTCTTCCCACATTTTACCTGTTACCTGTTAACTCACTCATCCTCTGGAGCCACGTGCTCAGCAGTCCTGGTGCCTTTGAAACAGTACTCATTTCTATGTGGATTTGGACCCCAGGGAGCAGAGAGCAAAGGCCTAGAAGTCGCTACAACTGGCCTTCCTTATTTTTCCAAATCTAGTTTATGATCAGCAGCCAGGAAACAGGGCCGACATTCTCTTGGGTTTTCTTCAGAATCCAGTGCCATGGGTGATATTTCCATCTGTTGGTGGAGACCTCATTCACCCTATCTCTTCTGGGATGATTCCAAGTCCTGGAGTTAAAATCTGAGCCCCCATGTCAGTGGTTCTTCTAGCGAGACCTTCATTCCTGGCTATTTGTTGGAAGAAATTGCCCAAGAAATACATTTTTCTTTTTTTTTAGTTATTGAAACCAGCAGCTTCCCAGGCCACTGTATGTGGCCCCCTGCCCACTGCCGTGGCCATGGAAGTGGTAGTGAAAACTACAGCCCTGCACAGAGCACAGAACCATGTTCAACTTACCCTCTGTTGACTGCCAAGGTGTTTGCTCCCTTTGACATGCCTACCCCTGCCAGGGTTGCTGCTGGGTCTGCGGTTTGCCTCGATTTTTTGCTAATGAGGAGAGCAGTTTATCCAGCTTCAGGGAAGTGACTCACTCACAGTCACTCTGCAAACTGCAAGCAGGGCCTTTCCCAGAATAAGTTTGTGAGAATGGGCCGAGCATGGTGGCTCACACTTGTAGTCCTAGCACTTTGGGAGGCTGAGGTGGGTGGATCACTTGAGCTCAGGAGTTCAAGACCAGCCTGGGTCACATGGTGAAGCACCATCTCTACTAAAAATACAAAAATTAGCCAGGTGTGGTGGTGTGCACTTGTCGTTCCAGCTACCCAGGAGGCTGAGGCAAGAGAATTGCTTGAACCCAGGAGGCGGAGGTTGCAGTGAGCTGAGATTGTACCACTGCATTCCAGCCTGGGTGACACAGGAAGACTCTGTCTCAAAAAAAAAGAAAAAAAATGTTGTTACATAACATATAAATATATCAAAATATCACATTGTACCCCATATACAATTATTATTTGTCAGTTGAAACAAAGTAGGGTATGGGGAATCCTGAATTAAGTAAATGTATAGTAGCAATACGCCACTGTGCAGCTCCTTTTTTTGGAGACAGGGACCCAGGCTGGAGTATAGAGTATAGTAGTGTTCAAGTGATTCCCCTGTCTCAGCCTCCCAAGTAGCTGGGACCACAGGCACATGCCACCATACCCGGCTAATTTTTGTATTTTTAGTAGAGCTGAGGTTTCACCATGTTGGCCAGGCTGGTCTCGAACTCCTGACCTCAGGTGATCCATGCGCCTCAGCCTCCCAAAGTGCTGGGATTACAGGCATGAGCCACTGTGCCTGTTCTGGGTAACTCTTGAAGGGTGTTAAAGGGTCTGACTAGGCAGGGTTATTGGCTTCCTTTTTTCTGGTAATGTTCATGTAACTTATGATAATAGCGAATACCTGTAGTGAGCTGACTGTGTGGCAGACACCACTCTAAGTGCATTTCAAATGTCCTCACCTTTCTTCTTCACAACAGCCCCAGGAGGAAGCACTAATGTTAGTGCCCTTACCGTTGAAGAAGCTGAGCCTCAAGGGCGAAGGAACCTTCCAACATTCCTCAGGGAAGGAGTAGAAAGCCAAGGTTCAGCTCATGTGGTTCCTCCCAGGCTCTTTACACTGAGCTCTTTTTTTTTTTTTTTTTTTTGAGACAGAGTCTTGCTCTGTCGCCCAGGCTGGAGTGCAGTGGCGCGATCTCGGCTCACTGCAAGCTCCGCCTCCCGGGTTCATGCCATTCTCCTGCCTCAGCCTCTCCAGTAGCTGGGACTACGGGTGCCCGCCACCTCGCCCGGCTAATTTGTTTGTATTTTTAGTAGAGACGGGGTTTCACCGTGTTAGCCAGGATGATCTCAATCTCCTGACCTCGTGATCCACCCGCCTCGGCCTCCCAAAGTGCTGGGATTACAGGCGTGAGCCACTGAACCTGGCCTCTGAGCTCTTTACACTCTGCTGGGCACTCCTAGAGGGAGAACTTGGCCTCTAAGGGGACTGGACATGCCTGTTTCTCTTTACCTCCTCCTAGGACCTTTCTTCTTTTTTTTCTTTTTCTTTTTTGAGACCAGATCTTGCTCTGTGGTCCAGGTTGGAGTACAGTGGCACGATCTTGGCTCACTGCAGGTTTGACCTCCCGGGCTCAAGTGATTCTCCCATCTCAGCCTCCTAAGTAGCTGGCACCAGGGGTCTCACCATGTTGCCCAGGCTGGTCTCAAACTCATGGGCTCAAGCAATCCTCCTGCCTCAGCCTCCCAAAGTGCTGCGATTACAAGCATGAGCCATGGCACCCAGCCCCTCCCCTCTTTTTTAAGAGATGGGGTCTTGCTGTGTTGACCAGGCTAGACTTGAACTCCTGGCTCAAGGGATCTTCCCGCCTTGGTCTCTGGAGTAGCTGGGATGCCACTACACCTGGCCGTCTCAGGACCCTTTTAGTCTTTGGTTCCTCCAAGTGGTTTTTAAGAAGCAGCAAGTCTCTTGAGCCCATCAGCAGGCAGGAGTGAGACTTGACCATCATGAGTTTCGCGAAGATCGTTTTGATTTTCCAGCATCTTCTGTCTCTGGCCTGAATCTCTCCTCGCCTGCCTGGGGCCTTCCTTTCCTCCCCTGCCCATGGTTCCTCTTTGGCGCTGGACAGGTCTCCAGGCTCACATGCCCACACTGCTCTCATCTTTTCAGGAAGGCGAGAACAATGACAAGTTCTTCACCCACCCCAAGGATGCCAAGGCGCTGGCGGCCTACCTCTTTGCACACAATCACCTCTTCTACCTGATGGAGCTGGCCACGGCCCTGCTGCTGCTGCTGCTCTCCCTGTGCGAGGCCCCCGCCGTCCCCGCGCTCCGGCTTGGCATCTACGTGAGCGCACATGCTCCTCACATGGGGGGCTGGGAGCCACGGCTTTCAGGGCAAACAACAGAACCCCAAAAAGGAACATACTGGGAGGACAGACACTGCAAACAGACTTAAAACAGAGAAATACCAGGTGGTCATAGAGGCCTTGGGAGCAGAAATGCCTGGGTGTCCCTGCTGGAGTGAATGGCCTTCAGCCAGTCTCTCTGGGATTCTACCCACCAGTACATTCCGGGGAAGGGAAGTGTCCCAGGCCCTGCTCAGAACCAGTGCCCACACCTTGGCTCCGGGTGGGGAGGGCACCCAGTGGACAGTCCCACTACTCTGTCTCCAGCCTCAAAGGAGAAAGCATTTGGGTGTGGTCACCATGGGAGGCGGGGATGTTTCCTGGGCAGCTCCAGCCCCTCAGATGTCCCCACACCTAGGCCCAGCCATCATTCAGTGGGGGCCAGAGCAGGTGTGGAGCTGTGCTTGTTCCCTTCTCAAAGAGTGTGCAGGAGGTATGGAAGCAGGGGAGGAAGCCTGTGCCTGTTGAGTTAGGAAGCGCTCATCCAGCCTGGCCTCTGAGGCCCTCCATGACTCAGTTTCCCTTCCTGTTTCTCCTTCTTCGTGCCTGAAACTCACAGTTCCAGCCAGTCTGTGTTTCTTCCTCTGCACACTTCCCCCACTCTGTCCCCTGTGCTGGAGTCTGTCTTCCCATCCCTTCACTCTGTCAGTTCCTGCCCACTGGAATGTCCACAGGCCCCGGACCTCCACACCCCCGGGAGGAGGAGTTCTCCCATGTCTGTTTCCCGGAAGCACTTGACTTCCCTGCTGGGAAGATTTTCCAGCTGAGGGTTTTCCATGTCTTGTCCTTTTGTCCAGAATGAGGATGAGAGTTTTAGGAACTGCTCTCTGCTTGACAGTCCTTGTTTCTTTGACAATCGGATTTTATTTCTTAAGTTCCTAATTGATGCTTTCTTAGTGTCTTTCATAGATCTTTTGTAAATTACATGAAATCCTTCTTAGAACAAGGCTAGATATTAAATTTTATCTTATTTTGTTTTTCTTATTTTTTTTTTCTTTTTGAGACTGAGTCTCCCTCTGTTGCCCAGGCTGGTGTGCAGTGGCACCATCTCGGCTCACTGCAACATCTGCCTCCTGGGCTCAAGCGATTCTCCTGCCTCAGCCTCCTGAGTAGCTGGGATTACAGGTGTGCGCCACCTCGCCCAGCTAATTTGTTTTTCTTACTTTTAAACTTCAGGCTCCTTCCTGATTTTTCATCATTTGGACCAGCATGTCAGTTTCCTGGATATCAAGTTTATGTTTAGTTGTTCTGGGGAAGGCTCCGTGACCAAGGCTTTGTCTTTAGGCTAGCAGGGCCAGGTTTTTGTAACTCTGATGTGTGTTGGGAGGATGTCCTGGGGCACTTTCAGGTCCTGGGAGGATTGGGCAATGAGGAGTGGCCGTGGGCTGGGCTGGCCGTGACACACCCCCACACCCTCTGGTCTCAGGTCCACGCCACCCTGGAACTCTTCGCCCTGATGGTGGTAGTGTTTGAACTCTGCATGAAGTTACGCTGGCTGGGCCTCCACACCTTCATCCGGCACAAGCGGACCATGGTCAAGGTGATGTGTCCGCCCATCTGTCCCTCTCCTTGCAGCCTTTTCTCCCATGTCACCTTCAAACCTGTCTCTTTGGTACAATTCAGAATCCACCATGGACCCAGTCCATGCTTAGAGGTGTCACCCTAGGGTCCTTGTCCTGACCACACCCTCAGCCTTGCCGGTGCCCTAGATGTTGTGGTGATGCCAGCAGTAGCTCATGTGAGGGGGTGTTTAGTACCTGCCAGGCACTGGCGCAGTCACCTTGGAGAGAGGTGTGCTGCTCTCCCTGTTTTATATTCATCTGGAGACATGGGGTTCACACCCCACTGCGCCCGGGCTCACCTGTCCCTAGTGTTATGCGTTTTCTCTCTGTGCCGCAGAGAGTGGCGTGAGTAGGAGCACGTCAAGGTGGCACTTTGTAGTGTGTGGAGCATGTGTGCTACTCTAGGAGAGTGTAGCCAAGTAAGCAGAGCTGAAGAGGAGCTGCAGGCCCCAGGATCCCTGATGTGAGTAGGAAGGGCTGATCGAGGGGGCCTGGCAGAGTGGCAGTTTTGCCTCCTCCGTGGATACCAGCAGTCATGCTTCCCTTCGGCTCATTCTCCTGGTGCCACACACCTGAGCCAGCAGCTGGAGTTTTTTTCTTCTGGGGCTGCCTGGTGTTGGCAGGAAGTGTGAGAGAGGGCTGGAGAGAAAAAAAGGCCTCCCGAGGCCAGAGTGGGCACTGCCTCTCCAGCCCCTATTCTAGGTATGCAGGATGACGGCTGGGCTGCAGGGCCTGACAGTGCTCCATGCCTGCCACCCGCAGACCTCGGTGCTGGTGGTGCAGTTTGTCGAGGCCATCGTGGTGTTGGTACGGCAGATGTCCCATGTGCGGGTGACCCGAGCACTGCGCTGCATTTTCCTGGTGGACTGTCGGTATTGCGGTGGCGTCCGGCGGTAAGGCCCGGGTTGGAAGCTGGGCAGACAGTCACTATTCTGGCATGACCTGACCTCTGGGCTGGTGGGGCAAGAGCTTGTGAGTCAGTTAGTGATGAGGTCGACCCTGCATGCTGGTGGGAGTACACGCACACTCACTCTCCCTCTGCCATTCCACCCACGCACAGGAGAAGGTGATGTTCCTGCCGCGGTGTAGGTTTGCGGCCTCTGGGTCCAGGGCTTTTTCCCATCTTTTCTGCAGCCTTCCAGAGCTGCTTCCTCGCTCTATGCGTGTTATCTACCCAAATGCAGGCAGCTCAGCAGCGTCCATGTGACACAAGCAGACTCTTCCGCCATCTCCACTGAGGCTGTGGGACCAAACTCAAACTGGACCAAGCCTCGACTGAGATTTATTTTGGGAGACGCAATCTGGAAAATTTCTTGGCTGGTCTACTGTTGCTGAGAGTGGGCTTGTAATTCATTCTTTGTGCCCATCTGCGAAGCTAGAAACAGGACTTGTCCTTGAAACAGGCCCAGTGTCCCAGGACTAAGTGGCCTTGAAATGTCTTCATGCCTTCCACATCCTGTTCATGGAAACTGACCTTTGCGCCCAAGGTGATGCCCTTGGCCTTCTGCTGCTCTGTTCCCCGCTTGCATGGCACTTGCCTCCTTGGGCCGTCACCAGGTGGAGGTGGCTGTGTGCTACGCCTGCCCCAGTTCTTCCCCGCCACCCACTGAGTGGGGGTCTCAAGACACTTTAGGAAAACGAAGCATGATGTCACACCAGGGTGTGGCAGGGTTTAGTATTTCGAGTCAGAAGCACTAGGCCCCCATCTCAACAAGGAGGAGTCCTAGACGGCCCGCCCCAGCTGGCACCTCCCCTGAGCTGCCCTATCTCTCCCCAGCAACCTGCGGCAGATCTTCCAGTCCCTGCCACCCTTCATGGACATCCTCCTGCTGCTGCTGTTCTTCATGATCATCTTCGCCATCCTCGGTGAGTTCCTGCTTCTCAGGCCTAGGTGCACTCAAAAAGCACGTTCACAGTGGATGAAAAATTATTTTGGGCCTGGCGCAATGGCTCACGCTTATAATCCTAGCATTTTGGGAGGCCAAGGTGGGCGGATAATCTAGGTCAGGAGTTTGAGGCCAGCCTGGTCAACATGGTGAAATCCAGTCTCTACTAAAAGTACAAAAATTAGCTAGGCGTGGGTGGCACACGCCTGTAATCCCAGCTACTTGGGAGGCTGAGGCAGGAGAATTGCTTGAACCCGGGATACCAAGGTTGCAGTGAGCTGAGATCGTACCACTGCTTTCCAGCCTGGGCAACAACAGAGTAAGTGAGACTTTGTCTCAAAAAAAAAAAGAGAAGAAAAATTATTTTGACAGTGCCTTAGTCCTTTTGGACTGCTATAACAAAATGCCATAGACTGCATGGCTTATAAACAACAAAAGTTTATTTCTTCCCAACTGGGTGGCTTATAAACAACAGAAGTTTTTTTCTCCCTGTTCTGGAGGCTGTGAAATCTGGAAGTCCAAGATCAAGGGCCAGCCATGGGTGTCTGGTGAGGGCCTGTTCCTTGATCCATAGGTGGTGCCTTCTGGCTGTGTCCTCACGTGGTGGAAGGTGGGAGGCAGCTCTCTGGGACCTCTTTTTTTTTTTGAGACAGAGTCTCACCCTGTCACCCAGGCTGGAGTACAGTGGCGTGATCTCGGCTCATTGCAACTTCCGTCTCCCAGGTTCAAGTGATTGTCCTGCCTCAGCCTCCTGAGTAACTGGGACTACAGGCACCCACCACCACACCCAGCTAATTTTCATACTCTTAGCAGAGACGGGGTCTCACCATATTGGCCAGGCTGGTCTCCAACTCCTGACCTTGTGGTCCACCTGCCTTGGCCTCCCAAAGTGCTGGGATTACAGGTGTGGGCCACTGCGCCCAGCCTCTGAGACCTCTTTTATATGGGCACTTCGGGAGGACTTCACACTCATGACCTCTTCACCTCCCACAGCCCCCACCTCCTAACACCCTCAACTTGGAGATTAGATTTCAACATAGGGATTAGGGGCAGGGAACACAAACATTCAGACCAGAGCAGGTAGTTTCAGAAATTCAGAAAGATTTTAAAAATACGCCAGGCATGGTGTCTCATGCCGATTGTCCCACCATTTTGGGAGGCTGAGGCAGGTAGATCGCTTGAGTCCAGGAGTGCGAGACCCCATGTCTACAAAAAAAAAAAAAAATACAGGAATTAGCTGGGCATGGTGGTGTGTGACATGCTCCTGTGGTCCCTGCTACTCAGGAGGTGAGGCAGGAGGATCACCTGAGCGTGGGGAGACAGAGGTTGCAATGAGCTGTGACAGTGCCACTGCATTCCAGCCTGGGTGACAGAGCAAGACCCTGTCTCAAAGTAAATAAATAATAATAACATGAACACCCATGGACCTACCATCCAGCTTAGGAAATGAAGCCTTGGAATAAAATGGAAGGCACGTTTGTGACCTTTAGTGATTGTGATTCCCACTTTCCCCAAGGGTACCCACTGTCCTAAGCTTATCATTGCCATGCACTTCTTTATATTTTGTTTCACATTTACATTTCCCCAAGTGACAAAGAAATGATAAAGCTTTGCATACTTAAAAAAGTCTCTAAGTGGTTATATAATATGGATGTCCACTTCTACACATTGCTCTTTCGCTCAGTACTGTGTTTTTGAAATTTATTCCTGTTGATACATGTAGATGCCGTATATTCATTTTCACTGGAGCAGAGCAAGTATGCCAAAGCTTGTTAATGTGCTCTCCTGTTGGACGTTTTTCTTATCACAAATCCCACCGCAGTGAACACTCCTGTGTGTTTCCTGGTGCTCACGCTTGAGAGTTTCTCGAAGGCACTTGTCTGGGCCCTGAGAGATGGCAAGCTTCAGCTTCACTGGGTACAGCAGGGTCACAGGCTGCTCACTCAGGAGGGCTTGGTTTTTCACATGGGGCTGACTGTGATAGCCACACAGAGTCACAGGGCGTAGACATTGGAAGCCCTGGTACTCAGCTGGGAAAGCCGAGGTCCTTTCACCAGGACTCCGCAGATGGCGAAGACAGTGGGACTCCAGAGCCCTGACTCTGAGGCTAGAGCCAGGCCCCACCCCTCCCGGCCCTCATGACTGCCTTGTCCTGAGTCATGGCTCTCACTTCCTCCCACCCGCCATCCCACTCTTGGTAGAATTTTGTTTGTGCTTCTCCAGGGGTAGGGCTGATTTCCCCTGAGGGCAGAGTTCCTCCCTTTTCCCACTCAGGATTTCAGGGACTCCAGGAGTGGTTCATTCCTGAAGGGAGGAAGTGAATGGCATTCCCACGCTGGGACCCTGGCTGCAGGGGAGCAGCGGATCCCTTTGGAATTTTACTCGGCTGTCATGTTCTCAGAACCTAAGATTGCAAAACAGCAGCCTGGATTCCAGATCCAGCCTACAGATGGGTTTTGTTTGGTCTGAAAACTTGGAGCCAGCATTTTAAAATTAGATTTTACACAAAAATACAGACCTCCCCCTTTTGAAAGAACAGAGCCGATAGTGCCCAGCACATTGCTGTAGAGCGGCAAGCGTCTGGTGCCTGCAGCCCTGCTCCCTTCCAACAGAGCATGTGTTCTCGGGGTGCTATGGTCCCCAGCAGTCCCTGCTGCTCTTCCTGACCTGCTGCATTCATTTGCCTGTATTTGTCCGGTCCTTTTGACACCAGGTTTTGGGACCTCTGCTCTAATCCTTTTGTTTATCTGTGTTTCCACCCGCTTCTAGGTTTCTACTTGTTCTCCCCTAACCCTTCAGACCCCGTAAGTAATTGGCACATTTATCTGTCTCTTCTTTTATGGAGGGCTTTTCCCTCAGACAGGGTCACCAGCGTGACCCTGTAGCCATGTGGGGAAGGGGGGCCCTGCCTGGTTTCTCATCATAGCTTGTGTGTGCACCGCACGTGGGAGTTCCCGTCACTCAGACTTGACCACTTCCTTCCTTGAGAGCTGGGGATCCCCTTTTCTGTCCTTGAAAGGGGTGCCGCCAGGATCAGGTTTGGACCATTGGAATATTTTGGCAGAGGAGTAGTAGGGGAGAGCCAGGCGAATGGCCCAGACATGTGACTCCCTAGAAAAAAGTCCCCCCAAGTCAGTAGTCTGCTTCTGCCAGAAACATCGGGTGCAGGAAAGGGGAGGCCCCTGGACTGCGTGTTTGCTCTTTCCTCTGCCTCCCTCAGGGATTCCTTGAGAGATGCAAGAGCGGGCATGGCAGGGTGCGCCAGGTGGCCCGTCACAGCCTGTTCCTGGCGGCCGTGTGCTCTTGGCTGGTCCCGACCTCTCCTCTGCTCCCTCTTCCCTTGCAGTACTTCAGCAGCCTGGAGAACAGCATTGTCAGTCTGTTTGTCCTTCTAACCACAGCCAAGTAAGTGCAGGCTCTGCGTTGCCTTTGGTCCTCTGCTGCCGCGCTGGGGTCTCCTCCTCTTTTCTGCAAAGTATATTCCACATCCCAGCACAGGCAGGTGCTGTGGTGCCGTTGGGAGACAGGGTTGGCCCACTGAGCATGAAGCCCAGGGGTGAGAGTAGGGGAACCGGGGTTGGAGGCTGGGAAGGCGAACAAGGAGCTGTCCTCTGCAAGGCATGTGCTCTGAGAGGATGGAGACAGGCAGATACAGCACGCCGGGTCACCCTCTGCAAATACAGTTTCCCAGATGTGATGATGCCCTCCTACTCCCGGAACCCCTGGTCCTGTGTCTTCTTCATTGTGTACCTCTCCATTGAGCTGTACTTCATCATGAACCTGGTGAGTGACTGCGCCTCAGGCTATATGCTGAAGCAGCCTGCCCCTACCCACACAGCACTGGGCACCGTGGGAGTGGAGAAGTAGGGACTGCTTTCCGCCTCTCAGGGCAGAACGCTGGGGCAGGAAGTCCCAGATTCATAGTCAGGTGCAGTGTTGCAGGGAATGCCCTGTCAGGACTTCAGGAGTTCAGCCAGTTGCTGGGGGTGGCGTCCTCACCAGGGCAGTGCTGCTGCTGCTAATAGTGCTGGATGTTAAACCCAGGCACCCTGGGACCTTTGCATTCTTACATCAGAAATAGTTGACCCTCAGTGTCCACAGGGATTGTTTGCAGGACCCCTTGTAGGTATGAAGATCCACAGATGTTCAAGTCCCTTGTCTAAAATGGCAGAGTATTTGCAGATAACCTGTGCACATTCATCCTCTCGTATATTTTAAATTATCCTGCATTACCTATAACACCTAATACAATGTAAAAGCTATGTAAATAGTTGTTATACTGGGCCGGGCAGGGTGGCTCACGCCTTTAATCCCAGCATTTTGGGAGGCCAAGGTGGGTGGATCATTTGAAGTCAGGAGTTCGAGATCAGCCTGGCCAACATGGTGAAACCCCATCTCTACTTGCGAAAATTAGCTGGGTGTGGTGGTGGGTGCCTGTAATCCCATCTACTCAGGAGGCTGAGGCAGAAGAATTGCTTGAACCCAGGAGGTGGAAGTTACTGTGAGCCAAGATCATGCCATTGCACTCCAGCCTGGGTGACAGAGCGAGACTCCGTATTAAAAAAAAAAAAAAATTACTTTATTTTATTGTTTAGGGGATAATGACAAGAAAAAGAAGGCTGTACATGTACAGTACAGATGCAACCATCATTTTGTTTTTGGAATATTTTTGATTTGCAGTTGTTTGAATCCATGGATGCAGAACCCACAGATACGGAAGGCCAACTATATTATAATAACCGTAAAAGCTGGCATTTAGTAAGCCTTAGCCACCTGGCACTATGCAAAGTGCTTTACATATAAGGATGAAATAATTTAATAAATAAACACAACCCTGGAGGTAGTGAGTATGGTTCTCGAAGTGCAGATGAAGAGACTGAGGGTCAGAGTGACAGTGTGATTTGCTGCCGGCTGCATAGCTTGGAGTGGCCAGGCCAGGCCCATTCCAGAGCCCTGTTCCTAACCACTCTGTTCAGTTGCATTCACATGCCAGAAATGTCTTGTGTATTTCTACCTCATTTATCAGAAACCATCAGAAAATCCAGTTTAGAACACGTTCTGTGAAGCCCCTGTGCTCAAAGAACTTTGAGGGTGTTTGTGGAGGCGCAGACAGCCTCCAGGAATGTCCCAGCCATCATAGATGACATCCGACACCAGGCTGTTAGGCCGGTGCTCAGACCACACATCCATGGCAGGACTAATGGGAAGAGGCTTCCAGTCGAGTGTTGTGTTTATTTTTATGCTTCTGCAGAGCATTCTCACACCAGTCACCACAGTCAGGCCCAGTATAGAAATGAAAATCATCTTCTCCAGGTAGACATGTGAAATCTAAAAAATTTTAAGTCCTTTTTTTTTTTTTTGAGATGGAGTCTCGCTCTGTAACCCAGGCTGGAGTACAGTGGCACAGTCTCGGCTCACTGCAACCTCCACCTCCCAGGTTCAAGTGATTCTCCTGCCTTAGCCTCCTGAGTAGCTGGGATTATAGGCATACGCACATGCCACTACACCCGACTGATTTTTGTATTTTTAGGAGAGACAGGGTTTTGCCTTGTTGATCAGGCTGGTCTCGAACTCCTGACCTCAGGTGATCTGCCCGACTCAACCTCCCAAAGTGCTGGGATTACAGGTGTGAGCCACAGCACCTGGCCAAAATTTAAGTCTTAAAAAGGAGAAAATATATTCTTGTGTTAATTCCTCAAAACCAAGAAGAAATATGTTGAGTACTTCTTTGTGTTTGATTTAATTTGTAATATATTTAGAGCTATGAGAATTTAGGGCAACAGTCAACAAAGTACGGCCTGCTAGCCAAATTTGGCCCACAGCCTGTGTTTGTAAATACACAGGGACACAGTCATGCCCATTTGTTTATGTATAGTCTGTGGCTGATCACATGATATGACCACAGGTTAGTAGTTGCAGCAGAGATCATTTGGCTTCCAGAGCCTAAAACAGCTGCTGTCGAACCCGTTACAGAAAAAGCATGCTGACCTTTGATCCACAGGGAAAAAATGGGGGACCAGTTTGAGGGAAAGGACCAGAGAGTTTCCCTTAAAACATTTTTAAAGACAGAGAAAGTGTTTCTAAAAAGGATTCTTTCAAGTTCTTCCCCCACCTTCCATCCCCCTCTGATAAGCTAACTTTGGTATTAGCCAACTCTAGAACGTTATTTCCTTGCATGCAGAGCCTCTCACTCCCCCTTTTCCTGGGCCACATGTGAAGCAGTGACTCACAAGGAGAAGTACAAAGGGGGCAGGAGGAGGAAGGGTACTTCTGGCCCAGAGGTCAGGAGGGCAGTGGGCAGGCAGCCTCCTCCTGCCACTGGCTGGAGTCAGACTGGGCTCAGAACCCAGATGCACCCCTCTTGCTACTCTATCCTCCCCTGGCTTGCCCCTGCCCAGCCTGGGACAAGCTGGAACTGGGGAAGGAAGTGTGGGAAAGTGGAGGGGAACCTGGGAAAGATTGAGTAACAGTGCCTTCCTGTATCTGAAGAGGGAAATGTATGAGAGGAACAAAGGGCTTTCCTCTGTTGAGACTTGGGAGACCGACTTTCTACCCCATGAAGTGCAGGCGAAATGGTCTCCCCAGAGCCTCTCTGGGTTGGCTGGATGAGAGCCCTGCCTAGATGATGAACCCATGCCCCCCTGCGCCCCCTGCCCCAGCCACTCACCACCCTGAACCAGGGCTCTGTGCTTCTCTCCCACAGCTTCTGGCTGTGGTGTTTGACACCTTCAATGACATTGAGAAACGCAAGTTCAAGTCATTGCTACTGCACAAGCGAACTGCCATCCAGCATGCCTACCACCTGCTCGTCAGCCAGAGGGTAGGAGCCATGGGCCAGGGAGGGGCTTGGTCCCTGTCCTCCCTCCCTTGCCCAGAGCAGCCCCTAACCATGGCCAGGCCAGTGACTTTAGAAACCAGGAGCCCTGCCCTTGGGAGAATGAACAGAGCTGGAGTGGATCTGGAGTGGGTGCCCCAAGGGAAAGGGAGTAGTCTGGGTTCCACACTGTTCCTCCCTCTCCCCCAGAGGCCCGCCGGCATCTCCTACAGGCAGTTTGAAGGCCTCATGCGCTTCTACAAGCCCCGGATGAGTGCCAGGGAGCGCTATCTTACCTTCAAGGCCCTAAATCAGAACAACACACCTCTGCTCAGGTAAGAGCAGGTGCCTGGTAGGGGCAGCGTGGCCAGACAAGGCGTTCATGTCTAGAGTGAACCAGGGCATGTGAAGGCCCTGGAGGTGGGCAGGCCTATAGGCTTGTCAGAGACTTCAGTTTCCTCCACAGAGATGTTTATCCATGTAGACTTACAGACTGGATTCACCAGGATTCCTTTTGCAAGTGACAAAAGTCCAACGCAAATCCAATTCAAAGTGACTTGAGAAAGAAGGAGCTCATGGATTGGACTGGCCCAGCTGCTGGCCCTCGAACCCCCAGTGGGGTGGGATAGTCCCATGTGAGCCAGGTGGACAGAGAGGGGTGAATATACTTCCCCCATCCCCTGCACACACCTGGCTCGGCCTCAGAGAACTGACCCTAGATCTCCAGGGGCAGGATTGGTCTTCTAGGCTGTTGATGACCAAGCCCTGTCCACAGCAGCCTGCTGTGGAGCTGAGCACAAGCCCTGTTTGAGCTGAACTTGCAGTCCCAAGTATTACATTAAGGCCCCTGCTAAAAGGCGAAGTTTCCGTCCTCCTAAGAATCCTAGTACTCCAGCAGCTGCCTCTCCAGGGCACTGACACTGTCCGTCATTAGTGCAGTCAGTGGAGACTAAGTGGATTACGTATTCGTAGTACCTCAAGATCAGAGGAGATCCAAACAATCGCAGGTAAAGGATCCCCCAGCACTGCTGTGCTGGGACTCACACAGTGTCCCCTCCCTTCCTCCTACCCTCACCCTGTAAAGGTGTCCATAGGCAGGCAAGTAAGAGAAGCAAAGCTCAGTGGAACTATGTTCTGATATTTTGTCCCTTTTTATTTTGCTTTTGGCAGCCTAAAGGACTTTTACGATATCTATGAAGTTGCGGCTTTGAAGTGGAAGGTGAGTTCTCCTCTGAGACCATAGAAGGAGTAGACAGACAGGTCCCCAAGTGGGGCAGTGAGAAGCAGGGACACCCCAAGATCCAGCTGTCTCCCTGCTACAGCAGCTCAGCCCCCAGCTGGGCATGGTACACTTCAGCGATCACAGGTGGCCCCCAGCTCCCAAATCTGCCCTTACAATTGTGACATAGTGTCATCGTTAACAGCACCCAATCTCACTTAGACCCCATTAGTCGCTGTGTGACATCAGGCAGGTCGCTGAGCCTTTCTGAGGCTTGTCTTGCCTGGGAAGCGGCATAATGATAATCCCTACTGACAAAGCTAATTTCAGGACTATACCAAAATAATGCCTCTGCATGGCACATTGTAAATGCTCGGTACACACTGGCTGGCTGTGTTCTCATATAGATGCCTGAAGGTTAACATTGTTCCCCAGTTTAGCAGGGTGAACAGGAAAGGAAGCCAGCATCCTGGCTCCAGGGCACGGCTCTGGTCCCTGGCCCTGACAGCCTCCCTCTTGGTCCTGTTGTCTACCAGGCCAAGAAAAACAGAGAGCACTGGTTTGATGAGCTTCCCAGGACGGCGCTCCTCATCTTCAAAGGTAAGTGGTCTTGAATATGGCAGGTGTTGGCAGCTGGGGGCTGATGGAAGTTATCAGAGACCACAGAGGAGCATCTGAGGAGAGGTTCAGACAGGTGTGTGTCTGTGTTTGTCTAAATGTGTATGTGAAGAGACAGCGTGATTACCCCAGCAGGGAGGTAAGCGTGGTAGGAAGCAGATTAGGAGAGAAATGGGTAAGTTAACCCAACCAAGACATTTGGGGAATTTTTCTTTTTTCATACAAAAGCAAAGATATTCATTGAAGAAACTTGAAAGTGAGATAATTAGAAGTAAATGGAAATTTACCACCCAGATAACCACTGTTAATTCTCTTATGTGTTTCCCTCCGTGCCGTTTTTCTATGCATTTTAAAAACAATAGGGTGATATTATATATTCTATTCTGTTATCTACCTTTTAATACAATTATATTTTTTTTTGAGATGGAGTCTCGCTCTGTCACCCAGGCTGGAGTGCAGTGGCGCGATCTCAGCTTACTGCAACCTCTGCCTCCTGGGTTCAAGTGATTCTCCTGCCTCAGCCTCCTGAGTAGCTGGGACTACAGGCACTTGCCACCCTGCCTGGCTAATTTTGTGTGTGTGTGTTTTTAGTAGAGACGGGGTTTCACCATGCTGGCCAGGCTAGTCTCGAACTCCTGACCTCATGATCCGCCTGCCTTGGCCTCCCAAAGTGCTGGAATTACAGGCATGAGCCACCACGCCCAGCCCCAGTAATATATTTTTACCCTCCTCTTATGACAGAATATATACTTACTTTGCATGACCCCTTGAATAATGCTTGTGTAGTGTAAAGTTTGAAAATTTGAAATAGTGTAAATCATATTATTTACCTGACAATTGCCCCTTAATTTCATGCCAGTTTCAGCAGTGGTCAGCAGAGCTTTGTCCTGCTCTATCTCGATTCCAGGTTGCTCAGCCTCTCCCCAGAGCAGCTGCAGTCAGTGCAGTCTTGTCTGGGGGTCAGAACAGAAGCGTGGGTACCACTCTTTGATCAGGACCCTCCTTTCTTAACCTCTGGGCTAAAGACCGTGCTTACCTGCATGCACAAAGAATGTGGTAGGTGGTTGCACCTGCCCAGAAGGAAATAATAATAATAAAGGATCCGGGGCCGGGCGCGGTGGCTCACGCCTGTAATCCCAGCACTTTGGGAGGTCGAGGCCAGCAGATCACGAGGTTAGGAGATCGAGACCATCCTGGCTAACACGGTGAAACCCCGTTTCTACTAAAAATGCAAAAAATTAGCCAGATGTGGCGGTGGGTGCCTGTAGTCCCAGCTACTCGGGAGGCTGAGGCAGGAGAATGGCATGAACCCGGGAGGTGGAGCTTGCAGTGAGCTGAGATTGTACCACTGCGCTCTAGCCTGGGCGACAGAGCGAGACTCTGTCTCAAAAAAAAAAATAAAAATAAAAAAATAAAGGATATGGTAGGGGAAATAAGTGCGTAAATTTACATTTTAACAGGTCTTTTCTTCAAATAGGCATTAATATCCTTGTGAAGTCCAAGGCCTTCCAGTATTTCATGTGTAAGTATGAAGTATCTCCACTCTAGGCCACTTTCCCCCTGAGTCCTTTGCTGTTCTAGAAGCAGGAAAGGCAAGAGATTGGTCCTAGAGTCCTGTGTTTGACTTTTTACTGTGGGGAATTCTCAGCATGTATAAAAGTGGAGAAAACATTACCACGCGCATCCCCGTGCCCGTCACCCATCTGTATCCTCACTCCTGTTCATCATCCCCTCTAGACCTAGATTTTTTTGGAAGCAAATTCCAGAACCGCAGAGTTGATTGGTCAGTATGTCTCTTGAGTTTGTTTTAATCTCTAGGCTCCTCTTCCTCCCCTCATGCAGTATTTAGGTGAGGAAGCAGGATTTGGGTTTTGTGTGTTCCTCTGTTGCCCTTTCCTGGAATTTGGTAGTTCTATCTAGAGCTATGCTGTGCAGTGTGGAAGCCATTGGCCACATGCGGTGATTTACATTTAAGCTAATTAACATGAAAAAATCAGCTTAGCAGTCACATTTCAAGTGCTTAATAGCCACAAGTGGCTAATGACTACCAATTGGATGGTGCAGATAAGAAAATTTTCATTGTCCCAGAAAATTCCCTTGGACAGTACTAACCTAGAGGCTTGATCCAATTTGGTCTTTCCAAGGAGCTCTGGTTCGTTTTAGTAGGAGATGGTGTTAGAGACACAATTCGAGGCGTTGAGTGCTCGTTGCTTGGGTTGGTCATTGTTTCTAGGCCTTCCCATGGATAGAACTAGGGTTTTGTTTCTTTAAAGATAAACTGTTGTAAGTTCATGCTGATACTTCACATTCAGGCCTGCAGGGATTTTAAGATTAAGAATCTAGATGTGTAAGACTGATTTCATGAATCTTACGCATCTAGATTCTCAATCCTTTTTTTTTTTTTTTTGTGAGACAGAGTCTCATTCAGTCACTCAGGCTAGCGTGATCTCAGCTCTGCAACCTCCACCTCCCGGGTTCTAAGTGATTCTCCTGCCTCAGCCTCTCGAGTAGCTGGAATTACAGGTGTGTGCCACCATGCCCAGCTATTTTTGTATTTTTAGTAGAGATGGAGTTTCACCATGTTGGCCAGGCTGGTCTCGAACTCCTGACCTCAGGTGATCCACCTACCTCAGCCTCCCAAAGTGCTGGGATTACAGGCGTGAGCCACGTGCCCGGCCTAGATTCTCAATCTTAAAATCCAGGTTTTCTTTGAAGACAATCAGACACCAACAAAGAAGAAAAATATCCAGGTTCTGACTACACTGGCACAGTTATTCATTTGCTTTATCTCACAGTCCCAGGATAACAATTGCAACACAATCCCAATGATATAATTCCTAGAAACATCAGTCTGGGGATGTACATTCAGATTACTGTGGGGTTTTTCATTTGTTTGTTTGAGACAAGGACTTAGTCTGGTGCCCCAACAATGGCACAGTCATGGTTCACTGCAGCCTTGGCTTCCCAGGCTCAATCCATCCTCCCACCTCAGTCTTCTGAGTAGCTGGGACCACAGGTGCGCACCGCCACACCTAGCTAATTTTTTAATTTTTTGTAGAGTTGGGGTATCCTCATGTTGCTCAGGCTGGTCTCGAACTCCTGGCCTCAAGCCATTCTCCTGCCTTGGCCTCCCATAGTGCTGGGATTACAGGTGTGAGCCACTGTGCCTGGCCTTGTGTTTTAAGGTCACCTGGAATAGTTCCTTTCCATGTGGACATGTCACCAACGGGATACACATTTGGATTTTTTTATGCCATGTTATTTTTTATTTTTTGGGATTGCTTTTGGCATTTTATTTTATTTTATGGCCAGGCATGGTGGCTCAGACCTAAAATCCCAGCACTTCGGGAGGCCGAGGTGGTTGGATTGCTTGAGCCCAAGAGTTCGAGACCAGCCTGGGCAATATGGTGAGACCCCCCCCATCTCTACAAAAAAATACAAAAGTTAATTGAGTGTGATAACTCACACCTGTAGTCCCAGCTACTTGGGAGCCTGAGGTGGGAGGATCACCCGAGCCTGGGGAGGTTGAGGCTGCAGTGCACCGTGATCGCACCACTGCACTCCAGCCTGGGCAACACAGTGAGATCCCCCATCTCAAAAAAAAAAAAAAACCGGCCGGGCGCGGTGGCTCAAGCCTGTAATCCCAGCACTTTGGGAGGCCGAGACGGGTGGATCACGAGGTCAGGAAATCGAGACCATCCTGGCTAACACGGTGAAACCCCGTCTCTACTAAAAAATACAAAAAAAATTAGCCGGGCGAGGTGGCGGGCGCCTGTAGTCCCAGCTACTCGGGAGGCTGAGGCAGGAGAATGGCGTGAACCCGGGAGGCGGAGCTTGCAGTGAGCTGAGATCTGGCCACAGCACTCCAGCCTGGGCGGCAGAGCGAGACTCCGTCTCAAAAAAAAAAAAAAAAACCCAAATTTTGTTTCATAATTACGTAAATTAGGACTGGGCATGGTGGCTCATGTCTGTAATCCCAACACTTTGGGAGGCCGAGGCAGGCAGATCACTTGAGGTCAGGAGTTCAAGACCAGCCTGAGCAATGTGTTGAAACCCCATCTCTACCAAAAATAGAAAAAAGTAGCCATGCACGCCTGTGGTCCTAGTTACTTGGGAGGCTGAGGCGGGAGGATTGCTTGATCCTGAGGGGCAGAGGTTGCAGTGAGTTGTGATGGCGCCACTGCACTCCAACCTGGGTAACACAGCGAGACTCCATCTCAAAAAAAAGCAAAAAAAAATTATGTAAAATACTTACATGGTTCCAAGTCAGATCTACAGAAAATATATATATTGAAGGAAGTTTCATTTCTATCCCTGTCACTTCCCACAGTGGGCAACTTTTATTTATGGCTTCTTCCATTGTTTAAAACCTATAAGTTGGATGCATATCAATATCGCTGTCTTAACCAATAGCATATTTTATGCACTTTTTTCTGCCACCTGGCTTTTTGCAGTTAACAATGTGCCCTGGAGACCAATTCATGGTAATATGTAGAAATGAGGTTGGGTATGGTGGCTCACACCTGTAATTCCAGCACTTAGGAAGGCAGAGGCGGGTGGATGGCTTGAGCCCAGGGGTTTGAAACCAGCCTGGGCAATGTGGCAAAACCCCAGCTCTACAGAAAATACAAAAATTAGCTGGCGTGGTAGTGTGCGCCTGTGTTCCTAGCTCCTCAGGAAGCTAAGGTGGGAGGATCGCTTGAGCCCAGGAGGTGGAGGTTGCAGTGAGCCAAGATCACGCCCCACTGCACTTCAGCCTGGGTAACAGTAAAACCATGTCTAAAAAAAAAAAAAAAAGAAAAGTAATATGTAGAAATGTACCTTGTTTCTTTTCTTTCTTCTCTCTTAGAGAGAGGGTCTTGCTCTGTCACCCAAGCTGGAGTGCAGTGGCACAAGCATAGCTCACTGCAACCTTGACCTCCTGGGTTCAAACGGTCCTCCCACCTCAGCCTCCTGAGTAGCTGGGCCCACAGGTGCATACTACCACACCTGGCTAGTTGTTTTTATTTTTTGTAGGGATGTGGTCTCCCTGTGTTGCCCAGGCTGGTTTTGAGCCCCTGGGCTCACGCAATCTGCCTGCCTCAGCCTTCCAAAATGCTGGGATTGCAGGTGTGAGCCACTGTACCCAGCCTGTGTTTGTTTTTATGGTTAAAGTATGCCACTTTATGAATGTATCATAGTCTGTTCAACCACTCCCCTACTGATGATCATTGAGATTGTTGCCAGTGTTTTGCTATCACAAATAGTGCTGCAGTGAATAGCTTTCAGATACATCTTATATTTTTGCTGCTGCACCATTGGGATGGTTTCTGGAAAGTGGGATCGCTAGGCGAATGGCTTAATGCATATGCAGTTTTTCTAAAGAGTTCATGCAGTTTTTTTAAATTAGAAGTCTCTAGGGGAAAACACGTGTTTTCAATACTTGAATGCCTTGTATATTGTCCATCTTTTACACCAATTTGGAATAATCTCTACATCATAACTGGTATTCACACAGTGACAGAGGGAGTGTTTTTAGAAATTTGTAGCTGTTTCTAGGTGAAAACACTGGTTGATTTAGCTCCCTTGGTAAGAGCACTGAGCAGAAAGACGTTCCCTATCAAATGGGTGTGTGGAGCAGTCCTGTTGTCCCCATCCCGTAGAGCTCCAGGAAGTTAACCAGGGACAGCAGCCGTGACCTGCAGATTTCTAAGCCCCCCTGTTATTTCTCTGTCTTTTATGGGCCTGTGTATTTCAGACTTGGTGGTGGCAGTCAACGGGGTCTGGATCCTCGTGGAGACGTTTATGCTGAAAGGTGAGCCCTGCTTGGGGACTGGCCATGTCCTGGCCGGCACACCCAGCTTGCCTGTGGGCTGCTACTTCTCTGTCTTACAGGTGGGAACTTCTTCTCCAAGCACGTGCCCTGGAGTTACCTCGTCTTTCTAACTAGTAAGTTTCTGACATGGCTTTGCTGGACTGCTTGTTTTAAAATTGTCTGGGAGAACTTTCATTCAGTATAGAACCTCATGGTTCTTCTCTAAAACAGGAAGCTATAAAGAGACAGAGTATTTAGTCTGATTCCATGTCGTCCCTGTTTAAAACTCTTTCGTGGTTGTCCACTGCCCTCTGGATGGAGCCCAGATCCTAGTCATGTGTGGCCCTCCATTCGGCTCTGCAGCCCCACTGCTTGCCAGCGCCATGTCCCCCGCTGCACGCTATTGCCCTCCTCAGTGGCCTCTGCTGCCTGCTGCTCTCGCCTGCCTCTGGGCTGTGCACAGGGGTTTCCTCTGCCTGGTGGTGTCTCCCCCAGCCTCTTCCTGACTTTCCTGCTCCTTCTATCAAGTCTGAGCACACTGTGCTGTCATTCCCTGTTGGCGTCTTTTCTCCCACCGAGCTGATAAGCTCTCTGCCCCAAGGGGTGCCCTGCACTGGTCACTGTTGCACACCTGGTACCCAGTGCGAGGCCCAAGATGGAAGGGGTGGTCAGGACACACCTGTTGGATGGACACATGGTTAGCAGGGCCCTGCCCAGAGACGGGAAAGGAGGATTTCTCTCTCTCTTTTTTTTTTTTTTGGCAGGATCTTTCTCTGTCGCCCAAACTGGAGTGCAGTGGTGTGATCATAGCTCACTGCAACCTCAACCTCCCGGGCTCAAGGGATCCCAAGTAGCCTCAGCCTCCCAAGTAGCTGGGATTATAGGCACACAGCGCCACCATGCCTGGCTAATTTTTGTATTTTTTGTAAAGACGGGGTCTCACTATGTTGCTCAGGCTGGTCTCCAACTCCTGGGCTCAAGTGATCCTCCTCTCTTGGCCTCCCAAAGTGCTGGGATGATAGGCATGAACCACTGTGCCTGGCCAGTTTCTTTTAAGCACATTACTCAGTTGGCCACCATCTGGGCCCTCTCATGGAGCATCTGCTCTCACGGTGGGACATGAGTGAGGCCTGGGCTCAGCCTGGAGGGCACACGGCCAGCAGGAAGGCTGCAGACTGTGGAGGAACCTCAAAGAGGAGACCGAGCAGGGGGAGGATGTGGCGGGGCCGCTGCCGATGGACTCCTTCTGTCCGCAGTCTATGGGGTGGAGCTGTTCCTGAAGGTCGCCGGCCTGGGCCCTGTGGAGTACTTGTCCTCCGGATGGAACTTGTGAGTGGACAGCATGTTTCTGACGCAAAGCTGAAACTCTGATGGCGGCCCCAGACCCTTCTCTGCACACCCCAATCCCGGGCCATTTCTGGAATTGCAGAGGGAAGGTCTGAGGACGGGCCGAGGCCTGTGTCTCCCTCAAGCAGCCCTGCCCACAGCCCAGGAACTCCCCAGGGTCAGGCCCTTGTCTGAAGCCTCTCAGACCACCCACGCCGGTCCTTCTGGAAATGGCCTCTTGAGGTGCCACAGGCTGGTTGGCTCTTCCTGAGTCATTAAACTTTTTTCTCTTCCATAAAAACCACAATGCCCACAGAGAAGAATGCTCCCCCACCTTCCTTGATCAGCAGTATTGAGACCCACGCGGCCCTTCTGCCTGTTCCCCAGAGCGTGGGAGGTCACTTCCCTGCCCTGTTCAAGTTAACTGGCCCGTGAAGTCAGGCTGCACTCATGAGGTCTTGGGCCGCGAGGGTGAGCGGGTTAACACGCAGAGTGGGCTGCGAGGGTGAGCGGGTTAACACGCAGAGTGGGCTGCGAGGGTGAGCGGGTTAACACACAGAGTGGGCCGCGAGGGTGAGCGGGTTTACACGCAGAGCAGAGTTGGGAGGAGCTGACAGCACATGTGTGCCCTGCGTGTCTGGAGAGGAGAGAGGGTCCTCTGGCTTGGGGCAGGGCAAGCTGTTCTAACGGGAATCTCTCTGGAAGGGCCTGCTCTCTTCCCTCAAAAAGTTCCTTGGGGTCAGGCTGGTCCACAGTGTGTAGCCAGATGTCTGTTGAGTGGAAGACGAGGCCTGTCTCCAGGGCTGCGGAGGCCGGGGCTTCTTTCCTCCCCGTCATTAGACCAGCACGGGGCCCTTTGGAGGGGGTTCCCGGGCATTTCTGGCCCTGGGGTCAGAGCACTGAGGCCTGACTCCCAAGACACATGCTGGGACAGGGCCTGGCCACCTTGAAACCCCAGGGTGGCAGGAAGTTCTTCCCGCAGCCGGCTGGTTCCTGTTGGTGTTGCTGTGTCTGGGCTCCGTGGGAGGGTGGCCGTGCACAGTGCCAGGGAGGGGAGCAGGCGCAGGGAGGCTCAGGGCCACAGGGTGGACCTTGGCCTCTCCCCTCCTGCAGGTTTGACTTCTCCGTGACAGTGTTCGCCTTCCTGGGACTGCTGGCGCTGGCCCTCAACATGGAGCCCTTCTATTTCATCGTGGTCCTGCGCCCCCTCCAGCTGTTGAGGTGATGGGGCAGGGCAGAGCTGGAGAAGGAGAGGGAGAAAGAGTGGGAGGGCGGGAATGCCCCAGGATTGGTCCGGGAAGTGACCTAGAACGAGCCAGAAGGTTCACAAGCCAGAGTCATAGATGTCACCCCCTGCAGAAGTGCCATGGGGTCACCATCCCCACCCCTGAGGGTGTGCGGGCTGCCTGTGCCCCTCCCCTCACTGCACCAGGCACCTCTGGGCAGAGAAGCCCAGCCCATGACTCATGTGCACCCCATCCAAGGTGGCATTGCACCAGCCACAGGAGCCCATGTGCTCAGTCACAGATCACAGAGCCACAGGTCTGAGGCTTGGAAGGGCCTTTCAGGGACCCCTCGTGCTTTTCTGGCTCAGCTTCTAGTGGAGAAAAGTCCTGTGTGGGTCCCAGTGATTTCCCAGGGACACTGGAGGAAGTCCCAGGCGAGCCTGCCCCACTGACGGTGTGTCTCTTCCTCATGAGCGGTCCCGAGGTTCTGTGTCCTCAGAGCCTGGGTTTGCCTCCTCTCCCTCCAGCTGCAACCCCATCCATGTCTGCCCCATCCTCTCCCAAGGCGGGATGGGCAGGGCAGGTGCTGGGAGGGGTGGTGGCGTCTATGGAGGAAAAGCCTACCGCTTTGGCGTGTGGGGGTGGCCTGGGGCTGTCCCTGAGTGTCCGCCTCCCTCCCACTCCCTGCCACCCTTCTTCACTGGTGGGCTCCATTGCCCCCACTCCCCAGGGCACACAGGCTTCTCCCCCGTCTTCCCCGGGAGCCGTTGCTCCTGTCTGAGCCTGCAGCTCTACTGCAAGGAGACGCAGCCTGGCCCTGCTCCTCATCATGGAGCCGGTGTCCTGGGGCTGCCACTGTCCCTTCCTTCATGCATGAGTCACCTGAGCCAAGCTCAGGGTTGGTGGCACCCAAGGGAGCAGACGCAGGTGGAGGAGATGCCCTCGCCTGTCTTCAGCATGTGACGTGTAGAAGGCGGGGCTGGCATGTTCTGAGGTGGGGGGCTGAGGCATGCGCCTGTGTGTGGAGGTGACGGGCGTCCTCCTCACTCAGGCTGTTTAAGTTGAAAGAGCGCTACCGCAACGTGCTGGACACCATGTTCGAGCTGCTGCCCCGGATGGCCAGGTACTGCCAGCCCCTACCCCGGCCTGCAGGTGCAGGTGCCATGCGGTGGTGCCCCGTGGGGGCGGGAGCCGAGTGGCAGTCGGGGGAAAGGAGTTCCACAAAGGACTGCAATTGAGGGCCTGACAGGGCTCCAAGGAGCCTGGAATCTTGACCACCACAGGTCTCCTAGGCACCATTTTTCTCCACTGACCTGTCTGACATATTTAGAAGGGAGGGCAGGGAGCGGTCAACTTGCTTACCACCTGTGTCTACGTTCACAGGTAAGGGGTCACCTGTGAGTCTACCTTCACAGGTAAGGGGTGAATCTCTGGGAAAGGGGCATTTGTTCATAGCGTCCTGACTTGAGCCGTTTTTCACCCCAGAGCTGCCCCACGAGGCCCCTTCCCCGCAGGCACTTTCCAGTTGGTGAACTGACCTGGGGCGTGGCCCCACAGTCAGCCCCACGGGTCCAAGGAGGCCGGGGCTGTGGAGGAGTTGTTCCCCCTCCTGCCGGCGCCGCATCACCCTGCCCCTGTCACCCCACAGCCTGGGCCTCACCCTGCTCATCTTTTACTACTCCTTCGCCATCGTGGGCATGGAGTTCTTCTGCGGGATCGTCTTCCCCAACTGCTGCAAGTGAGTAGGCGGTGCCCGGCCCCACCCAGCCCCAGGCAGTCTGTGTTTCCGGGGCAGAGGGCTGGCCAGGGCCAGGATTGGTGTCCTTGTGGCCTTGGGGTCCTCAGGGATGCTCCTCTCTGAGCAACCACCTTGCTTTGCTTTCAGGGCTTAGTTGAGTGCAGTGAGCTAAACGAGGGTCCTGGACTCGGGGTCCCTGTTTCCCCATCCCCCAGATAGGGTCGGGAGCTGTCAGCTCACCCTCTGCCGAGGGCTGGAGACCACCCCCGAAGTACCCCGGGTCCCGAGGTCAAGTGCCATGGCTTCCTCCCACTTCTCTCCTGGAGTGGCTGGGGACCTGGGCCAAGACCAGTCTTCTAGGGACAGCATCATAGGATAAGACAGACGGACACGTGCAAGAAGGTCATGGTGCTCAGGGATGGGGAGCAGAGAGTGAAATCTCCCATGACCACTCCCTTTCTCCTGAACTGCCACAGTGAAATCACTGCACACCGCCATTCATTCATCCTCAATTCAGAGTCCTCTTACATTTGGTCTCTACAGCCTCAAGCACTGATAAGGAAACAGTTTTACAAAGACACTGGTAGCTTTGAGACCCAGTTTGAGTGTCAAGCTTGGTCTGGAACCAGAAGCCTATAGCAGTGGGTCCCAGACTTTAGAGCACATTGCAGTCACTAGGGAGCTTAGTGCAAGCTGGAGACATCACCTGTGCATCTGATGCGTACATGTGGGAGGAGGCTCCCTGGTGGCCCAGACACTAGACTTCTATAAACATTAGCATGGATACTAACAGAACAGCCATAAAGGATTAGAAGAAAAGTGGCAAATATGAGCTCCTCAAAACAGGGCCAACCTTTTCAAATACTTGCTCAGGCCAAGTATCAGGGAAGCCCCAGTAGGGAATTCCTTCCCTGGGGCTGTGGCCTAGTGTCCAGCCTCAAGAGCAGATCCTAGACGGGACAGGTGTAGGGAGGCCCTTGCCTCTCCTCCCTCTCCTGCAGGCAGTGGTGAGAGAGAAGGCCCCACCTGCAGCAGAGAACTTCCAGGTGACAGAGGTGGGTCAGGCTGGCCAGGGGCTCCCACCAAGCCCAGCAGGCAGGAGTAGCCAAGAGCATTCCTCCAGCGGGGACCCAGGCATGAGGTGGAGAGGGTTAGGCAGGCAACGAGACTGCGGGCAGAACAGAAGGATCCTTGGCCAGACTTTGGTTTGTTTCAGAGTTCTGTCCTCTCTGGAGGTGACCGATCGCCTTGTGACCCTCCCTCCTTTCTCCCTTGTGCTCCGGCCAGCACAAGTACAGTGGCAGACGCCTACCGCTGGCGCAACCACACCGTGGGCAACAGGACCGTGGTGGAGGAAGGCTACTATTATCTCAATAATTTTGACAACATCCTCAACAGCTTTGGTGAGTGGGAAAAATCACAGGGGGCACATTCCCTGGGGACCCCGCCCTTGTCACCGCGGGTCCCAGAGGTGTTGTAGCAAAAGTCTCTGGGCCTCTCCCTCCAGCACCGAGGGCCACACTTTCTGGAAGCCTCCCTGGCCCACGTGGAGGACGTGGTCTGCCCATCCTTAGCAGTGAAGTCCAGGCCGGATCCTGGAGCTCACTCAGTTGCCTGATTCCACTCTTTCCTGATACTTTCTCAGTATTTGGGAAGGAGAAGAGCTGCAAGCCTTAGCTGGGCAGGGTCCCCTCATCACAGTGCCACTTGCAGAATGGGACCCAGCCACACCAATGCTGCTGCAGCTGCACTGCCCCCCGGCTCAGGCTGCCCACAGCCCTCTGCCCATCCCCATGAAGAGGCGAACACAGCCAAACCGCCTCTCCAGAAAAAGGGCGTGCCCCCACGACACTCCAGATCTGCGCCCAGTAAGATCCAGATGGTCTCGTGTGGCACAGGCTGCCGAGGCAGAGGGTGTGTCCTCTTGGGGCCGGGCCACAATGTCCTGTGGAGCCAGCGCCCTAGGAGTGCCTTGCCTGGTCCTTCCTGGAGTCACAACCCAAGCGATCATATGGCGACCCCCTCATCTCAGCACATGGCACCCAGGATAGCTGGCAAGAGGTCACTCGAAGTTGACTTTGAAGTGGGGCCTCATCAGAATGCTTCTTTCTCCCTTCCCCCGGCAGTGACCCTGTTTGAGCTCACAGTTGTCAACAACTGGTACATCATCATGGTAAGAGCTCGGGCAGCTCTGGGGGTGTCTTCTCATCAGTCCTGGGGTCGGCCCTGGGTCTCCCCCCAACCCAGGGTATATCGTTCTTCCCGTAGCCGCAGGGCTGGGGGTCTTGAGTCATGCTGTGTTGGGGTTCAGCCACAGGATGGCTGGGCCCCAGGAGCCACCCCTCCCAGTGTTGGCTGGACTCGGCTGTCACTCCCATCTCCCTGCATGTTCCCAGCAGCCAGGAGATGCCACTTAGACTCTGGGTCTCTGTCCCGTCTCGCCCACTGTAGGGATGACTTTTCCCTCTAGTGACAATGCAGCGAGCATTGCTGATCTCTTTATTCCATTCCTTAAACTTTCCCGACTTCCAGCCCTACTGGGATAAAGGCTGCCCTGGTTCTGGATCCAGCCATCCAGGGGAGCAGCCAGGGCTCCTTCAGCAGTCAGGAATTAGTGTTGGGCCCAGAGGCGCAAGCTCCCACTCCTCCGTCTCTCACAGCCAGCCACAAATCAGGGTGGGGTCTACGAAGAGCCAGGGCCATGGAGCAGCCTGTGTAGACGGGGACCTGCCCTGCATGGGCACCCCCTCACTGGCTGCTTCCCTTGGTCTCCAGGAAGGCGTCACCTCTCAGACCTCCCACTGGAGCCGCCTCTACTTCATGACCTTTTACATTGTGACCATGGTAGGTCCCGGACCACAGAACGCTCTTTGTCCTTTGTCTTCCACGTCACCAGCTGCCCCTGCTCTTCAGGCTGCAGCGTCAGGGAGTGGGGCCGGTTCCCATCTGGCCGGGCTCTGTTGGGCGTGGGCTGCGCAGCCACAGACACCCACCCACCCTCCTCCCCTGTCTTGCCCCTCCCTTCCTGTCCCTGGCCAGGTGGTGATGACGATCATTGTCGCCTTCATCCTCGAGGCCTTCGTCTTCCGAATGAACTACAGCCGCAAGAGCCAGGACTCAGAAGGTCTGCAGGGATGATGCCTTGGGCATTTGATGTCTGCCGCCTACCCAGCTCTGTCTGTCTGGGTGACCGTCCAGCCAGCCATCAGGCTGTCATTTTTCTGCTGTCTGGTTGTCCAGCTTATCTATCTGGCTTGTCTTTCTAGATCTTGTATTTGTATTGATTTTCAAATATTTAATGTCAGAAAACATGATCTAACTTTAAAACAAGACAGTGCATGTCATAGTTGGAGAAAAATCAAGAAGTAGAGAAAGGCTTATGTGGCAGCAGCAGCCCGTGCCCTACCTTCCCCCTCCCATCCTCCAGAGGCTTCTCCCGCTTAGCTATTTCTTCTGTTAGTCATCTCCACATTTCTCAATAATAGGTTCACACTACAGTTCTTGATTTAAATGGTGTAAACATTGTTTATAGCACAGGCGAATCGTATTCCTGCTGCAACTAGATGGTGCTGGCTTTAGTGACTGCCTCACTCTTCCCAAATTCAAAACTGTCCGCACTTGATTGCTTGAGCCCAGCAGGTCATGGCTACAGTGAGCCATGATCACACCACTGCACTCCAGCCTGGGCAGCGGAGTGACACCCTGTCTCTTAAAACAAACAGAATACCCTGTGCCCACACCTGTTACTACTCATCCTCAGATCTCTGTTGTATCAGACCGTCTGACCATTTTCTCTGTGTTTAGAGGCCTCTTCCTGAAACCCTCTGGCCCTGTAACAGCTGCTGGCTAGACCTGCACTCCTGACATCACAGCAGAGAGGGGGAAGGGAAGGGAGGGCCGAGGAGGAGAGCAGGATGCCAATGCAGTGTTGGTTTAGAGAGGGAACCTTAAGACCCCCTGTGTAGGGGGGTCAGGGAGGTACGAGACCCAGCCAGATTGGCGGCTCCAGCCCCAGGCCCTTCCCACACCTGCCCTCCCTCCCTGCAGTTGATGGTGGCATCACCCTTGAGAAGGAAATCTCCAAAGAAGAGCTGGTTGCTGTCCTGGAGCTCTACCGGGAGGTACGGGGGGCCTCCTCGGATGTCACTCGGCTGCTGGAGACCCTCTCCCAGATGGAGAGATACCAGGTGAGGAGCCCAGGCCCTGGTCCGAAGGAGGGAGGCAGGTTTCACCATGGTGTGATCCCTTCCCTCAGATATTGGTAACATTTTTGAGTGACACAGTTGCAAAAGCCAGAGAAGTGGGAGAGGCCAGCTGTGGCACCAGGGGTGGGACCTGAACATCTGCAGCCCAGTTCTGCAGCCTCTGCTCTTCCTTAGCAACGTTCCATGGTGTTTCTGGGACGGCGATCAAGGACCAAGAGCGACTTGAGCCTGAAGATGTACCAGGAAGAGATCCAGGTAGGAGTCTGGCTGACCACGCTGCGAGTCTTCCCCCGGGCTATGTCCTGGGAGGGGCAGGGAGCTGCTCCCCAGCCCTCTGAGGAGAGGGAGAAGGCTGGTAGAGAGATGCGGATCGTCCATCGGGACCACTGCTGGGGTTATGTGGGACCTGAGTGGGGCCCACTTAGCCTTAAACCCTTGACACGTACACAGCAGAGGCAGCTCTCCCATTTGCCTGCCGCCATATGTCCCCGCCCCTTATGAATTCTCCAGAACCTCGTCTCCATCTCTTATTCTGAGTCAGCTGCAAACTCAAACATGTGTAGCAAGAAACAGCGAGCAAAGAGGAAAGAGCAGTGACGGTGGTGAACTGGCAAGGATGTTCCTGTCCAAAGGGGACACAGCCTCCTCCCAGCTCCAGCGAGTGCTGCCCAATAGGAAGAAGGTCTGCTGTGGCCAGGCCGCTTGGTGTTTTGTTTTGAGATGGAGTCTCGCTCTGTCTCCCATGCTGGAGTGCAGTGGCGCAATCTAGGCTCACTGCAACCTCCGCCTCCTGGGTTCAAGCGATTCTCCTGCCTCAGCCTCCCCAGTAGCTGGGATTACAGGCACACGCCACCACACCTGGCTAATTTTTGTATTTTTAGTGGAGATGGGGTTTCACCATGTTGGCCAGGCTGGGACTGCTTGGGGTTTTTCATAATTGGGTGTTTGTTTTTTTTTCTTTTAGAGATGGTATCGCTCTGTCACCCAGGCTGGAGTCCAGTGGCGTGATCATAGCTCACTGTAGCCTCCAACCCCTGGGTTCAAGTGATCCTCCCCACTCAGCCTACCCAAGCAGCTGGAACTACAGGTGTGCACCGTGACACCATAATTATCTTATTTTGTAGCAATGAGGTCTTGCTATGGTCTCAAACTCCTGGCCTCAAGCGATCCTGCCACCTTGGCTTCTAATTTAAGAAAAGGCAGGCCAGGCACGGTGGCTCACACCTGTAATCCCAGCACTTTGGAAGGCCAAGGCAGGCAGATCACTTGATGCCAGGAGCTCAAGACCAGTCTGGCCAACATGGTGAAACCCTGTCTCTACTAAAAATACACAATTTAGCCAGGCCTGGTTCTGTGCACCTGTAATCCCAGCTGCTGAGGAGGCTGAGGCAGAATTGCTTGACTCCAGGAGATGGAGGTTGCAGTGAGCCAAGATCATGCCACTGCACTCCAGCTTGGGTGACAGAGCAAGACTCTGTCTCCAAAAAAAAAAAAAAGGCAGAGTCAGATGTTTTTCTTTTTCCTTTTCTTTGCACAATCTCCCAATCTCTACATACTGGCAGCTAAGGAAAATATCTCACAAAGCATCATGTGGGCTGGCACTTGGCACTGTGCCTTCCAGACCATGGGCCACCAGCACATGAGCCCTGCAGGGTCTTCTCAACCACCTCAGGGTTGCCAGGGCTCTGGGGAGCCTCTCCTACACCAGCTGTGGTGGCTTTGCTCTGTTTTCTAGCATTTTAACAGCTTGAAGCCCTTCTGTTTCACTAAAACGGTGACAACCGGGGTCCACACCTGAAAAGCAGGCGGTGCCATCCCCAAAGCAGCTTACACATTCTCTTCAGGAACACAAGAGACTCAGGCAGTGTTCTCTGGGCTGATGTGTAGTGGCTCACTGAACTTGGTATCACAGAGACATGGAAATAATAGAAGCATTTGACCTTGGGCAAGTCACTCCATGCCTGTCTGTGCAAGCGGACAACTGTGCAGCAGCACCCACTCAGGTGTGGTCGGAGGGAGGTGTGCTGCCCTCGGCCTCTGCCCTTCTGCCTGTCCATCTGCTCCAGGCCTCAGTTTTCCCCTCTGTAAAACAAGGGTGCTCAGAACTAGGCCATCTTGAAGCTCTAAAAGTCTATGGTTCAGTCTTTTAAAAAGTAGGGTAGGGTATGGTGGTGCATGCCTGTACTCCCAGCTACTTGGGAGGATAAGGTGGGAGGATCACTTGAGCCCAGGAGTGGAAGGCTGCAGTGAGCCGTACCTCGCCACTGCCCTCCAGCCTATGCCACACAGTGAGACTCTGTCTCCAAAAAAAAAAAGGAAATGTGGGGTATACTTCTTAATTCCTTAATTACTTGAATACCTCAGTCCCTGAAAATGTCAGAGGTTATAATCATGGCCTTGGGTGGGTGCACTGTTGGATGTTTTCAGAATGCCTTCACATTCCTGTTGGAGGGTGAAAGTTAGGTGAAGTATCAGCACAATACAGCTCTGAGCCTCAGTATCTCAGGTGTGAAATGGACACAATTCCTGCCAATCTCAAAAGGGGTCACTCAGGGGGACCCTTTAGTGAAGGGTTATGCTCACAAACAAGGGGCGAGGGTTGTTCCTGCCTGGACCTGTTGGAGAGCTGCTGTGTGCAAGCCTCCAGACACTAGGGAAAGATTTCATTGTCATTTTCGCCTCTGGGGCCATATTCAAAATTCCCAGCATTTCTGGGCCTGTGACAGGGGAGTTTCAGTACCAGCTGGGTGAGGCTGGCAGCCCTGCCCCCTCCAGCCTGGATGCTGTGGGCTGTGTGACCTTGTGGGGTGGGCGGGGCACGGGGTGGGGTGCAGCCCTCAGCGCCCCCTCTGCTCTCTTCTCCAGGAGTGGTACGAGGAGCATGCCAGGGAGCAGGAGCAGCAGCGACAGCTCAGCAGCAGCGCAGCGCCCGCCACCCAGCAGCCCCCCAGCAGCCGCCAGCGCTCCCAGACTGTTACCTAGCCCAGTGCCCGAAAGCCATCTCTTCTATGCAATAACACAATAATAGTATTACTCTACTGCGATGTACGGAACTGCGGTGTGTGTACACATACTTACGTATATGCACATATTTATATACAGGAAGAAAGAAGACAGACAAGATGGGGCTTGGTTTATAACCACCTTGCCCTGTTTTCCTTAACTCCAGAAGCCAGTTTGGTGAGGGGTGGGGTGTGGCCACCAGGTCTGAGCTCTTCCTACTGTGGAAGGCTCCAGAAGCCCCTTCACAAGGAAACCCCTCACCTGGATCCAGTCGACTCTGCGGGACTTGCCCCCCACGTGGGCTGGCCTCCGTCGGCCATGTCCAAAGCCGTCACTGCTACTGCTTCAGGCTCACGTCCCCCCGACCTGATGGCATCCCCACCCCCTCTCCCTGCGGCCCATGCCACAGGTTTCTGTGTTTTGCTTTTGGGACAGAACCACTTAGGAAGGAAAGAAGGCCTGGTGTCCAGGGTGGTATTTTCAGCTTCTGTGATAATGTCGTGCAACACTCTTCGGGGACCAGTGCCCGGGATCTAATGGGAAGTGGAATTGGGGTGACTGTGCCCATGTGGCCAGAGCTCAGTTAGCCAGTTCCAGGCGGCCACAGACTACACTGACCAATCTCCTCTCTTGGCTCTGCAAGCCTCCCACCCAGCCTTCTCTGGCTTAACCCTTATTGACAAAAATCCTTCCACAGTGGCCTCCTTGGGGACCCAGACCCTGGAGGAAGGGGCATGAGGCAGGAGGTAGGGCCGATGTCTGTAACCCAGACCACTTCCTGGAATGGGCTCTTGACCAGATCCCTTTTTTGTGATTTATCCTTGCAAGCAAAACAACATTTTGGTTAATTAAGGATTGTGCTAAAGCTGATACCAGGTCCTTCACACGTGTGCACTAGGAACAGGAGCGAACAGCACAGGGAGATGCTCCCTGTGGGACGCAGCAGCCCTGTGGCCCTGGCCCAGCTCCCAGCCACGCTCCCTGGCTCTGCTAACACCAGAGATTACAGTAGCAGGAGCTGCTGGTGCAGAAGTAGGTTCAGATGAACCCTCAGTTAACGTCACCACCCCCCTCTCCCGCCACAGTACCCACAGAGGCAGGGTCAGTGCAGAGGTTGCTTTGGTTCCGCTTTCCTGGGCCACAGAACAGAGCACAGCACAGGTTCCATAGCAGGAGCTGCAGCGGCAGCATGGAGGGTGCGGAGGGCAAGGAGTGCGCTGCTGGGCATTTCTGGCCGCCCCGGCCCTCTGGTGCCTGCTTTCTGTGACTTCAGAAGGAAGGTGGACAGAGGCTCCCTCTGGCCTTGTCCTTTTCCCAGCCACAGAACGGGCGAGGTGGTACCTGACCCCAGGGGAGCAGTACCTGGACCCCCAACCTCTGCTCCCAACCACCTCCAAGGCCAGGCTGGATCCCACAGCCAGCATGGCATGGTTCTCCCCTTCCCCTCTTCCCAGGTCAGGGGAGTTGGAGAAGTGGTGGGTGTTTGTTTTTAAAGCACAGCCCTTTGGGAAAATCACAAATTATTGAGACTCACTGTGATTCCCCTGGGAGTCAGACTGGCTTTGTCCTCTTCCTCTCTGGAGGGCCATGGGCCGTCACCGGGAGCTCCACATCGAGCCCCAGGCCAGAACCCCCTCCCTTTTGCAGAGAGGGAACTTTATTGCACAATTGGGTGCCTTTTAGCTTTTGTGTGTTGAAATGGGCATTTTGGAAGCAAGGGTCAGGGGACAGCTTCTGAAGGTGTGAGTCTCTGACCTGAGCATCTGGGCCTTGCCTCAGCCCTTTCTCCCCAGGGGTGGAAACCTGGAGGGGCCAGCAGCGCCCCGGGGTCTGCCCAGGGCAGTCGAGGCCCCCTATTCCAGGAGGAGGGGGATCTCAGCCCTGTTCAGAGCAAGTGAAGTGTCCATCCGCCGAACCCTGTCCTGAGAAAGGACCCGGTTTTGGCCACAGGACCCGACAAATGCCTCATGGCAGCAGTGTTAACAGACCAGAGGTGGGCGCCCTTGTCATTGAGGCCAGGGACAGCTATCTCCAGGTTATGCCTGGCCCCACCAAGCAGGGAGTTGGGGTCCCCCCACAGGCTGTGAGCTCTGTGGGCCCCGGGATGTGATCTAGCTCAGATGCCCTCTCGTCCTTGATGTCACAGTTGAGTGCACCCAAGTGACACTCACTGGCAGCCAGGGGCACAGCCTGGTGGCAGCGGCAATAGAACTGTGCTCCTCCCCAGCTCCTCGCTTCCCCTCCCACAACCCCAGCCTTACTCCACCATGCGGACAATCATTTTGTACGGATCATGGGAGCAATGCTGTATGGTTTTGTACATCAGTGATCCCAGCTCCTCGCTTCCCCTCCCACAACCCCAGCCTTACTCCACCATGCGGACAATCATTTTGTACGGATCATGGGAGCAATGCTGTATGGTTTTGTACATCGGTGATTTGTTTCCTAGAAAACCCACTACGTCTCTGGATTTCTGGCATATTAATAAAAGAGCCTCTGCTTTGTAAACACGGTTGCTGCCTCTTGACTTCCGTGGTTTCGGGTATTGTCGGGAGAGTGGTCCCATCCAAGGCCATGGCCACTCCTGATCCTGCCTCAGCCCCACCCCAAGTCGGGCCCTGGGCTCAGCCACTCAATGCTGGCCCCAGGTGAGGAAGAACTGGTGATAGTTGGGGGTATCATTTTCTCTACACTTGAAATTTTGAATTTTTTTTTTTATTTGGAAAAAAGATAGTTGAATCCCTTTTCTTTACCAGCATAAGGCAGTCAGGCAAACCTAAGAGTTGCTTATTTCGGCAACATAAGGCAGGGTCACTGCATGACAGTAAGAAGGCACAAGGTCCCCTCATCTGTCCTTTCCCAGCTCACAGGCCTTGGAAGCCCGCCCAGGGTCCCCCCTGAGGGAGGCACAGGCACCGTCCTACTGACTCCTGCTTGGCTGCTGGAGAAGCCCAAGTTCCAGCACAAACAAAGGAGTTTGTGGACAGTCGGGCAGAATCCTGGAGGGAGCGCCTGAGCCGCCATCCCACGTGGCAGCTGCTGGCGTAGCAGTGCCTCGGGCTGACGTCGTTTTGGGAGCAAGTGGGTTCAGTGAAGTGTATTGCCATGAATGGCACCCGCTGCTTTTGGCTTTATTAATGTGGCAAGGAGAAATTCAAAATTAAGTATGTCGCAAATTCTGTTTCTGACAGATGGTGCAGCTCTGGAGCTCAGCCCTTGGCGGCCTGATTCCCAGGGGTCCAAGCCACCCTTGTTCTCTGAGTCAGGGTTGGGCAGCCACTTGTGCCCTGAGAAGGTACCAGAAGGCCTGAAGCCCAGGCAAGGGGAATGGGCAGCGCCTGTGTCTCGGGAGTACCTCCAGCATGGCCTGGAACACACCCAGCTGTCCCCTTCCCCCAAACTCCAGACCTTCTCAGAGGAGCTCTGGGGGTCATTCAAGGGGGCCTTCTAGCTTCTCTCTGGAACCCTTTGTCCAGAGCAAAGCCCGGTTTCCAAGGTCCCCAAGGCAAGGCTGTTAGATGCTGGCAGCAAGAGGTACAGAGCAGGCCGGGCGCCGTGGCTCATGCCTGTAATCCCAGCACTTTGGGAGGCTGAGGTGGGTGGATCACAAGGTCAGGAGATCAAGACCATCCTGGCTAACACAGTGAAACCCCATCTCTACTAAAAATACAAAATAGCCAGGCATGGTGGCGGGTGCCTGTAGTCCCAGCTACTTGGGAGGCTGAGGCAGGAGAATGGCGTGAACCTGGGAGGCGGAGCTTGCAGTGAGCCGAGATCCGGCCACTGCACTCCAGCCTGGGCAAGAGAGCAAGACTCCGTCTCAAAAAAAAAAAAAAGTACGGAGCAGTTCTCTCAGCTCACAGCAGTGACCTCAGATCTCCAGCAGCAAGGGCCACGCTCTCGGTCCACAGGGGCCTTGCAGAAATGCTCCAGTCCCTGGGCCTCCCCCAGCAGGAGGGGTGGGGCACCTGCCTGCAGTGAGGCCACAGCACTAAGCAGCTTCAGTCACGTGCTTTTCAGGCGAATCACTCCAAATTCAGTGAGGAGGGCCACAACAAGGAAGTTCAGGTAGAAGAGGAGCAGGCAAATGCCGTAGACTCTGCTGAGCTGGAAGCACTGCAATGGGACTGAGACCAGGGAGAAGACGAGGCTGAGCCCCAGGGCGCCTGCCAGGACCCACACCAGCAGTCCGTCTGGCTCCAGCTGCGGAAGAATGAGGGGAGAGAGGCTGGGTCATTGCCTGTCACAGGCCTCGCCCCATCTGCAGCCAACATAACAATGCAGCCTCAACAACAATGCAGCCTCAACAACAACAATGCAACTCAACAACAATGCAACCTCAACAACAATGCAACCTCAACAATGCACCCTCAGCAACAATGCAACCTCAACAATGCACCCTAAACAACAATGCAACCTCAAAAATGCACCCTCAACAACAGTGTAACCTCAACAATGCACCCTCAACAACAATGCACCCTCAACAACAATGCAACCTCAACAACAATGCACCCTCAACAACAATGCACCCTCAACAGCAATGCAGCCTCAACAGCAATGGAACCTCAACAGCAATGAACCCTCAACAACAATGCAGCCTCAACAATGTACCCTCAACAGCAATGCAGCCTCAATAACAATGCACCCTCAACAACAATGCAGCCTCAACAACAATGCAACCTCAACAACAATGCACCTCAACAATGCACCCTCAGCAACAATGCAACCTCAACAATGCACCCTAAACAACAATGCAACCTCAAAAATGCACCCTCAACAACAGTGTAACCTCAACAATGCACCCTCAACAACAATGCACCCTCACAACAATGCAACCTCAACAACAATGCACCCTCACAACAATGCAACCTCAACAACAATGCAGCCTCAACAGCAATGGAACCTCAACAGCAATGAACCCTCAACAACATGCAGCCTCAACAATGTACCCTCAACAGCAATGCAGCCTCAATAACAATGCACCCTCAACAACAATGCAGCCTCAACAACAATGCAACCTCAACAACAATGCACCCTCAACAATGCACCCTCAACAATGCAGCCTCAACAATGCACCCTCAACAACAATGCAGCCTCAACAACAATAGAACCTCAACAACAATGCACTCTCAACAACAATGCAGCCTCAACAATGCACCCTCAACAATAATGCAGCCTCAACAATGCACCCTTAACAACAATGCAGCCTCAACAACAATGCAGCCTCAATAACAATGCATCCTCAACAATGCACACTCAACAACAATGCACACTCAATAATGCGGCCTCAACAATGCACCCTCAACAACAATGCAGCCTCAACAATGCACCCTCAACAATGCAGCCTCAATAACAATGAACCCTCAACAATGCAGCCTCAACAATGCAGTCTCAATAACAATGCAACCTCAACAACAATGCAGCCTCAATAACAATGCACCCTGAACAACAATGCATCTTCAGCAATGCAGCCTCAACAATAATGCAGCCTCAACAATGCACCCTCAACAACAATGCAATCTCAGCCGAGCACGGTGGCTCATGTCTGTAATTCCAGCACTTTGGGAGGCTGAGGCAGGTAGATCACCTGAGATCAGGAGTTCAAGACCAGCCTGGCCAATACAGTGAAACCCTGTATCTACTAAAAATACAAAAATTAGCCAGGCATGGCGGTGTGCTACTGAGGAGGCTGAGGCAGGAGAATCACTTGAACTCAGGAAGCAGAGGTTGCAGTAAGCCGACATCATGCTACTGCACTCTAGCCTGGGTGATGGAGTAAGACTCTGTCTCAAAAAAATAAATAAATAAATAAAAATAACAACAACAATGCAGCCTCAACAATGTTTGAGGGCACCAGCTGGGGGCCAGTTGAGGAAGACTGGCCTGCAGCAGCCCAGCCTGCCCTGTGGGATGGCAAGCCCCACCCTAAAGTTACCCAGACATGGATGGCCCCAGAAGTTTCCAGACTCAGAAGCAGCAGGGAAAGGGAACCTTCTCTTCCAACTTCAGCCAGGTCCACCTGCCTGGGTGCCTCTCCCCTGCCTTGAGTCAGATGTCATTATAATTCCCTCTGTTTTTAACACTGAACTCTAGTCAATGACATGCACAAGCGGATGTCCACCACTTACTGTGAAGTGCATCAAGAAACAACATGGATGTGTTAGGCCAGGAATGGTGGCTCACGCCTGTAATCCCAACACCTTGAGAGGCCAAAGCGGGCAGATCACTTGAAGTCAGGAGTTCGAGACCAGCCTGACCAACATGGTGAAACCCCATCTCTATTAAAAATGCCAAAATTGGCCGGGCGCGGTGGCTCAAGCCTGTAATCCCAGCACTTTGGGAGGCCGAGACGGGTGGATCACGAGGTCAGGAGATCGAGACCATCCTGGCTAACACGGTGAAACCCCGTCTCTACTAAAAAATACAAAAAACTAGCCGGGCGAGGTGGCGGGCGCCTGTAGTCCCAGCTACTCGGGAGGCTGAGGCAGGAGAATGGCGTAAACCCAGGAGGCGGAGCTTGCAGTGAGCTGAGATCCGGCCACTGCACTTCAGCCTGGGCGGCAGAGCGAGACTCCGTCTCAAAAAAAAAAAAAAAAAAAAAAAAAGCCAAAATTAGCCAGATGCAGTGGCACGTGCCTGTAATCCCAGCTACTTGGGATGCTGAGGCAGGAGAATCACTTGAACCTGGGAGGCGGAGGCTGCAGCAAGCCAAGATTGCACCACTGCACTCCAGCCTGGGTGACAGAGCAAGACTCCATCTCAAAAAAAAAAAAAGAACAGATGGAGGCATAGACAGACAGGCATGGACAGACAGATGACAAAGCAAAGGCAGCCAAATGTAAACAGTAGAGCCTGGGTGGTGGGAATATGTGTGTCTATCATACAAGTCTTTGTTCTATGTTTTTCATAATAAAATGGAAAAAATCTTTATGAGGCTTTTTTTTTTTTTTTTTTTGACTTGGAGTCTCATTCTTGTCACTCAGGCTGGAGTAAAATGGCACTATCTCGGCTCACAGCAACCTCCACCTCCTGGGTTCAAGTGATTCCCCTGCCTCAGCCTCCTGAGTAGCTGGGCTTACAGGTATCTGCCACCATGCCTGGCTAATTTTTTTGTATTTTTAGTAGAGATGGGGTTTTACCATGTTGGCCAGGCCGGTCTTGAACTCCTGACCTCAAGTGATCCGCCCACCTCAGCCTCCCAAAGTGCTGGGATTACAGGCATGAGCCACTATGCCCAGCCCATAAGGTTTTTGAAAAAATGGCAGCTACAAGTATCTATTGAGTGCCTGTTCTATGCCAGGCATTGTGCAAAGGGCCTAACAGACACTGTCGTCTTTGATCTAACAATAGTCTTGTATGGTGGGTACTAGGATGGACTCCATTTTACAGATGAGGAAACCAAGACTCTCAGAATTGACTGACTTGTCCAAGGTGTTCAGCAGCACTGGGCCTGGCACCTCAGCCTGACTCTGAACTTGGGAGGACTCTGCCTTCTGGGTGAAGGAGGGGATGGATGAATGATAGAGGAGTGGCAGCAGCAGAAATGAATGAGCGAGAGCCAGTGTCAGGCACAAGACAGGCTCCTCTGCAAGAGAAGGAGGAGCTGACTGCAATTCCCGTTCTCTAGAACTGGGGAGGAGCCTGCAGATTTCAGCTGCAGGTTTTTATATATGTAGTAGGATAAGTAGTGCCCCACCCCCAACAAAGTCACACCCATCCAGAAGCTCAGCATGTGGCCTTGCTTGAAATAGGGTCATTGCAAATATAATAAGCTAAGGGTTCCAAGATACAATCACCTTGGACTTAGGGTGGCCCCTAAATCCAATGACTCACGTCTCCGTAAGAAGAAGAGAGAGATGGCCATGGGAACACAGAGGCAGAGACTGCAGTGATGGGCCCACTGGGCAAGGAACGCCCGGAGCCACCAGCAGCTGCAAGAAGCGAGGAAGGATTCTTCCCCGGAGTTTGGAGGCAGCACTGCCTGGCTGACGCCCTGATTGCAAACTTTTGGCCTTCAGAACTGTGAGAGACTCAATTTTTGCTGTTGTCAGCCCCCTGGTTTGTGGCCATTTATGACAGTGCTAGGGAACTAACACAATCTATGGTATACATGGCACACATGGTTGCTGACACATTTTCAAGCAGTACAGAAGAGTAAAAGGGATTGAAATGTCCCCTCCTCACTTCTCTTCCTTCCACACTTAGCAGGCATCCAACACACAGGAAGACAACACGAGGTATTGTGCGGGGTGTATCCAGCCATCTGCATCCTTCTCATCTCCAACCCACAGACGAAGAAACTGACAGAGTAACTGACAGAGCCCAAATCCAAGTGCAAGCTCTTAACCAATGCCTACCCTCCCTCCCCATGGGGTGCCATATTACACACAACTGTGGACGCACACCCCTCTAGACATGTGCAGCAATTCTGAAAACAGACATGGGGCCATACAATAGGTGAGTGTTTCAAAGCGACTTGTGGTTTTCAACCAACTGTACACCATGGACATCCTTCCATGTTGATGTCTCATGCAATTTAACGGCAGGAGCATTTCCTAAACTCAGCACAAAGGCGGTGGACACACACAGACACACACATTTCCTAAACTCAGCACAAAGGCAGTGGACACACACACTCACACACACAATTTCCTAAACTCAGCACAAAGGCAGTGAACACGCACACACACACACACACACACACACACACACACACACCCTCCCCCCCCGCCCCCCCCCCCCCCCCCCCCCGGAGAAAAGAAGAAATAGGTCCCCTGAGGGGCCAACCCTAAAGCCTCATTACCTGGAACTGGCCTAGAATCTACCATGAAAGGGAACCTATTACACGGATAAAGAGGGTCAACAAAGTTTGCAGAGGGTGTTTACCTTTCAGAAAAGAAAACTTTTCAAGCCCTAAGTAGCTGTTTGCTTGTGGGCATGACCAGTGTGAAAGAACCGCCCTGCCCCCAGCTAATAGGCTCTGCTGAGAGCCTATTCAACAACTTGTGTCTCATGCCTCTGGGAGAAACGGGAGACTTTGTTCAGCCTCGTAACACTCCAAGTGCTTTCCCTCCACGAGGCTTAAAACCAGCCCCCAGGCCATCTCTTCCTCCCCAGCCTATGTCTTCCTTGCTGAGCCTCCGGACTCAAGTCCTCCAGAATAGAGATGCAGGGATGGGACTGCCAGCTTGCGGCTCAGGGGTCCCATCTGCCTCCCACTCACAGGGTTTTGTTTGCATGCAAGGCAGATTTTCAAATAGAAAACAATTCACCTAGGAATCTCGATTTCTTCTCTAGAGGACCTGGAATATCTGGCCACATGCTACCCACCCAAATCACCCACACATTTCTGTCACCTCCCCTGTGGGCAGTGCTGGGATATGGTGCTCAGCCTGGCCCTTCCCCCTGCGTGCTTATCCAGGAAGCTCAGCTGGTGTTATCAATCTCATTTTACAGGGCAGGAAATTGAGGCCCAGAGATGTCCTAACTCCATTTTTTTTTTTCTGAGATGAAGTCTCACTCTGTCGCCCAGGCTGGAGTGCAGCGGCGTGATCTCGGCTTACTGTGATCTCCACCTCCTGGGTTCAAGTGATTCCCCTGCCTCAGCCTCCCAAGTAGCTGAGATTACAGGAGTGCACCATCACACCTGGCTAATTTTTGTATTTTTAGTGGAGAGATGGGGTTTCACCATGTTGGCCAGGCTGGTCTCGAACTCCTGACCTCAAGTGATATTCTGCCTCAGTCTGCCAAAGTGCTGGGATTATAGGCATGAGCTACCACACCCGGCCAAGATGCCCTAACTCACTCAAAGTCATACAGCCAGGGACTTAAGTGATGGCACCCAGCTCCAAACCCAGGGCCTTCCTGCCCCTTCCCATGTCAAGCTACATCTTGGTTGTATACACTTGTAAACTTACAAGAAATACTCACCTTCACCTCTGTGTGGCTCCGGGAGATCTGGAGCAGGCAGCCCAGCCCCACGCCCACAAGGATGTCTGCAGCCCAGCTCAGGAAGCTCTGCTGGAATGGCCTGCACATAACCCGACCATATAGCCCTTTCCTCCTACTGCGTTCATCTCCGGGGCTTGGGATGCCACTGCAAGAATGAACTTGGGCCAGACGCAGTGGCTCACGCCTGTAATCCCAGCACTTTGGGAGGCCGAGGCAGGAGGATCACTAGAGGCCAGGAGTTTGAGACCAGCCTGGACAACAGAGTGAGACCCGTCTCAAAAAAAAATTTGGTGGGGATTGGACGAAGACAAGTGCAGTGGTGTGAACACGACTCACTGCAGCCTCGACCTCCTAGGCTTAGTGATTCTCCCACCTCAACCTCCCAAGTAGCTGGGATCACAGGCATACGCCTGGCTAATTTTTTAATTTTTTTGTAGAGACAGGGTCTTGCTATGTTGCCCAGGCAAATCTCAAATTCCTGGGCTCAAGTGATCCTCATGCCTCAGCCTCCCAAAGTGCTGGGATTACAGGTATGAACCACCATGCCCAGACCTACAAAAAAATGAACTCACTTGGCTTTCTTTATGCCCAACTTCCCCTTTCCCCAAACACCCTATCTGAGGACACGCTATTCATTTAGGCCTTTAAGAAGATGGGTGTTGAGTACGTGTTGCAGTCAGTCTCTAAGGATCAAACACCTTAGGGTGCCAGGAATGCTTGGCCCATGTAAGCACTCAGTAGGTGAGGAACAGAGGCCAGGAGAGGTGAAGGGACTGCCCACAGTCCCTAGAGGGACTGGTGATGGTGTGTGAGCCAAGGCCATCTCTAGGGGTCGTTCAGGGCTCCCTCCTTCACAACCAACCTGGGAGGTCAGGCGAGGCTGCAGCCCGAAAGCCAGAAGTAGGCCTCAGTGGGCACAAAAGGGCCATCAAGGGTCCTGCTCAGCCTGGGAGTTAAAAGCGCAGGCATCATGGTCCCTGCAGTTAGCTTGTTTTGCCAGCCAGCTGTTCACACCGTAGCCCCTGGTGAGGCTCTGTCATTGTGGAGCCTGGAGAGAGCGGCCCTTCAGGTGCTTTGTGATCATCTTACTTTCTTTAGCAGCCAACAATATCCACTGCTGGCTGAATGCCTTCCGTGTGCCAGGTACTGTTTGGAACCCACGACCATCTAGTTTCAAAGCTCTTTCTCTTCATAGCCTCAGGCTGGCTATATCCATCCTTTCTATATAGACCAAAAGTTGGCAAACATCAGCCCTCCGGCCAAATTTGGCCCACTAACTGATTTTATAAATAAAGTTTTATTGGAACAGAGCCATGGCCATTGACTTATGCATTGTCTGGGCCTGTTTCTGCACTACAGCAGCAGAGTTGCGTAGCTGCAAAACCGCCTGCATGGCGCCCAAAGTCTAAAATATTTATTCTTTGGGCCAGGTGTGGTGGCTCACGCCTGTAATCCCAGCACTTGGAGGCTGAGGCCGGCAGATCACTTGAGGTGAGGAGTTTGAGAACAGCCTGGTCAACATAGTGAAACCCTGTCTCTACTAAAAATACAAAAATTAGCTGGGCGTGGTGGCACGCGCCTATAGTCCCAGCTACTTGGGAGGCTAAGGCAGGAAAATTGCTTGAACCCAGGAGGCAGAAATTGCAGTGAGCTGAGATCGTGCCACTGCACTCCAGCCTGGGTGACAGAGCGAGACTCTGTCTCAAAAAAAAAAAAAAAGTATTCTCTGGCCCTTTTAGAAAAAGTCTGCCAACCCCTAGCATAGACCATGACATGTCCCTGTCAGCAAGAGAGAAAGGGTCTTCCATAGAACACACAAGCTCATCCTGTGGCGCCTGCTTCTCACACCACTCACCGCCCTAACAATAACAGCTGCTGTCTGCTGAGCCCTTACCAGGGGCCAAGAATTTCATTCACCTCATTGGATCCTTACAACACCCCCCTAGGAGGTTAGCACTCCCCAAATTCCTATTTTAAAGCCTTAGAGGCTGAGGGCCAGGCAGCCACGTTACCTGCCCCAGGTGTTACACCGAGAGCCAATCCCCAGGGTGGGGCACGGAGCACCCCCCACCCATGGCTGTGACACCAGTGCTAAGGCCAAGAACAGACCACAAAGGATACTGAAGATGATACCGCCAAAGCAGGCGGAGAACGCCATCCGCGGGTAGCCCTGGCGGGCCAGCGTGAAATCCGAGAAGGCATCTGCGCAGGAACAAGAGGGGCCTGCAGTGGTGAGTCGCTTCCCCCGCCCTCCCTGGTCATCCACGCCTTCATTCTCACCCACGGTCACTCAGGCAACAAACATAGATAGATGCCCATGTGTGCCTGGGCACTAGCTGGTGGGGTGCTCTGTGAAGGGGCACAGCAACTGGGAAGACACATTTCCTTCCTTAAGTCCTTTACCCCACTCTTTCCCACCAGCAACAACTTCCCAGGTGTGAAAAACGCGGCTATCAGCTGGGCACAGTGGCTCACGCCTGTAATCCCAGCACTTTGGGAGGCCAAGATAGATGGATCACCTGAGGTCAGGAGTTCGAGACCAGCCTGGCCAACGTGATGAAACCCTGTCTCTACTAAAAATACAAAAATTAGCCGGGTGTGGTGGTGGGCGCCTCTAATCCCAGCTACTCAGGAGGCTGAGGCAGGAGGATTGCTTGAACCTGGGAGGCAGAGGTTGCAGCAATAAGCCGAGATCGCACCATTGCACTCCAGCCTGGGCAACAGAGCAAGACTCCATCTCAAAAAAAAAAAAAAGCCTCAGTTACCAATTTTTCAAAGTCTCATCTGCTGCTAACATGCACAGTACCTCCACATGAATTAGAAGAAGGTGCTCAAAAAGGTGAGTGGAGGAGGGGCTAGATTTCAGCTCCCTCATCCTCTTGTCTGGATGCTCTAGAGCAGTGCATAAACTGGCCAACCGTACCTGGCTGCTACACTAGGCAAGGGTGTATGTATGTAAGTGTGAATGCCCGCATGTCACACACCCGTGTACACATCAAGCATGGCTGGCTGCAATGGGATCCACGTCCTGCCTGAACTCTGGGAGCCACCGAGCATCCCCGTGTCAGAGGGAGGGGAAGCGGCAGGGGCCTCTATAGAGTTTCTTGGTCCAACTGCAGTCAGGACCATCTCACCCCGATGCTGGCCACTCCACAGTGACGGGGGACACTGCACAGGTGCAGAGGGCAGACACCCTGGACACCCCTGCCCAGATGCAACTCTGGCTGGGGGAGGAAAGAGCTAAGATGTGGCCGCACTGACCCCCCACTCAACCCTACCCAGCCCTGAGTCACCTCCAATGCTGTTCCCCCAGGCCAGCAGCGTGAGCCCGAGCACAGTGTTGCTCAGCCGGAAGACCACGCCCAGGGACCGCAAGATGTTCACCACCTCTGTGGCCGCCGCGTTGATCCACAGAGCGCTGGTCAGAAAGCCCAGGAAAGCAAAGAGCTGCGGAGGGAATGGTTTGCTGTGGGACCAAGGCCAGCCCCAACAGGGACACAGCCTCAGTTCCTCACCTGTGAAATGGGATAACAGTATCTACCTCATGAGCTTATTATGAGTATAAAACACATTATTATATGCATTGGTGCCTGCACATAGTTAGTGCTCAATAAAACGTGAGTTCAATATTATTTTCTTTTTTCCTTAAGAAACTCCCTTTCAGGCCAGGCATGGTGGCTCACGCCTGTAATCGCAGCACTATGGGAGGCCAAGGCGGGCAGGTCACCTGAGATCAGGAGTTCAAGATCAGCCTGGCCAACATGGTGAAACCTTGTCTCTACTAAAAATACAAAAATTAGTCGGGAGAACCGCTTGAAGCTGGGAGGCAGAAGTTGCAATGAGCCTAGATCGTGCCAGTGTACTCCAGCCTGGGCGACTGAGACTCTGTCTCAAAAAAACAAAAAACAAAAAACAAAAACAAAAACAAAACAAAACAAAAAAATCCTCCCTTTCATATACTAAAAAAAAAATATTATTTTGTCTGGAAAGGGTTCCTTATCACTTTCATCAGATTTCCAGTCTATGAACCAAACAGCACCCCTCATCCCCAAAAGTATCCCTGTACTCATGAGCAGTCACTCCCTAGCCCCACCCCGCCAGCCCAATGCAACCACTACTCTGCTCTCTGTGTCTCTGAATGTGCCTCATGGACATTTCACGACAATGGAATCCCACAGTGTGTGATCCTCTGCTTCAGTCTTCTCTCACTCAGCATCATGTTTTCAAGGGTCATCCATGTTGTGGCACACATTGGTACTTGAAAAAATAGTGAAAGACAATTTTCCCTAAGTAGTAAAAAGCAACTTCCCTAAATGATCCATTTGCTGAAAATTCAACACCCTTCGGTTGGTACATTCATTGAGAGTTCCCAAAAGTAAAAACTAAAATTTTAAAAAATCACTAAGTACTAAAACACGAAAATTTTAAGTAAACTTTTTTTTAAGGATGATGTCTCACTCTGTGGCCCAGGCTGGAATGCAGCGGTGCGATCTCGGCACACTGTAACCTCCACTTCCTGGGTTCAAGCGATTCTCCTGCCTCAGCCACCCAAGTAGCTGGGATTACAGGTGCCCACCACCATGCCCGGCTAATTTTTCTATTTTTAGTAGAGACAGGGTTTCAACATGTTGGCCAGACTGGTCTAGAACTCCTGATCTCAGGTGATCCACCCGTCTCGGCCTCCCAAAGTGTTGGGATTACAGGTATGAGCCCCTAAGCTCAGCCAAAATAAAAATATTATGTAAACTTTTTTTTTGAAACGGAGTCTCACTCTGTCACCCAGGCTGAAGTGCCATGATGCGATCTCAGCTCACTGCAACCTCTGGCTCCTGGGTTCAAGTGATTCTCCTGCCTCAGCCTCCCAAGTAGCTGAGATTACAGGCGCCTTGGGATTACAACTGAGATTACCACGCCCAGCTAATTTAATATTAAGTAAACTTTTAAGGAAAAAGTCTCTGGACAAACTCCCTAAATATTCCTTAGAGTGCATAGACTAGGGAAAATGGAAAAAGATACCCACAAAGGCAATTCCATACTATCCCTGGAATGTCTTTGGAAACCCAAGGCTAGGCGCAGTGGCTCAGGCCTGTAATCCTAGCACTTTGGGAAGCTGAGGCAGGAGGACTGCTTGAGGCCAGGAGTTTGAGAGTAGTCTGGGCAACATAGTGAGACCTCATCTTTACAAAAAACATACAAAAATTAGCTGGGTGTGGTGGCTCAGCTCCTGAGTAGTTCCATCTACTCGGGAGGCTGAGGTGGGAGGATGGCTTCAGCCCAGGAGGTCGAGGCTGCAGTGAACAATGATTGCACCACTGAACTCCAGCCTGGACAGCAGAGGGAGACCCTGTCTCGAAAAAAAGGAAATCACATATTGTAGGATTCTATTTATATAAACTGTCCGTGATAGGCAAACCCATAGAGACAGAGAGTGGAGTTGTGGTTGCCAGAGGCTATGTGGGGGGTGGGGAAACGGGGAGTGACTCATGGGCATGAGGTCTCTTTTTGGGGTGATGAAATTCTCTAAAATTGACTGTGATGATTACACAACTCTGTAACTATAATAAAAAACATTAAATTGTATACTTTAAATGGGTAAATTGCATGGTATGTGAATTACATCTCAACAAAAGCTATTACCAAAAAAAGAAAAAAGCAACCCTGCACAGAAACAAAAACTCTCAAAAGCAGCTTTAAAGTTCAGTTACCTGTCTTTGTGTGACTCCTGATCAAACTGGTCAAAGTGCCTCAGAGATGCAGACAGGACATCTGCATGGGAGACCTCAGTATCCCTCTTCCCCCATCTCAGAGAGCCCGGGCTTCTTACCCAGTGAAGCCTCGGGGGCTGGCTGTCAGATGTGGCAAAAAAGGTCACTGAAGCCAAGGCTGTGCCTGCGATCACCACCACGACCCAGACAGGAACGAGGCCGCCTATCTCATAGACACCATCTGCAAAGGGACAGAAAGGGACCTGGTACCTTCCCAGCTGCCTCAACACCCACTTACAACGGACTGTTTGGATGTCAGGTAGATGCTTGCTATCTGCCCAGCCCTGTCCTAGACATTTCAAGGGGACAGAAAAATTAAAAATGCAGCCTCTGCCCTCAAGTTAGTCACATTTGAAAGACAATAGAGACACACAAAAACGACTCTCTCCAGCCTGTTGCTGTGGAACTAGGATAGGCATGGCTAGAACCACTAACACCATCACCCTCTTCTACCTCCGTGACAGACATCATTAATCAAGCACAATACTTCCATGCAACTGCATTTCCAGGCAGCCCCCTCCAGCCAGGCATTACCAGTGGATGGCATTGCTCCATGAGACGAACCTGACAGTCAAACCCAGCCTCCCCACTAAGAGGTACCCAAGTAAGTCCACTCTATCATCCAATCCATTAACAAATATGAAGGTTCCAGAGGCTTCATATTAAACACCAAAGGGAGATACCCTAAGGTGAGGAGAACACTCTAGAATTCCCCACACATCACCCTTTTCACCACTAGGAGTCGGTACTGGTCTTAAAGACAATGAATGGTTCGAATGCTCATATACCTGCATCAAGACCCTTCTTTTGTTCTTTTCTTAGTCTAGCTCATGGCTCCCAAATGTCAGTGGGCTTAAGAATTATGTGAGAAGGCTGGGCGCAGTGACTCATGCCTACAATCCCAGCACTTTGGGAGGCCCCGGCGTGCAGATTGCTTGAGCCCAGGAGTTCAAGACCAGCCTGGGCAACATGGTGCGACCCCACCTCTACAAAAAATACAAAAATTAGACTGGGCGCAGTGGCTCACACCTGTAATCCCAGCACTTGGGGAAGCTGAGGCGGGCAGATCACCTAAGGTCTGGAGTTCGAGACCAGCCTGGCCAAGGTGGCAAAACCCCGTCTCTACTAAAAATACAAAAATTAGCCGGGGGTGGTGGCACACACCTGCAGTCCCAGTTACTCAGGAGGCTAAGGCAGGAGAATCACTTGAACCCAGGAGGTGGAGGTTGCAGTGAGCCAAGATCGCACCACTGCACTCCAGCTTGGGCAACAGAGTAAGACTCCATCTCAAAAAAAAAAAAAAACCAAATTAGCTGGGTGTGGTGGTGGGCACCTCTGGTCCCAGCTACTTAGGAGGCTGAAGTGGAAGGATCACTTGAGTCCCGAGAGGTGGCAGTTGCAGTGAACCTAAATTGCACCACTGTACTCCAGCCTGGGCAACAGAGTGAGATCTTGTCTCCAAAAAAAAAAAAAAAGTTATGTGAGTGGGCGAAATACACAAATTTGTATACACAATACGTTATGAGTGATTGTCAAGGGGGATTTTTTTTTTTTTTTTTTTTTGAGATAGGGTCTCGTTCTGTCAACCAAACTGGAGTGCACTGGCACAATCACAGCTCACTGCAGCCTCAAACTCCTGGGCTCAAGCCATCCTCCCACCTCAGCTTCCTGAGTAGTGGGGACTGCACATGTGTGCCACTGTACCCAGCTCCTGAGATAATTTTGCTAGCATGGGATTTTTACCTCAGTGCTGGCTTTGGATCCAGACGCCTGGGTTGGAAGCCCTTTCCATGTATTTGCCACTCCTGTGCTAGAGAAATTTGAGGAGGTGGCTGGGGCGTGAAGACACTGAGGATCTGAGCTGAGTGTTAAGCAGAGAGGAGTACAAGGACTCTGTGGGAAGAGGGGAGTTAGGTAAGATGGAATCAAGCAGACCTGCACCAGGAATAGCACAGAAAAGGCTGTAGGAGGCAGCTGGCTCAGAGTCTCAGAGGCCTCGGCCAGGTATGGTGGCTCATACCTATAATCCCAGCACTTTGGGAAGCTGAGGCGGGCGGATCGCCTGAGGTCAGGTGTTCAAGACCAGCCTGGCCAACATGGTGAAACCCCATCTCTACCAAAAATACAAAAATCAGCTGGGCATGGTGGCGGGTGCTTGTAGTCCCAACTACTCAGAAGGCTGAGGCAGGAGGATTGCTTACCCTGGAGGTGGTGGTTGCAGTGAGCCGAGATTGTGCCACTGCACTCCAGCCCGGGTGACAGAGTGAGATTCTGTCTCAAGAAAAACAAAGAAAAATATCAAATGTAATAGTATAGAGTAAGAGAAAAATTGGAAAGACGGTCTGTGAATGACTGATGTGTGCGAATCACTCTTTTAAGAAGCCACAACACATACAAAAATTAGTCAAGCGTGGTGGCAGTTGCCTGTAATCCCAGCTACTTGGGAGGCTGAGGCAGGAGAATCGCTTGAGTCCTGGAGGTGGAGGTTAGAGTGAGCTGAGATCGCGCCACTGTACTCGGGCCTGGGTGACAGTCAGACTCCATTTCAAAATAAGATAAAATTAAAATAAATAAATAAATAAAGATGCCACACCGCTTGTGAAAGCAAGTCCCTGGATTTGCCCTGGCCTGAAAAGGCAAGGCTTCCCCGCTCCGTAGAGAATGGATGAAGAATGGAGGACTGTGATGAACCAGATGGCCCTAGGGGGTGGCCCTTTTCAGCTCTGAGTCACTATCAATCACCTCTCCTCCTATCTCCTTCCCTCTATGCCTGCATCCTCCCACAAACCAGGGGAGAAATTCACAGGGAATGTGGCAAGGAGGCTGTTTCATCCCGATGGAGTTTCATCCTGACTCTGTTATAGCGCACAACACCACGCCCAGCCAGGCATTTGCACCAGAGTCCTACTCCCACCTCCAGGCAATGCCCCGGGGCTGAGGGGGAGGAGCCTAGATGATAGGAAACAGACAGCATGAGATACTAAAGTTAGACAACAGGAAGAAACCTGGGTAGCAGGAGTTAGAAGACGTCAGACAAGCCTGAGCATTTCCTTGGCCAGAGCAGGGCAAGAAAGAAAAGGACATTCTGGGGCAGATGGGAAAATTCAAATGCCAGTGGGGACCAGCCAGGTCACACAAACGAGGGAACACAAATGAGGGAAGGAAGCTCAGCCCAGAGCACCCAACAGGCAATGGAGGGGACTGTGATGATTCAGGCCGCAGGCACCCCATAGGGGGTGCCCCTTCTCTGCTCCAGCCAGTTTTGCCTTCAGGAATGTGGCCCAGATCTTGAGAAGCCAAAATCCAGATTTTAACGTAAAATCCCCCAAATTTTAAATGCAGGCAAACAAGCCAGAGGACTGGATTTGGCCCTGGGGTCACCTGTTTTGCAGCCTCCATCTGGGGCCAGCAAGATTGGATCAACTGACTGCAGGCGGTCCCCTGGGTGAACTTCCCGGCTGGTGTCCCTTATGGCACAAGCACATAGTAAGTGCCTGCTGTATATCCAGGTTTCTGCCTCTAGCCCAAACCTCCCTCATGTGGTTGAGAAGAAAACTCCACCATGCATGGTGGCTCATGCCTGTAATCCCAGCATTTCGGAAGGCCAAGATGGACGGATCACTTGAGGTCAGGAATCTAAGACCAGCCTGCCCATCATGGTGAAATCCTGTCTCTACGAAAAATACAAAAATTAGTCGGGCATGGTAGTGCACGCCTGTAATTCCAGCTGCCAGGGAGGCTGAGACAGGATGATCACTTGAACCCGAGAGGCGGAGGGAGGCTGCAATGAGCTGAGATTGTGCCACTGTACTCCAGCCTGGGTGGAAGAAAAGTCCAGAACGTGGGAAGGAGGTGGAAAGTGGGTTGGCCCGGGGTAGGGGATACTCACAGGTCCCCGACTGCAGGGTTAGGACCACAACCAGGGGGCTGATAACCAGATGCAGACAGTTGAGGGGCCGTTTCCAGTTCCGGTCATCCTTGTCCGGGTCCACGACAGGGACTGTGAGAAGCAGCAGGAACTCCACAGGCAGCTGTGAAGGGGGCAAAGGTGGGAGGGTGTCGGTAGGGAAGCCTGAATCCCAGCCGCCACAGACGGACTTCAGTGACTCAAGAGCTCCCGCCCTTGCTGAAGCACCGACTGTGTGTGGGTCCCAGGCTAAGCGCCCGGTTGCCTCTGGCTACTGGGACAAATGACCACAAACAGAGCGACTGTCAATAGCACAAATGTATTCTTGGACAGTTCTGGAGGGCAGAAGTCCTGAAGTCAAGTTGTTAGCAGGGCTGTTCCTTCTGGAAGCTCTAGGGGAGAATGAGGGTCCTTCCAGCTTCCAGGGGCCGCCTGCCTTCCTGGCCCCACATCATTCCACCCTGTGCTCCTGTCGCCACTTCTCAGTCTCTGACTCTGACCCTCCTGCCTCCCTCTTTCCCTGTGCCAATTCCTGTGATGACACTGGGCCCACTGGATATAAGCCAGGCTCATCTCAAGATCTTTAATCACATCTGCAAAGGTCTTTCTGCCATAAAGGTAACATATTCCCAGGTTTCAGAGGTTAGGATATGGATGTCTTTGGGGGCCACTAGAGGGCAGAGCCCCAGGTCAAGTCATCAGCCAAGCTCCATGCCTCAGTTTCCCCATCAAATCCTAAGTCATGTATTCTGAGAGGGTCTCAGTGGACCCCATGCCCTCCCCCTCATAGAGCTGGAGAGGGTAGCGTGACCTTTGTCTTGCCGCTCTCACAAGGCTGTGAGCCTAGCTCCAGGACCCCTCCTACCTTGAAGACCTTGAGGGCTTTCCAGTATGCTGACTTCCTTCTCCACTTCATGTAATCCAGGGGATTGAGGGCCCGGGCCAAGATCTGAGCCGTGGTCTCCTGGTAGAAGAACAGTGGCCGGTACTCGTCACCTGTGTGCAGGGGGTCGGGTGGTGAGGTGTGCCTACAGCTGGCTTCGTCTCCAGGAAACCTTCCCTGCTCCATCCCACCAGTCCTCCCAGCCCTAGGGGAGGAGGCAAAGCCCAGCACCCAGCAGAGGGCAGACAACCCTGGCCCTTGGCTCACCTGAGCTGCAGTGAGAGGTGGGGCCAATGTGGAGCCTCATTCCTGGAGCCCAGGTCTTGAAGGGACCCATCTTTCCACCCCCAGCCTTTCCCTGTTACCCCCACCCCAGCTGGGCACAGGGCATGGACTCACCGTAGTCATAGCTGTTGCTATTAGAAGATACCCGGTCCTCCTCGGAGTCTGAGAGGATCTCTGTAGGAGAGAGGCCCAGCTACATACAGAACCCAGACCATTCTCAAGGGAGCACACTGGGACAGAGCAGGTTTAGGGATGCAAGTGTTCAGGCCATCTTATTTACTTAGTTATTTGGGACAGGATCTTCGTCTGTCACCCAGGCTGGAGTGCAGTGGCATGATCATGGCTCACTGCAGCCTCGACCTCCTGGGCTCACTCTATCCTCCCACCTCAGCCTCCCGAGTAGCTGAGACTATGCCCAGCTAATTAAAAAAAATTTTTTTAGAAAAATTTTTTTGCTATGTTGGCCAGGCTGGTCTCAAACTCCCGACCTCAGCTGTCTACCCGCCTCAGCCTCCCAAAATGATGGCATTACAGGCAGGGGCCACTGCGCCCAGCCATGTCCAGGTCCTCTCTATTTTGGATTTCTAGCAGTCTGCATGCATGCTCAGGAATTCTTACACAGTGAAAAAGTCTAACTCATCAAACGTGGCCAAATGTAAGCATGCAGCTAAAATGCTAAAGTTAATAGGGGCATTCGAAGACACAACTCAAACATTTATTGACTTCAGTGCTGTCCTTTTCAGAATCTGGAACCTATATTATTTTTCTCTTCTCAGGAGGCCTGTGGATGCTGAGAGGCCTGAGACCTGTAAGGAGGGGCCTGAAAGGAAAATGGCCCACCTCGAGTGAGAAGTCAGTCAGCTCTAGCCCTGATTCTGCCTCTGAGTACGCTGCGTGTGTGTTACGTATCTGTGTTCATGTATTTGTTTGTGCGTGTGTCCATGTATTTGTATATGTGTGTTGTATAGGTGCGTGTATTTGTGTATGTGTACTATGTGCTGCGTATTTGTGTGTGCATGCATTTGTGTTGTGTGTGTATGAATTTGTGTATGTATATGTTGTGTATTTGTGTGCATTTATGTTTTTGTGTGTGTTGTGTATGTGCATGCATGTATTTGTGTTGCGTGTGTTGTGCATGTATCTGTGTTGCATATGTGTGTGCTGTGTATATACATATTTGTATATGTGTGTGTTGTGTGTGTGCATGTATTTTTGTGTGTTGGAAGCATTATGTGAACACAAATATGTGTGTCCACATATTTGTATATGTGTGTGCATGTATCTGTATGTGTGTAGAATGTGTGTTCATATATTTGTGTGTGTTGTATGTGCATGAGTTTGTATGTGTTGTGTATCTGTGTATGTGTGTGAATGTATTCATATAGTGTTGTACGTTTGTGTGTGTACATGTTGTGTATGTGTGCATGTATTTGTGTGTCGCATGTGTGTGCGCATGTATTCGTATGTGTGTTGCGTATGTGTGTGCATGTATTTGTATACGTGTATGTGTACGGGTTTGTATCTGCATATGTATGTGTGTATATTGTGTGTGTGGGTTGTATATGTGTGTGCATGTATTTGTATATGTGTGTGTGTATATGTACACATATCTGTGTGTGGGTTGTATATGTGTGTGCATGTATTTGTGTATGTGTGTGTTGTGTATGTGTGCATGTATTTGTCAATGTATATGTTGGGTATACGTGTGTGCATGTATGTGTGCACGTACATGAGTTGTGTATTTGTGTATGTGTGTGCATGTATGTGTGCATGTATTTATAGATGGGTGTGAGTTCTGTATGTATGCTGGGTGCATGTGTGTGTGCGTGTATTTGTGTATATGACTATGTTTGAATATTACTGATTTCTTTGTATTTATTTTTTATTTCTCAGTGTCCCTGTCACGGCAGCATTTGGGTTTTACCCTGAAAGTGGTGGGAAACATCAGAGCAGGGAGCAGTGGCGATTCTTAGAGAGATGGCCCTGGCAACTGCATAGAGGAGGAAGGAGTGCACTTGAGCCAGTAGGCGATGAGGAGGCTCATGGGCACTAGTGGAAGCATGGAGGCGGGACCTCAGCAGAATGAGTAGAAAAAGCATGAAGAGGAGATGAGCTTGGTGGGGACAATGGCCTCAAGAGACCCACGGTAGCAGTGAAGGGCACAGAGGCTCCCAGTCCCCACTGGTCCTCTCTGGAGTCCGATGCAGACTCTTACCTGGAGTAACTGGCATGGAGTAGACCAGGGATCCTCTCCGTTGCCATCGGTAGATCCAGGTGCAGAGAATCACAGTGACCACATAGAACACATACAAGCCCAGGTAACCTGCAGATAGGGTGGTGCAGGCCGTCACCAAGTGGTGTCCTGGCTACAGACCCAGAGAACAAAGGCTGGCAGTTCTATCTATCACTGGTGCATTTTAGCGGTGGCAATCTGTGTTAGCCCAGCCTGGTACCGGTGGGTAAATGGTCTTTTCCTTGAGCTCCCCAATCCTTCCTCCCACCTTCCAGGACCATCTCCCTTCCTGTCTCCCTTGCAATTGAGGAGGAAACGCCAGGCACACAGAGTGACCTCCAGGACCCTATTCAAGCGCTAAGGGTAGGTGTCCCACTCTGTGCCCTGGAAGGAGGCAGCCCTGCAGCTCTGGCTACAACTAGGTTCAGCCAACAGGAGGCCAGACAGGAAATCAGAAGCAGCGGGAGAGAGTTTGGAGTGTTTCTTCCTACTCCCTCCCTGTTGTGTGTCTCTGGTAGGGCCTGCAACCCTCTTCAGTATAGCTCCAGGCCTTCAGCCCTCCAGCTCTCACTGGGCCCCACCACTCCATTCCCTGCCCCTTTTGCCACGGGGGATAGGTGTGGTCACAGCTCCCACTGTTGCTGGCCCCTGGGTATCTCGCAATTCAGTGTCCCTTGTTGGTTTCGTTATCCTTCTGCACAAATTGTCCCTCCATTCATACCCCTTGAACCATCTGAATGGAACATGTATGCTGTCACGATCCAGGTGGCCCCAGTTAGCATCCCACCTGTACTGCTTGTTAAAATTGGAAATTATGAAAAAAAAATTTTTTTGAGACAGAGTCTTGCTCTGTTGCCCAGGCTGGAGTGCTGTGGCACAATCATGGGTCACTGCAGTCTCGAACTCCTAGGCTCAAGGGATCCTCCTGCCCTAGCTTCTAGAGTAACTGGGGCCACAGGAACGCTCTACTACCATGCCCAGCTAAGTTTTTTCTTTTTTGTAGAGATGTAGTCTCACTATGTTGCCCAGGCTGGTCTCAAACTCCTGAACCAAAGTGATCCTCCTGCCTCAGACTCTCAAATTGCTGGGATGATAGGCCATCACGCCTGGCCAAAAAATTGTGAAACTTTTGAATACTTCCTGCCCAGCCCCCAGCTCTGCTGGGCCTCTTTGGTTATGTGACCCACATGTTCCCATTTTTGCGCAAGCCAGCTTGAGGAGGGTTTCTGTCACTTGTAATCAAATCAAGCCCCCCACTGACCACCCCTCACATCTCTCTGTCCCAGGCACCTCCTAAACCTCCTGCCCATCAGCCCTGGGATCTCCCTCCTGAGCCCCACAGCTGCTCACCCAGAGCCCATGCCATCGTGACCCTGCCACGGAAGAGCATGATGAAGGTCAGGAACACAGCCACCATGTAGAAAACGATGTCCCTGAAGAAGGGCCTGGAGGCAGCCATGAAGGGGTGTAGGATGGTGATGCCTCCGGCCACCACTGTGGTAACCAGCACGCCAGCGCCTGGGGAGAGGAGGTCAGAGCTCAGTCACCCTGCACCCTCTCCTGCTGCTTCTCCCACCCCCCTCACTGGGGCTGTTCTCACCAAACAGTGCCCCAAGGGCCAGGCCGGCTGTGTGCGGGTCGGAGAAGGCCACCAGGGCACTGAAGATGTCAGGTGCACCATTCCCAAATGCCAGGAAGGTGACGCCATGTGGGGAGCATGTCAAGGCAGGCCAGGATCACAGCTGCAGCCCACCCAGGCCTTCCCTGGGCCACGAGCCACAACCCTATCCCCCAGCCTCCCCACAACTGCCCTCCCTCCAGGGTGCAGGACACTGGACAAAAGGATACTGCCACGTTGTGGGAGAGCTTGAGCGTGGTGGAAATGGCCGACAAGTTGGGGCAGAAACTACGGAGAAAAAGCAGACAGGAAACATTTCCATAGTGACTGGCCCCGGACCCCTATCCTTCCCCCAAACCCAGGGTGAGCGGATGTCAGCCTCCTGGAACCCCTCCTCCCATTGATAAGCCAGACCGGAGCCCAGAGCCAAACTCACAACTTGGCCGCGGTGACTCCCAGAATCAGAAACAAGTAGAGCAGCCAGGAAACCTGGGTAGGGAGCCGGCGGGGAGGAGAGAGTCAAGTCCAGCTGGGGACACCAGCCCCTCTCACCAGCCCCCCGGGGCAGGGCCTCACGTAGAGGGTGACAGCCAGAGGGAGGAGGTTGGGAGGGAAGTGGCAGAAGATGCCTTCCAGGTAGTCCAGGTAGCCCCCATCACTGTGGCAGTCGGGGTTGGTCCGGATGAAGTCACAGCGGTCAGAGACATTCAGGCCACACACCTTGCGACACTGTAGGAAGACAGGGAGGGGGACATCGGGGGCAGAGACCTCCCTGAGGACTGGACTAGGCCCATCTAAGCAGCTAAACATAACGTCCCTTCAGCCTGGTCTCCAAGGCCACTATACCCTCTGGGTGCCAACTATGTATGCACTTTTAATTTAAAAAATAAACGTCTGGGCCGGGTGCGGTGGCTGAAGCCTGTAATCCCAGCACTTTGGGAGGCCGAGACGGGCAAATCACGAGGTCAGGAGATCGAGACCATCCTGACTAACACGGTGAAACCTCGTCTCTACTAAAAAATACAAAAAACTAGCCGGGCGAGGTGGCGGGCGCCTGTAGTCCCAGCTACTCGGGAGGCTGAGGCAGGAGAATGGCGTGAACCCGGGAGGCGGAGCTTGCAGTGAGCTGAGATCCGGCCACTGCACTCCAGCCTGGGCGACAGAGCGAGACTCCGTCTCAAAAACTAAATAAATAAATAAATAAATAAATAAATAAATAAACGTCTGCTTGAAATTGACACAAGTAATTCATGAATACATATTTGTTTTTTTAAAAAAAAATACATAAAGATTTCTAAATTCCACTTTCTTATCCCTGCCCTCCGTAATCCCCCCACTGCAGTGGTCCCACCATAATTAGTTTGAAGCACATCCTTACAGACATTTCTCAGATCAATTACATTTGTATACATACCTTATTACACACTTTGTTTTGTTTAACAGAAATGGATCCATCCCAAATCTCTTGTTTCTACAATTTGCTTTTACCATTTTATATATATATATAATATTAATATACCTTAATACACATAATAAAATTCAAAATATACTATAGTGATTTCTATATGTGAAGCATAGTGCTAAGAGCTTAAAATGTACCTCAATTAATCTGTACAATAATTCTATGATGACTGGGGGCAGTGGCTCATGCCTATAATCCCAGCACTTTGGGAGGCTGAGGTGGGAGGATTGCTTGAGCCCAGGATTTCAAGACCAGCCTGGGCAACATAGCAAGACCCCATCTCTGCAAAAAAAATAAATAAAAAATTAGCTAGGCATGGTAATGTGCACTTGTAGTCTCAGCTACTCAGGAGACTGAGGTGGGAGGCTCACCTGAGCCCGGGAGGTTGAGGCTGCAGTACCGTATTTAGCCTGGGGAATAGAGTGAGATCTTGTCTCAAAAAAAAAAAAAAAAAAAAGTGTATCTCAATTACTCTGCACAACAATCTGCGAGGAAGGAACTATTATCATGCCCATTAAACAGAAAAGGAGACTGAGACAATGTCCGTGTGCACTCAGTGGGAGGGTCAGTGTTGGAACCCAGGCAGTTTGAGGCTCTAGAGCCCATTGTTCTCCCCTGCCTCCCCGCAGTCTTTCACTGCAGCAGAGTATTTTGTACTATGGGTGATACATCACTGAGGTAAGCATTTCCCTTCTGGGCATTTGGGGAGGCCTAATTTTTCAATATAGCCAACGAACTTCCTCACACATGATTCTCTGAGCACATGTGAGAAAAATGTTGTCAGAGAGGATCTGAGAAGTAAAAGTGCTGAGTCAGAGGGTATCCTGATCTGGGTTCCTCCAGATGCTGACTCAGAGACAAAGATTAAGAGGGACATAGTATGTTTGGGAGAGCTAAGGAACACAAACATAGAGAAAGGGAAGTAGGCCCAGGTGCGGTGGCTGACGCCTATAACTGCAGCATTTTGGGAGGCCAAGGCTGCAGGATCACTTGACCTCAGGAGTTCGAGACCAGCCACGGCAAAACCCCACCTTACAAGAAATACAAAAAAATTAGCTGGGCTTGGTGGCATACACCTGTAGTCCCAACTACTCAGGAGAAGGAGGTAGGAGGAGCACCTGAGCCTGAAAGGTCGAGGTTGCAGAGAGCTATGATTGTGCCACTGCACTCCAGCCTGGGTGACAAGAGTGAGACCCTGTCTCAAAAAAAAAAAAAAAAAAAGAAATAGAAGAAAAGAAGTGGTACAGAGAAGGGATAGCTGCCAATGAAGGCTGGGTTGAGCCAGTTACCACCACCATGAGCTTAATCAGGAGGCAAGGGAGCTGGGGTATTTATATACCAACTCCCATCAGCCACTGGGTGAGGACTGCTAGATGGAGGTTTTAGTTCCCCAACACCTCTAGCCTACTATGCTTATAAGTGGTTCTAGAACAATAAACTGGCAACTGGAAGTCAACAAAAGCCCAACAAAATAATACAGTCCAAAAGAAATGGTCAAGACCCTTACAGGGGATCTTGAACATTGCTGGATTTTGCCAAAATGCCCTGGCCGAGCTCTACCTATATACACTCCCACCAGGAATGGGAAAAGCAATTCTCATAAGCCTGCACCAACACTGGCTATGAGCAGCTTTATTCAGATCAATGTGATAGGAATGTCATTGTTTAACTGCAAGTCTAGCCAGGTGTGGTGGCTCATGCCTGTAATCCCAGCATGTTGGGAGGCCGAGGTAGGTGGATTACTTGAGGTCAGGAATTCATGACCAGCCTGGTCAACATGGGGAAACCCCATCTCTACTAAAAATACAAAATTTAGCTGGGCGTGGTGACATGCACCTGTAGTCCCAGCTACTCCAGAGGCTGAGGCAGGAGAATCACTTGAACCCAGGAGGCGGAGGTTGCAGTGAGCCGAGATTATACCATGGCACTCCAGCCTGGGTGACAAAGTGAGATCCCATCTCAAAACAACAACAACAACAAAAAAAGTTAAGACAGTAAATTTTAGGTTGTGTGTATTTCATTATAATTTTTTAAACACTTTGTCAAACCACAGTTCCACCTCCTCCACAAGCCCTCTCTGAACTCCCACCAACACCAGACTGGAAGTGAGATTTCTTATCTCTGAGCCTCTGGCCTTCTCACCAATTTTTGCTAAGAGTTCTGCCCACCATACAGTATCCCCTGAGCAGAGACTGAAACCTCCCAGCCATGCCCCAACTCCTCAATCTTTCTACAGTGCCCCGTCCTCAGAAAGCACATGCCAGTGGGGAAGACAAAATCCATGGCCCGGTAAACTGGCTCACACCTGTAATCCCAACACTTTGGGAGGCTGAGGCAGGAGGATCACTTAAGCCCAGGAGTTTGAGACCAACTGGGGTAACACAGTAAGACCCCATTGCTACAAAAAAAATTTAAAAATGAGCCAGGGATGGTGGCACACGCCTGTGGTCCCAGCTACTTCGGAGGCTGAGGTGAGAGGATTGCTTGAGTCTGGGAGGTTGAGGCTGCAGTGAACTATGATGGCACCACTGCTCTCCAGCCTGAGTGACAGAGCAAGCTCCATCTCAAAAAAAAAAAAACTTTTTTGAGATCAGGACAACCTGAGCATAATACCCACTCAGCCACTCAGATTTTTTTTTTTTTTTTTTTTTTTTGAGACAGAGTCTCGCTCTGTCGCCCAGGCTGGAGTGCAATGGCACCAATGGCACAATCTCGGCTAACTGCAACCTCTGCCTCTTGGGTTCAACTGATTCTCCTGCCTCAGCCTCCTGAGTAGCTAGGACTACAGGTGCCCACCAACACGCTCAGCTAATTTTTGTATTTTTAGTAGAAATGGGGTTTTGCCACGTTGGCCAGGCTGGTCTTGAACTTCTAACCTCAAGTGATCTACCCGCCTTGGCCTCCCAGAGTGCTCGGATTACAGGTGTGAGCCACCATGCCCAGCCCCTTTTTCTCCTTTGAGACAGAGTCTCCCTCTGTCGCCTAGGCTGGAGTACAGTAGTGCAATCTTGGCTCACTGTAACCTCCACTTAATGGGTTCAAGTGATTCTCCTGCCTCAGCCACCTGAATACCTGGGACTACATGCAAGCAACATCACACCTGGCTAATTTTTGCATTTTGGGTAAGGATGGGGTTTCACTGTGTTGGCCAGGCTGGTCTTGAACTCGTGACCTCAAGTGATCCACCTAACTCAGCCTCCCAAAGTACTGGGATTACAGGTGTGAGCCTCCGCGCCCAACCAGCTCCACCGTCTGTAGCAATTCCCTTCCTCTCTTTGAGCTTCAGTCTCATTAGTAAAACGGGACTAATTATACCAATCCCATTGATAAAGAAATCAAATGAGATTACAGATGTTCAAATTTGCCCTCCTCAAAGACTGTCCATGTAAAGTAGCTATTACCCCATCTCCACTATTAACACCCAGTTTTCTGCATTCATAGAAGTTATCACAATCTTTATTTTGTTCATTTCCTTGTTTACTGAATTTTATTATTTTAGAGACAGGGTGCTTTGTCACTCAGGCTGGAGTGCAGTGGGGCAATCATGGCTCACTTCAGCCTCGAACTCCTGGGCGCATGTGATCCTCCTGCCTTTGCCTCCCAAGTAGCTGGGACTACAGACATACACTACCACACCCAGTTAATTTTTTAAAAAATATTTTTTGTAGAGATGGAGGTGTCGCTACGTTGCCTAGGCTGGTCTCGAACTCCTGGCCTCAAACCATCCTCCCACCTCAGCCTCCCAATGTGCTGGGATTATAGGCATGAACCACCAAACCTGGCCTGAATTTTTTTTTGTCTGCATTCTTGTATTTGCCCTGAGACTGGCCCATAGTAGGGGCTTAATACATTTGAGTTAATGGCTGTTTGAATGACTAAGTGATTTCGTGTAGTCTTTCCAACACTCCTGTGAGGCAAATGGCATGATTCCCCTTTAACACATGGGTAAGCCAAGGGTCAGCAAACGTCGGCCCCTGGACCACATCCAGCCCGCCATCTGGTTATGCACAGCCTGCAAGCCAAGAATGATTCTTACATGTTTAAATGGTTGGGAGACATTAAGTCAAAAGAAGAATTTTCCATGACATATAAAATTATAGAAAATCCAAATTTCCATGTCCATAAATATTTTACTGGAGCACAGCCACACCCATTCATTGACGTACAATCTGTGGCTGCCTGGGCACTGTGAGAGCACTGAGTAGTTGTAGAAACCATGCGGCCCACAAAGTTGAAAATATTTACTGTCTAGTTCCTATTCGTTTCTTTTCTCTTTCTCGCTTTCCTTTCCTTCCTTTTTCTCTTTCTTTCTCTCTCTCTCTCTTTCTCTCTTTCTTTCTTTGACGGAGTCTTGCTCTGTTGCCCACGCTGAAGTATAGTGGTCAGATCTCAGCTCACTGTGACCTCTGCCTCCTGGGTTCAAATGATTATCCTGCCTCAGCCTCTGGAGGAGCTGGGATCACAGACATGTGCCACCACGCCTGACTATTTTTTTATTTTTAGAAGAGAAGGGGTTTCACCATGTTGGCCAGGCTACTCTCAAACTCCTGGCCTCAAGTGATCCCAAAGTGCTGCCTCAGCCTCCCAAAGTGCTGGGATTACAGGTGTGTTCAGTGTGCCTGGTCTCTTTTTTCTCTCTCTCTCTTTTTTTTTTTTTCAGACAAGGTCTCACTGTTGTCCAGGCTGGAGTGCAGAAGCATGAGTATAGCTCCCTGCAGCCTCAAACTCTTGGGCTTAAGGAATTCCCCTGACTTCAACCTCCTAAGTGGCTGGAGCTACAAATGTGAGCTCACACCCGCCCTACTATCTGGCTCTTTACAGAAAAAGCCTGTGCCCCAGGCTGGAGTGATGGTGTGCACATCCCAACCCAGGCTTGGGAATCTCCATCAACTATTCCCACCAAAAAATGCAGAAGCAAGTCTCAAGTTCCTGTCCTGAGATTCCCTTATCCCATCCCCAGCTCCCACCCAAAAGCAAAAGTCAGCTGGGCTCCTTCCATACTGCTGGGGGAAGGGTTTCAGTCTTGCCCTAAGCCTGGGCCTGTGGCTTTGCTGGGGCCCAGGAATTTCCCAGGGAGATAAAGTCACCGAAGGGGTTTCTGATAAAGAGGGTCCTGCCCAGCACAAGGAGGGAGGACACTAAATGGGGGCCAGGGAAGCAGGCAGGCTGCCATTTCCTCCTCTGGGAAGAACAATAATAATCATATTGGGAGGCAGTACAGCTCCCCCTACTGAGCCTCCTCTCTCATGAAACTGCCTGGTTGAAATTCTAATTTGCATCCTTCGAGTTGAGTGATCTTGGGCAAGTAAATTAACCTCAGTTTTCTCCTCTGAACAATGGGGGCAATAATACCCACATGCCTAGATAAGAACGGGATAAGGACAGGGAGGCCAGGCATGGTGGCTCACATCTGTAATCCCAGTGCTTGAGGCCATGAGTTTGAGACCAGCCTGGCCAACATGGTGAAACTCCATCTCCACTAAAAATATAAAAATTAGCTGGGCGTGGTGGCGTGCGCCTGTGTTCCCAGCTACTCAGGAGGCTGAGGCTGGAGAATCACTTGAACCCAGGAAGAGGAGGTTGCAGTGAGCCGAGATCACACCATTGCACTCCAGGCTGGGCAACAGAGTGAGACTCTATCTCAAAAAAAAAAGAAAAAAAAAAAAAAGGCTGGGCACAGTGGGTCACACCTGTAATCCCAGCACTTTGGAAGGCGAAGGCAGGTGGATCACCTGAGGTCAGGAGTTTGAGACTAGCCTGATCAACATGGTGAAACCCTGTCTCTACCAAAAATACAAAAAGTTAGCCGGGCATTGTGGTGGGTGCCTGTAATCGCAGCTACTTGGGAAGCGGAGGCAGGAGGATCGCTTGAACCTGGGAGGCGGAGGTTGCAGTGAGCCAAGATCATACCATTGTACTCCAGGCTGGGCAACAGAGTGAGACTCTGTCTCAAAAAAAAGAAAAAAAAAAAAAATAGGCTGGGCGCAGTGGGTCACACCTGTAATCCCAGCACTTTGGGAGGCGGAGGCAGGTAGATCACCTGAGGTCAGGAGTTCGAGACCAGCCTGACCAACATGGTGAAACCCTGTCTCTACTAAAAATACAAAAAGCTGGGTGTGGTGGCAGGCACCTGTAATCCCAGCTACTTGGGAAGCTGAGGCAGGAGAATCGCTTGAACCTGGGAGGCGGAGATTGCAGTGAGCTGAGATTGCGCCATTGCACTCCAGCCTGGGCAACAAGAGCGAAACTACGTCTCCAAAAAAAAAATAAAAAAAGGTTGCATTATCATCATCTAAGTTTTAATTATTTATTTATTTATTTTTGAGACAGGTTCTGTCTATGTCACCCAGGCTGGAGTGCAGTGGCATGATCACAGCTCACTCCAGCCTCAACCACCCAGGCTCAAGCAGTCTCCTACCTCAGCCTCCTGAGTAGCTGACACCACAGGTGTGCATCACACGAGGCTAATTTTTAAATTTTTTGTTGAGAAGGGGTCTCGCCATGTTGGCCAGGCTAGTCTCAAACTGCTGGGCTCAAGCGATCCTCCCGCCTTGGCCTTCCAACGTGCTGGGATTACAGGGATGGGCCACCAAGCCTGGCCAAAAATTTTTCTCTCTTAAACAATGCTTGAATTCATCCCTTCCTTCCATCTCCACCACCACGAAGAACAATTACAGAGGTTCTCATTCGGCCTCTTACCCCCAATCTTACCAGAGGGGCTCTTTCTAAAGTGCTCCCTCCTCCAGCTGCTGAAGAGCCCTCCTTTGCCTGTTTTTGGTCCCTGTGTTCTGCCCTTGTCAGTCTCCAGTAAAGCTCGTCTGGTCAGCTGTCAGGTCCTGGAATGCCCAGACCCTCCTGGCATTGGTCCAGCTTTTGCACATGCTGTTCCTTCTGCTTGGTGCCACGGCTCCTTTCGTTCTAGTTAATCCACGTTCACCATCCAATTCTTGGTCCCAGGACACTTCTTGCAGGAAGCCCTCCCTGACTACTCCCAGCCTAGTAGGCCCTCCCAGTTACTTTTTATTTTTTTTCCTTTTTTGAGATGGAGTCTCACTCCATCACCCAGGCAGGAGGGCAGTGGTGTGATCTCAGCTCACTGCAACCTCTACCTCATGGGTTCAAGAGATTCTCCTACCTCAGCCTCCCGAGTAGCTGGGATTACAGGTGCCCACCACCATGCCCAGGTAATTTTTGTATTTTAGTAGAGATGGTTTTGCTATTTTGGCCAGGCTGGTCTCGAACTCCTGGCCTGAAGTGATCCACATGCCTCAGCCTCCCAAAGTGCTGGGATTACAGGTGTGAGCCACCATACCCAGGCAGGATCATAGACTTGTTTATCTGTCCCTCCCACCAAAGTCTCGCACAGTGCCTGGCAGAGCAGGCCCTCCTAACAGTCGTGCTGCACACTGTGCTGGGCATCATCTCACTCATTCAGTCTTCATCAGAGACCCAGGAGGTTGGCACGATTATTTCCACTTCACAGATGAGAAAACTGAGGCACAGAGAGGCAAAGTGGCACACAGCCCACCACTGAGAAGTGGCTCCAAACTCAGCTCCACCTGCTAAAAGTTACCTGCTACAGCTCCTGAGGAAACTGCCCAACTGGGCAGGGGCAGCCTCCATTTCCTGCCCTCTCACTATCTTCCTCCCCTCCCTCCTCCCTGTCCTCGGGGTCAGCCAGGGAGGATGCGGGATGTCACCCCATCTCGCTGACAGCAGAATGAGTCAGCAAGGCAGCTCCCCCAAATCTGGCCTCCCAAATCACATTATTGTACAGTCTGCCTCGCTCCGCCCTCCCCGAGCTGCACAGCCCTCCCCCAGGTCCCTCAGGACCCCTCCCCAGCTCTCTGCTCAAGAGAGACAGAGGAAGGTGGGATTGTTCTGCGTGTGGGGAAGAGGGGGTGACTTCACTTCCTTCCAGTTCTTCCCACCCTCTTTCCTGCATCACTAACTCAGTCCCAGGAAACCCAGAGAGGTGCACACAGGGGTCAGACTGGACGGGAAAGGGTAACAGACTTAATGCCTTGGAATTCTTATAAAAACTTATGTCAGATCACATCTTCCTGTGCTCTAAAGCCTCCCATGGCTCCCACCTTCCTCTCACTGATAGCCAACTCTGCAGTGGTTCCCAGGGCCCTGTATGATCTGGCCCCTGTTCTCTCCTGCCTGGTCTCCCTTCCTTCTCCCTTGTTCACTGTTCCAGCCACTTTGCAAAATCTGTCATTCTGTTCCTGCCCCAGGGCCTTTGCATCTACTGTTCCCGCACTTCCCCTGGATCTTCATAAGCCATTCAGGTCTTGGTCAAAATGTCCTGTCCTCAGGGAGGCCTTCCATGATAGCCTAAGCAGAGCAGCGTCCCCTCCCCCTCACCCTGTGGAATGATTTGTCAACTTGCTTCTCATCCATGACCCCACTAGAGTATAAGCTCCAGGGGGGCAGGGACCAGGTCTCTCTGCTTCCTGCTAACCCCTTAGCACGTGGCACAGGCCCTGGCACACAGTAGGTGCTCAATAAATATTTGTTGCATAATGACTACTTGAAAAGGACCTAAGGTAAGGGGCTGGAGGGGCCTTTCCCAGCCTGCAGGCTCCCTGGATGGTGGGGACTTCCAGAAAGGCAGCTGGCCCATCTGTCCTGGGAGGCGGTGGACTAGAGGGGAAGGGGACAGATTTAGCATGAAGCAGCCAAGAGTTCTCAACCTGGCTCTGCCACTTTCCTCCTGGCCACCTTCACCTCCCTGAACCTCGGAGCCTTCATCTATAGCACCTCCCACCTCATGGGGTTTAGGGGAGGACTTGTGAGCAAAGGGCTGACGTAAGTACTCAATAACTTGGAGAGATTATCTGGCACAATAATCTGGTATGATCTCCCAGTTTTCCTGCCCCCAGGGAGCACGCTCCAAGAGGGGGTACTCAATTTTATAACCACAGTAACCACAAACCACCTTCCCATCTGTAAAATGGGCTTAATTGCCTGTTGCCTGCTTCAGAGGGTGGACTTGAAGGCACTTTGCAGCCTCATAAAGTTGCTGTGGGCGTTGAATGCTCTCAGCCCATCAGTTTGAGTTTGGGATTCCTGCTGAAGAAATGGCGAGAACTCCAGCCCCTGGCAGTTACAGGGGACTCCAGGGGGTCATCTTGAGCAGTCCCCTGCTTTTGTTCCTTCACTCCAGATCCGCTGTGACCTCCTCTGCTCCCCTTACAGACATCAGAGCGGAAAGATGTAAGTTCTCTGTAGCCCGTCTCAGTGGGCTGTGCCCTCCCTGCCCTGGGAGGAAGGCCTCTTGCCTCTAACTCCAGTGTCGTCACTGGTCCTCCTTCAGTGCTCTCCATTCAAATCACAGCACCAGCGGACCCTCAGCTGATCAGGCCAGAAACCTGGAGTCATCCACGACTGCTCTCTTTCTCCCACCACTGGGAGAAAGAGAGAGGCTGGGAGTTCAATACCAGCCTGGCCAACATGGTGAAATCCTGGTTCTACTAAAAATACAAAAAAATTAGCCAGGTGTGGTGGCGTGCACCTGTAATCCCAACTACTCGGGAGGCTGTGCATGAGAATTGCTTGAATCCGGGAGGCAGAGGTTGCAGTGAGCTGAGGTCGCCAGCCTTTGCCTCCAGCCTGGGTATAGAGTGAAACTGTTCTCAAAAAAAAAAAAAATTTGAGTCAGTGGACTAGGAAAGGCAGACCCACCCTCAATCTGGGTGGGTACAATCTAATCAGCTACCAGCACAGCCAGAACAAAAGCAGGCAGAAGAATGTGGAAAGACTAGACTGGCTTGGTCTTCTGGCCTGCATCTTTCTCCTGTGCTGGATGCTTCCTGCCCTCAAACATCAGACTCCAAGTTCTTCAGCTTTGGGACTCTTGGACCTTCAGCCACAGACTGAAGGCTGCACTGTCGGCTTCCCTACTCTTGAGGTTTTGGGATTCAGACTGACTTCCTCGCTCTTCAGCTTGCAGATGACCTATTGTGGGACCTCATCTGTGATCATGTGAGTCAATATTCCTTAAAAAACTCCCCTTTATATATACATCTATCCTATTAGTTCTGTCCCACTAGAGAACTCTGACTAACACAGATTTTGGTACCCTCTGCTTAAAATCTTCCATTGGCTCCCCACTACCGCAAAACAATTCTCACCTCCTAGCCGCAGCCTGTAAGGCCTTTTGTAATCTGCCCGCCATTACCTCTCCATCCTCCTCTCTTAACATTCTTCCTCTCACTTGCTCTGTTCCATCCATTCTAGCCTCCCTGCTATTCCGGGAACACACTAAGCTTGTTCCTGCTCCAGAATCTTTGTACTTGCTGTTCCCTTTGCCCAGAATGCTCTTCCCTGGGATGTCTATGTAGGTGGTTTCCTCTCTCCATTCAGTGGCTTGCCTCAAAGATCATCTGTGACCACTCAATCTGAAATATTTGGAAATGCTTACGCCGTTCCCCCATACCACTTTAGCAATTGTGTGCGGGGCACTTAGCACATCACCACCTGAAATGTATATGCTTACTTCTCTTTTTTTGTTAAGACAGAGTCTTGCTTTGCTGCCCAGGCTGGAGTGCAGTGGCACAATCCTGGCTCACTGCAACATCCACCTCACGGGTTCAAGCAATTCTCCTGTCTCAGGGTTCTGAGGATTACAGGCGTCCGCCACCACGCTCGGCTAGTTTTTGTATTTTTAGGAGATACAGGGTTTTGACACCATAGCCAGGCTGGTCTCGAAATCCTGGCCTCAGCCTCCCAAAGTGTATACATTTACTTCTTGATCTGTCTATTCAGGAGACTGTCAGCTCCTTGAGAGTAGTGAGTTTTGTCTGTGTTGTTCCCTGGTATATCCCAGGCTGTGGTCAGTGCCTGGCACATAGCAGATGCTCAACAGATATTTATCGATTGGAGGAACACAGCCCCATCCAACCCCAGGTTCCTATCAGGATACTCACGTCTACCACGGGGGTCTGGTTCACACCTGAAGCTGGAAATTGAGGGCTCATGTGAGCCCCTGTAGACGAGTCCCTAGCCCCAGACACTGTCTCCGCCATTAGCAGCACACAAAGCACACTCAGTGCCCAGCGCAGATCCAGCCATCTGCCGGCCATCCGCCCCCACGGGGCCTGGCCCTCACTCTCCACTTCCCTTTCTGCAGTAGCTCAGTTCCAAACAGCTGGCGGCTCCAGTGGCCTGCAAGGTGGGAGTGAGAAGGGGGGACAATGTCACTGAAAACCCATGGACCCAGCAAAAGGGGCTGGAAGACTTTCTCAGTTAAGGAACTGCCTTCCTGCCTCCTAGCAGCAAAGGAAAGCTGATGGAGAAACCGTGTTCTGCATAGTCTCACTGGAGGGACCCAAGGCCCTGCCTATTCAGTGCGCAGATCAGATACGCCCTTCTTCCTGAGTCCCCATGAAAACCTACCCTGTCCCACCTGACCCCCAGCCTGAGGCCAGAATGTCAGGGCTGCAAGGGACTAGGGACTTGAACCAAGATTCAGAGTCTCAGGCTTCTGGGGCCAGCTGGGTGACATACATGTGGGAAATGGGCAGTGGGTGGGATTGCAGAAGCCCTCAAAACAAAACAAAACAAAACAAAACAAACTCTACTTCTGGGGTGGACTTGGCCTCTAGGCCACCAGTTCGAGACCTAGAGAGGCTTGCCCACCACATTTTATGGAGCCCACTAAGCAATGCTGTTGTTCTGTGTCTTACAAGGAGCCAAGCTTTACATGGATGACCTCATTCTATCCTCACAACATGCCGAGGGGGATAGCATTACCATTCCATTTCACAGATGAACTAACTGAGGCACAGAGAAGTGAAGCCAGGCTTGTTTCCTCCCTGTACCATGCCTCCCTCATCCAGTCCTCAGAACAATTCTGGAAATGTCACCCCCGCATCCTGCACAACAGGGACAGGGGCTCAGAGGAGTTTTTTTTGTTTTGTTTTTTTGTTTTTTCAGATGGAGGCTTGCTCTGTCACCCAAGCTGGAGTGCAGTGGCACGATCTCAGCTCACTGCAACCAATGCCTCCCAGGTGCAAGTGATTCTCCTGCCTCAGCCTCCTGAGTAGCTGGGATTACAGGCACACACCACCATGCCCAGCTAATTTTTGTATTTTTAATGGAGACGGGGTTTCACCATGTTGACCAGGCTGGTCTCGAACTCTGAGCTTCAAGTGATCTGCCGACCTCGACCTCCCAAAGTGCTGGGAATACAGGCATGAGCCACCATGCCCAGGAGAGGAATTCTGTAACCCGCCGAAGGTCACACAGCAAGAGGGTCACAGAGCCCACAGCCCCTCCGACAGGGAACTTAAGGGCAAGAGGGAAGTGAGTTGCTCAGAGACAGCCGGTTAGCAGTGGGGCTGGGCTGGTCACTACCATGTGCCTCTTCCCTCAAGCCCAGGGCCATAATGGCTTCAATTTATTTCAAAGGAATTAAACTGGAAAAACAAAAGTCCTCAGCAAACTAAATTTCCTGTTTTGGCTTTTTCATGTGTTCTACGGTGAGTATGTCTTATTTTTGCAATCAGGAAACCAAACCCCATAAAACCGTTTTAGTCTTTAAGTCTGCACAGGTGTTTCTCAATGTACTGGCAGCCTGAGGGGAGGGAGAGGAGGTAGGGAGGGGAAGAGAGATCAGAAAGGCACCTGTCCCAGCCACGGTTCCTTACCTGTCCACGGAAGACACGGCCCTTCCTCTTCTGTGGTTCTCCTGAACCCCTCCAAGTGGAGTCCGAGTTACTCTATTTGGCACCAAGTTGAAACAGGACACCCCTGGTTTCAAATTCGTCTCAGCCACTTACTATCTGTGTGGCCTTAAGGATACTTCACCTCTCCGAGCCTCTTATTCCTCATGTGTAAAATGGACACAAATGCTGGCCGACGGGGTATACAATAAGAGCACAATAAATGCTCGCCTCCCTGGTGTCCCCAACACCTGAAGATCAGCATGCGTGTTGTCTCTCTTTGCCGCCGATTTATTTTACTGATTCACTAGTGAGCATTTACTGAGCGTCCTCTGTACACGTGGGCCTATGTCTAGCGCTCGGATGGTCGCCGATCTGCTAAGGGTCTGGGACGGGAAATCGGGGCTGCACTTTCCAGGGAAGAGACCTCAGGAACATTTCCGTGCTCCGTTTCCCGATCCGGACCGAGATTGAGAAGTCGAACTCGGGGCGCCCGGTTCCTCCGGCCTTGCGGGGAGGCGGCTTTTTCTTACTCGGGCCGGGCCTGGGACCCGCAAACTCCGAACCTCGACGTCGCAGGTCCTCGCAGCCTTCCAGGTCCCTGGCCGCCGGCCCGACCTTCCGCCAGCGAAGCCGCAGGCCCGGGTGCCCCGCCTGCTGCAGCGTACGGGCTCCTACTCTTCCCGTCCGGGCCCGCCCCGGCTCGCCCTGCCCCGGTCCCGGCCACGCCCTCGGGACACGCCCCCTCGGGACACACCCCAGAAGACTCGCCCCGCCCCTGCCCTTAAAGGTACAGCTCCCGGGAGCTTCCTAGGGTCTTCCCACTCTCCACTGTCCTCTCTCTCCACTTTGAAACTGAGATACAAGCCGATGGGTAAGGACTGCAGGAAGGCGGAGAGGGACAGTTAGAGGGTGAAACTAGGAGGTTCATTTCCCGAGAGCAGAGGGACCAGAGGGTGTCAAGCTGCTCCTGGTAATGAATGGTGACAGAGGATTTGAGAAAATCCCAGGTGGAGAAAGCCCCACCCTGCCCACGAAAGTTCGGGCGGTTTCACCTGAAATCTCTTCTGAGATCCTAACTGGGTTCAGCATTCCCCTCTAGTAGCATAGCTTTTTTTTTTAATTTAAATTTTAATTTTTAAAGCCAGGGTCTCACTCTATCACCCAGGCTGAAATGCAGTAGCATCTGTCATGGCTCACTGCAGCCTCAACCTCCGAGGCTCAAACAATCCTCCCACCTCGGCCTCCCAAGTAGCTGGGACTACAGGCAAGTGCCACCATGCCCGGCTAATTTTGTTCATTTTTTGTAAAATGTTCTCACTATGGGCCGGGCGCAGTGGCTCACGCCTGTAATCTCAGCACTTTGAGGGGCAGAGACGGGCAGATCACGAGGTCAGGAGATCAAGACCATCCTGGCTAACACGGTGAAACCCCGTCTCTACTAAAAATACAAAAAAATTAGCCGGGCGTGGAGGCACGCACTTGTGGTTCCAGCTATTTGGGAGGCTGAGGCAGGAGAATTGCATGAACCCCGGAGGCGGAGCTTGCAGTGAGCCGAGATCACGCCACTGCACTCCAGCCTGGGCAACAGAGCAAGGCTCCCTCTCAAAAAAAAAAAAAGTTCTCACTATGTTGGCCAAACTGGTCTCCAACTCCTGGGCTTATACATTCCTCCCGCCTCAGCCTCCCACGTAGCTGGATCTCAAGCGATCCTTCCGCCTCTTCCTCTCAAAGTATCAGAGCTGTGTAAACCAGAGCAACTGCATCTCCAATGGATAAAATGAGGCTGAGACTTACTGAGCTGCATTCCCAGACGGTTAAGGCATTCTAAGTCACAGGTTGAAATAGAAGGTCGGCACAAGATACAGGTCATAAAGACCTTGCTGATAAGACAGGTTGCAGTAAAGGAGCCGGCCCAAACCCACCAAAACCAAGATGGTGACAAGAATGACCTCTGGTTGTCCTCACTGCTGCACTCCCCCCGCGCCATGACAGTTTACAAATGCCATGGCAACATCAGGAAGTTACCCTATATGGTCTAAAAAGGGGAGACATAGATAATCCACCCCTTGTTTAACACATCATCAAGAAATAACCATAAAAATGGGCAACCAGCAGCCCCCGGGGCTGCTCCGCCTATGGAGTAACCATTATTTTATTCCTTTACTTTCTTAATAAACTTGCTTTCACTTTTCTCTATGGAATCGCCCTGAATTCGTTCTTGCGCGAGATCCAAGAACCCTCTCTTGGGGTCTGGATCAGGACCCCTTTCCTGTAACAAAAGTGCTTGGAAGACAAGTGTGAGCCAACACGACTACCTTTTTTTCTAATATTTAAAATTTGTATTTAATTGTTTCCCTTTTCTTTTTGCTAATCTCTATATTGTTCCAATTTTAGTAGATGTGCTGCAGAAGGGGGCACAGAGCATCGCTTTTAAAAGAATGTGGCAAACAAATCAAGACTGAGGAGTTCGTGATCTACTGGTGGACGTATTAGTATCTCCCCCTATTTCCAGTTTCCCAGCCTCCTGGGGAAGCTCTGTTCATTCTGCCATTTCTTCTGCTGGGGGGATGGGGAAGTGGGAGGAGGCGGTAATGGGGGCTGGACCTGGGGTCCTTAAGGCTGGAGTGTGTCCTCCCAGGTCACTCCTGCCTGCAGCCCCGCTTCTGCCATTATCGTGCATCTAATCCCCCCATCTCTCATCCTCAGGGTAGGACCTGCTTCCTCATCATGGGCTGGACCTGGGCCCAATGCCAAGCCTGGTATTCAAGGCCCTGCAGCATCCAGCCCTAGCACACCTTTCTGAAATCATCTTTCACCTCTACCTCCACCTCCTGCCCAGAAGTGCTCCCTGTTTCCCGAACGTGTTGGCCTCTTGCCCACAGCCACCTGCCTCTGCTCCTTCCAAGCCCCCTGCCCTGATGACACCCTTTTCTCTTTTCCACCTGACAAACTCCTACTCATGTTGTCAGGCTCAGCTCAGAGGTCACCGCCACGAGGTGGTCTTTCACCCTCCTCCCCACCCCTCCATATGGCCACGGGGCTCCCCGCCTTCAGAGTCTGCCTCTAATTCCCACCTCTGGGCAGGTGACATTGTGACCTGGAACATGATGTTTGGAATCGCAGAACATCAGGTTTCTATAGGACCTTCTCTAAACACTTAGAGCATCTCTTTGAGCCTCAGTTTCCCTCTTGGTGAAATGGGGGTCATACTAGTACCAACCTCCTGAGGTCCTTCCAGATGTTTTTCCTTATCTTTTTTGAGACAGGGTCTCCCTCTGTCACCCAGGCTGGAGTGCAGTGGTGTGATCTTGGCTCACTGCATCCTTGACCTCCTGGGTCAAGTGATCCTCCCACCTCAGCCTCCCAAGTAACTGGGACTACAGTTGTGTGCCACCATGCCTGGCTAGTTTTTAAATTTTCTTTCTTTTTCTTTTTCTTTTTTTTTTTAGATGGAGTCTCCCTCTGTCGCCCAGGCTGGAGTGCAGTGGTGCAAACTGGGGTTCACACCATTCTCCTGCCTCAGCCTCCTGAGTAGATGGGACTACAGGTGCCCACCATCACGCTCGGCTAATTTTTTTTGTACTTTTTAGTAGAGACGGGGGTTTCACGGTGTTAGCCAGGATGGTCTCGATCTTCTGACCTCATGATCCGCCTGCCTTGGCCTCCCAAAGTGCTGGGATTACAGGTGTGAGCCACCGCGCCTGGCCCTGCCTGGCTGGTTTTGTTCATTTTAGAGACAGGGTCTCACTATGTTGCCCAGGCTGGTCCTGAACTCCTGGGCTCATGCAGTCCCCCCACCTTGTCCTCCCAAAGTGCTGGGATTACAAGCGTGAACCACCATGCCTGGCTGAAGTAGGACACTGTGAAGAGTCCCAAACCCCATGCTGGATGCTGAGCCAACACTCCCTCAGTGGAAGGGTTTATTGTCCCTATTAATTATTCCATTGTTGGCTGGATGTGGTGGCTCACACCTGTAATCCCAGCACTTTGGGAGGCTGAGGTGGGCAGATCACCCGAGGTCAGAAGTTCAAGACTAGCCTGGCCAACATGGTGAAAACCCATCTCTACTAAAAAAATACAAAAATTAGCTGGGCATGGTGGCACAAGCCCACAATCTCAGCTACTTGGGAGGCTGAGGCATGAGAATTGCTTGAACCTGGGAGGTGGAGGCTGCAGTGAGCCCAGATGATGCCACTGCACTCCAGCCTTGGTGACAGTGAGACTCCATCTCAAAGAAAAATAAAAAATAAAAATTATTCCATTGTTACAACAATGCATTAAGTTACCTTTCTGTGTCCCCCACAGACTGGGAGCACCTCGAAGCAGCACCAGGCCAGGTTCATCCCCATGTGCAGGCTGCCAGCACAGGGGTGTTCACAGCTAGTATCTGTGTGTCACAATCTCCAAGCCTGCTCCAGGGTCAGCTTTTCCCCAGGTCATCTGCTGCTTAGGAAGTAACTCCGGAATTGCTGAGTTTGAAACAGAAGTCCTCCTTCCCCAAGGGGCCTGACCCTGGTAGGTAGGGTGAGGCTTAGATATCACCATTCTGGGTCAGCAGAGCAGATGGGTTACTACCTCCCTGTCTCCCAGGACTGGGGTAGAGCAGCTGGCAAGGAGTGTTGGGGGAGAGTATGAGTATCTGTTGAGAGACTCCTGGAAAGATCCAGGCAGAGAGAGGAACCCCTGGGGACAGAGAAGGAAGATAGATGGGGCCTGGGATAGCCCCTGGTTCACCCCTGCTCTGGTAGACAGTGGTTAGGTTAGGGCCTATTCCCCAGGCTGAGAAAGGCCATTTTAACATGGTAGGAGCAGCCTCAGAAGCCATCCAGACCCGAGTTCAAGTCCCAGCTCTGCCAGTTACGGTTATTTGACCTTGGACCAGTTATTTTGTCTTTTTGAGTCTTAGTTCCTCACCTGGAAAATGGGGATGAAAACAGCGCCTATAGGGCACTCATTGGGTTGTAGTGAGGACTGAGATTTTATATGTAGGCTGGGCACAGTGGTTCACACCTGTAATTCACACTTTGAGAAGCTGAAGTGGGAGGATTGCTTGAGGCCAGGAGTTCGAGACCAGCCTGGGCAACATAGCAAGACCCTGTCTCTACTATTATAATTTTAAAGAACAAAGAGAGTATATAATAAAACCCATAGCATAGTGCCTGGCATTTGTTAAAGTTGAATAAATTGAAGCTGCTGTTGTTATTATTTATTATTATTACGGAAAGTAAAAGGACCTGACACAGTGTCTGGCAGAGAGTAGATTAAATGTCGATCTACCACTTGAGCCCGGAAGGTCGAGGTTGCAATGAACTGTGATTGTGCCCTTTCACTCCAGCCTGGGTGATAGAGCAAGACTCCCTCTCAAAAAAAAAAAGAAAAGAAAAGAAAAAAAGAAGGATTTTGTGCTTGTATCAGTTACCTATTGCTGCATAACAAAACATGCCAAAATTTAGAGGCCTAATACAATAGCATTTCATTATCTGGGTTTCCATTGGTCAAGAATTTGGGAAGTCAGGAGGCCAGGGCAGGAGGATCGCTTGGCCTTAAAAAAAAAACATAGGGAGGACAGGCGTGGTGGCTCACACCTGTAATCCCAGCACTTTGGGAGGCCAAGGAGGGTGAGTCACCTGAGGTCAGAAGTTCAAGACCAGCCTGGCCAAAATGATGAAACTCCATCTCTACTAAAAATACAAAAATTAGCTGGGTATGATGGTGGGCACCTGTAATCCCAGCTACTCGGGAAGCTGAGGCAGGAGAATCACTTGAACCTGGGAGGCAGATGTTGCAGTGAGCCGAGACCATACCACTGCACTCCAGCCTGGGCGACAAGAGCGAAACTCCAACTCAAAAACAAACAACAACAACAAAAGCAACATAGGGAGATCTTCTCTCTTATATACTTAAAAAAAACAAATGAGGGAAGGGTTCAGCTAGGCAATTCTGGTGCAAGTCTCTCCTTTGGTTGCCCAGATGTTTCTCATTCTTCCTGTCGCCTCAGGGCTTCTGCATGGGATTTTTCCCTGCCAGCTGGTTTCTGGGCCTCCTTAGAGCATGGCCATCCCGGGGCAGACATACTGCTTACATGGCATCTCAGGGTGCCAGTTCTGGGGTTCCAGGCATCAAAGTAGAATTGCCCTGTATGACTTCATTGTGGAAATGAGACTGTGTCACTTCTTGTCATATCTTCCATCGTCACAGGCCCACCCAGAATCAAGGAGAGGAAATGTAGACCACTCCCCCCAACCCCCGCAGTGGGAGGTTTGTCAAAGTCTCATCATAAGAAGAGCATATAAGGCTAGGTGCGTGGCTCATGCCTATAATCCCAGCACTTTCGGAAGTCAAGGTGAAAGGATCGCTTGAGGCCAGGAGTTCGCGACCAGCCTGGACAACATACCAACACCCGCATCTTGACAATAGATACAAAAATTAGCCAGGCATAGTGGCACTCACCTGTAGTCTCAGCTACTCAGAAGGCTGAGGTGGGAGGATCACTTGAACCCAGGAGTTTGAGGCTGCAGGGAGCTAGGATTCTGCCACTGCACTCCAGCCTGGGTGACAAAGCAAGATCCCAAATACAATCTGCCTCCATGCCTTCCTCTACAGAGGCGACACATGGTGGGGTGTTAGGCAGCATGATGGGCAGCAGAGAGGAACTGTATTTAGGGGGTAGGAAGAGCCAGGACCCTCAAATCCCACTGGGTGGACATTTGCCTACAGCATCACATGTGGGCTGATCCTGTCCTCAGAATCTCTGAACAAACCCCAAACCAATAAAAAGCAAATTACTATTTGTGTTGTGTTTGTTTGTGACAGAGTCTTGCTCTGTTGCCCAGACTGGAGTGCAGTGACACAATCTTGGCTCACTGCAACCTCCAATTCTGGGGTTCAAACAATTTTTGTGCCTCAGCCACCTGAATACCTGGGACTACGGGTGCCTGTCATCATGCCTGGCTAATTTTTGTATTTTTAGTAAAGATGGGGTTTCGCCATGTTGGCCAGGCTGGTCTCGAACTCCTGGCCTCAAGTGATCTGCTCGCCTTGGCCTCCCAAGGTGCTGGGATTACAGGTGTGAGCCACTGCACCGGCTGTAAATAACTACTGAAGACTTACGTTTATTTTGAGTATGCACTTGCTTGTCTCATTTAATAGACCAATGAGTGAGAGCTACAATGATCTCCAGTTCACAGATGGGAAATTTAAGTTCAGGGAGATGAAATGGCCTGCCCCAGAGGCACCCACTGAGAAATGGCAGAGACTGGATTTGTACCTAGGTCTGAGTGACCCCAGCTGAGTCCCCCTCACCACCACAAGGAGAGTGCCCTGCTGCACCTGAAGGTAAGGCCAGATCTGCCCGACACTTGGCAGTCCTGTTCAAGAGGCCCTGGGTGCGGGTGGCAGCTCTGGGCACAACACAATTGCCTGGGGACATTGTGAGCAGAATTAGTGAGGCTTCAGGGGGAACTCAAAAGAGGAAAGAGAATCAGAACTTTCAGTGTTAGTCTAAGAGGCCCAGAGACTTGGAAGTTTCCTTAACACAGCACAAGTCTCACCTCCAACAATGCTTGTTCTCTCCCAATCACGGCAGCTCTGGAAAACATTCATGCAGCACCTGCTCGAATGCCCCCAGAGACAGGGTGCTCGTTACCTCTCACGGCAGCCCAACTAACAGCAGCACACAGGAGCAGCTGTGAGGGAGTTTTTCATTGTCATTGCCTGCAGGCATCTCCATTGGAATAATCTTCCTGGAGAGTGACTTAGCCATTGGGTACCACGGCTCACGCCAACACTTTGGGAGACCAAGGCTGGAGGATTGCTTGTGCCCAGGAGTTCCAGACCAGCCTGGGCAACAGAATAAGACTGCTCTCTGTCAGAGAAAGGAAGGAAGGAAGGAAGGAGGGAGGGAGGGAGGGAGGGAGGGAAGGAAGGAAGGAAGGAAGGAAGGAAGGAAGGAAGGAAGGGTGACTTGGCAATTGATAAATGTCAATCTTTTTTTTTTTTGAGACAGAGTCTCGCTTGTTGTCCAGGCTGGAGTGCAGTGGTATGATCTCGGCTCACTGCAACCTTCACCTCCCAGGTTCAAGCGATTCTCCTGCCTCAGCCTCCCGAGTAGCTGGGATTACAGGTGCCTGTCATCACACCCGGCTGATTTTTGTATTTTTAGTAGAGATAGGGTTTCACCATGTCGGTCAGGTTGGTGATCCACCTGCCTCAGCCTCCCAAAGTGTTGAGATTACAGGCGTGAGTCACCGCACCTGGCCATAAATGTCAATGTTAAGAGCCTTGAAAACACATGTACGCGTTGCACCACCAATGTTGCTCTTGGAGCTTTTCTAAAGTAAAGAAGAGAAGACTTAAGCATCAGCACGTTTACCACAGCGATCTTCACAATTGTGCAACAGTTGAAAACAGCGTAGGTGTTCAGCAACGGGGTGAGCAAATAGTTCACGGAACCTCCTATGAAATATTTTCCTATGCAGCCATTTAACACCCTGTTTCAATGACATTAAAACCACACAAATTGGCCAGGCGCAGTGGCTCATGCCTGTAATCCCAACACTTTGGGAGGCCAAGGCAAGTGGATCACATGAGGCCAGGAGTTTGAGACCAGCCTGGCCAACATGGTGAAACCCCATCTCTACTAAAAAAAAAAAATAATAATAATAATAATAATAATACAAAAAATCAGCCAGGTGTGGTGGCATGTGCCTGTAATTCCAGCTACTTGGGAGGCTGAGGCAGGAGAATTGCTTGCACCGGGGAGGCAGAGGTTGCAAAGCACTGAGATCACGCCACTGCACTCCAGCCTGGGCAACAGAGCAAAACTCTGTCTCAATTAAATAAATAAATAAATAAAATTAGCCAGGTGTGGTGGTGCATGCCTGTAATCCCAGCTATTCTGGAGGCTGAGACAGGAGACTCACCTGAACTAGGAGGCAGGGGTTGCAGTGAGCCAAGATCACGCCACTGTACTCCAGCCTGGGCAACAGAGGAAGACTCTGTCTCAAAAGAAAAAAAACAAAAAAAAAAAAACAAAACAAAAAAACCAACAACCAATAAACAAACTACACAAAGTGGCGGGTGCAGTGGCACAAGCCTGTAGTCCCAGCTTACTAGGGAGGCTGAAGGAAGAGGATAGCTTGAGCCCAGGAGTTCAAGACCAGTCAGGGCAAAATATTGAGACCTGCATCTCTTTAAGAAAACTACACAAACTATATATAATAAATAAAAAACACAGTTGAGACTCATTTATACAGTATAATCCCAAGTGTGTGTGCGTGTGTGTGTGTGTATATGTTTACTTTTCTTTTATCTTTTTTTTTTTTGAGAGAAGGCCTCAAGCCTCCCAAGCCATCCTCCTACCTCAGCCTCCCCGGTAGCTGGAACACACCAGCTCCCAAAGTGGTGGGATTACAGGCGTGAGCCACCTCGCCCAGCCTTTGAGTACTTTTCTATGGGCTGTTACCATTGTTGCCATTAACAAAATCATTGAATCAGTTTTGGGAAGACTCTGCACATTAGAGCATTTCTCATTTTGGGGTCTCCTATATGTAGTGGATAAGAATTAAGTCTTTGGGGCTTGGTGTGGTGGCTCACGCCTGTAATCTCAGTGCTTTGGGAGGCCAAGGTGGGTGGATCACCTGAGGTCAGAACAGCCTGGCCAACATGGTGAAACCCTGTCTCTACTAAAAATATAAAAATTAGCTGGGCGAGGTGGTGGGCACCTGTAGTCCCAGCTACTCAGGAGGCTGAGGCAGGAGAATCGCTTACACCTGGGATGCGGAGGTTGCCTACTCAGGAGGCTGAGGCAGGAGAATCGCTTACACCTGGGATGTGGAGGTTGCAGTGAGTGGAGATCGCACCACTGCACTCCAGCCTGGGCTACAGAGTGAGACTCTGTCTCAAAAAAAAAAAAAAAGAATTAAGTCTTTGGATGAGCTAAACCCATTTTCACTACTCACTTCAGTTTGACCTTGGGCAAGTCACATGTCATCTCGTCCATCTTTAAATGGGACTAAGGATTTCCTGGGTCTCTCGGGTTGTTGTAAAGATTAAATGAGGAAGTACACGTAAGGTCCTGGGACACATACATGCTCAATAGCTAGAGGTTAGATATTGTTCTCAGGGGTGGAACCTACGGGAACACAGATTGCTCAGTGGTCAGACACAGCACACCCTGGGCGGCTGGTCACATGTGAGGCACAGCAATGACCACAGGGGGTCATATGATCTGAAGGAAGGGAGGGTCAAAGGCCATGCCCTGGGGTGATGCTGTTACAGCAGTGGGACGCACTTAGCACTGAGTGGGTGGTTGCTGACGTGGGTCTGCGTGGGATATGGTTTGGCTGTGTCCCCTCCCAAAATCTCATCTCGAATTGTAATCCCCATAATCCCCACAGGTCAAGGGAGAGACCAGGTGGAGGTGATTGAATCATGGGGGCTGGTTCCCCCGTGCTGTTCTCGTGATAGTGCATGAGTTCTCACGAGACCTGATGGTTTTATAAGTGTTTGGCAGCTCCTTCTGCATTCATTTCTCCTTCCTGCCGCCCTGTGAAGAGGTGCCTTCTGCCACGATTTCTGCCACGATTGAAAGTTTCCTGAGGCCTCAGCCATGCCAAACTGTGAGTCAATTAAACCTTTTTTCTTTATAAATTACCCAGTCTCTGACAGTTCTTTATAACGGTATGAAAACAGACTAATGCAGGGTGCTTTCTGCCTGGGGAGCTCTATCTTCTCAGCCTGCCTGGTGGCCTTGGATGGTGGGGACCTCAAAAACTGGCTGGAAGTGGGGGTGGCCCCTGGACAGGGACTGGGGAAAGGAGGTAGACAGGCCAAGATCTTGAGACATGAAGTCTGCCCTTTGTCTGCGACTGCAAGCATGCTGAAGGTCTAAGGAGGTGGCACCTAGGGGCCAGTGTGCAGAGGCTTTCATTTCTTCCAGGCTTAGAGAGGGAAGGTCACTTTCCTAAGGTCACAAAGTCAGCAAATAACGGAGCTGGATTTAGAACTCAATTCTGTCTGACTCCACAACTCCATGCCCCTGCTGAAGTCAAAAATAAAAATACAGTGATGACTCTCTAAATGTAACATTTTATTTGGGAAGCAAGAATTGCAATTTGGGGCATACATATAGATTGGGTGGTTTTCAGTATGTCTGAAGAACAAAGAGAAGGTTGGATGTTTTATAAAAAGGAGAAAGGGGCTGGTCCTGGTGACTCATGCCTGTAATCTCAGCGCTATGGGAGGCCTAGGCGGGAGGATGATTTGAGCCCAGGAGTTTGAGACCAGCCTGATCAACACAGTGAGACGCCACTCTACCAAAAATAAAAATTAGTCAGGCATGGTGACCCACACCAGTAGTCTCAACTATTTGGGAGGCTGAAACAGGAGGATTGCTTGTGTCCAGGAGGTTGAGGCTGCAGTAAGCTATGATCACACCACTGCAGTTCAATCTGAGAAACAGAGCAAGACCTTGTCTCAAAAAAAAAAAAAAGAAAAGAAAAAAAAGGAGGGAAATGTATTGTCTTGAAAAAAAGTTCGTTGGCACTAGCAAAGTTCTGGGGAGCTGGAAGCTGTGATTGGTGCATTATGGTGGTGGGTAAAGCTACTCTTAGAGTTGCAGCAGGGTGTTTCAGTAGCTATGTGATAAAACTGGTCTTACAGTAACAACAGGCAGTTTCAGCAGCTGGGCTTCTGCAAAATTTAAATCTTGGAGCAGGTGTGATGTGCTCTGAGTGCCTTCTCTGCCTGGGTAAGACAATGACTCACTTTGTATATAATCAACTGTCACATGCCTAACCATCACCCCACACCGCTACCTGGTGAAAATGCTGATTGCCCTTGCTTCTGGCTGGTGATTTTTTATTTCTATTGCTTTTTTTTTTTTTTTGAGAAACACAGTCTCATCATCTTGCCCAGGCTGGTCCTGAACTCCTGGGCTCAAGTGATTCTCCTGCCTCAGCCTCCCAAAGCACTGAGATTCCAGGTATGGAGCCACTGTGTCCAGCTTGTTTGGTAATTTTTTTTTTTTTTTTTTTGAGACAGTGTCTGTCTCTGTTGCTCAGGCTGGAATACAGTGGCACAATCTTGGCTCACTGCAACCTCCACTTCCCAGGTTCAAGCCATATTCATGCCTCAGCCTCCCGAGTAGCTGGGATTACAGGTGCCTGCCACCATGCCTGGCTAATTTTGGTATTTTTAGTAGAGACAGGGTTTCACCATGTTGGCCAAGCTGGTCTTGAACTCCTGACCTCAATGATCCACCTGCCTCGGCCTCGCAGAGTGCTGGGATTACAGGCGTGAACCCCGGCAGCTGGCCAGAAAATAATTTAAGTTTTGATCATCAAATGTGGGAGCAATGCAGCTCTTGACCACCAGCACAGCTGAGGACCACTGTGTATACCTTGTCTGGGGGAATCCGGTTTCCTTTCACCCTCCAGGAGAGGCTAAGGAAGGAATGATTTCCGGGGAGCTTCCAGCAGTGCCGGGGCCACCGGGCCAGCTAGGTCAGCTGGGATTTGCCTCAGCAGTCCTCAGATCACAGCCTGTCCTCTGCCCAGCTGTGACTCCCCAGTGTCCCTGGCCATCTCCAGAGGCCTCCACCTACTCCTCCAAGGCCAGGCCCTTCCCTCCTTCCCTTGCTCCCTCTGTTCCTGACCTCCAGGGACATAGACGCCTACCCAACCTTGCCCAACACCTGGCCCTGACCTTGTCCCGCCCCAGCTGTCAGTTATCTCATCAGGCCTCGGAGGAGGAGACAACACCTCCCACCCCAAAACCCCAGCTCCCTGCACTTCCCCAGCTTTCATTCGTGAGTGTGCAGGAGGAGAAGGGGAGGGAAGGAATTATGTAAAGATTGTGAAAGAAAATGATGCAGCTACAGCTAAGGCTTTTTAAAGTGGAGTTGGGAGACCGTGGGAGGATCGCAGTCACACTTGCTGAAGGTCAAATCGCAGAATGTGCCACTCGGTTTGGCTAACAACTGAAGTCAGAATCCACCTCAACATCTCTTAGCTGGGAGTACCCTAATGAACTAACCAATCAGAATGGGCTTGCGATAGACGATTTCTGCCCAGCCAATGAACTGCCTCCGAAAACAACTTTTTGTGGAAATCCCTTATAAAAAACCTCTCCTGCCCTTGCCTTACGGGATGCTATTCAGGGCTGCCCTGAATAGCCCTCTCTGATTCAGTGTATGCGAGTCGTATTTCTTTGTTTCCTATATAAATGCTATTTCTTTTGACCTCCGTGTCAATCTCTCTTTTACTTAACAGCATAGACCTGTTTTTGTTCTTTTCTTTCTTTTTTTTTTTTTGAGACAAAGTCTCACTCTGTTGCCCAGGCTGGAGTACGATGGTGAGATCTTGGCTCCCTGCAACCTCCACCTCCCAGGTTCAAGCGATTCTCCTGCTTCAGCCTCCTGAGTAGCTGTGATTACAGGTGCCACCATGCCCAGCTAATTTTTTGTATTTTTAGCAGCAACGGGGTTTCACCATGTTGGCCAGGCTGGTCTTGAACTCCTCACCTCAAGTGATCCGCCTACCTCGGCCTCCCAGAGTGCTGGGATTACAACAGGCGTGACCCACCACGCCCGGCCCCTAAAGGTTCTTTAAAACTCCAGCTGAGGCCGGGTGCCCTGGCTCACACCTGTAATCCCAGCACTTTGGGAGGCCGAGGCGGGCGAATCACTTGAGTTCAAGAGATGGAGACGATCCTGGCCAACATGGTGAAACTCTGTCTGTACTAAAAATACAAAAATTAGCGGGGTGTGCTGGTGTGTGCCTGTAGTCCCAGCTACTTGGGAGGCTGAGGCAGGAGAATTCCTTGAACGCAGGAGGCAGAGGTTGCAATGAGCTGAGATCATGCCACCGCACTCCAGCCTGGCAACAGAGCAAGACTCCGTGTCAAAACAAAACAAAACAACCCAGCTGAGTGTTCAGGGCTCTGGCTGGTGCATGCCTTGTGTGGAGCAGCACACGTCATTTCAATGTACTCGGGCTACTCTGTTTTAACTCGGCACTTGTCCTTTTCCAACATTGCATCTCAGCTTGTCTATGTGCTTATTGTCTTTTTGCATCGTCAGAAGGAAAAAGCTCTGTTCATTCTATGCATATTTAAGGAGCACCTACTGTGTGCCTGGTCCTGGTCTAGACACTGAGGACACAGCACTGCATATCATAGCCCTAAACCCCTGCCTCATGGAGTTCAGACTCAATTTTGGGGAAACAGATAATAAAAAAATAAGCAAAATAAGTAAAGAGTTAGATGGTGTTAGATGCTATGGAGAGAATAAATTATGGCGGGTGGAGGGTGGTAAGGTGTGCCACTTGGGAGCTAGGGGAGAAGACTCAGTTTTAAATAGGGTGATCAGGGCCAGGCTTGGTGGCTCACGCCTGTAATCCCAGCACTTTGGAGGCCATGGTGGGACGATTGCTTGAGGCTAGAAGTTTGAGACCAGCCTGGGAAACATAGCAAGACCCTTTCGCTAAAAAAAAAAAAAATTTTTTTAAATTAGCTGGGTGTGGTGTGTGTGCTGTAGTCCCAGCTACTTGAAAGACTTTGGTGGCAGGATTGCTTGAGACCAAGAGGTCGAGGCTGCAGTGAGCTATGATCGACACTGCGTCCCAGCCTGGATGGCAGAGTGAGACCATATCTCTAAAATTATAATAATAATAGTAATGGAGTGGTTAGGAAGGGCCTTCCAAAGAAGGTGACAGCAAGTACAAAGGTCCTGCAACAGAACCATGCTTGGGATATTTTAAGAACATAAAGGAGGCCAGGGTAGATGGAACAGAGCAAGTGATAGGGAGATGATGGCAGTTGAGTCGGAGAGAAGAGGAGATCAGATCTGTAGGCTCCTGGGTTATGGTAAGGACTTTAGTTTTCAGAGATATGGGGAGCCATGGGAGGGTTTAGAGCAGAGGAGTTACATTATCCAACTTGAGTCTAACATGATCCCTCTGGCTGTCATGATGAAAATTGATTTAGCATCCATGACAATTCTGAGCTGTATCAGTCATTACTACAACTGGAAAATGGTTTTTCTTTTCTTTTTTTTTTTTTTTTTTTGTTTTTGAGATAGGGTCTCACACTGTCACCCAGGCTGGAAAGCAATGGTGTGATCATAGCCTGCAGCCTAGAACTCCTGGGCTCAAGTGATCCTCTCACCTTAGACTCCCCTGTAGCTGGGACTACAGGAACACATCACCACACCAAGCTAATTTTTAATTTTTTTGTAGAGACAGAGTCTCAAACTCTTGGCCCCAAGCAATCCTCCCACCTCAGACTACCAAAGTGCTGGGATTACAGGTATGAGCCACTGTGCCTGGCTGCAAAATGATTTTTCTAACTCTATCATTTTCTTTCTTTCTTTGTTTTTTGAAATGGGGTCTCACTATGTTCCCCAGGCTAGTACTATCATTATTTTGATATTGATAGTTGGCATTCTCCAGAAAGGAAGAACAGAGTCATCCTGGGGTCATTCTCTCCCTCCACCCCCTGGCCAATCACTTTCCTTTTACTTATTTATCCTCAGTTAGCACTCACAGATTTTTATTTAAGTCAGTGTTTCTAAATGCATTAGTGTTGTTATTTTTATGCTCAAACTGTCCCAATTTTAGCCAGTGGGAGCTTCTTCAAGTAGGTTGCTGGCCTTTCTGACACATTCCCATCATTCTTTGAGCACCTCCTTGCTTTGGGGCAAAACAAGACGTTCCAGGCCCACTTTGCACTTTCTCCGACCCTGGAGTCAACCATTTCTCCTAGAGCCCTGGATCCCTTGAGTGGAAATGAGGATCTGGGCATTGGATGCATTCATTGTTTATTTTTATGTTCTCTTTTCTTTCTTCCTTCCCTCCTCTTGTCACCCCTTCCCTCCCTCCCTCCCCCCCTTTTCTTTTCCTTCCTTCCCTTCCTTTCCTTCTTTCCTTCTTCCTTTTTCTTTCTCTTTCTCTCTTCCTTCCTTTCCTTCCTTCCTTCCTTCCTTCCTTCCTTCCTTCCTTTCCTCCCCTCCCCTCCCTTTCCTCCCCTCCCTTTCCTCCCCTCCCTTTCCTCCCCTCCCTTTCCTCCCCTCCCTTTCCTCCCCTCCCTCTCTCCCTCTCCTCCTCCTCCCTCTCCTCCCTCTCCCTCCCTCCCTCTCCTCCCTCCCTCCCTCTCCTCCCTCTCCTCCCTCTCCTCCCTCTCCTCCCTCTCCTCCCTCTCCTCCTCCCTCTCCTCCCTCTCCTCCCTCTCCTCCCTCTCCTCCCTCTCCTCCCTCCCCTCTCCTCCCTCTCCTCCCTCTCCTCCCTCCCTTTCCTCCCCTCCCTTTCCTCCCCTCCCTCCCTCCCTCCCTCTCCTCCCTCCCTCTCCTCCCTCCTCCCTCCTCCCTCCCCTCCCTCCCTCCCCTCCTCCCTCTCCTCCCTCCCTCTCCTCCCTCCTCTCCTCCCTCCCTCTCCTCCCCCCTCCCTCCCTTTCCCTCCCTCCCTTTCCTCCCTCCCCTCCCTCCCTTTCCTCCCTCCCCTCCCTCCCTTTCCTCCCTCCCCTCCCTCCCTTTCCTCCCTCCCCTCCTCCCTTTCCTCCCTCCCCTCCCTCCCTTTCCTCCCTCCCCTCCCTCCCTTTCCTCCCTCCCCTCCCTCCCTTTCCTCCCTCCCTCCCTTTCCTCCCCTCCCTCCCTTTCCTCCCCTCCCTTCCTTCCTCCTTCCTTCCCTTCTTCCCTCCCTCCCTTCCCTCCCTCTTTCCCCTCCCTCCCTCCCTCTTTCCCCTCCCTCCCTCCCCTCCTCCCTCCCCTCCCTTCCTTCCTTCCTTCCTTCCTTCCTTTCTCTTTCTTCTGAAACAGTGTCTTACTCTGCTGCCCAGGGTGGAGTGCAGTGGCGCAACCATGGCTCACTGCAGACATGACCTCCCATACCCAAGTGATTCTCTTACTTCAGCCTTCTGAGAGGCTGAGACTACAGGTGCATGCCACAACACTGGCTGATTTTTTTTTTTTTTTTTTCTTTTTTGGTAGAGACAAGGTCTCACTATGTTGCCCAGATTAGTCTCAAGTTACTGACCTCAAATGATCCTCCTGCCTCAGCCTCACTGCACCCGGCCTACACGCATTGTTTCTGGGGTATCATTGCCCCGGTGTCTCTCAGTGGACAGAGCCAGGAACGACAGATATGTTTCCAGATTTTCACATGTAAATATGGAAAGTCATGAGTTCCTACTGATACCTCCAATTCCAGCCTAATATCACAGTATTCTTCCTGGGCTTGTAGCTTTCCATGTTTGTATTTTTCTTTTCCTATGGTGATACACCTGGATCCCAAATCAGCACTATATTTATTAATTTGTTTAATCCTAAAATACAAGAAAGTGGTTTCGAACTTGTTATACTACTGTGGAAAAAACAAACCTATGACATAAAATTTAAGATTCAGGCTGGGCATGGTGGCTCACACCTGTAATCCCAGAACATTGGGAGGCTGAGGCAGGCAGATCACTTGAGGTCAGGAGTTCAAGACCATCCTGGCTAACGTGGTGAAACCTCGTCTCTACTAAAAATACAAAATTAGTGGTGGGCACCTGTAATCCCAGCTACTTGGGAGGCTGAGGCAGGAAAATTGCTTGAACTCAGGAGGCAGAGGTTGCAGTGAGCCAAGATTGCACCATTGCACTTTAGCCTGGGTGACAGAGCGATACTCCATCTCAAAAAAAAAAAAAAAAAAAAATTTAAGATTCAGTTGTCCTTCCTTCCTCCTTCCTTCCCTTCTTCCCTCCCTCCCTCCACTCCTCCTTCCCTCCCTCCCTTCCTACCTTAGATTGAAAGTATGCAGATGAAGAACTGTGTTATAAAAGTCACTTGGGGCCAGGTGCGGTGGCTCACACCTGTAATCCCAGCACTTTGGGAGGCCAAGGCGGGTGGATCACCTGAGGTCAGGAGGTCGAGACCAGCCTGACCAATATGGTGAAACCCTGTCTCTACTAAAAATACAAAAATTAGCCGGGCATGGTGACACATGTCTGTAATCCCAGCTACTTGGGATGTGGAGGCAGGAGAATTGCTTGAACCCGGGAGGCGAAGGTTGCGGTGAGCCGAGATCAGTCTTAAAAAAGAAAAAAAAGATAGTTGGGTTATTTCTCCCCAGACCCCCCATCCCCTTTAGTGTGTTTGTTTATGTTTATTTAAATACAGTCAGGTTTATTTGTTTCTCTTTGTATTCATCTTTAGGGGTTTTCTCCATTCTGTTGATTTGAATGGATTTTTTTGTTTGTTTGTTTTTAGAGACAGGGTCTCACTATGTTGCCCAGGCTGGTCTTGAACTCCTGGGCTCAAGTGATCGTCTTGCCTCAGACTCCCAAAGTGCTGAGATTACAGGCATGACTCACTGCGCCTAGCCTCTTCATTCTTTTTTTCTTTTTTTTTTTTTTTTTCCAGATAGAGTCTCGCTCTGTCCCCCAGGCTGGAGTTCAGTGGCGTGATCTCGGCTCACTGCAACTTCTGCCTCCCAGGTTCAAGTGATCCTCCTGCCTCAGCCTCCTGAGTAGCTGGGACTACAGGTGCCCACCACCATGCCCGGCTAATTTTTGTATTTTTAGTAGAAACGGGGTTTCCTCATATTGGCCAAGCTGGTCTTGAACTCCTGACCCTGTGATTGGCCGGCTTTGGCCTCCCAAAGTGCTGTGATTACAGGCATGTAATTACAGGCGTGTAAAACTGTGTCTGGCCTCATTCTTTTTTACAGCTGCATAGTATTCCATTTCCCAGGTGTTGTGTGGTTTATTTCATGAAGCTTCTATGTATGAGCTTGAGAGTGTTTCCAATAGTTTAACATTACAAACAATGCTGCAATAAATAACCTTATGGATAAGGGATTGCTGGATCAGAGGTAGATGCCCATGGTGTTTTGTTAGACATTACTATTCCTCCCTTTTGCATACCCAATAGCAACGTGCATGTGCCTGTTTCTCCAGGCTCACCAACAGAGTATGTTGTCAAGCTTCTAAACTTTTTTTTCTAATCTCATAGGAAGAAATGATATCTCAGTGTAGTTTATTCAAAGTTTTTGTTTCTGAAAACATGTACTCTTTATCTAGTTTCTCCCAGTGATAACTTATGTAACCAGAGTATAAACATCAAAATCAGGAAATTGATACGGAAATTTTTTTTTTTTTAACTTTTTAAAACTTTTTGAGACAGGGTCTCACTCTGTTACCTAGGCTGGAGTGCAGTGGTACAGTCTCAGCTCACTGCAACCTCTGCCTCCCAGGTTCAAGCAATTCTTGTGCCTCAGCCTCCCAAGTAGCTGGGATTACAAGCGTGTGCCACCATGCCCAGCTAAATTTGTTTTGGATTTTTAGTAGAGACGGGGTTTCACCGTCTTGCTCAGGCTGGTCTTGAACTCCTGAGCTCAAGTGATCCTCCCACCACGGCCTCCCAAAGTGTCAGGATTACAGGCATGAGCCACTGAACCCAGCCTGATATGGTAGTTTGAATTTCAAATCCTAGCACTTTGGGAGGCCGTGGCGGGAGGATCGCTTGAGCCCAGGAGTTTGAGACCAGCCAAGCAACAAAGTAAGACTCCATCTCTTCAAAAACTAAAAAAAAAAATTAGCCAGGTGTGGTGGTGCATGCCTGTAGCCCAGCTACCTGGGAGACTTAGGTGAGAGAATCACTTGAGCCTGAAAGATTGAGGCTGCAGTGAGTTATGATTGCACCACTGCATCCCAACCTAGACGACAAAGTGAGACCCTGTCTCAAACCCAAGAAAACAAAAATAAAAAAACTAAATTGCAGACCTTATACAGATTTCAGCAGTCTTTACATGCACTCTGTTTTCCCTGTATATTTCTTACTTCTCCTTCTTCTTCTGGGCAGAGTCTTGCTCTGTCACCTAGGCTGGAGTGCAGTGGCATGATCTCGGCTCACTGCAACCTCCACCTCCTGGGTTCAAGTGAATTTCCTGCCTCAGCCTCCTCAGTAACTGGGACCACAGGCACATGCCACCACCTGGCAAATTATTTTGTATTTTTAGTAGAGATGTGGTTTCACCATGTTAGTCAGGCTGGTCTTGAACCCCTGACCTCACGTGATCTGCCTACCTCGGCTTCCCAAAATGCTGGGATTGCAGACATGAGCCACCGCACCTGGCCTCTTCTTTTTTTAATGGTTAAGTATAGAGTTTGTTTTCATCCGAAGCTTTGAGGTTGGGCACTCAGGAGCATCGCTTCATGTTACCCTGAATGGTACATGCTATCTCATCATATATTTCTCTGAATGTTTATTTTTCAGTGTAGCTTTAATTTGCATTTCTCCTATAGTGAATGAAGCAAGCATTTTTCATAAATATAATGGTCACTTCTACATCTTTGTTCATGAATTATTTGCTGATGCTTTTTGCCCATGTTTTCTATCTGGTTTTCACATTTTCCCTCTCAAACCTTTTTCCTTCCTTCCTTCCTTCTTCTTTCCTTCCTTCCTTCCTTACTTTCTCTGACAATATCTTGCTCTGTTGCCCAGGCTGGAGTGCAAGTCACTGTTGCCTCGTCTTCCCAGACTCAAGCAGTCCTCCCCGCTCAGCCTCCTAGTAGCTGGGACTGAGGCAGGAATTAAAATAATAATAATAAGAAGAAGAAGAAGAAGAAGAGCCGGGCGCGGTGGCTCACGCCTGTAATCCCAGCACTTTGGGAGGCCGAGACGGGCGGATCACGAGGTCAGGAGATGGAGACCATCCTGGCTAACACGGTGAAACCCCGTCTCTACTAAAAAATACAAAAAATTAGCCAGGCGAGGTGGCAGGCGCCTGTAGTCCCAGCTACTCAGGAGGCTGAGGCAGGAGAATGGCGGGAACCTGGGAGGCAGAGCTTGCAGTGAGCTGAGATCCGGCCACTGCACTCCAGCCTGGGCGACAGAGACTCCGTCTCAAAAAAAAAAAAAAAAAAGGAGAATTACTACATGTATTCACTCCAAGAGAAGTAAGAGCTAAGGCCCAGAATGTGGCAAGGCAACGGTTAAAAAAGAAGAAGAACAAGCTGTCCAAAAAGCCAAGACCAGAGGAATGGACTCCAGACACCACCCCCGCACCCTGCCACCTGCTTCTGGAGCAAGGTTGAAGGAAAAAAAGAAAGACATTCTTTTATTGTTATTCCTTTCCTTGGTCTCTTAAGCATGACTATGTTTTACAAACGTCTCTATTTAGCCAGTTCTTGTTTTTCTTTTGACGCAGCTACAAGGCCACCAGCTATGCAAGACCACATGTTACGCACTATATGATTAACTACTTTTGTAAGTCTGCTTATAAAAGCCCCACAATATCTTCATTCCAGGCTCAGCTTTTTGGATGTGAATCCACTGAGCCAGTGTGTACATTAAAATAAACATCCTCCTGTTCTCTCATATTGGTCTCTCCATTCCTCAGTTTCCCGCAACAGGACTACAGGTGTGCACCACCAAGCTCAGCTAATTTTTATATTTTATACAGATAGTCTTGGCAGGTTTCCTAGGCTGGTCTCACACTGCTGGGCTCAGGCATTCCTCCCACGTTGGCCACCCAAAATGCTGTGATTACAGGCATGAGCCACTCATCTGGCCTTCCCTCTCAAATTTTAAGATCTCCTGATATATTAGGGATATGATATATGTTGCAAATACTTTCTCCCAGTCTGTCAGATGTCTTTTGACTTTGCTTATTGAGTTTTTTTGACACGAAAAAGTCAAAAAATTATACAGTCAAATGCATTAATCTTTCATTGCATCTAGGTTTTTTTTTTTTTTTTTTTTTTAGACAGGCAGGGTCTCATTCTGGTTGCTCAGGTTGGAGTGCAGTGGTGCAATCTTGACTCTGCAGCCTCGACCTCCAGGGCTCGGGTGATTTTCCTATCTCAGTCTCCCGAGTAGCTGGGACTATAGGCATGCCTCACTGCGTCCGGCTAATTTTTTGTATTTTTAGTACAGACAGGGTTTCACCATATTGCCCAGGCTGGTCTTGAATTCCTGAACTCAAGTAATCTGCCCACCTTGGCCTCTCAGATTGTTGGGATTACAGGCGTGAGCCAGCGCGCCCGACGGCATCTAGGTTTTGAGTAGTAGTTAGACAGCTTTTTCCCACACACGTAAAAAAGGGCACTTGAAGGACAATAGGAAAAGTTGGAATAAAGACTCTGCATTAGATAACTGTATTAAATAAATGGCAAATACCATTAAATAAATCTGGCCAAATGCGGTGGCTCACGCCTGTAATCCCAGCACTTTGGGAGGCCGAGGCGGGCGGATCACCTGAGGTCAGGAGTTCAAGACCAGCCTGGCCAACATGGCGAAAGCCCGTCTCTACTGAAAATACAAAAATTAGCTGGGCATGGTGGTGCGCGCCTGTCATCCCAGCTACTTAGAAGGATGAGGCAGGAGAATCGCTTGAACCAGGGAGGCGGAAGTTGCAGTGAGATGAGATCGTGTCACTGCACTCCAGCCTGGGCGGCAGATGGAGATTTTGTCTTGTCTCAAAAAAAAAAAAAAGTTGGGGGAAGTGTGCTAAACTGGGTTTGCGTAGGTGGAAGGGGCGGCCGGGCCCTTTAAGGTAGCTCCCGCCCCGTAGGCCTCCCCTCGCCCCAGCCCCTCCCACCCCGGAAAGACTCGGCCCAAGCCCCGCCCACCCTCGGCCCCGCCCGCCCACGGCGGGGCGCAGTCACGTGACCCAGGCTGCGGCGCGCAGCGTTGAGCCGTCATGGTGGGGCAGATGTGCTGCTCCTCCGGCAGCCCCCTGGCCCGGGCGCTGACGCGGGCGCTGGCGCTGGCCCTGGTGCTGGCCCTGCTGGTAGGGCTGTTCCTGAGCGGCCTGGCGGGGGCGATCCCGGCGCCGGAGGGCCGCTGGGCGCACCATGGGCCGGTCACTCCAGCCTCCCGCAACCGCTCGGTGCTCCTGGATGCCGCAACGGGCCAGCTGCGTCTGGTGGACGGCCGCCACCCTGATGCCGTGGCCTGGGCCAACCTCACCAACGCCATCCGCGAGACCGGGTAAGGGTTGGCCTGTCCTCACGCGGGGCCATCGGGGGAGGGGGTGCGTGGCGCCAGACCTCTCCTGTTCCCAGGACCGGCCTCTTGCCAGGTGGGAGCGCCTGTTTCTCTGGGGGTCAGCTACTCCCGAGGCTGCAGCACCGCCCTGTGGACCAGGTCCCCTGTTTGGGAGGGGACCACTGCGGCATCCCTCACCTCATGGGTCCTATCCTTGCCTTCATCCAGTGGCGACAGTACTTCTGTCCCCAAGAGGCCAGTTCCCCACCACCGAGGTCGCAGTGCCTGCATCTGGACCAGGTCCATGGCTGGTGGGTAACTTCTATCCCCACGGGGACCAGCTCTCTTCCCCTCACCCCATGGAGGCCAGCGCCTGTCCCCAGGCCTGAAGGATGATGAGAACTCAGCAGGAGGCTAACTCTCACCTGCTTGGCTGTGGCTTGCTCGTGGGTGCCAGCCCCCTGCCTCCCTTCCAGTGCCAGGGCAGCAGGACTGAACCTGGGTTCCAGGCCAGTCCAAAAGCAGAGGGTCCCTAAAGTCACATAGACCCATTTAGTACCTTGCTAGGGCTCTGCTCCTCCCTTGTCTTCTGTGTCCTGGTCCAAGGGGAAGTCCTTGGCTGGATGCTGTGTTTGGCAGCCATGCTCTCCATCTTTATTGCTGGGATACAGGCAATTCTGATGTGTGAGTCTCACCTAACTCCTCCGCCTGTCTGGGCTCCCGTTTCCCCATCTGTGGCCCAGATTTTGAGGATGCGCTCTAGTTGGGTGATCATGTGCTGCAAGTTCTGTACAAGGGCTTGTGCCCATTCATTTATTCATTATCCTGATAGTTGGCCTTAGGGACACAACTGAGCAAGGTGGGGGTCCCTACTCAGTGGGAAAGACAGACAGCAGCAGAAGGGAAATCAGAGTCAGTGGGAGTGGGAAGGATCAGCTTCAAAGCCTTGTCAGTAGGGCCCAGGTGCTGGATCCAGGCTGTGCTGGGGGATCTTAGGGAACCCAGCGTGCATCCGTCATATCCTAGTGCCCAGATGATGCTAGGGAACCCTAGCACCAGGATATGCACAGGATGTGGTCTGTGCTGAGACCACTGTGCCCCCTGCAGCAGAAAGGGCCTCCTCTCACTGCAGCCCCTATCCATTTTGCTGGCATGCATTGACCTCTGCAGGTGTTGGGGAGACACAGGATGCCGAGGACACCCCCATTCTGGTGGCACTTGGGGGGTACATCAAACAGATGTGAGATTTGGGGGAGATATTAGCTGCAGGCACAAGGGCGCTGGGTGGGGGTCAATCTGGGAAGGCTCCCAGAGAGAGGAGGCCACAGAGTGAGCTGGCATCTGTGGAGGGAACTGAAGCTTTATGGCTGGCCTCGGGGGCCACCGGGACTCTGGGATCTGGTGACCCATTATTTGCTGACTCACTCATGTTTTTGGCCCTGCATAGCAGAATCAAGAGGGCATGACAGAACTGTGCAGGAGAGGAGGGGCAGGAGCGAGGCCCAGCATGGGCAGGGGGCTTTGGCCTCTGGAGGCCCCTGCTGGGCTGTGTTGCTCTTGACTATGGTAAACATGGAAGTGGAGAGAAGGCTTCCTTGATTGTGCTGGATGGAAAGTTCTTCCAGGCTCAGCCTCTCTGCTGTGTGACCTTGGGCAAATCCCTTCACTTCTCTGAGCCTGTTCCTTCATCTCAAGGTAGGGCCAAAAGGGTCATGGAAATTCACTGGGGTCACAGAAAGCACTGTTTATTTTTATTTGTATTTTATTTTTTAAGACATAGTTTCACTGTGTTGCCCAGCTGGAGTGCAGGGACACAGTCTTGGCTCACTGCAACCTCCGCCCCCTGGGTTCAAGCGATTCTTGTGTCTCAGCCTCCCGAGTGGCTGGAATTACAGATGTGTGCCACCACGCCTGGCTAATTTTTGTATTAGTAGAGATGGGGTTTCACCATGTTGGCCAGGCTGATCTCGAACTCCTGACCTCAGGTGATCTGCCCATCTCGGCCTTTCTGGCTTGTTTTCGGCACCCTCTCTCGTCCGCTCCTCTTACGCTCACATGCCCCTTTCCCTTTGAGTTTGCCAGCACTTGAGGCTCTGATGTGGGGAAAACCATACAGCGAGCCCCTTTTTATAGGCAGGAAACTGAAGTCCTCAGAGACGCTGCTTGAGGACTCAGGGTCAGATGAAAGAAAGTCATAGGGGGTGTCCTGGCTCCTGATGAGCAGAATCTCTGATCTGTGGGGAACTCTGTGTCTTATTTTGGAGGGTGGGGGCAAGGATTTGATGCCTCTGTTCACTCAGAATTGGGATGCCTCTTCCTTCCTGGTGAAATCCCCAGATTTTGCCACTGGGGATCCTGGGATTATCAGGATAAATTCTCCCTACTCCATAATCCTTTGTCTTTTTAGTTTTTAAAAAAGGTTTTTTGTTGTTGTTGTTGTTTTTCTTTTTTTTTTTTTTGAGACAGGGTCTCACTCTGTTGTCCAGGCTGGAGTGCGGTGGTGTGATCACGGCTCACTGCAGCCTTGAACTCCCGGGCTTAAGAAATCCTCCCACCTCGGCCTCCCAAGTAGCTCAGACTATAGATACGCACCCCCATGCCTGGCTAATTAAAAAAATTTTCTTTTTTAGAAACAGGGGTCTTGTCATGTTGCCCAGGCTGGTCTTGAACTCCTGGGCTCAAGTGATCCTCTCACCTTAGCATCCCCAAATGCTGGAATTACAGATGTGAGCCACTGTGCTCGGTACCTTCTTTCAGTTGTGCCATATCTGACTTTGGGCCAACACCCCCACACAGCCTGGAAACATTTAGGATTTGGTGCTTGGAGATCAGAGATGTCACTAGGAGCAGAACCTGCCTCAGTCTAGCTGTGGCTTTGGTCCTGGGGAAGCTGTATCCTCCAACCTTACTTTGTCTTCCTTCCCTGATCTGATCCCATTGACCAGCACCTTATCGATGAGGTTGCTTAAAGTAAATCACCATCCCATTGAGAGAGGCAGTGAATCAAAATAAGGGGGAATTAACAAATTAGTAAACGGGGAAGCATCCCAAATCCACCAACCAGCAGGCAAAACCAGTCCAGTAAAATGGATAAATAAGGCCCAGCTGTTTCTTTGAACAATCACAAGAGATGAATCTATACCATCGAGAATGAGAAAGGAGGCCGGGCACTGTGGCTCATGCCTGTAATCCCAACGTTTTGGGAGACCGAGACAGGAGGATGGCGAGAGGCCAGGATTTTGAGACCAGCTTGGGCAACATGGTGAAATCCTGTCTCTGCAAAAAATTTAAAAAGTAGCTGGGTGTGGTGGCGCATGCCTGTGGTCCCAGCTACTCGTTTGAGCCTGGGAAGTTGAGGCTGCAGCCAGCTGTGATTGTGCTACTGCACTCCAGCCTGGGCAACAGAGTGAGACCCTGTCTCAAAAAAAAAAAAAAAAAAAAGAAAACTTAGGCTGAGATAGGAGTGATAGACACAGATACGGGGGGCATCCCACATAATGGAGAGTGTCCAAGGCCATACTACACTGCGGAAGTGGGGTGCTATTTGTGAGATATTTGTGGCACCCTGCTCATATCAGTGGTCCGACTTTTTCAAATGTGGCTTCTTTCAAGAGGCACCTTGATTAGACTCTTGAGTCATCTTCGAGACATTAGCTGCCCTGGCATGAAATCGCAGCCCATAGATTTTCCAGGGAAAAAAAAAAAAAAGATTGAGGAAACAGATCTACTGCTGCCAACTTTTTGTCAAGCAAGTGCATTAAAAACAAAGAGCAATATTTGTCAACCCCTGTCAGTGTTTATCTCATAAAAGACTGGCAATTTTAGAGCAAACAAGCAGAAAGGACATAGTCTCTGAATAAGGAGTAGTCTTCATTTGATTTATTTTTTTTGAGATAGGCTGCTCTGTTACCCAGGCTGGGGTGCAGTGGCATGATCTTGGCTCACTGCAACCTCCGCCTCCCAGGTTCAAGTGATCTTCCTGCCTCAGCCTCCCTGGTAGCTGGGATTACAGGTGTGCGCCACTATACCCAGCTATTTTTTTTTCTTTTGGTAATTTTAATAGAGATGGGGTTTCACCATGTTGGCCAGGCTGGTCTTGAACTCCTAACCTCAAGTGATCTGCCCACCTCAGCCTCCCAAAGTGCTGGGATTACAGGTGTGAGCTACTGTGCCTGGCTGAAGGAGTAGTCTTTAGTAAGTACATCTAGTTATAGATGCACTCTAAAGTGTTCTGACCAGGCGCAGTGGCTTGTACCTGTAATGCCAGCACATTGGGAGGCCGAGGCAGGAGGATTGCTTGAGCCCAGAGTTTGAGACCAGCTTGGGCAACCTGGTGAGAACCTGTCTCTGCAAAAAATATAAAAAATTAGCTGGGCATGGTGGTGCCTGCCTGTAGTTCCAGCCTCTCAGAAGCTGAGGTGGGAGGATTGCTTGAGTCCAGGTGAGGCTATAGTAAGTTATGATCACGCCACTGCACTCCAGCCTAGGTGGCAGAGTGAGACCCTATCTCAAACAAAACAAAAGAAAACAAAACAAATTTCTAGCAGTTTAGAAAGAGGGGATGGGATATGGGAAGTAAAAACCTCTCCCTACCGTTCTTCCTAGATAAAAACATTTTTAGCCTTTTTTTTCTTTTTTTTTTTTTTTGAGGTGGAGCCTCGCTCTGTTGCCCAGGCTGGAGTCAGTGGTGCGATCTCGGGTCACTGCGAGCTCCGCCTCCCGGGTTCACACCATTCTTCTGCCTCAGCCTCCCGCGTAGCTGGGACTACAGGCGCCCGCCACCGCGCCTGGCTAATTTTTTGTATTTTTAGTAGAGACGGGGTTTCACCGTGTTAGCCAGGATGGTCTCCATCTCCTGACCTTGTGATCCACCCGCCTCGGCCTCCCAAAGTGCTGGGATTACAGGCATGAGCCACCGCGCCTGGCCTTTTAGCTCGTTCTTCCAGAAATTTCTATGCATAAAGAGGCCTAAACCTTCTTCCATATATATAAATGTAGAGGCATATGTGGTGTGTGATGCATTTACATATGGGCTTAGCCGTGGCTACCATTTGGACTTCTCTACTTTTGTTTGAACTTCATCTCTGACCTCTTTGCTCATCAGCATATCAGTCCGCCACGGCGTGTGTGATTATTGTATCAGGCCCCTAACGGTGGGCGTTTCCGGAAGGCCCATCTTTTCTGGCTTTGGAGAAAAGTCCTGCTGTGAAGAAGGGCCCTTATGCCCATTTCTGCAGGGCTGTATGAGCATCCGGCCAGGGAATGGGTTCCTAACCGCTGCCCGTCTCCGGGGCCTCAGTGCCGAGGCCTTGGCTGAGCCTACCCTTGCTAGAAGGTGTGCCCTGGAGGAGGCCACTGGCCACTCAGTTACTACTGGGGCTCGTGACTGCAGTTTTTTTGGTTTTATGCAGTTTGTCCAAGGTCTCCTTTGATCCACTGCCAGCTTTTATCATGAGGGATCTGCATATTGTGCCCTGTTATAATCTTCCTCCCATCATCACATTCATCGGGTCTCCTCAAACTCCTACCCTCTCAGATTTTTTTTTTTTTTTTTTTTTTTTAAATGAGATAGCATCTTGCTCTGCTGCTTGGACTGGAGTACAGTGGTACGATCATAGCTCACTGCAGCCTCGACCTCCTGGGCTTACGCAATCCTCCCACCTTAGCCCCAGCCTCCTGTGACTATAGGTGAGCACCACCACATCTGGTTAATTTATTTTGTATTTTTTGTAGAGAGGGGGGACTCACTTTGTTGCCCAGGCTGGTCTCAAACTCCTGGCCTCAAGTGATCCTCCCACGTCGGCCTCCCAAAGCACTAGGATTACAGGCATGAGCCACTGCGCCATCACCTCTCAGATTCTTGATGAGACAAATACTTAGTGAGTGCATAATGTGTGTTCTCTCCTGGCATATGCCACAGCAGTCCTCTGAAGGGGGAGTCACTCTGCCCGTTTTACAGATGAGAAAACCGAGGCCCGAGAGGTAAAGCAGTTTGCCCAAAGGTACACAACCAAGAAGGGATCTACCCAGGGATTCAGACCAAGTTGAAGGGACCCCAAACCCAAACTCTTTGTCTTCCATTGTCCTTGAAATTTAAAATCTTAGTTTTTTTCTGTCCTTATCTGTAATATGTGAATCATTAGCCCAAAGTTCATGGCTGTCATCTGCATTTGATAAGAACTATACCTCCTTGCCCCCAACACTCCCCCACAAACCTGAGTTGAGTTAGAGGCGCAGAGCATGCACTCAAGAATGTTAGTCTCAGCTCTGCTGCTTACCTGCTGTGTGACCTTGGGCAAATCACTTCATCTCACTGTGTTATGTGGGAGCCTCGGTTCCCTACATCTGTAAAATGGGGAGAATAAAACCCATGTCATAGGGTTGTTGGAATAATTTTTTTTTTTTTAGACAGAGTCTTACTCTGTCACCCCGGCTGGAGTATAGTGGCACAATCTTAGCTTACTGTAACCTCCCAGGTTCAAGCGATTCATGCCTCAGCCACCAGAGTAGCTGGGACTACAGGCACGCACCACCACACCCAGCCTGGGAGTCTGGAGGCTGCAGTGAGCCAAGATCATGCCACTGTACTCCAGCCTGGGTGACAGAGCAAGATGCTGTCTCAAAAAAAAAAAAAAAAACCGTGGCGCAGTGGCCTTAAGCTACTGTAAAGTAGCTTAACAAAGTGCCTATAATCCCAGCACTTTGGGAGGCTGAGGTGGGCGGATCTCTTGAGGCCAGGAGTTCAAGACCAGCCTGGCCAACATGGTGAAACCCTGTCTCTACTAAAAATACACAAATTAGCTGGGTGTGGTAACTCATACCTGTAATCCCAGCTACTCTGGAGACTGAGGCAGGAGAATCAATTGAATCAAGGAGGCAGAGGTTGCAGTGAACTGAGATCATGCCAGTGTCCTCCAGCCTGGGGAACAGCCAGACTCTGTCTCAGGAAAAAAAAAAAAAAAAGTAGTCTCAGACCCCATCGCAGAACTGATCAGAATCTGCCTTCTAACCAGGCCTTCAGGTGACCTGCGTATGCAGCAGAGGTTGAGAAGCGCTCCTTCAGAGGAGTGGGAGCCAGCCTGCCTGGAAGTGAATCCTGCCCCTGCCAACTCTGTGACCTTTCAGGTGTATCCGCTAGTATTGGGCAGCAGTGCTGGGTGATAAACCAGCCCCAACCCAAGGGCTTAAACCCAACAACATTAATCCTCATGGATTCGTGGGGCTGCTGGGGCAGCTCTACTTCATACTGCAGCTCTACAGACCGGGTGTGCTTGTGTGGCTCTCATATCCCTGGGACCAGTGGGCTGGCTGGGGCTTGTTCTTCCCATGGTGATGGCAGAGGCACAAAGGGGCAAGTAAGGCTTCCCGAAGGCTAATCTTATAACCAGCACGCTGTCACTTCCATCCACCTCCCATTGGCCAAAGCAGGTCATGTGACACAACCAAGCCCAAATGAAGGAGCAGGGAAGGATACTTGGCCATTGGTGGAGGACTGTAGTCTCGTGGCAAAGGGCATGGACGTAGGGGTGGTGGTGGCATGTGACATAAGTCTGTGTGTTAACTTCCTCTTCTTCTGCAAGAGGGACAAGATGGGGACGATAACTCTGCCCACCTTATAGGATTATAGGATTATCACAGGGACTCGATGAGTTAATAGACATGAAAGTGACTAGAACATGGCTTGGCACAGAGCTAACATCTCATCCTCAGTGGATGATAGCTGGTGTTATTGTGGGTGAGGGAAAGTAGATGGGTCCTGCATTTTTGGGGGAGGCTGTTTGTCAATATCTACAAAAATCAAAAATACATGTGCCCTTTGAGTCAGTAGTTCCTCTTGGAGGGATTTAATCCTGCAAGCTCACAAAGATGGACAGGCAGACATTCACGTGAGCGTCTACTGACCACTGTGTCGTTTTCATAGTGTAAGTCTGGAGATGCCGTGTGTCTAGCTGGGGGCCTCTGCCACTGACGGATTGTCCCCTCCTTCCCCTCCAGGTGGGCCTTTCTGGAGCTGGGCACGAGTGGTGGATACAATGACAGCTTGCAGGCCTACGCAGCCGGCGTGGTGGAGGCTGCTGTGTCGGAGGAGGTAAGGGCCAAGGTGGGGACATGGGGCTCCCACCCTCCCCCACCCCCACCAGCGTGTTCCCCAGCATGCTTTTGAGATGTGTGCAGAGTAGGCCCCCCAGCTCCTGCCATAGCCCTCCATCTATTTGGGGAAAAAAAGTGGACACGTATTCTTTAGAAAATTACATTAGGGGGCCGGCCACTGCGCCTGGCTCTCACCCACTTCTGATATTGTCTGACTTCTTATGAAGCTCAATAACAAGTAAAGCAAAATAATACGTTATTCAGGGACTCATCGCATGCAGTAAAAGTAGCTTAACAAAAGTAAGGGAGTGGAAACAACTGGAATGCCCAGCTGCCGATGAATGGATACATGGAATGTGATCTATCATACAATGCAACATTATTCGGCTGTAAAAAGGAATGAAGGACTGACACATACCAGAACATGAAAGAACCTTGAAAACATGCTAAACAAGCCAGCCACAAAAGGGCACATACTGTATGATTCTATTTATATAAAATGTTCAGAATAAGCAAATCTACAGAGACAGAAAGCCGACTAGTGGGTGCCAGGGACTTGTGGGGAGTGACTGCTGATGGATATGGGGTTTCTTTCTGGGATGATGAAGAGGTTCTGGAGTTAGAGAGTGGTGATGGTTGCACAACTTTATGAATACATTACAAACCATGAATTGTACTTTTTTTTTTTTTTTTTTTTTTTTTTTTTTTTTTTTTTTTTTTTTTGAGACAGAGTCTTCCTCTGTCACCCAGGCTGGAATGCAGTGGTATGATCTCGGCTCACTGCAACCTCTGCTTCCCAGGTTCAAGTGATTTTCCTGCCTCAGCCTCCCGAGTAGCTGGGATTACAGATGCGCACCACCACGCCCACCTAATTTTTGCATTTTTAGTAGAGGCAGGCTTTCGCCCTGTTGGCCAGGCTGGTCTCAAACTCCTGACCTTAGGTGATCTGCCCACCTCGGCCTCCCAAAGTTCTGGGATTACAGGCATGAGACACTGTGCCCAGCCAAATTGTACATTTTTTTTTTTTGAGACGGAGTCTCGCTCTGTCGCCCAGGCTGGAGTGCAGTGGCTGGATCTCAGCTCACTGCAAGCTCCACCTCCCGGGTTTACGCCATTCTCCTACCTCAGCCTCCCAAGTAGCTGGGACTACAGGCACCCGCCAACTTGCCCGGCTAGTTTTTTTGCATTTTTTAGTAGAGACAGGGTTTCACCATGTCAGCCAGGATGGTCTCGATCTCCTGACCTTGTGATCCGCCCGTCTCGGCCTCCCAAAGTGCTGGGATTACAGGCTTGAGCCACTGTGCCCGGCCGCCTCAAATTGTGCATTTTTAAATGGTGAATTTTATGGTATGCTGACTATATCTCAATATAAATGAATGAATGAAAGGGTATGATAGCTACCACATTTAGGGTGGTGGGTGCCTCTAGGGGTAGAGGAGGCAGGGGGTTAGGGGATGCTCAATGGTATCAGTAACATTCTAGGTTTTAGTTTGGATGTTCATTTTATTATCATGCTTCATAACTTAGAATATGTTATATATTTTTTCTGTGTATCAGATAGTACCTAGTGTAATTTTCTTTTTCTTTTCTTTTCTTTTTTTTTTTTTTGAGACATAGTCTCGCTCTGTCACCTAGGCTGGAGTACAGTGGTGCAATCTCAGCTCACTGCAATCTCTGCCTCCCTGGGTTCAAATGATTCTCATGCCTCAGCCTCTGGAGTAGCTGGAATTACAGGCATGCACCACCATGCCTGGCTAGTTTTTACATTTCCAGTAGAGATGGGGTTTTGCCATGTTGGCCAGGCTGGTCTCAAACTCCTGACCTCAAGTGATTTGCCTGCCTCGGCTTCCCAGAGTGTTGGGATTACAGGTACGAGCCTCCTGGCCTAGGCTAGCCAGACATGCTAACCAGCACTGATGATGACTTTACAGAGACAGCCTGTCATGTGTGCCTCACAGTAAACACCTGACATTTTCCAGGGAATGCATAAATTACTGACTTTTCCATTGATGGCCTAACCAGTAGCCCAAAGGCAGAGCACCTGCCTGTAATCCCAGGACGTTGGGAGACTGAGGAGGGAGGATTGCTTGAGCCCAGGAGTTGGAGGCTGCAGTGAGCTAGGATTGTACCACTGTACTCCAGCCTTGTGACAGAATGAGAACTTGTCTCAAAAAAACAAAACAAAACCACCCAAAAAACAAAACAAGAAATAGGCAAAGCTGTGGAGTGACAGCCATCTCCCATGCTGCAGATGGAGGCATGCATTGGGTCACCCAAGTTGGAAAATAATTTGACATCAACTTGTGGAGTTGAACCTGCATGTGCCCTAGGACCCAGCAGCCCTGCTACTTGGGTGTATACCCTAGAGGTGACCCACGGATGTGCATGACGTGCTCAAAGCAGCCCCAAAGTGGGAGTCCTTAAAACACCACAGGCAGGTGAATGGCTAACCGTGTGGAGGTGCACAGTGCAGCATGACAGAGCAGTGGAAATGAATGAATCTGAGATGCCTGGAGGTGAAGGGGAAAGAGCACGTCACGGAGGACAGCGTCCAGTGGGACACCGTTTTATAAAACTCACGCTGCTCCTTCTGACACCCAGTCACAGCTGTGGGTGGCCCTCTGGGTCCTTAGTGTCTGAGGAAGTGGTCAGATGCTGGGCCAGGGCTGTTTTGGGTGCTCAGTGGTGAATGAGACATGGTTCAGTCTCTCAAGGGGCTCACAGCCTCCTGGGGACACTGAGGCAAGGGCACAAGTGGCTCTCATGTCAGGAATCCCAGGCCCATGTGCCAGGCACTTTGCCCACAATGTCTCACTGAGCCTTCACCCTAAACCTCTGAGAGAAGCATGTGTACCTCTCTGGATGGATGGGCAGGCTTGGGCCCAGAGAGGTGAAGCTACTTTCCTAAGGTCAGCCAGCCTGTCTGCAGAGGAGGCACCATTCAACCTCAGCTCTTTCTAACCCATGTCTCGCTCCTAACTGGTGTGCCCTGCTGCCTCCCCCTCCAGCCTGTGGGCTTCTTGTGGGTGGTAATATGTCTTGTTCCCAGCTATGTCCCCTGATCCCAGCCCAGAACATGGTATAGAACAGGCAGTGGGGAAATGCTGTGGAAGTCATGCAGGCCTGCATGGAGGAGGTGGTGTCTTAGTGGGCCTTGAAGGATGAACAGGATTTGGATGTGTTTCAGTGAGATGGTGATGGAGCAGCGGTCATGAAGCCATCAATCCTGAGACAGTGAGTGCTGCTACTCACTCACGGGGATGACCAGGCGATGTGGTCTTTTGTCCCCCAGCAGGCGAGCCTGGACTCATGCAGGTGGCATCTCGGTGGGAAGTGCAGAGGGCCACATGAGGTCTGGGTGAAACTGGCACGGCATTCTCTTGCCCAGTGGAGTCTGCAGGGGTATTGCTGTTTTGTTCCCTGCTGTGTCCTCAGTGCTTAGAATGGAACATAATAGGTGCTCAGATAAAACATTCATGGATTGACTAACTGAACATGCATATAGATTGGGGTCCCCAGTAGCAGAGGTAGTGCCATCAGTTATAGGCTTTGCAGGCTAAAGGCTCTCAGGGCAACTTCCAGGGGTCTGGGGTCCCTAGCGGGGGCAGAGCAGGGCAGGGAGAGGAGCCTCCAGGGACAGGACAGCGTGAGCAAGGGCTCAGGTGGCCACACCAGGAGCCTGCACTCTGGGGCAGCCTGGGTGGGGGGCTCTCAGGGAAGAGAGCACCCCAGCTGCCCACCCCCACCTTGCCCACCCCCTACCCCGCAGCTCATCTACATGCACTGGATGAACACGGTGGTGAATTACTGCGGCCCCTTTGAGTACGAAGTTGGCTACTGTGAGAGGCTGAAGAGCTTCCTGGAGACCAACCTGGAGTGGATGCAGGAAGAGATGGAGTCAAATCCAGACTCAGCTTACTGGTACCAGGTGAGCCCAGCTGCCACGCTCGGTGGGAGGGGCCTTCCAGCTGGCCAGCCATCCTGTCCCCTGCTGTCCTGGCCAGCCTTGTGGCATGTCCAGCTGCCCAACCGCCCCTGTGTCCATCATCATCTCCATCCCTCCTAGCCGACCTACCACTCATCCATCTGCCCAGTCTCCATCTGTCCACTTGCTGGAACTCCATCCATCCATCCTAGCCTACCTACTGTCAAAGAATGACCAAAAACAAATAGTCAATTGTTAGCACGGTGTTTTACTTGCATACACATGGCGTTTTACTTGTATACTTGCTTGGTAGATTGATTACATTGGATGCAGGTAAAGACGGTATGAGAAAGAGGGGAAGGGGAAAATCAGAAAATCCCCAAAAGTCTGGACACGGTAAACTTTGTTTTTCTTTCCTTGAGCGAGCTGCTGATCAGCTGGCAGCTAACGGAGAGGCCGAGGCAGGCGCTCTGCCTTTGGCCCACTGGCTAGGCCTTCATTGGAACGGTCAGTTATTTATGGATTCCCTGGAAAATGTCAGGTGTTTACTGTGAAGTACATACGACAGACTGTCTCTGTAAAGTGGCCATCAATGCCTGTTAGCATGTCTGCCTAGCCTAGGCCAGGTTTGCACCATTTTCCTCTGTAGAACTTCTCATGGTGTGCCCACCCACCTACTCACACTGTAAGACAGGCTTTTCTACCATCAACCCATCTACTTGTCCTTTCCGCACATCCACCACCCATGCACACATCCATCCATCCATCCATCCATCCATCCATCCATCCATCCATCCATCCATCCATCCATGCATCCATGCATCCATGCATCCATTCATCCACCCATCCACCCACTCACCCATCTACCTATCCATCTGTTCACTCACTCATCCGTCCATTCATTTACCCATCCATCCATCCACCCACCCATCCACCTACCCACCCACTCATCTACATATCTATCCATTCACTCACTCATCCATCCATCCATCCATCCATTTACCCACCCATTCATCTATCCATTCACCCATCTGTCCATCCATCATCCATCTATCCACCCACTCATCCACCTCCCGCCTGTCAACCCACCCACCTACCCATCCGTCCGTCCACCCACCCATCCATCCAACAACCCACCCATCCATCTTGCAGATGCTTGCTAAGTGCCCAGTGTGCCTGGCCAAGGCCCCATGAGGGACACACGGATAATACTTCATGGTTATAGGGTGTTGAGGCAAAAGAATGATAATAGGGAGAAGTCAGATGCATGAGACAGGTGCCCGAGGCAGCAATGCGGTCAGTACTGAACTCAGAACAGGAGCAGTTGGCCAGAGGCCAGGCTAGGCTTGGAGGCGTCCCAGAAGAGATGGCTTTTAAACTAGGCTCTTAAGTGGGGCTGATTTGGGGTTAACACAGGGCAGAGACATAGAGTTAATTCCTTGAAAGCAGGAGAGTGCTCATCATGGAGGGGTGGGTGGTAGTTTGGGGGAGTCAAGGCTGGCTGGAGTCTGGAGGGTACCCCTGGGCCTCCTGCTCTGTCTGAACCCCCAGGTCAGAGCCCCTCCCATTGAAGGAGAAGGTGTGAGCCTGGAGGAGAGGCCTCACCCTCCCTCTGCCCCGCCCCCTCCCCTAGGTGCGGCTGACCCTCCTGCAGCTGAAAGGCCTGGAGGACAGCTACGAAGGCCGTGTGAGCTTCCCAGCTGGGAAGTTTACCATCAAACCCTTGGGGTTCCTGTAAGTGCCACCCCCAGAGTGGACAGGGTGGGAAGAAGGGCCACACAGTCATAGTCGGACAGACCTGGGTTCCAGCATCAACCCTGCCACTGCCTGGCTCTGTGGCCTTGGAGCAGTCAGCTGACCTCCTAGAACCTCAGCTTTCTCCTCTACAAAATGGGTACAAAACAGCAGGCATGGTAACCCTCTGGTGCCCTGGCCCTCCTCAGCCTGCTACAGCTCTCTGGGGACCTGGAAGACCTGGAGCTGGCCCTGAACAAGACCAAGATCAAATCTTCTCTGGGCTCCGGCTCCTGCTCCGCCCTCATCAAGCTGCTCCCTGGCCAGAGTGACCTCCTGGTTGCCCACAATACCTGGAACAACTACCAGCACATGCTGCGTGTCATCAAGAAGTACTGGCTCCAGTTCCGGGAAGGCCCCCGGGGTAGGTGGGTGTGGGTGTGTCTGGGGGATGAACGAGTAGGTGGGCACGCACGTGGGGAGTGGTCCTAGGAGTTGTGGGCCTTGGAAACCCTCCCAACACACAGTCACTGTAGGGACATTCCAAGAGTTCATCTTGTTTTTGTTTTTCTTTTTGAGTCAGTGTCTTGCTCTGTTGCCCAGGCTGGAGTGCAGTGGCAGTCATGGCTTACTGCAGCCTTGACTTCTCACGCTCAGGTTATCCTCCTGCCTCAGCCTCCCAAGTATCTGGAACTACAAGTGTGTAGCACCACACTCAGCTAATTTTTTAATTTTTTTATTTTTAAGAGATGGAGTCTCACTGTGTTGCCCAGGCTTATCTCAAACTCCTGGGCTCAAGTAATCCTCTTGACTTGGCCTCCCAAAGTACTGGGATTACTTATGTGAGCCACTGCACCCAACCAGTTCATCTTGTTTTACATGTTTATTGCCTTTTTTATTTTACCTATTGCTGCTTACCAAGTTACCCCAACATTTTAAACAACAACAGCTTCAATAACCACTATGTATTTTCTTGCTCCTGCCTCTGTGGGTCAGCTGGGTGGTTTTGGTTTTCTGGGCTGGGCCAGGCTGATCTTGGCTAGGCTCGCTGATGCATCTGCAGTCTGCTGGCAGGTCAGCTGGGGTGGGCTGGCTGGCTTGGGATGGCCTCTTCTCCTGCCTGGGGTTGATTGTCAGCCAGGGTGATGGGGACAGCTGGGCTGTGTGGTCTTTCATCAGCAGCAGGTGAGCACAGGCCTGTTCGTGTGCTGTGTGGTCTTTCATCAGCATTGGGGCAGGATGTGGTGAAGGCCTCTTGAGGCCTTGGTGAAACTGACACAGCATTCTTTTCTTGTCATTTTGAGACAGAATCTTGCTCTGCTGCCCAGGCTGGAGTGCAGTGGCGTGATCTCAGCTAACTGCAACCTCTGCCTCCAGGGTTCAGGCAATTCTTCTGCCTTAGCCTCTTGAGTAGCTGGGACTACAGGCGTGCATCACCATGCCCAGCTAATTTTTGTATTTTTAGTAGAAACAGGGGTTTCCCATATTGGCCAGGCTGGTCTTGAACTCCTGACCTCAAGTGATCTGCCCACTTTGGCCTCCCAAAGTGCTTGGATTACAGGTGTGAGCCACCACACCTGGCTTGACACAGCATTTTTTTTTTTTTTTGAGACAGAGTCTTGCTCTGTCGCCTAGGCTGGAGTGCAGTGGCACAATCTCAGCTCACTGTGACCTCTGCCTCCCAGGTTCAAGTGATTCTCTGCCTCAGCCTCCCAAGTAGCTGGGATTATAGAAACGTGCCACTGTATCTGGCTAATTTTTGTATTTTTAGTAGAGATGGGGTTTTGCCATGTTGGCCAGGCTGGTCTTGAACTCCTGACCTCAGGTGATACAGCCACCTCAGCCTCCTAAAGTACTGGGATTAAAGATGTGAGCCACCGTGCCTGGCTGACACAGCATTCTTTACCCAAATCAAGTCAGGTGGCCAGCCCAGACTCCAGAGATGGGAGAAAAGGCTCCACCATTTGCTGTGAGGAACTGCAGAGTCACATTGCACATGGCTTGGATGCAGGCATGGGAAGAATTAGAGCTGTTTTTGCAAACAACCAATTGCAAGGAGTGCATGAATACATTCTTCCTGTTAAATGTGAAAACTGGCTGGGCACAGTGGCCCATCCCTGTAATCCCAGCGCCTTGGGAGTTTGAAGCAGGAGGATTGCTTGAGCCCAGGAGTTCGAGGCTTCAGTGAACAGTGATCACGCCACGACACCCCAGCCTGGGTGACAGTGTAAGACCTTGTCTCTAATAAAGAAAAAAACAGTTTACAGTCAAGGTCAAAGTCCTCTATAGTGCCATATCCTTCATCCCAGGCCCTCGCCTCAACCCCAGGGATACCACTGCCAAATGTTTGCAGTATCTCCTTCTTGGCCAAATGTAAAAACTTGATGGGACCAGGAGGTGGGGAAGTGTCCAGCCTTATTCATTGCTGATGGGAGTATGCATTGGCACAGCTACTTTTAAGAGGAATCCAGCTGGCATCTAATAAATTTCAAAATCTGTCACTCCAGTGATCCAGCAATTCTCCGACTCCAGTCTGTCCCTAGAGAGACATTTCAGCTTCTGCATGGGGGGTGTGTATAAGCAAGTCTGCTGTCACAGTGGTTTGGTAACAACCTAATGTCCATTCATTGAAATTTAAACTCTAAATTGACATTTATACAGGAAATCGTGTACACTGTAAGTGTACAACTTGAATTTCTTGCATATGGAACACCTGTATATAGCATCCATCTGGAGAAACAGAACATTCCCTGCCCTTAGAAGCTTCTCTCGTATCCCTTTCCAGACACACCCCCACCCCAGCATCATCTCTATCCTGATTTCTGGTTGTTTTTTTTTTTTTTTTTGAAACAGTCTTGCTCTGTCACCCAGACTAGAGGGCAGTAGTGCAGTCTCGGCTCAGTGCAACCTCCACCTCCTGGGTTCAAGCGATTCTTCTGCCTCAGCCTCCTGAGTAGCTGAGATTACAGGCACACACCACCACACCCAGCTAATTTTTGTATTTTTAGTAGAAATGGGGTTTCGCCATGTTGGCCAGGCTGGTCTTGAACAGCCAACGTCAAGGGATCCAACTGCCTATCCTGATTTCTCACAGTGTAGGTTAGGTTTGCCTGATTTTGAATGTCATGTGAATGGAATTGTGTAGTGTGTGCTCATTTGTTCTGCATGTCTGTGAGATTCATCTGTATTACTGTGTGTAGCTATAGGTCTATCATTCTCATTGCTATTTATCCATTAAAATTTTAATAGCTTTTAAAAACTGTATAAGTCATACAGGTATGTTATAGAACATTGGAGAATCCACCAAAACACTCTCACAATGAAAATCACTCGAACATTCCACAACCCAAAAGAGAAAATTTCTGTGAACATTTGGTTATGTTTTCTCCTAGACTTTAAAAAATGTACCTTGCCTGGCACAATGGATCATGCCTGTAAACCCAGCACTTTGGGAGGCCGAGGCAGGTGGATCACTTGAGGCCAGGAGTTCAAGACCAGCCTGGCCAACATGGCGAAACCCCGTCTCTACTAAAAATACAAAAATTAGCTCGGTGTGGTGGTGCACACCTGTAATCCCAGCTACTTGGGAGGCTGAGGCCCCAGAATTGCTTGAACTGTGAAGGCAGAGGTTGCAGTGAGCCAAGATGGTGCCACTGTACTCCATCCTGGGCAACAAAGTGGGCCTCCATTTCAAAAAAACAAATTTTGCAAGAGTGGGCTTCATGCATGGAATGGGGTGCTATACCCATCATTGTAGTATTATACAGAATAGTTTCACTGCTCTAAAATGTTTGCTGAGTTTTTTAAAAAGCGTAGTTAAGATTATACCATGTGAATTATTTGCAACTTCCTTCTTTTGACCACTAGGCTGCCTTGGAGAGTTGCTGGTACTGCCTTTTGGTCCACTACACATTTTGTTTTTCAAATTATTTATTGATTTTGAGATAGGGTCTCGCTGTGCTGCCCAGGATGGTCACAAACTTCTAGCCTCAGGTGATACTCCTGCCTCAGTCTCCCAAAGCACTGGGATTTCAGATGTGAGCCACTGTGCTGGGTCCCACTGTGCTTTTTTTCTTTTCTTTTTTTTAATTTATTGAGACAGAGTCTCACTCTGTTGCCCAGGCTGGAGTGCAGTGATACAATCTTGGCTCACTTCAACCTCCACCTCCCAGGTTCAAGCGATTCTCCCACCTCAGCCTCCTGAGTAGCTGGGACTACAGGCACGCGCCCCCCTGTCTGGCTAATTTTAGATATAGGGTTTCACCATATTGGTGAGGCTGGTCTCAAACTCCTGGCCTCCTGACCTTGGCCTTCCAGAGTGCTGGGATTACAGGCGTGAGCCACCGTGCCCGGCCTAGTGGTCCCTTTATTTTAAAGTGCAAAGACTTAATATAGAATAGATAATTCAGGCTGGACGCGGTGGCTCATGCCTATAATTGCAGCACTTTGGGAGGCCGAGGCTGGTGGGTCACTTGAGGTCAGAGTTCGAGACCAGCCTGCCCAACATTGTAAAACCCTGTCTCTACTAAAAATACAAAAATTAGCTGGACGTGATGGTGGATGCCTGTAATTGCAGCTACTCAGGAGGCTGAGGCAAGAGAATCACTTGAACCCAGGAGGCAGAGGTTGCAGTGAGCCAAGATCCCCCCACTGCACTCTAGCCTGGGCAACAGAGCAAGATTCTGTCTCCAAAAACAAACAAACAAACAAAAACAAAAAACACGAAAAACAAAAAACCAAAAAAATTACACAAAGGATAATTCAGAGAGCTACACACAGAACTCTGGAGCACTGGAGGGAAGAGGCCTGGGTAAATCCCTCTTCAGCCATTTAACTGTTTAGCCTCTGCTAAGTTACTTAGCCTTTCTGAGTCTCAGATTTCCTTATCTGCAAAGTGGAGATGATAATTCCCTACCCCCGTATGCAGGGTGGTTGTAAGGAGTCAATTAATAAGATCACAGGGGTAATAAGCTCCCAGCATAAGCGTGAGGTCACAGGAGGCATGCCGGAGACAGTGCGTAAAACCAGACTAGTACTTGTCAAGGGATAGGCTTCAGGTAGAAGGAATTCTAGGGCAGGAGTGAGGGTACCTGCAGGGGGTGGGCCTGTAATCCCAGCTACTCAGGAGGTTGAGGCAGGAAAAGCACTTACAACTGGGAAGTGGAGGTTGCAGTGAGCTGAGATCGCCCCACTGCACTCCAGCCTGGGCAATGAGAGCGAAACTCTGTCTCAAAAAAAAAAAAAAGGGTCCAGTGAACAAAATATCTGTTTATCTATCTGACTGTATATAACACACACGCACATACGTGCACACACATGCACGCGCACACGTGCGCGCACATACACACACAGAGTTGTCCCTTGGTTTTGGGGAGGGGGTTGGCTCCAGGAGCCCCTGTGGAAGCTCAGGTCCCTTCTATAACACGGCCGATTGTTTACATATAACCTATGCATATCCTCCATATCCTATAATCATCTCTAGATTACTTATAATACCTAATACAATGTAAATGCTATGTTAATAGTTGTTATACTGTATTTTTAAAATCTATATTCTCTTTTAGTGTTGTTTCTTTTTAATCATGTTTTTTCCCTAGTATTTTTGGTCCTCAGTCCATTGAATCCAAGGCTGTGGTACCCAAGGACATGGAGGGCCAGCTGTGGAAGTTTTGCTGCTGGCTTTTATTTTTACTTGCACACATATGCACTTTTCTATGCCCAATGACCTCATTTGCTAAATGTCAAAAAGGACACAGTGGGGGCTTCCTCAGAGGCCTGCCTGTGCCCCACCTGGAGACCTGAGTCTTGTTAGGTAGGGTGCAGGGGCCTCCACCTGGGCCTGTCTGACCAGCATCCCTGGCTCGCTCTTCCCGCTCAGGGGACTCCCCGCTGGTTCCCGGCAACAAGCTGGTCTTCTCCTCCTACCCCGGCACCATCTTCTCCTGCGACGACTTCTACATCCTGGGCAGCGGGCTGGTGAGTCCCCTTCTCTCGTCTCCTCTGTTCCTGGGGTGTTTGTCACACAGCGGCTCTGAGCCGGCAGGATTGATTCCTGCAGCAAGTGGGGACCAGGCTGCAGCCCAGTGCTGGGTGCCATGTAGGAGCCAGGGGTGCAGCGGAGGACCAGGTGGACACTGCCCCACCTGCCATTCAGAGCCCAGACTCGCCCTTCCCCTGCTCTGGGGACTTGGACCACCACAAGGGCGTGTTTAAATGTAGACCCCCAGGCCCCGCACAGGGCCCCCAAAACCTGCAGATGGCCTGGGACTCTGCATGTAACCCTGGTTGTCAGGAAAGGCTGCACTTGGGTATGTTTGGGACTATCCCTGACCTCAGTGACCTCCCTTGTTTTTATGTATTCAGCATAACTGTGCCCCCGCATCCCCAACGCTTCTCTCTCCTCCTGCCTCCCTCTTGCTTTCCTCAGAGCCCCTCTGACCTGACCAGGTTTGCTGAATAGAGGCTGTTTACAGTGTGTTGTTTTCATCTTTTTTCCTGGCTGGGGTCCAGACTTGTTGAGAAATCTGTCCCTGGAACTCCTCGCTGAGAAAGTGAACCCTTTGATCTCCAGGGCAACGCTACAGAGGAGAAAAAACATCACTCTGAAAAACACCCTTAGCACAGAGAACGCCAGCTGCCTGCGGGGACGGGAGGGGCAGGGACTCTTCTTCTTGTCTGATCCCTTGCTTTTTTCTGAGTGTGGAATGAGGCAAGAGAGGGCCAGGCAGTGGGTGAGGTAACCCCAATGCTGTGGCCCAGGTGGGGGAGGGGGCTGAGGCAGCTGGGGAGGGACACATGAAATGGTTCCACCTGATTACCAGGAAAGGGTCCAGGCAGGAAACTTCCCTTCCATCAGGGTCCCTGTTTTTGTGCCATAAACCCCTTGGGCAGTCCAGGAAGCTGGTGACCCTCTTCTCAGAATAGTGTTTTAATTTTTATTATTTATTAATTTTTTTCATAGAGATAGGGTCTCGCTCTGTCACTCAGGCTGGAATGCAGTGATGTGATCACAGCTCACTGCAACCTCCCACCTCCTGGGTTCAGGCGATCCTCCCACCTCAGCCTCCTGAGTAGCTGGGACTACAGACACATGCCACCATGCTCAGCTAATTTTGAAATTTCTTGTAGAGATGAGGTCTCACTATATTTCCCAGGCCAGTCTCGAACTCCTGGGTTCAAGGGATCCTCCTGCCTCAGCTTCCCAAAGTGCTGGGATGATAGGTGTGAGCCACTGTGCCTGGCAGAGTAGTGTTTTTAGATGCATAAACCAACATGTATAGGATTATGGAGGAAACTAATTATAGTGAAATATAGTTATCAAAACATAAGTAAACTGTTAGTATATGTGTTGCTTTATTAACACACTGAATAATAAGATCCAGTAGCAGGTGTGATAAATACCGTAAGTTAGAAGAAGCAAGGTGCATGAATGATACTTTAAGGTATGTACAGCCTTGTAATCTGATGGAAAAACATCTGTGATTTCTGATAGTGACAGTCCCAGTGACTGCTAATACCATTGTGGTGTGTCACGTTAACAGTGGAAGGAAATACTAAATTTCAGGATTTTTTTTTTTTTTTCAGAGATAGGATCTCACACTGTCATGCAGGCCTGAGTGCAGTGGCATGACCACAGCTCGCTGCAGCCTCTATCTCCCCAGCCTCAAGCGATCCTCCCATTTCAGCCTCCCAAGTAGCATGGGTGCCTGCCACCATGCCTGGCTAATTTTTTTATTTTTTGTAGAGATGGGTTTTGCCGTGTTGCCCAGGCTGGTCTCGACCTCCTGGGCTCAAGCAATCTGCCCCTCTTGGCCTCCCAAAGTGCTGGGATTACAGGCCTGAGCCACTGTGCCCAGCCCTTTTTTTCCTCTTTAAAGAGAAAATAAAAAATCACATTTATGGATATGGCTATCTTTGAGCTGTTTTCAGCTTTTTGTTGTTGTTGTTGGTGGTGGTTTTTTTTGTTGTTGTTTTTTGTGGGGTTTTTTTTTTTGTTTTTTGTTTTTTGTTTTAGATAGGCTCTCTGTTGCCCAGGCTGGAGTGCAGTGGCACAATCTCAGCCCACTACAACCTCCGTCTCCCAGGTTCAAGCAATTTTCATGCCTCAGCCTCCCTAGTAACTAGGATGGCACTCCATGCCATTGCCATGGCACTCCAGCCTAGGCAAGAGTGAGACTCCATCTCAAAAAAAAAAAAAACAAAAAAAACTATGAGCCATGACTGATGAAGTACTGCCACTTGGTGGCAGCATGCCTAGGCTATGCAACGGTCCCCTTGACCTTCCCACAGGTAACACTGGAGACCACCATTGGCAACAAGAACCCAGCCCTATGGAAGTATGTGCGGCCCAGGGGCTGTGTGCTGGAGTGGGTACGCAACATTGTGGCCAACCGCCTGGCCTTGGATGGGGCCACCTGGGCAGACATCTTCAAGAGGTTCAACAGCGGCACGTGAGTGGGCTTCTGGCCCCGTGGCTTCCCCTGCACCAAGAAATAGACCAACCTCCCCTTTAACACTCAGACCCCCAGGGACCAGATGTGGCACCCGGGCCACACACCCCATGCCCTCCTTTGTTTCATACATGGGGAGACTGAGGCTAGGGAAGAAAAGGATTTGCCCCTCCCCTGCAGGCTCCTCAGCCTAGGAAGGAGTGCCTTGGTGGCAGTACAGGAAGAGCACCTGGAACCTGAAGACTCTCAAGGGGACAGCGGGGAAGGCTGTTTGCGGAGGTGGACATGGGTGGGTGGCAGGGCCTGTGAGCCAGAGACACTGGAACTGGGCAGTGCAGGTCTTACAACATCCCGCAGAGCAACTGACCTAGGGAGCCATAGAATATTCTGGAACAGTCAAGCAGCATGACGAGAGAGGAGTTTGTGGATACCTGGTCATGCTGCAGTGTCAGGGTGTCAGTTGAATGGCCGGACACCCCCAGGCCCACTTCCTGTGATTCCTAGCTGAGTGGGACACTGGGGCAGGGAAAGCTGGGGAGGTGGCCCCAGGCTCCGTTCAATCCTCCTTCCCCCTGCCCGGCAGGTATAACAACCAGTGGATGATTGTGGACTATAAGGCGTTCATCCCGGGTGGGCCCAGCCCCGGGAGCCGGGTGCTCACCATCCTGGAGCAGATCCCGTGCGTATCCTGGGAGGGAGGGGGTGGGGGCTCGGGGCAGAGGGGACTGCCAGGGTGAAGGCCCAGAGCCATGCTGGCACTGTGCAGTAAGGGAATGATCTCAGGAGGTTGTGGCTGCAAGAGAAGGTGTGTCTGGTGGGGGCTGAAGTTCAGGACTTAATCCTTCCCCCAGCCAATGGGGAGCAATCAGGGCTCCCTGAGCAGGGCAGTGCCCACAGGAGCCCCTCTTCTGATCACCTCCACCCCATCTCTCTTCTCGGTCTCAGCGGCATGGTGGTGGTGGCCGACAAAACCTCGGAACTCTACCAGAAGACCTACTGGGCCAGCTACAACATACCGTGCGTGCCTTCTCACCCCGCTCCCCATCACCCTCCAGGGCATCCACCTTACTCCTTCCTAGGCAATATTTTTAAACCCACAGAATGAAGAATCCCAGCCTACCCCCTTTTCTGGCCAGGAGAGCCCAGACAGTTTGGCAGTGTAGTTGCGTGGCTTAGGTCAGCATCCATGTGACCTCTGGTTCTAACACCCAGAGCAGGGTGGTGTGGGATGGCCAGGCTCAGGGACTGACCCCTGCCAGGGTCTCTGACTGGATCTGCCTTACTGGGCTATACAGCCGTCACCTCCTGAGGCTTACTTACTTTACCTGCATTTTCTCATTTGACTCTTAAAACTGCCACATGTGGTCACTAGAGTTCCTGTTCCCATCTCACAGATGATGAAACTGAGGCCCTGAGAAAGTACCTCACTTTCCCAAGTTTCCCCTGTTGGCGAATGGTGAAGGCAGGATTTGTATTTTGTTTTGAGACAGAGTCTCGCCCTGTCACCCAGGCTAGAGTGCAATGGTACAATCTCAGCTCACTACAACCTCCGCCTCCTGGGCTCAAGCGATTCTCTTGCCTCAGCCTCCTGAGTAGCTGGGCTTACAGTCGCCAGCCACCATGCTTGGCTAATTTTTCTATTTTCAGTAGAGACAGGGTTTCACCATGTTGGCCAGGCTAGTCTCAAACTCCTGACTCAAGTTATCCGCCTGCCTCGGCCTCCCAAAGTGCTGGAATTACAGGTGTAAGCCACTGCACCCAGACTGAAGGCACGATTTGAAGCCCTCTCTTTTGGGCCCCAGAACCCAAGCTCGGCCACTCCACCACGCCACCCCCCAGCACAAATGGAAGACATTATTCTTATCCCAAATGGCATAGTTTTTTTTTTGTTGTTTGTTTTGTTTTGTTTTGTTTTGTTTTGTTTTGTTTTGTTTGAGACAGTCTCGCTCTGTCGCTCAGGCTGGAGTATAATGGCGCAATCTCGGCTCACTGCAACCTCTGCCTTCCTGGTTCAAGTGAGTCACCTACCTCAGCCTCCCGAGTAGCTGGGATTACAGGCACATACCACCGTGCCTGGCTAATTTTTGTATTTTTAGTGGAGATGGGGTTTCACCATGTTGACCAGGCTAGTCTCGAACTCCTGACCTCAGGTTATCTGCCCCGCCTTGGACTCCCAAAGTGTTGGGATTACAGGCGTGAGCCACTACACTCGGTCCGAATGTCATAGTTGTAAGTGATAATGTCCTGGTGTGACTGCCCCTCCCCTCCCTGGCCACAACCTTGGCTAAGTGAGGCCAGTGGGGGTCATGGGTGACCATCCTTGTCCCCGGCAGGTCCTTCGAGACTGTGTTCAATGCCAGTGGGCTGCAGGCCCTAGTGGCCCAGTATGGGGACTGGTTTTCTTATGACGGGAGCCCCCGGGCCCAGATCTTCCGGCGCAACCAGTCACTGGTACAAGACATGGACTCCATGGTCAGGCTGATGAGGTAGGTGCTGGTTGGGTGGTGGGTTGGGGAGAGGGAGGCCACAGGAACACAGAACTTCCTGTGTGCTCTTTGTACCAACTCATTCAAACTTTGCCACCAGCCCCAGTGGGCCAGCAGGGGGTGGTCAGATGTTGGACACCAGTGCAGCAGCTCGGTGGCCGTGCTCCACTTGGGTCCTGTCACAGTCCCCATAGCTAAGGGAGGATACTAGACATCACTTGAGTGACCTGTACTGCTGGGCACTATGCTTGGTACCAGAAACAACAGGTAGAAAACCTGTGCCCCACTGTCCTGTCTCTTGGGTGGTGCAGAAATCCATCAAGTTCTTGCACTGGTGTCAATGTGTAAAGATGGTTGTGTTCCAAGAGAGGCTATCCAGGGACAAGCGGGTGCCTCACCTGGCTGGGGCGGTGGCATGGAGTTCTTCCCTGAGGATGGGTGCCTGAGCAGAGAGCTGAATAATGGAGGCAGAGTGACTTAGGTGAAGGGTCCGGGCCCCAGGCAGAGGAACTGTCGGGGGCAACGTGCAGTGGGAGGGGCTCATCAGGCTGAAGGCTGGTGGCTGTTAACTGGGCTGCCCGTGAGGATTTGGGCCCCTGTCTTAGCCTCTCCTTCCTGGGATGACTGATGTTCCCTCCTTTTCCCCATCCAGGTACAATGACTTCCTCCATGACCCCCTGTCCCTGTGCAAAGCCTGCGACCCACAGCCCAATGGGGAGAACGCTATCTCTGCCCGCTCCGACCTCAACCCGGCCAATGGCTCCTACCCTTTCCAGGCCCTGCGCCAGCGCTCCCACGGGGGCATCGACGTGAAGGTGCTGCCTCCTCCCTAGGCCTGGAGGCTGGGGGCCTGAGGGCTGTGGGTGGGGGGGTCACCATCACCAGTTTGGGGGAGGAGACAGGTTGGGGCAAAGCTGATGGTGGGGCAGGAATCACAGTCGGAATTGGGCTGTGGTTGGGGTCACAGTAAAGGTGACAGTATGGGTTGGGCATGGTGGCTCACACCTGTAATCCCAGCACTTTGGGAGGCCCAGGTGGGCAGATCACTTGAGGTCAGGAGTTTGAGATCAGCCTGGCCCATATGGTGAAAACCCATCTCTACTAATAATACAAAAATTAGCCGGGCATGGTGGCGGGCATCTGTAATGCCAGCTACTCAGGAGACTGAGGCATGAGAATTGCTTGAACCCGGGAGGCAGAAGTTGCAGTGAGCTGAGATCATGTCACTGCACTCCAGGCTGGGTGACAGAGCAGAGACTCAAAAAAAAAAAAAGTGTAACAGTAACGAATTGGGCTGTGGGGTCAAGGTCAGGGTAGGAGGCTGGGCGCCTGGATTGGGGCAAGCCAGGGCCCCTGCTCAGCTGCGGCTCTGCCCTGTCCCCAGGTGACCAGCATGTCGCTGGCCAGGATCCTGGGCCTGCTGGCTGCCAGCGGTCCCACGTGGGACCAGGTGCCCCCGTTCCAGTGGAGTACTTCGCCCTTCAGCGGCCTGCTGCACATGGGCCAGCCAGACCTCTGGAAGTTCGCGCCTGTCAAGGTTTCGTGGGACTGAGGCTCTGTCCCTGCTCTGCTGCTTTCGCCTCTGCTGACCCTCGGCAGGGCCACCCCGTCCCAAGGCCACCCCGTCCCAAGGCCACCGGACCTCCAACCCCAGCCCCTTCTGGGGGCTTTGTTCTCTGATCTGGGGTCTGAATCATCTCCTCCTAGGGTGGGGCACAAACCTGTTGGGGCTCAGAACTGACTCCCTCTCTTCCCCGAGGTGGGTGGGCACTGGGGAGTCTCCTCTGCCCCACCCTGCATCTCCCACTCTCTGTTTCTCTCTGTTTCCTGCTGCTGCTCTCTCGATCTCATTCCCACCTCTGGGGCCCCTTCCTCGTGCTTCTGCTTCCTGGGGGCTTGGGAAGGTCCTGGGGTCAGACTCTGGGGCTCCCATGGGGTGGGAGGAGCCTATTCCAGCACCTCCTCCCAGCTGCATTCCCACAGGTGGCCCTGGAGCTGGTGGGTTTTGTCTGGGCGTTGTCTCCAGCTGGCGTTGCTCCTCCCAGCTCTGGCCCCTCTGCTCCCTCAGGAAGCAGTCCCTTCGACTCCCTTTCTGGACAGCTTCCTTGAGGACAGAAACTTGAAAACAAACACAAACCAAAGTTTCTGGCCATCTGTGGCTGGAGGGTTCTGAATGTCCTCTCTCCATGTCAGGCAGAGGGTCAGCCCCCATGCTTCTGCCTAAGGCCCCCACCCCACCCCACCCCACCCCACCCCACCCCACCCCACCCCAGGCCTGTCCCTCACCTCAGGGCCATGCCCACAGCGCCCTGATGGAGGAACCAGACTGCAGGCTGTGCCACCATTAAACAAGAGTGGCTCTGGCCCCGTGCTGTGCTTCTTGGGGTGGCAGGGAAGCTGGGGTCAGCGCCTTTTTTCCTCTCAGGTTTGGGTTCTGTGCCATCATCCCCCATGCAGCCTCCTGTACAGCCCTCTGTCTGTCCTATCCATTCACTCATCTGCCTGCATACTCACCCGTCATCCATCTGCACAGCCTCCCACCCACCCACCCACCCACCCACCCACCCACCCATCCATCTTCCATCCGTCATCCACTACCTATCCATTTATCATCCATCCGCCCCACCATCCACCCACCCATCCAACCATCCAGTCATCCAGCCAACCATTCAGCCATCTCCATCTGTCCATTTTCTTTCTTTTCTTTCCTTCCTTTCCCTTCCTTTCCTTCCTTTCCCTTCCTTTCCCTTCCTTTTCTTTTCCTTTTTTTCTTTTCTTTCTTAGGGAGTTTCACTCTGTTGCCCAGGCTGGAGTGCAATGGCGCAATCTCTGCTCACTGCAACTTCTGCTTCCCGGGTTCAAGTGATTCTCCTGCCTTAGCTTCCCGAGTAGCTGGGGTTACAGGCATGAGCCACCATGCGTGGCTAATTTTGTATTTTTAGTAGAGACAGGGTTTCACCATGTTGGTCAGGCTGGTCTTGAACTGCTGACCTCAGGTGATCCGCCCATCTCAGCCTCCCAAAGTGCTGGGATTACAGGTGTGAGCCCCCGTGCCTGGCCTCATCTGTCCATTTTCCATCCATTTACCCACCCACCACCCACCCATTTATTCATCCAGCCATTCACTCATCCATCCACCAATGAGATCAGACAGGGAGAGAGCTTTTTATATATGATCTGTACACCACAGCATGGCTTATGAAGTTCTTACCTATCTATTTATTACCCATCCACCCACCCATTCATCCACCCACCCATCCAACTACCTATCCATCCATCCATCTATCCATCTACCCATCCACCAACCATCCATCCATCCACCCACCCAGTCATCTACCCACTCACCTATCCACCCATTCACCTACCTATTTGTCACCCATCCACCCATCCATCCAATCACCCATCCAACCATCAATCCAACCATTTTCATCTGTTCATTTTCCATCCATCTACCCGTTCACCATTCACTCCTCCATCCACCTACCTATCCATTTATCACCCTCTACCCATCCGCCCACCCACTCACCCATCCATCCATCCTTCTAACCATTTATCCACCCATCCAACCATTTCCATCTGTTCATTTTCCATCCATCTACTCACACATTCACTCATCCATCTACCTACCTATCCATTTATCATCCATCTACACACTCACCCATCCATCCATCCATCCATCCATCCTTCCTTCCAACCATTTATCCACCCATCCAACCATTTCCATCTGTTCATTTTCCATCTATCTACCCATCCACCCATTCACTCATCCATCCACCTATCCATTTATCACCTATATACCCATCCATCCACTCACTCATCCATCCATCCATTCATCTACCCACCCACCCATCCATCTTCCATCCGTCATCCACTACCTATCCATTTATCATCCATCCGCCCCACCATCCACCCACCCATCCAACCATCCAGTCATCCAGCCAACCATTCAGCCATCTCCATCTGTCCATTTTCTTTCTTTTCTTTCCCTTCCTTTCCCTTCCTTTCCTTCCTTTCCCTTCCTTTCCCTTCCTTTCCCTTCCTTTTCTTTTCCTTTTTTTCTTTTCTTTCTTAGGGAGTTTCACTCTGTTGCCCAGGCTGGAGTGCAATGGCGCAATCTCTGCTCACTGCAACTTCTGCTTCCCGGGTTCAAGTGATTCTCCTGCCTTAGCTTCCGAGTAGCTGGGGTTACAGGCATGAGCCACCATGCGTGGCTAATTTTGTATTTTTAGTAGAGACAGGGTTTCACCATGTTGGTCAGGCTGGTCTTGAACTGCTGACCTCAGGTGATCCGCCCATCTCAGCCTCCCAAAGTGCTGGGATTACAGGTGTGAGCCCCCGTGCCTGGCCTCATCTGTCCATTTTCCATCCATTTACCCACCCACCCACCCACCCATTTATTCATCCAGCCATTCACTCATCCATCCACCAATGAGATCAGACAGGGAGAGAGCTTTTTATATATTGATCTGTACACCACAGCATGGCTTATGAAGTTCTTACCTATCTATTTATTACCCATCCACCCACCCATTCATCCACCCACCCATCCAACTACCTATCCATCCATCCATCTATCCATCTACCCATCCACCAACCCATCCATCCATCCACCCACCCAGTCATCTACCCACTCACCTATCCACCCATTCACCTACCTATTTGTCACCCATCCACCCATCCATCCAATCACCCATCCAACCATCAATCCAACCATTTTCATCTGTTCATTTTCCATCCATCTACCCGTTCACCCATTCACTCCTCCATCCACCTACCTATCCATTTATCACCCTCTACCCATCCGCCCACCCACTCACCCATCCATCCATCCATCCTTCTAACCATTTATCCACCCATCCAACCATTTCCATCTGTTCATTTTCCATCCATCTACTCACACATTCACTCATCCATCTACCTACCTATCCATTATCATCCATCTACACACTCACCCATCCATCCATCCATCCATCCATCCTTCCTTCCAACCATTTATCCACCCATCCAACCATTTCCATCTGTTCATTTTCCATCTATCTACCCATCCACCCATTCACTCATCCATCCACCTATCCATTTATCACCTATATACCCATCCATCCACTCACTCATCCATCCATCCATTCATCTACCCACCCACCCATCCATCCATCCACCTACCTATTCATTTATCACCTTCATCCACACACGCATCTGTGCAGATTCATTCATAACCATCCATTCATTCATATCCATTCATCCATTCATTCATCCAGATGTTTATGGAGCACCTACGTTTTGGGTCCTATTTGGGAGCCTTGTTAACCACCAAGACCTTCCTAAGCCATATTGTGGTGTACAGACTCATACAAAAAAAGGCTGTCTCCCTGTCTGATCTCATGCAGCCTGCCTTGGAGACAAGACTCTCCCAGTGTTGTGTGCTTGGAGAGAGGAAAGCACACAGCCCTGGAGTCAGAGACTTGCGTTTGAATTCTGTCTCCACCTCTTACTAGCTAGCTATGGACTCAACCTCTCTGAGCCTCAATTACCTCATCTGTGAAATGGGGTAATGGTGTGAGTAGCGTTTCCCTGGGGGATGTGATGCAGCCCACACAGGGCCTCATGCAGTCAGCATCTCTTCATTAGCAAACACTTATTGAACCCCTAGTACGTGCCAGGCACTGTTATGAGGTCCAGGGGATACTTTATAACAAAAGGGACAAAAGCGTCCCTGCTCTTGTGAAGTTTACATTGGGGAGATAGTAAAAGAAAAAAAAGAAATATGCAGTGTGTCAGTGCTGGTAAACGCGTGGAGAAAATAAAGCAAGGTTGGGGTATGGGGTTGGGAATTGACTTGTGGTTTTATTTTATTTTCCTTTTTATTTATTATTTTTTTGAGACGGAGTCTCGCTCTGTCGCCAGACTGGAGTGTAGTGGCGTAATCCTGGCTCACTGCAACCTCTGCCTCCCGGGTTCAAGTTATTTTTCCTTTTTGTAGAGACAGAGTCTCACTGTGCCAGCTAGGCTGGTCTTGAACTCCTGGGCTCAAGCTATCCTCCCGCCTCAGCCTCCCAAAGTGCTGGGATTACAGGCATGAGCCACCATGCCTGGCCAACTTGTGGTTTTAAAAACTAACTTTCTGCTGGTACATTTCCCAATTCTTCAGAGTGTTTTCATACCTGAGTCTCTCTTACTTCCCAGGACAGCCCTGTTGGGAGAGGCTGGGTTATCATTTATGTTTTACAGATGAGGAAGCAGGCTTGGGGCAGGGAGGTAATGTGCCCAAAGTCTGAAGACCTGGGCCCATCAGAGCCAGGATTGGAGCCCAGCCTGCCTTCCCCATCTCCTTGTGATAGTGCAGGCCCTGGTGAAACAGGCCACACCTACTGTGCTCCAGCCACTGAATCTTCACAGCCACTCCTGAGGCTGGGGCTTCCGGGAGACCCATTTTACGGATGAGCGAGTGGAGACCCAGGTGGTGGTGCTCACCCAGGATCACTTTCTTATTCCCTAGAATGATTCCGGCTGCTTTGTTTTCCAGGAGGTGGAGGTGGTCATGAAGCCAGGCTGACTCTGCACAGAGCATAGGGGGGTGGTCATGCAGATGGTCCCCAACTGGGACATCAGCTAGCTCAGCAAAGGCGGGACCCACCTTTCCAGAGGCAGCTGTGAAGGCAGTGCCACTTGACTCTGAGCACTGTGAGTTTCCCACAATCCTCAGCTTCAAGATGGCCACTGTAGGCACCTCTATTGCTGCTGCCTCCCTGAAGGGTAAGGCTCTGGCCAGCCGGTCAGCCCCTGCCCACAGTGCCCTGGTGCCTCCTCTAGCAGGCAGAGGTGTCTGCCTCACCCCTTTTGGGGGCTTCGTGCCCAGGCTGGACAGTGGAAGCTGGAGGCAGTCCTATTCCAGGCAGGCTTTGGATCACTTAGATCTGTGTGATTTTTTTTTGTTTTTTTTTTTTTTTTAAAGACAGAGTCTCACTTTTTTTTGCCCAGGCTGGAGTGCAGTGGCGCAATCTCATTCACTGCAACCTCTGCCTTGTGGGTTCAAGCGATTCTCCTGTCTCAGCCTCCGGAGTAGCTGGGATTACAGGTGGACACCACCACGCCTGGCTAATTTTTGTATTTTTAGTAGAGACGGGGTTTCACCATGTTGGCCAGGTTGGTCTCGAGCTCCTGGCCTCGAGTGATCCGCCTGCTTTGGCCTCCCAAAGTGCTGCGATTACAGGCATGAGCCACTGTGCCCGGCTCTGAGTGACCCTTAAACTTCAGTTTGAACTTGGGGTCATCCAAAAAGTGCCCTGAGGGTGGGGTTCCCTCCATGCTCTGGAGCCAGCTCCAGTAATTCCTCTTTGAACTATGATACGGGCTTCAGCACATTCTTTCGTTGGAAGAGATGGTTCCATGTTTGAGGAGGGTTTGCATGACATTGACTTCAAGTCCAACCACCCCTTCCCTCTCCCAGAGATGGCTGTCCAGTGTCAGCTCACACACCCCCAGGGGAGGGGGCCTCACTTCTTTACTTCCATTGGGTCTGTGATGAAATAATTCTGACTTACCAGGAAGGACTTCCTATCAGAATGAAGTTGGCCTCCTCAGCTGCTTCTGCCTTCGGCGGAGGCAGCCTTTGTCCTACCCCAAGTCCCTCTTGTTTAGACACCTGCTTCCTGTGGTACAGGGATGCCCCTCTCCTGGCACACAAGACCAGCTGGAGTCAGGCTCCTGGCCTAACTCTGGGGCCCCAGTTGAGAACTGGGGCTTATTAGAAGCTTATTAGAAGACCCCAAGGTCTTCCTTCTAAGGGAGGAAAGCGGGAAGGAAGACAGCTGATGATGGGAAAATGCACAGGATCTTTGTTTCATAAATATATTTTATTTTTTCAATGAAAAAGTTTGCACATTAGAAAAATTTGTAAGGGTCAGGGGTGGGCTTCCTGGGAGGATGGCTGAGATGGTTCCTCAACCCTGGATGGTGGCCCTGTTTACCTTCCCTGGGAACAAGTTCTCGGGCAGGGTCACAGCTTCGAGGAATTCCTCACTGCTGTGATTCAGGTCTGTCCCGTCCACCCTCCTCTGGGGACCTGGTGTGTTACTTGTGGGCACTTGTCACGCCAGCATGTTGGCTAAGGATGGGCACAGAGCAGTCACACAGATACCAAAAAGGTCCAGTTCATAGCCTCATTGACTGCCGACCTTTGGCATCTGTATAGTGGGCTCCTGATAACAAGAAGTTAACTTGCACCCGGGCCACAGGCGCTCAACCAAACATACACCGAGGCGCTGGATAAAACTCCAGCCCCTCCAGGGGTCTCCTCGGCTAGGAGAGGACAGATTGGTAAGGGGTCCGTCATCACTTGGGCAACCCATTTGTCATGCCCAGCTGTTCCTTGAGCGCCCGCAGCTGGGCCAGGCTGATGTTGCTGCCCCCACAGACGACGACCACGAGGGATGGCAGCGGGGCTTGGAGATTCCCCTCCCGTTGGAGCTTCTGGATCACGTGGCTGTAGACAGCAGCCAGGGCTGCCCCGCAGGCGGGCTCCACCAGGATCTTCTCATCATCTGCCAGAGAAGGGAAGTGACAGGGGCATGGCCTGAGTTTCCCAGGGTGCACAGGAGCTGACAGGCCATTGGCAGGACTTGGGAATACTGAGCCAATCAGCTCTCAGCCCTGGCTGCAGATGCAGGTCCTGGACCAAACATCCCGTTATCACCCTGAATTGGCCCTTCCAAGCCTGAGCCAGGGCCTGGGTTTCATTATGAGTGCTAACACTGATAGAATGAGTGTGGTTGCGTGAGCACTGTGTTGAGAAGAATTCTGAGGCATCATCTGAGCAAGAGTTCCATGGTTGATTAGCCAAGTGTGCAGCAGGTACAGAAGCATAAATGGTACTATTTTTTTCTCTCTTTTTTGCCATCCCTGCCCTAGACTGAACCCAGAAAGAGTCCAACCTAGTTACAGACCCACCTCTGAATGAATCCAACTCTGAGCCCCATGTTTTCCTTTTTCCTTTGGCTACCAGAAAACTCAGAAGCATTATTTTAAATACTTATTGTTTTCCCCTGCTATGGTTATCAGGCTTACTTTTCTATCATGTGTGGCTTTTGCTCTTCTATGTCTACACTGCATTGTATTACCTTCCGTTAATGGAAGGTTCTAGGCAGAGATGGAAGACAGAACTGTGGAGAAAATTTGGGGTGAGTGGGATCCCCAGTGGCACACCAAGTGGACAGCCACTTAGCTCCTGAGTCAGCAGGTCAGGTCACGAGAGGACCTGGCACATACCCACAAACTTCTCGATGGCGGCCACAGCCTCCTGGTCCGAGATAACTTCAGAGAAAATGGGGTGTTCCTGAAACAGCTTCAGGGCCTGAGCCCCCACAGTCTTCACACCCAGGGCCTTGGCAACACTGAGAGAAGTGGGAACCCAGAAGAGAATGGGAGTGGGGGAAACAGGAGAGAGATGGGGGCAGGGAAGGAGAGAAGGAGATGGATGTGAGATGGAGAAGCAACGAATCCGTGGGCAAGGGGGACAGGTGTCACCTCTGCAGCCGCAAAGCCCTGAAAAGCCTCAGGGATCCCCCAACCAAGTGGAGTCTTCTAATGTGAGAGCGTTTGAATTGGCATCACCTAGTATATTCTTTATTATCACTATTTTTAATTTTTTTCAGACTGGGGGGTGTCACTATGTTGCCCAGGATGGGTTATTTTTGGTTTTTTTTTTTTTTTTTTTGATAGAGTCTTGCTCTGTTGCCCAGGCTGGAGTGTGCAGTGGTGCAATCTCGGCTCACTGCAATCTCTGCCTCCTGGGTTCAAGCAATTCTCCTGCCTCAGCCTCCCGAGTCGCTGGGACTACAGGTGCCCAACCACGCCTGGCTAATTTTTGTATTTTTAGTAGAGATGGGGTTTCACCATATTGACCAGGCTGGCTTCAAACTCCTGACCTCGGGTGATCCACCCACCTTGGCCTCCCAAAGTGCTGGGATTACAGGCATGAGCCGCCATGCCCAACCCCAGCCTGGCCTTGAACTCCTGGGCTCAAGTGATCCTCCTGCCTTGGCAGAGCATCATATTCTGATCAACACTAAGTCAGGAGCAAATGCCTAAGAGGACCCTTGTTGTTCACCGATAGGACTCCCTGCCTTTGCTCCAGGTTGCAACCTCTACCTGGTTAACCCTCATAAGGCTTAGCATCACTCTGCCTGCCCACATCCTGCTCTGTCCTTCAAGGCTCAGGATTAAGGCCACCTCCTCCAAGGAGTCCTCCTGGGAGAGTACTGAGTCCCACGGCCCTATGTGGAATTCTCAAATGGTACTCCCCTATAGTAACAAGCGCCCCAACTACTTTTTGAGAAAGCATTAGGTGCCAAGCACTTCACAAGCATTATTGAATTCACACAAGAACCCTGTTGTTGTTAATTGGTTTGATTTTGGGAAGGGGAAACAGAGGCAGAGAGTATACAGTCATTTGCCCAAGGTCACACACCTAGGGAGTGCTGGAGCTGGGGCTGCAAGCAGGATCTGTATAACTTCAAGACCTGCGCTGGTAACCAATGTGTTGGCGCTGTCCCCAGCCCCCCGGGGTGACTACTGGCTCTGTTCCCAGCTCAACTGCCCCCTCTCCCTTCCCCAGGAGCATCTTGAGGGCCTCGGCTACCTCAACCCTCAGTAGCACGTGGTTTACAGTAGGCACTCAGCCATGACGTCTTCAGTGCCTACAGTGTGGGACACAGAAGCTCCAGATGCCAGGCTCAGAAAGCCGGAAGAAGTTCTTATCTGGCTGGATTCGGTCTTCCCTATGTGTAGTGGAGACTGTTGTCTGTCCTGGTATCTTTTCTAGCTGCACATATGATCACCTGTTATAAAGACATTTCCCAGCCTCTCTGGCAGCTGAATGTGGCCATGTGACTACATTCAGGCCAACAAAAGGTAAGTGGAAGTGTTGTGTCTGTCTTTGAAGGTTGGAGCATAGCCTTCTGCCCTTGCTTCCCCCTCCCTACCACATGGAATGTGGGTGTGATAGCTGGCACTCAGGCAACCATTTTGGACCAAAAGGCTACATGCTAAGGATAATGGGGAAACAAACTCAATGGACCCGGGGCCCTGACTTTTCATGGTGAAGTTCAATCTCATCTAAGCCACTGTTATTTGGGGCTTCTGTGTAATGGGGCCAAAGCCTAATCCTAATTAAATACTATCTATCGGTCAGGTGTGGTGGCTCATGCCTTTAATCCCAGCACTTTGGGAGGCTGAGGTAGGCAGATCACCTGAGGTCAGGAGTTTGAGACTAGCCTGGCTAACACAGTAAAACCCCATTTTTACTAAAAATACAAAATTAGCCAAGTGTCATGGCATTTGCACTCCAGCTGGCGCTTGCACATGCCATTGCATTCCAGCTTGGGCAACGAGAGCAAAACTCCGTCTCAAAACAAACAAACAAACATACAAACAAACAAAACTATCTATCAAAGGTTTGGGGCTTGGATATGAACTCCTTAGGAGCAAGACTTGGGTTTATGCGCCACTCTCTCCCCAGATCAGCCAGTGTCTTGCACACAATAGGGGCTCAGTAAATAGTTGGCAAAGTAATGAGGTATGGAAAATCTTGCCACAGAGGACTCAGTAAATGATTCCTATGAGGCCTGCCTGCCTGCCTTCCTTCCTTCCTTCCTTCCTTCCTTCCTGCCTGCCTCCCTCCCTCCCTCTCTTCTTTTATTTTCTTTCTCTTTCTTTCTTTCCTTCTTTCTTTCTCTCTCTTTCTTTCTGTTTCTTTCCTTCTTTCTCCCTCCCTCCCTCCCTTCCTTCCTTCTTTCTTTCTCTTTCTTTCTTTTTCTTTTCTTTTCTCTTCCTTTCCTTTCCCCTTCCTTCCTTCCTTCCTTTCTTCCCTCCCTCCCTCCCTCCCTCCCTCCCTCCTTCCTTCCTTCCTTCCTTCCTTCCCTCCTTCCTTCCTTCCTCCCCCCCCTTCCTTCCTCCCTTTTTCTTTGTTTCTAGACAGGGTCTTGCTCTGTCACCCAGGCTGGTGTGCACTGGCATGATCATGGCTCACTGCAGCATCAGCTCCTGGGCTTAAGCAATCTTCCCACCTTAGCCTTCTGAATACCTGGGACTATGGGTGTGTGCTACCACGCCCAGTTAGTTAAAAAAACAAAACAAAACAAAACAAAAAAACAAAAACAAAAAAACAACTTTTTTTAGAGGTGGGAATCTCTCTATGTTGCTCAGGCTGGTCTTGAACTCCACCTCAAGTGATCTTCCTGCCTCAGTCACCTAAAGTGCTGGGATTACAGGCACAAGTCACTGTGCCCAGCCTCATATGAGGCTTTTCATGTGAGGAAGTGTGACGTGGTGGAGTCACACAGACTTGGGCTTGAGTCCAAGCTGTACCACTCACTGGATGTGACCCTGGGCAAGTGATCAAAGCCTCCATTTCCTCGTCTGTAAAACAGGCTAACATCAGGATCTATCTCGAAGCCAGACCTAAAGGGGACTCCCCAGTGCTTGCTGGACACCTGAGGGAGGCACCCCAGCTGCTCACCTGGTGATCTTGGGCAGGGAGACGAGCTTGCCTGCGGTGGTGGCGGCGTGGAAGCTGTGGGCGCCAAAGGTCTCCATGGCGATGACAGGCACGTCCCCCCAGCCCACCTCCTGCAGCCCCTGGACCACTCCACACAGCAGGCCCCCACCGCCCACCGACAGTGCGATGGCCCCCGGCTTTTCCCACAGTGCCTCCTTCAGCTCTTTCACGATGGAAGCGTGGCCTTCCCTGGACGGTGGGGAGAGGGGGTGGCGGGTCAGGGCTAGGCTTCCTGGAGACACCAGCTCAGGTTTGCACAGGCCTCATCCCAGCTGATGGGGCCTGGAGCTACTTCCCTCCCCACCCGCCACCTCAGCTTCCAGCTGCCAGCATCTGTGTCTCTACCTGAGGACTTTCTGTGGCCACCTGAGCTATCTGCAAACAGAGTCAGGAGATGGCAGTCCCTTAGAGGAGCCCTCAACCAACGGCCACGGGTCGGCATACAAACTCCCCTGCTCCTTCTCCCAGGGAGAGGGAAACTGTGGCCCACCTTCTATACTGGCCCCCAGGGTCCCCAAGGGATTAAGCTCCAGCCACCCACAGTGGCCACCTGCCCTTGAAAGCCCCCTTCCTGACATTTTGGGCTGGATGATAGAAAAAGAAAAAAGAAAAAAGCAAGCCCTCTTCCTTCCCTGGCTCACTTCCCCACTCCCCCACTGAATCGCCTCCCAAATAAACGCCTTTCCCTGAAACCTTTGTCCCTGGGTCTGCTTCCAGGAGGACGCAACTGCTGACACTTGGACACCTGCGTGCTTGCATGTTCAGCCTTGGGTGTGGTGTGTGTGCAGACATGGAGAATGGGCATTTGGTGCACATGTGTGTGCACCTGCTGCTGCACCTGGGTGTGACATGTGAACATGTGTGTTGCTTCTTTCTTTCTTTTTTTTTTTTTTGAGATGGAGTCTCACTCTCTTACCCAGGCTGGAGTGCAGTGGTGCGATCTTGGCTCACTGCAACCTCCACCTCCTAGGTTCAAGCGATTCTCCTGCCTCAGCCTCCCTGGTAACTGGGATTACAGGCATGTGTCACCACGCCCGGGTAATTTTTGTATTCTTAGTAGAGATGGGGTTTCACCATGTTGGCCAGACTGGTCTCAAACTGCTGACCTCAAGTGATCCTCCCACCTTGGCCTCCCAAATTCTGGGATTACGGGTGTGAGCCACTGTGCCCCGCCTCAGTGTGCTTCTACATGGTGGTGTGTGCACACATGTGCAGCTGCTGTGCATGAGGATGTGATGATGTGCATCATAGCAATGCCTGCCCAGTGATATAGGGCAGTGGCTGCCACCCCCACCGAGTGACTGTGAACTCCACATACCAGATGAGGGGGTCGTCAAAGGGGGGAATGTAGACCCAGCCTGGGTTGTTCTTCGCTAGGGCCTTGGCCAGCTCGAAGGCTTCATCCAATAACTGCAAAACCACAGGGGAGATGGGAGGGGGTGAGGCACAGGGGGGACCCTGCCCAGCCACCAGGTACCCTCTCTCTGCACTGCCCTGGGTCGGCACTCACCTCACCCACCACCTTGACTGTGGCACCTTCATTCTTGAGGCGCTCAATGGTGAGAGCAGGTGTGGTGCTGGGCACGACGATGGTGGCGGGGACGCCCAGTTGCCTGGCTGCATATGCAGCCGCCATGCCTGCATTTCCCGCTGCCAGGGTCAGGGGTGGAGAGGGTGTCAGTGCGGGAGCATCTGGGAGCCCAGGCAGGACTGCTTGCCCTCTACTGGGGGCTCTGGAGCTCCCCCCTCACCTCCCCAACCTGGGTGACTGCTGGCCTCCCTCTGGAATTCCAAACTGCTGGCTGCTGCCAGTGTTTTCAATGGCACATTTGCTGGGGAAACCAGGGCTCAGAGAAGCAGAGTACCTGACCCCAGGACACACAGCAGAGGACAGGATGGGGAAGCAGGTCACTTACCCGAGGAGCAGACAAAATGTGCACAGCCTTGCTTGGCCCACTGTGGAGACAATAGGAGAGGCACTCAGGCCCACCTCCCAGTCATTGCCTGTGTTCTTCCTGTCCACCTGGAATACCTGCCAGACCTTTCCTTCACTGGAATTCATTCTACCCTTGTCTGAGACTGCACCTCCCCTCTCCACAGAGACCGGCTCAGGAAGGGGTGGAGGAAAACAGGCGACTGATGGCTCTGGGATCAGTCCTGAGGGACCCTCCTGGAGGGGCACCCCTCAACCAGAGGAAGCCCTAATGGTGGACGCTCAGTCATTGTGGGGAGTCAGTAGGCTTATCCCACAATGACTTTAATTTCACACAGCACTGGCCCTGCCCTGGTGAGAAAGGAGGACCTGCCACCCCTGTCTAGATGATGCTGACCCGGTCCCGTACCCTCTTGCAGAAGTGCCCAATGCCCCGGATCTTGAAGGAGCCGGAGGGCTGGGCACTGTCCATCTTGAGGTAGACGCTGGTGCCGGCCACTTTGGACAGGGCCATGCTGTCACGGATGGGGGTCCTCACGTGCAGGGGTTCTCCAGACATCATGACTGGCAGAAACGAAGGAAACCCAGAGGGTTAGGAGAGCTGGCCAGAGTGATCCCTTCCTTCGCTTTCCAGCAAGCCAGGCAAGGGCTCAGATCAGACAGCATCCTGGAGACCTGGGCTCTAATCGCAAGTGGGCCACCTACTCGCCATGTGACAGCAGACAGGTAATCACGCTTTGGCCTCAGCTCTGTCATCTGTAAAATGGGGACAGGTATCACCTTCCACTCCTGACTTCTCACACATTTGCTGGGAGGCTGAAGAGATAACACTCAAACCTTGTAGCTTTCAAAATGCATGAGGTGAGGCTGGGTACAGTGGCTCATGCCTGTAATTCCAGCACTTAGGGAGGCCGAGGTAGGTGGGTCACGAGGTCAGAATTTCGAGACTAGCCTAACCAACATGGTGAAACCCCATCTCTACTAAAAATACAAAAAATTGGCTGGGCATGGTGGTGTGTGCCTGTAATCCCAGCTCCTTAGGAGGCTGAGAAAGGAGTATCACTTACTTGAACCCAGGAGGCGGAGGTTGCAATGAGCAAGATCGCACCATTGCACTCCTGCCTGGGCAACAGAGCAAGACTCTGTCTTGATAAAAAAAAAAGAGGAAGAAGAAAAAAAAGAATTAGCCAGGCATGGTGGCAGGCACCTGTAATCCCAGATACTCAGGAGGCTGAGGCAGGAGCATCACTTGAACCTGAGAGGTGGAGGTTGTAATGAGCCAAGATCGAGCCACTGCACTTCAGCCTGGGCAACAGAGTTAGACTGCTTCTCCAAAAAAAAAAAAAAAGGCTATCTATCTATGCAAAAATTCAGGGACACCCACATACATATCCACACACACATACTCCATCCACACACACACGATCCACCCCCACATACAATCCATCCACCACACAGGATCCATCCACACACACACTTATCCATCCCCCCACACACAATCCATCCACACACACACACATATAGTCCACGTTTCTTTTAGTTTTTAAATTTTTTTATTTGAATTTTGTTGTTGTTGTTGTTCACATGTTTCCATGTGCACAGAGCATCTTGGAAAACACGCATGACAGACTAGCCAGGGTGGGGCTTTTGAGGAGAGCTGGCCCTCGGGATCATAGCACCCACCTTTTGCACGGTCTGAATGTTTTACCATGTGCCTCTATTACTTACTTAAATGCATACATTAAAAAAAAAAAAAAAACCTGGCAGCTGGCTCTTCTGACATGCAATTCCAAGTATCTTGGCTTAAATGGACGATCCCAGGACCCAGCAGAATGCCTGACTCATAGTAGATGTTCAATAAATATTTATTTAAAAAAAAAACAACGCTAACTTTTGGGAAGCCCAATATTCAGTTAGGAAAAGCTCTTTCATAATTACTAATTTTGTCATAATTATTCTATCATTGACTAATCACTTGACTTTTAAATTTTATTTATTTATTTATTTATTTATTTATTTATTTATTCTGGTAGAGGTGGGGTCTTGCTATGTTGGCCAGGCTGGTCTCCAACTCCTGGTCTCAAGCGATCTGCCCGCCTAAGCCTCCCAAACTATTGGGATTACAGGCATGAGCCACAGCACCTGGCTTGCTGTTGTTTTAAGTCACATTTTGGGTAGTTTGGTACACAGCAACAGGAAGCAGACTATTAACATAATTTGCCCAAAGTCACACTGTGAGTGAGGCAGGGAGGCAGGATTTGAACTCACCCAGGAGCAGTTGGCTCCAGGGCTCAGGCTCTCACTGAGACCCATGGGCGTGGCTCAGGCTCCCGCTTCTGGGATGGGCTCTCGGGGATGAAGCAGTTGGGGTGGCCTGGGGTCTAGCCACAGCCACATCTACCCACCCAGCCTTTCCATCTCCCCCACCTTCCGCTGACAGTCCCAGCCTTTCCATCTCCCCCACCTTCCGCTGACAGTCCCAGCCTTTCCATCTCCCCCACCTTCCGCTGACAGTCCCAGCCTTTCCATCTCCCCTACCTTCCGCTGACAGTCCCAGGGCAGATTTGATTCTCTTCAACTTGGGCCCGGCCAGAAGAGATCAGCAGGCGTTGGCTGAGGGGTGTTCTGGTTCCCCCTCCCGCCACCATCCCCCCTCCTGCCACCATCTCAGAAGGCCAGGCAAGGGTGGCTAGCCAGAGACCCATCTCCAATGCCACCTTATCCAGCCCCCTGTCCCGGGCACTCCTGAACTGGACATCCATCCCCCCGTCCCAGAATGAGCCAGACATCCCTTGGTCAGAGGGAGAATGAGGGGTGGAGATCCCAACTGCCCCACCAGCCTTAGCATTCCCTAACTAGGTCACCCCTTTTCTATCTGAATTAACTGACATTCGGGGCCTGGGAGGGGAACTTGAACAGACACCCTCTCTCTGCTGGATCTCTTGAATAAAAGTCAGAGACTGGGGCACACTTCAAAACAGGATGTCCCCAAATCGGAATGAACTTTCAGCTCCTGGAGCTTAATCCCCAAACAATGGGATCCTGGTTTTTATTTATTTATTTGTAGAGAATCTCCCTCTGTCGCCCAGGCTGGAGTGCAGTGGTGCGATTTCGGCTCACTGCAACCTCCGCCTTCTGGGTTCAAGCGGTTCTCCTGCCTCAGCCTCCCGAGTAGCTGGGATCACAGACGTGCACCAGCACGCCCGACTAATTTTTGCATTTTTAATGGAGACAGGGTTTCACCATGTTGGCCAGGCTGGTCTCGAACTCCTGATCTCAAGTGATCCACCTGCCTCAGCCTCCCAAAGTGCTGGAATTACAGGCGTGAGCCACTGGACCCAGTTCTGACTGACTTGACATTAAAGGCCGGTGTAGGTCACCAAGGCCTGGCCTCAGGGACAACCGGGGTGGGAGTCGGAGGCGCCGGCCACGGAGACCCTTTTCAGGTGGATTTGGGGCACCATTTGTCCCAGGCGGCGCCGTGGGATATCTTCAGGTAAAAGGCCAGGGCTCCCTCTGCAGGCAGCCCCTTCTCTGCCACGGCTTTCCGTGAAGCGAGCATCCGTTAACTGCATCCAGCCTGCCAGTCCCACCCTGCCCCAAGGATCAGAAGACTTCAGAAGACGTTGTGCCTGGAGAGGAGGAGGGAGGCCCTGAAGCTGCTGTCTGCCCACCGGACTTCGGCAGTCGGAAGCCGCCTTCCCTCTCACTTGGTTCGCAGTAAGCATTCAGTCGGTATGAACTGTTATGAAATCTGGGCTAGACACCTTAAGTGCAGGTCATCCTTTCACCCCCACAACCACCTGAGGAGGAAGGCGCTACACTCATCCCCATTCTACAGATGTGGAAGCTGAGGCACAGAACTGGACACAAACTCAAGACAGTGTTTAGGCCCAACTGGCTCTTTTTAAAAAATTTGAGACAAGGTCTTGCTGTGTCACCCAGGCTGGAGTGCAGGGGTGCAATCGTTGCTCGCTGCAGCCTCGTCCTCTTGGCCTAAAGCGATCCTCCCAACTCAGCCTCCCCAGTAGCTGGGACTACAGGCGTGCACCACCACACTCTACTAGTTAAATTCTTTTTTTAGGTCAGGAGTTCGAGACCAGCCTGGCCAACATGGTGAAATCCCATCTCTACTAAAAATACAAAAATTAGCCAGGCGTGGTGGCACACACCTGTAGTCCCAGCTACTCGGGAGGCTGAGGCAGGAGAATTGCTTGAACCCAGGAGGCGGAGGTTGCAGTGAGCCCAGATTGTGCCATTGTACTTCAGCCTGGGTGACAGAGTGAGATCTCTGTCTCAAAAAAAAAATTTTTTTTTTTTTTTTGTAGAGACGGGGGGGGGTCTCACTCTGTTGCCCAGCTCAGTCTCGAACTTGTGGCCTCAAGCAATCCTCCCGCCTCAGCCTTCCAAAGTGTTGGGATTATGGACATCCGCCACCATGCCCAGCCTTGATGGACTCTTTCTATGCCTCTCTGTTCCCCTGGGAAACCACAGGCTAGCCCAGGACACTCCAGTGCTGAGGTGGGACTGAGGATGGGGCCACTTACCCGACAAAGGTGATGGGCCTGAGCAGCAAACAGAGCCAAGCCAGCGAGGGAGGGAGGGATCAACTGAGTAGATAGCCCACAAAGAGAGGGGGCTGAGGACCGGTGGGCAGTCTTCTGAATGGTCCCAGGGGCTACCCAGTCCTGGGCTTTATTCCCCTGGCACCTCCGGGCAGCCAATGGGACCCTGGGGCTGGCTACACCCTCCCTCCTTGCCGCCAGGATCCACCCCCCTGGCTCGAGGCCACTGGGGCTCTCAGAAGGGAGGGGGAATCTGGCCAAGCTTTCTTCTTTGGCAGCTTCCTCCTGCCTTTCCCACAACCCATTCCTCCTCCCTCTTTCCACTTCCTCTTTCTGTCCTCAGTTTTGTGAAAGGAAAATAAAAAATTGGGACCCCAACTCACTATACCAAAAGAAAAAAAATTAAGCTAAAAGCTGAGTCATGCAAGAAACTGCCTATCCTTTAGTTCCTAAGCAGATAGCATCAGATGAAAGGTTAAATATTGGCCTGGCATTTTGGGAGGCCGAGGCGGGTGGATCACCTGAGGTCAGGAGATCAAGACCAGCCTGGCCAACATGGTGAAACCCCATCTCTACTAAAAATACAAAAATCAGCGGGGTGTGGTGGCACGTGCTACTCAGGAGGCTGAGGCACAAGAATTGCTTGAACCTGGCAGGTAGAGGTTGCAGTGAGAGGAGATCTCGCCATTGCACTCCAGCCTTTGCAACAACAACAACAAAAAAGGTTAAATATCCCCACAGGTCGCTACTCTATGTTCACCTTATCTTATGTAAGCCACAATTTATTGAGATCAAGACAAATACGTAATTGACTATTTCCCTATCTGCCCCTCTTCTCTTGCAAACTGTGGATTTGGTAATGTGACCATACCTTCCTTCTTTCCCCTCCAGCTTGCTTTTCTCTTTTAAATACTGACACCCTAAAGTCATGTCTGGAGAAAAGCACAGACCTGTCTCCCAGATGCGTTCTTAACCTTGGCAAAACAAACTTCTAAATGGATTGAGACCTGTCTCAATCTTTTTGATTCTTTTTGACTTACAGATTGGAGACTCATGAAAGGGACCCTGGGTGGAGGTGGCCCTGACCTTTGACTAATTTCCTATTGGTGCTTGGTACCAGCTTGAGCTTTTTTTTTTTTTTTTTTTTTCCTTTGAGACAGGGTCTTGCTCTGTCACTCAGGCTGGAGTGCAATGGCGTGATCTCAGCTCACTGCAACCTCCATCTCCTGGGTTCAAGCGATTCTCCTGTTTCAACCCCCCAAGTAACTGGGAGTATAGGCATGTGCCACCACACCCGGCTAATTTTTTGTACTTTTAGTAGAGATGGGGTTTCACCACGTTAGCCAGGCTGGTCTTGAACTCCTGACCTCAAGTGATCCACCTGCCTCGGCCTCCTAGAGTGCTGGGATTACAGGCGTGAGCCATCGCGCCGGCCTTGAGCTATCTTGATTCCCCCCCAAAATAAGACAATTTGCTGAGGTCTGGGAGCTCCCCACCTCCAGAGAACTCCTGATCTCCCAGAATTGGTTGATATCTAAGGTTGATTTCCCTGAACAGCTCCTTTTCTGCGTTTTACTAGTTTTCAACATGGAAGGTGAGTTTTCCGGCTTCTATGATGATGGCAAGCAGGCAACTCCTTTCTGGAGTTTCACTTGTGTCCGGCAGGGAAGGCAAGTGTGAGTTTTCCCTGCTTCTAGGATGGTAGGCAGCAGTCTTCAGCCTGGCTCCCATGACTAGAAGTTAGGATTAACAACCAGCTGGTCTTCATTTTGCCCTACTTTTAGAGCACTCAGTAATTGCATAAATTGCTCGACTGTTTCCTTTGCTTAACTGTTTTTGTTCCTGTTGTTGTTTTTGTTGTTTCGGTCTGTTTTTCATCGGATTGGACCAGCTCCACTTGACTTGGTCAAATCTGAAGGAAAGTTTCAAATTATGGCGAGCAAGGTCTTACGAATCGGCTAAATTCCCGCAGCTAGGAAAAAGAAAAAAAAAAAAAAAAAAGGAAAAAGAAAAAACAGCCAGAAAAAGAAAAAAAGAGAGAGAAGGATTTTGATGACCTGAGGGGCATTATTTACATAACAAGGCCATCTTTTGCTACCGAAGCCAAACTGAAAGAGGCTACTGGCTGTCACCTCACTCTAGTTCAGTAGCTAAGATTCTGTTCCTTTTTCACCACCGTGGCCTGGGCTTGGTTCCTAAATCAAGTCCTTTCTGGTTTGATATTTGTGTTACTTTTGAAATATCAGCAGTTTGTCCCAGCTAAAATATGGTAATGAGATTTAAAAGGATTTTTTAAAGAGCTCAATGGTTAAAAGCTTAATTAAAGGCTGTATCCAAGATGTGTATATGTGTGTGTGTGTGTGTGTGTGTGTGTGTGTGTGTATTTGTTTATTTATTTATAGGACCTTAATGCATTTTTTTCTCTCCTAGGATCTGGTTTTTTTTTTTTTTGAGATGGAGTCTTACTCTGTCGCCCAGGCTAGAGTGTAGTGGTATGATCTCAGCTCACTGCAACCTCCACTCCCTGGGTTCAAGTGGTTCTCCTGCCTCAGCCTCCCAAGTGGCTGGGATTACAGGCGCACGCCACCACATTGGGCTATATTTTTTGTATTTTTAGTAGAGACATGATTTCACCATGTTGGCCAGGCTGGTCTTGAACTCTTGGCCTCAAGTTATTCACCGGCCTTGGGCTTCCAAGGTGCTGGGATTACAGGTGAGAGCCACCACACCTGGCCGGGATCTTGTGTTTTGAGAAAAAGCTTTATTTTTTCTTCTCAGTTGACTGAATTCTGTTTTCTCCAATTTACTTCTGCCTGTCTCCTTTCTCTTGCTGCCCCTACAGCTCGAGGAACCTAAAATAATTTCTGACAGCTTGGGATTCCTTAAGGAAAACAGAGAAGGTGCCAGACTCCTTTTTGGGGAGAAACCTCTGTTTTTCCTTATGGATCCCTAAGAGTATAAACAGATAAGTTCCTCTCAGATCTTCAGCTGCTTGCTTCTGTAGTGTGTTACCTGATTTCTTTTTTGACTAAAATCGTTATTACAACGGGGACTACTCTTGGATGTTTAAAATAAGAGAGGGTCTGGATGTGGGTCTAGTTATATTAAAAAAAATTTTTTTTAAAGATAAGAGAGGGTATGATTTAGACACTTAGAGAAATGTCTTTGCAGCAAAGTGCACTGTAAAAGCATCACGCAGCCTAGGTCCACCATGTCATTCTCTTTGGAGACCCAGGATTCACTGTGGGCTCTGCCCAGAGCTCCGAGTTCCAGTTAAAAGATAGAAACTAAATTTAAAACTACCTATCCAAATAAAATAGATTTATTTGGTAGATTTCTATAACTTTATGTTTGATTTGCTTTTTTTTTTTTTTTTTTTTTGAGACTCTCTTGCTCAGGCTGGAGTGCAATGGTGCGATCATGGCTCACTGCCACCTTGACTTCCCAGGCTCAAACAATCCTCCCACCTCAGCCTCCCAAGCTGGTCTTGAATGCCTGAGATGGGAGGAGGTCAAGCCATCCTCCCATCTCAGCCTCCTAAAGTGTTGGGATTACAGGTGTCAGCCACCATGCCGGCTGTGGCATCCATTTTAAATCTCTCTAACACACCCAGACTCTTCTTTCCTCAGTTTCTGTACTTTGAGATAAACATTTTGCTATCTGATTTTCATTTAAGAGTTGTTTATTTAGTATGTAAATTTAGGGCTATCTAGCTGGCAGTTGCCTAGGGTAATGAAACAGGTTATCCATAAATGAGAGGTTGGACTGAGCGTGGCGACCAGCACTAATTCCAGTACGTTGGGAGCCCGAGGTGGGAAGATGGCTTGAGCCCAGGAGTTCGACACCAGCTTGGGCAACATAGTGAGACCTCATCTCTACAAAAAATAAAAAATTAGCTGGGTGTGGTGGCCTCCACCTATAGTCCAACCTACTTGGAAGGCTGAGGTGGGAGGATCACTTGAGCCTGAGTGGTTGAGGTTGCAGCGAGCCAAGCCCACACCATTGCACTCCAACCTGGGCAACAGAGTGAGACCCTGTCTCAAAAAAAAAAAAAAAAAAAAAAAGGAAAGAAAAGAAAAGAAAAAAGAAAAGAAAAAGAAATTAGAAGTCTTAAATAGGAGGAAAAAAAAGGAAGTCTTATGAATTTATAAGCTCTCCCTCTGTGTCTAATACATGTATATATATATGTGTTGTATATCTAATGTTACTACTAAAAGTAGATAAAAAGAGCTTTAATGAAGTGATTTAAAGAAAAAAGTACTTAAATCAGATACTTTATCAGAAAAATAGAGACTCTAAGCCCAAATGATTTCTCAGGTTCACAAAACTTGGGACACCAATTCACTCTGCCAAAATTGAGCTGGAAGCTGAGTCACGTAAGAAGCTGCCTTTCCTTTCATTCCTAAGTAGAGAGCTACAGCAGAAGCTTAAATATCCCCCACAGCTACTCTGTGTTCACCTTATCTTACGTAAACTGCTGATTTACTGACTTGCGACAAACACAGACCTGACTAGTCCCCTACCTGCTCCTTTTCTCTTGAAACATGTGGATTCAGTAGTGTGACCGTACCCCTTCCAGTTTCCAGCCTGCTTTTCCCCTTTAAATATGGAAGACCTAAAATCATCTATGGAGAAAGGCATGGACCTGTCTTCTAGTCACACCCTTGCCCTTAACTTTGGCAAAATAAACTTTTAAATTGATTGAGAACTGCCTCAGATACTTCCCTTTTTTTTTTCTTTTTTGAGATGGAGTCTCACTCTGTTGCCCAGGCTGGAGTGCAGTGGTGAGATCTCGGCTCACTGCAACCTCTGCCTCCTGGGTTCAAGCAATTCTCCTGCCTCAGCCTCCTAAGTAGCTGGGATTACAGGTGCCCACCACCATGCCCAGCTAATTTTTTGTATTTTTGGTGGAGACGGAGTTTCACCATGTTGAACAGGCTGGTCTCGAACTCCTGACCTCAAGTGATCTGCCCACCTTGGCCTCCCAAAGTGCTGGATTACAGGCGTGAGTCACTGGACCCGGCCTGATAGGTCTTGATTTATAGTTTCTTCACTTGCAAATGGGGACAATATCTAGTTTCCAAGGACCGTTAGGAAAATGGAATAAGGATAGTGTGAGATAATGCACTGAAAGTTGCTAGCATGTGCTTTTCACGTAGTAGGTGCCCAAGAAACAGTAACAGTAATAGAGCAAGAATGTGTAACAGCCACTGAGCCCTCAGCAAGTACCAAACCACAGAGGAGGCAGGTACTGTTATTATCCCCATCTTACAGAAAGGGAAACTGAGGCACATGAGATTGTCATTTGCCCAAGATGACCCAGGCAATAAAAGGGAGGAGCTGGCCTCAGAACCCAGGCAGTCTGCTCCCAAACCTGCAATCCAAAACAGGCTGGACGTGGTGGCTCACTCCTGTAATCCCAGCACTTTGAGAGGCTGAGGCAAGCGGATCACTTGAGGTCAGGATTTCGAGACCAGCCTGGGCAACATGGTGAAACCTCGTCTCTACTAAAAATACAAAAATTAGTGGAGTGTGGTGGTGGGCACCTGTAATCTCAGCTACTCGGGAGGCCGAGGCAGGAGAATTGCTTGAACCCGGGAGGAGGAGGTTGCAGTGAGTTGAGATTGCGCCACTTCACTCCAGCCTGGGTAACTGGAGTGAGACTCTGTCTCAAAAAAAAAAAAAAAAGTTTCTTACCCCATAAATATACCCCATAAGTATACACACCTACTGCATACCCAACAACATTTTTTAAAATTAAAAAAAACTAAAAACCTCCAAGCAGAGCAGTTCTGTAATTGCCTTCCTGCCTCATCTTTTTATGACCTTTGGCATGAAGGGGTGGGTGGGTAAGACCCCAGGGGACCAGGGTTCAAATCCTGGCTCTGTTGTTTCCTAGCTGTGTGGCAATGGACAAGCTATTCTGCCTCCTGGAACCTCAATTTGCTGATCTGTGAAATGGGAATGATATTGGTACCTCCCTTCTAGGCTTAGGTGACTTGATAATGCATGTGTGAGAGGGGCCTAGAATTGACTGAGTGTTTGGTAAGTTAGCAGCCATTGTCGTCATCACTATCATCATCATCATCATCATCATCATCACAGAACTGGAAGGTCTTGCATCTAAAAACTCTCCATGCCCCATGCCAAGCCTCTTGTTTGTCCCCAGCTGTGTGGAGATCTGTCTGTCCACAGGGCAGCACACACATACACACACCCACACACACACACCATACACACGCACAGAGGTCTGGCTGGCTCTCTCCCTGGCCCCCTCAACAAAGCTCTCTTGTCAGGCTGGCCAGGATGAGAATATTGATGAGACAGAGGGCAACCAGGGTACAAACAGCCTGCTCAGCCGTTGTCCTCTGTGGGACAAGCTGTCCCCTCTCCCTGGCCCCCTCTGACCTTCCATGGCACTCCCAGGCTCCCTCCCAAGTGGGGCATCATCCATGGGCAAGTTTCGGGGATAAGGGGTGGCAAACCTGGGGGGGGCGGGAATGGTGAAACTCACGTGGAAACAGAGCCTCCCTCGTGTGCATCTGACTGTATACAGCTGGCACTCCCATTGCTGGAGCACCTGCCAGTGCCTGATCCCATGCCTTATGTTTTCCAGGTGGGGTTTCTCATAAGCCCCAGACAACGACGGGAATGGGCATTTTGATTCCCATGGTACAGGTGAGGAGTAGGCTCAGAGGGTGGGTGAAAGTGTCCTGGGAGCAGCAGGTGGCGAGTGGCAGTGCAGGAAGGTCAGCTCAGGAATCCTGAGTCCTTTGAGGACACAGGGCCGGTGGAAAGGGTTGAGCAGGCAGAGGGTGGGAGAGCTTGCCTCCATGGTCACATTCAGAGGTCCCAGATTTAGGGTTTTGATGATATCTCCACATGAGGTTACCCACAAAGTGAGGGAGTTCAGACTGAAGGAAGACAGCAATTCGCTATCTTACAACACCAAGTTAATTTACACTCCAGTGTCATGATTGAATATAGGGGAGGAGATGGATTTGGAGTTGCAAGTGGCAGGGACAAGATGACGAACTCTCTAGACCTCTGCGTATTGTTCCGTTTGCTTCACCAAGAATGTATCAGGCTGGGCGTGGTGGCTCACACCTATAATCCCAGCACTGTGGGAGGCCAAGGTGGGAGGATCATTTGTGCCCAGGAGTTCGAGACCAGCTTAGGCAACATGTGAAACCCTGTCTCTACAAAAAATACAAAAATGAGCTGGTGTGGTGGTGTGCACCTGTAGTCCCAGCTACTTGGGAGGCTGAAGTGGGAGGATCACTTGAGCCTGGGAAATGGAGGCTGCAGTGAGCTGAGACTGCACCACTGTACTCAGCCTGGGCGACAGAGCAAGACCCTGTCTCAATTAAAAAAAAAAGTATCAGAGCTGAGTGTGGTGGTGTGCGCCTGTCTACTCAGGAGACTGAGGTGGGAGGATCACTTGAGCTCAGGGGTTCAAGATCAACCTGGGCAACATAGCAAGACTCTGTCTTAAAAGAAAAAAAGAGAAAGCATCAGTGTTGTGATCTGAAAAACATCAAATTAAGAAAATGGATGATATAAGAACCAAAAATGGGGAAAAAGACAAAATACATATCACTATCTTTGATATCCTGTCTGAGAATATGCTTTTTAAAATAACAACTTGATTGAGATATAAATCATGTACCAATACAATTCACCCATTTAGAGTATTGATTTCAGAACTTTTTCATCACCCCAAAAAGTCTCTCCCTATCCTTCTCTCCCCACCCCAGGACCCTGGCAACCAGTCTGTTTTCTGTCTCTGTGGATCTGCCCTGTTCCTTTTTTTTTGAAATGGAGTCTTACTATATCACCTAGGCTGCAGTGCAGTGGTGCAATCTGGGCCCACTGCAGCCTCCACTTCCCGGGTTCAAGCGATTCTCCTGCCTCAGCCTCCCGAATAGCTAGGATTACAGATGTGCACCACCATGCCAAGGTAATTTTTTATTTTTAGTAGAGACGGGGTTTCACCATGTTGGCCAGGCTGGTCTCAAACTCCTGACCTCAAGTGATCCTTCCACCTTGGCCTCCCAAGTGCTGGTATTACAGGCATGAGCCACCGCGCCCAGCTGCCCTGTTCTTTTGTCTTTTTGGTGTAAATGGAATCACACAATGTGTGGTATTTTGTGTCCAGCCGCTTTCACTGGTGTCACGTTTTCACGATTCGTCCACATCGCAGCATGTACCAGTCCTCCATTCCTTCTCTTGAATCAATATTATTCCATCCTATGGATAAGCCACATGTTGATTATCTGTTTATCAATTCATGGACATTTGCTGTCTGAGTACATATTACTTTTTTCTTTTTGAGACAAGGTCACTCTATTGCCCAGGCTGGAGTGCAGTGGCATGATCACGGCTCACTGCAGCCTCAGCTTCCCAGGCTCAAGTGATCCTCCTGCCTCAGCCTCTCAAGTAGCTGGGACTACAGGTGCACACCACCATGCCCGGCTAATTTTTGTTTGTTTTTGCAGAGGGAGGTTTCACTATGTTGCCCAGGCTGGCCTTGAACTCCTGGGCTCAACGAATCCACCCACCTTGGCCTCCCAAAGTGCTGGGATTATAGGCATGAGCCACTGAGTCTGGAAACATCTTAATTTTTAAATAACAACAAAAAACCCTACACATGCCGTACATATGTGTTTCTTTGTCCCGTTACGTGGATGGGCTGATCGAGAACCTAAGAGGGCTAGGAACTTGCCCTAGGTCACGCTGGGGAGAATGGGGGCAGCACCAGCCAGAGTGGCCACGTGATAGGGGCATTCTGACCAGTCCATCAGCTGCTGGAGGGGTCTCAGGGAAAGGCTCGAACCTCAGAGGGATTAGTTCACACCTGTGACTGTAGCATCCCAGGCTTGTTCATTTCTAGACAGCAAACAAGTCACTTTCCTGAGAGGCTGTGTAACCTTGTGAACAGCATGGGCTGTGCAGTCAGATAGGCCCAAGTTCAAATCCAACCTCTGCCATCAACTTGCTGTGTGACCTTGGACAAGTCACTTAACCTTTCTTTGCTTTGGTTTCTTCAACTAAGAGTAGTTTCCACCTGTTGTGAGGCTTGAGTAGCTTAATTGATGTAAAGCTGTAAGGAGAGTTCCCAACACATAGTCAGCACTCAAGAGGCGATGGCCAGACCAGGCGCGGTAACCCATGCCTGTAATCCTAGCACTTTGGGAGGCCGAGGCGGGTGGATCACTTGAGCCCAGGAGTTGGAGACCAGACTTGGCAACATGGCAAGACACTGTCTCTACAAAAAATACAAAAAAAATTAGCCGGGCTTGGTGGCAAGTGCCTGTAGCCCTGCTACTCGGGGGCTGAGGTAGGAGGATCGCTTGAGCCCAGGAGGTCAAGGCTGCAGTGAGTCAAAACTGTACCACTGCACTCCAGCCTGGGAAACAGAGCGAGAGGCTCTGTCTCAGAAAAAAAAATAGATATGGTCATTTTTATTTTCTGGTGCTTAAGAGGGCATTAGGGCATTCATGTCTGTAGCTCTGGGTGCTGGAGCACAAGGGTGCAATTCTCTCACCTAGTTTTCCTTTAAAGGGTCTTGGATGACTGGGTGAGCCTGTAATCCCAGCACTTTGGGAGGCTGAGGCGGGTGGATCATCTGAGGTTGGGAGTTCAAGACGAGTCTGACCAATATGGTGAAACCGCATCTCTACTAAAAATACAAAAAATTAGCCGGGTGTGGTGGCTCATGCCTGTAGTCCCAGCTACTCAGGAGGCTGAGACAGGAGAATCCCTTGAACCTGGGAGGCGGAGGTTGCAGTGAGCCGAGATTGCACTACTGCACTCCAGCCTGGGTGACAGAGCGAGACTCCATCTCAAAAAAAAAAAAAAAAAATAGAAAGAAAAAGAAAAAAGTCTTGGGAAGCAAGAAGGAAAGTGCAAGTCACCTTCTTCTTATTTCGCAGATGGACAAACTGAGGCCCAGCTCCATCTAAAACAAGCCTGAAATCCTAGGAGAAGGATGGTGGATTCCCGCCAGGGAGCTTTGTCAAGTGCCCCTGTCATCTCCACTTCCTGGATCAGTTACATCACGCCGTCCAGGGAAGTGTCCCGGGGGCTGGCCAGATCAGCGTGTTCTTGGTGGCAGGAGGTGGGGATTCTGACGGTTGTTTTCACAGCTCAGGAGGACAGGCAGCTCTCACCTCTGTTTGCCTCCCTGGCCAGTGCAGCCAGCTCCTGAGTCTCCTGGTTAACTAAGGTCTCAGACCTCAGGCTGAAACTGCTACCCTGCTGTGTGACCTTGGGGTGGTGGTCACCTAAGTTCCCTTAACCTCAGTTTCCTGCCTGGAGAGATGGGAACGATGATACCTGCTAGGTATTGCGAGGCTTAGAGATAATGGCAGCCTAGGGCCAGGCACTGAGTAAGGATTCAAAGAATAGCAGCTGCTATTTTAAAATTAAATTTAATTAATTAATTTTTTTGAGATGGAGTCTCAGTCTGTTGCCCAGGCTGGAGTGCAGTGCCACGATCTTGGCTCACTGCAGCCTCTGCCTCCCAGGTTCAAGCGATTCTCCTGCCTCAGCCTCCCAAGTAGCTGGGAATTACAGGTGCATACCACCATACCCGGCTAATTTTTGTATTTTAAGTAGAGATTAAGAGATTAAAAGTTTCACCATGTTGGCCAGGCTGGTTTCGAACTCCTGACCTCAGGTGATCCACCCACCTCAGCCTCCCAAAGTGCTGAGATTACAGGCATGAGCCAGCGTGCCTGGCCCCAAACGTCTTGATGTCTCTTTCTCTCTCACATGCACTGCAGCTGCTGCAGCAGGAAGGCCAGGTGACCTGACCTTCAAAATACCCAGAATCCGACCACTTCTCACCAAGGTCGGCTGCTGCTGCCACCTTGCTTCAAGCCCCTGAGTCCTGTGCCTGCACCCTTGCAGTGGTTCTACATTGGGGTCCCTGGCCGCTGATTCCCCACACAGCAGCTGGAGGCATCCTATTCATCCGGAGTCAGGTCACGTTGCTGCTCCGCTCAAGAGCCTCCCATGGCTCCCACCTTACTTGGAATAAAAGCTGACATCCTGATGGTAACCTCCAAGGCTCCGCATGATGTGGCTCCACTCTCTCTGTCTTCTTCCTCCCTGACCATCCCCTCCCTTCATTCTGCTGCAGTCACACTGGCCTCTCTGCTGTTCCTGCTGCACTCGGGGTACCCTTCTGCTTCAGGGCCTTTGCAACTGCCCTTTCCTGCCTGTCTCCGTCTTCCCCTAGATATCAGGGTGTCTCACCCCCTTACCTCCTGTAAATATTTACTTACATGTCACTTTCACAGAGAGGACTTCTCTGGCCCCTCTATCAAAAACCACACAGCCTGTTTTTGTTTTTTTCGATAGCACTTGCCATTATCTTGCCCGCCATTTCGTGGTTAGTGCCTGTTCCCCACCTCCAGCCGTACCCCACTGGACTGTGAGCTCCAGGAGGACAGGGTTTTTTCCGGTTTTGTTTCCTGCTGAATTCCCAGTGCCTAGAACAGTGCCTGGCGTAAGGTAAGTGCTTCAATAAACATCGGTTAATTCATTACCAAGTGAAATGAACAAACAAAATATCTGAGAAGCATAAGAAGAAGAGGGAAAATGCTAAATGATCCCCCCTGCTGTGCAGGCATGGGGCTGGGGAGCATTGCAGTAGCTCTGAGAGTGGACTCTTGTAATGATTGTGACTGATGAGCCCCGGGAGACCTTGCTCAAAGTGCATACAGTGGCTGGGGGTGGTGGCTCATGCCTGTAATCCCAGCACTTTGGGAGGTGGAGGAAGGCGGATCACCTGAGGTCAGGAGTTCGAGACCTGCCTGGCCAACATGGTGAAAATCTTTTTCTACAAAAAATACAAAAATTACCTGGGCGTGGTGCCACATGCCTGTAATCCCAGCTACTCAAAAGGCTGAGGCAGGAGAATTGCTTGAACTCGGGAGGCGGAGGCTGCAGTGAGCCGAGATAACACCACTGCACTCCAACCTGGGTGACACAGTGAGACTCAGTCTCAAAAAAAAAAAAAAAAAAGGTGTATTCGGGCATAGAGCCCCTCTCTTCCAGAGGAAGGGCCCCCTGATACCTTTCTGTTAGCCCCTCATGCCTGCTCTAAGCCAGTCTCTGTTTCCACCACCTGCTCAGCTTTCTTACTACCCAGTTTTCACACATTCATCATTCTAAATGCAAAAGCACCCTAAATATTCTAAAGACCCAGTGCTTGATAAGGCCCCTGGGATGTTTTTTGCCTCCTATCCTTCCTTTTGCAGGACCTGTGCTTTCTGCACACACTCCACTTTTTCCAGCCCCTGTGCGAGTAAGGCTCCACCCCAAACTCCCTACTCAAGGAAAACGGTTCTCAAAGTGGGGCAATTTTGCAACCTGCGTGCAGGCATTGGCCAATATCTGGAGACATTTTGGGGTGTCAAACCTGGGGTGGAGGGTGCTATTAGTATCTGGCAGGTGGAGGCCAGGGATGCTGCTATGCAAAGGACTGGAAGATGTAACATGATCTCCTGCAGTGCACACAACTGCCCCTCACACCAAAGAATGATCTGGCCCCAAATGTCAGTAGCGCTGAGGTTGGGGAATATGGGGTGAGTCCACCTCCAGGTGGGGCACTTGTCATCAGATACTGGTAGAGTCATGAGTCCTGGGTCTGGAGGGCCAGGGGGTCAGTCAATTACCAGAATGCAAAAGTCTGAAAAACATCTCAAAAGACCAATCTAAGGTTCTATAATAGCAATGTTTCTAAGGGAGTAATTGGGGAGTCACAAATCTTGTGACCTCTGGTCATATGACTCCCCCCCTTTTTTTTTTCTTTTTGAGACAGGGTCTCACTCTGTTGTCCAGGCTAGAGTGTAGTGGTGCAGTCACAGATCACTGCAGGCTTGAAGTCCTGAGCTCAAGGGATCCTCCTGCCTCAGCCTCCTGAGTATCTGGGACTACAGCTGTGCGGCCACACCCAGCTAATGTTTTTTTTTTTGTTAGTAGAGATGGGGTCTCAGTATGGTACCCAGGCTGGCTTTGAACTCCTGGGCTCAAGCAGTCCTCCCACCTTAGCTTCCTAATGTGCTAAAGTTATAGTCGTGAGCCACCACTCTCAACCTCACATGACTGTTAAACAGAGATTACATTTAGATTTTAGCAGAATTCAAGCCCCTTTCATAATCTTCATTTCATGATCTTTTATTAGTTTTACAAAAGAAATTTCAGTCCCTGAGCAAGGAGGGGGTTAACTTTGCTTGTTTTTTGTTTGTTTTTTTGTTTTTTGTTTTGAGACAGAGTCTTATTGTGTTGCCCAGGCTGGAGCGCAGTGGCATGATCACGGCTCACTGTAGCCTCCACCTTGTGGGCTCAAGTGAGCCTCCCACCTTAGCCTCCTTAAGAGTTGTAACTACAGGTGTGCATCATGCCTGGCTAATTTTTATTTTTTGTAGAGACAAGGTCTCACTATGTTGCCCAGGCTTGTCTTGAACTCCTGGCCCAAGCAATCCTTCCATCTCAGCCTCCCAAAGTGCTGGGATTACAGGTGTGAACCACTGTGACTGACTTTGCTTCAAAGTTAAACTATAAATTAAATTCTCATGGTGGGCCAGGCATCGTGGCTCACGCCTGTAATCTCAGCATTTTGGGAGGCCAAAGTGGGAGGACTGCTTGAGGCCAGGAGTTCGAGACCAGCCTGGGCAACATAGGGAGACTCTGTCTCTAAAAAATAAAAATAAAAATAAAATTAGCTGGCACACACCAGTAGTCCCAGCCACTCTGGAGGCTGAGGTGGGAGGATTCCTTGAACCCAGGAGATTGAGGCTGCAGTGAGCTGGGATCGTGCCACTGCACTCCAGCCTGGGTGAAAGAGTGAGACCCTGTCTTGAAGAAAAAGAATTCCTCCCATGGTTGGCTTGGCCTACACCTGGGAATGAGGATGGCCAGCCTGTGAGGCTAGAAGCAGGCTGGAGTCCGCAGCCCGTGGGGCTAGAAGCAGGCTGGAGTCCGCAGCCCGTGGGGCTAGAAGCAGGCTGGAGTCCGCAGCCCATGAAGCTAGAAGCAGGCTGGAGTCCGCTGGGCTGGACTTCTCACTGTCATACTCTTTGCAAAGGCAGTTTCAGCCTCTGTGAATTCTTTCAGCTCAGACGCTGTGGCTATGAATTTCTGTCTCTTGGGACAAGAGCATCCAGGTTGGAGGTGGGGTCCCTGGAAGATTGGTCCCGTGGCCTATTTGCTGGGCAAGCTGGAGCAAGTTACTTAACCTTTCTGTGCTTCAGCTTCTCCCTTGATCACCGATTCCTTTCCTTTTCAAGGGCAAGAGGACAGAGGGCAAGTTCCTCTGTATAAAGGTTTCAAACGTAAACACTGACAAGGGGCCGACCAAGGGGCAGTTAGGTGATGGGGCTGCAGTAGGGAGAGGTCAGGACCGTGAGACATGTAGAGCCTCTACAGAAGACGGTGTGCCCCAGCTCCAGCCAAGGGGAGTGTGACCTCCCAGTGTGAGACCATCTCTGGTCTCCAGTGATGTGTCATCTTGGCCAGGGTTGATAAGTCTGAGAGCTTAGCTGAGATGCTCTGTTGTATTGGGTGTTGGGAGACCTGCACCCAAATTCTGGCACAGTTATTACTCACTAGCTGGGGCTGCCTGAGCCTCAGCTCTTTCGCCATTTAGTGGAACTGAGCCTTCAGCCTTGGGAAGCGTATGACGAAGAGTCTAGGGTTAAATCCGCAAATCGGGAAAGGCTAATCTCAGGCGTCAGAGACTTCGTCCCTCTTCTCCACGCAATTCCCTTGCCCTGGGAACAGGAAGGTCAGCCGGGGGTGAGGATGGTGTAATGAAGCTTAATGAATAACCCAGGAGACTCGCCAGGGTGGGTGTTCGGCGGCCCAAGGTGTCAGGGACAGGGGCTGGCTGACGAACATGGCTCTGGTGGGGACAGATCAGTGACCTGGCCCACCTCTCCAGCCTCATCTGCTCTCTGATGCAGCCACGTGGCTTCTCCAGCCCATCCTCTTCCTCACCCAAGCCAGGATCTCTGGAGCCTGGTCCCTTTGGGTCTGAGCCCTGGCTCTGCCACTGCTGTGTGACCTTGGAAAAACCACTTGGCCTCTCTGGCCCTATTTCCACAATGTAGGGTTTATTATAATACTTACTTTTCCAGGGAGTTGTTAACATTCTGTGATATAATGACATCATGGTACTTCGAACATTCGTGTACCACCTTTGCAACTTTTGCCATATTGTCCCGTCACCTCTTTTATAATAGTAATACAAACAATAGCAGCTGGGCGCGGTAGCTCACGCCTATAATCCCACTACTCTGGGAGGCCGAGGTGGCAGATCACTTGAGGTCAGGAGTTTGAAAGCAGCCTGGCCAACATGGTGAAACCCTGTTTCTACTAAAATTACAAAAATTAGCCAGGTGTGATGGTGCAAGCCTGTAATCCCAGCTACTTGGGAGGCTGAGGCAGAAGAATTCCTTGAACTGGTGAGGCGGAGGTTGCAGTGAGCCGAGATTGCGCCATTGTACTCCAGCCTGGGTGACAGAGTGAGTGAGACTCTGTCTCAAAAAACAAAACAAAATAAAACAAAAGCAACAGCAGCAAACACAGAGCACTAACTACTGTTCTAATATTTTACCTGCATTAATGCATTTGATCCTCACATTGACTGTACTAGGGAAGTAGCATTTTATCTCCATCTTACATTTGAGGGAACAAGGCACAGAGAGGTTAAGTGACTTACTCAAGGTCACAAGGTCACACAATCAGAATGTGGCAGAGCAAGTATTTGTATCAGAGCCTGGCTGTAGATCTGTGTTTTAACTACTAGGCATGCTGCTTGTTCATGCCAGAAACTACTACTACTATTATTACTACTAATAATTTATATATATTTATATCTCTCTATAAAAAAATACATATTTATATCTATATTTTTAAGACAGAGTTTCACTCTTGTTGCCCAGGCTGGAGTGCAACAGCACGACCTCAGCTCACTGCAAACTCCACCTGCCCGGTTCAAGTGATTCTCCTGCCTCAGCCTCCTGAGTAGCTCGGATTACAGGTGCCCGCCACCACGTCCAGCTAACTTTTTGTCTTTTTAGTAGAAATGGGGTTTCATCACGTTGGCCATGCTGGTCTTGAACTCCTGACCTCAGGTGATCCACCCGCCTTGGCATCTCAAAGTGCTGGGATTACAGGCGTGAGCCACCGCGCCTGGCCAATTAATGTATTTTTTAAGGAGGCTCCATTTTTAAACTTTAATACCTACCTTAGCTTCTTCCTAAGCCATCATACCCATGAAACTATGGGTCTGATATTTTACATATACATACACACATATGTATACACACACATATATATATATATATACCTACATACATACACATATCATTCCTAATCACGCAGAAATAAATCACCAACTATTAAAACACCTTTGGGGGCTGGGCGCAGTGGCTGTTGCCTGTAATTCCAGCATTTTGGGAGGCCAAGGTAGGAGGATTGCTTGAGGTCAGGAGTTCAAGATCAGCCTGGGCAGTGCAGTAAGACCTCGTTTGTAAAACAAACGAATAAACAAACAAACAGTGTGGGATATGCTGGATAGCACGCATGTGCTGGTATACAGTAGACATGCATTAAATGCAGCTAGTCTGCTTCTTGTCAAAGCCTGAGCTGTGTGCTGAGTCTCTACCTACTCTACCTGATCTTGCCCCACCCCCTGCTACCCTATGGGGACTTTGTGCCCCCTGTCATCTTAGGAGGTGTTAGAGTTGCCACCGAATTGGGTGTCTTCCTCTCCCCTCCATGCTGGGGGTCACTTCAAGGCACAAACTGGATTGTATCACCTCTGTGTCCCCAGTGCCCAGTCCAGGACAAGGCACCCGACAAGGATGGGTGTGTGTCCAAAGCGAGGATGGGTGTTAACTTGCTAGAGTCCACATTAAGGATCACGGTCAAGCAGCTCCATCTAACCCCAAGTGGCTGGGAGTTAATCATCAAACCTGGGAAGATCAGAAACAGCCCAAGAAGGACACACAACATCTGTGCTGCCAGGTCTTCCTGGACCCATGTTCCACATGGGGAAACTGAGGCCCAGAGTTGGGCATCACCTGCTCAGATTCACCCAGTGAGATGGTGCAGAGACAAGACATGAATTTGACCATGTCATGCCCCCCACCTAAAGCCTTCTGTGGCTCCCTAGTGCCCCTGGGTAAGGTCCAAACTCTGGATTGGTACAGGCGTCCCTGTGGACTCTGATCTCTGCCCATGTCTGCAGCCCCAGCCCCACTTGCTTCCCCACCCCTGCCTTCTCCCTCCCAGTCCCACTGGATCCCTCCCTGACCCTGGAACACTCTATGTTTTTCATTTCCAGACCTTTGCACTCCCTGTGCCTGACTCCTGGCTCCACTCAGACTTCCCCTCCTCCAGGAAGCCTTCCCAACCCCCCAGGGCCAGGCGGGGTGCCTGCTCTGGGTTCCACAGCTCTGCCCCACCCTGCCCGCTGCCAACATCTGATAGCTAATAATTGCTCTCTAACGTCCCCGAGGGCTTTGTGAAGGCAGGGGACGTGCTATTTTGTTTGAGGCCAAGGGTCCAGGGATTGGCACATAGTAGGTGTCCAATAAATATTTATTGAATGAATGAATGATCAGTCATTCATTTGAGTAGCAAATAATTGCTTGGGTTCTCATGTCGTGTGTAAAATATTTGAGACGGAGAGGTGCTTCAGACAAAAATATACCTTTCCCATGTGACAAATAATAATTGTTTCCTTGGCCGGGTGCATGGCTCATGCCTGTAATCCCAGCACTTTGGGAGGCAGAGGCAAGCAGATCACCTGAGGTCAGGAGTTCAAGACCAGCCTGGCCAGCATGGTGAAACCCCGTCTCTACTAAAAATACAAAAATTAGCTGGGCGTGGTGGCAGGTGCCTGTAATCCTGGCTACTCGGGAGGCTGAGGTGGGAGAATCACTTGAATCTGGCAGGCGGAGTTTGCAGTGAGCCAAGATTGCACCACTGCACTCTAGCCTGGGTGACAAGAGTGAAACTCCATCTCCAAAAAAAAAAAAGTTTCCTTGTCCTTGTTTTCTCATCTCAGACCTAAGCTGACCCCAACAGTGGCTCAGGGGAAATGGATGGCATCCGGGACAACCACTAGACCTAAAATGAGAAGATATGGAGATGCCTACATCCCGGAAGAGATGGCCCAGGGCCAGGGGTAGAGGCTGTCTCTGCCCCTTGCTGGCTGGGAAGCTTTGGCCAAAGAAGTTCCCTTTTCTGAATTTCAGTTTGCTCATCTGTCAAATAAGACAGGGTGGCGCATGAATCAGTCATAGGCAGTGCCCAGGAAAGCAGTGAGGGTTGCTCTCATCCCCTCTCCTCCTCCATCTTCACCTGGAGGTGTAGGGTCTGGAGCTTTCTCTTTAACAAAGGAGGAGGGGCCTAGGTTGCCGGAAGCTGCCTGAAGCTGGACAGAGCTGGTTCCTGGACAGAGCTGGTTCCCGGGCAGGCTGGAGGGCAGGAGCTGGGGCCACGCTGGTCTGAGATAGTGGGGCAGGGAGGTAAGGGGTCTGGGGCCAGCTGGGGCCCCTGGAGCTCAGTGTGTGTGTGAATGAGAGGCTGCAGGAGTTTGGGAGGCTTTGGGCAAAGTCCAAGCTGAGCAGGTGGGAGTGAGAGGGGCTGAGCATGGTCTAGGCCCTCCTGGGAATGTCGATTGAATTCGGGGTGCCCTACTGAAGAAAGTGTTGTGCTGGGGACCCTGAGGGGTGAGAGCAGGTTCTGCCTGCCAGAGGGGCAGGGCTGGGCATTCTGCCAGCTGAGGGGCCAGCCCGAGGTGTCCCAGCCCTGGCACCAGGGATTTGGCTGTGGAGTGCCACCAAGGTGGCCTCTGGGGAAAGACTTCGGGGACAAGGGAGGTGGACAGCATTGGTGGTCCTTACCTCAACTCATAGACGTGACAGGTAAGGCCCAGTGACAAAAGGGACTTAGCCAAGGTTGGCACGCCTGGGACTTGAGCCTAAGCCCCCTGCTTTCCCCTGGGTTGTTCCACAGCAGGGAGGACCCAGGTCCCCTATTTCATCCCTGGTGGCTGCCATACTGGACAAGAGCTCTGTGTCCCCTGGCCAAGACAGCTCAGTCTCAGACCTCAGGTGCCTGATGGAGTCTGGGGTTGATAAGGCTGTTGGCAGCTTGGGGCTTTTTCATTTAACTGATTCCTGCTGTCCTCTTGTGAGTCAGTATAACCAGGAGGGCTGGGGAAGCCTGGAAACTGAGCCAGGAGCATTCGGTTCCAAAGGACAATTGGCAATAAATATTAAATGCCTGCAGCTTTCATAATAGCAATGATAACACTACTATATTCGAGAAAGTATAGCATTGCGGTTAATGGCAGATGCCAAAGACACTGCCTGGTGTGAATTCTGGCTATGCTGTTTCTAACTATGTGACCTTGGAAAAGTTATTTAATCTCTCTGGGCCTCAGGTTCACTGTCTATAAAATGGAATCAATGGTGAGTTAATGGCATGCCTGTTGTGAGCCAACAGGTGGCTCGCACCTGTTATCCCAGTGTTTGGGAGGCAGAGACAAGAGATTGACCTGAGGCCAGGAGTTCAAGACCAGCCTGGACAGCTCAGCAAAACTGCATCTCTATAAAAATTAAAATATCAGCCGGATGCAGTGGTGCATGTCTACAGTTCCAGCTACTCAGGAGGCTGAGGTGGGAGGACTGCTTGAGCCCGGGACTTCAAGGTTACAGTGAGCCATGATCCGCGCCACTGCACTCCAGCCCAGGCAGCACAGTGAGACCCTGTCTCTAAAAAACACACCAAAAAAAAACAAGAAAGAGGAAGGATTATGGAGTAGGGGGCGTTCATCCTGACAATCCCAGGATCCCCAGGGGCAAAATCTGGGGCTTTCACCAGAAAGGAAGAGACCCATTTCCAAGTGGACAGACACCCAGCATGGGTGCCTTTACCATGCAGGCTCATTGAATCCTCACAATAGTCCTGCCATGTACACGCTCTTCTTGCAGTTTGTTGTGTGGTTGGTTTGTTGTCGTTTTTTGGGTCTTATTTTTTATTATTATTTTTTGAGACAGAGTTTCCCTCTCACTGTCCAGGCTGGAGTGCAGTGGCGCGATCTCGGCTCACAGTAACCTCGCCTCCCAGGTTCAAGCGATTCTCCTGCCTCAGCCTCCCAAGTAGCTGAGATTACAGGCATGCGCCACCATGCCCGGCTAATTTTGTATTTTTAGTAGAGACGGGGTTTCTCCATATTGGCCAGGCTGGACTTGAACTCCCAACCTCAGGTGATCCGCCCGCCTCGCCCTCCCAAAGTTGTGGGATTATAGGCGTGAGCCACTGTGCCCTGTCTCGGTTCTTAGTTTTAATGGTCACTTCCTCTAAGAGGTCTTTCCTGACCTCCATACCCAAAGTAGGTCCCCTTGTTCTTCTCTTTAGGACTCACTATATGCCTGTTTCCCTCTTAGCAGTTTTCAACATTTCTGATTATTTTGTTTGTCTATGCAGTTATTTGTTCAGCGCCCATCTCCTCATCAGACTATAAGTCAGCTCCAAGGTTGATGTCTATCTTGTCCACTGTGGTATCCCCAGTTGCTAGGTCAGGGCCTGCACCTTGTAAGTGCCCTGTAAACATGCTAAAGTAAGGGTGAGCAGGTCACCATGCTCAAAGCATGACACAAGGTATCAGTGAGATAACGTCTCCAGAGGACTCAGCCAATAACTGGCACATAGTACGGACTCAACAAATGACAGATGTTATTCTCTCTCTCTCTTTTTTTTTTTTTTAAGACAGAGTCTCGCTCTGTTGCCCAGGCCAGAGAACAGTGGTGCGATCTTGGCTCGCTGCAACCTCCGCCTCCCAGGTTCAAGCAATTCTCCCACCTCAGCCTTCCAAGTAGCTGGGACTACAGGTGTGCACCACCACACCCGGCTAATTTTTATATTTTTAGTAGAGATGGGGTTTCACCATGTTGGCCAGGCTGGTCTTGAACTCCTGACCTCAAGGGATCCACCTGCCTCAGTCGCCCAAAGTGCTGGGATTATAGGCATGAGCCACTGCACCTGGCCAATGTTATTCTTACTAATTTACACCACAACCTGTGAGTTGGGGACTGTTTTTATCCCCATTTTAGAAAAGGGTAAACAGGCACAGAGAAGTTGTGACACTTGCTTGTGTCACACAGCCAGGAAGTCAGAGCTGGTTTCTAATTTTTGTTTCCAATCGACGCCAAAGCCTATGCTCTTGGGGTCCAGGATTGAGCTGAGGCCAAAGCTGGAGTATGCTGCATTTGGGGATCAGTGATGACCCATGGGCTTCTTTTCCCTGATGCCCCAAGCTGAGAGGTGCTCTGGATGGGACTGGGAAGAGGTGGTTCAGGCTGTACCCTGCCTGAGAGGGTCCTGAGAATTCTCAAGGCTATTCTGACCAGGGCGTGGGGTCAAATTCAGGGCCAAGAGAGCCCGATCTCTCTGATCTTGAACTCCAGCCATGACTTAAGGGTGGACAAGAAGTTTAAGTTTGTGAGTGGGAAGGGGAGGTTGCAGCGCTCCCCCTAGCGGCCAACAATGGAATGGTGGGGACCGGCCGAGTGCTTTTCTGCCTGGGAGAAGAGGGGCTGGCTGTATTTGTTCCTTTTTTTTCTCTACTATTTTTCCTCCCTCTCATTTCCTCCTTGTCTTCTTTTCGCCCTTTCCCACTGGTCCATTCACTCACAGCTCCTTGGCTTCAAATCTCTCAATGGGCTGAGCACAGTGGCTCACGGATGTAGGCCCAGCACTTTGGGAGGCCGAGGTGGGCAGATCACTTGAGCTCAGGAGTTTGAGACCACCCAACATGGTGAAACCCTGTCTCTACAAAAATACAAAAAACTAACCAGGCGTGGTGATGTGTGCCTGTGGTCCCAGCTACTCGGGAGGCTGAGGCAGGAGAATCGCTTGAACCTGGGAGGCAGAGGGTGCAGTGAGCTAGGATTGCACCACTGCACTCCAGCCTGGGCAACAGAGCGAGACTCCATCTCAAACCACCACCACCACCACCACCACCTCCACCTCCACCTCCACCTCCCAATGGCTTTCCCTTGCAAGTAGAATTTGAATAACAACCAAACTCCTCTCTGTGGGTGGGAACCCCCTGCCGGCACCCCTGCCCACCTCTCTGCCCTCACCTCCTACCCTCACCTCCTGCCCCAAACCCCTTCTCTCTTCGTTGGCAGCACCCCAAGTGCATTTCTCCCTCGAGGTGGTCCTGGTGCTGTTCTCTGCAGAAACTTTTCCTCTTGGCTCTCTTCCTGTCATCCATTTCAAAGTTCCCCTTTCAAGAACCTACAGATGGAGAGAGAGTTAAAAGACCCCTCAGCCAATCCGAATTCACGGATCTGATTTGCATCCTGATTCAAACTGCGAAAAACCCCAAACCACAACCAACCACAGAATCAGCCACTGATCATATTTAATGTGATGATTTGAAATGTGAACAATTACCATACACTAGATGATATGAAAAAAATTATATTTTTAGATGTGATCATAGCATTGTGATTACATTTTTTAAAAAATTAGCCTCAGTGAGGTATAATTTACATAAAATAAAATTAGCCCACTTTAAGTATAGAATTCAATGTGTTTGAACAAATGTATGTACAGTCATGAAACCATATGGTTACATATAAAAAAAGGAGTTCTTAGGCCAGATGCAGTGGCTCACGCCTATAATCCCAGCAGTTTGGGAGGCTGGGGCAGGAGGATCCCTTGAGCCCAGGAGTTTGAGACCAGCCCCAGCAACATAGTGAGACCCTATCTCTACAAAAAAGTACAAAAATCAGCTGGATGTGGTTGTGTTCGCCTCTAGTCCCACCTACTCAGGAGGCTGAGGTGGGAGGACTGCTTGAGCCTGAGAGGTCAAGGCTGTAGAGAGCTGTGATTCCAGCACCGCACTCCTGCCTGGGTGACAGAGTGAGACCTTGTCTCAAAAACGCAAGTTCTTTACCTCTGGAGATACATGCTGAAATATTTACAGGTGAAATAACATAAAATAAAAATATAATAGTAATTAAGGGGTAATAATGATACAGGAAGGGGGGTGGGCACCGATAGGGAAGCGAGTTAAACCATGAATTGATTGCTGAAGCTGAAGGGTTTTTGCTTGTTTGTTTTTGAGATGGAGTCTCGCTGTCACCCAGGCTGGAGTGCAGTGGCACAACCTTGGCTCATTGCAGCCTCCGCCTCCCACGTTCAAGTGATTCTCCTGCCTCAGCCTTCTGAGTAGCTGGGATTACAGGTGTGTGTACTATCACTCCTGGCTAATTTTTGTATTTTAAGTAGAGACAGGGTTTTATCATATTGGCCATGCTGGTCTCGAACTCCTGACCTCAAGTGATCTGCCTGCCTTGGCCTCCCAAAGTCCTGGGATTACAGGTGTGAGCTGCTGTGCCTGGCCAGCTGAAGGTCTTTATATAGTTCTCAATACTTTTACTATGTTTACATTTTCCATAACAAATGTTTGTACAAAGCTTTCCTCCTGAGAGATGTCTTTCCTGACTGTTCTCGCTACAATAGCACCCCATACCCTCTGCAAGTCACTCCTATTTGAAATTCTGCGACTTTTCCTAGTGGGAGGTTTTTATGACTCGTGGGTCCCCAAAACTGGAAATGCCTGGCACATAGTAGGTGCTCAACAAGTATTTTCTGACTGATGAATGAATTCTCCCACTCTCTCACTCATTCCTCGCCACATACTGGCCACTTTCTTTTTTTTTTTTTTTTTGAGACGGAGTCTTGCTCTGCCACCCAGGCTGGAGTGCAGTGGCCGGATCTCAGCTCACTGCAAGCTCCGCCTTCCGGGTTTATGCCATTCTCCTGCCTCAGCCTCCCGAGTAGCTGGAACTACAGGCGCCCGCCACCTCACCCGGCTAGTTTTTTGTATTTTTAAGTAGAGACAGGGTTTCACCGTATTAGCCAGGATGGTCTCGATCTCCTGACCTCGTGATCCACCCGTCTCGGCCTCCCAAAGTCCTGGGATTACAGGCTTGAGCCACCGCGCCCGGCCATACTGGCCACTTTCTACATCCCTGACACAGCCACACTTATAGAATGAAAGGACTGCAGGCCAAATGTCTTTGACCAGCTAGGGAAACTGAGGCCCAGAGAGACGCAGATACTTGATGGGGCTCTCACAGCTCGGCAGCTGGCTGGAGTGAAGGCCACCTAAGCCAAGGGCTTGCTCTACCTTCCCCTCCCTTGTCCCGGTTAAGGGAACTCTTGACGGGCAGTGCCTGGGTGGTGAACTTCGTGTCCTCCGCAGGCTATCTACCTGGTCTCCAGAATGGATGGCCCTGTGGCGGAGTGTGCCAAGCAGGAGCCCTTCCACGTGGTCACGCCTCTGTTGGAGAGCTGGGCGCTGTCCCAGGTGTCTGGCATGCCTATCTTCCTCAAGTGTGAGAATGTGCAGCCCAGTGGCTCCTTCAAGATTCGGGGCATCGGGCATTTCTGCCAGGAGGTGAGGGTGTGTGGGCAGAAGGGGAGAAGTGAGGTTGTGCAGGAGGGAGGGAAGAGTGAGGGGTGTGGGCTGGGGATGGGTTTGGGCAGGAGGAGAAACATGAACTCATGCAGATGGGAGGGGAGAGGTGAGGGCAGAGCTGTGGGCAGGATGAGGGGTAAAGGCGTATTGGGAGTGGGATGGGGAGATTCTAACCCCATTCTACATAGGCCATCATGACACCTGCTTGGGTTAGCCCTTAACCCCATTCCTTCTCTTCCCAGATGGCCAAGAAGGGATGCAGACACCTGGTGTGCTCCTCAGGTGACCCCACCCTTTTTTGTTTCATGGGGGTCCTCAGGGCAGAGGTTGGGGGAGGAGGAGCTGGCTGGAGCAGCAGTAGATGTCCAGGGTTGGTCTCCTCTTAAAGGTACAGCCTCAGCAAGGTCATTGATGAGATGACTACTGTGTACATCCCATTCCTAGCCTTCTCCCATAGTTCAGGACTCATGGTGGTAGCAAGTGCTAGAAACCCAATTCATTTAGGTTTAAGCTACAGGCTCTAAGAATGGAAAATTCTTGGGATAAGTGACTTTCAGGCACAGGGGGATCCGGGAGCTCTCCACTCTGTCTCTCCTCTGGGCTTTGCGCTCCTGTATATTAGCTTTATTTTTAGGTGGGCCTCATGGTAGCAAGATGACCGCCAGGAATTCCAGCCTTGCATCCTACTGCCCTCCGAACCCTAGGAAAAAGGGAGCACCCCTTCTCGATGCCTTGCCTCAATCCTGGAATTGGTCTTTTTTGGCCCTGCTTGGGTGGTGTCTTCATCCTTGAACCAATCATGGGTTGGGGGATTAGGTTCTGATTGGCTCAGCCTAGATCATGTGTCCCCCTCTCCAATGGAGGAAGGAGTCAACGGGGCATATAAATGTTGGGGAGGAGTGACTCTGAAGGGATATGGAGGGGGAGGGAAAGGCATGTTAAAGGCCAATGCAGCTCTGCTCACTGCCCCTTTCCTCCTTTCTGCACAGGAGGTAACGCGGGCATCGCTGCTGCCTATGCTGCTAGGAAGCTGGGCATCCCTGCCACCGTCGTGCTCCCTGAGAGCACCTCCCTGCAGGTGGTGCAGAGACTGCAGGGGGAGGGGGCCGAGGTTCAGCTGACTGGAAAGGTAAGGGCCCCGGGAAGGGGAAAACCATCTGGAGTGGGCTGCTCTCCTTCACCCCACCCCACCCCGTCTCCTTTTCCTTTCGATGAGCTGTGGCTGGGACCCAGTCCTCTCTCAGGATAGCTGAGCTGAGGAGGGAATGAGGTGGGATGGTGTGGAGGGCTGGGACCTCCCAACTTGCCTCTGCCCACCCTGAGAATACCCTCCATGTGTGAACCAAGAAAAATGGGAAGCTGGCAATGGACAGGAGACTGTCTGTCTCCTTACATCCTTACCAGCACCTGGTATTATCTACTTTTCACATTTTTGCTGTTAGATAAGACAAGAAGTATCAAGATGATGGCAGCATCAGTTTTCATTCTGAGACCACCCCAGTAGAAATGGTATCCTCTGAGAAAAATATCACTGGTTCCCTTTGTTCCCAAAGAAACAGAGACACAGATACAAAATCTTTCTTCTGGGAAGAAGGAAAAAAATCATTCAAATAATGGAAAACAGATTTTTAAACATCTTGAAATTAAAACTAAAAGCCAAACTATGGTACCCTAAAACTGGTCCCAAATACTTCCTGTATATAGTTTCTTCTCTTTCTTCTGTCCTTCCTTCTCTCCCTCCCTTTTTCTTTCCTTCCTTCATTATTTCCCTCCTTCCTTCCCTCCTTCCCTCCCTCCCTCCCTCCTTCCTTCCTTCTCTCCCTTCCTTCCTTCCTTCCTTCCTTCCTTCCTTCCTTCCTTCCTTCCTTCCTTCTTTCCTTCCTTCCTTCTTTCCTTCCCTCCCTCCCTCCCTCCTTTCTTTTTCTCCTTCCTCCTTCCATTTCTTCATCTATCTAACCATCCTTCCATACATCACCCTTTCTCCCTCCTCTCTCCCTTCTTTCCATCCATCCATCCATCCATCCATCAGATATTCATTGAGCACATATTCAGTGCCTGCTATGTTAGACATTCTAGAAACACAGAGATAATAAGACATGGTCTTTATACTCATAAATTTCAGAGTATTATGAGGAGACACACAGGTAACCAGATGATGGTAACAAAGTGTGAAGAGTGTTGCCACGGGGGAAGCACAGGGCACCAAGGAAGTCAGAGAGAAGACATGTTGTTTGAATCAGCTATTGTTGCTTGGTAATGCTGCATAACAAACAACCCCCAAATAGCAGCAGCTTATGAGAAACATTGCTTCTTATGCTTTGGGTCTGTGGGAGGGTTAGAGTGGTTCTGCTTCAGAATGTGGGGAAGGAGTAAGGTCTGCAGATGTCCCCTGTGTGTTCTCCAGCCAGTGGCCACTGGGCACACATTCTTCTCAAGGGCAGTGGCGAGAGGGGTGAGAAGAAACACGTGATGCCTCTTTAGACCTCAACCCAGAACTATCACACTGTCAGTTCTGCCATATGCTGTTGGCCAGACAGCTGAGACCAACATCAGTGGGGAGGGGACATGTGCTCCAGCCACTCTAGTGAGAAGAACAGCAAAGCCACATGGCAAAAATAAAATTAAACAAACAAACAGACAAACAAACAAACAAATAAGTAGATAGAGAGATAAAAAATCTGGGCACTGTGGTGTGCACCTGTAGTCTCAGCTACTCAGGAGGCTGAGTTGGGAGGATCACTTGAGCCCAAGAATTTGAGGCCAGCCTGGGCGACACAGTAAGAATATGTCTCTAAAAACAGTAACAAGCCACATGGCAAGGTGTGGGTGTATGATTCTAATAGAGGGAGGGAGTGGAGAATTGGGCAGTGGTCAAACCAATGGGCTGTGCCTTAGATTTGGCGAAAGGATCCAGGAAAGGCTCCTGACTGAGGGTCCCCAGGGTTGGGTATTGAAGGAGAAATCTGAGTCCGCACAGTGGAGAAGAGGGAGGAAATGATCTGAGTGTGAACAGAGGAAAGGGTGTGGGTGAAGGCGTGGTGTGGATGAGCACACGCATTCAGGCTGAGCCCAGCATGGGGCGGGAGATGGTGAAAGGTGAGGCTGAAGAGAGGAGAGTTGCTCCATCAGGCAGGGTGGCTTGTAGGTGAAGCTAATGTGTTTCCATCTGAGGGCACTAGGGAAGCATGAAAGGAGTTTGAGCAGGGGAGGGACCTGGTTAGATGTTCACTCTGCCCGCTCTGGGGCAATGCAGGAGAGGAGCCAGAGAGGAGGCTGCTTGGGGCTCTACAGGTGAGAAATGTCAAGCACTACACAGGTGTGAATCTATTTTTTTCTTTAGTTTTAATTTCAGATTCAGGGATACATATGCAGGTTTGTTACATGGGTATATTTCATGATGCAGAAGTTTGGGCTTCTAATGATTCTGTCGTCCAAGTAGTGAACATAGTACCTGACAGGTATCTTTTTTTTTTTTTTTAAGACAGAGTCTTACTCTGTTGCCCAGTGGCAGATCTTGGCTCATTGCAACCTCCGCCTCCCAGGTTCAAGCAGTTCTCCTGCCTTGGCCTCCCAAGTAGCTGGGATTACAGGCACCCACCACTACACCCAGCTAATTTTTTTTTTTTTTTGAGACGGAGTCTCGCTCTGTCACCCAGGCTGGAGTGCAGTGGTATAATCTCCCCTCACTGCAAGCTCCGCCTCCCGGGTTCATGCCATTCTGCTACCTCAGCCTCCCGAGTAGCTGGGACTACAGGCATCCTCCACCATGCCCAGCTATTTTTTTTGTTGTTGTTGTATTTTTAGTAGAGACGGGGTTTCACCATGTTGGCCAGGCTGGTCTTGAACTCCTGACCTCAGGTGATCTGCCTGCCTTGGCCTCCCAAAGTGCTGGTATTACAGGTGTGAACCACCGTGCTTGGCTGACAGGTTTCTTTCCTTCCTTTCCTTCCCTTCCCTCCCTCCCTCCCTCCCTCCCTTCTTTCCTTCCTTCCTTCCTTCATTCCTTCCTTCCTTCCTTCCTTCCTTCCTTCCTTCCTCCCTTCCTCCCTTCCTCCCTTCCTCCCTTCCTCCTCTCTCTCTCAGAGTCTTGCCCTGTCACCAAGCTGGAGTGCAGTGGCGCCATCTCGGCTCACTGCAACCTCCGTCACCCGGGTTTAAGCGATTCCCCTGCCTCAGCCTCCTGAGTAGCTGGGATTACAGGTGCACACCACCACGCCTGGCTAATTTTTCATAGAGACGGGATTTCACCATATTGGCCAGGCTGGTCTTGATCTCCTGACCTCATGATCTGCCCGCCTTGGCCTCCCAAAGTGCTGGGATTACAGGTGTGAGCCACTGTGCCCGGCTGACAGGTATTTTTCAACCTCTGTCCCTCTCCCTCTCTCCCCACTTTTGGAGTCCCCAGTGTCTATGTGCCCATGTGTACCCAGTGTTTAACTCCCAGTTATAAGTGAGAATATGCAGTGTTTGCTTTTCTGTTCCTAAGTTAATTCTCTTAGAATAATGGCCACCAGCTGCATTCATGTTGCTGTAAAGGACATGATCTTCTTCTCTTTTATGGCTGCATAGTATTCCGTGATGTATATGCAGCACATTTTCTGTATCCCTCCACCGTTGATGGGCACCTGGGTTGATTCCATGTCTTTGCTATTGTGAATACTGCTGTGATGAACATACAAATGCAGATCTTTTTGGTAAAATTGTTTATTTTCCTTTGGGTAGATACTCAGTAATGGGATTACTGGATCAAATAGTAGTTCTATTTTTAGTTATTTGAGAAATCTCCAAACTGCTTCCTATAGGAGCTGAACTAATATGCATTCGCATCAACAGTGTATTTTTTGTTTCAGTAACTCAGGGGAGTGAGACTCCTCTCTTCAGCCAGATGGGAAATTCCTTGCAGTCAGAGACCATTTCTTGGCTTCTGTCCTACTGAAGAGTCCCCATGCCTAGAACTGGGCACAGAGTAGGCACTGCAGAGGCCCTGAGGATGAGCAGGGGCTATTTCTGCCCCCCTTGTGACCCTCCGCCCCTCCCTTGGGAGAGGAGGCCATTGTCTATCATTTAGTTTCTGTATCTGGTTCCTGCTGAGATCAGGGGGCATGGGGTCCCTCTGAAATGCTGTCTTAGTTTGAGTTCTCCCCAAAGCGGGCCCTGAGACGAGAACTGGGGTGCATGTGGTTTATTTGGGAGGTGATTGCAGGAAGCATTGGTAGGGAGTATAGAAATGAGTCAGGGAAGGGAAGAAAGCCTGTCAATGGTGTGTGAATGAGCAGGGGACGTGGATCTCCGCCACAGAGGCCAAGCCAGTGAAAAGAGAAAACTCACTCTGCTGTGGTTGGCTTGGATCCATCATGGTCAGGGCTGGCCCTGTGTGCCGTCTCTCTGGCTGCTTGAACTCAACTAGCAGGCCATCAGCTGGGCCGTTGCTGGTTTTCACGGACACACTCTATGGTGACCAAGTTGCTATCTGGGGTTTGATTTTAGGGGGCTTCTCCCCTACTGGTTGGCTAGAAGTGGGCACATGTGGCTGACCTTAGAGCTGACCCGCTCCCAGCCTCCCTGGCTGGCCTGGCCTGGTTTTCATAGGGTGCCAGCAGGACAGGTCCCTTGGGTATTGCGGAAAGCACATGGCATCTGTTTGTCCACCTGGAAGTACTTGTCCAATTCTCAGGAGGCCTCTGGGCCCACACCAGGTCTGGTCTCATCTGCAGGGGTGTCCCCAGACTACTGGCTCCTGGGGCCACTAAGGAGAGCCTGGGCCTCTGCTCCGGCCTCCATAGCAGTCCCACTCCCAGCTCTCCTGAGGGTCTTGATTTCTCTGTAGGTCTGGGACGAGGCCAATCTGAGGGCACAAGAGTTGGCCAAGAGGGACGGCTGGGTGAATGTCTCCCCGTTTGACCACCCCCTGATATGGTAAGGCTGGCACCCCCCTCCCCAGGAGTCCAGAGCTGGGAGACCCTCACTGAGTCAGGGTCCTCCCATTGGGCAGAAGGGGAAACTGAGGCCCAGAGGGGAGAAGAGGCTTCAACGCCGGGCAGACGTGGGTTCGGATCCCACGTCTGCCCCCTTGGGAATTGTGGGACTTTGTGCAAAGCATCCCAGATCCTGTGCCTCAGGTTCTATGTGTGTAAAATGGAAGTGATAGTGCCAAGTCTCCTTTACTGAATATGTGCTTTGGGACCAGGTACCAGGCTAATGGGTCCTCCTGCACTGTTCCGTTTACCCTCCCCAAAGCCCTACAGGTGGGTGCTATTATCTCCATTTCATAGGTGAGGAAACTGAGGCATGTCGAGGTCAAACAACTTGCCCAAGATCACACAGCTAAGTACGTGGCAGAGACTCAGGGCGGCAGTGCCAGAGCTGTAGTCAGGCTGGTGCCAAGTGATATACTTGTCCGCTCTTAACCACACATTGCTGTTGCCTCTTTGCAAAGCTGGGGAGTGAGCTAAATGGGGTAATGTCCTGGAAAGGGCCTGGGAGGTTGATGGAGAAGGGAAGGGATGAGCAAACAAATCCGTAATAAAGAAAATGAATGAGGCCAGGCGCGGTGGCTCACGCCTGTAATCCTAGCACTTCGGGAGCCAAGACGGGTGGATCGCCAGAGGTCAGGAGTTTGAGGCCAGCCTGGCCAACATGGCAAAACCCTATCTCTACTAAAAATACAAACATTATCTGGGCATGGTGGTGCGCGCCTGTAGTCCCAGCTACTCGGGAGGCTGAGGCAGCAGAATCGCTTGAATCGGGGAAGTAGAGGTTGCAGTGAGCCGAGATAGCGCCACTGCACTCCAGCCTGGGTGACAGCAAGACTCTATCCAAAAAAATAAAAATAAAGAGAATGAATGAAGCTGAGTGAAGTCACTGCTGCAGGACTTCCTCTCCCCTTACTGCAGATGGGATGGGGATGGGTTTATGTATATGTGGGGGCAGAGAACCCACCCCTGGTAAATCCCCCCACCCCAGGAGCCATTGGGGCTGGGGTCCTCCCTTACTCTGCTCCTCCCTCTCACCCCCCTCCCCAGGAAAGGCCACGCCAGCCTAGTGCAGGAGCTGAAGGAGGTGCTGAGGACCCCACCAGGTGCCCTGGTGCTGGCAGTCGGGGGTGGGGGGCTCCTGGCCGGGGTGGTGGCTGGCCTGCTGGAGGTGGGCTGGCAGCATGTACCCATCATTGCCATGGAGACCCATGGGGCACACTGCTTCAATGCAGCCATCACGGCCGGCAAGCTGGTCACACTTCCAGACATCACCAGGTGGGTAAGGGCTGGGGACATTTGTAGGGGCTGGAGGGTGGGGGTACCACTGCCTAGGGCTTTCCAGTCCCAGCCAGTGGAGACAGGGGGCACCCAAAAGGCTGTCCTTCGTCCTGGGACTCCAACCACAGTAAAGTGGACCTGAGTTAGAAGGCAGTACTGAAAAAGGAGATGAAGAATATGATTCATTTAAACCTAATCAATTCATAAAACAAGCTTTCATTGACTTATCATTACAAAAGCAATCCATGTGCATTGCAAATAAGTTTGAAAATGTAGGCCAGGTGCCACGGCTCATGCTTGTAATCCCAGCACTTTGGGAGGCCAAGGCAGGTGGATCACCTGAGGTCAGGAGTTTGAGACCAGCCTGGCCAACATATAGTGAAACCCTGTCTCTACTAAAAAAATACAAAAATTATCTGGGCATGGTGGTGCACACCTGTAGTCCTAGCTACTTGGGAGACTGAGACGGAAGGTTCGCTTGAGCCCAGGAGTTTGAGGCTGAAGTGTGCTGTGATCGTCCCTGTGAATAGCCATTGCACTCTAGCCTGGGAAACTTAGCAAGACCCTGTCCTCCCCCATACCCTCCAAAGCCAATACATTTTAAGAAGAACGTGATCATTGAATTGAGGACCCACCCTAATCCAGTACAATTTCACCTTAGTTTAACTAATTACATCTGCAAAGACTCTACTTCCAAGTAATGCACATTTTGTTCTTTTTTTTTTTTTTTGAGATGGTGTCTCACTCTGTTTCCCAGGCTAGAGTGCAACGGTGCAATCTCAGCTCACTGCAACCTCTACCTCCTGGGTTCAAGTGATTCTCCTGTCTCAGCCTCCCAAGCAGTTGGGATTATTGGTATGCGCTACCATGCCTGGCTAATTTTGTGTTTTTAGTAGACCATGTTGGTCAGGCTGGTCTCGAACTCCTGACTTCGTGATGTATCCGCCTTGGCCTCCCAAAGTGTTGGGATTACAGGCATGAGCCACTGCGCCCAGCCTGGTTGTGCATTTCGGAAGGAGGCATGATTTAACCCAGTATGGGTACAATCTCTGTCCAGATTTTGTTAAACACTCATTGGATACTGGGACTTAGGATGTAATGTGATATTATAGCAAGGTGTGTAAAATCAAGACAGTTTTAAGTCAGGTTCCTTAAGCATCTATTGTGTACAAGGTTCTAGGTGGCCAATTGGAAAAACCTCAAGGGGATGATACCTGGACACGAGTCTCCTTCTCATCTTTCTGGTACCATTTCCACTCTTTCCTGGCCTGGCCTGCATCCACCTTCCAGCATTGCTGTGCTATCTTTGCCTGGAAATTCTTTCTTTTTTTTTTTTTAATATTTTTTTTTGGTAGAGGTGGGGTATTGCTGTGTTGCCCAGGCTGGTCTAGAACTCCTGGGCTCAAGCGATCCTCCCACCTCAGCCTCTCAAAGGGCTGAGATTACAGGCCTGAACCACTGTGCCCGGCCTCCCTGGAAATCCTTTGTACCGTCTTACTTCTAAGCCGTTGCTCGTCCTGACCCTGCCACCCGGAATGCCAGCCCTGTTCACCCTGAGGAAATCCTCTTAGACATCTTGGGCAGCTGTATCCTATCTGGAAGACCCTCAGGACACCCTGTGTGTGTCTGTGTCACTCTTTTGCTGTGCTCTGGTTTGGGCTACTGGCTGGGGTAGAGGAGCTAGAGGGTAAGGACTGAGTCCCTGATACCCATCCCAGAGACTGGCACAGCAGAAGCACTGAGGGAAGTTCCTGGAGTGTGATTTCTGTAGATGACACCAACATCCATCCAGGTGCTCTGACTGGGCACCTGGGTATCATATGGGCTCCCCTTGCCGCATTGAGTTCCATCCATCCTATCTCAACAATTCAGCTCTCTTCCAGCTTTTGTTCCCCTGAATGGGTGTAACAGCTCTCCCCAACCCCTGTGCTACCCTTGTTGCCTTAAAAAAAAAAAAGAAGGATAACATCTTTACTGAGATCTATTTCATATGCCATTCAGTTTACTTATTTAAAGTGTATGATTCCGGCTGGGCGCGGTGGCTCAAGCCTGTAATCCCAGCACTTTGGGAGGCCGAGACGGGCGGATCACAAGGTCAGGAGATCGAGACCATCCTAGCTAACATAGTGAAACCCTGTCTCTACTAAAAAATGCAAAAAAACTAGCCGGGCGAGTTGGCGGGCGCCTGTAGTCCCAGCTACTCAGGAGGCTGAGGCAGGAGAATGGCATGAACCCGAAAGGCGGAGCTTGCAGTGAGCTGAGATCTGGCCACTGCACTCCAGTTTGGGTGACAGAGCGAGACTCTGTCTCAAAAAAAAAAAAAAAGTGTATGATTCCGGCTGGGTGCAGCGGCTCACACTTGTAATCCCAGCATTTTGAGAGGCTGAGGTGGGCGGATCACTTGAATTCAGGAGTTCGAGACCAGCCTGGCCAACATGGCAAAACCCAATCTCTGCTAAAAAACACAAAAATTAGCCAGGCATGGTAGCATGCGCCTGTAGTCCCAGCTGCTCAGGAGGCTGAGGCAGGAGAATTGCTTGAACTCAGGAGGTGGAGGTTGCAGTGGGCCAAGATCGCACCACTGCACACCAGCCTGGGCGACAGAGTAAGACCCTGTCTCAAAAATAAATAAAGAAGTAAAGAAGTAAATAAATAAATAAATAATAAAGTGTACTATTTGATGGTTTTAGCAGGTTCACAGAGTTATGCAACCATCATCACGATCAATTTTAGAACATTTTCATCACCTTCAAAAGAAACTTCATACCCTTTGGCCATCACCCACTATGTCCCTTATTCCCCCACCCCAGCCCTAGGCAATTACTATTTTACTTTCTGTCTCCACAGATTTGCCTATTATGTACATTTCTTTTCTTTCTTTCTTTCTTTCTTTCTTTTTCTTTTGAGACAGAGTCTGGCTCTGTCGCCCAGGCTAGAGTGCAGTGGCGTGATCTCATCTCACTGTAGCCTCTGCCTCCCGGGTCCAAAGGGCTCGGATTACAGGCATGAGCCACTGCGCCCAGCCTACCTGGAAATCCTTTGTACCATCTTATGTCTGAGCTGTTGCTTGTCCTGCCCCTGCCACCTGGAATGCCAGCCCTGCTTACCCTGAGGAAATCCTCTTGTACTGGCTGGGCATCTCTTTTAGTAGAGACGGGGTTTTGCTATGTTGGTAAGGATGGTCTTGAACTCCTGACTTCAGGAGATCTGTCTGCCTCGGCCTCCCAAAGTGCTGGGATTACAGGTGTGAGCCACCGCGCCCAGCCTACCCTGGATGTTTCACTTGAATGGAATCATATGCTACGTGGTCTTTTGTGTCTGACTCTGTCACTTAGCAGCATATTTTCAAGGTTCATCCACATTGTAGTGTGTGTCTGTGTTCATTCCTTTTTATGGCCAAATACTATTTTACTGTATGAATAGATCACACTTTGTTTATCCAAACATTTGGATCCTTTCCACTTTTTGGCTATTCATTATTGTAAACAGTGCTGTTATGAACATCCATTTACAAGTTTTCGTGGATGTGTGTTTTCGTTTCTCTTGGGTCTATGCCTAGGAAGGAAATCGTTGATACCTTTGTTACCTTTGAGTCCTTTGCTCTGTCCCCAGCGGGCAGTGTGTCCTTCCTCCATTGCTAATCCACAGAACCCTTTTCTTCTTCCACTTAAACCCATCGATGCCTCTCCCAAGCTCTCAGGCTACAATGCAGACGCTCCCCACTCCACCCCAGCCACCGGCCTGTCCTCCAGTCCCGTAAGTGGGTAATGTTTCTCCCACCTCTGAGCCTTTGGACAGGCTGTTTCCTCTTCACAGCACACTGTTCCCCTCGTCCCGTTCTTCTTGAGCTCCTGGCCTCAGGCGAACCTACCACCTGGGTGCCCCAAAGTGCTGGGATTACAGCCGTGAGCCACCACCCTCAGCCACCACCCTACTCTTCTATGGGCTGGTTTATCCTTGTCTCTCACGTCTCAGACCCTCTCCACAACACTCCCCTTGGGGAGATGCCCCTTCTGATGTTCTCCTTCATACTAACTTACCACAACGTACATTTATGGACTGGTTCTTGTGTTTGCTTATTCATCACCATCTCTCCCACAAGTCTGTGCTCTTAAATAACCACAGTAGAAATAATAGTAACTGCAACTAACACTTCTGTCAAATTCACTAAGCATCAGCCTTGTTCTAAGCACCTTAAATATTTTAACTCACTTGGCCAGGTGCAGTGGCTCAGTCTGTAATCCCAGCACTTTGGGAGGCTCAGGTGGATGGATCACCTGAGGTCAGGAGTTCGAGACAAGCTTGGCTAATATGGTGAAACCCCGTCTCTACTAAAAATAAAAAATTAGCCAGGCATGGTGGTGTGCACCTTAATCCTAGCTACTCAGAAGCTTGAGGCAGGAGAATCACTTGAACCCGGAAGGCAAAGGTTGCCGTGAGCCAAGATGGCACCACTGCACTCCAGCCTGGATGACAGAGCAAGACTCCATCTCAAAAGAATTTTTTTTTTTTTTAAACTCAATCCCCATGATAATCTCATGAGCCCATTTTCAGTTGAAGAAACGAAGGTTCAGAGAGGTGAAGTGACTTTCCCAAGGTCACACAGCTGGCATGGAGCCAAGTTTCAAAACGAGGCAACCTGGCTCCAGAATCTGTGTTCTGGGCCACTCTGGGGTCAGAGGCTTTCCCAAAGGCTCTCCTGGGCCTGAAACACACTGCTCCAGTCACAGCAGGTGCCAGCAGGTAGTGATCCCAAGCACAGAGGTAAAGACAGTGAATTCTAGAGCCCAACTGCCTGGACTTAAATCTGTCTTCTGCTACTGATGAGCTGTGTGCCTTCAGCTAGTTACTTAACCTCTCTGAGCTTCTGTTTCTCTCCCTGTAAAATGGAGCTGATATGTTTTTAACTCAAAGGGTGGTTGAAAAGATTAAAACAATATCCATACATCCAGCACATTGTACACATTTAATAAACATTAGCTATTGGCCTGGTGTGGTGGCTCATGCCTGTAATCCTGACACTTTGGGAGGTTGAGGTGGGAAGATAAGGTGAGCCCAGGAGCTCAAGGCTGCAGTGAGCTAACAATACACCACTGCACTCCAGCCTGGGCCACACAGCAAGACCCTGTCTCAAAAAAAAATGTATCGATTTAGGTGGGGCACAGTGGCTCATGCCTGTAATCCCAGCACTTTGGGAGGCCAAGGCAAAAGGATCACTTGAGCTCAGGAATTCAAGACCAACCTGGGCAATATGGCCAGAGACCCCGCCACTACTGAAAATAAAATTTAAAAGAAAAAAATGTATTTATAGTATAGATGTGATATTAATGAATAACATGGAAAAGAATCCCTTTCTATGCTTGGCTTTCTGGGGTCTCCGGAAGGAATGGCTCGATCAGGGTTGCAGAGTCAGAGGCACTGATGCACAGTGTTACTCATTCAATGGACACATGATTTTTTTTTTTTCTTTTGAGATGGAGTTTTGCTCTTGTTGCCCAGGCTGGAGTGCAATGGCACGATCTCGGCTCACTGCAACCTCTGCCTCCCGGGTTCAAGCGATTCTCCTGCCTCAGCCTCCCAAGTAGCTGGGATTACAGGCATGTGCCACCACCCCAGCTGGTTTTTTGTATTTTTAGTAGAGACAGGGTTTCTCCATGTTGGTCAGGCTGGTCTTGAACTCCTGACCTCAGGTGATCTGCCTGCCTCGGCCTCCCAAAGTGCTGGGATTACAGACATGAGCCACCGTGCCCAGCAAGGACACATGATTTTTGAGTACCTCCTCTGTGACTTATAATGCTGAGCTCCAATCAGCCCATTGCAGGATAGGAGGGGGTGGCTGGGGCTGGGGAGAAACCTGATTCACCAGCTCTTCCCTGAGCCCCTGGTCTCCCTGCCCCACCCTGCTCTATCCTGCAGCGTGGCCAAGAGCCTGGGTGCCAAGACGGTGGCCGCTCGGGCCCTGGAGTGCATGCGTGTGTGTGAGATCCACTCTGAAGTGGTGGAGGACGCCGAGGCTGTGAGCGCTGTGCAGCAGTTTCTGGGTGAGTGAGCCCTGTCCTCCACCTGGGCTCAGAGACCGACGAAGTCCCTGCGTCCTCTAGCCAGAGTGTATTCTCCCTTATCTGTATCCTCAGCACCAGGCACTGGCTAGGTGTGCAGTTACTGTGTACTAAGTACACGTCGAGTAGATGGAAGCGGGTGAGGGTAAAGAAGGAGTGTATCTTGCTGATTCTAGCCCCCAGACTTTTGTACACGCTGCTCCTCTCTCTGGCTGGCCCTGCTCCCTATTGGTTTGATGTGACTAAGAGCTATCAGCCATCACGGCACCTCCTCCAAGAAGCCTCCCCTGATCACCCACCCCACCCTTCCTGGGTTGGGGACCTCCAATGTACCACTCCCTGTATTCATAACCTCCTGGTTCTTATCTCTCTACATCACAGATTGTGAGCCCCATGAGGGCTGGTGTGTCTTAGTCACTGATGTGTCCCTAGGGCCTTCCTGGCATAGGGCATGGCAGGTAGTAGGCACTCAATAGATGCTTGTTGATTGAAGGGATGAATGTATGAGTGAATGGAAAGGTGGATAATGGATAGATAGACAGTGGATGGATGGACGGATGGATAATGAAGTGATGGATTGATGAATGGTATAGAAATGAATGGATGGATGGACACATTGATTAATGAACATGTTGATGGATGGACATACAGTCAAATGATGGATAGGGGAATGGATGGATGGCTATGAATGGGTGGATGGATGGATATGTTGATGGATGTGTACACTGATGGATGGACAGATAGTCTAATGATGGATAGAGGAATGGATGGGTGGATAGAGAGATAAAAGGTGGATGGGTGGAGGGATAGGAGGCCAGGCTGATGGATGGGGAGAGCGTGAGACAAGTGATGGATTGCCAGCAGAGCAGATGAATGGCTGACTGGCTGGAGAGGAGAGATGGCTGCAAGGATCTGCAGTGCCCAGGGCCTGCTGAGCACCGAGTGGTTCTTCTTCCCTTTCCCTCTTCTCTCTATTTCCCTGATCCCGGCAGATGATGAGCGTATGCTGGTGGAGCCTGCCTGTGGGGCAGCCTTAGCAGCCATCTACTCAGGCCTCCTGGGGAGGCTCCAGGCCAAGGGCTGCCTGCCGCCTTCCCTGACTTCAGTTGTGGTCATTGTGTGTGGAGGTAACAACATCAACAGCCGAGAGCTGCAGGCTCTGAAAACTCACCTGGGCCAGGTGTGAGGGGTCCCAGCCTGGCCCCAAAGACCCCTGAGAGGCCCATGGACACTCCTGTGGCTGGATGAGGAGGGCTCAGTGCTGGTGGATGGCAGTGGAAGCTGCCCTGTGCAACGGTGCTGGCTGCCTCCTGAAGGAAGCCCTCCCGGACTGCTCCTTTTGACTCTCCAACAACTCTGGCCAATAAACACTTTCTGAGTTGAGTTTGTGACTGGTATGGATCCTATCTTTCCATGTCAATGAGCTCACAGGAGACACACCACAGTCCTGTTGCCACTTCTGTAATAAAGTGACTCCAAGCCCCATCTTAGGCAACAAAGCCAAGATGTGAAAACCTCAGTCTCTAAAGGAATTAAACCATTCTGAGATCTTAAATGGGCTTCCTTTAACTGGTGGACCAGCCCAGGTTGACCAGGTCAGGAAGGAGAGGGAGATGTTCTATCACTTCTCAGGCCTAGGCAGGAAAGGAAAATAACACCAGTCTTCATCCAGTGCTTGTTATATACCAGAAACTCTGCTAAGAACTTTCTGTTTGTTGTCTTCTTTAACATTCACAAAGGTACTAGGAAGTAAAACCATTATTACCATCCCCGTTTTACAGATGCGGAAACTGAGACTCGGAAAGTTTACATAACTTGCCCAAGATCACATATCTAGGATATGTGATCACTTGTCTCACTCTCCATCCATCAGCCTGATCACATATCCCTCCAACCATCCATCTTTTATCTCTCTCTCCATCTATCCATTCACCTACCCATTATTAGGCTGTCTGTCTGTCCATCCATCAGTGTATCAATCCATCCATTCATCCATCCATAATCCATTCATCCATAATCCATCCATCCATTCATTCATAAGCCATCTACCCATCCATCCATCAATTCCTCTATCATTAGACTGTCTGTCTGTCTATCCGTTGGTGTATCAATCCATCCATTCATCCATCCATCCATTCATTCACAAGCCATCCACCCATCCATCCATCAATTCCTCTATCATTAGACTATCCATCAGTGTATCCATCCATCCACATATCCATCCATTCATCTATAATCCATCCATCCATCCATCCATCCACCCATCCATTCCTCTATCCATCATTAGACTGTCTGTCCAACCATCAGTGTGTCCATCCATTCACATATCCATCCATTCGTCTATAGTCCATCCACCCATCCATTCATTCATCCATCCATTTTTCTATCCATCAATAGACTGTCTTTCTCTCCATCCATCAGTGTATCCATCCATCCACATATCCATCCATTCATCTATAATCCATTCATCCATCTATAATCCATTAATTCATCATCCTCTATCATTAGACTGTCCATCACTGTATCAGTCCATCAACATATCCATCCATCCATCCATCTATAATCCATCCATCCATTCATACATTGATACATTCATCCATCTAGCCATCATTAGACTATCTGTCTGTCCATCCATCAGTGTATCCATCAATTGACATCTATCCAGGTTCAAACTGATTTTCAGGGTCACTCTGTATTGCTTGGATCTGAACTCTCTGTGTGGGGGTGGGTGGTGGTGGAGTATTGAGGAAAGGGTAGGAAAGGGTAGGTAGGTCTGGACACACCTGTGGGTCATGGGAAGAGGCAGGTTCTGTGCCTGGAATTCGGAACCTCCGACTTCTGGGAAGTCTCTCTTAGAAGGGGATGGAAAGTTGCGCTCCTTTGAGCCACAGGGGGGCAGCAAAGTGTCTCCTATGGGGAAGGCTGGCTCCAGGCAGGAGAGACCCTCTCCTTGGGTTCTCCTGGTGGCTACCTCTTGTGGGGCCCTCACCTCAGCTGGACATGCTGAGGTCCACACGTTTGTGGCATGCAGGAACCTTTTCCAACCCCTCACCAGCCTGCCGAGAAGCAAAACTCAGAGAGTGCAGGGTCTGTGCAGCGTCACAGGCCCTGGCAGAACTTGGATCCTGGCCCCCCAGCGACGTCCTCTCTCCTGACTCATGTGGGCTGTATGACCTTGGGCTAGTGCCTTCCCTTCTCCAGGCCTCAGGCAGCACCTTGTGCTGTAGGAGGCTCACTTTCCACTTCCTACCTCTTTTCCTTTGCTCAAGCTGTTCCCTTTGCCAGATGCCTCTCCCTTTTCCTTCTTTGTTTTTTAGGGACAGGGCCTCGCTCTCTTGCCCAGGCTGAAGTACAGTGGCAGGATCATTAACTCACTGCAGCCGTGGACTCCTGGGCTCAAGGGATCCTTCTGCCTCAGCCTCCCGAGTAGGTGGGACCACAGGCATGTGCCACCATGCACGGCCAATTTTAAATTATTTTTTGTAGAGATGGGGTCTTGCTCTGTTGCCCAGGCTGGTCTTGAACTCCTGGGCTCAAGCCATCTTCCTGTCTTGGCCTCCCAGAGTGCTGGGATTACAGGCACCATGCCAACCCCTCCTTTTCTGAAGAGCAAGATTTGAGAGTGACCGTGACCTCCCTCTGTGCCCCTGCTGCCTTGGTCTCATTTTCTCTTTAACTCCAGATGCAGCTCTCGGTAGCCAGGGACCACCCCCCTCAACCCCGCTACCCATCAGCTCCAGAAACCCCCTGGAGCCAGCCGCATTTGCTTGGAGTCATGCTTTGTGAATTCCACAAATACAGGAGACATTAAGAGCACCAGAGCTAGACACAGTCAGACCTGAGCCTGGAATCTGTTCCTGCTTAGCAGCCTGGGCATCTTGAGCAAAGGATGCTCCTTCTCAGTACCTCAGTGTCCTCATCCGTAACATGGGTGATTGGAGGATTGTTACTGTGGACACGACATAGCTAGTCTTTCAATAAATGTCCATTCTTACTGTCTCCTGACCATTCTTCCCCAAACAATGAGAGGAACTAGAATTTATTCATGTATTGAGCACCTACAGTATGCTATGGTCTTCAGCAGCTGTTTCATTTAATAACCCACGTGGTAGATATTATTATTATCCCCATTTTTGCAGACGAGGAAACTGGGGCGTGGAGTAGTTCAGCCGCCTAGTCTGGGTCATCTAGCTGTATGGGAGCCCTGATATGTAGAAATCTGAAGCTCATGTGTCTAACTACTCAGGCTCGTACACCTCCTTTCCTTTGCTTAAGCTCTGTCCCCTGCCTGCCGTGCCTGCTATGCTTCTGAATCCTAAACGTTCTTCACAGCCCATTGTGAGTGCAGCCTCCTCCCTGAAGCCTCCCTGGATTGGTTCAGCCAGTGATGATAGTCCCCCAACCCATGCTCCTCCAGATGAGCTGCAGAGCCCACCTCAGCTCCAGGTGTTCTGTCTCCCAAGTCGGGCCTCCCCACCCACGGTCTCATGCTGTTGGCTCCCCTCCTGGGAGACTTGTCAGCTGCTGTTTGCTTCTCTCTTGGTCTCAACGAGTTGGAGATAAGAAGCCGAGGGGTCTGTTGACCCTGTCCAGATAACACATGTCAGTTAACTCAGTTTAGCCCTTCCTGGTTGACACCCAAGGAACGCCAAGAGCAGGGATGAGGCACAGGGAGAGAGCCAGGAGACAGGGGAGTGTTTGAAGCTGAGGTCATGGCTGCTATGACTTATAGCAGGGACAGGTTCCAAAGGCAGAGGCTCTTCCAATTCTGCCTCTGCCTTCTTGGCCTCTCAGCTGGGGAAATGGGGAGCAAGGGCCTCTCTATGTTTATCTAGGCTGCATAAAAACACTGCAAACTGGGCCACCAGGTGTGTGTACCTGCCTGAGATATGCCCAGCCTCCCATCCTAGCTGGGGTCCCTCTCCTGAATCTGGGGGCCCTTTTGGCTCCCTGTGGCTTCTAGCAGCTGAGGCTCCCTGTGTCCCCTCCCCAGGATGACCCTAACACCTCTGCCTCCAGGGACCTCATCTCCATCTAGTCCTTCTTTCTAGTTTTAAAGCCAGGTGACAGGGAGGCTTGGGAATCTCGCCTTTCATTCTGAGGTGCTCTCACCCCAGAGCTGGCCCCATGCAAGGTAGGGACATGAGAAGGGGGATCCAGGTTCAGGCCTGCTCCTCCCCAACCCCATCCTCAGCCTTGGCAGGAGCCCAGTTCAGGGCAGAGTAAGTGCCCCAGCACCTGCTGAGGATGGTCTGACTCTCATGTGGGGAAGTGATGACTCAGACTGACTTTGTGTCTTGGTCCATTTCGGCTGCTATAACAAAATGCCATAAATGGGGTGGCTTGTAAACAATGGAAATGCATCTTCACAGTTCTGGAGCCTGGGAAGTCCAAGACCAACCAAGATACTGGTCTTGGTGTCTGGTGACGATTTGGTGTCTGGTGAGGACCTGTGCCCTCATCAACAGCCATCTTCTCACATTGCCCTCCCATAGTGGAAGGATGTCTCTCAGACCTCTCTTATTTTTATTTTATTTTTTAGATGGAGTCTCACTCTGTTGCCCAGTCTGGAGTACAGTGGTGTGATCTCAGCTCATTGCAACCTCCTCCTCCTGGGTTCAAGTGATTCTTGTACCTCAGCCTCCTGAATAGCTAAGATTACAGGCACAGGCCACCATGCCTGGCTAATTTTTATATTTTTGGTGGATATGGGGTTTTGCCATGTTGGCCAGGCTGGTCTGGAACTCCTGACCTCAAGTGATCTGCCTGCCTCAGCCTCCCAAAGTGCTGGGATTACAGGTGTGAACCACTGTGCCTGGCCTCAGACCTCTCTTATAAGGGCACTGATCCTTTCATAAAGGTCCTCTCCCCATGACCTAATCATCCCCCAAAGCCCCCAGTTCCTAAAACCATGCGGATCAGGGTTTCAACTTGTGAATTTTGGATGGACACAAACATTTAGACCACAACACTTTGTATCCTAAGTCCCCACTGTGGTTGTATGTGCACCTGTGTAGGTGTGTACCTGCATGCATGTGTGTTTGTGTCCACGAGTGCATGAATACTTGTGTCAACATTGATGAGGGAATAAACACCGTAATTGAGGGCTACTTGATTTCCCCCTTAATGTGGTGCTTCACATTGTTGCTTTTGGGACTTGTGATGTAATCACTAGCCAGACGTCAAACTTGGATGTCTACAGTGAAGCAGCCTGGGGGCTAGAGACTAAGGAGTGATGGGGACTGGAGCCAAATGGAGGGCTTATGCTGGGTCTAAAGGACTTAGCCACTACTCAGCTCCAGCCAGTTGCAGGCCCAACATAACACATCTCCCAATCTCATAGTGTTCACTCAAAATTAAAGCCATTTGGGAAATACTGTTTGTTCCATTTGCCCATGTATTCATATAAAGGCTCTGACAAGTCCTGCAGGAAAGTCACTGAATCTGGGGGAGGAGTATGTGACCCCGACCTGAGTCAATCAGAGCATTACATTTTCCATGCTCATGGTGATTGGTTCAAGGGTGGGCCAGGAGCCAAGCTGTCCAATCAGAGTGGCCCTCAGGACTTGAGCTGGGAATAGGGGGGCACCCATAGCTGTTCATTTCTGTAAGCCAATAAATGTCCCTTTCTGCACAAGCCTGGATCTCCTGTCATAGACTGAAAGGATCCCGATGGATGGGGTACACACTTCATTTTTTTTTTTTTTTTTTTTTTGAGACTCTGTCGCCCAGGCTGGAGTGCAGTGGCCGGATCTCCCCTCACTGCAAGCTCCGCCTCCCGGGTTTACGCCATTCTCCTGCCTCAGCCTCCTGAGTAGCTGGGACTGCAGACGCCCGCCACCTCGCCCGGCTAGATTTTTGTATTTTTTAGTAGAGACAGGGTTTCACCATGTTAGCCAGGATGATCTCGATCTCCTGATCTCGAGATCCGCCCGTCTCGGCCTCCCAAAGTGCTGGAATTACAGGCGTGAGCCACTGTGCCCGGCCTGGTACACACTTCATACATGTCTGCTGGATTGAATTGATTTGCTTCGAGCTGCCTGGATTTGAGTCTTATCTCAGGTTGGCCCTCAGGGAAATGAGGGCAATCTTCTCTTTGGATCCACTTTTTATATTTATAACTGGGAGTTCATGCCGTTTGCCCTTACAAGAAGAGCAAAGTAAAACTCAATGTCATATTGCTAAGGAGTTGGGCAGCAGTATTTTATGAAGATAGGGAGATTTTAAAAATCAGATTGGGTAAAAGTCTCTTTTGGAAGTGACTGGTGTAAATAATGGTTAGGGCTGGGGTAACCCAGAGACACCTCCAACATTTAAAATTCAAGCCTGTTAGGAAGACAGTTTCCTAATTTCCTTTTTTTTTTTTTTTTGTGGCGAGTCTCACTGTCACCCAGGCTGGAGTGCAGTGGCACAATCTCAGCTCACTGCAACCTCCACCTCCCAGGTTCAAGCAATTCTCCTGCTTCAGCCTCCCGAGTAGCTGAGATTACAAGAGCGCACCACCATGTCTAACTAATTTTTCTGTTTTTGGTAGAGACGGGGTTTTACCCAGGTTGGCCAGAGTGGTTTTGAACTCCTGGTCTCAAAGTGATCCACCTGGCTTGGCTTCACAAAGTGCTGGGATTGCAGACGTGAGCCACCGCGCCCAGCAGTTTCCTGATTTTCCATCTACCTTAGGGGCTTGGAAAATTACTCTGAGTTGGAGCCTCCTGCCTGAGCTTCCTGGAGGCCTGGCAGAGCAAACATGCTGATGGCGAGGAGCATGGTGAGGTCCAGAGATGGGCAGCTGCTCACTCCAGGACGCCTGGTGTGGGGACCCAAGGGTCTTCCCACTTGCCTGGTGGGATGCTTTGTTCTCATGGGGACGTAGAGCGATTGATTGGGGACCTCCATGTCCAGCTCCTCCAGGGCTTTCTGGGTCAGACTGGACACCTCGTGTCCCATGGCAGGGGGATTTGGGAGATCCATTCTGGACCTGCACATCTATTTCCATTACTTTGTGTTTCTGGTTCATTTCAGAATGAATGAATGAGTGAGTATATCAGTTAGGGTTTGGTTCAGTTTGACAATTCAAGAAACACAAGATAAGAGACTTAAACAGAATAGAAGTTTGTTTTTCTTTCACTTAAAAGTTTGGAAGTAAGGCTGGAAGCAGTGGCTCATGCTTTTAATTCAAGCACTTTGGGATGCTGAGGTGGGCAGATCACTTGAGGTTTGGAGTTGGAGACCAGCCTGACCAACATGGTGAAGCCCTGTCTCTACTAAAAATACAAAAATTAGCTGGGTGTGGTGGCCCATGCCTGTAATCCCAGCTACTTGGGAGGCTGAGGCAGGAGAATCGCTTGAACCTGGAAGGTGGAGGCTGCAGGGAACCGAGATTGCGCCACTGTACTCTAGCCTAGGTGACAAAGGGAGATTCAAACAAACAAAAAATAAATAAATAAACAAATACAAGTTTGGAATTAAGCACTCCAAGGCTGGTATTGTGTCCACTGATGTCGGGGACTCAGACTCCTTTGCTCTGCCTGCATGGCTGTGACTGGCTTCCACTCCCATGGTCACCTCATGGTCCCAAGTGGATGCTGGAGAGACAGCCACTATATGCTAATCCCAGGCAGCGGGAAGGAGGAGGAGATGAAGAAGGGAAACTTCTTTCTCTTTAAGGACACTTAAATTAGTTGCTACACACTAATTCTGCTCATAGCTCGTTGGTCAGAATTTAGTCATGTGCCGTAACTAGCTGCAAAGGTGGCTGAAAAATGTAATCTCTATAAAAGTCAGCCATGCTACTGAGCCAAAGTCAGAGGCTCTGCTATAGAGGAAGATGAATAGAACGGGCCAGGCACAGTGGCTCATTCCTGTAATCCCAGCACTTTGTGAGGCCAAGATGGGCAGCAGTTTGAGACCAGCCTGGGCAACATGGTGAAACCCCATCTCCACTAAAATTACAAGAATTAGCTGGACATGGTGGTGTGCTCTACCATGCTACTCGGGAGGCTAAGGCATGAGAATCACTGAACCCAGGAGGAGGAGGTTGCAGTGAGCCAAGATTGTGCCATTGCACTCCAGCCTGGGCAATAGAACTAAACTCTGCCTTAAAACAAACAAACAAACAAACAAACAAACAAACAAACAAACAAACAAAAAAACAAGAATAGAATGAATATTGAGGATGACAAGAAGTCTTTGCCATACGGAGCAAATGTGTAAGGGTATAGGTTAACCTGCTATAATAAAAAGATCTAAAACTACAGTGTTATTTCAGGGCAGGTAGGCAGCTCTGCTCCACAAGGAAATACCGGGAACCAGGCAGGTTCTTTCTATTCTGTTGCTTCACCATATCTTGAAATATTGTTCTTATGTGTCTGGTCAAAATTGGTGCATAATTACCAAGGCTGCAGTAAGGGGAAAGAGAAAGTAGGGGGCAAGATGTTTCCTTTTAAGGGCATTACCTGGATGTGGCACACTTCCCTTCTGCTCACAGCCCATTGGCCAAGACTCAATCACCCAGCTGTAAGAAAGTATGGGTAATGTAGTCTCTAGCTGGGAGGACACTTACCCAGCTAAAGCTCAGCGTTCAATTTCTAAAAAGAAGACTTGGGACTAGAGGGTAACTAGCAGTCTCTACTACAATGAAGAATGAAGGAGTGGATGAGTGAGTGGCTGTGGATGAGGAGGTGGGACTCCAGGTAAGCTAAAATCTCTCTGCTCTGGGATAAGCTGCCTGGAGAACCAGCTCCAGACTGATATCTGTTTGATTGGGTAGCCCTGGGAAGGGCCCTGGAGGCTTAGACCAGGTCATGTGGTTTGCATGAAAAGGCAACAAGTTTGGATAAATTAAGAAGGTGAAGTCAACACAACTCAGTGTTTGATTGGGGAGTGGGTGGGCCAAGGGTGGCCTCCAAGTTTGGCTTGGGCAACCATCTGTGTAGATGTCTGAGACGGGGAATCCAAAAGGAGGGAGTAAAAGGGGTTGGGGAATGAAGAGCCTAGGGATCCATCTGGTCATTTATTTAGCAAATATTTATTAAGCACCCACTGTGTGCCAGGCATACATACAGGATACAACAAAAGCCCTGGCCTCAGGAAGCTTACATTCTAATGGAAAGAGACAGACAATGGCAAAGCCCCAAATAAAAATATATTGTGTCAGATACTGATAGGGGGTTTGAGGAAAGATGAGACAGGATAAGGGGAGAGAGAATGGCAAGAAAGGGGTGGGGGGCTATTTATTGTGTTGGAATATTTTCAACAAATCCTAAACATTACACTGTTTTATTCATCAACTATATCAGTATGGATCTCTAACAGATAAGAAAAAAAATTTCCTGCCTGAGCAACATAGAGAGACCTCATCTCTACAAAAAACAAAACATTTTAGCCAGGTGTTGTGACTCATGCCTGTAGTCCTCAGCTACTTGGGAGGCTGGGGCAGGAGGATCACTTAAGCCCAGGAGTTCAAAGCTGCAGTGAGTTGTGATTGTGCTACTCTACTCCAGCCTGGGTGACAAAACGAGATCTTGTCTTAAAAAAGAAAGACAAGATTGGGTGCGGTGGCTCACGCCTGTAATGCCAGCACTTTGGGAGGCTGAGGCCAAGGTCAGGAGTTTGAGACCAGCCTGACCAATATGGTGAAACCCCATCTCTACTAAAAATACACAAATTAGCTGGCTGTGGTGGCTCACACCTGTAATCCCAGCTACTTGGGAGGCTGAGGCAGGAGAATTGCTAAGACCCGGGAGGCTGAGGTTGTAGTGAGCTGAGATTGCATCACTGTACTCCAACCTGGGCAACAAAAGCACAACTCCATCTGAAAAAAAAAAAAACACAACAAAACAAAACCCAGAAATGGGGGTTGGGGGGTGGTAGGGGAGTGGAGAGAGGGAGGGAGGGAGAGAGAGAGAGAGAGAGAGAAAGAGAGAGAGAGAGAGAGAGAGAATTAGTTTGTTGGATCAGAATCTAAAATAGTCTTCATGTTGCATTTTGTTTTTGTTTTTTTAAAAACAGAGGGAAGGTCTTGATATATTGCCCAAACTGGTTTCTAACTCCTGGGTTCAAGTGATCTTGCCTCAGCCTCCCAAAGTGATGGGATTACAGCCATGAGCCACCGCGCCTGGCCCATGTTGTGTTTGATTGCTCCGTTTCTTACGTCTCTTAATCTATTACAGTTAGCTGAGAGAGAGAGAGTGATCAAAGAAGGCCTCTTTGAAAAGGTGAAGTTCGAGCTGAGGCTGGAAGGAAATGAAGGAGGAGGCATGTGGGTCACGCAGGGGAAACAGCATGTGCAAATGTCCTGGGGTGGGAATGTGCGAGGAGTCCAGGATGGCTGCAGGGAAGGGGTGAGGGGAGAATAGAAGATAATAGAAGACAGACAGAGCACGGGGGAGGGGTCAACAGAAAGGATATCGGATCATGAAAGGCCTTGCAGGGCTTTGGTTCTTCCTGAGCATGAGGGAATTCCTGGAAGAGTTCAGCATGAGACATCTCCCCTGTCTGCCTCCCTTCAGCCTTGATTTCCATGTCCTGTCCTGGGCATCCTTTGCCTCTGCAGTGGACATTACTGGTGCCCTCCACTCCTGGATTCAGATCCTTTAACCAGGCAGGTGCAATTATCCCCCAGCCGCTGGGATGTGTTGGCTGCTAACAGACTTCAGCTGCACCCTGTCCAGAGAATTACCCATGGGGGTCCCCTTGTCCAGAGATGTGTGGGGTCACAGCTGCCTGCGGGTGGCCCACAGCCAGTGACTGGCTAATATAGACATATATTAATAAAAAATACAGACAGCCCCTCCTGGGCTGGGTGCAGTGGCCCATACCTGTAATCCCAGAACTTTGGGAGGCCGAGGTGGGCGGATCACCTGAGGTCAGCAGTTCGAGACTGGCCGACATGGTGAAATCCCATCTCTACTAAAAATACAAAAAATTAGCCAGGCACGGTGGCAGGCGCCTGTAGTCCCAGTTACTTGAGAAACTGAGGCACAATACTCACTTGAACCTGGGAGGCGGAGGTTGCAGTGAGCTGAGATTGTGCCACTGCACTCCAGCCTGGGTGACAGAGCAAGACTCTGTCTGGAAGAAAACGAAGAAGAAGAAGAAAGAAGTAAGAAGAAAGAAGAAAGAAGGAAGAAGGAAAAGCAGATCCCCTCATTTCAAAGTGGGGCAACCCCATGGGTACCATTCAGGGTCCAGACTCCACCTGAACTCGTGTCTGAGCCTGGCTTCCCCCATCTCTCTATTCTGCTCGTCTCATTTATTCTACTGGGAGCCCCTGCGCCTTAGTAAGCCATGTGCCCAGAATCCCCATCTCAGCCTCTGCTTGTAGAAAACCCAATGTAAATGAACACTCTCCACCTTACCCCTGTCCCATTGGCCTCTCTCTTCCCCCGTGTTTGTGCTTTTTAAACTCCACCAAAAATGTCACAGGCAGGTTTCTTGCTTTGCTTCCAAACTCCCTGATAAATTCCGCTGGCTGGGCAACCCCAGGAGAGGTTTTCTGGAGCAAGAAACCCCATAAATCACCCCGCTGCCACTCCGGTGTGGGCAATATCTTATGTAAAAAGGTGTTTCCTGGGAGCGCCACAGGCAGGAGAATCCTATTACAAGCCGCCCCATTAATTATAAAGAGTCAAGTCGACCCTTTCCTGCGATTTTTTTTTTTTTTTTTTTTTTTTTTTTTTTGAGGCGGAGTCTCGCTCTGTCGCCCAGGCTGGAGTGCAGTGGCCGGATCTCAGCTCACTGCAAGCTCCACCTCCCGGGTTTACGCCATTCTCCTGCCTCAGCCTCCCGAGTAGCTGGGACTACAGGCGCCCGCCACCTCGCCCAGCTAGTTTTTGTATTTTTAGTAGAGACGGGGTTTCACCGTGTTAGCCAGGATGGTCTCGATCTCCTGACCTCGCGATCCGCCCGTCTCGGCCTCCCAAAGTGCTGGGATTACAGGCTTGAGCCACCGCGCCCGGCCTGATTTTTTATCTTAAGTCCGAAAACTGATTACCTTCACCAATCCTTCCCCTTCCAAAAAGATGTAAAAAATAAAATAAATGTTTGAAGAACAAATATCAAACTTTCTCCTTTTAGGGTAGAGCCAGCAGAGAGAGAGGCGAGTGAGAAAAGACCTTTTTTATGTTCTTTTAAGGTAAAAGTGAATGGGGACTTAGCCTGTGTGTGGCATATTTCTTTGACTACCTCAGCTCTTGGAGGTGGGTTCTATAATTTGACCCATATTACAGATGAAGAAAACTGAGGTTAAACTGAAATTACATGGTTGGCCCATTCTTCTGAGATGGTGAGATGGGCAGAAAATAGGCCAGCCAGGTATATAAAAATATGGGTTCAAATTCCACCTCTGCTCCCTACTAGCTAGGACCCTGAGCAGGTGCATTCACCTCTCTGAGCCTCAGTTTCCTTTGCTGCTTAATGGGGAATGAAAGCATCCCTCAAAGGCTTCCAGGGAGAAGATGCACCATTGTGTACACAAAAGACACCAACAGACTCGTCCCTCACCTGAGGGAACCAGCAGCCTCCCCACAGCCTCCCTGCTGCTAGTCTTCAGGCTGGTACCCCCAATTTAATTGCCATCCAGAAGCCAGAAGTCAGGGTAGTCTTTTTTGTTTGTTCCGTCAGAGCCTTGCTCTGTTGCCCACGCTGGAGTGCAGTGGTGCAATCGTGGTTCATTGCAACCTTGGACTCTTGGGCTCAAACAATCCTCCTGCCTCAGCCTCTGGAGTAGCTTGGACCATAGGTGTGCAACACACCCACCTCCTAGCTTATTACAAAATTTATATACATATAATATATATACTATGTTATATGTAAATATATAATATATAACATATAATATGCAATATATTATATATAATATATGTTATATGTAATACATACAATACATATATGTAATATATTATATTATATATGTTATATATAATATATGTGATACGTATATATTATATATGTATTTTGGGGGGGGCAGGCATGGTGGCTCATGCCTGTAATTCCAGCACTTTGGGAGGCTGAAGTCAGTGGATCACTTGAGCCCAGGAATTTGAGACCATCCTGGGCAACCTAGCAAGACCCTGTCTCCACAAATAATAACAGGATTAGCCCAGTGTCATGTCACATGTCTATCGTTCCAGCTATTTCAGAGGCTGAGGTGGAAGGATTGCTTGAGCCTGGGAGGTTGAGGGTGCAGTGAGCTGTGACTGCATCACTGCACTCCAGCCTGGGCAGCAGAGTGAGACCCTGTCTCAAAAACCAAAACCAAAACCAAAACCAAAGAACTATTTATTTTTGTTACTCAGCTTTTGGTGCCCCCGCTACATTTTGCACTCAAGGTGAGTACCCCACTTATACTCTGGGCCATCCTTGCCGAGTACCCCTCCCATCACCCAGTTTCTCAATCTCATCACTCTCTTTTCCTACCATGATTTGAAGTTATTGCTCCCTTTCTCCTTTGGTTACTGTCTGTATCCCCTCATAGAATATTAACTCTGTGGGGACTGGGACCAAAGTCTATTCTACTTACGCGGAGCCCAGGAAGTCCAGCGAGTGCCTAGTGTACATTAAGCCATTAAAAAAATGTTTGCTGAATAATCTAATGAATGAACAAATGAAGAGAAAGTTCAGGAAGTCAGGCATCGCCTTTCTTTTTTTCTTTTTTTGAGAGACAGGGTCTTGCTCTGTAGCCCAGGCTGGAGTGCTGTAGAGTGATCATAACTCACTGCAGCCTCAACCTGAAATCAGACAAGTCAGAGGTCTGCACAGCTTGGCTCCAGGGTCTTTGGTGCACTTTCCACCCACATACTTCAGATGAAGAGACTGAGGCCCAGAGAGGGTAAGTAACCTTGTCGCAGTCACACAGCACAAACATGGCAAAGCCAGTGCCAAACTGAAAATCCCATGGGGCTATGTGGTTACTACAGAGAGAGCTCCAGTGACCTGGAGTGGGCCAGCTGGGGACCAGCTGTCTCTGAGTAGGCATATTCCTGAAATATCATCCCCAAACCCATATTGCAACCTAGGGTTTTGCCAGATCCCCATGAGTCATCTTTTTTTTTTTTTTTTCCTAGAGAGGCAGGGTCTTGCTCTGTTGCCCAGGCTGGCGTGCAGTGAAGTGATTATAGCTCACTGCAGCCTGAACCGCCTGGGCTCCAGAGATCCTCCCACCTCAACCTCCCAAGTAGCTGGGATCACAGGCATTCACCACCATGCCAGGCTGATTTTTACATTTTTTTGTAGAGATTGAGTCTCACTGTGTTGTCCAGGCTGATCTTGAACTCCTGGGCTCAAAAGATTCTCCTGCTTCAGCCTCCCAAAGTGCTGGGATTACAGGTATGCAACATGGTGCCTGGCCTCATGCATCATCTTTACTATTCCCTCATTTGCATTTTTCTTGAAGCTTTCAATACTGTTAGAAAGAAAATGGTATCACCACTCTAAATGGAGAAACAGTATCACTTCCCAGAATTAGATACTATGTATGGAAATAGATACAATGAAAAACAAACCTATATCATTATATAGTTACTAGCTTCTGCCCACCAAGTCTCCAAGCCTGAGCCTATGGTCGCCTGGATAAGCAAGTGTTATACGGCGCTTAAGACATGCTAAACCCCAACAGAGATTCTCCTTAAAACAATCAGAAGTGCTGAAGGAGAGCTGGAAGGAGAGTGACTTCCTCACAGAATGTTAGGCATCTCTGAAAATACGTGGTTCTCCAGGGGTACCCGTCCCACACTTTAGGAAACGCTGCCTTGGTGGGAGCATCAGATAATGAGGCTGATCTTTATTTCAGGGACCACCCCTGCCAAAAAAAGGGTGCAAAGCAAACTCTTTCTTCAACAATATCTGCAGTCAGAAGCTAAAGTCAGACAACCTGCAACTGATATTATAACACAGACTCTCAACACTCTTCGTTAGGCATGGGGTTTCGTGTTTAGCTGGGCTGGGCTTCAGTCGTCCTTAAATCCCGGAGTATAACAAAACTGTATTTTGTTTCCTTCAGATTTTTGTTTGTTTGTTTTTGGAGACAGAGTCTGCTCTGTTGCCCAGGCTGGAGTGCAGTGATGGGATCTTGGTTAACTGCAACCTCTGCCTCCTAGGTTCAAGTGATTCTTGTGCCTCAGCCTCCCGAGTAGCTGGGATTACAGGCGTGCACCACCACGCCTGGCTAATTTTTGTACTTTTAGTAGAGATGGAGTTTCACCAAGTTGGCCAGGTTGGTCTTGAACTCCCGACCTCAAGTGATCTGCCTGCCTCAGCATCCCAAAGTGCTGGGAATACAGATGTGAGCCACTGTGCCTGGCCTTTTCTTCATTTGTTTTCTTTTGTTTTGTTTTGAGACGGAGTCTCTCTCTGTCACCCAGGCTGGAGTGTAGTGGCATGATCTCAGCTTGCTGCAACCTCTGCCTTCTGAGTTCAAGTGATTCTCCTGTCTCAGCCTCCCAAGTAGCTGAGATTACATGCGTGCACCACTATGCCCAGCTAATTTCTGTATTTTTAGTAGAGACGGGGTTTCATCATGTTGGCTAGGCCGGTCTCAAACCCCTGATCTCAAGTGATCCACCTACCTCAGCCTCCCAAAGTGTTGAGATTACAGGCATGAGCCACTGTGCCTGGCCCTTCTTCATATTTTAATGATGTAAAAACATAACATAAAAGTAACCATTTTAAAATAAACAATTCAGAGGCATTTAGTGCATTCACAAGGCTGTGCAGCTACCTCTTCTGTCTAGTTCCAGAATATTTCATCACATGGAAAGGAAACCCTGTATCAACTTAGTAGCCAGTCCCTATTCCCCCTCCCCCTACCCCCTGGCAACCACCAATCCACTTTCTGCTTCTATGGTTTTACCTATTCTGGGTATTTCCTATAAGTGGAATCCTACAATGTGTAATTTTCTTCTGACTGACTTCTTTAAATCAGTGTAAAAATTTCAAAGTTCATCCGTGTTGTATCAGGATGTATCTGCATTTCATTCCTTTTTATGGCTGGATCATATTTGATTGTATGGATATACCACATTTTATCTTTAATTAGTTAATTAATTAATTTATTATTATTATTATTGAGACAGAGTTTTGCTCTGTTGCCCAGACTGGATTGCAGTGGCGCGATCATGGCTCACTGCAGCCTCGACCTCCCAGGCTCAAGCAATCCTCCTATCTCAGCCTTTCGAGTGGCTGGGATCACAGGCACAAGCCAGCATACCCAGTGAATTTTTGTGTTTTTTAAAATTTTTTTATAGGGATGGGTTTTTGCCATGTTCCCCAGGCTGGTCTTGATCTCCTGAACTCAAGCAATCCTCCAGCCTTGGCATCTCAAAGTGCAGGGATTACAGGCGTGAGCCATCATGTCCGGCCCACATTTTATTTATCTATTCATCTCCTGATGATGCATTTATTTTTATTTTTATTTTTTTTTAAGACAAGGTCTCTCACTCCGTCACGTAGGCTGGAGTGCAGCAGTACAGCCATAGCCATTGCAGCTTCAACCTCCTGAGCTCCAGTGATGCTCCCACCTCAGCATCCTGAGTAGCTGGGACTACCACCATACTTGGCTAACTTTTACATTATACATTTTTAATGTTTTTTGTAGAGATGGGGTCTCAGTATATTGCCCAGGCTGGTCTCAACTCTTGGGCTCAAGCAATCCTCCCACCCAAGCCTCCCCAAGTGCTGAGATGACAGGCATGAGCCACTGCACCCAGCCACATTTCTTTTTTAAAGATGTCAGATTATTCTCCACTAGGCCTTGACCTCTTACTATGTGTCAGACCCAGTCTGTTTTTTTTTTGTTTTTGTTTTTTTTGAAATGGAGTCTTGCTCTGTCACCCAGGCTGGAGTGCAGTAGTGTGATCTCGGCTCACTGCAACCTCTACCTCCCGGGTTCAAGCAATCCTGTCACCTAAGCCTCCCGAGTAGCTGAGATCACAGGCACACACCACTATACCTGGCTAATGTTTTTTGTATTTTTAATAGATATGGGGTTTTACCATGTTGGCCAGGCTGATATTGAACTTCTGATCTCAAGTGATCCACCCACCTCAGCCTCCCAAAGTGTTGGGATTGTAGGCATGAGCCAATGCGCCCAACTCCCAGTCTTATCTTCATAGGCCCCATAATTTTCCATTAGGCAGCATGGGTAATCTTGAAGTATATTCTGAAAAGTAATAAACTACATGTTTGTCCAATAGGCTGTGATGTTAGTCTTTTTTTTTTTTTTGAGATGGGGTCTTACTCTGGTCCCCCAGGCTGGAGTGCAATGGCATGATCTTGGCTCACCGCAACCTCCGCCTTCTGGGTTTAAACGATTCTCCTGCCTTAGCCTCCTGAGTAGCTGGGATTACAGGCGCCTGCCACCATGCCCGGCTAATTTTTGTATTTTTAGTAGAGACAGGGTTTCACCATGTTGGCCAAGCTGGTCTCGAACTCCTCAGGTGATCCTCCTGCCTCGGCCTCCCAAAGTGCTGGGATTACAGGCTTGAGCCACTGCACCCGGCCAAGTCTTTGTTTTAAAAAGTGTTTTAAGCACTTCCTCAAAGCAGAAAAAAGAACAGATAATAATGACAGCATCCAATGAATGGCCATTGTTATTATTACTATATTATTATTATTATTTCATTTTTGTGTTTATTACTATTGGCCAGCTCTCTGACAGGCACTGTGTTTAGACTATGACACATATGGCCTTATTTAACCCTTATGATGAAACTTGAAGTCAGATGTTTTTGTGCTCTTTTTATAGGGCCTTGCAAAGCTGAGACTCAGAGATACTGTGTACCTAATGTGAGGTCACACAGTCCCTGGTCTCAAGTTGGGATGGAGACACAAACACAATGTGGGTTGAGGTGTTACAATGGAGGAAGACATGGACAGGAATACTGCAGGTGCCCAGGAGGGCATCACTAGCTCAGCCAGCTACTTCCTCTACACTTACTCAGCTAGACCACAGAGCTGGGGATCTCAGCTGTTTCTGAACAAAGAAAAGTTACACCATAAGGTTTTCCTGCAGTGAAAAAGGGATCATGGAGAATCTGGGTGTGATTTCCAAGCCACTGCTCCAAAAATGAAGCATGCACACAGGTTCCTTAGGAGTTGTGCAACCTGTGGTGTGCAGTTCTGGAGTGGGGCCTGAAGTGCTGCATTTCTAACCAGCTCCCAGGTGATGCCACTGCCGGTCCGCGGACCACACTTTGAGTAGCAAGAGATTAGTAGATATGAATTCTGATCCCATCTCCTCTGTAAACTCTTCGTGGGACTTTTGGCCACTCTCTTGCCCTCTTTGAGCCTCAGTTTCATTCTCTGGTCAGTTCTCTGAAGAATAAATGAACACCAGCTGTGGTGTCACTTCCTGTGTGCTTGCCAGAAAGCCACAAACACCTGCTGGGGTGAGACATTTCCTCCCCAAGCCCCCAGGAACCCATCAGCAGGTGCTGGGGGCAGGGGAAGGTGAGGATGGTTCTGAGCTCTGGCACAAAATTCAGAAACAGGAAGCCAGAGGTGGTGCTGGCCTGGAGAAGCGGCTGGAGAGGCTTCCGTTCATCACAGAAATGGCCCATTTGCAATGATCGGTTACCCAGGTGTTAATAACGCTAATGGCATAGGAAGGGTAAACTTGGTCACTTGGCTGAACAGAAGAAATATGCAGAGAGGTGCTCGAGTTTCCATAAATCAGCCGTGTGCAGCACTACGAGGGAGGCAGGACTTAAAATTCTGGTCAGGAGAAGGGTAGTCTCATAATCCAAGCTGGAGAGGTAATTTATTCTGTTTATATCTTTTTACTGCACGACAAGGCTTGGGAGTAGGCACCCTCCACAGCCATTCTGCATTTTAAATATTAGTCCTAAGCACAGTGGGTCAGCTCTGTGCTCTGTGGGGTGTATATCTCGGGGCAGGAGGACAGGGACAGGGACAGGGACAGGAGGAGAGCGTGCATGACGGGGGTTGGAGTACGTGTGGTTTAACTGTCTGGTGTTGGCCAGAATTATAGCCTAGGGGCAGCAAGGGGACAGGCGAGGTCCCCCTTTATCCAGTGCTGGAGGGCGCTGGCAGGAGAGCCTGGCTTGCCTCTTTACCTGTATGCCCTGGGATGTTTTTTTCCTCTCAGAAACCTTTTATTTTTAAGAGATAATAAATACAGGCGATGAAGATAGAAGGAGATGAGCAGATACATTAATGGAGGAGGAAAGGGAGGAGGGCGAACATGGAGAAACCAGACGTCCTTATGTCTTCTGACCTTGGCAGTATTCACGAAGCCCTCTGCTCTTCTGGCTAGCTTTGTTTAACCTGGGAGGGGGTTTTAAGCAAAAGCCTGTGAGGTTGCTATCAGTAAGAATTAGTATTCATTAAGCCATTTTTTAAAGAATCCCTTTTTATAGCAGCTGAATTGTATTAATTCATTCATTCTTTCATTCAGTCATTCATGTAGTTACTAGACTGCACTGGGCTCTGTCCTGGGTCCAGGGACAATGTGGGCTCTTGCAGCAAAAGTTCTCGATTCAAAACCTGGCTCTGCTACTCGCTGGCTGTGTGACTTTGGTCAGCTTACTTCACCTCTTGGGCCTCAGTCTCTCCATCTGCAAAGTGGGAAGAACAAAGCTAATCTCGAAGGGACATTGTGAGGATTGAATGAGAGGCTGGCCAACGGGTTTGGAGACAGGTGGCATCATGTTGAGCACTGGTCCTGCATGTTTGGGAGGTGCCAGAATCTCTTGGGGAGCTAAATGTGAAGCATCTTGGGCCCCACTCCAGAGGACAATTCCAGCCATAAGTGGGGGGACCCGGGGCTACGATTTGTAGCAAGCATTGTCCTCCGATCATACTTTGAGAAAACGGTTGGGGATGCTGAAGGACAAATGTCCCTTCCCAACTGCTCCCCTTCCCCATCTAGCCTTTCTCAAGAACTGCCTCCTTAACGATGTGCACCCAGTATCATGGCTGTACACCTGCAGGGACACTGTGCCAGGGTTGGGGTGGGAGAATGTCTCCTCCTGGAGCCCCTGGGCCCAGTAAGCACTTGGGGAATGAAAATGAGCGCACAGAAGTGGGAGTGAATTTGGTGTGAATCAGGCCCTCTCTCCTCTTGTTACCCTCCATGGAAGCTGGCGTGTGTGTGTGTGAGAGAGAGAGAGAGAGAGAGACATGGAAATGGGGATGTCACCCAGGCCTTAGATTTCCTGAACCTTGGCCACAGGCTGAGTCGCTTCTTTTCCATCCTCACCACACCCGGTGTAGGAAACGATGTTGTGAGTCCATTTCACAGATGAGCACACTGAGGCCCAGAAAGGGGACATAGTGACCAGAAAGGTAACATAGTGAGCAACCTCCAGTTCCTCAGTCAGGTAGTGTCCTGGATCCCAGAGCCCCTGCTCTGTTCTGCCTCCATCCCATTCCCAAGTAACCTAGGCTGCCAACCCTCTTCACTTGTGTGAATACTCGAGGAAGGAACGATGGGGAGTGTGTCCACAAGTACTGATCATGCAGAAATCATGGCACCCCTCCTGGAACCTGGCTTCTGGAGCCACCCTCGGAGATCTTGATGGGCCACCCCAGGGTCATTTAAGTCTCCTGACACTAAAAGGGGGCCTCTTCCTCTCCCAGTTCTCCCAGACTGAAGCTGTGAGTATTCAAGGGGCAGGTATATATCCTGTGTACATGTGTGTTAGCATGTGTGCAAGGACATGGTGTGTGGGTTTGTGTGGGTCCACAGGGGTTAGACATATTGTAGGTGTGTGCATTTGTGAACACAAGCCTGTGGGTATCTGTTAATGTACATGTGTGTGCACGTGTATGTAGATGTGTGTGCCTACCATTGTGCCCTTGCATTTGTATGTGTCTCTGTGTGCATGCACAGCTGTGTGTCCATGTGGCTGCTTTGTGTGTGTGTGTATCCATATGCCTGTGAACATGCATCTGTATATCCTTGTGTTTTGGTTGTGTACATGTATTTTCATGTGTAAGTATGCATTGTGTGGGCCCGTACGTGTCTGTCTGGTGCATGTTTGTGTGTATGTGTGTGCCTGTATCTGGAGGAAGGGGCAGAGGGCTTGGTTCTACTGTGGCTTCTCATCCTGCAGCCTCACTCTGCTACCTTCACTGATGGACACCTCTGGGTCTAAGTGTCCTATCTGGGTAGGGGCTGGAGGTCCCCGGACACCATGGAGCATGAACATGGAGCATGAGTATGAGCCATGGAGCTCATGGTCCATACCATGGACCATGGAGCATGAGCATGGAGCATGAGTATGTGACTTGGAACACCTATGGGGGCTCTTCCTCCTACAGCTTGAATCTCCCCTTTCTCTCCTCCTAACCTTTCTTCCTTCTCTTCCTCTCCTTTGCTTCCTTATTCCTTCCTTTTCTCCTGCCTCCTTCCCCTCCTCTTTCTCTCTTTCACACCTCCTCCCCTCCCCTCTCTCCCTGACCTCTATCTCCCTGTCACAACCCTGTTTGAGGAGAGGTGAGTCCTTTCCTCCCCCTAGCTTCTCTTCCCCTATATCACTCTGGTGCAAGTTCTAAGTGAGCCCCTCTGCAAAGTTCACACATGCCCAGAAAGCGTTCAGGGACCCGCCAGAGATGAAGTCCACCTTGCAAATTCTCTCTTGGCCTCTAGAATCCATTACAATTAGGGTACCATAGAGAAGTAGAAACACAACCAATACATGGGTTTGAATCTCAGCTTTGTCACTTCCCAGCTGTGTGACCTTGGGCCAGTCCCTCAGCCTCTCTGAGTACCCTAAGGGGGCCAATAATACCTACCCTGATACATGTCCAAGGATTCAGCTGCAAGGATATTCTGATGTGGTTTAAAGTGGTGAAACATTGGAAACAAACCCAAATATCCAACAATAGAATTGCTTAAAAATAAAACAAAAACTATAAAAGGATGGCTCAGCCGTTGAAGAGAACTTTAAGCAGTAACTATACAGAATGACATAGCTCTGTCTCTGAAGATCAGTTTATACATCTGGAAGCATTGCTGAGTGAACCAGAGCAGATGACCGCATACTGAGTATAGGGTATGATCTCAAGTTTCAAAATGGAAAAACAACAACAACAAACAAAAACAAAAACAAAAACAAGAAAAGAAAAAAGTCCAAAAGAAAATGCATCAACTACATTTCTATAGTGCTTGAGATTCTGGGTGGTGACATTTTCTTCCTTTTGTTTATCTGAGATTTCTAAATTTTCCACAAGTAAGTAGCATTGGTCTGATAAAGACAAATGTGCTATAAGGAAAGAAAAGAAAAAGGCGAGCCACCTTGCATGATTCTTGTGAGGAACGCATAAAGAAGAAAGGCAGAAGAGCGGGGCTCTGAGCATGCGCCTGTCCCATGGTGGTCTGCTCCCCAACTTCCCCTGCTGCAGCTACAGTGGGCCAGCTTCCCTCACCCCAAGCTTGCGTGAAAAGTGATCCCAGTGCAGGACACTCTTCTATTTATTTTTACCTCTCTCTCCTGCTTTTCTTTTTCTTTTTCTTTTCTTTTTTTTTTTTGAGACAGGGTCTTGCTCTGTTGCCCAGGCTGGAGTGCAGTGATGCAATACCAGCTTACTGCAACCTCTGCCTCCTGGGTTCAGGTGATTCTCCTGCCTCAGCCTCCCAAGTAGCTGGCATTACAGGCGCCTGCCACCACACCTGGCTAATTTTTATACTTTTAGTAGAGACAGGGTTTCTTGGTCTTGACCTCCTGATCTCAGGCGATCCACCCACCTCGACTTCCCAAAGTGCTGAGATTACAGACATTTGAGTTGGAAGGGAATGTAGGAAGAATTCTCTCCAACCCCTGCTTTTGCAAGTAGGGAAACTGAGTCAAAGAAGGAGAGTGACTTGTTTTAGGTAGTGGCCTCAGGCCTCCTAAATCTCACTGGACACTCTTTCCCTCATGCCTTTATCTAAAGACAAGCATGCACTGCACAAGATTTGCAGAGCACAACAGCATCACTTTGGGGAGGAGGGGCACTTCAGTCCTAACATAGCCTTGCAGATAACCAGCATCAGCTTACCAGCCTGCTCTTTTTTTGGGCCACCAGAAATTACACTGGGGAATAGTTAGGAGTGAAGTTGTAATTCTTTTGATGTGCTGGCAACAAACAAATCACACAGTCATTCATTCATCAAACATTCTGAAGACCTACTATATACTGGGCAGGCTGTGTTAGAGCAGGGTACTACATAAAGCATGAGGAGATACAGTGCCTGGCACATAGTAGCTGTCAAAAGAGGACAGCCACTTTCATGAACCTGGGAGTCACTAGAAGAGCTCCCCCTTTGGGTGAGCAGAAGTTTTTGCATCCATCAAGGGTTTAATGTCAGAGACAGAACCAGGGAAAGGAATGGTTTCATTCCCTCTGAGTCATCATCAAGGTAGGGACAAAAAAAGAAAACCACACAGCGCTGAGGGAAAAAACATTGTTTTTTTTTTTTATTAATCTTTCTTTTTAAAAAAAGTTTATTTTTTGTTTTTTTTTTGTTTTTTTTTTTTTTAGGTAAACTTCTTTCTGCTTCCCCTCCCTCACTCTGCCCTACCTCCTCTTAAAAATATAAAAATGTCCAACCCCGGATAACTAGAGTACAATAAATAAACAGTAAACACAAAAACATACTTTATTTGTTTCTTCTTTATACAAAATAAGGAAACTAGAAGCGTTCAACTTCCAAAAAAGTATAATATTGTACATCCTGACGGCCCAGCCTCCAGGCCCCGGGCAGGGAGGGTGGTCTGTGGGTCCGAGCCCTGCAACCCTGGCGCCTCACCCACGGGGAGAGCAGGATGTGCGTGTGTTAGAGTCCAGCCTGCACCCTCGGGCTCAACATAAACGTCAAAGTAAGGAAGATCGGGAGCTGGACCCGGCTGGCCACGTCCTGACCCACAGCCCCCTTCCTAAAGAAGCTGACCTTGAGCCTCAAGATTGGCCACCAGGGAGCGCCAGCGTGCAGGTGGCTCGGTCTCCCTTCCGGTGGCTCCCGGTTCACGCGAGTTCCTCTCCGTCTTCTCCCTCTGGCTGACACTCTCTCCATCTCTCTCTTCCTCATCTTGTCCCCTTTCCTCTCCCTCTTTCAATCTCTCTCCTCCTTTTCTTATCTTTTTTTTTTTTAAGACGGGGAAAGCACAGCGAGAAATAAGATTACAAAATGCCCCTCGGATTGCAGAGAGAGGGAATAACACCGTCTCTGCCTCTTGGCCTCACCCTCTCTCAGTCCAAAGAGGTGGCGGTGGTTGGGTGGGTGGGTGGGGGCCCGGGGAAAGTCTAGAGCGTGCTCAAAATCTCTTGACCCTCCGGAGTATTGACTTTGGTCCCAAGAAATTGCTCGCGGTTGCCGGGAGAGCGCTGGCGGTGGGCTGAGGCCCCTGGAGAGCCCGTGGAGTGGAGATGGGGGTCGGCCCCCCTCGGCGTCCAGCCGAGGAGCAGCTGCCAGTTGAGTGCGGACCCGAGAGAGAACCCCCGAGGGATACCCACGTCTCCCACCGTGTCGGCGTCGGGCGTTTTGGTTTCAGGAGGTTGCTTCGGGGCGGGGCCCCCGGGGACCGAGCGCGGAGGGGGGAGGCCCGGCGGCCTTACCACACGGCGGCCTCGTTGAGCTCAGGGTTGGGATGGGACAGGGGTCCGCTGTAGCCGCTGGTGCCACTCATGGGGAAGGGCGGGCTGGGCCCGCCGCTGAACACCTCGCCGGGCATGGGGTGCAGCGCGCCCGGCAGGCCCGGCTCGGGGCTCGGCGTGTCCGGGTGCGAGATCATGTCGGTGAACCTGGGGTTGTCCGCGGCGTGCGGGCCGGCGAGCGGCGGCTCCAGCGCGCCCAGCGGCGTCGAGCCGGGTCCCGAGGCCGCCAGGAAGCTGGAGTCGGCCGGGGACTGCGCTGCGAAGGCGGGCCGTGCGCGAAGAAGTCGTAGTTGCTTCCCGGAGCGTAGTAGTCGCCTTGGTAGTCTGCGGGGGTGTGGGGGGTGGGGGGAAGGGGGAAGGAGACAGGGCGCGGTGAGAGAAGGTGAAGAAGGTGGGGGGGGGCGGGGGCGGGGGGTTGGGGGGGTGTTACCCGGGACCCGGGGAGGGGACCCGAGAGGGCCAGAGAGGGGAGCGCACGACACCGACCGAGGTTAGAGAGATCTGTGGAGGCCGGCGCCCCTAGAGACAGTGGACGTCGCAGACCCACGGGGAAGGTTGGGGAGAGAGACAATGAGAGATCTCGAAAGGGCAAGAGACTCAGACTGCCAGAGACTAGACACAGAGACGGGAGAGACTCCGAGATCGTGGGAGACACACGCGGCAAAAACTCGGAAGCTTCAAATTCACAGGTTTCCTGACACCTAGAGATGGAGAGAGATAGCGGCGGCCAGAGACTCAGAGATACAGAAAGATTCCTGAGTGTTTTAGAGTCGGTGAGAGACACAGAGATGCGCGACAGCGAGAGACAGACGGAGAGATCCGCAGAGGGCCAGAGAGAAAGACGGAAAAGAGACCCAGAGAACGCAGAGCCTGCAGCTGAGACCCGAGAGCCAGAGACATCAGAGGGTCGTGGAGGAGTCGGGAAGACGCAGAGAGAGGTGAGACGGCCGAGGTTAGAGACACGCATGGAAACCCCGGGGGCCGCAGCGAGGGTCTGGAGTGAGCCGGAAGATGGAGAGAAGTCGATGCGACCAGAGAACGCAAGACGGTGGATCAGAGATGAGTCCCAGGAACCTCCAGAGAAGCGGAGGCTGACAGGCCTGGGGAGAGGAACCTGGCAGGGACCAACCAGCGGACAGAGCAGAGCGCAAAATGGATGAGACTGGGAAGCGACCGGGTCGGGGAAAACTGGATCAGGGCCGCGGTCGGAGCTCAGAGGGACTGGTGGGTTGGGCCGGGCGGGAAGACCTTGGAGCCCTGAATTCGGTCCCTGCGCCCCACCAACCCAGTCCAAGTCCTTCGCCTCGCCAAGTACGGCCCGCGCGTCGATCCCGGTGAGATCGGCTTTTGTACCGGCCTCACTTAGCCTGAGACAGAGAAAACTGAGCTCCAGCGACTTGGGTGAGGGGGAGGACACGGAGATGCTGTGGGTCATGCCCAGAGCTCCGCCGGCACCTTGGGGTAGAAGCTCGGTCCTCCAGCCTTGCCCCGGGTTGGTTTTGCCAGGACCCCCAGGATCTGAAGCATCTGACACTGAGACCTTTTGAGAAGCTGGTGATAGCTATGGGCTCTCTCTCTCAAGGAAAACGCAAAGATGCGAATTTTGCCCACAAATTCAGGAGGTGCAGGGACTCTGGATTACAAACCCATTCTGCCTCAACAAATCTACATCAACCCTCTGACCTCCTTACATAGCCCCTTTTCCAGAACCTTCGGGATATCCTGCCTTCCCCCACCAGGTGGGGCCCTGAAGGACTGACGTGGGGGACCTCACGAAAGGACCACCTTGTACCAGGCACCCGCTTTGTACGGCAGGAAAACCAGCGCGCCCAGAAGCCTGAGGCTCTTCTGCAAATCCACTCCCCCTGCTGAGTCCTGGGATCTCAGTCAAGGGGCGAGTTCCTGATGCCCCCTGCCATCCTCTTGCGTCTCCAAACCCTGAAATCTGTCCAAATGGGGGGTGTCTGGAGGCGTGGCTAGGAGGCAGTTTAAGCAACAGCTAAAACGGTTGCCAATTACTTTTTAAAACCATTAATTTAATTCTCCCCGAAAGTGAAGGGGAAGATGGGGAGCGGCGAATTTGGAGCCCCAAAGGGACAGGGATGGGAGACGGCCGCGGCCCTCAGCGAGCCGGAAAACCAGCGAAGGCCGCGGCCCCGGCGCCGTGCGCGCCGCCTCCGCCCATATGGCGGCCGGGCCGGAGGTAATTGGAACAAACGCCGTCTGAAAAGGGCACAAAAGCCGCAGCTGGGGCTTTGTCCGCGCTCCCACGGGGAGCCGCCGGCCCCGCCGCCCGGCCCCTTTCTCGCCCGCTGCCGGTCTCCGCCGCCGGGATCTCCCAGCGCGGATTAGGCGGGGCTGCCTCGCTGGGGGCTGGGGAGTCCTCCCCACCATTCCGCGGAATGAGGGGCCCCCGTGTCCAGCTCCCCACCCCATCCAGCACGCAGGGAGAGGAGGCTGTGGGATAGGTCGGGGCGGGGGCGAACTGGTCCTCGGGGAAACCCTGGTTAATTACCCAGGCGGGGAAAAATTCCGGGCCGGTACCTCCCCCACTACCTCGCTGCTCTGGGCCCAGATTTTGTAGGGAAAGAGGCAAATTTAGGTGGAGAGAGTGGGTGAGTGGAGACGCCGGAAGACACGCCCACCATCCGGACTGTCCAGGGTTGGGGGGCTGTCCAGGGTTGGGGGCTGTCCAGGGGTGGGGGCTTTCCAGGGTTGGGGGGCTGTCCAGGGTTGGGCGGCTGTGGCGCTCCAGCCTGAGCCCTGCCACTGCGTGGGGTCTCTGCCCTGAAAAAAAGCAGAGCCTGGCATTTTGCCCACAATTTCTAGGGGCCCTGGTCGGGTCTAATCCCCCCTCAGGCTTCCGGATGAGCTGAAGTTAGTGATGGGGTTATCTTCCCTTCCCTTCTGGGTCTACCTGGGTGCCTAGCTCCTGCCTTCCCAACACTGCCACTGAACTCACTTTCTAAGAGAAATTGCCTCTCCTTAACCTGCGCTACGACTCAGAAGTGCAGATGCCTCTCAGACGTAGGCAGCCCTGGGGTCTCTCCAAATTCAGAAGCTTCAGAACAGAAGAGGAGAGGTGCTTTCTTAAGCCTTCAGCCCTGGGAAGAACAGGACGATGAGCTCGGTGAGCTCAAGCAATGAGGCTGAGGGTAAGGAGCTGAAAAAAACGGGTAGGGGGAGTTGGGATGGTTCACCAATCCAGTGTGAGGGAAGGGAGAGAAGGAAAAGCTGCGGTGACAAGGGGACAGCTCACCCCGGGCCCAAGCCTGGTACCACCATCTAAAGGCCTTTGTAAACTGGGGCTCCTCCCTCTCTGCAGCCCCAAAGACGGTGGAAATCTGGGGTTGACCCAATCCTTGTGACCCTAGTCTGTAGGAACCCCAGGGGGCTTGGGGCTGGAGGGTGGGCTATAGTCCTGCCCAGATCTACTGCCGGCATTTGGCCTAACACTGCCAGATACTGTGCACACACACCCCGCCACACGGAACAGGAGTTGCTGCCTTCGATGCTAGTGAGCAGGCGGCCTGGAATGAATCCAGACCCCCATCCCCTCCCCTGACACTACCCTCCAGCGCTCAGAATCCACTTCATACCAAGTACACCGGGCACAGGGGTCCAGGGCAGCGGGAAGGCTGTGTGTCTGTCCGTGGGGGCGGCATGCATGCGGATTTGCCAGTGCTGGCCTCAGTGTGACTGGTGGGAGTGTGTGCCTCTGTGGGGTTGTGTCTCCGTGAGTGTACCTGTGTGTGAGAGGGTGGAATTTATCTGTACGTGATCGTGCGATCGTGTCTAGATATGTGTTCCTGGAGTGTCTGAACGCAAGTGTGAGTGCACACTTGTGCCCTGTGTGGGTGAGGGTGAGTGTGTCACTGCATCTTGTGTGTGCTTCTGTGTGCATCACTGTGTGAGTGAGACCATGTGTCTGATTTTGTGTCCAGGAGACGTGGGTGAGTGTACATGTGTCCGTGATCGTGTGTCCAGAGAGTGGGTGATGTCCTGTGGCGGAAAACGTGCCGGCCAGGACCCTTTGCCCTCAGTTCCCAGAACAGGGCAGGTGCGGAGCAGCGAATCCCGGGGCGCCCCTTACCTCCGTAATAGGTGTACGGGGTAGACCCCAACATCTCAGACTCGTCCAAGCGGCCGCCCAGCGGACGCATGCGCCGCGGACTCCGGAAGAAGGCGTGCCTCCGGGCGCCCAGGGCGCTCAGCTGTTTCATCCGGCGTTCTTTGGACCGTCGGTTCTGAAACCACACCTGGGACAGAGGAGGGAGGCTGTGAGCTAGGGATCAGAGTGTCCTCTCCTCCCTTCTCCTCCCCTCTTCTCCCCTTTCCTCCCTTCTCTGCCTGGGCTGCCCCCGCTGGGTCCTTGCGCCTCTTCCGCACCAGGACTCCCTCGAGGCGGGGCCGGGACGGATTAGGCCGGGAGGGGTGGAGAGGGGCTTCGGCGAATCAGCCAAGGGTGAAGGATTTCGCGGACCCGTGGGGCGACTCATAAAGACTTGGGCTTCCTGGTCCTCGGCTCGCCCGCTGTCTGACGGCTCTATAAAGGCCTCCCTTCCGCACGACTCTCGCCTCGGCCCCTCGGCTCCGGAGCCGGCCTCTGGCCGTTTGTCTGCCCGCGCTTCGGCGCAGGGAGGGAGGGGGCATCGCCTCTTTCTCTGCTCGAAAGGTGGGAGTTAAAGGGGGATCCCAGACCCCAGAGAGGCTTACAACCTTCCTTGAGCAAGGCGGGGGGCGGAATTCAGAGAAGTAAAGTGACCCGGCCCCAAATCGCACCACCAGGAAGACAGCAGGGCTACATGGAATCTTTCGGCTCACAGTCCCCTGACCTCGGGCGAGTGCCCTAATCGGGCTTACGGTCTGCTCCCAGACCAGAACCAGGCGCGCTCATAGCCAAGGAAGCTTGGCGGGAGACTCCTCCGAGGCTCCCGGCTCCCGGGCCAGCGGGGCTAAGGAGCTGTGCCCGCCCCGGACCGCACCTGGATGACGCGCATGTTGAGGCCGGTCTCCTGCGCCAGCTGCTCGCGGATGTGGCGCGTGGGCTTGGGCGTGGCGGCGAAGGCAGCCTTGAGCGTCTCCAGCTGCTTGGCCTTTATGGTGGTGCGCGGGCCGCGCCGCTTGGTGCCCGAGTTCTGCTCCTCGTTCTCGTTGTTGGCGGTCTCCTTGTCCGACGAGGTCGAGTTGTCGGTCTCCTTGGGGTCGTCCTGCAGTGCGTCCTGGAGGTCCGGGGACAAACTGCGGTCCGTACAGGATGACACTGCGGGCGGACGGATCGGGAAGGGGACAGCGGCGTCAGGGAAGACCAGACGCCTCTTCAATCCAGAGGCGGGTTCACGCCGGCCCAGGCTACGGCCGGTCCCGCTGGATTCCCTCCCAAACCTGCGACAGCCCCTCCCCCAGGGACCGGTGCCCGCCCACTCTCTCCAGGAGGGGCTGGGCCTTTGGATGGGCGCTTCTTAAGCCCTCTTCGCGCGTCTCAGCTAGTACCTGGGTAAGGGTAGGGGGAGGCGTACCTTCTGGAGAACTCCCACCTTCAAGGAGAGGGGATGAGGAGGGCATAGATTCCCTTGGGGCTTGGATCTTCCTCTCACTTCCCTCCTCTCTCCAGACCTCAATTAATGTCCTCCCAGTGCATCTAGAAATTACCTGGAGCTCAAATGACACAAGGGGGAATTGTGCGCTTCCAAATTAGGGGAGGAGGGCAACTTGGAAAATGCTCCTGAATTGAAGGAGGGTGGGGAAGATCTGGCAGCTCTCAGATCCCCTGTAAAATTGCTCCAAAGCCACTTCTCTAGCCTCTAACCCCCTTGCCTTGCCCTAGAACTGCCTGGGGCTGATGAGCTCCAAGCTCAGCACAGACAGCACACCGGAGGCCAAGTAGGGAGTGCCAGGCTGGGCACGGTGGGAGGGTGGTAAGGCCTAAGGCTAGTAAGGGGCCCGGGCTTCATACCTGAGTTGAGGCTGCCCTCCTTGAGGCTGGATGAGCTCAGGTAGTCGTCTTTGCACACGAACTTGTTCTCGTCGATGACGTAGAGCTCCTCGCCGGTGGACAGCTGCTTGTTACACACCATGCAGGTGAAACAGTTGAGGTGAAAGACTTTGCTCCGGGCCTTGCGCACCAGGTCGCTGGGCGAGATGCCTTGCGCGCAGCCAGCGCATTTGGTGCCAAAGCGCCTGTGGACACAAGGTGCCCGTCACTGCGGGGTGGGACTGTATCCAGTCCTTCCCAGTCCCTGACCTCTTCCCACCCGACCTGGCTTCTGTGAAGTCCCCATTTCCATATCTGTCAAACGGAACCCCAATCTTGAGTGCTCTGGCCAGAGCAGGAGACTGGGACAAATGTTCTGAGCTGTTTCTGGGACTGGGACTGCCATGCCTCCACTGGGGTTTTTGAGATTCTCCTGGGCTGGGAAGGGGTGAGCAGTGGGTGCAGCCTTCAGCCAAGAAGAGAGCCCAGAGCACCCCAAGATGTCCTCCCCCAAATCCAACCCCTGCCAGGCCTGCCTGGGCTGCTCCAGGCAAACTTAGAGTCCATGAAGGATTTGAAGCCAGGCGGGGAGAGTTTGGGCCACTTGGTGGCTTTGCCTTCTGGATCCTTTCTAGTCTGCTGGTGCCTAGCTAGGGCCAATCTGCCTGGCTGGCTGAGCCTAGCCGTCAGGCGGGGAGCCTTTCTCCTAGGCTGGAAGGAGGAAGCAGAAAGGAGGGAACCTTCCACTGATTTCCAGCACCAATGGAGAGGCTTTCCAATCTACCGCTCTGGGTCTCGCTGGAGCTAATCAGGAGCTGTGGACAGCAGGGCCTCATAGTGACGGACCCTAGAGAGCAGGGACGAATTTCAGCCCCCCTAAACCTCTGGCCTGGCAGGCAGCAGGGGAATGTGAATACAGGACAATCATAGACCCTGCAAGGCCAGGACAGGAATCTCTCAAATCCCCCCTTTCCCGCGTTCCTGATCTCATTCCTTTTCTTTCTTCTTTGAGCTCAGGGAGAAAGCCAGCCTCCCCCGAAATGGGAGATGGGTGAGGCTCAGGTTGGGGGTGGGGTGGGGGAGGACCCAGGACTCTGGGGACCCCACATCTACTCACACCCATGTCTCTAAACAGGGTGAATTTGGGTGACATTGATGTAGTGAGGGCATTAGAAGCCATAAGTCACTTTTGGCCTTATCCGGCAGCGTAATTGGCCATATGCACCTTATCAAAAATCATTAGGCGCTTTGCAAGCACTGCTACATTAGGGGCATCGGGCCTCCAGGTCCAGGGAGTTTACACGTGTAAAGGAGCGGCTGACATTTTCTCCTATTCAAATTCCTAGTGCGAAGTCGCTGGGGCCGGCAGGCTGCCTTTCTCTATGGCGTGATTCACGCCCCCCTTCCTCAGCGCGGGGAATTCCTGTTCACAAAGCCGGCTCTGGGTGCCCAGGGGAAACAGGCAGGGCTCAGCTGCCTCAAACTCTACTGGCTTCCAGACTGGGGAAACTGAGGCTCAGAGAGGTGATCTGCCCTGGCCAGCCAGGGGGCCCACAGGGGTGAGGGTTCTGGGGAGGTGCCACAGCCCAGTCTAGACCCCAGAGGTCCTGATTCTCAGCCTCGATTTCGTTTCTGCTTTTCAACATGGGAGGAAATGTTTAAGGGGTTGGGACGTGATGGGGGTGGGGAGGTTCTGTCCTCCCATCACCAGGGGAGTCCTTCCGCGCTGGGCCCCCTCTGGAGCTGAGAAGTTTCTGTTTGGGACTGCGGGTCGATGGGCTCACACATTCTGCCTGGAGCGAGAAGCCTCCAGGCGTCTCTAACTCAGGCAAAAATCTTTCCTCTCTCTCGGGACAGGGCTTGAAGCTTCTGTCTTGGGGTTGCAGCCGCTTGGAAGGGGCGGAGAGGGATGGAGAGCAAGTTTGTCAGGGCTTCCTCCCTCTGCCCCGCCAGCGCTCTGAGCCGGCCTCGAGCCAACGTGAGGCAGCGAAGCAGCGTCCTTCTTCCTCCGCCTGGGCTCGGGACCTTTCCTGGACCGAGGACAAGAGGAGAGCAAAGTGCTGCCCGCTCACCATCTAAGCTTGTGATCCGGGGAGACTGGGATGGGTATGGGGGTCTCCCCTTCCCCAGCTCCCCAGTGGAGCGCGCGCAGGGTGGGCGCGCAGGCAGCAGCGCGGCGCGGCCTCTTACCTGAAGAAGTCATTTTTGCAGTAGAGCTTGCCCTCGCGCGAGAAGCACTTCTCCGAGAGGTTGGTTTTGCACTCGCAGCACTGAACACATTTGATGTGCCACGCGCGGTCCAGCACGTTCAGCAGAAAGCGGTCGAGGATGGGCCGCTCGCAACCGGCACAGTGCACCATCATAGCCCCGTGCCCCGGCGGCTTCAGCCGCCTTGCCCTCCCTTTGGGCCCCTGGCCCTCGGGCCTGCCGGGCCCTCCGCTGCCCTTCGCCTCTTGTCTCAGCAGCTGCAGGGAGAGTCCGGTCCGGACCAAGACTCAGCCGGTCAAGTCCTTGGGCAATCGCTGGCCTGGCGCTGGGCTGCCGGGAGTGGGATGGTGGGGGCGGGGGTGGCGTTCACAACCGCATGCCACCGGCCGCACGCCCCGGCGCCTGTTCCGGGCTTCCCCAGGTATCTCGGGTGGCTGCTGGCCTCGGCGCTGCGGAGCGGCTTTCCCCGGTGGCGGAGGCGCCGGCACTTTCCCCCACTTTCAAGCGGTCCCGATCCTCATCTTTGTCTGGTCGCCGCGTAATTCGCGCATCCTTATTCAGATTTGGTGACGTGGCGCGGCACGTAGGGGGCCCAGCGGCCAATGGGCGCACCGTGGCCATGGCAACCTCTTAAATTTATAGCATATCTAAATTGGCTACAGCGTTGCGGTCCGGACAGAGCAAAAAAAACAAGGCATCAGTATTGTTGAGTATTAGCTTGTACCTGGTTCGGAGGCTAAGTAAGTATTTACCTTCCAGTTTGGGGCTGACGGGGCGGGGGCCGCGCGATACGAAAACTGCGTCTCTCTTCCTCTCTCTTTCTCCTCACAAATATTTGGGGGTCACGGGTTCCAAGGCCTAGTCCGGGAGGTACCCCTGCCCCCTTTGCCATCCCTGGAACTTGCAGAAGTTGCCCCACGCCCCACACCTCCCTCCCCTTCTCCAGCCCAGGCAGCTCAGATTGGATTCCCCCACCTCCGCGCCCAGTCTGCGCCCTGAGCTGCGTCAGCGCGGTTCTCCGAGCTCCTGGAGCCGGCCCCGGCTTCTTTTTGTCATACACGGGGCTGGGGCCCAGCCGGGCCTTTCTCATGGAGAGAGCTAGTGGAGGCCGCGCGACCTGGGTAGTTTTCTCTGCCTGGCCGCCGAGCGCAGGCCCAGGCCCAGAGTGGGGAGGCGGGGGAGGAGGAGGGGTGCCGTTTGGCCTGGTCCGGAATTCCAGAGTTTCAGGCCTGCGTGCGCTGCTCACGGGGCTCTGAGGGAGATGTGGACAGGGGGAGATTCAGGGTGGACGGGTCTTCCCGCAGACAGCTCGGAGGTGGCACTCACCACGTCTCTCCTTTCCTCGCTGCACCTTCCAGATTCCAGGTCTTCCTATGGGCACTGTGGTGAGTGGGTCGTACGGCTGAGGCGGGGGACAGCAGCGACTATGAGAACGCTATTTGCATTCACGTCGTGCGGGCTGGGTGTGCAAGTTTGTCCCCTCATTGGGCGCAGGAGAAGCGGCGCACGTGTGTTCCGTGCTCGGCAGGGCGCCCAGAGTGTGAGCAGAGAGTGTGTGTGTGTGTTAAGGAGCGGGGTGGTGCTGGCAGGTGTGTGTGAGGAGGGGGTGTGTGGGTCTGAGGAGGAGAAGGGACCAGGCCTCCTCTCCCTCGGGGCCAGCGTAGCCACCAGGGCTCCAAGTTGGGGAGGCCGGGAATGGGCAACCAGGATTTTCGTTTCGCTTCTGGAAAGGGGGCTGAGGGAGTAGGGCCTGGGACCGAGGGCTGGAGCTAGAGGGGTTTGTGCCAACACTTGGCTGTGAATGTTTGTTTGGGTGTGTTTCCTGAGCTTGTTAGTGTATCCTTGCTCTTTGAGAATTCCATTTTTGCATCTGTTTATTGCTTTAGTACCATCAATCCGGTGAGTACATTTCTGCGTGTGCGTTCTTGTGTGTGCAGATTCGTGTGTTTGTAATTGTGTATGGTCCTGCTAATGTTTGTGTTTATCACCTTGTGCACTTTTATTTTTGTTGGTCTGTGCCTATGTGTGTATGCTTATTTTAGGACGCATAAATGTGAGGATGTTTTCATGTGTATGCGTGCATTAACGTAAGCATATTTGTGTCTGTGTTAGCAAGCACTGATGTGAAGGTGTACTTTTAAAAACCTGAATGTGTGTGTTTGTGTCTAGGTGAGGGCGTGCATATTTGAGACCCTGTGTATAGGAGACTGAACTGGGTTGGTTTTGTCTGTGAGTGCAGAATTTTGAAGAGCGATGTTTGTGTGCTAGTCGCTGTGTGTGTGTGCCTGCAAATGTGTGTATTTGTGCAAACAGTAGTTTTTTGTTTATGCAACTCCTGTAGGCTTTGTGTGTGTGTGTGTGTGTGTGTGTGTGAGAGACGGGAGGGGGGGTGGTTATGTTTGTATTTGTGTTTGTGTGTGTACTCCTAGCAGGGCTTACCTTTGTGGATTCGGAGGTTGAGATAACAGGATTTGTGGATGCCTGTGTTGGGGCTCAGGGATACCCACTTGTCCCCCTTCCTCTTCAGGTCTAGCACTGTCCGCCACAGTTATCTAGGGGAGGTGATCTTGCTAGGGACAGGGAATTGGTGAGTGCTGGTTACAGAGTGGAGCATTGACTCACCAGCCAGCCCGCTGGAAAAGGAATCCCTAACCCGGACAACTTCTGCTTGTTGGTGCTGTTACCTGACCCTCTAGCTTGTCAGGGGACAGGCATCTACAGAGCATAGTAGTGAGCCTGATTAGAGCCCAGCTCAACCAGGAACAGGCAGGATGAAACTCACTTGGTCTCCTAGGCTCGGCCATGCGAGACTTCAAACGGAACCGCAGTTTCCCACAGCACTTGGCTCTGCCCACCTGGGCTTAAAGGATGCTTGAGCTCTGGCAGGGCAGAGCTGGAAAGAAATAAGAACCCGGAGAGGAGAGAGGTGCTCAGGCTCCCGGCAGAGGTGAATCATGCTGCCTTCTCCGTCTTTGTCTCACTGAGCTTTTTCTGTCTCTCCCGAGTTCTCGCCACATCTCTGTTTTCCTTTCTGTCTCCGTTTTTCTCTTGTGCTGAGAATCTGTTCTCTTTCTGTTTCGTTTTCCTTTGGTTCTCCCTTGCTTTCTTTCTCCATTTCTCTCTCTCTCTCTCTTTTTTTTGTTCTCCTCCCCTGACCTCTCTGCTGGAGCTTCCAAATCCAGCATCCGACTCGACTCAGCGCTGAGTTGAGTGCTCCTTACTGTGCATCGTGCAGATTTTGGGGTATAGGGGGAAGACTTGCACCCCCGCCACGTGCTCCGTGATCATTAAAACCTCCATCCAACCACTTTCTTCTCTGCTCCAGACTAGGCACACTGAGCCCATTCTCCCCCAAACCCCACAAAATATCCAAAGTGCCCTGTCTGGTGTGTGTTTCCAGCCCAGGCTTTGCACACCCACTGGTGGTGGCAGGGGGCCTGGGTACTCAGCTCTATCTGAATCTCAGACAGACCCTCTGGTCCTCATCTCCCAGAGAGCTTCAATGAGTAGCCAGGCCCCAGCCACCATGTGACCAGGCCAGGGAGGTCCTAGGAAGAGGGAACAAATGAGAGCAGTCCTGAGTAGGGATGAGTGTGGGTTACCTGGGGCTGAATATTTGGTTGCAGGAGATGAGGACTCTGTTTCCAGAAGCCCTGGTCTGACCTTCCATCTCTTGTAGGGGAACTTACCGATCCTGCCCTTGTTGCAGCCCCCCAGAGTTGCGTTGGGGGCCTCACCCTCAGTACAGCTCAGCACCCCCGTTCCAGAACTCCCTGGACCTGGGCTACCAAGCTGCCCAGAACCCACTCGGCCTTCTCTAGCCCACCGCCTTCCCCGGTGCACAGCATCGGAAAATGCCAGCAGACCAGCTATTAGACGCATCCCACCCTAACAGCGCTAACAGATGGCGACCAGGCAGCGAAATCCCCTCCTATATGTAACTAATAAACCGCTTGTGTCTTAACAGGGTAATGCATGGAGATGCAATGTCACTTATACAAGATGTTGATGGAATTTACTATATAAAAATCTTCCTCCTAGAGTAAAGAGTATCAACATTACAACTCGACAGACGGCGGCGGGATAAGTAAAACAGACAAAAGACAAACAAGATAATAATCTGTTTCCAATCACTTAAGCCCTGTAGAGTTAGTAATATGCGGTTTGCATATTCCCCCTTGAGTTCGGTAATTAATTACAGGCGAGGAGGCCCACACTAGCCTGGGGTGGGAGTTTTGAGGAGCGCTGAGCTGGGGCGTGGGTGATACCTCTCTTGAGTTCTCCAGCTCGGGACACGGGCAGCGGCCGGAATGAGGGCTCTTCCGGACGTTTGGAGCTGACCCTCCCGCGGGTTGAAGAGGTCGTTTCAGGTGCACCTCCCTATTCCTCACCGGAAAGTCTCCGGCCTGGGAGATCCTGCAGCCAAGCAGGAAAGGGGGTCTTCTCTGGCAGCCAGTCTCTCTCCTGGCTCCTCTTAAGGCATGTCCTCTTTTCGAACGGCCGGGAGTGGCACCCTTTATTGGGAAACGCGCGCGCTGGGGGCCCGGGTGACTGGGGGGACCGGAGAGGCGCGCGGTTTGCCCACTTCTCTTGGTGGCATCTTGTGCGACCCAGCCCGTCCTCTCACGACTTCGATCATTACCGCTCCCACCCCCAACACGCACACTCCCCCCACCCGACCCCCAAGAGCCAGCGCGGCTTTAACATTAAACAAACGCAGCGAGCGCCTCTGAGCTGCGCTCTCGGCCGGGTCTGCTCGGCGGCGGCGGCGTTACAAATTGTAAATTTAAATTGCTCGCCGGATTCATTACCTCCCCTCTTTGATTTCAGCCAGCCGTGAAAAATTATACTGGTGTACCACTGAGAAACTGTTTTGCCGCAAAGAGCCTACGCCTAATCACTGGCTTTCTCCCTCCGACAAAAGTGTAATTATTTTGTTTGGGGTGTAAATATAGGCCGCGCCTCGCATACACACTCAGCGTCCCGCAGCGCCGCAGAGCACCGCCCGCCGCCGGAAGGAATCGGGCCCCCGAGTAGGAGCGGGCGTGAAGGCTGGGCCCCGCCGCCTGGAGGCGGGAGGAGAGCGGCTGGTGTGGCGCTCTGGCGAGAACCAGCGAGCCCAGCCTCTGCCCTCCGCAGTTCGGGTTTGCCCGAGGACTTCAGGACGGTGCGCTCCCAGGCGGGCCAGAGAGGACGCCGGCGGGGCGCAACGGTGCTCAAGCCTAGACATCCTGGCAGGGATGCGAGAGGGATGGCGGGGGTGGGAGTGGGGTGGGTGGAGTGGGAGTGGTGAATTTTCTGGGGAACCCTCGGGGATGGCCGGCTGAGAGCGACCCGGAGCCCAGGCAGGGAGAGTGTCCTGGCCTGCGTGGAACCCTGGGAGGCGGGGATGTCGTGGCTGGTGTGCCCCACTGGAGCTGGGCCGTGGACTGCTTGGTCTCCAGAACATCTCTGTGGGGCGCAGGGCCTTCCTGTCAGTTGAATCGTGCTCGGCTTAATTAACGGTCTTGTTAACTGGGCAGGCCCGACCCGGGACGTTTAATCAAAAAGGCAAGGAATTCCTCCTCTCCCTCCCTTCTCTCCTCCTTCCTTCCTTCCCTCCCTCCCTCCCTCCCTCCCTCCCCCCTTTCCTTTCCTTTCCTTTTCTTTCCTTTTCCCCTTCCTTTCTCCTTCCTCCCCTCTCCCTTCCCTCTTCTTCTCTTCTTTCTTTCTTCTTTCTTTCTTTCTTTCTTCTTTCTTTTTCTTTCTTTCTTTCTTTCTTTTCCTTCTTCCTTCCTTCCTCCTTCCTTCCTTCCTTCCTTCCTCCCTTCCCTCCCTCCCTTCTTCCTTCCTTCTTTGGAGAGCTGTAGAAAGTGTGAATTAAACAATGGCATCCCCCACCAAGTTACTCCCTGCCCAATCTTCCTCTGCATTCACCCCCAGCACTGAAAAGCAGGGCTCTGAGTCTAAACTTAACCCAGTCCAATATCTAGGCTGGAACTTTAAGGGGCCTGCCTGTGGGATCTGGCAGGGGTGGACCAACACTGAGTCAGACTTCTGGGGCTGTAGCATCAGGGGCCCCAGCTACTGGAAGTCCACTGGGCCTACTACCCCTAGGGGGACAGGCCCTGGACCTTGCGGTTGGAGCAAGTGGAGGGTTGGAGCAAGTGGAGATTGGGCAGTGGATGAGATCCAGCCTCCAAGTGAGTGTGTGAGCTGGTGAGTGCCGGCCAGCTCAGAGGTCCCTCTGGAGCTGCAGTGGGGCGTGGGTTTCCCTCCTTCCTTACTGCAAGCCCCTCTCCTGGAATGCACCCTTCCCCCAGAGGTCCCACACCTTGGGCTATCTGGCAAGCAAAAACAGGCTGCCTTCTCCTGCTAGGTGCTCCTTCTCCGGGCAAAACACACTCAGTTGCTGGGAGAGTGAAGTCTGGGGCTGATCCCCGGGGGCCAGAAGGGGACCTGGGAGAGACAGAAGGAAAGCAGCAAGCCCGTCCTCCAACCTGTGAGGGAAACCCTGACTTGTTTTGTTCTGAGAGGAAAGGCCCACACTTAGCACAGAGTGGCCCACCTCCCCAAGGGTGAAGGTTGGATTCCAGGCTGCCAGTGGCACCGGGTGAGCAGTGGGTCCCAGCTGAGCACTCATCACAGTCAGGCTTCTCTTCATCCTTGCATAGCTGGCTGGGCCTGGAGGCTGACCCTGGCCCTTCGGGATCTCAGGGCAGGCAATACTGGGGCGTGAGAGGCTGTAGTCTTGGCCCTCTGGCCCCACTGAGACTATCTGATGGTAGAGGCCATGAACCAGACCTTGGGAGCTATTTCTAAGAAGACACCTGCAGCCCCACTCCAGCTCTTGCGACCTAGGAAGAAGAGCTTTGCGGGGACCCTATCCTCCAAAATAAGGGTCCGCAGACTTTCTAACGATCTCCCTCCAACCAGCACAGCCATGTTTCAGTCTGCGTGTGCTTTCTCTTTCTTTTCTCTTGGCCTTTTTTTTCGCTATCAAGAGAACAGGCTCTCCCCTTCTCTCTCTCCATTCTCTCCCAGCCCCTCTCCCGCCCCTCCATATCCCACCTCCTTTTTGTTAGCCTAATATGGGTTCCTTTAGAATTGGCCCTACTTCGGCAGCCCCAGCTCTGTGTGTGTGTGTGTGTGTGCGCGCGCGCGCGTGTGTGTGTGCCTGCGCGTGTATTTCTCGCTTGCTAATGATTGTGTGTTGATAGAGTGATGCAGTGGCCTCATTAGCCTTTGTTTAGAAGGTGTTAAAAGGGAAATCTGCATCGGGAAGCGGCGGTTTACACAGCAGCCCGGCTGAACAGCGCGAGGCAAGGGGCTGGGGGGCGGGGACAGTGCCCACCCCCCAGCGCCCACCCTTCCCCCAGGCGCCCTCCGCCTCGGACCCCGGGAGGCAGGAGGGGTCCGGGGAAAACGACCCCAGCTCCTTCCTCCCAAGGCGAGTATGTTTACCCTGCTGGGCACCCTTCTGCTCCACGGGGACCGCTGCGGGATCGCGCTCTCTAAAACTCCTCTGAGCTGCCGCGCAGTGCGCGGCGGCCTTTTCCGCCAGGTTTCTTGGGGAGGGGGAAGGGGAGGACAGAGTGCCGTTTCGAAAAAAATTCCAGGGATGTTTTTGAGGGTGGGGTGTGAGATATCTTATTTTAGAGGCAAATACAAATGAGTCCGCAGAAACTGGGGTCTTTCGGATGGTTGGTTGGGGATGAGCTCCCTGTACCCCGATGCCCATGTGGGGTCCCCAGGCTTTAGGGAACCTGCGAAGAGGTCTCTTTCTTTCCTCCTAAGGCATTGGCAGACCGCCACAGGAAGAGCCTTCCGTGCGTGGGCAGGGGTTGGAGAGGGTTCATTCTTAAACTTACTCTCTCAGGTCTACCCCTACCCTAGCGCCCCACTTCGGGAACAAATTCCGTGAGAATAAAATCATAGCTAGGCTGGCCTACTTCCCTAAAGCTTGGTGGAAGCGAGTAACTTTATTGAGTCTTGGCTAGAGGGTGTGTGTTTGTGTGTGTGTGCTGTGTTTGTTTACGTATGTGTGTGGGATTTGGCGAGTGAGCTTCGTGCACGGCATTTTTCACCCTCTGGCAGAAGCCAGATTTCGAGCAGGGTTGAACGTGAGAAGAATTCCTTTTATCCTGGCTCCTACGAAAGGAACCAGAAAAAAAATAACACACATTTTGAGCAGCCTCTGTGGGTGCAGCTTGTTGAACTCGGAGCCAGACGCTTTTCCTGGCGAAAGGGAGAAAAAACGCCGCCGAAACGGTGCGGAGGGTTGGGGAGTATAGGTTTTGATTGTAACATAATTCAGCAAGCTTTTTTGTTTTTTATTTTTCCCAGGACACGGTTGCGTCGGAAGAAACGTTTTCTAATCTTTCTAGCTCCCTGGATTTGAGGTTGCGGGTCTTGGGGCGAGGCTTAGCTGGTCTGGGGGTCCTTGCGTGTCCACAGCCCCGGATACGCACCCGCGAAACGTTCTGCATCGCCGCTTTTTTTTTTTTTTTCTTCTTTTTTTTGGTCGAAGGCGAGGCGTTGTTTGGGGACAGATCGCGGCCGGCTGGGGCCTTGGGCAGTGACAGTGAAACGAATTCCAAACCCATTCTGAACTCGCCATGGCCCTCTCCTGCCCCCCAACACCCACCCAAACACCGTGTAGGCAGAAACGAGGCTCCCTGTGAAACCGAGTTAAAATCGGCAGCTGAGATGCGGTGGGATGGTATCATAGCCGAGTTCGGGGGATGCGGGGAGAGAATAGAAAATTCTCCATCGTTCTGCTCTGCTCTCTCTTTCTTTCTTCCCTAAGCAGATTTGCGGGAGAAAGCAGGGGTGAGCCACGGTGGCTGCCCGGCTGCGCACCGGCGCCGGAGTTTGGACCAAGACAAAGACAGGAGCTGTCCGCGGTGCTGAATCGGCGGCGCCGCCGCCGGAGCAAGAGGGCTTCTGTAACCAGCCCTCCGCTCATTCACTCCCCGTCCTTCTAACTCCCCTTCGCTGTGTGACTCTTGCCTTCCCCTGAATTTATTTCCCTTTCGGGGGGCTCACCTTAGAACCTGCGCCCTGTACACAGGTGTATATACATATATCAAAGAACAAAACGATTGATTGAAAACGGTGTCTTCTCCTTTCTTCCCAAATAAATGATGTTAGAAAGGTTTATTTTAACTGTACTCTAAAATGGAGAGAAACGGACATTTCCACTCCTAAATAAATGGAAATTCGTGTTAAAAACAATGTAACTAACCTATAACAAATGCCAAGAATCTGCCCTCTGATTTATTCCGATAAAGAGGCAAGGGGTTTAGAAATTTTAGTTTCGGGAATATCATATCCCTGGCATCTTAACTTCTTGGGTAGAAAAAATAAGAGCTGGAGGTGGGGGGGATTGATGGTGAACAGACTAAGGCATCTGCCTACGTGAAGAAAGATGGCTTGTGAAGGCCAAAGTGATGGACATGAAGTTGACTTAACCCTTTGAGACAGAGATGAGATCTGTAAGGATGTCAATCTTCAGGATCAGCAGTAAGAGGGAAGTGATTCCTTTGGAAAGTTTGGGTACAAAAGAGTTAATCTGGTGCTTAATTTTCTAAATGTTCATGATGTTACCTAGACACCTGGCATGGTGCATAACCAAATGTGTTCCTCTGTTCAAATTAGTATGCAGTACTTGCCTAAATAAGTATGTGCAGGGTAGAAAAAAAATCACATTTTCCCTCCCTCGTGAGGGAGCACCCATTTTAGTGCACGGAGAGCTGTGTATGTTTCCTCTGGCATCTCATAGATACACTGTCTCCCAGAGAGCCCAGATGCTTTAGGTCCACATCTTCATTTTTGTCTTCTCAGCACCCTCCAGGCCTCCCCACTACAGGGGTGTCAGCTATGTCCAGTTGTTAGTATTGCCGATACATATGAAGGGGGAGGGGTACTTATAAGTCCAGTGGAATACAATAACTCCAGCTCCCTACCTGAACATTGTAGGGCTAATTTGCCCATAAAAGCAGAGGAACCAGAATTCTCAAACCCAAAGGATTTGCAATAAAGGGTTATATCTTTGGGTTAGGGGAGTGAGACTCCAGTTTCTCCAGACCCTAACTCTTATCTTCTCACTTAAACCCCCTTAGATCTTTAATTAGGACCAAGGTGGTCACTCTTTTGGACCATGCACCTCTATCCCTCTCAGAATACAGAGCCACATGGTGCTGGGAGAGACGTCTTAACCTTGGGTGTCTCTCAAACAAAAAGGATAAATTTTGTTTAAAAGCCATTTATTTAGTGATCATTCTGTGCATCTGGTTCCTTGATCTTCATTGCAAATCTAAAAATTAGTAGATATATATCATGGTGCTATTTTATGGGTGAGGAAACTGAGGCCCAGAAATGCTTATTAAGTTGCTTATAGGTATGCTGTGAAGGCCTGTGATTCTAACCCAGATCTCACTGGCTTTGGAGACTGTGCTTATTCTAATAACTCATGGTATTAGAGCCACACAGATGGTTACATTGTGGTTACAATGGTGTATATATATATTTTTTAGCACAGTTCCATTGAATTCCCTGGACCTCATGGCCTGTGGTCTAGACTTGAATTTAGCTTAAGTCCTAAATTTGAAAAGAAGGAGTGAAAATGGTGAGGACAGAGGCTCTCATTTCATGTGGGTTGGGTGGGCATTTCACAGAATGGGACCAGCTTAATGTGAAAATCTCTTGGACTCACACTTAGGAGTCATCCTTGATTTCCCCTTTCTCTCCTGCCTCACATACAATCCACCAGCAAGTTCAGTTAGCTCTGCCTCCAAAATATATTCCAACCCATCTAATTCTCATCTTCTCCTCCATTATTACCCCGGTGCAAGCCACCACCATCTCATCTGTTTTATAGCAGTAGCCTCCTGACCGGGCTCCCTGATTCTTCTATCCTTGCCCTCGTCTGCAATCTACTCTCCACACTATAACTAAACTTATATTTTAAAATCATAAATCAGGTTGTGTCATTCTGCTTTTAACCCTCCAACAACTCCCCATTCTACTTAGAATAAAATCCATACTCCTCACCCTGGTCTGCAGGGCTCCTTGTGATTGGTTTTTGCTCACCTCGCCCCCACCCCTGCTGTGGCTCACACAGACCTAGTTTTTCTCACCTCAAGACCTTTGCACTTGGCTTCCCCTCTGCCCTCAGATTCTTACACGGTTGGCTCCCTTTTGTCATTTAGATCGCAGCTCAAATGTCAACTCTTCAAAGAAACCTCTCCTGATCACCTTGTCTAAAAGCACCCCATCCCCGGTCACTGTCTAGCCCTCCTCTCTGTCTATTTTCTTTGTAGCTTTTATCAATATCTAGAATTATTCTATTTATATGTTTAGGTGTATATTGTCTGTATTTCTTAATAAAATATCAGTTCCATGAGGGCAGAGAGACCGTGTTTGTCTTGCTCACTGTTGAATCCCCAGTGCCTAGCTCAGTACCTGGAACCATAGTTGTTCAATACATATTTGTTGACTGAATGAATAATGAATGAATACATAGAGAGAGCTACAGAAGTGAATGGAGATGGATGGGCAGAGCTGAGACAAGACTGAACTTTATTTGCCCATCTTCTGAGGTCTGCAAATGGAGCAGCTGGATGGGTGGGTTTCCAGTTTGGAAAGAGGATGAAAGAAAAGCTTGTCCAAGGACCCCAAGAGAGTGCAGTCATTGGGTGGATTCTTCAGACTAGATACAGAATCACATTGGGGTGGAGAAGCAGGTCTGTGGCCTCAGAGCGTGATTTTAATTGTTCTTGCTGGATCTGAAATCTTCACTTGGTTACAAAAAAAAAAAAAAGACAAGAAAAAAAAGGGGGTGATAGTGGAAAACACAATGAATCAAGAAGACATCTAAATTACACATTTTTTGGAAAGGTTACCAGTCCCATCTGTGGGGGAGCTGATGGAGTATAGTGTTAACACCCAGACTCTGGGACCCGGTGCTCCTAGGTTGGAATCTGGCTTCATCACTTACCAGCTGTGCAACAGAGGGCAAGTCAGTTAGCTTCTTTGTGCCTCAGTTTCCACATTTGACGGATGGGGATAAAAGTGTATACTTGTTTTTATGGCAGCCATCACATAAAAAAGGTGTATGTCTGTCTCAGAGAGTAGCCACGAGGGATTGTTTCAGTCTGTTTTATTTGTGTTAGAGCCTTGTATAGGAGAAAAAAAGGAAGCAGAGCAGTAAGAGATGAGGGAAGGCAATGGAGCAAAGAGGCTGAGATGCAAAGGGGAAAAGATGAGACTTACTGTTTAAGAGCTCATCTCCTTCAAGAGCTCTTCTCTTACCTGTGGAGGTAGAAGAGGGCTCTGACGTTAGAGGAGCTGGCTCAGAGTCCCAATAGCTCCCATGCTAACCTGCTCATGAATGGCAGGTGGGAATGCCCAGCCTCCCTGAATCTCAGTCTCCTAATCTGTTAAATGGGGCAGTAATGGTGCCTGCCTTAGAGAGTTACTGGGATCATTTAGGGAGATGATGTTTGGGAAACTGGGAAGCACCTGCACAGTAGCTGGTGTTACTGGGCCTTGTTTGGGGGTGACTTTCTTTATTCTTTACAAAAAGAAGGTTTTTTTTTTTTTTTTTTCCAGGTGAAAGTAAGTGCATTCATTTGGTTGGAACTTGAAATAGCTAGAGAAAGAAGGTGAGGGTTATCTTCTTGGAGAGAGAGGTATAGAGAGCTATGTACTTGGAGTTATGAAAGGACCTTTCAATATCCAGTCCCAGGGCTGGGGCTGGCCTGCCTTCACACAGAGCTCATTCCCATAGGTTTTATCTGAGCCACTGTCACCCTGCAGGGGAGCTTTCCTGTACATAACAGAAGCATTCTGCAAAGACGTGTGTCCATTGCACGTCTCCTACCCTTTACCCCTTGAACAAAACTCAGTAATACTGAGCCCTACTATGGGAAAGGGCTTGTGCTGGTACTGGGGGATGGTGTTTATAAAGGTAACTTAGAAACGTGCAAAACATTCTCCTTAATTTGTTCATTTGGTAAACATGTATTGGACACCTACTATGTGTACCAGGGAATGTACTAGAGGCTGCAGAAACCACTGTGAATGAGCACCTCCCACCCCCTACAAGCTGCTCATAGCCTAGCAGAGGAGACCTACACATCAACACAAATTTCTGTACATCTATACGTTACTATGGATATCAGAGGAAGAAGGGCTGTTTATTCATTTATTCACCAAAAAGTGTATGAACCTGGGTGCCTTTGGTTCAGTTATTCACTCTGAGGCTTATTTTCCTCATTTGTCAACCAGAAAAAATAATAATGATAAAAGAAACTAATAACCTCATGGAGTTGTTGGGAGGATTAAATGAGAAGACAAATGTAAGGCGCTTAGCACAGTGCGTGGCACAAGGCAAATGCCCAACTTATGATGGTTTCAATTAATTATTAGTGATGAAATATTAAGTAATAGCAATAACATTACAGACTTGTTGAATAGTTATTTGGAATGGATGCATGAAAGTGCCTTGTCTACAAAAAGCAATCAATACGTATTTACAGAATGAAATTCTGCTCTTATTAAGAAAAATAGGAAGGGGTGTGCCTCCGTGTGAAGGAGGAGGATTTGAGAGCTTCCTGGATCAGATCTCCAGGGATACTAATGTGATCTATTCAGGGTTAAAAAAAGTCCTTTTCTCCCCCTAAAGCCAGCAGGTACTCTGCCTTTCCTGTCTCTTCTCTTTCACCTTCTACCCACCGCTGTTAACCTATGTGTCTCTTTCCCCTTCCTGTGCCCTCCTCTTTTGGGAAGCTGCCTTTACACCAGTGATTCTCACTGGGAGAGTAGGAAAAGGAATTTTGTTTCCCAAGGAACATTTGGCAATGCCTACAGACATGTTTGGTTGACGCAATTGAGTGGCGATGCTACGTAGATAGAGGCCAGGGATGCTGCTCAACACCCTACAATATTCAGAAGGGTGCCCCGCTCCTCCTGCAGCCCCAGAATTACTCAGCTCGAAATGTCAATAGCGCAGAGGTGAAGATAAGCTGCCTCACATCCTGTGGCTGGTAAGAAGCCCTGGTTCCCCTGCCCAGTCCCACTGAACTTCCCTCCGGGAAGGGGGCGTATCACTGCCAACCAGGCCCCGCCCACTCCCCCTGAGCCAATGGGGATCCCTGGCTGGTCAGTGCTCCAGGGCCAGAGGCTGCTTGGGCTTTTCCAAGAGGGCTCTCTCCTGGTGGGCAAATGTGAAAACCTCTCAGAGCCTGTTTGTCTTTCTCCCTCTTTCTAGGAGGCTTTGGCATTTCTGAGGTCCTGAGGAAACCAGACCTCAGAATCTCAAAAGGTGCCATTGGGTCCCTCTCTGGAGAGCGCTGATCCAGCTATTTTGCACATAGCTCTCAGCCTGGCCAAGTTCCCTGTGGAGTCTGCAGGCGTGGTGTGCGCAGAGGTGGCCAGGCGGTCCGGGACCAGATGATTGTAAAGTCTGAGAGGCAGTACAAGTCCTTCTGGTCTAAAATATGTCCCCTTCCGATCTGTTTCGGTGCAAGGCATCTCCACCATTAGCATCACTTCTTGGGTGCTCTTGGGAAGGTAAGCAGCAGTGACCACTTGTCTGGAGATTGCATGCGCCGGACACTGTGCAAAGCGCTTCCCATGTGTCATCAGCATAGGCGCTGTTATTCCACCCATTTCACAGATGAAGAAACTGAGGTGCAGAGAGGTTGAGCAACTCTTCCAGGATTTCACAACCAGTCATTAGCAAAGCCAAGATTGAATCCAGAGCTGTGGATGGTAACTAACCAGTACCTTCTTCCAAAAGGGATGTTTTTATTAGATGAATGCTATGTTGCCTAAATAGGCCACTCCCTTGCTGTGTGAACTTGGAGGAATCGCTCTACCTCTCTGTGAAGTGGAGATCATGGATCAGCAACCCTGACCCTGCGATGGCTTGATTAGGATATTGATCAGTTTATTTGAAATGATCATTGTTCTCCCTTTCCCTGTCCCCTTTACTGGATGAGAGGAGTGATCCCTTTAAGGCAAATTCTGACAGCCTAAATCTCAAGTCCTTCTTTCCATCTTCACTCCTACCCTACAGGCATCTGAAGCCCAGAGATTGGAATTTGACTGCCTTGGTGTTTTACACATGGTGACGAAGAGGGAGGGGATAGAAACCCAGGTAAGTAAAGAGCAACCCAGGGCTGTGGGGATTATTTAGTCAATGGCTTGTTTTTTCCTTCCTTAAAATATTTCTCCTGTCCACTTCATTACCTGAGGTCAGGAGTTCAAGACCAGCTTGGCCAACATGAAGAAACCCCATCTCTACTAAAAATACAAAAATTAGCTGGGTGTGGTGGCACATGCCTATAGTCCCAGCTACTCGGGAGGCTGAGGTGGGAGCATCACTTGAATCCGGGAGGTGGAGGCTTCAGTGACCCGAGATTGCACCATTGCACTCCCGCCTGGGCAACAGAGCAAGAATCTATCTCTAAAAGAAAAAGAATCAAACTGAATCAGCAGGTATTTGTTGAGCCTCAAGACACTTGGTGAAGGGTGGGAAGCAGAAAGATGCATCAGACCCAGTTCTTGCCCCAGGAGTTCAATGGGGAAGATTAAATATGAAACCAGGAAAAGATACGAAATGACCCAAAGAAGGGAGTTTGCAGTTCCAACCAGGCTCAGTGGTGCACATAAATAGAGTGACTGCTGATTGTACAGGTTCCCTGGAAACATCGAGAAGTGGGAGGAGAGGAGGAATTCTGGTTTCTGCTCTAGTGAAAATGCACAGACCTGCTCCTTCCTAGCTGTGAGACTGTGGGCAGGTCACTGGACTTCTACACTCTGCAGGGATTTTCTATTCTGCAACCCTCACTGCCTCAGAGGTGAATTTGGAGAGAGTAGGTAGAAAGAACATCAACCAGTGTCAGGGACTAGCCACACTCAGCATTAGGAGGCCTGGTTCTGCCCTGGGGCTTACTGCGTGGCTTTTGGAAAGTTCCTAAACCTCTCTGTTCCACCCTTCAATCTGTGAATTAGGAGTTGCCAGCCCAACTTACATTGGCCAGAGCTTCCTGGAACACTATATTAGAGCCATCCGAAGTGTAATGACTGGTATTTGGCAGACATAGAGTCTTGTTTCCTTCTGAGGGCAAACTGATCATGAAGAGGAGCCACTCAGAGACCACCTCTTTTCCAGGAATGTGGAGCCAAGGTGGGAACCAAAGGGAGGGTTTGGTGGAGTTGGCCCATGGGAATTGAGGGTTGTTCTCTGTCTCTCTCCTTACCTGGAGCTTAGAGCAAGCAGACATGGAAACCTCACCCATAAATAAATAAATAGATGTCCCCCGAAGGAGGGCTTTTGTGTACAGAGAGAACTCAGTCAAGGGTCAACCAACAAACATCTATTAGGAGAAAAATACATGTCAAGCATTGAGTGCAGCTTGCTGTGGATGCAAAGATGTTGGAGATTCTTGTCTTCAAGATCTCATAGCTTAAGGAGACACCACCCATGACCTGGCTCCTGAGTGTCAGCTCTATCTACCCAACTTCACCGAACAGATTACAGGGGGGCCTGCAGACCCCTCAAACTTGGTGTTATCAATGCTGAATCATCACTTTCCCTCCCTACACCTGCTGCCTCTGTGGCCACTGTCATGTGCTCAGCTGCCTGGGCCAGAAACCCTGCTGACTCCTTCTCTCTCACCGCACCTCGGATCCATCCCAAATCCTATCGATTCCCTCTCTTTCACGTCTCTCACCTACTCATAGTCATGCCTCAGTTAAGGCTAAAGCCATCTCTTGCCACGACATTTTGTTCTCACCCTTTCTCTTCCAATCCATTCTTCCTGCCCCAGCCAGAGTGATTTTGTTGCAGAACAAAACTGACTAGGTCACTTGTGTGCTTATAACCTGCTCCCTTGTTGTTGTCAGGATAAAATCCCAACCCCATAGTTGGTTTCCAAGCCCCTGTCCCCTTCCTTTATATCATCTCTTGTGTCTTTTCTCCCCCAGTTTTCTATCGTTTGACTGCATTCTCCAGTGTTTTCACTTTCTTCTGAGTCTGTTGTTCCTTCGATCTTAACTATTCTTCCTCCCACTTCCACCTACCTATCTTGCCTTTTGGGTCTTCTCTAAGATGAATCCCCTTTAGGAAACCTTCCATACCCCCATAGCTCAGTTGTCTATTTCCCAACAGGGCGCTGAGCTCACGGAGGCCTGGGGCTGGCCTCTACCCACCCCTTCTATCAGCATCTAGCCCAGTGTCTGGTTTATAGCAGATGCTCAATAAATAACCAGGGGATGAGTTAATGCAAGCGTCCAATAACCAGTGACCTAGGCATTTTTAGGAGATGGGGAGATCTGTGAAGTTTTTGTGGGGATTTAGGGTTTCTTTGCGGGGGTCCAGCTTGACTGAGGCACATTTGATGTAGAATAAACTGCATATATTTAAAGTGTACAATTTGATGAGTTTTGACATGTACATGCCTGAAAAACTATCAAGGTACACACCTGACACCTTCCCAAAGTCACCTCTTGTCCCTTAATAATCCCTTCTTCCTTCTCCCTGCCTCCACCTCTGGGCAACCACTGATCTGTCTCCTGTCACTATGGATTAGTTTGCATTTTCTAAACTTTTATAGAAATGGAATCATTCTGCACGCATTATTTCATGTCTGGCTTCTTTTTCTCAGGTTTTGGCCTGAACTAAGACAGGGCCCTGGGTAGGTGAGAGGTGTGAAAGAGAGGGAATCAACAGGATTTGAGATGGATCCAAGGTGTAGTGACAGGGAAGGGACCAGCAGTGTTCCTGGCTCAGAGTTGGTTCTGAGCTATGTAATGAAGGATGGGATATGATTAGACAGGAAGCAGAGGGCATTCTTGTGAGAAGAGAACAATGTGACAAATCCAAAAGTAGAAAACTTTGAGGTAACTAGACCAGACTGTCGTTCTTTCACTCAACAAATATTTATTGAGCTCCAACTATGTGCTAGGCATTCTGCTAGGGACAGGGCTGGAGTGACATGCTGGGGATCTTCTTTTTGCTTCCCTACATCTGCTTCCTGACCTTTCTCTGCCTGGTCTGGGAGGTTGACCCATTTGGATAGCATCCATGGGCTCTCCTTTCACTGGCTTCCCACTGGGCTTGGCCAATGGACATTCCTGGTGTGTTGGAAGCTATTCCTCTGGCCGCAGCTCCTGTCCAGTGACTCTCTACTGCATGACATCACCCTTCCAGTGCTTCTCTGGGCAAAGCTGGGGCTCACTTCTTGAAGGCTTGGTAGAAAGCACCAGAAAATCACCTGAGGGTGGAGACAGGTTTTCTGGAACCCTTTCTTCAGCATCCCAGGGTGGCAATGGTGTGAGTAGCTGGGAGTCTCCTTGGATGACACACAGGGACTCATGGCCTCCTTTGTTTAATCTCCAAACCGGACTCACCCCAAAGCCTTCCCACAGAGGAAATGCACCTTCAGGGTTTCTGGGACTGAGGTCCCAGCCCTGCCTGCAGGAACAATTCCCAAATGGTCAGAAAGAGATTTTCTTTCTTTCTTTCTTTCTTTCTTTCTTTCTTTCTTTCTTTCTTTCTTTCCTTTCTTTCTTTCTTTCGTTCTTTCTCTTTCTTTTTCTTTCCTTCTCTCTCTTTCACCCTTCCTTCCTTCCCTCCTTCCTTCCTTCTTCCTTCTTCCTTCCTTCTTCCTTCCTTCTTCCTTCCTTCTTTCCTTCCTTCCTTCCTGTCTTTTCTTTCCTTCTTTCTCTTTCTTTTTCTTCACTGCAGCCTCCACCTCCAGGGTTCAAGTGATCCTCCCACATCAGCCTCCTGAGTAGGTGGGACTACAGGTGTGCGCCACCACACCCAGTTAATTTTGTTTATTTTTTGTAGAGACAAGGTTTTACCATGTTACTCAGGCTGATCTTGAACTCTTGGGTTCATAGTAATCCGCCCACCTTGGCTTCCCAAAGTGCTGGGATTATAGGCATGAGCCACCACACCCGACCAATAGAAAAAGATTTCCAAACTTAGCCTCAGTCCTCTTTTGATCCGTATACTTCTCCCAACAACACAGCTAGGGTTTGGAGCTGAAAAACCTTGAATGGTAAGTGACAGAATCTCACTCTGTCTTTTGCAGAGCCACGTGCTAGGTTGGTTGGGCTGGTCTGCAGCTTATCTTAAAGATGGCCCCACAGGGCCTGTGATCCTCCTGTTGGACCTAGTGAAGATGGATGTGAATTTGCTTTTCTTCTTTGCAAACAGACCATAAGCATCCTGAAGTCCCTTCATCTCCACTCTTTAACTCCTCATTACTTAATATCTTTCTTTTTTATTCTTTGTTTTCTAGAGACATGATCTCACTCTGCCAGCCAGGCGGGAGTACAGTGGCAGGATCAGAGCTCCCTGCAGTTGCTGCTCTATGGACTTTAGTGGTCCTTCTGCCTCAGCCTCTTGAATAGCTGGGACCACAAGTGTGCGCTACCACACCTGGATACTTTTAAAAATTATTTGTAGAGATGGGGTCTCACTATGTTGCCCAGGCTGGTCTCAAACTCCTGGGCTCAAGCAATCCTCCTGCCTTGGCTTCCCAAAGTTCTGGGATTACAGGCATAAACCACCACATCCAGCTTACTTAATATCTTTCTGGACCATGAAAACACTCGTTTTTATTTTTGGGGAGTGGTGTGCTGTGGGAGGTGGAAGCTCTCCCCTAAGCAGCCCTTGCTTTGAATAGGGTTGCTTCTTAGATACTTTTCTGCCTGAATACGGAAGAAATCCAAGCTCATGGAGGAACATTTTGGAGATGAAGCCAGTTGTCAAAGAATAATAAACGAGAGGTGTCCAATCTGGAGCAGGCTTCCTTCCATTAAATCCTGGTCCTTCCTGGATAGCAGTGGTGAAACTTACAAATGGGAATTATTGAAGGGCTTGGGGAGGGACTGTCTGAAGACTTGAAGGCTTTTGAGTCTCTGAGGGGCTGCTATTTGATGGAGGAATTAGGTCTGTTTGGAGAGGCCTGGAAGGTTGAAAAAGGGCCTTTGGATGGAAGCTCTGGGGAGGCAGATTTGACAACTACAGAAGGTCAACCCTGCCAATGGTTAGGGCTGTTGAAAAGGGGATGAGCCTCGCCATCACTGGGGATATGCAGGAAATGGCTGATGGGGTACAGAGGGCATTTCTAAGGGAGATTGGACCAGGCCACCAGTTCCCAACTGCCCTCAGACTGGATGCATTAGAATCACCAAAGCTCTTGCTAAAAACCCAGATTCATTCATTCATGGATACGGCTGATGTCTACTAAGCACCTGCTACATGTCAGGCAGTGGGCTAGGCAGCGAGGCCACCATGCTGCTGAGACAGATGAGACCCTCACTCTCACGTGACTTATGTTCTAGCTGGGGAGACAGAAAATGGACAAGACACAAATAAGGTCACTTTGTACTGTGATGAGGGCCCAACACAGATAATAGGATGGACGTGACAGGGACTGGGGGACATCATTTATATTTAAGACCTAGGAGGTGACTTTTTTTTCTTGAGATAGGGTTTGATATGGTTTGGCTGTGTCCCCATTCAAATCTCAACTTGAATCATACCTCCCAGAATTCCCACATGTTGTGGAAGGTACCCAGGGGGAGGTAATTGAATCATGGGGGCTGGTCTTTCCCATGCTATTCTTATGATAGTGAATAAGTCTCACGAGATATGATGGGCTTCTCAGGGATTTCCACTTTTGCTTCTTTCTCATTTTTCTCTTGCCGCCACCATGTAAGAAGTGCCTTTTTCTTCCTGCCATGGTTCTGAGGCCTCCCCAGCCACGTGGAACTGTAAGTCCAATTAAACCTCTTTTTCTTCCCAGTCCCGGGTATGTCTTTATTAGCAATGTGAAAATGGACTAATACAGTAAATTGGTACCAGCAGAATGGTAGAATGGAGTGCTGCTGAAAAGATACCCCAAAATGTGGAAGTGACTTTGGAACTGGGTAACAGGCAGAGATTGGAACAGTTTGGAGGGCTCAGAAGAAGACAGGAAAATGTGGGAAAGTTTGGAACCTCCCAATGACTTGTTGAATGGTTTTGACAAAAATGCTGATAGTGATATGAACAATAAGGTCCAGGCTGAGGTGGTCTCAGATGGAGATGAGGAACTTGTTGGGAACTAGAGCAAAGGTGACTGTTTCTATGTTTTAGCAAAGAGACTGGTGGCATTTTGACCCTGCCCTGGAGATTTGTGAAACTTTGAACTTGAGAGAGATGTTTTAGGGTATCTGGTGGAAGAAATTTCTAAGCAGCAAAGCATTCAAAATGTGACTTGGGTGTGTTAAAATCATTCTGTTTTAAAAAGGAAATGGAGCATAAAAGTTCAGAAAATTTGCAGCCTGATGATGCAGTAGAAAAGAAAAACCCATTTCCTGGGGAGAAATTCAAGCCAGTTGCAGAAATGTGCAAAGGTAGCAAGGATCCTAACGTTAATCCCAAAGACCATGAAGGAAATGTCTCCAGGCCATGTCAGAGAACTTCACAGCAGCCCCTCCCATCACAGGCCCAGAGGCCCAGGAGGAAAAAGTGGTTTCGTGGGCTGGGCCCAGGATCCCTGTGCTGTGTGCAGTCTAGGGACTTGGTGACCTGTGTCCCAGCCATTCCAGCCGTGGCTCAAAGGGGCCAATGTACAGCTCGGGCCATGGCTTCAGAGGGTGGAAGTCCCATGCCTTGGCAGCTTCCATGAGGTGTTGAGCCTGTGGGTGCACAGAAGTCAAGAACTGAGGTTTTGGAACTTCTGCCTAGATTTCAGAAGATGTGTGGAAATGCCTGGATGCCCAGGCAAAAGTTTGCAGCAGGGACAGGGCTCTCATGGAGAACCTCTGCTAGGGTAGTGTGGAAGGGAAATATGGGGTGGGAGCCACCACACAGAGTCCCTACTGGGGCACTGCCTAGTGGAGCTGTGAGAAGAGGGCCACTGTCCTCTAGACCCCAGAATGGTAGATCCACTGACAGCTTGCACCATGAACCTGGAAAAACCACAGACGCTCAATGCCAGCCCATGAAAGCAGCTGGGAGGGGGGCTGTACTCTGCAAAGCCACAGAGGTGGAGCTGTCCAAGACCATGGAATCCCACCTCTTGCATCAGCATGGCCTGGATGTGAGACATGGAGTCAAAGGAAATCATTTTGGAGCTTTAAAATTTGACTGTCTTTCTGGATTTTGGACTTGCATGGGCCCTGTAACCCCTTTGTTTTGGCCAATGTCTCCCATTTGAAATGGCTGTATTTACCCAATGCCTGTACTTCCATTGTATCTAGGAATTAACTAGCTTGCTTTCGATTTTACAGTCTCAAGGGTGGAAGGGACTTCCCTTGTCTCAAATGAGACTTTGGACTGTGGACTTTTAGGTTAATGCTGAAATGAGTTAAGACTTTGGGGGACTGTTGGGAAGGCATGATTGGTTTTGAAATGTGAGGACATGAGATTTGGAGGGGCCAGGGGTGGAATGATATGGTTTGACTGTGTCCCCATTCAAATCTCAACTTGAATTGTATCTCCCAGAATTCCCACCTTGTTGTGGGAGGGACCCGGGGGAGGTAACTGAATCCTGGAGACTGATCTTTCCCTTGCTAGTTTCATGATAGTGAATAAGTCTCATGAGATCTGATGGATTTATCAGGGGTTTCCACTTTTGCTTCCTCCTCATTTTTCTCTTGCCACCGCCATGTAAGAAGTGCCTTTTGCCTCCTGCCATGATTCTGAGGCCTCCCCAGTCATGTGGAACTGTAAATCCAATTAAACCTTTTTTCTTCCTAATCTTGGATATCTCTTTATCAGCAGCATGAAAATGGACTAATACAGCGTTTCACTTCTGTTGCCTAGGCTGGAGTTCAGTGACATGATCACAGCTCACTGTAGCCTTGAATTCCTGGGCTTAGGTGATCCTCCTGCCTCAGCCTCCTGAGTAGCTGGGACTATAGACATTCACCATCAGGCCTGGCTGATTTTTTAAAAAAAATTTTTAGTAGAGATGGCATTTTGCCATGTTGCCCAGCCCAGGCTGAGTCTTGAACTTCTGGCCTCGAGCGATTCACATGCCTCAGCTTCCCAAAGTGCTGGAATTACAGGTGTGAACCACTGCACCTGAGCTTTAAGCTGAGACCAGGATGACATCAACAAGCCAGCCTTGGTAAGATCCAGGGAGAGTGCTCCTGATAGAAGAAATGGTTGTGGTTGACAGAAGGGGAATGTGTTGGAGGATTGGGGTCTGATCACGTGGGGTGTTGCGGGGAATCATGAGGGGCCTGGATTCTATTTGTCTGCAGTAGATTCATCAGAACCCCCAGGAGATAGTGGGGCCAGAGAATCCACTTTTCAAATCAGTTTTCCTGGAGATTCTGATATGCAGTCAGCTTCGAGACTCTCTAGATAAGAGGAGCTTTGGGGCATTCTCTAATGCCAGCTGTCTCTCTCTTGTTCACTACTCCTTGTCCCCAAGGCAGCCTGCCTTTCTGGAATGAGGACAGGAGAAAGCTTGAGGCAATCTGGAATATTTTCATTGTTGTCTTCTCATCTCCCATTCCCTGCCTTTGCTAATTCTTCTAGGAAAGGCTTTTAAAATAGGGGAAGGGCATGAAATGAGAAATGAAGAAGGCTCGTGCGTCCCACTTCTTCTGGCTGGAGGTTTGAGAATTACTTTCCTACAAAGCAGTAAGGGGCAATGTGCTTCTCTTTGTGAGTGAGAACCTGGACAAGGAAGTGTCAGGACTGGCTGGTATCAAATGCAAATATGGGGCCCCTTGCTTGACTGTTATTAAGAGTTTCAAGATGGTGGCAGTGGAGCATTAAAGCCAGGTATGGGGGCCTTCTGAAGTAAGCCCTGTGCGACTATGCAGGCTGTGCACCTAGGAAGCCGGTCCTGGAGGGAGGAGACAGCATGCAGGGTGACATGGGAAGAGAAGAAGAAGAGAGGTGAGGTGGGCGGGTCACCTGAGGTCAGGAGTTCAAGACCAGCCTGGCCAACATGGTGAAACCCGTATCTACTAAAATAGAAAAATTAGCCAGGTATGGTGGTATATGCCTGTAATCTCAGCTACTCAGGAGGCCAAGGCACAAGAATCATTTTAACCTGGGAGGTGGAGTTGCAGTGAGCTGAGATTGCGCCACCACTCCAGCCTGGGCATCAGAGCAGGACTCTGTCTCAAAAAACAAAAACAAAACCAAAACCCACATAAAAGCAAAACAAAAAAGGCCTCACACAGTTACCTTGGTGAATTATGGCTCCTGGAGGGCTTTCTGCTACCAGGCATGGAGGCAGCCCTTAACTTACCTTATCCCAATTCATCCTCCCAACAACCCCTGGGGTAGGTGCCATTATGATCTCAGCTCAACAGAAGAGGAAACTGAGGCCCAGAGAGCTGAGGTCACAATCCCAAGGTCACAGAGCTAGGGGTGGGGCAAATCTGCAATTTGAACACAGGTTCCCAGACCCAGAGCCCTCACTCCAAGCCACTATTCTACTCCTAAAGTCCCCAAAGCCAGACTGGCACAGGGAAGGTGTAGAGGCCAACGTCCTGGGCTGGAGTCCTTGCTCTCATGGTGTCACTGAAACACCTTGGGTACATTGTGCTCTGACTGTTATGGTTGTGAGCCCAGAAAAAGGCAGCGACTTCCTCTTGGCCTCTCTGCTGCCGTCCTTGCCCCTTCTGGGCTAATCTCTATCCAGCAGTGATTATTACTACTATTATTTTTGAGACAGGGTCTCACTCTGTCCCCAGGGTCGAGTGCAGTGGTGTGATCATGGCTCACTGCAGCCTCGACCTCCTGGGCTCAAGTGATCCTCCCACCCTAGCCTCCCAAATACCGGGGTTACAGGAGTGAGCCACTGTGCCTGGCCAATTATTATTTTTTTATTGTGACTGTGGTGAAATACATATAACAAAAAATTCGCAATTTTAACCAATTTTTTTCCTTTTTTAAATTCAAGAAGAATAAAATATTTTAACCATTTTTAAGGGTGCAGTTTGGTGGCATTAAGTACACTCACAATGTTGTGCAACCACCACCATCTAGTTTCCAAGCTTTGTTACCCCAAACAGAAATTCCGTTTCCCTGAAGCAATAACTTCTCATTTCCCTCTTCCCCTGGCAACCTCTGGTTTACATTCTGTCTCTCTGCAGTTGCCTATTCCAGGTATTTCATATACGTGGAATCACATAATAGTTGTCCTTTAGTGACTGGTTTATTTCACATAGTATAATGCTTCGAGTTTCGTTCATGTTGTAGTGTGTGTCAGGACTTTGTTCCTTTTTATGGATGAATCATATTCCAGGGTATAGATAGACCACGTCTGCTTATCTATTCATTTGATGACAGACATTTGGGCTATTTCCACCTTTTGGCCATTATAAGTAATGCTGCCGTGAATACCTATATGCAGTGATCTGTGTGAGTCTTGGTTTTTAATTTTCTCTCTTTCTAGAATATCTCTGTATATAGAATATCTCTCTCTCTGACTATCTATCTATCTATCTATCTATCTATCTATCTATCTATCTATCAATCTAGAGAGGCTTGCTCTGTCACCCAGGCTGGAGGGCAGTGGTGCGATCTCTGTTCACTGCAACCTCCGTCTCCCAGGTTCAAGCGATTCTCCTGTCTCAGCCTCTTGAGTACCTGGGACTGAAGGTAGCTAGGACTACAGGCACATGCCATCACGCCTGGCTAATTTTTGTGCTTTTAGTAGAGACAGGGTTTCACCATGTTGTCCAGGCTGGTCTCGAACTCCTGACCTCAGGCGATCTGCCTGCCTAAGTCTCCCAAAGTGTTGGGATTACAGGCATGAGCCACTGTGCCCAACCTTAGATTTTTAATTCTCTCAGGCATATGCTGAGAAAGTAGTGATGTGGGCAACATTAAGTCAGATCCTATCACTTTCTTGTGATGGATCTCATCACGCTTGAATAAAATTCAAGCTGCCCCCATGCCTAGGCTTCTCCTGCCCGACTGCCTTCATTCCCCCACCCTCTCCTCTTTTTCCTCTACTCTAGCCACCTGGCCTCCCTGCTGCCCCTACAGCCATGCACATGCCTACCTCTGGGCCTTTGCACTGGCTGTTCTCTCTGCCTGTAAACCAGCTGGCCTCAAGTTCCCAAGGGGCTGAGCCTCCTGCTTTAATTCAGGTCCCTGTTCAAAAGTCACCTTCCCAGAGAAATCGTCCCTGACATCCTTGTTCAAAGCAGTAAGGCTTCCACCCAACGATGCCCCATCCCCTTGTCTTTAGCTCCCCTCCCTCCCTCCCTCCCTCCCTCCCTCCCTTCCTTCCTTCCTTCCTTTCTTTTATTTGAGATGGGGTCTCACTCTGTTGCCCTGGCTGGACTGCAGTGGCACAACCATAGCTCACTGCATCTTCCTCCACCTCCTGGGCTCAAACAATCCTTCCATCTCAGCCTCCCGCTAGTTGGAACTACAGACACACTGAAGCTCTTTTCTTCCTGGCACTCCCTTCCATCTGAAGGTGTCATTCACGTATTTGTTTTTCTGTGTATCGTCTGTCTCGCCTCCTAGAATGTCAGCATCAGGTGAATCCTTGCATCTCCAGGCCTGGCCCAATGCCTGGCCTGGGGGACCCACTCATTAAATATTAGGATGAACTGTTTTAATTTGTTGATATTTGACTGGTTTTGATCTTTAAGAATGGCAATTTCAAGTGTTCCTACCTAATCTTGAATGAATAAATGAATGAGCAAAAAAACGCATTTTTCTTCTCTGTGCCTCTGCCCTCTTGCCTACAAGGTGGGGTCAGTGATCGCAGGATGAAAGCCCTGGGGAAACAGGAATGTCAGGCCCAGGGGCAGGGATTGGAGGCCAGCCCCCCAGCGTGGCTGCTGCTGCCCCTGTGTGCCAGAGAAGGGGGCGGCCGGGCGTCTGGGAGGCCCTGCGGCTAAAGATACGGGCATGATGAATGGATGGTGGAATAGGTCCTAGGAGGAGAGGGAATGGATGGGAATGACACTATTTAGCTGAGGAATGACCTCCTGACACTCTTCAAATAAATGCGGGCTTGTTACAGAGATGGGGAGGCAGCTGCCACTGCCGCCGCCTGTGATTCTGGTATACAAGAACCAAACAGACCGGCAGTACGTGTGCATGCGCGTGTGTGTGTCAGGGTGTGTGAGTGTGTGTATGAATCTGTGTGCATGTCAGGTTGTGTGTCTGTCTGTGTCAATCTGTGTGTGAATGCTTAGATCTATGTGTGTCTCTCTGTGTTTGTCTCCTTTGTATGTCTGTGTATGTGTGTCTGTGTGTTCTTTATGTAGATGTGGAAGAATGTTGTAAGGGTGTCCCTGTGTGTGTGTGTGTGTCTATATGTGTATGTGTGTGTGTCTGATTGTCTGTCTGGCTTTCTGAGTCTGTTTATCTGTGTTTGTTTGTGTGTATGTTTATCTTCATGTGTCTGTCTTTGTGTGTGCCTGTCTGTCTTTGTATGTGTACATCTGTCTGTCTCTGTGTGTGCCTGTCTGTCTCTGTGTGTGTCTCTGTGTGTGCCTGTCTGTCTCTGTGTGTGTGTCTGTCTGTATTTGTGTGTGCCTGTGTATCTGTCTTTGGCGTGCCTGAACATAAGAGCCACGTGGATTAACGAAGGAAGCTTCCCTGCACCTCCAGAACTGTCCACTTTCCATGTAAGTTCCAACCATGAAACCTTCACTGGTTGAGCATCTGCTATGCACCAGGCACTGCACTCAGAGAGTAAAACCAGAAACAGAGCACCTGGGGGTAAAGAACTCACTATGCCCCTTGGATTCAGACGAACACATAAAGGGAATGACAGGCAGTAATTAACCACTAACTGGGTGTCTCAAGAACTTTCTGTGGCTGTTTGAAAATCTCCTTTCTGCTTCTATGAAGTGAGTTACTATCATTATTCCCACTTTGTTTAGGGAGAAGCTGAGGCACAGAGAGGGCAAGTCACTTGTCCAAGGACACACAGCAAGTTGGTGAGATGGGGAATTGGTTAACCTCTAGGACTCAAGTTCTTTTTTATTTACACTGAAGACCTTTATTGATTGACAGTAAAAGCAATCATTTGGGAGAATTAATTTTTTCCCCTAATTTCCAAGCATCTCCTGATTTTAAAGGACAGTTAAAAAATACTCCAACCTACCCCTATGTCAGGTCATACTAAGTCACACACAACCATCCCGAGGGCTGCCTGGGTGCCCACTACTCACAGACAGGAGGGATGAGAGACCAGAGGGCTGGGGAGGCCAGGGGAAGGGCCCCAGCATACCACCGTGCAGGCAGCATCTCTAACAGGTGATGCTGGGGAGGAGTGCCAGGTGGAACATGTCAAGAAGGCCCTTTGAGAAGAATGACCAGACCTGACCAAGTGCTTAGGCCAGAGGGATTTAATCAGGTGCAGGCAGGAGCTCAGGAGGATGAGCAAAGAGCCTTGTCTCTCACAGTATGGTCCGAGGATAACCTCCATCAGTGTCACCTGGGATACGGGTTAAAGATGCAAATTCCTGCTGTAGGCCTACAGAAGTAGCTTCTACAGAAGCAGTTTATCTCGAGGTAGGACCCATGAATCTGAATCTTTTTAAAGAGCTTCAGATAATTCTCTCCCTCTCTCTCTCTCTCTTTTTTTTTTTTTTTTTTGAGAGAGAGTCTTACTCTATTGTCCATGCTGGAGTGCAGTGGTGGCATCTCATCTAACTGCAACCTCCACCTCCTGGGTTCAAGCAGTTCTCCTGCTTCAGCCTCCTAAGCAGCTGGGATTACAGGCATGCGCCACCATGGCCAGCTAATTTTTGTATTTTTAGTAGAGGTGGGGTTTCACCATACTGGCTGGCCTCAAGCAATCTGCCTGCCTCAGCCTTCCAAAGTGCTGGGATTACAGGCGTGAGCCACCGCACCTGGGCTTCAGATGATTCTTATACTCACTTGTGTTTCAAAACCACACACATTTGGGTTGCAAGGTGAACCTGGAGTGGAGTAGGTAGTGCCAGATCACAGATGGCCTTGAACATTGTGCTACACTTGGACTTTGTTCTAATGGCCATAGGGAGCCATCAGAGGTGTTTGAGCAGGGGAGGAACTGGTTTATTCCTCCAGTGGCACAGTGAAGGCTGATTGTAAGGAAATAAGATAACAGGCAGAGAGAACTGATACAAGACATTGTATAATAACCTACGTAAGAAATAGTAAGGCCTGAATTTGGGCAGGGAAGTCTGGGGAAGGAGCAGAATGTCACTAAGCGGCTTATTTGTGACATTGGTGAAGTTGTGGAATGTCCTCCTTGCATGGAGGCCAGGGCTGGGGGGCAAATGTCTTGACATTCCAATGTAGAGCTCTCTTCTAGGTTTAGATTTATGCTCTGAGTTTCAGCAAACCAGAGAAGGCTTCCTGGAGGAGGGGTTGTCACCACCAGACCTCAGTGAGTGGCAAACCCAGGGAGAAAAGAAATGGGATTTGGGGAGAAATGGTCTAGTGTCCAAAGCCACTCCATCCTAAGGGACTTCCTGCATCCAGGGCATTGCTGATTTCTCCACAGAGAGTTCCAGGGACCCCTCCTGGGTGTGTGTCCTCCATCAAGACGTGGAGAAAGTTGATTAGTGTGGGAGGCAGCCAGGACTGGCGTTTCTAATTAACACGCAGGCAGGGAGAATGCCTCTTCTTCCAGAATCTGTATTCAGCTGATTGAATATCAGGGCTGGGGCTAAACTATGAATCGTGTGTCAAAAAATAAAGCCTGCGCTCTCAGCTCGTTAAAGGAACAGCGTCCCATTTTCAGTCCTCTGCTTCTCCAACAGTCTGCCTGGACAGGGAGGAGGACCCATGCGATGGAGACCCCTGGAGCTGGGTGTGGGGCCTGGGGGTGGCTACAGGCAAGGATGAGAAGGGAGAGGCATTTGGGGGATGGAGAGATCAGGCGCGTATGGAGAAACCCCAGAGGAGGATGGAGGAGAACCCCAGATGGGTTTTTGGGAGCTACTAGGTTCAGAAGGAGAAGGAAAAGAAACGGGCCATAAAAAGAAAAAGGCAGCTTGCTATGGCAGGGGAGAGAGAGAGAGGGGCGAGCAAACACAGGTTCATTAATCTGTAGTTCGTCTGCCTTTTCTGTTAGGAGGATGAACTTGATGAGTTAATTAAGTCGCAGTCTGTAAAACCAGTTTATTTGCATAGCAAACTCCTGGGCCAGTGTGCTGTGAGTTGAGTGTGTACCAGCAGACAATTCGGGGGAAATTACAGCCTCATTAATATGCTAATCTGGTTGCAGGCCTGGAACGGAGTTTTGGGTTGGTGGTGCTCGGGGGTGGTGGGTGTTTTGTTGCTTAGCAACCCTTTTCTCCAGGTAACCCTTCTCTGGCTTGCCCTTGATATCCCCAAAGGATTGCAATGTGGAAGACGAGGTAAGCAGGGAAAGCATTCTGTTGTCACAGAACAGTGAGCAAAATAAAAGGCAAACACACACACACATTCACACGCACAGCCACATTATGCCGGTGTCTCTACAAACAGGCTCGGGGAGGGGGCAGGGAAGGCTGTGTGGGTGCAATAGACAGACACCAACATGCAAAAGCACAGTGTGTGGAGTCTGTGGCAATAGACATAGAGATGGTAACACCCTCCTACACACACACACACACACACACATACTTGCGTGTGCATGCAAACACAATTGGTGCACAGGTTTTGTTTAACAAATAAACCTGCACAATGGGATACTCAGCCTCTGCAATAACGCATACTGTTTGTACTATTCCCCATCACACACACAGACACACATACACACACACACACTCAGAACCTGTGTGTGAAATCTTTCCCAATAACACAACAGATACAAACGCACTAAACATAGTCATATGCAGATTAGGTAAATGATTAATAATCAACTGTAAAATGCACAGACAAACACACATACACACTGCACAGAGCTTGCACAAATAGGCTTTGGAGAAAATGACAGGTAAGTGTGTGCATATATGGACACACGGAAACATACATACACCATATATGACACTGATGCAAATAGATACTGGGTGTAGTATGCATGGACTTAGACACAATGCATGACAAGGTCTAGCAAGAGTCACCGGGTTCGATTCAACACACACACACACAGAGGCATGCGGCAGAGAGCTCACAGTTTCAGAGTACCTATCCCTTTTCCCTCTTCCTTGTTTCTTCTGGACTAAGCCTACTTTTTATATTGCACATTCCTGCTGCCTCTCCACATTCCCAGGCTCAGTGACTGCCCCCATCCATGCTTTGCCCAATCCTTTGCAGCACTATCTTGTCAGGCTCATGCATATCTGACAGGCAGCACCAAAGATAGCCAAGTTTCCCCAGAAAGATCAATGTATAGGACTCAAGGGTGTTAATGCCTTTACCCTGCCATAAAAAAAGAACCACGTCCAGACAGTCTTACAGGTGAGTTGTATAAATGTTAAGAAGCAGATAATTCTTGTATTAGACTGTTCCAGAAAAAAGAAAACAAAAGGATAGCTGTCCTACTCACAATTTTGACAATAAGCCTAGGCAACCGAATACAAGAAAAGAATCACCAGTAAGTGCAGAAATGTTTATGAAAGCCTCAGTGACTCACTATGGTATTCCTATCCAACTGGTAAAAATCAGAACACTGGGGCATATAATACCAAGAGCTGGTGAGGACATGGAGAAATCAGTGTCCTGATGTGTGCTCTGGGGTATTGCTTGGAGCAGCCAGTCTGAGGAGTGGTTAGCCAGTATTTTATGATGTTAAATATTTGCAGAGAGCATGCTCCAGAAATTCAATTCTTGGGTAGAAACCTCAGAGAAACTCTCAGGTATATAAGGAAACATGCATGAAACATGCATGTTCATTGCAGCAGTGTTCATACTGGCAAACAGGCAAACTGATGGTCCATCATTAGGCGAATGGATAAATAAAACAAGGTAAAGAGAGGTGTGCAAGATCGTGCAGCAGCAGAAACACCAAACTAGAGCTACACATAATACCATGGATGACCACAAAAATATGATATGTGGAAAAGTGTGGAATAGAATAAAACTTGTAAAATCAATATCATTTGTGTAAATTAAAAACAATAATATTGTTTATCAATAGTTGACTGGATGGACAAATTGCATACAGTGGAGTCCTACACAGAAATTAAAAGGAACACGGTGTTGATTTGGGTAGTGACACCGGTGAATCTCAAGAGCTTCATGCCAAGTGAAAGAAACCAGACTCCAAAGAGTCCCTATGATAGGATTCCATTTATAGGAATGCTGAGAATAGGCGAAACTGATCTAGGGGACGGGAGACACATCAAAGGCTCCCTGGATTGGGGAGTGGGGGTGGGGTGGGGGAGTTGACTCCAAAGAGATTCAAGGAAACTTTTTTCTGGGGTGTTGGAAATGTTCTATATCTTGATTGTGGAGGTTACATGAGTGTATACATTTATCAAAACATATCAAGCTGTACACTTAGAACAGATGCATCATTTGAATATAAATTAGTCTCAATAAAGTTTATTTAAAACAATTATTTTGTTGTAAATAATGAGATATAAGATAATACTGTAAAAATTTTAATGATATCTATCTCTATATCTATCATATGTAATCTATTCTCTCTAATCTATCAATCATCTATAATATATAATCTATCAATCACCTGTAATCCATTGTCAATCTGTAGTGAGACCCCATCTGTATGAAAACTAAAAAAATTAGTCCACAGTGGTGGCACATGGCTGTAGCCCCAGTTACTTGGGAGGCTGAGATGGGAGGAGCACTTGAGCCTAGGAGTTTGAGGCTGTAGTGAGCTATGATCTCATCACTGCACTCCAGCTGGGATGACAGAGTGAGACTCTGTAAAATAAAATAAAATAAAATAAAATAAAATAAATCTATCTATCATCTATGATCTACCTTTCTCTCATCTATCTATCATCTATGTATCATCTATAATCTACCTATCTGACACATATAAGTGCCTGCAGTGGGAAGGCAAATGAAATTATGAATGGGCAATTGTGTTAGATTGGATCATTGATCATCATTCCCAGCCCTTCTCTCCCTCCTTATTATAGAATTATACTTCTCCACCTTTGCCAAGTCTTCAGTGTGTGTGTGGGGTAGTGCCCTGCCCCCTCCTTGACCTTGGACTTGGCCAACTGACTTTTGGCCAAAGGAATGTTAAAGGATGTGACACAATCAGAGGTTTTCAATGTGCTTGTGGGGTTTGCCTTGCTCTCTTAGCTTTTATGATCCCCCATGATAAGCTCATGCCCCAGGTAGCTGATTCCCCTTTAGTCTGGGCCCCGTGGAGCAGATCCAGGCCCTCTAGGAATCCTGGAGCTGAGATGACCCAGCTGGGCCAGTCCAGATCATCCAAACCACAGCCAACCCACAGACTCACATGTGTGAAAAAAAACCAGGCAAACATGTTTATTGTTGTAAGTCTCTGGGGTTTTGAGGTTGTTCTGCAGCACCATTGCAGTAAAAGCTGACTAATACAAGAATAAAGGGAAAAATAATACTAGAATAAAAAGCAAAAGAGGAGCCTTGCCTGAATAAATGACAATAGCATGTGCTGTGAGTTGAGGGGAGAATTATCTTTTTTTTTTTTTGGGTGAGACGGAGATTTACTCTTGTTGCCCAGGCTGGAGTGCAATGGCACCATCTCAGCTCACCACATCCTCCGCCTCTCAGGTTCAAGTGATTCTCCTGCCTCAGCCTCCTGAGTAGCTGGGATTACAGGCATGTGTCACCACGCCTGGCTAATTTTGTATTTTTAGTAGAGACGTGGTTTCACTGTGTTGCCCAGGCTGATCTCGAACTCCTGACCTCAGGGAATCCGCCCGCCTCGGCCTCCCAAAGTGCTGGGATTACAGCCGTGAGCCACTGCACCCGGCCGAGGAGAGAATTATCTTAATTCCAGCACCTAGGGTTAGAAAGGAATCAACCCGCCCACTCACAAACTCCCTATGCATCTGCAGGGCACCTTACACATGCCTGTAATCCCAGCTATTCTGGAGGCTGAAGCAGGAGAATCGCTTGAATCCGAGAGATGGAGATTGCAGTGAGCACCAGGCATTCCAGCCTGGGCAACAGAAGAGTCACTAATAATAATAATAATAATAATACAGCCATGAAGAAGTCTGCCCTCATGGGCAGAGCTTCTGTTCTAAGAAGAGAAACGGTCAATATACAAATAATATTTTATACAAAAAATGTTGGCAGAACAACCAGGCCCAGATTCCGACTTTCCTTATCTGACACTGGGGAAACCCCACCTTCCTTCCTTCATCCTGGAGTGCTTAATTTTAGAATCTCCTACGGTCAGAAAGGAATTTAATTTACCTGCATTGCTCTGGTCTCCCGAAGTGACTCTGCAATTTCTAAAAACTGCTCCTTCATACTCTCAGGGCCTGTGCCAAGGTTGTTCCTCCTGCCCAAAACACCATTCCTGTGGCTGAAATCTATTTACCCCTCAAGACTCAGATCAAATGGGCACTCAGAAAATGTTCGTTATGGTAACTTTCTGCACATGCTAGGCTTGTACTCTGCTAAGTGCTTCCCATAAATCATCTCACTTTATCTTCATAAGAACCTCATAAGATAGGTACTATTGCTGTTTCCATTTTACAGATGAGAAACTGAGGCTCAGAGAGGTTCAGCAACTTGCCCTTGGTCACACAGCTATCCAGCGATAAAAATCCATGAGTCTGGCTGGGCGCGGTGGCTCACGTCTATAATCCCAGAACTTTGGGAGGCCGAGGCGGGCCGATCACGAGGTCAGGAGTTCGAGACCAGTCTGACCAACATGGTGAAACCCTGTCTCGACTAAAAATACAAAAATTAGCCAGATATGGGGGTATGTGCCTGTAATCCCAGGTACTCAGGAGGCAGGAGAATCGCTTGAACCCAGGAGGTGGAGGTTGCAGTGAGCTGAGATCACGCTACTGCACTCCAGCATGGGTGACAGAGCAAGACTCTGTCTCAAAAAAAAAAAAAAAAAAAAAAAAAAAATCTATGAGTCTGATGCCAAAACTTTGGTCCAAAATCAAAGAACTTTGATCCTAGATGTTTTTAGGATGTCCCTCTGTTGGGTGTCTCTGCTCTGCCAAGAAGGCAGCAGGAGTCAGGGAGATTGTTCTGTGATGGAAGCCTTAATGTGCTTGAACCTGAAAACATCACCTTGGGGAAGGGCTTCGTCCCTTAAGAAATTATAAATATTTCATTTTCCCTCTTCTCTCCCGCCTTGTCAGCCCTGAGATGGAGTTATCGATGGGGCCTGGGTGATGGACAGATTGGCGGGGTTCTGTATTGATGAGTTAATAGATTGGTGGCTCTTTTTTCCATTCTCTGAAAAAAGAAGTCTTGACAGCTGTTTTCGCTGTCGTCGGGGTGGGTGGAGGCTGCCATGGAAGGTGATAGAAAGTAAGGTCTGAGTTGGGGGCGGCATCATCAGACAACCCTGTCAGCTCAACCTTGAACATTGATCCTGAATCCAACCACCTCCCACTCTTTCTACTGTAGCCCCCCGGTCCAAGAACCCCTCATCTCCTGACTGGGTCTTGGCAGAAGGCTCCTCACCGGCCTCCCTGCTCCTGTCCTCACCCCTCAACCCATCCTGCATCCAGTAGTCAGAGGCACCATTTCAAAATATAAGCCAGATCCTGCCACTGCTCTGCCCCAGACTCTCAGATGGCCCCATTGCATCCGAGGCCCAGAGCCCTTACTGCGGTGCCAGCACTCTCTGCCCTCATGCCCTCCTCTGTCCTTTCCTCTCTTTTTTCTAGCCGTGGTCTGTGATGTCCTTCCGTTCCTCAAATTCTCCAAGCGTGGCCTCGTCTTTGGGTGTTTGCACTGCCGTACCCTTTGCTGGAATGCTCTTCCCACGGATGCCCCTCACCCCCTAACTCATGTCCTCATTTCATGTCTCTGTCCGAATGGCCCCTGCACAGAAGCCTTCCCCAACCACCCTGCATAAATACCCCATTCCTCTCTAGTTCCTCCTCCAGGTTTGTTTTTCTCCACAGCACTTACCACTTCTTGATGTTACTCACAGTTATTTATTTGTATATTGACTGTTTCTCTTCTTATAACAGAAGCTCTAGGAAACCCATGAGGGCAGACTTGTTCGTGGCATTATTATTATTATTATTATTCTTTTGAGATTCTTCTCGTTGCCCAGGCTGGAGTGCGTGATGCTCACTGCAACCTCCACCTATCGGGTTCAAGTGATTCTCCTGCCTCAGCCTCCTGAATAGCTGGAATTACAGGCATGTGCCACCATGCCTGGCTAAGTTTTTATATTTTAGTAGAGATGAGGTTTCAACATGTTGGCCAGGCTGGTCTGAAACTCCTGACCTCAGGTGATCCACCCACCTCAGCCTCCCAAATTGCTGGGATTACAGGTGTGAGCCACCGTGCCCAGACAGACTCACAGATTTTTTATCACTGGATAGCTGTGTGACCAAGGGCAATTTGCTTAACCACCATGCTCAGCCCATGGCTGTATTCTTATTACCTTGAACAAGGCCAGCAAATTACAGTCTGCGGATAAAGTCGGCTTACAGCTTGGTTTTGTAAATAAAGTTTTATTGGCACACAGCCATACCTGTTCATTTCTGTATGATGTACAGCTGTGTTTGCTCTGCAGTTGCAGAGCTGAGGAGTTGTGACAGAGACAGTAGGGCTTGCAAAGCTGAAAATATCTACTATCTGGCCCTTTACAGAAAAAGTTTACTGACCCTGGCTTAGAACAGTGCCTGACAGAAAGCAGGTGTTCAATATTTATTTATAAAATGAATGAATGAATATGAGAACTAGTATGTTTTAAAAACTAGACTGACCAGCGGTTAAATGACCAGGCACTCAGCCGTATGCAATTTTTGACCATTGAGGAAATGTTCTTTTTCAGGAGGACTCTCCTGTCCATGAGAACTCTCTCAGTTGCAAATAGCAAGAAATATGACTTGATTTGCTTGAGCCAGAAAAGGAAATTTGTTAGCTTATGAACTGAAAAGTTTAAGGTAGACTACTTCAGGCACAGTTGGATCCAGGGGCTGGTCCTCCCAGATTCAAGGCCAGAGAAAGGGAGAGTCTGCCCTCTTCCTGGGAGCATGTCTTTGGGTAAGCTGGTTAGCTTTCAGAGCCTCAGTTTTCTTATCTGTAAAGTGGGAGGAATAGTAGCCCTGCCTCAGAAAGTAGCTGCAAGGGTGAAAAGAGTCAATCCAAGTGAAGTGGGCTGGATTTTATTTTTTATTTTATTTTTATTTATTTATTTTTGATACAGGGTCTGGCTCTGTCATTCAGGCTGGGGCTCAGTGGCACGATCTCTGCTCACTGCAATCTCTGCCTCCCAGGCTCAAGCCATCCTCCCACCTCAGCCTCCCGAGTAGCTAGGATTACAGGCATGCACCTCCAGCCCGGCTAATTTTTTGTAGAGATGGAGTTTCACCGTGTTGCCCAGGCTGGTCTAGAACCCCTGAGCTCAAGTAATCTGCCCACCTCAGCCTCCCCCAAAGTGCTGGGATTATAGGAATGAGGCTGTACCCAGTCTGGGCTGGATTTAAAAATGTTCACTTGTGAATCCCCAGAACCTGTGACTATGTAACCTTACATGGCAAAAGGCATTTTGCAGATGTGATTATATTCATGCTCTTGAGATGGGGAGGTGATCCTGGATTATGTGTGAGCCCAGTGTCATCACAAGGGGCCTTCTAAGAGGGAGGTAGGAGAGTCAGAGTTAGAGAAGGAGATGTGATGACGGAAGCAGAGGTCAAGAGAGAGAGAGAGAGAGATGAGCGAGAAGATGCTCTACTGCTGGCTTTGAAGACAGAGGAAGGGGCTACAGGCCCAGGAATGCAGGAGGCATCTAGAATCTGGAAAAGGCAAGGATATGGATTCTCCCCTAGAGCCTCCAGAATGAATGCAGCCCTATCAGCAAATGTATTTTAATCCAGTGAGAGCTATGTTAGCCGTCTGACCTCTAGAACTGTAAGTTAATACATTTTGCATTGTTTTAAGCCACTAAGTTTGTGACAATTTGTTACACCAGCAAGAAGAGGCTAACACAGCAGGTAAGGCACTTATCACTGTGTCTGGCATGTAGTAAGCCCTTTGTAGACGCGAGCTTCTATCATTATTGGTTAGATGTTACAATATTCCCCGCCTGTACCATTCAGGTTCCTCTTGGATCAGCTGAGCTATCTCAGACAGAACCCTAGGGTCATTCCCAGTCCTTGAAACTGTGTGACATACCCAGTAGGTGCCAGGATTGGGGCTGGCTTCCTAGGAGATTTGTCTGGGATCCACAGCTGACCACAGCTGACCTAGATCTGCATGGGGTCTAAAAGCCATCTCCTGAATCTCCAGCCTGTGAGCTTTCCTTCAACTGGGCATCTCCATCACCTCCCTCCCTACCACATTATCCCCTTTAATCCCCTCCCCACTAAGCAATTTTAAAACCACTCCCTTTTCTCCTCCCTATTGATCTTCAACCTGTTACTCCCCAAACGCACTTTGTGGCAGGCCCCAATACATTCACCAGGTCTTTTGTCACCATCTCTCCTTTGCTCATTGAGGTCAGCAGCAGGATTCCAGACTGGCCAAGGTATAATCTCTGGCTCCTCCAAGCAAAAGCCCTCAGTGGTTCCTTTTCCTGATGGTGGAAGGTTCTCTCATCGTGACGGACCATCCTCCTATCATTATGGCTGAAGGCTGGTCCCCAGAAACAGCTACAAAGTCCTGCGTCCTTGTGCTCATGGGATCCAGGCAAGAGATAGCTTCTGCCACCCTAGCCTCAGCAGGGGAGGAAGCCGCCTGCAGGGGCTGCCTGAACCGGATGCTGTTTACATATAAGTTTATTTTACTTATTTCACTTTCACGTAGATGGCTCTTAGTTTGTACCAGGCATCATGTTTTAAGTGCTGCCAACAGATTAACTCAATTTTCTTTTATTTTTAAAATTAAATACAAATTATATATATTTATTGTGTAAAATAAGATGTTTTGAAATATGTATACTTCGTGGAATGGCTTAATTTAGCTAATGAATAGCTTACTTAATTTTCATAGCAACCTGATGGGGTCTGTGTGATTATTCTCTCCATTTTAAAGTGGGGAAATAGATGCACAGAAAGGTTAAGTAGCTTGCCCAAGGTCACACAGCTAGTCAAGGTGGAGTTGGGGTTTGAACCCAGGCAGGCTGTGTGAGAGCCACTACCCTATGTGCCTCTCAATCTATGGTAACAAGAGCTCTTTTCTTTTTTCTCTTCTCTTCTTTCTTCTCTCTTCTCCTCTCTCCTCTCCCCTCCCCCACCCCTTTCTTTCTTTTTCTTCTTTTTTCAGAGTCTCACTCTGTTGCCCAGGCTAGAGCGCAGTGGCGCGATCTTGGCTCACTGCAAGCTCTGCCTCTGGGTTCAAATGATTCTCCTGCCTCAGCCTCCTGAGTAGCTGGGACTACAGGTGTGTGCCACCACACCTGGCTAATTTTTGTGTTTTTAGTAGAGATGGCGTTTTGCCATTTTGGCCAGGCTGGTCTCGAACTCCTGATCTCAAGTGATTCACCTGCCTTGGTCTCCCAAGTGCTGGGATTACAGCCGTGAGCCACTGTGCCCAGTTCCATTTCTATTTGTCTCCCTGCCATCATTCTTTCCTCTCCTGTACTGACCCTGCCTCCTCCATCCTGGGGTGGAGCGTGACGATAAGCCCTTAATCTGGAACCAGCTGCCTGGGACTTGCATGATGTTTCTCAACCTTGTCCCTAACACAGCTATTGTCATTTTACCACCTGCCACTGATCCCCTGATCTTTACAATGACTCCTGGAAGGAGGTGCTATCATCATCATCCTCACTCCAACAGGATAGGTTGAAGAGCCTGAGATGAAATCCAGGCCCTGAGAGGACAGGTCACTGCTAGCCTAAGGCCACCCAGTTAGGAAGCCGCTGAGATCCCTGACATTTTGGCTCCAGGGTGGACCTGGGCTGTGGTGTCCCTGTAGCAGGGGATGGTCACCTTTCCTCAGGCTGCTGGCTAGAAGTCCAAAGTCAAGGTGTGGGCAGGGCCATGCCAGCTGGGAAGACTCTAGGAGAGGATCCTTTCTGGGGTCCTCCAGTGGGATTCTGGTGGCCGCTGGCCATCCTTGGCCCTCCTTGTGGCTCCATCACCTCAAGTCTCCATCTTCACATGATGTTGCAGCTGTATCTCCTCACGTCATCTTCTTTCTGTACAAGTCTGCCCCTATGTCTGCCTGTATGTCTACATTTCCCCTTTTGATAAGGAGCTGGGTGTGGTGGCTCATGCCTCTAATCCCAGCACTTTGAGAGGCCAAGGCTGGCAGATATCTTGAGAAGCTCAAGAGTTTGAGACCAGCCTGGGAAACATAACACATAACAAGACCTCTTCTCTACCAAAAAAAAAAAAAAAAAAGCATATAACGATAAGGACACCAGCATATTGGATCAGAGCCCACACTAAGAACCTGATTTTAACTTGACTATCTCTGCAAAGATCCAAATGAGGTCACATTCTGAGATCCCATGGATCAGGACTTCAACATGCTTTTTTGGGGGATGTGCTTCAATTTATAACAGTGATGTTGTCACGTGGGGCAGAAAGGAAGCTTCCAGGCACCCCTAGGACCCAGGATCTTTCCTTCCCATGAAAGGGATCGATGGAATTCTAATCACTGGAACTTTGTATTCCTTCATCAGGCAGCTTGTCTGCCACTGTGTTCCTCCATGAGACTGTAAGCTCTTTGAGAATGGGAATGTGTCTCCCCAGTGTCTAGCATTCAGCAGGCACTCAATAAACACTTGAGTGAATGAAAGAATAAATGAATGAAGTGCCACCTCCCAGTTCGTACGTCCTCTTAGGGCCAAAAGGCAAACTAATTTGTCCAAAGTCTTGAACCTGTGGCTGAGCTGTTAGAACTTCAGCGTCACAGAAGCCCCTCTGCCCAGCTGCCAGGCCAGCAACGGTGAAATTATTAGATCCCATTATGAATTGGATTTTAATCTCCTGTAAATAGTCCTGCCATTATAGTGTCATAAGAAGCAATTAGGACCCCCTCCCTTCCTTCTTGCAGCTGCAGAGACATTCTGATCTCCCCAGCAGAGTTAGGGGGGGCTGCAGGCAGGGTGGGGACTGATGCTTAAGAAATTTACCAGTTTGGGCAGATCACAACCACCCCCCTCCCTTTGCAATCTAGTCACTTGGGGAGGAGCCTCAGGGTGGGAGTGAGGGGGGCAGGGGTGAGGGGGCATCTAATGGAACGAGCCCAAGAGTTGCTCTTTGGTATGAAATGAAGCTTCTAAGTTAGCGTTTCTTAGGGATGGGACCTGTGCCAGGGTTTTGGAAGGATATGACCCAATATCCCATGTGATATACCAGGTGGGTGTGCAGCGTGTTGCTCTTCTGTCCATGCCTTGATGACCCTATCATCTGCTACCTTCCAGCTGACCTCACCTGCCTCTCCATCCTTCCAATGTCTTTTCCACATGGCAGCCAGAGATAGCCCCTGCCCACAGAAGCCAAAGATTTGCAGAGGGGGAAACTGAGACAGACATTATTCTGTACCTTTGCACAGAGTCCTGAAGAGTTGGGCAAGTCAGGAAAAGGGGCACCATCTCCTTTTTCTAGTTCTCTTTTGTTCAAGCTCCTCTCCCGGAAGCCTCCACCTCTCCCTCCCCCACCTCCCACCCTTCCCACTCAGATGGGGCCCTGCAGAGCTAGGGATGTGGCTGAATGGTGGGGACACTTCCTGGGGAGGAGTCAAGACCCTTGAATGCAGGAAGTTCACTCTCACTTCCCCCTCTGGCTGGTGACCAGGATTTCCTCTCTCTGGGCCTCAGTTTCCCTATCTGCAAGTAGGGAGGCAGTTCAAATGCCTGTAAGGTGGACAGGGAGGGAGTTACTACGACTGAACCCTCCCTGCAAAAACAAAGCAGAGCAACCTTTTATTTCCTGAAGTGTTAGGGGCCCAGGACCAGCGACAGGGAGAGCCCCAGCCTCCCAGGGAGACTGCATGGGGCTTTCTCAAACCATGGAAAAGAGGAACATTCTTCCTCCACTGCGGCCACCTGGATTTGCATCCCAAAGGCCAGACCTCCCTGGATAGGGCCAGGCAGGGGTGAAGGGGTTAATAAACAGACTGGCCACCTCTCCCCAGAGGCCCCTACCTCCAGGTGGGGCTGCCCTGACTAGCAGAATGAGTTTGGAGGGCTCCATCTGGTCTTCAGTGGGTCTTGCCTGCAGGACTTAGAGTGACTGACAGGTCACAGCAGGCCTGGCTCTGGCTGTGGGATGGTGACCAGGGGAAGGCAGCAGGGAGTTCTGAGCAGATCTAGGGCTGGCCAGGATATCACGTGGAAAGAGATTCTAGGTGCAAGCAGGGGACTCTGGAAGTGGACTTTTAGAACCAAATCTTAGACCACACTTATCAAGGACTCTTGCTCATTCATTCATTCATTCAACAAACTCACATTTAGCACCTACTATGTGTCAGGTGCTGTGTGAGGCACTGGGAATATATCAGGGGACAAGAGAGACAAAAGCCTTGACACTCTAATGGCTTTCCTGTGTTCTCCTCATGGTGTGGCTTCTTTCCATCATCATTATGTTTGGGAAATTTGATTGTTTTCTCATTGCTGTCTAATATTCCATTATATGAATAAATCATATTTGATTTATTATTCTATCATGGATGGCATTAAAAGAAAAATCTTAGACAAATGAAAGTTAACAGACTTTAACAGACCAAAGAACGATTTGTGAATCAGAACAGTTTGATAGAGACTTAGGTGCTGCCTCATAGTTGAACAAGATTTAGGGACAGAAAAAGGAGAGTTACATACAGAAAATGGAAGTGAGGCAGAGAAACAGTCAGATTGGTTATACAGCTTGGCATTTGCCTTATTTGAACACGGTTTGAACAGTGGATGCCTTTAATGGGCCCAAACTTGGTGTCTAGGACAAGACTAGGATACAGTCTGTTTATATACCAAGTTGGGTTGGTTCACTATGCACGAAGAGACTTTTAGGTGGAATTTAAAATATATAAGAAGGCAAGTTTAAGCTGTCTTCACCTAATTTAACAAGGGGTTTTGGGTGGTTTCCTATGTTGGGCTCTCTGTCCATCCTTGACTATCTTGTCTTTCTGCCCACATTGCTCCCTCTACCCATACCCCTGCTTTCCCTAAAACTCCCTGAGGACAGAGATTGGCCGATCAATGGTTATCCATTGACTGGAGCAAAATTGTCAGAGATGTTTGAATCAGAGCAATTCCATCTTGAATAGGGGCTGGGTAAAATAAGGCTGAGACCTACTGGGCTGTATTCCCAGGAGGTTAAAGCATTCTAAGTCATAGAATGAGATAGGAGATCAGCACAAGGTACAGGTCACAAAGACCTTGCTCATAAGACAGCATGTGGTAAAGAAGCCAGCCAAAACCCACCAAAACCAAGATGGCGACAAAAGTGACCTCTGGTCATCCTCATTGCTCATTATACACTAATTATAATATATTAGCATGCTGTAAGACACTCCCACCAGTGCCATGACAGTTTACAAATGCCATGGCAACGTAACAAAGGTACCCTATATGATCTAAAAAGAGGAGGAGCCCTCACTTCTGGGAATTGCCCACCCCTTTCCTGGAAAATTTATGAATAATCCACCCCGTGTTTAGGATATAATCAAGAAATAACAATAAAAATAGCCAACCAGTAGCCCTGGGGGCTGTTCTGCCTATGAAAAAGGCATTCTTTTCTTTCTTTCCTTCCTTCCTTCCTTCCTCCTTTCTTTCTTTCTCTTTCCCTTTCCTTCCTTTCCTTCCTTTCCTTCCTTTCCTTCCTTCCTTCCTTCCTTTCTTGCTTTCTTGCTTTCTTGCTTTCTTTTTTCTATCTTTCTATCTGAGATGGACTCTCACTCTATCACCCAGGCTAGAGTGCAGTGGCACAATCTCGGCTCACTGCAACCTCTGCCTCCCAGGCTCAAGAGATTCTCCTGCCCCAGACTCCCGAGCAGCTGGGATTACAGGCGTGTGCTATCATACCCAGTTAATTTTTGTATTTTTAGTAGAGACGGGGTATTGCCATGTTGGCCAAGCGGGTCTAGAACTCCTGACCTCAAGCGATCCGCCCACCTCGGCCTCCCAAAGTGCTGGGATTACAGGCGTGAACCACTGTGCCTAGTCCATTCTTTTATCGCTTTACTTTCTTAGTAAACTTGCTTTCACTTTATGGATTCGCCTTGAATTCTTTCTTGCACGAGATCCAAGAACCCTCTCTTGGGGTCCGGATCGGGTCCCCTTTCCAGTAACAGAATGGGGTTCCCTTTAGGCCGGGCTGTGCTTTCCATTTGCCACAGTCTCCTCCACTCCCTATCGCCCCACACTCTCCAAAGTCATTCTTTTGCTTCTCCTGCCTGGCACCTGAGGTCACAAGGGGTCTTCAACCCCTGGTGGGGCAGCCAGTGGTGTGGGAGGTTTCCAGGCTGAATACTTCCCGGTGCCCTCTGCATCCACCCACTGTGCCCGGCTCACGGCCCAGCGCACAGAGGGCAGGTTCCTATGCAGTTCCCAGGCCCAATCTCTCCCAGCGTGGAGCAGGAAGAGAAGGGGGATCTAAACAACAGAAGGAGGGGCATAATTATATAGGAAGAGGCAGCGATAAAACGATAATGGGCGCGTTTTGACCCGGGTTAACCAGTTCTGGAGCTGTGAAGTAACTCTAAAACGCGTGATGGAGGCCAAGGGGCCGCCGCCCGGGCTGCAGCTGAAACGGCGCTTTCACAAACAAGACGTAAATTGGATGCAAACATCTAATTAACCTTCTCCCTCGGTTCCCTCCGCAGAGGGGGAGGTGGGCCTCCTAGGGCTCCCAGCGCCTGTCTTCCCTCGAGGAATGGATTTGGGGGAAGGGAGGAGGAGGGGAGGCAGGCGCGAGGGGAGGAAGCCAGGCGTTTTCTTTCTTTTTTCTTTTCTTTCTTTCTTTAACCGGCTCCCCTCCGGGTAGGGGCTGAGCTAAACCTCCAGCACTGTTGGTTTTCTCAGGCTTGATCTGAGACCTGCATTCCTGTTTAATAAGCCCCAACACGCTCCGCAAACTCGCATTATTCACCAGGGCCAGGTATGTGGCCCTAGAATCAGGGGGAAATGGAGAGTTTAGGGGGTTGTTGTGGTCTTTTTCCCCTTTGGTGGGGATGCGGTACTGCAAAGCCTACTTCTTGTGAAAATTCTCCAGGCCTCTGAGTTCTCAGGACACTGAGCAACCCGGGCCATCGGACGCAGCAGGTGCAAGAATGCATTCACAGCGACCGCGGCAGGAGCTGGGGCCAGTCGCCACCCCTGAGAGTTGTGTGACCTGGGGAGCCTTAATTAGCTTCTTGGCACTTCATTTATTCACTCAACAAATATTTATTGAGCACCTACTGTGTACTAGGCCCCGTTCTTGCCCATTTAGAAGCTAAAAATAGGTGCTGAGAATACAGTGGTAAACAAAACAGATTTTCCCCCAAATCCAAACAAACAACGGCCTCTCCCCACAAAAAATCAAAGCTCTGTCCTCCTGGGTCTTTGGGAGTGTGGGCAGTGGGCATCCATATTTTATTCTGTCTCTGTGGGAGAAAGAGAATGAAGGAGAAGGTAGCATGGTGTCTGAGAGCTTGAATGCTGAAGTTTGAATCCCAGTTCTACTTAAAAGCTGTGTGACCTAGTGCAAGTTCTACATTCTCTATGCTCAGTTTCTCTTCTTTCCTTTCCCTCCCTTCCTCCCTCCCTCTCTCTCTCCCTCCCTCCCTCTATCCCTTCTTCCCTTGCCCTTTTTTTTCTCTTTTTTGAGATGGAGTCTTGCTCTGTTGCCCAGGCTGGAGTGCAGTGGCACAATCTCGGCTCATTGCAACCTCTGTCTCCTGAGTTCAAGGGATTCCCTTGCCTCAGCCTCCCAAGTAGCTGAGACTACAGGCACGCACCACTATGCCTGGCTAATTTTTGTATTTTTAGGAGAGACAGGGTTTTGCCATGTTGGCCAAGATGGTCTCGAACTTCTGACCTCAGGAGATCCACCTGCCTCAGCCTCCCAAAGTGCTGGGATTACAGGCGTGAGCCACCACACCTGGCCTCTTTTCTTTTCTTTTCTTTTTTTTGAGACAGGGTCTTGCTTGGTTACCCAGGCTAAAGTGCAGTGATGCAATCACTGCTCACTGCAGCTTCCACCTTCTGGACCCACGCAATCCTCCTGCTTCAGCCTGCCAAGTAGTTGAGACCACACTCAGTTAATTTTTGAATTTTTTTTTTTTTTTTGTAGAGATAAGATCTTATCATGTTGTCCAGGCTGGTCTCCATCTCTTGGGCTCAAGCAATCCTCTGGCCTCGGCCTCCCAAAGTGCTGGGATTACAGATGTGAGCCACTGTGCCTGGCCAGGATTTTCTTGTTTTTCTTTAATTTTTAAATACTGATATATGGAAAGCCTGAAAAAAATAGTACGAAACTCCCTTATGACCTTAAATGTTAACATTTACATTGCTCTCTCTCTCTCTCTCTGTATATATATATATACACACACATACACACACACATAATCTTTTATTAAACCTTTGTAAGGGTAAGTTGCAGACATGGTGTCCCTTTACCCCTAAGCACTTCAGCATTTGTTTTCCAAAAATGAAGACATTCCCTTATATACTGCACAGTACAATGATCAAAACCAGGAGATTAACACTGATACAATACTATGATCTAATCTACAGACCTTATTCAGATCTCTCCATATGTCCCGATAATGTCCTTTATAGCAAACTGTCTTGCTGGATTGCACATTGCCTTCAGTTGTCATGTCCCTGTAGACTCTTTTAATCTGGATCCAGTCCCTCAGGCTTCAGGTTTTATGACATTGATGTTTTTGAAGCATCCAGTCCAGTTGTTCTGTAAGATGTCCTTCAATCTGAGTGTGTCTGATATTTTTGTGTGATTTGATTCAGGTGGTGCATTTTGGCAGGAATCCCATACTGGTGATACTGTGTTCTTCTTGGTGCATCGTGTCAGGAGCCACATGGTGTCACCTGTCCCAGAGTGATGTGAACCTGGAGCACTTGCTCAAGATGGTGCCTGCTAGGCTTTCCTACTGTATATTTATGGTTTTTCCTTCTGTAATTTGCAACTGCATTGTCGGGGAGGTGCTTTGAGATGATGTAAATGTCTGGTTACTCCTCGGATGTTGACTCATTTGTTTTAGCATAGTTTGATGATTCTTGCCTGAATCAATGATGATGATGATATTTCCTAAACACAAATTTCTAACTCCAGTCTTTTTTCTACATTTATTAGTTGGCTTTCTACTGTAAAGAAGAAAATTCCTTACTTTTAAATTTACATATGTCAGCATAGGCTCATGAAATCTTATTCAATAGATAATCATCTTTTACTATGACTATTTAGTCAACATTTCTTTTTTGAGACAGAGTCTTACTCTGTCTCTCAGGCTGGAGTACAATAGCATTATCATAGCTCACTGCAACCTCAAACTCCTGGGCTCAGGCAATCCTCTTGCCTTAGCCTCCCAGGTAGCTGGAAGTACAGGTGCAAACTATCATGCCTGGCTAATTTTTAAATTAATTTGTAGAGATGGGGTCTTGCTATATTGTCCAGGTTGATCTTAAGTTCCTGGCTTCAAGAGATCCTCCTGCCTTGGCCTCCCATAGTGCTGGGATTATTGACATGAGCCACCATGCCTGGCAGATGACTCCAGTTGGTTCCTCCACTTGTTCTAGATTTGGCCAATGGGAATTGCTTCAGGTTGGCTCCTGTGCCTTTTTTGATGTATCCTCACCACTCTTTGAGCACCTCTTTACTGTCTTGTACAGGCAGGTGTTTCAGGCTCTCCTTGTGCTGTTCCTGTCACAGCCCTGTAATCAGCCATTTACCCAAGGAGCCCTGGTTCCTTCTAGTGGGGAATAGTATGTAGATGCCATGATCTGGATTCCAGGTGTGCTCACTGCTACTGGAGTGTTACTGCATGTGGGCCCTTTTAGCACACCTAGCTGGGTGCCTCAGTTTCTTCATCTGTTAAATGGGAAACAGTCATCCCTACCTTCTAGACTGTATGCAGATTAAATGAGCCAGTACCTGAAATGTGCTTGCAGCCCTGTCTGACATATGGACAATGTTATCCAAGTGTTTGTTAGGCAAATAAGAAATACATATAGTGTATTAGATAGAGGTAAGTATTCCAGAGAAAAATGAACCACGGGGTGCTGCAATATTGTGTAGGATGGCCAAGGAAGGTTTCACTCGGAAGATGACATTTGAGGAGAGATCTGGGGAGGTGAAGGAGTAAGCCATGCCCATATCTATGGGAAGCAGGCAGAAGAGACAGCTAATGCAAAGATGATCCTGAGGCAGGAACATACTCTGCCTGAAAGTAGATGCCAGCTCCCCAGACTCCAGGGAAATGACATATTTTAATTTTAAAAATTATTTATTATTATTATTATCTTAGAGACAGAATCTTGCTTTGTCACCTAGGCTGGAGTGGTGCCTATGTCACCTATGGTGCAGTGGTGCCACCATAGCTCATTGCAGCCTCAAACTCATGGCCTCAAGCAATCCTCCCATCTGGGACTCTCAAAGAGTTGGGATTATAGGCATGAACCACCGTGCCCAACCTGGAAACCAAAGTTCTAATTGGAGGCACCATATTACTTAGTAGGAGGGTGATGTGGGGGAGTCTGGAAACCAAAAACCAGGCTCAGGAACCTTCAAGGGCCACATCGCCATCACGGATCAAGGGCCCACCCGTGGCTGGGACTGTTCTAGGCACTCCCCTTAGATTATCTCACTTAGTCCCCATGACACCCTTGAGAGGGCCTCACTCTCATTAGCCCCATCTTACAGACGACTCACTGGAGGCGTAGGCTGCGTGATTTCATTTGGCCAGAGTGCAGCTAGTAACTGGGAGACGGGGCAGAAGTGGACTCCAAAGTCCAGTTCCAAAAGTGGCAAAGAGGCGCGTACTTCTTTCTCACCTCTCCCCTTTTTTAGGGCCACATTGTACTGAGCATCAGCTGTGCCCGTCTCAGTTTTCCTATTGGCCAAAATAGCAGTGCCTCCTTCTTCCCTGGGTGGTGAAGGTTGGACTCAAGCCAGACTCAGAGGCGAGGTGTGCAGGGCCCGGGCTTGCTCCCTCTGAGCAGGGGCGGTGGGCTTCCCGCATGGCTTCCCTGCCGCCGCCCCTCCCCCACGGCCCTTCCGACGGCGCCCCCCTTCCCTCTTTTCACCCCATCTTCCCCAGGGGCAGCCAGCCAGCAAAAAGAGTCCCTCGGCAGCAATGATGAAGACGGATGTGTGATTGATTCGGCCCCCCTTCCCTCTGCCCTTCTGGTAGAAAATTAAAAGACCATTTGTTAAGGGGCGAAAGTCCTCAGGTGCATCCCGAGGCTGGACAATTTGTCTCTGTGAAAAGGACGCTATTATGAGAGAGGCTGGATGCAGGCGGAGGGCGGGTCCGAGGGGCGGCTTGGGAGGGGGAGGCCCGGAGGAGCGAAGGGGCTCAGGCAGCGGTGGGAGGGCGGAGGCCGAGACAATGGGGGGAAAAAATAATAAATACATCGGAGCGTGCCAGCCGCGGGGCTCCTGGTTGGAGAGGCGCGAGGGGCAGGGGGGCGGCTTGGGGCTGGGCGAGCTCATGTGCTCGGGCCTCAGAAGCCAATTCCTTTTTCATGATCCTTGTCCAGGACCAGAAGGGTGTCGCCAGGGAGCTCTGCCGCCCTCCATTAAGGAGGGTTTGTAAATGACCCTCTTTAAGGAGCGAGTTTCTCTTTATAGACCTCGGTGCAGAGCGGGGAGAGAGGAGGGGGGCCCTGAGTGAGCCCCCTCCGCCCTCTTGGGGGTCATTAAGTGATTAGAAAGAAGGGGCCAGTTCTCCAGCCGCCATTCAGATGAGGAGATGCATTTGTCACCGGGCGCTATTATTTATTGTTTTTTTTTTTATTTAAAGGTTGCATTAGGCCCCTCCTGCCATCTCCTGGCTCCCTTTGTGTGTTCTGACTTCCTTCTGGGGCTGCCTCCTCTTGCATCCCACAGGCAAGGTACCCTGTTCCTCTTGCACCCACTCTGATCCCACTCCCCATCTTCTCTCAGCCTCTCTGTCCACTCCAACAACACACCCACCCCATCCCCTCACTCCGCTCCTTTCTAATGGCCTCTCACCCTCCTGGAGGCTCTTGGCACTTGATACCCGACCTCCGTCAGTATATTACCATGAGGACCCTGCTCCACCAGCGTGGACCCCGACACCCTTTCTTGCCACAGGGTATTTGTCAAGGTCTTCGTCTTCTACGCTAGAGGATAGTGGCTGCAGTTTGTGCCTTGCTCTTTTCCAATGCCCAGCACGGTGCCTGGTGCAGAACAGGGGCCCAGTGATGGTGTGTTTGCAAGCACGCCTTGCAAGATTTCATTTGCTTCTTCTGGGAATCAAAAAACATGATCCCCATTGGATGGATGGAAAAACCGAGGCTCACAGAACGAGGCTGAGTTGCATGGATTGTTGGGGGCAGAGTTGGGATTTGAAGCTGGTCTTGATCCTTCTGATGGAGAAAAAGACATTTGAAGGAATGAAGGTCCATCCAGCCCTGTGATTCTAGAAAGCTCTTTGCTTTGGGAAAGAGAAATCTGAAGCTAACCAGGGGCCAGAGGAACTAATGTCTCCATGTTCTCATCCAAGAGGATGAAACAAGGTGGCCTTTAAACTCAGATACTCTGGAGGCTGAGGTGGGAGGATTGCTTGAGCCCAGGAGTTTGAGGCTGCAGTGACTCTGTGTCTAAAAATAAAAATAAAAATAAATAAAAGATACTAACCTGAAAATGTCTCTTCCCTGCCATGGCACACTGCATGGGTAGCTGGTCCTCCTGACTTCACCTCCTCTAGCCGCCCCCACATTTTTCATTCCTCCCTTGCATTTCCAGTGCCTTACTCAGCCTGGTGCCCTGGCCTGGAAGCTCTTCTCCCTCTCTTTGTCCAGCCTTGTGTTTCCCAACTTTGCCTGCACATTAGAATCATGTGGGCACGTTTTTAAAGATCAACCCTTAAGCCCCACTGCAGACCAATTGAAGTTGATTCTTTGGGGGTAGGACCTGGGTGTGTGTATTTTTAAGAACACCCTTGGTGATTCTGAAGCCCTGAGAGGGTTGAGAAGCTGTGTGGCTCAGCCAATTCCTATTCCTGTTTCAGACCCGAGCCCAAGGGCCACTTCCTGACCCCCAGGCTGGGTCAGGTCACCCTGAATTGCCTCAAGGCCTGCTCAGCCTCCACTTCCTCATCTCTTTGTAATCACAAGCATATTTGATTTACACGTCTCTCTGACATTTGCCTGCAAAAGGGCAGGGACCTCTCTGTTCAGTTCATAGCTGCATCCTCATCGCCCAGAACGTCACGCGGGAGGTGCTCAGCACGGTTTTGTTGAATGAAGGAGGAAACCTTGAGAGAAATGAGTGGCATTGAACCAAGGCCTGGGAACAGAATCTAAAAGGGGCTTTTATGTGCTTCACCAATGTGCCCTTTTCTGCTCAGAGGCTGGGGTGTGGGTGTTCTTGATGAGATGCTCAAATACGGCCTGGCCTTCAAAGTCCTTCCCAGGTACCCCTCAGGACCTCGGCTCCCCTCCACTCCCCTGCACCTCCCCTGCTTTTCCATCCCTCGGCTTGTCCCTGTCCTGGTTCACCCCTCCAGGCTGCCCCAGCTGCCCCTCATCCCCAGAGGGCAAGGTGGGGACCGCCCCCCAGGAAAGAAGCTTCCATGCAGTAGGTGTTCAATGGATTTCTACCGAATGAATAAACAGGATTTGGAACAGGAATCTCGGGGGCATGTGCAGTTTGAAAAAGCACGTTCAATATTATGTCATTGTATATTTGGAAAGTGAAAGAGAACAACCTAAGCAGGGAAGTGGAAAAATGAACATCACTGGCCTGGGAATCTGACTGCCCAGGTTTCAATCCATGCCCTATCATCTATGTGCTGTGTTACTACAGACAAGTTACTTAATCTCTCTGTGCTGCAGGTTTCTCATCACAAAACCGAGGTACTTGCTGTACAGTGTTACTATTATTATATAATACTATGGGTGTTAGATATACTATTTAAGCATAGTATATGTATGTTACATGTAATACATTGTAATTATCATATTGTCATGATTAAATGAATAAAGCTCTTGGAACAATGGCTACACGTATGAGTGCTCAATAAATAGCATCTATAATTTTTATTATTTGTAATATAAACTAAGGCTCAGGAACATTGTCTGAGTCTTCAGGGAGGACTCCTGCCTTTAATTACTTAGTGACCCTCCAGCTTGGAGAGGGTCCTCCACCTTGGAATGGTGGGGAGAGGGAATCAGAGCCTGACTCCTCCCTGGGGAGAGTTGTAGATTTATCCAAAAGGCTATGGGTGAAAAAAGGGCTTCGTCACAGCCCCTCTTTGAGGATCAGGCCTGGGCTCCATCCCACCCAGGCTCCTCTGACCTGGCCGTTGCTGGGAATGAGCAGGGGAAACAGGGTCTGAAGAGATGGCCACTGAAAATGCAAAAATGAGCCAGGCATGGTGGCACACGCCTGCAATCCCAGCTACTCAGGAGGCTGAGGCATGAGAATAGCTTGAATCTGGGAGGTGCAGGTTGCAGTGAGCTGAGATCTCACCACCGCACTCCAGCCTGGGCAACAGAGCAAGACTCTTTATTAAACAAGCAAACAAAACATCAAAAAGTTAGTAGGAAGGCAAGAGCTTCATACAAAGCTAAACGTATTTAATACAAACCATTGTCCCTTATTCTGAGATTTTGTCCTTCCTACTGGTTTTGTTTTGCTTTTTTTGGAGTTAAAATGTCTATCCTATTTTTAAATTATAATGATAAGAGCTGGTATTTTTTTTTTTTTTAACATTTTCAATCTTGGTGAGATGAAGCATTCACAAACTTACAACGGTTCCTTATTTTGGGGGTGGGGGAAGAATTTACTAGTACTGTAAAGTCCAAGTGAATCAATGATAGCATGATTCATGTATTCAGCTTGGTTCCTATCTCCATACAAGAGGTGGGGTAATCTTATAAATACAGGAATCAGATCATGTTGCTCTCCTGCCTAAAGCTCTTCCATCTTTCTCAAACTAGCACTCAATGTATGGCTCTAGTCTATGAGACCCTCTATCACCTCTGGCCGCTGTTGTTCTCCAAATGCACCGGATGCACTCCTACCTCAGGGCCTTTGCCCTTGCTGCTCCCCATGCCTGGCATGTTCTTCCCCCAGAAAGCTGCGGGACTCCTTCCTTTACTTTGTCCAGGTCTCAGATTCAACATCGTCTCAGAGAGGCTTTTGCCGACTCCTCTACAGAAGACAGCCCCTGCCCCATCTTCCTGATTGCTTTTGATCCAGCATCCTATTTTTCCCCTCCTACCACTTAGTTGTCTGGAATTATTGAATACATTTGTTTACTTGCTTCCTGTTTGCCTCCCACTAAAATGTCAGCTCCCCAAGCGCAGATACCTCATCTATTTTGTTTGCCATCTTTTTAATTTATATTAATGTACTTATTTTTTAGATGGGGTCTTGCTCTATTGCCCAGGCTGGGATGCAGTGGCACAATCTTGGCTCACTGCAACCTCCGCCTCCTGGGTTCGAGCGATTCTCCTGCCTCAGCCTCCTGAGTAGCTGGGACTATAGGCGCCCACCACTATGCCTGGCTAATTTTTGTATTTTCACTATAGATGGGGTTTCACCATGTTGGCCTGGCTTGTTTGCCACCTTTTGTTTGACTTCTGAACACCTAAAGCCCGCAGCCCAGGGTTGGGTAGATAACAGGTGCCCAAGACACTGCAGTCAGAGGATCTCATAGAAGGTCCTGAGGTTGCTTCCAAGAGTCCCTCCTTTGAAACTCCTCCTGAATGGAGACATAAGGGGTCACGGTGGTGTGTCCCACCCACACATGCCCCCTTTATGCATTGTGAGACCAAGCCAGAAGCCCCTCCTTGGTGCCAGCCCGTGGTAGGCACTGGGGTGTGTATTACTGTCAACGAGATAGTCAGATATGGTGCACGGACAGGTGGCCAGTGAAGTCCCAGTCTATGAGTTCTGGGAGCAGGATGTGGGACCTAGTGGGCTGGTCTGAAGCTCCCTTGCCCTTGGATCCATTTCCTGTCTTCCCCTGCCCAGGGCTATACCATGGGAGATGGAGGGGAAGGTGATGCCTGCAGGCCATGATTCCAGGCTCCTGGGTTACCCAGGTTTGGCCAAGAGGAGGCACTGTGAAAGGATTGAGGGTAGACGGTGAGAGAAGCCAGGACATTTCTCTCCATCTGTCTCTACCATGGGTGGCTTCTCTAGTCACTGTTGCATCTCCTCTGCAACTCCTTCTCCTGCTGAAAAGCCGCCAGCTATGGCTCTAGTTTCTTCTCCTCCCCCTCCTCCTCCTCCTCCTCCTCCTCCTCCTCCTCCCTCTTCCCCTTCCCCTTCCCCTTCCCCTTCCCCTTCCCCTTCCCCTTCCCCTTCCCCTTCCCCTTCCTCTTCCTCTTCTTCTTCTTCTTCTTCTTCTTCTTCTTCTTCTTCTCCTTCTCCTCCTTCTCCTCCTTCTCCTCCTTCTCCTCCTCCTCCTCCTCCTCTCCTCCTCCTCCTCCTCCTCCTCCTCCTCCTCCTCCTCCTTCTCCTCCTTCTCCTCCTCCTCCTTCTCCTCCTCCTCCTTCTCCTCCTCCTCCTCCCTCTTCCCCTTCCCCTTCCTCTTCCTCTTCCTCTTCCTCTTCTTCTTCTTCTTCTTTCTTCTTCTTCTTCTTCTCCTTCTCCTCCTTCTCTCCTTCTCCTCCTTCTCTCCTTCTCCTCCTCCTCCTCTCCTCCTCCTCCTCCTTCTCCTCCTTCTTCTTCTTCTTCTTCTCTTCTTCTTCTTTTGTTTTTTGAGACAGAGTCTCGTTCTGTCTCCCAGGCTGGAGTGCAGTGGCATGATCTTGGCTCACTGCAACCTCTTCCTCCCGGGGTCAAGTGATTCTCCTGTCTCAGCCTCCTGAGTAGTTGGGACTACAGGTGCATGCCACCACGCCCAGCTAATTTTTGTACTTTTAGTAAAGACAGGGTTTCACCATGTTGGCCAGGCTGGTGTCAAACTCCTGACCTCTAGTGATCTGCCCACTTTGGCCTACTAAAATGCTGGGATTACTGGCGTGAGCCACCACACCTGGCCTTGGTTCTAGTTTTTTCTGAGGTCCTGGTGATACCACCCCTTTTCTCTGTTCCTTAGATTTGGGTGGGCGGAAGCAGCCTCCCACTCTTGCCAATCTCCAGGTGTCTCCTCTCCTTTCCCTGTTGGACTTTCTGCCTCTTCAAAGTAACCAATTTCCTGCCTTCGTTTCCTCTGTGGGAAATACCTGAAGAGGCTTCTGATGTCCTCACTGGCCCCTGACTGATGCAGATGGAGCCGTGGGAGCCCAGCACACCTGGCAGAAACCTGGAGAGGCTCCCTGGAGGCACCTGTACCTGTGTTGAGACCTGCTGGACCTTTGCAGCAAAACTTCCTGTTTGGATCTTTCCTGAACTTAGCCCCATCACATCACACAGCAGTCCCTCCCATCAAGGTGTCAACACTATTGATGATTCTTTGTTGTGTGGGGCTGTCTCATGCAGAGTAGGATGTTTGGCAGCACCCCTGGCCACTAGATAATGCCAAGAGCACCCCCACCTCCTAGCTGTGACAACCCGAATATCTCAACATTGCTAAGTGTCCCCTGTGGGCCAAAGTGCCCCAGTTGAGAACCACTTCCTGATATCTATGTAGAACACAGAGTGGTTCTTGATCCTGGTGACACCCAAGAATTGGGTGGGTAGCTTTTAAAAATACCAGTGGCGGAGCTTCATTCTGGCTGGCTGATTCTGATGACATCAGAATCTCTGGAGTGGGGGGCACCCTGGGCATTGGGGTGTTTTATGCACAGGCAGAGTTGAGAGGCACTGGGCCAACCCAGTGAGATGCCACTTCTATCTTGATTATTTCCTGATTCATAGGGAAGGAGACTGAGTCTCAGACAGCCCAAGTGTGGCTAAGTCTCACACCAAGTGATGAAGCCGCACAAAGACCCAGATATTGCCACAATGCCTTTGTTAAACCAAACAACAAATGTAAAGAAAAAAAAAATCCACTTCTCCCACTCAAACAAACACATGCATAAACTCACACCAATACAAAAACAGCAACTACTGCTTTGCAAGTTTTGCCAACCTTTGTTTCTACAGAGGACGGACCCCAAGGGCTACTTTCCCTCCTGGGGCGCTGCTTCCATTTTTCCAACCCATTTTATGCTCCAGAATAGCATCTGTGTCCTGCTTTCTCTCCCGGGACCCTCGCAGAGTGCCAATGGTCTGGAGGCATTGCCAGCCTGCACATCTGTGATGCTAATGGCACTGGGATGGTCTTAGCTCTCCCACCTCCTTAGGTCCTGTTATCGGCCAGACACCTCCAGGCTAGGACTCCTTCTCAGCTCTTCCTCCCTGTGGGCTTAAGCCAGGGCTTCTTCTTAGAGCAGGACGTTTCCTAGCTTATGTCAAATGCCCGAGTTACCTTTTTTTTTCGTTCTCTTTGCAGTGGGCATTTTTATATTCTCAGGGCACATAAGTTCTGTCCCATTAACCTAAATCAGTTAATAAGGTTATTTGCTTCTTTAAATGATTCCTCTTCTTTGGAAAGTCTTCCTGGGTTATTTTAGATCAAGAATTGGCAAACTATGGCCCCTGGACCAGCCGTCTATTCTTGTAAATACAGTTTTAGCGTCACATGGACACAGGCGTTTGTTTACATGTTGTGTGGCCACTTTTGAGGCTCAACAGCAGAGCTGAACAACTGCAGTGGAGACTGTATGGCCTGCAGAGTCTAAAATATTTGCTTTCTGTTCCTTCACAGAAAAACTTTACGGACCCCTGTTGTAAGACAGCAACTTGGGGTGCAGAGGAGGTTTTCACCTGGGAATTCTGGGTACTGGTCCCAGTTCCATCAGCTCACTGGGAAACCTTGGGGCAAGTCACGCTTCTTCTCTGTTGGCCTTTTTTTTTTTTTTTTCTTCTTAGAGACAGAGTCTGGCTCTGTCTCTCAGGCTGGAGTGCAGTGGCACAATCATAGCTTACTGCGGCCTTAAACTCCTGGGCTCAGTTGATCCTCCTGACTTAGTCTCCTGAGTAGCTGGGATTACAGGAGCATGCTACCACACCCACCAAATTATTATTATTATTTTTTGATGGAGACAAGGTCTCACTATGTTACCCAAACTGGTCTCAAACTACTGGCCTCAAGCCATCCTTATGACTCAACCTCGCACAGCGTTGGCATTACAGGTGTGAGCCACTGTGCTCAGCCTGCATTTGTTCTAATTGGCTCTACCTCCACACTGGATCCCAAATGAAATATTTCTCTTCACCCCTACTGCCACTACTCTGGTCCAACTTACTATCTTCTCTCACCTGTACTAAGGCATCAGCCTCCTCATTGGGCTCCTGGCCTTCCCCCTGCCCCAGTTCTTCCCTGCCGCACTGCCAGAGGGATCCTTGTAAATTATCAATCAGATCTTATCAATCCCAGCTCAACCCCTCACACCTCATTGTCTTCCCACAGCTTCCAAGGCCAGGTCCTGTCGACTTTCTGCTGCCTTTCTGATCTTACCCTCATGCCACCCCATTGCTCCCTGTGTGCCAGTCACACTGGTCCTCTGGCAATCCCTCAAACCCACCAGCCCCCTCCTACCTCAGGGCCTTTGCACATGCTGTTCCCTCTACCAAGAATGACTCACACTTGCACTTTGTCCAGGTCTCTGCTCCAATGTTGCCTGGCCCCCTTAGATCCTCCTCAACCATCTTCCAAAATACTTAAGTTGTTTAGTTACTTGTATATCGCCTGGTTTCTCTGACTAGTTATAAACTCCATGAGGGCCAGGGATTGTGTCTGTCTAGAAAGATCACCACCAAATCCTGAAAATAGGGAACAGTGGCCCAGGTATGCATATGCTCAAGAAATACTTATAGGAGGGCTGGACACAGTGGCTCATGCCTGTAATCCCAGCACTTTGGGAGACTGACAGGAAAATTGCTTGAGCCCAGGAGTTTGAGACCAGCCTGCATAATATAATAAGACCACGTCTCTACAAAAATAAGCAAGAAAAAAAATTATCTGGGCATGGAGACATGTGCTGTAGTACTAGCTACTGGGAAGGCTGGGGTGGGAGGATCATTTGAGCTCAGGAGTTTGAGGTTACAAGGAGCTAGGATAGCACTACTGCACACCAGCCTGGGCGACAGAGTGAGACTCTGTCTCTAAAAAAAGAAAGAAAGGAATACCTTCAGGAATGAATGAATGCATGCTTATTTTGCAAGATTGCCAGGAAGATATAAATAATGCATGTAAATCATTTAGCACCCTACTTGGTACCATAGGTAATCACTGAAAGGCAATGCCTATTCGTTCTAAAAAAGACAGAGAGTTTGTCCAGCACCAAGGCTGTGCCTTCTCAGATAGGCTCCTTTCCTGCTCTTGCCTTAGATCTGAAGGGTTCCTAAGGCTGCCTCTGTTTTCCTCTCTTTTTGCATCTCTGCTTCCTGGAGGTGTGGCCGGTGGGTCTCCAGCCCCTGCCCCTCTCCCTGTCTCTCTCTCTCTTCCCCCTGTCAGGTGTTTTGCCCATCTTGGGTCCTAATTGAGATGGCAAATTCCAGGGACAGGGCTTACAGCCAACTCTGCCAGCCTCCTCTGCCAGGAGCAGGAGGAAGAAAACAAAACCCCGGCATTGCGGCGTGCAAGCCCCTCTCTCTCCAGCAGGAAAGGAGCCTCGAGCCTGGCCCATTCGGTCCACTCCATCGTGGGAGCCCAGACTGACCAAAGGCACGAGTCCCAGCTCCTCTGTGCTCCCAGCCAAGAAGCATCTGATGTCCCTTTGCCGTCCCCTCGTACCCCGCGCCAAGCTAAGGGGGCAGTTTTCTGCTAAATGGAGACCAGGTGGTTTCTAAGGCAATTAGAACCCCTGAGCTGGCGCTGGGCATTGGTGTGGGGGAGTGCCTGCTTCCCAGCTCTCTTCGCTGGCTTTATTTGTTTGCTTTGGATTAGAGAGGCTTGTGCAAAACCTAGCCTTGTTTCTGTCCTGTTTCCATTCCCCCAAGGCTGGGAAACTGACATTTGCAGCTCCCCTGTGAACTGGAGGCAGCCGGTGTACTGGGGCACCTCATTCATAAAATGGGAGACGAAGTCCTGCCTTTCACAGTTGTTGTGAATGCATTTTGTAAAGCACTTCCTGCACAAATGTATGTGAGTCACTTATGCAACAGAGGTCTGCAGACAGAACATTGTGGGTAGAGGGGACAGCGGATGCAAAGATCTTAAAGTGGGAAAGAGCACAGTGTTTAGAGGTTTGAAGAAGGCAGCTCATGCCCATGTTTATGGAGGGAGCTCTCAAATGTGCATTTGGAAAGAAGCAAAAGCTTAAAGAGGATGGAAACTTTCTCAAGATTCAGAAGCATCTTGCTTTGTTGGCTCACTTAGTAGAGGTACTGGCCTGGATGCCAGACCTACAGAAAATTTGATGTCTACTTCCTATCTCCACAGTCCAGTTGGGAGACACTAACCAGAAACAGAAAGATTACAGTGAACTCGGTACTCTGATAATCAATCATGCACGCGCAAGAGCAACACTCAGACCTGGATCCCAGCCCTGCCACTTGGTAGCTGTGCAGCCTCAGGCAAGTTACTTAACCTCTCTGGGCTCACTGTTCTCATCTATAGACTGGGAAATAGAGGGCTATTGTGAAGCTTCAATCGCATACAGCATTTAGAGGAGCTCAGTACAGTGCCCTGCACATCGTGAGAACTCAGTTTCCTTTGGTGTTATTGTTACGCACAGTAAAGATGACATCTCCCACTTCGTGTACCAGCCTTGGCCTGCTATTTCCAGATGGCAAAGCACTTTTCAAGTACACACTCCCATGCAGACCACAAACAAGTTCATGTTAAATTCCCTGGGATCCTCCAGCCAGAACAAGGAGGGAGCTTGATGTCCCCTGGTTGAGGTGGCCTTGAACCTGGCCAGAGGCATGGGTAGGATTTGGATTGGGAGAGGGATAGGGAGGGTATTCCAGGTGAGGGGAACCACTTGAGCAAGGACGTAGTGGTGGGAAAGTTAGAGTGTGCAGGGGAGAGTGGGGAGATAGGCCCAGTGAGGGTAGAGGATCACTGCTAAGGGAGCCTGAAGAAAGGTGCCCCTAACTCTGTGCTAAATTCTCTCCTCCTCATGGGTCCTGCCTAGACAAGCCCTGAGCTCTTGGCATCTCCTTGAATATATTTGGAACTTCTGGCAGCTGCTTTATTACTCAGGACACTCCTTTCCCCTCTCCACTGCTCCCTCTCCCCACCTCTCCCTTCTTCCATCCCTCCTTTCCTTCCTCCCATCCCTCTTTCCATGTATCTATCCTCCTATTCATCCATCTTCTTTTATTCCTTTTATTATTAATCAACCGTGCATGTTTTTATTCATTTATTCAACAATTCATCTATCCATTTATCCTCTTCTTTTCCTTTTTCCTTCTCTTCTTTTCTTCCTTTTTGTTATTGTTGTTGAGACAAGATCTTACCCTGTTGCCCAGGCTGGAGTGCAGTGGTGCAATCTTGGCTCACTGCAGCCTCTGCCTCCTGGGTTCAAGCAATTCTTGTGCCTCAGCCTCCTGAGTAACTGGGACTACAGGCACATGCTGCCATGCCTGGCTAATTTTTATATTTTTAGTAGAGATGGGGGTTTCGCCATGTTGGCCAGGCTGATCTCGAACTCCTAACCTCAAGAGATCCACCTGTTTTGGCCTCCCAAAGTGCTGGGATTACAGGTGTGAGCCACCATGCCTGGCCCGTTTCTTTCTTCTTTTCTTCCTTCCCCCTCCATCCATAAATCCTTTAGTAGCCTTTTGCAATCTCCCCTCCTTTCCTTCCCTCTATCTTTCATCGTTTCCATTCATCCGTCTATCCCTCATTCATCTGTTTGTCCATCCATCCATCCATTCATCCATTTGTCCATTTGTTCATCCCTCTGTTTGTCCATTCATTCATCCACCACCCATCCACCTAATACATACATTTATTTACATATTCATTTTATTCATATACTTCTCATTTGGAGGAATTTTCATCAAGTGAATCTTGGTGGAAGACAGGGTTAAACCTTCCATGTGGAGGCCAGAGGGACTAGCCACCCTTCTCTTCACACCTGGCACTCAGGACCCATCTGTGGCCTGGGCTTGGTCAATTAATTGCTCACACTCAGGACTTTGAATCTTGAGAGAGGGAGCCTGAGAAATGGGAATGGGTTAGCGTTCACTTTCATGGTTGAGATGTCTGGTGTCCGGTGGCAATGGTGTCCAGTGTGGATGTCACTGTAAGGGTCTGGCGGCAATGGTCTAGAGTGTTCCAAGGGAGCTGGGCACATCAGCATCCTCACAGACTCTTTCTGGAATGCCTTCCTGGTTGTTTCCTGGGGCCAGCCTCCCTTGCCTTGCCCCATTTTCTAAGCCTGGTTCTCCTCCCCTCCTGGTGATTTCTGGAAGTTGCTCAATAGTCGTCCAATAATTTGCTTTCTGATTAAGCTAGGCATAGTGATTTTCTGTTGTTTATGACAAAACCCCTGACATATCCACCAGTTATTTATTCCATTCTCCAACTATATAAATCATCCATCCATCCATCCATCCATCCATCCATCCATCTGATTAATTCACTTCTGTCACTCTTTCATTTATATATTTCTTCAATATTCATCCATCTACATGCCAGGCTCTGCAGGCACAGAAGCAAAATTCAAAGATGAGTCTCACAAGGCTCACAGTAGGTACTCAATAAATGTTTGTCGCCGGGCGCGGTGGCTCAAGCCTGTAATCCCAGCACTTTGGGAGGCCGAGACGGGCGGATCACGAGGTCAGGAGATCGAGACCATCCTGGCTAACACGGTGAAACTCCGTCTCTACTAAAAACTACAAAAAACTAGCCGGGCGAGGTGGTGGTGCCTGTAGTCCCAGCTACCCGGGAGGCTGAGGCAGGAGAATGGCATGAACCCGGGAGGCGGAGCTTGCAGTGAGCTGAGATCCGGCCACAGCACTCCAACCTGGGTGACAGAGCGAGACTCCGTCTCAAAAAACAAAAAAACAAAAACAAAAACAAAAAAATGTTTGTCAATGAATTTCATATGAGAGTCTCAAAGCCTCTATTGAACATTGTTGATCTCACCTAGGTTTCCTGAGGCCATCTGATGGCTAACAGCATGTTTTCCCTCTAAGACAGTTGCTTGGAGGAGTAGGGTCATGAGTATAGGATGAGAAAGAGAACATATGAATCAGTGCTAGTTCCTCTCTTCATTCACCCTACTGGTTTATGACTTCCCTTTACTCCCGCAAATCCTGGGGCTCTGACAAGCTACCAGCTCTTGTTTCCTCCTTATTATCCTCTTGGAGCCTTGACCAGCCAGTGGCTCAAATAGCATCATCTTCCCTCAAGCCATGAGCTTGCTCAAGGCAGTGTGCAGGGCCCCTGATTTCAGTGGCCACAGGATGATCAGGTTTGATGGGTAGGAAAGACTGCAAGAAAAACCAATCTGCGGCTTTTGTATCATTCTTTGGGAAACCCAGATGGGATTGGGGGTACTGCCTAATCTAAACCCTAGCTAGTATTTGGGTGAAAATTGAAATCCTACCAACCGGCTTGGAAAAACCATTGCTACTTCTCAACCTCAGCAGCACACTGAGCTCACTCATCTCAAGACCCAAAGATAGAAACAATCCAAAAATCAGGGCTGGAACATGCTCCGAATGGTATGTCTCATTCCATATGAGGTGGGAGGTGAACCTGTGGCTCCATGAGATTGTTTTCACTGTCATGTGCAGGATGTTACCTGACCCCGAATTTCATGGTGAGTAAGTCATTCCCTTTTTCAGTCCTCTAAATTCCATCAAGGGGAAAGTGCCTGTTTGGTATTCCTTGGTCTTCAACACCATTCCAATACCAGCTACTCTCCCTTTCTTTCCCTCCCTCCTTCCTTCCCTTCCCTTCCCTTCCGTCTTGCTCTGTTACCCATGCTGGAGTACAGTGGTGTGATCATGGCTCACTGCAGCCTCAATCTACTGGGCTTCTCCCACCTCAGTCTCCCAAGTAGCTGGGACTACAGGCACACACCACTACACCTAGCTAATTAAAAAAAATTTTTTTGGGGGGGCGGGGGAGATGGAGTCTCACCATGTTGCCCAAGCTGGTCTTGATCTCCTAGGCTTAAGTTATCCTCCTGCCTCAGCCTCCCAAAGTGATGGAATTTCAGGCATGAGCCACTATGTCTGGCCTATTCTCCCTTTACAACAAGAGATATTAGGCCCAGGTGTGGTTCCTTTAGCAGACAACAGGGACTAGCTAGAATTTAAATGATAGTGTTTTCTTTTTGTGGTATATATTTTTTTCTGGTTACCTTCTTATTATGACATTTAGGCAACTTTGCATTTAAGGTTAGGATGAAAAGTTTCCTTCTAAAATATATTTAAGTAGAAAACAGAATCAATTTATTTATTTATGACATGGAGTTTCACTCTGTCGCCCAGGCTGGAGTGCAGTGGCACGATCTTGGCTCACTGCCACCTCTGCCTCATGGTGATGTGGTTTGGCTGTGTCCCCACCCAATTCTTATCTTGAATTCTCACATATTATGGAGGAAACCTGGTGGGAAGTGATTAAATCATGGGGGCAGGTTTTTCCTGTCCTGTTCTCGTGATAGTGAATAAGTGTCATGAGATCTGATGGTTTTATGAGGGGAAATTTCCCTGCACAAGCTCTCTCTCTTTGCCTGCTGCCATTCATATAAGACATGAACTGTTCCTCCTTGCCTTCCGCCATGATTGTGAGGCTTCCCCAGCCACATGGAACTGTAAGTGCAGTAAATCTCTTTCTTTCATATATTGCCCAGTGTCAGGTATGTCTTTATTAGCAGTGTGAAAATGAGCTAATACAGTAAATTGGTACCAGGAATGGGGTGCTACTGAAAAGATACCCAAATATGTGGACATGACTTTGAAACTGGGTAACAGGCAGAGGTTGGAACAGTTTGGAGGGCTCACAAGAAGACAGAAAAATGTGGGAAAGTTTGGAGCTCCCTAGAGACTTGTTGAATAGCATTGACCAAAATGCTGACAATGATATGTACAATGAAATCCAGGCTGAGGTAGTCTCAGATGGAGATGAGGAACTTGTTGGGAACTGGAGTAAAGGTGATTGTTGTTATGTTTTAGCAAAGAGACTGGCAGCATTTTTCCCCTGTCCTAGAGATTTGTGGAACTTTGAACTTGAGAAAGACGATTTAGGGTATCAGACAGAAGAAATTTCTAAGCAGCAAAGCGTTCAAGAGATGACTTGGGTGTTGTCAAAGACATTCAGTTTTAAAAGGGAAACAGAGCATAAAAGTTTGGAAAATTTGCAGCCTGACAATGTGATAGAAAAGAAAATCTCATTTTCTAAAAAAAAAAGAGAAAAGAAAAGAAAAGAAAAGAAAATCTCATTTTCCGAAGAGAAATTCAAGCTGGATGCAGAAATTTGCATAAGTAATGAAGACCCAAATGTTAATCCCCAAGACAATGGGGAAAATGTCTCTAGAGCATGTGAGAGGTCTTCACAGCAGCCCCTCCCATCACAGGCCCAGAGGGCTAGGAGAAAAAAGTGATTTCATGGGCTGGGCCCAGGGTACCCCTGCTGTGTGCAGCCTACAGACTTGGTGCCCTCCATCTCAGTCACTTCAGCTGTAGCTGAAAGAGGCCAACATAGAGCTCGGGCCATGGCTTCAGAGGGTGCAAGCCCCAAGCCTTGGTACCTTCAGCATGGTGTTGAGCTTGCCAGTGCACAGGAGTCAGGAACTAGGGTTTGGGAACCTCTGCCTAGATTTCAGAGGATGTATGGAAATGCCTGAATGTCCAGGCAGAGGTTTGCTGCAGGGGCAGAGCTGTCATGGAGAACCTCTGCTAGGGCAGTGCAGAGGGAAATGTGGGATTGGAGCCCCCACACAGAGTTCCTACTGGGGCACCAGCTGGTGGAGTTGTGAGAAGAGGGCCACTATCCTCCAGACTCCAGAATGGTAGATATACTGACAGCTTGCACCATACACCTGGAAAAGCTGTAGACACTCAATGCCAGCTTGTGAAAGCAGCCAGGAGGGAGGCTGTACCCTGCAAAGCCACAAGAGCAGAGCTGCCCAAGACCATGGGAACCCCCCTCTTGTGTCAGTGTGACTGGATGTGAGACATGGAGTCAAAGGAGATCATTTTGGAGCTTTAGGATTTGACTGCCCCACTGGATTTTGGACTTGCATGGGGCCTGTAGCCCCTTTGTTTTGGCCAATGTCTCCCATTTGGAATGGCTGTAGTTACCCAATGCCTGTACCTCCATTGTATCTAGGAAGTAACTATCTTGCTTTTGATTTCACAGGCTCATAGGCTGAAGGCTCAAGGCGCTGTCTTGGATGTAACTATGAACTGTGGACTTTTGAGTTAATGCTGAAATGAGTTGAGACTTTGGGGGACTGTTGGGAGGGCATGATTGATTTTGAAATGTGAGGACATGAGATTTGGGAGGGGCCAGGGGTAGAAGACAAGTTTTGGCTCTGTCCCCACCCAAATCTCATCTTTAATTGGGAGGAACATGGTGAGAGGTGATGGAATCATGGGGGCATGTCTTTCTTATGATGTTCTTGTGATAGTGAATAAGTCTCATGAGATTTGATGGTTTTGTAAGGGGAAGTTTCCCCACCCAATCTCTCTCTTTGCCTGCTGCCATCCATGTAAGACGTGACTTGCTCCTCCTTGCCTTCTGCCATAATTGTGAGGTCTCCCCAGCCACGTGGAACTGTAAGTCCATTAAACCTCTTTTTTTTGTAAATTGTCCAGTCTTGGGTATGTCTGTGTCAGCAGTGTGAAAATGGACTAATACACATGGGCTCAAGTGATTCTCCTGCCTCAGCCTCCCAAGTAGCTGGGACTACAGGCACACAAGACCATGCCTGGCTGTTTTTTTAATTTTTAAGTAGAGAAGAGTTTTCATCATGTTGGTCTTGAACTCCTTACCTCAAGTGACCCACCCACCTCAGCCTCCCAAAGTGCTGGGATTATAGGTGTGAGCCACCACCCTGGCCCAGAATCAACTTAAATAAACATATTAAGTGAATTGTAATACAAGTGCTATTTGAATCTGGCAAGAATCATGCTTGGGACATTTGAAAAGAACATGAGTTTGAGAGACCCTTCTTTTTACCCAACCTCAGGAATGCGGTGATTGCTCCCACTTATATAGCACTCACTGTGTGCTGGGCACATTTCCATGGCTTTCCATACCTAAAGCTGAGGACATCCTAACCTACTATGTGGTAAGCGAAATTATTAGCCCCATTTAACAGATGAGGAAATGAGGCTCAGAGAGGTTAAGCAATTTTCCCCAAATCTCACAGCTAGCAAATGTCCAACTCAGGACTTGAGAGGGGCTGTTCTGGGATTAAGAGAATATAGCTTTAGGGGCTGTGCAGGCAGGTACTTGGTTATAGTTCTAGAAGAGGAAGACATGAAACATTGAGATATGTTCTGCATACCTCCTGCCCCATGACCACACTTGGGTTATTTTCTAATTGGTTTGATCCAGCATCTTAGCAATTCAGGAAGTAAAATAGCTCACTGAGCTGTTAAAACCTGGCCTGTGCTCCGACCACCAAAAATTCTATGCCGTTCCCCAGTGGGATGATGGCATCCACTGATTTGCTGTCCCGTGCGTTCCCATCTGCCTTTGCCATTCCCTTTCACTAAATCCTAGGCTGGGGAAGCCCTCCCCAGAACCCCCTAACCCTGTAACCTCCTGTTCCCCAGCTAGTGAGTCTGGGAAGGTGGGCCAGGCCTGCGATGGTCCTGCCGCCGTCCACACACTCCAGCCCTGCCTCTTTGTCTCTCTACCCTTGGGACCAATGTCTCATTCCCCAGGGTGTCAAGGGGAAAATTAATCACCCGGGGGAGATCAGTCAGCCTGCTGACTTGGCAGGGGAAAGACAAAGAGAAATAGGGTGTTTCGCGGATTGGTTGGGTCCCCCATTAAGGGATGGAAAAATGCTTGCTTTGCGATTACAAATGGCCGACATTCAGACGGGCAACTCCCGTCCCCGCTCACCTCGGGAAATCGCTGCCAATGCGGTTCTGGAGAAGGTGGCTGTCTCCTTCCCTCCAGGTCAGATCCCAGCTTCTCTGCATGCCTTCGGGGCGATGCCTGCTTTCCCTCTCCAGCCGGGCCTCTAGCCCTCTTGGTCTGGCACCTCTCGATCCAGAATATGGGCTCTAGTCCTTTTGGCATCATACCTTTGGCATCTGTAAAAGCGACACTTCAGCCATGGAGGAGAGGCATCCTGTGTAGTGGTTATGGGCATAGACTCATATGATTTGGGTTAAGAGGAGCCTGTGTGACCTCAGCAGGTCACTGAATTTTTCTGTGTCGCAATGTACCCTTTTGGGTGATGGGACTGATAATAGTGCCCCTTGTGCCAGTCGTGGGGCTACTGCCCTCAGTTTTCTACTCCTTGCTCTGTTCAGTGTCACCAGGGGCTGACCCGTAGGCTGCATGGTCTTGACTCCCCTTGTGTCAGCTGTGCTCAGCCAATGGGAGGTCTGTTGGGTGGATGAAGGGAAAGGTCAGGGTATTTCTCCCTCTGTGTCCTGACCTGGACCACCTCTCCATCTGGAACCCCTTCCTCCATCCCCCGGCTGTGGTTCCAGCTTCCATGGGCCCCACCACTGGGCTCTGAGAATATCACTGCCGTCCCTGTCCCTCCAGCCTAGGGGTGGAAGTGCTGGCTCGGGACCACTTCCTTGCTTTCACTTTCCTCTGTTTTCATAGTTAGAGTGGTGTGTGTTTTCCAGGTTTGATCCTGATGGCCACGCTGTCTCATAGGGCTGTTCTGGGATTAAATGAGCTGTGTACTTAGAATGAGTAGAGCACCTTGAAAAGTACTCTGTGCAGAGTAGGTGCTATGTAAGTGCTTGTTAAGTAAAATGAGAACGGCTCATGTTTACTGAGCGTTTCACACCATGGCAGGCATTTGCCTGTGTTGCATTATCTCATTTAATTACCACAAGGTAGACATTTGGATGATCCCCTGTTTATAAGTAAGCAGACTGTGGCTCAGAGAGGCTCAGGGACCTGCTGGTTTCCACAACTTGTACTCAGCAAAATCTGAACTTCAATCCAGGTCTGTCCACCTGACGCTGCTTCCCTAAACCCACATCCAGGTTGTTTTACAACTTGTAAAGCCTTTCCTGTCCACTTATTCCATATAACAGCATTGTAGGGTAGACATAATGTTAGCTCCAGATTATACATGAGAACATTGAGACTAAGAGAGGGGCTTAGGAGCTTTTTCAAGATTGCACAGCCAGTTTATGCTGGAACCAAGATTTGAATGTGGATTCTCTTGTCTGGGCTTACTCTGCTGAAGAGGACGACTTGCTGCTTCCAAGATCTCATTGGAGCCTCTTCCTCAAGGAAGCCTTCCCTGGTTCACAATGGCCAGATGACTGTCTCCTTTCAGAGCCAGCTCGCTGTGACATTGCTTTCAGTCTTCCTCATTTCCCAGGAGCCGCATGTCTTTGGTTTTCGCGTGGGAGTGTGTTAGGGAGGTTGTAAATTATCCCACGCATGGTCACTCTTTCTACTTCTACTTCCATCTTTCTACTGAATCTCTGACCCTCCAAGCTCTGTTTCAGCATTCACTTTGCTGTTTCTACAAGAGCAAAACCACAGCAAAGCCCTTCTAAGTCTGACCTGCCTCAGACCTTTCTAATAACCTCATTTTTTTTTTAATTAAAAAAATTTGTGAGACCAAGTCTTGCTCTGTTGCCCAGGTTGGAGTGCAGTGGCATGATCTCAGCTCACTGCAACTGCCGTCTCCTGGGTTCAAGCAGTTTTTGTGCTTCAGCCTCCCAATTAGCTGGAATTACAGGCACTCACCACCACACCCGGCTAATTTTTGTATTTTTTGTAGAGATGGGGTTTCACCATGTTGGCCAGGCTGATCTTGAACTCCTGACCTCAAGTGATCTGCCCACCTCAGGCTCCCAAAGTACTGGGATTACAGGTGTTTTCTGATCATATCTTAACACCCTTCCCGCAACATCTCATGGTGCATGAGCTTCTGAAGCAGAGGGGTTGGGGGCAGTCTCCAAGCTCATCACTGACACGCTGTGTGACCATGGGCAAGTAATAAACCTCTTTGTGCCATGGCCACTTCTTTGGCAATAACAGTACCTCCCTCCCAGGGCTGCTATGAGGATTAACATATGTGATATACTCCATCTGCGTTCGCTGCTATTATGGGGCTGGTGTGGGATGGTAGATCCCCTGCCCTGTTTCTGTGCACCCAGAGCCCCCGTCTTGCCCTAACAGGGTCGTCAGGGTCTGACCTTCCCCATGGCTTCCCCTAGGCCTGAGTGCAGAGCTGCGGGTTGGAGGCGTAAATCCTAGATTGTGAGGCCTGACTGCAGGCTGTGTGACCTTGGGCAAACCGAGTCATGTCTGTGGGTCTCAGTAGTCTCAGCTTCAAGGTGAGTTGTCTAATCTCTGTCCTGGCTCTGCCTCAGAGGGTTGTGGTGACAATGAGATGAGACAACAAAATCTAGGCACTGTCATTGTTAGCTACAATAACTTACCACTGTTCTGTGGTTTGTAGGTTGCCCCTACAAACCATAGACAACCTACAAACCACTTAACAGCTGTGAGTTAAGCACAGTTGCCCATTTCACAGATTGGCAAACTGAGGCTCAGAAGAGCTAAGCACTTTTGCAAGGTCAAACATCTCACCATCATTGTGTTCTTGTAGGTTAACGTCATTGCCTTGGTTAATCCTTTCTTTCCTGCCTTTCTCTTTGTCTTTTTCTCCTTTTCAGGTGTGAAAAGTGAGAAGCAGATAATGATCAGGGCTGTAAGCTTTCTGTTTTCAGGTGCTGTTTTTTATTTTTTTCCTTCACTCCTCAATCCAGATCCTGAAAACCATCTTTTAGAATAAAAATGGTTGACCTAGTTCAACATGGCCAAGAGTGGCTCTGTCCTATAGGGTCACATGTGCCTATTTAACTTTAAATGAATTAAAATGAAAAGTTCGGTCCTTTGGTTGCACTCTCCACATTTTGAATGCTCAAAGCCACACGTGGCTTGTGGCTACTATGTTGGACTGCATAGATATAGAACATTTCTACGGTTGCAGACAGCTAACTGGCAGTGTGGCCAGAGTAGGGTTTCTCAGGCCCAGCAGCATCGGTATTTCGGGCTGGATAATTATCTGCCATGGGAGCAGCACCCCTGACCTCTACCCAGTAGATTCCAGCAGCACCTGTCCCTGATTGTGACAACCAAAAATATCTCCAGACATTACCAATGTCCCTTAGAGGGACAAAATTGCTCTTGGTTGAGAGTTGCTGGTCTAGGTGATTAAAAAAAAAAAATCATTTCCTTGCTTAGAACTAAAGGAAATGGACATATTAAAGTAACAAGAGGGACTGAGGTTTTAACATCAAGAACTTCCTTATTGAGGTCAGGCATGGTGGCTCATACCTATAATCTCAGCACTTTGGGAGACTGAGGCAAGAGGATTGCTTGAGGCAAGAAGTTCAAGACCAGCTTGGGTTACAAAGCAAGACCCCAACTCTGTTTAAAAAAAGAAAAAAGCCAGGTATGGTGGTGCATGCCTGTGGTCCCAGCTACTCAGGAGGCTGAGGCAGGAGGATCGCTTGAGCTTAGAAGTTTGAGGCTGCTGTGATCTGAGCTATGATTGTGCCACTGCACTCCAGCCTGGGTGACAGAGCGAGACCCTGTCTAGGAAAAAACAAAAACAAAAACAAAAACAAAAAACCAAAACCAAAAGAACTTCCTTGTGGAGATGGTGGTGACAACATGGATTTGGGAGTCTGCTATACATTTATTCAAAGCCCCACTCTGCCACCTTCTTCCTGGGTTACTTTAGGCAAGTCGATTGACTTCTCTGAGCCTCCGTTTTCTCAACTGTAAAATGGAGGTTAATTGTAACAGCTTCTGCTTCCCAAGGATGTAGGGAAGAGAAAATCAGGTAATGCATTGAAAGTGCCAGGGTAGGCACCCAGGAAATGTGGCTTCTCCTTTTTTGTGAGGGCAAGGGCTTTGCCTGCAGATAGAAAATCCCGTGACGCGGCTCCCAGGAAGCAGCAGATGGGAGAGATCACAACTTTGGGCCCCTGAAGCCTGGAGCCTGGCAGACCCTATCCCCAAGCTTCAGGGGGATGCTCTGGGGACCATGCCTTCAGGCTGGGTCCAGCTGGGGTGGGTGTGGTTGATGGGACCAAAGCTGCAGGGATGCAAGGAAAGTGGGGGGCCGGGGGCCGCTCAGTCCAGAAACATCCATCAAAACAGACGAAGGGGCCAGGCAGCTCAATCCAGGAGGAGTGCAAGCCAGGAGCGAGAAAAAATTGATGCCTGCAGGAGACAAAAGAGAGCCAGGAGAGTGGCCCCCAGACCCTGCTCCTTCCACAGGTGATAAGATTGATGGGCAGACGAAGGAGGCAGGCTGAGTGATAGATAATTTCAAATCGGCGGTAAACACGGCTGTGGGGACTCGTAGCTTTTCTAACAAGTGTGACACCCGTGTGGAGGGGAGATGAGGTGACTGATTAGGAAAGAAGACAGTCGGAGACCCTTCTGAGCAGCAGCTGGGCTTGGCGGAGCTGCCTTGAGTGGGAAGCACGTGGGAATGAAGCCCCAGACAGATGGAAATGTGCACAGACCTGGCAGCTCCAGCATATCAGCCTTTGTGATTTTCATTCATTAGCTCAACAAATATTTACTGAGCATGTATTATGTGCCATGGGTTGGGTAAGATGTTGTGGATACAGCCACTGTGAGTGAGACAGACACAGCCACATCCCCAAGGAGCTTCTATTCTTGTGGGAGAGACACTCAGTGAAAAGCTAAAGGAATTAATGAACACATTAATGTTTAGGTTGTTATGGCTTCTGTGTGAATCCATTTGCTTTGCTGTAAAGGAACACCTGAGGCTGAGTAATTTACTAAGAAAGGAGGTTTATTTTGGCTCATAGTTCAGCAGGCTGTACAGGAAGCATGGTGAGGCCTCAGGAAGCTTCCAATCATGGTGGAAGGTGAAGAGAGAGCCAGCACGTCACATGGCGAGAGAGAGAAAGCAAGAGAGAGAGAAAGAGAGAGTGAATGGGAGGTCCCAGCCTCTTTTCAAGATCTAGATCTCACAGGAACAAACTGAGCAAGAACTTGCTCATCACCAAGGGGATGGTGCTAAGCCATTCACAAGGATCTCGCCCTCATGATTCAACACCTCCACCTCCAACATTGGGGATCACAGTTCAACATGCCATTTGGAGGGGCATATATCTGAACCATATCAGCTTCTGTGAAGGACATAGGACAAGCAGGGGACAAAAGAGAGTGATGGAGGGGTTACTTTGGTGGGTGTGTGGGGGGGCACTCAGCCTCCCTGAGTGGGGCTGAGAAATCAGCATTGCAAAAGAGCCAGTCATTCAAAGAGCTTGGGGAGGCTGGGCATGGTGGCTATGCCTGTAATCCCAGCACTTTGGGAAGCCAAGGCATGCGGATCACTTGAGGTCAGGAGTTCGAGACCAGCCTGGCCAACATGGCGAAACTCTGTCTCTATTAAAAATACAAACATTAGCCTGGTGTGGTAGTGCATGCCTGTAATCCCAGCCACCTGGTAGGCTGAGGCAGGAGAATCGCTTGAACCTAGGAGGCAGAGGTTGCAGAGAGCCGAGACTGTGCCATTGCACTCCAGCCTGGGCGACAGAGACTCTGTCTCAAAACAAACAAACAGAAAAACACCAAAGAGGGTGGGAAGAGGAGTGTTCCAGATAGAGGGGCAGCTGGTGAAAAGGCCCTGAAGTGGAAATGAGCGTGGTGTGTGTTATGGCTTAAATTGTGTCCCTCAAAAACATGTTGAAATCTTAACTTCTGGTACCTGTGAATGACATCTGATTTGGAAATAGGGATTTTGCAGTGGAATCCAGTTAAAATGAGGTCACTAGGATGGGCCCTAATCCAATATGATTGCTGTTCTTATAAGACGAGGAGAGAAACTAAAGAGAGAGATACTAAGGAGACAGAGAGAGGATGATGTGAGGACTCTAGGCAGAAGCCATGTGACGACAGAGGCAGAGATGGGAGTGATGTGTCTACAAGCTGAGGAACATGCAGGACCATGGGGTGCACCAGAAGCTAAGAGCAGATTCTCCTTTAGGGCCTTGAAAAAGAGGGCAGCCCTGCTGACCCCTTGATTTCAGGCTTCTAGTCTCTGGAACTGTAGAAGAAGACATTTTTGTTTTTAAGCCATTTAGCTTTGGTTCTTTGTTACAGCAGCCCTAGAAAACTAGCATAGCATATTTGAGGAGGAAAAAGAAGACCAGGTGGCTGGGGAAGAGGGGAAAATCAGTTTTAAGGCCAGATGTGGTGGTGCCCATTTGTAGTCCCAGCTACTTGGGAGGCTGAGGTGGGAGGATCGCTTGAGTCAGGAGTTCAAGTCCAGTCTGGACAACATAGTGAGACCCCCATCTCTTACAAAAAACATTGGTTCCCTATGGGGCAGTGTGAGTGAGGATTATTTCCCCCATTTTTCAAATGAGGGAACTGAGATCCAGAGAAGAGCTGTGATTGCTTGTGATGTCAGTGGCCCCCAGTGGTATTCGTGCCCTTGGGTAGTTTTCTCCCATGTTGAGTCTGGGCTGCCCTAAGTGACTGGGAGAATACAGCATAAGTGATGTGTGACTTGCAATGTTAGGTCAAAAAAGGCACTGCTGCTTCTGCCTTGGGTTGCTCTCCCTGGAGGAAGCCAGCCGCCATAATGTTGTGAGGACACTCAAGCAGCCTGTGGGGAGGCCCTCTCCCAGCCAATGGCCAGCACCAACTTGCCCAGCCAGGAAAGCATGCCATCTTGAAAGCGGATCACCAGTCCCAGTGGAGTCTTCAGCTGACTTCAGCCTCAGCTGACATCTGACTGCAACATCTTGAAAGGCCCCAAGCCTCACTATTTTTTTTTTTTTTTTTTTTTTGAGATGGAGTCTCGCTCTGTCACCCAGGCTGGAATGTAGTGGTGCGATCTTGGCTCACTGCAACCTCCGTCTCCCGGGTTCAAGTGATTCTCCTGCCTCAGCCTCCTGAGTAGCTGGGACTACAGGCACCTGCCACCATGCCCGGCTAATTTTTGTATTTTTAGTAGAGATGGGGTTTCACCATGTTGGCCAGGATGGTCTTGATCTCCTGACCTCGTGATTCACCCACCTCAGCCTCTCAAAGTGCTGTGATTATGGGCATGAGCCACCGTGCCTGGCCCTGAGCCTAACTTTGTTACTCTCAAATACCCACAGAAACTGAGAGAGAATAAATTGTTATTGTAAGCTGCTAAGTTTTGGGGTGACTTGTTATGCAGCAATAGAAAACAAATATACAGCCCCAAAGCCAGTAAGTGGCAGGGTCAGGAAGAGAATGTGGATCTTCTGGTGCCAGGGTCTGTGCGCTTTCTCCTATTTTTTGCTCCCGGCTCAGGATTCTTCTAGTAAAAGCCTCTCATTTCTCTCTGTCTTCTTCTGATAACCTGGGATCTGGTAAGAGATGAGGAAGGAGTAGAGAGCTATGGCAGCTGGGCTGGGTTGATGGGGCTTTCTGTGTCCAGGTCCTGTGAGGATACCATCCAGGATGTCAAAGGGAGACACAAGGAATCCCAGAACCAGGGTTCCAAGGCTCCTGTTAGACTGTGGTGACCACAAGCATCAGTATTTTGAGCTCTGTTCTTTTCTGAAAGTTCTGCTTCAACTCCCTACCACCTCTGGTCATTTTCAGCAAATGTAGAATAGTGACACCAGTAGTTATTGTGCATCGGATGCTGAGGATTGGGAGAGGGATACCTCTCCCTTGTCCTTGAGGAGCTTGTGGTCCTTCTGGGGGCAATTTGGTCACTTACAGAAAAATAAGAACGAACTAAAGACTGCCCCTGGTATATTGGTTAATTACAGACGCATAACAAATTGGCAGCTTAACATAATTACAAACACTGATTATCTTCTGTGAGCCAGAAATTTGGAAGTAGCCCAGCTGGGTGGTTCCAGCTCAGGGTCTCTCATGAGTTTACTTAAGTTGTCACCTGGGGCTACAGCCATCTGAAGGCTTGACTGGGGCCAGAGGGTCTATCTACTTTCAAGGTGTCTCACTCACATGGCTGGCAAGTTGGCTCCTTTCCATGTGGACCTCCCCATAGGGCTGCTTGAGTTTCCTACAACATGGCGCCTGGCTTTTCTGAGTGAGTGAATCAACAAAGAAAGAGAGGGCAATGAAGAAGCCATAATGTCTTTTATGACCTAACCGGGAAAGTCACAATCTGTCATTTCCACAATATCCTCCTGTTTATACAGGTGGGGATAGTGTGGAATGGGACTACATGAGGGCATGAACACTAGGAGGCAGAGACCATTGGGGGCCATTGTGAAATTGTGAAATACATTGTGAAATACAAAGATACTTCAGAATTCAGCAGTGGATGGATGAGGGAAAGATTGCAGAAGGAGTGACAGAGAGTCCTAAAATTGTGCCACGTAGCGGGCCAAGTCCCTGGGGAAAATTCTTTGGTATGGAAAGATCTAATTCATGCATTTCAAGAAGTTCTTCATCCTCAACACTAGAGTACCCTTAAGCCCCGATTCCTGACACGGGAATGCTGAACATTGGTCAAATGATAATCAGTTGGGGTTTTGGGGATCTGATTTGGGGCCACACAGATTTGGGTTCAAATTTCAACTCTATCACTGGCTATGTGATCTTGAGATAGTTGCTTAACCTCTCTGAATCCAAGTTTCCTTATTGGTTAGAAGGGGAAAAATAACTCCCCTCCTTGGCAGGGTTGTTGAAAGGCTTAAATGAGATTGTACAGAAGAAATACCTAGCACAGCATACACTCTCTGTAAATGATGGTGACTGTTAGGCTGTTTGCTTCTTTGTGCTCCGTAAGGGGCTGAAGATTCCTTGTGGACAGGCTGCTCTTCTCCCTGGTCCTGCATGCCCCATGGGCCTTTGAGCTGTTGCTTATGCAATTTCCCCTGCCAAGGATGAATTCCCCACTTCTTAAGCCTTGTACACGTCTCAGCTATAATTTAAGGCTCAGCATATAGCCTTACCCCCTGTGAAAGAACTTCCCAAGTCGCCCATGGGACCCTCTTTGTCCTTTGAGCTCTGCTAGAGCCAGGAGGGCTGGCTGCAAATATAACCCCTCTCAAAGAAGTGGCCAGGCCACCATTTGATGGACACATAGATAGTTTCCTCAACAGCAAACGTAAGGTAACTACTCTTGTTATGTCTGTTTGACAGATGGAAAAACAGAGGTCATGTAACTTACTCAAGGTCACACAGCTTAGGGGTGTGCCTGAGATTTGAACCCAAGTTTTTCTGTTCTCTTAACTGCCACTCTGTTATTTCTAAGAGCAAAGCTTACAGTCAATTCCTTGAAGACAGATGCTTCCTTTGACCTTTGTTCGTATCATTCCTTTATACCTCCCAGAGCTCCTAACACAGAAAGAGGCACCTGGAAGCAGCTACTTGTCATCGGCCAATTCATTCAGTTACGTAGTTGAATGCCATTCATTCAATTGCGTTAGACCAGTAGTCCTCAAAGCGTGGTTCCTAGCTCAGTAGCATCACCTGGGGACTCGGAAGAAATTAGAATTCTCATGTCAGACCCCAAACCTGTGGAATCAGAAACTCTGAGGGAGGAAACCAGCACTCTGTGTTTTCATGAGTCCTCCGGGGGCTTCTGATGCAGACCTAAGTTCAAGAACCCCTGTTCTAGGGAATGACTCTCCTCACATGCCCCACACTCTGCCACAAAGGTGATCCGCTGCTTCAGTGGAACAGTGTCTGTCTTCAACTCAGGCAGGGACAATTTCAGGCGCTGGGCAGCATTTGTTCATCTTTAAGCTTTTCTCCTCCAAGTCTCTCTTTTGGAAACCTTGACCCCGGTGCCTGCTTGCCAGCCAGACAGCTCTCACAACCACAAAACAAATGACCGAGTGGCAGCAGCTATTGACAGGGAACCTGGTTGCCCTCTATCATGCTTAGTTTGGTAGTTTGTTTGGGAGGTTGTGGTTTGATTACCTGTGTGCCTGTGCCTGAAGTTTTGCATTACAGGAGTGTAATATCCTCCTATTTCCTGTTAGAAAAACCACTCCTGCTTTGCATAGTGGGATTAAGTGCCATAATGCTGCACGGAGTTCTGAGAAGCCTTCATAACTTCTGCTGTGTGCATTTAAGACTTCTGTATTAGAATCTTTTCCTCCCTCCCTCCCTCTTTCCCTCCCTTCCTTTCTTTCTTCCTTTCTTCTTTCTTTCCTTTCCTCTGTCTCACTTGCGTCCCACAGTTCCTTATTGAACATGTTTTTGTTTTAGGTAAATTAAATTAAGCTCTTACAAAAACCTTAAAGTATTTATTTTATACTCCTCGTTTAACAGGGAGCAAAACTGAGGTTTAGAAATGCTAAAATGGTTTGCTTGAGGATGCACAGGAATGCTCAAGGAGGAGCCATGGATTAAAAACAGGATGGCCGGGTGCGATGGCTCACGCCTGTAATCTCAGCACTTTGGAAGGCTGAGGCGGGTGGATCACCTGAGGTCGGGAGTTTGAGACCAGCCTGACCAACATAGTGAAACCCCGTCTCTACTAAAAATACAAAAAATTAGCCAGGCATGGTGGTGGTTGCCTGTAGTCCCAGCTACTTGGGAGGCTGAGGCAGGAGAATCACTTGAACCTGGGAGGCAGAGGTTGCAGTGAGCCAACATCGCCCCACTGCACTCCAGCCTGGTGCCAGAGCAAGACTCTGTCTCAGATAAATAAATAAATAAATAAATAAATAAATGAATAAATAAAAGCAGGATGTCTGACTCAACTGCCCAGGGAGGAAAGAAACAAGCTCTCTGAAACTGGGGGATATGGGGTGGGGTTATCTAAAAGGTTGCAACCCTAAAGTCTGCTCCCGTGGACAGAAGAGAAGAACTGACTTTCTATGAATAGGCATCATGTGGCAGACACTGCGCCCCACAGTCCATGTTGGTTACAGGGTCATCAAGAGGGTGCCATGGGATTCAGTGGGTCTGATCACTCCCATTTTGCAGATGGAGAAGTTGAGGCTCTTAGAAGTTAAGTCATGGTCGGGCGTAGTGGCTCACACCTGTAATCCCAGCACTTTGGGAGGTCGAGGCAGGTGGATCACGAGGTCAGGAGATGGAGACCACCTTGGCTAACACGGTGAAACCCCATCTCTACTAAAAATACAAAAAATTAGCTGGGCATGGTGGCAGGTGCCTGTAGTCCCAGCTACCCGGATGCTAAGGCTGGAGAATGGCGTGAACCAGGGAGGCAGAGATTGCAGTGAGCCAAGATCGCACCACTGCACTCCAGCCTGGGCAACAGTGTGAGACTGTGTCTCAAAAAAAAAAAAAAAAAAAAGAAGTTAAGTCCCTTGTGGGTCACACAGCAGTAAGGTGGCAGAGCTGGGATTTGAACACAGATTTCTAACTTGATCCAATTCCCTTTCCATGGTGTCATAGCTTCTTAGCATGAGGTCATGAACTGATCTACGAACACATACAGAGCACAGAGATGCAAAATCCCTCACTGTCCAGAGAGAAAAGCCAATCTCATCCTACTCCTTCCCAATGACTCTCATGTTGATAATGATAAGCACCATCCAATGAGTGTCTGCTTAGGTCCGGGGGCTTTACTCTTCATGTGGTCCTGTGAGAAAGGTATCATCATTCCCACTGTACAGATGAGGAGGACAATGAGGCCCAGGAAGGTTAAGTAATTGCCCAAGTTCTCACAGTGAGTCGGTGGCTGGACTTCAATTGGATCTGCTGCTGGCTCCAGAGTCCGTGCTCTATCTAGGGCTACTGTATCAGTCAGCTAATGCTGGGGAACAAACTGCCCCCACATGCAGAAGCTTTACACAACAATCTCTTATTATATTTCACTTCCCTGTGGGTTTAGCTCATCCCAGCTGGGCTTTCTCAAGCTTCTGAGGGTTGGCCTAGAGGCTGTATGCTAGGTTGGGCTTGGCTGGGGCACCTTAGTTGGGCCAGCTATGTCCATATCTCTCTTATCTTCTTCCTTCGACCAGAAGGCATGTCCTTTTCATGGCGATGCCAGAAGTACAAGAGAACAGGTAGAAACACGCAAGGCTTCTTAAGGCCTGTACTTAGAACTGGGACACTATTGTTTCTGCAGCATTCGATTAAATACAACCAGCCATGCGGCTGAACCCAGGTTCAAGGGACAAGGAAATGGACTCCTTCTTACAACGAAAAACTGCAAATGACAAACAACATGCATATAAGGCAATATAAAGAATTGGAGCTAATGATATAATTGGCTCGAACTGCTCAGCATCTTAAGTCTGGATAGAGAGAACACTAATCTATAGCAAACAAGAGTGCACCAGGGGAGACCCCAAGAGGTGAACATTCTCCTGTTTGAGTCTGAAAGATGCAGGCATTTAGAGGAGGTGATCTCAGAGGAATTTTGGAAAGAGAACAGTTTTGAGTAGTTATTGAGGGATGGCGAGGCAGAAAGGAGGAAGGAAATGCATTCAGTGAAGCAGGAGACTGAAAGTAGCTTGCAGGCTCTTGGAGGCCAGAGATCATTTTACTCATTTTGTAGTTTTTGGATGGTGAGCTGTGCCTGGGACATAATAGATGCTTAATAAGGAGGAGTGAAGACATGGGGAGGGTGAAGGGTAAGTGAGGAGGTCATTTTGGGGGTGTGGGCTTCCGCTTCCCTAGGAATTTTTGGGAACTTAGTAGGCTCTCTGGGCTGGTTTAGGGACAGTCTGGGCCAGAGAAAGGAAAGGACCATGTGACATGGCAGGGTGTGCATGTGTGCGTGTGTGTGAGTGTGCATGTGCGCTCCGGCTCTGTCTTTAGCAGTGGCACCAACAAAAGTTGCCACGTGTATTGTCTGTCTTCTTCTACTAGCTTGTAAGCTGCAGGAGGGCAGGGATTTTTGAAATGTTGTTTGTTGCTTTCCTCTCAGAACCTAGAACAGTACCTGGTCCATAGTAGATGCTCAATAAGTATCTGTTGAATGAATGAAGGGGTGGATACAAATCTCAGTTTACAGGGTAGGGATTATTATTATCCCCATCTTGTAGATGAGGAAACTGAGGCTTAGCATTTCAGTGACTGAGATGGTAAAGGCAGGCTGGCAGACTGTCAAAGTCCAAGGTTTACTCTCTACTCCAAACTGCCCCTAATTTCACAAGTGGCCTGTTAACCGGAACTGCAGACAAAAAGCAAGAAAAAAAATTATCTTTTAATCCCATGCCACAGTTGCTTTCTGAGATTTCAGAGCAGGCCTTATCTATATGCAGATGTCTTGTGCAGGCTTATTTTCTTGTTGGACATACAAGGAGAGGCCACCAACCATTTATTCCAGGAAAACAGGAGTTTGGGGCTCAGATGTTGGGAGGTGCCCGGGGTCTGCCTCCCAAGTTGCATCTACCCAGGTCCGTCTGTGGTAGCGTTAGGCAGGCAATAGCTCAAGTTCTTTACACTGAGCCCTTTGTTGGGTACTGCGGGGCTTGGCTGTGTCATGAGACAGAAGTGCCCAGGACACCAGAGCAGACAGAGTCCACACGTGACTCATGTAAGACCCCATCTTGGGGCACAGCTTTTGCATGTGAGTTAGTGCGAGTGGGTGTCCGGGGGACAGAATCGTCACACTTCATTTCTTACAACATCCCTTAGCTCATAATAATACTAGCCACCCTGGGCCTCGGCTTCCTTCTGTGTATAATGGGAATAAGTCTCCACTTCACAAGGTCATGGAGGGATTGGATGGTTTAGTGCTCAGAGGGCACCTAGGGCACAGCCTGCATGTACAAGAGCCTGGATGTGTTAGTGCTTCTTATGATCACTCCGTCCTGTGCATTTCTGGCTTAACCCACACGGCAGCTTCATGAGCCATGTGCTATCATTTTGCACATGACCGTGATCAGTAACAGTCATAGGCATCCCATTCATCATAGCACAAACTCATCCTCATTGAATGCTTACCCTCTGCCACGTGTGCTGTGCTAAGTCCTGTGTGTGCACCGACTCATCGAATCCGACAACCTTACTATTCCCATTTTTACAAATGAGGAAACTGAGGCACAGAGGGTTTTGATGACTTGTCTACTGTTGTACATCAAGCCTGTGACTGGGCCCCGTGCACACACCTCCAGCTTCCCTTCTCTGCTGTTGTCCTCCTTCCTGGGACATAGCCCTCAGGGGTAACTGAGCAGGCCCTTTGCCCACTGCTGGGCCCCAGAAAGGAGACAGCCTAGCCCATGTGCTGACCCAGGCCTCCCTCCCCGGGTCCCACCCTCTCTGCCCTTCTAATGTCCTTGACCCTGTGCAGCGAGGGGTCACTGCCTCATCTGTATGGCTCCCACAGAAAGCCAGCGGCGGCTCCCAATGCATCATGGAGTGGCAGTCACGCCAGAGCCAGGGTGTCATTTCCATCCATCTTTCTCCAACCGCTCCCTGTCACGAAGCAAGGGAGGTCGGGGTGTGGGGGGAGGAAGAGGAGAAGATGGATGGGGTGGGGGCTGAGAGGCAGGGATGGGAGCGGGAAGGGAGGAGGGAGCAGAGGAGGAGGAGATGAATGGAAGGGAAGGAGCAAAGAGGAAAAGAAGGAAGAAAGGCCCCAGGGGGTGAGGTCGCTGAGCAAGGGAGGTGAGGAAAGAAAAAATGAGAAGGGAGGAGAGGAGGCTGTGAGCTAGAAAGAAGTGGCCGGCAAGAGAACTAGGAGAGGGAGGCAGAGGGAGGAGGGGACAGGCGAGAGAAGCAGAGAAGGCTGAGGAGGGACGCTGGGTAAAGAGGAGTGTGGGAAGTAAGGGAAGGTGGAAAGGTGGCAGGAACTGGAGGCAGGGAGGCAAGGAGGAGAGGTGACTTGGACTGCCCCAGCCTCTTTGTTTATTTGTTTTCTCAATTCCAGTAGCCTCTTCCTGCTCTGCAGCCCTGGGCAAAGTCTAAATCAAAGCAGAGGTGGGAGGGGAGCTCCTAGCAGATGGGCCTGCAGGGCTGGGCTCTGAGCTGTCCCCAGACCCCAGAGAGGGGCCTGACAAATGGAGGGACCTCAACTAGGGCTGCTCAATGTCACTGCTCCATGAGGTCTCTCTTCCTCCACCAGGCTTGTGGGGTTCTTTGCAGGATGGTCTCAGGATTTCAAAAGTAGCAAGTTAGGGAAAGCTCTAACGCACAAGCACGTTGTAAGCCTCCACTCATGTCACATTCACTAATGTTTCATTGGCCAAAGCAAGCCACGTGGCCAAGTCTAGTTTCAAGGGAGAGAGAAATGGGGGAGTGACATCCTCAGTCCCCACTGGTCTTGGGTCAAGCTGGCTTGGGCTGTCATGAGGGCATTGCCCCTTGAGAGGGCGAGTCTATGCCTTCACCTGGATCATCTGCCATGCTCCTACTCCCTTTTGAAAACCCTATCCATTCCTCAACCTCTCCTTGTTCAGGAGATCTCCTCTGATTCCTTCTGCCCAGGCAGGGATCCCCTTTGACCTCAGGATTTAGTACTTAGCTTATAGTTGCAGGGTGGTATCCCAAACTGAAATGAACACAAGGTTCAAACTGATATGAGCCAGACAGGTAACATACATGAAGGTGGCTGGTCAGGTTCACCTTAGGGCAACAGGGAATGGTGGGGACGGGGGCAAACTGGAGAGTGCACATATCTCCCAACAGAGTCCCAGGAGGAAACAGATGACATCCTCAAATTAGGATAATCCAAAAGGGTTTATATACAAAGGGACACATTACAAAGGTGTGGGGGCTTTGGAGGCAATCTAAAGAAATAGATCCTCCTCTCTTGGGAGTGGTGGGGGAATAGCAGAAGAGCCTTTACCACCCTTAGGCCAAAGGGATGAGAAGCAAGTGGGAAGGGAGGGAGCTAGGAGACTGAGTAACTAAACGCCCTAACCTCACACTCTTCCCACCCTCCAGTTTCCTACTGGTTCTTCCCATTGGCTGAATCCAACCATAAATCAGAGGAAAGGGAGCCCATTGGTGAATCCATGTTACTCCATCTCCCAGGACAAGGACTGGGTAGAAAAAGTGGAGAATGAAAAGGAGGACAAGCTGATTATATCTGGGATAATGTGTCCCACCTGAAGATGTTAACATTTACTGTATTTTAAATACAGTCATCTAAGCACACTCTAAAATTCCTCCCTTGACCCACTAGTTTGAGATGATTTTCTATCCCCTGTCCAACACACACTCCAAGAATTAGTCAAAGCTTCCCTGCTGTGTTCTAACCTTCTTGAAGACAAGGATTCAGTGTTGCATGCTTTCTCTAATCTCCACAACACCTTACACATAGTAAGGTGCTTAACACAGGGGCTAGTGGATTTCTAGAATTAGTGAATTTAACATTAGTAGCTTCAACTGAGTAACCTGGAGTCTTTGCACAACACAAGTAGTAATTTATTTTGTCAAGGCAGGAATTTAAATCTCACATGCGTAGGTGAGCATCATTCAGCTATAGAATGAGCCTAGCCACTACCCAGAAATCACATTTCATTACCTCTATTTTCTGCTTGGTAAATCTGGTTAATGGATCCAAACTTTCTTTGTGAAAAATCACTTCAAAAAATAAACTAACTTCAAGTCACCGATAAGGCAAGTGTATCAGTTAGTTTTTGCTCTGTAACAAGTAGCCTCAGAATGTGGTGGCCTAAACCAACATCAATTTTATTTTGCTCTTGATTCTGTGGGTTGGCTGGGATAGTTAGAATGGCTTTCCTGGTCTGGAGTGGCTTAACTGGGGCTGCATAGTCTAGGATGGCCTCACTCACACATCTGGCAGGTGGTAGGCCATTTGATCCAGGGTACTTCAGCTAGGGCTGCTCACTCATCACTGATCCATGTGGTTTCTCATCCTCCAGCAGGCTTGCCTGGACTTCTTTGCACAATGGTCTCAGGATTCCAAAAAGCAGCAAGATAGGGAAAAGCCCTAATGCACAAGTACTGTTTAAACCTCTGCTCACTTCATATTTACTAACGTCTCATTGGCCAAAGCAAGCCACGTGGCTGAGTTTAGATTCAAGGGAGAGTGGGGGGAAACGACCTCCACCTCTTGGTGGGAAGGAAGCAAAGATTCTGTGGCCATTGCTGCAAATGACCGTAAGGAATGAGCACAAGAGAACGGATCTAAACTTGCTGCTCCAGGCACACTGGCCTCTTGAATCCTCTGAGCGTATCAAGCTCTTTCCTGCCTCAAGGTCTTTGCTCTTGTCTTCTGTTGCCTTGCAATACTCTTCCTATAGCCCTTGAAAAAGCTGATTTTGTCTCATATTTCAGCTGCAATGTCAGCTTCTCAGAGAGTCCTTTCTGACTCCCCTTTCTCAATATGCCTGCTTTAATATTATCAATCAAAGCATCTTATCCTCCACCAGTTGCATGGAGTTAATCAAACTGTTTTTTTTGTTTGTTTTGAGACGGAGTCTCACTGTGTCACCCAAGCTGGAGTGCAATGGTGCGATCTTGGCTTACTGCAATCTCCACCTCCTGAGTTCAAGCAAATCTCATACCTCAGCCTCCCAAGCAGCTGGGACTACAGGAGCGCACCGCCATGCCCAGCTACTTTTTGTACTTTTAGTAGAGACAGGGTTTCACCATGTTGGCCAGACAGTCTCAAACTCCAGACTTCAGTGATCCGCCCACCTCAACCTCCCAAAGTGCTGGGATTACAGGTGTGAGCCACTGTGTCCAGTCATTGAAGACTTATTTATTGTTCGTATCTCCATCCTTCCACCTTACCATCCGCTTCATGGGGTTGGGAACTTTGTCTAGTGCAGTCTCCACAGTGCCTTGCACACAGCAGGTGCTTGACAAATGTTAGATGAGTGAAAGGAATGATTCAAAGAAAGAAAAATAACAGTAAGTGATGTTGCTTTTATAGTTATAGAATCATTAAGGATATAAAAGGGAATGTTGAATTTTTTTCTTATTCTTAACTGCACATTATGGGAGAAACAGGCTATAATGTGAGCTTGGGAGTTTGTAATCCCTCCCTTTCTGCCACTGTAAGATATGATTCTTGGGGGTATGTTTTTTGGGTCTTCTCTTCACACTTTTGAGGGTTTGGGAATAGACAGCCCTGGTTGTTGGGGAGAGATGATCTTCAAAAGTGTATCAGTTAGCTTATGATGTGTAACAAATTTCCCCCGAATGTAAGGTTTTTAAACTACAACTGATTATTATTGCTCACTATTTTATGGGTCAACTGAGTGTTTTCTCCTGGGCATGGCTGGGATTCCTCATACATCTCTGGACAGCTGTGGTCCAGTTTTGCTCACCTGGTTTCGTTCTTTCACATCTAGCGCCTTGCTGGGGCAATGGGACTGGTGTGTGATTGGTCTATGTTGTCTCTCTCATCCTCCAGTAGGCTAGTCTGGGTTTCTTCATATGCTGATGGCAAGACTCTGAGAGGGAGAGAAAAAGCTATAAGGCCTCTTGAGACCTCAGCTTGGATCTGGTTGAACATCACTCCCTCCACATTCTGTTGGCCAAAGCAAGTCACAAAGCAGCCCAGAGAGGGCCGACGGTCTCCATTTTTGATCGGAAGAGCAACGACATATTGAGAAGGGAATGGAGACATGGAGTGGGGAGAAATGAAGGCATTTTTGCAAACAGTTTGCAGTAAATAGGGGTTGGGATGGCCTCTAGGGCAGGGCTGTTCCCTGGTTGAAGCGTTGGTGCTGTCAAGGGTTGGTGCACTCCAAGCGTTGGTCAGTCCCTGGCCATTAGCTCTCTGCATGAATCTTTCTTGATTTGTTGATTTGTTTCCTGTCTACCTCTCCTTTCTAGACTGTCAGCTTCATGAGGCCAAGGACTTCATCTGTCCTAATCCCTGATAGTATCCTTGGTGCCAAAAAGAGTACATAGGACATAAGTAAACATGGTTTAAATGATGGATAGATGACTTCTTTTTTTTTTTTAGTTTTTTTTTTTTTTTTTAATTATTAAAACTATTAATGCACTTAGGGTTGAAAGACCAGGGGTGCTCCCCAACTCTGTTTCTGTTTCTTCCTCCCAGGAGGCTACTATATCAAATATTATATGTGTATATTTATTATTATATTTTAAGTTCTAGGGTACATGTGCACAACGTGCATGTTTGTTACATATGTATACACAGATGGATGGATGACTTCTACATGTTTTCCTAACATACCAGGTGTTTTGGTGGTTAAAACCTTTACTTCTAGAGTCTAACAGACCAAAGTTTGAATCCTGGCTTTGCCACTTGCTTGCTGTGTGACTTTAGGTGAATTTCTTAACCTCTCCTGGTCTCTATTTCTTTCTAATTGTTTTCAAATGGAAAGAATAATAGTTTGTCCCTCATAGGGTGGTGGGAGGAGTCAATGAGATAATCACAGAAGGCACTTAGCATAGGACCAAGCACTGCAATATTGGTAATCACATTGTCTTACTTAGTTCTCATACTCACTACCCTGTGAAGTAGGTATTACACTGTTTCCATTTCACAGATGGGGAGACTGAGGCTTGGAAAGTAAGGGGCCCTGTGGTTACAGGGTCAAGAGGGCAGTTTGGGGATTGATAGTAGTATTTACCACAGAGTTGGGGTGCACCAAGTAGTTGTTCTCTTCTCTCCACCAGCCAATGCCTGGGTGGGTGATGGGGCCAGTAGAAAGCAGGGCAGGAGGGAGTAGAGGAGGAGACTGGGGGCAGCTGGAGACCTCAGAGGTTGGGAGCGTCAAGCTTGGAGCTGGAGCCCTAGTTCTGCCACTTTGTAGCTGTGTGTCCTTGTGTAGTGACTTCACCTCTCTGAGCCTCATGTTTTCATCCATAAGGCAGACATAATAACAAACCTCCTAAGGCCAGGCAGGCGGAGGGACCAGCTCAGTAACTGTGACAGGTCCTGTCCCCACCCTGGTTTTGCAGCCAGGAGATGCAGCATCCGAAGGAGGAGGAAGAGAAGCGCCTTCCCCATTGCGGCCTGGGCTTTTGCATCCTGAAGTTAAGGCATTTGGGGCACTGCGAAGAGCAACTTGAGCAATTTGCCTGTGTTGTCTCTGCTGAATGATGTCCTGGAGAGAATGGAGGGAACCAGGGACCCTGGCTTTTCTTCCCTTCTCCACCTTGCCTGGTGCTGGTAACCATTCAATAGGGGACCATTTCTCCAAAAGTGAGTTTCTCAGCCCTCCAAAAGCACACATGGGCTTGGTCTCTGTGCAGAAGTTTCAGGCACCATCCCAGGGGCCAAACTCTGGAATGAGAATTCAATGAGTCTCTACCCTCCTCTGGGGTCTCAGGAACCCCAGGGGCCTGAGGGGCAAGTGATGGAGACTCTTTCTGGAGCAGGGATGTCCCAGGGGATGATATGATAGAAAGAGCCCTGGATTGGGATTTTTTTTTTTTAATCTCCCGTGTAGATTTGGGGAATTATAAATAATACTGCATGAACATATTTGTGCATTGGTCTTTTAACTTCTGAGGATTTTTTTAAAGAGATAATTTGCAGGAGAGGGTTTTCCACATGGGATGGGGTGCTATTATTCCCTGTTGACCCATTTATTCTCCCTCCTCTTTTTCCTCTCTCTATTTTTTTTTTTTTTTTTGAGACAAGGTTTTATTTCCGTCCCCCAGGCTGGAGTGCAGTGGTACGATCTCAGCTCACTACAACCTCTGCTTCCTGAGCTTAAGCGATCCTCCTGCCTCAGCCTCCCGAGTAGCTGGGACTACAGGCACATGCCATCACGCCCAGCTAATTTTTGTATTTTTAGTAGAGATGGGGTTTCACCATGTTGGCCAGAACTTCTGACCTCAAGTGATCTGCCCACTTCAGTCTCTCTAGTTGCTGGGATTACAGGTGTGAGCCTCGGAGCCCGGTCTCTCCCTCCTCTTCTGTCCTGCTCTGTGCTCTGGGAAGCTGACTCGTATATTTTATGGGCTCCCTTGCTGTCTGGCTTATGTTGGGTTTGGCTAGTGGGAAGGCACCATTGGAGAGCAGGAGGAGAGAGAGGTTGGGGTGTTTCTTGCTGCCTCCCTCCCTGATTCTGCAGTGTGCCTTGGACCATGGTTGACCCTCCAGACTATCCCTCCTGTGGCCCCTCCTCCTGCACTGGGCTTTATCAGGGCCATTTCATCCCTCTGCCCTTTCAGCACTGGGCAGTGGGTGATGGTGGGGGCTGGGGAACAACAGCTACCCATTGTTGCTAGTCTCTGGGTCCCTCTACCTTTCTTGTTGGTTCTGTTAACCCTCCTCGCATCTCTGTAAATAGTCCTTTCATTAAAATATTTTTATTTGAACCATCTGGGGATGAATTCCATCTCTTTCTAAGACTCTGACTGAGCTGGCATGGTGGCTCATGCCTGTAACCCCAACACTTTGGGAACCAAGGCAGGAGGATTACTTGAGCCCAGGAGTTCGAGACCAACCTGGGCAACATAGTGAGATCCCATCTCTCCAAATAAAATAAAATAAAATATAAAATAGCTGGATGTAGTGGTGCATGCCTGTGGTCCCAGCTACACAGGAGGCTGAGGTGAGACTATTGCTTGTGCCTAGGAGGTCAAGGCTGCAACGAGCCATGGTTGTGCCACTGTACTCCAGCCTTGGTGACAGAGTGAGACCCCCTCTCCAACAATAAAATAAAATAATAAAACAAAATAAAATAAAATTAAATTAAATTTAAAAGACCCTGACTGATACATGGTTTACTGCACTGAAGGACACATCTGTGATCATATTTACAAGTGGATTTCCACAAGTTTGTGCCAACTGATCCTGCTGTTAATGAAGTTTACTTGCACCATTGATCAGCAGCATCCTAAGTATTGGCTGTTATGGATTTTAAAAGCCCCATAAATTTGTACAAATAAAAACAAAATAAAATAAAACACTGCTTTCACTGATACTAATGCTTTAAAAAAATAGTGTAGGAGTTAGAAGTGGCACCTCCAAGTGTAAATTTGTTCACTAGTGTCCATTTTGACCCCAAGGGACAGTCAGCAATGCCTGGAGACATTTTTGGTTGTCTCCAAAATGGGGGAGGGGAAGGTGCCACTGGCACTTCGTGGGTAGAGGCCAGGGATGCTGCTAAACACCCTACAGTTCACAGGACAGCCCCACAACAAAAAATATCTGGCCCCAAATGTGCAGAGGTTGAGAAACCCTCGGCTACCCTTAGCCCACATCTCAGTAGATAGTAGGACATACTTACCCCATGAACAGACACACGCCAGTCATTCGTCTTTCCTTCGCTGAGATCATCTGGTCACATTCTTTGGCCAGGGGTCTGAGATTTGGCAAAGTCGGCTCCAGGCTCAGCTTGGTCGTTCACTTGTTTTGTGATCCAAGCTGATGTTTCACATCAGCTCAGTAAAGCCCTTTCTCCTTGTCCTGTACCGACACTGAGTTTTGGTGAAGACCAAATGGAGTATTGGGCAGGAAACAATTTGGAAAAGTATAAGGTGCCTTGCAAATCAAAGCAGGTTATACTTTCTGAACAACTACTATGTGCTGGGGGTTCAGATCAGGAATTCACTGTCCTAAAAATGAGGCCACTAGCCATATGGTGGCGTATGGCTAGAGGGCTGTTCTCCCTGAGAAGCATCCTCAGAGTGGGCTGGGAAAGCCTCCTAAAGGAAGGGTGACTCATGCTTGAACTTGAGTTTGTATGGTAAGATTTGCAGGACTCAGACTTCCTGGGGTCAAATCCCACACCAGGCACCACCACCCAATGGCTATGTTACTTCAGTCAAGTGACCCAGTCTACTCATTTGTAAAATAGAAAATAAAATAATAGCTCTGTTTCAGTTATCTATTGCTGCATAAGAAAACACCTCAAACCTTAGTGGCTGAAAACAGCAATGATATATTATTTTTCACAATTCTGTAGGTTGACCAGGCTCAGCTGGGAGACTCTTCAATGTGGCGTCTGCTGGCCTCACTTGTGTGGCTGCATTTATGTGGTAGCTGGACTGCATGGGAAGGTCCAAGAAGGTTTTACTTAAGTGTCTGGTGCCTGCCTCAATGCTCCTCCATGTGACCTCTTACACCTCATGGTTGACTTGGGCTTCCTCACAACATAGTGGTCTTAGGGTAGTCAGGCTTCTTACATGGAACCTGGCTTCAAAGAGGTGAAAGTAGACTCTACCACTCCTCTTCAGACCTGGGCTTGAAAAATCTCAGAACATCTTTTCTGCTTCATTCTAGGGGTCAAAGCAAGTCACAAGGTAAGACTAGATTCAAGGAAAACAGAATGTGTGCACAGGAAGGGAAGAAGTCCATGCTGGCTACCTCTGGATATAATCTACCATGGTATCTGTCTCATAGGATTGTTGTTGAAGAGTGTCATATATGGGGTGTACTTTGTTAACTCTCTGAAAATATAAGTTAATTTATTGTTGAAGGGTGTTTCAGGAGATGGGGTACAGGTAGTAAGTTTGTCCTATATTCTCAAGGTTGCTGGTTTGGATGGGACATTCCCCAGGTCATTTAGTTTCTTCCACTGTCTCCATGTGTTACCTGAGTTAGAGTTACCTCAGACTTCAGTTTTCAAAGGTAACAATACTAGTAATGCTAACTCTTATAGAATGCTTTCTATGTACCAAATGTTTTACCTCTATTATTGTTATTATTTTTGCGACAGAGTCTCGCTGTATTGTCCAGACTGGAGTGCAATGGTGCTATCTTGGCTCACTGCAACATTTCCCTCCTAGGTTCAAGCAATTCTCATCCTCAGCCTCCGGAGTAGCTGGGATTACAGGTGCCCACCACCATGCCTGGCTAATTTTTGTATATTTAGTAGAGACAGGTTTTCACCATGTTGGCCAGGCTGGTCTTGAAATGATCTGCCTGCCTCGGCCTCCCAAAGTGCTGGGATTGGGTGTGAGCCACTGCGCCTGGCCCCTTTACCTATATTGAGCATATTTAATTCTCACAACAACCCTTTGGGGTAGGTCCTATTATTACCCCATGTTACAGAAAAGGAAACTGAGTCACCAAGAGAAAAAGTGATTTGTCCAAGGTTACACAGGTAGGAAACAGCAGAGCCCAGGATTTGAACCCAGGCCATGCTTAACCATTGTATTACTTATCTATTTCTGTATAACAGATGACCACAAACTCAATGTCTGTAAATAATAAACATTTATTATCTCACAGTTTCTGTGGGTCAGGAATCAGGAGCAGCTTAGCTGGGGCCTCTGGCTCAGGGACTCTCACAGGCTCCAATCAAGGTGTCAGCCCGGGCAACAGTCATTTCAAGGGTCACTGGGGGAAACTCTGCTTCCAAGCTTGCTCATGGGACTGTTGGGAGGTTTCAGGTTCTTACCAGCTTTTGACTGGAGACATTGTTCCTTGCCTCAGGGGGCTTTCCTAGGGCCGCCCACAATATGGCAGCTTGCTTCTCTTAAAGCCGGGAGTCTCAGAGAGGGAGCAAACAAGTCATAACCTTTTTCCAACTGAATCTTAGAGGTGACATCACATTTCTTTTGCCATAATCTCTTCATTAGAGGTGAGTCACTAGGTCCAGCCCACTTTCAAGGGATGAGAACTACACAAGGGAATGAATACTGGAAGGTGGGGAACTTTGGGGCCATCTTAAGGCAGCCATCTTATGGTGGCCATCTTGGAGGTGGCCATCTTAGAGGCTGCTTACCGCAACTACTGTACTCAACTCCTGAAACACCGCAGCTGCCCTCAGTAATAATCAACAGTTGCTTAAATGTTCTGGCTGCTTTAGGATATTTATTACAGTATCCTAAAAGGCCAGGGCAGATGCCCTGAGTGTCCCACAGAGTTCCCCTGGCCTTGGTCTCTGTCCTCCAGGAAGTAATAAGCAAATACAGAGGTTGTTGATTCAGGTGTGGATGGATTGGTTGCTAGTGAGAGACTCCCAGAGATGGGTAGATGTCATTTGAAAAATTAGTAGCATTTGGAAAAAGAGCTGAGCCTGTTGTTTTCCTCACACAAACTATGGAGTAGAAAGATGAACAGAATCTCCTTGGTTTGTGGGGATGCATAGATGGAAGGGCAGAAATTCTCAACTGTTGCTGGGTGGGCATTCTTAGACTCTTGGAGAGGGGAAGGAGGAGGATTTTGTGTTATGAAAAGGCTAAGAAATGCACATCTAACCCTAATTCTTTAAAGTGTCGCCCTGGATTCCTCTTACTTCAGAACAAGGTGATTTTTCCCAGTTCAGAGAGAGGAGACCCTTGGTCAATGCAGTTCTGATCACTTCTTGAGCCCCTGAACACCTGCATCCTCAGAGCTGGGGCCTCCTCTGTGGGGTGGGCTGGATAATGGTGGAGGGAAGGAGGTGGTTGTGCTGGGGAAATACGCCGGAATAATTGGAGACAGCCATGACTGGGAGGTAGGTCTCCAGATGGTGGGGACGCTGGTTCCTGTTTCTGCATTCTCCTGTGAAACGGCCTTCCTGTATCAGTGCCTTCATACACTGCCCTAGTGCAGACAGAGATCCACAGTGGTTTATCTGCTTTGCAATCTTCCTCCCCACCCCTCAACAAACCTTCAATATTTCACCAAAACAAAAGACTAAGACCATGTGGATCCGGCCTCTGTTGATGTCCTTACTACCTGGTTCACTTCTCTCCCAGATCTATTTCAGAGGAGCCCAGCAGAAGCAGGGGATGTGAGCGTGAGATCTTTCCCTATAGCCCAGTTGAGCCACCAGGAAAGACCAAAATCCTTCACCCTTTCCCCTTTTCTTCCCATCACTAGCGTCTGCACCACTCACCAGTGAGGGCAGTGAGCTAGGTAAGTGGCTGGAGGAGCGGGGAGGGGCAGCCTTACCCAGGATGGGGCTGGGAAGGAGGGAGTGAAGTGGTGTTGGGTGCAAAGAGCTTGGACCAGAATTAGGACCAGTGTTCGGAACTTTCCTTACAAAAGGGAGAGGTGTCTTGCTTGAAATGGTCTCTTTTTCCCACTGGCTAGGTTATAGGAAGGTTGTTTGTGGATCAAGTTCCTTAAGCCAGCACTATTGAAATTTTCTCTATCCTTGGGAAAGCTGGGAGTAAAGTGGGGATGGAAACATCAACAGCAGGGGCTGCAGGTAATAACAATAATGACAACAACCACAACTGCTACTGTCTTGAGCACAGAGCATGTGCAGGGCATGCAATCCTCATGCCATACCACAGGGAGTGACTGTCCTGCTCGATGTCCCTAGCTACATCTGCGGAAACTGAGTGACAGGAAACAGAAATGACTTGCTCAAGGTCACATAACTTCTAAGTGTCAGAGGAAGGAGCCACACGTTGTCCTGTTTGACTCCAGTGTGAACACTGCCAACCACTGAGCTATACCTCCTAGGTCCTACGTTTTGGTGGGATTGGTAAATTTGTTCACAAAGCTGTGTTCTTTTGCAAAAATATAAACTCAGCCCTTGCTGTTTCTGCCGAAGGCTGGGCACTTCCACATAATTCCACACTTTCCTCACCACAGTCTTTGGCATGATCTATTTTAGGTCCCAGGGCAACAGGTTCTCTTCTCCATGTCAGTATCCTCAGCACAGAACGGGCCAGGTAAAAATGCCATGGACCTGCAGCCAGGTTGTGCACAGAGGCACACATAGTTGGTGCCAGAGAAATATTTGTTCAAGGAGTAGAATGGAAGGTACCTGCTTCTGTCTTGAGCTGTCTTCAGCTGGGGGCATTTTTGTGTCCACCTTTTTTTTTTTTGGCAGAGTCTCAGTCTGTTGCCCAGGCTGAAGCTGGGACTACAGGTGCACACCACCATGCCTGGCTAATTAAAAAATTTTTTTTTGTAGGGATATGATCTTGCTATGTTTTTCAGGCTGATCTTGAACTCCTGAGCTCAAGTGATCCTCCTGCCTCAGTCTCCCAAAGCACTGGGACTATAGATGTGAATTAGCATGTCTGGCCTTTCTTTACATTTGAACATAGGTTGTTTGACATGATGGAGTCATCTTACTTGGTGAGGGTGGACATTCTACATTGGTCCCATTTTTGGTCCAAGCTCTTTGCACCCTGCACTGCACTCCCTCCTTCCCCGTCCAATCCTGGGTGAGGCTGCCCCTCCCGCCTCCCCCAGCCACTTACCAGGGTCACTGCTCTCATAGGTGAGTGGTGCAGATGCTGGTGATGGGAAGAAAAGGGGAAAAGATGAAGGATTTTTGTCTTTCCTGGTGGCTCAACTGGGCTATAGGCAGATATCTCACATTCATATCCCCAGCTCCTGCTGGGCTGCTCTGAGAATAGATCTGGGAGAGAAGTGAACCAAGGTGGTGAGGACAGCAACAGAGGCCAGATCCACAAGGTCTTAGTCTTTCATTTTGGTGAAATATTGAAGGTTTGCTGAGAGAGAGGGAAGCGGATAAACTACTGTGGGTCTCTGTCTGCACTAGAGCAGTGTGTATGAAGGCACTGAAACAACACGCACATGCACACGTACTTGTGTAGACATACACTCACATGCACACGTATGTGCGTGTACACACACACTCACATGCACACGTATGTGCGTGTACACACACACACACTTATTTTTCTCTACTGGATTGTAAACTCCAGATACTCCATATAGATATCTAGATATCTGATCATATGTCTCTTATACAAAATATTTGAAATGAAAACGACCCCAGAGGATGGGGAATGTGTGGTTGCTTTCAGACTGACCACAAACATATTCCAGAGAAGTTTTCCCCTATAGGCAATATTTTCTTATGTTCTCCCACCGATGACTACCATCTCCTTCCTCTCCATCACCACCTGTACAAGGCAGAAGCAATCAGTGTTCAGCTGGTTTACATTCTCCTCCCTCCATAGAAACACACACACACACACACACACACACACACACACACAGTATTTCCACTCTACATGCATGCATGCACACATGCACTCATACAAAGGAACACACACAGACACAGAGCATACACAACTCACCTGGACACATGTATCCAAACACTTGTAAACACGGAGTCGAGGTACACAAAGACACAGGCTACCCGTACAGGCCTATATATACACAAACGCCACACACAGTGGCCACACTTAACACACACACACACTTGCTACAAGTAATCCTCATGTGACTAATCACTCCTTCCTGTGTGTGTGTGCGTGTGTGCGTCCCAGCATCCCCCTGGCAGGCACACGCCGGCCAGCCACCACTTGAATTAGCACCAAAGGATTATGGGACCCTGGGCCATTAATCTAGGTGACAAACAGGACTCAGAAGGCATATTTGCACCCCGAAATTGAAAAGATTAGGCCATATTTGTCAAGGATTGGTAGGGCTTTATCGCCTCCACGGCAGATGCTGTTAAATATTCATGAGCTGCATAAGTGGGAGAAACCCTAGCTAGACCTGACGACTTTCAGCTGTAGAGGGAGAGGAGGGGGAGATTTATCTGAACTCGGCAAGGGATGAAAGGTATGGGATCATGTACCCTCAGTTGCTGGGCACAACACGCCACTGTTGGGGGAGGAGCTCGGGTGGGGCCTCCTGGGCTTCTTTGTGAGGAAGAGGAGGAGGCTCTGGGCTGGGCCAGATCAGGCAGGGGTGATGGTGGGGTGGCAGGAGGTTGTTCCTTCCTGGACTCTTATCTTGCTGTATCATGGGTAATTGCTTATTTGGCTGCTGCCTCCCAGTAGATGGGGAGCTCCCCAAGGGGTGCACCTGTGACTTCCACAGCTCCCTACCTCCCCAGTGTCCAGCCCCATGCTCGATGCATACTCCGCAGGCATTTAATGGTGGAAAAAAATACCTCTTTATCTTCAAAGTGCCCCATCAAAGAAGGAGGTGTAGAGGGTCTCACCTCTCATCCCGGGACTGTTTCTGAGATTGTCTTGGAAGCCAGTCTTGGTATATGGGTGCAGTGTAGGGATTAAGAAAGGGAGTGTGGAGTCAGACACCCCCAGGCACAATCCCTGGATCCATCACTTCCTAGTTTTCGAAGCTTGAACAAGTCACTTAATGCCCCCATGCCTCCACTTCATCTGGAAAATGGATTTGATAACAATAGCACTGACCTCCTTAGGCTATTGGAGGATTAAGTCAACCTATTGGTGCCTGGCATATAGCAAGTGCTCAATAAATGGCAGCCAATATTGTAGAAAGACTGTGACTTACAGAAGGGTCATTCTGTGCCAGTCACCATGCTCAGTTGGTCCAAGCTCAACGGGGAACCTGGGTATCAGGCAAAAATTAGATGATGCATCTATGCTGCTCAATTAGGTAGATATTAGCATTTAATTTAAAGTTAAATTAATTAAAATTTAAAATTCAGTTCCTTAGTCATACTAGCCACATTCCAAGTGCTCAAGAGCCACAGTGGCTACCATATTGGATGGCACAGGTTCAGAACACTTCCATCACTGCAGAAAGTTTCATGGACAACATTGCATGTAGTCTTCTCCAGCTCAGAAGAGTGAAGATTACAGTGAACTGCTTGACCCAGTTTCTCTGGACTTAATTTGAACCTTGGAGGATAAATATGTCAAATATGTTTGGCAAATTCTGAGTTAAACAAAGAGAAATTGGTCCATGGGTTATGGCTGTTGTGAACAGAATACATAGAATTCTACCTGTGATTGGCCACAGAGCATTTCCCTAGCTCAGAGCATGTCCTAGGAGGAAAGTTCCCTTTAATGCACTTTGGGAAACATAGTGATAACCCTAATTTCCCAGAAGGTGCTCTTGGCTGACTATAACTAAAAATAGGCAAAAGTTTCCAGGAGCATTTATACTTGCATATTTCATTATAATTAGTTGTGTGTGTGTGTGTGTGTGTGCGTGCGCACATGTGGTATCAGTCTTCCCTACTGTCATGAGCTCTTCAAGGGTTCTAAGTTATCTCTACATTCTACCAGCACAGTGTCAGGCACACAGAATATCATTCATTCATTCATTCCTTTATTCATTCATTCATTCAGTGAACATCTATTGAGCACTTATAGCAGACACTGTCGGGGCCTTTGCTTCCACTTGGGGAAGGAGGTTTACTCCTTGCTCAAGGACTTTCTTTTTGGTGATGGGAGCAGGCTGGCTGGGCAAACAGCTTCAACCAATGGCAGACCAATGCTTAGCCTTTCTCATCCTGGGGGCAGGGAATAACTGAGCTGTGTGTTCTCTGTCTGTCTCTCTGAGCTTTCTGGTGGGGTTAAACTTCAGATGTCCAAGGTGGAAACTGGCTCTGTAACATCCCTTTTATTGGCATCTTCTCTTTTTCCTTACATCTCCACCCCCATTTCAGTTGGGACCACCTCCCAGATCAACCACTAGCATTTCAACATTCCCAACAAGGGGATGTCAACCAAGACAGGCATGTATCATTTATTTCCATCACCCTAAAACCAAGCCCTGATACATCTACTCAGACCCTTTAACGTTTCCCTGTTTTCTATCAGATCAAGTCCAAGGCCAGGCACCTTAGCAAGGATCTTCAAACACCTGTCTGGTGGCATCTCCCATGCTCTGGCTGAAATGAATATTCACTGTCTCTGAAGCATGCCCTCCAGCCTAGCAGGCCATCATCCAAATATTCCTGCCTGCCAAACTTCTGTCCATTATTGACACCAGCTTCTAAGGTGGCTTGTGGTTCATGCCATGTTCTTCACTGGGGAGTATATATTGATAAACACCCAAACACATGTGCGCATCTGGCCCTCAAAGACCGAGACTCAGATCTCCACCTTCTGCGAAACTCAATTCCCAGCACTCTTGTAGTTCTTTAAGGAATGTTTGTTAAGTGTGGGATTTCTTTTGCAAAATGGGGGACCAGTGCTTCAGGAAAGGTGCAGGGCAGGGAATGTGGGGCCTCTGGGGTTTAATGGGGCTATGATTTTGCCCAGAGAGGAGACTGCTATGGTTTAATGATGAGTCCATTACATTGTGGGTGTGGTAGGGAGTGCAGAGCAAAGCTCTCTGCTGAGAATCCCAGGAAGTAGACCAAGATCAGAGCAGGAGAGGTAGAGGTGAGACCCAGGGAAGTTTTCCCCAAAGCAAAGGTTTTGAATGGGAGAGACGTCCTGGGGCCACTTTGCTCAGATACTTTAAATGACAGGATATGCTACATGTAACCTGGATGCATTACATTTTTGGGGTCATCATTCCCAAAGGCATGGGGACCCAATAGTAATCCCCGAGGACAAATCTGAACATGTCAGTCACATATAAATGACCAGAAGTGATTGCATCGATGAAATAGGAAAGAGGAAAAACTTTGGTCAAGCCTTCAGGGGTTGGTCAGTGCAATGTCAAGCCATTGGACCTCAAGAACATCTGGATTTAAGACTGGGCTTTGGCCAGGTCCCTTGTGACTGAACGCCAGCTCTGCATTCTTCCAGCTGTGTGACCTGTGCAAAGTTACCTCACCTCTCTGGGCCTCTGTATTCTTATCTGCAAGAAATGGATAATAGTAGTACCTCTCGCATAGGGGTATTGTAGAGAGGAGCTGAATGAATCCACATAAAAGCAGTGCAATGCTTGGCACATTTCAGTAAGTGTTAATGATTATCATTATTTTCTGGATATTTAATAGACATGATTATGATTATTCTCATTTAATCCTCTAATGTAACTCACTGGGGGTAGGCGAGATTATCCTATTTTACAAATGAAAAAAACTGAGGCTTGTAGAGATTTAAAAAACTTGCCCAAGGTCACACAGTGGGAAATTTGGGGTACTGGCTTCAAACCTGGTGCAAAACTCCTGTTCTTTCCTAGCTTGAGGCTTGGGGGTAGGAGAGAGGGAAGGTGGTGAAAATACCAGCAGAGGCCAGATCCACGTGGTCTCAGCCCAGCCTTTGGTGACACATGAAAGGTTTGTTGAGAGAGATGTAGGCAAAGCAGATAATCCATTGTAGACTTGTTGTCACTAGAGCAGTGCCAATGTATGAAAACCCCCACCCCCTTTTTATCTACTCTGCTGGAATGTGAGTTCTAGATATTCCATATACATTCAGTCGTATGACTCTTACAGGGACTGCAATATGGAACATTGGAAACCAAAGTGGCCCCAGATGATATGGGATGTGTAGTTGCTTTTCAGACCCACCAGAAATCCAGAGGAATTTTTCCATATAGACAACGCTTTTTGTTCTTCCCACCTGTGAATACCGTTTATTCCTTCTCCATCACCACCTATACAAGGGGGGAAAATCGAATTAAATACTTAACTGGTTTCTACCCCTTCCTCTGCCTTGGATACCCACAGGAAGGAGGGAAATGGGGGTCTAGAAGAAGAGGAGGAGGCAATGCTGATGACTGTCCCCAACCCTCAAGCCATGGGCCCCCAGCTGCTGGCCCCTCGAAGTCCAATCCTGCCCCCACCCTGAGGTTTGCAGGAAAGGAAGAGGAGCTTGCGGAAAGAAAGGCAATGCAGTGTGGCAGAGATGTGTATTCTTCCCGGTGACACAGTGAGCTCTCTCGCCGGCAAAATGTCCCTTGATCTATTTCCCCTGGTAGTGATTTCAACAACAACAATAACAGAAATCCATCATTTCCTTAGCGGGGAATGGAGGGCGGTGGGGGTTTGTTTTTCTTCTGGTGTGGACAGAAAGCTCTTTATTCTCTCCTTGTTTGGGAAGATTTCCTGTCAGAGGAGCCCAGCCCCGGCTCCAGGAGGGGAAGCTGTGCAAAAGACTGGGGTGAAGAGATGGGTGGGGGTGATAAAGCCTGAGCTGGGCCTCTGACCTTTGGCCAGGAAATTCCTCAGTGTGTTCCTCTCCCAAATGGGGAGAACCACTCAGCAAAGAGAGAAGGAGGCAGACAGCAACAGGCAGCCTAGGGCGTCGAAGGTGATGGGCCAACTGTTACCAGTAATGAAAATAATAATGAAAGGAAGCATGTGGCATGCCCAAGCATTGTGCTTGGGCGTCATAATGACAGATTGCATGATCTGGGAACTCGCCTTGTGGCAGGTGTTTTTGCATTCATGATCTTTTGGATCTTCCAGTTAGTCCTGCAGAGCAGGTTCCTCTCTCCACATCCATTTTCCACATAATGAAATAGAGGTCCAGAGAGGGTAGGTAACTTGTCCAAGATCACACAGCATGCACATGGTATTGTCAGGATTTAAATGCAGGTGTCTTTAAGTCTAGGCCTTGTGCCCATATTCACTCAAAGTGTGGTCCCTGGACCAGCAGTACTGGCATCACCTGAAAACCTACATCTCTCTCCAGACCTACTGAATTCTTTTTTTTTTTTTTTTTTTGAGATGGAGTTTTGCTTTGTCACCCAGGCCGGAGTGCAGTGCAGTGGTGTAATCTTGGCTCACTGCAACCTCTGCCTCCCGGGGTTCAAGCGATTCTTCTGTCTCAGCGTCCCAAGTAGTGGGGACTACAGGCACACGCCACCACACCCAGCTAATTTTTGTATTTTTAGTAGAGGCAGGGTTTCACCATATTGACCAGGCTGGTCTTGAACTCCTGACCTCGTGATCCACCTGCCTTGGCCTCCCAAAATGCCCGGATTACAGGTGTGAGCCACCGAGCCTGGCCCAGACCTACTGAATTCTAAACTCTGGGGCCGGGGCCCAGCACTCTGTGTTTTAGCAACCATCTCCTTCAGTTGAGGAGTAAGCACCACCAAGCTTGGGAGCTCCTGAACCGAGCTAGCCTGGATATGGCGAAACATCACGCCTCTCTGTTCCTGTTGTTATTATTTGTACGTGCTTATTCCATCCAGCTCAAGAAACTCACAGCCAACAAGTAAAGTGCAACCAGCCATCGCTGCTTTATGTGAGCTCACATTTCTGTTCTATCCAGATGAAAAGAAGATGTTCTTGCAGAGAGTGGTTGATGTAGTGGGTATAGCCCTGGAGCGGGAGGAAGGAAGGGCTCAGGGGCTGGTGCAGCCTTCACTGCTTGATAGTTAGGCATCTTAGGGCAGGTTCCCCCAAAACAGACCCTGAGATGGAGACGTGCAGGCAGGTGGTTTCCTGAGGCATGCTCTTATAACAAATGCAAGTGAGGAAGTAGGACGGCAGGATGGGTCCAAGAAAGAAGTTGGGTTGGGATGCAGCTGCAATGGGAGCTCTGGAGCTGGGGTGATCTTTCAGAGATGCCGCAAATTGAGGTGAAGGGAGCTGAGTCTTCGCACCCCTGCATCAACTGGACCCATGCCTATCACTGGATATGGGCACCTCTGGGTAAGGTGCCTTCCTTCAGCCCAAGGTGATGCCTGAGGAGGGCTGACAGCATAGAACCATCAGAAGCCACCACTGCAGCAGGGGAATGAAGGCCTCAGCCTGGGGCCTGGGTGGCACACCACAGCACCCACTACACCAGGCATAGGCCTTCTCCTCAGTCTCTTCATCTGTAAAATGGGAATGATGGCACATTTCTTCTCAGCCTACCATCCAGAGTATTTTGATCAAATGATACGACAATGACATGATTGTAGTGACTGTTGTTTATTAACAAGGTGCTACATGCCAGGCTGTGCTAAGGACTTCCTAGGCAATTGTATCTTGGCTTCATTCCAACCTTGTGAGGTGGGGGCTATGGTGATCCCTCTTATTGAGGACAAACACAGGCTCAGAGAGGGGAAGTAATTTACCTGAGGTTTCTCAGCTGCTAAGGGAGTGCAATTGGGCTTCAGAGTCCCCCTTCTTAACCACTGCGCTATCCTACCCCACCCCAGTGTAGGTGATTTGCATTCAGACCATGGCATTATGCAGGTGTAAGACATAGGATTTCTCACTTCCCTTTGGGAATGAATGAATAATTTGGGGATGGCATGTGTACATGTGTGTGCACACGTGTACTCATGCTCTCTGATGAACCTAGTTCCCACTCTTGAGGATGACCAGGGACCCCCAGTGTTAACAATGGGGAAACTGAGGCACCCTTTCAAAGAGCCTCAGCCAAAAAAAGAAGCCATACCCTGGATTCCCAGCCCAAGGTCATTTCCAGGGGCCCTGGTATTGCAGGAGTCTGCAAAGTAGAGCTGGAAAAGGCCAGCATGGAGCTGAGTGACCTGCAGGTGATAGTCTGAATGAGGACCTAAAGCTAGGACCCACTTGCAGACTCAGCCTGGGGACGTACAGGCAGGCCGTCATGACCAGGCATGCCCAGCCCTCTAAGTCTAGTCTCTATCCACTGCCCTCCAGTGGCCCCGCCTTCTGGTCAGCCTTTGCTTTTGGCCATCCCTTGGCTGGGGAATATCAAGGGGAAAATTCTCTTTGTTCTCTAAATACAATCCCATGTAATAAAGCAAAAGAAAATTGCTAGGGCTGCTAGGTGGAAAAAAAAATCCAAGAATTAAGAAACCCCTCGGCAGGGCAGGATGGCTCAGGCCTATAATCCAAGCACTTTGGGAAGCCAATGTAGGAGGATCGCTTGAGGCCGGGAGTTTAAGACCAGCAAGCAAGACAACATAGCAAGACCACGTCTCTACAAAGAAATTAAAAAGAATTAGTTGTGTCTCAAGTTCCAGCTACTTGGGAGGCTGAGGCAGGAGGATCTCTTGAACTCAGGAGTTCAAGGCTGCAGTGAGCTATGATTATGCCACTGCACTCTGGCCTGGGCCACAAAGCAAGACCTTGTCTCTACAAAGAAATCCCCAGACCAGGGGTTAGCAAATTACCCCCTGAGGGCCAAAATCAGCTCACGGCCTGTTTTTGTAAGTAGTCTTATTGGAACACAGTGATGCCCATTTTTGAAAACATATTGTTTCACCTTACAACTGCAGTGTTGAATAGTTGCAGTGGAGAGTATGAGGTCTGCAAAACCCAGAATATTTTGCTGTCTGGCACTTTGTAGAAAAACTTTGCCAACCCCGGTCTAGATAGGAAGCTCCATGAGGGTAGCGACTGAAATTGAGGCTTCAGTTTGGCTGAAGCCAGGAACAAGGGGCTGGAACAGGCTGGGGGACCCTGGGAGCCTGGGCAGCAAGCCTAGCCCTTGCCTGCGGGTGGGTCTTTGCCCAACCCAGACCCTCAGGGTCCATGCCTTCTCCCCACCCTCCTTCCCCAGTGGCTGACTTGCTCACTACTCTATTCCTAAGGGTCTAGAGCAGGGCCTGCTGATACTTTCCAGAGAACGCCATATATCTTGAATAAATGAATGTATGTTTGATTCCCCAACTCACTCTTGGACCTCAGCTAAGTCTTGCCCTCCCCGGGGCCTCAGTTTTCACACCTATGGAATGGGCAAGATCAAGGTCTCTTTTTCTTTTCTGTTTCTTTTTGAGGCAGAGTCTTGCTCTGTCACCCAGGCTGGAGTGCAGTGGTGCGGTCTCGGCTCACTGCAACCTCCGCCTCTCGGGTTCAAGCGATTCTTCTGCCTCAGCCTCTGGAATAGCTGGGACTACAGGCACACACCACCACACCTGGCTAATTTTTGTATTTCTAGTGGAGACAGGGTTTCACCATGTTGGCCAGGCTGGTCTCAAACTCCTGACTTCAAGTGATTTGCCCTCCTTGGCCTCCCAAAGTGCTGGGATTATAGGCGTGAGCCACTGCGCCCAGCCTCAAGGTCTCTTTTTCAAATCCTGTGTCCATAAATCCTCCAAGGGTTTTTCCTCTTTTGGGGGAGGTGGAGGAGGATCTCAGGGCTCAGGGTCTGATTAGGAGCAGAGAGAAGCTGGCGGCATGGTGCCCACTGCCAGAAGAACCGTGGAGAGAAGAAAGATGAGAAGGTACTGAGGACATGGAGTCAAGAGGGGCGTCTGGGGGCAGCAGAGGGGAGAAGACAAAGGGGAAGATTCCAAGCAGGGAGGCAGATGGGAAGGAGTGGCCCCCGGTGGGACGGAGGAGGCCGGCTGGCCACAATCACAGGCCCAGCAGTCGAGCGTGAGGCCACAAGCTTTCTGCAGAGAATGAGGCTGGGGAGCTAATGAGCTTGGGAGGTGCAAAGGATGCCGTCCTGCTAATTCCTGCTCCCTGGGAGCAGCCGGAGAAGGCAGAGAGGGCCGGGGCCCAGGCTGGGCAGCTGGGCCACCACTCAGGGGCTCGGCCAGCTGGTCAGCCGCCGGCTGGGGCTTCATGCCAGGCCCAAGGATGCCCCGGCCAGCCTGCTGGTCCACCTTGTGTCCTGCCGCCTCAGGCCTTGGGAAGGGGAAGGAGGGGTCATCCTATGGCTTGGTCCCTAGAGCAAATGTTGTGACAGCCGTGTGCTCACCTGGCCGGTGAATCAGCCCAATGGCTTCCATGAGCTCAGGCTCAGACAACTGACTGCATTTCCAGGTTTCAAAAATATTCAGCTCTTCAAAATGGCTAACAATCACAAGCACCATCATGATGATAAGAAGAGTGGTGGTGATAACAAGAGCTTCCTGTTACCCAGCACCTGCTAGAATCTCACAGGAGCCTGGTCAGGTGCACAGGGGTTATTACTACAGCGAGGATTTTCTCTCCTCGGTACTTTGACATTGTGGGCCATGTAATTCTCTGTTGTAGGGGACTGTCCTGTGCACTGTGGGATGTTTATCAGCGCCCTTGGCTTCTACTCACTAGATGTGAGTAGCACCCAGTTGTAACAACAAAAATATCTTCAGAGATTGCTAAATGTCACCTCCGGGGTGGGGGGTGGGTGGGAAACACTGATTATATCTTATTTTACAGTCTCACCTTTCTGAAGCTCAGAAAGGTGAACACTGTGTATCTTGTAGGACTGAGGCTCAAACTTCTGTCTTCAGCCTTGTTCCTCATCTCCATCAGCAATTAGGTTTGTTACATTTATTTTTCAGATATGGAGTTCTGGATCTTTTTCCATGCATGTGTTTACAAAATTGGGATCACACTGAATATGTTTTTTATTTTTTTTTGAGATGGAATCTTACTGTGTTGGCCAGGCTGGAGTGCAGTGGCGCAATCTTGGCTCACTGCAACCTCCGCCTCCTGGGTTCAAGCAATTCTCTGCCTCAGCCTCCCGAGTAGCTGGGATTACAGGTGCCTGCCAACACATCTGGCTAATTTTTGTCTTTTTAGTAGAGACGGAGTTTTACCATATTGGCCAGGCTGGTCTTGAACTCCTGACCTTGTGATCCACTCGCCTCTGCCTCCCAAAGTGTTGGGATTACAGGCGTAAGCCACTGCACCCAGCCTGAATATGATTTTTTATAACTTGATTTTCTCCTTTAACAACCTAGCACGTACATGGTTGGGTGAGAAAAGTTGCTTATCAGTACATACAGCATGACACCCTTTGTGTCAACACATATACACCACACATAGGTATTTGTATATGCGTAAAAACTATCTGGAAACATACACACAAAACTGTGGTCAGCAATTTCCCTTGAGAAGTTGGATTGGGGCAAAGTGGTAGTAGGGAATAGAAAACTCTGTTTCCATTACACATTTCTGAGCTTTTTTTTTTTTTTTTTTTTTGAGACTCTGTCGCCCAGGCTGGAGTGCAGTGGCCGGATCTCGGCTCACTGCAAGCTCTGCCTCCCGGGTTTACGCCATTCTCCTGCCTCAGCCTCCTGAGTAGCTGGGACTACAGGCGCCCGCCACCTCGCCTGGCTAATTTTTTGTATTTTTTAGTAGAGACGGGGTTTCACCGTGTTAGCCAGGATGGTCTCGATCTCCTGACCTCGTGATCCGCCCGTCTCGGCCTCCCAAGGTGCTGGGATTACAGGCTTGAGCCACCGTGCCCGGCCAGATATTTCTTTTTAATTTTAAAAACTAATGAAACAGCACAAACATGACTCTTTAACAGTTCATTGATAACTACAACACACTTTTTTTTCCTTCAACTTCTATTTGAAGTTTAGGAGTACATGTGCAGGACGTGCAGGCTGTCACACAGGTAAACGTGTGCCATGGTGGTTTGCTGCACCGATCAACTCATCACCTAGGTATTAAGACCAGCATGCATTAGCTATTCTTCTTGACACTCTCCCTGCCCCGACCAGTTCCCTCTGACAGGCCTCAATGTATGTTGTCCCCTGTTGTGTGTCCATGTGTTCTCATCATTTACCTTCCACTTATAAATGAGAACATGCGATGTTTGGCTTTCTGTTCCTGCATTAATTTGCTGATGATAATGACTTCTAACTCCATCTACGTCCCTACAGAGCACATGATCTTGTTCCTTTTTATGGCTGCATAGTATTCCATAGTATATATGTGCCACATTTTCTTTATCCAGTCTATCACTGATGGGCATTTAGGTTGATTCCATGTCTTTGCTATTGTGAATAGTGCTGGAATAAATATATGCTTGCATGTATCTTTATAATGAAAAGATTTATACTCCTTTGAGTATATTCCCAGTAATGGGATTGCTAGGTCAAATGGTATTTCTGCCTCTAGGTCTTTGAGGAATCACCACACTGTCTTCCACAGTGGTTGAACTAATTTACATTCCCACCAACAGCGTTAGAGTGTTCTGTTTTCTCTGCAACCTCACCAGCATCTGTTGGCTTTTGACTTTTTAGTAATAGCCATTCTGACTGGCATAAGATGGTATCTCACTGTGGTTTTGATTTGCATTTCTATAATGATAAGTGATGTTGAGCTTTTTTTCATGTTTCTTGGCCGCATGTATGTCTTCTTTTGAGAATTGTTTGTTCATGTCCTTTGGCCACTTTTTAACGGGGTTGTTTTTTTTTTTTCTTGTAAATTTGTTTAAATTTCTTGTAGACTCTAGATGTTAAACCTTTGTCAGATGAATAGATTGCAAGAATTTTCTCCCATTCTGTAGGTTGTCTGTTCACTCTGATGATAGTTTCTTTGGCTGTGCAGCTCTCTAGTTTAATTAGATCCCATTTGTCAATTTTTGCTTCTTACAACATGAATCTTTAAATATTGCAAGATACTTCATTGCACGATGTACCATAATGAACTTAGCCACTGTTAAGCCATTATTTAACCATAAATAATACTGTAATGAACATCTTCCTCTTGTGCTTGAGAATGGCAGGTTGAGGGGCAGAGTTCTAGGTTTTTCCTTGGTTCAGCTCCTTCAGATGCATTTTATAGCATTATCTAATTTAATCTTTTCAGCAACACTGTGGTTGGATGTAATCTTGATCCCTATTGCACAAATTAGGAAAGTGGGACTCCAAGAGACCCAGTAACTTGCTCAAGATTGCAGGAGGAATTAGCCAGCATGACAGAGGTGTTAACAAAGCATTAGTTCCTTACTAAGACTTTCTCTCTCAAGCGATCCAAACGATCAAAAGAAAGTGGAAGAGAGAAAAACTTAACATTTGATTCTCAAACTTAACATGCATGTGACTCACCTGGAATTAGGGTAAAAAGCAAATTCTTAGGGATCGGAGAGGATGGGAGGTAGAAGTTGAGTGTGGTATAAGAGGGTAGCATGAAGAGTCCTGTGACAAACTGTTCTGTTGCTTGACAATTGTGGGGGTTGCATGAATCTACACGTGACAAACTTACACAGAACCAAATGTACCCACAAATGAGTGTAAACTAAAAGTAAACAAGTAAAACTGGTACAATCTGAATAAGGTGGGTAGATTGGGTCAATGTCAGTTACGTCAATTTTCAGATTGGGATTTATACTAGAGTTTGGCAAGATGTTACCATTGAGGGGACCTGCATGAAGGGTATAGCAGTTTTCTGGATTATATATTACAACTGATTGTAAATCTACAATGACCTCAGGATAAAAAGTAGGCCCTCAAACCAGATTCTGACTTAGGAGGTCTGGGGTGGAGTCAGGGACTCTGCATGTCTGTATTGGTCCCTAGAGCCAATGCTGTGACAGGCATGCACTCACTTGGATGGTGAATCAGCCCAGTGGCTTCCATGAGCTCAGGCTCAGACAACTGACTGAATATCATGGTTTAAAAAGTACTTGCAAATGATGCTGATGGCCTGTCCCCAGCCAGGGTCTGAAACTGCACCCTACAGTATTTGGAGGTTACCAGTCATAAGTGGCTATCGGGCACTCGAAATGGGGCCAGTCTGAATTGAGGTGTGCCATCAGTGCAGAGCACACATTGGGTTTTGAAGACAGTATGAAAGAGAGAATGTAAAATAGTTCATCAATAATTTTAAATATTTATTTATTATATGTTGAAATGATATTTTGGAAACATTAGGTTAAATAAAACAGATGTTTAAATTTCTTTTCAGGCCAGGTGCAGTGGCTCATGCCTGTAATCTTAGCACTTTGTGAGGCTGAGGCAGGAGGATTGCTTGAGCCCAGGAGTTTGAGACCAGCCTGGGCAGCATGGCAAGACCCCGTCTCAAAAACAAAAATTATTTCACCTGTCTCATTTTTTTTTCAAAATCAGAAAATTTGATGTTGTACTTGTGGCTTGCATTATAGTTTTATCAGATAACTCTAGGCTAGAGCGTTGGAAGAAGATGACATCCAGGGAAAAAAAGTTGTGATCAGAGGGGCAGGAGGGGGTCGGTTCATTAGTCAGTCAACAAACAGTTCCTGAACATATGCTATGTGCTCAAGGTGCGGCATGCAGCTGTAGACTGACATTGTGGAGCTGGCAGTTTAGAGTGGGAAAACCCAGTCATCTGGGGACATACTGAAAACAAGGAGAGGGGCTTTCAGAGAGGGGCTTTCAGAGAGGAACCAAAGGGCCATGACAGAGTCGGAGTTTGTGGGAATATTGCCACTGACTTTGAACCTGGCAGCAGGCTGATGTGTTCAAACAATAAAGTGAATTCTGTTCTCTCGTCCAGGCACTGGGCTAAGTCTTGTCTGCATAATGAAATAATCAACCGGACCACCCCACTAGGTAGGCACTGACACCCCATCTTAAAACTGCAAAAGAGAGGCTCAGAGAGGTAAAGTGACCTGTCTCAACCGGCACAACTAGAGAGCAGCCAAACAGGTGTGTGAACCCAGCTCTGCCTGACTTCAGATCTGTGTGCTTAACTGCCATGAGATACCACTTTTCTTTGCTCCTGGCTACAGAAATGCAATGTTGCAATGTTATATGCATATTTATTGTTGCAGGGCTCTCTCTCATGCCAGCTCTCCAAAGGGGAGAAGTAGTCTGCCCAATTCCTGCCTTCTCTTCATGACCTTGCTGGCACCCTCCCCAGCTGATGTCATAGGAAAATTTGACCCATTCCCAAATTCAGCCTCTCCATGTTCAGCAAGCCCCTATCCCCATGCCTGTGGCTACTGGCCAACTCTTGGGTTGGGGGTGAGGCTGCCAGCACTGGGGACTTGCCCCTGTGGCCAGAGCAAAGTTGGAAGCGAAGTCACCTCCACCTTCTCTCCCTTCCTTCCTGCCACTCTCCCAGCTGCCTGCCACAGTCCCCAAGCCATCCCCAGCTTCAGTGCAATTTAATGTCTCACTGAGCTGTCCTTATTTGACAAACAGGTGATTTTTGTTAACGAGGAATAAATGAGATCCACAGGATGGGAGAGGGTGTGCGGCAGCTGGTGTGAGGGCAACATGCACCGGGTTTATTAAAATAATATCTGACCACATGCTCAGAACTCAGGGTCCAGGGTGGGGGAGCACCTCGCTTTTCTCTCCACCACCTTCTGCTCCTGCCCAGCCGCCGTCTTGTCCCTGTTCCCTTCTAGCTTCCGAAAGGGTGCCTGTCCCCAATTTGGGCGGAACAGTTGGCATGGATGGAGGGAGCCTGGAAGACAGAGGTGTGAGAAACTGGGTGTGTGAGTGTGAGTACGTGTATGTGACTGTGTGTGAATGTGATCGCAGGCACATGCATGCATACATATGTGACTGTGTGTGCAGAGCTGGTCTGTGTGGGAGAGGCAAGTTTAACAGAAAAGAGAGCAGGAGAGAGTGGGTGGGGGATCTGAAGACAGTGTGCAGGAGACGGGAGGAAGGGAGGCAAACAGGGGCCCAAGAAGGGGAATAGTGGGAGCCTGGGAGCACAGAAGCCCCAAGTGGTGGGGGAGCTCTGGGTTTTGGGATGGCTCTGAGGTTACGGCGGTATGACCTGGGTGGGGGTCCTCGCTCTGTGGGCCTTGGTTTCTCCCGCCTGCACAATGAGGGGTTGTGCACAAACATTTGCCTTGTGCCAGTACTTCTTGCACTGCTGTTTGATTAGAAGGGAAGACAGCAGAATTGGGAAGGGAAGAGGAGGAGCCACAGGACAGACAGGGGAGACGTTTCCTATTCTAAGGCTGGGGCGCTAAGAGAAAGTGTGGCCCCAATTCCCTAGGGGCAGCCTGGCCACATTTGCACCAAACCTGGATGGTGGATCTTCAGGCAAGAGTGGGAGTGACAGCAAAGTCCGGAACAAAGGAATCAGACAGGTGGTGAGAAGGTGAACTTAGGATGGAGCAGGCAGCAGTGGCTTATATGGGAGGTATGTCCTGTCCTTTCCATCTCCGGCTTTGCTTATGCTGTTCCCTCTTTGTCTGTTTAAGCCTGGACTCATCCTTAGGTCCGGGCCCACTATACCTCCTTTCTGAGGCTGTCCACCATCTCCCACACCCCCCAGTGGACATTACTTCCTTTTTGAGCTCAGGGAGCAGCAAGAGGACCATAGGAGAGGGTGGCATCCTGGGGGAAGTGAGGCCTGAAAGTGAGTTTCGAAGGAGGCAATGGCTCCTGAACTTCAGACGGTCCATACCCTTGTGGGTCTGTGCCCACCTGCTCATGACTTTTACTTAACATTGCTTTTGAAGTGGTGTTACATAATAATTATGGGCAGGTGGGCACAGACCCAAAACGTTTACTTAACATTGCTTATAACGTTTACTTAACATTGCTCTTGAAGTCAGTCAACCCTTTGTGCTTAAGTGGATTTGGAGAGGCAACGTGTACATTACAGTGGCGTGGAAATCCAGCATCACTCAATGGGCTTGTTAACATGCTTGCTACCAGAAATATATTTTCCTGGGTGACTCATGGTATTAGGACACATTGGTCCAGGCATAGGGGGAAAAGGGACAGGAATCCCTGAGGCTCCAACTGAAGGCCTGAGCTGAGGCAGGGCAGAGGGCATGGTCGGGGCAGGGCAAGCAGGTCTGTGGGGCTTGGATGCCAGAGGAGAGGGTTGGGCTCCATTCTGGAGGCAACGGGGAGCCAGAGAAGGTTGGAATGGGCATGTCGAAGCAGCCAATGTGCTCCCACCCTCAGGGCAAGGGAGGCTCCCAGTCACCTGAAGGTGCAGGGTGGGGTCTCCTAGGGACGGTGCCACTGCTTCTGGCCTATCCACTGTGCCCTATGACTGCTCTCACCGTTCTCCCTTTCTCTGTTCCTGTCACTCCCTGAGCCTCTTTCTCTTTGAAGTGCCAATCTGTCTGTGTGTCTCCTCATCTCTGTCATTTTCCCTCTGGGTTTCTGCCGTGTGCACAGCCTCTCCTCCACCAGGCAGGCTGGGCCCCTCCTCCTCCTCCTCTCTCACTCCTCTCCCCCTGCTCCCCGGCCAGCCTTTCTCCCTAGTGTCTCTCTTCTGTATCTGCCTTCTCTGTGTCTCTCTGCTTCTCAGTCTCTTTCCATCTTCCTTTCTCTCTGCCTCTCTCTTCCCTCCTTCCCTTAGTCTCTTTGCCCATCTCTGGCTCCCAGGCTGTCTGGATCTAACTCCATGTCTCTCTGTCTTTATGTCTTTCTCTCTTTCTCATAAAACAAGGATGTCCCCCTTCTAGGGACAGTGATCCACCAGCCCCCCCAACAACACACTGTCCCTAAATGCACACTAAAACCCTAAATGTCCATGGTGTACCCTCAGCTCATGGGTTCCCACTGCAGCCATCTCATCTAGGAACCCATCCTGTCTTCTTGTGGGCAGAATGAAGTTCACCCTTGACCGTCTTGAGGGCCCCCCCCACCCCCGAGCCCAGGGCACAGCACACAGTAGGTCTTTGGGAGTGGTTTGAAGAGTGACCATGATGGGTACAGCTGTTCAGGCTGGTCCTGCTGTTGTGTGGTTTTCTCTCCAAGAAACTCACCCTCCCGGTGGGGAAGGAAGAGAAGCAAACACACACACCCCCGCCCACCCGGCTCCCCTCACCCTTCCTTGACAGTTTTTCTGTCTCTGGCTGTCTTCCTTCCCATCCATCATTTCCTCTTTTCTGCTCCCTCCTCCAGTCCCACACCCCATCACTCTTACTGACTCCCGGTGCCCTCCCCCAATCTCCATCTCCATTGGCCCCAATGCAAACAGTCTGTCCTCCTTGCAGGGATCATAAGTAAGCCAGGGTGATGGGGAGGGCGGTGTCTTGAGAATCAAGAGTAGAGATGATTCTGGGACATGCATAGAACTCTGTTGGTTAATAGCATGGAAGCCTCCCTCTCCCCTCACCTCCAGCCACATGGAAGGCGGGGAGCAGAATTTCTATCTGATATTTCTCAGGGCTTCCCATCTTAAGTGAGAACCCAATACCAGCCTTTAAGAATGATATTCAAAGTTATACCATGATACTATATTGTAAGAATGTATCCGTGCTTAGATCTTTAAGAAGTAATTTATAAAATTTCAATGAAGAATGATCCAAACCCCAACAAAAGCAAAGCAAAACACCCAGGTATAGAAAACAGCCTGGAAAGAAGTAAGCTATAATATTAATGTTGGTTGTCTTTGAGTGGTGAGACTCTAAGTAAAACACATATACTTTTAAATCTTTTTTCTGTATTTTCCAAATGTTTCTTAGTGAGCCTTTTAAAATTAATTCATTGTTCTCAAGTGGCTACGTTTATCCATGCAGCTGTATATATGCTTAACATTTTGAACACCGATTTAACAGTGCTATTTTGAAAGTACTTTATTCTCGTGTTTACATTTTATTTATTTCTGGAGTAGGTAATACCTTTGTGTGGTTTATAACTCAAAAGCTACCAAGGAAGTATAAAGTGAAACTGCTACCTCTCTCCCTCCCTGGCCACCTGGCTCTCCTTCCTGGAGGGAAACAGTAGCACCTGTTTCTTATGTATGCTTCCAGCGACAACATCATGTTAGGAATTCAGAAACATACATACTCCTTTAAGAACAGAGATGACTCAAGGATTCTGTAGCACCACTGAGTTTTCCCTTCTGCTTCAGGAGACCTAGTCCTGGGCCAAAGGTTGGAATTTCCCCAGCCCAGACAGGTGGTCTCTCTGGCCAATGTCCTCTTCCAGAACTCTTCCTTCCAGCCCTCCTGGCCTCTCTTTTGGCCAAGATACAAATTATCCCTTTTTCTTTTTCAAACCTTCTAGTATTCCTGATTACAAAAGCAATGCCTAAATGAAAACATTCTGGAAACAGGCAATGTAGAACCTTCACTGTAATTGTACCCTCAGACATAATCAACAGGAACATCTTTTGGTTAATATTTTGGTGTGGATTGAATGTGTCTCCCAAAATTCATGTGTTGGAAATTTAATCCCTAATGCGACAGAGTTGGGAGTTGGGACTTTTAAGAGATGATTAGGTCTTGAGGGTTCTGTCCTCATGAATAGATTAATGTTGTTAATGTGAGAGTAGGTTTGTTATCCAAGTGAGTTTAGCCCTCTTGTGCTCTCTCTCACTCTCTCACAGCGTGTTGCCTTCTGCTATGTTATGATGCGGCAAGAAGGCCCTCACCAATTGCGAGACCTTGATCTTGGACTTCCCAGCCTCTAGAATCTTGAGCCAGGTACATTTCTGTTCATTATAAATTACCCAGTCTGGGGTACTCTGTTACAGTAGCAGGAAACAGACTAAGATATATTTCCTCAGAATTTTATTCTAGGTATATACTTTTAGAAAGTGGAGGTGGATGGAGCAGAGTGTGTGGCACTTTCCAATTCTTTACTTAATATATCTTCACTTAATTTATCTGTCATGTCAGTACAGAGAAATATACCTCATTAATAAGATCCATTTTTGAGATGCAGTTTGGGGTAAGAGAAGGGAAACCTTTAGTGCTTTGCCTGATGTTCCTTATTTCTTGCTTTTTGTCTTCTTTTTTATTCAGGGGCTGGGACTGATGAAGTCTAGAAGGGTGATACTAGCAGCCAAGCTAGGGTACTCAAGGTACTTGATGCCTCACCTGGAAGGAAAGAGACCCAGAGGTCCCCAGAGTGGTTGGGCAATGCTCTCCAGGCAAGTAGGAAACACTTATTTTGCTAGAAATGATGAAAGGCTGCTTTGGTCCAAGCTAGTAACTGTGGCCCAGGCTCATGGTGGCTCAGTATTAGCTTGAGATGCCTTAAAAAGACTATGCAGCTCACCTTGCTGAACTTTCCATAGATCTCAGGCTGCCAGAGCTGGCTGGGACCTGGGAAATCTCCAGATGAAGATGGCTTTAGAGCCAGGAGACCTTATCTAGTTGCAGCTTGGTGAGACCCATGACACATCCTGCTCCTCCCTGGACCCCAGTTTCCCATCTGTAAGAAAAAGAGATTGGAGTGGGTGTTAGCATTAAATGAGAGCTTAGGAGATGCCAGGTGCTGTGCCAAGTTCTTTACATTTGATGATCTCATTTTACCCCCAGCAACTCAGCAAGGTAGGTACTGTTAGAAGAGGAGCCATGATTCAAAGAGATGAGAGAATTTCCCTGAATGCATCCAAATGATAAATACAGGGGCCAGGATTTGAACCTAGGGTTGCCCAACTCCAGAGCCCAACCTCTTGATCCAGTGGCCTAAGATTCCATGCCTTAAACTGACTTTCCCATAGAGACAGCCACCAAGGGAACTAGGAATATGAATGTGACTTTAGTGGGCTTGGGTTTGACTCTCTCTGACATTGTGTTCCTCACAATCTTCCGATGCTCTTGATCTCTTGGAGACTAGGCTTTGGATCATACTCATTCTTGCGTCTCTAGCATCCTGTGCATTGCCCTGTGCACAGAAGCACTCAAGAAATATTTGTGAAGTCATTTCTTTGGGCATCTTTTGAACTCCTCTTACACACTGGGCACTGTCCTAGGTGATAGGGATAAGCAATGAAAAATAATAGTGAGAAATAATAATAGTATTGTTTGTCTTGTGCCAGGTGGTTTGCTGAATGTACATAGGAATGCACATACAATGTCAACTTGTTTAGTGCAAACCTCAAAACAACCCTACTATGCCCTCAATCTTTATATGAGAAGAAAGTTTAGAGAGGTCAAAAACTTTGTTAAGGGCACACAACTGATAAATAGTAGTGCTGGGATTTAAATATGGGTCTGTCAAGCTCCAAAGTACTCTTTGTCACTAAATCATATTCTTGGCTAGGCACGGTGGCTCAAGCCTGTAATCCCAGCACTTTGGGAGGCCGAGACGGGTGGATCACAAGATCAGGAGATTGAGACCATCCTGGCTAACACGGTGAAACCCTGTCTCTATTAAAAAAAAATACAAAAAACTAGCTGGGCAAGGTGGCGAGTGCCTATAGTCCCAGCTACTCGGGAGGCTGAGGCAGAAGAATGGTGTAAACCCAGGAGGCAGAACTTGCAGTGGGTTGAGATCCGGCTGCTGCACTCCAGCCTGGGTGACAGAGCGAGACTCTGCCTCAAAAAAAAAAAAAAAAAAAAAAAAATTGTATTCTTCCATCTTCCCAATCTCTGGCCTCAAGTTGCTCACAGATTACTTCAGTAGATAGGATATAGGCACAAATAACTAGAATAAGAGCTAAGAGGGGGTAGGTACCTTCAGAGAACTGTAGAGAATGAATGAATGATGCAGGTTGTGTGAGTTTAGAAGATGGAGAACCTACTTGTGGTTGGGAAAACAAGAAAAGTTTTAGGAAAACACAGTGGAGTTTGCATTGGACATTGGGAAATAGGTAGGATTTGCAACTGCAGAAATTGCAAGGGAGGAGATCAAGGTAGGGTAAAAGTTCAGAAGTGAGAAATTGCAGAACAGGTCCAAGAAATGTAGGTTGTGAGTTTTTGTGGAGGAAAAGAAGAGGCAGGGAAGGAAACAATAATAATTTGGACACAATGTGTCTTATTAACTTAAATAGTTTGTCAGTTGCTTCTTTTGCATTTTGTAGGTAGACAATCATATCACATATACATGTCTCTACCTTTTCAAACATCATACTTGTGTTTTTTTTTTTTCTTGTCTTATTGCATTGGTTAATACCTGAAGTACAATGTTGAGTAGCAGTGGTGATCTTGGGTAACTTCATCCCCATCTTTTATTTAAATGAAAATATTTTAAATATTTCACCAATCTGTACGCCACTTGATGAGATTTCATTAGGAACTGGAGTTGAAACAAATTGTGTCTGAGACATTTATGAGCCTCATCAGATTCTCTTGTCTCACCTGCTTCCCAGACCTTAGCTGTTTGCTCAGCCTTAGTCACCAAAAACAGCCAACTCACTCCACATAGTCTCTTGCAATTCTGCTGTCTAGGGCTGATCAGCTATTAGCCCTGAGTCTCTAGCTTTTCTTGTCACTTTTGGACTTAGGAGAAATATCACAATACAGTGTATGGATTCCCAAGCAGCTGCCAATGGGGGTGTACGATGCAGCCGAGAAATGCAGGGCAGTTAACCCAGGGAAGAATCTTTGACCAAGAGGATCAGAAGATAGGGACGGAGATGATCTGATGAACTCCCTCCTTATTCCTCTGGTAGACTACTCAGAGGCACACCCACGTGGAGGTGCCCTGCAAGGCTGAGCAGCCCAGTGGCCAAACAACTTGCTTTTCTTTCCCAAGAAGCAGTGAGCAGCATAGCAATATATCACCTTGCCTTGCTCCCATCTGCTCCTGCCTTAATTCCTTCTTCTCTCACTCTCACTGCCTTGGGTTTGTACCTTCTAAAAAGTTACTGTTTTCTGGAACCTGGACAAGGACATTTTCCATATTCCTATTCAGCATTTATTGAGATAATCATATCATTTTCCTTTAATCTGATAATGTTGTGAATGTCATTGACACTTTGTTCCAAAACATGCTTGCATTCCTGGGATAAACCCAACTTGGTGAGCAGATCTTTTTGCAGGTGTGGAAGAGTCTGTTTTCCATACTGTTGTATACCTTGTGAGTGTGGCTGCGTGTGCACACCTGGCCATACAAAGTACCACAGCTTCTCTCGTTTCCAGCCATGTTTCTCCTCTGCAGATGGAATCAGGCAGGCTGGTAGCTGGAGATGATGGAGGTGGTGGCAGCAGCTCTGAGGAGAGTGGGAGGGGGAGAGAGTGCAGAAAGGGTGGTAATTAGAAACCAGGCGGTATCACAAATCTCCCAGCCGCACTGACACCCGGGGAGAGTGATCACACACTTGGAGTCAGCCCAGACAAGTGTGAAAGCTCTTCACTCCATCTCTAGGCAGTAAGAGGAAGGAGAAGATGAGGGCTTGGGTATCTATAGCCCCACCCCCTGCACTCAACCCAAGAGAGCCATGAGGTCATCATTGCACTTCCCCTCCCTCAGCTGTGACCTGGGTCGGGGAACTGTGACTCAGAGGTGTGGAGGAGCAGCCCAGAACCCTGCAAAGATAAGGCAAAGGTCCTGGGATGATGTAGACCAGAGAAGGAAAGGTGAGGAAAGACTTCATCGTGGCATCCAATCAAGGCTAGGTAGACTTTAACAAGCAAACTCAAACTGACCCTCATCAGAAGTGGCAAAGCATGCTTCCCAAGGTTGAAAAATTAGTCCCTGAGGAAATTGGAAATTAGTATGGGTTGAAAGGCTCCTGTGTGTGTGTACCACACACACACATGAGAGTTAGGTTATTTCTCAACAATCCTGCTGTTTGCTGGATGAGGAAGTGGCAGCTCAGAGAGATTGCTTCCTTGATCCAAGGGCACACAGCTCTACAGTGGTGGAGGGGAGATCTCCCTACTTTGGAAGCCATTCATCTATCTTTTCCCCTAATAAACAAGTGGAAGCTCTCCCTGTATGGGACAGGTACTTGGAGGTTCAGGGTGTTTTCAACAGCAGGGAGGTGCGCAGGTGGTCTTTTGATTCCAAAACAATAAACAAACAGGAATGTAATCCCCCACTCACTGGAGCTAGCTTCTTTTTGGGCCAGTGACTTTTGTTCCAAGGGAATTATAGAACTAGAGAGTCTTCCTCCTTCTCTGGTTGCAGCAGTTCTCAACCTGGGAAGGTGGCCAAAGTGAGCAGCCTTCACTGGCCACAGTGCGAGGCTCTATGGGTGATTCAGGTGTGCCCTTTCCTTCCCTTCTCAGGCCGGCCTCCTCCCTAGAGTGGACATCTGGTAAGGAGCAGAAATCTGGGGAGGTGGGGTCAGCCCATGGAAGGTTCCCCAGATCAGCCCAAGAATTCACGCTGAGGATCTGTAGTGGGGTGCCCCAGCCTCTCACTGACGTGCTTGTCACTTGGCTCCTGGCTTGTTTTGTTTCCAGAACATTCCAGAATGGCTTCTGGCATGGTGTTACAGGAAAGGAGTCCCGATCCAGACCCCAAGAGAGGGTTCTTGGATCTCATACAAGAAAGAATTCAGGCCGAGTCATAGAGTAAAGTGAAAGCAAATTTATTAGGAAAGTAAAGGAATGAAAAATGACTACTCCATAGACAGAGCAGGCCCAAGGGCTGCTGGTTGCCCATTTTTATGATTATGTCTTGATGATATGCTAAACAAGGGTGGATTATTCTTGCCTCCTCCTTTTTGGCCCTTTTGGGTAACTTCTTGACATTGCCATGGCATTTGTAAACTGTCATGGCACGGGTGGGAGTGTAGCAGTGAAGATGACCAGAGGTCACTCTCGTCACCATCTTGGTTTTGGTGGGTTTTGGCCAGCATGTGCCACCATGACTGGCTAATTTTTTTATTTTATTTTTTATAGGAATGGGGTCTCACCGTGTGACCCAGGATGGTCACAAACTCCTGGGTTTAAGCAATCCTCTCACTTTGGCCTCCCAAAACGGTGGGATTACAGGCATGAGTCACCATGCTCAGCCTTTTTATGACTTAATGTATTTCATAACAATAAAAAATTCCCTGAGAGAGGGGCAAAAACAGTGTATTCTTCCTGCTTTTAAAGACGGACTTGCCTCAGATCTGGGCTCCCCCTCTAACTAGCTTTATGATCTGGGCATGGTGATCAGTTTGAGTCTCAGTTTTACTCATCCATAAGCTAGGTTCTTACTTCCTGTATTTGCCATTTAAAAATGCTGACAGGGTATGATGACTCATGCCTGGATTCCCAACACTTTGAGAGGCTGATCACTTGAGGCCAGGAGTTCGAGACCAACCTTGCCAGCATGGCGAAACCTGTCTCCACTAAAAATACAAAAATTAGCCAAGCGCGGTGGTGGCACACAACTGTGATCCCAGATACCCAGGAGGCTGAGACAGGAGAATTGCTTGAACCCAGGAGGCAGAGGTTGTAGTTAGCCGAGATTGCATCACTACACCACAGCCTGAGCGACAGAGCAAGTCTCTGTCTCAAAAAAAAAAAAAAAAAAAAAAAAAAATAGTGGGACTGTTTCAAAAAATAAAATAAAAGATGTAGTGCAGTGACTGGGAAAATACTTGGAAAGATCTGTGGAGGAGGTGTTAATTCCTTTGTTTCTGTGGCTCCCCCGACCCCTCCCGTTCGTCATCCCTGAATCTCATGGCTCTATGTCTTTGAGGAGGGTCACCACTCAATCTTCAGTGGAGACACAGCATGTGCATGGATGCTACATACATGTAATGGATTTGCAAAACTAAGGAAGAATTTTTTAAATTTTTGGACAAAAGGCAGTCAGCATTGGGGGAGGGAGTTGGAGGCAAGCAGGGTTGTGCACATATATGTGAATATGAAGATATACACATGTGTACATGTGACTGTGAATGACTATATGTGTGTTAGCCTGTGTCTAAGCATGTGTATAACTGTGTGTGTGCATGTGTGTGCTCTATGAGCAGATATATATCCATGTGCACATTTGATAAGTGTGTGTGTGTGTGTGTGTGTGTATGGTGTAGGCATCTTCGCATATGTGATTGTGTATATGTATGTGGTTCTGTGCCTGAAAATATAAGAGTGGATGAGAGAGGTGCACACGAGCACATACATAAGTAAATCTTCGTTCACACATACAGGCATCTGAGTGTGTACCAATGTATATGTATTTGTGATTATGTGCATGCAAGTGTCTATACCCTACTAAAGATACATGTCTGAGTCTCTCTCTCTTCCTCTTTCCCACTTCCCCCACTCCTTTTCCTTCTCCTTTTGCCCAGGTGTGCTGGCCTAAGAATGACCACCTCAGGTGAGCCTCCTGGATCTCTGGCTTTGGGCATTCCCAGTAGGTGGGAGGCAGCTCAAGGCAGGCTCTTAGCAGGTGAAAATCCAGCTCCAGCCCCCGCTGAGCCCCAGTGAGAAAGGAATTGCCTGCAGGCTCTTCCCTAATCCTCCAACGGAACCTCCCTCACTTACCTCTCTGTGTGGTAACAAAGGATCTTTCTGCTCTGGTGGTCACATTCCTGACAGCTTAGTTCAGAATGGGGGAAGGGACGGCAGGATTTTGGGGGGCAGTTGGGCAATTTCTGTTGGCCTGAGTTTCCTCCTCTGAGGAACTGACACAGAGTGGGAAGAAGACATGCAGTGGAAGGGTCAGTGGGTAAAACTATATTGCTGATGTGGTTAAGTATTACCAACCTCTGTACTTGCCCATTTCAGACTTACATGTGCTCAGCAAGTGTTTACTGAAAACCCGGTACTGGGGGCCAAAAACCCAGAGATGAAAGGCATTTTTCTATTTTGGGGAGGTGGTGTTGAAAGTGGAGATGGGAAAGGAACCTACGGACATAGATTGCCAGAGTCCTGGTCAAACATGTTCCAGGAGGCAGGTGGGGATTTCAAACCTTTCTGCAGGCTGGGGGCGGTGGCTCACGCCTGTAATCCCAGCGCTTTGGGAGGCTGAGGAGGGTGGATCACCTGAGGCCAGGAGTTTGACACCAGCCTGGCCAGCCTGGTGAAACTCCATCTTTACTAAAATTACAAATATTAGCTGGGCGTGGTGGCGGGTGCCTGTAATCCCAGCTACTCAGGAGGCTGAGGCAGGAGAATCACTTGAACCCAGGAGACGGAGGTTGCAGTGAGCTGAGATCATGCCATTGCACTCCAGCCTGGGCAACAGGGCAAGACTCTGTCTTAAAAAAACAAAAAACAAAAAAACAAAAAACTTTCTGCAGCTCCATTTCACTGGCCTAATTAACGTCCATATTCTTTGCTGTGGCTTTCAGTGTCCTCTGTTATGGGGGGAGGGATAACTGGAGAAGGTTTCTTTAGGTGCTGGTATGTGAGAGAGAACTGGATCCTACAGAACAGGTAGAGTTTGGGGAAGTGAAGATATGAGGGAGGGGCCTTCGGAAGATTGCTCATGGCTTAAGAAAGGGCTCAGCTGCTGGACCCTGAGTCTGGTTGGTCGTCAACCAAAGAAATTAGGGTGGTGACAAGGCTGTGCTAGATTCCATGTATTGATACTGGTCCATGGTGGAGAGTGTTCCAGTTGGCAAGGTGACTTCATTCCTGTTACTTTACCTTTTCTTCTCAACCCAGGGAGGCTGATGTTATTATGTCCATTTGACATTTGAAGAAATGGAAGAAAAGGAAATAGTAGTGACTCACTCCAAGTCTGCACAGGGCTCAGGCCAGTGCTCCTTTTTCTACAACACAGCTGCCTGCCCTGCCCCTCTGTGAGAAGAAAGTCCTTGAGATCCCAGGGTTGGGAGATCTCTTGGAGGATGGTGGGTTCCTGTTTCTTTTGTTTATATCTGCTTACCTCTTGACTTTGTCATCAAACATCTCTTCCTTAATGTCGTCACTAGGAACATGCTTCTGTTCCTACAAGTTCCCCCATTTATCCGGCCACCCATCCATCCACTCCTCTATTCATCTACATTTTTAGCACTCCTATACATCCACTCATCCATTTATTCATCCTCTTATCTACCTATTCATCCATCCATTCATCCATCCATCCACTCCCCCAACCCACACATCCTACTTTCTCATTCATCTGCCTACTCACTATTTACCCATTCATTTCCCCATCGGTCCATGTATCCATACACCCAATTACCCATCTTTCATCTCTCTCTCTCTCTCTCTCTCTCTCTCTCTCTATCTATGCATCCATACATTCATCTATCAATGCTCTCCTGTCTGTTCACTCACTTATCCACCCACATACCCACCAATCTATACTCCCATCCATCCGTCCATCCACCATCCAAACACCACCCATTCACCCATCTACCCACTATCCATTCTTTTACTTTCCCACTCATCCATTTATATACCACTGCCCTCCAACCTGGGCGACAGAGCAAGACCCTGTTTCAAAAAAAAAAGTAGGGGGATAGGGAGAAAAAGAATAAACATGTATGCAGAGAGAAACAGGAAATGGAATACAGGTGCAATGGAGAGAGACAAATAAATGATCATATGCGGGGGGCGGTGGGTGGGGAAGAAGCGGAGGCTAGAGTGTCCCTAGCGTCACGCCCTGTCGCCCTCCCCTGAGCTCCCGGAAGCCCACGGGGCCGCGGTTAAGTTTCCCCGCCTCCTGAGGAGAGACCGAGAAGCCACGAGTCGCCGGGTGGGCGCGGCGCTTCTGGGCTCACCGGGGCGCAGTGTCACTGGCGGCGGCTGCGCGGGCTCGGTCGGCCCCACCATCAATTAAGCGACCGCGGGGTCCGGCGAGCGGCAGCGTCTGTGGAAATTACCTTTTGATTTCTTAATTACATTGTCCTCACCTGCATCTCAACCCGCCTAGGAGAGGCGCGCGCCGAACTCGATTCTCCGGGTGCCATAAATTAGGACGCCAGTCGCCGGCGAGCGCTGGGGGCTTCCAGTACCTCTGAGCGCAGCCCGCAGGTTATTTTTATCTCCCTCGGCACCTCGGCACCTCGGCACCTCGGAGCAGCTTCCGCTAATTCACTACCCCGACACCGCCTCATCTCTCCCGCAACCAAACCCAAGTCTATTCCCAGGCTCAGGGGAGCTGGGTTCTCACAGACCTGGGTTCCAAACCCAGCCTCTGCCAGGCCCTGACTGTGTGACCCTGGGAGAGCGCATACACCTCTTAGAGCCTCAGTTTCCCCATCTGTAACATGAGAATAAAACATAGCTCCCATTTGTCTGGAGGGTAAGGCTTAAAGGAACTGCGCCTTGTGAAGGCTTAGTCCCACTAAGCACTCTGATTCATTCGTTTCGTGAGTACACCTTGAGTGCCTACTGTGGATCTAGTGCTATCTAGGCTTTGCAGATAAGGAGATGAACAAAACAGTGTCTGCCTTCTTGAAGTGAGCAATGGTTAGGATTTATTATTATTATTATTTTATGATCAAAGAGTTCTGGGGTTTTTGAGACTCTTGGCGGCGGCTCCAGATGGGTGCGGGGAGACATGAAGGTGCTGCTGGGGAGGGCAGGTGAGGATTTAGGGTGGAGGAATTGTCAGATTGGAGTGGAGCTAACCCACAACACAGACACAGAGGCATCCCAGAGATCAAGGCATTTGACAGATGGGAGAGTGACTTCCCCACGCCCGCTCAGGCACTGGTAGAGTTTGGGTCTGACCTTTCAGTGTCTTCTCTCTCTATAGCTTGGTGATGCGCAAAGTGTGGTTCTAGACCAGTAGGATCAGCCTCATGAGAATTTGTTAGAAATGCAGATTCTCAGGCCATACCCCAAGACCTCTGAAATTAGAATCTCTAGCGGTGCATCCAAGGAATCTGTATTTTGGCAAACTCTCAAGGGGGTTTTTATGCCCAGGAAGGTTTGAAAAGCACAATATGGCCGGGTGCGGTGGCTCACACCTGCAATCCTAGCACTTGGGGAGGCTGAGGTGGGCGGATCACTTGAGGTCAGGAGTTGGAGACCACCCTGGCCAACATGATGAATCCCCGTCTCTACTAAAAAAATGCAAAAATTAGCCAGGCATGGTGGTGCACGCCTGTAATCCCAGCTACTTGGGAGACTGAGGCAGGATAATTGCTTGAACCTAGAGGCAGAGATTGCAGTGAGCCAAGATCATACCATTGCCCTCCAGCCTGGGATGACAGAAAAGAAAAAGAAAAAGAAAGAAAAGAAAAAAAAGAAAAGAATTGAATTGCCCTAACAAATGCAGCGTTTCCCTCGTTCACTGCCTTGATCTCGGAAAATGGATCACTGTGCCCCCTTTTATAAGAATTCAAGTTGCACCCAGACTGAGACATCCCACATGCTATAAACATGTACTTCAGGGGCTCCCAGACCCGCTGACGCCTAGGTTGGAGCCTGTGTCATAGGCCAGGCTCACATTGGGATTACCTGGGAAGTCTGAGAAAGTTCAGATACCTAGGCCCCTCCTCAGACCAATTCAATCTGCATTGCTAGGAGAGGTCCTGAGTGTCAGTCTTCCAAAGCTGTGGGTAATTCTGTGTTCAGGGCGGATTGATAGCAACTGCCAATGCAGAAGCTGATCAGAGTGGGAAGTCAGGAGTCTCCATTTCCAAGCCCAGTCCTGCCACTGACTCACTATTTGGGGCCAAATGTGGTATCCCCTTCAGCAGCCATCTAGGTCATATTCCGTCAGTTTATCAGGTCAGAAGCGATTGGAGGCACCTGCAGAAAAGGCAGGTTCTAAATGGGGTCCCCCTCCTAGAATTTGAGCCCTATGTAGATTTGAGGTAGGGCCTGAGAACATGCTTTTTATTTTATTTATTCTTTTTTTGAGACAAAGTCTTGCTCTGCCGCCCAGGCTGGAGTGCAGTGGTGTAATCATGGCTCACTGTAGCCTCAACTTCCCAGTTTCAATGTGGTCCTCCTGCCTCAGCCTCCCGAGTAGCTGGAACTACAGGTGTACCACCACACCTAGCTAATTTTTGTAGTTTTTGTAGAGACAGATTTGCCCAGGTTGGTCTTGAACTCCTGTGCTCAAGTGATGCTCCCTGCCTTGGCCTCCCAAATGCTGAAATTATAGGTATGAGCCACCCTGCCTGGTGAGAATATGCATTTTAAAAGAGCTGCCAGGTAAACTTTGCTACAAATGTCTACTCTTTGAGAGATTCCATGGGAGCAGCAGAGCAGGCAAGTTAAGGACCTCTTTGAACCCTAACCTCATTTTACATCACAATCCTGGTTGTCTCCTTTCCAATCCCTTCTCTCACCTAATTTAGAGTTATACTTTCTTCCTCTTTTGAGCATGTTTATTTAAACTCCTTTAAATTCATGTTTCTTGATATTTTTAAAATACTAGTTGATAGGCTGGTGCAGTGGCTCATGCCTGAAACACCAGCACTTTGGGAGGCTGAGTCAGGCGGATGGCTTGAGCTCTGAAGTTTGAGACCAGCCTGGGCAATGTGGTGAAACCCTGCCTCTACTAAAAATACAAAAATTAGCTGGGTGTGGTGGCGCCTGCCTGTAGTCCCAGCTGCTTGGGGGGCTGAGGCAGGAGGATTGCTTGAACCCAGGTGGTCGAGGCTGCAGTGAGTCAAGATGGTGCCACTGCACTCCAGCCTGGGTGACAAAGTGAGACCCTGTCTCAAATATATATATTAGTTGAGGGAGACACTTTTTTGGGGGGGATATAGAGGAGAAGGTTCTCCTCCCCAGTATATGTTTATCAAATATTGATCAAAATTCTCAAAAATGCTTCTACTAAGCTCTTGCTTCCTAAGCTCTTGCTTCCAGAAAAGGTGGCATAACAAAGACCAGATTTGTTACCCTGTCAACTGGTAAACCAGACCAAATATTTATTTATTTACTTTTACTTATTTAGGTTTTACTTATTACTTATTTAGTTTTAACTTTTAATTTAGGGTCAGGGGTACATGTACAGATTTGTCAAATAGGTAAACTTGTGTTATGGGGGTTTGATGTTCAGATTATGATGTTGTCACCCAGGTGCTAAGCTTAGTAATCAATAGTTATTTTTTTCTGATCCTCTCCCTCCTCCCACTGTCCACCCTCAAGTAGGCAATGGTGTCTGTTGTTCCTCTTTCTGTGTCCATGTGTTCTCATCATCTAACTCCCACTTATAAGAGAACATGTGGCATTTGGTTTTCTGTTCCTGTGTTAGTTTGCTAAAGATAATGGCTTCCATCCATATTTCTGCAGAATACATGATCTTGTTCTTTTTGTGGCTGTGTAGTATTCCATTGTATATATGGACCACATCTTCTTTAATCCAGTCTATCACTGATGGGTATTTAGATTGATTTAATGTCTTTGCTGTAATGAATAGTGCATGAATGTACATGTGCATCATATGTCTTTATGGTAGAATGATTTATATTCCTTCGGGTATATTCCTTCAGATTGCTGGGTTGAATGTTAGTTCTGTTTTCAGCTCTGTGAGGAATTGCCACACTGCTTTCCACAATGGTTGAACTAATTTACACTCTCACCAACAGTGCATGAGCATTCCCCTTTCTCTGGCAACCTTGCCAGCTCTGTTATTTTTTTTGACTTTTTCACAATAGCCATTCTGACTGGTGTGAGATGGTATCTCATTGTGGTTTTGATTTGCATTTCTCTAGTGGTTAGTGATGTTGAGCGTTTTTCATGTACTTGTTGGCTCCATGTATGTTTTCTTTTGAAAAGTGTCTATGCATGTCCTTTGACTGTTTGTTTGTTTGTTTGTTTGTTTATTTATTTATTTTTGAGATGGAGTCTCGCTGTTGTTGCCCAGGTTGGAGTGCAATGGCATGATCTTGGCTCACTGCAACCTCTGCCTCTCAGTTTCAAGTGATTCTCCTGTCTTAGACTTCTAAGTAGCTGGGATTACAGGTGTGTGCTACAAGGCCTGGCTAATTTTTTTTTTTTTTTGTATTCTTAGTAGAGACGGTGTTTCACCATCTTGGCCAGGCAGGTCTCAAACTCCTGACCTCGGGTGATCCGCCTGCCTCGGCCTCCCAAAGTCTGGGATTACTGGCATGAGTCACCACACCCACCCTTTGACCACTTTTTAATGACGTTGTTTGTTTTGTGCTGGTAAATTTCAGACAAAATATTTAAAGGCAACAGTTTTAGGCACTGAACAACAGGGAGTCTAGGTCTGTGTCCCTGAGAGAAGGAAAAAGAGGAGCCCTCTGGGTTTCCAACCCATAGCACGGGGAGGGGAAACCCAAAGAGCTTGAGAACTGCCTGAGTGAACTCAAGATAGAGCTGGGAGTTCAAGGATTCCAAGTGGGCAGAATTTATGGGGTAGGGGGAACTGGAGACTAGAGGTCTTCCTGGGGAGATAACTCAGAAATCAGGAGAGGGGTGCTCTTATGTCCTTGGTTCTGGGTTCTGTGCATGTGCCAGACGTAACTTCCTGAAGCCAAGGAGAGAAACACCAAAAGGAGTAGGTAGAACAATTTCTAGATCTCACATAGGGCTGGAAATAGCTCATGTGATCATAGACAACCCTCATAAGAGACCAGCCGTGGCGTAGGATCCTCAGAAGAGTACAGCTGTAGGAGTGGGGATAGGTTATCCCTCGATGAAAGGCTGCTGCTTTGACACCGCCCTAAGAAAGCATAAAAACAAGATTTGAAAGCTACAATTGGTTCTAAGTAACTTAACTGTTTGCTAGAACAAAACTCAACACTATTTAAAGGACTACAACAAAACTGAGCAACCAAAAGTAAAACTGTTTTTCTTATAAGGTTAAATGTACATTTATTAGATCCAGCAGTCCCACACTGAGGTAGTTATCCAAGAGAAATGAAAATGATATTTACACAAAGACTTATGCTGAATTATTATTATTACTATTTTTTGAGATGGAGTTTCACTCTTGTTGCCAAGGCTGGAGTGCAATGGTGCGTTCTCAGCTCATTGCAACCTCCGCCTCTTAAGTTCAAGTGATTCTCCTGCCTCAGCCTCCCGAGTAGCTGGGATTACAAGCGCCCACCACCATGCCCAGCTATTTTTGGATTTTTAGTAGAGATGGAGTTTTACTATGTTGACCAGGCTGGTCTCGAACACCTGACCTCAGGTGATCCACCCACCTCTGCCTGCCAAAGTGCTGGGATTACAGGCATGAGCCACTGTGCCTGGCCTATGCTGAATTTTTTTACAGTGGTTTTACTCAATGTACCTCCAAACTGGGAAGAATTCAAATGTCCACCAATTAGTGAGTGGATAGCAAGCAATGTTACTTCCATATACAAGGGAATGCTACTCAAGAGTAAAAATAAAGTTACTACCGATGTACACCACACCATAGATGAATTTCGAAATCACAGTGCTAAGCGAAATTAGTCAGGAATGAAAGGTTACATAGTATATGATCCCACTGATATAAAATTCTAAAAAAGGCAAAACTATAGCGATGGAAAGTAGAACTTGGTTGCAGGGGGCTGGAGTGGGGTTGGATGTGGGGTGGGAGAGGGAATGACGCCAAAGAAGCATGTTTTCAAGTGATGGAAATCTTCTATTTCATGATTGTAGTGCTGGTGTATAATTTGCCAAAACACATTGACTTGCACACTTAGAATTGGTTAATTTTATTCTATGCAAATTATACCTCAATAAAGCAGATTAATAAAAATGCTCATGCCCTCTGGCTGCAGAATTTTACTTCTCAGAAGATATCCCAAAGAAATACTCAGAATGTGGACAAGGATTTATGAACAACGATGACCTTCAAAGAATTGTTTCTTGTGGTGAACAATTATATACAAGCAAAATACCCAGTTGTAGAGGTGGGATGAAATAATGATGATATGTGCATAGGATGGATTGCTAGGCAAATTATTAAAATAATTTAATGACCTGGGAAAAATATGCATGATGCAATGCCTGCTGAAAGACAAAACGTGAGATAGGAGTACAGATACCTGTGTTGAATCCTGGCTCTGCCACACATTTGCTGTGTGATGTTGTGAAAATGCTTAGCCTCTCTAAGCCTTTATTTTCTCATCCTTACAATGGAGATGCCAATAACACCTATTGTACAGGTTGCAGTCAGGATTAAATACAATAACACTAGTAAAATTCTTAGCACTTGGCACATGACAAACATGATAAATGCTGGTGAAGATTATTTGCTATGACCAAAGTCTATAAACAGCAGGACAGTTGCCTAAAATTCTCTGTAAAGGATAACACAGAAATATACAAGCATATTTAGCATGGTCATCTTTGGGCTATGGAAATGTAGTTTATGTTCTTTTTTCTCCTTGTACTTGTCTTTATTTTTCAACTGTTCTATAATAAGGATGTGTTATTTGTAGAATCAGAATCAAACCAATAAGCGTTGTAAAGAAGAGTTTCCTTTGCATTCCTGAAATTCTACAAATGTATATAGGAGCATCATTCTAGACACAGGGTATTGATTAGGGAGTATAAGGTGGAGATGAGAGGAATACAAGGATGGGAAAAATATGATTCTTGCTTTCAAAGTGTTAGGTGGGCGTGGTGGCTCACGCCAATAATCCCGGTACTTTGGGAGGGCCGAGTGGGCAGATCACTCGAGGTCAGAAGTAGGAGACCAGCTTGTCCAACATGGTGAAACCCTGTCTCTACTAAAAATTAGCCCAGCATGGTGGTATGCACCTGTAATCCCAGCTAGTAGCTTCCCTAGTAGGGAGGCTGAGGCAGGAGAATCACTTGAACCCAGCAGTGAGCTGAGATCGTGCCACTGCTTTCCAGCCTGGCTGACAGCGAGACTCTGTCTCAAAACAAACAAACAAACAAAAAACAAAAAAATAAAAACAAACAAACAAAAAAACCCAAAGTGTTTGCAACATATTTGGATATATACTATTGTAAAACATAGAAACAAAGAATCCTAACACAAAATGGAAAGGACAAGTGGCAAGATCGGCAGAGGTACAAGTAGTACGACAGAAGTGCTGTGGCAATACCCTAGAAGGAAATATTGGCATTGCTTGGGAGCAACGGAGTGGCTTCCCAGAGAATGAGTGATCAAGCTTGGCTGGGAGATGAATGGCACTCCTTGTGGAGGGCACCGCGTGAGCAAAGGTCTGGAGCTGAGAATGTGCAGACCATCTTCAGAGGATGATGAGTTGACTGTTGAGGCTCGATTGCAGGGTATGCATGATGGAGGAGAGTGGGGAAGATAGAGGCAGCCAAGCTCTTGAAAGGTCTCAGTTCTAGTTTTGGGGCAGAGACCACGTGTCAGCACTGTTCTGAGTACTTCACATGTGTTTACACTTCTAAACTTATGAAACCCTGAGCCAGGCACTATTTCAAGCTCCGTTTTACAGAGAGCAAGCCAAGGCATAGACATGGGAGCAGATTCGGTCACACTCCCTGCAGCTACTAGGTGGCAAAACCAGGACTCAAATCCAGGCGGTGTGGCTCCTGGTCCCTGACTCCTTGACACAGCCCTGCACTGTGGAGATCAGGCTTGGATATTTTCTCTTTGCAATAGGAAGCCATGGATGGTTTCATACAGGAAATAAAAAGTGACTTTAGTGAAGACACAATCCTGTTCTTTACATCAGAGTAATTGCTTTCTCTTTCTTTCCTACACAAAAAGATGTTTGGGAAGAAACCAAAGGTGATCTGCTGGCCAGGGGATAGGAGACGTGGATTTAACCCTTCAACTCTGACCCTCTTGGAGAAGTAAGACGTTTCTATTCTGTGCTATGGATTTCTTGTCTTAATAAAGATGGAACTGGAAGGAGGAGGAGAAGAAAAGGGAGTGCTTTTAAGTGGGGACAAAAAAATCCCCACAAAACCCTGAAATTTCATCTCAGCCTCAAGTGGAGATTAACCATGCCAAAAATCTGTGTTATTGATAACAACAATGATGATGATTATTATATTTTATTTTTCAATCCTGGTAATTATTGTACATTAAATCATTAGCATTCATTATTCCTACAATGTGTAATTAGGACAATGGTGGATAGATTGCTCTTGACTGTAATGAAGTTTTTATAATTGTAATTTATTGGCATCAAATTACCTTTCTTAAAATGAATTTTAACATCACATTCTTAATTCTGGGGAGGGGTGTCAATTATTTTTAATTAATGTTTCTTGTTTGTGCCACACAGGGGGAGCTGTCTGACCAAGCCAATTCTCTGTGTCTGCAAGGAAGTTAACCAAGAATAGCAAAGGCATTCTTGAACCAGTCATCTATCACGAAACATTTTCCTTTTTCCTGTCTGCCACCCTGGTTCCATCTCCCCTCCTCCAAGGCGGTGGCCACAGGGAAAAAAAAACCCAACCACTTACCAATATGATTAGTGGTGGAGATGGGAGACGATGACGCAGATTGTTTAAGCCAATTTGTTGCTAGGTTTGAGAAGAATATTTTTTTCTTCCTTCAGAAATGGCTCAATTGGGCTGGGTGCAGTGGCTCACACCTGTAATCCCAGCACTTTGGGAGGCTGAGGTGGGTGGATCGCTTGAGCCCGGCAGTTCAAGACCAGCCTAGGCAACATGGAAAAACCCTGTCTCTACAAAAAATACAAAAATTAGCTGAGTGTGGTGGTGAGCACCTGTAGTGCCAGCTACTAGGAAGGCTGAGGTGGGAGAATGGCTTGAGCCTGGGAGGTAGATGTTGCAGTGAGCCGAGATCACATCATTGCATTCCAGCCTTGGTGACAGAGACAGACCCTGTCTCAAAAAACAAAAAACAAAAAACGAACAAACAAAAAACAGAAATGGCTCAATTGCCAGCTTCTGTCTTGGGGACTATGTGTGTGTGTCAAGTGGGGGTGGTTAGGGGGTGGCTCTTGGTTTTGTTGTCTGTAAATTTTGTTGTGATGATTCATATAAGATGGCAAGCTCTTCTCTCTCACCACCCCCATCCAACAATTGGCTAAGGTGGCCTCTCCACATGAATCTACCTCTTGTTTCTAGAAAGGCCAAGTGAGAAGTCTTTGGGCACGTGTTTCTACTGTTGTAATATGAAGTTGCCTGTATTTGACTGGGTTTGACCTACAAAAAGGGCAATTTAGTGGTTCAAACAAATACATCCACCAGGATGGTAATCAATGAAATAACTCCTTTCCAAAGATGTTGATTAGGAGGGACAGAAAGGCCATTTGTTTTCAGGCAATTGAATGAGCAAGAAGAGTGTTTGTAAAGAAGGAGCATAAGGAGAGAGGAGGGGGCAGATTGAGGGCTACAGAGAGAAGAAGTGGCCTGGAGAGATGGACTGACTTACTCATCACCCATCCTGCACCAAGCGTAGGTCAGGTCCTTTCTGTGCACATGATCAAGGTGATAAGTGGCACTACCCTGGGTCTCTCTGACTTCCAGACACCTGCATTTTCTATTGTTCCAGAAATGGATAGCTATCAGTCATTCACATCTTAGACTAGACACAAGACCAGCCCAATGTTTTACCTCCTAAACTTGATCTTGGTTTCCTGGTAAAGGAACATTAGGCTTTGTTGAGCTGAAAGGGAAGTAGTTCTAGATCCTGAAGACTAAGGTTCTACTGCCCCTATAGCCAGACCAAAGGGGCAGATGTCTACTTCATCTGTGATGGTGATGTTCTTCATCCTGGTTTGAACAGGGAGCATTTTGCCTTGTCCAGGAGGGATCTGGTGTCATGTCTGTGCTGAGGTTCCAGGAGAACACACAGCCTTTGATACTCTGTATGTGTAAAGGGCTTGTGACATTTGCAGTTGCCTGGTGAATATTGTTAAGGAGGACTGAATTCAGGATAGACACTTCTGTGGTTGGTGGTGGCTGGGGTAGGGCTTGGATCTGTGGTCAGGATCCAAGGGATCCTGACAAGTTGCAGCCATCAGCACTTTGGGTCCAAATTAGTTAGTTGACAGAACCCATGGATAAAGCCATGGGCTTCTAGGAGATGCTGAGGGCCCCCTGGCTCCATGGAGATGTGGTACTGAGGGTCTGGGCTGGGTGCAATTTTCAGCACCAAGGACAGAGGCCAAGCCAACCCAGAACCGGGGACCTTCTAAGGTGAGTTACACATAATCCTACAGTTTTTAGAGATTTCCTGATGTCATTTTGCGCAAGCCTCTTCAGTTGGGCTTTCCTCTTTCTTGCCTCTCATGGCAAGAATCTTGATTCTTGGATTCTGATATCTTATTCTAGCTCTGTCACTTATGAGCTGGGCAAGTTTGTAGAATGGGTTAATAATTGGTTTGAAGATTAATGAAATCCTCCCTATAAAAAAGCATAGCACAGTACCTGGCAAAGCACTCAATAAGGGGCATTTGTGGCTATTATTCTGGAGGCGAAGTTAGTAGCTATGATTAATAATAATGATGATAGCAACCTCCACTTATTGAGTCCTAAAAGGCTCTGTCTTAAATGCTGTAAATGCATTAGCTCACTCATTATCTACAAAAATCCTGTTACAGATGAGAAACTGAGGCACAGAAGGCTAAGGAACTTGGCCAAGGTCACACAACTGGTAAGTGGTAGAAATGAGATTTGAAAGAACCCAGGTGGGTAGAGAGAGCATAACACTTATATTATTATGCCAATGACCTCAATATCTCAGCTATGAGCATTCAACAACTGGAACAATAATAACAATAATTATTATCATCATCATCACCACCAGTACCAACATCATTTATCTATTACCATTAACTATTAATTGATTATCTCCCTTCTCCCACCTCTTTCAAGAAGTTTAATCAAGGGGCATGATGGGCTAAGGAGGAAGGTTCCATGAGAGAAGGAGGAGATTTCCAAGGAAAAGCATGAGGCATGGTGCTGGGCACCTTGGAGGATGTAAAGACAGGTCCCAAATTTGGGGGACCTCAAAACCTAGTGGAGGAGGATTTTCCCCGCCCTCACCCCCGCTTTTTTTTCTTTTTGAGATGGAGTTTTGCTCTTGTTGCCCAGGCTGGAGTGCAGTGGTGTGATCTTGGCTCACTGCAACCTCCACTTCCCGGGTTCAAGCGATTCTCCTGCCTCAGCCTCACAAGTAGCTGGGATTACAGGCACCCACCACCATGCCCAGCTAATTTTTTGTATTTTTAGTTGACACGATGTTTCACCATGTTGGCCAGGCTGGTTGTGAACACCTGACCTCAGGTGATCCACCCACCTTAGCCTCCCAAAGTGTTGGGATTACAGGTGTGAGCCACCATGGCTGGGCTTTTCCCCTTTTCATGTGCGTGGTTTTCCAGTGAAAACTGAAAACCTGCTAGATAAATTCTTTTAAAAAGCTGTAACACTTAGTAGGGGAGATAGACAGTTGCACAAATAACCACAGCACTAAGGTATAAACTACCGTAGGTAAGATACCAAATGCTATGAGGCATCAGGAAGACAGCTATTTTCAGATAGGGGTTAACTTTATGGAGGTCTTCCTGGGGGAGGAAGGCTCTGAACTAAGCATGCAAACACAGGCAAGATTGGGACATCGTGCCAATGAAGAGATGTTGGAAACCAAGCAGCCTGGACTGAGGCTCTTTCCTTCCTCTTCCTAATTTTCTCCATCCTCCTCTCCATCTTGTCTTCTTTCTCTTTCTCCTTTCGTTTATTCTTCTCTTCTTCCTCCTCCTTTTCTTTCCCTTCTGTTCTTTTTCCCTCCATCCTTCCTTCTCCCTTCTCTTCCTCTTCTTATTCTTCCTCATTTTCTTCCTTCTCTTCCTCTTCCTTCCACCTTCCCCTAATTATTTTATAATAATCAATTGACACACCATATTAGAAAATCAGCCAAGGTCTGAGGACATGAATGCTGGTAAACCTTCCTTCCAGCTGTTTGCTTCACACTTCAGCCTTGGAGTGGAAATGCAACTCCAAGTATAAATTAGGGCAAATTCTATTGTGGGTGAGGCAACTTTTTTGTCAAGGAGGACAAAGCTTAACACCCACCCTCAGGAAAGGCAATTAGAAGAATAAATCTGGTCAACCAGACCTTGGCTCAGACCCAGCCCTGTCCTATTCTTTCTGTGTAACCTTCAGCAAATAGCTATACATCTGTTTCCACCTCTGTAAGATGAGGGTAAACTGGGATTCACTCTTCACGGGGTGTCATGAGGGTTAAATGAAATAATCGATGTGAATGTATTTAGCATCATACCCAGCACATAGTAGATGCTAAAAAAAAAAGTTCACTTCCCATCTCCTTTAATTAATGAATCTCTATATTTAAAATGGGGTCTGTGGCTTTGAAGCGGGAATGAGTCGTGATGGGGTTGTGCTGGCAGAAGAGATGGAAGGCAGGAGAGAAGATCGCGTTTCTGATGGGGTTAAGGTGGGCAGTGTAAATCTAATTTCTTGGCAAAAGATGCAATTTGCCAGCCCTTTTAATTATTATTTTTTATTATAGATACAAATTAAAAATAAACTGTGTGTCTCAATCACAGCAGGGATTAAAATTGTTCCCTAATTGTTATCTTTGAATCAATCTAGCTTCCATTAGCTCTGCTTCTCAAGGTATAATTGAGATGTGTGTGCGTGTGTGTGTGTGCCTGTGTGCGTGTGTGAGCATGCATGTGTGTTTCCGTGATTTGTGGGGAAGGCACCTTCCTCCATTTGATGCACTCCGTTGTCTTCCAAATTCCAGTTTCCGTTTTCCTTCCTCTTTGCTAAAGACCTTGAGTGGCAGTGGAGTTGGTGAGGCTTGAACAGTAGATGCCTCTCCCTATCCCACCATACCTAAAATTTTTGTTTCAAAAATCAGCATGCTTTGTACTATACTAGGGGCATTTTTTGATTGGGTTGAAGGTGGGAGAGGAGTGATCTAAAATCAATACGTTGGTGATTGCTAAGCTCAATTTCTTCCTGAATATTCGCAGCTCTAGACTGCGAATTCTCTAGACAAGAAACAGGGCTTCTTGTTCATCTTGTTCTTGGCTATATTCCCAGCACCTAGAACAGTGTCTGGTACATGGTCAGTTCTCATTAAATATTGAATAATTAAAGTCAATCAAGCATGTTGTACTAGAAGAAAATATGCGAAATGCATAGTAAACAAATACATGATCCCTGGTACATAGATAGTGCTAGTGAGCAATAACACAGCTCCTGTTCTTTTTATCACAGATACCGAAACTCAGATGGACCTGAGACAATTTTTCCTCTTAAATTTTATTTTAATATTTAGAGTTTTACTAGTCGCCACTTATCAAGCTCTTGCTATATATACTTGATGCTTTACATGTGGTATTGCGAATTCTCAGGCACTCTTACTATACCCATTTTACAGATAAGGAAACTGAGGCTCAGAGAGATGAAATCACTTGTGCAAGCTCACACAGCTGGTGAGTGATGAGTCTGGGATTCAAACTCAGATCTGCCAGGCTCCTAAACATCTATGATCTCTCTTGTCACTATCCTTCCCTACCTTATGATCACCAACTGTTTATATTTTATTTTATTATTTTATATTTTTGGACACAGCATCTCTGTTGCCCAGGCTGGAGCGCAGTGGCAACCATCATAGTTCACCACAGCCTCAAACCCCAGGGCTCAAGTGATTCTCCTGCCTCAGCCTCCCAAGTAGCTGGGACTACAGACATGCATCATCATGCCTGCCTAATTTTTGTTTATCTTTTTGTAGAGATGCGGGGGGGGGCGGGTCTCGCTATATTGCTCAGGCTGGTCTCGAACTCCCAGCCCAAGCAATCACCCCACCTTGGTCTCCCAAAGTACTGAGATTACAGGTGTGAGCCACTATGTCCAGCTTCCCACTTAATGATTTCTTTCAAGTAAGCAAGCTAAGTATTGTTGGCCTTATTCTTCATACGAAGAAAATGAGGCCCCAAGAAAATTCTTAAGACTTGTGTAGGGGTGGGAGGTGTCACATGCATGAAGACCTCATGCTAGTGGCCAGTGTACCATGTATGCATCCTAACCAGGGCATCACCCTGCCTTCCTGTGCTGGGTATCCAATTCAATGGAAATTTAAAAATGAGAACCTTGGGCCAGGCAAAGTGGCTCATGCCTGTAATCCCAGCACTTTGGGAGGCCAAGGCAGGTGGACTGCTTGAGGTCGAGAGTTTGAGACCAGCCTGGCCAACATGGCAAAACCCCATCTCTATTGAAAACACAAAAATTAGCCAGGTGTGGTGGTGGGTGCCTGTAGTCCCAGCTACTTAGGAGGCTGAGGCAGGAGAATTGCTTGAACCCAGGAGGCGGAGGTTGCAGTGAGCCGAGATCGTGCCACTGCACTCCAGCCTGGGTGACAGAGACAGAGACTCTGTCTCAAAAATAAAATGAAATAAAAATAAAAATGAAAACCTCAATAAAAGGACTTTAAATCTAATAAAGTTCATATAGAGAGACCAGAATGGCTGCATTGTACTTTCAGCAAGAAGCTGAGCTGAGGTTGTATCACTAAAATGGGGGTGTTTTTCCAAGTGCCACACTTGAAAAGACTGAAGCATTTGTTCATTCATGCATTGCATTAATATTCTCTGAGCACCTGTTATGTGTTAGGTCTGCACGAAGATCTAGGGATACAGCAGGAAACAAAAGAACCAGCCCCTGCCTTCAGGAGTTTATGAGCAAGGGGGAGAAAGAGATTCAGCAAATATTCCCATAATTATATAATTACAAACTGTGATAAAACGTAGGAGGAAAAAGTACAGGGAATAACTAGAGATTATATAATAACAAGCAGACACAATATCCCAGTGAGGGTGAGGGTGTGTGTGTTCAGGAAGGCTGGGGCACGTTTGAGCATGGATGTGGAGGAAGAGTTAATTAGGTGGCTCTTCTTCTAGGCAGAGGGCACTGGTTGCAAATGAGTCCAGGAAAAGGAACGAAGGCATCTTCTAGGAACAGAAGAACCCCTGTGAATGGGGCTTAGAGGATGGGGGACAAGTGTGAGACTAACCCTGGAAAGGTAGACAGGGGCCAGATCCACAGGGCTTTGAGGCCAAGGTGTGATGGCAACAGGGATCTACTGAAAATCTTGAGACCAAGAGATGCTTTGATTGGATTTGCGTTTAAAAGACTGAGGTGAGAAGATCACTTGAGGCCAAGCATGGTGGCTCATGCTTGTAATCCTAGCACTTTGGGAGATCGAGGTGGGCTGATCCCTTGAGGTCGGGAATTTGAGACCAGCCTGGCCAACATGGTGAAACCTCATCTCTACTAAAAATATGAAAATTAGCTAGGCATGGTATTACATTCCTGTAATCCCAGCTCCTCAGTAGGCTGAGGCAGGAGAATCGCTTGAACCTGGGAGGCAGGGGTTACAGTGAGCCAAGATCGTGCCACTGCACTCCAGCCTGGGTGACAGAGCGAGACTCCATGTCAAAAAAAAAAAAAAAGATAACTTGAGGCCAGGAGTTCAAGACCAACCTGGGCAACATACAAAGACCCTATGTCTATTTAAAAAAAAGAAAAAAGAAAAAGATGAGCTGGCCATGGTGATGCACACCTGTAGTCCCAACTACTCAGGGGACTAAGGTGGGACTCTTCTTGTGTTTTGATAACTTGAGAATCTGTTTTGAAATGAGAAAGAAGGATCCATTCAAGCAGGGGTGCTAAAATAGACTGATGGTGTGTGAGGAGGAGGTTTGCCGAGAATACTTTCTGGAACACCAGTGGATTGGGGACAGCGTTCATGGACATCACTTTAATTTGGAAAGTTTTCTTTGTACCATCATAGTTTTGGGAGTCATCTGTGGTGGTCATTAGGGCTGTTCCCAAATGTTTTATTCTCTGCCTTCCAGGCATGTGGCAGGAATGAGCTTCTGTGACCACTTGAAGGAGGCCACTCAAAAAGATCACACTGTCATATCTAGGCCGAGTCTTTATGAACACTTACCTTTGCAGTCATGGAAAGTTGGGCCTAGATGATGCCTCCAACCACCTGGGTCCTCAAGTGAGCTCCTACAGTCAAAGCCTCTTTGCTAACCCACAGTAAAACGAGACTGGGTGAGAAACAAACTGCTGGGGCTGTTTGTTACTGTAGCATAACCAAGCCTTCCCTGACACATACAAAACTCTCCCATACGCTGCTTTGCCCGGTGCCCGCTTCCCTCCCCACTCCCTCTCTCAGGAGGCTGCAGCCCCACCCATGTGCCACATTCCTTCCAACCCCAAGGTCTTCATACTTGCAGTTGCCTCAAACCTGCACCACCTTCTTTCTCTCGTCCTTTGGCAATTCCCCACACCTCCGCCAGGTCTCAGTTTCAGTGTCTCACCTCCCTGTTGGAGGTTTCAGAGGACATGAGATTTTCAGAGCCCTGATCCCAGTTTGTGATCACGTCTTTATTTTATTTTATTTTATTTTATTTGAGACGGGATTGCTCTGTTGCACAGACTGGAGTGCAGTAGTATGATCACAGTTCACTGCAGCCTCAACCTCCTGGGCTCAAAGCCTCCTCCCTCCTCAGTCTCCCAAGTAGCTGGGACTACAGGTGCGCCACCACCATGCCCAGCTAATTTTTAAATATTTTGTAGAGATGGTGGTGGAGGGAGGGTCTCACTGTGTTGCCTAGGCTGGTCTCAAACTCTTGACCTCAAGCGATCCTCCAGTCTTAGACTCCCAAACTGCTAGGAATACAGGTGTGAGCCACTGTGCCCAGCATCCAGTGCTTTTTGAATGAATAAATAGATGAATGAAAGAAACCCATGTAATCTTGAATTGCCTCTCCCAGTACGGAGGAAAGAAGTCCCCGGACTTCCATTCCCCTTATCTTTGGCCAGTTCCCCTTTCTGACCTCGGGCCACATTATGACATTCATGGGCTCTTTTTTCTATAAAAAAATTAAAATTATATTTCATGACTGTGTAGGTATAAACATGAACATAATCCAGGCTAGATTCATTTATATATATACACATTATTATTATATTCATGTTTTCTTTTGATTTTAAAAGAAATTAACATTAAAACATTCAATTAACATTAAAACATTTATACGGACTCCTTGAAGTACTGTGAGCCCTAAACACTGTGCTTCCTGTGCCTGATGGATAAGTTGGTCCCTTCTGACCCAATTCCCTGTTCATTCATTCATTCCTTCCTTCATTCCTTCATTCATTCATTGTGTGAGAATTTATAGGGCAGCGTCTCAATGCAAAGACCAGCACCAGTCTTTGGTATGGGGGTGCTGGAATCCCAGACCCTGGGATCTGAGTCTCCTTTTTTTGTGTCTCTGATATTCTAGTGGGGGAGATAAGCATTGAACAAGTGCAACAAGAAATAAATGTGTAAGTGATTCACAAGTAATGTGTTTACACATTTATTTATAAATGTATTTATACCTTATGAATTATAAATTATAATGTTTCACACATTTATTGTAAATTACCAAGTTTCAGTGTCGTTGGAGGGCCAAGAACAAGGAAGTGTGAGGTGGTCTGTGGGAGGAGGATTGCTTGAGGAAGCCTTCAAGTTAACTGCCAGGAGGGTGGGGAACCGCATCCCAGGCAGAGGCCTGGCATGAGCAAGGGTCCTGAGGCAGCACACAGTAGAGCATCTTTGAACGACTTCTCGACCAGCTTCTTCAGCATCATCAGAAAGCCACAACCATCCTTCAGGACTTCCGGATCCTCACTTTGTCTCCAGGCCTATCCCAAACAGTTTGCAGCCTAGACCATAAGCTCTGAGCACCAGAAGAGCCCAGGAGGGCTGGTTTGATTAGATCACTGTCAGCCAGGGACGGAGGTTAATTGCTATTCTCTTTGTGAGTCTGGCTTGGCCCAGCAGCTTTGCCCACGGCCGTGTTTGTGTGCCTGCGTGCGTGTGTGTGTGTGTGTGTGTGTGTGTCCGTGTGTCTGTGTGTCTGTAGGTCACTTTGGCCTCGGGCTGGGCAGAGGCCGAGGGGGATCGGGGGAGGGTTGCCCAAGATTTTTCTGTGAGTTCTGAGCCTTGTCTTGTCTGGTGTGTAGCAAAGAGGAGTGCTTAACAAGCATTAAGGGACACAAATAATTCCCCTTTTCTCCTCTCCGCCTATTCTTCCCTCTCTCTTTTCTTGTAAATCCTGCTTCTTGCATGTGAATAGCGGAATGGCTTCATCTAGGACCTTTAATCAGATCCCTGGTAGGCTCTAGGAGGGCAAAGTGCCGGAGGGATTACCTTTTATTTTAGGTTTTTCTCCCCTAGTTTTGCCATTCCCCTCTTCCCCTCCCCTGGCTGTGTTTTCCTCCCTGGCGTTTGTTCTCAGCAGAAGTAAGTAAGGAAGGCTTAAAGCGCGGGGGAGGGGGGCTTACAAACTTAAGGGGATCGGGCCCTATTCAGCCGGGCTTGTCCACAGACTTTCTGCTTTTGTTCTCGGGCCATTCTTCAGCTGATTTCTTCACTCCAGCAAAAGCACTTTAATTCCCTTTTAGATACGGAGAATCCGTCCTCTTCCCCTCGCTGCCCCCTCCCTCTCTCCACCCCACACACCCCATTTCGCTTTTTCAGACCCTTTATGCTTCGTCCTCATCCTCCCCAACAAAGACCTAACATCCTCGCAAAGTATTTCTTTCACCGAAGGGGGAAGCTCTGGAGAATCACGGGGAGGGGAAGGGGAAGAGGGAGGAGAAGAGGGAGCTTCTTTGGGACCAGACCCCCAAGCCAAGCCAGGGGAGACCCGTGGCTTAAGACTGCACCCCCTTGGTCTCAGCTTTGCCTTGGCTGGAGAAGAAAGGCTCTGATGCCAGCACGAGCATGTGGAAGGAGAAAATGTCTGAAGGTGTGTCTGTGTGGTTGTGACAGGAGGGATAGAGACATTAGAGACCTGGTGTGGGTTTTGTCAGCATTCCTGAAAGGGGCAGGAGGGGTCCCAGAGCAACGTCCGCTCAAGGAGAAGATACAGGGGCCTTCAGTCTCTGTCAGAATCCCCGAGACCTCCTGGGTGCATTCCAGCGGAGCATCCCGAGGGTACCAGAGGCTCTGGGTCTGGGGCCCTCGCTGGGGTTTTTCAGCAACGAGGAAAAGGTTTGAGACCTGGAGGAAAAGTGTTGCTGCAAAATAGGAAAAGAAAACTCCCAACTCAAAATGAATAAGTGTTTCACTGCAAGCCTACACAACATATTTTATGTCAACTGCACTAATAGTTCAATTTGACATTCATAAAAATTTCATTGCATATAAAAACAATTTGTGGGGCAGGTTTTCTTTTTCTTTCCATTCATGAGCTCCTTCCCTCTCCCTCCCTCTCGCCTTGCTTCCCTCCTTCCCAATAACCTAATGAATACCTGTGAACCAGCCACCCATCCCAACACTAGAACGTGCTAGTAACTTCCACTGACTGCACACTCTGATTCTAACACCCTCCCTCCTTGCAAGAAGTAACCATCTTCCTAAATTTTTGTCTTTCTCTTTAAAAAATAGCCGTTATCACCCGTTTATATCCCTAAACAAAGTCCCTCTTTAGTTTGAGTTGAGATTTTCTCACTCTACCAGCATCTGTGGAATGGCTGAGCCATCCTACAAACCGTTGATTCAGTGAGTTCCTTACAACCGATTTACAAAAGGAAAATGTGAAAAGTTCTTTCCAACTTTTTTTTATAGCAAAACCAGCTCTAGGAAATGGGTGTGTTGTGTTTTTAGTGGGTTTGTTAATGATGCGGGGAGGAGCCTTCAAGGTAAGAATGTCTAAGTGCCTATTCATCACTGAAAATAGTTCTGCCTCCAATCCTACTTTCATTAGGGGAGTAAGTCTATAGTCAATTACCAGCCTTGGCTTCCCCATCTATGAAATGGGAACAACAAATTAGCTCATCTTTTTATTGAAAACATAAAAAGTAAGAGCACGCGAGAGAAGCAATCTCACTGCCCAGCATCCTAGAAAGATAAAACGAGCTTTCCCATCTTCTCTTCTTTCTGTCTGAGGCTGAGAAAGATGAGTTTCTCTTCTTCAAAATGTCGACAAATCGACGCAGGGCCATTTAAGGGAAAGTGGGCCGGGGCGATAATAGCCCAATTGGGAGTTTGAACGGCAGAAGGGCTGGCTTCCTCTCCATGCCAGAGGATGGGCAATTACTGCGAGGCATTTTTCGGGCAAAATAGAAGGCAGAGAAATAGCAAGTAGGAGCCCCAATTATCGGGAGTCATTCTCAGGACGAAAAATGCTGTCTCATTCTCCTGCAGCAAACTGTCGGCAAGACGTGGTGCAGTTAGAGTGGTTAGGAGAAGATGGTGGAGATTCAGCGGGGATAATGTCTGGCCTTTCTTAGTAGGGGTGGAGGAGGACGGATGGATGGATACTTTGAAAGTCGGTGTAGCTTGCTTCTCCCTCCTGGCTGCTGTGGGGCACAAGTATGGCATTTGATTCTCTGCATTGTTTCTGTCTCCCACAGCTTGCCCCAACACAAATAAATCAAGAGTCCTTTCCCTCTCTGTGCTTCTAGATAGGCAAACAAAAAGGACAGGGAGTCTCCAGCCACCACAAGGGCTTTAGGCAGTGGTGTGTTGGTAAAATATTTAACAACCGGCTCTACAAAGAAACCCTGATTTGCAGAGTTTGTCGATTTCTTCAGTGTAAATATTCCCATCTGACATCACCGGATAGAGTTTGGAAGAGATAGGCAGTAGCATACCGTTATAGAGTAGTTCTACCACAGAAAGGATAGATAGAAATAACCTCAGAAGCATAGATAATAGTAAAACTTAGACAAATAATCAGGATGTGGTGAGTTTGGAGTGTTTATTATCTTTGCTTTAATATGATTGATTTAATCGTAAGCTTTTTTAAGTTAATTTTTTTTTTTTTTTTTTGAGACGGAGTCTCGCTCTGTCGCCCAGGCTGGAGTGCAGTGGCCGGATCTCAGCTCACTGCAAGCTCCGCCTCCCGGGTTTACGCCATTCTCTCGCCTCAGCCTCCCAAGTAGCTGGGACTACAGGCGCCCGCCATCTCGCCCGGCTAATTTTTTGTATATTTTAGTAGAGACGGGGTTTCACCGTGTTAGCCAGGATGGTCTCGATCTCCTGACCTCGTGATCCGCCCGTCTCGGCCTCCCAAAGTGCTGGGATTACAGGCTTGAGCCACCGCGCCCGGCCTTTAAGTTAATTTTTAATGGGTGGTTGAACACCCGGCTTGCCAAATTCCTGTACATGTGCTGGTCGGCTCTTGGGAACCTGCTCGAGCCGGCTGCAGCTCACTGCCTGCTTGCAGAATATTCTCTGTTTGCTCAGGGCCCACACACTCCTGTGTGCTTGTCATTGCTACACGATGTCAATCAGCAAATTTATCACTTCGTGATAAAGGAAAATCAATAGGCACTTTCCACTCTTCTTCCTGAAAAACAGCCTTCCAGGGGACCCTGGGAGATTGTGTTTTCAGATCAGGAAAGTGGAGTTCACTGCATTCCCCTGCCTGGAGCTTATATTTTAGATTGCAAGACTGTGGCCTCATTCTATGCCCACGTGTTCATTCAATAGCAAACCATGAATGCCTACTGTGTGCCAGCCTCTGGGAGAGGGAGATGGTACGAACTCAGTTACAGGCATTCTTCCCCTTCCAGAGAACCATCAATTCAGGAGCAGATGGCTGACAAGAAGGCAGCTTCAGCCTCCATGGGTTCCTGCCCTTCTCTATGAATCGGGGTTCCTCAGAAAGCCTCCCTTTGAGGACTTGCACTTCCCTCTTGCATCTCCCATTTTCTAACAAGATTTCTTCCCTTTGATCCCTAGACTGTTCCTAAGTTAGTTGATAGACTTAAATATAAAAAATACTCCTACAACTTCATTGCAGAGCTACTGCTTGCTAACTATGAGATTGACACAGATTAGAAACTTGAGAAATACAAAGTGTTGGTGAGGACGTGGGGACACAGGAACCCAGCTGCATAGCACATTCTGGCATGACATAGTCAGATTAAGTCTACAAATACTTCATGCCCCAGTAATTCTACTGCTGGACATAGAGGACAGGTACATCCCTACTCAGGCCCCTCCTTCTTGCTTCCTGGGATCACCGAACCAATAAGGGTCTAGGATGGGCAGAGAGCAATGCTGATGGCTTTCTTTGCTTTCATCCACCTCCTGAATCTGTGTCCCCTGCATAAAACCCATTGAATGAGAGAAAAGATAAATTTTTTAATTTTGTAATTGTTTTAGAGGTAGAGTCTCTCTGCTACCCAGGTTGGAGTGCAGTGGTATGATCACAGTTCACTGCACCACCACACCTGGCTAATTAAAAACAAAACAAAACAAAACAAAACACTTTTTTTTTTTGGTAGAGAGGGGTCTGGCTATGTTGCCTAGGCTGCTCTTAAACTCCTAGCTTCAAGTGATCCTCCTGCCTTGGCCTCCCAAAGTGCTGAGATTTCAGGTCTGGCCACTGTGCCCAGCCCAAAAAGAATTGTTTTAATTCCCTTTTAGCAACCATAATAAAATTTATGGAGCACTTACTATGTTACATGTGTTATCTCATGGAATCCTCACAATCATTCTAAGAAGGGGATATATGTTTCCTCCCAATTGAAAGTCAAGGAAACTGAGGCTCCGAAACCCAACATTTCTTGCCAAAGGTCACATAACCAGTAGATGCTGGAGCCTCCTGGGGTATCAGCCCTTTCTGAACCTAGCCCATGGGACCTTTCCCCTCACTTGTCAAATTGAGTTACAACTCTGTTTATGGGTTCTTGAGGGCATGATCTGGGTACGTTCACTGCCTAACCATAGTGTCTGGCATGCTATAGGTGCTCAGTAAATGTTTTTTGTTTGTTTTTGAGACAGGGTCTTGCTCTGTTGCTCAGGCTGGAGTACAGTGGTGCAATAATAGCTCACTGCAGCCTCAACCTCCTGGGCTCAAGCAATCCTCCCACCTCAGCTTTTGGAGTAGCTAAGACTATAGGTGTGTGCCACCACACCCAGCTCATTTTTGTTTATTTTTTGTAGAGATGAGGACTTGCTATGTTGCCCAAGCTAGTCTTGAACTCCTGACCTCAAGTGATCTGCCCACCTTGGTCTCCCAAAATGCTGGGATTACAGGCATGAGCTACTGTGCCTGGCCTCAATAAATGTATGTGAAGTTAGCAAGGGGCTGAAAGAGAACATTTTTCCTCATCTTGCTATTGGGAGGATTAAAGGAGATAACGGAAACAAAATACTTAACACGTGCTCAACAATTTTTTTATATTAGCTGTATGACGGTCTTCATCTTCCTGCAGACTTATAAATAACCAGGTTTTTGGGAAAAGTCCCAAGCATAGGGAGTTGGGGATTTGGGGAGCAGAAGAAAATACAGTGTGAGGAAATTTTCAACACTGAATTGTTGAGCCCAGGAGCAAATGCACAAATCATGGACCCATACAAAATCAGGCCTGGCAACAAACATTTGAAAAAATGCTCAACATCACCAACGATCAGGGAAATGCAAATCAAAATCACAATACACTAATACCTGGATGTCTGGTTCCTGGGCCACTTCTTACTGCCACCTGGGTGTCCCATGAGTATCATTTCTCTCCAGAGTGGGAGAATAACTTGCCTACCCCATCAGATTTTTCTCTGACTTCCTTCTCTACTTTCCTTTCAAGGGCTGGGGAAGAACCAGGCTCCTAAAATTTGACTTGAGCATCCATTGGTGAAGCTGCTTTCCTAGAAAAGAACTGAGTCCAGAGCCTCCCGAAAACCTGAGGTCTCTATGTAAAGGTGGAGCAGGGAGGGGCCATCCCTCCATGGGGACGGAGGCTGTCTTCTACACGTGGCTTAGAGGTCTTATGGTTTCTTTGAGGTCACCTCTGGGCTGGATGGAGTTCTGGGAGGAGTCAGAAGGCTGTTGGTGATAAAGAATACAAACTATGGCAGCAACTTGTCAAGGACACCCAAGTCCTGCAAGGCTGCTAGTGGCAGCCTCTGGGGAGGAAGACTGAGCACAAGGTGGTCCCCTAAACTGATGGGCACGGGGCAGCGAAGGGATAGAGGAGGGGGAATGATGGGGATGCAGGAAGTCAGTCCAGCTGCTGAGAGCATCTCTGTCCTCTCTGTGCCTCTCTTGCAGAAGGAAGGTCCTGTTGCCAGCCTTCCTTCTGTTCCTTGCATGCCCCAGCTTTCTCCTGCTGTGGGGTCTTTCTCCTGCGGTTCCTTCTTCCTAGAACACTGTCTTCCCAGATCATGGCAGGCTCCTTCGCAACATGTGAGTCTCTGCTCAAATGTTATTCTCTCAGATCAGTGAATCCAAAGTAATCTCCCAGCCAGTCACTTCCTAGAACATCCCCTTTCCATTTCCTTTGTAACTCTCAGCACTATCTGCAGGGAACTCCCTCATTTTCTGTGTGACTTTGGGCAGTTTCTTAACCTCTCTGTGTCAAATTTTTCTTATCTGTAAAATGGGCATATTAGTACCCATCGCATGAGACTGTAATGCTGATTAAGTGAGATGATGTAAGTAAGGTGCTCTGAACACTGCCTGGTATGGAGTAAGCAGTATAGAAGTGTTAACAATTATTGTTATTATTATTATTATTATTGTGTTTGATCCATTGTCCTCTATCCCCAACTAGAACGTCATTTTAATGAGGACACATACTTTGTCTGTCCTGTATTCTAATGCCTGGTTCATAGTAGGTGCCCAAGAAATATTTTCTGAGTGAATGAATGAATGAATAAAAGTTCTAAAAGAAACTAAGCTACAGTTTTAATGAAACCAGGCAATGGATATTAAAAGCATTGGGGTTTGGTTAGGCTCTTGGATACAAACATGGAGGTAGGCACAGTGAAGGCAGGAAGCTGGGGCAACTCCAGATGCCTGTCCCTGGGGCTGGGCCCTTCTTTCAGGTAAGGAGGCAGGAGGAGGAAGGAGCTTTCAGGACACGGGGGGAGGTGCAATGTAGATTTAGAGGGGGTTCTGATGGGGCTTCAGGGTTCTCCTCAGTTCTAGGAGCATTTGCTGTCTCAGGTATGCAGTGGATCTATGATCTGGAAGGGACTCCAGAAGGAGAGGAGTGAACTCAGGAACCTCAGTTTATCCTCTGCCCACCTGCCATCTTGCAGAAGAGGAGGCTGAAGTCCAGCCCCAGGATTAAGCCAGCATCCTGGCAACAGGGTTGGGTCAGTCCTTCCCTGGCCCCACATCTTGGGTGTGTGCTTGGTCTTCATGCAGCATTGGTACCTTCCTAGAATTGAGCTCCTCCCTTTTCACCCTGGCGGTGGGTAGTTTAGGGGTCTATTTGGAAGATGTGACCTGAGGCTCTATACAGGAAGCCCCGTGATCCCTGAAAGGCCAAACCTTGGACTCCTGGAAGACCTTCTCAAGTGCTGGAATCCATCTGCTGACATTTGCCCTCTGGGCCTTCACTGTGACCAGACCCCAGGAGAGAGCAATGGGGCAGGGCCTGGAGGGGGAGGGGCCTGTGCCAGCCCAGGTCACAGGCAGTAATGGCGATGACCCCTCTGCTTCAAGTGACAACAGCAGCAACAGTAACAACATAACAGCGCTGATTTAAATATTCATAATACTGGGCCAGGCATAGTGGCTCACACCTGTAATCCCAGCATTTTGGGAGACCGAAGCAGGAGGATCACTTGAGCCCAGGAGTTCAAGGCCAGCCTGGGCAACATAGTGCGACTCCGTCTCTTAAAAATTTTAAAAATTAGTCAAGGTGTGGTGCTGCACACCTGTAGTCTCAGCTACTCAGGAGGTTGGGGTGGGAGGATTGCTGGAGCCCAAGAGGTCAAGGCTGTAGTGAGCAATGTTTGTGCCACTGCATTCCAGCCTGCGCAACAAAATAAGATCCTGTCTCAAAAAAAAAAAAAAAAAAAAGGATGTTTACTGAGCACTTACTCTGTGCCTGGCACTGTCCTAAGGGCTTTAAAAATTACTAATTTATTTCTCACAAACCATATGACATGTATGTTAGATAAGAGAATCGTGGCAAAGTCAAAGTTCCTGAATTGGATAATTACATGGTGGTGATGGTGTGATTAGGAAATGCACCCTAAGAACTTCATGGTGAGGGGATACAAGGCTACAATTGCAAATGGCTCAACAAAATGAAGTAGATAGGAACGCAGGTAGATGAACTGATATGGAGAACAAATGTGTCAAAATATTAGCAATCGGGGAATACAGATAAGAGTATGCAAGTGTTCATGGATCTTGCAACTTTCTGATAGGTTTTTAAATTTTTTTAATAAAAAGGAAAACCAAAAATGTAAGGACAGCACCAATACTGTCCCCATTTACAGATGGGGAAACTGAGGCACAGAGAAGTTAGCACCTGTATTAGACACTGTAGAAATATCAGCTGTTTTATTATTTACATATGATGAGGCCAAGGCTCAGAGACACTCTGTAACCTGTCCACCGTCGCACAGCAAGAAAGTGGGTGTTTGACTTTGAAGGGTTCTATCTCTCTGACTTGCTAAGGTTACGTGGACCTCAGGCTGGCTTGGCTGGGGCAGGGGCGAGTGAGTGGACTCTCCCCATGCCTTCAGATGAGGCCCCTAGTGTCCTCCCAGCCTTGTTGGGCCCCTTAAGACAGGGCGAATCTTTGTGGAGCTCCTTTCCTCCCTCCCTCCTTGCCCCTGCAGGAACCTCTCCTGGGAACCCTTGCAGCCCTCCCTGATCTCCCCCATCCTCTGTCCACCAGCAGCCCCATCGGAGGGGCTTGATAGGGTGGGGATATTTGCCAGCAAATACAAGCTATGTGTTAAACACTCCGCCAGCAGCTTCTCCACACCCGGCAATGTTTGCTCAGCAAACATCACTAATTTTCTGGTTTCTTGGGCTGTGCTGGAGCCCCCAGGGCAAAGCTTGTTGTTCATCAGCTCCGCTGACAGTTCCCTGTCCCCATGGTCACCAACCAGGCTCGGGGCGCAGAGTTGAGATCTCCTCCCAACACAAAGTCCCAAGAAGATCTGTGGGGAGAAAGAAGGCTTCTCTGGTTTTCTGGGACAGCATCTTTAACCGGAATTCCTCTAGTGTTGGGATTCTGGGATGTAGGAGAGGGGCTTCAATTATTTCTTGACCTTGAGTGTGTTTGGGGAGTTCTTTTCCTCCTTTCTGGTCTCTGTCCCATCCATCCTCCAAGATTCAGGAAGCCAGTTTATTCCAGTTCATATCCATCCATCCATCCATCCATCCATCCATCCATCCATCCATCCAGGTATTTTTTGAGCATCCCTTGTGTGTCAGGGAGGGCTGGGTGCTGGTGAAACAGCAGTGCATATGACCAGCCTGACCAGCATGATTTCTTGCCTTCCTGAAGCTGATATAATAAAGCAGTTAGAGGCCGGACGCAGCGGCTCATGCCTGTAATCCCAGCACTTTAGGAGGCCAAGGTAGGCGGATCACCTAAGGTCAGGAGTCCAAGACTAGCCTTGCCAACATGACAGAGGGAAACCCCGTCTCTATTAAAAGTACAAAAATTTACTGGGAGTGATGGCGGGTGCCTGTAATCCCAGCTACTCAGGAGGCTGAGGCAGGAGAATTGCTTGAACCCAGGAGGTGGAAGTTGCAGTGAGCCGAGATCGTGCCACTGAACTCCAGCCTGGGTGACAGAGCAAGACTCTTTCTAATTTAAAAAAAAAAAAAAAGCAAAAAGAAAAAAAAGCAGTTAGTAAATAAATCAACAAGGCCATTCGAGAAGGTGAAGAAAACAAAACAGGGTGATAAAGCCAGTGCTGCTAGCAAGGGTGGCCAAGAAAGACTGCCTGGAAGACGGGTTATGTGAGCTCAGCCAGTATAACTGACTTTTTTTCCCCTCAGGCTCTGTATGGTTCAGCCTGGCACTGTTACAGGCCCTGTCTTTATTTAAAATGTTGATATCTTGTTCATCATAGATTTTTAAAGTGTAAATACAATTTACATAACATAAAATCCATTCTGACCATTTCAAAGCGAACAATTCAGTGGCATCTAGTGCATTCACAATGTTGTGCAATCATCACCGCTATCTCACTGCAGACCATTTTCATCACCCAAAAAGGAACACCTTATCCACTCAGCAGTCACTCCCCAGTCCTCCTTCCCTGTCCCCTGACAATTGCTAATCTGCCTCTGTCTCTGCGGGTTTGTCTATTGTGCAGTCATATAAATGCAATCTGTGGTCTTTTTGCGTCTGGCTTCTGAGTGTGACGTCTTTGAGGTTCATCCATGTGGTAGCACGTGTCAGTGCTTCATTCCCTTTTATGGCTGAGTCATTTTCTTTTGCATGAATAGACCACATTTTGCTTATCTGTTTATCTGTTGCTGGACACATGGTTCATCATAATTTTTGTTGTTGTTTTTCATTTTGCGTTTTAAAAATATCACATCAAAATTGCATCGGTCTATGGAAGAGGGTTTCAGAGAGAAGGAAACCTGCGTAAGGGCCTTGAGGGGGGATTATGAGCTTGAAATCATTTTGGGGGAGGGAGCTCCAGGCAGTGGGAACAGTCAGGGAAACCCCTGAGGCAGGAATATGCTCTGGGCAGTGGAGGAGCAGCAAGAAGCCCAGACTGGCTGGAGAGGAGTGAGCCAAGGGAGAGAGTGTAAGACTAGGCAGGGGTGGAGAGATACAGGTGAGGGTGACAGGTGGCTGGACCAGGTAAAGCCCTATAGGCCAGAGAAGGGAGTGTGGATTCCATTCTGAGTATGAGGGAAGCCACCGGTTGGTTTTGAGTTGGTGAAATTATGCAATCTAGTTTCAGTTTGCAAAGCTCACTGGCTGCTCTGAGTAGGTGTGGACAAACAGGAGGCAGGCAGGCTTGCTGATGGATATTGCCAGGCATGGAGGTGAGAAACCATGGGGTGTGGGCTTGTACCAGGGTGGTGGTGATGGCAATGGACTTGGAGAGAGCTGTCAGCTGCCATATAGATTTTGACTGCATAGAGAGATGATCCATTCATCTATTCAGTTGGCAAGCAATTACCGGGCACTAACTACGTGCCTGGCAGTGCTAGATACTAGGAATATAGGCAAAAAAAAACCAGACAAGGACCCAGTCTTCATGGAGCTCACAGTCATTAAGCAAGTAATTACAGATATGCTCAGCTATGAAGGCCAAGGTGCAGGCATTTTGGCACTGTTGATCTATGGCTGTTTCCAGAAATGGAATCCATCGCTCGGAGGAAGGCCTGCTGTGTTATTGGGAGATATGCCAAAGAAAATTCTGCTTCTCTCTGATGATGCGATCAACCAAGGAGTCATTCCCAGTGTCCTGCAACATGGCAGCATCCTTGGGATAAACACTTTGAAGGGGGAAACAACTGCTTTGGATGGTTGAGTTCTGAGCTGTGTTAAAAAAAGAACCAGGGACAGGGCGTGGTGGCACACGCCTGTATTCCTAGCACTTTGGGAGGCCAAAGTGGGTGGATTGCTTGAGCTCAGGAGTTTGAGGCCAGCCTGGGCAACATGGTGAAACCCTGTTGCTACAAAAAATACAAAAATTAGCTGGGTGTGGTGGCATGCACCTGTAGTCCCAGCTACTAAGGAGGCGGAGGTGGCAGGATCGCTTGAGCCCAAGAGGTTGAGGCTGCAGTGAGCTGTGATTGTGCCACTGCACTCCAGCCTGAGTGACAGAGTGAGACCCTGTCTCAATGAAACAAAACAAAACAAAATAAAACAACCAAAAAACAAAACACACACACACAAAAACAAAAACCGGGACTCTCCACCCATCAGCTCCTCTCCCTCTCTGGTCTGTAGAGGAAATCTGGAGGCCTGCAGGGAAGCTGGAAGAGGCCCATTAGTTTCCACCAAGCCCCGTTCCCTCAGCTGTCTTCGGCCGCAGCCAGCTCCTCTGCAACCGATGATGAGTCATGGCAGGGGGCTGATTTGGAAGAAACGAGGCCAGGAGACCCCTCAGCTCTTGCACAGGAGACACCCCATTAATCTTTAACAAACATGAAGTTCCATGAGGCCGGGCCCTCAACTAATGAGGCCTGGTTTCCCAGGGACTCCCCTGGGGAAGAGGAATTAACCACCAGAGGTACCCGCAAGCAGGGAGTGGGTCTTCTGAATGAGGGCGGGTTTTTCCCTAGACTTGCTCATCAGGGGCCACCCTGACAGTTCCCCCATAGACTCAGGCCATACACACCACTATTCTCTGAATATGCTTCTTTGTAGACACTTCCTTTTAAAAACAGCCTTACGGAGGTGTGATTGACACAGAATAAATCACGCTTATTTAACGTGTACAGCTGAGTAAGTTTTGATATATTATACAACCACGAAGCCATTGTCACAATCAAGGCAACAAACATATCCGTCACCTGCAAAAGTTTGTTCTTTGTAATTCCTCCCTCTCATTCCTCTCTTCCATCTCCAGGCAACCACTGGTCTGCTTTTTGTCACTACAGATGAGTTTGTGCATTTTCTAAGGTTTTATGTAAAAGGAATCATACTCCTTTTCTTTTTTTTTGGTCTGTCTTCTTTGCCTCAGCATAATGCTTTGGAGAATCATCCATGTTCATCATTGTTCATCCCATCAATAGTTCGTTTATTTTTATTTATTCTTAATTTATTTAAAATTTTATTATTATTACTTAGAGATGGTCTTACTCTGTTGCCCAAGCTGAAGTACAGTAGTGCAACCATAGCTCACTGTAGCTTCCAATTCCCGGGCTCAAGCAATCATCCTGCCTCAGCCTCCTGAATAGCTGGGACTACAGGAGCACCCCATCACGCCCAGCTAACTTAAAAAAAAAAATTGTGTAGAGATGGGGTCTCACTATGTTGCCCAGGCTGATCTCAAACTCCTGCCCTCAAGTGATCCTGCTGCCTCAGCCTTCCAAAGTGCTGGGATTATGGGCATGAGTCACCACGCCTGGCCCATTCCTTTTTATGGAGGAGGAGTATTTTGTTGTATGGATCTACCACCAGTTTGTTTACTGATTTCTCTGTATCCATCAGGACATTTGTACATCCATTCTCCTTTTCAAAAAATAAATTTATAATTTTAGAATAGTTTTAGACTGTGAAGACAGTACAGAGACTTCCTATATAACCCCACTCAGTTTCCCTTGTTATTAACATCTTAAATGGTTCATTTGTCACAATTAATGAAACAATGTTGAAACACTGTCATCATTAACTAAAGTCAGTACTTCACTGAGATTGCCCCAGTTTTTACCCAATGTTCTTTTTCTGTCCCAGGATCCATCCAGGATCCCACGTTACATGTAGTTCTCACGTCTCCTGAGGCTTCTCTTGGCTGTGACAGTTTCTCAGGCTTTCCTTATTTTTGATGGCCTTGACAGTTTTGAAAAGTACTGCTCAGGTATCTGGTAGAATGTCCCTCAATTAGGGTTTGTCTGATGTTTTTCTAATGACTAGCCCAGGGCTATGGGCTTAAATGAGGAAGACCACAGAGCTGGACTGCCATTCTCATCACATCATATCAAGGGTATGTCCACTATCATCATGACATGCCATTGTTGGCACTAACCTTGATCACCTGCCTGAGGTTGTGTTTGTCAGGTTTCTCCACTGTAAAGTTACTCTTTTGCCACTCTTTCCATACAGTATTCTTTGAAAAGAAGTCACTATGTGCAGGCTACTCTTAAGAAGCAGGGAGTTGGCTGGGCATAGTGGCTAGAATCTGTAATCCCAGCACTTTGGGAGGCTGAGGCAAGAGAATCTTTTGAGCTCAGAAGTTTAAGACCAGCCTGGACAATACAGTGAGACCCCATGTCTAAAAAAAATTTTAAAAATCAGCTGGGCATGGTGCTGTGCACCTGTGGTTCCAGCTCCTCTGGAGGCTGAGGCAGGAGGATCGCTTGAGCCTGGGAGGTTGAGGCTGCCAAGAGCTAAGATCACACCACTGAACTCTAGCCCGGGCAGCAAAGCAAGACCATGTGTCAGGAAAAAAAAGAAAAAAAAGAAAAAAAAGAAGCAAGGAGTTATGCTTCACTTCCCTGAGGGCTGAGTATCTACATAAATTATTTGGAATTTTTCTGCATGGCGATTTGCCTTTTCTCACCCATTAATTTATTATTCAATCAGTTATTTGTTTATGTCAGTATGAACTCATGGATATTTATTTTATACTTTGGGTCATAATCCAATTCTACTCTATTAATTTTGTTGCTCAAATTGTTTCAGGTTTGGCCATTGGAAGCTCTTTCAGTTGGATACTGTATCACACTGACATGTTCTCATTATTCTCTGTGTGTGTGTGTGTTTGTGTGTGTGTGTATCTGTGTTTGAGCACTTTATTACTTTCTGGCATGACAAGATGCTCCAAGCTTATTTTGTATATTTCCTTCCCCAACTCCAGAATGAGCCATTTCTCCAAGGAATCCTGGTTCCTTTTATTGGAATAGTACTAAACCAAGATCTGGGCACTAAACTGTGCTCATTGCTTCTGGGGTGTTGTGTCAAAGCCCTGTTGGCTGACAGAGCAACGAAATGTAGTCATGCACACATCTCTCTCTCTGTCTCTCTCTTTTTTCTTTTCTGAGACGGGGTCTTACTCTGTGGATGAAGCTAGAGTGTAGTGGTGTGATCATAGCTCATTGCGACCTCAACTTTCCAGGCTTAAGTGATCCTCCTACCTCAGACTCCTGAGTAGCTGGGACTACAGGCATGCACCACCAGGTGTATAATAATCTACCTGGCTAATTTTAAAATTATTTTAGAGATGGGGTCTTACCGTGTTTCCCAGACTGGTCTTGAACTCCCAGGCTCAAGTGATCCTTCTGCGTTGGCCTCCCAAAGTGCTGGGATTACAGGCATGAGCCACTGTGGCGGTGTCTCTATTTTTGTATGTATCTATCAGTATCTATATTAAGCTGAACAAGAGTTCACACTGATGTCACTAGTGCTGATGTACAATACTTGGATCATTTAGCTTCCTCCCCTTGCTTATCTGAAACTTTTCACTCCAACAATGAGAATTCTGGCTCCCACCATCTGCCTTCCATTTACTTGTTTAATTCCAGCATACATGTATAGTGGTTTCAGAATTGTTAACCCACATGCTTGTGGGAAACAAGCTTATCAACTAGAATACTGTGCTTGCATACAGTTCCTTTTGCCTTTAGTCTTTTTTTTTTTTCCAGACAGGGTCTCACTCTGTCACCCGGGCTGGAGTACAGGCATGATCATGGCTCACTGCAGTCTTGACCTCCCCAGGCTCAAGTGATCCTCCCACCTCAGCCTCCTGAGTCTACAGGTGAGCGTCACCATGCCTGGCTAATTTTTCTATTTTTGTAGAGACAGTGTCTCATTATGTTGCCCAGTCTGGTCTAAAACTTCTGGGCTCAAGTAGTCCACCCATCTCAGCTTCCCAAAGTACTGGGATTATAGGCCTGAGCCACTGTACCTGGCCCCATTTTGAGTTAACTTTTGTGAATCATATAAGGTCTGTGTCTTCCATCTTCTTGTTATTATTGATTCATGTATTTATTTTTAGCATTTGGATGTTCAATTGTTCTAGCGTTATTTGTTGAAACAAATGATCCCTTCTTCATTGCATTGCCTGTACCATTGTAGAAAATCAGTTGACTGTGTGTGTGTACAATCTACTTTCTTTAGAATTTAAATTTACTTTCAGAAGAAACTTTACAAACTTGCCAGGATCTCTTGCCATAAATATAAGATTTTGAAAATAAAATAGAAATGGATATGATGGTTAAATACTCTGCTGTCTGCCATGATTTTGGGGCTGGGGCTGGCAGCATCATCGCTGAGGGGAGGTGAGTGTGTGTGTTAGAGAGGTGTTCATGTGCGTCCACTCTCTGGTCCAACAATTCAACTCCTGGGTAGATATCCAAGAGAAATGATGCTTATTTGCTTAAAACATGTACAAAAATATTTATAGTAGCCCAAATTCCACTAACAGGGGGATAAAACAACAAATTGTTGATGGAATGCTATATAATTATAATATAATATAATATATAAATAAGTATATATTATATATTACAGTATTATTGTATAATATAGTTATTACTGCATACTATATATGGTTTGACTGTGTCCCCACCCAAATCTCATTTTGAATTGTAGCTTCCTTAATTCCCATGTGTTGTTGGAGAGACCTGGTGAGAGGTAATTGAATCATGGGGGCAGTTCCCCCATGCTGTTCTCAGGGTAGTGAATAAGTCTCACGAGATCTGATGGTTTTGTAAGGGGAAATCCCTTTCACTTGGTTCTCATCCTCTTCTCTTGTCTGCCACTATGCAAGATGTGACTTTCACTTTCTGTGTGATGATTGTGAGGCCTCCCCAGCCACATGGAATTGTGAGTCCATTAAACCTTTTTCTTTTGCAAAGTGAGTTTATCAGCAGTATGAAAACAGACTAATACAATATATATAATGTATATATTGCACTATAATATATACTATACTATGTAGCATAACTTATAGCATATTGTATAATACCTATTATACTACAGTAAATATGTAATAGTAATATAATAATAATATATAGTAATAAAAATGAATAAACTACTAATGCATATTGTATTAGGCTGTTCTTGCATTGCTATAAAGAAATACCTGAGACTGGATAATTTATAAAGAAAAGAAGTTTAATTAACTCGTGGTTCTGCAGGTTGTACAGGAAGCACAGTGCTGGCATCTGCTTGACTTTTAGGGAGGCCTCAGGAAGTTTACAGTCATGGCAGAAGGTGAGCAGTGAGCAGGCACGTCACATGGTGAAAGGAGGAGCAAGCGAGGGTGGGTCACTTTGAAATGACCAGATGTAGAGATAACTCACTATCAGGAAGACAGCACCAAGCCATGAGAGATCCAAACCCATGATCCAAACACATTCCGCCAGGCCCCAGCTCCAGCATGGGGGACTACAATTCAAATTGAGATTTGGGAGGGGAAAAATATCCAAACTATATCACATACAAAATGGATTAATCTCAAAAACATTATGCCAAGCTGAAGAAGCCAGAAACAGGAGTTCACCCTGTATAATTCAATTTCAATGAAGTTTTAGAACCAAAAATACCAAGTCTACATTGATTGCCATTGGAACTGCACCTGGCAAGACAGAACTTGAGACAGGAATGTGGCAGGCTGCTGGGTGGAGGTGGGATAGAGGGTGATGTAATAATAACAAGGGGGAACATTTACTGAGTGTGAACTCTGTGCCAGCCACTGTTTTTTAAGACCTTGTATGTATTAATTCATTTAATCTTCCCAGTAACTTCATGAGTGAGTACTGTCACTATCCCCATTTTACAGTGAAGGAAGCTGAGGCACTAGGAGGTCAGGCCACTTTCCCAAGGTCACACAGTGAAGTCAAGAAGAAGTAGGATTCACACATGGCCTATCAAGTTCCTGCATTTTCCCACTCTTTGTGCTGCTTCTTGAAGAAGCAAAAGGGAGACTGTTGAGGTTTAGTGGCAGAAGAAGATGGAGTTTTGGAGTCAACAAGCTCACTGGAGTCCTGACTGGGCCTCTTGCTACCTGTGTGATCTTACGTAAGTCTCTTAACTCAATTCCTCATGTGAACAATGGTGCTACCAGTCACTCCTACTATGTTGGATTTGGGGATGACACCCAGCATGTAGCCACAGCCCAAGGAATGGTAGTAAGAAAACAAATCATCTACATTTCTATAGCTATGCTGGGATTGCTTTTGGAGTCATAACTAGTGAGATTACTTCTCATTTTGTGGATGTGGAAACAGAAGCTCTGAGATGAGAAGGACTTTCCCAATTTCCTCTGGCTGGAATTCACAGCTTCTGGCTCCTAGTGCAGTCTAGCACATCTCCAAGGGAAGTGTAGAAAACAGTGAGCCAGGAGGGGCTGCAGAGAATTCTCCCATGTCACTAATGTACCCTCCAAGATTTTCTAATAGGACAGCACAGCAGAAAGAGTAGCCATAGAATGAGGTAGGAGAGATAATGTAGATGAATAAGAGGGGCTATGGAGAGGTGTCTTTCATTCTTTGTTCACTTATTTATTCATTCCTATTTATTGGGTGCCACTGTCCAGGCATCAAGCCATAGACTGAGGAGGTAGTAATCCCTACCATCATGGAGCTTATGGTTTCGAGAGGGAAGTTACTCGAGCAGTTATACAAGTAAATGTGAAATTCTAGCTGTGGCAAAGTGTCACAGAGGTGAGAAACACAATGCCATGTGCATCAACAATAGGAGGGTTTGACTTGGTCGAGGAGGTCAGGGACGGTTTCTTTGGGAAGGCAATACTTGAGCTAAAATCTGAGGGAAGAGTAAACCTGTGCAGTAGTCATCAGGATTGTTCATAAATATTTGATTCCTTCTCTTCGTCCAGGGACATGCATGGTAGGGTTGCACTTTCCTGCCCCATTGAACCCAAGAGTGGTCATTGCTTCAACCAGTGAAATGTGAACAGAAGCAATGGCTCACTTCCAGGCAAAAGACCTCAGAGACAGTACACATTTTGCAATATTCTCTTGTTCCTCTATCATAGTTGCTAGCAATGTTTCAGACAGTGCTTGCCCAGGGGCCTGGATCCCAGAGTGCAAATGAGAGTAAAACTGCAGGGCAGAATGCCCTGCTAAACCATGACAAACATGGAAAGCGTACAACTAAATGATGCAGTGATGAGTTTGCCATTCATTCGGCAAGTATTTAGAATGCCTACTGTGTCCCAGATACCAAGTCTAGCAGATTCATCCTAGATGGAGTGACGAAGGGGAGGGTGGTATCTGAGCTAGGCTCTGAACAAGACATAGGATGTCAGCTGCTTTAGAAGAAAGGCACTGGGGAAGGCATTTCAGGCAGGATAAATATCACTTGCAAAAGTGCAGGTATATGAAAACTATCAGCTTGTTGGAGAGACAGCTGGAGGAGTGCAACCTGAAGACAGAAAAGCAGGTGGGGCAAGGCCTTGAATGCCAAGCTAAAGAACTGGAGGCCTTTCATCTGAGAGCCATAGGGAGTCCCTGAAAAAGTTTGAGCTGAGGACAATCATCAGAGAAGCTGTTCTTGAGGAACTGACTAGGATGCAATGCCCTATGATGGCAAGGGTCAGAGAGTACATATGGGAGCACATTTCAGGTTGGAGAACTGTTTGGAAACTGATTCTTATAAATTGCTCGGAGGAGAGAAGAGTCCTAGAGGGCTGTGATCGTCGACTTAAAATGTTCAAAAAGCTCCAAGTGGGTGGGTGAGTGAGTGGGAATCATGGGTAGTCTAAGAGAGCAAAAGTGGGTTCAAAGATAGTGATGGCTGGAAGGTAGATTTGTTCCAGCAAGTAGAACTTCCTGACAATGATAGCAACTATATTCATTTTCTTTTGCTGGCCTACCAAATTACTATAAATGTAGTGGCATAAAATGACACAAATAGATTTTCTCATAGTTCTGTAGGTCATAGTTCAGATGGTCTTGGCTGGTTCCCTGCTTAGGGTTTCAAAAGGCCAGAATCAAGGTGTCATTAGTGCTGCATTCCTTCCTGGAGGCTCTAGAGGGGAATCCATTAATGTAGTTGGACAAATGCAATTCCTTGCCATTGTAGGAATGAGGTCCTCATTTCCTTGGTGGCTGTCCACTGAGGGGTTGTATTTGCTCCTAGAGGTTGCTCACATTCCTTCCCATGCTTTCCATGTGCTCCCCACATCCCCTCCACCACAAAAGCAGACGGCATTTTTCTCATGCTTCACTATGCTCAGGCAGGTGGAGACAAATTTGGTTTCTTTTTTTGCCACATCTCGCTGACTCTAGCTAGAGAAAGTTCTCTGCTCTTAATTTGTCATATAATTAGATTATATCTACCATCTGAGTAATCCAGAATAATCTCCCTTTCTTAAGGGCGAAACTTTAATTATATCTGCAAAATTCCTTTTGTCATGTATTTACAGGTTCTGGAGAATAAGATGGGGGCATGATAGAATTTACTACAGCAACACAATAGGCTGCCTCAAGTTGGTAGTGAGCTCCCATTTCTGGATGGCAATAAGTATTCATTCATTCACCAAACATTCACTGGACACTTACTCTTTTTAATGTCATTCTCCTTAAATCCCATTGTGTATGTTATTAGTATGGCTCCACCAGCTTTGTTTTTGTTAGTACTTGCCTTGTACTTCATTTAACCCCTTTAGTTGTACACGTTCCTCATTTCCTTAAACAACATATAGCTAATTTTGTATTTTAACTGACTTGAGAATCTCAATCTTTTAATGGATAAATTTAGACCATTTACATTTATTGTAAGTTATGTGGTTATAATTATTTCTGTCATTTTATTTCTTATTATCTGATTACTATACTTTTTTATACTGTGGTGTATGTGTGTGTGTTTCTGATTACTATACTTTTTATTTTCTCTTCCCGTTTTCCCTTCTCTGCTTTCTGTTGAATTGATTGAGATCACTGATTACCTTTTACTGTTTTGGAAATTATATATTGCATTTTTTTTTCCTTCTAGTGATTCTTCATTAAAAAAATTCTTATTTGCTTGTGCTTATTTAACACCTATTCAGTGCCAGCCTAGTTGTAGTTATGCCTTCAGTTGGCAATTCCCTTTTGAGATTGTTGGAGAAGGAACTGCTACCTTTGGAAGAAAGAAAGAATGAGCTCTAGAGTCCTCTTGGCTTTAACATCTTAGGGTTTTAAAAGTCTGTAATTCTAAGATTTTAAAATTCAGTAATTCTCACACTCTCTACATTTTATTCTAATATTCTATTAGTTTAATATTCTAAAATTCTGTGGTTCCCTGTTCTTAACATAATTCTGAAATTTCAAGGACGTGAGGCACCCTATATCTAGTACTTACAAAATTAATTAGTTTACTATTCTAGAACTTTTTAATTCTGAAGATTTACTTAGGCTTTAATTAAATTAGTAGTTCAAAATTACCTAGTTAAAACTAAAGTTTTAAAATTTTCTCTTTAAAAACTGAAGGTTAAAAGGAGTTTCATTTTTAAAGCTTTCTCTAGTTCTAAAATTCTGTAGTTCTAAGTTTCCTATAAAGCTAGAATTTTATAATTTATTGGTCTAATATTATATATATATGTACGGAGTCTCACTCTGCCACACAGGATGGAAAGCAGTGGCGTGATCTCTGTTCACTGCAACCTCCGCCTCCCAGGTTCAAGCAATTCTCCTGCCTCAGTCTCCCGAGTAGCTGGGACTACAGGCATGTGCCACCACGCCCAGCTATTTTTTGTATTTTTAGTAGAGACGGGTTTTCATCATGTTGGCCAGGATTGTCTCTATCTCTTGACCTCGTGATCTGCCCGCCTTTGCCTCCCAAAGTGCTGGGATTACAGGTGTGAGCCACCACGCCCAGCTGAGTTCTATAATCTTAAGATGTTATTGTTGAGTCTTCTAAAATAATATGGTTCTAAATGTCTCTTGAGCTAGTTTTTAAAATTCTCTTGCTCCAAGAGTCTAAGATTCAATCTTAGGTCTCTTGCAGAATCTGCATCTGGTCTCTGCCTAGGTCTCTTGCAGAATCTTGCAGAATCTCTGAGGAAGCTGAAGCCAATCAGTCTACCTTCCTCACACTTGATCCCAGTGCAACCAGCTCTGTCCCAGGTTCTCCTGGGACTGACTAGTCCAGCTCTGGATTAAAGCCAGGCTCTGGCACCTGGCCCTGGAATAGTGCTTGAAGATCAGCAGTTTCATGTGGCTCCATCACAGGCCAGGTCTCCCTAAATGCAGTGAGGTCTGGTTCCCCTAGACCTATAAGCCCTCAGTATCATGGAGGTACTGAGCAATTTAATGAAGTGGCCAACATCTGATTGATGATGGGTCCTTTACAGAGTATGACACAGGACCAATAAGTTGTGCTGAGAGTTGCTTAGATGGCAGGTTCTTGTACCTGGTGTAGATGGAGATATGACATGTTTCTTCTACAGCCCTTTCCACCTTTCCTATTTTGAAATATTGCCTGGAGCCAGTCCTTGCTAAAGGCCAATTTTCTTCTCCATCTACCTACAATTTATGGTCCTTCCAGATTGCTATCTTTGCTAGGTAATAGAGATGAGTGAACAAGGTAGGTCATCATCTTGGAGCAAATAGAGAAGTCAAAGCAATTTCTTCTCATCCTACCAGTTTCTTCCTTCACATTCCTTACATCTCTTGGAGAAAGCATATCAGGCAGGAGTTTTTCAGCGGCAAAATCAGGAACCGCACTCTGTCAGTTAGAATTATATTTCCTTGAAATGCAAATACAGTAGCTTAAATAAGCAAAGTGTTTATTTTTCGTAAGTATTAAGAAATCCAAAGATAGGCATTGCATTTGTAATTCAGGCAGGAAAAAGGCAAAAGGGCAAAAAGCTTTCTTTTAGGGTCTTGTCTTTTTATTTGGGAGTGACATTTCTCCCAAGGAGTCATTGCCCAGAACTGGGTCACATGGCCACTTAGAGCTACAAAAAAGTACAAACAAGTGTTTCAGAGAGCTGCATTGCTATATGAAATGCCAATAGCATTGGAAAGGGAAAATGAATTCTGATAGGTGACCAGCAGCATCTGCCATACCAATTAAAACTTATGTAACTGGAAAACAACTCTGGGTATATATAGGCTTCAGGCATAGCTGGATCCAGGGGTTCAATGTTGCCAGATATAGTGGTTACTCTTTGTGGCTCCATTCTTGGTTGCAAAATGGCTCACAGGCTGGGTATGAACCCAGCACTATAATCCCAGCACTTTGGGAGGCCAAGGCTGGAGGATCACTTGAGCCTAGAAGTTCAAGACCAGCCTGGGCAACATAGGGAGACCCCATCTTTGTTTTAAAATAAAATAAAACAACAACAAACAAGAACAACAAATGGCTACCAGAAGCTGCAAACTGACATTACATTAGTTTAGCAATCCCAGGAATTGAGAACACTCTTTTTTTTTCTCTCTCTCTCTCTGATAGTTCCAGCAAAAAGTCTAGACTTGAGTCTCATTGCCCTGGCTCGGATCACATGTCCATCCCTGGATAATCCATTATGCCTGGGGACACAGCTTGTGGTAGAAAATATACTCTGATTGGCCACGGTTGGGCAATGTCTCTCCCTTGGAGCTTCAGGGTAGGGTCAGCCCCATTGAAAATATATGGACTGAGACCAGGTGAGGACCAGGCACCACAAAGGAGAAGGGATATTGGGCAGATAACAGTCACTAGTTCCCACTCGGGCATGTTCGTGTGCTTTCTTCATTATACCAAGTTAGCATCAACAGAGGATCAGCCAAGTTATCGGACCTTGAGTCACAAGTCACAAGGTTTGGGTTTCATTCATTCATTCATTCATTCACCCATTCATTCATGTATCAAATAGTCCTTACATTTCCTGTGTGATTCAAGCTGGCCACACTCCTTTCCAATGGCTTCAGTGTCCCTTCTGGCATAGGAGTAGCTACTCCCATAAAATCTCATAATTTTTAAAAGTGTGAACCCCAGCTCAGACACTTTTGTTTCATTCCAGGTTCTGCTACCTCTTTGACCTTGGGCAAGTCACTCCCCCATTTGGATCTAAGTTTTCCCAATGTCCATAATTCCACCTACTTATTGGTTGTTGTGAAGAGGTTGAATGAGATCATGAATATGACGCATGTACCTGGGTCCTGGGCTATAGTTAGCATTTCCTATCTGGTGGCTATCAGCAGCAGCATCAGCAGCATCAGCATCAGCAGCAGCATCAGCAGCAGCATCAACATTGTTACCTGTCTCAGGACCCTGGCCAGGAATACTTTCATAGAATTGCAAAGCATCTCAATCAAAACAAACCACCAAACACCAAAGTTCAGTACCCCCTATCTACCCCTTGTCCTGCCCCAATCACTCCCCTTTACCAGTTTTTCCTGGGCCAAGAAAAGAGTCTCCCTGTCCCAGGAGCTCTGGGGACGGTACACTGACCCCTTCTTTAAATTCATTTCCCTCAGTGTTCCAGGCCCGTCCCTGTTGGAAAAAATGACTCTCACAAAAGATCCCTCAGCAGCAATTATCTAAATGGGAGGCTGTGAGGGGGAGAACCATTTAGAATCCACTTCATTGCAGGATTAGCTAATTAATTAACGGTTTCACTGACAACTCGTTGGAGAAGTGTATGTTAAACAGGAGCACAGTGGGGCGTGATTTATAGACTCTGACACCCCCCCACCATCCCTGGCCTCTCCACCCCGGCTCCCTCCTTCCCACCCACCCCACAGCCCCCACCCTTCTGCTGACCCCCAGAGCAGGGAAACCTGTGGGGACCCTCTTACAAGCTCCCTCTGGACTTGCAGATCTGGGCTGCTGGCCGAGGGGGACCCTGTGGGGATGACAGAAGGGCAACTGACGAGGGGGTAGGCTGGGGAGACAGGAGACAATGAAGAGATAACAAGAAGCCTGAGGCCCCAGGGGTGGCTGCATCTGCCCCTTGCCCCCTGCCCAGAGCCCCTCCATCTGTACCCATCCCGGCACGTGGGGCCCTGTAGGCACCTGCTGGCCACTGCTGTTTCCTTGCTCCTAGAGTTCAGGGCTTTCCAGAGCCCCACTCACTCTCTGCTTGGAAGAGACAGCACTGCTCAGGGAGACCAGAGACTTGGCTTTGCCTTTCTTTTGGGAAGGGGGTTTTCAGAAGACGTAAACTAGACTAGGAACGAAGGGCAGGATGTCAAAACAGGGCGAGGAAAAGAAGAAGCCAGAAGTGAGGATGATGGACAAGAAGCCAGTGGGAACATCCTGGATGAGGATTTCTCAAAACACACCCCATGGGCCACCTGCATCAACATCAATGCGGTGGCACATGAAACACACAAATTTCTGACCCAGACAGATTTCATAGCAGCCCAATATCAAACCCTGGTATGGGGGCTGAGTATCTGACTTTTAACATCCCGATTCTGAATGCCACGGATGTTTAGGAGCCTGACTTAGGGCTAGGTGCGGTGGCTCACACCTATAACCTCAGCGCTTTGGGAGGCCGAGGTGGGTGGATCACTTGAGGCCAGGAGTTCGAGACCAGCCTAGCCAATATGGTGAAACCCTGTCTCTATTGGAAAAAAAAAAAAAATAGCAAAAGAAATCAGCCAGGTGTGGCAAAGTGTGCCAGTAATCCCAGCTACTTGGGAGGCTGAGGCAGGTGAATCACTTGAACCCAGGAGGGGAAGGTTGCAGTGAGCCGAGATCACAACATTGCACTCCAGCCTGGGGGCCAACAGAGTAAGACTCCATCTCAAAAAGAAAAAAAAAAAAAAAAAAAAAAAAAAAAGAGCCTGACTTAGAAGCTTGCTAAAGGAAAACAACAAATTTGCTGTATACCGAGAGCCCACATTCCAGCTTTGGATCCTTTCTGCTATCAACGAGGTTCTAATCTCAGCTTCAGGGGAGCTGGGGGGAATATGGGAGCCCCGAGGCTGCAAACAAAACGTTCTTAATGTAGACAAGTATTTTTCTGGGGAGAGGGTCTGGAGCTTACATAAGGCTTAAAGGGGAACATAACCCCAGATAAGGTTAAGCATCTTCCAGTTAGCTTCTCTGAGCTTCAATTTCTTTGGCTGTGATTCTAGAAGAATCACCTCCATCTCACACACCATGGGAGAATGTGAGCAAAACCACCAGCAGAGATATACATGCTCTCCAACGCAAGGCATGAGGTGCCCCAAAAGGGATCCTCTCACCCTATCCTTGGAGGACCCCATTTCTCAGTTATTAGGGGTTTGGTCAGCAGTACCTGAGAGAGGAAAAGGAGGAGGGAACCTGGGCTGAGTCATGTCACCCGGGGAAATTCTCCAAGGAGGAATGCATCACAGGGGAATGAATGAGAACCACCTTGCCAGGGACTCCCAGGGATAAGGGTGGATGGGAGAAAAGGGGCCACACCGGCCAGAGCCCAGCATCGAGGCATCTGGAAGGGAAGGAAAGGAATTCATAGTGCCCTGTGCATCTCCATTTTATAGATGTGTAAACAGAGGCATTACGAGATTAAGTGATAAAGCCAGTAAATAATGGAGTTCCATAAATGTTAGATATATTATAAACATTCAGCGAATGCTTGAATATCATAAAATACATATCAGAAGATTAGAATAGTTTCTGGCACATAGTAAGGGCTCAGTAAATGTTACTATTATGCATCATGTTTACCTATATGCATAGCCCCACTAGATGGCTGACCCATTTACTGGTCACAATGGCCTCCTAAGGTAGCTAGTGTAATGTTCTCTACTGCATAGGGAGGAAACTGAGAAGGTAGGGGACTGACTCTCTTCTAAGGTCACACAGCCTAACCTTGGTGGAGCCTGTCTGAGTGTTTCTCTCTATGTGAAAGGACAGGTTAGGGGTCCCAGCCTGGCCTCATTGGGCACCCCAGAACCCATAGACCAGAACTGTGCTGCCAGGGCTGACATTGTGTGACCTTGAGGCCAGCTTCTCTCCGTGTCATCTGTGAGACCCCTTCCAGTCCTCTGGTTTTGAGCGTTTTTTGTTTCTTGTTTTTTTTTTTTTTTGAGATGGAGTCTTGCTCTGTAGCCCAGGCTGGAGTACAATGGTGCCATCTTGGCTCACTGAAACCTCGGCCTCCTGGGTTCAAGTGATTCTCCTGCCTCAGTCTCACGAATAGCTGGGATTACAGGCACGTGCCACCATGCCTGGCTAATTTTTGTATTTTTTAGTAGAGACAGCGTTTCACCATGTTGGCCAGGCTGGTCTCGAACTCCTGACCTCAAGTGATCGACCTGCCTCGGCCTCCCAAAGTGCTGGGATTAGAGGTATGAGCCACCGTACCCGGCAAGCATTTTATATAAATACATATACACACACACACATATATACACACATACACACACACATACATATATACATATTACACATATATATTCGTTTTTCTTTTTTAATATATGAGAAGGGGGATCTCACTATGTTTCCCAGGCTGGTCTTGAACTCCTGGGCTCAAAGTAATCCTCCTACCTCAGCCTCCCAAGTAGGGGACTACAGGTGCTTGCCACCATGCTCAGCTGTTCTGCTGCTCTTCACTTGATCTTAGCCAAAAGGCCAAGAAGCGATTTTGCTGCTGTTCTTGCTGTAGAGAAGGGGGTCTCACTATGTTGCTCAGGCTGGTCTCAAACTCCTGGGCTCAAGCCATCCTCCCACCTCGGCCTCCCAAAGTGTTGGGATTACAGGCCTGAGCCACAGGCTTGAGCGCCCGGCGCCGGGTCCACCCTCCGGTTGTCAGGTGGGGAGGTGGAGCTCAGAGAAGTTCGGGCACTTGGCCCAGGTCACACAGCACATCAGGGCAAGCGGAGGAGAGCCTTGACCTCCTGCCCTCTCCTCCTCCTCTGCTCGCACCCCCCACCCCCACCCCTACCCCTTCCCCAGCTCGAGTTCAAGGACGCAGAGGATGGGAGGGGGTTAAAGCCCATTCAAACGCGCAGCGCCCCCCGCCCCCGGCTCGCCCCCCACTCCCCGCCGGCCGCCCGCATCTGGGCGCGCAGAGGAACAGATTTCGCGTTTCACACAGCGCACAATGGCCGCCCTCAAAGGCGCGCCGCCCGCATTGTTCGGCCCGGCGCCCGCGCGTCCTACCTCCGCGCGCGAATTAACCCCCGTCACCCCGCCATTGTCGCCGCGCACTTCGGGGCCGGCCATAAAGGCGCCAGAAAACCCTGCCGTGTTCGGAAGGGTGGGGGGTTGGGAGGGTGGGGGGAGGGAAGCAACAGGGACTGGAGGGAAGGGGGCACTGGAGGGAAGGGGGCACTGGAGGGATGGGGAGGGCTTGGAGGGAAGGGAGGCCACCGGGGAGGGGGGCGGACGCAAACTGGATGGGGGAGCCTGGAGCAGGGCGTGGGGGCGCAGGCTAGGAGAGGGGGCGCTGGGAGTAGGCGGATGGGAGGGAAGAAGGTGGTGCACAGGCTGGGAGAGGTGGGGGCTCTTGCTGGCTAGAAGGGCTGCCGCGGGCGCCAGCTAGCTGCAGGGCGGAGAGACTTGGAGGCTGCCTGTCCACCCCTCTGTCTTCGGGTCTCTGATTAGCCTCCTTTATCTGTTCTGTCTCTGGCTTCTCTGTCTCTTCCTCCGATCATCTCTCTCCGTCTTTCTCTTGCTGTCTCTATCTCTGTGTCTATTTTTTCTTTACCTCCAGTTCTTCCTCGCTTTCTCTCTCCGCCTCTGATTATTTGTGTCTCTCCCTCTCTCGCCATCTCTGTATCTATTTCTTCTTCTCCTTTCTTTCTTTTCTTTTCTTTCTTTTTTAATTTAGGGCCTTGCACACACACGCGCGCGCACACACGCGCCTTTCACTTGCTCCTCCATGGTGGCAGAAATCAGACCCATTGTACAGATGGGGAAGCTGAGGTTCAAAAGATACACCCACCCAGGGCCACACTGTGATTAGAGGCCCTCTGACTCCTGGGCCTTTGCACCCATCTGTAGGAGGATGGCCAGACCTGGTTGGTGAAATTGAAGTACCCCCACTACCACTCAAGGTCAGGTCCTCTAGGCGTGGAAGACCTATCTGAGGAGGGACCTGGCAGGACTTCACAGCCTCCCAGAGGACACATCCTGCTCAGGTGACCTCAGCCAGGGTACTAGCTCTCAACCAGTCCAAACCCAAGGGACCCTTCAGAGGTGCCCCCATCACCTTCCCCAAAGACGAGGCCACAGCTACATTTGAATCCTCTTCCAATGCTGGCAAATTACCTTCTGCATTTAGCCTGAGTTACTTATACAGCAAAGTGCCCTCAGGCCCCAGACTCTGGGCCTGGCTGAGGAAAACAAATAATGCCCATGCCCAGACAGTACTTACCATATGCCAGGCAGCATTCTAGGGAATCTTTAACTCATTTTCATATCTACTTTAAGAGGTTACTGATGTTATCCCCATTTTTCAGATGGGAAAACTGAGGTACAGAGTGTTTAAGTAACTTGCTAAGCTTACACAAAGCTGGTGGTATATACTGATGGCATAAACAAGGTAGATTTGGTTCTAATATGTATGTGTATATATTTATGGGGCAAATATGGATCCATATGTATATGTGTATGATATATATGTAAATATCTCTATAGATGGATACAGACATATTCGTGTGTGTGTTAGTATTGTTATTGTTATTGTAGTCACAGTTTTTAGGCTTAATCTGTCTGAAAAATGGACTGATTCTTGAGCACGTTTCTGTTCCTCTAAGGTTTTGTGACTTTTTCCCTACGGGGCATTGGGAATCTGGGGAATGGACCTGTAGGGCCCTGTCGAATTTGTATTTTTCCACCTCTTGATCTGGTGAGCAGCTAAGAGAAGCCTCTCTTCTCCATTTCCCCAACCGTGCCGGCTCCAAGTGCCCCCTAGGCCAGGCCCTTGAAGGAAAAATCAAACCCTAAATTTGAAGATCACTGAAGCGGTCCCTCCACTCCCTGTCAATTTACTAAGAGAGGGCTAGAGGAAAAGTAACCCCTTCACAACAACGTCCAGAGATGTGTGTGTGGCCCTTGGTCATGGAACCAAAATGGTTCTATTATCTCATGTAATCCTTATAACAACAAACGAAGACAGGTGCTATTAGGATTTCAAAAAAAAAGGTCTACTCTAAGCCCCTGACTGATGAGGATCTCTAGGTGACTTCTCTGTTCTCTGCCCTCTGCTCATGCCAGTATCAGTGAAGCATAATGGGAAGTTACCTACTGCGTCCTAATGAGTCGATTTACCAGTCTGTAAAATGGGCATAATGTTGTTGCTTCTCCCTGGGGCCTTGTGAGGATTAAATGTGGGGAAGCAGGTGCTTCAAGAAAGTGTAGTTTGGGCTGTGTTCTCTCCTTCTTTCACCATCTTTCTCTGTCCTACCCCTCATCTGCTTGTTCCTCCCAGTATCAGCCATCCATCCCTTCCTCCACCTCCCCCCATAGCTCCCCGAGTCGATATTCATAAAAATAACTAAGTTAACCAAGTGTGACCTGCAGCATCCTGGGACATTCTTCCTTTCTGGCTGGTGCCTTGGGTCTCCTGGACAGGCAGGTCCCTATGCACCCCAGTCCCCCATCTCGGGGACAGCTTGGTGGGACCTCAACTCACCGTCCCCTGCTCAGCTGTGGATGCCCTTCTGACTGCCCTCACCCCTCACTTGACTCTGGTCCCCCAGTGCACACAGCTGGGATGTTTGCTGGAGCCTTCTACTAGGCTGGAGTGGGGTGATGTGGAGGCGGGGGACAGCCAGCCAACATGGCTGCACAGCATCCTCCCCCTGGAGAGAGAAAGCCCCCAGCCAGGCCTGCTGTGGGTTAGATAAGGAGCGCAAGCCACACTGCTTGTCCTCTTTTTTGTAATCTCCTCCACCTCCACCCCTCCCCGCCACCGACTCCCCGACTTTTTTTTTTTTTTTTATGTCATCTTTATGGCTTTGGAATGATCTGGGCTGACACTGCATTCACTTAGCCAAGGGCAGGTGGGGTCGCAAGAGACAACTTACTCCTACGTGTATATATTCGTGGGGACCGATAAGGGAGCAGCCCCACCCTCTCCTCCCTAGTGGGGAAGAGAGAATGAGACTGGCTGGAGGAGAGGTTGGGGACATGGTGACAACCAGTTCACGGCAGAAAGCAGATTTTGAGCACCAGAAACCCTGCAGTGGCAGAGGCCAGCTCTCAGGGAGCTGTGGCCAAACCTCTGATGGGGAGAATCATTTCAGGTGGAAAGAAGCACTGATTGGCAAAGGAACTGAGTTTTTAAACTTATATTCCCTTCCCTTCCCTTCCGTTCCCGTCTTCTTTAGATGGAGTCTGTCTATGTTGCCCAGGCTGAACTCGAACTCCTGGGCTCGAGTGATTCTCCTGCCTCGGCCTCCGGAGTAGCTCTGCCCAACTCAATGAACTGAAATTTATCTCTAAATATTCTTTTCTTCCTTCCCCCCTCCCTTGCTCCTTCCTTTCCTTCCCCCTCCCTCCCTCCCTCCTTTCCTTCTTCCCTCCCTCCCTTTCTTTTTTCCTTCCTTCCTTCCTTCCTTCCTTTCTTCCTCCCTTCCTCCCTTCCTCCCTTCCTCCCTTCCTTCCTTCCCTCCCTCCTTCTCTCCTTCCTTCCTTCCCTCCCTCCTTCTCTCCTCTCTCTCCCTCCTGCCTTCTCCCCTCCCTTCCTCCCTCCCTCCCTCCCTCCCTCCTCCCTCCCTCCTCCTTCCTTCCTTCCTTCCTTCCTTCCTTCCTTCCTTCCTTCCTCTTCATTCCTTCTTTCCTTCCCTTCCTCCCTTCCTTCCTCCTCTTCCTTCCTCCCCTTCCTCCCTCCTTTCTTCTTTCCCTTCTTCCTCCCTCCTTTCCTCAAGCAATAGACCTTGAGTTTCAGAACATGGTTTTAGTTGTTACCTGGTTCAAGCCTGGCCTGGCTTTTGTAGGCTGTGTGACACTGGGTAAGTGGCTTCCCCTGCCCGAGCCTCAGTTTCCCGATCTGTAAAATGGAGACAGTAGCAGAGCCCACTTCATTCTGTCTTATGAGAACTAGATGAAGAAATTAATGAAAGTGCTTGGCACATAGTAAGGGCAGAATCATTGCTACCTGTTATTTTCCTAAATTATTATTTATTGCATGCATCTCATGTACCAGTGGGGCACAGAGACGAATCGCACAGCCTGTGTCCCCCAAGGTGCTCACTGACATGACAGCTCTCATAAGCAACCCCAAATTATGTTTTTAAAATAGTATTTTATGTCTGGGCAGGAATACAGATACATTCACAGCGCTCAAAAGAAAAGTGATACTGAACTTATGAAGCAGATAAATTAGGGGTGATTATTCTCATCACAAAAGGATACACTACAGGGATTCTTTAAGTGGTAAGTCCTCTAATACTGGAAGTGTGGAAGTCTTAGCTGGAGCTCTCTCTGCCCTGGCTCCCCCACAGAGCAGTTAATGGTGGTGAAATGAGAGAGCCTGGCCTGAGACAGGAACTCCGAATTTGCACCTCATCACTGACTGGTCAGGCAGCCTGCGGCAGGCAGTGTCCCCTCTCGGACTCTCAGTTTCCCCTGATGACTGGATGACTGGATGGGATCGCATCTCTGCAGTGTCACCGTCCCCATCTGAGCCCAGATGACATCTTCCCTACTGGACTCTCTGCTTCCACTCCTTCCCCAATCCCTTCTTCATATCACAGCTGCAGGGATCTTCTAAAAGCCCAAATCAGTTTCCCCGACATAAAGCCCTCCAGTGGCTTCCCCTTACCCTCAGGACCTTACCCTTACTTCCAGCCCAGCTCATCTCATTTGCTCCCCTTTCCACCTTGCTCCTGCACCTCCAGCCACTCCCGTGCATTCCTACCCCAGGGCCTTTGCACTTGCTGGTCCTTACTGGAACTTTGCCTCAGGCCCCTTGGCTCTTTTCTTGTTACTAAGTTTCTAGTTGAAACGTCACCATCTCAGGACCCCCCATCTAATAGACATCTAGTTCTCACTGGATCAGTTTTCTTTTATCTTTATTATCTTAACTGTACTTGGTGCCGATATAATCATGTGTCTTTGCTTGTTTAATGTCTTTCCTCTCCCAAGAATGTCAGCCAAGGACAGAGACTGGGTCTGTCTTCACTGTTGGCTTCTCAGCACCTTACATGGGGCCTGACGCTTCGGAGGGGCTCAGCAGGTGTGTGCCGAAGTCATCATTGGACTTCGATGTTTCAATAGGCTCATTTTAGGTGTGTTTAAGTTTTGTGCAAAGGAGCGAGTGATTGGTTTCCTAACTTTTGGAAAGTAAAGATGGTGTGAATCCAGTCATATAGGACAGTCTCCTTGATGCACCTGCGGTCAGGCTGGTGCTGTCTTGGGTCAAAAGCAAAGGAGTGGACTCAGAACCAGCCCCGAGGGGACACGTTACCCTTGGGTGCAAATAGCATAAGGATCAGAGGCTGCTCGCCACCCATACTGTGATGGAAAAGGTCACCGGCAACTGGCCTGCATGGTTTCCACATCTTGGCCATGTGGTTCTTTAATTATTTTTATTTTCATTTATTTGTTTTGAGACAAGTTCTTTCTCTGTCACCCAGGCTGGAGTGTAGTGACTCAATCATGGCTCACTGTGGCCTCGAACTCCTGGACTCAAGTGGTCCTGCCACCTCAACCTCCCAAGTAGATGGAACTACAGGTATGTGCCATCACATCTAGCTAAGGTTTTTTTATTTTTATTTTAAAAATTATTATTATTATTATTGCTGTATTGTTTGTAGAGACGAGGTTTCACCATCTTGCCAGGCTGGTCTCGAACTCCTGGGCTTAAGGGATCCACCTGCCTCAGCCTCCCAAAGTGCTACGGTTACAGGCGTGAGCCACCACTCCCAGCCTTTATTTGTATTTTTTTTTTTTTTTTTTTGTAGAGACAAGATCTCACAATATTGCCTGTCTTGTCTTGAACTCCTGGCCTCAAATGATCCTCCTGCTTCAGCCTCCTGAGTTGTTGGGATTACAGGCATGAACCACCACACCCAGCCTGGCCACATGGTTCTGTGGGTGACTTTGGTCAACCAAGACAGCAGCAATGCAAAACAAAATGAAGGTGCTCAGAGAGACACATGGGACGTGCCGAGGAGCCCTGGAGGAAGAGGAGAATAATTCTGATGGGAGAGATCTGGAAGGATGAGGCTGGAGTGAGATGGAATGGTGCAACAGCAGGCAGGGGATTGGGCTTCCTGGTACCTGGTTCGGGGAGGGGAGGCTGGGTCTTTTCTGTCAGACTCCTTTTGTTTGGAATTGATTCTGATGCTCTTAAAAGATGGTTCATCTGATCCCCTTGAAATGATCATACTGAAGTAGGCGCCAGAGGGGACCAATAGTTACCAAGAACTTACCATGTGCTGGACCTACATAAAATACTTTATCTGTGCTGTTTGACCTAATCTTCACATTGGCTGATGCCAGCCAAGTGATTGTATCCTCCTTTCAGGGATTCTGAAACAGGCCCAGAGAGGTTGTGACTTTTCTAAGCACACACAGCAAATAAATGCTGAGACTGGAATTTGAACTCAAGTCTGCCTGGTTTTGGAGCCAGTGCTTGCCGGAGACATCAAGATGTCTCTGAATTCAGGAAGGGAGGAAGGGTGATGCTGGGTGCTGTGAGAGCAGGGATAAGATTTAGGAGCAGAAGGTACAATGAAGAGGGGGTCATAGGTGGGGATTCAGAGGTGGAAGGGAAGAACATTCTGGTCCCAGAGAAGACTCCTGCCTCCAAGCTCCCAGCCCCACTTCACCCAGCCCTCTCTGCCCCTGGCCTGGAGCAGCCCCGGGTGGGGGATGTGGGGAGGAGAACTAAGCATCATGTAATTGCCCTGGCTCTTCTGTGAAATTTGTTTCGGGACACATTAGTTCCAGTGAATTTAGCCGAACAGCGGGGAGCCCTGAGAAATGATTTGCAATTAGCCGCAGCCCCCCATTGGGATGCGAGGCTTGGGCACTGAGTGGGGAATGGCCAAGGGGGTGCAGCCGCCACCCAGTGCCCGTGGAAACGCCAGCAAGCAGGCAGGAGTGGCTCAACTGGTGAGTTTCAGACCTGACATCTCTCTAAGCCTGGTGGAGGCTGACGGGGGATGAAGTAGAAACATTTGACCCCCAAACGGTCAAGGCCAAGACTTAGCCAGGCCAGAGGGGCATTCGAAATGATCAAATCCAATTCTCCTGCTTTGCAGAGGGGATGCAGGAGGTGGGCATTGCACATGTTCGCCTCTGTGGGGATGGCTCCTTGGAGCATCTCCTTGTAATCACTGTGCCCCTCTGTGTCCCAGCACTGTGCCGGGTATTTCTCTAATTATAAATCTTCCCCAACTCTCATGGAAGCAGGGAGATGATGCCCATTTTGCGGGGAGGGAAATGGATGCCCAGAGAGGTGAAGGGGCTCTTGCCAGGTTAGCTGGAATGTGGCAGGAGGAGGACTTGAACCCAGGTCTCTTGGACTCTCTGCGTCGTTACACCTGCTTCCTATCACGGCCTCTAAGGGGAGGCAGAATGGCAGTCATTAGGGCCCTGAAGCCAGGCACACCTGGCACAAGTCCCAGCTCTGCCACTTTCTGGCCTTGTTGCCTTGCACAGGTCACTTCTGCTCTCTGAGACTCAGTTTCCTCATCTGAAAAATAAGAATGCGCTACCCATGTGATAGTGTATCTTCTAGGATTAAATGAGAATATAAAGTGTTATGGCAGTGGGAAGAGCTCAATCAGTAACAGCCATTACTATTACTGTCGTTGATTGATTGATTAGAGACAGGGTCTCACCCTGTCACCCAATCTAGAGGACAGTGGTGCAATCATATCTCATTGCAGACTTAAACTTCTGGGCCCAAAGGATCTTCCTGCTTCAGTCTCCTGAGTAGCCAGGACCATAGGTGTGCCCCACCATGCCTGGCTGATTTTTAAAACATTATTTTGTAGAGATGGGGTCTCACTATGTTGCCCAGGCTAGTCTCTAACTCCTGGCCTCTAGTGATCCTCCTGCTTCTGCCTCCTTAATTGCTGGGATTACAGGCTGGGATTACCCCATGCCCACCCATTATTGCTATTGTTATTATTGCATCCTGATCAAACTTAACTGTAGAGGGGAGAAGGGAATGGAGCAAGATCCCATGTTCCCAGGAGGTGGCTGCTTGCCCACATACATAGCCTTCCCAGCTCAGTCAGTACCCTCTGTCCTATTCATTGGGTGGGCATGGAGATGATCAAGATATAGTCCTGGCCTCACACAAATGCTTCCGGAGTGAGCTGAGCAGTTGCAGCTGTGGGCCTTCACAGCACACAGAGGTCTTGTTACTGGGTAGTTAGGGAGGGCACCTGAGGGGAGGTGACTTTGTCCCAGTATGATCCCTATTATATTGGTGGATCCCCATTGTACAACCCCAGGGGGCGCCCTTCACATTGTGTCTGATGCCAAGCAACACAGTGACTGGGATTTTGATAAAAATGGCAGACACTTGCCATATGCCAGACACTATTCTAAGCACCTTACAAATTTTATTAGCTAATTTACTCCTCACAGTAATATTACCAGATAGGCCCTATTATAATTCTACTTTTCAATGAGGAAGAAAATAAAGCAAAGAAGGCTTTTACGCCTTCCTTCTCCCTGGTCACACAGCAAAAGGCATTGCTGAGACTCAACCCAGGCTAGCTGGTTCTAGAACCACCCTAACCACTACACTACCCTGCCTGCTTCCCCAGGGCCCTTTTTCCCTCCTGCTGGTCACTTGCCATACTTTGTCCTCCCCATGAATAAAGGAGGCAGGACAAGAATGTCAGTCTGGGCGTGGCTCTCGTCTGTAATCCCAACACTTTGGGAGGCCGAGGTAGGCGGATCACTTGAGGTCAGGAGTTTGAGACCAGCCTGACCAACATGGTGAAATCGCGTCTCTACTAAACATACAAAAATTAGCTGGGCATGGTGGTGCGCACCTGTAATCCCAGCTACTCGAGAGGCTGAGGCAAGAGAGTCGCTTGAATCTAGGAGGTGGAGGTTGCAATGAGCCGAGATTGTGCCTCTGCACTCCTGCCTGGGTGACAGAGCAAGACTGCACCCCCCCCAAAAAAAAGTTTATTTGTCACTCAGTTCAAGAGGAAAGAGCTAGACAGATGAGTCTTCATGGCATGCAGATGTCTCTGTGGGCTCGGGTGGTCAGGGAGGACTTCTAGGAGGAGGTGGAATCATCCCTGTTACGGTGGAGGGCTTCACACTGCACAGCTCCATGGGGCTTTCACCTCCCTCCATGGAGGCCAGAGAGGTAGATCTCATCTCTCTCAGGTCTACAGAGGAGGAAACTGAGGACCAATTGCCCAATGTCATGCAGCTAAAATGTAGGTTGACCAGCCCTCCTGACTTGCCTGGGGCTGTCTGGGTTTAGCACTGAAATTCCCACATCCTAGGAAATCCTTCAGTCCCTGGCAAACTGGGCTGGTTATTCACCTCATTTTTAGGGACAGGGCTGGGATTTGAACCCAAGACTGGCCGACCCCCACATCCCCTTGTCCCTCTGCACCATCCTCTGTACCATTCTTTTTGAATTTGCTCCTTGTTCCTCTTCTGAATTTATCAGCTCTGGCTCCCTTGGTCCTCTGAGAACCGCCCTGTCCCACGCCTTCTGTGGATCTCCCCAGTGCCCGGGGCTGTGCTTTCTCTCCCTCCAGTGCCTTATCTTCCCTTGTCTTCTTGTGGAAGAAGAGATAAAAGTAATTCTTATGGCCGCTTCTCCACTGGCGACGGCCAGCCCCGTCCCCCTCCTGCTGCATTTCCCTGGTCCGGCCAGATAAAGGGTTAGGCCTAAGCACATGTCATTTTCTTTGTGTGAAATCAATATTCAGCAAAGTTTATCTGCCCGACATAGCAGGAAGTGCTAATTTCATCCGCGTCAATTATTTTGATGAATGTTCATAATGCCCGGGGTGTGAGTAGAAGATAAAAGAATTACCGGAATAACGCATACGTACTCCTTGCACACACACACATGCTTGCCCACGAGTTCACACTGGGGCACACACAGACCTGACCAGGGGAAGGTGTTGACTGACAGCTGCCCTGTCCTCAGCTGCTGATGGTTCAAAACATCTCCGAGAGAGGGATCAGGAGAGGGGATTCGTGCGAGAGTGTTATCAGTCCGTGATTTTTAGGATAGAATAGAGGTTCTCAACTAGGGGGCGATTTTGACCCCCAGGGGACTTTTGGCAATGTCTGGAGCCATTTTTCGTTGGGGAGGGGAGATGCTACTGGCATCTGGTGGGTAGAGGCCAGGGTTGCTGCTAAACATCCTGTAATGCCCGGTACAGCCTGAAAACAAAGAATTATCTAGCCCACACTTCAGAGGTGTTGAGGCTAAGCGATTAGAATGGAGTTTTAAAAAATTTTACCTTTAAAGCATTTCTCTGTAAATGTATGTTTCTAATTTCTAGCAGTACTGGCAAGAAAATATCTGTGGGTTTGCACATATAGTTCTAAGATAGGATGAAGAAACAAGAAATCAGATGCTAAATACAAGTAGAGAAATATTTTTACTTAGGTAATTCCACCTCCTGGTGATTCCCTGTCAAATTTAAAAAGATATGGTAGAATAAAGACAAATCTGAGTTTTAAAAACTGACCTGGTAGAAATTCTCATGGGCTATAAGCCATGGGCCAAGCCATAGTCAACAGAATAGGAATGCTAAGAATGAATTCTGGAGGGTCTGAGAGTCTCTCTTGGATGTGTGTGTGTGAAGCTCTGCTGGTGAGGGGACCAAGACCCTTGGTCTGCCCCTGGCATCCTGCCATGTGTGAGTGGAGGCAAACATCACCCCACACATATTTGTCATTGCAGGACATGTACACAGACAGGAGGACCCCTGTCTTCTACTTAGAAGCAGCTAAATTTGAGCATCTTATTGGACAGCACGTCTTAAACTCTAACGTGCTCGGAGATCACCTGGAAATCTTATCAAAATGCGAAGTCTGATTCAGCAGGTCTGGGGTGGGGTCAGAGATGTTGCATTTTTGACCAGTTTAGTGCAGGAAGCCAAATGCTTTTTCTATAATTCTGGTCTAAACTACATGTCATAGATGAGGTGCTACAGGCTATGTGGTGCTGGGATTTTTCTACCTTTCTTCATGTCAGCCTCCAGAACCTGTGAAAAACTCCTCGCCTTCTAACAAAAGTCAGCAGCACATATAAATATATATATATTTTAAACAAATATATCTGAAGATGCCCCTTCTAGGATGAAATGCTGCGTGTCGATCACATAATATATGATGTTGTGAGCAGATGTCATGATATTATATGATAAAATATTATGAGCAGATGATATGCTATTTATTATAAGCAGGTGATATATGATGCCATATTACGGTTATGGATGATGATGTATTGTGTATCCTGGCATATGTGGGAGATTATGTATTCACATGCTCTGGCACAAAGAGTCTGATTTAAGAACTTCCTTCAACTCACCTACCTCTGGCTCTGCCAATCAAAGTCTCTCTGCTGAGTGGGACAGAGGATCAAAACTCGTCAATCCTTAGGACTAAGCCATGTGTGGATTTGAGATTTCTGGGGATTTTAGGCCCATAGGCCACGAATTCTGAATATTCTGCAACCTGCTCAGGGCTTTAGGTCTGCAGGAGCTGGTTCTCAGATCCATTTGTAGCATGAATAATATTAAGAATAAAATTTCTGCAAGCCAATGGCCGGTCTAAGGCATGTAAAGAAAAAGCTGGATATACTCATGATCTTGAAACTAAATTATAATAAGCAAAAATGGAATCAAGAGGGAATATCTGAAAGTAATAACAGGAACCCTTCAGAGTTCATTTCATCAAAGCAACCATCAGGTGAATACCAATGCAAATACTCTGTAGATAAACAATCACTCCTTGCCAATTTGGAGGGAAGGAGAGAGCAAAGAGGAGTTTGAATGAATAGCAGGTCTGAAAACTAAATATCCTCCAATCAATAAAAATCCATTTCCCGCACATGAATTTCTAAGTTCTTGCATTTTTAAATGCAGAGATGAAATTCTTGCATTTTTAAATGCAGAGATGAAATTCACTGGTAATTAACAATTACAGAGGCAATAAGGGGCAGTGCCTTGGGGTGCAGACTCCGGAGGCAGCCGGCCTAGGTTGAAGTCCAGGTTCTACCATTTCCTGAGTGGGTGACCTCAGGGAGGTTGCAGAACCCTTTGTGCCTCTATTTGCTTGCCTGTAAAATGGGCCTAATGGCAACTCTTGTCTCAGGAGGTGGTTATGGGGATTTAAGAGACACAAAGTGCTTGGGGCAGTGCCTGGCATCCAGGAAGCACTCAGCAAATGCCCAATTTTTATGTTATTACCAATGAACCTATCTACCCAGCAATGAAAGTGCTGCACTCCTTAGACAGTTCCTCTGCTGAAGAAGCCGAAATGTGCTCCCTGAAATCTAGCTTCAACATCAAAAGTGTGCCCAGCGCACTGCTGTTGTCGGTGGAGTGGAGGTGGACCTTCCCCCAGTGGAAGTGGCATTATTGTCAACGGTCAACTGAATGGAGGCTTTGGTGACTTCAGGGTCAGTGAAACACTGAAAATTTGTGTTGATAATGACTTGATATTAGTTACACTCCCGATGCATGAAGTCGCTATTAAAAAGAAAATAATAACCCAAGGAACTTAGGAGAAAGGGCTAAGCCACAAGCCATAAGCTTTGGAGAAAGGGCTCTCTTACTGATTCTCACTAAAGTGGATATGGCTACATCTGATGACCCAAAAGAGTGATCTCTTTTCATCCCCAAGCTCTCTGTCCACCTTGTTCCACTTCCCCTGAGGCTCAGCCCCATAGGTGGCTTGGTTTTCATCCAAAGCAGGATTGTTCAACCTTGGAACCATTGGTCTTTTGGGTCAGGTGATTCTTTGTCATAGAGGTGCTGTCCTGTGCATTTTAGGATGTTTAGCAGCACCTCTGATCTCTACCCACCAGATGCCAGGAGTGTCATCTCCTGTGTTGTGATACCCAAAACTGTCACCAGACATTGTCAAATGCTCCCTGAGGAGGTAAAACCATTCCCAGTTGAGAACCACTGATCTAACAACTCTCAGGGTCCTCAGGGTGCCTGCCTACTGTCTTTATGGGGACCAACTGTACCCTTTCTTTGCAGGCTGAGGCAGCTAGCTTTCTCGAATGCTATTCAAAAGACAGGCAGATTCATAGGCTAGGTTGTCACCCAAGCAATTGGAATGGGAGGTTCTTCACACAGCACTCTCAGTCTTTGATGAGTCAGCTAGATGGTAAAGGAAACAGAGAGGATGATCTCAATAAGACAATAAAGGTAAATGAAGAGAGGCAGAAGGAGAAAGTGTGGTGGAGAGAGGGTGGATTTTGGAGACAGACCTCTTGGGCTCAAATCCTGGCTGTATAAACCTTATTATTTAAGGTTTCCAGGCCTGAGTTTCCCTATTCATATGGCGAGGATACAGGTGTCAGTGAGTTCTCTGGAGATAAGTGAGATGATGTCTATAAGTTGTATACTGCAGCGTCTGGTCCTTCTCAAATATTCAGTACTAAGAAGCTATTGTTAGTAGCTTTATCAATACATATGCATGCCTCTGTATCCTACAGACATTTGTGATTATGTAATTGTTTATATAGTTTTTATTTTATGCCCGTCTTTCCACTAGAACATAAGCACATAAAGGCAGGAGCCAGAATGGACTTTTCCACCGCGGTATCCCTAGTCCTAGCACATATTTGCTGCTCTGTGTTTGCCGAATATTGAATACACTTTCAGATGTGCCCTATATCCTAAGGGAACTCTGATTCTGCAAGTAGTTGAGTTTCTATTCCTATGTCAGGGCAGTTAGCTGGAGGTATCTACAGTGGAAATACCATCAGTTGCCCTTGTGAGCACACCCTATCTGCCAGACTCTGTATGTAGTACTCATATTGGTTATTTATTGCTGTGTAAAAAATTACTGTAAACTTACTGGCTTATATTGACACATATGTATTATCTCACAATTCTGGGGGTCAGGGGTCTGGGCATGGCTTCGCTGGGCCGGGGTCTCCCACAAGTCTGCAGTCAGGGTGCCAGTGGGTACTGAGATCTCCTCTGGAGACTCAACTGGGGAAAGATCTTCCAAGCTCACGTGGTTGTTAGCAGGATCCGATTCCTCGTGGGCTGTTGGACTAAGGTCCTCAGGGGTGCTGCCCTCTGTTCCTTGCCGTGTGGGCCTCTCCATAGGACATCATATAACGTCAAAGCCCATGAGAGAAACACTCAGCTAGGAGGACAGAAGTTAGAATCATGGAAATGATATCCCGTCACCTTTGTTGTATTTATTGGTTTGAAGTGAGTCCCAGGTCTTGCCCACACTCGGCGGGGAGTGGGGAGGGGGAGCATTACACAAGGGTGTGGACAGTAGGAGGTGGGATCACTGGGGGATGTCTTAGAGCAGGGATGTCCAATCTTTTGGCTTCCCAGGGACACACTGGAAGAAGAAGAATTATCTTGGGTCACACATAAAATAAACACTAATGATAGGTGATGAGCTAAAAAAAAAGTCACAAAAAAACTCATAATGTTTTAAGAAACTACAAATTTACTTTGGGCTGCATTCAAAGCCATCCTGGGCCACATGTGGCCTGTGAGCCATGGGTTGGACAAACTTGTCTTAGAGTCTGGCTACCATAGTCCCTTATAAATATTACCTTGTTAAATCCTCACCACAACCCCATGGGATAGGTTTTTGTTGTTGTTGTTGTTGTTTTGTTTTGAGATGGAGTCTCGCCCTGTTACCCAGGCTAGAGTGCAATGTGCAATCTCAGCTCACTGCAGTCTCTACCTCCCAGGTTCAAGCAATTCTCCTGCCTCAGCCCCCTGAGTAGCTGGGATTACAGGCATGCACCACCATGCCCAGCTAATTTTTGTATTTTTAGTAGAGATGAGGTTTCACCATGCTGGCCAGGCTGGTCTTGAACTCCCGACCTCAAGTGATCTGCCTGTCTTGACCTCAAAAAGTGCTGGGATTACAAGTGTGAGCCACTGCCCCTGGCCTTGGACAGGTCTTATTCCCATTTTACAGATATGAAAAGAGGAAAGTCATGGGTGTCACAATGACATTGTGACTCAGTCAACAATGACCAAGGTAGACAGTGTTGTCACTGTGGTACCTATGGTATTGGACAGAGTCCACATTGCTGCGGCCACTCCGATGTGCTGTGATTTTCAGCTTAATCCAACTTGAGGTGTTATATGACTGAGTTCCTGCAGAATATCATAGGCTCCAGGAGACAAAAAGCTTAAAGGATACAGCTAGTTTAAGCATGGCCAAAACTGGGAGTTCAGGTCCCCTTTGAGAGGACCTTGTCTCTGTCAACTCCACAGGATGCCTGGTAGAGTTGGGACATCTAAGATGTCATCACCACTCACATGGCACCTCAGCAAGGATATTTTTCATGGCAGGGTTGGCTGCAACTGTTTGGGGTCACATGTCTGGGGCTCAATTCTTGACCTTGGCTAAATTTCTTGGTCTTCCTCTATGACATCTCAGGTTCTCTTTCTCCGCACATAACCTCTCCATATAGTCTTTCTAGCAATGTAGCCAGACTTCTTACAAAACAGCTCCAAGAGGGGACATTGCAAGTCGCAAAGAAGGAAGCTGGAGATCTCTGAAGGCCCAACCTTGGAAGTCACACAGCATCACTTCTAGCACATTTTGTTGGTTAAAGTGAGTCATGGGGCCAGCTCAGATTCTGTATAGGAGGGAACTGGACAAATGCATGGCTACCAGGATACCTGGCCCACAGGGGACTGTGTAGGAAGAGTTAATGTAGCAGGTCTGATTATAGGGCTGGTCCTTGGCTGGCATCTGGGAACTTGGCTGTTGGAATGTTCCCTATGCTATAAGGTTGTTTTGCCAAGCCGCAGACACCAATGCCAGCTTTCTTTCTGAGAATCTGGAGTTCTGAGTATTGTGGCTGTCTACATGATGAGCCCCCAATAAAAACATGAGTTTTGAGTCTCAGATGGACTTCTCTGGGCAGAAACATTGCACATGTGTTGCCTCATCTTGCTGCTGGGTAAAGGAGCACTCTCAATGTCCCTTCCTGGGGAGGGAGGGAAAGAGCATCAGAAGCCTGAGTGTGGAGCCCTCCAGATGTTACCTGATGTGCCTTTCTCTCTTGCTGATCTTGCCACTGTAATAAACTACAGATGTAAGTATAACAACCTCTGTGAGTCCTAGCTAGTCATTGAATGTATGGATGATCTCAGAGACCCTTGAAACAGGGACCAACTCTCAGAAACAAGCTACCACAAATGGGTGCTACCAAGGTCCATAATGGGAATCAGGATTCCCTTTGGAGGCCAGATGCCAATATCAGGTACTGCTTAGGTCTCTGACCTACCCCACCCAACTTCCTGGAAAATGAGAGTCTAAGAGGTTTGATGAAAAGGAAGAATATGAGTACTTCTGGATACTCCCCCATAGGGGGCATTCTGCCTACCCATGGTTGAGGGCAGCATCATTACAAAGGTGGTACCAAAACTTGAGTTGCCTCCAACCCTGCAATCTAATCACAGTGCAGTTGGTCATGGTAGTATTATTGACATGAGCAAAAAATAGAAAACAGCTTAATGTCCAACAGTAGAAGGCTGGTTAAGTAAATTATGGTACATCCATCAGATCTGGTCACTGAAGTGAGGTTTATGGAGAGTTAATGGCAGGGATGTGCTTATGATACATTACTAAGTTTAAAACAATTAAATAATTGCTTAAATGTGATATTATCACCATGGATCTCTGCTGATGTCGTTCTAATTAATTAATTATAATTACCTCTTTCCTACCAGGCTGTGAGCTTTTTCAAGTGGAGATTTTGATTTGCATTTTGTGTTAATGGCAAACATTTATTGGGCACTCACTATGTGGGTGGCAGGTACTCTGTTAAGTGTTTTACATGGTTTAATCCTCATAAAAGCTGTGGTAGAGTGACTGCATCAATGGCCCATTCCCTGTATCCCCCTACTTTGAAATGTGACTTTGTAATTCCTCCCCTCAAGGGTTGGAGCTGGTTTCCCTTCCCCTGGAGGCTGAGCTGGCCTTGTGACTTGTTTTGACCAATAGAATGAGGCAGAAATGATGACATGCTAGTTCTGAGCCCAGACCTCACAAGAGACCATCTAACACTTCTGCTCTCTCTTGGAGCCCTGTCTCTGAAATGAGAACAACCCTTGTCTAGCCTCCTGGAAAATGAGAGACCATGTGAAGCAGAACAGTCATACCAGCTGAGTCAGCTCCCAGCCAAGCCACCAGCTGATTTTAGAGCTGCTCAACTGACAGTAGACTTAAGGACCATGATAAATGGTGATTGTTGTAAGCAATTGAATTTTTTTTTGAGGGGGAGGGGGTGTTGGGGTTTGTTACACAGCAATAGCTAACTGATACAATCGTCCTAGGAGGTAGGCTCTACTATCCACATACCAATCTTATGAATGAGGAAAGTTTCAGAGGCATTAACTAATTTGCCTAAGGCCGTGAAGCTAATTAATGCTGGAGTGAGGATTTAAGCTTAAGAAGGCCAACTCCAAAGTCCTAGCTCTTACCTTCTACACATACTGCCTCTGTATTTCTATGACAGCACAGGACTTGGCATGTAGTAGATGCTCAGTTATTGTTACTTGAATGAATGTTTTACTATTCATTCTATATTTTAAGCAGATCTTTACCAAAGTATTAACAATGGAAAGCACTGAGTGGAGGAATCATGGATTTAAAAAAAATTAACTTATTTATGTATTTGCTTTAAAACGAAAACCCACAAAAATATTATTTACAAAAAAAAAAAATACACAGAGATCAGAAGAGTGGAGGACATGGCTGGTTTTGGGTAGGTCCAGAACTGATAATTTCTTCTACAATGTTGTCAAAGCCAGGTGGCAAGTCTTACTTTTCTGGAGTCTTCCCAGTGCTCTGCTGGTCTCACGCAAAGGCCAGATTCCCACCCCAGCCTCTCAAATTCTCTGCTCGAGGGAGCAGAAACCACCACGCTATTTCCTCACAGATCCAAGAGCATCCTGAGAAATCCAAACACCAGGGCGTATTTTTCCTATTAGTTTTTGTTGCTCTATTTTTTCAAATAAGGGAATAGCAAATGTCATATAAATTACACAATTTAGTACAAAATGTAGTTTAGCCCCAAAACAACAGCTGACAAAAAGAAAAAGAAACTCAGCAGTCTACTGAAGAACAATTTCATTTAGTAGATAATTTAGAATCACTAAGTATTAGTTTTCTTAAAATCAAGAAATGCTAACAGTATTTCAAGGATCTTATTGCTGTTACTAACTGGGAAAGTCTTTGCATAATTAGCAATGTGGCTCTTTGCGAGAGCAACATGTCCCTTTTATGTGGAAAGATGGGAATGAATTATCTGTGGTGTCTTGTGCATGTTTATGTAGGCTTTTATAAGTGTCACCACTGATACATTCCTGGACTTGAGCCAGACCATGTAATGTTTGGCAGTCTTTTGGTGTGGGCAGGAAGGAAGAAGTTTGGTGAATGGCTGGAATTATTTCTGCAATTCTTGGTATTGGCAAGGGAGGTCTGAGTCCTTAGTTTCCCAACTGAGACTCGTGTCTGGACAATGTGCTGAATCATGATCTGGGTAGGAGTTGAAGTTCTAGGGGCAGAGGAAGGTTAATAGCCTTATTGGGTCCAGAGCTGATTACTCAGCAGTAGTGTGAGGTGCAGGCATCAATTTAGGAGATAGTCTGAATTCTTCTTCTTGTATGCAGCCTTGGGAAAGGACTTACTGGATTGTATTAGTCAGTAGAGGCTAGGTCATGCTGCATAGCAAACAGTCCAAAAAAAAATCTCATGGTTTAAAACAAAGACGGTTAATTTCTTGCTCATCTCACTTGTCCAGTTCTAATCTGTAGGTGCAACACTGCTCATTGAAGTCACTCAGGAACCCAGCTAGAGGAGCAGTCATTATTTTTAGGACACTGCTATCTCAACATACGTTTCCATAATCCATGCAGCAGAGAAAGAGAGTGCTGGAGAATCAAGTACAAGCAACTAAATGTTTGATCAAGAAGCAACACAGTTACTCTTGTTCAAATTTAATTTGGCCAAACAGTCACATCATCACATCTAATTTCAAGGGAAAGAAGACTTGTAACCCACTTGTACCTGGCAGTAGAGCCCTAGCTATTGATGAACATTAATGATGTCTACCACATAGATCTGAGAAATTGGGTGCCCAGGAGTGGCTACCTCTAGATATGAACCTTATTAGTTATTAGCAGCAGCATTCCCACCACTTATTATTTTTGTACCTCTTTATATTCTACAAAGGGTATCTACAAACAGCTTACTTGATCCTTTCAATAATAGTAACTGACATATATTTTTAAACCAGAAACAAGGTAGCTACCAGGCACTTTGCATATGTTGTCTCACCTAATTCTATGAGCACCGTATTACTATAAAGCCCCATTTTACAGACAGAGCAACTGAGGCTCAGAGAGGTTAAATGACTTGCCCAGCGTTACACAGCAGTAAGCAGCCATGCTTCCAATTCTAGCTGTGTTTTTCTCTTAAGGAGGGAAAAAAGGGGTTGACAAGTGACCGAGATGGTTGATTATGTGACACTAGTCACTTAAATTAGCCAGGAAACCTCCTCTTTGAATGATCAAGTAGACTCAGTGATCGTTTTAGGCAAAATCTCTGATTTCCAAGTTCTCTATTTTCTCCCCTTCCACCAGCTGTATCTTGATCTGTCTTGAAGACAGGCATCAATGAACAGAGCAGGGGTGGGTTGGTTTGTGGGGTGCAGTGTGGTGGGGAGGGGAAAGAGGCTTTGCAATGGTGCTGAGCAGTGCCCGTCTCAGGGACACAATCAGCAAGTGTCCAAAGGTGGGAGGGGCTTCTTAGCAAGCTTAGTGTGATCGGGGGTGATGCCCCATCTGTCTCATTGGGGTCTCAGCCCATCTGTTTTCCTGCTGTCTCCAGGGGCTACTGACCTGACCCCTTTCACCAGCACTTAGAGGAAGAAGTTTTGAAACATGCTTGTGTCAGTGAGCCCCCCAAGACCGTGAATCAGAAGGCAACGTTTTAGAGCAGCATTGTTCGGTCGAACTTTCTGCCACCGTGGAAATGTGCTTCTGCACTGTCCCAGTACGGAAGGCAGTTGTCACATGTCTTGAAATGTGGTTAGTGGGAATGAAGAACTGGGTTTGTCATGTTATTAAATTTACATTAATTTAAACATAAATAGGCACACGTGGCTGTGGTTACCCTATTGGGTAGCGTAGGCTTAGGAAGCACTTCCTAAAGAAGGAGACATACCTTTAAGTAATTCACAGAGAACAGTTTTTTGTTTGTTTGTTTTGTTTTTTTTGAGATGGAGTCTCGCTCTGCAGCCCAGGCTGGAGTGCAGTGGCGTGATCTTGGCTCACTACAAGCCCCGCCTCCCAGGTTCAAGTGATTTTCCTGCCTCAGCCTCCTGAGGAGCTGGGATTACAGGCATGCGCCACCACACTCAGTTAATTTTCTGTATTTTTAATAAAAACGAGGTTTCGTCATGTTGGCCAGGTGGATCTTGAATTCGTGACCTCAAGTGATCCACCCGCCTCGGCCTCCCAAGTGCTGGGATTACAGGTCTGGCCACTGTGCCTGGCCAGACAACAGTTTTAAGTAACTTAGAATTACATGATGAGAAGTTATTCTTTCTGTTGTCTTCTTCCAACTTTGGGATTCCAGCCAGGAGTAAGTCTTCTTTGTTGCTGATAGGTCTTTGACGCTTTTCTAATGATTGCTCACTTCCCTTTTCAACAAAGAGGGCAAAAGCAGGCCTGGGGCCTTCCACAGGTAAATGCATTTGGCTTACATTTAATAGCATCGTTTTATTTTTACTTGTATTTATTTGTATGGCTACCACCAATTTGTGGCAAGAGAAACAGATTTTCCATTTATGGTAGTGATACAGAGTTTCATTTTAAAAGAAAAATTTAAAAGTAGAAAAAATGATTTCACTTAAATAAAAATATTGAATTGGTGGGACAGTGAACATATGGAATATAGATATGAAATGGATTATGATGGTGGTATACTAATGGCCAGGTTTCTTCCTAAGTTAACGTTATTTTTTAAAAATAAACTTTATATTTTGGAATAACTTTAGATGTACAGAAAAGTTGCAAAGCTAGTACAGAGACTTGTCATATATCCTTCGTCCAGATCTCTGCTGAAGTGATCATTTTACATAAGTCTAGCATATGTGCTGAAAGTGAGAAATTAACATTGATGCAACACCATGAACTAAACTCTAGACTTTATTTGGATTTCACCGGTATTTCCACTCATGTCCTTTTTCTGTACCAGGGTCCGTTCCAGGCTATCACATTGCATGATCTAAGCCAATCTCTTCCCACCTTTCAACTGTCAGGATGCTAGGCTTGTCTGGAAGAAGATGCTGGAACCAGCCCAGACTCTTCCCAGAATAGTCCTGCAGCCCCAACCTGAACATTCTCACAGCGGATTTCATGGCACAACACAGGTTCATGACCCCTGAATCCTGCAAATGAAAACACTTGCCTTTGTTTTTCACCCCTAGGTTGCAGCTTGGCCTGCTATCTACCGTTTTGACTTGGGGTCGTTAGCTTGGTTTACTCTTCTTTTTTTTTTTTTTCTTTGGGAGCCATTGATTTCATGGGTCCCAACAATAAAACTTCATAATGATCTTTCTCGTATTTCACTTCAGTAGATTCAGCTGAAAGACTTGAAGGAGAACTCTAGGAGCCTTTTGGTTTCAGTGAGGGAGAGAGTTCTGTGGGAAGTGGTGAGGAAGCTTTTCAGGGAGGAATTAGAAGACAGAAGCTGGCCGGGCGCGGTGGCTCAAGCCTGTAATCCCAGCACTTTGGGAGGCCGAGACGGGCGGATCACGAGGTCAGGAGATCGAGACCATCCTGGCTAACACGGTGAAACCCCGTCTCTACTAAAAAAAATACAAAAAATTAGCCGGGCGAGATGGCGGGCGCCTGTAGTCCCAGCTACTCGGGAGGCTGAGGCGAGAGAATGGCGTAAACCCGGGAGGCGGAGCTTGCAGTGAGCTGAGATTCGGCCACTGCACTCCAGCCTGGGCGACAGAGCGAGACTCCGTCTCAACAAAAAAAAAAAAAAAAAAAAAAAAAAGAAGACAGAAGCTAAGAGAGTTTTCCTGGAAGTGAGGGAGAGTCTTATGATGGAAATCTTTAGATTATACAGTATTCCATCCCCACCTGATGGCCATCGTAAACTCTCTGCTTGAGGCCAGGGGTGATGTTCCACATCCTATAATGCAACGGGGAGGTCACTCCTTCCAAGTCAACTCTTCTCATCTTTGAACAGCTCTGGATTGGATTCACAGATTTTCCCCATTTCTCTGTGTCATTCACTTGTTGATCCTCTTCCAAGTGACAACCTTTTCTCTCTTTCATGGCCAATATACATTCTCCAAGAGCCTTTTCATTTCTAGGTAAGGCTGCTCTTCCCAGAACAATCTCAAATTTATAAGGATAAAACAGGATATTTTGAGTGTGGGGCTGACCAGTTCAGAGTACAGCAGTAGTTTTAAATGGAGGGAGATTTTGCCCCCGGGCAACATTTGGCAATATCTGGAGACAATTATTTTGGATTATCACTCCGTGTGTGTGTGCGCGTGCACATGCGCTACTGGCATCTGGTGGGTAGAGGCCAGGGGTGATGCTCCACATCCTATAATGCTCAGATGCCCCCTACAACAAAGAATCATCGTGCTTGAAATGGCAATAGTGCCAAGGTTGGGAATCCCGGAGTAGAGAATTTCAGTCTCTTTCTCTCTCTCTCTTTTTTTGAGACAGGGTCTTGCTCTGTTGCTCAGACTGGAGTGCAGTGGTGCAAACCATGACTCACGGCAACCTCTACCTTCTGGACTCAAGTGATCCTCCTGTCTCAGCTTCCTGAGTAGCTGGAACTACAGGCAGGCACCACCACGTTTGGCTAATTTTTGTATTTTTTTTTTTTTTGGTAGAGATGGAGTTTCATCATGTTGCTCAGGCTGATCTCGAACTTCTGGGCTCAAGCAATCTGCCTGCCTCGGCCTCCCAAAGTGCTGGGATTACAGGCTTGAGCCACTATGCCCAGCCTCCAGTCTCTTCTTTTATGACTCCATTAAAGCAGCCAAGGATGGGATTAGCCTTGCAGTCACTCCGTTGATTTGGAGTAAGTATACTCCAAAAATCCTTTGGTCTCTGTCTGCCATAGGCTAGGACTATGAAACATCTTCTCCACCCCAAACCTGAGTAAGTCTAAGGGAGAAGAGAGTCTTGTCCAAGGTCCAAAATATTCTCCAAATGTGAATGTGCCCTCTGCTCCATCTCTCCTGTCACCCCCCAACACGAGCCACCATCTCTGCCCTGAGTTACTGGAACATTGCCCAAGCGAATGACTGCATAGCACTTATTAATAACACATGTGCCCTTATGCCCTAGTTGTTTACATATATGGACTATTTTAAGCTTCATTATGGCCCTACAAGGCGGGTATGATTGTCATTATATCCATCTTTTAGATGAGGAAACTGAGTCCCCAGGTGGCCAGATAATTTGTCTGAGTTCACACGAATGGGAGTTGGAGAAGTGGGGTCTTCCATGCCAGCCCATCCGGCCCCCCAAGTCTGTGCTCCTGAGGCCCTGCCAAGCACGTGGCCTCTTCTTTCCTCTGCAGTGGGAACTGTGATGAGGAGCTTTGTCAAACTGGAAGTGCAGAAGTCACCACTGGAGGGCTTTATGCAGGTGGAAGTGATGTAAACAGGATCCCATTTGCACGTTTACAAGGTCACACAGGTGCTGGGTAGAGAATGGGTTACTTAAGTTAGTTGGAAAACCTCCGATTTGAATGATCAATACACTCAGTGATCGCTTTGGGCAAAATCTGTGCTTTCCAAGTTCTCTTTATTTTCCCACTTGGCTCTGCAACCTGACCTCCTGAGGCCTCCCCTTGGCACCCACGCTTTGTCATACTTCTCACACACATCCAGCACCCCTCCTCCTTCAGGTCTTTGCTCAGGCTGACCCCTCCTCCTGGAGAGCCTTAGGGTTCCAGCTCAGGGACACTTCCTCAGGGATGCCCACCCGGATTACTCCTTCCCCACAGGCAGACCTCACTCCCCAGTACTCACCCCTCATTAGCCTCAGCCACACACCCTGTTTATGTCCATTATCGCGATGTCACAGTCTGTCACCATTTTTATTGATTGACTTCCCTGCTGTGGTTTGTCTCCCTGGCTCTGTGAGCTCCGAGAGGAAAGGGAGGGAGCTTACTCACCGATGTTTCTAATCCCGAGCACCCAGCACAATGCTCTGGGGCATGCAGTAAAAATAATAATAATAAATAATAGAGTAGCCATTGCTATTGCTCGTTTCCATTTTATAGATTGGAAAGTCAAGATTTAGAGAGTTTAAGTAACTACCCTAATCACACATACCGTGTGTGTGTGTGTGTGTGCGTGTGTGTGTGTGTGTCTCACAGGGGACAGGGCATCAACCCAGGCAGTCTGAAATGGGCATCCAGACTCCACCCTCACACCATCTCACCTCGCCCTGGACCTCCTGACTGCACCTCGTCTCTCTAATGCATCAGAAAAGCCCTGGCTAGGAAGAGACCAGGGGCAGAGCAGAAAGAGAGAAATGAACAAGAGAGAGTTAAGGAAGGACCTGAGAAAAAGAGGCCGAGTTGGGAGCGTGGAGAGGAGATTGTGGGAGGGGATATGTAGAGGAGAGATTTTTCCCATCAATTAACACAGCCTTCATAGAAACAGAAAGTATTCCTGGCAGTCTTGCCCTCTTAATACATCATATCTCTAATCCCCGGAGCCCTCTGACCTTACCCATAATCCCTTCTCTTTTGTTCTGCTGCCTAAAACCTTCCTACCCTGAACCGAGTATTACATCCCTGGTGAGGTCTGAGCAGAAGAAAGAAGGTGGCAGGGAGCAGGACTGGGGGTTGGGGAAAGTGGAAGAATACACATCCTCCTAAGTGTTTGACCAACAAAATCGAGCCAAATTCCCCAGCCCAAGCAGTAAACTGTTCCTCCGAAAGGCCCGGGAGCCTCACCCTGTCTCTTTGGAGCCTCCGCGGCCCCCCTCCCCTTCCCTCCTGGCTCCCCTGCCGTAGCTGAGACACAAAGCTGGGCCCTGGATTATCTTAATTTCCATATGGAGAGCTGTGTAAGCCAGTTCAATGCATGGCCAGTCATTTTGTTCACAACTTTGCAGCAAGCAGGAGCAAAAGCCGCTGGGAAATTAGCCATTCATCCTATCTCACCTTGTGTGTGCATGCATAGATCAGTAAATACAGAGGCACGGGGAAACCGAGTCTCCTTTGTTAATTACCACATAGGGCCCTGCCACTTCCCTGAAATTCACTGCAACTCTTGATTTTTGAGGTAAACACACACACACGTACACACAGACGCACAAATAAAAACAAATACATATGTACACGTATATATTTTACATTCACTTTTAAGCAGCACTGGGGCAATGAGGCTTATGTATTTGTGTTTCTTGGAACTGGGCAGCCAAGGGGGGCTATTGGGACTTTCCATATCCATCTCCCTTGCACACACAGACACAGTACACCTCACCACCTATACACACACAGGGCCTACTCCAACCCCTATACATAAACAGGACTTGCCCCATCCCTATACACACACAGGGTCCACCCATCCTATACACACGCTGGGTCCACCCATCCCTATACACAGGGTCCACCCCATCCTACTCTCTTACACACACATGAAATCTACCCTGTCCTAGTACTACTACTACACACACACACACACACCATCTCCATCCTGTCTATATACAACTACACATGCACCATCTCCACTCTATCCATACACACACACCACCCATCTCCATCCTATCTATATACGACTACACATGCCATCTCTGCCATCCTACACACACACACACACACACAATCTCCATCCTAGCTACACATACGCCCCATCTCCCTCCTATTCACACACACACACCACACACACACACCATTTCCATCCTACACACACACACACACACACACATCATCATCATCTCCATCCTGTCTATATACAACTACACATGCACCATCTCCACTCTATCCATACACACACACCACCTATCACCATCCTATCTATATATGACTACACATGCCATCTCCACCATCCTACACACACACACACACACCACACACACACACACACACCATCTTCATCCTAGCTACACACATGCCCCATCTCCATCCTATTCACACACATGCACACCATTTCCATCCTACACACACACACATATTCGGTGCACGCCATCCTCCCTCGCACTCACACAGTCTGCCCCTCCCTCCACCCCATCCCCAGTCAAACTCTGGGTAATACCATCTGACAGCATCTCTGGGCCTCTCTCCTGACCTTGATGGGGTCTATATCTTCCCTGTGACCCCCAGTCTCTCCCCACCCTGGCATTCTCCCCAGGTCTGGGTGGGCTTCTCCATCAGCCAGCCCCCACTGCCTTCAGGATGTCCTCGAAGCCCCCATGCTGTCTCCAATGTTCTCTGCACCTCCACCAGCCCCTCCCACCTCCTAAGACTGGAGGGCTCCCCTTGACCCCCCAGGATCACCCTCAAGCAAAGCTCTTATCTCCCCGTGAGTGCGGCCCGGGATGGTTGTGTGTGCCCCCAGCCTGCCTTTTCCGGCATCTCTGTGCAGGGTTGCATATTACCCCCTCCCACACCAAACTCAGGACTGGGGAGGGGTGGTTGCCCAGGCAAGGGGAGAGAAGAGAGAGCAACAGGGTCTTTGGGAGGATCGGGAGAGAAAAGGGAAGATGGCTAAAGAAATAAAGAGCCCAGACAAAACACCCCTGGAGAAAGCTTCCAGGAAGTTCATAGAGGCCCAGACGGGGAGGGGGAGGGAAGCTGGAACAAGAGGGTGTGAGAGAGCTCAGGATGGCCTCCTAGGTATTTGGGGTTGGCCTGTCACTGTCACCACATATGAAACCCTGCATCATTGTCCTCCATCTGTTTCCTCACAGTCAATGCAGTTCAGGGAGCTCTTGGGGAGCACTTGGAGAGCACTCCAGGAACTTGGAGGTAGAGGCTGCAGTGCAGTTCCTAGCTCTGCCTCTTCCCAGGGTAAACCCCTTCACCAGTCTGAGCACCACTCGTCAGATCTGAGAAATGGGTCAAGGCTGGGACCCACCTCAAGGAGTTACCATCAGGATCTAGTGGGTGATGAACCACGGCAAGTGGCGGGTGCAGTGGGCACATTCCATGGGTAGGGGAAGCCGGGGTGGTGGTTGCTGCTGTCACCTCAGAATCTGGTATAGAGTGAGTGTTCAGCGAATAGTGACAACCAAAGTCTTTCCCATGACAATACCTCACCTACAGCAGGTGCTTCAAGATTGCTATTGTGGCTGTGAGTGTCATAGTTACTATTTCATACTTTTAGTACTAGTACCACTTCTGCTATGTCACAAAGCCTGAAATCTACTAGGTACTTACTAAATGGTAACTAATGCCATACCACAAATCAAGAAACCCAGGGAAATGGCCCCGGCACAGAATGTCCTAATACAGGGAGAAATGACTCAGGATAGGGAGCCACTTTGGCTGGAAAAGCTTCCTGGGGCAGGCACTTCCCACTTGGGCCCCGGAGGGTGAGTAGGAGCTGGTCGGCAAAGCAAGGCGGGAAGCCTCGCTGATGTGTGCAGCTTAGATGGTGGGACAGGGTGAGGCCATCTGAAGGTTTGGGGAGTTTCCACCTTGTCTGGGGAGAGAAGACTCTGCCCAGGCCCCTGGGGAAGTTTTTAAGGCAGGGAGAGCCTGTTTTTTGCAATGGCTGAGAGCTTGCGTACTGAAGTCAGATGCTTGGCACATGACTTCACCTCTCTGAGCCTCAGCTTCCTCATCCGTGGAATGGCCTGTCATAAGGTTGAGGGGAAGGGATTGATAAGACACGTGAAGCATGAAGCAGGGTCTGGGCCCAGCAAGTGCTCAAAGAATGGTGGGTATCATAACCTTGATCTTGACAAAACTGCCCTGCCCTATCCTCCCAACCCTCAAATATCCCACTTGAGCATTCCTATGCTGCCTTGATCATGAAGAGCTAGAACTTTTCTCTTCTAGGCACAAGTCTGTTGTCAAGCCAATTTGCAAATCCCAACCGCAGCAGGGACCCCATCTCCTTCCCCTCCCTACCTGGTATCCCCAGCTCCATCCTCTCCCCTCTCCCAGCCTTTGCACACACTGGAGCCTCTGTCTGGAACACCATTCTCCCTCTTCTCTCTCTGAGTTGCTGTGTCCCATGCTCTGAGTCCCAGCTGCCAGGCTAGGTCCTTCTGGAAGCCTTCCCAGCTCTGGAAACTGGGTCGGGGCCCCTGTTAGGTAGCCCCTGCAGTTCCCTGTGCTTTTCCATCAAGCATGTGTCATTCTATGTGACTGTGAGCAATATAAGGGCAAGGTGTACATAGTAGGGGGGCTGGCACACAGTAGGTGTTCAACTGAAAAATGTCCACAAAAACAAAAACACACACAAGAAAAATGTCCACATGGCCCACAAATCCCCAGGGAGCATTTCAAGATTTCTGAACCACCTCCTACAGAGCCCCTGCTGTGAGCTCAGATTAGTGGTCAGAAAGTCTTGGGTCTCTCTTTCCCAAGTCACATCCAGCCAAATGAGGTGCTGCAGAGTCCCCTGCCTGACTTAGACCTCACCTCTGGATGAGGCCCCTCCTTCACCTCCTCCTCCAGGAAGCCTTCCCTGATACTCACAGCAGCATGTGCTGGAGTTCTCCTCTGACCTGCCAGAGCCCGTTAGGGTGGCCTTTCCATTTGGATGGTGCTAATTCTTCCCCATACCCTAGTTAGGGGTCTCCACAGCTGACCTCCTCCGCTACATGTGAATTCAGGGTGAGCAAGGGCATTCTCAGGCAAGGCAATTTGTGTTTCTCTGTTTCTGGAGTCAGAGTGCCAAGGTACAATCCCGGATGCCACATGTACAGACTGTGACTTTCAGTCAATTGCTTAACATCTTGGTGTCTTGGAGTTCTCATCTGTAAAATGGGAATAATGACACCAACTTCCGAGAATTGCTGGGGGATTGATTATTTTCAGCCATGCATTTAAATGCCTAGTAGAGACAAGGGCTCTTCAAAAGCCGGTTGCTGCTACAAAGCCAACCTTTGTAGTTTTTACGCCACTTAGGACAAAACTTAGCACACATTAGGTGCTCAGTCAATGCCTAAAGAATGCATAAGAGAGAATGTATTATTTTGCTAGCTGGGGCGACGTTGGACAAGGTTCTGAGTCTTAATTTCTGCCTCTGTAAAACAGAAATAATAATTGTATGTACCTTACCTGGGTATGTTGTGGAGGGTAAATGGTATAATGTAAATCATGTAAATAAAACATCGGCCCTGTGTAGGACTAGAATGAATAAAAATATCTAATATTTAATTGATGTTTCTAAATGCCAGGCCCTTGTGTTATGCATTGAATCCTCCTAACCATCTCACAAAGGAGGACCTATTATTGTCACAGATGAGGAAACCGAGGCGCAAAGAGGAGAAGCCACTTGGCCAAGGTGACGTAGCTGGAGTGGCAAAGCCATGAGGAACGGCACTGGCTGCAGCGCCCCTTCCCTTATCCACTACGCTCTCTTGCCTGTCGTGATAAATACTGCTTTCCACCCTTCCCACGCTTCCCATTAGACCACCATGTGTAATGGGTGGAGCAGAGGGGAATGGCTGCTGCACATCTTTGATAAAAACTCTCCCTGGCCAGGCGCGGTGGCTCACACCTATAATCCCAGCACTTTGGGAGGTCGAGGCGGGCAGATCACCTGAGGTCAGGAGTTCGAGACCAGCCTGACCAACATGGTGAAACCCTGTCTCTACCAAAGATACAAAAATTAGCCTGGTGTGGTGGCAGGTACCTGTAGTACCTGCTACTTCGGAGGCTGAGGCAGGAGAATTGCTTGAATCTGGGAGGCGGAGATTGCAGTGAGCTGAGATTGTGCCACTGTACTCCAGCCTGGGTGACAAAGCGAGATTCTATCTCAATAAAAATAAATAAATAAATAAATAAATAAATAACTCCCTGCTCAATATCTAGAACACAGTTCTGCAAATATTGGACTACCAGCCTGTGTCCTAAACGTGCAAAGCACATCACTGCCCTGAAAAAAGCAGGTTCTGGGGAATAACATTGTATGGTGTTTTGAGACCACAGGCTCTAGGGCAGATAAACCTTTGTTCCAGTCCCAGTTCTGCCTCCACAACGCTGTGTGACCTTGGGCAAGTGACCTCGCCTCTCTGAGCCTCAGCTTTGCATCTGTACAATGGCGTACAATAAACCACCCTCCCTTGTAGGGTGGGAGCATAGATTAAATGACTGCCAAACAGGGGACCCTAAGCGCGTGGGAAGAGCCAGAATGAGCCCGGGCTGCATTCTGGGATCCCCCCTCCCTGGTCCCTGTCCTGCGCGCACGGAGGGGCAGAGTGGAGATTCCGAGAGTGGCCCGGCCAGCTTTCCGGCTGCCGCCTGCGCGCGGTGTCAGGCGGCGGGTGATGGATCGGCTCGGACACACTCCACAATAGCTCGCAGACACTCTATTACCCGGTGATTGTCTGCCCAGCGGCCCCGCTCGGGCCGCGCTGCTACAGATAATGGCCCAGAACAAAGATGGCAGCTGCTTTGTAGGGGAACAGATTTGTGGCAAGTTGAGATAAAATAAAGAGGAAGGAGAAAGGGGAGAGGAGATGGCGGCAGGGGGGCAGGGAACATAAAAGGAAGAAAGAGGGAGTGAGGGCGAGAGAATGGAGGGACGGGAGCCAAGATGTTGCTGCAGAGAAGGGTGGTGGGGCTCAGGCTGGGGAAGGACGGAGGCTGGCTTTGTCCAATAATGATGGTGACAATGATGGTGATAATAATAATGATGGTAATAGGCTGCAAGCTCTTGGTGCTGTCAGTGGAAAATGCCCCAATATCTTCGGCCGAGCTGATACTTTTTATTCTTGCCCGAACTCATGAATAGCAGTGGCTCTGGCCTCCAGCCTGGGGCCTCTGGAAGTGGGTGGGGGTCTGGGCCAGGGGATTCCACCCCAGTTAGGAGATCCAGCTTCCAACTCCCATCCTCACTCAAAGCTCAAAGAAGGTGGAAGGGTGGGAAAGGACAGCAAAGGTGAAAGGACCCTCCTTCAGCTGGCGTAGTTCCCTTTAAAGTTTCCCAAGCCCCACACTCAGCGACTTTGGCCGACACCTTATTGACCATCCTGGTTGCAAAAATAGGTGAGAAATGTGTTCTTTCAGCTGAGCCCAAAGCTGCCCAGAATAAAATCTAGGTTCTTTATTAAGGAGGGCAGGGGAATGGATATTGAGAAAGCAGTTGGCTGTCTCCACCTCAGGTACTTAATAATGAACATTTATTGAGCATCTATTATGCTCATTGACCCATGGTATTCTACATAATGCCTCACCTAGGAGGGAGGCAGTGTGATTATCCATTTTGCAGATGGGACAACTGAGGCGCAGATGGGACAACTGAGGCTCAGAAAGGTAGACTGACTGCTCAAGGCCACACAGCACGCGTAGCACTCAAACCTAGGTCTGTGGTCCAGTTTTCTGCTAGATTATCTTCTTTCACCCAAAGAGTCTCTCAATGAGGTCATCACCCTGATATTCAGGAGCTGGGGTGTGGCAGGACAAGAAAGTGGATTTTATAATTTCAGGAGGGAGAAGGGTAGGAGCAAGCTTGGAGGAGGTGAGGACTGAGGGCAGAGACAGGATGCTGAGGAGGACAACAGTGACAATAATATTTGCCAGTCACTTTCACTTTTCACACTGCTTCCTGACTGTCATCTCAGTTGAAGTTTACAAATGCCTCTGGGTGAGCCAGGGAAGATTTTAGCAGCTCTGTTGAACAGGTGGGGAAACGAACACCCACATCCTGAAGTGGAAAGGACAAATCAAGCCCAAACCTGCGTTAGTCCATCTGTTTCCTCTGCCTAGAGGGTTTCCCCATGTGTTTTCTCCTCATTCTTCAAGGCCTGCTGGGATGCCCCTTCCTCCAGGAAGCCCTTCCGGTTTCCTCCTGGACTTGTCCGTACCTGGGGGAGTGCTAACCTGGGAAAAGGATTGTGCATGCCTGGATGGAGAGAAGTATGTCTCATTTCCTTCTATGTCCTCATGCCCAGCCCGGCCTGCACAGCACTGGGTTTACAGGGGTGGAACAGACCACTTGCTCTGTCATGACTTAGGTACACATTGTGGCTTTCCTTCCCAACTGTGGCTGGAACCAGACTTCCCAGGCACAAATCCCACTAGCACAGTAAACTTGGGCAAGTCTCTTCACTTAGCCAAGCCTCACATTCCTCATCTGTCAACTGGGGACATAATTGTAGCTGCCTCGAGCATGTGGTTGTTGTGAGGACAAGAGAGGACACTCATGTTGAGTGTGGCACAAAGCTTGCACATAGTAAGTGCTCAATAAACACAACCTCTCCAATCCTTCCTGATCTCCACTGTTACCGGGGAAAAGACTGACCCCACCTCTCAGTGCATTGTTTGGTTAAACAAGGCCACCTGAGTAACGTGATCAGAGCAGAACCTGGCAGGCATTAGGCGCTCCAAGTCCCAGGTGGCATAAGCCTATGGGTCTATGCTGAAGAGATCCAGACCTTACCATATTGGCATTTTGCTAACCCCTGGGCCAAGCTGGCCCTTAAAAGCTGGAACAAATTCCACTAATTGCTCCACTCCTAACCAATTGGATTCCATGGCTCTCCAAGTGCCAACTGTGCACAAGACCCAGTGTCTAAAGCTGGGACACTCAGTAGAAATATAAAGGAAGTCACACCCATCATTTAAAATCTGCTCGTATTCATGTGTTTAAAAAGTAAAAAGAAATGATGAAATTAGTTTTAATAATATGCCTGATTTCACCTAGCATATCATTCCCATCATCAATATTTTCATTCCCATCATCAATAGAGAAATATTGGCTGGGTACGGTGGCTCACATCTGTAATCCCAGCACTTTGGGAGGCCAAGATGGGCGGATTGCTTGAGCCCAGGAGTTCGAAGCCAACCTGGGCAACAAGGAGAGACCCCATTTTTACAAAAAATAAAATCAGCCAGGTATGGTGGCTCTCAGCTATAGTCCTAGCTACTGGGGAGGCTGAGGTGGGAGAATTGCTTGAGCCTGGGAGGCAGAGGTTGCAGTGAGCTGAGATCACACCACTGCACTTCAGCCTGGGGAAAAGCGAGACTATCTCAGAAAAAAAAAAAAGAAAGAAAGAAAGAAAGAAAAAAGAAAAAAACCAGAAATATCTTTAATGGGATATTTTACTTGTTTTTTTCCTACTAAGTCTTCAAAATCCAGTGTTTTTTTTTTTTTTTTTTTTTTTTTGCATTAACAGCACATCTCTATTCAGACCTTCAACAATTCCAGCACTCAATAGCCACATGTGGTGAGCTACCATATTGGCACTGTAGTCCTAGATGAAAAAGATTTTTTCACTGGACCATAAGCCAGGTAGTTTTTTAAAAAAATTAAAATTAAGCCTTGGCACAGTGGCTCACACCTGTAATCCCAGCACTTTGGGAGGCCGAGGTAGGCAGATCACGAGGTCAGGAGACCAGCCTGGCCAACACGGTGAAACCCCGTCTCTACTAAAAATACAAAAATTAGCCAGGTGTGGTGGCGCGTGCCTGTAATCCTAGCTACTCGGGAGGCTGAGGCACGAGAATTGCTTGAACCCGAGAGACAGAGGTTGCAGTGAGCTGAGATCGCATCACTGCAAGATCTAGCCTGGGTGACAGAGAAAGACTCTGTCTTGGAAAAAAATAATAATAAAAAAATTAAAATTTTATGTTTTTTAAGACAGAAAGTGATACCCTCCCTTCTATAACTAAACTATCTATGTTATATTTTAAGCTGTGGATCCAGCATGGTCTTTGAACTCACCCTGAATGGTTGGGTGATTTTCTTTTTTTTCTTTTTCTTTTTTTTTTTTTTTTTTTTTTTTTGAGACGGAGTCTTGCTCTGCCAACCAGGTGGAGTGCAGTGGCCAGTTCAGCTCACTGCAAGCTCCGCCTCCCGGGTTACGCCATTCTCCTGCCTCAGCTCCAGAGTAGCGGGACTACAGGCGCCCGCCTCGTCGCCCGGCTAGTTTTTTGTATTTTTAAGTAGAGAAGGGTTTCACCGTATAGCCAGGAGGTCTCGATCGACCTCGTGATCCGCCCGTCTCGGCCTCCCAAAGTGTGGGGATTACAGGCTTGAGCCACCGCGCCGGCCCCTTTTTTTTTTTTTTTTGTCCAGAGGACTGAGCTGCAGGGCCACATTTAGAGAAACTGGGGCGTCCTTGTCACCCCAGAGTCTGAGTGCAGCGGCCGTCTCCTCCTGGAGAAAAAGATATATAACGCTGAACGCTGTGAAATTTGCCGCTGTGAGAACAGCTAATTTTTCACACCCAGACGAACTGGCTGGGTTTGTTAAAGCCCAAGATAATCAAATAATCATTATAACTCATCTTCGCCCCTCCTGTCTTTCGCTCTTTGTACCATTAATGTCCCAGTGGGGAGCAGCTCTGGGTTAGTTCAGACCTAGCCTATTTAGATAACCTTCTGGTTGGTCTTCTGAGAGCAAAATATCCCTCCTGGAGTATCTTACAACAAATGAACCAATCCTCTCTAATCTTCTTATCGTTGTAGCCTCTGCTCCAGGCCTGGTTATCTCTCAGGCTTGCAAAAGAGAGAAAGAGAGAGATTTATACATATATATTTATGGTGCATAGAAATTTATATAAATATATGTATATGCATGAGATTAAAAAAGGGAGGTGCCAAGCCAGAGCCTAAGCTCTTTTCTGTCTCTCCCTGGTGAGGCAACAGGGCTGCAGCTGGCCGGCCCCTCTGCCTGGTTAGGGAGGCGTGGAGAAGCTCCTCACTGGGGCGGCCTGCCTGCTCCCCACCTGCAGCAGTGGCTGGCTGGGCAGGGGAGAGCGAGAGGCTCTGCAGATAGGACCCGGGGTGGGGGCCTGACCTGACCAGCAAGTGGCGGGAGCAGCACCCAAGTGGCCGGCCCCCCTGGGGACCTACCTCACCTGTCACTGAGGTTGCCTGCTCTTCCTCCCTCCCTCCCTCCCTCCCTCGCTTCCTTCCTTCCTTCCTTCTTTCCTTCCTTCCTTCCTTCTTTCCTTCCTTTTTTCTGTTTTGTAAAAATTTACTTTATTTTACATTTTTGTTTTTTGTAGAGATGTGGGTCTTACTACATTGTCCAGGCAGGTCTCAAACTCCTGGGCTCACACGATCCTCCCTTCGCCTCCCAGAGTGCTGGAATTACAGGGATGAGCCACCACACCTGGCCCTCTGTTTGTTTGTTTTTTTCCCCTCTCTAGTTCTTTCTCTCTCCTTCTCTTTTTTCTCTCTCATCCCTCTATTTCACTCTCTGTCTCATCCCCTCTCTGTCTCTCCTCTCTGTCTCTCTGTCTCCCTCTCTCCTGTTTTTCTTTCCTCTCCTCTCCCTCTCCTGCCTCTCTTTCTGTATGTCTCTCTTGTTCTCTCTCCTTTCTCCTAGATTTTTCCCTCTCTCTGCCTCCATCTCAGTCTCTCTCCTCTTCCTGTCTCTCTCTCCTTCTCTCTGCCTTAATCCTAGTCTCTCTCTCTCTCATTTATTCTCTTCTCCTTCCCTTCATTCCTCTTTCTTTCCCCCTCCCCATTTTCCCTCCTTTTCTTCCCACCCCTCTGACCAGCTCCCTGACTCCAGCATTCTCCTGTCTTTCCAGACCCTCCTCTGGTGTCCTCTGAGTCCCCCTTTGCCCAGCCCCCTACATTGCCACCATCCCTTCCAGAGCACCCAGTCCCTCCGGCCTCCCTCTGCCACCTCTCCCTGCAGCCACTCACACCCACGTTCTCTTCCTCACCTGCCTCCACACCCCTTTCTCTCACTGTTCCCATCACTCTCACCTCCGTTCCTCCATCAGCCTTAATTTCTGATTAATATGTTCTTAGCCAAGGAATGAGAGAGAGAGAGAGAGAGAGAGAGAGAGAGAGAGAGAGAGAGGAAGGGCGGTGTTGGGAAATCTTCTAAATAAATCATTTCGTCATGTAAAGAGCTAATCTGCAAATGACGGTCGCTGTTTATCGAGTTTTTAGCACTGCATGTTAAATAGTGATATGGAGGCTACATTTTAAAAACCCCATCAGAGTGCTGGGAAGGGATTTTTGACTTCATTGCCCAGAAAGAAAAATGGTAAAGAAGAAGATAAGACTGCTTGGAGGCATTGGCCCTGAACTGTTAGCAGGAGCAATTAGCAGGCTGGGCGGAGGGCAAGAGGCTGCGGGTCTGGCTGGCTGGTAAGGACCCAGGCCTCCCAACCCGCCCCTCCTCCAGCCCCAGATGCAGTCCCCTCTGCCACCTCCACTGGAGTCATCCCTTTCTCTCCACCCATGTCTATTTCACAACCAAGAGATTAAAACACAGGTCTTGAGTTGGGCTGATGACGTTCAAACACAGCTGCCACCACTAAGTGTGTCTCATTGGGCAAGGAACTTTGCCTCCCTGGGCCTCATTTTCCCTGTCTGGCTTGAGATCCAAAGAGGGGGAAAAAGACTAGTTCTAATATACAAAAAGGAACTTCAGGAATCAAAATGGAGCGTAATGTCCGAAACAAAATTACAAAATTCCTTCCAAATTATTTTCACAGAAAATTGTCTTTAATGCAGGATATGGGTGCATTTTAGTGTATTGGATACGCTGGGACAGGCAACTTCCAAATATGAGCATGCTTAGAACCCCTGGAGTTCTTAAAACAGTCCCAGTGCTGCTTCTGGTAATAGTAATAGAATAATAATGGTAATAACATCTGCTTCTCCTTTTTTTGAGTGTATGTCATGCTAGGGACGATGATCTGTACTTTGCATATGCTATTTTATGTGATTTTAGCTTATTTCCTTATCTTTCTGCCTCTCCCCAGAAAGATGGTTGAGTTTTTATTGCCTTAGAGACCAGACCAAGACTGAGGTGTGAATTTACAAGAAGAGACTGACTGCGGCTCAAAATGATCCCATCCGTGAAGGGTGGATCTGGTGCTGGGTTTTGAGGATGCTAAGCTGAGCAGAACCAGACCCAGAGCTTGAAACACTCAACAGAGCTGCCCAGCAGTGGACTGACAAGCTTTGCAAGGTGGGGAATCTCCCATCGACTGGGAGCAATCAAGCTCAGATGCTCTAAAAGTAATTCCTGTCTTGAGGGTGAATGAGGATTAGCTTCTGGAGTTAGACTGACCTGGATTTGCCACTTGCGTGGCAAAGAAACCTAAGCCCGTTTACCTCAGTCTTCTCGGCTATAAAATGGGTGTAGTTAAACCTCACAGGGAGAGTGAGTTCAAGGGCTAAAGGGAATTTCTGCAAAAGACAAATCATCTGCAAAAAGCACTGCTCAATACATGGCAGTGATCATAATTCTGTCTTTTTCCTTCTTGCCGACCTCCAAAGAGCTAATGGAAGGGAAGGTAACCAAGGCTGGCTCCAGCAGCCGATGTGGGTCTCTAACTCAGCTCCAGGCTCCCATTTGCCCGGTGATCATGCACCTGCTGGACCTCAATTTCCATATCTGTAAAATGGGGATGATTGCATAGCTATAAAGACTGTACTCACACAAAGGGAGAATAATCAGCAGGAATAATATAAACAGTTACCATTAATAGTACAGGGGCCAAGGATTTGCAGAGGCACTTAGGTTAAGGGTGCAAGTCTTGGGTTTAAGTCCAGCACTGCCACTTACTAGCGTATGACCTTAGATAAATGCCATCACCTCTCTGTGCCTCGGCATGTCATCTATGAAATGTACCTGCACCACTGGGCTGTACCGAGTGTTTCAGTTTGGACTCCTTAGGTAGAGTTTTTGCTTTAGGAGGGCAGAGCTGAGGTCTTGGGTTTCTCTGTATCCCTTGAAGTACAGGGCTGGAGACACAGGGTTAACAAAGTGCTTGTTGACTGACTGTTTTATAAATATGCAAGTAGCAAATCCAGTAAGAAGCTGTAACAGATGCTGTTGGTTGCCACGCCTATCATTTGGCACACCCTGGACAGTTTAGATGACAGTTCCCAAAGACATTGATGGCATCCTACCTCCAAACCTGCCTCTCTGCCTAAGGGCTTCCGATGGCCACAGCCATGTGCTTGGTCCCTACACAGAGTAGATGAGAAGTGCCTAGAAGTTAATTCCCCCAGGAGCAACCTTCAATCAATGACCATGGGGGTTGGTGGACAAATGTCTTAGCTTCTGTGTCCTCAGAGCTGTGATCTTAGTGGCCTCCTAGGCACTCCCCTCGGGACTGAACCCAGCTGCCCACAGCAGTCACCTGCTGATAAGTACATCTGGATTGGTTTCCTCTTCTTTCTTGTCTCAATTTGGGAAGAACCCAGCCTTCCCAGAATGGCTTACATTTGCATCCCACAGAGTCTCCTAAGTTCACACATTGACAAAAATACGTTCTCACGTTTTTGCATTGTCAACTCCTATCAGCACTGCGAAGAGATACAAGGTGTGCTGAGAACTTCTAAAAGGGTAGATCTGCCCCAGTCTAAGTGGGAAGGTGGCTTCTGCAAGGAGGAGATATTGAAAGAGATCTGAAGGATAAGAGTTTACAAGCAGGTGGGGTGAAGGCATCCCAGGTGGGGGGAATAGCCTGTGCAAAGGCCCTGCAGGGGAAGAGCATGCTGAGTTTTTGGCAGGGCGTGAGGGCGGCATGTGCCCCCTAACTTACTGTGTGATCCAGGAAGTCACTTCACACCTTGGAGCCTCAATTTTTCCGTCTGTCAAATGACCCAAAGCTACCTACTCCTGCCCATAGCTTCTGCAAAACAGGATGTGAGAACTTGGAAGTTAGAAGTGATGAAAGGTGGCCTAAGGAGGGACCCAGTAATAATAGTTAATGTTTTCTTCTAATGGCCGGTGGTTGAGTAGCTACAATTGAGACACCAAGCAAGGCTGTGTTTGGTTCGTAATGATTTTCTGCAAAGTTTTGTCCTCACAGAGTGACCGTTTAGTGGGAGAGAGTGTCAAAGAAACAAATACACAAATAGCTGCAAAGTATGATATATGCACTGATGAATTTTGTATAGAAAAATGAAGCAGAAAAGACAGACAATGTGGGAGAGGAGACGTGTTTTAGATAAGGCCCCGGAGAGCAGAGAACTGCAGCAAGTGGAGGAGACAACTGCAAATACCAGGGTCAGAGTAAGCCAGGCAGAGCCAACAGGAGGTGCACAGGTCCGGAGGCAGGAGTGACTCATTGGAGGCATAACAAGGAGACTGGTGGGGCTGAGACATAGTGAGCAAGATGGAGTGGGTGTGAAAGGAGCAGAGGTCAGAGAAGTTATGGGAATTCAGATCCCGTGGGGCTTTGTGACACCAAGGTGGGATGTTTGGCTTTTAACCTGAGTGAGCAGGGATCCGGGGGAGGAGTCAAAGCTGGCATGGATGACATCATGTGATTTATATTTAAGGAGCATCCTGCCACTGTATGGAGAATGGCCCGGCAGAGAGCAAGGTTGGAGGCAGAAAGGCAATTGACGAGCCCCCTCCCTAGCCCACTTCCCAACCCAATGCATTGGACCTGTTCCCTACAGAGACCTCCCTCCAATGTCCAATCCCTAGGCCATGCCGGCCAGGGAGTGATGGGCTGCAAATGAGTGGGCAGGCAAGCGCCTCTAATTTCCACAAGCGCTGTGGGTAAAGGCTATGGCAACGTGCAATTAAGCCTGAGCTTTAAAAACATGGTAATAAGGGAATACGGGCCGAGGAGGCAGCCTGGTAATTTAAATGATATCCAGCTCAAATATGGAGTGTCTAAATGTTCTCTTCCAGAGATTTATATCAGCATAGACCTGCCTTATTCATTTATTTAGTTAACTAGCGACTTATTGGCACATCCTCCCAGCCGCTCTCCGGTGGAAGAGACAGAGGCCTGGGTGGCTGCTGGGGGTGACTCTGTGGAGGGCTGGCCAGAGGGGGAATAGTGACTGCAGTTATCATCGGACTGTGTTGAAGGCCTACTGTGTGCATGCTGAGGATCTAATGTGAGAATCAGAAGTGATGCTTGCATGAGTTTGTGTGATCCGCCTCATTGTGGACATGAGGAAACTGAGGCACAAGGAGGAGAAATGACTTGTTCAAGTTCACACTGCTGGTGAATGATGTGCCTGGGATTCAACCCAGGTCTTCTACACCAAAACTGCAGCTTTGCCCATGATCTAACATTGAATATCGGTTCCTTGATTCCTGGTCATTTTCTTGATATTCGTCCTGGCATGCATGGCTGTTTTCCATCTGATGGTTGTGCAGCCATCAGAATTTATCCTGGCCAGGTGTGGTGGCTCACATCGATAATCCCAGCACTTTGGAAGGCAGGAGGATCCCTTGAGCCCAGGAGTTTGGGACCAGCCTGGGCAACAATAACAACAACAAAATTAGCTGGGTGTGGTAGTGTGTGCCTGTAGTCCCAGCTGCTCGAGAGGCCAAGGTAGGAAGGCTGCTTGAGTCTAGGAGTTCCAGGCTGTAGTGAGCCATGATTGTGCCACTATACTCCAGGTGGGTGATAGAGTGAGACCTCGTCTCTAAAAAAAAAAAATTATTTTGAGTGTATCCTGTATATAAATCCATCATCCCATTCAGACTCTACAGCCTGAGTGGACTTTACAAATCACACAGGCCAGGGCTCTCAATTTCAGGTGCCTCCGAGGGTAGTAAGGTGATGAAGAGAACCTACAAAGGCTATGTGCAAAAAAAAAAAAAAAAAAAAGTTTCTCAGTTTTGTTAGAGACAGGAATATTAAAAATATGTCACTTTCATCTTTACCAAAACAGTGGTGAAAGTGCAATAGTGAATGGCGCTAACACTCCTCTTCAGTGCTGGAGATGTGTTAGGGAGTGGTGGGGACGGTGGCATTCATGGGAGCCACTGCTACTCAGCCCTGGCCAACTGTTGCCCCCTGTAATATGGATCCAGAACTTTAAGTTATTGAAAGATGCCGGAAGTCTAAAGTGGCATCATAAAATTTCCTTTTAATGGTGAGTTCAACTTGTTTAAAGACACTCCAAACAAAAATATATTTGCAGGCTGGAGTCTGCTCAGGGAGCCCTGTTTGAAGTTTCTTGTCCAGTCCAGTGCCTGCATCTTGCAGATGAGATGGCTGAGGGCTGGAGAGGGTATGAGCTTCTGAAGGTTGCACAGGATCTGAGAGGTGGAACCTGAAACTCGAAGCCAGGTAGCCTCACCCTGCATCAAGATGGCCCATTGCTCCTGTACCACTGCAGCCAGGGAGCTTTTCCTCCTCTCTCCGCCTGTATCCCTGGTTCTCACCCATACTTCCAGGTCCAGCTTATGTCCCTCTTCTGCCAGGACATCTGCCTGACCACCCCAACTTCTTCCCCTTGTCCAAACTCCTAAATCAGTGCTTCCCAAACATTTGGGTATCTTCACTTTGCCCACACACTGCCTGTGCTATTATTTACCGAAATTTTTCTTTTTATTTATTTTTTATTTTTTTATAGTGAACAATCTCTTTAACTCTTTAATTGTTTTTGAAAACATACAATAATATTTTTAAAATATCACTCCTTCATAAAAGCAAGGTCTTGACATTAAATGGTCACTGCTGAAGGCTGAAAGCATGAAATTTTTCTTTAAACGAATTCCTTTAAAAAAAAAAAAAAAAACCCAAACACATTATTTTAAAAGAAGACTTGGGATCAGTACTGTAGACAGAATATCCCTTTGCCATAAAGAGAAAGTAATAGGTACACTAAATACAGTGAAAACAAGTCAGTCAATGTTATTACATTCCAACAGGCACAGTTTGGCAAAGGCTCAAAACCTGAGGCTTGCTCTCTGCTCAAAAAGGAGCTGAGCAAAAATATACCTACCCAATGACCAGAAATTCCCCACTGGGATATACCCAGCCAAAATAAGACCATCAAAAGACATGCACAAGAATATTCATGGCAGCCTTATTCATAAGAGCATCAAAGTGGAAACTACCCAGATGTCCAGCAAGAGGACAATGGACAAGAAACAGGGGTGTGTTCATTTGATGGAATATTATGAAAAAGAATGAGCTGTGAGCATACTACAACATGGATAAATCTCACAGATGTAATACTGAGTGGAAAAAGCAGATCCAAAAGGTACATACATGTCTATCCACTGATGAATAGATAAATAAAATGTGGCCTATTCATGCAATGGAATACTAGTCAGCCACATGAAGGAATGAACTACTGATACCTGCTGTCACCTGGACAGACCTTGAAAACATCGTGTTAAGTGAAAGAAGCCAGATGCGAAAGGTCACATATGTATACTTTTATTTATATGAAATGTCTAGAATAGGTAAAGCCATAGAGACAGAAAGCAGATTGGTGGTTTCCAGGGACCGGGAAGAATGGGGGAGATTGAGGAGTGTTGGCTGAAAGATTCTTCCTGAGGTGATAAAATATTCCAAATGGATTGTGGTGGTGGCTCTACAACCCTGCGAGTATACGAAAAGTCATTGAGTCATACACTTGAAATGGGTGAATTGTGCAATGTGTAAATTATATCTCAATAAATTGTTTAAGGAAAGGGTCCATACTATATGATTCCATTTGAGTGAGTTCGAGAGTAGGCAAAACTAGCTGGGTGCAGTGACTCACACCTGTAATCCCAGCACTTTGGGAGATGGAGGTGGGAGGACCGCCTGAGCCCAGGGGGTTGAGGCTGCAGTGAGCTGAGATTGCACCACTGCATTCCAGCCTGGGTGAATAGTAATAATAACAATAATAATAATAATACTAAGCAAAACTAATCTTAGGTGAATAGAAGTCAGACTAGTGGGTATGCTTAGAGAGGGTATTGACTGGGAGGGCATGTGAGGGCCCCCTGGGGGCCATTGGGATTCTATTGTCTTGATCTGAAAGATCACTTTGATGGTGGAAATGTAAAAAGTTATTGAGCTATACATGTAAGCTTTGTGTACACTTTCGTGTGTTTAAGTTACACCTCATTTTTTAAAAATGGAGACAATGAGAAGGTGTTAAAGATAGGGCAGCACCAAACTGAGCCTTTCTCAGTGATGGCATTAGAAGGACCAAGGAGAATTGAAAAGGAGTGACTTTCTCCCTCCGTTACTCAACATTAGCTAATGCCCTTTCTCTGTACCACCTAAAATTACCTTCAGTACCACAGGGGAGAGTTCCTGCCTTCCATTCTTAGAATAGCCCCACGGGAATAATCCTGAGCCAAGGGTTCTTCACATCTCATCTCATTAGAAGCACACACCTCTGATTATCCCCTTTGTACACATGAAGAAACTGAGGCTCAGGGTGTTTGGAGAACTTGCCCAAGGTCTCCCAGTTACTAAGTGGCAGAGCTGGGATTTGAACTGCCTGGAGCCCTGAGTGCCTTTGTCACTCCTTTTCCTGCTCTGGAGCTTGGACATCTCACAAGAGTCCTTCCTGTCAGGGTGTCACCCCGGAGATTTGAATACCCCCCGGCAAGGAAGTGCACTACTGTTCCAGGTGATTTGTCCCATAATTGGACACTGAGTGTCCACACAGCCCTGTTGAGCCTTGGCTCTGGTGTCTTCTGTGGCCACTCTTGATGATGTGACCAGCTTGGTGGCCCCTGAGGTCACCAACCCTAACAGCTAGGTGAAGGAAAATCTCACCCATCTCCAAACAGACCCCACTGGCCATGCCCATTCATTCCTCCTGTCCCAAAGACTCTGCTGCCTAGAACGTCTGGGGTCCTTGGCCTAAGCAAGGCCTTATGCTGGGTTGAAAATGACCACCCTGTGGCCTCTTCGATTGTGGGGACACCCAGACAAAGCAGAGCCTTGTCCTCTACATGAAAACCCTTTTTGTGTCAGACACTTTGCTGTGTAGAGATTCACTTCCCCCTTTCTGAGCCTCAGCTTCTTGATCTGGAAAAATGAGAATTATAATGTTAGCTTTCTCAGTGGCTGAAATGAGATCTTGGTGTGACCATGATGCTGTTTGATTTGTACCAAGAGAAAGTGAGTGCGATGTTAAGACCCTGAGATTTGGCGTAAGACAGACCTAGCTTCGTACCCAGCACAGTACCCGGTGTGTTGCGGCTGATGGGAGGACTTGCTGGAGAAAGGTGTGAATCAGGGATCTGCTCTTCTGCCTTCTTGTCATCTCAGGCAAGTTCTGCAGCTGGCCGATCCTTGGGCCCTCTATGTCAAGTGGGGATAATGGTACCTTCCCCATCACTTTGTGTGAGACTTCAACGTGAACATGCCTTACAGTTACACTTCTCAAACTTCAACCTGTGCATGAAACACCTCTTATTAAAATAAATGCAGCTTCTATTGAGTAGATCTCGGGTGGGCTCACGATTCTGCATTTCTAGTCAGCTTCCCGGTGATGCTGAGGCTGCGGGTCTGCAGACCACACTTTGAGTAGCGAGTCACTGAAGCGCTTAGCACATTGCAAATGCTCAATAAATGCAAGTGATTTTTTCCAGCAAAGACTGGGCCTCTCTACAGCCTTAAATTTCTGTGTTTCCAGAGTCTTCTGTCTCCCAGCTTCCTTCCCCCAACCTCTAGTCCCTAATCCTCTTCCTGTTCCTGGGAGGCAAGGGCACTGGGGCCTCCTTCCCTCCCAAGAGTACCTCAGCCTCAGCTCATGCTGCAGGGCCCATTTCACCCCTCCAGCCACAGGGGCAGGTTCCTTCTGCCCACGGCTGCCTTGGGTAGGTTTTCAGGAACAGCTGCCAGTAGCTGAGATATAATGACTGCCTGGAGAGTCGTTAGGAGATAATTAATATTTGCAGCATAGAGCTGTGACTGCTAAGTCGCTCCCGCCCACAGAACTGGGGCCTCCAGCTCTTCCCAGCTGAGGGTCCCAGACCCTAAGGGCAGCACATCCTTGGGGCAAGAGGGGGACCCTGGAGGCAGGGGCTGCGGCATGGCCATTGGATTCTGTTTTGGGAGGTTGTATTCCACTCAGCTGCCAGGGTTGGTGACCTCTGGAGGCTGCCAGGCTGGATACAACATCAAGAGTGGTCAACGAGGGCACCAGGGCCAGGGCTTAAGGTGGCCACAGCCCCTCCTCACACCTGAGGCCAGCTGGCCTTTGGCGGTTGCCATGGTGATGGTCGTCCCCAGCAGTTGGGCAAGGACGTTGCAGCAGCAGCAGCAGCTGTGTGTGACTGCACGAGAGAAAGATGGTCCCTCTCGGCTCCCGGCTCCCCTCTGGCTCTCCATCTGTGAGGGGCAAACATCTCAGCCACCCAAAGTCACCTCCGTCGGTGCTTATGTCAGAGACAGCTCCAGTTGGAGGTCTGGGCTTTCGTCTGTCACCGGGCATTTGTTTTGGTGTGGTTTGCACCATGACTCAGCCAGAGCCTGATCACTCTCCCAGCTCACATGCTTAGCAGCTGCAGGACCCTGCTAGACCATCACATTTTCCAGGGCCTCAGTGGTCAGGTCTATAAAATGGGGCTAATCACACCCAGAGGGTTATGGTTAGGATTAAATGAGATATGGTCTGTAAACATACAGTTCTTTTTGGGAATAGAATGTTGTTGTTGCCAGATGGTGGGTGCCAGAAATTTAAGAGGGAAGGGATTTCTCCTTCTATGGCATGGATTCACTTCATTTATTAAGTGCTTCCTGCATACTAGCACTGTGTTCCATTTGTGAAATATATTCCTTCATCTGTTGATTCCTTCCAGGACACCAGCTGCCTCATCTCAATTAATTCTCACAGTGTGTAGGATGTCCCTATCAAGATACCCCACTCTACAGATAAGGACGCCAAGGCTCAGAAGATCACACAAAACTCAGGAGATCACAGCCCCACGGTTACACAATGAGAACACGGCAGAGCTGGAGTTCAGACTCCCAAGCCCACTCTTTTCTCTCCACATCACAGTTCTAACTTGCCTTCGGTTTGCCAGGCAGACCTGCATTCAACTCCCAGCTCAACCATGCCCTTGCTGTGTGACCTTGGCCAAGTGAACTCTCTGAGATTCAGTTGCTTCTCTGTAAATGAGGAAAAGAGCAAAATCTGCTTTATAGGTTCCTGTATGGATTAAATCAGATGCATGTTAAGTGTTTAGTATACAGTAAATGTCCACTAATGGCAACTATGATTTTCATTGTTGCTATCATTATTATTTCTCTCCCTGTGAGGGGTTGGACCCCATGATCTCCAAGTTCCCAGAAGCTCATATCCACATGTGGGATGGAGTGCCTCTGATCTTTAATATTTTGGGGTTTGGGCTGGCTCCTGTGGCTGGGAGATGAGCCTTTTGGGAAGGATGATGGCAAGAGGGTCTGCCATTTCCGGATTCCCTCAGCCTGCTTTCTGATCATCTGCCTGTTCCTGCCATGCAGCATTAGGCCGGGTGTGTGAGCATAGAGGGGGGCCGGGGAGGGAAGAGGGGTGCCTTTCCCTGGGAGGCTGCCTTCTGTCGCTAGACAAACAAACACGCAGCACCCATGCTCGCTTGGAAATGGAGCGAGTCGTTAAATACAAGCAAACAGCGGAGGCCGAGGCGGAAGGCCAGCTTCCTCGAGCTTCCTTGGACTTAGCTGGCCGCTGCCACCGGCAGCAGCTACTCAAGAAGCAGCTCACGTTCCCTGATGCCTGCTGCTCGCAGCCCAGGCTGACCCAGCAGTGCTTCAGAGAGCAACTGGAGGTTCACACAGGCTGCAGTGTTTGCCTGGCATCTGCCACAGTCTAACTGGAGGACAGTGAGGGGCCTCCGGAGGTCATCACGGTAGCCCCCACTTCCAAGAGGCATTTTTAGTCTGAGAAATAACCATGGTCTGCCTCATGCTCACATGGCCCCTCCAGCATGGCTACTGCCCTGCCACTACTCGGGGCACACCATGGGAGGGACCCTGGCTGGGGAGACAGGCCTGTGCCCACAGCCGCTCTGCCACTTGGATGCTGTGTGTCCCTGCACAAGTCACTTCACTTCTCTGAGCCTCCCAAACGAACCTCCCTATGTGTAAAATGGCAAGTGTAATAGTATCTCCTTGTTGGCCAGTTATGGGGATTGAAAGACCAACACACATCCAGCCTGGCCAACATGATAAGACCCTGTCTCTACTAAAAATATAAAAATTAGCCGGGCATGGTGGCATGCCTGTAATCCCAGCTACTTGAGAGATGGAGGCAGGAGAATCGCTTGAACCGGGGCGGCAGAGGTTGCAGTGAGTGGAGATTGTGCCACTGGACTCCAGCCTGGGTGACAGAGAGAGACCCTGTCTCTCTCTCTCTCTCTCTCTCTCACACACACACACACACACCAAACACACAGCATTCCTGGCACACAGGTTTGTTGGTCAATGATGTCAGGATGGCTGTGCTTTTTACTATGTGATCTTGCACAAGTGACCCAAACCTCACTTTCCAAATCTGACCAGTGGGGATAATTACATCCCTGTCTTGGAGGATGGTAAAAGCAGGAAATGATCAGTCCATGCTGCTGAATCCGTTTTCATTTTACTACTTTCCTCAACTTGGACAAGTAACGTGGTAGCAATAATAATAATAAGTTCAGAATTAGTCTGGGACACACAGTGAGACTCCCCATCTCTACAAAAAATACAAAAATTAGCCAGGCATGGTGGTGCACACCTGCAGTCGCAGCTACTCGGGAGGCTGAGGTGGGAGGATCACTTGAACCTGGGAGTTCGAGGCTACAGTGAGCTATGACTGTGCCACAGCACTCCAGCCTGGGCAACAACAGGGTGAGACCCTGTCCCCAATTTTAAAAAAATTCAAAAAAAAATAACAATAATAGCTAACATTTTGGAGCACGTATGTTGATTTAGGCATGTGTTATCCAATAAGTAGTCATTGTGGCTCTTTAAATTAAAATGAAAATTGGCTGGGTGAGGTGGCTCACGCCTGTAATCCCAGCACTTTGGGAGGCCGAGGCGGGTGGATCACCTGAGGCCAGGAGTTTGAGACCAGCCTGGCCAACATGGTGAGACCCTGTCTCTACTAAAAATACAAAAATTAGCTGGGCATGGTGCTGGGTGCGTGTAGTCCCAGCTACTTGGGAGGCTGAGGCAGGAGAATCGTTTGAATCTGGGAGGTGGAGGTTGTAGTGAGCTGAGATTGTACCACTGCACTCCAGCCTGGGTGATAGAGTGAGACTCAGTCTTAAAAAAATAATAATAAATTAAAATGAAGTAAAATGAAATGTACAATTCCTCCACCACAGAAGGTACATTTCTTTTTTTTTTTTTTTTTTTTGAGACAGAGTCTCGCTCTGTCGCCCAGGCTGGAGTGCAGTGGTACATCTCTGCTCACTGCAAGCTCCACCTCCCGGGTTCATGCCATTCTCCTGTCTCAGCCACAAAGCACATTTTAAGTACTCAAAAGCCATATGTGGCCAGTGCTGGTGAAACCAGGACGTCTCAAACTTAATGTACATAGGAGTCACCTGGGAATTGGGTTAAATGCAGATTCAGGTTTGGGAGATCTGAAGTGAAGCCCAAGACTCTACATTCCTGAGGATCTTCCAAGGTCTGCAGACCACACGTTGAGTAATGCCCATGTGGAACTGGGCTGCTCAGTATGGTGGTCAGTACCCACCCTGCCCATAGCTACTGAGCAGTTGAAGTGAAGTGAGTCCAAATTGAAATGTATGGGAAGAATAAAATACACACTGGATTTCAAAGGATTGGTACAAAAACCAGTAAAATATCTTATTAATGTCTTTTAAAAATTGATTACACATTAAAGCAATATTTTTAGATGGAGTGGGTTGAAGAAAATTTATTAAACATGTAATTTCACCTGTTTCTTTGTACCTTTTAATATGGCAGTAGAAAATTTTAAATTACTTATGTGTGACTCACATATTTCTACTGGGCAACATGAATCTAGGCCTAGTCTGCATGCTTTTATGGATTCATATCAGAGTCAGATGTATATAGTCTTTTTTTTTTTTTTTGACCTTCTGTTGCCCAGGCTGGAGGGTGGTGGTGCGATCTCAGCCTACTGCAACCTCTGCCTCCCGGGTTCAAGCCATTCTTGTGCCTCAGCCTCCCAAGTAGCTGGGATTACAGGCCTGCGACACCTTGCCCAGCTAATTTTTGTATTTGTTTTTTCAGTAAAGGTTTAACCATGTTGGCCAGGCTGGTCTCGAACTCCTGACCCCAAGTGATCCTCCCACCTTGGCCTCCCAAAGTGCTGGGATTACAGGCATGAGCCACCGGGCCCCGGCCAGATGTATATATAGTTTTAAGGAATGCATTTTCACTTTTGCCCTTCCTGGGTTTTTTTTTTTTTTTTGTTTTTTTTTGTTTGTTTTTTCCTCCCTCTGCTCCTGAATTGTTTCTTGGGCATTTTTCACTCCAACCAGAGGGTAAATTTTTTGCCAGGAGAGTCTGTGCCAGCCGGCCCCTTTGAGCCACCATAGCACAGAATGTGATGCTGCTCCATTTATTTGAGCCTGTCCAGCAGCACTTGATGCCCCTGAAGAAACAGCATCTTTTTATTCCCTCTTGGAACTCCCCTTTCCCCTATGCTTGGGCCACGTGTCTTGAAGGGGGCTCACCTTCCTGAGCTCTGTGGTTGGTTATGTGATTCAGATCTGGCCAATCAGACCATTCCATTCCATCCTCAGATTATTGATTGGTTAGGTGACAACCACATGACCTGAGCTAGGCCAATGAGAGGCAGTCCCTGAACTTTGATGGAATTAGCAGGAGATTTGGGCTGGATCTGAAAGATATAAAAGGCATAAACCAGGAGGTACTGGGCCATCCTGTGGAGGGAGTCTGAGGATGAAGCCTACTGAGGAGAAGAGAGCTGAGGTGAGGTGGAAAGAGACGAGTGCCTGACAATAGCTGAACTCTGGATCCAGCCTTCCGGATCATCTGCCATCATCTGGCTTTTTCAGGGTGTGGAAGATCAAGTCTAAAGTCTTAGTTGAAACTGCTAAGAAGAGACCCTCTGTCAATCTTCATTTAATGGGAAAATACCAGGCAGTGGGAAGTGTCTCTATCTCCGGACATTTGTGGTATATGAGGTACAGGCCATTTTCCAAAAATGGCGACAGCCATATTTCCGATCCCACGTGTTTTCCCAGAACCTCACCACTTCCCAAGCAAGAGATGGAGTCTATTTCCCCTCCCTTTAAACCTGTGTAACTTTGTGATGACCTCAATGAATAGAATGAGGCAGAAATGACACTGCACGATTTTCAAGGTTAGGTCCTAATAGTTAATAGGGCTTCCAGCTGCTCTCTCTCTCTCTCTCTCTCTCTCTCTCTGTGTGTCTCACTCTGTCTCTCTTTTTCTCTCTCTCTCCACTTGCCCTTGGAACCTAGCCTCGTTGTTGTGAGGAAGGCCAGTCCACGTGGAATGGCATATGTAGGTGTGCTGGCTGACAATCCAGTTGAGGTCTCAGGCAACAGCCGGCGTCGGCCACCAGACAGGTGAATGACATGAGTGAGCTGTCCTTCACGTGACTCTAGCACAGCCTTTGAGTCTCATAGCTGATGCCAGTGAAACAGAGGCAGGCCGTCCTCACCAAGCTCTGTCCAAATTGCATATTCATGAGCAAAATAAGTGGTGCCATAGTTTCAAGCCACTGCATTTGACCAATAGATGTTTGTTATGCAGCAATAGATGAGCCAAACAGGCATCCCCTATGCTGATTGCAACCAGATTTTTGCTATTTTATTGTGTCTTTTCTGAATAAGGAAGGGTGGAGGCTCCCTGGCATAGCTTTTGTTTTCACCACCTGCTATGCACAGTATTTCTTGTGTTTTAGTTTATTCCATCAGGGTCCTTCATATTGAAACCCCCAATGACCCCATGAGTTGATGAAGGGCAGGGCTGATTGCCTCCATTTCACAGATGAGAAAACAGAGGCTCAGAAAGCTACAGCATCTTGTCCAGGGTGAATCAGTGGGTGAAGGCGAGGGGGGTTCTGGAAGCCAGATCACTACAGCCTTCCGTGGGGGCTCTACCAAATGGACCTCTTGAATGGGTCTGGACGGGATAATGGGGGTCAGGGAATTCTTTTTTTTAAATTGAAGTGAAATTGCATAACAAAAGTAACAATTTTAAAGCGAACAATTCAGTGGCATCTAGTCATTCTGTGTTCCTCCTTTCCCCTAGCCCCTGGCAGCCACGGATCTGCTTTTTGCCCCCTATGGATTTGCCTATTCTGGGTATTTTATAGAAATGGAATTGTATAATATGTGACTTTCGTGTCTGGCCTCTTTCACTTATGATGTTTTCAAGGTTCATCCTCATTGTATCGTGTATCAGAACTTCATTCCTTTTCATGGCTGAATAATATTCCATAGTGTAGCTAGACCACATTTTGTTTAATCCATTCATCCGTGAATGGATACCTAGGCTGTTTCCATCTTTTGGCTAGTGTGAGCAGTGTGGCTGTGAACATGCATGTGCATGTACTTGAGCACCTGTTTTAAATTCTTTTGTGTACATAGCCAGGAGTGGAGCTGCTGGATCATATGGTGACTCTATGTTTAACTTTTTGGGGAGCCACCAAACTGTTTTCTGCAAGGCAGTGGATTCCCTCCTAGCTTCGTGACCACAGTGAGTGAGCTAGTCTGAGCAATAAATATATTTGGTCAAAAGGGAAAGAGAAGAAAGAAAGTGTGAAAACCATATTGCATTAATTCATTCAACAATTACTTGTTGAACTTGATTCAACCGTGGGTGCTAAGGAAGGACTAAGAAAGAAAAATTTTCTGCCATCATTGAGGTGTGAGATGATGTTCTAATTGCAGAGAGAGAGACAGACAATTTCAGAGTCACAGGTGCTATGAGGAGAATAAAGCGAGATTCCATGATAAATCGGGATTGGAGATGCTATTTTTGGGGTTGTCAGCGAAGGACTGTCTTGGAGGTGACATTTAAACTGAGACCTGAAGGGTGAGATGAAGCCTGCTGTGAAGGCAGAGAGGACTGAACAAGAACAAAGGCCTGAGGCTGACAGTCCTTAGCTTTCTTTGATAGGCTCAAGTTCTAGCTCCATTACTAATTCCCCATGGGAAAGCCTCGGTTTCCTCACCTTGAAAATGGGCAGACGAAATATGGAATCAACCTAAGTGCCCATCAATAGGTGAATGGATAAAGAAAATGTGGTGGATATATACACAATGGAATATTAGCAATGAAAAAGGATAAAATCCTGCCATTTGTAGCAACATGGATGGAGCTGGAGTTCATCATGTTTAAGTGAAACAAGCCAAGTTCACAAAGACAAATCTTGCATGCCCTCACTCATATGTAGGCTAAAAAAAGTGGATCTCATGAAGATAGTAGATTGGAGGTTACCAGAGGCTAGGAAGGGTGGGGAAGAGGGAGGATGAAGAGAGCTTGATTAATGGGTAAAAATACATACTCAGATGGCAGAAATAAGACCCAGTGGTCAATAGTGCTGTAGGGTGGCTATCGTTAACATAAGTTGATTGTACATTTCAAAATAACTAGAAAAGAAGAATTCGAATGTTCCTGGAGTAAAGAAAGGATGAATATTTAAGGTGGCGGATATCCCAGTTACCCTGATTTGATTATACAAATGTATCAAATGATCAACATGGACTATAAAAATATGTACAGATATTATATACCAATAAAAATAAAAATTATTAAAAAGTTGGCATCATACCCAAAGTTGACCCTACCTCGCTGGGTGGGGTAGAGATAATAATGCAGAGGAGATGACTGAGGCTCAGAGAAGTGAAGACACTGTCTCAAAATCACAATTCAGTGAGAGGAGAGGCCAGGATTTGAACCCTGGGCTGTTGGAAATGCTCAGAATTAACCTAGTCTTACCAGTTGGGTGTGTGTTGGGGTGAGGGTCAGGGGCTGGTACAGCTATGAGTTTGGGGAAACAGCCCCTGGATGCTCCGTGCTGTAAAGCAACACCACCTTTCTCCCTCGGAGCACACGGCGTGACGGCATTTGTCTTCCTGCTGTCCAAGCGAGGGAGATGGAGATTGTGAGGTCTGCCAAACAGTGAGGCCACGGTGGAGCCAAGTTCTCTTGGCTTAGGTCATAATGTCAGCTTCCAGTTACCCAGGTCTTAGGAGATACTCGGTGCTGTTCTGAGCATTCCGGCATGCTCTGTTACTTCTAACTCTCTGGGAGAGGTACCGTGATTATCCCCATTTTCCAGATGAGATGACTGAGGCCCGGAGAAGTGAAGACACTTTCTCCAAGTCACAGCTTGGTGAGGGGAGGGGCCAGGATTTGAACCCAGGCCCGTCTGCCTTTATAGCCTGTGTTCTGAGTCACAGGCTCAGTGCTGTGCTGCCTCCCGTGGCCTCAACCGCAGGCTGGGCTCCGGGGATGCCATGGTCAGAGGAGGGGCTGCAATCCCCAGAAAAGAGGGTGGCTCAGCAGCCCGTACGCACCCCAGCATGTGCACCCATGCTCGCACACACACTCTGACACATGCACCCTCCAACTCAAATAGGTGGACATGCTTTTGGGAAAACCATGGAGAAAGTGAGCCCCACAGAGAGGGACCGTGAAATCCCTATTGCAGCCGGGGCCATCAGCGTGGTTCAGACACAGAATTCTTCTCTCTGGCTTGCTCTGTGTGTCTCAGTCTCTGCAAAAAGGGTCTTCACCGATAGATGTGTTGGAAAAGGAAAGAAATGTCTTCAAGTATGTTGTCATGGCACAAAGAAGATACAGGAAGGTCATGTGTGTGTGTCCAAGTGTGGGCATGAGTGCAAGTAAAGGCATGGAGGTGTGCAAGCGTGTTAGTGATTGTGTGAATGACTGTCTGTGTGAGTGGAGAGTGTGTTCTGGTATATGTATTGTGTGTGCACAAGGGTGTAAGTGGGTGCCTAAGTGTGTATGTGAATGTGTATACATTCTAGCATGAATGCTGTGAGCACGTGTGAATGGTGTGTGTGTGTGTGGGGGGGGAGACAAGGAAGGGGAGACTGAGACCTGGCACCAGGGGTGGGGGACAGAGGCTCCACAGGCTCTTTCCCGACATGACAGGGGGACTCTGATTCCCAGGGAGACCCCGCGCTTGCTTTGGAGGAGGTGAACAAAATTGCAGCCTCTCTTCCCGGAGCCCCTCAGTCTCATGACCTTTTTCTTCCTGGCCCCTTCATTCCTAGCCTGGGTCCTGTCTCTCTGAGAGGAGTTTTTCCAGCTGATCTGATGGAGTGGCCCACGGAAATAGTAACAGTAGTAACAGTGGACACTCAAGAATCTCAGTGCAGGGCACTGTTCTAAGTGCTGTATTCTGCTCCCAGTGTCCCTAACAGGTAGTGACTAGTATGGTCCTATCTTACAGACAAGGAAGTTGAGCTTATTTCAGGGAAGGGCCCTTGGATTTCTTAACATAGGGGCAGGCAAACGTTTTTCTGAGGGGACGGATAGTAAATGTTTTAGGTTTTGTGGCCATAGGGTGGGTCTTTGTCACAGCTCTTACACTCTGGAGCAGTAGCAACAATGCAGCCACAGAGATAAATGAACAGGCACATGCATGCGGATTGTAGTGTACTGACTCCGCCTTAACCTGCAAGAGTGGTAAATGGTGGGATTTTAGGTACCACAGCAGATATGTTCGTGGGAGATATATTCATTCGTTTGATCACTAAGTCATTTATTGCATGCTGTGTGCCTGGCTCTGTGCCAGCAATAGAGAGAAAACAGTGGACAAGACAGACCCCGTTTCTACCCCCAGGGCTTGCCAACAAATAGATGGGGTATCCTGGGGGGGCATAATCTCAGGGCAAGCACTTTATCACATATTGTGAGCAGAGAAGGCTTCCTGGGGGAGGCGACGTCAAAACTGGTACCCAAAGGATAAGTGGTTGGGGAAGACAGTGGGGATGGTGTGGGGTTACACAAAGTCTCCCCGACAGTAGGAACAGGGGGAAAGGCCAGAGGTCAGACAGGGCTGATGGGAAGTGCATCTGACCGGATATTTGAGATGTGGGTGGGGCCGTGTAGTCTCCGGTGTTCATTGTTTTGGGAGGGAATGGGGAACCATGGAGGGGTTAAGCGGGTGAGGAGCCACTTCCCTGGCTTCTGAGAGAGGCTTCCCCGGCTTCCATCCCCAGGCCTTATTCTCACCTGGTACATAGAACCTGACCGTTTAGCTGCTGGCTAAGAGCAGGGACCCTCCCTGTTTTCCGCCCTGCTGCATCCTGTATCTAACATTTCCTGGCAAAGGCTAAGCCTTCCTACACAACAGCAGCTATTCTTAAGCATCTTCACGTATTTGTGTGCCTGTGTAGCATCTGTCCCTCTCCTGCACAAGAATGTCAGCTCCAGGAGGGCAAGGGCATTGTCTGTTTTGTTCACTTCTGTATCTCTGGTGTCTAGCACAGCTCTGGGCACAGACTAGGTGCTCTGTTAATATTTATTGAACCTAGGCTGGGCGCAGTGGCTCAAGCCTGTAATCCCAGCATTTTGGGAGGCCGAGACAGGCGGATCACGAGGTCAGGAGATCGAGACCATCCTGGCCAACATGGTGAAACCCCGTCTCTACTAAAAAAAATACAAAAAACTAGCCGGGTGAGGTGGCGGGCGCCTGTAGTCCCAGCTACTTGGGAGGCTGAGGCAGGAGAATGGCATAAACCTGGGAGCCGGAGCTTGCAGTGAGCTGAGATCTGGCCACTGCACTCCAGCCTGGGCGACAAAGCGAGACTCTGTCTCAAAAAAAAAAAAAAAAAAAAAATATATATATATACACACACACACACATTGAACTTGAGGTTTTATGTCCTTGGCTGAGTCCTGGCTGATGATGGGGTGAGAGGCTTTGGCCTATCCCCTTAAGAGCCTCATTTTCCCTTCCCCTCCTCTTGTCCCAGAAGTTAATGAAGTGCTCTGCCTCTGGAGGGTGAATCCCATTATCGGCTGCACCCCCCAAGCCCAACATCAGCTGTGTGTTTACTTGTTTATGGTGCGTCCTTCCATCCCCAATGAAGCTCTGGGACCTGTTGTCTTATGCACTGCTGCATCCCCCACAGCCAACACATAGTAGGTGCTCAATTAGCTTATATCGAATGAATGACTTGACATCTCCCTTACTACACGCCCTTGCAAGGAAGAGAAGAAAGACTGGGAAACTGTGTGATGGGAAGGGGTGATCTGGCAAGTCCACAAAGCAAGCTGGGGCTGGATTATTTGCCTGGAAGGGGATGGTGTGGGAGGAAGGAAGCACACTGTGTCCCTCCTGCAGAGGTCACGGACACAGGCCTGTTGAGAGGCAGGAGCAGGGACACCGTGGCGTTTGGCGTTCCTTCTTCAGATGCAGCGAATCGTGTTTGAGAGATGAAACCTGCAGGGAGTCTTGCCTTCTGGCCGAGACCTTTAAAGCCGGCAGCCTCTGAGCTCATCCAGGGTGCATTCTTCAGCGTTTCCGATGTCCTTGGCTCCGTCGGGCCATCTTGGTGGCAGCTGCCGGAGCTGGAGGAGAACAGGCCTCAATGTCTCCTATTATTGCTGGAACATCAAGTACCCCTGAAGTGGAGGGCAAGGCTGGCCCTGTCTGCCAGCAACAGGGCGCGGTAACTCAGCCACCTGGGACCCCAGCTGCTCAGGCCTGAGGGTGAGGTGCTGACGTCCTCTGCCTCCCTTCCTGATGAGCACAGCCGCCTGCCCTGGTTCACCCGGCTCTCTTTACCTCCCCCTCCCTGGCCATCTCTTCTTCCTGCTTGCCAATGGCCTCATTATCCCAAAGGGCGAGCTGTGTGTCCTCGCTGGCAAAGGTCTTTGTGACCCAGGCCTCCTCCAGCTCCCAGACCTCCCAAGTATACCCGTCTTGGCTGCAATGAGCTTCCGCAGAGGTCAACCAAGCCTGGGCATTTTCTGAGACAGACCTGGGTCAAACCTGTGCCTTGTGACTCTGGGCAAGTGACCCTTCCTCTCATCGGTCATAGGGGCTTGCTTCTCAGTGACAATGTTCTGGCGTCATTTTGCAGATTGTTCTAGGTTGGGCCCCAGAGAAGTAAAGCCTAGGACAGGATGGGGTGTATAAGGTTTATCTGGGGAGTGGGCTTGGAAGGAAAACCTCAAAGGGAGGGGAGACACAGGATAGGACCCAGGGAGGGGCCGAGTGAGTCCCTGCTTTGGGCCTAATCCCACAGGGGCTCTTGAGTATAAATTGAGCTTGGAGTTGTCCCACCTTAGCAAGGGGGCCAGACGTGAGTCTATGTTGATGGCCCCTCAGGGAGGAGTGGGGGTGTAAACACCCAGGCATCAGCTCACATCAGTGGAAGGCAAATCTCTAAGAAGGGGGCAACTCCAGCAGCCACGGGGGTCTGACAGCCCCAACACTGTCTACTACGAGGATGAAATGAGATGATTCACAGTGCTAGAAAGCCCCCGACCACCCTGAGGGCAGCGCCTGGCCCGTGTCACTCACGCTAGTAGTGTATTCTCATGTAGCAGGTTTTACCTTCAGCCCAGAAAAACAGCAGAGCCTGGTGGATGAACCCTTGCTTCCATCTCCAGCCACCCTCGTCACCCCTCATCCCATCTCACCTGTCCCTTGAGATATCCAGGTTACCTGCTGGGGTCTAGGAGCAGAGCAGACGGCCCTGTGCCTTCAGAGTCACGTGGTCACGACTGGCATTCCAGCCCTTAGGATGATGTGGGGACGCCCTGCATCCCTCCACGCGTGACCCCATGGGCTCCTCTGTAAGGATCCCCGTATCTTGGTGCGTGTCCTTCATTACAGCCCCCTGGATGGAGCATGGCTCCCCACAGCCATCCTGGACCCTGCAACTCCGGGCCAAGACAAGTGTCCAAGACAGGGCTGCCTTTATTGGATAATTAATCCAGCGGGAAATCTGTGGGAAGTTTCCGGTAACCTGGCTGTGAGTTAGGAGGTTAAGGTAAATGTGATCCTGTGGGAAAATAAAATCCTTGGATTCCTTCGTCTCTTTTTTTGGGCCTTCCTCATCCCCTCAGGTGGGACTGCAGGTAGGTGGGCACTTCAGATCCTAGTCTCCCAAAGGCAAGTCTTTGGAGCCTCTGTTTCCTCATCTGTAAAATGGGCACACCAGCTTGCTGCCCAGTATATTCTGCTGCTGGCTGTAACCAAAGAGGGATTGTGATAGATGGAATGAAATCCTCCTTGGTACTATTGGGATTCCAGAGCACCTGGTATACCTGGAGGCAAGCAATGTTCAAAGCTGAAGGGATTTGGAGAGCATCTAGTCTGGCCCCTTAATGATTTCTGGATTGGGAAACGATGGCCAGAGGGGACAGTGATTTGCTCACCTGGAGAGGCAGGGGCCATCCTGCTGGGAGGGAAGAACCTGGAAGTGGGAAGCAGGAATTTCAAGTTCCTCTCTTAACTCTGCTATCAGGGAAGCTGGTTAACTTCTCTGGACCTCCATTTACCCATCTGTCAAATGGCCCCAATGACAGAGAGGGAATGAGGTCATTGCCAAGTCTCTTCCAGCCTTGACATTTGGATTATCTCACAGTGCCATATACACCCTCTCAAAGTACCAGAGAAACAGGAAGGAGAGCAAGCTGCCCTTTTTTTTTTTTTGGATGAAAAAAAAAACCATACTAAGATCCAGAGGGTGTTTCTGGAGTTTTTTCAAGGCCTTATGGTTATTACAAAGCACTGGGACCCAAGAAATCCTGGGTTCAAACTCTTGCTCCGCCTTGGTAGTGACTGTGGTGTATTCAGTAGGTATCAGGCACTGGCCAAACACGTGAATCGCAACAGCCCTCTGAGACGGGTCTTATCTTCATTATTTGGGGGAAGAAATTGAAGCTCAGAGAGGTAGACTGACTTTCCCCACATCACACAGCTAGTGAACAGAGAAGGCTGTATTAGAAACTGCATTTATTTGATGCCACATCTGTGCTTGGAGCCACCTTCCCACAGCTCAGTGAGAGTCATCAGTAATCATGTGATTGCCTGGGATTGGGTCAGGAGGAAATGTCAGGTGCAGGGAGGGGCCCAACTTATTTCTGTGAGGTCTCCAGAGCTTTCTGCGGGATCGGGCTGGGTCAAGACCTCACCTGCAACCCCATCCTTGTGTAGCTTCTCTGCCTGCCCCGTCCCCATCCCTCGGTCCCTTCTAGGTGTCACCCGAGAGCCTTCTCTCAATAAATCACTTGCATAAGAATTCCCTTCACAGTCTCTGCTTCTAGAGAACCTGCCGAAAGTTCCCTAAGACAGGAACTTGAGACAAACTCTTGGAAATGAACTGACCATGTAACCATAAACTGGGTCTAATTACCCTGTTTTGGCCAAGCGTTTCAACTATCATCTCAAGAAGCCAAGAAAATGTCTTGGACATTCAGAAACAGCGGTCAGATGTTACTGACAATTGCTATTAAGTCTAAGACAGGGCCTGGCGTACAGTAAGGTGTTTAATAAATATTTGCTGAGTGAAAGGCCTGAATGAGTAAATATTTCTGGAGCTGGGGAGGTGGGGGTTTCTGGAAAGAGAGAATGTAAAACAGCCTTCCTGGGGCAGATCCCCAGGAAACACGCAAGCTCAGGGACCAGCCTGGGCACATTGAAATGCAGGGTCAGGTGCTCAGATATTCATAGCTTCATCAGAGGCTTAGCCTAAGAGGCTGCAAGCCCCAGAGGAGCGACAGACCCAGGAGGGAGTCGTGATCACAGCAAAGATTACAAGAGCTTGTTAAACAGAAATCCCTCCTGGCAGATGGTCAGCTGGCTCCCAGGGCCCAGATGTGGGAAGGAAAGCCCTTTCCTATTGGGAGTTCCAGAAGCCTTGAAACCAGGGGAAGAAGACATTTTGCCTTCATGAGTTAAGAAAAAAACAATAATGATGATGATAAAAATGACAAAGCAATTATCTGACAGTTACTATATCCAGGACTCGGTATGTAGGGATGTTATTTAAGCCTCCCAATAACCCCTGCAGGATACACACTATCATTCCCATTTCACGGATGAAGAAACCAAGGCTCCGTGAATGACAAAAATGATGTGCCCAAGGTCATACTGCCAACAGGCGGTACTTGAACCCAAGTAGCGTGACAGCAAAGCCTCAGCACCATGGCAAGTTCTGATTTAAGAGGATAGTAGGGAAAGGGCTGGGCACAACTGAGGCATAAAAATTATAAAAATGGATGGTTAGCAGGGGGTGGGAGGGGTAGTAGAGGGTCGGGGGAGGTAGGGCTGTTTAATACGTATGAAAAAAATAGAAAGAATGAATAAGACCTAGTATTTGATAGCACAACAAGGTGACTATAGTCAATAGTAATTTAATTGTGCTTTTGTTTGTTTGTTTTTGAGATGGAGTCTCTCTCTGTCAGCCAGGGCTGGAGCGCAGTGGTGCAATCTCGGCTCACCACAACTTCTGCCTCCCGGGTTCAAGCAATTCTCCTGCCTCAGCCTCCTGAGTAACTGGGACTACAGGTGTGCACGCCCAGGTAATTTTTTTGTATTTTTAGTAGAGACGGGGTTTCACCATGTTGTCCAGGCTGGTCTTAAACTGATCTCAAGTTACCCACCTGCCTCAGTCTCCCAAAGTGCTGGGAGTACAGGTGTGAGCCATCGTGCCCAGCCTAATTGTACATTTTTAAACAACTAAAAGAATATAACTGGATTGTTTATAACACAAAGGATAGATGCTTGAGGGGACAGATACCCCATTCTGCATGATGTGATGATTACTACACATTGCATGCCTGTATCAAAATATCTCATATACGCCACAAATATAGACACCTACTATGTACCCACAACAATTAAAAATTTAAAAAATTATAAAAAATTACAAAAATGTTGTAAACTCGTAGAATATCTCTGGGTGGATACAGAAGAGACCTACAGCTGTAGTTGCCATGAGTTGGATGTGGAGGGGAGATTTTTATTATAAACCTTTCCTATTTGAATATTGAAGCATGGTGAGCTAGATCACAAAATTGGCCCCCAAGATGTATCCCTCTCCGCATTCACACCCATCCTTTGCTGCTGATTTTGTAGTCCTTACCCATTCTGACTCTGAGCACAGGGATGCAACTGGCTTTGACCAATGGGATATTAGTAAAAGTAACAGAGGCAGAAGCCTGCAAATGGCTTGTGCAATTGGGCTTGCTCTGATGCTGCCCTTCCACAGGGCCATGAGGACACACTCAGGCTTACCTGCTGGGGGATGAAGGCTTGTGCAGCACAGCCAAGCTGCCCTCATCATCCCAGTGGAGGCCATCCCAGATCAGCCATCAGCCAGCTGACCCAGACACACAAATGAGCCCAGTCAAGATGAGCAGAGCTGCCTGGCCTGCTGATATGGTTTGGCTGAGTCCCCACCCAAATCTCATCTTGAATTGCAGTTCCCATAATCCCTACATGTCATGGGAGGGACCTGGAGGGAGTAACTGAATCATGGGGGTGGGTTTTCCTGTACCGTTCTCATGATAGTGAGTAAGTGTCACAGGAACTGATGGTTTTATAAAAGGGCAGTTCCCATGCACTTGCTCTCTTGCCTGCTGCCATGTAAGACGTGCCTTTGCTCCTCTCTTGCCTTCCACCATGATTTCGAGGCCTCCTCAGCCATGTGGAACTGTGAGTCCATGAAACCTTTTTCTTTATAAATTACTCAGTCTTGGGTATGTCTTTATTAGCAGCATGAGAACAGACTAATACACCTGCTGACCACCACAACAGAAGTTTTGTTTTGTTTTAGAGACAGAGTTTCATCTTGTTACCCAGGCTGGAGTACAGTGGTGCAATCATAGCTCACTGCAGCCTCAAACTCCTGGGCTCCAGTGATTCTCCCCTCAGCCTCTCCAGTAGCTGGGACTACAAGCACACACCACCATGCCCAGCTATTTTATTTTTATTTTTGTAGAGATAGGGTCTCAGTATGTGGCCCAGGCTGGTCTTGAATGCCTGGTCTCAAGTTATCCTCCCACCTTGGCCTCCCAAAGTGCTGGGATCACAGGCATGAGCCACTGCACCTAGCAGGTTTTGTGATTGTTTGTTACATAGCATTACTGTGGCTATAGATAGCTAACATAAGTAGTGAGGCACTGCACCTTCCAAGATGAAAAACAAACAAACAAACAAAAAAAAACCACGTAAACTTTACATTTATAAGATGGTCTCTGCTCTGTAGGAGATCCTGAAATCTGGAGGCTCTCCTGCTCCCAGGAAATGTCTTTTCCATTCTGACTTTGGTGCTTTCAGTGAAGCCATTTCTTCAAAATCAAATTCACTCAACATTTCTCCAGACCCCACCTTCTCCAGCAAGCCCTCCAAACCTCCACAGTCCTCAGCCTGGCTGCAGGGCTGATTTCACTAATGTGCAGCATTATTACAAAGAGCAGCTCCTGTGCAGTCAGTGCTGACCATGGACCAGGCACTGGGCAAGCCCCGTCTCACTGAGTCATCACTACACCCTGTGAGGGAGGCATGCCTAACATTTTCTTCCAGTTGCAAATTAGAGGCCGAGACCCAGAGGGAGTGAGTCTATTGCCCAAGGCCTCACAGCAAGCAAATTCTGGAAGCAAGATTCAACCATGCAACTGCCCAGCTGTGCTCCTCACACCCACCTAATGGTTTTCTCCCCTCCAGGCTGGAGGCAGCTGCCCTTTGATTAGATCTGCGTTGAGGGCAGGGGGGCTAACACTGTCATTGGATCAACCTGGGGTTGAAAAGTGCATTTTCCCTTGTCCTCAGAACGGGGAAAACGAAGACCATCTTTGAGGAGTAAACTGACTTGCCTAAGGTCACATGGTGATTCACAGAGCGGGGACTAGAATTTGGGAGTCTCTTCTCTCCCTCTCTAAGACTCATTAATCATATATATATATATATACACACACACACACACATACCATACAGCGTGAAGGTCTTTATATGTGTCCACCCTTCCTGCCTCTGTAGCTGTGCTCAACATTTCCCCTCTCACAGTGTACCTTTCACTGCAGAGCAGACAAGCAGAAATGTGAGGGCAAGCATGCTGGGGACACTGGGTTATATGCTCCTTCCTTCCTGCTTCCTGCTTCCTACCTTCTCCCTCCCTTCTTTCCTTCCTTCCTTCCTTCCTTCTTTCCTTCCTTCCTTCCTTCCTTCTTCCTTCCTTCTTTCCTTCTTTCCTTCCTTCTTCCTTCCTTCCTTCTTCTTTCCTTCCTTCTTCCTTCTTTCCTTCCTTCCTTCTTCCTTCCTTCCTTCCTTCCTTCCTTCCTTCCTTCCTTCTTCCTTCCTTCCTTCCTTCCTTTCATCTTTCCTCCCTTCCTCCCTTTCTTCCTCCCTGTCTCCTCTTCTTTTCTTCTTTTCCCTCCCTTCCCTTCTCTCTCCCTTCCTTCCTTCCTTCCTTCCTTCCTTCCTTCCCTCCCCCTCTCTCCCTCCTTCTTTTCTTCCTTTCAAAATTCATTCTGCAAATATTCACTGTGCACCCACTCTCTGCTAGGCACTCTGCCTGACTCTGGAGATGCAATGGGAATGAAACAGGTGTGCACCTTGGCCTTGATCTCCTGAAGCAACAGGGAAGATGGGACTTAAGCAATCATATAAATGATTAACTCGTTGCAGTTGGAGAACAGGTAGTGAATAGCAAGAACTGTGTCTGACTTGAGTTGGAATCTGAGCTCTGCCGTTTACCTAGCTGGGTTTCCCCCACTCAGTTACCTAATCTCTGTGTCTTGCTTTCCTCATTTGGGGATTAATGTCTATCTTTCAGGGTGGTTGTGAGAGTTAAAGCAAGCTGGTGATCTACAGCATTGAGCATGGAGCCTGGCACAGGGTAGGCGCTGTGACTGCAGGTGTCTTCATCGTTGCTGCTACTGTTTTTGCTGCTGGATCCTTGCTGCCCTTGACCTGGAAGGTCCCACCTGCATGACCATCTTATCTGTGAGGGGAGGTGGCTTCACTCACCCTTCTCTAACCCTCTGAATTATAATCCATCTTTAATGCCTCTAGAGGGAGGAGCTTTGAACAGAAACCAGCTCCAACCACTCACTGCTGTCCACCCAGTGAATCCTTGCCTTTCAAAGGCATGATGGGGCCGCCAAATCCGCCCCAGGGATCTAATGCGATTGTCTCGCTTCTGTAACTCTGTTGGGAAACTGAGCTTGAGGTTTCTGGCTGGGCTTCCAGAGGCTCCCAGGAGTGGTGGGGAGCCACAAAGGAGGCTTATGGGAAACCATCGGGCCAAGGAGTCTAGCCTGGGAGGGACAGAGCCAGGGTGGAGGAGCCTGTGTCCAACTGAGCACCTATGATGTGCTAGGCAAGATTCCCTCTTCTGCTTGGCCCAGAAAAGGACCTTTCCCCAGTGCTTATGGGGATCAGGTAGACATAGTCACCTGTGATGACAAGAACATGGTGCAGGGACTCCCAATACCCAAGTTAAAGCCTCCACTAAGTGCCCTTAGGACTAACACAATCTGTCTCAGCTTTTCACATCTATAAAATGTGTGTCTCTTTTATGAGGCAGTATAGTTTGGTGTTTAAGAGCTGAAGCTCTGGATTCATTGAGCGTCTGTGTGACCTAGGGCCAGTTGCTAAGCCTCTCTGTGCCTCAGGCTCTGAAACTATAAAAGATGGAGAGTAATACTATCTGATTCTGTTGCCTACTAGCTGGATGACCTCAAGCAAGTTGCTCCACCTCTCTCAACCTCAGTGTTTTCCTTCTGAATTGGGATTAATGAGAATGCATATTTCACAGGGCTGTTGTGAGTATTGAATGGGATGATCCATGCTGAGTGCTCCAAACCACACTTGACATGGAATAATCATATTAGTGTTGATTGAACACCTGCTATTTTCTTCCTCTTCATTCCTCCTTTTCTCCCTGTTTTCTTCTTTGTTTCTGTCCCTCCTGCCTCTTTCCCTCACTCCATAATTGCATACTGGACACCTGCCATGAACCAGACACTTTTCTAGGCACTGCCCATCTTCAGGATGACTGTAAGAACCAAATGTGCCTAATGGGGAGGTGCTTTGGCGATATCGAGGCTAATCTGTCAGGTAAGAGAAGAGGTGATAAATTCACACTGTGGCTTGTGGCGAATTCTTTTTATGCTCACTCTCATCTAGGGTCATTAATTTAGAGCCTTGACTAGGATTTCTATCCTATGCAGCTGCAGTGACATTAATTTGATATTCGCTAACCTCAGTTACTTGTGTGTCACCATCATAATGATTATTTGCCATAGCCACATACAAATATGCTTTACTATTTTGTTTTACGTCACTCTTTTTAAGAAATTTAAACTGATTTTTTTTTCTTAGACTGAGTTTTGCTCTTGTTGCCCAGGCTGGAGTACAATGGTGCGATCTCGGCTCACTGCAGCCTCCACCTCCTGGGTTCAAGCAATTCTCCTGTCTCGGCCTCCCAAGTAGCTGGGATTATAGGCACCTGCCACCATGTCTGGCTAATTTTTTATGTTTTCAGCAGAGACAGGATTTCACCATGTTGGCTAGGCTGGTCACAAACTCCTGACCTCAGGTGATCCATCTGCTTCAGCCTCCCAAAGTGGTGGGATTACAGGTGTGAGCCACCACATGTGGCCTAAACGGAATTTTAACCTAAGCAATACTATCCATGAAACCAAAAGTCTTGGTGAGCTGGCACACATTAAGCACTTAATTATTAAAGAAAATTTTAAAACTTCATAGATGACCCCAAAGCATCTGCATTTGTACCATATTATATCAGTGAGTGGTTATACCAGACAATATCCTCTTACCATTCGGCTAACTAGAAAATCCTTTGATTCATTGCTTCGTATTTTTCATACTTACCAAGTGCTATCTCCTTTTTCCAAGCCTAGGGGTGTCTGTCATCTGCAACTATCATGACATTAATTTGAAAGTCATTAACCTTGGTTACTTAGGTATTGCCAGAATACAAACATTTGTATTCTTTTTGCTATAGCTACATGCCAAACATGAATGTGCTTGTGCTCAACTTTTTGTGTGTGATCACGGTTTTTTCTTTTGGTTTTTTTCTTTTTTTCTTTTTTAATTTAGCCTCAACTGAAGCAATCATATCTATGAAATCATGGGTTGAAGGAGCTGGTTATATATTTCTTTCTAGCATGCATTAAAGTAAATACATAGCTATTATGTAAAATAAAATGCCAACCAAACACATCTGCATGTGTGCCTCATTCTTACGGTACGGCTGCTGTTCCAAGTATAACCCTGTTACCATTCAGCTGGTTAGGAAATTCTTTGATTCATTGCTTCATATTCACCAAGTGTTATTCCTTTTGTCCAAGTCTTGAGATCCCATGAAGGCATAGACAGGTCAAACCCATTGTCCTAGGTGACAGAGTGAGTCCCAGAACCCAGGAGTCCTGGTCCCTGATTCTGCCTTGAGGCCACACAGGACACCCAGCCCCATCCTGACCTATCTCCTGGCTCATTAAAGGCCTTGGGGCTTGGATCAGCTCTTTCATTTCTCCGTCCTTCTCTCTTTCCTCTCTAGCACTTGAAGATACAAAAAGGGTTAATATCCATCTCCCACTCTTCTTGACACCTCCCACCCTGGGTTTCTGTGGGTAATCGCTAGCTTCCCTTGAGGAATGACCTTGCCCCCCACCGTGGGGGCTATCAAGAGACAGATATAAACACCTCAAAGTTCCCAGCTAGCTCTCTTAATTGGCACCTTTCTGTTCTGCTTTAAATTAATCAAAGCCAGTCCGATATTAATACTGTAGGGGGAATTAAAATCATGCAACGCATTAAAGATGTAATTTAAAATTAATAACTCATAATTATTTATCATGGCGTATCAGTGGAGCTATGAATTTTCCCTTCTAACTCAGCACACAGTCTCCTGCCTTTGCTTTTAATAGCATTTGGACCATTACTGTGCCCAACCTTGGTTCCCGCAGACACCCAACCTAAGAGACGTAATTCACTTAATTTAATTTTGGGGGGCTTAATTGTGGTAAATCACTACTTAAGAAAAGACATCTATTTGAAAGGACAAATTGGGATAATTTAATAAAAGCTGGAGTGAGGAAGCCCAAAGACTTAATGATGCGCTGTGGGTTTTGACCAGAGAGGCCCCTATTCTTCAACTCATTCATTGAGAGTTGCTAAGCTCAGTTTCCAAGTCTTTAAGACAATGGCAGCATTCAAAAGGTTTCACAAACTAAGGAAGTGACCCACTTGTCCATTAATATGGGATTGAGCAAAAAAACTATGATGGATCCACCCAGTGGAACACTATGCAGGCATATAAAAGAATGGCAGGTCACATGTGTGGATATAGAAGAATCAGCAGGATATATTGTATTTTTAAAAGCGTGGTGGCTAGCACTTTGGGAACCCGAGGTGGGTGGATCACGAGGTCAGGAATTCGAAACCAGCCTGGCCAACAGGGTGAAACCCCGTCTGTACGAAAAATACAAAACTTAGCCAGGTGCAGTGGTGGGCGCCTGTAATTCCAGCTGCTCAGGAGGCTGAGGCAGGTGAATCGCTTGAACCCGGGAGGCGGAGTTTGCAGTGAGCCAAGATCGCGCCACTGCATTCTAGCCTGGGCAACAGAGCGACACTCCATCTCAAAAAAAAAAAATGCTAGAAGAGTGTATAGTGTGCTATTATGACAAAAGGAAAATATATATACACCCATATAATTACATATACAGTATAGAATATCCTTGGAGAGAAACAGGAAACCCCTGAGGATGGGTTTAGGTAACTGGGGGACAGAGGAGGGAGGGAGAGTTGTCATGCTTTGTATACATTTGTATCTTTGAAATTTTGTACTACATGCCAGTATCAGCAAGTCAAAAAGATTAGACAATTAAAATAATAGTAGTAGGAAAGGTTTGTCAACCTGAGTCTTGCCATATCTCATGTACCCTCACTCCTATTTCCACATACCCCTGCTGATCGTAATGATGGTTGCCATGTGTCGAGTGTCCTCTCTGGAATGGTCACTGTGCTGACTTCATCCCACGAGCTCCTTACATCAACCTGGTGAGGCAGGTCCCCAACATTTCATGACGAAGTTTCGAACATAAAAAGGTGAAAGGGTTTTTCAGTGAATACCCGTCTATTTGCCACCTAGATTCTACCGTTAATGTTTTTCAACACTTTCCTTATCCCAGACTGATTCGTTTACCCATCCCTCTATCCATCTATCAGCCCTATCAGATCTATTTTTTATGCAATTCAAGGAAAGTTACAGACATCTGTACATTTCTTTCTAACTACTTGAGCACGTCTCTCTTTAACTGAAATGCAATATTTGGTTAGGGTTCCTTTTGTAAAGTAAAATTCACAACTGGCAAAGAGCACAGACCTTGAGTGTACCATTTGCTGAGTTTTGACAAACCCCTGCACTTGAGCAATGCACATCCATATAATGATACAGAATTCATTTCCATCTCTCTAGAAAATAGCCTAATTCCCCCTCCCAACAAATTCCCAAACCCCCAGCGGCAACACTGTTCCTACTTTTTTTTTTTTTTTTTACCACCACAGATTATTTTGGTTCATATAGGTGGAAATGCACAAATGGACCCTTTGTGTAAGGATTTCACTCAGCATAAAATTTAGAGAGTCATCCATGTATTGTGTTTATCACTAGTTTGTTTTAAAGGGAATGATCAACAGTAAAAAAAAAATCCCATTAAAACGTGGGCAAAGGACATGAATAGACATTTCTCAAAAGAGGACATACAAATGGCTAACAGGTATATGAAAAATACTCAACATCACTAATCAGAGAAACACAGATCAGGCCACAATAAGATATTGTCTTACCCCAGTTAGAAAGGCAATTGTTAAAAAGACAAATAAAATAAAACAAAACAACAACAACAAAAACAAAAACAGATGCTGGTGAGGATACAGGGAAAAGGGAACTCTTATACACTGTTGGTTGGGATGTAAATTAGTACAGCTACTATGAAAAACAGTATAGAGATTTCTCAAAAAACTAAAAGTGGAACTATTATATGATCCAGCAATCCCACTACTGGACATTTAACCAAAGGAAAAGAAATCAGTATATCAACAGGATACCTGCGCTCCCATATTTACTGCAGTACCATTTACAATAGTAAAGACATAAAATCAGCCTAAGTGTCTATCAGTGGATGAATGAAGAAAATGTGGTATATATACACAATGGAATATTATTCAGCCATAAAAGAGGATGAAATCAGCCGGGCGTGGTGGCTCACGCCTGTAATCCCAGCACTTTGGGAGGCTGAGGCAGGCAGATCACTTGAGGTCAAGAGTTCAAAAGCAGCCTGGCCAACATGGTGAAACCCCATCTCTACTAAAAATACAAAAAAATTAGCTGGGCATGACTGCGGGTGCCTGTAATCCCAGCTGCTTGGGAGGCTGAAGCAGGAGAATTGCTTGAATCTGGGAGGCGGAAGTTGCAGTGAGCGGAGATCATGCCACTGCACTCCAGCCTGGGCAACACAGTGAGATTCTGTATCAAAAAAGAAGAAGAAGAAGGAAAAAAAAGAAACAGAAAGAATGAAATCATGTCATTTGCAGCAACATGGATGAACCTGGAGGTCATTATGTTAAGTGACATAAGCCAGGCACGGAAAGACAAATATCACATGTTCTTGCTTATAAGTGGAACTAAAAAACTTGATCTAATGAATGGAGAGAGTAGTACGATAAATACCAGAGGCTGGGAAAAGTGTGTGGGTAGAAGATATAGAGAGATTGGTTAATGGTACCAATATACAGTTAGACAGAGGGAATAATTTCTAATGTTTGATAGCAGAGTAGGGTGAGTATGGTTAATAACAACAATGTATTGTATATTTCAAAATAGCCAGAAGACAGGACTTGAAATATTCTCAGCATGTAGAAATGATAAGTAGTCAAGGTGATGGACACTCCAAATACCCAGACTTGATCATTACACGGTCTATGCAAAATATCATATGTACCCCATAAATATGTACAAAGATTTACATCTGTAAAAATAAATAAATAAATATGAGGAGGAGTTGCGTTTTTATTTTTATTTTTTTTATTGCTGGGTAGTGTCTACTGTACGGACACATCACAATTTGTTTATTTATGACCTGTTTCAAGTTTGGGGTTATCATGAATAAAGTTGCTATGAGAATTTTTTTTTTTTTTTGAGACAGAGTCTTACTCTGTTACCCAGGCTGGAGCGCAATGGTGTGATCTCAGCTTACTGCAAACTCCATCTCCGGGATTCAAGTGATTCTTCTGCCTCAGCCTCCTGAGTAGCTGGGCTTACAGGCATGTGCCACCACGCCAGGCTAACTTTCGTATTTTTCTTAGATATGAGGTTTCACCATGTTGACCAGGCTGGTCTTGATCTGGCCTCAAGTGATCTGCCTGCTTCAGCCTCCCAAAGTGCTGGGATTACAGGTGTGAGCCACTGTGCCTAGCCTGCTATGAGTATTTTATACAAATCTTTTTGCAGACACGTGTTTTTATTTATCTTAGGTAAATTCCTAGGAGTGGAATTGTTGGGTCATAGGGTAAGTGTAGGATTGGTTTTTATTAAAAAATTGCCACAGAAATTTCCAAAGTGATCATACCATTTCACATTCCCACCAGCCTTAACAGGTGACAGAAGAATTAGAAACCAGCTTATATCAAATGCACTCTTCACTAAATGGTGAGTTGTTCAGGTTGGTCCACATTCTTGCCAACATTTGGTGTTGTCAGTCTTTGATTTCAGTCATTTTAGTGAGTATGTAACAGTCTCTCACTGCAGTTTTAATTTACATTTCCCCTGATGACTGGTAATATTGAGTAGCTCCATTGTAAAGATCAGAAAATGGAGGCTCAGAGAGGTTCAGTAATTTAGTCAAGGCTCCACAGACTGAAGGGCCAGTGTTCCAACACACTGCAGTGGTCTGAATGTTTGCATCCCCCTGAGATTCATATGTTGAAACTTAACCACCAACATAATGGTATTAGGAAGTGAGTCCTTTGGGGTGTGATTAGGTCATGGGGATGGGGCCCTCATGAATGGGATTAGTGCCCTTATAAAGGAGTCCCCAGGGAGATCTTTTTCCACAGTTAGAAAGGGCCATCAATGAACGAGAAAGTGGGCCCTCACTAGATACCAAATCTGATAGCACCTTGATCTTGGACTCCTACCTCCAGAATTATGAGAAATAAATTTCCATTGTTTATAAGCCATCCAGTGTATAGTAGCCTGAACAACGAACACACTCACTTCTCTTGACTTTAAAACGGTGGCTTGCAACTATAAAGATGTGCTGTGTTTGTCTTCCCATGAATTTCTCCAATCTCTCATCACAGGACACCTTTCCTGGGCTCTCCTGAGGCTCTGAGCTGCTTGGCACCCAGAACGTCAACCACCTAAAGAAACGTGTAATTGAGAAAGAGGAAGGAATCCCACAAGGGGCAGAAAGCTTGCGTTTGAGACAGCTGCTAATTACTCTCTAGGGCATTTTTACAACAAATGTAAAAGTGGGTTTCACTGTTAAAATCCCAGTTTGCTGAAGACAAGTCTACCTGATGTTTCCAAGCCAGATCCCCCCAAGGTTGATTCATATTGCTTGAAGGTTGTTTTCTAGCCCCTCTTGGAGGCAGGGGGATGAGTCTCACGACCTCTTGAGCCCCTCTTGGCAGGGCAGGTGTGGGTTTTTTGTCAGATATCATTGGCTTTGCAGCTTGTGGAACTCAGAGCATCCTCCCTGGCTAAGCAACCCCTTGCTGTTGTTTTTATGTTGCTTCCAGTGAGTTCAGACTTGGCAGGGTTCAGATGGCCTTGGAGTTGATGACTGGGCACAGACTTTGGAAAGCTTTATGTTTGTGCTCCAGACTTTGTTTGCAAACAACTATAACTGTGCTGCCCAAATGTTCCTGCCCTTGACCAGGTTTTGTGAGCTCCCGGGTCCTGATTCAGGAAAATTAGTAATTGCAAAGCTACATGGGGATAATTCAGGCTGTCCTTGCTGCCTCTTCATCGGTCAGAGGTGGCCTGGGATCAACCACACCTTCTTCTTCTGTTGCTCCCTGTCCATCTTCCCTAGAGGAATCTCCTTCCTCCTTTCTTACCTCCATGGTTCTGGTGGGGCTGCCCCTCTGCCCTCAGCTCCAGGGACATGAGACCAACCCCAGGAAATCAGAACACTCCATATCCCTGCCTGTGATGATTAGTTAAAGAATGTGCACACGACTCAACTGGGCCAATGAGATTCCGTGCTGGTAATTTTGCTGGTAAAGAAGTGGTTTCTTTCTCTTGGCTTGCAAAGCTGGAAGGGTGTCAGCCTGGAGCTGTTGGTGGCCATTCTTACTACCACGCAAAGAGAACCTTCAAGACTAACAGTGAAGAAAACAAAGCCATGTACTGGAGAGGAACAGATTCCAAATGATTGCAGTGGGGTTCCTTGGTCCAACTGCACCTGAAGCCTGCCCTTTTCAATTTTGTGATCCAATCAGTTTCCCTATGTGCTTAAACCAATCTGATGTGGGTTCTTGTCACTTGCAACTAAAAAATATTCTGACCTATCAGTGTAGGTGTTGGGGGGTGGGAGTGGGGGAGTTAGGTGGAGGAAGGATAAGAAATTCAGAAAACCTATGCTCTCTCTTTAAAACCTCAGGATACAGAGGAAGTCTAGGGGTCACTTTAGGTTCCTCTGGTTTCAAAACTTACCCACTCACAGAATGTCCTCTACTTTATCCCTGACAAGGCAATCAGGCTCTGCTTGTATGCCTCCCATGGCAAGGAACTCAGTTTCTCTCCAGGAAACCCATTTCATCAAGGGACAGCTCTGCTGTCTACAAATTAAGGCAGAATGTCTGCCAATAAGGGAGTGGAGAGAACAAAGGGTAGCCTTGCTTCCTCCCTTTCCTTCCTTTAGTCTATTCTCTTCACGGCAGCCAGAATGGTCCAGTTATAATTTGTTAGAGGGTGTTGCTTCCTACTCAGAAACCTCCAATGGCTCCCATCTCATTGCACAGTGAAATTCAAAGTCCTCACCAGGACATAAGAGGCCCTTCAGGATTTTACCACTTACCTCTCTGGCCTTGTCACCCGCTTTCTCTGCTTTGTCACTCACTCCACCCCAGGAACACTGATCCCCTTGCTTTTTCTAGAACTTTGCAGCTGCCATTTCCTGGCACGTACTGTCTTCTGCCAGATTGCCAGTGGCTGGCTCTCTCACCTTCTTCAAACAGCTTTCTCTCCCTCTCACCTCCTCCAAGGCTTTGCTCAAATGTTACCTTTGCTTCAAAAGTTACCCTGACACCCCACTTAAAATTGTAGCTTCCTCACCTCAACACTCACTACCCCTCCACTCTATTTTTTGTCCTTATCGTCTATCCCCATGTGACCCATTGCTATAAATAGCTTACTAATGTTTCTCCTTGTCTCCCATTTACAAATGTAGAGAATGTTCATCTGTTGCTCACAGCTGTATCCTATCTAGAACAGTACCTGTCACATAGTAGGTGCTCATTAAATATTAGTTGAATGAACCATCCAGTAATTCAACTTGAGAACGGGGCCTGGCAAACACTAGGTGTCCACACAATGCTGAAAGCATGAATGACCGACCCACCCAGTCCCTCAGAGGGTGATAGAGGAGAAGGGCGGTTGGTTTGTTTCTCTCTGGAGCCTCATGGCAGCCAGGCAGACAGGTCCTTGCAGCCTGATGTGACAGCTGGTGGCTGTCTGAGATGGGGGAAACTCTCAAGCAAAACAGACACGCTCAGTCTCTCCCAACGCCCACTGACTGCAGCTGGAGGTGGAGATGGAGAAATCAATATAAAGATTGGCTTTGGAGGAAAGGAAAAGAAGAAAAGGCCTCTCTACTTCATTGAGGAGGCAGCTGCAGAAAGGACAGGTGGGGGCTGCGTGACGGCATCACATGGTGCACACCGACCTTCGTAGCCCTGCTTTGTGTTCTGCTCCCTGAGTTGCAGGTGTGGATTCCCACTCCCAGACCTCATTCATAGAGATGCTCGGCTCCTGAAGCCTTGAGAGTTCCTCCCAGGCCATGTTTCCCCTGTTCAGAATTTAGGCATTTATCCTACACTGGAAGATATCAAGTGACTTATTAAGCCCACTAGTGTCTGGCTCCGGTGTGCAGGTGCTGGGGATATAGGGGTGAACAAGAGAAGACAGACAAAAATCCTGGCCTTCATGGGCAGGGAGAGAGACAGATAATGAACAAGTTAAGTAAGTAAAGTGTGTAGTGTGTGTGATGGTTGTAAACACCAAGGAGAAAAACAAATCAGGAAAAAGATAAGAGTTGTTGGGTGTGGAATTGCAATGTTATATAGTGACATTTGGGGAAGGAGCAAGCCACATGGTTGTCTGGAGGAATGTTCCAGGCAGAGTAGCCAGTGCAAAGGCCCTGAGGTGGGAACATACTTGGAGAATTTGAAGACTAGCAAGGGAGCCAGCATTGTTGGAGTGAATAAACAATGTCATTCATGTCAATGTCAGAGAGGTAATGGGGGTAGTGGAACTATTATAAGCATGGAGATTGAGATTGGCGAATTAGTCTGTTTTCAAACTGCTGATAAAGACATACCAGACACTGGGTAATTATTTATAAAGAAAAAGAGGTTTAATAGACCCACTGTTCCACATGGCTGGGGAGGCCTCATATTCATGGCAGAAGGCGAAAGGAAAATGACAGCCAAGTGAAAGGGGAAACCCTGTATAAAATGGTCAGATCTCAAGAGACTTATTCACTACCACAAGAACAGTATGGGGAAACCACCCCCATGATTCAATTATCTCCCACTGGGCCCCACCCATAACACATGGGAATTATAGGAGCTACAGTTCAAGATGAGATTTGAGCGGCGACACTGCCGAACCGTATCAATTAGGAAGCCTTTGGAAGAACTTGAGTAGAAGAATTACATGGTGGCTTCCATGCTGTTGGGTGAAGAGACCAAATATGCCAAGAACAGAAGCTGGGAGGCAAGTTAGGAGGTGGTCATGATGGTGCCTTTGACCGGGGTGGCAGCAGGGGATATTATGGATGCTCATGAATTCATCCAAAAACTCTTTCATTCAGAAATCACTTATTGGATACCTATGGTTTGCCAGCACCATTCTGGCTATTGGGGGTGGTGACATGCAAAATTCACCCTGTTTAAATGGAGCTTACTATCTAGTGGGTGCAGGAAAAGAGCCAATTAATAGGGCAACAAACTGTCTTGGTTTTCCTGGGACTATCCTGAGTTTAGCACTGAAAGTCCCACGTCCCAGGAAACCACTCAGTCCTCGGCAAACCAGAACAGTTGACCACCCTAATTGTGAAGATGTGTGTTTTGGAGAGTGAAGGGTCAGTGAGAGAGAACCAAGCTCCAACACCACAGCTATCCACCCTTGATGACCTGGCTGACAACCTCCCATTGTTCACAGATGGAGAAAAGGCTCAGGGAGGAAGGCATGGGCCCAAGGTGATGTGGCAAATTAGTGGCAAGGCTGGGCATCAAACTCAGGGCTCACATTTTAGAGCTGGAAGAAATCAGAGCTTGGGAAAAGGAGGCAGCATTACTAGCCACTAATGAAAGGCAAAGGAAGTTTCCAGTGAGAGACTGGGACAGAAGAGAGTGTTCACAAACAGGCATGGTCTTGATGTTGACAGAGGAGACATTCAAAATCATGGCGACCAAATGGACTATTTACTGAATAGTGATTTTTTGCAGGGTAGAGATAGGGTCTCCCTATGCTGCTCAGGCTGATCTCAAACTCCTGGGCTCAAGTGCTTCTCCCACCTCAGCCTCTCAAAGTGCTGGGATTACAGGTATGAACAACCACACCTTGCATGAATTGTTTATACACAGGAAACAAAATCTGAATCCCTACCTCACACTACACACACACACACACACCCCCCAAACACACAATTCCAGAAGGTTAAAGAACTTAAATGTGAAAAAGGAAAACTTTCTTACAATTAGACAAATTAATTTCCTGATCTCAGGAGACAGAGATGTGTTTTCTAAATTATTCAAAGTAAGCACAAACAAGAAAGGAAACGTGATACATTAATAATTAAAACTTTTATGCAACCAAAACCACCATAGTTAAAGTGAAAAATAAGCTATAAACTGGAAAAGATACTTACAATGCAGACAAACAAGTGTTTCTCAGTTAGTATTCAGTGTACAAACCAGTAAGGTAAAAAGTCAAACAACTCGATAGAGAAATAGACAGCAGATAGGAACAGGCAGTTCTGAGAAGAATCCCATACAGTCAATAACATCAAAAAGAGGCTCAATCACATTGGAAGGCAGATTCAAATAATGAGACACAATTTCTCCCCCATGAGATTGGCAAAAATGGAAATGTCTTCAATATCCAGTATTGGGGAGATGTGGTGCCAGGGAAATATTTATACTCTGCAGGTGGGAGTATGAATTGGTAAAACTACTTTGGAGAATAATTTATGAATATTTAGGAAGAATGAAAATTCATGCACCCCTTTAACCCACCAATTGTTCCCCTAGTTTCTGAGAAATGTCACACATACAAAACATTCAAGATTGTTGATTGTAGCATTGATTATTAAAGTGTAAAAACTAGAAATACCCTAAATACACATCAGTAGGAGAATGGACTAATGAATTACATCATACACAGGCAATAGAACGATATACAGCAGTTAGCAAATAAGCTACAGGAATGTTTTATCATGAATAAATCTTAAAAAGCATAATGCTGAAGAAAAAAGGAAGTTGCAGAAAAAAATACCCTCGATACGATATCACTTCACCTCAAATTTAAAGGCACACAAAACCTGTGCATATAGACAAATGTAAGAAAATATTACAAACTGCTCATATCAATTTTAAACACCACATTGAGGTGTTCCCTTTCCTATAGAAAGAAAGGGAGAGTAATGCTTTTAACATATCTGTAATAGTAAAACTATAAGTGAAATACGGCAAAATGTTAAGGTTTGACAAAGCTGGGTAGAAGTGTGTAAGCATTTTGTTTGGTTTGCTCCACGATTTTTCATTTGTTTAAAACATCTTGTAAAAAGAGGAACAATAGGCAAGGCGTGGTGGCTCACGCCTGTAATCCCAGCATTTTGGGAGGCCTAGGTGGGCAGATCACTTGAGGTCAACAGTTTGAGAACAGCCTGGCCAACGTGGTGAAATCCCATCTCTACTAAAAATACAAAAAAAAAAAAAAAAAAAGGAAAAGAAGATGAGCCGGGCATCGTGGTGCACACCTGTAATACCAGCTACTTGGGAGGCTGAGGCAGGAGAATTGCTTGAACCTGGGGAGCAGAGGCTGCAGTGAGCCAAGATCATGCCACTGTACTGTAGCCTGGGTGACAGAGTGAGACTCTGTCTCAAAAAAAAAATATATATATATATATATACTTTTTGCTGGGAAACTCCAAGAGGTCCAACATTCTTACTGTGGCATTCACACATCCAAGAAACAGTTATTGAGTGCCCACTCTGTGCATGCTCCACCTACTGTGTTAGGTGTGGAAGCACAGGAATGATCGTCATCATCTTATAATTTGCTGAGTGCTTATATATATAGCAGTAGTGCCAAGGGCTGTACATGCATTTTCTTTTTCTTTTTTTTGAGATGGAGTCTCACCCTGTCACCCAGACTGGAGTGCAGTGGTGCATTCTTGGCTCACTGCAACCTCCGCCTCCCACATTCAAGTGATTCTCCTGCCCCAGCCTCCCGAGTAGCTGGGATTATTACAGGCACACCACCACGCCTGGCTAATTTTTGTATTTGCAGTAGAGACAGGGTTTCACCATGTTAGTCAGGCCAGTCTTGAATTCCTGACCTCATGATTTGTCTGCCTTGGCCTCCCAAAATGCTGGGATTACAGGTGTGAGCCACCACGCCCAGCCTGCACATGCATTTTCTCACTTTCCTTTTACATCCCAATGATGTAAGTACTATTGTTAGCTCTTTATCTGAAGAAACAGAGGGCAAGTAAGTGATGGTGGCAATATTTCACCCTAGGTCAGTCTGACTGTGGCAGATTGTATTTTCAAAGATGGTTGCCATCCTTATAATGTGACTTTGACCTTCTCCCACGGAGTGGCAGGATCTATGCCCCCTCCCTTGGAACTTGGAGTTTTTGACTGCCTTGACTGATGGAGTATGCTAAGCCGGAAATGACATCATGTGACTCCAGAAGCTAGGCCCTAGGAACGTGATCCACTTCTGTTTTGTTTTCTTGGGATGCTCACTCTTGGAATCCAGTCACCATACTGTAAGAAAGCCCAATTTAGCCCATGCAGAGAAACTAGTGAGAGGCCACATGGAGGTGCTTCAGTTGACAGCCCCAAGTAAGGTCCCAGCAGATAGCCTGACTCAGCCACAAGACATGTAACTGAAGGAGCCTTTGGGATGACTCCAATTCCAGCCTCCATCCACCTGTGACTGCATGAAAGACCATGAGCAAAACCACCCAGCTGAGCCCAGTCAACTCTTGAAACCACGAGAGATAATAATAAAATGATTGTGTTTTTAGGCACTAGGTTTTGGGATGATTCATTATGCAGCAAGAGATAACAAGGACTGTCTCCAAAAGCTGTTCTCCCAGCCAGTATGCTCCATGCATCTCCTACCAAAGCAGCCAGCATGAATGGAGAGGTGGACAAGCAGCAGGCAATTCCATCACAGGTTGATGGTTATCGAGTGAGCACAGGCAGCCTATATTTCCAGCCCCACCTGGATTTGTACCAGGAAGATTCTGGAGAGCTCCAGAAGTCTTCCCAGAGGTGGTGACACCTGCTCAGTTTCAAAAAGCATGCATTCCTAGGGCATCTCAGACACAGGGAATAGCACATAAAAGGGCCTAGGCTTCAGAGACCTTGGCATCTTTGCAGAGTGGCCTCAAGGCCCAGCCAGGGGAAAGGCAGCACCTGCTAGGGAGGGAGGCAGGAAGCAGGTGGTAAGGCTGCTGGTGGGGGCCTGTATGTGAAGGGCATAGACCATTCCTCTGGAGAGGTAGAAGGTGTTGCAGAAGGAACGCTAGCTCTATACTCATGCTGGGGTTCAAATTCTAACTCAGGTGACCTTGCACAAGTCACTGTATCTCTTCAAGTGCTATGAATGAGCAACTGGAAACCAATGCTAATGCTGTAGTTACCATGTCTGTTCCTATTCTGGGGCACAGGATGTGGGTTCCAGCTCTGGGTTTTCCTCACTGCCCATGGAATCTCCAGCAAGTCCCATGCCCTCTCGGAACTCATTTCCTCCCTGGTCTCGTAGGAGAATGATTCTGGTCTTCCTCCCCCACGGTGCACACGATGGCTCTGAGACACGAACATTTGAGGGGGCCGCACATACCGTGAGAAGAAGGCAGACTGCAGAGGGGCCTGTGTCTTTATGTACAAATAAGTAAATAATGCCATGGGGGTGGGGGTGGGTGAGAGGCAGGGGGTGCATCAAATGCGGAGTTCAGCGCTGTGGGTCCAATAGATGGGGAGGGAGGGGGCTTGAAGCTGTGGAGAGGAAGGAAGACTCCACTCTGACCCTGAGGTTAATCATGATTACTTCTCCATCAAATCCTACCAAATTAAAAGGAAGTGTTTATAGGGGAGAGGGAGAGAGAGAGAGAGAGAGAAGGACAAAGAGAGACAGTTGGCCAGGTGGCACAATCTTGGCTCACTAGTCTCGACCTCCCAGGCTCAGGTGATCCTCTGAGCTCAGTCTCCCAAGTAGCTGGGACTATAGGCATGCACCACCATGCCCAGCTAATTTTGTGTATGTGTTGAAGAGAGAGAGAGAGAGACAGACAGACAGACAGAGAGATTGCTTTAAGCTGTTGCTGGAGAACCATGAGCGTGATTTTCTGAAATGAAGATGGAACTGCTGAGAGAAAAAGAACATATCACGGGTTCTGACACTCATCTGCCCTTCCAGCTTTCCCTCCTCCTACCCCTCCACCATTCTCTACAGGACTCACCTGCCATCTTACCTTTCCCAGGACTGGGCTTTGTCTCCCTGGGGCTGCTCCTCCCTGGGGAAGAAGGCTGACCTCCCTGCATGGAGAACACATCCTCCTCCAGGGCCCAGCTCCTGTCCTAGGAGGACTTCTTGTATTCCCCACCTCCCTACATAGGTTCCTCTGCTACTATTACCTTGGCTAATCTGGCCACAGGGGATGGGACATTTGTCCCCATCCCAAGACTGAGTTCCCAGAAGGTGGTCCCAGCACAGCTGGAGCCCAGAGCTCACCTCCAGACAGCCCATCTCTCCTATCCAGGGCAAGAGGACACTGTTGGGGAAAGGACTGGGCATGGGGATATTGGGGTCACCCCAGAGCAGTGAGCTTTCACCTGCCCTGGAGTTGACATCTACCTTGCCCATCCATACAGTGGCCCGCCACACAGATGGGGAGAGAGCGGCACTCCCCAACACTGCGCCAGGCCCGAGCCTCAGCACTTTACCACAACTCTCTTATTCCACATACAACACAGTGCTTGTCCAGGCTCACCTAGCTGGGAGGGGACAGAGGATGAATTTGAGCTCAGATAACTTGTTTCCAAGCCTGAGCTCTTCAACCCTGTGGGTCCTGAAGCTCAATCCTTTTTTTTTTTTTTGGCATACTGGTGAAAAGAGGTTTATTCATTTATTCAACAAATGGCCAGGGACACAGAGGTGAACAAGACAGAGATCGCCTGTGCAGGTGGGGTTAGGGTCTGGTGGGGAAAAACGTAGTGAACCAATCATGATGCTAAAGATTGAGGACTAAGGCCCTTGTGGTGCAGGGGACCTAAAGGAGTTGAACTGCAAGGGCTATCCTGTGGGGAGGAGGGGGACAGGGGTGGGAAAGTTCTCAGGGAAGCTTCTTAAAGGAAGGACTTGTCACAGCCTGGGAGGAATGTTCTAGCAGATTGGCAAAGGGTGGTGTCCAGGCAGAGAGAATAGCATGTACAGGTGCCAGAAGGCTTGCAGGGGCATGAGACACAGCAGGGAGGGAAAAGGTGGGGGCCCCCAGACCAGTATGAGCAGAGCCTTGGAAGTTTCTGGAAGGACTTTGAGCAGTTAAGACTGCTAAGCATTTCACATGATTTAAATCCTGACTCCACCCAATGAGGGAGCTCATGTTTGATGCCCATTTTGCAGATGGCGTAACTGAGGCTCACAGAGTTGCACTCACTTAGGCCTGAGGTCACACAGTAAGTTGACTCCTGATTCTTTGCTCTTTTTTTTTTCCTCTCTGTTTTTGAGGTAGGGTCTCACTCTGGTTGTCCAGGTGGTACGATCTTGGCTCACTGCAGCCTCCACCTCCCAGGCTCAGGTGATCCTCTGAGCTCAGTCTCCGGAATAGCTGGGACTATAGGTGCATGCCACTATGCCTGGCTAATTTTTTGTTGTATTTTGTGTAGAGACGGGGTCTCGCTATGTTGCCCAGGCTGGTCTCAAGCTCCTGGGTTCAGGTGATCCTCCTGCCTCAGCCTCCCAAAATGCTGGGATTACAGGCATGAGCCACGGCGCCCAGCCTGATTCTTTGCTCTTAACGCCTCCTGTGGCCTCTTCTCTGGCTCTTTCTGTGGGAGGTTAGAACCAGGACAGGAGAGACCCTAGTCCTCCCCTGCAGCCTCCTCAGCCCTGGCTTCAGCACCCTTAGAAGGAGGAGGTGGAGAGGCATGGACACTGAACTCCACAGCCCAAGGAGAGGGAGGAGGCAACAGAGAGGAGAGGAGTGAGGCTGAGGGTTTGGCTGTTGCTTCTGCCTTTTCCAGGTTGGAGAGGATTAAGGGCTTGCCAGGAAATGGTTTTCCAGGATAACAAGTGGTTCTTGGAGGGTCAAAGTCCAGCGGCCTCTCCCCTTCCCAGCGGGACTGCACAGACACCACAGTGAGGGGAAATGGCAGGCTTGTTGTGCAGGACAAAGATGGAGTCAGAGTTGTGGGGAGGAGGAACAGGAAGGAGAAGAGGAGGAGAGGGAGAAGTGGGAGAAGGGAGAGGAGGGGAAGGACAAGCTTTTCAGTGGCAAATATTTGATTTCCAGAGTTGACTAATTTCCAGCAAGGACAGAATGATGAAGGGCGACAGGCATAGGTCTCTGCAAGAACACAGGAGATCACAGTCACACCAAGCCATGCACCTCTCAGGGACCCCACAACCACCCTGCAGCCCAGCCACACTGGGTTAGAAACCACAGACGCAACTCACGACCTCGTTCTACCAACTGAGAGCAGAGCCAGGGAAGAGGTGAGGCCCGTAATGGTATGATGGCAATTCTAGCTACGGTTAAGTGAGCACTTATTCTTTGGCAGACCTTGAGCTCAGCACTTTCTATTCAACAAATAATGCAGCTTCATTAACTGCCTTCTATTTATTTAGGTATGGCCCTATCCATTTATGTATATGCCTTTGTGTTTCTCATATAAATTCCTGAGGGCGGTGAAACTGTCCGTTTATGTGCTGGGGAAGCTCATGCTGGCATGCCCAGAGCCTGATGCATATTATCTCATTTAACCCCAACAACAATCCTATTGTAATCATGATTTCCTTTTTTTTTACTTTTAATTTTTTGAGACAGGGTCTTGCTCTGTAGCCTTGGCTGGAGTGCACTGGTGTGATCATAGCTCACTGCAGCCTCAAACTCCTGGGCTCAAGCAATCCTCCTGCCTCAGCCTCTGGAGTAGCTGGGACCATAGGCATGAGCCACCACCCCGGCCCCATATTCATAATTATGTCTGGGACTGATTTCATTCTTGCTGCCTGCCCAGCATCGTGCTAAGTGCTTTCACATGACTGACTTTGTTTAACCCTTACAATAATTCTATGATGTGTTAGAGAGCTTTGCCATTTCCATTTTGCAAACGAGAAAACTGAGGCTCTAGGAGAACCGATTTGCCAAAGGCCACTCAGCCCACAAGTGGCAAAGCCAGGCCACCTGCCTGACTCTAGCTCCCTAAGTAAGATTCTGAACATCAAATGCGGTCTTGTCCGGGGGTGTGAGGACTGTGGAATAGGTTCCTCCTGAGAACAAGGAGACGTGGACTGCAACGGCAGCATGTGGATTTAGGTTAACTTCAAGAAGGACTTCCTGACAATCTCATGGGCCCGGAGGAGTTTCAGAGGTGTCCCTGAAAGCAGGGTCAGGCTGTTCTTTCCGGCTCTGCCAAAGGCAGGGGGGTGGCCCTCATGGTCTCTGGAGACTGCTTCCAGCCTGGGCTGGGCTTTGCAGTCTCCTGTTTCTACCTTTCTCCCTGACAGGTGTGTTGGGGTCGGCCTGGCTTTCTCTCTGGGTGGGAGCTTTCCTCCCAGTCCCAGGCTCCAGGGGCCTCTCACCTGCTATTACACTCTCCTAAGGCCACCCTTCTCTCTGCACCCACCCAAGCCAGAAAGGTTGAGTTCCTTCCCTATGCCCCTCTCTCCTCCCTCTCTCAGGACACTGCCCACTCAGCTCCCACTCTCAGAACATTCCTGACGTCTAGGGCGTGGCCTGGCTCAAAGAAGGTGTTCACAAAAAAAGAAAAAAGGAAAAAAAAAAAAAAGGTTGGGGTGCAGTGGTGCGACCTCAACTCACTGCAACCTCCACCTCCCAGGATCAAGCGATTGTCCTGCCTCAGCTTCCCAAGTAGCTGGAACTACAGGCATGCACCACCACACCTGGCTAATTTTTATATTTTTAGTAGAGATGAAGTTTTGCCATGTTAGCCAGGCTGGTCTTGAATTCCTGACCTCAGGTGATCTGCCCAACGCAGCCTCCCAAAGTGCTGGGATTACAGGTGTGAGCCACCACACCCAGCCTGCTGAATATTATTAATATGGGGCCGGGAGTGGCGGTTCATGCTTGTGGTCCCAGCTAGTCCAGAAGCTGAGGCAGGAGGTTTGCCTAAGTCCAGGAATTCGAGGCTTCTGTGAGCTATGATTACACCAGTGCACACCTAGTGGTCCCAGCCATTTGAGAAGCTGTGGCAGGAGGATCACTTGAGCTTCAGAAGTTCAAGGCTACGGTGAGCTATGATTGCATCACTGTGCTCCAGCCTGAGTGACAGAGCAAGACCCTGAAAACAAAAAAAATCAGCAATGACTTGAGGCGAAGGCCACTATGTCAGACTGATTTTTAAAATGTTTTCATAGAAATGGGGTCTCCCTGTGTTGCCCAGTCTGATCTCAAACTCCTGGCCTCAAATGACCCTCCCGCCTTGGGCTCCCAAAGCTTGGGATTACAGGCATGAGCCACTGCCCCTGGCTAGTTTTTTGTTTTGTTTTGTTTTTTAATTAAGTTAAGGCCAGGCACGGTGGCTTATGCCTATAATTCCAGTGCTTTTAGAGGCTGAGGCATGAGGATCACTTGACCCCAGGAGGTGGAGTCTGCAGTGAGCTATGATTGCACCATTACACTCCAGCCTGGGTGACAGAGTGAGATCCTGTCGCTAAGAAAAAAAAAAAAAAAAAATGAGATCTGCCTTGGAAGGTCCTTAGATATTCATTCATTCATTTATTCCTCCAATCACTATTGCCCGAGCATCTGCTGTGGGCCAGCCAGTGTTCCAGGTGCTGGGGACCCTGTGATGAACAAACCCAGCAAACGCTCTGCCCTTACAAAGTTCACTTTCTCATGGGTGAAAGGCTGAGAGCAAACAAACAATAAGTAGATTTCAGAAGGTAGTGGGCAGGGGGTGGTTACAGCAGGACAGGGATCAGGGAGTACCAGGGGAAGGTTGGGTGTATTTTTAGGTAAGGTGGCCCGAGTAGCCTCATAGAGAGAACATGTTTTTAGCAATGACTTGAAAAGGATGAGGACATTTGCTATGGGGCTATAACAGGGAAACAATTGCAGGCAAAATCAAATACCCAGTGCAAAGGCCCTGTGGTGGGCAGCCAGGGGCTGGAGTGGAGGGAGGGAGGAGTGCGCAGCAGGGGTTGGGGTGGCCAGAGGGGCCGACAACAGATCATACAGGCCTCATCTGACACGGAGAAGACTTTGGCTGTTTCTCTGAGGGAGATGGGAGCCATGGGAGGATGTTGAGCACAGAAGGAGCTGATTTATTAGTCTAACAGGATTCTTCTGGGGGTTGTGGGGAGGTAGACTGTAGGGGGCCAGGTTGGTGACAGAGATCAGAGAGGAGCTAATGCAATAGTCTGAGCGGGAGATGATGCTGGCTTGCACCATGTGGTGGTGTGGTGGAGTGGGTGAAATTGGATCTGTTCTGAATTTTTCTCTCACTCATTCATTCATTCCATTATCCATCCAATCCATAATGTTTGTTTGTTTGTTTGTTTTTGAGACAGAGTCTCGCTCTGTCACCCAGGCTGGAGAGCAGGGCACAATCTTGGCTCACTGCAACCTCTGCCTCCCCCTCCCCGCTCAGCCTCCTGAGTAGCTGGGACTACAGGCATGCACCACCACACCTGCTTTTTTTTTTTTTTTTTTTTTAATTTTTAGTAGAGATGGGGTTTTGCCATGTTGCCCAGGCAGGCCTCAAACAATCCACCCTTCTCAGCCTCCCAAAGTGCTGGGATGACAGGCGTGAGCCACGGCACTTGGCCCAACCCATAAATATCTATTGGGACCCTCCTATATGGCAGACAGGAGGGGTACTAAACAGTAAGCAAAGGAGACCTAGACCCTGCCCAAATGGAGCTGAGGTTTAGTGGAGAGACAGATACTCATTCAGTAAGCATGAAATCAACATATTGTTATACACTGCAGTAAGTGTCAGGAAGGGGAGGGCCAGGGGGCTACCGGAAGACTGTCACAGCCACAGACCCCAGCCCAGGGACCTTCTGGCTCAAGCCCCTCATCACACATGTGGAGAAATCGAGGCACACAGAGGGAGCATGACTGACTCAAGGTCACACAGCGGGTCCCTGGCAGAGCTAGGAAAAGAACTCAGCCCGTGCCTCCCAGCAGGAGGCTGTCAGTACCCCATCACCGCTTCCAGAGCCCAGGCCTCCCCTGCACCGCACCGCGCCACCCGCGGTTTATGGCCCCCGGAAGCCCCTCCGAAGTGTCTCGTCAGCGAGGCCCCGGGCCACAGGAGATGGGCTCGTCCCAGCTCGGGCCAGGCAGCCGCAGATCGATTGCGCGTGTGCCGCCCCGATACTCCATCTCATTAGGCCTTCGTTTTCATCTCCCGGCTTCCTGGCAGCCTTCAAATTATCCCATAAAATTTATTTACTATTTCATGAATACATAAGCAGCAGGCAGGCACAAGCTTTTTATATATTTACACTGTATATATTTCACGGGAGACTTATAGCTGTCTCTAAGGCAGAGGCGGGAGAGGGAGAGAGACTGAGCAGACGGAGCCGGCAGCTGGTGGCAGAGGGAGGAGGCGGGAGGGAGGTGCGTGGAGGGCAGGCGGGGAGGAGGGGCCCAGGGCGCCCACGGTGGCACTGGGCCACACGGGGCTGATGTGACGCTGCTGGACAAGGGATGGGGGAAGGCTCCACTTTGGGACACGCATGTGGGTCAGTGGAGGCAGGGCTCCCGGGCTCCGAGGCCTGGAGCTGAGGTTGATGCTGCAGATCAGTGGTGCTGGGTGTGAGGCTTCAACCTTAGAACAGTCTAGTGTGGAGGTACTGATGGGTCATAGTGGATCCTCATCCTGGTGGAGAGCTGGACCCTCATTCAGGCCCCAGAGTAAGCCCTGACTCTTGCTCCAGACTGAGACCTGATCTCAGTTACAGACTGAGCCCTGATCCCAAGCACAGACTGAGCCCTGATCCCAGTCACAGACTGAGACCTGATCCCAGTCACAGACTGAACCCTGATCCCAGTCATAGGCTGAGCCCCGATCCTTGTTATAGCCTGAGCCTTGAACACAATCACAGAGTATCCCAATTACAATGTGAGCCCTAATCTTAGTCCCAGTATGACTCCTGACCCTAATCCCAGACAGCCCCAACTCTAGTCAAAGACTGAGTCCTGACCCCAGTCACATACTGAAGCCTGATCCTTGCTCCAGACTGAGCCCTAACCCTGGTACAGACCGAGCTCTGACCCTAATCCCAGACTAAAGCCCAATTCTGGTCATAGACTAAACCCTGATCCCAGCCCTAGGCTGATCCCTAACACTATTCCCCATGCCCATGACTCCTCACCCCAGCCTGCCATCTCTCAAGGTTTCACTAATGTACACAAGCCACAAGCAGCCTCTCCTCCTCCCTGTGAATCTACATGGGGACTGTATGTGGTGACCACGTGGTGGTATTGCCCTCCCCACCCCCTCACATGAGGCATGGCCATGTGACTTGCTTTGGCCAGTGAAATGGGAGCAGCAGTGAAGCATGGCCCTGTAGGCTGAAGTCCAAACATGGCAACGTGTGTTTCCATCTCCTCGTCCCCCATCCCATCACCAACCAGCTGTGTTCCACTAGCGAGAGCTCCCATCAGCCTGGCACCTGGTGGGAAGGACAATGTGGGGTATAGCCCTCACCAACCCACAGGGTGAGATGTCAGCCTTTGATGAGTTAGTTGTTTTCAGGGGCTGAGATTTGGGGGCTGCTTGTCATTGCAGCATAACCTGACTGATACAGCCAGAAACCCCTTTTCCTCTGAAGTCAGCTGCTCAGGGTTCTGTCCATTATTAATCTCCAAGGTTTCACCCTACAGAAGGCAGAGGACAGGTGCAGAGAAATCACTCAACATCTCAGAAAACCTGTTGCACAAGATCAGGCACACTGTAGGTGCTCAATAAATGCTTGCTGAATGGGAAAACACGTATTTTTTTTCTCCACACTTCTGTCTCAGTCCTTTAGAAAATCTGCTCATCCCAATACAGTGAGATGCCAGTCCAGGAGCCTTGAAGGCCAGTGGCTGTGCCCAGAAAGTTGTTCTGGAATCAAATTCTGTCTCCAATATAAGCTGTGTGGCCTTGGGAGAGTCTCTCTCCACTCTTGGTATCTCTGAGTGCCCTATCTGTGGAATGGAGACAGAAATCTAAGCCTCTGTGTGTCTCACATCCTGGCTTCTCCAGAGATATGGCTGGTCAAACCCTCCAAATGTCAAGCCACTGGTACCATCTGCTATCATTCTTGTATTTCTCCACTCAGCTGTTCTATCTTCATTGTCATCACTGTCTTGACCATCATCATCACTGCTCATGTTCACTGAGCACTTACTATATATCAGACCCAGAGTCTTTACTCATTTTAATCTTAATGACTCTTGGAGGTCGGTTCTTACTCTTTCATCTACCCATTAGTTCATGTATGACCTCTCTGTTCACCTAATGATCTCTTTTATATCTCCCTCTCTCCTTCCTTCCTCCTCCTCTCCTTCCCTTCCTTCCTTCTTTCCTTCCAGTCTCTCCTCCCTCCCTCCCTCTCTTCCTTCTTTCCTTCTTTCCTTCCTTCCTTCCTTCCTTCCTTCCTTCCTTCCTTCCTTCCTTCCTTCCTTTCTTCCTTCCTTTCTTCTCTCTCTTTCCTCCCTCCCTCCCTCTCTCTTCTCCCTTTCTCCCTCCCTCCTTTTTCTCTTCCTTCCTCCCTTTCTTCCTTCTCCCATCCCTCCCTCCCTCCTTCTGTCCCTCTCTTCTTCCCTTATTCATTCAAAAGCAGTCTATTACAAGGTGAGGAACATGGGCTCTGGACTCTTGACTGTCTGGGTTCAAATTCTGGTGCCATCTTTTACTAACTGTATGACACTGGGCAAATTAATTCCTCTCTCTGCCCTGGTTCCTGCATCTGTAAAATGGAAATAGTAATCACTTTTTCCTCCAGGAATTGGTGCAAAGATGAAGTGAGTTATACTTCAAATAGTACTTGGCAGAGTCGGCAGTGAATAAATGCTGGTCACAATTATTCATGGAGCCACTGATAAACTCACATGTACCAAACCCTTCTCAGGTTTCAGTGAGGGACAAGACACAGGAAAGTAAACAATGATGGTGAACACTGGAATGGTCACTATGTGAAAGGCACTTTATGCCCATTGTTTCAATTGTCACAGAAGCGCCGTGGGATGGGCACTGTCATTATAACCATTTTGGGAATGAGTGAACTGAGGCCCAGAGAGGCTAAGCAACCTGTCTGAGGACACATGGCTCATAGGTGATAAAGCCAAGATTGGAGCCCACGTGGCCTGGCTGCTAAGCTTGTGTGCCTCACCATCAGGCAATGCGGCCACCATGCAGTGCATGCATTCAAGGGCAGCAGTGCTCTCCAAGAGGCTGTGCAGAGCCCTCTGCATCGGGGACTGGGCAATGAGCTTTTCTCCAGGCCAGGGGGGCAGTGAGGTCCTCTGAGCTGGCCCATCCAAGGGAATCTTCTGGAGTCTCCTCATAAACCACCAACACCCTGACCTCCATCCAACTCCAGAAAGACTTGCTTTCCCTGTGGGTTGCCCAGCCTCTCCCACTCTCCCAGGGAGGCTGTGAATCCACATGCCACAGAAGCAGGGCCTGCCAGAACCCAAATGCCCTCCCCGCTCTCCTCCTGTGAAGAGAGGAGCTCTGTAACTGCACAGGGCTCAGTGTGAAGGGCTCAGAGGCAGACACCCATCTCACATTGCAGCTTCTTTTGTCCAGACTATGTAGCATTTATTATTAATGGTAATAATAATTATAATTGCATATTGATCTCCCCCAATGCACCCGGCACTCCACCCAGCTCTGAATTCGGGTCACTGCCCGGCAGACACACAAATCTATGCCCTGTGCAATGCATCATACAGTGTTAGTGCTCAATAGACATCCAATAATGTGACCAGGTCCACATGTATGGTCTTGACCTGCCATGTCCAGGCGCACAGGCTTGTGAGGTTCATGACTAACCAGAGAGCCTCCCCATTAGCCACGTAGAATCAGTCTTTGACCCACAGGCATTTATTATTCGCTTTTTTTTTTTTTTTTTTTAACATTTGCATTGGACCAAGAAAATGCTGTCCTGGAATATGAGAAATAAAAGGAAGATGCTGTCCTCTTCCTCAAAGACTGTCTAGGACAGCGCTTCTCAACCTTTCACACGTACACACATGCCCTGGGGACCTCATTAAAATGCAGATTCTGATTCAGTAGCTCTGGGACCAGGGACTCTGCATTCCTAACAAGCTCTAGGAGCTGCTGATGCTGCTGGGCTGTGAGGTTGCAGGCTGTGCCCTGAGCAGCAGGATCTAGTTGAGGACTGACAGTGTTCACCTGCAAATAAGTAAACATCCAGAGGGGGCAATGGGAGAAGGCAGGAAAGAACACACGTTTTAAAGCCCAAGGTTGGGCTATCTATTTAGCTGTGTGAGCTTAGGCAAGTGATATCACCCCATGGGCCTCAGTTTTCTTGTCATTAGAAAACATGGATGATGCTACCTACTGGATAGACTCCTCACAGTGGTTTTAATGAGATAACAGACATGAAAGTGCCATAGGAAGTACTGAATGCCCTTTTCCCTCCCTCCCTCCGTCCCTCCCTCCCTCCTTTCCTTCTTTCCTTCCTTTCTTCCTCCCCTCCCTCCCTCCCTCCTTGTAGTTTTTTTCAGCACATGTAACCTGAAGCCATCAAAATGACTCAAATTATTGCCACTTTTTAAAGGGGAGACGGTGAAGGTGAGGGTGGATAGAGAAGAAGCCTTCGAGGCTGGCAGGGCCGGGGTTGGTTTTGAAGGACGGGTCTGGCTTGGCTTAGTGTGGCTGGCCAGGCGCACACCAGGAGAGAGCAACAGAGGTTGGGGATGCCTCACCTCCCCTTGCTGAGCTCCGAGCTCATCTGCAGCTGGCGAGGACATTCCGTGAGCTGTCAGCTGCCCCCACACCCTTCCATGTACCTACCCGCAGCCTCCTGCTTTTCTGGCCAAAGCCTTTCACCAAGGTGCACAGGGCAGCCAGGAAATGCTGAGGAGCTAATGTCTCCAAAAGCAATGGGAGTAGGTGGAGAAATGCCACAACTTCTATGTCCCTCAGTGGGAAGGTTCTGAGGTGGGATCTGCATGGCCCCTCTGAGAGTCCCTGTAGACTGACACCCTGTAAGTAACCTGCGCCTTAACAAAAACTGCATTGTTTTTCCCTTTTCTGCCTCACTTTTCTACTTTCTCCCCTCCCAAATAAACAACCTGCACCCAGGGTCCCTGTCTCAAGATCTGCTTTTGGGAGACCCCAAACTAAGGTAGATGGTTCGTGGGTAGGAAGTCACCATTACAGGGATTCAGGTGCAGAGAGCATCACTAGGTTTCTCTGGCCACAGCTTGCTTTCCTTGGTGCTTATTAACATGAAGGCGCGCTCTCTCTCTCTCTCTCTCTCTCTCTGTGTGCCTCTCTTTATCTCTGTCTCTCTCTACCTCTATCTCTCTGTCTCTCTGTCTGTCTCTCTCTTCTCTCTCTGCCGGGTGTACCTTCCATCTCTCATGTCATTTTCTGTGTAGAGTTCCTACTCTGGCCACACTTAAACCTCAAAAGTATCAGGTGAATCACCTCAAAAGTATGAGGTGAGTTAAATCACCTCAAAAAATAGTAGGCAAGGCAGAGATGATTATCCTTCCCATTTCACAGATGAGGAAACCGAGGCCCATAGAGGTTTTGCTTGTTTAGGTGTTCATTCAACCAACCTATGTTGGATGTCTGCTATGTGCCAGGCGCTGGGACAGGCAACACCTTGGACAGGGGCTCATCTAATGCTTCCGAGACATCATCAAGCACCAGGGCCCTTCAGGGAGCTTGTTAAAATTCAGATTCTAGGCCGGGCACAGTGGCTTGTGCCTGTGATCCCAGCATTTTCAGAGGCCAAGGCGGGAGGATTGCTTGAGCTCAGGAGTTTGAGATCGGCCTGGGCAACATGGTGAAACCTCATCTCTACAAGATATACAACAATTAGCTGGGCATGGTGGCATGTGCCTGTAATCCCAGTACTTGGGAGGATTAAACACGAGAAGCACTTGAACCCTGGAGGCAGAGGTTGTAGTGAGCCAAGGTCACACCAGTGCACTCCAGCCTGGGAGACAGAACGAGATTCTATCTCAATAAAGTGCAGGTTCCAGGGTTCCAACCCCAGAGATGGTAATTCAGTGGGTATGCTTCAGGAGAAGACCAGAAATCTGTAGAGTAAACCCCCGACTTCCACTAAAAATTGCAGGTGATTCTGGGAAAACGGGTCCTCCCTGGAAAGACTCTGAGAAACACCAATTCAGAAGAAGAGGTAGATGTGGGCCAGGACAGGAGGATGCACAGGACCCAAGGATGCCGTGGAGCCCCACCCCAGGGCGGGAGGCAGGAGCTCTCCAGCCAGTGGTTTACCGTTGCTGGGGCCCTGCCCTTCCAGCCATCTGGCCTCCCTCTGCCAAGATCTCAAGCCTGTGGATCCTATCCACAGAGCTAGACCAGCTGAGCACTCACATTTCCTCAGGGGGAGGTTTGTCAGGTGACCTGGGCCAGACAGGGACCAGAGTCAACAAGTTTGAATTTTGTAATGTCCTTTTCAGTGGATGAAGCACCCTACAGTGTATAAAGTGCTCACCCACATCATGAAGCACTTCCCAGTGAGTAAGGGGTTTCCAGAGTGCTTCTGCCCCCTGTGCCTTTCATCCTCACAGCCGCTCCTGGAGGGGGACTTCTCATCACCATTTTGCAGTTGGGGAGACTGAGTCTGAAGTAGCCAGCCCAAGGGCCCCAGCAAATGAGTTGAGACTGGAACCCATGGGCTCTGAATCTGAATTCTAAGTTCTTTCTGATCAGGAGGCCGTGGAGGACAAGACATGGCCTGAAGCTGTTTCTAACCTCAGATGACTAATGCCGCCACCCATTGATGGGGAAAATGCCCAGCCCAGGGCATCTTGTCATGCCTTCCCCTCTCCTAGCATCCTCTGGCTCCTGGCACTTGTAGCAACAAGTCCTCATCACTAGTTGAGGTCAGCTACCGGCACATCTTCCCTGCTAACCCTGCCCTCCACTTTTCAAAAGGCTCCCATTAGAAGACCAACCCCAGCCCTTTGTATCTAATCCTCATGCCCCTGCAATATGAGCATCTTTATTCCTGTTTCACAGAAGAAGAAACAGAGGGTCTGGGAGGTCACGTTGCTTGCCTGAACTCACATCCACTGAACCAGTGTGGCAGACCTGAATCCAGGTCTAAGTCCTATGTATGTGCTTCCCATGGCTGGGCTGCATTCTCTACCCTATCTTCGAAGCCTGGATCCTGACCGCGGTCCTCAGGACCATCCTCAGGTGGGCAGAGACACTAGTCTGTCCATCTGTCCATACCTGTCCCCAGAGCGGAGGGAAGGTGGCTGCGTCTCATCATTCAGACTGCCCCCTGGTGGAGCCCTCATCGCTGACAGTTTTGGAATATTGTTATTGCTGAAGACTATAGCAATTAATTGCAGAGACAGATTAATTGCAGATGATTCTAGGACAAGGAGTCCTTCCTGGAAAGACTCTGAGAAACAGCAATTCAGAAGGAGAGGCAGATTTGGGCCAGGACAGGAGGAGGCACCGGGCCCACGGATGCCGTGGAGAGAGAGACAGAATTAATTGCACAGACAGAAACAGAGAGAAACAGATGGAGACAGAGACAGAGAGAGAAGAGGATGGGCTGAGAGGGCCCTTTGCTGGATTCCTCTATTGGCTGCATAGAAAACTAAGAACAGATTTTTTTTTAGGCCAGGTGTGGTGACTCATGCCTATAATCCCAGCACTTTGGGAGGCCGGGGCAGGCACATAACTTGAGGTCAGGAGTTTGAGACCAACCTGGCCAACATGGTGAAACCCCATCTCTACTAAAAATACAAAAATTAGCTGGGCATGGTGGCACAAACCTGTAATCCCAGCTACTCAGGAGACTGAGGCAGGAGAATCGCTTGAACCCAGGAGGCGGAGGATGCAGTGAGCCGAGATCGCGCCACTGCACTCCAGCCTGGGTGACAGATCAAGACTCCGTCTCAAAAACAAACAAACAAACAAACAAACACCAAAAAACCCAGACTCTCTCTGACCTGGTGAGTGAGTTTCTGTTCAAGAAAATGACCAAAGATAAATCTATAAAGATTAGGTTGGGACTCATAAGATGTGGCAAGGCCACCAGTGGCTCAGAGCCTCTGAGACTGAAACAAACCAGGGTCAGAAGAGGCTGCCACATATAGACAGGCAGGTTGGTCCCTGCAACAACGGTGCTAGGCCAAGGAGATGCCTAGTGAGGGGGAGCGGTCTGTTTACCAAGCCATTTCCCCAGGCCCAGGGTTGTGCCCACCTGGAAGATGGGAAGCCTTTCTCTAATTTGTACAAAGATGCCCTATGGGTGAATGCCAGGGCTGGTTCAGAGGGAGTGGGAATCTGGTGACCGTCAGTCTGGAACTATCCCCAATCTAGCAAAAGTCTGGGAGGAAAAGATTCAGTTTCAGCCTCATTGAATTATAGGGGAACCCCAACCTCCCACAGGAGAGAAACACAGAGCAGAAAAGAAGCAGATGACTTTCATTTGTTTTGATTTTCAAAATACCTTATTTGTTTGAAGATCAGAGATAAGCCATTGTTGCCAGGTAAATGCTACTTTACTTTTTTTTTCCTCTTTGAGGAGACGTGTGCCTTGTTTCAGTTTTGATGGGGATGATATTTTAAAGTGATTTTCATTGGAAACTTTCCTTTGGAGATTCAAAGTCTAGAATGGGAAAGCAAACCCTTCCCAAAACCCCAGACTATCTAAACTCCCTCCATCCATGCATCTATTCATCCACCCATCCATCCATTCATCCGTCCATCCTTATTCACCCATCAATTTTCCATCTATCCATCCATCCATGCATCTATTCATCCACCCATCCATCCATTCATCCATCCATCCTTATTCATCCATCAATTTTCCATCCATCCATCCATCCATCCAGTTTTCATCCCTCCGTTCATCCTTATCTATCAATTTTCTCTTTCTTTCTTCTTCTTCTTTCTTTCTTTTCTTTCTTTCTTTCTTTCTTTCTTTCTTTCTTCTTTCTTTCTTCCTTCCTTCCTTCCTTCCTTCCTTCCTTCCTTCCTTCCTTCTTTCTTCTTTCTTTCTTTCTTTCTTTCTTCTTTCTTTCTTTCTTTCTTTTTCTTTCTTTCTTTCTTCTTTTTCCCTTGAGATGGAGTCTCACTGCTGCCCATGCTGTAGTGCAGTGGTGAAATCTCGGCTCACTGCAACCTCTGCCTCCTGAGTAGCTGGGATTACAGGTGCACACCACCATGCTCAGCTAAGTTTTGTATTTTTAGTAAAGATGGGGTTTTGCCATGTTAGCCAGACTGGTTTCGAACTCCTGATCTCAGGTGATCCTCCCACCTCAGCTTCCCAAAGTGCTGGGATTACAGGCATGAGCCACTGCATCCGGCCTATCAATTTTCCATACATTCATTCGTCCATTGATTTCTATTTATCTACCCATCCATCCATCATTTATCCAGCCAGCCAGCCAGCCAACAAATGCCTTTATTCATTCATTGATTTACATATCTATTGAGCACTCACTGTGTGCCAGGCCCTCTCTAGGCACTGGGGATCTAGAGGTAAACTACGCAGATGGAATCCCTGTTCCCCCCACCCTTTTCTGTTTTTTAATTTTTGAGATGGAATTTCCTTCTTGTAGCCCAGGCTGGAGTGCAGTGGTGTGATCTCGGCTCACTGCAACCTCCACCTCCCAGGTTCAAGCAATTCTCCTGCCTCAGCCTCCCAAGTAGCTGGGATTACAGGTGCCTGCCACCATGCCTGGCTAATTCTTTTGTATTTTCAGTAGAGATGGGGTTTCACTATGTTGGCCAGGCTGGTCTCAAACTCCTGACCCCAGGTGATCCACCTGCCTTGGTCTCCCAAAGTGCTGGGATTACAGGCATGAGCCACCACGCCTGGCCTGAATCCCTGCCCTTCTGGGGCTGACATTCCAGCTAGGGAAGACAGACAAAAGACAAGTCAAATAAGCAACATCATGTCGGTCAATGACAAGTGCCACACCAAGAGTTAAGACACGGTGATGTGCTAGACAAAGACAAAGACCACACTGAGACCACATGGTTAGAAAAGGCCTCTCTGAGGGAGTGACACATATATGAGACCTGCCTGGCATGCAGGAAGCTCTTCCATGCAGATGATCACCAGATATTTGCTAATTACAATATGGCGCACTAACATCATCAACATGAAAGCTCTGCAAAGCATTTTATAAAACCTGGAAATATTCACAGTCAGGCCCATACTGGTTGCAAGGCCAGTCTCTCAAGGTGATTGAGAATACACAGCTGGTCCTTGGTAACTATCTTCAGCTGACATCAAAAACCACGTATTGATTATCACTGATGACAATGATGCCCTCCATTTGAGGGGTGGAGTAAAGTATACTGTGGTGGGAAGATCAGAGGGATAAATTCCCTCGTCCCTTCCTCTGCTGCTGCCACTCCCAATCCCTCCCTTTGAAGCTTCTGACAGCATGACCCTTGGAGATCTGGCTCTATCATTTTCAAGCTGTGTGAACTTGAACAAGTAACTTTGCCTCTCTGAGCCCCAATTTCCTCATTTGAAATGAAAATCTCCCTATGTTCTTGATTCCAAAACATGCATTTCCCCCCATATTTTAATGATGCCAAAATCAAAGTAGGTTTTTTAATCCAGTGCCTCTCAAATATCAGTGGGCACAAAAATGCCCTGGGGGCATTGTTAAAAATACAGATTCTGATTCAGGAGGTCTGAGGTGGAGGCCAAGATTCTGCACTTCTCCCAAGTTCTCAGGTGACGTGGATGCTGCTGGTTCACGGACCACCCTTCAAGTAGCCAGAAAGCAGTGGACTTATACATTTAATGTGGTTGTTATTAAATCTAGGGGCAAAGCTACAGTTGATGGAATTTTCGATTTCAGGAAATGCATTAACCCTGTGTTTCATTTTATTCCCCCAGTAACCCCATAAAAATGTTTGTAAAGCACCCAGCACACAGCTCGGTACGTCGAAAACATTAATAGATGTTAGCTCACTCCTTTGAAAACCTCAGGAGCTGGTGCGGGATGTGAAGGCAGACGCTGGACTTTGAGGTCCATCTATAATTGGATGCTATCCCCATGAGGCCGAATGCAGGAGGGGGCGGGACGCCGGCAGGCTCAGCAGAGAGAAAAATGTTAATTCCTCTCTCCATCCCCACATCCTCCAGCTCAGGGACGTGTTTGATCAGGCCTGCATCAAACGACACATTTGCAACAAGACAAAACCGAATGCAGGGGACTTGAGCCTGTTTGAATCGGTCCCACTCACCCCCTAGCCACCCCCCACCCTGACCTCCTTCAGACAGACACGTGCAAAAGCTTGTTTCAAGCCACAAAAACTGACAAGCACCTGGACAATTCTGCCTGCTAGGAGAGACTCCAAGGGGAGGGGCAGGCAGGAGAAGCGGGAAGGGGAAGCTGGGTTTTATTTAGGGACTGGGAACTTGGGAGCAGAGAAACAAAGAGAGGAAGAGGGTTAGCTAGAAAGAAGTTGAGGAAGCAGGGTACTATTTTATAACCCTCCAACCACTCATAACAGGAATGATGTCATCTTGTAAACAGCATATTCAAGTTTGCACCTTCCCGTCCATTCTCTCACCTGATATGGGCAACAGCGCTAGAAAGAGGCAGTAAAGGGCTTTATTACCTTTTATTTTTCAGCTGAGGAAACTGAGACTTGGAGACTTATATGCAATTACCCTCAAGTGAGTGGTGAACCGGATTCAGTCGATGCAGATGTTTAGGGTGGGACCCTGAGATGCGATATTGCTCATGAGCTCCCAGGTGATGAGAACGGGCCTGGTCCATGGACTACACGTGGAGCAGCAGAGATGTATCGACTTGTCCATTGAAGAGACACAGACCAGGAAATTGATCTGCTGCCACTCCAGAACTGTGTCATTTATTTATTCTGCCCATATGTATTGCATGTTTCTCCTGTCCCAGGCATTGTATTGAGATACAATAGACGACTAGAAGACGAGACAGGTCTGCTCCCTGACCTGCTGGACTTTAGACCTAAAGCAAATAAATTAGACTCTTATAAAGTGTAATAAGAGGGGTTTTGCTTACAGCACACCGAAGTACATTACATTGTGGGGATGGATGTGATGTGTAGAACAGCCACGGCGAAGAGACACGGGTCGGTGTAGCAGAGGCAGGATATCTGCAGACAAGCTTGAGTGCCAGACTCTTACTTCTCTTGAGTTTCTGAGAGTGGTATGCCTTAGTATGACCATACAAGGGGTGAGAAAATTACCCCCTAACCACAGTATGAACGCTGAAGCCCAGCCCTCAGTTTACTGTGAGAGTTAGCGCTTTGGATTTTTTGAATTGCAAAGGATGTCATTGACGCCAGTGCTACCCTATCTTCACTGGGTCCTCAGAATTTTCTGGGCGTATGGCTGCCAGAGTTGGCAAATAAAAACACAGGATGGCCAGTTAAGTTAGAAATTCAGATAGACAAGGAATAACTAGGGGCATATAAGGATATCCCATGCAAAATTCGGGATATACTTATACTTAAAAGTTTTATTTGTTTATTTGAAATTCAAATTTAACTGGGTGTCCTGTATTTCATCTGGCAATGCTAACTGGAAAGCTTTTAAAGATACCAGTGCCCTGGCCACAAGCCCAGATATTCAGGGTCAACAGGTATTAGCATTGTTTTGAATTCCCAGGTGATTTTAATCAGTGACTAAGCGCTGAGATCCACTGACTTGAAAGTGGCAAATGTAGGCTGGTGAAAAGAGCCAGTTCCACACGGCAGTGATCACCGGGCCTTATTGCTATGACCCTGGAAGAGGCTGGGAATCTCCTACATTCCATTTTAAAAGTGGTCTTGGGGTTAAACATACAGCAGATGATTTTCATCCCCTTGCCAGTGCTTAATAAGAACTATTTTGATGGGCCAGGTGTGATGGCTCACGCCTGTAATCCCAGCACTTTGGGAGGCTGTGGCAGGCTGATCACTTGAGCTCATGAGTTTAATACCATCCTGGTAACAGAGTGAAACCCCATCTCTACAAAAAATACAACAACAAAAAATTAGCCAGGCATGGTGGTGTATGCCTGTAGTCCCAGCTACTTGGGAGGCTGAGGTGGGAGGTTGGCTTAAGCCCAGGAGGTGGAGGTTGCAGTTAGCTGAGAGCATGCCACTGCACACTAGCCTAGGCAACAGAGACAGACTTTGCTAAAAAAGAAAAAAAAAAAAGAGAGAGAATGATTTTGATGGACTAGCAGCTGTGAATGAAGGCAGCAGCAATGAGTGAAACAGTAACCAACTCCTTAGTCTAATATTTAATATTATTATTATCACTTTTATTGGGCCCTTACTCTGTGCCAGGTACTGTGTTAAGCATTTTCACAACATGCTGTTAGTTTGTTAACTAACCCTCACAGCAATGCTATAAGATAGGCATTATTATAATGCCTATTTCAGAAATGAAGAATTTGAGGCCCAGAGAGGTTAACTATTTTTCCCAAGGTCACACAGCCCTTTGATAAACTCTGACTCACTGGCTAGACTGATGTGCTGGCTTGGTGGAAATTTAAAGGTAGAGGGGTTGGTAGAGTAGGGAGTGTACCCCTTGCCCTTATCAGCCCTCCACTGGGCTAGCTCTGTAGAGGATGACAGCTCCTCCAAAACTGTAGGCTTTCCTGGGAGGAACAGCTAGAAGCTGACATCACCTGAATACATAGTTCCAGACTTAGTAAATCCAGAAGACCTGTTGCAAAACGTTTTTAGAAACTCTAGAAGAGAACCCTGGATGAGAAGGAAGCAAACTTCTTGGCCACTGAGAAGGACAGTGTGTGTGCTGGTCCCAAGGACAGGGAGGAGAGCTGGCTCTTGAGTCCCCTGTAGCAGAGAAGGGGAGGTTGTCAGGACCCCAGGCACCGAGCATCTCTTCTGTATTCCGCGGTCTTCCCTCTCCCCCAACCTCTTCCTCTCTCTCTTTCTCTTTCTCTCTCCAGGCTTCTCCATACCAGTTACAACTACTTAGATCTACACATATGGTTTAATGTGGTCACCTTGCACCTGCTGAGTTTACATATCCTCAGTCAGGAACAGATAACTTAATGTGGTGATCAGAACATGGACAAGGGAAGGTGTATTCGTTTGGAAGTCTGGAAGGTGTACTAGTTTCCTGTTGCTGATGCCATTTGGGCACTTGGCTTAGCTTTCTGAGTCATGTTCCCTTTTTTTTTTTTTTTTTTTTTAGTAGAGATGGGATCTTGCCATGTTGCCCAGGCTGGTCTAACTCCTGGGCTCAGGCAATCCTCCTGCCTTGGCCTCCCAAAGTGTTGGGATTAAATGCATGAGCCACTGCACCCAGCCATCTTTCTTTTCTTTTATTTTAAAAAATGATAGCATGTTTTCAGCTGAGTACTACCATCAGGCTATTTCCTGCCTGTAGAATTTTGAGAGACTGACAACCTTTTTCAGTTTGTCATCTCTCTGTCCCTCTTAGTCCAAGGTGACAGTGTTTCTGCTGGTACAATAGTCTCAGAAACCTTGTGGATTTCCCATGCATGTCACAGAGATGCACTTCATTAGACGAGCCTCCTCCACAAATCTTTCCTGGGTCACCTCATCTCTATTCCTGTCTTCCGTTGAGATGGCTGAGGGAATCAACAAGTCACATGTTTGATCCCTTCAAAAAGCTCTGTATGTGACTCAATACTGTGACCTTTGGATCTTTCTGAGGCACTAGTAAGGTGCTTTCCAGCCATACCCTTGGCTTTCTCTCCAGAGCATGCTTTGCTGACAGTGAATCTATTAATGTTAGCATCATTTGCAATCCAAATAGTCTGATAATATCTCAAATCTTCAAGCCCTGGTTCCTTTTTGTTTAATAGTTCTTCTCTGAATTTTTTTCTTTCCTCTCACATTTTACTATAAGCAGCAAAAAGAAGCCAGGCTACACTTTCAACACTTTGCTTGGACATCTTCTCAGCTAAAATATAGAAATTTATCATTTGCAAGTCCTGGCTTCTACATAATTGCAGGACAGAATTCAGCTAGGCTTTCTTACACTATATAACAAGTATCCTCTTTCCTCTTCTTTCCAAAAATGTGTTTTTATTTCCTTCTGAGCCTTCATTGGCAGAATCATTAGTATTCACATTTCTATCATCAGAGAGTTTTTGACGATTTAGATACTCTCTTAAGATGATATGGACTTTCTCCATCATGGTCCACTATTACTTCTGAGCCCTCATTAGCAACAGCTTTAACATCTTCTTTTCTTTTCTTTCTTTTCTTTTCTTTTTTTTTTTTTCTTTTATTTTGAAACAGAGTCTCACTCTGTCACCCACCCAAGAGTGCAGTGGCACAATCTTGGCTCATTGCAACCTCTGCCTCCCAGGCTTAAGCGATCCTCCCATGTCAGTCTCCCAAGTAGCTGGGACCACAGGTATGTCCCACCACACCTGGCTAATTTTTGTAGTTTTTGTAGAGATGGGGTTTTGCCATGTTGCCCAGGCTGGTTTCCAACTCCTGGGCTCAAGTGATCCATTCACTTCAGTTGCCTGAAGTGCTGAACATCCACATTTGTATCAACAGTCTGTTTAAGGCAGTCTAGGCCTTTTCTATCATGTGCCTCAAAATTCTTACAGATTCTACCCATCACCCAATTCCAGAGTCACTTGCACATGTGTAGGTACTTGTTACAGTAGCACTCCACTCTTGGTACTAAAATTTGTAACGGTTTTCTATTGTTGCTGTGAAAAATTACTATGTACTTAGTGGCCAAAGACAACACAAATTTTTTCTCTTACAGCTCTGGAGGTCAGAAATCTAAAATCAGCCTTACAGGGCGAAAAGCAAGATGTTGATAGGACTGACTGCTTCTGGAGGCACCAAGGAAGAAACCATTCCTTGCTCTTTCCAGGTTCTAGAGGCTGCTTTGGCATTCATTGGCTCATACCTGCATCACTGCATTTTTTCCTTCTGTCTTCACAATGCCTTCTTCCCTAACTTGGTCTTCTCCTGCATCCCTTTCATAAGGTCGCTTGTGGTTACATTAGGACCACTCAGATAATCCAGATAACCTCCCCATCTCAAAGCTTTTAATCTAATCACATTTGCAAGTCCTTTTTGCCATATAAGCAAACACTCACAGGTTCCACGTGGATCTCTTTTGGAGACCATTATGCAGCTTACCACAAAAACATTTACATCAGGTTATGAACTAGTTACTAGGGCTAGGTCTGGGGTGGGGGAGGGGTAAGGAAGTGGAAGGTACGAAAAAAGAAGAGGACAAAGTGAGGAGAGAGGGTGTGAGGGAGGAATAAAGAAAAAAACCCCTCTATTATAAGAAAAAAAATTGACCGTATTTAACCAGCTCATGTGACATGAGCCCATTCATTTAAAATTCCATTTATATAAAATTAGATATATGTGTGTGAGTTAATACACAAAGAAATGAATGAAAGAATGGTCACCAAATATAAATGGCTAACAGGATGATGGGCTTTCAGGTAATTTTTATTGCCTTCCTTCTATTTTTATGTAAAAGCTTGAATATTTTTTACAATCAGCATGTATTATTTACATAATTTAAAAATAATAAAACTATTTTATATGACAGTTTTTAAAAAGTAAAAAGAAAAAAGATTAGATTCCCAATTCCAAACTTGAGGTGAGAGAGGATCTGATCAGCCCATCTTGGATCAGGTGATCACCCTTGATCCAATCAGTCTGGGAAGCAGGGTCACATGACACCAACATGGCTCCCAAGAGCTTTCTCCATTAGGGGATGAGGGAATGTGACGTTCTCAGTGAAGAAGGGTGTTGACCTGGCACACACCTCAAAAATATTGATTACTCCATATTACGGATTTTGTTAAAGAAGAACTGTATGTAAGCCATGACCAAAGTGTTATAACCTTGAATTTCCTATTTTAATTTCTGACCCAATCTGAGTCAAGAGCAGCCATCATGATGGAAAGCTCAGCTGTAATTCTCAGCCTTTCCTGGGCATGGATATGATTTCAGGCATTCTTCCTTGGTGAAAGGCTATAGCTAAGATGACCAGTGGTTTCTGCTGAGACATTGATGGGGCTGGCCCCTGAGCCAGGTTCCCAGGGAGGGATGATTTGTAGACCAGAGTTCCAGCCCTGAATGGGCTTCCCATGGCTTCCCAGACTCCCTCCTGTAGCAGATCAGTGAGGTGAAGTTCCAGAAGACCTTGTTTCCAGCCCTGCTTCATGTCTTATCAACTGTGTGAACTTGATCAACTTATTTAACCTCTCTCGGCCTCAGTTTCCTCATCTGTAGAGTGGGGATAATAATGCCTACTTCTTGGAGGTACCCAGGGGGTTCCTGGAGATGATATATGTAAAGGATTTAGTACAGAGAAAATGCCTGATAATTTTTTATCTTCACAATTATCATGATCGTCATCATCACTATTAACAGGCACAATGTGCTTGGATTCCAGAAAAGTCACACGTGAGCATCCTGGGTCCAGATGCAAACAAGGCCCTCAGAAAGAGATACCAGGAGCCAGGAGCAATATCTGCTCAACTGGCAGTGTGAGGATTGAGGAATGAATGTATGCACATATGTGTGAAGAGTTTAGAGGAGTGTCCGGAACAAAGCATACACCCACTAAATGCTAGCTGTAGTGAATACCTATAAAGAGAGAGGAGAGGTGGAGAAGGAGGGAGGAGGAGGGGAGAATAAGTCAGAAAGTCACATCCACACCCAGAGGAAAAACAGAGGAAGAGAGAGAGAGGGAGGGAAGGAGAGACAGAAAGAGATGGAGAGAGAGAAGGGGAGGGAAAAGGGGCAGAGAAGGAGGAATGAAGGGAAGAGAAGGAAAGGGACAAGAGAGAAAAAGGAAAACCAAACACAGATGAGGAGACAGAGGCAGAGACATAGAAAGATAGATTGTGAAAGAGACAGTATGTGTCCAGGGGTCTCTTGTTCTCTCTCCAGATCACTGCCCAAGCTGTTCCCACTGCCACCCTTTTATCCACCTTCCCCAACCTTGCTGTGAAAACCCACACCTTCCATGCATCCATGCCAGGTTGCACAGTGCTGTCCAGCTTGTTCCCTACCCACAGGCTTACTGGTGGGGCTGTGGTGGGGGCTGGCTCTCTCTACAGTGGTCTGTCTTGGACTCATCTGGATCCTATCGGCTATAAGTACCACCAACCACACTGACCTAACTGCTGCCCCTGCTGGCCTCCACCCCAGCTTCCCTATTGGTCCATCAGAACAATAAATGTCCTGCTGTCACCTTCTATTTGCCCACCACCCCTCCTATTTAGATCCAGAACAGGCAGGGCCACAAAAGGAGATTTATACAATAAAATCATATCCCTATGCAACCGTCATCCTCCACCCATCTGCAGAGAGGGCAACTAGGGGCAGGGGGCTCTGTGGGGTCACTTGCAGGAGGCCCCACCATGGTCCTCACCCCTGGGCAGCAGCAGTGGCGCTGATGGATGAGGAGGCCAGCTCCCCTCGCACTGTCTGCCTGAACTCCGCTCAATACTTCTCGGAGTGGCTCTATTTGTATTGGGTGATATATAGGTCTATGCAGGCACCACTGGAGTGGATCCTGCTGCCACCTCCCCCTCCTCACCCGGGTCCCTCCGTCAAGAGGGAGTCAGTGAATTCAGCCAAATCGCTTCACCAGCCTTCTGCTTTCTGGTGCCCAGGGTGATGAGCACGGCTGTGGCAGTCATGAGAGGAGGAGGCCTCCCAGCCTCTGGGCCATGTCACATGCAAGAGGGCGTGCAGATGATGGGTTAGTTCAAGACACATGTGCATCTACTATGTGCCAGGAACCGTGCAATACATGCAGGATCCAAGGCTCCATTAGGCATGTTCCATGCCCTTGGGGAGTCTGGTGAGCTAGGCAGGGAACGTGTCCAAAACCAAATAAGGATGAAGGAAGCACCACAGTAAGTGTCCCTTTGTGTACCACTATCACTTGCTTATCCTTCAAATATTCAGTATGAAATGGTCACAACAATTTCTGCACTTGGTCTCTGAGAGGCTGGGAGGATGAAATATGTAGAATATGTGCCAACACAGTGCCTGGCACCCGACAGGCCTGCAGTAAATGAGAGGCAGCTGGAGTGAGGCGGCCTGGGTGCAAATTCCAGCTCAAGCTTGCGCAAGCCCTTGGTGTCTTTTTATTTCTGTTTCCTCACCTGTAAAATGAGAAGAATCATAGTAAGTCCCTCATCAGATTACTGTGAGAGTGAAATGAATTAACATGCATGCAAAGCTCTTAGACCACTATCTGGCATGTCCGAATCTTGTGGAAGTGCAAGCTGTTTTTATTATTACAGCAGTGCCTCCTGACCTGAAGAGGATCCATTTCGAGACTTTTAATGGATACCTAAAACCATGGATAGTAACACACAGATGGTCCCCAACATATGATGGTTAGACTTATAATTTTCTGACTTTACGATGGTGTGAGAGTGATATGCATTCAGCAGAAAACATACAGTACCCATACAACCATTCGATTTTTTTACTTTAAGTACAGTGTTCAACATATAAGAAGAAGTTGGGCACAGGTTCACGCCTGTAATCCCAGCACTTTGGGAGGCCAAGGTGGGAGGATCATTTGAGGCCAAGAGTTCAAGATCACCCTGGTAGACATAGTAAGACCTCATCTCCACAAAAATAAAAATTAAAAGATTTGCCAGGTGTGGTGGCACGTACTTGTACTGTAGCTACTCAGGAGGTTGAGATGGGAGGATGGCCTGAGCCCAGGAGTTCAGGATTGCAGTGAGCTACGATCACACCACTGCACTCCAGCCTGAGTAACACAGCAGCCTGTCTCTAAAAAAAAAAATTAATTAATTAAATTAAATTAAATGAAGAGATGACATATTCAATGCTTTGTTATAAAATAGGTTTGTGTTAGATTTTTTTTTTTCAACTGTAGTTTGTTTTAAGTGTTTCATGTGTAAGTGTTTTGAGGATGTTTAAGGTATGCTAGGCTAAGCTATGATGTTTGGTAGGTTAGAGGTAGAGGTATTAAATGCATTTTCAACTTAAAGATATTTTCAGCTGAACAAAGGGTTTATCAGGACATAACCCCATTGTGAGTTGAGGAATATCTGTACTTTTTTTTTCTATACACACATGCTTGTGATAAAGCTTAATTTATAAATTAGGTACAATAAGAGATGAACAACAATGATGAATAAAATAGAACAATTGTAACAATATACTGCAATGAAAGATATGTGAATGCGGCCTCTCTCTTTCTCAAAATATCTTAGCATACTGTACTGTACCATGGGTAAAGGGGACCATTGAACATGGTAGCTATTGGTTTTACTTTCCTCAATGCAGGAGTTCTTTGGGAGTTTGAGGTTTTACCTGCAAAATGGGGATAATATCAATATCTACCTAATAGGTGAGGATTAAAAGAGATAATGTAGGGAGATAATGTATATTCAGGGCAACTTGAATCTATGTTCCTGGGTAAAAACCTTATTTTTAATAAGACAGATAATGTATGCAAAATGCTGTCTTAGTCCATTTTCCACCGCTATAACAGAATACCATATACTGGGTAATTTATAAGGAAAAGACACGTATTTCTCACAGTTTTGGAGGCTGGGAAGTCCAATATCAAGGTGCCTCTGGTGAGGGGCTTCTTGCTGTGTTATTCTATGATGAAAGGCAGAAGCACAAGCTAACATGAGAGACAGACAGCAAGAGAAAAGGGGGGTCCACTACTGTGATAACAGTATTAATCGATTCACGAGGGCAGAGTTCTCATGACCTGATCATCTCTTAAAGTTCTCACCTTGCAACACTGTTGCAATGGCAATTAAATTTTAGCATGAGCTTTGGAGGGGACATTCACCACAGCAAATGCTTCCTTATCTCAGGCCTGGTGCTTAGCAGGCACACAATATACTCGTAGTGATGATTATCTGTTCACGCAAGCTTATGTGGGAATAATTAAGGTATTTGACTTCTCCGTCCTCCAGAGGAGTTTCATAGTGACATATGTGATAGCAAATATGTATCACAGGTGCTGTAACTACATAAAACAAAGGCACATGGGTCTGGGCAGCTGGGATGGACAATTCCAGCCTCATCTACATCTACTCTTCAGGCAGAGAGGGCATCCTGGCACCTCCATGCCTCTGTGCTGTAGGATTTTCCTCCGTGTATTCATTTCCTAGGGCTGTCATGACGAAATGTTACACACTAGGTGCCTTAAAATAACAGACGTCTATCATTTCACAGTTCTGAAGGCCACAAGTCCAAAATCAAGGTGTTGGCAGAGTTGGTTCCTTCTGGAGGCTTCAGTAGAAAATCAGTTCTCTGCTGTCTCTCTTTTCCATTTCTTTTCTCATTTCTTTTTTCATTTCTCTTATTTCTATATGCCTTAAGATGCAATCTGGCTTAATGCCAAAGGGTATTTATGGACTCAATTAACCGCAAAGTCCAGGAGATAGTAGTGGCTTCAGGTGCAAATGATATTTTCAGGCATCTGCTCTCCCAGCAACTCTTGGCTCTGCTCTTCTCTTATTAGCTTCATTATCAGGCAGGCTCTCCTATCATGGATGCACATATTATCAGTAGCCCAGCAGAAAGAGAGTGCCCCTTTCAGAATAGTTCCAGGCAAAGCTCTGCATATCTCTCCCTTGGTCTGGCTTGACTCACAGGTCCAGAGTTGAACCAATCACTGTGCATTTGGTTGTCCAGGCTTGAGACCTGTACTCATTCATGACTGGGGGAAGGAGGTAGTGCCTTCAAAGGGAAATTGGGTTGAAGTTTCTAGACAAAGAGGGAAGGTATGATGAGCTTGCCAAAATACTGACTGTTCCCTCCACTCTCCTTCCTTTCCTCTGATTCCACCGCAAATGCTGAGCTGGACTCATGATGTGTGCAGAGACCCTGAGTCCTGGGTGTTCTCCAAGAGCACATATTAAGTGGTGGGTGTGGTGAGAAGAGACAAGTGTTTGAAAGGTGAGACGCCAGGGCAGAAGAAGACCACTCAGCACCAAGAGTTTCTTTTCAGGGAATAAAAATGTTGAGACTTGAGGCCATCAAGTCCACTGCCTTAGTGGTATAAATGGAGAAACTGAGACCTAGGAGGTGAAGGGACTTGCTTGGGGTACCCTGTGAGTTAGTGGCAGTGCAAGAAGCAAGACATTCATCTCAGATTCCCGGGCTGGTCTTCATTCCCCCGCACACCTGCATGGTCAGATGGGTGGTTGTTTTGTAGGATGTAGCTACCTGCTTGAAAGAGACTCTGGAGATGGTGCCCAGGAAGAGGTGCCATTTTGGATGGACAGTGAAGGATGAGTAAGCATTTGCCAGGGTAGAAAGAATGGAACCCATACATCCAAATCCATACATCCTTCCATTCTCCCTCCTTCTCTTCCTTCCTTTCTCTCCCTCTCTCTTTCATTTCATTCTCCCTCCTGCCCTCCGTCTGGGATGACTTGGGAGGAAGTGATCCTGGCTAGCACCTGGGAAGAGAGGGAAGAAGTTGTTACAGCATCCAGGACTGAACCCATGAGAGCCTGAAGTGGAGGGGTAGTGGTGAGACTAGAAGTCACAGCGTTCAAAAGCTTCCCAAGAAATGCGGGTGTCCAATCATGGAGGCTGCAGCTTCCCAGGAACAAAAACAAAACAAAACAACAGCCTCAAAACCAGGAACTGTACCTCCCTTGCCCAGAGTGGCCACTAAAAAAATTAACTTGATTGTGGTAATCATTTTGCAGTGTATTCACATATCAAATCATCACATTGGACATCTTGAACATATGCCATTTTAACTTTTCAATTATACCTCAATAAAACTGGAAAATAAGTAAATAAAATAACGAAAGAAGAAAACTCCAATTCACCAGTGAGTTCAGGCACAGTTCTCTGGGGACTGTAAAGCTGTGGGTTACAAAAGCTTAAGGAACAAAAGGGAGACCTCAGAGTTGGAAAAACCCATTTAAAGCTACATGCCAGCCTCTACTTTCCCTCTGTCCAACCCCACACAATTTATAATCCCAGTCTCCCCGGCAATTAGCCCAGATCTCCCTCCACGGGGAGGGGTAGTTAGAGCTGGCCATGTGACCCCATGGTCAGAAGCAGTCCAGGTCCTCAAAGTGCTCCATGTGCTTTGCTCTGTGGGGCTGATTTGTTGCCCCTTCTGTCCCAACTTGGTCTGCTTGGAGGAACACCGGCTGTATTGGGGTCTGCCTCTGCACTTCCCAACCTGGTTTGCCTTCTCCTGTGCTAGAGGGGAATGACTGGGAGAAGAAGCTGGGGTGGTAGGCTTTGTGGCCTTGGGCAAGTCCTTTATCCTAAAAATGGAAGCTCCTAAGTGAGCCTTAGTCCTTTCCTAAGAGAGCCAAAGTGAATTATCTTCTAAGTAAGCCTTAGTCATTTTCTAAGTGAGCTTCACCACGGCTTTCTTCTGCTGTAAACTCCAGGAGCTGCCCCTCTCAGAGACAGTAATAGCTGAAGTTCTCATGGAAGCGGGGAACCTTTCCACCCTCATCCCCTCACCCGCTGCACCTCTGGGAGGTTCCTTTCCCACACCAAGCTTGTTCCCTCTCCATTTCAGGTTTCTGCATTTGCTGTTCCCTCTGCCTGGCACACCATTCCCCCAGCTCCTCCAGTGGATAATTTCTTCTCATCTTTGAGGTCTCATTTAAATGTCGCTGTCTCTTGTCATCCAGTTACTGCCTACCCTCACCCCAGTTCCCATCATTGCCTCATCACCCCATTTCTCCATCTTCATAGCACTCACTCTATCTGAAACTATTTGTTCATCTGTCTATCGCCCATCTCCTTTCTAGAATGCAAACCCCATGACGTGTGTTCCATCTTACTTGTCTTAGTCACAGCTGAATCCCCATTCCTGATAACTGTGCTCAACACAGTAAGGGCTCAATAAAGTTCACGAATGACTGACTGCCTCATTTTGCAGATGAGGAAACTGAGGCTCAGGGAGAGTAAGTGATTATCTTAAAGTCCACCACAAACTATCTGCAGACTCTGAAGTCCTTATTCCTTCCTTTAGGGTATACTTTTCCCTTCATCTGCAAAATGGGGACAATGATGGCTCCTGACTCTTTCTAATGAGAAAGTTATCGGACCTAGAGATATCCCTTCCTCTAGGTAGGAACTCGAATCGGAGCAATGCAAGCCCAGGTTTCTTCTCCCTCTTCAGGTGGGAAGCCTTTCAAATTCACTGCCAGCAGTGCCCAGAGAAGGAAACCACAAAACCCGTGACAGCATGGTTTATTGCACCCATGCAAACACACCCCCAGGCCAAATCAAGTTTCTCCCAAATCATAAAACCCTAGAATGTCAGCGCTGGCACAGAACTGGGAGTCTGTTTAGCCCGGAGGCTCCCAGACCTCACTGAGCAATGGCCTTACTTGGGGAACAATTTTGAAACTCAGATTTCTAGGCTCTACCCTGGGCATCTATGTTAGTTGGAAGTACAAAGGGTTTGCTGGGCTCTAACACCTGGAAGAAACAAAGGGAGGAAGCAGGATGGGGCATGGGGTCAGGTCACACCACAGATGTGCAGATATGACACATTTCTGCCAGCCCAGTGGGGAGCTGCAGATCAAAGGTGGTTAGAGGAGTCCTGAGTTGGGCAGAAATGACCATGGCCCTGGTGCCACTGCCATGCTCACTGGCCAGGTGCCACCCCAGGAGATCATGCCCTCATCTCCCAGGGCCTCGCTCAGCTACTGGCCAGGGGCAGCCCAGGAAAAGCAGGTCCTTGAAGGAAGCAAACACGGATGAGCTAGAAGTTATCCACAGACCACACCCCTGCAGCGGGACAAGAGGCTTTTCTTGAAGGGAAGGCAGCGCATCTCCATGCTACTGCACTGCTTGAATCCATGCCCCTAGAGGGACCTGAGATTTGGTGTTTTAGTAAGTTCTCTGAGTGCCTTAAGCTCCTAAATGACTCCTTTTCCAGTGCCATTTCCTCTGCCCAGGCTCCTCCAGGCCAGTACAGTCAAGATGAGCATCCATCCCATATCTGGTAGCCACATCTCAGGAGAGGTGGAAAGAGGCAGGTGGCCCAGGCTGCAGGATCTGAGAGAGAAGGTTTAGGGCCTTGGTTCTCAACCAAGGGTAATTGTGTCCCTAGGAGACATTTGGCAATGTCTGGAGACAGTCTGGTCATAACAACTGGGGCAGGAGGTGCTAGTGGCCTTTAGTGGGTGGAGGTCAAAGGTGGTGCTAACATCCTGCAATGCACAGGACAGTCACTACCCCAAATAATTATCTGGCCCAAAATGTCAATAGAGCTGTGGTTGGTAACCTGGTCCGTGACTCGCCTGAAATCAGGGATGGTATTTGGTGGGTACTAGGTGCATTTTTCTGATTTTGGCTTTCCCAGTTTGGGCTGTGACCCAGACTAGGTTAGGACCTTCTGTCCTCTGGGCTCTGGCTTGCCGGAGCCATCTGGTATCTAAAGCTGCCATCCTTGTGTTCCCTCCAGGCCTTTGCACTTGCTGTTCCCCCTGCCAGAACAATCTCTCCTACCCACCCCCAGCCTTCTTCATCACCTGACGCCTTTATTCATCACTTGCTCTGTGCCAGGCACTGTGCTCAGTACTTGCCTGGTTTTTCTTTTAGTCCTCACAAGCACCAACCTCTGAAGGCGGTGTGACTGTTGTCCCCCATTTAGAGATGAGGGAACAGAGACATAAAAGGGTTAAGTGGCTTGCCCAAGGCCACACAGTCAGGGAGTGAGAAAGCTGGAATTCCAACTCAGGCAGGCTTCAGAACCAGAATCCTAACCACAGCACCACCCTGCCTCCAATAGCTGCCTTCCCACCCTGTCTGTCCATGCACTGGTTCGCAGCCTCCTCCAGGCTCTGGGCTTGGTGTGGGCAGGGACCTTGTGCCTGGCCTGGTTCCTTTTACAGAAGGGGCCCTCTGGAAATATTTGGTGAGTGGATGAATTCATAGCATTCTGGTCTCGATTCTCGAAGCTCTATGGCTACACTCAGGTCAGCACAGAAGGCAAAGAGCCTGTGATCCACTGTTGAGTTAGAAATGAGCATTCAAGTTCCTAGTTCTCATTGGAGGGTGATGGAAGAAGTGCCCACTTGAGGAAGGCTTCTCTAGGTTCAGTGGAAGTCACAGACACCTGTGTTCATCACTGTGACTCCATGTCCCTTCTGTGAATCGTCACAGGATAGCTCTTGCTTTTGAGGACATTGCGTCTAGGGAAACACTGGGCCCCTTCCTCACTTTGCTGTTTCCAGTGCTGGGTGTGGTGCCTGCTGAACAGTGGTGCATTAGCTTCCAAGGGCAGCTGTAATAAACTGCTACAAACTATGTGGCCAGAAATCCAAAATCAAGGTGTCAACAGGGCCATGCTCCCTCTGAAGTCGCCAGGGGAGGACCATCTGTTGCCTCTTTCAGCTCCTGGTGGCTCCAGCTATTCCTTGGCTTGTGGCTCCTTCACTCTAGTCTCTGCCTCCATCTTCTTGTAGGTCTGCACGTGGTCTTCTTCTCCTTTTCTATATTTTAAAAGGACACTCGTCATAGGATGTAAGACCCACCCTAAATCTACGACAAGCTCATCTTGAGATCTTTAACTACATCTGCAAAGACTCTATTTCCAAATAAGGTCACATTCACAGGCATCGGGGGTTAGGAACTGGACATATCTTTTTGATGCCACTATTCAACCCATGATAGTGAAGCAGTTACAAAAAAACAACAGTATTGGTATCAATGATACTGATACCCACGGTTAATTCTTCAATTCCAATCCTGAGTCCTTTCCATATGCCTTGGCCTTATTAAAGCCTTTTGTTGTTGTTTTTTGTTTGTTTGTTTGTTTTCAGAGTCTTGCTCTGTCACTCGGGCTGGAGAGCAGTGGCGTGATCTCAGCTCACTGCAACCTCCGCCTCCCGGGCTCAAGCGATTCTCCTGCCTCAGCCTCCTGAGTAGCTTGGACTACAGGTGCCTGCCACCATGCCTGGCTAGTTTTTTTTTGTATTTTTAGTAGAGACAGTGTTTCATCATATTGGCCAGGCTGAACTCCTGACCTCATGATCCGCCCGCCTTGGCCTCCCAAAGTGCTGGGATTACAGGCGTGAGCCACCACGCCTGGCCGGCCTTATTAAAGACTTTACTTGCAGTGTCTTCTTTGATACTCATACCAACCCTCACTCCTCCCCAATTCACAGACAAGGAAGCTAAGACTCAGAGAGGCAGTGTGACTCTCTTCCAAGGTCTTAAATTTCCAAAGCTGGCTGTGCATCTGAATCACCTGGGGTGGGAGAGCTTGTCTTAAAAAAAAAAAAAAAAAAATGCAGATTCTTACACCTTATTCACAGAAGATTCTGACTTACGAAGGTCTAGGATGAATTTTAAAAATCAGCATTTTTATCAAGAGGAAATTTCCTCCTAGTTAGGTTTGGGAATGTGTCCCAGTTACTGTTGCTGTGTAACATATTACCCTGCTCCTTAAAGGCTTAAAACACTCGTTTTATTTTGTTCTGGGTTTTGTGCGCCAGGAACTTGGGAAAGGCTCAGCTGGGCAGTTCTCACTTGACGGTCTCTTATGTGGTTGCAGTTCACATGTTGGTTGGGTCAGCAGTCAGTTGAAGGCTCAGCTGGGCTGGATGTCTGAGATGGCTCACTTCTGATTGGCTCACTTCTGGTGACTGGCAGGTGATGCTGGCTCCCTGACAACAGGGGCTTCTCCACGTGGCTTCTTCAGCACGCTGGGCTCAGGGGTGCTGAACTTCTCAGAGAGAGGCTCACAGGCATGAGGAGATCACACAGCATCACTTCTTCCATATTCTTCGCTATAAGTGAGTCACAAGCTCATCCAAATTCTAGTGGGGGGACATAGACCTCACTTCTCAGTAAGAAGAGAGTCAAGGAATTTGTGTTCATTAAAAAAAAAAAAAAAAAAGACTATGACAGAGTGGCTGCACACTACCTAGCAATGCCTTCATTTTCTCTTTTGGCTGAATGTTCATTGAAGTAGGTTATTTTAAGACGAACATTATCCTGGAAAATGGAGGTCAAGCCAGGCTGGAAGACCTCACTCCTATCTACCCCATCCAACAGATTCCCACCCCAACCAGATTGGAGAAATGTTGTTTAGTCACCAAGTAGGGGAACAAAAAAGAGAACAGAAAGTTCTATGTTGGCTCTGACACTTTCTCTCCCTCAATCCCATCCATGCCATCTGCTGTGGTCTAATGTTTGTGTGCCCCCAAAATTCCTTGCCCTTAATGTGATGGTATTAGGAGGTGGGCCTTTGGGGGGTGGTTAGGTCATGAGGGTGGAGCCCTCATGAATGAGATTAGTCCCCTTATAAAAGAGACCCCTGAAAAATCCCTTACCCCTCCCACCATGTGAGGACACAGCTAGAAGGTGCCATCTATGAACTAGAAAACAAGTCCTCACCAGACACCTGAGCTGCTGCCATCTTGATCTTGGACTTTCCAGCCTCCAGAACTAACAGCAATAAATTTCTCTTGTTTATAAGTCAACCAGCCTATGGTATTTTTGCTACAGCAGCCCACATGGTCTAAGACACCATCTCTCATCATGGGAGAGGGGAGGAAAGAAGGAGGTCTCTGTGTTTCAGTATGAACCAGTTCTAAAGGCAGCCACAGTCTTCTGGTCCCCCAAAGCAAAAGTGGATCAGGGGTTGTCTGTCCCTTGCCCTCCCTCTATAAGCGTTGACAAACACTTCTCCCTCTATCTTTCTGGGTGACCAGCTCCTATTCTCTTTGCCTCCGTTTCCCCTCTATAGCTGGGCTGAAACACAGGTTGCAAACTTGTTAATAGACATATTTCTTGTATCCCTTTTAATGCTTTTAATCTGAATGTGCAGTCGTTTTTAAAAATAAAAAAATTTCACCTTAAGTAAAATCTGGTTTAAGCAAAATTGGCATGTTTGGCTTTCCTGAGCCCCTCTTCCTGCATGGCAAAGACTGAATAGTGGCCACCCCCATACAGGGGCCGGGGCTCACATGTTGCCCATCCCTCAACCCCTTTCACCTGTCTTCCCACCTGCCCAGTCCCCACAGGCACTGGAAGCTTCAAGCCACAGTGTACATTGTATATCGTAAGTTAGATAGCATGATGCCCACTCTGCAAATGAGGAAACCAAGGCACAGAGAGTTTAAGCAACTCCCCCGAGGCCAAATGCACAGGTGATCGCAGGGCCCAGATTCAGGACTCCTTCTCCCTTTTCTCCACAGGCACCACCGCCTCTGAGTGGTCAGCACTGCCCCTCAGAGAGAAGCCGACCTGGTTCATTTCCCAGAGAAGCACCTGGAAGACGCTCCTCCCCGCTTGTCTCTTCAAGGGGCTGGGCTATTTCAGGGCCAACCTCCTCGCCATCTTCACCTGCAAGGCATGTCTCCTACAAGCTGGGAGAAGCCTCTTTCAGAGAAGATTCAAGAGACAGAGCAGATCCTGCTGAATGAGCAGTGGCCAGCAATGGAAGAATGAATGTCCAAGGAGGTGGGGGAGGGGATGCTGTAAGGAGAAATGGTGAGGGCACCCAGTGACTTCACGGAGCTGGCCACCCTCTCTCCTGTTGGTGCCTCAACCCATAGGGAATCCAGGTAAGAACTACCTGCACCATGAGGGTCCTCTCGGCTCTTAGCTCCCATACGGCTCCTCCTGTGCCCAGTGGCCCAGAGAGCAAGGGGTCTGGGGGGTTACTGCCATTCATTCACTCGTTTGTTCATTCATTTATCAGCACAAAGTGTATTTACTGAGCAACTACTATGTGCCAACACCAGGCATTGCCTTAGCACTGGGAACACAGCAGAGAATAGGTAGAAAAAGAAATCCTGCCCTGGTGGAAGTGACAGTCTGTTGGAGGCGGCAGATGGTAAATAAATACATCGACACACAGAATCATGTCTAGGAGGACATACTATGGAGGAAGAAAGAGGAAAACAGAATAAAAGGCCAGACAAGAAAGATAAGGGTCACTATTTTAGACGCAAAAAAAGGAGAGGAGGGGAGGGGAGGGGAGGAGAGGAGGAGAGGGAAGGGAAGGGAAAAACCCCACCTCCCTGCAAAGGGACATTTGTAGAGATAGGGGTCTTGCTATGTTGCCCAGGATGGTCTTGAACTCCTGGCCTCAAGGTAATCTTTCCATCTCGGCCTCCCAAAGTGCTGGGATTAAAGGTGTGAGCCACCGTGCCTGGCTGGGGCAAAGGGACATTTGAGAAGCCACTGGCATGAACTAAAGGAGTGAGCCATATGGCTATCTAGAGAATGTTCCAGGCAGGTTGGAGTCCCTTGAGTGGGCGGGTACCTGGGGCGCCCAGGCCAAGGTGGTAGGGATCAGGGGAGATCGGAGAGGTCACAGGCAGGATCTGGTAGGTGCTTGGTTTTAGCCTGAGTGAGATGGGAGCCGTGGAAGGAGTGATAGGATCTGACTTAGGTTGTCAGAGGCTCATCCTGGCCACCAAGTGGGAAATGGATGTGGGGGGCAGTAAGGCCAGGATGGAAGCAGGGAGACCAGGGCGGAGGCTCTGGTGTCATCCAGGTTAGAAGCAGTGGGGGCTTGAATCCACGTGGGGGTAGAGGAGATGGGACCAAAAGGTCAGACTCACAGGGAAAGTGACAGGCACCTCCACCCCAGCCAGCTGTCCTTCCTCCCTTTCCTGCATAGGTGGAAAAGGAGCAATAAGTGATAGGCCCATTTCCCACATTCCTGGATGGGTGAGGGAAGGGCTCCCAGCTCCTCGAAAAAGATGCCCTGCTGGGAATCCCCTCAGCCTCCCAGGAGATGGGGCCTGGGAAGCCCCATGGGGGTTAGCAGCAGAGCTGGTGAGTTCAGTGCTTGGGCAACAGTATCAAGTGAGACTCATGTTTCCCCTCTAGCCAGCCTCTCTAATGCTGGTCAGCCTTCTCCAAATGCATGTCTTTTGCTAGAAGGGTCTATTGTGGCTCATGACATAAGGGCTAAGTCCCCACTCTGCCACTCACTAGCTGTTTGACCTCAGACAAATGGCTGCACCTCTGTGAGCTTTAGTGTTTCCGTCTAGAAGTTGGGACCTCTAAATGGTGCTTATTATCTCAAAGGGTTATTATGAGGATAGAATGAGATAGTGTAATGAAAGCACTTAGCACAGCGCCTGGCACTGGCCCTGTGGTAGACTGCAGAAATGGCCATGATATCTAGGAGTTCTTCCTATTAGGAGGTAGAGTCTGTTTCCCCAGTCCTTGAACCGGACCTGGCTCTGTGTCTTGCTTTGTCTCCAGAATGCAGGGGAAGTAGTGTTGTACCCATTTCAAGCCTCAGCCTTAAGTGGCCTTGTAGCTTCTGCTCTTGGAACCCGATGCCTACAAGCAAGGAATCCTGCACCAGTCTGTTGGATGATGAGAGACCCCTATCCCTGCAGACAGCCAGCCAGCCGCCAGACATGGGAGTGAGGCCTAGATCATTCAGCCAATGTTCAACCTACCAGCTGCCTGCAGACATATGAGCAAGACCAGCCAAGACCAGCAGAGCCAGCCCACACCAACACTGTCACCCAGCCAACTCACAGAGTCACAGACAAAATCAATCGTTATTCTGAGTCCTAAATTTGGGGGTGGGTTGCTGCATCACAAACACCAACTGACCCAAAGCCAACTCAGCTTAGGTGCCTTCCTGTTGTCTAGGCTTAGCATAGGTGCCACACTAAATAATGTCCCCCCCACCCCCTGCCGCCAAATGTCCACATCCTAATCTCCAGAACCTTTGACTATGTGATCTTCCACGGCAAAAAGGATTTTGTGGGTGTGATTCAGTTAAAGATCTTGAGCTGGGGAAGTGGTCCTGGATTATCTGGGTGAGTCCAATGTTGCCACAAGGATCTTTATAAGAGAGAGGCAGAGTCAGAGAAGGAGAAGTGATGATGGACGCAGAGAGAGAGAGACTAGAAGATGCTACACAGCTGACCTTGAAGAAGGAAGAAGGAGCTACAGGCCAAGGAATGCAGGTGGCCTCTACAAGCTGGAAAAGGCAAAGAAACAGATGCTCCCCTAGAGCCTCCAGGAGGAATGTAGCCCTACCAATGCCTTGATTTTAGGATTTTTTTTTGTTTTTTAAGAGATAGGGTCTTAAAAGAAAACCCTATCAAAACTCAGAACAATGATTGATTTTGTTTGTGACTCTGTGAGTTGGCTGGGTGAGTCTTTTGGTGTGGGTCTGACCCTTGGCTATACTGCCGAGGCTAGCCCTGAACTCCTGGACTCAAGCGATCTTCCTGCCTCAGCCTCCCAAGTAGCTGGGACTACAGGCATGCACCACTATGCCCAGTCTCAGGACTTCTGACCTTCAGAACTGTAAGAGAATAAATGTTTGTTATTGTAAGCCACCAGGTTCGTGGTAATTTGTGACAGCAGTAACGGGGGACGAACACAGCATACTAGGTCTCTGTGCCCGCTGCACCTCCCACCTTCTGATTAAAAGCAAGCTGGGAACCCGTTTTCCTTGAGACAGATGACCCTGACTATTGACAGGTATAAGGAATCAGAGTAAAAACGGCAATCCTAATAACAGTTACTATTAATTCTTGAACCCTTATCACATGCCAAGTATGTCAGGCTAATGGCTTTGTATATGTTATTTCATTCCATCTTCACCTAAGGCATATGAGGAAGTACTATTACCAGCCCCATTTTACAGATGGGAAAACTGAGGCTCAGAGAGTTTCCAAAATATACCCAAGCTCACACCACTAGAAAGTGGCAAGAGAGTGTCTCATCCAGGTCTGTATGATCCCTGGTGATCAATGACACTCAAACCTTCCCTGGGCTCAGCTCATGCAAGAGGAACCCTCTTCTCCCTCCTATCTCTGTTTTGCCTCCTCCCCAGGTGGGGGAGGGGGCTTTCCGTACATTTTCCCTTGCTCTCAGCCCCTTTTTCTTTCTCCCCAAGCCTCAACAAAAGGCTCTTTCACTCTTCACATGCCATTTTATCTGGCGCAAACAGCCTGGCATTTTTGAGAGGAACTTTATTTTCTTTTGGCTTTCTCTCTGCTTTGTAGCAAAGAAAATAGAAATTGCAAAATTATAGACAAGTTCTCAGACTGTGGATTTCTGATCCCAAGAATTCCCTGCAGCCAGGACCGGCTGGCACTGATGACTGGCACAATGCCTGGCTTCCCGTCCTCCCAGCTCCAGGCCTCCAACTGCTGGGTGGCATCTTGTCTCCCATCCTTGCGAGAGATTTACCTAAAATTAACAATACATGATGATCCCACTTGTAGAGGACGTCTGTGATTTGTACTTGATTCCTTGTCATGTGAGAAGCACTCCAGTGTTTTCAGGGGAACCGTAGCTTGCTCCCTCTCAGGCCAGGTGGCCTTGATGTAGTTGACTCCACCCCCAACTCATAGCTGACTCCACCCCCAACTCATGTGACCCAAGGCCAACGGCAGTGCCACACCCCCTCTCCCATAGTGACTGGTCCAGGCACGGGCATGTGCCCCAAGATGAGCCAATCAGAACTGAGGAACAAGGATGCCTGTTTGTGCCTTTCCTGGCACTATCGGGTAAAAGTCACAATCATTTTATCATTTTGTTGTGGTCACTGGCTGAGCAACTGGAGACCATCATTGCCAATGTATGGGGAAAGGGTGCCTGAGGCTGAAGTCAACACAGAGGAAAGTACAAGTGAGGTTTCAAAAAAGACAAACTCTTGAGGCCATTGTTTGAGGACCTGGATCCAGCTGTGCCTGAAGTCTTAGATATAACCATTAACTTTTCAGTCAATGAGAAAATAAATTGCTTTTTGCTTAAGCCACTTTGTGCCAGGTATCTATCACATCTAGCTTGACGAATGTAATAGCCAACATTTACGGAGAACCGTTTATTTTATTTTATGTTTTTGAGACAGAGTCTCACTCTGTCACTCACACTGGACTGCAGTGGTGTGATCTCGGCTCACTGCAACCTCCACCTCCAAGGTTCAAGTGATTCTCCTGCCTCAGTCTCCTTAGCTGAGATTACAGGCGCTCACCACCATGCCCAGCTTTTTTGTCTTTTTAGTAGAGATGGGGTTTTGAAAAATATTGGCCAGGTTGGTCTTGAACTCCTAACCTCAAGTGATCCGCCCACCTTGGCTTCCCAAAGTGTTGGGATTACAGGCGTGAGCCACTGCACATGGTCAGAACTGTTTTAGTTTGGATTCTCCTGAAAGAGCTTGAGACAAGGACTTGGGCACAGATAACTTATTTGACCAGTGATCTCTGGAAGCAGGAGTGAGGGATGAGGGAGAGTAAGTCAGGGAAGGAGGAACGTCAATGTAAAAGTGCCACTACAGACAACAAAGACTTGATTTCTCTGGAACCTGTTGAGGGGTGTAGAGAATGCTTTCCAGAATTGTCTACTGAAGACCAGAAGACTGCAACAGCATCCACTGTCCCTCACTGTCGCAAAGGGTTGACCCCAGGAGCGATGTGGTAGGCAGAATGATGACCCCTAAAGCTATCCATTTCCTAATCTCCAGAGCCTGTGAAATGTTCGGTTACATGGCAAAGGGAATTAAGGGTGCAGATGAAGTGAAGGTTGCTAACCAGCTGACCTCAAAACAGGAAGACCATGCTGGACTATCTGGTGGGCCCCGTGTAACCACGAGAGCTCTGATAAGTGGAAGGGAGGGGATGAGACAGGGACAAGCAGAGATGGCAATGGGAGAAAGACTCAGCTCAAAACATTGCTGGCTTTGAAGATGAAGGAAGGGGCCATGAGCCAAGGATTAAGGGCAGCTTCTAGAAGCTGGAAAAGGCAAGGAAATAATTCTTCCCTAAGTTTCTAAGGATGCAGTTCTTGATATTTAGCACAGCGAGTCCCATGTCAGGCTTTTGACCTCTGGAACTGTAAGATAGTGAGGGGGTATTTTTTCAAGCCACCCAGTGTGTGGCAATTTGATATAGTCACTGTAGAAAAGTAATACAAGTCATAACCCTCCATGTCCAGGCTGCATTGTGTATGGTTGAGTGGACACCCATCGCATCCAACAGGGCCTAAGACTGAAACAGGAAAGACACACAGCTCATGCCGGAGACTATGTGCTCTCACCATGGCGAATTTCAGTCTGCTTGCACAGAATGACCCACGGCAGCTGCAACTTTAAATTAGAGTTGGGCCAAGGGGACACCATGACACAGGTAATCAGAGGCAGCTGCCACAAGCAGTTCTCTGTGTGCCAAGCACTGTGCAACTGAGTAACTCCATCCCTGTCCATGGCAGACATCAATTACAGCATTCTTGCTCCATAAGTCCAGACACGGCTGCAACATCATTCTCCACACAGTGCTCCAGGCAGGTATTACCGATATGATTGGAGTTGGAAGGGTCAAGAGGTTCCATGGCCATTATTGGTTGAAGATGAAGGAAGGGGCCATGAGCCAAGGATTAAGGGCAGCTTCTAGAAGCTGGAAAAGGCAAGGAAACAATTCTCCCCTAAGCCTCTAAGGGTGCAGTTCTTGATTTTTATCACAGCGAGTCCCATGTCAGGCTTTTGACCTCCAGAACTGTAAGATAGTAAAGGTGGAGGATGAATCCACCAACCTCCTCAATAGCAAAGCTTCAAAATCCTAAAATTGAGAAAGGAAAATTCTCTTGGGATCACAGCTCTGCCTAAGAGGAATGTTGCTAAAGGAATTCCAAGTTCTTCCCTATCTCCACATCACCCCAAGATTTGCCTCTTCCCTTGGGTCTTCTTATTACTTATATGACTACCACATGCTAGTAGATTACTAGTGTCTACAACCATTAAAATTGCTTCTACTTATTGAGCACCTATTTCATGCCAGACACTGTTATAGACCTGTCGCCTAAATTTTAGAACAGTCTCAGAATGAAGGTATTAGCCCTACTTTGAAGGTGAGGAAATTGAAGTTCAGAGACATTAAGTGCCTCTTACTAGCCCAGGGTCACATTATTGGCACCCCTAGTAAGGGAAGTGCTCCCTTAAATGAACAAACATAAAAGCAAACTGCTTGCATTTACTAACACAGCATGAGGGACCAAGCACAGTAGCTCACATCTGTAATCCCAGCACTTTGGGAGGCGGAGGCAGGAGGATCCCTTGAGCTCAGGAGTTTGAGACTAGCCTGGGCAACATGATGAGACCCTACCTCTACAAAAATAAAAATAAAAAATTAGCCAGGCATGGTGGTGCACGTCTGTAGTCCCAGCTACTCGGGAGGCTGAAGTGGGAGGATCACTTCAGCCTGGGAGGTGGAGGCTGCATGAGCCATAATCACGCCACTGCACTGCAGCCTGGGCAACAAAGTCAGACCTTGTCTTCATCATCATCATCATCATCATCATAAATAAAGTATGAGGATGGGACTCAGATAGCTTTCAAATACTCAGAGCAAAAATGGGAGAAGAAATATGTGAGAAAAGGGGACTCATTCCCTCATTTATTCATCCAGAGTTTCCTAAGCAGCCACTATGTGCTGGGTGCTGGGGCTACAGCACTGGCTGTGCCAGATGTAGTTTTTCTATCCTCGTGGAGTTCACAGTCTCCTTGGGGAGGAGAGGCCACACACACAGGCCAATACACAAACAAAATCTTCCAGATTGTGACAAGTGCCCTGGTGGGTATGAGGAAGGTGCCAAGATAGAGGACTTCAAGATGGCCTCTTTGAAAGCAGCTCTTTCCCTCCTTACAAATTCCCTCCCGTCTGCTTCCTGGGATTCTCCCAAGCAGGTCACTTTTATCCTCAGTGCCCAGTGGTACAAGTTCATTTTCTCAAAAAGCTACCTTATTTCACATAATGGTTCTCATTTCAGTCTCCCTAATCATTTTGGCTCATCTTCCTATATTAATTAAACATTTACTGAGCACCAACTGTGCGTATGAGGATGGCCGTATAGTTCGCTCTGACTCTGTGATCACCCCCATGAACTCTATTATCCTGGGTGCCCAAAACCATGGTGACTGAGGTATGAGGTCTACAATCCATGTGTTAATAGATTGCTAGAGCCATAAGGATCCTGGAGTTTATTTGCAGAGTTTGAAAGTTCACCAGCACTCTGGGAGGCTGAGGCAGGAGGATCACTTAAGCCCAGGAGTTGGAGACTGGCTTGGGCAACATGAAGAAACTCATCTCTACAAAAAATACAAAAATTAGTCGGGTGTGACTGTACATACCTATAGTTCCAGCTATTCAGGAGGCTGAGGTGGGAAGATCACTGAAGCCCAGAAGGGAGGTCGAGGCTGCAGTGGGCTGTGATCACACCACCATACTCCAGCCAGTGTGACAGAGTGAGACTCCGTCTCCAAAAAACAAACAAAAAAACCACAAATTCCTACAGAGGGCAGGCAGTCACCATGAAGATGTGAAAAGTAGCTGGGTGTAAGACAACAGGGAATGGTGGAAACTGTGGTAAACTGGAGACCTCATACTCTGCTTAAAAGTAGGGACTACTACTCCTTTCCAGCACATGGCTGCCATGTGGAAATACAGGCCCAGTATGCATAGATTTTCCTATTTTTTTAAGAACCCAGAAATTAAACATTCATTTCTTATGTTACAGATAGGGAAACTGAGGCTCAGAGCAGTGAGGTGGTTTGTCTAAGATTTTACAGGGCAGCTCAGTAAAATTGGCCCATTTTTCTTAGGACCAGAAGCCCATGGTGCCTCTTTTCCAGGGTCACTAACCCCTCCCCAGGAACTCCAGGGCCAGGGAATCTCCCCGCAGATGGGGGCCAAAGTGGGAGGTGGAGGCAGAGCTTTTTCTAAGTTCAGGACTCAACATGGGCACCCACATTCCTGATGCATTTTTCAAAGGCTGGAAAATGATTCTGAGTGTGTGGATACAACAGTCCTCATTTTCACTCCAGGTCTCCGCCTTTGTGTCTCTCAGTCTCTCTCTGTCTCTGTACTATCTATCTGTGTCTCTCAGTCCATTTCCTGGTCTCTCTTCTTTCTGTCTCTCTCATCGTTTCTGCCCATCTGTGTCTGTCTCTCTTCCTCTCCTTTCCCTCTCCTTCTCTCTCTTCCTGCTTCTCTCTCCCGCTTCTGTCTCTCTGCTCTGTCCGTTCCTCTCTGTCTCTCTGCATCGCTCCGTTCATCTCTGCTGCTCTCCCTTACTCCCTTACTCCCCTCCCACACCCCCGTCCCCCCAGGCCTCTCCTCTCCTGCCCTCTGAGTCCCTCCGGCCACCATGGAAAGGTTACTGTAAACGGGAAAGAAGCTGAGGGCAAAAGTAATCAACCCCCTGGCTGACCTCCGATCCCGCTCCCCACGCCCAGGCTGGCTCCAGCAGCGCCCCCTCCCCCGCCACAACCCCGGCCCCCCTCCCTCCCCACCCCCAGGTCCCCTTGCTGACAAAAGGCCTATCTTCTCTCTGCCTAAATGATTTAAATTCTAATCAAACATCATTTATAGTACATCTCGGAGCCGTCTCCTGGGAGCTGCTCCCACATGAGACGTTGCCATGGCAACCGGGGGGTCTTGTTTCAGAAATGTCAGATTGTATTATTGTCTTCACACTTCTCTGATAACCTGGTGTCTCTCTCTCTCTCTCTCTCTCTCTCTCTCTCCTGCTCCCTCACTCACACCACCATCCCCAGGATTTTATTTCTCCTCTTTCCCCCTCTCACTGCCTCTCTAACCTCCATTCAACCCCCTAGACTCTTCCCAGGACCCCCCAGCCTTCCTCCAGCCCCAGGACAAAATGGCCTGATCGATTTCATCTCTAGCCTCTCGCCAGGCCCAACGCCCCCTCCCGTGCCTCTGGCCCTGGGACCTCCTCCCTTTGGGAAAGGTGTCTTCCCCGCCACCACCCCTCATCTTCGGCAGACACGCTCCCCTCTCTAGGGGTTTGCTGGAGTGCTCTTCTGTCATTTTATTTTGCTAGATATGAAAATGAGACATAGATTTTTTCCAGCGATGCGTGTGTGAAGTTCTAATCTGGCTTTTCGGATTTTTTTTCTTTTTGGGGAGGAGGTAGTGGTGGGAGAAATCAGGCAGCAGAATCCTAACAGGATCCGAATGGAGAAGCAGAGCATGGGGCAAAAGATGTGATGGGGTGCATGCCCTTGTGCATGTGTGCATGTCTGTGTGTGTGCATGTCCGTGTGTGTGCATGTGCCTGAGTACATGCATGCAAGAGCATGCATGTGTGTATATGTGCTCATGAGAATGTGTGCTCATGCCCATGTATGCATGTGTGTCCATGCATGTGTACGCATGTATGTGTGTGTGCAGGCCAGTGCCCATGCTCTATGTGCATTATATACATGCATGTGTGTGTTCGTGTGTGTCCATACCCATGTGGGCATGTGTGTGTACATGCCTGTTTTTGTGTGCATGTGCCTATGGCCATGTGTGTGCATGCATGTGTGTGACATAGGAGATGTCGTTCCCAGCCTGGCTGTTGGCACCTAACAGACAGCTCTCAGGAGCTGGGCACTTGCCCTGGTTGTCACACAGTCCTTCCTGTGCATAAATGGGCACATTTCAATGATATTTTTACATTTAGGTTAAATTCTTCACCCTGTCTGCTGTGGAGATGCATTAGCCCGGCAATAGCCCAGAGAGATTTTTCTAAACCCAATAATCCCCTCATTCCACAGATGGGTAAGCTGAGGCCCCAGGAGGGGCAGCGGTATGTTCCAGATCCAAGGTCACAGGAGGGCCAGAGGTGGCACTGGAGCTGAAGCCTCCCTCTGCCAGGCCACTCAGGAGACTGGCTGGGTCTCAGGGCTGGAACTGATGGAGCCCCACTGCCCCTCAGAGATGGCACCTTGGAGGCACAGGCTGGCAGCATTTGTGCAGCCCCTGCAGGCTCTTATAGGGCTGGCAATGATGCTCACTGCATGCCACGCACTGCTAAGCCATTACAAGAAGTATGTCATTGAATCCTCAGAACAACTAGGAGGAGGGTCTATCATTATCCCCGCTTTGCAGCTGGAGAAACTGAGGCTCTGAGTGGTGATGTGAGGCAGCCTAAGTTTGCAGAACCAGTAAATGGCAGAGGTGGGATTGTCTGTGGTTCTACAGTGCACCTTTTCCATTCACCACACTGCTTCCTGCAGGGAGGGGCAGAGAAAGCCCTGCCCCCTTGAGCACTCAGAAGATGGGGAAGTGCATTCGGCTTTGTCCCTGACACCCTGAGAGTCACGTCAGCCAGTTCAGGGACCAACAGCAGTGGTCAGGAGCAGCAGTGTGTGGTGGAGGGCCTGGGATGGAGCAATCACAAAACGTGATACAAAATGCCCCCCAAAATCTTATTCCTCTATTTCACAGATGAGGAAACTGAGGCTCAGGGAGGGTCAGGAACTTGTAAAGGGCAAGGATGGTCCCCAACTGGGTCTGAGCAACTCTGGTGATTTCTACTGTGTGATGAGGAGGAGACAGCCTGGGTCTGCCCCTCCCTGGTTGAGTGACCCTAGGATCACTCCCTACCTGCCCGGAACCTCAGTTTTCCCATCTGTAAAATGGTGATCAAAAAGGTACGACCTATATAGGATGGAAGTGAGGATGATGTGAGTTAACACTGGCCTGTTAACACATCTTCTGAGTGCTCAAGGGGGCAGGGCTTTCTCTGCCCCTCCCTGCAGGAAGCAGTGTGGTGAATGGAAAAGGTGCACTGTAGAATCACAGACAATCCCACCTCTGCCATTTACTGGTTCTGCAAACTTAGGCTGCCTCACATCACCACTCAGAGCCTCAGTTTCTCCAGCTGCAAAACGGGGATAATGATAGACCCTCCTCCTAGTTGTTTTGAGGATTCAATGACATACTTCTTGTAATGGCTTAGCAGTTAACGTGAGTTAACACTGGTGCCTGGTGCAGGGAAGTCCTGGATAAAGCACTGCGTGTGATGCATGTTTTGCAGCCATGAGCGCCTCTGCTTGGATCTAGGCCTTTTCTGTGGCTATTTTCTTTCTGCCCGTCCCCGCAGCTGAGTGGGGTCAAATCCTTAGCAGATGCCAGATTTCCCCCTTTCCCTCTTTATTTTTTGCCTATCTCCCCAGGGAATGGAGCCTGGAAGAGCAGTGAGTGGGTTCTTACGGGCCTTCCACCAGCCTAACCCCTATGCCTGGTACCTCTGCAGCCCCACCCCAGCACATAGTAAGAGAGAGAGGCTGCCAGGGCCCAGGGCGTGCCACCTGTGCAGCCACACACAGGAAATTCTTACTACTTTTTTAACATTTTCATTTCTCATTGGATTTTAAGCAGTGTGGACCTGGTCTTGACCTAGACACAGCCAGACACGGAAAAACATGACCCGCTGTTTCTCACTGTCTCTCTGGTTTCTCACTGTCTCTCTGGTTTCTCACTGTCTCTCTGGTTTCTCACTGTCTCTCTGGTTTCTCACTGTCTCTCTGGTTTCTCACTGTCTCTATGTCTCCCGGGGAGTGTCTCTAGATCTCTCTGTGTCTCTCACTGTCTCTGTGTCTCTCTCTGGCGTCTTCCTGTCTCTGTCTTGCTGGGTCTCTCACTGTCTCTCTAGGTCTCTCAGTCTCTGTTTCTTTGTGTCTCTCACTTTCTGTGTCTTTCTTTGTGTCTCTCATTGTCTCTGTGTCTCTCTCTGGATGTCTCCCTGTCTCTGTCTCTCTGAGTCTCTGACTGTCTCTATGTCTCCCTGGAAGTGTCTCTATACCTCTCTGTGTCTCTCTCTGGATGTCTCTCTGTGTCTGTCTCACTGGGTCTCTGGATCTCTCAGTCTCTCTGTCTCTCACTGTCGATGTCTCTTTCTGTGTCTCTCACTGTCTCTGTGTCTCTCTCTGGGTGTCTCCCTGTCTCTGTCTTTCTGGGTCACTCGCTGTTTCTCCTCACCTCTCTGTGTCTCTCACTGTCTCGGTGTCTCTCACTGTCTCTGTGTCTCTCCCTGTCTCTGTGTCTCTCACTGTCTCTGTGTCTCTCACTGTCTCGGTGTCTCTCGCTGGCTGCCTCACTGTCTCTGTGTCTCACTGTCTCGGTGTCTCTCACTGTCTCGTGTCTCTCACTGTCTCTGTGTCTCTCACTGTCTCGGTGTCTCTCACTGTCTCGGTGTCTCTCACTGTCTCTGTGTCTCTCACTGTCTCGGTGTCTCTCCCTGTCTCTGTGTCTCTCACTGTCTCGGTGTCTCTCCCTGTCTCTGTGTCTCTCACTGTCTCGGTGTCTCTCACTGTCTCTGTGTCTCTCACTGTCTCGGTGTCTCTCACTGTCTCGGTGTCTCTCGCTGGCTGCCTCCCTGTCTCTGTGTCTCTCACTGTCTCGGTGTCTCTCACTGTCTCTGTGTCTCTCACTGTCTCGGTGTCTCTCCTGTCTCTGTGTCTCTCACTGTCTCGGGTCTCTCACTGTCTCTGTGTCTCTCACTGTCTCGGTGTCTCTCACTGTCTCGGTGTCTCTCGCTGGCTGCCTCCCTGTCTCTGTGTCTCTCACTGTCTCTGTGTCTCTCCCTGTCTCTGTGTCTCTCACTGTCTCGGTGTCTCTCACTGTCTCTGTGTCTCTCACTGTCTCGGTGTCTCTCACTGTCTCGGTGTCTCTCGCTGGCTGCCTCCCTGTCTCTGTGTCTCTCACTGTCTCGGTGTCTCTCGCTGGCTGCCTCCCTGTCTCTGTGTCTCTCACTGTCTCGGTGTCTCTCGCTGGCTGCCTCACTGTCTCTGTGTCTCTCACTGTCTCTGTGTCTCTCACTGTCTCGGTGTCTCTCCTGTCTCTGTGTCTCTCCCTGTCTCTGTGTCTCTCACTGTCTCGGTGTCTCTCCTGTCTCTGTGTCTCTCACTGTCTCGGTGTCTCTCACTGTCTCGTGTCTCTCGCTGGCTGCCTCCCTGTCTCTGTGTCTCTCACTGTCCTCGGTGTCTCTCGCTGGCTGCCTCCCTGTCTCTGTGTCTCTCACTGTCTCGGTGTCTCTCCCTGTCTCGGTGTCTCTCACTGTCTCTCTGTGTCTCTCTGGGTCTCTCACTGTCTCTCTGTGTCTCTCACTGTCTCGGTGTCTCTCGCTGGCTGCCTCCCTGTCTCTGTGTCTCTCCCTGTCTCGGTGTCTCTCACTGTCTTTCTGTATCTCTTGGTGTCTCTCACTGTCTCTCTAAGTCTCTCACTGTCTTTGGGTGCCTCTCTGGGTCTCTCACTATCTCTCTGTATCTACCTCTGGGCCTCTCTCAGGGTCTCATTGTCTCTCTGGATCTCTCACTGTCTCTGTATCTCTCTCTCTGGATCTCACTGTCTCTCTGTGTCTCTCTGGGTCTCTCACTGTCTCTGGGTCTCTCGCTATCTCTCTGTATCTCTCTCTGGGCATCTCTGTATCTCTCTCTGGGCCTCTCTATATCTCTCTCTGGGTCTCACTGTCTCTCTGTCTCTGACTCCGGGCGTACGACTGAGCCCCAGGGACAGCATGTGGAAGCGAGAGAGACAGGGAGAGAGACAAGGCGTCCCCGACTCGCCGAGTCCCAGCCGGAGAGCGAGGAGGCGCCCTCGGGGCCCCCGCCCACACCTGGCCCCCGCGCCGCCCCCCGCATGTTTGTCCAGGGCAGGCCGCATTGATCCACCGCGGCCGCAACACCGTCTGATAAATCCCAGCCGCGGTAATGAACCTCCCCGCACACCGCTCACAAAGCACACACTAGCCCTGGCCCCAGCGGTTAATATTTAACTGAATAAGGGCCATAAATATGGAAAATGGGACTTTTAATTAAATAAGCAGCTTTTAAAAGGGCCCTTGGGCGGGAGAGGCTTTTGTTTAAATATGATTGATTTGACATGTCCTTTAGCTCTCACACTCTCCCGAGCTCCCTTCCGACGTTAACGCTTGGCCCCCAGCCCCGGTAGCAAGTTGGCGAGGCCAGACCCTGTTCTGCTGGAGGGAGGGGGCTCCCTGCTGGAGGAAGCGGGGTACGGTGGGAAGGAGGTGACCTGGGGACTGGGATTGAAAATCCTGCTGCCCGGGCCCTCGCATTTGGCTTCACCCCCACTACAAGCTGCCTCCATTTCGCAGAATGTGTATTTCACCCTAAAAAAAGGGGCTAGTGGGGTAAGATGCCTCCAGATCCAGGGGCATAGGTTCCCTTTTAAAAGCCACGCCACCAGCTGCTGGTCCTTTGGCGGCTCAGCTGGTGGTCCCTCTGTGCCTCGGTTTCCCCATCTGTAATATGAGGATAACAATAGCACCTACTCCACAGGGCAGTGTTCAGATTAAGCACATCCCAGACCATGGGAGGGCCCACAGTGTTTGCCACGATTCCAGCTGAAGGCTCTGTGACTGCTGCGAGGCGCGAGGCCACAGAAGCAGCTTGATGGGCACATTCCCGTATTTAGCGCCGACCTCTCATTTGCATTTTTCACTGAGCCCCGCAAAGGAAGTAGCTGGTTCTACTCATATTCACCCAGAGGCTCACAATCTTGGCAGCTTATGACTCATCTGAGGAGCCTGGAATGCTCCAATTTCAGGCCGGGAAGAATTCAGCAGTCAAGGAGGTCTGTCTTCTGCCTCCAAGCTAATGCATTGCCTTTACCTTTCAAAACTTTTCAAAAAAAAAAAAAAAAAAAACCATATCCTATTATAAATTAATATTCATGAAGCACCTTCCATATACCAGATTCTGCACACGCCTGACCTCAGAACCCTGTCGTCTGCCCTGCTTCCTGGGTGAGGAGGGATCTGATGCCCAGAGAAGCCAAATAGCCAGTCCAGAGTTGCCCAGCTAAGGAGCAGCTGGGCTGCTTTGCCTCCAGTGCCTTAAGCCCCCTGTGGGCCTAGCCTGGTGCAGGCCCATGCCCTGGGACTCATGTCTGATCTGGTCCTGGCTTCTCTGAGCTGACGTAGAAGTCACCTCCCTGGATAATTCTGACATTCTCCATTACCTAAGGAGGGGGATGATGGTGGTCACATAGCCTCGTAATTTATCAAGACTCTGCCCCTTATGCCCAACCACCATTTCTTCCTCTCCCCAAGTCAGATAACTTAGTTTTTGCTTATTCCCACTCACAGACTGCCTCTTCCAGGAAGTCTTCCCAGATGCACTCTGCTTGTTATGGTGGATCCCTTTTCTAACTCTTCCAGTATGGGTGAGTATAGTGAGCATAGTGAGTATTTGACGGCGTTCTATTGTATTGTCATCTCCTGCAACCATTCATTCACACAGTCAATTATCATTTATTAATGACCTATTGTTTTATTTCTCCAACTTTAAGATGAACTTTTTTTTATTTTTATTTTTTAACATTTTGAAACTGGGATCTAACACATGTATAACACCCATTTTTATTTGCTCTGGCACTTTGGAAGGCTGAGGCAGGCAAATCACTTAAGGTCAGGAGTTTGAGACTAGCCTGGCCAACATGGCAAAACCCTGTCTCTACTAGTAATACAAAAATTAGCCAGGCATGGTGATGCATGTCTACAGTCCCAACTACCCAAGAGTTCAAGGCACAAGAATTGCTTGAAGTTGGGAGGCAGAAGTTGCAGTGAGTGGAGATCACACCACTGCACTCCAGCCTGGGTGACCAAGCGAGACTCCATCTTAAAAAAGAAAAAGAAAGAGAAATACTCTAGTTAAATGGATGCTGCCTCTTATAATGGATGGCATTTTCAGACTGTGGAAATAAAGCCTTGTGCCCAGCCCTGTGCCGGGTGTTGGAAGAATTGGGGGAAATCAGACAAACTTTTACTTTGCTTTCGGCTCCCTGAAAACTTACTGTCTACTGCAGAGTATATTAAGAAAGCACCCTTCAGCTGGGCATGGCGGCTCATGCCTGTAATCCCAGCACTTTGGGAGGCTGAGGTGGGCAGATCACCTGAGGTCAGGAGTTCAAGACCAGCATGGCCAACATGGTGAAACTCCATATTTACTAAAAATACAAAAAATTAGCTGGCTGTGGTGGCAGGCGCCTGTAATCTCAACTACTTGGGAGGCTGAGGCAGGAGAATCGCTTGAACTTCGGAGGCGGAGGTTGCAGTGAGCCAAGATCACGCCATTGCACTCCAGCCTGGGCAACAAGAGCGAAACTCTGTCTCAAAAAAAAGAAAGAACCCTTCTAATTCCCAGAACTCTAAATTCTCACTCGTTCACTCTTTTACACTTTTACTTAACCCCCTGAATTCTCATGGCCAAAAATGTGTTCCCCTCTTCCCAGGAATGGGGTGATTTTAGTGAAGGCAAGAGGTTATGGACATTAAGTGTTTATGTTCTGCCAGGCCCTGTCCTAAGAGTGATCACATATTGTCCCTTTTAATCCTCACCACAACCTAACAAGGTGAGTGCTACCGGAATCACTGCCAGTTTGCAGATGATGAAAGGAGGCTCAGAGACATTAAGTAACTGGCCCAAGGTCACACAGCCAGTGAGTGACAGAGCCAGAGTCAAATTCAGGCAGGTCTGGCTCCAGAGGCCTCACCCCCAACCTCAGTTCTTTTGACTCTTCTTTCATCCTCCCCCACTGCACTTGTGAGCTCCAGGCCCATCACAGAAAGGAGGTTCAGAAGCTCATCTTCCATCAACAGTGCAAGGGGGAGAGAGCCCCAAGAAGAAAATTGAAGCAGACGGTCTCCCAGAGGGACTGTAATCAAAGATGTCATGTAGAGAAAGCTGGAAGAGCCAGAGAACTCCATCAGGAGGTTGGCCTGGTGCTCTGTGACTAGTGACTAGTCTGTAGGAGACCTCTCCTTTGGCAGGATGTCGAGTGCCAAGTCCCCAGGGCCAGCTGCAAGGGCAGTTTATGGTTCATGCACCCCCCCATAGGGGCAGCCAGCGGGCTGAGGATGGTCAGCAAAACTCCCTATCTCTGTGCCAGCGCATCTGTTGCCATGGTAACTCCTCTCAGGCATCACCCAGTTCTAGGTCTGTTTCCCGGGCTCAGTGTTGGGGTAGGTAGGGCTGAGGCTGGTTTTGGGGTCGGGGCACAGGGTTGGTGCTGGTGCTGGGGAAGAGGCACAAGGACCATTTCTCATGCAGACCACCCACCCACGGCGGTGGCAGGGGGCTGGGGAGCACTGAGCAAGGCATCTGTATTCCTTCCTTGTAAGCCCAGAGCAACAGGGGACAAAACCCTGTGTTGAGTGTTGAGTACATCTGAGAAGAGACCTGCTCGCTAGAGAATCTCCTCCCTACACCCCTCAGGCTAATGGTTGGGGCCCTGTACATTCCACTTTCCCGGTGACTCTTCTGCCAGCTCCGTTTCTGGCCAGCACTCAGATGCACTCACTATCATCTTCTCGTGGACTGGTGTCCTCCTAACAGACCTCCCTATCTGGCAATCTGTCCCCACAGATCCATCCTCTACAGGTGAGCTTGATTTACCTGTTTATATAGAAACAAAGTCTCACTCTGTCGCCCAGGCTGGAGTGCAGTGATGCCATCATAGCTCACTGTAACCTTGAATTCCTGGACTCAGTGATCCTCCCATCTCAGCCTCCTGAGTAGCTAGGACTACAGGTTTGTGCGACCACACTTGGCTAATTATTTTATTTTTGTAGAAATTGGGATCTTGCTCATTGCCCAGGCTGGTCTCGAACTCCTGGCCTCAAGCCATCCTCCTACCTTTCACTTTTGAGTAGCTGGAATTATAGGTGTGCACCGCCACGCCAAGCTAATTAATTTTGTTTTTTTTTTTTTTTTTTTTGAGAGACAGGATTTTGCTGCATTGCCCTGGTTAATCTTGAACTCCTGGCCTCAGGCAAACCTCCCCACAAGGCCTCCCAAAGTGCTGGGATTAAAGGAATGAGTCACTGCACCCGGCTGCAGGTGTGTTTTCTTGAGCCAAAGGCCTCCACTTGCCCTGTCCTTCCCTACTCCTTCCCCCAAGCACTGGCCCATCCAGGCCTCCCTCCGCTCACTCCAGGCCACATCCACGCTGTGGGCAATGTGACACCCATCAGGCCCAGGAAACACTGGAAATCAGTGAAGCAGGGAGCAAAGGTCGGGGTGAGGCCAACTCTTTTTGGTGTCAAAGGAGATTACGAGTCCGGCTCTCAAAGTTGAGGGCTGGGGCCAAAATCAGCCTGTGATCCCAAGTGGGATGAGTTCAGAGGTCGCCAGCTGGTTCCTTTGTGTGTCAATATTAACATGAGAGTCACCTAATTGGGGTGGGTCAGCCAGTGGCCAGAGCCAGGACACATATCAGAAGAGAAAGGGCCTGATCATGCCCCAGGCAGTGTTGGGTGCTTGGCATAAGCCAGCTCATTCATTATATTAATATTACTACTAATAATACTAATATAGGAATAGTAGAAGGATAGCAGTAGTCCACCTACATTGAGTCTCTATTAAATTCAGGCTTGGTGGCTGGCACTTAATTCATTAAATGGCCTCATCGTTCCAAACTCTCTAAGAATTAGATTCTGTTGCTACCCCATCCTACAGTCAAGGAAACTGAGGCACTAAATGATAAACCAGTGAGCCGTGTTCACACAACGCGAATGGAGGAGCACACTTAGACCCAGCCAGTCTGTCTCCTTGCAACACAAGGATGACATCTCTGTTTTATTGATGAGGAAAGCAAGTCTTCAAGATGGATCAAGGCTGTCTAAAGCCACACAGCTAGTCAGTGACAGGGCTGAGTTACAAACCCAGGTAGGTCTTCTCCAAAGCCCACAATATCCTTATTTTATTTTATTCTTTTCCTGTCTCAAGAAAAGAACAAAAGGCTGGAGTGCCTTTCATATCTCAAATGCTCAGTAGCCTCATGAATAAAATGGGGATATTAATATCCCCCTCAGTGCAGATGCAACGTGAAAATATGTGTTAAACCTTTGCACATGCTGTTCCTTCTGCACAGAATGCTTTTCCTTGTTAAAATTAGCATCTTCTTTGTTAACCTAGCATCTAACCTGCATTCTAGGCTGGAGTACAGTGACATTATCATGGCTCACTGCAGCCTTGAACTCCTGGGCTCAAGTGATCCTTCTACCTTAGCCTCCTGAGTAGCTGTGAGGACAGGTGTGTGCTAATTAACCAGTCCTGGCTAATTTTTACACTTTTAAAAATAGAGACAGGGGTCTCACTATGTTGCCCAGGCTGGTCTCAGACTCCTGGCCTCAAACAATCCTCCTGTCTAGGCCTCCTGAGTCACTGGGATTACAAGTATGACCCACCATACCCAGCCTTCATCTCATTCCTTTTAAGCTCATCCCTTCTATGGGTTCTTTGAAGGCCACTTGTCCTTCTGTGTGCCACTGTTCCTGCCTTCTTGGACCTAAGGGAACAGTGACTGTCCATTGACTGATGGATGAAGACTTGCCATCTGCATGGCTCAGGCTAGTCATATAGAGACCAATGCTCATCTCCATTGGTTTTGGGTCGGATGAACCCACGTGGACACTTGCTGGAATCATAGCATCCTAGTAATTTCAGATGCCCACTTCTATGTAGGCTGAGTCCAAAGAAACACTACTTACCTAAAACTTTTTTTTTTCAATTTTTTATTTTTATCTTTGGAGACAAGGTCACCCAGGCTGGAGTGCAGTGACAGGATCCTAGCTCACCGCAGCCTCTAACTCCTGGACTTTAGCCATCTTCCTACTTCAGCTTCTCAAGTAGCTAGGACTACAAGGATGCACCACCATACCTGGCTAATTTTTAAATTTTTTTTGTAGAGACCGGGGTCTCGCTATATTGCCCAGGTTGATCCCACCCTCCTGGGTTCAAGCAATCCTGCCATGGCCTCCCAAATCACTGGGATTATAGGACTGAGCACCCAACCCCCTAAAACTTCTGATTATAGTCTAGTACAATAACAGTTAATGCATTGACCATTTCTGAAAGGCCAGCTCTGTGTAGGGTACTGGAGACATAGTGGTGAGCAGAAACGGACACTTCCCTGTCCCCCTGGAACTTACATTCTAGTGGGGGAGGTGGACATTAATCACACAGTCCTGCCTAGCACAACACATTGATTTAATAATGAAAGCTCCAGAGGATGCGACAATTTCACAGAGCAACCGGCCTTGGCCAACGAGGTTAGGGAGATAGCTCTGACAAAATGACGCGTGAGCTGAGACTCTGAAGTTGAATAGATGCTAAGTCAGCAAAGAAGAGAAGGAAGAGCATTCTGTGCAGAAGGAACAGCATGTGAAAATGTTTAACAAACGTTTCCTGTTTCATCTGCACTGTGAGGGGAGATATTAATATCCCCATTTTATAGATGAGGCTACCAAGGCTTTGAGAGAGGAAAGGCCTTGCCTAAGGGCTTCAGGTTCGGAGGGAGCAGCAGGAATTTGATCCAAATCCACCTGCCTCGGCCTCAGCAGTCTGATGCCACATTTGACACTCTTCCACACTGGTGCTTAGAAATAGCATCACATGGCTGGGTGTGGTGGCTTAAACCTGTAATCCCAGCACTTTGAGAGGCCGAGGCAGGTGGATCACTTGAACTCAGGAGTTCGAGACCAGCCTGGCCAACATGGTGAAACCCCATCTCTACCAAAAATACAAAAATTAGCTGGGCGTGGTAGCACACGCCTGTAATCCCAGCTACTCGGGAGGCTGAGGCATGAGAATCACTTGAAAGCGGGAGGCAGAGGTTTCAGTGAGTCCAGATTGTGCCACTGCACTCCAGCCTGGGAGACAAAGCTAGATCACGCCTCAAAAAAAAATATGGCATCACATGATGTTGGGAGGAAAGCTTCTTTTGGGGAAAAAAAATAATGCAAACGGGCCAGGCAGTTGTGTCAGACAGAGCTTTTTAAGTTGCTGTAGTAGAAACCCAACTCACACTGACTTAAACAAAAAAAGGAAATGTATTGTCCCATGTAACAAGAATCCAGGAATGGAAGACTTTAGGCTTAGCTGGACCCAGAGGCTCAAACAAGATCATCAGGGCTTTGTGTGTGTGTCTCTATTCCCCTGATCCTGCTTCCTGGGTGTTGGCTGCCTTCTCACGTCCCACGAGATGGCCCCGGAAGTCTCTTGCTTACCCCTTCTCACCGTTAGCAGTCGTAGAATTTCGAGAGATTCCTCTTTTCCAGCCACTCCAGGGAAATGTCCCTGGCTTGGCTCCCATTGGGCCAACTTGGTCATGTGCCCATCCCAAGGCCAATGAGTGTAGTTAGAGAGCTGTAATGTTCTAATTGGCCAAACCTCGGTCACATGCCTATCCTGGAGCCAATCAATGAGGCCAGGGGCTGGACTCCTTTGGCGGGTACTGGGTCATGTGATCACCCTTGTATCTGAAGATGGTTCAGCCTCATCCAAGCTCCACAGACTGAGAATGTAGGAAAATAGGAACAAGGAATAGGGAATGCTGGAAAGAAAAAAAAAGAGAGAGAGAGACTGGACCTGCAAAAAACTCAAAATAGATAAGTCAGCTAGGCGTGGTGGCTCACGCCTGCAATCCCAGCACTTTGGAAGGCCGAGGCAGATGGATCACTTGAGATCTGGAATTCGAGACTAGCCTCGCCAACATGGTGAAACCCCGTCTCTACAAAAAATACAAAAATTAGCCGGGCGTCGTAGCACATGTCTGTAATCCCAGCTACTCGGGAGGCTGAAGCAGGAGAAACGCTTGAACCCGGGAGGCAGAGGTTGCAGTGAGCCAAGATCACGCCACTGCACTCCAGCCTGGGTGACAGGGTAAGACTCTGTCTCAAAAAAAAAAAAAAAAAAGGAAAAGAAAAGAAAGCTTGGGTTTTACTGAACACAGGGATACTCATGAAGATAATTTAACCTGCCCTGCCCTCATGCGGGCTCTGTCCAGCGAGCATCCCAGATAGTCATAGCATCATTTAATTTCCCAAACTTTTATGGTTGAATCTCCCATTTTTATCTCGTACCCCGGGTTTATCCCAGTTTCTGCTAGAAATTAAGATGCTCCCTACTTCTGAAACTGCCAGTTCTCCCTCTGGATGGTTTCTCTACCTCATCTGGAAAATGGAGATCATTCTAATACCGACCTTACAGATTTCAGGGGTCGTGTAAATAAACAAATTTAGCCCAATACACAGGCACATAGCATTACGTCAGCGTTAGTGTTATGAGCTTTATCACGCCCATTTTGCAGGCACATAACCTGAGGCTGAGAAAAAAAAATACAGCTTGCTTTAGGCCATGTAATGGGTGGTGGAATCAGACACAACCAGATGTGGGTCTTCAAAGCCTGAGCTTTGTCATCTCACCTCTGGAAGGGTAAATCTAGGTTGTTTATTGTGGTTTTTCCTTTAGCTGCTTGGGCCAATTCATAGAATGGATGCATTTACGCACGCTTCATTTTAATCACAATTCTGATTAGATATTCCCTTACATATGGATTCATCCACACATAGGTAAGCTGAGGGAATGTATCCATCACTAGAAATTAATCATGTGTTCTACTGTGCTCTACATGAGAATCAGAATCATCAGGTCTAGCAGGTAACTGGGATGGAAGCACAAGGCAGGGATGCGAAGGAGACGTCCCGTGTAAGGCACTTTCGGAAAATTGCTCTAAGTGCTTCTAAAGGCCATTACAATGGCTATGCTTTTTTGAGTACCTACTATGTGCAAAGTACATTAACACAATCTCATCAAATCTTCCAACAGCCGTATGAGGGAGCTGTTATCATGCACATTTTGGAGATGAGGAAACAGAGGTTCAGAGAAGTGGGGTGACTTGTGCAAAGTGGCAGTTGCATGGTGGAGCCAAGACTGGAGCTCAGGTCTATCTCCAGCTGACTCAGGAATCCATGTCATGACCATGACCTTCCATCTTCTCTTAGGGTGTCCTATAGTTTACATAGCTGCTTCTTGATTGATTGATGCTTAAACGGGTTCTGGTTTTTCAGCAGGGCTGGGCATTTGCATGACTCCAAGAATGGACCCTTCCTTAAAGTTTGGGCCTTCGGCACTTCTCTTGCCTCACCTGGTCCCAGTCCTGTTTTTTTTTTTTTTTTTTTTTTCCCCGTTTGTTTTTGGTTTTTTTTTTATTTTTTTATTTTTATTTTTGATAACAGGCAATGTGTTGATTCAACAAGCATTTACTGAACACCTGCGATCTTAAATTAGACTCCCTTTCTAGGAAGAGCCTTAGAGCCTTAGGATTCACATAAAGTCTTTTATGGAGGCTGTGTTTGCAGGAGAAACCCGTGAGAGGTTAGGGAAGCAGGACAGAGCAGGAGAAGAATTTGGGCAGACGTGATTGTAACTAGAGTCCAACTTCAGTCAGATCCCATAGGGAACTATGGGGTGTTACTGGTCCCACAGAGTTGCCGCCAACCCTGAGGCCAAGGGCTGGCCTTTTGTACCCCTGTATCAAACAGCACTGGCTGTGGGCCGCCTTAGGGCTGCACGTGGCAAAACTTCTTACTCAATGGCAGCTCCCATTAGCAGAGCTCTGGTTCGTCCTCTGGACAGGGAAGATACTGACAGCCTAGAGGAACAGTGGGGGACAGGTCCGTGAGTAAAGAGATCTGAGTGGGATACCAGCAGCATCTACTATACCTACTATGTCTTGGACACCGTTTGCCCTTGTGGTATTACTTACATCATCCAGAAGGGCTATCCTTTGCCTAACATTTTAGACACGTGGCCAAACCGAATTCTCCCTACAACCCTATGAGGCGGATATAGCCCATTTGACAGATGAGAAAGATGAGACTCAAGGAGATGTTGGTACCAGAGCTGAGAAAAATACAAAGCCCATCTTCTGTCCCTGAGTCCAGTCCACAGGTCTGGGCAGCTCCCTGCTGTGCTGTCCTCTGCCTTTGAGAAGGTCAGCAGGGAGGCGGAGACCCAGCCAGCAGCAGGCAAGAGCTGTAGCCGAGGACGGCTTTAATGGCCCTGGTATTGGCTGACATTTGGGTTTTACTCTCTGTGGGAAGTGCACTAATTACTCCTGTTCACTCAGAAGTCCAACTTAACTACTGCTTGGGTTTTATAGAGTGCTTTGGGGTTGCCATTTCTCGAGACCACGATGGCGACAGGGAGACTTGCCTCTTCCCGAGTCTCCAGTGGATGCTCACATGTGGACGATTTACAAGCCAGATGCTGGGGGAGCCTCTTTGATCTGTTCTCTCTGTGCCAGGCATATCACTCACAGCTCTGCCACCCTCCCAGCCATCCTAGGAGGTAGGTTCAACAAATCCACCCCATTTGGCAGATGAGAAAACTGAGGTCCAGAGAGGGTAAATGGTTGCCCCAGCTCCCTGAGCTAGGAAGTCTGACATCAGAGCCTGGATGGTCTCGACTGCTTGGCATCATGGTCTTGGCCTTTCTGACAGCCCTCACCTCCCACAGGAAGAACTCTTCTCAATACACTTGCTAGGTCTGCAAGGAAGATACTGAGAGCCCCACTTGGTAGGTGGGAAATTGAGTCGAGAAGCCATAGAGCAAAGAGGTTAACAGCACAGGCCACCATGAAGTTAGATTATCTGGTTGGTAGCCTAGCCTCCCTACACACCAGCTGTGTAACGTTGTGCACCTCTCTGGACCTCTGTTTTTCATCTGTTGGGAGAATGAACTATAAGGACAACAAATGGAGAATGGAAAGCTCTTGGCACATCCTGGCGATTGCTAGAGTAATAAGCCACGGTGAGTTTGGGCACTATTTTATGTCCCCACCTCTCCCGCTCTATTCTCTACCTGACCCCCACCTTAGTTCCTGGGTCTTTGTCCCAAATAGCAACTGCTCTTAAGAAACTCTCTCACTTCAACAAGTGTCCTGAGTTCCTGTAACTGGGGACTGCCATGATTTCTGCCTTTGGGGAAAAATATCAGGCAGGGAACAGATACAGGAGTTGCTTCCAGGGAAAAGGGGGAGGGGCTTCTCAGTCTCATGTTAGAGACACGTTAGTTTCTCATCACATGTTAGACAAGAAGGAATTGCCTTATCCAATGGTCCCCTCCCCATGCCCCCATTTTATAGGCAGGGAAACTGAAATAGCATCAACAAATATTCACTGATGAATGAATGAATGAATGAATGAATGAATGAATAAATGAGTCACAAGTGAAAACAGAAGGCAACACCTGCCAAGCCCTAGGCCAAAGGGTGGGATCTGGCAGTGAGCAGAGCTGCCTGGTAAGGTGACTCAGCCTGTGTTCTGCAGACCTTTGTGGATGCTAGTCGCTGGTCGCTGGTCACTGGTCATGACGTGGCAGGTGCCTCCAGAGTGACCCTATGTCTAGGACACAGTCTTCGCTCCCAAGGAGTCCATGAACGGCTAGTAAAGACAAAAGACGACCATTCCATGTGATAAATGAAATACAAATGACTCTCCATATATCCATGGTTTCACATCTGTGGATTCACCCAACCTTGGATAAAGAATATTTAAAACAAAATAACAAATGCCAATATATAATTTTAAAAATGCAAAAAATACAGTATATACGAGTATTTACATTGTATTAGGTATTATATGTAATCTAGAGACAATTTAAAGTATATGGAGGATGTGTGTAAGTTACATGAAAATACTATTCCATATGCCTTATATCAAGTACTTGAGTGTTCATGGATTTTGGTATCTGTGTGTTGGGGGGGAGGAGTGGGTGTCCTCGAATGAATTCCCCATGGATACTGAGGGACAATTACAACAGTAGAAGGAAGCACCCATTACATGTAGGGCACCACTCTAGGTATTAGTTGCATCTTCTCAGTGACTCTCGAAGACGGTGTTACCATTCCCATTGTATAGATGAGGAAATGGAGACTCAGAGAGGTTAGGTAATATGCCTGAAGTCACACAGGACACAGCTGATATGGAATCCAAACCCAATCTCTTTAGGTCCAGAACTGCGTGCCTGGGACTGGGGATTGCTCACCTCTTCCCTCTGCCCTGGAGGGGAAATGAGTCTCTGAAGAGGCAGGAATGTGAGCCAGCTGAGGTTTCCCCTCTGGAATGTGGTACCCGGATGGGCAGCAGTCAAAGCAAAGCCCATCCAAGCCAGAAGCTTCTTAGCAAACTCCCTCCTCCTCCACATCTCCTCCTGGGATGGGATTCAAACTGAGCTTAGCCCCTTTGTGTTATGTCTGGAAAGCAGACATCCTGCCCCCAAAGGGGCTCCGGCTCCCATCCCACCCCCTACCTTTCCCCAGATTCCAGTGGCTTTCAGTGCCCCACCAGGCCTTCTAGACAACTGACATTTTACACCGCCCTACGCTTTCCCCTGTGGTCAGAGCCGGGCAGCGGTAACAGGATTAACCCCATGGAGGCAGATCACTTAATTAAACTTTGGAAGGAAGAAGGCTGTCTCCTCATCACAGCTCTGGGGTAAGGGGAGGGGGCTTCTAATGGGCCAAGTTGAGGGGTTGTGTCCCCTGCAGTTAATGCTGGTTCAACCAGTGGCCGAAAACATCCACCCATCATCTTCCACTTATACATACATCCAAAGTCACTAAGAGCCTCACCTGTGCCCCGGCATATGTTATCACTAGGGATAGATCAGTGGTGGACCCAACTGGCTTCCCTCTATCCACTCTTCCCACCTTTTGCCACCCCGTAGTTCATTCCTCACACAGCAGCCAGAGAGATCTGTATGAACCGCAGTGGGATGGTGTCTCTGCCCTGCTTAAAACCTTCCATGCCTTCTGTGGCTCCAGCTCTCCCCCATCTCCATGTTCTCCCCTTGACATGTGACTTAGACTCTACTTTTTCATGGGAGGAGCTTCAATTTCCCCACCCCTTGAACCTGGGCTGGACTTGGTTTGACCAATAGAATTTTGCAGAAGTGACACTGTGACAATTCCAAGACTGTGTGGCTTCCATGCTGTCTCACCAGTAGCCCTGCTTCCACTTTGAGAATAAGGCTGGGCTGGAGGATGAGTGATCACATGGGAGAGAGCTAAGTCCTCCCAGCAGGGCCATTCTAGACCCACTGCCAGCAAGCTGACCCTCAAACAAGTGGGAAAGGCCAGCCTAGATCAGCAGACCCACCTGACCACAGAAGCACGAAAGGGCCCAGACAAAACCAGAAGGACTATGACACCTAGACTCATGTACTAATACTTAATGCTTATTGTTTTAAGCCACTGAATGTTGGGGTAATTTGTTTTGTAGCATTATTGTAGCACTCACTGACTGAGACAGTCTCCCTTTGCTTTTTGTGTCAAAGTCAACCTCCCACTTGATCTCAGCTCTTCCCACTCCTCCCTTCTCTCACTCTCACCCCCTCACACACTTTGCCCGGTCACAATTTTTTTGCATTCATTTTCTTATAAGAATCTCCCTTTTTCCTGCTTCCTGGACCATCCAATCTAGCACATGATAGGTCTTCAATAAATATTTGTTGAGTGAATGAATGAATGAATCAGTTGATCAATGAACAGACATCATTACTCATTGTTCTCATGGGGTTTACCACCCAGTGGAGGAGATGATGTTACCAGATCACAGACTCAACCTGGCACGAAGGAGCGTGTTTAAGGAGGGAAGAGTCAGGCTATGGAGAAAGGCTTCTCCAGGGAAAGGACATCAGAGCTGGGATCTAAAGGATGAGTAAACATCAGTTAGGTAACATGGGCAGGGAAAGGCATTTCAGGCAAAGAGAACAGCAGGTGCCAAGGCCCTAAGACAGGAGGGAGTATAACAAACTCAAAGAAATGAAGAGAAGCGGCCAGGCATGGTGGCTCATGCCTGTATTCCCAGCACTTTGGGAGACCAAGGCAGGTGCATCACGAAACCAGCCTGGTCAATATGGTGAAATCCCATCTCTACTAAAAATACAAAAATTAGCTAGGAGTGATGGTGGGTGCCTGTAGTCACAGCTACTAAGGAAGCCAAGGCAGGAGAATCACTGGAACCTGGGAGCTGGAGGTTGCAGTGAGCTGAGATCACACCACTGCACTCCAGCCTGGGTGACAGAGTGAGATTCCTTCTCAAAAAACCAAAAAAGAAAGAAAAAGAAAAAAATGAAGAGAAGCTGAAGTAGGGGATTTTGATTTTTTTTTAAAGCAAAAGGAGACTTTAAAGCCCCATAGAATGGTCACCCCTTCCTTCCCCTGCATATGCGCCCCCACCTCGGGAAGTCTGGGGCTGTTTCATTAGTATTTTCCCACTCTTCCTCTTATAACAAATAGGGGACCTGAATTACTAGAAAGCAGAAGATACTAGGGTTTAACTAACTACCCTTAAAGCTTCTCCCACGATTTGCTAGACCCAATTTCTTCCATGTGGGCCCAAATCTTCCAAACAAGACCATCAGAAGCCCAAGTTGGAGCTAGTAACCTCAGAAGCTCCCATTTATGGGGTTCATAGCAACTGCCTGATGTTGTGCTAAGGATTTTACAAACACTTTTATCTCGGACTTTAGGACTTTCCCAGTCATAAAATAAACTAGCACTAAAGCGGCTATTCCCTTTCTTCTTATGGGGACTGAATGGCAATTAGCTTTTATCACAAAAGCAACTCTGTTTGATTTAACGGCTACCTAAGGTGGGAAAGATTGTCTTGATTGATTAGTAATGTCTGCCTTGGTACAGGAAGGGAGCTTGCATAACGTATGCTCTGCATTTGCCATTTTGCTTTAGGTAGTGCTCTAGTAGTTTCTCAAAAATTTCAGCTTGGTATGTCAGCCAACTCTTGAAGGTCAACTCTGCACTGACCAGCCAGGGAAAGGCATTCCCAACAGGGAAAACTTCAAGGAACAAGTTTTTGAAGGGCCACAGGGCAGGACAGTGGGGCAGCAGAGAGTGACAGGAGGCATGCACTTGGAAGGGCAAGTCCAGGACAGGTCAGGGAGGAAGGACATCCAGGGCTGACTTAAGGAAATGGTTGGGAAACTGATTCAGCTTTCAGAATTGCCTGTGTTTTCCTGCAGTCCTGATGCTCATACACACAACTGGGGTGATTTCAGCTTGACAGAGTACTGATTTGGGTGGGTTTCTCATGCTATGGTTTTGTTCCATTAGACCAGGGGTCAACAAACTGTAACCCACAAGCCAAATCTGGCCTGTGGCTTGTTTTTGTAAATGTGTGTTACTGGAACACAGTCACACCATTTGTTTACATACTGTTTACGGCTGCTTTACTCGACTCTGCTACAATGGCACAGTTGAGTCATTGCAGCAAAGACCATCTGGCCTGCAAAACGTAAAATACTATCTAGCCCTTTATTGAAAGAGTTTGGAGAACCTCCAGTCATCACTATACTAGGCAGGTCACACACAGTATTGCTAATCCTTCCAGCAACCCTGCGAGATACTGCAACCTGCTCTTTGCAGATGGGGAAACTGAGGCCCGAGGAAGTAAAGTGACTTGCCAAGGGTCACACCATGGGTGATAGATCCAGGACGCTAACTAGATTTGTTTGATGATAAATTCTGCTTCTTCTTCCTTTTTTTTTTTTTTTTTCAAACTCTCACTTTAAAAGTTCTTGAGAGCTTTTTATACACATGAGAAATGGCAATTCCAAGGCAATACCCACTGTCAAATTGGGCCAATGAGAATATGGGTGGCTGTGGGTAGTTCCTTTGTCATTTTCTGTTATTTCTCTTATTACTACTATTGAGTGATTAGATGGTGCCAGACACTTTATCTATCATTCTCAGTTTGTCCTCAAAATAGCCCTATGAGATAGGGTGCATTATTATCCCCAGATTATAAATGGGGAAACTGAGGCACAGACAGGGGTTGCAATTTTCACAGGTCCTCTTAGGGACAGCACTGGGATTTGAACCCTGGCTTGTTCTGGTCCCTACCTGCAGGCTTCATCTGTCTTTGGAGAATGTCAATCCTGTTCCTCCCATACCTTTGTTTTCATGGTCCAGATTCTCTGAAATGTTCCCATCTGTTACCTCCTATGTGTGTGTGTTGTGCAGGAAGGGGTGCAGGTGGTGAGTGCAGGAGGGTTTTATTATCCCTATTTTCTTAACGGAGAAACTGAGGCCCAGAGTGGGGAAGTGGATCTGAGTAGCTGGGACAGGAGGGCAGGGCTCCATGCGTGGCTCGGTTCTTCCTCCCTCCCTTCGATCAGAGCTAAGCGCCATCCTCTCCCCTCCCTCCCGTGGTCCCCCTCCTCCAGACTCATCCCCCCCAGGGAGAGCCGAGGAGGACAGTGATGGATTTGGGCCAGCCTTCATTTTCATTCTCAATCCCTGCATCTCGCGCTCGCTCTCCCTCCCTCTCCACTTCTCCTCCTGCAGACGGATGACAAGTGAGAACGTCTGTGACCCAGAGAAATTATCTTCCCTTCTCTTTCACCGCATAATTTTCTGCCCTCTCGTCTGGACAAGCCTGGGTGATTTTTAGCTACAAAAAAGAGGGAAAATTATCATTCAGGAAAAAAAAAAATAGAAGGAGGCTCCTAGCCATCCAACAGACAGGCTGTCTTCTGGGTGAAAATGAGAATCTCCTGTCTTGTGAACTCGGTGGGGGACTTTGCAGGGGGTGTTCACACCGCAGGATGACTGTGAGCACCCCAGAGGGCCAGGCCCATGCCCCAGCAGATTCTAGAGGCTTGAGGCCCATGCAGATTTTTCCGGGAATACCCCAATGTCTACCACATGTGGGTGCACACCTGGAGGACTTCATGGGGGAGGCAGCACGGTCGTGAGACCCCTGTGATTTAATTGCATCACCTCACTCTCCAGCCCTGTGCCTAGGACCTGGCAACTTTTCCCCAGCTTGTGGCTTTCTGGAAGTTTCTTTCTCCCGCCCCGCCAATCACATACACCTGCATGCCCAGACACCACACTACATGCTCAGGGCCTGCTCCACAGGTCGACATACTAAGTCTTATTATTCTAAAAAAAAATCTCTATTTTATTTTTCTGATTTAAAATTTCAAACGTTACAAGAAAAAGTTTAGCAAGTAAAGGTCCTTCTTTTTTCTCAACCCTTTTAGTATAATCCCCGCTAATGGGTTTATATCTGTTTTGCCAGACTTTCCCATGCAAACATCATGATTATAAAAAGGTACACACACACGCACATGCATATGCACATGCGCACATGCACGCGCACGCACACACACACACACATACACACGATTCACTGAGTTCCTCACCCAGCACTGGCCTTCTCTGTGTGGCCTTACCCAGATTGCTCAACCTCTCCGAATCTGCTTCCTTGTCTGTAAAACAGACACAGTTATAGATTGTAGGTTGTAGAGAAAACCAAATAAATTCACACATGTAATGTGCTTAGAACAGCGCTGAGTGCATAGAAAGGGTAGAGGAAGAACACTGGAATACACTCATCCCAGCCCCAGCACTTTAATCAGCCTAGCCTCTCTTTGTTTTACATATTATGAATTGTTTAGGAAAATAGGTTCTCCTGCTTAAAACAGCACACACACACATACACACACCAGTTGCAAAACTTCTAGCACTAGGGTCTGAGCAAGGCTGTGGTTAGCAGACTAAGCTGGTGTGCTCCTACTGTGTGACGTTGGATGAGTGCCTAGGTCCCAGTTTGCCTCTCTGGGTCCCAGTTTCACCATCTATAAAATGGGAATAATAATAGTATGGAGGGCTCTTGCGAGGAGTAACTTAGGTAAAGTCTATAAAACAGACAGCAGTGCCTGACATACCGTAAAGATTGCCCCCAAATAGTAGCTGTTGTTGTTATTAATTAGCTGTGAACATGACTTTGCATTGAATGGATTAGAGGGGGTATGTCCTTATTCAGGGACTAGAAGCAACTATGACCTCCCTCTTTCCCAACCCCTGCTGTCACTTTGGGGTCAGAGATCGGCCTCAGAGGGTTCATGAAACCTCTGAAGTTATGTGCATGCACACCCCTTTTGCATCCACTAAAAACGGTTTTCTTCCCAGGCAAAGATCTTTCTCTTTCTTCAGATACTCAAAGTGGTCATTAACCCAAGAGAGTTAAGAACCCCTGAGCCTTAACACAGGTTCTCTGCTTCCTGCAAAGATCTGCTTTTCTACTAAGGAGAAGCCAGAGTTTGAATCTCTAAGCAGTGTTTTAAGGACTCTTCATGGCCCCAGAAATCCTTCCGGGGAACCTGGGGGGCTTTTCCCTTTCTCACCTTATATTTTTGTACAACTAGATTTTCTTCATATGCCTCAAACCAAACAACAGATTGCAAAAGAGGGTTTAAGAATCCAGGTGTTGCCGGGAGCGGTGACTCATGCCTGTAACCCCAACACTTTGGGAGGCCAAGACAGTTGGATCACTTCAGCTCAGGAGTTCAAGACCAGCCTGGGCAACAGGGTGAGAATTTGTCTCTACTAAAAATGTGGTGGCATGTGCCTGTGGTCCCAGCTACTCAGAAAGCTGTAGTGGGAGGATCACTTGAGCCTGGGGGCAGAGGTTGCAGTGAGTGAGCTGAGATCATGCCACTGCACTCCAAACTGGGTGACAGACAGAGTGAGATACTGTCTCAAAATAAAAAGAAAAGAAAAGAAAAAAAGAAAGTAAAAGAATCCAGGTGTTTTCTGTTCAGCCAGACATTTGCAAAAATATAGAACAATGTCACTCTGCAACCTCCACCTCCTGGGTTCAAGCAATTCTCCTGTCTCAGCCTCCCAAGTAGCTGGGATTATAGGCGCCCACCACCATATCTGGCTAATTTTTTGTATTTTTAGTAGAGATGGGGTTTCACCATGTTGGCCAGTCTGGTCTAAAACTCCTAACCTCAGGTAATTTGCCTGTTTCAGCCTCCCAAAGTGCTAGGATTACAGCTGTGAGCCACTGTGCCTGGTCTTTCTCATTAAATTTTTATTTTTAGAACATGATTAGCTTTCTATAAAATATGTTAATGTTAATATATAATGACTTTATAATTATTATTTTTAAATAATTAAGCCTTTTAAATGTCTCAGTTTTAATTTCTAAAACAGTAAATACGGATACACATAGCTTACATAAATAAAAGCTCTTTGAGATCCTCAATATTTTATGAGTGTAAAAGTATCCTGAAACCCCAAAAGTCTGAGAACTTTTGTTCTTTGGAAACCTACCTGGTTGTGATAGAAGGAGCTGTGACACATCCAGCTCTAACCCAGGGCTTTGGCTATGGGGCATTCTGGGAGATGTGGTAGTCGAGGCAGGCTAGTGGCAGGAAAAAGGGGTGATTAAGGATCAGGCCAGCTGAACAGTAGCCAGAAACAGCCACCCTTAAGGGTCATAAAATCAGCAATGGATGTGTAATAATATGGAGAAAATAGTGTTTTGTCGAATTCCTCTCAGGAGAGTCTTGTATGAGGCTGTTACAGGGATAAGTAGTGAGGTCCACAAGAGGCTTTCTCAAGTAACAGTGATGATTGCTAAACTGCCTTGTAAGGACTGTGTACCTCGTAACTAACTGCAAGGCCATTCATTTTCCTCTAACAGATGGCAAGAGGTTATGCAAGTTTGGGGCCAGGACGGAAGGAATTGCTGCAGTTCCTGGAGGAGAGGCTGAACTTTGCCACCAGAGGGCACTCTTTCTTGCCATCTCCCCTAGAAGCTCTCTGCTGCCCCTTAAAACAGTGCAGAGCAAATACCTTTACTGGCTTTTACTTGGAGGGACAGCAAGTTATTGGTTATGCTGGGCAGAAAATGTGGGCTGATTGTAAAGAAGGAGCAAATGGAGAAGCAGGTGAAATCAGCAAAGAGGCAAATCAGGACTCCTGGGCAGGAAAGGGCTCCCTTACTCATCAAGAGTGAGTTTGTGGCTCACTCTGTAAGACTCAGGACCCAAGGTGAAAACATGAACTCTCCCGTTAGGAAATTATGCTTACTGAGAAACATCCTCAGGGGTCACAAGGAAGATGAAAATCCTAAATCTGCTGGGGAAGGAGGCTGGCAATAGGAAAGGAGGTTCCTTGGCCAACCATCATTTAATATAGAATGCTTTATCTTTAAGAAATAGATTCAAAGAATTCGAACTCAAGGCTGACTCACATAGAACCTGGCTGTCTTTGCAGGTTGGAGGTGAATAATCAGGATATCTGTCTGCCTTGTTAAAGAGGCTAAAATTCTTCTCCTTCCCTTCTGTCCCTAGTTTTCCCTCAGCAAGTCATGCACTTTCTGCCCTACTGAGGAAATTTTGAATGCTCTTGAAAAGGTTCTATAATGCAGCTGTGAAGCCAGAGGTATTTCTTTCACAGATAAGCTCCAGGGCAGTTAACCACAAGAGGGGCAAGTCATGCCAGGCTCTGCCAGTGGGAAGGACAGAGGTTTTGGGATTGGGGGAGCTGTGGATGACTCCCAACTCTCAAATCTCACTTCTAGAACATCCCAGAACATTCCTGTTGTATGGTCTTAGTTCTGTCACTGACCACCGTCAGCCAGGGTTCTGGGAGGAATGAAATGGTAATTGAGGGAGGTTTAAAGGAACAAACATGTGGATGAGGTTAAGAGACATCAGAACGGGGAATGAAGCTACTTGGGACTGGCGGCAGTGAGGAGCCATTACACCTTGTCCCTATAAGGTAAGGTGAGGCAGAAGCTATTGGTGGTAACCAGGGAGCTCATGCTTTCTTAATAGGGTCAATTTCACCCCCCAAAAGGGGCAAAAATTGATTATTGGGAGGTGAAACAGATCTTACTCTGTTTGTAGGAAGCACAAATATACATACAGCACATAAACAGGAACACAGTATATCTGCAGTATTGTAATTTCATGGGGAGGATTAGTGATTAGAAAAAAGTCTAGAAAGTCTTCTTAGGGGGATGATCATTTTTTAAAATGTTGGCTGAGTGCAGTGGCTCACACCTGTAATCCCAGCACTTTGGGAGTCTGAGGCAGGCAGATCGCTTGAGCCCAAGAGTTTGAGACCAGCTAGGAAACATAGGGAAACCCCCAACTCTGCAAAAAATAGAAAAATTAGCTGGGTGTGGTGGTGTATGCCTGTGGTCCCAGCTACTCAGGAGGCTGAGGTGGGAGGATCACCTGAGCCCAGGAGGTCAAGGCTGCAGTGAGCTGTGATTGTGCCACTATACTCCAGCCTGGGCAACAGAATGAGACTCTGTCTAAGAAAGAAAGAAAAAAAGAATGTGCGTGTGTGAGAGAGAAAAGTAAAGAAGGAAAGAAAGAGAGAGAAAGAAAGAAGAGAGAGAGAAAGAAGAAAGAAGAAAGAAGAAAAGAAAAGAAAGGAAAGAAAAGAGAAAGAAAGAAGAAGGAAGGAAGGAAGGGAGAAAGAAGGAAAGAAAGAAAGAGAAAGAAAGAGGAAAGAGAGAGAGAAATAAGGAAAGAAAGAAATACAGAAAGAGAGAAAGAAAGAAAAGGAAAGAAAGAAAGAGAAAGAAAGAAGAAGGAAGGAAGGAAAGAAAGGAAGGAAGGAAAGAAGGCCAAGAAACACTGCTGCCCCTGCTGGAGAGAACTGCTGGTTAGGAGCTATGACCTCTGGCAGAGGACATGACCAACTCATGGTGCTCCCACAACAGGGCATCAGGGGCATTAATATCCCAACCTCTTTCTCCCCTGCCCTCCCATCTTCTGCCAGTGCTTCCTATTGGCCAAACACAACCAGAAGCCTGAAAGGGGATCTGTGGATGCAGCCCACATGGGCTCTGCCACCAGGCACAGAGCAAGGTAGAGAATAGTAAAGGGTGGATCAAAGGCGGCGTTTGCCGCCTTTGATCTGGACAGATGATGTCCAGATCTGAGCCTGGACATCTGAGTTAATTTCCACCACTTACAAGCTGAGCGACTTTGGGCAAGATCTATTAGGTTCCCTGGTCAGCTCCACTTCCCAGTTCTCTGTCAGAAACTATATCTCTCCCTCTATTGGAGAAATTGGGTTAGAGTTGGGTAGTTAGAAATAAACTATGGCAGTCTCGATATTTGGGAAGCTTGTGGTTTAACAGGGAGATAGACTCGCAGAAAGGACAACTACCCTGCAGAGAAGTAAATCAAGGGATGTACAAAGGTCACAAGAGGTGAGGAGGAGGCAGAGAAGAGGAAGCGGATCCCAGTTGGGCTGGGCCCTGAGACATGGGTAGTGCTCTTCATACCACCGAGGCTGAGCTGCCTGTGAGCCTCCATTTGTGCTGTTCCATCCCAGAATGTTTCTCCTTCCTCTCTCTAACTGCTCAGGTTTGATCCATCAGAGGCTTTTCTTCCCTGATATGAGGTCTATGCCACCTTCTTTCTGGTGATTTCTTGGAGCTAAAGACAATCCTGTTGCTAAGTAATTTCTGCTGTGTTGCTTCCTCTAACAGACAGCAAACGCCTAGAGGGACAGAGGGCGGGGCTGCTCTTGAGATAGAAGGCCTGGGGCCAGGGCTAGTTTAGAAGCTCAGGGCTCCGTAAGCAGCTGTGGATTGGCTCATTAGAGCAGCAGTTCTCAACCAAGGTTGAGATTTTGAACCTTGCCCTTCAAAATTATCCAGGAAACGAAAACATTACCAATGTCCCAGATAAATTATTCCAAAATTTCTAGGGATAGAATCAAGGCCTGGATGTTTTTCGTTTGTTTGTTTTTAAGACAGGATCTCACTCTGTCACCCAGGCTGGAGTTCAGTGGCGTCATCATGGCTCACTGCAGCCTCGACCTCCTGGGTTCCAGCTATCCTCCCATCTCAGCCTCCTGAGTACTGGGACTACAGGAACAGGCCACCCATGCCCAGTTCATTTTTAAATTTTTTTGGAGAGACAGGGTTTTGCCATGTTGCCCAGGCTGGTCTTGAACTCCTGTCCTCAAGTGATCTGCCAGCCTCAGCCTCCCAAAGTGCTGGGATTACAGGTGTGAGTCACCACACCAGGCCAGGCATGAATGTTTTTCAAAAACTCCCTAGGTGATCTGGATATTTATCTAGGTCTGGTCTGAATCATGTGATATGCTTTATAACTGCTATCTACATGTGTACATTTCTAACCTTCCTACGTTTTTTAAACTGAGGTATAAATTGATGAATTTTGACCTATGTATACACTGTATACCTATCACCCAGATTAAAATATAGAACGTTTCTCTTCCCCAAAGGCCATTGCTATCTTGTTACCACCTTCAGTTTTGCACATTCTTGAACTTCAGGCCAGTGCTGCTGTGGAAGTCGGTGGTTCCTTTTTCACTGCTGAACTGTATTCTGTTGTGTGGATATACCACAATTTATTTATCCATCTCTGTTGACAGACATTTGGGTTGTTTCCAGTCTTTCGCTATTGCAAATAATGCTGCTATGGACATTTGTATATAGATCCTTTGGCTATATTCTTATTGTAATGACATTTTTTTCCTTTCTCCTTTCATGTTGCACTCCAAGTGCAATTTTCCTTTTTTTTTTTTCACATCTGCAACATATTTATTTTTCAAAGGAATGGATTTTGAGAGAAAATAACATGGGGCAGAGATATGGAATAGAAAATAAATACAAGGCCAGGTGCGGTGCTCACGCCTGTAATCCCAGCACTCTGGGAGCCCAAGTCAGGCAAATCACTTCAGGCCAGGAGTTTGAGACCAGCCTGGGAAACATGGGGAAACCCCGTCTCCACTAAAAATACAAAAATGAGTTGGGTATGATGGCGTGCGCCTGTAATCCCAGCTACTCAGGAGGCTGAGGTACGAGAATCACTTGAACCCAGGAGGCAGAGATTGCAGAGATCCGAGATTGTGCCACTGCACACTCCAGACTGGGTGACAGAGCAGAACTCTGTCTCAAAAAGAAAAGAAAAGAAAAGTAAAGAAATACAAATGTAGGTGGTTTTGCTAATTGTTTTATAACCATAACAAACTAGTTCAATGACTGCCTTGTGTAAAACACAATGAAGGTTCCAAGATCAAGGCTAAAAATTTCAGTCTCTGATTTTTGGGACTTAGGGTGCAGTCCTTGATTTTGGATGGATCACTGGGTGTGTGGCACAGTCCATGCTTTTAACCAGATTTGAATAGAAGAGTGGCCACTTGGCCCAGGTGGAAGCAGATGAAGCATTTGGTTTCATGTGTCACATAACTCCTGAAGTTCCTCCCCACCATGCAAGTCACATGGGATTGGGCTTCTTGTCAAATTCCTTCTTGATATGGGCTGGAATGTCCTTCTGTGTATTCTATTTCTCTAGCGCCCGAGTAGTGCACTCCACCAAGTCCTACTGCATCTATTCCAAGATGTCAGCATTTTTAATCATAGCCTTTAGGTTGCACATGGTTACCTAGGGAGCAAGCAACCCTCCTACCTTGGCCTCCCAAAGTGCTGTGATTACAGGCATGAGCCACCATGCTCAGCCATGTCTGGAGTTTTCTAGGTGCAGAACAACCATGTCATGGTTGAAATGCCACTGGAAGCACATTCCCTAGAAGCAAATGTGGCATGTAGAATATTCTATATTATTTCTGGGACAGCTACCTTGACATCTATCTTTTATGATAACCCTATGGTCTTAGATGATTCCAGCACATGGGGCAGTATGTGCAGAGTAGGTAGGTATTCAACAAATGTTTGTTGGTGTATTAGTCCATTCTCACACTGCTAATAAAGACATACCTGAGACTGGGTAATTTACAAAGGAAAGAGGTTTAACTGACTCTCAGTTCAGTATGTCTCAGTTCAGCAAACTTAAAATCATGACAGAAGGGGAAGCAAACACGTCCTCCTTCACATGGCAGCGGGGAGAAGAAGAATGAATGCCTAGTGAAGGGGGAAATCCCTTATAAAACCATCAGATCTTGTGAGAACTAACTCAATATCATGAGAACAGATAGGGGAAATGGTCCCCATGATTTAGTTATCTCCACCTGGTCCCTCCCACAACACATGGGGATTATGGGAACTAAAATTCAAGATTAAATTTGGGTGGGGACATAGCCAAACTATATCAGTTGGTTACAAGTCAATATGCCACACACTTAGGCAGAGAGCTGCATATTGAGCATTTACACTGTACAGTGGATGCCTTCTCCTTGAGCATGATGGTTTCTCTTGGTCCAACTGGACCTTAACACTTGCTGGCATTAGATTAAGTGGACAGGATGGGGACTGCCCTGATGCCAGATTCTTGGAACCAAGACTCACAGTTTCATCTCATCCCATGTCATTTGTGCTCTCAGCCTTCCATGATTTTGAGACCTTAACTCTGTGCTATCTAGAACGTGTTGCCATCCGTATGATTTATATTTCATTGCAGACTTTTACTTTACAAGGATTTACATGGGCCTTGAGGGAACACAAAAAGCAAATAACTGTTCTTTTTTTTGGTTTGTTTTCTAACATTGTATAATGAACCTGCACATCCCATAACTTTTCTTTCCTATTCCACAAAAAGTTTATTGTCACAATATGCCTCAAATCCTGGAAGCCCAGGGGATAGCAGAGCTCATGTGGAAAGATGTTCTACTTTCCACTGTTGTTCATTTTCCATCATCTTCAGCCCTTCCCCATTCAGGCTCAATGTCTGATTGGCTAGAACTCTGTCTTGGACACCCCCTAGCTGCCATCAGGGCTGAGAAATCAAGTGGAAGGCAGCACTGGTGAAGGGGATTGGAAGCAGTCTTTCTCCAATGGTGCTATCAGTCCACCAAACTTGCTTTTGGGTGAAATAAGGGTCACATATAAAATAAGGATTCATGTCTATCTTGATTCATTTCATCTTAGCCCTTCCCCCAAAATATGGAACTTGAAGTAGAGATATTTAAGTAAGCAATAGATTGATTTTACCATCAGAGATGGCTCTTTCAAGCATGGTGTCCATCTTAGAGTCTTAAGGCTGCTGCTTTTGAATTCAGACTCACTCATATTGTTATTCCGCCATCCATAGCCCCAAACCCTTACACCACGGATCAACTCAAGAACGCATTTGAGAGCAAGTAACAGAAAAGCCTACTATGGCTTAAGCAGATGGGAGCCGTTCTTCTTATATAATGAAGAGTCTGGAGGGAGGTGACTGGTGTGGATTAAATAGCTTGTTTGTCTTTGTGATTCTTTTTTTTGTTGTTGTTGTTTGAGACAGAGTCTTGCTCTGTTGCCCAGGCTGGAGTGCAGTGGCACGATCTTTGCTCACTGCAACCTCTGCCTCTCAGGTTCAAGCGATTCTCAAGTCTCAGCCTCCAGAGTAGCTGGGACTACAGATGTGCACCACCACACCCTGCTAATTTTTGTATGTTTAGTAGAGATGAGGCTTCACCATGGTGGACAAGCTGGTCTCAAACTCCTGACCTCAAGTGATCCACCCATCTTGGCCTCCCAAAGTGCTGGGATTGCAGGCATAACCCACCATGCCCAGCTTCTGTCTTTATGATTCTATTGGCCTTTGCCTCAAGTTTGGGAAGTAGCTGTCATGGCTCCAGCTATCACATCTGCCTCTGTTAAAGAAAGACAGAAAGAAGGCAGGAAGGGAGAGGGCCTATGGTTTCACTATCATTTTAATTAGGAAAACAAAAACTTTTCTGGAAAGCTCCTAGCAGATTTCTGGGTTTTGTTGTTGTTGTTGTTGTTGCTGTTGTTATTGGAGTCTTGCTCTGCTACCTAAGCTGGAATGCAGTGGCACGATCTCAGCTCACTGAAACCTCTGCCTCCCGAGTTCAGACGATTCTCCTGCTTCAGTCTCCAGAGTAGCTGAGATTACAGGCACCTGCCACTACTCCTGGGTAATTTTTTGTATGAGGTTTCGCCATGTTGGCAGGCTGGTCTTGAACTCCTGACCAGTGATCCACCCAGCTTGGCCTCCCAAAGTGCTGGGATCACAGGCACTAGCAACTGCGCCCAGCCAGATTTCTGTTTATGTCTGATTGGCTAGAACTCTGTCTTGGACACCCCCTAGCTGCCATCAGGGCTGAGAAACCAAGTGGAAGGCAGCACTGGTGAAGGGGATTGTAAATAACCAGTTATCCGACAGTGTCTGCCGCGTCCTGTTTTCACCCCATCTCCTGCACCTCACTGTTGCGTCATTTAACCTTCCAGTTTCAATGAATGGCAAGCTCTCAACAGTTGCTTCTATGAGGCTGAATGTCTCTCCAGTTCATTCCGCACGTGGATTGTGTTCCGGAAACCTGGGCCAACTTTACATCTTCAAACACAAAGTCTCCCCGCTTCTGGACCTTTGAACTTTCTTTTCCCTCCACCCAAGCACTGCTGGCCCCAGCTCCATTCTCAGCAAACATCGGTGGTATCTTCTTAGCCTTCAAGTCTTGGCTGAAATGTCACCTCCTCAGGGTGACCTTCCTGGGCCACTGCAACCTGAAATCGCCCTTTCTGTACCCCTCATCCCTGCCTGAAATGAGCCATGGTTTTGTTCCTGGCTTATTATCTGTTTTCCCAGGAGACCTCAGAAGAACTTTCTCTCCTAACATAGTATGCCCACGTGCAAAAAACTGTAAAGATATTGATGAATGTTTGTTGAATGAATGTGTGAATATGTGAAAGGGAGGAGGGAAAAATTCCAATAGTCTCCGAACTGTTGGTGTATATTGTCAAGTGGGGACCATGGCCCAAATAAGTCCAGAACTTTAAATGGTTACCACAACACTTGTTAGGAGTAACATGCATGTACATGGAAACACACACACACACACATGCCAAAATAAGACAATAAAATAAGAAGAAAAAAGCAGAGGAATATTGAGGTGTGGGAAAGAAGTCGAGGCAAATTTTGTTGCCAGCCTTTTTGCTTCTTTATTCCATCTTAAGGAGTACCAGGCTGAAGGCAGGCGGCCTCACTGAACAGATAATGGAATTTGTCATTTGCAGTGGCCACGTTATTTTTAGGTCCAAATGTGTTTCTTTCAACATGGACTCCATGTTGCTAGCTGCCAGCTCATGCAAATCGGGCCTCCATATGGAGGGACCGGGCTCTATTTTACATGTAATGCACATGTGCACCTTTGTTTGAAATACGTTAGCTTGAAAACAGCCCTGCTCCACCCAGCTACAGGGGTCTTAGTGCATGTGTGAAGTGGGTCCTTCACTGTGGCAACCTCCCACCTGGATGCCCCCTTTCTAAGAGGTCATCTGCATGCAAAGATCATTCGCAGTACACTTCAGCCCTCCAAGACCAGGGACTGTGTCTCTCATCTTTGCCACTCTTGTGCTCAGCACCTAGTGGATCTTATGAAATGCTCATAGCATTAATATCTGAACCCCACCTTGTTCTGATCTTTCAGAAGCCTCTGCACCTTTCGCATGGAGTTCATTCGATTCATTCTTGTCTTCTGAACCCCACATGCCATTTTAAGCTCTTTCACCACAGGGCCTGCATCTCTGCCCCTCAGCGCCAAGCCCCATGCCTGGTCAATCACAGATCTCTGCAAACGGCAGTTCCAGAGTTGATGCCCAGCTTTCAAAATGCTGAGTGCAAATTCCCTGCCTCTGTGAACTCTGAACAAAGAGAGGTGTTGCTTTTTGGCAAAGGAGGTTGTCAAGAAGCTTGGGGCAAGAAGTCTCTCTCTGGCCTGCAACCTCCCTGAATCTTCCTTTGCCCCATTTTCTGCTTCTGGAATATTCTGGATTTGGAAAACATCAGTTACACATGAAGGGAGACATGAGAGAATGAAGTGGGTGGAGAGACAAGCAGAAATCTGTCTCTGCAAAGGCACTGTCTAGAGTCTCCCCAAACCCTTGGGGCAAACCTCGCAGACCTTCCTTTATCTCCATCCTTCCTGGACAATCTCAGCAGCCGAGACCTCCTCCTCTCCATGCACAGTGCCCAGCCCCTCCTTCTCCCATTGCTGGACTCCATCCAGCCAGCTATGTTTGCTTCTGTGGAAACTTCCCCCACCCAAATTCTCCGGCCCCAACTATCCTGGCCACGAAGGGAGAGTGAGCTCCGTGTAGAACCAACTGAGCCTGCTGTGCAGAAGATAGAACTTGCCTGCTTTGCAGGAGGGCAGAACCGACCTCCTCGCAGCACCGGGTGGCCTCAGGTGCCCGTTGCCAGGGAGCAAACGGTCAGGACCTCGGTGGTATTCTCCCTCTCACTCAAGGACAGGAGGGTGACCATCTGGGCCTCGGCCAGAGTTCCAGGGAGGAAGCCCCAGCCTTTTCTCTCCAGCAATGATGCCGTTATCAAAACCAGGAGAGGGAATTTGAATAAAAAGGAGAGGGGAGAGAGAGTCACTGCCCCCCACTGCGGTTTCCAGGCGACACGTCGTCTGTTGCGGTCGCTGTCATACAAACCCTTTCCCCGTAAGACGGCGGGTCCCACGGGGAGAAGGGGTGAAGAGGAATATTTTATCAGCCGTGTACATATGTAACCAGAAAGGGGGCTGAAAAGCGAAACCTCGTTTCCCTGAATAGGGGGAAGGAGGGAGGGGGTGGGGACGCTGGCGGAGGTGGCAGAAGGGACTTATCTCTAGGAGGTCAACAGCGGGAACATGCGGTGACTGATTTCCACCCTCCGTCTTGTCAACGCAGGGAGCGTCTGCACAGACGGCTGTTTGGGGCACAAAGTTTAAAAGACATCTTGTTTTTGTATTTAGATATAAGAACCCAATATACATATCATAGGTAAAAGAAAAAAGAACAATAAATATTCTAAAACCGTGCCGGAATGGCGTGGTTGAGTCTTTAGAGAATGGGACGTGAATTTCTCATACATGGGCTACTTCTCACTCATGGTTTGAAGATTACTTTGCTCCTTTGGGGAAGAAACCCTAAGCACTGGGAGGCCTGCTTTCCTCTGTGTTGAAGTCTCAAGTTCATTCTACAACATGGGGCAGTGTGGCATTGGGCTGGAGAAAGCCCAGCTTCCTCGTCCAGATCTGAGAAGCCTGGAGGCCTGGTCAGCATTGAATGTCCAAGTATGCAGGGCAGAAGAGACGATTTCATCTCTGCTCCACAAAAGGCAGCCATCTCGCCCCTTCCCCACTGAGCACCATCCTCGGAGGACCTTAGCAATGAGTTAAAAGAAAACAATTGTGATGAAACACTAGCTTTGCCCAAGAGTTTAGTGCGAATGCAACCAACCTTGCAGACAGTCACCAGCCCGCTTGCCTGGGGAAAGTGACCACTCACAAGGTACTTCGTGAAGGAGGCTGGTTGGTTTATGCTGCTTTGTTTATTGTGCTGGTTGGGGAAGTCTAGTGGGAGAAGGTGAACCCACGCGTTTCTCTGGGAGGCATTTTTCTGGTGACTGGTCTGTAAGCCCATTTCCAAAGAACACGGCATGAAAATGATCAGATGTGAAGACAGCCATCCTGCAACTGCTCTACCAAAACACTCAGGTGGGGAGCCTGTTACTACTGTATCATTCAAAAGTTTGGGAGGTTAGGAAATAAAAAAGTTAAGCAAAGAGGAATGGAGACAGAATGAGAGGGAGAGAAGAGGAGAAAGAGAGAGAGAGAGGTGAGAAACGCAAGAACCCATCTGGACCATGCATCACATTGAAATTGCCCCGCATTAAAAATTCACCAGCCAGTGAATTTTCAAGGGATTTGTAGTAATTAGATGACAAAATGCTGGCAAATCTCAGGCTTGCCAAAGATGTTACTCAGGGGTCAAAGACTCGACACTTTCGGCTGGGTAATTTGTAAGTGTCAATCACTCGCAGCCATCAGAGAGGATGCAGCGATCTAACGGCTGCATTCTAACTAAGTCAGGCGAGCCCGCAGCCGGCCGGCTGCCAGCAAGCCCCCAGACCCCACGGCCTGCCGCTCTCTGCCCCGCTCCCGGCTCGGGCACAGACAGCGGCTGCGGCCTCGCTAGGGACTCAGAGCCAGGCGGGCCAACCCAAGTTTCCAACTTCTAGTTTGATTTGATCCCTCTTTTTTCTTTTCTGAAAGCTGCGGAGGCTTGCCAGGAGTCGAACTTCCCACCTTCGTGGAGGACAAAGTTCCCTGTTGTGCTGGTGCCATCAAAGGGTGACATGGGGCTCTCTGCTTTTGTGTAGGGTGGCCATTTCAGCGTCAAGAAAACTAGGTTCTCCTGCTTTGAGCTGCGTGATACTCAGCCTCTGGGACGTCAGTCTTCTGATCTGTGAAGTGGGGATAAGATGACTACCTTGAAGGGTGGTGATGACTAAGGGGGGAGCCCATGGCGCTCTCTGCCTACAAACTCATTCACTCCCTATCCATGTGCCTTTGTCCAGGTGTCGTTCTGGGCACTGGGGACTCAACAGAGACCAAGATAACACACCCCCACCCTCATGGAACATTCTAGTTGAGGAGGGAGGAGAAGCAATAAACAAATAAATATGAAGTATGTCAGAGGATGATAAGTGCTAGGAAGAAAATCAAATGAGTTGGGGACAGAGCATGTCAGGGGCGGTACTTTACACAGGATGGAAGGAAAGGCCTCTTCAATGAGGCCACATCTGAGCAGAGACCTGGAGAAAAGAAGGGGACAGAGCATAAGGGACTGCAAGGTGGCCCTAGTGGCTGAAGTGGAGCAGACAATTCTAATCGCAATGAGAATTATTACCATGAGGCTGGAGACCACTGGGCAAAGGCAGCAGGGATACAGTGGGGGCTCGGCTCCAGAAGCCTTTGACACTTTGAGGCTCCAAGAAGCTGGACTCGTGTTGCCCTGCCTGACGGCCCCTGGTAACCCCGATTCCAGAGCCCTACGAGGGCAGAGAAAGCACCCCGAGATGCCCCCACGTGGTGCCTGACCCTGCCTGTGGGCCAGGGCTGACACTGGCGGGAGGGTCTCATTCCAGCTGCTGGCACTGATTGAAAGTGAGCTGCAAAGGGGACCAGTGAGCCTGAGGGTAAATTGATGCTGTCACAGCTGCAGCCAGCTGGGACTGCCTGGACCCCAGGCCAGAAACTGTTTGCAAGATGATGGCCCTGTTTTCTCCCTCGCTGCTCTGGCCCATCCAGGTATCTTCTGGAAAGAACATTGACTTCAGAGTCAGACAGACGGGGGTGGGGAGTGGGGGTGGATGGGCCTGAAGCCTGAGCCCTAAATCTGTCGTTTCTGAGCTGTGTGACCCTGAGCAAGTCACCACACCTCTCTGAGCCTCAGTTGCTGCACCTGAAAAATGGGCATGAGAGCCTCCCTCACACGGTTATGGGCTGGCATTGTGAATGAGCATCTGGGGGAGGGCAGATTCTCAAAAGCAGCACTTCCAATCCCCCCAGAACTAAAGACGATCACACCCCGGCTATCACAATCAAAGCAAGAATTCTGCAGCCAAACCACACTTTAGGGAAATGGACTGGGGGCAAATTGCTGCTTTAAAAGATAAGGAGCTGCAACAGGATGTCGTTGTGCGATTTACTGTTCAGTTTGCAAAATAAATGTCCCAAAGTGGGATCTCTGTGCGGTGTCTTTTTTGGTATTTGGGGAATTCTTGTCTTGGAGCCAGGGCCAATGTTTGTAAATCACTTTCTCCTTTGAGCTCTTCCTGGCCATTTCATATTTTTTGTGTGTGTGGTGGGGGCAGGGCACAGTGTGGGGTATATTTGCTTCCCCTCACCCGCCTCCTTCCTGGGCCTGGGTCTCCATCCCAGCCAGCCTTTGCTGCAGGTTTAACTGGGCTGTGAAACTACTCAAGGGGAAAATGAGAAACTACCCAGTGTTTCATGGGAGGCAGCGGGCTGGGCCTTCCAAGCTCCGATGGCAAACCCTCTCCAGCCACCAGCCATGGATGCAGAGAGCCCCTGGATTCCCTCCGACCAGGAGGCAAGTGTCCCCTGCCCCCCCGGATCCTCATGGTGCTTCCCCACATCAGGAAGGTGACAAGGCCCACTTGAGATGCAAATAAAAATTAGCAGCGGTGGCAAGCTGGCCCATCTATTCCCCATGGCCCCTCATGAATATCGCTCATCTTTGCAGTTTAGATGGGGAAATTTCAAGCTGACCCGGCATCTGCTTCAGAATCGATGGGACCGAGAATAGGAATGTAAATAACAAGAACAGGCACCACGCCAGTGGTGGCCGTTTATTGAGCACTTACTATGTGCAGGCCCTGTGTTGAGGGGTCCTGGACAAGCTTCCTCCCGGTCATCCTCAGGGTGGCGGTAGCATGACTGTCACCTCATCCGTGAGGCCGTGCCTGGGTTCCGAGTGAAGGCATTCCCTGACCGATGTGGTGCCTGCCCCTTGCTCTGGTGACATTGCAGCCCCCTCTGCCTGACATTACGTTCTGACTTGCTGAATGTCTGTCTCTGGGAGTGAGACGTGAGCTTCAGCGGGGGGGGCCTTTTTGTCCGTTTTCTTTACCGCGGGATCCCCAGTGCCTAGAACAGGGCTTGGCACTTAGGTGCCTTTCAATATACATTTACCAAATAAGTGAATCCCCACTTTATAGAGATGGAACAGGGCCACGAGGATCCCAGAGGCAGGTGGGCAGGGCTGGACTCGGCCACAGTGCAGGGTCCTGGGCCATGCCCTGGTTCTTGACCTTCTGCCCACCCACTCCTGGACATGTCCTTTAGCATTTAACATTTGATGAGGAGAGGGGGTGCTCATCCAACCTACACCCTGTTTCCTTACAATTCAAACGTTTCCCGTCCGGCTGACTCACACCTTCCAGCAAAGGGCCAGGTGATCGCACAAGCTGGGAGAAGATGCGCAGAGTGTGCTTTTGAAGCTCATCTTTTTTTTTTTTTTTGAGACGGACTCTCGCTGTGTCACCCAGGCTGGAGTGCAGTGGCAGGATCTCGGCTCACTGCAAGCTCCGCCTCTCGAGTTCACGCCATTCTCCTGCCTCAGCCTCCCGAGTAGCTGAGACTACAGGCACCCGCCGCCATGCCCAGCTCATTTTTTGCATTTTTAATAGAGACGGGGTTTCACTGTGTTAGCCAGGATGGTCTCAATCTCCTGACCTCATGACCCACCCGCCTCAGTCTCCAAAAATGCTAGGATTACAGGCGTGAGCCACCGTGCCCCACCGAAGCTCATTTCTTGATGGGCTCTGACTTCCATAGGCTGAGTGGTGCAGACAGATGTCCCGCCTGTTGGGAGCCCCTGCCAGGAGCACATGCAGGCGTGGGAGGGACCATCCCAAAGTTACAGTGTGCTGTGGTCAGGGGTATAGGCCCTGGAGCCAGATTCCCTGACTTCTAAGCCTGGTCATGCCACTTAGAAGCTGTGTGGTTTTGGGCACTCCACGACACCGCTCTGGGCCTTGTTTCTTTGTCTGGAAAAAGGGGAGAACACTAGTATCTGTTTCAAAGGCTGAATGAGTTCATTCACCTGGAGGACTTAGAACAGGGTCAGTGATCATGGAATTCATGATCCAGGAGAACTGGATGCTCACACATGCCGGAGTGAAATGGAACACGGTGTGCCTGGGGTGTTTTTTTCTTTTTTTCTTTTTTGAGATGGAGTTTAACTCTTGTTGCGCAGGCTGGAGTGCAGTGGCGTGATCTCAGCTCACCACAACCTCCGCCTCCCAGGTTCAAGCGATTCTCCTACCTCAGCTTCCCAAGTAACTGGGATTACAGGTGCCCACCACCACGCCTGGATAATTTTTGTATTTTTAGTAGAGACAGGGCTTCTCCATGTTGGTCAGGCTGGTCTCGAACTCCGGACCTCAGGTGATCTGCCCGTCCCGGCCTTCCAAAGTGCTGGGATTATAGGCACTGGGGTGTTTTTTTTCAGGTGGGAGAAATGCCGCTTGTGTATTAGAGAAAGGAAACTGAGACTGATGAGTCCTGAGCTGCCCCCCAGCCTGACCGTGTGCCCAAAACACTGCTCCATCAGAGTTCCAGTGGCACTGTCTCATTTTCCTGGGGCCACTCCAGGCCTAACATCCAGCCCACTGTCAGCAGTGGCCTTGGGAAAGCCCTGATGCCTGGTCTCCCCGGGCCCCTCTGCACAAGACTTGACGTCATGTTCAAGACGTCCTGGCTGGAGGCGTCGACACCAACACAACTTGTCTGTGATGAAGGCAGACAACCTGCTCACCTGCCTCCCTGGGTTACAAAGCCTGCTGGTTTTGGCTGGGCATGGTGGCTCACGCCTGTAATCCCAGCATTCTGGGAGGCTGAGGCAGGCGGATCACTTGAGGTCAGGAGTTCAAGACCAGCCTGACCAACGTGGTGAGACCCCCGTCTCTACTAAAAGTACAATAAAAAAATTAGCTGGGCATGGTGGTGCACTCCTAGCCACTTTGGAGGCTGAGGCACAACAGTTGCTTGAACCCGGGAGGTGAAGTTTGCAGTGAGCTGAGATCCAAACACTGCACTCCAGCCTGGGCAACAGAGTGAGACTCTGTCTCAGAAACAAAAAACAAAACAAACTCCCCAATCTGCTGGTTTTAAAACTACCTTTTATGTCATCCCACATCAGAAAAACAGGCAGTGTGGCTGGGGAGGGGGCCTGGAGGGCACTGAATCCGTGTCCTGGCTACTGTTTGGGTGAGTAAAGGCAGTGCCTGGTGCTTTCTGAAGGCCAAGGCTAAGCTCGGTATGACCACAGAACTGTATGTCCGTGGCTTGCTATCCCTTTCCACATGCGGGTACACACAAACACACACATCCAGCATGGCCCCGGGTGTGCCCCGACCTCGGCATTCTCAATCCTCCATAATCATTGGAACTGTCTGCTCCCCCACCAGCCTGTGGCTCCCCCTGTGACCAGAGGCTGTGTCCACCCTCTTCCCCATGGACACTAAGGCCAGGCCCAGCCGGGAAGGGTGCTAGTCAATGTCTGTTCTGATGAATAAGCAAATTCTCTGGGCTCTCTGTCGCCAGCCTTCAGCTGGGGGTCCAGTCTTGGGGCTGGAAGTCAGAGACACCCAGCAGGAATGCCAGCTTATTCCAAGTCATTTGGTGCTGAGAAGCCCCCAGAGCAGCCCTGAGCCTCAGTTTCCTCAACTGTAGAATGAGGGAGACAGCAGTACCCATGGGGCTGTGGGGAAGATTGGATAATGGAGCGATGGATTCAATTTATCATTGAATCCCCAGGACCTTGAATTTAGCTCTCAAAGAAGGCTGGTTACCATCTTTAAGACACAATCCCCAGCCCGAGAACCTGTCCAAGATGTGCCTGGATGGATGCGGCGTCTTCTGATTTCAGCCCCACATTTCTCCTGTCCCTACTCTGGGTTGACTGCTGTCTCTGACGCAAAGGAATCTTTTGAAGGCGGAGAAGCTGTCCTCTCCTGGAGCTGGGCTGCAGCAGATGCCATGAGTGGGAGTATGCAGCTGCTTCTGGGAACCGATCGCCTCTTAACGGCTAGGGACAGTGGCACCAAGACGGCGCTGCCCCAGGAAAATAAAGGATTCGGTATGATTGATTCTCTGCAAATCCCCCCATCAGCTCCTGCTGAAAACCCAACGCTCCTTCCAATGTGTGAGGGAAGGGGAAGTTCTCTCAGCCACCAGCAGCCTGCAGCTGGGGGCTGGAGGGAGATATCCAGTTTCCAGAGCCTTCCATTGCTTTCTCCAATGGGCAGGAGCACACACCTGTATTTAAGACATTAGGCAAAGACTGACCCAGCCAGCTAAGGTGTACAGCACCAGGTGGAGAGCACAGACCCAGAGTCAGGCCACCTGGTTCTAACCCTGGCTCAACCGTGAGCTGTGGGGTCTTGAGCAAGTGATCGGCCCTCCCTGGGCTCCTGCTTCCTCATGGGAGACAAGGATGGCAATCATGGTACCCATCTGGTGGGATGGTGTGAGGGTTAAATGAGTTAACCCATGGCTAGGGCAATGATGACAATCACATGTCAGGGTAGTGGATGAACCAAGACTCCAATGGGGGAGGTGGAGGGAAGGAGGAAAGCAACCCTCATCCAATGTCCATGGTGTGCAGGGGGCTTTCTACCTCTCATTTCAGTCTCCTGACCTCACCCTACAGATGGGGACGTGGCTCAGGGAGGCACAGTGCTTGCCTGAGTCACACAGCTGGGAGGCGACACACCCAGGTACACTCGGTTAATCCTTGGAGATGGGTGTTCCTCTCATCCCTGTTTCACAGAGGAGGAAACTGAGGCACAGAACAGCCAGGTAACCGCCCTGAGGTCACAGAGCTCGTAAGCAGTAGAGCCGGATTTTCACTCAGCACTCTGGCTGGCTCCCATGAAACTGGCCGCAATTCAGACTTCCAGCTGATTCTGGTGAGATTGAGCCCGTAGCTCACAGAAAGGGCTCAGAACAGGGCCGGGTGTCACCCTCGACTCTCAGAGTCCCAACCTCTCAGGGTGCTCTCTCTCCTGGACCATGGCCCGGGAGTCTCACCCCTTCTGGAGCACTCTACCCAGACAACTCATCTCTCCTGGGATCCCCAGTCGGACCCCACAGCTGCATAGAGAGGCACTGGCTCTCAGCCGGGATGGAGAAGAGACCCGGAGGGCTCTCATGTTCCTGATGCCAACAAAAACACTAGGGTGGGTATCAGACATCCCCGAAAGGCTGCAGCCCTTTCCTCAGCCCTGCCTGGGGCCGACAGCTGCCTCCTTGTACCCTGAGGAAGCCTACCAGCCCCTGGGCCCTCGTCACACTGCAGGGGTTTCTGAAGCATTCCCTTGGGCTACACATGCTCTGTGCTAGGACTTAGAGCCTGCTGCCTGTGAGGGGACCCCCACTCCCCAGGTTGTTTGGCGGCCCCTCCAGTGAGCAAGCAGGCGACCACCTTGTTGCCTGTGGCTCTGCTGTCAGGTTTTCCAATTCTGGTCACATCATGCCCACACCTGCCCGCTGCCCGCCGCTGCCACTCTCCTTCCCCAGACCCAGTTTGGGGTGAAAGCCTTGCTTATTAGTCAATCTGGATCTCACTTACTGTGAATTACCAGGCCTCATTGATATTCATGAGTGGTCACATCTGAAACCTCAGTCAGCTGCCACGTGACTCTCTGCCTCGGGGAGGAGGCCAGTCTGAGGACAGGGGCACCTGTGCAGCCCTGACCCAAGGCGTCGGCCCCCAGATGGGGACAGTTCAGTGTCCTGGGAGCAGCCCCCGGCTGATGGTGTTCCATCCTGGGACTGGAGGCGCCAGCAGGGCTTTCCAGCCGGGCAGGTGATGGAGAAGAGGGGCTGGGGGCTGGGTTTGGAGGGGAGCCGCCAGCCACGCACTCAGTTCTTGCCGCTGCACCTTTGTACAGGCTGCTCCTCCCTCCTGAACCTCCTTTTCCCTTTGCTCAGCTGCCTCCTACTCTCCCTTGGCTGGAAAATCACTTCCTAGAGAAGCCTGCTCATTGTCCGTCTGAAGGAGGCCCCCAGCATCCTTCTCTCGTGGCACCCTGCACCGCCCCTGCATATACATTGCACAGGTGTCACTGGTTGTCATTTTGGGTCTGGATGTGTGGGGATGACTTCCATGGGGGACCTGGATGTGGATTCTTGGCTTACCAACCAGTGCCTGGCACTGGGCAGCGTTTAGCAAAACTCGGTGGAATGAATGGTTTACGTGTTTCCTGCAAACCAGGCACTCTGCGGTGGCTCAACACTCATCTCCTGGGTCTTCCTAACACCCCTGGGAAGGAATAGACACATTATCCCTGTTTTCAGATGAGGAAGCAGATGCAGAGATGCGGTAATTGGGAAGGAGAATCCTGGTTGGGGTGATTTTCCAGCCTGTGATTCCAGATTAAAGGGAGAAGTTGACCTCTCACTCCTAAGGAACTGGAGTTCTTTTTCTTTCTTTTTTTTTTTTTTTGAGACAAGAGTCTCACTGTGTTGCCCAGGCTGGAGTGCAGTGGTACAATCTCAGTCACTCAACCTCCGCCTCCTGGGTTCAAGTGATTCTCCTGCCTCAGCCTCCCAAGTAGCTGAGACTATAGGTACTCACCACGATGCCTGGGTAATTTTTGTATTTTTAGTAGAGACAGGGTTTAACCATGTTGGCCAGGCTGGTCTTGAACTCCTGACCTCAGGTGATCCACCCACCTCAGCCTCTTAAAGTGCTAGGGTTACAGGTGTGAGCCACCGTGACTGGCCAGGGCCTGGGTTTCTTGGAAGCACTGGAATCTCATCTTGAGGGGTCAATGGCTTCTGCCCCAGAAGTCAGGACTCTCAGGCAAGATGCAATCAAAGTAAAAACAGAGCAGTCAACTCAGAAAACACAAACGCTGACTGCACCCCTTCCCATCCACCATCCTGCCTCATTTTGAAAACTGCTTTACTGAGTCTGTTGGGTGGAGGGCAAGGAGAGAGGTATGAGTACACTACAACGTGCAGGTTTGTTACATATGTATACATGTGCCATGTTGGTGTGCTGTACCCAGAGTACACTATCCTAAGTAGAGCACCTACCTAACCAGAGAAGAGAGACTGAAGAATCGGACTGTTTTTAAGACACCAGGAAGTTAAAAATCTGGGCTTCTCTGGGCAGGAACAAGGACAAGTTGGTTTTTCATCTCCCCCCAGAAATGAGGCCGCCCCAGCTGGGTGGTGAGGCAGGGTGGGGCTGCTTGCCCCTGATTCAGGGCTCCACAGTGAGGGCAGGGAGGCCTAGGGAATTGGAGAGGAGCAGAATGCAGAGAAATGAGGCTAAATCCAAAACTCAGATTTCTAAATTCAAAGGTTTCCCAGGGAAAATGGGGTTTGAAATGACTGAGTCTTGGGAACCAGAATGAACTAGATCTGGCTGTTGAAGAGCCCTGGGGGCACTTTTTAAACCGGGGATGGGCACCATTTCCAATCCACACCGTGGCCAATCTGAGCAGGCCGGGAGAGCGAACGAACGTGTGGGCACGTGCAAGGTCTGCTACAGAGGAGGTGGGTGGGGGGAAGAAGAGGGGTCCGGTTTGCCATCTGCCCTGGCAGGGAAGGAGGGATTGGCTTTGAGTTTCCTTCCTTAAAGATGATTGGGACTGGAGGCTGCCTGGTCCGAGGGAACCTGTCCGTGACCTCTGGGTGGTCCTGGGATCCACCTGGCTGTGACAATCAAGCCGGTTGGACCACAGTGAGGGAGCAAGACAAAGAGCACAGACCCTTCTGGCAGGAGGGAATTAATTCGCTGGCCCACTCACACCTGGGGCTTGGGGAGTGCCATCTGGGTGCCTTGGCAGCACAAATGCTCCTGAAGTTGGAAGACAACCATGGGTGAGGCTGAGCTCACCTGCTGGCCAGAACTTTCCTGGTTTTGGCAATAAGTCTCTGAATGCCCCATTTCTCAAGGGGACAGACTAGGGGCTACCTGCATTCTAGCAAACACTTAGTGGGTGCCTCTCGCTTGTGGGTGCTGCTGTGAATAAGGCATGGTTTCTGTCCTCAAATTGCTGGCAGCAGGGTGACAGGGCACACAGACTCTACAGTACAGTGAGGGAACTACCCTACAGCTGTGGCAAGCCCTACAGAGGACCAGAGGGAGAGCACCTGTCTTGGGTGGTCAGTGGACTGCTCAGAGGAAGTGATGTCTAGACCTCAAGGATGAGCAGGTGGTAACTTGGGGAGTGGGGTGAGGGAAAGGGGAGCAGGAGGCTGTCCCACTAATCTAGGCAGCACATGGGGGCTGGCACAAAGATGGTGCCCAAGGAAGATGATGGATGCAAGATATATTTAAGAGGTATGTGGGAGACTGACTATATTCATGGTCCCAGTGTTTTGTCCCTTTCCAGCCCATATCCATGCCTTCTGATAGACCCTTCCCTTGCTGACTTGAAGCTCCACCATGTGACTTGCTTTGACCAATGGGGCAAGTAGCAAACTTGGCACAAGAGGCTTTGAATAAACTGTTCTTTTCTGGCTCCTCTGCCTCACCCATGAAAAGATGCCCAGGCTGGCCAGTTGGAGGATGAGAGAGCACTGAGTCAGTTGAGCCTGAAGCCAGGCCAGACAAGGAGACAGCTCTCAGCTATGGAAGAGCCCAGCCAAGATCTGCAAAGCCACTTAATTAACCTGCAGCTGAGGGCAGAGGCATGAATGACCAAGCTGGACAAAGACTGCCTACCTCACCTACAGACTCCTGAGCTAAATAAGCATGTAATGTTTTAAGTCACTGAGTCCTGTGATTGTTCATTAAGCAACAATAGATAACTAATACAAGATGGAACTGGCAGAGCTTGTGTATGTAGCAGATATTTAAGGCTATGACTTTTCCTCTAGGCATAGCTTTAGCTCTCATCAGAACTATGAGTGTTTCTATTACTGCTGGTTTTAGAAGATATTATGTAATTTCAGTGTTTATTTTTGACTCAAGTTCTCTGAGAGTTTTAATTTATAAGAGCTTTTCTTTCTCCTGTTTTGATACAATTTTCTACTTTTATTGCATGTAGTCAAAGGATGTAATCACTATTATTTCCTCTTTCTGGAACGTATTGAGGTTTTCTTTGGTAGCCTTATATATGGTGCTCTTTTATACATGTTCCCATGATTGTCTGAAAGGAGGTACATTACATTCTATGTTTACAGCAAAGAATCTGATACCTGAAGGCAGAAAATATACATGTACACTTCATAACAGTGGATCCCAAACTGGGATACAGACAAATTGCAGGGATGGGGTGTATTTGCATTCTCACACTGATATAAAGAAATACCTGAGACTGGGTAATTATTAAAGAAAAGAGGTTTTAATTGGTTCATGGTTCCATGGGCTATACACAGGAAGCATAGCAACTTCTGCTCCTGGGGAGGCCTCAAGAAACTTACAACCATGGCAAAAGGTGAAGGGGAGGCAGATACATCTTACGTGGCCAGAGCAGGAGGAAGAGAGAGGTGGAAGGTGCTACACGCTTTTTTTTTTTTTTGAGACGGCGTCTCGCTTGGTCACCCAGGCCGGAGTGCAGTGGTGCAATCTCGGCTCACTGCAACCTCTTCCTCCCTGGTTCAAGTAATTCTCCTGCCTCAGTGTCCCGAGAAGCTGGGACTACAAGTGTGCACCACCATGCCCAGTTAATTTTTGTATTTTTAGTAGAGATGGGGTTTCACTTTGTTGGCCAGGATGGTCTTGATCTCTTGACCTCGTGATCTGCCCACCTTGGTTTCCCCAAGTGCTGGAATTACAGGTGAGAGCCATCACGTACTTTTAAACAACCAGATCTCAGGAGAACTCACTTAGTATCACAAGAACAGCACCCAGGGGGATGGGGTTAAAGCATTCATGAGAAACCACTCCCATGATTCAATCACCTCCTACTAGGCCCCACCTCCAACATTGGGGATTACTATTTGACATGAGATTGGGGGGACACAAATCCAAACCATATCATGGGGGCAGGGGAGAAGGTGCCTGGTTCAATACAGAGTCTTAAGACTCAACCTCATTAGTATTAATTCATTTGGTACAAGGAGGGCCTGGTAACTGGGATTTTCCCCCCCTCCACCCCAACCATAGCCAGGTTCCTATGTAGAAAGTCACTGACTGTTCTTTGAATAACTTTATTCTTTATCTTTGATTGTTTATTGCTTTCTTGTAGACAGAGAAAGGGCCCTTAAAGTCTCTTGACTCCTCCCACTAATAGCCTTGCAAATTTGGGCAAGGCGTGCCATCTCTCTGCACTGGTTTCACTTGTCAAATGGGGACAACAACCCCATCAGTTTTGGCTGTCGTGAGAACTCCCTGGCTTATAGTGCCTGGCCCAGAGTAAGGCTCAGTAATTGTGACCACTGCTGCAATGATGGCCTGGGATTCCCGTGTCTGTTCTTTAGGTTCCGATGCCAGAACTGGCTTTCAGGCCTCTGCTTCAAAGACAATGACCTTCTGTCTCTTGCAATTAGTTAGCATTTACAGTTGAAATGCGGCTCAGCACCCACCCACGTAGTCAGTCTTCAGCAAACCAGACATGTTTCTAGGTTTTATATACAGATGATATATGCTCACTCATTAAGCAAATACTCTGTAGCTCAGACTAAGTGTCCTGTGCTGTGCGGCTGCAAGTCATGGCCCTGCCTGAAGGTAGTCTTGCCCTCAGCTGAACCCTGTCCCCGAGTTGCCTTCTCTACCTATTTCCAGTCCCCACAACTCACTTCAGGCCCCCTGGAGTGGTACCTGCCCCACTCTCAGGAACATGCTTTGAAGTTACGCTTTCATAGTTCCAGAGTCCACAAGCTGAAATCCAGGTGTGAGCAGGGCTGTGCTCCCCCAGAAGCTCTAGGGGAGGATCCCTCCTTGGCCCTTCCAGCTTCTGGTGGCTCCTGGCATTCTTGGCCTTGGCTGCCTCGCTCTGGCCTCTGCCTTCTGCACCCATCATCGGAACCTACCCACTCTGCTACAACCACGGCTTCAAAGTCAGCCAGGGAGAGAACAGGTCGGGCTTTGTGGCGTGAGGCTGTTATTTCTGCAGAGGTGGTGGAGGGAAGGCCCACTAGAGGAATGCCTTCCCTGGGAGGGTGGGCTGAGGGGGCGTGTCCCTGAGTGTCAGGGTGTGGAGGAAGAGGAGGTGGCAGCTTCACAGGCAGCTGGGCATGGCTACTCTCCTGCTCTTGGACCTTCAGGGGCTCTCTGCTGCCCTCAGGGTAAGTCTACCTCTCAGGGTAGCCACTACTCACCTCCTGGGACACAGTTTAGAAACCATGTCTTTTGGGAAGCCCTCCCCATCCTTCCTTTGGACACTTGCCCCACTTCTCCCTTGGCACCATGACCACCTGTTACTTGGCCATCTCCCCAACAGACTGTGAACTTTCACAGCAGCAGTGAGCCTACTGTGTTGTATGTTTGCTTGTTTTCGAGACAGAGTCTCGCTCTGTCGCCCAGGCTGGAGTGCAGTGGTGCCATCTCAGCTCACTGCAACCTCCACCTCCGGAGTTCAAGTGATTCTCGTGCCTCCTGAGTAGCTGGGACTACAGGTGCCCGCCTCCACGACCAGCTAATTTTTTGTAGTTTTAGTAGAGATGGGGTTTTGCCATGTTGGCTAGGCTGGTCTTGAACTCCTGACCTCAAGTGATCCGCCCGCCTTGACCTCCCAAAGTGCTGGGATTACAGGCGTGAGCCATAGCATCCAGCTAAGTTTTTTATTTTAGTAGAGTTGGGGTTTCACCATGTTGGCCAAGCTGGTCTCAAACTCCTGACCTCAAGTGATCCGCCTGCCTCAGCCTCCCAAAGTGCTGGGATTACAGGCGTGAGCCACCTGGCCTGGCTGATCCTGCTGTGTTGAAAGCTGGACCCCTGGCCACCAGTTCAGGGCTGGCCAATAGGAGGTGCTTATTAAATGCTTGTAGAGCAAGGAAAGGGGACTCAGATGGTCTGCAGAGGGTTGAATGGTAACCTCCCCCAAAATATATGTCCACCTGGAACCTGTAAATATGACCTTATTTGGGAAAAAAAGGGTCTTTGAACATATAACTAATGATCTTGAGATGAGATTATGGGTGAGCCCTGAATTCAACATCAACTGTCCTTAGAAGAGAAAGGCAGGCTGGGCATGGTGGCTCACATCTGTCATCCCAACACTTTGGGAGGCTGAGGCAGGTGGATCACCTGAGGTCAGGAGTTCAAGATCAGCCTGGCCAATCATGATACCTCGTCTCTACTAAAAATACAAAAATTAGTTGGGTCTGATGGCGGGCGCCTGTAATCCCAGCTACTCAGGAGACAGAGGTTTCAGTGAGCCATGATCGTGCCATTGCACTCCAGCGTGGGTGATGGAGCAAGACTCTGTCTCAAAAATAAGTTGAGCAAGGATCCTCCCCTAGAGCCTCTGGAGGGAGCACAGCCCTTCTCACACCTGGATTTCAGACCTGTGGACTCTGGAACTGTGAAAGTATAACTTTCTGTTGCTTTAAGCCCCCCAGTTTGAGGTATTTTGTTACAGCAGTCACAGGAAATTAACAAACTGCCCTATCAGTGAAAGCCTTTCTGAAGATCTGCGGAAAAGAAGGACATTAGGGAAAAGACAGCCTCTGTGTAGGCAACACCCCGAGGGTGCACTTGGCCAGACAGGAGTGAATCTACACATAGGGAAAACTTGATGCCTTATTCCCCCAGCCCCCCAAATTGGCATTTTGTCTTAATGTGTAAGCAACAAGATCCACACGCTACTTTGGAGTTTTTCACTGACAGCCAGCACTAGTGTCTAAGACAGTGGGTTAAGAAAAGTGGGTTAACTTTTCTTGGTTTAAGAATGTGATGAGGCCAGGCACAGTGGCTCACACCTGTAATCCCAGAACTTTGGGAAGCCACAGCAGGAGGATTACTTGAGCCCAGGAGTTTGAGGCCAGCCTGGGCAACACAGGGAGACCCCTTCCCTACAAAAAATTAAAAAATTAGCTGAGCATGGTGGTGCATGCCTGTAGGCCCAGCTACTCAGAAGGCTGAGGCAAGAGGATGACTTAAACCTGGGAGGTTGAGGCTGCAGTGAGCCATGATCACACCACTGCACTCCAGCCTGGGTGACAGAGCAAGATCCTGTCTCAAAAAGAAAAAAAAAAATGTTGAACACATTAGATTCATGAGTCTTTTTTTTTTTTTAATATACTTTAAGTTCTGGGGTACATCTGAAGAACGTGCAGGTTTGTCACATAAGTATACACGTGCCATGGTGGTTGGCTGCACCCATCAACCCGTCACCTACATTAGGTATTTCTCCTAATGCTATCCCTTCCCTAGCCCCCCACCCCCAACAGGCCTGGTGTGTGACGTTCCCCTCCCTGTGTCCATGCCTTCTCATTTTTCAACTCCCACTTATGAATGAGAACATGTGGTGTTTGGTTTTCTGTTCCTGTGTTAGTTTGCTGAGAATGACAGTTTCCAGCTTCATCCATGTCCCTGTAAAGGACAAGAACTCATCCTTTTTTACGGCTGTGATTCATGAGTCTTTAAACAATGCTTACATGGGGTTCAGTTCTGACGTCAGCTCAAAAGGTCGAAATCAAGGACAGTCAAAGTGACCTTGAAAATGCCCTGGGAAGGCCCCAGGCAGCACCCAACCATCTGTGGCTGAGGCTGCTGGCTGCCCCCAGCATTTGTTTTCCTGCTTCCTGTAGAACGAGGGGCTGCATGTTTTGGGGGGCATATGGCTGCCCAGGAGAAAGACCATTTCCCAGCATCTCTTGCAGCTAGGCTCATCCAGGTGACCATATTCTGGTCAAAGTGACATGAGAATGCCCAGGCTGTGTCCTTGAAGGGCAGGGCAAGCGCTCTTCTTCCTCCCCACTCTCAGTGGCTGGATGGTGGCAGCACAGTGGGGTGCTGTCTGGGCCATGGAGGCATGTCAGAGTGACAGTTCAGAGGGGCTGGGCCCCTGCTGCTGTCAGACCAAGCCTGCTCACCTTCCAACTGTCATGTGACAGAAATCCACCTCCATCTCATTTAAGCCCACTAAGGTCTGCGTCTGTCACAGGAACCGACGCATTCCCTGACCTATATACACTGTTGCTCTGGGAGGCAGGCTGTCCCCTAGCACTGGGGCAGGTGCTGTTCTTTGGTTGAGCACTGGGTGAAGTTGTGACTTGTGTTCAGGGTCCACAAAATACCTGGCAGCTCACAAGGATTGCAGTGAGATGCGTACACTATGAGGGTTGGGCAACTGAGCCCGGGAATATAAAATCCTGGGAGGTGGAGGGGTTAAGGGCGCTGGACTCCACTCCTTCAGCCTCACATCTCAGCACCTCTAGGGAATGCAGTCTGAGAATCGTTCACGGGACGCAGTGTTTCCTGCTATCCCTTGCACGACTGCCACGTTTCCAGCTTCTTGTCGTCTTCCCCAAAGCCAGAGGGAAAGGAGAGGAGACTCTTTGTGGAGCCACAGCCTGGGAAAGGAAACTGCCTTCTTTCTGGAACATCGGCCGCGGGCTGCTCCCCTCCTTTCCTGGAGCCTCAATTTACTCATCTGTGCCACAGCAGTGACAGCCCCTGCCTAGTGACTCAGCTCCCACCTGCGAAAGTGCTTTGTAAACTGCAGGTGTGCAAGGTGGCAGCGATGTTATCACCTGGAATCTTTCTGGGGACCAGGAGAAGGGAGGGCTCCTGACAGTCTCCAGGAAAGGCAGGAGCAGCTGCTATGCAGAACTGCACAAAATGTCTGCTGTTGGCCTAAGCCCAAGGATGGGACATGGTGGCCCCCGTGGACCGCTTCCATGAAATCTGCAATTACGGGGAAGTGGGCTTATTAAGGAAGCTGGAGGGGAATGCAGCCCTGGCTTCTAGAAATGCTATAATTAGATTGCAGGGCCCCTTTTACTTTGCTGCCGATCCAGAAGGCCTTGGCCCGGGGCTTGTGCTGAAATACCCCGGCCTCCTGGGTGGCGGGTGATGGCCCAAGCCTGTCGGGGTGCAGGAGGACACTGCCTTTATGTTGGGGCGATGGGGTAACAACAGCTGAGGCTTGTGTAGTGCTCATGTGGGGCCGGCATCATTCTCAGTCCTCACTTAATCCTGACATCTGCAGGAGTCTGTTCTGTTCTCGGTTCAAAGTTGAGAACACCAGGCACAGAGAGGTTAAGGAGGTTGCTCAAGGTCACATTGTGGCTAAGTGGCAAAGTAGTTAAGAAGGGACATGAGCCGGGCACGGTGGCTCAAGCCTGTAATCCCAGCACTTCGGGAGGCCGAGGCGGGCGGATCACGAGGTCAGGAGATCGAGACCATCCTGGCTAACATGGTGAAACCCCGTCTCTACTAAAAAATACAAAAAATACAAAAAACTAGCCAGGCGAGGTGGCGGGTGCCATAGTCCCTGCTACTCGGAAGGCTGAGGCAGGAGAATGGCGTAAACCCGGGAAGCGGAGCTTGCAGTGAGCTGAGATCCAGCCACTGCACTCCAGCCTGGGCGACAGAGCGAGACTCCATCTCAAAAAAAAAAAAAAAAAAAAAAAGGGAAATGAATGATTGAAATCAGGGGTTGCCAAACCACAGCTCTTTTTATTTATTTATTTATTTTTACTGCTACTGTTGCCTGGTCTTGTCAATAAAGTTTTACTCAGGTATGTGCTATTGACAATACGCAAACTAATGGGCATGGCTGTATTCGAGGCCCACGGTTTGCCAACCCCTGATTTCAATCATTCACATCCCTTCTTTACTACTTTGCCTTATGAAAGTCCTGTTTTTAATACTTCTATTTATACAAATTCACTGGTAATCTTTACAGCTTAGCAAGGCCATTGGTTTGATGACCTAAACAAATACAGGTTTGTATTTGTGGCATACATGTACAAATAAACTTGTGAGTTAAAAATTAAAAAGAAAAGTGTGCAGTCCACCTAAACTATCTCCTGAAGCACAGAGGTCCATGCTCTGTGATTTGGGAGACATTTTTTAGTTCAGTGTTTTTTTTTTTTTTTTTTTTTTTTTTTTTTTTTTTAGGTGGAGTCTCATTCTGTCTCCCAGGCTGGAGTGCAGTGGCACGATCTCGGCTCACTGCAACCTCCACCTCCTGGGTTCAAGCGATTCTCCTGCCTCAGCTCCCCGAGTAGCTGGAACTACAGGCATGTGTTACCGTGCCCAGCTAACTTTTTGTATTTTTAGTAGAGACGGAATTTCACCATGTTAGCCAGGATAGTCTTGATCTCCTGACTTTGTGATGCACCCACCCTGGCCTCCCAAAGTGCTGGAATTATAGGCATGAGCCACCGCACCAGGCCTACGTCAGTGTTTTTCAAATCGCTAAGGTGTTGGGGGGCAAGAGGAGTCTGGGTGGGGAAGGTCAAGCCCTGCACCTTGACTTGGAACAAAGCAATTCTTGCTTAATCTGTTTAAGACATTTGTTTGGGAAATGTGTTCTGGGGCCAAAGGAGTTTGGAACCATCTAGAAGTGGCTTCAAAATGAACTTGAGGCCAGTGCAGTGGCTCATGCCTATAATCCCAGCACTTTGGGAGGATGAGGTGGGAGGATTATCTGAGATTAGGAGTTCGTGACCAGTCTGGCTAACATGGCAAAACCTCACCTCTACTAAAAATACAAAACTTAGCCAGGCATGGTGGTGCATGCCTGTAATCTCAACTACTTGGGAGGCTGAAGTGGGAGGATTGCTTGAACCCAGAGAGGCAGGGGCTGCAGTGAGCTGAGATCACACCACTGCACTCCAGCCTGGGTGACAGAGACTCCGTGTCAAAAAAAAAAAAAAAAAAAAAATTAACTTGAAATTTTGGAGCTATGAGATTTCCCAGGTCTGTCTACATGGGGCTGTTAGTTCCCATGCTGACTCTTACCTTTCTCCCCCCCCCCCCCTTTTTTTTTGGGAGACAGCATCTCACTCCATTGCCCAGGCTGGAGTGCAGTGGTGTGATCATGGCTCACTGCAGCCTCGACCTCCTGGGCTCAAGTGATCCTCCCACCTCAGCCTCCTAAGTAGATGGGACCACAGGCCCACATCACCACAGTGGACTAATTTTAAAAGTTATTTGTAGAGATGGGGGGTCTCCCTATGTTGCCCAGGTTGGTCTCAAACTCCTGGCCTTAAAGCGATCTTCCCACCACAGCCTCCCAAAGTGCTGGGATTACAGGAGTGAAGCACCGAGGCTGGCCCCTCTTAGATTTCTTAACCAAAGAAGGAGAATTTCCCATTACATCTCGGTCCAACCCCCTCTCCTCAACCTGAGACACATATCCTCTGGTGTGTTCTCTACCTCTTAGCAGTCACCAGCTTACCGAGTTTAAAGCCAGTTCCTGCTTCCCTCTGAGCCGGCTCTTCCTGCAATGGTCTCAGCGCACACTAGCTTCCTTCTTCCCACTGCTTGGGCTAGAGCCAGGGCACTAGCCTTGGTTGTGCACACCCCACAGCCAAACCTTTAGGCCACTGGCTGCATCTTCAATCTGTCGACAGACTCGGGCCACCTCCCTGCTCTGAGTCATCACTTCCCTGCTCTCCTGGCCACCGCAATGGCTTCTGAACACCTGTCCCTGCTTCGGTCCTTGTCCTTCTGCTACTGATCCTCAACATGGTGGCAGACTGGGTCAGCTCTGCTCCCCTCCACAGGCCCAGACTTGACACCCAACCCTGAGCTGTGTTGGCGGCCCCCTGCCCACTCTCCCTGGCTTTTTCTGTGGCCTGGGCTGTCCCCCTCACTCTCCCTTGAGCACACAGAGCTGTCCCCTTCCTCCCGGCTCTGCTCACATGCCACTTCCTCAGGGAGTCCTTCCTTGACCCTGCCAGACATCCCCAGAGAGAACGCAGCCTCAGCAGTGCCAGGAAAGCAATCCTCTGTCCACTCGTGTCTGGGTCTCCCCACATTTGACTACCAGGTCCTTGAGGCCAGGGAGTCTTATCTGCTGAGTCCACTCCTGCATTCCCAGCATCATGGCCATGCCTGGTGCACAAAAGCTCAACACACAACACCAGGAGCCTAAGGGTGTTTCAGGTTTGAACCTCTCCCTTAGGCTCCTGGTCTATATGAGCCCTGGAGGACGAAGACAAGGACTCAGTCCTTGGAAGCGAACTGTCCTGAAGGTGGTCTCAGGGCTGCCCCCATCACCCCACTCTCTACCCTGAAAACCTATGATGCCTGGGCAATGCCTGGCACTGTCTGTCCACAGCCATGATGAGCTGCCCACACATGCCCACTGGCTGGCACTGATGGCATTTGATATTTAAAAACAAAAACAAAACAGAAAACACACTGGGGGTTCCATTTCAAGCAGGAGCTGAACAGGAGAACCTCATGGGGGTGAGGAGAGACAGCCCTTCACCCACGCTGCCTTGAGGACAGGGCTCGAATGGGCACACATTGGGCCTCCCTCGCTGTAAAGAGGAGACAGCAGTCCAGGCCCCGCGGCAGGAGCGAGAGCGCAGGGTGCGCCTCTAAAGCCCGGCATAGGGCCGGGCCCCCTGCATGTGGGAACTGCCCTCACTGCTCTGGGAGGTAGGGGCTTGGGCTTGTGCCGGAGCGAGCTGAGCGTGAGCCCGGTGGCAGCCCTCTGTGCAGTGCCGTCTTGGGAATGTCACCCACCTCTCCATTTCTACATCTCCCATCAACTTCCCTCTCACAGTTGTTAGAAGGACAAAGTGGGGCCACTGATTCCTTCAATGAGTATTTACTAAGCATCTACTCCATGATGCAGCACGCACAAAACAGGCACGGACCCTGCTCTCCTGGGGCTTCCGGTCCAGAGAGAGAGGTCAGACATGAAATAAAAACACAGAAACTGTTCACAGCTGTAAGGAGTTACGGAGGCGTTCGGTGTGATGAGCGAGGGGCCTGGGCTTGTCTAGGATGGGGCTTGGGAAAGTCATCCAGGCAAGGTGCCTATTTCAATGGCCTAGGCAGCATGGGTGAATAGATTATTATTATGCGAGTATTCTATTAATCTTTTATTATTAAGATGGCTGAAAAAAATGATTACATATTATTCGTGAAGCTCAGCGGAAGAGAAGCGGGTGGAAAGCTCTAACCCAGGAGGCCGCTCTCACAGGATGGGAGGATGGGTTACATTCTGCAAGGTGTACCAAAGGGTTAAAGTCATTTTCATTAAAATTTAAATTTCAGCAGGCGCTCACTCTCCTTTCCCCGTCCTTTGAACGTTTGACTGGCAACCATTTCATATTTCAATCTCGGCAGAACAAATTGAATTAGATGTTGAAACCAAGCTCGGCTCTGTTCACCAAAGCCTGCATGCTCTGCTCACACTAATCCTTTCCTAGACGCTGCGGAGCACAGACGGGCGCTGCGAGAGACGGCCCTGCACAAAAGACAAAAAAGACCAAGGCGGCAGGAAAAGGAGAGGAGGAAAAACAAGCGGGCAGAGGCGGCTGGAAATTGTCTTCCACCTGATGCATGGGGCTTAAAGCCTAGGAGACGGAGCCTGTGTCCACCCAGCAGGGAAGGCCCGTGTGGAGGCACACAGGGCGACTCGAGTTTCTGTCTTGTGTCTGGGGCACCCAGCACAGTGCCTCGCACACAGCAGGTGCCCAGCAGGTGTCTGATGGATGAATGAATGAATGAGGGAGGAGACTCACTCTATCAGCCCGCGCCTGTGGCCTGTGCCCGTTCCTCTCCTCTGCAGAGTGGGCCCGGCTATTCTCACCCTCACAACTTTCTGTGAAGTGACAGCATGCTGAGCTCAGTGGCCTCGTGGCTCTCCAGCCCCCGTGCCCAGTGCAAACCAGCGGAGGATGCCCCCTCAAGTTTCTGGGGAGGAAACAGGCAGACCTCCGGGCCTGGCCTGGGATCCCACTGGCACCCCAGGATCACCCCATGTTTGCTGGCTCTTTCTTTGAACTGTGTAAGTCCGTGGAATGACCTAGAGGTGCTGACCCAGGGGCCCCGGAGTCTGGTTTTCAGAAGAGACAGTTCTGCTACTGTGGCCACGGAGTCCTCACCCACGTGACACCCACAGTTGAAAGGGTTAGGAACAGGCTGGGCGTGGTGGCTGACACCTGTAATCTCAGCACTTTGGGAGACCGAGGTGGGTGGATCACTTGAGGCTGGGAGTTCGAGACCAGTCTGGTCCACATGGTGAAACCTTGTCTCTACTAAAAATGCAAAAAATTAGCCAGGCGTGGTGGCTCACATCTGTAGTCCCCACACTTTGGGAGGCCGAGGCAGGTGGATCACTCGAGGTCAGGAATTCGAGACCAGCCTGGTCTACATGATGAAACCCCGTCTCTACAAAAAATACAAACAATTAGCTGGGCGTGGTAGTGCACACCTGTAATCCCAGCTACTTGGGAGGCTGAGGCGGGAGAATTGCTTGAACCACGGAGGTGAGCCCAGATCACACTACTGCACTCCAGCCTGGGGAACACAGCGAGACTTTGTCTCCAAAAAAAAAAAAAAAGGCCGGGCGCGGTGGCTCAAGCCTGTAATCCCAGCACTTTGGGAGGCCGAGACGGCGGATCACGAGGTCAGGAGATCGAGACCATCCTGGCTAACACGGTGAAACCCCGTCTCTACTAAAAAAATACAAAAAATTAGCCGGGCGAGATGGCGGGCGCCTGTAGTCCCAGCTACTCGGGAGGCTGAGGCGAGAGAATGGCATAAACCCGGGAGGCGGAGTTTGCAGTGAGCTGAGATCCGGCCACTGCACTCCAGCCTGGGCGACAGAGCGAGACTCCGTCTCAAAAAAAAAAAAAAAAAAAAAAAAAAAAAAAAAAAATTAAGGGTTAGGAACACACACATAAACATAGCAACAGACAGGCAGCTGCTCCTGGTGGGGTGTTCAGCTGTTTCTCAACAACCACTGGCCCATCTGGGCTTGAACTTTGGTTCTGTGCAAGAATAGCCAGGTGCACAATGTGCTGGTTTGCCTACTGGGGCCAGTGGGCAGGGGGGCACCTCCTACAGGTTCCTTCCTGGATCATAGGCTCCTCCCCAACATGGCGCAGTGCTCTGTGAGTCCCTATCCTGTCCTAGCCTCTGGACGTGGGCCCAGCTGGCCTGACATCTGCTGGGTGCAGCCCAACAAGCTTGCCTTGTTTTGAAGTTATTTTCACAATAATGATGCCCACTACCATTACTAAGCACTCATCAGGCATGACACAGTCTGCTGACTACTTTCCATTCATGACCTTCTGTTTCTGTCTTAACCAATCCAATGAGGCAGGAATTCCTGGACCCATTTGAAAGACATGGAACGCAAGGCCTGGAGACACTGAGAGCCTAGAGATTCTAACGCAGGCCTTTGGAGTCAGGGCCTGTGCGTTCCGCTCTCCTCCTCCCGTCCCCATTGTCTCTCACTCCTGTCCCTCCTCCAGGCCCCACTGTCCCTCACCCCTGTCCGTTCTCCAGGACCTGTCTGGCCACCCATCTCCCTCCTGCAGTCTGACTGTGTGCATCCTACAGTAGAGATACCAGGGCCCTCCTCACCCATCCACGGGTGGACCCTTGGTGAAGACGCCACAGGGGACAGAGGGAGAAGGCGGGATGCCTGGAGTCTCTCTTCCACCAGCCTTCCGGGTGCCCGCTAGTGCCCATCGTTGGCCAAACTGAATACAAGCCTCTTGACAAGGGGGCTTCAGAGATGCAGCTCAAGGGGCCAGGCCCCTGAGACCCACAGCAGGTGGGAGACGGATGTGAGGACAGCAGATGCGGGTCTAGCCAGCCCGCAACTCTGGAAACGGCCTATCTCTGTTCCTCCCAGGTAACTTAGCCGTGCTCTGAGCACCAGGTCACAGGCCTTGTCCAGATGTGTGCCTCTGCCTTTTGAGGCATGTGTCCCGCTGATCTCCCACCCTCTGTGTCCCTTTGGCCCCTCTGGCCTCTTGGTGTCACCTCTCCTTTCCCAGGCATGTGCTCTGATCCAGCCTCTCATGGTTCTCTTTCCTGGCTCTCTGGTGACCATATCGGCAGGGGACAGGTCACAGCCCCTCTGAGATGTGGCTGAGCCAGTTTCCTGCCCCCTGTAGCAGTCCTGACCTGGGTCAGGAGGTTCACCGCCCTGGAGCAGTACTCCTTCCTCAGTGCCACCTTGGTGGGTTATTTCTGGAATTTCTCTCCCAGATCTTCTGGGTGTCTGGGTCTACCAACGTCCCATCATTGCTTCAAACACAACCAAAGCTGCCTTTCAGAAAGCTTCCGTGTCCCCCTCCCAGTGACAGCGGTGACTATCAGTCCCTTGCTGCCTTGGCTTGAAGGCTTAGAGTCTTCCAGTTCAACTCCCACATGCTGGATGGAGGAATTTCTCGTAAGACGCTTTCACCAGTCCCTCTCCTCCAAAGGAAGAAGAGACGAAGCCCCTCCTCTGGACCAGGCAAACCATCCAGCTCACGGATCAGTCAGGCCACACTGGCTGCACGAGGACAGCTGAGCCGGAGGAGAGGAGATGAGGGTGCAGTCTGGTGGGCGCGGCAAGAAAGGGCACCCGGAGATCTCTGTGGGAGTGGACTCCACTACTGTGTGCTTACAGATCTGCCCCTTCCAAACAGCGAGTGCCTGGGGCAGGGGTGCAGAGGCCAGCCTCAGTATATGGTCTCCAGGCTGCCTCACTCTGCACTGCCAATTCCGGGCCAAGCCTGGAGAGAGGCTGGAAGCTCTCCTCCTCTTGCCACTTTTCATTCTCCTGCAGCTTCTGAACCTCCCCCAGCTCACCAGCTTTTTCTTTTGGCCACAGGGAAGGCAGTGACGCAGGAAGGGTCAGACAGCCCTGATTCCCATCATTCCACTGTGTGAGCTCCGGCAGGGGCCTGCAGCTGCCTGGGCCTGAGGACGCTTTTGTGACGGAGATGCTACTTGGATCACCCCATTTTAAAGATGAGGAGACTGAAGACTCAGCAGGTTAAGTCACTTGCCTAGGCTCACGAGGCTGGAGAGTGGTGGACTGTTGTGGAACCCATGTTTGTTCATCCCACACCAAGCCCTGGACGATGCTGAATCCTGCTCTGGGGGGAGGTTCTAGAAGCATCCTCTGGGCCAGTTAAGTCGGTGCCCAAAGACGCCTGCCTCTGCACCAGGCCCATGGGTCTACATCTGAATTTTGGTGACCAGCCGGCCATACCCGCTGGCTCTGGTGTTGTGGAAATGTGAGTACAAATTGTATAGACAAGAAGGTTCAGCCAGAAGGAACCAGGTGCTGTCGAACAGGACATGATCCAGCTCATGGATCTGAGCAGTGGGAAGGCATGGGGTAGGTTCTCCAGCCCTATAATTCTGCACGATTCACAGCAACTTGGGAGCCTGGTCACCTGAGGGTTGGCCTGGGTGTGGTTTAACAGAGACCTCACCATTCAGCCCCACATCCAGAAGGCTGTGGTCAATGTGACTCTATGAGCCACCCCACTATAAAAGCTGGAGAATGTGGCTGGGTGTGATGGCTCACACCTGTAATCCCAGCACTTTGGGAGGCTAAGGTGGGAGGACCACTTGAGGCTGCAGTGAGCTATGATCATGCCACCGCACCTTGTCTCTAAAAAAAAAAAAAAGCAAAGGGCTGGGGAACGAGTCATTCTGTCTCTTCTGTTACCACGAATTCTCAGGGATGAGCTTCTCGCCTGCCCTAGAAGACACGAGGCACACGCTTGGTCTTGCAGGCTGCCAGCTCTGTGTGGCTTTGCCTGGGCTCTGGGCCACTCTGAAAACTGGATGAAGACCGGAACCTCATCCTCACCAAAATGCACAGACCACGCTTTATGCACAGAGTCTGAAGATTCCCACACTCCCACTTGGAGCCCCACCCAGTGATTCTAAATGAAGAAGCAACAAAAGTGCTGATGAGAATCTTCTCTGCGCTTTACTTGGCTTGACTCACTGAACTCTGGCACTGTCTATCTGAGGTAGGCACAATTATCACCCCCATTTCCTAGAGAGAAAAACGGAGGCTCAGACAGGACGTCATTAGTCTGAGGTCACACCTTGCGGAATGGCAATGCCTGGATTCAGACCGCAGTCAGAGGCAGTGCAGTTCTTGCTCTGCCCTCTCCATCTTGCCCTCTGGCTGGTGCTGGTACAGACCCTTCCAGGCAGGAGGCTGCGTCTCAGGCTGGAGAAAATGTGAACACGGGTGCCTGAGAGAAGCCTGAGGATGCTGCTGGCCAGTGGAGAGGACCTTGATGCATTTCATAGGGCTCTGGGCCCATGAGCAGAACACATCCGCCATGAGTGACATCATTCAGCTCAGCCGGGGAGCCTGGCATCTGGGCTTGGAGCTCGATGCTTCATGAGCTGCTGGGAGGCTTCCCTGGGTGACTGAACCAGGGGTTGTGGTCCCAAGTGATGAGGATGGGGCAGGACAGAGACCAAGTCCCCAGCTGTGAACAGTCCCTTGGAAACCCATAGGTGGGAATTCTAGCTCAGCAACCCTGGAGAGAGAGTAAGAACAAGGCTCAGCATCATGCTCGGCGCTCTTCATGCATTATTGCGTTTATTTCTCTCTAAAACCTTGTGAGGTAAGAACTAGCTAGCAAGGGGGAATGCTGGGCCCTGGGAGATAAGGAAACTGGGCCAGGGTCTCTCAGCTTGAGCTTGGAGACGGGGTTTCATGTCCAGGCAGCCTGATGCCAGAGAGCTGGCCCTCGTCCCCTAGCTCTCCCGGGGTGGGGACAGGGGGAGCAGGGATCCTCGCTCCCTGTGCAGCTGTCCCCAAGTCTCTCTTCCTAACGTGGCTCCTGCCTTGCACTCCCACACTCCCTGCTCCCTTGCGCTCTTCCATATCTGCCACAGAGCAGGTGTGTGGTCAGCGTCTGCTAGAATGTGTCACTGGTGAAACCCAGGATGCCTGGGCCGTTGGACAGTGGCCTGAGGCCTTCCTCATCCCCTGTGCCCTCCGACCTTAGACCAGGGCAGGGCGGGGCTCCCTGCCGCTCCCCGCCCCACCCCCCAGCCCACATGGTGGGGAGTGCAGAAGCTGGAGCGGCTGTCCAGGTCCCCAGGGCCCCAGAGCCACGCACCCTCTCGGCGCCAGCTCACAGCTGAAGGGTCTGCTCCTCGCTGTCGCTGTCACTGCCTTCCAGCTGCTCCAGGATCTCGTCCAACACCACAGACCGCTTTTTCTTCGGGGGCTCTGTGGGAGCCCAGATGGCAAGAGAGGAGAAAAGAACAGCCGAGAGGGTTGGGAGGCAGGAAGAGAGAAATGACAGAGGAAGGAGGGAGAGGGGAGAGATGAGCAGAACAAGGGTGCAGGGAGACAGAAAAGCAGTGAGAAAATGCGAGAGAGGGAAGTGGGGGGAGAGTGGAGGGAGAGAAGATACAGAGGTGGGGGAGAGAGGATGGGGCAATGAAGAAAGACAAGGAGTGGGGGAGAGAATCAAAGGGGGAATGAGCAGGGGAGAGAAACACTAGGGTTAGTCTCAGTATCGCCATGGCGGGGCTGCCTCCCTCGCACTCCCAGAAACTCTCCTGCTTCCCTGGCCATCCCCTCCCCATCTTCCACCCACAGGGGAAAGGATTCGCTCGAGAAAAAGAGGGAGGGGGTCTCCTGTGCTGCTTCCTCAGAGCAGGTCAGAGCTTGGTTTGGAGGAAGCTGAAACCCTTCAGAGAGGCTAAGCCAAGCAGTGGGCCACGGCTGGGGAGACAAGTAGAAGCTGTTTCTGTTTTCCTGGAAGCCAGGCTAATGGTGTAGTACATGGCTGGCATAGAGCAGGTGCTCAGTGAGTGGTGGGTGAATAGAACAGATGCAAAGCTCAAGGATTCCAGAGAAGGCATGGAGGGAATGACAATTAGAGGTGGTTTTGAAGAGGGGGACTATTTGACTTGGGTTTTGAAGAATGCAGAGGAGTTTTCTGTGAGGAGAGGGAATTCAGGGTCATGAAGAAAAGCATGGCGGTAGGAAAGGGCACTGTGGGCTCAGTCCCACAAGCACCTCCTAATTAGGTACCATCATGAGCCAGTGCTCCATTCCTGTCAGTAACCCCACAGGCAGGTGGTATGCAGGTGGCGGAACTGAGGCACGGACAGGCAGGCCTGAGGTCACCCAGCTAGCAAACGGTGGAGCCAGGATTCGAACCCCAGTCACACCTAAACCCACAGTCTTTCTGCTTTTCATGGAAGTCTCGGGTGCTGGGCAGAGAACTCCAAGGGGATCAATGGTGGCAGGAGAGGATGTGTGGGGTCCCTTGGCCCTCCAGGAAAAGAGTGAGGCTGGGATCCAGGCTGGCGTCCTCTGCCAGTCCCTCTGCTAGTCTAACCACTAGTCAATGGGCAGTCTCGCTCGCAGATAAGGCTTGATTTGTACAGAGGCAGTGTAAAGAGGCTGTCCAAATCTCCTGCCTTTCCATGGCTCCAACACCTCCCCGAATAAATCACCGTGAGGCCCTTTACCTCTCTCTCTCCATAGGCTGTGAGCTTCCTAGCGCTCACAGAGGTGGCCTAGCCTTTTCTACCGAGACCTCCCCAGGGCCAGCACAGTGCTTGGCCAAGAGATGAAGACTTGGTTTCCCCTTGTGTGTTCCTGGGCGAGTGATTTTACCTCTCTGAGACTGTTTCTTCAATCTCATCCCTCCCAAATCAATTCAAACATTGACCTCATTTATCTTCATCTCCATAGCTGTACCCCAATCCAAGTACCTCTCAGCCCCTCACTAGGGATCCCCCTCCCACCAACGGATCCCTCTAAACCATGTGTGTCAGATGTACCACTCCCTAAGAAAGCCCCAAGTTCCTCTGGAGGCATCACTGGAGCTGGCCCACCTCCCCCTGCTCAAGACCTTTGCACTGGCAGCACCCAGATCTCCCTCTCCCTCTACCCCTGAGCTCCAATGCCACCCCACCCCCTGGCACTTTTTATCATCCACACTGCCGCAGGCCTTTCTTTGTGTGGGATGTTGTCTCACTCATTGCTGTGTCCCTAGCCTTAGTACACTGCCTGGCACCCAGCGAGTGCTTGTGAAATATCCCAGAAAGGGGAATGAGCGGACGGAGCAAGGGTGAGAGAGATGGCAGAGCCTGCCCCATGGCGAGGGTGCAGAAGGTGCGGGAGGCGCCCACCTGCCTGCCACCTGGGAGCCTCAAGGCCTGGCAGCTGTACCCATCATTGTTAATCATGAAAAGGGAGAGGGGACAGGGTGGGCTGGGGTGGTGGGGGCTGGTGGCCTGGGGTTCAGATGCCGGCTTCCTCTCCTTCCTTACGCCCTCCTAGACACTCTTGGCAATCGCCAGTCCTGGAGGTGTACAATGGCCTCTGGAAATTGAATTTGTGGGCAAGTAATAGGAGCTGGAAAATAGAAACGTAACAAAACAGGGCCTGCAGGCAATTGCTGGTGCCCCTCCCATCTGCTAACATGGGTTGGGGTGGCAGCTCACTCCTGGGGCGGGGGTCCCTGCCTTCCTGGGACAGGCCTGGCCTGGGGTCTAAGGGATGGCCAGCAGTGGCGGCATGGGATTTTTTCTTCTTTCCCACATCCTGACAACTTGGAGGGACAGGCGAGGGGCAAGTTCTCGCCCCATCCATTGTGTCGGCTCGACCTTTAAGATATACCCGGACTTGGGGCGCTTCTTCCCCGTGCTCCTGCACCCCTGGGCCGTGCCACCATTGCCTCTGGCTTCCTCTGCCCTCCCTCCCAGGAGTCCGGTCTTGAATGGCAGCCAGAGGGAGCTTGTTAAATCCTCCATCACGGCATGCTGCTCCTTTGCTCAAGCCTCCAGCGGCACCATCTCACCTGGGGAAAAGCTAAAGCTGTCACGTTGGCTGCCAGGGCCACTGAGCAGGCCGCACCCCTCTCTGCTCAGGCACTCGGACCCCTTCCTGGCTCCTGGCTTCCAGCACTCCTACCTCAGGGCCTTGCACCTGCTGTTCCCTTGGTCTGGAATGCTCTTCCTCCACGGAGCCACTCAGGGGCCTTACCTTTTCAGTGAAGCTTCCCTCCTTATTGAAAATCCCAAGTCCTCCAGAGTGCCCTGATGTGCACTTCCTAATCCCTTTCCTGTCCACCTCCCCCACAGCATGTCTCCCAGTCTCACTGTGTGTCATATTTCCACTTTACTATCTGTCTTCTTGGCTGGAACGTCAGCCCTAGGAGGGCAAGGGTTTCTGTCTGTTTTGTCCACTGTTCCATTCCCAATGCCCAGAACTGTGCCTGGCACATAGTAGATGCTCAATAAAAGTGTGCTGAGAGACTGAGGGAGTGAATGATAGGGAAACTTGAGGGTCAAGGAATGTAGGTTGCTGAAGGACAAACAGCAGCAGAGATGAGGCCAAGAACAGTTGTTCAGAGCCTTCATTCATGCTCTCATTCCCTCACACGACAGAGACACCTGAAGCACCTGCTCTGGGTCAGGCATAGTGGGGAACAAGCCTGGTTTGGCCCCACCTAAGGCTCTCTGGTCTGGCAGAGGGAGATGGAGAAAGAACCAGATAGTTGTGCCTCAATTTCTAACCTGTAAAATGGGAATACTAGGGGTTGTGGTGGGGCTGAAATGAGTAAAAAGGGCAATGCCTGGCTCCTGGTTAGGGCTCAGTCGATGGTGCTGAGACCAACACCTGTGTTACTATTATTGATAGGAAAGGTGTTGATTTCGTGTCTCTCCTGGCCACTGGGGCAGTGAGAGCTCACAGGGCGGGGGCTCTTACACGGAGGCTGGCTTATGATACATGAGCAGTACACAGCTGGCAGGTAAAGGAATGAGATGATTTGGTTCGTCAAGGCCAAAGGAGTGTGAGCCCTGCCTTCTCGGTTTGCACACTGGAAACAAGGACATCTGCTGACTCACTGTGGGGCAAGGGATGTGGAAGGCACAATGGTGACAGGCAACTCCATGGCTATGGGAGTCACATGATCTGAGGTTCTAGCTCAGCCACTGACCAGCCAAGTGACCATGGGACAGTCACTTCAGCTCTCTGGGCCTCGGCTTCCTGACTCTACAGGGGGGACAGAAATAGGGGACATCTCAACAGGCAGCGATAAAGATGATCAGGTTCATGGGTGGGGCCTGGGATGCCCAGGGGCCCACTACTCAGGAGCCATTACTGTGCTCCTGGGCCGGGCATATCTGCCAGGGTTCAGGCTGGGCCCCCAACTGCCCCCCTGGAGGACGTGTCAGGCCCTGAGTTCCCACCAAATGACACCCCGCACCTCCCGCCGGCCCTGCTTCCTTGAGGAGCACCCTGTTTGCAGGGAACAGCTGCTGAAATCCCAGTTCCCCGACATCAAAAGCCTCAGTGGGTTTTCACCAAACAAACATAATGCAGAACCGGAGAAAGGTGTAAAATAAATAAACGAAACAAGCTGTGCATTTTCTTTCAGTATTACAGCTGCACCCGAAGATAAACAACAAGTGAATGTCACCAAACATCAATACCCGAGAAATTAACTTGACAAAAAGCTCAGCCGTCCCCCGACAACCCCCCAGTCCTGCCCCCCTCCCCCCAACATCCGACTACCATTTTTGCATTTCTGGAGTTCCCACCTAATGATTTTATTTTTCAATTAATTCCTTGACAGAATGCCAGCCTGTGTCTCTCCCTTCCCTGGCTGGCGCTGTCGGCCCTGCATGGGAGGCACAGGCAGGCAGGGAGAAAGGCACAGGCAGGGAGAAAAGCGCGGGCGGGGGGCGGGGGTGTGTCGGGAGGACAAGAGAAAGCGCTTCTTGGGGTTTTGTTCCAGAAACAGACGTTGAGGAAAGGCAAGCCGGGGAAGAAGAGCGTGGCTGATAAGAGGAGAAGGGAGTTCTGAAAGGAACCCTGGGAAGAGGCAGGCATGAACAGCTTGGGGAGGGGAAAAGCGCTGGGCCAGGAAGCCCAGGGTTGGATTCTGAGTGGAGAGGCCTGAGGTGCAGGATGGAGGGTGCTAGATGCGGGGTGCTGGTTGGGTGAGCTGCCAGGATGAAACCCTGCTGCTCCTGGCTGGGCAACCTTGGGTAAGTTGCTTCACCTCTCTGGGCTCCTCTCAGTTTCTGCAGTTACTGAATGGTGATGAAATTTACACGCCTAGGGTGTGTAAGGGTATTAAAAGAATGAATATATGTATGTAAGGCCTTCACAATAGTGCCGAGCACGCGGCAAGAATGTCAACACAGGTTGGTCATTCTTACTGCTATTGATAGACTCTGTTACTGAGAGCATGAGGGTGGGCCACTCCCCTCCTCTATAACACGAGGATGGCAATAGCAGCTCTGGACTCTTGTCTCAAAAAAAAAAAAAAGTGACCAATGGGATGCAGCAGGGCCTCCCACTGTGGGCCCACATTGGAGCATCTGGATTTGCTGACATGATTTGCCATGAATAAAGAAATCAGTGACTAATGTTCAAAAACAGGGAGATGTTACGTGACAATCTGCACCTCTAGTTTCTCTTGAACCTGGAATGACTAACCTGTGAGCGTGGCAGACCTGTCCCCTCCCTGCCTACAGGTAACTGACAAGACTGTGTACTAGCTGCCCCTGGAGACTGGAGGCCTCACTTACGGGAGCTTTTCTACCTGTTCCTGGAGGCTCCCAAGTTGCTACTTCCCGAGACAGAGGATAAGCAAGGCTTTGACAAACTCCACTAAGTCGGAGACAGAACTGACTCCAAGAGGCTGGGGTGAAGGGCAGGGGCCGGGGGCACAGGAGGGCAAGGGGAGGAAGGAGGATGGGGCAGTGTGGAGGCCAGAATGAGGCACCACAATCTTCAGACTCAGTGGTGTGCAGTCCCAGGCTGCTGGGGGGCACCAGCCACCTGTAGCTCCCACCCTTGGGGAGTATGAGGGTGTCACGGTATGGGTACCGCAGGGGGCTGGCCTGGCTTGGGAGGCTGCCTGCTCTGGAAGCCTGGCCGAGCTAGATCCCCACCCTCAGCTGCTGGCGCCTGTGCCTGGGTCTCTACCCGTCCTCCCTGGCTTCAGATCTAGCAGCCCCCATGGGCAGAGCTCTCCTACCCAGATGGGTCTGCATCTCAGGGCTCTGTGTACAGCAGGCACACATTAGATATGCACAGAATAAAGGGTACTCTCCAGGAGATTGGCCTGGCCCCTAAGACCAAGCCAATGGCCCTTTATTGACACAGGAGGCTGTTTTAGGGTTGTGCCTTTTTTTTTTTTTAAATTAATAGACAGAATCTCACTCTGTTGCCCAGGTGAGTGCAGTGGCGTGATCTCAGCTCACTGCAACCTTTGCTTTCCGGGTTCGAGTGATTCTTGTGCTCAGCCTCCCTAGTAGCTAGGATTACAGGCGTGCACCACCATGCCCAACTAATTTTTGTATTTTTAGTAGAATTGAGATTTCACCATGCTGGCCAGGCTAGTCTTGAACTCACGAGCTCAAGTGATCCACCCGCCTTGGCCTCCTAAAGCGCTGGGATTATAGGCGTAAGCCACCACGTCTAGCCAGTTGTGGCTTTTTAAAACACAGCGAGTCCTTGTAAGAACTAGGTGTGATGTGAGAGAGTCCTTGCACAGAGCGGGTGGGCAGGACCCTGGGCTGCAGACTGGCCTCTGCCACTGCGGGACTCCCAGGAGCTGCTAAGCTCCTTACCTCACTCAGTGCTCCCACCTGTTAAACGGGGATGGTGCCTGTTCTGCTTACCTCATGGGGACCCTAAGGGCTCCTGCCTTCGGTCACTCTTAGCAAGCATGACTGAACACATTCTATGTGCCAGGAATGATGCTGGGGATACGGCAGTGAACAAAACTCCACAGGATAAACTAAACCACCAGCCACGGGGCCACACTAGGGCTCAGGGCAGACAAGACGAGGTGGGACCTGAGTGCTGCCACTTGGTGGTCCCAGCCTTCTCTGAGTCACCAAAGCTACTCTTCTGTAGACAGGACACAGTAGTAGCACCCACCACAGGGGATCTGATGAGGTAAAGCATGAGAGCACTTAGCCCAGGGCCTGGCACGTGGAGGTGCCAGGCAAACATGAAAGCTAACAGGTCCTGTGAGGCCACCCCAGAGGACAGGCAGTGCCCAGCAAAGGGGAAATCCAGCTGCCCAAGATAAGGCTGAGGGGTGAGCCGCAGGGACCACTCCTCAGAGGCCTGCTGGTTCTGGACTTTCCCAGAGAAATTCCACCAGCTGGGTAACATCATTGTCCCACTTTTCAGATGAGGAAGCAGCCACACGAGGGCTCTGAAGAGTCCACATTCTCCAAGCAGGACCTTGAGCTCAGACGGGGCTGGCTCTAGCCTTGCTGGCACAGCGCAGCACAGCAAAGCCTGCCCTGCCAGCTGGGGACAACAGCCCAGCCTCCCTAGGCAGGGGGGTCTCAACAGGAAAGGCATGAACAGAATCGGGCCGTGTAGCAGCAATTTTCTTTTCAAAGGCCATTGGTTCTCAATCCAGCTGTCTGATAGAATCAGCTAGGAAACCACTGATGCCTGGATCCTACCTCCAGAGGTTCCGATGCAAATGGCCTGGGGTGGGCATGGGATATTATGACTGCTATGATGACTGCTGTTACTAATCTTGGTGCTGAGGACTTGGGCTCCCTGAGTGGCTGGAGACTGGGCTGGTGGGTGGAGTAACCTCGCTCTGTGCTCTGGGTGTCGTGTGTGTGTGCAGAATTCCACAACTGGCCACGCACAACCCCACACACAGGGGCCGGCGAAGGCGCTGCAGCCCGGGTTCCCGTGGATTTATCCTGAGCTAGGGCTGTGGGCGTGGGCTATGCCTGGGAGCTTCTAGACTTGGTCCCACATGTTTGTGTTACTTACAGATGCTGGGAGACCTGTGCGGGCTGGGAAGCAAGGGGAGTGTCCCGGTGAAGGTGACACCGGGAAAAGGGAAAAAGAACCAGGAAAGCTGGGAAGGTGTCCCCTACTTCTCTGCCTTGGGTCTGGAGGAATCTCCCAAGTCTTAGGATTTGGTCCACATTAGCTACTGATCTCTTTTCTTTTGCCATAGGCCCTGGTTGGAAAGCAGAGGCTGAAAGGGAGCAGCTGGTAACATCTCATGGGGCCAAGGTGTAGTGGTGTCTGCACCAGGCTGTGTAAATGCCAAGGCTCGAGGGTCCAGATAGGAGTATGATGACATCAAACAGTCCAGGGGGTAGGGGGAGACTACAGGGAGGGCTATGCATTGTGGGCGAGGGGAGGCCCAGCCTTCGTATAAATGCGCAGCCATTCCTTGGGCCTGGTGCCCTGTGGGAATGTGGAACTAGGCTGGCCAAATCTGATTTTTCAAAAGAGGTCAGAATCTTGATTTTCAGGTCAAATCTTCCAATACAAAAATAGTGATGATTCATTCAAAACCATTGTTTTCGTATCTGGTAGGCAAAATAAAGATCTAATTTCATCCAACAACTTGCGATTGTGGTCTCTGCTCTTTTCTCTCTCTCCTCTCTGTCTACTAAACCCCACTAGTTTCACTTGTGGTCATGAAGCAGCAATAAAAACCTTGTCTGTGTGTTTTCCTTGGGTTTCTCCGGGCTGGGCCAGGCTACAGTTCAGAAATAAAACTGGCCACTCCCTACCACCAGCTACAACCCTGGAGGGAAACCCACCCTCCTCCTGTCCCTGTTTCTAGCACTCTGGTCCCCAAGTGCCCAAACCCTCGTCCAATCCCGGCCCAGCCCCTGCCCCTCCCAAGTCGCTCTGAAATTCTCCTTCTGTCAGTTTAATTCCGTGATCGATGAGGAAGAGCACGAGAAATGGCCCGGCACAGCTGGCTTCCCCGTTAGCCCTAGCAGGGATTCCTGGCCTTGCTGGCGACGGCTGAGTGAAATGTTTGCGGAACGCAGAGAACACAAGTCAATAACAATTTAGCTGGATTGGGAGCAAGTACCTTCCCCGCACGGACAGCCACTCCCGGGGGAAGGGGAGGAGAGTGTGCGGGATATTGCCGAAGCACTTGGAATTATTTCCAAAACACCGCCCAGTGAGGCTCGGGCGTGGAGAGTGGAAAGAAGTAGGAGGGGTTGACTGGGCCATACCTGCTCCAGCTGACCTCCAGGCCCCCCAGCCTCCCCGCACCGCTGCAGGGAGAAGCATTTTGCTCTCCGATCATGGCTCCCTGCACGGCCAGCCATGTGCACCACTGGGGTGCACACCTGGGAACTGTCTTGACCAAAAGAATTCCCTCTCCTTGATTTCCCCCCTCTGGATTCGGCCTCCAGCAGCTGTGGTAGCCAGGGGTGTGAGAAAGAGTAGGTTTCCCAGGCAACCTCAACCTCTGCTGGAACCACTTCCCAACGTGACCAGGAGCTGGAGATAGATTAAGACACACTACCATGAACACAAAAAGTGATCATTTCTTTTTTCTTTTCTTTCCTTTTTTTTTTTTTGTTTTTTTGAGACTAAGTCTCATGCTGTTGCCCAGGCTGGAGTGTAGTGGCGTGATCTTGGCTCACTGCAACTTCGTCTCCCAGGTTCGAGCAATTCTGCTGCCTCAGCCTCCTGAGTAGCTGGGATTACAGGCTCGCGCCACCATGCCTGGCTAATTTTTGTATTTCTAGTAGAGACAGGGCTTCACCGTGTTGGCCAGGCTGGTCTCGAACTCCTGGGCTCAAGTGATCCACCCACCTTGGCCTCCCAAAATGCTGGGATTACAGGCGTGAGCCACCACTTTTGGCTGAGAAGTGATCAAAGAGGTCAGGGATAAAACAGCTGCCTATCCCCATGCCCCACCCAGTCTCAGCCTTTCCTGTCAGGACCTGTTGTGGCAATCCGGGACAGTCTCCCTCTTTGCCCGCCTCCTGCTTAGGCCTTTAACACCTCCAGAGGAAGGGCTCCCACAGCCAAGTCTTCAGGAAAAAACAGGAAGGACCCAGGTGAAGGAATGAAAATGGGAAGCTTATAGAAAACCTCTGTCTCCAGGTGGATGGAAGGAACCACGACCAAAGGATATTCTGAATAATAAATTCTGTGACTTCACATCCTTGCTTGAACTTTCCTGACTGTGAGTTTGAAAGCCCGATGATTATGTTTTCACGGGCAAGATCAAGGCGGCCTATTCACAAAGGTTGACATGGGGATAACGGGCTCTCTCAGTCTCCAGTCTTTTGAAAATGTATGGTCCTGTGAATGATGATTAAGTTATGGGAGTGGGGAGGGGGATGAACTCTTGCAGGCTTTAAATATCATCTGTCTGCTGATGACTTCCAAATTTATATCTCAGCCCAGACTTTGCCCCTGAGCTCCCAACTCATAGATCTATCTGCCTGACATCGAGGGGAGTCCTAATAGGTGTCTCAAATCCAACACGTTCAGAACACCCCCGCCCAGCCACCTGCTCTTCCCAGCTTCCTAGGCCTCTGCTCACCACGCAGCACCACCATCCTGTGAGTGGCTTGGAGCAAAAACTATGCACCAGTTTTGATTTTTCTCCTGCCTTCCAGAAGCAAGTCTGGCTGGCTCTACCTTTACCAAAAATGCTCAATCCACCTGCTTCCCCACCTCCACAGCCTCTGCTCCAAGGCCCTTGCTGGCCTGGATGGGACCTCTGCCCTCCATTCTTGCCCCTCTACAATGCAGGGGATGAGGTCTGACAGTGTGAATCAGGTCTTGAGACTCTTCTCCTCAAATCTTCTAGGAGCTTCCCACTGTACCTTGAATATAAGCTGGGCTTCCTGCCAGGCCACACAAGGCCCCAGGAGGAACCCCTGCTGGCTTCTCTGCTTGTTTTGAACACACTCTGCCCTAGGACCTCGGCACCTGTGGCTTCTGCTACCTGGGATGGCTCCCCCCATATCTTTGGCTGGTTGTTCCCTTCGCATCACACAGAAATGCTGACTCGGCAGAAAGACTTTCCAACCACCATATTTGGAATCTCTCCTTTGCCTCTCTGGCCCTGAAGAGCTCATTATGCTATTTTTCTTTTGTTTTCTTTTCTTTTTTTAAAGAGACAGAGTCTTGCTTTGTTGCTCAGGCTGGAGTGTAGGGGCACAATCATGGCTTGCTGCGGCCTTGAACTCCTGGGCTCAAGCAATCCTCCCACCTCAGCCTCCCGAGTAGCTGGGACTACAGGTGTGTGCCACCATGCCTGGCTAATTTTTTAATTTTTTCTTTTTTAAGAGACGGGGTCTTGTTATGTGGTTCAGGCTGGTCTCAAACTCCTAGGCTCAAGTGATCCTCCTGCCTTGGCCTCTCAAAGCACTGGGATTACAGGTGTGAGCCACTGCATCCAACCATATGTTACCCTTTCTAATTTCCACCACAGGACTTGGTATCATCAGAACTTTGTTGCTACTTATTTTTTTTGGTGGGGTGGGGGAGGGGGGCAATCATCTGTCTCTCTCACTCAAATATTAGCTCCACGAGGGAGGACTTTCTCTTTTGTACACTGCTTTGCCCTCAGTGCCTAGAGCACAGCTTGATAATACGGTCATCAGTGAAGAACTGCTGAATGAATGAATGAATGAATGGGGTCTCCCATCCGGGGAAGCTGGAGATCTAAGCCCAGGGCACTGGGGGTGCAGTTATGATGCCTCTAGAGTTATATACTCTTAGAAAGGGGGGAGTCACCATGGGAGGAACTAGCCACCCCGGCTTTTGGATAAAAGAAGGGCAGCCACTTCACAAGGCCTAGGGGCTGTAAGCCCTTCCTGTGAAGAACCAAAAAGTAAATGCTTTAGGCTTGGTGGGCCGTAGGGTCTCTGTCACAACCACTCAACTTTGTCCTTGCAGTGGAGGAAAACAGCCCTAGACAATATATGAACAAATGGGCATGGCTGTGCTGCAATAAAACTTTATTTATAAAAATAGATTGTAAGCTGTGGTTTGCAACTGCCCAGATCCAATAAAGAGGGCAATTTGGGATTTAGGAGGTGCTGAGGATACAGGGTGTGACAGAACATGTAGGTATAGACATTAACTACAGTTCTGCAGTGTCCAGACCTGTGTGCCTTCAGGCCAGGCACTAGGCTGCTCTGGGTCTTGGTTTGTGCTACAGTAAAATGGGAACAACACTGTTCTTCAGGCAGCTGTGAGCCTGAAATGAGACTGAGTTATGTAAAAGCACCCGGTATCACTCTCTGCACATGGTAGGTCCACGACAAAGCTCTCTTATCCTCTTTCTTTCCTTTTCCCCCGGCTTGATCTTTATAAGAACTTACATGATTGCCTTTTCAGACCCGCAGTGCTTCGAAGCACCCGGTTAGGAATATCTGGCTTCAGACCACATAGGGCTCCAGGGCCGACTGCACACCTGTGGTTAAGCATGGGGCCTGGAGCACATCAGCCAGCTTTTCTGAGCCCCGGCTTCCTTCCTTGTAGGGTGACAGTGAAGATGAACCGAGTTAACACTCACACAGTGCCCAGCATCTATTAGATGCTCCGTTAAATTCTAATCATCATTCTGATGATTAGGTTCTTATTTATGTTCATTTTTTCACCCCACAAATGGTCACTGAACGCCTCTTCTCTGTGCTAGATACGGGACCCAGGCAGGGTGGGTACCCCCCGAGGATAAAGTGTCACATGGAGACACACGTGAGCACCTGATGGCAGGTTGTGGCATTTGAGGAGGACGAAGGGAGGGGCATGACAAGGGAATCATGAGAAGGAGGGGTGTGGGGGAAAAGCTGCATCTTTGACACTCTGGCGGGGAGGCAGCGGGGGCCGAGGTCAGTGGGGGCTGCTGGGACCAGGGTTCCAGCAAGCAGGCTGCTTCCCTGCCCCCCATGAGGGTGGGAGGGGGACTGTTTGCTAGAGGCCAGCGACCCACAGGGACAGCCACCCGTCTCTGCCGGAAGAGCACTTCTCTGGGCGCTCTGCTCATAGATCTCCCGCCCCAGCCCAGTCTGGCTTGGGCAGGCGGGGGAAGGCGCCACTGCCAGCCACTCACCATGCTGGTCATGTCTGCACTCCCAGCTCTGGAGGTGAAAGGTAGAAACGCTAACCACAGCCCATCAGTCCTCCCCAGCTGGAATAAGACAACACGGGAAGCAGAGCCACGCTCCCGGCCAAATAAAAGCCTGTTTGCCCGGCCTCCCTGGCTGTGAGTGCTGTAAAACAGAGGGTTCTGTGCACGGATTTCTTCCATACCATTATATTCTCTCGGCTGCGCTCGCAGGTACTGTGGCCTGCCGCGGCCCTGAAAGCTTCTCGATGCCGTGACCCTGCTGGTTTGTAACACGCTCGGGAAGAAAAGGACACAGCCAGCGGCGGACTTTCCTCTTTCTTCCCTCCTTGCTCTCTCTTTTCAAACTCCCACATGCAAGGCAGTGAAGAATAGCACTTTGCCTACCACGGAGCTGCTGCGCTGGAGATGAGAAACCTGATTCTTGGCCGGCAAGGAAGGGAGGGAGGTGTGGGACAGCGGGCAGGGGCAGGAAGAGGACAGGGGAGACGGGGAGGGCAGTTTGGTGGAAAAACGTCTGTCTTGCTATTCCCTTTTGAAAGCATCTCTGTCTGGTGTCAAGGTCTTTGCCTACTCAGGCCAACTTTTACAATGACTTTCAAAGCCCTGTCCTTCGCTGTTCAATTTGACAGGTGTTTTGCAAGCATCAACTTGCAAGGAAAAATATAATGCCCTGCCATTATACAGGGACAATGGATAAAACGAAGGCTTCCGCTTGGTGGGGAGGGGATGGGGGGTTTATAACAAGCTTCTTTTGGCTGCCAATAAGGAACCTGGATAAGCAGAGAGCTGGAGACTGGGTGTGGAGCATGAGTTCTTGTAACTTCCTTGGAAGGCAGGACATTACGGTTGCTGCTTGAGCAGCAATGAGTCCTCCTCTTCCTCATGGCACCTGGGCACTAATAAGCTCCTACTAGGCGCCAGGCTCTGTGCTATGCCTTAGAGACAAGGAAGAACAGGTGGCATCTGTGGTTAGATGTAAACATCCTACCCCAAGCAATGCTTATGCGTCAGGCATACCTGTCCTCTTCCTGACCCTACCCCCAAACACACACATCCCAAGCAATGCTTATGTGTCAGGCATACACACCCTCCTACTTACTACACACACACACACGTCCCAAGCAATGCTTATGTGTCAGGCATACACACCCTCCTACTTACCACACACACACACACGTCCCAAGCAATGCTTATGTGTCAGGCATACCCATTCTCCTACTTACTACATACAAAGACACAAACACACACACACACACATACGTGCTACTGCCCAGGCTTATAAACACCAGGGCTCGTCTCTGTCTCGGTCCTTTGCCCAGAGAGCATCCTCCTTAGTCTGGCCTGACGGGAATGCAAGGAAAGTGGGAGAGTTTTTGGCAACTTAGAAAAGGAAGAGTGAGTGCCCGGAAGGACAATGAGGCCCCTCGACAATCCTATTTGTTGACTGCACGTGATGTGCCAGGAGCTGCGCACCATCATCTTCTTTACAGGCATCCCTCCCTTTGAGCCCCACAATTTCCCTAATGAGGTGGGCGCTGTGGCCCCATCGTACCAATGACAGAGCTGAGGCAGAGCGACTTGCCTGAGGTTACAGAACGGGTATGAGGACACATTCGGGTAAAATGCAAGGGGCAGATGCTCAGATCAGCTGATATAAAGGGTCAATACACCAGGATGGTGGAAAACACAGGTTTGAATCCTGGTTCTGTGGTCGGTAGCTGGGTGCCCTTGGGCAAGTTACTTGCCCTCTCTGTGCTTTAGTTTTCTCATCTCTAAAACAGAGGATTGTGACAGTAGAGTAAATTGACAGGTTCATAGGTTCTTGGAAATCTCGCAACTTTCAGTGAAAAGATGTATAACAAACTCAATGTTACCATAGGCTAATGGATGTAAACAAGAGCTAAACTCCTACACACGAATGTATTTCTAATAACAAAAACATCACCAAACTTCTGAATAAAGACACCAAAACTTCTAAATATTAAACACTGAAATAAATGTGAGCACTATATACGTTTAAGACAGATTAATAAAAACAAGGAAGATAATGATTTACCCAACGCTTCCAGTTCAGGGCTGCAGGTAGCTCAGGACACTGGGAGGGAACCCACCCCGGGTAGGGCACCCATCACACACATAACTGTACTCACCCACTCTGGGACCACTGAGACGTGCCAATTCACCTAGCGTGCATGGCTTTAGCGTGCATGTGGGAGGAAACCACAGGACCTGGAGAAAACCCACATGGGGCGAACACACAAACTCCACAGGGTGAGCACGCAAACTCCACGGGGAGAGCATGCAAACTCCACGGGAAGAACACGCGAACTGCACACAGACTGTGGCCCTGGATGGGAAGCCATTTTTTTTCTTATTAATTATGATAAAATGACGTTATCTGAGGACCTGTGTTTACCTCCCAGGATTCTGCAGGACTCGTACCCATGAAAACTTGCAGATAGTAAGTATCTGGCTGCCAAGTAAGGCTTGACACATGAAGATTGCTAGTTACAGTAATGATAATAATAATTGGTATTATTTAGCTTGAACTACAAATTGAACGTTCTGCTATGACCTCGGTGCCTCAGGGACCCAGGGGAGATGAGGCCAGTCTTGGGAGCTGGGAAACTGAGTCCAGGGGCAGGGGCACTCCAGGGTAATTCACGCTGGTGGCACCGACCACATCAGGGCTTCGGCTGGTGCCAAAGCTCCACTCTATCTGCTCTGGCCACCTCCCACTGTCCCTGAGTGCAGCTTACAGGCCAAGGTGTCACCGGCATCTTCCTGCCAGGCCCTGCTGAATGGTTAGGACGCCTGCCTTTCATTCTGCGGCCCACATTCTGCAGGGAGCGCTTTGTTGTGGCCTCAGAGCTCGGCAGCCTCCACCTGAGATCTGAGTGCCTTCCTGGCAGAGTTCAGGGCCGAGGCCAGAGCCAGGGGAGGGAACTGGGCACGGACACCACCTGCCCTTGGGGTCTGCCAGGGCCCTGGGAGCTCTGAACAATGCGGATTTTGACACAAATGAACTGGGTATTTTTCTCTATGGGAAAAGGGCACAGGGTGGGGAGAAGGGTCTGGCCAGGAGGGCAGGAGGCCGGCGGGCCTATTCTGAACATTTGAGGCTGCTGTGGGCACCTCCTGTGTCCCAGAGACATCAATTGGACAACGGGTGACTCAGTGGGTGAGAGAGACTGACGTCTCCAGCATGCCTGCTCTGTGCTGGACATACTCCAGGCATCACCTCACTTTCCCAATCCAGTGTCACACTCCCAGGGGAGGACGGATAGAGAGGTAAACCTGAATATTGCCCAAGTTTAACCATTCACTACCATGTGACCTTGGGCAAGGTGCTTCATCTCTGCGTGCCTCAGTTCCCTCATCTGTAGAATGGGGAGATGAACGGCATCTCACTCACAGGGGTGGTGTGTGAACGACATGAGACCCCTCACAGCAAGGGATTTAGAAGAGTTCCTGGTCCCCAGTAAGGAAAGCTGCTACTATGGCTTTTGTTACTTCCCTGATCACTGTCAAATCAATTCCAGAAGGGGTACCCCTGTTAACAACATCTTTCAAATGAGAAGACAGAAGCCCACAGCACGGAGCGACTTGCCCCAGGACAATAGCCTGGGACTTGCCCTGGGACACACAGCCAGAATGCAGAATCCGGGTCTTGCTGACTCCAAAGTTGATGCTCTTTTTCCTAAGCTGGTGGTTCCTAAACCTTTTGGGGCCCATGGCCTCCTAGAAAATCTGATGAAAACAAAAGATTCTCTTGCCAGACACACACATAGACACAATCGCAATCACCAGGCGTTCCCAGTCCCTCTGAGGCCAGCCATACCGGAAGAGAACGTTCCATGGATTCTTAGTTAAAAAACAATCCCCATTTTACATCTTGCTGTATTCTAGAGTGTGTTCTTCTGTTTTCAAGGGATTATCATGTTTCTTTGGAAAACAGTGCTGAAAAATGCCATGAGGAATTCAGACTCTTTGGCTCCAAACTCTCAGGCCACTTCCTGGTCCACACAGGTGAGGCCAGCAGGGAGGTCTGACACTCCGCTGTGCTTGGTCCTGACCCCTGTGGATGGGTCATATCCAGGACCATATCAGCATCCTCTCCAACCTGGGCACCGTTTCTCAGGGCTGCTCCTGCCCCCAGGAAAACACAACCCCTACCCCTGGCAACATGCCCTGACATGTACGTAGGTCACCATACATGCTGGACATTCTCTGTCTAGTCCCTCCACATCCATCCTGTGTTCTGCTCCATCCCCGGAAGGCTGACCCTACTGAATGTGTCACAGGGACAATCTGGGCCTGGTGCCGACAGGTGGGATGGCCTGATGGGAGGCTGCGGCCGGAGGGCAGAGGGCCACAGGAGAGAGAGCTGCAGCTGTTCTGTCCCTAGCCCCTTCTTCATGCTTTGCTGCTGTCCTCTGGCACTGTCCCTCCACACTGCAGTGCCCACTGGTAGCTGCTCCTAGGCTCCTGTCCTCACTGGACACCAGGAACATCACTTCCTGCCCCTGCCCTTTCAGCCCCTGGGGTGGTAAGAGCTCTGAAGCTGCTCCCCTCTGGGAGCCCCAGCATCCTGCTGCTCCATTGGCACTGCCTATACCCCTGTAAGCTGCCATTGCATGACAGGGTCTTTCTACGAGGCTCCTGTGCGAATTCTCTTCCCTCCTGGGGCCTCGGCCCATCTCCCGTGGCACTGGGGGAGGGTCCCTTAGTGCTCATCTTTTGACACTCTTGGGGAGCCCAGAGCTGATGTCCCCTTCCAGAACCTGGGAGGGCAGTGTTTTTCCAGAGGGACTCAGAGGGGTGGAAACACGTGGCTCTGACACTCAAGCCCGCCCTCAGGGGCCTTATCTCATCTATGCATGTCAGCTTCCTCATCTGTACAACGGGAACAACGAAACACGCACACGACAGGGCCTTCCACAAGCACATGCCGTGCCAATTCTGAAGGGCCAGCAGTGCTTGTCATTACGATTCGTTATTCATTCTCTCCATTTCTGAAGCAACCCTGCAGATCTTAGGTTCATGGTCTGGATGAGTCAGAAGGGCCAAAGCCATGCAGTCAGTAAACACTCACATACCCCAGGTGAATGAGGGCCTGGGACTTTCTTTTTCTTTTTTTTTGAGACAGAGTGTCGATCTGCCACCTAGGCTGGAGTGCAGTGGTGTGATCTTGGCTCACTGCAACCTCCACCTCCTGGGTTCAAGTGATTCTCCTGCTTCAGCCTCCCAAGTAGCTGGGACTATAGGCATGTACCTCCAAGTCCGGCTATTTATTTTGTATTTTAAGTAGAGATGAGGTTTCACCATGTTGGTCAGGACGGTCTCAAATTCCTGACCTCAAGTGATCTACCCACCTCGGCCTCACAAAGTGCTGGGATTACAGGCCTGAGCCACTGCGCCTGGCCAGTAGTTTTTTTTTGTGACGTTTGCTAGTATAACATAGTTGGGGCCGGTGAGTGGCGTGGGAGGCTCTAGAGCCGGTCTGGAGTTCAAGTCTGAGCTCTGCCACTTTCTCGCTTAGACACAGCACTGCCTACAGCTGCTACAGTTGCTGTGAGCACTGAGATGATGCCGGTGCGAGGACAGCTCCCTGATGCACAGTAAGTGATTAATAAACACTACTCGTCATAAATCACTGCTGTGTTTGGCAGGCCTCAGTTCTCTCATCTGTGAAATGGGGCTAATAGTGCCCATCTCATAGAACTGCTGGGGAGTGAATCGGAAGATGTAGGCAAATGAAGAACTGTCATTGTTACTGTTATCATTCTATCTGCCCCTGTCTGGCCTTGGCCTGGCTGGTAAGTGGTTGTGGAGACAGCCAATCCCACAGAAATGCCGCCAGCCAAGTCTTTCCACTGTGGCGAGGCAATAGTGCTGTCTTTGGAACTCAATTTATTGAAGGGGGTTTCTCTCTAAGGCAGGGCAGAACAGCTGAGCCTGCACTCCTCAGCTGGCCCCGGGGGTGGGGGATGGGGGTGACGGGGGAGGTGGGCCACCATCTCCGCTCTGGGGAGAGTCCCTTACACAAACATTTGCCGACGGGAGCATTTGGGCTTGTCAATGGTTGTCGATAAGGACAGGCTCTCTTTCTGCACATCAGGATTTGGGGCCTTATTGAGTTGTAAGCTTGCAACTGTGTATTTAGCCTTCATTTCTCTGGTTCCACATTTGTCTAGGCTCAAATATTCCCCAGCCTGAGACTGGGAGCCTGGCATGTGCCACGTACTGTGCTGGGCACGGAGGACCCAGGGAAGAACTGATCACTAACAGAGATGAGCATGACACAGCCTCCACGTGGGGGAGGCACGGGTCCAGAGACGATAACAAATCATAAAGAAATAAGTTACAGCATGGCAAGAAAGCACAGTGACAGAAGAGGAGAGTAGAGGATGGAGAAATTACTGATACTTGTGGAGGGGGAGGGAATAGGGAAGGCTTCCTGGAGGAGGTGTCATTCTATCTGGGTTTTGAAGGCATTTACCAGGCTAAAAAAAAAAAAAAAAAAAAGAGTGAGGGGCAAGGCATTCTAAGCAGAGGGAACAGCGTGTGCAAAGGCACCCAATCCTGCCTGGAGTCTGGGGAACAATGAACTCTGTGGGAGGTGCAGTGGGAGGAAGGAGGGGTCTGGGAAGACCATGGGCGTGGGCAGGAGGCAGTGTTCTGAAGGGTGTGGCAGCTGGGCTAGAATCAAGGGGCTTCCCTGCTATCTCTGGAGTTCCATGTCCACTTGTGGGGGATGCAGTCCTGCTGCATTGCTGAGACACTGCTTCTCAGAAGCCCAGTCGTTTCGCCCTAAGGAAGACCAGTGCCCCCATTGGAAGGCTCCCATCTCCATAAGAGAAACTGTTCCCAAGGTGCTGCCTGGTTTGGCAACAGAGCTGCACCGGTCAGGAGAGGGAACAATCACTCCTGGCTCCAGGTTCCACGTCTATACAGAGAAGTGGGGTTGGGGGATGCTGGCAGCAAACACCCCCCGTCTGCACCCAGGTGACACCCGAGGCCCTGAGCTGCCCCACAGGGAAGGGACGGATGAGGCCACAATGACGGCTCCATCCAGGAAAGCACCTGAGACCTGGGACCCAGGCGACAATGAGGCGGGGAGGAATGCGGCAGTGTGCCAGGAAGACCTCAGAGCACCACAGGTAGCACTACAGACAGGACTGTTCCCCATGACCGAGCCTGGCTTTTCTGGGCATGCAAAAGGCAGAGAAGCTCCCCAGCTGGGTGACCCACCGCCAAGTAAGCGGGATCCAAACGGATTAGGGTTAGGGTTAGGGTTAGGCAACCGCCGTTTTGCTGCCGGGCCCAGGCCACAGTGGAAGCACTTCTGCGATGGGAGGCGGAGGTGTGGAGATGGGGATCAAGGTCAGGTACCCCTTGATATCCCAAGTTTGGAGGGTGTGTACCGGACAGCAAAGGGCACCTGCCATACCTTCCATGTGCCTAGGGTGGAGTGATTCTTGAGGCTGTCTCAACCTCTCCTCACCTGACTCAACACAACCTCTTGGAGAAGACGAGGCCCTGCCAACCTCATCTGCTCCCTCTCTCCTCCCCTCAGCTCCAGCCATGCCGGCCTCCCTGTTTCTCACACACATCGAGCTTGCTCCAACCTTGGGGTCTCCCTGCCCCTGGCCTCCTGCTTAGGCAGCCCTTTCTTGGGTACAGATGTCACCTCTGCAGTGAGGTCTGTCTAGCCCACATTCTGATGAGGAATGTGTCCCAGCCTTTTCCACCTGAGCCTAGGACCCTGCTTGGTTACTGTCACATGGGTACATGAGGGCACAGCAGGCGCTCAGTATTTTCTGGCCACCACCTGAATAGTCACTGAGGCCACATGACACCACCAAGGTGGGTAAGGGGGGAGTGAGACCTGTGGGCATCAGCCCTCCAGCAGGGAGTGGATGATCCTCCACCGGGGTCATGGAGGCAAGTGATCAGCAAGAGTGTGGTCCCCAGGGCTGGCCACCAGGAAGGCCGTGAGCATCCCTGCCCCGTGAACACTGGAATCTGAACACAGAGCACTGTGAGGACAGGGCCAGCAGCTGCGAGCTGTGGTCTGGCAACCTGGCAGGCAGGGAGCGGATAAACACTCGGACCTCTGTCTCTTCCTACCAAGGTGCCCAGTGACCCAACCTGACTGCAACCCAAAAGGGCACAGAACCCAGATGCTTTCACACAGGCCAGCCACCCAGCAGGGAGTGCCCAAGAAAGGTGGAGAGCAGGTCTGGAGGGGCTGTGGGAGGATACCCAGCAGGAGGTGCTTGGCAGCCCTTGTGCCCATAGCCTGCTGGGTAAGGGCAGTTCTCTCAGATTCCCCACCTCTTGTGTTCCCCATGAATCAGCTCAAAAAACCGTCCCGCTCCTACCGTGAAAGTGCGCGGCCGTCTTCCGCCTTAGGGCCTGCAGGGTCACCTCGGAGTCGGCCCACTCCAGCACCAGCCTCCGGCCGTACAAGTGGGTGCTGTGACACAGGGCATTGAAGGCTCTCTGCAGAGGAACAAGACACGAAACTGCACATCAGCTGGATCAGCGCGGCAGACACTCCACTCTGCCCGCCAGCTGCCTGCCCGCGTCTCAGATGCCAAAGCCCAGGTTCTGGCCCCGTGACATCTGATCTCCAGCGAGGGTTTGGGGAGCAGTTGGGTGCATCTATTTAATTAGTGGGTTGCGTTCCCAGGGAGAAAGCTGCAAGTGCCTGAGCAGTCAATATATCCGCCGTCTGGGCTGTAATTGGTGCCTGGGCCGAGGCAGCCGTCTATTTGCTGCGTGTCATCCGATCTGTGGAGGGCGACCCCATTAGTGGGCTCGCCTCCCACCCGGCTGTCTGCATGGCGGCCACTTGAGAAAGCCGAGCCCTGGCTGGCCGCCAGATGACAAGCGTGCAGGCCTCTGGGTGTCACTGGGTGCCGCTCTCCTTCGCTGCCCTGGTGACTCTGTCCCCCACACTGTTCGGAGGGCCCTTTCCGCCTCTGCTGCCAGTGCCCTTTGCCTCCTCACTGGTTCCCCAAGCCCTGCACTCCCAGCTCCCACACCCAGCTCAGCAGCCTGGGTCCTGGCACAGGCTGTTCCCGCTCACTCTTTGCTCTTCCCGACTCCCACATGCTGCCCGGTTCCTCTTCCTGCTTTTCAGCAGCTATACTGAGATAGAATCCACATACTGTATACACCGCTTGTCTGAAGACAATTCAATGGGTTTTAGTATAATCACAGAGCTGTGCGAAATGTCACCAAATCAATTTTAGAACGTTTTCATCACCCCCAAAGGAAACCCCACACCCCTTAGCTAGCAGTCCCCCAGCCCTTAGTAACCACCAGTCTGCTTTCTGTCTCTATGGATTTGCATATTCTGGACATTTCATAGGAATGGAATCATGTGGTAGTGATCAGTACCGTCTTAAACATCGCTAGGTCTCAAGTTCAATGGCACTGCACAGGAGCACCCTGAGTTGATGGGCTCATCCCCAAACACTCACATGGCACAGTCTGAGGTCACCCTGCTCAGGAAGGACAGACCCTGCAGGTCCTAACTTGAAGGTCTTGGGCAAGTTAAAGAAATCTGCCTTGACTCTGTTTCCTTACCTATAAAACAAGTATGTTCATATATGCCAATCTCAGGGGTTCTAGGGACAAAAACGAGTCAACACAGTGTCTAGAACAGTATGGGCACACCATAATTACTCAAGAGATGTTACTTCTCGTTGCTGTTGTTTTGTTACCGTAGACATCACATCTGCAGCCGTTTTCTCTCGGCAGAGAGCCTTCGGGCAGGCATTGGTGTAAAAAGCAGTAGGCTCCAGGTGCTCAAGCATTGGCAGTGGAGAGCAACAGTGGCTAAGAAGGCCTTCTGCTTTGCTTCTGGGTTGCAGAGAGCACCAGCTGGTACAAGCAGAGGAGGGGTTTGCTGCTCTTGTTTCTTTACGCCATGAGGAATTATATCACTGGAAGGGTCTGGATGGGAACCCATCCAACCGTGCTCCTTATCTACAATGTAGCTCTTACGGTTGGACCATGTCCGGCAAGAGGGGTCATGTTGAGTCCTAACCCCTTGTACTTCAGAATCTGACCTTATTTGGAAACAGGTAGTTGCAGATGTAATCAGTCGAGACGAGGTCATACTGGAAAATGAAAGGCCCTGAGCCAATGACTAGTGTCATTGGATGGCCATGTGAAGACAGAAACACAGGGCGAATGCCGTGGGGAGATGGAGGCAGATACTGGGTGATGAGTCTACAAACCAAGGATGCCAGCTGTCCCCAGCAGCCAGGGGAGAGGCACCAAACAGGATTTCCCTCGGAAGGAACCAATCCTGCCAGCACTTGATTTTGGACTTCCAGCCTCTAGAATCGTGAGACACATTTCTGGATTTTTAAAATGCTTTTTGAGGCAAGGTCTCACTCTGTCACTCAGGCTGGAGTGCAGTGGCATGATCACGGCTCACCGCATCCTCGAATTCCTGGGCTCAGGCGATTCTCCCACTTTGGCCTACCGAGTAGCTGGGACCACAGACACATGCTGTAATGCCTCACTAAATTTTTCACTTTTTGTAGAGATGGGGTCTCCTTACATTGCCCAGGCTGGTCTTGAACTCCTGAACTCTAGTGATCCTCCTGCCTCAGCTTCCCAAAGTCCTGGGATTACAGGCCTGAGCCACTGTACCCGGCCCATTTCTGTGGTTTGAAGCCATCCAGTCTGTGGTGTTTTGTTACAGTAGCACTAGGGAAAGGACGCAGTGCCCTTGGGTAATCACCTGCCACATCTTGAGCCTCAGTTTCCTCATCCATGTTGGGGCTGGCTATGGGACTTACACAAAACGTGCACAGAGGGCAGCACATAATATACATTCAATAAACAAATGAATCCGAAAAGACAAAAGGGAGGTGACTAGAACATGCATCTTTTTAAAACCAGACATGTGGCCAAATTAAAGAAACGCTTTGTTCTCCTCTGTGCTGTTCTGAGAAGGACCAGGTGCAGAAAACTTTTTCTTTCCTTTTTTTTTTTTTAACTTTAATTTAAAAAACTCTTTCTGACTGCCAGCAGAGCCTCTGCATTTTTTTCCATGTGGATATAAAAATGCATCTGGACTCCGAGCCGAAATGGCCCATTCAGAGCTTTAAAACACACGCGTTCTCAGCTGGCGAGGCAGAGAAACGGCTTGACTGGGGGAGCTGGGGTTTTAAGGCGGGGGAGAGGAATTGGTGGGGAGTCTGGCATAGCGGATGTTCCATCCTCGTGCCAGGGTCCCTGAGGAGCTGTGGTCCCAGGGACACGGTGGGGTGGGGGTGGCCAAGGGGATGCATCTGGTGAATGCTAGGCTGGAACTCTCAAGAATGGAATAAGATCTCAGGAGGTAGGTCCGGGTGAGAGGCCCCAATCCCAGCCTCTCTGATTCCCACTGTTAGATTTCAATGTTTCTTTCTCTCCCTTAGAAGCCAGTTCTCCATTCCTGTACCATAGAAAGCCCTGGAGATCTCCATTCATTGCAGGAGTCACCAAAAATTCCCTCTCCTGGCTTCTTTGCGACATCACCTCTCACAAATCCTCTTCTCTTCCCTCTGCACTCCTCTGACACGTTACTGGCCTCTCTCTGGAAGAGCTCTTCACGGTAAGAGGGGAGGTGGCATGGCAGTTAGAGAGGGTGGGCTCTGCTGCTGGCCTGCCTTGGTTCAAATCTGTGCTCCACTGCTTACGAGCTGTGTGATCTCAGGCAAGCTGCTGAACCTCTCTCTCTGAGCCCAAGCTTCCTCATATGTAAAAGGAGGGCAGCAGCAAAGAGTAGTGAGAATTCAGAGAACTGTTAAGTCTGACACTTAGAACACTGCCTGGCACATAACATGTGTCACTTAAGATTGGCTGCTGTGATGATGATGTATGCTTCCACTTTTCATTATCAGGCTAAAGAGCGGGGACAAGGGAAGGTAAGACACAAAAGCTCTTTTGTATTTGAAGTTAGAGCACAATACGTGGTTCTCCAAAAATAGCAGAATTACCCTGCTGAGTTCTAGTCCCTGCAGGTTAATATGAAATCAGGTTGCGTTCCCGAGTTCCCACTGCCTGGGTGGCTGGAATATGGTGGCCTCAAACTGTCGCAGGCGGTGTGAGGATAGTGATTTGAGGCTAAAATTGGCCTCGGATAATCCAGAGTAATTGTGTTTCATTAAAAGGGCGTAACAAGAGCTTGTTGTATTTGACACATTCTAGGAGGCAAGGCAGGTGTGGAGGAGGAGGAAGATGCAGGCCCGGGCCTCAAGGGGCTTTCAGGTTGGCACAGGAAAGACTGTGAGGAGCTTGGAAGGTTCCAGCCATCACAGAGGGAAAAATGCAAGCCAGAGAGGTTCACTAGCAGCTCCCTCCCTGGTCTCCGCCTACACGTGATCCCATTAAAACTTGACCTCCACCTTCTCGAAGCGTTTTTCTAAACCTCAACTGCAGGCATGGTGCTCCTCTGCCAAAACAGCCCCCGGGCTTGTTCATTTCAGGAGACTGAGGAGTTACTAGACCTTCGCTCCTCTCCAAGTCTGCCTGATTTTCCTTTTGTGGCATCAAAGGTCTTTTTAGCATGGATGATCCTATCTCCCAGCTCCACAGAACTCCAAGCATATCACCTCAGCCCACTCCTGAGAACAGGTATTATTCTCCCATTTCAGTGACTGGGAAACTGAGGCACTGGCCAAGGCTTGTATGCAGGTCAACTTCCTTCTCCTTCTTCCTTTTGGCCTCTACATGTGTCTCTGGGCCTCTTACACAGACGGCCCAGGGAGGGTTCTGCCCCTCCTGCACAGGCAACAGCCAGGCACCCTCCCTGTGCCCTGGACACCCAGCCTCCGTTTCCAGAACCTGCTCCCTGGCCCATAATGCCTTCTGTGTGCCAGTCTTCCTGACTCGACCTTGAACCCTGGAGGGAAGGCGCTCCATGCTTAAGATCCTCAGCCTGGTGCTGGGGCAGAGGCCACTCAGTCAATGTTCACAAAGCACACTGTGGCATCTCCTTCACTTGGGGGTCTTGAGAACCATCTCCAGACTGGGGTAGATGGTTAGGCTGGTCCTAGCTGGGGACGGAGGGCTGGCTTAGATGTCCTGCCACAGTTCCCTTCAAACCCCTGCATTTTATAGACTACAAACGCAGCGGCGATAAGAGTGTGTCCCATTCTGAGAGAGCAGGTAGTCCCGAACCATCCAGATGAGTGGGACATTTGGTCTTTTGAAACGATACACAAATGATCTTGGGTATGGTTCTGCTCCCAACATGCCTGGCTCGGGGCCTTGCAGGACAGGAACAGTAACCTGCACCACTAGGGCTTGAGAGATCGCATGTCAGACCCCCAGCTGGTTTGCTGGAGAGGCCTGAAGATCCAGCACAGAACCCCGAGGATGCAGGCGTGCAGCAAAACGAACGTCACAGAAGAGAAGCCACTTCCATTCTTGGGAGTACTTCCTGCCATCACTGATGGCCAGGACTGGTTATTCCTGGCCCCCTCTCCCCTATCCTCTACACTTTGGGAGTCGACTCTGCACAGTGTGACCAGGGCTTCCTCGGCCTCTGGTATCTACTGAGGTGAAGCAAATGGGCAGCACTGCTGGGAGACTGGAGGGAAGAGGGGAAGAGGGAAGAGGGGAATAGGGAGGAGAGAGGTTGGTGCTGCGTCCCTCCCCCTCCCCGCAGGGCTGTAGCTCCTGCTCAAGGTCTCTTCTCGGCAGCTCTAGCCCTGCCTTTCCTTCCAACCCTCCTCTTGGCCTAAGTGAGATGACAGTTCTGGGGGCTTTGCCATCCCTGGGGAGTCCCTTCTCCCTACCTACACCTCCATCAACACCTCTTCATTCACACCACCTGGGGGCGGGGGTAGGTTCTGTTTCCTGCCAGATCCCTGGGTGTCTCGCATGCCTTGGCCCTACTCAGAATTTGAGGCCCACCCAGGAAAGCTCTGAGCAGGTCTAGCCAGACTCTAGGGCTGCCCTCATGATCCAGCTCTCTGGCTCTGCTGTCCTGAAACCATAGCTCTTTGAGCTCCTCTGACTCAAGCCATGGACTCCAGGCATCAAGAGGCCTGGCCTCCTGCCGCCTTTTCTGAATTCCCTTAGAAGGCAATCTGCTAAGGTGGTGTGGGGTTGACAGCCGCAGGCTAGACTGTGGCCCGGCCTGGCGGCCTCTTTCAAGAACTGGGAAGGCATTGGAAAGCTGCCAGTGCAGCGCTGGGCCTGACCTTTCTGCAGCTTCCCTGGAGACAGACCTCCTCTTACAGCAACAAAAGGCATTGCATGCCCTTGGCAGGACTCCCATCCCAAGGGGCTGCGAAGAACTGCCCAGGGCCACGGCTTCTGGGCAGAGCTGAGGACAGTATTCCTGTCTTTAGAAGACCAAGGCATTCTCCTGGCCCCTTCTTCTCCTCAGGGAGCTGTCTCTGGCAAAGCCAGAGGGCTGCATCCCTCAGCAGATGCTAAATCTGTCCAAACAGGGATAACACCAACCCTTCCCAAACCCGTTGTGCCCCCAACACCCAGAATAAGCGGCTGGCACTGTTGGGGGCTCTCTGCAGAGGTGGTCAAAGGCACTTCTGGGAGGAGGGTCTGCCTCCCTGGGGTGTTTTAATGCCATCACCCTGAGAGAGAGATAGATCCTTTCTCTATCTATCACTAGCTGCTTCTCTCCTCACAGGGGTAGCTGTCTGCTAGGCAGGAGTTTGCCCAGAGTAAGTCAAGCTCCCTGCACACTCTTGGGTGATTCCCATCCCAGTCCCTTCCCAGAAATGACACCACAGAGCTGAGGGTGAACTCCGAGGAGAGACATCCAGGGTCCGCTTCCAGGTGATGCTGTCTGAACTCTTCAGACAAAGAGGTACCTCTCTCTCTCACTCATTCACTCCTTAGCCCGCTCAGCTCAGTGCGATTCGACTCTAAGTCTCTGGGGAGCTGATTGTGAGGTAAACAAGAGACGAGGCGACACAGATGGGACACACTTTGGACCTCTGCCAATTTATAGCATCCCTGAGAGAGGAAAGAGAGCCACTAGGGAGAGAGGGCCAATGCCAGGGACCCAAGGGCACCAAGCCACAAGGCCATGGGCAGCATGCGCAGCTGAGGCTCTGAGCTCTCCCTCAGGCACAGCCCTGGGCCTGCCACTTTCAATAAACTTCTCTAAGTTTTTACTTTTTCAATTGTAAAATGGGGGTGCTTCAGTGTCTCAGAACTGCTGGGAAGCATAAATAAGACAGCAACTCTTCCTTTAGCCCAACGCCTGGCATAATGGGAGGGGCCTAATTCCTGGTACCTGTTGCTGGTGCCATTTGTGGTAAGGTTTTTTTTTTTTTTTTAAATTTAAATTATTTTAGGCCAGGTGCGGTGCCTCATGCCTGTGATCCCAGCACTTTGCCGAGGCGGGGGGAATCATTTGAGGCCAGGAGTTCGAGACTAGCCTGGCCAACATGGAGAAACCCTGTCTCTACTAAAAATACAAAAATTAGCCAGGCATGGGGGTGCACGCCTGAGATCCTAGCTACTTGGGAGGCTGAGGCAGGAGAATCCCTTGAACCTAGGAGGTGGAGGTTGCAGCGAGCAGAGAACGTGCCACTGCACTTCAGCCTGGGTGACAGAGCGAGACTGTCTAAAAAAAAAAAAAAAAATTATTTTAAAGCTGTTAAAAGAGAGGAAGGCTGTCAACTTGGCTGGGAGTTTTACCTTTTCTTGATGACTAGTACTGCCTGCCTGATAAATATGAAATGAGGACGTCTGAACCTGAGTCCTTCTCACTCTCATCTCTGTAGGACTGTGCAGGCCTCAATCCACACAGAAGCTCCAGGGACACAATTAGCAGAGGGATCCGTCCTGGCACTGCATCTTGGCTACAAGGGCTGCTCACCTGCCAGTCTGAGGAGGGCAGCCTGTCCTGATCCCAGGTCTCAGCCCATACATATGTGTGCTGGCCGAGCCTGCCTTGAAATGTAAGCTCGGGATCCAAACACACTTTCCATTTCTCCTGGGCTCTGCTGAAGAAAACTTGGCAAAAAGCCCACAATTACAACAGAGTCATGAGCACACACACGTCACATGCACACCTGAACAGAGAAGTGGAGACAAAACTCCAATTTCTGAATTTGCTTCCGGTTAACACTTTGGGACACACAGGACAATGGACACCTAGGTTTCAGGCTGCAGCACCTCTGATCCCCAGGGTCCCAGAGGAACACTCAGCCACCCTCACTTCTTTGGTGTCACGTGCCACAGCCTGTGTTAAATGCTTTGCATGCAACATTCTGCTTCGTCTTCACAAACGCCTCAAGGGGAGCCTTATTATTGCCTGTGTGGGGACGAGTCACTTGGGCTAGAGGGATCTGAAGTCCCTTGTCCAAGTTCGCACAGCTGCAAAGAGGCCGCTTGATGTCACAGGCCACACTAACCACCATGCAGCATGCTCCTCCTTCTCTGCACTCAGTTTAAGCAAACGTGTTGAATGCACGCCACTGGCAATCTAATAGCGATTGTTTACTGTGCACACAACACGGCTCAGCACTGTGCTGGGCGCGCTGGGCACCCGGTGAGGAGGAATGCTATCCCTGCCTTAATGAGCTTTGTCCGGCTTGCTCATCATTGCTCCCTTTCACTACAGGTCCTGTTTTAGTGGAATCTGCCAGGTGAAGACAGTAGGTTCACAGAATATTCCTCGAGAGGCCCAGTGGGAGCCTCTCCTAAAACACTGGCCTCCCCCAGGCTGGGGAGGGCCTGGGCCACATATCCACATCCCTTCCTCTGCTCCCACCCTTGGCAGAGTGGAAAAGTGAGAAATGAGGAAGGAGACATTAACTGGTGCGACCCTACAATGAAAGCTGTGGTTGTTTACCACAGTGCGAACAGCTCTGCCTGCCAACGCCAACCACCATCGCGTCTCCCTACAGCCGGCTCCCCCCAAGTGTTTATTTAAGCCAACACATTGCTCTGCTAATTGGATAACATTCCATGTGAAAATAGACCTTTTAAAACAACAGCAGCGGCGGCAAATAAAAACAGCTGCAACTGCAAAAGTACAAAGGCACGGCAGGCCTGGGGAAGGGAAAAATTAAAGGCACATTGCATGGGAAAAAATTAATATTCTGGCTTCTGGGCTGCAAGTCTATTCTTTGCGGTCTTCCCCTTCCGTGGTGCCCTTCCTTTCTTCCTCCAGGACCAGCCTGGTCTGGGTAAAGAGAGAGGAAGTGGCGGCTTCTAACTGGAATCCCAATGGCTATTGGTGGCCACTCAGCCAATAGGGATGAGTGCACCTGGCAGGGAGTCCGCAGTACAGCTGCCCAGGTGAAAGGCTGCTGCCTCCTCAGTGAGGCTACTCCTGAGGATTGGCAGGGTTGGAGGGCAGCATGGCAGTGTGCGCTAGTGGGGACAGCTCACCAAATGCCCACTCCTCCTCTGGGGGCTGGGAGGAGTTGATTTCATTCTGGACTTGTTCCCAAGAGACGTTCTAAGGGACAATCTCTTGGCCTTCCTCCAAAGTGTCCCTCTAATTCGAGAGTCCTTCTCCTTGGTGATGTGTCAGGGCTGGGTGAGAGATGGTGGGCATGGTAGGGAGCAGAGGCGGTACCCAGAGCCTGGTGTGGAGACACACAGAATTTAAGCAAATCAGTGAATGAAGGGAGGAGGAATCCCTGGATACAGGCTTTGGAATTAGATTTTTCCCAGCTCTGCCAAGTACCGCTATATGATCTTGAGCAAGCAGCTTTGTCCCTTTGAGCCTTGGTTTCCCCAGCCATCAAATGGCTTCCTATCACTTATCTCCTAGAGTCCCGTGAGGATTAAAACTTATATATGCAAATGTCCTGCACTGTCTCTGCCAAAGACAGGCTTCCAGAAGTTGACAGTTTTTATCAACTCAAAGATATTGCCCTTTTAGAAACTTCCAGGTTGTGTGGTCCCCTGGTTGCGTGGCACTGATAACACAACTGACAGCCGTGTACACGGTGTAGACCCAGGCCCCCCGGGAGACCACTGACTTCCTATACCACCCCCATTCTCCTTCCTCCATCAACCTCTGTCCCCTGCTTCCCTCCACACATTGGGAAGGCTCTTGAGAAATGCCAGATCATCACACCTGGAGGTTTAGATAACACCAGCACTTTCAGAGGGACTGACATTTACTGCCTGGGACATCAGGGGGTGATAGAATGTCCCAGGTTGGGAGAATATGCCAGCTCATCGATCCTGCTTCCTCTGGTCACCAGGGCCCGTGACGAGGGCAGATGGTCAGGACCCACCCCAGGTTCACCGGAGCAGCTCAGTAACAGACCAGGGTCTGGGCTTCCCATCAATTCATAGGGCTCCACGGTGGCTTCAGTGCTGGAGCTAAGCAAATGCTCAGCAAGACTGGGGAGGGAGACTGGATGCAAATCTCCCGCCTGATGCTGAGGCTGCCGCAGCTTGGGGTGGGGCAGTGCGAGTGCGGTGAATGTCACATACAAAGCCGGCACGTTCGTGGGAGCCTCTTGCTATTATCATCAGTTGCCTGGTTACTCTGAGCTCTGCCACAACAGCCTTCGAGGAGTCTCTTGCTAGGATTCTCTTTCCAGTTTGGGGGTATGTGTGCTTAACCCAGAAGAGGCTTGATGGATATCACAGAGCCCTCGAGGATATGCACAGTGGGACGTGGGTCTCATGGAGAAAGGTCAGACAACTCAGAACCCCTCAGTTCAGGGACAGTGGAGACGGCATGTGCTCAGGGCCACAGCAAAGACTGTGGTGTTGAGGGGATGCCTTAATTCTTCTATCCTCTGCCAGCAGGCAAATGGACTGATGGATGATGGGGAAAGAGCACTGTTCTGGGAGTCTAGATACCGGGGTTCAAGCCGCAGCACTGGCCCCTCCCAGAAACCATTCATTTCTCCATTCCTTTTCCAGCCTCAGCTTCTACAATGAGCTGAGCTGCCCCCTCTTTTCAACTTATCCCTCCCTTCTTTCCTCCCATCTGAGGATTGCTTGGGGTAGACCTCCTGGCTCAAGAGGCGGCCGATGCCAACGCAGGGGGCGACTATTTATCTTCATTGAGGGTGCCACAACAGGAAATGGGATCTGTGCCCTTGGCGGGGGATCCGAGTGGGTCAGGGTTGAACTGAACCCTGGGAAGGGTTTCTGAAGGAAGTCTCCTTCCCTAAGAGCTTTGACAGGGGGAGGATGCATGGGAGCTGGCCCAGAGAGGCTGGAATCATGGAGGCTCCTCTACCAGCCCTGGGTTCTCACTGAATTCCTTCTGCTGAGATAAAAAAGATCACCAGTGCTTTTGACTCCATGTATCTGGCAGTACTGCTCTCCCTCTTCAAACTCACGCCCACCCTCGAGCTAACTAGATATTTACAATATTCAGAATCCTATTCACTAATATGCAGTGTGCACGATTCTGTGGGGCAGTGGAGAGTGCTAAATGTTCCACTCAGAAGACAATAAAGTTCTCCAGAAAGACCTGGAGCCAGGGAGGGAGAAAGCAATGGCAGCTTCCCCGGGAAACAAAAAGAGCAAAGGGATCCTTGCAGGAAAGATATGCTTGTGATGGGCTCCTCCTTCCTGGAAGACCACCGCGTTCCGTGGCACAAGCCCCAGTGTGGGAGAGGGAAGAGTTGCTACAGGGATGGAGGGGCCAGAAATAGCCGCCTGACAGGGAGAAGGGCCAATCCTTGAGAGGCTGTGAGTTGAGCCTGTGCTGTCCTCGGCTGCCCTTTCTCCTCCTGGAGCCGGGAGTAAAGGCAGGCAAGGGATGGAGGCGGAGGAGCTGCCACCTCCATAAATCACTAGAGGGCTGTGCTGGGCTTCAGAATGAACATCCGCAGCCGGGCCCGGGGGTGGCAAGCACGGGCTCCCTGGGTGCTAGGTGAACTTCCTCAATGGCACGCACTGCCCCGATTACCTGGGAGTCCACCTTCTGTCCTAATAAAGCTGACGAGCAAAACTGAGCCAACAGTGACATGTCAAAGGGCTCACGGCCCGCCCTGGTTGGACCCTCCATGTCCCAAGGGCTGTGTCAACCCGGCATAAACCTCTGGGTGCTGAAAGAGGGCTTCCAGTGAGGGGCTCCAGTGCCTTTGCGCTCTGCTCTCACCAACGGCTGGAATCCCCTCCACCTCTGACAAGCTGTTCCTCAGAAAAGCAGTGAGCGTTTCCTGGAGGAGCACCCATTGGGCTTTAAAGGTTGGCATCACAAGAGGTCCAGTGGATGGGTGAGAAAAGAGGCCCAGTGGGTGGCCAAATAAGAAGGGGAAAACCCTTTCTTATTTCAGACCATCACCATTGTCATCACTGCCGCCTTCCACCTCCTCAGCACAGCCAACAGCCAGTACACAGCAGCCAGGCCCTGTTCTAAATCATTACCCCATTCAAACCTCACGATGACTCTATGAAAATATGGAAAACCCTATGACCATGTTATGAGGGGGGGAAACTGAGGTACACAGAAAGGATGTCACTTGCCCAAGGTCACATGGGAGATTCGTGGCAGCCCTGGGGTTCAAACTCAGGCAGTCTGGCTTTGAAGTTTGTGCTGTAACGACAAGCTCTCGCACTGGTCTTTGTAAGAGACATTTCTGAGGAGCAGAGAGTGAATCCCTCATTTCTCCTCCAAGCACAGCCTCCTACTGGAACTCTGATATAAGATAGATGACAACACGTCTATACCATCACTGCCCAATCCCCTCAGACACCCAGAGCTCAGTGGAATGCAGTGGAGAAAAGATGCTGTCCTGTACTCTGCTCTGTCCACAGAGCATCACATGTGGGCATGAATCCATGGACCGAGGGTGGCTCTGAAGGCAACCAGGCTGGTGGCAATGAGAAGGAAATGGTGTACCAGTATCGAGTGCCCACCACATGCCAGGACCGAGTCAGTGTCTCCCATGCATCACCTGCTGTAACCCTGGGAGGGGGGCGCGGCCATCATTCCCGTTTCACAGATGAGAAAACTGTGGCACAGGGAAGGCCAGTGTGGGTTGAGCTGCCACGGGTGGGAGCTCTGAAAGGCAGCCCTCCGCTGCTGCCCTGAGCCAATGCAGGGCACCATGTGCCTGTCCCACTGTGAGGGTGAGGGCCGTGACCTGCTGCATGCAAGGTGGGTTCCCTGCTGTCCCTGACGTGAGGCGAGGGAAAGGCTGCCAGCCAGGAGGAGAGAGGAGCAGATGTCCGGACAAATATGGCCATGTGTCAACAAAACAGGCACTTGAGCTCAAGACTCAGAGACAAAGGTGGCTAGCGAGGCTCTCTGAGGGTCCCAGTGCACCTTCTCTGCCTGTGTGTGTTCCCAGGGCCCACAAAGGCCGCAGCTGTGTCCCGGAGCTGCCACCTTTGGTTCTGCACAGCTGACCCACACCCTGGGTCTCTTGTGATGCCAGCCTGCTAAAGCCCAATGGCTGTGATTCCAGGAAATGTTCACTGTTCTTCTAAGGAACAGCTCGTCAGAGGTGGAGGGGATCCCAGCCATTAATGAGACCTCCCTGTCACTTTATTTTAGCCTTGAGGAACAGCAAGGCTGAGAGGGGACAGGTCATCTGCGGGCAGAGCTCACGGAAGGCAGCCCACTGTGACAGCTCTGCCACCACCTTCCTTCTGGATTCTGACCTGGAGCTCAGTGCCATGAGGGCAGTGGCTTTGGGTACAGCCGGGCCCTTGTTCACACAGCCTCTGCCCCACATCGGCGGCTGGGCCCAGCACCCACTGCAGGAGCAAAGCCTGGCTGTGCTGCACTGAACCAATTTGGAGATGCTGCCTTGCTTCAAAAATAAAAGGTTCTCAAGGAGCCTGGAGGGATTTCGGTACACACGCTTCCATGCAGCTGCACCTGCTGGGGCTGCCCTCACAGACAACCAGCACAAAACAGAACCCCCGGCCATGAGCAGAAGAAAGGAAGGGAAAGATGCATTCCCTTGGCTGCTTCTTGGGTGCCTCTTACTCTCCTTTCCAAGTGCTCTGCCCTGTCCGCACTGTTCTGTGTGGCATTTCCCATGCTGCCTACCCCAGGGGGCCACCTGAACTGAGGAATTTTCCGATGACTTGGAGAGGCCTGGGAAACCCATTTGTTTCCCATCCCCAGTTTATGTCCCAGGTTCCTGCATACATGAAACAGGGGGAGGGAAGGGGGACACAGAAACTGCTCCTTCCTCCGAATACAAAACCCCCAGGATCTTCTCCAAGGATGTTGTACACATTAAGCAGAATCAAAGGCAAAAAAAGAACATCTGCATGAGGAGGTGACTCTGTGTGTGTGAGAGGCCTGGCTGCCTCTCCTATAACGGGTCCTGGAAAGGGGAGGCTGGGACAGGTGGCGAAGGGAGCCATGGTCTCACCTTCGCATCCTGCTTAGTGAGGAAGTCCACAAAGCCGAAGCCTCTGTGTGTGCCTGTCCCGGTCATCTTCTTTGGCAGGCGGACTGTCTTCAACTCCCCAAAGGTGCTAGAAACAAAAGGCAAGATACAGGGGTTTAAGACTAGAGGCCTGCAAGGGAGGTCGGGAAGGCAGGACTGATTCTCACACGTAAATCCCTTTGGGTTATAAAAGACAAGTGCATGCAGGCACGCAGACGCTCGCACGTGTCAGCTCAGGGGCACGGGCGGCCTTCTCCTCCCAGGCCCGGGCCATCAGGCAGGGCAGGGAGGGAACAATCAGGCTGGAGATGTGAATGAAGAATTTTCAGTTCCTCTGCAACTAGCTAGAGACTCTCTGCCCCCATGGGGCCCCACTTCCCTGTGGGGTAACTATGCACTGGGGAGGACCCTGCCTAGTACACAAGTAGCCAGGCTCGGGTTGGGGGGCCTGGGCAGGTCAAGGGGGCGCTGCCCATGTGTGTGAGTCGGGGCTCTGGATATGGGACCAGCAGGGTTGCCTGACCTTTCCAAACTGCTCTTTGTCTGAGCTGAGCACACGGCGACCCCAGGCTGAGCCAATGGGATGGGGCCCCTTCTCCAGGACCTGGGACGTGGGACATGTGTTTCTTTAGCGCTCAAATGACACGCAGCGACTCTCTCTAAACCCTGCTTCCCCGCCCTCTGAGCTTTCATTTCGATATCTTCTAAGCCAAAGTCAGGCAAAGCTCTGGAGAAGAAAATGGCTTGGCTTCTCCTGACAGGGATCAAACTGGTAACCACAGCCTTGGACCATCCCCCCCAGTTCCCTCCTCTCCTCTCCTCCAGGTTAAACCTTTGGGAAATTGTAGGACAAAGGGATAGGGCTTTCTCAGGCCTCCTTGCCTCCCTGTCTCACTTCCTACCCCCTAATCTTTTCCTAATGTCCATTTATCAAATATATACATACAAATTGCTGCCGATAAATATTTAATGTGCACGGCATCTGAAGAGAGGTATTATTTTATTTGAAAATCTACACACACTTTCGGCAGCCTGGGCACACACACATACGCACGATGGTCTAGGATGCTTTGGGGCCAAAGACCGATCGGGTAAAAAACACAGTAAAGGCCGTAAGCTCTCGTGAAATGATATAAGCTAAATCCGAAGCGTTAACCCACAGCCCTGCCAGCATGACCAGGCATCTGCCAGCCCAATTTCTGAAGGCAGGACGGTGTGTAAATGCGGCATTATGAATCCTCAAAATGAATCTGCACGTCTCCTCGGAGCTCTCCCCAGCAGCTCTGCTCCCCCCTCCTGGTGCCTCCTCTGTGTGGGCAACGAGAAACAGCAGAGAGGCACTGGTGACAAGGCCAGCCTCCCAGGGAGGGGAAGGAGCCAGGAATGTGGGGAGTGGAGCCCGGTCAGGTTTCCCTGCTGGAGGGGAGCCGGGACTGGGGACCATAGGCTGGGCAGGTGGGGGACAAGGTGAGGTTGGAGAGCTGAGGAGTCAAGCCTGCAAACCCTGCTTCATGCTGCCACCTAAAGGCGGATGCATCCCATGACAGACACTGTCTCTCTTCCCTCCACCAAAGCCCCTCTGCCATGCTGGCTTTGAACAGGGAGGGCATGGCATGGACAAATTTTCTTGTAAGCTCATTCAGAAGAATGGTTCTTTGGGTCCAGGTCTTCAGAAGGCCACTGGGACCGCAGGGATGGCACATCCGGTGGCTAAGGGGCTGGAGCCTGCGAGCATTCAGAGCTGGTATGAGGCAACTGACAGGCACAGGGAAGACCAGGCTGGCTGCTTTCTCAACACAGCCACAGACAGCCACTGGGTGAGCTGGTTCCTCCACCCCTGCCTTGGCCTCACCTAACTGTACTAGCCCCGAGATGTCTTTCCCAACCCCTCAAGGCTGGGGTGACTGCCACCATCCACAGTGTCACCGCTCACTGTGCTCCCCGACCAGGGGTCTGTGAGGTGCATGCCTGTTTACTTCTCTGCCTTCCCTGGCCGGGGCTAGGGCTCAGCTCTGCAAGAGTCCAGGCCCCATCTATCTTGCTCATCACTGGACCTGTGGCAGTGAGCCCAGCGTCTGGCTCAGGGTAGAAGCCTGAAGGTATTTTGGAATGAATGAACAAGCAAATGGTAGCCCTGGAAGGTAGACATTACCATGGGTAAATTACACCTACCCTCAGAGAGTGGTGATGAGGGTGAAATGAAATACACATAGCACTAATGTGAACTACTGTTAGCCTTATCATTCCCATGTTACAGATGAAGAAACCGCAGCTCTGGGAGCCAGGGGTCCTTCCTCACAGGCAGCAGGGTTAGAATGTGAATCCAGGCATGTCTGACGTTATGCCTGAGCTCTCTTTCTGCTGCACAATGACTCAACCCCCCTGCATCATCTGGACGGGGACTGGCCACTTGCAAGAGCTGGGGCCTCTTTCTTCTTGAGTCTTGGTCAGGTCTGGGGTGAAGCAGGAAGACCCCACGCGGGGTGGCTAGGAATGCCTTGTGTAGACTCCCAGGGGTCCAGTGACTTCCCTAAGACCACCAGGCAAGGTGGGGGTAGACCGAGTTCCAGTTCCTTCTGCCCACACTGTGTGCAAACCCTCTACTTCTGCCCACAAGGGCTATAATCTCCTATCCCTTGATGGTCTCAATGACCTCTGCCCAGATTTCTGGTAAGCCAGACTCTGTGTGTGTGTGTGTGTATGTGTGTGTGTGTGTGTGTGTGTGTGTGTGTGTGAAGGGGAGAAGGGGTCATGGGAGGGGGGTGGTGTGAGAGAGAGAGAAAGAGAGAGAGAGAGAGAGAGAGAAAGAGAGAGAGAGAGAGAGAAGAGACTGTTGAGGTTAATTCTTCCCTCTCTGCAGCACATTGCAAGCTGTGGATGCTCTGTGCATTGTAAGCAGCTAAGGGTCCAGAGAAAGGCGAGAAAAATAATTAAAAGGTAGAGAAAAACGCCGTTGAGGAGAGGCTGCAGGAGCCATGCTTTCGTGGCCTGCAGAAGTGGCATTTGAGAGTTCAGCAGGGAAAGCCGGGACAGAAGGGCAGCCTGGATCTACCAGGAATCGTGGGCAGGGATCAGGGAGCTGGGAATCCCATCCCAGGCAGCTGAAGGGCCTTGGGGAGGTCCGGGTTGCGGTCGGGGGTTTCCAGGCAGACATCAGCTTGACAAATGAAATGCCGCCTATGAAGACTAGAAGCTTCAGAAATCCTATTATTCTTCAGGGTCAGAGAAATGGCTACGGTGAGCAGGACAAGAGAGAACTGAAGTTTAAGGAGGAGCTGAAAGATCAGGGTTAGATCTTAGAAGGAACTTCCCAATGTCTGTGGACACTTCCTGAAATGCATGGATGAGGCTTCAAGACACCATCATGGCTGCCATCATCTCTGCTACCAATGAGTGCCTGCAATATGCGGTCTTTTAAATACATCATCTCCATGCCTCTGTTTTACAGATGGGAAAACCAAGGGCCAGAGAAGAAAAGCGACTTGCCCATGTCCCACGGACCCAGGAACTCAAAATCCAGGTCTTTTTCATCTGGGCTGCTTCTCTCAGCCCAAGAACAAAGCTGGACAGTGAGTGGCTTGGTCGCTTGTATAACGGTGTGGGATCATATAAGGCCAATACTAATGATCTCAGAGAGCTATCGAAAGAGAATTAAAAAGAAAAAAAAAAGGTTGGGGGAGAAGAAATCAATGAAGTACCTTTAGCTCCTTGGAGATAAGCGATATATAAATACCAGCCATTATTAAGGTTCTTATCTGACAGCAAGGTCTACGAAGCTGTTTTTAAGAGCAGCTTTTGAAGGAAGTTGTGCGTGAACCTTTGTCTCCTGGGAGCTTAGGCCACTGTCGGGGTGAAGCCGCGCAGGGCCACCAGGGACTGGGGAGGAAGAAAATCACGGAGCACCCAGGAACTCCTCCCTGAGACCAACTCTGCCGCTCGGGGAAGGAGACGCACACCATACTCCCCACTGTGCAGATAATAGAAACCACAAAGTAGCAATTACTGTATCAGAAGCTGTGAATAAAGAGGACATACCGGGCTTTTAAACACAGCCCTCCTTCCCTCCCCCACCACGCTCACACTTCGGTAACAAACTCACACCTTACTTTTCCAATTATTTCATTCACCCTGGGTTCACCAATTACTCCCCCACCCTGCAGCCCCACCCCCTCTGCCATGCCAGGCACATGATTGGTGGTGGGTTTGTGGGTTTTCCACAAATGGAGTTTGTTGTCACGTTTCTAATTTCTTTTGAGGAGTGTTGGGAGGGTGAAGGGGAGAGAAGGGAAGAGCGGGGAGGAGGTGGGACGGGGCTCCGAGGTGTTGCGTGAGGCAAGCCAATTATGCCCAGCACTCAGAAACAAGTCGGGGGATGTAAATCGTGTTTGCACACAGGCCTGAAGGCAGACACAATACGTACGTGTGTGTGTGTGTGTGTGTGGCCAGCGTGCGGGTGGGTGGGGATTTCCTCCCTCCATGCAAACTGTGTGCCCCCTGACTGGTCTTGCCCCAGCCTTGGCCAGCAGCTGCTACCAAAAAGGGATGAATCATCTTGGGTCTCTTTCTCCCTCCCTGATTGAAGCGACAGGCTCAGGGAGAAAGAAGTGAGAGGAAGGGTGGAGCAGAGGAAGCGAGAACCCTCCAGAGATGTGGAACTGGACAGTTTTGCAGCTGTGCTGGTACCTGGAGCCTGGGTAGGCTGGGAGTCCGGCTTAACCCCACAGCCTGCATGCTGGCACCAAGTAGGGGTCAAGCCTAGGGCCCTCTGCTTCCAGGACGTAAGTCCCCCTCACTATTTGGATCTGCTGGAAGAACCAAAATCCCAGCAGAAGTGCTGAGTCATTGGGGGAGTTTGCTGGCATAACTTCTCCCCACCTGCGCCCAAGGCATTGTTGAGAAAAAAAAGTCTGCCACCACCCACGAGACCCTGAGTCAGAACAACGGTGTGATCCGAACAAGATGAAGGGGTGGTTTCATGATAAGAATAAACTGCAGGTTGCTTGTGCTCCACCTAGAGGTAAGAAAAAATAGCTAAATCTCTTGGCATTAAAAAGCCTTTCAAATATGCCACCCCCACCAATTTTCTAACACACATGACGCACATACACGCACATCTGTCCATTCACTGGGTACCTCCTCAGCGCTTACGTGCCCTGCAGCATGTTAGCACCTGCTGGACATGAACTCATAAGGCCCATGTGAGCTGAGTGATGTCAATACCATTTCCTAGATGGAGAAAACTGAGGCTCAAAGAAGGAACATGATTTCTCCAAGGTCTCGGTGAGCCCTTACCTTACTACAAGGGGTGAAGTGACTTGCCCATGGTTCCTTGGGCAGCATCAGGCTGAGCTAGGCTCAAAGCGGGCGGTGTGCCCCACAGGTCTATGCTTTGCTAAGAGCTCACACGATTGGTCCACCTATCCACAAGCAGTCAAAGATGATGCAGAGCACAGGGAGGGAGTCACCAGCAGGTCAAGCATTAACCTTGTTCTCAGGGTGCCCTCACCTTGACTGGGGGCGACTGCATGGGAAGCCTCTTAGCTGGGAAGCAGGCAGTGAGCTCCCTCCCCTCTTCCTCAGAGGCACAAGAAGACTCTGGGATAAAGTCACTTATCTCAACTGATAAAGGTCTAGAGCTGAGGATGCCTGATCTTTGCTTACTGCTCCCCTGGCCCCATCCTAAAGAAGGGCCCCACCAGTGAACTTATGAACCCATGGAACCATTCCCATTGAACAACAAATATGGTAAGATGGCAGCTGTCTTGCACCGTGTCCTGTCTCACATTCCCCTTCCCTTACAGAGTTCCCACGTGGCCAAGGGCCCCAGTTGTGGCAAGCTGGAGAGATAGACCAACTGCACAGCTAGGGGCAAACCTATCCCTTCGTCTATAATGGGAAATTTCTGTAGCGGAGGGAGGCTTGGGAACAGAACTATCATCTAAAATTCTCACTTTTCCTGAGATGTATACAAACTAAAGCCTTTGGTGAGGGCTGGTCTCAAGCCTGCCTCATCCAACTCTTTAACAGAGGCTAATCCAATCAATCTGGTGGGTTTCAATGGGTACTAGTGCCCTGAGTTTCACAAGTATGTGCTAGTCATCAGCACTCCCACAGTGGGTTTCAATGGCTATACTGTCTCAAGTTTCATGAATATCTGTTAGTCCTCACCATTCCCACAGTGGGTTTCCATGGCCACTAGTGCCTTGAGTTTTGTGTGTTATGTGCCAGTCATCATCTCTTCCAAATTGCTTAATTAGAATAATTTCTGAGTTCCTTACTTGGGACTCAAGGCTGTGCCTGATCAGACTTACTTTTCTTCCTCTCCAATCTTATCTCATGTCCTGTACCCCCTCATTTACTATGAAGAATCCACACTGGCTTTCCCCATTCCCTGAACCCACCAAAACGTATGCTTACCTCAGGGCCTTTGCACTTGCGTTTTGCATCACCTGGAACCCTGCTTGCCTAGTTGTTTTCACAATTGACTCTTTCTTGCCATTCAATTTTCAGCTGAAATGGCACCTCCTCAAAGAGGCCTTCTGTGACCACTCTATCTAACATTGCCTCCTTTGCACACCAGCCCCCGCCTGTCACATCTGAGCACTGTCTGAAATGGCTCGTTTACTTATTTATCTCTCCTCTCATTTTGCTAGAGACTGAAAGTGGACTCTAAGATGTCAGGGGTCTTATACTCTGTTGTGTCTATAGAACCTGAGACTGTGTCTAGCGCTCAGAAAACATTGTATCCATTCATTTAATCATGGATTCGTCATCTACTGACCTCTCCCTAAGTGCCAGGTCCCCATACTTCACATGCATTATCTCATATAACTATATGCTCTTGTGGAGGTATAGTCACACTTGGGGGCAGCATATTCAGTCTTTCCGTCCCACAGGATGATGCTCTTTTATGTAGTGCAACCATATGCTATTACAAGGAGCGTTTGGTCCTCAAGAATCAACACTCTTTCCAAAGTATTCATGTTTATTCCTTCCAGGCAATAAATAATCACAGCAAGAAAAAAAAACAGGGGGCGGGCTAGCTAGATCATTTACCAAAGGAATACTGTCTGGATAACGATGTTCAAATCATGTGCTGCTTGGTGGGAAAGAGAAGACACTGGCTCCTCCACAGGCAACCCTGGCTAAGATGCAGACACAAACAAGGAGTCTCAGCATGTTTTGCCCTGCACTGAGATGCTTTCTCTCCCGCAGAATGTTATGTTGACGAGTGTGTACAAAGTGCAGGGTCAAGCCTGCTCTGACAAGGGGCAATGGCTTTGGAAGTCATTTAATGGAGGCAAATTTAGGTGTGGAGTTTCTTCCTCTTCTGTTCTTGCTCTCTCTTCTTAGAGAGTGCCTTTGAGACTGAATTTCTCCAGTTACTGCTCATTATGGTGAGAGCCAGGTGTAGAAAGATTACCTTATCACCATCAACACAATATTCCCTTTCATTTTTGCCTCCTGGAGGCTGAAAAATGGCCTAGTTTCCAAGAAAGTGAAAAAAAGAGGTGTGGAGGACGGCATTTAGCTTTTCTCAATAGCCTTTCATTGGGATCCTTTCCAGGCAAGCGTGAGCCTCTTGTTTTCTAGATAAGAAATCCCAAGGATGAGCACTTAAATGGTATTTCTAAATCAGAGTCAGGGCCTGCGTTTCAGATGGAACCCATGGACCCTCCTGGAGGCTTTGGATGGGGGCGGATTTGGCACTGGAAAAAGTAGGCTCCTGGCCTGGCTCTGCCCCTCACCAACTGGGTGAACCTAGGCAAATCATTTCCAGTCTGGACTGATCCCTGGACTGGTAGCATCAACATCACCTGGGAGCTTGTCAAAAATGCAATGTTCTGCCCACCTCTTGTCTTTCTGGATCAGAAGCTCTGGGGCTGCACCAAGCCCTCCAGGTGAGTGTGGGCCTGCTCAGGGTTGAGGCCCACTGCCCCACTGGAAGGGACAGGGGCCACTCGGCCCTAATCTAGACAGTCAGGTGGACATCTGGGTCCGGGACTAGCAGATCTTCCCCTTCTTCCAAAGAAGCTAGTGATCCAGATTCTTTTAAGAAATGAGATTTTAAAATATTGGTAACAAAGTCAAGACACTGTGTTGCCAAAAACAACAGAAGGAGTCTGTGGGCTGCCTTGGGTACCACGTTCTACATTTGAGCTCCATTCTGATTTTGGTTTCAAGAGATCATAAGGGCTGGTCTACTTCCCAAAATGAGGAATCCTCTTACCTCTTTATGACCTGGGGTTAGGGCTTGGGACAAGCAACAGGGCCTTTCTGACCTCTCCTTTGGCCCCTGCAGCCTACCATCCCTCTCAGTTGTGTTCACATAATGTAGCCTCTGCAGGATTCTAAGCTCTTTGGGGACAGAGAGGGTCTTGCCATGGCAATTTGCTGCACAGCATCTACCTCAGATGTGAACACATTTGTGGCTACACTTAATGAATGAATCATCCCTCACCAATCTCCAGCACTCAAACCACAATGTGAAGCTTGATAGGAATTTTCATGGGACTCGTCATTCAGATACTATGGATCCTGCAATCACCAGGCAAATATTTCCCAAGCATATCCTGTGTGCAGGCACCAAACTCTGGACTGGGAAAGAACAGTGGACCTGATGTGCTCTGGCCTCCAGGGGGCGCGGATTTTAAGCCAGTGGTTTTCAGAACCCTCCAGCCCAGGGTTGGTGCATATTCTCAGCAAGTTTTCAGCATGCATCCCCAATATATGTACAGTTTAAAACTGATAAATGGTATGTGCATGTACTGCTACTTCATTCTCTATGTAGATCTTTAAATAAAAATTAGGAAATTTAAGGCCAGCTATGGGGACTCATGCCTGTAATCCTAGCACTTAGGGAGCCTGAGGTGGGTGAGTAACTTGGGGTTAGGAGTACTAGACTACCCTGGTCAACATGGTGAAGCCCCATTTCTACTAAAAACACAAAACAAAAATTAGCCAGGTGTGGTGGCGCGCACCTGTAAACAGCCCAGCTAGTGGGGAGGCTGAGGCAGGAGAATTGCTTGAACCTGGAGACAGAGGTTGCAGTGAGCCGAGATTGCACCACTGCACTCTAGCCTGGTCGAGAGTGAGACTCTGTCTCAATAAATAAATACACAAATAGGAAATTTAGAAGGACGAAATAAAACCTAAGTAGAAATGGACATTCTAGTATTTTTTCTCCTGCTCCATCACAGGCACCTTCTGTAGTCACACCCTTTATTTGAGAGCACACAATAGGCCAGGCATTGTGCTAAATACAGTCCATCTGTTACTCTTATGCATCCTCAGTAACCCTGTGAGGCAGCTGTGTGCCCATTTTACATACAGGAAAAATGAGTCTCTGGCTGCTTAAGGTATTTATCAAAATGTACAAAGCGATTAGATGGTGAGCCAGGTCTCACACCAAGGCCTGATGAAACCCCAAAGCCTATGCTCTCCTCACCTGTCGCCTCCCAGTAGACAGGGTAGATCTGTGCATGGAGTTTAGAAGCAATTGAAGGGGGAACACTGTCTGCTGAACCTGAATAGTCCTCGGGCAGAGAATTTCATAAAAATAGAGTTTTAAAAATCAGAGATAACTTTCTAAAAACAGTGTTTCTTGAACTTGTCCTGAAAGATATTAGTAGGTATTCTGTGTGTAAAGTCTTCTGGGATTTGGTAAGTTTGGAAGACATCTGTTTAAACAGAGTTCAGCAAGCTTTTCTGCTGCAGACCTTGTCAGTGCCTTTAATATGTTAGGTACATGGAGGATTTCTCTGAGAAAGAAAAAGACATAGTGTTTCTCAAATTCCCAAACAAGGAAAGCTATTAGCGTCTCTCAGGACACTGGTGTTCCACAGTACACAGCTGGGAGGTATGATGTGGGAGAGGAAAAGAGGGCAGTCATTTCAGAAGGGCTGAGCATACACATTAAGGCACAAGGCCTTGGTCTTTAACTAACATTCAGGTAACACTTCTAACTTACCAGAGACTGTAGACAGTAGGGAGCTTCTGCAGAGGAAGTCTAGCTCTGACAGCGAGTGGCCAAGTCACAGTAACAAGCATCACCAAAAGAACCTAATTATGGGGCCAGACTTTGGTTCAGATCCCAGCCCGGCACCTGCCACCACCTTTCTGAGGCTCAGTTTTGTCATCTATAAAATGGGCTCCAACCAACACACAATATTGTTGGTTCCTGGCATATGTCAGGAACTGAAGAAATGGGAGCTGTTGTGAGTAATGCACTTGTCTGTGAAAAGGATCTGTATTGGTGCCAAGCAGGTGACCCTTCCTAAGCCCTTACGGTGTTTTGGTGTTCAAAGCGAGGAGCTGGCTGAGTGAGTCCAACCCTTCCTAGTGAACATCAGGAGTTCCCAGCAAAGAGCTAAGATGGCAAAGGGGCCTAAGCAGAAGAGGCCAGATGTGATTCTGTGATTCATGGAGCTCTGACAGAGCAGCAGATCTCCCTCTTATCCACATGTCCTACTAGCTTTACAACATAATCAGAAGAAATTGTCCCCCAGAAGGTATCTCTCAGCCAGACCCAGGTACCTCTGCCATCCCTTGGGCGGAGCAAGCCCTTGGGACAGCTGTGCACGCTCCTCCTCTCAGGAGAGGATGGAGGCATGATTTCTGGCCTGCGGTACTGCATTCTGGTCAGTTCCACCCCTCTGCCTGAATGAAACACAGTGGACACTCTCCCCTACTTTCTCTCCCTCTCATCTTCAGCTGCCTCAAGTACAGCTAATCCCATTACAAGAAAATAAAGTGGATAATTCAGGCTAATGAAATCGTTACTAAAATGTGGTCAGCCAGAGGTGGACATTCAGAACCAATTTAACACCCTTGGTGTCGTCATCCTCAGTACAAGAAATGTCTGAAAAGAGGAAGGACAAAAATTAAAGAGGATAAACAAAAACAAAAACAGAAAAAACCCAGCCGCTCGCTTGTTAGCTTTAGAATGGTTCAAGAATTAATCAGCTGCATATCTTGCTTTTTGCTATTATCTCCATCAGGCCTGATATCTCCACGGTAACTCCAGAAACTCCAAGAGGAGATGGAGAGAACCCAGGAAGTCACTAGCTGTGGTGAACATTGTGCATAACTTGATACCCTTTGTTTTGTCCATTTCTGCTGCCACTCTAATAAAAGCCACTAAGGGTGAACTACTGGGCCCCCAGGGCTGCTCCACGTCAACACCAAATCTAGAAACCTCTGGTACTGGATTTAACTAGCCCTGAGGTTGCTATGAAGATGAAGTCTCAGGATCCTGGAAGGCTGAGGGTGGAAACCAAGTTAGTGACGAGGCAGGAGGAGAAGATGGGGTGAGCTCCCTTGTAAAACAGAGCAGGGAGCCCGACCTACTGTTTCAGAGTGAGCAGGCGATGGCAAGCAGGGAGACACACTGTGTCGCTGGCTCACCCCTACTCCTGCCGCCTGCTGCCAGCTGCCAGCCACGCCTCCTGAAAAGGCTGGATTCAGGGTGGCCGCTCAACTTCTCAGCACCTGCTATCTCCACACTGTGCCCACTCCTTCCCCTGCCACGACTCCTACCTACGCTGATTTGGCTCAGATCCATTTCAGTGCTCAGAACCCTAATGTGGTCTGCAGAGCATGAATACAGATGGCCTTGGGTTGCCTTGCACCAGCCCTGCACTGTGCTGCTCTCCCAGTCTGTTTTGACTCCTCGAGCTAAGGCAAGAATCTTCCAATGACCTGGATTCTCCTGCCTAGGGAACGAGGAGAGCAGGTGATGAGAATAAGGGGGCTGTCAATGGAAAAGTAGAGCAACAAATACAGGAAGAACTTCCACTGAGCTTTGTAGGGTTTGTATCTTACAAATACAGGAAGAACTTCCACTGAGCTTGCAGGGTTCTGTAGGTAGAAAGTTCCCGTCCCTAGGAAATTAGAAAACTCTCCACGTATTGTCTCCGCAGTAACAGCACCAAGCAGCAGCGCATAGTCACCAACACCAGCTCCTGCTTACTGGTCAAGAGGAAGATATCTCAGAGAGATTTGAGATTCGCGACATAGCCGTTTGGGACTATCAGGGTGCTGACCTCCCTGAGAAGTACAAGGTGACACACCTCAACATCCACATCTACATGGTTTCCTGAGGGCATCTCTATGACAGGGGCCCTCCAATGGCAGCAGGAGGCCCCTGCATATGGTTCAGGGAACCAGAGTCCTCTTGAGGGGCACAAATGGAATGTGAGGCAATGCCACCATTTAGGGACCAGCACAGAGACTTAGGGAACAAGGAGCTTACAGCAAAGCAAGTCACATGCTGTTAAGGCCACATGACTACTACAGCCTGCACAAGGAGATGTTGTCACCCACCCCTCAAGACTCCAGAGAAGCCAAAATAAAGAAAAGAGCCCCTGGCAAACAAAATGATGCCTGAAACCCACATACTAAGCTTCTGCCTGTCACCTATGGGAAAGCCCTTGGCCCTGCCCCATGGCCCACCCACTGAAAGCCTATTTACTTTTGTTTTACAAACAAACTTGTTTATTTAATTTCTCATCCCAGAGGAGCTGAAAAGGGCACTGGGATTAATACTGGCAGGTTCCCAAAAGGCTTCGAGAAGTGACAACTAGCAGCCATGAATTAGACCAGGGATACACACATTTTTTCTATAAAGAGTCAGACAGTCAATAATTTTAGCTTTGCGACTACTCTACTCTGCCCTGTAGCGCAAAAGCGGCCCCAGATGATATGTAAATGAGTGGGTGTGGCTGCATGCCAATGAAACTTTATTTATAAAAACGACGACGGGGACGTGGACTTTAGTTTTTTGACCCCTTGGTTACACAAAAAGTATCAAAACATCATATTAGAACCACTGAGAAAGCACAGCAGCCTAGGGCTATTTAGGACAGGGGCAAACAGCAGACACACCTCAACAGATCTGACCATGTCCCCAGACTGTGGCCTGGGCTCAGGATTCCTTGCACTGGTTAGAAAAGGCACTGTGTATTTTAGGAAGATTTCCACTGAATGGTCAGCATTTTCAGAGGGTTGATACTTAAAGGTATAAGGTGGCAAAGTCACTTACTGGGGAAACCCCTCATTTTTCAGTGATGGGAGAAATTGAGATGCATTGTGCGGGTGATGAGCTGAATCACACGTGTCTGGACTAAGTGGGGAGTGCTATGCACCAGAGAGCCAAGAGCCAGACATCTCACCATCACCCTGGAGATCTGCTTAGCACAGAGACAAACAGATGAGCCTAGAAACCCAGTCACTGCCCTGATAAACTTAAGCAACAGAGAACAGCAGCAAGGTGGAGGGTGTCACCTCAAAGGCGCTCTGACCCAGAACACTTGTCTGCACACGACTAACATTTGCTGTCACCCTGCTTCATTTGTCCCCTCGATGTTACGGGACTTTGCATTCTACTGTGCATTTTTTCCCCTCTATTTGTTTATGGTTGCTCTTCCTTGCTGGACTACTGAATGGCCGGCACCCAGAACAGTTCCGACAGCACGTGGCACGCAGTAGCTGCCCAGTAAAAAGTGTCTGTGGTGTGCTGATGGATGGAGTTATTAACGGATGCTTGTCTTTTCGTGGCTTTTCTGATTTCTGGCCCCTCTCATGATCGGACTCTCAGTACCTAAAATAAGAAACGGTGAGTGGGAGGAAGCGGCACTTGCCGAGCAGCTGCCGTGGCCATGCCCAACGCTCTACACGCGCTGCCTCCCTTCAGGCCCACAGCCGACCCGCTGGGCGGCAGGCCTCCCACGACGCATGTGAGACCTCGAGGGGAGGTCTTATCTCAGGTCACAGGACTTGGGTCTGGGTCTGTCTGACTGTGGATTTGCTGTGGCACACTGTGTCCCACTCTGGGGACAGTAACCAACTTCAGCCCTTGAACTCAGCTCTTACGTTCTAGCTGGAGCCTGCCAGCCACTGGGAAATGATGGCACAAGTGGAAAAAGAGGTTGAGGAGATGATGATGGAATGGGAGGACGGCTTCTGAAGAGCTTGCATTCTAGAGGCTTCTGACACCTGCCATGAGGAGGAACACTCCAGAACCCCCATGATGTTAGAAAGCCCAGTTCAGATGCTACCCATCCCCTTGGCAAAAGGCCCAAGCATCCAAATGGCCCTGCTCAACGGCTGGAAAGAGGGAGCGGGCATGGTCACTGAGTCTCCCTGGGAAGTCCTAGACTAAGAGGTCACAGCCGTGAGGAGACCACTTTTCCAGACCAGCGGGGTACAGATTGGGGTGTACTTCAGGTAACTGAGTAGCTTCAACATCTGAGCTTCTCAAGAAAGCCAGGTCTACTGTCAACCAGGAGATGACAGCCAAGACGCCTCTGCAGAGAAGATGCAAGCGGCAAAGCCACGGTGCGGCCGTTGGACAGAAAGTGTTGGAGGCCTCCCAGGGACGTGTCAGGGGACAGAGAGCACAGGAGCCAGTGATTCATGCCGCAGAGCCTGCCAGCGCTCATGGGGAGGAGAGCAACTCACCCTGCTTGGACAAACATTTTTAAAAGTCTGAGAAATAAAACAACAATAAAACACCCCAAGCTCAGGATGACTGGTGAATTTTAAGACGCAGGGAAGGGTTGAAATGAATCTGCAAGGCGGACCATTTGTTTGAGGCCAAATAAACCAACAAATAACTCGATTCAATTACAAAAGTTTAGAATTGGATGGTCAGTCAGAAGCTGAGAGCCCAAGAGGTCTAATCTGGTCTATGCGTGCCCTGGAGTCCAGGACCAAGAGGAATGGACTCTGGAAGGCTGATTCCTGGTGGCAATAGGAAAAGGCAGAACATGTGAGTCAGAGCACGCAAATGTGACAGCCCAAGTGGGGACCACCCTTGGACTTCTTGGTGTATGTAGGTGGGACGCTCTTTTCTTGATAAGAAACCCAATTAGGATCAGATAGGATTTGGGGTGTAGCAAAACCAAGGAGCCTGAAGCAGAAGTGAAGAGAAAGAAGAGAAAAATCAATGGCCAGGAGGCCCCTTGCAATAGCCACTGTTTATCTCACAAGTGCATTAAAGAGCATCATTTGCAAAGTTTGCACAGAGGGAAAAGTCAATGATTGCGTCTCTGGCGATGCACAAAGCCCAGGATGTGCTTTATCTCCCGGCTGCCTCTGTGCACGCACAGGAGAGGGGCCGTTTGTGTGAATCTCGGCCGCGCCTCTCCCGTCCTCACTTCCTCCTCCTCTATTCCATTTGGAAGATGCAGAAGTGTGGCCACAGCGTTTTCACAGCGACTATTCCAGCAGGCCTGTGGTGACGTGTGCCTCGGGCTGGGTGTGGGGTGGGGAATTATTGTTAGAGGAAAAATAATCAAAGGTTTTCACACCCTCATGGGGCAAGGTGGGAGATAATGAAAACCAGACTAGGATTCTCTGGCTGGATTCAAGTCCCCATTAAACAGAAATTCTGTCTGGATCAGATGTTTCTATACCTGGGTGGGGGGTTGCTCCAGTAACTGCTGGGTAGAATCTGTAACTCATGCTAGGCGTGGCCCCCACCCACACTGGGAAGAAGGGAAGTCTAGAGCTGGGAGGTGGGGGTCACCAGTGTGAGCCTGGGAGTCCAGCTGCCTCCGGTGCTTATGAGCCTCTCTCCTCCACTTGGTCTTGGCTTGTCCATATGTGAAATGGGGACACTGGTCTCCATGCTCAACAGAGTTGTGTTAAGGCTTAAAAGAGATAATAAATCTAGGGCAATGAACACAAAGCTGGGCCCATAGTGAGTATTCAGGAAGAAGTAAAATGGGGCTGGGCATGGTGGCTTATGCTTGCAATCCCAGCATTTTGGGAGGCTGAGGTGGGAGGATCATTTGGGCTCAGGAGTTCAAGACCAGCCTGGGCAACACGGTGAAACCCCATCTATACCAAAAATATAAAAATTAGCTGGGCGTGTTGGTGTGCGCCTGTGTTCCCAGATACTGGAGGGGCTAAGGTAGGAGGAATGCTTGAGCCCAGGAGGTTAAAGCTACAGTGAGCTGAGATCCCACTTTATACATGAGGAAAGGGAAGGTGCTTGCCCTTGCCTACATGCAAAATGTCAAGCCACAGAGATGGCACTTGGAGCCCACAGACCAAGGCCCCATGCCCTAGCGGGCTGCCCCTGCAGCCACAAGGATGCTTGGCCTGTCTCACTCTCCCCAAATCAAAACAGGGAAGCTTCTCTAGGATCTGGAGGTGATTTTACTTGAAACAAGGTTTCCTTTGGGGAGAGGCCCTCCTCTGATACACCAGTGACCACTGGTGACTGTGAACCACAAAGACCCACAGGTTGGAACTGTGCCGTCCCAGGAACTTTTACTGACAGTACATTGGGGTGGGGCTCGTTACCGTAGAAGAAGCATTACCTGCTTACCAAGTATCTATGGCTCCCACTCCCCCTCCCAGACCCTAATGGGAGGTGGAGTTAGGGGGAGCCCTGTGGCCAGGTCCGGCTTGTGAGGTGTAAGCAGAGGCCTGAGTGTGGTGCTGCAGCTGTCTCCTCCCCAACCATGGTGAAACGTGGGGGCCTGAGTGACTATGTGGAGCAGAACCTCCTGGACGTGTCCATATGCTGTAGCTAGGGTAAGCTACTAAGGTTTGAGGCTAAGTTGTTACTGCAATGTGTCTAGTCCATCCTGACTAAAACAGCCCTCAAAAAGGAAGAGCTGAAGGGAGGATCAAGACGGCTACAAGCAGGCAGCAACGAAAGCAAGAGAAATGCAAAAGGACAGTAGCTCCAAGAACAGCAGCCCCAGGATGAGAGCTCATGTAGACTGGTCTTCAGAATCCAAGTTGGGCTTGGTTCCTCACTCAGTTACAAATCACCTACTATGTGCAGGCACCTACTACGTTCAGAACAGATGGGAGAGTGAGCCCAGCTCCTGCTCTCTAATGTCCCTCAGCACTGGGATAGCAATTCCCATTTTAAATGATACAGAGGAAAAAAAAGGAAAAAAATGACTGGTTCTTTTAGACAAGGACTCAATAAACCAGGGCCTACCGGCCAAATCTGGTCTACTAAATATTTGGGGGTAAATATAATTTTACTAGAACACAGCTATGCTTATTCTCTTACGTCTCGTCTACGGCTGCTTTCAAGCTACGGCAGAGGTGAAGATCTTGAGACAGAAATCACATGGCCCATAAAGCTAGGATATTTACTCTCTGGCCCTTTACAGAAACTTCGACGACCCTTGTTCTCAACTGATCTCTTCCCCATCCACACTTCACTCCTTCCTTAGGCATCATACTACCACTGTATCCCCAGCCCAGGGCCCCTCTCTGCCACTATGTGCTCATCATGTCACCCTAAGCACCAGGTGTCTTGACCTCCTCACTCCCTGAGTTATTTGTTTTCCTTCATCAGGCACTTACAGGGGGCACTTAGCAGAAGCAGTGAGAAAATCAAGTCAACTGGTAATTAGGGAGGTTAGCACAAAGCCTCATTAGGCCTCTCTACCTCTGCCTCCCCATGTGTCATTTATCTGAAGGGGCCTTAATGACGGATAAGTTTTCAGGGATCCTGCCACTGCAGACAGCTGAACCTGGCATTGGCCATCGCAGCCCCAATACTGGCTCTTTTGTGCAAGTGACTAGGAGAAGGGACAAGCTACCTTAACACTCTGCCCTGAGAGTGGCAAGACATGGGGCCCAGAAGGAAGAGGGTACATCCATTCTCCCTGACACACACATACATACACTCACCATCACTCAGCAAACGTCCCATAGCACGGGGATGGCAGGAGAGCCGCACAAGCTCACCTATGCGGAGGCACATTAGAAAACTGCTCCCTAAACTGGACCACAGCCAAGGCATGCGACTGAGTGAAAAGAAAAAAAGCCAGGAGCCAAAGAATTGAAAAAGAAAAGGCGGGTGAGAGGGTGAGATTGGGGGAGGAGACGCACGTATGTGTCTATGCATGTGTATCTGTTGTGAGTCCACACATGCGAGTGAGTGGCCCACAGAGAAATAGTTCTGGAGTGACTGCAGGGGCTGCCTGTGGAAGGCAGAACTAAGAACTAGACCATGTGTCCCCTCTCCGCCGTCTTGCAGTGTGGCTGCAGCTGTGGTGGATGGTCCTGTGAGCACTTGGCTTCCTCGTCCCTGCCAGTATTCTGGCCCTCCTGGCTACCCATCCTGCCCTGGGAGTTTGCTCAATCCATGGGGAAGGAAAGTGAAAGCCTGGGGCAGTGCTCTGTGGGGTCCACCAGGGCACAGGACACCAGTGGGCAATTCTGGACCACATTCTGTACATTTCTTGCATGTTACGTTCATTGCAGTGGCTGCAATGACACACTTATGTATGGACCTGTCCCTTGCCTGTCCTGCTGTCCCAGCTCCCTGGGGTCATCTGTACCTAAGGTCTTCTGGTTTGGAGAGAACAAACAAGACAGACGTTTAGCATTTTTCTGTACTCTTTTCTGTAAAAATGATCATACATACATTTTATATATATGTGGATTTTTCTTTTTTTAAGGGGAAAAAGAAAACCCACTGACACCTCAAACACTGGCCCCACCCACCATGGCTGGATGGCTTGCCCATTCCTTCCTCCTAAGAGCTTAGTGCATAGAAAACACTCTTCTGCCTTGATCCCCCTATCCATAATGCCCAGGAGAATCACTTGCTTCCCTTCCTCCCCAGGCTGCCGGGGAGCTTGGGCTCCATCCAGCATTCCATTGCAGGAACCCTCCTTAGCCTAAGTCTCCTGGCACAAATACTGCCCTCCTCCACCCCAGCTTGTACACGGCTCCATTTGCCCTTTTCCCAGATGCCCAACGGAGGGCAGTACTATGACTCCTGGTGGGCAGGTGGAGGGTGAGCAGAGAGGGGCTGAGGCATTTCCTCCTGGTGTCTTCTTGCTTAGAAGCCCCTTCTCTGACAGCAGCTCTGCCCTCCAAAATGACAGTTTCACAGGCAGCCCTTCCTCTGTGCTCAGTGGTGGTTCTGACTGTCTCCCCCAAGCCTGTCACTCTGGTCCCAGGCAGGGGTGGTGATGAAGGCCACCAGATAAAATAAAGAAGGCCCACTTAAGTATAAATTCCAGAAAAAGAACCAATACGTATTGCATGTACATCTAAGTACTGTATGCGACATACTTATACCAAAAAAAACTTTAAAAAATTTTATCTAAAATTCAAATTAAATGGGAAATCCTGTCTTTTTATCTGCTCTGACACCCCCTGAGGTGACAGATTCTGTTTGCTGTGGTTGGTCTCTGGGCACGCTGTGGCATCCCCTACCCCTCACTGGTTCCTCATAGGTTCCACGATCCTACCCGCATCTGTAAAGATCCATTCGGTAAGTACTGAACACAGCGACATGAATTCTGTTTCTAGCTGAGATCCTGACAGGTACGACAGCTCTTGTTCTGTGAGCCTTGTCGTAAACATTTTTCTGCATCAGGGTCATCTTTCAAGTGGCTTCAGTTTCAGGGGAACAGGGTGATGTCACAGCTGTGAACGGCGAGACTCTGGGCTACAGCCCTACTTACTCAGGGCTGGGACACCTGACACTCCCCCTGCCTTGGCCTCTGCAAGCCTCAGGTCAAAGACACCTTTCCAAGGAAACCTTCCCGGCCCACCGAGCTACACTCCCAGGCTCCCTCAACCCCATCGCCCTGTAACAAGCCTGCGTCGCGTGACCACTCTCTGACGCCTCTGATTTACTGTCCCATTTCCCCACCTGTATATCAGCTCCATGACTGCAGGGGTCTCACTGGTCTTGGCCAACAACACATCTCCCACGGCCTTCTCATGTGCTCAATAATTCAAGAAATGAATAAATGAGGGCAAACACCAGGAACGTAGAAAGAAAGAGCCTCTGCCTTGCCCCCTTCCTAAAAACACTGCTGTCATCAAATGTCCCTTAGTTTGCAAACGCTGGTGAGTTCTGGGCTGTGAACATCAGTACCCACATCACATTCTGAACACCATCATCCCCTCAATTTGCTTCCTTATACACGCAAGGCTTGCCTCAACTGGGGCACTGCTCTAATAGGTCTGAGGAGGCAGGAGGGAGTTCTGGAACACGCACTGTCTTGGATTCCCCACCCAGCTCCGATAATGACTTTTCTCGAGCGAGTTTCTTGGTAGCTGCAGCTGCAGAACCACAGACAGGTACAGTTGCCATGATACGGCCGTTGTAGTAATTTAGCCTCAGAGCTCTGGCTCCCCTGGAATAATTTAACGATCTGTCATGGGAAGGGAAGAAGGAGGACAAGTGTCGTGTGGCTTGGTGTCTCTACCTCCAAAAAATAATCTAAGTTCCCACAGCCAGAGGAGGCCCACGGCTGGGGAGATGGAAGAGTGAAAACAGTTTTTCCAGGACCCAGGTGGGAATGCCTGACTTCTCTGCTTTTGGGGGAGGAACCAAGTGAATTAGAAAAACGGCAGGGACGTCTACACCAAATGGTGTCTTCCTCTGGCCACCAGTTACCTCCCTTTTGCATCCAGAGCCTAGAGTATCTTTCTTTAAAGTGACAGATTATATTAATAAAAACCCTGGCCTGGCAGCCTCCCTCTTTCCCTCAAGGGCCCATTGCATGGAAGACGAAACTATGGCCGGGACAGGAAGGCAAAATTTGCTGCCTTCTCTGCTAACTAATGGTTTGGAGGATGGGTGTGAACAACTGGCCTGGCTCCCTGACTTGAGAGAAGGTCTTTCACAAGCTGGACAAAATCCTTCCTTCTAAAAACCACATGTTGCTTCCTTGCAACACCAACTCTTGGAAAGAACTGAGGCCTGGTAGTGTCTCTTCCGGAGGCCCAGTTATTCTGTGGGATAGAAGCAAAGCCTTCCTGCAGAGACGACCCACATGCCCTCCACCCGTTGGGGGTGCACACATGCCCTGACCGTCACTGACTATGCTGCTGGCTATGCGGTGCAGCTGGGCCCTCTTATAATGGAGCTTCTGTCCTCAAATCCTCCAGGCCCCCATGGACTGGTCACAGAGTCCTGATGGCCCCTGTTCTCTGGGAGTTCTGTCTCAGATCTGTCAGCTTATGTGCTCTCCCCTCTAAGGGGAGAAGGGCTCTGGCAGCTGGGATGAGGAGACAGTGAGGGGCAGGTGTACAGGGGAGACAGGTGCTGGGGCCTCATGGCTTGGGGTGAAAGAGAACCCCATTCCTCTTGCACAGGACAGGCACCAGGTGTCTTAAGGAGGGCATGGTTCTCTGTCTCAACCGGCCATTGAAAGTTGTCCCAAACCTGGCCCATGGGGCTCAGTGACCTTGAGCAAGTCACTGGCACCCTGTGTGAAGTGAAGGAATGGCCTGGCCACCTTCATGGGAGTTTAAGGCTCTGTAAACCTTAACGTATGAACCTAAATCACCAGAATTCTGTGTTCTAGCAAACTCTTCCTCCTCCAAGGTAAAGAACCAGCATATTTTATTTGAAAGGAGCTCTAGGCTCATAGTAAAAGGAATCTCAAGACGAACGACTTGCACAGCCTGCTCAGTACTGAAAAGAACCAGAGAAGGCCCTGGAGCTGAGTGGATTCTGAATGAGAGCTGGAGGCACAGGGAGAGGGAGAAGACTGAGAGTTATGGGAAGTGGGGCCTGTGCTGAGCCCCGGGGTGGCTCCAAGGAGCGGCTCGGGGTACTTCACCCCTCTGGATTCCCATTAGCCCCTCCCCAGTGACCCAAAATCTACATAAAAGTATGTGCTTACTGGGCAAATGAAGCTCCCTGGCAGGTACCCTCAGATGCCCCACACCATTGGAGAAATTCTGGATCCACTAAGAGTCCAGAGAGGCAAGAGTTCAAGACCCAGCTCTCATGCAGAGTCTGCAAGCCCTGTGTGGTCAGGTGTTATACTAAAGCAGCCCTATTTTTCCCAGGAGAGGCAGTTGGTGGCAACATGAAGCCCTTGGGATGCCTTAAAAAACTGCCAAGACTAAATATTTTTGGGAAAAGGCAAAAGGTGAGAAAGACAGACAGACAGAGAGAGAGAGAGGGAAGGAGAGAGAGAGACAGACACAGAAAGGTTGTGGGGAATGAGGGAGAAGAAACAGAGAGATAATTTTGAAGAACAGGACATGCAAAAGGCAGGTCATCCCCTCTAAAGAAAACTCCTGCTCAGAAATTTCAAGAAGTCACCTGTGGCTACCAGAGTGACAGTGACAGTGGGAAATGGTGAACTGACTGATTACAGGTGGTGTTCTAGACAACGCAGGCCTGGGCTGGGGGTGGCCAGTTCTGGCAGGAAAGCAAGCGAAGCTGCTGTCTAGTGCAGACAGAACCCTCTTTGATGCCACATGTGGGTCAGGGTGTCTGCTGGAATTAACTGGCTGTGCTATCAGTCAAGGAAGAGGGAAAAGAAGGGGCCTATCAAATATTGAGAAAGAAACAATCCCTCTCGTCGTCCGTCTTCTCTTTTCTTCTGGAAGGCTCCAGCAGAACACTGCACACTAACAGGGCAGAGTGACTGACTCCAAATTCTCAATCACAAAGACAGCTATTATCTTTCCACAACCAGTGATTCCACAACAGTGCCTACAGATATTTTTCCCATTTTACAAATAAGGAAATCAGGCAGGTTAGGTAACCTGGCCAAGGCCATGAGACTGATCAGTGTTGAGCTGGGATTTGGACCCAGGTGTGTCTGGTTTCTGAGTCTCTGCTCTTTCCCACAATGCCATCATGCTGTAGATGGGGCCGTCATGGGAACTCAGTTGCCTGTCCACCGGCCCTAGATAAAAGGAGGAGGTTTCTCACTGCCTGAGAAGGCAGCTATAAATATGAAAAGGGGGGAGGAGAGAATGAACCCTGTAATATAACCCTGAACAGGAACTGGAGGTGTCTGTGTGAACTCATCATTTTAATACAGATGCAGAAATAGAGATAGAAGTATACGTATCCCTTTGTGTATCTAACAATATATATGTTGGGCACAGTGGCTAACGCCTGTAATCTCAGCACTTTGGGAGGCTGAAGTGAGAGGACAGCTTGAACCCAGGAGTTCAAGACCAGCCTGGACAACATAGGGATATTCCACCTCTACCAAAAAATAATAAATAAAAAACTAGCTGGGTATGGTGGTGCAAGCTTGTGGATCCAGCTACTCAGGAGGCTGAGGTGGGAGGATTGCTTGAGCATGGGAGTTTGTGGCTGCAGTAATCCATTACAGCACCACTGCACTCCAGCCTAGGTGACAGAAAAAAAAAAGTCTCAAAAAAAAAGTATATATATACACACACACACACACACACACACACACACAACATATACACACACACACAAGACACACAGACACACACACATGTATTGTTTGCTAAGACAGGCTGGTTCTCAATTGGGCAATTCTGTGTACCCACCTCTATCCCTGCAGGACATCTGGCAATGTCTGGAGGCATTTTTAGTTGTCATATCTGGGTGAGGGGTGCTACTGGCCTCTAGTGGGTAGAGGTCAGGGATGCTGCTGAACATCCCATAATGCACGGAACGGTCTCCCACCACAAATAATTATACAGCCCAAGTTGTGCCGAGGTTGGGAAACTCTGTCCTGGAGGCAACGAGACCCTGTAGCAATGAGCACACCTGGCACCCAGACCTTGGCTTCTAAATACCATCACCCACTGCAGAGAACTAGGGCTCCCTGGAGAAATGGCTGATTCCAGGCTGGCACTGAGAAAGTAGAAGACGAATCTGAAATATATTCTTAGAAAACACTTAAGAAAGAATAACTTAAGAGTACAAAAAAAAACCCCCAAAATGATGGGGGCACATCAAAAGAACACAATCTACCTTGAAGGGGTTCCCACTGGTCAAATTGGGGACAATTTGCAAAACAAAATAAGTAATGATAATAATGATTTGTAACTCATTAAATAAAATAACCACTGACCCCACACTGATAAAAAATAAGAAAGTAAATAAATATGAGGAGATGGAATGTGGAGAAAAGCCCTTCCCCGGGGAGAATACCCATCAATGAATGTCATGTTGGAGGAATGATGGAATTACACAATCATCAGTTGGCCACCAGCACAGTGATGAATAATTCAGGCAAGGATCTTCAGTGTAAGCTAAAACTAGTAAAGTAAGTCCAGACACAGGATATTTTCAGGGTCCTGAAGTATCTTCCAACATATTTCTTAATTCCAAAGGGACAAATAGCAACCTAGTGGAGAAAATCTGGCGGAAACTACTTTACCCAAATCATCAAAGACAACATCGCCAGCAATGGGACAAATCTTTGGTATTTCTACAAAAGAATCCTAACCCATCCAATCAGGATGAGTCATCCCACAAACCCAATCGGGGAACTTCTACAAAGCAACTGGCCTGTAGTTTTCAAAACGGTCAGGGTTGTGAAAAAGAAAGCAGTACAGGGTAACATTTCCAAAATTAAAGAAAAGTAAAGAGACACGAAAATGAAATGCAGTGTGTGGTTCTGGATGGGGTTCTCAATCAGTTGTTTCCGGTTCTACAAAGGACATTATTAGAGTAAGTGGTAGCATTTGGAATAAGGTCTAGAGATAAAATAACATTGTCTCTAGGTTAATTTCCTGGTTTTGATAGCTATACTATAAGGTATAAAAAGGATCTTTTTTTTTTTTTTTAAATATACTCTTAGATATTTACAGGTGAAGTAGCATCATGTATGTAACTTATTTTCAAATGGTTCAGAAAAACCAGTATGGGAATATAGAGAGAATGATAAACATTAACTTTGGGGAATATGAGTGAAGGGTATCTGGAACTCTTTATAATATTCTTGCAACTTTTCTATATGTTTGAATTTTTTTAAGTTAAAAGACTTTTAACATCATATGCTTTTATATTGCCTCTCTCAATTTTGCCTTTTGTCTTTTTTTTTTTTTTGAGACGGGGTCTCACTCTGTTGCCCAGGCCAGAATGCAGTGGTGTGACCACAGCTCACTGCAACTTCTGCCTTGTAGGCTCAAGAGATCCTCCCACCTCAGCCTCCAGAGTAGTTGGGACTACAGGCATGTACCACCACGCCCAGTTAAGTTTTAAATTTTTTATAGAGATGGGGACAACACTATGTTGTCCAAACTAGTCTCAAACTCCTGGGCTCAAGTGATCCACCTGCCTCTGCCTCCGGAAGTGCTGAGATTAGAGGTATGAGCCACTGTGCCTGGCCAGCTTTGCCATTTTAACCAGTGACAGACCCAGGCCCATTAAGATAGAAGCAGATTCCTCCAAGGCTTTTTTGAATAAGTAATCACATAAAATAATGCATGAACAGCTGCACTGGAGTCTTACTCCTGTGCTGGATAAAGACTCAGCCCTGCATAGTCCACCATGGACCTTGCAACTGTGGTGTGGCCTTTCTCAGTAGTTTGGACCTAACAGATGCTTTTCACAATGTGGTTGTTTTTCTTGTTCCCCCTGCCCCCGCCCGCCAAAGATTTGCTCTTGTCTTCCTGAGGAACAAACACTCATTTTCTTTGGATGGGGATCCTATGGGGTCCCCCTCCAAGAAAATCCATTAGTTCCAACTTTAACACGAGTTTCTCAAACAGTAAACATCACACAGGTCGTGCAGCCCAAGGACAGAGGGGTCTGGGTGTGCAAGTGCAGACGACTTTAGAGATGAACGCCTGTTTCTCAGAGGAACACAGATGGCCTGCCTTGAGAGAGAATTCAGTGTTCATCCAGACCAGGGGTTGGCAAACTGTACTGCCTGTTTTGTACAGCCATCGAAGCAAGGGTGGCTTTTACATCTAAAAAATATTTTGGGGAAAGGAAAAACACAAGAATAACATTTTGTGACACAAGAAAATCACATGAAATTCCAGTTTCATCGTCTATAATACAGATTTACTGGAAGAGTCACACCTACTTGTTGACTTCTTGTCTTTGCTTTTTGAGCCGTAGGCAGAGTTGGGTAATCCTGATGGAGAGCTGGGGACCCACAAAGCTAAACCTCTTGACTGTCTGGTCTTTATGGATACATTTGACAATCTCCGATCTAGAGGAGCTTTTCTCACCCATGGCTGCATATCTGAATCACCTGACAGGGAGTGTTTTAAAAAATGCCAACATCGGCCGGGCGTGGTGGCTCATGTCTGTAATCCCAGCACTTTGGGAGGCCAAGACAGGCACATCACGAAGTCAGGAGATTGAGACCATCCTGGTTAACACGGTGAAACACAATCTCTGCTAAAAATACAAAAAAGTAGCCAGGCATGGTGGCACACACTTATGGTCCCAGCTACTCAGGAGGCCGAGGCAGGAGAATCGCTTGAACCCGGGAGGTGAGGTTGTAGTGAGCCGAGATCACGCCACTGCACTCCAGCGTGAGCGACAGAGCAAGACTCCATCTCAAAAAAAAAAAAAAAGCCAACATCTAGCAGATCTGATTCCACTGATCCTGGGTGGCCCCAGGCATCCCGACTGTTTTGCGTGTCACAGGGTCTTGTCTGTCCCCCAGGCTGCAGTGCAAATGGTGTGATCTCAGCTCACTGCAACCTCCACCTCCCGGGTTCAGGTGATCCTCCTGCCTCAGCCTCCTGAGTACCTGGACTACAAGAGTGCACCACCATGCTCAGCTAAGGTTTAAAATCTTCTGTGGAGGTGGTAGGTCTCACTATATTGCCCAAGCTGTTGTTGAACTTGGGGGCTCAACTGATCCTCCTGGCTTGGACTCCCAAAGTGTTGGAATTACAGGTGTGAGCCACTGTGCCTGGCTCATCCCAACTTTTTAGAAGTCCCTGAGGCCACCTGGATACACAGCCGGACCTGTGGTTAGCTCCCTGGACTTGCTCTCCCCACTCCCTGGCCAACCATCAGACAGCTCGAGAAAGAGAGAGAGAGAGAAGAGAATGCTGCTCTATTAAGATTCTGAGTCAGGGGCCTCTGCCAGCATGTGCACTGCTTTTAGTGAAAAAACTCAATGCTTTACAAACATTCCCTCTGAAATGACATTATATAACCAATCTGTTTAATGACATAACAAATAACAGAATCCCATGGAAGCCGACATCACATCAGTCAAAGACTATTTGGTTCTGCTTTGCAACCACTTTGTAGATTTCAGCCCAAATCTCGCCTGGCTTTAAACCTTGACCTTCCAAGTCCATATTCCAGTGGCCACTGTCTCAGCTATCCATGTGGGGCCCATAAAGAACGCTCTTCACTGTCCACATGATTTTAGGTTCTTTCCAGGAACAGTATGGCAATTTCCATACATTGTTTATGATTTTTTTCAAAGCCTCTTTATGTACATTCTCTGAAGATTCTTAAGAGAAACATGTGAGAGGACAGGCAACAGTTCCCTGATTCAACAGATGAGGAAACTGAGGTTCCCAGAGGAGCAGTGCTCAGCAGAGTGGTTACAAGCAGAGACTGGCCTCTGCCAGGGCTGGGTTTTCAACCTGTCTTCCCTGTATTTTAGCTGTAGGCAGGGACACTGCCTCTGTAAGCTGTACTTCCCGTTTTCATCTGTACAATGGAGGTAAAAACTTCAACCTCGTGGGGCTACTGTGAGGACCAAAAGGATATTAGAGAACTTAGGTTGGCATTTAGTATATGGTCAGCACTAGAAAAATAAAATATAGATCGAAATAAAGGCAGTGGTTCTTAATGGGCGGTAGGGCGGTACTACTCCCTTGAAAGCCTTCGGGGGGCTGTTTTGGACACTGCAATGACTGTGATCATGGCTGTTATTTAGTGGTTGGTGGCCATCCATGTGAAATGCCCACAGGCAGAAGACAGCCCTCTCCCCGCAGACCAACAGAAACACTGGGATGCTCCTGGCTCCTCTGCTGTTTTCTCCACACATTTCCCTCTGGTCCTTTCCCTACAGGCCACAGTCTCTCAGCCTCATCTGTCCTGTGCACTGTAGGATGTCGAGAAGCACCCCTGGCTTCCATCCACTAGATGCCAGCAGCACCCTCCAGGCTGCAACAACCAAAAGTGACTCTAGACATTTCCAAATGTCCCCCGGCAGGCAAAGTGCCCTGGTGGATCAGCACTGCCATGGGAAAGACACACCCCGAGCTGCGGCTCTCCTCCACTCTCAGGTACCCACAGGCAAGGGGAACCCACAGGAATGTGGGGGCTGCGCTCTATAGCACCCAGCTCAGCTCAGCCCCAAACCTGGGCACAGCAGCTGAAGCCTGAGACAATGTGGGGAAATTTGGGGGGTAGCAAACAAAAATGACACATGGTCTCCCTCATCTGCAACACAAAGACGGCATTCTCCTGCAGTCACCCTGCCCTTAAGACCAGCCTCACGGGTCCTCAGTTGAAAGCAAAAGTGTGCCTGCTTCCTGATCACCAAACATCTGCTTTCTAGTGTTGCTGACATTTTTTTCATACTAAAAAAAAAAAAGAAAAACAAAAAAACAACAACAAAAAACCCCAAAACCCAAACAAACAACGAATTTTAAACTGCTTAAGTAAACGGCAGAGAATATAAAACATTATTTATTCCATTGCCTGGATGCACGGCTCTTGGAAAGAAACACACGTGGAACGATTTATATTATGGCTAGAGGAGTCTTCAAGGAAGAAGGGAAAATACACGCATTCCATTGCATTTCAATCAAGCTGGGAGAAAAAAGCAAAGAACAGGCGTAATCGATCAGAGAGCCTCAGCGCTCAGATCCGTACCTCCTTTTCCAGCTCCCAGCTCCCTGCTCTGAGGCTGCAGCTACCTCTGGCTTTCCGGGCTGGAGCCCAGGCAGCTGGGAGCCCGGGAGTGGTAACCTCGCTAATTCAATAAATGAACTCTGACAAGCCTAAATGGTTGTTTGGATGGATCCTCTCTCATTCCCCCCTCCCTTGCTGCCCAAAACCTCAAATAAAATAAATTAAATAAAACACGAGACACAATCTGAGTCTTTTACGGCCGCCTTCTCTAGTGGGAGTCAGAAAAATGCTAATGATTCTGGGGCTGCCGGAGCTGAGCCAGGCTGGCTCTGGGCCGTGAGTGGCCAGGGTGTTTCCCCTTCCTCTGCTCTGCTGTTTTCTTTTCCTCCCCTGGCACCCCCTTTCCTCCCTGCCTTGCTCTCTGGTTGGGGCAGGGGTGGGCTGGAATATTATTCAGCATCCTGCCATAGGTGTCTGCAGCCAATCGGAGGCGATGGCAGCCACTTGCACCTTGCTGACAGTTGCTGTCAAAATACTCTCACAACCGGCGGCTCGATAATAACTCGAAAATGAGATACAAATGAGTGACTCTTCATGAGTAGAACACACTGCCGATCACCCCCACCCCACTGGCTTCCGAGCGTGTCGGGGAAGTTCGGGGATGGTAGAGAGAAGCTCTGGCCACGGTGGAGAGACTGGTTGAAAAACAAAAACCAACCAGCTAGAAGTGCCAGCTTCGCCCCATTCCATGTCCCTAGGGCGGGGCGGGGGTGTCCCACAGGACTTCAGAACACATCGGAGATCCTTCCCCCAAGGGATGCTGTGCACTCCCCAATGCAAATGGATGTGCCTGTGGAATATATGTAATTTTTGAGACAGGGTGTTGCAGTGTCGTCTAGGCTGGAGAGCAGTGGCGCGATCACAGCTCACTGTAGCCTCGAACTCCCAGGCTCAAGCCATGCTCCTTCTTCAGCCCTCCGAGTAGCTGGGACTATAGACTTCAGGTGCATACCACTATGCCTGGCTAATACTTCCATCTTTTTTTTTTTTTTGTAGAGACAGGGTCTTGCTATGTTGGCCAGGCTCGTCTCAAACTCCTGGTCTTAAGGGATCCTCCTGCCTCAGCCTACCAAGGTGTTGGGATTACAGGCATGAGCCACCAGGCCTGGCCTTAATGGAATATTTAAGTGGAAACAATCCATGGGGTTATTTCCCAGCCACCAATCTAGGAAGGCTGCATCAGGATCCCCAGCAAGAGAAAAGAACCTTCTTCCCAGGAAACATCCCGCCATCTCCTGCCCCATCCTGTTGTCCACAGCTGGGATGCTGGGATGCTTTTATTCATCCAGCCAACTCTCTCTTGCTCAAACTTGGGCTGTTCCTCCCATGGGGAAGTCAACATTAGCACAACTTGTTTAGAAAAGCACCAATAAGCCCCAGGGAGTACAAAGAGTGTGGTCAGCACTTTTCCATGTTTCTCCAGCAGGGAGGGGGCTGACAGCAGGAGAGGGTAGAGACTCAGGCAGATCTTAAACTTCTTTCCCATTTGCCAGGGTTGGTTTGGACCTGGCATCACTCTCTACTTCTCAAGGCAGAGCTGGAATCGTCCAGGTGGAGAGGGAGGGAGGGGCTGTCATGTTCACTTACCCGAGGATATAGTATGCCTCCGAAAATTGCAGAGCACGCACCACATCCATTCAGGAGGCTTAGAGGCCCTTAAAAAAAATTCACTGACTTTTTCTTTTTAATAATAGACCGTTTTGGGTTGCAGCTGCTGCTCTGCTATATTAACAGAAGCCCAGGTATGGTTCAGGCTGGGATAAAAAAAAAAAAAAAAACTTTTGCGAACACACCTCTGTTAAAGGGACTTGATTTAAATTTAAGGTAGGCAGAGTATAACTGCCCCACAAAGTGTAATCACACTGTCTGGAGTCAAACCTCTCCCATGTGATTCTCTCGGTCTTCCCGCTCATTTCCCTGTAGAAAGCCTTTATTTCTCTGTCGTGTGTCGGGTAAACACTGAGATCATTCTGCTTGTGTGTGACAACGCACATCCTGAATAACCCCGTCTGTGTCACCCGTGTCTACTTTAAATAGTAAACTCCTGTAAAGAAAGGATCAGCCCGGTGTAACTTACTCTGTGAGCTGAGCCATTATAGAAGGCTTTTAAGCGCTGCACTTGGAAGGATAAGAGGCTCTCAGCATCCTATGAATAGGTGAGATGCCTATTTGGGGGTTACATCAAGCTTCACCTACAAAGCCAGGCAAAGAACACAGACTAGAACTCAGGCTTGGGCCTCGGATCTGCCACTTAACCAGCCATGAGACCTCAGGTGAGTCACTTAACCTCTCTGACCTGCTATCTCCTCATCTGTGCAGTGGTGATATTAATACCAGCCCTGCCTCCAGAGGCATATGAAAAAATGATGGGCAAGGCAGACAGAAACGGGATTGCTATTGCTGCCCAGTGGGGAGTGGGCTGGTTTTCTTTTGCATTTGCTCAATTTCCCAAACTCTTGGGAATGAGATTCGTTTTATAATCAGGAGAAAGAATTTTGAAAGAGTAAAACTTTGACTTGCTAATAGGGTAAGATTCAAAAGAGTTTTGTGTAAGAAAGAGTTTTGAAATGATATAAAGTGCTAGGCAAAAAGACAGCAGAGCAGTATTGTCCTGGCTTCATTTAATGCAATTAGGTTTTTAAAAGGGTCAGCTTTAGAGTTAAAGAGGAATGCTGAACAGAGATGGGGAAGAGAGAATGTAGACAGCCACTCAAAAGGTTTATTAAAAGTGAAATGGGTCTTGAGTTTGAACCTGAGTATCTCATGAAACACCCTCCTTGCCTCCCCTGACAACTGATAGAGCAATGAACAGTTGTCTTATTTTGAAGAAATATTTTTTCTTCTGATTCTAAAGTGGTATCTGTGTTCAGTGTAGGTAATTTGCCAAATGCATGGTAATATGGGGAAGGAAATAAAAAGTGCCTAAAAACTCACCAACAACAATGTTTATTTTGGGTGCATTCCTTCCATTTTTTTTTCTATGCATATATGTCTATATAGGTCTACTCAATGATCACACTGTATCTACTGATTCTTTTTTTTTTTTTTTTTTTTAAATAAGAGAGATGGGGTCTTGCTCTGTCACACAGGCTGGAGTGCAGTGGTGCAATCATGGTTCACAGCAGCTTCCAACTCCTGGGCTCAAGCCATCCTCCCACCTCAGTCTCCTGAGTAACTGGCACTACAGACACACGCCACCATACCTGTCTAATTTTTAATTTTTTGTGGAGACACTCTGGTCTTGAATTTCTGGGTTCAAGCAATCTGCCTGCCTCAGCCTCCCAAAGTGCCGGGATTACAGGTGTGAGCAACTGCACCTGGCCACCTAATTTTTAACTTTTTGTAGAGACATGCTGTTCTTGAACTTCTGGGCTCAAGGAACCTGTCTGCCTCGGCCTCCCAAAAGTGCTGGAATTAACAGGTGTGAACCACTGTGGCTGGCCTACTGTTTTGATTCTTGCTTTCTTCCCTTGATTGCTGGATGGAAAAGCATTTATCCTCTCATTAACATTCTTGATAAACACTGCGGACCACTTTTCCCTCCATCATTTAGCCCGCCCCCTCTCACTGCTGAACGCTGGTAGTGCTTCTAAATTTTTGCTATCATAAGCAACCCCCTATTGAAGAACCTTGCATTTAAAAACTTTGTCCACATTTCCTTTGATTTCTTTAGAATAGAGCTTTAGGGGAAGAGTCACTAGATCAAAAGGTACAAGCATTTTAAAGAATCTAGAACTGTGCTGCCCAATATGGCAGCCTCTGCCATATGTGACTAAAATGAGAAAGATACAGGTTTTTGGCTCTTTCAATTGACATTGAGTAAACTGAAAATTCAATTCCTCAGTCACACTCACCAGATTTCAAGTGTTCAAGAGCCACACGGGGCCAGCAGCTACTGTACTGGACAGCGTAGATGGAGAATATCTTTATTGCGGCAGAAAGTTCTACCAGATGGTATTGTCTCGGCACACACGACAGACTCCGAGAGCGCAGGCGAGCAAGGTGGGACAAGCTTGGCACCGAAGATCAGCACTGGGCACTCCATCTTTTCCTGGTCTGCACCACCTTCTCTCTTTCATAGCCCCCTTTTCTACCTCTTTCTTTCTCTCCACTTATGAGTTAGGCCAAGATGTCTCAAAACTTCCTGGCAACACGTCTTTCCCCTTCCCCTGAATGGTAGGTGAGAGGAGCACACACTTCCAGAGGCTCAGGGGGTGTGAGTCAGAGTCATCTTGTGCTTATTTTAACCCTGCCTGCCAACTTTGCATCCTGTTCCACAACAGGGGCATCTCTTTAGAGGGCTGGGTGGCAGAGTAAGAAGTAGTGGGCACAGTGCCTCTTCCCTATGGGGGAAGATTGCTTTGGATTTCTTGCTTTGGTTGCTAGGGAGCTCTGATTGAAGCTTTGTGCCCCTTTATAAACATACTCCTTAGACTAGGGGTTGCACTGTAATTTTCTTTCAACCGACATTTTCTCAAATTCTGCAGGGATGAATTAAGATCTTAATTATTCTGGAAGTAGATGAGGAATCTACCTGCTTACAGAGCTGTATCTTCCTGAAAAGGAAATAATAAGCTACAAACCTGCTTCTCCAAATGAAGGTCTGGGCCAGGACTCAAAGCCTGTGCTATCTGAGAACAGAGTCCAAGTGCTGGCTGAAGTGCTTTGCAGACAGTCAAGTGGGATACACCCTTGTGGGACGACACTAAGGCCACAATTGGGACAGCCATATGCCTGACCATTTTGATAACAGATAGGGTCTGTCCTTCACCTGAGCAAAGCTCTTCCCTGAGGCTGTTCTTGTGGCCAGAGGACAAGGCCCATCGCAGGGGCCATGGCACACCATGAGAACCACTCAGGCCGGCAGCCAGGGAACCTTACTCATCAAGGCTTCTGTGTAGCATGCACAGTGATAGCTGATATTTGCAATGATGAAACGGGGCCCAGCAGGTCCTGAATCACCTCCTGGATCATCAAAGATTTCAATTACACTCTATCGACTTCCCATGTTAAGTATATTTTATTATATTTGAATTCCCTGGAAAGTGGCCATCTACGGTATTGATGGTAACTCTCCATTAACCTGCAAGGTGGCCTGCCAGGAAGCCCAGTGCCTCACCTTGGTTGGGCCAGAGAGAGTGTGTGTCAGTCCATGAGGGATGAGGGGGCAGGGAAGGTGAGCTGCTGGGAGGGAAACAGTCAGGACCACCTCTCAACCACACAACGTGCCCTGCTCCAAACCCACTCTCCTCATCTGTGAAATGGGCTGCCTGGCCTCCTGAGAGTGAAGGATACGTAGGGCATTACAAAAGATGAGGAGAGTTACACGGGTGAAACAGGCAAGATTGAAACACACATCAGAGAGGGGAAGACGCCTAACGATACAGAAAACACAACACCATTTTCTCTAAATGGACACAACACTATCACATCCACTGCCTACAGGTTCATGTATGTACAAAATTCAAAGACAAAGATCTAGAAGGAGATTCACAAATGAGTGGCATGAATTTCTCCAGGGAGGAGGGTGGCACGAGACTTGGGTGGCAGTGGATGAAATGATATCTTGACCTTAAATTTTTCTTTCAGCAAAGAAAACATACTCATGTTTTAATTGTGCAACTACGTTTTTAAAAAAAGAAAAAATCCCATATATAGAATATATGCTATATCTATAGGGTTATATATAGTATACTATATCTATATATAGGATTACATATAGGATATATTTTATGTATAGTATGTATATATGTAAAATTCCAAGATATACATTTCGTTCTCTCTCAAATATACATGTACCTATCTATATATCTGTTATAGATATATATCCAGAGAGGAGAAACGGAGAGAGAGCTCATGTGTGCTGGGTGCATGGTAGGGGTACAATAAAGGATGAACGATTATAATTAGGCTGTTTTTGCCTGTCAAAGATGACCACGTATTAGCATTTTTCTGTAATTTAACCTGTCAACTGTCAGCTAAAGGGTACCCCAATCCATGAGGTCGCTGGAGGTAGCTAGAACGAGGATGCAAGTGAAAACAAAACAAAGCAAACCAAACAGAAACATCCTGGGCCCTGGGTCCACCTATCTTTCCTGTAATGTGCTTCGTATGCTTGCCCCAGAGCAGGGAAAACCAGCCGAATTCTCCAGAATGCAGCGGGCAATTTCTGGGCTCTGGGGCGTGTCTGCCTTAAAGGTTCAGGCCAAGGCTGTCCCCATAGGCTCCACCCCCCATGGGAGGAGCCACACCCTGACTCTAACCTGGAGGACCAGCTCTTGCGAGGAACACTGGGAGGCACAGACATTACAGTGAAGAAAATTAATTTTCTTCTGAGACTTTTATGTTTTGGATGCTCTTGTGACACCCCTTGAGATGGCTGCAGGCAGGCTGGGTTTTTTCCAAAATCTGGGCTGAGAAATCAATGTCTGAAATGCATTTTGCAAAAGAACAGAGGTGAGGAAAGGGAAGGCAGGAGGAACAGTGAATAACCCTGGATACCAATCCCAGCACCTCCAAGACGACGGAGAAATGTAGGAAGAGTCGAAACAAAATGGAATCTTGAGGCCAGCACAGCCTTTCTGGCTCTACTACAACAAAAGAACCTCTCCTATTTATTGAGAGCTGATTTTGCACCAAACACTAGGCTGCAGGATTTTTTCATGGCACTCCTAGGCCAAAAGAAATACCTAACAGTTTGTTTATTAAGTAGTTAAGGCTAAACAACTTGACAGTAGCAGTTTATAACATCTCTGACAGATGTGGCTGTTTTTCCTCAGAAATCTGAAATAGCCCACAGGGAAGCTGTCAGTTCACTGTGGCACCCTGAGGTGCCTTGGCACACAGTTTGGGAACCATGGCTCTGGGCCAATGGCTTTACTTGTTACTTTACTGAGCCCTCCCAATAGATCTGGCAAGTATTTATTATGATCTCCGTTTTATAGGTGCAGATACTGACAGTCAGTGTTATTTTTTTATTTTTTTTGAGATAGAGTCTCGCTCTGTCACCCAGGCTGGAGTGCGCTGGCGTGATCTCAGCTCACTGCAACCTTTGCTTCCTGGGTTCAAGCGATTCTCCTGCCTCAGCCTCCCAAGTAGCTAGGATTAAAGGCGCCCACCACCACACCCAGCTATGTTTTGTATTTTTAGTAGAGACGGGGTTTTACCCTGTTGGCCAGGCTGGTCTCAAGCTCCTAACCTCAAGTAATCCACCTACCTTGGCCTCCCAAAGCACTGGGATTACAGGGAGTCATGGCACCCGGCCCAGAGTGTTTAAATGACCTTATCCAAGTGTGACAGCTGAAGGAAGCAAGATTCAAACACCAATCTAGCCAGGTGTGATGGCTTGCACTTACAATCCTGGCTACTCAGGAGGCTGAGGTGGGAGGATCACTTGAGGCCAGCAGTTCAAGATTGGCCTGGGCAATACAGCAAGACTCTGTCTCTTAAAAACAAACAGAAACACCAATCTGATAGACTCTCAGGGCAGCCATGTTTGGTCGTGCAGGTTGAATACTGCACAATCCTAGAGGCCGCCACTCCTGCAGATTAGCAGATTACAGCACTGACCGTCTGAACCATTACAGTGGCAGTCGAGGCTTGACAGTGCACAAAGCCTCCAGCTGTAGTAGCTCTTCTCTCTTCACTGAGCAACCTCTTGCTTTGACTTCTATGATTACCTGATGGGAGCCTCCGGCCACATCCCATTCGCAGGTAAACAGACTCACAGGACAGGCCATGGAGCACCAGAAGCTTCATTTAACCTTGGTGGCCAAGTGGCAAAATGACTGACTCCAATAGGTAAATTGCATCAAAACCAGCAGCATTTCAACCGCAGGTGGGCTTGGCTGGGAAAAAGATCTACAGGTCTAAGTGAACCTGACAGGTATCCTGGACCTGAAATTTGGACTAAAGTAAGAGTCCATTTAAGGGAACAGTTTGTCTAATTAGGGTCTACTGCCTCTCGGCTACATTTGGGCATATATACCTGTGCTTGTGTGTTGAGGGTGGGGTGGGGGTGGAGAGGATTTACTCTTTTTGTAGGATAATTTTCAGATTTTTCTGTTTTTATTTAGACAGTCTAATTTTTAAATATGTGTACATACACGTGTATCATGATAGAACCGTGAAGAGATTTCAGTGCCTGTACTGGACTTCAGTGATGGGCAAGTGACATCCCACGGACACGGACATGACGCCTTTGGACACTAGAGTGTTCAGATCACGTCTCTGCACCTAACCAACTGGCAACAAGAGATCAATTCACTGGGATGAACAATGACACATTTTTCTGTTCACAATTCCAAGAGAAATTGGTTAGCCATTCATTCATAATTTCAATAACACTACAATGCTAACTTTTATTTTTAAGTGATCAGAATAGAACCAATCGGCACCGCTGCATGGAAAGGGGTGTTTGATGACTGGCAAGACTCAGAGAAGCAAGAGGTCTAATCGTGCTGAACCAGCAAATGAAGCCATCAATTCGCTATTCTCATCCTGCACAAGCACTTACTTATGCAAACAGGCATTCTCTGCATTAGCATTACTGACGTAAAAGAACCGAAACAGATTATAGATCTGGACCTGAGGCTACAGCTTTCTAATATTAAAACCCACGTTCTGAATTTAGTTTCTGCAAAACGACATCATCCATCACGCTAAAATAATGTTGTTAATTTGAATTTTATTGATTTTAAATTTTGTTTGTATTTAACGTGAAATTGTGTTTTGGTTTTATAGTCCTCAAAGAACCATAAGCAAGAGTTGTCAGTTTATTCTGAGTTTTATATTTATACATAGTTAAATAACATAATAATAAAAATATTTACATTATCACCATGGGGAAGGACCGTGAGATTTTTATTTTACTTTAAAAGAGCTCTTTATACATTGCTCAAGTTTGAGAAACACTGTGGCGGCCCAAGATTTCACGGAATGTTACTTTAGGAATGAACTCAGAGACTATCACGTCGTTGGGAATTCCCTTACTTCAGTTTCCCCGGGGAGGATCAGAAAGGTTAGGTGACTTTCCTAAGAGCACACAGCTAGTTAGTAGCAGGGCTGGCAGTCACAGCTTACTCCCCTGGCTCCTTACACAGCCCAAGTGTATTACAGAAGTCCGAGGCAGGAGTCACAATAGAGATGAGAGCAACCCTAAACCGGGAGTGATACCAAGTGCTTTACTAGCCTCACTGACCTTGTATCTTACAGAGAACCAGACACAGCTGTTAATCCTGCCATTTTACAGAGACAGACACTGAGTCCCAGGGAACTCATCAGACCAAGTTACTAAGTCAAGACAAAACAGCATGCACAATCCGGGGCTCTATCCTGAGGGTTTTAATGGGGTAAGCCAAGATGGTTCCTTCCCTTTCTGGAGTTCATGGTTGTTTCTGTAACCTAGCACCTGGGGCAGTCCCTGCCTCATTAGTGATGCTTAGTAAATATTTGCTAAACCGACAAGTTATTTTTTAACTAAAAAGCAGTGTCTGAGACCTCCCTTTTCCATGGAAAGCTCTGCGATGCGTGAGCGGAGAGAAGCTGTTCCTAAAGAGAAGTCCCTCAAGCTGTCTGGGGCTCCCTGCTGCCTTTCAGCACCCAGAATGCTAGGAGACATGGCGCACAATTATCAGCTCCAACAATGAGCCGACGGCAACCCTCTGAGCAAGCCCAGACAAAGCACAGAGACCTTGCAGCTGAAAAGACTCTGAATGCAGACAGGGGAGGTGTGAAAGCAAGGTTAGAGTGAGCTGCAGTGCCTGCTTGGGGCAGGAGGGGAGGAATGAGGGCGCACAATGCCACCCTGCCCCCAGGACAGGCACGTTCTCCCTGGGGCACCCTGTTCCACTGTCTGAGCTTTTGTCGCCCACTCTGGAACCAGTCTAGGCGTGCAGTGAGGGAAAACGCCAGCTGCAGCGGAAGACCGAGCCTGTGAAATCTCAAAGAAAGGATGAAAACAACAGCAAAAAAAAAAAAAAAAAAAACCCTTCTCAGTGTTCAGGGTTAATTATTTATTTTTTTAAGGAGGCAAACTAAGGAGGCTTCCACGTGGCCCTGGTTTGGGATTGCTTGACCAGTTAGTCTGGCCGATGGAAATGGCCTCATGGCAGATAAATGACATATTCTTAGGCAAGTGCGTGCAGCTGTTGACTTATCAAAGACGCTGCTCCCACGTCTGTGGCAGACATCACTAATCAATTTCGGTGCCATTTTCCACGGAGCCCAAACAGTCTCGATTCTCCCGCACAGGGTTCCAGGCAGCCATGACCAATGGGTTTGTGTTGGCTTGGAAATGGCAGGCCTATCCCAAACTCTTCATGGAATTACTCAACAAATGAGGCCCCAAGAGGTCATGTAATCGCTGGAGGTCACGCAGCAGGGCCCAGGCCAGAATTCAGGTCTCCTGACTCCCTGGCTAGTGACCTGAATTTTTTTTTCACTTGGAAAATCATACTGGCTCATTTCCAAGCTGACAGTCAACTCCTGATTGAGGAGGAGGAGGAAGGACAGCATGAAGACAAGAACTCAGCTCACCCAAGTATGTCCTCTGAGCAAGTGGCACTTCTCTTGACTTGAGCAGCAATAACTTTTATAGCCTCTGATCATCCTCTGGACTATTGGTAGGATGATTAAAAAGGAGAAGAGTCTGCAAAACCAGCTTCTCCAATGAAGAAGGTATCACTCAGTACACATCCCTCCCAAACTCCTTGGGGCTGCATTCCCAGACATCTTAAGTAGGGAAGGGCATGTTCTGAGAAACATGGTTTTGTGCCCATCCTGCAATATGGAGAATCTGGAGAGACACAGATAGATAGGAGCCTAAGAAAGTTCCGCACTGGTTTCTTTGCTTTCTGAAAAGGGTCTAGAAAGATTCCCAGTGTTTCCTCACACTGTAAACCGAAGCTTAATATATTCTACATTCTTTATAGTAGAAGGTTCATGTATGAACCTACTAAATAAAAATAGATCCTAAATAAAATGTACTTACTAGGTCAGCCTTTTGATTTCCCTAGGTACAGTTAGCCTAGATTTAAGTAATAAACTATGTAAAGTATCTACATGGAGTATAAAAGTTGGGATAATTTCTCATCCCCCACTTATCTCCCCTATCTGTTGACTCTGTGGCAGCTGAATATTAGTTTCCTTCTGACCAAGGAACCACCACCTGCAGCTGACCCCTAAGCCTAGAGGATTCTACCTTCTCTGACTCCATAAAAGACTACTGCTGGCATACTTTGGTGAGGAAGTTTCACATAGAGAGTAAGCCTGGCCTCTCATTCCATCAGGAATTCCTTCTTTTATTCATTCATTCTTTCATTCGAGACAAGAGTCTCGCTCTGTCACCCAGGCTGGAGTGCAGTGGTGTAATCTCGGCTCACTGCAACCTCCACGTCCTGGGTTCAAGTGATTCTCTTGCCTCAGCCTCCCAAGTAGCTGGGACTACAGGGGCCCGCCGCCACGCCCGGCTAATTTTTTTTCTATTTTTGGTAGAGACAGGGTTTCACCACGTTGGCTAGGCTGGTCTTGAACTCCTGACCTCAGGTGACCCGCCCCCCCTCAGCTTCCCAAAGTGCTGGGATTACAGGTGTGAGCCACCACGCCCGGCCCCAGGAATTCCTTCTTAAGCATCCTTAACAAACAGTTGACCTGACATCACTGGCTTACCACTTGCCACTTGATGGGCAACTCATTACTGCAGGAAATGGCCTTTTTCTAATGATTTATGGTTTGAGATATTCACTTTAAAAAACCTTTTAATTTTGAGATAATTATAGATCTATATGCACTTGTAAGAAAGGATCAGAGAGATCTTATACACCCTTCACCTAGTTTCCCTCAGTGGTGACATCTGGTAAAACTACAGTACAATGTCATCATCAGAAAATCAACACTAATAATTGACCTTATTCAGATTTCACTAGTTTTATATGCAGCCATTTGCATATATGAATTGAGTTCCATGAAATCTTATGAGAAGTTATGAGTGTCCACCACAATGAAAACACAGAATGGTTTAATCATAAGGACCCCCTAAGCTACCTTTTGACAGACAAAACCACCTCCCTCCCTCCTGCCTCCCACTCGTCTCTCTAATTTTGTCATTTCAAGAACATTATATAGCTGTGCGTGGTGGCTCAAACCTGTAATCCCAGCACTTTGGGAGGCTGACACGGGAGGATTGCTTGGGCTCAGGAGTTCAAGACCAGCCTGGGCAACATAGCAAGCCCTATCTCTACAAAAAAATGGAAAAATTAGCCGGGCGTAGTAGCACGTGCCTGTAATCTCAGCTGCTAGGGAGGCTGGGGCGGGAGGATCCCTTGAGGCCAGGAGTTTGAGGCTTCAGTGAGCCATGATTACACTACTGCACTCTAGCCTGGATAACAGAATGAGACCCTGTCTCAAAAAAAAAAAAAAAAAGACAACGTTATATAAATGGAATCACGCAGTATGTCATCTTTGCGGGATTATCTTTTTCTATTTAGCATAAATCTCTGGAGATTTAGCCACGCAGTTTTGTAAATCAACAGTTTGTCCCTTTTCACTGCTGGACATACCATGCCTTGAACATACCAGTTTGTTTAGCCATTTTCCTACTGAAAGACATTTGGGTTGTTTCCACGTTTTGGCTATTTATGCACAAAGGTATTATGAACATTCATGTATAGATTTCTCTTATTGGGGGGGTAGTAGCTTTATTGAGATATAATTCACATCTTCTACAGTTCACCCATTCAAAGTACACAACTGGATGGTTTTTGCTACATTTACAGAGCTGCGCAACCCTTGCCACAGCCAATTTTAGAAGATTTTCGTTATCTCACACAGAAGTTCTGTACCCCTTTATCCAGTAACTCTCAACCTACCTTCCCCTTCCCTAAGCAACTGTGAATCTACTTTCAGTCTCTACGGATGTGCCTAGTCGACCCTCGGTACCCACAGGGGATGGGCTCTAGGACCCTCACGGGTACCAAAATTCAAGGACATTCAAGTCCCTTCTGCATTATTTTCGATCTGTGGTTGGTGGAATCTGTGGGTGCAGAATATGTGGATGTGGAACCCACAGATACACAATCATGGGATATGTGGCCTTTTGTGTCTGGCTTCTTTCACTCAGAATCATGTTTTCAAACCCATGTTATCAGTAGTCCATTCCTATTTATTTGTGTCTGGCTTCTTTCACTCAGAATCATGCTTTTAAACGCACATTATCAGTAGTCCATTCCTATTTATGGCCGAATAACATTCCACTGTATGAATATACCCCATTTTGTTTATCCACTCATCAGTTGACGGACATGTGAATCTGTTTTTGTGTGAACGTGAGTTGTCATTTCTCTGGTGTTGATGCTCAAGAGTGCAATTGCTGGGTCATAGAGACAGTGTACATTTTACTCTGTAAGAAAACTGCCCACACTTGGAATTTCCCAGAGCGGCTGTACCATTTTTCGTTCCCACCAGCAATGCATAAACAATCCAGTTTCTCTGCATCATTGTCAGCATTTTGTGTCACCACTATTTTTTATTTTAGCCATCCTGATGGTTACATGTATATTCATTTGTTTGCACCCTCAGCAGAAATCTGATTTTCAGTAACATCTGCTATGAGTCAGGGCCCCGAATGTTCCTCCTGGGCTTTCCTTTTGTAGGCTGGCCAACCCTAGATCTTCTATCTTGATATAATCTGGGTAGTTCCTGTCTCTCCCTCCTAAAACAGGAGGATATACTTATTCATTTTACCCATTAAAAGATGGATTTAAGATGTGGTCATGCCATAGAGGAGTTCAGACCTTTGGGATCTGGACCATGGAATTCTGTTGAGCTACATCCCACAGCTGGTGAACCCTGGAGTCCACTAAGAACTCAAGATCTTTTTTTCAAAATAAAAAGGTATGAGGCAAGGACTCCTATATTCTGTCTTGGGGCCATTCCCCTGGTGGAACTGATTCCCTGGCATTTTGTAGTCACTGCCTGGTACCTGTGCTCGTCTTCCAGGCGGGTCATCATTTCCTTGGACTGTGGTTATTCTGAGGGTAGGAGGGGGCTCTTTGAAACTGGTACAGCGCTGAGCTCCCAATAAGCATGTGGTATTTGTGGACGGCCCTTGATAAGCATAGTGGACAGTAAAACCTCAGGGGTGATGCTTGCTGAAGATAGGCATGTTGTAAGGGATCAGCAGATATGTGCTGAATGGGCACATGAAAGAGTTAAAAAAACTCTTTCCCTTGTATTCATAATAGGAAAGATAGCACAGGAAGAGTATCTGCGAGTGCAAATACGGCTTTGCCACTTGTGCAGTGTTTTATAGCTGGGAAGCCATCTGACTTGTGCGCTTCAGTTCCCCAGGCTTCTTGGGGGAGGAATGAATGAAATCCTGAGCACAAAAGCACTTCAGGTCCCTGCAGGGCCCTTGGGTAAGGTGCTGTGCAGACACCGGGAGGTATCGTCAATGGTGCCTCGCTCACGCAGGCAGAGAATGCGGCAGCGAGGACCATCAAAACTGCAAATGCTGGTGCTGAGGCTGACATGCATGGATCCCAACAGGAATGCTCACAGAAGCCCCCAGACACACAGGCTGATGAGGTGAGGCACACAACCTTGGCATCACGACTGCGGCCAGTGATTATTTATACTGTGACAGATGAGGAAAGGATGTGTGTGTGTGGAGCGGGGCTGTGAGGGATGCACATTCTGCCAAGATGGCGGCTCTCTCAGACTTTCCCATCCCCAAATGTGGCCAATTATCCAGTTAGCTGCTTAGGACCTAAATATAGGCAATCCCTCTCTCTGCCTGCACAGCCCTCACCAAAGACACCATCAAACATATTCCCATACTGACCTGGCATCCCACTTCCACGGCTGACGTCTGGTCCAAGCCACAGTCAGCTCTGGCCCAGGTGAAGTAAAAGCCCCCTCTTGGGTCTCCTCAAACCTGCTCGTCCCCCTGAGAGACTTTTCTCCTTACAAGATCTTTTACAAATGTAAGTCAAGAAAACCCAACGACCTGAAGCGCTACCGGCCAACCCCAGCCAGGCAATTACGGGACAGAACAAAGCCACTGGATATCAAGTCTATTACAAAGTCCTGGTAATTAACACAGGTTGGTATTGGCACGGGGGCAGATAAATAGACCCGGGGAGCAGATTGGAGTCAGAAGCAGACCCTCACACACAGTCGCCTGATTTATGACAAAATCAATGCTGCAGAGGGAGGGGAAAGAATGGTCTTTGCAATAAATGATATTGGGCCAATTGAATATCCACTTGGAAAAAAAATGCTCCTTGGTTTGTACCTCACGCCATATACAAAAATCAATGCCAGATGGATTGCATATCTTGATATGAAGGGTCAAAGAGAAGTCTTTCCTTTTAGAGAAAAATGTAGGTGGCCACCTTCATGAGCTCAGAAGAGGCAAAGATCTCTTAGACACAAAAAGTTCTAACCAGGAAGGAGAAAAATGACAGTGACAATATCTAAGTGAAGAGCCTCTGTTCATCAAAGGATACCACCGAGAAGATGAAAGCAACCTACAGAATGGGAGACACTGCGATTGCACAGTCCAGTATACAGAAAGTTAAATAAAAAGTAATTAGAAAATTGAAAAGAAAAGTAAATTAAAAAATCAGACAAGCCAGTTTTTAAAAAGTGGGTAAAAGAACAGACATCCCACAAGAGACGACAGATATCCAAATGGCTCATAAACATATGAGAAAACATTTGACTTCCTAAACTACCAGGGAAGCACAAATTAGAACCATAATGCGGTAATACCACTGTAGCCACTATCCACCTACCAGAATGGCTAAAGAAAAGACAGACAACACCAAGTGTGGACGAAGATGAGGGGCACTAGAACACCATAAACTGACCGTGGAAGGAAGCGCAAACTGATACGACCACTTTGGAAACCTGCCTGGAAATAAATATCTGCTAAAGCTAAAATATGCATACCCTGTGAGCCTGCAATTCCATACCTACACATACACTCTACAGGGACGCATGCATGTGGACGCCGAAAAAATGCTCACAGGAGCAGTATTTGAAATAGCCCGAACCCTGCCAACTACCCAAATGCTCATTGGCAAAATGGGTAAGTATACTGCAGCATATTCATACAATGGAATTCTAGACGGTCACAACAACAAACGGATTACAACTGCAACGTAACAACACGTGCGGATCTCAGAAATAGAATGATGAGCAAAGAAGCCAGACACAAATGAGAATATATGTTCCAGTTCCATTTACAGAAAGTACAAAAACAGGCAACAGGAATACATGCTTTTAGAAGTTAAGAGAGTGGCTGCTCTTGGTGGGGGGCAGGTAGTGACTGGAAGGAGGCGCTGGACAGGGGCTAGCTGGAAATGCTCGGCCTCTTGAGCCAGGTGCTGGTTACACAGTTGTGCTGAATTTGTGACCACTTGCCACACTGTCCACTTAGGATCTGTGCGCTTTTCTGCATGCATGCTAGCTGGCCATCACACGGGGTAAGGCTGGTCCTGCCTCGTCGGGGCTCGGCATTTACTGTCTCTGGATCTGCACATGCTCACTCCTTCACACCCCCAGGTCTCCACACAAATGTCCCCTCCTTGGAGAAACCTTACCTAACTGCCCAATCTAAAACTCCCTGTACTGGGTGTCTCCCAAATGACGTCTACTTGAAACCTGTAAAGTGACCTTACTTAGAAATAGGACCTTGGGAGATGTGATCAAGGTCAGATGGGGTCATATGGATTAGTATGGGTCCTCAATGCAATGCCTGACGTCCTTATCAGGAGAAGGCACAGAAGGAAGAACACCAGAGATGACAGAGGCAGGGATGGGACTGACACAGCCCCACGCCAAGCAACAGCAGGGATTGGCAGCAGCTACCAGGAGTGGGAGGAGGCGAGGAAGGATCTCCCCTGCAGCCTTCGGAGGCAGCACGGCCCTGCCCACACCTTGCACTGGGACTTCTGGCTTCTGGAACTGTGAGAATACATGTCTGCTGTTTTAAGACCCCCGTTTGTGGCATGTTGTCATGGCAGCCACAGAAACTGGTACTGGTCTCATTCTTATCCCTCCTACCTCTTGCTCTGTCTTCAGAGCGCTCATGCCACCATGTCACAGGATTTATTTGTACATTTGTTTACTGCCCCTACTGCCAACCACCATTAGAACATAAGAGCCATGAGGGCAGGAACTTTGCCTTATTCACAGCCACTTTCCCAGTGCCGAGCAATGCACCTGGTATAGAAAGAGGCTCCATCAACGCCAGAGGAATGCCAGGGGAATAAATCTGCCTCTCCCTCGGTGCAGAGGAGACAGGAGGCGCTCCGTGCACACTGAATGAATGAGAGCATGCATTCATTCCATCCTTTCAAACCACAGCAAAGTAGGAAGAGTGGGAATATCCTGACAGGAAAACAGGGCAGAGTAGGGAAATGACCTGGTCCTCGCAGCCAGTCCTCTGAGAGGGTCAACAGGACTTAGCTTTATTTGTAACCCCTGTATGTTTCATAAGGGGGAGGAAAAAAAACACCTTATTTGTGTAACTGAAACTAGAAGACCACAAACCCTGTTCTCTGACTTCAGGTTCCCAGTGCTCTGTGAGGACATGCCACATCCCCACTTAGGCCTTGTGTTTAACTGAGTCCAGGGGTTGGCAAACTTTTCCCAGCCAGGGCCAGAGCATCGATATTTGGAAATACCTCATCAAGGTAGAATGAGGTCATATGGATGAGGCTGCAAGCTCTTAACTCTGCTGCAGAAGCCCCAAAGCACCAGGCAATAATGAGCAAGTGTAGCTGGAGGTGGTCAGTGGCTGCGATGCCCCCTGACCTAGGGCCTCTCTGGGCAGGTGGATTTGGGAGGAGGCGACTTGTGCAGAGGAGAGACACCTGGGGTCAGCTTCATCCTCCTCACCCATCCTTTTGAGAACTTGGCTAAGGGTTTTCTCCCATTCCACACACCTCACTCAACCCATCCTGCTTGGCTGGCTCTCAGGAGCTGCCTGAGCCTGATTATTGCAGAGCTTCTTCAGGGAAAGCCTGGAAAATGGGAAGTCCTCTCCCAGCCTGCTCTGCGTCTCTGCCCTGGCAGATGAAAGGGCTCAAAGGGCTCGAAGCTTTTGGAAAAGTACTGCTGACAACCAGGAGTCAATCGGGCAGTGATCCCATGCCTGCGCAGGGGAGACAAGGGAGGTGTGTGTGGGGAACGTGGGCAAGTGAGCTGTCCTCAGCCTTCCCTCCACTGTCACGGCCACTGCAAGAGGAAATGAGAAGGCCAGGAGACCAGGGATGGACAGACCCTGTCCACAAAGCAGGCACAACAGGTGTGGGGGGGACAGGAGATGCAAGCCATGTAATTAAGATCTCCAGACACCTGTTGTGAACTCTCGCCCATTCACACCCTAGCAGGTGGTTCACACCTCGAGGAAGAAAATAGTAAAAAAAAAAAAAAAAAAAAAAAAAAGATGCTGAGATAAAAGGAGAAAAGTAGCTCTCCATCTGCCAGCCTGCAACTGCTGGAACTGCTGGCTGCTCTCACCAGACATCCCTGACCCATGGCAGGAGTTCCAGGGTGATGAGTGAAGCTCTGGAGGGAGAGCTGGTTGTGCTGCCTCAGGGCTGTGTTACCTGGGGCAGACTCCTGAACCTCTCTGTGCCTTACACTTCGTGTTTCTACCAGGATTGCATAGAGAAAGGCTTCACACGGTGGGTATGTGCTCCACTAACATTATCAGAGCACCAGCTATGTAGCAGGCACCTGTGGACATGACAGTGTGCCAGAGCGTCCCAGCTTATATTCCGGGGTTGAGGGTCAGTACAGTAAGCAACCACATGGAGCAGTTCCAAGGGGAGCTGAGGCAGCTGGGGTGCAATGGTAATGGGGCTGCAGGACAGCAGGACAGGCTGAGCTACTCTGGCCAGGGGTCAGGAGTTAGTCAGTGGAAGAGTGTGTTGGAGTGTGCTGAAGGCCTCATTTTATTCTATTTTTTTAGAGAGAAGGCCTCACTCTGTTGCACAGGCTGGAGTGCAGTGGCCCAATTATAGCTCACTGTAAACTCGGACAGCCAGACTCAAACAATTTTCCTGCCTCAGCCTCCTGAGTAGCTGGGACTACAGGAGCACAACACAGTTCAGCTAATTTTTGTATTTGTTTTAAGGATGGGGTCTTGCTATGTTGTCCAGGATGGTCTCGAATTCCTAGCTTCAAAAGATCCTCCTGCTTTGGACTCCCAAAGTGTGGAAACAGACTTTTAGCACTTGCTACCCTGGTGACGGCCATGTGGGCGATTTTCTCTCAGGGGCCACATTAAAGGAAAAGCTAATTGCCCAAAACCCCAATCAAGAAGGTAACTCTCTCACAAATGTCCACCTGACTCCAATGGCCGGAAGGCAACATGAACCACCTATTGGTAAAAATGAAGGGAAGGAGCGGAGAAGGAAGAATGCGAAATCGGGTCTTGACTGTGAACCTGTGGATGCCAGCTTCCCCAGAGAAGACAGCGGAAACGCACAGGTGGAAAGTGAGCCGGGGCACTCTGGAGTACCGTGTGTGGACAGGCTAAGCATGAACCACCCAAGCCCTCCTTCTCACCTCCAGACCCGCTCAACTCTGTCTTCCTAAACCTAACACCAAACAGCGTTCCTGGCGTGGCAGGCCACCAGAAGGAAACACAGTAATAACAGCTACGCTGGCTGGGAGCTTTTCATGAGCCCAGCACTATGCTAGGTGTCTCACACACTTGACTCATCTTTTATCACCCAGCTCCAAGGCAGGTTCTTTTCATCCTCATTTTACAGATGAGGAAAACTGAGGCCCGGAGAGCTAACATGACATAGCACAGGAAGGGAGAGAAGTGCACTGAACCCACAGATTTATCACCAGAACTGACTCTTCACCATGACTTGACCTGGCCTGGACTTCAGAGCTGCCTGGACATTCCCACAGTATCCTCAGAGAGGCAGGTCTGAAACGTGTTCCTTAGCAGTAATCCACAGAGGGCCTTAGTTATGATCATGACAGTGACAGACAAGCTTCCATAAACGCGTCCTTCCTCTGGTCAGCCTGTCTACCCACCCTCTCCCTGAGCCTTTCACAGCCTTGGCAGGGAGGCAGGGGAGGCAGCCACACTCTTCATTTCCATCCTGCAGACGAGCAAACTAAGCCTGGCCAATGGCCACTACACCCTGGCTCCAAACCTCCTGATTCTTCCACTGGTTTGCAGGCAGAACTGGCTATACAATTTGCAGGGCCTGGTGCACAATAAAAATCCAGGACCCCTTGTTCAAACATTACTAAGAACTTCAAGAAGGTGACAGCAGTACATTTAACCATGTGTGAGGCCAACCCTGTTTGCAGAACCTTCTTCCTAAAAGATGGAGGCTACCGCCTGCCAGAACCCAGGTGGCTCAAACCAGGCAGCCCCAATGGATTATGACAGAAATGGGCAAGCCAGGGTCCATCTAGGAATTGCACCGTTACTGTCTGTACCCTAGTTTCCTCATCTAGAAGGCAGGTTTAACAGCAGTCCTACCATGCTGGGCTGCTGTGTGGACAAACTGATACAAAGACTGCGTGGGAAGCGGTTCGCCCCGAGTCCCATGCCTCCTGAATGCCTGTATTAGCCAGCTCTGTTTTTAACACCACTTCCAGCTTTTGGAATGGGGGCGGAAACAAGACCCTCTCCACCAAACGCTTGAGCTCTGCACGCAGGTGCTGTGTGTCAGCAGGAGAGCCCCAAGTGTAAGCTTCATTTGCACGTACACACTTAGGCCCAATCCAGGCCCTGACCTGCTTCTCTGCCCCGGGCACTTCCCGGAGGAGACAAGGAAAGAGGAAAATAAACAACATGGCAAAACACACGTGCAACACACCTACTCCAGAGCAAACCCAGCTAGGGTGGGGGTGGGGGTGGGGTGGTGGGGAGCCCAGTCTCCACCTCCTTCCTTCCTTCTTTTAGATCCATACTGACCTAAGACTCTGGGCACCTGCCGGGTGAGCCAACCACCGGCCATTTCCATCCTTGCTCGAGTGGTGGGGTGAGAAGTTTGTGTGTACATGCATACTTGCACAGTCTGGGGCACTGCCATTTGTGTGTCTTCCACATTTCCTTTTGGGGAGTAGAGAGGGGCTGGCTCAGCCTGTCCCTCAAGGTCCTTCCTGACTCTCTGCCCCAGAACACAGATGAATGGGGCAGGAAGAGAGGATTACAGGATTACAGCCTTCCTTTGCAGAAAAAAAACAAAACAAAACAGGAAAACCCTGCCCAGGACCTTCAAGGCTTCAGCACTGCCGTTGTGGACCTGGGTTCTGTCTATAAAGTCAGATTGAAATCCTGGGTTCAAATCCTGGCTCCACTGGTTTGGTGCTGTTGAACACCACAGTCAACATTTATTAACTTCCTGCTACCCTGCCAGGGGCTGGATTAAGTGCCTCATCTGCACAATCTCATTTAATCCTTATAGTCCTTGAGGCTGCTGAGCAGGGTGGCGGCCAGAGGCATCTGATGAGGGTGGAATTTGGGCTCCGGAGCTGGCTTCTTCACTGAGAAGCGGACACGAAACTGCTTTACCGGGCCATGGTGATGAATGGGCCCCTAGAAACATGAGGCACTGCAGCCCACGGGGCCGGGGACATGAGAAAGAAATCAGCACTCACACATATTACCACAGCATCAGCACAAATTCCAGTGCATGTTATCACTAATGTTACTACCACCAGTTTATGCCAGGGGAAACTGAGGTCCCAAAAGAGAGCCACAGAGAAGATGAGAATCGCTGTCCATGAATCCACTGCTGTGCCTCTCTCTGAGTTTCCAAAAGCATAATCTTGGAGTCGTCCCAGACAGCAATCCCACAGAAACACGGAAATGCAGTGCCTCTTGATGCCTGTCTGGTTTAACCCAGGGCTGGTTAGTTAAGGGGCTGGAGTGCGGTGCACTGAGGACCCAGTGGAAGTTTGGCGGCCTCCGGGAAGGGACCCAGGCACTGCTGCTTCCGGCTAGGAGGGCGCCTCCTCTCCCCTCCAGCAGGCAGGGTGGCTTGAGGCCCTGCCTGGAGAATGCTCTCCGGAGCCCTGCGCTTTCACCTGCACGCCTGTCCCATGGGCTGTCACTGTCGGTTTCCTCTCTGGTCCCCCACAGAGAGACCTAAGTCACTCCTGAAACGGCTACATGCCTCGTGGCTAGCACAGTGCCTGGTACAAATGACATACTCGCTGTCATTTGATTCCCACTGGAATGATCTGGAGGAAGACAGCTCCTTCTAGACCCAAGAGAACAGGCAGCAGAGAGGAGTGGCTCCAAGCTGGGGCTCTGGGTTAGGCTGACTTAGATCCAAATCCCCACTCAGCAGCGTGGTCTCAGGCAGGACACTTCATCTCCCTAGTTTCCATCTCCAGTTTCTGTCCAGGTGCAAAAGGGATGACCAACCCTCACAGGGCTGCTGTGCGGCTTAAAGGAGGTGATTCTGCATGGGAAGGCATTCAAGCTCAGAGCTCAGTACGCAGCAAGCGTGTAATACAAGGGAGTTGTGATTTTTACTACACCTGGTAGGATAAACCCATAGAACCTGCCTGGCCAAATGGACCATCCTGGTTCCCCGAAACCCTGAAACCTCCCCCTGGCTAATGACCTTTACCAGCCAGTGGCTTTGTCTGAAATCCTGTCTGGGGCTTCCCTGGACAATCGCGGAGAAGTCCCTGAGAAGGCTCACAGCGACCCCTGCTGTCTGCAATGAGGAACTGCCTTACATCCCCAGTCGGAGTGAACAACAATAGCAGGTATTGCCCCTCCAAGAAGGACTTATGTTTCCAGGGGTTTAAGAAAACTCTCATTAGAACAATGGCAAGGAGAAGAGTCACCACATGTAATTATGTTCAGCGGACACTAATTCCCTGTCTTCTAAAAATAAATATAATACGTGAGATCAAACAAAGTGCTCTCTCTTCCCTTGAGGTCTTTTGTTTCCCCGGATAAGTGTCATCCTAAATATACTGCAGAACCAAGTGAAACTGTCATTTCAGCGGGATATTATTTCCTGATCAACATGCGCTCTTCCTAGCAAGCCTGTTTTAATCTGGCAGTTCTTAAAGTGGACTCCTTTTAAAAAGCAGAGCATGTTAAAATAAGCAGACACATCGAGAGGCTAAGGATATATACCTTCCTGGAGGGACGACTGATCAACCGAGGTTTGGGGAAATGGGAAACATCCCCCAGGTCATGACCCCATCTTGTCAGGCGTTCCTGCCGTGCAGGATACCCAGGAATCATATAGCTAAGATCCTGTTTCCCAGATACAGGCAGGATTGGTCTCTGCCTCAGATCCCAGCTCACCACACACCACATCTGTTTATCAACTGAATACTATTGTATGATTTAGAACAAACAGGGAAAAAGAGGACAAAGATTTCTGAAGTTCCCTAGATGACTTCTTATTCTTCAAACTACAGAGTGAAAGCAAAGAATGTAGATGCCACACAAAGATCATTCTTTTTCATCTCCAAAACACAAGGCTTATTTTGTATCCACAGATTACCTTGCAAGACGCTAACTGGCAACTCTAAAAGAGGCTTCACTCTCGGATCCTTGTGCAAGCACAGAATGAATGAACGAGACCTAGTTTGTAGAATTCTAAATGTTCACCCACACGCAGGCCATGGTGCTGAAGGTCCCCGAGCAGTCCTGGATCCCACCCAAGCCTCAACAATGTGTTTGGGTGAAGCTGACTTCATCTGCCATTACATTCTGAGGGCTAGATGGTCTCTCTACTACCCTGCCCATGCCTGGGGAGGGCCTTGGCTTGAGGCAGTCCCTTCTTAGGCCCTGATATAAGGACATTTCTTTCATTCAGGGCTTGGTGCTGGGTGATGCCTACCTAATCTGAAACAGCCAAACATCGTAACACGTCAGCATAGGGATCACCAACTGGCGGCCCTGGGGCAGGCCAGACTTCGTCTTGGTTTTAAAAAGTGAGTTAGTTGCTGATGAATTCCCCTTAAGAATCCACAGAGCTAGTTTCTTTCAAAACATGGGAACTGGTCTTATGGAGCCTGAGTTCCTGTGTGGCATCCCAGCTGGATGGCCAGAGAGAGGCCCTCCTGCTGCTCAGTCCCCACCCAGCCTGCTGCCGTTACCGGCTGGGTCCCCACGACAGCTGCGTTTCCCACCCCTGTGCAAGCAGGTGCTGACGGATTGCTTTACATGTGCAGGTAATTCACCTTTGTTTCCGTAGAGCCATTTAGGCCACTGGTTCCCAACCCCAGCTGGACATTAGGATCCCCTGGGGAGCTTTTAGCACAACACCGATGTCTGGACCCCACCGTTGAAAAATGGAATCCAACCCTCTGGGGATGCAGCCTTGGCAAAGGTGTGTTTTCGCCGTCGCCAGGTGGCTGGAATGTGTGGCTAAGGTGGAAAACTAGCACCTTAAACCAAAGGGGTGGCCTGGATGAAATTTTAAGCAGATCATGGGCAGGGCTGGATTTTAGCCGCTGGGGCCCCTGCCCCTCTTGCACCTTGTGGATGGGGACAGGGAAGCCTGCCTGCCCTTTCTCCATCTGCCTCGGAGAGGGGGAAACCTGGCTGTTTTGACTTCTTTCCTGCACAATGCTCTGGGGAGCCACAACTGAGATTAAGGGAGATAAATCAAAAGCAGCCAAAAGATGACCTTTGAAAGACCACTGTGCCAGCCGGCAGCGGAACCATCCAGGACCCAAAGGCTACCTTCCCCGAGACTCGGGCAGGCTCCCCGCCCACACGCCAGTCCCCCGGACTAAACGAGCGCTTCTCACCTGAAGAGCTCTCGGATCTCCCGGCTGTGGGCCTGGAAGGGGATGTTCCGCACCAGGATCTTGGAGGTGGTCTGCGTTCTGGGAACTTGTTTCTTCCGAGCCGATGTCATGGCTGGCCTGGAGGGTGAGGGGAGAGGGTTTGAGTTATTCGGGGCTTCAGCAGCTCCTCCCCAACAGTGACTTCACCACGCCTCCATCAGAATATTCAGGTGATGGATTCAAGGATGGTGCGTGGGGTAGGGGACCAACATGAAAGGAGAGGAAGGTGACAGGACCCAAAATAGCTGCAGACGTCAGGGGGACACATCCATGCCTGGGTGGCTGCTGCCCTTCATTTGAGAGACTCTGGGACCACCAGGGACTTAAGGAGCCCTGCTAAGGGTGGGGCTGGTTTCTCACCAAACCCAATCTCTATTGTGTCTTTCTCTCCAGTTGCAAAGAAAGACCCTGGTTGGTTTCCAAAGGTCTTGTTTGTGACACTTCATCAATAACCCGAGGAGGAACATGCGGGGGCCTAACCATGAAGATGGACCAGGGGGCGAGCGAGGACACTCTCAGCCCACATTCAAGGTCATCCCCAATGCAGTGCTACCTGACCTGTCCCCCTGCTCTCCCAGGGAAACCTCCCACTCCACCGAAACAGGGTAGGGAAGTGAGAAAGGCTGGGAGTTAACAGGGTGTGAATGCCAAATCGGATACTTAGGATCTCTATGATCTTGGGCAAGTAACATGGCCACTCGGGGCCTCAGTTTCCTCCATTGTAGAATGGGTGAAATGATAGGCCAACCCAATTTGACTGTCTGAAGATTTAATAAGCAGACTCAGTACTGGACCCAGCATGTGGTAAACATTCAATAAACGGCAGCTGTTATGATAATAACCACGTTAGGACTCACCTCCTTCAGGCCTGCTCCACGTCACCTCCTCACAGGCCTTCCCTGTCTTCATTAAAACGGCAACCCCCTCACCCCCACCCCCACCAGCTTCATTTCTCTTCCTGGCACTGACCCCTGTGCTAGCACATTACAAATTTAATCATGTTCCTTGGCTGCCACGCCTGGAAGGGAGGGGCCTAGCCTGAACCCTTGGCAAGGAAGGGGACAGCTATCCAGCACAGCTCTTTTTTTTGTCTTGTCATTCTGGGGGCTGTGCTGTCTCATACAGTGGCCACCAGCCACATGTGGCTAGTTAAATCTAAATTAAAATAAAACAAAACTAGGCCGGGCGTGGTGGCTTACACCTGTAATCCCAACACTTTGGGAGGCTTAGGTGGATCACCTGAGGTCAGGAGTTCAAGATCATCCTGGCCAACATAGTGAAACCCTATCTCTACTAAAAATACAAAAATTAGCCAGGTGTGGTGGCAGGCACCTGTAATCCCAGTTACACAGGAGGCTGAGGCACAAGAATTGCTCGAACCCAGGAGGCAGAGGTTGCAGTGAGCCAAGATCACACCATTGCAGTCCAGCCTGGGTGACAGGGTGAGACTCTGTCTCAAAAAAATAGAAGCAGCAAAACTACAAATTCACTTCCTCAGTTGCTGGGGTATCAGGCTCCAAGATGGTGCCCAATGATCCCTGGCTCTTGGTGTTCATACCCTGTGTAATCCCTTCCCATGCTCTATCAGGGCCAGTCTGGGTGACTAGCAGGATACAGCAGAGGGATGGTGTGTGAATTCTAAGACTAGGTTGTAGAAGACATTGTGGCCTCCTCCTTTCCCATTCTTGGATCACTCACTCTGGAGAGACCTGCTGCCATGCCATGAGGACACTCAAACAGTCCCAGAAAGAGATCCCCAAGGTGAGGAACTGAGGCCCCCTGCCAGCAGCCATGTGAGTGTGTCATCTTAATGATAGATCCACAAGCCCCAGCTGAGCCTTCAGATGACTGCAGCCCTAGCTGACATCCTGACTGTAACCTCATGAGAGACCCTGAGGCAGAATTCCCAGCTAAGCTGCTCCTGAATTCCTGACCCATGAAACTATGAGACAATGTTTTGTTTTCAGCTTGTAAGTTCTGGGATACTTTGTGATGCAGCAATAGACAGCTAAAACAGTTGCACTTGCCACATCTCAAGAGCTAAATAGCCATGTGTGGCAATTGGCTACCATCTTGGACAGAAGAGATGTGGAACATTTCCATTGCTGCAGAAGCTTCTATGGAACAGCACTGCCCTAGGGTGTAAACTCCCAAGGAAACGCCATCCCCCGTGCCTAGGAGGAGGATATGGTACACAGTGGGCTTGCTGTAATTTTTTCTTGAGTAAAACAATGGTTCCATGAACACTGGCTAAGAAGTGAGATCCTGCAAGGCTGAATTCAGGTTGGCTCTCTGGAGATAGGGTACTGGACAGAAACCGCTGGCTCAGTGCTCATGGGCACTGCAAGTGCTAGACGCTTCACACATAACCTCTAGTTAGCATGTTTCACTTCAGAGGCAAAGTCACCCATGCAAGGTCACAGAGCTCCTGGATTAGAAACTACAGGTGTAGGGCTCAAAGCCTGACCTCTTTCTGGTATACTGGCAGCTCAGGAACCCCCATTAGACTTCTGAGAGCCCCTGTACCAAGCCTTCTTCCCTCCAAGGATGCTTAACATAGCACAGACCACAGTGGGTGAAAAACACCAGAGCTGGCCCAAGCTGGATTCACTGGAAGCATTAACAACAAAGAAAGAAGGAAAAAGAAAGGTCAATTCGCTGGCAGCTAATTTGCCGGATGACCACAACAAATGACCAACTTGCTGAAAACTACCGAATAAATATCTGAAACCAGCTCTAGGGCTGTTAGAGGCAGTCATTTTATCACCCAAGGCAAGTAGATGATAATGACAATAATGGCTTACGCTGGGCACCTGTTATGTGCCGGACACTATTGGAGGCACGTCGGGTGTAATAGCTCATTTAGATATACAAGCAAGGAGAAATGGAGGAGCAAAGCTAAATCTCCAAATAATCCCCCTACTTCAGTATACTGGTCATTGGGCAAATTGGTCTGCCTCCATCTCTAACACCTACAGAATCTCTTTAACATTAACTGGAGGCCATCGTAGGCACTGCCATTCAGCTCTAAGAAAGCATGTTCCATAAAGAGGAACATCTAGGTTTTACAGCTTCTTCTGGTTCATCCACAGCACCAGCAACCTCCAGCTCTTCCTTGGTTTATTTATCCCAAGATGAGTGTTGTTTGCCTGTTTCTCCTGCACTTGTTCCTTTTCTTGTTAAAAAAAAAACCCGTGCATTAAACATTCACCCAAAGGACTAACATTGTTGTAGTTCACTGGGAAAACAGGGGTCGGAGTTGGTAAATGCTAACTTAATTAGGTATCTTAATTAGGAAGAGTCCTAAATGGTAAAGGGATGGGTGGAAAGGACATTTAAGGGTGTGAGACAGCCTCCAGGGAGGCCGGCACCAAGAACAGGAAACCCCAGCTCCTAGGAAAGGGAACTGAGGACACTGAAGACTCACTTAGTGGCTCGTTCTGAGATCCTCACTTCCAGCTTGTGGCCGTCCACAATGTGACCCTAAGAGAGAAGACAACATGGCTCATCTCTGTGTCCCGAGAAATCCTCACCGAATCCTTGCCCTTCACCAGAGCAGAGCCCTGGCTCGCAGATGGGAGACTGTTCCCCAGCGAGCGGGGCTAGCTGGCCTCGAGGACAGAGGATGGCCTTTCCCTGAAATGGCTCACACCGAGCCCAGGCAGCAGCTGGTGGTCAGAGACTCAGCCCTTGGATGCTCTCTTAAGTAACAGGCAGGCCTTGACCTAGATGTCATTCAAGGGACACGGAATTTTCCATTGTTTATAAGCATGTTCAGGCAAAGTAACACCCATAGGTCTGGCTTGCAGAGAGAGTTGGTTTAGTTTGTATGTTCCTGAAAAATATTCTAAATCATAGTGGAGTTGCATCTAAAGCTAGGTTCTAACATTGGTCCCTCAAGGCGGAACTGGTGTGTTAGCAAAATTACTCTTGAAAATCCCTTAAATCTCCCATAAAATACAGCACACAGAGCTTTGTAGGAACAATTCTTGGAGGCAATATTCACATATGCACGCACACAACGATGTCCAGCACATAATACAGTACACGTGCAAAGTGAAATTTCATAGAATCTTATATCACGTGAACGAGAAATACGGACCACTGAACCTGCAGAGCCGATTTTAAGTGAAATGAGTACACAGCCCCTGACCAGGAAGAGCCTAGGATGTGGGGCATTATGAAGGGAGCAGAGGACACCTTCTCAAGCTACTAACACCTACTGAATCTCCTTCACATTAGCTGAAGGCCATCCTAGGCACCATCATCCAACTCTAAGACAGTGCATCCCATAAAGGAACCCAGGCAAGGCCACAGAGCTTCTGGATTAGAACTCAGGCCGGGTGCAGTGGCTCACACCTATAATCCTAGCACTTTGGGAGGCCGAGGCGGGCAGATCATGAGGTCAGGAGATCGAGACCATCCTGGCTAACATGGTGAAACCCTGTCTCTACTAAAAATACAAACAAATTAGCCAGGCATGGTGGCGGGTGCCTATAGTCTCAGCTACTCGGGAGGCTGAGGCAGGAGAATGGCATGAACCCAGGAGGCAGAGCTTGCAACGAGCCAAGATTGCGCCACTGCACTCCAGCCTGGGTGACAGAGCGAGACTCCATCTCAAAAAAAGAAAAAAAAAAGAAAAAAAAAAAGAACTTACAGGTGGTGGAAAACTTGCCCTTTGGGATAGTACCAATCCCAGGCTGTCTCGTTCCCCCAGCTCCCCTCCTGCTAGAGGGTCCCAATCTGTCATTGTACTTAGGATCTAGCAGGAAGGCATATCTCCCTTCTCTGTCTGAATAGGATGTTGAGTCTTTGTCCAAACAGTTTCGGTTCAGCCCTGTTCTCCCCACCTTCTCCCGCCCTGGCCAAGCCTGGATGACTCAGGGTCTCCTACCTGCCCCCTGCCCCCAGCCATCGTCCCCTCTCCACACCAGCAGCTGCAGAGGCTGGAGCAGAAGCCAGTGTGCTCATAGCCCTCTAATGGTCTCCTACTGCCTTTAGGCTGAGCAGTAAAATGGCCTAGAAGATCCTGCCCTGCACACCTCTCTCCTCATCCTACACCCTGAACCACCGCCCCACGCCGCCCCTGCCACAGTGGCCCCTTTGCTTTTCAAACGTACTAAGCTCATTCCCACCTTACAGCCCCTGCCTCAGACCCTCTGCACATGGTCCCTCCTCCCAAACTACCTCCCTCCCAGATCTCTGTGGAGCTGACTTCTGGCGAAGTAGGTGTGGGCTCAACTGTCACCTCCTTAGAGAGGCCTTCCCTGACCACACAGGCTAAGTGCCCCACCTCCACCCCCAACTTGCAGCTTTGTCTTCATAACCTGGTCCTGCATGTTTATTCAGAGGTCCATGGCCTGTCTACCCCACCAGAAAGAGGGGCCCACATGAGCAACCTCTCCCAGGCCTAGCACCACTCCTGGCACACGTCAGGCCCTTGATAATAGTGCTATGGATCGAATGAATGAACTATGGTGACTATGGAGTGTTGGGAAAGGTTCTTAATTTTTTCTTGGGCCACAGTCCCCTAGAGATCTGGTGAAAGCAATGGGCCAGGTCAAGTGTAGACTTCACACACATTCCCACTCAATTTCAGAGGGCTGACAGGACCTCCCACTACCTGCCAAGCGCCTCCGTGGCCCTCAGCTGAGAATCCTCACTTTACCTGGAGCTGCTTGAGAGCTTTCTGGGCTTGCTCCGGCTTCCTGTATTCCACAAATCCAAACCCCATGGAAAGCAGTGCTCCTAAAAGAGAGAGAGGTGGAAATCACACCAGTGGGTGAGGCGGAAGCACAAGGCCAAGTGCAAGGGCTGTGACGGGCCCCAGACCTGCGTTGTATTTTCTCTTATTTTCATACCCCCTTCATTCCCCAAAAATCTCGGCTCCTGGCTTGCTGTTTATTACTAGTCATCTTGACGAATCAGTCAATGCAGTTAACATGGCTGCCACCTGAGGCCCATTTGACTATTAATTAACAGACGACTGACATGATAATTAACTTCATAATAGGATTCTGCTTTGGGAGGGAGACTGAACTAAGAGAGATGACCATCATGAAGGCAAGTGGCAAAACTTCTACCTGGGCAGTCCTCTGCCTCCACACGTAATGCCCAAAATGAACATGTGCGTGAGAGTCAAATGCACCAAAGGCTTGCTCTTTAAAAATAGTATTTCTCACCAGCCAATCCCATTCAGTTCTTGGGTTTCAGATACAAAGTTTGGATCATGTGGGCGACTGCATTATTCAAACTTCTCTGGTTCCTTACTTCTAGGTTGCAAGTAGCAAGAGTTCAGATAGCAAAGAATACTGCAAACATTTCATGAGAAACTTCTGCTTCATCACTATGTACAACTGGGGAGGGAGGAGTGCTTTTATAGGGCACTAAAAAACATTAAGATCCCTAATTACATCTTGCCCTCTTGACATTACATTTGATGTCCCCCCACCTTCCTTCCACTCACACCCCAGCATCTTATATGTATTTGTTATGTTTATTCTTTATTGTGAATTCAAAGATTCACCTCAGTCTGATGGGTTCAAATGAGGCTCGAGGCTCTCCATCGAGGCTCACTTTGCAGTTTCTATCTTTACCTTTGCTGTGCTGTTTGTGAGACCTATGCTCCTGCCTTTCCATTGACAGCAGGTGTTCAAAATAAGAGCCACGTGCATTAAGGAATTCCATTAATTGCCCATACATGGCTCAGACAGAACTGACAGCCAGTGCCACCCCACGGCGACTTTAAATGTTCGTTCTTCAAGCAGATACTGCTCGAAAGCTCTCTTTTGGAGGCTGAGGGTGCAGGTGGTGGGCTGGCATGTCTGCGTACCTATGAGATTTTAAAAGCGCAGTGACTGTGTGAAAGGCAACTGTGAGAAGGTCAAGTTCAACTCTGAGTTACTGACACTATGCAGATCCACTCTCCGCCACCGTGTCTATGGGAAGCTGACCTCTATAGACAGCTCTACCTGGGCTTCCCAGATTCCTGGCTTCCTGTTGGGATCAGCCAGCAAGAGGTTCTGATCTGGGACTGGGGAGTGGGGGGATGGAGGAGAAAGAGGCTGGAGTACTGGATCTTTCCTCATGTCCCCATCCGCCTCCTTGCTTTGGGTGGCTCTGCAGTGGCCACGTCCAATCCACGGCCACCACTCCTGCAGGTTATCTCGTGGCTCCAACTCTCAGCTAAGCTCTGGTCACACACTTTCCTCTAATGTCCCTCCAGGCAAGGCAGGGGGAAAGGCATTCTTCCTATAGAACCCACTCCCTGGACATCCCTGTGGGCTCCCTTAGCCCAGCCACACCTTGGCCCCTTCTTTACAGACATCTCTGCTCCAACCCCAGCTGAGAGTGCTTTCTGTTTCCTGCTGCAACCCTGACTGATATACTTTGTCTAGACTTTCCCCAAACTGTGACGGACGGGCCCCAGAGAACAGGGCTCTCAAATACAGGCCCTTGAAAAAGAGAGTGTATGTTTTAGGAGCTGCTTATGACATGGAAAGATCAGATAACCACTTCTAAAACATGCTGAAGAGCACTCCCCAGGAGGACAAGGCTGGCCCCACAGAGCATCTGACTGGGCACAGTGAGAGGCAGGGACAGCCACCTCCACCTGCTAGCCTGGGTGTGCCTCCGTCTGGCTGTACCCCCATCCTGGACTTCAGCAACAACTTCTTTTTTTTTCCCCTGAAATCCTCACAACTGGTCCTTCTCATCCTTAACTTGGTACTTAGCTGCTTTTCCTTGCATCCAAAACTATATATGAAGACTCTGGAGAACAGGGATGTTAAGGGGTAAACGGTGTCTTCGCAGACTCACATGTAGAAATCCTGACCCCCAGTATCTCAGATGTGACCTTATCTGAGACAAGCTCTTTTCAGAGGTAACCAAGTTAAAATGAGGTCACAGGCCAGGCGTGGAAGCTCAAGCTTGTATTACTAGCACTTTGGGAGGCCAAGGCAGGCAGATCACTTGAGGTCAGGAGTTCGAGACCAGCCTGACCAACATGGTGAAACCCCATCTCTACCAAAAATACAAAAATTAGCTGGTGTGGTGGCACATGCCTGTATCCCAGCTACTGGGGAAGGTGAGGCAAAGAATCGTTTGAACCCAGGAGACAGAGGTTGCAGTGAGCTGAGATGACACCACTGTACTCCAGCTTGGGTGACAGACTCTGCCTCGAAAAATAAAAATAAATTAAATGCAGTCATTGGGGTGGCCCCTAAATGCAGTATGATTGGATGACTGCTGTTCTTTTAAAAAAAGCGTGGGTGGATTTGAACACAGGATGGGCATATACAAGGAGGATGCCCTGTGAACATGGAGGTGGCCATCTATAAGCCCAGAGACAGGCCTGGAACAGACCTTCCCTCACATCCCCCAGAAGGTACCAACTCTACTGGCACCTTGAGCTCAGACTTCTAGACTCCATGGCTGTGAGACAACACATTTCTGTCATTTAAGCCACCCAGTCTGTGACACTTTCTTATGGCAGCCTGGTAAATGAATACAAGGATGCTCTGACTTCTGTGCCATATGTCTGCTTAGAACCCTCCATGGCTCCCCAGTACTTCTGGGGGAAAGTCAAACCTCTTCTGTGTGTGTGGCATAAAAGCCACTTCAGGGTTTGGAACTCGCCTACCTTTCTAAGCATATCTCCTGCCTCTTCCTCAACAAATTCCCCAGGCTCAGCCACTGTAGTGTGAGTGGCCTCTGAATACCTTGTTCCCGTCGCCTGCCTGCTCTGCGCCCCCAACCCTCCCAGCCTTGGGCTGATGTGGCATCCATCCCCTGTGCTAGACTCCCGTCCCTGCCATCCAACCTCTTGCTGCACTCTGCTGTAACTACCAGCGCATCTGTCTCTCCAGCTAGACTGTGTGCATGGTGCAGGCAGGGCTGCGTCTCCCTCAGTCTTATATATAACTAACACTGTGCCTGCTGCCTGGTGGGGCCTGGGGACTGTTTGAGGAATAACTCAATAGTAGACATTCTGGCCACCCAGTACTTTGCATTCAGCAGGTGCTCAGGACACAGTTTGGGCTGACACATGTGGCATTCCTACAAATCCTGCCAAACCAAAGGGACTCAGGATAGGGCTGGCACGGCTGCGCAAAAGCAAGGACGTATCCCCTGCAGGAAGCCAGGGCTGGAGAACAGCCCAGCAGAGGCCAGGAGACTCAGGATAGCACCCAGGGCCGAATGGAGAGATAAGGGTGCTCTCTGCCTGCCCTTGTACCCACTGGCCTGGGAGGTGCATGGTTAGTAACTCAGGAAAATCTGTGTGGTTAATGACTCAGTAGAATGTTCCAGAAGATCTACAATTGGGTTATCTCCCTCAGAAGGGAAGAGGGAGAGCGCAAGACTGGTTGTTTCATGCATTTCCTAGGAAACTTTCAGAGCACAGAAGTGCTGGGAGGAGGCAGAGCCTCTAGATACCATCTAGGGTCCTCGCTATCTACCCACAAATGGCACCACTCTGAAACCACCCTGGCGGTTTGAGGTGCTGGAGGCTCTAGGAGGATCTGACCCGAGAGGCTGCTTCGACTGGAAAGCAGGAGACTCCAGGGGAACAGAAAGATGGGCTACTTTCAAAGAGTCTGAGGCCGACCATGCTTCAGAAAAAAAGAGAACCTTCAAAATGTGCAAGGGAGAACTCCCCCAACCCCTTGTCTGAAGCCGGAGCTTCTTCTGGAAACCACTCTTTCTGGCTGATTACTGAATACTTTCCGAATTGCATGTGGAATACCTGTTTTGTTCTTCTTCTTGGAGATAGAGCAGCTCTTCACTGTCCCCACTTTTGAAAACACCTGATAAGAAAGTAACAAGTATCATCAGCAGCTCCAAACCACTATGCAGGCAAGGACCCCTGTAAAACACTATACCCCCAAATTTGCCATATGGACAACTTGGGGTCCCCAAAACATTTTGAGAAGACGAGTGATGACCTTCTTTAAGTAACCTGGACAGTCCCCTAGGGTTCCCCATAAGAGCAGCTGGGCTTGTTTCTTGTTCCAGTTTTAGAAGAAGGAAGTAGGACACAGAACAGCGAGAGACTGACTGCAGATCATGCAATCAGGAAGCCGGGCCTAAGTTCCGGAGCATGGGGTCTACTGTCCCAGTCCGGGCCTCTCACTGCCCCCTGCACCAAATGCTAAAATAGTTTTTACAAAAATTTTAAGTCACAGTCTATTCTATTTTCCCCTTAACTTTTTCTGTCTCCTTTGCTGGAATATGAAACCCAATCATAGCAAAATCCGTGTTGACCTGGTTCCCGACTGTGTCTTCAGCACCACACACGGGGCCCAGGGAAAGGCAGGTGCCCATTCACCAATGGGCAACGGGGAAGCCCAGGGGCCGCGGAGAATCTTGAGAAACAAATACTACGAGCAGCAGCCGCTTACTGACTCTTGTGTGTAAAGTGTCAGGTGCTTTACTTGGAATATCTCCTTCATCCAGTCATCAAAACAACTCCATGAGAAGAGTCTATTAACATCCCCATGTTACAGATGAAGAAACTATGGCACAGAAAGGCTGACAGACTCACTCAGGGTCACATCATTAGCATGGAGCAAAGCTGGGATCCAAGCCCAAGGAGGCTGATTGCTAACCACGGCTCTCCACTCAGGGCGTGAGACAGGAGCCCTGGGAACTAGGGGCTCTTCCCCACAGGGCCTCAGGTGGACTGTGTGACCTAAGGACAGTGAACCAGCCTCTCTGAAGCTCAGCCTCCAGCCATGTTCCATGAAGAGAGTGAACTAGGTCATCTTGGCTATGACTTCCAGCTCCAGAATCCTTGAATTCAGAGGATGCTCTTGGGCTGCTGTTTGTGTGCATCTCCCAGGAAACAATGATCCTGGATAATGATGTTCCCATACCAGACACGCACCAGAAAAAAAATAAAACTAACGTTCAAATCTATCTGACTATATTCAAATCTATCTACCTTTTGGATGCTACCAGCACATGCTGCTATTTAAAAGCAAAGCAAAACAAAAATGGAACCAGGAAGTAGCCAAAGGCAAGTCTAAGGGTGGGTTTCCAATTGCTTAATAAGGTGAATCCTGGCTCCTTAAACGCTGCTGCTTTAGTCAGGGTATCTCTGCTGCTGGGGCTGCTCTTCTGATAGGTAAGGGGACAGTCACATCACAGAGGCTGAGCCAGAGGGTAACAGAGGGGCTGTGACCCTCTGCCTCTCTACCACACCCCCACATTTGCCTCTGTATCATCTGCCCACCATGTTCCTACCCCTGAGGCTCAGTGGACACTGTCTTCTCTCTTGACCCCATGATAGAATTTTAGGGTTCAGAGGGATTTCTAGAAATCAATCAGGTCATTCTTATGGCCAGCTTCCTTCCCAGAACAAGTTGATGGCTATCAGCCTGCTGTTGTTATTCATTAAAACAAAACAAAAAACTGAAAAACCCATTGAGTGTCTATTCTGTGCCAAGTCTAGTCTCTAGAAATAAAGGGTCTCCTGAGGGAGGTGCCACACAGTAGGGGAGCTTGCAGACCCCACTTCTTTGGAACTGGAGGCCCCGTTGTTTCCTGATCGCTGGTCTAATTCCTTCTAGAAGCCCCCGGCCCTCACTCAGCACAGCCCTCATTTGGCTTTTACCAACCTTCTATTTGGAGCTCCCTGCCCTTTCACCCCCTTCCCTCTTCCCATAAATGCAAAAATCTCACCCCATCCAGGGATTCCAGCTCAGGCCCAGACCCCCACTCATTGATGTGGCTTCTCCATTATTCCCAGCAGGCTGAGAGGATTGTGCTGACATTTACTTTTGGGTAGTTTACATCATAGAAACAACTATTGCCTTCATATTACACGGTCTCCCTAGAGATTCTGGTATGTCTCCAAAGCATATGTGGTAGCCCCTCTCAGGCCCCCTGGCCAGCCTTGCTACTGCTCTAGTCTTCAGTTGAGCTGTCTACTGGACACCCCAGGAGAAGGGGTCAAGTAGGTGGTGCTGGTTGTTGCCTCCAAGTGCATATTAACACACATCATGTTTTAAGGCAGAATCAAGGCAGTAGCCACATCAGTAGACTAGGGTTTCCCATCCCATACCGCTCCCTACTGGGCTGAGAAACCACTCACTTCCTTCAGCTTCTCTTCTGTTGTGTCAAAATTGAGATTCTTAATAAACAGAGTACACCCTGGGAGGCTCTCTTCTTCTTCTTCCTCTTCCTCCTCCTCCTCTTCCATGTGTGCTGAAGAGTTGTCTACTCCTTCCTCTGTTGGATTTTCATCTTCTGGGGTTTCACCATCAGGCACTAAACCCCCATCAAAACAAAAACAAAAACAAAAACATCAAATCCATGAAATAATGTCAAACCCACCAGAGCCCTGGGGCCAACTGCAAAGAGCCTACTAGGCAAAGGGGTTCTGCCTCTGCAGGCAGTGGCAGGAAGGGGCACTGTGATCCCCAACTTGCACTGAGCTTCAGCAACTCTTGAGACAGAGAGAAAGTCCTGCTCCTGCTATGCTGTAAAGAGAAAGGAATACGAAACACAGCCCCCAAACAGAGCCTAAACAGGACCAGCTCACACTAATTTGAACTTCAAAATAAATTACCATGTGAACTGTTTTACTGAACCACAAGCCTAAGCAAAATGTTATTTTTCCTCAAAAAAATAGCCCTTAGTGAACTTTCAAAGTACAATGCAACTTAAAACTTTTCAAAAATTATAGGATCGGAGCAAAACTTAGGAAGAGTCTAAATACTACTCCCTTGAGCCTAAAGAACGTTATATACCATCAAAATCCCTCATATGCATTACTTCAGGAAGCATATACACAAAAAGAGTGGTTTTGTCTATACATATTAAATTCAGAGTTATGCATCACAGGGAAAAACTGAAAATACTCGATGTTCACAAACAAGAGACTAGGTAAGGCAGAGAACCACCAAAAGCTGGAATAATATGTAGTCATTAAAAATGATGTTTCCAAAGAACGTTTAATGACACACAACAAAGCTCATCATAAAAAAGTTAGAGAAAAATTAAGATACTAAAAAAAGTGTATACTGTAATTTTAGAAAATGTTCAAGGTAATTCAAATCATGATCTAAGCCAGGTGCGGTGGCTCATGCCTATAATCCCAGCACTCTGGGAGGCTGAGGTGGGCAGATTACTTGAGGTCAGGAGTTCAAGACTAGCCTGGCCAACATGGTGAAACCCTGTCACCACTAAAAATACAAAAATTAGCCGGGCATGGTGGTGGGCACCTATAATCCCAGCTAATCGGGAGGCTGAGGCACAAGAGTTGCCCGAACCTGGGAGGCAGAGGTTGCTGTGATCAAGCCATTGCACTCCAGCCTGGGTGACAGAGTGAGACTCCATCTCAAAAACAAAAAACAAACAAAAAACATGATCTGCACATTTATGAGAAAACATACAAGTGTGTACACACACACACACACAGGGATCACAGGAAGGAGATGCATAAAGTGCTCCTGGTTTATTTCTGGAGAATGGCATTAGGGATGGTTGTCATTTCAACCTGTCACTGCTAGCACTTTGTGCCGCTCCTACTCTGAAAGAACAGCATTTCAGGGAGAGGCTCTTTAGAGAGGTTCTCTGAAGAGCAAATGTGAAGTTGTGAGTTAGCAAGGGGTGTGTGTGTCTGTGTATGTGCGTGTGTGCGTGCGTGTTGTCTGTGTGTGGCTGCAGCTCAGGGAGTTGGGAGCAGGGAGACTAGACCTGCTAGCTGCAGTGCCCCTAAGTGTGTAGATTTCATTCTCAGCTGACAGAAGCCTCAGGAACTTGGAACAGGGCAGTGTCATGATCTTTTGAGAAATCTTAGGAGGAAATGTGCTCAATTCGTTTCAAGCTCCCCAGTTTCCCCAAGTCATATGATTAGAACCTGGAGACAAATTCCTCCTCCAAAGACAAGGCTTCTGAAGCTATTCCCATATCCCCCAGGAAATCAAACTGTCTTAGCAATTCTTCAGAGCAGTTCTCAGGCTGTGCCTTCACAGCCTCACCCTCAATGTTTCTAAGCAGATGACCAGTGACCTCCCTTAAGAGTTAAACCCTGCACCCCAGCCTGGCAGAAGCACCTGGAGGTCCCATGGGCAGGTAGGCTGGAGCTGATGGAGACAGCCTGCTGCTTCTACTCACACCTTCACTTGCATAGTTCAAGCTTCTGCATGATGTAAGGGGGCTTTCTGGGGTTCAGCTCCATTCCGCACAGTCTCACTGCCAAGCACCAAAGATGCCTCTGTCTGTCGTGCCCTTTCTGATGGAAGCCTAACGCTTTCAAGTCCTAATGAAGCTTCGACCACTTTGTCATAAAACAACCCTTTTAAGTCCTTACAGAAACAGCTACCATGATAATCCTGTCTCTTTAACATCAGTTGAACACACTGCCTTCCTCCCTCTGGTAAGCCCAGAGTTGAGACTCAGATACCAGGACAAAAAGAAGAAACCTACACAAAGGCTCCTCCCCCAACCAAGAAACTAACACAGTTTACCCAACAGGAGAGACTCCATGGTGTGGCCCTTTGTACTCAAAACCCAACTTTCAAACAAAGCTGGAGGAAAAAGTACCACTAATGGTGAGAACTAAAGCTATGCAAGGCAGCTAAGTCTTCAGGTCCTAGACCAGAACTTCCATGGAGATGAAAACCATGACCTTCAGCAGGGAATGGTATTTCCACCCCGCTGGCCCTCCTTGGCGTTTGACATCTTGGAGATTAAAGGAGAAAGGAAAGAACACTGATGAGATCCCCTACCACACACCAGGCACATGGTTGGAGGCCGAGTACAGTCTCACTCATGACCACAGCAGCCACATCACAGAAAACAGGGGGCCCAAGGAGAGTTCTGGAGGCTGCCGCATCGGAACCCGAAATCTCAGGCACCTTCTGGTTGATGAGACAGGTTCATGGAAGACTGGAAGAAAATTGTATAGAGAAAAGCATAGTGGGGATGATGGTGACCAAGAGGGCTCATGGCCACTTTAAGGGAGCAGCCCCTTCTTGGCACTGGCCAATTGACAGAAAGGTCAACCTAGCGTGGCCAGAATTCAGATCTATTAAGAGGAGCAGGAAATCCAGCTTTACAGAGGAAATCCCATGGTTTTTAAATCTTGGCAACTTAATGGCAAGGGACGTTTAAATTAGGCAGTAGTCAACAAGTACACCAGCTCATTGAAGCCTCGGTGCTCTGCTCCCTGCATCTAGCCTGCCCCAGAGCACTGGCAGATGCCCTTCTGTCTTTCTACCCCAAGGCCCTGGAACCCAGCCAGTGCTCAGTGTGGCATTCCAGGAGTTCCAAGTCTCACAAGGGTAACAACCCGGGGAGCCCAGCACCCCTTAGCGTGGCTGGAGTTGACTCCACACTGCCTCCCTGGTCCATGAGCGGTGGCTGGTGTGCTGCAAAGGGCATCTTTAAAATGCCCAGGCACCTGCCCAGGGAGGTGTGATGTTTGGGTTTAGTAACAGAGCTAAGACCAGGAATGGACAGATCCCTTCCCTGGCAGATCAGCTGCCCTTAGCCCCAGCCCAGGAAGAACAAGAGGGAAATGTGAGGATGGTGAAGACTTATTATCTGGGTGTACAGTTGGCCTAGCATGGGGCTCACCTGGCATCTCCAACCTCCCATAAGTTAGCCTCTTACCCTCCCCTTCGGGAGGAACACCCAGCTTGAAATGAAAGATGTTCTCAAAGGGGTCTGCCTTTCCTCCAACAGCGCAGGCTCTGGCTGACCCTGGAGACGTCCGTTCTTTCCCCGAACCTTGCGTTCATAGCAACAGCCACCCTACACCTGAAACTTCACCCTGGATCCTAGAAGAACTAACAATTCAAGGGTATCACGGTCTTTAGAGATCTGCTGGAGAAGGGCCCTGGAAGACGAGGAGGGCAGGCCTAGTCCCAGCCCTGCCACAACCTAGCTGCATGACCCTGGGCGAGTAACTTCACTGCTGTCTCAGCACCCTGACTCATAAAATGGAGTTTATTAAAACCACTTCTCCCCTAATACCAAAAATACATACACAAACAAAAACCCCAAAGTCATACCAATTTGTAGGAACATGGGTAAACAGAACAGTGAGTGACTGTAAACTCAATTACCAAATTTTAAAAGGACGACGATATAATAATTATGAACAAGAAAGAATAAAAAATCTACACTTGAAGTTTAAACGAACTGTAAATTAATGTGAGTATATTGTACAGGATGTATTTTACAGGTTGTTTCAAAACCCAGCAAAACACAGGTGTATACAGACCACTGACAAAGATAATGGCCCTTCCCCCTCTCTCCCACAAGGCCCCAGAACCCAGCCAGTCCCCAGGGTGGCATTCCAGGAGTTCCCAAGTCTTACAAGGGCAACAACCTGGAGTGCCCAGCAGCCCTCCGCATGGCCTCCCATGAGCGGTGGCTGGTGTGCTTCGAAGGGGGAAGAGTTGTTATCTTTGCCAGCAGTCCTGATACACCTGCTCTTTGCTGGGCTGTTTGGAAATGCAAGTATCCACTACTTCCTCCATATGCCAGGCCATGGCTCCATCACCTCTCACCTCACCAGACTGACTGAAGAGCCTCCTTGCAGCTGTGCCCTCTGCCCCTCTCTCTGGCTCACCACTTTCCCTGACTTCATCCCTTACCCTTCTCCCTTCTCTCCTGTCACCTCCATTCCAAACGCACTGGTCTCTTTTCTGGTGGTCGAGCCTGCCAAGCCCCCCGCTCCCTACCACAGGGCCTTTGCACCTGCTGGCCTCTGCCTGTTCTGCTGGTCTGCTGCTTTCCCAGGCCTGGCTCCTTCTCACACAGCCTCCCCACAGGGAGCTCATCCTGTCCACTCTAGTTCAAGCAGTCTCCAGCCCGGGCCCAGCCACTCGCTGTTCCATTCTTCTGCTTTCCTGTTTTCAGAGCCCTGTCCTGTTCTGGCATCACCGTACGGAGCAGTTTGCTCCTCTATCTGTGCTCCCCAGCTACACGGAGAGTTGAGGACAGGACCCAGTCTGACTCAGTTGGCGCCGCATCTCCAGCACTGGGCTCAGAACAGATCTACTTGTGGACGATGAGTATGTCGGGCACTCAGCATGTGCCTAGAACACAGCGATCACGAAATAGCCCTTACTATGATCAAGAGGAGCTGTGGGGTTTTAGGTAAGGGCACAGGCCTCAGAGTTGATGGCTTCAGGTCACATCCCAGCTCTCTCTACATGTGTGACCTTGCTCAAGTCATGCAAACTCTGTGCTTCCTTCTTTCCATCTAAAAAGGGGCTGGCCATCATGGTGCCTACTTGCAGGACGATGATGAGAATGAATGCAGAACAGGCTGTGAGACCTGAGCCTGGGCCTGCAGCGAGTGCTGCGAGAGAACAGTTTCGTTCTTAATATCATCCCTGCTACCCACACTGCCCAGCAGGCCTTGACGAGAGAGGAATCCAGGGGAAAATGTTGGAAATCCCTAACCCTGGGAGAGGTAAGACAACCCAGTGTGGGAAGCCCCCGGCCCTCCTTCCCCTTCTCCCTGCAGGGTGAGCTGCTGGTTTCACGCTCCGAGAAAGGCCAGCCAATGCCAGGCGTCCGAGTTCACAGCTGGGCGCCACTGCCAGCCAGCTTCTGCTCCCCGAGTCACCAGGCCAGGCTGTGTCCAGAGAGGCGTGGAGACAGCCAGGAGCCAAGGCCATGAAGCCAAAGGTTATTTTAAAAAGCACTTCTGCTGCTGGCCCCAAGTCAGGAGACAAAAGAAAGATGGGAAAGAAAAAAATAAGGTATTGTGAAACTCAAACAGATGTTTGCCAACAAAATCACCAGGAACCAGAAAAAGAGGGAAGAAGTGAGACAGGAATCAGGATTGGGCCCGGGGGCGGGCGAGTGAGGGGAAGGATCTAAAAGCAAGGTGGGCTGGAGGGGGCTGGGAGAGGCAGGGGGAAATGTGCTTCCATCTGTAGTTAGCACAATCAAATCCAGTCACGCATCGCCACATGGGGCTTTATTATAATCAGGCCACAGAATTTACTGCGGCCTCCTCCCCTTTCCCGGCTCTCGGCACTAGAGCTGACAGCAAAGACTGTTATCAGTTGCAAGCAGCTTTTCAGGACCTCCCCCCACTCTGAGCCCTTTATCTGGAGGTGAGGGTCTTGGTTGTGGGGAGATAAAACATGCTGTCCCCCTCCCTCGAGACTGGTACAGAGAACAGGAGAGCTTTGCAGAAAGGAAGGGGGTAAAATAAAAAAAAAAAAGCTATGTCCACTCCCCTCTTACTCTTCTTCCTTGGGAGCCTGAGAAAATCCAGGGCTTTGGGGGCTGGCTGAGTTCCCCCCAGCCCTCCTTGTCCTCATACCACGGGGGAGTCGGGGATCTGGCGAAGCTTCCGGAACAATGCAAGGAGGGCGGGGGTGGGGGAGGAGCAGGTGAAAAGAACAGCACCGGCCAGGAGGGGCTGTGCACGGGCTGCCTGCAGTGAGAGGGCAGGAGGAGGCCCTGGAGATCAGCTCTGTGGGAATTCACCAATGACGCAGGACGCAGCAGGGCTTGGAATTAGTACAGACAGGCACAACTTCCCGGGCCAAAGGAGGCCCGGCGGCCGGCCGGCTCTAAGGCCTTCTTTGTGTGAGTCATGGTCAGGCCCTGGAAAGCAGCCCCTCTGAGAGGTAGGGGCTGCTGGGGACATGCTCAAACCTGCAATGTAGACCCAGGAAGCTGGGGGATCCGCGGGCAGGGGGCGGGAAAACACTCTGACCGTAAACCCCAGCATATTCTCTCCGCGACACACCCTGTGCTGTGCTGCAGACATTTCTGTACTCAGGGCCCACTTCTATTACTACTTGTGACATCTCACTTGTCTCCCAACAGCTCTGTTGTCCTCCACAGCTCAGGAGCTCCTGGGGAAGGGGGTCTGTGCATCTGTGTGGTGTCCATCTTGATCACCCAGCTCAGCTGCTGGCTCAGGGCTGGTGCCCATGGTGAGTTAAAGACTATCCACTGTGACATATTTTTCTAAATTTAATTTGGAGATAGGGTCTCACTCACTCTGTCACCCAGGCTGAGTGTAGTGGTGCAATCTCGGCTCACTGCAGCCTCGATCTCCCAGGCTCAAGTGATCCTCCAAACTCAGCCTCCTGAGTAGCTGGGACAGCAAGGCATGCACCACCACGCCCAGCTAATTTTTGTATTTTTCGTAGAAATGGGGTTTTGTCATGTTGTCCAGGCTTGTCTTGAACTTCTGGACTCGAGTGATCCTCCTGCCTCAGCCTCCCAAAATGCACTGTGATTTATATTACTCGGTCACCAACAGCAGCAGACGACTGGTAATGTGCATGTGACATCCCACCACGCCCTCAGGGGATGGGGCAGATATCACACCCATTTTACAGATATGGAAACTGAGCCTCAGAGAGGCAGGTGGTTTGTCCAGTCACAGAGTGGCTGCTTACTGGAAATCTCAGGGCCATTTCCCCAGGAGCTCTAGGCCATACATGATGAGTACGCCAAGGGCTTAGAACCATGCCCGGCATGGCATAACTGCTGCTTTTGCTCTTGGGTTCGCTCGCACGCACTTCCTGATCACTACCAGCCACGGGGGCACATTCCTGGGTGCTAGGATACTGCCGTGAGCAAGGTCAACAGGCTCTCGGTGTGTGGAGTGGCCATTCCAGGGGCAGAGTCAGACAGAGCAACACCCGGGAAAGGAACGCATTCATGACACAATTCCAGGAAGTGATCAGCATTTGAAATAAAATAAAGGGCCATTTGTGCGGGTGGGGACAATGGGAGCCCCCACTATTATTTTGATAGATGGTATTACTGTCACCACTATGTTCTGAGGCAGGGCTAACAACCAAAACCAAACGTTCAAACCTAACTGAGCTTCTACTATGTGCCAGAGGCTTGGGAGAAAGACAAGTATGACCCAGCCCCATCTTTCCAAGGGACAGAGAGACAGAGTCTCATGATACCTGTGAAATGAGCTTCCCTATGCCTGGGCCTCCCAGGGTGCTCGGTACCGGGCAGTGAAGGAGAGAGCCCCACTTCCTGCCTTCACAACTCAGTCTGGCTGAGATAGATAGGAAACAAATACAAGTAACAAATAAATAGAATAAATAGAAATTGTGACAAGTGTTACAGAACAAAGGAGACAGCAGAGAGGGAGAATCCCCAGGACACAAGGAAATGAAAAGCCTGGTGGAAGCGGTCACCTTGGGAGGCACCACGTGTCCCCCGCCTGCCTCCTGTTGCCACCCAAGGCTGCAGGAAGAGGCCTCCTCCGGATTTGATTTCAGTGCCGCTCAGTCCTGGATGATCTCTGTGTTTCGAAGGAGAACTCGCTTTGGGCCAAAAAAACACATTACTTAGGTTCAAGGGTAGTAACTGAACTAAAAACCAAGGCAGCTGTGATTGGGGAGACAGTGAAGAACGAGCCAGGATGACATAAAGAGAATTTTGTTCTGATGGGAGCAAGCACAGGTTTTGAAGGAGACCCTGATCCAAACGGAGTGGAGAGAGCTAACGCATAAACGAGCAGGAGCAGGAGACAGGCTTTCACAAGGTTTACACCAATCATCACTAACCCCAACGACAGGGGATGCTTCTGGGTCCTCATACTGCAAAGGGACTGAAGGATTTTGCTTCCTGACTGAAACAGGCCTCCAGACCAGCACTTCGGAATGCCTTGCGCTGGCTGAGCCAGTCCTAAAGATCCACAGTGAAACGAGGCAATGAGAAACGCGGACAAGGCAGGGGAGGTTAGGTACAGCAAAGTCAATTTCATTAAAATCTTAGACTGGGCATGGTGGCTTATGCCTGTAATCCCAGCACCTTGGGAGACTGAGGCAGGCAGATCACTTGAGGCCAGGAATTCCAGACCAGCCTCGCCAATATGGTGAAACCCTGTCTCTACTAAAAATACAAAAAAACTAGCTAGGTGTGGTGGTGGGCGCCTGTAGTCCCAGCTACTTGGGAGGCTGAGGCAGGAGAATTGCTTGAACCCAGGAGGTAGAGGTTGCAGTGAGCCAAGATCGTGCACTCCAGCCTGGGCAACAGAGCAAGACTCTGTCTCAAAAAAAAAAAAATCTTAAATCTGACAACGTTGCTCCCCAACTATTTTTTTTTTTAATTATGAAATGTCCTTATAAAAAAAAAAATACGAGAACAAAGGAGAGAGTAGCTGAGGACTTATTACTTTTTCTTTTTTTTTTAACATCCTTATTTTAATAAATTAAACAACTGGCTGCTGTATTGTGGGTGTATACAGCGGAGTGGTTACTACTGACAAGGAAAATCTCAACGTCTGGATAGAATGACCATGGTCCTGTTCGTCTTGGCTTCTCAGATGTGGTCAGGGTTCTCAGACTATGAGGCCCTCAATGCGGGGGCTATACTGCCCACTGTGGGCATCTAGGAAAGCATGGGGGTGTTCCAGGTTGTCACAAGGACTGGGGGCACTCGTGACACTCAGAGGCACAGGCCAGGGATGTGAAATGTCTTGTGATTTGCAAAGCAGTCCTGACAAGAAAGTACTGCCCAGTCCCAAAGCCCAATGATACCCCTTTCCCCAGCTAGGAAGCATTAGCCAGGAGGTGGGCGCTGTGCTCTCTGGCCCCCAGGGGCCACGGCTTCCCCTTCCTTTCCTGCCTTTGCAGTCACTGGACATCAGAGGGCACTGCCACTCCAAGGACACGAGAATAAGTATCTCCCATACCAGCCACCCTCCCCCATGAGCCATTCTGGCCCGTCTTTGAAATAGGAAGGTTGTTTATACTTGCTTTGCTTTGAATCCTTGTTAACAGATTATAGTTTTTTTCCCCTACAAGCTTTAATTGACAAACTAAAAGCATGCTGCATCCATAATTTTGACACTGGTTTTTACAGGACATGCCCATAAAATCTGAGTCTGAGCCCCACTAGTCTCTAGCATGAACAACGAACTTTAAACCAGAGGCTCGATGAGAAACTTCCTGCTGCCCCTCACCCTCCTCCTTTCCCTCACCTGTTATCCCAAGGCATCCTGGTCTCAGACTCAGCTCTTACCTGTTTCTGGCTCTGCTTGGTCCTTTTCCACAGGTTCCAAAGGTGTGTCTTGGAGCTTTTTCTTCTGTGGGGCTGCGCTGGAGAAGACGCCAACTGGAGCCCACTCCAGATACAGGGGGACATGGTGGAACTGCAGAGACAAGAGTGATGGCCCTGTGGGTCCTCATTACAACACACTGCTAGGGAAGGACTCAGTCCCATGCAGATCACAGCCCAAGGGTCACAGAGGATGGGCAATTCACCCAAGAATGCAGCCGGAAGGAGCCCAGCCCAGAGCCCTGACTGCTGTCTACTCCCTGAGGACAACACTCGCTCCCGTGCTGCATCTCAGGGTACAGGGGAGAGGCTTTAGTCTCTGTTGCCACCAGACATACAGCAGCTCCAAGGCCCTCTTTGTGTTTTTTCCAATGAGAGTATGAAACGCTAAAGTGTTATACTTAGATGGGAGTGGGACGAGGAGAGACCACATCATTGGTAAAGAGCAGCTCTCCAGGAGGAAGTATAAAACACCCGTTAAGAGAACACACTTTTTCTCTATGTGCATATAACCACGGGCAACACCTGTATACGCGTGCGTGTGTGTGCATGCAGATGTTATTTTTTTAAAAGGATAGCCGGGCATAGTGGCACACACCCGTAGTCCTAGCTACTCAGGAAGCTGAGGTGGGAGGATCCCTTGAGCTCAGGAGTTTGAGGCTGCAGTGAGCTAGGATTCTGCCACTGTACTCCAGGGAAATCCTGTCTCTTAAAAAAAAAAAAAAAAAAAAGAGGGGCCGGGGGGTCATAAACAAGACACTGATGACACCTGCCTCATTAGGTGGCCACTGGGGAGCTGCAGGGCGGGGTGGGAGGAAGACTTGTCAACAAATGCCCTTTTTGAATCTTTTCAAATTTCATACTCCATGAAAGCCTTGCAAATTAGTTATGTTTCAGAAACATACACATGCTTCAGAGTGAAACAGACTGGCGTGCAGACAGCAAGCTGCATCACACTGAGCTGTGCGATCATGGGCCAGGGCATCAGAGAGGGCATCAGTTTCCATATGTGCAAAACGAAGACAGCAGTCGTCTTGTTGGTGAAATAGACACTGACCAAAACAGGAGGCCTCACCTAGTCAGTGCTCTCAAACTGTGGCTCACACAGAGAGAGCCTTTGGTGATGGACATGTCCTCCCAAAGCAGAAGGAAGAAAGGATGGTGTCACATTCCAAAGGATGCTCACATCTCAGTCATGGGGCCCCACCTAGATAATTTTTCTTATGGGTCAGGCACAGACTGACTTCCTGAGAGCTTAGTGACCACAGAGTCCCAAGCTAAACACTATTATGGGGTTAAAGTGGCAGAGAATGAGAAATCATTTCCTCACCAGCAAAATGGGGACATGAATATCTCTCTCTCAGAATTGCTGGGGGACATGAATATCTCTCTCTCAGAATTGCTGGGGGACATGAATATCTCTCTCTCAGAATTGCTGGAGGGACATGAATATCTCTCTCTCAGAATTGCTGGGGGGACATGAATACCTATCTTTAAGAATTGCTGGGGGAGACCAAGCTCTGCAAAGTGCTAAAGTGCCGTATAAACAGAAAATACTTGTAGTGGTCCCACAGGGTATGTCTATGTCTTGAACCCCTAGAACCCGTGAATGCGCCCTTGTTTGGAAAAAGTATCTTCGCAAATTTCATTAAGTGAAAGATTTTGAGATGAGATCATCTTGCATTATCCAGGCAGACCCTAAATCCAATGACAAGTGTCCTTCTAGCAGAAATACAGAGGAAGACTGAGAGGAGAAGAGGAAACAGCATGTGAGGATGAAGGGAGAAACTGGAGTGATGCAGCCATGGGCCAGGGATGCCTGGAGCCACCAGAAGCTGGAAGAGACACAGATCAGACTCCCTAGAGCCTTCAGAGGAAGCACAACCCTGCTGACACCTTGATTTCAGACTGTGGCCTTTGGAACCGTGGGACGATCTATTTCTGTTGTTTCAAGCCAACTAGCTTGTGAAAATTTGTTATGACAGCCGCAGCCAGCAAACTAATACACAACTGTTGGCTTTTTTCTAAACCAAGAACCAGGAGACAGCCCCACCTACAGAAATGACTTTCATTCATCTCATTGTAGCTACAAGACTGCAAAAGCATCAAGAATGCTCATTCTTGGGCAAAATAGGGAGAACTTTTTCTCTACAAAAATAGAGAAATGAGCCAGAAATTTGCCCTCTACAAAAAATAAAAAAATTAGCCAGGCATGGTGGTGCATGCCTGTAGTCTCAGCTACATGACAGAGAGAGATCATGTCTTTAAAAATAAATAAATAAAATACATTTTTTAAAAAAAAGAATGAACACATTTAATTAAAAATTAAAATGTTAATCCAAATTAACATGGGTAAAGAAAGCCAAAGAAAAGCTAGAGTCAGGCACGGAACCAAGGCATGCTTTCTGAAGAATGGTTTAGAACTTCCCTCTCCCGGCCGGGTACGGTGGCTCACACCTGCACTTTGGGAGGCCGAGGCGGGTGGATCATGAGGTCAGGAGACCGAGACCATCCTGGCGAACACAGTGAAACCCCATCTCTTTTAAAAATACAAAAAAATTAGCCGGGTGTGGTGGCGGGCGCCTGTAGTCCCAGCTACTTGGGAGGCTGAGGCAGGAGAACGGCGTGAACCCAGGAGGTGGAGCTTGCAGAGAGCAGAGATCGCACCACTGTACTTGAGCCTGGGCGACAGAGCGAGATTCCGTCTCAAAAAAAAAAAAGAACTTCCCTCTCCCATTCTTCCCTTCCAGATGGGTTTTCAGGCGGTAGGGATGATACTCAACCACGATCCAGACGGGTGGTTTAGGGTGAGCTCCCACGTGCCACATCTGTGAATCCATAGTCCAGTGCACCCTCTCCCTTGAAGCAGCCCTCACTGGTCCTTCTCCAGATCAATTCCGGGTCTCCAGCAGCCCTACCTTGGAATAGGCCAGATGCCTGAAGGCCCTGCGGGCCTCCAGGGGCTCCAGGAACTCCACGATGGCGGTGATTCCACCCTCTGGCAGCAGCACGCGGCCTAGGCTCCCAAAACGGCCAAAGGTCTCCTGCAGCTCGGCCGCCAGGGTGCCTGCCGGGAGGTTCTTGACCAGAATCACAGTCTTGCTTCGCTCTGCTGCAGCCTGCAGAGAGGAAATGCCCACACGTGGGACCACAGGAGGGAGGAGGGTCCCCAGCTGACACCAGCAGGGATTGTGGGGGTCTCCAGATGAGGCTCTCCATTTGGAACCTCAGCAACCAGGCACTTAGGAGATGGACCCAGGAGGAACCACCCTCTCTGGCATGATGCTTGCTGCAAGGCTGCCAGGCAGCTCTACAGAGGCGGGTAAGGCCTGGGACTCTGACGCTGGAGCTCTTGGATCAAATTGCAGCCCCTCCTCCACTCGTGAGCAGGGCTGCACCTTCCAAGGCTTCCAGGAGCTGGGGTCTGCATCTCAGTACCAAGGCTCCTGAACTACAGACTGCCCACCTGCTACCACGTGCAGCCAGCAGGATGTGCTGCAGAGTTAACGCCCCCTGGGAGCAGCCCCCAGCTCTCAGGAGTTGCTGGTCCCCTTGTCCTTGGGTGGGATGAGACTGAGGTATGAGCGCTGCAGGCTTTCCCCTAGGCAGAGCTCCAGGCACCCATAGGGCAGCGAACTGCAGCAGCACACTCTGCACCCTGGGCTCCTTCCCTTCCCCACATCTCTTTCTCACCAGGGATTTCTGCACTGCCCCCAATACTGTTTGCCCTTGAATCCTTGTGTCAGAATCTGCTTCTGGGAGAATTCAAACTAAAAGACTAGCTATTCAGCCTTGAGAAATGTACTTAACTGTGCTTCAGTTCCTGCAGCGACAGCAAGGACAGAGCATCTATTTCACAGGATTGCTCCAGGAAAAGTTTTCATTAACAGGGTTAGTAAAAGTACATGTAATACGAACAATCTGAAAACGTCAGCAATAATTTTATTAAAAAATAATGTTGGAGGAGAATAGAAGAGCCAATAAAATATAATGGAAAAATCTAGGCATATGGCCTATCTGGGAATAAGTCTTAGTTCAGCTGCTAATTTAACCTGAGACCTTGGGTCAATTACCTTGTTTCTGTGGGCCTCAATTTTCTCATCTACAAAATGGGCTAATAGTCACACCTATCTTATAGAGGCCACACAGGGTTAATATGAGGATTGAGTGAGGTGAGGGGAGTGAAAACCATCTGTAGGTGGGAAAGGCTGGGCACCAGCGGGCCTTTTAGGTGCAACTCAGGCTGCAGTGTTACAGTTAGAGAGACTCTGGGGCCAGAAAGCCTGTGGTCAAATTCAGCTCCACCATTATGAGCTGTGAAGTGACTTCACCCCTCTGTGACTGTGGTTCTTTCTGTAGAGTGGAAGCACAGTACAGCTGCTTTCACAGGGTGGCCATGCGAATGAAATGAGCCAATTAAACACGTAAACTTAGAAGAGTGCTTTGGTGAATCTTAATATATGTTAGTTATTAGTATATTTTATCCGTCTATCCATCCATCCATCCATCCATCGATCCATCCATTCATCCATCTATATTCATCCACCATCCATCCACCCATCCAGTCGATCCATCCATTCATTCACCATCCATATTCATCCTCCATCCATCCATACATCCATCCATCCATCCATCCATCCATCCCTTATCCATCTACCCATCCCCTATCCATCTTTATCCATCTATCCTCCTTATCCATCTTGAGGCAAAAATTTAAGGCCTGGGAAGGCTGTTGAAAGGGCTGTTTTGGGAATCAGAAGCCCTGAGTTTTAGCCCAGGCTCCTCTCACAAATAGACTGTTTGACCTTGTAAGTCACCTCCCCACTCTCTGAGCGTTGGTATCCCAGATTGTAAAATGAAGGGGTCTCATAATGTCTTAGGGGCCCTCTAAGCTGCAGTCATCCATAAATCTAAGACCTGCTACTTCGTAGAGAACAGGCACATGGAGGTGCTGGACTCTTCCCTGCTAGGTTCAAGAAGGGTCAAAGTCCCCAACAGACAACAGATGCTCTGGGAAGCCACTGGGTAGGGGAGTGAGATGTTGGGGGTCCGGATCTGTGTGGGGGAACTGTGGGGTTAGAGGCAGACCTATGGCTCTGGACAGACAGAATCAGGGTCAGATAGGCCACTTGTCTGAGCCCATGTAACATTTCTTCCTTTCTTTAGAGACAATTTAGAAATCAGTAATAGTCCTTAGAAGGCCAGATCCTTAAATCCATCTGTGTCTCCCCTGGAAAGGCCATTCCTGACTCTCCAGTGGCCGCTGGCTGGTGCCGCCGAGAGCACTCACCTGGCTGAAGGAATCCAGGCTGACCCCGTTGTCTATGAGAAAGCGCCGCACTTCCTGGACGAGTTGGGTCTCCCCGAGAGCCACGCGCACGGCCACGCTGCCCTTGGTCTCCTGTGGGAGAGGAAAGGAGGAGTCCTGGTTGGCTGTTGGCCAGGTGACTTACTGGCCCTCCCATCTCCCAACAGCCTGCGGAGGAGGCTGGGATGGAAATGGATTCCATGGATGCTGCTCGTCTTCCTACATTGATCAGATGCCCCCAGTGGCTCTGTGCCTTTAAAAAAAAAAAAAAAAGACAGTGTCTCACTCTGTCATATCTGTCCCCCAGGCTGGAGTGCAGTGGTGTGTTCATGGCTCACTGCAGCTTCAATCTCCCAGACTCATGCAATCTTCGTACCTCAGCCTCCTGAGTAGCTGGGACCACAGACGCACGCCACCACACCCAGCTCATTTTTCTATTTTTTGTAGAGATGGGATGGGGTTTTGCCATATTGCCCAGGCTGGTCTTGAACTCCCGGGCTTAAAGCAATCCACCTGCCTCAGCTTCCCAAAGTGCCAGGATTACAGGCGTGAGCCACTGCGCTTGGCTTCCCAGTGGCTCCGGCTTCCCAGGTCTCACACAGTAGATTCGGGACCCCAAGGTCCCCCCTGCATTCCCTCCCCTCATCAAACGGGTCTTTGCTGCCACTCCCGTGCTGAGCTCATCCCACCGCCGGGGTCTTGCAGTTGTTGACCTTGGCCTCCAAGGCTCTTATCCCACATTCCCTTGCTCCATTCGGTTTCTGCTTAAGTGTCATGTTGCTGACCAGCCGAGCCTCACAGTGACACCCTATCCCTCCCTTGACTTTTCTGTTCTCTGCCCTCACCAGGCCTGCCACACTGCACCTCTGCTAATGTGTCAGTGTCTTCTCCCTCACCAGAAGGCACCACAGGAACCTCACTGCTCCTGTTTGGGGGGTTGCTGCATTCCCAGAACTCAGAGTACTCGGGGGATATGAAGCAGCTGCAGGCCCCCAGCTGGCCTGGGTCTAAAGCTGTGCCACCTAACACAGTGCCACAAACTCCTCAGAGCCACTCAGTCTGTGAAATGCAATGTGATGCATCCAAAGTGCTCTCCGTGGAAAACACACACGGAATTCCGTGAGGAAAAAAAGACTATAATAGCTTATAATTTTTTTTTTTTAACATTGTGCATATGTTGAAATTATAATATTTTGGACGACACAGTGGCTCAGGCCTGTAATTCCAGCACTTTGGGAGGCTGAGGCAGGTAGATCACCTGAGGTCGGGAGTTCCAGACCAGCCTGACCAACATGGAGAAACCCTGTCTCTACTAAAAATACAAAATTAGCCAGGCGCGGTGGTGCATGCCTGTAATCCCAGCTACTCGGGAGGCTGAGGCTGGAGAATTGTTTGAACCCAAGAGGCAGAGGTTTCGGTGAGCCAAGATCACGCCATTGCACTCCAGCCTGGGCAACAAGAGCAAAACTCTGTCTTGGAAACAAACAAACAAACAAAAATATCTTGGATAAACCGAGTTACATGAAATATATTATTAATATTAATTTTGCCTGTTTCATTTAGCCTTTTAAAAACGTGGCCAATAGATGATTTCCAACTGCACATGTGGCTCACATTCTCTAATGGACAGCCCTGACCTTCAGTGCCTGGTGGACAGCAATGGACAAGGAGCTTATGAGCCAAATCCATCCATGTCCTTTGTTAATCTGATGAAAAACACTCCCAGGTTTGCCTGGGAAGAACTCAGCTGCCTCTAACTCCAGATGCATGTTTTTTTGTTTGTTTGTTTTTTGAGACAGTCTTGCTCTGTTGCCTGGGCTGGAGTGTAGTGGCATGATCTCGACTCATTGCAACCTGCCTCCTGGGTTCAAGTGATTCTCTTGCCTCAGCCTCCCAAATAGCTGGGATTACAGGCATGTGCCACCACACAAGGCTAATTTTTGTATTTTTAGTAGAGATGGGGTTTCTCCATGCTGGCCAGGCTGGTCTTGAACTCCTGACCTCTAGTGATTCGCCTGCCTCAGCCTCCCAAAGTGCTGGAATTACAGGCGTGAGCCACCGTGCCCAGCCCAGATGCATGCATTTTAAAAGAAGGTATGAGGATACAAAATATACAAAGAACAGGGTATTTTCAGGCTTTCTGCAAAGTACCTTAGACAAAGCATACTTTGTACTGATATATATATATTTTTATATATATAAAAAAATATACTTTATATGACTCCTGCCTATAATCCCAACACTTTGGGAGGCCAAGGTGGGATGATCATTTGAGCCTAGAAGTTTGAGACCAGCCTGGGCAACATAGTGAGACCCCATCGCTGCAAAAATACAAATAAATTAGGCATGATGGCATGCATCTGTAGTCCTAGCCACTCGGAAGAGTGAGGTAGGAGGATTGCTTGAGCCAAGAATTTGGGAGGCTACAGTAAGCTATGAGCTATGGTCATGTCACTGCACTCAAGCCTGGGTGACAGAGCAACTTGTCTCAAAAAAAAAAAAAAAATTACACATATGTGTATATGTATAAGAATGTGTATATATATATGTATATATATACACACACACACCCCTACTTGAATATACCCTTTAAAAAGTATCCTTTTATAGAAGGTACAAAGCACATACAGGATCCAAAGTAGAAAGAATACAAAAGAGCAGATATGTCAGCTGCGTAAGTCTAGAGATCTAATATAAACATACAACATGAGGACTAGAGTTAACATTGGAGATTTCTGCTTCTAGAAAAATCTTTTGTAGTAGATTTTAGGTGTTTTCTGCCACACACACAAAAAGGGCAAGTGTGAGACGATGGAAATGTTAATTGGCTAGCCTATGGTAAGTATTTCGCTATCTATATGTCTATCAAAACATCATGTTGATTTTTAAAGCTACGTGATGTGGAGGAGTGGGATGGATGGAGAATTCAGAAGGAATAAGGCTAGACTCGAGAGAGAAGGAGGAACGGAACCCAGTGACCCCTCTCCTGGCTTCAGAGACCTGGGCTGCCTGGGCTGTGGAAATCATGAGACACAGTTCAGAGCCAAGGCCCTGGAGCTGGCCAGACCTGGTGTCCTCCCACCTCCACCTCTTTGCAAGTCTGTGACCTTGGACAAGTTATTGTGTCCCTGGGTCTCGGTTTCTTCATCTGGACAATGGGATACAGGAACCCCTACTTCACATGGCCATTGTGAGAACTACCACGCACTAATGCTTGTGGCCCAGCGGAAGGCTCAGGAATGTCACCTGTCAACACCACTGTCAATCGCATTCTCTGGGGTGGCTCCACACAAGGGCCTGAGAAAGAAGCCAGGGCTAGAGGCTGGCTGGGGATGTTTCCAAAGGGAGGACTGGGAGACCACCTTCCATTCTAGAGACCTCTGGGAAGGCCCAAGAGGAAAGCCCTGGAGGCCCCAGCCTCACAGCTGACAGCAGCACAATGTGCCTCCTGTTCTTTTTCCCCTTCAGTTTGGCCCAGATCCCAGAGAGGATTGGTCGGCCTTTACTCACATGGTCAAAAACTTGACTCTTGGTGGCGTTGTACTTCTGTGCGATGGCATCAGCCACGGCATTCGGCCCCATGAATAATGTGTTCCAGTTGTGAGAGCTAGGAGGCAGGAGGCAGAACAGGGAGATCAGACCAAGCTGGAGGAGGGGAACTCGCTCTCAGACATGAATCCTGTAAGAAAAGGGCTCCTAGGCCTGCCTTTCTACGTTCCTCCAATTTCCCTATCATGGGCTACAAATACGGGGCCTGAAGACAACCAGAGGGATGATGACAGGGACCATCCCTAAGAGTGCTTCATCTGTGTCAGGGACTAAGAACTTCGCATACATTCACTCACTGAAACCTTACAGCACCACAAAAGTACGGCACTACTATCATTCTCCCATTTTACAGATGAGAAAACTGAAGCTCGGTAAGGTATGAACTAAACCCATCAGGAGTCAGAAGACCCAGGCAGCTTAGAAAGCACAGCGTGAGGGTGGTAGATGGTTGAGGTTGGGGCTCAGCAGCTCCAGGGGCACTGAGGACCTGGTGCTGTTGGCTTTGTCCTGGGCCTCCTTCTTTTTCTTATAGGATGATGATCCTAGGGCACTGGCGTCCTCGCTGGCTTCCTTCTTGATGGTGGATGGTAACACGTGGAGCATCCTGCCCTGGACGGGGATGACAGGAAGGGAGTAAACAGAAACCCTGCCTTTAAGCCATGTTTCCTGGTGGAGGATGTTGGCTTCTGCCACGAGTAAGGTGGACCTGGCACTGATCAGAGGGTGGGAGAGAGGTCAGGTAGAACGTGACCACTCTCTTCCCACCTGACACAGGGATTCGACGTTGGAAGGAGGCCACCTGACAGCTCCACACAGGAAACTTCGGTCAGTGTATAACCTGCACCCGCAGCCCTCTCCCCGCTCCTCAAGCCTGCGTCACATCCTGTCCCTGCACCGGTGAGTGAGAATGTGAGCTTCATGCCGGGGGGCCAGGTCTGGCCTGATGACAACAAAGGGGTCAAGAAATCATGAATAAATGAATGAACAAGCAAAGGAAAACGGGTGAGGATGAGGTAGCCTGGGGCTTGAGGATGTATGCTAAGTAGATGACTTGGTAACACGGGGAAAAGAGAAGTTTCTTATATTCCACTGTGGCCATTTTAATATGCCTCTGTAAAAATTCCTTTCTTCTTACTCCTCTTCCAAGGTGGGATCTATAGAAATGGAGAGCAGGCCGGGCGCGGTGGCTCAAGCCTGTAATCCCAGCACTTTGGGAGGCCGAGACGGGCGGATCACGAGGTCAGGAGATCGAGACCATCCTGGCTAACACGGTGAAACCCCGTCTCTACTAAAAATACAAAAAATTAGCCGGGTGAGGTGGCGGGCGCCTGTAGTCCCAGCTACTCGGGAGGCTGAGGCAGGAGAATGGCCTAAACCCGGGAGGCGGAGCTTGCAGTGAGCTGAGATCCAGCCACAGCACTCCAGCCTGGGCGACAGAGCGAGACTCCATCTCAAAAAAATAAAAAAATAAAAAAATAAAAAAAAAGAAATGGAGAGCAAATTCATCCATTCAAGGAATAGTTTTTCAGTGCCTGCTATGTGCCAGACACAAGTGTAGGTGCCACAGATCAGTGACCAGAACAGATCAGACCCTGCCCTCATGCGATTTACCTTCCAGTGGCTTGTGTGAGGCGGTGACTTAGCATGCCACTGCACGTTTTCTTAAGCCCACAAAGTGGACGCCTGTGTCCACACACATACACAGACACACATACACAGCCTTTCCTGACCACGTGAGCCCACAAAGTGGACGCCTGTGTCCACACATACACAGACACACACACACACACACAGCCTTTCCTGACCACGTGAGTTGTCCCGCAGCCTCCCGGCCAGCCCAGGAGGGGCCTCACCTGGAATACCTGCCCGTCCACCTCCGAGTAGGCCTTTACAGCATGCTCAGGGAACATGAAGGTCACGAATGCAAAACCCTTGGGTTTCTTGGTCAGGCTGTCGATGGGGTAGTGGAGCTCAGACAGGGGACCTGAGGACAGGAGGAGTGTCGGTCTCTGGTGGGCCAGGCCACTCAGCCCCAGGGAAGAACGTGGTGAGCACCAGCTGTGAGCCAACCTCACAGGTCACGGGTGTCATTTCCCAGTCCCCTACGCGTGTCTATCCTAAGAGCAACAATACCTGGGTTGGAGCCCAGCACCACCACCTACTACACATGTAGCCTGCCTTGAGCAAATCACTGAGCCTCCCCATGCCTCAGTCTTTTCATCTGTATAACGGCACAATGGTACCTAGCTCATGGGCAGCTGCAACAACTAGAGTTAGTGCCAAAGAAGTGTCTTCCATGACGATATTAGCATCATGCTCAAATTAAAGCACACCCTTTCTGCAGTGCTTTCCACTCTGAACCCCAGGGTGTGAAGGCATCCCCTCTCTGGGTCTTTCCTTCCCAAATGGACATTTGGGGTATATCAAAGAATGCCCAGTCAGCCCAGCCATGCAGTGTAAGCCGGGATGCCAGCCTGTGTGAAGGATCTGGTGAGCAGATCGGTGAATGGAACACACAGTCCCATTGGGGGCAGGCCCCAGCCTTGGAGGTCAGATCAGTTTTCCTGATGGCAGGCCCTACTCAGGGCATCCTTCTCTTGACAACGGGGCCTACATCAGGTGTTCAACCTACATCTCCGATCCTCCACAGCCTACAGCTGGCCTCTGAATAGACATGGGGAGACACTGCTGAGATCTCAAAGGTATCAAGACCTCCCCTCATCCTGAACCCTCCCTTCCTGCCCTTCAACAATGGTAACTCTACAAACAAACACAGCCTATTGTCACCAAGCTGGACTATGGGCCCTCAAGCCCATGGCCTAAGAAATAACAGCAACAACAACACTAACCTTGACACTGTCAAATCTATTTGGTGCTCAGCTTGGATAACAAGACTTTACATAATGAAGAATTCAGATATGGAGGAATGCCGTGTAGGTATACTCATCAGGCAAAACCTGTACAGTTACTCAATTCCAATACTGAGTGGCAAGAGTTTGGACAGCAAGGGAGTATCTCAAAAAAGTCATCCAAATCACTTCAATTCTGAATTTAGAGAAGTTAGAGAGCTCAGACAGCAAAAGATGCCAGAGATGCTATTAATATCTTTTACTTCCTGTCCTGCGAATCCCTGCATTCATCATGTCACTGAATCCTCACAGCAGCTCAGGGGCACTTGGTCCCATTTTACAGATGAGAAAAGTGAGGCAAGAGATGTGGAGTCATGTGTACACTGGGACTTGAACCCAGGATGTCAGAGTCAGAGCCTGGTTCCCACAGCCACTGGGCTATCCACGGCCCAGAGGCCTCCCCCGTACCATATTTGGAGAAGAGCTTCTCCAGATCCTCCTCGGTGCTGGTGTAGGGCAGGTTCCGTACAAACAGCCTTCCGGACTCGGCCAGGTCCTCCTCCTCTTCATTCTCCCCGAGCATCCGGCCTTGCCAGGATTTGGTGGTATTCTTTGGTGCAACATTGGTGGTGGGGACATTCTTTTCCCTGAACACCTCGATGTAGCGCCCACCTGCAATGAAGAGGAGTCAGGGCTCCAGGGGGAGGCCTAGAACTTGCCAGCGACTCCTTGCTGGTGACTCCAAACTCTTCTCTGCTGCCTTCCAGAAAACACAATCAACGTGGCAGATGACAACGCCCAACACCTGCCCTGTCACCTGGGCCAGCAGCGTAAGCCAACACCAGGCCTGAACCAAAATCTCACTCACCCTGCCAGTTCAGCTTCAGCCCTGGAGGGAGGCTGCCTGAGTTATCCCAGACCACACTGATGCATTCTCTAAACTCCGGGCTGTATTCTCTGGCACTGCTTGTTGTTCTGTCTTGGGAAAGGTCTTAGGTGACAGCCCAGCCCTGGGTACTTACCTGCTGCTGATTTATTTACATGCACAGCCCGTGTGCCTGATTAGGGTACCATTATCACTGTGTCCTGCACAGGCACTACTAGCTGTTCAATAAATACCCAACTCCTGACTTGCTAACAAGATTCCCAAGGCTCTCCATCTTCTCTAACACAACTCAAGTCTTCACTGGGGTTGACGGCTGGATTCAAATCACTTGTCTTGCCCAGGGATTGGTCAAAGATTACATCCCTGGGTATTGTTCCAAAGACCTCCCAACTCTAGGGAATTTGCACGTGCTGTTCCCTCTACTGAATATCCTGCCTGTAGAGACAGAGCCTGCTTCCTCAACTGCAGGTTTGTGTACCAATGTTGCCCCTCAGTGAGGCCAAAGCAGACAGGACCCTGTTTAAAGCCAAGCCTCCTCAAATCCCTGCCTTCCCCAGGACCTGTGCCTCCTGTGTGTTCTCCTGTAGCATGGATCACACATTTAACTACCTGTCTCTCCCTGCTAAGTCAGTTTACTCTCTGTCAGCTCTGGAAGGGCAGGGATTTGGGTCTGTTTGCTCCCTGCTGTGTCCCCAGTGCCTAGAACAGTGTCTGCAGAGAGTCCGTACTCAATAAGAACGCGTAAAGGAAATGAAGGAACGAAGAAACCCTGTAACACAGAGACAGCACGTGGCCAGGGCTTCCTTACCCATGTACTCCCGGTTGCATTTCAGAGCTTGCTTAACTTCCTCTTCATTGCTGAAATCCACAAAGATGTATCCTGACAGAGGACAATGACAGAGGTAAAATTTGCAGGACTTGCAGACATTTGTGAGGGTTCCCAGAGGAATACCCCTACTGTGCTAGGAGCAGAAAGTGAGGGAGAAACCTCTACCTTTGCCATATCTCCAAAATACAAAGGGTCTCCCTCTCTCTCTCCCACCCACAGCCCAATTTCCCTCTGCAGGGAGCATCCAGACCCCAGCCTGGTGTTGTGGATGAAGATGCTGAATGCCAGGAGTCGGAAGCCCAGGAGGCATTTCTGTCTCCCTCCAAGCCTCACCCCACCCTTGACTGGCACCTGCTCCAAGCCATTCTCTGGATAAGGGCCTGTGGCTAAAGCATGAGGACCCATCTAGGTGCTGGAAGCACCGTCTCCACACCCACTCTGCTCCTGGGCGCCTGAGGCCTTGACTTGCACAAAAAAACAAGCAAATGGGGGAGTCTTTCCTCTAGCACAAGAGGCTCCGCTTCCTGACCTCTTTGGGCCTCAACCCTGTGAGGCAACAAGATGCGGACCATTCCCCTGCTTTTCTGGAGCATTAAGGAAATCCTCCCAGGGGCACACAGCTAACAGCTGGCAATGTCTATTAATTGGTCCAAAGCCCTTGGGTTTTCTGCCTTTAATCACAAGGCTGTTTAGATGCTCTCCGTGACTCCTCTATGCCCTCCTTTCCTATATCCAGGCACCTCATCCATCCCTATAAACATCTTCCATCCTTCTCCCTCCTCCTCTCCATGGCCACACCCTGGGCCCCATCACCACTGATCCTCCCTTAGAGGATGGCAAATGCCTGGCTCCAGGACCCATTCTTCACCAGCCAGGGACCATCCTAAATCTGATCACTGCCCTCCCCTGCTCTAAGCTCCCAGGGGCCCCTGCATCCTGACTGAAGCCCACAATCTTTTTCTTTTTGAGATTGGGTCTTGCTATGTTGTCCAGGCTGGATTTGAACTCCTAGGCTCAAGTAATCTTCCCACTTCAGACTCCTGAGTAGCTGAGACTCACATAATCTTTAATGAGGCCCCTAAAGCTTAAGAGGCCCAGCCTGCCTCTTCCCCAGCTCTCCTGCAGGGGATATTCTGCTGCTTTTCAACATTTCATGCTTGGATCCCAGCTCTCTCCAACTCCAGGGCCTCCAATATGGTTTTCTCTTGGCCCCGACAACTCAGATATGATTCTTCCTGCTCCCTCTCTGTTCTCTGAAGTGCCCTAAAAGCAAGGGTACCACCACCATCACCACCACCACCATGAATATTAACAGCAGCTTTCACAGAGTGTGCAACAGGGGCTTAGCACTGCACTAAATGCTGTACACAGAGCCATTCATGCAACTCGGTGAGACAGGTTTACCTGACTGCACAGAAAACAAACAAACAAACAAACAAAAACTGAGGCTAAGTCCCTTGTCCAAGGTCATAGGGCTCCTACCTGAGATCTGCACCTAGGCAGAGCCCTTTCCCCTGACCTCACCCCGCCCTGTAATTAGTCTGCTGGGAGAAGGATGGGTGGCTGAATGGTCAGCCGGGTAAGCGGGACTTTCCTGATAAGAGGAGAGTTGGGGAAGAAACGCAGAAACGTGACAGTGAGGAGACCATCCCTCAAGCACACTTTCTTCCCCAGGTGTCAGCCTATGTAGATCTCAACTGCTTTGTCCAGGCCAGTGGCTTCTTGCCAAAGACAGAGTACACATCCAGCGGCTTCCAGCCTCCAGCCTCCCTGCAGCTACAGGGCCTCAGGGTGGTTCTCTTGAGAAGCAGCAAGTCTGCTGCTGAATCTCCCGCAGTGCCCTGGTCTGGCCAGCAAGGAGGAGTAGGCACAGGCAGGTGCCCACCTTCCTGAGCTCAGACACTCTGCCTTCCAGCCACACTGCTCATCTCAGGGAGGCCGGAACCTAGGGCTCTGAAGCCAAGGGAGGTGTCTGGTTGCCCAGAGTGTAAACCTGCGGGGAGGGTGGCATGGGGCGACACCATGTAGGCTCAGCAACTCAGAGCCCTGTGCGCCAGCAGAGCTGCCTGTGGACTTGGCCCAGCAAACCCCAGGACCTGATGGCATTTGTTCCAGTGCAACAGGTGAGCCCACTGGGATAGGCAAAGGCGAACATGAGGAAGGGAAGGATGAAAAGCACAGGTGAAAACTCCATCCCTATACACCAGGCCTTCAAAGGCTGGGGCAAGAGATACAGCCTTGACCTGCCCAGGCTGACCACATCCACACAACTGAGGACCACAAATAGGAAGAAAAACGGGTGCCCTTAAAACTTCTCCCTTATTCAACTACCCCAACCTTCCATCTTCACTGTCTGCCCCCTTTCCCACCCGGAAACATCCCGGATCTTACCTGTTTTATTCCCATGAGTGTTTCTCACAATTCGAATGGCCACTGGTTTCAGGGGTGCCAGAAATTCTGTAACATTTTTCTGTAAGAAGTTTTTTCCCCTTACCAACCACATAATAAAAATACAACCCAACAAAAAGACATGGGGCAAATTTCTGAATCAGAAAGGATTACAAAGTGTTTCATTCTTTAGTTTTTCTCTTTCCTTATACATATCTCTTCTCCAATTACCTTGGAAAAAATTTGAAAAAGAAAATTGGAGAAGAAATGAGTAATATAAAATAGCAGTGTCACTATCAGCACTAAAATAGCGACGTCACTATCAGCATTTTAAGGCATTGTTTCCCCCCTAGATAATTTTATATACTTGGGATTAAATCTGGCTTTTTTCACTTCTCGGTAAGCTTGAGTATTTGGTTTTTGTGTATTAGTTTTGCAAGCAGCCACCTCGTTTTTGCTTTGTTAATTAAAGCATGTGATTTTCAGAATGGTTGGTACTGAAAGAATTCTGACAAAATTACAAGACAACTCAGTGAGTTTAATAAAACCTGAATGCTTGCTACTCTGAAGTTTGATAAGTTGTAATTCGGAAATTTATAAACATAGAGTACCAGAACAGAAAAAGATTTCAAGAGAAAAAAGGGCAAAAGACATGAACGGGCACTTTCCAAAAGAGAAAATATATTGGCCAGGTGGGGTGGCTCACGCCTGTAATACCAGCACTTTGGTAACCCAAGGCGGGAGGATCACCTGAGGTCAGGAGTTCGAGACCAGCCTGGCCAACATGGTGAAACCCTGTCTCTAACTAAAAATACAAAAATTAGCTGGGCGTGGTGACGGGTGCCTGTAATCCCAGCTATCCGGGAGGCTGCAGCAGAAGAATCACTTGAATCTGGGAGGTGGAGGTTGCAGTGAGCTGAGATTGCACCATTGTACTCCAGCCTGGGAGACAAAAGCGAAACCCTCAAAACAACAACAAGATATACATAATCTACAAATGTGAGAGAGTATGATCCATCTTATAAGTAATTTAAAATATAAATTAACATGAGATGCCAATTTTACCTATCACTGATAAAACATTAATAATACCTAGGGTTCAGGAAAATGGGCACTTGTAGACTCTGCTACAGGGAATATCAACTAGCAATGCTCCCAGAGGGCAGCTGATATTCTGTGCCAGAGCCTTAGAATTGTACACGCATGTGCCTATACAGAATATTTATCTGGAGCAAAGATCAGCAAACTACGGTCCATGGGCCAAATACCACCATGGTCTGCTTTTGTCTGGCTTGCAAACTAAAAATGGTTTTTACATCTTAAAGGATTATTTACCAAAAAAAGAGAAAACAATGAATATGTGACAGAGATTAAATGGCTTACAAAGCCTAAAATATTTACCATCTGGCCTTTATAGACGAAGTCTGCTCACCCCTGATCCCAAGGAATTGAATTATTATAATAGCAAAAAATTGGATATAACTCCCATGTCCCAATTTAGGAGACTGAGTAAACCTGTAGAAGTTTACCCTGAGTAAGGAAGAGCATGAGTATAAAAACTGCTGCTGTAACAGAGTATATTCAATATTCAAAGAGGTCTATGACATATCATGAGGAGGAGGAAAAAGGGGTTTCCAAAGAGTTCCGAGTAAAGGATTGCTTCTTAGACATACAAAGACAAAAACGTCCAAGAAGAGGCTTCAGTGAGCTATGATGGCACCACTATACTACAGCCTGGGCAACACAGCGAGACCCTGTCTCACACACACAAAAAAAAAACCCACACAAAAACTAAAAACAAAGGAAAACAAAACAAAAACCATCTAAGAAGACACATCCAAAACGTAGCAGTGGATGTCACTGGGTAGGACACAGGTGTGTTGGCTGGACAGCCCCAGTTTGCCTGGGATGAGTTATCACTGCATCTGGAGTCATTAGATCCGTGGTAATTACATCCACAGCCTGGCACCCCATTGGGGTAGCACCCTTCTCACTCTCAATTTAGTGTACATGATAATTTAGTAGTCATCCTACTTAGAGGCAATTTTTAAATATGTTTTATTTAGCTACACGGTTTTGAATTTTCTATACTGAACTTCTATTACTTTCATGAAGAGTGAAAATTAAAAGTGTTCTTCTGCTGTTACAGACCCAAAGGCAGCAAACTACAGTCCACAGGCCAAATCTGGCCCACTGCCTGTTTTTGTAAATAAAGTATTATCTATTTTTACCTACTTTCTGAGACTGCTTCCTTGTTATAAGAGCAGCGTGAGTAGTCGCAACACAGACCATGTTGATCACGAAGCCTTAAATATTTACTGGCTGACCCAACCCCCACCCTTTTCTCTAACAGAGTGTGTCCACCTGGTATGGGTACCAGTGAGTGAAACCAGAACCTCCTTTGTCTTGGTGTAGCCATCCCTGTTTCCTGACCCTGACAATGCCAGAGATCTTATTTCTCAGCCTTTTTGGCCCCCAATTCCTTCCAGCTCATGTCCTCAACTGACTCTAACGCCCCCATGCACCAAAGGCTCCTGGCCTTCCCACCCTCGTCTCCTGCTCCCATAGGCTCCCGACCCTTGTCCTCAGTCAGCACATACCTCTGTGACATTGAATGGGGCTCCCCGCAGCTTCACGGTGTGGGAGGTGGTTGGCTCCTTCTGGTTTGCTGGTTTCTCTGTCTGAGTGATCAGAAAAACAAACAGAAGTGGCCACACTAACCTTTCATACAGGTGCAGGAGGTGGCACACTGGGACATTTCACTGCCAGAGAAGGTGCCTGCTGTCAGGGAGAACTGGGGAACACTGGGAAGAATCCATGTCTACCGTGATGGAGTCTGGCCAGAGGTGGGGCTAGGTGATGCCAAGTCTCCATGGGCCCCTGAGATGAGGGCTGGAACCAGAGCCTGGCAAGCTATGGGCACTTGGACAGGAGCCCTGGGGCCACAAGGAGGGGCAGGGTGAGAATGGGAAGGAGCCCTGAAGAACAGGGCTGTCAGTACCACTATGCAGGGCTTATCAGTGCCAGACACTGAGTCAAGCACTTTACAGATGCCAGTGATCTACTAAATCTTGACAACAATCCAATGGGGATTATGGGTTCCGGATGTCTTTTCCCCACAATTCTGGAATCCAAACAGTTCTGAAAAACCTAAGTTTCTAGTAACTTTTACGGCAACCAAACCTGCCCCGACTCGAAGGCACTTCCCAGCAGAGCCTGCCGTGAGTGGATGTGAGCCCATTTATAGCTTATGCTGACTCATGTCGTGCACGCAGTCTTGTCTATGCATTGCAGAAAAAGACAATGGGGTGCTGCCTTTTATCCTGTATTTAGTAACAAGGTAGGTGGAGGGGAGTGAGTCCTGCTGGGGGTACTTCATTCCAGAGGGTTCTCTTCCTAAAATCTGAAGATTCCAGAATTCCAGCATATACTTAGCCACAGGGTCAGAAACCAGAGGCAGGGAGCAGTGCTACCATGAGCGTCTTTTTGTAGATGAAAATTAAGAGGCTGAAGGAAGTAAAGTATCTCACCTAAGGACCAACAGCTACTAAATGATGGAGCTAGGATTTGAACGCGTAATTCTGACTTCCCCACACTCTACTACCTCTATGAAATATACAATTTTGGGGGGAAAAAAAAAGGACAGGGTGCATAATTAGAAGAGGCAGAAAATAAAAGGAGGGAGGAAGAAGAAAGGGAACAGAGGAAACAAAAGAGGAGGATGAAGCCTGCTTTCATCTCATTTGAAAATACAGGGCTGGGGCCAGGTGCAGTGGCTCACGCCTGTAATCCCAGCAATTTGGGAGGCTGAGGTGGGTGGATCACTTGCGGCCAGGAGTTCGAGATCAGCCTGGCTAATATGGTGAAACTCTATCTCTACTAAAAATACAAAAATTAGCTGGGCGTGGTGGCATGTGCCTGTAATCCCAGCTACTCAGGAGGCTGAGGCATGAGAATCACTTGAACCTGGGAGGCAGAGGCTGCAGAGAGCTGAGACTGCACCATTGCACTCCAGCCTGGGCGACAGAGCAAGACTGTCTTAAAAAAAGAGAGAGAAAAAAAAAGAAAATACAGGGCTAGGCAGGGAGAGAAGTGATACTTCACAGAAAGGAGGGAACAGGGACCTGGACAACATGTAAAACTGCTCTGTCTCTGATGCAGAGAGGACTCCCAGGTCGGAGACGAGTTGGCTGACCTCCAGGGAAGTGCCCACGTTTATGATCTCGACTTCAAACCCCAAAGACCTGGGGCTAAGTCCTGAACCCACCACTTCCCCGCCACAACCTTGGCTGAGGCACCTTCCTTCTCCAGGCCTCAGTTTCCTCATCTGTAAAATGGAACAAGAGCAATACCTGCCTGCAAGATCGTAATGAAATGCAACGGCATGGCAGGCATGGTGCCTAGTGTGTAGCGCAGGCTGTTGATCCTCCCTATTATTGCTGATGACTGCTCTGCACCCCTCTGCCTGTGTTGTTACCAAATACAAAGGATAAAGGCTCAGAGCCATCACTCAGCTCACTCCCGCCCCATTGGTGGGATGTGGGTGTGTTGACCGGGCTGGGCTGCTCCAGTTTGCCCAGGATAATTAGTCACTGTATCTGTAGTCATTAGACCTGCAGTAACTACATCCACAGCCTGGCACCCCATTGGACTAGCATCTCACTTTTAACTTAGTGTGCATAATAATTTGTCACCCTATTTATAGGCAATTTCTGGAAGGCAGGTGACCTCTCCAGGTTAGCAACAGAAAATAAATGCAGAGGCTGGGTGCAGTGGTTCATGCCTGTAATCCCAGCACTTTGGGAGGCTGAGGTGAGTGGATCACTTGAGGTCAGGAGTTTGAGACCAGCCTGGCTGACATGGCAAAACCCCATCTTGACTAAAAATACAAAAAAGTAGCTGGGTGTGATAGTGCATGACTATAATCACAGCAGGAGAATCACTTGAACCCAGGAAGCGCAGGTTGCAGTGAGCTGAGATTGCACCACCACACTCCAGCCTGGGCGACAGAGCGAGACTCCATCTCAGTAAAATAAAATAAAATAAAAATAAAAACAGAAAAGAAATGCAGAAACGACACACGGCGAGCAAGCGGCAGGGCCAAGATCGGGAAGCCTTCGGACTGCAGAGCTGCGTCTTTCCCCAACATTCCACTCTTCTAACAGAGGAGCGGTGGGGACCATGGGCAAGCAGGAGAGCGGACCGCCTCCCTTGGCATCTGCGGGATACACACGCACCTCAGCTCTGGCCTCCGGTGCTCTCTTTTTCCCAGCTGGCATCCCTTGCTCTTGGCCTGCACCCTTGCTGTCTCTTTCCTGCAGGATTGGGGTGGCGGAGGAAGCCTCTTCCCCGGCCTCACTCCCTTCATCACAGTGCACGGCTTCATCTTCACTTTCCTCTTCTTCCGAGGAAGAGGACGACCCGGCCTTCACCATCTTGGATTTCAGGTAATCCATGTCTGACAGCTCCTTCTGCACAGCTGCCTTCGGTTTGAGGCTTGCCTCTTCTGGAAAAACAGGGAGGCTGAGATCAGTGATAGCTATGAGCAAACCAGAGTTCGGAGGCAGCAAATGGCAGATGGTCCTCCTAGTGAGAGGCCTGAGGCCCCACGCCCTGGTGTCCTCACCACACTGCGTCCATGGCCCCTGTGCCCAGCATCCCCCATAAGTCCTCTGATTAGCAGTGCCAAATGGGGTGGGGCTACTGCAGCTTTGATATTCTCTGTGCCACACATTGAGCTCCTGGCTCCCTGCCACCAGCCATATCTTCCCAGTTCTCTCTATATGGCAGCCTCCATGACACTTTTCAGAGTAGGTACAGGATGGTCAGTCTCTGCTTGACACCCTCCAGGGGTTTCTGGATGCTCAGGGTGAAACTCAAGCTCCTCATCAGGGACAGCTGCGTGGGCTTCTCCCACTGTCTCCTCCTGCTCCAGCCATCCCAACCCACATCAAGCCCCTCAAGCCCATGCATTTTCCTTTCCTCTGTGTCTTTGCTGTTCCCCTGCCTGGAACCCGTTTCTTCTCCCCTCCCCTACCGTGTCCCACCAAGTCCCCTGAGTTCCTCGGATGTAAACTTAGGGCAGAAACATTACCAGGCATAACTGCACTAAATGCACATCCTCTCACCTTTAGACCCAAATAGACTCCCAGCTCTCCACCGAGCAAATACTCTTCTGTGTTGCAGTTGCTCCCTTGCCCACCAGGCCTCCCCAGACACCACAAACCCCTTCTGAGGACAAAGGCTCACTCCCTCACCTCCTCAGGGAGGCCTTCCCTGATAACTCTCCTGTCCCACTTTCCTGCTTTCTCTCTGTAGCATTCATCATCCTATGATATACCCGACAGTGGACTTATTTGCTTACTGTTCCTCTCCACAACCATAATCACAGCTCCATGGGTGAATAGATCCTTCTGTCTTTTGCTTATCAACATGGTCCCAATGCCTGAAGTATGCCTGGCAGATAGTAGGTGCTCAAGAAATATTTGTTGAGTGATTGACTGACTGACTGAATACCCAAGTAGGATCAGTGAAGGCAGACGCACCTGCAGAGGGATCATCACCCCCCCCTCCCCGGAGAGCTCAAGGGCTGACTCCTAGAGTCTGGCACAGAGGGGCCCCCAGTGCCGATGAGCCCAATGGCAAGCACAGGTCCGTGCACATGGAGCACACAGTCCCCATGCCCTCACCTTCCAGGTCCTCCCCGGCTCCCTCCTCCTCACTCTCCTGCCCAGAATCGGAGTCGAAGTTCAGGTAGTCGCTGGCCGGCTTGCTCTTCCCTTTCGAGGGCTCAGCATCCAGGCCATCGTTCGCCCAAGTGGCTGCCTGCGCTCGCCTCTGATGAACTGACAGAAACTCCTGGAACTCTGTATCCTCCTTCAGCTGGTGGCACCAGAACCCGGGCAGCAGGAACACGGGAAAAAGGGAGAGGAAGAGGCAGAGAAGGCTTAGGTGGGGCTTGATCTTTCTAACTCTTAGGAGGGTGAGAAGATCCCTCAAGCTCATTTCCCCCATCCTCTAGAGGACCCCGAGGTTCAGCTGGGTCAGTTCTGAGGAAGGCAGAGTTGACTCCTCACCAGACAAAACTAAAAGGACATGAAGACAAGGCCAGGGGAGACCAGAGGCACAGGTCTCTGCTTCCCAGGGCCAGCCTCCATCCTCTCCAGCCTCCACCCTCTCCAGTCTCTTCCCTTTCCCAGTCTCCTCCCTCTCCCAACCTCCACCCTCTCCAGCCTCCACCCTCTCCAGCCTCCACCCTCTCCAGCCTCCTTCCTCTTCACCCTCTTCAGCCTCCACCCTCTCCCAACCTCTACCCTCTCCAGCCTCCACCCTCTCCAGCCTCCTTCCTCTTCACCCTCTTCAGCCTCCACCCTCTCCCAACCTCTACCCTCTCCAGTCTCCACCCTCTTCCACCTGCTGCCCACACTCCCTCCCTCTAGGGCAACAGGACAGACTCACCTTCTCCAGTTGACCTGCCACCTTTTTCTTCTTCTCGTTCTGAAAACAGAAGGCACAGAGAGTGAGGGTCACACAGATGAAGAGAGCTGGGAAACAGAACCGCATTGACTTGGGAGGGCCCACCATCTTCAGGAACCAAAAGGGAGTGACTACCCTGCTGGCACTGAGGACAGAGGCCAGAGTGACCCTTTACATACTTTCTTAATTTCTGGAGTAGTAGAGTCTTTTGGAGGCTGCTTGGGCTGGCTTGGTTTCTGGGCATGTTTGCTCCAGGCTCTGGGTTTGGCTGGGTCCCCAAATGACTTGCAGAACTCCACCTGTGTGGGAAAGAGAGTGATTTTCACACGTGCCATGGCACCCAGGTGTTAGGTGCTGCCCTTCGGCACCTGGGAGCTCGGGCATTTTAGACAACTGCCACTGCCTAGCTGAGTTTGCTGAAGTAGATTACATATCGTCCCCTAGCCTGGGCTTTCTTCAAGTCTAGAATGTGATACTTTAACAGTCTATCAGTATAAGTCTGTAATACTGTAATGGTAATAGCTGCCACTTACTGAGGATTTCCACATACCAGGGACTGTCTAAAGTGCTCTGCAAGTACTGACACACTGAGCCTCTCACATCAGTGACAGCTACGACTTTCTATAATTCAGATCAAGAAACTGAAGCATCAAGAAGTCAGTTGCTCTGGGTTACCCAGGTAGTAAGTGACAGAGTGAAGACTGGTACTCAAGGGGTCTCTGGGCTCTGGAACCTGAGTTCTTAACCATCCACTCTACAGGGTGGCGAGATGACCTGGGCCAAGCACTCAGTCAGGCTCTGGGCAGGGCAATGTGGGGCAGTGGCTACCAGCGTTACCCAACACTGCCTTAGGTTAGTTATCATAAAGTGAGCTCATCTGGCTCCAGAGAACAATTCTAGAGTGATAGGGACAGTGGGGTGACCACTGGAGGGACGGAAGAGTACTGGAGACCCAGTCTGAGCTGATGCATCATTCAGGCCCTAAAACCTCCAATACACTCCTCTGAGAGGACTTTGAGAGCGCTTGTTATTCAGGCATCCACCACTGCCAGCCACTCCCAGCCACGGTTAAGGGTGACGCTGGTCAACCAACCACTGCCCCTAGGGGAAGGAGCTGCCATCTGGTTGCAATCCTTTTTAAGACACAGGGTCTCACTACATTGACCAGGCTGGACTGCAGTGGCATGATCATAGCCTACTGCAGCCTCAAACCCTTGGGCTCAAGAGAACCTCTTGTCTCAGCCTTCTGAATACCTAGGACTCCAGGCACATGTCACCATGCTCGGCTAATTTTTTTTATTTTTGTAAAGACGCAGTCTTGCTATGTTGCACAGGCTGGTCTTGAACTCCTGGCCTCAAGTGATCCTCGCACCTCAGCCTCCCAAAGTGCTGGCATAGGCATGAGCCACCACACCTGGCCAGTTACAATCCCTTTTGTGCACACTTTCAAAATAGGCTTGTTATTTCTATAATAATGACATGTACTCATGGTACAAAATTCAAATAATATACAAAAGTACAATGAAAGTTAAAAAAAAGTACTCCAATTCCTATCACTCATAGAGAGGAATGATTAGTATTTTGGTACAAATCCTATCCTATGGCCTTCTATGCATTTATCATACATGTATGGAGGAATACGATTGTGTCTAAATGGGATCACATGAGACATACATGTATTTGTCCATCATCTGTTTTTTCCTTCTCAAAAAGCATTAGAGATGTTTTTACCAAGTCACTAAATACACGAGTGACCTGAAGTGGAGTCCCCTCCTCCAGGAAGCTTTCCTGACTCCTCCCCGTCAGGCTAGAGATCTTTGTTCTCCCACAGTCCCTGGGGCTCACCTCATCATAGCACTGATGTCACTGAGCAAAGCAGCCTGCTGACCTATCAGCCCCCTGCCTGCCCAGAGGCAGCTGGCTCCATGAGGACAGGGGCTGAGATATCACCTTTTTCTCGAAATTCCCAGCATCATTGAGTGCTTGCTAAATGCATGCGTGAATGCATGAGGTGGAGCTGTGGTTCTCAAGGTGTGTGCCTCAGACCAGCGGCATGGGTGTCACCTGAGGGCTTGCTGGATGTGTGAATTCTTGGGTCCTGCCTCCATGCACTGAATCAGATGCTCTGGGGACGGGCCCAGGAAGCTGCTATAACAAGCTCTCAGGTGATTCGTATGCACATGAAAGTGTGTGAATCAGTGAGGAAGAAGACCAAAGACATCACAAAGTGAAGAGGGACAGTCTTTGAACTCAAGTGTTGAGTGAAAGATCAAACAACATCACACTCGACAGGCAAGTAAGGGTGGCACTCCTGCCCACTCACTGTGATCCGGGATGTGTCGATGAAGCTCTTGTTGAAATGCTTCAGTGCCTTTTGGGCCTCTTCCTCGGACTTGAAGCCAATAAAGCCAAACTTGCGGAACTTGCCATCTTTGGTGAACTTCAGACTGCAGTCTGTCAGCGTGCCGAAGGCGGCAAACAGCTGCCTGAAACGCTCCTCCTTCATCTAGGACAGAGGCAGAGGAATAAGAGACAAACTGGAAAGTCCCCAGAGCAAGGGGACAAAATGGGCTGGAAACCCGAGGTCATGAGATTCTCTAAGGGTGGCCTTAGATGAAGAGGGGCAGAGTGTGCTTTTCCAGCTACAATAGGTTCCAGCTGTGACTCTAGCACGAGTTGTGTGGCCTTGAGAAAGTCCCTTAACCACTCACTGATGTGGAAATCATGACTCATAATGGCTGCAGATGACATCTTCCTACCCTATGGGGCTCCTATGAGGATAAGACCAGTTATAGAAGTAGTATTATGTCTGCTACATAGTAGATACCTAATAAATACTTGTCGGAATAAATGAATGAATGAATAGGCAGGGTAAGCTATATATATCTTTGTCAATGAAGCCTCCCACAAAAAGATGCCCACATCCTAATCCCTGGAACCTGTGGATATGTTACCTTACATGGCAAAAGGGACTTGGCAGGTGTGACTGATGTGGAGATGGGGAGATGACCTGGATTATGCAGCCAGGCCCAATGTCACCTCATGGGTCCTTACGAGAGGGAGGCAAGAAGATGAGAAAAGATGGAAACAGAGGAGATTGGAAGATGTTATCCTATTGGCTCCAAAACTGGAGTATATAACCATGAGCTAAGGAAGGCCGGTGCTTCTAGAAGCTGAAAAAAGGCAAAGGGACAGATGCTCCTATAGAGCTTCCCAGAAGGACTGCAGCCCTGATAAAGCCTTGATTTTAGGATTTCTGATCTGCAAAACTGTAAGATAACAAATTTGGATTATTTAAGCCACTAAGTTTGTGCGAATTTGCTATAGCTGCATTAAAAAACTAACACACTAATATTATAATTTGGTCAAGAAGCCCCACACTATGGAAAACAGGCTCCTGGCTTCTCACCATCTTCACTGCAGCCAGGCTACCCTCACAACTCAGTTTTCTAAGCAGATACTGGGAGACTAGTGTGTGTGGTAGTGGAGTTGAGGGGACATTCAGGGCCCACCAACAGCCAAAACAAGTTTGAAAATGCAAGAAGCTAGAGGCCTTGGCAGTCCAACTAGAAGATGACATTTTCTGAGGTAGCTTCTTACTAACTGATCTCATCAAAATCTCAATCACACTGTGAGTTAGGAATTTTTATCCACATTTTATAGAGGAGAAAATGAAACTCATAAGGGATAAATGATCTGCCCAAGGCCTATAGAATCAAGCTTTGTGACTCAGTTCAGAAATATAGAAGACAGTGAATTCAAGTCCTCAGTGCCTGGGAGAGACCAGGCTCAAGTCTGAATCCATCATTCCTTTGTCAAAAACCTTTTGGTGACTTTCTGGCACCAACGTCTCAAGGACAAGCATCTAAAGGAAAACAGGCAATTCTTCAAGATCTGCCCCGACCAACCTCTTCAGCACCACATTTGCCAAACTCCTCACAGCCTTCTCACCTCTGAGGTTTTACTTTGGTTGTTCCCTCTGGGTGACATTTCCCAAGACAGGCCCTGGTTAACTCCTCATTCTCAGTTCAATCATCTCCTATTCCAAGAGGCCTTTCTTAGATGCCTTAGGTAGACAAGATAACCAACCCTCACTGTGATCCCATAGCACCCTGTTCATATTTCAATGATGCACCTTGCATCATAATGATCTGGTGCCTCTCTTTTCTGCTAGCCTGCAAGTTCCGTTAAAAATAAGGACCCAGGTTTATCCACCTCTATCTACAGTGTCGGCAATATCACAAGTACTCACTACTAAATATTTGTTGAAAAATAATTAAGACTAGTGCAGACAATCATGCTAAGAGAGAGTCAGGTGTAGCGGTGCGGAATGCAAATTCTAGAAAAAGATTGCTCAATTCAGTCCCTGCTCTATAAATTATACCAGTGTGTGAGCTCAGGCAAATCCCTGTACCTCTCTGTATCTTGGTTTCTTTACCTTTAAAATGGATGTAAAAATAAAACTTACCTCATAGGGATGAGGTGAGGATTAAATGTTACTTTACCTAAAGCACCTGGAACAGTGCCTGGCACATAGTAAACTACCCAAGCGTCAGCTGCAACTGCCCTTGTTTTTGTTATTCTTTCATTCATGAGATAAGACAAACAATAAAAGAGTCAACTACACCGTGAAGTGTAACAAAGCTGAATTTGGGAAGAAAAGGAAGTGCAGCCATGTAAAATAGATATTTTTAAGTATACTGCTCAGAGATGATGACAGGAGAATTAAAAACAAAAATATTACAAACACTGGAGGGGAGGAACAGATGATCTAAATTCCTTATTTTTCATAGTTGAGGCCTAGCAGATAGTCACTGGGGCAGGCAGGTCAAAAGGAGAAAGGTACACTCCTTGAATATACAGAGATACATGTGAGGAGTCCCAAAAACAGATCAATGAAGACAGTTCCTCCTGGACAGAGAGGGAAGGCAGGACAGAGCAAAGACTTTGCTACTCATGATATACACTACTATACTGCTTGAATTTTGAAAACCGTGTGTTACAAAGTTCCTTTGTCCCACCTGACAAAGGGGGGAAAAAAAGGAAAGGAAAAAACTCACAACATTAAAACAGAAATGGGGGCCAGGCGCAGTGGCTTAGGCCTGTAATCCCAGCACTTTGAGAGGCCGAGGCGGTGGATCACCTGAGGTCAGGAGTTCGAGACCAGTTTGGCCAACATGGCGAAACCCCATGTCTCTACTAAAAATACAAAAATTAGTTGGGCGTAGTAGCGCATGCCTGTAGTCCCAGCTACTTGGGAGGCTGAGGCAGGAGAATCGCTTGAACCCGGGAGGCAAAGGTTGCAGTGACTGGAGACTGCCGAGACTGCGCCACCGCACTCCAGCCTGGGCGACAGAGCCAGACTCCATTTCAAAATAAAAGAAAACAAAACAAAAAACAACAACAAAAAAACCATGAGAGAGAGAGAGAGAAAAAAAGGATATAAGACAAACAATGATAAGAGAATCAACTACACAGTGAAGCACAACAAAGCTGAATTTGGGAGGGAAACGAAGTGCAGCTACGCTAAAAATCCTCATCCCACAAAACGGGGCATCAAGGGACACTGTCTAACCTGATGGATGGATCAGTAATCCATTTAAAAAAAAAAAAAAAAAACAGCCACAAAGAGAAAAAAGGATGATCCATTCGAGCCCATCGCATCTAATCATCTAGTATTAGGTACATTCACCTATTTTGCCTACCATGTGTCGAGTTCTGTGCTGGGGGGGGCTCTAGCAAAACAAAAAAGTATGGCTGGGTCACCACTCCCCACTTACTAGATAAATGCTGTAAAGCCCTTTACCCACTCCGTATTCCTACTTGCCCTAAGGATGGGAGTGGGAATTGGAACGCAGGTCTGCAGATTAATATTCCCCATGTCTTCCCCAACACTCTCCAGACTGGGAGAGGAATATAAATACAGTGTTGGACAATGTCCCAGGTCAACAACTAAAAAACAGTGATCGAATGAAAGAGGTTGTGGGAGCAGGGCATTCGCCACAAGGTGGGAGTTGTCACCTCCCCGGGAAGAGTAGAGTTAGGAGTCAGGTACCAAACAACCGCTTGTGAAACCGTAAGCAGTCACTATTCCTCTTTCCCCGGGATCAAATGGGGATAAGCCCAGGATCCTGCCCTTTTTCAGTTCGGAATTGGCCCGGAGTCCTGCCCCAGAGCAAAAAATGTTCCATTACCTCCAGGCATCTCTTCCCTACCTCACAGCTCCCGGCTGGTCGCATTTCAGATTCCCAACTCCTGCCTCTGCACTCACCCCATTCGGGAGATTCTTCACGATCAGTCGCGACATGGCGCAGGGTTCCCGCTGTTTTGATTCCAACACGACTGGACAGCGTCTTCCACCAAAAACTTTCACGCTACCGCCCTGGGCGCCGCCATCTTTGCCGAGCCGGAACACAGTCATGTGGTTGAGACCTCGGCCTGATCTGTCCGGAAGTAGGCGTGGCTAAATCAAAGTCACACCCCACAAGGGGTGGGCCTGGGCGCTTGCATTTTTGCACAGGCGCAGGGTCTTGGGCGGATTCTGGAGACGCCAATACAGCGGCGAAGGCAGCAGGGGGCGCCGGTCCCTAATGTGCGCCGGGTCCGCTCGGTGTTAAGGGTGGCGCCAACAGGGCAGTCGCGTTCTCGCCTTTTCCTACTTTATTTTTATTATTGAGCCCTAGGACTGCCCTGAGAACGGGGGCAAGATTAGGGACCCTTGCGTCCCTCGTAGAAATGGGGAAAGTGAAGCTTAGAGAGATTGCCAGCCAACATAAATCAAGTATTGAGCCTTTTGTAATGAGCATGTTGGAAATAAAGGCTCTCATTTTGCAGGCAGATAAACTGGGAATCGTGCATGTAAAGCAGCTTGCTCAAAGTCTTATAACTATGAATTGGAAAGTCAGATTCGAACTAGGGGCTGCCTAGGGCCCTACAGTGAGTCTCTACGCCTTCAACCCCAACACCACAAGCATTTTGCCTCCCTTCCTAATGTTTGGAACTCTCAGCTGGCCAATCTTCTAGCTGAGAGATCTTGGCCAAAATGGCCTCTGAGCCTTTGTGTCTACTTCTGTAAAATGGGAATAATTCTTTATTATGCTAGGGGTTAAGGAGGTGAGAACGTAAAAGGGATGTTATCATCCTATTGCTTCTCTGAGCATTCTCAGTACCCACTCTTGGATGGAGACATCCCATGAAAACTCCTATTTTCGCTCTTGAATGACAGTATTTCCTTTCCGTTTCGCCACAGTGCCTCAGCTGCACTGGACGTTGCTCCCACGCTTTTGCAATTTCCTTCACCTAAAAGACATTCCCTCCTCACTTCTTATTGTTAACAGCTTTATCACTAACCATACAATTCACCCACTTAAAGTGCACAATTAAACGGTGCTGAGTATATTTACAGAGGTGTGCAGCCATCACCACAATCAATGCTAGGACATTTTCATTACCCCCAAAGAAACACCACACCCTTTAGCTATAACCTGCCAATTCTTCCCTCTCCCTTCCCCCTGATAACCACTAATCTACTTTCTGTCTCTACGGATTTGTCTATTATAGACATTTCATATAAATGGAATAATACAATATGTAGTCTTTTGTGATTGACTTCTTTCACTTAGCAAAATGTTTTCAAGGTTCTTCCGTGTTGCAGCATGAATCAGTACTTTATTTATTTGTTTATTTATTTGAGACAGTTTCTGGCTCTGTCACCCCTACTGGAGTGCAGTGGCACAATCTCAGCTCATTGCAACCTCCGCCTCCCAGGCTCAAGCCATCCTCCCACCTCAGTCTCCTGAGTAGCTGGGACTACAGGCACAGGCCACCGTGCCTGGCTAATTTTTTTTTTTTTTTTTTGGTATTTTTTGGTAAAGACGAGGTTTCAACATGTTACCCAGGCTGGTATTGAATTCCTGGGCTCAAGCAATCCACCTGCCTTGACAATTCAAAGAGCTGGGATTACAGACGTGAGACACCACACATTTTTTGCTGAATAGTATTACATATATGGATGTACTACATTTTATTTATTCATCAGTTGATGGGCATTTGGGTTGTATCCACCTTGTGGCTATTGTGAATAATCTTGCTGTGAACATTTACCTATAAATTCCTGTGTTGGCATATGTTCTTATTTCTCTTGGCTATATTCCTAGGAGTAGGATTGCCTGATCATATGGTAACTCTATACTTAACCTTTTAGAACCTGGTAACCTGTTATCCAAAGTGGCTTCCCCATTTTACATTCCTACCAGCAGTATATGAAGGTTCAAATGTCTCCACATCTCCTCCAATGTTTGTTATTGGGTCTTTATAATAACAGCCATTCTAGTGGGTGTACAGTGGTGACTCAATATGGTTTTGATTTGCATTTCCCTGAGGACTAATGAAACAGCATCTTTCATGTGCTTTTGGCCACTGAAATATCTTTCTGAACCCACTCCCATCCCCTCTCTAAGACCAGTTCAAGCATGGTGTCCTCGAATATGCCTCTTTCCTACTGAGACCCAAATGCGGGGAGCTCATACGTCTGCCACAGCATAAACCTACAGAAATCGCTGGTGAGGAGCACACAGTGTAGGTTCAGAGTTATAGATGAGACCACTTGTTCTCTCCACATTATATTGCCAAAGGGGCGTCCTTAGATCTATCTTTGCAAAGCATCACACCGGGCACCAGGAAGAGACAGGTAATAGGAGTTCATTAAATGCTAATTGTAAATTAAGGTCTGTCCGTTCAACAGAATTCCATGCAGTTGTTAAAAAACAGGTAGGTATGTAGCTATAAATGTTTTTGAAGGAAATGCATCAGTCAGCAGGACGCAGATGTATACTCAAAAAGATTTAACGAAAGAAAATCTGAAAGTGTGAGCAGTGTAATGAGATGAATGATCCCCTGTCCCCTCACCACCACACACACTGGGGGCATCCTGGCCCCTGGAAGCTGTAAATGTGACTTTATTTGCAAAAAGGGTTGTATTAGTTTGTTCTCACACTGCTAATGAAGACATACCTGAGATTGGGTAATTTATAAAGGAGAGAGATTTAATGGACTCACAGTTCCACATGACCAGGGAGGCCTCACAATCATGGTGGAAGAGTGAGGGACGTCTTACATGGTGGCAGGCGAAGAGAGAATGAGAACCAAGTGAAAGGCTTTCCCCTTATAAAACCATCAGATCTCATGAGACTTATTCACTACCATGAGAACAGTGTGGGGGAAACCACCCCCATGATTCAGTGATCCCCACCGGGTCCCTCCCAGGACACATGGGGATTGTGGGAGCTACAATTCAAGATGAGATTTGGTGGGGACACAACCAAACCATATCAAGGGTCTTTGCAAATGTACTTAAGGATCTCAAAATGAGATCCTCCTGAATTGTCCTGGTAGACCCTAAATCTAGGACCCTTTTAAAGGACACACAGAGAATATCATGTGAAGGTGGAGGCAGAGTCTGGAGTGATGCAGTCACAAGTCAACGAAGACCTGGAAGCTGGAGGAAGCAAGGAAGGGTTCTCCCCTGGAGGTTTTGGAGGGAGCATGGCCCTGCTGGTGCTTTGGGGGCTTCTGGCCTCCAGAAACGTGACAGAATAACTTTGCATTGTTATGCTATCTAATTTGTGGTAATTTGAGACAGCAGCTACAGAAAATGAATACAGGAAGGGTTAAGGGAACCAACAAAGGACGGTCAAACCCTAGGGCCCAGCAACAGTGGGGAGCTATCACCACCCCTGGGGCTGAAGGGCAGAGCGGAACATGTCACCCCAGGGCCTCAGTGATGCCAGAAGCTGTGGAAGAGGGGCGCACTTTAAGGACTAGAGCTATAGAGAGATACAGCCACTGTGGAACCACAGGTGTGTGTGTGTCGGGAATAAATACCCTGTCCCCTCTTTCTCTTCCCAGCTGTAGTTTCCTGCTGGAACCTCCCCTTGGCTGAACCAACGGGAAGCTGGAGGCATGGTCACAGGTGTTGCAGTGCACACAGATTGCATCTGGGGCACAGAGCAGGGTGGAGGAGCAGGCTCGGGGAACAGGAGATGGGGTGTTGGAGAGGAACTAGCACATGGGACAATCTCCAAAATATATCATTAAGTGAAAACCAGCAATGTACTAAATAATTTATTACGTATGCTGTCACTTAGGTTAAAAAAAGAAAACAGGAGGGAGGTGGGTGAGGATACATAGATACTTGTCATGTTTGTTGGCAGGGTACTCGTAAATTTCCAAATTTATGGTCTTGCAGTTCTGAAGGCTAGAAGTTCAAGATGAAGGTGTTGGCAGTGCTGGTGCCTTCTGAGAGCCATGAGGGTGAATCTGTTCCTCCCTGTCTCACTTCTGGTGGTGTGCTGACAATCTTTGATACTCCTTGGCCTGTAGACATGTCACCCCGATCTCAGCCTTCATCTCCACGTGACAGTCTCCCTGTGTCCACGAGTTTGTGTACAAACTTCCCCATTTTATAAAGACACCGGTCACATTGGATTAGAGCTCATCCTAATGACCTCATTTTAACATAGTTACTTCTGTAAAGACTCTATTTCCAAACAACGTCACTTTGTGAGATATGAAAGGTTGAGACTCCAGCATAGGAATTTGGAGGGGACACTAGATATGACTTATGTAAGCAAAGGTGATCTCAAAAGATATGTGAGGAAGTGGTAACAGCAGTTGCTTCTGGGGAGGGCACTGAGGAAGTGGGTATATGGATGGATGGAAATGTCCTTTACCTTGAGTAACCTCTTGTAATTTTGATGTTTCATTATGAAAAAATTACCTATTATTTTTAATACATAAAAATGTTAATCATGTATAAACTACATCTGCATATATTTATACTTAACTATAGGGTAAAGTCAACAAGTGTGTATATTAATTGTGGTCATTTCTGAAGGATGGCTTTGGAGGGGTGAAATTGTAGGGAAACTAATAAATATGTATCTATTTTGGGTTTTGTCTTTTTTTTTTTTTTTTTTTTTTTGAGACAGTAATTGGGATTATAGGTGCACATCACCATGCCTGGCTAATGTTTTGTATTTTAAGTACAGATGGGGTTTCACTGTGTTGGCCAGGCTGGTCTCAAACTCGAGACCTCAAGTGATCCACATGCCTCGGTCTCCCAAAGTGCTTGGATTACAGGCATGAGTGACTGTGCCCGGCCTTTTTTTTTGAGACAGTCTTGCTCTGTCACCCAGGCTGGAGTGCAGTGATGTGATCATGGCTTACTGCTGCCTCGACCTCCTGGGCACAAGTGATTCTCCTTCTTCAGCCTCCTAAGTGGCTGGGACTACATGCATGAATCACCACACCCAGTTAATTTTTAAATTTTTTGTGGAGACAGGGTCTGGCTTTGTTGCCCAGGCTGAAATTTGTCTCAAATTTCTGGGCTCAAGTGATCCTCTTGCCTTGGCCTCCCAAAGTGCTGGGATCACAGGTGCACGCCACTGTGCCTGGTCTGTATATGTTTTAAACCAGAGATTGGCAAACTTTTTCTTAAACAGTCGGAGAGTAAGTATTTCAGGCTTGGTAGGCTATGTGGTCTCTAATGTAACGGCTCCACCCTGCTGCTGTATTTTGAACACATCCAGAGCTAACATGGGTGGCCATGTTCCAATAAAACTTTATTTACAAAACCAGGAAGCTACCCCATGAGCTGTAGTTTTAAGTTACAGGATTATGGGGTGTATTGGTTTTCTACGGCTTCTGTATTAAGTTACCAGAAACTGGATGGCTTCAAACAACAGAAATGTATTCTCTTGCAGTTCTGGAGGCCAGGAATTTCAAATCAACGTGTCAGCAGGGCAGTGGCCTGTCCAAAGGCTCAAAGTGGGAAGATCCTTTTTTGTCTCCTCCAGATTCTGGTGGCAGTAGGTATTCCTTGGCTTGTGGCTGCATAGCTTCCATCTCTGCCTCTGTTTTCACATGACCTTCTCCACTCTGGTGTCTGAGTCAAATCTACCTCTCTATGCTTCCTCTTAGCAGGACACCTGCCATTGAGCTTAGGGCCTACTCTAAATCCAGGTCAATCTCATCTCGAGATCCTTAGCTAATTATATCTGCATAGACCCTTTTTCCAAAAAGAGTCACATTCACAGGTTTTGAGGATTAGGATGTAGGCATATCTTTTTGGGGGCTGCTATTCGACCCATGAGATCTGCTTGCTTTGTAGTAGTTTACTCTGAAGATCAGATTTCACCCTCTCTCTGTCTTGTGTAGACCGTCTATTCAATTAAAACACACATGCATGTAAAAATGTACCCTCAAGCCTGGAGTCAATGACTCACGGGTCACTGTTTCAAAGTCAACAGATATTTATTGTTATGTCTTTAATTAAATAATAACTGGAGGGTTGTTTCCTGCACACTGTGATATTTAACAGATATTTATTGATATGTGATATGAATTAAATGACAACTGGGGGGTTGTTTGCTGCAAACCGTGACCCTGGTTAGGGTGGGCTGGGGCAGGCTTTATGAGGCAGCTCTGAGATATTAGCCTTTTACAAGAGGGCCAATGTTGCCCAGCCAGTCCTAGTTTCACGTACTTTTATTATTTTCATGGACTGCCTTTATTAAAATGTACAATTCAATGTAGCCTGCCCTAAAAAATTTCACAAATCAGAAGGTCTTTCAAAGGTATTAAAAGAAAATGGAATGCCCGTTACGAATCCCCACATCCCAATTCTGGGTCCAGAAAATATGGTCGCCACATGTGGGGAGGAGGGACCATTCTCAGGCTATATATTCCCATGCATTTAATAAGCAGCCACGTTATAACATTATTATTAGTCTTCCTGCTCTCCAGCCTTCCTGTTTTGTCTCCTGCCTCCTTTTTTCTCCCAGCAGAACTAAGCCAGGGGCACCTAGATGCCACCAGGCTGGGCTCTCCAATTATACCTAGATGTTTAAAAAATTCAGTCCAGTCTAAGCTAGCTCCATCCCTGGGCTTCATCAGTGTACTTCTTTGGGAGGCGGAGATGGAAGGATCCCTTGAGCTCAGGAATTCAAGACCAGCCTGGGCAACATAGTGAGATCCTTTCTCTACAAAAAAGTACAAAAATTAGTAAAGTGTGGTGGCACATGCCTGTAGACCCAGCTTCTTGGGAGGCTGAGGTGGGAGGATCACCTGAGCCCAGGAAGTTGAGGCTGCAGTGAGCTATAATTGTGCCCCCACACTCCAGCTTGGGCAACAGGAGATCCTACCTCAAAAACAAAACAAAACAAAAATCTCAAAACAAAAAGCATAAGTGTATGTGCTTGAGGACGTGAGAGAAGTAGTGCCTGGTCCCTGAGGGAATTAACTTCCCAGCTGGAGAAAGGCCAGTTATTGGGGAGGGATTCTAGAAGGTTCTAGAAGAGAATGGAGAGAGGAGAGGAAAGCAAACTTGATTTCCTTCCTATGTCAGTTGGTCCCAGTGAGAGGAACCAATGGGCACCCAGCTGCTCTGGCTAGAAACCTAGGGGTCATCCTGAGCCCACCCCTCACTCACCAGCCTATGTCTAACCCATCATCAAGTTCTGCCAACCCCAATTTTTAAAGATTTGCTGAACACATCATCTTTTCCCTGTCTCCACTGCTATCAGGCTAGTCCAAGCACATATTGTATTCATTTCCTGTGGCTGCTGTAACAACCCCAAATTTAGTGGCTTAAAACCACACGCATTTATGATCTGCAGTCTGGACAGCAGAAACCCTAAAGCTGAGGGTGGCAGGGTGATAGAGGCAGCAGCAGGGCTGCTTCCCTCTGGAGGCTGCAGGGGAGAACCTGTTTCCCTTAGCTCGTGGCTCCTGCCACCATCCTCAAAGTTCTCTCTTTGACCCTCTGGTCTGTGGTCACATCTCCTCTTCGCTCTGACCCTCCTGCTGTACCTTTATCACTACACTGGGCTCACCTGGATAATCCAGGGTTATCTCCTCATCTCAAGATCCTTAATTTATCAACTGAAAAAGTCCCTTTGCTGTAGAAGGTGATGTACTTACAGGTCCCAGGGATTAGGACGCAGATACCATTGGCAGACGTTATTCAGCCTACCAAAACCATCATCCTGCCCATGTTATTCCAACAACACCCTCATTGGTCCCCTTGTTCTGTCTTTTACTTCTGCGGACTCTTTAAAACAAAAGCCAGACTGACCAGTGCCTTCTCTGCCAAAGCCTCCCAGTGCCCCTGGGGTCTGACCAAAAGAAGAAGGTGTCACCTCAGTCTCTGACTTTGCTTCATCCCTTCCAGCCTCCCTGCTTGTCCTCAACCCCCTCCTGCAGGCTTCTGCCCCAAGACCTTTGCAATTTGCCATGTTCTCTGCCTGGAGCACCTTTCCCCCTCCATGGGTCCCCTCCCTCACGCACTTCCCTCAGGTCTCTGATCAAAGTTCATCTTCCCAGAAAAGCCTTTCCTGGCCACCATCTCTGAAAGGGCACCAACCACTCCATTCTACCCCATCTCTCTCATCCCCCTACAGTCCATTTTTTCTGTTTTTCTTTTTCTTTTCTTGAGACAGAGTGTATTGCTCTGTTGCCAGGCTGGAGTGCAGCGGTGTGATCTTGGCTCACTGCAACCTCTGCCTCCCAGGTTCAAGCGATTGTCCTGTCCCAGCATCCTGAGTAGCTGAGAGAGACTACAGGCGCATGCTACCACAACAGCTAATTTTTGTATTTTTAGTAGAGATGGGGTTTCACCATGTTGGCCAGGATGGTCTCGATCTCTTGACCTCATGATCCACCCACCTCAGCCTCCCAAAGTGGTGGGATTACAGGCGTGAGCCACTGCACCTGGCCTAGTCCGTTTTTTCATCTTGTTATTATGACCTGGCATTTCTTACTTTTTATGTGTCTGTTTGTTGGTCTCTCCCAGTAGCAGCATTATCCATGAAAGCAGAGATTGCATCTGATTTATGCACTGGGTGTCCCTGGCACCCAACCCTGTGCCCCACCAGACCCTCTGAGGCAAGACCTTTGGTTTGAATTGTTTTCTGAACCTTTATTGACCACACCTTGAGGAATTGACTCAATGGGTAACCATAGCTGCATTGCAAAAGATATTTTGGGTAAGAGTTGGGGGTTGGGAGAGAAAGGAGGAGGAAACTTTCTCTGCTTGGCATGAGATGGGCAGGGCGATGACGGCAGTTTCAAGAGGTGAAAATGTGCACAGGAACTGAGAATTCAGCTTTGTTCAAGGTGAGGGGTAATAGGGAGAAAGTTGTTGCTCTCTTGCCCCAATCCTTCTGTCCCTGCTGGGCATGGTTCAGAGGCACTGGGGAGGACTTGTAGAAATGTATCATATAGTTATGCTGACACATCAATATTTATTACAACATTGTTTGCAATCACCAAGGATGGGCAACAGCCAAAATGCCCATCAATAGAGAACTGGTGAGACAATGGATAAAATATCATGTAGATATTCAGAAAGGAATGAAGCAGTGCTCAGCTCTTGATTTCAAATCCATTCTTTAATAAAAAGGACCAGGGCTCTTTGGAGTAATGGCTATTTCTAGGGCTGGGGCAGTGAATACACAGGTGAACCTGGAGTATCCTGTAATGCCAAAAAGTAAGAACAAGCTCAAAACAAAATTTGTTCCCTAATGGGACACAAGAGCCAACTGAAAGGGCTTCCAGTGTCCAAGGCTGGAATATTTTGAGTAACAAAATAAATAATATGGCTGGGCACCGTGGCTCACGCCGGTAATCCCAGCACTTTGGGAGGCTGAGGTGGGTGGATCACCTGAGGTCGGGAGTTTGAGACCAGCCTGGCCAACATGGTGAAACACCATCTCTACTAAAAATATAAAAATTAGCCAGGCATGGTAGTGGGCGCCTGTAATCCCAGCTACTCGGGAGGCTAAGGCAGGAGAATTGCTTGAACCTGGGAGGTAGAGGTTGCAGTGAGTCGAGATAGCACCACTGTAATCTAGCCTGGGTGACAGAGCGAAACTCCATCTCTAAATAAATAAATAAATAAATAAATAAAGTAGTATTGGTTTATAACCCAAAGTACAAAATAAATATTCATAAGCCCAGTGATATAAATAAGTAATAGAAAATAAAATACATGTGGAGGATAGATAAATTGAGAATTTCAAATCATTTATGATAATACTTGTCCCTCAAGGCTGGGCATGGTGGCTCACAGCTTGTAATCCTGGCTCTTTGGGAGGCCAAGACAGGAGGATTGCTTGGGCCCAGGAGACCCGCCTGGGCCACATGGCAAGATCCCATCTCTATAAAAAATGCAAAATTAGCCAAGCATGGTGGTGTGCACCTGTAGGCCCAGCTACTTGTGGGGCTGAGGTGGGAGGATTGCTTGAGGCCAGGAGGTTGAGGCTGCAGTGGGCCATGGTCTCACCACTATACTCCAGCCTGGGCAACAGAGTGAGACCCTGTGAAGAAAAGAAGGAGAAAAGAAAAGAAGAAGAAGAAGAAGAAGAAGAAGAAGAAGAAGAAGAGGAGAAGAAGAAGAAGGAGGAGGAGGAGGAGGAGGAGGAGGAGGAGGAGGAGGAGGAGGAGGAGAAGGAGAAGGAGAAGGAGAAGGAGAAGGAGAAGGAGAAGGAGAAGGAGAAGGAGAAGGAGAAGGAACAACAACATCACTTCCAAGCCTTATGTGTGGGCTGTGCATCATGACTTCCAGAGACTATATTACAGAAAAGGAGGGAGAAGAGTAGCTTTATGGTGTAGAAACCTGAGAAACGTGACCTGAGCCAGGTGGCCAAGGTTAAGATCAACAGAGACAAGTCATGTTGATATATGTATGCTTGATAGGAAATGACCGTTGACATCTGTGGTCATCCCCCCAGAGACCCATAACCAAAGTCTAATTATGAGAAAACATCAGACCAACCCCCGTTGAAGGACATCCTTCAAAATCCCTGGGCAGTGCCCCTCAACACTGTCAAGGCCATTGAAAACAGGAGAAGTCTGAGAAACTGTCACAGCCAAGAAGAGCCTAAGGAATAAACAGAATATGGGATGCTGGGACAGAAAAAGGACATTAGATACAAACAAACAAACAAAATGTCTGAATAGAGCATGGACTTGAATGAATAGTAATGTATCAGTATTGGTTCATTAATTGGGACGAACATTCCAGAGTGATGCTGACAATAAGGAAATCTTGGTACAGGGAATTTGGGAACTCGCTGTAAGGTTTTCACAACTCTTCTGTAAATTTAAACTATTCCAAAATAGTTTATTAAATATTTATTTTGTTGTTGTTTTTGCCCAGGCTGGAGTGCAGCGATGTGACCTCGGCTCACTGCAGCCTCTGCCTCCCAGGTTCAAGCAACTCTCCTTCCCCAGCTTCCCGAGTAGCTGGGATTACAGGCACTTGCCACCACTTACACATAATTTTTGCACTTTTAGTAGAGGTGGGGTTTCACCGTGTTGGCCAGGCTGGTCTTGAACTCCTGACCTCAAGTGATCTCCCCACCTCTATCTCCCAAATGCTGGGATTACAAGCGTAAGCCACTGCACCTGGTCTATTAGATATCTCTTAAAAGACATTTTGGAAATGAAAAAAGAAGGGTGCAGTAATTCTGTATTTATAGATGTGTATTAATAGCCAAAGTATATTCCAAGTCATCAAGATAGCACACAGCTGCATCTTGCTTTTTTGGCAACAATTCTGCGGGCTCACATGGCGCTGTGTCCTTTACAGCTCACCAAATTGAGAGGCATGTGACATCAATTTGCCTCAAAACTGATGATGGTAACTTTATTTATTTATTTATTTTTTTGAGACAGAGTCTCGCTTTGTCGCCGGGCTGGAGTACAGTGGCGTGATCTCACTGCAAGTTCCACTTCCCAGGTTCAAGCAATTCTCCTGCCTCAGCCTCCTAAGTAGCTGGGACTAAGGCATGCGCCACCAAGCCCAGCTAATTTTTTTTATTTTTAGTAGAGACGAGGTTTCACCATATTGGGCATGATGGTCTTGATCTCTTGACCTCGTGATCCATCCACCTTGGCCTCCCAAAGTGCTAGGAATACAGATGTGAGCCACCGCTTCCAGCCTGTGATGATAACTTTGATGGCTTGGTTAAGAGGTGCCTGCCAGGTTCCTCTTTTGTAAATTTTTTCTTTTTGTCATTAACAAGTAATCTATAGGTTTTTAGAAATGTTAGTATGTAGAAAGGCTCAGAGATAGTACATTTTAGTTAATTTAGTTTTTTTTTTTTTTTATGGTGTACATAGGTCCTGAGGCAACCTTCTTCTCATCTGCTGACATATAGGGAAACTGAGGCCCAGAAAGCGGGAAACGCTTGCCCAAGATCACATTATAGAGACCAAGGCCAGGTTCGAGTTTGACTCCCTTTGCTTCTCGCTACCTGTGACCACCCCAGGGGTCAGGAAGTGGAGCCAGTGGAGGGGGGTGCTAGAGATGGTTGCCCTGGGGTGTCACCATCTGCTATGTTGAATGTCACCAATGTAGCCCAGCATTTCACTGCCCACCCCAAAAAGGCGTCTCTGAAGGGCATACTCCTACTCCCAGGCAACTGCAGAGGAGCCTCAAGGGAGAATCCAAGTGGCCAGGATGACTCAAAACAGGAGACCAGGTATGCACTAGCTTCAGCCACACCTGCACGGAGACCAGGCAGTTCACCTGCGGCAGGTGGCAGCTGAGCCTTGGCCCCGGTGGGCCCTGCTGGGGGCCCAGCATTAGAGATGGGGGGGCCCTTCTGCTCTTGGCAGTGAACCAGAAATATTCACCTGGGAGGAGCAGAAATAACAAAGCATTCATCAAACAGACTATGGCTGGGAAAAAACTAAATTTACTCTGAGAAGACAAGCCAACGAGGTGTCTTATGCCAGGATCTGGAAGCTGCAAATTCCAGGGCCGCTTTCATTGGGGCTGGCTGTGATGCTCAGTGAGGACCCAGGCAGGGTGATCTAGGGATGGGTTGGAATTAAAATCAGAATCATTGTCTCCTTTTTAAATTTTCCAGCAGTGCTATGGGCTGATACCGCCTTCACACATACAGAGAATCATCAATGTCTGGCTTAAAAAAGAGTTTGGTTGAAGGAATGGTTTGCCAGAAAAAAAAAATAATAAATGAAATGAAAGAGAGTTTTTTTTTTTTTTTGAGTCAGGGTCTAACTCTCTCACCCAGGCTGAAGAGCAGTGGCACAGCTGTGGCTCACTGCAGCCTTGACTTCCTGGGCTCAGGTGATTCTCCCACTTCAGCCTGCCAAGTAGTGGGGACCACAGGTGCACTCCACCACACTCAGATAATTTTTAAAACAATTTTTGTAGAGATGGAGTTTTTGCATGTTGCCCTGGCTGGTCTCAAACTCCTGGGTTCAAGTGATCCACCCAACTCGGTCTCCCAAAGTTCTGGGATTAGGGATGTCAGCAACGACACCAGCTCCATCACTACATTTGATTGTGGTTCAACTAGACAGGGAGCTCTGCTTCAGGGAGGCAGACATGATCATTCATTCACTCACTTATTATTCACATAGTTACTGAGCACCTGCTCTGTTCCAGACCCTGTTCCAGGAACTGAGAGTATAGCACTGGTCAGGACAGACATGCTCCTTGTCCTTAGGAGGGTTATAGTCTAGTCAGAAAGACTGACATTAAAAGGCATACTCTGGCTGGGCATGGTGGCTTACTCCTGTAATCCCAGCACTTTGGGAGGCCGAGGCAGGCAGATCAGCTAAGGCCAGGAGTTCAAGACCAGCCTGGCCAACATGGCGAAATCCTGTCTCTACTAAAAATACAAAAATTAGCTGGATGTGTTGGCACATGCCTATAGAGACTTGGGAGGCTGAGGCACAAGAATGGCTTGAACCCGGGAGGTGGAGGTTGATGTGAGCCGAGATCGCATCACTGCACTCCAGCCTGGGTGACAGAACAAGACTCTGGGTCTCAAAAAAAAAAAAAAGGCATACTCCTATAATTCATCATTATGTTCATTGTTGCCATCACAATGAATGATATACTCATTATGGGACAAGTTCTTCACCTTCATAGGCACCATCTTGGAGGAGAAGGGGCTACGCTTCTCCAAGGTCATGTCCAAGTCTAGTTTCTGCTTTGAAATGAGTGGAAAATACTCCTCTTCAACCATGGGCTGTGCCTGCCTGCCCCTCCTGGCTTTTCTCTTGAAGTAAGCATCATCATCATCTCTCCAGTTGTCCTCTTCCATTCCACTTCTGAGGGGAGCCCTGGAAAGTCAGAGCCATGAAGTAGCTCATCCGTGATGATGACATGGAGCCCTGGAGAGAGCAGAAACATAGGCGGTAGAGAGACCCGAGTCCGAATCCCATCTCTGACACTTCGTGCTGTGTGACCTTGGGCAAGTCAGTCACCCTCTCTAAACCTCATTCCTCATTTGCAAAGCAGGACCAGTAATGCCTACTTCCAGGGTCGTGGTAAGGATTAGAGAGAATATATTTATGCTGCCTAGCACAATGCCAACAGCAGTAATAACCAAATTGTATTTTGATGTGCCAGGTTCTGGTTAAAACAGACTAGCTCATTTAAACCTCACAGCAACAAGTGAGGTAGGTAGAATTATTACAGATGAAGAAATTCAAGCACAGAGACGTGAAGTGACTTACCTGGGCTCACTCAGCCAGGAAGCAGTGAACAGAAAAGAGATTCAGAATCTGCATTGTATCCACTATGCCATGTATCGAATAGCTGGAGTCGATGCCTCTTTGCTGGCGTTACATTTTTGCCTCCCAGTATTCTCGCTAATTGCCAGTCCCCACTTCTCATCTCCTTTTCTCTTCTTACTAGGTGAGAGGCATCTTAACTCAGCTGATCTTTGTGAGGGTGTTAGGAAAACTGCCTACAATTCTATATAGCTACCAGCAGGGGACGCCAGAGGACCGTGGATAAGCCCATGCAGCGCCTCAGAAGCAATGCGAAAAATCCTTAGGAGGCTGAATTAGGAGAGCTGGGACTTTCACGACAGCGGGAGACATGTGCCCAAGCTGGCCTGGTGCACAATGGATGGATCTTATTCCTGATTTTGCCCCTGTGGGGAGACAGAATCCGGCCTTCTCACTGGAAGGACTCTGATCAACAGAGCGTCCAGCTCTAGTTGGTCAATAAATATTTCTGCATAAATAAATATGTAGATTTGAACCGGGAGGAAGTTAAAGAAGCCAGAGGGGCCTCAGTACAGACAGCAAGAAGGAGCTATCTGGCTGGGCAGGGTAACTGAGCTCATGAGGGTCTCATGCAAGGAAGAGGCCACTGAGGTTTTGCAGCTACTTCTATGAAGGTGGGGCCAGGATAAGGAAATGCCAAGAGGTCCTAGGACACCAGGAACCTGCAACAGTGGGAGTCACGGTAGGCTGAGAAATGGCCCCTTGCAAGATACGCACTCCCTCAAAAAAAGAGGAGAGGTCTTTGCAGATGTGATGAAGTTAAGGCTCTCAGGATGAGAGATTATCCCTACATGCCATCGCATGTACCCTTACAGGGGGAGGCAGAGGGAGATTTGACACACAGCAGAGATGGAGCCAGGGGTGGTGGCTCATGCCTGTAATCCCAGCACTTTGGGAGGCCGAGGTGGGCAGATAGCTTGAGGTCAGGAGCTCGAGGTCAGCCTGGCCAACATGGTAAAACCTAGTCTCTACAAAACATACAAAAATTAGCCAGCTGTGGTGAAACACACCTGTAGTCCCAGCTACTTGGGAGGTTGAGGTGGGAGGATTACTAGAACCCAGGAGGTGGAGGTTGCAGTGAGCTGAGATTGTACCACTGCACTCCAGCCTGGGCAACAGAGTGAGACCCTGTCTCAAAAAAAAAAAAAAAAAAAAAAAAAAGCACGGTGGAGATGGAATTCAGAGAAACTAAAGGATGTCATCCTTGAAGACTGGTGTGATGCAGCCACAAGCCAAGGAAAGTTGGCAGCCCCCTGAAATCGGAAGGGAGAATGGGGTGGGTTCTCCCCTAGAGCCTTCAAAGGGGCCGTGCTGATAACCTAAATTTTAACCCAGCCATGCTGATTTCAGGCTTCTAGCTTCCAGGGCTGTGAGAAAATAAATTTGTATTGTTTTCAATGTGTGTGGTCATTTGTTACAGCAGCCACAGGAAAGGAACCCAGATGCAAGGAGAGGGAGTGAGGTTACTGGGCTACTCAGAGAGGACCAGCAGAGCCCTGGCTGGGCCTGGGGGTCTCTAACTGCCTCTTCTTCCCCCTCCTGCTGCAATCGCCTGTCGGTGCCTCCCATGGGCTGACCCCAGCCAGAAGGTGAAGGACGACAGGTAAGGGAGCCATGGGTGATGCAGTCCAACGGGCCAGCCTCCTGGGCACAGAGCTGGGCGGTTGAGGGGGACACATGGCTCATAACCAGCGCACCTGCTCTGTGCCCAGCATGCACGTGTATACCCAGCCAAGATCTCCATTCCCCAGGACAGCTCCAGATTTGGGTGGATTTTCCCCTCTTCAACAACAGTAACTTATGTACATTGCAATGTGTGTTAGCTTTGGTGCTTTGGAAACACTTTGTTGAAAACACCTTGACTGATTAGGAAAAAAAGAGTTATCCATTTGATTACAAATGGCTTAATTTTGAGCTTGGGAAAACGGGGTGACTGAATAAATGTGAGAGTCAGGAGTCCTACCCCCAAAGAACCTCCAACCTTACTGTATTCCATACATTCGCAAGAAGGGGACACCCAACAGTAACAGGCAGCACTTGATTAACTGGTGAGATTCAGGCCGAGTGGATGTAATCCAGAACAGCCCCCAGATCCCAGGAGGTGTTTTCACGGAGTGGATGAAAGCATGCACTTTGGAGTCATCTGCCTGGGTTTGTAATCCCAGCTCTGCCTCTTAAGAGCTGTGTCACCTTGGGCAAGACACTTAACCTCTCTGTTCCTCATTTTTCTTCCCTGCAATATGGGGATAGTGATGACAGTGGATCCCACATAGGTGTGCTGTGATGATCAAATGCGTTAATAAGCAGAAAGTGCATCACACAGTTCCTGGCTGTGGTCAGCACTCCTAAGCACTTACTCTTATCCTCACTTAAATAAAGGAGCAACTTTGGGAGGCTAAGGTAGTGGGGATCACCTGAGCCCAGAAGTTCGAGATCAGCCTGGGCAACATGCCAAAACCCCATCTCTACTAAAAATACAAAAAAATTAGCTGGCATTGTGGCATGCATCTATAGCCCCAGCTACCTTGGAGGCTGAGGCAAGAGGACCCCTTGAACCCAGGAGGCTGAAGCTGCAGTGAGCTGTGATCACACCACTGCCCTCCAGCCTGAGTCGTGAGGGTGAGACCCTATCTCAAAAAAATAAAAATAAAAATTCAGCCGCAGTTACTAATCGCTTAGGGCTTGCTATGCATTATGAATTATCCTAATGAAGTCCTTACCACTGGCCTCCAACGTGGGTTCTACTGTTTTTCCTATTTTACATGCTGAGGAGGCTGAAGTGAGGGACTTGTCCTATGTCATGCATTGAGAGGCAGAGCTGGACTCAAGTCTGTCTGGCTGCAAAATTTGTCTTCTTAACTATTACTCCCTGTTGCCTGTAACATGGTGCAGAGATACTTCAGGAAACAGATGGCTTAAGGAAGAGTGTCACAGAGACTTCCCAGCACAGGGCTGTGCCTGAAGTCTTGCAGCTTCCCCGTCTAGAAAGGCCCCTTCTTGCAAATCCTAGCACACTTTGAACTCAGTGGCACAAAGTGGCTTGGGTCATTGGAGGAACCGAGTGACCTGAATCCATCCTGGTTCCTGAACCACTGGAGGAACCACTGAAGTGTCAACTGCCTGGCCAGGCCCAGTAGAACCTGAAAGAAATAGCACGTCCTGAGCTTATAAGATGGGGATGCTTAGTGCAGCGGCCTGGTGGAATATGAAAAATTAAAAGGCAATTGTAGTCAGAAAATGGTTTGCGAGTACAATACCTCTTGTATCAACCTGGCTCTGGCCTCAATTCAAATTGAGGAAATTGAGGAAAGTTTGATAAAGGGGAACGTTTACCAATGTGTGTGCAGGGTGTGGGAGAGCACGGTGTTCAGGGCCACTCACAGTCAGGAGCAGGATGTGTCTAGTACTGAAGAGGGAGGGGAGGGTAAGGCCTCTGCACCCATCGAAGGGATGCGGGCTGTGTCTGATGGGAGCTGGGGCCTGTCAGGCATGCGACCAGCCCAAGGAAACCCTGCAGGGAGGAGCTGTTGGAATAAATGACCCAGCCCAACGTGCTTCCCTCCCTGTGATCTCCTGTTGGAGATCCCCTTTGGCCAAACCAAACTGGAAGCCAGAGGGCACAGTGGAACCTGCAGGATCTATTCCAGGCCATCTCCCACAGCACTAAGCAGCATGGGGAAGGTGGGTGTGGAGAAGGGCAGACAGCAAACAAGCCTGCTGGAAGCTTCCCATCACTTCCCCTTCTCCCTGCGGAGATGTGCAGGTGGGACTCTGGGCTCCCTCTTGAGGGTTAAGTCCTTGACCCTTGGGACAAGGAGGAGAAAACCATCAATCTGTTGCAATGTCATTAAGCCTGAGGATTAAGTCTCTGAGCATCTTGGAGAGATGATTTAGTGAAGTGAGGTTGGGGAAGTTGCTTGACTTCTCAGCAATGTCAAAACCCAGGATCCTTTCATATTCCTGGAATCCTCCAGAAAAGTCTGCCTTCTTCACTCCCTCAAGGAACTTGCCCTCCTGACCCAGCGGAATCAGTGAGGCTTAGGACAGCAGCATTTCGATTTGCCACTTAATATCTGGGTTCAAAATTCAGCAGCTAAACTTGGAAGCTGTGTGGCCTTAGGGTAATTTCTTAACCTCTCTGAGCTGGTGCCATGAAGACAAACCTCTAGACTAAAACCTGGGCTCCAAGCTAATCTCAGTCATTAGAAGTAGAGGTAGAGTGACTTCCCCGGCTGTGTGACCTTGGGGAAGTCACTCTACCTCTCTGAGCCTCGGTTTTCTTATCTGCAGAATGGAGTACCTATCTTGACTATTTGTTATGGATTGAATTATGTTTCTCCAAAAGAGATGTTTAAGTCCTAATTCCCATGTGTGTGACCATATTTGGAAACAGGATCTTTACAGATATAATCAAGTTAAGCTGAGGTCTACTGCAGTAGGGTGAGCCCTACTCCAATATGACCAAAGTCCTTAGAAGAAGAGAACAGACACAGACGCACTGGGAGGACACCATGTGACAATGGAGGACACCATGTGACAATGGAGGCCCAGCCTGGAGCGATGCATCTATAAGACAGAGAACGCCAAGATTTGCCAACAACACCAGAAACTAAGGAAAAGGTGCGGACTCCTCCCAGAGCCCGCAGAGGGAGCAGAGCCCTGCTGACATGTTGACTCTGAACTTCTGGCCTCCAGAACTCTGCATGAATGAATTCTGTTGTTTTAAGGCAAGCAGACTGTGATAATTTGTTACAGCAGCTCTAGAAAGCGATCACATTATTTTTCTAGGTACTAAGGTTGCATAACGAATTATCCCAAACCTGATGGTATAGCATATCCATTCATTATGCTCATGGATTCACATGGGTTAGAATTCAGATGGGACACAGGTGGGCTGGCTTGTCTGGGACCTCAGAGGCCTCTTCACGTAAGTTCTTAACCTAGGCTTGTTTCAGCTTCCTCACAGCATGGCGGCTGGCCTCCAGGGTGGTTTTCCCTGGGAGCAAGAGAGACAAGCAGAAACTGTATATAGTTTTAAAATCTAGCCTCTAAAGTCATGGAGCATCACTTCTGCTATACCTTGTTAGGCAGAGCAGTCATGGCCCCAAATGAATTTAAGGGTGAGAACACAGATCTGGCCTCTTGCTGGGGTGCGATTCGGGGAGCATCAGCCGCATTGTGAGAAAAAACATATAGGATTGGAGCTGTGTATGGGATCCTGCATCCTAGGTGTGGGTGTGAGAATTAAACAAGCTCCTGTTCAGCAGAGCATTTTGGAAGCTGAGAAACACTAGACTTCCCTGCTTGTCAATGGAAGTTGTGTTTATCTATTAGTTACAGTGGAGAGAAGGTAAATTCTAGGCAAGGGATGGATGGTCATCTCAAAGGCGATGCACAGCTCAGTGACATTTTCCTGTCAGCTGGATAGTTATAAAAAGTGCCATTTTTCTTCGGGGGAAAGGGGCATATTCATGACCATTTTCCCTTCTTGGTTAGGCTGAAGGGTTTGTTTTGTGCTTCTATGAACTTGAAGGCAAATTCAATTCCACTCAAATGGGAGGGAGTTCAGGCCTGGTGGCTCATGCCTGTAATCCCAGCACTTTGGTAGCCTGAGGCAGGAGGATCACTTGAGTTCAAAAATTCAGACCAGCCTGGGCAACATAGCTAGATCCCCTTTCTACAAAAAATACAAAAAATTAGCTGGGCATGGTTGTGCATGCTTGTAGTCCCAGCTACTCAGGAGGCTGAGGTGGGAGTTTGAAACTGCAGTGAGCCATGATCGCGTCACCGCACTCCTGGGTAACAGAGTGAGACCTTGTCCCAAAAAAACAAAACAAAACAAAAAAACAAAAAACAAAAAACAAAACAAAAAGGGAAGAGCAGGCTTGTATGGACTGAATTGTGTCCTCCCATCCCAATTCATATGTTGAAGTCCTAGCCTCCTATGCAACTGTATTTGAGATACGGTCTTTAAGGAGGTAATTAAGGTTAAATGAGGTCATAAGGTGACAAAATAAGACCTTGGGGCAACCCCAAAAGGGGATTTTGAATGATGTCTTGGGATCAGAGGGCAAGGCCGGGCCAAGGTGCTGAGATTAAAGTAAGGATGGGGTGAGGGCTGGGGTGGGAGCTCTAAGACCTGTCTTCCTCACTTCTGCTATACCTTGTTAGGCAGAGCAGTCATGGCCCCAAATGCATTTAAGGGTGGGAACACAGATCTGGCCTCTTGTGGGGATGTGGCCTCCTCTTTGGTAGTTACAGCATAAAACTCTCTTCATCAATACCCCACCTCCAGTTCTGGGCACATGCCTCCTAAGCTAAGATCTGCATTGCCTGGGTCCCCTTTCTGCTCCATGTGGCCATGTGACTCATAATGATGAAGAAGGTAATATTGAGTTTGTACAATGTGCTGACTACTGCTGTAAGCACTTGAAAATAACTGCCTTAGTTAATTTTCATGCTAACCTCCCTATTAGGGAGATACTATTATGATTTCTGTTTTATAAATGAGGAGACCAAGGCTCAGAAAGGGGAAGTAACTTACCCAAGGTCATACAGCCAGACAGTAGGGATGTAATCTGTCACATTTTAATTCCAGTGTTATACTGTAATTTGTACAGGTCACATGGTAACATTATGACTACAATGTTAGGCTGCCTTTCTCACAAGCAGAGCCAAAGTACTGGTTCATTCAAATGTTTAAGTTCCTACCTTATCCCAAGGCATTTTATTAATACATGCTTGATCCATCTACTCCTATGCAAACTACTGGCTTCAAAAACTATCGTTATTGTTGAGACAGGGTCATACTCTGTTGCTCAGACTGGAGTGCAGTGGCATGATCTCAACTCACAGCAGCCTCGATCTCCTAGGCTTAGGTGGTACTCCCACCTCCTGAGCAGCCAGGATTACAGGCACACACCACCACACCTGGCTAATATTTGTATATATATATCTTTTGTAGACACAGGGTCTCACTATGTTGCCCAGGCTGTTGTTGAACTCCTGGGCTCAAGGAATCCTCCCACCTCAGTCCCCCAAAGTGCTAGGATTACTGGCATGAGCCACCACACCTATCCAAGGACTATTATGATGCCTATTTTGTAGATAAAGAAGGTGATGCCATGGAGGTTGAGTGACTTGCCCAAGGTCACACATCTGAAAAGTGGCAGACCCAGGATTTGAATGCAAGGCTCTCTGACTTGGCTTTTCTCTCCATTCTGCCACCAAGTGCGGCCTTGCTGGGGAGGGGGCTGCAGGATGAAGTGCCAGGCCCAGAGGGCATGAGAGCCACAAGACCAGTCCGCCTCCTTTCCAGGCTCTCTCTGCCCCTGGGACTCTGCCTCACTCACACGTACACAGCTGCCAGGGATCAAAGTCCTCTCCAAGATGTATTTGCTGTGAGTTCTAAACAAATGAGTGTTACCATGTAGTTAAAAGAAACATTGGGAGGACACAGTGTATGAAAGCCGACTGGCCTTTAAAGTCCTGTTGATTGATCAGCCTCCTCTTTGGTCTCATGCTCTTAGGGGCCAGGGTGGAAGGGTGGGGAGATTCTAGCTCTGAGAGCATCGAGGCAGAGCTTTTCAGTACTTAGGTGGCACCTCCAGACTGCCCAGTTCATCTCTTCTTCCCTCCTGGAGGGAACTCCCTTTTCAGTCTATAAATCCATAAGACTAACACACTCAAAATAATAAAAAAACAACTACCATTTGTTGAATGAGCATGTTAATTACACTAAACACTTCGGATGCATTATCCCTTTTCAGGCAAACCATAAGGCAGGTGTCTTTATCGGCCCATTTTACAGAGAAGGCTAAGAGCAAAGAGCTAGTAAGCAGTGAGATTGGATGCCAGTTGGCATTGAGAAAATATTGATTGATCTGGCCAGGCGCAGTAGCTCATACCTGTAATCCCAGCACTCTGGGAGGCTGAGGTGTGCAGATCACTGGAGGTGAGGAGTTAGAGACCAGCCTGGTCAGCATGTCTCTACTAAACCCTGTCTCTACTAAAAATACAAAAATTAGCTGAGCATGATGGTGGGCACCTGTACTCCCAGCTACTCATGAGGCTGAGGCAGGAGAATTGCTTGAACCTACAAGGCAGAGGTTGCAGTGAGCCGAGATCGTACCACTGCACTCCAGCCTGGGTGACAGAGCAAGACTCTTTCTCAAACAAACGAACAAAAACAAAAAAAAAAGAAAGAAAAAGAGAAAAAAGAAAATATTGATTGATCAAGATGGTGGGATACAGATCCTTTTCTTCAGTTGTTGACATTCTTCAGAGGGAGACAGGTGGGAAATAGAATTTTGTGATTCAGTGTGATGAGGGCTAAGGCTAAGCAGAGTTGATGTTTGGCTGCTGCACAGCAAGGTGGGTTAGACAAGTTTTTTTTTATTGCAAATATCTCTTTTGATTGGGTCAGAGTTGATGGTGATGGATTATTACTGCAGCTTACCAGGTGTTAGATATTTTGATTGTCACTTTGGGCAGTTTATATGAGAGCCTGAAGGCCACAGCCCTCACCTGCCCAGGTTGGTCGGTGAAGATAAACCAAGAGAAAGTGGAAAGAGGGGACCCTAGTTGAGGCTGGAAGGAGAATGAGACCAGCAATAAAGGAAGAGAGAAGGTTCCAGGGAGGAAGAACAACCTGCGAGCGAAGAGCAGGGATGAGGGAGGACTTGGTATTTGAAAGCCTGGAATGTTTGCATGGTGGGATCATGCAGGACAAGGGAGGAACCACGAGAAACCAAATGGGAGACATTCACGTGGATCTAATCCTCTCGGATCTTGGCCTTGCTAAGGAGTTGGGACATTCACCAAAGAGCTTTGGATTGCCACATCAAGATTTCGGGCAGGGGAAAGAAATGCTAGATCTAACTTCAACCCTCTTGACGGTACACAGTTGCCAAGACTGCGAGCCATCACTGCTTGGGGACTGAAGGCAGATGCTGCATCTAGTGAGAGAAGAACAATTAGGGCATCTGTTTGTTCTGGCCTTTCTGCCTCTCAGTTTGCACACCTCTTAAAACCAATCTATAATACCACTTGATAATATGACGGTTGTTGTGTGGGTTGGAAATAATGTATGCAAAGTGCCTGGCACAGGTTACTCTCTTGAAAAAGGTAGGTGGCATTGTCTCAGGTCTAGTTAGAGTTTGTGGCTTTGGAGGTTCTGAGGGTGGGAATTCAAGCCCATCCAGCACACCATAAATTTTTATTTTGCCTATGGGAATTGGAAACTGGGGCGAGAGAGGGTAGATGGGGTTTGCTACTTGCCAATGAGGTTGCAGGTGCTGGGGGCTCCTTGTATATTCCAGCATTTTTTTCAACCTTATATCATGTCTGTCTGTCTATCTATCTATCTATCTATCTATTTATCTATCTATCTATCTATCATCTATGTATCAATCAATCAATCATCTATGTATGCATCATCTATCAATCTATTTCATCTCTCTCATCATGCCTTTTAGAAAATTGTTATTGAGGTATATATACCATTTTATATTTTGCTTAAATTTTTTAATTCTTTTTTATAAAAATAACATATTAATTCCACCAAATAGAGATGAGCCTGTTTCTGTAATCCAGTGAACATTTAATACATCTTAGGTGTTATTATTTGGAAACACGCTCGTAAATTTTGTTGAATCAATGAAGGAAAAAAAAAGGAAAGGGAAGTGCCTTCTCCCCACCCACACGTGGGCAGCCACTGAATATTCTGGTGTGTGCACTTCCAGTGTTTGTTTGTTTGTTTTCTCGGTTCTTATAACTGTATTTTAAAAAGTAAAATGTCACAAGGCTATCCCCTATGTGCTATTTCATGCTTTTTTTATTTAATTAACTGTAAACAGAAAATTCAGTTCTTGAGAAACCTGGGAGAAAAGATGGCTGGAGCCAGCGCTTTGAGTCAGGTAACAGATGGATATTATTGTCATGGGTAGAGCTACTGGCAACCTCTTCCTTCATCTCTGAGATTTTGTTTCTTAGCTCATTTGGAGGCTAGGGCCCTGAATCTAGCTCCAGCATTTTCAAAGTTAAGCATCAGTTTCTCTGCTCAGTGTTGGTGGACCCTGGTCCTTCTGAGACCTTACAGCGACAGGAGTAGGTCCCCAAGCCCGGCTGGCTCCCCCTTGACCCAGCCTATCCCTCCACAGTGGCCCAGTGTGTCTCCATTGTCACATGGCTGTTCCCCCACCCTCCCGCCCTCCCACCTCTCTCCTACGTGCATCCATAATCCTGTGCTTTGGGGAGGGACTGGGTAACAGCTGCCTTTGATCAGCCCAACATCTGGGCTGACGGGTGATCAAAGATGGGAACGCTGTGACAGCCGAGACTTGGCTGGGACCCAGCCTGGCTAAATACACATGTGGGGGAGGGAAAGGGTAGGCTTGGGAGTAGGGAGGAACAGGAATGGGGGCAGGGGAAGGGTGCAGAAGCAACCCACAAAATCTGAAGGACCTGGCGGAAGGGCAGTGGGTAGAAGCATGGGCTTTGCCTCTGTGACCTTGACTCTCTGAGCCTCAGTTTGCTTTCCTGTAAAATGGGACAATAATGTGAGCACAAAATGAGGTAAGGAATGGAACAGTGCCTGGTTCCAGGAGTAAAAGCTCATACACATCACCTCTTGTTGCTGTGCTGGGATTATTCCTGTTCTTATTCCTGGGACCAGTCAGGGAGGGATTGAGAGAGTCTGGTCTTCCCGAAAGCTTTAGTGCCTGTGAGTTTGTAATGAGCGATGTCGAATCTCAGTTTTGCCACGTGTAAAATGGAAAGCCATGACAGGACTTTGGAATTTGACAGGGACAATTTCTTTCCATTTTACCAGTGGAGAAACTGAGGTCTTGAGATGAGAGGTCATGCAACGAGGAACCAGCCCAATATATTCCCACCTGGGAGTTGCCCTGAATTGGCTGGTTGGGCTCCGCTCAGGAGTGCTACCAATAAAAAGGAGCCCAAGGCAATGTCACTGGGCATTTTATATTAACCAAAAATGCATCCACTTTCTCCTACAGCTTGGAGTTTAATAATATCACCACCACAAGCAGCAACAGGTTATTTTATTTTTTGCTTTAGACTTCTCATTAAAATATACGATATATACAGAAGAGTGCACTGATCAGCACATTTGACTTATCAATGACTGTATCCACCCACTGGAACCAGCAGCCAAGTACAGAAGCAGAGCATTCAGTCCCCATGGAAACCCCTCTTGTACACCCTTCCAGTCACTGTCTCCTCCACTAAGAATCAGATGAGATAGGCACTGACCTTCATAAACCTTGCCACCACATTATGAGGCTAGTGCTATTATCATGCCCATTTTACAGATGAGAAAAACGGAGGCACAAGGAGTCTAAGTAACTTGTCCAAGGTCACACATTGGTAGACCAGGCTTCAAAGCTCCAAGTCCTGGCTGCAGAACTTTATAAATTTCCTTTATAAATTACCCAGTCTCAGGTATGTCTTTGTTTTTATTTTTTGAGATGGAGTCTCACTCTGTTGCCCAGGCTGGAGTGCAGTGGTGCAGTCTCGGCTCACTGCCACCTCTGCCTCCCGGGTTCAAGCGATTCTCATGCCTCAGCCTCCCAAGTAGTTAGGATTACAGGCATGCACCACCACGCCCAGCTAATTTGTGTATTTTTTTTTTCCAGTAGAGATGGGTTTTTACCATGTTGGCCAGGCTAGCCTCGAACTCCTGACCTCCAGTGATCCGCCCCCTTCTGAGCCTCCCAAAGTGCTGGAATTACAGGTGTGAGCCACCCCACTCAGCCTCCAGTATGTCTTTACTAGCAGCATTAGAACAGACTAATACATGATCCCAGGGAGAAGCAAAAAGGGACAGTGCAGGAAGGAGAGGACTTGGCCACCACTACAGGCATCTGGTGCATATTTTGCAGAATCTGTGAAGTCTTGTGAGAGGCATCTCAGAAGTGTCCGCCTAGGGCAGGAGGGAGAGAAGCAGTTATCTGTGGGCTCCCTTTCCCCATGGGCCAAGATGGTCCTGTGGCTTTTAACTCATCCAGCTTTTAGCTTGTATGATGGTGTGGCCCTTGCTTTACTGAGGGTATCCACAAACTCCTGCACCAAGCTGGTGGCAGCTGACCTGCGGCTGCTTGCCCCATCAGCAGTAGGGGTAAAGGATGGGCCTGAGTAAACAGAAAGGGGTGCATGAAAGGAACTGGAGACACTGGATGCCACTAGGGAGGCTTCTCAGAGCCCATGGGCTGAGGCTGGCTCATTCTCCCCATAGTCAACCAGTCCCCTCCACTCTCAGGGGTCCTTCCTCCTTCCCACCCTCTAGTCGGATGAACACTTTTCTTCCGTCCTTTGCCCCAGCACCATCCCTGACAACTCAAGATATTGGCCTATCCCACTTTAAGACGCTCTGTTATGGGCCGAATTGTGTTTCCCAAATAGTCACATGTTTATGTCCTGACTGCCAGTATCTCAAAATGTCACCTTATTTAGAAATAGGTAGGTTGAGTGCAGAGGCTCATGCCTGTAATCCCAGCACTTTGGGAGGCTGAGTTGGATTATTTGAGGAGTTGGAGACCAGCCTGGGCAACATAGAGAGAACCCCCCAATATCTACAAGAAAAAGAAAAAGTTACCCGGCATGGTGACATGGTGATGCACACCTGTGGTCCCAGCTACTCAGGAGGCTGGAGTAGGAGGATCCTGTGAGCCCAGGAGGTTGAGGCTGCAGTGAGCTGTGGTCATACCATGGCACTCCAGCCTGGGTAGCAGAGAAAAGCTCTGTCTCAAAAACAAATTTTTAAAAAAGTAGTCACAGATATAATTTGTTGGGATGAGGTCATACCGGATATGGTGGCCCTAAATCTTATAGAATTTGTATCTTTATAAAGAGGGGAAATGTGGACACAGACACACACACACAGAACACCATGTCAAGGTGAAGGCAGAGATCCGGGTGAAACGTCTACAAGCCAAGGAATGCCAAAGATGCCAGCAATTGTCAGAAGCCAGAGAGAGGCGTGGGCCAGGTTCACCCACAGAACCCTCAGAAGGGACCGATCGTGCCACCCTGGGTCTTGGACTTCTGTTCTTCCTGAACTGTAAGACAGTAAATTTATTGTTTATCTGGTATGAGCCACCAATCTGTGGATTTGTTTTGTTTGAGATCAGGTCTCACTCTTTGGCTCAGGATGGAGTGCAGTGGCGCGATCATTGCTCACTGTAGCTTCGAACTCCTGGGCTCAAGTGATCCTTCCACCTCTGCCTTCCAGGTAGGTGGGACTACAGTGCACAGCTCCTGCCTGCCTAATTTTTAAGATTTTTTTTTTTTTTTTTTTTAGAGACAGGGTGTTGCTATGTTGCCCAGGCTGGTCTTGAACTCCTGGGCTCAAGTGATCCTCCCATCTTGGCCTCCCAAAGTGTGGGATTACAGGTATGAGTCACCGTGCCCAGCCTGTAGTATTCTGTTTAAACAGCCCTAGCAAACTAATAAACATCCTAATATAGAAAATTCAATTCCACCAAACAGAGGAACTTTTATCTTGGATTTATTTTGGGTCATGAGCCACCTGGATAATCAAATGAAATAACGGATCCTCTCTACAAAGAACTCATATCCACATAGAATTTCAAAGACAACTTTCGGAAGCTCTCCAATATCCTCAAGCCCATTGGTGGCTTCACAGGGGAGTGAAGAAACATCTTGGCTGACCAAGTCAAGTAGGTTTGATATACAGATGTTCTTTTGTTATGAGCTACCTTTTTAGAAGCATAAATCCCTGCTTTGTAGAAGCAGGGAGAGAAATCTGTAACTTTCACAATAAGAGGAGCACGGTGGCAGAAACTGTTGGCAGGGATTTGGTATAAATGCCCAGTGAGGTCATATCACAGATGCCGACTCATAATAGGGAGCTTTCTGCGGGCTCCTGAGAAGGAGGGACATATCCAGGAACAGGAGCCACTACTTTGTACACCAACAGAAATCCTGCGAGGTTAATTCGTTTTAATCTGACCGCCCAGCTGTCTAGCAGATTTGCACTGTTGATGTCCCAGTCAGGTTCTCTTTCTTTTACGGCTTCTGTGAAAATATTCTCTGGCTTCTAGGAGCTCTGGCCTCTTGTGGTTGCGACTGTGGCTCTCTCTGGAGGCCTGCTTTTAGACTACCAGCTGCTCTGCCTGCAAGCCCAGAGGGCTGATGGCATTGGGAGGGAGTGGAGCTCTGGGGTGACCCCTAGCTGAAGACTAACACGTGCAGAAGCATGAAAGCCCAACTTCTCTGCCTTGAGTGAGTGGGGACACACTCAGAGGCGTAATTTATGCTGAGAGCTCCCCAAAGGCTCAGCTAGTGCTGAGGCTTTGCTGAAATCTTACGCTGGCTTGGCTTCTTCCCTTCCCCAGTTTTGCTCCCCTCATCGTCTGTTGGTTTCTCCTGGAGCATGTCCTTAATAAATCACTTGCGAAAGACTCCTCAGGTCAATTCCTGCCCCTGCAAACCTGACATAAGGCAGGGAGGTTTAGGTCCTTCTAAGCCCCCCACCTCCCGAATATCTTCTCAAATATATAAGGCTGTCTACTGTGGCCCAGGTCCAAATTGTGCATAAGTGGTACAAGGAGAGACTTGAGTATCATGAGAGAGAACAACAGGGGAAACCTCCGTCAGTTAATGAGGTGATCCGGGAAGGTGATCTCATATTAAACCGTGGTTTCTCCATCTTGCTACTATTGACACTTTGAGCTGGGTAATTCCTTGTTGGGAAGGGCTGTTCTGGGCATTTTAGGATATGGAGCAGAATCTCTGGCCTCTATCCGAGAGGCCAGTAGGATTCCTCCAGTTGTGATAATCAAAAATGTCTCCAGGCCAGGTGTGGTGGATCATGCCTGGTAATCCCAGCACTTTGGGAGGCTGAGGATGGAGGATCACTTGAGTCCAGGAGTTTGAGACCAGCCTGGGCAACATAGCAAGACCCTGTCCTGCCAAAAAAAAAAAAAGAGAGAGAGAGAAAAAAAGTTAAAACAACTTGGCTGTGTGTCATGCGCCCGTGGTCCCAGCTTTGCAGGAGGCTGAGGGAGGAGGATCGATTGAGACCTGGAAGTCAAGGCTGCAGTGAGCTATGACCACAACATTGGATTCCAGCCTGGATGACAGAGCAAGACCCTGTATCTTTATTTTTCTAGAAAAGTCTCCAGACATTTCCAAATGTTCCCTAGTTGAGAAATGCCACAATAAACCAAGGCCTGAGAGAGGAGTAAGGCTTAGCCAAGAGAAGTCAGCGTTCCAGGTAGCAGGAATGGCATGTGCAAAAGCCCAGCAGTGGGAAGAACTTAGATCACTGGGGAAGACAAAGGAGGACAGTGCAGCTGAGTACAGAGAGAAGGGGGAGATGCAGTGCGAGATGAAGCTGGAAGGGTGGGCAGAGGCCAGATCATGCAGGGACATGCAGGCCACTGCAAAGACTTTAGATCTTAAGATAATTGGAAAGCCACAGATGGGATTTTCCCCATTCAATTTATTTATCAAATGCCTGCTCTGTTCCAGACAGTGTGTGAGTGAGGGTGAGAGAAGGGATTTCAGAGGAAAGATTGTAATGAGCGGTGAGGTCCCCTCTGTGTATATTGTCATAGTTGAGAGGACCAATTCTGTGCATTTCTTCTCAGTTCTACATTCAGTGACATCGTATCAGTAGCTTGACCTCGAATGCAGTCGGTGTATTTACACCTCAGAAGTCGGCAAGTGCTACAAATTAGGACGTTACCCTCCACGTGCCCCACAAGATCACAGTATCCACAAACAGAGTCCATCCTTCCTTTCTAATATGATTGCTTTTCTATTTCTTGCCTAATTCCCTGGTTTGACTCTTCAGCAAAATAGTGACTAGAAGTGGCAAGAATGGCCATTCCTATCATGTTCCTGATCTTAAGGGAAATGCTTTCAGTTTTTTTATCATTAAGTATGATGTTTACTGTTGGGTTTTTTTCTCTTTTCTTGAGACAAGTTCTGGCTCTGTCACCCAGGTTGGAGTGTGGTGGCATGATCATAGCTCACTACAGCCTCCACCTCCTGGGCTCGAGCAATCCTCCTGCCTCTGCCTCCCGAGCAACTGGGACCACCACCATGCCTGGGCATGCACCACCATGCCTGGCTAATTTTTGTATTTTTTGTAGAGGTGGGGGTCTCACTATGTTGCCCATGCTGGTCTTGAACTCCTGGGCTCAAAGTGATCTGCCCACCTTGGCCTCCCAAAGTGCTAGGATTATAGGTGTGAGGCACCATGCCTGGCCCTGGTTTCTTATAGATGCCCTTTATCAGGTTGAGAAAGTTCCCTTCGATTTTTGTTGTCAAGTATTTTTTTTTTTCTTCATAAAAGGGTGTTAGAAGGGAGGTGCGGTGGCTCAAGCCTGTAATCCCAGCACTTTGGGAGGCCAAGGTGGGCAGATCACGAGGTTAGGATTTCAAGACCAGTCTGACCGATATGGTGAAATCCAGTCTCTACTAAAAAAATACAAAAATTAGCCAGGCATGGGGGCCCACGCCTATAGTCCCAGCTACTTGGGAGGCTGAGGCAGAAGAATCGCTTGAACCTGGGAGGCGGAGGTTGCAGTGAGCCGAGGTTGTGCCACTGCACCCCAGCCTGGGTGACAGAGCAAGATTCTGTCTCAAAAAAAAAAAAAAAACAGTTAGATTTGCAGAAGGATTTGCAGAGGGGTATGCTCTGGTCTGAATGTTTGTGTCCTGTGAAATCCTAACCCTTAAGGCACTGGTCTTAGCAGATGGGGCCTTTGGCAGGTGATTAAGTCATAGGGACAGAGCCCTCAGGAAAGGGATTAGTGTCTTATAAAAGATGCCACAGAGAGCTTGCTAGTCCCTTTCACCATGTGAAGACGTGGCAAGAAGGCACCATCTCTAAGCCAGAAAATGGACTCTCACTGGGCACCTTGACCTTGAACTTCCCAGCCTCTGGAACAGTGAGACATTTCTGTTGTTCCTAAGCTACCTAGCATATGATATTTTGTTATACCTAGTGTATGATATTTTGTTATAGCAGCCTGAATGGACAAAGACAAGTATCTTGAGCTTATTTTTACTTTTAAAAGCTCCCTCTGGTCATTTGGAAGAAAATGGGAGGATTGCAGGGAGGAGTGGAGGCAGGGAGACAGGGCAGAGGCTGTGTGGTCACCCATGACAGATGGTGGTGGCTTCAACTCTGGTAGCAGCAGCAGAAAGAAGGGCATAGCCTCAGGAGGTGCTGTGGAGGGGAGAGGACAGCATGTATTGCCGTAGGTTGCGATTTGTAGAAGCAGAGTCCAGAAGCTGGGGAGGGGCTGAGCCAGGATGTGGTCTCAGGTGCAGTCTAGCCTTGGTCTGACCCTCAGGGGGATACTGGAGCATAAACCGCATTACAGAATTGTCCCTATATCAGTCAAATGATTGGCTACCCCCAGTGAGGAGTGGTATGGCCTCCAGGGGTCTGCATCTCTGGATGAAGTGGCTTGACTCAGTCAAAGTTAATTCTCCAGGCATGGTGGTTGGTGGTTGTAAGCTGCCTGCAGTACTTGCAGCATTTAAAGAATGGGTACATTAGTGTCAAAGGGGATGAGAAGGGTGAGGGGGATGTCAGCTACATCTACAGCATTTATGGACCACATACATGGGACTCAGCATTGTGCCTGGAGGGTCAAGAGGAATGTGGGAATAATGTTTGCACTTGATTCACCAATATCCTTGAAAAGATCAGGGTTGGCTAGGGGTGTGTTTATTTGTGTATGTGTGTAGTTAGCAAGACTAATGAACCACATGCCTTTTCCCAGGAGAGAGGAGTTTCCCAGGATGCAAGACTTTTCTACGTTAAAACCAGGAGAGTCCCAGGCAAACCAGGATAGTAAATCATCCTATTAGTGGAAGGTGGGCGAGTCACCTAATCCATAGGATTCTCACATATCAGCTTTACCTGCAGACCAGAGGTGACATACCTCTACCAAGTCTATTCCTAATAGTATGTCACAATAAACTGATAATGTGAAGCATCTTCCAGACATTTCCTTATTTTCCTTCTGGGGTAGCAGAAGATGGTAGTTTGGTGGCTATTGATCTGAGTCCTAGTTTTGAAGATGGGGAGATTTTGGCTCAAGATTAGTTCTGTCCTGATGGGTCATGTGACTGAATCAGAGGATCCACTCTCCTGTTTCTGCTTCCCAACTGCTACCAGGAAGTGGGACTCTCATTTCTGGTCTTCCCACATTTGCATCTTTCTACTGCACAATCTCTCTCTCTAAAAAGGGAGAGTGACCTACTTAGATCACTGCATTAGTCTGTTTTCATGCTGCTGCTAAAGACATACCAGAGACTGGGCAATTTACAAAAGAAAGAGGTTTAATTGAACTCACAGTTCCCCGTGGCTGGGAGGCCTCACAATCATGGTAGAAGGCAAGGAGGAGCAAGTCACATCTTATGTGGATGGTAGCAGGCAAAGAGAGAGTTTGTGCAGGGCAACGCTGGTTTTTAAAACCATCAGATCTCAGGAGAGCCATTCACTATCATCAGAACAACACAGGAAGTCCTGCCTCCATAATTCAATCATCTCCCACTGGGTCCCTCCCACAACACATGGGAGTTATGGGAGCTACAAGATGAGATTTGGGTGGAGACACGGAGCCAAACCGTATCAATCATGAAGGTTTCTTTATGTTTGCAGTCCACCAAAGGCTCCAGCTGTTTCAGAGCCCACCCTGGCGCTCTCTCTCTTTTTTTTTTCTTTTGAGACGGAGTTTCACTCTTGTTGCCCAGGCTGGAGTGCAATGTGCAATGGTGCAATCTTGGCTCACTGCAACCTCTCCCTCCTGGGTTCAAGCGATTCTCCTGCCTCAGCCTTCTGAATAGCTGGGATTACAGGCATGCGCCACCATGTCTGGCTAATTTTGTATTTTTGGTAGAGATAGGGTTTCTCCGTGTTGGTCAGGCTGGTCTCAAACTCCCCCAACCTCAGGTGATCCACCCGCCTCGGCCTCCCAAAGTGCTGGGATTACAGGCATGAGCCACCGCACATGGCCACCCTGGCTTTCTTCTCCACAAGGATGGGAGACACAAATACCCTTCTTGTAAAATGACTATCTCCTGGACCCCCCTCCTGGGCTCTGCCAAGATACATACAGTCTCTGCCTTTTCTCCTGAGCCCAGTGCCCAGCTGTCTTGGGGAGAATGAGCCACTTGTGAGCCCTGCAGGGTTGCCCTGCCCAGGGTGGTCCGCTGGCATCTCTGTGAGCCTGACCTCCTCTGCCCTGGGCTCAGCTGGCCCTGTCCAGGGAACTGGCGGGACTCCCCAGGGCTCCTGGGCAGCTTATGACCAGGGAAGGGAAAACCGCCTCCCATGCTGGTGAGAATTTTGAGTTTTCTTGGAAGCGTTTGATGATTTTTCAAAAACCTTATTCTACTTCTTTTCCAAAAGCAGCCCATAAAACAATCTTACAGCCAAAGGAAATGCATCTTGGTTGGGCACCACCCAAGCATAAGCAAGCTGATGAAGAGAGGTTTCTTTTTAACTCTTTTCTGTCTAGTGCTTTAAGAATGTGATAACTTGGTCTTGTGTTCTCAACATTTAGGGAAGGTTGTGCGTGTGTGTTTCAAATGTGCCACTTAGTGATCTGCAGGTCTCTGGATCCTAAGAATATCCTAGGTTAGCCATTCCACCCCCTGCCCCTATAAGACTCTCTACAGGCTAATAGTCACCCCCTTTTGAATGGAATTTGAAAAAAAATCTGTTGCATAAATTGTAGCATGTTGAGGGTGGAGAGATGAGAGGGTGTCCAGGCTGAGAGCCTGCATGGGGCTCTGACCTGGGCCCTGTGATATCTAGAATTGCAGGCACTTTGCCTATTTGAGGTGGGACAGGAGCAAGGGAGGCTGCCGTGTGCTTCAGAGGAAGGTTGCAATGCTGGGCAGCTCAGGAAGCTCCCTGGAAAGCCCTCTTCTCCTAATATCCTAGTATTACCTGCCTTGGTGGATACAAGCCTAGCCAAGCATATCAGACACATGAAAACAACCTCAGCCTGCATCAGCAGAGGGATCAAAGACTCAAACCCCTGGGTTTGGAGGTATCTTGGGCTGGACTCCCCTAGAAGCCAATCTAGAGACAATAAATCCAGTGAAAGTAGTTTGTTTGGGACATGAGCCCAGGAAGCCCTCGGAAAGGGTCAGTGAAGTGAAATGGGGAAGAGAGAGAACCGAGCCCACGGCTCCAGAGCCCTGTCTCTTATTCTTCATTCATAAGAGGAAAAGCTTTGACTAGGTGGCTGGCAGTCCTGTGTTAAAAACAAGTTGTCTGAAATGCAGCACTTTAAAAATCCGTGTATAGTATTGTATGTGTCTGTACTAGCTTCTGTAAGAAAGTGCTACGGACTGGGTAGCTTAAACAGAAATGTCTTCTCTCACCATTCTGGGGGCTAGAAGTTCAACATCAAGGTGTAGGCAGGACTGGCTGCTTCTGGGCCTCTCTCTTGGCTTGTTGATGGCCTCTTCCCTATGTCTTCACATGGTCATCCCTCTGTGGGTGTGTCTGTGTCCTAATCTCTCCTTAGGAAACCAATCATATTGGATTAGGGCCCACCCTAACAACCTCCTTCAGCTAAATTACCTCTTTAAAGACCCTATCTCTGGCCGGCTGTGGTGGCTTATGCTTGTGATTTCAACTCTTTGGGAGGCTGAGGCACGTAGATCACCTGAGGTCAGGAGTTCGAGACCAGCTTGGCCAATATGGTGAAACTCCCTCTCCACTAAAAATACAAAAATTAGCTGGTCATGGTGGTGGGCACCTGTAATCCCAGCTACTTGGGAGGCTAGGCCAGGAGAATCGCTTGAACCTGGGAGGCGGAGGTTGCAGTGAGCCAAGAATATGCCATTGCACTCCAGCCTGGGTGACAAGAGCGAAACTCTTGTCACACACACACACACACACACACACACATACACAGCAACCACCCCCCCCCCCCCCGCCACCCCCGCCATCTCCAAATACAATTCCATTCTGAGGTACTGGGGTTAGGAATTTAAGTAATTAATTTTTAGATACAGGGTCTCATTGTGTTACCCAGGCTAGAGTGCCATGGTGTGGTGATAGCTTGCTGCAGCCTCAGAGGAGATCAGGTGCATTAGGGTGGGATGGCCGTGCCTGCTGCAACCTCAAACTCCCAGGCTCAACAATTCTCCCACCCCAGCTTCCCTGGGAGCTGGGCCTACAGACACGACCACCATGCTTGGCTTAGGAATTTAACATATGAATTTTGGGGGATACAATTTAGCAGATGAGAGATAGTGACACTGGAAGTTGTATTGCAAGCCACAGGAACATTTTTGCCTACTATTAGGATGGTTGAGTTTTTGATTTGTCTTGGAGGTATCTTTATTCTCTACAATGCAGTCCTTTAGTATATTTCATTAAATGATCATCTTTAAGAGGCTTCTCAACTGTGGCATCCAGCACACGCTATGGTGAACTCATCCCGCCAGGAATAATTACGCCCTGACTGAATTAGGGATTTAGGCTAACGAGGAGTTGTAAGTGCCAGGTGGTTTCCACGAGCATTGCACACTCGCAGAGACTGAGATTGTTCTAGGTGGGGTTTATCGCGCTTGACTTCATCAGCAAGTGCTGAAAACTCCTTATGCCAAGCCCAGCTCAGACCAATTACAGTCAGGTTTTCTGGGGGTGGGGCCTGGCTTCAGGGCTTTAAAAACATCCCAGGTGACTCCACTGTGCAACAGAGTGTAGGAAACGCCTTTTTAGGCTAAGTATCTTCCCCAAGTAATACTTTGTTGTTCGAAGTAAAATAATGGAGAAGGCGCCTGTAATATGGAAACTTGGTAAGAATTCGAAGATAATGCAAATTCTTCTTCTCTAAGGAATGAAAATTATAGATATGTGATAATAATATATATTATATATTATAGTATATAATTACAACGTATGGTTGATACACACACACACACACATTTATTTATTTATTTATTTATTTATTTTGAGACAGAGTGTCACTCTGTCACCTAGGCTGGAGTGCAATGGCATGATCTCAGCTCACTGCAACCTCTGCCTCTCAGGTTGAAGAAATTGTCTTGCCTCAGCCTCCTGAGTAGCTGGGATTATAGGCGCCCGCCACCATGCTTAGCTGTTTTTTCATATTTTTAGTAAAGTCGGGGTTTTGTCATGTTGGCCGGGCTGGTCTGAAACTCCTGACCTCAGGTGATCCACCCGCCTCGGCCTCCCAAAGTGCTGGGATTACAGGCATGAGCCACCCTACCCAGCTGATATGTTATATATTAATATATATTGTAGGATATATGTTTTGGAGGTGGAGGGATTCTCTGTCTTCTGTTCAGGAACGGGAAGTAATTTGGTTTCTGTCTGTCTATCTGTTTGCTTCTGTATAGGATCTCTTCTATTCCCCCCCACCCCATTCTCTACCCCTCTAGATCTACTCTCCACCCTGTTCTGTGTCCTGCAAGGCTGACCTGTAAGCACCATCCATGTACCCCCCTAGCCTTGACTTCTGGTTGGTTCTGGCCAACCTGAAGTGGGAACGTAGACAAAGGAGAGTTAGGTCAGGTTGTTGGTCTGTGTGGCTCCCTCCCTTGGAGATGGTCTTGGCCTGACCACGAAGATTCCTGCTTCTCTCAAGTTGGCCAGCTCTACACATCTCCCTTTGCTTACAGGTTGTGATAGTTCCTCCCCCTGGTCCCTTCTGGTCTAAGAGTGGCAACAATTTTGCTTCTGCTACCCAGGATCCTGTGTCCTCCCTCATGGTCCCCTTCCACCCTGCTATACTCCTGCAACAAGTGCTTTTGTAGATAATCCTACAAAATCCTAACTGCACTGTGTAATCCTGTAGGGACCCTGACTAGTAGGTTGTAAAGGGAAAATCAGCTCTATTTGCTGTCACTTGCAGGGAACCATCATCACAAATGTAACAAAAATGACATTTATTTTTGACCAAATGAAATAAAGTCTTTAGGGTCGTTTGTCTATTTAAACAGACATGTTAAAATCTTAACAGCACCAAGCTGAGACTTTCTTCTCCAGGTAACCTAAAGGATTGAATAGAAATAAACAAATGAGTGAGTTAATGAGTGTGGAATTGGCTTTCTCAAGATCATTTAATGCTGTGTGCACACTTTCTATACCATTCTGAACCACCAGTGCAAGATGGTCCACCCCAGTCTTTAAAATGTACCCAGGATTTATTTTAATCATGGATGGTAAGATACACAGACATGGAAATGACTGTTATGAAGAAAGAAGGTTTCCTCACGTGACCCTAGAAACAGGAGACATATCACCTATGGAAGGCAGCATGGGGCAGCACCAGAGTTGGCCAGAAGGTAGTGGGGGAGGGAGGCAAAACGTGGGCAAGAACCTTTATTGTGGCTTTTGCAGGAAGACAAGACAAGGCAGGGTAAGTGTACTTAGGATTGGCAAACTGGGATAATTTCAGCAGGTTCTGGAGCATAGGCACAGAGGGGCTGTCCCTAGTATTTTGCCCCCCAGCCCTGGGGTAATTAAGGCAGGGGAATAGTGGCCTGAGTGTGAGAGCCCAGTAGAAAAGGTGGCTGGGCTGTGGGCTTCAGATTGGTTGGTTTACACATGACAGGTGCACTTGCAGATGAATTCTTTACTATCTCTAGAAATTAGCTACCCCTGGGAAGGACATTCTCTCCAGGATCAGTGAAGCCCCAGATGTCAATATATCAGAAAATACAGAAAATAAAAAGACACGATTCACGCACCTACCTCGCAGCAACCAAAGAGGAAGGGGAAGGAGAAGGGAGGATGACCTTCCCTAGGCCACACGAGAGGTCTGTTAAATTTCACTGATCATAAAAGTGGTTATGAGGTTGCTAATGTCTCTGCTGGTCCCTTGGTGACATTTGTTACCCAGAATTCAGAACCAGCCAAGGGTGGGGAAAAGGTAAGAAAAGAAACTGAGAGGAAGGAGACATGGAGCCCACTGCAGGGCAGTGGCGGACAGAGCCTTGGTAGAAAGGACTGAAGAGCACTGTGTCCAACGGGACAGCCATGTGGTCAAGTTAGCCAGGTGACAATCACTGGACAAGCAAGCTCTGCCAGGACACAGTAGCCCTGAGGCTCTCGATGCACAGGATCACCTGGGATCACATGAGCATCCGGGGAAGGAGAGATGGATGGACGGAGGGCGAGAAAGAGAGAGAACCCTGGGTTGTTCTGCAGTCTACAGTCTACAGTCTGTCTGCTCAGCTGGGACCCAGCGAGGAGTGGGGACTCACCCAAGGTCTCACAACAAGACTGGGGCAGAGCAGGGTCTGGAATTCAGGTCTTTTTTTTTTTCTTAGATGGAGTCTCGCTCTGTCGCCCAGGCTGGAGTGCAGTGGCATGACATCAGCGCACTGCAACCTCCGCATCCCGGCTTCAAGCAATTCTCCTGCCTCAGCCTCCCAAGTACCTGGGATTACAGGCATGCACCACCACACCCAACTGATTTTTTGTGTTTTTAGTAGAGACAGGGTTTCACCATGTTGGCCAGGCTGGTCTCGAACTCCTGACCTCAGGTGACCTGCCTGCCTCGGCCTCCCAAAGTGCTGGGATTACATGCGTCAGCCACCGCGCCTGGCCCCTGGAATTCAGGTCTCCTAATGACAGAAGCACTGTAATGAGTCTCCCACATCTCCTTTTACACAGCTGGACCCCTATGGTAGGTCCCTCTTGGGTTTCTACCTTCACCTAGAGGCGTGAGATAGGACAATACTCTGGGCTCCATGCTGGCTTCCCTAGGACGCATCCCCATCACCTCAGAGTCTAGCATGGAGCCATTTCTGACCTCGGCTCATTCTGAACCCCCACACACGACTCAGGCCCAGTCTGTTTACTCTCTGAAGCTGCTTTCTAACGCAGCTAACACAGAGAGTGAGTTACAACAGTGCCAAGCCTGGACACCTCTATGCTAGATGCCCTTTGAACACTTACATGCTTTGTCTCACTTACTCCTCCCTCTAACCCTCTGAGGCAGGTTTTATTATTTTCCTGTTTTACAGATGAGGACACTGAGGTCCATTTTTCAGCATTTCACAAAGGGAGAGCAAATGGGGTAGAGGCCCTTCGCCAGGCAGTGGGGTCCAATATTCATATTTACACTGTTCCCATATTATGAACTTCCTTTAATTAAATACTTACTACTAAGCAGTTTTTAATTTTGCAGTGAGCTCTGTTGCCCAGGCTGGGGCAGTGATGTGGTAATAGCTCACCATAGCCTTGAACACCTGGCCTCTAGCAGTCTTCCTGCCTCAGACTCCTGAGTGGCTGGGACTATGGGTGCATGCCACTATGCCTGGTTACTTTTTTGTGTTTGTTTTGGAGACACAGGATCACGCTCTGTTGCTTAGGCTGGTCTCAAATCCCATCTCGGCTTCTCAAAGTGTGGGATAACAGGGATGAGCCACTGTGCCCAGCCTGCTAAGCACTTTATATATGTGATTTCATCTCTTCCTTGCAACCACCTATGAAATTGGTGCCATCAACATCCCCATTGATGAGGAGGTTGATGCAGAAAGAGGTGATATGACTTCAGGTGACATGACTAGCCAGTGGTGAAGCTGGGTTTTGAATGGAGGCCATCGCATAGTGTAGGTTAATCAGGAACTCTCCATGCCTCTGTCCCTTGTCTTGGGTGGAAACATTTGGGGCAGGTGCTACGTGGTTTCCCTGAGGGTTGCCCAGGTGAGACTGAAACCATGTGTCCCTAGTGGAACCCAACTGAATAATGCACCTGCAAATTGGCTTTCTCTCCTTCCCTATCTCACCTCACCCCAGCTCCCTGCTTCCACTCCCCGGGACCACTTGCCCAAATAACCTTTGTGCTGGGCTCTAATTTGGGCAAAACCCAAAGCTAGTCACTTAGTATTAATACTATGTCTCTATTCAAGACAATTTTTCTCAGGATCTAATATTTAAGCATCTGTATTACCCAGGCACTAAGAGCCATTTCCATACATTTCCTCCTTTAATGTTCTCTACAACTCTAGAAGTACATGTTTTTATTTTCCTCTTGGTACAGATGAGGAAATGGAGTCTCAGACTAAGTCATTCAGCACCATTTGGTCATTTGGTGTAATTCACTTCACCCCCAGACTCCCTGCAATTCATTTTTTTTTTTTTTTTTTTGAGACAGATCTCACTCTGTAGCCCAGACTGGAGTGCAATGGTGTGGTCTTGGCTCACTGCAGTCTTGACCTACTAGACTCAAGCGACTGTCCCTCCCCAGCCTCCTGAGTAGCTGGGACTATGGGTGCATGACACCCTGCCTGGCTTTTTTTTTTTTTTTGATAGAGATGGGGGTTTCACTATGTTGCCCAGGCTGGTCTTGCATGCTGGTCTCAAGTGATCCTCCTGCCTCAGCCTCCCAAAATGCTAGGATTATAGATGTGGGCCACCCAGCCCAGTCACAATTCTTATTGTCACTAGAAAGAGCAAATATCGGAAGCAAGGCGTTACAATTCTTAGGAATTCTCTAAATCAATGATTCTCCAGTAAGGCGGATTTTGCCCTCTCCCCAGGGGACATTTGAGAATGTTTGGAGATATACCTGGTTGTCATGACTTGGGATAGGAGGGCACGTGCTACTGGTATGGTTAGCAGAATAAGGCCTCTTAAGGATGTCTATGTCCGAATCCCTGGAAATCTGTGCATGCATTACGTAACATGGTAAAGGGAATTAAAGCTGCAGATGAATTAAGGCTGCCAGTTGTTTTACCTTAAAATGGATAGATTATCCTGGATTATCCGTGTGGGCAAATGTAAGGGCCCTTAACTGAGGAAGAGAGAGGCAGGGGAGCTTCTAATGGAAGAATCCCAGTGATTCCCCTCAGCACCAGCCCCCTCTGTGACAAGATTCCAGCAGCCAGGGCAAGCAGACCCCATACGTGTGCCAATGAATTAAGAAAAGAAAGCCAACCTTTTCCTCTAAAATCCTGTGGTGCGCTGCATGTCAGGGAATGTTTATTCACTTGTGAACAAGAGCAACAAGGATTCCATCCTTTATGTAGGTAGAGTGTCAACCAAATGAATTAGTGCACAAAGAATAGATTCTGAGATGAATTAGACACACTTCCTGGCATGAAGGAGCACGCTGCCTGGATCCAGATACTGAGTGTCACATTGCATGTATCACATCACAGTGCACGGCAAGGATCTGCATGTAAAAAGGAAATTGAGGTAGTATGAAGGCTCGGAGCACTTCTCAGATGTTTGGAAAGGGGAACCTGGGAAGGCTTCACAGAAGTGGTGATGTTGGAGATAAATCTTGGAGGACAAGTTCAAAATACTCAGGGAACAAGAAAAGAAGGAACAATGCAGGCAAAGGGAATGGCACATGCAGAATCACGATTTTCAAATCCCCCAGATGGCAGGATGGAGAGGTTCAGAGTCTGAAAAATGGGCACAATGATATGACTTCCCTCATAGATTTATCAATGAGAAGTGTAAGAGAACCCAAGCAAAGAGTCTAGCATACATGAAGGGCTCAGAAAACATTATTGCAGTAGAATAGTATTAGATTTACCTCTCTAATAGATCATGCAGCATGGCATGCTTGAGTTTTACGATTGTATATCTGTGTTGGCAGGGAGAACTCCAGGCAAAGAAATGAATTAGGAACTGTCTTAGTCTGTGAGACTACAGATTAGAGTCTATATAAATAAAATAGCATGAACTGGGTAGCTTATAAAGTACAGAAATGTATACTTTACAGTCCTGGAGGCTGGGATGTTCAAGGGCAAGGTGCCAATAGATTCAGTGTCTGATGAGGGTCTGTTTCCTGGTTCATAGACGGCACCTTTTGACTCTGTCCTTGCATAGTGGAAGGGACAAGAGATTTCTCTGGGGCCTCTTTTATAAGGCCACTAATACTGTTCATGAGGGCTCCATGACCTAATCACCTTCAAAAAGGCTGCATCTCCTATTGCTATCACCTTTGAGTTGAGGATTTCAACATAAGAACTTTGCAGGGACGCAAACATTCAGACCATGGCAGGGATCTCTCACTCTTCAATAGCTTTTGGCACTGTTTCAGCTCTTGGTTCTCACCAGTACGTCTATGCTGCCCTGGACCTGATCCCACTAAGGAAACACAGTGAATACATTCATAGTAAAGTTTTAATGAGTGATGATAAGGCTTGGCTGTATCCCCCCTCCAAATCTCATCTTGAATTGTAGGTCCCATAATCCCCACGTGTTGTGGGAGGGACCTGGTGGGAAGTAATTGAATCATGGGGGTGGGTTTTTCCTGTGCTATTCTTGTGACAGTAAATAAGTCTCACAAGATCCGACGGTTTTATTAATTTTTTATTATACTTTAAGTTCTAGGGTACATATGTACAACGTGCAGGCTTGTTACATATGTATACATGTGCCATGTTGGTGTACTCCACCCATTAACTCATCATTTACGTTAGGTATATCTCCTAATGCTATCCCTTCCCCCTCCCCCAACCCCACGGCAGGCCCCAGTGTGTGATGTTCCCCTTCCTGTGTCCAAGTGTTCTCATTGTTCAATTCCCACCTATGAGTGAGAACATGCGGTGTTTGTTTTTTTGTCCTTGCGATAGTTTGCTGAGAATGATGGTTTCCAGCTTCATCCGTGTCCCTACAAAGGACATGAACTCATCCTTTTTTGTGGCTGCATAGTATTCCATGGTGTATATGTGCCACATTTTCTTAATCCAGTCTATCATTGATGGACATTTGGGTTGGTTCCAAGTCTTTGCTATTGTGAATAGTGCTGCAATAAACGTATGCATGCATGTGTCTTTATAGCAGCATGATTTATAATCCTTTGGGTATATACCCAGTAATGGAATGGCTGGGTCAAATGGTATTTCTAGTTCTGGATCCTTGAGGAATCACCACACTGTCTTCCACAATGGTTGAACTAGTTTACAGTCCCACCAACGGTGTAAAAGTGTTCCTATTTCTCCATATCCTCTCCAGCACCTGTTGTTTCCTGACTTTTTAATGATCACCATTCTAACTGGTGTGAGATGGCATCTCATTGTGGTTTTGATTTCCATTTGTCTGATAGCCAGTGATGACCATTTTTTCATGTGTCTGTTGGCTGCATAAATGGCTTTTGAGAAGTGTCTGTTCATATCCTTCGCCCACTTTTTGAGGGGGTTTTTTTCTTGTAAATTTGTTTGAGTTCTCTGTAGGTTCTGGATATTAGCCCTTTTTCAGATGAGTAGACTGCAAAGAACAAAGCTGAAGGCATCACACTACCTGACTTCAAACTATACTACAAGGCTACAGTAGCCAAAACAGCATGATACTGGTACAAAAACAGAGATACAGACCAATGGAACAGAACAGAGTCCTCAGAAATAATACCACACATCTACAACCATCTGATCTTTGACAAGCCTGACAAAAACAAGAAATGGGGAACGGATTCCCTATTTAATAAATGGTGCTGGGAAAACTGGCTAGCCATATGTAGAAAGCTGAAACTGGATCCCTTCCTTATACCTTATACAAAAATTAATTCAAGATGGATTAGAGACTTAAATGTTAGACCTAAAACCATAAAAACCCTAGAAGAAAACCTAGGCAATACCATTCAGGACATAGGCATGGGAGAGGACTTCATGTCTAAAACACCAAAAGCAATGGCAACAAAAGCCAAAATTGACAAATGGGATCTAATTAAAGAGCTTCTACACAGCAAAAGAAACTGCCATCAGAGTGAACAGGCAACCTACAGAATGGGAGAAAATTTTTGCAATCTGATGGTTTTATAGAAGGCAGTTCCCCTGCATATGCTCTCTTGCCTTGCTGCCATGTAAGATATGCCTTTGCTCCTTCTTTGCCTTCCGCCATGATTGTGAGGCCTCCCTGGCCATGTGAAACTGTGAGTCAATTAAACCTCTTTTTCTTTATAAACTACCCAGTCCTGAGTATTTCTTCATAGCAGTATGAAAATGGACCAATAAATTGTGATGGTTAATATTGTCAACTTGATTGAAGGATGCAAAGTATTGTTCCTGGGTGTGTCTGTGAGGATGTTGCCCAAGGAAATTAACATTTGAGTCAGTGGACTGGGAGAGGCAGACCTACCCTCAGTCTGGGTGGGCACCATCTAAACAGCTGCTAGTACAGGTAGGATAAAAGCAGGCAGAGGAACGTGGAAGGACTAGACTGGTTAAATCTTCCAGCCTTCATCTTTCTCCCCTGCTGGATGCTTCCTGCCCTCAAACATCAGACTCTAAGTTTTTCAGCTTTTGGACTCTTGGACATATACCAGTGGTTTCCAGGGGCACTCCTGCCTTCAGCCACAGACTGAAGGCAATACTATTGGCTTCCTTACTTTTGAGGTTTTGGGACTCACTGGCTTCCTTGCTCCTCAGCTTGCAGATAACCTATTGTGGGACTTCACCTTGTGATCACATGAGTCAGTGCTCCTTAATAAACTCCCTTTCATGTATACATCCTGTCCCTCTAGAGAACCCTAATACAATTGACATAATATTAAGGATCTTCCTCCTCTTTCAATTTTGCATGCAATTGTATTTCTTTGCATTAAGAGGTTGTCCACTCTATTTGATGCTAGAAATTCCCCATGAATTGCAGAGACAGTTAGGGCCAAGAAGTGTTTCTTAGAACCTCCTAAGCCAGTTTGGGTTGATGGCTTGGGAGTTAGGAAGCTTTGACTCTCATTCCAATTCTGCCAATCAACATGCCCTGCGACCTTGACATGCCACTGCCTCTCTCGGGCCTCTATCCTAATCTAAAACCCTCATTTAGTAGATGAAAATATATAATTTTTCTCAAAGTGTGGTATGCTTAGCACTGGAGGCATCATGAAGCATAAAAAGACACAACAAAAGGAAAAGGATTTTATTAAAAAGGTTATCTTTTGTGTCTAATACTGGTTTTCAATTTCATGGTGTATTAGTTTGCGAGGGCTGACGTCACACAGTATTGCAGATGGGGTGGCCTAAATAACAAATTAATTTTCTCATGATTCTGGAGGCTAGAAGTCTGAGATCAAGTTATTGGCAAGCGTGATTCTTTGAGGTCCCTTCTCCTTGACTTGTAGATGGCCATCTTCAAGTTCATATGATATTCTCCCTTTATCAACGTCTGTGTCCTAATTTCTTATAAGGAAACCAGTCCTATTGGATTAAGAACCATCCTAATAATCCCATTTAACTTAACAACCTCTTTAGAGACCCTTCCTCCAAATATAGTCATATTCTGAAATATTGGGGATTAGAACTTCAAAATTAGCAAGACATGGCATTTATATGTAGATAAAATTTGTTTAAAAATACGGCAAAAATGTAAGTAAATTTAAAGGAAGAAACTCAATACATTCATATAGTAAAATTATGACAGTGGTACAAAAATGGCAATTTCTCTTATCTATTGTTGGGTAACAAGCTGTCTCAACATTTGGTGGCTTAAAACAGCCATTTTATTTTGCTCACGGTTTTGTGGGACAGGAATTCAGGAAAGGCTAAGTGGGTAATTTCTCTTTGATTCACTTGGGGTCCACTGGGGCAACAGGATCCACTTCCAAGATGGCATCTTCACTCACATATCTGGAATCTTCGTGCTCCTTGTCCTTCTTCACGCTCCACTTGGTACCTTACTTTCCAGGCCCTCTCCCTCAAGTAGCCTGGGCTTTCCCACAGCATGGGGGCATCAGGGCTGTAGGATTTCTTACAAGGCACTGACTTGTAGAAAGTTTTCAGGAGCTCCAAATGAGAAGATTCAAGGGCTCTTATGACCAACCGTCGGGTGTCTCAGTATGTCACTTCTTCCACATTCTAGTGGTCAGAGTGGTCACTAAGGCCAGTACAGGTTCGGGGGAGGGAAATTAGATTCCACATCTCTATGGGAGGACTAGCCATGCTAAGCCACTGCACTGGTTTAGAAGTGTCTGAAGTCCCCCCTAGAGGTCATGTATTTGATTCTCCATCTCCGTGCTCTGTGAATCTTGCATCATTTGAATTCAGCCTTAGGCACTGATGCCTTTGGTGCTGTCCCAATATTTAGGTAGCAAACTCGTAGTGGGTAGAGATTCAGGCTTAAGCTTCCAGCCTGGCTCTGAGGACAACTGTCTGGGGATCCCTGCCTTCTTCTCCATGGACGAGAATCTTTCCAGCCTTGGTCAAACAGTGGGGAGCTGGCACCGTCTCCTGCTAGACACCTCCCTCCTTTTCCTCTTGCCCTTACCGTGACTCCTGGAGTTATTCTCAGAAGTAAAAGCTTTCCATGCCTGCTCTTCTCTCCTGCAGCCAGGAGTGCAAATTTAGATATGGGAGCTGCTCAGGCAGAAAAATGGCCCTGAAATCAGGGAAGCAGAAACCTGCAGCTTCCATGAAAGGACTGCAGAGATGAAGACCCGGAAGCTTGCGTGTGCTGAGGCCCGGGGTGAGGGGGAATCCCCGAGGGGCTTTCAGAGACCTCTGGGAAGCCCTTTCCACCCACTTGCAGCCTGTTCCTGTGCCTGACAGTCTTCCATCAAGAGTGATGTCATAAAGAAATGGAATTCAGCAGGAAGGATGGTGGACTTGGGGACAAAAGATCTGGGTTTGCTCCCTGGCTCTGGCCTAACTTACCAGCATTATTGGAAGCACATTAGGCAGGTGCCTGTCAGAGTCCTGCATTCTAGGTGCTTTACAGGTGTCCACTTACTGAATCTTCACAATATACCTATGAGGCAGGGAGTGCCATCTCCATTTCACAGCTGAAGAATCTGAAGCTAAGTGTCATGTTTGTGTGTGGAGTGAGAGAGGGAGGCCAAGAGGGAGACGGAGGAGAGAGCGGGGAGAGAGGGAGACGGAGGGGGAGGGGGAGGAGGGGGAGGGGGGAGGGGGAGGGGGGAGGGGGGAGGGGAGGGGGAGGGGGGAGAGAGGGAGGGGGAGAGGGGGAGAGGGGGAGAGGGGGAGAGGGGGAGGGGGAGAGGGGGAGGGGGGAGGGGGGAGGGGGGAGGGGGGGGGGGAGGGGGGGGGGGAGGGGGAGGGGGGAGGGGGGAGGGGGAGGAGGGGAGGGGGATATGTATATGTATATATATGTAATATGTATATATGTAATATATATATATTCATTATATAAATCAATTTCATCAATCTTTTGTTTTTGGATATTTGTGTTGTTTTAAATTTATCTTACCAATGTTGAGATAAGTCAATTCTTCCTTCCAATCTTCCCTCTCCTTTCCCCCTGGGGACTAGTCTGCTCTGTCTGAATTGTTTTCAGGTGAGACAACATTTTGCCACAAGGGGTCCTCCACACTCTTTAAGCAGAAGCAACTGTTTGCCCATGTTGAAAGGGATTTTGAGCAAGAGAAACTCTGGTTTGCATCTCAGCTCTGCCACTTGGTTTGCATCCACAGCGCTGCCACTTGCTCTCCCTGAGACCTCGAACAAGTGATTGGGCCTCTCTGCACCTCAGCTTTCCCTGGGGAGAGCCATCATTTACCCACCTTCTCTCATTTTCATCATCTTGCAAGAAAAGTGCACAGCACAGTGCCTAGTGGGCACTCAGTAAGTGAAGGTTCTTCATCTTATCAGTTCTACTCCAGCTCCTTCCTGAAAAATGAAGTTTGCAGTAACTCATGGGGTGGTGGGAGAATTAAATGAGATCACACATGTAACACACCTAGCCAATAGTTTTAGTTGATTGGATTTGTGACCTGGTCTCACTGTTGCCCAGGCTGGGGTGCAGTGGCATGATCACAGCCCACTGCAGCTTCCACCTCCTGAGCTCAAGCAATCCTCTCCCCTCAGCCTCTCAAGTGGCTGGGACTACAAGTTGCACACCTGTAGTCCTACCATGCTCCACTAATTTTTTTTCTTGGTAAAGATGGGTTTTCTCCATGTTGCCCAGGCTGGAACTTTTAACTTTAAAAATTACTACATAATATTTTTATTATACAGAAAGGGGCAAGAGATAAATTAGGCTAAACCTTTGACAGGAGATCAGAAGGGACAGTGACTTCTCTTTGGGCCTGAAAGTTGATTCTTCCATCCCAACCCCAACTTCAGCACACTTCCCAATGTCATCAGCAAAGCAAGTCCTGAGTGGGGCTACCAGAGATGCCCAGCTCCAAGAGCAGCTGTTCACATAGACTCCTAAGAATGCAATAGAAATGGCATCCCTCACAGGCACGCGGCAAAATGACCCAGCTCCTCATCCATTCCCTCAGAGGACGAAGTACCAACCCCTGCAGCACAGAAATCCCTTTCAACAGTTCTAGCCCATATGGTCTTTTCTTGAAGAAATTCATCCAAGTGCCCCCCAATTTTACACACACTTCCCATCTGACACCAACTCGGCAAGGGGGAGCAATAGAGTGACACTTTCCCAGCCTCTCTGTCAATCATGGAGGCTGTCTTGGGAGACTTAGTTATCTACGGAGCAAGGATTTAAAACCGGGTCCAATCTGAGTTCAGCACCAGAGCTCTTATCTACTATTCGAAGGACGAATTACTGACAAGATTACATGCTTAATACTGGCTCTGTTCATATGTTTGAGAATATATGCAGAAAATAGTATATACCAGAGATACGAGAATATGAGTAGATATACATATTTTTTATCATTTTTGCTTTTGACATAATTGTACATATTTATAGGGTACAGTGATATTGCAAGTTATACAATGTATAATGATCAAATCAGGGTAATTGATATACTTATCACCTTAAATATTGATCATTTCTTTGTGTTGGAAACATTCAAAATCTGCCCTTCCGACTATTTGAAAATATACAACAAATTGCTATTAATTACAGTCACTTACAGTCCTATAAAACACTAGAGCTTATTCCTCCTAGCTAGCTCTAACTTCATATCCATTAACCTACCTTGGGCTATCTCCACCTGCACCCCTGACCCTTCCCAGCCTCTAGTAACCACTCTTCTACTCTACTTCTATGAGATCAACTTTTAGTTCCCACATGACAACATGCAACATGCAGTATGTCTTTTCACACATATGACCTTTTAGTTATAACCACTCTGAGAGGTACTGTTATGCCCATTTCACAGAAGAGCAAACTAAGGCCTGGAGATGACAGCTGACTTATTTCAGAGTCCATGCTCTTAGCTGTAAGCTCTGCTATGTAAGTGCTCAGCACACGGTGGCTGTTATCACGGGAGGCTCTGAAGGAACTCTAAATAGGCAGCCACGGGGGTCCTCCACTTGCATGCCTTTTAACTGATCTTCTATCGGGTGGGGGCACGGAGCTGGGTTATCTCACCATGGCCTTTCAACCTCTCGGAGAACCAGGGTCAGGGCGGGGGCAGCAGGCCTGCTGAGAGCTGGTGGGCTGAGCAGCGTGGGCTGTGTCAATGTGAGATGTCCCAGGAGGACCAAGGGGGTGATGCCCTGCAATCCACATGCCTGCCCAGGAGAACGGGAGGGAAGAGGCAAGCTGGGGGCTAGGGCTGAGGCTTGCTCCACCTTTGCGCTTCAACCAGCAGCTCCCAACATTTCAGTTTTAAAGTTTACCTTTACAACTTCAATATTACAAAGCTGAATCTTTAAGGAAAAGTAACACAGAGCTATACCATCCAATCATCCAGGACTAACCAGTCATCATCTTTTGATGTATTACTTCCCCCACTTTTCTCCATACTTATATAAACATGCACACATGTAAGATTTCCCCACTCTTGCAAAGTGAGATTGCCGGCCAGTCACAGTGGCTCATATCTATAATCCCAGCAATTTGAGAGGCTGAGGTGGATGACTTGAACCCAGGAGGTTGAGGCCGCAGTGAGCTATGATCACACCACTGCACTACAGCCTGGGTGACAGAAATCCTGTCTCAAAAAAACGGGGGGATTTGCACTGTATTGTTATTCTGCAATATGTGTTTTTTTTTTGCTAATATCTCCTGGACACGTTTTCAACGTAGAATTCAGGGGTCTCTTTTTAACAGTTGCATGGTATTCCACACCAGGGATATGCAATCTTTTGGCTTCCCTGGGCCACACTGGAAGAATGGTCGGGTCACACATAAAATACACTATCAATAGCTGATGAGCTAAAAAAAAGTCATCGCGAAAATTTATTTTAAGAAAGTTTACAAAATTTGTGTTGGGCCACATTCAAAACTATCCTGGGGTGCTTGCAGGCCACAGGTTGGACGAGCTTGTTCCGTACTCCAGATGGGCCACCATCTCAGCCTATTCCCAGTGGATAAACATGCAGGTCATGCCCAGTTCTTCGGATAAGATGTGCTGCAGTCAACACCACTGTGTGCCTGTTGAGTACTTACTATTGTACTTACTATTGCTAGGCTAGAGTTCTGCAAGTGGGTCAAAGGCCATGCAATTTTGGAATTTTAGAGTTCACTAGATTGCTTTCCAAAAGAACTAGCAACTCACACTTCCTGATAGTTCATTGAGAAACTCACTTCTACATACCCTGAGTGTTGTGGGAGGGGGAGGAGGGAGGATCAATGAATCGAGTAGACAGAAGCCTTAAGTGTAAAGAGCTGGTAGTTTTCATGTAACATGCTGTCAGAAGAAAGACCTTCTGACTGGAATATTTCATCCTCCCTTTAAAACATTGCAAACAACCACTTCATTTCACTAAAGGGGAGACAGGATTTGTAAGGGGACCTCCATGTGGTGCTGGGACTAGGATGGTAATGACCAGAGGGACAGCCGTCTGGGGATGGGGGAGGATACAGCACATGTTGTAATAGATTTATGCTCACAAGAGATGAAAGCAATGAAACTTCCCAGGAAGTACTGGAGTGGCTGTGGTCTCACCCACAAAGACAGAAATGTCTGGGACTTTTTGTTCTAGAACAGCCTCCAACGCAGTGACTGACTGGTGGGGACAATAGAAGCCCAGGTCCCTTGCTGGGAGTCAAGTCCTATTGAGAGGCTACATTGTGCCCCACAGCATCCTGCAGGATCAGGCTCAGGCTGGGATTTGCCTGAAATCACACCCTTGCTGGAATTCTTCCCCTTTCCTATCCTGCTTCCTCTCTCTCTTCTTAGTTCTTCCTGGAGACAATCCATTGATAATTCCCTGGCACACAACTCCTTGTCCAAGGTCTGCTTCTGGGAGAACTGGAGGGATAATGGCAGTGTCAGAAATGCAGTTGTTCAACAGAAAAGTCAAGGAAACCTCAAACTCCCCTCTACAGCTGCAGGGGAATCAGCTTCCCAAAGGGGGTTTCCACCGGGGAACAGGAACCTTAGATGTAAGGGGATGAGAACGAGGAGTATACAAGCTTTAAGAATCAGCCTGAAGAGATAGTTACCACCCACCCACTATTTACTAGCTCTATAATCATGCAAAATGTTACTCTCTACATCCTGCGATTTCCCGACTTAAAAATAGAATAGCAGCACCTGTGTCATGAAGAATTGAGAATGTACTTTGTACTTGTCTTTATGGTGTGTGCTTTGGCAGAAGATGTGGGATCAGATCATTTCATCATTCCCTGTCCATGTGGCCTTCAACTCCACAAGTAGGGAAAATCCTCAGGACTGTCACGAAGATTACGCAGAGGATCAGGCTCATAGCCTTGCATAGAGTAGGAGCCCAGAGTAAGAGCCCTCATCCACGCTCAGAATCACAACTGTAGAAGTACACTAGATGCTGGAGCAGGAGAGAAATAGACTGTTTAAAAAATTCAGCAAGAACATTTTCATTATGTAAATAATTACATAACTGAAATGCATAAAGGCCAAAGAAATAAAGCCAAAGTCTCTCTTGACACTCTAAGATTATCACCAGTTAATTCTCCAGTTTTTTCAATGCATTTTAATATTTCAAATATATACACCTAGATGGCCTCAGAGGCATGATTTTTGAAAGAGGATCATTTTCCAAACATTTAGAATTACTGGTATTTTTAACGTAGTGCATCTCAGAATGGGGTGAACATTTTCAGCGTCAGTATATCTGGCTTAGTTAGCATGCTCCTCTTGCGGGATACCTTTCAGCATTTACTTAATCACTTACTCCTTGATGGACACGTAGGCAGCTGCCAACTCTCCCTATTAGTCATCCTGCATATAAACATCTTTGTGCTTGTTTCATACATGTGTAGTAGTGTTTCTATGTGATGCATCTGTTGACTTCCCAAAGAGACTGCTGGAGAAAACCCCACGTTAAAGTTCAGACTCTCTGCAGTAAAGGAGAACCCCTGATAGTTTGAGGTATCTCACAATGGGGAACCGGGCAGGGTATTTATAAGGTCTGAGGCTTGGGCCTTGACTAGGTTTGGGCAAGCCTTTTGACATGGCTCTGGCCCAGTAAGGAGGGGAATTGGGGGAATCTTGATGAACAAGTTGTTAGTCTTGTTAAGTCATCTAGCTTCATCTTCTAGGGGCAGGTAAATACCAAAGCCAAGGGACAAAACAATTGAGCTGCTTATTTCAAGATATAACAGGAACAGACAGTGATATTAGTTTCAATTGTCAATGCCTACAAGTTTTCAGGTTAAAAATTATGACTTTAGAATTGCCAGCATATAGCAATAAAAAGCAGATCAACGTTTATTTAATTTTTATTGTTTTAAGATCCTTCACAGAAAGTACATTCTCATTGACTATACGTGTGGCAGCCCCGTCCCACTGCATCTTCCCACCAGATGCCATGGATTAGAATTATTTTGGAGAAGAGTTGGCAGGAGATAGTGAAATATAAAACAATGTCAGGAATACAATAATTCCTTCCTGTCATTTTTGGATCCTCTCATAAGATTTCCCTTGGTACAGTACAACTTCCCAGTTATACCCTAACCTATATAAGGCTAATTATTCAAAAAGTTTTAGAAAATTTTAGATTTACAAAAGTATCCCAAAGATAAGAGTTTCCATATACCTCACGCTTTTAATCGAACATCTTCCAAGACCACAGGACATTCATGAAAACTACGAAGCTAACCTCAGGACCTTACTGTGAATCCTGGACTTTATTCAGATTTCACAACTTTACTGCAGTGTCTTTCTCTCTTGTGAGATCTTCTCTAGGATTCTACATTGTGTTTGGTTCTTATGCATTAATAGCTTAGTTTCTTCCAGTCTTCTCAGGTCAAAGCTTCCGTCTCTGTTTCATGACCTTAACTTCTGAGGAGTACCGGTCAGGTGTTCTGCAGGATGTCTACCTGTTGTTGGTCTGGTGTTTTTCACGTGAGGATCCTGGGGTGATGCTTCCCAGGAGGAAGACCTGAGGTGAAGCAACTTCCTCATCTCCCAAACTCCTGCCTCCCAGATGGTGTTCACCTTGATCACTCAACAAAGGTGGCAACTGCCAGATCTTTCCACTGTAGAGCTACTATTTTCCTCCTTTTCTTATTTTTAGGGAGTTTGGGAGGCGAGAAACGGGATATTAAGCTCCACCTCCTGAATGGGGTTGTATTGACTTATGTTATTTGGGTTTCTTCTGTAAGGAAGATTTGTTTCTTTCTCCCCTTAATTCCTTTTGTAAAAATAATTTCTCAACATCTAAATAGCTTTCTCCAAGATGGATGAAGACATGCTCCATGAGTTGGTACTTGCCTCGAAGTCTAGTTTTAAGTTAAACTGAAGTCACCTCAAATTCAAGCAAGATCCCAATATCAGCTTAGTTCCTTCTTGGAAGTCCTCCCCCTGGGTCAGGCAGAGGGGGGAGTGGGTGGTGTTTAAGATGTCGCCTTCTAAGCTGTGGCCAGATTGGCAGTATCAGCATCACCTGGTAGGTTACAAATGCAGCAACTCAGGCCCCACTTGGACCTCCTGAGTCAGACTCTGCAGTTTAACAAGACTATGACTTGTGTACATGTCCATAGTTTGACAAGTGCTGTCTTAGAAGCCTAGAGCCCCTGGGAACAGAGACAAGGCAGCAATCTGCTCCAAGCAGGGTGATCTCTTTGTTGCCAGGGCACCTGCCTTGGTTCTCCCCTCCTGCATTTGTCCAGGTGGAAGATGATTAGGAAGGGCAGAGGTGAGGCAGGAACAGCAGATGGCTCTGAGAGGAGCCTGGAGCTGGAGGGGTTGAGTGAGGTGGGCAAAGAAGGGGAGTGCACTGGCATAGCTGATGGATGAGTGTGGTGCTTGCGATGGCCCTGGGGAGCTGGATGAGAGCAGGGCCAGAGTGATTGATGGGCTGGGGTGGAGAGGCTGCCAAACAGCTCTAAGGAGAAAAAGACTCTGGGTTTGGGAGTCTGCTATGGGTAGGAGCAAAACCCAAGAGCCATGAGAGAAAGTCCTCTTTCTGTGGCAGTGCTCACAAAGCAGAGTCTCACTCTGTCACCCAGGCTGGAGTGCAGTGGCATGATCTCAGCTCACTGTAAGCTTCACCTCCCAGGTTTTAAGCAATTCTCCTTCCTCAGCCTCCCTAGTAGCTGGGATTATGGACACATGACACCACACCTGGCTAAATTTTTGTATTTTTATTAGAGACAAGGTTTCACCATATTAGCCAAGCTGGTCTCAAACTCTTGACCTCAGATGATCCACCTGCCTCAGCCTCCCAAAGTGCTGGGATTACAGGCATAAGCCACCATGCCCAGCCCCAATTCTCTTTGGAAGGTATTCTTTTAGGTTGGTTCCAAGATGGCCGAATAGCAACAGCTCCAGTCTAAAGCTGCCAGAGTGAGCAACACAGAAGACAGGTGATTTCCAGAATTGGAAAAAACTGCTTTAAAGTTCATATGGAACCAAAAAAGAGCCCGCATTGCCAAGACAATCCTAAGTCAAAAGGACAAAGCTGGAGGCGTCACGCTACCTGACTTCAAACTATACTACAAGGCTACAGTAACCAAAACAGCATGGTACTGGTACCACAACAGAGATATAGACCAATGGAACAGAACAGAGTCCTCAGAAATAATACCACACATCTACAGCCATCTGATCTTTGACAAACCTGAGAGAAACAAGAAATGGGGAAAGGATTCCCTATTTAATAAATGGTGCTGGGAAAATTGGCTAGCCATAAGTAGAAAGCTGAAACTGGATCCTTTCCTTACCCCTTATACGAAAATTAATTCAAGATGGATTAGAGACTTAAATGTTAGACCTAATACCATAAAAACCCTAGAAGAAAATCTAGGTAGTACCATTCAGGACATAGGCATGGGCAAGGACTTCATGTCTAAAACACCAAAAGCAACGGCAGCAAAAGCAAAAATTGACACATGGGATCTAATTAAACTAAAGAGCTTTTGCACAGCTAAAGAAACTACCATCAGAGTGAACAGGCAACCTACAGAATGGGAAAAAATTTTTGCAACCTACTCATCTGACAAAGGGCTAATATCCAGAATATACAAAGAACTCAAACAAATATACAAGAAAAAAACAAACAACCCCATCAAAAAGTGGGGAAAGGATATGAACAGACATTTCTCAAAAGAAGACATCCATACAGCCAACAGACACATGAAAAAATGCTCATCATCACTCGCCATCAGAGAAATGCAAATCAAAACTACAATGAGATACCATCTCACACCAGTTAGAATGGCAATCATTAAGAAGTCAGGAAACAACAGGTGTTGGAGAGGATGTGGAGAAATAGGAACACTTTTACACTGTTGGTGGGATTGTAAACTAGTTCAACCATTATGGAAAACAGTATGGCGATTCCTCAAGGATCTAGAACTAGATGTACCATATGACCCAGCCATCCCACTACTGGGTATATACCCAAAGGATTATAAATTACTCTACTACAAAGACACATGCACACGTATGTTTATTGCGGCACTATTCACAATAGCAAAGACTTGGAATCAACCCAAATGTCCATCTGTGACAGACTGGATTAAGAAAATGTGGCACATATACACCATGGAATACTATGCAGCCATCAAAAAGGATGAGTTTGCATCCTTTGTAGGGACATGGATGCAGCTGGAAACCATCATTCTTAGCAAACTATCACAAGAAGAGAAAACCAAACACCGCATGTTCTCACTCATAGGTGGGAACTGAACAATGAGATCACTTGGACTCGGGAAGGGGAACATCACACACTGGGGCCTATCATGGGGAGGGGGGAGGAGGGAGGGATTGCACTGGGGAGTTATACATGATATAAACGTCATGCACATGTACCCTAGAACTTAAAGTATAATAAAAAAAATAAAAAAAAAAAAAAAAAAAAAAGGAGATGAACTAAAAAAAAAAAAAAAAACTATTAGGATGGTAACTTTTATGTTATGTATATTTTACTACAATAAAATAATTGAAAAAAAAAAAAAAAAGAAGACAGGTGATTTCTGTGTTTCCAACTGAGGTACTGGGTTCATCTCACTGGGGCTCATCAGACAGTGGGTGCAGCCTATGGAGTGTAAGCCAAAGCAGGGTGGGGCATCATCTCACCCAGGAAGCACAAGGGGTCAGGGAATTCCCTTTCCTAGCCTAGGGACACCATGACAGACTGTACCTGGAAAATTGGGATACTGCCACCCTAATACTGCACTTTTCCAACAGTCTTAGCCAACATCACACCAGGAGATTATATCCCACGCCTGGCTCAGAGGGTCCCACACCCATGGAGCCTCACTCACTGCTAGCACAGCAGTCTGAGATTGAATTGCAAGGCAGCAGTGAGACTAGGGGAGGGGTGTCTTCCATTGCTGAGGCTTGAGTAGGTAAACAAAGCAGCCAGGAAGCTCAAACTGTGGCTCAAACCACAGCTCAAGGAGGCCTGACTGCCTCTGTAGACTCCACCTCTAGGGACAGGACATAACTGAATAAAAGGCAGCAGAAACTTCTGCAGACTTAAACGTCCCTGTCTGACAGCTTTGAAGAGAGTAGTTCTCCCAATATGGAGTTTGAGATCTGAGAATGGACAGACTGCCTCCTCAAGTGGGTCCCTGACCCCCGAGTAGCCTAACTGGGAGACATCTCCCAGTAGGGGCCAACTGACACCTCATACAGCCAGGTGCCCCTCTGAGACAAAGCTTCCAGAGGAAGGATCAGGCAGCAACATTTACTGTTCTGCAATATTTGCTGTTCTGCAGCCTCCGCTGGTGATACCCAGGCAAACAGGGTCTGGATTGGACCTCCAGCAAACTCCAACAGACCTGCAACTGAGGGTCCTGCCTATTAGAAGGAAAACTAACAAACAGAAAGGACATCCACACCAAAATCCTATCTGTACATCACCATCATCAAAGACCAAAGGTAGATAAAACCACAAAGATGGGAAGAAACCAGAGCAGAAAAGCTGAAAATTCTAAAAATCATAGCTCTTCTTCTCCTCCAAAGGAACGCAGCTCCTCACCAGCAACAGAACAAAGCTGGATGGAGAATAACTTTGATGAGTTGAGAGAAGAAGGCTTCAGATGATCGGTAATAACAAACTTCTCTGAGCAAAGGAGGATGTTTGAGCCTATCACAAACAAGCTAAAAACCTTGAAAAAAGATTAGACCAATAGCTAACTAGAATAAACAGCATCAAGAAGACCTTAAATGACCTGATGGAGCTGAAAACCATGGCAGGAGAACTACGTGACAAATGCACAAGCTTCAGTAGCCGATTCAATCAACTAGAAGAAAGGGTATCAGTGATTGAAGATCAAATGAATGAAATGAAGCGAGAAGAGAAGTTTAGAGAAAAAAGAGTAAAAAGAAACAAAGCCTCCAAGAAATATGGGATTACGTGGGAAGACCAAACTTACATCTGATTGGTGTACCAGAAAGTGATAGGGAGAATGGAACCAAGTTGGAAAACATTCTTCAGGATATTACCCAGAACTTCTCCAACCTAGCAAGGCAGGCCAACATTCAAATTCAGGAAACACAGAGAATGCCACAAAGATACTCCTTGAGAAGAACAACTCAAAGACACATAATTGTCAGATTCACCAAAGTTGAAATGAAGGAAAAAATGTCAAGGGAAGCCAGAGAGAAAGGTCAGGCTACCCACAAAGGGAAGCCCATGAAACTAACAGCGAATCTCTTGGCAGAAACTCTACAAGTCAGAAAAGAGTGGGGGCCAATATTCAACATTCTTAAAGGAAAGAATTTTCAACCCAGAATTTCATATCCAGCCAAACTAAGTTTCATAAGTGAAGGAGAAATAAAATCCTTTACAGACAAGCAAATGCTTAGAGATTTTGTCACCACCAGGCCTGCCCTACAAGAGATCCTGAAGAAAGCACTAAACATGGAAAGGAACAACAGGTACCAGCCATTGCAAAAACATGTCATAATGTAAAGTCCATCGATGCTAGGAAGAAACTGCATCAACTAGCGAGCAAAATAACCAGTTAATATCATAATGACAGGATCAAGTTCACACATAACAATATTAACCTTAAATGTAAATGGACTAAATGGTCCAATTAAAAGACATAGACTGGCAAATTGGATAAAGAGTCAAGACCCATCCGTTTGCTGTATTCAGGAGACCCATCTCACATGCAGAGACACACATAGGCTCAAAATAAAGGGATGGAGGAAGATCTACCAAGTAAATGGAAGACAAAAAAAAGCAGGAGTTGCAATCCTAGTCTCTGATAAAACAGACTTTAAACCATCAAAGATCAAAAGAGACAAAGGTGGCCATTACATCATGGTAAAGGGATCAATTCATCAGGAAGAGCTAACTATCCTAAATATATATGCACCCAATACAGGAGCACCCAGATTCATAAAGCAAGTCCTTAGAGACTTACAAAGAGACTTAGATTCCCATACAATAATAATGGGAGACTTTAACACCCCACTGTCAACATTAGACAGATCAATGAGACAGAAAGTTAACAAGGGTATCCAGGAATTGAACCCAATTCTGCACCAATTGGACCTAATAGACATCTACAGAACTCTCCACCCCAAATCAACAGAATATACATTCTTCTCAGCACCACATCACACTTATTCCAAAATTGACCATATAGTTGGAAGTAAAGCACTCCTCAGCAAATGTACAAGAACAGAAATTATAACAAACTGTCTCTCAGACCACAGTGCAATCAAACTAGAACTCGAGACTAAAACTCAATCAAAACGGCTCAACTACATGGAAACTGAACAACCTGCTCCTGAATGACTACTGGGTACATAATGAAATGAAGGCAGAAATAAAGATGTTCTTTGAAACCAATGAGAACAAAGATACAACATACCAGAATCTCTGGGACACAGTTAAAGCTGTGTAGAGGGAAATTTATAGCACTAAATGCCCACAAAGGAAAGCAGGAAAGATCTAAAATTGACACCCTAACATCACAATTAAAAGAACTAGAGAAGCAAGAGCAAACACATTCAAAAGCTAGCAGAAGGCAAGAAATAACTAAGATCAGAGTAGAACTGAAGGAGACAGAGACAAAAAACCCTCCCCCTCCCCCCCCCCCCCCCCCCCAAAAATCAATGAATCCATGACCTGGTTTTTGAAAAGATCAACAAAATTGATAGACCACTAGCAAGACTAATAAAGAAGAAAAGAGAAGAATCAAATAGACACAATAAAAAATGATAGAGGGGATATCACCACTGACCCCAGAGAAATACAAACTACCATCAGAGAATACTATAAACACCTCTACGCAAATAAACTGGAAAACCTAGAAGAAATGGATAATTTCCTGGACACTTACACTCTCCCAAGACTAAACCAGGAAGAAGCTGAATCCCTGAATAGACCAATAGCAATAATCAATTGCCTACCATCCAAAAAAAGTCCAGGACCAGATGGATTCACAGCCGAATTCTACCAGAGGTACAAGAAGGAGTTGGTACTATTCCTTCTGAAACTATTCCAATCAATAGAAAAAGAGGGAATCCTCCCTAACTCATTTTATGAGGCCAACATCATCCTGATACCAAAGCCTGGCAGAGATACAACAAAAAAGGAGAATTTTAGACCAATATCCCTGATGAACATTGATGCGAAAATCCTCAATAAAATATTGGCAAACCGAATCCAGCAGCACATCAAAAAGCTTATCCACCATGATCAAGTGGGCTTCATCCCTGGGATGCAAGGCTGGTTCAACATATGCAAATCAATAAACGTAATCCAGCATATAAACAGAACCAAAGACAAAAACCACATGATATCTCAATAGATGCAGAAAAGGCCTTTGACAAAATTCAACAGCCCTTCATGCTAAAAAAAACTCTCAATAAATTCGGTATTGATGGGATGTATGTCTAAATAATAAGAGCTATTTATGACAAACCCACAGCCAACATCATACTGAATGGGCAAAAACAGGAAACATTCCCTTTGAAAACTGGCACAAGACAGGGATGCCCCCTCTCACCACTCCTATTCAACACAGTGTTGGAAGTTCTGGCTAGGGCAATCAGGCAAGAGAAAGAAATCAAGGGTATTCAGTTAGGAAAAGAAAAAGTCAAATTGTCCCTGTTTGCAGATGACATGATTGTATATTTAGAAAAACCCATCGTCTCAGCCCAAAATCTCCTTAAGCTGATAAGCAACTTCAGCAAAGTCTCAGGATAGAAAATCAATCTGCAAAAATCACAAGCATTCTTATATACCAGTAACAGAGAGCCAAATCATGAATGAACTCCCATTCACAATAGCTTCAAAGAGAATAAAATACCTAGGAATCCAATTTACAAGGGATATTAAGGACCTCTTCAAGGAGAACTACAAACCACTGCTCAGTGAAATAAAAGAGGACACAAACAAATGGAAGAACATACCATGCTCATGGATAGAAAGAATCAATATCGTGAAAATGGCCATACTGCCCAAGGTAATTTACAGATTCAGTGCCATCCCCATTAAGCTACCAATGAGTTTCTTCACAGAATTGGAAAAAACTGCTTTAAAGTTCATATGGAACCAAAAAAGACCCCACATTGCCAAGAAAATCCTAAGCCAAAAGAATGAAGCTGGAGGCATCATGCTACCTGACTTCAAACTATACTACAAGGCTACAGTAACCAAAACAGCATGGTACTGGTACCAAAACAGAGATATAGACCAATGGAACAGAACAGAGCCCTCAGAAATAATACCACACATCTACAACCATCTGATCTTTGACAAACCTGACAAAAACGAGAAATGGGGAAAGGATTCCCTATTTAATAAATGGTGCTGGGAAAATTGGCTAGCCATAAGTAGAAAGCTGAAACTGGATCCTTTCCTTACTCCCTATATGAAAATTAATTCAAGATGGATTAAAGACTTAAATGTTAGACCTAAAACCATAAAAACCCTAGAAGAAAACCTAGGTAATACCATTCAGGACGTAGGCATGGGAGAGGACTTCATGTCTAAAACATGAAAAGCAACAGCAACAAAAGCCAAAATTGACAAATGGGATCTAATTAAACTAAAGAGCTTCTTTACAGCAAAAGAAACTACCAGAGTGAACAGGTAACCTACAGAATGGGAGAAAATTTTTGCAATCTACTCATCTGACAAAGGGCTAATATCCAGAACCTATAAAGAACTCAATCAAATTTACAAGAAAAAAGCAAACAACCCCATCAAAAAGTGGGCAAAGGATATGAACAGACACTTCTCAAAAGAAGACATTCATATAGCCAACAGACACATGAAAAAATGCTCATTACTCGCCATCAGAGAAATGCAAATCAAAACCAAAATGAGATACCATCTCACACCAGTTAGAATGGCAATCATTAAAAAATCAAGAAACAACAGGTGCTGGAGAGGATGTAGAGAAATAGGAACACTTTTACACTGTTGGTGGCAGTGTAAACTAGTTCAATCACTGTGGAAAACAGTGTGGCGATTCCTCAAGGATCTAGAACTAGAAATACCATTTGACCCAGCCATCCCATTACTGGGGATATACCCAAAGGATTATAAGTCATGCTGCTATAAAGACACATGCATGCATATGTTTATTGCAGCACTATTCACAATAGCAATGACTTGGAATCAACCCAAATGTCCATCAGTGACAGACTGGATTAAGAAACTGTGGCACATATACACCATGGAATACTATGCAGCCATAAAAAAGGATGAGTCGCGTCCTTTGTAGGGACATGGATGCAGTTGGAAACCATCATTCTCAGCAAATTATTGCAAGAACAGAAAACCAAATACTGCATGTTCTCACTCACAGGTGGAAATTGAACAATGAGATCACTTCAACACAGGAAGGGGAACATCACACACCGGGTCCTATTATGGGGAGGGGAAGGAGGGATAGCATTAGGAGATATACCTAATGTAAATGATGAGTTAATGGGTGCAGTACACCAACATGATACATGTATACATATGTAACAAACCTGTATGTTGTGCACATGTACCCTAGAACTTAAAGTATAATAATAAAAAAAAAAATTTGGCACACACACTCCATGGAATACTATGCAGCCATAAAAAACGATGAGTTCATGTCCTTTGTAGGGACACAGATGAAGCTGGAGAACATCATTCTGAGCAAACTGTCACATGAACAGAAAACCAAACACCACATATTCTCATTCATAGGTGGGAATTGAATAATGTGAACACTTGGACACAGGGTGGGGAACATCACACACTGGGGCCTGTCATGGGGTTGGGGGTTGGGGGTAGGGGGAGGGATAGCATTAGGAGATATACGTAATGTAAATGATGAGTTAATGGGTGCAGCTCACCAACATGGCGCATGTATACACATGTAACAAACCTTCACGTTGTGTACATGTACCCTAGAACTTAAAGTATAATTAGAAATAAATAAAAATTTAAAAAGATATTCTCTTATGGCATCAAGTACATTCACATGCTCATACAACCACCACCATCCAACTCCAAAACCGTTTTCATCTTGCAAAACTGAAATTCCATACCCATTAAACACTAACTCCCCATTCTCCCTCCTCCTTCATCCCTGGAAACCACCATTCTTTCTCTGAACTTGGCTACTCTAGGTACCTTATGAATGGAATCAGTCTCCAGCCTTCCGTGATCTTTCCAGCTTCATAACTGCCTTCTGACATAGATGAAGCAGGAAATGTTACTCCCTTAGGGAGACGAGGGGAGGGTGGGTTATGGGGGAAGTTATTTGCCCTGGGTCTCACTCCTAGTGAGTATATAGCACACTCAATAGCTTCAGGAAGCCCAGAGACCTTCCTGGGTCTGCTGCTGTATTAGGTCATTCTTACATTGCTGTAAAGACATCTGATACTGGGTAATCGATAAGAAAAGGGTTAAGGTGGCTTACAGTTCTGCAGGCTGTACAGGAAACATAATAGCCTCTGCTTCTACAGAGGCCTCAGGAAGCTTCCAATTATGGCAGAAGGCAAAGAGGGTAGTAGGCATCTTACACGGCAGGAGCAGGAGCAAGGGAAGGTGCTACATACTTTTAAACAACCAGACCTCAAGAACTCACCATCACAAGAACATCACCAAGGGGAAATCCACCCCCATAATTGAATCACTTCCCATCAGGCTCCACCTCCAACATGGGATTACAATCGAACATGAGATTTGGGAGGGTCACAGATGCAAACCATATCAGCTGTGGAACATTCTGTCCCACCTAACCTCAATCCTCTTTTCCTCAGTAGTGTGTTGAAAAGAGGGCTTGGGCTGAAAATGAAAGGAATAGGATTGAAGGGTGCACATAGGTGGTGGAGGGGACCATCTCTGAGATTAAGATCCAGACAGGGGAATGAAAGATTAAAGCTTTGAAATATCCCTAGCACCGGCCTTGGGACCTATAATAAAAAGATGCTTGGTATTTGCATGAATAAACTGGACTATTCCTAATTTCAACTATTGATAAGAATGAGTTTGCTAAGGCAAGAAGGGGAATCTGTTACAGTAAGTTGTATAATAGAAATCTGGTGGCTGATATGGTTTGGATTTGTGTCTCCACCCAAATCTGTCGAACTGGAGGAGGGGCCTGGTGGGAGGTGACTGGATCATGGGGGCGAATTTCCTTCTTGCTATTCTCATGATAGTGAGTTCTCATGAGATGTGATGGTTTAAAGTATGTGGCACTTCTCAATTCACACATTCTTTCTCCTGCTTTACCATAGTAAGACATGCTTGCTTCACCTTCCACCATGACAAAGTTTCCTGAGGCCTCCCAGTCATGCCTATTAAACCTGCAGAACTGTGAGTCAATTAAACCACTTTTCTTTATAAATTACCCAGTCTCAGGTAGTTCTTTATAACAGCATGAGAACAGACTAATATAGTGGCTTTAGTAAAGATATTCAGTGCAAGTTTAGAAGGCATTCTTGGCCCTGAGCACACAGGATTGCAAGTGCATGTACAAAATAGGTGTTCAGGTTAACCTTGTCATGCCTTGTGACTGTTTCATGTTTACCTTTTTAAATAGAACCTCTGAAATTTACCTCAGAGGCAGTGTCACTTGGGGGATTTCATCCTGTGCTCTGATCAAGATACTGGACATTAATTGCCAGTCACATGCTTATCTTTAAAGATGGGAATATTTGATTTCCTACCCCTTTCCTTTAAAAGGCTTATTTTACTAACCAAAATGCTTTTCTATCAGACCAGAGATTAGTAATTTTTCTGTAAGGGTTAGATGTTAAATATTTTAGGCTTTGGGAGCCATATAATCCTTACTGCAAGGACTCATTTCTGCTATTTTATTAGGAAAGCAGCCACAGACAATATGTAAATTGACAAGCATGGCTGGGTTCTAATAAAACTTTATAGAGGCCGGGTACAGTGGCTCACGTCTGCAATCCCGGCATTTTGGGAGGCTGAGGCAGGCTGATCACTTGAGCTCAGGAGTTCAAGACCAGCCTGGGCAACATGGTGAAACCCCACTTCCACAAAAAACATTAGCTGGTTGTGGTGGCACGTACCTGTGGGTCCCAGCTACTTTCAGGGGCTGAGGTGGGAGGATCGCTTGAGCCCAGGAGGTCAAGGCTGCAGTGAGCCAAGATTGAGCCCCTGCACTCCAGCCTGGGTGACAAACAGACTGTCTCAAAACAAAAACACAAAACCTCTGAAACCCAACTTTATAGAAACTGGTGGCAGGCCAGATCTGGCCCATGAGCTATAGTTGCTGACTCTTGCCGCAGATCATAAACTGTTTTATATTGGTCTGTGGATCCCCAAGGTTTAAAATCAAGCAGGGATTCCAATCTTTGGAATCATGAAACATATTCTACTTTTGTTTACTAGTTGCCTGGAAAACTGCTTGATATGAATGACTAAGATCTGCTGTTAGTCCCCAGATCTGTCCTTTACTTCTTTGGAGAAGCTGGGACTGAAGTAGAGACCTGATACATTGGCCTGCCCTCCTTTTCTGACTTCCAGGGGAGCTCTGCTACTGGAAGACCCAGCAGGATGTCAGATGTAGGAGAGAGAGAGGTCAGGGTATTTAGCCCTAGCCTTCTCTTGCTGGCCAGGCCACTGGTTGGCCAGTAGCTGCTCCTCCACTGTCAGGCAGCCCTTTCCATATGGCTCTTTCCTCTGTGTTCAGAGAACTGCACCATACTCCTGTCCCCTTTAGAAGCAGGGATGCAAACAGTTTGCCAGCCCCAGGACAGTTCTCTGCTTCCTTTTAGTGTCCCTGCTTACTCCTTTTCCACACCTTTGAGTTTAATGAAGGGATTTCATTTGAATATTCCATCTGTTTTCTGCTGGGATGCTGAATGCTAGGAATTAAACAGAAAACCCAGGCCATGCATTAAAGAGTTCATACACCTGACTCATAGGTGGGAATGAAAGAGCTGATGCATCTCAGACTCTAAGATTCTCTCCAGTGGTCCCTGTTTCCTGGTACTTGGGTCCCTTGTCAACCTTCTTTCTCCCCCTTTGAGTACAAGTAGGACCTGTGACTTGCTCCTAGCTGGGAGTGGCAAAAGGGATAAGATGTCACTTCTATGGTTCTAACAACTATCTTGCTAGCAAACTCCTCCCCTTGCTGTCTTTGATGAAGCAAGTTGCCATGTTGAGGGGGCCCACATGGCAAAGAACTAAGGGCAGCCTTCAGCCAACAGCAAGAAGCTAAGGTCCTCAATCCCACAACCTGCAAAAAATCAACACTTGCCAGTGATCACAGGGGCTTGGAAGTAGGTCCTTCCAGGGAACTTCTGGCTGACACCTTCATCGCAAGCCTCATGAGACCCTGGTTCAAGAGGATTCAGCCGAGTGATATGCTGACCTGACTTGCAGAAACAGAAAATGAATGTGCTGTTTTCAACTGAGTTTGTGGCCATCCATTAAGAAGTAATAGGCAACTATATGGCACAGTAATTGCCTCTCTTTCACAGATGAGGAAAATAGGGTTTGGAGACATGGGCTAAGTTGCCCAAGAGACACAACTAGGAACATGCAGAGCATGAGCCGGGGGTAACAGGCCCTGGAGCTTACTGTCTCTCTCCTGTGTTTGCAGATTTCTACCAAGCAGATGCCCTCTTGGGTCTCACTGTCCTTGGTGAATGACTTGCCTCTGAGCTTCTTCCTGCTCTACCCAGTACCTCGGGTTTGTAAGACAGCATTCAGCTGTCAGCACTGGCATTTGTCAAAGGAAGTGGCTGCTCTTGGGCCCTGCCACCCTTCCTAAAGTGGACACTGCTTTTGAAAAGTGCTAATGTACAAGCTTGTCAAGCCCAGCCTTGGGGGAGGGGAGGGCTGCAGCAGGGTTCTGGTGCTGGGGGGACCAATAAGAGGCGGCACTGCTGCAGGAGGCTGGGAATCTTTCCCTTGCTCACTTTTTTTTCCAAAGTACTCATGGGCTGGGAGCTGGGTGAGAGCTGGGTTAGGGAGAACAGAAACCACTTCTTCAGATCTTTCTATTCTTAAGACCCATAGCCAAATCAGTGAGTTTCTGGGTGGGAGAAGGGAGAGACCCCTCTCTCTCTAGTGGAGACCAGTGCTAAAGGAATGAAAGTGCACAGTTCAAAGTAATCATCTGCTAGATGATTACTTTATGTTACAGGGTAGGGGAAGAATGGGATTTCATTCCATCTACTAGAAGAATTAGAACCAGAATTTGAGAAGCATGCCCCTTTTGAAAGCAAGCACATAAGCAGTTGGCTGCTTGGTTAAGTGTCAGGATGTTCCCAGGTCTTGTTTTGTATTATTGTTCATTTCCATTTATTACAGAGATAGGCAATTCCAGATTAAAAACATACATAAGTAGCCCCTAATCAACAAACGGGCAGTGGTTTTGTTGCCTAGAAACTGGAGGTACAATGGTGAACAAAACACCACACCCTGCTTGAGTGAATAAATGGCTACAGTGAAAAGACAGTCCTTGCATTATTGAACTTACATCCTGGTGAGGGGAAAAATAAAATGATTACTGCATAACAAATACCCCAAAACTTGGTAACTTGAGATAACAATGATTGCTCATTTCTCATATTGCAGTTTGGGTATTTGGGCAGGGCTCAGCTGTGTGGTTCTTCTACCTTATGTCACCTGGAGTTAATGCATGCTTACATTTAGCTGGTGATCTAGATGGAACACTACGGTGGCCTCTCACCCCCCAGGGTCTCTCTGCATGTGGCCTCTCATCACTGAGCGGTTCAGCCTGGACTTCCTTACAGCATAGCATCTGGGCTGAAGGGAAAGATGCAGCTGCAAACCTTAAGAGCTCAAGTCCTAAGACATCACTTCCACTATAATCTATTGGCTAAAGCAAATTCCAGGGCCAGTCCAGACTCAGGAGTAGGAGAAAATATTAATAATGCCTCTTGCTATGAAAAGTGGCAAGTGCATACAGGGAGGAGTGGAATTGCTGGTAGCCATTTTTGGAAACTATTAACATATAATTGCTGACATGAATATTAAGCCTAGTGAAGGGAAAGCCTAGAAGGTGAGTGAGCAATGCTGTTCAGTTGAGGTATAGGTATAGCTCTGAAGTTTTGGCAGAAATTGATATTTTGAAATGACATGTTATGATTATTCAAGTATTAAATAACATAAGTATTATCCCCATTTTACACATGAAGAAATGGAGAGGGAAGCAAATGATCTAAGATGACACAGCTAAGTTGGTAGTGGAGCTGGGGTTTGGAACCAGGACATGACTTCACAGGTCTCTTGTAATATTATCCCAGATGAAAATCTGACTCAGTTGAGGTCTTCCTTTCTTCACCAATTGACTGAAGTAGCTAAAGGGACAGACTTGTCACTATCTGTATGCGATCCCTGAACTTCTGATTTATAGGCAAGTTTTATTCTGATCAGATGACAGAATGAGTGAATATCCAGATTCAAAACATCCTTTAGGTCCTAGAGAAGAGCTCCACAAGGGATAGATGAGTTAAGCCTCATATGTCCATCTCCATGGGTGAAAATTATCTGATGTCGGCCCTATTTGCAATAACAAGAAAATGATAATTATAGTTTAAAAATAGCCACTATACCTTGAACACGTTGTCAAGATGACATGAGACTCCTGGGTCAGAGACAAAAGATTTTTGTATTTTTTACTTAAAGCACAGCAAGTAGAATGAACATCATGAGTGTGAGGGTTCCCCCTTGCTGTCCAAGTTTTCCCATTCACCTGGGCACAGAGCAATCCAGGTGAATGCTACACATGTGGTAGGTTCACACCCCAGCTGAGATACCTTGAGCCTAGGGAACCCGACAAAGAACTGCAAGTAGACCTGTCTGACCTTTGCCAGAGAAGCAACATTGTCTTTATTACACAGGACAACAAATGAATCTTCCCTCTGCTCTGAGGCAGCAGAGGGGGGTGGTGAGACACTATCTACCAAGGCAGTTGATTATATAAACATTCTTGAAGAGGTAGTCCAGAACAAAAAGGTCAGTGCTTCTCAGAAGACATGCAGGAACGTAAGTCGCCTATGGAGAATAGTCTCCGAACACTATGTCCCAGGCACTATTCTATGGACTTCAAGTGTTTAATTTAATCTTCACAGCAGTCCAATGAGTTAGGTACTGTTATCCCACTTTCTAGTTGAGCAAACTGACCTTGGGAGGGTCCCTTAACCTCTCGTCTTCCTAGCTAGTAAGTGCCAGACCAGGTTGGTATCCTCTACATTTGGTTCTCACAGCAATGTTTTTCAGCACTGCATCACATGGTGGATAATGTAGCATCTGTTATTGATAGTCAACCTGCTAATTATGTCATCTCAAAATTTTACAACAACCTTTTGAGGTGGCCATTAGGCTCCTTTTACAGAAGTTTTGGGTTATGGAGCAACTTATACGAGGTCACAACAGCCAAGCTGGGATTTGAACCCAGGGCTGACTCAAGCCTTTTCTACCAAATGATGTTCTATTTTCCTTATCCCTGGCAAATCTACTGTAATAGAACTAGCAGGTGATAGAGTATTATTTGTCTTTTCTATTAAATACAAAAATAAGGTGGTGATGTCACAAGGAAGTACAAATCCACTTGTGTAATATTGTGTCTCCAGCTAGCCTGCATATTTCCTGAAAGCAAAATCACATCTTGCATCTTGGCCATGTACAGATTACTATCACTGAATCACAGCAGCCACTAAAAGATATAGAACTTGGGGGCATCCCATTTGATTAAGGCAACTCATATACATGTATAGATTTCTGAATGTATGGGAAAAAGCAAGGAGGTTAACTCCAGTTTGGCTATTTCCATTATTTCCATTTTCTAAGGGCATTCAGGAGTATATATCCTCTGTGCTTGAATTTATCCTCTCGGCTGGAGCCTGCCTAGGAAAGGCTCATGCATCCTTCTTAGAAAAGAGGCACTAACACTTCTAATTAAGGTGGGGTGAGCCTTCACTGGTGGTTAAAGTTTCTACCAGTCTCTAACCTATTGAAGGAGAATATTTTGCTTTCTTTTCCTCCCAGATCTCGGGGATGGGCTGTGGAAATGGAGAACCTTAACCACTGCATAGAATGGACTTTGGGCAAGTTGCTGAGCTCTAAGTTACATAGCTCAGAAGTGGCAGAGCCAGGATCCAACATCTGTTTTGCCATACATCAAATGGGGACAATAGAAGTAACTGACATTAACCTAGGGCTGAGATAATGCATGTCTGCTCCTTGGTGGTTACAGTTACAGTCACAGGAAGTTTTAAAGGCACTGTATCCAAGAGTTTGGCTTCCTCCTCCCAGGTCTCTTGGGGTGGCCCTGTCCTCCCTCTCATTTCCTTGGCACAGCAGGGTCCACCCTCTATTCATCCATACACAGGAGCCAGGTTGCTGGAAAACATACCCCCAGCCAACTGCTTTCTCCAATCTTGGGGGAGGTGGGAAATGTACTCACCTAGAAGTGATGATAGTATTCTCCTGCAGGTTCCCATGAAAAGCAGCATCCCAGTGAAGTCAAAACCCCAGAACCATCTTCTTCATCTGTGTTGCTGCTGAGAGATCAGAAGTCTACCCCTGGAGATAGAATTCTTGTCTGCTGCTGGGACGGAGTGAAGTGCTAACATTCCACTAGAAAGTGGGTTCCTCCCAGGGAGGGACAGAATTTCATTCTTGCTGCTTATACACAGTAGGTGCTCACAAGGCACTTGTGAACAGCCAGCTCTGCAGAACAAGTCTCCATCATCTCATTGCAGGCTGCTCACCTGCTGGGATTGACGTCCTGGGGCCTTCGTCTCTGGCCACCCTAGACTTTGGTTTTAGGAGGAAGGGAGCTCCTGAGGCTCCCTTCTTCCTGACGGCTGGCCCTGCAGTCTGTCACTGACGGGATGGCCAACCCCAGAGCCGGGTGACCTTTCAAAGACACCAGGATTTGTTTAATTTTCAGAATTCACCTCTCTTCATCCTTTTTATCAGAGGCAGCTAGGCCCCAGCTGGAAAGGCTGTTTGGCATTTTTCCCTGAATTTTGAAACAGATGGGCTGGGGCCTTCTCAAGTGGAGTCTTGTCTTTTCAACTGAGAGAACTAGAAAGACAGACAGTGATAGAATGGGGTGGGGATGGAGTAGAGTTACTAAGAGAACCAAACATACATTGAGTTATTTTAACACCTGACTCATTTTCATGAAAACGTTCTTTCATTACTGCACCTTCTGTCTCCAAGGTTTTCTACATACACAATTGCAGCTTTTGTTTACAAAGTCATTACCACATGCCAAGCACTTCACATGTCTCGCTTCATGTAACCATCACAGCAGCACCTTGAGGTCCTGTTATCTCCATTTTACGGGTAAGTAAGGTTAGTCTTTGCCCAAAGCCATACACTGTGTTGAGGGGCCAGAGTTTAAACACAGCTGTGTACTCAGTCTGTACATGAAGCAATACTATGTGCAAACCTCACCTGATCCTCACAATAACCCTGGAAAAGAAATGTATCCTCCCATCTGATAGAGTCGGAGTATTTCACTTCAGCTTTCAAGTCACCCAGCAAATGTTGAATGCAGGAGGAACAACAATGATAGCAGCGGAGACTAAACAGTACCTGGAACATGGAGTAAAAACCCTTTAACATCTGGGAATCTATTTAATCCCATCAGTTCCGTGAAATAGGTACTATTATCACCATTTTACAGGAGAAAAAAAGATAAGGCTCAGGGATGTGAAGTATGTCCAAGATCAAGTGCTGGTGAGTGGTGGAAACAGATTTAAGTGACGGCCATCTGACCCCACAGCCTACATTCTTGACTGCTGTATTACCTCCCTTCCTATGCATACAGACCATGGTTGGCTGGACCAACACAGAGGTCTTTCTCTAGTGGGGTCTTCTAGGGCTTAAACAATTCTGGATGTTCAACTGCAGATGCTATGGAACTACGTTTTGGTGCTTACCTTTCTTCCTTTTCCCTTCTGCCCTGACCAATCTAGATACCTGCTAAATTCCCCTAGAAACTGTAAGGATAATTTGAGGCTTGTACAAATGGTTTCAATTGGAAAACGTCTTTGGAATAAGTGAATAACTTATTGCTACCTAAGCTAGGAAGAGAAGAGATTTTTCTCAAAGGGAAGCTTTAACAAGGTACCTGTGCTTGGGAATGATGGGCACAGACTCATCTGCTTTTCTGATGGAGAGGAATATGTCAAGAGAAGCCTGAGGTCTTGTCACATAGGCCCACTCATGAGGTGGGGGATGGTGTAAGGTCCTGTTCAGTGGGAAGATAGGAGAATGAAGTTCTCAGCAAGAAGCCGCCAAGGGACTTAACTTGGGAGGACAGATGAGCAAAAGTTTCTTCTTTTGGAGTCTGGTTACTTTAGCTCCGAGATGTCCAGACTTCTTATATATGACCTAGAGGGTCATATGAACTTAAAAACACAAAAGAGTAAGACAGATTGATATATTTCATCTTAGCTGATTTTAGGTTTCCAACTTGACTTTATAATTGCTCCATTTGTTTTCTTCATTTCATACCATGATTATGCCATTTACCATCTTAGGTTGTGCCTTATATACGTTTTATCTTATTCTTTTGTGATTTTTAGTTTCAGAGGCCTCATTGAATAAAATTGAAGGTGGAAAAAGGAAAAACACTTAGTGAGCATATACCATGTGCTAGGCACTATGCTAGGTGCCTGGGATACAACCCTGCAGAAGGTAGACCCCATTCATACCTTTTGCCTCTCCCATTTGCCTTGGGAAGGTTGTCAGTTACATGTCAATTACCACGGTAAGCAGCTCTAGCAAGGGAGTGTGGGTTTTCCAGGAGTACATATAGAAGGGTCTCAACCTAGTCGAGGGAGTTGTTTTACGCTAATTCTGTTATTTTAACCTTCTCTAGTTTTATCCATCCCTTTAATTGGCTTTATTTTATCGTTTGTTTGGAATATTGTCCATTTGGAATTTTATTCCTGCTTGATGAACTGGCAGGCAGGAAATGTGGATGTGAGGGTGGCTGCCACAGGGATATTCCTCACTCTAATCATGTGTTCCTTCCAGCAAACCTCAGTAACCCCCTGCAACACATACACTCCCTTCAAAATGTGGCTGTGGATCCAAGTTAGAATAAAACTCCCTCAACATTTATAGCTTAACTGCTGGGACTAGGTTTTCCAAACATATCCTTTTTTTAGAGGAGGGGGTGACATCTTGGTGGTGGTGGTGGGGGCAACGTGTTGGTGGTGGCGGTTGGGGGGGCAACGTGGTGGTGGTGGTGGTGTGTGGGGGGCAACGTGGTGGTGGAATGCTACATATTCCAAATGCCCTAATAAAAGCATCTGACTAAATGCTTACCATGTGCCATGATCTGATCTTCACCATGACTCCAACAGTAAGGTGCTATTATTCCCATTTTCAGAAGGAAGAAACTGAGGCCCAGCAAAGTTGAGAAACCTATCTAAAAGACTAGCTATTAATGGAGTTGGCACTTGACTCATGCAGTCTAATTTTAAAGTACAAGCAATTACTTCCGGCCCCTGCATTACTTTCCCAGATCCCTAAGCATGAGGCCAGCCTTGTAATGGTCTACAGTTATAGAAGTCAAAAAGTCATACCACCATACTTTGAGAATTGAGTCAACTCCTATAGGAAGAGTTATTCTTCGCCTGGGGGAGATGTCCTTGTGCTATACACTCTAGGGGATACAGCTGAGGAACTGAACATTGAAGGTAACAACTTACTGAGAACAAGGTGGAAAATAAGGTCTGAATCTGCCCCCTCCCAGTGTGACTTGGGTGAGCCTCAGCTTGTTTATCCATTAAATGGGGGGTCCTACCACCTCCCCCTCAAAGACACAGTTTGAGGATCAAATGAACAGAAAGAGAGAGGTACAGGGGTGTGACTAGACGTGGGAATTACTTTCAGGTAGACAACTATTATCAGAGGTGTTGGTCAGCATTCTCATGTACCGCTGGAGTGTCTAGCCTGCTTTGGAAATCAGGTTGACATCATTTGACAAAAATCAATGTAAAAACCTCTGTGTTGTGTGGCACAGTATTTCCACCCCAAGCCCCAGGAGACAAGTCCAAGGATGCCCATAGCAGCATTGCTCATGGTAGCTCTCAAACAGAAAACAAATTTCCAAAGTAGAAGAGATAAGTTGTGGCTTATTCATATAATACTGTAAAGACCTAATTAGAAGAATCAAACCATATAGTGTGGTAGATTCTGGATAGTAGGGAAGGGCTGTAAGGTAACCACACTTTAAAGGTTAGCCTAACAAGAGTATGGTGACCAAGATGGATAGTGATTGGCTTTAATGCGACCCCCAGAGCAAATGCCAGAGAAAAGGCAAGTAGGCAAGACAAAAAAACCTTTATTTACAAACCAAATGTGAGGGAGGGGCGAGGTTCACCAGCCTCCGGCGGTGGAGGCCGACAAAGTCATTCCGGCGTTCTCGGGGGAGGTTCCCAGGTCCGCACAGGAGCAGGGGCCAAGGAAGCTCGCTCCGGCGCTCTCAGGCGAGGTTCCTGGGTCCCACGCAGGAGGAGGGGCCAAGGAAGCTCGCTCCAGCGCTCTCGGAGGAGGTTCCCGGGTCCCGGGTACCAGGAGGGGCCCAGGAAGGGGCCCAGGAAGGGGCCCAGGAAGTTCGCTCCGGCGTTCTCGGACAAGGTTCCGGGGTCCCGAGCAGAGGAGGAGGGACCGAGGAAGTTCGCGCCGCGCGCCCGCCAGGAGCAGCTTTTATGTCCTGGGCCCAGGAGTGGGCGGGCAGTGGGCGGGACATAGGTGGGTCAGGGGCGGGGAGGTAGGCGTGGCTAGGCGGGTTCCGGTTTCTTTCCGTCGGAGGTCAGGTTGCGCCTGCGCAGTCGACCCATGTCTTTCCCGGCGCGGGAAAGTTGACAGTGAAGAACCCGGAACTGCGCCATCTTGCCTCCATTTGTCCAAACAGATAGGGAGTCCTTGGCCTCTGGCTTCATACCAGGGAGGTAATAGACCAGACCTTTTATATAGAATTAAGGTGTCAAGCATTGAGAGGTCATTCACAGAAAAAATCAATACCAGGGGCCTGACATTGACAATGTTCCCAATAAGCAGTAGCTGAGTGCAGCATCTCTCCCTGGATACCACCAACCACATAGTTTTCACTCCAACCTGGGTAGCCCATATTAAATTGAATAAGGAAAAAATAAAAGGAAGTGTTTATGGAACTGGAAAAAAGTGTTTAAGAAGTAGTTGGAGAGTACAATAAGACAAAACATGCTTGTATTTTAATGAATCTGGGAAAAGTAAATTGAAAACCTTCTGGAAAGGATTCATATTCTAGATGCCATTAAGAATGTTCATGATTCACGAGAGGAGGTCAAAATATCAACATGGTCAGAGTTTGGAAGATGATTCCATCCCAAATGGATGACTTCAAGAGGTTCAAAATTTTAGAGGAGGAAGGAACTGCCGATGTAAAAAATAGCAAGAGAACTACAAGTGGAGCCTGAAGATGTGACTGAATTGCTACATCTCATGATAAAACTTTCACAAATGATAAATTGCTTGTGGACAAGCACAGAAATTGCTTTCTTAAGATGGAACTTGCTTCTGGTGAAGATGCTGTAAACATTATTGAAATGACAACAAAGGATTTAGATTATTACATAAAGTTAGTCAATAAAGCAGTGGCAAGGTTTGAGATGACTGACTCCAATTTTGTTTTTAAACTTTCTTAGGCTTTTAAAAAAGATTTTTAAATTATGGTTGTACATATTTGGAAGCATTTGTGGTATTGAGACTACGCAACATGTAATGATCAAATCAAGATTATTGGTATATCCACTACCTGAAACGTTTATCTTTTGTTCTGGGAACATTACAATGATCTTCTTCTAGTTATTTTGAAATATAAAATAAGTTATCGTTAACTATAGAAAAAGAAATTGAATAAGGAGAAACTTAGACGTTGTACCAGCTCTGATGGCAGAGACCTCCCACCCTTGGTCACTCTTAGTTCTGCTCCCTGGAGACATGTGGGAAGCTTGAAGGAGTTTCCAAGATGGCAGTCTTCATCTATGATGAGCTTTTACCTCCTCTCATCTCCCCTTGCTTTATCCTGAAATGGGAAGGCAATACAGTGTGATGGTAATAGTACTTCATCTGGAGTCAAGTGGCTCAAGTTTCACATATAACCTATGTTAGTTGTGTCATTTTGGGCAAGTTATTTAGCCTTACAGTGCAGTTACTTCTGTCTCCCCTTCTAGATGAGAAACCTTCAGAGAAGCTGTCATGGAGATTAAAGGTAGGGTATCTCTTTGGCACAACGCCTGGCATGCAGCAAGGGTAAGAGTTTTTACTACAATGGCTCAAGTTATGCTACACATTAGAATTACCTGAGCAGCTTTAAAAAGCCACCCTGATGCCCTGGTCACATCTCATACAAAATCAGTGTCTGGGATTGGAAGCCAAGCATCAATACTTTAAAAAAATTCTGGTGTGTAGGATTTGGAAGACACTGATCATAATTTTCCCAAAGCAGATTTTAGGTGCTTTGAGTTTTCCTTATTTGGGGCACTCAGCCACCTGCCTGCAGACTCCTATTCCTTTAGTAGCTGTGGCTTCAAATATTTCCTGTGTAGGTGTGAAAGATGGACTCAGCTGCTCTGAGACTGAACTCAGCTGTTCAGTCTTCTTTGCTGCTTGGCAAATAATAAAAAAACACCGCCAGCCTTTCCTGCTGCAGTCAATGGTACCACCAAATGCTTAAACTTGGGAGGCTACCTTAACTTTTCCATCTACTATATTCAGTCAAGTTCCTTCTATAATCCTTCATTGCTATCTGTCAAGGAGAGTGAGAGAAGCACCTGTACTCATCCAAAGCCACAGTGATCAACCATCATCCCCCATCTAGGCAACTTCATTAATCTACTTGCCTTCCTGGCCTTCGTTCCCAGGTACCAGTCAGCCACATGGGTCTTTTAAATGCACAGTTCCTCTGCCTTAGGTCCTCAAGGGCTTCCCATTGCCATCTGGATAAAGACCAAATTGCCAATCCTTTCCTATAAGACTATGGTGCCAGCTTCTCTAGACTCATTCTTATCCCTTGAATTTCCAGCCTCTAAAGGGAGTTGCTTTTAATTCCTTGAATGCTTCAGCCTCAGGACCTGGTTGTTCTGGCCACTGTTATCCCTAAACAGCCTTCTCTGATGGCTTTAGTTGTCACCCCATTGCTGCTGTCAAGTGCTTTCAGTGTTAACTCATTTAATACTATGAGGCTAAACTTTATTACCCTAATTTTATATATGAGGAAACTGGACAGACAGGTTGAGCTGCTTTTATTAAGCTAAGGGCACAGCACCAGGTAACTGGAGCTATAACTTGACCTTGAGGAGTCTGGTCCCAGAGCCTGAGGTCTTGGCACAACCTTGCGCTGATGGATATAGAATGTCACAAGTTTGTTGCCCCTAAGTCACAAATGATTTTACCCCTAGGTTCCTAGAGTATTGCATGCAGTAGACAATGGTTTCTGAATAATTTCCCAATGGGACAGAAAACCACCTCTCGCTATTCCCACATTAGCTCAAATACCACCTCTTATTCCTACATTGGCTCAAAAACCACTTCTCCCCATTCCTATGTTGGCTCAGAAACAAAACCAGGTGGAAGCAGAGGTGGCCTAAGCTCTCGGTCAGGGGTCCCCAACCCCTGGGCCACAGCCCAATACCAGTCGGTGGCCTGTTAGGAGCTGGGCCACACAGCAGGAGGTGAGTGGGCGAGCAAAACTTCATCTGTATTTATAGCTGCTCCCCTTGGCTGGCGTTACTGCCTGAGCTCCACACCTCCTGTCAGATCAGCAGTGGCATTAGATTCTCATAGAAGTGCAAACCCTATTGTGAACTGCCCACCTGAGGGATCCAGAGTGCATGCTCCTTATGAGAATTTAATACCTGATGATCTGGTCACTGTCTCCCATCACCCACAGATGGGACCGTCTAGTTGACGGGAAACAAGCTCAGGGCTCCCACTGATTCCACATTATGGTGGTTTGTATAATTATTTCATTATATATTACAATATAATAACAGAAACGAAGAGTACCATAAGTGTAATGCACTTGAATCATCCCAAAACCGTCACCCCCAGAGTCTGGAAAATGTGTCTTCTACAACATTGGTCCCTGGTACCAAAAATGTTGGTGACTGCTGCTCTAGGTGACACTGGCGTGTGCCAGTAGAAACACACCCACACACGTGCCCACACGTGTCCATACAGCATCCCCTCACTGAGGCCAGGTCTTACCTGTTTGGAAGGAACCATCCTGCCCCTCCCTTCGCTCCCTTCCCAGCCGCCTGCTCGGGGTCTCTGAGCAGAACAACCCCACCAATTCATCAGGGGACGTCAGCCTCTCAGAGCTGTTTGGGGGCATAAATCAAATGGCAAGGAGAAAAGGTTTTTTAAAAAAAAGGTAGTGGAGAGAGAAAAATCAGGAAAGGGGGTGGGGAGGAAAAGCAATGGCAGGAGAGGGGGGGAAACGAGATCAAAGGCAAAAATTCAGAGATAACGGCATTATTTATTTTTCCTGCTCACAGTCACTGGGCCTTTGAGGCCTCCACACTGATGTATTTGGACATCTTGGGGATGTCTGTTACCAGAGGCCACCCTAGCCCCTCTGCACGGGCCCAGCCCCCCTAAAGGCATGCCAGTTCCATCAGCAGCGGCTGCTCCCGGAGTCTTTTGAAGTGGGCCCTGGTGGTGTTTATTCGCCTTCGTGTAAGAAACGTGTGCACAGTGTTGGCGGCTGCAGCTGCAGCTGCCCTGGGTGGAGGTGGGAGAGAAGGGGGTCCCCCCTCATCACTCATGAGCCTGTTTATTTGGGAACCAGAACAGCCCTTTCTCCAGTTATTATTCAACGTCCTCTACAGGCTACTCCCGCCATCCCCCATTCCAGAAGGTGGGGCAGGAATAACAAACGTGCCGCCACCTCTGCCAGAGGCTCCCATCTTGCCTGGCCCCATGGTATACTTGACTTTCAGAGAAGAGATGGAGATGAAGGGCTCACGAGAATGTTCAGCTGGTTGTCCCAAGAGGACTCAGAACAAGATGGTTAGAGGCATGGATCCAGCAGCCAGAAATGCCAGGGCTCAATAGTTCTGTCCCTAGTTACTATGACTCATGGGCAAGTGAACTTACTGAATCCTCGAATCAACTGGTCTTTCCCAGATAGGGGAAACAGAGGCCAAAAGTAGTCAATATATGCAAATAGCTGAGTATGCAACACAGCAAATCCAAATGTCAGTGATTCAAAACTTGGCAAATTGCTGAAGATTAACATGGTTCATCTTCAAGTATCACATCCTCTAAGATTTTTATTTTTTATTTTTTTTGAGATGGAGTCTCCATCTGTCACCCAGGCTAGAGTGCAGTGGCACGATCTTGGCTCACTGCAAGCTCTGCCTCCTGGGTTCACACCATTCTCCTGCCTCAGCCTCCCGCCACGAGGCCCGGTTTTTTTTTTTTTTTCGTATTTTTTAGTAGAACAAGGTTTCACCGTGTTAGCCAGGATGGTCTTGATCTCCTGACCTCGTGATCCGCCCACCTCAGCCTCCTAAATCCATCCTCTAACTTTTTACTCATCTGGTTGAAAGCTTAAAACATTCTCTGTTCTAAAAAACTAGCAAATTTTTGTGCTTAAGATTAAATGGATAGTATTAAGGTTAATGAATAGTGTTGGTACAGAATACAAGATTGTCAAGTTCAAAAGGCAACACCATTTTGCCTCAAGTCACCTTCAAATCAGTTAGACATAATATTAAACTGGGTGTATGAGCAAAACTCAAGTCAGATGGCAGAGGCTGACAGTTGAGGCTAGCACTTGCTGTGTGACCTGTGAAGCACAGAGACCAGCTTTTATTTTCTTCTCAGTAAGACAGATAGTACCTTCGTGAGGTGTTTGCAAGGGTTCTATGGGATTTAAACACTTGTATAAACACGATGTGCCAAGCACTGTTCTCGGTGCCTGCTGAAACATTTGCTGGAGTATCAGAACAGTCCTATTAAAATAGATGCTATTATTTCCATTTGACAGATGAAAAAACTCAGGCTCACAGAAGCAAATATTTGAGCATAATATTTCTAGGGGTACACAATAGATCAGAGGTTGACTGCTTTAAGTTTCATCTCATGTTCATAAGCCTTTACAGATCAAAATTGCAACATGGGCTGCTCTGTGCTATAATCCCCGGGACAGGGTACTTTGGAATGCAAACAAGCAGGTGTAAGAAATGACTCTCCCGGAAGGTATATAGGAGAAAAACAGGAACATGCTGTCAGGCAGAGACATCTCCTGAGTCTCAGTGAGGTGGTAGCCCAGCCCACCCACTTGTTTCTCCTGCAGAGTCAGGAACCAGTCCTGCAGGAGGGATCGTGGACCAGCCAGATCCTGGTGGTTGGACCCTGGGCACCACCGGGAGTCAGGAGCAAGTGGGCTTTCCTGGCATGCAGAGCCGAGGACAGGCTGCTCCTGGGGGACCATGCTAACTTCTGGTTTGAGGCAACAGAAGTCATCCAGCAGACCAGAAATGCTGCAGGCTCCCCTAGGGTTAGGGTAAGGAGTCTCCCCGAGTCAGCAGCAACGTTGCTGGAATTGGTAGTTTGAGCAAGTACAGCTGGAGCCTACTTCGCTCCATCTTGAGTGCTCCTCGGAGCCCTGCTGCCAGACACCAGCACCACAGGACCATGCCACTTACTCAGCATTAATTAAGCCACCTGGATTCACATTTAGCCAATTTAGAAAAACTGAAGTGTATCTTCATTCTCCTCTACCATTGAGGCTGTTCTAGAAATCATGGTGGCAAGTGCTTCTCAAACTTGTCATTCCCACCCTCCCTTCATCTAAACCAAGCCTTGGAATAATCCTGCAGAAGGTGGCATAGCTATAGTTTAGACAGTAGCCCATTCTTGAAATGGGGCCAGACCAGTGGTCTTCAGTTTGCCTTCCTCTCTCTGGCCCTCAAAGGGCCTGGCTGGCCTGTGCTGAGAAGGAAACTGGAGAAGAGCAGTTCTCTGGAGGAGGTGCTTTTAGTGGAGACCCGAGACCCGAGACCCGAGACCCGAGACCCGAGACCCGAGACCCGAGACCCGAGACCCCAGGCAGAGGGGGAAGGCTTTTGCTGGCGAGGTGCTCATCGGGTGAGGGCAGCAGTCTGGTTTTTATTTAGGAGTCATTTACTCACATCAGGAAAAAGGCTCAGGAAGGCAGTTGTCATGTGACCCTCAGCCAGCCTGGGAGCCCTGCAGACCCAGAAAACCATGATGTAGTCATCACATCGACTTTGTGCGATTCTCCTGATACAGCGGAAGTCCTTGCTAAATTTGTGTGACTTTCCAATGAAAACAGACACACATTTTTATTACAGGACCTTATTACTCAGGAAGGTACTGATTGATCTTCAGACCAAGTGGACCACTCAGAACACTGATGAGCCTTCTATCAATCACAAATCTGGGACCTAAAGGCAAAGATTCTAGACTTTTCTCAGGTTCGGGTTTGCTATTGCTGCATTATCTTGAGGTTCCACTTGGAAGCTAAGTCAGTAAGAGTTACAACTTTCCCTCGTCTTTTCCTATCTCAGCCAGATAACTTCTAAGAGTGTGTGGTCCAAGGATTTTTTCCTACTTGGTGTAACAGTGATGAACATCAGCAAATAGTCTTAATTGAGGCTGTAATTTCAAGGTCACTTAAATCTTAGCCAATTTAGTGAGAATCACATTTTACAGATGAGAAAACAGAGGCTCAGACCAGCTCATGCAGCAGGCTCTCCCCAGATCCATACAGCTAGAAAGTGCTAGAAGTAGGGCACAGAATCCAGGTTGGCTGGGGTCTAGAACGCACGGTCTGAGTGGCTCTGCATGCCTATAACTCCACTCGGGTGGGGACCTCGCCCCTCTTCCACACTGTAGAACCACATCTGGGCGCAGGCTGTGATCTTGAGGCTCAGAGGCGAAAGGATTTCTCAATTTCTTCATTAAGACAGAAGTAGTGAAACATCTTTACTCTTCGGCCACAAGGAGACACTGTAACGAACGTGGTAGAGGATGAAATATGGGGTCTTGATCTGTTGCTCAGGCCAGAGTGCGGTGGCACAATCATAGCTCACTGCAGCCTTGAACTCCTGGGCTTAAGAGATTCTCCCACCTCAGTCTTCCTGGTAGCTGGGATTATAGGCACACACCGCCATGACCACTGGAATGTGGATTCTTTTGTCCATGTTTTTCATAATTCTAAGTACATTCGGAATGACCTTGAAGAGGCACCATCTTCTGTGGCACCCTCTCATGGAGGTGGGACCATTGGAACAGATGTGTCTCAGGTTCTTGGCTTTGCACTGGGGCCAGTCTCTTGGTGGCTGCCAGGTCTCTGCAGGTATTTGAAGGCTTTAGGGTCATACCAGACACCAGACAGAAGTGCAGTGGCAATGGTGGTGGCTGCTTCTGAGCAGCTGCCCAGATGCCTGCACTTTGAAGTTCTCAAACATGCTGAGCTCAGAGCCAGCAAGCACTGAAGCTGGTGTTCTTGTCTTTAAACAGAAGTGTTTCAAGTGTCCGATTTAAGAGTTAGGAAAAACCCAGCACTAAACTTGTAGTCTTGGAATATACTTTTACTTTGGAATAATTTTAAGTGTACAGAAAAGTCACCCAGTACAGAGAGTCCTGTATATCCTTCACCCAGCTTCCCCTAATATCAACGTTTTACATTACCATGGTACATTTGTCAAAATTAAAGTGAATATTGGTATATTGCTACTGACTCCAGACTTCATTTGGATTTCAGCAGTGTTTAACTCTTGCCTTTTTGTTCCAGGATTCATCAAACCGAGGTACCACAGTGCATTTAGAAGAGTATTAATTTTTAACATAATACAGGGAATATACTTCCTAAAGCCAAGTCACACACACACACACACACACACACACAAAAGGTCCTCTTTGACTCCTGGCCTCCTGCCCCAGTGCCATTAAGTTCCATCTCTAGCCTTCTCAACTACAGATGGGGCAATTTTAAGTTAAATCAAAATTAACATTCAGTTTTTCAGTCACACTGGCTATACTAAGTGCTCAGTAGTATACATTGCTAGTGGCTATGGCACTGGGCAGGACAGATAAAGAACACTTCTATACATATAGAATAGAAGTGTTCTAGACTTTCTCCTATGTGTCTTCCTGCAAGTGTATATTTAAATACATACTTTTTAAAACATGCTTTTGGCCGGGCGCGGTGGCTCAAGCCTGTAATCCCAGCACTTTGGGAGGCCGAGACGGGCGGATCACGAGGTCAGAAGATTGAGACCATCCTGGCTAATACGGTGAAACCCTGTCTCTACTTAAAAATACAAAAAAAACTAGCCGGGCGACGAGGCGGGCGCCTGTGGTCCCAGCTACTCGGGAGGCTGAGGCAGGAGAATGGCGTAAACCCGGGAGGCGGAGCTTGCAGTGAGCTGAGATCTGGCCACTGCACTCCAGCCTGGGTGGCAGAGCGAGACTCCGTCTCAAAAAAAAAAAACAAAAAAAACATGCTTTTTATGCAGTACAGACTACTGCATAAAAAATAGGAATTTTATCGAATGTGTCTGAGATCATCCCACACTGGTTTCTATTGATCTCCCTCATTCATTTCAGCTGCTGCAGAGTGTGGGTGTCTCATTATATAAGTCATGCACTCTTGATGAGCACTTAGGTTATTTCCAGTTTCTTCCTAATAAAGGCTACAAGGAACATCCTTGTTCGTTCTGGGAGTCCTACATTGATTTGATTCAGGGTAGAGGGGCTTAGGTCAGGAATAAAAATACTCCCTCTAAAAGCTCTTTTTGTATCACAAGACCTGTGTTCAGGCTGATGACCAGAATGGGAGAGAAATCAGCAAGGCTACCACATGGGCAGGAGGCCAGGGGCCACCTAGGCATGTTTTGGGCCACTTTGGAGAGAAGTGGTCTAGAGATGCCATTTGGGCACCCACAGTACAACATGATAATCGGACTGGAAAGTCGCATCTAACCAGTCCAAGGGGCCAAACTGTACGGTTTGATTGGCAAATACTAACTGCGTAATAGAAATATCAGTAGTCAGATCGAAAGCAGTTATGTGGCAGCTTTGTACAAACCCTAAGTAATACCATTTAATCCTTAACTCCACTGGGTAGTGTTATATTATCACCATTTTACAGATGAGGAGACTGGTGAAAGGTTAGGGATCTTCTTCATTCTGTTTCCTCAAAATATTCTAGATGTAAGTGGCAGAGCTGGGTATGAACTTGACAAAGCCCATGATCCTAACATGTCACTAGTCACATCCTCGTGTATGGGACAGCATGCTAAGATGGTGCAGAGAATTTCCACATACCCTTCACCCAGCCTCCCCTGGTGTCCCACGGTAACATAAGATGTGGATGTTTGTCCAAAGAAATTAACCTTTGTGAATTACTATAAACTATATGCTAGACTTTGGATTTCAATGTTTCCACCCATGTTGTGTCCTCCTCACTGCCCACGACAGAAGGAAGATTCATTTCTGCAACTATTGCCTCCTTTTTGTTGGGGATGGGGCAGGCACTGAGGGAGCTGTGTTCTCCAACCCAGGCCTGTCTAAAATCAGACCGTGCACCATCCTTGCTGAGTGATCTCGGGCAGGTTGTACTTGAAGATTTATGTTCTCATTTGAATGTGATTAAGTGCTCAGAGCTGTAGAAACCAGGTAAGTCTTGGTAGAGTGAGATTTGAACTGGGCCTTAAGGAATGGGTAGAATTTGGTAGTGGGGTGGAATAGAAGTCACCACTGGCTCTGAACACAGATGTCATCTTATGTGCCAATGTTTTAGCCCTCCCTTCGAGGTGGCAGTTTCAGGCACAGAGAAACCCGGTATTTAATCACTGACAAATTGCAGGCCCAGAGGCTTTGGATATCCCAAATCTTGAGTATTTCTGATCCAATTCAGCCAACGATTCAGCCGTGTGACATTAGTGTGGGGTCTGCAACCCCTGCTGAGGCAGATTTGATGTTGGTTGTACAGCATGTGTTGGGGGGGCCCCCTTCAAGTGCAACATACTGTGAGACAGATCTTCTGACAGCCACAGGCCATGAGCCCACCTGTAAGACTTCTATCCCAAGCATCCTAAGTGTTTTGTCATAGTGGGAGAGCACTGTGCCCGTGGCTTCAATTCTACTCTCCTTGTTTATCACAGGGGGCCTCCAACAGCAGGTTCTTGAAGAAACATCACTTCCATCGTGTTCCCTTGAACATTAAGTATTTAGAGACCTAGGCTCCACTTCCAAAGTCACAGTTCCTGGGGATTGGGCACAGGCTTCATTATATATATATATGTTTATATATGTTTATATTTATATATATTTATATATATATATTTATATGAGTGATTGGATCAAAGTCAGATTAAAGAGTTACAATCCTGAATGTTTTCCAAGATTGCTTTACAGGCATCACTTCAAGGAGTCGTTTGTGAAGAAGGTACCACTTATGATACCTTGGGTGTGATGTACAAAATCCAGCCTCTGCTCACATTGTCATTCGGTACCATCCAAGTCAAGTCCCTCAGCTTTTCTCCCACTGAGTGAGTCCATAAGGGAGGCAATGCAAGCCACTTCCCTTACTTTATTGGTGGAAAACTGCATCCAAGTTATTGGAGAACAGTGAGGATTAAGCAATAGTTTAATAAATATAATACATGAAAGATACTTTGCCAGAGCTCCCTACCCAAATTAAGCTTCTTTCAAGTGTGTGGTATAAGTAGAGAAATGTATACAACCACTTTGTCTTGTGTTCAGAATGCACTTGTACCCTGAACAAAAGCTTCACCAGGGCTCCATGCACCTTTTCCCAGCAAAGATCCTTTGCGTAGTAATAGCTCCATTGAGAAACTATGTACATTTTCTGAATTTTACTGGTTTATAAAAAGTTATATTTGGTTATTAAGTCAGGGTACCCAATAATCTTCATCTCACATTAAAGGGGTCCACCTGCAAAGCAATACAACTTAAAAAATAGTTAAGTCTCCTATTCATCCTTACTCCCTGAATTCTGCTACCCAGAATTCACTATTGCTGTTTTATGTGTGTATCTTTGTAGACTAGTGGTTCTTAACTGAGAGTGATTTTTGCCCCAGGGACAGCTAACTACGCTTAGAGACATTTTTGGTTGTCATACCTGGATGGTCTGACTGGTATGAGTGTAAAGAAACCAGGGATCCTGCTAAACATCCTGTAATACATAGGACAGTCTCCAAAGAATTATCCAGACCTAAATATCATTAGTGTTGAGGTTGAGAAACCCCATTCTACATATAGTCTGTGCATGTACAGATATACCATTTGTGCAAATGTCCCCAGTTGTGCAAATCAATACAATTCCATGCTTGTTGTAGTAACTGTTCTGAATCTCATTCTTTTGTACTTAGTATTACTTAGTACTGTACTTAGACATCTGTATTCTGTTGTATGCATGTACCATAGAGCATTTGGGGAAAAATGGGAAACCTAATGCTGGTTACTATAAATGCCTCAGTAGCTGCATCTTTGCACATTTACCCAGTGACCTCAAGTCTTGTGCAATTGCAGATGTGTTTTTTGTATCTAAGTGAAATGACTCTTGGGCACCAATAACAGATTGTCAGCTTGGGTTTGCATAACTGCACTATCCTGGTTGTGTTAGTGCCTGCATGTGTACACACAGTCCTGTGAATCATTTAGCCACTGGGGCCTTGCAGGGATCTTCTCTTAAAACCAGACCCACACTGAGAGCTCAGGCTCTTGTAGACAGTTGCTCTCCAGGTCGTAAGCCTGGAAGCACACATGAGTCATGGCTTTGAAATCCACCTCAGATGCCAGCTGAAAACAGAGGCTTTGCATAATCAAATTGACAAATGAAGCTGGGCTTGCCCTGCTAGGGACAGACTCATTCATATCCTGGTTTAAAAGAAATATTGCATTTTTAAAGAGGAAAGAAACATATTTAAGAGATAAAGGGAGGGGGAAAAAAAGAAAAGTTTTCTGGTCATTAATTATAATAAAACAGAGGGGGAAAAATTCACTTTAAAGGCATGCTAAAGCCCTGTAATCTTCAAAGAAACAGACGGCTCAGCTGCCTTTGGAGGAGACACCTCACTGGGAGACCACCATTTCCAGTCGATTGCAAAGAGCCAAGGTGAAGGGCTGCAGTTGTAGCTGGAACATGCCAGGTTAGGAACAAGTTATTTTCCTACCTAAGATCAGCTTACTCTTTAGGTACTGCTTAAACTAGGTACAGTGGGAAAGGTGCTGTTTTCCAAGCCTAACCAAAGACCCTAATGCCAAAATGTCCACGCTTGCTTTTTTGTGGGGGAGTCTCAAACTTTGCTGCCTGTTGGGACTCTGGATGATAAGGTCACAGTTCCATTTAACTCCATCAGATCATTGCCACATGAGAATGTGAGTTCATGGTTGCCAGACTTTCTCATTGGTCACAAGCAACCCCAACACTGGGTTTTATGTCAAATATCCCTGATTGCACACATCAAATAGCATGCTTGCAACTGAAGTGGGCTCCGCTGCAGCCAGTTTGCCAATTATTGGAGGTATTGAAAGCCTTAGACTATCTTGAAAGGTGACAATTAACACCACTGTATTGATGGTGGAACATGGCTTTGTTTATTCAATGAACTCCTGGCATGACAACCCACGGTGTCATAACTCCTTTTTTGGGGTATGGGTTTGGACGAGGGAAATACTTTGCTTTCCTTGATAGAAGCCCCACTGGAAAGCCAATTCCTGGACAACCTAACTCCCATTTCCAAGAACCCTTCTCACGGCGTAAGACAACTTAAGTACTTTTGGGAACAAAACCTGCAGAGGGAGGCTTTGCAAGCTTTTCAAAGTTAAAGACAATATTTTCTGCTCATCCTCCCCTCGCCCCAATTAAGAAACCCTGGATCACTCTGGAGGAGCAGGAGAACTCCTGCCTCTGAACCCTCCCTCCTTCACATTCATTTAGCTGCTGCTTGCTCTGCCAAGCAGGACCTACTCCCAACACATGCATTTCAAGCTGCAGGTTGCAACCACCTGTTAGAGGCCTTAAAATTTAGTGGCTTGAGAAAGGGTTTAAAGAGTGAAAGCGAACAGAAAAATCAGTTTCCTGGCAAGGCAGATTAGTAAAGCAAGGTTGCGTCCAAATACTTTTGTTTCAGTTACATATACACATGTGGACACACTGGGTTGGGGGCAGTAGTGTCCTTAAGCTAACCCCTACTGTAAAAGTTATTTTGCACATCTCTTCCTGATTCTACATTGTGATTTAACTAGTGGTTTGAAATAGTCAGATGTATTATCTGTTACAGAAATCAGAATACAAAGTCTTCCCCCGCACCGCCCCCGAAGAGCTTGTTTCTATGCAATTAGTGGTATACGGGTAAATGTTAACGTGTCAAACTTCAGCTCATGAGAAAATCATGTAGGTCGAGTTCCCTGGGACCTGTGCGCAGGTGGCTTACCGGGAGAACACGAACTAACCTGTTGGGTACTGGGGAAGGGAGATTTGGTTTCCTGTGGGAGAAACTGTAGTTCAGCTGCAAGGTCACTCAGCTGACCCCACGGAGAGCTTTGAAACAGGAATTCCCTTTCAGAGCTATCTCAAGTTGGACTGAAGAGAGATGGGCTTTATACCCTTCATGGTCATGGAATGTAGGTTGACCCCAGGAAGGGAGCATGCTAGCAAAGGCTGTCTTCAGCAGAGGGTATTTCCTGAAGAGCATCTGATGCGTGAGTCACCAGCAGCTCAAACTCACAGCACCCAGGGGAATTACATCTCAATTTTGAAAGATGAGACCTGGGTAGCACACTGTGGTGTACCCTATTTTAGAATCTAGCTGCAGGAAAGGATGGAAAAAGCATGCCATCACATGTGAATGAACCTAAGGTGACCTGCTAGATAACAGACCACACAGTCTAGCTGTCCTAGCCAAGACCATCTCAGATCCATTTACAGCCAGTTGATTCCCAAAGATGTGACAAAGGCCAGCTAGGGTTAGCAGAACTCTCTCTCCAGCTGACCAGAGGAGCACTAATGAGCCCAGCTGAGACCAGAAGAGCCACCATGCTGACTCCAGGACTCAGTACCAATAATACATGCTCATCCTTCTAAGCCACTGTTTATTATTATACGTTAAGCTCGGGGGTACATGTGCAGAACAAGCAGGTTTGTTACACAGGTATACACATGCCATGGTGGTTTGTTGCACCCATCAACCCATCATCTACATTAGGTATTTCTCCTAATGTTATCCCTCCCTTAGCCCCCCAACCCCTGAGACAGGCCCTGGTATGTGATGTTCCCCTCCCTGTGTCCATGTGTCCTTATTGCTCAACTCCCATGAGAGAACTTATGAGAACATGTGGTGTTTATGAGAACATGTGGTGTTTTTCTGTTCTTGTGTTTGCTGAGAATGATGGTTTCCAGCTTCATCCATGTCCCTGCAAAGGACATGAACTCATCTTTTGATGGCTGCATAGTATTCCGTGGTATATATGTGCCATTTTCTTTATCCAGTCTATCATTGATGGGCCTTGGAACCATCCAAGCCTTTGCAATTGTGAACAGAAGCCACTGTTCATTCATTTGGAAAACTGGTAAGAACCCTTGATATTTAAGTGTGTAATACTGTTAGCTATAGGAACAATGTCGTATAGCAGATCTAGAATGTATTTTGCACAAGCTTTATGCCAGTTCAACAGTATCTCCCTCCCTCATTTTCCTTGACCCTAAGCCCCCAGTAACCACCATTCTATTGTTTCTTTGAATTTGACATAAGATGAATCATGCAGGATTATCCTTCTATGATTGGCTTATCTTATTAGCATAATGTCCTCCAGGTTCATCCACATTGTTGAACATGGCAGAACTTCCTCACTAATCCAGGAAATGCAAATCAAAACCATAATGAAGACTCATTTCACCAATTTGGATGGCTATTAAAAAGAATGCTGGCAGGAGAATTTGGAACCCTTGGGAATGTACATTTATTTCACCACGGGAAATAATATGGAGTTTCCTCAAAAAAACTAGAGCTATTCTAGCAGTCTCACTTCTGGGTATATACAGGAAGTTAGGATCTTGAGTTATCTGAATTCCCGTGTTCATTAGAGCATTATTCACCATAGCCAAGATGTAGAAACAACCTAAATGTCCAATGTTGAATAAATGGATAGAGGAAGTATGGCATATACTTGGATAGAACATTCAGCCTTAAATGAAGTTAAGCCATCAAGTTCTGGAGTAAGTTTTACACAGTAAATAGCTAGTTTACATACATAGTTTTAATAGCTAGCTGATACAATGTCTGAGGCAATTTTCCTGGGTAGAGCCACACAGAAATGAAAGCATGAAAGGATGTGTTAAGTTGAACCGCTAACTTGTTTTTGAGACCTTTAAGATAAAAAGAATAAACTTCATTCCAAAGGCAATAGTGAGCTATAGAAGGTAATTGAGCAAAAGTATCCCCCCAAGTACTGTCTTTCTGGAATTGGACTTTTAGATTTGGGAATACATGTGCAGGTTACATGGCTATATTGTGTAATGGTGAGGTTTGGGCTTCTAACAGATCCATCACCCAAATAGTGAACATTGTACCCAGTAACTCTCATTCCCTCCCACCCTCTTTAGTTTGAGTCCCCAGTGTATCATTTCCATCTTTAAGTTCATGTTTACCCATGGCTTAGCTCCCATTTACAAGTGACAGTTTGGTGTTTGAGCCCGTTTGAGTTGTTTCACTGAGGATAACAGCCTCCAGCTCCACCCATGTTGCTATAAAGCACATGATTTCATTTTTATGGCTGAATAGTATTGCATGGTGCACATGTACCGTGTTTTCCTTATCCAATCAACTGGTGATTAACACTTATGTTGGTTCCATGACTTTGCTGGGATCAGACTAGTCTAAGACTTTTGGCTACTAGAAACTGATCTTCTCAAGTCAACTCATGAGGGTTACCTTAAGCAGTGGTTTTAGAGGTGTAGATCTCAAAGTCTATGGATAGGAAATAAGAGGTCTGGGCCTGCTAGGAGCCAGAAGGCTGTCAGTGACAGAGGCTACTTTCCATCTCCCTGTTCCAACATGATCTCTTTTCTACATCCCTGTAGCTCTGCTTCAATTCTGTTTGACAGAAGTCTTCAAGTATTTGGATACCTACTGTGTGCAAGGTCAGGACTGCTCTGCTAGTCATTTCTCTGCTTGCATTTACATCAATTCCTCATCCTTCCTTGCTGTGCATATAAAGAGCCCTGCAGGCCATGTGTCCTAGGCTCCCTTGCCAGTGGTATTTGTTTTTGAGTTCAACCAATAGGAACCCAAGAAAAGGAGAAACTGGAATATTTCTCCTCGGATGTTGTCTCATCTGGTTTTAGCTCCACTTGCCGGCCACTTCTCCCTGGTCACCAAGTACTGCTGGGAAAGCCTGAAGCCTTTCCAGCTTTAGCATGATGGCGCCAGCTTCCAGGCTCTGGTGGTGCTGCTTCTTCCATTTCTCCAGCTTCAGTGTAGTAGTGGCTTCCAGCTGTTGCTAATCTCTGGGTGATCTCAGATACTCTGTTCTTGGGATGGCTTAAGAGTTTTGAAACTCTCTCCATGTTAGATTCCCTTTGAATTTCCTAGCATTTTCCCCCACGGCTGGGGTCTTATCAGCCACCATGATGGGCCATATAGGTATATACTGCACAAATCCAGGGTGCCTTTCAGAGTACCCACTTTGAGACCTGACAACGAAGCACTGCATTGGGTAATTCAGTTGCTGGGGCTATAGCAGTGAACACAATGAAATCTCAGCTTTCATGGAGCTATGAATTCCAGTTTGGGGAAGACAGGTAAGCTAAACAAATATTCTTTTAGTAGCAAGTGCTATGGAGAAAAACAAGACAGGAAGACAGGTAGAGGTGGGGTGAGTAGAGTTATGATGTTAAATATGGTAGAAAAGGTGTCATGCAGGTGACATGAATAAATACCTGAAGGTAGATGGTTGGGGAAAGCATCGTTATAGATGAGAAAAAGTACAAAGGTTCTGCTGGAGTTAAGTATCTTGATCTGTCTCTTACATTCTGATCTCTTGCCTCTTCCTCCACTGGCTGAACTCAAGATGCCAGAAAGCAGAAGTTGGGAATAGCTGGCATGAGCAGGAAGTAAAATACTTCTGGTCTAGTTAGGATGTGGGGATGCAGAGATGAGGATTGATAGCCACATGTCTTGCAGGCAGACCTAGGGAGTGTGTTTGCCTTATGTGTTTTCCTTGGAGAGATTTTTCTCTTCCAAACAGCAGTGGGTGGGAGGCAGTCAAAGGTATACTTACTTCTCAGATCAAGCATGATCTTAGGTGGATTTTAACAGAGTTGAATTCAGTAGAGTGGAATGGTGATTACTAGGGGTGTGTCAGGGGGTAACATTTGGAATGATGTTGGTCAAAAGATAAAGTTTGTTAGGAGGAATAAGCTCAAGCACCTATTGCAGAACGTGGTGACTACAATTAACGTATTCTAAAAAAGCAAAACAACAAAAGCAAAACAAAACACTAAGTAGATTTGTGTTCTCACAAAAAATAAGCATGTGAAGTAATGCTTGCTAATCAACTGGATTTAGTCATTCTACAGTGTATACTTATTTCAAAACATGTATACTTACGGTGTGCAACATGTCTTGTGAGTTAAAGTTGATTCTTAAATAATCTTTCCATTCAGCTGCAGGAATGTGATTAGCCGACAGACTCAGGACCAGTCTCAGCTTTGAAGCTGAGGTTGTGTTCCATCTTGGGCAGCTGCTGGCCAGGAGACTCAGCACAGAGGGGTACTAAGGCCTGGCCATTTCTCCCCAGTGTGGATCTCTTCTCATAAGCAGTCTTTGTCAGTTCCTTGTTAACTGATACTGTGTCAGGTCTGCTCTGCAGGCTGAGGCCCTTCCTGTCCAATTCTACTTCCATCTTTCAGACATTCGAGGTGTGCTGGTAAGTATTTAACAACCAATTCTGATTTAGAGCATTTACCAATTTCTGAGGTGTAAATACTCCCATCATGACCAGTTGAGCTCCCCATGTGACATCACTGAGCACAGCAGAGAAGTGATACCAGCTCCAGCTTAGGGGAAATGCCCTTGATAGGCCGCTTTCCCTTTTTACTCTTTGCATGTTTTCTGGAAGACTCAACAGATCTGAGCATCCTAGTTTGAGCTCTCCCTCTTCTCACATCCCATCCCCTCAGCACGTCACGTAAACTCCATCTCAGATCCTAGATCTGCCTACATCCTTTCCATTGTTCAAGAGAATGAAGGCAAGGAGGCCAGTTTACTTCATGATACTTTAAAATCTTAACACTTCTAGCTTCCCATTGGCCTAATAAAAACTAAGCTTCTAAAGAGACTTACATCATCCAGCCTGCTTTGTCCTTTCCAAAGGTGTCTCCTACCACTCTCCCCAAGCCATATCAGCCTTCTAACAGTTTGACACCAAGCTCAGTCGCATCTAACCACTTTGCTTTTATTGTTCCCTCAACCTGGATGTTTTTCACATCTACTGTTGGCATAGCTGGCTTCCTGTTCAGAGCTTAGTCCAGTCAGCTGCGAGGCCAGAGTATTTATGGGTATCAATAGGGCATTGCAATGGAAAGTATGCTAAATGTACCTGATAGCAGTAACTTAAGCGGGCCCTGAAGGGCAGATGCATCTGAATGTGTGTTCCAAGCTAGGGAATCCAGGAGCAGCCAACTGGGAGATTTCTTCCTTCTCTGTGAGGAAGATCTGAGTCCCCAGCCCATCCCATGGCACATAGGCCATACAGGCGAGTAGAGGCCCCAAGTTTTAGGCTGAATGAAGATTGCCAGGTAGGATGTTGTTGTCAAGTGAAAGTGCTATGTAAGCTGCATGCTTTTTGCAAGTGGTCATGGTTCTTCTGTCCAGCTTGCTGCCACTAGACTATATGTAAGGCAGTTCTGTTCGGGTCACTGCCACTGGACTACACCTTGTATGTCAGCTCCCAACAAAACCCCAACTTCAGTCGGCTGGTTCTGGGTCTCTGATCTCTTGAACCTGGTATCCTCCCCATTGGAGTCAATAGGGGGTTCAGCACCACAGTGCATACTGCTGTTGGATCAGGAGAGTTATGGCACTTCATGAAGGTACAAGATGTCATCTCTATTCACTTCTGTATCCTCAGTAGCTTCAGTGCTGGCACATGGTATTTGTTGGCTGCACTGGCGAAGGCTCCTGAACTGACCCAAGCATGAGCTGGAACCAGATGCAAGCCAGCAATCAGTCTCCCACATCCAGCTGGCTCACCTGGAGGTTCACCTGCAACTTCAGTGGACAGTTCTTGTCACATGACCTTTAGGCTGTTGGCCTCCCACCTTGAAAGCACCCGAGTCTGAGGGCGTTCTCTGGCCATAGGAGCATCTAGAAGCACACACAGCAATCCAGAAGTGCTTACAGGTTATTACAGGTTAATACCCTGAGGGACCTCACTCCCATGAAAGATGGGGTCAGTGGTTAAATACTACCTCCCACAGCTTCCGCACTCCTTGGAGAACAGTACTGAGATTTGTTCTGAGCAGGCTCTCAAGTGGTCCCCATCTTGGTCCACTGGGGCTGCTATAACAAAATGCCCTAGATTGGGTGGCTTCTAAGATTTCTCATGGTACTTGGAAGTCCAAGATCAAGGGAGTGACAGATTCAGTGTCTGGTGAGGTCCTGTTTTCTGGTGCACAGATGGCCACTTCTTGCTGCATCTTTGTAGGGTAGAAGGGGCAAGGTAGCTGCTAGGCTTCTTTTATAAAGGGTCTAATCCCATTCATAAGGGCAGAGCCCTCATGATCTAATCACCTTCCAAAGGTCCCACTTACACTACCGTCACATTGCGGGGGCGGGGTGGGGGGAGGGGCGGGTGGGCAGGTTTTCAACTGTTAAGGAGGCAGCTTTAGGCTAAACTGATTAAGTTTGGCCTAAAGGTGTTTCTGTACATTGTGAACTATAACAAGTGGGAGGTGCAAACTGACCATAGCCACACCTGTGCCATTTACCAAATTTTGGCCAAATGTAGCCCACTGTTCGAACTGTGTTCAAATAAGGCAAACGCCAACCTTTAACCAATGCAGCCGTTTCTGAGACTCACTTCTGATTTCTGTAAGTCATTTCCTTTTTTTGTCTATAGTTCTACTACGTAGCTGCATTGGAGTCTCTGAATCTACTGTAATTCTGGGGGCTGCTTGAATCGCAAATCATTCCTTCCTTAAACTCCTTTACATGTAATTCAGCTGAGGTTTTAACATAAAAATTTGGGGTGGGGGGATCCAAGTATTTAGACCACAGCACAGACCACAGCAGTCCCTCATGGGATAAAGCCCAATTGCTCCCTCATTAACAGCCGGTTTCAACTGGGAGGTGGGCCCAGGAAAATACACAATAGGGTGGGAAAATGAAAGAAGGGAAGAAAATCAGGTGGGAAGCTTAAGTGGTACCTAAATTCTCATCTCAGTTTCAGATCTTTCAAAAGCAGACACTCAGCCAAAGTCAGGTGAGCTGGTCCCAGGATGAGCAGGAGTGTGCGGAAACCCAATATAAAGCCTCGATGTCAGGCTCAAGAGTTATTTAGGCCCAGGAATTTGTCGCTGGACAGAAGCCATCAGCTGTGCAGACCTGCTGTTTACTGCACAGCAGCAGGTGTTTTCAGGGCTCTCAAAGGTAGAGGACTACTTTGATCCACTTAGCCTGGGCATTCCAGGCTGGAGACGGCAGGACCTGTTCCACACGTGGAAACCTTCAGAGGAGAGTCTGGTCTTACAGATTTAGAGGTTGCAATCTCCTGCCTTGATCCGCTTTCCCAGACCCTCCTGTTCTGCATTCTCTACCTGCTCTGAAGTTACTGGGGCCTGGTGTGAATTTAGGGACAATAAAACCATCAAAGAGCTTGGTCCTGAGAACAATCAATTGGGAAGGCTGCAATAAAGACATCCTGCTCAGGAAGGTGTGACTTCAAGGCAAACCCATGAGACCTGGAAGGGGCCTCCTCTGAGGAGTCAGGCAGGGTCCACACCTGGGAAAGATTAAGGTGCCATCTGTCCCAGACACAAGTGGATATGCCTTGTTAGCTGCAACACAGATCCATCCTCCAGGATATTGGGAGTGAGGTCACCATCCTCCCTGAGACACCCACTCCAGTTGTCAATGGCTCTGGTACTCCCTAGAAATTCAGCTGTTCTTTTGCCACCACACACCTACAGGGTCAAAGTGTCCACACCCAGGGCCTAGGAACCCAACATCATCCAAACAAACTCCTTCATTCCACCACTCTTTGGCCATCCTAGCTCACAATGTCATCTTACATTTTTACCACCTGGCCCTTCTTGCCAATCTTGACTTGCAGGACCAAGTCTCTGAATGCATCCAGAGGTCTGTCCTGCAGGGCAGCAAGCAGTGCGAGGGTTGGGATGTTGAATAACAAAGTAGGTGTGCTCCAAGTCTCTGCCCTTATGAAGCTTTTTCATGGGAGAGTACTACCTACCTTCTCATCTTTCTATGACCTGAGGAGAGCTGGGAGGCAAAGCAGGGTGAGAAAGGGAGAGTAGTAGGGGCTGCTGTATTAGAAAGTAGCATCAGCTCAGTGTTTCCTTCCCGGGAAATTTCGCAAGACCTGCATGAAAGAAAGTGAGTCATGCGGTGCATAAAGTGTGTTCCAAGGGCAAGTGCTCAAAACAGGAACATGGTTAGGTCAAAGGACAGCAGTGAATCCAGTGTCTGCTATTTTCTTCTTTCCCCTTACCTGTGTTGTTTCCTTTGTCTGCACAGTCCTCCTTCCCACTATCTTTCATGTAGCCAAGTCCTACTCACATGACCTTTGGAAATCAGCTCAGATGCCACCTTCTCCGAGAAGCTCTCCCATACCCCATCCCTGCATACCATGTTTCCTTGTGCTATATACCCAGACCCCCTTCAGCTGCTGGCTCAGGCTGTCAGCCCCCCATTGTCTGAGCTGCAGAGAACGGCTGAGTCTAAGATCATACACATCTGTGTAGCTCACAGCCACTAACACCCATACAGAGGTGTGGAGGTGTGAAGGTTTGGCCAGACCACCTCAGGATGTCTCTGAAGGGCTATCCCAGCTCCCAAGGTCTCTATGTGGTTGGCCAAGGTTGCTGTTGGGCCCACACTGCAGCTCACCTCCCTCTGTCCTCTCCTTTCCATGGGTTGAGCCCAAGGGCACCCCTAAAACATATCTCTTCAGGGTATCCCAAAAAGACTCAACCTGTGATTTTCCCCAGTGGCATTTAGAGTCTATTAAAGTAGTAGCAGCTACAAATGAGGGAGCAGTTACAATCTCCTTGAAACAGTCTATCCAGAGCATCCGATATGGTAGGCACTGAGGACTTGTTGGATCTCATGAGAACCTACGTGATCACACCATTGAATAACTTTCCTATTTCACAGATTGACATCTCAGAGCCCTTTTCCCAAACAGCTCGGCCAAGGTTTCCTAGCAGGTAGGAGGCACAACTAGGACCTGACACCAAACCTATGCCGTTAGGCATTAGTCTATGGCAGCCCCTGACTTCCCAGCTTGTCTATCTCCACTTCATTGTCAATCTCAGGTTGAGTCATTGATCTTGCCTCCCATTTACACAGCCCCAATCGCATCAGCATCTCAAAAGGCACCTAAGTGCCTAGAATGGACATTCAGTCCCTTGACAGCTATTACTGAGTCCTTTTGATGACATCTCATTTCTTTTAAACTCTCCCATCTGTGGGCATGCTTCCTTTCTATGCTTCCTAGTGCAGACTACAGACCATCACCTACTGTTCCAACTCAAGGGTCTGCCCCTTAATTAGCCAGCGCACACTTTTTTTTAAAACAGGAGACCACAAGATCCTAGAGCTGGGGGAGGGCAGGCTGACTCATTCACAACCACACAGCATTGGAATGGGCTAATTTCTATCTCTAAGATAGTAAGGTGTGTGTGCTTACAGGCACTTCACGGTACGAGAAAAGGGGGACCTACTCTGGAGTCTGAGTCAGCACAAGGGTCCTCGTGCTTTGCTTGCAAGCATTGTAGCTGAGAAAGTTCGGGACCCAGGACCGAGGTAAGCTGTGTCATCAGCAGACCCCTGCCACTTGGTATTGAAGACAGCTCTGTAGTGGGAAGAGTAATGGATTAGGGATCAGGATTCAAATCCAGAGGACTTTCAGGATACAGAGACTTGTGCCAGCTTATCCATCCCCATTTTCCAGCTGGGAAAACTAAGCCCTGGAAGCTAAGCAACCCCTTCCATCTCCTAGCCTTCATTAGGAATAAGTGCCTCTGATTTACAGCTTTTATGAACTTTACCATCCTTTTCTCAGCAACCCTGCATCTGTAACTTTGGGGCTGAGTAACTGTGAAAGGTGATGCCTCCCTTACAGCAAGGTGGGATCTGCAGATAGGGAGGATCTTTCATCTCTCATAGGAATCCTTGCTGGAGACACATAGTGCCTAAGTATTTTCTGTGCTGAGCATAGAATTAACCTGTGTTTTGGGGAGGATCATCCTGAAGACAGTAATCATGTTAGTAGCATGGAAAAAGGTTTAGGGTTAGATCTGTGTTTGAAGATCAGCTCTTACTAGTTTTGTGAGCTTGAGAACAAGACTTTACCTCTCTAATCTTTATATGAAAGATGAGTTCTCTTCCCATACCTCATCCTTGGAATTTCAGAGCTGGAATGTTCTTCATATTATGTGTCTATTGCCTAAACAGTGCCTGAAGGATCTGCATATGCCCATGGATCTGCATATGAGCAGGGTTGGGGGGATGGGACAGACAGCTGGACCTGTCAGCAGGGGCAACCTAAGCATTCCTGGAAGTGGATTCTTCAGCCCTGGTCACATGGCTGTTGAGTCGATACAGGTTATTTCTTTTCAGATGTCTGTTCAAGGGGAAGCTTGGGCTTCCTTGCAGCATGGCAGCGGTTTTCTCAGAGCAGGTTTCCCAAAAGATGAGTGCCAGGTGGAAGATGTATCACCTTTTATGATAAGCCTTGAAAGACAATGCCACTTCTGGGATAGACTATCAGAGGCAGTCAAAAAGTCTGGTGCAGTTTCAAGGGGTAAAAATGTAGAACCTACCTCTTGGTGTCTGGCAAAATAGATGGGACATGTGATGATCATGTTTGGAAAATATGACCTGCCATTCTACCAACATCCTGGCCTTATATTCATAATGCCTTCCAAGTTGAATCCAGCTACCCAGAGCTCAAGCATGAGTCTCTGCTGCCTTGCCTGTGTGGGCTGAGCCAGTGTACAGCACCAGCCTGGAAGCCCTAGGGATTTGACACTTCCAAAGGCCATCTCAGCCATCAGGGAATCCTTGATTTTTCTCTTTTTACTTTCTAGGATCACCTCCCAAATAAACCACTTGTACCCAAATCTTTGAGTCTTCACCAAAATCAAATACTTGAAGAGGTCCAAAACTGAATTTGGTAGACTTATTTTGGCCTTTAGAGGAAGCCTAAAGAGGAATGCAGCTGTTTCCCGAGTAGGTGATTCAGGTGCCTCTCATGTTGTTAGATGAGTTCTAAATTTCTCTTCAAAGAATCAATGTCAGTATGTTCAATTCTCTGCCTTCTACTTTTTTAGTTAACTTCCTTGTAAAGCAACCTTTTTCAATTACTTGCTCTTTCTCTACCCCGAGTCATTCCGGGTTACTGGCCCCTTTTGCCACCCCCAACTGACTCATTCCGGGTTACCAGCCCCTATTGCCACTCCCAACTCTGACTCATTCCAGTTACCTGCTCATTCTCCACCCTGACTCATTCCAATTTCCTTCTCTGTCATAACCATTTTTCCCGCCAAACCACTCACCCCGTCACTCTTTAAATTAGCCAATCGGAATTAGTTTAGCCTATTCAGTCTAACCCTAGCCAACAGGGGAAGGACACAGCAGCAGGGACCACGTGTGCCAGGGATAAGAACCCCTTTCCCTCCCTTGTCCAAGTGTGCACTCACCATTGCCCCATCTGTGAGACTGTACCCTTCTATAGAAGTAAATTGCCTTGCTGAGGATTAAAAAGAAAATTTTATATTCCAGTGTTATTTCTTTTGCAGCACTGCAACTTTATAACAATTTGGGGGCCCCTCAGGGATTACATTCCCCTCCGGGGGCGGTCTCTGGTTCTGTCTCAATGAGGCTTGCCCTGCCCCCTTGTGGCAGTCCTAGGGGTGAGAAATCAGGACCCACCCAGTGCGAGGAATAACCCGAGCTCTCTGCAACGTGGAAAGAAACCGGCCAGCAACCTGGGGTAAAGGATCCTCCACAACGGCCATGCAAGCCTGTGCATGGACTGAGGAAAAGATACCACGGGAGCCGGTAAGGTATTTCCTTAGTGGTTGGGACCAAGATAAGAAAGCAGCAGGGGGGCGGTGAAGTATTCCTTGGTTGGGGTGACTTAGAGGTTAAAAAGAGGTGAGAGATCCCCATTGGGGGGATTGAATCTTATACAAACCTCCAGTAGTAGAAAAGGCAAGAAATTTCCAGTGGGGGCAATTGAGTCTCACCCCAAAAGGTGAGAAATTTCTAGTAAGGGAAATTGAAGCTTACCCCCCAAACCATCAAGATGGGAAATACCCCAAGCAAGACAGGGACCAAGAGGGATAAAGATGGTAACAAAGATACCTCCCCAGATAGTCCCCTAGGTCTCACGTTAAAATACTGGAAGGCTAATGAAAGGATTAAATATCAGAAAAAGCAACAAATGAAAAAATATTGCTTTAATTTGGACTCAGGGACCCATCCTCAAACCCTCAATCTTCTGGCCAAAGTTTGGGTTGAATGAAGATGTAATGTGTCAGCTTCTAATCTGATATATTGATAAAAGTCCAGTGTCTCAAGAAGAACTAGGCTATTCCATTTGCTGGAGGCAAGGACCTGCCTTCCTTTTTCCCTTAAGAACAAATAGGGAAGAACCTCATCTGGCACCTCAAAATGCGAAGTCAGAGGAGCCAGCTCTCATGCTGAAAGCCTTCAGCACATGGGATCCCCTAGACTATCTTCCTCCACTCAGTGTCCCCAATCTTTCCCCTCAGACAGCCACTGCCACCTCAGATCCCATCCCAAATCCCACATCCTCCTTATAACCCTGACTCTTGGGAATTACTGTCCCACTAGCCTGTTCCCTCCCAACCTAAATACCCCTCTCCAAGAGGACTCCACCGTGAGGTAGCACAATGTAAAAAAGATACTCAGAATTTCCCATTTCCCTCCATACCTAAGGGGTCAGCCCAGACCCTCTTCCCTTTGAAAGAGGTACCATAAGGAGGGGGCGGCCGTTAGCTTTGTAAATGCTCCCTTAACCAGTTCAGAAATCTGGAATTTTAAAAAGGAGCTTAAACCACTACTAGATGACCCTTATGGAGTGGCAGACCAAATTGACCCATTCTTAGGACCTGATTTATACACTTGGATCGAGTTAATGTCCATCTTGGGCATCCTCTTTTCAGGACAAGAAAGGAGAATGATTCGTAGGGCTGCTATGGTAGTTTGGGAACATGAGCACCCTCCGGTGAAAATGTTCCTACCATGGACCAGAAGTTCCCTGCCCAAGACTCCTGGTGGGACAATAACAACGCAGATCAACAGGAAAATACGCAAGACCTAAGGGAGATAATAAAAGGAATATCGGGAATCAGTACCCCAAACTTGAAATCTTTCTAAAGCATTTGATATATAACAGGAAAAGGATGAAGGGCCTGTAAGATTCCTAGACAGACTGAGGGAGCAAGTGAGGCAGTATGCAGGCCTCAATTTGGATAATCTCCTTCAGCAAGGAATGTTAGAACTCCAATTTGTCACTAAAAGTTAGCCAGACATTTCAAATAAGTTACAAAAGAGACAATTAGAGCTTCTCAGGGAAGCTCAGAAAGTGTATGTGAAAAGGAACGAAGAAAAACAAGACAAAACATGTTTTCTACCTTCCAACCAATGGCTCCAAACCCAGGTACTTCTAGACAGTTTCCACGGAGCCAGCAACTATAAAGGGTCCAAACCCCTCTTTTAAAGGACCCCAGCCTCCATCTGGAGGACCAAGGTTCTCATCTACCAGGACCCCTAAAGAGTATGGGGGAACAGGGTTAAAGAATCCCAGAACTAAGAGGGAGGAAGGACAAGATAGATGCTATAGATGTGGAAGAACAGGCCAGTTCAAGAGAGGATGTCCTGAACTAAGAAAGGAGAAAGAAGCCCTTCCACTCATGACTTTGAGGAAAAATGGGGGGGGGGGGGTCAGAGACTCTGGCTCTTTTATCTTGAGTCCCACCAGAAGCCCTTGATAAATTTGGAGGTGGGACCTAAACATTAGCTTGTCACCTCTTTTTAGCTGATTCAGGGGCCACTCGCTCCTCTGTTCCCCATCACCCCCCCCCCCCCCATCTAATGTTGTCTCCTCCTCAGAGGAACTTTTAGTCTCATGGGGTAAAAGAGGAAGGATTTAGAGCAAAAATTTTAGAAAGCACAGAAGTTAGATACCAGGATCTGTCAGCCCATATTCTGTTCTTGTTAATCCCTGAAGCAAGAACTAATTTATTGGGGAGGGATTTAATGTTAAAGTTAGGGATAGGTCTACAAGTCAGCCCAAGAGGATTCCTCACTTCATTAAACCTACTCACCACTGCAGATGAAAAATATATTAATCCTAATGTCTGGTCCAAAGAAGGAAACTGAGGGAAACTCCAAGTCCCTCCCATTCACAACAAGCTAAAAATCCCTGGAGAAGTAGGAAGAAAGAAGCAATACCCTAATTCCCCTAGAAGGTAGGATAGGGTTGAAACCTATAATTGAAGGCTTTATTAAGGACGGGCTTCTCAAGCCCTGTATGTCCTCTTATAACACCCCAATATTGCCAGTCAAGAAATCAGACAGGTCATACTGGCTAGTACAGGACCTTAGAGCTATTAACCAAATAGTCGAGACTACCCACCCCATTGTCCCCAATCCTTACACCATTTCTCAGCAAGGTTCCATATAATCAATGGTTTACTGTAATAGATTTGAAGAATGTTTTTGGATATGTCCCCTGGCTGAAGATAGGTGAGATATATTTGCTTTTGATTGGGAGGATCCCCACTCAGGGCAGAAACAACAATATTGATGGACAGTCTTGCCCCAAGAGTTCACAGACTCCCCCAATCTTTTTGGCCAAATTTTAGAAGTATTTTAGAAAAAGTTGTCATCCCAGAACAAATCTGCCTTCTCCAGTATGTGAATGACATTCTTATAGCTAGTGAAGACACAGAGAAGGTAATTTACTTCTCTACACACATTCTTAACCATCTGCAGTTTGAGGGGCTACAAGTTCAAAAAGAAAGCTTCAGTATATAGAGCCCAAAGTTAAATATTTAGGCCACTCAGTAAGCGAGGCAAGCAAAGAATAGGGCCTGAATAGATGGTGGTGCCCAAGATGGCCGAATATGAACAGCTCCAGCCTCTAGCTCCCAGCATGAGTGACACAGAAGATGGGTGATTTCTGCATTTTCAGCTGAGGCACCGGGTTCATCTCACTGGGGCATGTCAGACAGTTGATGCTGGTCCATGGGTACAGCCTGACCAGCGAGAGCTGAAGCAGGGTGAGGCATTGCCTCACCTGGGAAGCACAAGGGGGAAGGGAATTCCTTTTCCTAGCCAAGGGAAATTGAGACACACAACACCTGGAAAATCGGGTAACTCCCACCTTAATACTGCGCTTTACCAAGGGTCTTAGCAAACGGCACACCAGATTATATCCCACACTTGGCCCAGAGGGTCCCACATCCACAGAGCCTTCCTCATTGCTAGCACAGCAGTCAGAGATCTAACTGCAAGGTGGCAGCGAGGCTGGGGGAGGGGGGCGCCATTGCTGAGGCTTAAGTAGATAAACAAAGCCACCAGGAAGCTCGAATTGGGTGGAGCCCACGGCAGCTCAAGGAGGCCTGCCTGCCTCTGTAGACTCCACCTCTGGGCACAGGGCATGGCTAAACAAAAGCAGCAGAAACCTCTGAAGATGTAAAAGTCCCTGTCTGACAGCTTTGGAGTGTAGTGGTTCTCCCAGCATGGAGGTTGAGATCTGAGAACAGACAGATTGCATCCTCAAGTGGGTCCCTGACCCCCGAGTAGCCTAATTGGGAGACATCCCCCACTAGGTGCAGACTGACACATCACACCTCACACAGCTGGGTACACCCTGAGTGGAAGCTTCCAGAGCAAGAATCAGACAGCAACACTTGCTATTGAGCAATATTCTATCTTCTAGCAGCCTCCGCTGCAGATACCCAGGCAAACAGGGTCTGGAGTGGACCTCAAGCAAACTCCAACAGACCTGCAGCTGAGGGTCCTGACTGTCAGAAGGAAAACTAACAAACAGAAAGGACACCCACACCAAAACCCCATCAGTACATCACCATCATCAAAGACCAAAGGCAGATAAAACCACAAAGATGGGGAAAAACCAGTGCAGAAAAGCTGGAAATTCAAAAAATCAGAGTGCATCTCCCCCTCCAAAGGAACGCAGCTCATCACCAGCAATGGAGCAAAGCTGGACAGAGAATGACTGATGAGTTAAGAGAAGGCTTCAGTCCATCAAATTTAGAGCTAAAGGAGGAACTACATAACCAGCCCAAACAAACTAAAAGCCTTGAAAAAAGAATGGAAGAATGTATAACTAGAATAATCAATGCAGAGAAGACCTTAAAAGAACTGAGATGAAAACCATGACATGAGAACTACATGACAAATGCATAAGCTTCAGTAATCGACTTGATCAACTGGAAGAAAGATTATCAGTGATTGAAGATTAAATGAATGAAATGAAGAAGAGAAATGTAGAGATAAAAGAGTAAAAAGAAAAGAACAAAGACTTCAAGAAATATGGGATTGTGTGAAAAGACCAAATCTACGTCTGATTGGGGTGCCTGAAAGTGATGGGGAAAATGGAACCAAGTTGGAAAACACTCTGCAGGATATCATCCAGGAGAACTTCCCCAACCTAGTAAGGCAGGCCAACATTCAAATTCAGGAAATACAGAGAATGCCACAAAGATACTCCTCGAGAAGAGCGACTTCAAGACACATAAATTGGCAGATTCACCAAAGTTGAAATGAAGGAAAAAATGTTAAGGGCAGCCAGAGAAAAAGGTCAGGTTACCCACAAAGGGAAGCCCATCAGACTAACAGCAGATCTCTCGGCAGAAACTCTACAAGCCAGAAGAGGGTGGGGGCCAATATTCAACATTCTTGAAGAAAAGAATTTTCAACCCAGAATTTCATATCCAGCCAAACTAAGCTTCATAAGTGAAGGAGAAATAAAATCCTTTACAGACAAGCAAATGCTTAGAGATCTTGTCACCACCAGGCCTGCCCTACAAGAGATCCTGAAGGAAGCACTAAACATGGAAAGGAACAACAGGTACCAGCCACTGCAAAAACATGTCCAAATGTAAAGTCCATTGATGCTAGGAAGAAATGCATCAACTAACGAGCAAAATAACCAGCTAATATCATAATGACAGGATCAAGTTCACACATAACAATATTAACCTTAAACGTAAATGGACTAAATGGTCCAATTAAAAGACACAGACTGGCAAATTGGATAGAGTCAAGACCCATCAGTTTGCTGTATTCAGGAGACCCATCTCACATGCAGAGACACACATAGGCTCAAAATAAAGGGATGGAGGAAGATCTACCAAGTAAATGGAAGATAAAAAAAAAAACCAGGGGTTGCAATCCTAGTCTCTGATAAAACAGACTTTAAACCAACAAAGATCAAAAGAGACAAAGAAGGCCATTACATAATGGTAAAGGGATCAATTCATCAGGAAGAGCTAACTATCCTAAATATATATGCACCCAATACAGGAGCACCCAGATTCATAAAGCAAGTCCTTAGAGACTTACAAAGAGACAGACTTCCACACAATAATAATGGGAGACTTTAACACCCCACTGTCAACATTAGACAGATCAACGAGACAGAAAGTTAACAAGGATATTCAGGAATTGAACTCAACTCTGCACCAAGCAGACCTGGTAGACATCTACAGAACTCTCCACCCTAAAATCAACAGAATATACATTCTTCTCAGCACCACATCACACTTATTCCAAAATTGACCACATAGTTGGAAGTAAAGCACTCCTCAGCAAATGTACAAGAACAGAAATTATAACAAACTGTCTCTCAGACCACAGTGCAATCAAACTAGAACTCAGGACTAAGAAAATCAAAACCGCTCAACGACATGGAAACTGAACAACCTGCTCCTGAATGACTACTGGGTACATAACAAAATGAAGGCAGAAATAAAGATGTTCTTTGAAACCAATGAGAACAAAGATACAACATACCAGAATCTCTGGGACACATTTAAAGCAGTGTGTAGAGGGAAATTTATAGCACTAAATGCCCACAAGAGAAAGCAGGAAAGATCTAAAATTGACACTCTAACATCACAATTAAAAGAACTAGAGAAGCAAGAGCGAACACATTCAAAAGCTAGCAGAAGGCAAGAAATGATTAAGATCAGAGCAGAACTGAAGGAGATAGACACACAAAAAAACCCTCAAAAAAAAAAAAAAAAAAAATCAATGAATCCAGGAGCTGGTTTTTTGAAAAGATCAACAAAATTGATAGACCACTAGCAAGACTAATAAAGAAAAAAAGAGAAGAATCAAATAGACACAATAAAAAATAATAATATCACCAGCGACCCCATAGAAGTACAAACTACCATCAGCGAATACTATAAACACCTCTATGCAAATAAACTAGAAAACGTAGAGGAAATGGATAATTTCCTGGACACTTACACTCTCCCAAGACTAAACCAGGAAGAAGTTGAATCCCTGAATAGACCAATAGCAGTCTCTGAAATTGAGGCAATAATACCCTACCAACCAAAAAAAGTCCAGGACCAGACGGATTCACAGCCAAATTCTACCAGAGGTACAAGGAGGAGTTGGTACCATTCCTTCTGCAACTTTTCCAATCAATAGAAAAAGAGGGAATCCTCCCTAACTCTTTTTATGAGGCCAACATCATCCTGATACCAAAACCTGGCAGAGACACAACAAAAAAAGAATTTTAGACCAATATCTCCAATGAACATCGATGTAAAAATCCTCAATAAAATACTGGCATGGCCGGGCACGGTGGCTCAAGCCTGTAATCCCAGCACTTTGGGAGGCCGAGACGGGTGGATCACGAGGTCAGGAGATCGAGACCATCCTGGCTAACATGGTGAAACCCCGTCTCTACTAAAAATACAAAAAAAAAAACTAGCCGGGCGAGGTGGCGGGCGCCTGTAGGCCCAGCTACTCGGGAGGCTGAGGCAGGAGAATGGCGTGAACCCGGGAAGCGGAGCTTGCAGTGAGCTGAGATCCGGCCACTGCACTCCAGTCCCGGCGACAGAGCGAGACTCCGCCTCAAAAAAAAAAATAAATAAATAAAATAAAATAAAATAAAATAAAATAAAGGCAAACCAAATCCAGCAGCACATCAAAAAGCTTATCCACCATGATCAAGTGGGCTTCATCCCTGGGATGCAAGGCTGGTTCAACATACGCAAATCAATAAATGTAATTCAGCATATAAACAGAACCAAAGACAAAAACCACATCATTATCTCAATAGATGCAGAAAAGGCCTTTGACAAAATTCAACAGCCCTTCATGCTAAAAACTCTCAATAAATTCGGTATTGATGGAACATCTCAAAATAATAAGAGCTATTTATGACAAACCCACAGCCAATATCATACTGAATGGGCAAAAACTGGAAACATTCCCTTTGAAAACTGGCACAAGACAGGGATACCCTCTCTCACCACTCCTATTCAACACAGTGTTGGAAGTTCTGGCTAGGGCAATCAGGCAAGAGAAAGAAATAAAAGGTCTTCAGTTAGGAAAAGAAGTCAAATTGTCCCTGTTTGCAGATGACATGATTGTATGTTTAGAAAACCCCATCATCTCAGCCCAAAATCTCCTTAAGCTGATAAGCAACTTCAGCAAAGTCTCAGGATAGAAAATCAATCTGCAAAAATCACAAGCATTCTTATACACCAATAACAGACAAACAGAGCCAAATCATGAACTTCCATTCACAATAGCTTCAAAGAGAATAAAATACCTAGGAATCCAATTTACAAGGGATGTAAAGGACCTTTTCAAGGAGAACTACAAACCACTGCTCAGTGAAATAAAACATGATACAAATGGAAGAACATACCATGCTCATGGATAGGAAGAATCAGTATTGTGAAAATGGCCACACTGCCCAAGGTAATTTATAGATTCAGTGCCATCCCCATTAAATTACCAATGACTTTCTTCACAGAATTGGAAAAAACTTCTTTAAGGTTCATATGGAACCAAAAAAGACCCCACATTGCCAAGACATTCCTAAGCCAAAAGAACAAAGCTGGAGGCATCACACTACCTGACTTCAAACTATACTACAAGATTACAGTAACCAAAAACAGCATGGTACTTGTACCACAACAGAGATATAGACCAATGGAACAGAACAGAGCCCTCAGAAATATCAGATGGCTGTAGATGTGTGGTCTTTGACAAACCTGACAAAAACAAGAAATGGGGAAAGGATTCCCTATTTAATAAATGGTGCTGGGAAAATTGGCTAGCCATAAGTAGAAAGCTGAAACTGGATCCTTTCCTTATTCCTTACACGAAAATTAATTCAAGATGGATTAAAGACTTAAATGTTAGACCTAAAACCATAAAAACCCTAGAAGAAAACCTAGGTAATACCATTCAGGACATAGACATGGGCAAGGACTTCATGTCTAAAACACCAAAAGCAATGGCAACAAAAGCCAAAATTGACAAATGGGATCTAATTAAACTAAAGAGCTTCTTTACAGCAAAAGAAACTACCAGAGTGAACAGGCAACCTACAGAATGGGCGAAAATTTTTGCAGTCTACTCATCTGACAAAGGGCTAATATCTATAACCTACAAAGAACTCAAATTTACAAGAAAAAAGCAAACAACCCCATCAAAAAGTGGGCAAAGGATATGAACAGACACTTCTCAAAAGAAGACATTCATACAGCCAACAGACACATGAAAAAATGATCACTCGCCATCAGAGAAATGCGAATCAAAACCACATTGAGATACCATCTCACACCAGTTAGAATGGCAATCATTAAAAAGTCAGGAAACAACAAGTGCTGGAGAGGATGTAGAGAAATAGGAACACTTTTACACTGTTGGTGGGACTGTAAACTAGTTCAACCATTGTGGAAAACAGTGTGGTGATTCCTCAAGGATCTAGAACTAGAAATACCATTTGACCCAGCCATCACATTACTGGGATATACCGAAAGGATTATAAATCATGCTGCTATAATGACACATGCACCCGTACGTTTATTGCAGCACTATTCACAATAGCAAAGACTTGGAATCAACCCAAATGTCCATCAGTGACAGACTGGATTAAGAAACTGTGGCACATATACACCATGGAATACTATGCAGCCATAAAAAAGGATGAGTTTGTGTCCTTTGTAAGGACATGGATGCAGCTGGAAACCGTCATTCTCAGCAAACTATCTCAAGAACAGAAAACCAAACACTGCATGTTCTCATAGGTGGGAAATCAAATAACTGCAGGATTTGAGTCAATATTTTGGTGGGTAACAAAAATTTAGATTGGATAAACTACATCTATTACAACCAACAGCAATTAACTACACTAGAGTTGCTGTTAAAGGAATAGCTGAGCAATTAGGGGCTACTAGCCAGGCGGCTTGGGAAAATAGGATAGGCTTAGACATGCTATTATCAGAAAGGGGAGGAGTTTGCATCATGATTAAAACTCAATGTTGCACCTTCATCCCAAACACCACCCCCCCAATGGAAGTATAACAAAGGCATTGCAAGGTCTGACTGCTCTATCTAATGAGTTTAGCCAGCAACTCAGGGGTAAATGACCCATTTCCAGGATTGCTAGAAAAGTGGTTCGGTAAATGGAAAGGAATAATACCCTCAATTTTTACCTCCCTCGCAGTCGTAATAGATATACTTATTCTTGTTGGGTGTTGTGTCATACCATGTATCAGTGGGTTGGTGCAGAGGCTCATAGAAACTACACTTACTAAAACCTCCCTTAACTATCCTCCATCTTATCCAGAGAAACTTTTGGAAAATCAAGCAGAACAACTAAGCCAAGACATGTTAAAGAAGTTTGGAGAGAAAGAGCTGTAAGGAAATGCAAGAGGAGGGGCTGTTAGATATGAGTTCTAAATTTCTCTTCAGAGAATGTCAGTATGTTCAATTCTTTGCATTCTACTTTTAAACTTAACTTCCTTGTAAAGCAACCTTTTGGGTTGGAGACGGCCCCCGTCTCTCCACCCTGGCTCATTCCGGGTTACCGCCCCCCATCTCTCCACCCTGGCTCATTCCGATTTCCTTCTCTGCCATAACCATTTTTCCCACTAAACCACTCACCCTGTCACTCTTTAAATTAGCCAATCAGAATTAGTTTAGCGTCTGTGGTCTAACCCTAGCCAATAGGGAAACGACACAGCAGCAGGCGCTATGCGTGTCAGGGATAAGAACCCCTTCCCCTCTCTTGTCCAAGTGTGCACTCACCACTGCTCCATCTGTGAGGGCACACCCTTCTCTAGCAGTGAATTGCCTTGCTGAGGATTAAAAAGAAAATTTAATATTCGAGTGCTATTTATTTTGTGGCACCAAAACTTTGTTTATAACATGACTGCTATTAGCATCACAGATTTGTAGGAGGGCTACTACTGTGTGACATTGTCCAGGCTGGAAGTGGGAATGTTATCTGGAGGCATTGCCTAGATTCTCCAGTGAACTTAATTAGATTTGAAGCTGGAGGAAGACTGCCAGCATTTACCTTCTCCCAGCATTCAGAGGGGAAAGGATGGGTTAAAGAGCTCCATATGTGACAGCCCTGGAGATGGGCTGCTTGAATTGCTTTTCAAGGCAAGCCTTGGCATTCAGTTGTAGGATTGGCAGATAGCTGCAGTGCCTTTGGGATCCATCGCAGCACTTGTCACTGTGGTTTCCCCAGGCAAATCCAGCTGATGACTGAACATGGTAGAGGTAGTAGTGCCTGGCCATTTCTGCCCAATGTAGCACAGCTTTGAGCAGTCTTTGGAGCACATCATTGGGGCTTCAGACCTTATATCTGCATAATGACCTGAGGCTCTCCTTGTCTGCTTCCTCTCCTTTAATCCTACACAGGCTTCACCCAACATCCGGAGAAAGTGTCCACTCTAAGCTGAGTCCTCCAGTAAGCAGTTGCTAGCACAAATCAATGTACTTCCCAGGGAGAAATCAGGGTGGTGGGGTGCAGTAAACAAGGGATCTGAGTATGCACAAGTGTGTATAAAAGGTTTCAGATGCAACACCAGTTGTAGCCTCATGCCAAGCCTCCCTCCATCCCGTTGATTTCATGCCCCATGCTCCCCCCTCCCACCCCATCCTCCCACATCAGGTAGGACAAGCCTGCTCAGGTAGCCACACCTTCCCAGGGAGCTCAACCCCAGGCCCTCCTGAGGAATCCTTGAAATGTAATTGCTGTCCCAGGATGTGCTGGTGCCGAATATATCAAGATGCTAAATGCTAGCATTCTTCCTTCAGCTCCAGAGCCAAAACTAATACAAACACCCCATCCCCCCAGGTATTACTCTAATTCCATCAACAGGCTGACCAGGCCTGACCCCATCATGGGACCCCTCTGACTTATGGCCTTACCAACAGAGGCAGTGTCTCAAGACCTGAGCTAGATTCCTGGTACCTACCTCGGAGGAAAGTGGTTCAAGAGATGAGCAGCCACCCCAGACCTGCAGCTGGAAGTGCCATGGTCATCCTCAGGGAAGAGCCTTAAGCTGAGGGATTTGCCGGGTGGAAGGAAGAGAACAGAGTCAAGCTGTTTAGGGTGGACACATTACTTCTTGCATCGCCCTTTTCCCAAGTTAGCTGACCTGGGAAGAGGAAAAATCAATTCCAAATTGTTAGTAGCATGAAATGGAGGTAGTATGTGAGGTCTTATCCCCTGTGCTACTCAGCTGACAAACTGTTTTATTTTAGCAGTATCGCGAGAGGATTGAGCAGAGTTCCCACTAGGAAAAATTATAGAATCTTTAGCTTTATAGTAAATCATACACATAGAGGAAAGTATAGATTAGTCTAGAACATGATGAATTTCAAAGTACAGCCATAATTACGCAAGTTGCCCTATGTTGATTAGCTTAAGATCTGCTTTCCAGAAGCCTGTCCCATAAGCTTTCCTCCTACATGCAGAGCAGTCTCACCTGGTACACATCCATATTCTTTTACGAGGTTTTAAACTACCTGATAGGGGATGATCCCAGCACATGGAGCCAGAGCTGGCTGCAACCCAGGGTCCTTTGGATTAGATGATGATTGCTAACTAGAATGAAGGGTAATTCTGTCCTCATTTCCATCATATATGCTATTGATACTCGATAGTTTGCTCTTAACTATGGACCTAAATAAATCTAGGTTCACATCCCACCTCTACCTCTATTTTAAAACAAGTTCTAGGCCCATTTTAAAGTTAAACCGAGCTTAACAGCTACATCTGTTCTCTACAAGTCTTTGAATTATGCTTGGTTGCAGTGCTGGATAGAAAGCAAAGAGATCACATGGGTACCCTGGGCATTCCCATCATAGGGTCTGCTCTAGGACCTAGATGGAAGTTACCAGACACTCTCAGGATCCACTAGTGGGGATCTTTCCACTCAAAAGAGTGGAACTAGTGAGGGAAGGAAGTATACAAGGGTATAAATATCACACAAAGTCCCACAGAGGGTAACTGGCTCAATTCCACAGCAGAGCCCTGGAGACAACATACATCTCTTCAGTTGGCCTTGTGGGTATGCTGGAGCTGGAGTATTCATACCCCTGCATCCTTCAGTTGTTGGTCAAAAAACACCTGATTCTCCATGTGTGCAGTCAAGGCAGCCTGAGGCCCATCCTTCAATGACAGAGCACTGGTTGTGTCTTGGGAGCCAGTGGCTGTGAAAATGGCAAAGAACCCAAGGAATGTAGACAGAACCCCCAGGCATCTTCCGTACCCACAAAGAACAAGCCCTAGGTATAGGAGATACTTCCAAGATGCTAATTTCTGTTAATGAAGTAGCCGTCCCAGAATTGAGTTCAGATCCCTTCACCTTCAGCCTTTTAAGCCATAGTTTCGCCTTCTCGCATGCAACTTTCATTGTACAGAGAACAACAGTCGGCGAACTACGTTCCAATGAGAACTGAGAAAAACCAGGAATATTCTCATTGCATTGAGAATATCACTTAATTTTTGATCTCTTGTCAGCAATGGGCTTTAATGTAGCAGTCGAGACAGGAGGTATAGAGTCGATGGTAGTCACAGAGGCAGAACAGAAAAGAACTTAAGCAGGAAGAGGCCCCAGCAGGAGAGTACCAACGATGGCAGCAATGGTGGTGAGATTGGATAGGACAACTGTATCAGGCAGTGTGGAGGGAATCTCCTTATGACTAAGTCAGGCAGGACGACCACAGTAAAAACAGAGGCTCTAAGTATGCAGGGGCCAACCTAGTGCAACGGGTTCCAATGGTAGGGAGGATCATATACATTTCTGATACTAGAAGGAGTCAATCCTCCTCTTTATAGTTGAACATAGGCCAAAAATAGGCTGACAGCAGGATCTGAGTGGGTGTGCTGATTACTTGGTTTGCCTCCAGAGATCTAGTCTATCATTTTTCACTCTGTCCTGTGCTCAGAGAGGATCACCTGTTTGTCTTCACCTGGAAGACAGGGCAAGAGAGTGAGTAGATATAGTCAATGAGAGGCAACAGCAGGTGACGGAAAGACAAGTGGGGGAAGGTTAGTCAGTTGCCTTCTCTCCAGCCAGGGGCCACTTCCTTTTATGACTTCGGCTTCCAAGATAACGGCTCAGTCAGGCCCAGGAGCACAGGTTACTTCTCTGTCCTCTCAGCTCTGGGAGGGTTGGGGTGGTCATGAAGCCCTGAGACACAGGGACATGCCAACTTATTAGTTCCCTCAACCCCGCCCATGCATATGGGTAATCAGAGATGGATTCTATCTCTAGTTAGGATCCTGATAGTATTTGTATGGGGGATTCCCCACAAATGGCGTGTGGACAGAAGGCGAGTTGCCTATGAAAAGGTCAGCTTATAGGCCAGTAGACTTCCTGATACACAGAACACCATTGCATGAAGTAACTGGGACTCAAGCTTCCCTCTTCCAACTGGACCAGGATATAAGAGTTTTGGTACATGGTGACAGTATTCAGGAATCAGATCCAAGGAGAGAAATATAGCTTCATGTATCAAAGTGGAGATGTCATTTCTTACAAGGACATCTTTGGAGGGCCAGCCCTTCCCTGAGAACTTCACTCTGTCCTGTGTTCAGAGAAGATCACCTGCTTGTCTTCACCTGGAAGACAGGACAAGAGAGCAAGTAGATGTAGTCAATGAGAGGCACCAGCAGGTGATAGAAAGTGGAGGAGGTTGGGTAGTCAGTGGCCTTCTCCCCAGCCAGGGACTACTTCTCTTTATGACTTCAGCTTCCATGACAGCAGCTCAGTCAGGAGGATTCCAGAAGCCTGTTACCAGGAGCACTGGTTACTTCCCCCATCCTCTCAGCTCTGGGAAGGTTGGGGTGGTCATGAAGTCCTGAGACAGCAGAGGGACACACCAACTTCTCTTGTTGGTTCTCTCAACTCCTTCTCATGCCTATGCGTAATCAGACTGATTCTGTCTCCAGTTAGGATCCTGATCGAGGTATTTGTATGGGGGATTCCATGCAGATGGTGTATAGATGGAAGATAGACACAAGGTGAGTTGACTGTTACGAGAAGGTCAGCTCACAGGTCAGTAGACTTCCTGATGAAGGACAGAACATCACTGCATGAAGTAATTGGGACTCAAAGCTTCCTTCTTCCTACTTGATCAGGATATAAGAGCTTCAGTCCACAAGGACAGTGTTCAGGAATCAGATCCAAGGAGAGAAAGACAACTTCATGTATCAGATTGAAGTGGATATGTCCTTGTAAGAAATGACATCTTTAGAGGGTTGGCCCTTCCCTGAGAACTTCTTTACCATGTCCTGTGCTCAGAGAGGATCACCTGTTTGTCTTCACCTGGAAGACAGGGCAAGAGAGTGAGTAGATATAGTCAATGAGAGGCACCAGCAGGTGATGGAGGGACAAGTGAAAGGAGGTTAGTCAGTTGCCTTCTCCCCAGCCAGGGGCCACTTCCCTTTATGACTTCGGCTTCCATGATAATAGCTCAGTCAGGCCCAAGAGCACTCTTTACTTCCCCTGTCCTCTCAGCTTTGGGAGGGATTGGGTGGTCATGAAGTCCTGAGAGAGCAAAGGGACACACCAATGTCTCTTGTTGGTTCCCTCAATCCTGCCCATGCCTATGGGTAATCAGAGATGGATTCTATCTCCAGTTAGGATCCTGATCGAGGTATTTGTATAGGGGATTCCATGCAGATGGTGTTTAGAGAGAAGATAGACACAAGGTGAGTTAACTATTATGAAAAGGTCAGCTCACAGGCCAGTAGACTTCCTGATGAAGGACAGAACACCATTGCCTGAAGTAACTGGGACTCAAAGCTTCTTTCTTCCCATTTGACGAGGATATAAGAGCTTTGGTCCACAAGGACAGGTTCAGGAATCAGATCCAAGGAAAGAAAGACAACTTCATGTATCACATTCAAGTGGAGGTGTCCTTATGAGAAATGACATTGTTAGAAGTTCTCAGAGAAGGGCAGACCCTCCCCAGTGAGGGCTTACATTCATGCCCCTTTGGCAAAACCAAGTTGACCACACTAATCCCAGTAATTCATCCTGTAAAGGCCTCTGGGTAGAACCAGAGAGCATCTTGCTTAGAAATCTACTTTCAGACCCACTGAGGGCCATTCCAGAGCCCCAAAGGACAGAAGACAACCCAGGTTTCCATGGAGGGGGCTGAGCTCACTCAGGTGAAGGACCCCACTACTAAGAACTTGGTTGTATAGTCTCAGGAGTATCTCGGTAGAATTCCACTGCACTCACATAGGGATGACTAGAACTTGAAGTCCCTATACCTAAGATTTTTATTTCTGTTTCTTCTGTCTCTATGAGGATCCAGGAACCAAGAATTATTTAAGCAAGGTCTAGCTCTCTATTTCTAGAGAATTATACTATACCCACAAAAACTTCTGAGACTGCAGAATTTTAAATAGTGACTGTTTAACATTTGTCAACTAAACCCAACTCTCATTAGCAAGGGCCAAGAAATTGCCACTGAAAAACACATTCAGTTTGATACTTCTCATTAGCAAAATAGGCTAGATAATGCCAGGCCTTTAAAATCCTTGAACTGCAGGCATGACTGCAGATTTGAATACAATGCTTCTCTTATGCTCACTTGCAAGAGCATACAGTCTCAAGCCACATAATTGCAAACAGAGGGAAGACAACATACTGACTCTTGTTCTATGGCTTCAGATGGTAGGCCACATTCATCTACTTTGGGCCACAGGACTGTACACCATTCCTTGACTTCAGAGGTGGTTGACTCTTGGTTAATTTTCCCATCTGTTTTCTAGTGAACTCTAATTCCCCTTAAACTTGAAGGACAAAGTGACTAAACATTCCACTGATGAAGCCCAGTTTTACTTTGAAGTATGCTAGCATTTGCATTTACACCATCTCTTTTGGTAGTACTTTATTGTGGTATAGAAAGAAGTCATAATCCATGCTATCCTGTCTATAGCACCATTGTGTAGTGTACACAGATCACTGCTTGTTTTGAGTTCCTTAGATTGTAATGGGTTTTAAGAGGGTTTTAGTGACATATGGGGGAAAATTGACTGGGGTTTTTAGGTTGGCTGGGATTGCATTTTCCCCATCTAAAACTTTGGATAGCGGGAGTCCATATCCCACTTTCAAGGATAAATTCGAAGAGATGCATGTAAATTTAAACACATTTGACATTTGCAGCAGCCATGATGGAACATATAACCATCTTCATTTTGATCTTAAGTATAGGTCAGAAGATTATTCCAGCCCAAGAAACCTCTTGGTCTGAGGATACACTCAGGACTATTGGAGAGCTGTGCTCTCTATGGGGAGTGAAGATCCTTTTGTTGGTTGCTATTTGGATGTTCAACAATGAGAAGAGTCAGACTTGTCAAAGGCTGGCCAGCAGAAGCTTGGCACAGACTCTAGGATTTCATGCTGCTCCCTGAGGGGGAGGACATTGCTGAGTAGTGTCAGAGCTAGCTCCCCACAAAAAGGATACCAAGCTGGGAAATGAGAACTCAGTTCCCTTGGCATCTTTAGTCAGCCTCTGGTAAATAAAAACTTGGTGGAAATGGTCATGGACTGCAGTCCTGCACCACACTTTTCCTCTGGGGACTCAGTGGGCTTTATCGGCTTCTGTTTCATGCATAACACAGGTGAGGAAAGAGTGGGCTTTATTGGCTTCTGTTTCATGCATAACACAGGTGAAGAAAGAGTCCAGGCTCAGCCTGGAAATCCTAAGTTGCATAGGTCCACATCAAAGGGACACAGGTAACAGCAAAACCGGCAGATTGAGACATTGACAGAGCAGGGTTTAGAGACCATAAACTTGTTCTTTGGAAACTAGAACTTAGAACTGGCTTTAGTGCTGAACATGCTTAGAGGTATGAGTTCCTATGAATGAAGAGTAAGAATCTGACAAGTATGGTGGCACATCTGTCCTTACAGGGATCCTCATAGCCAAGGATTCTGGATTTGAACTAGTCAGTCTCCAGCTATGTTTCAGAGTCTGAGGACTGTGCCTGTCATCCCTTAGAACTTCTCTCTGGGCCACTGGCTTGAAGGGCACATCTCAGGGAAAAGGTCAGTGTGATTCCCTTCTTTGTGGAAAGACCTCAGTAGCCAAAAGTGTTTGCCTGTGTTATTTGTCTGAACAGGATCTTCTCTAGGACAACTAGGTCCACAGGACAGCACCAAGAGTTACTCTGCATGCTTATAGTACCTGCTTCAGAACAGAAACAGAGGCAATATTCACATGAAAGCTCAAATGTGGATCTCTCCTACCATAGTCACATCTTCACAAGCTGACAGTCCTCTCAATTCTGAGATTTGTTATTCAGCCTTTTCCCAATAGGATCTGCAAAGTACCTCTTGACCATTTATCATGCATGGAACCAACATGCGAAATTCCTCAAAAACCGATTACAGCCTAGGATCACGCTCACTGACTAGCTCCACCAATTCTTACAATTCATTCGGGCTCTACTACAAGCATACAGCTTTGCTAGAAGTAGATTTCTGCTAGGAAGTTTCATGCTACTGAGAGGTTGTGTGGCAGAGCCATGTTGCCCATTCTTCCAGCATGACTTGAGAGCTAAGATGAACACTATCCCAAGGAGGTGCCTCCTTGACAACTTACACTACAAAGAGAATCATAATCCCGACCCTGGAGACTTCTATAATGGGCTCCTGTGAGATTTCTATTTGTAGAACCCAGAATTCACAACAGAACAACATCAACACATCCAAAAGACAAGTTTCAATGAACAGATTCTCGGCAAAAGGACTCCAAGGATGCAGAGAAAGGGAAATGGCCCAAGCTGGGAAGGCAGGTGCATAGAAGAGTGTTACTATAGCAGGATACTCACTTGAGCTTGGGTTGTGTGCAGGTTCCCACCACTCCCTGTTGAGAATGACTCATTGTGCCCAAGTCACTTGTGCAAACAATATGAACACCTTTTCTTGGCGTTTGGAATTTGAATAGGTACTAAAGCAGAGGATGCCTATTGTGGCTAGACCTCAATTAAAACCTTAGGTGCTGAGTTTCTAACAGGCTTCCCTGGCAGAAGACACATCATGAGTTGTACTCATAGCTGGGGAGTTAAGCCTGTGCTGGGTGACCACACTGGGAGAGGCCACTCAAGCTTGTGTTTTCTTCTAGACCTTGCCCCAGTGCCTTTTCTCTTAGCTGATTGTGCTTTGGATCTTTCATTGTGTTAAGTAATAGCCATCAGTGCAGCCATGGCTGCACTGTGAGTCCTACTTGTGAATCATTGACACTGGGTAGAGTTTGGAGATCCCAACACAGTGGGTTCCTAATTTTGGCCTGGAAACAGCACAATCTCAATTTCTAAAGAACTACATACGTTTTGGTAAGTATATATGATGTGTAATCAGGAAGGACTAAAGATCCTGGTATCCCTAAAAATTTGCTATCCCTGTTTAAGGATCAACACTTCTTCATATTCCTTGGTAGGTGATGCCTCTCCCCATTCTTGACAGCCTGGATTTTTTTCGAGGCACAGTTTTGCTCTTGTTGCCCAGGCTGGAGTGCAATGGGGCAATCTCAGTTCACCGCAACCTCTGCCTCCTGGGTTCGAGCAATTCTCCTGCCCCAGCCTCCCGAGTAGCTGGGATTATAGGCATGTACCACCACGCCCACCTAATTTTTTGTATTTTTAGTAGAGATGGGTTTCTCCATGTTGATCAGGCTGGTCTCAAACTCCTGACCTCAAGTGATCTGCCTCCCTCGGCCTTCCAAAGTGCTGAGATTAAAGGTGTGAGCCACCATGCCTGGCTGCCTGCATTTTTTTAAACCAGTGTGACAAATGTATCCAATGTTGTATATAAGAACATGCATTTCCTTGTGTTTGCTGTCCATTTGTGTTGTCTTGAGAATTTCTCATATTTGTACATTTTTCTTTTTCCCTTAATGTCACCAATAGGCCAAGTGTTCAGTTTGCTCTTTTATATTTAAAAGGCAAGGTGCTTAACCAAAGCCTAGCTTATTCAATTTAATATAGCATTTTTGTTACACTACCCTAGTTCTGTTAGCTGCTCTAACCTCAGCTTTGACACACTGGAAAAAGCTCTACAGCTACAGCTCATAAGCAGTAGTGAAAGGGAATTGAGTATATCAACTCCAAGTTGAAGAGTTATAATTCTAAGTCATTGTTACTAAGAGTTGTACATTTACATAGATATCTAGTCTAATTCTTACTGTCATTATGGAGTGGCTTCATGCCTGGTAACACTCCTTGCTCCAAGGCGTTTTGATATTGACATAACCACTCCAGCTTTCTTCTGACCTATGTTAGTGTGGTATATCTTCCCATCATTGACCTTTTGTGTCCTTGGACAAAGAGCCAACCATAGGCTGCCTCCAAGAAACTTATTTTTATGAACTTTGAAAATCCATGCACTTTAGTAGTGCTATTTGGGTCATATTTATCTCATGTTTGGATTTAAGTATACCATCTATTTTTGTGTAATTTGTTTTTGTTTTTTTCTGCCTGCTTTTATTCTTCTATCTCCTTTGTCTACTTTTTAGCTATAACTGTTTTTGTTGCTTTAGGGCTTACAGTATATGCTTAAACGCCCTGTCTACCTTGAATATGCCACTTCACATACAAGAAGCTATACTTCTCTGTTCTCCCAGACTTTGTGCTATAGTCAATTTACTTCTACATGTTATAAACCCTGTGATATGTTGTTTCTTTAAACTGAGTTATCTTTAAAATAAGTCTTGACCTACATATTTACTATTTCTGGGGATTTACTTGGTATTTTTTCCCTCTTACCTGAATTTCTTTAGCATTTCTTATACCATCATAGAAGTCTGCCAATGATAAAAGAGGGAAAAACAGAAGCTGAAAGAATTGTTTTGCTTTTGTGTAAGATTCACTAGGAATAAGTATGTTGTCAGATTTTCTCAGTACCTTATAGTATAGCTTAGTTAAGGGAATTTTAAAAATGTAATGTATAGAAGAATAAGAAACATTTCTTTAGAAGCAATTCAAGCCAGAAGACAGTGGACAACATCTTAAATAAGATTGCTTAAAAACAAGCAACAATTCATGTTTCTTGAAGTTCACTGAGCTCCTGGGATCTGTGGGTTTATGGTTTTCATGAAATTTGGAACCTTTTGGCCATGTTTTTGTCCCTCCCCCGCCCTTCGGGGACTCCAATTACAGCCACATGCCACAGTGTATAAGATGGTGTTCCCATAAGATTAGTGGAGCTGAAAATTCCTGTTGCCTAGTGATGCTATAGCTGTCATAATATTGTAGTGCAATGCATTATGCCTGTTTGCAACAATGCTGATGAAAAGAAACCTAATATACTGCCAGTCATATGAAAGTATAGCATACAGTTATGTGCAATACATGATACTTCAGTGACTGCTTACTGGTTTATCTACTATTTGAGTATTTCCTTCTACATATCAAGTTAACTAAGACAGTCACAGGCAGGTCCTTTGGGAGGCATTCCAGAAGGACGCATTGTCATCATAGGAGATGACAACCCCATCCATGTTACTGCCTCTGAAGATCTAGTGGGACAAGGTGTAGAGGCAGAGAACGTGCTATTGGGATCCTGACCCTATGTAGGCCAAGGCTACTTTGTGTGCTTACATCTTAGCCTAAAGATCTAAAGAGTAAATAGAAACAAGCTTATAGAATAAGGATAAAGACATTCTATGTTTCTACAGTGTTTTGAGCTAAGTATTACCAAAATTTCAGTTACAGTTAAAGAGTAAGTTAAAGATAATTTGGTACTAAAGTTTTATGAAGATAATGTAGCTTAAGTATATGATGTTTATGAAGTCTACAGTAGTGTACAGTATCATCCTAGGTCTTTACATTCACTGACTCACAGCAGCTTCCAGTCCTGCAGACACCATTCACGGTAAGTGCCCTGTGCAGGTATACTTTATCCTTTACACCCTATTTTTACTATACTTTAAGATGAAAATACTGTTTTGTTACAGTTGCCTATGGTATTCAGTAATATGCCACACAGGTTTGTAGCCTAGGAGCAGGCCATATCATAGAGCCTGGGTATGAGTAAGCTATACCTTCAAGTTTTAAGTCACTAGTCTTGTCTTTCAAATCTTTCATGCCTCCGTTTAACATGTTCAGTTTTCTTTCTCGAACGTATGGGATGTAGGTATCTGAGTGTCCCTGTTCTAGTTATGATTTCTAGACCTGTTTTTTATTGATGTGTTGTACTTTTATAAAATTTAGAGATGAGGTTTCATTCTGTCATCCAGTCTGGGGTGCCAGTGGTACAATCATAGCTCTCTGTGGCCCTAAATTCTTGGGCTCAAGCAACCCTCCTGCCTCAGACCGAGTAGCTGGGCTATAGGCACATACCACCAGGCCCAGCTAAGTTTTAACAGTTTTGAAGAAATGAGGTCTCAATATGTTGGCTCTAGCTGGTCTCAAACTCCCAGCCTCAAGCAATTCATCTGCCTCATCCTCCCAAAGTGTTGGGATTACAGGCATGAGTCAATACACCCAGTCAGGAGTTGTATTTTCTTGATTCTCCATATGCCTGAACATTTGATTGGATACCTGAAATTGTGACTTTGGATATTTTTGTATTTCTAGAATTATTCTTATACCTTATTCTAAGATAGTTACTTGGTCAGCTAGATCCTTTTGAGCCTTGCTTTTAGGTTTTATCAGGATTAAGATAGGCTCTAGCCCAGGACTTATTCCATTACTGAGGCAACACCTTTGAGTACTTTGTCCTATGTCCCATGAGTTAGGTTTCTATTCTGGATGCTAAGAATAAAATTATTTCAAGTGCTATGTGAGTTCCAAGGATCATTTCCTTTAAAGTCCTTTTGGGTGGCTCTTCCCTGGCCTAAGGTAGTTTCTTCACATGCACCTGGAGCTCAGCATTCAGCTGAAGATTCAAGGACGACCCTCTGTGGTTCTCTGGGGTGTTGTGTGTGTGGCTGTCTCCTCCAGCATTCTGCCCTGCTAATTCTAGCTACCTGGGCCAGCCAGAATTCAACTCAGGGAGATTGCTAGGCTGTGTTGCCTGTTCCTGGGCTGCATTCTAGATACTCTCCAGCCAGTAAACTGGGCAAGTTACAGGGTCACCTTATTTATTTCCCCTCTTAGGCATCAGTCTTGTGCTCTTGATAGAACAGTTTTCAGACTCTTGATGTTTTATCTGTTTTTAGTTTTTTCAGGCAGGAAGATAAATCTAATCCTGTAATTCCATTTTGGCCAGGAGAAGCCTAGACTTTTCTAAAGTGTTTTGAAAAATCCCTCTTGGGGGTAGCTGTTGGTCGTTAAGACTTTCTAGTCTGACCAGTGGTCACTATCACTGCAGTATTACTGTTATGTACTTGCTTAAAGAATGATGGGATAAAGATAGGCAGGTTTTTGGTAGGTATTTATTAAATGGCTCTTAGACTCTCAGGTATAAAGGATAAACTTAACTCCTTGATTAGATCTCAGCTGTTGGATACATTTCAAGTCTATAGGCTCACAGTCTGATAAATCTAATGGTCTTTGTTCTTTTCATGCAAGCAGACTCCCAGGCAGTGATAGGCCAACAAATCTGAGACCTGTACAACCTAGCAGACTCTTGTTACCAGTGTCCCTCCAAATTGTTATATACTTGTCTCTTCAGGTTCTTGGAGAATGAACCCAGACCAATAAGGTCCTAGTGATGCCCACCTCAGAACCCTACACTCCCAAATCCCCTGGCTTAGAACGGTTTACTGCCTGAGAAATTCCTATCTGTGGTTCAAAACTGCACACAAAAGTGAAAGCAAGTGATTTGAAAGCAGTGGTTAGCAGGATAGTTGTCATTTTCTCCTTAAGTTATGAAGTGTTTTTCCTTTAGGCTTATAATTCTGAAATAAGGTCAATAGCATAGAATACTCAAACAGGGTCTAAGATCATATTTTAGTAACTAACATTGTTCCGGGTGAAGTTCCTGGTTACAAGAGGTTAATCTGATCTTTAGAGATAATGCCTAAAGCCATTTCGATAGAAGCAAGCATCTAAAGGTTTTTCTAGCTGATCATAAGCTCTGATAAAAGCAATACCTGTTGAAGGAAAACAGCTATTTCTTCCAGGGAAGCTGCTGTATGTCAACAGTATCATACAAGAGACTGAAAAGATGGAATCTTACTAGCAACAGCCACAGAAGTTTCTGCTTTCAGGATACTTTAGATCAACCTAGAATTTCAGAAACAGAAGCCATGGAAAGGAAGGAAATGAAAACAAATGGCAAACTGGAGGTGATCGAGAGCCACTACAATCAGAACTCAGTCTGGGGAAGCGTCTGAAGTCATCTGAGGAAAGAGTGATCTGAATCCAAGGTCGGGTCGGAGGTTCTAGTGGTTCACCTGCAGATAACAAAACCACCCTCCATCTGGGCTTATCATTTCTGTTACGAACTTATTCAACTGCTGTCATTTCTGTTAAGAACTCATTCAACAAATAAGACATTCATGTCTTATTAATGACAGTGCCAAAAAATGACAACCTGCGTTTCTAATAAAGAGTAGACACTCCCTGTGAGATTCAGGTTGTTCTATTGGGATGGTCGATCCCAGCCATACAAAGCCCAAGAGCTTGTATCCAGAGGATCTTCAGCTACACTAGGCACTAGGAAGTGACACTGCCAGCTTCACATGGCCACGTTATAAAATTGTTAAAGCAAATAATTCTTGGGAAAAGGCCATTCTGTGCAGAAGTAGAGTTGAAGTACCACCATCCGTAGTCTGGTCCTGTTCACATAAATGCCCAGTCTCGGGGATTCCATACACTTACTACTGGGAAGTCAAAGGCCTCTTCAGTACCAGAGGTGGGCTACAGAGACTGGAAACACAAAATTTTTCAGTTTCTGTTAAGCCACATGAAGACCATATCATTATGAATTGTACCTGTCACAAAGCATGCAAGGCTATAGATGAAGCCAATCATTTTACAGTCAACATTGAACCTGGGGCTGAATGCTAACATGCTCACATGGCTGGCAGAGCCTTGAAAAGTCTCCAGGCTGCTCACAAAGGCCACCTGTTGGCTCACATGCTGGTCAGTTGGTTCAGAATGAGCGGGAGACATAAGTTAATGTGCCCTCTATCTCTTTGAATATTTTAACTTTTATAAAAGGGAGAAACTATACAGACTCATTTTGGTAAGGTTAGCATGAGATGTTCCTTGTCAGAAGATGGCATCAGTATTGCAAAGACACTGCTACGACACATGCCGGTATCCTTTACATAGACACTCAGACAATACCTATAGTTTCCGAGTTGTTTCAGACTTGTTTCTGTCCTTTTGTCAACACTGCTTCTCCACCTTAAGTAGGGTGATTGGTAAGTCAAAGGCTACTGGAAAGCTACAATTTAAGCAGTTAAAGGTTAAAGCTCTATGGTAACTGAAAGTCTTATAACTGTATGAGGATAAATTCCAGTGGCTACAGACAGCATCTATTGTGAGCCGACATGACTTATCAACAGCAATTCAAAGGAAGATATAAGTTTCTGTGAAGTCATCTTTAATCCCAAAATTATCTTTCTAGACCTGAGGCTAACAAGACCACATTTGGCTGAGTCCATACATGAATTGATTGAATATGCATCTGAAAATTGAGCCTGAACAAGTTGAAGGACCTGTAGCTGCATTTGAAAAGCAAACCCCATAAAAGAATATCTCGTTGGATGTCAGCTGTAAGTTGTGGGGAAATTAAACCCTTTCTCATGGGAATTGAGCTCACAAAGATACCATAGAGAAGTTTAGCCCATTTCTCAAGGTATACATCTCTCTCATGGGACTAAGATGACTGACCCAAGCACAAGCCAGAGACTGGGGCAGTTAGGCAGCATCCAGGCTGGTGTAAGCACCATGTGAGACTAGCACAGGTCCCTCAGACTGCACAGTACTTAGGTGAACACTGCAAGAGTTACAGCGCCTGTGGAAGACTGGAGGTACAGGCACAGCCTCATGGCTGTATACCATAGGTGTGGGCCTGGGCACCAAGACAGCATCTCACCCAGCATGGGGGCTTTCCTGCCCACCTAGGTAGCCAGTGTGTCCCACAGGTCTGGAGGCTACAGGCCACCATACACAGTTAGCTACAGACTCTCTGATGCATGTTTGCCAACTTGTGGGGCAGTTTGGGGTGCAGTAGGCTATAGGTATGCCTACTTGTCTCCGACTCTGGGCATACCATTCAGTGCTAATGCCTTTCAGAGGACAATACACCAAGGAAAAACCTTGGCCCCTTCTTGCAGCTGGTGAAAGTAAGGCTCACTAATAAAGCCCTGCTCTGCAATCTATTTTTGGCATAAGAATAAGCCCAGCTGGGCCTTGAAGTATGAGAAAAGCACTCCCTTGAAGTGCAAAAGCAGAAACAAAACGTTTAAACTGTCTTCTTGGAGTCATTCTAACTTTAGAAAATTAGAATGACCAAGCTCACAATCTGTCATCTGAACTCAGAGGGTCATTTTTCAGATGGTCATAGTATTTCTGCATGTATTCATTTGAATATATAAAGATGGTTCCAGCTTTAAACATCCTTAGGTTTTGCTTTTTGGTGGTCATGTTTAATTCAGTAGGTTACAACATGGCCTTCAGAGATACCAGTACCTTGATTAACAAGGGAATGAGGAGCTAGCAGTCTTATTGTAAAGACTGATTGTTCATTCTTTTTATATCTACCTCAACTAATTGGAGTTTTAGAAAATTCTAGAGGCCATGGACTCAAGTGAAACAGGTTGTTGGGCAAGCCAGTCAATACAGCCAGACCAGGATTAAAGTTCTGGAGCTCTGTATCCAACTAAATAGCAGGCTCACAGACACATTGAGAACAGTTGCCCAAAGTCCCCATCATAAGACATAGCCAACATGAAGTTTGAGTGCATAGGAATTTGACCCTAGGTCCCATCCATTGAGTTCATCCCTAACACCTATCCCAGAGTAACTAGGTTTGACACCACTTGGCTCCTCATGAAGAATCATAAAACTTTTTGGAGGGATGCCACTTCAACCAAATTGGGAAAAAGTAGAGGTCATTTGAAGGTGTTTTTAACCCATGTTCAGTTGTAGGGTCATCCTATATACTTGCGTAGTCCAGGTTTTGGTGTCGTTATTACAGATAAACATCTCAGGGCAGACCAGAACCATCAGATGATCACTTCCCTCTGCCTCTCTCTTTTACATTTGTCACAGTTCTTTGATTAGCTGAGAGGCGGCAGGCCAGGTCATTTTCAGATACTTCTTGAGCCTGGAAAAGACAAAAACCAGATGCAGACTTCTCATGAGGCTGGCCCTCAACATCAGGAAATCAGGCTGGTCACATCATGGGCTCTCGGTATTAAGAGACTTAAGCACTAATAACTATAGAAAATATGATTCAAGGAAGCCATCACTTTTTCTGCAATAGTACATTATGCTCTTCTCAGAGCAACTTGCTGTTTAATATAAAAGGTATGTTTCTATTCTGTCAAGTTTCCAACTAGAGTCTATAGCTCTATTCCTTCTATTCCTATGTGTTATCTAGGGGTCTAGGAACTATGGGTGTGAGTTGGGGTGGCTCATTATGTTCTCTTCCAGGAACCTACTAGCAGAATTTGTGGTCCCCATCCCCACAAGCTTAGGTTCTGCTAAGTAAGAGATCCTGGTTCTACAGTAAAGTAGGAGAGGTTTCTAATATACGCTAAGAGCATTCGATGTCAGATTCAAAGTGACCAAGCATGTACAGGCTGGGCAACCTAAAATGTTGCATCATCCACAACTGAGTGCTGACCTGATGCAAGTTGAAAATTGTGCATCTGATCACATGTGTCAGGTCAGTCAAAACATAGGCACACCATTTGTGTTCCAAAGTGGGGGAAGACCCTCCCCTAGCCCCCTTTAGCTGTGATACATCTTTTCTGCACATGCAGATTTCCCCCATACAAGCATGCCCACAAAGGGTAATAAGATAGCATGTGTGCAGGCTGGGCACACCAATGGCAGATTTTCCACAATGCCCTACAGGGGGACAAGAGCTATGCAAAGATTATTCTAAGTGTTTGGAGCAGCCCCCCCCCAAATCTGGCCATAAACTGGCCCCAAAACTGGCCATAAAATCTCTACAGCACTGTGACATGTTCATGATGGCCATAACATCCATGCTGGAAGGTTGTGGGTTTACGGAAATGAGGGTAAGGAACACCTGGCCCGCTCAGGGTAGAAAACTGCTTAAAGGCATTCTTAAGCCACAAACAATAGCATGAGGATCTGTGCCTTAAGGACATGCTCCTGCTGCAGTTAACTAGCCCAACCTATTCCTTTAATTTGGCCCATCCCTTCATTTCCCATAAAGGATACTTTTAGTTAATTTAATATCTATAGAAACAATGTTAATGACCGGTTTGCTGTTAATAAATACTTGGGTGAATCTCTGTTCGGGGATTTCAGCTCTGAAGGCTGTGAGACCCCTTATTTCCCACTTCACACCTCTATATTTCTGCATGTGTGTCTTTAATTCCTCTAGCACCATTGGGTTCGGGTCTCCCCAGCTGCACTGGTCTCGGCAAGTGGCGTCCATCATGGGGGCTCGAATCCAGGTCAAAGGGTCGCCAGGGTGATGGCTGGAGAACTTGGAACTAGCTGGAGGACACCCGAGTACTCTTAAAGCAATCCTTGTGGTGAGAGGGGGAGCTCGGAAGCATCAGGGTAACAATGGGACAAGTGTGGGGTATGGTTCATTCCACCTTGGAACTTTTTCACACTGATGAAGAAGGAAAGTCTAGTGAAGTAACAGAAGAGGTTACAGAGCATGTTTATTTGCCAGTTAAAGTGGCAAAGGAGGGAGAAGTTCATCACTACCCTTCTGTACCCCCTCATTCTGAATAAAAAGACCCTCCAGATCTTTCTTTCCTGGAGGACACTGGGTGAAAAGTAGTTGCCAGTGACTGTTCGATCAGCACCACGAGCAACCGCTCTTAGTTCTATTCAGGCAGGAATTCAGCAAGCTAGAAGAGAGGGTGATACAGAGGCTTGAAAGTTCCCTGTTAGATTATGCTCACTAGACCAACAGGGAAATATTAAAAGGAAAAGGCTCAAATGTAGCTGTAAATTACTCAAAGAATTTAAACAAGCTATAAGTCAGTACAGAGCAGGTTCTCCTTTTGTAATGGGACTGTTAAAGAATGTTGCTGTTTCCAGTCAGATGATTCCTACTGACTGGGATGCTCTTACTCAAGCTTGTCTAACTCCTGCTCAGTTCTTACAACTTAAAACTTGGTGGGCAGATGAAGCTTCCATTCAGGCTGCTTGCAACACCCAGGCCCAACCTCAAATTAATATAAATGCAGACCAACTTTTGGGGGTTGGTGGCTGGGCTGGTTTAGATGCACAACTGGTCATGCAGGACGATGCCATAGAACTGCTTAGAGGAGCGTGCATTAGAACTTGGGAAAAAAATCACTTCAGGTAGAGAACAACATCCTTTCTTTACTGCTATAAAACAGGGACCAAGAGAATCATACGTTGATTTTTATAGCTCAGTTACAGGAGTCTCTTAAAAAGATCATTGCAGATTCAGCTGCTCAGGCTATAGTGTTGCAGTTACTAGCTTTTGACAATGCTAATCCCGATTGCCAGGCTGCTCTGCAACCTATTAGAGGGAAAGCATTTAGTTGATTATATCAAGGCCTGTGATAGTATCAGAGGTAATTTGCATAAAGCTGCTCTGCTAGCATGGGCATTGGCAGAACTGAGAGTGAATAAGGGAAATACACCATTTCCTGGAGCTTGTTTTAACTGTGGAAAGCATGGTCATACTAAAAAAGTAGAAAAAAATTAGCGAGTCAGGCTGCCAGAAAAAAGAAAACTGCTGATCCTAAAACATGTCCAAAATGTAAAAAAGGAGACCATTGGGCTAATCAGTGTCACTCTAAGTTTGATAAAGAAGGGAACCCGATTTCAGGAAACACCATGAGGGGCCCGTCCCGGGCCCCGTTCTAAACTGGGGCATTTCCAGCTCAGGCTATTCCCTCAACCCTGTACAGTGTCTTCCCCTGCCACAGCCAGTAGTGCTGCAGATTTATGCTGTACAAAAACAGCCTTCTGCCTGGGGAACCCCCTCCAAGGGTCCCAACAGGGGTCTGTGAACCCTTGCCAGCAGGGACAATAGGATTACTTTTAGGAAAGTCTAGTTGAAGTTTAAAAGGGGTACAAATACATACAGGAGTCATTGATTCAGATTACAATGGGGAAATTCAAATTGTTATATCTACATCTGTTCCTTGGAAAGCAGAGCCAGGAGAGCATATAGCATAGCTCCTCGTTATGCCGTATGTGGGAATGGGAAAAAGTGAAATTAAACCAACAGGAGGATTTAGAAGCACAAAGCAGCAAGGCAAAGCAGCTTATTGGGTAAATCAGATTACTGATAAACATCCTACCTATGAAATAAGTATTCAGGGAAAGAAATTTAAAAGATTTGGTAGATACATGAGTGGACATTTCAATCATTTCTTTTACAGCACTGGCTGTCCGCATGGCCAATTCAACCTGCTCAATGTAACATAGTTGGAGTTGGTAAAGCCCCTGAAGTATATAAAAGTAGTTATATTTTGCATTGCGAAGGGCCAATGGACAACCTGGGACTAGTCAACCAATTATAACTTCTGTACCTATAAATTTATGGCGAAGAGATTTATTACAACAATGGGGAGCACAAGTTCTAATTCTAGAACAATTATATAGCCCTCAAAGTCAATATACAATGCATGAAATGGGGTATGTCCCTGGTATGGGACTAGAAAAAAATTTGCAAGGTTTGCAAGAACTGCTTCAAGCGGAAAAACAAAGTTCCTGCTAAAGATTAGGAAATAATTTTTGATGGCAGCCATTGTGAAGCCTCCAGAACCTATACCTTTAAAATGGTTAACAAATAAGCCAATTTGGATAGAATAATGGCAGCTAAGAGAAACTGGAGGCTTTAGGGAAACTAGTTACTGAGCAATTAGAAAATGGGCACATAGCTCCAACATTTTCCCCATGGAATTCAAGTTTTTGCAAGAAAAAAAATCAGGTAAATGGAGAATGTTAACTGACTTAAGAGCCATCAATTCAGTTATACAACCTATGGGAGCATTACAGCCAGGATTGCCTTCTCCTGCTATAATTCCCCACCCCCCACCCCCCAAAAATGGCCTTTAATAGTCAGATTTAAAAGACTGTTTCTTTACTATCCCTGTAGCTGAGCAAGATTGTAAATGGTTTGCATTTACAATTCCTGTGGTAAACAACCTGCAGCCTCCTAAGTGTTTTGTTTTACAGATGGGTCTATAATGGTAAATCATCTTATTCTGGATCAAAAGGTAGTTTTCCAGACATCCTGTACTTCAGCTCAAAAAGCAGAGCTTGTAGCAGTAACTGAGGTATTGAATGCTTTTGATAGCCTATTAATGTGATTTCTGATTCTTCATATGTGGTTCATTCCAGTTAATTGAAAATGCTCGATTACGATTTCATGCAGGTAGAAAACTGATGACTTTATTTATCCAACTGCAAACAGCAGTTAGGAGTAAAATGCATCCTTTTCACATCACTCACATTACGGCTCATACACCCCTTCCAGAATCTTTAACTGAAGGGAATCAAATGGCTAATCACGTAGTTGCTAATGCAATAACTAATGCTAGACACTCTCACAATTTAACCCATGTTATTGCCTCTGGTCTCAAACGTAGATACAGCATTACCTGGAAAGAAGCTAAAACTATTATCCAGCGATGCCCAACTTGCCAAGTGGTACATTCATCTTTTACCAGCGTTAATTCTTGAGGATTGGAACCTAACTCTCCTTGGCAAATGGATGTCACATGTTTCCTCGTTTGGGAGACTAGCTTATATACATGTGTGGACACCTTTTCTCACTTTGGGCTACATGCCAAACAGGAGAGTCTTCTGCCTGTGTTAAATGTCATCTTTTGCAGTGTTTTGCGGTGATGGGCATTCCAGCTTCTATTAACACAGATAATGCCCCAGGCTATACTAGCCAAGCTCTAGCTACATTTTTCTCTATGTGGAATATTAAACACATTACTGGTATCCCATACAATTCTCAAGGACAAGCCATAGTGGAAAGAATGAATCTTTCCCTAAAACAGCAGTTGCAAAAGCAGAAGGGGGGGGGAAATAGAATATGGAACCCCATAGACACAACTGAATCTAGCATTATTAACTTTAAATTTTTTGAGCCTGCCCAAAGGCCAGATGTTACCAGCAGCTGAACAGCATCTACAGAAACCAGCTGCAAAGACAGAAGTAGAACAACTGATTTGGTAGAGAGATCCAATAACAAAAAGTTGGGAAATAGGTAAAATAACTTGGGGTAGAGGTTATGCTTGTGTTTCTCCAGACCAAAATCAACAGCTGATTTGGATACCATCAAGACACCTGAAACCTTATCATGAGCCAGATGCCAAGGAAGAGATTTCTGGAGGATCCCGAGGACCCCTTGGTTGCAGCTATGTTGAGATGGACGCTGAGGAGGACCCCAACTGTCACGAGCAACACCCAAACACAACCACCCACCTGGGAACAGGTCAAGAAGCTGTCACAGATGGTGGAAAAAAACCTGAGGAAAGCAGGACAACCAGACACAATAATGATAGCTATGATAGTAGTTATCACCACTGCCGTGAATATTTCTTCAACAAGGGCTGACACAGAACAATTATAGGTATTGGATATATTTGTCAATCTTGGCTGGTAATAATGCCTGGATTTAATCACTCTATGACAGAGTTACACATGCTTTCTGATCTCAGTATTTACCATAATAAATCTGCTACTATAATTGAGGCATACCACCCTCCAAAACCTATTTGTAGAGAGGATCTGACCCAGTTAGAAAAAATGAACATACTCATTTAGGAAGATTGCATTGCAGAACAGGCAGAGGTGCTGCACAACGATTCCTATGGAATCATTATTGATTGGTCCCCTAAGGGGATGTTTAGCTTGAATTGCACATCTCAGTCTGCATGCCATGACCACACTATGTTCAGCTGATCTGAACACAAAGGTCAGCTGGTAGAAGTGATAAGTATGGCAAGAGTTCCTATTATCTGGAACCATGGCAGCATAGTGGCTCCTCAACCTAATGATATGGCCCGCTGTAGGAGCTAAACAACATAAGGATTTGTGGAAACTATTAGTAGCTCTTAAGATCAAAATTAGGGAAAGAATAACAAAGCATCTAGAAAGACTAAAAACTTGGCTTTGGATATTGCAAACTTAAAGAACAAATATTTAAAGTATCCCAGGCACACCTGACCTTAATGCCAGGAACTGGAGTGCTTAAAAGAGCTGCAGACAAATTAGCTAGTAACCCATTAAAATGGATGAAAACACTTGGAAGCTCTGATTTCAGTGACGGTTGTGCTTTTAATCTGTGTTGTCTTTGTATAGTCTGCAGATGTGGATCCTGACTCCTGCAAGAAGTAGCTCACTGTGATAAAGCTGCCCTTGCTTTTATCGATTTGCAAATCAAAGGGGGACATGTTGGGAGCAGGACCCCCAAAATCTGGCCATAAACTGGCCCCAAAACAAAATGTCTGCAGCATTGTGACATGTTCATGATGGCCATAATGCCCACGCTGGAAGGTTGTGGGTTTATGTGAATGAGGGTAAGGAATACCTGGCCCACCCAGGGCAGAAAACTACTTAAAGGCATTCTTAAGCCACAAACAATAGCATGAGGATCTGTGCCTTAAGGACATGCTCCTGCTGCAGTTAACTAGCCCAACCTATTCCTTTAATTTGGCCCATCCCTTCATTTCCCATAAGGGATACTTTTAGTTAATTTAATATCTATAGAAACAATGCTAATGACTGGTTTGCTGTTACTAAATACGTGGGTAAATCTCTGTTCAGGGATCTCAGCTCTGAAGGCTGTGAGACCCCTTATTTCCCACTTCACACCTCTATATTTCTATATGTGTGTCTAATTCCCCTAGCACTGCTGGGTTAGGGTCTCCCTGACTGAGCTGGTCTTGGCACTAAGCTCTGGTAGAGAGAGATACCAGAAGGGTCAAGTCCTATAGACAGCCCTGTGGATAACAGTGATAAAAAGGCAGCATTTATGTTTATCTACAGCACAGAAGTCAAGCTGTTGGAGAAACTGCACAGCAGTTAGAGTGTGACGCATCCTACAGAAGAGTATAGTATTGACCACCATATGGAATGACCACCATGTGACCTGACAAAACAAAAATAAGCTAGTGAAATTCACGCTGAAAGTAGTGGATAGTAGGAAAACATTAAATAAAGCTGTAAGTGAGGGTAATCATGTTTGAGAGTAGATCTGTCAGCATGGCAGTGAACATATGCTGTGCTAATTATGAAACAAGCAGAAATCACCATGGATTGGAAATTAGGGGGAACTTAATATTCAACAGGCTGATCACAGCAGTTTAAAAGACATGACAGTAAGTTTTCAAACATTTGTGGCAATAAAGACATCTGATCACGAAGCAGTGAAGAAATTCCTTAGTCATTCTGCCAAGGTCACTTCTGGTGAAAGTCTGATGCCAGGACAAGTCTATGATGCTGACAAAATACTGTTTTAGCATTACTGCCCCAGAAAGACTACAGCTGATGGGACAACTTGTAGAAATTGAGGATGCCAAGGACAGTAACTATACCGGGATGTGCTAATGAAGACATAGTGTAAACTTGTTATGACTGGCAAAAGCTTGTGTCCTCACTGAGTTTCCTACAAGTCCATTATTGTGCTAACAAAAGGGAGTAATTTAGGAACATCTTCCCCTGTTTATCATTTTGTGTCAGTAACTCATACTCACTGCAGGGAAGCTAGACTGGATGACAACACTGAGATTGTTATTCCTTGACAATTGTTCTGTTCATCTTCCAGCTGAAGTTATTGAAAAGTGTTTATGCCATGTACTTTCACAACACAATTGGATTAATTCAGCCACATGACTAGGATAAGCCTTAGACCAGTAAATGAACACTTTGAACAGCATGCTAGTAGCTGTTAACAGAAGCATGGGTGTAGGTTTTCAAAAGGAACCCAGCATAGCAAATGCTTACATGCTGTTATCAGTGCTTGGAACAGTGATCAGTGTGTGCCTGAACATACAACCTCTGGCCTGCAATTATGTTCAGTGATGAACAAGGTAATGACTCTGAAGAATTTTCATGTGGGAAATGACCCTTACATATGCAAAAAATATGTCTTCAGAGTCCATTAGTAAGCTGGAAGAAATGGATGCTGACTTTTGGAAAGTTGTTCATTGCCAGGGAAATAGCTGAAATGGCTCTGAATCAAGGTGATTGTGGAAACAGCAAAAGTAATAGTATAGAAGTAGTACCTACAGATGACACTGTTAAGTTGTGTGATGGGCTTAAAACTAGAGCAGAGTATGTATCAATAAAAGTGATGGTTTAAATGAGGTGGATGACGCTGGAGGAAGCATTAAAAACCCATTTAGCAGAATGTCTCATGCTAAAGGACCCATTTCCTGGTCCTTCAACAGCTTGATGTTTTCTCATGAAAAGAAAATACAGTGTAACCTTTTAATCAAAAACAGCATCATAGGTAGACTGAAAGCCCACTTCTGTTTAATAGCTGATGCAGGTATTCTGGTGATGCTATTGTGATTGCTTATCAGTGGCATATAAACTCAAAGTCAAGAATGATGGTGATGCTAAACTATAGGTTGTCCATATGGGTGGCTGAGATAGTGACACCTTTGCTTTGATGGTTTGGTATAAACTTTGTTTCAAGCACAAATATCATAAAGTAACCATCAGGTGAAGGTGTACATGAAATTGTTTTTAGACTTGTCCCACCCAAGATCTCTCATGTGAATGCAAATACTCAAATCCAAAATACCCTGAAGATACTTCTGTTCCCAAGCATTTTGAATAAGGGATGTTCAACCCATAGCAGTGACCAGGTTTCTGCCAGTAGACTGGCAGGCAGGAGTTATACCTGCACGCGCAGCAAAATCTGCTTATGAGGCATGAGTTGTTATATCATGAGGGCATGGAAAAGGGTGTCTGGAGTTTTCATGAGTCACTGGGGGCACCACTTGATACTTTCACACCCAGGGAGAACGTTGAATCTTTGCCCTTGATTTCCTCGTCTTTGTCAGGCAATGGTTGGAGTTGCTCGAAGATCAGGGTCTGGGTCACTATCAGGTACATCTTGTGGAGGTTAAGGGAGATTCCCAGTATAGAACTTTAGAGATGTGGCTATAGATACACTTCCTGGATGTGAGTGATAAGAAACCATGTTACTGGGGTAATACTGCATAGAAAGATATTTAAGCTTTTCGTCACTGACCCAGTTCCTTTCAAGACAATGCTGCCTCCCAATGCCAACATGTTCTAAAGGCATTTGGAGATAACCCAAGTAGAAGTCCCTTCTGAAAGAAGAACTCTTCCTTAATTGCACCACTTCTATATGGACCCGGGAAGTGTACCTTCAGCTCTGTCTTTCCCAGATTTCTTTGGTTCCTTCAGAAGTCTTGGATAGTTCAGAACATGGAGGATGCAGAGGTTGTGATGTATCCAATAAAAGCCTGTGAAGCCCAACAGACTTCTAAGATGGGAGACTGGGCAGCATATCTATGACTACAACACAAAGGACATATACCAAAGCTGCACGTACATTCAGTGACTAGAAGGGGTGAGAGCACAGAGGCTCCACCATCTTGCCCCGGAACAGTACTGGAAAAATTATTGCTCTAGAGCTCCCTACAGGGAGGCCAAGGCTTCATCAGGACTGCATCATGGCTTGGCATCTTCTGTGCAATACAGCCTCCTTTCCCCTTTCCACAGATGTTGACTTCTAATAAACTGATACACCACCCATCACAAATCTTGACTTCATTACAGACTTGGACACGAGCAAGTGGTCCAAGGGCATGGAGAGGATCCAGGTGCTGAGCTCCCTCCTGAAGACAGGAACCATTCCTGTACTCACCTTATATAGTACCTGGAATTTGGGTTTGCTTTTCCCTGTAGGCTTTGGAGTTTCTGTGAAGGCTGGAACTATTCTGCACATAAAGACTCCACCAAGTAACTGAAGTTCCAGCCAGGACTCTGCTCCTTCAAAGCCTCTCATTCTAGGAAAGGGAAACTTGGGGCCCCTTCCTGCCAGTTGGTGAGGCCTAGGCATTGCCACCAATCCTGCTCAACTGCCTGCTCTGGAAAAGGCTCAACTGGGCCTTAGGTTTCAATGAGAGGGGTACTTAGCCACAAGAATATACTATTGCCTTTTACTGTCTACACTGATTTTTTTTTTTTTTTTTTTGAGACAGTCTCCCTCTGTTGCCCAGGCTGGAGTGCAGTGGCACAATCTCAGATCACTAAGAACTGCCTCCTGGGTTCAAGCAATTCTCCTGCCTCAGCCTCGTGAGGAACTGAGATCACAGGCATGTGCCGCCACGCCCAGATAATTTTTGTATTTTTAGTAGAGATAGGGTTTTGCCATGTTGGCCAGGCTGGTGTTGAACTCCCAATCTCAAGGTGACCCATTTGGCTTGACCTCCCAAAGTGGTGGGATTACAGGCATGAGCCACTGCTTCCAGCCTACGCTGGTATTTTTGAACATGTGTGTGTTTTGTAGAGATGGGGTCTTACTACACTGCCCAGGCTGGTCTCAAATTCCTGGTCTTCAGTGATCCTCTCACCTCAGCCTCCTAAAGCACTGATCACAGGCATGAGCCACAATATCCAGCCTATTTGTTTCTAAGAAAAACTACTAAGGCATACCTTTGGAAATTTCAAGGTATGGGTTTTTGTTTGTTTGTTTGTTTTTAAGGTGAGGGAAGTCATTTTATTTTTTTTTATTTTTTATTTTTTTTGAGGCGGAGTCTCGCTCTGTCGCCCGGACTGGAGTGCAGTGGCCGGATCTCAGCTCACTGCAAGCTCCGCCTCCCGGGTTTACACCATTCTCCTGCCTCAGCCTCCCGAGTAGCTGGGACTACAGGCGCCCGCCACCTCACCCGGCTAGTTTTTGTATTTTTAGTAGAGACGGAGTTTCACCGTGTTAGCCAGGATGGTCTCGATCTCCTGACCTCGTGATCCGCCCGTCTCGGCCTCCCAAAGTGCTGGGATTACAGGCTTGAGCCACCGCGCCTGGCCGGGAAGTCATTTTAATGTCTTGACAACAGTAGTCTCATTACTTTGGCACTCATGAAGGCATTAGTCAGAGTGTCAATCCAATCTATTTTAGGCAACCAGAGCCTATCATGCCACATGGCTTCAACATAAGTCCCAGAGACATTGACGTCTCCTGAGATTTTGTAGGCTAGCACAAAACAAGAACCTCTATTTGAGGACTCAACTGTTAAGATTTCCTATGCATGGTTGAAAAGCCTACAGCATCTAGTTCTGAGTTCTTTATGAAAACTCATGACTCTGCCTGAACACTGCTGATCAAGTCTTACATGCACAAGAGCAGTTAGGTTTTGTCCATGTCTTCTACGTGGGCACTCAGTAGAAGAGAAGGCCCCATTCAGGAAGGGCTGGTGTCATCTTGGGTCAAAAGATTCTTTCCAAGCTTCTCATCTACAGGCCAACTCCGATTCATATTCTAGATAAGTTCTTAAGAGTTGATGAGCAAGAATTCACTGAACAAGACTGATGTCTCTGAAATTCAAGACAGATGAACTGAAGTTCAGCGCTACATTCTCTATAAGCCATCTTAGGGTGGGGGGACGCACCCATTTAGCCCATGGCCGTTCCTCCTGCAGCTCTGCAATATGGCCCAACCCACAAGTGAGGGGGTAGAGGTCCCTACTACTTGGAGTAGCAGGCAGGAAGTTGTATTTCTTGGGAAGCTGGTAGCCTTCTGCAGCTTGTCCCAATGATCCTAGTGGTGCCAAAATGAAAGTGAAAAGAGTACAAAGTGGAAGAGTAGTTGAATCTTGATATTCACAGTATAAGAACACAAAAGACTCCTACACCTGATATACTAAAGACCATCTAAAGTTAGCCAGACATAGGTGTGTGTATGCCTGCAGTCTCAGCTTCTCAAGAGGCTTAGGTGAGCATGACTTGAGCTTCAGAGGTTGAGGCTCAGTAAGCATGCCACTGCATTCCAGCCTGGGCAACAGACTGCCTAAAAAAGAAACACCACACAAAAGCACCACAGAGTGGGAAGCTATCTGAAGGCGAAAGGAAATACAACCTGCTCCAGGAAAGCAGAGCTGATGGCAATGGGTTCAGAAAGCCTGACCTGCAGTCTAGGGCACAGCCCAGCCCCCACTCCCTAGACCTGGCTCAGCCATTCATGGTAACTGTGGTCAGAAAGACTCCACTTAGAAAAGACAATGTCGAAACCAAGTCCACATCGTTTTTGCCCCTCAGAGAGCCCAAGTTTGTTCAAAGAGTGATAGAAGTAGAGTCCCAATTACTATCAACTCTGCTGACTGTAAAGGAGAACAATCTTGCTTAGTTCAAAAGCAGAGCAGTATGTAGAAAGAAGCTACAGAAAAAAGCTGAAGCACAGGCCTCAGCTAGGGTCAGTGGGAGCTGGCAGACAACCTCAGCCACCAAATCAAGATGCTCAGCCCCTTTGAGGCAGTAGCTGAATGCTTTAAGGAACAATGTAAGGTGTTCGCCATGGCCCTGGACACCAGGCATGAGCTGCCTGTGAGACTGAGCCACCTGGAGGAAGATGGGCAGTGGTTCTTAGGTATCTTCCCAAAGCAAGTTCAGCTGCCCTTGAGTTTGGTTGTTGCTAAGAGCTCTCACAGGTCATCTAAATTTTGCTCAAGACTGTTGCAATAGGACATCACTCCCCGAAATCCACAGGTAAGACTTCCCCTGCAGAGTTCTCCACTGAATTAATCTGAAGCAGAATGCAACACAGTCCTCCCAGATCCCAAAGGATGTTGCTGGATTGGCAGCTTAAGTGATTTTTGAAGTTTTCCATTAAAGATTTACATATACAGTTACCAAACAGGAGTGACCACACAATTGAGTAGGCAAGGTCAGGATGTTTGTCAGAAGATGACTTGGGCAAGGTTTGGTGGATCTAAGAATGATACCAAGAACTGCAGCAGGCTTACGGAGACACAGGACATTTAAAAGCAGTTTGGGTGCCAAAATATCGCCACAGTTCCAGCTGTTGTGATAGTTTTGGTTGTTTTGCCACATTTGTATGCTTCTTTTGTCTGTTTTGTATTGAAGTGACTGTTGAAACTAAAGGTAAAAGGATAAGCGATAATGGAAAGCTTTGAATGAGACTCAGGTTTTTGATTCGACTACCAATTTCTTTTCAACTCCTAACACATAGGCTCAATCTTGGCAAGTTACTAAAAGTCTCACCCATGAGTCTTGCCTATCAAACTGGGCTCCATGAGTGTTAAGTTCTCATCAGTAATTTGAACTCAAGGTTGGGTTTACCATTGCTTAGAGTGACTATGAGGACTTTCCTCCCTAGATCATGGTTATCGAAGCAGGATACTTCCCTGACCCCTTCGTGGGACTAACAGGGGTGTCTTGTTTACTCATTCTGCCACAACTCCTCGAAGGAAGGAGCATGCAAGTGAACAAGGTGGGGATTGAAGTGCATGAGCACTGGAATTGACTGGCAGCCTCGGTGTGAGCAGGATCACACTCCAGTCACTCAGACTCACTGCATTCCACCCCTCATGGGAGGGGGAGTGCAGGTGAGAGGGTGCAGGAGCCAGAGCGAGCACTTTTGAGCACTGACTGGCAGGAGAGAACTTGGCTCTGGCCCTGCAGCAGCATCCAGGCAGGGTGCCTGTGACTTCTGAAGCCCCAGGGGGTGTGTTACAGTGCTCTTTTAGGTCTGCCGTCTGTGGAAGGTCTTAAGTTTTAACAGCTCAATGGGCCCTCCACTCTTTCACATAAGGCAGCTGCCCTCTGCCAGAGAGGGCAAAGGGCCAGCTGACAGCTTTTTGTATCCACATTGGTGGCTCCTGAGCTCATCTGACATCCAGGAAAAATGAGGTTGCATGAGTGATCTGATGGATGGTAAATGCAGGGGATTTTATTGCCAATGAAAGTGGCTCACACCCCTAAGGGGAGCTGAAAAAGGGATGGGGTGGGTTGGTAATCTTCCCCTGGAATCTGGCTGTCTCTGGCTGGATTCTTCTCCGAAGCTATGCCGTCAAGCTATCCCTCTGAAGCCAAGCCACTTCTGATGTCTGGCCATAGTCCCTGATGTCCAGCTACTTCTCTCTGCCAGCTGAGTCTGGGATGTTTATAGGCACAGGATGGGGGCAGGGCAGGTCATGGGTAGTTTAGGAAAAGGCAACATTCAAGCTGGAAAACAGGGACAAAAGGTCTCACTTTGGGCCATAGTTTCAGGTCTATCAGCTTACAGGTGGGGTTTTGTTGCAGACCTACCCCCCTTTTCTGCCTAGAATTTCTCTGCTCCCGTCCCTATCATTAGAAGGGTCTCTCCAAGAGTTTGTGTTTTGGAGATACCATAGACAAAATCCCAGAATCACGAGAATCATTTTCTGCAGCTGCTGAAATAAGTAGGTGTAAGCCTACAGCCACTGGAACATAATTTCAGTACAAAAACTTCTTGCTGATTTCTAGATTCCTATTAGCCAGGGAAATCTCAGCCAAGAGTAGAGAACAGGCCTTGGAAGCTGAACTCAGGTGCAAATCCTGGTTCTTTCACATGTATCATGTGACACCAGATTCTAAGCCCTAAGCTTAAGTTTCTAGAAGTGGGATTTTCATATCAGCCAGTTTATAGCTTAAGAGCATGGGAAGCATCTAGAACAGATCTATAGTAAGCATTTAATTTTTGAGTAACAGAAAGTTCTTCCATGATTCTATTGGATTATTTGCAGTGAGAATACAGATAGGTCTTGATTTGGATCCAATGATGGCATTAGCAGTTCTTTCTAGTCTTTCAGAATAGCTTTAATATTGTGAAGACCAGGCAGATACTCAGTCTAAGTTGACATCTACTGAAAATTTGATCTTTTTCTCCTTGGGAAGCAGCAGTCCCAGCATGGAGCCCAGATTAATTTGGGCTAAGATGTGGCCTTGTCAAGTCCCTACCCCAGTTGGGAACAACACATAGGTGCCAGTTGACTTTGCCCATTAATACCCTTCTGTGAATTTCCTGGCTTCAAGTGCCAGAAAGTTATTTGTTAGGTAAATGGAGGATGCCCTGAAAATTTACCTGCTATCTCAAGAAAGTCTATTTGAGAGTCCAGCTCTGACAAACCCCTCTTCTGAAACCAGCCTGAGCATCCTAATCTCTTGCTGGGTCTCAGCTACTGGTGACTATTAAGGGCAAAAACCTCTAGCATATGGTTTTTATATAAGCCTGAGTGTTCTTAGAGCCTAGTTGTTAAACATGAGTTCCTTTGTCAGATGGATAGATTGCAAAAATTTTCTCCCATTCTGTAGGTTACTGTTGCACTCTGATGATAGTTTCTTTTTTTGTGCAGAAGCTGCTTAATTAGATCCCATTTGTCAATTTTGGCTTTCATCGCCATTGCTTTTGGCATTTTAGTCATGAAGTCTTTGCCCATGCCTATGTTCTGAATGGTATTGTCTAGGTTTTCTTCTAGGGTTTTTATGGTTTTTAGGTCTTACATTTAAGTCTTTAATCTGACAAACGGCTAATATCCAGAATCTACAAGGAACTCAAATTTACAAGAAAAACCCCATCAAAAAGAGCATGAAGGATATGAACAGACACTTCTCCAAAGATGACATTTATGTGGCCAAACATGAAAAAAAGCTCATCACTGGTCATTAGAGAAATGAAAATCAAAACCACAATGATATTCCATCTCATACCAGTTAGAATGGCAATCATTAAAAAGTCAGGAAACAGATGTTGGAGAGGATGTGGAGAAATAGAAATGTTTTTACACTGTTGGTGGAGTGTAAATTAGTTCAACCATTGTGGAAGACAGCGTGGTGACTCAAGGATCTAGAACCAGAAATACCATTTGACCCAGCAATCCCATTACGTGGTATATACTCAAAGGATTATAAATCATTCTATAAAAACTCATGCACGTGTATGTTTATTGCAGCACTGTTCACAATAGCAAAGACTTGGAACCAACCCAAATTGCCCATCAATGATAGACTGGAGAAAGAAAATGTGGCACATGTACACCACAGACTACGTAGCCATAAAACATGATGAGTTTATGTCCTTTGCAGGGACATGGATGAATTCGGAAACCATCATTCTCAGCAAACTAACACAAACAGGAAGCCAAACACCACATGTTCTCATTCATAAGTGGGAAATGAACAATGAACACATGGACACAGGGAGGGGAACATCACACACTGGGGCCTGTCGGGGAGGGTGGGGAGCTGGGGGAGGGATAGCATTAGGAGAAATACCTAAATGTAGATGATGGGTTGTTGGGTGCAGCAAACCACCATGGCACATGTATGCCTATGTAACAAACCTGCACTTTCTGCACATGTATCCCAGAACTTAAAGTGTAATAAAACAAAACAACCAACGTGAGTTTCTACAAGTCAGACTTTCAACACCAAACAAGTTCCTGGTTTCCAGTGGCTTCCAAAGGGTTCTCAGACAACATCCTGACTTGCTCAAAGCTCCATATGATCAGACTCCCTGACCACATGGCCAATAACTCTCCTTATAAGTACTACTGTCTTCCACCATTTGGAAACAGACTAGTTTTTTTTTGTTTTTCAGGTAAGACTATCATTCTTTGCTTTTATGACAATCTAGACAAAAACAAAGCAAAATTCTAAGGACAATGACATAAGTTGAATTGTTCCAGAATGGAGCCAACACCAACTTTAATAAAAAAGTTATTGGTAACCATCTCAAGAGGTCACACTGAAGACCTCTGGGAAGTTTCCAGAATTGAAGTTCCCAGGTTTTACAATCTGTCCCCAGTGAAAATGACAAGTGCCTAGGCAGATAAAGGGCATGTGTTTCCCACTGGCAATGTTGGAGACAATCTTCTCACAGGCACCTTCCTTACATACCCCTATTGTCTACAGATCTTCCAAGAAGTTTAGAGGCGCAGCAAGAGACTGACCACTGCTTTGGGTTTAAGTCAGTCTTAGATTTCGGTAGAATTGACAGTCAAGGACTGCTCCCTCAGCCCAGTTCAGGGATTTTCCATGAGGTCCAATTGGGGTATCAGATGCCCAGTGGCCAATACCGAAGCAACAGATGCAAAGACTCACACATTTTGAATGAACTAGTATTTGATTCTGTGATTAACTGGCCCAAAATCAAGATAATCTAGTTTCTAGACCTAAGTCTAAGCAAAACCACATGTGGTCAAAGTGAACAAGAGTAGAAGGTAGGGAAATGTGTGTAAGTTTAAGACTTCAGATGGATTGACCCTCCCAAAGGAGACACTGGATCCTAAGTCAAGGAACCTAGAGCTGTATTTTGGAAGAGAGAAGTGATAATATCATGCACACTTCATTTAATCCTACCCCTCTAGGGAAAAAAACATAGGGAAGTGCTTCTGACCATACTGGGCAGTGGATTTGAGGCACTGCAGAATTACAAAGCATTCTTACTCATCCTTCAGCCTGATTCTTTCAACAGGAATGGTTCTTCTCAGGATAAATGATGAAGTTTGAGTAGCAAAGACCTAGTTCCAGACCCGAGCTACAGAGACCATGACATAAGAGGGTTTAGCTGGGAATGAATGATTGCTGTGTGTTCATAACTTCCAGATTTGTAATAGCCAGAGCTAGTATGGCTTAGTCTTTTGCCTTATCACTTTAGGTGACATTTGAGGCTGGAATTGGAAGCCAAAACACTGCAGGATGGAGTCCTCTGCTTAGGATTACTCAGCTTAAATGAATGCTGGGAAAATTCCTGGACCATTCCAGGAGCCTGCAGAAGGAAAGCCTGACCATATTCCTGGAATCTGTCACCTTGCCATGATTACCACAAGCATATTTTGGAGCTGGCATCTTCTCCAGGTCCTAAGACTTCTCTCAGTATGGAAATCTGAAAGCCAGATTTCTTTCCATCAGCCAACAATATTTGATGTTATACTTGGAACTGAAGATTAAAAAGATTGGAAAGACTTGATGCAGGTTTCCTTCACCATAGCTAAGAACTACCATTTCATGTATTTCTGGTTTTCTGCTATTGACAATGTGCATTTCAAATAATTATAGAACTTTCTATTATATTTAATATTCAGGTCCTCATTTCCAAAAGTTATCTTATATAAAGGAACCAGGACAGCTTCAAAAATGGTAGTCTAAGGTTAATAAAATCATGAGAAAAGTGCTTAAAGAGAAACATTGAGAGCACAGCTAAGCTTGAAAGTGCTCCTCCTAACCAAATTTGGTGTAACTTATGACAAGATAACCTGATGCATTGCTTCTAGAAAGGCCCTCTGGTAGGAATACTATATAGATGTTGGATAAGCTCAAACAAAACAAGGAGACAATTTCAGTGTGTCAAGTTGATATGACTTTGGATTCTTCAAAAACTTAAGTCTTAGAAAAAACCATGTGGGGGTAGTATTCTATCAGTCTCCTTCAAGATCCTGCTTTCCAATCCGTACATGTAGCCTCAAGCCTTAGAGGGGACCAAGGTGGAGACCCCCACCTGCAAAGCAGATGCCACACTTGTCCTAACACCTCCTCTAAACCTCATACAACCTGGAGGATACCTTTCCCCATGAGTCTATAGTGTCTCCTAATGAGCATGACACTCCTCAATATGGGGGCCCCAAAGAACAGCTGTCTCAGAGCTGGTGATCAAGTAGTAACAAGACCAGACCTTTCCTGCCAATCAGTGAAGAGTAGGTGCTGCCCTAGTCTTTACCTGTCTGCTCTAGACACAGGAATATGCCCAAATGAACCTTGCTTTTGAGAAAGACACTTAGATGAGACATGGTAGAATGCAGCTTCATTAGATAGCGGCCCTTCAAGAGCTGAAGATGGGAGGGAAATCAAGTACTGAGGAGCATACCAGGCTGCTTCTCCTCACTTTTGCCATCTAGAACACACCTTCCACCATGGCCGCCTCAAGTTTCCACCTGAACAGATGGGTCAAACAAGTAACGTGTTCCTGATTCAGGGTGGGTGTAGTTCGTATCCCATTTAAGATTTGGGTATTGAAACTTAAGGACAGTGTGTGATAGTATTAAGAGGTAAAGCCTTTAAAGAAGCGATTTGGCCATGGGGGCTCAGGCCCTCATGAGTGGGGCTTCATACAAGATTTGGCTCTTTTGCTCTGTCCACTGAGTGAGGACACAACAACAGGGCACCATCTTGGAATCAGAGCAGCTCTCATACAATTGGATCTGGTTCCTTGGCATTAGATTTCCTAGTCTCCAGAACTGTACGAGAAGTTGTCTTAAGTCACCCAGTCTGAAACACACTGTTATAGCAGCCAAAATGGACTAAGACAGTGGGAAAGTTCAAGCCATGTATGTTTGGATTGATGGTATCAGAAGAGGATCATGCTGTGAGGTCCACCCCCAGGACAGTGGGCCCAAGTGTATAGAGTGAGTGGAGTTGATGGCTCTAGTGCTTTTCAATCTGAAACCTGTAACAGTGACATCTCATCCCTGCTGCCATTTTGGGACTCTTCCTACAAGGACCCCAGCCAGCTGGTGTTCTGTGAAGTCTAAGCATACCCCAAAATCTATAAAAGGTCAGTTTAAGGCATACCTGTAAATAGGTAAAGACATGGTGAACAACCAGCATCCCTGATTTGGAATGGAACAGGAATGTATTTCTCATAGCAGATGGGCATCCCTTTAGTTTGCTTTCCAGTGACTTCCCTGGGTCTCAAGGTTCATATTGCTGCAGTGCAAAAGTAGATGTACTGCAGCAGGAATATCAAGGAGGTTCACTATGAAATCTATTTGTATATGGGCATCAGGATGGTGAGGATGCATGCCAAGGTCATGAAAGCCCAGTGGGAATTTGATAGAGAAATATGGAAGAACTGACATAGTGAGATCCTCTCAGGGTAGTCCATTTCGTCTTGCATTGTGTGAATACTTTGGAGCAATAGATTAGGATCAAAGGTGGTTATTCTTGGTAACTAGAATGGTGCAGAAGGTCATCCCAAGTTCAGCACCAAGGCCATGCAAGAGAAGGCTGAAATACATTGAGGCAGCCATTGAAAGACTAAGCCACTGATATTAGTGCCTGATTCAGGTTTATGATCCCAAGATAGTCCTGGACAATACCAAATGCCTAGCCAGATTCACAAAACCCACAGCCATTAACTTCCCTGCTGGCATGGTCACCCATGGGGCAAGCTTCCCCATTCCCTGGGCTACTGACCAGGAGAAGGTTAACTGAAGACCATCTGTGGTCACATCTGTGAGCTCTTCAGTGACACAAGCCTTCATTTACACACGTCAATGAAGCTAGCATTGAGCCCTTCCATAATGAAGCTAAGTGGACCACCTTTCAAAGTCTTGCCGCTTCATCCTACTCTCAACTCTTCCAATTGTCCTAGTAGCTGTTAGGTAAAAGGTAGAATTGTCAAAGTCTGTTTTTCATACCCAGTTATTAACTCCTGCTTTAGCTGGCCAGGATGGAGGGAACATGTTTTAATCTCACATTCACCTTTTTCCTCTAATCACTGAAGCTTTCTAGTGATTTTTAGTGATGATGGGGGTGAAAAAAGTGACCCCTGCTTCCATGGAATCAGGTATGTTTGCCCAGATGTAGCTATCCAGACAGGTATATCTGGAGGGTTTTTGAGGTTGATGAAAGGGGAGGGTCTGATGATTAGGTTAGGATTTATCTTGGAAGTTCTATTTCTTAAGAGGTCATACTTTCCATTCAGTAGAAATTCATTCAGGTTAAGAGACAAAGAGAACCAGAGATTGAAGAAAATGCCCTTGGTCTCTTACTGTGTTTCCCATGCTCGAGTCTAAATGCCTCTGTTGGGGAAAACATTCAATACTTATCCCAAAAGACTTCTGTAACCAAGTGTGTAGGGGTTTCTCCAAGTATTCTGTCCTGCAGTGGGTATCAGCTGAGGATCCAATTTAAATTGACACTATCCACTTGGAGATAGCATCCCATCCAGATTGAAAGCTCAGTCCCAAAAGACTGCCCCCCTCTTCCCACCAGGCACAAGTCTGGGCCTTCAGAACTGACTAGCCTTCAATTGGGATCTACCATGAACTGGGTTCAGTGAATTTGCTAGAGCACCTTGGGGAACTCAGGGAAACTTATGTTTCTTTTGTAAAGATTACAAAGGAAACAGACACACGTAGACTAAGTATGGCAGAAGAGGTGTGAAGCTGCCATGCCCTCCCCCTGGGACACTTTGCAGGGAACTCCACATGTTCAGCTGTCTAAAAGCTCCCCAAATCTGGTCCTCTTGGAGACATGAGATGGGCGTGATGGACAACCATGTAGAAATGTGATTGTGTCTCCTAATGAGATTATAAAGATTATCTGAGCAGGGAAACTCAGCAAGGCCTAACTTTTCCAATTCTTCCCAATGTCTCTGTAGCATTCCTTCCTCCAAAGTGTGGGGCAGGACCCCTTCTCAGATGGGGTCTTGTGACCTATAGATCAGACAATGTAGGTCTGATAATTCCTTTTATGGCGAACTCCAAGACAGGAAGGCAGGGAAAGATTCCTGCCTTGGGGAGAGAAAGGCAATGAAAAGGCAGTAGGGGAATTAGATTGTTTTGAGGCCTGCTTCTAAGGTCTAAAATGTTTCTAAGGTCTAAAAAGTCCTATCATAATGTCCTTGCCTGAAGGCAAAGTTCAGAGTATAAGCTGGTTGATCTCTCTTTTAAAAAAAAAAAAATCTTATTGCTTGGGTTTTCATTTAGATTTTTATGTTTAAGTATAAAAACAAGTCATCCACACGTAACTATGTTTTTCTAGAGGAAACCATCCTACTCACCAAGAACCAGAATTGAGGTGAGTAATCTGGTTAGAAATAAGGATCTCCTTTTGAGTGGAGATCAGGAAGGTGGTCCTTAAAGTTGGCTATTTGGGTCTGCTATTTCCCCATTACCACTTAAGGGTTTCCTGTGCCCTGCTTATTCTGGAGAGGTAGACACTGGTCATATCTATAGCAGTCACCTGAGCCCCATGACTGTAGTGTAAAAGACACCTGTACTTGTATACAAAAAGGTTTACAAATAGTTGGTCAACTTGAGCATGTTACTGACAAGGGAGTATTGGTTATTTTCTGGTGGCACTGGTTATTAAAGCAGATCCGAAAAAAGTGATAGCAGCCCTTCTATTGGCACATTACTTTCTAGGATGCTACTTAGGTTTCTTAATTTAGGAAAACATGCTTTAATTTCATTGCAAGATTTCTAACACATCAGGGAATACATTCTACTTTATCCAATATGTGAGCTACATTCTCATTATGATAGGAAGTGTATCCCCAAAGGCATCCTGTAAGTAGACTGGAGTTCAAAGTATTTCAAAGGACAGAAGAAATCAAAACGTGGCTCAGTTTTAGACTTTTGCCTTCCTCCATCATTGGGCCAAGTGGACATTCCAAAGTTTCCTTGGATCTTCTATAAGATCAACCCAACCCTAATTTGTATTTAGGAATTTACTCTGAGAACTTGAGGGAAACTGGGCATTTAAGATACTTAAGTTAACAGAATAATTCTGTCTCCCTTCATGTAGCTCTAGGACCATAAGACAGGACTACTCGAAGTGTTAGGTTTCTAGTGCTATAATCCCCATAGCCAAGCAGTCTGCCTCCCCATGAGTCAACATGGTGTTTTAAGAGATGGTGTCAGCTATGTTAGTTGAGACCAACAGACAGGCAGATGTAGAGATTGCCAATGTATGTCCTCAAAGTAATCCCCTGCCATGTTAGAGATGGACAAGAAAGTCATTCAGGAAGAAACTTAAGAGTAGTTCAGCAATGCCTCTAGAAAGGCTTAAGACACAGCAAGGACTCTTGGTTTAATCCTTCACCAATTTCTCGTGAACCCTTCAGTGCAAGGGTCTGCGGACATTGCCTTCAAGAAAAGGCAAAAGTGCTGAAGTCCTACAGTAGTGGCCTGAGAGGTTAAGTCAGTATTTGGCTGAATATGGCCTGTGTTACATGATACAGGTCTCCATGGAGATGTTTTAGGTGAACCAATAACTCTTTCAAGTAACCAGACCAACCCAGCATCAAGGGAAAGATTTCTGTAGAAGTTACCCACATGCAGTCCTTCACTCCCCAAACTAAGGACAACATTTGTGCTGTCAATGTTCAGAAATCTGATTTAGTGATAAGATTCCATAGAGAAGGAACCTTATATAAGTAGCCATGAAGGCACTCAGGTGAGGCTACAACCAGATTCAGTTGCCACTGCAGCATCTTCAACAAGGTCAAATCTGTTCAAGGTTGGCCCCAGTGATTGATGAGTGCTTATCCTAAGCCTAATGCTCAGTGCCACACAGACACGGGAGAATAACCAACTTTACCTTCTCTGGGTTCTGACTTGATACTCCCCCATAGCGATTCCTACTCCAAGACCCAGGATAAAGGCGCTCTCAGAAGGAAAGTTAGAGAAAGATAGACCTGTTTATTCTGCAAGTGTAAATCAGGTTTTTAAAAGTAGAATAAACTTAGACGATAGCATGGGCATGCAATAAGATATACAAAGTGGGACAAGTCTGTGGGACAATCAGCCATCTTTGAGAAGTATGTGACGGGAAGAAAAAGAAACCTGCAGTTTAAGATGTAGCAACTTACTAGATAAGGTAGCAAAAGGAAAAAAGATGTAACAACCAACTATGTTTTAAGGTTATTTGAATCAGGATTTGACTTTATTTTAATCAGGATTCAAATCAAGTCAAGACATGTATGACACTTTGAAGTTTGGAAACTGATGGGTTATATCTAGTGATAAACTGGTTAAGCTTCTTTTTAGGTATTGAAGTATTACATGATGGTTAAAAATCCTTTAGAGATATCTGAATAGGTTGAGGGTTAACATTGGCTTCAAACGACTCAGGAAAAGTAGGTGGGGGCACATATAAAACAAGACTAGCCACGAATGGTAATTGCTGGTTGTGGGCATTTGAAAGTTATAACTACTATCTAGTTTGACACGTCTGAGGACTTAAGTTTAAACAAAACTTCCAGGCCACCTGAAAGGCCAGGACAGTTTTGGTTTACATAGGTTCAGGGACTACAGGAAAGGTCAACATTCTTGGGGACTGCAGACAGCTATTTCATTCCTTGGTTCAAGGAGAAGTATTTCTAGAGAGTTGCAGAACTTATTTTACTGAAATCTCACCTTGAGAAGATCTGAATGATTTTGTTTTCATTTTGGCCAAGAGGATATCCATAGGCCAATTGGAGGCTCTTGTGCTTGACACAGAGTCAATATCAGGGAAGTTGACACCAAACTTGGTCACTTTGACATTCACTATTAGACTTCAGGCACAAGTGACCCCATGGCGGTGACAGAGCATTCCCCTACTCAATGGGAGGGGAAAGCTGCAACCCAGGACAGTGCTGATACCATCAAGGGGCCTGCCCAGTGAAGCCTGGATGGAAGCTCATACCAAGTCTGCACATGCAGAGAGATTCTGAAGTCAATGTGAAGGATGAGTTACTGAGGAATAGCACCCAAAGGATGCCCAAGGAAATGTAGATTGGAGCCCTACCCTCTTTAAGACAGATATCCACATTCATGCCAAGCATATACTTTGGCATTAAGTCTTTCCTGAAGCCATGTTTGGCTAGGATTAAGGACTTCCAGCCTTCTTGAAGATGACAATATCTAAGTCAAGTCAATTTTATTTAAAAGTAGCTTCAATATTATGGAAAATAGGTAAAATACTAGGTAAACCATAGGATCAAGATTCATCCCAGACATAAGAAAAGGAAAAAGCCAGCTTTCCAATGGATAGGGGTTAAACTATATTATCAACCTCTGTCTCATCAATAGTGGGGCTTCTTATGTGTGTGTCTAGACGATGCCTTAAGAAACACCCACTCCCCATGAGGGATGTTACCAAGGTCACACTTAGTCAACCACCAGTAACTTTGAAAAGTCCACGTTAGACGTCTTGAGTTATTGCACATTCTGGATTAGTCAGTCATAAGAATGTGACAGAAGCATGGAAGGGGCTAGTGTAAATATTAAGATCCTACCTTCTGGACCTGTAGAAGTGCTTGGACATGACACCACTCAAAAGAAAATGCTATCTATAATATACCCTCCATGTGGGATTGATTGTCAGAACATATGGAGCAAGGCAAGTTCACAGGTGGTGTTCACAGCACCTTGAGTGATGGGGATGTTTTGATGTGAGAGACCTACAGGGCAGCCCAAGCTGTCATGCAGATGGAGTTGGTGATGAACATGAAGTGAGAAACTGGACCCTTCCCATCAGTTGCTGAAAACCTGGCACCAGCCACAAGCTTCAGACTTTGTTCTGGGCTCAAAGTCCAGGTACACTTAGTTTAATAAAGTGAACTATTGAAATAGTGGTCCATTAAGAAAGCTGCTTTCTACTAACATCTTACCTTCCAAGCTGCTACCTCAATTATTTCTGGAGAGATAACTAAAGAAGCCTGTTGAGTGCTTTTAGTTTTGCTGTAATGCTTCTAAACTCAGATCATGAAGCTAGTCCATTTCATGCTAAGTCAGCTCTAGTTCACATTCTTTGGCCTGGTAACCACAAAAACATTAGATAGTAACTGCACTACCATAAATTAGGAAGGACTAGAAGAATCAGGGCTCATGTTAGCTGTTCTTAGAGGTCCCACAAGAGAAGTTTCTTCATCTTCAGAGAAGGGGACATTCCAGCATTTCCCTGCTTCTTTCATTCCAGAGTAATCCCCTTACTGATCTCCAAGAATCCATAAGTTGGTACATCAGGATAATAACGTTAAGAAATGTAAACAGGATAGAGTCCTTGATCTCCTTTTCCAGGAGGCAATAAGACCATCAGAAAACAAAGCTGTTCTTCCTTAGTGTCAAGTTTCTCTAATCCCAAAACTTCCATGGCCAACCAGTCTGCTTCCCCATCATGAAACACAGGCATTTAAGAAGTTTATGTCAGCTATTATTTGAGAGCCAATAGAAATAGATTTGGTGGAGACTACGAAGACAAATGTGTTTCCAAAGTTTACCCTTCGTAACCTTTGTAAAAAATGGGCAAAAGACATCCGGGAAAGCTGAAGTGGTAAACAGTTTAGCAATGCCTCTGGAAAGCTTACAACAGTAACAAGAACTTATGGCCTCTACCTATTGGCTTCTAGGGGTTGAGCCAAAACCTTTACTCCAAAGGGTTGATAAGCATAGGTATAAGCAAGGGGACAAGACCAGAAATCCTATAGCAGCAACCTCAGTTATTCTACCTCTTCTGAGTTCTTGACTTAATCTGAATCAAGATGGTCGGTTGTGTAGTAGACATCTCCTTGGAGATCAAGTTTATCCAAAACTTGATCAAGTACCTAAACCCTCCTTGCTTCAAAAGCATGATTGATCTGTCTTCTAGTTATCTACATGCAGTGTTTGAAGCAAGTTCGCACCCCAAGAGGGCTTCCTTCAGCTGTCTTCTGGTTTGTCTCAGAGCTAGCCCTCCAGGTTAGCCTGTATCTTCAGTGAAGCTATTAGTGTCTAATATGCCTCTTTTTCCCATAGCCTCCATAGTGCTTGCGAGTGGCCTTTGGTCTGAACTTCTCCACACCACTGCATATGAAGTCAGTTCTTTTGAGGAGGGATTTGGAGCTCTGTTGTTCTATTTCTCTCTACACTAAGGAAAAATGCAAGCTGTGACTAGTGCTAGGGATAACAATGGGAAGCCTAGACATCCCTTTTTAGGAGAGTTTGATGAAAGGTGAAGAACAACTCCAGGTTTCCTTAACTTGCCTCTTGGTATGAAACCCCTGCCTTGTGAGCCCTAGAATTCTCAACACCTAGCCCAAGATAAAGCCTCTATCCCATAAATGGGAGCTGGATAGAAGACAAGAGCCCTACCTTCCAGCCAAGCACACATGGGATTAGCCTCAGCAACAGGTAGGCTAGAAGCAGTACAAGAAATCCTTATGTTCTGCCCCTCCATGAAAAGTAGCCCTCTAAATGGGAGCTGGGTGGGTGCAGGGGAGTCCCTTGCTCTTGGCTGTCTCATGTTGGAGTGTACCTTCTCACTGAGCTGAGCTGAAAAGCAGGTATAGATCTTGAGTTTGAACCAAGTTCTTAAGTTTTAGATTAATTCTTACTGTATGACCTTAGGGCCATTTCAGAGACTAAGTGGATTTAAACAATTTGTCAGTTTCATGGGATAAGGTTTCACCATGAAGTTTTTCATTGCCTTGAAAAAGTGAGACTCAGCATGGCTCTGTTTATGAGCACGCATACAAATTGTTTACTTCAGAATGATGCATGATGGGGAAAATGGAAGACTGAGACTTTTGGGAGAACACTTCTGGTAAGGGGACTTATACAGTACAATGTGGAACACTTGCCTGGGTATGTCTTCATACTTCCAGATCGTGTTGGGTACTTTTTAAAGGGATTTTATATGATTTCACTGTGCCCCCACACAAATCTCACCTTGAATTTTAATAACCCCATGTGTCAAGAGTGGAACCAGGTAGAGATATTTGAATCACGGGGTTGGTTTCCCCTATACTGTTCTCATGGCAGTGAGTTCTCATGAGATCTTCTAGTTTTATAAAGGGTTCAATCCCCTTCACTTGGTTCTCATTCTTCTCTTGCCTGCTTTCATGTAAGACATGCCTTTATTCCTCCTTGCCTCCCACCATGATTGTGAGGCCTCCCCAGCCATGTGGAACTGTGAGTCAATTAAACCTCTTTTTCTTTGTAGATTACTCAGTCTCAGGTATGTCGTATCAGCAATGTGAAAACAGACTAATACAACATCTCTAGAGGCACATGCCACATGGTCCAGCCATCATTATTGTCACAAGAGTTTCCTTTCTATATGAAAGATGATGTTGATCAAAATTCTGAATTCCTTATGTGTTTTTCAATAGAAAGTTTCCATTGTATCAACACAAGGCCCCGCTAATCACGAGGGGATCTGTATATACATGGAGTAGTTGAGGCAAACCAAGAATGGTGACTTCAGTAACATTCACCATTGGGTCATTTTCTAGTTGATGTAACCCAGTGGCAATGACAGAGTTCCCCTATCCAGAAGGGAACTTGCAACTCAGCACCAGTGTAGACACCAGAAATAGGCCTGTCCTACATGGCAGGAGGCTCCCACCAAGTCTGTAGCTGCAGGTAGATGTGAGTCAAGGTCAGGGAGAACTCACCAAGGAACAACGGCACCCATTCCAAGAGCTCTGCATTCCAAGACAGATTTACATGTTTATGCTCCCAGTTGTCAGATCTTTACCCAAGAAGTGAGTTCAGAATTTCTCAGGAACTGGAAGGGGAACCCCAGGTGACTGGTCAGGTGACCCTGCAACTGCACTTCTCTGTACCGTGGGGTCTGAGGCTCAGTTTCCCAGGTTGGATCTCAGGGAGATGCTTACTTCCCTCTGCCCTTCTAAGCCTTAGCCTCCCTGTGCAAAGATGCCAAGCATAGTTCCTTCATAGCCTCTTCATTCAGAGCACAGCTGCATGTTGCTCAAACTACAGTCAGGATTCAATAAAGCAGGGATTTGAGGATGTAAAGTTCTATCCCCTTACACTTCTAGACTGATAAATCATAACCCCCTCTAACTTGGTATAGCTGCTGTCTTACCTGAGAAAGTTTACAGGCTTCTCCTCTGAGGCTCCCAGCCTCCCACCACTGAGCCAGGAAGACCAAGAAAGGGATAAGCCAGGAAAAGCATACAATAACAGCTTTACCAGATTAAGTCAAAACCTAGATAATACACGCTTGTTTCAGCTAAGTAAACTCTTGCTACAAAAGTCCCTGCCAACTTAATATTGTCTCCCAGATCCCCATCCTTCAGGAACAGAAAACCCTTACGTGCCTGGTGGCCGAGGTGATGGCCGAGACTTCTCTGGCCTTAGAGGGAACAAAAAAACCTATACTTGCCACAGAAGTGTCATTCTCATTTGGTAAGAGCCTGGGAATGTCTAGTCCTCTAGGAATCCCCTTAGTTCCAAGGTTGAGGGATACTACTCTATTGGCAGAACTCTGCCTCCCTTTTCTCTGGAATCTTCTTATGGCATCCCCAAGATCAGAAGCAGCTTTGTGGCCTTTCCTAGCTATAGGGTGGGATTTTTTTTGTTTTTGTTTTTGTAGTGCTGGCTTGGTAGTGGTGAATTCTCTCAGCATTTATCTGAAAAAGACTCTCGTTCTTTTATGAAGCTTAGTTTTGCTGGATACAAAATTCTTGGCTGAGAATTTTGTTTCAGGAGGTTAAAGATAGGGCCCCAATTCCTTCTGGCTTGTGAGGTTTCTGCTGATTAAATCTGCTGTTAACCTGTAAAGGAAAACGTATCCTGCCAAGACAGATTTCCATCATATCCCCAGCTGTCAAAGTACTTCATCGGAGAAACATGTTGAGATTCTCACAAAACTGTAAGGGGCAGAGGACAAGTTAAATGAGCCTGTGGCTGCTCTTCCCCTCCACACTGTTGGGGTCCTGAGGTTCAGTTTACCATGTTAGAGCCTCAGACTCCTCATCCCAAAGATGTCAAGGGCAGTTTCTTGCCAGTTTTGGCATTGATAGAACTGCATTTCTCTGAAGGCATGGTCAGGATTTTAGTCTGCAGGGAGAAATTAGATGCTGGGAATTTGTGTAAACACAGTTAAGTATTCACTGCTTATCCTTCTAGTAGTATATCAAGAACCATAAATCATGACTCCCTCCAACCTGGAGCAGCATGGTTCCTCCTGAGCAAGTTTTGGCCTTTCCCAGGCTTCTGACAGAGCTAAGAGGGCCAAGAATGAGCAAGAACCCAGAGAAGTGTGTAAGAGTAGCTTTAACAACTGTTCTGAGTCAAAGCCTAGAACATAATAGGTGTATACTTCCTTCTACCCAAGATGAACCCTTGTTGTCCAAGTCCTTCTCAACCCCAGTATTGTGCATCTCCCAGAGCCTCCTTCCCAGTTACATGATAAAGAAAATAACATCTCAGTGGCCACACGTGGTAGCTTAGCTTGGTCTGTCTGGCAGTAAGTCGGAACCTGTATGTACCTCAGACATCAGTCAGGAGCTTTCACTCCAAGTCTAGGAAAGGCCATGAGATGGCTTATACCTTGGAGAGGTCACAAGATGACTCAAAGAGGGAGGCAGAGTTCAGTCAGTGGGGTAGGAACCTTCAACCTGTGGGCATCCATATTCCTAGGTTCTCTTCCCAATTAGGGATTCTATGTGGAAGGATAGTTCCAGTGGTCTTGGAGCTCCTGTTCCATTCCTTTTCCGGAATAACTGATTCCTTGGGTGTACACATGGCTTGAACTACACCAGAATGAGTCCCCAAGGATGTACATCAAGGATAGTGAAGGACCAGTCAAGCCAGCATACACACGTGAGCAACTGGAGAATCAAAGCCTTAGGTGTCCTCTATTCCATCCCATGGTCTCCACAAACAGGTTCTTCCAACATTCAGGAGATGGCAGCCCCAGATACCAGACATAGAAGAGGTCATACTCACTTGAGCGATACACAAGCACAGATGTATACCTGGATCAGTTGTCAGGGGCATGTTAAGCATCTTGTTTTCAGCTCTGAAGTTGTCATGAGCTCACCCAAATGAGGTTAAGATCAGAAGGTGAGGAATAGACATAAGTGGTGGAATAGTATGAACAGTTGGCTCATGAGCCCAAGTCAGGTAAGGAACCCTCAAGATTTCCTCCTACATATGGGCTTGTCTTTGAGAACCATAACACTTTCAGGGAGAAATTCCATGAGTTTTACCCTAGAGTTAGAGTCACTGACTTGCCTACAGGAGCAGATTCCAGTTGGGAAGATATCAGTACCAGGTTTTAGAATCATCTTAGTCTCAGAAGGCCATGTCCCCTTCAGATCTATACCTACAGAGTCCATTACTAGAGATTTGGGCTGGAATGTGGATGTCCATCCAAGAGACCACACTCAGGATGGATGCTCTGGTATGGTCATCTCACCTGAGGTTATAGGTTAACACTAGAACCTGGAACTAAGAGGCCAAGCATTGGTGTTAGAGCCTCATTGAGGCTGACAGTTTAGAAAACCCTGGCTGGGCAATTCCCAGGCTTATCCATGGAAGTGGTAAGAATGATTGTTTCACTAGAGGTCCTCATTTTGTCATGAACACGTTCAGCATCTGCCCTTAAGTATAGCAACTGCCAATGCTACAATTTGAAGTCAGGACAGTAAGATTCTTCCCTCTTGGCCTTCAGTCCTCAAGCTTCTTGGGAAGTGACAGAACCATTGATTCTGCAGGAACATGGCAACTGTTGCTCAAAACTTACACTCTTGGGTAAGAATATTTACTTCTTAGGGAAACAGTTTTAGTAAAAATATAAAAAATTATAATAAAAGGGCAAACTTGCTGTCTGGAACAGTGAACTCAGCTAGCATCTATGTATTCTTTGAATGCTCAAGTGTGATAAAATGCCTTTTAGGTAAGGGGCTAATTTATCCTCCAGGGAAGGAAAAAATGGTAGAAAAACATGGATGTTTCACCCTAAAGCAATGAAATGTATAGGGTTTTGGATCAAGTTCACCAAGTTCCAGTTAAGGGAACATCTGCCAAACATAGGCTAACTTAGAAGTCAAAAATCACAACACATTAAAAACAATTTATAAGTCTACAGTGTTTTCCAGGAATAGAAACCTAGGAATTTTCTTCATGAGTGGAGATTAAGTTTTTCTAACATCTATGGATGGGGTTTGTAGGCGGATGATTTTAGATTACATACATCAGTGAAGTAGATAGGAAACCAAGGATCTCATACATTTATCCCCCTTAGTAGACACAAAACAGGGAGAAGAACCATGTTAGAGGAAAGAAGATCACCTCCAGAGAGGACACCCAAGAGCTCATCTTCATTGACTTCTTGCCAAAAAGCATTCTACCAGGGCCTGCACTCAAGGAACCAGTGAGGAGTCCACCGTCAGAGTCCTGCAAGTTATCCACCATTGTGGGTTAACTGATCAAAAATGTAAAGACGTGGTTGGGAGAGCTAGTACAGACCACCCTGTAAGATTCTACCTTCCTGGTAGGTGGCAGAAATGCTTAGAGGTCATGAAGATTCTACCTGAAATCAGTGTCCCCCGCTTACAACGTCTTATGTGTACAGAACAATGGGAACAGAGACCCTTTATTGACCGATAAAGTCAAACGGGGCCCCATGGGGCAGTTGGGATATGTCTTCCCAGGGCTCCATTATCCACTGACTCAGACCACACAGTGACAGAAGCCAGACGCCTCTGACCAATACACAAACCCTGACACTGCCATAGGCCTCCCCTGCCTGCCTGCTCTGGGCTCAGAAGCCAGCCCAGATAGACCTTGAAGAGTGAGGCCCTCCTCTGAGCTGAACCCGTATCAGGACAGCAGCCTTTTTGCTGTCACCTGGCTTTACCTTCTAGAATTCTTAGAGAAGCTAAGGACAGACTAGAAAAGCCTATTGAGAACTTTGTTTCGTTGCAAGGCTTCCAATCTCAATTTAGTTCATCTTTTTACATGTCAGCTACTTCTCTCACTTTACCTTGGTAGAATAGCCACAGAGGCATTAAGTGATAATTAAGATCACATATTTCTCTGGAGGTTGGAGGAAATAGTATGAGGCAGTATTCATCCTCCATTATTCACGGTTGGGAGACAGAACTTTTGGAAGGACATGTGAACAGAGGAACAGGAAGCCTCTGAGCTGTGCATATCTACACATTGCTAACCATCCTTCAAAGAAGGAATAGGACCGAGATAAAAGAAAACCCCTATGATTTAAAGGACACTTGTCATATTGACTAGTCACAAATGTTATGACACTTGGATCCTCATTTGTGTACTCAAGAGTTCTGATGTTTGAGAATTGGAAGTTTGAGGACCCATAGGTTTAATTATAATGGGGTTATTTTCATCAATGTGTTGTCTTTAGTAACTTGAGACATCATACATACATATGTGTTCCTCCGAAATTTGAGGTCAAGTGTTTGCAAAACTGCTAGAATAGCAGTGGGGGGAAGCATGTAAGACTTGCCTGAGTCAGTTGTAGAACATGGGTCATGCTTGAAGGCTAAAGATATTCTGGATTTTTCTGTAACAAGAGCTAACTAGAGACCCTTACACCAAGTCACTCAAAAGACCAGTGTGTCCTGTAGCCCACGTAGTTTTATGCAAGTCCCCAGCGAATATTTTCTACATGAATGTATTTCATTATTCTGAAGGTTTTGCTAATCAGTGCCCAAAGGGCCAGCTAGAGGTTCCCACTCATTACAAGAAGTCTGCATTTACATTGGGAGCAGCAGTGTCAAACCTAGGATGAGTACTTCATTGACATTCAGCACTAGGTCCGTTGACACAAGCAACAGTGGCTGTGAAGAGGTATTCCCCTATTCAACAGGGGTAGGGGGAGTCTAATCCAGGACAGTGCCGACACCAGCAAGCTGCTTGCCTGACAAAACTGGCAAGTTTCCTTGAAGTCTACTTACCCAGTGAAGACTCCAGAGTCCAGGTGAAGAACCAAGAAGCAACGGCACCCACAAGGACACCCTAGGAAGTGTACACTGGAGCCCTGCACTCCCATGACAGATTTCCACATTCACTCCCCTATTTGCTAACTCTTACCTATGGAAGGAGTTCAGATTTTCTGAGGGAGCTGCAAAGAGATCCTTCTGAACCAGTCAGATGAGTCTGCAGCATTTTTTTGGACTCCAGGGCCTGAGGCTCAGTTTCCCCTGCTGGGGTCTCAGGCAGACACTACCTCTGCTTGCACTCAGATGCCAAGTGTAGTTCCTCATTGGCCTCTTTACTAAGCACACAGCTGTGTTTTTGACAAGATGGTCAGGAGTTAACAAAAACAGGGAGAGGAATGTAAGATACTTCATTTCCTACACTTTAAGCTTGATGGTCATGAGCCATAAAACTCCCACTCATGATCCAGTTTTGATTGGCCTAAGAGTTCCTTCTTGGCTTCCCATTGGGCTTCCAAGGCTTCCTCCAGGATCCAGGAAGAATCTTTCCCAAGCCCCTCAACTTTGTCTCCCAGTTCCTGTTCTTTAGAGAAAACTCTTGGTTGCCTCAGTGGCCATGGTGGCAGGTGAGAATTCACTGGCCTGCAGGAAATGGAAGACCTGTGTCTGCTGTGTCATAACCTATTAGTTCAGCAGCTCCACCTCCAAACATGGATAAAGCCACAGGACTGCTTGTGACCTTGGAGGTCTGACTATAGAGACACAGAAGGCAGAGTCTCTTTCAATGTGAAGAGGAAATTCTACCCTTAGGCAGAGGTTCCCAGGCTCCCTGTATTGGGAATTCGATGTGGAAAGATTATCTGTGTCCCATGGACCTCTTTCTATCCCATTACATGTCTGGACTGAGTCTCTTCGTCGGTTAAGTATTAAGTTGGTACAAAAGCAATTGTGGGTTTTGCCATTGAAAGTTATGACACAAAACTTGCAATTACTTTTGTACCAACCTAATCCACACAGCTTCAGGAGCTGACACCAAGGATGAACATGGAGGACTGAAGGGGATAGTCAAGGCTTGTGAGTTCACATCTGTACCAGCCACGTGGAAACCCAGGTGTCTTCACAGCTATCCCAATTCTCTCCTTAAGGAGTAAGTTGTTCCAGTTTTCAAGAGCCCAAGCAACCCAAGAAACCAGTGGACCTGGACACATGCCAGGCTGTCTATAGCAAACAGGCACTTGTCTGTAATATGATCCTTAGAGACGGAATATGGTATTTCTCGCTTATACATCATAGTTCACCCAGATCAAGGTTTTGAAGAATACCAGTTGGGGAATGACAGTGTCTGATGTCACCAATTGGTTGAGGCTGAGTCAGGCAAGGGATACCCAGCCTCACCCTATATGGCCTCATATTCGAGGGAAGCTTATTCCTATGGAGAAATTCCCTGATGTTACTGAGGAATAATGCCGAGGTCATTGAGACTTATTCTTGCTAGTGCAAAGCAAAGTTTCCTGCATATGAACGCCAGACCATAGAATCGTAGCTCAGGTACAGACGAGAGAGAAAGCGATGGCCCTTTCAGATTGAGGCCTGTAGGGTCAACAGGAGTTTGAGACTAGGTTTTTAGAGTCAGTTTCTCAGTAACCAGTCTCAGGATGGATGCTTAGTGCAACTCTGATGTGGTTGCCACCATACCTGATGCCATAGGGCAAAGGGAGAGCCTAGATAGAAGAGCAGACAACACCAAAGCCTGATTAATGCTGGCTCAACTCAGTTTTGGAAATCTAGGCTGGCCAAACACCCAGCTCATCCATGTGAGCTATGAGAGTAGCATTTCACTAGATGCCTTCATCTTGCTCTGATCTTGAACACATCTAAATAGCTGCAGTCCTTTGACCAGGAACTCTCCAGTGCCAAGTCATAGATTCTTCCTTAGCCATCAGAACCCGAGCCACCCTGAGTCCACAATGCTTATCAAGAGTACAGGAAGGAAATCTTTAGACAGCCTTTGGTAAGTATGAACTGGATTATGGAATTAAGCTGCTAGGTTGTAAGCCCCATCACTATCAGAATCTAACAAAACAGGAAAAACAAAGAATCTCACTTATCCCATATAGTAGCCACAAAGCAGGGGAAGGAATGACAAAGGGACATTGTTCAGCTTAATGTGGCAATTTCAGCATCCCCAGCTGTGGGACACCCTGTCATATACCTCTAGGCAGGATGCCAGGAGCTACCCATGACCTCCATGGAATTCCTGCCAAGAAGGGTTCTATCCACCTCTTAGAAGGATACTGGGTATCTTCCAGGTTGTATCTTATAGGTTATTCTGTATTTGGGATTAGTTGGTCAGGAAGAGATACAAGATGGGACAAGATGGGACAAGCTGGTGTGGACCTTCTAAGATCCTACTTTCCTAGTAGGTGGCATAAGTGCTTGCAAGTTAGGGGTAAAGACCCCGCCTGACTAAAGTCAGTGTGCCTTGTTTATACCATATTCATATGGATAATACAATAAAAGATAGACCTTTTACTGACCAAGCATTTTGAATACATGGGTTGTGGGGCAGCTGGTATTTCAAGGCCCCATCATCTGATTCTCAGAGCATATAATCACGATGAGCCAAGATCAGACTCTGGCAGTGCCAGGATTGGCATATTGGGCAAAGGCCTCACCTCACAGCCTGCTGCTCTGGGCTCAAACAAGCCCAGGTGGACTTTGCCTTTCATGAGAAAGGTTCTCCCCTTTGAGCTGAGGCTGCAATGAGACAGGCCCTTCTATCATGGTTTGGCCTTTCAGGCTTCCTTATGTGATTGTTAGAGAAGCAAGCAATACAAAGCCTTAAGTGCTTCTCATTTCACTGCAAGATCCTCAGCCTCACATTGAGGTCTAAGTCATCTGATGTGTCACCTACGTTTGCCTTGCCTTGACAAGCTAACAAGGACTTTAGCACCTGAGCTAATGTACTCCCCCACCAACAGGGAGAGGAGGTAATGTCTGATGAACATCCCAAAGAATGGGTGCTACATCTTGCATGGTTGGGAGGGGTGAACATTACAGCATTCTTTTACCTGTCTCTTCCACAGAGTGATTCCTGCCTCCCTCAATGGTTGGTCTTCAGGGATCTGCAGTTGGAATATAAGTTTAGTCTTTGAATCTTGACTGCTGTGAACAGAAGAGTTCCTTTCTTTATCTCTGAGAAGTTGCAAATGGCAGGTCCATGGTAGTTAGAGAAATAAGATGGGATACTTGATGTAAGGTTGAACTAATTGCAAAATACCCCTTGCTAACCAGTTCTGATGGGCTACATGGGGATCTTTACAGAGGTGCTCAGACTTGGACTACCAGCCATGCTGGAAAGATTTGGTTGTAATTGCATTTAAGTATTCATATTTTAAAGCAACACCCCCATATCCAGAGATGGTCATTCAGGGAGAGCCCTAGTGGTGAGCAATCCAGCAATGCCTCTGGAAAAGCTTATGATGGCTAAGACGTCTAACCTAATGGCTGCCCACCTGACCCCAGGTGGAAGGGACTTCATTCTGGGGGCCGCTCAGACATTACCCTCAAGAAGGAAAACAAATGAGAAACCCTACAGTAGCATCTTCAGCTGTTATTTGTCTTTTGACTCCAGAAATATTTGGATCAAGATAGTATGTGATACTACAAGTGTCTCCCAGGGGTCACAGCTGGAAGTGGGGCTCACCTGAGAGGTATCAGGTACCTGATCAGGTCCGTGTCAAGGGAGACAGCTTTCCTGTTTCCACATGCACTTTCCTCACCTTTAATCTAAAGCCAGAAAGTGTTCAATATTAAGAGTCAGATTTAATGGTAAGCCTCCTGCATTGAGGATCTAGGGAAGGAAGAGAGACAGTCAGAAGGGCACTGAGGTTACAGCCAAGTTCACAGCTACAACTGAAGAACCTGTAGCTAACTCATTGTTTTGCTAAAGGAGGTGCCCTGGTGACTCATCCTATTTTAATCTCAGTACTCAGTGCCACAAATACATAGGAAAGCATTGTTTGGGTTCTAAATGGAGTCCCTGTGTTACTCCAAGTTTTAGACAGGGTCCTGCTGTTGCCCAGGCTGGAGTGCAATGGCATGATCATAGCTTTAGGGCAGCCTCAAGGCCGGGCTCAAGTGATCTTCCTCCTTTAGCCTCCTGAGTAGCTGGGGCTACAGGTGCATGCCACCACACCTGGCTAGGTGTTTTTTGTGGAGACAGATTTCAACTACATTGCCCAAGCTGATCATGAACTTAGGCTCAAGCATTCCTCTCATTCTGGCCTCCCAAAGCACTGGGATTCCAGGAGTGAGCCACTGTACCCGGCCTGCAAGTTTTTGATGGAGAAGATAGTCTCAAATGGAAAAAGCTGAAACAGGTAGTGAAGACAGATCTTTAGAGGGACATGAACAGAGGAACATGGGGCCACTGTAGGGGTGTGAGGTCTATAGGATATCAACCGTTTAGAAAGTAGTATAACCAGGAAACAAGATGAAGACTACGATTTAGAAGGGTCACTCATCATAGGAACAGCCACAGATAAGGACAATTCAGATCCTGTTTAGAGTCATCCAAAAGAATTACACTTGTAACTTTTTGACTATTTACAGGTTATTTCATGCCAAAAAGATTAGCTGGGTTCTTTCATGTGTCAAAAGGTACTATGATTAAGATCAGAAAGTTATACCATAGTATTTACACGTGAAGTTGAGGTCTGCTGTTTGCTTCAAACTGAGATAGGGATATAGTTGATAGAGGCATACAATAGATAAAAAACCAGGAGTCAATCAGTGGACATGGGTAAGGCTCACTTGAGGGCAAGAGCTTCTGTTCTATGATTGATGTCTTCTACAACAGTATTTTAAGTCATCCTAGGACCGTTTACAGGTCACCCAGTGGCCCAGTGCACAGTGTAACACCACCTAGTTTTGCACAAGCACCTCAGAATGTTGCCTTCATTAAGGTTATGACCTATCCGTTATGCCATTCATTTTAAGGAAATAGCCACCTCCCCAGTGTTGTAAGAGTTCCATATTGACATTCCGTATGAAAATATAGCCTTAAACAGTACTATTTGCTGTTACTGACATTGTCCAGAGCATCAGGTAGAGGCTCCTACTCATAAGTGATCTTCATTTATGCTGACAAAGCAAAGGCAAACCAGAATAGTCGTCCATGAACATTCATCATCTGGTCCATCTGACACAGGTGACACAGGTGACACAGTGGCAAGGACAAGGTGTCCTTCTACCCAATGCAGGAGAAATCCAGTCTGAACAGTGGTACCATAAGTGAGGGACCTGACGGGCAGCTTCTGCCAATTCTGTACCCACAGGTGGATTCCACAAGTGGGAGAGAACTCAAAGAGCAATGGTACCCAGTGATAGAGGCACAGTACATAGGAGCCCCGTAGTCCCTCAAACAGGTCAATATTCATTCATGCCCTTACTAGCCAAATTACTTCTCACCTGACAGGTAAGTTTAAGATTTCTAAGAAATAAGGGGACCCGGAGGGACTGTTCAGGTAAGTCTACAACAGCCATTTCTCTGTACTGTGGGGCCCTGAGGCTCAGTCCCCCATGTTGAGTCTCGGGCACATACTACCCCTTCTGAGCTTCTGCCTCCCTGTGCCCAGATGCCAACTGCAGCTCCTTAGCCTCTATGTCAAGGACACACCTGCATTTCAGAGTATGGTCAGGATTTAATGAGCACAGAAGATAGATGTAGAGTATTGAAGATAGAGCAAGAAGTTTCGTCGCTTACCCTTCTAGACTGAGAGTGACCAGATGTGACCCCATCCAACCTGGAATAGCTAGTTCTACCTTAGAAAGCTTGTTATTGGCCTCTATGATGCTCCCAGGCTTCCCAGACAATGTCAAGATGACCAAGAGGAATCCAGAGAAGCATATAAGTGCAGTTTCAGCTTTAGGTCCATAAAGCTAAAACCCAGTTTCTACCAAAGGAGGGGGCTCCAGGAGATAGTATTTGGGGTGAGGATCTTGACAGAAAAGTATCACTGAATGGTCAAGAGTGACAGCTAAGCTTGTCTTATGAATCAAGACGGCAAGTATCTGAATTGTCATCCCCTGTCATTCAGAAGCTCCCAAATCTAGGAACGGGCTGCACGTGACCTTGGAGATATCAAAAGATGCAAAAGAACAGGGAGGCAGAGTTCTGTCGATGGGGTGGGAGCTGTCAATATTTGAGAGTGGATGTTACCAGTTAGGGGTTCCATGTGGAAGGATGTTCTAATGGTGCTATGAACCTCTTGCTTGAGCCCACCAGAGTCCGAGCAGCAAGGACAGGGAAAGGGCCAGTCAAGCCCTGAGAGCAGGCATCAGCTAGAGAATCAAAGTCCCAGAGGTGTCCTCAGCTTCATCCCATGTCCTCCTGGGCAGGTTTCAGCCTTCTGAAGATACCCATGGCCCCAGACACCAGCAGGCATAATCGTTATGCTCATTTGTCTAATACACAGGCATGGGTCTATATCTGAATCAGTCTCTGGGGGTATACATTAAAAGGTCAGGATTTGGGTCAGTGGCAGGTCAGGTTCCAAGATGGCCAAATAGGAACAGCTCCAGTCTGCAGCTCCCAGTGTGAGTGACCCAGAAGACCAATGATTTCTGCATTTCCAACTGAGGTACTAGGTTCATCTCACAGGGGCTTGTAAGATAGTGGGTGCAGCCCATGGAGCAGGGCGGGGCATCACCTCACCCGGGAAAGCACAAGGGGTCAGGAAATTACCTTTTCTAGCAAAGGGAAGCTATGACAGACTGTACCTGGAAAATCGGGACACTCCCACCCTAATACTGCACTTTTCTAACAGCCTTAGCAAACGGCACACCAGATTATATCCCACACCTGGCTCAGAGGGTCCCACGCCCACAGAGCCTTGCTCACTGCTAGCTCAGCAGTCTGAGATTGAACTGTGAGGTGGCATCGAGGCTGGGGGAGGGGCATCCACCATTGCTGAGGCTTGATAAAAAAAAAAAAAAAAAGCAGCCAGGGAGCTGGAACTAGGTGGAGTCCACTGCAGCTCAAGGAGGCCTGCCTGCCTCTGTAGACTCCACCTCTGGGGGCAGGGCATAGCTGAATAAAAGGCAGCAGAAACTTCCACAGACTTAAACATCCCTGTCTGATAGCTTTGAAGAGAGTAGTGGTTTTCCCAGCATGGAGTTTGAGATCTGAGAACTGACAGATTGCATCCTCAAGGGGGTCCCTGATCCCCGAGTAGTTTAATGGGGAGGCACCTCCCAGTAGGGGGCAACTGACACCTCATATGGCCAGGTGCCCCTCTGAGAGGAAGCTTCCAGAGGAAGGATCAGGCAGCAACATCTTCCATTCTGCAGCCTCCACTGGTGATACCCAAGGCAAACGGTCTAGAGTGGACTCCCAGCAAACTCCAACAGACCTGCAGCTGAAGGTCCTGACTTAGAAGGAAAACTAGCAAGCAGAAAGGACATCCACACCAAAACCCCATCTGTGCATCACCATCAAAGACCAAAGGTAGATAAAACAACAAAGATGGGGAGAAACCAGAGCAGAAAAGCTGAAAATTCTAAAAATCAGAGCACCTCTTCTCCAAAGAAATGCAGCTCCTCACCAGCAACAGAGCAACTGAACGGAGAATGACTGACAAGTTGAGAGAAGGCGGCTTCAGATGATCAGTAATAGCAAACTTCTGAGCTAAAGGAGGATGTTTGAACCCATCGCAAAGAAGCTAAAAACCTTGCAAAAAGGTTAGACGAATGGCTAACTAGAATAACCAGTTTAGAGAAGTCCTTAAATGACCTAATGGAGCTGAAAACTGGCATGAGAACTACATGACACATGCACAAGCTTCAGTAGTTGATTTGATTAAGTAGGAGAAAAGGTATCAGTGATTGAAGATCAAATGAAATGAAGCAAGTTTAGAGAAAAAAAGAGTAAAAAGAAACTAACAAAGCCTCAAAAAATATGGGACTATGTGAAAAGACTGAATCTATGTCTGAGTGGTGTACCTGAAAGTGATGCGGAGAATGGAACCAAGTTGGAAAATACTCTTCAGGGTATTATCCAGGAGAACTTCCCGAATCTAGCAAGGCAGGCCAACATTCAAATTCAGGAAACACAGAGACCACCACAAAGGTACTCCTCAAGAAGAGGAGCTCCAAGACACTTGGAATAATTGTCAGATTCACCAAAGTTGAAATGAAGGAAAAAATGTTAAGGGAAGCCAAAGAGAAAGGTCAGGCTACCCACAAAGGGAAGCCCATCAGACTAACAGCAGATCTCTTGGCAGAAACTCTACAAGCCAGAAGAGACTGGGGGCCAATATTCAACATTCTTAAAAGAATTTTCAACCCAGAATTTCATATCCAGCCAAACTAAGCTTCATAAGTGAAGGAGAAATAAAATCCTTTAGAGACAAATGCTGAGAGATTTTGTCACCACCAGGCCTGCCTTACAAGCATTCCTGAAGGAAGCACTAAACATGGAAAGAGAAACAACCAGTAGTAGCCACTGCAAAAACATCCCAAATTGTAAAGACCATTGATGCTAGGAATAACGAGCAAAATAATCAGCTAACATAATGACAGGACCAAATTCACACAAAATATTAACCTTAAATGTAAATGGACTAAATGCTCCAATTAAAAGACAGACTGGCAAATTGGATAAAGAGTCAAGACCTATCAGTGTGCTGAATTCAGGAGACCCATCTCACATGCAGAGACACACATAGGTTCAAAATAAAGGGATGGAGGAAGATCTACCAAGCAAATGGAAAACAAAAAAAGCAGGGGTTGCAATCCTAGTCTTATAAAACAGACTTTAAACCAACAAAGATCAAAAGAGACAAAGAAGGCCATTACATAATGGTAAAGGAATCAATTCAATAAGAGCTAACTATCCTAAATATATATGCACCCAATACAGGAGCACCCAGTTTCATAAAGCAAGTCCTTGGAGACCTACAAAGAGACTTAGACTCCTACACAATAATGGGAGACTAATACCCAACTGTCAACGTTAGACCAATGAGACAGAGTTAACAAGGATATCCAGGAATTGAACTCAGCTCTGCACCAAGCGGACCTAATAGACATCTACAGAACTCTCCACCCCAAATCAACCAAATATACATTCTTCTCAGCACATCACACTTATTCCAAAATTGACCACAGTTGGAAGTAAAGCACTCCTCAGCAAATGTAAAAGAACAAATTATAACAAACTGTCTCTCAGATCACAGTGCAATCAAACTGGAACTCAGGATTAAGAAATTCACTCAAAACCACTCAACTACATGAAAACTGAACAATTTGTTCCTGAATGACTACTGGGTACATAATGAAATGAAGGCAGAAATAAAGATGTTCTTTGAAACCAATGAGAGCAAATACACAACACACCAGAACGTCTGGGACACATTTAAAGCAGTGTGTAGAGGGAAATTTATAGCACTAAATACCCACAAGAGAAAGCAGGAAAGATCTAAAATTGACACCCTAGCATCACAAATAAAAGAACTAGAGAAACAGCAGCAAACACATTCAAAAGTTAGTAGAAGGCAAGAAATAAGATCAGAGCAGAACTGAAGGAGATAGAGACACAAAAAACCTTCAAAAAAAGAAAATGAATCCAAGAGCTGATTTTTTGAAAAGATCAACAAAATTGATATATCACTAGCAAGACTAATAAAGAAGAGAGAAGAATCAAACAGATACAATAAAAATTGATAAAGGGGATATCACCACCGAGCCCACAGAAATACAAACTACCATCAGAGAATACTATAAACACCTCTATGCAAATAAACTAGAAAATCTAGAAGAAATGGATAAATTCCTGGACACATACACCCTCACAAGACTAAACCAGGAAGAAGTTGAATCCCTGAATAGACCAATAACAGGTTCTGAAATTGAGGCAATAATAGCCTACCAACCAAAAAAAGTCCAGGACCAGATGAATTCACAGCCAAATTCTACTAGAGGTACAAAGAGGAGCTGGTACCATTCCTTCTGAAACTATTCCAATGAATAGGAAGAGGGAATCCTCCCCCTATTTTGAGGTCAACATCATCCTGATACCAAAGCCTGGCAGACACACCAAGAATTTGAGACCAATATCCCTGATGAACATCAATGCAAAAATCCTCAATATTGGCAAACCAAATCTAGCAGCACATCAAGCAGCTTATCTACCACAATCAAGTTGGCTTCATCCCTGGGATGCAAGGTTCAACATACCCAAATCAATAAACGTAATCTGTCACATAAACAGAACCAAAAAACAAACCATATTATTATCTTAGATGCAGAAAAAGCCTTCAACGAAATTCAACAGCCCTTCAGACTAAAAACTAACGTAGGTATTGATGGGATGTATCTCAAAATAAGCTATTTGTGACAAACCTATAGTTAATATACTGAGTGGGCAAAAACTGGAATCATTCCCTTTGAAAACTGGCACAAGAAAGGGATGCCCTCTCTCACCACTCCTATTCAACATAGTGTTAGAAGTTCTGGCCAGGGCAATCAGGCAGGAGCAAGAAATAAAGGGTATTCAATTAGGGAAAGAGAAAGTCAAATTGTCCCTGTTTGCAGATGACACGATTGTATATTTAGAAAACCCATTGTCTCAGCCCAAAATCTCCTTAAGCTGATAAGCAACTTCAGCAAAGTCTCAGGATACAAAATCAATGTGCAAAAATCACAAGCATTCCTATACACCAGTAACAAAAAGAGCCAAATCATGAGTGAACAACCATTCACAATTGCTTCAAAGAGAATACCTAGGAATCCAGCTTACAAGGGATATGAAGGTCATCCTCAAGGAGGACTACAAACCACTGCTCAATGAAATAAAAGAGGACACAAATGGAAGAACATTCCATACTCATGGATAGGAAGAATCAATATCATGAAAATGGCTATACTGCCCAAGGTAATTTATAGATTCAATGCCATCCCTATCAAGCTACCAATGACTTTCTCCACAGAATTGGAAAAAACTGCTTTAAAGTTCATATGGAACCAAAAAAGAGCCCACATTGCCAAGACAATCCTAAGCCAAAAGAACAAAAGCTGGAGGCATCATGCTACCTGACTTCAAACTATACTACAAGGCTACAGTAGCCAAAACAGCAAGGTAATGGTACCAAAGCAGAGATAGACCAATGGAATAGAATAGAGCTCTCGGAAATACCACAACATTTACAACCACCTCATCTTTGACAAACCTGACAAAAAACAAGAAATGGGGAAAGGATTCCCTATTTAATAAATGGTGCTGGGAAAACTGGCTAGCCATACGTAGAAAGCTGAAACTGGATCCCTTCCTTATACAAAAATTAAAGATTGATTAACGACTTAAATGTTAGACCTAAAACCATAAAAACCCTAGAAGAAAACCTAGGCAATACTATTCAGGCCATAGGCATGGGCAAGGACTTCATGACTAACACCAAAAGCAATGGCAACAGAAGCCAAAATTGACAAATGGGATGTAATTAAAGAGCTTCTGCACAGCAAAAGAAACTACCATCTGAGTGAACAGGCAACCTACAGAATGGGAGAAAATTTTTACAATCTCCCCATCTGACAAAGGGCTAATATCTAGAATCTACAAATAATTTACAAGAAAACAATCAAACAACCTCATCAAAAAGTGCACAAAGGATATGAACAGACGCTTCTCAAAAGATGATATTTATGCAGCCAACAGACACATGAAAAAATGCTCATCACCACTGGTCAGAGAAATGGAAAGCAAAACCACAATGAGATATCTCATACCAGTTAGAATGGTGATCATTAAAAAGTCAGGAAACAGGTGCTAGAGAGGATGTGGAGAAATAGGAACACTTTTACACTGTTGGTGGGACTGTAAACTAGTTCTACCATTGTAGAAGACAGTGTGGCGATTCCTCAAGGATCTAGAACTAGAAATACCATTTGACCCAGCCATCCCATTACTGGGCATATACCCAAAGGATTATAAATCATGCTGCTATCAAGATACATGCACACATATGTTTATTGTGGCACTATTCACAGTAGCAAAGACTTGGAACCAACCCAGATGTCCATCAATGATAGACTGGATTAAGAAAATGTGGCACATATACACCATGGAATACTATGCAACCATAAAATGGATGGGTTCATGTTCTTTGTAGGGACATAAATGTAGCTGGAAACCATCATTCTGAGCAAACTCTCTCAAGGACAGAAAAGTAAACGCTGCATGTTCTCACTCATAGGTGAGAATTGAACAATGAGAACACTTGGACACAGGGTGGGGAACATCATCCACTGGGTCCTGTCGTGGGTTGGGGGAGGGGGAGCGATAGCATTAGGAGATATACCTAATGTAAACGACGAGTTAATGGGTGCAGCACACCAACATGGCACATGTATACCTATGTAACAAACCTGCATGTTGTGCACATATGCCATAGAACTTAAAGAAAAAAAAAAAAGGTCAGGATTTGGACCTGAAGTTGCCTTGAGCTTACCCAGATAAGTGACGTTTTATAGAACAGAAGATGGGGAATGATCAAAGTGAGCTTAAGCCAGGCAAGGGACTCCCAGCCTTAGCTCATGCAGCCTTGTACTTCAACTATTTTTAGGCAGAATTCTGTGGGGTTTACCAAGAGAGTTAAGGTCACCAACACATGCCCCCCAAGAGCAGATTCTGATCAGAAAGAGTGCCAAGTTTTAGGATCAGTGCGGCCTGAGAAGTCATGTCCCTTTTAGGATCTAGACCTACAGAGTCTGTAACCAGAGTTTGGCTGGATTTGGATGTTGGTTCCTCAGAGACCATGCTTTCAGGATAGACGCTGTTACTCTCGTGTGGTTACCACCTCACCTGATGTTATGGGGAACTTGAGCCTGGAACTGAGGGTCAAGCAGTACTGACAACTTCAAGGCTGGCACAGTTTGGCCCCTTCCCAGGCTCATCCATGGAAGTCAAGGGAATAACTGATCATTTCATCAGATGCCCTCACCTTGCTATGATCCCTATGAACACGTTGTTTCTACCCCAGGACAGCAACTGCTAATGTCACAATGTGTAGTCATGGAGGACAGTGACAGATCTTTCCTCTTCCTGGGGAAGTCCCTGAATTTCCGTTGAAGTCACAAAACTGATTCTGCAGGGACCAGGCAAGAGTCATTAAGAGCTTCTACTCCTGGGTAAGAATCATCATTCTAGGGAAACATGAGTATGACCATAATTGCTCATTTTATGAGAAGGGCAAGTTAACTGTCTACTGCTTATGTCTTCAAGTGCTTTCCACCAAATGTGGACAATGTCTTCCAGATAAGAGGCCAGTGAAGCATCTGGAGTACGATAACCTAGTTCAACATGGATGTCTTGCTCTAAAGCAACACAAAGCAGAGAACCTAAAAGTTCTAGTTAGAAAGGCTTGTATCATCCAAATATAGGATAACATAGACCAACTGCCTAAGAGGATCACATGTGGATTAAGATAATCTGAATCTGTAAGTGCTTACAGAAGTATAAGAGGGAAAGTGCTATGTCTCTAGTAATGACTAGCATCACACGTGCATACCAAGGTGGTTGCCTGAAGACATTCAAGGTTGGGTGCTTACTGGAAAAAAATGCTGCAGGGTTAGGAGTGGGTAGAAACATGCAAGATACAGGACTTACCATGAGTCAGTTGCAGGACATGGTCATACTTGGGAGCTAGAGTTACTGTTTTTTTCTGGTCCTGTATTTTATCACAGGCCATGAAGAAAAACCAGAGATCCTTTCCAAATCACCCAGAAGACCAGAGTGCATTGTGACCCCTCGTTTCATGCAGGTCCCCAGAAGTATTTTTCCTTTCCTGTGGTCCTATTATGTCCCTCAGTTCAAGGAAAGGATAGTTCCTTGGATATGATAGAAAGTCCATGCTGAAGTCCTGTGTGAGAATATTACTGTGGCACTCTGAAGCTTTTGTGCCTTGTTTTTCTGAATCAGGAAGTGTCAGTGAGCATGTAGGTGGCCCTTCAGACTAGTCTGTTTGTATCAGGACCACCAATGGTAACCCCAGGATGGTTGCTTCATAAACATTCATCAGGCTCATCTCAACACAGGCGATGCAGTGATTAGCTGTGAAGGTGTCCCCTTATCCAATAGGGGTGGGAAATCTAACCCAGGACAGTGCAGACACCATCACGGAGCTTGTCCGACAAAGCAAGGACTTTCCACTAAGTCTGCATACCCAGGAAATCTCCCAAGTTCAGGTGAGGAAGAACCAAGCAGGCAGCAGTGGCACACACAGATACCCTAGGAAATGTATGCTGGAACCCTATATTCCGAGACAGACTTCCACATCCGTGCCCCCCAGTTGCCAAGTCATCTTGCCTGGTAAAGGATCAGGATTTCTCAGGAATTAGAGTAAGTCCCTGGAGGATGTGATCAGGTGAGCCTGCAATGGCCCTTCCTCTGTGCACTTGAAATTCAACACTATCCTCTGTCCATATTCCCTGCATATGAACCTGGAATCAGGAATGTATGGAAAAAGGTCAGCCCTTTGGGAGCTTTGGATGTGGAGCTCCACACGGCAGTTGTGATGTGTCTGCCAAGGTTTTCATCCTGACTCAGCAGGCAATCAGAGTGACCAAACCAGATCCCTCTGGTCACTGAGCTGGAACTAGGTACTACCTACAAGCCTCTCAACTACATGCTGTGGACTTAGAGCAAGCCCAGGTAAACCTCGCGGCTCCAGCTAGAGTATTTTACTCTTCAAAGCATTGGGACAGCAGTCTTTCTGCCTCACTTAGTTTTGCCTTCTAAGCTGCTCTTCAGAGTTTAGAGACTAAGCATTAGAGAAACCTGTAGAGGTCACTTCACTGCAAGGTTTCCAACCTCTGTGTATCCAGTTTATCCTTAACATGTCAGCTACATTTCTTGCTTTTACCTGGCAGACTAACTGCAGAGGCATACAGTGACTGAGATCATATTCTCTAGGAACTGGGAGAAGTATCAACATTTGAGGCATGTGAACAGAGCCACAGGAAGCCTGAGTTTTGGACATCTGCAGAATATTGGCCATCCTTCATAGATGAAAGTAGCCAGGGTGAAAAACCTTACAATTTAGAGGATGCTTGTCACATCAACCAGCAACAAGTATGGATACAATTTTGATCCTAGTTTAGTTTGCAAGATTGTGACACTTGAATTTGAAGTTTGACTACTTATGGTTATTTAGTGATCAAGGAGCCAGTTTAAGTATGGTTAAGGTATTGTATCTCTAAGTTTTCTGAACATAATCATACATACTACAATGTTTCTAAGAAATGTGGGGTTGGATATTTGCTACAAAATGCTGCAGGAATAGGAGTAGGTAGAGGCAAACAAGACGACTTGCCATGGGTCACAGGTGGATATGCATTATACTTTCAAGGACTAAGGCCCTGTTCTATATGAGTGTTTTCTGTAACAGGCTTTTAAAAAGTTAAACCAACCTTTCCCATGTCACCCAGGAGACCAGTGCATGTTGTGGGCTGCAGTTTTGCAAAAGCTTCTAGAGATTTTTCTTATTGTCCTGAGTAGTCTTATGTCACTTAGAGGAAAGAATCTCTTGGGTGTTGCAAGAATTTCATGCTGACATCATGTATGGACCTTGGATAGGTCTCTGGATACTTCTGTATTAGCAAACACTAAAGCCTTCTTAGAAGCCATCTGGAAGTTACTCCATGACATGTTTGCCCTGAACAGCTAACCAAGGAGTCACTTCATGAACATCAGGTTCATCTGATGAGACCCAGTTGTCATGACAGGATGTTCCCCTAACCACTAGGAGGTAGAATCTGCAACCTAGAATGGTGCTGACATCATCTAGAAGCCTGCCCTGCAGACAGGAGGCTCCCACCAAGTCTGCATACAGGGGCAATCCTACAGCAAATGAGAATGAACCAAGGAACAGTGGAACCCAGTGTGATGCCTAAGGAAATACAGATAGACATCCTGTTCTCCCTCCAAGACAGACTTCCACATTCATGCCCGTAGTTATCAAGTAATGCTTCCCCGAGGACCCAGTTCAGGATTTCAGGTTAGGAAGTGACTGGTCAGGTGAGCCTGAACCAGTTTCCTTCCCTCTGCACCATGGGAGTTGAGGTTCAGTTACCCATACAAAAGTCTCAGATAGATGTTACCCCCCCCTCTGCCTTTCTGAGTCTCAGCCTCCCTGTGCTCAGATGCCAACTGCAAATCAGGCTCCCCACTAAGAACAGCTACATTTCTAAAAATAAAGGAAAAAGAACGGCTACATTTCTCTAACAAGATGGTCATGAGTTGTGAGAAAGCAATGAAGGGAATTAGGTAAAGACCAAGACTTGAAATACTCAAATCATGATCCCCTAACATGGTTCAGCAAGAACCATCCCGAAGGGGCTCATATTGGCCTTTCCCATGATCTCCCAGGTTTCTCCATGGAGCTAGGATGTGCTGAGAGAGGCTAAACCAAATGGACAGTAGCTTAAACAGCTTCTTCAAGTAATAACTGATAAAGATGCAATTCCTTCCACCTGAAGTGAACTCTTACATTGAGAATCCTTAGTATTACCTGAATACTCAAGGGTGGGAGCCGAGTATCTTGGAAGGAATTGAAACCTATGTGTCTCTCAAGTGTCATTACTTGCTTATGAAGTTAAAATCCAAACCTAGGCAAGGCCACAAGGCTGCTTGCAACTGGAGATGCCACAAGATTAAGAAAAAAGGAGAAGTTTCCACTCCAGATACTCAGTATTTGAGGAGATGTTAAATTTTTTTTTACCCTTAGATTCGTCCATCATAGAATTAACTGTCACATGGACTTCCTGTTCAAGAGCTTTTCCAGACGTCCGATTTTTTGGGTGCACACAAGGCTTAAGTTCACAAGCCACCAATGTTTCCAGGGATGATGGAGGACAGTTCAAACCCAGTGAAGACAAAGCCCTGGTGGTATTCTTAGCCCTATCCCAATTCTTCCCTTGAGACATTTCTCCCAATGTTCAGAAGAGCCCAACAATGATCTGGGTGCCTAGGAGACCAAGATGACAGTTTCATACCTAATAGACAGGTATTTGTTACATCTTCTCCAAATCTAGGGTCATATTTGAGGAAAGGTTTATGAAATGTTTGTGAGCTAGCCCTAGGGTTTATGAGCTCACAGACCAAAGCTTTAAGATCAGAACATGCAGAATGAGGGAAGCCTGACTCGAGTAGTTAATTGTCTACACAGCCTTAAGTTTCTCAAGGGAGATTCAGATTTACATTTGGTTGCTGCAAGTGGCAAGGCCATGCTATCTGGCTTCTGTCACCAAGGAAAGCCATGATACTCTTGGGGTGTGTAAGTACCGGATTAAGGAGGAAACATTGCAGAAGTGGTTTTTGCCTGTTTGAAACTTGGTCATACCCACATAAGCATCTGATCTCAGAATGACACCATGATTTCAGATTAAAAAGCTATTTTACATGACATCTCTAGCTATAGTGAAGACAGTTCACCCAATATTTGACGATTGCTTAGCATGTACTTTCGGTATAGATATATTGCATCTTTTCAGCTTGGTTGTCAGCTTACCTAATCATACAAGTTATACACTAGAATCTAGGATTAGTGATCAAACAATGCTAGAGACCTTGACTAAGAGTGGCTCAAGTTTGGGAGATCTAGCTGATCACGGCCCTGGCTTATGCAATAAGGTGACTAGGAGAATAGCTGATGCTTCGATGTCTTCTATCTTGGTCTCCGTAGAACTAATAGATGCTGTCTGTTGACCAATAACTAAGCTGACCAATAACTAAGCTTCCCTAGGAAGGACAGAATGTTTCTGGATTGAGTTCCTGCTTATTAAGAATCATTTGATTTAAAACAGGTTAGTGTTAACTTATCACTAATAGTTCCATTAAAGCATAGGTCCTGGGGCACTAAACTCACCTAGTACCCATGTGATTTCCAAGTCATTTCCTTCTACAAGCCAAAACCATTTAGATAAGAGACCAATTACAGACCTGTAACAGCAAGAGTCCCGGGTGAGCATGGACAATGTTGTGCCATAAGACTAGGAAGTACACAAACGGTGTTGGGTAGTCCGGGACACAGCCAGCTTGAGGGAGTTCCCGTGGGACATTCTCTGAACAAGACTATCAAATCATTAAAATAATCCCAACCTACAGTGATACTTAGGAGAGAAGAAACTCTAGATTGTCACTTAGTAAGTGTACATTTAATGATAGAAGTGTTACCACTCATTCAATTCGGGAGGAGTTAGAGGCCTTCGGTAAAACATTAGGTAACCCATCTGAGGTTTTCTTTTTTTTTTTTTTTTTTTTTTTTTTTTTTTTGAGACGGAGTCTCGCTCTGTCGCCAGGCTGGAGTGCAGTGGCCAGATCTCAGCTCACTGCAAGCTCCGCCTCCCGGTGCACGCCATTCTCCTGCCTCAGCCTCCCGAGTAGCTGGGACTACAGGCGCCCGCCACCTCGCCCGGCTAGTTTTTTGTATTTTTTAGTAGAGACGGGGTTCACAGTGTTAGCCAGGATGGTCTCGATCTCCTGACCTCGTGATCCGCCCGTCTCGGCCTCCCAAGTGCTGGGATTACAGGCTTGAGCCACCGCGCCCGGCCCATCTGAGGTTTTCAAATGTTCATCCCACAGGATTAGACAGGTAAGCTGCCCAATGGACGGATGTTCATCTCAGGTAGGAGATCAACTTCTGTCTCACCAGAGAGCCCCAATCCCAGCATGTGCCTCTAAATATTATACCATAGGAGTCTTCACCAGCCACATGGGATTAGGAGGAATCAATTATCAGTCCAGTTTGGTTTTCTTGCAGAAGATTCTGTACTCTGGAGTTAGATTCATGAAAATTTAGAGAAAGCACAGGGATAGGGTGGCCCTTTAAGGTCCTTCCTAGCCTGTGCCCGAGGTATACCTTGTGGTCTTCATCTTGATCACCCCTCCATTAGGGATCAGACATTGCCTTTTTCCACATGTTCTGAGCATCAGATCCACATGGGAGGTGGTATGAAAGGGCACAATTTCATAGGTGATACATAGACCCTTTAACAATGAAGACACTAGAACAATATTGGATGCAGGGCTTCTGTCGGGGCAGGTAGGTGTATATTATCCAAATGCCCCTTACATGAGCTGGCGAGAGGGAAAGTGAGTTTCTTTCTGCCAGGTGGAGATGATTAGGGCACTCTGTACTCCAACTACTCTGTGCACACAGAAATAAGCCCAGCTATAACCTGGGTTAAGAACACTCCCCTTAAGGCAAGAAGGGAAGCATGAAGTAGGATACAGACTGCTGGAAGTCATATTCTCTCTTCTCAAAGCAAAGACTGACTTTGTCACTAACAAGGATAGTTATGAGATATCCATATACCATAATAAAGGCCATTTTAGCTCCCAGCTCAATTTCTGAAGTTTTCTGTGACTGATCTTACTTAGAGAGTTTTTTTTTCCCCCCTTCTTCCAGGACATCTTGCTATATCTTTCCCATGAATGTAAAAGGCAGTGATCCCTGTCTGGGACAGATTAAAATGAGAAAAACCAAGGTATCCTGGAATGTGCCCCCCTAGAATACCCCTTCCATGACTGGCCAGTTTGACAATTGCAAGGACAGAAACAGAGGCAGTGACAACCACAGTAGCCACAGACAGTGGGGCTTCTAGTGACAAGGCCTGTGACAGCACATAGCGTAGTTCCTCAGAGCATTCCTGTGAACAGTTGTGAAGGGCCACAGAAGGGAACAGCATGGAATGAGTGTCTTGTCTAAGAAGTGCAATGAGGGTTCTGAAGATGGTTCTAAATATGGAGGAGCCACCATAGTGCTGAGGATCCCCACAGTGAAGGGGCTTCATTTCTAGATGAACTCAAACATTTTCACCTGTTTCTTGGCTACACGCACTAGATTGACTCAATGGGGATGGGGGTAGTCTACCCAAGATAGTACTTGAACATATGGGTTAAAGAGTCAGTAAAACCCTGAAAATGTGGCCAGCTCAGGCCAGACAGCATCCCAAGGAAGGGAACAGCAAATATACGGAAGAGATGGGAAGGGTACGTCATCTCTGTCCTGTTTCTCTGAAGGGCTCTGGATAAAGGCTTTGGGATACCAGACTGTCATGGGGATGCTAGTCTTTGAGACAGACTAATCTACACTAAAGAAGGGGAAGTTCAGTGCCAAGTTGTTAATTGAAGTAGGAGAGAAAAGGTGGATGTAGTCAATTCTCTCAGCCAACCTGGGTACCCCAGTTGGACAGACACCACCCTTGTACAGGTAGAGATGGATTCAGGCATGGCCACTCCAGCACTATGACCATAGCCACTCATGTACCCCATCATGGCCCACCTTACCTCCTATGTGAGGGCCCAGGGTAGTTTCCCTTTCCAGACCTTATCCAGCCCCCACTGCAGAACTAGCATGACCAGAGCAATTACTGTTTACAATTTAGACCACATGGCCCATAGCTCCTCCCACCCACCCACCCACCCACCCACCCAATGGCCCATTCCTGGCCTCTCCTTTCTTTCCTTCACCATGATCTCCCACCTCCCAAGCTCTAACCTCAACTCATGCAGCGTTTATTAAAAGATTAACAAGCCACTTAACTGGTAATGTCCCCCCTCAACCATGTTAGGAAGCAGTACTATGGTTGCTACAATTTGATAATCATATTCTGGCTTTACTTACATGCCTCTGCTCAGAAGAGTCTCAAATTTAGAGTGTGGGAGGATGAAGACCACTTTGGTTCCAGACTCAAGCTAGAAAAGCTAACCATCCCTGAAACGGGGAATGGATAGTGTGCATACCTTCACAATTCATGCACAGCCTGATCTTATCTGTCTTGGTTCAACAGCCTCACCTAATTTCAGGAAAGTAGAGGTGTAAATAGAGCCAAATAGGGATTCTAGATGAGGCTGGGTTACTTTTCAGAAAGCCAGCCTGGTCTGACTACTAAATTATAAGGAACACCAGTTGGATCACTTTTCTTGGTTTAGGACTACACAGAGGTACTCAAGTATAACTCATAGAAAAAGGGTATTATATGAGCCATGAGTGGTAATGCTCATCTTGGTAGGTTGTTTATGAGATATGATAGAGCTATTTTGACCAGGAAGAAGGTATGAAGCAGAAGTACTTCCTAGAAGTGACAGAATTGGTTTATGCTTTAAGAACATTTAGGTCAGGACTGGTGTCTACCTCAAATGTGCATCACTAAGATTCAGTGTAAAGATAAACCAACAATACTGTAACTTGCTGTGAGCTTCACTTTTGCTTGCTAAAGGAGGTGGGAAGTAGAAGAGGATTTGATCCAATCACTCATAACACAGGAATCTGGGATTCAAGCAACTTGAACGAGGAAGACATCCCAAACTTGGGGAAACTCTGCTTGTCAACTGCAACAAATGCAGTGATTCACTCAGAACCCCCCACTACTCCCTTCATTCTGATGTCTTCACTTGCTAGCAGACAGCCCTCATTGGTCAGCCCCTGAAAAGAGCTGCCTCCTAAGGTTACACCAATTCCTGACACTGCTCCAGCCAGAAACTAATCAACAGGACAGAGGTCCAGTGTTCTTACCTCTACTCGGGACGGCTTAGGTTATTCTAATCTTTAGGACATCTTGGGTTGGCCAAGGCTTTCATCAAGTCTATATGAACAGCTCACCCATCTGCCCAACCCTGCTTCCTTCTCTCCGTTTCCATAGGTATCAAGCCCCAGAACCTTCTGGACAGCAAGACAGTAGCAGACAAGAGGGTAGATAGCATCAGGGCGTCCATTTGAGATGGTTTCTGAGAAAATAAGAGACCAAATGGAATCTAGTGTCTGGAGTACCAGAATCAACAGTCTTTTCACCACTCTGGGAGAGACTTCAATCCCAGGAAGCACCCATCAACTACCTCAGGATATCTTAGAAAGTCAACTGCAGTGCATCTGGGGGTGTGTCTGGATCATTCAGACCAGATCAGGATGTACACACAGCTGTAGCAGAGGAGCAACCCAAATAGCTTCTAAGTTTGAAACAGCCCCATGGATCTACCTGCCATTTTCCTTCTTCAGTTGGCTAGTCTACTTCCAGAAGCTTGCATCCTGCTCTGTCAAAGACAGCTACACCTAAACTGCTCAGCAGCCTGCTGTAATACTGGAGATGCCAGTATTCCACAGGTGTGCTGACATTGCCACCACCTACCTGTCCAGAGCATGTAAGCCGCTTCCCCAGAGGAATTGGGAAGAAATGTCAGTAACTTTGCCAAAGGCATCTGGGGCCATCGATGCCTCTGTACTGGTACCTCAAATAGAGCTTTCTAAGTCTGAGCCTACAGGTTGAAGGATGTCTCACTGTCCTCCTGGCCCTCACCCCAGCCGCCTCGGTCTTCTGAGGTCATTTCCACATTGAGCAAACATGCTCTTAACACCTGTGGAGCTGATAAAAGCTAGGATGTGAAACACCCCATTGGACATGTAGGTGGATACAGGTTAATTTCAAGTAGGATGTATCCATGGGAGCACCAAGTTGCATTGCTGGTATTACAGCAGGTAGATGTGCAGTTGAATACATCTGTCTCCACTCTTCCTTATGAAGGTATAATAGCTTTGAGGAAAACATAACAATAGCATCTAGACCCTTGGGGTTCTCTGTTCTTTCCTCAGCCGGAACTAAGAAAATGGAAATGGCCAGGAGAGGTGGCTCACACCTGTAATCTCAGCACCCTAGGAGGCCAAGGCAGGCAGAACACTTGAGGTCAGGAGTTGAAGACCAGCCTGGCCATCTCTCATGTTTTTCACAAAGCTTTGACTCTAAAGATGACATCTAGTTGTATTTCCATACATTTCTAGTTCACCACGACTTCCTCCCTCAGCATGGTCTCCTTTTCACCAAGTTATGTAGTCCATTCAGAAGGGTTACCTCCCTATGAGCTTCCTTCCCAAGTGTATACCCCTACGTGGTATCAGCTCAACTGACCCCCTCCCCCCCGCCAAAATAAAAGGCATCCATGAATATAGGCAAACCAAACCTGATGGTGCTGAGGACATGCTGGAAGAACTTGAAGTCACAGCAGCTCTTCAGTGAGAGTTATCAAGATCATTCATTCAGAAGTCATTAGACCACTGTGTTACCTTACAATTAATCCTTTGTGCTGTAATATGGTAACACCCAATCACTTATGTGAACCAAAGCAGTGTTGGAAGTACCATCTATTCCTGACTGGTAGTTATGAGCTGCCAGCCCTAGCTGCCTTTCTAGAGGAAAAAACCAAACCTACTTTCTAGGTGGTTACTGGAGCAAAAGACCCTGGAGGTTGACCTTGAAGCCATGAGAAATATTTAGTTTCATCTGAAAAGAGTCCTAGCTATACAGATGTCTAAGATACAAGTAAATCCTATCCCTTAGGATAACCACCCATGAGGACAGTTGGCTGACAATGCTTCAAACTCCTGAAGTCTTCATGAGTCACTTTCAGGAAGGGAGTTGACTTCCTTCTGAGAGAATCCCTCTCATAGGATCCCAAGCTGTGAGAATAAGTTGGAAGAGCTCAGCCATCTAGAGGCCACTGGGGGAGAGGCAAGTGGTCTGAGCTTTGCCATGTATCAAACTTGAGCTTTTCTTAGAAGGGAGCTCCCTCCCAGGAGCACATACCCCAGAGAAAAGTCAAGTTAGAACACGTACGGAACTTAGCTGCAAGGAGAAAAGAGAAGCTTGAGGTCAATAAGTCTCTGAAGAGCAGAGTGGAAAAGCAGAAGCAGTGGCCCTTTCAAACCAGAAAATGCACTGGGAAGGCCCCTGGACTGACTATCCACTGATCATGTGCTGTTTGCAGAGTGCTTTGGGGTCTATGGGGTAAGTACCTAGTGTACATGTCCTGTTCCTCCTCCTGACCTCAGTGAGTGAGGGTCTCATTCATTCCCCACTCCCCTCAGTACCATAGTTGGTCAAGGACCCTACATTGCTACTGTAATTCCACTATTGGGGGGCTTGGACAAATCCCCAGATCCTTCAGGAAAGGAAATATGTTGTGAGCAACAGCAGGTGAGATCCAGTCATTTGAGGCTCTTTTGCCAAATGGTGCTTTCTGCTTCCAAGTCGCCCCTTTTAAGAAAGGCTGCTCAAATGAAGTCATTATTTTTGTTCTATTTCAGTGAAATTGTTCTGAACAGAATATTCTCTTCATTGCTTTCAATCTGCCCAAACCCAGGGACTCTTCTGTTTCAGTTTGCAGTCAAGACCAGTGAAGACCTTGGCTTCCAGGTGTATGAAACTGACTTCACATTTGTGGCATAGGTTTTTGGGAAGAATAGGATACAGAGAGGAAAGATTACTGCTGGCTTCAGCCAAGATCAGCACAAGTTTATATATATATATAAAAGATTTTGCACAAATACTTGTTAGCATAGATAATACCTTTTAATCTACCCAGGTTTATACCAGCAAGGCTCAAGTGCACTCAAACCTCAGGTGACTCGAGTTGAGCTTACCCCAGGAAGATAGACCACAGCTATTGGCACCTGGCTAATGCCCTGGCCATAGGAGGGGGCTATTTCACATGAACCATAGGCCTCCATATAAGGTGGAAGACTGGGGAAAAATTCCACTGGTAGACAAAGCAGCCTATAAACTACTGAGCAAGGGAATATACTCCCGGGTAACTCACTGAACAGGGTAAAGAATGAAGAATGAGTCTGGCAGGAGGCACAAGTGGAAAATATCAGCACCTTCCCAACACATGAATTCTTTGACCACACAGATTCAAGATCTTTGAAGATCTTTGGCCTCAAAGGCCTGGCCCTAGAGTGAGGCGAGAAAGCAGATTGTTTCCATCTTTTTGGAGAAGGAGTCTCACTGTTTCCCAGCTGGAGTGCAGTGGGGCTATCTCAGCTCACCGCAGCCTTCACCTCCCAGGTTTAAGCAACTCTCCTGCCTCAACCTCCCGAGTAGCTGGGACTACAGGCATGTGCCACCACGCCCAGCTAATTTTTGTACTTAGCAGAGATGGGGTTTTACCATGTTGGCCAGGCTGGTCTCGAACTCCTAATATTAAGTGTTCTGCCTGACTCAGCCTCCTAAAGGGCTGAGATTACAGGTGTGAACCACCACACCTGGCCATTTCCATATTCTTACACTTCCAGTTGAGGAAAGAACAGAGGACCCCCAAGGGTCTAGCGTACAGGAGGCCTTAAGATGGAAGGAATGGGTTTACTGAATGAAGTTAAGACGTTAACCTGCAGTTCTAGGCATCTGTTGGTCAGCAAGATTACAACAGCGGTACAGAAAAGCTGATGACATATTCCTGAACAGATGCATGCAACTGCAGGTGAAGAAAAATGGAGAAAAAGAGCTTTAGATTTAAATATGTCTGGGAGAAAAGTCAGTCCATAGATGAAGCTCGGGTTCAGCTCCTGAAATAGGCACCTAGAGGTGAGTCACGAGGTAAGCAGCCAGATGGAAGATGATGACTTCCCGGAAATGAGAAATAGACTGTTTCTCTTAGGGCTGAGAAATAGCTCAAGTCTCTACCCATATCCAAAGCAGATGTTGGGAGAATGCAGGAAGGAAGAAATGCCTGGGAGACTAGGTGCTGATCCTTAGAGGTCAGGCATTCCAATAGCCCTGGGTATCCACGCTGAGGAAGAACACTAAACACCAAGGGGCTGGGAGAGGCTTCCCTATATGACTCCTATCAGCATCCGTTCCTAAGATAATCCAGTCAGGTTTGGAATCTGAGAGACAACTTGTCCTTTCAGACCAGCCTTGGGGGTAGTCGCTACCTGATCTTTGTACCTCCTGTGTCCGATTGCTTTGGCATTTGAGTTTAATCCTTCCTTTTTAAGTGAATGCAAAACAAACACCATGCTCCCTTTCTTCTTTAGGGATAGGGATCCCATTGGTGCCCCCGCCCCTAGCAGCAGGGAAACAGACTTTTGTTCTCCTGGGTCAGGGAGGAGACACTCTGGAGGTGGCCCACTCCTAAGCCCCTGCCCGCCCCTCAGTCCCGAAGCCAAAGGCTGGAGCCACTGTCAGGACTCATTAGAGGGGCTGAGTGTCTTTGCTTCCATTCTTAAGATGTCAGGCTCTGGATAATCACCTCTACAGGGAGTTGAGGTGGGGGCAGGCACCCTGGACCAAGTATTCAGGCTCATTAAGGCCAGATCCTTAATGATATTAAGGACGGATATTACTTGTCTCCTTGCACTGAGCAGTCATGACTAGCTTTGTTCTGGTCCTTTATGGCCTGGGAACTAATTGATCCAGGGCACAGAGGCTCCATCGTGGTGAATACACAGACACCATAGGAAAAAGAATAGGAAACAAGTCTCAGCATTTGCCACAAAGCTCTCTCCTAAGACTCACTGGGGGTTTATTCCATTAGGAGGAAGCCAGCCTGGTCAGTCTTTTAGAGCAAGTTTGGAAAAGTTTGAGCATCTGGTTAGCTTCATAATTTGGGTTATAAAGAGCCTATTCTAAACCAGAAGCATTGAAGGTTAGAGAATAAGCTGGAGCTTGAAGTGCCTAGTTTCCAGCTATACACATTGCAGACATCTTGTATTCCTAGCATCAGTAGCCCAGTGTGGCACAGCAGCCAAGACAGACACCCTTTCCTAAGGGCAGAAGACTCCAGAAATGAGATTCAGGAAATAGATTTACCACCACCCCCATAAAGCTGGGCAGCTATAATCAAGTCAAATCAGTCTTAGCACTTGTTATCTAAGCAGCACCAGTGCTTCTCATTTGTCTCCAGGTTATGAAAGACATTGTAGGGGAGGAGAGGCACACAAGTTCCATGAGACATCCCAGTAGGATCACACGGCCCCTAAAATGGAGGTCTGTACATCTCTACAAAGATTTACCCACTCCAGTAATTTTAGCCACAGGGGAGTCTAAGATAACACTTAAAGTCAGCTCTGGTCAAGATGGCAAAGGGTCCTCCAGAGATGGCCAAGCTCAAGGGGTTCCCAGAATCCCAGTGGTCAGTGCAGTTGTCACAATCACTGTAGCCCTGGAGGCCAGGTCAGCAGAAAAGCTGCAAGGAGGACTGCAGGGAAGACTCCTGGTTCCTGCCTGTAGACCCAAGTTCAAGGAATAAATCTGGGAATATTACATAAGTTCACTCAACACATTGAGTCTTTCAGACTGACCTAGTGAATGAAGCATTTGGACGTTTTTCTAAACATGTTTCTTACAGCGCAGTTAAACGCTGGACTGCAAGTTGTTCTAGTACATGTTAGAGCATGATGGACTGTGTAGTCACTGTTATCTGCACAGGTAGCTTTCAGAGCAATCCTCACTGCCACACCCTAGGAGGCCAAGTAGGGCACCTACTTCAGAGCACCTGTGTCTTAAAAGCAGAAATTCAGTACTCAACTTACTACATATGCCAGGCAATTTTAAGCCTGTTTAATAGTGTTGAGAATTAAGTCAGTTGAGTCTCAGCTGAGGAAGCTAGATGAGTTGACATGCCTGTGCCACAGAAGTCTCACAGCTGAGTCAGGTCAGGCAGGAGTCTCACTCAGGCTGTTGGGTGCCAGTCCAGTGTCAGTACTAGATCATACTGTAAAAATCACGGGGCATTGTCCCAGTAATCCCAACTTCAACCTTGAGGCAACCCAGTGTCTCACCTGAGTGCCTGTAGTCAGAGACTTAAGCAACACTTCCTATTACTGGGGTCACAAATAGGACAGATACCCAAGTAAAATGGGCGCTTCCATGAAATGGATGTATCCTGAAGTATACCTTCCTACCCAGACAAGGAAGTGGGTTGGCTGGTTTTTATGGATTCTCGTTGTCCTAGTGTTTCAAGATACTGATCTTTGTATCGGTTCTTTGGGGTAAGGGAGGGAGACTGCTTTCAAATTCACTGGGCAGCAATAATGCAGTTCTGTTGTTTTACATACCAAGTTCTACAGAAAACAGTCTATCTCACACTTTACTTAAAAACCATGTCTGAAGGCAAAACAGCCTCCCAGGACTTCCTTGTTCGCTGGAATCATCATTTGCACCTTGGAACCCTAGCAGCACCCTTCAGTCTGTATACCAAATGAACTTAGGTCTGGCAAGGTACAGCTCATAATCAGCAGTATCTACTATGTACAGTTGAGAATGGATCCTGCAGATGTGGGACAGCTGTTTGTACTTAGCAGTTAAGTGTCCCTGCAATGCAGGCGGCCTCTGACAAAGGCATTGTTCTTTGCAAAGCATCCATCTCAAAGACTTTCTAAATCAGGCCCAGATGTTTACATACAACTCGCATTTCTCTGAAGATTCCCCTTTCTAGAGAACTCGGTTTTTACTAAGGTATGTGCAGAATGTGCAATCCAGCATGCACAACCCCAGAAGGCAGGATTCAAATAGTTAGGTGCTAGGAACAGGCAAGACACCTCCATAGCCTAAGCCAACCCTCAAGCCTATGAGGTTGACAATATGCCCATTTTACAGATATGAAAGTAGCTAATGCACTAAGACATGCAGCAAGCCACAGTACCAGTTTTTTGAACACTAAAGCCATTCAACAAAGATTGCAAGTTAGCCCTAAATGTCGGTCCTTACCTGTTCCCAGTAATAGAGCTTCTCTTTTTAGTTGGGCAAACCAGATTGCCCAGAATAGGTGGTTTTTCTGGTAGCTATGTGTGGTCATCTCACGAGATAGCAAATGGGACATAAGTAGAACCTGTGAATTCATGTCTCAGGCACCATCCTTAGAGCAGAGGCACTTTATCCTTTTTTTTAATCTTCCCATTAGCTAGAATCCAGACAGTGGCTGAAGCTCTAGCAGAAATCTTGGAATATAATGCAACCTTGGGAATGAATGCCTTGCAAAGTGACAAGCCTGGAGACTTTGAGGCCTTCTTCCAAGAAAAGCAAAGTTTGGGGAAAGAATGTCAGTTTTCTTGGCTTCAAGACTAGACCTTAGGAAGACTCAGGGTAGAGTAGTGTTTTCCAGGAACAGGGTCAAGTTAGGAGTTGAGCTACTGAAGTTTTTGGTTTCAAGTCTCTGGTCTGAATCCTAGGCCAGACCAAATAGTTTATGATAGCTCAGGTCACGGGTGTATCAAGCACCACACTGAGGGCTTGTGTCGAGAGATCAGTAACACTTTAGAGCCTGAGACCCTCAGCCATCCACCAGCACTTGTCTAACTTCTCACTCCTTAGCCATTAACACTCAGCCTTGCTCCCCTCTAAACAAGCACACACCTTGGTCTGTGTCAGGCTTCTGAGCAACCAGCTCTCATCGACTATCTTCCCTATCCCTAAGGGTTCCCAGAAAGGGGCAGTATGAGCCCTAAGTAATTGAGGCATAGACAGTTACAGATCAGGTGACATACACTGGGCCTGGTTCACATCCCGCATGTGTGTTCGTCTTTGCAATACTCATTGTAGAGGAGACTGGAGTTTTTAGTAATACCATGTTCACAGTCACATGTTGAAACCCAGGTTTAAGTCTGTTTTTAAGACAACACCTCTACAAAAGAAATCAGCTTTAAGAGGGCATTAGTAAGGCTTTGGTATCCTTGAAAACAGAACTGAAGTAGTGCTGGCTCAGGGGATGGGATTGATTTTCCAGTCGGCACAAAGTCCCAGCTCCCATTGTGCTTGCCCTTCAGCCCAAGTGCCTACTTAGATTAGTCCCCAGCAGATCTCAGGGGGAAATTACAAGCAAGTGTTCAATTTCTCCTTCCGCAGCAGCTTGGGGCTGGGAAATTGTTTCTCCCCTGCAACCTTTCTACACTCACAGCTGTGACTCTGCACTGTCAGTGCCTTGCCAACAGGTTGGAAATGAATGTATTTCCTGTGGATGGCTGTCAGGGAGGACACGTGTGCACGTTCACTTTCTTGCGTTCAGGCCCCAGGTCTTCTACTGGGTGCTGGCAAACATGGGGGAACATAGTCCCAGGGCTAACATGGTAGGCATTGTCAGCCATCTGGCTCATCTAGGGCTTGATGAAGGGGGAAGTCTGACCCCTGCTGGAGCCCCTCATAAGCCGTGGCGGAATTGCTGGGTCCCCCACGTGCTTGCAGCATTGGGGAAGGGAAGAGGAATGCCTGACTCGTGGCATTCCTTCTACCCTGAGGGTGTGCAGAGAGCTAGGATAGTGGCACACTTTCCAGCTATGACTTCCTATGCCTGTCCAAGACTGCTTCTGTTTGCTGTACAACGGGCAGGGTGTGGGCAGGGTATGGGCAGGGTGAGAGTTTGTCCTGAATTCATGTTTTTGCCTAATGATATGTGTAATGGTTTATGTAACAATGGAGTCACTTGGAGCAAAATGACCCCGTCAGATTCCAGTGAGCTCAGACAGCATTTTCCAAATCTTACCTTTTGCAGGTCTTGCTTAGATACCAGTTATTCCAAGCAGCTTTTACTGGTTTTCCATCAAGCTCAGGAACCAGGAATTTCTTCTGGGAGTTCCATAGCATTCTTGACCCAAGGCCATTTATCAGGGTGTAATACACTGACCTGTCTCCCTGTAGGCTAGACTGTGGGGGCAAGAACATAGTGGTGTTTAGTCACCTACATGAGTACTGGTGCACCAGGAAGAGTGTTAAGGCCCTCACCTGACCCTTGCAGTTTTGAGAAGTTATTCCCATTTTACAGATAAAACTCGCTCAGAAGGTAATATTCACCCAGAGCATGTCAATAATAAAAGGCAGAAAGGAAATAGATGTAGTCCAAGGTCAAACACTGATCTGAAGAGTCAGACACTAGTGTTTAGAGTGAACTCAGCTCTGTGAAGTCACGTATTTGCAAAGAACCTAACACCTAGAAGATTGTCCCAAGGCAGCTTCTTCAGTGATGTTAGAAATGGTACAAGAATTTCGTATAGGAGAGCCAATGTCAAGGCTTATTTGCATTTATTATGGCAGTTTTTTTTGCAGTGGAAGTACCATCCCAAGGTCCTAAGTCATCCTGATAAGAGATTGAACATTGACAAGACCTAAACTATGGCCTATGTCCTTACCTTCAGGAACAAACAGGACTGAATTCAGGACTGAATTAACGTCCATTCATGCATCCATTTCAATAGTATTGTCTACCCACCTGTCTAGAGTCTTGTTGGGTGTTCTGAGGTCCCAACCTCTGTCAGGCAGCCCTTGTCCTATGGCTTTTACTGGACTTGACACCCAGTTGTGGCAGCTCCCACTGTTGCTAACTTGTGAGTGCTTTCCTATTGTTTGCTTCCTTAGCTCTGCTCACATCCCTACGAAGCCTATTCCTCATCTTCAGCTAAATTCCTTTGAAGACACCAGCTGCTCCTCACCAGGGCCCCGGCAGCACCAGATATATAGTTAACTGGACCTAGTACAAAGCGAGAATGTGGATACCTTGTTTATAATGCAAAGGCAAAGCCTACAGCATCAAGGTGTTAACAAGCATGGGGCCCGTCTAAGCACAAAGCCCTTTGTGAATGTCGATTGTACACCCATGAAGCTGGCCCTGCATCCATATAAGCAATGTTTTTTTCATTCATCCAGGCCAAGGCCAATCACACAGGGCTACAGGTAAGGGATGGTTAAGTGCTCTACCAGTGTTGTGGCTTTTTGGCAAGACTATCCACTGGACATGCAGTTGGGATTCCCTAAAAGGGTACAAAGTCTGCCATTTTCCCAGGTATGAGAACAAAATATGGAGACCAGTAGTCCGTGCACCTTGGTCCAGAAAGTTTGAGAATGAGGATAAGGGAGGTGTCCAGCTATGTGCTTCTATAGCAGGGAGATTTCAGATTCACTGATGTTAAAGATAAGAGCTAACAATAGGTTCAAGATATGAGCTTTTGCTTGGTTGAGCACTTTACATGCATTCCAAGTTCATCTTAAATGAATAGTCTCACTTTCCAGATAGACAGGTGTGGGGCAAGAAAGTGACATGCCTAAGTGCACACAGACAGTATAAGTGACATGCAATTTCAGACAGCCTTTTTAGAAATGCACTTATCTGTGCTGATCTAAGCTAAGCATCTTATAACTATCAAGTCCTCACATCTCAGGTGACTGTTGTGGCAACCGTGGAACCGCATCAAGTCTGGGAACATAGCTGACAGATGGCCCCAGTTGCTGAGGTCTGCAGACAATCTGCAAAGGTCATTCTCTCCATGAGTGGCTCCAAGCTGATGACTCCAATGGCCTTGCCAAACTTTCTTGGACTGCCTCGTTTAATATGCTTCTATTTAGCCTCTTCACAGAGGGTCAGACTTGCATCAAGATCTAAAGTTGTGTCCTCCAGCCCCCTTACCTATTTTCCTTTACAATTCTCTTGCATGTCTAATCCTGCTTTCGCTTCTGAGGACCTAGATTAATGCAGGAGTACAGCATCCAGCTTGAAGACGAAGGCTCAGAGGTTAAGCATTTGCCTAATGCCACATAACAATAGTCAAACCCAAATTCAGAGTCTGGAACCTAATTTCAATTGCTCTAAGAAAAGCAATTCTGACTTGGCTCCAAACCATGAGTCCAGGTTGAACTTTCTGTAACTGATGGGAGTGCTGTCTTCTGGGCATTGAGAAGTTAGAGAGTCAACTTGTTTTGAAGAGTGATGATCTGAAGGAGTCTCCTATAGGAGGTGCTTCTCCACTTCTGGATTCCCAGGTGTGTGGAAAAGTGGACCTACCTGTGAGGCACATGCTTTAAGTCTTAGGACTCTTTAGTGACCTCCAGTATACATCCACCCTCATTGTTATTAGTGCAAGAAGAAAGTGTCTATTTCAGCCTCCTACCTTCACCTAGCTTTTCCATGGCCATAGATGTAACTTTGATCTGTTAACTAGTTTAACCCTGAAACTTGGACCATCTACACCAAGTCTTTCTAGTTCAAACTTAGCCTCCCAGCCCCTTCCAGTGTTCCAGGAAGATATGCAAAGAATATATTTTATTAAAAGTCACAGCCTGGGTGACCATTTAACCCATTTAAGGTAGAGCAGAGTGGGGGGTCTCCAAACAAGATTCAGCTAAGAAATCAAGCTAGATCTATAGGAACCAGTGTGGAATGACTGCCACAGAATACTTAAGCAGATAAACTAAGATGTGGCAGGAAATTATGATTTGATCCTATGTGTGAAATATGCTTCTAATGATCCCAGTCTAAGCTGAGAAAAGTATAAGCCTGATGCTTTATCACTTGTGTATGTTGTCTTAGAACAAGTTTAAGGAATTAGATTTTCTAGCAGATGCTAGGAAATCTTCACAGGCTGAACTGCCTAAATCCTAGTACATAATTGCCGAGTGTAATACTGGTCAGAGTTTACTATCACCCAGGTGTCTCCCTGGCCCCAGGAGAGTCCATCATTTTCATGCTTCTTGGAAGCACATGTAAGCCAAATGGGGGCTTCCAACTGGCTATCAGCTCCATGCTGGGTCTGAGCATTGTGTTCATTTGCAGTTTCACCATTGCAGGCATTTCCAAGGGATTACAATCCTCACCTTTGGACCTGCTCACATCCTGCTAGGTGTGTTATAATCACTGTGGCAGGCCCTGGCTGTCATGCCTTATTACTTAAATATATTGTTATGGACCTGGCCTCGGCCAGAATGGAGGAATTAAAGCAATAAAACTAAATGGACAACTGGCCAGTATTAGAATTCTTCTTACTCAGAACTGCTGTAGGTAATGGTACACTGCTGTAAGCACCCTGTCCCCACCCATGTTTCCTTGCTGCACAAGCACCCCCTCCCTCCCAAGCCTGTAGGCAGCTGCTTCTGTTCTCCATCAGTAAGGCTGCCTGGGATTGGTCCAGCTCTAGCCCTCAGCCAATTAAACTCCTGAAGATGGAGACCTGTTGCCTATCAACAGACAAGCTTACCGAGTCCCAGAGGTCCTAAGGAGAGGGTTCATGTACTGTGGCTAGGATAGGTACCACTTGTAAAGGCAGCGATTCAGACTTTTTACTTCCATACTTGTTTATTCCTGACAGCTCTGGGAGGGGGTGTATTAATCTCTAAGTGGGCAGGGCATTGCTCAGAAAGATGGGGCAAGATGTAGACCGTTGGTGAACCAAGGTAAAGGCTACATTACAATTAGTGAGTATTCTGAGTCTTAAGCGCATCGAATTAAGTGATCTGAGTATAAGTTATGTAACAGAATCCTATTTCACTGTATAGCAATAGGCACACTGAATAGACAACGATTCCACACCCTCAGATTAACAATGGTTGACTGAAGAATGACAGACTAACCTTCCATGTTATGATTGCTGAATTGTATGGAATTCACAGGTTAAACAGGAAGGATAATTTTGAAAGGGGAAGCACATGCCTAACGCTGCTCTTTCAAGGTACTGGCCACAAAACTCAGGGCTCAGACCTGAGATCACAGCCTCCAATTCTGCCTTATTGAGGGCCTGTGCACAGGTGACTAAGGACTACCTGAAGGGTAAGGTTTCACCTACTTTCTTAGATGCTTTACTTTGCTAATTTAGACTTGTGAGATATGTACTTGGACTGTTTGTTCCTGGGAGGACAATCATCCCAGAAATTCTTGGCCCTGGCTTATACTGGCAAAACTGTTTACCATCACTTTATATAAGACCAACTCAAAAGGCAGCACTGAATAAGAGCCTGGGCTTAGGAGTCTAGACCTAGAATTGAGTGTCAATTCTACCACTTCCTTGCTGCAAAGCTCACAGGAACAAAAGCTTGAGCTGATTCTCTTTACTGAAAAAGGACAGAATCTGTCTTATGGATTAAGACACCAAAACACTGTCTTGATGCCTGGAACATAGTAATGATAGTTATCAGTATATCCTATGGATTTCAGCTCCTGGCATCAAGATGATCTTGTTGCATCTGAGCAGGCTTGAATTTAGAGGGATTAGTCACCATAGACTATGTTTCAGGCCAACAGGAAGCTTAGAGCCAAGTTTGTATCCCTTACTGAAGGACTCTATGGGTTTGTGTGCAATATGCTCACCCTGGCTTCTAAGTTCTACTCCAAACATTTTAGATTCCCTCTTCCGAGAGTGGCAAGCACTTGTGGTCAATGCAAGGTAGTGTAATTACCTATACTTCTCCATTTCTAGACTCCCAAAGGTTTGGCCAAGAGTATCAGCTCGGTGTCTCCTCTCAGAACTCTAAGGCAAAAGAATGTGTCTGAGGCTGGCTTTAAGACATACTATGTGTTTGGAAGCCTCAAGGCTTCAAGGGTATTCCTAGAGCAGTTTGTCATTAGAAAACTGCAGGCTGAAGGGGACACTGGCAAGTTTAGGGACATATGCAGATGACAAACCCAACTGGAAGTTCAGAGATCTGAGGTCCAATTCTGACAGTTCTGGATGAGTTGTTTCACTTCTGAGCATGCTTCCCATCTGTAAAATCAGTAGCATATGCTTCATCCCAGCCTAAGGTTATAATGAATCTCAGGAGATCACTTTAGAAGCCAGAACCGTGTAGTCTGTACCAAGACAGGACAAGACGACCCCCAATTTTGTCCAAGTTCCCAGCCGACAGCACAAGTGGAGAAAGGTTGGGAAACAGGTCTACTCAACTGAACAGCCTACCATGAGAAAGCTTAAGCTGGAGACATCTGACAGGTGTTAGACTAAGCAGTCGTCCTAGGGGAGAGAAGCTACACCGTTGGAATTGTTTTAGAACAAGCAGCCCAAGGGACACTGAAGGTTTTTCACTAGACTCTGGAAAATGGGAGTCAAGTAACCCAGTCAGCTTCTTCTAACTCCCTTCACTGGACTCTGGAAAATGGGAGTCAACCCAGTCAGCTTCTGACTCCTATTCTGCTCTAAAGCTCCCAGTAGAACCTAGATTTGTGATCAGACCACTAGCCTGATTGGCTGAGAGCTGAGATCACATGAAGATACTTTCTTCACCCGTCATTGGAGTTCCTAGCCGTTCCCCAGGGCAATTAGAGCTGGAGCAAACTTAGAGCCAGATTGAGTTGGAGCTTGGGGTGGAGTAGTCAAAGTGCCTAGGTTCCCAGCCTAAAAAATCTAGTTTCTCAAGTTTTCCATTAAGCCTCCTACTTGAACTGCTAGTTTGAGACCTTTGAGCCAGTTCTGGTAACACCCCCAGGTGTTGTCAGCTGCCTGTGATCTACCACCACCATTCTCAACTCTTACTGGCCTTGTGCTGTTGGACCACCCAGTTTCCACACTTTAGCCATGTGAGCCTCTATCCAGTCCTTAGTCTAGAATGCTCTTTACACCTAGCTGGGGAAGCTTTACCCAAACTTTTCTCTAGAAAGGTGTGCATCCCTAGAGATCTCTGGATTTCCAAGATCAAATCTGCTCATCAACCCTTGGTACTACACTTCTGTCCTTCATAGGACTTAGTTATGGTTTGAGGATTTGGCTGAGACAGATGTGTTTCTCACTAATACAAATGGGTCAAGAGAACGGGTATCTATGACCCATGGAGTATAGGAATGTGTGAGTTAATCAAACACATGACCATCACAAGGAGACAACTCTCAAACCAACTCTCATTAACAAGTATACCAGGAAAACCCCTGCAGGGTGACCGAGTTGAGGCCCTTCAGTTACACAACTGAGGGGTTCCAGGCATGTAGACCTCCCTTTCCTACCCCCGAGTCTAAAGTGAAGCCAGTATGCCAATCATGGCATCAGATCAGGGACTGAGATAAGTACTGTCATCTGCCTTACCTTCTCCTAGATGGGCCCTAAGAAAGCTAGATGCCCAAAACAGGAGCTGTTTTAACAAAAGGTGGTCCATTAGTCAAAGGCTTTAGCATACCAAATCCAACAAGCTAAGCACCAACTGGCATTTTTCTGAAACTAGGCAGCTACTGATCTTAGCTCCAGGGACCTTGTCCCCATTTTAAAAACAAACGTGCTAAGGTGGACTTCTTGCACTGGGAAAGACTGAACCCAAGATCATTTCAGGGAGATTGATATTCACAAAGCTCCATCTACCAGGGAGGCCCAAGATCCTAGAAGTAGGTGAACATCTGCAGAGGAACCTGTGAGTTGAGAAAAAGCCTGCTCAAGAACATTTTGAAAGAAAGTAGAGCTTTAGAGCTTTAAAAACAGTAGGATGAAGACCAAGGGATGGAGCAAGAAAAGGAGTTATGTCCTTGGAAGGAAGACTTCAGGAAGTGGTTTATCTGAACTGGGCCAGTCCCTGGATCTTGTTTTTTTCCCAGCTGTAGGATTCAGGATGTGAAGTTGCTTGGGGGCATCCTAGTTTAGGCTTCATAAAAAAGGTCAGTTACACATATCCTCAAAGCTTTTCTTGATACAGGAAAGCATGGATATTCTAGCATGAGCATCTCTCACTTGTTCTCAACGGCCTGACTCATGGGTCTACAATCATGATGCTTCATATCTGAAATGGCTCCCTCACAGTGCCCTATCCCACCCCTGAGCTCATTTCAGTTCTGTCAGTCATCTTCCATGGTCCTTATACTTGAGACAAGAACCCGTTTTCCTTTCAAGTTCTTAACACCTAGAAGAACACTAAATTGTTGAGCCTTGTAGCTACCATTACGAATATTTGTGTTGTACATAACTAGGCTAATGAGAACATACACGGACATCACATTAGTATGGTTGTGATTTGATCATCACATCCCCAGCCCACATGTGGTCCGCGTCATTCCCTCCAAGTCATCCTGTTCTGTTTCATGCACCCTCAGGATCCCTCTTCTTGCTTTGGCTTCTGAGTCTGTCTTTGGAATCAGTTTAGCTTCTGTCCTTAAGGCAGAAAGACTTGCCCCACCCACCCCCAAACAGTGCAGTAGTCACTTTTGCTGCTGCAGTTGAGACTCACCTATCCCTAAGAACATACACAAGGCTCAAGCCAGTGGCAGTAGTCCCTCAGTGTCTCAGCCTTTGGAAAAGCCATGACCTGGTTGACCAGTATGTCTGTAGGTGCCTCCTAGGTGTCACTTCTGTGATCTTAGTTAATGAGGCCTTGAAGTCTTCCACAGGTCTCCAAATGATATTCACTCACTGGGTTCCGCCCATGGCTAGCAGTCCTTCATGGGCAGGGGTGAGTGATGGGAGGGAATGGTCCATTATGTTCACCCTCCACACTCACCTACTATTCCTTAGATCCAGGGAGGTCTGCATTGACACCGAGATGTCCAGGCTAAGGCGCTTTTCCCTTATGAGCATTTGCTGGCCTTAACCCAAACTAGAATGGACTGACCAGGATAGACATTTTGCTGTAAAAATCCTGTTGTGTTGAAGATTATAGCAGGATCGCCTTCCAGGAAGGGCACTCACCTGAGCACAAAGCCAAATTAGGGAAGCATGAGTCCTTGACACACATTCGACTTCTAGATAGCTAAAACTAAGTCAAAAGAATGACATTTCCTTTATATTCCTTCACCCAACTTCCCCTTGGCATCTAATATATCCATACAGCTATCAGAATTAAGAAGTTAGCCTTGATAAAGTGCCAACTAAGCTATGGAATTTGACTTTAGTTTTCACTGTTTTGTTTCCAGAATCCAGTCTAGAATCTCATGTTGCGTTTAGTCTTACAGCTCAGTCTGACTGATCCTTTTAAAGGGGTTCTGGTCAGTTTTGTGAAGTGTTCCTTCAGGGCTTGGCAGGTGTCCTCATGATTGAGGTTACATATTTTGGGGAGAGGTATTACAGAAAGGATGCACTAAAAAGGGCTCTTCACATCAGGTGGTGTGACAGGTGCTGGTGATGTTAACTGAGCAGACGATTCAAGTGGATTGAATTTTCTATGATAACTACCTCTTTGCGACTAACTATTCTGGGGAGATACTTTGCAGCTAAGCACTTACTGTTTCTGCTTAACTTTTTATTCACTTGGTTACTGACCTTTGATTTGGTTACTGAGCACTGCCTAGCTGCCAGAGTAGAAAGTGAAGGTAAAGATAAGGCTATAAGCAATTTAAGCCACCAGGTGTTCACTGACAACACACCCTGCAGTGTAAACTTCAGGTGTTTCCAGATTCCTTCGAGGCTAGAAAGGGAAAGACATCTCAAGGCAAGTTATCAAGGTGCTTTATAGGGTCCTGAAGATTCTAGAATAAACCTGATGCAGAGCACCTTAAGCAACCCTGTTAGCTCCTGGAAACATGATACAAGAAGTATTTGATTGGAGGGTTGTGTAGTTGGACAACAGGTTAATGGAGTCATGTTCTTAGTGGAGCACACTAGAACCAACTCACCCTGGTTCAATATTTGGCCAGTGATTTGAGTAGTAGCAGGTCTGGTCAATAACATCCTTAGAGCTAGGATTATTCCCACGGGCAGTCAGGGGATTCCTCCAGTCTTAGCCTTGTTTCTAAGACTTATCTATAAGTCAAAACTTAGATCTGCCAAGAAAATGAGGCTTGTACTCAAATGATTTAGGTGAAGAGCCTTATAGCCTAACCTTTTAGAAGTCTAGTGTTATTGCCAGGAAATGAATCTAATTCAAACGGGTTATCTCATAATAAACATTGCCATAATGGTTAGAACTGAAGTAGCATTCACTTTGTGCTATGATGTCAGATACAACATAACATCCCATGAGGTATTTGGGACATTATAGTAGAAAACATCTAAAGCAAGCATCAGTTCTATATTTGCTAAGTCTAGCAACCCCATTACCTTGGCGGCCACATCTGAAGAATGGATATTCAGTCATGGGTATTTTAAGAGACAGTGGGATTGGAGAAGACACTAAGGACTGGAACGTAGTAATTTGTCCAGGCTAAAAGGGAGGTGCAGCAGATAGAGATACATGGGAGTAGGAGAGCCAGCGCTATGCAGTGATCTGTGCAGTCTCTACTCCAGAGCCCCCACATAAGGCTGTCAGACTTGAAGGGAAAAGTGGGGAAGTAGGATTGAAGGGGGAGAAATCACTGGGCTGTGATGCCTACCTAGCACAGGTATGATTCAAATAAGCCTTTTGTACTCCTAACTCCATTCTCAGCATCTGTTTGCTTCCAGTGCTGGTTTGGTTTTCTAGAAGACGGTTTTCAGTCAAAACAAGGACTATCCAACACAAGTCACAGGCAAATTTTGTGATGGGAACTGCCATGGGATACTGAGCATGTAAGAAGTGACCAAAAAGGTTAGCAGCCAGTTCTCTGGGATGTTAGGAGTGGTGTTTACACTAGCTTAGGCTTGCTAAAGGTGAGTTTACAGACACCTATCTACATACTTAGGTTTCACTGAAATAGCGTTTCACAATAAGGGCTTAAGGTCAGTAGCAAGAAGCTTCTTTGAAGCATAAGCACTTAAATTTAAGTGATAAGTCAGCCTAAGTTACATCTAAAGTAGCATACTTAAGATTTATTGCAACGTGTAATTATGTGAATCTCACTGCACACTTTAGGTTCACTCTCAACTCTAACTCTTGCCATGGACTAGGAAGTCAAGCTATTTTCACAACGTGTCACCTAGAATGCATTCACTGATTTGTCTTCAATTAGTGCCAGTGAGGTGCACACAGATGAGTAACTCTCCAGTTCATAAGCAAATCTCGGGACATAAGTCTGTTTCCTCTGTGACCACATAGACATTCCAAGCAGGTGGCTCTGGCTTTTCAGAAGCATGTTTATAGCAGTTCCTTGGTAGAAAGCTTGCTGTGGTACACTTGGGTAAACCCAGTTGAAACTGGCAAATGCCTTTGAGCCATGACATGTAAGCTGCAAAACCCACTCTGGTGTTTGTCTTGAGTGACTTCAGTTAGAATTCAAGATAAACCAGGAATAGGGTGATAACTGATTCACCTCTCAGTTTAACTTTATGATCTGGTGGGCTATTATACCTCCACAGCCTCAAACTCATCCACCTAAGTCTGTCGATGTAGTGATAGGGTAAGCAGACAAGTAGGACCAAAGTTGTGGAAGGACACTTTACTGAATGGTTTAAGGATGGTATCTGAGTTAGAGCATTACTTCAGATTTATATTCTTTAGTTGTAGTATTTATAGAGTACTATTGTTGGTGGGCACATGGTAGAGGGGGTCCCAAAACTTAAATCCTAAATGGAATGCTATTGGAAATTCTAGGTAAACATGACTGATCACATTTCTCCAAGTTTTGCTCAAAGGAATTAAGAGTTATTAAACTTGTAAGGACAAACCGAAGTTATCAGGAATTTCCAGATGAGGTGGCATGTATGCCTGAAAGGAGCTCAGAAAGCCAGAACTATTCCTGCAGGAAGGACACAAAAGTAGATGGACCCACCCAATGGAACTTGCAGCCTGGGTTCCTGGGAAGGTGTGTGAGGCAGGATGGCTGAGCACCTGACAGTTTCATGCTCAGACCCTTGAAAGCTTGCTTCCTCTCTCCACATGCTCCGACCCCTACTCCACTGAAGTCTGTTCTTCATATGTTTGGCCAGATGCTGGAGTTCAAGACAGTGAGAGGTAGATTGACATTAAACTGAGTGTGCAAAACCACAGGACTTACCATCTCCCTGCTGTAACAGTCCACCAGCTGAATTCATGTTGTAGTCTGAACAAACTTTCTACAACCCGTGCAGTTACCAACGGCTCACTGTGTTTTGACTGCATACATGGTGCTTGTGGGAGTTGGAGGTAGGTTGCACATAGAAGCAGTTTTAGAAAAGTTTGAATCTCTTCACTAGGTGACCTTATAAACTGCTTGTCGAACAAGAATTCTACCTCAGTCAAGGCAGATTAGTTGATGGCATAGTTATTTGAAAGTCCCTCCAGCCGTAGAGGGCCAGACCTCACTTCAAAAAGAAGTAGGTGCCTGGGGTGAGGACTGCTGACTTACAGCTGTCCAAGGTGCTTTGTTTCACCCTTCTGCGTTCCAACCCCTGGTCACTGACTATGGACAAGGGTCATACACAGACCCTAGATGTCTGAATATGAACACACTGTACAACTCTAAGGCACCAAATGCAACCATATTCATTTGCTTAGGTGCCAAGTCTACCTTTGGTTACTGGGGTGTCCACCACTATTGCATTGAAAGTCCAAATACAAAGCCAGCAAGTCTACCTGGGATTAAGTTGTGATTAACCCAGACAGTTGCATGTTGCCTGCTTTAGCACAAGGATCTCAATATTGAGTATCAGTATTAGGCCGATAGGGTTACTGAGTAATCTATGATATAGATGGTATGTTTTCCCAGCAAAAGCAGTTTGTACGTCGTCAAGCAGGAGTAGGAGACTCATTGGAGCCCTTTCAAGGTACCTCTGACTTTAGGTTTCTTGCCTTAATAACTATCCCATTCTCCCCAAAGGAATCTGGTAGAGCTCAGATGCCAAGTTCATGTCAGAATTGTGATAGGGTCAAAGCTGATCTTCAACCTTTCATACCTCACTGCATTCTAAGTACAACTGATGCTCAGAAGACATCCCCACTTTAGAGTATAAGAATGGCCGATATGGTTTTCTGTTCTTGTGTTAGTTTGCTGAGAATGGTTTCCAGCTTCATTCACGTCCCTGCAAAGAACATGAGCTCATTCTTTTTCAAGGCTGCATAGCATTCCATGGTATGTGTGTGCCACATTTTCTTTATCCAGTCTGTCACTGATGGGCATCTGGGTGGGTTCCAAGTCTTTGCTATTGTGAACAGTGCCATAACATGTGTGCGTGTGTCTTTATAGAATGATTTATAATTCTTTGGGTATATATCCAGTCATGGGATTGCTGGGTCAAATGGTATTTCTGGTTCTAGATCCTTGAGGAATCACCACACTGTCTTCCACAATGGTTGAAACTAATTTACACTTCCACCAACAGTGTAAAAGTGTTCCTCTTTCTCCACATCCTCTCCAGCATCTGTTTCCTGATGTTTTAATGAACACCATCCTAACTGGTGAGATGGTATCTCATTGTGGTTTTGATTTGCATTTCTCTAATGACCAGTGATAGAACACATGTGGATATGAAAAAAGCCTAAGTGGAGGTTGAGCAATGAGAACACGTGGACACAGGGGAACACCACACACTGGGGCCTATTGGGGGGTGGGGGTGGGGGTGGGGGGGTGGGGGTGGGGTAGGGATAGCATTAGGAGAAATACCCAATGTAGATGGGTTGATGGGTTCAGCAAGCTATGGTACATATATACCTATGTAACAAACCTGCACATTCTGTACATGTACCCCAGAATTTAAAGTATTAAAGAAAATACAACTATATACAGTCGGGATACCTGGAAATCTAAATTTACTTGAAATAAAAGTTTGAATCTTCAACTGTCTACTTCTAAAAATTAAAGAAAATTTGGTGAAAAGAATGATATGGTTTGGTTGTGTCCCCATCCCAATCTCATCTTGAATTGTAGCTCCCATAATTCCTACGTATTGTGGGAGAATCACAGGGGCAGTTATCCCACATATTGTTTTCATGGTAGAGAATAAGACTTGAGATCCGATGGTTTTATAAGGGGAAGCCCCTTTTTACTTGCCTCTCATTCTCTTACTGCCACTATATAAGAAGAGCCTTTTGCCTTTCACCATGATTGTGCTGCCTTCCCAGCCATGTGTAACTGAGTCCATTAAACCCCTTTATAAAAGACACCTGAGACTGGGTGAGTATCAGCAGTGTGAAGATAGACTAATACAATGACCAAAGGCAAGGTCACACAAAGGTAGAGATCAACTAGGTTTGATTCTTTGTCTACATTTTTGACCAGGTGGAGGACGCATCTCATCACCACAGAAATGACAGTCCGGTACATGGTAGGTGCTTTAGTGCTGAATGGACCAATAGCACTGGAAGCCAAGCATCTGTGTGGCACTAGAGGCACACAGATGTGTCATCCTCAGAAAGGAATTTTCAGACCAAGCTGCTACTCCATGGTAGGGGCCCTATGGGAGGTCTCAGATTAGATTGACATCTTGTTTTCTGGTCTTCACCAGTTCTCCCGAGGCTGTCCATCCTCCATCCCCCTCCTGTTCTGTTATCAGACTCGGGTTGGGGGCTGATATTAGAAGGGCTCTGATAACACTCCTTAAGTGGCAGCAAGCTGTAAACATTCCCACTGATGCCATTTGATTAGCTGGATGGGAAAATGCCTGAAGAAGGTCCTGGCTTGTCACTGAGAGACAGGCAAAGGTGTCACATGGAGCTGTTGAAAAGCAAGCGGGTTGGGGCCACCACTGTGGAGTTATATAAAGCACTTGGCTCTCAGACAGACCTCTACAACATCGCATGTGTGATCTGCCAGGGTGGCTGTAGGTTTATGGTTTTGGTACACACGCAACAGGAACACATTCATAGCCCAGATAAGTTAATGACCTATTAGTGGCAAGTGGGGGATAGAGATAAAGCCATTGTGTAGAAGCCTACCCCACATTCCAAAGCCACAAGCAATTTTGTTTGACACCCCAGTTATATCCTATTCAAATTGCCTCCCTGTTAGAAGGTTGCAGTTTCTAAATATGCATCTATTGAAGGGAAGACAGAAGGGCTAAGGAACAAGGCTTAATTATCTTCTGGGCATGATCTTAGGATGTCAAATCCCTGGAGCTGGAAGATGAAGGAAAAAGAATTCATCAATCATTTGAACTATGAGTTCAGTTTAATTCATAGTTCAGGTGATGGCTAGAGACAAATGTAAAAGGTAGGAGGACTGTATAAGTGTTACATTTTGGTTTTTCTGCCTTCTAGTAGAAAACAGTGCTTATCTAGACACTCTGCAAGAAACAATGGTTGGAAGTAGACCTGACGTTTGTGTTTGATTTAGGAATAGTTCATGATGCATCAACAGGCAGAAGGGATTGTATGGGACAATTAAGTTTAAAATGCCTGCCAACAAGATTGGGGTTTGAGTGTTTCATATCTTGTCAAGATTCCAATTCCCTGGTAGCATTCTGCCTCTTAGGGCTAATGAGAGGGGAACTATTGGAGTGAAGGTATGTTTTTCTGGAAAGCAATTTAACAGCTAGTAAGAACTACTATACCTGGCACTCTTAAAATCAGCACCCCACTCCTGCAAGTCTACCCCATGAAAATAAACCAGTTTAAAGATTTGTGTAGTGAGGTTTATTCAATATTTAGAGACCAAAACCCCCAAGAAAGTTTAGGTCAGGGGATGGGTATGTTACTTTAGACCATGACACACCATTCGAGTGACTGAGCTTAAGTTCACCAACTTAAGATTTGCCCCACTGCCCACCCAGACACTCACCCAAATATGTCATCTACAAGGAACCCACTTTAAAGTCCAAGTCCAGGAATGGGAGGACTCCTGACACTGATCAGGAGAGAGCTGGAGTAGCTGTGTTAGTGTCAGGCAAAGTTGACTGCAGAGCAGAGAATGGGGGGGACGGTTACACAAGGGAACAATCACTCCCCAAATAAATTTAACACTGTCGGATTCCTACTGAAGGCCCAGAAAATCAGTGGGATAAGTATCCTGCGAGTCGATTTAAGCTTTTGTTTCTTACAGCCATCAGTGCTCATGAGGGGACAGCCTACTGTCCAATTCCTGGTGAAGTGGACAGTTTCACCCATAGGTCCAGCTTTGTCACAAATGCCTCTTGTGAAAACTGTCGATCAGTACACAGGGCATCTTCTCAGAGCAAAAAAAGCAAGCTATAGAGAGAAGGGCACAATATCCTTACCCATCCTTTGATAACATGATTAGAATCTAATCTAGGTACAGCTACTCCCTACATTGTCCTAGGGAGCAAGAGCCAGGGGGAACCTGGTGTTGCTCCAAAGTGAGCGTATGTAAGTTATCTTCCATAAACTTTAGGTACGTCTTTGTACAGCAGGATGTATAAGGCCAAGAAATCCGCCTACCAAATCGACTGCCTTCTGCTCATACTGGTCACAAGGCTATGGCCCGAGGTAGATAGGTTACCTTGGAAGGTCCTTAGAGTAGCTCCTAGAAGTGAGCTCTCAGGAGAGTCCCAGCTGTCAGCTGTAGCCACGCTGAGCAATTCTTAAATACCAGGGAAGTAACACACAAACTTGCCATCACTGGAGACAGAAGTTACAGATTCTGGCTGGAGTATAAACAGAATATTGAAACCTAGTGTTTCATGCCTACTTTAAGCATTTAGTATTTCTTAGAGGTCTTATGTCAGGGTGAAGTACAAGGATGTGCATGTTTCTCACAGTACAGGCTGGACAGGGCTCAGTCTGGCCCTCTGGCCAGCACTAGGAGCCAAGCAGTCAGGTTGTGCACCCATAGCACACATCCAGACTGCAGGAGTAGTGTCTGGGTTGGCCTGCATAAGGACTTTCCGAGACCTCAATAAGGATGCCAATATAAAAAGGAGTCTAAGTATCTGGATTGTATTTCCCTCTAAATAGAAGCTAGGGGATTCTGGCTACAGTCTTTATTGTGGCCTCAGAGCTAGAATGGACTAGGGCTGTGCTACCGAATAAGACATGTTCCTCCCAAGCCAAGCCCTACCAGGCATTCCTTAACCTGTCTCATATTTTGTTCCTAGGAGGGCTTAACACAGCTTCGTGTTTATGGCATACCATAGGTCCCAGAAGTTGGGTATCACATGATGTAACAGAACAATGAATCCCCTACCTTTAAAGCTAGAGTTGCTTTAATGAAGATTCTGGAAGAGTGACTAGCAGGCCTAGTATGGTTGGGTTTAGTGTGATGTCATTTGAGATCTGACAATCAGACATGATTGAAGCTTTTTTCCTCCAATAGGATGAGTGTCTTATCTACACTTAAAAAGGTATATGGAAGAAATTCTATGCCTCCCTGTAACATTGGGCTACATTTGAAGTCTTTGTTTAGGAAGTCTTTGCTTGGTCTTTAGCCCACCCTTCTTCGAAAGGTAGTTTTTGTAACTAGAGCCATTCTATTTTTTTCTAGCAGACATCTGTTCATCTAGATGGCTATTTGTATTGAGCCGCAAGATGCTCACAACCACCTCTGGCACTTGCTTATAGAATTAGTGAACCTAACTCAGACAATCTATTCTGGGCTAGGACCTCACGTTTATAATCAGTTACAACTTCAGGAAAGGATTCCAAGTTCACACTTTCCAAATATGGCAGCTGAGATCTGCCAGTTTAAAGCTCAGGAGACATCCTGTTGGGTGGAAAGGACTTGGGAAGAAGAGTTCCTTTTGTTTAGTTCATATGGTCTGATACTGCTGTGCTAGACATTAGCCCACTTGGTGAAATAGCCAAAGTGCCCACTTATTGCAGAACTCAATCTAGTCAGTTTGTATACATAGGATTGTTACTAGCAGTGATACTCTTGGCTCCAGCCAGCAAAGGAGGGAGGTAAAAGGTTAGGCGAATAGTCACTTGAGTGTGAACCTAGTGCTAACTCAGTCTTTACTTCTAGATGGTTTTGAGATTCAGGAGGAATAGGGTTTAGCAGCACGTAGTGTTAGTGCCTTTGCACTATTTAGAAAGCTAGGCGCTAAGTAGGGTTTACAGTATTGAAAGTGGATCTCTATAATCAGCCCCCAACTGCTTCTCAGCTTCCCTTTCATTGTGGTGGCAGTGCTCATTTGCTCTCTTACTCCCATGAAATAGCTTGTGCTAAGGGTCCTACTGCAGCTCAGATCACCCCCAGGTTAGAGCCCACAAAAGCCACTCAATAGAAGTCAAAACCTTATCCCAACATGGATGTGGTTCTACATGAGGCCTGCAGCTTTGCATGAATAGCAGCCTACCAAGCTCCATCCAGCTCAGGAGTCCTTTGGCGCCTGTCTTCAAGGGGGATGGAGACAAACACAGGCACAAACCTGATCTGTGCCTATTTGCTGGCTTCTGTATTCCCACAGGAAGAGGGGGTACAGAAGAAGTTTCACGTAGAACACCAAGGCCCTGGCTAAAGGAAGGCTATCCTCACTTCAGAGATGTGTGAAGAGGAATCTTTGAAATGCCTTCTCCTGGATACTACACTGGAGAACCACTGGCAAAGAGTTACGAAAGGTATAGTCCAGATATAAGGACTTCATTATATATACAAGGCTATTTCTTGTAGTATACAGATGCGTCTCCTGAACATTTGTAGTGGATCATAGGTTATCCTTTTTGGAAGGACATTTAGCAGCAGTTAGGACTCAATTACACCTAACAGTCAGTCAGAAATCCCAAGTCCCGCAGATCTATCCCATGGTCATAAGAGCACTGGTTTGCAAGAACACACAGGTAGTTTAGTGTTTAGAGGCTATCCCCGCCCCGCCCCCAAAAAAATGCCAACTCTCCTTGATTTAGCAGGGAGTGAATTTAAGGACCATAACATTGAAGTGACTGAGCTGTATTCCATTCACTTAAGTTTTGGTCAATTTGATCTAGCTATATCAAGTGATACAGTGTTAGGTATAATTGAGTCCTATCAAGTAATATATTTAGACCAGCATTAAGTAGGTCTACAAAAAGACCATGTTTATGAGAAACCTGCTTCAAAAGTCATGAGTGTACAGAGCAATAGCATATTGACGCTAGTCTAGCTACTCCAGCTTGCTTTTGATTCGTGTCAGGCAAAGCCAACTATAGGACAGATTATCAGGAATGATAACAGGTGTTACGACAGAGGGGACAGTTCTCTAGGTAGATTTCATCCTGATATGTGTACCTAACAAGCAAAACCTGGAATGAAGACAGCATTGAGAAATAGACAAAAGTCATTCATAGTTGGAGACTGCGACTCCCACCACCCCTGATTAGTAGTGGACAGAGCTAGCCTAGCAGGCAACAAGTGATAGCTAGATCAGTAACAAGTCAGTCTAATGAACGTTAGATTCCTGTTTTAGGAACACTATGAAGGGATTTGGCAATTGAGTCAGCAAATTGTTTGCCTGATGCTGGCAGTGTCAGACCAGGAGGATGTTGGAAGAAAAATGTCACCATTTCCCAAAAGACAAGACCAGAAAATGCCACCTTGTTACTTCAGATTCTGGTTCCATCCCTGTCCACCATACAAGAGGGCAGCTCAATTTCTAAAGCTACCTGAAGAGATGACCCTTAAGATATTATGCATGAAGGAGGAGGAGAAAACTGAGGTTGATGTTGGCAGCGAACTAGCTGAAGCAGATCTTGAAGACCTTAAACAGATTTGATGCAGTACCTAAAACCTTTGGAAACCCTGACAAGCAACATTGAAACACTCGGGATATTTGGAAGATTGGACTCTTCAAAGCAGAGTATCATTTATGCATTTGAGAGTCATGCAAGGGGTTCTTCCTGCTAGGAAGTTTTATCCTGCATTCTTGGCAGTGGTATCAGACCCACCAGTTAGCCTTGCACTAGCCATGCAAGCAGTCAATATTGCCACTGGCATCTATAATCCCTAGGGCAGCTGGTGATCACAGCACTACCACTGCACTGAGACAGCTGCAAGCTACATCAGAGCTGCCAGCCCTCAAAAGTTCCCCATGCAGTTCCACTCTGAAGCAAGACTGTAGACCCCTCATCCCCAAACCCACTCACTAAACCCCATTAAGAACACTTCCTTCTACAACAGGATATTCTTCTAGAGCTCACATGGAACATTCAACCTATACCATGTTTGGGGTTATAGAAGAGCCAGGCTCAGAGGAGGTAGATTCATTGATCTTGTTATATGATCAGGTACACGTGCACATGAGAATTTGTTTCTACCTTCCCCCACCACCCCCCTGGACTCAGAATATACTCAATAACTTAAGACTTTATGCCCAAAGTATCTGTTACATGTTCCAGTTCTGGGTTCACCATGAAGACCTAAGTCAGAGGGGGCCTGAGAGATATGTGGATTCATATACACCCAGAAATGGCCTAACTGAACAGCTCCAGCTACAAGCATAGAGCTTCGATTCCAAGTGTCTTATTCCTTAAATGAGATCATAGCTTAACTTTTACAAACTGTACACCTTCCTTTTACAGATACTGACATCCTGCCTATGCCCAAGACCCCTAGCTCTTGACCAGGCAGCCATGTTTTATCACATGACCAATATCCAGGGCCCAGGTGATTGGACTGAAGTGACCATGTGGCCCTTGAACTGCTCACCTATTGGCTGAGGACCAGGTATGGAGGATTGGCTGGTCAAGTGGGAGGTGTATTTAAAGACAAGCCACACGGCCAGCAGAAAGAACAGATAAAAGCTTTCCTTGATATAGACCAAGTGTCAGAAGAGACCTGACCAGAAAGACACCAAGGAGCCAGGCCTTCAAGTTATTTAATTCAATCCCACCAGGACCCTTTCAAGACAATCCCTTTACCTGGGGCCCTCGAGAGGGAGGCCAATGGATAAAGTTAAAACCACGTTTGTCAGATTCCTACTGAAGACTAGCAGGTTTCTGTAGTCCTCTGCTCACCTCCTAAACTCATTTCTTTCAGGAGCTGCACAACCAACCAGCTCCCAGGAAGCCACAATAGCGGATGGAGAGTCAAGCATGATGCACATTGTAGAGAGGAACAGGAAGCTCATGGGTAAACAAATTGGACTTCCATAATAACTCAGGAGCTCATGCTGCTAAGAGCCAAATACCTTCCCAAAACTAAGAGAGTCTCCATGCCAGCATTGCCGCAAACAGATGGAAACTGATCATAGCTCAGTTTACTTGATTTAGTCTTCATTCACCTTGAAAGTGGTGATGTAGTATAGACCCAAGGGTTATTAGTGTAGTGAGATTGGGACTATTGAGTTATTAAGAGCTGAAGGTGTTAAGTGTTTCAGATTCAAACTTCCATAGAACCTTGGCCATTTGGAAGATGCTACTTTGTTCTATACTCAGTTCCCTTTCAGGCTCCTTATGACTAAGCAGGATCTCAGTATCCCCAACTACCACCACAGTGCCCAAATGTAATAAACAAGTATATGTGAACAGGCACCTGCCTCTATAAGCCAAGGATGTTTAAACTCACTGCAGTCTAAAGATCATAAGCACATCACATAGGCACAGAATGACTGCAGTCAAGTTCAGTGGATGAGGCATCAGTGACTTCAGACTCAAGGTCTCAGTCTGGACCTTTAGTATCACCTGACTGATTAGTAGTTGTGAGTCTTACAAGATGTTCATGACTGCATTTAGGTCTCACCATTTCAAGAGGTGGAGAAATGAGACCCTGGAGTCAAAGTCAAGCTGGAAATATGGGAGTCTGACCACAACTTGGACCCTAACACTTCATTGGGAAGCCCACTGAGAAAGCCTGAGTGAAGTGTTTCCAATGTCAGCCTTTCTGTAGGATTCTAGTGTTGCTTCCCAAGGTAGAAATCCAAAGCAGAAGTGATCACCCTCATGTCCCAGGCACTCGTAGGAGCAAGGTAGTTCTGAATACATAATCGTGGAAATTACACTGGAAGAGGCATTTAAGGATATGATCCACTGAAATAGGCCATTCAGGAAGTTCCCAAGACAGAAGTCAGTTAAAGAACTGATTCAGGAGTGCTCATCTCCTGCATCCACTGCCTTACATAAGTGAGGCTGAACTGAACTTGGAATCATCATACTCAAGACTAGCTTTGTCACAAGGTACCCTGTGTACTGTTGGGCAGTTTTCCTAAAAGGCATGTCCTTAGGGCAGGAAAGGAAGCTGAATGAGGGGTAGAGACTAAGGATGTAAAGCAAGATCCCATCTCATATTTTGACAACCTGACAATATTGGAGTCTAGTTTCCCGAAGGCAGCCACTCCTTGCAATTTCCTGTTGAGCAAGGAAACGTGGTTGGGAGACAGCAGTCTCACTCCAAAGCAACCAGAAGATGTATAAGTAGGCCCAACAAGGCACCAGCCACCAAGATTATTGTCGACTGCCCATGCCAACCATAAAGCCACAGTCCCAGGTCGTCAGAGGCTTCCTCTGAAGACCCTCAGAGTAACTTCCTAGAAGTGAGCTCTTCAGGGCATGGAGCCCTAGAAGCAGTTTGGCTGCCACTTCCATAGCCTGAGCTGCACCAGGCAGTTCTCATTTGAAGACATAGAAGCAGCACATTAAGCCAAAGTTGGGCTTGCTGGCACTGAAGGCAAAAGTTGTAAGTTCTGGTTGGGGGCACAGACAAAATATTTAAGCTAACATTGTTTTATGCCAGGCTTTGTAATGAGGTTTTACATTGTAGACAAGAGTTTGATGTAAAGTGCAGTGTGTATAGGGATCCAGATTCCAACAGAGGTTTTTGCAGCTGGGCAGGGCTGACTGGTTCCTAGTGCTGGCTGGAGGACCAGTGTCAGCAGGTTGGACACCCATGGTACACATCCATCAGGAATGTGTCTGGGTTAGTTTGTTGCATACAGATTCAGAAATCTGGATGAGGCCACTGCTATTATAGAAGGAGTCTATAAAAATCTTCGTTCTTGCTCCCAAGAAGCTAGGGCAGCCCAGCTACATGGGGTCTGCACTCTGGCCTCCGCTGGAGTACACAAGGGTTTCTACTGGACAGGACATGTTTCTGGCCAAACCCTGCCTGGCATCCCTTACTTATGGGATTTGGTCCTATGAGGGCTTATGCTCGAGATCCCAAAGCAAACTTAGTTTATAGCATGACACAGGTCCCAGGAAGTTGGGGTTACATCAGTATAACTGAATGTAGCCCCTGCTCTAAAGCTAGGCTTGCTTTAATGAAGACTGGAAGAATAGCCTCTTATGGATGAAGGATATTTGGTTGAGTCAAGGTCTTGTGAGATTTGACAGTTCTGAGTCCTACTATGATTTAGAAACTGTGCCTTAATATTGGACTATATTTTAAGTATTTAGGAAGTCTTAGATATAACTTTCATCCGCCCTTCTTGTAAGATGTAACTAGAGCTATTCTGGGTTTCCTGTGAGCATCTCTACTTCTATCTAGAGAGCTATTTTTAGAGTATACAATGCTGTGGCTAGAGGTGGTACTCCAAGCCACAAATGAGGCTTCTGGTAGCAGTCTCCAACACTTACAGACGTGAGACCCTACCCCAGGAACAGAGATGAGGTCTGCATGTTTACTTTGAGCGTCAGTTGTTGAGGTGAACATCCCCTTAAGTAGCATTTCAAAATAAAGGTGGCTGAGAGATCTCATGCCACCTTAAGGCTCAAAAGTATGAAGATTTGCCCCTTAGGAAAGGAGCAACTGGAGAAGAGTGACTTGTGTTCAGTTTAGACAATGCCTGGTACCTGCTCTATGCTGGCCCAGGTAGGATTGAGTAGTCAATAGAAGTCTCCACCCCTTGCAGAACTCAGTCTAGTTAGAAACAGTAACATTTACAAGATTGTTACAGGACTGATAGGTGATACCCTGATTTGTTAAAGGTGGAGAATTGAGCTATCTAGCTCAGGTAGTGTGAGCTTAGTACTAGGCTCAGTCTTCACTTCTGGCTATAAGACACCACATTTTGAGATTCAGGGAGGGGAGAGTTTTAGCAGCACATAGTATCTATTAGTGCCTTTATACTACACAAGGTTAGGTGCGCCAAGTGGGGCTCAAGAGGCAGACCTTGGATTTTTGTCTCACCCTATCCCTTTTGTCAAGGGGCAGGATTATGTTTTTCGAACATTCCTATTAAGGTTTTTTAACCAAGAACAGCATTGACACGAGTCCCTTAAGGTCAAAGCCCACACCCCATGCAACTGTAAGTCAGCCTCAAGTTGAGAATATTTGCTACGAGGCAACTAGCTTTGAATGGAAGACTCACCTGCCCAACTCCATCTCAAGAGTCCTTTGAATCCCATCTCCAAGCATCAGATTCAGGAACACCTGCACCACACAAAAGCCTGTTTTGCTGGTCTCCAGTTCCCTACAGGAAGGGGAGATAAAGAAGTGGTTCCATTTAGAACACTGAGGCCCTGGCTTAAGAGACTCCTTGTTCCAGGGACAGAAACACGAAAAGTCTGTTCCACAATGCTATGTTGAGCAGCCAGAGGAAGTTATAGGATCTTGCAGGTAAGAACTATCACACGTAAGGGAACTTGCTGTGCCTTGTTCATGGGAGTTTATGCATTCACAGTGGGGAATGAATTATCCTTTTTGGAAAGCAGCTTGGCCAACAGCTGGTAAGACTTAGTTATAGCTAAGCATTATTGAAATCCAGCAGCCCCAGTTCTGGAAATCTATGCCACAGTAATGGGAGCACCAGCTTGACCTACAGGCAACAGTGCTTATTCAGCAATGGGTTTAGGGGCCAAAAACCAAGGGAGTAAACAGCTTTTGGTTTGGGGGGGTAGGTGTGTTACAGACCATTAGAAGCCATTGAAATGACTGAAACAAGTCAAACAGACTAGCTTAGACTATTAGAACCAGACTGAGAAATCTACTAAATATGAAGTCAGTTTAGAAGGGAGAAAGATGTGACATGTTCAATCGAAAGAAAACTGAACTGACTAGAGCAAAGTCGTTACGAATGATAGTGAGCATTACATGCAAGGACAGTCCAAGAAATTGTCTTTGTACCTAAGAGCATCAAGATGCAATGTGAACTGAGAAGACAAATCCACTCCCGTAAGTTGAGGACATCAACACCATCAGTAATGGGCAGACCCAGAAGACATGGACATAACTGGTCAGTCAACTGGGCTTTGTGACCACTTAATAGTTTGTTCCTATTGAAATGAAGATGTTCACTCCGCTGAATAGTCACCAAGACCGACCATGTTTTGGAAATAGGAAAGCCAAGCCCAGAGAAAGATTGCTGTCACTTGCACTTTTTTTTTAAAAAAACTGAACATGAAGTTTTGTCCACCTTCCCTAGGTATACCTCCAAAGAGGGTAAGAGACTATCCATGTGAAGCACCTCTCAGGTGTTCATTTTGGGTTCACGATTTTTGAAGAAATATGTCAGAGGTGAGGCGAGGATCCATGCATTCATCTAGGCCCATTCATGATCTGAGATGGGCGGGCAGGCAGGCATTTCTGGCTACAAGACTGAAGCCTTTTTCCCGAGTCATACTTAGGATGACTATCCCCAGCATCTAGAGATTGTCTCTTCCTGGACTGTACATCATTTTTTCCTAAAGGTACTAGGATAAGCATCTCCCTGCCTACCCATCATCCCTGGGCACAAACTGCCCAGACCTCTGTTCCCAGTTAGGCCATGTTGTCATGCCTCATAATCACTATTCAGGTCCCAGCTGACTGGGCTAAGGTGACCACCTGACCCTGGAGCAGGTAGCTTACTGGCTGGCTGCTGAGCACCTAGAAGAGCTGGGTCAAGCTGGAGATGTATTTAGGACAAAACCACACAGCAAGAAGGACAGAAGTGGAAAGCTTCTTTTGACATCGAACAGAGGTCAGAAGAGACCCGACCAGAACCTGGAAGGCTCCAAGCAGTCAGGCCTTCAAAGCTTCTTCAGTTTGATTCAATTCCACCAGGACCTTTAAGACAATTCCTTCTACCTGGGGCCCTCGAGGAAGCCCATAAACAGGAAGTACACAGTAGCGGGATTCTGTAAGACCAGTGCCCATGACTCACTTCCCTCAGCTACACAGCAGGCTCCCAGGGGTGTGGAGTACATAGCTGCCTTCCATCCTGGTCAACAGGGCGATGAGTCCAGCTTGACTCATACTGTGGAGGACAAGCAGATGAAGCACATAGCTGGGCAGTCAAGCTAGGTTTTGCAGTGATTCTAGTCTATATGCCCATTCAGGAGATGCCATTTTTGTGTTTCCTTTCTGACTGTGACTTAAAGAACATCCTAATTTTCAATATGCCCCCCATCTTCCACCTTAGTGCCCAGATATAACTCGAGCATATAGCAATGAGTATCTGCCTCTATGGGCCATGGACCCCTTCATCCCACTTCAGAAAAAAAAAGGAATGACCTGTATGACAAACCCCATCACAGGCTTTTTCCACGTGTGCATGATATAGGACATTCTACTTTGTTTTCACGATCTATGCTATCATACAGCATATTCTTGGCTTCCGAGTTGTGACCCAGTACCCATGGAGTAGTACTTGATCCCATTAACACACGAGTCGTTCTCCCCTGAGTGGCACCAGGGGCTAAGTCAAACATTAGCCCAACAAACATTGCTCAGGCCAGATGAAGGTCATTGCCCTGAAGTTCGTGGACCTGTGTCTAGAAACAGGTTCAGAAAACCCCAGGCCAACCACGTGTATCCCACAAACTAGAAGCCCAGCAGGCTGGACTCCTTCAGCCCAAGGCTAGAAGTCCTCCAGGATAATTAAGCTTCATGTTCTTCCCATCGTGATGGTGCCCCACCCTTCAGGCAGTTGCCAGATACTAGAGGCACTTCACTCTGAATCCAGTTACTCACTACCCTCAGTTCTGTTTTAGGTTGAAGGTTTCCCTCTACCCTCTGAAGAATATGTAGAAGTGTCCCAAGGGTGGAAGCATGCACCCCTAGAGTCGACAGTGGATTTTTTGCATCAAGATGTGGGTGGGATAGGCATGGCCAAGTTGTTTTATTGAAGATCATAACTTCAAGCAGGGTCAGATATTAAGTTCAAGACATTCTTGTATGCCAGCTTTGTTTTTCCCCCCTTAAGGACTATCATCACTATCTGACATTGTACGTTCATCCAGAACGTTGCATGCAAACAGGGACATTCCCACACTGCATTCTCAGCACAAAGTAGCTCTGTAGTATGGCAGGCATTCAGCGATCTGTTGGAAGGGTTACTCTGCTACATATCCAGGCTAAGAAATTTGTTTTCATATCCTGTTTTAAGCTGTCTTGACTAGCAGCCTCACATCTTGAGGGCTTAAAAGTTAGGCTTCAGTAGATTTGAAGCCAAACCCCTGAATTCCATAGTTCCCCCAACCTCAGAGGCTCTGTAGTCCCAAGTTGAGATGTGAGCTTAGACTTAAATACAGTGTGTATTTAATTGAGCATTGAAGGCCATTGAGCAAGCAGTACCCAGAGGGCCGGGGGCTTGGTCATTGCCTTTGGTAGCAGTTTGTCATTGCCGCATCACTGGAGGGGCTAGCATAAGCCTGTGATGGACTTTGATGTTCTGGTTTCAGGAGCATCTGTGCAGTCACCCACAGGTCACCATCTGACAGGACCTGTTAGCTAGAGGAGTTCAGTATCCCCGAAGGGCTGAAAGATGAAAGCTGAGAGTTACAAGGATGAAGATGGAGACCCCCTGGAAGGAGGTTACTCAGCCTTAGGGGAAGATCGGCCTCATTCAAGACCCTGACAGCCACCAATTGCCACACGACACCATCCCCGAAAGCCCGAAGATAGGCAGCTATTCATTGCTTTTGAGTCCAAGAGGTTAAGAGACTCAGACCAAGACACAGCTGTTGGCAACAAAACCCAGACTAAAACATCCCTGAAGGCGAGACCAGGTTTCCTCACAAAACCTTATGTTAAAAGACACCGGTCTCACATTTAGAAGTTGTGCAGCTTTGCTCCCAAAGCTGATCCATGAGCCCAAGACAATCTCACCTTGGAAGTGTCTTTGACTTTGCTGTCTCCAACCTCATATCCACATTGAGCTTGGGTTAAGGATAGGGACTTCCAGAGCCTGGTCTTTTTACTCTCACCCAAGGGAGATTCAGGGAAAGACAAGTTACCAGACTGAGCCAGCTATTGTTTCAAAGCATAGATCACTACTGTTCCACAGCAGTGTAGAGGGTTGAGAACAGAGGCTTGTTACAAGCCATCCTCTTGACTCCCTAGGGAAAATCAAGTGTGTGCTATATTGCAATCAACTGCTAGTAGCTGCCAGGAATATGGAGAACTTCGGATCCATGTAGAAAGTCACACTATAAGAAGTTCCATGATGGATTAGCAATGTCTCCCGATGCAGGGAGGAATGGTGGCAGGCTTGCCGTGCAGTGAGCAATTCTCACTCCATTTTACATAGGAAAAGGAGAGCTCAGGACTGTCAGGATCGGTTTCCTTGCCCTTGATGTGGCAACTGCCCTGGTCCCTACAATTCTACAAGAACATAAAGGGGGGAAAAAAAAAGGTAGTCCTAGCAAACATTTGAAGACAGCAACAGCCCAGGAGCTACTTCCCTCCTGAGGGTAGAAGGTAGTGAGGCCTCAGTGTACCACTATACTGGACACGAGTTCTTGGGTGGCAAGTACAAAGCCAGCACAAAGACTACTCCCTCTGACCTAGAGGGGGCAGCACTCACCCAGCATAGGGATTTTTCCATGAGATCTCAGGAGGAATCCTTTTGCACCTTCTTACAAGGGGCATTCAAGAGTTATTCTCCCACCACAGCCAGCGAGTCGTGTCTGGAGAGGTCTAGTTCATTATTGCCTATAAGTTGTGAGTGATGACAGCATTAGTAGCACAGCTAGTTTAAGCGAGACTTAGGTATGCTTTGGACATTACACAAAAGCTGGAAGGATGCAACTTTTAGTCTTAGGCAGCCTTCTTAATTTGGGATATGTCAAGTTCCGTGTCTTAAAAGCTGCATCTATGCAGAGACATTATCTGGTAGAACATAGTTAAGTCCCTGAAGATGAGACTCAGCCCCAAAGCTCCAGAATCTCATGTTCCAGCTACAGGTGCTGGAGTCAGTGAGGGAGCCAAGATCTGTCCTCAGGGAGGCTAGCAGGGGATGTCATAAGTGGTAGAACAGCATCTGCACAGGCGTGGCTCAACACTTCCACCCTATGTGGGTATGCCCCATATAACCCTTTGAGTGGGCAGACCTTGTGCATGAGACCTTGCAAATGATTGTTCTGTAATAGGACAAGATTTGTCCTGGGTGGACCTGACAGTCACACAAGCCCTTTAAGGGAAGTCAAACTCAAAGCCTGGGAAGGATTCAACACAGTTGCTGGCTTGAAAATGGAGTTACATAGCAAGGGATGCAGGAAGCCCTTTGGAGGAAAGCAGCCCCCAGTTGACAGCCACTAAGATACTGCAGTCCTACATGCCAAGAGAACTCAAGTTATACCAACAAAGAATGAGCTTGGAAGCTGACAGACATCCCCTAGAACCTTCAGATGAGAATGTAGCCCAGCTAACACCTTGATTTCAGCCTTGGGATACGAGATCAGTCTCAGTCACTGCCTGGATGACTGGCCTACAGACTTCAGCTGGTGTTTTAAGCTGCTAAAGTTTGCGTTATGCAGCAATAGAAAACAGGCTATTAGTTATGTCTGTGCTTTGTCATAGCTGAAGCACTACAGGGAGACCTAGTTGGTTGTGGGGATTTTTGGCAGCCCTTCAAGTAATACCTTTGAGATGGTGCAATTTTGTCTACCATTCTGTTGCAGGTAAAAGGGAGATGCTTGAAATGATTCTTAGTGAGGCTTATTAGACCAGGAACAAATCGGGTTGATTCATCAAGCTGAGGCTGTAAGTTGTCAGTACAGATTTAGAAGGCCCTCAGGCATTAGGATGTTTCCATCATTGATGGCTAGTATCATTTGGACTGGCGAGAGGACTTCTTGGGATAAGATGCTTCTAAGCTGGCATCTCTGTGAGTGAAGCTCACACCCCACAGAGGCCAACTCCTAAGGCATGAAATTGAACCTCAGTCTACATTTAGGACTAGTCCTCTTAAGGGGGATGTCGATCAGGAAGAACACCCAATATTGCGGGATCTACATTTGAGCATCCACTGTGGGTCAGGAACCTGAAGTTAGTCACGATTAAGGGTATCCAAGATGGAGATACTTAGAAGAGCTTGTCTGGTACACGCAGCTCTTTGTTGTCTTGGATTTAGTAGGAATGAAGAGCCCTCTTGTGAGGGTGGAGCAAGACAACAAATAGACTTTGCAAGTCCAACACTGGGGCAAGCTGCCTTTGAGAACAGTAGCAGCTAACACCTGACTCACAGCAGACTAAGCCAGTCAAGACCTCGACTAAGATCTGTAGAATTTTAGCATTGTCTTCAGCCTAGACCAACCCCAGCTAAGTCTGCTAAGGACTGGATTTGGACTGAAGTTTGATGACTACAGATCCATGATGAGGCTTAGGAGTCTATGCTATGCCAAGAACGTACTTCCTTTTTACAGCGGGGTCGCCAAGAGGCATACTCTTGCCTCAACCTGAGGGTCAACCCCGAGTTTCTCCCCTCCATTCTAGGATATGCACTCCAGTATGTTGTGCGTGACCACCTTGCTTTCATCAGTGGCCTGTCAGCACAGCAGGAACGCAAAAGGCCCACCTTCAATATTCCACCCACCTGGGGAGGCAGAACCACAGCATACGATCTTAAGGCTTATTCCCTAGCAGTTAGTGAAGGGGTGTGTTCTCATCTGGCGCTCTGAACACTTTTTCAAGACCACAGCATCCGACACTTGCCCTCTTCAGTTCACTTGAGTTCTAGGACAGCTCTGTCTCCTTGCGCAGGCTCTGTGCCACCTGGCCCTCAGGTCTACACACAGGGCATTCCCTCTGCTTAGAGGGCTTTCCAACCCACTTGGCTTCCTGGGATATGAGAATGCAGTGAACCCTCAGCTAAGGGAGGTCAGGGGATTGTGGGAGTCCATAGGAGTCTGCCTATAAAGGTTTCCCAAACAGGGTAATCCGTTGCCTTTTGAAAGGCTTAGTCTGACTTCTCTACTTAAGCCCACCTAACAATTAGGTCAGGCTTCTGGGGCTGGAACTGAGCACATACCCTGTGCCGGCTAAGTTCTGAAAGGATAAGAAAGCAGGCATTTTGAGACACCTGCAGTGAGATGTTGTATATCAAGGCTCAGATGAAGGGCCAGAAGGTGAAGCCCTAGAAGAAAGCCGGAGGGGACTTTGTCCTGTAGGTTGCTTCTCCCGAAACCCAGGTGTACATGCTTTTGTATCTTCCCTACCGGACAGTCACTTCAATTTCTAGAAGACACTTCATTGTGTGGACAGCCACCCCATCCTTCTTTGTTCTCAATCAATGCCATACCAGAACTCAGCCTCAAGGGCATGCATTATTTATCTCTAATGGGAATAGTTATTCACGGCATCGACGAATCAATTAATGTAGATGTTTCATCAGGGCTCTGAGTAGCAGGGAAAGGGAGAACCTGAAGATTTGGGGCAATCATTGCTAATTCAAGACCTAGGGCTGACAACCCTAGCTCAAAACCTTGAGTAAGAAATTTCCCCTGGACAGGCCTCCGTTTCCCCTATTTATATATAAAGGGTACGTCCAAAGAGTATGACTAAATGACTCAAGGAACCCCAGCACTCATCTTTGTAACTGTTAAAAGGACCTGAAGAGGAAGTTAGACTTCCCAGAAATAGGTGGCCAAAGCAACTGAAACTACTTTAGGGGGCTAAGTGACACATGCCCAGAGGCAGCCAGGTTTGCTTGCCATGATCAGCAGCTCAGCTTCTTAGACCTCCCCACCTAAAGGTTGGCTTTCACTTTCGATGTAAGTAACCCATACTCATGGACTCAAGTCAAATAGAAATGCAAAGCCTGCAAAAGCTCGACTTTGTACTCGCAACTTGCCTGGTTTTGTATCTTAGGATCATTTGATTGGGTCTGACTTGTTTTACTGAGCTGAACCATAAGCTTCACTCTACACCCAGTCATCATTTGGATTTTAGTTTTGCCTTATAAGGCCTTTACTTGGAGCTTTAAAAGTATCTAGTGGGTAAATGTTTTAGTTACTTGGCTTTGCTTTCCAACTCCTGTGAATACCCTTTACTCATCTCCAAGGATCACTGTACTATTGAAATCTCATGTGATTCTATAGGACACTGTCAGTTCCTGCAGGAGGCAAGAGAAACTGTCACTTGAGATCTGACCTGTGTCAAAGTTACATGACTAGTCAGAGGCTCAGCCCCAGCAGCAAAGTTCCACAGCTTGTTCATGTCCCTTACGTGTTCTCCTACCCTAGGCTTCTTATTTCAGTTGATGCTGCCATTATCTGCTCAGCCCACAGAATTAGTATTTTGGCATTTTCCCCTTGTCCCCTCATCCAATGTCTAGTCCTATCAAATCCTGTTACCTTTTCAAGGGAGAAGTCTACTTTTGTCTCATCCTCATTACTGATCAAAGTCCCATCTCACCTGGGAAATGAATAGCTTTCCTAAACCAATACCTCAACTTACTCCCTGCAGTCCATTCAGAGCTACCGTGATTGAGGGAAAGCAACATACCTCCTTTGGGATAAAGCTTATTGTTTCGTCCTTAATAAGGAACTATGGAGTTTAGCCCCTCTGCTCCCTCAGCCTCTAAGCACACACTGCCCTCATACACACACTATGCTCTTGTCATTTGTCCAAGGCTCATTCCTGCCTTGGGACCTTTGCACTAGCTGTTCTACTTTGGATGCTTTCCTGAGATATTTGCAGAATCCATTATAGTTCATTCATTTAGATGTTACTTTTCAGAGGTCTTCCTGGACTCCCAAGTCTGTAGTTACAGTGAACCCTATACACGCTGTGTTCAGGCTCAAGGGCATGGGTTAGATGGGATGAAGTTCTACACAGGGGTATGGTTCAAGTTTACAAAATGAACGCAGTTAGCCTCAGGCATGTGACAGAGATCCTCTGGGGCATCCTCCAGATTAAAGGTATCACACCTAGACAGATCACATTTCAGAATGGCTAAGATACTTTCTAAAAGCATTTGAAGATTTTTGCTTGTTACTGAAAATGCAGAGACTTGCCTCCCCCAAAGTACTTTATGCCAAATGCAAATGGGTAGAACTAGAGGTGGTCTTGAGCTTGAGTCCAGGTTTACAGTTTGTCTATTCCTTACACTTGGTTCTTGGGTTAGTGTCTGGTACATAGCAACACTGACCTATCCCCTTGTTTAGCCCCAGAAACCATTTTAGGTGACTTGAGACTGGTTTCAGAGATGACAATCTGACTTGAGTCAGAGCAGAAGAACTTGAGGTTAGAGATCAGTGCCTGGAACAGGCCCCGCCATCCTCCAGCACAATGTTGGCTCTAGGAGGAGCTGAGATGTTGGTCTTTGCTATGTTCACCACGTTACTATTGGAAGTTTTGCACCATAAACTCCACTTTCTCAAGTGAGGCTTCCTCATCTGACTTGATGCTTCCCCTGGAATTCAACTATCACTCAGGAAAGTGACATGAAAGCCTTCAAGGCAGTGACAGCATCACATTGGTCAGCCTGATCACCCTATTTATAACAAGGCCATGGAAGGCAAACAGCCTTTCACTACCAGGAACCCAGTGAGCTGAAGTTGTGCCTGACACTGTCAGTGGAACGAGGCCAGAGACATCAAGCCTAGTAAAGCAAGATTGAAGTCAGTTTGCCTGGGGTAGGAAGAGGAAGCGGCAGCGTTGGTTGAGGAGTAGAGGCGTAACTAGCAGGTTACAATGTGAAGAGGCAGCAGCCAAGTCCCCACACGTCAGAATCTAAGGTCACTAGCAGTGGCTGATAAGCCTGTTTCACGTACGAAGATGGTAGAGGCATGAAGAGACCGGTCAGTTGTAGTTGCCATCCCGCCTAGGTCAGCGGGCTGGATTTGGAAAGATGCCACTGAGGTGGCTCAGCAAGTCAGGTGTGGGTTCACACTTGACCCAAGGCAGGTGGCGCCATCTGAACCTTGTTTTTCCTCATGAGTTAGATCTGTTGATGCAAGCCCAAATGAGGAAGATCCAGGTTTATGTGGAGCCTGTGTTAGTTTTAAGCCATAAGAATGAACTGAGTTCAGAGGCTTAGAGCCAAGCCTAAGCTTCGACTTGATGTATAGATCAGTACATCGCACATGATTGAGGTGGGATCATTGTCAGCAGCATTTCAGGAAGGGAAGTCAGAGCCATGAAGTTACTGACAGCATCACTACTGATGAGCGTATCAGGCTGACACCCAGGGCAGCTGTAGGAATACATTTTTGTGAAGTGAGACAGTCCTATCAGAGCAAATGGGTACTATAGACAGCTGTCAAGGAGGTGGCAATAACATTAGTATATGACATGTTTGCAGTTTTGATGACATCTTTAGCATAAAAGCCTGTGAGGAAAGATACCTTACATCCTTTCACATGAAGGAGATCAGAGATGACAGGTGACAAAGGTGAGGCCAGGCCAGCCCATCTGCCTTCCCAAGACCTGATTTTTAAGCTTGTTTAACTCCTTTAGGGAAAGCAGGATTTTTCTGCATCACCTAGAATTGAGTCAGAGACCAGTGCAGCTCTGGGGACCAATACCCCCAGGTATCCCACTGCCTGCCTGTATGGCAGCAACAGCGTAAGCATACCCTGAGAATGACCCTGTATGGCACACACAACAGCAATAACTTAAATACACCCTGAGAATGGCCCTATGTCAGAGTGTGTTTTGAGTTCCCAGCTAAGGAATGCTGGAGCTGCCAGCCCAGAGATCTATTCCTTGTCTGACGAACACCTGAACCCCTGGGGCTATCCTATGGGACAGAGGCCATACAGGGGGACTGGGGCACGGAGTGCTGGGTTAAATAAAGGCTGCCAGGCGGAGGTTAGGGGAAGGTGATGAGGAAGCTGTATGAACTGCCTGCTTTTGAGACGGAGTCTCGTTGTCTCCCAGGCTGGAGTGCAGTGGCGCTCTCAGTTCACTGTAACCTCTGCTCCCAGGTTCAAGTGATTCTCCTGCCTCAGCCTCTTGAGTAGCTGGGATTGCAGGCACCCAGCACCACGCCCGGCCAATTTTTGTATTTCTAGTATAGACGGTGTTTCACTACATTGGTCAGGCTGGTCTTGAACTCCTGACCTCGTGATCCACCCACCTCGGCCTCCCAAAGTGCTGGGATTATAGGCATGAGCCACTGCAGCTGGCCAACTGCACGCTTAAGAGACCAGATGCAATTGTCAGGTCTATTGCCATTTGACTGCTCTCTGCAGGTCCCTTGAGTAAACAGTCTTGTTCACCAGAGCTCCGAGTCTCTTCAGCCTCGAAGACAATGCCATCCCTGTTGAAGCCAATAGGGATCTGGTGTGACACTGCTTTTGGGCATAGGTATTTCCCTCCCCAGTAAGCAGGAGGCTCTCTGCTGTAACTATAACCCAGTCCCCCACCACAGCTTCAGTAAAAATGATCCCCGAGATCTTTCCACTCTGAAACTCAGTTCCCAGCTCGAAGTGAGAACCATTTAGCCAGTTACATATCAAGTGTAACAGGAAATGAGGTATACACACCAAGCCATGTCATTTCCAGCAGAGCCCCACCAGAGCCACGAGTCTCCTCAGTCCAGTCAACTGTGGCCAGGGTCATGTGTTATGCCAGTTCAGCCTGCTTAATGCCGAGTGGTAGTTCCGTCCAGTGCCACCACCAGGTCCAGCAGGGTGCAGCTAAGTGCAAGTTGGAGTTCTAGAAAGCACCGAGTGTCTCAAGGAATCAGATCGAAATCATAGGCCTTCCTGAGGTGAGCGCAGGAATGTCAAGTTTGGGTCTGCTTAGCAGCCCATTCCAGTGGTGATGAGATGACAGCTAAGCATCAGAGTTCTTGGTCTTGCCCTCTCCCTATAATATATGGGCAGCCACCATTCTTGGGCCCAAAGCTTAGCATCCTTAGGGCTGCCACTTGCAAAATCTCATGATTAGCCGAGTTTCAGCCACTATATGCCCTTTTGCCTTAACTGATGGGGCAGTCGCTACTCTTAAACCTCAAGTCCAGTGGAGGAGAGGGAAGGATTCTTAGAAACTAAGATTAAGTCAGCATGCATAGCAGACACATGGCAGAGGTTCACCTTCTGCTCTTTGATTTCAGATGCCGATAGAACAGGCGGGGAAGGGATGGCATCTTCACTCAAGCACAGCCTTGCTTTTCTGCCCAAAGGTATCTCAAACACATGCGTACCTTGTAAGTGCAGAGGTGTTTAGCCCCAGAGTCAATCCAACCAGTGAAGATGAGAGCCAGTGAATTGAGGCAGGAGAATGGGAATTAGGGTAACCAAGGGTTAAGGCATGAGACAGGCAGGTGCAGCCAGTTCTGGGCAATGCTGGGCAGCACACAGGCCATGTCCTCACTCTTGATAGCCACACTTCAGCCTTGGATTGGCCATGGGCCAATCCTTCATAGGATGTAACCAGTTGGAGGCCTCCAAAATGTCACCGAGGGGTGTTAAGGTTTGTAACTTAAAACTTGAACGTTGGGTGTCTTAAACTGTTTGCTATGCAGCCCTTTCCTACTCTAAGTGTACACTTTCGGTAGATCTGCACTGTTTTCACTGCCATTCTTTCGCTTTGTTTGTACATTTTGTTCAATTTGATGTGCCAAGAACATGGACGATCAGCAAAGATTTTCCATCTGGTAACGTTTTGGTGAGCCAGCCAAGAGGTAAGCTCAGTTGTCTGGGATTGTTTCCTTTTATCTTTGTCAAAGCTGCCATTTGCAGGCATGGGTCAGGCAGTTAAAAGCCACCACAGCACCCACCAGTCTCCCATGACAGCTCAGTCATGTACCAAGACATCTAGGTCCTGCCAGGCACAAGAGGCATCCATGCAAGTCAGGTTTGTGTGTGGCAGTACCGTCCGAGATGATTTGATCACTTAACTTCTGTGCTTGCTTTGTTGATGCTGCTTTGTTGGGACCAGGGAATGAAATTGCTGCATTTGATCCCCATTACCATCTGCATGCCTTTTTGTTTCTACATGGAAAATGCAGAGAAAGACAAACTTAAAGACCCCACCATCTTGGTTGTTCTTATTTTGCGGTTTAGACCCCAGAGTAAGTTAACAGCCACAGGGATTTATACCTTTTTCTCGTAGCCAGAGAGGCCAGAGAAGTACTAACCTTAAAGTTTTGGGCTAGAACGCAGGAAGATCTAGTCCATCTAAATTGGTGGGATACTAAGAGCTTGGGATTATATCCAGGAACAAAAGGGAAGGTCATAGGCTACCTATGAAGGGAAAAAAGTGGTACCAGTGCCCACCTAAGGTCAGAGATGTCTGACACCCAGACTGGACTCTGAAGGGGGACACCCCTGGGGATCCAATGCTAACTCCAAGACTTCCGCAGCATGACACCCCAGGTGGAAACTTTGGGTCAACAAATAAGCCCTCCCCTTAGGATCTCTTTTTCAGACCACTATGGGAAACGCTGTTTTGATTCCCCAACTCAGCTGCATCTTTGGCCATTGGAATCAATTATGACCCTGATAATCAAAGCAAACATTTGGTTTTTATTGTAAAGCTGTTTAGCCACAATACCAGCTAGACAGGAGGAGTGGTCAGAAAAATGGAAGCCTTAATCACAGGGTAGATAGTCAGAAATGCTATGTGTTCAAGCTTTTATGGTTTTGTATCAGATTCCTTCAATCTGCAGAAGTCCCAATACTGGCCCTGGAAAAAAAAAAAAAAAAGCCCCAAGATTGAGCCAGACATTGATGACCACCCGTCTCCTACAAGGGCCCCTTGTCTCAGGGGGAACTATGGCTGCCCTCATGTAACTGCTTGCCAAGTGCTCCAACCATGCAAGGCCAGAGGAACAAATTACACTAAACCCGATACACCCAGATTGGAATACCCTACTCAGCAGTTCCCCTGACACTAAGAGGTTGTGAAAGTACTAGGGACCCTGGCAAGTTTGTGGATGGGTTTGTCTTTGGCTCTAAGCTTTTGTTTTATTAAGATGTCCGATTCATTTTGGCAACATGGTGCACCCCTATGGAAAAAGAATGAGGCTGCCTACTGCAAGGCAGATGGCGTATCTACCTGCCCAGGGCAATCACCCGGGGCCCAGACATGGTGCCAACCACCAACCCTGAGAAAATATCCCTGTGGAAATGAACAGGCAAGCGAAGTGTGAGGCACTTACTTGGAGGAGTAGAAAGGGGAATAAACAAGGCCATAAGTTATAAGGTCCTGGAAATTATACAAGGGAAGGAAGAAACTCAGCTATGTTTTCTGGCAGGTTACATGAGGCCATCAGAGAACATGCAATTCTAGACCCTTCCTCAACGGTTATGCTAATGGGACATTTTTATCAGCCAGTCAGCCCTGACATCAGTAGAAACTCAATTGCAAGTGGGACCACAAACTAATAAAAATCAGTGTCTTGATACCACATTTATAACAATCGTGACCTGGAGAAGGGAAAAAAGGTACGAACAGCAAGCCAAAAATCATGGCAGCCACCATTAGCAATGCCCAAAGAGCATCTGAGGGCAACCTATAAGGATGATGCCAAAGGCTCTTGCCTCAAGTGCAAGAAAATAGACACTGGGTAAAGGACTGGACTAAGCCCCTCCTGAAACTGGAGAATCAACTGCCCCCCACACTCCCACTGAGGGAACTCAGTTGAGACTCTGGCAGTACAAAGGGAGGAGCTAGATTAAGACTGAAGGGGCCTAAGTCTTCCCTCACAGCCCCTGTCCAGGATCATTACCGAGGAGCCCCAGGTAACTGCACATGACAATTTCCATTTTTCAGTACGGGGGGCAAGTTACTGTCCCTTACTGCTTATGCAGGAAAACCCTCCAACTAGGACCACCACTGTTATAGGAATGGGAAAGAGGGAAAAAAGGCATTTCATTCCTCCTCTAGCCTGACAGTTTGAGACAAGCTTTCCAGGAGCTCAATAGTACCACGCTGCCTGGACCCCTGTTGGAAAGGGATGTTATGGTTAACAGTGGTGCTGCTACAACTTAAGTACCACTCAGGATTGCTAGTGGTCAGTGATGCAGGCCATGTTCCAGACCATGTCAATGGGTCAATCCACTATCCTGGTATACTGGGAGGCCTGGAAGGGTTAGAATGACAGTGGCCAAATACAGCTTAAAGACCCAATTTTCCCCAAATACCCAATTGAGCTGGAAGGAAAGGGCTTGGCGTCCGTACTTAAAGGAATTGCTTTCCCATAGACAAACTCTTCCGTTCTCCCTGCAGGATTCCCGTTCCATCTGTTTTACAACCTTTGGGGAAATATATGGTACAGGATCTCAGGGCAATTGGTGAGGCTGTGGTCTTCACCCATTAGTGGCAGACCATGCTCATGCTGCAGTTTTGAAAGAGCTACTAAGCGGTAAGGATTCCCCCCCTCCCCAAAGCATGGGTCTGAAATTCAACTATTGGAAGCAACGTACTTGCCGGAGGCTGTAGCCATAATCCATTGTAGAAGACATCAAAAGGACTTAACCCCAATAGCACAGGCCAAAGCAGCCTCTTTGCTGTAGGGTAGAATCTCAAAATCTAAGCATTGCTTCCTTTCTATGACTCCAGTAGAACCCGAATATATACCACAGGAATAAAGGAGCAACGATGACAAGGATCCTGGTAGTATACAGGATCAGAACTATCTCCCTCAGCCCAATGGAGGATTATAAAAACGCTTCATGACTTTCCATAATGGAAAGATGCCACTTTGGCCATGGTACACAGGCTCATGAAGAGCCTAACTTGCTTCGGTGGTTAAGCAGGTCTATCATCCTCTTCACTGCACATTCAGCCACCCAGAAAACAGAATGCCTCCTCTAAAAGCCAGTCCAGAGAAGGAGAGCTTATCCAGAAGACTGGTAGTTTGACTTTACCCACATGCCAGCTTGTAGAGGATACAAGTTTTTGCTAGTACTAATAGACACGTTTACTGGGTGGGTTGAGCTTACTCGACCAGAAGGCTAATGAGGTTACAAGTCCTCTTAAAGGAGATAATCCCCTAGTTCGGGTTACCCCAAAGCCTCTCAAGTGATAACGGCCTGTCTTTCTCCCAGATAACTCAAGGCGTTGCTGAGGCGCTCTCAGTATCAAATGCTATTTACATTCAGCTCAGAGGCCTCAGTCCTCCAGGAAAGCGGAAGGGGTGAGTCAAACTCAAATGAGTGTTACCTATGTCAGGAAACATCAAACTTGGGCTATCTTACCCACTGTAGCCCTCTTAAGAATCTGTAACTGAGAGCGAAAATAAATATTAGGCCATACGAAGTGCTTGTTATATGGGAGGCCCTTTTTAACTAATGATCTCATTACTGATCCAGAAACAGCTGGTGAATAAGACCTAGTTAACTTGGGGCAATTTCAGCATGCATTACAAGAGTTTGGAACTTAAAGGCTCCCCCCCAACACCAGAAACTAATCCAGCAAGCCAAGGTCAGGCCAGGAGATAATATACTGAAGACACAGAAAGAGGGGTCACCCGCTCAACTACGACCCAAATGGAAGGGACCTTTTTCAGTGGTGTTGGCCACACCTTCTGTGGTTGAAGTACTGGTATTAGACAGTTGGATACAACTTTCCAGGGTCAAGCTTGCAATACCTGAAGCCCCGGACCTGGAACCTGAGGCTCCCACCAGCTGCTATACCTGTGAACCTGTCAAAGACCTGAAGCACCTGTTCAAGAGTCAAAAGATAAGTAGGTGCCTATCAATTTTCCCTGGTGTCTTTGTTGCATGGTTACTGTAAGTTGGATACTAGTCCAGCTTTAAAATGTTACCGGATTTTTTTGCTCAAGCAATTCTTGCACAAGGGTTTGAAGCTAGTTTTGGAACAAAATCAGGCAAAAAAACCTGACTGAGTCAAGGCAGCTGCACCTTTTATAACCAAATAGGCTCACCACAACCCAGATACCTAACTACCTATGATCAGAGACCCATGATCTGATAGGCAGGGACAATGCCTGTGACCAGCAGGCAGTAGCTACAGAAGGCTGGTCTTCAGCCGTCCCACCTCCCACGAAGATTTATGAGAATCACACCTCAGGGAAGTGAGGCAGAATAGGGAATTAGGGATAACCAAAGGTTAAAGCATGACAGGATAGCAGGTGAAGCCAGCTCTAGGCAGGATTAGGCAGCACACAGGCCACATTCTCACTTGACAAATTTCCACTTCAGCATCTAGTTGGCCACGGGCCAGTCCTTCATGTAGTATAACCAATTGGAGGCCTCTAAAGGCCACCTAAGTGTGTTACCAAGTTCTTTCAGCTTAGTACAAAGCCTCAGGAACATTGTAATCGGCTCTTGAGCCACTTTCTCCAGCCGGCTCCCACTCTGGAGAGCACTTTCAGTGGATCTGCACTTTTGTTGCTTCGTTTTATGTTGCTTTGTGTGGTGGTTCAATTGTTCAATGCACCAAGAACCTGGACAACAGTCCGGCAACAGGTTGAGTGGCTCCAGCTCATGTACCTTGGGTGGACAGTTTTACAGTGCATCTGTGTACTTCCTTCCTGGGTGACCCCAGTGGAAAGCCTCAAGCTGTTAACAGAAACAGCCTTAGGAATACACCGTTACTTCTGTCCACTTAATGCCATCAAGATCACCTGCTTAATAAGCTACCTGTCTCCCCACCCTGGACCTTATCAGGCTCTAATTTCAAGTTAGCCCAAGTTAGGACAGATCAGTGGGGTTTATGCAGAGATGACAGGACTTACAGAAGCCAGAATCCCAGCACAGGTGGAGCACAACTTTGCATTGTAGGAACGCTGCTTGTAACTTGGGAGGGCACAGGTGACTCATTTTATGAGATGTAATTAGTATCCAAGAACATCTCGTGGTGATGAACAGTGATGGTTAATACCTAGTGTCAACTTGACTGAAGGATATAAAGTATTAATCCTGGGTGTGCCTGTTGCCAAGAGATTAACATTTGAGTCAGTGGGCTGGGGAAGGCAGATCCACCCTTAATCTGGTGGGTATTATCTGATCAAGCTGCCAATAAATATAAAGCAGGCAGAAAAACGTGAAAAAGTGAGACTGGCCTAGCCTCCCAGCTTACATCTTTCTCCCATGCTGGATGCTTCCTGTCCTTGAACATCTGACTCCAAATTTCAGTTTTGAGACTTGGACTGGTCTCCTTGCTCAAGCTTGCAGACAGCCTGTTGTGGGATCTTGTGATCACGTAAAACACCTCAAACTTCCGTCTATCCTATTGTGTCCCTCCAGAAAAACTTAAATACAAAACAAGCACATGCAAGATTTTTTTTGTTGTTGTTGAGACAGAGTCTCGCTCTGTCGCCCAGGCTGGAGTGCAGTGGCCTGATCTCGGCTCACTGCAAGCTCTGCCTCCCGGGTTTACGCCATTCTCCTGCCTCAGCCTCCCGAGTAGCTGGGACTACAGGCACCCGCCACCTCGCCTGGCTAGTTTTTTTTTTTTTTTTTTTAAAGTAGAGATGGGGTTTCACCGTGTTAGCCAGGATGGTCTCGATCTCCTGACCTCATGATCCGCCCGTCTCGGCCTCCCAAAGTGCTGGGATTACAGGCTTGAGCCACCGCGCCCGGCCCACATGCAAGATTTAACAGGTTGGGTTGTCCCAGAGACATGATTGAGCTGGTAGGGCATTAAAACTGGGGAGAAGTTTAGGGCAATCCGTCACACGCCTGCTGTGCCAGACGGTTCTGGGGGTACATTAGTGAAAACAAGACAGCCTATAGTACACATGGACTGAGGAAGTTAGACACAGGGGACTAAGGATGGTGAAGTGAGGGTTGAAAGTTATCTACCAGGTACAGGGTTTACTATTTGGGTGATGTGTACAACCAGAAAGTCCAGACCTCAATCATGCAGTATTTCCATGTAATAAACCCACCTGTAAACACTGAGTTAAATAAGTCTCAGCCCATAGAAATACATTTTTCTCCAATCATGGAAAAACTTTAGGTGATCAGGTAGTTCCCTGCAATGTATCACTCAAATAAGCCCACTTTTAAAATTGGAGCAAGTGTTAGGACAGTAGTCGCCTGCCTTTGCCTTAGGTTTTATAAGGGTTATGATTTCCCTTTAGAAGACTCGTTCATTTTTGCAGAGGAAGTTGGCATGAGCTGCTGCTGACTTGTCTCCACCATGCACATAAAGTGTCCCAGCCACCTGACCTCCCTGCAGCCCTGTTGGGAGAGGTACGCCTTATTAACCCAAGCCTACCAGGACTCCTAGGACCAGCTCAGCCTCATCTGCCTAAGAGTTTGCACTAAGGGCTTGTCCACAGGCTTCTTGCATCTCACATTTTAACACTTCAGCATCGTTAACTAAACCTTCAAGAGCCACAATTGGAGTAGTGTTTTCACCTGGAAGATGACCAGTTGAGGTGTGGGCAGGTGCTCACTAGGAACACCCCACAGGTGAAAGCAGTGAGCTGAATGCTAAGAGCAGAAAGCATACCTGGCTGAGAGGATAAGTCCTGTAGGTAAGTTGGGGGTGTCACAGCAACATCTGTGATGACATCCATGTGCTCATGACTTCTTTTTTAAACAAAGACTCAATTCAGAGGGTATGTAACTATTAGCATTTTAGCCAGAGATGTGTCGAGAATGAACAGGAGGCCAGAAGATGCTTGAGCAGAGTTAATGCTACCTGAAGATCTTAAGCCAGCTCATCAATACCTTTCATCTGAAGATGTCTAGCACAAATGGCACTAACAGCAGCTGGTACCTTTTGAGCATAAATTGAGCCCAACACTTGACATCGAGAAAGCCCACCGTGTTAAAGGCGAGTCTACTCCCAGGTGCTTGAACAGAGCTAATCACAGTACGAGGGCTTGAGACAAGGCTTTGTGGAAGGCTGCCACATGGAATAAGTATACCGGTCCCATCGAGTGTCCCCAAGCCCATCCTCTTTAGGATTCCCACTTGGCACAAGCTGTCATGGGCTTCGTGTATTATGAGCTTATGAAGTTTTAGCTACTTGAAGGCTGGATACCGGGGCACCCCATACCCCCAACCTTCCATTCCATAAGCAGCCGAGTTCAAGAGAAAGCCAAAATTTGAGAAGCAGCAACCACAGAGATGCCTGGGACCCAGCCGAGGTCCCCTATCAGCAGCCAGCACTGTTACAGAGAAGCTAGCTGTACTTGTCCAGGCCTGGAGGATACGATAGCCACCTTCAGGTTTTAGGCTCAGCCTTTCAGAAAGTAATTCCCCACCCCCGGCCCAGGTTCCCCTGTTGTGGGAGCTTTAAACTCATGTCTGATGAGAAACTGACCAGCTGAACAGCAGTATCTTTTAATGAGAGAACTCTATAGATACACCTCCCACATCAGCAAGGTAGAAGGCACGACAGGTTAAGCAACTTGCCGAAGTTCCACAGGAAGTGGCAGGGCTGAGATTCCAGCTCAGCCAGCCTGGCCGCTTAGCTCCATGTTACAACTCAGTTCAGTGGGGTTTCAGCTATGCCTAAGGCTCCCCACTTTTGGCTGCTTCTATGGGCCAGGCATCAATTTGCTGTTAGCCCAAGAGTATCTTGGAAGAAATTGAAAGATCCCTGTAGAACCAGGGCAGTCGGGGTGGGGGACAGGGGTTGCAGCAGCCCCTAGAACCCCTTTCCCTCAAGAGGCTCAGCTTTAAACCCCATTCCAGGATCTACTCACAGCTGCAATTCAAGTTCTTGCCCATCTCCTCCCACCCTTCAGCAGTGGGGAGCTTTCAGAGCCCAGCATCCTTGCAAGGTAGTTTCTGCAGCCAGCAGAGTTTTACGCTGCTAGACTGAGGTAAGCCTTATTCCATGGAGGGAGGGGAGCTAGGAGAATGGAGAATTCTGTAGGGCCATAGTACATCCCTTTGTTGGTGTGGTGTCCCTACATGGGGCCGACAGGCAGATAAGGGCACAGAGCCCCACCATGGGTCAGGACCTTCTGGAGAAGGCTCTGAGGTAGAGAAATAGCTTCTTGCTTTTTGAGAGTTTCAAGGAAGAGGTTTCCTAGGCAGACAGCTATGTTTCTCCTCTTTCTTCCCCCCATTTACTTCTCAGCTTACAGGGGTGCTGGAGTCTAGTGAAGCCTTTGTTCAGAAAGGCAAGTCTCCCTCACAGTTCTAAGCCTCCTGAGTTTGCGTTCAAACCACTCTCCTATCTCTAACTCAAAGCAACTTCAATATTATTTTTCATCCCTTCTCGAAATTGGAAAGTGTTGAGGCTACTTCTCACTTCTCCTAAATGCTAGAAAAATCCAGAGAAAGTTGAATAAGTGCCCCCCAACCCCCAACAAAATGTAGTCTTGGTTTAGAAGACAGCGAGAAAATACATCTCTGTCTTTCAGGCTTAAGAGTAAAGATGGTAGCGGGGGCGGGAGAAGGTCCTTTAAACTCTCCCCTTGGTGCTATCAGCACTGCTCATTGGCTGGCTGGATGCGCCCTCCCTAATGCCTTTCACCTGGGCACAAGGCACAGGTTCTGGGAGTATTTAATTCCAGGTGCTGTTTATAAGAAGCTAGAGTGGCCGGGCGCTGTGGCTCATGCCTGTAATCCCAGCATTTTGGGAAGCAAGGTGGGTGGATCACCTGAGGTCAGGAGTTCAAGACCAGCCTGACCAATATGGTGAAATACCATCTCTACTAAAAATACAGAAATTAGCCGAGTATGGTGGCATGCACCTGTAGTCCCAAGGACTTGGGAGGCTGAGACAGAAGATTCATTTGAACCTGGGAGGCAGAGGTTGCAGTGAGCCGAGATCGGCACCACTGCACTCCAGCCTGGGCGAGAGAGTGAGACTCCAGCTCAAAAAAAAAAAAAAAAAGAAAAGCCTGACCATAAGCTCCAGTTTATGCCTGCTACTTTAGTGTAATTCAGGACACTCTTTTACTCTCAAATGTGTCCCATTTGACAATAAGTGGCTCTATTTACAAAAAAGATGTGTGTCCTTCTATATCCATCCTGAGCCTAGCAGAAAATCTCCCCCACCAAATCAGCATCAAGGCCAAAACCATGTGCAGATGGGAGAAGGAGGTGTTGTGAGAGCATCACTGAGATTTCTCTGGCCTCTGTAAATACGCCACGGCTGTGGACTTAGTTTTCCAAAGCCTAGGCAGAACTCTCCCCAACAAAATCAGCCTCCATCTTACCCTCTGGTCTCTTGCTTCCTACCCCTCCCCCACAATCACCCTCCAGCTACCTCAATGCCGTTCTGTTCCTTTAACTCAGGATATTCTCTTGACAGCTAGATGTGGGGTTTTTCATTCTGTGGTTTTATTTAAATCCTTATTAAACTGTTAGCGCTTTAATCTGTACTACCTTGAGTCAAATCCCAGCTCTGCCCTGACTAGCTGTAAACACTGGATCAGTTAGATTGCTTTTCTTCACCTCTGTTTCTCCATTTGAATACAGGGTAATCCTCATAAATCGGGGACATTATGAGGATGAAATGAGCTGGTATTTGTAAATCTTTATAACAGTGCTTGGGATATAAGTATTGTAAAAGTGTCTTCGTTCCAAGTAAGAGGATGAAGAAGAGAAACAGTTGAAATTTAAGTTCCTTCTGTGAGCTGGCTCATTATATCATGATGAACTTTAATTCACTTCAGGTATACAGCATGACGGAATTACTGATGTCCACATTCTCATTTTACATTTCCGTGCTGATTTTACATTTTACATTCTCATTAGGCCGGCACTGTGGCTCACACCTATAATCCCAGCACTTTGGGAGGCCGAGGCAGGCAGATCACTTGAGGTCAGGAGTTTGAGACCACCTTGGCCAACATGGTGAAACCCCATCTCTACTAAAAATACAAAAATTAGCCCAGCATGTTGGCAGGCACCTGTAATTCCAGCTACTCAGAAGGCTGAGGCAGAAGAATTGCTTGACCCTGGGAGACAGAGGTTGCAGTAAGCCAAGATCATGCCACTGCACTGCAGCCTGTGCAGTAGAGCAAGACAATATCTAAAACAACCAAAACTTAGAGGTTAGGGTATATGCACAAGATCACCCAACCAGAAAGTGGCAGGTATGGCTTTAAACTTGGGTTTGTCTGGTTCCAAAATCTCAAATATATTGAGCATGTATTGTACTTATCCTAAACTTAAGATTCTCAAATTGCAAGGGCACCTCCTAATTCCAGCACATGGGAATTTGCTGAAGTCCAAGTTTCCACTATTTATAACCCTCCCGATTGTGTGCACTTTGATCACAATGCCTCTTTGGACATCCTATTTCTAGACAGAAGAGGCAGCGTGATATGCTTGATGAGCCTCCTGGGTGTGCACCCTTCTTGAGGGTTGCTCTGGATCCCTAGAAGCATGCAGAGCAGAAAACCATCAAGAGTGAACATTTGTGATTGCTCTGATTGTTAATAATAATGAAATATAACCCGTCTTAGGGAAATATAGCCTAGCTGGATACACAATGATTATAACAAGGGAGCTGCTACAACATCAGCTTTCTGAAGGCAGGGATTTGGGGATTTTTGTCTGTTTCTTTCACAGCTGTGTCTTTGGTGCCCAGAACAGTGCCTAGCACATAGTAGGTGCTCAGTAAATACATTGTGTTAGTAAATGTAAATGAATGCATGACTGAACGAATGAGCAGAATGAAGGAAGCAGTGTAACAGAATGGATTACAAGATAAGCTTTGACACAAGAGAGATGTTTATTCAAACTGGAGCTCCATTCCACTTTGTTCAGGACCATCCCAAGTTTAGCCCCAAAAGTCTTGCATCCCAGGAAAACCTTTAGTCTGGGTAAAATCAAACAGTTGATCACCCTAGCCATTAGTCATGAGATGCACAATCTTGTCCAAGTCCCTCAACTTCTCTGAGCCTCAGTTCTGTCACCTGTACATGGGGATAACAATATTATCTACCTCATAGGGTTATTGTGAGGATTAAATGAGATAACATACATTGAGTACTTACCACGGTGCTTAGCACATGGTAAGTATCATTAGTGGTAGCTATTGCTGTTACCATTACTTCTATTGGCTCCTCCCACTTTCTAATATATGCTGCTGAACTTGCTTAAATTAAGATCCTTTGTTTCATGGCAGAGGGGGAAAGTGAGCCACACAAGAGCCAAAAACATCAGGAAAGGTGTATCTTGGACATTTTCCCCTGCAGAGAAGTGGTCTCACCCCTCCTCTCCCCAGGCAGCTTTTTTAGCAATCATATCTGGTTGTTCCGTGCTGATTTCCAACAGATGTTCCTCTAATGAACCACACTGTAATCTCAGGGCCTTAATATAGTGCCGGGGTGTGATAAGTTGGAAATGGCTGTCATCGTTGCCTGCGGGGATGGTCTGGTCATTGTTTGGGACTGTCTTCCTCTGATTGTTATGTGAAGGAGAATTTATTTTCTCCCATCACCTCTTCGCCCCATCCACCCTCTCCACCACCCTGGGCCCCAGTTCCTGCTCAAATTAAACGTCTGCGTCAGAACCTCCTAGGAAGTGCTCAGTGCACTGTGATGAGGGAGATGACAGAGGGAGGAGACTGGGAGAGAGTGGTGGTTCAATCTCGGCCTGGAATCGATATGTCCAGGCAAAAAAAAAAAAAAAAACAAACCATGCAGATTCTGACTCTCGGGCGAGAAACGAGCTCCTGGGGGATGAGAGGCAGATGTTCCCCGAGCAGGAGGTATCCGGCATGGAGGACAGGAGGGAGCGGGTGTAAAGCAGCCTGAGGCTCAGCAGGGAGCATTCATTTACAAATGCTCTGGAGGCCCAGGACCTTCTGGATGAACAGGGGGAAGCCAGGGATAGGAAGATGCTTCTAGCTAGCCTCTGTCTGATCATGTCTTGTTCATCTGAATGATCTCAGAGCCCCATGTGGGGCTCAGGATGAATGGAAGCTCTCATCAGTCTGATCAGATCAACAAGCCTTACTGAAGGTTTTCTCTGTGTCCGGCACTGGACGCAGCAGGTTAAGTAAAACAGAGTCTGCGATGAGGATATAGCCGCAAACAGCTCATTGAGAGAGGGCCAACACCTCTAGCCTGGCTGGGTCTGTTTGCTATGTGGGATTACATCAACCAACAACAGGAGGCTGGATGGTATTTCTCAGAATACTTGATTTTTGCCTTGAATTATGATAATATCAATAAATAGCATGACACATTCCTGAGTTCTTAGCAAGACTCAGGCATGTTCCACGTACATTTCCCCATTTAATTGTCACAATAACTTCATGAGGTAGATGTTTTCACCCCCACTTGATAGGTAACTAAGGCCCAGACAAGTTAACATCACTTGACTAAGGTCACGTGGCCAGTGAGAGGCAGAGGCAGGATTTGAACTTGGAGCCATCTAACTCAAACCTGATTTTAACCACCCTCCTAAAGTATAAATCCAAATTACAGCAATTTAAAATTTTCCAGTTGTTAGGATAATAGAAAATAGAATTTATTTCTTTATAATACACTTAAAGAAAATCTGTTTAGTTCCATGTTTAATAAAAGAATGGGGCTGGGTTTTTCACCATGCAATAATCAAATCAACATAAAAAATTCAAAGAATCTGTTGCATAGAGATTTCTCATTTTATAGGAATTAACCTGTGATGCTCTTTCTCCCTACAATAAGCTCTTCAATCCTCTGATATTCACTTGGGGGAAACTTAATCCATATAGAATTCATGCTGCACAGCAACCACCCCTGTAGAAAAGACCTTGAAATTATCCCCGTATGGAAATATCATTGCTAGCCATGATATTTGAAAATAATGGAAGAAAAGTAAAAAACCAAATGCAGCCATAAGGAGAGAGAGCATAAATAACCCTCTTCTTGCATCCTCAATGAATTAGACCAGGGCCAGCAATCTTTTTCCACAAAGGGGCAGGTAGTAAATATTTCAGGCTTGGCAATCTATATAGTCTCTCTTGCAACTTCTCAACTCTGCTGCTGTGTGAATGCAGTCAAAGATGTTATGTAAACAAATTCACCAGCTGTGTTCCAATTAAACTTTATTTGCAAAAACAGGCAGTGGGCCTTGAATTAGTAGGTAACATACAGCTGGGAGGACTTAAACTCGGTGACCTTACCCTGTAATGTGATCGTAAGATTGTTCTAAACTGAACTAAAATATCAAAATAAATAATCCTAATAAATAGCATTAATTGAAAGCTTTTAAAGGTCAGGTTCTTTCTCTGTGTTATCTCATTTAACATTCTCCCAAATTTTATGATGTAGCTACTATCACTGTCATCTCCATCTCCAGAACAGGAAGCCAGCGTAAGAACAGCTCACTTACTCTTGGTTGAATGAATACATTTCCATTTTAGGGAGGGGGAAACAGATGCTTAGAATGTTGAGTCATTTGTCCCAAGTTATTGAGCACATAATAAGTGCTCAATAAATGTTAGTCCCAAGACTAAGTTGGAATTTGAAGTGACACACTCTGACTCCAGAACCCACCTATCCCTTTAATGTGGAGAGCTGGGACCTGTGCTTCCCAGATGTTGGTTTGCCAATCCTACTTTGGGAAGGCTCCCCTTTTTCCTCACTGCAAACCCTCAGTACTTAGCTTTCCCAAGCTTTTCTGATTTCCTCTTCCTCCATGAATTATCTAAAGCGTCAGTCATCCCTGGCCCTTCAGAACCCCATCCTCGTGTGGTCTAGGAATGTTTCCAAGGGGAGAGGAGAAAGAAGAGGAACTTGTAGGGCTGAAAAGGCCAGAGGACAGGGCTGGGGGTCAGATGGAGGCAGTGTCAGGTAGGAGTCAAGCTCTGTAACTCTGGGGTCAAATCCCAGCTCTATCACCTTCTAGCTGTGGTTAGGCACATTGTTTAGTCCCTCTGGGCCTTGGTCTGCTTATCTATAAAATGGGACAATAATAGTGCCTCCCAACCAGATAGAACATAATTAGAAAATCAAATACGGAGGTGAGTCCAGTGACTGGCACGTTATACGGGCTCAATAAATGTCTTGGATGACTTGATCATGAAGCCATGTGGTGTTTTGCAGGAAAGCAAGTAGACTGTTGTGGTTCAGATGTGGGGTTTGTGTTGGAGATAGTGGGGGCAACAAGTTCAGAAGGGTTAAGGTGGGGCTACACCATAGGCAGTCATAAAGCACTGGTGCTGAGACATTAATGTCATCAGCATCACCCAGGTACTTACTAAAATGCAGATTCCCAGGCCCTCCCACATGTTCTATTTGGTAGATTTGAATTGAGGCCCTAGAATCTGCATTTTTCAACAAGGATGCTAGTGATTCCAATGCACAGGTGAGTCTTCTATGTCCACAGAATGCAATGTGGACATTAAGCTAGGACATCTGGATTTCCCCATGTGAAGCGGGTGGAGCACTGAAGAGTTGTCATCAGGGAATATTCGAGGATACACACCATTTTAGGATGATGAGTCTGGCGGAGGTGTGAAGATGAATTAAAGAGGAGAGAGGATAATTAAGAGGCTCTTATAATAGTCCAGGCATGAACCACTAGCTTTAATATCTCCCTGTTAGGTGTTTTAGCCATTGTGAGATAGTCTCTGGGCACCAGTCTGGGGACCTGATGCCCCTAGGGCAGACAGGGGACCATGAGTATCTTCTTTCACAATCCCTCTTCCCCATTCTTGAGCATTTTTGATTGACATTAATAGTGACAACAGTGACCATTCATTAAACATTCTTTCTGTCTGGTCCCAAACACATTGTGTATATCATCTTTTTTAATGCTCTGAGCAGCCCTGTAAGATTATCCTTCTAAGAAGCTCAGAGAGGTGAAGTCACTTGCCCAAAGGCACACAAATGGGACGACACAGAGGTAGGGGTTGAATCTAGTGCCTTCTGAACTCAGAGACTGTAAGCCTTACTACCTTCCCAGAGATGTCTACCAATTCAGATCCTACTCATCCTCTAAGGTAAACTGCCTGATGATTCCTGAGTTTTTCATTTCTCTCTCCTCTTACTCATGTAATCATCCAACGTGGGTGTTCCTAGGTGGCAGTGAGTACTACTCCACATAGTGGCTCAGGGACCCAGGCTCTTTCTGTTTTGTTGCTTTGCTTTCCTTTTATTTATTTATTTATTTATTTACTTTGGGGGGTTGTTTTTTCTTTTTCTTCGACCTCGCAGGGATGAAAATTTTAAGTCTTTTTATTTAATTGAAAGCCCAGGCAGAAGAGGACTAAAGGGGGTGAAAGGCTGTACTTTCTTCTTAAAAGCCTTGTCCAATGATTTGCACTCACATTTCACTGGCTAGAAATTGGCCTCCAGATGAGACCCATCTCTCACTGGAGGATTGAAACAGCTTCCCAACCAGTCTCTCTGCTCCCCTACAGTCTAGCCTATCGGATAAAGTGTTATCCTTTTAAGACAAATCAGATCACATCTCTCCCTGAATGGAAACTTTCCAGTGGCTTCCCATGGCACTTACGATAAATCTAAGTCTTTGCCATGACCTAAGCCCTACATGACAGGGACACTGCTCTCCCCCTTACAGAGCTCTGGTCACATCATCCTTCATTCTATTCCAGCCTCAGGGCCTCTGCACTTGCTAATGCTCTACTGTCTTTGGATCCTTACATGGCTGGCTCTTTTTTATTGTTCAGGCCTCTATTTAAATGTCATCTTCTCAGTGACATCTTTACTGACTACCTAACGTGGGTTCCTCCTTTCCATTTTCTTCCTATAACATTTTGTTATTTTATTTTCCATATAGCAGTTGTCACTCTTGAAATTACCTTGTTAGCAGATTCATTGTCTGTCTTCTCTTCCACCAATATGGAAGCACTGTGGGACAATAGAGACCTGTCTATCTGATTTTCTGCTGTTTCTACTCTGTAGCACAGAGTAAGCACTCAATATTCTATGAGTCATAATGAAACTTACAGCAGTTAAGCCACTTACTTGAGGTCACAGCTATGTGGAAAAGCTAGGATTAGAACCTAGGTCTGTCTTGTTCCAAAGCCCATGTTCTTTGTTATTCCAAGTTGCCTGACTGAACTGATGGCAGTTTCACAGGCAGACACTACATTGTGACCCCAACTCTGCTGTCAAGCAGGGAGGTCGTATCTCTTGGATTGCCCCAAAGACAGGTTGGGATGGCTTGTCTACTCAGAGGCCATGTGGCTTTTTCTTGTTATAGACACCTCCTTCTTGCCAGGCATAAATGAGGGCCAGGAATCTTCAACTTTTAAATGGCCTTGGCTTCTGGCCCATAGTAGTAAGGGAGGAAGTAAAGGGATCAGGCTTTGAAATGGGAGTGGCTGGAGTTTGGACTATGGAATGTGGAGAGAGGGAGAGAGAGAGAAATGGGGTTGCAAACTGCAGAACACCCTAGAAAGCTCTAAAGAGTGATGTTTGGCTTTGCTAGACCTGAGTCCCAACTGGCAGAGGGAGTGGAGGTATCAAATGCCCAAGAGGCATTGGAGAATCTGTTGTCCTGAGGGGATGGGAGAGTCCAATGGGATTCACTCTTGTGCAAGAGGATTCGGGGGAGCCCTGGCAACTTGGGTGAGCTGAATATTCTCTCTCCCACTCCGAGGCATTCTCCACCCACATCCACACTGCTCTGTGCCCAGGAGCTGTATCTGTAGAAAACTGCATCTAGATCCATGGGGGCTCTCTTGCTCTCCGGCTTCCAGACGAGCTCGACCAATGGGAGGCACCCCAGAAGATCAGAGGGTAAGAGGAGAGCGAGGATGGGGCATTTCTCTCCCTTCAAGGACCCCTTGACTTCTGTGGCTGTGGCTATTTTCCCATATGACTACAGCTCCCGTTGCAGTTTTCTTCCTTAGCTACGCCTCCCACTAGGTTCTGGTTCCACACAGAACCTAGGAAAAATAAGTATGTTTCACTTAACACATTGCCAGCACTGCTGTCCTTTAAAAAACTGGGGTTCTGTTGGTAAGGAAGAAAAGGGGGAAATGGGATACCATAAACTAGAAATGTTTGCTGCAGGGAGTACCTAGGTCACAAGTACCCAAATAAAGACTGATAATTCAGAAAAAGTGTTGCATGACGTGATACTCTAAATTCCTTTCTGATTCTGTGATTCTATAATTGTGCAGGACTCTTTCCCTCCAACAACTATTTATTGAGCACCTACTGGGTGCCAGGAATACAGAGTGCACAAAGCAGACCAAGCTCTGCTGTCACAGAGCAGGAGACAGATGATTAAGTAAACCAATGAACAAACAAGGGATTACATAATCCCTGCCATGATGTGCCTTCCCAGGGGTACAGTGGAGTCAGTTAGAGCTGTATGGTAGTAGACAACTCCTGACTCGTCTCTAAAATGGGGGTAGGGTTTGTGATTTCTCTCTTTTTTCTTTTTCTCTTTTTTTTTCTTTCTTTCTTTCTTTTTTTTTTTTTTTGAGATGGAGTTTTGCTCTCACTCTCGTTGCCTAGGCTGGAGTGCAGTGGCGCAATCTCAGCTCACTGCAAACTCCGCCTCCCAGGTTCAAGCAATTCTCCTGCCTCAGCCTCCTGAGTAGCTGGGATTACAGGCATCTGCCACTATGCCCAGCTAATTTTTTGTATTTTTAGTAGAGACGGGGTTTCTCCATGTTGACCAGGCTGGTCTCAAACTCCTGACCTCAGGTGATCCACCCGCCTCAGCCTCCCACAGTGCTGGGATTATAGGCGTGAGCCACCACACCTGGCCAGGTTCATGGTATCTAAGGACCTTCCCAGCTGTGGTTACTATGATTCCACTTCAGACAGTTTTCCTGCAAGATAGAAACAAGTGGTAGAAGAATCAACTTTTATTTCTTGCTGACACAGCACCACATGGTTAAGTAGACCATCTATTTAAATACATATATATTCACTGAACCGGGTACTTTTTAGGATAAGATTGCATTGGGGAGTCTAAATATTTGGACCTACTTCCAGGACCATTTAGTGAGGAACACATCATTTCAACCAAATATATCACTGCTTTCAACCCACTGTACTAAGTGTCTGTTGCCTTGGTTTGCTTGGGGCCCTTAGAGATGAGATCCATCCCCATAGAGCCTGAAGTGTCCACGTGACAGGAAGGCTATCATGTGCAATAATTAGAAAATCACGTAGTGCAATGGGTACGAATGTGTCGTAGCAAGTGTGAGCAGGTGAGATGATTGAGAGGAGCTTGCATGAAGGGGATGGACTGAACCCAGGAGCTGCCTTGACCATGTGTATCTATGCCCAAGTGGACAAGGCCTCCCTGTTCCCCACTTACCACTATGCCCCTACCCCCAGCAGCTCCTACCACTTGAAGCTGATTTTGCCCTCATGTGAGTTCCCCATGCACAGATGTTTTGGGGGAAGACCTAAACCAGCGGTGCCAGCCTACCTCCTGCCTTCAACCATTTCATGCTGTGTGCACTCACAGCATGAGCTCCTGGGTGGAATCACCAACCTCAAATGAAGCCTGTTCAGGGCAGGGAAGGGGAGATAGATAGGCCAAGGGGTCCTAGGGCCATTTACAGGCAGAGAGTGGACATGTACTGAGCATTCACAGGGTGCCAGGCCCTTGACTTTGTCACTGCAAGCCATCTAACCACCCTATGGGGTGAGTGGTATGGAACCCCTTCTGGGGAGGTGGAAACATTGCTTCTGGGCCTTTTGGCTAAGATCAAGTGTAGGGAGGTGGAAACTGAGAGTACCAGTCTTGCAAGAGACAGATGATTCATTCATGATGGTTAATAAGGGGCAAATTTAATAAAAGGACAACTTATGAAGTCACAGGCACGGTTTGGTGCAGTATCCCAGGGGAAATAACAGATACGACAGAACCTCTACTGCAGAATAATGCCCCACCCCCTACCAATGCCTATGTCCTCATCCCCAGAACTGTGAATATGTCACCTTCCATGACAAAACAGACTTTGCACATGGTGAAGTTAAGGATTGTGAGATAGGGGTATTCTCCAGCAGGACCAATATAACTACAAGGGCCCTTGTAAGGGGCAAGAAGGCCAAAGTCAGAGAGAAAAGGTGCCTGGAAGCAGAGATGAAGCACTTTGAAGATGGAGGAAGAGGCCATGAGGCAAGGGATGCAGGTGACCTCTAGAAGCTGGAAAGAACAAGGAGTTGGATTCTTCCCTAGAATTTCCAGAAGGGAAAACGGAATAGTTGACACGTTGACTTTAAACCAATGAAATTGATTTTGGACCCCTGATCTCCAGAACTGTAAGAGAATAAATGACCACTCTTTTTGTGGTCATTTGTTTCAGCAGCAACAGGAGATGAATACACACCCCTAGGCTGAAAGGGGGAAGGAGGGAGAGCATTGCAGAAAAGGCTACCCCAGGAGCAGGAAGGAGCCAGGCCATCAACACCCTGATCTCCTTTTCTTCCCCACTTCCACCCTCCTGCCAGGCTCCTTCCCCTGGCTAACTCCAGCCATAGGACAGGGGAAGATGGAGTGCTGCTGAGATGGGGGGATGAGCTGATAGATATGCAGCCCAGAGTCAGGCAAGGCTCTTAGCATTTTGTCTCAGAGAATAAATAACTTGCCTAAGATAATGCTGTAAATGTCAGGTTCAGAAATGATGTTGTCACCACTATTTTTCAAGTTTTTTTTTTTTGTGCCAGCACTGAGCAAAGCATGTCACATACAAATATATCAGAAGGCAATGCAGTGTAGTAGATCTGGAAGTCACACTTCCTAGGGTTTAAATCTCAGCCTCACTACCTATCTGCTGTGTGACTCTAGACACGTTACCTGACCTTTCTGAGCCTCAGTTTTCTCAGGTACGATATGGGGCCAGTAAGTGCACCTACCTTGGAGGATCTCCTGTTTTAAATGAAATAAACCAGGGAAATCATTTTTTCATGATGTTCAGCACACAGAAGCTACCACATGAGGGCTAACAATTTTACAATTAGCTTTTATTTGGGATTGGGATTTGGACCCAGGTCTGTCTGACAGTGAGGCTGGGAAAATGTTCTGCTTGGTGACAACTCAAAATCTTTCCAGGTCAGGCACCCCAGATATGATGTGATGATAAGAGCATGCCACCTCTGTATTCTTCTCAAAAACCCACCACCCCAGTCTTATCATGAGAAAGCCATCAGACAAACCCCCGTGGAAGGACATTCTACAGAACACCTGACTAGTGCTCCCTAAAACTCTTAAGGTCATGAAACTACAAGGAAAGATGCAGAAATCGTCACAGGATGACTAAGTGCAATGTGGAAACCTGGATTGGATCCTGGAGCAGAAAAACGAGCATTGGTGAGGAAAAAAAAAAAAAAAGACTAAAAGCTGAATCAAGTCTGGAGTTAACAATAATGTATGAATGGGGGATTCTTAGATTTGACAGATGGAGGTATAAGATTATCATCTTACAGAAGGTGAGAACATTAAGGGGAGACTGAAACTGGGTAACTGGGTGACTGGGTGAGGGGTCTATGGAAACCCCTCTGCAACTTTTTGCAACTTTTATATTTGCAACTTTTTTGGTAAGTCTAAAAAGTTACCTCCAAATTTAAAAGGTGATTTTTAAAAATTATTTCCAAAGAGATTCTGCTGGTATCCCCAGAAGCATGGAGTGTTTGTTACAGTCATAAATTTATGTAAGCAAAAGAGACGAGAGGACGAGGTGATAAGGCTGTGTCTCTCTTAAATGCAGAAACCGTAATTTAATATCTTGATGCTAAGATCCAGTTAAAAGGTGCCAGGAAAATATCAGCCTCCCCTGCAGAGAGATTCATTCATTTCCTCACATTCGAGGGAGCAGAGAAGCAAATGTCTGCCCACATTGTTCCTCCTGATTTCAGCCAAAGCCAGCCACCTATTTGCTGTCAGCCGGGCCATCTTGATATCCTCAATGCAGAGGGATACACATACCCTGAACCTATAGCCCCTTGTCTTCATGGCTCAAGACAGAAAGAAAGGCATTGCTGACTCTATTCTTTTTCTGCTGAGATTCTGTGCAGCAAGAGGTCACTCTTTCTGCAGGAGTGATTTGGCCCTGGCTTGAAGAGCTGTGAGCACTATGCTTCTCTTGAATCACAGCTATCCTATTGCAACTCTAATTGTGCCTCAAGTGATCCACTCGCCCCGGCCTCCCAAAATGCTTGGATGACAGGCATGAGCCACCGCACCCAGCCTATTCTTCTAAAATGTATTTTTAAGTGATAGTTGTATCTTCATCTTACGAAGTTTCCGTGACTTCTTCACCCGTCCCTTGCATTAGACATTAGTTGTTTTTAGTTTGTAACTTTATAAATAATGCTGTCATGAATATCTTTCACCCACAAACTGTGCAGATTTCTCAGTCAAATATATGACAATTTTATGGCTCTTACTAGATAATACGGTCAATCACAACATCCAGGAAGTTTATACCGATTTCAGTGATTCACTGCAGTCTTTTCAAGGGAATCATTAAGGACCCTCGTTCTGTTTTGGTTCATCAGTGGGCAGAGATTGCATTTTCTCTAATTGGAAAAGATTTGGCCAGGAGCATAACCTAACTGAGGGTCACTCATAAACCCTTTGATCTGCCCCAGGAAATGTCAAAACAAGTTTGCCCTCTTGCCTCTGAAGGCACTTGGAATCCAGTTGTCCAAAGAGCTACTCTCTCTGTCCAGCCATTGCTGACTTTATCAACATTAAAGACTGTCCTGAGATGCATTTGGAGCCAGGCAGCTTAAAATCCTGAGCCTGGTAGTGATATATAAACTGCACCTGCCCACACAGCCCACAGGAGCCAGTGGTCCAATGCACCTGAAATGATATTGCATTCAAAGTAAGCATTATTGAATGAGGAATACCATATTTATTAACCATATCAACATTCTAAATAATGGCACACGTAGTATGTCTTCCACTGGGTTCCCTGGAGGTGAAGTCTCAGGATAACTTCAAGGGGGTTACTGAGGGAGAGCTTGCTAGAGAAAATCCAGTAAGAAAGAGGGAAGCAGATCAGGGGAAATTCCGAGGCCAAGGGGAACTGTGGTTCAGCTGAAGTCTAGTCTTAGCCTGATGATAGGGGTTGCATTTGTGTCCCCACCCAAATCTCCTGTCAATTGTAATCCCCAGTGTTGGAGGAGGATCCTGGTGGAAGGTAATTGGATCATGGGGGCGGATGTGCCCCTTGCTATTCTTATGATAGTGAGTTCTCATAAGATCTGGTTGTTTAAAAGTGTGTTGCACCTCCCCCTGCTCTCTCTTCCTCCCCCTCCAGCCATGGAAGACGTGACTCCTTCCTCTTCGCCTTCCACCAGGATTGTAAGTTTCCTGAGGCCTTCGCAGCCATGCTTCCTCTACAGCCTGCAGAACTGTGAGTCAATTAAACCTCTTTTCTTTATAAACTACCCAGTCTCAGGTAGTTTTTTACAGCAATGCAAGAACAAACGAATCCATCTGATCTTGTGGGGAACTCAGGAACACTATTCCCCTAACCCCTCAAGGTAAGGGCCCTGGCCTTTTGTACCTGGCATTAGTCAGTCATTGGAAATTGCCTCCCCACAGCATCAAGAACACAATTTTTTAGGGAAAAGTTGTGAGCTGTTAGCAGCCAACACTCCCAGCAGTTGGGAAATGGGTACACCAGCCCAGTAAAGGATTCTACACCAGACACCACGAGTGTCTACTGTATTATGCATAAATAAATTATCATGATGACTTATTCTCATGTCAACATGCCACATAAGCCTGAAGTCCCCACTGGCTATTTTATGTCCTTGCCTTAGGAGTCACACAGCATTACTTCTGCTGTAGTCATAAGCCTACCTGGACTCAAGGAGTGGGAACTTAGGCCCCCAATTCTTGATGAGAAGAATCAGTCACATTGTAAAACAGCATGTAGACTAAGATATATTGTTGAGGCTGTATTTGGAAAATAGAATCTCCCACAATACGTAATTGGATAATCCTTGTTTTTTAACTGGAGTGAATAATTTGATATGTCAATTGATATGATATTTTAATCTTTACATTTGATATGACTACTGTTTAGATTTATTGCAAGCATTTCTATGCTGAGTTCTTTTTGTTTAAGCTGAATTGTTTCTTTTTTTTCCATTTCTCTTCTGCCTTTTAGTAAATCAGCCACATTTTGTGTATTTAAACTCCACCACTGTTTGGAAGTTAAAAATTATCTCACCATCTTAGTAGTCAGTGCTTAAATGTTAACACCCACGTTTGACTGACAGTCTAAAGATATCAATATTTCTACCTTTCTTCCAAACCATAAGATAAACTTAAAACACTCTAGTCCTGTTTTTTTCCCTCCATTCCCATCCTCTGTGTAATTGTCTTATATTTTAGTTGTGTTTATTTTGACCCCCATCAGCCAGTCTTATTTCTTTTTTGAAAATCAAATAATTATTTTGATTTATCCATATATTTACCAAAGTTTTGTTCACTATTGTTTCTTGTATATCCCTCCTTCCTTTTCTTTCAAGAATATGCTTTAGTAATACCTTAAGGTGATCTGTCTGAGTGATAAACTTTATCAGTTTTTATTTGGAAATATATTTATCTCACCTTCACAACTGATATACTCAACTGGGCTTATAACTTTAAAATGGCAGTTATTTTTCCCTCAACACTTTGAAGAAATATTTATATTATGTTCTGGTACTTATTGTTGCTATTGAGAAGCCTACTATCAGTAGAATTTTTGTTGTTTAATTTGCAATTCAATTTGTATTAACACCTCAAGGCTTGGAAAAAGAGGGAATAATCATTGTAGTTAGTCTATCTTTTCTTATTGATTGCTTTAAAGATATCCTCTCTGTGCAGTTTTCATTATGTGCTTAACCACGTGATTACTATTATAAAATTCAGTTTATGAAGATTCCTAGCAGTCTTTAGTTCTGGAAAGTTTTAACACTCATGTATTTGATTATTTTCTCTTTCAAATTCTTTTGGTCTTTCTGGACATTCTTTCTATCATTTGTTGAGTTTTCCCGTTCTAGTCCTCATAACTCTCAACATCTCAGTTACATTTTCAATGTGCTTCTCTCTGTGTAGTGTATTCTAGGTTAATTTCTTCATTCTCTTTTTCCAGTTTATGCATTTTCTCTTTAGCTGTGTGTAATCTGTACTGTTGCCCATTCACTGAATTTTTTAAATTAATGAGTATATTTTATACAACTCTGTTTTACATTATTCTTTATCCAATCTATTCTTTTTGTTATTTTATTGTAGTTTCTATTCCTTCTTTTATTCTTTAATAATTTAAATATAATTTTTAACGTTTCATGTTGTATGATATCAAGTTATTGGTATGTTAGTCTTTCTTTTTGTTTCATCTGCTGACTTACTTTTATAGTAGCTCATTTCTTGTTTGGATTGAAGTTGTATGTGCGTGTGTACTCATCTTTAATTGGAGTTTTTTCCCTCTGTGTCCACTCACCTAGGCTTACAGAAAGTGTACACGATATGAGTATGAAAATTTGAATTGGGATTCCATTTCTACATATGGTATAAGTTAAAGGTTTTTATTTCTCCCAGGATTTCTTTTTTATTACAGTAGAGTCCCAGGCAGAAAACAAGCTTTCTTGCTGCTTTCCTGGCAGGCCTACTTGTCATGGAAAAGATAGCTTCTTTGAAGACCTCAGCTTCTAGCAAGTCATCTCACTCATTGCACACACTCACAGTGCATAGATCTCCTCTGCTCATGCACGTAGCCCATGATCCCCTTAGACTTCACTTTAAAAAGACAAATTCAAAGATAAATTTATTCAGAATATCAAGAGAGTGACAGGAGAGCATTAAACCAAACATGGGGGTCTTCTGTCCTCATGTTGCCATTAAAACCCCAGATTCAGGGCATTCTGGCCTATATCAGAGCCCGACACTTCTCTTGGGGCACTGTGACATCAGCTATCATGACTACTGCTGTGGCTTTGAGTTCTGTCATCATTTCTGATATCTGGGAAGGGCCAGCTTCAAGAGATGACCCCCATGTTTGGTTTATTGCTCTCCTGTCACTCTCTTGATATTCTGAATGATTTTATCTTTGAACTTATCTTTTGAAAGTAAAGTCTAAGGGGATAATAGTGTATGTGCATGAGCAGAGGAGATATATGCACTGTGTGTGCCTGCCATTCCTTATGCTACCTTTGCATATAGTGCTTGTGATGCCCCATGAATACAGAGTTCTGTGGACCCACAAAGCATGGGAGTTCAGCAAGGCTCAAGTACAAGGTAAGTATAATGTCTATGATTGGGTAAAGAGAGGCACTGGAAGCCCCAAAAGGTCATATTTTTCACTGGAATCAGAAGTTACTAAAATGCAGGAAGAAAGCAGTGACAAGTCTGAGTACAATGGCTCATGCCTTTAATCCCAGCACTTTGGGAGGCCAAAGCAGGAGGAACATTGGAGGCCAGGAGTTTGGGACCAGCCTGGGCATCATAGCTAGACCCCATCCCCCATCTGTACAAAATTTTTCTTTTTAAATTAGCCGGGCATGGTGGTGCATGCCTGTAATACCAGCTACTTGGGAGACTGAAGCAGGAGGCTCACTTGAGCCTAGGAGTTCTAAGCTGCAGTGAGCTGGGATCACACCACTGTACTCCAGCCTGGGTGACAGAGTGAGATGCAATCTCTAAAAATTAAAGAAGGCAATGACATTCCAAGAAACGCAGACAACCAAGGGACTCTATAATATCCTTTGCTATTCATGCTATTTCCACCTATTATCCAATCACTTTTGCTGAAAAGATACAGAAGGAAGGGAAACATACAGCCACCCATAGTTCCTTTTTCTCTCTGCCCTTTTCTCATCAGTAAGTGATAGTAGAGAGGGTTGATAGAATGTGTGTATGTCAAGAAGAAAAATAGAAGTAATTGAGTTAGTTTTGTGCAGCATTTCTACTCTTCTAATTTCTGACAAGATACATATACATGCATGAGCTATTAAATACAAATCATGCGAGTTTTGTGATTCCACATGAATTAAATGCTCTTATATTTGCATTTTAAATTGGCATCATACAATTCATAAAGAAGAATGGCAGAATTCATGCTCCTGGCTTAAATTTGTTTTAATTTTTTACTTAGAACCGTATTAAATAGCATATAAGAAACACTATGGTGAGACAGAAAAGAAACCACAGAAGAAAGGAAAAATGTTATATAGCTCCTTTAACAGCACTTTTTCTTCCTGCTTTTTGAATGAGAGTCTTACATTTTTGGCTTTCACTGGGCCCAGCAAATTATGTAGCTGTCCCTAAACCTGGGGTTTCCCTGGTTTTCAAATTTAGCTGTGTATTTTATTAAAGTATTGATTTTTTTTTTTTTTACGAAGAATTCTAGGTGTCTCTTTGCTCCCCATCAGCATCTGACTTATCTTCCACTTTGCTTCTGTCTCCTACTTCCCCTAAATTCCCCTTGCTTGTCCAAGCCATTGGCAGCTTGCGGTCTGAAACAGACCCCAGATGGAAACTGAGCAGTTGGTCAATCTTCTCATGCCCCCAGGAAATACAAGTGTGGGTCCCTGGCTGAGGGCTTTATATTTCACTTTCAGAAAGAATAGCCTCCTCCTCCTTTCTGCCTCCCTTATTAGACCAGCCCCTTTGTGGTACCAGCCCTGTACCCACAAATCCAAGGGATATAGTAGGCAGATGTAGGAGCGGGATCAGGAGTTAGGGAATCCCAGGACAACAGCTGTGATAAGAGTTTGCAACTCAGTAGTAATTGGGTGTCCCAAATGGTGAGGCAATGAGCCTTCCAAATAAGGGCATGGAAAGCTCTGGAAGGATTAAAGGGGAAAAGAACAAGGCAAAAGTCACCCAGAAAAGATGAGGGGCAGTGTTAGACTTTTGTCCAGCCTCTGCTCCTTAGCCTGGGGCTCCTTTAACAAGACCCCAGATGGTCTCCAGACATACAAGAGCAGTTCCCGAGAACTGGGTCGTGTCGGAGCTCTGGGGGTCCAATCACTTCTGCATCTGGAAAACTGATATGCCACCCCAAATTAGTAAGTTTAATGAAAGAAGGAGAGGAAGAGGCTATTGGCCAGTTTCCCCTTCCTCTGCCTTATCTTTTGGTTTCGCATGGTTCATCTCCACCCACGCTTCATACCTGGATCCTGTCTCTGGATTCCTGATTCTGGAACATCCTAGGACTTAGCCAGGTCATGGAGGATAGGGCATGGAAACCTGCTGAGAACCAAAGGACCCACCCTGAGGGTCCTAGCCACCCATACCTGAGTTCTCACATTTCACTCCTTATGACCTTAATTAAAACCATATATTATACCATAACTGTCAGAGGCCTTCTATCAGCACCCAGTACCTCCAGACCTCCCAGGCCCCTACCTCAGCCTCTAGTCTGTTACTTCCTAGGCTGGGCTGGGTTTTGGAGTAGAAGGGCCAATGGAGTTGGGCAAAGAACAAATACGAGTTTTGAAATCAGACCAACCTGAATCTGCGTCCTCCTAAATCTACCCTCTTGCTAGTTAAGTGTTTAGGCTCAGGTGATTTCATCTCTGTGAGCCTCAGTTTTCTCATCTGTAAATGGGTTAACAACCAGACCTACCTCAAGGTGTTGTGGGGAAGATTGAGAAGCGTTAGAGTGTGGACAAGCTTTCTGACCAACGCCAGGCATGATGAGGTTGGCATTTCACAAGCATGGGTTGAATGAGTGAATGAGCTAATAAGTTTGTATGAAACTCATTTCCAAAGCATTTCCTTCACCTTCCATCTCCTTTGCAACTCTCCTAATCCTAGCTGGAGAGACAGCATAGCACAGAGCTCAAGGTTCAGGATCTGGGACTAGGCGTTTCTTGGCCCTGCTGCTTCCTAGGTGACTTTGAGACTCAACTTTTCCTTTCTTGAAAGGGGCAGAAATAAGAGCACTTACCTTGTAATTTTGTTTGTGAGAATGACATGACTTATTCTGGGTAAAGCTCTTAGAACAGAGCTTCGAATAAATACTGTTAACACTGGCTGGTTGCCTTTATCATCTCTTACCTGAGATATGGTAATAGCATCTGAGCCGGTCTCTCTACTTCTATTGCCACCCACACCCATCCATTGTTTACGATATCCACAGCATTGATCTCAAAGTGTAGATCTGAATATCTCTCCTCCCTACCCACAGCCTTCAATAGCTCCCCGTGACTCTTGATGCCTAACATAACCTACAAGTTTTGACCTCTGCAGACCTCTCCAGCTACCTCCTCAACTAGAGTCACTCTCATTTTTGCTTTCCAGCTTGTGTCCTCCTCCCTCCTCAGCTGGCTTCTGTTAAATTCCTCTAATGTGTAGTGCTCCCTCCTGCCACAGAGCCCTTGCACATGCTGTTCCTCTGCCTCCTCCCCTTGGCTTGCTAATTCCAGCTCAAGCATTACTTCCTCAGGGCAGCCTTCTATGGTGACACAGAGTAATTGAGGTTCTCTCATGATATAGTTTGGATGGATGTTCGTCCTCTCCAAATCTCATGTTAAAATGTAGTTCCCAGTGTTGGAGGTGGTGCCTAGTGTGGGAGGTGATTGGATCATGGAGGCAATGAATGGGACAACCAGATCTCACGTGAACTCACTGAACAAAAACTCACTAATGACCCATCACATGAGGTCTGGTTGTTTAAGAGTTTGGACATCCTTCTTGCTTCCTCTCACCATGTGACATGCTTGTTCCTTCTCCACTTTCCATCATGAGTAAAAGATCCCTGAAGCCTCACCAGCAACTGAGCACATGGGCACCATGCCTCCTGTACAGCCTGCAGAACCATAAGGTAATTAAACCTATTTTCTTTATAAATTACCCAGCCTCAGGTATTTTTTATGGGGATGCAAAAATGGACTAACACATCTCGTTGCTTATGGTACCATACACTTGTTCTTCATAGCACTTGCCATTTATATGGATTTATGCTTAATGGAGAGATTGATGTCTCTCCTTCCCCACAAATGAGGAGCTTTATGAGAAAAGGAACTATGTTCCCTGCCAATCCCGGTCAGGCTGGCCCTACTTCCAACAACTAGATCCTGATTATTTTTTTGTCAGGCCAGGGTGGGGGGTGCATTTTAAGGTTTAGGTATCTTAGGGTTCACTCTGTGCTATGATTTCAATGTCCCCTCCAAAACCCGTGTTGGCATTTAATTGCCATTGTGATGGTATTTAGAGGTAGGATCATTAAGGGGCTATTGGGCTATGAAAGTTCCACCTTCATGAATGGATTAATGTTGTTATCATGAATGTGGGTTTATTATCAGAAGAGTGAGTTGTTATAAAAGTGCTTCCAGCCCTCTCTGTCTCTCACTTTCAACCCCGTTTGCTGCTCCACCTTCCACTATGAGATGATGTAGCATGAAGGCCCTCATCAGATGCCAGTACCTTGATGTTGAACTTCCCATCCTCCAGAACCATGAGCCAAAGAAATTTATTTTCTGTATAAATTACTCAGCTTTTGATATTCTTTTCTAAGCAACACAAAATGGACCAAGACACTCTGGTACCAAAGGGTTTGCCCACAGGGAAGGCTAGAAGTGTAGGGTATGCAGGCTTATACCCTTACCCAGTGGATGGTGGTAATTGGTGTATGAACACTCAGTTCCCTCATCTTTTAGGTAGGATAACCCTGACATATGTGTTCTACACTGGTTCCCAGAATTTTTCCAGTGGGATTAAGCTCTATTCATGGTGGTAGCTGGCTTGATAATACATCCTTGATTATTTATCTTTTTTTTCCTGGTTTCACTTCCCCATTTCCTGATGCATGTTTCTGTCATTTCCCATATAAACAACTTATATTCAGATATGATTGGGTGTGTTCAGGGTGATATGGTCATAGGCAACAACTTATATTCAAACCCCCTTTTTCAGGGTCTATTTCTGGAGAAATTCAAACTAAGCCACCATCATTTCCCCAGTACCTAGCATGATACCCAATGTATAGTCAGAACTCTACAAAAATATTTCATAAATGAATTCCTGAATGAATAAATAAATGCATTTATATAAAGCAAACTTCCAATGGTAGTAGTTCTTTGGTGTTTGGTTGGGTTCGTGGAAGTTATTCAGGGTAACTTACTACCACTGTTGGGGCCTCAGTTTCTCCATCTACAAAATCACCAATGGAGGAGCTGGGAATTTGGAAAGAAGTGACCTAGGAGGCCTCTAATCAGGTGGTTTTCACCAGGGGATAAATTTTGCTCCTAAGGGGACATTTGTCAATTTGGGGAGATAGTTTTGGTTGTTACACTCAGGGAGAGGGCTGTGCTGCTGGCATCTAGTGGGTAGAGGCCAGAGATGCTGCTAAACATCCTACAGTCCACAGGACAGCCCCCACCACCAAGAATTTTCTGGTCTAAAATGCCAATAGAGCTGAGGTTGAGAGATCCTGCTTTAACTTCTTTCCACTCTAAAAGCCTCCAATTCAATTATACCCTCACCCAATGGATGATGGGAAACTGTACCCAAAGGGGTACAATTTCCTAATCTGGCTCCCAGGGAGCCCAATTATTGTAGTTTGTTTATACATGCCCCTTTTTAATATCCTTTTATTTCTAAAATCAGGAGGTGTCTTACAATGACTGTTGTATCATAGTTTAATTGACAAAGGTCTTATTTCTTGTTTGCTTAGGGATGTGGTATTTTATTTCCCCACCTGGATTTGTAGTTCACTGGACACTAGAGAGTGCTGTACTGCTCCAGGGACACTTGAGACTGTATCTAAGCCCTGCAAATAAGAATCCACATTTTACCAGCCCTCTTTCCTACTGAAAGTTCTAATCAAAATGTAAAACTATCAGCCTTTTTTCTTTTCACTTGCTCTGGGCTGAATTCTTATTTTTATCGCTTTCTCCCTTCAGGCAAAGCTGTTCTTTACTGACATATTCAACCTTCTCACTCAGTCTTGAGATGCCACCCAGCAGGTGCCCCCAAACCTTGAACTCTCAGAGAAGTCATGGTCCATCCCAACTTAAATGAAACTCAGACACTTTAGAGGAACTCCCAGGAAAGCCCAAGGCTCCAGAAGGTCCACATAGCACTGAAGCACTGCTCCTCTGAACTGGACTTGTTTATTGCTCCTCAGTAGGGAAGACCCCATGAAACATCCTAATGATGACTTGACATCGGATAGACTAAATGTTCATGTCCATTCTTTCCCACCAGTCACAACTCTCTTAAAATTAGTAGTCACTTGGGAGACCATTAAGTCATCCTCCTGGTTCCAGGAAAGGGATCTTTTGTTATTATGCTTTGTGATTCAGCTCATGTCCCAGCTACTCTATGAGCCCCCCCAAGTTGAGTTAACTGTTCCCCTCTGTGTTCTCATGGCCCCTGGATTTCCCTACGCCACAGAACTCATCACAATAAATCATAAGCGTCTTTCAGTTTGCCTGTCTCCCACTAGGTCAATGTTCTCTAACTGAAGCCTAAGTCAGAACCCCATGCAGGGCTTATTAAACACAGGGCTGGGCTCCACCCTACAGATTTCTGATTGAATAGTTCTGGAATGGGAACAAGACTTTGCATTTCTAACAAGATCCCAGGTGCTATTGAGGTATTTGTTCAGGGACCACACTTTGGGAGACATTGACCTGGATCATGAGTTCCTTAAGGTCAGAGATTTTACCTTGTTAAAATTTCTAGATTCCTAGCACATAGCAGGTAAATTTGCTAAATAATCATGTATTACTGATTTAATCATGTATTACTGAATTGCACCTTCTGTACTAAACATGGTATTAAGCTTTATAAAAAGAGGCATAAAATGAGTGGAGGTTGGCGCAGTGTCTTGCAGGAGGTACTATCCCAATCGTTTATCTAATACTAAGGGCGTCTTTTACTTTTTTGTTCCCCAGAGTCTACACTTGGCACTTTACACATATTGGCCCTTTTAATCCATCCCCACCAAACCCAGTAACAGATGCTCTATTATCCCTATTTTTCAGAGGAGTTAGCGGAGACAGAGTAAGTCTCTGATATTCGATGTGAATTTTCTTACCCTTGGAGTCCTTGAGTTATGACAGGAGACATTTAATTAAAACCGTGTGTTAAATAGAATACATTTTCCTAGAGGTTCAATTTTACTGAAGGGTTTGGGAAAGGGGGATGTTTTGACACATGCATATAAGTAAATTAATTGGCAGGATTCTGGTTTTTTTTCATATTGACTATATCAAAATAACTTTTACCACAAAATGCAGTACTTCACGGGCATTTTGTCATAATGTTCTTGGAGCTTCCTGGTAATAAAATTCACTCTCCTCCAATTCTGGCCAGACTTGAGTGAAGTCGTTTTCCCCATAATGAGATTCAAAGGTAGTTTGGTCTCAATTCCAAGACTCTGCTTTTAGCCAGTTTTTTTGTTTGTTTGTTTGTTTGTTTTTGTTTTGTTTCTGTTTTTGTAGTAAAAAGGACAAGGCTAGTATAGGGAAGGTTGACCAATTTTTGTTTGTTTGTTTGTTTTAAACAAAGGCCCTAGGAGTCTGGTATAGAGGGGATGAAATTGGAACACTTTCAAAAAATCTTGGAAATGCATCTATAGCAAGTATTGCTTTGCCTGTTGAATATCCATTGCCCTATCACCCTAGTTATTAGAACGACAATTTTGTTTGGGGCAACAATAATCCCAATCCCAAGGGATAAGTTATCCTCATTCTAGGTAAACCATTGCTAGCCTATCCTGGTGCACCAGAGGCTGTCTTTCATAGCCTCCCTTGCAACTGGAGATAGCTGTTTTATCCCCTTTTGGGAAGGATAAGAAGGCAGAGCTTTTCAAGGAAACTTTGTGTTCCAGCTTCAGGTTTCCTGTTTGGAATGCTGGTGTGATGTCTGGAGTTGTGGTAGCCATCTCAAAACTGTAAGAGGAAAAACATGAGAAATGAGAGTCAACAGGAAACTGAGACCAGGATTTTAATGCTATTGCTAAGCTGCTATACCAGTCTTGGACTGTTCATTGCTGATCTTATTTCAGTTAGCAATAAATATCCTTTTGGTTTAAGCCACTACTTGTAGCCATAAGCATTCCTAATTGAGAGATAATCCCCTTTGTTCTCCTGCATAGAGAATGCTCAGGAAGAGCATAATCCAGCCAGTTAACCTGTTTATTTTCCTCTGTAGCTGAAACTTTGTCTATTTAAAAATCTAAATTTCAAGCAATGAATTTCCTATGTCCTTTCATTCAATAATTATCTATTGAGTACCTTTTACATGCCAGACAATCCTATAGACATTGGAATGTGGCAAGGAACAAAAGAGATAAAGTCTGTGTTCTCATAAGGCTTACATTCTAGTGCTGGGAGACAGAAAACAGAACAAAACTCAGAAATATATCGAGTGCTATGGTGTTACGAAAAGGAGGAGAGGAGGTCACAGTGGGCTTGAGAATAATGGGGGTAGAATTGCATTGCTAATTTACATATGGTGGTCAGTGAAGGTCTCTGATAAAATTATATTTGAGAAGGAATCCAGAAGGAGGGAGGAAGAGAGAGAAACACTAGACAGACTATCTGAGGGACGGGAATTCCAGCAGACAGAAGAAACTGCAAGTTCAAAGGCCTGGAGGTAGGAGCTTGCTTCTGTCTTAGCTATGGAAAGGAGGCATCTGTGGCTGTAAGTGATGGGGAGAGTGATGAGAGCTGAGTGAATGATGCAGGGAGGGGCTTGCAAGCCATGGTAAGAATTTCTCTGCAGACTTGGAAGCCGCATCCTCGCAGGCACCTCTGATTCCTAGTTCCTTGAACTCTCATATGCATCTCATACCTGCCCATGTCTGTTTCCTCTGGGGCACTCCATGCCAACCTTAGCACAGCACCTAAGACATAGTTGATGCTCAACAACTCGTTGAATGTGTGAATAAACACCCTTGATTTATACGAGGCCAGTCAATGAAAATGAAAATCCATTCACTGCCCTCTGTCTTCGAGCAAGTGACCCAAACTCTCTATGCCTCAGTAAAATAGGGATCATTGTGATAGGATCCTTTAGTGTTATGAGAACACTTGGACACAGGGCAGGGAACATCACACACTGGGGCTTGTCAGGGGGTGGGAGGCTGGGGGAGGGATAGCATTAGGAGAAATACCTAATGTAAATGACGAGTTGATGGATGCAGCACACCAACATGACACATGTATACCTATGTAACCTGCACGTTGTGCACATGTGCCCTAGAACTTAAAGTATAATAAATATATATATAAAGAATATTAAGAGTAATACACAATAGGTAACATTCTAAATACCCGCAACCCTATACGTGAGTCATCATCCCCATTTTACAGATAATGAAACTGAGGCTCAAAGTGCTTTAGTCATTAGCCCAAGGTTCCACAGCTACTCAGTGGTAGAGTCAGAATTTTAACTGTCAAGCTCTGGGATGGCCCCAACAACTATTCCTACAGAGATAATGCATGTGAATAGACCAAAACCTTACCAAACACTCAACAAATGGTAGAAGTGACTGTGTTTGTGGTGGTTGTTGTTTGGTAATGTTGTTATTACTGTTATGAGTATTGTGCCCAGCTGCCCAGGTAACCAATGCCTCTCTAAAAGGATGGGTGAAATGGATACCATATAGGAGCACAGAACAAAGAAAGCAGAGGAAATTCTGCCTGGCTGATGAGATAGCTGTATACATGCCCCAAGGGCCCAGCTTGGCTTGGGAGTGGGGGGCTGGGCTTGTGGAGAGATGTGGAGGAGAAAAGTACCCTCAACCATCCACCCCAAATCTCATAAGCCAGGCAAACCACATGCCCCCAGCTGAGGAATCACATAACCATGGCAGCTGTCCAGGGCAGAAGAGGCCCGCACCTGTTTGCAATGTAATTTAGCTATTATCAGCTTTCACATTCAGCTGAAATTCAAAGACTGAAGAAGGAGGATGATGGGAGTGGGGATGCATGAGGGGGGTTAGGAAGTTGGAGAAGATGATCAAATGTCCTAAATTGCCTCCACTTTAATGCCTTATATAAAAATTCCCTGTAATGCATGTTACCATAAATAAGGGATTGCTGAACAAGCCCTGGGCAAGATGGTTTGCTAGCTGAACTCTCCCATAGGGAAGGTTTGGAGCCTGCCTGGTGATGTCCCACTTCTCAAATTATCTTCTTGTAAATGTCTAGCTCCCAAAGCCTAGAATTTACTGAGCTGAGCACAGCTATATCATGTTCTCCGCTAGGCAGCTTTTAGGATTCACTGCTCACAGGAGGACCAGTTCCCTTCTGGCCCTGTCTCTGCTTATGGAGATGTTGGAGAGGGGCAATCTCATTACCCGCAGAATTCTGTCTGACCCACCTACATCCCAAAATCAACCTGTCAGGACTGGCGAGGACCAACAGTCTAATCCCCAGTCCTGGCTGTGAGGAACCTGGCCAGATACTGGGGTCACTGGGGCACATGTTGACAGTTCATATGGAAAACTGTGCAGGATACACCTGGACAATTAGTCCCAGTTTTTCTCGAGGGAAAGATGGAAGAGGCCATTTCTTTGTTGATAAGATTCAGAGACAACTGGCAGTTTATCCTGGGCCTGCTGAATATCCAAGAATTGCCCTAGGCTCTCATAACGGTGGTGATGGTGGTGATGATAGAAGAAGGAAAGAAGGAAGAGCCAGCACTTGGCTACATTTACTACATGCTCTTCATATGCCTTGCATTATTGGATTCTCATAACAACCTTACGAGCCAGACCCTGTTATCACTTCTTATTACAGATGAAAATAACAACTGAAAATTTAACTCATTTGCCCACTTCTCATGACTTTGATTTCATTTTCATGCCAGCCCTGGTAGGTCAATATCATAATCTCCATTTTTGGCAAATAAACAGAAGTGAAGAACTATTGATGAGTTCATTGCTTTCACAGTCACTAAGTGCCTCGTATGTGTCAAGCCCTGTTCTGAATCAGCCCTGTTCTGAACCCTGTGGCTATGCCAGCGAACACAATGGACAAGATCTCTTGCCTTGTGAAGCATGAATTTTCACAACTTTTGCTCATAGAAAGGATAGAAACTCAGAACTGGTCTCCAGAAGAATGTAACAATACTAATCTGGAAATAGGGCAATCATTGGGGTTAGAGAAGAGGCTTAATAGGTGTCTTTGCTGGGATTCCCCACCAAATCAGATCCTGAGACAAGGGCTTGTGGACAGATAGTCTATTTAGGAGGTGATCCCTGAAAGCAGGAGTGAGGGATCATGGAGAGTGGACCGGGGGAGAGGGAGAGCTGATACAAGGATGGCTCTGTATGGCTAACTGATGCTCAACTGACAGGGACTTTCCAAGAACCATATGGGATGCTTGTTGGAATTGCCCCTTCAAGAGATAAAAGGGAGAAGCATGTAATCATCAGTTTCTATCATCCATTGGTTAAGGGTTGCCCCATGGGGCTTAACCTTTCCCACACTTCCAGATTGTTGCATGTGTGAGTGACATACAGTTTCTTTAGCAATCCCATGCCATGCATTTGACCAACCCAGGGTAGGAAATGAGTGACATAGAACACAGGCTTGAGGTTTGCTATAGCCATGACAGGAGTTACAGGTGGGGCCAGGAGGACATGAGTCCATGCCCAATAAGTATCTCATCATCTTTGCATTAGTTTATAGGATACGCTTGGTTTTGCTGAAGTAATGAACACTCACAAATTCTCAGTGGAATCAGCCAACATCTGGTAAACTACCTGATACCTAGCACTCCAAATACATTACATAATTTAATCTTCAAAAGTATCCTGGAAAGCAGATATTTATTATCTAGTTAACTGATGAGATAACTCAGGTTTAGAGGGACAAAATAATTGCCCAAAGTCACTCACCTAATTGGTAGAACCAAGATTTAGACCCAGGAATGGATGGCTTTTACAATCTGTGCTTTCAATGTTGTGTTTGTCAGACCTAGGACATCAAAGGGGGGGCTTCAGGGGTCATATAAATATTGCTTTGGATTTCATTTTTAAATAATTTTTCCTGTTTCTAAAACTGTAAGTTTAAAAAATTCACTTATAAGGAGTTATATGTCAGGTTTTAACAAATAAGAGACATCCAAATTATGTCAGGTTGCCTCATTTTCTTTGGATCTCCTGCCATGATTGTCTAAATGAAGAGAGTGATAGTCATTTGCATCATTTGTGAAATACTCCCACATTCCACCTTCCAGGGATGGTAGGATTACACTTGATCCCCTTCTGGGTGAGTAGGGCCCTGTGACTAGTTCTGGCCAATGAGTTAAGATTTCCAGGTCAGAGCATTTTATTGCTAATGAGATCCATCCAATGCTCTCTGCTTGCTCATCTTCTGAGGCAATGTTCCAGATAGTTGTTCCTCTGTCCTCCTAGGTGCAGGACTAAAGACCGTGGAGAAGAGAGCCCCGTGTTGACCTTCATTTTTGTGTTGTGAATGAGAAACAAGCTGTTGTAATACTAAGCCACTGAGATTTGGGATTGTTCATTACTGCAGCAAAGCTTAGCCTACCCTGATTGATTAGAGATTGTCCCAAGATTGCAAGGTATTATAGATTGGGTTCTCTGGAATAGGATGCTGAGACAGAATTTAGAGTTCAAGACATTTATTAGGTAACAATCACTCATGAAAGGGAGAAGAAGCAGAATTGGAGACAGGAAGGAATTGAACTATGTTCCTGGCCAAACAAAGCTTTGGCCAACCCAGAGAAATCTCTAGATTGAGTATTGTCTATGACAGTGCCTCATGCTGGAGCAAAATGAGTGGACCTTTATGCTTCTTTCTTGCTCAGTCACTGCATACAGGATGGCATAACCTTGGGTAGAGCAGCTCTTCACAGTTAAGGCAGGCCCTTATCGAGGTGGCAGACGGTGGCCACCTGCTGACCACACTGTGCATGGCTAGGCAGAACATCCTCCCTTAAGGGGGAAGTGAGCAGCATCTTTTGTCTACTACACAAGGAATTTTTTTCTAAAGTTTTTGTTACATGCAACCCTTATCTGTACGAACCAGAATCCTAACTCTATCAAGCAGAGCTTTTGGTCACCAGCCCCAGTGTCAATCTCGGATGATTAAAGCAGAACACGGGTTTGTTCATTGAATGCTAGAATTGTTGGCAAGGCCAGAGAGTCAGGTGGATGCATAACCAAGCCGGAAGGAGGCCCAAACTCAAGCCACAGAACTTGCCTGCTGAGGACAGTGCTGCCACATCATGCAGCATTGAGCTAGTTATGAGACTGCTATTTTTGAATTTGGCACTCGATCCCACACCAACTGCTACAGGGAAGAGAAAGAGAGGAGAAGGGAAGGAGAACATCATGGCCCTTTAACTTCTTATGTCTTCTATTCCCATTCGAAGTTTAGCTTGGGTGCATAAGGAGTGCCCCGGTCACCTGTCAGCACCCTGCTTGGAACACAAGAACCTGCCATTCAGTTCCTGTAGAGCAAGGTGGTCTCTGCCTCCTCCAAGAGTCGCAAAGTGTGGAACTCCCCAAACAGCAAGGATATTCAGAGTCTTAGCAGCCAAAAAAAAGTGATGTGTCGCCAGGCGCGGTGGCTCAAGCCTGTAATCCCAGCACTTTGGGAGGCCAAGACGGGCAGATCACGAGGTCAGGAGATCAAGACCATTCGGGCTAACACGGTGAAACCCCGTCTCTACTAAAAAATACAAAAAACTAGCCGGGCGAGGTGGCGGGCGCCTGTAGTCCCAGCTACTCGGGAGGCTGAGGTAGGAGAATGGCGTGAACCCGGGAGGCGGAGCTTGCAGTGAGCTAAGATCCAGCCACTGCACTCCAGCCTGGGCGACAGAGTGAGACTCCGTCTCAAAAAAAAAGAAAAAAAAGTGATGTGTCCATTCTATGCATGGGTAAATGAAATGAAGTTCAGAAATGAATTGGATGCTGGGAATACTAAGAAGTGGCTCTGCTCATCCCTTCCCTGAGTGACATTCTCCTCCCTAAGCTGAAGTTCTCTCCTGAATTCAGCGTTCCTCTTGGCTATAAGGAGGATAAAATCCAGGCTTAATGATAGCAGACATGGCTCACCAAGGACAACATGATGAACAAACAGAATTTCTTCGCCTGCAGTCCAAGTTATGAGCAGGGGAACCCAGGAAGGTTGATCAGAGGAGGGCTCATCCCAGTGCATGGCCAGGAATTCTTGGGGGCAGATTTAGTGTATGTCTTTATCTACCCATTTCATTGATTCCTCAAATACTTACGGAGCCTCTGCCATGTGTCAGGCTCAGCAGTGATGCAGGAAGTGCACTGACTTTGCCTTTATGATGTTCCTGATCCAGGGCTTTTAAGTGGCTGCTCTTTTCGCATCTTTTTTCTGGCAGCATGGAGAAATGGTTGTATCTCTGGTCTTTGCCATCAAAGTGGCTGAGTTCAAACCCCCAGCTCTGCTCATTTCTAGCTGGGGAACCACAGCCAAATCACTTCACCTCTCTTGGCCCTGGCTTCCTCATATGTATAATGAGATTAATGATACCGCCTACCTTCTAGAGTTACCATTAGGATTCACAGAGATAAAACAAAGCTCAGGGCCTGGCATGAATTTTGTTCAATAAATGTTAGTTATTGTTATCATCTGCTGGGGAAGGGAGGGTGAGGGTGGGTGTTGCCCATTTTCGGCTTCCTGATTCTCACCCTATGGTTCTCATTTCCCACATCCTGCCAGGGATAGGCCTCATTACTATCACTTAAGGGCAGTGAGGCTGAGAGATATATTACAAAAACAATAGCAATAACAACAGTAATCATAGCAACTCTAATTATTGAGCGCCTGCTAAATATCATGCTCCATGCTATGCTTTGCTTAGCATTTTTTTTTTCTTGAGACGGAGTCTTATTCTTTCTTCTGGACTGGAGTACAGTGGCATGATCTCAACTCACTATAACCTCTGCCTCCTGGGTTCAAGTGATTCTCTGCCTCAGCCTCCTGAGTAGCTGGGATTACTGGTGCATGCTACCACGCTCGGCTAATTTTTGTATTTTTAGTAGAGACGGGGTTTCACCATGTTGGCCAGGCTGGTCTTGAACTCCTGACCTCAGGTGATCCACCCACCTTGGCCTCCCAAAATGTTTGGATTACAGGCGTGAGCCACTGCACCCAGCATTTGCTTAAAATCTTGCTACTCATAATATGGTCCCCAGAGGAGCAGCATTTGCATCGCCTGGGAGCTGCTTAGAAATGCAGAATCTCTGGCACCACTCCAGACCTATCCCTTATACTTCCTTGGGGAATGGAAGTTTCCAGTCATTTTCGCTTTCTGGAGATTCAGGAAAAGTGGATTCTCACAGATGAGGGCAGCCTGCTTACAAAGAGACCCAGGGGTTGCTATGAAAGGAAAAGCACAAAGCAGGGGGTAGAGTATATATGGAAGTGATACAGAGATCTGGGGAGAATGAGTGGAGAAACAACATCACGAAAGGGCCAGTTCCTTTCACATGGAAGGAAGGTGGAGGACGAAAGTAGACTGAATAGTTAATTGCAGCATCAGGGATTGAATTCCCTTGCCATAGTTTAAGGGTTGACTATGTAAGAGTTGACTGAATTCAGTACATGATGCTGCAATTAGCTATTTGTGTTTTCAAGTCACCTGTATTTTCGTACATAGTATTATAAAAAATAATTGCAGATTCACAGTTATATAATGCTTCTTTCTGCTGGAGTCTCTATAATAAAGATCTTTCCCACAGCTCTAAGTGTGTCTTGGCATGGCAAATCAAAAACAAAACATAACACTCAACTCTCAGATGCACGAAGACAGGCAACCCCATGCTCGCTGGTTCACAGCTGCATCCCCAGTGCTTAGAATGGTTCCTGGTGCATAGTAGGTGCTCAATAAATATTTGTTTGAGGAAATGAATAAGTGGTTGATCCAAGTTGACAAGACCCGAGCTAAACATCACAGAGAAGTGCTGTTGAGCGTGGAAGCCAGACTCAAATCAGCAAGTTGCTGGACAATCAAAATAATTTACAGCAGCTGTTCGCAACTGCTGGTTGTGAACAAAAAAAGGTCAGGCTCTCAACACACGCACACAGAGCTGTGTTGCTAGGCTGTATACACGATAGGCTTTTCCTTTATCTGTGGAGTTAATTATTATGCCTACATTATTATAGTAATAACAGAAATTGTGTTTTCTATTGATCTCTAGGAATGAATTGATTGATTTATGTTATAAACATGCAGACTAGAAAAGATATTTTTAGAGAAAATGGTTAATGGTGAGCCCCAAATCATCTCTTTTTCCCACGTGGAATAGTTGGCCTGAAGCTGGACAATCGTGCCAAAGCCCAATTGGCTTCATTTGTCTTTAGAGATCAGAGAAACTCGTCATTTGAGAAAAGCCAGGCTGGGCTGAACGAGAGGGGCTCTGCAGGACCTCAACCTGAAGCCCCATCCCAAGAGAGATGGGCTGGCCTTTTAACCAGCCTTTCACCTTTGGTGCCTGAAGTGCAGACAGTTGACATCCTTTCCACCATCTACTTTCTCAGTTGGCTCAAAGAGAACATCCATCCCCACAGATGTAGGCTATAACCCCCGTGAACCTTCTGGCTTACCATTCTGTTTATACACATTCTTTTATTTACCATTGTAGATGGCACCAAGGGAAGGAAAGAAAATGGAGACAGAAAAGGGAAGAGGGAGAGTAGGAAGGAGGAAAATGGGGGAAGGAAGGAAAGGAAAAAAAAAAGGAGGGAGGAATGAAAGACAGGGAGGAAGGGAGGGTGGATGAAAATAAAGGGAGAAAAGAAAGAAGGGGATTTGGAAAAAAAGAAGTAAGAAAGGAACCGGATGAGAAATGGAGAGGAGGGAGGAAGGAAGGATCTCAGATATATTCCCACCCTCTCTGTAGTCTGGCCTGTATCTCAGAGAATTACATTTCCTAGGCTCCTTTGCCCTCTGGGTAGGTTTGAACACTGGGAGGGCTTTGTAGGAAACTGGAGGGTGGAAGAAGAGGCAAATCCAGAGTGTCTCTCTCCTCTCTCTCTCTCTCTCTCTCTCTCTCTCTCTCTCTGTCTCTCTCTCTCCCTCCCTCCCTTTCTCCCTCCCTCTCTCTCCTTCTCCCTCTCTCACCTTCCCCCCTTTCTCTCTCCTTCCTATGGCATCTCCAGCAGTGACTGGGTCTCCTCTGTGGCTCCAGCTCCTACCAGAGAAGTCCTCCTCTGTGGTTGCAGCTCCTACCAAGTAGCCATCACTATGGTTCTAGCTCCTTCTGGATGGTTCTGGGTTCCAGTGCTACCGCCTTCTCCTCCTGTTTCTCCAGTCCTGGGGTAGAAGCAGCTGCTGGATGCTGCTCATCTCTGGGCAGCATCATCATTTCTTGTTTGGCTTCTCTATCAACTGTGTAACCAATTCCCTGTATTAAATACCCTCTGCTTGAAAATCGTGGAGTGTTTTGTTTTGTTTTGTTTTATTTTGTTTTCTTGACTAGATTCTGACTGGTGTTTATGGTCTAACTAAATCAATTTTTAAAATTATGGGCCAGGTGTGGTGTTTCACACTTGTAATGCCAGAACTTTGGGAGTCTGAGGTGAGGTAAGAAAATCACTCGAGACCAGGAGTTCAAGACCAGCCTTGCCAACATAGCTAAACCCCATTTCTACAAAGAAAAAAAAGAAAAGGTGAATGTGGTGACCCAGGAGTTTGAGGTTGCAGTGAGCTTTGATCAGGCCGCTGTGCTCCAGGCTGAGTGATATAGCAAGACCCCATGTGTAAAAAGAATTAATTCATGGGATGAAACTTAGTTGAGAACAAGTTATATTTGAGGTAAAAAATTGAAGAAGTTCAGAATTTAGGCACTGTGGGGATAAAATGAGGGTCTTGGAAAGTGGGAGAAGTGGGAGATGATGGTAAAAAGAAGGTAGTATATTGCTAACAACATAAAAATAGATCTTATCTACATTATATACTTTACTATTTTGCTCTGTTTTGTTTTCTTTTATTTTTTTTCTTAGAGATAGGTCACCCATGCTGGAGTACAGTGGTATGATCATAGCTCACTGCAGCTTCAACCTCCTGGGCTCAAGCGATTCTCCTGCCTCAGCCTCCTGAGCTAGGACCACAGGTGTGCAGATTCTAACCAAGGTGTGAGCCACAAATGGTTTTCTTCTTTTCCCCTTGTAGGAATATTTGTGTTTGAACCAAAATCCAACTCTAATCCACAGACATCAAGCTTTCATGTCAACAGGACAGAGTACTATAAGCAGAAGCTTTTTCAGGTACATTGCAATCATGCTTCAAGGGCAGAACTTACTGCAGCCACTTGCAAAATGATGTCAGACTGCACTCTGGGGAGAGTAAGAGCTGGCAGAGTGGTGAAAACAGTGGCTCAAAAACTTGAGTATGTGACAGAATCATCTGGGCAATAGATGGTTGACTCACAGACTGCTGGGCTCTACCCTCAGATTTTCTGCCTCGGTAGGTCCAAGAAGAGGCCTTGGCATATGAATCTCTAATACATTCTCAGGCAGTGCTGACTAGTATTGATGGTCTGATGCTACTGGTCTGGGGCCCACACTTTGAGAACCACTGGGTTAAAAGAATCATACGTAGTTATTGAGAATTTATTCTACACCAAGAGCTGTCCTGAACTCTTTTCAAATATGACATCATTTAATCCCCACAACTAAATGAGGACCCTGAGGAACCGGGAGACTAAAAAGCATCTTTGAGTCATGACCGTTGTACCTCGTGGAATCAGGATTGGAGTCCGGAGCCTTGGCTCCAGAGCCTGTGCTTCCCACATGGGACACATGCTATGTCGTGTCCCAAGGTCCAGGCTATAGGAGATGGAGACACTTAGGTTCCAGCTCTGCTTTCGGCTGTGGGATCCTGGGCAAGTCACTTGGCCTCTCTGTGCCTCGACTTCCTCATCTACAGAAGGGGGTCCTAACAGCCACCACCTCATGGTGTTGTCACAGTGATTTCATGAGCGAATGAAGCAGAGGCAGATTACCTGAACAGGGGACAGTTCCTGGGCTTGCTGGCAGAGTCTCTCCTCTTCTCTGCCTAATGGCTCTGCCCCACCTCATGGCAGCCTGCACTGCCTTCCTGTCTCTCTTTGGGATGGTTCGAGGGTGCATTCTATGCAGCTCCCCAGTGGAAATCCAAGGGGACTGAGCTGGGTCGTTAAGTGCTCGCTGTTTTCCTCTCTTCCTCTGGTCCCTCTCTGTCTCTCCACACTTCTACTTCTGAGGATCATGATCACTTTCCAAATAAACCACTTACATCCATGTCCCTGTTTTAAGCTTTGCTTTGAAGCTTTATTTTGGAAACTCACACCAAGAAAATGACATGTATAATCCTGGCTAACACGGTGAAACCCCGTCTCTACTAAAATATACAAAAAATTAGCCGGGCGAGATGGCGGGCGCCTGTAGTCCCAGCTACTCGGGAGGCTGAGGCGAGAGAATGGCGTAAACCCGGGAGGCGGAGCTTGCAGTGAGCTGAGATCCGGCCACTGCACTCCAGCCTGGGCGACAGAGCGAGACTCCGTCTCAAAAAAAAAAAAAAAAAAAAAAAAAAAGAAAGAAAATGACATGTATAAACTATTTAGCCCACTGCCTGGCAGGCTGTATAGAAGAATAAAAATAAGAATACTAGCAGCAGGCCTCGTGCAGTGGCTCACACCTGTAATCCCAGCACTTTGGGAGGCCGAGGTGGGAGGATCACTTGAGCTCAGGAGTTCAAGACCAGCCTGAGCAACATAGCCCGAAATACAAAAATTAGCCGGGCCTGGTGGCACACACCTGTAGTCCCAGCTACTTGGGAGTCTGAAGTGGGAGGACCTCTTGAGCTAGGGAGATCAAAACTCTCCAGCCTGAGAGACATAGTAAGACCCTGTCTCAGAAAAAAGAAAAGAAAGAAGGAAAGAAAGAAAAAAAGAAAAAAAGAAATAAAGAAAGAAAGAAAGAGAAAGAAGGAAAGAAAAGAATAGTAGCAGCTTTTCTTAAACACCAGGTACTTTACATCATTAAGTTATTTCATATGCATCCAATAAATGTAGCTGCTATTATTTTATCATCATCCTTATTACTTACCTATAATAGATGCAGTGAAAAAAGTAATTTTTCCCTCAAGTCATTTTTCCACCCTTTGTTATATTTTAGTGTCACCCTTCTTCATTCCCTTCATAGCACGAATGGATCTGAGTCTATCACCTCCTTTGATTTGTTGGCATATTCATGGCTTCTCGCCCCGGCTCAGGGACATGTTAGATTTTCCTGGACCCTGTGCACTTTTGCCTTCACGGGGCTCCTTCCACCATAACTATAGCAACATTAAAAATTATTTTTGATAACACTTTAAACATTTAAACTTTTTTTCTATTTAGGCAAAATGTAATCGGTTTTCATGAAGTTTCATTTTTCTGACATGAGAAAAAATAAAACATTCCAATAATCCTAAAATTTTATTTTTTCTTTCTGATTGTAAAAAATTTAAAACACTACAGTGAGCCCCTAAAAGTAGTGGGTAATTTGGAATGTAAGCCCTGTGAGGGCAGGAATCCCATCTGCTTACTCTCTCTCCTTGGAATCCCTTCCTATTCTTTCTCCTTGAAATCCCATCTTCCTACTCTCTCTCCTTGGAATTCCACCTTCCTACTCTCTCTCCTTGGAATCCCATCCTGAGATCCCAGCTGGACAGGACTGCTGCAAAGCATCATGGTAGGAGCACTAGGCAAATATGCCTCAAGGCCACGCCCCCACCTGATGCTTCATGGAGGACAAAGCTCTGGAGTAATTGTTGCCTTGATCCTGTCCCTCAGCCCTGACCTGGGGGATGGAGAGCAAGGGTCCCTGGCACATGTGGTGCTCGGGGGGCTGCCCTGGCAGGGACAGAGCTGCCAGACTGACCCTCGCCCTCCTTCCTGGCAGACTCCCTGGCAGACCTGTTGATTGGGGCTTTCATTTCACTGACCCTGGGGTCATCTGTTTTCAGAAGGTGAAATATGGCCACCTGGTCGAGGACAGAAGCCACGGAGATAAGCGCCAGGGAGGAGCCTCCCATCCAACAAGCCGTGACTAATGATGATTGGGGTGTGTTTGATGGGGCAGAATTTATTTGGCTCCTGGTTCACCAGGGATTAACTCTTTGTGGACTCTTGAGCTACTGGCTCTGAGGAGCCCAGTTTTCACGCACATTGGGTTTTGGATTCTGTTCATCCAAACACAAATTTTAGGGGTGTATGGTGGGCATTCAATAGATATTTGTGACACTTAAGAGGGGAAGAAGGAAGGAAGGGAGAAAAAGAGAACAGAAAAGAAGGAAGGAAGGGAGAAAGGAGGAGAGGGAAGGAAGAAAGAGATAAACATATATTTCATGTCCTTGAACCTTCAGCATAATAAAATTAGCATTTATCATGTGTTTACCATGTGTCATGCACTGACAATAAACAACTTACATGCATCATCTCATCTAACCTTCAAATCTATGAGGTACATAGTATCATACAAACCTATTCAACAGACTAGGAAACTGAGACTCATATTATTTTGTATGCCTTTTAATGGATGAGGAAATAGAGCTCAGAGAAATTAAGTTACTCACTAGGAAGTGGCAGGGCTGGAAGTTGGACGAATATCTTCTTGGCTTCTGATCTTGAACTCTTAGCTGCTGTGCCAAACTGTCTTCTGATGTAAACACTGAGGTACCTACACATATTTTTTAATGGTTTTAAAAAATGTTTTTCTCTATGTAACAAACAGCCTCAAAATTCCAGAAGCGTACAATAAACATGTATTTTCATTCTCCAGGGGTTGGTGGTTTGGCTGGGGTTTGGCTGATGTAGGCTGGGCTTGGCTCCAGGCTTCTTTTTGGGCTTCAGGTCTTTCTGTTCTATGTAAGTGCATTCTAGGGGTGCAAGCTTCAGGAGCAGCAGTGACTTGGGGTGCACATGACTTCTTACAGTGAAGCCAAAGAAAACAAGCCCAACCAAATGGACCCATCAGAAACCTTTGCTCTACCCACAGCCTCTAGCATCCTGTGAATCAAAGCAAGTCACATGGTCGAAGTCAAGGTGGGGACACTCACCCAATAGTCATGAAACCAGGGGAAGGATAGGGAAGTATAGTTCTATAACATCAACAGAGTGAAGAATGAGGAACAATAACCAACCCACATGCACATGAAGTAGAAAAATGTAAGGAATATTATTTGACATGGAGGTACAAAAATTCAGAACACATAGTATTATCTCTGGCTGCCTAACTTCTCAGTCTCTGTATTTATGCAGAAATCTCCACAACTCACACTGAGCAGAAACACATACACACCAGCAAATAACTGTACATCCCTCTGAATGGTTGGTCACTTTAAAGTCATCTACATCAGTCATTCTCAACCAACACCCTTTTGCCCCCTAGGGGATATTTGATCATGCATGGAGATGATCTTAGTTATCACAACTTGGAGGTGGTGGCATGCTATTGGTATCTGGTGGGTAGAGGTTAGGGATGCCATTAAGCGCCCTAGAATGTGTAGGGCAGCCCCCCACAACAAAAAACTATACAATCCCAGTGTCAATAGAGCCAAGGTTTAGGAACCCTCACCTTGAGCAGTGTAACCCAATCTGGTGGCTAAGGAACTTTTAAAAAAATACAGATTCTTGGCATTCCAATGCAGAGGTTTTTGTTCTGAGGGATTGAGATTTAGCCTTGGAATCTGTATTTCCAACTAGGAATTTAAGAGACTTTGATTTACTAATCAGAACTTGGAAACTGTTGCTTTTGGTCCTTGTTATGCCCAGACGGGAACCCCAAATCTAAGATTATTTTAGGATTTAAACAGAACAATCCTCCCTTAAGGCCCTCCTAACACCGCCCTCTCCAGAAATCTGGCAAATTTGCTTCCCAGCCTCAGGGTTCACAAGGTTTGCCTACAAGTTGAATCTCTAAATAGTCCAGGCAATCTACAATTTCTCTTCCTCCTCTTCCTTTCACTTTTAAAACGAGGAGGAATTCGAGGAAAATGTAATCCATATGTTTCAGAATCATTTACACTTAAATCATGAAAGTACTGCTGTGGTTTTTAAGAGCTATTTGATGTTCAAAACACCTTATGAGGATCTTAAAAATAAGTGTTTTAAAGTCTCCTTTTACTTTCAGTTGGATTTTGCTCTGGGTAAGTGAATTCAAACACAGTGAAGCTGGGGGTGGGGGCGTTGTGCTGGAAAACCCAAGCCATGAATCTGAAGGAAATTCTACACTTGCCAAATCAGTTCTTCGGCTCTCACCTAAGGTATCCCTTGAGATGCATCCATTTCATGCAATAAAATCGATCTTATTTTCTCAATGATTATGAATTCAAGCAGTCACTCAGTTGAGTCTTTAGACATCTCCCTTCTCATTTGGCTTTTCATTGTTCCTCAGGTTTCATATTTAAACCATTTTGACTCACTCTAAGTGGAGATCCAATTCCTTCTTCCAATAGGTTTGTTATTTCTAAATAGCAACTCAGCTCTGTTGCCAACATCACATTTTACTCTTCTTTCTGTACCCCAGGGAGTCCCAGGTGGGAGTCTAAATTCTAGAATTGGCCATATATTTGCTTGCAGCATAGGTGGGCCTGCCTGTTTGGAAAAGTGATTTGGCAAAATACATCATCTAAGATGTGCTAATCCACAATGGTTCTACTTCTGAGAATCTAGCAAAAGGAAATAATTCTAAGTGTGGAGTATACAGGTTTTCACACCGATATATTCAGCACCATTTATAATAGAGAAAAACTGGAAACAACATAGAGAATAATAATAGCAAAATGGTGTATGAAGTAATGGTTTACCTTTCAGTGTCAACATTAACACTGGTGGGTACTAAGGCTGCTTAACATAGGAACGGGGAAGAGAATGATGTGTTTTGTAATGTGAAAGCAAATAGATTATGCATGCATATCAGGAAAAGGAGATACTTCAGGAAATTCTTACGAAGATATTAGAATTTCCCTGGTGATCAATAATGTAGAATATTTTTTCATATACTTGTTAGCCATTTGTATGTTTTCTTTTGAGAAATGTCTATTAGGGTCTTTTGTGCATTTTTACATTGGGTTTTTGTTGTTGTTGTAGTTGAGTTGCTTAAGTTCTTTATATATTCTGGGTATAATTAACCAGATAAGGGGAAGAGGAAAAGGCATTTCAGTCAGGTGAGACAACGTAAGCAAAAGCAGAGAGGTGAGTGGAAAACTGCTATGCATTCGGTGCTGCTAGAGCGCAGAGTTCCAGGGAGGGAGGAGGAAACACTGAGGTTGGAGCAGAGAGCACAGGATGGAGATCTTCAATAGCCTGGGGTTTAGCCTGGAGGCAATGAGGAGCCTTGGAAGGTGTTATGGAAGGGGCAGTCATATATTTACTTTCACATGATAACTATGTCCATGGCATGGAAGATAGTTTGAAAAGCAAGAAAGGCAGCTGAGAGACTTCATTGGAACCTACTTAAGTGGTACCCAGATGAGATGCTGAAAGCTTTGATTGTTCAGGTCCAAATTCATTCATTCAGCAAGTATTCATCGTGTTATCAATGGAGGTGCAATTTACATGAGGCATGTCTAGAAGGAGCCGAGAAAGAACCTGATGATTAATAGGATATCGGGGAGCACAGAGGAGACAATCAACAATGGATGACCCCAGGTGTATAGTTTAAACAGCTGGGTAGATGCTCTTGTTATTTACTGAGCTAGAGGTAAAAGGGTGAGACAAGGACTGGGAGAGAGACGGTGAGTCCAATTTGGGGCAAGGTGAGCCAAGATGGAGACGCCCAGCTGGCAGGTGGCTGTGTGACCCTGGGACAGGTGTGGGCTAGAGATACTGGTGTGAGAGCTGACAGCACACTGGTGGTATTTGAAGCCATGAGTGAACAGGATCCACCAGGGAGGGTCTGTTGAGTGAGGAGAATAGAGCCAGAGACCACACCCTAGGGACAGTTTTAACCTTCGATTCACTGTAAAAAGTCAGCAAATGCATTTAAACGGGGAAGGTTGCTTTTGAAGGAGAAATTGCCACTAGTCTACTAGCTAGTGTGTTCAGGGAAGTATAGGCAGACTATGCCATGGGGAGAATAGAAAAGCAAAGATGAGAAAGGGGAGGATTTAGGTTAAGATGTGATTTAAAGGGGATATGTAGTCATGGATATCTACATGGAGGACAGATAGCGCAGTACAGAGCATTGTGGCAGAAAAGGAGACCCGGAGAGGTGAGAGAAGAGAGAGGGGGAAATAGGGTTTTGTGAATAAAGGGACAAGACAAAGAAAGGGAAAGGAGAGAGTCACAGAGAAAGTGAAAGACCCAGGACTTGGAGAGCTCCCTTCTATGAGCCTCTCTTGCTAGGGAAGGTGGTAAGTGGGCACACAGTCCAGCCTACCACTGATCTAGGGGCAGGGGTCCCTGGACCTGATAGGAGAGAGCTGGGTAAGCAGCAACCACAGGCTGACAAGGAGTCCCTTCATCCTCGCCCCTCCTCAGAACTCAACATGAGCCCCAGAAAGAATTTTCTCTACCTGCCTCCCTGTGCCAGCATGGAAATCTCAAGAAGGTCAGTTACCTCAAATCTCCAGAAGGGTTGACAAGAGGGATGCCGTCAACAGACTCTGGGTGGCGCCGTCCCCAGGTAGAAATGAAAGGGGCAGGACTGGCTTCTAAAGAAAGAAGAAATTTATGGACTCCTAGTCCCACCATGACAAAGACTTCTTCCATAGGTAGTGAGTGGCTTATGCCTGGAGGAATTTAAGCTAACAATGGATAAACACTGAGCAAGGGATACTGTGGGGTAGATTCCTGTATCAGATGAGTACCTGAGTACATGATCTACCCAATCTTTTCCTCTTGTAGCATTGTGCTTGGTGCATAGCTAGTCCTCAAAAAAATGTTAGCTATTATTATTACCAACCATAAGAAAGTGTCCAACCTAAAATCCCCAGTGTGGCCAGCAGATATTGTAAACAGTGAGTGGTGGGGATTTTCTAATACAAACAATGCATGAACACTCCTGCTCACTCCCTGTAGCAGTCCTGCAATGCCAAAGGCATTCTGGTTTTCTAAGAGAAGCCAGAAATCCGTATTGTAGGTGAACTTTTAAAACGTTGGCTCAAAAACGTGTTAACATTAGGCAGGTCAAATAAAACACACCGAGGGCCAGCTCTGCCCGTGCCCCATTTGTGACCCCTGGGCTAAGGTCTGTCCAGTCTATGCTTAAGAATCTAGGCTTGGGTTTCCATCCTGACTCTTCCACCTACAGGTTGTGTGACCTTGAACAAATTACTTAACCTCTCTGTGTCTCAATGTCCTTAGCCAAGTAAAACTTGTTCTGTGGGGTTGTTGTGTGGAATAAGTTAGATAATGCAGCCAAGCTCCTGAGTGATATCCCACTCATGGTAAGACTTAGTAGGTGATCATTGTTGCTACTGATGATTTTTCCTATGTTCAAGTCATGTTTTATGTTGCGGGCAGAGGGATTTTATGGCAAATGGTCCATCTGTACTCCATGGTGAGGTCTGGTCTTTTCCCAGTGTGTTGCCTTGGGATCTTGGCTGGCAGCCTCTTCTTACTGCAGGCGTGCCGAGTGATTGCTGGCTGCATATGTACCTGGTGACAACTTTAACCTGGCTGCCGGGATTTAGGGAAGGGAGACAGGGTCAACTTGAAGGAGGATGTTTAGGAAAAGCCGAGTGCTGAAACCTTAGTCCCAAGAAGGTGGAAACAAGCTCAGTTGCTGCCAGGGCTCTGCATTCACACAATTTTGCTTATTAGCACAATCCATGGGGTTGGGAAATAATGCCAAATATTTTTCTGGCTCTCAAGGAACTCGAATTTGAATGTGTTATAAGCCACCAGGGGACTGTGTTAAAATGTAGATGCTAATTCTATAGGTCTGGGGTGGGGCTGAGACCACATTTCTGATGAGATCCCAGGGGGCGCTGATGCTGCTGGCCCAGGGACCACACTTTGAGTTTCAAGACACTAACCACAGCCCAGCCTCTGGTCTAAGCCTCGGGTAGCTTCAAGAAAAGATGGGGGCCCTAGGAGGAAATGTCCTACAAACAAAATAGCCTCCAAAGACAAAGAGCATGTTCTAGGATGGGAACCAGAAGTAATATGACCCAAATCATATCATGACCTCATTTTTAAAATGAAACAAGCTGAGAAAGTTCAAATCAGTTGTCCAAGGTCACACAGCTGGAAAGGAGCTGAACTGAGATTTAAATCCCGTCTTTAAGGCTGGGAACAGTGGCTCGCTCCTGTAATACCAGCACTTTGGGAGGCTGAGGTGGGCAGATCACTTGAGGTCAGGAGTTCAAGACCAGCCTGGCCAACATGGTGAAACCCTGTCTCTACTAAAAATATTAGCCATGTGTGGTGGTGCACACCTGTAGTCCCAGCTACTTAGGAGGCTGAGGCAGGAGAATCATGTGAACCCAGGAGGCAGAGGTTGCAGTGAGCCGAGATCATGCCACTGCACTCCAGCCTGGGTGATAGAGTGAGACTGTCCCAAAAAAACCCAAAAACCAAAAAATAACAACAACAAAATCAAAACCCATCTTTAAGATTCTGGAACCTATGTTCTAACCAAAGGCCTGCTTGTTTCTACTTGGATTAAACAGTTTTGTCTTATATTCCCCCTCCCCCACCTCTTCTTTCCCCCTGCTCCTCCTTCTCTTCCTTCTTCTACTTCCCTCCTCCTTCTTCTCCTTCTCCTCCTTCTAAAAGTAGTGCACATACACGGCCTGTATTTTAGTAGTTTCTAACCTAGGATCAGTGGGACCCACAAACCACCTTAATTTAGATGGAAAATTTTGTACACATGTCTGTGTTTTTCGCAAGGAGCTGGTCCATGACTTTTTTCAGATCGTCAAAGAAATTCAAATACAAAAATTTACAACCTCTGCTATGGACCTCATCTCTCTCTCTCTCTCTCTCTCTCACACACACACACACACACACACACCCCTGAAAGAAGGCTGCCTTCACCCAGATGTGGCATGAAGATGCTGGGAGATGGGCTTTGGGGAGGAGGACCCTCTCCTTGGAGAGCGCCCTCAAATAGGAACTGCATCTGCTGGGATGAGGGTGAAGGAAGGGGAAGAGGTGTCTTTTAGATGCCGTCTTGGCCTGCAGTCTGCCTGGACACACAGACGGCAACATACACGCTGTGGAAAGAGCATCCTCCCTGCTCCCTCTCCTCCCACCCTGCGCTGGGGCAAGAAGCCTAATCCCAGTCTAAGTAAACCCCAAACATGAGGAGTCAGGGATGGAAAAGGTTTTGGAGCTCGCTCTGTTTTCACTTCTTGGCTTTGTAGTTGGGGAAACTGAGGCCTGGGGATAGAGGGGGCATCTTCAATGACTTCGGTCAGGGGTGGCAGAGCTAGGTCAGACCTGCACCTCCTAAGTGCTTACCCAGAGCTCTTTCCGCCCTCCTAAAGTCAGTCTTTCCCAGTCTCATCCCAGCCGCAGTTCTGTTAACCAGGAACGGAAGCAACCCTGCCATTCTGCGGACAAGCCCAGCTAGAACCCAGGAGATTTTAATGTCATGAGCTGCTTTTGATGTAGTCCTTTAAAAATCAAAAGGCCCCAAAGCTCTTTCTCCAGTGTCACCCACTGGACAGTTGGCGGGCTTTATCTGCCAGCACTTAAAAAAGAAAAGAAAAAACGGAAAGATATTGCCACTAAAGAAGAATCAGAGGCCCCCGGAATCTTAACAAGGCAGCTCTGTTTCTTATCATCTTCAAAAAGCCTTTATTAAGCCTCTCTGGGCTCATGTGGCCAAGTGAAGCACTTTACAGAATCAGATCAATCAGTGGTCCGTCAACAAATGTGTACCTTGAACCTACTGTGCGAAGCCGGCGATGTGGGGGGTATGAGGGCATGAGGCATGACCCTTGACCTCATGTTAGGGATGCCAAGGGTCTATCTGCCCAAAACACTGCCTTATCCAAGTTAGGGTGGGAGAGGTGGTGAGTATTGTTGGGGATAGAAGAGGAAAGAAGGAAGGAAGACGACAGAGAATCTGGGTACCAGGCAATTAGAGCTTCCAACACTCTGGGTATCCTGTGATTCAGGTTCTCAGGCCACTGTTTTCATTATCTTTGGCTCTTTGGGGCATGGAAGCCATCTTGGGCATGAGATGTTCTCAGTACCCAGCAGAAGCCTGGTATTCAGAAATGTCTCCAAAGCAGAATCACAGACCTTAACTTAGCAAAAGAGCATCATCACGAATGAGACATGGGAGACACTGAACATGCAAGGTTAGTGCAGGGTATGAGAGTCCATTTGAGCTAGAATCCTGGTACCTCCTTCCTGTGAGACCTTGCACAAGTGACTTCACCTCTCTAAGCCTCCCTTGCTATAAAATGAGTCCTATATAGAAGCTACATCGTGGGTACATTGTGAGTTTAAACAAGACGTGTGTAATGTGCTGAGTGCAGTGCCTAACACACAGTGTGTGCGAAACACATAGTTGCTATTTCTACTACTTTTATTAGTTTTGGCACTCTTACTATTGTTCTTGATAGCTTGCACTCTCTAATTTTATCATGTAAAGCAGAAAGTTTTGGATATTTTATTCATTCAGTCATCTTGACAAATTATTTTTTGAGCACCTACTGTGTACTAGGACTATCTGTGTGCTGGCCACACAGCCAAAAACAAGACAAGCTTTTTCTTCTTCAAGGACTCAGATCCAGGGACATATGTCTCATTTTCAAACCAGGTAAAACCACCCAGCATCTGCAGATGGAGTGTTTGGGGTACGCTTCCCATGGGTGTCACTGTCCTGCTTGGGTGGGCACATCTACTTTGGTTCTGCCAAGGTGAAGGGTCTGAGGTCAGAGGTAATGAGTGACTAGGACCCATTGTGGTCCTAGTCCCTCCCCCAGCTATAGGTGTCTCTTACCTTCTTAGTTTGTTCCTACAGAGGCGGCTCTGTGTGGTAAGGAGGTCCTGGGTAGGGAAGGGGTCAGGTCAGGGCACTGGGTTTATGTCCCTCACTGTCACCTTCTCACTGTCTTACCTTAGGCAGATTCCTGGCTGTCTTTCCACCTTAGGGTCCATATCTCTAAAACAAGGACACGTGCTGATGAATGACTCTTACCCTTTCTGACAGCAAAGCTCACTGATGATCACAGCCTTTTCCAGGTATGGACACAATGATGCCATGTTTGGAGAATTGTTTTTTGACTTCCAAAACAATTGTAACTAAACTCAGTGATGATGGGACTTAAGCTGAGGAAATACATCTTCTCTTTTCATTGGATCCTGGCTTAAAGAAAACATAGATTTGAAAAGTGTTGCAGAAAACAGTTTGGAAAAAAAATCTAGTTTTTTAAAATGGAGGATAAAGGACTTTTGAAGTCAGTCAGACCTGAGGTGCAAAACTTATCTTTGCTACATTTCTGGCTGTGTGACTTTTGGCAGGTTACTTAACTGCTCTGTGTCTCAGTTTACTCATCTGCAAAACAAGGATTAAAATAAAATTTTCCTGGAATTACTGTAATGTTTAGAGATAATATTTGCAAGTGGTCTAGTGTAGTACCTAGTACACGCAAACAGCACATGAAAGCAATTATTATTACTCAGTAAGTGGAAGCAATGCCTCATTTAGTCTGTGTTAACTGTTGGAGGGGCCATGTAAACATTTGGAATAGGTTCTGCTATTCCAAATAGAAATCTCCAAATAAGTGACCTAAACAAAATACATGCATATTTCTTTCTCTTATAAATAAGCCCAGAGGTGATCAACACAGAGCTGCCGTGAATGCTCTACTCCTGACATCCTAAAGAACCTAGATTCCTCTCAGCTCAATGTTCTGTCATCTCTAGAGTGTGGACTGATCCTCATGGCCCAAGATGATTGCTGAAGCTCTAGCCATCACACTTCAAGTACCTGGATAGAGAAGGAAGACAAAAAGAGCTACTTTCTCCCTTAATAGGGTTGCCAGATTTAGCAAGTACAATTACAGATTACCCAATTACATTTAAATTTTTGATAAATAACAAATAATTCTAGCATAGGCATTTAGGACATACATATTTTTTAAGTCTGTTTTTTAATTTGAACTTCATATGTAATTTGGTGTCCTGTATTTTATCTGGCAGCCCTACCCCTTAAGAATATTTCTCCAAGTATCTCATATTTCTACTTACATTTACTGTCGAAAACCCAGTCACATGACCAATGTCTCTGCACATGAGACTGAAAAATGTTGTATTTACTCTGAATGGCCCTATGCCTTGCTAAAAATTAGTCTTTATTACAAAAGAAGAACAAGAAAACAGACACTGGGGACAGGAAATATATAATCTCTCCTATGTTCTATTTGTAAACAAGGGGTGATAACATTAATGTGCTTGAGTATATTACACACTGTCAGAGAAAAATAATCAATTCCATTAGAATATATAACTTATCTCTATGCAGTGATTTAGATTTTCAAAGCATACTCACGATGACCACATAGACAGAGTTTGTGGACCTGATTTTTCATCTGAGGAAACTGAGGCTCAGAGAAGTCATTTGACTTGCTCAAGGTGACATAGAAAGAAAATTTTATGACAATCCAGGTCCCTCATTGGCACAACCTTCAGTGAGTATTTACTATGTACCTGTTATAGAACCAGACTGCAAACCTATTCAGAACATAAGATAGAGACTATCTTGTGTATTATTTTATCTGCAGCATCTTTTACAGCCCCTGGCACATTGTTGGTACCAGTTTTAGATTCCTATTGCTGTGTAGCAAATTACCACAAACTTATAATCTTAAAACTACATACATTTATTATTGCATGGTTTCCTTGGCTCAGAAGTCTGAACACAGTTTAGCTGGGTCTCCTACTCAGGCTCTCAAAAGACTGCAGTTAATGTGGCAGCTGGGCTGTGTTCTCATCTGAAGACTTGACCGGGAAAGAATCTGCTTCCAAGCTCATTTAGGCGATTGGAAGAATTCATTTCTTTGTGCTGTATATAACTCATAGAGGCTCATTTCTTCAGGGTCAGCAAGAGAGAGAGCTTCTGACCTCAGGGAAGGCCATGTTTTTAAAGCTTTTGCCTGGTTAAGTCTGATGCACCCAGGATAACCTCCCTTTTCTTGTAACATAAAAGTCAACAAATTTAGCGGCTTAATCTGCAAAATGCCTTCATCTTTGCCATATTCTAATGGTTAGAAGGAAGTCGTAGGTTATACCTATACCCACAGGAGGGAATTATGCAGGGCATGAATGTCAGGGCTTGGGAATCATGAGGGCTACTCAGGTCTATCTGCTACAGTGCCAACATATATTTCAATAAATAACTAAATGGATGAATAATCGACTATATCAAGCTTGTCCAACCTGCAGGCCACATGTGGCCCAGGATAGCTTTGAATGTGGCCCAACACAAATTTGTAAATCAAAACATTATGAGATTGTGTGTGTGTGTGTGTTTTTTTTTTCTTTTAAATTTCATCAGCTATTGTTAGTGTATTTAACATCTGGCCCAAGACAATTTTTCTTCTTATGTGGCCCAGGGAAGCCAAAAGATTGGACACCCCTGGATTATATGAATACATGAATATTTAAGTGACTTAATGCTAAAGACACAAATATGAACTAGATGATCATCGGCTCTAAATACTGTGTTCTTTCTCTACATCACACCAGTATCCCCATCCCTGAAGGCGCCTTCTGGCTTTGAGAGTTCCAGTTCCATGATCTAATGTCTAGGGCCTCAGGCCTAAGCCTCTAGGTACCTACAGGCAGGAAACAAAGAACCCCAAACAAAGAAGCCACAAAGAGGCAGGAAGCCCATACATCATGCAGCAGCCTCGGTGTTAGAAGCCCTGTTGAAGTGCCGACAGCGTTTTTATGTTTGGAGAATCGTAGTAATGGGGAACACATTTTTATTAAATATATGCAGCATCAGGGTGTCTGCTAGTAGCTATTTTCTTAAACTCACACAGTAGGTATTGATTACCGACCCAAAGCCATGTCTCCTAGGAACTGTAAGTTATGTCCTTCCTGGCTTTCTGAAAACCATCTTAAGCTGTTGTGTGGTTGTCAGTTCTTCCAATGAGAAGCTAAAAGATTTTTTAATGTATTTTTGGTGGGGGTGGGGTGGATGGAATGTTGACCCAAAGTGAGGCATGTGTAGTCAAGCCTGCTGATCCACACAGATCTATTATATTAATTTAATTTAACTTTTTCAAGACAAGAGTTCCACTCTGTTGCCCAGGCTGGAGTGCAGTGGTGCCATCTAGGCTCATTGCAACCTCCAACTGTAAAATGGGAATAAATAAATTCACAGGATTCTTACAAGAATTGAATAGCGGAGCACCTAAAGGTATGAGGATTATGCCTGGAAAATGGCACATGAAGCCTCTTCTTCTTTCTTTTCTTTCTTCCTTCCTACTCTTTTTCTTTATTCTTTACTTCCTTCTTTTTTCTTCCTTCCTTTTTCCTCCCTTTCTTCCTTTTTTCTCGATTTCTTCCTTTTTTCCTTCCTTCCTTCCATCTAACCTCTTCCATCCATACATACAACCATCTACTCATCTATCCAACTATCCATGCACCTATTGTCCGCCCATCCATCCATCCATCCATCCACACACCCATCCACCTATCCACTCTCTTCTCTTCTTCTAACCTCTGTTCCTGTGTCTATGGTCCTGATCTCTTAATTTCCTATTTGGGGCTCCAAGTTTGCCCTATGAGCTAGAGGACATTTCTGGTCTAGGTTCCCATGACCCTCCAGGATATAGCTGTGACTGTTCTGCCTGTCCTTTATCTGACCACCCTTAATCACTGCACAGTCCCAGACTACTGGACCCATGCTTTCATTCCAGGTTCTTTTTTTTTTTTTTTTCCTGGGCCTTCCAATGCCCTCACCCTCTTCTAAATCCTGCTGGATTTCCTGCAAGCCTCTGGCCATTCCTTCTCCAACTTCTGTGGGTTGTTTTCCACTGGTCATTCATTGGCCATGGGAGTTTCTCAGGCTCCTTCCTTGCTCTGTCTCTCCTCATTGTGCATATTGGGTCTGGGTGATTCCCATCATTCTCCTTATCACTGTGCTGGAGATTTCCCATTTACTCCTCCAGATCCACTCCCCATCCTGCTCCCCCTTCTCTGTGCCCAAAAAGTTGGGCCACATGGACACATCAATGGACTCCCTGCCCTCTGGTTTCTGGTTGGGAGGCACCAGCAAGGGACCGGAGAATGGGAGGATAGGAAGGTCTGGATGTTTATTCCCTGCTCCCTCCCTGCTAGGCCCCTCTTCCAAAGGCAGGCAGCCCCTCTTCCTGAGAGCAGCTACAGCTCTTGCCAGACCCTGGTAACCACCCCTTCCCCTTCCCCCTTCAGAACTCAGGATGGTGTGATGGTCATTTTCTTATGTCAACTTGGCCAGGCTATAGTCCCTGTTATTTAATCACACACTAAGCTCTGTGTTGCTGTGAGGGTATCTTGTGCATGTGGTTAACATCTATAATCAGCTGACTTGAAGTAAAGGAGATTTTCTTTGATCATATGTGTGGGCTTCATCTAATCAGTTGAAAGGCCTTAAGAGAAAAAACTGAGGTTTCCCTGTGAAAGAAGAAATTCTGTCTCAAGACTGCAGCATCAGCTCCTGCACAAGAGTTTCCAGCACATCCACCTGCCCTACAGATTTCAGACTTGCCAGCCCCACAATATCATAAAGCAATTTCTTGAAGTAACTCTCTTGATAGATGGGTGAATAGATGGATAAATGGATAGATAAAGGATAGATGGGTAGATAGATGGATAGAGTGATAGAAGGATAGATGGATAGAAAGAAAGAAAGATAGATAGATCAAAGGATAGATGAATGGATAAAAGGCAGAGAGGTAGAAGATAGACAAATGATGGGTGGATAAGATTGGTAGATAAATGGATATATAGATGAATAGATTGATGGATGGATAGTTTGGATACATAGAAAGATAGACGGATGTATAGGTAGATAGAAGGAAAGATGGGTAGATAAATGGATAGATGATAAATAGAAGCATAGATAGATAGAAGGGAAGATGAATTGATAGAAGCATAGATGAATGGATAAATGGATGGATGGATGGATGGATGGATATGTAGAAGGATGAATACACAGAAGGATGGATGGATGAATACGGAGATAGAAGGATAGATGGGTAGATGGGTGGATAGATGATAGACAGAAGGATAGATGGATGAATAGAAAGATGGAAAGATAGATGGATAGTCTACACTGATTCTGTATCACTGGAGAACGCTGACTAATACAGGTGGCATAGGCACCCCACTGTTGCTAGCCCCAAGCTTCTTCACCCCTTTGTGGGTCTCCTTCCTCTGTTCATATTCTTATAGGACATCTTTTCATTTAACTCTTCTCAGTGGCCCTGTTTGAATAAACATATGCTTCCTTCCTAGGCCCTGGGTGATACTCCATCAATTTGTAGACAAGGCCCAAGTCTGTACCTCCAGCTCAGACCCTGCAATATCAGCCTTGAACCTGGTTGAGATCTATAATGGTTAATTGTATTTGTTAGCTTGAGTGGGCACCCTGGCTAATACAATATTTCCACTTGAACATTCTACCAATATCTAAAACTTCAAAACATCCCAAATGGAGCCTGTCATTCTCCTCCTCAGGCACAGCAAGGGCATCCCCTCTACCAGTCCCTCACCCCCTTATCCAATCAACCACCACTCCGTCCATGAGCCCTGCCTGCCATATAGTGAATGTAACTGTTCATCAGACACGTATTTCCTGAATGTCGACTGTGTGTGCAGCCCCATTCCAGTGTTGGGCATCTGTGCTGAACAACACAACCAAACCCCCAGACATTCTGGTCAGGGAAATAGGAAATAAATAAACATGTCAGGTAGTGACAAGGGCTATAAATAAATGAGTAAAACAGAGCCAGAGTTTAGAAAGGTGGGAGGTATGGAAGGACTGCTTTGGGAAGGAAGGGTGGTCAGGGAAACCTCTCTGAAGAGGTGACATTTGACTAGAGTCCTGAAGGGGGTAAGGGATGGAGGGAGCATGGTTACATGTAGGAGAAGATCGGTTCTGGGTGGTGGGAACAGAAGATGCAAAGGCCCTGAGGCAGGAGCGAGCTTTGTGTGCTGCAGGCCCGGGTGAGAAGGTTCATGTGGTGGAGGGAAGTAGGAGAGGGCTCAGAGAGCCCAGCCACCTTTCCTCTCCTCACTGCAGCTCCCGAGCTCAATCCCCTGTGTCTCTCTCCTGCATTGCTGCAGCAGTCTCCTAACTCTCCTCTTTTTCCACTGCTTCAATCCAGCCTCTGCAATCAGAGTGACTGGTTCGATCACAACACTGCTCACCTTTGAAATGTCCAGAGCCCTTGGAATCAAGTCCACAGTCTGCATAGAAACATACAAAGGCCACCTTGATCCAACCCCCTGTTGATTCTCCTGGCTTCAATCACTCCTTGGCACTCCCCACCCCCCACTCCTCCCCAGCCACCAGGAACATCTAATCCCCATGCTCACCACACTCTCACTTGCCTCTAGGTACTTGTGCCATTTCCTCTATTAGTATTCCATTGGCTACCCTATGCTTTATCCAGACATCAACTTTGATGTCATCTCCTCCAGGAAGCCTTCCATGACCCCAAGCCTGGGTCAGAGGTTCCCACTCTGAGTTTCCACAGCCCTTAGTATTGAGCCATCAGAGCCCACTTTAGTTGTATGGAATGTGTCATCTCTTTGAGCACAGTAACTGTGCCAATTATGTCTGAATTCCCAGGGCTGAACAAGTGCTTGACACCCAGGAGATGCTCAGAAAATACTGATAAAGGAGTAAGGAAAATGGAGCAACAGACTCTCAAGTATGCAGAAAAGATATAAGGCTCTGTCTTTGCCTGGACAATCTAACAACACACCTGGGGTGGGGGCGATGAGATTCACACACACACACACACACACACACACACACACACACACACAAAACACAGGATGCTTAAAGCTAAGCTGCAGGGGTCAAGAGACATTCAGAGCAAGGGTGGCTTGGGGAGGGATGGAATATTTGGGGTTTATTTCTAGGAAGAGAAATAGGAAAAGATAAGATGAGGAAGAGGGAGAACTTGAGTGGCACTTCCAAGAATAAATAGGATTTGTATAGGTGCAGAGTAGGACCAGTAGGGAAACACTATCATCAAAGACAGGAGTGAGGCTAAGCTGAGTCCCCATCCAAGTGATAGCTGTTGAAGAACCATGGAGAAATGCCAGCTGGGTAGCAAAGGGTACGGCGATGTAGTCTCTAAGAAGTCATGGGTAAGAGCAGAGCTTCTGGAGTCAGACCTGGGTTCAAATCTTCCCTCCACCACTGGAAACCATTTGACCTGAGCAAGTCACTTTCCCTTTTTGGGTCTTAGTTTCCACCTCTGTAAAATGAAGATCATGAAAATTCAGCTTCAGGACCCTTTACCCTCACAGGTTCCTTCAACACTCCAGAAGGGGCTCTAGAGATGCTTCCACAGGGTCACACGGTTTTAGAAAAAAAATGGTAACTTTGCCCATCAATGATAGACTGGGTAAAGGAAATGTGGTACATATTCAGGCAGGAGGAAATACGTACTCTCATCTTTGCCAGAGTCACCTAGGAGGCAGGGCAGGGAGGGCAAGGCAGTCCTGAGAATCTGGAAGGGCTGTCCTGGGGAGGCTGAGGCCTCAGGTGTGCAGGACCAGAGAACAACAAGCAAGCATCTGTGTCGCCAGCAGCAGGGGGACCTGGTCCGGGGGACACCATGGAATACTATGCAGCCATCAAAAGGAATGAGATTATGTTCTTTGCAGGGACATGGATGGAGTTGGAAGTCATTATCCTCAGCAAACTAACACAGGAACAGAAAACCAAACACCCCACGTTCTCACAAGTGGGAGCTGAACAATGAGAACACATGGACACAGGGAGGGGAAAAACACACACTGGGGCCTGTCAGGGGGTGGGGTCAGGGAGGAAAGAGCATTGGACAAAACAGCTAATGCATGCAGGGCTTCATACCTAGGTGACGGGTTGATGGGTGCAGCAAACCACCATGGCACATGGTTACCTATATAACGAAACTGCACATCCTGCACATGTACCCTGGAACTTAAAATAAAAATAAAAATTAATTTTAAAAATGGTAACTTCATTTTTTTTTCTTATTCCAATTGAATAAGCTTCGGGCCCCATAAAACTTGGATCTTTACCCGCCAACCCCCACCCTCACCTCCAGCCCTCTTCCAGAGGATTAAATGGAATCATGTGTATAAAGTCCTTAACACACAGTGCTTGGCATATAGTAGATACTCAATCAATGTTAGCCATCATTATAACCATCACCTCTATCAACATCTTTGTATTCATCAGGGTAATGGAAAGCAAACAAAAGAAACTGAATCTAACTAACTTGACAAGAAAAAGAATTACTGGGAGAGTTTCTAGCAGCACCCTGGATTGGCAGGAAGGCTGGTGAAGTAGGCCTAGGGGAGGGCAGGGATGAGAGCATCAGGGCAACAAGAGGGCCCCTCCCTCCCATCCCCGCAGGCAGAGTTCAACAACATCGCTCCCTTTTATGAGTTTACTTCCCCACCCCCCTCTGAAGAGGAGTGTTCCTGTCTTTGCAGATAAGGCAAATAGGTCTGCCTTAAATATTTCTATTACTTTAAAGTTCATAAATCCATTGGTTTAAAACTGTCAGCACGATGGGAAAATTCTGAGATGGAGCCACGCTTATCATTAGCCGAGGAATTTGCCTGAAGTGGGGGCAGGATGCTGAGTGAAGGATGGTGGTGGTGCCCAGAAATGGGCTACCTGCTTGCCCCACTCATGACTCTTGCCCTCTCAAGAAACATTTTAAAATCTGGCCCTAACCATCAGATGTCATATGAGGCAGGAGTCACTGCAAGCTTCACTTACAATATTCCAGGTCCTTGTCTGGCATGAGATGATGTCAGGGCAAGATGCTCACCCGCCCTCCAAACCAGAGTGGCCCCGCATCTGGGAAGTAGGAAGTATTTTGCACTCACCACTCATGCCCTGCAGTGTGATAGGAAAAGCCTCAGATGAGAAGTAAAGAGGCTCAGGTTCTATTAACAACTACCTCTCTTGGAGGAGAAAAGTGGTCTGATTTGTAGTATTTGCCAATTTCAGTGGTGTACATATTCCCAGCATGGCTGACGTCATGTGACACAGTTCAGAATAGCTGGTATGTAGCATCTCTTTATATAGGACTTCCACCACACAGATACAGCAGGTGTAAATGATCTCAAAAACGAGTGATACATTAGGAGTGATATATTTGGGCTATTTATTACCTTTGTCTTTAACATAATTCATTTAACTGTAAACTTTATATAATTTAATTTTTAATAATGTCTGTGTTTAACAACTGGTTCACAGAAGTCTTGAAAATTTAACAGTTGGCTTTTGCAAGCCGGTACAAACCAGCTCCAGCACAACCCTGGTTCCATGGCCTCACTTCAGGATGCAGGTTTGCACAACCAGCACTGCTAATTTCTGTCTATGTGACTTTGGGCAACTTATTTAGTTTAACATGAGAACTATCTCTGAGCTAACGCTCCCACAGAGCTTACTATAAGTCAGACGCTCTTCAAAGCTCTTTATTTGATCTTTGCAAGATCCTCAGGAGGTAGACACTGTTATTTTACAGTGTTGTTTTGTTTACAGATGCAGGGGCCCAAGACACAGGAAGACCACGTTACTTGTGCAAGATCCCACAGCTGGGAAGTGGCAGGGCTGGAATTTGAACCGAGGCCATCTGGATTTACTGGTTATGCTCCTAACCACTGCTCCACACTCCCTCTCTTATGCTAAGCCAACCTTCTGTCTCTGCCTATAAAATGTAGATGTTATTATGTATCTCCTGGGGCAGTCATGAGGATATAAAGATTAAGTGAGTTGATGTAAAGGACCATTGGCATGCCCCTTGGCACATGGAAACCCCACATAAATGGTAGCCACTTTAAGCATGCTTGGTACAGGGCTGTGGAAATTCCTTCTGCGCAGGAATCCCCGTGGGTGAGGGTGGCTGTCCCGTCTAAGCAAAGGGGAAAGGCTGGCCAACGTATTATCAGCTGGCTCTGAAGAGCACTGATGAATCATCAGCTGTCATTCTATTATTATCCAGACTTCAGGCACCCAACCTCTTATCTGTACTTGCTCTGCAAAAATATGTTCTCCCCTCACCGAGAAACTCTGGTGCACAGCGCTGGTGGATTCATAAAATAAGGCCAAAGTATGGAACTTCCAAAAGTTTCAAAATCCTGCCATCCGATGCATGGAATGGTATGCAACTGAAGGCTTATTCCTCTACTGAGTGACTGTCGCTTGCTGTATGGAAGATGGCGGTTTGGTTGCAGAAAGCCTAAAAGTGTCTCCCAACTGCCCCTTTGAACCTTGGACTGCAAATTCTATTTGCCCCTTTGATTTCTTTACCCTGTCTGTGTCTTGGGAGGCTGAGTCAAAATCAGGGCTCTATTGTCTTCTATCTTCCTGTTGGGTTTTGCCTATGGGAAACTAGGAGAATAGTATGGGAGGAAAAAGAGAGGTCAAGGTATTTATTCCCTGGCTCCCTCCATGCTGGCCCTACATGGGCTTAGCAGTGGCTGCTTGTCTCTATAAAAGGCTGCAGCTTCTTCCAGGGAGTACTCTCTTAAACTCATCCTCACCAGGTTCTGCACACTCTCTGTCACCCTGTCCCTTCAGGTCTCAAAGCGGTAATAATTTTCCTCCTTGCTAGCCTCGGGGTTTTCTGCCATCCCTGTCAATTCCCTAAACCCTGTCCCACAGCTTTGTAATGACCCCTTCATTCTACCCTCTTTCACCCATTTTGAGTATGCATCTATTTCCTGCCGGGGCATAAAAGCTTTCTCTGAGCCTCAGTTTACCCATCCATGAAATGAGTCCTTCTCCTTCCCAGTCCATCTTGCAGAGGTTGCCTCGAGGGCAAAGCAAAACCTGGATGGGAAAGCTCTCTGGGGAAAACAGAAGTTCAAAGTGCCACCCAGGAGCCAAGCATTCGTGTTATTAATAAAAGCCAGATAGGACTCTTCCATCTGCCTGTGCCTCCCTCCTCAGAATCCCCCTCCCCTCCACGCCCCCTGACCTCCTCTGCATGTCTCCGCCTTGACAGCCTCCTCCCCTGGCTGGTGTTCCCGCTAAAGCCATCTTCCCTTCCCCCGCTCATCCTGCACCTCCGTGTCTGTGGAGGGATGAAGTGCCCGGCTAATATAAGCGTGTTTACATTAAAATATAAGGACAATTACACCAGCCGATCTAATAGTCGGCTCTGTATATGTTACCAAGTACTTAGGGCTCTCTTTTGGAAAGCCATTATGCCCATGTGATTCCCCTCAAAGCCTTTCTTGAGGATTTTGTTTTGACAGGAGGGCATTAAGGGGTTGAAACTGATAGCATAAGCACACCACTTACACACTTTGATCAAATCGGTCCATAATTCTCCTGCAGAAAGTCTTGTATATATTAGGAAGGAAATTAATTTTATTGCTGCTGCGGCTTTGCTGGTTAATGGCCCAGCAAGTCGGCCCGCCCCAGAAGGCGAGCCGTGGGAGGTGGGCTCACCACTTTCCTCCCAAGCTCACGGTCCACGGCCACAGGCGAGGACGATCCAGAGGGCACAAGGCAGGAGAGCCCCAGATGCCGCAGGCTTCGGGGTGCAGGTAGCTGCAACCTGCTCCCTCGGACCTTGTCCCTCACCAGGGTTGTCACAGCTGAAATGCATATGGGGTGCTTACTGCATAATGTGGATTTGGTCCAAGCACACAGCACATGTCACAAGCTATCAGCATTGGAGGGGAATTCAAACACGTACCATAATTTGAAAGACTTTGAGGGTGAAATGGTATCGTCCATTTATATTTGTACTGTTAGGAAACAGAACTGGGAGAAGATAATCTAAACAGCAGAGGTGTTGATCTGCCCATCATTTCATTTAATGAGCACATACCCCAAAGTGGGTATGAGATGCCAGATGGGAACAGTATCTCCTGGGCTCTCTCTGGTCCCTGTGTGCTAAGATTGAGTCTAGAGATTAAGACGATAGTGTTTTGTACAGTATGCCCCCAAATGTCAGGCAGCCATTTCATCTGGCCCCTTCAAAGGAACGAATACCAAACTGTTGCTATACTCAAGGGACAATGGTGCTTAAAGGAGTATTTTGTGCATGTATGGTTTTTGTTTTTCTCAGTGATTTTAGAACTTAACTTCCTTACAAAAGGTAACTCCTTGTACTTCAAAAACAAATTCAAGTAAAAATTTAAACCACACAAACCTATGAAAACCATCATCAACGTCATTATCAGGTGAAAGGTGAAGAGTAGGGGAAGGAACAGATATGACAATACAGATGCTGGTAATTGCTGAAGCTGACAGAAGGTACAGGGAGAGGGATACCCTATACTATTCTGTTTACTTTGTTTATGTTTGAAATTTTTTACAATAAAAATTAAAGATCGTAAGGCTGGTCTTCTTTCTTTTTTTTTTTTTTTTTTGAGATGGAGTCTTGCTCTGTCACCCAGGCTGGAGTGTGGTGGCTGGATCTCGGCTCACGGCAAGCTCTGCCTCCTGGGTTTATGCCATTCTCCTGCCTCAGCCTCCCGAGTAGCTGGGACTACAGGCGCCTGCCACCTCACCTGGCTAGTTTTTTTGTATTTTTTAGGAGAGACGGGGTTTCACCGTGTTAGCCAGGATGGCCTCAATCTCCTGACCTCGTGATCCGCCCGCCTCGGCCTCCCAAAGTGCTGGGATTACAGGCTTGAGCCACCGCGCCCAGCCTAGGCTGGTCTTCTAATGACCTCATTTCGATTATCTTGAATTCTAGAATGCTTACTGGAGTGGGAAAGAGAAGGGTCGAATAGAGGTCTCACAAGAGGAATTGAGTCCAACCCCACAGGACAGGTTGTATGTGAGAATGTCATTCATCACACGTGTTTTGGGTTTTTTTGTGTATTTTTTTCTGATATAAAAAAGAGATGGAGGACTTTGGGGCATAGAGGGGCAAAGGCATGAATTTTGCAGTCAGGTGACCATGTTCTGATCTCAGTTCTGTCACCGTAGGACCTTAAGCAAGACACTCTTTGAGTGTCAGTTTCTTCATCTGCAAGATAGGGATAATACTTACTTGACAGGATTGCATGATAACAGCACAGGTAAAGTGCCTGACACAATCTAGCCCTCAGTAAATAGTGGCTGGGGTCCGCATGCGTAAATCTTTGCCTCTCAGCAGGAACTCTCTTTTTTCTAATGACATCACTCTGGTTTTCCTCTGGGAAACTGCCTTTCCCTCTACTTCCAGTCCACGTGGTTTAGGTGCTGTGACTCTACTCCAAGCTACAATGGCCATGTAACTCAGGATGGCCAATCACACCTCCTTCCTGCCTTAGGATGTGGTTTAAGTGCTGTGACTCCACCCCCAGCTATGATGGGCATGTGACTCAGGGTGGCCAATCACAGCACCTTCCTGCCTCAGGTTGGTTTAGGTGCTGTGACTCCACTCCCAGCTACTATGGGCATGTGATTCAGGATGGCCAATCACAGCTGCTTCCTGACTTAGGTTAGTTTAGGTGCTGTGACTCCACCCCCAGCTACTATCGACATGTGACTCAGGATGGCCAATCACAGCTCCCTCCTGGCTTAGGGTGGTTTAGGTGCCCCCAGGTACAATGGGCACGTGACTCAGAATGGGCAATCACAGCTCCTTCCTGCCTTAGGGAGTCACAGATGTCATGTGGCCACATTAGAACCAATGGGACAGATGCGTCATAGACTTTCACTGGCTTTTTTGATGGAGAAGCAGGCTGTCTTATTGGAGATGGAAATGTAAGCCTGGATTTGCCAGCAGCCACTACTTTGTGTAAAGCAGGTCTGAGGTAGACTAAATGTAGGCAGAAAGAAAATAACATCCACTCCTGAAAGAAAGTGAAAAAAAGACCCAGTCCCTGGATCAACCCATTACTAAATCTATTGCATTTAGCCAATCAACTGCCTTTGGGACTTAAGCTACTGTTAGGTTTTCCGTCACTTGTGATGGAAAATTCTACCTAATACAATTATTATTGCCATTATTATTACTATCACTTGTCAGTTACAGTAGCCTATTTTTGTTCCTATTATATGAAACTTCCTTCTGAGATGGTGCCCTTTGGGATCTGTTATTCTAAGATCATATTATCCACCCAGCTTTGTAGTTTGTATCATTTGTGGTATTTCTTGCCTTCAGTATCACTGCTACACCATAAACATGTCTTAGGACTCTGATCTAACATGACTAAGAAGGGAAGAGAAAGAGACATTATCCTGCCAGGCAAATTCCCAAAATGCCCAGCCTCTTGGCAGGACCCCTAGAATATGACCAATGGGGTGGCAAGCCCTGGTATCCCTAACATACTTTGGGGTAGGCATAGGGGCTATTTATGCTCCTAGAATTGAACAAGGCAACAACAGGGATAAGAGGTCTTAGACGAGTTTGTACTATAAAGGGCCGGAATCTTATCAGCTCACAGTTCACCTTCCAGTTATCTGCTGCCACATAACAAATGGTCCCAAAATTAATGGTGTAAAACAACAATTATTTTATTAAGCTCCCAGATTCCACGGGTCAGGAAGTCGGACAAGGCATGGTGGGTAATGAATTGTCTCTAGTCCATAGTATCTGGAGCTTCAGTTTGGAAGACACATGGTTAGCAGTGACTTGAACAGTGGGGTCTGGGAACATCTGGAAGCTTCTTTTTTTTTTTCCAGAGTCTTGTTCTGTCACACAGGCTGGAGTGCAATGGCACGATCTAGGCTCACTGCAACCTCCACCTCCTGGGTTCAAGCAATTCTCCTGCCTCAACCTCCCAAGTAGCTGGGATTACAGGCACCCACCACCATGCCCAGTTAATTTTTCTATTTTTAGTAGAGACAGGGTTTCACCATGTTGGTCAGGCCTGTCTTGAACTACTGACCTCAGGTAATCCACCTGCCTCTTAACCATCTCTTTGGTGCCTGGCCTGGGCAGCTGGAATGCTAGGTTCAGCTGAAACCTACATGTGGGCTCTTCTTGTAGCTTGGGCTTCTCACAGCATGGCAGCTGGGTTCCAGATATCCCAAGAGGGAACATCTAGAGAAGATGTGTTCCAAGAGAATGGGGAGGAAGCTGCAGAAGCTTTTCTGATTTGGCCTCAGAAATTATGCTACGTCACTTCGGCTGCATTTCATTGGTTATACGTGAGTTGCTGAGACCAGCCCAGATTCAAGGGAAAAGAATTAGACTCCACCTCTTGGTGCGGAAGTGACAAGGCAACACTGCGGAAGAGAATAACGAATGAGAAATATTATTTGCCGGCACCACTGGAAAATACTATTAACCATGGTGCCCAGGTACTGCCATCATACGTAGGGTAGAGACAATACCCAATGTTTACTGAGAATTTACGGAGCTTCAAGCACAGAGCTAACCAGTTTATAGGAATGATCACATTTCATTCTCATAACTCTATAAGGCAGCTATCATCTTTATACTCCTGTAACAATGTAGAATAGAAAATCAAGAGGGTAAGTGACTTGCCCAAGGTCCCCCGGCTAGCAAGTGAAGGAGCTGAGATTCAATCCCAGGCCTGCAGGAGCCTAGACACATTTAATAACGTGCTGTTTTGCCTACAACTTCCCTTTTCCTCTTCCACCCTGTCCCCTCTCTGCCTGTCCTTGAGAAATTCTTCTGTCTTTCAAGAAATATCCTGCTCTTTATTTTCACCTGATTTCACCTAGAACCATGGAAGTTAAAAGCACTGTCTCTACTCTCATAGGTAAAGCAGGGAATACAACCCCAATCTGACAGATGGGAAAACCAAGGGCCATAGAAGGAAAGTAACTTGCTAAGGTCACACTCAAGGTCATTGGCTCAAATTACTAATCGGTTTATGGGTTGCACATCGCCCTTGAACAGTACCTTGACGGGGCTTCCCTGTGATATATGAGGGGAGGGTCCCTGCTGCCCTTTATGCCTCGTCATGACCGGCTTTTCTCCTCTACCCCGGTCCCGTTCGAGGATTCCCTGTCTCCAGTCGGGCTGCTCCCATGGCTGTCAGACACATAAATGATGGGTTCCTTGGCCCCTGTTTCTTCCCGTCTCTCCCAATCTCCCTTTCCTTTACCCCAATCCAGCTTCGGCCTCCCGAGCTATCTCATCTCCTTCCCGGGGGGGATTGTGGCATGTCCAGAGAGTGTCCAGCCCTGAGAACTGTTTACACTAGAGATTAGCATTTATCTCTATCCTTTCAACCTCTCTCCCCAAGCTCAGTGCTGCTGTCTGCATTGAAGATGGAGGAGCAGCCCCCAGAGATGAGAGCCAGCCAGGCTGGGGTTACCTCCCTGGCATCTGCATCCCCTGAACCCTCTTTCCCACCATCTTTGGGATCAGTCTTCCTGTTCTTGTTCAATCTCTGAAAGTCTTGGGGCTTCTGGACAAATGCCAGTGACCCCCTAAAAATATGAGCCTGTACCTTCTTTTTGGAGAGGAGTTTTGCTTGTGGGTATTTGAGCCGTGTAAGCCCTTTTACCCAGAAACTATACTAGGACCCTTATTCTACAGAAATTCTCACATGTCTGTGCAAAGGTAAAAGTATGTTCATTTAAATAGTTTTTGTTGAAAGAATGAAAGATTAGGAAAAAAAATATATCTTCGTCAATAGCAAATAGCCTGAATAAACTCTGCTCCATCCATACTCTAGACTAGTAGGCAGTCATTAAAGAAATGAGGTCATCCTGCGTGTTCCAATCTGAGAAGATGTTCAGATTATATAGTGTTTTCTTTAGGGCCCCAGTAGGACACTGATGGCACATTTAAGCTGAGCCATTTAGAGAGTTAAACAAAAGGTCTGTTTGTAAAGGTGTGAGAAGGATTTAAAGAAACCAACAAGGGGCAGTGTAGCAACATGAGGGAGCTGTTACCACTGTAGGCCGGAGGGGGAAGAGGAGCTGGCTGGGGTGCCTCATTAGCCAAACCCAGCCAGAAACTAGAGAACAAGGGAGTGTAATGATGCAGTTCCCCAAGGTGCAGAACCGGGTAGAGAAAGGTAGAGGTAGATATACATGGGCAGAAAAAATTAATCCAGCACACAGAGCTAAATGAAGAAGAAAAAAGGAAACCATATGTGCAGGATATTTTCTTTTATGTAAAAACATAGAAATGAAAGCAAAACCAATCCCCTAAGCTGTGTATCTGAATGGATATACGGTGCAAAGGTACAAGCGTGTTCATTTTAATGTTCTTTGTTGAAAGAATGAAAAATTAGAAAAAAATATGTTTGTCAATAGAAAATAGCCTAAACTAACCCCCCAGACTATATACCCGTAGATACATCAATAGATATATCCATATGAATATGTATCTATATGGATATACCTATGGATATTTTATCTATCCATACAGATGTATCTATAGAAAATAGAAAATAGCCTGAACCAACCCTCCAAACTATATATCCATAGTTATCCATAGGCTAGATAGATATATATCTATATGATATATTTATGAATATCTATCTATCCATATAGATACATCTATGGATATATAGCTATCTATCCATATAGATATATCTATGGATATATAGTTTTGGGGGTGGTTCAGGCTATTTTCTATTGACAAGGGTATATTTTGTCCTAACTTTTTATTCTTTCAACAAAGAATATTGAAATGAATATGCTTGTACCTTTCACAGACATGTGAGAGTTTCTGTAGAATAAGGTTCCTAGTATAGTTTCTGGGTTAAAGGTCTTACACAGCTCAAATACCCACAAACTATTTTATGTATAGATTGGGGGTCTCTCTCATTATATATATAGATGTAGAAAAAAGGGCCTGAGGGATAAAGAACAAATTGTTAATGGTGGTTACTTTAGGGGAACAGAAGAAGATGTAGGAAAATATTCCTACTTCTATATTGTCTTTTTTCTATTATCTAAATTCATTATTAATAAGGTGTGTTCTCTCTTTTATCTCTTGTTTCCTTCCTCTCTTCTGCTCTTAATTTGTGCCTTAGCTCCCATGTCTTCTCTTCAGATGGGCACTCACTCCACACCACAGGTGGCTAAAAATATGGTGAGGGAGGGTCCTTCAAGGGACTTTGGGTGAGGCTTGAAGAAACGCCCACTAGATGGGAGGGAGGGATGAAACCCTGAACTTTTAGAAAGTCCAGTTCAATTCCATGCTCTACAGCCAACTGGGTAGCTTCCCTGGGGCAACTGGCTTCAGTCTTCTGGTCAAAGGCAGTAATAACAGCATATGTATCCGGATGTTTACAAAGACACTACTTGAAAATGCAGTTGGCATGGTGGCTGGCACCTGGATGGTGCTCTTCATGTGTCATGATGTTCACTTCTAATCTCCAGGAAATTAGCAGTTTCTAGAAGACATTCACATTCATCCTTTTGGCTTTAATGGAGGAAAAGATGTCCGAGGCAGGCTGCTGACAACACAGCACTCTCTCTTCTCTTTGTCTTTAAGTCCCCCATGTCCCAAGCTCTCCTGATCTCCTGCAGATTCAAAGGCCAGCAGGCAGAGTCTCACAGTACGGCAGGCCCTAACTGGCTCCCTAGCTCCCACCCATCTGATAGGACACAGCTGTCCATGGGGGGAGAAGGCACATTAGATAAGACAGTCAAACAAAGGCTACACTTTGTATATTTGATTTGTCTGACCTAATTCCCAGGCCCCACAGGAACAGGTTCAGGGCTGGGGATGGGGTGAAGAAGAGGGCATGGTTTCCATCTCTCTCCTGAGACTGTCCCGATCTTTCCTGGAACCTTGACTGTTTCACTAGGGAGGCCCATCCAAGAGCTCTGAATCTACAGGCCAATGGCCATGAGTTCAGATGCCGGTTGTGCCTCCATGTGACATTGCACAAGTTGAGTCACCTCTTTAAGACTCAATTTTCTCAGTAGGTAAAATGGGCCCAATAATGCCCATCTTAGAACATATGAGATTTTGTGAGTAAGATGTGTTTAGTAATAAGTCTGATGGGTTCTTTGTCATCCTGCATCTTTTTTTTTTTTTTTTTTTTTTTTTTTTTTTTTTTTTGCCTTCTAGGGAGGAAAGTTAGGATATTTAGCTCTCTGGGGCCTGAATCCCTTTCAGTAGCCTTATGAGCCCAACTAAGCCAGGCTGACAGATCACTGATTATGTCCTGCAACCCCTTCATTGGATTACTCAGGAAAGTCAAGTTTGGCCTCATGCAGGTGGGAGTAAAGGCCATTGTCCAGGTTCTCCCTGAAAATCATCTGCTTCTGCCCCAGACTGATAAAGCCATAAGCAATGAAATGTCATGGGCGTGAGAGGGATCAATCATGCAAGAAAAAGTAAGCACCATTCTCAGACCTGAAACTAGATGAAAGGAACTCAGAAAACACAAAAAATACATACATTATGTATTTTTAGAAAGGCATTTTGTGGGGTAAAACATACTTTTTTTCTTACAAACTTAAAATGGCTTTTAAATGAGTCCTACTTTGACATTTTAAAATTGCCAGAAGGCTCATAAACACACAAATAATATAGGTGATACCTGCTAGAACAGGTAGATTTATCACCTGTACCAAAAGAAGTTAATAAACAAAACACTGATCTTAGAAAAGACTAGGAACCTACGTACACTTGTACCCCCAAATCAGATTCCCAGGTGCTTAAAAGCTGTGCAAACATATGATTGTATTACAATGAGTTATATCTTTTTAAAAAGCTTATGTGTCATACTTATGAAATTTGTTTAGCCTCCATCTACCATAGAATGCCAAGTGCCTGAGGGCAGGTTCCTGGTTCATTTCCTTACCTCTAAATCACCAGCACCTTGGACAGTGCCTGATACACTGTAGTTACTCAATAAATATTTCTTGTATGAAGAATAAATCATCTGTTTATGCGTCCCTTTTCTTTAGCAATTATTTTGTCCTTCTGTATTTACACTACCCAAGAGATTAAAGAGGGAGTGATTCAGCTTTGAGCCTCCAGAAGTAGGGATCTGCCACACATCAGCTGTGTGACTGAAGGCAAGCAGCTTCACCTCTCTGAGCTTCAGGATTTGGTTAGAGTCTTATTTTGAAATACAGCATCCTTTCTCTAGAGTATAGCAAGTATAAATGAGCAACTTAAGGAGTAACAATAAAATGGACACCAATGCAACAGCATCTGAAATATTTCAGCCATCCCTCAGGGCCCCTCCTCCCTTGCATTCTTCTTGCTCCCCACCCACATTGAGAAGGAACCATTACCCTGAATTTTTTTGTAACAATCACTCTCTTACTTTTCTTTCTCATTTTACTACACATCTCTGTCTCCTAACAATATATGGCCTTTATTTTGCTTTTCTGCAGTTCATATATAGGGAAACGGGCTTACGCATCCTTCCGTGAGCTGCATTTTGTCTTCACGTTATGTCTTTAGGAGTCTTCCCCTCTTGAAGCATGCAGCTATAATACATTCATTTTTCACTGTTGATTGGTGTTCTAGTATGTGGATATGCCGTACTTTAATTGTCCATTCAGCTGTTGATAGACCTTTGGATGGATTCCCAGTCATTGCTTTACAAATGATGCTACTATGAGCATTGCCCTGTGTGTCTCCCAGAACACACACAAAGGAGTGTCTCTCAGGCACACACCTAGGCCTCGGGTTGCTGGCTCACAGGGTATGTGCACCATCAGCCTCAGCAGGCAAGACCATCCTGTTCCCCAAGTGGATTGTATCCATTTACAACCCACCAGCACTTGTTGAGCCCCTTGTTGTTTCACATTCTCATCAATGCTTGCAATTAGAGCTAGAGTTTCTTTATCCATAAATTAGGTGTATTATCTCCTGCCTCAATCCTTCTAGTGACAGTTTCATGAGAAAACACATGTCAAGGCTGTGGTCCACAGTAAGGCTGTGTTGAGCCCAAGATATTTCTTCAGGGGCTGCAGGGGTAGACTTTCCTGTCCAAACAATGTTGGCCTAAGCTGCATAAATGTTAGGTACCCGCCACTAGAGGAAATTAGGAACAATGCACACAGCAGAGATGCAAATATTAATTTAATTATTGAGGGAGGAGGACTGAATGAAGAAAGAGGCCTCATTGGGGGAATTAGTGATTAATAAATATTGATCACCTTTTTTGGGCCTTAAATTGTTCTAAGATTGATAAACGTTGTCTTATTGATCCTCTGGACAGCCTATGAGGTAGATATCACCATAATATCCATGTGGTCAACAAAGAAATCAAGGCAGAGATAAATTATAAAACTCATCCAAAACCACGAAATAAATTGGCTCAAGAAACGTTGATCTAAAATACCTTATACCACCTCTCTTCTGAAGGGGAAACTGGACTCTTAAACCAAGATAAACATTGAAATTTATGAATATCAAATTAAATGTTGGCTATCACTGAGAAAGGAATGATGTGGCCCATCTAGATCCATTGCTTACGTAGGGGCCAAGGGAAAGCTTCTCCTTGGCTCTCTGAAGGGTCACTGAAAAATCAACTGACAAAAGGAAGATTAATTAGAGAAAAGGCATACAAATTTATTAGCATGAGCACAGGGGAGAACTGCAGAGTAATTACCCACAATGCCCCAGTAGGATATAGTAGCTTAAATGCTATCTTAAGGTTATAGAAAGAATGGGGACTTGGATTATGGCAAAAAAAATTATGGGAGGGGAAGAAGAGGAGGCCTGGCTGTCATAGGTGGTCTTGCTGTTTAGATAAAACTTCACAGTTAGCAGGTCTCAGAAAGAATAGATGGCAGCTGTTCCTTTCAGACCTTTAAAAGGTATCAAACTCTGATATGGTTTGGCTGTGTCCCCACCCAAATCTTATCCTGAATTATAGTTCCTGTAATCTCCATGTGTTGTGAGAGAGACCTGGTGGGAGGTAATTTAATCATGGGGGCAGTTACCCTCATGCTGTTTTTGTGATAGTGAGTGAGTTCTTATGAGATCTGATATTTTTATAAGGGATTTTTTCCCCTTTTGCTTGGCACTTCTCCTTCCCACTGCCGTGTGAAGAAGGATGTGTTTTCTTCCCCTTCTGCCATGATTGTAAGTTTCCTGAGGCCTCCCTAGCCATGCAGAACTGTAAGTCAATTAAACTTCTTTCCTTTATAAATTACCTGGTCTTGTGTATATCTTTATTAGCAGTGTGAGAACGGACTAATACAGACTCTCAGTTCATCTTTCCTAGATTTAGAGAAGGGAAGACCTCGGAGAAGACCTGGCTACATTAATGCAGATTTTCTGTACAAGTGCAAATGTCCCCTCCAGAAGACAGGTTTGTAGGCCTTCTTCTGTTTGCAGGCCTTCTGACCAGCTATCTTAAAATATGCTTTTTACGGCCGGGCGCGGTGGCTCAAGCCTGTAATCCCAGCACTTTGGGAGGCCGAGACGGGTGGATCACGAGGTCAGGAGATCGAGACCATCCTGGTCTACACGGTGAAACCCCGTCTCTACTAAAAAATACAAAAAACTAGCCGGGCGAGATGGCGGGCGCCTGTAGTCCCAGCTACTCGGGAGGCTGAAGCAGGAGAATGGCGGGAACCCGGGAGGCGGAGCTCGCAGTGAGCCAAGATCGCGCCACTGCACTCCAGCCTGGGCTACAGAGCGAGACTCCGTCTCAAACAAAACAAACAAACAAAAAAAATATGCTTTTTACAAAAGAGTATACTTTGGGGTGAAATATTTTCTTTCAGTTACATAATTCCTTTGTGATATGTGTGAAGGTGGCTACAATGGCTTTGCCTTGGGTACAGAAGACTAGCCAGGCAGCCGCTGTCATTTTCAGGAAGGTGGGAAATGAAAGAGTTAAATGGAATCAGATCAGATCTGCATTACATTTAGAAAAATTCTCCTGTGTGTGGTTAGGGAAAGACAGAGAGAAAAGCAGATTTAATTGTACAGTTGGTTCCTCCAACCTCTCTATTTACTGAGTGTCCACCCAGTGTGAAGGTAAGAGGGGAGATGTATCAGTTGGGGTCCTTGCAGGAAACCAAAGACAAACCTAGGGGTTGTTTGAAAGGAGTTAAAATGAGGAAGCATTTGTAGAAAAGTGAGCAGGATTAAGGAAAACAACACAGGGAGGTAAGGCACCCTGGGATTATTAACAGTGGGGAGCAGTTACTACCCTCAGTTGGAAGAGGCAGGAAGGGAACAGTGATACCAGGACCCACAGAGAGCCAGAGCTGCGGCATACTGGAAGGCAGCCACTGCTAAACCACAGCCCACCAGGTAGGGAATAGAGGGAACAAATATCTCTCTTCCTCTTCCCTCCCACCCTCTAAGACAGAGAGGAATTATTTAATGCATCTGGTCTCCTGCTGGTGACTCCTTCTGGCCAAATTTAATCAGAAGCCAGAGGATAAAGGAGTCCATCTTTCTCAGGCCATCATGGTCAACTTCTGAGAGCAGAGTGGACAAGAGTGAGGAATGGACCTGATGAGCTCTCTGTTTGCATAGGCTTCTCCTCTTGTGAGCCTCACTTGGTTTGAGTATGACTCAAGAGTTTAAAGATGTTTATTATAATACAACATGGCCCCGAAGTTTGTCAAGCCTATTGCTTCACTGATGCTTACACAAAAGCAATCTAGTCCAACTTTGGGGAAGAAAAATAACCTGGTAGGCCTGATTGGGAGAATATATGTTGGTTGCCAAACTGGCACTTTCTAAGAAATTTCCATGAGTCATGTTGATTTTAGAAGGTACCCATTGCATTCGAAGAGACTGCTGAACAGGTTTAATGAAGGGGAAGAGATGGTAGATAATTAGATATGGATTTGTAAAAATGTTCTGGGATACCCCCAAGATGCAATATATGCAGTATAATCCCAAGAATGACTCAGTGCATTCAGCAGCACCCCGGAGTCTCATATGCCAGCCCAGGAATGGGAAGAAATCATCAACGGTTGCCAAGTTGGAAATGGATTTTGCAGATGAGCTTGCCACATGAACTAATTGTCAGAGTCTGACTGCAGCTGACACACGTGAGGCTTGGCGTGACTGTGTGGCATCTTCTTCTAAAGAAAGTGCTGCACTGTGCTTAGCACTGTTTCTGTGAAGTGGGGTCCCTGACTCTATCACTTGCAATGGTGGGTGCTGCGATGATTAGATGCTGGGAGCAAAGGCTACAGAGAGCCTTCAGCTGCCAGCCCCTTTGGGATCCCATCAACTTCAGAGAGCCTATGATCACACTCTTCCAAGAGTGACCAACATCTAATAATCAATGGCAGATGGGGTATAAAGGCTTGGCTGTTTGGGCCCAACTTGAGACAACTTTAAAGGGCCATTTTACTCCAGAACCTTCATTCAGTCAAGTAAGTTTTTGAGCCTTAGACACAGCTCAACTTCTACCTACCCTTGGATTCTGTGTCTCTTCCCTCCCACTGACATTAAGAATATCCTCTCATACAAACTTCTGCATGACAAACTCTGTCTTAGAATTGGCTTTTCAGGCAGCGCAACCAGCAACATTGACTAACTGTGTTGACTTTGGACGATTTACCTAATCTCTCTATGCCTTGTTTCCTTTTCTGTAAGACGGGGGTGAGAAGAGGGATTACCTCATCAGCTTATTGTGAACATTAACTGAGATAATACATGTAAAGTGTCTAACACAGTGCTTAACATGCAGCAAGCACTCAATAATTGTTACCCGTTATTGTTTTGACTGGCTTTCTACCCCTGAACACATCATGGTGGGAGGGGTTCTGCTGAATGGTAGTCATTTCAAGAAGTTCTAATAATATCTGAGTATTGCTCATATCTCCTTGGGACAGATATTTTCCATGTGCCCTCTAGGTCTACTCCCTACCCTTCTCCATCTGGCTCTGTGCCTGGGAGGTGAACTTGTGTAGATAGCACCAATGGGCTCCCATGCACACCAGCTTCTGGTTGGATCCAGCCAATAGGAAGCTCCAGTGGGAAGCAGGAAAATAGGAATAGAGTTAGACTGGGATATTTACTTCGGGGAGTTTGCCTTGGGCTGAATGTGACCTCAACCAAGGGTCAACACTCCTCTCAAGTAGCCACCTTCACATGAATTTTTCCATGAGTTCCAATAACTGCTACTTCCTCTCATCTCTTTAAACATAGGACACCCTTCCCCTCACAAATTTGCTGTTATTCTTCACAAAACATTCCCTAACACTTACAGCACCTCTACATCCTACTCACACTTTTATTAAGTAGTCTTCTTATTAAATTCTTCTCAAATTATCCAATTTGTGACACCATTTTTTTTCTTCTGGGAAATAATCCTGAATGGAATATTATTTTTCAATCAACAAAGTTTACTTAGCCTATGTTGTGGGCTAAACAATATGCTGAACATCTTCATGAGCTTAAATCAAGTCAATCTTTAAATGCCATAGCATGATGGTCTTCAAATCCCCAAGGCTTGAGCAAGAAGAGCAAATTCTCCTTCTTGGGAAAACTGGGTCTGTTAGTTCAATTCACACTGAGATGCTAATGAGCTACCCACATTCTGCTTCTTTCAAAGGCATTTCCATTCCCAAACTCTGCTGGGGAACAGGAGTGATCCTGTTCTTGGCTTTCTCCACCAAGCACTGTGCAGAATTTAGAAGTTGAAACCTAGTCAACATAAATTGTAGCTCCAATTATTTTTATAGGGCCAGCTGTTCTTTCCCCATAAATGAAGACTGGGGAGGAAGAGAGTAATGCTTAAGCCAAAGTTATTCATTTCTTGCTGGTAGAATGTTAGGCAGTATAACCCCTGGGTTGGAAAAAAACATTCTGTGATAGAGTACAGCTTTCCTGCACAACTCCACTTACTGCCGCACTTTACTGATACCAGTGGGGAAGGAGGACCCCAGAACAGCCAAGTAGAAGCAGAGTCCATGAGGCAAATCCCAAGCTTATTTGTCCTGAAGCATGACACTTATTAATCTCAGCTGAGCCTAATCCACTTCAAGAAGGGTCCAAAACTGGCTGTTCCCTTCCCCTTGAGGAAAACCTGTCCCTTGTCCAAGTTCCAACTTCCTTCCTGTAAAGCATGAAGTTGCGATGGAAACAGTCAACCCTGTTTATTTTGCCTGTAATACAGCCCTGGCCAGGGGAACGAGCACTGGACAAAATGGTGTGTTCCAGAGGCAGCTGCCCTGAGATCTGGATCTGAGATCTGAGAATGCAGCTGTGGCTACTTGGTGAAAGTAGACGGCACTGGGAGAGTTTAGGGTGTTCACGTCCTTGCCTGGCAAGTAACATCAAAGACTTACTAGCCCATAGGACCATTGTACCAGCCTCTCCTGGAATTTGCTTCAGAAAAACAAAACAAAACAAAACAAACAAAATTGATGAGGATAATTGCTCAAGATAGAGGTTCAGCTGTTATCACAAAGCCCAAAATAAATAGTACTTAAATAAGATATGAATTTATTTCTCTTCCCTGTTATAGTCTGAATATAGTGATCCAGTATTGGGGTTGCTCTTCAGAGTGGGAGATCCAGGCTCTTTGCCTTAAGTTTCTCTGCCAAACTCAACATAAGGCTTCCCCACCATGGTCTAGGAAGACTGCTGTTCACTCAGGGGAGGAGGAAAGAGGAGGTGGAGGTTACACCCCTGCTCTTTGGTAATACAACCAGGAAGCTGTACATGTTATTCCTTCTCACATCCTATTGGACAGAATTTAGTCACATGGCCATGGATACCTGGAAGGGAAAATGGGAAATATAGTTTTTATCTGGGTGGCCATGTCACCACCTGCAGCTTAGGATTTTATAACCAAGTTTCTGCCAGTGCAGCAGTCTAATATGGTGGTTTAAAGTGTAGATTTTGGAGGCAGGCAGTCCAGGGTCTGACTGCAGTTCCTCAACTTTCTTCCTATGGTCAATGGATACTGAGACAGAAATATCCACAGTGACCCCTGGGGTCAGGGGAGGGAATATGTGGGAGGGTAAGGGGAGGATATTGGTGAGATGGATGTCATCTGATCAGAGAAGAGTGTGAATGCCTGGCTAAAATCCTGTGGGCACTGGGGAGCCGTCAAAGGTTATTGAGCAGGAGAGAAGGAACATAACCAAGGCTTGAATGGAAAAGAGTGGTTTTAGTGGGATATTTCGTGGCTTGGTGTGGTCCATGAGAGAGCCTCATGACTCTTCATGACAGCTATATGGGCAAGACACTAACCAAACCTCTTAGGGGCTTGACCTGTCATTAGCCCTCTGTGAGGAGTCCATGGTATAGAGCAGGGTCAGCTTTCTTTGTAAAGGGCCAAATAGTAAATATTTTAAGCTTTGTATGCCAGATGATTTTGTTTGCAGCTACTCAACTCTGCCATTGTAATGTGACAGCAGTTATAGACAACATGCAAACAAGTAAGCATGGCCATGTTTCAATAAAACTTTATTTACAAAAATAGGCAGCAGGCCACTTTGACCCACAGACTGTAGTTTATCAATTCTTGTCATAGAGAATTTTCAAAGTACCAATCCGTTCTGCTGTAAAATAAAAACTCTGGTAAATACAATTCTTGAGAATGTGTCTCAGTGTCTTCTCTTCATGTGCCACTGTGCCCTCCCCATACCCAAGGTCATATTCTGGGTTGGAGCGGCCTAAAGTTTATAATATTCAGAAGGCTATTTAAGGAAAAGAAAACAAAATTATGGATGTAAAATTAGGTATAAAAGTAACTATTTAGCATGAGAAAAGAGATTACAACAAATTTTTGAAACCTCACAAATCTCATAAATGGCACAAAATCCATTAAAATAACACAACGTGGTTTATTAATGAACTGCCTGACACACTGTTCAATATTTTTTCTACATTTTTGGAGGGTTGCATACTCTGCCTTTTCCTATAACAATTATTACTTTTCTAATATCATTCACGCAAGAGAATTTAATCTTTCCTCTAACAAGATTTTTCCTCCACTCCCCATAAATTTTTGGGGTGAGGTGACACAGAACATGTTCATACCACAAACTGGGCAATAGGCATATTCCTAGAAGCCACTAAGACAGCCTGGCAATAACTTAACTATACACAGAATAACTGCAAACCACAGAAAAATATACCACTAAACCAAAACTAAACATATTACCAATTCAACTTCCCCTTAGATGGAACTCCAAAATGCCTGAGGCCACAACTGACAGGAGGGAAAGTATAATGAAGAGGAAGAGGAAGTTAGAGTGGAAAGAGAAAAGGGTCTTAACTCTTCCTTTTACAAATTTTACAAAACATATGGCCATGCACACACACTGCTGGGCCCTCCCCAACACAGAAAGGGACTTATAGGTCTTGGGGACTCTGAGGTAAATCTACCTGTGTTCCACAATGTTGAGCCCCTTATATGTGTGCACTAAGGAATGGCTGCATTGGCACAGGAGCCCTAGACTTCCAGACTTTGTGCTCCACCCTGGAATAGCATCCAGTTTCATGGCAGGCTCTGTTTTTTTCCAAGGAAATTAAATATGAGCAGCCCACACTTTGCAATAAAATCAAGGTTGTGCAAAAAAGGAATTCTGCTCTGGCTTCCAGGAATCCCTGTGGAAAATATATATGTGTCCATTTATAAAGAAAAAAATTAATACACCAAACAATCTCATTAAAAGAAACTTCCAAATGTGTTCCAACCAAACCTATCCCAGAGTCAGCAAGTCCTCCCGCTTCCCACTTCAGAGGCACAGAGATTTCAAGTTCTGGTTTAAATTTAGATGCTGTCTTTTCTGATAGGAATTTGAAAGTTGCGGGAGGAAAACACACACCAAGTGTGTATTAGGATTATGAAACATCCGCAGAATCTATTTCCTGAATTTCATAAACAGAGGAGATAAATTATCACTGAGAAGGTAGCAAACCAAAAACCAGCATGCTTGCTTCAAAGAGGGGATCACAGATAACTGGGAGGGAAGATCTCTCTTAACTCTGTTTCAAAAATCCCACGAGAAACCGAACCTCAAAATTTGGCTGTGTCAGAAGCTAAAAGTGGAGGAGAGGATGATCAGGTCCTGTGAGTAACTTTTTCAAAACTGAGGCCTTTCCAGCTGTTATTAGAACTATGATCAAAAAGAGATTGGAAAATGTAGTGTGAAATTTTTTATAGCAACATAAATGATTCAACTATGAAATTACAGGGAAAGTAGGTAGGTAAGATATAGACTAAGCCACTTTAACAAAGAGACCCCTCATACAGTGTCTGGAGCATGAAAAAAGTTTACTCTTTATGAAAGTAGAAACCTGGGTACATTGTCTATGGCTTCCTTCCGTCTGTGGCTCTGCCATCTTTAATGTGTGGCATCCATCTTGTGATCCAACATGGCTGCCCCAGCTTTAGACATCAAGACTGCATTCCAGCCAGTGAGTAGGGCAAAGTAGGAAGGGCAGCACACATTTCTTCCTTTCACAGGCATTATCTTGAAGTGGCAGGCATCATTTCTGCTTGAACTTAATCACATTGTTACATCTAGCTGCGGGGGTGGCTAGAGAATGTGATCTTTATTCTAATTAGCCAAATGTCTAGCTAAATCTGGAGGGTCTACCACTAAGGAAAGGGAAGAGAGGTGTTTAGAGAGACTGCATATTCTCTGCCATGGTAATTGAACGGGGATATCTTTTATACATACTTGTCTCTTCCCCACCAGCTAATAATGCAGATTTTGCTACCCTCACTTCTTAGGCATCCTGATTCTTTTATTTAACATGTTTTTTAGTTTCTAACAGGTCCCACATGCCATTCTTGCAACACAGTCCCTGTTCCATTGCATGTACATCCTACTGCATGGACTAAAAAAGTAAAGAAACAGGCTGGGCGTGGTGGCTCATGCCTGCGATCCTGGCACTTTTGGAGGCTGAGACAGGAGGACTGTTTGAGTCCAGGATTTCAAGACCAGCCTGGGCAACATGGCAAAACCCTGTCTCTACAAAAAATACAAAAATTAGCCAGGCGTGGTGGTGCACACATGTAGTTCCAGCTACTTGAGAGGCTGAGGTGGGAGGATTGCTTGAGTCCAGGAAGTGGAGGCTGCAGTGAGCTGAGATTGTGCCACTGCACTCCAGCCTGAGTGACAAAGTGAGACCCTGTCTCAAAAATAAATAAATAAATAAAACAATAAGTAATCAAATGAATAAGGTTTTAAAAGAAGAATTATGAGTGCTGCTAAAATTACATAACAAGGGGGTATAGTAGTGAGTCATGGAGATTATTTTGGACACAGTGTTCCTGGAAGGTCTCTCTATGGGAGGGGGGTGAGATTTAAGTAGAGACCTCCAGTGTATAAAGGAGGCAGTTGCCTGTAATCCCAGCATTTTGTGAGGCCAAGGAGGGAGGATGACGAGGTCACGAGATCAAGACCATCCTGGCCAACATGGTGAAACCCCGTCTCTACTAAAAATACAAAAATTAGCCTGGCATGGTGGCATGCGCCTATAGTCCCAGCTACTTGGGAGGCTGAGGCAGGAGAATCACTTGAACCCAGGAGGCAGAGACTGCAGTGAGCCAAGATCGCACCACTGCACTCCAGCCTGGCGACAAAGCGAGACTCAGTCTCAAAACAAAACAAGAGTCAGTCATGGGAAGTATGGGGACAGAGGACTCTAGACAGAGGAAAAAGCTGGTGCAACAGACAGGAGGTGGGAATGAACACAGCTTGGTCAAGGAATAGAAAAAGGCCATGGTGGCTGGAGGGTAGGAAGCAAAAGAAATGAAGCTGAGGAGGTAGCCAAGGGTTAATTCACATGGGGCCTTGAAGGGCATAGTGAGGAGCCTGCTATGACTTTTCTTCCTAGAGCAGGGCCAAATAAATAGTCGGTTCGTGGCTAAGCTGACCTTGTAGAAGCTGCTAACTTTGAAGAGGAAAGAGCTAAGGGCATGTTGGATTACGAATCCCTGATTGGGTTTCGCCAATATGTGCCCACTTTGTAGAGTGTTCTATTCTCCAGGAAAACATTTCCACTCTTCTTGTCATTCCTTTCCCATCAGAGTTCTCAGAGGAAATAAGGGCAGGTGGAAGTATTCCCTCTTGACAAATAAGCCTAACCTTAGAGAGATTAAGTGGTCATTCCAAGATCACACAGCAAATATGTGAGAATAGAAGACTGAAACTTGTCTTTAGTTTCAAAACAATCTATCTCATATCCACTCCCAAAAGAAATTAGACATAAAGAGAAACAAACAAAAAATAATCACTGCGCTTAAACAAGATGCACACATTTTTCTTATGTAGATATATGTGTGTATATATGTGTACGTATATACATACATCCAGATAGATAGGTAAATATAGATAGATTTGTTACAAAAGTGTATGTTCCAAATGGAAAACTTGGAAAACACTGAAAAGCACAATGAAAGAAAATACAGTTGGTCCATAATCATTTCACTCTATAATGGCAATGGTAAAATATCCTTCCAAGATATTTGTATGGCTATACAAGCAATATTTTGTTTTTACAGAAATGAGATCAAATCACACTTAATGTTTTACAGCTGGTCTTTTCACTTTTTCATGTATTTTAAAAATTTTCTCATATTATTAAATATTTTTCTATCACATGATTTTGAATGATTGCCCTGAGTTTAATCACTTGATTCTAGAAGAATTTACTCAAATCTCCTTTATTCTCGGACATATAAGTTACACTAAACTCCTTATCTTGGCCTGCAAGGACTCACATTACTTGGCCTCTGCCTACGTACCAACATCCTATAGCTACTTCTCCCCAGCCATACCTCCCATACCCTTTGTACCTCAACCTCTTATCTTCTTTGAATTGCCCAAATACTCTAAGCAGTTTCCTACCTCAGGACCTTTGTACATACTGTTCTCCCATTCTTCCAACAAGTGGCTCCTGATTGAATACATGACTGGATGAGCTTGTCTGACTCCAAAAACACATCCGTGTTACTACACACAAACACCGTCATAGCTTTGCAGCAAAACAATCAGTACATTTGTATTGGCAGTGAGCAGCAGCTAGGCAGTAGGGATGGGGGCTTGGGAGAGATTCAGTAGACTCTGTTTCTTTTGTCACAATGACTTTGGGATTTTTCCCATTTCAGTTGATTATAATACCATTATAGACTGCTGGAAAGACCTGCTTATCATAGAGGCTCAAATATGTGCTGATACTTAATAAGTGTCTATACATGTATATCATGTACTGAACATTTCCCATTTGCCCCTCTCCCCACCTCCTCCATCCTGCCATATGTCCCAGGGGCTGACTCTATGGACTGCATCAACTTGCTCTCTTGCCCTCTGGCTTTCTGTTGAGTTCTTCCAGTGCATGATACCAGCAGAAGTTCAGAGTGCAGGAGGAAAATAAAATCAGGGTGTTAATTCTCCTAGCCTTGTAGCTTCTTCACTGCAGTGCTGCTGTTGATTAGTGGGGTCTCTCCATCTATAGTTGACAGGTAACACCTGGCAGATGTGTCCCTCTTCACATAGCCCATCTTTCCAGGTCCTAGTTGACTGCTTCAGAATCAGGGGTGGTAATGGCTCCCCATTTGTGCTGGGTTGTTCTTTTGTCAACTTGATTGTGCCAGGAACTACATTTTCCAGAATTCTACTCCCATATTGTTACAGATTAGAACTTGGGTAAGATATGGGAGGTGAAAGTGAGGTGGCAGCCATTACCCTTTGAACATCATTGTTGGTTAGAGGCTGAAGGAAACAGACACAGAGGCGCCCATGGGTTCCAACTTACACTCCCCCTTTTCTGTTCTGTGTCCAGCTCTCCTTCTCAATGGATCTGCTGACCAAAAACCACCTCAAGCCTACAGCCAAATGCTTTGCTGTAGACTCACAGAAATGGTAGTCATGAAGAACCAACAACCTTCCACAGACTTCTACAGTGATCTAGAGTAGAGTGCACTTCTACTCTAGCAATGGGAACGACCTAGCTTAGGATTTCCCAGCAAGCTTCAACTCATTCACTCAAGACTAGTGAGTGACCTATCTCTGTTCTTTTAACTCTCCTTTTAGGCCTTACTTTCTCCAGCAACTGCCACAATGGTGTAAGGTCTAATTGCTGTAATAAATTCCTTATTCTGTAATACTCATAGTGGTTCTACTTTCCTGGGAGAACACGGACTGATATATCATCTATGATTATCTGTGTGAAAGTAAATACATAGGACACACACAGACACACACAGAGGTACATAAGACACTGACAATTACTTAAATATAGTAGTCCCCCTTTATCCACAGGGGATATATTTCTGAGACCCCCACTGGATGCCTGAAACTGTGGATAGCAGCCAACTCTATATATATGTATATATATTATGTTTTTTTCTTATACATAGCTACAATATAGTTTAATGTATAAATCAGGCACAGTAAGATATTAACGACACTAGCTAGTAATAAAATATAACAATTATAACAATATGCCAGCTTCACCATTTTTGTGCTTCAGGGCCATTATAAAGTAAAATAAGGGTTACTTTTCAATACAAGCCCTGCAAAGCCGTGATAGTGGATCTGATAATGAAGATACCTGCTAAGTAACTAACAGAGGGGTAGCAAACACAGAGTAGATATGCTAGACAAGGGGATGATTCACATCTAGGATGGAGCACGACGGTGTGAATTTGATCATGCTACTTAGAACAGTGCACAATTTAAAACATGAATTATGTCTTGAATATTTTATTTAATATTTTCAGATTGCAGTTGGCCCTGGATAACTGAAACCAAGGAAAATAAAACTGCAGATAAGGGGTAACTACTGTACTTCTTGAAATTCTGTGACAGAAACTGCTGTTTGCCTCTCACTATCCATTATCTTCCTCTTCTTTAGTAAAGAAATCCCTCAAATTTTAGCCAATAAAGTGGTCTTCTACCTAAAGACATGTTTCCCAGCCTCCTTTGCAGTTGGTTGGGTCATGTGACTAAATACAGGCCAATGGGATGTAAGAAGACAGAACAAGCCTGAGTGCATGATACCACAGAGCTGCCATTTCAGCTCAGGATGGCTTAGATGTGGACTGATACAGGACAGAGAAACAGACTATCTTGTTTAAGTTACTATCAGTTTGGATATTTGTATCAGCATTTGAAACTGTATCCCGATTAATTCAGATGTCAAACTAAGTCATGGGCATTTTGCTTGGAAATAGGAAGGAAAGTTCTCAAGGCATCTGTATGTGGAGAGTGGTGAGGATAGTAAGTAGGAACATCAACTTCCATTTCTGTTTCTTCCATCTTAAAATTCTTAGGCTCAGATTCCTCTCCCTCATACACTACACTTTGTCCCTCTGTAAAATGCAGTTATCTTCCTGCTGTCAGGGTGGTCTTGGCAAAATAGTCATCAGCATCACGCAGGGGCAGGTATTGTAGCCCCATGATGGACTATAATGGATACCAGCAAGACACAACTTGAGCTCTGAAGTCAGACAACTTGTTTTCGAATCCTGGTTCAGTCACATACTAGCTTTTCAGAGAGATTAGTGGGATCCGTTTGATAGTAATTGAAACAATGGTTTGAGAGCCAGAGAAGAAAGTGCTTTCAAATTCTGAAAGCTGGCTAAGTGACACAGATCTGTCTCACGGGAGGAGATGATGGGGTGTGTGAAGAGTCCTTGGGATGGTGGTCAGAGCCATCAACACCTTCCTCACCATTCTATTTATTGACTTCTGCTAGATTCAAGTGAGTAAGGAGGGATGAAATTACTCCAAGACTTGAATCAGCTCTGAAGTCAATTTCTGCCTTTTGTTAAAGGGGAATCCCTGCTCTCTGGATTGGCAATGATTCAAAGCAGATATGCCTGGGGATTAGGGGAATAAAAAAGGGGGAGGTGATCTCAGCTAGAGTTCTGGGAGAGTAAACTCAGAGGAGTTTTTGCCACATGAGAAAGAACTTTCAGTGAGTCATCATATATGTTTTGTTGCCAACATTACAGGGAAGGGTTAAATAAAAGGAGACAGTTGAGTCAGGTCCATTGTGGAGCTCGGGGACTAGGGGAAGAGTATTGATTTCCTCTGAGTCACTTTGGACTGACCTATTAATTCAGGCTCGCTGAGAAGGTGGAAAACATGCAAGTTGCACTTGACTGCATTTTTAATGCTCCCTTACTGGGACAATCCAATGTCTTCCAAATGAATGCATGGGGAAGGGATTCAGAGTAGAGGATATAAAGTGAGAAGTGGTCAGGGTACAGTGAGCTTCTGACAGATGCATCTGTGACATCACTCTGCCATCCCTGGTGACACTGTGGATGTTCACTAAGTGTTGATCAACTCTTAAACTGAATGCTGCTCAAAAGAAAGAAGTTAACAAATCTTAGACATACTATATCTCTGGGCTTCAGGCTCTATAACTCAACCTTGAATTTCTCATCTTTTACCCATAAAGTGAATCTGCAGTCACCATCTTTTAATCTGGCCTGAAACAGTTTTGTTTGTTACCAAGTTTGTTAAAAGTCATGACTTAGAATTCCATTTCTATCACTTGCTGGCAGTGCATTTTTTAGCAAATCACTCAGACATTTCATTTATTTTTTATGCCTAAGATGAAAGTAATTATAGCATCACCTTATTATTTTGTTTTTCTTTGTTTTTAAGATTAGATGATATTGCACATAAGTTCTTAGCATACAGCCTGAATCACAGAAATGTTCAGTATATTTTAACAACTTTATGATAGTGTTATATATATTTTTTCATTGTATAATAAGCAGATTTCAGAGAATTGAGTATAAAGGAGGAGGACAAAATGGAGCTATATTGGAGCAAGCTTTTTATATTTTACCAGAATTGAATTACTATTAATCTGAAGTAGACTATAACAAATTAAGATTACATTATAATCCCAAAACAATCACGAAGAAAATAATTTTTAAAATATATAAAAAATAACAGAGGAATTAAAAGTTGCACTTAAAATATTTATATAACACAAAAGAAAGTGGTAACAGAAGAACCAACTCATTCTTGTTGGCCTGTCCACACAGGTATCCTGTCAAACAGTGGACTGTTGTCCTTTAAATTATCTGTGTGGCTGACAGATCACATGGCCTAACCAGCTGTGCCAAAATCAAATCAGCTGGTCCAATCAGCTATGGTTGAGGAATCACATGATCAAATAAGCTGGTCCATTAGAAAGACACCACATGGTTCCTTGCCCACTTAGCCTAGATGTGGATGTGGATTCTTCCAGGAGCTATGAGCTGAGCATCTGAATACATCTGAAGAGGTGGACAGAACCAGCAGTGAGTGTTTCCCCTACCCCAGACAAATGAAAAATGAAGCCATTACAAAGCTCTTGCATCAATAAGGGATGATGACACAGTGCTGGAAGTAGAGAAGGGGAACAGGAAATTGGACTCTGTAAGGTTCAGTGAGAAAAAGAAAGCTATACCTCCATCTGAATGTCAGGGCCCCTTGATTATTCCAATAAGAAGACGGATCTGTCTGGTGGGAGGGATTCCAACCAGGAAGACTCACAGGGTCTGAGATCTAAGACTGCGATTATGATGTAACTTCTGGGTTCAACTTGGAATAGGTCTTGGAAAGTTGGTTGAATGAAATGTTGCACCATCGCCCACCTCTGCCCACTCTGGCCACAGGCAATAGCCTTGCCCATAACTCCCATTACCTGAGTAACCACATTTTGTGCCATGGAATGCCAACCTCATGACCTCTGTTGATTAAGCCTGGCAGAGGCCCATGCACATGTCTGAGAGTCTGTTATGTCGCAGGTGAGGTCACCCAAGTTTGTAACCTGGGCCTTGGGGTAAGGCTTCTAAAACTTTCTTCTTGCCCCTGCCTTAGATATCTACTTCTCTTAATTCTCAACATTTGTATGTGCCATTTCCTTTGCATAGAACACATTTCCTCCCCTTTATATGGGCGACCTCCCCACAACACACACATACACATACATATCCTTCAGTTCTCAAATGAAATATGGTGGCAATTGACTATAGCACTGAAAAAACTGAGATCCAATCCCAGTCCAGCCTCTTACTCTGGGACTTGGGCAAATTATGTAACCTCACTGAGACTCAGTTTATTCATCTATAAAACGTGAATAATAACATCATTGATAGGTTATTTGGAGAATTATGTTTTAAAAATGTGTAGAATTTGGCATGCTGTGTGGAACAAAGAAAGACCTCTGTAAATTATAACTTTTGAGGACCATGATGACGATGAAGACAGACAAGATGATGATGATGGTGACATGCCACCTCTTACAGGAAGCTTTCTCTGCTTTTGACAAAGATGGGTGCTCTGTGCTCTCCTGGTACCCTGAACATCCCCCTATCATAACACCACACTGCATTGCCATTACTTACTGACTCATTTCTCTCCATTAATAGTAAATTCTTTGTAGTCAGCAACTGTGTCTTATTCACCATTGCACAGCCTGGGCTTTGACATACACTGGGCATTAGATTATCTACCCAAAGACTTGGCCTCCTGAAGCTTTTCTTGTCTCTCCCATGGACTGTTAAGAAGATGAGCTATGGAATTAGTTAGACCTGTGTTTGCATCTAGGATATACCAGATACAGGCTAGGTGACCTGTGTCAAGTTACTTAACGTCTCTGAGTTTCATTCCTCCCACCTATAAAATGAAAGTTAAGAACCGTTCCTGCCCTATGGGATTGTCGTGAACATTAAGTGATAGACTGAACGTAAAAAGTTTAGTCCATCCATTCATCAAATATTTATTGAGTACCAACTATGTGAAAGGAGATATTCTAGAAACTGGAGGAACAACACAAGGAAAATTGCTGCCCTCACGGGGGAAGGCTGACCACAAAGAAAGAAAAATCCAAATGAATGCATCATAGGTTAGAAGGAAAAAATATATGGTAAGAGGATAGAGTGGGGGGGATGCTAATTTTATAGCACTCAATACATGTTTATCATTCTCACTAATATTCAACCCTGACACACCCTTCACCAGGGAAAACAGAGAAGCAACCAAACCTTGGAACGCAAGAGAGTTTAGATCTAGAGCTCCATCTCCAGCAGTTGGCTGAGGTTGGTTCTGGCTCCCATACCCATGGAGCTGACTCTGCTGCCAAAGTCTGCCCCCTCCTTACTGGGAAAGAGCAAAAGCCCACTTTTCATGACACCTGTAGTAATCCTTGGTGGAATGTATCTGAAAAGATGCAGGAGAAATTCTTAAAATATATTTCCCTCCGACCACAATATATTCCATATGCTTGGAAACTGTTGGAGGGAGCCTGGTGTGTTGAGTTACCTCTGGTAAATGTTTCTCTCCCACACTGGGGAAATCCTTATCAGGGGGCTCTCCTACCTGACAGCTGGAAGGAATTTAGGAGAAAATGCAAAGTGCTATTGCAAAAGAGGAATCAAAACCGCAAGAGGACTTGAGAGCTTCTCTCAAAGTGAAAGGGTTTAAGGCTTTGGGGGGCTGTTTAGCTTGAGGAAAATTCAATTGCTGGGATGGGGTATTAACAGACCCTCCCCCACAAGAACTTGCTGTGCAAGCTTAGGAAGTTCACTGGCCCCCTCTGAGCCCCTGTTTCCCAATTTGTAAAATGATGGTGAGCTTTATGGTTAGAGTTCTATTAACTGCAGAGGATCTACTTATGAATGTATGGCTTTTTCTGTGGGTTCTTCCCATGGAAGGAAATACCCTCTAAGGAAGAGTGGGTACAGCACTGAGCAGAAGTGAAAGGAAGTAGAAGCCAGTCTCCAACTGAGAAGGAAACTCTTTACATTTGTGACTTTCAACCTTAGCTGCACATTGGAAGCAGCGTTGAGGTCCCCTGTTCAGAGATGGTGATGCCTGGGCATAAGGAAGTTTAAAAACCTCCCCAGGGGATTCTGATGTTTAAACAGAGGTGAGTTTCCAAGACCAGTCTCATGATCTTGCTAAATCCAATTATTTCCCCTTCCCTTGTGCTACGGAGCTGGCAATTAGATCTCCCTAAGAGGGACAGGTGTATGACATGCTTTAGAACAGAGGGATCTGAATTCTAGTCCCAGCTCTGCCACTTAATTGCAGAGTAACACATGACAAATTAATGTTTCTGTGCATCAGTTTCTTTATCATCCCCATCAGTAAAATGGGGATGAACATCATAGCACCCACTTCATAGGTTCTGTGGTGATTCATTGAGACATGTATGTAAAGCCTCAGCACGTGTTTTGCACATGGTCAGCACACAGTGATGCTGACAATAACTAATGATGATTGACAATGACCCTCTTGGAAATGAGCTCCAGGCGACTTAGAACAGTGATTCTCACACTTAAGCATGCATTGGAATCACCAGAAGGGCTCTTTAAAACACAGACAGATAGACCCCAGCCCCAGAGCTCCTGACTCACGGGTTCTGGGGTGAAGACTGAGAATGTACATTTCTGATAAGTTTCCGCAGGATGCCAATGCTGCTGGACCAGGAAACCACACTTTAAGAACCACTGTCTTAAAAGGAAAAGAACAATACATCCTTCACACAGTGGAGTTTATCTCCCTCTTCATTAGGTTTCTGTCTCTTTGAGCTTCTAAGGACATGAGAGCATGTAAGTTAGGAACCTGCATAATAGAAACTGAATTTTATGTCTGGGGAAAGCCTTACAGATCTATTCTTCTCTTTTATGTTGCACTTGTAAAAATTAAAGCTTAGAGAGGGGAAGGCATTTGCTCAAGGTCTCACAGCAAGTTAGTAGCAAATCTAGCACAAGAACCAGTTCTGGTCTCCACCTGTTATGGAGCCTGAGAGAGAGAAAGAGGCTTTGAGCCCTTCAGGGTTGGTTCATCATGGGCTGTGATCACAGGAGCTGGGCTCTCAGCTCCATAGTCAGCCACTGCCAAACCTGATCCTAGGAAACCCACCCACCTGAAGAGGGGACCTGTGGCCACTTATTAAATGACATACCTATTAAATGGCATACCCTACTGCAAACCTTGTGACTGAAAATTAAAACAGTGAGACTGGTCAAGAGGAAAAGCAGCGAAAGCAACCAGCATGGTACGAATGTGGGGACCCTGCACCCTCATACACTGCTGGAGGGAATGTCAACTGCTAGAACTTTCCTGGGGGACAACATGTATTTCTAAGGGGCATTACGCTTCCTGCCTCAGGCTCTAATGTAGCTTGGTGTGGCACTGTTAATGATCTTGTCTTTATTTAAAATTTTGATATTTTATTTGTTATGGATGTTTATATGAGTTTTGATTTTTTAAAAATAGCTCATTACCATCCTGGCGAACACGGTGAAACCCCATCTCTACTAAAAAATACAAAAAACTAGCCGGGCGAGGTGGCGGGCGCCTGTAGTCCCAGCTACTCCGGAGGCTGAGGCAGGAGAATGGCGTAAACCCGGGAGGCGGAGCTTGCAATGAGCTGAGATCCGGCCACTGCACTCCAGCCTGGGCGACAGAGCAAGACTCCGTCTCAAAAAAAAATAATAAAAAATAAAAATAAAAATAGCTCATTAAAATATTAGTCATCTTGATGATTAACATTTTTGGTACCCCCACAGATTTTGTGCCCTGGGCAAGCATCTTCCTCCCTGTGCCCTCATCCTAACCTTGTGAAACATAACCTTGGCCATCTCACATTGTGGAACATTTCAGGGGACTGTGCTTATATGGAGCATACATTGTGAAATCTGTATTATCATTACATGTGCTTAAAATAAGCAAAGTGCCATGAGTTCGGTTTTGTTTTTCAAGTATCAGAAAGGAAAGAAGAGAGGAAATGAACAAACTTCTTTTTTTTTTTTTTTTTTTTTTTTGAGACGGAGTCTCGCTCTGTCGCCTAGGCTGGAGTGCAGTGGCCGGATCTCAGCTCACTGCAAGCTCCACCTCCCGGGTTCATGCCATTCTCCTGCCTCAGCCTCCCGAGTAGCTGGGACTACAGGCACCCACCACCTCGCCGGCTAGTTTTTTATATATATATTTTTTTTTTTTTTTTTTTTTTTAGTAGAGACGGGGTTTCACCGTGTTGAACAAACTTCTTTTTAATTTGGAGTTTTAAAGAAATATTTGTGACTATATAACATTTCAAATGGAGTCCTAAGAATATATTAGATTAAAATATATCTATTAAGATATATTAAAATGTATTAAAATACATCTACTATGATATAGATATCAGATACTTCTCAGTTATCTGAAGCCAACACAATGCTGTGTGATCAAGCACCACAAAGCCTTAGTGGCCTATTGAATGCCCATTGCTCATGTGTCTGGGGTGGGCAGCCTGGTGACTCTGTTAATCTTGGCTGGGATTGATCACATGACTGGGGGTGGCTGGCTGTTGGCTGGGCAATTGGGAGGGCATGGTTCTGCTCCACCTGTTTCTCACCCTCCAGCAGGCTAGCCTGGGCATGTCCTCACAGTGATGGCAGAAGGGGAGAGAGAGGGAGAGAAAGAGAGGAAACACACAAGGCCTTTTGATGTCAAGGCTCAGTACTGACATGCTGTCACTGCAGGCTGAAGCAGATCATATGGCCAGCCCAGCTTCAGGGCTGAGGAAATAGACTCTGCCTTGTTGGTGAGGGCATCTTCAAAGTCACTTGGCAAAGGGAACGAAAACTGGGCAGCATGAAGAGGGGAAGCTGTTAATGTGTGTTATCACAGATAACAAGGTGGTTTCACGTAGATTGTGCCACAAAAATCCCAAAGTAGCTGTCCAAGAATTAACTATTAGTTATTAACTGTTAATATTATTAACTAATAATTAACTAATATAATTAACTAATATTATAATAGATGACTCTTAATACCCCTCATCTCATCAAGGATATGTAAGGGTCAGAAAAGAAGAACTAAGGAGAATATATTTATTTCTAGAGATTTATCCTAGAAGTTTTATCTCCCTAAGGAGCAGGGTGGAGATAATATTTTTTACTCCAGGACAAGAAAAGGGAACTTTAAGAAAACTACCCAGAGAATTTCATATAAGACCCCACAGTACGGGATAAACTGTGAACTTGTATCTGGCTCCCATATGAGAAACAGGAGACAAAAAATAGATGGGTTATCTGCTCAGCTGAAACAGAAGTGGTTGCCTTAGGAAATAGCTTCACTTGCAGGCTTTGTTGGAGCCAAGGATTGTGAGTGTATCCTGTGAACCCACTGTGGACTATGTTGAGAGAGAGCTGTTGGCTGGTGTGGGTCACCTGTAGTCAACAGGGACACGTGGAAGGGTGTGCAGGTCCCAGCAGAGAGCAGCCAAAGTATTGCATAATTCCTGGAGGCTCCTGAAGGCTTAAACAATGAGGTAGGGTGGTGCTCTTTGAGCAGAAGTCAAAAGGGAAGCAGGTGAGGGGTCGCCAGTGATGGGACAACTCCAAGGAACTTACATAAGTGCCCATGAGAGGACAAGTCAGTGCAGAGAGCTTAGAACCATCTTCAGACAGTACCAGTCAAGCAAGAACTTCCATACTCCTTTCCTGTCTCCTCCCTGCCTGGCCCCCACCTGCTCAAACCCAGAAGCCAAAGTTAGCTCTTTAGGGCCCAAACATGGAGAAACAAGAGAAAGGCCAGTTGGCAGGTCCTACCTGGGAGAGAGAGAGAGAAAAGAAAAAGATTATTTAATTTTAAAGCCAGTTTGAAAGAGCAGAATAATAGACACGGAAAACTCCAACATATACGATAGTGGAAAGAGGATGAGGGCTAAAATTTTGGGTACAATGTTCACTATTGAAGTGATGGATATGCTAAAAGCTTAGACTTCACTGCTACGCAATATATCCATGTAAGAAAATTGCACTCGTACCTCTTAAATCTAAATAAAAATTTTTTTAAATCCAGTTTGAAGTTTGAAAATTAGATGGGACTGTGCATCCTAAGTTCTGTAATGAGATGGTGTCTGGTGACTTAAAGTGACCAGAGGATCTTTTATTATTAAGGAAAAGGTAGGAAGAGCAGGAAACTGCACGGACTTTCACCTAGGGACAGTGGGAGAACTCCTCCCCCCACTCACCCACGCACACATACACGCTCTGAATACATTTTACAGAGTAATGGGAAACAAAAATAAAATTGTTTTATGACCACCCCTTCATCCACGCCTTGTCTGATATCCCAGTTACACTCAAAGTGCAGCAAACTTTTTACCACCGCCTCACTACATATATGGCAGTGAAGAAGCTGAGACTTCTCTGATCTTGCTTCTTTGCATTGTAGGTTCTGAAATATTCCCTGAATCACACTTTCTGCTCCCTCCAGTGACTTCAGAAAGAACCTAGTGTGAGGAGGAGATGGGATGAAAAGGAAATAAAAGAAGATGTCATTCAAAGATGCATACAGTTGAGATCAACCCTCTTGGGGCTCAGGGTGGTTCATGGATAATCCAATCAAGGAGAGGCAAATGGTTAAGGGAAAAGCAAACAAACAAACAAAAACAGGCTTTATAGCCCGAGGTTTGTTTTCCCATACGTATGGGAAATGGTAATATCTTCATAATAGAATATCTTCTTAATGTAGTAGCTGGAATTAAAGAGAGATGTGTATATGAAGCTTCTGTGCATAGTCGGTGCTTAATTAATATCTCTTTTTACGCACTCTGATTTCAGTCCTAAATATCTTGAGGCCGGAGTCTGAGCATGGGGGAGTCAGATCTTTTAGGATTCATGTGGGGGTAAAGAATTGCTCTTTCCCGAGCCAGAATGCCAATTCATGTGACTTTTTCTCCCATTTACAGTGATTCCCTCAGCTTTTGAAATAATAGAAGAAACACATGGAACTTATATGGAGTTCATACTTCCTCTAAGGAAAAAAAAAATCTGTGGCTTTTGTTTTACAATGTCTCATTATTTCATTAGCATTTGAAACTGAAATATTAATAAATCAACATTCACGAAGATGTTTGATCCCCCGTTCTTGGATGTTAAACAGAGAATGACCTGGGCTGTGAAATCTACAGCTGTGCACACAATTCTCTACAATGCATGTACTTCAGTGCCATACGGTTCTTAAAGGATAATTAATCATCGCTACCCATCATCAACCCTACAGAAAGCAGCTAGTTTCTTGCATGTGCCATGTTCTCTCCCACCAATGGGCCCTAATGTAGGCTGTTCAATGTGCCTAAGGCAGCTGTCCACCCCAAACTCCACTGTCATCCTCTCAGCTTTCAAGTAAGTCAGCTCAATTGTCGCTGCTTCTCAGAAGTTTCCCAGGACCCCTCAGATTAGGTTAAAACCATTATATGCTCCCATAACACCCAGGACATCCTCCAAAACACTTTGTATCCATGACATCATGAAATTGTTCATTCTTTACTCACTTCTAATCTCCATAACAACAGGAACTCGATGTGCATTTATGTATCCCAGCATGTGACAATGTGTTTGTCACAAATTGTTGCTTAAGTAGCATGTATTTCCAGTCCCACCTGTATGAACTTACTCTAGTAAAAATTAAACCCCCAGGGAAGAGCCTTGGTGGCTCCAGGCCTCTAAGAAAAAGTTTCTAAAAATGAGCAGAGGGGGAATGTATTTTTTACAAAGAATGTTTTGACGGGTACCTCTTAAGTTTGCATTTCCCAAAATGTTCATTGCTCCCTTGCCTGAATAAACTTTCACTGATTCCCTGATTCCCACTCTAATACCCAAACCAGGGAAAGATCATAATTCACAGGAGTGATATTTGCAGATTAAAATAAAAACAGCCACATTTCTGCAAGTAACATTGACATTTGGCAAAATGTCTCCGCCAGAAAAATATGTGAATGTCGGATGCTTTGCAGGACACGGCCAAATTCCTTTTATTCTCCCAGAAATATAACAGGGTAGTGCACATTCTGGTTTGGATATATTCCCGCTTTCTGGAGTAGGGGAAAATACAGCAAAACCTGGACGATGATCTCATGGAATCCTCAGTTTGTCAAGATGCATCTCTTCTAAGTGGCTTTTTTTCAAAGCTTGAGATGCTTCCAAAATATTTATAAAAAGCAGCACGGCTCTTAAAAGTTAGGAGACAATCACAGACCTCCAAGAAAAAGAAGAAAGCATGATTGCTTTGCAACCTCCAACAAGGAAGGGATGAGAGAGGACAAGCAGACATAAGCCATGGAGGAAAACTGGGGAGCTCAGCACACACTTATGCCTGGCACATGACACTTTTCCTTTGGAATCACATTCTGCGAGAGTGAACATTTGCTTTCGAACCTTATTAACCTAGCAGGTAATTAAGTCTGAAGTGTGAGCATTGAGAGAAGATATTTGACACTTAGGCAACGCATAAACCATTTTCTTGTCTAACTCGTTTTCTTTTTTCTTCGTTATTACATATGTTCAAGAGAACACATTTTTCGCCATGAAGAAGAAAATTTTAAAATATTATCTATTATCTTATGACCGCAAAACAACTTCTAATATTTTAAGAGATGTCTTCTCTCTAGCCTCTGAATGTGTGTCTACACACACACACATTCTTATGCTTTTTTTTACACAAACTAGATACTGCTGCGTGTACTGTTTTTACCAACTGCTTTGTTTTATTCTTTTAAAGAAAAACAATCAATAGACAGGCCTATGTTCTGAATTTGCCTTTTACACCTTGTATAAATTTGAAAGCATCACTGCTTAAATAATCGGAGCTTCAATTTTCTCATCTGTAAATTAAAACTCACAGTAGTACCTGCCTCATAAAGTTATTTGAGGGCAAACATCCTACCAGGCAAAGGCTTAGCACACAGTGAGCCCTGTGTGTGTGTACATGTGTGCTCCCATATAATCAAGTAGTCTTCTTCCACATCATTAAAAATTTCAACATAAAATTCCATTATATAGACAGTTGAATTAACCATCTTCTTCGTCAGGCATAGGTTCATTTAAAACATTTTCAAAGTTTGTTGACGTATTCATCCTCATTTTATTCTTATATTTCTATGGAATTGGTACTAGTCATGTGGATAAGAATAGCTCATATTCTGCTCTAAGGATTGACAACTGCCTTCCATAAAGGACCAGATGGTAGATATTTTTGGCTTTTTGGGCCATAGTGGCTCTGTCCCAACTACTCAGCTCTGCCAAGGTCATGTAAAGTCAGCCATAGACAATACATAAACAAATGTGTATGGCTGCGTTCCAGTAAGGCTTTATTTACAAAAACAGGTGGCAGGCACATTTGGCCCAAGAGCCATTAAGTTTGCTCGTCTCTGTATACTGAATGTCAGACAATGTTCTAAAGGAGTCACCTGGTGTATTAATCCATTTTGTGTTGCTATAACGGAATACCTGAGACTAGGTAATTTACAAAGAAAAGAAGTTTGCTTGGCTCACAGTTCTGCAGACTGTACAGGAAACATCTGCTTCTGGTGGGCGGCTCGGGAGGATTCCAATCATGGCAGAAGGCAAAGTAGGAGCCAGCATGGTGAGAGATGGAGCAACAGGAGCTAGGGAGGGGTCCCAGACTCTTTTTAACAATCAGATCCCAAACACCTTCCACTGGGCCCACCTCCAACACCGGAGGTGACATTTCAACATGAGATTTGGAGGGAACACACAGCCAAACCGTATCACTCGGGTAATCTTATTTATTCTCACAGCAACCCTAGAGTAGTAATAGGTATGAGTATTCTTCCCATTTTACAGGTGGAAATGGGAAGTAAAATGCCACCTGTTTTCCAGAACGGCAAAGCAAATAAACAGTTGGGCTAGAGCTCACACTCAAACTCGCAGCTCCCAACTCCTGCCTTTTCCTTTTTCACTGCCTTTTCTTATTTTACTCTACTCCCTACCTCTCAAACCCTTTCTCCAAATGAAATCCCAGCATCGATTCTTCAGCAGCCTCAAACAACCTGCTCACATTCTTGGTTTAAGAGGACAGCAGCTGCAACAGGCAAGCCCTTTGACACTCCCTTTCTGGGGTGACTTTGCACATGGTTTAGCAGTGTCTTTGGGAAGGGTGGCTGCGGCCATCGCAGGCCCTGTTTCTACAATTTTAGTCTTGTCATTATCCATTCCAGCAATAAATTCCAAATATGATCCTGCCCCAGACTCAACTCTGTTAACATTTTTTGCTTTTCTGTGAGGCTCTGGTCTTAGAGATCAAAGTTAGAGGCACGGTCTCTGGGGATCCAGAAGAGAACTTCCAGAAAGAGTCATTTGCTTCTAGTAGGAACGTGCAGTGACCCCAACTCACACATGCACCTTTTGCTCTGACAGCCACTGAACACTTTTCTGCAGTGGAGCAGAATGCCCCCATGCCTTTTTAATTTATTGCCCAAAGAGGCAGGGTTAGAATGTTGGGGAGGATTTCTTGCATGTAGCTGATCTGAGATTTTCAAAGTTCCAAGAAGGGGTCAAGCGGCAGCTACAGGACATTTTCCAAAATGCAGCAACCCATGTGTTCTTGTCCTGGAAGCAAAAAAGGCACTATCAGATGGCTGCTTCTCTCTCATCAGTTTGTCTAACTGATGACCGGAAGAGACTCCAAGGTGTAGATGTCACAATTAAATCCTGTCCAAATAAGGAAACTCGTCAGGGAACAATAGGTCTAACTCTTAGTCTTATAACTACTCAATTCCCTGGCCTTTTAAAAGTCAAGCATAAGGCCGGGCGCGGTGGCTCAAGCCTGTAATCCCAGCACTTTGGGAGGCCGAGACGGGCGGATCACGAGGTCAGGAGATCGAGACCATCCTGGCTAACACGGTGAAACCCCGTCTCTACTAAAAAAATACAAAATTAGCCGGGCGAGATGGCGGGCGCCTGTAGTCCCAGCTACTCGGGAGGCTGAGGCGAGAGAATGGCGTAAACCCGGGAGGCGGAGCTTGCAGTGAGCTGAGATCTGGCCACTGCACTCCAGCCTGGGCGACAGACCCAGACTCTGTCTCAAAAAAAAAAAAAATAAAAAAAAAATAAAAAAAAAAATAAAAAATAAAAGTCAAGCATAAATCTTTGGGCCAAGCATCTATGTAGGACTTTCACATTTTTTTTCCTCTCTTAGGTTTGTATATTGGTCAACGTCTTTAATTTTGTTATATGTTACTACCAAAATACCTATAGGAATGTCAACAGTCTGAACCAAATGATACTCTCAAACTCATGTAATGTTTTGCAAAAAAAAAAAAAAAAGCAAAGATGCAAAGAATGTTTTGTGGTCAAACGAGTTGGAGAAATTCTGGACTGTCTAGCCTTTACCCTTCCTGGAAACTCACAAACCACATTAGCATATTAAAGGCTCTGAGGAGTCCTGCAGAAAAAGATCCTGTTACCCTTTGTTTAGCCCAGCATTTTCCATGGAATATGCACATGGCAAATATCAGCATTCCACAAAACCAGTTCAGTAAAACTCACTTTAGGAAATTTCATTGTAGAGTAATGTTCTCTTTGATTTGTAAAAAGAATCAGCCATCAACAAGTCTATCATCAGAATGGACTTGCTCATCTCAAAGGGGGAGAGAAATTCTCTCACTGGTCCAGCTTCCATCCTTGGTTGGCACTATCAATTCCTGGGGGCTCACATTTGTGGGAAGCCTGGCAAGAAGTTGGGGGCCCATCATGGTCAAGGAATGGAACAAGACCAACTGAGTCAGAGTAGAGAGTTTCTTCAGTTTCAGTTTGAGCCAAAACCTGATTTATCTGGGATCATGTTTGGGTCATTTTTTTCCCTACAACCTCAAGTATCTAGAATCAAGCCAGAAACACAGAAGTTGGTCAGTTAGTCATACTGATAAGCATGTTGCAAACTCTTCCCAGAATCTAGAGAAAGAGGAAACTCAAAGACCTTTTCTTGCATTGTTTACTGTTGAATTTCGGTGCCTCTCACAAAAGATACACTGGACAAATACTTACTGAAGGAAAAGATGTTCTCCCCAGTGTCAGTGTACCTTGGCAGAAGGGACTTCATAATGCAGAGAAGAGAGACGTCAAACATTAAGAAAAGGCATGGGAATTCAATACACTACAGTCTGGGGCCAGTCAACATTGGGGTAAGTTGTTCTCCACCACCAGCCACTGGGGACCCCAAAAGATAGAATTCGGGATAAGAACTGGTATTTGCAACGAGGCATCAGGAAAAGCGCAACTGTTTACAAAGGCGGGAAATATGCAACACAATTTAGAAAGTTTGCCTTTAAAAAGTTTGTCATCTAAGCAAAGAATGGCTTTCTCAGAATTTCCACCTGTGAGGGAGATGAAGTTGCATTGGCTGAACACTTTCTATGCATCAGACAAGTTGCCTCTAGCACACATCATATCATTCAAAACTCTCAGTGAGACTCTGATGAGGAATTGTTTTGCCAGAGGTACAGTTAAGGAGCCGACACTCAGGGAAATTCACCTGCCCAAGCCACTCCGCTGGGAAAGCACAAAGCCAGAGTTTAAGTTTTCATCTGTCTGACTCCTGTTAAAGCAAATTAAATATGGCCTGAGAAGGACTCTGTACTTCTATATTTGAGTCCTGTGGACAACCTAACTTAATAGGTAGACAAGATTGAAAACCTAACTTAGGAGTATGCACCTGTAACAACAGCTGAGTCTTGGCCAATCCCAGCAGCCATACATCAACCACTCATACACTGCTGTGTTCAAACTGTGCTTAAATAAGGCGAATGCTGAGCTGTAACCAATCCAGTTGTTTCTGTACTTCACTTCTGATTTCTCTACATCGCTTCCCTTTTTTTGTCTATAAATCTTATTCTAACACGAGTCTCTCTGAATCTGCTGTGATTGTAAGAGCTGCCCGATTCACCAATAGTTCATTGTTCAGTTAAACTCCTTTAAATTTAATTCAGCTGAAATTTTTATTTTAGCACTCCAAACTTGATTTTTTATTACCCCATGTTGCCCTTGGCCTAAACATTTCAAATTATAAAAATATATCTTGATGACAAGTAAAGGCTTACAGAGTATTAGTTATCCATTGCTTCATAACAAATAATTCCACAATTTAAAACACAAACATCTATTATGTCACAGTTTCTGTGGGTCAGGAATTTGAGGACAGTTTGGTTCTGGCTCAGGGTCAGGGCTGTGGTCTTATCAAGGTTCAGAAAGGGGAGGATCTACTCCCAAGGTCACTTATGTGGCTGTTGGTGGGTGTCAGTCCTCTCCGGCAGTTAGCTAGAGACATCACTTTTTTACTATATGGGCCTCATCATTGGGCAGCCCATGACACGGCAGCTGGCTTCTCCCAGAGTAAACAAGGAAGAGTGCAGGAGGAAGAACATATAAGACAGAAACCAGCATTTGTGTAACCTAATCTCAAATGTGACATAGTGTCATGTCTGCCATATTGTATTCACTAGAAAAGGTCACTAAATCTGACCCATACTCAAAGTCAAGAAGACCAGGAAGTGGGAATTATTGGGAGGTCATCTTAGATATTGGCTATCACATAGAGGAAACTAATTTGAAGCTAAAATTAGTCCAAAAGATTAGGATTAGAAATAAACTGAATATCCAAATATAAGAAATGGAAGTTTATCCATAGGCTAAGTCTGTAGCCATTAAGACCATGTCTTCTAATATTTTTGAGTGATCAGGAGAAGGGCTCAGGATAAACCAAAAAAGAAAATTCTTGGAGGTGGAGATATGAGGGGAAAAGGGAGAATCTGGAAGAGAAAACATCAAAATATTTATTAACGGCAATTTGTATTTTCTTTGTAATTTTCTTGATGTTTCCAAATTATTACAATGACAATACACTACTTGAATAACAACAAAAAACAAAACTCTAATTAATTTTTTAAACAACTAAGTGAAAAAACCTGACCTTTCTTGAGTTCCACATAGAATGAAATACAGAGATAAATAATAACTTAAAAGTAATTTGAATGCAATTCTCCCACCAATGCCAGCTGAAGAAGCACATTTTTTCCATTGGAGGAAAAGACACAGGATGAAGTCTTCAAGCCTATGGATGAACTTGAACTGTTTTTACCTTTCCTATGATTGGATGTGCAGCTTATTTCTAATCCTATCCACAGGATAAATACAGAGGTACAATTAATAGCCTCTGCTCTATGGTGGCTCACACTAAGGGAGGAGACCACCCCTCATATTGTCTTATGCCCAATTTCTGCCTCCAAAGAAAGAAGAAGTAAAAACTAAAAGGCAGAAATGAAATCCACAGGCAGACAGCCCGGTGCCGCACCCTGGGCCTGGTTAAAGATCAACCCCTGATCTAACCGGTTATGTTATCTACAGATTCCAGACATTGCATGGAAAAGCATTGTGAAAATCCCTGTCCTGTTCTGTTCTGTTCTGTTCTGATTACCGGTGCGTGCAGCCCCCAGTCATGTACCCTCTGCTTGCTCAATCGATCATGACCCTCTCACGTGGACCCCCTTAGAGCTGTGAGCCCTTAAAAGGGACAGGAATTGCTCACTCGGGGAGCTCGGCTGTTGGAGACGTGAGTCTTGCCGAAGCTCCAGGCTGAATAAAGTCCTTCCTTCTTTAACTCAGTGTCTGAGGGGTTTTGTCTGCAGCTTGTCCTGCTACAACACCTGTAATCTCAACACTTTGGGAGGCCAAGGCAGGAGGATCATTTGAACCCAGGAGTTCAAGTGATGAAACCAGCCTAGGCAGCATACAGAGGCCCCGTCTCTACAAAAAATTTTAAAATTAACCAGGTATGGTCCTATGTCCCTGTAGTCCTAGCTACTCAGGAGGCTGAAGGAGGAGGATTATTTGAGTCAGAGAGGTTGAGGCTGCAGTGAGCTATGATTTTGACACTGCAGTCCAGCCTGGGTGACAGAGTGAGACCCTGTCTCTTTAAAAAAGAAAAGAAGAAGAAAAAGTCTCCACTCTGGGACCAACAAATTATATCTGCTGTCCCCTCTGAGTACCAACCACCCTATTCCCTCTGAGTGTTAAACTCCAGTAGGATTTTAAAGTCTTGCATTCATAAAGCTCCTCTGTTCTCCATCCACATCTGTCCCACCCATGCTCTCCGATGAGCTAGCAAGATGGGTGATACGGACAGAAAGGTATACCTTTCCTTGCACAGAGAAGAGAATCATTAAGTCTGAGATCCCATGATTTCCATCATCTAGCAATTAAAGACATTTTACTCACTCCTTTCATATGTTACTATACACCTCCAGGAGGCCATAAAAACTGATCGTCTTAAAATGGACAGTGAGTGTGAGCCACAGTGGCCGATATCATGATAGCACCTTCAGAAGGGCTTCTGAAGCAATGACCTCAAATTGAGATCTCTTTCTGGAGACATCTTTGGAGGGAATCAACTAGTAACTAATTAGTCATGACTAAAGTGCCTACTATGTGTCTATCACTGAGGGGGAGTTTTGAGAGAAAGGTAAGCAGTGGCAAATGTGTCCCAACCCACAAGGAGCTCACACTTGGCCAGAGGCCATGAGTTGGCTGGATGTTAACAAGATATGATGGGCAGGCAGACAGACAGATACACACATGCAACAAGCATACATCATTCATTTAGAATGCTGGAAGCTGGGCGCAGTGACTCTTGCCTGTAACCTCAGCACTTTGGGAGGCTGAGGCAGATGGATCACTTGAGTTCAGGAGTTCAAGTCCAGCCTGGCCAACATGGCAAAACCCCATCTCTACAAAATATGCAAAAATTGGCTGGGCATGGTGGTGTAGGCCTGTGGTCCCAGCTACTTGAGAGGCTGAGGTAGGAGGATCACTCAAGCCTGGGGAGGTCAAAGCTGCAGTGAGCTGAGATTGTGCCACTGCATTCCAGCCTGGGCAACAGAGAAAGATCCTATCTCAAGAAAAAGATTCCCAAATTAAAACACAAGAAAATTTGCAATAATTTGTTTTAAAGACAGTATCAAAGAAACTGTGACATTGTGGAGATTATGTCACAATTTGTTTCCTGTTAGTGTGTAAAATGATACAACCTTTCTGGAAAGTGACTTGGCAATGAGCTTCAATAGTTTTACAACTATTCATTTTAGACTTTCATAGGAAAAAATAGCAGCAGCAAGCACTGCCAAGTGTTCACAGTGACTGTCTACTGGTAGGAGAATTACAAATGGAATTTTGGTTTCAACTTTACTTTTTTGTATTTACCAAATTTAATCCACAGAAAATGATTTTCTTTTACAATCTGGGGAAAAAAACTATAAATGTTTGGCTAGACAGAGAAATAGCTATGCTTATAGCCATTCACTTCTGGACCCATTCTAAGGAAATTATCTGGAGTATAAAGACAATTTTATTGCACAAATATGCACAAATATGCTCATCGCTGGGCCATTTATATTATCAGAAAATGTAAACCTGATATGTATCATTGCAATGGAGAATTATGCATTCATTCAAAAAGACAATGTCAGGAACTTTTTAATGACATGGAAACGTCTACAGTATAATGCTAAGTCAAAAAATCAAGGTACAGAAATTACACAGAATTAAGTGGAAAAAATGTGTCCATGTAGAAAAAAAAAAAAAATAAGGCAATACTGAAGAGTATTGAGTATTCATTGAAGTTATCTCCAGATAGTCCATTTATAAATTGTTTTTCTTTGTGTTTTTAGATTTTCTAGAGTGAGTGTAAATTTGGGGGGAAAATCTTTAATTTTGCAATTTATGAGTTACAGTTTTATCTAATAGAGAGGAGACAATCTATTTGTGTACCAGATAAAATTGATTATGCTGTAGCATTATTGTGCTACCGAGCATCAAATTGTGATTAGCACAAGAAGACGACGAAGGCCAGGGATTCTTTGAAGGTTGGCTCATAGTCTTTCGGGATTAACAGAGGGTAGCGCTGACATACTTAGCAAATAAAAATGTAGAACCTTTGGACGGGCATGGTGGCTCATACCTGTAATTCCAGCATTTTGAGAGGCCAAGGTGGACAGATTGCTTGAGCCCTGGAGTTTGAGACCAGCCTGGGCAACATGGAGAAACCCCTTCTCTATAAAAAATAGAAGAATTAGCCAGGCACAGTGGTGTGGGCCCGTAGTCCTAACTACTCAGGAAGCTTAAGAGAGAGGATCACCTAATATATATATATACACACACACACATATGTAATATATAATATATATCTTATATATTATATAATATTATATTATATATAATATAATTATATATAATTATATATTAAATATAATATATATTTTACACACACAAATATATCCTCCAGTTCAATTTGAATTTGAATTTCAGAGAAACATTGAATAAGTTTTTAGCATAAGTACATCTCAGGCAATGGTTGGGCTATACTTATATTAAAAAGAAGTTTGTGGTTTATTTAAAATGCAGTGGTGCATGTCTGTAGTCCCAGCTGCTTGGGAGACTGAGGCAGAAGGATCTCTTAAGCCCAGGAGTTCAAAGTCAGCCTGGGCAACATAGTGAGACCCTGTCATTTAAAAGAAAAAATTAAGAAAATTAAATTTGACTGTGTATTCTGTATCTTGTTACTTGGTGACTCTAAGCATGTGGCCACATGCCAACCGTCTGGGTAAACAAGATCCCGGTGGGCACTTGGAGTCTCTCCTTAAGACTGGTTTTTATTCCTTCCTGGTTTTTATGTAACGAAGGTGAATATAGGCTGGGTTTACTTAGTCGCATATGTAGTTTTACCTAGGAAAGTGGGGCACAGTGATGGGGGCTGAGGTGGGAGCATGGATGTGATAAATAGGACAGGCAGTGTGTTTAGGCGACTTTGGCTACCTCAGTGCCTAGTCCACCTTTTCAGTACGTGTTTGGTTCCCCACATCATGTCAGGGGGATCCCACTGCTCCATTCTTCTAATTCAGTCAGAAAAGAGAGAAGGCGAGAGAGTACCACGGGATGCACTTCTGACCACACACGCATGTGCATGTGCACGTGTACACACACACACGCACACACACAGAGCCCGTTTTCATTTCCACCATCTTGCCTATGTCTTTGCTGTGCCTTCCACCCTGAATGTCCTGCCATCTCTTCAACCTGGGAGAATCCTTGCTCATCAAAGTGATATTGCTCTGAATTCCCAAGTCACATACATCCAAGCACATTAAATATTACTAGTAATATTAGATGCCATTTCTTGAGCATCATCTCTGCCAGGCACTCTACTAGATGCTTTATAGATACCATGTGAAATCTTCAGAAGAACCCTGCATTGAATCCCATTCTACAGGTGAGAGAATTGAACCACAGAGATGTAAATGGAATCATTGGGTTATGAAGATTAGCTGAGATAGTATATTGAAAGGGTCAAATAATGCATAAGATATAGTAAGTACTCAATAAATGGGGTAATCACTTTTTACAGAGCCAGACATCTAGAGATGAAGATAGAGAGCAAAAGAGCAAATAATAATAATAGTAACAGTAATGGTTACATTTATTGGGACAAGGTATAAAGCACTGTGATGAGCATTTTACAGATGTTATTCTATGTAATTGTTCATGACTCTACAAGTAAGTAGTGTTAGTCTTCCTGTTTTACAGATAAGACCAAGGCCCACAGCTAGTAAGGGCTGGAGCTATCATTTGTTAGGACAGGAGTAAAAGCAAAGATCAAGTCCTCAGACTTGGGCTTAGGAGGAAGGTTAGAAGGGAGGTGGAGGACACCATGGCAAATGTCATCCACATCACAACTTTACTTTGAATGTGTCCTGCACTCAGAACGGGGCACTATCTCCTCTAAGAAGCTGGAGATCAGGTCCCCTGTGGTCACTTGGTCTGAGGCCAAGGGTACTAAATGCTAAACAATACTTCCAGACTGACAAGAGAAGAGAGGGGACCTCTTAGCATGGCCGTCCTGAGGTTCCTAGGCAAGGACATGCTCCCAGCCAGCCCATAACCCATCTACAAAGTGAAATGGATTAGCGGCTCACTTTCAATCAGGCTGAGTTACGAGCTCAGCGATTTGTGGGACGTTTACATGAACCAGAAGATGTGTTATCTGATGAAAATTGCTTAATTTAATATCCTGGCTTGACAGGCAAAGAACTGTACCTCTCTGGGAGAATCTGCCAGGGTGCATGCTTTTTAAAAAGTCCCTGGACATGTTTAAGGAAAGCAAGTGCTATCCTTTCCTTATCCATCAAGAAACAGAATGCAGTATTTGGATCCAGCAGGCAATCTGCCATCAGACTGTGGGCCCAGGGAGGCCTCAGAATATCCGCTTTCGTTGGATGACACCAAGACAGTCACACCAACCTATATCCTGGGATTTGAGTAGTCTGGTTCCAGAGAGCAAAGCACTCAGGCACAGCTCTTTGGGGCTGGAAGCCTGGCTGTTGATGAATTATGATTCAGCACAGAGTTAACATTTTTTAAAGACATAAAACTAGAGACTACCATGAGCGCACTATGTTTCCCTAAGCTTTTCATTCATTAGTTCAACACAAAGCTACTGAGGATTTAACACATGTTTCTCAAACTTTAGCACACATTAGAATCACCAGAAGAACTTGTGAAATTGCAGATGGCTGGGACCTCCAAGCAATCTGATAAGGTAGGTTTGGGGTAGGGACCAAGAATATACATTTCCAACAAGCGCCCCAGGGCTGCTGCTGCTGCTGGTGGTGTAAGAACCACTGTGCCAGTTCTGGTGCCAGGCACGCAACAAACAGCATCACCGTGGACCTCCTTGCCCTATACATTCTTTTTTTTTTTTCTCTCTTGAGATGGAGTCTCACTCTGTCACCAAGGCTGGAGTGCAATGGTGCAACGTCGGCTCACTGCAACCTCTGCCTCCTGAGTTCAAGAGGTTCTCCTGTCTCAGGACTACAGGCACGTGCCACCATGCCCAGCTAATTTTTGTATTTTTAGTAGAGACAGGGTTTCACTATGTTGGCCAGGCTGGTCTCGAACTCCTGACCTCAGAAGTGCTGGGATTACAGGTGTGAGCTACCATGCCCACCTCCTCCTTGCTGCATAAGTTCTACACAAGACTGGCTCAAAGTCCCTATTCTGTGCCTTACAGACACTCAAAGCCCTACCCAAGGTGTCTGCAACATCAAGATTGTCATTTGTGACCCTGGATGTGAGTGTTTATTAAAATCATTCTATTTGCATATCACTGCATTGTCTGTCATACTGCCCACCCATCTATGAATCGGGCCTTCTTATTTCAAATTGCAAAACAAAACAAACAAACAAAAAAACTAAAACTAAAGCAGTCTCATAAGATTCCTGATTATGTCAGAGATTTTCACTTAAGACTAAAGGATATCAACAGGAGTTTTATTGCAGAAATACTTTAAAATTTCAAATGAATAATAGACATCTCTGTTGTCAGAAACCTGACCACCCCAGCAGACAGATCTATTCATGGGCCCCTCGCAGCGTGTGACAACCTCATGGCCCTTCCCACCTCCTCATCTCTCTGTTTCCTCTCCTGTCGCTTCTCACTTCTACCCCAACCCACCTCTGTGGGCCACCTTGTAGAACTCCGAATTCTCCACACTCCATTTTACAGAACAATGCCATTCTCTCTGGCTCTGCTCCCAAATTCAGTTTCAAGATCCATTTTTGCAAACGCAAGCCTGTGGCAGTGCTGAGCAAGTTAAAGGGGCTTGCCTCTAGCAGGAAGGCTGTTAGAGCTGCAGGCAGCTCACCCCATTCCCTCCTGCACGTGTATAGAGGTGAATAGTGCAGGTCAATGCCAGGTTAGCTCTGTTAGCCTAACAGGAGAGACAACACATGTCACACAGTTACACTATTAGTGTCCATGTTCAAGTACTATAACCTAAATAAACATTAAGGATTCTGGGAGAAAGGACAGAGGACAGGAGCAACAGGCCTAGCTACAGAAAACACAGAAAGGTCCCAGAGGAAGCAATGTTTAACCTGAGTTCTAAGGATAACTGAAATTCACCACTTACGTGAAGGCAAAAGGATCACCCTGGAAGAAGGAACAGCATGAAGAGAAAGACGCATGCTCTAACAACTCTCTTGGAGGAAATCCTCACAATTTAGTTTTTCCTTCATATTTGCCGCTTTGTGTCATGGGTGATAAGAACAATTTTAGGTCCCCTATTGCAAGTAATCCTGACAAGGGGGTCCAGACCCTTTCCTTAGAATGTCTGAGCCCTCAACAGCCATTATGAGCCTCAGCTTTGAAGTTTGGCTCAAATTCCAGGATAGCAAAAGCCTTATTTACAATTCCATGACACTGGCAAGCAATGATGGAGCACCTGCTGTTTAAGAATGTGTGTATGCTGCAATGATGGAGCACCTGCTGTTTAAGAATGTGTGTATGCTGAGCATGGGAGGAAGAGACTTGGGAGACCCCACAACTATACTGGAGGTGTCTGAAACATAATAAAAAGGAAAGGTGTCTGAGGTCTTTGTAACCAGTGAGCGCTGTATGAAGCTGTATGGTCTTAAACACAATGCTGCCTCATGTTGCCATCCGTATCATGGAGAGAGGTTGCATTTGGAGACAAAAAGGAGAGCAATGATAAAAATGTGTATTTACCAGGATTCTTTCTACCCCAAACAGAACTCCCACTGCCAAAGTATTGTTTTGTGTACTTATCCAAGAGGAGATCAGGCATTGATGCATTAAGGTGATCAAAACCAGCAAAAATTTTGACTTCAATTCTCTTTATCTCTAGCCTCTATTTTCCTCTGTTTTAGTTTCATTCTCAAGGGTGTTTATTTATTGGATTACCCAAAAATGTTAACTTTTTTTTTTTTTTTTAAGCAATCTCAGCAGAGAAGAGGCTTTCCCAGTAATTCCATCGAAAGTCCCTGGTCTAACACTTTATGGTGAGGATTGGTCCAGCATGAACTATGTAGTCACTCCAAAACCAACCTCATAGCCAGGGGAATGCTGGGTCTCGTTAGCCAAGTCTAGGACACACACCTGCCCATCCCACAGAGACTGGAGTCAAGTTCATTGGAAGCACCAAGACTGAAGGCAGGGGGCTGGAGAAGGCCACAGAGGAAAGGGTGTCAGACAGGCAAAAACAACAGATATCCACCTGAGTGTGTAAAACGTAAATTTTTTTAAAAAGTGTGATACTTTGAAACCTGAATCATTAATTTCACAACGAATTATAATCGGGTCACTCCCATCAGAGTCCTTCTCTGCCAAGTACTTTGGAAGTAGTGCTTAGAAACATAGACACTGGCCGGGCGTGGTGGCTCATGTCTGTAATTCCAGCACTTTGGGAGGCCGAGGTGGGTGGATCACGAGGTCAGGAGATGGAGACCATCCTAGCTAACACGGTGAAACCCTGTCTCTACCGAAAATACAAAAAATTAGCCGGGCGTGGTGGTGAGCACTTGTAGTCCCAGCTACTCGGGAGGCTGAGGCAGGAGAACCGCGTGAACCCAGGAGGCAGAGCTTGCAGTGAGCTGAGATCACGCCACTGCACTCCAGCCTGGGTAACAAAGCGAGACTCCGTCTCAAAAAAAAAAGAAAAGAAACATAGACACTGGTCGGGTGCAGTGGCTCACGCCACTTTGGGAGGCCGAGGCAAGTGGATCACAAGGTCAGGAGTTTGAGACCAGCCTGGCCAACATGGTGAAACCCTGTTTCTACTAAAAATACAAAAATTAGCTGGGTGTGGTGGTGCGTGCCTGTGATCACAGATACTCAGGAGGTGGAGGTTGCAGTGAGCTGAGATCGCACCACTGCACTCCAGCCTGGGCAACAGAGCAAGACTCCATCTCAAAAGGAAAAAAATAAAAGAAAAGGAAGAAGAAAGAGAGAGAGAGAGAGAGAGAAAAGGAGGGAGGGAGAGAGGGAAGAAGGACGGAAGGAAGGAAAGAAGGAAGGAAGGAAGGAAGGAAGGAAGGAAGGAAGGAAGGAAGGAAAGAGAAAGAAAGAAAGAAGGAAAAGACAAGACACTGACCAGAGTTCTGGACTCATCTCCCAGATCCCCCACTTAGTACCTGAGCAACCTTGGATAAATAGGGATAATAGTGGTGTTTATATCATGAAATTTTAATAAGGATTAAATTAGTGAACTTAAGAACTTAAAAGAGTACTTGTGCTGTTTTAAATTCTCCTCATTGTTATTATTAGAATTTTATGTACAATTTTATGTATCTGTACATGTGCATTTTTTTCCTGATCAAAGGACTTAGAGCTTTTACCAGATTTTCCAAGGGATTTGTGATGGAAAAAGAAAATCCCTTGTTTTTCAAGACAATGTTCTCCTGATTTAAAACCACCCTGATCACGTGGATTAAGAATTGTTTGCATGCTGTCAGTCAAGCAGGCCTCATCTATCTTACAGTTTTTGTGGGCTGGTAAAATCTCAGGGTTTATTTGCAAGGCAGTCTTATAGCACAAATACAAGCTTTAACACAAACCTGTGGGTGTTTCTCAGGGTTGCCTGGCACACATTTCACTTCAGTCTTCTTAGGTTCATTAGCGCAAGATTGGTGTGTTGGAAGGATCTTCAATTTCAAGGCTTAAACAAGAGACTGGCTCCAGACCTCTGAAGAAATAGCTTTGCTGTGCATCAATCACTTTGTCAGATTCCTGGGAACTGGAAGCACCGGCACATATTTTGTGGTAGCCCACATTTGAGATCAGACTGGGTAGGTGCACAGTTAAGCAGGTCTTCAATTTCAATTAGACACGCCACGCAGATAACTTGGGGAGAGGGAGAGAGGAGGGTACCATTAGGTGGGCATGCGGAGGGGGTGACTGATAGAACCAGTTGGTCTCTGAAATCTCTACTGCTTTGCCCTTTGCCTTTCCATCTCTGCCTCCCCCATCTCTTCTGACTTCCTCCCACTGCCATCAGAGACACCCCCACCACCACTGCATAGTGAAGGAGAGGCTGGGGGAGGGAAAGCCCTGGATGAGAGGGGCCAAGGCAGGAAAATTCAGGGAAGAGCAACCTGAGAGCTTGCTCTGTGTTACCTGCTTTCAACACAGGACCTTTTCCAGAATTATCAAAAACACCTTGGGCTCCTTTGGCCCGTAGGGTATGCTGGATCATTGGGCCCAATTCTTCACTTCCACCCAGGATTAGAATCATACAGCTATGCCCTGTACCATATGATTTGGGGGATCTCTTCTGTCTTCCCAGTGCCTGGAATTATGCCTGGCACATAGTAGGTGCCCATTAAATATTCCCTAGATGAATGCAAGGCTTATATGTGAGAAACTAGAAACTCTACATATAGCATCACTTATTTAGACACACAGCTAGTACACAGAGACGAACCCAGGTCTGTCTGATTTCAAAACCCATGGTCTTCCCAATATGCCACATGGTCTCCTATTGAAGTAGACATGTTATCAGAATCTTGTTCCCTAAGCCAGAAGCCAATAAAGCAGGGGGCAGGTGGGAATGATCTACTGGGATGCAGAAAGAAAATATGAACGCTTCTAGATTACCTCTTCTTTTAAGATATCTATGTATTTCTGTAAGTGCTTTACAGTGTAGAAAATATATTACTATAGTGGTGCATATACCGTGTGTGTGTGTATGTATATAAAATATACATATATATATATATTACATGCTCAAATATTTCTTTATAATAGGGTGCATGATCAACAAAGTGTACATATCCATCAGTAATAGAATAGGTCGGGTGCTGTGGTTCATACCTGTGATCCCAGCACTTCGGGAGGCTGAGACTGGCAAATCGGTTGAGCCCAGAAGTTGGAGACCAGCCTGGGCAACATGATGAAACCCTGTCTCTACAAAAAATACAAAAAATTAGCCAGGCATGGTGGTATGCACCTGTAGTCCTAGCTACCTGGGAGGCTGAGGTGGGAAGATGGCTTGAGCTGGGAAGGCGGAGGTTGCAGAGAGCCAAGACTGTGCTACTGCACTCCAGCCTAGGCAACAGTGTGACCCTGTCTCAAATAACAGTAATAATAATGTATAAATAAATTATAATCTATTCATAGAATAGAATGCAAAACTATAGAAATGAACAAATACTGTCACACCCAATAACATGGATGAACCTCAAACACAATTAATATGAGGTGAAAAAGGCCAGACATGAAATAGTGTATGTTCCATGATTCCAGTCATATAAAATACAAAACCAGGTCAAATGAGTTCTAGTGTTAGAAGTTGGGATATTAGTTACCGTTGAGTAGGACAGTGGGTGGTGATGTGAAAGGGGGACCCTGGAGAACATCTGTGGTGCTGGTAAGGTTTTATTTCTTCATCTTGGTGGTAAATATGTGGGCATGTCCTCTTTGTGATAGTTCATTAAGCCACAGCCTTGTGTTGTATAAACTTTTCTATTATATGTTCTGAATCAATAAAAATTCGATGCTGCAGATGAAGAGAGCTGCCTTCTCTTTGCTGCTCCTCCCACTGAGCAGTAGAGTCTAATTCCTCTCTCCTTGGATCTGGCTTTGCCTCTCTGTATCAATTTGGCTCCCCTGATAAGCAGCTGGTGAGACTGAGTTAGGAGCACAAGAGGTTTATTGGGCATAGCAAAGCACTCCAGAAAGATCAAAGAAAGGGAAATAGAAATGAACAGGAAGAGCCTTACACCACAGTGCAGATTGGACAAAGTCTTGGGCAACTTAATATGGAACTGTGGAGCAATTGGCTCATTAGAGGAGTTCTGCACTGGGCAGAAATGGCCAGGCCCTAGTACTCCACCAGGCTCAGTCATTGGCTGGAAGCTCTCTTGGCTGGAATGCTGCAGTAGCTCCTAAAGGTACGGTTGTTGGAGGTTGCAGTGGGAGCCATTGCACCCAGCAGAAGGGTAAATTCTTTCTTGCAGGGAGCTCCAAGTGGTACACTCCCATGGCTGCCACGCTTAGAGCCTTGGCTGACCTTCTGGGACTTCCAAGGCTTGCTCCTAAGAAGACTACATTGTAGCCTCTGCCTAGGCATCTTGAAATGAGGAGTTTTAGAAACCTAAATCATGCAAGAAGTCTAGTTACCCTTAGGCTGCCATGCCATGAGGAAGCCAAGCTAGCCTTCAGGAAGAGCATGTAAAGAGAGAGAGACCCATGAGCAGCCTGCCCTGCTCCAGACATCTTAGCCTAGACACACATGTGAAGAAGACATTTGGATTTTCCAGCCTCAATAGACATTCTCTGGAGAAGAAACGAGGAACCTAACTGACAGCCCCAGACACGTGGCTCCAGGCAATCTATCCCAGCCATTTCAGCTATTTCAGCCCCCTCAGCTGAGTCCCCAGTCATTGCAGAGCATGGATAAACCACCTTACTCTGCCATGGCCAAATTTCTGGCCTACAAAAACAACCATGAGAAAATGTTTGTTTTACTTGACTAAGCTTGAGGGATGGTTCTTTTAATGCAGGAATAAATAACAGAAACCATTTAAAAGAAAAAGTTTAGAGACCATGCTAGTCTAAGCCACATGGGTATGTAATTGGAGGAAGGGATAGTGATCTCATTAGCAAATCAGAACCTCTAGTGCGTTTGATTTAGAAAGAGTGTGCACGATTACGAAGAATAGCATGGCACATTAGTTCTGCTGTTTACCAGCTATGAGGCCTTAAGCATGTGGCTTCACTTCTCTGGACATTGGTGAACTCATTAGTAAAATGGAAAAAAATGAATGGGCTTGAATGAAACAAAGCATCTGAAGCACTTAGCATATTGCTTGGCACATAGGAAACATTCAGCACACTTTAATTATTATCAGCACCATCATGACCTCAGTTATTCCATCTGATAGAAGGCACTAATAATGCCTGTCTACCCACCTATCAGAGTGGAAAGAATCTTCAGGGTTCAGAGGAGTTCAGAAAACAGTCAACCAGCCACAGAGCCTGTGCTTCCAACTCTGAATGACAAATTCTTTCTATCCATTCCCCATTTCTGAAGGTACTGCCCCAGGTGCTATTCAAGAGGAGAGGTTTGCCCTGAGCCCCAGGCTTAACAGAGCAAAGCACAAAGTGAAGAAGGTCAGGAATTTTGAGCAGGATGTTCAGAAATGTCACATTTTCCCAAGCTGAGCCAGAGTCTTGGCTGGTAGAAACCTGCCTCTCAGTCTCTCCCAACCCAAGAACCCTTCAAGACCCATTAGCAAAGCCTAATCCAGAGCTGGTGTGCATGACTCCAATCTGAGGGTGTTGATCAGAACCATATTCTTACATGCCAGAGCCACAGAGCTGAGCTGGAAGGCCTCCAGACACAAGCTTCTCTGGCCCAGATCACACTTTCTTTAATACTGAGCAAACCCTCCAAGACTTTAAGACACCCTGGTCTGGTGCTCTGGCTGTTGAGATCTATGTAGTGGAAGAAAAAGAAAGGCTGTTGAGATCTATGTAGGGGAAGATTAAAAAAAGCAAAATAACAAAGCAAAAACAAAAACACCCCAAAATAAAAAACAAGCTAGCCAAAGAAGTACTTATAGACACTGTACTTCATGTTTCCAAACTGTTTTCTAATCCTTCCAATTGGTCTCCTCTCTTTGGGGCACCGCAAGGTTAAATATTGTACTCGGTTATTCATTTTGTCTTGCTTTTCTGGCTTAGAGAAGATAAGTGACTCAGTTTATCCTCCCAGCAGGAGGATATGAGATTCAAAATATCCAGAGGTCATCACATAGATTGCAAGGTGGCAATGCATCACTCGCACTCCTTGCTTGTATAATTTGTAGAGTGGGGATGGAAAAAGTAGTTCCCATTGTCAGTGGTAGGGGAATAATAATATTACTATTAATTAAATACCCATGGAACCAGGGACCAGATACTGTTCTGGGTGCTTCATGCCTGTTGTCTCTCTTAATCTTTACAACAGTCTGGTGATCAAGAAACTCTTGTAATTCCAATGTCAGATGAGGAAACTGAAGTTCAGAGAGGAGAAGTGGGTAACACAGCCATAGAGCAAACAATGAGTAGAGTTTGATTTTGAATCCAAGTCTCTGGCCTCAAAGTGGCAAGTTAAACACTGCTGAAAACTCTACCTTTCTTGCTACAATTTGGGCCATATATGCAGAAAAACACTTTTGTTTTGATACAGGGTACAAGAGACTCATAAATAAAGTTGAATGCCAACAGGTTGATCTTTCTAGAACATGTCAAAGTTAGCCTATTGTGATACTGGAGCAGAATATTTAAAACTGGAACCAACCCTGAATGTAGGTTGTATAGTAATTGTGGATTATTTCCAAATAAAGGTGCATTTATCCCCCTCTCTGTATACAGGCTCCAATGCAACATGAGTTTTCATCTCCTCCCATGAAAAGGCAGAGCCTATTCTCCAGCCCTTGAATCAGAGCTGGCCTGTTACTTGCTGTAACCAATAGAATATGGTGGAAGTGATGCTATGCCTATTTTGAGTCAAGGCCTCAAGATGCCTCGCAGCTTCATCTCTTCCTCTTAGAAACCTGCCCAATCACTGTGAGAATTAGCTGACTGGAGGCAGACTACATGGAGCACAGAAGCCAGCTAGGGCTCTCTAAGATAAGCTAGCCTCCAGCCAACCCCTGCAGCTAACAGCAAATGCGTGTGAGCCCAACTGCAACCAGAAAACCACCTGGCTGAGCCCAGCACAAATTGCTGACCTGCAGAATTATGAGCTCAGTATTTGACTGTATACAGATACAGTGGCTGGACCTTTGAGCCATTATTTATGGCATTTGTACAGGCCCTCTGTCCTGTATTCAGCAGTCAAAGGATACCATTATTCTCATCACCATGGCAGGGTTCAAACGGCTGGAAGCTTTAGGACCAGATACATCTATACAAATAATTAAGACTGGCACTTATCCAATACCTGTTGTGTGCTAGGTGCTATTATAAGAGAGCCGCATGTGTTAACTCATTTAATCTTCCTACCACTTCTCTGTGGTATGCACTTATTACCAACCCTATTTTATAAATGACAAACTGAGGAACAGAGAGGCTAAGAAACTTGTCCAGAGTCACATAGCTAATAGATGGTACAGCTGGAGGTCAAACCCAGGCAATCTGGCTCCAGAACTTGTGCTCTTAAAAGCCAAGTCACGTTATGTTATTCTGAGTAAGCCTGCTACTTACTTCAACTGGTTCAACAGCTTACTAGTTACATGGGAACTTGGCAAATGAGTTAATCTCTCTGAGGCTAAATTTCCCCATCTGTACAATGGAAACAATAATAGTATCTCCCTTAATGGAGTTATTCAGAGATGAAATGAAATAATGCAAGCAAAGCACCCAGTCATATTTAACAAATATCAGCCATAATAATAATTAGTTGCTATCCATTTATACTACTGTTTGATTATATAAATATCTTATTACAAAAATAAATGATGAATTATATTATGCAAAGGTACACTATAATTATTATTCAGACTCTTAAGTCATCAAATTCCAATTCACATGACAATTGTCCTCACAGTTTTGTTGATTCTGTTTTGACTCTGCCTCTGTCATTGATTTCTCTTGTGATTTCCAATGCTGAGTTGTTTTTGAGATGCTCCAGAAATCCACCGACTCTGTGAAGTATACACACATTCTTCAACAGCCTAAGGAAGCAAAAAGACACAACTTAGCAGGACCTCAGCCTGACTTCTCCATTGGCCCACAGCCTGCATTCCTTTAGGGCTCTCTGACTTCCCTGAAGTCCTTGGGTCCAACCATTCCTCCTCTTCAGCACCCCAGAAACAGTTTGCCTTTGTAAGGCATATTTAGCCAAGACTTTGTCTCTTTGTGTTCTCAAATGTTGATGACTGAAGTGTGAATAACCTCAAAAGCTCCCATTGCAAGCCTTTAGTCATGAGGAGGCTGGTAGAAAACTTCTGGAATTCCCAGCTGAGCTCCGTGATGACTAGCTCATCAACATGAGAGTTTCTGCAAAGATGAAAGTTGGTATCACCAGCCACATGGGGAGGTGTTATTAGGCATTACTGATGGCCAGGCAGGACTTGCACAATGAGACACAATGTATGCAGCCTAGGCTAGGGGAATCAGAAGGAGTTGCAGAAAGTGTGCTAAAATATGGTTTGTCAATTCAGCCCCAAAACCTCATCATTCCTCTCCTGATTCTCATCATCCCATCAGCCTAGCAGACTTGGTAGACATGAAGATGCACCTTCCAGATCCCTCTTCAAAGGAAGACTTGCTGTCCAGCGGCAGGAAAGATGGACAGCAGACCCTTCAGGGCCTTTCTCAGCTGCAGAGAGTCACCTCGCCTCACTCGAGGACATGCCCTTCTTGGAACAGCCTGCAGAAGAGATCAACCATGATGGAGAAATAAACACTGCCTCCTTTTCATAGATATGGTCCCCAATAAACACCTTGTACCCCAAACTCTGGTTCAGTGTCTGCTTCCAGAAAACTCAATGGATAATACAGGCATGATTTCTCCCAATCTCCAACCTATCCCAGCTTCCACCTATACTACCTCTTGCCAAATAAGGAACCACTGTTTCCTTTTCTATTGGCATATACTCCCACCTGTTTACCTGGGAGATTAATTTCATCTTGCAGGTACAAAAAAAATTGCCTTTGTCATGTCAGTCATCACTTCCTTTGGTTAAGAATAGAAACACTAACTAGTCCCTATTAACCTAGTACCTTGCATTTCATCTCCTTAGCAATCTTGAGCAAGATAAGACTATCTCCATCTTACTGAGGAAGAAACTGAGGCTCAGGGAGGTGAAGGGGCTTACCCACAATGATTCAAAGGCTACTTCTCTACTTCCAAAGCCTAAAATGAGCAGGTTGGCTACCCAAGCACATTTCTTCCAGCAGACATGCTAAATGAGCACTTCTCACAGTAGAACCTTGGGGAAATGCGGTCAGAGAAAAGCAGTTTGGCTTAGTGGCTAACAGCTAAGCATTTGTGCTAGATGGCTTGAGTTTGAGTCCTGCCTTCATTACACATAAACTCTGTGGTGTTTGGTCTGTGATGAAACCTCTCTGTGCCTCAATCTTCTCATGGTAGTAGTTCCTATCTCAAAGAGTTGTTGTAAAGATTAGGAACTTAGAATATGCAAAGTGCTCAAAACAATGTCTGGCATATAGAAAGCTGTCCAAAAATGTTGGATGCAATTATGAGGGAACAATCCTTGGAGACCAATTACTCCTGCAGTTCTCAGCTTGATGAAGATGTTATGAGATGCTGTGACCATGAGAGCTGCCTGCCTGTGGCAATCAGAATTTTTGATTGTCAGTTACACATTTTTTTCTCTATAAAGCTAACTGTTCTTAGTAACATTAATGGGGAAGAGAAATCAGTTCTTAAGAAATACTGCTTGCTAGACAAATCATTCTAAACATGGTATAAACCTGACATAAGTAAACTAAAATAAGTTGACTTTGATGGTGAGAAATGTGAGGACCGTGGATCTTGTCCAGCCCATTACTCTACAGATGGGGAAACTAAGACGTAGAGTGTACAGCTGAATGACCAGGAGTCGCCCATGGTTATATGGCCAGAGTCTATGCTTGCAGGATGCTTGAGACTTGCTGACACGCACAGGTAATCAATGGATAATAAAACCAGTTACCCACAGCCCAAGACTGAGTTTACAACCCTGACGCTAATGGACCTCAGAGAAGCAAAGGGTGCTAGAAACCACTTTTCCCTCATCTCCCTGGGCTAATGGCTTTATAGAGGTCATAAACTACTGAGTATTTTAATAATGAGAGTGACCTCTCTTTGCCCAAATGACCCACCATGTCTTGATTGACATGTAGGCCTGGCATTTCTTACAGCAGCAAGAATCAGCCTCCTTCTGGGCCTGTGGTCTGAATCACAAGACCCCACCTCCCCTGGGAATTTTCCAAATGTCTTTGGGAGTTGTTAGCCTTTGTTCACCTATGCTGACTCAAGGGAGGAATAATTCAGACTGGTAGCTTCTACAGTGAATGCACAGCTTAGTCCAAACTCCAGTCTCAGATAATTACAACATCCCTACACAGAACAGCTTGGAAGGCTTGGTGAGTGTCATTAACCTCTTCTGGTTCTGAGGCTTTCATTCATTCACTGAATTATTCATTCAGCTCATTTTAAAAAATGTGGTGGCCAGCCTTCCAAGCGACCCCCAATCATTCCTGCCTCCTGGAATTAGTTGTATAAGAACCTACCACACTGAATAGGGCTAACCAATGTAACTAGTAAGATATTGTGGAAATAACAGAGTATGACTTTTGAGGTTGGGTCATAACACAGACTGCAGCCTCCACATTGCCCTCTCTTTTGGATCACTTCTCTGGGGGAAGCCAGCTGTCATGTCATGAAGACACTTAAGCAGCCCTGTGGAGAAAACCATGTGACAAAGAACTGAGGCCTCCTGCCAATAGCCATGTGAGTACACCATCTTGGAAGAGGATCCTCCAGCCACCATCAAGCCTCCAGATGAGACCAGAGGCCCAACTGATGTATTGACTGCAACCTCATGAGAGACCCTGAAGTAGAACCACACAGCAAAGTCATTCCCAGATTTCAGACCCCCCAGAAACTATGTGAGATAATCAGTGTTTATTGCTTTAAGCTGCTAACTTTGGGGCTAATTTGTTATGCAGCAATTGATAACTAATACAACAAGCACCCACTGCATACCAGGCCCTGAACTACGTAGTACCATGCAAAAAATGAACAAAGCAAATACTACCTCTACTTCCCAGAGCTTATAGTCCAGTAGCAAATCTTACGAAGAGAGCAGAGTTAGTCTATAAAGATCATTTAGAAATTGGGATCTGATATCAGTACAGTAAAAATATAATCTTCTCTAGGAAGAAAAATTAAAAAAAATACCTTTTACTTTATATTTCTGTATTGTCTAATTGTCTTTTTTAAAGTAATGTTTATCAAGGCATCTTCTCATGACTAATTCTCATGAGAATTTAATTGATACCTTTTCAGAAAGGCATCTTGGCAATATATATCAGAAAAGTCATGAAAGGACCAGGCACTGTGGCTCACACCCATAATGCAACCACTTTGGGACACTGAGATGGGCAGATCATTTGAGGTCAGGAGTTTGAGACCAGCCTGGCTAACATGGCAAAACTGCATCTCTACTAAAAATTAGCCAGGTGTGGTGGGGTAAAACTATATCTCTACTAAAAATTAGCCAGGTGTGGTGGTGCGTGCCTGTAGTTCCAGCTGCTTGGGAGGCTGAGGCATAAGAATGGCTTGAACCCAGGAGACAGAGGTAGCAGTGAACCAAGACTGCACCACTGCACTCCAGTCTGGGTGACAAAGCAAGACTCTGTCTCAAAAAAAAAAAAAAAAAAAAAGAAAAACCATAAAAGTGTGCATACCCTTTGACCAGAATTTAACTTAAAGAAATATGCAGAAATGTACAAAAAGAGGAAAATCAATGGGTGCTCACTACACTGTTATTTATGAGTGCCTGAAATTGGAAAGGGCCTAATTATCAACAATGATAAGCTGGTTAAATTACTATTTAATTCTGGGCCTTCCATACATTGGACTGTTATGTAACAATTAAAATGATGATGTAGCTCTACATTTATTTTCAAGGAAATACGTCCTGACATATTGCTAACTGAGAGGTTATATAACAGTTTATACTGTATAACTCTATTTTAATAAAAACATATATATTTATGCATAAAAGTATTGGAAAGTTAAACCACAACATGTTAATGATGTTATGTCTAGGCAGAGGGATTAGAAATATATATATGTTTTATTTCTTTTGGCTTGCCTGTGTTTTTTAATTTTTATTTTAAACTTATGGATTACTTTGGGAACATATAGAGTTCCAAATACATTTTTGGTAAGGCTCCCTACATGCTCATTAATTAGGTTCACTTTTGCTGTTCTTTGGTTGGTTGGCTTTCCCTAACCCTCCAGAACAGACCAGCCCCCATGTTCTCACCCACCTCTCCTTCCTCCCCTTCTTGACCAACTACTGGGGACTGGAGATATGCCTGGGTCCTTGAATCAAATAGAGAATACGGATCTCCTTCAAAGTGCCCCCAGAAAATCCCTCCACCTTCTGCAGGGAAGATCTACCTCCCCAGAGGGCCCTGGCAAGCAGCTCCTATCACTGACTTTGAAGGCAGAGTGAACAGATGAGACCAATTCAGCACCCATCAAGGACTCATGCAGAAAGCAAGCTGATGGTGTTCCCCACTTGGGATGGCCCTTGAAGGATTTGTGACTTCAGCGGAGAAACTTTTAAGAGACCATAAACTGAGTTGAGTGATCAGGAATTTTATCCGATTGAAATGAAAGTTGGGAGGAAGGAGGCTAGACTTTTAAATTTGGCCAAGGTCCACTTCATAGCAGCGAGAATGTAACAGGCAGATCGTTGTCCTTACTGCTTACCTCAAGTAACAGATGACCACCTGGACCATTTCTGTCTCTTGAGTGCAACAACAAGGCCCCTGGCCCCAGCTGAGATTGTCTCTGTTTCCATGACCAGTCTGACTCCCTAACCCTCCAGAACAGACCAGCCCCCATATTCTGACCTGCCTCTCCTTCCTCCCCTTCTTGACCAACTACTGGGGACTGGAGATAACATTGCAGCAGTTATTCCCAATCCTCCACTTGCTCCCTTACACCCAGATGAATTCATTTATTCATTTGCCAATAAGAAGTTTGCACTGACACATTGAGAGGTTTGGACGTTCTTTTGAAGATAAGGAAGAGCTCATTTATTCCTTCAAGACAATTGAGTACCTCCTACAGGATGAGGATGGGACAGGCCCTGGCCCAAGCACTGGGCACAGAACTGTGAACAAGACCATATGATCTTACAGCTGTGGAGTTCACCTACTAGGCAGGAGAGAGATACTAAACAAGTAAATACAGAAGATTATTTCTGAGGGTGACATGTGGAAGGAAATAGACCTGTGGCTAAGTTGGGGAATAACTAAGACCTTGGTCCAAAGTCAGAGAAGGCCTTCTGGAAGAGTAACATTTGAGCCAATACCTGAATAAAGCTAGATGTTCATTGACCAGCAGAGTCTTTTATAACTACCCCAGTTCCACGGAAAACTTGGGCTGGTCTAAGTACTGTCCAGGTGCAGTACACAGGGGGCTTTTGGTCTTCTGAACCATCAGCCCCTTCAGTGTATTCAGAACCCTGAATACCCTCCATCTCTAGGGCTTATGAGTATCCTGGAATGATGAAAGGAGAGGTTGTTCCAATGGGAAGGTCACACTGGGAGCTGGCAAATCTCAGGGCCTCTGTAGGGTGAACGTCCAACAAGTAGCATGCTGATTATGATGGACGAGAGACCCTGGCCAGATGCTACCAGGAAAGACAGCTAGTGTGATCCCCAGAACTTTCTGGAGCAGAAGCTGGGCAATCTAATGCTGCTCAGATCCTACCTAGTTCCTGAAAAATGCACCTTCAGGTGGAGGTTGATCCAGCCTCTTGTGTCAGTCCACCTCTTTAGGTCAGATCCTTTCCCCTTGGTTCCTTTATCTATTTTCCCTCTCAAATTCTACCTATCTTTCCCTCTCCCTTCCAGCCTAGATATCCTTTCTCTGGCTCAGGGGCTAATGCCTACCCTTATTCCTAATAAATACCAAATGTATTTTCTATGACCTGAGATCCTCATTAAAGGACATAGAATTTTGAATTTCAAAAGCTGGAGGGAGATTCTATTTTCCTTTGTTTTCTGCTGTCTCAACTTTTCCCTGACACAAGGAGTACAAAAAAACAAACACATATTTGGAATGGAGGTAGAGAGTGACAAAATGGGCTGGGAGTTGGGGGTGACTGGCACAATGCAAAGAATAACAGTAGCCAGGCTTGTGGCACACACTTGTAGTCCCAGCTATTCCGGAGGCCAGGACTGGTGGCACACACCTGTAGCCCCAGCTATTCTAGAGGCTGAGGCAGGCGGATTGCTAGAGGCCAGATGTTCAGGGCTGCAGTGAGCTATGATCGCACCACTGTTCCAGCCTGGGCAACAGAGTGAGACCCTATCTAAAAAAAATTAAAGCTCAAGCCTGTAATCCCAGCACTTTGGGAGGCCGAGACGGGCGGATCACGAGGTCAGGAGATCGAGACCATCCTGGCTAACACGGTGAAACCCCGTCTCTACTAAAAATACAAAAACTAGCCGGGCGAGGTGGCAGGCGCCTGTAGTCCCAGCTACTAGGGAGGCTGAGGCAGGAGAATGGCGTAAACCCAGGAGGCGGAGCTTGCAGTGAGCTGAGATCCGGCCACTGCACTCCAGTCCAGGCGACAGAGCGAGACTCCGCCTCAAAAAAAAAAAAAAAAAAAAAATTAAAAAGTGCTTAACAGTAAGTGTTTAACTAAGGGAAGTCTTATGGGACTTCCTTTAGTTAATATGGGAGGACTCCTAATATGGGAGGACCCCTTGAGCCCAAGAGTTGCAGGCTGCTGTGAGCTATGATCACAACACTGCACCCCAGCCTAGGTGACAAAGTGAGACCCTATCTCAAAAAAGCAAACAAAACCCAGTAAATATCAAAATATCAAAAGAAAAATCACTTCATGTTTTCAAAATATTACCTCACTACAAATATCGAGCGAATGTCTACTGGGTACAGAGTTAGGGACTGGGAAGACCACAGGAATCTAGATGGGCCCCCACCCTCAGGAGGCTAGTGAAAAGGGAAGTGGAGAAGCGGGATGCGCAGGGAGAGCCTCCAGCTGCCATGGAGATGAACAGCAGCACCTTGGTCCACTCAACAGGGAGCTTTGGAGCAGAGATCGCCGGGAAAACCTGCCCAGGCCCGTACCTCGGTCATGTGCAGTCATCAGCCAGGAAAGGACCTGGCTTTAGCCAGGAGCCAAGGTGACTCTGGAAGGTGCTGCAGCTAGATCTGCGGGCTCCTGTGCTGCTCACAGCTGGGCAAAGGGTTCTTTCTTGAAAGGAGATCTGGACTGGGGCAGGGCTGGGACTCTTTCACACTCTAATGAGGGCAATTAAATGGGCTGAAGAGGTGAGCAGAGGACTCAGTAACCCGGCTCTTAGGGCTGTCTGAGAGAGTGTCCATGACCAGGAACATTGACGGAGAGACCTGAAGGTGCAGGGAGAGTCAGAGGAGGGTGTAGAGTAGTGGTAAGTGTGTGAAAGTTGAAGTCAGGCCGCTCTGCGATGTGGGTTTAACCCACACTCTGCCACCCACCACCCGAGAGGTGAGAACAGGTTATATTATCTATTTGTGCTTCAGCTTCCTCTGTAATAGAACTAGGATGATGAGAGTACTAATCCTACAGCTTTATTGGAAAGATTACGGAAACAGTACTAATCCTATAGCTACACTGGAAGAATAAGAGAAATAGTACTAACCCTATAGCTTTATTGGAAGGATTACAGAAATAGCACTAACCCTACCACTTTACTGGAGGGATTACAGAAGTTAATGTTCTAGAAAGCACTTAGAAAATGCCTGGCCAAGAAACAGCATTCATAAGTGCTAAATTCCCAGGTTAAAAATATATAAATAAAAACAGTACTTCCAGGCAGAGAGCACAGCCTAAGTAATAACCCGGAGGACGAGAACAGAACAGGAAAGAAGGTAACCCATGTTGGTGGTACAAATCCAGCCAAATGCCCAGGTAATCTAATTCAACTCGAGTAATATTTAATTTATTTTTCAGGTACCCATTTTAAGGAAAATAAAATACTTTGGTCTTGTCTAACAGCCCACCAAGATGTACTCTGTGATTTTCTCGAAAATCCATTCAGATCTTGCCCAGATTGACTCAAAGCTGAAAAACAATGAATGTCGGTACCCTTCCCACAGTCCCACATCCCTTTCTGGTTAAAGCTGCTGTTTAGTTCAAAACGACGGATGCTGACACAAATTCTTGCTGCCACCCACAAGAAAAATTGGGTGAACTCCTGCAAACTCCTCCTTGTCTCAGACTCAGATGCTCTCTCTCTCTCTCTCTCTCTCTCTCTCTCTCTCTCTTTCCCCCCACCCTCCATTCCCTCCTCATGCCTCCAGGGTGGAGACCGGTCAGCCTGTCCCAGGCCAGCCGGTCATCCATCAGCTTGGAGTTGCCCTGCCCTGCGCATTGCAGAATCCACCAGCCCCTTCCTGCCCCTCTCGCCAGCCCATATGGAATGAGTTGCTCCATTTTTACTCCTTATCAGATATGGTAATATTTCCCCTGCATCTTTGTGAAGATTTTCTGCATCTATGAGCTGGATGGATACTTAACCCTTCTCATTCCAAGGTGCTCCTGGGCCTTGGAATCCCAAGGTGGAATCCCTGGATGCGGAATCCTGAGATCACAGAAGTGGGGGGTGTGCAGCACTTAAGAGGAATCCAGCTACGTCACTCTGTAACTTTAGAAACAGTTGCTTGAAGTAGTTCCTTCTCCATTTTATTAACCTTGAATTTGCACCTCTAGGATAGAAATGACAACAACCAGCACATTTTGGGTGCTTGTTGCAGGCACACTTCATTCTTCCAGCAAACACGAAGATAGATGTTGGTATCATCATCCCCATTTTACAGATGAAGCTCAGAGAGGTTAAGTAACTTGCCCAAGATCACACAGCCAGTAAGTGGCAAAGCTGAGCTGTCTAAGCCACAGCTGGAGTTCTTTTCCATTCACCACAAGCCTGTAGAGAAGCATAAATGATCGTGTGCTGTGATCTAGGACAGTCTTTCTATCCTAACCCACCAAATTTTACAGATACTGTGAGATGGGAGGAAAAAGTGAGCCAGCAACTTTCCCAAGGTTACGCAGCTAGTAAGTGAGAAAGCCAGTGTGGACACAGGTCCAGGAGCTCTGCAGCACACCCGTTTATTCTCGTTTTCTTCTTTAAGAAATGCAAGGTAGGCTCAGCATGGTGACTCATGCCCACAATCCCAGCACTTTGGGAGGCTGAGGTGGGTGGATCGCTTGAGCCCAGGAGTTTAGGACTAGCTTAAGCAACATAGTGAAACTCTGTCTCTGCAGAAAATTTAAAAATTAGCCGAGTGTAGTGGTGTGTACCTGTAGTCCCAGGTACTCAGGAGGCTGAGGCAGGAGAAGCACCTGAGCCTGGGAAGTAGAGGCTTCAGTGAGCCATGATCGTGCCAATGCACTGCAGCCTGGGTGACAGAGCTAGACCCTGTTCCCTCCAAAAAAAAAAGAAAAAGAAAGGAAAAGAAAGAAAAGAAAAAAATATATAGGGTTGAGGCTTGGTTATTCATAAAGGAAGAATGAACACAATTTTTCAGCTAATAGCCTGGGTTCCAGAGCCAGGCAGAACAAGGTTGGCATCCTGATGCCACCATTTACAAGCTGCATGTTCAAGGACAAGCTGTCACACCTTCTTAAGCCTCAGTTTGCTCAGCTATAGAATGGGGCTAACAAAAAAATCCACCTTAAAGGGATTTGGTAGGGGTTATTCAAGACTCTGAAGGCAAAACGCTCAGCACAGTACCTGGCACATCAACCATGAGCCCTCAGTAAATAGTAACAATCTTTATATTGTTATTAATAATAAACGTGGATGGCCAGGCTTGATGGGTCACACCTGTAATCCCAGCGTTTTGGGAGGCCAAGGTGGGTGGATTGCTTGAGCTTAGGAATTCGAAACCAGCCTGGGCAACACGGTAAAATCCCATCTCTGCTAAAGATACAAAATTTAGCCAAGCATGGTGACGTGCGCCTGTAATCCCAGCTACTTGGGAGGCTGAGGCAGAAGAATCGCTTGAACCCAGAGGGTCGAGGTTGCAGAGAGCTGAGATCGTGCCTCTGCACTCCAGCCTGGGTGATAGAGCAATACAATAATAATAATAATAAACTTGGATTGATTTATGTCTAAAGGCAGCCAGCAAATATTTGTGGAGCAACTACTGGGTGCAATGCCTCAGGCCACAAGCTTTCAAGGATGCGAAGAAGAGTAGGCTCTCAAGGAACTTTATGTAGAAAAGAAGAGCTGGGTATGTGACAAGATCAATGGCGATTCAGTTAGAAGGGAGGTCTGTGTGAAGCTTTCTCATCTTGGGTAGCATATTGTATTACATTTATTTGTATTATATTTATATCATGTGTGTGTGTGTATATATATATATGTAATATTGTATTATATTTATATCTTCAAGCAGTTCATTGTCCAGATGGGGACCCAACTCCATGCATCTTCACAGTGGTGTCAATTCTTCCTCCAAAATACATCCATTATACATCCACTTCTTTGCGTGTCTATTATTGAAACTACCCTGTCTCCTGCCTGGGTGACTACAACGGGCTCCTGAGGTTTCCCTGATCCTCCTTAGGTCCCCCTTTAACCCAGCATGATGTCAAATGTACAAATCACATAATCTCACTCCTCCATTACAAGGAGCCCTTGTAACCAGCATAAGGAGTTTAGATTTTTTTTTCCTCACACCCCTGCCGACCTCTCCAATACCATCTCTTACCTCCAAGCCCTGATCGCTTTGCCCCAAGCTACTGTCTTTCTTGCCATTACTCAAAACACTCCAAGTTCTTTCCTACCTCAGGACCTTTGCACTTGTTGTTTCCTCTGCCTGAGACATGCATCTGCCCACATCTTCCCATGACTAATTCCTCTTATCATCAATGTCTCAACTGAAACATCAGCTCTCTGGAGATGCCTCCCCTGACTGTCATTTGTAGACTTGCATCTGCACTTCACATTGTATCATATTCCTCTATTACATCACATACAGTTACCTCGCACTTTTATTTATTTATGTGCTTATGGTCTGTCCCTACCTCAACCAGAGCATGAGTTCTAGGAGGGCTGGAATCCTCTCTGTTCTGTTCACTGTTGAATCCCCAGTGCCTAGCCTACTGCCTGGCACATAGTAGGACCAGAAATATATGTGTTGAATGAAATAATAGATGAAGGGTTTGAGAGCTCCTTGGAAACAGAGGCCATATATTCTTCTCCTTAGGATCCAAAGAGCCTGGAACATTGCCAGGCACCAAGTAGGTGCCAAATTAATGCTTGTTGAATGAATGAATGAAGAATATCATTCAAGAGGCTTCACAGGCAACCCATAACCTTAAACTCCTTGAAAGAAGAACCTCTGCTTTTTATCTCTAACCAAAACCCTACTTACTAGAGAAGATGGCCAATTAATGTGTCTTGAACTGAGCCAACCTCTAAGTACAGATTCCAGAAGCTTGGAATTAGTGGAAAGTGAACTCATTGAATGTGGAGGGCTCTGGGAAGGCTCAAGTAGAAAGAGGTATTGACGTGAATGCTGAAAGATGGTTGGGGGGAGAGAGGGGAGCAAGGAGAGAAAAGAGAGCAAGTGATTCAGGCAAGGATGACAGTAAATACAGAGGCTGAGTCAGCAAAATGCAAAGTATCATCCAGGCACAGTTAATAGATCATCAAGCCTAATAGATCATCCAAGGCTGCCCTGGAGGTGTGTACAGGAGATAACAATATATTGATTAGAATAAAGTTTGACTGCTCTTACAGAGAGTGAAACTAACAGTGATTCAGAAAAAACAGAAGTTCATTTCTCCCACACATATAAATCCCATTAAGATGCTCAGGGTCAATACAGTGACTCTACAATCACCAAAAGGTTTCTCCAGTTTTTGCTCTTCCATCTCCACCACACAGCTACCACCTCATGATCCAAGACAGCTGCTCGGGATCCTGCCATTATGTCTGAGTTCCAGCATGAGGGAGGGAAGAAAAGGAGAAGGGTAGGGCACATCACTCCCCTTTAAGGGAGCAAATAGAAAATTATACAAATCATTTCTGCTCTTACTCCATTAGCTAGGATTTAGTCCCACAGCCACATTTAGCTGCAAGGGAGTCTGAGAAATGTATTTTTTTGTGTGTTGGGTAGCTACACATAAGCTAGAGATTCCATTACTATGGATTATTTGGAGGAACTGAATAATCAAGACTCTGCCACAAATAGCAATAATTTTAAAAACAATAATAATAACAATAGCTAAAATTTGTGGAACGCTTACTCTTGTGCCAGACACAGTTCTTTTAATCCACAACAATGCTGTGATTGATTTCATTATCCCCATTCTACAGAAAAGAAAACTGAGGCTCAGAGAACCACATGTAACTTACCCAGGGTTGCACAGCCGGTAATTGGTAAAATCAGGAGTAGATTAATTTGGCAAAGAAGAAAAGTCCAGCTGTTTGTAACCCAAAGAGATGAAACATTATTACCCTCAGAGCACTGGGGAGCCATTGAAGGTTTACAGCAGAGGAAGAAAACTCCGAATAGTCCCTGAGCTCAGGGCTTTATGCGCATTGTCTCATTTCAACTTCAGTACTATTAATATCCCCATTTTGGTGATGTCCTTTTGGTTCACAGCTATATCCCTTGTCCCTAGAATGTTGTCTAGCCTATAGTAGATGCTCGATAAGCATTTGTTGGAGTTGTTGAAAAATCATATTTGCAATTAAATTACTCTATGTGTCATTATGGTTTACAGTCTGCTTCCCCTAACAGACTGCAGATTCCACTTAGGAATTCCGCTTAGGACAAAGTGCGAGTCATACCTATGCTGTATATTACTTCTTATTTCCCCAGTTCTAGCTCAGTGTCTGCAACATAGGAAGCACTTGATAAATGCCTGTGGAATGAGTGATCATCGTTGTCACAGGGAATGGAAAGATTGAGAGGAATCTCTTTAAAATACTATCCAGGAACCGATCCTTTTCTCAAATTGGAAACAAAATTAAAACTAAAGAACACAACTGCCAACCACTGATGAGGCTCCCAACTGCTGGGCTCCAAACTCATTTTGGATTCTATTCAGAACTGACAGGACGCCACCGGCTGGTGCAGGGGTGACTGCAAGGATCATGAAGTTTCTTGGGTATCAAACAGTGTTGTGTGGACTTTGAAACCAAACAAATCAGTTTTGATGAGTTGGATGCAAATAAATCAGAATCACATGAATTAAAATCCTCTGCAACATGAAATGATTTTGAAATAAAAAAGGATTCGGCTGGAATATCCCCTATATCCCCCAAACAAATTGTTTTTTAAACTACTTTAAGGCATGTTCCCGAGCTTACCAGTGCCTATGGTCTGCTTGACAGCAGGTGCTTTTCAGTGAGTAGTTGGGATTGGTTTTTTGGCAACTTGGAGTAGTCCATAGTGCAGCTCCTTTTCATCTGAAAAAAGACTATGCTATCTGACATCCCAGGGCAGGGACAATTAGGCAAACAGTCTAGACTATCAAAGCCTTAGGAGCAAAACACTTCACAGTTAGACAAATCAAACTATTGAACCAGGAAGGCAAAACTCTGTGTTTGGCAAGACAAAAATTTAAAGTTTGTTTCTACTGCTGGTCAGGCTGGGAGGATATTACTTCTTGATGAGAATCCTGAAATCAGTAGAGTGACTTATCACTGATAGTCAGCTGTCCTCCACATTATTCTAGACACGATAAATAATTACTTGCAATAAAGTAATCCAAAAGTTCCACGCTCCTGCCTGTGTCTCCTTCTCTGCTTTTCTGCCACTTACATGGAAAAATAAGGCACAGCTGGAGAATCTTCGTCTCACACCACTCCTCTCACTGCCCACGACATACTTGCCTTCTTGCATTTCCTTGAATCCAGGAAGCTCTTTCTTGGCTTGGATTTTAGCAGCCATTGTTCCCTCTGCCACCAAGGTTCTTCCCTCCAACTTTGCATAAAAACTTGAGACTCTTTCCACTCTCAATCCAAGTGTCACTTCCCCAAGGAGCACTTCCCTCCACCCCACCCCTCATCCACCTGAATGTTTTCCGTCCTATCATTCACCAATATTTGTAACGAGATGTATCATTTTTATTTGTCAAACATCTCATTCTCTCACTTATCTGTACTTTCCTTGGGGAGGGGGTTTGGGTGTTTTGCTGTACCCCACCCACTTATCTTTCATCTAGAAACCAGACTCTGCCAGCCGGAGGGGCTGGAATTCAGAGCCTTAGAGGAAGACACAGACTCAGCCAGTGCTAACAGAGCAACAGCCATCTATCACTTCCCCATCTGTGACAGCCTAGATGGATTAATAATCCTGGTTGGCCTGAAAATAACTGGTAGACGCATCTGGTCTATGCTTTCCCTTGGCTTTTGAATTCCTGCAATGGCACGGACTGGATTTTGCCCACCTCATCCTTCAAGCCCTTCTCAAACCCCATCTCCTTCATCATGCCTTTCCTGTTCTTCCCAGGATGAAGTTTGCTCCCACCTCAGATTTCCCAGAGTAAATCCTGTCTATTCCCTGCAATTGACAACAAATCTTTCATGGGCCTGTAGCAACTCTTTCAGTTTCATCTTGAGCTCTTAAATCTCTTTTTGTTTAACTTTCAATATTCATTCATTCTTTTACCTTATAACATCCACTCATTCTCTGGCCGATATGTAAAGTATAGACCATATGAAAGAATAACAATCTTGCCTTACTAGATCTGGTCGAGCAAGCAGTCAGTGATCTGATGTAAAACACATCCGATTCCATCCCCCTTCTATCCAAACCCTCCAATGGCTCCCAGTTCACTCAAAATAAAATCCAGGGTCCTTACCACCACCTTCAAGCCTTTATAGGAACTGCTTCATGGTGATCTCTTGCCTTCACCTCCTACCATTCTCACATTTCTTCATCCCACTCCAGGAATCCTCTGATGTTTTTCCAGCATACAAAGTATGTGCTACCTCAGGACCTTCGCACTTGCTTTTATGATAGAATGCTATTCAGCCACATGCACTTCTTACCTGGAGAGGAACATTTCACACCTCTGTGTATAATCTTCATCCTAACCTTACCTATCTGGTGGGATCATGCCTTTCTCTGCCTCAGATGTCTGCCTGGCTCATTCACTTAATTCATTTAGGTCTTTGCTCAAAATTCAACATCTTAGAGAGACCATCCTTGGCCTTGATCACAGTTGTCACACTTTATTTTTTTACCTTGTTCTTCTTTTCTCTCTGGCCCCTTTGACTACCGATTTCATATAGACTTACTTATTTCCTTACTGTCTACCCCACTATTAGAATATTCATGCTTGCTTTCAGTAAGGACCATGTCTGTTTTGTTCACCACCGTATCACTGGCAACAAAAACAGGGCTTGACACTTATTGAGTGCCCAATATATACAATGAATTTAATGATTTCTTTCAAAGAATTATTACTGAGCACCTCTGTATTAGTGCTGGGTATTCAGAGATGAATAAAACACTGCTCTAACCCTTGAGGAACTGGAAAGCTTGGGGCTGGGGAGAGAAAAGCAGATATGGAAACAATTAAGTGTCTGCCAATGATTCAAGTATAATAGAAGACTATATATATATATATGACACTCTGGAGCCCTGAGGGTTAGTTCTACCTTTTCTAGAGAGTTCCTAGAGGAAGGCATACTCACAGGGTTTCAAAGGAGGAGTTGGAGTCAGACCCTATCAGGCAATTGAGTATGATTCTATCATAAAGCTGTATAGTAGGCAGAGCCTGTGTCATGAGGGTGCTTGTAGGCTATTGGAGGAGTCTGGATATTGTCCTGAGCACAGTGGAGCTCCTTGGGGTTTTAAATAGGGAGGTGCTTCTGAGTTAGCTTCTGCCTTTGTTCAGACTGCTACAGCAAAATACCATAGATTAGGTGGCTTAAACAACAGACACTTATTTCTCACAGTTCTGGAGGCTGAAGCCCCTAGTTGAGGGTGCCAGCCAGGTCAGACTCTCGGTAGAGCCTTCGTCCTGGTTCACAGATAGCCATCTCATTGTATTCCCACGTGGTAGAGAGCAGACGGAGAGGGCCAAGCTCTCTGGTGTCTCTTTCAATAGAGCTGTCAATCCCATTCATGAGAGGTCCCTCTTCCTGACCTAATCACCTCCCAAAGGCCCCACCTTCTAAAACTATCACATTGGGGATTGGGATTTCAACACATGAATTTGTGAGGGACACAAACATTCAGTCTATAACAGTTCTTTTAATTAATTCAAGAAAGAGAGTGTCCTATGTAAAACAGCAAATCCAGAGTGCCTCGAACATAAGTGCTTTTTTAGTGGTCTGTGTTGATTTGGATGCCTACTTCTTCTGAGAGCAGCATCTCAGTTTTCCTTTGAATAATGTTTGTAGTTAAACTGGTGATTTTCCTCCAGTATCTGTTATCTTCTTCCATGGTAAGAGAGCTTGATCAGAGCCCATGGCCACCTAGCTAATGTGTTTTGCAGCTTCCCATGCAACCAGGAATGGTCATGTTTACTAGATATTGGCCAGTGGGATGTGAGCACAACTTCCAGATGCTGTTTTTGAAAGAAAAGGGCCCTCCCCTTTCATTGTCTTCCTTCCTGTTGGCTGGTGTGCAATGATGGCTGGAGGAGCAGGCATCCTTGTACCTAGACATAGAAGTTACAAGTTAAGAAAAGCAATGCACCTACCCCAAACAGCTCTAGGACAATAGAAATGAACTTCCATCTTGTTTAAGATACATATTGTGAGACCCTTTCTTATAGCAACGTATGCTATTCTCTAATATAGGTTCGTTTCCCCGTTGTTTGCAGTTTTGATGGGACTGTCAGTCAAGACACCTTGTGGTGTATGGTCAATTAGTTGTTGAGTGACCCGAAATAAGCAAATGAGACTTTCTCTCTTGTAAGAAAAGAACAATGAGTATCCTGAAACACTCATGGAAAACAATGAGAGCTGATTAATCATCTCAAACATTATATTTTAAGGATAGCAGCTCTTGCTACCTAGATATTGGAAGCCTCCAGAAGCTTACCGTTTGTTTTGCTGTTCAGCTTTTCTTTCAAATCACTGGCATAACCTGTGTCCTTGAAACAAGCTGTTTAAGTTAGCATGAACTGCCAAGTGATAGAATGCTTTATGGCTGCTTACTCATTTGATGTGATTCAAATTGTTGCTGTAAAGTCTAAATGTTTATTGGTTAGTGTCTAGTCTGGAAGATAGAGGCACCCAACCAGGTGGCTCAAAATAAAGGATTTAATGTAGTTCACTAGTTACAAAGATGTTGAAAGAGCTGAAAAGACAAACAGGACATGGGAAACACCTCGGAGACTTGCAAGAGCAGACATCTGCTACAATCCTGGGACAGGAGCGAGTGAGGGAGGAGGTGGTATTACTAGAGCTCAGAAATAGGCATTACCCAGTGGGAGCTGGGGCCATGGAGGAACACAGATGAAGCTGGAACCATGTAGGAAATACAGCCACTGCTGGAGTCTCCACCACACCAAAAGACAGAGTGTGAAGTATGGGAGAATGATCTTTACATCTCCCACCATCCCATCCTCCAATCTGCCAGTCCTCCATAGCAGACTTACATTGGCTGAACCCAACCAGAGCAAGGGACATTGGGAGCTGTAATTTGTACCAGTCAGCCATCCACTGGAAAGGAGCGAGGCAAGGAAGAGCAGGAAGTAGATTTGAGAAAAACAGACACAAAAGGAACAAGAAGAGTCCCTCTCTATAATTTGTCTCCCTTACACTCATGTTGGCTTTCAACATGGCTGCCCAATGGGAGAAAACTAGGGTGGAGAAGAAGAAAGGCACATTGCATCATTGTACTGCCTGGTGTAATCCTACCATCTACCAGCAAGTCTCTAGGTAGCCCCTTTACAGACTTCAGTCTGGACCAATGGCCTGGCCACTCCACTCCTGAATCCATAAAGTCCACCAGGCCTGCTGGTAAGCAGAGTCCTGTCTTTTGCTGGGTTCAAAATAACTGGAGGTGACTCAACTCCATCCCGAGCTCTGGGCAGGGCCAGGGCAGCAGAAATCAAGCCCTTTTCCTGTCTAGAGTTTGATGAATTCTCTACCAGTTGCTTCTACCCTCAGAATTAAAAAATAATGTTTGTGCAGCCCAGCCCATTAGCGTGCTTCCCTGGTGACACAGCCTCCTCCACCTCTTTGCTGCAGGCCTGCCTTTCCGAGTTCCAGCCAGAGCTCTTGTTAACATGCTCTCTGAAAGTCATTCTTGGACCAGAAATAAGGAAGTGGGGCCAAAGCTCACTTTGTGGAAAGATTTTATTTCCATCTGAGTCCACTTCAAGGAACAGCCAGGAATTAGTTTTGCTAGCTTTTTTGAACCTTCCCCCATCCCCCCAAAAAATTGCCAGGTCTTTCTGAAGCAGATTTATGGTATTGCTTGGCAATCATGTTTCAAACTATGGAGACCAGAAGCCTCTTCTTTGGGGATGTCTCCAAATTGGCTGGCACTGCTAAATATAGGCCAAATGAAAAACATTCATCAAGCTTGGCATGGGCAGTCTCTTTCAAGCCAGGTTTGACAGAACTTGGTGCAATGCTGAAGGGGTCCAGCTAATTTTCTATATGCTAGTTAAAGCTAAGAACTCATCCAACTTCAAGTAATAAGGAGAAGTAATAAGACAGATAAAGAAACTTAAAATTGAGGGGTTACCCCCAGTTATGTTCCTGAAAGCAGTGGTTCCCAGACTTTAATGTTGCACCCAGTCACCAGGGGACTCTAATTTGGTGGGTCCGGGGTGGGGCCTGGGATTCAGCAGCTCTAACCAGTTCCCAGGTGATGCTAATGCTCCCGGTTCAGGACCACACTTTGAACAGCGAGGACCTGGACAGTGGTGTGCAAAGCAGTGTACATAAAATAATCCTTTGGGGTTTGAGGGAAGATACCAGAACTTCTATTTATTTTGTAGCTCATCCCTTTCATTTCTAATTTTTGCATCTAGTCATAATGGGGTTTTAAAACTTTATTTTTATTTTATTTTAAGTTCTGGGATGTATGTGCAGGATGTGCAGTTCTGTCACATAGGCAAACGTGTGCCATGGTGGTTCGCTGCACCCATCAACTCATCACCTAGGTATTAAGCCCGCATGCATTAGCTATTTTTTTTGATGCTCTCCTCTACCCACCCCTCCTGTGACAAGCCCCAGGGAATGTTGTTCCCCTCCCTGAGTCCATGTGTTCTCATTGTTCAGCTCCCACTTATAAGTGAGAACACGTAGTGTTTGGTTTTCTGTTGCTGCATATATATGTATAAACCTAATGTACATGAACATATATAGGTATGTGTGCATATATATATCATCCATCCTAACTTTCGTTTTATTTTTGAGATGGGGGTCTTGCTCTATCACCCAGGCTGGTCTTGAGCTCGTGGACTCAACAGATCCTCCTGCCTCTGCTTCCCAAGTAGCTGGGACTATAGGCACAGGTGCCTCTGCACCCAACTCTCAATTTTTTTTATACTGCTGAAAGTGAAAAACGTTTAAAATTTGTAGTCCTCTGTCCAAGTTCACAAAGAATGTACTCCCTCAGACACTTGGAAGGAACCTATATAACATAGAAACATCTTCTCCAAGTTGCTTATTAGCTTTTTCTACAACTGAGAGCTACTTTTATATGAATAGGAACTTATCATTGAGCACTTGTTATGTACCTAATCCTGTGTGAGGGGTCCTCTTTATCTTGTGAGTAATGTTCACATTACTCACTTCCTCAGACACTTGGAGGAAATCTATATAACATAGAAACATCTTCTCCAAGATGCTTATTAACTGTTTCTACAACTGAAAGCTACGTTTTTTATGAATAGGAACTTATCATTGAACACCTATTGTGTACCTAACACTGTGTGAGGGGTTTTATGTCTTTACCTTGTGACATAAATAGTATTACACCCATTTTACAGATGAAGAAACTGAGGCACAGATCAGGGAAATAACGTACCTACGTTCCTTCGTCTAACCACCACTAAAGTGTCAGGCTCAAATTTGATTCAGAGAAAATACAAACAGAGGCAAAATGCTACAGTCCCCAAGTTAGTCACTACTAAGAAGGGGTAACAAGAGGTCCTGAATTTTGGTGTCTGTACATTTTCCTGTTTACCTGTATTGGTCAAATTAAACAGCCAGTGTGGCCTATACTTTACATACCTCCAGCAGCTTAGAAGACGAAACTTTACCAAATTCAAAAAGCAGCTGTGTGTTAAAATTGGCAGACTTTCTTGGTATCTCAAGCCCCAGGAGTGATTAAAGTAACCTGCAGTCTGGGATCAGGACTCTGGGTTCTCCTCCTTGTCTATTTTCTTTTCGAAATAAACTTCCCCTTCTCCCCTAGGAACTTACTATGTGGCCGATGCTAGCATCAGCATTTCATGTGCATTATCTCCATTAACCCTCACAGAAACCACCAGAAGCTGCTACTACTGTCCCCACTTACTGGTCAGGAAACTGAATCTTGAACAGAATAAAGGCATTCCAGGAACAGGACACGCCAACATTAGTGCCAGAGTTGGTTTGAGGTATATCTGGTGCCAAAGCTCAGTTCTGAAGCCATGTGCTCTCAGTCTTTCCCGCTGGATTCTTCATCCTTCCTTAGCCCCATACAGGAGTGTGGATGTTCACTGGTTCATTACGCTGACACCCAGCTGGCTTGAGAGAAGAGAAAGAACCTGTCACACCTCAACCCTGCTTACCTGGGACCGAGGCGTGGAGGGACACATGTGCCAGCCAAGGCCTCCGACACAACAGTTCCAGTGAAACACACAAGTGACGTCTCCATCACTCTGCAGTTAACAAAGCAGGTGTTCTGGCTCCCTGGGCCTGGGTGAAGTTTTCTTTGGAACCAGTCAGGGTGTGAAGTTTGGGGAAACTGACAGAGCCAGGGTGCCTACAGCTAGAGGGCTTATTTTTAAGTTGTAAGTCAAAAAGAGCCTTGAGCAGAAATGTCCCCACCTGCTGCAGAATTAGGCATCCTCTGCCAAGGAAGGGCTGGGAGGTGTGGGGGCCTCTCAGACACGGAGAGGTGCCCGTGTGTGTGCATGCAAGTGTGTGTGCATGTGAGTGTGTGTGTGCGAATGTGTGTGTGCATGCATGTATGTGTGTGCATGTGTGTATATGCATGTGAGTGTGTGTGCATGCGCGTGTGTGCATGCGAGTGTGTGTGTGCATGCAAATGTGTGTGTGCATGTGAGTGTGTGTGTGCATGTGAATGTGTGTGTGCATGTGTGTGTGCATGCGCGTGTGTGCATGCAAGTGTGTGTGTGCATGCAAGTGTGTGAGCATATTTGAGTGTGTGTATGTGAGAATGTGAGAGATTGTGTGTGCATGTATGTGAGAGTGTATGAGAATGTGTGTGTATACATGTTTGAGTGTATATGTATGTGGGAGTGTACATGTGTATGTTTGACTGCATGAGTGTGTATATGTGAAAGTGTGTGTGAGTGTGGGAGAGAACTCTGAGTATGTATGTGAACCTGTGTGCACATGTGAGTGTGTATGTGTGTGTGAAGATGTGTGCAGGTGTGTGTGGACATGTTTGTGTGTGCGTAAGAATGTGCATGTGTGATTAGGTTTGAGTGTGTGCATATGAGAGTGTGTGAGAATGTTAACATGTTTGAATGTATAAGTATGTGTGAGTGTGTGTATGAAAGTACATGTGAGAAGAATGTGTAGGTGTGAGTATATGAACATGTTCATGTGTGTGCATGTTTGAAGGTGAGTGCATGTGTGAGTGTGTGTGTGCACATTTGAATTTGCATGCCTTGGTGGGTAGTATGCACAATTTAGGACAGAAGAGACCCCAACCACCTCTGCTATTGATCTCCAATTCACCACCTGATTCCCTCCTCTGGGAATGTCCTAATGTATTCAGAGTTAACATGACAACTAGGGTCATGGTTATATTTATATTCAAATCAGAGACAAGGCAGCATCATTCCTAGTAACACCGCATTGGAACTGGAGAACCCTGGGTTCCAATCCTAGCCCTACTACTCTCTTAGCTCTGTGACCTTGGGTAAGTCACTTGGTCTGGGGAACTTCCTTTCCTCATCTGTAGAATAGGTGTAAGACCCACCTCACTGTCTTCTTGTGGTGACTAAACAAGAAAATGTACATAAAATACCCTATCTGGTGCTTGGTACATAGTAAATATTCACTGCATCATGGTTTTTACAACAATAATAATGAATCTAGACAGTGTTTAGGAGTAGAAAAGTTTTTAGGGTAATAGGAGAAACAAGAATAGAGACTCAAGGAAGTCTATCAAAGAGAGAAACTAGGAGAGAGACTGGAAAGAGAAGTCCCAGCCAGCACGAATCGAAAAACTATCAGCGGGAACTCCGATGACATTTGTTGGCAGGAAACAGGGCCCAGTTAAATGCGGTAACTGCGAGAATTTAAGGATGCTATTTATAAAGGTGTGGGCAGGACTAAGGAAATCAGCAAGGGGTGGAGAGGCACATTAGAGACCCTGAGGAGTTAGTAGTATTACTAGTCCTGAAGGAGCAAAGAAAGAGAATGTCACTGAAACTCAGAAAGGGAGAAGAGAGGTCTCCTGACAAAAGCTGAGACTTCTGGTCAAGACACTGCCAGCCCTAGGCAACCTAGCAGTGAAGGAACCAGGGAAACAAAGGTCCCAACTTCACTGTCCCCTACCCCTCACATCACTTATGGTGCATCCCATTGTCTGAATCCAGTTGGGAGCCAGAGACAAGAAGTCAAATGATAGCATCTTTACAGGGCAGCCACATGGGTGGAGTAAGATGTAGAATGAATGGGAAGGGGCAAATGGAAGATTCCTGGCATGTGAGTCTAGAGTCTGTAAGGATTGCATTACTCTACTAGTCAAAGAGACCTAGGACTAGCAAGATAGGGATTTGTCTTATCTCATATAAAAAAGAAAAGTACAGGCTGAGCGCGGTGGCTCACACCTGTAATCCCAGCACTTCGGGAGGCCGAGGCGGGCGGATCACGAGGTCAAGAGATCGAGACCATCCTGGCCAACATGGTGAAACCCTGTCTCTACTAAAAATACAAAAATTAGCTGGATGTGGGGGTGCACATCTGTAGTCCCAGCTACTCAGGAGGCTGAGGCAGGAGAGTCGCTTGAACCCAGGAGGCAGAGGTTGCAGTGAGCTGAGGTCACACCACTGCACTCCAGCCTGGGCAATAGAGAGAGACTCCGTCTCAAAAACAACAACAACAACAATAACAAAAACCACAGAGGTAGGTAGAGCCATCATGTTGCCTAACTTCAGAGACCTCTGTTCACAGCATAAACAATGAATGGTGCTCCCTGAAGTTAAGAAACAAAGGCTAGCAAGTGATATAGTCAGTGTCTCAGGTTGCCTGTGTTTTTCTGCTCTGCCATCCTTAGCACTGGCTTTCATCCTCAAGGTTGCCTCATGATCACAGGTGGTTGCTAGAGCTCCAGCCATCACATTAGGAAGAGGAAGGAAAGGAAGAAGGGGCAAAAGCTCTCTGGAAGCTCCACCCAATGACTTCTGCTTATATCTATCTCATTTGCCATCCCTACTGCAAGGATGCTGCAAAGTATAATTGCTTTTTAACTTGACATCATCTTACTCCCCCCCAAAATACATAAGACTTTAATTGAAGAAGAAAGAGAATGATTATTGCCTCTGCCTCAAATAAGTACTGAGTTGGGAGTCAGAAGGCCTAGGTTCTGGTCTCTACTTTTATCCTAATTGACTGGATGATCTTGGGCAAGATACCAGTTAATCACTCATTGGCCTGTGATTAGCTAGTATGCCTCAGCTTCAGGCTATGAGATTGAATTCAGTTATTATCTGTGTATCCATCACTTTGAAACCCAGGTTAAAGCCTCACCAACCACTTAAGGCATGCTCTTCTATGGTTCAGGGCAGAAGTACAAAGGGACAAACCAATACTATATAAGCACATTTAAAGTTTCCACTCAGATGGGATATAGAGTACATCTGCTCACATCTATTAGGCAAAGTAAACCACAGGAGCAAGACTGAAGTCCATGGGCCAAGGAAGTATATTCCTGATACAGTAAACCATGATAAGCGTGGCGAAAGAAGAAAGAATTATAAACAAATAATGCAATCTTTAACTATTGTCTTGAGGTATTGAGCATTACCTCAATTCATTCTCACAATAATTGTTTATGATAGGAACTTTTACCATTTGACAGTTTAAAAAACAAAGACAAAAACTGAAGCTCAAGGGATTAAGCAACTTGTTGAAGGTTGCAAAAGTGTCAGACCTGCAACTCAAACTATCTGAATCCTGAACCCAAGCTCTTAACTTGCAGGCTAGCTATAGAAATCTAGTCTGATTTTAAAGTCCCTTAATTTCACATTTCCTGTAGTTCTTCTGCCACATTGGCACATATTTATTTTCTATGCAATGAAATGTTTTATGATGCTTCAGCCTAGCAGCTCACCTGTAAGCCCACAGCATTTATGTAAATACTTCTATTATTAATATTATATGAGCCTTGTTTCTAATTTATTGCAAAATCCAAGGCTGTCATATTGGGAGCTGTGTCTCCAATAAGCAATTGCATTCAGAGATGGAACAAACAAATGTGAATTTATACATATAGTGTACACAAATGTGAATTTATAGATATAGAGTTCACCCATAAGCTCCCAGTGCACACCATTCCTGTGCATGCTGATGGCTCCAGTGCAGGCATCCACAACTCTCCCTTTGAGGGCTTCTCCTGGAATCTCCTCCCGAGGTAGACCAGCAGTTCTGGGGAGCTGACTCTCCCAGGAACAGCCCTCAGACAATGACAGACTGGGGTTGGAAGACATGTACTCTATCTTTTTATCCCTCAAGTGGGACAACTCCAAGGCACGTTCTGTACTGTGTCTCAAAGTTCCCCAGCAGGAGTGAGCCTCAGTTTCCCATGACAGTAACCTACTCATTAACACATGCTGTATGAACTTCTCGCCTTTCAAATTTCTCCACTCCCTTACTGGTGCTTACTGGAATCACCCCCAAAAGCCAAACAAAATGAAATAAAAATTTATGAGCACTCAGATACTTGTCTTGGGGTTTACTTCTGAGGAAACACTGCTAAGACGAGAGGTGACTCATTATTATTTTATTATTAATGAAAAGTAATTGGCATCCTCTACCTAGGTGGTAACTACTTGCATTCCTTTCATTTGTTTATTTCCAACAAGGTTTAACTTTTTCAAGGAGGGATCCCACAGGCTCCAATGAAGACTTTGACTACTCTCAGAAGAAAAATGGACACTCGCATAAAATGCATCTCCTAGGATTCTTGTCGGCCCTAAATTGATTTATTCAATACAGAAAGAGAGAGAGAGAGAGCTACAGGCAAGCCCCAACTGAGGCAAGAGATCCCAGAGCTCTAACTCTGGGGGAAAGCTCATAGACTACTGCTGAGCTAATAGCTTCTTCCATTTCTGGCTTAGCCAAGTTCAGGAACATCATCCTTCATAGCTCTAAAAACTAGACTAAGCAAAAGCCAGGCAAAAACTCATTGTCGGAAATTCTTCGTTCTGTGCCTGGGAGTGCACTCTTGGTTGTTTAGGTTGCTTATCTGCTGGCCCTGTGTTCACCTCTTCAGTTCTCCGAAGCCTTCACCCTCCACGGCGTCACTACCAACTTCAAAGGCTTCTCCACCCTTGGAAGTGACTCGTGGATGTGTAGGTGGCAGGAGGAGGGAGCTGCAAGCAGGACTCCAGCCTCTTGCCTTTTGGAAAGGAAGCAAGGGCTGCTGCAGAGGCCAGAATTAATTCCTCCTGCTAGCCAGGAGGCCAACACATTGGGATGAGCCAAGCACGCACTCCACACTCCCACAAAACCAGGCTTCCCTTTCCTTAGGGTAGATTTCTCCACTCCACTTTCATTAGTCTGGCTCCACAGTCTGATAGTGGGTGGAAAAATGGGCTTTGAAAGCAGCCAGCCAAGCTTGAATTGGAATCTGGGGCTCAGTGCAGAATGACTTCACTTTTCTAGGCCTTACTTTCTTCATCTGCAAAAAAGAAAACCAGTATCTCTTTTACCAAATTGTTTTAAGAATCAAGGAGAAAACTAAAATCATGTGTCGGTGAGAACAGAGCACACAGTAGGTGCTTCATGATTGCCAACTTCGATTACTGTCATCGTTATTGCTACTATGCCCAAAGGCCCTTGGCTGGTTTCCCTCGCTAGCTTTAATTCCATTTCTCTGCTTTCCTCTCCTTTCCTTGCAAGCTAGAGGATGTAATTCATCTTGCTCCCCTCCCAAATCCTACCTCGCTTGCAATATTCTCCTGGGTTTTTTCAGAGCCATGCTACCACCTGGAATTATCCCACTGTTCTCTCTCAGAGGCAATAAGATCTTTCTTTATGAAAAAGCCACAGCAAAAACCAGTTGAAGCCTTTTAGATGTGGTCTGACCACCGCCCGTTCAGCTCGCCCAGAACAATGTCCCCTCTATGGAGGCTGCGTCGTAAATATCTTGCTTATCCTAGGCTGGGAAGTGGTCTCCGGGGCCAAGAGATTGCTTTCTTCTCGTTTATTTATGGGGAAGACTTTTAAAATCCCACTCTTTGGGTCTGTAAAGCCCATTACTGACACAGACAATGGCAAAGTTTCACTAAAGCAAGATATCTACCACTCAGTGCCTCAGTTTCCTCATCTGGAAATGTGTCATGACCTCCTGTTACTAATTATGATGCCTGGTAAGACTATTACTATAATAAATAACAGTATTAGGAGAAACACCAATTCTCGGTTGCTGAGGGTTTACAATGTCACAGACACTGCGCTAAGTGCTGTGTTTCATTCATGCCTCCATTAATACAGGTCATCGTCGTTATCATCCTCATTTCTCAGATGAGGAAATTGAGCATCAGACAGATTACATACACATAGTCAAGATTATATGATAATAAGAGGCAGAGCCAGGATTTGAATCTGGGTCAATGGCATCCCATAGCCCAAAGCCTAATCACCCCCAACAAACTACCACTCGGTAACCATGCTACCATAGTTACCATAGCAATTGAGAACCCAGTAAGAAAAACTCACAGAGCATGACCAACACCACTGGGCAGGATGGAGTTTATCTTTCCTTCTATTATTTTTATTATAAGACCAGAACACCCTAGTAACTACCAGCCCCCGCAGCCTAAACAGGCGGTAACCAGGGCTTGCTGCGTGTTATTATGGTCAGCCTCACCCTAGAACTAATAACACAGCATCTGCGCTCTTCTATGACCCTCCGGTCCCTGGGAGCTATGAGCAAACTCATTCCCCTATAAAAACAAAGAAGCCAAATTGGTTTCAAAGCAGCTGTCTTTATTATCTGGAGGCAAGGAAAAGCTTACGAAAGCTTTCTTGGGATCTGAGCCTGGTTTTGCTGTCTTTTTGTAGAAGACCCCGAGGGGAGTGCCTTTTGAGTTAATTCTCTTAGCCCCAGTGCAGAGTGGGCACAGGCTGTCTCCTGGCCTTTAACTCAGAGCTGACATGCCCCCGTGGTCCTCTGGGAAGTTCCAAGCTGGCTTCTGGAAAAATGGACAGAACCTTGAATGCCCAGCAGGAAGGGCCCTAACTGCCCCAACTAGAAGAAGACTTTCCACTCTTCAGCAGCAGCTGATGTGGGAAGACACAGTTTTCTTTGTTCTTGGGCTGGTCAACAAAATCTCTACACTTAGTCTTCTCAGCTTGAGGCTGGGAGTTTAGTTTCTTCCTCTCCTATGATGAAGACATGGCAAGTGGTCAGTCCCACATCCAGAAGCCTCCACCAGATATCTCCATGGGTGCTTTCTTCTCAACCATCAAATTCTTAACCCAGTTGTCACCTCGTCCAAGAAGCCTTCCCTGACTACTCAACCTATAGCATCACATCTCCCTGTTTGTTTTCTTTTCATTATGATAAATTACCTTGTGAGTTTAGATATTTGATGGCTTATTGACTGCACTCCTCATCCTCCCCACCCTGGAATGTAGGCCCCAGGAGGGCAGAGTCCTTATCTGTCTTATTCACTTCCATGTTTCTAAAATCTAGAACAACGCTTGCTTGTAAACTAGATTTGTTGAATGAATAAATTCAGCAAACAAATAACTGATTGAATGAAAGATGGAAGATGAGCACTCACTTCTATTTGCTGCTTAAGGAGAGGGAGGACTGATGAAAGCAAAGCAGAATGGACAAGCCAACAGTCGTGTGAGCTCCACGCACAGCCACCACACTTCCTCAGACCCCATGCCTGGCCCTTTTCTCTGTCCCTACTGAGGGGTTGGTTCTCCGCTAGACTGAGCTCCTGGCAACATGAGGCATTGTTTCATCTAGTTTCTTATCCCTAAAACCAGCACAGATCTGGGTGTGAGCAGAGCGGGGCATCGGACTTTCTAGATTCAAACTCCACTGACTCAAGTGTGATTTTTGACAAGTGACTTGTACTCTCTAAAGTCAGCTTCTTCATCAGTACACAGGGATCATGATAGAACTTCCCGCCTAGAATCCACGCAAGGATTAAATGCAACAGCTGTGTATAGTCTAGGCCAAACTCAATAATTATAATAATAATTACAATCATCACTAAATGTGTTAAGGTCGTAAATGTATTATTACAGTACCAAGTGTTTTAATATGTGTAAATATTTATATACATATTTAAAATGTATTATTGAATATTCTTATGTCATAAATATATTATTATAAAATGTTTTCCTGTTTAAAATGTATTATTAAATATTTTAGTGTTTTACATGTGGTATTTTTTAATGTTTGCTGAATAAAGACATTTTTTAAATGAATGATTTCATTTTTCTCTCTTTCCCACCCCCTGCCCCTTTTCCTCTGCAAATTGAGGGCTTAGGCTCTGAAACTTGGACTATGACAGCTCCATTTCTATTTCTATCCTTGAGTCCACATTTCGTTCCATGCAGAAAGGTCTGAGGTGAGTATTCTTATGGAGAATAGCCCGAACAAGAGCTTTGAAATCTAACAGACCGGAATGTGAAGCCTGGCTCTACTATCTATCCCTTTAAGTTTCTCTTTCATTATTTGCAAAAAGAGACTCAGGAAATCTACCTACTTCGCAGGTTCATTTTGAGGGTTAAAGGGGACAGTGTATAAGAGAGGGCTCAGTCCAGACTATACACATGTATTGAGCACATAATCCATGCCAGCTCCACTACTAGGTACCGGGGATAGCTCAGCAAACAACAGAGCTCCTGCTCTTGTGGAGCCCCAGTGCAGCAGGCTGGTGTTTTTCTCTTTCTGAGTAGTGGACTCCATATTTCCTGGAAGGTCAAGATTCTGAAGTCCCTGTCTAATTATGTGGCTGTCTGCCTCCTCCAGCAGTGTTTCTCCTCCACCCAACTCTCCTTCCTCTCTTGTTCTTTATCTAGCTCACAGTGGCAGACATTTAAAGAATATGCAGAGCTGAGTATGCAAGGCACAAAAAACTAGAAAGATGCTACCTTAGATGGTGAGCAACTGAGAGCAGGGTCGATGCTGTAGTGGGCACCGTGCTGATTGCCCAGATCCCACCTTGGATAGAAGCATTATTCCCTCACCTGCTGGGAATATTGCCAGCTGATTGCCAGCTGGTAGCCTCCCTGGAATTGCCCTTGGCTAAACTGCTTTTTCTCTCAAGGTTACATTCCCTCAGCCAACATCCAATGACTGGTTCATGCTGGTCTCTTTCTTCCAACTCAGGACAACTCAGAAAGGCGGTCCCAGTTCCAGCAGTCCCTGTGGGTCTAGCCAACATCTTATAACTGTACCACTGCTCAGTCTCTCCTGCTGTCTAATCTTGCTTCCTTCTCTCTCATTGCACATAGTAATCTCCATCTCAGAGTCAGTCTCCCGGGTGAATTCAACCTGCAACACAGTGCTATCCTCAGTGTCTAGCATGTAGTCAGCGTCAATTAATATTTGCAGACTAAATGGCATACTGTTTAGAATTCTTGTGACGGCAAGCAACAGAAACCCAACTCAAACATAGGAGATGAGACACTCAAGTATCTGAAGAGCTAGAGCATGTCAATGTCATCAGGACTTGCTCTCTCTTCTCTGCTGAGATCTGTTCTCTTCCCTATTAGCTTTATTCCCAGTCCAACCGTCTTCATATGGTGGCTCCTTAAACTTCAAGTTTGCATTTACCCAACTTTCCCCACATTTTACTGTTTATTATTTTAATTGGCAAATAAAAATTGTACAGGCCAGGCACAGTGGATCACGCCTATAATTTGAGCACTTTGAGAGGCCGAGGTAGGAAGATTGCTTGAGTTCATGAGTTCAAGGCCAGCCTAAGCAACATAGTGAGACCCTCATCTCTATCAAAAAAATTTAAAAATTAGCTGGTCATGGTGACATGTGCCTGCGGTCCCAGCTACTCTGGCAGCTGAGGTGGGAGGATCACTTGAGCCTGCAAAGTTGAGGCTGCAGTGAGTCATGATCATCTCACTGCACTCCAGCCTGGGCTGCAGAGTAAGGCCCTATCTCCAACAATAGTAATAATAATTGTACATATTTATCATGTATAACATGATGTTTTGAAACATGTGTACGTTGTGGAATTACTAAATCAAGTTCATTAATATACACATTACCTCCCATACTTTTTTTTTGCAGTGAAAAATCTTAAAGTCTACTCTCTTAGCAATTTTCAAGAATGCAGTACATTATTATTGACTATACTCACCATGTTGTACAATAGATTTCGCCACTCAGTTTTAAGACCTTCAGAGAGAGAGGACTTCTCTTTCCAACAGTACCTGAAAAACTACCAAGGCTGAATCGCCTTGGCCTGGTCACATGACCATCCCTAAGCCAATCATTAAGACTGATGAACTGACTTTCCTGATTGGCCAGGCTTGAGAGGTATGGACATACCGTGAGCTGGAGAGAAGGTTCAACTTCACCTAAACCACAATGATAGCAGAGAATCAGTGGTTCTCTTAAGGAAAAACTGGAAAATTCTGCTATAAAAAGGGATAATAAATGTAGGGCAGTGAAAACTCCAAGGGGGCCGCTGCAAGTAATTTATACAAAAAATTCACCTGACAACTTTGATTCTTCCTTTTTCCATTATTCATGCTTCCCAGCACTTAGGTATTTTGGGAGAACTTTCAGTCTTCCCTGGAGATACAAATGACACTATCAGCCAAGAAAATGTATACGCATTCTATGCATCCACTAATAAAACAATCAGGAATCTTAAAAAGTACCTGCAAAATTCCTAGTATCTTTGCAAACCCAGCTCCAATGTCATCGCCTCCTGGAAGTCTATCCTAAATCATTCCAGAAATAATCCTCTGATCACTCTTCAGTGTTGCTCTGTCCCTGTTGTACTGACTCCATAAGGTGCCATTATCTATTTCAATGTCTCTTCCACTGACCTATGAAACTATACATAGTGGAGCTTCTCAGAGAAATATTCTGTATACAATGGAAGCTAAATATAGACCTTTTCAGGGTCTGTTCTCCAACTGGTAAATAGGTGTTTGGCCAGGATGTGTGAAACCTGCTAAAGGAATCCCTAAAAAGGTTTCTGGAGATTCTAGAACGTCTGTCTTTCACAGAGCTTGCCATGATCCCTGGGTGTATGGTCAATGGTAACAATTGCTTATGTTCGCAAACACTCTCTTGTGCATGCCTTTTATCTGTTGTTATTATCAGCAGCAGTCATTAGTTTATGTCTCATTTGTGGAGTTCATGGTGTGTACAAGCCCCTGGGGTAAGCACTTTACCTATATCATTGTATTCATTCCATATGGCCTTAAGAGGGAGGTATGACTTATTTTACAGATGAATAAGCTGAGACTGTCTCAGAGAAGTCAAGTGATTTGCTCATGGCTACGCAGCTAGTAAGGAGTGGAGCCAGAGCTTAAACCCAAGTCTGTTTGGCTCTAAGATCCTTGGTGTTTAGCAAGGAACTAGTATTACACATCTCATCTTTACAAAGTCCTGTGAGGGAAGCAGAAAAGATCTGCTTATCCCCATTTTGCAGATGGGAACCTGAAGTATAGATTATTAAAGGGAAATTTACAGAAAGTCACAAATACATCCTAAAGAGCATAAGGATCAGCTATGCGTCTGCAAGAGATGGTTGTTATTAATTCAGAAAAGGGAAGCGAGGTGCAGAGAGCAGCAAGCCTGAGGAACGCTTACTCTCCCAGAGATGTCTGGTTTCAGACACGTGTGTGAATTAAGCACTTGGCACAAAATAGACTCTGGATAGGCATAAGCTGAGCCTGAAGCCACGGACGCAGCAAGCACAGAGGACTCCTGACAGATGTGATATTTCATGTGGAACCATTCATTCACATGATGGATGTGAGGCGGCGAGGCTGAGCCCAGGGTCCCATAGAAACCGGCATCCATGGGGAAGCACCTCACATGCCACAGCCCCCTCCCCACTTAGACTTGGAGCCAGCTCCCAATAGTGCCTGCGGGCTCTCCTCCTTCCTCAGCAATAAGCTCCACTGTAGAACTTTATCAAGTGTTTCCTGACCCTGCAGTAAGTACCTAACATTGCCTGTACTCTCCCTATTCCGCCACCCCCGCCCCCGCCCCTGCCACAGCCTGCACCTTGGCTGCAATATCTCCTCCTCATAAATCACACAGCCGTATTAACTGTCTCTCAATCAATCTCTTCCAGGTGTTGGCTCAGACAGTCTCTCAAGGAGGGTGTCTCTCCCCTTGAGGCTTAGGCGCTAAGAGCCTCCTCGTCTGGGAGCAGTTTAAAGCCAGATAGCTTCTTTTCTTTCTCAGGATTTCTTGATTCAAACTTGAGACCCCCAGGATCCACAGACTGCAGAAAGCTTTGAAAAACCCAGGAGAGGGTCAAACAGGCTCTAGTGGCATTTATCAACAGCCAAAGGCTTGGTAAATATTGCCAATGTTTGATATTTCCACCAGCATATATACTGCAAAGGAAATCTAAACCTCAAAGCTGGGGCTTGAAGCTGAAAATATTGGATTTTCCAAATTCAACTGTAAATATGAGTTTGTTTTAGAGAGTTGCCATTTCACATTGTCTGCTCCCTTTATTGGACACTTTGGTGGGTGTGGCAGAGATAACGCTATGTATTCATAGAATTCTATTACAATCTTTTATTTCCCACAATCTTTAGTTAGTTTGAGGACATGTGACTAGGTCTTGGCCAATGGGAGGTAAACAAGCATATCCTACCACTTCCAGGTTTGGCCATGAGATTCCCTGTGCAATCATCCATAATCTTCTTTCCTTTCCTCAATTACCTAGAAGGTTGTGTATTCAAAATGGAAGGAGCCTTGGTCCCTGAATCACCACCTGGAGGAGAGCTGCCAAAGATGGCTACCTAATCCATGTGATGAAAGTGAGAATCAAGCCACTGAATTTTAGGGGTTTGTTGCTGCAACATTATCTAGCCTATCCTAATACAATTAGATTCAGAAAAGCCTATCAGTTTGCAAGATATGACTTCCACCTACTTACATACCACCTTTCATAACTCATCTTCACTTATAAATGCCATAGCAGCTGTGATTAGTGGTATATCCAGTGACAAGGAACATCAACTGTTTAGTTGATACTTAATTTGCTGTAAATCAGGCTATCAGTTTGCCCCACTAATTAGACTTTAAATTCTATCAAGGAATCATAGAACAGTGGTTAAACATGTGGGCTCTAGAATCGAGCAGACTTGGGGTTTGAATACAGCTTAATTGTACACACTAGTGTGTAAACTTAAGCAAGGCTTAACTTTCTTTTTTTTTTTTTTTGAGGCAGAATCTCGCTATGTTGCCCAGGCTGGAGTGCAGTGGCACAATCTCGGCTCACTGCAAGCTCCACCTCCCAGGTTCATGCCATTCTCCTGCCTCAGCCTCCCGAGTAGCTGGGACTACAGGTGCCCGCCACCACGCCCGGCTAATTTTTTGTATTTTTAGTAGAGACGAGGTTTCACCATGTTAGCCAGGGTGGTCTCGATCTCCTGACCTCGTGATCCACCTGCCTCGGCCTCCCAAAGTGCTGGGATTACAGGCGTGAGCCACTGCGCCAGACCTGGCAAGGCTTAACTTTCAACACTCTCATCTGTAGAGAAGAATAGTATTTGTAGTAGATACTGTTGCCTGCTCTTTTCCTAGATCCCTTCTTTAGAATTGAAAGATTGACTCTCCACCAGAAAGATTGTCAGCTGACAGCCTTCAGATGCCAGAAATAGCCACATCAGCAGAAAGCTACCTCTTCTAAGGTCACAATCCTTTCCTGGGATGGCTCACGTCCACTGATGGATTGACGGGGAGGTATAAAAGTCTGATCTTCTGGCTGGGTGCAGTGGCAAACGCCTGTAATCCCAGCACTTTGGGAGACCAAGGCAGGTGGATCACGAGGTCAGGAGATCGAGACCATTCTGGCTAACATGGTGAAACCCCGTCTCTACTAAAAATACAAAAAAATTAGCCGGACGTGGCGATGTGCGCCTGTAGTCCCAGCTGCTGGGGAGGCTGAGGCAGGAGAATGGCATGAACCTGGGAGGTGGAGCTTCAGTGAACCAAGATCGTGCTACTGCACTCCAGCCTGGGCAACAGAGTGAGACTCCATCCCAAAAACAAAACAAAGCAAAACAAAAGTCTGATCTTCTTTCTTCCTGTTCCCAACTTGGGACAGCTCAAAAAGACCATCCCAGCTTCACAGCTTGTGATGGAGAGTCCCTAAGATGGTCCTAATGATCTCTGCTTCTTGATTCTCATGTCTTTGTATCATCTCCTCCTCATGAGCATGGACAGGATCTGTGACTTTCTTCACTGTGATGGAACACAGTGAAGGGGAGGATGTCACACAAGGCTGTAAGGTCTGACTTCCCAGAAGGTTCTTTCCTTTGTTGACTTTGATGAACCAAGTGGCCATGTTGGGAAAACCCATGTGGCAAAAAAACTAAATGTGGTCTCCTGCCAACAGTCACCAAGAAGTGGAAGCCCTGAGGCATACAATCTGCAAGAAACGGAATTCTTCCAACAACCACAGGGGCTTGGAATAAGATGCCCCCACCAGCCAAGCCTCCCGTTCTGTCTGACATCCTGATTGCAGCCTTGTGAGAGACCTTGAATCAAAGGACAAGCAAAGCTATGCCTGGACTCCTGACCCACCAGAACAGTGACATACTAAATGTGTGCTATCTTAAGCTGCTAACTTCGTAATTTGTTATATAGAAATAGACAACTAATATTAAGCTTTCTGTGGGGTTGGCTAAAGACTTCATTAAGACTTATTACATGGGAGGCTGAGGCAGGCAGATCACTTGAGGCCAGAAGTTCAAGACCAGCTTGGCCAACATGGTGAAACCCCATCTCTACTAAAAATACAAAAATTAGCTGGGCGTGGTGCTGTGTGCCTGTAGTCCCAGCTACTTCGGAAACTGAAGCAGAAGAATCACTTGAACCCAGGAGGTGAAGTTTGCAGTAAGCTGAGATTGTGCCATGGCATTCCAGCCTGGGTGACAGAGCAAGACTTTGTCTCAAAAACAAAAACAGAAAGAAGACAACTGTCCTACTCCTTTCTCTGTTTACTCTTGCTTCCCTTCCTTCCCTTTCACAATTGTTGGTCCCAAGAGCACTCTTGTCTTCACTCACTTTCTGCTGCTATAACAGAATACCACAGACTGGGTAATTTAAAAACAATAGAAATTTATTTGGCTCAATTGGCTTACAGTTCTAGAGGCTGGGAATTCTAAGAGCATGGCACTAGTGCCTGGTAAGAACATGAGATAGAGACATGTGAGGCATTAATCCATTCATAAGTGCAAAGTCTTCATGACCTAATCACCTCTTAAAGTCCTCACCTCTTAATACTATTACAATAGCAATTAAATTTCAGCATGAGTTCTGGCCAGGACATTCAAACCATAGCAATTCCCTAATGAATCTCTTGCATTCTAAACTCTTAAGGTCTACTTCTCAGAGAACCCAACCTGTGAAACCTATTTAATATCTACTTGTTCCCTTTTCTGTTTTGCTGTTAAATTCTGATTTTTATATTTGATTCTCCTTGAAATGACCGTATGCTTCCAGGGAGGCAGACCCCAACCCATGGGTCAGTGGGGTGGACAGATGGATGAATGAATTAATAGATGGATGAGTGGAGGGAGACATGAGAAAGAAATTGAAAGATGGATGGATGGATGGATGGATGGATGAATTGATGGATAGCAACACTTTCTTCCTTGCTGCCTGATGTCGTTACACAGAGGTCTGATGTTTCTCAAACCCTTGCCTATAGGCCTAAGCTAATGTGTGTGGTCATTTTAAGAACTTTTTATTTCCTCTTTGTCAATGGCAACACAAAACATGAGACTTCTCTTCCCTAATGTGGGAAGAGAAGTGGAGCCAGTTCTCTTTATGTCTCATGTCTCTTTAAATGGAAAATGGAGTGGGTATGCACATTTTTTAATGTTCCTGTTATCCATTGTCACCTTCCCATGGAAGCACAAACACGAGTACAAACCTGGGATATGCTAGGTTCCCACTGAGACCAAGGAGGCAGAAGTTTTCTCTGTCAGTGACTTATTGTATGACCTGTGCCAGCCCCTTCCCCTCTCTGAGCCTTGGTTTCCTCCTCTGTTTAATACGAGCATCGAATGAAACAGTGTCTGAGCTCCCCATTCTCTCTGTCATGCCCTGTCATTTAGGATATATGTGCAATGAATAGGATTTCATGTGCAATGAAAAGACAACTAAATATAGCAATAGTAAAATGTATATTAAAATATCACTAACAAGATTAAAATCTCCAGAACTGTTGCAGCTGCTCAACAATTTTGTCAAAGATATAGACTTTTGTTTTTTTAATTTTAATTTTAGATTCTGAGGGTACATGTGAAGGTTTGTTACCAGGATATATTGCATGATGCTGAGGTTTGGGCTTCTATTGATCCCGTTACCCAGACAGCAAACATAGTACCCAACAGGAAGTTTTCTCAGCCCTTGTCCCCCTCCCTCACTCTCCCCAGTGTCCACTGTTCCTAACTTTATATCTGTTTGTACCCAAGATTTAGCTCCAACTTATAAATGAGAAGATATTTGGTTTTCTGTTCCTGTGTTGATTCACATAGGTTGATTGCCTCCAACTCCATCCATGTTCCTGCAAAGGACATGATTTCATTGTTTTTTATGTCTGTGTAGTATTCCATGGTGTATATGTACCATATTTTCTTTATCCAGTCCACCACTGATGGACATTTAGGTTGAGTCCCTGTCTTTGCCATTGAGACTAATACATGTGCAGACTTTTTCAATCCTTTCTCTTCACCATATTTAACATGTTGGCTTCCAGTCTCATTTGTGTCATCTCACGGTCATATTATAGCTGCCAGAGCACCAAATATCATACTTCACTCTAGTATCCAAATCAGGAAGGAAAGACCCAACAGCAACAAAAAATTGTTTTAACAGAAAGGAAAACTTTTGTTAGAAGCCCCCCAACAAGATTCTTCTATGTTTCTTTGGCCAGAATTAAATCATGAGGCCACATCTTGCTGTAAGGAAAGCTGGGAAAGTAAGTACTTGACAACAACAACAAACTGGGATTTCCATGGGTGTTTTGCTGCCTTGATCAGGGCAAGGAAACAAGATATATTTGAGGGAAGCAACTGAGAGCGTCTGCTTGGGGGCCTCAAAGGTGGGTATCAAGTCATCCATGCTCCAGTCTACTCAGAGAGACAGAGCAGCCATGAATGAAATCATTTGAGGCCACAGTGAACACATACGAGAAAACAGGAGAGAAACAGAACGCTTGAGTACTGAGTGGCTGTGTTTGAGGGAATGGAGGCAGGGAGGAATTGGAGATATTGATTGGATGGGGATGAGTGTGAAGAGACAGGGAATCCTGACCTCTCGCTCATCCTCCCTGGTTTCAGGGCCCTTCCTTTTGTCCCCACATTTGTACTTGCTGTCCTGAAATCTTCCATGTTCCCTCCTGATGGAGACCAGTGTGAACTTGCCACAGTGCTCTCTTGCTGAAACCCCTGACATTGTTTTCCATGTTCTGAAGAGTAGAGAGGAAATTCCTTCAACCAGTTCCCAAGGCCCTCTGTGATCCAGTCTCTGCCAACCTCACTGGCCCTCACCACTTCTGCTCTCCCAGCTCCCTGCACTCTAGCCACACTGACCTCTTCCCGTTCCTAGAATTGATTTAGCTCAGTCCCACCTCAGGGCCTTTACACATGTGTCCCCTCTACCTGGAGAACAACTGGCCCTTATTTTTGCTAGTTAATTCCTACTTATCTTCCTAATTGCAGCTTGAAGAATACTTCTTCAGAGCAGCCTTCACAAGTTTCCTACACCATCACATAAATCAGCCATACTGACAGGTGTTCACCTAAGTCTATCCCTACCTCCCACACTTCCCATACACTTGCATTTCAGCTCCAAGAGGGCAGGAATGATGTTCATGTATCTTGCCAAAAGCGTAATAGTGATTAAAAGTGGAGGCTTTAGAGCCCAACTGCATGGGTTTAAATCTCAGCCATGCCACACACTAGCAGAGTGACCTTGAGCAAGTTTCTTAACTTCTCTGTGCCTTACTTTCCTCATCTGTATAAAGGTAAGAATAAAATCTACTTCATAAGATTATTATAAGGATTAGATGAGTTCAATGTATATTAAAAGCTTCACATAGCGCCTCACATAATATGTGTTATATATGTATTTGAAATAATAATAATAATTAGTATTATTATTATTATTGTTACCTCCACATTCCCAGTACCTAACAAATGCTGGCACACAGTAGGTACTCACACAAAAAAATACTTGTTGAATAGATAAGTGATTGTTTATTTCTCTCACTCAAGGCAGAGATAATTGTGCCTTTTTGTTTCTTTATTCCCATTATAGGAATAGGACTTGGTGCATAGTAGTTCTGCAATAAATAGGGATTGACTCAATGCCTAAAAGTGGAAAGTTTCCTCCCCGCCCAAGCCATGTGGACTCCCAATATTGCTATCTGCTTTGAGCCTTCCCCCTTCCTTTTCGAATCCAGGTGGGGATCTTCAGCTGCCTGGCCATGGGACAACCTCCCAGCCCCCTTTGCATCCCCCAACCCCAGCCAGAGATGCAGAGCAGCTTTGATCATTGACAGCAGTCTTCTTGAAAGAGAGAGAGAGAGAGAGAGAGAGAGAGAGAGAGAGAGAGAGAGAGAGAGAGAGAGAGAAAGAGAGAGAGAGAAAGAGAGAGAGAGCAAGAGAGAGAGAGAGAAATCTGGCCATTTAAGCTCCCTGAACCTGACACTTATTAATAGAAGGAATGGATTTCAGCTCTGCTCCAATTAGTTATCCATCATGCAGGGGAGACAAGGCTTCAGGATGACCACAAAGCTGGAAGTTGGAAGTAGGGGGACAAGTGAGAAGTCACTGCTTTCAGATATTAAACTCAGGAGCAAGCCTGGGCTTGTGCTACTTGGTTGAGAAAGGCCTGGAACCTTAGAATTCCCCAACTCTCATTGGATTTTGACTGCCTTAGGTACTACATCCCCAATTTCCTCCTGTTTTCCTATTGTTGTTAAGTTTTCTGTTTGTTTGTATTTGTTTTTTTTAGACAGGGTTTTGCTCTGTTGCCCAGGCTTGAGTGCAGTGGTGTGATCATTCACGGCTCACGGCAACCTAGACCTCCTGGGCCCAATCGATCCTCCTGCCTTAGCCTCCCAAGTAGCTGGGACTATAGGCATGTGCCACCATGCCTGGCTAATTTATATATATATATATATATATATATATTTTGTAGAAATGGGGTTTTGCTGTGTTGCCTAGGCTGATCTTGAGCTCCTGGGCTCAAACCATCCCTCCACTTCGACCTCCCAAAGTGCTGGGATTACAGGTGTGAGCCACTGTGCCTGGCCTGTCATTAAGTATAATTATACATTCAATACATGAATAGGTTCTTCTTGCTTAACTCTACAGATAAGGGCACATGGGTCCCACCCCACCTTGGTCTCCTCATTGTCTCCCAAGAAGTAACCATTGATAGCATTTTGGAATATATGTCTCTTTCCAGAACTGATTTTATGCTTGACTTTCTCTGTACCTCATTCAATAGATAGGCTTATGTTGTGTGTGCATATATTAATATGTAGACTTTTCAGTTGGAGTATGTTGATTTGCTTTGTTTTTCTTTCTTTTTTTAATAGCACTATCTTGAACATGTGACGCTACACCTGGTTTCTTTTGTTCAATGATGCCGTATAGGTCCATGCAGAACAACTTCATTCTTTTTTACTAAGGCATAGCATCCCTAAGGGTAGATAAATCCTAGTTTATTCAACCCTAGCTGCATATTAATTACTGAGGGGTGTGTGTTTATGTAAGGGAGGGAGGAGTCCTTTATAAAATATGAATGCCAAGGCCCATCCCTGGCAGAGTTGAATCAGAACTCCAAAGTTCAGGCCTGGGCATCAGTGTGCTATAATCCCTCAGTGATTTTAATGTGCAGCAAGGGTCGAAGCTTATTCATTTAGCCAGTCCCATACCAGTCCCCTATTAATGCATATTCAAACTGTTTCCAAGTCTTTGCTGTTGGGGGGAAAAAAAGCCTTTCTGGGCATCTCGTTTTCATTCTTCCCTGTGCATCTGTGCTGGTATTTCTCTAGGGAAGGTTTTTGAACCTCAACACTATTGATATTTGGAGCCAGATAATTCTTTGTGATGAGGGCCTGTCTTGTGCATTGTAGGGTGTTGAACGCCATCCCTGGTCTCTACCCACCCAATGCCAGGAGTACCCATGCACACACACATCATGACCATCAAAAATGTCTCCAGACATATCTGTGGCGGGGGCGGGGAGGGCAAAGTCACCCCTGGTTGAGAATGACTGCTCTGGGGAGGAACCCAAAAGGGAAGTTACTGGATTATATGGGACATGCACTTTTTCTCCTTTCTTTCTTTTCCTTCCTCCCTCCCTCCCTCCCTCCCTTCCTTCCTTCCTTCCTTCCTTCCTTTCTTCCTTTCTCTCTTTCTTTTTTTTCTTTCTTTTCTTTTCTTTCTTTTCTTCTTTCTTTCTTTTCTTTCTCTTTCTTTCTTTTCCTTTTTTACAAAGTAATTCCAGCTGAAGGGGAGGGGTGGATACTTCCCTCATCCTGCCCGTACCTCGAATTTCCAGAATACACTCTCAGTCTCATTAAGGTCACTGCCTCTGTCCTGGTTGTTCTCATTTTATACGTAATGAGAATAGTGGACAAGAGGGTGGAAGATGAGGTAAGCTGTACTGAGAGACAGAAAGAGGCTTCCCAGGGACTCTGTGTGTGTTTATGTGCACGTGTGTGCGTGTGTTGAAAAGAAAATCAAATTCACAGGCTGGGCAGGAAGAGGAGGGGGAAAAGCAACAGGCCCAGCCAGTCGTGTCTCTTTAAGCAAGATAAGACCCCTGGCCCATCCATCTCTCCTGACACTATCGGCCTGTTGTCTAAAGTACTTACAGTTCTCTCCTGGGGGGGAGGAGGCCTGACCTGGGGATGCTGGGGGAGGGGAGGAAATGGTGCCTCCAGGACAGGGTACCCTGACTGGCCCACTTCCCCAAAGAGCAGGACGCCTTGCAGACTGAGGTCACCCCTCCCCTCCTCCACTCTGGGCCTGGCCTGTTTTTAGCTCAACCGTGAGTGCTGGAAAGATGGGCTGGTGCTGGCTCCCTACCTGGGGCCCCGTTCCCAGGGGAATGGAACCACTTGAAACTGCAACTTGTCTTTCTCAAGTGGCCGGGAGAGAGTGTGAGCCCCAGGATAGAGAGAGTGAACAGAAGGGAAAGGCCAAACCAACCTCAGCTCTCCTGCCTTTAAAGGGTCCTTCAAAAGGCACCGTGTTCACCGTGATTCTTACTATACTATGAAATAGATATGATTATCCTTTAAAAATCTTTTACGTGATGAAATAGGTCTGAGTATTCTCCCTGTCTCAGAGATAAGGACACTGAAACCCAGGGAAGTTAAATATCTTGACTGTATTCACAGAGCTAATCAGAAGTGTTGGGTAGGATTAGGACTTGGACTTCTCTAAATTCCAAAACTGGTGGGGCGTGGTGGCTCACACCTGTAATCCCAGCACTTTGGGAGGCTGAGGCTGGTGCATCACTGGAGGTCAGGAGTTTGAGACCAGCCTGGCCAACATGGCAAAAACCCGTCTCTACTAAAAACAGAAAAAATTAGCCAGGCATGGTGGCAGGAACCTATAATACCAGCTATTTGGGAGACTGAGGCAGGAGAATCACTTGAACCAGGAAGACAGAAGTTGCAGTGAGTCGAGATCACACCACTGCACCACTCCAGCCTGGGTGATGAAGTGAGAATCTGCCTCAAAAAAATGAAAATAAAAATAAAATAAATTCCAAAGCTGATTTCTGGCCTCTAACCAGGGTATTTCTTGCATCTCCTCTGTGATGAGAAATCATGTCGTGAATGATTGGTCTGAATTGATGTTTACAAAGATCATTGGCTTAACCAGACTTTTAGTCAGATTTCTGAATCTTTTCCTGGGCCCATCTGTGTACTTTCTTGTAAAATCCAACCTTAGCAAAAGCCCTGCTAAGTCAGGTTAGCCTGTATCTTCAAACTCCGTATCTGATCACTCTCCATATCTGATCCCTCTCCATATGTGACCAGGTTCCTCACCCTCCAGCACTCCCCAGGTGATGTCTGCCCACCCTGGCCTGTCTTCAGCAAGACTCCTGTTAGGTCAGTTTAACCAGAATTGCCCTGAGCCCTAATGCTTCCTTTCAGTAATATTCTATCCACTGACCCCCAACCCCGTTCCCTGGCTATAAATTCCCACTTGCTTGTGCTGTATTCAGAGTTGAGCCCAATCTCTCTCCCCAACTGCAAAATTCCATCTCACTGGTCCCTGCACCTATTGTGATCATTCCCCCACCTTGAACAGGCTGCCTTGCCATCTTGAACAATCATCATGAATGATTTTTTTAAATTTCAACTTCTGTTTTAGATATAGGGTACATGTTCAAGTTTGTTACATGAGAATATTGCATGATGCTGATGGTACAGATCCCGTCACACAGGTAGTAAGCACAGCACCCAGTAGGTAGTTTTTCAACCCATGCTTCCCTCCCTCCCTCCCATCTCTAGTAGTCCACTGTGCCTATTATTCTCACGTTTATATCCATGTATGCTCGATGTTTAGCTCCCGCTTAAAAGTTAGACATGTGGTATTTGGTTTTCTGTTGCTGTATTAATTCATTTAGGATTATGGCCACCAACGGCATCCATGTTGCTGCAAAGGACATGATTTTATTCTTCTTATGGCTGCATAGTATTCCATGGTGTATATGCACTGCATTTTCTTGATCCTATCTACCACTGATGGACACCTGGGTTAATTCCATGTCTTTGCTATGGTGAATAGCGCTGTGATGAACATATGAGTGCAGGAGTCTTTTGGTAAAATGATTTATTTTCCTTTAGGTATTTACCCAGTAATGGCATTGCTGGGTCAAATGGTAACTCTATTTTAAGCTCTTTGAGAAATCTCCAGACAGCTTTCCACAGTGGCTGGACTAATCTACATTCCCACCAACAGTGTATAAGTGTTCCCTTTTTCCACAGCCTCACCAGCATCTGTTGCTTTTTGACTTTTTAATAGTAGTTTTTCTGACTGGTGTGAGATAGCATCTCATTGTGGTTTTGACTTTCATTCCTCTGATGATGAGAGATGATGAGCATGTTTTCCTATGTTTGTTGGCCGTGTGTATGTCTTCTTTTGAGAAGTGTCTGTTCATGTCCTTTGCCCGGTTTTTAATGGGGTCATTTTTTGCTTGTTGATTTAAGTTTCTAATAGATTCTGGATATTAGGCCTTTGTCAGATGCATACTTTGTGAATATTTTCTCCCATTCTGTAGGCTATCTGTGTGCTCTATTGATAGTTTCTTTTACTGTGCAGAAGTTCTTTAGTTTAATGAGGTCCTATTTGTCAATTTTTGTTTCTGCTGCAATTGCTTTTGGAGGACACGGCCAAAAATGATTGGCCAAGGTCAGTGTCAAGAAGAGCATTTCCTAGGTTGTCTTCTGGGATTTTTATAGTTTGAGGTCTTACCTTTAAATCTTTGATCCATCATGAGTTAATTTTTGTATACAGTGAAAGGTAGTGGTCTAGCTTCAATCTTCCGCATGTGGGTAGCCAGTTATCCCAGCACCATTTATTGAATAAGAAGTCCTTTTCCCATTGCTTGTTTTTTTTGCTTTTTTCTTTGTTTGTTTTATTTTTTTGAGATGGAGTCTTGCTCTGTCACCCAGGCTGGCGTACAGTGGCAGGATCCCAGCTCACTGCAACCTCTACCTCCCAGGTTCAAGTGATTCTCCTGCCTCAGCCTCCTGAGTAACTGAGATTACAGGTCCCCACCACCACACCTGGCTAATTTTTGTATTTTTAGTAGAGATGGGGTTTTGCCATGTTGGCCAGGATAGTCTCGAACTCCTGACCTCAGGTGATCTGCCCACCTTGGCCTCCCAAAGTGCTGGGATTACAGGTATGAGCCACTGCACCCAGCCCCATTGCTTGTTTTTTATTTTTTTATTTTTTATTTATTTTTTGTCCTTGTCAAAGATCAAATGGCTGTAGGTATGCCGCTTTATTTCTGAGTTTCCTCTTCTATTCCATTGATGAATGATTTTTTTCTTTAATGACATTCAGCCATTCATTCTTTATTCATTCAACAAACATTGCTTGCAAATCACCTTTGTGACAGGCTCTTCTCTGAGTACAGGTGATAAAGGCCTGGCCTCAATTGCTGATCAATTTCTATTAATGCTTGCCTAGATTAAAAGACCTGCAGGCCAGGCCTGGTGGCTCACACCTATAATCCCAACACTTTGGGAGGCCAAGGTGGGTAGATCATGAGGTCAGGAGATCGAGACCATCCTGGCCAACATGGTAAGACCCTGTCTCTACTAAAAATACAAAAATTAGCTGAGCATGGCAGCACATGCCTGTAATCCCACCTACTCAGGAGGCTGAGGCAGGAGAATCGCTTGAACCTGGGAGGTGGATGTTGCAGTGAGCTGAGATCATGCAGCTGAACTCCAGTCTGGCTGTAGAGCTAGACTCCATAAAAAACAAAAACAAAAACAAAAAAACCCTGTGGAAGGAGCAGAAAACCAAATACGAAATACCACATGCTATTCCTTATAAGTGGGAGCTAAAAGATAAGAACTCATGGACACAAAGAGAGAAACAACAGACACTGGGGCAGTGGAGGGTGGAAGGAAAAGGAGAGGAGAAGAAAAAAATAACTACTGGGCACTAAGAACTTCGTACCTGGGTGACGAAATAATCTGTACAACAAAGCCCTATGATACGAGTTTACCTGTATAACAAACTGGTACATGTGCCCCTAAACCTAAAAGTCAAAAATTAATTAATTTTAAAAATGTTTTAATCAATAAAAATAATTTAAGCCTTATAAAAAAGACCTGCAGAGACCTTATATATTAGTCAGTGTTCTCTAGAGAAACAAGACTAATAGGATAGATGTAAACACGAAAAGAAGTTGATTAAGGAGTACTGACTCACATGATCACAAGGTGAAGTCCCGCAATAGGCCATCTGCAAGCTGAGGAACAAGAAAGCCAGCCCAAGTCACAAAACCTCAAAAGCAGGGAAGCCAACAGTGTAGCCTTCAGTTTGTGGCCAAAGGCCCAAGAGCCCCTGGCAAACCACTGGTGTAAGTCCAAGAGTCTAAAAGCTGAGGAACGGCCGGGTGCGGTGGCTCAAGCCTGTAATCCCAGCACTTTGGGAGGCCGAGACGGGTGGATCACGAGGTCAGGAGATCGAGACCATCCTGGCTAACACGGTGAAACCCGTCTCTACTAAAAAATACAAAAAATTAGCCGGGCGATGTGGCGGGCGCCTGTAGTCCCAGCTACTCGGGAGGCTGAGGCGAGAGAATGGCATAAACCCGGGAGGCGGAGCTTGCAGTGAGCTGAGATCCGGCCACTGCACTCCAGCCTGGGCGACAGAGCGAGACTCCGTCTCAAAAAAAAAAACAACAACAAAAAAAAAAGCTGAGGAACTCGGAGTCTGATGTTCAAGGGCAGGAAGCGTCCAGCATGGGAGAAAGATGACGATCAGAAGACTTAGCCAGTCTAGTCTCTCCACGTTCCTCTGCCTCCTTTCATCCTAGCCACATGGGCAGCTGGTTAGATGGTGCCCACCCAGATTGAGGTTCGGCTTACCTCTCCCGGTACACTGTCTCAAATGTTAGTCTCCTTTGGCAACACCTCACAGACACACCCAGGAACAAAACTTTGCATTCTTCAATCCAATCAAGTTAATGCTCAATATTAACCATCACACCTTGATAACCAGCCTTTATCATTTTGTCCTCCAGAACACTACATGTCCCCAAATTGTGACTTGGGATTTTGTAGCACATCTAGGGAACCCAGGAGAAACAGTCCTATAATATTTGCCGTTGGGTTTACCATGATGGTGTCATGAAGAACATCATCAAAAAATTATGCAGCACTGCAACATCTGTACAAGAACCCAAGGGAGAACTTGCTCCTGGTTTTTTGCAAACATCTCAATTTATTTGTCTTTTATGAACTCACGAGCTCTTATAGCTGACTATAATTCTCAACTTGTTTTGGCAGCTAGGAAGCTCAGAGCCAAATGTATTTCTGTTAACTACACAGAATGTTCCAGTTCTGAAGGCTAAGAAGTAAAATACCCTAAAACTTCGTGGTGTAAGCAAAATACCCTAAAACTTCTTGGTGTAAAACGACCATTTATTATGCCTTTGGATTCTGAGGTTGGCGATTTAGACAGGGCATAGCAGGGGCTACTTGTCTCTGGACCATGATGCTGAGAGTTGAGGGTGGAATAATCTGAAGGCTTTTCACTCACATGGCTGATGGTGGATGCTGGGTTTAGGCTGGGGGTTTCAACTCCTTGCCACGTAGGCCTCTCCTGTGGTCTCTCCCTGTGGGCTAGTTTGGGCTTCCTCATAGCATGGTGGCTGGGTTTCCAAGAGCAAGTGTTCCAATGGGGGAAATTAGGTGGAAGTTGTACCACCTTTTTATGACTTAGCTTCAGAAGGGTTGCAGACTGAGGATGTAACCCCCATTTTCCCCAACCTAGTGCCTGGTCTATTTTTATCTCAGTTCTTAGTGCTGGGTAACATTAACCCCCTAGCACATCCTATCTGTCAGAAGTAAGCTGCTGGATCCAACCCATAATAAAGTAAAGAATCACATTCCACCCCTTGATAGAGACATCGAGGTTCTGAAAGAGAAGGAGTGTAAAAATATTGCTGTGGCCCTTTTGAAAAATAATGCCACACAAGACCAAATGGAACTCAGTGATAGGTGCTCATTACTCTTGGCTTTATCACTATTTTGTACATTGTTGTCATTGTGGGTGGCATGTATTTTTGCAAGCAGCCTCAAATTCTTTATGGAAACAGGCAAAAGGTAGACAACAGCTGTGACCAATGCCATTTTCTGAGTATTTGTAATGTGCTTGGCACTGTACAAATAGTTCCTTCCTGGTGCCTTCACTCATTTAATTCACAAACAGCCTTTTATCAATATTTTGCAAGTGAAGAAAGTGGAGCACAGGAAATTGAAGTTTACCAGATCTGACATCACTGAATAGTGGCAGAGGTGGGGTTCAATTTCAGGCCGTCTGATTAGCTCTGCCCAGGTAGTCACCTCATATAGCTTCATTCTTATCCTTCGAGCCTTACTCCACACCAAGGGCCTGACCTGGTGTTGTAACATGAAGGTACTCAAGATTTACCCCTCTCCTCTGCAGAACATCTCCCCTGACCACCAAGTGTTCTGAAACGCCACTTTTGCCAGGAAATAAGAGAGTATTCAGTGACCCCTTCATATTCATCAAAATTAGCATTCTCTCCAACTTAGATCAGCCAGCCTGAGAGAAACGAGGCAGAACGTTTCTGAGCAACCACTTCTGGCCCAGCACTGAGCTAACACTCATGAATCTAAGAACAAAGCAGTCCATGTCACACTGGACTGAGATCTCCTTGAGGGCAGGGATTGGGGTTGTTTGGCTTTGTAGTTTGGCACATTACAAAATGTACCTAGCATGGTGAATGAAGAAAGTGAAAGTGTTTGTCAATCCCAGGAATGAGACCTTAGGTAAGTGACAACCCTCTAAGCTTCCATTTCCTCATCCATAAAAGAGGGATAACAATATTTTCCTGCACACCTCATGGGGCTATATTGGGAATCCTTTAACTGAGTAGGTCTCCCTTCTGGCTCTGACTTCCAAAAAGCTCAAGGGCAATTTTGAAACCTATGCATGATAATCATATAAAAGGCTTAGCACGTAATCAGCCCGCAATAAACAGGGCTTTGGGAGCACTCTGGGTCTTCTGCTCTGCACCCCATTATAGTTGATGGCAAAGGGAAGGAAAAAATTGAATGAAGTCATTGATCTTCTCGCTTCCCCACCTCTGAAAGGGGGAGCCTCAGTGCAATGGGATGGAAACTTGGGCTTTCCTGTTTCAAGAACTAATGGAAATCTCCTAAAAAACCTATTTTTATAAGCCTTTGATCCTTCAAGCCAAGATCTTTGGGCCAAATGTCTGAGTTAGTGGATCCAACCAAATACAGTCAATGATGCTCAGAGGTTGCAGCCTCTTTGGGGTGTGCCTAGTGGAGGGATGTTGAGTGAGCAGGTGGGAGTAGCAACCTGTTTGCAGAACACAAGAAGTTAGCGCCAATGGCCAGGACTTGCTTTGTCTCTCTTGGCCCAATTAGCACTGACTGCTATTTTTATTTTTGATGTAGGATGTGGCTGGTGAGTCAGGAAGAAAAGGGTGCCTCATTATTTGTTCCTTGCTTGCTCTTGGAAATATCAAGAATACTTGGCCCTCAAGACAAACCCCAGTTCTGGGCCTAAAAGCTAAGTCCAGATATGTTATATATTTATTCAAGGCAGCAATTGGCCAGGAAACGACTATAAAACACACATTTTGAATAAAAGAGGGAGATTTATGGTGCAATGGCGAATCTGAGTCATATCTCTCTGCCTCCCCCAGGCCAGGATCCTTTAATCACTAACATACCCCCAGCTTGTACACTCGGTGGGCACAGAATTGCTTCCTTCTGGTCCTGTCCCTGCTAAAGATGTGATGGGGATTGTGCTACTTTATCTGACAGTCGGTAAATGAATTGCCAATTCATTCTGAGCTTAGATGGGGGCTGGTTTTTTCCTTGGGAAGAAAAAAAAGTGGGGTTCTTTCATATGTATCTTTGATCAGTCGGGACTTGACAAATTATTTTCCTAGGAATTTCTCTATCCGTAATGCCGCTGGGAAAAAATGGATTTACTCTAAAAGAATAGCTTTTATGTTTCAGAAATTAGAGCAATGTAAAAGCTTTCATTGAGTTCCTTTATCTCTCTCTCTCTCTCTTTTCTCTCTTCAATTGTATTTTTCTCTAGAGCAAGGAGGCAGGTAGCAGAAAGAGCTAGAAAAGTCCACTGATAATAGATAGGTTTCTGGCTGCTTATTTCAAGTGTATAAAAGTAGCAAGAAAATAAGTCTCAACTCCCTTATACAATTGGTATTGAGAAAGCAAAGTCAAATCTTCTACCCCAATTTTTCCTTGCAATAACTGAATTTTTCTCATTAGAACTCTTGTTTTAGGGACAAACTTTGACCTGTAGAATACCTGAATTGTATTTCAGCAGGATGCAATCACGCCACAACTATCTCATGCCCATGGCTTGGACATCAACTTACAAAAGGCAGAGGACTGGGACAGAAGATCTTGAAGTTATTTTCATATCAAAGTTTTTATCAGCTATAGTACAACCTGCAAGCAAAAAATGTATTGAAAATATCATCGCACAGAACCACACGAACAGTTGGGTGAGTTGTGCACTGCACAACTCTAAGAGGAACCACTGAGATGGAGTATCAATGTGAGTGACTTACCCTTAGGATTGTGCTGTGCACAAGCTGTAAAACTGTGAATGGAAGATTTGAAAGGGAACTCAAAGATAACCATAATAAAGGGCAATCTTGGGGATCTGGATCAAAGGAACTAAAAAGAGTTTTGTTAGGGACTAAATGAGCCCAGTAGTTTTGGTCTGTTTATTTCTCCACTCAAGATTCTCTCTCTGGGAAAGAAAGTCTATAAGTGCCCATGAGTCAACTACTCCCAGCCCCTTGTCTAAGGAGGAGAAAGCTCTTTGGTTAACAGCTTTACTTTCTTAGTAAAGCATACCCTGAGATGAGGATTTGGATGCAGCATTTTATTTGGGTAAGCGGGGTAGGAAACGAGACGAGGAAGGGAAGGAAGCCAATGTGTTAAAGTAGTAATGTGCTAATGTGTAGGTCACCTTTGTGGGCAACTGGGGCTTGCTAGCAACTGATCCCTGCTGGAGACCCTCTGAAAGCGTGTGGAACATGCTCAAAATTGTCCCACCAAGAAGACAGAAGACTTGGATATTTACATACCAACCCCCATCTCTCATTGTTTAGGGGACATTCTAGGAGGCCTTAATTCCCTGGCACTTATAGCCTGACCCACACACAGGCCAATTACACATCTGTGGCCAGAGAAAGACCTCAGGCAGAGAGATACAGATGCAGGAGGTAGGAAGTTGTTGGCCTACATGAGAACTACACACCAAAGCTGCAGGCGACCTGGAGGATGGGCCCAGGAGATAGGGCCAGGCACTGACAACATCTGCATACTTGCCAAGATCAGTCATAAAAAGAGAAAGAAAAATGCCTCTCACCAAAAACAATTAGGGTGACATCTCCAAAAGAAGAAGAAATGGATTCAGGGAGGTCACAAGTCACCTAATGGCAGTCACACAAGGGTTCCAGAACAAGTACAATTTTGCCCAGGTTTTTGCCCCATCTCTGGCACTAAACAGCCCTATGACCTTGAGCAAGTCACTGACTCCACTCTGGAGATACTCAGGCTTCAGTTTCCCCTTCTCAAAACTCTGTAGAAGAATAATATCTGACATTTCCAGAGGCCTCAGACCTCGGGGATAAAAACAGAGGCTCCTCTCCCAGTGGTTTCAGAGTTGTAACATAAAGCAAAGGCTAAGTGAATTGCTCTCCAGCATGAGATGTCCACTAAGTTTCTGCCCCACTTCATCAGATGGGGGTTGAGAGTTCACATCACAGCTGAGCTCAGAATTTGCCTGCAACAGGAAGGACCTTAGATGGGAGAGTTCGTGTGGGGTCTTAAAAAGCAGAGCTGAGGCTTCCCTAAAGAGAAAGAAGAAATTCTGCCTGTGGACAGCAGCTTCAACCATAACTGAGAGTCACAGCCTGCCAGTTACAGACTGAATTTTGCCCAGCCCCCACTGCCAAAATTCATATGTTGAAGCACCAACCCTCAATATGACTGTAGTAGAAGATGGAGCCTTAAGGAGGTAATAAAGGTCGAGTGAGTTCATAAGGGGGTTTCCTAATCTTATAGAAAGAGGGAGAGACACCAGATTTCTCTCTCTCTCTCTCTGTCTCTTTCTTTCTGTCTCTCTCTCCTTCCCACCCTCATGTGCCCACAGAGAAGAGACCATGTGAGGAGACAGCCAGAAGGTACACTTATACTGTGGAATACTAGTCAGTGATTTTTAAAAAAAGAATGAACTATTAATACACCCAATGCGTTGGATGAATCTAAAGGGAAGTATGCTGAATGAAAAAAAAGCCAACTGCCCAAAGCTTATATACTGTATAGTTCTATTTATATAATATTCTTGAAATAGTCCTATTTATATAACCTTCTTGTCATGTATATAACATTCTGTATAGTTCTATTTATATAACATTCTTGGATAAAATTATAGAAATGAAGAACAGATTAATTAGTGGTTGTCTGGGGTTAGAAAAAGGGTTGCAGGGGTTATATGTGGTTATAAAAGAATAACACGAGAGATCCTTGCAGTGATGGAAATGTTCTGTGTTTTGACTGTAGTAGAAGATACTACATGCGTGCTAAAATTGCATGGCACTAAATACACACACCCACAAGTGAGTACAAATAAACTGGAGAAATCTGCATAATATTGGTGGTTGTACCAGCATTAATGTCCTCATTGTGCTATTGTGCTAAAGTGTTGCAAGGTATTAGGATATATAGGTAAAGGGTATAGGGGATTTCTCTGTGTTTTCTTACAACTGCATGTGAATCTACACTTATTTCAAGATAAAAAGTTTAAGAGAGGCTGGGCACAGTGGCTCACACCTGTAATCTCACCACTTTGGAAGGCAGAGGCAGGTGGATCACTCGAGGCTAGGAGTTTGAGACCAGCCTGGGCAACATGGTGAAACCTCGTCCCTACTAAAAATACAAGAAAAATTAGCCAGGCATGGTGGCGTGTACCTGTAATCCCAGCTACTTGGGAGGCTGAAGCATGAGAATCGCTTGAACCTGGGAGGCGGAGGTTGCAGTGAGCCAAGATCGTGCCACTGCACTCCAGGTTGGGTGACAGAATGAGACTCTGTCTCAGAAAAAAAAAAATTAAAAAAAAAAAAGAGTTTAAGAAAAAGGGAGAGAATACAATGAGTCTGGAGAAGGAAGGGCTAGCAAGAGCCAGTCAAACCCTGACTTAGTTTAGGCTCACCCCGAGGGCAGGATTTGGGAGGATTTGGAAGGTGATCCCAGGGAGGAAGAAGGATGAACGGAGAAAAAGCCAAGTGATTGACTTATTGAGCTGATTACCACTGTGGGCAACCAGAGTGCAGGCCTCTGAGGACTCTCTGAGGAATTGTGTAGAATGTACCTCCAAACTGTCCCTCCAAAGGATAGGAGGCTGGGGCCTCTTTCCACCAACTCCCCACCCACTCTACAGAGAGTGTTCCCAGAGTCATTATTTCTGGGTTGTGCCTGCGTTCAGGCCAAGGGAGCCTCTCAGCTTTAGAGACAGACCTGCTGCAGAAAAACAGATTTGTGATGGAGCTCAAGGTGGGATGCTGTCAGCATGCACCGAACCTTCTGCCCTTACTATGTCTGAAATTAGAGGTGGGCAGAGAGGATGCAAGACATAGCACAGGAATCCTCTGCTACAGCAACCTGGACAGGTAGAACCCTGTCCTCCAATGAGCACATCTGGTGAATCATTCTTAATCCATTTGTTCAGATCATAGTGAACACCTTCCAGTGTGAAAATACAAGCAATTAAGACTGGAGCAATCCTGCCTCCATGAAGCTCTCTTGGTCCCAGGAAAAAATCTACAGTTAGAGAAATGAGAAGATCCCAGTGCTTTGACAGGCCGAGGTGGGAGGATCACTTGAGCTCACGAGTTCAAGACCAGAGTGGGCAAAATGATGATACTCCTCTATGAGAAAAAAAAAGGAAGGAAGGAAGGAAGGAAGGAAGGTAGGTTAACTGTGATTAATCTTTATAAAAAAAAAGAAAGAGAAGATTCTCCTAACTCGTTATGTCATGAGGTTGTGACATGAGGGAAGTTATGGTTTTTAAGCCTCTGTTATTAAATGTGTAGAGAGGGCCAGACGCCCTGCTGATTGCTTTACATAAACTCTCTCCTTTTATCACTACCTCAAGTCTGCAAAATAGCTCTTATCACTTCCACTTTGCAGAGATGGAAACTGAGGCTTGGGGCAAGTTAATAATTTGCTCACACGCTAGAGGGCCAGCTGGGCTTCCAAGACCAGGGAGCCAGTCTTTAGCTACAAGATTACAAATCCTCCTTTACTTGTTCTGAGGTTGACATCTCCAAGGACATGCCACCCAAAAGCACTGCTCTGTAACGCTCCAGCCACCATCTCCCTCTGCCCCTCCCTCTCTTCTTTTAGGCACATGGGAAAGGACAGCGATGACATGAATCATTCCATCCCCTAAAGGAGTCTGGACAGCGTGGAATGGAAGACAAGCCACCATGAGCTGGGGAACACTGGACGATCACCATGTTGCTTGGTATAGGGACTAGCACATGGTACATAAATGAAAGCTATTATTGCTATTGCTACTACTATTATCAACACTGGAGGGACATCAGTCAAATATCAAAACTCTGCCAGGAACAACCTTCAACTTGCACACCAGGCTGTCTCCTCCACCCCAACACTCACAGTTCTAGGAACTGGAACCAAGTATGCCTAAACCAACATATTCACTAGGATTAACATGCATGACTTCTTTCTAAGTGGAATAAAAATGAATTCTGACCAGGCGAGTGGGCTTCTGCCTGTAATCCCAGTGACTCAGGAGGCTAAGGCAGGAAGACTGCTTGAGGCCAGGAGTTGAAGACCAGCCTAGGCAACATAGTGAGAACTCATCTCTTAAAAAAAAACAAAAAAAAGGCCAGGTATGGTAGTGTGCACCTATAGTCTCAGCTACACAAGAGGCTAACGCGAGAGGATCATTTGAGCCCAGGAGGTTGAGGCTGTAGTGAGTTGGCACTGCACTGCAGCAGCATGGGCAACAAAGAAAGATCCCATCTCTTAAAAAAAAAAAAAAAAGCGTTCTGAAGTCAGAAAAGAAAAGGTGAGGTGCTGATAATCAGTCTTTAGAGATGTAGAAACTACTCTTCCTTCTTTGTTGCCACAAAGGTCCAAAGTCGACAGTCACTTACAAAACCAGCTATTTATTTTATTTTATTATTTTTAGAGAGAAACGGTCTCCCTCTGTCACTCAGGCTGGAGTGCAGTGGCTAAATCATGGCTCCCTGGAACTTCCAACTCTTGGACTCAAGCAATCCTCCTGCCTCAGCCTTCCAAATAGCTAGGACTACAGATGCATTCCACTATGCCTGGCTAATTTTAAAAATTTTTATAGAGATGAGGTTTCACTATGTTGCCCAGGCTGGCCTTGAACTCCTGGCCTCAAAACTATCCTCTTGCCTCAGCCTCCCAAAGTGTGGAGATTATAGGTGTGAGCCATTAGCCACTGCACCTGGCCCAAAGTCAGATATTTAAAGAAGATTTAAGATGATGCCTGTGGGAAAGCTGTGTTTTAATTATTGTTGAAAGTGATGTTACTGATGACGGTAGTGGTGGTGGCAGTGGTGGTCAGGATGATGACGGTGATGTTTTCTAACCTCTGCTGAGCTTAGGTCTATTATAAAAATAGTAGAAGATTATAGGGGCAAATTTTCCAACAAGAGAAGCAAGAGGAGAAAGACAAGAAGAAGCAGCATTAATAATTATAAATCTGGCCGGGCGTGGTAGCTCATGCCTGTAATCCCAGGATTTTGAGAGGCCAAGGCTGGTGGATCACCTGAATTCGGAAGTTCGAGACCAGCCTGACCAACATGGAGAAATTCCATCTCTACTAAAAAGACAAAATTAACTGGGCATGGTGGCACATGCCTATAATCCCAGCTACTCGGGAGGCTGAGGCAGGAGAATCGCTTGAACACGGGAGGCAGAGGTTTTGGTGAGCTGAGATCGCACCATTGCACTCCAGCCTGGGCAAGAAGAGCAAAACTCCATCTCAAAAAAAAAAAAAAAATTATAAATCCTAGTTAATCTTTTCATGAGCTAACAGCTATTGAGCATTTTCTCTATACCAGGTGATATGGTTTGGCTGTGTCCCCACCCAAATCTCATCTTAAATTGTAGCTCCCATAATCCCCACGTGTCCTGGGAGGGACCTGGTGGGAGGTAATTGAATCATGGGGGCGGGTCTTTCCCATGCTGTTCTCGTGGTAGTGAATAAGTCTCACAAAGCCTGATGGTTTTATAAAGGGCAGTTCCCCTACACAAGCTCTCTTGCCTGTCACCATGTAAGACGTGCTTTTGCTCCTCCTTTGTCTTCCACCATAATTGTGAGGCCTCCCTAGCCATGTGGAACTGTGAGTCCATCAAACCTCTTTTTCTTTATACATTACCCAGTCTTGGGTATGACTTTATTAGCAGCTGAGAACAGACTAATACACCAGGCTCTGTGCTAAGCATTTTATGCTCATTGTCTCATTGAATCCTCAGACAAACGAGGAATCTCTGGGATAAATACTCATAGTAACCCCATTTTACATATGATCAAATGGAAGATCAAAGAGGTTCAGTGACTTGCCCAAGGTCACAAAGGCAGTAAGTGACAGAGTGAATTTTATAACCCAGTTCAATTAGAGAACAAAGGTGAGATAAATGAGTACCTGATTCAACACGTGTGTTGTGTTTATTAAAAGGGAATAATAGCTCATCCCACTCCATAGTCTAACCTCCCAAGAGGACCAAGAAAACACACAAATAGCACCCTCAGAAAGTGAAGACAAAGAGAAATATCCAGGCGTCACCTTGTCTTTTAGTTGAATATGGAACATTCCATGATGAGCAGTCGGCTGGTCGGTACCAGTACCCAGCTCTGTCACTGATGGGGCCAATGGCTCTCATTATGGAAGCTTTATCTCTTCCTCCTCAAGGTAGACAGGAGTGTCCCATCTTCCTCACAGACTCATTTCAATGAACAAACAACAAGCTAGATTTTATTTACTAATTCTACTTCTAGTTACAAAGATAATTCATCTTCATCACGAGGAAAACTGGGACATCCCCAAAAGAACAAAGAAAATTTGAACACCCACAATCCCATCACTGTTACTGTTATACATCCTAAGAGTGCTTTTGTTTCAAGTGTGAATATGTGCTGGTGTGTTTAATAAAATTGGAAGCTGCTGTGCAAGCTACTTGAAGCTTCTTTTGCTTGCAGTGAATCTTAAACATCTCCACAAATGTGTTTCTTTTCTTTTTTTTTTTTTTTTTTGAGATGGAGTCTCGCTCTTTCGTCCCAGCTGGACTGTAGTGGCGCCATCTCGGCTCACTGCAACCTCTGCCTCCCGGGTTCAAGAGATTGTCCTGCATCAGCCTCCCGAGTAGCTGGAATTACATGCATGCACCACCAGCTAATTATTGTGTTTTTAGTAGAGATGGAGTTTCACCATGTTGGCCAGGCTGGTCTTGGACTCCTGACCTCAGGTGATCTGTCTTGGCCTTGCAAAGTGCTGGGATTACAGGCGTGAGCCACCACACCTGGCCCACAAATGTGTTTCTTAATGGCCATGTGGTATTTCATCATGCACTAATTTATTTAACCAACTCCATATTATTGGATATTAAGGCTGTTTCCTATTTTGCATGATTTTTAAAAATCATGATAGACTTCCTAGAAAATAAATGTTTATATACATCTCTGATGATTTCCTTCAGACCAATTCCTCAAAGCAGAATTATCAGATTAAATGATTTGCACATTAACACTTTTGATACATTTTGCAAACTCTCCTTGCAAAGGTTTATCTAATTTGTATTCCCAACCATTAGTTTATGAGATTTCCTACTTTCTCAATAGCAATAGGTAATATTATTTTTAAAATATACATTTGCCAAGTCAATTATTTAAAAAATTATATTTAACTTGCATTTCATTGATTAAAGTCTTTCAAGCATTTGTTGAACATCTACTTGTTAAATACTTCACTGGAAACTTTCACAGATATTATCTCACTTAAATGCACAACAGTTCTTTGAAGCATGTAGAATAGCTTCTCTTTTTTTTTTTTGTAGAGACAGGGGTCTTGCTATATTGCTCAGACTTATTCCTGGGCTTAAGCAATCCTCCATCCTTGGCCTCCCAAAGTGTTGAAATTACAGGCATGAGCTACCAAATCCAGCCAATTATCTCCTTTTTAGAGAGGAGGAAACTTAAGGCTTGGGCTAACTTGGGTTTCATGGTAAACCCTGCCACACACCAGCTGTGTAATCTGGGGGGAATTTTCAACCTCTCTGAGCTCAAGAATACTAATGAGCTGACCCTCTTGAAAGTTCTTGTGTTTCTTCTACCCTATAAGCTTGGGTCCCAAACTGTAGAGGACCAGAAGCCAGGCAGATGCTGTAATACTCCTCTCCTGAACACACACAAAAAAACCTACCATCTCACATATCCAGAGTCTGTCCTCTGCAACTTTAGAAATTACTTGGAAAAGAGCCTATCACAATTAGTAGGTCCTGTACAAGTAAAGATATCGACCGCACATAGTGGAACTTTCCTACATGTTACCGAATGAAGGAATGTGAACTGGGTGATTGACAAACCTACATGTCATTTCCTCCATCACAATTTCTGCCTCAGGACATTTGCACACATTATTCCCTCTGTCTGCAATCCTTTTCCTCCCAACCTTTCACCTGATTAATTCCTACTCATCACTAGGGCTATGCTCAAGAGTCGTCTCCCCCAGATGGCATTAGGACCCCTTGCCTTATCCCTTTATGCCATCGTGCCGTCTGTCTTTGTAGTAATTTCCACTGCCGCAATCCACTGAAGATGCACATAATTTCCTAAAGCCTGTTTCTCTCACTAAATCGTAAGTCCAAAGGAGACAGCCCCTCTCTTTTTGTTCACTGCTGTGTCCCCGGTACTTACCACATGCCCAGTCTAAAGCAAGCACCCACCAAATATATTATCAGAATGTAACAATGTGCATTGTGCCTTACCATGGTTTTATCAACACCATGATGAAATGACATTAACTCTTGGACATTGTATCCTTAATCCTACTGATTCAATGAAAAGATCCACTATAACAATCGTTTGGAACCCAAAGAGGTTAACCTGTATTGGTTATGAAATGACAGTGTCCCTTGTCTGATTTGTGAAACTTGCTGTGAACATGTTTTTAATGATTTTCCAATGGTGGCAACTGTTTGAGCTGTGGGGTGGGGATGCTGATTCCTAATTTGGATGATGTTCCTCTGAAAGGGTAAGACTGACTGTTGTATAGAGTTGATAAAATTAGTTTCAAAGGCAATTTCTTCGAAGGCAACTCTTTTTTAAAAAAAATCTGAACCCATCAGAATAAATATCTATTTGGAGCACAGTCAGAACCTGTTCAGTGAAACTTTACTAATGCAGTCCTTTGGGGGAACAGGAAAGCCATTGACCTAGTTTCTCCATTGCACTTGAAAGAAGCTGAATTGTCATTTCTTTATAATTAATTCACACTTCTCAGGGCTTCTTTGCCAGGAAAAGGTCCCAGGAGACCTGATTAAATGAATAATTTGTAATCAACAAGCCAATTGTTTCTTTTTCAAGGGGATGCGGCATATTTGATAGCTCTTGATAATTTGAGGGGTGGGCATCAAAATTACAAAAACAGAACAAATCTGCAGCACAAATGTACTTACCAATTTGCTGCTCTCTTCTGTCCCATATGTGTTCTAGAGGTCAAGTTCACAAATCCTAGATCCATGGATTTAAAATAAATATCTGATTCACTAATGATTCATAAAGTTATTTGCAGTGGAACCTCCAAAATGCCTGGCTCCAACAATTAATTCAGAGAAAGAGATTCTTGAAAAACCCAAACATTAGGTGTTACATATAGTATGACCGATACCGTTTTAAATCAGTTGGAATTCCTAAAGACTTTTCTTCTCCAAGGCCTACACAAATTCCATTAAAACAAATAACTTCATTCCAGGGATATAAACCAGTGGATACATATATTCAGCTTCATCACACTCAAGGACAATGGATCCCAAATTCCCCTGAGATGGGCATGAGAAATCAGGTGGGGTGAGAAATTCACATGCAAGACAACTCCTTCCTGTTTCCTCCACTTCCTATCCCCTCTATTCAGTCGGTAGAAAGAACATGAAAAAAAAAATGGGTGTTCAAGTTCCTTGTACTTGTTTAAGCACATGGTATTTATTAGGCATTAATTGGCACACAAATATAAGGCACGAGTACTTAGTCCTCACCCTCCCCCCTTAGCAACATAAAAAGACATAATCGCATAGGGACACTCACTTACAAACACACGCGCACTCTCTCACGTACTTAAACACACTCAGCCTCACATCTTACCCTGTTCTGTTTATTAGGGTCTGTTTAAAAAAAAGAGGAAAAAAACTTATTTTTAATCAAAAAAAGCAAAGCACATTCGAAAGAGGAAAAAAACAAAAAAACACAAACTTGGTTTTGAGTATCAATAAAATTAAAAGCTCTCGGCCAGCTCGTATGCTGGGTTTCATTTCATGTTATTACTTAATTAAAATTCCTATTTATAAATAAATAGTACCAGTAAAATATTACATCTGAAGAACCCTACCATAACACTTTACTTACACACTTTTTTTTAATACTGTTTTCGGCTTTCAGTAAACACAGTTTTGTGTCGGCATTGGTGTGGGCGTGGTTTCTTTGGAGGGACATCATCGGTGACCATGTCTTGCCTCTTCTGTAGGAATTAAGCATTTTGCTTCACATCCAGTTTGGATTGTTGGTGATGGAGGTTTGGAAGGTTGGGCTGGCCTTGTTTTTTTTTCAAGTTTTTTTTTTTTTAATCAGGAAGAATATTTATTTTGGCTTTTTGTCCACAACTCTTGTCAACACAGACCTTGCACTGTTATCACAGTCCTGCCTGCATGTAAACCGGGGCTTTTTAAGTTTTTCAAAGCAAGCTTTCCGGAAGGGAAGCTATAGGCCACATTTTAGCGACAGACAGCTGGAAAGACAGAGCTGGCAAGACGGTAGGGCTGAATAAGACAGGATGCCAGGGGGCGTCAGTGTTATCCTGACTCCATGGGTAAGTAGAGGCAAAACTGAGCATGTGATATTGGAGAAGGCAGGACAAAACCAAAGCAAATGGGGACATAGGGAGGCTTTTCAGAAACATCGCATGGCAGAGGTAGGTGCTTTTCTTAGTCAAGGAGAAAAGTGAATTTAGGCTTCAGGGGTGGTTTACTTGAAGGGAATCCCGCAAGTACACATTTTGAAATATACTTGCCTCAGACCTCCCCCCAAATAAGGGACTGGGTCCCATTAAGAAAATTGAAAGAAAAAAATATATTATCATTTATTATATAACAATGTCAACATTAACACCAAGACAGGGAAAGACTCCAAACTACGCACCAGGGAAAAACACTCAATGAGGCAAGACTTTCTAGAACCCAAAAGAAGGAATGGGGGAAGAGATCTGGGGAGTGGTGTGAATGTGGCTGGTTGATGAGTGTGGTGGTCGTGGGGGGTGGGACTCAGCTTTTTGTGTTTGTTTTTTTAAGTTTTGAGACAAAACAAGAAAGTCACATTTTTAAAATTGTGGTTTCAAGCTACTGATTAGATCAGCATCCAGCGACCTTGAGTGCAGATGTGAACATTGGGTGAAATGAAAAATCTTGTCCGTGGGGTTCTCTTGGCTACTGTCTGTCTCCTTCTCTCTCTTTCTCCTCTATCTCTCTCTGTCTCTCTCTAGGAAATGTCTGTTGTGAAGCAGGCTTCACTTTAGCTATTGTCGCTCCACTCTGGCACCATGCCAACTCCATGCACCGAGTGGTACTGATGTGGGGACAGAGTCCTTGGCACGCCATGCGAGTAGAGGAACTCAGGGGGCTGAAGGGTGCCAGGGGACTGCAGGCCAGTCTGAGGCCCACACTGCCTGACCACAGGCTGGTGGGCCACGGAGGTCTGGTGCTGGAACATTCCCTCTCCCAGCTGTGGGGAGCCATGGTTGGCCATGCCTGCCAGCCGGGGGACCAGGGGCCCCGAGGTGAAGTGAGCAGAGAAGTGCTGGTAGGGTAGCCTGTCCATGGGCTGCACAGTGGTGACGGTGCAGCTGCTGTAGGAAGGCATGCTTGGCCACGTGTTGCAGCTGATGTCCTCCAGGCTGGGCACAGGCTCACTGGGGGGCGCAGAACTGGCATACATGCAGGCCTGCCGCTGTGCCGACTCTGTCCTGTAGGAGGCACCCAGGCCCTGTTGCTGTGGGTAGCTTGAGCGGTAGAAGGAATCTTCTTCACTGGGTGATGTCTCCATGTAGGGCTTCTTATAGGGATGGTCTGTGGTGGAACATTCTTCCTCTGTGAAGACAGGAGAGACAGCAGTGAGGCCAGGAGCAGGCACCAGGCAGCTAAAAGTGGAGACAGTTATTTGGCCAAGGTACTGAAGAATAAAGCCTGAGAGATGGTTAGCCCTAACCACCATTCTGAAAACAAAAAAAGAGGGGTGGACTGTAGTGGTTAAGACCTTAGGCTATGGAGTTCTATGCAAACAGTTTGACCTTTCTGAGTTCAGCTTCTTCATCTGTAAGATGGAAAGGGAAATAATAGCATTTCCTACAAAGGGCAGTGTTAAGAATTAAACGGAAAAATACACGAAGCACTTAATCCAAAGCCCAGAAACACTCAATAAATAGCAACTAACCAGGCGCAGTGGTGCACACCTATAGTTCCAGCTGCTTGGGAGGCCGAGAAAAGAGGATCACTTGAGCCCAGGAGTTTGAGACCAGCCTGGGCAACATAGTGAGAACTCCCATCTCAAAAATAAATAAATAGCAATTATTATTATCTTTCCTCTTCTCCAGCATGTAAATTTCATAAAAGCAGGACATTGTCTGCCTTATCCGTCACTTTATTCCCAGAACCTAGTAAACACCTACTATTAACAAGAGCATCAACAATAAGTCAAGACAAACACATATAGTATGTACTCTGCGTGGCACGATTCTAAGCACTCTCCATAAAGTAATGCATTTAATCCTCATAACAACCCTACCAGGTGGGTTTTACTATTATCCTTATCTTACAGATAAGAAAAAAAGGACTCATGGAGGTTAAGAAACTTGCCCAAGGTTTTACATGGCTGATAAACAGTAGATCCAGGATTAGAATCCAAGTAGTCTGACTGCAAAGTCCTTGTTTTTCACTGTCTTGATACATAGAGAAGGCATGCAATAAATATTTGTATGATGGATGGATGGATGGATGGATGGATGGATGCATGGATGAGTGGGAGGGAGCTTGAATGAATGTTCAAATGCTTTCCTGATTCTTTATGTGAGCAGGTGCCTAGTTAATACTTGTTAAGTTGGTACAAGTTAATGTGTTGCTGTTTCCTGCTAAGCAAGTCACTTCCCTTCCCAGTGCACTAGTTATTTCCTAGTGTAGGGCAGTGGAGATAGTTCTGTCTCTGAAAGGGGGTCTCGTTTCACCACTTTGGGGCCACTGGCCCTTTTGAAAACAAGCAAAAGTGCTGGGCTCTTTCCTAGAAAACTGCATTGAAACATGTTTTGAAAACTGCATGTGCATACAAGGCTTTGCATACAATTTCAGGGAGTCCAAAAACTCCCTAAAATGCAGACCCCAGGTTAAGAAGCCTAGACATGTCTGGATTTGAATCAGGCTCCTTTACTTAATATCTGTGTGATACCAGCAGGGCATCTATGTTCAGAGACTCATCATCATCTCTGAATCAAAGTGAGTAATACTTACCTTACTGGGTAGCTAAGAGCTAAGTAAGATTGAGCATATAAGTCTCCTGATTTCCGTCAACATGAACAGCTCTTGTTGCAGGGGCAACACCACCAGTCAAGCTCATGGCAGACATAATTCACAATAATACCCTCAAGGTATTCCCTTCAGGGGAAGCAATGCTTGGGTATATCTACCAAGGTGTAAACCTCAACACAGACTCATTACTTATCTGAAATTTTACCTTCCAAACTGAAAATTCTCTTTCCTCATCTTTCTGTCTCTTTCTAGTCAATAAATGTTAAGGAGTTACGTCTGTCTTTGGAGAAGTGAAGAAAAATGACACACTGGGGCATCCATGCAACTCACTGTGATGGCTGATGGCCATGAAAACAGAATGCTGAACTAAATAACAAGAGGAAATGATCAGAGCTATTATTTATTGAGTACCTACTACGTGACCTTACTCTTCATCTGACAGTAATTCCTCAATTACAGTGTCTGCTATAATGCCGTCTCCATAAAGGCAGAACTAAAGCTCAGAGAAGTGACTTGCCCAAGGTCACATGGCTGAGAAGGAACAGAGGCTGGAATCCAAGCCAGATTGGATTGACTTTGCCTACATGCCTTGCTTCTAACTCTCTAGATTTCTAATATCCAGTGCCACTCAAGCAATCATATAATAGATAATTACTGAGCTGCTCCAAAGTGCTAGGTATTGTGCCAGGTGCTGGAGATAGAGTGGTGAACAGGGTACACATGATCCTGTTTTTGGTGCATGTCCTCGATCCCAGTCCATCCTACCATGAGCAGTAAGTGAGGGAGGCTGACACTCTGCGACTGAGAGGTGGTCCTGAGATATAAAGACACAAGTAAGCCATTGACTCAAGAGTAAATCTTTTGGCTTTGGACTGGCTTGTAAAACAGTTCCCCAACCCAGGTAGAGTAGATTGGGTTTGGGTTCCACCAACCAGCTCCATTTGTATCAATGTCCAAGTGACACCCACAGATAAGCCAAAAGTGTCCACAAACAAAACATATCTATGTTAGGGTTGTGCCCACTTAACGGCAAGCAAACTTATTTTCAGCTAGACTCCTTCTGGGCCACATCTGGGACCTATAGGATGCCCAAAAAGTTTGTACCAAAAAAAAAAAAAAACTATGAAAAACACATTCTTCCAGGTGTTCTATCTACATCATGCCAACCATGCAGATGTTTGAAAACATCCAGATGAGTGAATGGCTACATTTTTCACCTTTTAACTGTGCGGTTTTGTGTGTGTGTGTGGTGTGTGTGTGTGTGTTTGGAGTCTTGAAGACATTGCTATACTCAGCTTCGTTTTGTCCTCACCACCTCCTCCCTTGATTCCTTTCCTTCCATTCTTCCTTCCACCCCCCAGATTCATAAACCTGAGTGTTTCCATTGTTGCTGGAATCATAACCTTTGGGTTTTCCATTTAACCAGGCTGTTCCCCTTTTCAATAATAGAAAGTACAGCTGCAGGGCACCCTTGGCAAGAGAAAAAAAAAAAACGAGGCAAACTAACTATTCTCAAGTTTCTGATCCCCTTCCAGATTTGTTACAAGTAAAAAAGGAAGAATAATAAGAAAACGGCCGGAACACATTTTGGAAAATCGTAAAATTATACATTCCAGTCTTTAATACCCCAAAGATCTAATGCAGAGCACTAAGAAAAACTCAATCTTGGCTTATTGATAAAAGCAGGTACTGAATATTCTCAAATTCCTCTCAGGCCTCATCACATTGTAAAGAAATTCCAACTCAAGGATACACATTTCAGGTCAGTCATGATAAATGCTCGGGATGTAATCTCTGTGTTTATTTTGGTTATGGCTCAGTTTGTTTCTGTTTTTCCTTTTTCTTTTTGAGAGCCCAATAACTGTTCAACAGCAAAGACCTATCTCCGGCCAAGTCATGATTAGCTTTCAGGGTTGGTAAATGTGCGGTTGTGTGTGTGTGTGGGGGTTAAGAGTTAAGTATCAAGTCTTCTGCTGAGAAGAGTCCACAACTCGGCTTCAGAAAGTTGCATATTAAGAGTGGTCAATTACATTGCAACTATTCTAAACCCAAATGAGTCTCTTAGGTAACAGTAAAGTTCCTCCTGATTCTGACCATTCATGATGTCATGGCGCTGTAGAAAACCCTAGTACTTTGGACTTTTCTAGATGTTTTTGATTCTAGATGAAGAGACTTTAGTAATGTATCCAGGGCACAGATATTAAGGCACAGAGTTATGGCTCCAGTGCTCACTGGCCATGTGACTGTGGATGAATCACTGGGTCATTCCAATCTCAGTTCTTGATTGTAAGTGGAGATAATACCTGAGCTTTTTATGAGATTTAATTTGAGGTAATACTAAGGGCAGTGGAGTTTTTATCTTCCTTGCACATAAGGCATTCAAATCTTGTCTGTCCAAATGACCTGGATCCATTCTCTTTTCCCTCTTTCTCTTTTGGAAGACTAGACAGATAGCGTTCTGAAAGCTGTCCCATACTTAAAAGTATTTGGGTAGATTACAGAGCTGGAAACCTCACAGAGTGCTTTCAAATACTAATCCTATTGAGCAAATATTGTCACTATTCCCAAATGGGTCATTTCTCTTGCCAATTCAGTTCATTCAGATGAAGAACCATTGTCGAGTCTTCCCAGACAGAGACCCTGAAACTCAGAGTAGTAATCTTTCTAGCTGAGTGACCTTCAGCAAGTTGGGAAGGTGGCTATAATTCAGGCCTTCTGACTCACAAAGCAGTGCTCATTCTGACAGATGGCCCCAGGCTTTCCATTTCATGCAACCCTATATGCTCAGCCAACATGACAAGGTAGCAAACCTTGACTCTTATGGATGAGTAGATAGATGGATGCATGCGTAGATGTATGGGTGGGTGGATGGGGGGATGGATGAATGAGTGAGAGGATCGATGGATGAGTGGGTGGATGAGTGGGTGGATGAGTGGGTGCATGGATGGGTGGTTGGATGGGTGAATGGATGCTTGGATTGGTGGGTGGGTAGATGGGTGAATGGATAGATGGGTGAATGAATGAGTGAGTGGATGGATGAGTGGGTGGATGGGTAGGTAGATGGAAGGTTGATAGATGGGTAGGGGGATGGATGAGTGGGTGGATAGGTGAGTGGATGGGTTGGGGGATGGGTGGATGGATGAGTGGGTGGATGGATGAGTGAGTGGATGGATGAGTGGGTGGATGGATGAGTGAGTGGATAGATAGATGATTGATGAATGGGTGGATGGAGGAATGAGTGAGTGGGTGGATGGGTGGGTGGACGGGTGAATGGTGGGTGGATGGATGGGTGGGTGGGCAGATGAGTGGGTGGATGACTGGTTTTTTGTTTTTGTTGTTGTTATTTGTTTTTGATGTCCCCATGCTCTTAGCTCTTAGCATAAAGTAGAAAGAGTTGGAATGGTATTGTGGGAAGATTCTCAACTAGAAATCAAAAGAGTCAGTTCCAAATATCACCTAGTCACTACCTGAAATCATTATATTTACTTACTGGCTTATTATATGTCCCATCCAGTAAGAATACAAGTTTCTTGAGAGCAGGAGCCTTTTCCACTGTGTCCTCCACTTATCCCAAGCACCTAGCACAGTGTCCATTATACATTAAGTGCTCAATAAATGAAGATTAACCTGATGCATCCATCCCAGTTCTGCCACTCATCGGCCACATAAGCTTAGAATCTAACCCTGTCTCTTGGTCCTCCATTAGACCCCTGCAAAACAGAGATGGGTGGCATCTCCCCTGGTTCAAAGACTGCTGCAGGGAGCTGGAGAATCAGCAAAGGAATGGATGTGAAATCTCATTTTAAAACACACAGCACTGAGAAAATGCACCCTGCAAAGCCCTTTTCCATATCTAATTCCCCTTCCCCTCTCAATCTCTAACTTTCCTTTGAATATCTGATTCAACTCCTGGCTATGCTAGAATCTTTATTTGGGTTGCTTTTGCTTTATAATGTAAGTTGGGGTGAGAGTCAGGGGTGGGAGGGAGAAAGACAGACAAGTGCTGTCCCAAGCCCTGGGGTCCTGGATTTGATTGAGTGGCATTGATAAAAGACCTTCCCGGCTTTTTTGGCTCAATCCATCGGGAGAGATAGTTTGGAGACAGCCGGTTCCAAACACAAGGAGCCCTCTGGCCTGCCTGCCTGAGCCTGACTCCTGGGCTCGTTGGAAAGGAGACAGACAATGAGGGGAAGTCAGATAGTGGGGCAGGCAGGGGCCAGGGGGAAAACCACCCATGGAGTTATCACTTAACGAGAATCCCAACTGGAAGGAAACCTCAGCTGATTTCTTATCACTTTACAATGTGGAGGCTGATGATGAATTGCTATTTGTTGTCTCCTAGGCAGGACAGAGAGCCCTTGGCTGGAATGTTCCCTGTCACTGGGAGCTCCCTTTTGGGGGTGGAGGGAGGTGAGAAGGGCAGAGGTTTCTGGAAAGGTGAAAGGATTTCTCCAGGGTGCACACCCCATTCACCCCGAGCCCACAGGCCTCAGTGTACATCTCAAGCTGGGCCACTCATGAGCTGGGTGACTTCGGGTAAGTTCCCCAGTGTTGGTTTCCAAATCCACAAAGAAGGGGCAATTCTTCACCTTGTTATCGCCAACCCGCCACTAAGACCTGATTCCACCCACATCTCTAGCTTCTCCCCACACCCTGGTGGGAGCCACCATCTCCTGTTTCAGACTGCACGACGGCCTTTCAATGGGTCTCTGGTGCCAACTAAATAGTCCTGTGCTATCATAGCAAAGTGACGGCTTCCAAATAAAGAACTTAGGCATGTTACTCACAAATTTAAATCCCTCCAATGGATGTGCACTGGTGGTAGGATAAAATCTGACGTCCTTCATTAAAATGGCTCATAAAAGTTGCCATCTCGCTGGTCCCTGCCTTTCTCTCTAGCCCTCATGCCCCACCATTTTGCCCTCGCCCTGAGTGCCAACATTCCAGCCTTCTGTTCACTCCCAGGTGGCAGGCTCTCCCTTAGCCAAGGGGCTTCATGCATGCTTTCCTCTATGTGTGGATACCCTCACACCGCCCACTTCTCCTATCCAACACTCACTCTCCTCTGATCTCAGTCTCAATGCTTCCCTGATCTCCCACCCTAGACTGACATTCCAGTTTGATATTCCTTAACACTTTGTATATCTTCTTTATAGCATTCAATCATTTATTTTATTTTATTTATTTTATTTTTTTATTTGAGACAGGGTCTCACTCTGTCACCCAAGCTGGAGCGCAGTGGTGCAATCACAGCTCACTGCAGCCTCGAACTCCCGGGCTCAAGCAATCCTCCCATCTCAGCTTCCTGGGTTAGCTAGTACCACAGGCATGTGCCAACACACCAGGCTAATTTTTTATGTTTTGTAGAGATGGAGTCTCACTATGTTGCCCAGGCTAGTCTCAACTCTTGGGCTCAAGCAATCCTCCAACCTTAGCCTCTCAAAATGCTGAGATTACAGGTATGAGTCACAGTGCCAGGCTTCACAATTTCAATTAAGCAATTTATAATTACTTGTGTAATGTCTGACCTGCTTGCAACAGTGTGAGCTTCATAAGGGCAGGCCTGAGGCAAGCACATGTTTATTGAGCATTCATAGCTGCCAGACACTGTTCTAGGTGCTTTCTGTGGATGATCTCATTTCCTCTCATCACAACCATATCAAACACGTGCTATTGTTATTCTCACTTTGCACAAAAGATAGTTGAGGCCCAGAAAGGTAAAACAACTCGCCCATGGGGACACAGCTGCAAACTGTGAGTATTTCTACAATGGATCAGCCCCCAACTCCATCTCCCCCAGTGGCCCCTCCAAGTTGATTTTAAGTTCATCCGAGGATCCATTAAATGTTCCATGAAAGTCAAGTCATAACCTAAGAGGTTTGTGAACCTTGCATTCAAAGCCTCCCCGCCGCATCCTTCAGGAATGCATTTATAAGGATGCTGCTGTAAATATTGAACCTGAAAAGCATCATGATCCTTTTTAACTTCTTCCTGCCTGTCTTTTGGTCTGGCATTAATTTAATCGATTAGAGCTCCCTAATTCAAACCTGGTGAGCTCTTAATCAGCATGTCTGACCCAGTCTCAAAGACAGATCTTCAGTGGAAAATGAAATTTTGAGATTGTAGCAGATGAGCAAAGGTAACCAAGACAGTATAGAGTGGTGGTGAAATGCACAGGTTTAGAATCTGTAGACCAGGCTGGGGTTCAAGAACCACTGGCAGGTTTTGTTTGGAACCTTTCTGAGCCTCAGTTTCCCCATTGGTAAAGTGGGCTAATAATAGCATCTACTCCATAGTGTTGTCGAAAAAGCTTGATCTGGGACTTAGGAAGGGCACCCTTAGATATAATATAAAACAGAATCTCTATGCAGGGACCTGTATCCCATGGGACATTCTTAACCTCCTGCTCGTGCCTAAAGAGGCAGACATATTTGCAGGCATCTGGTCTCCAGTCCATCCGGCAGCAGATGTGCCGGGAGCCATGCCAGGGAGTCTGTTGGAGTGATATTGCTCAGGCCTTTGAGATTCAAGGAGTTTGGATTGGCTTCAGGTAAGTCTGGAAGTCAGGCCTCACCCAGGTCAGCTCCCAGCCCCATGTAAATACCAATGACAGCTCTTCCCTCCTTTAAAACACAAGATTGGTAAGTGTCAAATAGTCAAACTGTGTTACTTTCCTCATGTAACCCCAGCTCCAGAAAAAGCTACCAAAGCATCCATTCCTATTGGTTGTTAGTGGGTTGTTTTCTCCTAAAGGTCTAGGCACTGGGTACTGGATTCACAAAGGCTTGTGTTGACCACTAAGGCTGCTGTTGTACCTCACACTGGTGTCGTTTAGAGCAAAACAGTTACTACTTTCTGAGTTAACCCTGAGATAACATATAATGTGTATGATTTTTTGACATCTTTGCACCAAGCCTATGAGATGAGTCGTACCCTGAGGCCAAATTTACAGATTTTTTTAAATGAGGCTTGGAAAGGTTAAGTAACTTGTCACTATTTATAAAAATTTTTTAATTGCAAAGGTGAACTTCATCCTGATTTATTCTGCAGACCATAAATGTAAGCTTTAGCCTACACTATCCCCTCTGCATCTGTCTTCCCAAGCTCTCACCTAGAGAGGCAGTCTTCTCTGGGAAGACTGATTAAATTAATGCCAGACCAACAGACAAGAGGCAGATTCCTCCTGGGAATCACTTTCTGGAGTGATACCTGCCACATACCCAATCATAGCTACCACCTACTGGGTACTTGCTAACTATCAGATGCTTTAGGGAACATCATCATTTACAAAGCGAGAAACCAAGGCTAGGAGAGGCTAGACCTGAGTGAGGTCACACAAGAAGCAGGGAACAGAGATGAGATTTGAGCCTGCATCTCTCTGTCCCCAAAGCCTGCAGTCTCCCCACGTGGCCATCTATAGCTCACGCCAAGCAATGGTTCTAGCGAGCTGAATTCCACCACACCACCTGTGCCAAACACTTCTATTCTGGCTCACAAGAAGGGCCACCAGGAAATTCTTTCTTTAGCATAGCCCCTTTAGATTTGAATGACTTAGAAAAAAAAGCCATTCATTTCTCATGTGGCAAAAAAAAAAAAAAAAAAAACACGGAATGCCTCAGCTTAGTAGATTTAAATGGGGGATGAAATGTGAAAATCATTTGTGATTTGTGTGTGTGTGTGTGTGTGTGTGTGTTGGTTTTTATCAGAAAAAAAGAAAAAGAGTTCAAAATCCACTTGGGAGAGACACTGACACATATGCCAGAGAAACATTCACAGTCACAAGGGGTTTTCCTACATCATGGCTTGTGATACAATCAGGGACCACTCAAGCAACCTCCCTGCCTACCAGAGGGGTTGCAAAATAAAGTAGAGTATGTGAACGCATGCCTGTAGTCCCAGCTACTAGGGAGGCTGATGTGAAAGGCTCACTTAAGCCCAGGTGGCTGAGGCTGCAGTGAGCCATGGTTCCACCACTGCACTCCAGTCTGGGTGATAGAACGAGACCCTATCTCAAAAAAAAAAAAAAAGTAAAAATAAATCTAGTTCATTCTCTGCACTCTCCGTGTTTGTGTGTGTGTGTGTGTGTGTGTGTGTGTGTGTGTGCATGTGTGCATAAATGAATACAATAGGTCTGAACATTTCAAATAAGCTTTCTCCAAAGCAGGGGCTGGAACTGGAGGTGGGAACATGTCAAGGGAACTTTTAGTTTTGGCTGTATGGTTTAAATTTCTTATCTCCATGTATTTTTGTGTTGTTTACATTTTTAAATAAATAAAGTAAATAAATGCACACTCCTCCCCCGCACCCCCAACCCAAGGAAAGGAAAAGGTAAGAAAGAAAGCGAATTGACCAGAGGTGATCACACTCACCTTTTCTCTTGGTGCAATGGTAAATTTGGCTATGCTCCTGGGGCAGTGGGTATGGGTTGGGTGGGGGCAGGAGGTCCTGGGAGGGGCCAGAAACACCATTCTCACACTGGTATTGGGACCCCAAATTGGATGAGGTGGAGAGAGTTCGAGACTCGCTGCTGAAAGGACTGTGGTTGGAGGCCACTTTTTGCCTCACGGTGCTCCTGGGGACCACGGGATATTCTTTACTGAAAGAGAAAAGATAGGAGATTATGCTTATCAGTGCCCTGATACAGATTTCCCGAGTGGCTGAACCAGGCATGAGAGAATCACCAGAAAAGTCACAGAATAAGGAAAAAAAGGGGTCTTTAATGAATAAAATGATCCAGTTATATTCATGTCCATCACATTTCACAAATGTATATTTGGGTACTAATTTTTCATGCCTTATATATCAGGCAAGTAGATTTACCAACAGTTCTATACCTAAGCAGAAAAGTAAATAAACACCCCCAGTTAAGAACCGCTTTGAACAATCAATAAATACACATGGTATTTTGAAATACATCAATTTAGTCTACGTATGTCTTTAAATTCTCTAATTTGAAAGCTAGTTAATCTGAGTATTTATTTAGACTTAACCTGTGGGTGTCCATCTTTAAGATGCGGCTCAGGTCATTGCCCGAAGTTAGTAAAAACTGGTAGCTGACCACCTAGGAAGGTCAGGTATAATCCTAGGTTACTCTCATCTGGATAGATTGATGCTAGTGTCTTAGAATTTCCTTCTGAGCTTCTGTCCTTGTGACCACTGATGAACTTAACTTCTCCATACCTTAGTTTTCCCATCTACAAAGCAGGGATAATGAATGTCCCCAGTTCAAAGGACTGTTGATAGAAGAAATGGGTTAATGAGTTAACCATGAAAAGACTCAGAAAGGTACATGGCACACAGTAAATGCTCAACAAATGGCAACCATCATCATTACTGTTATTCTTTTGGGCAGAGAGAATAGAGGGAGGGAAAGAAAATGAGAAAGAAGGAGGAACAAGGACATAGAAGATTAAAAAATAAAAAGAAAGAAAAACAGCATGGGATCTAAGATTACGCAGCTCCCAATCCAGGCCCCATCCCTATCCCTTATGGGCTGTGTGTCCATCTGACACGTAACCCTCCCCTAAGCTTCAGGGCTCACACAGGCAAAGTGAGCATAATAAAATTTCCATGACATCATAGGTATAGCATCCCTCAATGTGCTCAAAATCCGGCCCCTCACACTCTTAGGATTGGTCCTCCACATTCCCTTACCTTCAGATTTCATACCAGGTGTTCCCATTTTTTTTCCTTAGAAGGACGCAGTAGAAACCTCTCCTGGGAAGAAGGAAAGTCGTGCTGTGCAGCACAAGAAGGCTCAAAGAAAATGAGAGAGGTGGGGAATGGATCAGATGTGGGAGGTTGCAGAGGAGTAGAGAGAAGGTGGGGTGGGGAGGTGCTTCAAGATAAAAGGGACAAAGAGAGAAATATCCAAGTATGTGAGACAAGAAGAGCTTGACCCCTAACATCCCATATCCAGCATTTAGGATGGGGATAGGGAATCTTGGGCATGGCATTTACAAACTGCATATATTGCTATACAGCATTTATAAAATATTTTGGTAACTGTATTTCAAACATAACTGGTTTCCCTTGTAACCTATGTATTCTATTTCATGCATTTAATCATATTATTCTTAGAGATGATTCATAGACTTCAACACACTGCAAGAGAAACCCATGGCATCAAACAGGTTAAGAACTCTAGAAGGAGCATGTGTCAGTAAATCCCAAACTTCAGTCAGACACAATACTCACCATGACATAGAACAATCCATTCTTTAACTTATGACATTTTAAAAATTAATCATTTATCCAAATAAGTTAAGCTTCACTATAAGTGATCAAGCCTGTGAAATTACAGGCTTGTGGTGCTAATTATAGTTCTTTTAATGCAATTAAGACAAATGTTTATGTGCCTATGGTCATAGCAACTCAGGAGGCTGAGGCAAGAGGATTACCTGAATCCAGGAGTTTGAGGCTGCAGGGTGCTATGACTGCACCATTGCACTCCAGCCTGGGTGACGGGGCAAGACCCTGTCTCACTCAATCGATCAATCAATCAATCAATGCTTACCTATTAAAATTAAAGAGTATACCTGAAATAATCTCATGTGCAAAGAGCTACACATAATGCATTTTGAAGGATCTTGAATTTGTCCATTTCGTCCTTCCTGTGACTCTATGTGGTACGTATTATATTTGATCCCATTTTACACACGAGGAAGTTGAGACCCAGGGAGATGAAGCAACTTGTTCAAGATCACAGAGTTAGAAAGAGACACAACTAGAATTCTAAACCAATCATTTCCTCATAACTTTTGCATTGTCTCCTAATGACGTCTTTCCATTTTTACAACACAATATGCTTTTAGGGGAGCAGGGTTTGGGGCACAAGACTCTTTCCACTTCTACCCCCTCAAGTGTGTGAACATCTCTACCCTATATCCCTGCCTTTGTTTGTCATGTGAAAGTACATCAGAGTGGCCAGGCAGGGACACCGAGCATCTGCCAAGTTTCCATGAGGCTATAGACACCCTCGGGACACCCAGGGGTCTCCTAGCCCAGCTTCCCTGTGCCATCTCAGAACCAAAGCTGGAGCCATCTGAGCGGCCGCACCAGTCAGAATCTCCCCCTGGAGCCAGGAGGCTGAAGGGAATGGGATTAGCTTTATGGCTCTTGCTTTGTGGTTCAAGCTACGTAATGGAAAAAAAAAAAAAAAAAAAAAGAAAGAAAGGAAAAGAAAAAGAAGAAAAATTATAATAACAATAAAACATTATAAAAGTTGTCAAAAGTCGCTGGCAACTCTATTTAGATCCATTTAGTTCCAATATTTCACTGTCAGAGCTCCAACACGAAGCGGGAAATCTCTTTTGGTTTTATATTTTTAATAGGAAAGGTTTTGCTTTTTAATTAAAGAAAATAACCTCCAAAAAATGTTGGCTGAGAGAATTTACAAGAAAATATATCAATGGACTCCGTGGAATTCTCTGTTCCAGTACAGCCAAATTGCAAAATTGCTCTCTGGAAAGGCCAAGTCCTGCTTTTGATTACCAACACAGAAGTGGGAAAAGCAATATTATCCCAATAACCACTTGTCCCTCACAGCTTGTTTCCCTCTAAGGAGCCTGAAACATCATCTCCATCACCGATCACGAACATCTCTGTTAATGCCTGAAATACAATGTCCCCAAACCCCTCTGACAGGTGTCAAAATACGGGCGTGGAAAGGGGAAGTGACTTCTCAATCATTATAGAATTACACAGGCAAAGGAAAGAAAATGTTAGAATCAAACAACAGCGGGGCAATTTTCACAGAGCCCATCCATGGATCAAAGGAATGATCAATCAAAGAAACGTGGTTAGTATCACTATGACAGAAATCTCTAAAGTCCTCCAGATGAGAAGATAAAACTATTTTCTTGTACAGCTTAAGAACATCCATGAAGAAGCAAGGACACAAGAGAATTAAAGTGAAAGCTGAAAAGCCCTTGTGTCTCTGGAAATACAGGCAGCAAAAAAGTCTGCTCTTTTTTTAATCATCATTATTATCATTCTCATCTATCTACATTGTTCTTCAAGTGCCTCCTAATGTTCCAGCCACTGTACTGCTTGACTTACATGCTTATCCTGATTTGATCCTGGCAAGAACCTCATTTCACAGGTATAGTTAGATTTACATTAGAGATAAGAAAATGCAGATGGGCCAGGCATGGTGACTCACGCCTATAATTCTAGCACTTTGCGGGGTCGAGGCAGGCAGATCACTTGAGGTCTGGAGTTCAAGACCAGTCTGGTCAACATGAAAAACCCTGTCTCTTCTGAAAATACAAAAATTAGCTGAGTGTGGTGGCAGGTGCCTGTAATCCCAGCTACTTGGGAGGCTGAGGCAGAACAATCACTTGAACTTGGGAGGTGGAGGTTGCAATGAGCCAAGATCATGCCATTGTACTCTGGCCTGGGGAACAAGAGTGAAGCTCTGTCTCAAGAAAAGAAAAGAAAAAAGAAAAGAGAAGAAAGAGAAGAGGAGAGGAGAGGAGAGAAGAGGAGACAAGAAAAGAGAGAAGAAAAGAAAAGAGATAAGAAAAGAAAGAAAAGTAAAAGCAGGTGCAGAGAGGTTAAGTGACTTGTCCCAGACCACACAGCTAACAGGCTGTGTCTCACCCAGGGTCAGTCCTACTCCAAACCTCATGCCACCCAATACTTTTAAAAAAGCACATACACAGAAATGTATTTTCTCATAGTTCTGGAGATGTGGGTGCTAGCATGGTCAGTTTCTGGAGATGCCTGTCTTCCTTGCTTGTAGTGGCCGCCTTCCCTCAGTGTCCTCACATGCCAGGCAGGGAGGGTTAGAGTGGGGAACTATCTCTCTCTCTCTCTCTTTCTTCCTCTTTTTTATAAGGCCACCATCCTGTGAGATTAAAGCCTCACACTTATGACCTCATTTAACCATTTTTTTCCTATCAGTTATCCTCTTTATTATTTTCACATAACATTTTTAAAATTTTTTGTTTTGCGGGAATAGGTAATGTTTGGTTACACAGATTAGTTCTTCAGTGGTGACTTCAGAGATTCTGATACACCCATCACCCGAGCAGTGTACACTGTACCCAATATGTAGCCTTTTATCCCTCATCCCCCTCCTGCCCTTCCCTCCAAGTCCCTATATCAAGAGGAATAGTGGTAGGGGGGTGAGTGATAAAAGTCCCTATAAGCCCACTATTTCAGCCACCTAATACTTAATAATAAGCAATTGTTACCTCCATACCAACTAATTAGCAAATCCCACTTTAGAAAGCATGCCGGTAATGAGAGAATTGAACATTGGCTCCACCCGGGCAATAGCAAGATCTACTGATCAATTCTACTGTTTGCAGAGACTTTAGTTTGCAACAGTCAAATCTCACTGCTCTCTCTGTATCAAGCAGCTATACCTGTATCTCACGGACAAGCTCTGACAAGAGTCTGGGCCCCACCCCCACCCCAACACGAGGGGGTCCTGAGTACCTCGGCTGGCCTTGGGTATCAGCACCCACAGACCAGCTTCTCCCCAGCTCTGCCCTTCTCTCACGTTCTGTTCCACGTGAGCGAATGCAATGAATGACGCCATTGTCGCCGGGTCTGGGTTGTAAAACGTTACAAGGGAATATTGAAATCCATGGCCAAACTGCATCCTCAGCCTCCCTCCAGCTAATGAACACCCCGGAGAACGCTTTCCACCACAGCTGACTGAATTGGCCTTTTCACGGGAGCAGGTGGTAGGGGCGCTGGCATGTTAGGACTTTTGTGTTTGTTTGTTTTCCCCTGGTGATCCTTACCCAATTTCTGGCAGCCTTTTTCAAACAACTAAAGCAGTGCACTGGGGCAAGGCAAGGGACTGTAAAATCTCTCTTCTCTTGGAGCAAATTCCTTTTCTCAATAGTATTTTAATCTGTGATTAAAATTAAAAAGGGGGCCACATCGCCCCTTGAGAGCTTTCTTGATTTATTAACATTCTAATAAACTTGAGGAAGTTGTTCTGATCTAACATGCGTGGACACAGTAGGGACTGTGGAGGGCACACCCAAGGCTGGATTTAGCCTAATGCAAATAGTGAATAATCACTGGCCTCTTCAAGTCTGCCAAGTGCTTTCTCAGTTTACACTACACCAGCAAGCTGGAGAAGGGCGCTGGGTACCATGTTGCTGATGAGAATAAGGGGACACAATGTTCTCACTTATAAGTGGAGCTAAAGAATGTGTACAACGTGGGCATAGAGTGCGGAATAGCAGATACTGGAGGCTCAGAAGGGTGGGAGGCAGGTGAGGGATGAGAAATTACTTAATGGATACAATGTATACTATTAAAGTGATAGTTACACTAAAAGCCGGACTTCACCACAATGCAATAGATCCATGTATAAAAGCTAGCCTTGTACTCTCTAAATTTATACAAATCTCAAAAAAGAATGGGGGTGAGGGCACAAAGAGGTTATAAAACTTTCCCATTGTCGGTTTTTTCTTTTGTTTGTTTTTAAGACAAACTCTCACTCTGTTGTCCAGGCTGCAGTGTGGCGGCATGAACATAGCTCACAGTGACTCCAAGCTCCTGGGCTCAAGGGGTCCTCCTGCGTCAGCCTCCCAAGTAGCTGGAACTGTAGGCATGTGTCACCACACCCAGCCAACAGTTGTATTTTTTTTCTAGAGATGGGGTCTTGCTGTGTTACCCAGGTTGGTTTTGATCCGGCCTCAAGTGATATTCCCTTCTGCCTCCCAAAGCACTGGGATAATAGGCATAAGCCACCTTATAAGGCCTAAATTTCCCATTATTGACTCAACCAGGGCTATATGACTTGAAGAATGCCAAGAAATTCAAAGGCACTTCTCTTTCTGGCCTTAAGTACCCACCACTTATACAAATTTTGGTTTGGGGCCTTGGGTCCCTCTTGTTAAATCTGTAGATAATATAGTATCAGAGTGGTAGCATCAAGCTCAGGCTCCAAAGTCAGACTAGGTGAATGTGCCTTCCTTCAGTATCCAGCCACGAAGTTGACCACTACGTTGCTGGCTAGGTTCTTTCTTTTCCCAAGCCTCAGTCTTCTGTCTGTAAAATGTGGATAATAAAATAGCCACCTCTTTGGGGTATAAAATGAAATGATGCATGGAAAGGCTTAGCATACACACACACACACACACACACACACACTGGGGACACATTGCTCAATAAACACTATTTTGTAAATATACATTATATTTTGGAGAAGAGGTTCTTAACCAGCAAGGGCTTCAAATGGGTATAAATACCCAAAAATATCAAATATTTAGAGCTGGTCACTTTTTCAAGGAAGAGGTTCACATTTGCATTGGCTACTCAAAAAGGGTCTGTGATTCAAAAAATGATTTTGACTCAAACTATAGAGATGGTTTGGAAATCATGGGGAAGATTCTTGGACAATTCATGACATCACCCTTTGTCTCAGTTTCCCTGTTTGCATAACGGAGAACAAAAGGCCTAACTCACAGGGTAGGTGTGGATCCTGTAGGTAAAAGCTAGATGTAAAACTACAGACATAAAAGGACAATTCAAGCTAAACTTTGTAAAACTACAGACATAAAAGGACAATTCAAGCTAAAGTTTGTTTGTTTTTGAGATGGAGTCTCGCTCTGTCATCCAGGCTGGAGTGCAATGGTGCAGTCTCAGCTCACTGCAACCTCTGCCTCTCAGGTTCAAGCGATTCTCCTGCCTCAGCCTCCCAAGTAGCTGGGACGACAAGCGCCCACCACCACGCCCGGCTAAATTTTGTATTTTTAGTAGAGATGGGGTTTCACCCATATTGGCCAGGCTGGTCTTGAACTCCTGACCTTGTGATCTGCCCCCCCCACCCGGCCTCCCAAAGTGCTAGGATTATAGGCGTGAGCCACTGCACCCGGCCTCAAGCTAAACTTTTAATGAATTTATGGTAATAATTCACCAAATAGTCTAGTACTGAATTGAACAGCTCAATATTTTAGTCCAGTCTTGTAAAACTAACCATTTAAACCAGCTTAACTATGACTTAGGTTTAGTCTTTTCTTTAACATGATTTTGGAACAGGGGTAGGGTGGTAAGAAGGAGCCTTCTGAGGCCTCAGTCATTCTGGAAGCTGGAAGGCTACAGCTTTCTCAAACTGCTTTCTGTACCAAAGGGATTGTCTTGAGTCATCTTTTGTCCCAGGGAAAATCATGTGAAGGCCATTGATCATTCAGAAGTAAGCCAAGGACTTCCTGGTGACCTTCGCTTCTGATGATGACCTTGGCAAAGTCACCCAAAGCAACTATTTCTGAAGGAATGCTAAATGTTTTGTGTGCTAATATAAAACTCTGCCTCCTTCCCTGTTCAAAACAACTACAAGGTAGCGGGTCTCTTGGGAAATAAAATTTTAATGTGAGGATATTGATTAGTGGGGTTGGGTGGTTGGGGGACATGGCTTAGGGTGGGGATGGACAAAGACGAGGAACTTCCTCTAGGGGAGTTTCAAGCGTGGCTGCATACCATCGTCACCTGGGGAATTAAAAATACATGTACTGACACCTAAACTCACCCCCAGGGAATTTGATGTTATTGTTCTAGGGAACAGCATGGACATTGGGAGTTTTAAAAGCTTCCCAAGAGAAAGAAGTATTCCACGAAAGGTATACACTGGACGATCCTATTTATAATGAAATTCTGTAACAGACAAAACTAATCTATAGTGAAAAAAAGTCAGGACATTGATTGCCTCTGGTGAAGAGAAGGAGGCAGGGAGTGACTAAGGAGATGGGAAATGAGAGAATTTTCTGGGGTAATGGGAATGTTCTATGTTTTGGTAGGGGCTTAGGTTTCACAGGTATGTGCATGTGCCAAAAAGTGAGAGGTGTACTTAAGCTTTGTGCATTTCACCCTGTATAAATTCAACCTAAAGTAAAGGAGTGTGAACAAAAATTGAGTCCTAGTTAATGATTTGCACACTGAAGTGTTTGGGGTAAAATGTACCCATGTCTGCAATTTAATTTGAAATACATCAATAAAAAGAAGGAGGGAGGGAGGGAGGGAAGGATGGAAGCATGGATAGATGAATGGATGGATAGATGAATGAATGGAGGGATATGTGGTAGATCAAATATATAGCAAAATTTTAACTGTAGACTCTAAGCAGTGAGTATATGGGCACTCATTGTATAAGTCTTCAATGTTTCTCACACACCTTCAATTTTTCATAATAGAACACTGAGGGGAGAACTACAGATAATTCTAATGTTCAGTATGAGTTGAGTACTAAGTAGAGAAAAGGGTTGCCTTTTATGTAAAACAGCCCATACATGGGCTTTGTTTGCAGAAATACAATCACGTATTCATCTGCATTCTCTAGTGGTCAATCATTCCCTAGAACCAAGGGATTATCCGGGTGTGACCAGGGGACACCTCCATCAGAGCCACTGGAGAAAATTGTTGAAGGGCAGTTTCTGATCCATCCCTGGAGCCACTGACTCAAATCTCTGAGAGTGAGACCTAGAAATCTTTTTTGACAAGCCCCCCAGGTAATTATGATGTCTACCAAAAGTTTGAGAAACACTGCTCAATTGTGGATGAATGAAACATACAACTCAATAGTGGTGAAAAATATCCCATTAAAAAATGGGCAAAAGACCTGAATAGACATTTCTCAAAAGAAGACATACAAATAGACAAGAGTTATATTAAAAATGTAAAAATGTACAACTTCACTACTCATTGAGGAAATGCAAATCAAAGCCACATGAGATATATCACCTTATACCTGTCAGGATGGCTATCATCAAAAAGACAAAAGGTAACAAATGTTGGCAAGGGTGTGGAGAAAAAGGAATCCTTGCACACTGCTGGTGGGAATATAAGTTAGTGAAGCCACTATGGAACACAGTATGGAGGTTCCCCAAAAAATTTTAAAATAGAACTATCATCCAGGTGCAGTGGCCCACGTTCTGTCATCCCAGCACTTTGGGAGGCCAAGGCAGGAGAATAACTTGAGCTCAGGAGTTGAAGACTAGCCTGAGCAACATAGCAAGGTCTTGTCTCTACTGAAATTGAAAAACATTAGTAAGGCATGGTGGCACGTGCCTATAGTCCCAGCTACTTAGAGGGCTGAGGTGGGAGGATTGCTTGAGCCCAGGAAGTGGAAGCTGTAATGAGCTCTGATCATGCCACACACTCCAGCCTGGGCAACAGCATAAGACCTTGTCTCAAAACAAAACAATAAATAAATAACCAAAAAATAGAACTGTTATATGACCCAGGGATATATATATATTCCTCTTCTAGATATACACCCAAAGGAAATGAAATCAGTATCTTAAAGAAATACCTACATTCCTATGATCATTGCAGCATGATTCAAAAGAGCCAAGATATGGAATCAGCCTGAGTATCCATGATACTCAGGATCCATGAGTGGATGATTCATCCATGAGTGGATGAATGGATGAAGAAAATGTGGTGTGTGTATATATACAAACACACTCTAGAATACTATTCAGCCTTAAAAATAAAGAAGGAAATTCTCTCATTTGAGACAACATGAATGAACCTGGAGGACATTTACGTTAAGTGAAACAAGTCAGACACGCAAAGATCAACATGACATGACTCACTTATAGGTGTAATCTAAAATAGTCAAACCTGTAGCAGTGGAGAGGAGAATGGTGGTTGCCAGGAGCTGGGGAGAGGGGAAATGGGGAGATGTTGGTCAAAGCATACAAAGTTTCAGTTATACAAGAGACGTAATTCCTGGAGAGCTAATGTACAGCAATGTGAATACAGTTAACAGCACAGTATTGTGTACTTAAAATTAACTAAGAGGGTACATCTTAAATATTCTCATATATATACATACACACACACACACACAAGAAAATAAAATGGTAACTATATGAGGTGCTGAATATGTGAATTAGCTTGAGCATGGTAATTATCTCATATTTACATATATTAAACTATTCCAAGTTGTATAACCTAAGTATACACACTTTTTGTCAATTACACCTCATTAAAGATGAGGAAAAACACGGATGGGTGAGTGAGTTGCTCCCAGCCCTGTTCCTGAATAGCAGATATGCTGGGGATGGGTTGGGTAGGGGTGGGGGTACCTGAGTGGGAAAGCGGGAATGTGGGAGGGGGTGGGTTCTGAGCATCCATGCCTTGATAAATAGCCATGATCCAAGATGAGATCCTTTCAGAAAAACAACTCAATGTTACAGCTTCACTTAGGCTGGCTCAGCTCCCCAGACACAACCCCTCTCTTGTTTTACATAAATGCACTGCTTCCCTGGAGGAAGCCATGTGGCTAGGTAAATTACAACCCTAAGAGGGGAGTTAATGCCATCTCCAGAAGGTTGTCTAACGTTGTCTGGAAAACCACTTCTCATTAATTGGGCATTCAGATTACCTTTAACCACAAGCAGGAGAACACAAGAGTGCTAAGCCTTCATTTTGAAAATGATCATTTGAGGTTAAGAGCTGAAAATTAATTTAAAATCAGGAAGGAAGGAATAGAAGAGGGAAGGTTCAAATAGAAGAATTTTAAACTTTTAGGAGACCCAGGCCTCATACATCACTTGAAATTGTTTGAATTTTTTTAATTGAGACAGCATCTTGCTCTGTTGCTCAGGCTTGAATGCAGCGGCATAATCATAGCTCACTGCAGCCTCAGACTCCTGGGCTCAAGCAATCCTCCTGTCTCAGCCTCCAGAGTAACTGGAAATACAGAAACATGCTATCACGTCCAGTTAATCTTTTTTTTTTTAATCTTTATCATTTCTTTTCTTTTTCTTTTTCTTTCTTTCTTTCTTTTTTTTTAGAGACAGGATCTTTCTATGTTGCTCTGGTTGGTCTCAAACTCCTGATCTCAAGCAATCCTCCTCCTGTCTCAGCCTCCCAAAGTGCTGAGATTACACACATGAGCCACCACACCTAGCCTGAATTTTTTTTCTCTATTCATATATTATGAGTCTTTCAGAGGGTCTCTTGCTTTAATTAGATTTTCAAAAGGAGTCTTGCACCTATTTTCAGAAGCCCTGCCCTAGAGGAACAAGGTGGAGAGGGTGAAAATAAGCACCCATAGAGGCAGGAGAGGTTGGCTAGTTCCCAATGTGGCTGTGTAGAGTCCTCTCAATAATCAAAATGGAGCTGAGTAATGGGTGGGCTTCAGTCTGACTGAGACATCCTGGACTCCAAGCTTTCCCATGCACTCTCTGGTTGGGTGGCTCAGATCCCAGTCACCCAAAGCAGAGCCTCAAAGTACCCCTCATGTTCAGGGACCACGCCCCCTGATGCTGTCTGCAGCACACTAAGAGAGCAAGGAAGTAAAAGGAGCTTTATTTCTTCCATGAAGAACTCTGAGGCCAACCAAGCCCCCCAATCCATCATCTACTAACCCCCCTGAAAACGCTCCATAAATACTTCTTATGGTGAAAAGACCAGTCATTGCTCATGGCCATCCTGTGTGAGGTGAGGTGAGGTAATAAATACCGAGATGAAGGACTTTGATATTGCTTGTTCATATTCTGGGGTTTACGTTTACAAGAAGACGAGCAGCAGCCCAGATTAGTGGAAAGGGGGTTCCCTCCATCCTGAAGAAAGCAAACCTGCAGCCAGGCAGGCCCCTTCATCCAAACTAACTGTGTGACTTTGGGCAAGTCAACCTGGCATCTGGTTTCGCCAGACCATGGACTGTATCTTAACACCTACTGGCGATTGAGCATCCCTCTGGACCAGACACTGTGCTATGTGCTTCCATGCCTGCTGAAGCAGTTTTAAAACGCGTCGAGACGTTCCTTGACACTCCTTCTAGGTAGAGGAGAGAACTTGTCCTACCTCCTTGAATCTGTTTTCTATTTGTTTGGTTTTTTTTTTCTTCGAGATGGAGTTTCACTCTTGTTGCCCAGGCTGGAGTGCAATGGCACGATCTGGGCTCACTGCAACCTCTACCTCCTGGATTCAAGTAATCCTCCCACCTCAGACTCCCAAGTAGCAAGAATTACAGGTGCGTGCCACCACACCCTGCTAATTTTTTATGTTTTTAGTAGAGATGGGGTTTCACCACGTTGTCCAGGCTGGTCTCAAACTCCCTGGATCTGAACCCCCTGAGTGAGTCACATTCAACCAAAAGAATGCAGCAGAAGTGATACTACCTGTCCTCCGAGGTTCAGTCAGCAAGGACCAGGCACTTCCACTTCCACTTCCCATGAGAAAGTCTGAATATCCTGAGTCTGCCTTGCTGGACAGGCCACATTTTGATTTTTCAGTGGACAACAGCTGAGGTCCCATCCAAAAGCAGCATCAACTGTGGGTCACAGGAGTGTGCCAAGCTGGACATCCTGCCTGATCTGCCTTCCGACACCTGCAGCCCAGCCACCATCTGATGGCCAGCAAGAACTGCACAGCTGAGTCCTTCCAAAAAGAATGACCCACCAATCACAGACAAAATAAAAGTGCCTCCTTGGTGCTTCCTGCTTCCCCTTTCACACAGTAGCGACCAGCAAGGCCTGGTCTTTCCACCATGAGCAGCATTTATGGAACATTACTGGGGGCTAGCAGATTGCAACTGTAGGGAACTTGGGGACTTTGATGGTCTGGGAGCTCTTTGTGGAAGCACTGTGGTTGCCTATACTGCCTTCCTCTGTTAGAAGAGTCCCAATGGGTTGTGGGGGAAAGTTGTCTCAGGTGAGACACTTTGGCTGGCCTGGTAGCATCACACACAGAGAACAGATGGGATAGTTTGGAAGCCAGGGTATCCCAGCCAGCCCAGCTTAAGCTTGGGAGTCATTTGCTATGCAGCAATAATAATCAGTACACATGTGTTACCTCATTTCATCCTTGCAACAGGCCTGGAGGTAGGCTATGTAATGATTTCCTTCTAACAGATGAGGAAACAGACACTCTGTGGAGTAGAAAAGCCCCGGAGCTGCTCAGGGCAGTAGTCTGGACCCCAGCTCCTGAGCCTGTTTCCGTCCATGGACCCTGGTCCCCTGTGTGTTGATTCATCCTTGTATGCCTAGTGCTTGGCATACAGCAAACACTTAACAAACGTTTTAGTTGCATAAACAAATCAGATCAAAAACTGAATAAGTAAATGAGTCTCTGGGCCTCAGTTTCCCATTCTGCAAAAGGGAGCAGGTGGATCAGATGCTGTCTCCTGGAGTCCCTTCTAGCTCTACAATTCCACGCTTCTAGGAGCAGCTCTCCTCATACCTGTCATAGAGCCACTCCAGCTGGCCTTCAGAGATCTTCAGAATCTGATCCCTACTCCAGCCCCCTAGACTTCCAGACCCCTGTTCACTTCTTCCTTGTTCCAACCCAGAAAACCCTTCTTCCCAACAGATTGAGGTCCCATTCTCTCTACGAGGCCTACTTCTACCCTCTCCATAAAGCCTACTCTGCCCCAGTCCCAGCTCTAGCCCCTTTGGCTCCTAGGAAGTTTAGAACTTGTTTGAATACATCTTGAAGACCGAAGCCAAGTCCAAAGAAAGAGTTGTTCTATGAAAAACCAGGGCCTCGATGGTTTCAGACAGTAATGGCACTCTCAAGCCTTTCTTTGTAGGTGGTTGAGCTTTTATGTGTGTTTCTCAAATTTCTGTGGTTTGCATACTATCTTGACAACGTTCCCCAAACCTTGTTACCAGCCATTCTGCTATTCAGTTAATATTTCCTCTTTAATCAGCCTTAATTCCCCTCCCTTCATAGCTTCCTTCTTTTCTTCCTTTCCTATAACTCAGTCTCATTGTGAGCAATAACATCTATGAAATCACAGGCCTGATGTGTCCATGGGTCTGTGCACCATCTTAAATCTGTAATTCCCGTGCTTTAGAAGGCCAAGACATGAGGACTGCTTGAGACGAGGAGTTTGAAACCAACCTGGGCAACATAGTGAGATTCCATCGCTGGGCATGGTGGTATGCACCTGTAGTACAGCTACTTCAGACGCTAAGGCAGGAGCATTGCTGGAGCTCAGGAGTTCGAGGCTGCAGTGAGCTATGATTGTGCCACTGCATGCCAGCCTGGGTGACAGGGAATGACCCTGTCCTACATAAATAAATAAATAGTTTTTATTTAAAAAAATCCTTTGGGGAGTTATACATGATATAAACGTTATGCACATGTACCCTAGAACTTAAAGTATAATAAAAATAAAAATAAAAATAAAAAAATAAAAAAAATAAAAAAAATAAAAAAAAAAAAGGTAAAAAAAAAAAAAAAATCCTTTGTCACCAATCTAAGGGTACTGAAATTTGGGGAAATATTAGTTTTTAGGATTATATATTTTTTTAAGCCACAGATTGATTAACCTTTCTAAATAACATTGGCACACCCTTTAATTGGTCTGCTTGAGACAGGATGTTTAAAAGACTTTATGCCTTGTGCTTCCCATAGCTCCCAAATTTTTATAATAAGCAGTGATTGCTCCTGTAACTAGGAACCATTAAAAAATGTTGGAAAATAATGAAGACATCATCTGCGTTTTCCAAACACAGGGAATTGGGCCAAGAGCTAGAGGCGGGAACGGCCAGACATTTGCCAAGCGAATCCAAAAGTCCTTTCTGTGGAATAAGTGCAAGGTAATGCTTAACTATCTGTAACCCCACCTCACTCCCTTCTTCCAATTGTTGGAATTAGAGGAAATTTCATCCCTCCTGCTTTTCTCCCATAGCCAGCTGTCACCGGGTGTGTAGGGGACAGGAAACAGGATTACAAGATTAGCAGTGAGCCTGCCATTCCTGCCTGGCTGTTATCAAGGCTGACTCTGGAGAGTCATATTCCCCACTTGCCACTACTGACTGCAACATGGGGGTTGGGAAAATGACCCAAAATAAATTCTGGACAAGGGCAAAATTGGGAGTAGTGGGGAGTTGTCCCCCAAATTGGTTAAATTTTACTGAATATTAGACTAGGAATCAAGCACTCTGTAGGCCTTTGCTCATATAATTTTTACAGGAACCCTAGAAAGTAGAGGCTATACTTATCTATGCCTCTTCTTTAGATGAGAATACTGAGGTTCCATGAGGTTAAGTCACTTACCCCAGGGCACATACTGATAAATGCAGAGCAAGAATTGACCCCAGGTTTGTCTGACTCCAAAGCCCTCTGTTGGAACCACTCTTCTTCACTCTTTCTCCTTCCCCAAGGACATGTCCAGAGACCTTGGCCAATGACCTCGTCTACTCCCCCAACCCATCAGTGGTTAGTTCAGCCCTCTGGTTTCTGGGGCAACTCCTAACATGGCCCCAAAGACACACATGGCTCTTAGGCTGAGTGGTTTGACTCAACACGTCAATTACTGGCTTTCTACTGATGACTAGCCAAACTTTCCTCCATTCTGTCTGCAAAGTTCCTACCCATTAAGGACACCTAGTCCAGGCCTCAAGCGATCTACAATACCTTGACAGATGATTAGAACAGCCAATTTAGGCCAATGAGGAGTCATCTGCCTAAATATATAAACAGCTGTGTGACCAGCCTGGGCAAACTGGGGAGATCCTACCTCTACAAAAAATACAAAAATTAGCTGGATGTGGTGGCATGTGCCTGGACACCCAGCTCCTTGGGAGGCTGAAGCCAGAGGATCACTTAAGCCTGGAAGGTTGAGGCTGCAGTGAGCCGTGATCGAACCGCTGCCCTCCAGCCTGGGCAACAGAGCGAGGCCCTGTCTCAATATCAATCAATCAATCAAGAAGTAAGTAAACAAACAAAATGAACATGTGTTTAGAACTTTAGGAGAGTTGGCCAGGGGCTATGGATAATGTCTGTAATCCCAGCACTTTGGGAGGCTGAAGCAGGAAGATCACTTGAGTCCAGGGGTTCTAGGCCAGCCTGGGCAGCATGGTGAAACCCTGTCTCTACAAAAAATACAAATTTAGGCCAGACATGGTGGCTCATGCCTGTAATTCAAGCACTTTGGGAGGCCGAGGTGGGTGGATTGCCTGAGGTCTGGAGTTTGAGACCAGCCTGGCCAGCATGGTGAAACCCCATCTCTACTAAAACACAAAAATTAGCCAGGTATGGTGGTAAACGCCTGTAATCCCAGCTATTCAGGAGGCTGAGGGAGGAGAATCGTTTGAACCCAGGAGGCTGAGGTTGCAGTGAGTGGAGATCATGCCACTGCACTCCAGCCTGGGTGACACATGGAGAATCCGTTGCAAAAAAGTAATAATAATAAAATTAAAACATACAAATTTAGCTGGGCACGGCAGTGCATGCCTGCAGTCCTAGGTTCTTGGGAGGTGGAAGGATCACCTGAGCCTGTGGATGTCGGGGCTGCAGTGAGCTGAGATCATGCCACTGCATTCGAGCCTGAGCAACAGAGTGAGATCCTATCAAAAAACAAAAAACAAAAAGGCTTTAGGAAAGACTCCCTTGATGACTAACATCTGAGCTCTCACATACCTGCACGTGCCCACCTGTCTCTCCTTTCATGGCCGGCTGTCATCTGTCCAATCAGCTTCCCAAGTTCTGGGCCTGAGTCGGACACAGAAAAGCCTGGAGGGCAACTGGTAAAGTTTGAGTGGCTGATTCCCAGGAGGAGTCCTGGTGGGAGACATGGGCTGACCACACAGTCTGTGGCCAGGGAAAGCTTCTTGGAGGAAGGAAAAGCTACAAGGAGACCCAGTGATGGCTGGGAGATGGCCTAGTGAGAAGGAGGGGAAAGAGTTTGACGCAGACCAAATGTGTGTTCGAAGGGCCAAAAATAAAGGAAAGAACACAGGTTTGAAGCCTTTCCTTTAGCATGATTGACACATATTAGGGGGACACTGGTGAAGGACAAACCTAGGAGGGGTGGCCAGGCCAGATGGGAAGGGCATGGCCAAGCAGGCAAAAGAGTCCAAACCTTATACCAAGGGCAACAGGGGGCTTGAACATGTTCTCCATTGCAAAGAGACCTTGCCTGATTTGTGTTTTACAAAGATCTCTTTGGTGGCTGCCTAAAGAAAGTCCCTAGAGGAGACAAGGACTGAATTTAGGTCTCAATCAGTTAGGAGGCTGGTGGCGGCTAGAGTTAGCACCCTGGCAGAAGAGGGCTGAATTCTGAGTTATGCTAGAAGGTATGATCAGTAGGACATGGTAACTGGTAAAGTTTGAAGGGATGATTCAAGACACCTTAAATCTATTATTCAGCCCCTGCTCTTGACCTTGTAAAAAGGAGGGAAGCAGTGAGAGATGATGAAACCCTTTGATTGCAGGCTGGAACAGGCGATTTCCCTTCAGCTCCCACCTGCACAGCAGGAACTTGGCCTGTAGGTCTGAGAGGTGACTCTGTTTGGCAATGACTAAGCTACCTTAATGGCAAATCACCATCAGAATGGGATAGGAACAAAAAGTTGGCACTCTGAGCCCAGGGTCATGAGTAATTGAACCTCTCTCAGCTAAAACACGGTATTTGTTGTCATCTTTTCCAACGACCCTATGACCCAATTTCAAAATGTAGATGCTTAAAACCAAAAATAAATTTTAAATAGCAGACTCAGAACTTGCCTATTTTAGCCACAAAAAGTACCTTGTGAGTCCACAATCTTGAAGGAAACCAATTTATACAAACAGGAATCCACAGGAAACCAATTTATGAAAACAGGAACATGTGCACACATGTACCACAGTTCTTGTTTTCTTTAATGTTTGGAAACACGGTCATTGTCTTGTTTTTCTTTAATATTTGGAGACAGGGTCTTGCTATGTTGTCCTGACTGCAGTGCAGTAGTGTGATCATAGCTCACTGCAGCCTCGAATTCCTGGGTTCAAGAGATCCTCCTGCCTCAGCCTTCTGAGTAGCTGGGGCTACAGGAACATGCCACCTGGGCTAGCATTATTTTTTAAAAAGCACGCAAAATTTGACCTGATAAGCCTACTATCTAAAAACAATTTTTCCACTGCATGTATTCCTAAACCTAATATTAAAACCACAGATCTAAGGTCTTTCTCCCTTTCTGTTCTTATAGGTCTCTTATCTTTCTTTGAATGAATATATCTGTCTATCTGCCAGACTCTCCCTTTCCATGTCTTCCAGGAAGGATAAGGAAAACATCCGAAATGATCTCATTTTATTTTGAAACACTAAGCCCACCAAACAGAAAAAAGAGAAAACACACACACACACACACACACACACACACACACACCACACAAACCTTCTTGGTCAGAGGGATCAAGATGTATTTCTAATTCGCTTGCCATATGGTAAGTTATTTTGGAAGCACATCAAGAGGTAGAGAGAATGTTCCACAAAATTGGCAATGCTTGTACAATCCTTTCAAATCAGACCAAATTCCCACTAAGTACATTTGCTATAGCCCGTTCTATTCATCATATCAGCAACTATGACCACAGGATATGTAAAAATACCGAGCAATTTTTAGCACCAGCTTCCAATCCTCCAGTGCCCTGGACACCACATGGTATCAAGTTTGTCTGTATTTCACCCTCAGGAAATCAAGTCATTAACTTCTCTTTCATTTACCAAGAGCTGTTGCCAAAAAAAAAAAAAAGCATTCATCGGCTGTGACTTATGGGAAGAAAAAGAGAAAGTGTTTCCCTACAGGGAGAGAGACAGCAGAGAAAGAAGAGAAAGCTGTACCTTCTGTTCCCTGGGAGAATGGAGAATGCCAAACTCTTTGTACCTTCTCTCCACTAGAAAATGTATTCTCCAGGTTGCCCAATGGTGTCAACCACATGTGAGGGTTAGCAAAAAATGGGACAGAGGAGGCTCATTCTCCCCATTTCTCTGTGCCTGGCATTCTGTGGGCAGGAAGGCTAGTGGAGGGAGGTGCTGGGTTGCTGCTGGCTTACCTGGGTAATTTGAGGGGTATGTGTGGAGGAGAAAGTTGAGGAATCCACTTTCCTACCTTTGCATTCTTGACATTCTGTGCAGCTCCATGTCATCACTGCCCCGAAATCCTTTGGCAAAGGGATTATTCTCAATCTTTAATTGCGTGATCTGAAGGAAAGAGGGAGAGAGAGCAAGCTGGTTTTCACTTGATTGCTGCGAGACCACCTCGGGACATGAGCTAATAATAAATGTCATGGAAATGCAGCCTCTGGCAACCAAAAGAAGCAAATTAAGCCAGTCACGTCAACGGGACCCACCACTTCATTCAAGTGGAGGCTTTGAAAAATGTCCTCCATTGGACTGCTTTTAAAAGGGGGAAAAACACCTGGCTTTGGTTTACCCATTAATTGGAGTCATACTCTGCATCATTCCAGCCGGGTTCCTTTTTTTTTTTTTTTCCAATCTTGCATTTTGTGTTTTAAACACCATCTAGTCCTCAATACTCAGTACCCCCTCCCCTTTGGAAAGCTGTGCATGCTGACATGATTGTTGCACATCCGGCAGCGTGGTAACCTCCATTTGGAAGGGTTGACTCCATCGTGTGTTTCTGCAGAAAACATGTCTTGATTATTGCATTCAAAAATTCTATTATGCCTCTTTTCATGTCCATTTCATAGTTTTGCAGATAGCGTTTGCTAGCTCTGGTAGAAAATAGTGTCTAATGAAAAAAACACCAATATGTATAATGATAACATATATAATAGCTACTGAACAGCACCAAACCTCTTTAACGTCCAAAGCAAAGAAGAGAGGGTTCTATCTTGGAAATCTGTGTTGCAACATACAAGGCGTAGTTACAGAACAGGGTCTTTTTACACATTTTGGTTCCAGGCCCAGAACTTTAATTTAATCCATCAACACATTATATTAGTGTGAATGTACAGTAGCAGACCCAGGTGACAGAATGCATCCATATGGAGTTTGCTAGAAGTATTTCCTAAAAAACTGCATGTGAACTGAATTTTCATAGAGAGCATAGAGAATCATGTTATATACATGAGAGCAGCATGACTCAAACTTCTGTCATTCAGGGTTTTCTTTCGCTATCATTGCCATATCTATACAGCACCTGTACGCTGGCTTAACATTTTTATTTAAGTCAAACCACTTTTAATTTACATTTATTTCACATAAATATGATGTCAGTTCTTTGTATGACAAACTAGAATCACTTGCTATTCAATAAGAAGAAAACAAACATTTGAAATTATCTCTACTCATATCCAAAGCTTGCCTTCTCTTTGTTGCAAATGGGAATTAGACACTTCTAGAGTAGTTAACACAAACCAGTACTGAACTGAGACTCTCTCTCTAATAGAATACTAGAAAGATAATTTTAAAAAGAACAACTTTCAGCCAGGCATGGTGGCTCATGCTTGTAATCCCAGCACTTTGGGAAGCCACGGTGGGTGGATAACTTGAGGTCAGAAGTTCAAGACCAGCCTGGCCAAGATGGTGAAACCCCATCTCTACAAAAAATACAAACAAACAAACAAATAAATAGCTAGGCATGGTGGCAGGCTCCTGTAATCCCAACTACTCCAGAGGCTAAGGCAGGTGAATCACTTGAACCCAGGAGGCAGAGGTTGCAGTGAGCTGAAATCACACCGCTGTACTCCAGCTTAGGCAACAGAGCAAAACGCCATTTCAAAAAAAAAAAAAACAACGAAAGAAAGAAAAGAAAAGAAAAGGAAAGAAAAAAGAAAGAAAGAAAGTTTCTCTGTGATTTCATCATATTCAAGTATCCCTAAAAATCATCTAGAGTCTATCCCAGTAGTATAGTTACAGATTTAAGAAACTATGCTTGATAAATGAATATACCCTCTAATTTCTTCATTTGAAGAGAGGAGGAATTTTTGTCTGCTCTGCTTTCTGGAAGAGATGACCTACAAGGTTTACCTCTAACCCCAAGACTCTATATTGAAAGTAAAATTATTGTATGTATGTGTACCCATGTGTATTCACCATAAACACAAACATACAATTAATATTTTAAGATATATGATTCCAACTATACAACATTCTAGAAAAGGCAAAACTGTGGAGTCAGTTAAAAGGTCAGTGGTTGCCACAGGTCGGAAAGAGGGAAGGATGAACAGGCAGAGCCCAGAGGATTTTTAGGGTTGTGAAACTACTCCCTATGATACTATAAAGGAGGATACACGTCATTATGCATTTGTCCAAACCCATGGAAGGTACAACATCAAGAGTGGGCTCTAATGTGAACTATGCACTCTGGGTGATGATGATGTGTCAATGTAGGCTCATCAACTGCAACAAATGTTCCACTCTGATGCAGGATGTCCATGGTGGGGGAGGCCATGCATGTGGTGGGGAGAAGCTATAGGGGAAATCTTGGTATGTTCTGCACAACTTTGCTGTGAACCCCAAGCTGCTCTAAAAAATGAAACCTTTTTGTTTTGTTTTGTTTGGATATGGGGCCTCAATCTAACACCCAGGCTGGAGTGCTGGAGTGCAAACATAGCTCACTGCAGCCTCAAACTCCTGGGCTCATGCAATCTTCCTACCTCAGTACCCCAAGCAGCTGGGACCACAGGCATGCACCACCATGCTTGGCTAAATTTTTTTTATTTTTATTTTTAGTTTAAGTTGAGATGAGGTTTTGCCGTGTTGTCCAAGCTGGTCTGGAACTCCTGAGCTCAAGCAATCCTCCTGCCTCGGCCTCCCAAAGTACAGAGATTACAGGCCAAGCCACTGTGCCCACCAGGTTTTCTTTGTTTTTTTGTTTGTTTGTTTTTTGCTTGTTTTTGTTTTTGTTTTTTTTTTAATGGAGTCTCACTCTGTCACTCAAGCTGGAGTACAGTGGCACAATCTCGGCTCACTGTGACCCCCGCCTCCTGGATTCAAGCGATTCTCGTGTCTCAGCCTCCCAAGTAGTTGGGATTACGTGTGCCTGCCACCACGCCTGACTAATTTTGTATTTCTAGTAGAGAAGAGGTTTCACCATGTTGACCAGGCTGGTCTCAAACTCCTAATCTCAGGTGATCTGCCTGCCTTGGCCTCCCAAACTGTTGGGATTACAGACATGAGCTACCATGCCCAGCTGAGCCAAGTATATATGTATGTATGTATGTATGTATGTATTTTGAGGCAGGGTCTCACTCTGTTACCCAGACTGGAGTGCAGTGGAGTGATCATAGCTCACTACAGCATTGACCTCCCAAGCTCGAGTGATCCTCCCGCTTTGGCCTTCCAAAGTGCTGAGATTATAGGCATGAGCTGCTATGGCTACCCTAAAGTCTATTTTAAAATATTTTTAAAGTATCCACGTGTGTGTGTGTGTGTGTGTGTGTGTGTGTGTACACATTCTCCCTCCCTCAACCTTTTTTTTTATTTGGGTTTTCAGAAAGACAGAGTGTCACTATGTTGCCCAGGCTGGTCTTGAACTCTTGGGCTCAAGCAATCCTGTAGCCTTGGCCTCCCAAATTGTTAGGATTACAGGTGTGAGCCACCACACCCAGCCCATTTTTGTTTAACTGTGTCTATTCCTTTAGCTTTCAGATTATTTATTTATTTATTCTTTGTTTTTTGAAACAGAGTCTCACTCTGTCACCCAGGCTGGAGTGCAGTGGCGTGATCTCAGCTCACTGCAACCTCCGCCTCCTGGGTTCAAGCAGTTCTCCTGCCTCAGCCTCCCCAGTAGCTGAGATTACAGGTATCTGCCACCACACCAGGCTAATTTTTGTATTTTAGTACAGACAGGGTTTCACCATGTTGGCCAGGCTGCTCTTGAACTCCTGGCTTCAAATGAGCCACCCACCTTGGCCTGCCAAAGTGCTGGGATTACAGGCGTGAGCAGATTGGCCTCAGATTTTTTCTTGACTCTTCTGAATGAGTAGAAAAATCTATAAAATCCTTTTGGAAAGTCGTCTTAAGATGTGTACTCCTGCATTCACTTGTATTTTAAGAGTCTAAACACCCAACACCTAATGGGACTTTTCTTTCTCACGCAGACTTTATCACAATGAAATTTCACCCAGTTGACCATAAATCATCTTTTAATGGACTTGCAAAAAGTTAAGAAGAAATAGGTCATTTAAAAATGGATGAAGGACATCTTTTCCTCCCACCCCCCACCCCGCCCCACCCCAGTCTCAGAAGTAAATGTCAAAGATGGTGAGGCTGTGACACCAGCATTTAGTGAGGGTCTGAGCATCAGAATTAGTGCTCAGTCCATGATGTCCACCGAGAACTCAGAACAAAAAATTGCCCCAAGGAAAGAAGAAAAGGGAGAATTTTATGTTATCAGCAAAAACCTTTTGCTCAAATCCATTCCTTACACCTCAAACAGATTGGCTATTCCTAATCTTGTGCTTACCATTATAGCTTGCAAAAATATGATTGCACAGGACAAGCACATTTCTTATATATTCACTTAGGTATGTTGATCTTTACGTGTAACTTCTTTTGGAAACTGATTATAGATGCCTATATGACCTAAGAATTATCCTTGAGAAATGTCAACATACAACATACATTATCTGCAGGTCAAAATATCTGTCCACTCACATACTACAGCCATGTTTATTAAATTCCCTTCCTAATATGCTGTGAGTTAGATCGTGGACACACAAACTGATACACCTGGATTTCCCAGTTCCACCAAAAGACTTCAGTAAAACTTTCTTCTATTCACCACGCAAATGTACTCCCTTCAAAATCAACATAAAACCGGATATCCGGGAGAGATTTGGGAGTGGGGGAAAAACAAACATAAATACCAGCTCCAACTGAGACAGAGGTTGTAAAAATTAATGAGAATAATTGTTGTGAATTCTTGCTTTTGAAAAAAGTTTTTTAAAACCCTCACGAGGACCAAAAATCTTAATTATGTCTCTCTATTAAGGGTTCATTTCCTGGTCCCGACCAGAAAGCTCATACCTCATAAATATAGACTCCTTACACAATGATTTAAGCAGGAGGAAAATGCCTTTTAATGGCAAAGTTAAGTTAATATCTGGGGATAGACATTGCTTGCATACACAGCCATTGTTGCAAGAACAGGGAAATGAAATGCCCACGTGACCTTTTTTAACACCTAAATATTTCTAGGGATTGCTCTGGGAGCTGCTGACAACAGCAGTGAAAACTTTACAAAAACGTGTTTCACAGAATGAACGTCGCTGGGGAAGATTTGAGTTTTTAAATATCTTTTTCAAGCTGTCAACCACCTGGGGAAATAAGTCCCAAATCCAGTCCGAGATCACAGCTGGGCTGAGGAAATGTGTCTCGTCATTAGGGGCCCTGTGGTATATGGGTATGTGATTGTAGCCTAAGAAATGAACCCTGTAGCATACCTATCTCCACCTGGTACCTACATCCAAGTAGAGAAAGATCATTCTGAAGGCAATGGGCCCTTTGACCTTAAAAACGGTGGTCCTTAGTTTTCCAAATTGTCTTGGCAATTTAATCACATGCATTGCTTTTCTTTCCCTGCTCATTTATCCAAGGCAAAACGCTAGACAAATAGTCCTTGCATTGATGACATGATCAGGGAATGAGCCAACTAAACCACAAAGACTAATATTTGCAGTTGTTTTTCAACCACAGGAATAAGAACTTATTTAAATTCCCAGTCTTTCAGATTCTAAACTAGCCAGGAAGTTAGAATGAGTAAGCAAAGTAAGAGTTTTCTGAAGTCTGTGTTTCGGATGGAATTGCCCTGTTAATAAACTGATCAGCTAAGTAGTCAATCAAGGGTCTCATCAATCATTACTAATGCTCTGCGCTAGCTCTCTGCCAGATCCCGCATGACACTCTTGCTGGGAATTATCTCATTGAATCCTCACAACAACCCTATGAGGTGAGTTCTCTTATTATCCCCATTTTACAGGTGGGGAAATGGAGTTAAATCATTTGCCCAAAGTCAAATAGGTTTGAACCAAAGCAGTCAGCCTCTACAGTCATCCACCTTAACCCTATGCGATGGTGAGCTCAGCTGGCTTCTACCCATGAAGTCAGAAGTCTCAACACCCGGTCCAGGTGGGTCAATAAAGTAGCAAGACTGAGTCCACAAATCACATGCAACCCTGGCCCACTTATTTAAATCACACATCATATATCCATGTGGGAAATGTTTGCAGGGGCCCTGCACTTGACTGGGAAAGTGCACAGTTTTGGATTTGCTCCTGAAAAAGAAAATAGGTGCCTTTGGTGCTCTAAAGTAAGAAGTGGGGGAGGGAAACAGAAAGTTGTCTTCCATGAAATTTCTCTCCCAGATGTCAAGGAATCTGTCAGGCTGGCTAAACAGACCTTTATGCACAGCTCAATCGGGCTCCCTGACTCAATCAATACAGAAAAGAAAAGCAATTATTGTGTGTGAACCCTTAGTGTGGCCATCAAATACACATATATCCAAATGCATATTTGAAGACACACATTCTTAGACACATGATTCCCTACATTGTGCTAAAAAAAAATAATTCACACATACACACCCCATTGGGCAGGCAGGCATTCATGCACATCAATCACTAAATATGTGCATTGGGAAGACACTTTTTAAATAGAAATGTAAAGGGTGTTGGGCATATTCAAAAATGGTTGCAGTGACAGTTTCACGGGTATACATATATATACACAAGAAGCTTATCTAATTGTCTATTTCAAATATGGCAGTTTATTGGATGACAATTATGCCTCAATAAGGCTGTCAACAGAGAGAAGGAGAGAGGGAGCGAGTTTCCCCACATCTATCCACACCTGATGAGTCTTAAGACCATAAGCATAAGCACACAGAATTTAGGGTATTTCTTCCAAAGGACCTGAGTACTCAGATGGCTTTTTAAGCAGGTCATTTTTATATGTCTACCCCTTCCTGTCCTCCTGTATGAACCTGAGCTTTCTTGGGGTAGACGGGGGAAAGATACGATATGTTTTTGGAACCCTGTCTGGTCTGAGAGCATGTAAGCGTATACATATATAGGAAGAATTGAGTTTCCTTATTGCTATTTTTTTTTCCCTCTGGGACCATCACCACAAAGCTAAACACAGGTTTACAGCAACCATTGAGGGAAACAGGATTCAAGCAGCCAGACTCAAATTGGCCTGAAATAGTTTTACATCTTTCAGGGCATTCGACCCTCAGTTTTGCTCTTGCTGGTTCAACAAGTGGAAAGATGCTCAGAAAAATCCTCCTACCCATTTAAAAAGGAATGGTGTGTTGAGGGGAATGAGTTTTCTTTGCAAGGGCAGGAAACTCTCTCTTGACCTGGGTTCCCAGACAGGCCTCGTGGCCTGGAAAGGACTGTCTATCACAGCTTGGTCTGTTCACAGACAATCTGGATTTGGACATTACCCACAGCATTTTGGAACAGTCCCGGCCTCAGTTGGGGCATTCTCTACCAAGCCAGCCTGCACTGGAATGAACTTCGAGGGGTGACGGGAGGATTTGGGGTGCTAAGCCTACCTCTCACCCTTCTCTGGCCTCTCCTGTCCGGTTCCCAGCTCCTGCAGTTCCCCTTCCACTTCAGCCTTGCTGGTGGGGACAGGAGCTATGAAGGAGGCGTTGGAGGGGGGTGGCGTGCACCATCCCCAAATCCATCTAGGTGACCTGCCCTCACAGATCCCATATGGACCCCCCTCCCACCTTGCCCTCCCACAGCCTTCTAAGCCCACATCACTGCTTAATACTCCTAACAGTCTACAACCCCATGAGGGCAGGTGCCCCTCCCCCAGCACCTATTATTTGCCTCTCCAGATTCTAGATATTTTCATAACAAGGCTTAGGAAACATTAAATCCCTCCTGCCACCCGCAATAAAACGAATCCACAAGCACTTGGGTATCTAAGGAACAGAGGTGAATCCTGACAAGTCGAGACAAGCTTTCTCCTAAGGAAAAAGAGAAGATCCTCCCCCTACCCTCCAACCCGCCGCTATAGGCAGCCTGCTCCAAATTTGTTGTCAAGCTTTGAAATGCCGAAACCAGTGCCTGGATTTTGAACCTCATGGGGTCTGACTTTCACACAATCCATCCGGCAGCATCCTGCCCCAACACCAAACTGCAGCCACCTTCTACCAAGCAATTCAGGTGTGCTTCCCCTCACCAAGCTGTGGTTCTGCAGGCTCTTGTCTAAGTCCCGGGAATGTTATCCCAAGCTGCTGGCGGCGCAGGTTGCTCTGTTTTCATTTTAACAAGGCAAACCTTGCTCAAGAATGTGGTCTGGAGTCAGTGATTTCTGAAACAATTAGGGAAGCATCAGGAAAGTCCAATCCTAAGGATCCCGGCAACTTTGCCACCTGCACTGTTGCCAGTTGAGTGGCAAAGTTGGGTGCAGTGGCTCATGCCTGTACTACCAACACTTTGGAAGACCAATGTGGGAGGATCGCTTGAGACCAGGAGTTCAAGACCAGTCCTGGCAACATAGCGAGACCCTGTCTTTACAAAAAACAAAAGTTAAAAATTGGCTGGTCATAATGATGGTGTGTGCCTATAGTCTCAGTTACTCTGGAGGCTGAGCAGGAGGATCTCTTGAGCCTGGGAAGTCAAGGCTGCAGTGAGCCAAAATTGTGCCACTGCACTCCAGTCTGGGTGACAGAGTGAGACCTTGTCTTGGAGGGAAAAATATTAAAAAGGTGGAGAGGAGAAAACTGACCCCAGCAGAAATGATGGCCCCAGAAACGAAACGGCAGCTCCAGAGCCATGCAATAAGCAACCTTTCTTCCCACTAGGCATTTCATAAGGTCAGTGGGATGCCTTCTTGTGGCATTTGAGTGTGTGGCCCATCTATGGTTTGACAAGTTTGTTTCTAACAGGTGTGGGTGCATATGTGTGGTTGTGACTGTCATGCCAAGCCCGTGGATATACTAAAAACAGCTGAAACTCTTAGGCTGCAGCTTTGTCCCCACCCCAGCATCCTGGGGTGGAAGTTGGCGACTGCTGCCATTCAGAGGAGCAAAGTTCCAGCAGGAAACCCTTGCAGATTCATGCAAAAGAAAGAGCAGACGGCCCCAGGCACCCGTTCCTGGGCTTCGGGCTTACCTTGTGGTTCTGGTAGGAAGTCACTGCTATAAACGCTGTCTCAGGAAAGACGTGAGTGCAGAACGCTGTATTTTTTGAGCCAAATCCATTATTTTCATCCGCTTTCACGATGTGTAATCTGGGCTGGTATTTGTGCATGGAATTTAGAATAATCTAAAAATAATAAAGAAAATGAGATTGTAAGAAAATCAAAACTCCCTTTGTCTCCAGATAAAACCCTGCTCCCCACCCTCTAAATTCGCCTTGTTATATCGGCTCTCGAAAAATAGATATTTTTCTTCTGTTTTGAAAAGGGGCCAGGGATTTCATTAAAAAGAAACATTTCAAAAATAACAATTTCCAACTGAAAAAGCCAGGGTAATATTCCAGGAATCTACCCAAGGCACACAGAGCAGTAAATCAGAATTCTTAATAAAGTTTGCTTAATAAATTAACTCCCTGCATAGGGCACTTCCCACCCCCAACGTGAGCTGAGCAAGTCTGGATCGAGGAATCCACGTCTGGAGGGAAGCCTGAACGGCACTTTTGGATTGAAGGGTGGTGTGGGGGCACGGGGACAAACAAACAACAAACATGCAAATAACCCCCACTCCCCAAATCTCTAAGGGATGCAAGAGAAGATACCAAATGTTTGGAAAACTGAAATTTATAAAACAAAAAAGTCACCAGTTTGGGGCACAACCTTTTTCTAAGGCTTAGGGTGGGTGATCAGACCTCAAATCCGAGGCCTTTGTTTGGAGAACAAGCAAAGTAGAGTTAGTGAAAAGAGAAGATATTTGGGGGGGCGCAGGTGATCTGACCTCCAAGGACATCAGCTCATAAGGTGTGGGGAGGAAGCACCCCCAACACCCCTCAAAGAAGGGGCTGGTTGCCCTGAAAACTCCCTTTCTCCAGCTTTATCACGTTTCAGGATCCATAACCAGAATTATCTCCACTCTTGATCCCAAACAGAACGGCAACATCTGCTTTTTCAGGAATATTCTCTTTCTACTTCCTATCTTCCCCATATTTAGGGGTGCTCCCAGGGACAAGAGGGTTCCTAACTGCTGTAGTTGTGCTGTTATTTTTACAACCACCATTATCATTAGGAAGAGGAGGAGGAGGACTTCCAGGCTGCATGTTCTTGCTGGAGCCGGGGCTAGTCACAGATGAGCATCCTCACCAATAAAACTGGGTTTGTTGTTCTGATGAACTGGGTTTTCATGCTCCCGGGAGGCTCTTAACGCTAATATTTATCAAAACGCTCTGATACATCCCCACCCAACGTGCGAATTGCTGCGTTTAACAGCCTGAAAATCTAGCCTGCTTTTTCCCGGGAGCTGCGGAGGTTGTCTCGGTGATTTTGATTATTTGCACTGATGACCCTGGGGCAGGATTCTTGGACCAATCCCGGAGCCCCGCCCCAAGCGGGTGGAGGTAGTTGGGGGAGGGGAGCCGCGGCCCGGGCGGGGGAGGGACGAGGAACTCTCAGGCCCCGCGGCTGCCCGACCCCGGGCCGCGCGGCTCTAATCTCCGGCCGCCGTGGTCCGGCCGCCTCCACGGCCGATAGCGACGCCGACCGGGGCGGCGTGGCGACAGAGAGACGCAGCAGGGCCCCGCTGGCCGCCACAGTCCCCGGCCGGCGGGGCCATCGGCCCGGCTTAGCCAAATTGCTTTGACGGCTGGGGACAGTGTGGAGACAGCAGCGCGAGGGCGATCTAATGGCTCCTAATTTCATTAGGGCGGCTCTGAATTAAAAGTCTGGAGTTTGGGGTGGGAATGCCTGGTTTCCAGGCAGTTCTGAGCAGCTCCGAGTCCCTCTCCCCAGCCGGGAAGGTCCTGAACCTGGCAGGGATGCCAGGAATTTGGTGGTGGGGTTGTGCACCTTCCGCAGGCATCCGCCCCAGAGAGACCTCAAAGGCACTCCAGAGGAGCAGAGAAAAAGCTAGGAGCCGAAATGAGTGGGAACCGTCCCACTTCCCAGCGTCAAGGACCACGCAGGACCCCACCCAAGGGTCCCATCCTCCAGAAGGAGCCAGCCCAGAGATGCAAGTGGAACCTTTAGAAATGGGGCCGGTTTTCCCTAGTGCTGGTAAGGTATCCGCTGGGGACTGGCAGATGCACAGTCAGAGCGGGTCAGCCAACGCCTACCTAAGCTGAATTTACAGAGCACCTCCTGGGAAGTCCAGCAAGAAGAACTCGTGGGCAAAACACCAGGGTTTAACAGAGCGCCTCTGCATTTGCGGGAAAATGCCTTCCGTGCCCTCCTAGCAGGCTCCACAGAAAGGGAATGGTTCTTTCTCCTCTCCACCCACGTGCTGAGAGCTGCATTTACCCACCAGTGGGGACCCCTGGAATCCTCTTCCCATTCCAGATCCTGGGGACTTCAGTGCTTCATCCCCAAGGCCTCAAAGGAGCAGATTTCTCGTTCGGAACTTCATAGACCATCCTCCCCGCCCTCTTGACCAAATTCATTCCCTCCCAGCCCCCTCCTTTCCCTGAAATTGGCAACCATGGGTCTATCTGTTGCTCCTCTTTGAAGCTACAACCTTACAGGACAGAGAACCCCGTTTGTAATGAGAGAGACCTGGCCGCAAATCTCTGCTCCCAAATATAGGCTGCAGGACCTTGGCAAGTCACTCCCCCACCCCCACCCCCACCCCATCCCCTGGACTCCTCCTGTACAAAAGTTATGCCTCTCCGTCCTCCCCCTAGGCTGCAGTGAGAATCAAATGCCCTAAGATGAAAGTACACACTTGTATGGCAGAATCATCCAGCTAAAAGTTCTAAACATTAATTCAGAATGTGTGTTCCGTTCTAGTTATTATCTGCAACGATGAGATCTGGGGACATTTTTTCAAAAATCAGCGTTTTGTGTTTTGTTTTTCTTTGGGAAGAGGGGTGATGACCCTACTAAGAATCCACAAAACCTACACATTCTTTTGGGTGGTGGGCAGGCTGCACATTCAATACCCTGCATTCAGTTTCAGGAAATTCACCAGTCCCCTCTCTTGGGTCCAATCCAGACTCCAAGTTTAGGACCCCGGTTTAGGTTCGCCCGCTCTGGGCACAGTGTGGAAAGGGAGAAAGCTGGATGTTGAAAAAAACAGATCTCCCCAGGAGTATCAAGCTAAAAAGTGGCACTGGCACCATAGTTCACCTCTTATGAGTTCATTTCCCATCTGGAAAAGAGGGGGCAGGTGAGCTGGGCTCTCCCTCTCCCCTGGAACATCCCAAAATTAAGGCAGGATTGAGAAGTGGGGAGCGAAGGTATATGGCTTTCATTGTGGTCCAGCCTCTGTGCAGTCTATACTGGGTATCCATTGGGCTAGAGGGTCCATATTTTCTGCAAGACTGAAACACAGCCCTCCACTCCTAACCACAAATCGAATTCACAGACTCTCCAGGCCTGGAATGAGCAGCTTTAGTCATTCCTCCATCTCTAGGTAAAGGGAGAGGGGTTGGGCCCTAGCGGCAAGGATGCAGTCCCAGACCAGGTGAGCTGGGGGCCATATCTCCAGCCGCCAAGGAGCTACAGACCCAGACTTGGGGAGTGTGGATCACAGGGAGGACTGCAGAGGGGCAGATATCTGCGTAGGAGAGTAGTGGAGACAGAGGATGAAGTAGTAGGAAGAAAAAGAAAGTAAAGGGAAAGCGAGTGAGAAGGTGAAAGAAGTTAACAGAAATGAATGAGAGAAGAAATGAGACAGAAGGGAGGAAAAGGAAGAGGAAGGAAGTCCAGATCAAGAAGGCAGAGGCAGAAAGAGAGGAAAGTGGGGGAAAACGGAGGAAAGAAAAGGAGAACAGAGCCAAGAAGAGAGAGAAACCCAGTGAGAAGAAGGGAGAGAGGACAAGAGGGAGACAAAGCGTGGAATCCAGGCCACGGTACTCACATGCCCAAATGGGTCCAGGTGGTTGTTGGTGAGCTTGAGTTTCTGGAAGGAGACGAGCTGCCTCATCCAATGCGCCCCGGTGGCGGGAGAGTCCGGGTGCACGTAGAGGCGGCCGGGCATGGCGGGCTCAGCTTTGCCGGTCACAGACCTAGATGAAGGAAGGTGTGATTACAAGCCTGGCTCAGAGTCTGGAGGTAGCGCACTGCACCGAAGCGTGCTTCAGTTCACGCACCAGGTGAAGGTTCTTAAGTAGTAGCTGGAAATAATCTGGAGGCCCTCCCGTCTCCCTTAGGTATCTGCAATCCCAGGTGCCCCAGCGTACTTGGTGCCTGGGTCCAGGCAAGCCCCCGGCCCAGCCTTTTCTTCTTACAGCCTCTCACATCCCACAAACAAGTGGCGGGTTCTGGAGGTCTGGACGTGCAAAAAGCCTTGAAAATTCCTTGAGGGCTTTCAACGGGGACTTCATCGTCAGGCCCCTGCACTGCTGGCAGCCATGGGAACAATTCTACCCAAGAAATGGGCCTCTCCTCTCTTAACTGTTTAACTTGAATACCACGGGCCGATTTTGCAATTTCATAAAAATGCATGTTCAAAGCAGGTAACTCATAAAAAATAACTGTAAATGGTTTTATGCCCCAGAAATACCTCCAGCACTTGGTAACAATACCCTTTGTAAAAATCCACAACCTATGGGTGCAGCGATAGACACAGGCACCTCACTTCCTCTGAGCCTCCGTTTTCTCATCTGGAAAACCGGAGCTAATGGTTGCAGTTTCTTCGTCTGAGAATGGTTAGTAAAATGCAATGGGATAGGCGGACAGACGCCTTTAGCACACAGTAGGAACAACAACAAAATGTTCACTGATTCAACTTCTCGGGAGAAGATTCCACTTTTCTCTCTCCCCGCTCCACCTGCCAACCCAGTGCCTACCATTTATTATCTGCGAATTTGTATCTGTGATCGTCGGCAGGTACAATGTCCATGAGAAGAATGTACTTCGTTTTGGGATTAAGGCCCGTCACCTTCACTTTGTAACTGGGAAACATCCGCCTAAGAGAGGGACGGAGGGAGAGAGGGGGGCGGGAATTAATGCCAATATTTGAAGGCAGCCTGCATCCATTTTAATGGAAAAAGCGATTCCTGGAGAAACGTGGAAGTGGAAAATAGCCCCGTTCCGCTCACCGCAAGATCCATCCCGGGTTTCCCTTGAAGTTATAAGGAGGAGAAAGGCGAAGGGAGGAGAAAACAGCAGGCGGGCAACTGTAGGTATCCTTACAGGAAAACAAACCAGGACGCAGGCGCCTTTAGAGAACGGGTTTTGAAGATGCTTCAAAGGGACCTCCATTTCAGCTCTTGCTAACTGGCCTTTTCAGAGCCAGACACCTACTATTAATATTTGTGGGGAGAGGAGGCTTATTAGGTACATAGCTAGGTGCCGATCCTAGAGGATCTGTCTAGCCAGGTGCTTCCGCCGATCCTCGCGGCGCTAAGGTGTCACGTGTACGCAAGGTGTGTGCGCCCCAGAGACGCACACGCGTGGGTGCGCACAGGCCTCCCGACCTGGCTTTGGTCCTCTGCCCCTGGAGGAGGGGGTAAGCCGCAGTTCCCAGTATAGCTCGGTTAATGACCTCTGATACTGGTCTCTAGCAGTTTATTCCTGAATGCCCCCACAATTTCTCCAAGGCGCCTGACGCTCTTCTTTGAAGAGTCGAAATTCCTTGGCCTTCAGCAAAGAAATTCCAGACCCTTCCAGATTTGGTTTCAGAAAAAGCTGAGGCCTGAACTAAGATCGAGTCGTTCGCAAGCCGATGGCCCGGAACTGTGCCGTCTCTGCTACCTTTCTGGCCCCTGGCGCACTCCAAATTTCCCTCCACCTTCTAAGGAGCATGCCCCAGAAAGCAAAGATTCTCAAGGTTGGCCTGGGGGGAAAAGACAAGTTGGCAGATCTGGGCTCACTCGGCGATGACCGGAAGGGTCGAATGGAGGCCTCTCCCTCCGAGCCGCGGAGCCAAAGCCTCGCGGTGTTTATCAGCCTGAGCGAGTGCGCCCGGAGGCGGAGGCGCAGAAGACTTCGCAGGCCTTGTATAGTTAAACCCTCACGACTCCGGCTGGGGGAAAGAGGGACTCGGCCGTGTCTTTCCTTCCTGGGGGACTAGGAAGAGGACTGCAGTTCGTTGATGTAAACAGTACGCGCCTCCTAGTTCACTCAGGGTTTGGGCCGAGCGGGGAACAGACTTTGTTTAATTTTAAATAATAATAAATGTCACTGTTGTCAGTTTATTGAGGGAGGCTTCGGCTGGAGAACGGGGGCGGGGTGGGGGGCGTCTGGAAAGGCGGCTCCACCCTCCCCCTTCACACACTCGGTGGCTTGGGCCTACCGGTCGCCTGCTCCACACGCCTGCTCGGGACATCCTCCGGCTTTTTGCTTTGCGGGACGCGGAAGACCAGTCCAGCATGGAAAGGGATGTGGCCAGGACGTCCCCAGACCTGGGCGCGCGCCTACACACACTCTCACACACTCACACTGACATATAGAGCTGCACCACTCTCCCTCCTTCTCCCCCAGAAGTCTAGCACTTCTAGCTAAAACTCTGCGAGCTTTTAAGGGGAACTACGGGGCGAGTGTCTTGGCGAAGCTGCTGTGTTTATCGGTGTCTGTATATAGAGCCCGGCCGAGCCCCGGTTCAGTTTCAAAGGCTTCGCCAGCTTTCTATAAACAATGAAAGAGGTAGCGAATACATTCAACGATTCAGAGTTTGACAATCGGGTGGGACCCTGGAACCACTCCAAGGTCAGGGAGGGTGGGAATGAGTGTGGAAGTAAAGAAAAAGTCCAAGACCCCTGAAACCTAAAGACCTTCTAGACTCTGTCTTCTTGGGGTCTCTGTTTTCTGTTTTTTCCTTTCCCTCTTCTCTCTTTCCTTCATTACGAATCCAGATAGCACGGTCTCCCAAGCTCTTTATTCTTTTTATGTGTGAGGTGGGAGAAATGCCCAGTTTCCGGACTTGAACGTTTAGAGTATTTCCTCCATCCCAGGAGAGATCAATGGAGGAATCTCCCTGTGCCTCTCTAACCAGGATCTCTCTTTCTCTCTTTCTCTCTGTCTCTCCCCGCCTCCTCCTCTATTCTCTTCTTTCTCTGTGTTCCCTCTTCTATTGCCCCTTTCCTTCCCTCTTCTCTTCCAAGCCACCTTTTCTTCTTCACCTCTCCCACTATTTCTCCTCGTCCCTCTCTCTACACAACTAACCATCTCACCTTCCAGCTTTGGTTATGATCATTTCCGTGCCCACTTCGTGGAATTTCAGCCACAGTTCTCTTTCATGGAGAAACACTTTGATTCCCTCCATGCCCTGCAAGAAGGAGAAAAACGTCACACTGACAAGCCCTGGCGGTAGTGGGCATTCCGTCCCCAAACTCCCCCAAAACACAGAGACTGCTCCTCCTTCCCACTGGAGCCTGTGGTCTCAGAGGGTAAAAAGTGGCCTCCGCCTACTGCAGAATTATCTGGAGCACCCAATAGCCTCTGCCCAGGGATCCCTATGTAGGCTGAGTCCCTGAGGTTTGCACCAACCACTTGAACCCACAGTGTTGTATTGTCTCCTTCTAATGACACCAGCACAAGGCTATGGAATGATCACCCACCATCAGGGTGCTGCGGAATGTCACTGAGGAGGACCAGAATAAGCAAAAACCAACCAAACAAACCAAGAAAAACCAGAGCCAATTTCAATCCACTTCACCTGAGATACAGGGAAACGAAAACAAAAACAAAAACAAACAAAAAACCTAACCTAGAAAAACTAGAAACCTAATCTAGGAAACCACTCAGAATATTCTTATGTAGCTGCTCAGATGCCCACACACCAAACATACAGATGTACAAATACTTGCTTATTCTTGGCCATGGGGGTACAAAAATGAACATATATGAATTTTTAAACTTAAAAATGCTTATATTACCATATGTTCTCACAGTCCAGAATGAAAATTAATCCTAAATATCTATATTAACAAACCCTCCAGGCTCTCCCTGCAAGTAGCTCCATCCACATCCAGCTATTTTGATTATAGGGCAGGCCTGATGCCATTTCACATTTTGCCTTTCTGCTAAAACTACATTTATAGAACCAATGCAAATATAAACATACATACACATATATACATATGTGCGCACACACACATACACACACAAACTCTTCATTTTGGAATAATTTGCAACAGTTTAAAAGTGGGTTTGCTTTTCCTTAAAAGAAAAAAAAATCTGTAAGTTTCCTAAACTGTGTTCATGCTCTGCTTCTCTACAAATATACACACGTTTTCCCGAAACTTAAAGGCCAAAGAAAGAAGCGGGGAAAACCCAGGAAGGACATCGAAATCCCAAGGTAGGGTTTTAGCTATGGGCAAGTGTCTCTTCTGGTCGTCACCCCGTTTCACACCCCCGTGACACCTTATTTAAAAATCACTGGATCTACTGAGGGGCCTACTTGAACGCCCAGTGCGTCCCGGGTTTGGGGCGCAGAGTGCAAGGTGAGGCTCCTCCCTATGCCCGGGCCCAGGTGGTAGCCTGGCGAACCCGAGGCTCCTGGTGCCCTCCGGGCGGAGCCCTGTGCGCTCCCAGCGGCCGGTGATGGCGTGCCAGCCAGCCAGGCCCCGACCGCAAGACAAATGGTGGGGCGCGCGGGTCTAGGCGGCGGCGCGGAGGAGGCAGGAGGAGGCAGGAGAAGGCGAAGGCTACGGGAGATCAGAAGAGGGGTCAAGCCATCGCTCATGCCGGCCTGAAGCGGCCGCTGACCTGGCCCTTATTAAGATGCTGAGGGCCGATTCTACACGTAGTGCAGCGGGAAAGGAATTATCTAGGCCATTGTTAGCTGACCCCAAACAGCCGGATAATTGAGATTTGTCGAACAATTTAAGTAGATTTCAAAAATCCTTTGTAAAGATAACTGTCACAATAAAGTGGATGACAATACTCTAGTATTTGAGGAGACAGGACAGAGAAGGTGGAACTGAGTGGGAATTAAAAGGAAAGGGGATGACTACAGTCGGTGGGTTTGTTTTGCTTTTTATTTTTGTTTTTGTTCTGTCCCGGCAAGAGGAGCCGAGCAGGGAAGCCAGACTCTGACTTCGATCTCTGCAGGACCCGAAGCGCGAGGTCTCCTTACCTGCTGGGTGAAGGCGGCCTGTGGGGACGACGGAGACTTGCTGGGGGCCCCGAGCGCGCTCTCGGGTTTCGAATCGCAGGGCAGGTCTTTTGCGTCAGGCTCCAGAGGCGTGTGCGCCAGGCCAAAGCCCTCGTCTGCGTCGGCCATGGTGCGCCCGGGGCCCTGTGCCCGCGCAAGGTTCTGCTCTGAGGACAAGAAGCAGGGGAAGATGGGGGTGGGGAGGAGAGAGAGAGAACGAGAGAAAGGTTGGAGAGCACAGTTCTAGTGACAGGAGGGAGCAGTTTGGCCCCCAGTTTCCAGCTACCAGCACCGCCGTTCCCAGCTAAAGGAGACTGCAGAAGGCCCTAGAATTATTACTATTACTAGTATTCCTAGTATTATTACTATTACTTTATGACCAAGCACAACCTCTTGCAAAAGACCCGCGTCAGACCCGGAGGAGGCAGGCCCGCATCTCCCCTGCGCAGGCTCTCCGTGATAAGCAAGCTGCCCGTCAAATTTGTCTGGACTTCTGGAAGAGCCAATAAAGATAAGGCGTGGGTATTTTTGGAAGCCACTGGGTAGGAACCAAAAACAAAACAAAACAAAAACCCAGTGTCCTTTAGAGAATTTCTTTCTTCGCCAAATTACAAGATGCCGTCGCAACTCTTTTTATTAAACCTCACAAGAGGAATAGTTTCCTACAGCAGGCAAATATGTGTGAAGTAACCCGCCTCTTGCAAAAACAAAAATACAGGAGAGGGGAACGTTATGCAGATTGAGACTAGGTTCAAAAGAGAATTCACATACATCTTTTACTATTTACAGGCCTAACATTAAAAGTCCTTTAAAATTAAAAGTCCTTTTCTTTACCCCAACCTTAAGTAAGATTCGTTGAAAGATAAAAAATAGCCAAACAGAAGACTGTATGAAGAAAGCCACCGTGCAGCGGTTCTGAGGGAGGCTCGTCACTGGGTGTCCGCCACCAGCGCTCTGCAGCCGGATCGGGGATGGCGGGCATTTTGTGGAGTGACCAGGCTGAAGGGGGTTTCTCTGAAGGGGCTTGCTAAAACTGCAGGCCCAGGCTCAGGATTGGCGAGGACAAAGTCATTATCGGATAAGTCCTAGGCTGGAGGCGTTGAATCTGCGGCCCGGGTCACCGCAATGAACAGAACGGCCAGGGGTTGCAGGCGTACGAGGTTAGAATACACAAAATAACAGCCGCAGAGCTGTTCAAGCCCAGTGAGCCTGTCTCCTGCTCTCTGATCTCTTTCCAATCTCCTCTATACTCAAGTAGAAATTCCCCCTAAAACGGAAAGAGTTTCGGAAGCGGACACAAGCGATGGTCCCCCAAAACCTTAGCAGCTGCTTAAGCAAGGGACCAGATCCCATCCTGATCTGCAGTGGCCAGAGATCTAGAAATGGGGCCGAGGAGAAGGACAGCTTCTGAGGCCTGACTCGCAAGCAGCTTTCTTCGCCTCGTTCTCGGGGCTTCAGGGAGGCGGCGACTGGAGCCCCGCAGCCTACTCACAACAAAAGAAAGCAGGGCTGGCGCTCCCACACGCGCTCCCATTCACTGCCGGCCGCGGGGAGAATCCTACCCCGCGCCCTCGCTAGCGTCCCGGGGAGCTCTGGGCTGGCGGAGACGAACAAGATGCGGTTTGACAGAACCAGGCCGTGCTTCCTGCAAACCTCAATGCCGCTCCGCCAGCCGCGGCGGCCTCCCGGACTCCATTCTCCGCGGAGCTCCGAGTCGCGCAAAATCTCTGCAAGCTGCTCTCTGCAGAATGCAAAGCCAGGCTGGAATCCGCCATTCCCGCCGCCCCAGCCGACTCGGCCGACTAGCTCCCTCCTGAGCCTCCTGGGCCATCTGCCGGGACGGTTACCTCTCTCGGTGAAGCCGGTGCATTCACAACATCCTCTGCTGCTCCTAGCAGGGAAGCCGGCGGCGAGGCGGGGGTGCAGGCATGGTGGCTCCGGGGTTTATGCGGAGTTTACTGCGTACCCAGAATAGCGGCTACTGCTGCCTACTAGGGCGCACCTACCGCTGGAGCCTCCGCGGCGACTGCCCCCCTCCAACACACACCTCCTCCGCTGTGCGCTTGCTCTCGCTAAATACTTCCAAGTTGCCAAGCGCCAAAGAACACAAAATAGCCTCCAAGAGCACCGGCAACCATAAAATCTCAGTGCCCCGCTCCTCCCTTACACCCCCAGGGAGGGAAAGTTGGGAGCCCAGTGAATGGTCAAAGTCCTTTCTGGGCGCAGCTTTCAGGATTAAAGTTCCCGAATTCGAGGTAAGAGTCAGTCTCTCTCTCTCTCTCTCTCTCTCTCTCTCTCTCTCTCTGAAATACAAGCCAACTCAGCTGAGCACAGTGACGTTGGGTTGCCTCGATGCTCACAAAGTACTGAAATCGCCTATCCAACTAGATCCCACTGCACTCTGCCGCCCTCCCCCTTCTCTCTCCCTCCCACCCTCCGGTCCTCCCTTCCCCCCCACAACTTTTCCACTAGATTTCCCGAACACTCAAATCACAAAACGACTCTCAGCCCAGACCTGCAATAACTCCCTCCTCTCTACCCCTTTCCCAACCTCCATCCATCTCTGCTTCTCTGAGCAAGCGGTGGCTGCAGAAACTCCTGCACAAATCATTTCAAACTCGGTCGACTTCTAACCGGGAAGTAATCTCAATGACGCTGGCGGTGCAGAGAACCGAGTCTGGAGGCACACACACAAACACACCCCGGGCCTCCGCAGCCTTGCAGACATTCTCTCCAAGGCTGACCTCCAGAAGGAGAGCTGCCTGACCCCGCCTGGCCGGCGCTCGCCTTCCTGACATCTCCCCTCCACCCCCTACTCATCACCCCTACTCTCAACGACTCTAGGGTGAAGGCAGGGTGAAGGTGCATTGGGATGGGGGCCGAGATCAAAGATGCCAAGAAATCGCTGCGGGCACCCACCCCCACCCAGTGGGGCCACCAGACCTCCCCTGCTCCAGGTGTACACAATGCAGTGCCCAGTTTTATTAAAATAATCAAACAGTCACTGGGGACCGGGGAGGGTTTTCATCTCCACTGGTCTCTTCTTCTTGCCCTTTCCCTCTCTGAAATGTATTTTTTTTTTTTTTAGGGTGAGTTGAAGAGGTCAATAAAAGCATAAACACAGTCAGTAGGTCTCAGTCTGAGCAGACCCAGATTGGGACACCAAATATGGATGCTTGGAGTAAATGTCAGGAGTCCTGTTCTGTTTCCCATCCTTACCTCCTGTACCCCCATCGTCCTGATTTTTCTAGGGTTCTGATAAGAGACTTGGGCCTGCAAATCAAGGTCTGGAGAAAGGGATGGAGGGAGGAGAAATGCCCAAGATCAGCAGTTGTGTAACCCTCTGTGACTGCTCTGCTAAAATCCCAGGCCAGGCCACTGCTGCAAAATGCCAAAGTGGAGAATCTCCAACCCTAAATGTGGGGCAACCAGGAAGAAAACCAACCCTCCTTTGCTATGGTGCTCACTCCGCCTTCCAGGTTTGTTTGCAAACAGATCTTTGCCCAGGTGTTTTATTTATTTGTGAAAACACCCTCACCCTCCAAGTCAGCTTGGAGGCCTTTGGGCTTGCTAATAAGGCCATGCTAGGTCGAAGACACAAAAAACAAACATGGTATCGGAAGGAGGCTGAACCGCTACATCTCCGGTAGAGGGAAAGGGAAATCCAGAAAGACCTCCCCAATCCCTTTAAGTTCTCAGAGATTTGGGGATAAAATTGATTCCCATAAATAATCTCCAGGCCCCTCCAGAGAGGAAAAATCTAGACTCTCCCAGGTAATAGCCTAGCCAGATTTGCTTAGTTCATTGAGCACAGATGGTCTGGGCCACCAAGCAAAACACGGATTTTCAAACCTTTCCAGAGAATCCATTCTTGCCAGGTGACACACGAAGCCATTCTTATTTTGTTCATGAAAAGTAGCAGCACAGAGAGGGAAGATTCAGCAAGATCAAGACGGGGTGAAAAACCAAGGAGGGCCAAGTGCAAAGAGAAACCTACTTCCCCCCTTAGTCCTCCAGGGCTAAACTCACCTCCAACTATACCAGGTCTTCTTTGTAGCGCAAAAGCCAGGAGTGCGCCTCGCTGGAGAGGAGGGCTCAGGTGAAGACTTTGAAAAGGACCCCCAAAAGAGACCTCTTTAGGCCAGGTCTTCTTCCAACGTCTGTCAAGAAGAGCACGTACCTCCCAGCTCAAAGTTGGTTTGTGGTCTCCGACAAATTAAATATTACTGTTTATTACCAGGCATACCCCAATAAAATAAAGAGGCAACCAGGCGATAGCGACTATCTCACCAGCCGCTGCACCTATAGGACTTGGAGACGTCACGAGTCACGCAACCGGCCCGCGCTCTGTCACGCTTGGCTGGGGGGCAGCGGCGGGAGGTTAATTTCTCTCCGTCTTCGCATATCAGTGCCGGGTCTGCGCAGCCACAAGTCCCAAACGTCTCGGCCCCGGGAGTAAATAAAGACATAAACCAACCCGGCTTTCTCCAGAGAAATGAGGGTGATGAACCTAAGACACAAACAGAGCCAAGATCGACTTTCTTAGGAAGGGGGAGAGGAGGGAACTCTTCACGAAGGGAGGTGGGAGTCCACCTCAGACCTCTATTGGAAGGCAATCGAGTTTTTCCGGGGGACGGAGATCTCTTGCATAAGGCATGGAATCCTTATTATTAAAAAAAAAAAAAAATTCCCCGCGGAGGAGCTCTTGGCAAATGAATATCGAGGCGCCGCTCTAGCTGGTTAGGCTGGGATGCGATAACTGAGTGCCCTCTTGCAGACTTGCACAGAAATAATTACTGGGCTGTCGTGGAGGAGACACGAGACCGAGGGAGTTCTCCGTAATGTGTCTTGCTGAGAGAAAGGTCCAAGAATGCAATTCGTCCCAGAGTGGCCCGGCAGGGGCGGGGTGCGAGTGGGTGGTGGAGTAGGGGTGGGAGTGGAGAGAGGTGATTTCTGTAGAGAATAATTATAGCACCAGGGCCCGCTGAGGCACGAGGCACTCTATTTTGTCTTGTAATCACGACGACTATTATTTTTAGTCCGATCAATGAGCATAATTTCTAAGCAGTCCAGCGGTGGATGCGCGCAAACTTTTGCGCACCGCTGGAAACCCACTAGATTCAGTTGCAGAACGTACCACGTAGACGCCCCTGGTGGCGCCGAGAGAAGAGCTAGGCCTGCCCAGCACAGAGCCGGAGAGCGACGGGCCTTCCGGAAGGGTAAGTTCCCCGTCAAGGGGTCCCGAGGGAGCCGGACGTCTGAATCTGGGCTTGCCCCCAGCTTCGGGGTTCGATCCTGGGTTTTGCGCGTCCCTAACCCCCAGGGCTTTCCGAAGCATGGCCTGGCTCCAGGCCCGTTCCGCTCGGGACTGGAACGGCAGCAAAATGTGCAGGGAGGCAGTCGGCCGGCAGAGCTGCTGCGGGAGCCAAGGTCAGGCCCGTGGGGAGAGCGGGCAGCTTCCAGCGCTGGCCACGAGCTCCCAGGCCAGCTGAGCCGCAGACCCCTTTGCTTCCAGAGAGCACAACCCGCGTCCTTTCTCTCGGCCAGGCTGCAGTGGCTGCCCCGAGCTTCGCTTTCGTTTCCCAAGTTGTTAATAACGATATTTCCCCAAATCCGAGGCTCCTTCGGTGCAGTGTTTGCTCCCAGATGCCAAGAACGCAACTCGAAATCCTTCTCCCAAACGCTAGTTCGATGAGATGAGTTCCTATTTGACCTCTGAGCCGAGGCGGGCCGGAAACCGAGGCCTAGGCCCCGCCGAGGCTGCAAGGGAAAGGCGAAACTCCGAGCGTAGCGACTTTTCCGTGTGGTTCCTTTCTCTGGCATCCCGGACCGCGGGCCTTGCAGCCACCTGGACCGGCATTCAAAGGTTTCTACAAGTCCAGCTTCACAGACTGGCTTTCCCAGACGCTCCGGAGCCCGCACCACGAACAGAATAAACGAGAGACGAGAGATCGCAACTAGGTTTGAGAATCCTCGTTCTTTTCCCTAATCGTTTGGCCAGTAAACTCCGGAGCCGGCTACAGCGCACATCCTCCCTTCCTCCTTTCGGAGAACTGTCGCTTTCCCGAACCTGCTCCCAGCTGGGTTTTCTCCCAAAGTGTATTTTTCTCATTTTGCAAAATTCCTGCCCTGATTTTAATAATGCAACAGGACAGCAGAGGTTCCTCTTTAAAAAGTCAAAACCCAAACCAAAGGGGCCGGTTGCTGTTGATAATTTTTTTCTTCACTTGCTCCTTCCGTTTTTAAGAAAGACACATCCAAAACTACCCATTGTTTTCCTCTCAAAAAAGAACTCACTTTAAAATGCATCCCCGTCTATATCTCTCCCCGTATGTCCCCACCTGACCCGGTGGCAACTTGGGGGTGTGGGGTGGTGAAAAACAGAAGTGTGGACGGGGCTGGGAAAATTAATAATAATTATAACAATATAAATGATGACAAAACTAAACTTTGACCAACTCAATTTGCAAAACAAAGGGTTGGTCTGAGGGTGAGACATTCCCTGGTTTCTCAAGGGGGTCACTTTCCCTCTCACCCAGTTAAATCTGGCTCTGTTACATTTTTTCCAGGAACACAGTATGTCTCTTCCCAATGTTTTATTCGGTTTCTGGTTTCCCCACTTCTGACCGGAAGTATGCGGGAAGAATACTGGCTGTTATTATTATGATTATTGAGTATCCAATACTCTCCTCCAATATTTCCACCAAAAATTATTATTGCTACTCTCCTCATTCATGTTAGTGTTGCTTCGTGTGCTTTAGATAATGATTGTCCTCGTTACTCTCCAAGTTTTTTGTTGTTGTTGTCGTTGTTGGGTTTTGCTTTGTTTTTGCCTTTTGTTTTTCCTGTTCAGGGTAATGAAATGAGAACTAGAAGAGGGGATATCATTTCGAGGCCCAGCTGAGAAGGATCCCAATGCTAAAAATTTACACACTTCAAAGAGCAGAAAGGTGGAAGCGAGTGTTGCTTGGACACAAGGATGCCACTGTCTTATCTCCTCCAATTTGGGAAGTGCCCAGCCTAGAAAGGTGAGGGTCCCAGCTGGGAGACCATGGAGTCCCTCCAGGGTCACACTGAGCCTGAGAACTCCAACCATCCTGCAGGTCAAAACCCACTGATAGGTCTCCCAAAATGTTTGGGGTAGGGGGAAGAAACATACAGCATTCCAGGTCTGTAACTGTGTAAGAGAGAGACTCAGACTGATATGTCTAGGTCTAGGGTGAAGGTGGGGGGCCTGTCTGGATATCTTCTACCTCAGTTGAAGGGCTCCTTGGAAACCTGGGAGCCCATTGCTCTCTGGGACTCTGGAAAGACAAATTTTCTTTGGCAAACGGAACAGTGTCGCGCTGTCGACAGAGCAGACTATTTTTCTTGTTCCCTCACAAGGTGGGGGTAGGGGGAAAGAAAAGGAAGCAAGAAAGAAAGGGAAATTAAATCCACACGTGTTAAGCTCGCTCAAAGGGCCAGAGTTAAAACCAGAGATGAAACTTCGACTCCAGTTCTGGCTGCCTGCGGGCCTCTTTCCAGCCAGCCAGGCCTCACAGAGCAAGGCATCCCCACCGGAGAGAATTCGATCTGATGTTTCATAAAGTGCTTGATTTAAGGAGAATGGGTGTGGGTCTGTCTCCAAGTCTATGCTGCAGAAATCCAGAATTTGTAGCAGCAAAGAAAACAAAGGAGATAGCAATTGTAATAATAATGACCCTCTTTACGAAAACTCATCCTGATATCCTCCAAATCAACCCAACAATTCAGGCAATATTCAAGCAATGACCATTAAGTCATCCAGGTCATTGATTTACAAAATTCCTAAGGTCTGATCAGGCTTTCGGACTTGGGCCTAGCTGGGTCAAGAGAACCTGAAATGCTGTTGTGCTGATTCTGAAATTGCCAGTTTAATCAGGACAGTTAATCTCTACATCCTTCATGCCACTCTTCTGGGGAGAGATTTTCTTGAGAGAGGACACGACAGGTCTCAGCTACAGAGCTCTGGTATACATGGGAGGGAGTGGAGGTGGCCACCCCGCCTGGAACTGTGAGTGAAAACTCTAGTAATGACCTTGAGGAGGTGAAGGGAGGTGGGTGGGGGTGTGGGTGATGAGGGAGGCCAAACCCCAATCTGGAAGGATCTGTCACTGAAACAATTGCTTGGTCGAGACCTCTAATTTTTCTTCCTCTCCAGCTAGTCTCCTATGGCTCCCTGGTGCTGGGTTTCTGGCCTTTGGTGACATCCCAACAGAAGGGTCCAGAAGCAGGGACCCCAGACACCTTGCTCCCTCTCCCAAATCACACCCAAAACATACTGGGGTGAAACAACTGACAGAGGCTCTCTGTGGTGAACAACTGACCAAAGTCACCAGTGGAAAAGTTCCTGATAATTATTTCCGCAAGGACCCTGAATTTCCTGGTCACCATGGCAACCTGGAAGTCCCACCAAATGCTTTCAACAATGGGGTACCCGGAGGACATTCGCGCAATTGACTGCACAGTCTGAGGCCTGAAAAGCATTTCTGCCCTTCATTGTTGACTTTCTGGAGCCTCCTTAGTGGTTCAACAGAGCAGAGATTTTTTAAACTGTCCCCTTTTTTAAACAGGAGAGAAAATTGAGGTTTAGTACCAGGTGGGTTCAGGTCTTGAGCAAAATCCCCGTCTTTGAATTCAGAATGCTTACCCCAGAGCCGATCATGTAGAGCCTGTGGTGTATCTTAATCGAAACCCGTGGCCCAAACATCTCAGCCAGGAACCTGGGACTTTAGGCGTCACTTAATCTCTTCACATCTGTTAACTACACCTATCTGCATAGGAGGCTCCCCACATCAGTCCAGGCAACCTTTTTATTTGCCTGGGTCCATTTCTCCTAAATGGAAGGAGAAAAGCCTGAGCATTAGAAATTGTGGCATTAATGTCTGTAAGGGCTAATGGAGTGAAAAGAAGACATTATTCTCCTTTTCTTTTTAGAAAAAAATTTCAATTGTGGATGTAATTGAAATAACATTAAAATAATATTTCTGATTGCACTGCTTTCTTCTTGAATGTGTGTCAGAGGGGAGGGGGAAGTGGCTCTTTTCATTTTGGGGTGGACAGTGGATAATACAAGCTGATTTTCTTGTGCCCAGCTCGGAGGCACTGAGCCTGCAGGGTTTGGGAACAATGCAGGCAGCCAGGAGAGAAAGGGTGACAGAGAGAAGGCGTCCAGGCCTCGGAGGTCTTTGGCGGTGGGATAGGAGCAACTCCTCCTCTGGGTCCTCTCTCAGCTTTGTTCCATTCTGCTGCCAACCCCATCTTTCTCCCGACTACTCAGGAAAGACAAAATTTAACTTCTCTCCCCCTATTTCCGACGGGACATCTAATGTCCCTCAAAGCCACTGGCTGGCTCTGTAGTGCCTCCACCCATTCCTTTCCCTTCTGAGAGCCCAGGCAGCCTACAGAGGTTCTCATTTCTAACCCAAGGCCTCTTGTTTCCTTCCCTCCCCAGCATTTTGCATTAATATTTTCAGAAGAGTCCTACTTGTGAACACACAGCCACCAAGAGAGCAATGTGGGTATTTTAGGCTCACAAATCTGTTAGCATTTGAGGTGCGATAATAGCTAACATTTATGGCAGGCCAGGAAAGAGCCATTGTAACCTGGTTTTGCTCACACATTTAGCTCTGAATTGCTCTATGAGAAGGGAGATCAATTCTCTTCAACCTTACAGAAGAGGTTTCTGGCGGTCTGGCCACCACCCCACTCTGGTGGGATTCGAGCCCATCAGAAGGAAGGGTTCCTCTGTCAAGGCAGGAAGGGGAACAGGGAGTGGTCTGTTGGATTGGGGGAGTGCAAAGGGCACTTTTTCAGCATCGAAAAGCACATTGAGTTGAAAACCGGTGGCGGGGGGGAGGGGGACGGTGGGGAATTGCTCCTTCTGTCACGGAATGAAGGCTCAAATCCTTTCTGATGTCTCGTCTTTTCTCCCCACTCCCACTGAGGAAGCAGAGGCCCCAGAAGAGAGCCTGGGGGCAAACAGCCCAGATTCACTGGCATTAAGCAAGATGGGAGGGAGGACGGAAAGATGCTGATGTTCTCCTTTCCAAACCTCACTGTTCTATTCCCAAGTCCTGGCCCACATTCATCATAGCCTCAAGGCCAGCACACACTGTCCCCTGGCTTTGAGGGAGGAAGATGGGTGGGTGGGATGGAGCCGGGGAGAGATGTGCCCGGCTCCATTTTTTTTTTTTTTTTTAACAAATAATTAGGCTCTGAAAGGGTGAGGACTTGCCCGAAGTCACACAGCCCCTGCTGGAAATGCTCCTTCCCTTTCCCTACTCTCCCACACCTTCAGGTAGGGCGTTTAAGGGATTCCCAGCAGTTCCCGAGTATATGTGGAGGCTGCGCCCCGGCGTGCTCAAGCGGCTGTAGGCTCAGTCTGCGGAGGACGCCCGGATGAAATTTGGAGTTCGCAGCTGGACGCGGCCGCCAGGCCTCTCTGTTCCAGACCTTCCCCTCCCAGGCACTGCGTTCTCCGGCCGGGGACAGCACGCACCAGGCGCCAGCCCTTCTCCTATCTTTGCTCTGCGGCTGTCCCTGGGGCCGGAGGAGTCCTGCCGCCTCAAGGCCCCAGTGGTGACAAGAAAGTCCCAGACCTCATAGGGGCTCCAGACTCGGCACCCGGAGGGACCTGCCGCTGGCACCGCTCCTGCAGCCTCCCCAGGCGCTCCTTTCGCTTCCCGGTGTTGCAGGCTCTTTCCACCGCCTGTGTGCTCTGGGCGCAGCGCTGGCTGCCACACTTGCAAGTTAGGAAGAAAATGACTTCTTTAGAAGGTGGGGGACTCTGCGATCCAAACCCCTCGAGTAGCGCCTCAAAGGGAGATGCAAGGGATCCCCACTCTCTCACTTCCCTGCCTTGGGTTCCCTCCACCCTCCTTCACTTGTGTCCTCCCTGCTTCCGAGTCATTCCTCCAGTGCCTGAGTCTTTCCACCTCCACGCAGAAAACATCCCCTCTGAGGCACCCTCAGGTGATCCTGCCTCATCTCCAGGATCCTCGGCTACCCCCCAGCCCAAGCCACCCCTATTCTAGCAGACACCAGGCTCAACGTTTGGGGTTCCTCCCAGATTTCTCAGCCTGCCCTGCTCACTAGCAACGGCTCCCACAAGAGCCCCGCGTCCTGGTTCCTGGTCCCCATGGGTGAGTCTTGATGAGTGCCCAGGACCCAGGAGACTGAATTTTAAAGACAAGGGCCAGTCCTATAGCATTCCTGCCCATGCTCCCAATCTCCATCTTCTAACAAAACCAGAGGGTCCAGGCTGCCCGGCTGGAGAGGTGGGCTTGTGTGTCTGCTTTCTGTGTGGCTGAATATGGCATTGTCCTGGAGTCTTTCTATAGGACTGTGTCATTTGTGGGGGAGCTGTATGTGTCTCTGTGATGTTGTGTTGTTGTGTGTGTCTGTGTTATTACATGTGCTGCCTTGAGAGGGGGCATTTCGAAAATAGTTACCTATGTACTTTTTCTGTGGACCTCCTTACGTGAAAACACCTGTGAGCCTGTGGAACATGGGGTCTTGTGCATGTGTGTGGTGGGAGTTTGTGTGAGCCTGTGTGTCGTTGTGGAAGGCAGTGTGTGTGAGTGTGTGTGTGTGTGTTTAGAGGGTGGGGCAGCCACCGCCCAAACATCACCTCGGGTCAGATGGTTTTCTGGGCTCATAACTTAATGCTCAGTGCCCCCCCTCTTTTATTGGCCACTTTTATGATTATTATTTTTACCGGCAGCTCCAAGCAAGGCCTGTGGGCCTGGGCCTCCTGGAAGGCAATCACTGTTCTGCCATTCAGCCTGGGAGGCCAAAGGGGCTGTCTGCAGCAGCCTGGGCCACCCGAGTCTATATTTGGAAGCAAATTCCACAGCCACTTCCTGGGAACTGGGAAAAAGGTGCCTGGGAATTGGAGAGGACAGTGTTGTCAGTGCAACTCTGTCCCTGTCCCTGAGCGCTCAGGGGAAGCCCCCACACCCTTGGCAGGTTGGAAATATCAGGTGCAAGATCCATGCTGGGCACGAACACGGGGCAGAAATGCACCCCTTTGCAATAGTGGGGGCACAGTTACTTCCTCTATAGGTGGAGTGAAAGGTGTGAGTAGGCGATATACAGGCACAACCCGCCTACTGACATGCAGAGCACCTGTACCACAGTTGTGCACATGCTCCCCCTGCACACAAATCCTGGGCCTTCCCCAGTCCCAGAAGGACAGGGGAGTTGACTCTAAATCCTGATTATGTGTACTTCTTGGAAGTTGATTCCAGGAGATCAGATGAACCAGTCTGGCTGCCCACAAGTCCTTTGCCCAAAGCAGCCTTTGACCTTGTCCCCAAGGGTTCGCAGATCTGGGGGACTCCAGGGAGGGTTTGCTTCTGCTGCTCTATAGATACCAGGGTGACAGCTCCAGGGCTGGCATGATTAGAGATAGCTGCTGGCAGCATCTCTTTCCTGGGCTAGGTAAAGACCTGCGTTGCTGAGCCGATCCCTCTGCCAGTCACCAGCCACACGCTGAAAGCAGCAGCAACGCTCTGGCCTCCGCCACCTGTGACACCACGGGGCTGGGAGAAAGCTGCTTCACCTGTTCAGGGTGGCCAAGCCCCTCACTGACACCACCGCCTCAGCCCTCTGTTCCCAAGGGGTCAAGCAGTGAGATGCCACAGACCCAGCCACTTGGGAGTCACTTATAGCACACACAGCCATGCACAGCCACCCACTTTGTATACGGGTGCAGCATTTCTATCTCACACACACAAGCATGCCAGGCAGCCACCCACCACGTGTCTAGGTTCAGCAATTTTGTCACATAGCTGCCACCATATTCATCACACATTCATACAAACATATATACTATATATATACACAAATACATGTATATATTAATATATGAATTCACACATGCATAGACACAGTCACGTGCACATTCCAGTATTCAAAGTCACACACAGCCACACATGCACACACCCATATACACACACGGCCTGATCACAAACCCACTGCCGCTTTCATGGTCACATTCAACAACACATCACAGACACACACTGAATCTTTGATATGCACAAACACACATGTATACTCACACGCTCAGCCTCACACAATAGGCAAATACCCACAAACATACACCTCTTTGGCCACATACACATACTCTCACAGGCATCCTCACACAAAGGCACACACCCACAGATACACACCAATTCAGACACACAATCCTGGTCACTCACAACCACCCACAGGCTCACAGCTGTGCATAAATGCACATCAGTTCAGTCACACACACACTCACAGTCACACTTACACTCCCTGTTGTCCACCCTCACACACAACCACACACTGCCCCCCACCCCCAGTATAAGTCCCCCTTCAGTGTCAGGCACACACATTGCAACCAAGGCCATGCATACATACATATTAAATTGCTCATACATGGAGTAGCTCATATGCACTCACAGCTGTGTGCACAGTGCAGTCACACACACTCTCACACACTGTGCATGTGCAGTCACGCACACTCTCACGCACTCAGTCCCAAACAAGCCACACTCACAATTACAGGTCTTCCCCCTGAGTCCGAGACATTAGCCCATGCATACACTTGGATCCGCACATACCCTCACTGTCACATTCAGATCCATTCACTCAGGATTCACACGGTCACTGCGTCATCCCAGGGTCCCCCACACATCAGCCTCAGACCCTTATGTATCCTCTTATGTGGCCACACACACGGGTACACTTGGAGGCAGGCTGCCCCCGCCCAGTCAGGCAGAAGGAATTGTGTGGTCACAATTAGAGATTGTTCCCCATTGGCATGGTAAGGTTAGCCTGGAGAGAACCCCTTGATTCCACAGGTCCCACTCAGTCTAGAAACCACCAATTCAGGAGGAAAAAAGATGTGGGTTTGGAGCAGGCAAAAGAAAAGCCCATCTCCAGCCGTATCCTCAGTCCTCAGCCCACCCCTACAGGTCCCAGGGTTTTGACACAGCCCCATTGCGTGGGCTATAACTACTCAGGGTGGGACCTGAATAGTCCCTTAGCAATAACTAGTCCAACTCTTTAATTTTATCTATGAGGAAACTGAGACCTAGAGGTGCAGAGAGTGAAGGGAATTGCTAAAGTTCTCCAGGAGTTCGAAGCAAGCTGAGAGTGGGACCCTTTTCTTCTGCCTCCAGTGCAAACCACACTACAGTGACCTCTGGGAGATTCCTGGACCCCATTAACCCTTCTCCTCACAGCACCACCACTACCATCACTATCCTTCCACCCAGTTGTCCCATCTAGCCCGCAAGGATGCCTGAGCTACCTGATACTGAGCAAAAAGGAAGCATCAGCTCATGTCCTGATCCTGTTCACAACCCTCCAAAGGTCAGGCACCATGGCTCATGCCTGAGATCTCAACACTTTGGGAGCCCAAGGTGGGAAGGTTACTTGAGGCCAGGAGCTCAAGGCTTCAGGGAACTATGATTGCACCACTGCACTTAAGCCTGGGTGACAGGGTGAGACCCTGTCTCAAAATGAACAAACAAAAAGTCTTAGAACAAAACCCCAACTCTTTCCCGTATCATTAGGGCCTTGCAGGAGCTGGCCCCTGCCTGCCCTCCTACCTCATCCTGCCCTCCTTTCTGCATCTCCATTCCACCTAGCTCCCTCTCTGATCCTCATTTGTACTAGCCTTTACTCCTACCCCAGGGCCTTTGCATATGCCATTCCCTCTACTCCCAGCTCCCTTCACAACTGCCTCCTCTGTGGCCAACCCCTTTGTGAGGCCAGCCCTGACCACTAGCCATTGAAATTCCCTCTCTCCATCTCATCACTCTGTTTTATTTATTTCACAGCACTGACCACTATCAGAAGCTATTTTATTATCCTTAGCAAACTAACGCAGGAACACAAAACCAAACACTGCGTGTTCTCACTTATAAGTGGGAGCTGTACAATGAGAACACATGGACACAGGGAGGGGAACAATACATACTGGGGCCTGTCAGGGGAGGGTGCGGGGTGGGAGAGAGCATTAGAGAAAAGAGCTAATGCATGTGGGGCTTAATACCTAAGTGATGGGTTGATAGGTGCAGCAAACCACCATGGCACACATTTACCTTTTGTAACAAACCTGCACATTCTTCACATGTACCCCAGAACTTAAAAAAAATAATGATTTTTTTAAAAGTTATTTTGCTTGTGTATTAGTTTCTTATCTGTAAAGTGGTACTCCCCTCTGTTAGGGCTTTTGTGAGGATTAAGTGAATTTCTAGAGATAAAGCTTTTAGAAAACACTTGGTGTCTAATAAGCACCCTGTATTGCTGTCATTTTTTGTTATGTGCTTAGTTATTACGTTTCCACCTCAGACTCTAAGCTGCTAAAAACAGAGGTCACGGCTGCCTCATTCAACACCGCATCCCAAGTATCCAGGATTATGCCCTTCCTGTAATTGACACTAGTTAAATTTGTGTTAAACAAAATATATGATGGTGTCACAACAGATAGACTTGAACCCAGGGAAACATATGCAAAACATATATAGATGCTCCTCGACTTAAGATGGAGTCACGTTCCAATAAGCTCATCGTAAGATGAAAATATTGTTAAGTCAAAAGTGCACTTAACACCTGGATAAACCCATTCTGAAGTGGAAAATTGTAAATCGAACCATTGTAAGTCAGGGACCATCGGCATAAAGAATCAATAAAGTACATAGGACCAGGGAGCGCTCCTCCCACTGGGCAATAAAAATAAGAAGATAATTCTGAACGGCGATCAGTTTGCAGGGGAAAATAACCACTGTCCCCCACTCCCCGCCCCGGCAACATGTTTTTTGGCTTTCTGAGCCTCGCTTCCCTGAGAAAGTTCCTCTCCTTCTGCCCCAAGTGGCCCCCATCACTGATTACCCTTCCCCTGTCCCCTGGGCCTTTCTTTTGCCTACCTTTCCATCTCTTCCCAGGAGCCTGGAGAAGGAGCCAGTAGATAAGTGAAAGTGGTATTTTTTATAGGCTGATAAAACCCATGCTTATCTAGAAAGCTCTGTCCCATCTCCCAGTGTCCCTAATTGATCATTTGCCCAATGCCCTCTCCACCAGGGCTGCAGACACCAGGGAAACGTGACTCAGGCCACCCTCCTTGGCCCTCTTGCCTCTCTGTCTAATTTCCCTGCCCTTTGCTGCTGTAGAGAGTGGCTGCCCCTACGCAGTGTTTGCCAGGAGAATTTGAGGAATCAGGAGGGAGGTGAGAAGAGATGGGGAGAGGGATAGTGGGGTCCAGACTTCCCCAAGTGGGTTTGCTGTGCCACTATTTAATGATGCTAACTATATTAAATTCTATACTCTAGCAGCCTCTTAAATCCGTTTATGGCCCATGCTAGACCCTGAGCTGTAATAATAATAAAAATAAAATAAAGGATTTATGCATCCAGGGTGTGGACCAGTCACTGGCTGAAAAGAAAGAGCTGTTTCTAGCTGATTTTGCTGGCCTGTTGCCCACACTCTGACCTCCTGTTTTCCCTGGGTGGAGGCTCCCAGGAGCAGGGAGAAGAACTGGATTCCTGGCAGAAAAGGAGATTTAGGGAAGCGAGAAAAAGCCAACTTAAAAGGAACGTTGGCTGGGCTCTTCTCAAACCAGTTTTTCTAAACTCCATTCTCTCCACTTCCCTCTCTTGGGCTCACGTAGAAGAATTTGTTTGTATTGTAGCTTGAGCAGACCTAAACCCAAATTGTGACTAGGAATTGAAGAGAGAGCAGACAAATGGAGTGGATATTGCTTAGAGAGGAAGCCGGATATTGTGGTCAAGCCTTAGGCATTGCCACATGTCCAAATCCTGGCTCTGTCACTTCCTAATTGTATGAACTAGAAGAACTAGGACTTACGAACTAGGGAACATACGTCTCTTCACCTTTCTCAGCCTCAGTTTCTCAGGCTGTATAATGGGTTTCATGAGAATATCAGCTTCAGGTGATTGTTGAGAGGAAAAATAATATAACATAGAACAGTCATATGCCATGACTGCCAAGACATTTAGGTCAATGATGGACCACATATACAATAGTGGTCTCATAAGATCACAATGCTGTATTTTTACTGTACTTTTTCTATGTTTAGATGAACAAATACCACTGTGTTACAATTGTTTATAGTAATCGGTACAGAAACATGCTGTTCAGGTTGGTAGCCCAGTAGCAACAGGCTATACCATACAGCCTAGGTGTGTAGTAGGCTGTACCATGTAGGAGTTCACACTTGAACCAAATTGCCTAGCAATGCATTTCTCACAACATATCCCTGTTGTCAAGGGACATATGACTGTATATGTAAAACATCTGGCACAGGTTTAGAGTAGGTCTTGAGTGCAATGTGCTGAAGAATGCCAGTCCTCTCGAGATAAGCAGAGGCAGGCTTCACCTGAGTCCCAGTCCACGGTGGGGAAAGGAGGCAGGAGAAGGATTCAGCAGTCGTATGTGTAATTGATCTCCTGGAAAACATTAATACCAACTGATCAGTATCTGGAAGGAGAAGCTAAGCCTCCTCTGAGCAAGGTTTCTAAGAAACAGGAGGCAAGGTGAGGACAGAAGGAGGAGGGAAGAAATGCTCATAGCCTGGTCTGATGGGTCTGGAGATCCCTGGCCCCCTTCGGGGGCAGGGGTAGGAAACATGGCTGTTCTGCAAATTCATAATTATGGAGCAATGGCCTCTCTGGGCTTCTGTGGCCATGCACCCCCATCTCTGCTCGGCACTTAAGAACTTGAATTGTAACCGTTGACTTCCAGGCCTGTCTTCCCATAGGACACAGCTCTTTCGGGGCAGGAGCTCTGTGATTGTTGTCTCCCAGCTCCCAGATCATCAAGAAATGCTCATTCAGTGAACGGTCCAACAGGAGTACGGGGGCCTCTGGCTTTCTATTTCTGGCATTTGGTATTGATGAGGCCAGCGTCAGGGACAAGGAGTGAATGTGTTCAGTTTTTGTGCTAGTTGTGGCATAATTCTCACTATCTGATTACCTCCTATCAGGAAACTAAAGGAATACATTTGGATCCCCAAAAGAAAGGAAAACAGTATATCAAAGAGATATTTGCACTCCCATGTTTGTTGCAGCACTGTTTACAATAGCTAAGATTTGGAAGCAACCTAAATGTCCATTAAGAGATGAATGGATAAAGAAAATGTGGTACATATACATAATGGAGTACTATTCAGCTGTAAAAAAGAATGAGATCCTGTCATTTGCAACAGCATGGATCCACCCATGCTGGAGGTCATTATGTTAAATGAAATAAGCCGGGCACAGAAAGACAAACTTCAGATGCTCTCACTTCTTTGTGGGAGCTAAAAATTAAAACGATCGAACTGACAGAGATAGAGAATAGAATGATGATTATCAGAGGCTGGGAAGGGTAGTGGTGGTGGAATGGTGAGTAGGGGGGTGGGCATGGTTCATGGGTACAAAAAATAGTTAGAAAAAAGGAGTAAGATGGAATAAGATTTAGCCTTTGATAGCACAACTGGGTGACTATAGTCAAGAATAATTCAATTGTATATTTTAAGATAACTAAAAGAGTATAATTGGATTGTTTATAACTCAAAGAATAAATGCTTGTGGTAATGGATATCCCATTTCCCCTGATGCGATTATTAGGCATTGCACGGCTGTATCAAAATATCTCATGTACCTCATGAATATATACACCTACTATGTACCCACAAAAATTAACAATTTTAAAAAAGAATCCATTTGGAGCCTATGGAAGATTGATTGCATCTAGTGACCCCATTTTCCATGCTACCTTCTACCCACACTGACTCTATATACAGTGACCCCATTTTCCATGCTACCTTCTACCCATGCTGACTCTATATATAGTGACCCCATTTTCCGTGCTACCTTCTACCCATGCTGACTCTATATAGTGACCCCATTTTCCGTGCTACCTTCTACCCATGCTGACTCTATATAGTGACCCCATTTTCCGTGCTACCTTCTACCCATGCTGACTCTATATAGTGACCCCATTTTCCGTGCTACCTTCTACCCATGCTGACTCTATATAGTGACCCCATTTCCGTGCTACCTTCTACCCATGCTGACTCTATAGTGACCCCATTTTCCGTGCTACCTTCTACCCATGCTGACTCTATATAGTGACCCCATTTTCCGTGCTACCTTCTACCTATGCTGACTCTATATAGTGACCCCATTTTCCGTGCTACCTTCTACCCATGCTGACTCTATATAGTGACCCCATTTTCCGTGCTACCTTCTACCCATGCTGACTCTATATAGTGACCCCATTTTCCGTGCTACCTTCTACCCATGCTGACTCTATATAGTGACCCCATTTTCCGTGCTACCTTCTACCCATGCTGACTCTATATAGTGACCCCATTTTCCGTGCTACCTTCTACCCATGCTGACTCTATATAGTGACCCCATTTTCCGTGCTACCTTCTACCCATGCTGACTCTATATAGTGACCCCATTTTCCGTGCTACCTTCTACCCATGCTGACTCTATATAGTGACCCCATTTTCCGTGCTACCTTCTACCCATGCTGACTCTATATAGTGACCCCATTTTCCGTGCTACCTTCTACCCATGCTGACTCTATATAGTGACCCCATTTTCCGTGCTACCTTCTACCTGCTGACTCTATATATAGTGACCCCATTTTCCGTGCTACCTTCTACCCATGCTGACTCTATATAGTGACCCCATTTTCCTGCTACCTTCTACCCATGCTGACTCTATATAGTGACCCCATTTTCCATGCTACCTTCTACCCATGCTGACTCTATATAGTGACCCCATTTTCCGTGCTACCTTCTACCCATGCTGACTCTATATAGTGACCCCATTTTCCGTGCTACCTTCTACCCATGCTGACTCTATATAGTGACCCCATTTTCCGTGCTACCTTCTACCCACGCTGACTCTATATAGTGACCCCATTTTCCGTGCTACCTTCTACCCACGCTGACTCTATATAGTGACCCCATTTTCCGTGCTACCTTCTACCCATGCTGACTCTATATAGTGACCCCATTTTCCATGCTACCTTCTACCCATGCTGACTCTATATAGTGACCCCATTTTCCGTGCTACCTTCTACCCATGCTGACTCTATATATAGTGACCCCATTTTCCGTGCTACCTTCTACCCATGCTGACTCTATATAGTGACCCCATTTTCCATGCTACCTTCTACCCATGCTGACTCTATATAGTGACCCCATTTTCCATGCTACCTTCTACCCATGCTGACTCTATATAGTGACCCCATTTTCCGTGCTACCTTCTACCCACGCTGACTCTATATAGTGACCCCATTTTCCGTGCTACCTTCTACCCACGCTGACTCTATATAGTGACCCCATTTTCCGTGCTACCTTCTACCCATGCTGACTCTATATAGTGACCCCATTTTCCATGCTACCTTCTACCCACGCTGACTCTATATAGTGACCCCATTTTCCATGCTACCTTCTACCCATGCTGACTCTATATAGTGACCCCATTTTCCGTGCTACCTTCTACCCATGCTGACTCTATATAGTGACCCCATTTTCCGTGCTACCTTCTACCCATGCTGACTCTATATAGTGACCCCATTTTCCGTGCTACCTTCTACCATGCTGACTCTATATAGTGACCCCATTTTCCGTGCTACCTTCTACCCACGCTGACTCTATATAGTGACCCCATTTTCCGTGCTACCTTCTACCCATGCTGACTCTATATAGTGACCCCATTTTCCATGCTACCTTCTACCCATGCTGACTCTATATATAGTGACCCCATTTTCCATGCTACCTTCTACCCATGCTGACTCTATATAGTGACCCCATTTTCCATGCTACCTTCTACCCATGCTGACTCTATATAGTGACCCCATTTTCCATGCTACCTTCTACCCATGCTGACTCTAGACTTGGCCTCCGTGACTCGCTTTAGGCAATGGGATAGTAGCAAACACAACCCCTTGTGTGTTTCTACACTCGCATCTCTCTGATTTCTTTGTGTGAGCAATTCTGGGCTATCCTCCCAGAGGATGAGAACATGGCTGAGTCTGCCCAGTTGTCTCAGCCAAGGCCCTAGATAGGTAAGAAAGTCCAGCTAAGATCAACAAAGACACCTTGTTAACTGCAGCTGACCACAAATACCTAAGTAAACTCCATCTGGCAGACCTGTCCAGCTAACCCATAGATTCATAAGCAAAAATAAATGTTTATTGTTGTCAGCCACTGGTGGTTGTAGTAATTTGTTATGTAGCATTATTGCAGCAATATGGTTAACCAATAGAGCCTTGAGCTATATCTAGCCCTGACTGGCTCCACATATGAGTCTTTGGCAAGGAAAGAAATTTTGAGGTTCCAGTTGCAAACATTCAGCCTTAGTTTAATGTCAAGTGTTGGCTATTTAAAGCATCAGAAATAGAGTGGTGCTTCTGGCTTCAAAATTATGGAAACTGGAGCTGACAAGAATTCCAATAAGGCTAGGTTTACACGGAAGCAATTTCCCGGTTCATCTAAATCACACAGACCTGGGTTTAGTGAGGCCAAGTGAGTGGAAGCCCCTTCTGAAATCTATGGCGGGTTTTTCTGTAGCACAAGTCATGCAATAGTGGACAGCATCCATTTCCTTCTCTGGTGACAGCATCCTGAGTTTCCCTTCCTAGCCCTCATTACCCAGTAGATGGCCAACTAGCATATTCTATCCTCCAGATGCAATGATTGGTTCAACTGTAGGCATGTGTTTAAATTCTATCTAATCAGAGGTTATTGTGGGACATCTGCCAGAAATAGTGGGAAGACAAGGCCTCTCTACTGGCCTTAGAGTGTGAAAGATGGAAAGCTTAGTGATACTGGCCACCATCTTGTTACCAGGAGAGGAGAGCTTGCCCAGACAGGCAAGTGATGTGACATCCCTAAGGTTTAGTATTTTTCATCTGTAAAAAGAGGATAATAACTATGTCCCCTCAGTATTGTTTTGAGGGTTTGAGGAGATAATAAATAAAAAGTACCAGACAAGTAACCCATAAATGTAAGCTATTGTAATTAATTTGGTGCAATTATTGACCTAGATTAGTATCTGATATTTAACTTGTAACTAAAAATGAGCGTGTGTGTGTGTATGTGTGTCTGATGTTTTCCATGTTTACATGGATGTTAATAAATGTATATATAGTATCCATTAATCTGGGCTCAAGTCCCAGCATTGACAATTACATACTGTGTAGTTTTTGTAGGTTAACAAGCTTTCTGAACCTCAGTTTCTCTATGTCTGAAATCAGGAAAATTACAGGACTCACATAATCAGTTAGAAAAGTAGATAAATGATAACAATATATGTCAGGTACTGTGCCTGGCACAGAGTGAGGACTCAATAAATGTTTCTAGTTTTTCCCTCATTTTTTCCCTTGATACTTGTTTAAATCTCAATTTTAAAGAATAGGTAAGTAACATATATACTACAGCGTACAACCTCGGAGCCGAGCACTATTGAGCAAGACAAATCACCCCAAATTTCTGCTGTGGATAACTCAAGTCTCTGGGACATGGTGGGACATGGTTTTTGGAAAGAGGAAGCTATGAGACCTCAGTTCATAGTGCATTCCCAAGGAAGCATCTACAAAGCGTCAGTGAAAGAAGTTGAGATTGTAAAATGTCTTCAGCAGGTCAAATCCCAATAGCAAGGATGTGGGTTTAAACACCTGGAGGTAGCTCAGGCATCGTTTTATGGCAATGCAGCTGTAGGCTGTCCTGGTCCAGTTTTCCCCCAACCCCCAAAGCTCATAAAGTAGCCATGCCTCGATGTACGCGAAGAAACAATGAATGAATGTACTTTGACCCATCTGCTATGAGAGCTCAGAAATGTACCAGAAACAACTTACATTCCAAACAAAGAAGATATTGGTGCAGACCACAGGGATCCTGGGGACAACATCCTCTTCTCCCAGGACTGTCAGTCTCCATTTATTTATGTCAAAGCCTGATTTCCCCTTCCATACCCCTACAAAGGAAATCAAACAGTACAGGGGTACAATATACCAAGAGACCTCCGGAGGGTTATTAAGCAGTAATGAAAGACAGTCTTGCTCAGAGCTGACCTATAGTTTCTCTTCTGCTGGATTATGAAGGGAGTTCAAAGGATGGCCCTAAAGTCAAGGTGACTGGCTAAAGCGTTGACATTGAAAAAGGGCCTTTCATCTTTGTGTCTACATTCTGGTTGAAAGTCATTATTATCTCTGGAGCTGAGTGGTTGCAGGGTGGAGCTGGTGGTCACTCATCCCAGCTGCAGCTCAGTTTCCACATCTCAGTAGCCCTGCGCAAAGCTGCCTGGAAGGATTCGTTCACATGACTGCTCAAGCATTCAGTGAATATTTGTTTAGAATCCAGTATTGCAACACTTCCTGGCCCATCCACTGTCTAATGTCTCATTTCATCAACACGGAGAAAAAGGAATGGTGAAGATTTCAGCGAGCTCTGGTATGATGTAAAAACAACCTAATTCCTCTTGGTCTTTTGGGACTTTGGGGGAGTGTAGGCGGTAGGGAAGGGATCCCCAGTCCAAAAGCACACATTGAATCAAGTTTGATCCCCCTGTGCAGGGTATTTTTTGTCATGGTTTCAAGCATAGACAGGCAGATATGGGTGACCACAGGTAAGTTATTAAAACTGTCTGACCCTCAGTTTCCTCTTCTGTAAAATGGCCACAATACTACCTACCTTTTAGAATTGTTGAGAGGATTAAATAGATTCTTGTGTAAAACATGTAATGTATCCCAAACAGAAGGTTACCAAATCTAGTAGAATTGCTATTCTCTTTCCATATGCCCAGTGTGTAGAACCAAGAAAATTTAACCCCCCCAAAAAGTCTTTCAGCCTTTTAAGAGGGAAAAAGCCAACTCCAATTAGGTTGTTTCTCAGCCTTCCTGACTGTATCTGAAAAAGTGAAGCTGTGAACACCCACCACGTAAGGATATTACGAAGATTGGGGGTTACATTTGCAAAAAGTCTGCCACACCGGAGAAACACAATAACCTGATGTCACGTAACCTGCCATCATAAGTGACAAGTCAGATCAAGGGGCCCATGGGACAGAATTTGCCAAGGTTTATTTCGCTGCTATTCTCTTAACACTCACTTTTCAGCTCAAATATGAGAACTTAGTTAATGTGCCACTGGTCTACCGCTGAGAGCATCTTTTCCACCCTGTTTCTCTGGACCAGCTGAAAGAAATTGATCAGAAGTAGATTTGAGCTATACTTGGAATTAACTGAATGCTCCAACCTTATCTAATTCTAAAATCAACCTCCAGGGTTACCAAGTAGGGGCTTGTAATTTAAATAAACATTGACTGTCTACTACCTGCTCAAAAACCATTCCTGGTGTTGAAGTTAAAACAGTCACCAAAACAGACAAATATTTCTCCCCTCAAGAAGCTGGTATTCTAGTACCATACCAATCACCAATGCATAAGAGGCCTACACAACTGGATATCAACTGCATCACGCTTTCTCTCAAGTGTCATTCTGGAAAGAACTATACATAAAGATCTTTGCAATGGAAAGAGTAGAATTTACTCATATTGAGAAACAGATAGAGATACAGATAGGTCTATATAAATACATAGCTCGAGATACAGAAAATGATTTGAGTACTGGTCCTGTATCAGGGATTGTACTAAATGCTCAACTTAATTGTAATTCAAATTTAGTCCTCACAACAAGCTTCAAAATAGGAACTCTTCTTTATCCTGTTTACAGATGAGAATATTTGAGGCTCATAATAAAAGGAATTTGATTTAATAAAGAATTGCTCCAGAACTCCAACCACAATTAGTGTAAATAAGTGCAGCTTGTGAGTAAAAGCTGGGTCACTGGAACAAATTAGAGCGCATGAAATAAATTCAGACCAGTTAGAATATGGGGCAGTGGAAATGGTTTGCATGTGCATGTTGAGACGAAGGAAACCAGGGGCCTTTATGTGTTTGCAGGAAGGCTACCTTCCTGAACAAATCTTGAAAAAGTGACCCCAAGAAAGAAGACTTATGGAGACACACCTTGCTGAAGATGACTTAAAATAAATTGTGGTTTGAAGGTAGGTCTGAAGAGTCACATGGCCTTGAAAACCCAGCACCCATAAAGTCGTGGCCAATAAACCTCACAAAACTATGAGCTAGTAGACACAGGAAGCTAAATAGACTTTTTCCAAAGACCACTTCAGTGGAGTTCATGGAAGGCAAAGGCTTAGAGCAATCTCATATTAAGTGTCTAGTGAAAAAGCTGTCACCTTCCAAAGGATTAAATGTTATACCTGCAAAAATGCATGCAGAAACATTAGACGAACTCAAATAGAGGGATGTTTTCCAAGACAACTGGTTTGTACTCTTCAAACATGTCAAGATCAAGAAAGACAAAGAAAAACAGAGAAACACTTCCAAATTATAGAACAACATATCAAGTAAATATAATGCATGATTCTGGATTGGTGGGAGTGGCATAGCCACAAAAGTCATTATTGGGACAATTGATGGAAATGAAACGTAAACTGTGGATTTGATAATAGCATTGAATTTTCTGATTTTGGTTATTGTGCTGTGATTATGTAAGATAACGTCCTTGTTTTTAGCAAATGCTCTCTGTTGTATTTAAAGAGGCACAATGTCTCTAACTTGCTCAGATGGTTAATTAATAATTATTTATATAGGGAGAGAGAAAAAGAGAGACTACTATCTGGAATGATTCTGTCTGGTGAGGAATTAAATGGAGAAAAAAGCAGAACCAAAAGATGAAGAGACATTGTTGGGGTCCTTTGATCTAAATATACCTGAAGCTGACATGTCCATAAGCTTCCACATTTCATAAGCCAATAATTTCTCCCCTTTAAAATTTTATTTTTGCATAAGCCAGTGTGAGTTGTGTTTCTATGAGTAGAGTGAAGTCAGCTGAGAATCCATGAGTCCTGCCAATTATTGTGATGTAGTATATGAGCACCACATTGCAGGCACTATGCTAGGCAACAGGTGTAAAAAGACGAATAAGACCCACTCGTCTTAAAGGTCTCACAATGCTCCAATAGGGAGATGAATGCACAAGCAAATCATTGTAATACAGGTAATGGCTCTAACTGGAAAATCTAAATTCCAAAGTGCTCCAAAATCCAGAACTTTTTGAGTGCCAACATGATGCCACAAATGGAAAATTCCATGCCTGACCTCATGTGATGGGTCACAGTCAACACAGTCAAAACTTTGTTTCATGCACAAAATTATTTTAAAATATTGTATAAAATTACCTTCAGGCCATGTGTACAAGGTGTATATGAAACAAATGAATTTCATGTTCAGACTTGGGTCCCTTTCCTAAGATATCTCATTAGGTATTTGCATATATTCCAAAATTTGAAAAAATCTGACATCCAAAACACTGCTGGCCCCACGTATTTATGATAAGGGATACTCAACCAACACAATACCATCTGATTTTGCTCAATGTCTCCTCATTGCTTCAAATAGTCTCTCCTCTTTTTTTCTTTCTTTCTTTTTTTTCTTCAGACAGAATCTCACTATGTTGCCCATGCTGGAGTGCAGTGGTGCAATCTCAGCTCACTGCAAACTTTGCCTCCCAGGTTCAAGTGATTCTTCTATTTCAGTCTCCCAAATAGCTGGGATTACAGGCATGTACCACCATGCTTGGCTAATTTTTGTATTTTTAGTAGGGAGGGGTTTTCACCATGTTGGCCAGGCTAGTCTTAGACTACTGACCTCAAGTGATTCGCCTGCCTCACTCTCCCAAAGTGTTTGAATTATAAGTGTGAGCCACCACACCCGGTCCTCTTTTTTCTATCTATCCAAATTATCATCCTTTAGGAGGCAGCCCATGTTATCCCTCCTTCATGAGCCTATGAACCACTGTTTTCATAGTGATTAAACTATCAAGCATCACTTTATGTGAAAAATGGTGACACCACATGCCCTACCACGCCAACTGCATGCATAGCTCATTGGGAATAAAGTATATAGAGATGGGTATATAACAATAACTACAAAATGTTTTTGAAATTCACAAAACCTTATAAATGATCTAATTGGTAGTTGGATGAAAGGTGTGAAGGGGTATGAGGTAGTGAGGTGGGAAGGTTAATGACGATTTCCAAGAGAGAGAAACTGAGAGAAATTCTGAGGTGAACGTTTTCTCAAGCCTGATAAGCCATTTGAAACATTGGACAACATTAACTGCATTTTTTTTTTTTTTTTTTGAGACGGAGTCTCGCTCTGTCTCCCAGGCTGGAGTGCAGTGGCACAATCTCGGCTCACTGCAACCTCTGCCTCCCGGGTTCACGCCATTCTCCTGCCTCAGCCTCCTGAGTAGCTGGGACTACAGGTGCCCGCCACCATGCCCGGCTAATTTTTTGTATTTTTTTTTTTTTTTTTTTTTGAGACGGAGTCTCGCTCTGTCGCCCAGGCTGGAGTGCAGTGACCGGATCCCACCTCACTGCAAGCTCCGCCTCCCGGGTTTACGCCATTCTCCTGCCTCAGCCTCCCGAGTAGCTGGGACTACAGGCGCCCGCCACCTCGCCCGGCTAATTTTTTGTATGTTTTTTAGTAGAGACGGGGTTTCACCGTGTTAGCCAGGATGGTCTCGATCTCCTGACCTTGTGATCCGCCCGTCTCGGCTTCCCAAAGTGCTGGGATTACAGACTTAAGCCACCGCGCCCGGCCATTTTTTTGTATTTTTATAGAGACGGGGTTTCACCGTGTGAGCCAGGATGGTCTCGATTTCCTGACCTCGTCATCTGCCTGCCTCAGCCTCCCAAAGTGCTAGCATTACAGGCGTGAGCCTCCGCGCCCGGTCCATGAACTGCATGTTGAAGCATGAATCTGGGTCAGAAGCTCTGCAGAATTCATTGCTCAGTACAAAAGTGACAGAACCACTGGTACCCCAAACCTTAGCCTCGGGCAATATACCAGGGTAACAAGCTTACATATGTACTCCCTAAATCTAAAATAAAAGCTGAATTGAGTACATGTGGACGCAAAAAGGGGAACGATAGACACCAGGGTTTACTTGAGGGTGGAGGGCCAGAGGAAAGTGAGAATTGAAAAACTGCCTGGTGGGGACAATACTACTACCTGGCTGAGGAAATTATTTGTACCCCAAACCCCAGCAGCATGTAATTTACCCGTATTGCAAACCTGCACAAGTACCTCCTGAATCTAAAATAAAAACTTGGGGAAAAAATTTAAAAAATAAAAAAGTTTAAAAATAAAATAAGGCCAGGCATGGTGGCTCGTGCCTGTAATCCCACAGCACTTTGGGAGGTCGAGGCAGGTGGATCTCCTGAGGTCAGGAGTTTGAGACCGCCCTGGCCAACATGGTGAAACCCCGTCTCTACTAAAAATACAAAAATTAGCTGGACATGGTAGCAGGCACCTGTAATCCTAGCTACTCAGGAGGCAGAGGCAGGAGAATCGTTTGAACTTGGGAGATGGAAGTTGCAGTGAGCCAGAATCGTGCCACTGCACTCCAACCTGGGTGACACAGCGTGACTGTGTCTCAAAAACAAAACAAAAAATAAATAAATAAATTTGAAAAAGAATAAAGAGAATAAAACAAATGTCCTGAAGCATTTGTTCTTATGATGTGCCAAAATCTGAAAGAGTTCCATATTAAAATCAAAATTGCCTTTGAGTTGTAAAAGCATGTAAACATACAACCTTATTTCAAAAACTTATATTTCCTTTCCATCTAAATGAAATTGCAGGCTTAAATTTCATTTGGTAAAATATAAAGCTTCTAGATCAGAAGTTTTTTTAACATAAAAAGATGACTGAGTTTCACAGAATCCTAGAATTCTTACCTAAAAATTAAACTGGGTCAGAATCATTGGGGATTAGTCACTCTTCCCACATAATAACCACATTTCTTACATGACAACATTGCTGTGAATTTGCCAAGAAGGCAATAAGGAGGCCCTGCTTCAATGCAGGATTCACTATTAATTTTTGTGGTCTGTGCCATCGTCTGAAACTTGGCTCTAAGTAGAGTCTGAGCCCATGTCTGCATATGGCTAACCACCAAGGGTGTAAACAAGAGTCTCTCTGGATATACACTCTATATGCATGGTATTAGTTTGCTAGGACTGCCATACTAAATAACACAGACTGGGTGGATTAAACAATAGAAATGTATTTTCTCATGATTCTGGAGGCTGGAAGTCTCCAGAGCAAGGTGTTGGTGGGGTCGATTAAGTACTGAGGTCTCCTTTCCTTGGTGTGCAGATGGCTGCCTTTCCCCTATCTTTACATTGTCTTGCCTCTGTCTGCATTTTTGTGTGCTGATCTCCTCTTCTTAAAAGGACACCAGTCATATGGATGAGGACTCACCCGAATGACCTCATTTTATTTTCATTATCTCTTTAAAGGCATTGCCTCTAATTACAGCCACATTCTGAGGTACTAGGGATCAGAACTTGAGAACATGAATTTTGGTGGGACACAATGCATCCAATATCTTAGGTGCCAGGCACAAACACTTTACATACCTGATCTTATTTAATGCTCACAACAACTCCATGAAGATGGCAGTATCATCTCCATTTTACTGGTGGGTAAGCTGAGGCTCAAAAGGGTTAAGTAACTTGAATGTAGTTATACAGCTGCTAAATATTAGTGCTGAAACTTAAGTCTGACTGACACCAAACCCTACACTCTTAACCATCACCCTAAAGTGTCCCACACCCTTGGCCATCCACAAGATGATTTTAAGTTTGTGACCAGATGAACTTTAGAAGAAATGTTAATATGTATCTCTTTATTGTAATGTATGCTATTTAAAAAGACGAACCCAACAAACCCATAATGGCTTCAGATAAAGCCGAAGTAGACATTTAGCTTTAGAGAAGTAAATAAAAGAGAAAATAGAATACACAGTGCTTGAATATGGCAAAAGTCATTAAGTGAATTTAACAGTAACTAAATTCAAAAAACAGTGATTTCTGTAATATACAAATTCATACAACCACATTACAAAGTCATCAGTTTGCCTTTTGTTAGCTTAACACCCAGACTCATCTCTTTCAACAGTATTTAACCTCTAACTGAAGACGATCATGAAGTCGTACTTCTGCCTAGCATGACACAACTACTCCACATGCAACTGAAACTGTGCTGATGCTTTCCCACAAGAGAAAATAAACTGTCTTTGTCTTTGCGTAGTGCCTATTCTTCTCTTAGCTGAATTAAACAATTATAAAACATCTATTTCATCATGCACCTTGCCTTCTCTGTGTTTGTGTGTGTGTGTATGTGTGTGTATACGTGTGTGTGTGTGTTTGTGTTTCTGTCTTTCTCTGTCTCCAGCCCTTTTATTCCCATACCCCTAGCCTTCGGAAAAATAAGCCAGCCATTACACCATTAAGACTTGGCTGGAAGAACAGGTTTCAACCACTGGTTAAGTTTTCCTTCTAATTTCTTCCCTTCTCCCTGGTGCTGCATTCTTTCCCTGCCACGAACAGCAGCCAGCATCTTTCATCAGTTATTCACCATGGATGCTGGGGCTTTATTAGCAAATGAAAATGGCCCAACTCCAGCTGACATCAATGGGGTCTCAGCTAGGAACAGGACCAGAGCATTTCCTGTGGCCCCAGCCTCAGACAAGCCAGTTTGAAGAGGAGCCAGTTGGCTTCATCCAAGCTACCAGTGAGCTATTTTTGACATAAAAGATGCTGAATTTAGCTGATAACTGATTAAAGAAATTTTAAACACAGCTAGTATGGGTTTTAATATCTTGGCAGTGGTGGCAGACAGACAAAGGAAAGATACCAAATTTGTTCAGGCAAGTTATTTTTGAAAACAATTAATCAAATCCCATCAAGTAACCAATTGCTTGCAAAACAACTGTTTGATTGAGTTGCATCTGTGTATTTTCCTCTCTCTCCCATCTTTCTACTAGCTAAATCAGTTTATATAGGAAAACAAAGCCTTAATATTTTCATGAACCTGAAGTTGGCACAGCAATGAGAAAAATTCCATGAACACAGCAATATGGTATGTTCCTTTCCTCTTCTAAGACAAACTAATTTCAAAAGTTAAGATAAAATTTTCTGAAATGTTTTGAGTATGTATGCAATAGTAAAATACTTTCTGGTATCCAGCCAGAAAATAATATCTTTAAATCTACTTCAGATCTTTTATTTTCCATAATTCAAAAAAAAAAAAAAAAGGATTCATCCAGTTCTTTCATCTGCTTCTTTATAACAACTTTACCTTGCAAGGCAAGAAAGTATCATTGTTTTTCCTTAAGACCTGGAGAACAAGACACCCAGAAAGTCCAAGGGACCTACCCAAGCTCCACAGTCATCAATTAGTCCAGAATGGTTCAGTTGTGTAGTTTAACTCTTGGCTTCATTTTCCCTCCTCTGGGTTGTTTGGTATGGTTTGACATAAAATTTTATCAGAAATTCCTTTTGCTTATTTTCAAGCCTATAAAAATGAGACAACAACTAAGAAGAACTGTCCAATTCAGTCCTAACAATCATTTTTGAACTTTGAAATACTTATCCTTAATTAGAGTCTGGTCAACACTATCACAGTGTAATGCAACAGTAATATTCTTATGAGGATGTATAATAGCTACTCATTATTGCTGGTTTACCACATACAGCTTTTTAAATCTCTACCTCAACCTTTATGAGCCAGCCCTCATGTTCCCATTTTACGAAGAAAGAAACTGAGGCTCAGTAAAGTGAAGGCTGCCCCAAACCACACATGCAGATGTTGACATTGAAAATATTTAGCAAAGTTAGCAGGGTGCATACTCAAAGTCCCAGCAATTGTACTCAAAAGAAACTCTTTCACATATAAAAATAAATGGCATATATGAAGAAGCGGATAAAAAGATGTTCGCTGTATCGTCTGTAATGGTTATAAAAAACTCTAAAAATCCACCAGCTGAGAAAGTGACCTTGGGCTACTTACTTAACAGTATGTTTCTTATCTGGAAAATGAGGATAGCAATAGGAAATATTTCATAGGGGTGAGGATTAGGTGAGTTCAATACATAAAATGGTTAGAACAGTGCTTGGCACATAGGAAGTATTATGCAAGTATTAGCTACAATTATTATTCAATCATAGGTTACTATGTTGCAATTAAAATGAATGAAATATATTTATATAATATAATATTATATTTACAACTATATATTATCTAAAAATATGTATCAAACTCAGAAATATAATATTAATAAAAAAGCAAATTATAGACCTGTATATATAAGATTTATGCAAATTAAAAAACACAAACCAAAATTTTTAATTGCTCAAGTACAAGTGTATATTTTATGAAAGTGTAAGAAATTAGACTGCAAATAATTTGCCAAAATTAAGACAGTGGTTTCTCTAAGAAGAGGAAGAGAAAGGAGGACAAGGTTATAAAAGGAAAAAGCGCTTGAACTTTATAGTATTTTGCTTCTGTTATTTAAAAAAAAAAGATTTGAAGTGAATATGACCACTTGTCAATAGGTGTTTTTTCTAGGTGTGAGTACATAGGTATTTGACATATTAATCTATGTACTTTTCTGTATTTAAACAGCTTTTTAAGTATAAAGAAAAAAACCCACAAAGTTTATGTTTATGTTGCTATGAGAAGCTCGCACTCAACAGATTTGAGATCTTGCTATCCTTCTGTTTTTTTGGCTTCATTCCTGGCAGGGAGAAGGGGTAGATTGTACTTGCGAATGACAACCCTCCCACGCCAAAAAAAACGCATCATTTAGTATCCAACTGTGCAATGATCTTTGCAAAGAACTGTGAAGTCATTTTCAAAATCCATCTACAGGGAAAAGCCCAGCATTTGTCATTGTACCATAAAGCACAGAAACCTGCACCCGCACCCTGAGCATCAGAGACCACTCTATCACCAAGGGGACCAGAAAAAAATGCAGGGGAAATATCATCTTCTAGGGCCCCCCCAAAATTTTACACAAAGTGAGGATTCAACTTAAGAAAATAAGTGAACACACTTCCAAAAGGGAATAAAGTTTTATCCAAATTCATTTTAAAAGTTGATATAGTTTGTGCATAACCTTCAATTTGTAAATGCTACCCTACTTTTAAATACGACCACAAACATTTTCAAGTTTATTGCAAATTCCCTTTCTTATTGAGGTCTATTCACATACAATGTGGCCAGGTTCTGGGTTCAGGCACTTGCCTCAACTGCCTATGTAACACACATATACAGGTGTATGCATACACACACACACACACACCCCCCAGAGTAGTAACATAGTAACAGTAATGCTAGTTCTATTTTGTACAGAACCACTGAATACAACATCATTCTATTTGGAAGAAACTAGTATTGGAAAATTTTAATACCCTTCCCCTTTTTAGACATTGGAAGTTATAAGATACTTTCACTGAAGGTAGAATCTTAATTCCTCACTTATTTTTCTAGTTTTGGTCTAGGATACTGTCACCTACGCTGCATCAGGAAGAAATTTGGTGGGGCAGAATGCAGAGTGACAAACAGAGAATAGAACACAACTGTGTATTAAGACAATAAAGTACTAATTATCTTAGCTCCTCTCATAAATAAAGAAGTGTTTGTGCCAGGCACAACTCTAGATGCTTTACATTGCTTTGTCACATTTAATCCGCAGAGGAAACCTTTCATGCGGGTGTTGGTATCATCCCTTTTTCAGATGAGAAAACCAAAGCACAGCACTTTAGGAACCAGGCCAAGAACATAGACCTAAAAAGTCATGGACCAGCATGTGGATCCAGGCATCTGGGCTCTTACACACTAGGCCATGGCTATATGTTGGGTCTAAAAGGTAATGATTCAAATAAGAAAAAAATCAATCATGCTTAGATTATATCCAGAAAATATACAAGGAAGAGGTCACAGTTGGAATGGCCTCAGAAAAGCAAACTAGAGAACTGGAGAAAGGAACTGAGATAGAAATGTATTTTCACTGTATAACTTCTAAAAAATAAAATTCAAATTTGATTTTTGTAATAATTTGAATTTAATTTTTATAATATGCAAGTATATATGAAACTGACATACATTTTGATACCTTGACTGTACAGTGCCTTGGACATCCTAAGTGTTCCAGAGCTATATGCTGACTTGGCCACGAGTTAGTTCCATGTGCCAAAACATATGATTCCTGGTATCTTTCTGGGGCCTCGCTGTGGTAGCAGAGGAATGCATTTGAAGTTTGGAGGCCTCACCTGCAGAAGCCCAATTCTCAGATAAGAGGAAACTTGGTTAACAGCCCCAGCTCCTATGTTTAAGGGCTCCCCGCAGGAATCTTGGCCCCACATCCGGATCTTAACCGAGAATTTTTCCAAAGCCAAATTCTCACACCCCATTACCTTTCAGGGCTTAGTGCTGGCTCCAAGAATGAAGACCTGCTAGGATTTATGGGAACTGCTGGAGAAAGAAACAGGACTTGTGAGTCCATGGGTGGGTTTCCTATGAACAGCCGAGGGACTGACTGATTTCTGTCTCCATCAAGTCTACCTTTCCATGCCGTCTGCCACCATGTAGTTCAGCAAATTGTCTTTGAATCTGCCTTAGAACCAGTTGGCCTGCTTTGGTGTGGACTTAGCTGTTCTCCTTCCAGCATTTTATTTTCATTTATTCAATTGTGAGTGGTGGGAGATGGCATGGAAATTAAAGGATGGGGAAGTGGCTAGAAGACTTGGGAGAATAAATGGAGAAAAGAAAGAGGATATGGAAGTAGGGGTCAGTTAGATTGTAATCATTTGCTTTCAGAAACAGATTATCTGGGTCGGAAAGCATCTTATCAGGTATGTGAGTTTGGGCAGGAGATTTGTCACTAAGAGCCTCAGTTTATACACCTGTAAAATAGGACTAAGAATGCCTCTCTTGCAGAGCTGATGTGAGAATGAAGTGAGGTATTTTAAAGCAATTGCCACAACTTCTGCATGGGGTGAGTGTTCATCAGGTGGTGAATATTATTCTGAAAGGGAGAGGAGAATGAGAGAAAGCAATAAGAAAGCTACAGAGAAAAAGAAAAGACCATGAGGACAGCAACCATTTTTCTATTATTTTTTCAATTCCTTTAAAAATTACATATAGCATAAGTAGGACATGTGAAATGCAAAAATAAAAAAAAAACTGAAAAAGTATAAAACAAACAGTGAAAAGCAGATTTTCCTTCTTCTTCTTCTTCTATCATAATTTAGTTGGCTCTGCCTGGAGGTAACCATGGTGACAGGATGGCAGTGTCTTTTATGCCCCTCTGAGGAGTCACTACACACACACACACACACACACACACACGGTTGCATGCTATACAAACCATTCTGCCTGTTGCTTTTAGTTTCATTGTCCTTTGCTTATATCCTAGAGATGCTTTCATATTTGTACATACAGAAAGCCCTCGATCTGTTCTATAGCTGCATAATATGTCACTGCTCCTTTTATTGTAATCAGTTTAACCAGTTCCCCATTCATGCCCACCAAGTCATTTTCAAACTTTGGCTATTACAGCAGTGCTGCATTGAACATCCTCATACATATGCCATTTTGCAAATGCATGACTACATCTGTAGGACAAACACCTAGGGAAAAAATTGCCATGTCAAAAGTTTGTGCTGTTATCATTTTGATGGCACACCAAACTGCCACCCCCCATAGGAGTTGTAAGTGCCCATGTTTGAGTGCTTACTACCCACATCCTCAACAACACGATATGCTAATTTAACATTTTTCGTCTACACCAACCTTACTAAGCTTTAAAAGAGCCGGGCAATCAATGTCTAGGAGAAGGGCTCAGCAGCTTGCTGCTTGGGTCATTCCAGAAAGCCAAACTTAAAGGGCATGCGCTTGTGAAAATGAACTGTGATGGAGCCAGGATTTCTTTCCTGAAGGCACTCCCTTGATCTTCACACAGGAGCGCCTGTTTCTCCAGTCTCTAGAAGCACAGGTCCCCAGCCTGGTTCCCTAGGAAGCCTCTTCCCTTCCCTTGGTGAGGATAGGATCACCCTGGTATTGCCTCTGGCTCAGGTATGTCAACATTTTCTCGCTGTCTGGTCTGAATTGCAGGCTGAGCTTAAGGCCTGGAAGGAAGTGACCTCTTATTAATAAGGTAGCTTTGGAAAGGTGGATGGGGTGGAGGCTACTCCTGGGGGCAGAGTGGTCAGATGTTAATGTTCTCATCACTTGGGAAAAGGAGCAGAAGTATAGAATTCCTACACTCTTAGTCAAACCAAAGAAGTGAAATGGTTGGAAGATGAATGTTGTTGGCTCTGAACAGCATATTATGGAACACGAAGCTTTTCATTCAGGTGTATTTATGGGTTTATATTTACCCAATAAATATAACAATGGATGAACAGCTGTTGAGAAGGGGAGACCTGGGCTCTCAGGGAGGAAAAGTAGAAATCTGTCATCCAGGAAAGGAGCTGGTGGTCTCAAAAGGATTTTTATCTTGGGTGGTTTATTTGTCTTCTTGAAATTCATGCTAACTTTTAGCAAGATTTTCTCCGGCGCTCCCAGAACAAAGATGGAAATCAAATGGGCAGCTGATATGCACAGACCCTGGTATGCTCACATGCATGATAACGCACGGGTGTCCTGCTGATAACTGGATAGTTCACCCCTTCTAAATGGACAATCTCGTTGGCCATGGAAAGTTTGAGTTCTTACTAATCTTTCAGCCCCCTCAGCTCTCCAATGTACCCAGCCCTGGAGAGGCTAGTGCTAACTGAATGCAGGACTTCTTGATGCTGCTATCAAAGTGTTCTCCTCCACTTTCTAATTTTCTCCAGGCCAGTGTAACCTGTTTTTAGTTAAATTTGCCATAATCAAGGAAGTTTAAGTTCAAATGCACCATTCTGGGCCAAGACATGAAGAATTAATCATAGAATAAGAAAAGAAAGAGAAAAAAAGAAAAGAAAAGAGAGAAAAGGAGAAAATAGATGGGGGATTGCAAAATAGAGTGAACAAAGGGGGGGGGGGGAAGACACCAGAAACGAGGGACTTTGAAATATTGCAAATGTGGGGAGAACAACCAGAAACTTGGGCATGAAATGAGAAAGGATGAAGCAAGGAGAAAAGGGGGAAGAAGACAAGAAAAAAGAAAGGAAATTAGGAAGAAGTTTGTGAGGGAGGGATGGCAGGAGAGAGAAAAGGCGGAGGAGGGAAGAAGGAAAAGGAAACCGAAGAAAGAAAAAAAGGAAAAAGGGGAAAAGAGAACATAACAAGAAAGACTATGGAGGGAAAAGAAAAAAACAAACGGGACCCAGAAAACGCTAAATAATGAAAAATGAAATCAAGAGAGCTTTCTGGACTGTAAGGCTTCTGAAATTCTTTCCACGGAACCTCTGCGACGCACTTCTGTGGCAGCACATGCATCCTAACCTCTTAAACTAGCTTTAGCTCTTGGCTAGGCGTATAAAGGCATTTTCGATTAGCAAGCCCAAGCTAAAAGACCGCCACAGCGGCGGGGCCAGGGGAGAAAAAGCAGCGTTCCCGATTCCCATGCTCCCAGCTCCAGGTTGTCGGTCTTTTGGCATCCCCCAAGCCAGGGTGCTCAACCTGGCCCCCTTTCTTTCCTGCTGGTGAGGCCACCCGCTCTGGGACAGAACTCTGGGCCTGCGTCTCAGCTCTCCCTCTTAGCGCCCGGCTGCCCAAGCCTGGGGACGGAGCCCGCAGACGCCCATGGCGCATTGGCGCGCGCCCGGCTGGGAGTCAGGTTGGAAACCCACAACTCGCCTTTTTTGAGCGGCCAGACTTAGGATTCTTTACGATACTAACCTATAATTTACACATTAAATTATATCATATATTTTATATGTAATTATATTATTATATATTATACTGGAATTTACACATTTTGATTCCGCCTGTAAGTTGCCCTTGGAGCTCCGATGCCATAAAATCCATGGGGTCTGGCAGAGGAACCCCCCACCCCACCCCCTAAGGCCCCAGCTCTCCCTGAACTTCCCTAAGCTACTACAAATAATCGCGTGGAAGGCGGCCAAGAATAACTAGAAAATAAACACAGCTCTCCCGGTCCTCTGAGCGCGGGCCGCGGGTCCCTCCAGGCCCCACCTGGCTCTTCTCCGGCCTTGGGGAGGCGAGGAGGCTGCGCCACAATCTCTGTACTCATTGTTCCCACGGCGCTGCCCTTAACCCTAGAAGGACTGCCCCCCGACCTCGATTCCTAGCAGGGTGACCCTCTGGCCTTTGTCCCCGCTGTCTTTCCTAGCAGGAAAACTGTTGGGCATTCAACCTCTGTCAAAAAATAAAAACAAAAAACAAGAACATACATCCCAAACCCCAACAACAAAGAGAGAACGCGGACCCCAGAGAGTTTTCTCCTTTCAACTCCAGAACTTTCCCCGAAACATAAGACGCCCAGTGCTCATCTTTACACCCTTAGGTCTGCGCCTGCGGATGGGGGCCACGGGCTGTGCAGGAGCGCATAGCCGCGGGTATGCCCTTAATTTTCGTGTGTATAATGAAGTGTGTGCGCGCTAACGCGCCTGCAAATAATGTGTGTGCACAAAGTCGTTTCTGTCTACAGATAATTACGCCTAAATTATCCGTGGCAAACAACATATGCAAACGACATATGCAAACGACATATGCAAACGATTATCTATGTGCAGATAATTCCATGCCCACGAGCCGACGATTTACAATTCTCAAGTACTTCTATGTGCGTATAATTCTGCGGGCAAATTGTTCCGGGTACAGGTGATTTGGTGTGTGTGTCAGTGATGGCACCGCTGAAAACAATTCTGTAGATGTGTTGATGCCTTTAGAAGAAAGGGCTCCAAAGAATCGTGGGTCAGCGCGCGCAACTGCGGCATTGGCTAAATCCCGGGAGGCAGCTCGGAAAAGCAAAATGTGCTTTGCTTCCAACCGTGCCTTCTCTCTGCGGAAACCGCCTGCTCCCTGCACCTCACGGAAAGCAGAGGGCAGAAGGGTGAGTAGGTGTTCTGGATTCTCTGTTTTGCCTCCTCCAAGCTTTGGAGGCTCTGTTTTGCCTCCTCCAAGCTTCATGCGCGTTCAGGTTGCTGTATCAGTTTGCACAGCGCTGTGCCGCGCTCAGTCGGGAATTGCCCCAGACGCCCGATTTCCTCGGTGCCATGTGGGCTCCTAGCTGCCGCCACAGAGCGCCCGGACCCTATTATCAGGGTTTCCCAGTGCCTGGGTACCTGCAAGAATCTTCCCAGGACTGGAGCAGTGGGCCCTGAGCAGCACTGCCGGTAGCAAGATGTTGCGTTTTGCCAAGCTCTCACTCGCTCTTCGAAACCCCGGTCGGTAAGACCTTGCGTCCCCCACGGGCACTAAAATGGAGAAGCACGTCCTGGCTAACGCAATCTGTCTCTCCCAGCACGCGCACGTGTGCCCAGAATTATAATACAATATAACACATCGTAATATCGGATATTATACCACGTTTACCTTCCATTAGGATGTGTATATTGTGTTAGGCTGTGCTTATGTGTTTGTTACCACGTGCTGTGATACTGTATCTCTCAATCCCACTACCACGTGCCACGCACCTACTCGTTTACTTCATTCGCACAATTACCCTGCAGGTAGGAGTCATTTCCAGCACTGCCTACTCCAGGCGCAGAGAGGGGAAGACACTTACACAGAGTCACCCAGCAAGAAAGGGGCAGGGCTCGGACTGGAACCCACAGCCTGAGGACTGGCCTAGGAGTGAAAAGCAGACATTCACCCACAGGAAGCTTTCCTACACCACACATTGCTGTTTATGGAATAGCCCAACAATATATATTTATTTTATTACATTCTCACCATCTGGCTGAGAGAGGCTGCTGCCAGCCTGCACGCTGCAACCTGCTGGCTGAGGACCCAGTATGGACAGGCCTCCAGTTCTACTACAGACCAGATAAATCTTGATCTAGCCATTCCCTCCTCCTGCCTCCTTCACTGGCTCCTCCTAACAACCCTAAGAGTGGAGTACTGTTATCATGGTTCACAAATGAGAGCCAGGTTCAGAGAGGTTAAATTGCTTTCCCAACATCACTTAGCAAGTGAGGGAAGAGGTTCAGCTTCGGCATTCGGATTCCAGAGCCTTTGATTCTGAAAGCTACATTTACTGACCCAGACCCGCTCCGAAGTGTCCCCAGTTTAATTCGAGTTGAAGCGTTGATGGAGGACTGCCAGTGGGAAACAGGTTCTAATGAGGATATTCTTAATGTTTGGGAGTTGGGAACATCCTTGGGATGCAGTAGAATCTCTGGATCTTCTCCCCCACCCCCCGTGGGGGGTGTTCCTGAACTCCAGTTAAAGTCTTCAGAACCAGGATCGTGGTCCAGGACCTCATTGTAAATTAGCTGGAGATCTGCAGGCTGCCTCCCTGATGACAGGGCTGAGGATTGATCCTTCACGTATTCCAACCTTTCCTCCTCTTTATATGCTGCGGGAGGAGGAAGAGGGTGTGCACATGCTTGAACATGTGTTTAATCCCCTCTCCAGCTGCAAAAGTCAGGGGTCTCTGTGCCCTCAAAAATATCCCCAACAACTGAAAGACCATAACCAACCACAGCTCTTAAGGAGCTCCCAGAGCAGGGACTTCTGGATCTTCTCTCAGACTTCTCTGTCTCTAGGCAGAGGTCTACACTGGTGAAATTAAGGGAAAGGAAAGGAATCAAGATCCAGTCCAGCCGGATTATGTGGACTCCTGCCCCAGGCAGCCATACATTTCCCACCACCACCACCCCCCATACCAAAGTTGTTGGGGACACTTTGTGGACAGATTCACTGGACTTGTTAGTGTAGAACAGGCTCTATCCTTGAGTTCTGTCCTAGGTTACAAGATGCAGGAGCCTGAAGAAACAAAAGTTTTAGAAATTAGTGCTTTCTGGGGAAAATGGGATCCACTGGGATTGAGATCCAGCAGACATTTCCTAAATAGAAAATGTCGACACAGTTGTACCAAACCCTAGCCCTGCCTGTTCCTCTGCTGCCCAGTGACCTCAGCTCAGCACACACAAACAAACACACAGCCTTTAAATGCAGGGAGAGAGTTTCAAACAAACAAATACAGATTTGTTTTGTTTGCCTTTCTTGCTTGCTTTCTTGCTTTCTCTCTCCTTTCTAGGTAAAAGTGGTGTATTTACACTTCTCATGACATAATGGAGATGAAAGAAAATTAGAAAATTATCTGGAAATTTTGGTCTGTCTTCTCCTCTCCCTTATGTACTTAATTATCTGAAAATTTGGGAAAAGTTGAGAGATGTAGTGTCTGAATGACCAGGGAGATTGCTTAAATTCTCTAATTCGGGAAACCTAGTGGGACAGCCTCTGAAGCTCTTCTTTCAGCCATGAACATACTCAGAAGCCCATGAAGCACAGAGAAGACGCCAAGGTAACCACCACTCTCATCACCACACCCATCACCACACCCATCTCTCCCTCCCTTCTCCATCACAGCCTTGGGAGCATCGTGGAATTTGCCAGGGAAAAATAAATCCAGAAATACTGTATCAGAAAAATTCAGGAGAGTGAGCAGGGATTCAGCTGGAAAGTGGAACACTGTGCTAATACAATCTGGACGATTGTCCCTGTAACAGCAGATGTTGACTACCTGGCAAATCCAGGAAATTCTGGGAAATTCAATATAACATTTGGATAATTGACAGTTTTGCCTAGGTAATTCAAGAGACTTATGATGGAGGAATCTGTAATTAGGCAGCGAATTCAAACCACTCTAAACGAGTTTAGGTTAATTGTGTTTTGTTTTAATTCAGAATGCGCAGTTTTCACTGGAATTTCCACCTGGGCCACACTCACGGAGGCAGAGAACAGCCCATCCCAGTGGCCACTTTTCTTGGCCAAGCCCCCAGAGCAAATCCCTGGGGGCCCTGCAGGGCTGGAGTGGAGGCCACTGGGAGGGGAGGGTCGCTGGGAGCGCGCGCGGAGCAAATTTGCCCGCGCGCACCCAGAAACGATGACATAAGTGGCGCTGATGAGCGCTGCGCGACTGAAACGCGACTACATAAAGGGTCCGCCGGCAGCGTGGGCCGGAGGGATTGCTTCACACTCCGGAATTGGGCCCAGACACATTTAGAAATGTTTTGTTGGACGTGTGCCCCGCAAGGGCGACAGCGGCAGCCGGCAGCCGGGATGAAGCTGCGCCGCTGGTCACAGGCTGGCTCGCGGCGGCGGTCACAGAGGCGTCCTAGGTGGAGAATGCCTCTGCCCTTGCCTGTTCTCCCCCAGCCCCCACGTTTGTGTGCCTCCTGGGGGCAGGGGTCTGTCTGCAGCCTGCAGCGCCCCAGCTATGACCAGAGAAGCATTAAGGAGGGGCGCGGGCAAGAATTTGGCATCAAAGGAAGTACTGTAGGTTTGGCATCGGTCTCTCCCGCTGATCGTCGGGCTCCGCGGGGCAGAGGACCATCCTGGTCACAGCTGGGCCTCCAGAGCTCAGCACCGAGCCTGAAACTAATGGGATGTTTATCAAATCAATGAATGAACCCAGAAATCAGGCTTTCAACCCTAACATTCTCATTCACACGGAATGCCTCATTCTCCTTATTCACATGGAATGCCTCTCTCTGGCTCTGTCTCCTCTGTAGAGTGACAGGGCAGTCTTTTGGCTTCTGCCCACGCTCTTACAACTCAGTCATAAGAAGGGATAACCACAGAAACATCTGACACCAATTGCCCACCTACACTTTTCTACGAGCTTTGCAGTCATTTAATCTCCCAACAACCGTCAGGGGTAGATACCGTTCTATCCCCATTTTACAGAGGAGCAAACGGGAGGTCAAACAGGCTGACCCAGGCCGCCTAGTTCCTTCGGGGATTTGACGACTGTGGGAATCCCGTGCTAGGAAGGCGGGCGTTGCTACAGGGCACGATGAGTGTTGAGCCCGTGCCCCAGTTTCGCCAGACTTAACGACAATTCCTACACAAGTCCCCCCAAAAACAAGAAGGGCCAGCCTTAGCTTCCGCTTCTCTCTTAGTTGTATATCTGGAGCCAAGGAGTCCAAACCAGCTCACCAGCTCTAAGTGTACAGATTAGGGCTGGGACCCGGAACCCGCCTGGGCATGTGTTCCTGCGCACTTACTCCTGAAGCCAGGGAAAAAGGTTTGCCTGCGATCCCTGACCTAGGCCACGCGTTAAAAGACTGAGTAGAATCCCTAAAGCCTCTAAGAATCTAACGTCCTAAGAAAGGGCACCCCAGAAGTAGATGCGATGTACCTAAGCCCTGGCATTCGGGCTCTGAGCCCCACCAGCGTCTTTACGCACAGGCGCAATTGCGCCCGGCAGGAGGGCGCAAACCCGGATCCTGCGTGCTGGCTTCTGGTACCTCCCGGCTTCTGCTTCGACTTCGGCCACTGCACACTAGTCAAAGTAATGAATGGAGAGAGAAAAGAAGGGGCGGGGAGGTAGGGAGCATTGTGAAGGCGGGTGGAATATTTTGGAAATAATACCCTGAGAGAAGGAAATATGGACAACAGTTTATCAGCAGGCCCGCCCCCATTGTCCGCATGTTTAAAACCCCTAAGTAATTTTAGATTGTGTCTTCAGTTAATATATCTCTCTCTCTTTCCCGCGGGCTGACAGAGAAGCGCCATTGCTGCAAGATGTCTGCAGAAATGAGTCTTTAAGAGTTTCCACATTGTTTAGCTACACAAACGTGTTTGCGGTTCCCGAGGCCTTCTCCCTCCCCCACCCGCCTCCGAATCTCATTTCACTTTATGACTCCAATTGTTTGAGGATGCCCGCGCCACATAAATCCTGCTTCGAGATTAATCTCCCTGCTCGCTAGCGCTGGGCGCAGCGATTTTTTTTTTTTTTTTTTGAGTTCTTTAAAAGAGGGCGCCCGGCGGAGATTTATTAACAAGGAAAAATAGTTTATTTTTATAGCCGATCTCAGAAAGGTGGGGGTGGGAGTGGGCCGGGAAGGAGAGCCCTTCATATGGATAAACAGTGAGGCCGAGAAGGCTGGGGGGGGGTGTTAAAGACCACTTCAGCTGGCGACTTGAACTTTTCTCACTGCCCTCAGCTCAGCCGTGGATGCTTAGCCAGGGGTTTGTAGGACCAAGCCAATACCGGCAGGTGTGCCATTGTGGGTTGGCTGTTGGGTTGTGTGTGAGCGAGGATCCCATATACTCCCTGGGACAAGCCTCTTCAGAGACATGGAGCCAAGGTGGAATTCCTCAAACAGCCTTCTTCTCCTCTAGGGCTGTGAGCTTTGGGTCAGTTGGAGTGGAGGTTCTTAACATGACTCCATGGATGGCTGTCACAGGTCTTCAGAGTCTGAATGCTGTTCTCAAAATTGTATTTTGGGTGTATTTTTCTGGAGAAAGTCCATAGTTTTCATCAGTGTCTCTGTGGGTACTTTACCATCCTAAAGGTTTAACATCTACTAATTAAGGTAGAGCTAAGCTGAACCTTTCATCTTTCCAAGCCACTGGTCGCCTGCAAACTCAGGTTTGTGTTCTTCAACTAGTTTAGCATGTGCCCTTGAAGAGTAACCAAAGCCAGGAGTCTTAATCAAGTGCATTGTGGAAGGCAGTTTCCAGTTGAATTGTGAACTGGTGATTAGCTTGTTTAGCGCTAATAATCCATTAGATCTGATTCTTAGCATCAGATCAAGAACCAACAGGCCCATGTGTTACTTTTAGCCTCTAACTGGCTGTCTGACCTTTAACCAGTGGCAACTCCCATCTGGGCCTCAGTTTCCCTTTGGGAAGAGACATTTTTGAAGTGTGTATGTGTGTGTGTGCTCTCTTTCACAGCCAAGTGCCTTAGAGGTACATGTAAGAAAAGAACACACAATCTTGTTTTTTATTGTTGTTGTTTGTTTTTGAGACAGGGTCTCACTCTGTTGCCCAGGTTGGAGTACAGTGGCACATTCATAGCTCACTGCAGCCTCAACCTCCTGGGCTCCAGTGATCTTCCCACCTCAGCCTTCCCAGTAGCTAGCACTACAGGCATATACCACCAAGCTTGGCTAATTATTTTTAATTTTTAAATTTTTTATCGAGATGGAAGTCTCATGTTGCCCAGACTGGTCTTGAACTCCGGGCCTCAAGTGATCCTCCCGCCTCAGCCTCCCCAAAGAGCTGGAATTACAGGTGTAAACCACCGCCTGGGGCCTGTAATCTTGTAATGTTCCATCCTGCCCCGACAACTCCCTGAGCTTCTGGTGGAGAAGGATGGTTCTTAACCTTAGAGGGAAAGTGGATCCCACTGAGAAGCTGATTTTAAAAAGATGAACCAAAAAAAAAAGAGAGAGAGAAAACAAAAAGCACTTAGGCGATTCTGTATGCAGTGTTGCGGGGCCCCTAAAGAGGTCTTATAAGGCCCCCTGGTTAAAGTAAAGAGAAGCCGCCTCAGCGAACCTCTGGGCTCTGGGCCACGTGAGCCGGTTGGCCAGAGCCTGGCGGGCTCTGTGCTTGGCTAGCCAGCGGAGCGGGGTGAGAGGGTGAGAGAAGGACGCTTCTCCTTTGATTCGCAGACCCGGGCGCAGCCGGAGACCGCCCGGCACCGCGGCGTCTGTCTGTCTGAGCGCCTACTCGCGGGTCCTCTGCTGCCCCGAATGAACTCTAGGCGCAGCTGGACCGGGGTGAGGGCGCGCGGTGAGCCCAGGCCAAGCGCTGGAATAAATGAACTGGGGGCCGAACTGGCGGGGATTTGCCAGGGACCCGGTACTGAGCGGCTTGTTTGGGATACTGAGATTAAGGCCTCAGAGGAGCACATGGCTAACGTCTGCAGCCCTCGGAGGGTCACTGACGCCCCCTGCTTTTCCTTCCAAATGTCTTTCCCCGAGGCTGGGGACACCTGTTCTGAGCAGAAGACGGCCATGGCTCAACCTGTTTGACCCTGCCCGGGTCTCCTTCCGCTGGAACATACACACCAGTCAGCTGTGCTGCCGGCTGACTTTCCCTAGACAGTGCCAAAATGTTCTAATAATAACAATAGACCACCAAAAATAAGGCTCCTTCTACTTTATAAAGATCTTCCAACTCCACATCTTACTAAACTCCAACAACTCACTTAGTTCATAATAGAATTTCTCTCTGCAAGATGACAGGGCTGGGCCCAGAGAGGTTAAGCAAGCGGCCCAGGAATGCACAACAGTGGAAAGCCTGGACCTAAACTCAAGGCTTCAGACTAAATTTCTGTCGTTTTCGACTATACCACAAACAACTTCTTACAACAGGTTCTCCCACCCCAAGACAAGGCACCCCAATACGCATGCTGGCATCGCGGTGGAATGGGAGCCCCCGCCAAGCCTGAGTCCAGGAGTCTCAGGTCGAGCTGTGGGAAAGAGAAAATGAGGATAGGAGGTCAGGTGCACCCTTACCGACAACTTGGGGTACACAACCGGGGTTCCAGCATCCCCTCCTCTAGCCCTGCGCTCATGTCCCCACTCTGAGGCCCGTGGGCACGGAGGTGGCACTGACTTCCCGGGACCCCTGCATTGGCTCACACTTTCACTTCCCTCCCTGCTCCGCAGTGTCCATGAAATACCAGCGTTCACCTGCCTATAGCGAACGGATCCGAGGGTGGAGGCGATGACTTACCTGGTTGCGAGTGGATGGATAAAGAAGGCCTTTACTTGGAGCCTAAGCCCTGGCGCGCGCGCACCACGGCTCGAACTGCTCCATCAAGCATCCACTGGCCTCCAGCCGCGTTTCCGGTTGTAGCACTGGGCGCCCCCCGAGTGGTCCTGATAAGCTATCTGCCCAGCCCAGGAGGGGCGGTCAGCGGCGAGTCAGGGCACCTCGGACCCGCTCCGGGCTCCCGGCTCCCGGCCCGGCTGCCTGCCAGCGGCCGCTCAGGACAGAAGCGAGATGCCTGCCTAGGCGTTTCTGGTTACAATCACCTCACACACCGGCCTGCATTCCGCCCCCCAACCCCCATCCTTACCACGAAGTCTAAAGTCACACCTTCTCCCTGGCTGGGAAGCTTTGCCAGGGTGGGGGCGATGAGTGCTGGCCGAGGTTGTTAATCTAAGGAGCTCCAGCAGGTCCGTAAAAAGGAATATTTTCAGTGGCCAGAAAAATCAACATTGAATTAGGTGTGTCACTCCGCCCCCCCACCCCCATCCACCAGGAGTTCATTTTCTACTCATTTAGCCGGGACTGCCGTGTGTTCCTGATTGTTTTCTGGAAGGGCTGAAACATACAGTTTAACGGACACTGATGTGTTTTCTTTTTATGAAGATGAAGGTCTTACAGGGTAGGAGAAAGCAAATCTTGGTTCACAGGTAGACTGAAACATAATAATCATCATCATATATGTAGCTACCATTTGATGAATGCTTACGTGTATTAATCCTTCCACAAAGTCAGTGCGGCAAAACTATTATTTTACCCATTTTGCAGATGAATAACCAGAGGCTTGAAAAGGTGAAGTGACATCCCAGAGTGACATGGCTGTAGGGACTTCACCCAGTAGGTCTGTGCTAAAGGTTTGTGGAAAGCCTGAATCCTGCTGATGGAAAGAAAGGAATCACCCCACCCCCTGCCCCCCACCCCCCACCCCACCCCCCCCCCCCCCCACCCCCCCCCCCCCCACTAGCTGGTCTTGGGGAACAGTCTGACACTCAAAGGAGAAACAGTCAAAACTGAAAAGGCCCTGCACCCTTCCTTCCTTGCCCTATGAAATGATTCATGCCAGAGAAAAATTCCAAACAGAATGACTCTTAACTTGCTTGGGAAGTGGGACTCTGCCAGATTCATTCTGGATAAGATGAAGTCTAGGGCTTTCCCAAGCTTCTGTAAGAAACACAACCAATCCATCTGGGTTCCTCTGCAAACCCGGAGTCCCCAGGATGAAAGCTCAAGCCTCAGTGACCCCTTTCTTCTCCCTCTCTGCAAGTCTTATTTCTCTGTTTGGTAAGATCTAGGAGCCAGGGCCTTAGCCATGCCTCTGGGGTCACGCCAGGCTTTGTTGAACCTCCCCCCATCTGGAAAACAGGGCCGCCCAGCATCCATAGGGCAATTAACCTCATCCCACCCTCTCCCTACCAGTTTCCTTAAAATAAATGTGACAAACATGAGCCTAATGATCTGCTGAGGGAAGATCTATATGCCTCAGGACTGTAACACATGGCTCCCTCCTTCCCCGGGCGGAGCAGGCAGCCCTACTTCAAAGAACAGCCGGTTAGTGATATTGCAGGGTTTCCTGGCTTTCAGGAAACAAACAACCAAGTTCTTTGGGTCAGGATAACAGCCACAGATAGTAGCACTAATGATGATGATGATGACGACGATGATGATGATGATGAGGCCCATATTTACTGACCACACGTGTCAGGTTCTGTGCTAAGTGCTTCGTTCGCATGTGCTAACTCATGTGCTCTTTGCAATGACCCTAGAAGGCAGACGATACAATTGCCCCATTTTACAACCAATGACTGCTGAAGTCGTGAAGTCAGGTACCCACACTCCTGGAGCTTGTAGGTGGGACAGCAAGATTTGAACCAAATCCACCAGTCTCTAAATAATAATAGGATTTTTAAAATCCTAAAAAATTATCATGTGCACTTATGCACATGACAAAAAATATCAAACAGAAAGAGTATGCAGTGACCTGTGCCCTCTACTCCATTTCCCCTCCCCCCAACCACTAATATCAAAGTTTCCATTTTGTGTATCTGTTTATATTCTTCATATATGTGTATAAAGGCATATGTTTATATAAAAGTCTTTTAAATTGCAAATGGAGTTCCCAATACAAACTGCTCTGCACTTTGCATTTTTACTATTTGGTTAACTTGATGATACATTTGCTAAGTATGGCCTTTTCATCGATAATCCTTCTACATAAAAGGAGATTTTGCCAAACAAAAAGAAGTGGGTATTGGTGGAGCTTGTTCCCTGGGGTTGGTAGAGAGTCAGGTTTTTTTTTTTTTTGCTCAGGGTCATTGTAGTGGCTTGGGGACAGAAATGGGGGTTGGGGCAGCAAGGGGAGGGAGGGACAGGGAAAAAGAAAGAGAGAGAGAGAGAGAGAGAGAGAGAGAGAGGAGATATCAGGAAGTTCAGACATCTCTTACATTCCAATCAGAGATAGCAGATGTCCCAGGAACAAAACATGCTCATCCGCTCTTGGCACAGGAGTGTCACTCAACTTGCAGGAGATTTTCAAAGCCTTAAATGGTCTCTCAGAGACAGAGCAGAGCCATGTTCATTTTCCATTCTGTGCAGAGGGGCAGGCACGCTTTTTGGTAGAGGGTTGAGTAACGCCTGACTCACTGGACAACAGGAACTGGGAGATGCGCCTGGCCTATTTTGGCTTTCCATGGGGTCTTCCCTGCCAGGGCAGAGTAAAGTTTAAGGAATTATTTTGTGCATTTCACTCCTCACTCCCACTACCATCCCCAACACTGTCACCACTTAACATTTTTAAATTGTCTTTTATTTATTTTGGTTTAAATTACTCAAACCAAGATATGTTTTTCCCAAATGGCATTGGTGTTGTCCTTCATATGATTTTTAAACACAGTTTCTTCCTGACAAACCCATGAAGCTCCAAAGTGAAGGCTTCCAGGCAGCAGCCCAAGTGACAGGTGGGAGAGGCCAATATGGCTATCCCCAGGGCCTGTGAAACCCAACTGGAGAGGTTGGAGTAGCCAGGACACGAGGCAAAGGGTGGCAGCTTGCTGAAGATCCACACTGCCATGTCCCTTGTTCAGAAGAATAGTAGCCAAGGATGTTGTCTGCCTCTCTCTGTCTCCTGGTGCCCCAGTTTCCTGTTCTCTATCAAAATATAATGACACCTCCCTCGCCTTTTTGCTTGGTCTCTCCCTTTTCTCAATTTCTCTAGCTCCTATTGTCTCTTCCTCTGCCCTTACGTGAGCCTGCTTTCCTTCCTTCCTGCCTTCCTTCCTTCCTTTTCTCCCTCCCTCCATCTCTCTATCCCTTCCTACAGTTTTTCCTCTCTCCTTTCCTCCCTCCCTCCTTTCTTCCCTCCCTCCCTCCCTCCCTTCATTCTTCCTTCCTCCCTCCCTCCCTTTCTTCCTTCCTATTCCCTTTCCTTTATCCCTCCCTCCCTCCCTTCATTCCTTCCTTCCTCCCTCCCTCCCTTTCTTCCTTCCTTTTCCCTTTCCTTTCTCCCTCCCTCCCTCCCTCCCTCCCTCTCTCCCTCCCTCACTTCCTCCATCCGTCCGTCCCTCCCTCCGTTCCTTCATTTTTCCACCTCTTCTCTCTTCCCCCTATAGCCATCATTCCCCTTTCTTATTCCTTCATCTTTTCTCTCCTCAGAGCTCTCTTATTTGGGGAGGAATCATTATAATGAGAAATGCTCACAAGGTCTCTGAGGCCTTCCCATCAAGGATTTGGGGGAACATAATGGTAACTGAAACAACGAGTCCAGTTTACAATACTGGAGGGAATGTAAATGGTAACAACCTTCCTGGAGGCACTTTGGCAGTTTGCATTTTAGTTTACAGGTTCATTTATGACTGTTTCACTTCTAGAAAACTTTTCTACAGAAATAACACATAAAGATATATGGGCAAATATTTACCTGTAAGAATTTTCATAGCAGGGAAATATATAACAAAAAAGTTAAAAACTTAGATGTCCAAAAATAGGAGGTTGGTAAAATTATGTTTTATCTGGAGATGAAATATTATGTAACCATTAAAAACCTTTTTTTTTTTTTTTTTTGAGACTGAGTGTCTTGCTCTGTCACTCAGGCTAGAGTGCAGTGGCGTGATCTTGGCTCGCTACAACCTCCACCTCCTGGGTTCAAGTGATTCTCCTGCTTCAGCCTCCCAAGCAGCTGGGATTACAGGTGACCGCCACCACACTCAGCTAATTTGTGTGTATGTGTGTATTTTTAGTAGAGACGGGGTTTCACCATGTTGCCCAGGCTGGTCTCAAACTCCTGGTCTCAAACAATCTGTCTACCTCAGCCTCCCAAAGTGCACCCAGCCAAAAATCCTATTTTAAATAAGAAAAGTAAATTAAAGGTAGTCCTGTATGTATGTGCTTTGTTGTTGTTGTTGTTGTTGTTGTTTTAAGATGGGCTCTTGTTGCCCAGGCTACAGTATAATGGCACAGTCTTGGCTCACTGCAACCTCTGCCTCTTGGGTTCAAGCGATTCTCCTGCCTCACCCTCCCAAGTAGCTGGGATTACAGGCATCTGTCACCACATTCAGCTAATTTTTGTATTTTTAGTAGAGATGGCTTTTCACCATATTGGCCAGGTTGATCTCGAACTCCTGAACTCAAGTGATCCACAGGCCTTGGCCTCCCAAAGTGCTGGGATTACAGGCATGAGCCACCACGCCCAGCCTGTATGTATTTTTTTGATTCCATTTTTATAAGTGTGTATCTGCATATGTGTATTCATACACATTTAAAAGGTGATATATGTATATATACACACACACACATATATACATATACATATATACATATATATATGCATACCATCACACCGGATAATTTTTAAATTTTTGGCAGAGATGGGTTCTTTTACATTTTTAAAAAGGATGGAGATTGGTTCTCACTGTGTTGCCCAGGCTGGTCTGGAACTCCTGGCCTCAAGCAATCCTCCTGCCTCAGCCTCCCAAAGTGCTAGGATTACAGGCATGCACCACCGTGCATAGCATCCCTTCTCTCGTATTTCTACATTTGAAGCTGAGTGATGAAATTATGGTGTGGTTCATTATAGTGTCCTTTCTGCTTCTGTATATGTTTGAAACTTTTCCATAATGAGACATTTACAATGTACACACAGTTCTTCAGTGAAAACAACATCATTCAAGGGCATTTCCCCTTGGGGGCTGTTGTTTAAGAGCTTCCCCCAAAGTTTTCTTTGCCCTTGCCACCATGATTCTAGATTCCAGGGATTCCTAAGCCCAGATGACACCCTGCTAACCTGAGCAGGACCACAATGGGAAGAGGGGAGCGCTTCCCACTCAAACTTTCATGTCTGATAATGAGCTGTCTGGAAAGACCAACAAAGACTACCAAGGGGGCAAAGTCTGGTGAAATCAATCAGGTGGGCTTGCAATAAGAGGTTATTCTGAGAGGCCAGGAGTTAACATAGAAAGTCTTGTCTCCAAAGGGAACCAGAAGAAGGACCTTTTAGACTGGGGTGGGGGACATACAGTTGCTATTATGAATGAACAAACCCACCAAAGCTGAAACAGGAAAATGGCAATGTTGAGCATCTCAGTGGGCTGGAGAGAGGCCCAGTGCCCCTGAGGCTAAGTAATCCCAAATGCTTTCAAACCTTCTGACAGTGGGGCCACTGAGAGCCACGGAGCAATGAGAGGGTGGGAGCAGAAGGTCCCCTTACAAAGGGTCTGAAGTTCTAGGCACTGAGCCGTTCTGGAGAAAGTTAATTATTTATTGGCCTCTCTTGCCAAAACCCTTAAAGGAATCACCGGTAGACATTCTTGCCCACTGGCCTGCAGAAAACCTGCATGCTGGCTGGCTTTGGAGAGAAGGGAGATGAGGCGGAAATTTTTCACAGCTAGAAATGAAGCCTGTTGGCTTAGCCAATGGAACAGCAGCCTGTAATTTTCTGAGGAAGGGCCTGCCTCTGTCTATATAGTCAGCTGCTCTGCAGTGACTGCAACACAGTAGGCATCCGTGACTCCTTGGTATTTATGAACTAAAGAATTAATTAATATTTGTTGACTTTGTGCAAAATGGCCCCACCTTTATTGCAGCATTTCCCAGAGAGTGGTCTACAACTACCTGCTTCTCTGTCAGCTGACCTACTTGCTACAAACCCTGATTCCTGGGCCCCACTCCACCTTCACTGACTCAGAACCTCAGTTCTGCAGCATCTACAATGTGAGCAGTCAGCACAGGTCATTCTTATGCCCCCCACAATTACAACATTGCTACAGACACCTTTGCCGCTCATTTATTTTCATTTTTATGTTTATTTTTTTGAAACAAGGTCTTGCTCTGTCACCCAGGCTGGAGTGCAGTGGTGTGATCTTGGTTCACGGCAGTTTCAACCTCCCTGGCTCAAGTGATTCCCTCACCTAAACTTTCTGAGTAGCTGGGATACAGACACACATCACCACACCTGGTTAATTTTTGTATTTTTTGTAGAGACAGGGTTTCCCCATGTTGCCCAGGCTGGTCTCAAACACCTGGACTCAAGTGATTTATGCTCATCAGCCTCCCAAAGTGCTGGGATTACAGGTGTGAGCCACCATGCCCGGCCTTGACACTTAGTTTTAAAAGACACTGAGATACAAAGGAGACAAGTTGTACAAAGTGATGTAACAATAAATATTATTTGTACCACTCATTTTGTAATATCACAGGTAAATATTATACCTACTATTTATTTCAGGTTTATTATGTGTCAGACACTGCACTGAGAATTGTGTATACATTATCTCATTGCAGCCTCAAAATAACTCCTTCATGGAGACAGTGCATCTATTTTGCAGGAAGGGACTTGTTGCATAGATAGGTGAAGTGACTATTTTTAATAAAATGTATCAATATTGCTTTATTAATTACGAACAAACAGGTCTCAAACAGATGTTTGAGACCAGCCTGGGCAACATGGGGAAACCCTGTCTCTACAAATGTACCATCTATGTTAATATGGGGTATTAATAAAGGAAACTGGTTGTGCCATTCTCACAACTTTACTAGGTCAGTATCATGATTATTCCCATTTTATAAATGAGGAACCTGAAGCCTAGGGAGATTCACTTTCCATGTCTACGGAGTTCAGAAGCAGGGATGCAGAATTTGACCCCAAACCTTCTGAATACCCCAGGAAATAATGAATAATGGGAGCTGAGGCTGTTTTCTGGCTACAGCCAAGAACCCTGTAGTCTTTCTCTGATGCAGACAGTCTCACTCTATTGCCCAGGCTGGAGTGCAGTGGTACAATTTTGGCTCTCTGCAACCTCTGTTCCCGGGGTTCAAGCCATTCTTGTGCCTAAGCATCCCAAGTAGCTGGGACTACAGGTGCATGCCACCACACCCGTGAAGCCAGATATTTTTAAATATTCCATATTCTAGGAGAATATGGAAATGAGGTCCAAGGTTTCTGAGGAGCAGAGATGATGTGAAACAAAAATTAAGACATTCTGTATATTGGGCTTAAATTTGTGTGGGCCCATCCCTTACTCAGTTTACCTACCTGTTAAATGGGGAGATGGGCTCCAGAGAGTGGTCCAGCAAGGGTTAAATAGGAGGCAATTCATGGAACTATTAAGGAAAAGAGCAAGGGGCCAAGAGTCAAGAAACCTTGGTCCCTCTCTTGGCCTCAGTTTCCACAGCTGTAGGATGATTCTGAGTTCATCTCTGTGTTCCTGAATCCTATTTTTCATGACCTTCCAGTTTAGACTATGAGCTCTTTCTGTTAGCTCAGAAGCTCAGTTCTTATAGAAAAAAAAATTAAGATTTTGGATAAAAATGCTCCTAAGTGCAAGTGAACTTGGAGCGTTTTCCCAGGTCATTAAAAAGGGAAAATTAGCCTCCCTAAGAAAACAAATTCTCCTCTCACTGTAAGTGTGGGTTATCAATCGGAATTCTGATGACTTTGGGGCTGACAATTCTAACAACCACTTAAGTCTCACCCTGCACCTTTTATCTGAGTGCTACACAAACATTGTTAAACACGCAAGCCAAGGCCAGGGAAAATGGTATCATCTAAGAGGGGAGAAGACCCAGGGAACTGAAGTGTCCACAGTCCCCCTCCTCCCAGTCTTTGCTCCACAGAGCTAATCAATGGCCAGGCTAGGCTTAGCATTAATAAGTCTGGAGTCTTGCACTTTTGACCTAGCTGTTAGATAACAATTCCTTTAGCTCGGCGTGGGTTATTAAGCACCACAAGTCAATTTGATAAATAGATGACATTTTATTTATCTAAATTTCTGGGGGAATGGTGTTTATTTTAAAAGAGAGGAATGTAATTTATAAATAATTTATTTGCACGGGATGAGTTGAAACATTGAATCCTCATTTGGGGAAAAGAATCACTTAAAAGGGTCCCTTATCCTTTACTCATTACAAAAAAAAAAAAAAATACCGACTCTTGATACCTGGATTTTTCTCATTCTTTTCAGACTCCTTAATGCCTAATTGAGCGGGATTTTGATTCACTGTTCTAATATTTCACATTCAATCTCATGGTTCAAAATACATTTCTCATTTGCCACAGAGCAGTTGCAATTCTGCAATGATTTACAATTTTGCAAAAGTGGAGTCTATTTCCTAGTTTAGGATGGGTTAAATAAAGGTATTATGCATGTACAAAATGGAATATGTTCTGACAGCTCTGATCTCTCTCTCTCTCTCCCTATTAAGTAAAAGCAAACAAACAAACAAAAAAAACAGGTTAAAAACCAGTTTGAATGGATTGTCTTAAAATGTCTGTATGTTTTATTAAAGTAACAAATGAGTATGCCTTCTGACTCAGCAATTTCATTTCCAGAGATGCTTGCAAGCTTGCACAATGATATTTCTACATTACAGCATCTTTTAGGATAACATAAGATTGGAAACACTTTAAATGCCCAACAGTAGGATTAAAGAAATCTCAAACCCCCAGAAGTAGGGGTTCATATCTCTAATCCCAGCACTTTGGGATGCCAAGGTGGGAGGATCACTTAATCCCAGGAGTTCAAGACGCCCCTGGGTAACATAGTGAGACCCTGTTTCTAGGAAAAAAAAAAAAATAGCACGTTGTGGTAGCACATGCCTATGGTCCCAGCCACTCAGGAGGCTGATGTGAAAGGTCCAGGAAGTGGAGGCTGAGGTTTGAGTCATGATCACACCACTGCACTCCAGCCTGGGTGACAGAACAAGACCCTGATTCCAAAAAAAAAAAAAAGAAGTCACAGATTAGTTCCTACAGTGAAGTGTTACACAGCCATTAAAAGAAGGAAAAGAGGAAGCATCTCTGAGATAAATTAAGAAACAAGCCATGTTTTCATGGTGAGTCTAGTGTGAGCCAGTGCATATGTAAAAGGAGACAGATTCCTGAGGAATGAGGATGATGGTGGCCCTGGGCTGGGGAGACGCACTGCTGGGGACAAAGATGAGAGGCAGATTTCTCATTCCTCATGCTATTTTAGCCTTTAAAATATGAACCACGTGAATGCTTCTTATTAAAAATAAGTGAAATTACCTGGGCACTGTGGCTCACAACCGTTAATTCCAGCACTTTGGGAGGCGGAGGCAGGTGGATCACTTGAGAGGTCAGTAGTTCAAGACCAACCTGGTTAACATGGTGAAACCCTGTCTCTACTATAATACAATAATTGGCTGGGTGCAGTGGCAAACACCTGTAATCCCAGCACTTTGGGAGACTGAGGCAGGTGGATCATGAGGTCGGGAGTTCAAGACCAGCCTGGCCAAGATGGTGAAAGCCTATCTCTACTAAAAACTACAAAAATTGATCCGGGCATTGTGGCAGGTGCCTGTGATCCCAGCTACTCAGAAGGCTGAGGCAGGAGAATTGTTTGAACTCGGGTGGCAGAGGTTGTAGTGAGCTGAGATTGCACTACTGCACTCTAGCCTGGGTGACAGAGTGAGACTCCGTCTCAAAAAAAAAAAAAAAAAATCAAAATACAAAAATTAGCCGAGCGTGGTGGTGCATGCCTGTAATCCCAGCTACTAGGGAGGCCGAGACAGGAGAACCACTTGAACCCAGGAGGCAGAGATTGCAGCCTAGGTGACAGAGCAAGACTCCATCTCAAAAAAAAAAAAAATTGAAGTTATAAGTAGTCAAAGAATGTGAACTTTATGCATAGAAGAATATCTTAAAAGACATACACAGAGTTGGTGATCCCTGGGTGGCTTGGTCTGTGGATGCTATTACACTTTTCCTCTTTCGTTTGTCCACATTTTCTGCTATTTCTGAAATGAATATAAAAAGAGTTCTTTTGTAGATTAAAAAAAAAAAAAGGAAGAGGAAGGAAAATGACTTTCCCTTCTTTGTCCTCAGTGGTGTGGATTCCTTTATACGTGTATTCAATATCTCTGAAGTAGTCATTGTAAAATGACTGCGGGTGGTGGGAGGTCAGGAAAAGACTAATAAAAAAAGAGGTTTATGGGCATTTGAGTGAGATGAGAAGGACTTCCAGATGCACAAAAGCCAAGCTCTGAGAAAAGAGAGAGAAGCCCTGCACCAGGATGAAGTGAGATGTGCTTCTGAGGTTCACGGTCACCCTCTCCTGGGTCTCCCTGCTGAAGGATCCCAAATGTCCTGCACTCATGATGACTGCCCCCAGTGGGAAGATGGCGGGGAGATGAGAAGCAATCAGGATTCCCTTTCAAGGATGAACAAACTCAGACACTGACCCCTCAAAGGTCACTGAGGACCGGGGAGAGGAGATTCCAAGTCTCTCTGCATAGAGAATGCCCTTCCTTTGCAGAATAAGAAGAATATCTAATTGCAACCAAGCACCTAATCCATGCCAGGCACTGGGCAAACCATTCTGTATGCATTGTCTTGTTTAACCTCATGGGTTGTTATGGGGATTGAACAAGGAGAACGGCCCCTGTGCAGTGGACAACCTTACAGCTGACCATGGCTACACTCTACTTGCTGTCTTGTCAGTAGGTTAGATCTAAGAGATAACTGTGGCCCTCTACTAGAGAGGTACGGTTAGTGCCTGCCTGTATCTGTTCACATTTTCTTTTCCAGCACGCTAGCCTGGTTTCTAACTGACAGCACCTGAAATTCTTTGCCTGAGGCGTGGCATTGGAGTGGGCAAACTCTCCCTGTTTATGGGCAAACTGGAATTGCTGTTTCACCTCCACCCCCAGGGCAGCCCTCAAGTGATGACCAACGGAGCATGGTATGGAAATACTGTAGCCTTTTGGATGGGTTAACGCAGGGGTGTGTGGTCTACACTGACTTTCACAATTCACCAGTAGGATTAAGCTCCAATATCCTACAGAGCTCACTTGCTGGACAACTCACCCTGTATTGACTCGCTCCCATCCTGCCTCACTTCCCCACACCCCTGCTATATTTCCTGGCATCTCCTCCCAAATAAATTACTTAAAACTTTGTCTTGATTGGGTGTGTGTGGCTCATGCCTGTAATGCTAGCACTTTGGGGGGCCAAGGTGGGAGAAATACTTGAGGCCGAGAGTTCAAGACCAGCCTAAGCAACATAGTGACACCGCCCCCCACCCCCACCCTCAGCACCATCTCTACGACAACAGAAAAAAATTAGATGAATGTTGTGGTATGCACCTCTGTAGTCCCAGCTACTCAGGAGGCAGAGGTGAGAGGATTGCCTGCGCCCAGGAAGTTGAGACTACAGTGAGCCATGTTTACGTCCCCACACTCCAGCCTGGGCAACAGAGCAAGACCCTGTTTCAAAACAAAACAAAACAAACCTTGTCTTAGGATCTGCTTCTGGGCACCCAGCCCAAGGCAGCTACTGTAACCCATCCTATACTCTCTTTAAAAAGTCTATGATTCTGGGCCAGGTGTGGTGGCTCATGCCTGTAATCACAGTACTTTGGGAACCCAAGGCCAGTGGATCACTTGAGGCTAGGAGTTTGAGACCAGCCTGCTCAACATGGTGAAACCCCCTTCTCTACTAAAAATACAAAAATTATTCAGGTGTGGTGGCACACACTTGTAATCCCAGCTACTCAGGAGGCTGAGGCACAAGAACCACTTGAACCCAGGGGGCGGAGATTGCAGTGAGCAGAGATCCCACCACTGCACTCCAGCCTGGGTGACAGAACAAGACTCTGTATCAAAAAGAAAAAAAGAAAAGGAAAAGAGAGAAAAAAATGTCTGTGACTCTTGTTTGCTTCCTCTTGCATGATAACTTCCATCAATAGAGCACTTAATAAGTTTCAAATCTCATTCACACCTCTTGTCACAATTCAGCTTCCACTAATCCTGTGGGGCAGATATGTAGGCATTACCACCCCCCTCCTTTTACATATAAGGAAACTGAGGTTCAGAGAGGTGATGCATTTCTCCGAAGAACACATACAGCCAGGAAAGGGCAGAACCCAAATCCAAGTCTTCCCATTCCACTTCTCCCCTCTGCCCATTCTACTATTCTGCCTTCTTCAAGAATATCTGGTTTCTATATATCATTTTATATCTTTTTTGCATAATATCTCATACAAACTTCACAAAAACTCTGTGAGGATATTAGTACTATTATTATCATTTACAAGTAAAGAATCCAAGAGTCTTTGAGGTTAAAGCCATTTAGTCTGAGACCACCTGGCTAACAAGGGGCCTTTTGACTTCTTGTCCAGTTCTTATTCTGTAACCTCAGGCTATCTCTCTCCCCGTCTCACTTGCCTATTTTATGGAACATACAGAAACACCTGTGGACACAGAAGAACTTCCCAGGAGTCCAGAACCTAAACAAATTATTGGTGTTGGCCGGGCGCGGTGGCTCAAGCCTGTAATCCCAGCACTTTGGGAGGCTGAGATGGGCGGATCATGAGGTCAGGAGATCGAGACCATCCTGGCTAACACGTTGAAACCCCGTCTCTACTAAAAAAAATACAAAAAACTAGCCGGGCGACGTGGCGGGCACCTGTAGTCCCAGCTACTCGGGAGGCTGAGGCAGGAGAATGGCGTAAACCCAGGAGGCAGAGCTTGCAATGAGCTGAGATCCGGCCACTGCACTCCAGCCTGGGCGACAGAGCCAGACTGTCTCAAAAAACAAACAAACAAACAAACAAAAAACAAAAATTATTGGTGTTGTTCCAATACCATGGGACAAGACCCTCTAAGTGGCATGGAACACAGTTAGTCCATGTCACGTAGAGGACAGTTTGAACAACAAAAAAAAATCTCTAAGAGAACTTGGCTGTAACTTTGCTCTATTTTATGGCAGGGGATTAGTTACACGGCTGAGGCCCTAGCTCTTGCTTCTCCAGTATGTCTTGGGGGAGATAAGGTGATCTTCGGACCTTGGAGAAAGAGATCATTATAAGGACCAATCATAATAAATTCACAGCAGTGTGAGGGAAGCAAGGTGGGTCTCCCCTGGATTACTTCTCTCAATACCATGATGTTGACCCCCATCGTGGTGCCTTCCTTCATGGGGTGGTGAATCATACTGACTCCATTTCCCTTGCCAGCCATTGATTTAGGAAAGGGCCTATAATCCAGTTTTGGCCAATGACATATAGGAGTTTTCTGGGAGGAAGGGGACTATGGTAGCTAGTTTCCAAAGACCCCCTCTACCAATGAATTGGGCCCCCCAGTACTCATGACCTTGTGTTGTCTCCTGGTCTCCAATCTGGGCTAACCCTGTGCTTACTTTTGACTCACAAAGTATGATGACAATGATGTTGTGGAATTTCCAAGGCTAGGTCATAAGATGGCTTGCAGCTCCCAGCTAGATCTCTTGCCATATGTGCTCTGGGGGAAGCCAGTTATCATGTGAGAAGTCTGATTGCCCTGAGGGTGCCATATTGTGAGGAAGCCCAAGTTAACCACATGGAGAGATTGCATGGACAGAGAGAGATGCCTGGCCATCCCCTAGCTGTTCCAGACATCCCAGTTGAGGCACTAGACAAGAAGTCATCCTGCACACCAAGCTCAGCTGCCATTCAAATGATTACAGTTCCAACTGTCATCTGACTGCAGTCTCAAGAGAGACTCCAAGTGAGATCTGTCCTGCTGAACCCACTCAACCCAAAGAATCATGGAAAAGAAACTTCTAGGGAAAGTTTCTTTGTTTCTAAGACAGAGATATGGGGAAAGATGGCACCACTCACCCTCCACTTTATTCCTCTGGATGTGTCAGATCTAGATGCAATCAGTTTGAGAACAGGAAATCCAGTTGAAGGCAAGGTCCACATGTTGAGGGCAGCAAAGCAAAAGAAATGGAAAAAACCTGAGTTCTTGGGGGCACGGTGGCACTGCTGAATCAACCGACCCTGGAACCTACCCTACCTTAGTCCTCTTGTTGAGTGCAATCATGTCTTCACTGTTAGCACCAGGTTGAATCTTGGCTTTGTGTTACTTGAGCCAAAACCTTCCTAACTACAGGCAGGCATACCTCAGAGATATTGCAGGTTCGGTTCCAGGTCACTGCAATAAATTGAGTCACACAATTTTTTTGGTTTCTCAGTGCATATCAAAGTTATGTTTATACTATAATACAGTCTATTAAGTGTGCAATAGCATTATGTCTACAAAAACCAATGTGCATACCTTAAAAATATGTTATTGCTAAAAAACGCTAACAATCACCTGAACCTTCAGCAGGTTGTAATCTTTTGGCTGGTGGAGGGTCCTGCCTTGATGTTGATGGCTGCTGGCTGATCAGCGTTGCAGTGCTGAAGGTTGGTGTGACAATTTTTTAAAATAAGACAATAATAAAGATTACTTCATTGGTTGACTTTTTTTTTTTTTTTTTTAAAGATGGAATCTCGCTCTGTCACCCAGCCTGGAGCGCAGTGGCACAATCTTGGCTCACCGCAAGCATGCCATTCTCCTGCCTCAGCCTCTGGATTAGCTGGGACTACAGGTGCCCACCACCATGCCCGGCTAATTATTATTATTTTTTTTTGTATTTTTAGTAGAGACAGGGTTTCATCATGTTAGCCAGGATGGGTCTTGATCTCCTGACCTTGTGATCTCCCCATCTCAGCCTCCCAAAGTGCTAGGATTACAGGCGTGAGCCACCGTGCCCAGTTGACTCTTTTTTCACAAAATATTTTTCTGTAGTATGGTGTTGCAAGCATTTTACCCATAGTAGAACTTTCAAAATTGGAATCAGTCCACTGAAATCCTGTTGCTAATTTATCAACTAAGCTTATGTAATATCCTAAATCCTTTGTTGTAATTTTAGCAATGCTCACAGCATCTTCCCCAGGAGTATATTCCATCTCAAGAAACCACCTTCTTTGCTCATTCATAAGAAACAACTCCTCCTCCATTCATGTTTTATCATGAGGTTACAGCAATTCGGCCTCATCCTCAGGCTCCACTTCTAACTCTGTTTCTCTTGGTGTTTCTACCACATGTGCAGTGACTGCCTCCTCTGAAATCTTGAATGTCTCAAAGTCATCCAAAAGAGTTGAAATCCATTTCTTCCAAACTCCTATTAATGTTTACATTTTAACTTTCTCCTATAAATCATGAATGTTTTTAATGGTATCTAGAACAGTGAATCCTTTCCATAAAATTTTCAATATACTTGGCCTAAATCCATCAGAGAAATCACTATCTGTGGGAGCTGTAGACACAACTGAGACACAACAATATTGAAATTAGGCCAATTAATAAGCCCCTAAGTGTACAAATGAAAAGGAGAATCACATTTCTCTCGCTTTAAATCAAAGGCTAGAAATGATTAAGCTTAATGAGGAAGGCATGTGAAAAGCAGAGATAGGCAGAAAACTAGGCCTCTTGCGCCAAAGTCAGCCACACTGTGAACGCAAAGGAAATTTTCTTGAAGGAAATTTAAAATGCTACTCCAGTGAACAAATGAATGATAAGAAAGTGAAATAGGCTTATTCCTGATATGGAGAAAGTTTGAGTGGTCTGGATAGAAGTCCAAACCAGCTGCAACATTCCCTTAAGCCAAAGCCTAATCCAGAGCAAAGCCCTAACTCTGATCCTGTGAAGGCTGAGAGAGGTGAGAAAGCTGCAGAAACAGAGTTGGCAGCTGGCAGATCTTGGTTCATGAGGTTTAAGAAGCCATCTCCATAATGTGAAAATGCAAGGTGAAGCAGCAAGTGCTGATGGAGAAGCTGCAGCAAGTCATTCAGATCTAGCTAAGATCATTGATGAAAGTGGCTACACTGAACAACGGATTTCCAATGTGGGCTGCTCCAGAGATCACTAGATGCAAGGTCTCAGAGCAGCACAATGTATTACCACCATTATCCTGGGCTTCCCAGAATCTAGGGTCGTCCACGGCACATCAGGACCCCAGGTGCCTCCCCTCCACACACCTGGTTCTTCATCAGCTTGGAGGCAACGTTCTCTTTGAAGTTGGTGTGTCTCACCAACTGCTCCCAACTGGTTTGAAATTGAAGTCTTAAAACCTACCAAAGTCTCCTCTTCTCCTTTGTTATATTTAATCTTCCTCCATAAACAGAAGCTCACGTGTATTCAGCTCACTGAGGTATCGAGGAGAGAGGAGACTTGGATGAGCTCCTTAGGCTTTGTTTAATCAGAATCAATGTCAGCTTTCCTGTGTGTACAGTGTCCAAGGCTCATTTAATAAAGTGGATGTGGCATCTGTACAGAGTAGAAATGATGGGGAGATAACTCACCAATCTCTGCTTGCCTTAGTAGGAGAGTGGAAAAACTAAAAATCATTTGAAAATGCTCCAGGTGCTTCACATATGTAAGCAGGACCTCAGACTCAATTTGAGGATTCAAAAGTACCGAACAGAAGAGGGGAAACCAGGACTGAGTATTCAGCTGGCATCCACCAATTCTATTGTGTCTGTTATTATGGCCAGCAATCTTTTTGGAGTCGTTCATGTCCCTGCTGTATCTGTGGTTGAGTATTTTGAAAATAGCTCATGTGTCCGGGTGCGGTGACTCATGCCTGTAATCCAAGCACTTTGAGAGGCCAAGGTGGGTGGGTCACCTGAGGTCAGGAGTTCGAGACCAGTCAGGCCAATATGGTGAAACCCCTTCTCTACTAAAAATACAAAAATTAGCCAGGTGTGGTGGTGGGCACCTCTAATCCCAGCTACTTAGGAGGCTGAGGCATGAGAATCGCTCGAACCTGGGAGGCAGAGGTTTCACTGAGCTGAGATCGCACCACTGCACTCCAGTCTAGGCGACAGAGCTTAAGGAAATGTTTGGACGCAGCCATGATTATTTCTTAAGAATAGAATTTTAGAAGCGGAGTGGTGAATGGAAGACTATGGAGTGCTTAAACATTACAAATGCATATATCTATTCATATTATGTTTAAATGTTTGTATTTTTCTTGTAGATTTATTAATTGCTTTATAAGTAAAAGTTGTTAATTTATGTTTCTATTTTCCTAACTGTGCTATCTCAACTGCATTTTTATTTTGATAATTTTTAAAGTAAAATTATTGAAAAAATAAATTTTGTCTAAGAATGACAATTTTTTAAAAGCCCATGAGAAAAACTCTTAAAAATCATAAACTGTATTCTATTTTAAGAAACAGAGACTCTGGGGCCTGCATGGAAGATGTTGGTCAAAGGATACAAAATATCAGGAAGACAGAAGGAAAATCTTCAAGATCTAATGTGTAACATGATGATTACAGTTAATAACAATGCATTGTACTCTTGGAAACTGCTAAGAGAGTAGATTTTCAGTGTTCTCACCACAAACAAATGATAAGTCTATGATGTAATGCATGTGTTAATTAGCTTGATTTAGCCATTCCAAAATGTATACTTATTTTTGTTTTGTTGTTGTTGTTGTTATTGTTGTTGTTGTTTGAGACAAGGTCTCACTCTGTTGCCCAGCTCTGGAGTGCCATGGTGCAATCACTGCTCACTGCAGCCTTGACCTCCCAGGCTCAAGTGATCCTCCCACCTCAGCCTCTCGAGTAGCTGGGATTACAAGTGCACAAGACCTGGGTGATGGAGTGAGACTTGATCTCAAAATAGAAATAAAATTGAAAAGACATTTAGAATTACCCTAATAAAATGGCTAGTTCCTGCCCAATCACACATTGGTAAAACCCAGTAGTCTCTAAACCCACACAGGCTAATTAAAAAGCAACAACAACAACAACAACAACAACAACAAAACCCCCGCTTTTTGTTGTTGTTGTTTTTGTTAGAGATGGAGGGTCTCACTATGTTGCCCAGGCTGGTCTTGAACTTCTGGGCTCAAGTGATCCTTTCTTCTCAGCCTCTCAAAGTGCTGGGATTATAGGTGTGAGCCACCATGCTTGGCATGATGGGTACAGGTTTCAAAACATGTTATACATGATAAATACATACAAGTTTTATTTGTCAATTGAAATAAGAAGATCCTTTTTTTCTCTGTGAACTCTGCAGAGAAGTAACAAATACATTTTTAAAATAGGAAACAAAAATGAAGATTTTAATTCAACTTTTGGCTCTGGGGAGATCACCAAAAAGTGTGAGAAATTATGAGTGTGACTGAGCTGGAGCTGTGTTTTGGGGATTGCTAACCTCTGTGCTAACAGAGGTGTGTTTTTATTACAAGGAAAGTTGGTCCATGCTTGAGCTATCTCACTGTCCTCGAGGGAGGGGTGTTTTTGAGAAGATAGGTGTGTGTCTGAGAGTTGCTTGGAAAGGATGGGGAGGGATGGGAAGCAATGAAAGGTCTGCTTTAGCAAAGTGATCTACTCTGGAATCATCAGCATTGCTGGTGGCCCCAAGGTGTAGCATGGAATTGGGGAAGGGATCAGTCTCTCTACATCTGCCTACCCACCATGTGACCTTGGGAAGGAGGAGAGAAGGCTACTTTGGCACTGGGCACCTTCACAGGGTCGCCTATCACTGTGACAATAGTGAAGCCACTTAGGACAGAGAACATCAACCAAGGGAAGACAGTTGTGCACAGCTTGGTGTCTATAGTAGATAAGTTGGTTTGTGAGCACATTTGAATCTCCTCTTCTGGAACACACAGCAATATTTCATGACTTTTGTATTGATCAATGACTCATGTGGTTGCAAGGGATAGAAACTGAACTCCAATCAGCTTAGCCATAACAGAAACTGATTGCTCTTGAAACTGGGAAGTCCAGAAACAGTATGGCTTCAGGTATGGCTTGACCAAAGGGCTCAAATAATATTATTAGCTTTCTCTTTCTCTCTGACACTTAACATATTAAAAGTAAGTGAGGCAGAAGCAGGCAGCGATCATCTGCACATGAAATCATTAGATAAAAGGCTGATGAAGAAATGTATAATAGAGGGATCAGCCTGTCATCAGTCAACCCCCCGATCAATTTTAGCATTCAGCTCAAAGTGGAGACAATTGGATATTGTAAGGCCCTTATGAAATATTCTCAGGGAAATGTTTTGTCTGAATCGATTTGACCCTTGTTTTAGTTTGAGATCCCTCTGAAGCAGTCAAGTTTTTTTGTTTTTTGTTTTTTTAGTTTATTTGTTGTTGTTGTTGTTGTTGTTTTGAGACAGGGTCTTGCTGTCACCCAGATTGGAGTGCAGGGGCAGGAACATGGCTCACTACAGCCTCCACCTTTCAGACCATGGCTCACTACAGCCTCCACCTTTTAGACTCAAATGATCCTCCCACCTCACTCCCACCTCAGCCTCCCAAGTAGCTGAGACTACAGGTGTGTGCCACCATACCCAGCTTTTGTTTTGTTTTGTTTTGGTAGAAACGGGGTCTCACTATTTGCCCAGACTTGAAGCAGTCTTAAGATGAGAATTCAAGTACATGTAATGTATTTCAGAGGTATTTTCAGAAAGTGCTGACAGGGAAGTGAGGAAGTGAGGCAGGGAAGGAAAGGCAGTCAGTGGAGGGTGAGTTGTCAGGCAACCTAGCACTGTGGGTGATTAGAGCTTGACTCAGCCTGGGCATTCTGGCAGCCAGTGTAAACTTATGCCACTCAGCATCATCCCACCCAAGGGATGGGGCAGCTGGAGTATTTGGTTAGCAATTCCTATAAGTCATTGATTAAGGACTGTTCCTGATAAGGGATGGTTGAATCCCTAGCACTTTGGCCAGTGGACCCTGGTAGCCAAGAAAGCCTTCAGGCAAAGAGATGAAAGCACTGCTAGTTAACAGTGGGCTGGTGTACACTAAAGTGGTAAAGTCAAGAGGACAGGCATGGGACCCAGACAATGTCCACCACAGATTTCTAGAGCTCACTGCTATTTACTAGAAATACAGGGATTTGGGGGATATGTTAAATGACACCACCAGGACCTCACATAAAGACAAAGAGGTTAATTCTCAAAGAAGACTTATAGTCCTTAAGGTGCACACATCTAACAACAGAAAGTCAAAATATGCAAGGCAAAAACTGGTATAACATAAGGAGAAATGGAAAAAGTCACTATTACAGTTAGAGACTTTAACAGTCCTCTCTCAGTAACGAACAGATCCAGCAGGCAGAAAGTTAGTAAGGCCATGTTGAACTTAACACCACCATCCATCAACTGGATGCAATTGATATCTATGGACCGCTTCACCCAACAATAACAGAATACTCATTTTTTCTCAAGGTTACATGGAGCATTCACCAAGCTAGATCACATTCTGGGCAATGAACACATCTTAACGCATTTGAGAGAAGAGAAACCATAGAATACATGCTCTCAGACCACAAGATAATTAAACTGGAAATCAATAAAAGAAAGATATCTGGAAAATTCCAAAATACTTAGAGATTAAGCAACATGCTTCTAAATCATACATGGATCAAAGAAGAAATTTTAAGAGAAAGTTAAAAATATTTCAACTAAATTAAAATAAAAATACAACTTATCAAAATGTGTGGGATGCAGCAAAAGCTGTGATTAAGGGGGAATTTGTAGCATTGAATGCAGATATGAAAGAAGAAAGATCTAAAATGAATGATCTAAGGTGGAAGCTTAAGAAACTAGGAAAAGAAGAGAAAACACGTTCAAATGAAGCAGAAGAGGAGAAGTAATAAAAAGTGAAGGACAGGCTGGTTGGGTGGTGGCTCATGCCTGTAATCCCAGCACGTTAAGAGGCTGAAACAGGAGGATTGCTTGAGGCCAGGAGTTCAAGACCAGTCTGAACAACATAGCAAGATGCTGTCTCTATTGAAAAAAAAGAAGTAGAGAAATCAATTAAACTGAAAACAGGAAATCAATGGAGAAAATAAATAAGACTTAATGGCATCATAAGAAGTGAACAGACAAATTCAGAACACACAGCATTATGTATGACTTGTTTCTGCAACAATGCGATGGTGTAAAGAAAAGGAGTGTTGCTCCACATGAAAGATAACTAAGAGGTATCTCAACCAAACGTGCCTGTGTGCACTTCAGACCTCAATTAGAACAAATTGATCACAAAAGCCTCTCTTTGACCATCAGGAGAATTTGATTCTAAACTCAACATTAGATGATAATAAGTTAGGGTTGTTCATGTGATATTGCATTGAGGTTATGCAAAAGACTGCTTATGTTATTTAGAGATGCCCACTGAACTGCTGTAGGGGTGAAATAACACAATGGCTGGGACTTCTTTTAAAATTGTTCAGCAATAATTTTAAATAAAACCAGAATCTGATCCTGCCTTCATCTTATTTGCTCTACCTGGACCTATAAGATCTTGTTTTCATTTAACATTTAAAATATAAATGATATTTAAAAATCACAGATTATTGTGCATGAATTTTGCATTTTTAAAAATGTTGAGCCAGGTGCAGTGGCTCACACCTGTAATCCCAGGTGGCCTAGGTGGGCAGATCGCTTGAGCCCAGGAGTTTGAGATTAGCCTAGGCAACATGGCAAAACCCTATCTCTACTAAAAACACAAACATTAGCCAGGCATGGTGGCTCGCGACTCTAGTCCCAGCTATCCAGGAAGCTGAGGTGGGAGAATTGCTTGAGCCCGGGTGGCAGATGTTGCAGTGACCCATGATCATATCACCACACTCCAGCCTGGGTGACAGAGCAGGACCCTGTCTCCAAAAAAAAAAAAAAAGTTCAATTAAAATACTATTTATTTTGATTACTGAGGTTTTCAGTGTTCCCTTAAATTCTGCATTAGAAGCAGAGTGCCTCATTCTCCTTACCCTGGTCCTGGCACCGTATCTAATCCAAGTTGCCTTATTTCTTTCACCCTGACGTTGGGCAACCAAAACCGGCCACTGTTTTCCAGGTAATAACCCACTGTGGGTTTCTCCACCATCTACTCTCACCGCATGGACATATTTAAAATACTATTCCACCCTCCAATGGGCCATAAGGAAGGCACATCTCAAATGTAGGATGTGATGGCTTGTGGTTAATTAGGAGTCTCGCCAAAGGGGAACACACTATTTGCAGTCCCTGCCTTGACTGACGGGTCCACATTCCCAGCCTGCCTTCAGTTTTGTTAGTGTTTTTAAAACAGCTTTAAAACCATCACGACCATTCCAAATGCTTGTCTCCACCATGTACTCTTCAAGTTCTCACTTTCACCCCCTTCTAACTTGATGAAAGTCACCTTCTCCCACCCCCACCCCCAGATGGGAGCCTCATGGATTATCTGGGAGTATTTCTCTGCCTTGTTTCCAGCAGTGAACAGAGACAAGAGTCTTTTTCTCACTGTGCGTGTACCTGCTGTCCCCTAGCTCTTAGGTGGAAGAATTCTTTTAGATGCATAAGGTTCTGTTTCACATGTTCCTGAAACTCTCTTGGAAAATAATAAAATGGCACACTTGGAGGGTCCCTAAAGAATAACTGAATCCTGTGCTTCTTAACTTTTTTTACGAGGTGGACGATTAAAGTTCTGTTAAAAGCTAGACACATCTGGGTTCAAACTTTGGCTCTGTTGCTGTGGGTCTTTAGACAAGTGTCTTAACCTCTCTGAGTCTGTCTGTCTTTTACCTGTAAAATAAGGTTAAAAATATTATTGACCTCATACGGTTATTGGGATAGTAAGTGAGATGATATATGTGGAATGCTTAGCATAATTCTTGAAACTAAGTGCTTAATGCATGTTAGTTGCAATTATTATTTTTGGACTCTCCTGTACCTCTTTGAGAATCTATAGAAAACTGTGGAAAGATGTCTCAGAAAAATATATACTAAAGGTTTACATTCTTTTGCATAAAAAAAATCGCAATTAACCTGGGCACAGTGGCTCACACCTGTAGTCCAAACTTCTTGGGAGGCTGAGTTGGGAGGATCTCTTGAGCCTAGGTGTCTGAGCTGCAGTGAGCTATGATCATGCCAGTACATTCCAGCCTGGGTGACAGAGCAAGACCTTGCCTCTAAATAAATAAATAAATACATTTTAAAAATTAATCCAGAGGTTGGGCCAGGCACGGTGGTTCATATCTGTAATCCCAGCACTTTGGGAGTCTGAGGCGGGTGGATCACGTGAGGTCGGGAATTAGAGACCAGCCTGTCCAGCATGCTGAAACTTGCCTCTACTAAAAACACAAAAATTAGCTGGATGTGGTGGCACATACCTGTAATCCCAGCTACTCGGGAGGCTGAGGCACAAGAATCGCTTGAATCCAGGAGACAGAGGTTGCAGTGAACCAAGATCATGCTACTCTACTCCAGCCTAGGTGACAGAGGGAGACTCCATCTCAAAATAAATAAATAATAAATAAATAAATAAATAAATAAATAAATAAATAAAATTAGCCCAGAAGTACTTTGTATTATTATTGTAAACATAATTTATGAAAATTAATAAAAAATATATTAGTATACTCTAGGTCCATTTAATAGACAAAGTATAAAAAAGAAAGCATTCATTTCCTACCTTATAAGAAAGTGACGGCTCCTGGCCTTCAGGTTTGCTCCATCAAGGCGGACATCCTGACACTACGGTTTACATTCTTGTAAAACCAAGAGTAGCCACAGAAGATGCACCTGTTTATCTTGTTTCCCTTGCCACAATTATTTCCCCCATTACTACATAAGCTTTCCATATATTTTTAAAATCACCATTTTGTTCTGATCATGAAATTGTTACACACTCAATGTATGATTAAGGTGAAAAATAAAGTCTCCCAAATCTGACCCTAGAGATAAGCATTGATAGATTGGTTTATATTGTTCCAGAATTTGCTCAGGGCAGATAGTATTGTGCACCTGTCTACCAGGTTTGGAGTACGTTCTGTCTCCACAGAGGTGGTTTGGTAGGTGGCTGGAGGTGGAAGCTGCCATGGGCCACACACCTGAGCTTGCATGGGAGCATGAGATGGGACCCACATGGATTATCTGGGAGCATTTCTCTGCCTTGTTTCCAGCTGTGAACAGAGACAAGAGGGGAGTCTTTTTCTCAATGCCTCCAATAGTCCTTGAGTGACCTTGGACAGTCCTCCTAACTTCTCCAAGCCTCATTACCTCATTTGCAAAATGGGGGAACCAGTAATATCTAGTTTGAAAAATTGTTGTAAATATTACATGAGTTGATGCATGCAAAGCCTTAGCACTGGGTTTCTCCCTGTTGGCACACGGACATTTGGGACCGGATACTCTGTGATGTGGGGACTGTCCTGTGCATTGAAGGATACGCAGCAGCATCCCTGACCTTCATTGACTGGAGGCCAGCAGCAGCCCCGCCAGCTGTGACAGCCTAAGATGTCTCCAGACATTGTCAAATGTCCCCTGGGGGAGGGAAGGGGGGACACAATCACCTCCTTTGCCACTGAGAATTACTGTCTTAGCACAATGGAGCATACTCATACTCAATAAACTCTCCTTAATATTAATATCATCATTATAACAGGGTAGCGCATTTACTGAACATAAAACATTCAATGGCTCAATTAATATAAATCCACTGGCATTTTAACTGTCCATGTAGGAGTCCAATTTCTTTTTCTACTCGCAGGCCCTTCAGATCAAATACTCAGTCTAACCTCAGATGCAAACTTCTCCATAGAAGAGCTTTTCATTTCTATAATATTAACATACTGGTGAAATACCACATAATGATATGATTCAGCCACTTTTATTTCCTTTATACCTCATGAGTCCCCCCGCTTTGCCCACAGGTTAGAGACAAGACTAAGCCTACAATTAAAAAGCTGCTTTTCCTACTATATATACCTAATTTCTCATACCTCATTTTGCATTAAAGTGTTTTTCCACAGAGCCCTCGGAAGATGGGATTATGTGTGTGCTTGTGTTCATTCATGGCCTCTTTAGGATCTAAACCTCCAGGGATAAACTTGGAAAATGACTGAATTAATCACTTAGGATCTGCATTCGGTGCACATTATCATAATATTGATATAATGCACACACTGTTTTTTGCTTATTTCTATATTGCGTGAGGCCCTGCAGCAATTTTGAGGAAATATGAGACTCACGCACCTGGCTGAACGCTCTCTCTCTCTCTCTAAATAATCCGAGGTCTCCCGGTTTGTGAGGATCAGCCTAAAATGAGTTACAGTTGCCAGAACATTTTTAAGTAGGGAAATAAATTAGAGTCGTAATAATCATAACAATTATATAATAAACGTTAAGCATTGTAAGTTCCCCAGCGGTCTTACTAACTTAATTTTGTTGTTGTGGGGGAGGTTGTGGAAATTCCATCGTCAGCATCTGGTGACATCATCAGGCTGCAATGAGAGGACAGGTTTCTTAGTTCTGAATGTCACTAAGGTGCTGAATGAGGTGGTACTTTGGCTTTCCCAGCCACTTGCTGGGTTTGAATTATTAAAGTCATCATTTGCAAAATAAATTTAGGGCTTCATGAAAATTTCTGGATTGACAATCTCCCTCTACCACCTTTTCTTTGTCTTTCTTTCCCCCTTTCTCTCTCTGTCTCTGAGAGAACTCAGGGCAGCCACAGCTGGACAATTCATCTAGCTTCCCCCTCCCAATAACTCCTCCATATCCAGCTGCAAACTGAAGAAAAATAGGACTGAAAATAGAAATGACAGAATGTCCCCAAACAAGAGACCCTTCCAGGAACCATGTTGACTAGAAAGCCTGTTAACATTCCCAATCCTGTGTGCTGGGAGGTAGGGTTTGGTCTGGAATCCTTCCATCTAAGACACATGAAAGTAAAAGATTCAACCATGTACAAATCAGACACAATTCATAATAATGCTAGCCAATGTTTACATGCCAGGTATTGAACGAAACACTTTGCTTATATTATCTCTTTTTTGCTGCAGTCGGGACTATTTTTAAACTTTTATAAATTGATACATAATAGATGATGTACATATTTTCAGGATACATGTGATAATTTAATGCATTCATATAACTTGTAAAGCTCAAATCAGTGTAACTGGGCTATCCATCACCTTAAATATTCATCTTCTCTTTACGCTATGAACATTCATATTGTTCTCCTCTAGCTATTTTGAAATATACAGTAAATTATTGTGACCTATAGTCATCCTACTGATCTATCAAATACTAGATCTTATTTCTCCTATCAAATTATATATTTCTACCATTAATCAACCTCTCCTTACCTCTTCTCCCCATCACTCTTCCTAGCCTCTGGTAACCACAAATCTACTTTCTATCTTCATGAGATCCACTTTTTTAGCTCCCACATGTGAGTGAGAACACATGACACATGTGTCCTTCTATTCTTGACTTATTTCAGTCAATAGATTGACCTCCAGTCCATTGACGTAGCTGCAAATGACAGAATTTCATTCTTTTTATGTCTGAATAATATTCCATTGTATGTGTGTATATATATTTCAATGTGAGATATATATATATATATATATTTCTTTTTTTTTTTTTTTTTTTTTTTGAGACGGAATCTCGCTCTGTCGCCCAGGCTGGAGTGCAGTGGCACAATCTCAGCTCACTGCAACCTCCGCCTCCTGGGTTCACGCCATTCTCCTGCCTCAGCCTCCTGAGTAGCTGGGACTATAGGTGCCTGCCACTACGCTCGGCTAATTTTTTTTTTTTGTATTTTTAGTAGAGACGGGGTTTCACTGTGTTAGCCAGGATGGTCTCGATCTCCTGACCTCGTGATCCACCTGCCTCGGCCTCCCAAAGTGCTGGGATTACAGGCGTGAGCCACCGCGCCCGGCCAAGATATATATATATATTTCGATGTGAGATATATATATCTATGTCTGTTTCTCACATTTGCTTTATCCATTTATTCACTGATGGGCACTTGGATTGCTTCCATAGTTTGGCTATTGTGAATGGTGCTTCTATAAACGCGGGAGCTCAGATGCCTCTTCAATATATTGATCTCCTTTCTTTTGGATATAGACCTAGAAGTAGAACTGCTGGATCATATGGTAATTCTATTTTTACGGGTTTTGTTTGTTTGTTTGTTTTTGTTTGTTTGTTTTGAGACAGAGTCTCACTCTGTCGCCCAGGCTGGAGTGCAGCAGCATGATCTCGGCTCACTGCAACCTCCGCCCCTTTGGTTCAAGTGATTCTCCTGCCTCAGCCTCCTGAGTAGCTGGGATTACAGGCAATCACCACCATATCTGGCTAATTTTTTTTTTTTTTTTTTTTTTTTTGACACAGAGTCTCACTCTGTCGCCCAGGCTGGAGTGCAGTGGCGCGATCTTGGTTCACTGCAGCCTCCACCTCCCGGGTTCAAGCCATTCTCCTGTCTCAGCCTCCTGAGTACCTGGGACTATAGGTGGCCGCCACCACGTCCAGCTAATTTTTTATATTTTTAGTAGAGATGGGGTTTCACCATGTTAGCCAGGATGGTCTCGATCTCCTGACCTCGTGATCTGCCCACCTTGACCTCCCAAAGTGCTGGGATTACAGGTGTGAGCCACCGTGCCAGGCCCATATCTGGCTAATTTTTGTATTTTCAATAGAGGTGGGGATTCGCCATGTTGGCCAAGCTGGTCTTGAACTCCTGACCTCAGGCCATCCACCCACCTCGGCCTCCCAAAGTGCTGGAATTACAGGCACGAGCTGCCATGTCTGGCCTATTTTTAGTTTTCTGAATAGTCTCTATACTGCTTTCCATAGTGGCTGTGCTAATTTACATTCCCACCAACAGTGCATAAGGGTTCACTTTTCTCCTTAATATCTGTTCTTCCTTGACTTTTTGATAAAAGCCATTTTATGTGGGGTGAGATGATAGCTCACTGGGGTTTTGACTGGCATTTCTCGATTAGAGTTATTGAATACTTTTTCATATACCTGTTTTTTTCTTTTTCTCCCCTTTCTCTCTCTTTCCTTCCCCCCTCCCTCCCTCCCTCCCTCCCTCCCTCCCTCCCTCCCTTCCTTCCTTCCTTCCTTCCTTCCTTCTTTCCTTCCTTCTTTCCTTCCTTCCCCTTTTTCTACTGAGTTGTTTGAACTTCTATGTATTCCGGTTATTTTTATTTTAAATCCAACTCCTACAGGATACTCTGGTTATTAATTCCTTGTCAGACGTAGGTTGCAAATATTCTCTCCCATTCTGTGGAGTGTCTCTTCAGTTTGCTGATTGTTTGCCTTGCTGTTTAGATGCCTTTCAGCTTGATGTAATCCTATCTGTCTATTCTTGCCTTGGTTGCCTGTGCTTTTGAGGTCTTACACAAAAAAAATCTTTGCCCAGACAAACGTCCTGGAGCATTTCCTCAGTGTTTTCTCCTAGTAGTTTAAAAGTCTCAGGTCTTATGTTTAAGTTGTTAATCATTTTGATTTGATGTTTGTATATGGTGAGAGATGGGGCTCTAGTTTCTTCTTTCCACATATGTTTATCCAGGTTTTCCAGCACCATTTATTGAAAAGGCTATCCTTGCCCCATTGTATGTTACTGGCAGCTTTGTTGACAACGAGTTGGCTATAAATGTGTGGATTCATATCTGTGTTCTCTATCTTGTTCCATTAGTCTATGTGTCTGTTTTTATGTCACTACCATGTTGATTTGGTTACTATAGCTTCGTAGTGTATTTTAAAGTCAGGTAGTATGATGCCTCCAGTTTTGCTTCTTTTACTTAGGATTACTTTGCCTATTCAAGGTCTTTGTGGTTCCATATAAATTTTAGGCTTGTGGGAGGAACTATTGTTGTACCCATTTTACAGATGCAGAGACCAAGGCTCAGAGGGTATGAATCACTTTTTACAACAGCTTTAAACAGGAGAGGTAGAGGTCAAACCCAGATCTGGGTGATTCCAAATTGTTTCTCAACCTCCTAGGAGCCCCAATATAGTGGGTGGAAGCCCAGACTATGGGCTTGTTTGAGGGCTGACTTACCGACTAACCAGTTCTGTGAATCTGAGTCAGGCACTCCACTTTTAACCGCAGCGTGCCCAGCTGCGAATGCGAAAAATGATCATACCCAGGGTCACTACCCATACTGTGTCTTTATGTAATTAGAAAAAGGCACCCTTCCCTCAAGTCACCTTACTTCCACACTGGAATTTTGTCATAATATACTGTCATTAAAACAAGACACCTTACTGCCATCTTCTGGAAAATGGTTGTAATAAATTCAGTCAGTCCTCTGGGGGTTCTGAATCCATGAATTCAACTAACTGCAGATGGAAAATACTCAAAACAACAACAAAACAAGTGTCTATACTGAACATATCCAGGCTCTTCTTCCTGTCATTATTTCCTACACAATATATCAACTATTTATGTAGCATTTACATTGTATTAGGTATTATAAGTATTCTAGAGGTGATTTAAAGCATAAAAAATGATGTGTAGGCTATATGAAAATACAATGGCATTTTATACCAGGGACTTGAGAATTCTTAGATTTTGGTATCTGCAAGGAGTACTGGAACCAGTACCCCATGGATACTGAGGAGTAGCTATATATATAAATGTGCAAAGGCAAGGATAGAAGGATGTGAATGACATCACTTTTGTGCAGTGCATGACCTGCACAACTGTGCATGGCTGCCCAGACAATTCCTCACTGGATTATTAGAAAGAGAAATGATTTAGCACTTTGGTTTAAAAAAAATGGCACACAGGTTCTCAGCAAATGCTGACTACTCTGTTAAGCTCTGGCTCAAACAGACTAGATAATACTCTCTCTTTGGGCCAACTGACAATCACTGAGAAATCTCACTTGGGGATCCTGTGGCTCAGTCAGTGACAGTCTATTTCTCAACACATATGTCCCTTGCCCCATGTTTTTGAGTACTGTGGCTATCCTGGACAGCAATTCTCATCTCCTTTCTTGCCTCTTGGCCAGGAGAAAGGATTGAGAGAACTTTCTGGGGCTGCCTTCAGAAATCACATCTGGCATTTCTTTGACACACTGAATCTCTGACACTCCCTGGACAGCCTTGCAAAATGTTGAGTATGTTCCATGAGCTTTGCCCCTGGTCCTGGAGTGGGATAAGGACATGGATTTAGGGTTCCACAAAACCTTGGTTTAAATCCTATTTTTTCTGTTTACCGCTGTGTGACTTTGGGTGAGCAACTTAACCTTGCTGGGCTTTAGTTTCTTCACAGGTGAAAAGGAATGACTTGTTAATCTATCTATCACATAGAACTATGGCCTGAAGACAAAAGGGGAAATGTGTTCAAAGCATTTATAAGTAAGCACTCTCTGAGTTATACTCATTAACAACAGAGAAAGATAATTCAGATTTTTTAATAGGTCATCCATTTCCAGCTGCCAATCTGGTCTCCGATGACGTTTATCTTTGAACCCCAAATCTGAAAGACCTTTATAAATACATTTAAAAATGTATTCGTAGACAGGCACAGTGGTTCATGCCTGCAATCCCAGCACTTTGGGAAGCCGAGGCAGGTGGATCACTTGAAGTCAGGAGTTTGAGACCATTCTAGCCAACATGGTGAAACTCCATCTTTACTAAAAAGTACAAAAATTAGCAGGGTATGGTGGTGTGTGCCTGTAATCCTAGCTACTCAGAAGGCTGTGACAGGAGAATCACTTGATCTCAGGAGGCGAAGGTTGCAGTGAGCTGAGATCACACCGCTGCACTCCAGCCTGGGCGACAGAGCGAGAGTCTGTCTCAAAAAAAATAAAAAAGTATTTGTATGAAAAGTATTGTATGAAAAGGTATTGTATGAAAGTATTTTGAGACTCTGTCTCAAAAAAAATAAAAAAGTATTTGTATGAAAAGTATTGTATGAAAAGGTATTGTATGAAAGTATTTTGAGACTCTGTCTCAAAAAAAATAAAAAAGTATTTGTATGAAAAGTATGTATGAAAAGGTATTGTATGAAAGTATTTTGAGACTCTGTCTCAAAAAAAATAAAAAAGTATTTGTATGAAAAGTATTGTATGAAAAGGTATTGTATGAAAGTATTTTGAGACACTGTCTCAAAAAAAAAAGTATTTGTAAAAGTCTAATCACGTTTATCTCTGCACTGAAGGCATCACAAAATCAGATGTGTACCAACTTCTGTGGGACACAGTTGCTTCATTCAGGCAGTGTTTTACCCTCACAGATGTTTCTTCTCCAGAAACAAATACCCTAGAGATACCAAAGGCTATGAATGGGGAACCAACCAACTTCGTCTCCTCTCCACCGTTCTCAGGCTGCAGCACCCATTCCTCTAACCACTCTGTGCCTTTCTTCCTGGAATTTTAGGCAGCATCAGGACATTCCCTGTTCCTCAGTTTCTTGTCTTATGTTTTCTGTCTGCCTCATCCCCCGTGCCTGGCTCTGAACCTCCAGTGGCTTCTTTCTCAGCCTGAGGATCTGTGGCTTATTGAAAATATTCTGGTACACAGAGTACATGCCTGGGTTGTTACTGGCTAAAAAACAGCTGTTTTTGGATGGTGATGTAGTTCATTCTGGGGGATATGAGCCGGGCAAGGAGGAAGCTGCTCTGAAGGGCAATTCGAATGCAGACAGTAGAGAAACGCAGATCCCGGGGTGGCTTCTCCTAGAGCAGGTGGCCTTCCCTCTCCAAATCCATTCACATTTCCATTGTCCTCAAATGTTCTTAAATTGCAAACGCAGTGAAATTTTCACAGACATGTAGTGTGTAAGAAGGGGATCTTTGGAGGAAACTTGCCTGATCTCTGAAGTTCGCCATTCAGCCGCTGTATACAAATTACTTCCCCTCTCTTGGCCTCAGTTTCTTCATTTGTAAAATAGGAATGAAAGATGCTTTCTGCCTCCTGGGTCTGTTGTGAAGATTAAAAGTGTCAGACTTGGGGCAAACGCTCACTAAAGCTTAACCATTATTACAAGTCTTTTAATCAAATAGAAGCTTTGTAGGGGAAACCTACTCTTAAACCAAGAAGAATTTTGGAAAGCTGATTTATTTAACATATTCTGGATGTCTCTGGCTGGTCTTTTCCATTAAAAAAAAAAAAAAATCCCCTAAGGAGGCTACAGTCTCAGCACAGCACAGCTTGTCCCAGGCCACACAGTAAGTTTGATTTGGGCTCCCAGGAACAGAATCCAGGCCCCTGACCTCACGTCAGATGGCCGAGCCTCCCTGCTCTCAATCACAGCCAGAAATGTCACAGTGAATGGAGTCATATCTTAGGGGAGGAAAATGAGATTTCTCTCTTGCCTTGATCTGACCCGGGGATTCCAATCAGGAAACAAGCTCAGCACCCTTAAAATCTCCTCTGTCTCCTTCTCTTCATTTCCTAAATGCCTGTTCCTCTCAGCGATACTCCGATTCCCAAATGTCTCCCAGCCAAGACTTGGACTTTGAGAGCCCCCTTCAGCTGCCCTGGCTAAGAGGGCAGGGACCAGAATGAGGCTTTGCATGAGTCAGTAAGATGGTGAAAATATCTCGGTAATCAAGACGAATAATATTTTAATGCAGTATATTTAAAAAGCCAAAAATGAATGCAAAAAGAATCCCATGATGAACAAACTGTAAAAATTTTACATCAAGAAAAAATCAATAACCAGGATAGCGCCCTCCTACCTGCAGCCCACACTGTTACTAAATAAAACGAGATTTAGTTCTGCTCCTTTAACCTTTATTCCTTTTAAATTTCCTGTATGGGCCGCATTTGCAAATTTCCACCTCCCCTCCCTGGGCGTCCCCTTCCCCACAGGGGTGAGCTGAGGTGAGCGACACAGAAGCTGTTTGGAAGGCGAAGGCCAGCGGAAGAGGGCTTGTGCGGGATCTTTCAAGTGTTCATCTTGTTTCTAACTCCATCCAGCCTGCCCTCCTTAATCAATAAAACAGGAATTAGGTCTCAGATCCAAGAGTCGCTTTCTGTCTTCCAGTTTATGACTTTGGCCACCTCGCAGTTTTTTAAGGTCGCCGGACCGGCTTCCTGAAATACCTGAGGTGGCAGACTCAGGTAGTAAACGGACGTGGAGGCTTCCCACTGCCAAACGGGCGGGGCAGTTTCAACATCCCGCTTCCCCGAACCTAAGTGCGCAGAGCGCCTGGTGTTCGCTTGCCGAAAACGTTAAACCTTTTCCTTTGATCCCGCTCTTTTTGGGCGGGGGGGGGAATGTCTGGAGAAGAGGGAAGTAGGGGGGAAATGAAGTGCCTGCCCAAGCAAAGTTTTGATGCCTGCCTGCCTCTGGCTCCAGCTCCGCCCTCGCGGAAGGGGGAGGACTTCGAATTCCAGAACCGGAATCCTTCCCTATTTTTTTTTTTTTTTTGTCTGAAATTGATCGATTTTATCCGGGAGCTTCAAATCGAAACCAGGAGAGAGGCTTTGAAATGTCAAAGAAAAGTTGCAAAAGGAAAAAGGGGGTGGGGTGAGGAGGAGGAGGAGGAAGGGGAGGGAGATTAAAAAAAAATAAGGCGGGTAGGCAGGCAGAGGTTTTCTTCGAAGTATAATCGCGGCGCTGCGTACCTTTGTAAGGGTCCTTAACCTTTTCACCCTTTTGGTGGTGGCGGTGGTGGGCTCCTCGTAGCTGTTTGAAAATCTAATGAGAACTATGGTCCGTCTGCCTGGAAAAATGCCCTTTAGGGACAAGCAGAAGCTTGCAGTCAATTTCAGGAGGCTTGGCGGGAGCCGGGAGTGGAACCGTTTTTTGCGCAACTTGGGCAAGTTTTTGCAGTATTCTCTGCTCAGCCATTTGAGTTGGAATGGAACCGTTCCCAATTTTAATTTTTGAAGGAACGGTTTTGCCTGGAGTAATCTCAATCCATTTTGGCGGGGAGGGGAGGGGAATTTAAAAATGTATGCCTTCTTCACCTTCTGGAGAAGGCAAGATCCGGCAGGCGAGGCTGATTAGCTGGAGGTCTCCGTTGCGACCCCGGACTCGGAGCAGGAGCTCCTGAAGCTCCACCTGCGCCGGGTTCCAGTGAGAGCACCCCCTCACACTCGGGGCGGTGTCCCCCAGTCCTTTTCCTTCTGGACTCCAGGACCTGAGGCTCCTGCAGCGGGGAGCTGGGGAAGGGGGATGAGTTCAAAACTATCTCCCTCTCCTTCCCTTTGAGATAAGGCATCAACTTGGGAAGATTCCCGACTGGTGCAGGGAGCTGCCTCTTCAGGAAGCCTGGGAAATGCAGATTCGATTGATTTCAGGGAGCTTCCAGTGTTTTTCCTGCCCTGGGGCTAAGAGGATCGAAATACATTTTTTAGGATTCATGGGAAACCTAGTTCTAATTATTAAGAGGCTGTTTTCAAGCCCCTCTGACCGCAAGGAGCCCTGGGGCTTGGAGCGAGAAAGTGGGTGCAGGTCTCTCCAAAGAGAGCTGAGCTCATTCTGCAGCTCCCTCTCCAGCAGTGGCCCAGGGCTGGCGCTGCAGAGAGAGGAAGGCAACGTGGGCACATAAGGGCTCTGTGGTCACTGCCGACAGCTGTCCCCAATGGCCAGTTATGGGGGGAAAGGCACTGAGAGGCTTGTCGGCTAAGGAAAGATGGAGGGAACATCAGAGAGATAAACAGGGAGAGAGGAGCATCAAGGAAGGAGACAGCTTGAGGAAGAGATGCATACAGGAAAACAAAACACAGTGAGCTATTGAAACAGACACGGATAGAAGCAGCGGGAGAGCAATAGAGGAGAGACAGACACAGAGCAATGCAGAAAGAGACATAGGCGGGAATTGCAGCATCCTGGGACTAGAGGGTGCTTCACGCACAGCCCGGTGGTCCCAGGTGGCCAAGCTGCAGTAAGGTGACAGAAATCTCAGTTTCCGGGTGCCCTGAACATGGGAGTACCAATGATGGGGCAAAGTGGCTCCTGCCAACTCTTCTGCCTTTCAGGGAGGGGCACAGTCAGAAGAGAGTCAGGGCAGAATCCTTTACAGCATAGGGACCCCGTGGACCAGGCCTAAGAGTGGCACTGCCCAACACAGCTGGACCCATGTGCATGCCCCCCAGAGCCCGTCACTGCAAATGTTGCCGTGGGTGCTTTCCAACACACATAGTATATCCACTCTCTGAGGCCTTAGCCATGCTCAGCTCCTGCCATTACCTTTACCTCTGGGAGCAAATTCTGCAAGAAACTCAATCTGCTGTGTGCAGAATTATGGGTTATTCTTGGCTCCAGGCTTGCCCTCACCCTTGGTGCAAACACAGACATCCGCACAGAGCAGACCAGGCTTTGCAGGAGTGCTATGGGGTTTGGAGTTATGCTGGGGAAACTGACCTCTTGTTTCTCCCTCTCTGGGGCTGGAAGCCTCCCAGCACCAAGGAGGAAAAACAAAAGTATTCAGAAGCAGATTTAGAGGGAAACTCACCTTATTGTTCTCTGGTTTTGCCCAAAGATACGGCTTGTCAGGCACTCCTGAAAAGGTCTCCCTGATTCCCTTCCCAGACCAAAGTACAGCTGGTGTTGTTGAGGTGATCCCTGCATACACTTGAGGCTCCTTGTGACTTCCCTACAATGATATGCAATATTGTATATATCTACACCTTTGCCTCTCTATATCTGTGTGTGTCTGTCTCTGTCTTTTTGTCTCTGTCTCTGTCTCTGTGTGTATGTGTCTGTGTATTTTGGATATGGGGCTCAGCTTCCATCAGGTTATCCAAGAGATCCGTGACTCCAAAGGGGTTCTGAACTTCTGGGCCAGGAAGTTAAGAATATTGGAGGACAAATGGTACCAGCATGTGTAGAAGAAGCTTAATGGCAACACTGTTGCTAAAGCCCTACAAGTGAAACAATCTAAGCAACCATCATCCACTGTGAAATAGATAAATATATTGTGGCAAATTCACTGAGAAGAGTACCATACTGCAGTGAAAAATGAATGAACTACAGCCTCTTGCAAACAAGTGGATGAATCTCACAAACATAACTTTGAGTGAAAGAAGTGAGATACAAAAGGAGAGCTTCCTATTGCTGCCTGATTTTACACCTGAGGAATCTGGTTCAGCTTGAACTGTGGTGTGTGTCATCTTTTCAAGCTTCTGACGGCTCGACTCTAAACTATTTTGTTAGCAGTGGTCTTGGCATGATCCCAAGAGTTTATAATGAAGGATCTGCCCCCCCTTATAATGCTGAAGGAGGCAGGAGCAGAAAAAAAAATAATTAAATGGGGCAATGTGCCCTGGGTGGGAACTTAACTTGGCCAGGGACAGTACAGATGGAGGGGTAAAGCAGCTCTGGAACTTGGAAAATGATTATTTTCCAGTCTGTATTATTGTCCCTGGGAGCACATTAAGGTTTGAAACTCAATTCCAACCATTTCAAGAAGGATATTTAAAAGTTGGCTCTACCATCACTCTACTCTTCCTTTTAAAGCTAATTTTTTAAAACAAAACAAAACAAAACAAAAGTCTTACAGTCCCCCACTGCCTCCAGATTCTTTAAAAAGCCCAGAATATGATGATCTGGGCAGCATTACTGATCACAACTTGCCCAGAGAGGTTACTCTAATAATCTTTTGAATTAAAACTTTGCTTTCAATCTCTATACCAAATAGCTATGTATATATTTCCCTGTTTTCTCCCTTGTTAAATTCCTCAGATGCAGGAGCCAAGGGAAGCCTCATGCAGAACCAAATTATCTTTGTGTTCCACATGTTTAGTTTTTAATAATAAAACAAAACAAAGCCCAAAGGTTGCAGACCTCCTGACCATACTTCTATTACTTGATCCAACGGAACACGCCACAGCCATGCAGGGGCAAAGCGAACCATGCCTGGGAGAGGGACATTTCTTTTCTGACCTGAGCTGTCCAGGGAAAGCTCTCGTCTTGTCCCCTAATCCCAGGCCACTCTGAAATCCTCATCATCCACGTTTGCCCCTTCTGAAAAGGCTGGAGGTTCTTCTGGCAGAGAGTGGGCTCTGGCTGAGAAGTTGCCTAGTTTGAAAGTAACTCAGTTCAGGATTTAAAAAAAAAATTTTTTTTAACAGCTTAGGTCACTGCATGTATTTGCCTAAGCCACTTTGTTTTCCATTAACTCAATAAATATTTATTTTGAACATTCATTGTCTGCCACTCGGTGGGCTGGAACTAGAGATAGAGAAGGAAGTATGATAAATGTAATCCCTACCTCAGGAGTTAGCCATTCTAGAGGAGAAACAGACAGTGAGCAAGTTAAAATATATATATTATGTCATATATTATACATCTTATTTATCTATATAAAATATTTCTTACTTATATATAAATATATATTTTATTTGTTTATATAAAACTATATTTCTTATTTATTTATATAAATATATATTATTTCTTATTTATATAAAATATATACATGTCTTATTTATATAAAAATATATTATTATAGAAAATATATTCTATATTTCTTTATATACATATACTTTATATTTCTTATTTATTTATATAAAATATATATTTCTTATTTATTTACATAAAATACATAGTATAAATTAAATACATGTGGGTTATATATAATTTTAGAAATCATCAAGTACTATGCAAAAAATAAAGTCATGTGAGAAAGAATTACGATGGATGAGGATATCTTTTAAATAAAACAAGGTCAGAGAAGTCTTTAGCCTCCCTAGAGAAGTGATTTTTCATAAGACAGGTTTATCGGGATAATTTACATACGTTAAAATTCTCCCTTGATAATGATATAGTTCAAGGAGTTCTGATGAATGCGTCTCATTGTATAACTACCACCGACTCAAAGTACAGAATATTTTCCTGCCCCTGAAGTCCCTTTGAATCTTTTTACAGCCTGTCCATTTGCCCCCCACCACCAAGCCTCCACAGCCTCCTGAAACTACTGATCTGTTTCCTTTCCTTTAGTTTTGCTTTTCCTGGAATGTGGTTAAAATGGAATCATACAGTAAGCAGCCTCCCGTGCCTGGCTTTTTTCACTTAGCCCAGTGTGGTTGAGATCCATCCATGTCGTTGCAAGTATCACTGGCCTATTCCTTTCTGTGGCTAAATAGTATGGGTGGTACGGACGAAACACAGTTGGTTAGTCCATCCCCCAGTTGATGGACACTTGAGTTGTTTCCAGTTTTTAGCTCTTACGTAGGAAGCTGCTATAAACACTTATCCATGTGTCTTTAGGTGGATATGGGTTTGCCTTTTTCTTGGGTAAATACATAGGAGTGGAATTGCTGGCTCATATGTGTGCATGACTATGTATAGTTTTATTAGAAACTCCCAAACTATTTTCCAAAGTGGTTCTGCCATTTATCATTCCCACCAGCTCCACACCCTTGTCAATACTTAGTATCATCAACCTTTTTTATTTTAGCCATCTTAGTATATACATAGTGCATTTCCCTGATGACTGATGATGTTGAGCATGTTTTTGTGAATGTATTGGCTATTACATAAAATATAACTTTCATGCTATGTTAACAACATGTAATTATCAATTATTTACATGTTTGTACTTTATAACATATGTCATATAAAGCAGATTTTAATTAAATTTCAATAATGATAAGAAGGCACCATGCTAGGAAGAGGTAGGGAAGACTGTTTCAGGCAGAGGGGACACTGTTCCAGATAGAAGGAACAGCAATGGTGAAGGCCCCTGAGGTGGAGCCAGGTAGGGATGATAGAGGAGCAGAAAGTCCAGGAAAGGTGCATCCTGGTGAGGGAGGATGATATGGGAGGGGGTGATAGGCAGAGCCAGTGCAGTGCTGCATATTGAACAAAGGAGAAAAGAGAGCCCTTTAGGTGCCATTGTTGCCTAAGAATCTACCCCAAGACTTTGCAGTTTCCAATAACAAATCTTTTATGCTCACAGGTTCTAAGAGTCAAGAATTTAGACTGGGCACCATAAAGATGAATTACTGCTGCTCTACAGTGTCTGAGATCTGAGCTGGAAAGATTCAGATGCCTGGAGGGGACTTGATGGCTAGGGCTGGAGTCTTCTGAAAGCTTCTTTTCTCATGTATCTATTGCCTGTATTGGAACCACTTGGAGGCTGGGCTCAGCTGGGACTGTCTACAGAGCACGTACATTTGGCCTTCCTATGCAACTTGGCTTTTTCACAACATGGCGGTCTCGGGGTGTCAGACTTTTCCCAGAAGGCTTAAAGATGCAAGCAGAGGTGCTCTAGGGAACAAAGCTGATGCTGCATTGACTTTTATGGCCCAACCTTGGAAGTCATAAAACATCATTTGTGCCCCATTCCATTGGTAGAAACAGTCACAAACTTGCCCATATTCAAGCAGAGGGAAGCTAGAGTTTCCACGTGGTGCACAGGGTCATGCTGAAGAAGAAGATGTAGAATAGAAGATACCGCTGTGGCAGCCTTTGGAAAACAGAATCTGCCACAGAGTAAAACCTGAAAGTGATACAGCTTGTTCTGCTCAATAAATGCTTCTGAAGGGTGATGAATAAGCATGTGGAGGAATAAGACCCAGTCCTTGAACTTGAGGAATTCCCAAGGCAAATGGGGGAGACGGATATGTAAATAAAAACCATACTGTACATACTTCTACAGCATGTATCATATTAGGCAAAAAAAGTCCCCAGGAAGCAATCCATATTGCCTGGGAGGTGGATGAGGGGCTTGGGCTGGGGAATGTGTAAGGGTTTACCATTGGGCAAGCACAAATGTGGTGGAAAGTAGAGCATGATCAAATAGTGATTGTTCAGGCCAAAGAGGAGGTTGCAGATGAGGCTGAAAAGGCAGGTTGAGACTATTTAGAAGGGCTTCTAAATAGAGGCTGGGGAGTTGGACTAAATCGTATAGGCAATGGAAAACCATTGGGAGATTAAGCACTGTGATCAGATGCATGCTGTGAAAAGAACGCTTGGGGAGCTAGAATGGTGGGCAGGTTGACCACTGACAAGGGATATACTGAAAGTCCAGAAGCCAAGAGGGAGATTTATTCAGCAGTCCAATGGAGAAGCGACAAGCATGCAACTGATTCCAAGGTTGGAGAGAATGAGGAAGAGTTAAAAGTGTCTCAGCAGTGAGTTCAACAGGGTTCTTCAAAGTGAGGAGGAATTCAGGAGAAGGAGAATGCCCCTCCCTTGGGCAGCTATGTACCTTGTTGGTCTCAGTTCTGGCTGTGAACTCAAATCACCTGGAAATGCTTAAGCCTCATCCCAAGGCAGCTAAACCAAAATCTTTGGGTTGAACACCAGGCATGGGTATTTTTTAAAAAGCTCTCCTGCAGATTCTCATGCACAACTGAGATTGGAGACTGCTGGGATGAATGATGCATTTCAAAAGACTCCACAGAGACCTTAGAGAATGCTGGTTCGGGCAGAATGAGGAAAGAAATAAGTGATTTTGATTTTGGGCATGTTGGGCTCATGATAACAAGGATTTGAGCCTTTCTCTGGGAGACAACATAGTTTAATGAAAGTTACTTAATCCATAAAAAGAGATGAAATCACGTCTTCATAGCAGTGTTACAAAGAGGATGCATTGTGCTTGAAAGCCACAGAAGAGATTTATTCAGTCTTCACCATCCAGGCACAGTGCTTCAGGCATTATATCAATCCCCACAACAACCTTAGAAGACAGACATAGTTCTTGTGATGTCCATTTTGCAGAGGGGGAAACTGAAACTCAGAAAGACCAAGTAACTCACCCAAGTTTACACAGAAAAAGAATACAGTGGCAGAGGTCAGAGACAGCCAAACCCGGGCAGTCTGATCTCAGAAGTGGATCAAGGAGTCTCTGTGGTATAATGCATCTTAGCACCCCCTTCATGTTTGCATAAAATGAACTGATACCATGATGGCTGCTGTATTATTAGCACTGTTAAAATTACTGCCCACATTAAATCCAGTTTTGCTATTTCCACTGCTTACATTACAAAGAGTGACCACACTCATTCTGTATCATTATGGTTCTCTCCACAAGCCCTCGTAAACCATCACCGTTGCCTTTTCATTTACATGGTCCTCCGGGCCCAAAGGCCTCCGAGAATTTAACAGAGCCTCCACGGCGTATCATAAAACAAAACCAAATGCTCTCTTCTCCCCCTGCACCCCCTTTCCCTGAGTATCTGTCAAAGCCAGTGGAGAAATAGAAACCAGAATCTCCAAACAATACACTTCCCCACAGATAATAAATAAAATCTCCAAAGAAGGAGGGAAAAAAAGCGAGGCGTCCCACAAAGTCTGGGGGGTGGGGACGGCTTGGGTGTGCCGTTGCACGTTGTGCAATGAGCCAAGCAGCTACCAGCAGGCCCAGGGTAAGGAACCAATTGAGATAAAAAATGGATGTCCACATTACATGTGCCGTGTGCACATAAGAGTGCGGACGCCAACAGGGAATGCAGTCCAGATCGGTCCCCTTTGCTGTTTTGCACACAAATAAATACACATGTTGCCTCGTGTGGAGCAGATGCTCAGTGAATTCCTATGCAGTGCATCAAAGTACCAATATTCATTTATGAATTTTCCAAATACACATGTTTATGGGCAATCATTTATCTCCTCTCACAAATATGGGTCCAACAAGAGCTTTTAAAAAATCTTTTGTATTAGGCCAGGCACAGTACCTCACGCCTGTAATCCCAGCACTTTAGGAGGCCAAGGTGGGAGGATTGCTTGAGGTCAGGAGTTCAAGACCAGCCTGGCTAACATAGAAAGGCCCCCATTGCTACAAAACAGAAAAACTTAGCCAGTCCTGGTGGTGTGCATGTGTGGTCCCAGCTACTCAGGAGGATGAGACTGGAGGATTGCTTTAGCCCAGGAGTTGGAGGCTGCAGTGACCTATGATTGTGGCACTAGACTCCAGCCTGGGAGTCCAGGACCCTGTCCTTAAAAAATGTTTTTTTGGTGTGTGTTTTTTGTTTTTCTGTTTGTTTGTTTTTCGAGACAGAGTCTCACTCTATTGCCCAGCCTGGAGGGCAATGATGCAATCTCAGCTCACTGCAACCTCCTCCTCCCGGGTTCAAGCGATTCTCCTAACTCAGCCTCCCATGTAGATGGGATTACAGGTGCCTACCACACCTGGCTAAATTTGTTTTTTATTTTTAATAGAGACATGGTTTTGTTATGTTAGCCAGGCTGGTCTCGAACTCCTGACCTTGTGATCCACCTGCCTCGGCCTCCCAAAGTGCTGGGATTACAGGTGTGAGCCACCGCACCCAGTCAAAAAAGTTTTTAATATATTTTTTTGAAAATAAAGATAAACCATTTGTGTTGATTGCATACGTGCATTGAAGCTTTCTTATATAGTGCACCTAGAGAAAGTGCCAGGAAGTAATGACACAAATTGATGGCTGTGGACCCCTCTAGGGACTGGGGTGGGGGGTGGGGATGCAGGGAGGAGGAAGAGAGATTCGAGTTTTAGTTTACATTTCTTTGATTTTTATACTGATAACACTTTTCTAGGGGGCAGGTTTTGACTTTTTAAAATTCAAATAAATTTAGTGTTTCTCCAAACTCTATACAAGCTACGTGATGCCTTTTAGCTGATGGAGGCTTATTACATACCCAGTTGTGTTGTTTTAGTCCTAGTCTTGGGCCAGAAGAGCCTTCCCTGAATGCCAGTCTTCAGGCGTCCCGCTCTCTCTCACTTCCAGCCGCATCCTTCCTATTGATCAAGGAGACTCTTGGGCCAATGGGCCAGCCTTCTCAGAGGACCACTCTCCTCGTCTGGGCCATGTAGCTGGCACCTACTCAACACTATGTAGATGCATACACTGGGCTGTTCATGTGGAACATGTGTGGGATCTATATCTCAGGTGTGCTATGAACTCTTGGAAACGAAAATCTCCCTGAAACATCATCACTGCCCCTTCTTCTGGGTCTCCTCTAGTTGGAGGAGAAGGCTGGATGTTGTTTTCTGGTGAAGAGGGCATTATAGTTGGTCATTGTCTAAACTGGGCTTTTCCTTTGAGTGGCATATCTCCGGGACTTGGCTCAGAGATGTTTGTGTGCATAGGGGGATACGGGACCGCCAAAAGCCTCTTCTACCATATGCAAGCTTCCAGAGTGGGTTTGTGTGATCATTGCAAAAAGTGGGAATCAGGATCCCGGGAATTATGACTGTTCCATGACTTGAGCCCCAAGACTCCAGACCTGTATTGCCAGATGCACCCTTGATATCTCCATGTGGACCATACTCAGCTATCTCAAACTCAACATGTTCCAAATGGAACTGGTCTTCTTCCCTTAAGACCTGGATTTCTCCTGGGCACTGGATCTAAACAGATGGCTGTTCCCCTTACCGAATCTTCTAGACCACAAGCTGGACATTATTCAAATTTCTTACTTCTTCATCACACCAATAACAACAGAAATAAGAAAACTGTCATTAGCTCAGCTGCTTCGTTCTTGGCGTGGTGACAAATGCTTCACATTTAGTGTATAACTTACCTCCCATATAACTGTGAAGTTGGTGTTATTATTATCCCCACTGTACAGATAGGAAAACTGAGGCTCAGAAAGATGAGGAAGCTTTCCAGGAGACGTTCTGACAAAACCTGGTTTCCAACCTAGTTGATTGGGTCTTTCTCTTTCATTCCCTGTGGCTCTCTCTCCTCAGCCAAGTTCTTTCAAAGGCACCCAGTAGGTGTTTAGAGAAACGTGCTGGATTGAACTGAACTAACCTTCTACAGGGTGTTATGAACTGCATCTCTGCCCCGTCCAGTTGGAAACTGTTGCCAACACGAGGTCCTCCTTGGAGAGGAAGGGGAGTGGGCTAAGAGTGAGGAGAGAATGGATGGGAGACTTCAAAGGGAAGGAAAACGATTACTGGGAAGTCTGTTTATAGAGCCAGTGAGTGATGGTGAAGGCGAAAGGCTGAAAAACAAATGGAGGGAGGAGAAGTGCCTGGTTCATGCATCTATCACCGATTCTTTTCATCTGCTGGCCAAATTATGGGCCCCTGTGTCTTTGAAAGCCCCTCATTCCCTAAGCTGGAAGCCCACACTTGACCACCACCTGACTCCAAGCAGTGCCTGATGGTAGCATGGCTTGAAGGTCACCTGTGTGTAGAGTTCAGGCTTAATTAGAAAAAATAACAAGGAACACTTTTGTAGCATGTACTATGTGCCGGGCACTGTTGTAACTTCTGAATGTTTTTAATCCTCATGACACAATCTCATGAGGAAGTTACTATAATTAGCCCCATTTTACAGGTAAAGAGACTGAGGCACAGAGATGAGCTTGCCTAAGGTCATACAGGTAGGAAGAGGCAGAGCTGCGAGTTTAGCCTAGGAATGTGGTAGAGGTGACCCTTTTAACTCCTACACTCTCTGCCTCCTGAGCAAAGAGGCTGTGGGTCATGAATCCAAACCCTGTTGCCCCAAATTGCCATAACTGCATGAGTTGGGTAAGCTGCTCCCTTTGTGAGCCTCAGTGGCTGCATCTGTGAAATGGGGACAATCATCACAACTGCCTCATGGTGCTACTGTGATGAGTCTTAAATAATCCACACAATGGGTTTTGAAAGCCCAGCCAGGAAAATAACGTTTCCTGCTTTTCTATTTCACAAAGTTCCATGAGAAGCAAAGAACATAATAGTATGTACATAGCAGCATTTTAAAATTTGCATCTTGAAATATTGCAAGCACATACAAGTATAGAGAATAAATATAATAAACTCTCATATATTCAATATCAAGCTTAAAAATAAAAACTTACGGATCCAGGTGGAACCTCCTACGTAATTCTCCATAATTGCTTCTCTTATCCTCCCTCTCCAAGGATAACCAACCCCCTGATTTTGAGGTTTATCATTCATATGCATATCTTTATATTCTTACCCTGGATGTATATATTTATCCTTAAATAATATATATTATGTAACATATGATGATGTTTCACACATTAAAAAATTTCTGTCCATATTCTTGTGGAAATTTTGCTTAACACTGTAATTCTGAGACTGACCTATGTTGACACATGCATTTCTGGTTGGTTATTATTAACTACTATGGTGCATTCCACTGAACATATGCACCTCAATTTACTCATTCACTGTTCAGTTAATGACCATGTTGGTAGGATTTTAGCATCACAAACAATATTGCAGTGGATAGTCTTGTATATAGCTCTCTGTGCATATATATAAGAGTTTCTCTAGGAGCCATAGCAGGTGTTAAACTACTTGGTTGAAATGTACATGCATCTTATAGAAGTTATTGGCTATTGTTCATTTGCTCTCCAACACAGTTACACCATTTTATCCTGCCATTTTCTAAACAGTGGCCTGGAAGTCTCATTCATTCACATCCTTGCCAACTCAGTTGTTTTTCAAATGGCAGCACTTTTTTAAAATGGGAGGCATTATTATTAAGTATACCATGTGGTCTCTTTGGTGGCCAAGGACTTCTGTGTGTTGACAACTGAGCCAGACAGCTAATAGGAAGTCTTTTCCAAAAACAAGCCTACAAGAACCCCCATCTTTTCTTTTTCAAAAAGACTTTCATGACATCCCACCAGTCTGATTCAGAACTCCCTTTTCTGTCATAGTGCAATTTCCCCATCCATGAAACATTTGAAATTGAAATTGCCTGATAATTTTTTTCTCCAGTCTCAACTGAACATCATGGAACTGGGAACTACTAATCACATTTTAGCACTGGAATCAAACCCACAATCTGATGCGCAGTAGGCACTCAGGAAATTTTCATTGTGTAAATAACTAATACCAGTGTAATCTAGAGCTTGATGAATGGTCAGGGATCCCTACATTTTGTTGAATGGATGGGCAAAACACCAAGTTAAATGGCAAGTGGAAGAAGCCCTGATGCTGAAGGAGAAACTTCTATTTATCTGTTCATTCATTTATTCAGGCATTCACTTTTTAAACAAGCATTTGTTGCATACTGATTGTATGCAAGGTCCATGGACTCCACCTTTGAGCACTCCCATCCTGTGTTATTTTGAGGTGTGATAGATTCTATGTCACAGGTGAGCTCAGAAAACATAAAACTAACTCACCTGGGAATGGAGGCAGCAAAGTCTTCCCAGAGGAGCTAGTATCCCCCAAAGTCCCTCTGTTCTGTCCTCTCCCCACCATGTCCCCTGCCATCTCCTAGGGATACCCCTGTTCCTCAAACTGCCTAAGAGGTCAAATTCAGTTGCTGGATTCATGTCTCTTTTACCTTCAGTTTCACCCAAATCAAAAGCCAAAAGGTCAACATAGCAGAGGTGTCAGCTGAAGTGCTTTTGAATTTGGTTCAGGGAGGTCGATGAGGAAGTTTGTTTCTTTCTTTGGCTATCACCCAAGAAAGAAAAGATGGGAGAAAGGGGAGTGGGCTTTGCTGACATTGAGGACAGGGGCTGGAAGCAAGGGGGAAGAAAACATCTTGAAAGAGACAAAAACAGGCTTCATGATATCCTGGTTTTGGGATCCAGGGCCCAGCATCTTAGAAACTCACACCTAGGGATCTGCCAAGCAGTCCTGCACACACACCTCCCAGCACAGGCACAACCATAAACCACTCAGCCAGCACTCGCTGGCTTCACCGTGATGGGCCCATGATGTATTTATCCAAAGAGAAGAAGTGAAAGGTAGCTGTAGGCATGAAGCCATAAATACATCCTGGTGTTCAGGTGACATCATCCCAAACTCCCCGCACAGTGCTCCATGGTTTATGAAATCACAACACCAGGCGGCGTCTCCTGGGCGGATGGGGTGGGCAGATCTAAATTTACTTGACCTAATTCATTTAGTTTTTTCCCTCTCACTTTCAAGGGGAGGGGTTTGTCAGGACTTCTCCTTTTCACTTGAGGAGAATTTACCTACCTCCTTGACTTTCTTCTGGGGTATCTGGGATGAGAACAATGGAATCTTGAAAATAGCAGGAAAGTGGATCTGCTCAGAGAGCAAAGTGACTGCTCCACGATTTTGGAGAAATGGGTCCCTGCGAGTATATGTCAAGCTCAAAAAGTAGCCAATCTTTCAATGCTGGCTTTTTCTTTGGACCTTAAATATCCAGGGCAAAAATTTCTATTTGCTCTGTTCACTGCTATATCCCCAGTGCCTGACACATAGTATACACTCTACAAATATTTATTGAATACATGAACCATTGCTAAAGCCCAGGCTAAAAGGTCCTGATGAACCTCACTGCTAACTGAAAATATGGACTAACTCTGAAATTCCTTGATTTCATTAAGCCTCAGTACCCATTCTTAAACTCCGAGGAGAGGAGTACACATCAATACACCTTTCTGGAGGGAAAATTTAAAACATATTTTTAAAAGCCTTGATGTCTAGTAATTCTACTGCTAGGAATTTATCCTAAAGAAATAATCAGAACTCTGCACCAATATTTAGGTATAAGATGTTCGTTGCAGTGTTATTTATAATAGAAGGAAACCAGAAAGAATGTAGGTGTGCAGCAATCAGAAACTGGTCGATTAGATTATGTCAACATGTTTAATATTTTAGGAAACTATAACAAAAAGTAAATACGCATAGTCTCTTTGTAAGTGGAGACTGGGTGGATTATAAAACACTACACACTGTATGATCCCACTTTTAAAAAATATGCATACAGAAGACTGTGTACTAATAAGCTTACAGAAGCTGTCTCTGGGTGGTGGAATTAGGTTCTTTAAACGTTTTTTTCATTGTTTTATTTTATTTCCCAGTTTTCTTTTCTTTTCTTTCTTTTTTTAGAAGGAGTCTCCCTCTGCCACCCAGGCTGGAGTGCAGTGGCACGATCTCGGCTCACTGCAGGCTCCATCTCCTGGGTTCATGCCATTCTCCTGCCTCAGCCTCCGCAGTAGCTGGGACTACAGGCACCCGCCACCATGCCTGGATAATTTCTTTTTGTATTTTTAGTAGAGATGGGGTTTCACTGTGTTAGCCAGGATGGTCTTCATCTCCTGACCTTATGATCTGCCTGCCTCAGCTTCCCAAAGTGCTGGAATTATAGGTGTGAGTCACCACGCCCGGTGTATTTTCCCGTTTTCTACAGAAAACATAACTCAAATGCACAATAAATATCCTGAAGAAATCTTAGTGTGAGGGGCCATAATATTTTGAGAGAGGGGTACATTTACATGCAAGCTCTGTATAGAACTAGAGGTCCCTTAAAGCAGGGTGGTTTGTTTTAAAGGTTCAATCTCCCACTCCACTACTCAGTCAGTCATCCTAATAAAAAGTGGATGTTGGTGACCTACCCACATGTATTTCCTTCTGCTATACTGAGCTATCACTTTTTGCACCCGAAGTTCCTTACATGGGGATCATGACATTTTAGTAGATCTCAAGTCTTTCCAGATTAATCACTAAGTGGCTTACACGGTATATTAGCCACGGTGCTGCAAGAATGCTTTCAGCATTCAACAAATCCCTCCCTCACCACCAAATTCAATGGTTTAAAGCAACAAGCATTGATTTCTTGCTCAAGAATCCAGGAGCTGACTGTAGTCCAGCTGCTCATGGCTGGGCTCAGCTGGGAGGGCTCCATTTCCAGATTGAGATAAGGTCTGATTTATCATCTCTCTCATTCCTTCTTGGACCAGTGGCCACTCAGGACATGTTCTTAACATGAAGAATGGAAGAAGCATAAGAACCAAGCATTTATAGTCTCTATTTGCATCACATTCCCTAACATTTGATTGGCCATATCAGGTCACATGCCAAAACTAATGAAAGTGGAGCAGAGTCCACCGATTCTAGTGGGAAATTCTGCAAAGTCACATGTCAGTGTGGATGTGTATATCAAGTATAGAGAACTTACATTGCCAATAACGACTCCATCTATCACATGTGGGAAACCCGGTATCTGTCCATTGCTAACTTTCACTTTTCCTTGTCTTTGTCAAAGATCACAACACTTCAGAGACATCAAAGGTTCCTCCATTCAGATTACAGGGCCTTGGCCATATGTATTTGGTCACGTCCTGCATATCCATTAGGTCTCTTAATGGTCCACGTGTCTTTGTCTTGTCTCTACTGCAAAATTTCAGACAAAAGACACAATAGTACTTTTGCTTGTTTTAGAGACACAGAGTCTCACTCTGTCACCTTAGCTGGAGTGCAGTGGTGCCATCAGAGCTCACTGTAGTCTCGAACTCCTGGCCTCAAGTGATCCTCCCACCTCAGCCTCTTGAGTACCTGGGATTACAGGTGCAAAGCACCATGCCTGGTTAATTTTTAAATTTTTGTAGAGATGGACTCTCACTATGTTGTCCAGGCTGGTCTTGAACTCCTGGGCTCCAGTGCTCTTCCTGCCTTGGCCTCCCAAAGGGCTGGGATTATAGGCATGAGCCACTGTGCCCAACCACAAGCAGTACTCTATGTCTTCTTGATAGGCTCAGCATCACACAGTAGGGCTCTGAGTGGATACTTCAGACTCAACACATTTATTTCTGGGCTATGGGGTGGTTTGTAGAGTGTCAACTTGGTTAAGCTTGAATTATGTTTCCAAGAGTTCTTTTGGTCTCCGGGTCCAAATTAGACTTGGTCAAAAACTGAATTTCTGTAAGAGTGGAAGGGTAGATGAAGCAGCAGCCAGTAGCCCTGGAGGGCCAAACTGGTTAGATGAGGTGACAAGTACAGAGGTGTCAGCAGGTCCCAGCATGCCCTTACTTTCCTCTGTTCTCTGTAGCTCTGTTGATCCTGCTGACCAACAGCAGACCCAGTCTCTCCACCAGGTACTTGGAGCTGGACTCATGGAGGCTATAGTTATGCAGAGGCAGGGGTGGACCCCTCTTCCTCCCACCCTCTTCCCTCTCAAGCTTCTCCTCAATAGTCCCATTGTGGCTGCTGGACATGTGTGGATTCTCAGGTTAGGTGGCTTTGTCACCACTTTTAATGAGGAAACTGAGGAAAAGCAATGTTAAGTAACTTTCCCAATGTCAGATTACTTGCTTCTTCAGAGATCCTACGGCTGTCAGTACTAATCTTGGCCACTAAGCTACATAAAACAGAGAATTGGGAAGAGGGAGGGATGATGTGAGCACCATGTCAGGCAAGGTCTGAAACCAGTGATTATAAGACACGGATACCATTTCATGTCTGCACTTCTCTTCTAAATGGGATAGATTAAATGATTGGTCCCAATGACCCACTCCTCTGAGGTCATATCACATGTCCACACCTTTGCTGTGGTTGAAAGTACGTTTTCCCACAACTTGATTCTGGGCTTGGCCACATGACTTGTTTTGACCAAAGGGATGCTAGTAGATATGATGTGAGCAGAAGCTTAGAATGTGTTTGTGCAGTTGGTTTTGATCTCTTGCACTCTGATTATCTATCATGAAAGAAAAATAAGTCCTAGGTAGTCACTGCCCTTTCAGCCTGGACTCCAGGATGAGACACATGGAGCAGATCACATGACCTGGATGGTCACTGGTCCAGGAAGCCAGACCTGGACTCAAGGTGGAGGCTGAAGTCCTGCATAGCTGTGCTGAGTTGCAGCTAACCCACAGACGTGTGAGCATGACAATGGATAACAGTTTTAAGCCACTGAGCTTTGGAGTAATTTTGTTATGCAGCATTGTTGTGGCAAGAGCTAATACAGTGACACATCCCGTTTTCCATGGCAGGGAAAAGATGCTAAAAAGTGTGCATGTATTTTGTATGTGTGTGCATTTGTACGGAAGCCCATAGGTCGAATGTTAATGGGGGTTTTCTAAATGTATAGGATTTCCAGGAAACTTTCACTGTATAAATTATATATAGTTGTAATGTTTGATTGTATAAACAAAAAAATAGTGACTTTGTAATCACACAATATAGATTGCTTTTTCTTTACAAAACTTAATAAGTTCTAGTTGCTAATAGATCTGTCAACAAGAAGTAGCTTTGTCCGAAATAAAAATGCAAATATTTCCTTAGGAGGATTTTTCCTCAGCCAACCAGATTTCACTAGCTTTATGACGTGACCAAAGTCCTTGAGAGCACCAAGATGAGGGGTGGGAAAAAACAAACAGGGGATGATTCCTCCAGAACAGTGGATCTCAACTGGGAGTGACCTGTCTCTCCAAGATCGTTGAGCCATAGCTGGTGACGTCTTTGATTGTCACCACGGGGGGTTAGGGAGGCAGTGGATGCTATTAGTATCTAGTGGGTAGAAGACAAGGATACTGCTAAACATCCTACAATGCATAGGACACCCCCATTTCCCCCAACAAAGAATCATCCAGCCCCAAATGTCAATAGTGCTGAAGCTGAGAAACACTCCTTCAGAGGCTGTCTATGACACCTCCGGTCCCAAATCTGGGACAGGCTGGAGAGGCACGGATGAACACACTTCACAGGAACCCAGCTTGGGGCACTGAACATTAATCCAGAGCTTGTCCAATGCGAGTAACTTGCAGAGCACGGTCACTCTGAACTTTGGGATGGAAGATTGAGCAAGGATGGGGTTAGGGAGGTAGGACAAACTCTGAGAGTAGAGTCCTTGGATCCAGATAGGGCTGGTGGCCAAGACAGTATGTGGTCGGTTCACAGCATGGGAGCATCTGTGTTATACCGAGATTACTCATAGGATAAAATTAGATCTCCAGACCCACACAAATACTAATCTGTTTTCTGTCTCTATGAATTTGCTTTTTCTGAGCACTGTATATAAATGGTATCATACAATATGAAGTCATTTGCTATTAGCTTCTTTCACTCAGCATAGGGTTTTAGAGATTCATCCATGTTGTAGTATGCATCAGATTTTTTCTTTTCTTTTTTTTTTTTTGCTGAGCAGTATTCCATGGTTGGATATACTAAACCAATCACATTTTATGAATCCATTGACCAGCTGATGGACATTTGGATTGTTTTTAACAATATATTCATAATTATGCAATTTTAGTTATATTTGAAAAACACTAGTGTTTTTATATATGCATGTGTGACCCAGAACATAATGATTTCTTCAAATATGTAAATGCTGCAGAACAAATTCCCCATCTGTCTATCTATCTGTCTGACCTTTCCACATTTTCAGGAAAATCTCAATGGTTTAGAATTCTGTAACTGGGAAGCCATATGGTTATTTAGTAGAGAGGATTTTAAAAACAGAATAAACTAAATACATGTGTGCTTAATTGTAGCTAATATTTATTAAAAGTTTATCTTATGCTTGGAAACGATTGCAGTGTTTGACATGTATCAATTCATTTTATTGCCTTGACCACTCTAAGAGGAAGGTATTGTTATTATCCTTATTTTACAGATGAGGAAATTGTGGAGCAAAAAGATTAATGATGTGTTCAAGGGCACATGGTTAGGAAATAGCAGGATTTGAAGCCAGGCAGTCTGGCTCACACTCCCAGCCTCCTATGCATGCACTGATTTTTTTCAATCAATATAAATTACTTTACTTATTACAATCTGGTTATTCTTTGGCTTTAAGACATCCACGCCAATGTAAGCTAGTGATTGCATTTCTCTCCTCATGCTAGAATTCTGGTCTGAACTTTTTGATGACGTATCCAGTGTTGAGCCTGAGACTCTACAGGCTTCCAAGTGCTGCCACTTGGTAGCATTGTGCAACACTAAACAAGTACTTCAACCTCTCCAAGCCTCCGTTCCCTCACCTGAAAAATGGGAATTATAAACCTCGTAGGGTTGCTCTAGCATTAAATAAGATGAACATCAGATGCCTTGCACATAGAAAGCACTGACTAGTGTAAACCTGTGTAACTTTTGTCACATTTGTGTCATGCTATTACTCACGCTCACATCAGCTGTTAATATTCGTACACAATATGCATTACTACTTTTATACACATCCACATCTATATTTATATTATACAGCTACGGGCACTCGCCCGGAATTGTGAAATCAATCTCAGGACAGCAGGGGCAGGCTCCAATTGAACAACCTTTCAGAAGGGAGCAGGGAAAAATCCTTGCTCAGGACACACACCGATCCGTAGGCGCACAGGCAGCCCCCTCCACTCCCCTCCCACCCCCATCGTCCACCCCACCCCCTCTCCTCCAGCATTCCAAACTGCAGAGGCGGACCCTGTCTCTCTTGATGATTTAAGTTTTGGAGAAGGACCGGAGAAGGATTTGTTTTGACATTTAAAGGCAATCCAGGTAATGAATGGCAGGGGCGGCGTCCACCTCCCTGTCCATATATCTGCGCAACAGTATCTATTTTTGACGTAGCTGACACGCCATTTCCTTTAGCAGCACAAGGGGGGCTCGTCTTTAAATTAAACTCGTCTCCGGCCCCTCCGATCTGCAGCTCGATCAGGGGCAGACACTGGTGAGGGAAGCCAGAGAAACTGGGCAGGCCTGCTGGCGGTCAGTGATGCATGATGGAGGGAACCCGGACCTGCGCGCTGGAAGCAGCACTCTCTCCAAAGCACTCACTAATGACTGAGGACAGCACCGAGTCTTCTAATCACCTTTAATGTGCACTTTAGAAGCTGACTTTAAAGCGGGCAAGATAAGCAGGTCAGACAAACAGACAAAGAAAACAAAATAAAATCATATAATTGTCTCTAGGCAGCTGATTTGGGATGAGGAGGAGGCGATGCACTTGATTAAGAATTAACTAGGGCAGAGAGACGTCCAGGCTTCTGTGAGTGCCTTTGCTTCAATGACTAGCAGACCCCCAATCCCCAGCCCACTGCCCAGGGGGCCCCAGAATTCTGTTCCTGAGAGGTAACTTGGTAGAGTGGAGAGAAAATGGTAGCTGGGAATCAGCAAAGCCCAGCTCCGCCATCTTACCAGCTGGGAGGCTAGTCTGTTCCTTTGCCCAAGGCTCAGTTTTCTCCTAGGGAGTAAGTCCTTCATGTCCTTTGAAGGGTTATTGTGAGGATCTAAATGCAGAGGAAGAGATAGAGAGACAGAAAGACAAAAAGAGATAGGAAGAAGGAGGGGGGGAGGTGGAGGAGGGGGAGCAGGAGAAGGAGAAAGGAGAGAAGAAGAAGAAAGAGGAGAAGGAGGAGAAGGAGGAAGAGGAGGAGAAAGAATATATGTGCAAGTGATTAATAAACTGCTGCAAAGCACTTTCCAAATGTTGCAATTATTACATAACTATGAGGAGACATTTGGGGTCTACCTGAGGAAGAACAGTAACAATAAAAGAAGGTATTAAGCCAGCCTGTCTTTTAAGTCACACAAACATTTCTATCCATGCTTTGCCGTTATTCTTCCCTCCAACCCTTTCTCCCTGAGGTCCTGAATCTTTGATCTTTCTTTTAAAAAATGTTTTAAACACAGTAAGGGGGTCTTCGAGTTTGCATGATCCCTTCTGATTTAAACTTTAACTAAAACAGAGGCCTCCTGGAGAATACCATTGCCAAGTTGGCCTCTCTGATATCTGGGTAAATTTTCTTCCTGTCAGAGCAAAGAACAGTGGGGTGGGTGAATTTGTTACGGGGGGCAGAAGATTCCAGTCTCCTGTACAGGCTTACACACCTTTCATCCGCTAGCCAAGAATTCTTGCAACATGGAATTTGGGTGGAAAACAATTGCAGCTTCTCACTGAGCCAAAGTCACCCTAGGCCTTGGCACTAACTCCTATGGGATGATGGAAGATGTGTCCCAAGAACCAGAAAGAGAAACAATGAGGAACTTCTTTCCAGAAAGCTACTGTCTACTCAAGACCTTCACTGCAGTGGCAGAGAGGTTGGTGATCAGTCTTCAAATTTGGTCTTGTGCAAGTGACCCCTTGGGTCCCTGTGCCCCCATCTCCCAGGACCCACGGGATCCCATTGCCTCAGAAAAAGGACATTTCTTTGGTCTCTGGATAGAAACAGACCAGGGAACTGAAGTGGTCCATGCCCTCTTGGTGATGGTTCCCTTTTTCATGACATCTATTCCTACCTCATGGGATTAGATACTTAGAGAACTTCCTTTGGGAAAACACTGTTTCAGTGTCAAACTTGGCCGTGTACACACCTCTGTCCATCTTATCACCAATAACGACCCTGAAGGTACCCCCGTTTATAGATGATAAAAAGAATACCTCAGATTCGCAGGGTTTTAAAAGAATCTAAATTTTGGAATATTGCTAGGTAACATGTTAAGTAACAAATTTAAGCTCATGCTTATTTTTTAATGTGACGCCAAAACATAGGATGAAGAAGTGGCTTCATCCCAGCTGCTGTGACTATAACTTGACGGTTTGAGTTACTGAAACCCACCAATAATAAGATCAAAGTAACTCAAGGAATACAACCTGAATGTCCAGTGATTGATGAATGAATAAGCAAAATGGTTTGTCCATGCAATGGAATATTATTCAGCCATAAGAAGAAAGAGGTACCTACACGTACTACACTTGAATGAAACTTGAAAACACGATGTTGAGTAAAAGAAGCTGATACAGTTTGGCTCTGTGTCCCCACCCAAATCTCATCTTGAATTGTAATCCCCACTTTTTGAGGGAGGGACCTGGTGGGAGGTGATTGGATCATGGGGGTAAATTCCCCCCTTGCCTTGCTTGTGAGAGTGAGTTCTCTCAGGAGATCTGGTTGTTTGATAAGCATCGGGCACTTTCCCCTTCTGGCTCTCTCTCTCCTGCCACCATGTAAGATGTGCCTTGCTTCTCCTTCGCCTTCTGCCATGATCATAAGTTTCCTAAGGCCTCCCCAGCCATGTGAAACTTGAGTAAATTAAACTTTTCTTTATAATCTTTCTTTATAAATTAAAACCTTTCTTTATAAATTACCTAGTCTCTGGCAGTATCTTTATAGCAGAGTGAGAACGAACTAATGCAGAAGCCAGTTACAAAAGCCCACATATTGCACGATTCATTCATATAAAATGTCTAGAACAGGAAAATCTATATAGAGAGAAAGCAGATCCCTAGTTGCCAGGGCTGAGAGGGACAGGGGTTAGGGGAATCAGCTAAAAGGGCACAGTGTTTCTTTTTGAATGTTCAAAAATGGACCGTGATGATAGTTGTCTGTATCTGTAAAAATACTGAAAATCATTGAGTTGTTTACTTTCAATGAGTGAATTATATGATGTGTGTGATTTATATCTCAATAAATTTGTTTAAAGAAATAACTCAGAGTTGGCCAGGCATGAACCATGGTCGCTTATGCCTGTAATCCCAGCACTTTGGGAGGCCGAGGCAGGCGGGTCACTTCAGGTCAGGAGTTTGAGACCAGCCTGGCCAACATGGTGAAATCCCATCTCTACTAAACAAAAATAAAAATTAGCCAAACGTGGTGGTGTGCACCTGTTTTCCCAGCTAGCTATTCAGGAGGCTGAGGCAGGAGAATCGCTTGAACCCAGGAGACGGAGGTTGCTGTGAGCCGAGATCACACCACTGCACTCCAGCCTGGGTGACAGAGTGAGACTCCACCTCAATCAATCAATCAATCAATCAATAAAATAATTCAGAGGCACGTTGGGCTGCAGTCACAGAATAGCATCTGAACCAAGGTTCTGTTTGATGGGAACAGCACTAGGATTCAGGTCTAGGGTTCCAATGTTTGTGAAGGACAGGAAATACCAAGAGGAAGGGAACCCAGAAGTTTAGACAAACAGATGAAGCAGTCTGTGACTGCGAATCCTGGGGATAGAAGCTGCTACCCACAAATATGTAGAGAATTGTGCTGTTGAAGAGAAAACAGCCTCATTCTGAATAATCGATGAATTTACTTGAGAAGTCAATTTCAGCTCAACATGTGATTGAGATTTTAAAAGGGAGAGTTCGTGTGTGTGTGTGTGTGTCTTTGTTGGGGAGCAAGATCTCCCTGTCAAGGCAGCATTCATGAACAAAGTGAGTACCATCTACCTGGAATGTTAAGAAAGCATTTCTGCACTAAGGATAGAGTTTGGAATAGAAGCCTGCCAAGAACATGTCCAATTCTTAAAAGACTGTGATTCCAGGAAGACTAGACCCCAAGTTCACAAGAATCTTGCTAAAGCAACATTTGCTTTGGAACAAAACTCAGGATGAGGTGGTCTAAGAAGCTTGAATTATAAAAACTATCAGAAGACCATATTATAAGGCTTCTGGAGGGCTTGTCTGGAGGTTCTAGGAGGGAGGGCAGAGCAGTTACTCCTACACCCTTGGTTGAAGAACAGCCCTCTTCTATCGATAAAAGTCGTCTTCTTTGACTGAGCGGGCAAGCTTTGGGAGGAATGCACACTGAGTGGTGAGGGAGGAAGGGGACACCCATGTAGCCAGCCAGATCAGCCAAATCGACTCTGGTGATCAGTGGGGTGACAGATGTTGTAGTCAGGTTCTCCCTCACATCCTTGAGTTGTCATCCTTGGGGACAGTGTTTCTGTGATGACCTAAAGGGCCACCCTCAGGAGACAGTGACATACATTGAATATGAGCATGACTTTGGAGTTATGGAGACCTGGGTTTAAACTCTGGCCCTGCCATTTATTCTCGGTAGGATACCGCGGCAAATTAGACTCTCAGTTTTCTCATTTACAGTATCAGAGTAATTATATAGACAGTGTTGTGTCAGGGAAGCATTACAATAAGGGCTCTTATTGACACTCTAAATTGTTTCTTTTTTCGGATTACAAAAACAAAACCAATATGTGGTTTAAAAAAAAAAAAAAACAAGATTGTCCTTCAAAACATACATATTGAAAACCAGAAGCAAACATGCCCTGAAATGGTGCCTCTCAGATATACTTGCTATTTATCCTTTAAGTTTTATATATTTTTCACATATACTTCAATGAGTATTTATTATTTTTATCATGAAAAAATACAATAAACTTGACACATTAAACATTAAAACTTGACACCACCCTTACAACATTCTGTGTGCTCTCACACAAGTTGACTATCAGTAAAAGTCGTCTTCTTTGACTGAGCGGGCAGCTTTGGTGGGAATGCACATTGAGTGGTGAGGGAGGAAGGGGAGACCCACGTAGGCAGCCAGATCAGCCAAATCGACTCTGGTCATCAATGGGGTAGCAGATGTTTACTCCAACATCCTTTGATAAAACATAGCAGGTTAAAGGTCTAAGAGAGTTAGGTACTAGGAACCTTCAGATTTGGAAATCCAGTATTTATCACCACCTCCACCTCCGTCACCATAACCACTACTGCCACCATAATTACTATCCCCCCCAACCATCATCATATCGACTACCACTACCACCACAACACAATTATCATCACTACCACTGCTCCCATCATCCCTACCATCACTATAACCTCACCACCACCTCTCCAACACAATCATCACCATCCCCACCATCACCACCATCATTGCCATCATCAGCACTAATACCAGCCATCACCACTATCGTTATTACTGTCATCAGCACCACTATCACCATCAGCACCATCATTACCGCCATAATCACCACCGCCATCACCATCGCCACCACCACCATCATCACTACCAATTGGAAAGTGCCCCTGGGCAAGCCACTTGATCTCTCTAGATTCTAGGTGTGCATCTCAGGCTTTTGTTTACTCATCTTTAACTCGGTGTTAAACATCTACCTGACCCTACACAAAGTTTTCATAGCCCTTTCCTCTATCATTCTTATCTGGATCCCAGGAGACTTATTGGCATTCAGTTTTAAGTGTCCACACTAGGTGAAAATACACTACATTTAAAATTTATGTTAAAATTCTCTGTAGCATGGGTTGGGAACTTCTCTGATCCAAAGTAAGTTTTTACTGTCAAGTTCTGGGTCTCTAAGACCAGTGATCTTCGAAGATTTAAACACACAAATGCATCCAAGAAAGAACAGGAGAAAAGCCAGCAATACAGAGAGGACTTCCTCAGCCTGGTGGTTGTGACACCCCGTCTTGAGAGTCAACTTCCCCCAAATAATCTGGGCAGTCTTTTATTTTTCTGGCCTCCATCACTGACCTGTTGCCTCATGGTAGAGTGCATTTCTGAGACACGATCAAGACATTCCATTGAGTTATACTACATCCAAATATTAGACGCTGCCTTTGAACCTTCTGACAAACCACAAACTTAGGAACCAGCATTGACACAACACTCAGCGGATTCAAAACACTGAGCAGGGGAAAGGGGAGGGTGTGGGAAAAGGCTCTTTGATTAAATCTGTTTCTTTCTGTTTGTGCTCTAATGGAGTCTAAGGTACTGCCTGGCAACTTGGAAGGTCACATGCTTGTTTTCTGAAGAAAGTCTCTGTCACATCCTCTCTCAGAAGTTTTCGGCCAAGAGCAATATTAGAGATTTGTTGTTGGTTTAAATAACCAAGCATTTCCATGGATAAACATTCAAGCAAGAAAAGGAAAGCATAGAGGAGAAATTTCTCTTAAGAAAAAAAAAAGGATATGAAGAAAGTCAAGGTATTAGCTGTCAAAGTGTCTAATTTTCCAAAGAATTGGGCTTATCTTTTCACAGACCTTCATCTGCTGGAATGACTGTCTAACCTCTGTGCCACGTTTTTAATCCCTGCAAACTGGTTTTAGTTTTTGCCAAGATGGATGTTGGATCTGAATGAAAACCGGAGTCATTTATCTTTGCCAAGCTTTTTTCTTCTTTTTCCGTAGTGGAAAGTTATGGAGATAGGTACTTTCTCATTGGAATGTGCCCCTTCCAAAATTATCAGGCTCCTGTGGTTTGCTGATAACCAAAAAGACTCAAGCTCAGGGGTGCAGAAACTCATGGAGGATAAATGAAGAGAGCATTAAAAAGAAGACATATGTCTTTGTAGTCAAGGGGGTAACCAAGAAGATATTTTCTGAATGTGGGGCAACTTCATTTGCTAAAATGGGGGCTCATGAATGATTATACACTTCCATTTTCAAAACTGGACTCAAATTCCTTTACTTGTACCTCTTCTTTAGGCCTAATGTTGGGGGAAAACATTAGCATTCCAGGCACCTTTTCAATTAAGAATAAAAGCTACAGGGCAATTTAAAGCCAATGACTGATTTCTTCCTCTCCCCTCTGCTCATGGAGGAGCGAATTCTCTTTGAAGCCAGGATTGGAATCTGAAGCCTGGTCAATAAGAAAGCTTAGACTGCTCAGAGACAGCCTACTTTGGTTTGAGGTATAGGATAAATGTCTAAGGCGGTTTCTATCCTCCTCAGTGAAGCCAGGTGTGTGTTTTGTTGAGGGAAACAGCAAACAGATACAGATGCTAACATTGTACAAATACAATGTTAGCAACCCCAACATTGTGGGACTTAGAAAGCATTCAATTCTTCTAATTCATTACCATTTATCACCCATCTCTCAGCTCAAAGAGCCTGGAGATTTGGAGTTGCTTTTAGGGATGCCAAGAATAAGTACATCACCCATAGGGTACCCATTTCGTATTAATTATTAATAGTTACAAAACACTCCGGTTATAGGATCTATGATATTTGGCTACGCATTAAGCCATCAATCTTATCAATCTTATTAAATTTTCTTTAACATACAGGAAATAAAAGCCAAGAGTACCTCCTTGGAAGCCAAATGGTGCAGAGAGAGGAAATTGATGAGGGTTATGTCACTCAGTAGTGAAACTGATTTTTCAGAAGTGAAAAAACTCACCAAAAACTTTGTTTAAAAAGCCACAGGTTATTTTGAGCAAAGTCTGTTTTCCCCCATATGCTGATAGATTTCCTTTCCTGGTTAAAGCTATACGTTTTTTTTCACAGAATATTAAAGTTATCAGAATTTGGAAGATAGAAGACCCATGCCAGCAAAGGTTCTGGCCTATTTGCTAGAAGATTTCCACTGGTTTGGGGCAGCTTGCAGGGCCGTCGTCCTTTTGTGTGATAGGATGGAAAGGGACAAAAACCAACCTCGGTTCATGCGGTGTTGGTACTGGCTGGAAATATGTATTGTTAGTGCCCTCTAGCGGCTAAGTCTTGGCTGGACATTAAAAGAGATTTTTCACCATGAGCTGGGTGTTGAACGCTTTTAAAAAGCAATTTTGCAACTTGGCTGTTGCCATTGTGGTCTGCTTGTAATGGCTTTAGACTTCATGATGTTGGTGCTTTCATGTTAAACTGTTTCAAAGCCTCTTGTGGAAGCAAGAGAGTTTGGACTAAACTACAATTTTTGAAAATGGCAACTTGAAATATTTTTGCCTCCAAAGTAGACCATTCTTTGCCTGCTTGCTTCCCTCTTGATTGTCTATTCCTGAAAACAGCATCTTCATTCAATGAGTAAATGTTTTCTATTACTCAAGTTTATTTGGCAGCGTAGACTCTGGTAATAGAAGTTTTTTTTCTTCTTCATACTAATTGTGTGCCTTGTGAAAGCTCTAAAATCATTCCATTTTGACCTAGAAATTCCTTTTCTATGAGTTTTTCCTAAGGAATCACTATGAGTATGAAGAAGATTGAGGAACAAGCTACTTCTTAAAAGGTTATTCATGATAAAGTAGAAAACACAAACCACCTAACGCACCAACAATACAGAGACTGATAAATTATAGTTCATCCAACTCACAGAGTAGGAGGTAGTAATTAAAAACAACATATTATGTTTACAACCAGAAATACCATTTGACCCAGCAATCTCATTACTGAGTATATATCCAAAGGAATATAAATCTTTCTCTTATAAATACACATGCACATGCGTGTTCATTGCAGCACTATTCACGATAGCAAAGACAAAGAAGCAACCCAAATGGCCATCAATAATAGATTGGAGAAAGAGATGTGGTACATATATACCACAGAATACTGTACAGCCATGAAAAGGAATGAGATCATGTCCTTTGCAGGGACACAGATGAAGCTGAAAGCCATTATTCTCAACAAACTAACACAGGAACAGAAAACCAAATATCACGTTCTCACTTATAAGTGGGAGCTGAACAATGAGAACACATGGACACAGGGAGGGGAACAATACATACTGGGGCCTGTCATGGGAGGATGGGGTGGGGTGAGAGCATTAGGAAAAAGAGCTAATGCATGTTGGGCTTAATACCTAAGTGATGGGTGGATAGGTGCAGCAAACCACCATGGCACATGTTTGCCTATGTAACAAACCCGCACATCCTGAACATGTACCCTGGAACTTAAATAATACAATTAAATAAATAAATAAATAAATAAAACATACTATGGTTGAGAATATCCTTTTCAAACAGCTGGGGACACTAGTCACTCCGGTGACTTTCCTGGTGTCTCACACAAAACCTCAGTAGTGGTTACATGGGTGTTGATTTTGCAGTAGGTCATTGAGCTACACATTTTCTGAATATATGTATTTATAATTTTTAAGAATATTTTTTATAATTTAAAAGAAGATTTTTTTTAAAAAAATCAAAGAAACCAGGTATTCTAACCCTTAATTTAGCACTCTGTTTCCCACACTAGTCTACTCCTTGGAGGAACGAAGGTACAAAAGAGAAAAGATGGAATTATGGTCTCTGGTAACTAGATTTAAAAATTGCATTTAAGAAATAATCCCAGCACTTTGGGAGGCCGAGACGGGCGGATCACGAGGTCAGGAGTTCGAGACCATCCTGGCTAACATGGTGAAACCCTGTCTCTACTAAAAAATATTTTTAAAAAAGCTAGCCGGGTGAGGTGGCGGGCGCCTGTAGTCCCAGCTACTCGGGAGGCTGAGGCAGGAGAATGGCGTAAACCCGGGAGGTGGAGCTTGCAGTGAGCTGAGATCCGGCCACTGCACTCCAGCCTGGGCAACAGCCAGACTCGGTCTCAAAAAAAAAAAAAAAAAAAATACCTAATGTAGACGACGGATTGATGCGTGCAGCAAACCACCATGGCACACGTATACCTATGTAACAAACCTGCACGTTCTGCACATGTATCCCAGAACTTAAAATATAATTTTAAAAAATTGCATATAGAACATCCCATTGGTGGGACTGGATTTGTTTGCAAACGGCCTTGTCAGTGAAGTGAAAGAGAATGTGAAGCCCCACTCAACCAAAGTTTGCAACTTGTCAGCAGATCTGGAAAAACAATACAGTTAAAATTCTTGACTCTCTGGAGATAGGAAATTATTAATACATTTCATGAATGCATATTTCCTCATTGCCATTACAATTGTGAGGAATGGCCATATCTTTTGCTGTTATTTTTAAACCCCATAGAATATTTGTAGAAAAACAATTTGTCTAAATGTACAAGGTAGTTTATAACTTGTCTACATTTCTATGTCAGAAGCAAAGAGATAAATAGTCAATTCTGAGTTACATTTAGTAAGTATTCAATTGTATCTCTCCACCAGAGACAAGAGAGAAAAGCAGCTTAGTCCCAGACCTCAAGGTATCCCAGTATGGCTGGAATGAAGTTTGACATCCTTGAAAAAAAATAGAGAGCAACATAAGGCAAGTGAATGCAGTGTATAGTAGAAGCATTATAATGCTCTAAGGAATAAAATCAAGGGTCAGGATGCATAGTTTATAGTAAGGAGAAGTTGTGTCAGACTAATTTGGATATAAATCTGTAGGAACATGTGATCTTAAATCTCTATGGCTCAATTTCTCTATCTGAAAAATGAGAATAATACTGGTACTTACTATTGTAAAGATTGAATGCACATTGCTAGAGTATGCATAAGAAATTGCACATTGTACTCCCATGTTTATTGCAACACTATTCACAACAGCCAAAATTTGAAGCAACTTAAGCATCTGCTAACAGACGAATGGATAAAGAAAATGTGGTACACATACACGATGGAATACTATTCAGCCACAAAGAAGAATGAGATCCTGTCACTTGCACGAACATGGATGGAACTGGAGATCATTATATTCAGTGAAATGAGCCAGGCACAGAAAGACAAACTTTGTGTGTTCTCACTTATTAATGTGAATTTAAGATGAAAATGACTGTACTCATGAAGATAGCGAGTAGAATGATGGTTGCCAGAGGGTGGGAAAGGCAGTGGGGGAGTGGATGGAAAGTGGAGATGGTTAATGGATGTGAACATAGTGAGATAGAATGAATAAGATCTAGTATTTGATAGCACAACAGGGTGACCACAGTCAGCAATAATTTATTGCTCATTTCAAAATAACTAAAAGATGGGGCCGGGGGAGGAAAAGCATCAAGAGAAATAACTAATGGATACTGGGCTTAATACCTAGGTGATGGGTTGATCTGTGCAAAAAACCACCATGGCATACATTTACCTATGTAACAAACCTGCATATCCTGCACCTGTACCCTGGAACTTAAAAGTCGAAGAAAAATAAATAACCCATTTAAACCATTTGACTGGCAAAACAACAACAACTAAAAGAGTATAATTGGATTGTTTGTAACACAAGGAAAAGATAAATGCTTGAGATGATTTATACCCCATTTATCCTGAGGTGATTATTATGTATTGTATGCCTGTATCAAAATAGCTCATGTACTCCATAAATATATATTCCTACTATGTACCCACAAAACCTTTTTCAAAATAATAACAAAAATTTAATTTTGTTTAAATTTTTAAAAAGAAAATGCACATTGCCAGAATATGCATAAGAAAATGCACATTGCAGGCCAAGCGCAGTGGCTCACGCCACCCAGCACTTTGGGAGGCTGAGGCGGGTGGATTACCTGAGCTCAGGAGTTTGAGACCAGCCTGGGAAACATGGCAAATTCTCTATGAAAAATACAAAAATTCACTGGGCATGGTGGTGTGTGCCTGTAATCCCAGCTACTCGGGAGGCTGAGGCACAAGAATCGCTTGAACCCGGGAGATGAAGGTTGCAGTGAGCTGAGATCGTACCACTGCACTTCAGCCTGGGCGACAGTGAGATTCTGTCAAAAAAAAAAAAAAAAAAGCACATTGCTAGATTAATATTAATATAATATTAATTACCAGTGAATACCTTGAACCTGGCCAACCAGAGAGCTTTGGATGGAGACTCCCAGTCCTTGCAGCAAGCTGGGTGTGTAGGTTTCTACCTTTAGGATGTGGCTTCCCAACCTGACAAGGAGCCAAGATGCTTGAGAAATTGCCATTTCCATATAGTTTGTCAGTTTCTCTCAGCAGATGATGCTCTCTAGACCTTCACCCACATGAGTTCAGAGGGCAAAAGCTCCAATTTGGCCACCTCCCAAACTAAAGACCTTCGTGTGCAAGCATGGTCACCAGGAAGCATATTGCTGAATAAATGCATTCCTGAGTTAATGAATGGGAGGCAGAAAACCCTTATGCACTGTCAAAGGAAGGTCAGGTTCTTTGGGGGTTTGTCTGGCAACTGAGCCGGGGGCCACTTTCTCTACTTCCCTCTGCAGGGTCGTGAGACTTTGAGGAAGAGACACAGCCCCTGGTGCCTGGAGACCTGGTCTTGAGTCTTGGCTCTAACTCCTAGCTTGCTGTGTGATCTCAGGTTTGCACTTGTTCACTGCAGTGCCTACTTCCCTCTTCATAAAAGGGAGACAGCACCAGTGGAGTTCAAACCCTTTGATAAAAGCTAATATTTTTAGGCTGGGCATGGTAGCTCACACCTGTAATCCCAGCACTTTGGGAGGCCGAAGTGGGTGTATGGCTTGAGCTCAGGACTTTGAGACCAGTCTGAGCAACATGGCGAAAACCCATCTCTATCAAAAATACAAAAAACTAAACCAGGTGTGGTGGCATGCACCTGTGGTCCCAGCTACTTGGGAGGCTGAGGTGGGAGGATTGCTTGAGCCCAGGAGTTTGAGACCAGCCTGGATAACACAGTGAGACTTCACCTCTACAAGAAAAATTAAACATTAGCTAGGTGTGGTGATACATACCTGTAGTCCTAGCTACTTGGGAGGCTGAGGCAGGAGGATCGCTTGAGCCCGGAAGTTTGAGGTTGCAGTGAGCTATGGCCACTGCACACCAGCCTGTGTGATGGATCAAGACTCCATTCATATATATATACACACATATATATGTATATATATAATGTAAAATATGTACAAAATATATAGAATATATTAATTGTGTGCATGTGTTTAACAGCTGTCAATTCTTTGACACCTCTCCCTTCGAGTGATGAGTTCTATGTCACTTATCCTTGAATTTGGGCTGACTTTAGTGACCCTCTTAAAATCAATGGGCTATAAAGGAAACACAGTCATGTGTTTTTGACGCTGAGTCCTAAGAGGTGAACCAGCTCCCACCTTATCTGCCGGAACGTTCTTGCTTGTACCCTGGGCCACCATATAAGAAGCCCAACTTCCCAACTTCCCTGAGACTGCCCTATGGTCAGGTCATGTGTGGATGCTGCGGTCAACTGCCCAGCTGAGTAGCTGACAGCCCGTGTCACCTGGCAACTATAAGTAAGCCACTGTAGATCCCCAGACCAACTGCACCATCAAATGTCTTTGGCATCTGCCAACATTTGACTGCACTGTATGAGACACCCTGGGTAAGAGCTCCCCAACTAAGCCCTTCCAGAATTCCTGACACGCAAAATTGTGAGCAAAATAATTGTTTCAGGCCACCAAGTGGTGCATTAATTTGTTACTCACCAGTGGAAACTAGAACACACTCAAAGATGGAAAGTGATTGCCCGAAGACCTCCATGGAGGTGGCAAGACAGGGGTTTAGAATACAGCTTACCTAACCCTCAGCCAGAGTTCTTTCTGCCTGTTCCGATGTGAGGTTGAGCCTGTTTCTCAAGCTCTGGGGAGAAGCTCCCCAGTGGGTATTCTAACCAGGATGGGAAGCATCAAGCTGTCTAACAGATCTCTGTGCACGATGCCAGGGAATACAGAAGAAAGGTTACATTCCTTCCAGGAAGAAGAGACAAATCTCCTATGCAGAAGAATTCCAAATAATCGATGTAGATTCTCTGCAGTCATGGCAGTGGAGCCTAACTCCAGCACCTTTGGGGTGATCTGAGTGTAGTGACTTCCTTCCGAACACTACAGTATAGAATGGGGGAACAAAGAATAACTTCACAGTGGAGAACCCTGGCAAATAGTACCTACACCAGGTGATCAAGTGGTAGGGGAGAAAAGATTTCATTTTCTCACCCATCACTAAGTTCATGGCTAAGGCACCCATAGCAAAGGACAGGTGAACAAGAGAAAAGCACATACAATTTAATTTTTATTTTATTTTATCTTATTTATTTTCCGAGATGGAGTCTCACTCTGCTGCCCAGGCTGGATTGCAGTGGCATGATCTCAGGTCACTGCAACCCTAGCTTCCCAAGTTCAAGCGATTCTCCTGCATCAGCCTCCTGAGTGGCTGGGACTACAGGCACGCACCACCACGCCTAGCTCATTTTTGTATTTTTAGTAGACACGGGATTTCACCATATTGGCCAGACTGGTCTCGAACTCCTGACCTCATGATCTGCCTGCCTCGGCTTCCCAAAGTGCTGGGATTAGAGGTGCGAGCCACCGTGCCCGGCCCACACAATTATTTAATACAAATGTTACGGGACGTGAAAGCCTGAAGAAATGAAGATCCAGGGAAACAGGAAAACTTGTGTGCGTAGGTTTGATGAAGAGTGAATGGTTGCATGGAAGGATGATTGAAGAACAAAAGGTACAATCTAATAGTAATAAACTGGGAGAACTTAACAAGACCTGTTTGATTAGATTCTTGGCATCTCTGTGGCTTCAGGGTTAAGGATGTTCTTTTATCTAGAGAGGATAGCTCTCAAATGACCTGCTTCAGGGGAGAAGGGCAGGTGGATGGATAGTCAGAGAGTGACCTTGTTAAGTTTTATGATCTTCTGCTGCTGTTTTCTGTAATGACAAGGTGCTATATTTTGGGTTATCGTGTCCTGAACCCCATCAAAGGAAATTATCCATGATGATGTCATGCATGTACCCTTGCTAGTATATGAGGAAAGTGACACTTTAACTCTGCAGTCTTCCTCCCCAAATCCCATAACCCCAGTCTAATCATGAGAAAAATATCAGAAAAATTCCAACTGGGGCACATTCTGCAACATAACTGACCAGCATTTCTCAAAGTTGTCAAGGTCATCGAAGCCAAGGAGAGTCTGAGAAACTCACAGCCAACAGAATCCTAAGGAGAACTGAGGACTAAATGTAATGTGGGATCTTGGATGGGATCCTGGGACAGAAAAAGGACATTAGGCAAAAGTTAAGGGAATCTGGAAAAAGTAGGGACTTTATTTAATGATGATATATCAATATTGGTTTGTTAGCTATGACAAATGTACTAGAGTAGTGTAAGATGTGAACAGCATGGAAGATAGGGTGTGAGTTATATAGGAACTCTCTGTATTATCTTTACAACTTTTATGCAAATCTAAAACTATTCTAAAATTTAAAAAGGAAAGATAAAAAGTGTTGGCAAGGGTGTGGAGAAAAGGGAACCTTTGTACACTGTTGGTGGGAAGGCAAACTAGTGCAGCCATTATGGAAAACAGAATGGAGGTTCCTCAAAAATACTGAAAATGGAACTATCCTATGATCCAGCAATTCCACTCCTGATACGTGTCCAAAGGAAATGAAATCAGTATGTCAGAGAGACATTGGCACTCCCATACTCATTGCAATATGATTCACAACAACCAAGATATGGATGGAATCAACCTAAGTATTCACTGACGGATGGATAAAGAAAATGTGGCATATATACACAATGGAATATTATTCTGACCTTAAATGAAAGGAAATCCTGTCATTTTTGACAACATGGATGAACCTGGAGAACACTGTACTAAGTGAAATAAGCCAGACACAGGAAGGCAAATACTATATGATCTCATGTATATGTGGAATCTGCAGAGGTCGAACTCAGAAGTAGAGATTCGAATAGCAGGTACCAGTGTCTGGGGGTGGGGAGAGAATGGGGAAATGTGGGCCAAAGAATACAAACCTCTGGTTCGAACTGGTGTTTGAAATATAAATGAAAAATGAGTACAAATATATTTTAAATTATAAAATATAAAAAAAGAAAATCAAAAAGGGTACAAAGTGTCAGATAGGAGGAATAAATTTTTGAGATCTATTGCACAGCCTGGTGACAATTGTTAATAACACTGTATTGTATATTTCAAAATTGCTAAGAAAGTAAAATTCAGATGTTCTCACCACAAAAAAAAGGTAAGCATTCGAGATGGTGGATAAGTTCATTATCTCAATTAACCATTCCACCATGTATACATATATCAAAATAATCACACTGTACCCAACAAATATATATCATTATTGCCAATTTAAAATTTAAAAAAAGGAAAAGAAAGAAAAAGAAGCCACATGCCAAGCCTGCTCCCAGCTATGTGAAGGAAACTGATTTTATAAGCTACGTGGCTTCTCTTTGTCCTTCCCAAACCTTTCACCCCAGGGTGTCACCCTTCCTCCACCAGGGAATGGAAAGAACACAAAGTTTCGAGTTGAACAGGTGGAGAGCACCCCAGCCCTGCGGCTGACTGGTTTCAGGAGCTTGGCTAAGTCACTCAGCCTCTGGGTCTGTAAAATGCAGAAACTTCTATCCCACATTGAATTTATAGGATTAAATGAACCAACATGTTAAAGCACTTCTAAAGGTATAAAAGCTTTTATAATCTTCTTTAGACCCACAGACGTGAATGATCGTTTTAAAACATGTTTTAGATATGCAGTTTCCGAAAGTATATGCTTACCACATACACAATTTTATATGAATCCGTGGTGAGATCACCTACATGCCTTGCACGTGTGTGCAGTCTTTTGTTCTTTTCCTTTTTTACTTATTCTTCCTCCTTTTCTCCTCCCTACCTTTCATCTAGTATGTATACCTCTGTATTTTTCTCCGTATTTTATAGTCCTATACATATATTTGCATATCTGTATAGTTATACATATACACATATACATGCATAACAGCCATGGGCAAGATTGCTACTATTTACAAAAAAAAAAAAAAAAAGTTGGATCATAATATATATGCTTTTTTTTGCATCTTACTTTTCTTCTTTAAAACACGAGTTAATGTTTTAAGCTACTTGATAATGCCCTATTTCATCTTTTTAGCATCCTTGTACATATTCTCATGTTTTTATTTCTTCAAGTTAGATTCCCCGAGTGAGATTTCTGGGTGGATAAAAGCAAAGTGTATTTTCTGCCTTTTTGTTTTTAGCAGATGTTGCCAGGGCTGCATGTGAATGACTTAACTTGTAATGTCACTGCACTTGTCACTGTAGCAAGGAGAAAGCCTGGACCTGAGAGTCAGGCAGAAGTCAGCTCTGCAAGGGATGCGCTGTGTCACTTTGGACAAGTTGGTTTCCCTCTCTGGGCTTTGATTTTGTAGTGGGTAAAATAGGTGGTTTGTCTAAGACAGTGTTGTTTAAATTAATAATGGAGCTGATGTCCTCATAAATAAAATATTTTTGATGCCCTATTTATGAAACAGAGATAGAGGATACTCTGGGGGAAACGGAGAGTCCCTGTCCACTTGACCTTTCCCATATGCCCTTGGAGGGTCCTCCAGCATCTCTCAGAAGAGACGACTATGCTGAGCGCAGTTAGAACTCACGGGCATTTCCGGAAGTTCTATATTCCAAGTGCATGCCAGCGACGCCTCCCAAAGAACAAGATCAAGGGCTTGTTTTCCGTGTGCCTCCTGAACCCTCTCCCCACTTAATCCTAACCATATTTAAGCCTGATGATCCCCATTCCAGGTATTTGTACAAAATTCCTTTTCGTCCTGTCCCCAGAAAGAATACCATGGGCTGGGCCAAAAGAAAAGAGTTAAAGCAAGGAGTAGGTCCAGATACCCTCACATAGACCCTCACCTCCAGGGACTTCACTCCATCAGGAGGAATTTAAAAACTTTCTATGAAAAAAGTATAAAACCCAATGTTAGCAAAGATGTGGAGAAACAGGCATTTTCATATCATTCTCCCATTTCATCCTTTCATAGAATTCCTGGGAGGGTGAATTGATACATCATTTCTGGAGAGCAATTTAGCAAAGCGAATTTAATGTCTCATAAAAACGCATGTGGGTTGATCCAGGAATTTCCTTCTGGAAGTTGATCTTAGGGAAGTTATCAGTCAAGTATTTCAAGATCTATACACAAATCTGTTCATTTCAACCTTATTTATAAAAATACTTTCTAATACCACACCCAGGGATTTCACTTCAAGTAAATGCCTTACAGCAGAGTTATATGGAAATATACTTTTTTCCTTTTTTGAGTTGGAGTCTCACTCTGTCGCCCTGGCTGGAGCGCAGTGGCACTATCTCAGCTAACTGCCACCTCCGCTTCCTGGGTTCAAGTGATTCTCATTCTCCTGCCTCAGCCTTCCAAGTAGCTGGAACTACAGGTAGGTGCCACCACACCAGGCTAATTTTTGTATTTTTAGTAGAGAAGAGGTTTCACCATGTTGGCCAGGCTGGTCTCGAATGCCTGATCTCAAGTGATCCACCCCCCTCAGCTTTCCAAAGTGCTGAGATTAGAGGTGTAAGCCACTGCACCCAGCCAAGAAATACAAATATTTTTTACTAGATACTGTTGAGTGAGGAAATTTCTCATGTGATCCATTTTTAATTATGAAAGGATATAATATTTAAATGTGCATTAGGATATTTCACAAAATGTTAACATGATCCTTGGTGATGAAAAATCATGGGTAATGTATTTATCATTACAGTCTATAATTTGTGTATCTTTCCCAAAAAGGGACATGGATGTTAACTGTATAAAAATATAAAACTACATGAATAAATATATTTATATGGATTACATTGGTCAGAAGAGTGACTCATGAGTTTGTTTCCTTTTAGAAATGGACATCTTTTTAATTTTAAAAGCAAAAAATATATACTTGTTGCAAAAAATAAGGAACTCTGGAAGACAATTTTGATAGCATCTGTACACATTTTTTCATTTCTGGTGGATGTTGCTAAGTGTTCTGCTGTCACAAAAAAAAAGCTTTGACACAGCAACATGAGTGAATCTCAAGAGTATTTTGCTTAATAAATGAAGCCAGACTCAAAAGCTACATACTCTATGACTCCATTTATATAACATTCTATAGGGATGGAGACAGATTAGTAGTTAAGAGCCTGATGGTTGGAGAAGGGTTGACAATAAAGATGCAGCCCTAGGAAAATCTGGAGGATGGTAGAACTGCTCAGTATCTTGAGTATAGTAATGATTTGTCAAAACACATAGACCTATATACCAAAGCAATTGAATTTTACTCAGTGTAAATTTAAAATAAATAATAATTTTAAGAGATGACTCAAAGAGTAGGAGTCTTGCACACTTACCCTGCAATAGCATTGGATAAATCCCCACAATTCTAATTGCTTGAAGCTGCGCATAGAGATACTGCAGCTCTACTCTTTAATTTCTTGGAGGTTGGGAATCTAAAACCTTCCCCAACTCTGCCTTGGCAGAGCCTGTCCAGCAGAGAAGGAAGTGGCTCTGGGATTGAGAGCTGCACAGCACTGTGCACATGCTCAGTCAATACATCATACCCAGGGAACCTGAGACCACATTAGCCGTGTTTTAAAGAACTTTCAGGACCCCAGATGGAACCGATCTATGGATTCATGTTCCTTCTTATATACTGCAAGGTGTCTGGAAATTCTGCAGTAACCAAGTATTGTCACCTGTTTCCGTTAGAACTCATCTGCTGGTAGCCGGGAGGCAGAGGTTGCAGTGAGCCGAGATCACACCATTGCCCTCTAGCCTGGGCAACAAAAGCAAAACTACAACTCAAAAACAAACAAAAAACAGAAAAACAAGAACTTGTCTGCTGGTAGCAACATTTTACTGGCTGAGGAAAACCTGCTGCTTCACAGCAAATTACATAAGGTCTAACTCACCCATCCTTCTTGCAGTTCTCTCTGCTTCCTTATTCCCCAGTAAACTCCAAGGTCACCTCTAAGTTTTCATCATTAAAGGGGAGGGAAGAGGTCATCGATCGAACACCTGTGTGAAAGAAATTGCGCCAAGCACTTTATATCACTGCTGCCTCTTCCTGGCAGTATGATCTTGAGAAAATGTCTTAACTTCTCTGAACTTTTTCCCTTTCCTGTTGAATGGAGATATTAATAATACTCACCTCTACGAGTTATTGTGAAGATTGAGTTAACGGAAGTAAAGCATTTACAATATGTCTAATAGAGAGTAACTGCCCAAAACATAGTAATTATTATTAATAGTAGTAATCGTATTGCTATCATTATTATCACAAGAAGTATTCATTAAGTGTTTACTATGCGTCAGGCACTGTGCTTGGCAAACTGCATATATCACCTCATTTAATCCTTTTATTGAATGCAGTGAGGCAATTATCAGGTGGATTTGAATGCATTATTTCAAGTGGACATTTTGATTCCCATTACACAGGTGAAAAAATAAGGCTCCCAGAGGTTGCGTAACTTGCACAAGCTCACACAGTAATGGGAATACAGGTATATCAGATTTCCAAGCCCACCTTACAACACCAAGGGAGTAGGGTAGTAGAGCAAAACCTTTAAGGATATTCCCCAAGTCCCAGACCTGACTTTGAATGTCAACTTTTTGCTGTATGGCCTTAGGCAGTTACTCAACCTCTCTGAATCTGGAAAATGGGAGGATACTAGTACCTACCTTTAAAAGTATTACCAGTTTTTGGCGGACTTCCCAGCCCCACTCCTGTTGGGATGTCGGGACTGTATCAGGAACCCCGCCCGAGAGCCCCACCGGGGGACTCTGTTGGCCTTCTTTGCCGGAGGCCGACAGACCTCTCCCCCACACCTTAGGTGACCAAAATAAATTTGCAGTTTTGCTCCTACCCTTGCCTACTCGCTGGTTCTTTTGTGCCTGCTCTGGTGGTCTTTAGAAAAAACAAATCAGTTGGTGCCGAACCCGGGAGGAGACCCTTCCTCAAGCCTCTAAGGGTTGAGGAACCTCCTCCTGCTCCCACGCCGCAGATGGACCAGGACCTGAGACCCGCTTCCCTCACTCTCATGGCCTCTCTGGGGTAAGTGCCCTTGTCTCCTCTTTACCTCCCTCGGCCAAAAATCCTGCACAGGTCCGAGGCCCACTTTTGAGCCACCAAGTGGCTCAGGAGACCCGTTCAGGATGGAGACGTCTGCCTGAAGGTAATCTCCACTTTGGCTCCATGAGCCTCCAGTCTGTCTCTGCTGGTTCCAAAGGATGCTTTGAAGCCAGGCAGAGATCCACTTCCATTTCCATTGTGTTCATTGTGTAAGTAAAGAGGAAACAAAAGGGAAACCCCCAGTCCAAATTTCCAAAGAGCACCGGCCTCTCTGGAGTAAGTGCCCTTGTCTCCTCTTTACCTCCCTTGGCCAAAAATCTTGCGCAGGTCCGAGGCCCACTTTTGAGCCACCATGTGGCTCGGGAGACCCGTTCAGGATGGAGACGTCCGCCTGAAGGTAATCTCCACTTTGGCTCCATGAGCCTCCAGGCTGTCTCTGCTGGTTCCAAAGGACGCTTTGAAGCCAGGCAGAGATCCACTTCCATTTCCATTGTGTCCATTGTGTAAGTAAAGAGGAAACAAATGGGAAACCCCCCCGGTCCAAATTTCCAAAGAGCACCCCCTTAGGGTGCCTCCTAGCCAATTTAAAAACCTTACAGCTTGAACAAGACCTTAGGAGGAAGCGGTTAATTTTCCTTTCCACTGTGGCGTGATCGACCTCAGCAATTTCTGCCAGCGGCTAGGCAAGTGGTCCGAAATTAATTACATACAAGGCTTTTGGGCCTTAAGCTCTTGTCCCTATACTCCTCCTTCTCTCCCCGCTCTCTCCACGCCCTCCCTTCCTGCCCAGACTCCTCCTCCTCCCCCCATCCAGACTCCTTCCTCCTCCTTATCTACTAGTAATCCACTCGGTCTCGTGCCTCCTTCGGGGCCCCCAACTGGCTGTCTTGAGTCCCCTATCTCTGCCCACACCCTCCTACAGTGTTAGCACCTTTGCGAGAGGTGGCTGGGGCGGAGGGGGTAGTCAGAGTACATGTCCCTTTTTCATTGGTCGATCTTTCCAAAATTGAGAAGCGTTTAGGTGATTTCTCAGCTAATCCTACCATATACATAAAGGAATTTAGATACCTTTGTCAGGCCTATGACTTAACTTGGCATAACCTCCAGGTTATCCTAACCTCTACCCTAAACTGACTGAGGTTCTAACCCAGTATACCCCGTTAGATCCGGCCTCCCCCACAGGGGCCACCATTTTGGCGTCTTATTTCATTTCTCAATCAGCTCCTGACATTCGTAAAAAACTTCAAAAGGTAAAGGATGGTCCTCAGACACCAATACAAGACCTGGTTAAATTAACCTTTAAGGTCTATAACTCCAGAGAGGAGATAGCAGGCTCACCTCAAACAGAAGTTACAGCTCCTAGCAGCGGCTTTACAGCCCAGTCGTAACCCCAGACCAGAGAGCACACACTCCGCAGACTCCAAGGCTATGAAAGGAGCCTGCTATAAGTGCGGCAAGGCAGGCCACTATGCCAACAGGTGTCCGCAAGGTCCCTGAGCCCCAACGCAGCCTTGCTATAAGTGCAAGGCATCAGGACATTGGGCCAGTGAATGTCCTAACCCTCGTCCACCAGCAACCCCCTGCCCTGCTTGCCAGCAGGGAGGACACTGGAAGTCTGATTGCCCCACCCTGAGAACAGGTGCTGCGTCTCCACGTGACCCCCTTTCCCAGGATCCTGGGAGCTCCTTCCAGCTCCTACATCTGGACGACGACAACTGAAGGTGCCGAGACTCGGTGACCCCCATCACCCTTGCCGAGCCGCGGGTAACTCTCCTGGTAGCGGGTAAGACAATCAATTTTTTAATCAACAGCGAGGCTACCTATTCTGTTTTGCTGTCCTTCTCTGGACCTAGCCTTCCATCCAATATCTCTGTAGTAGGAGTAAGCGGAAAGCCATCCACTCCACAAAAACTCCACTCCTTAATTGCTGCCTGGCCAACAACTACTCTGCGCACTCGTTCCTCATTCCCAGCTAAAAAGGGCCCCTACCAAAAGCAATCAGTGGAAATCAGTTTGGCTTTCCCCCACTCGCCTCAAACTTACTAAATTTTCTTAACTATCTCATACTCCTCAACCTTGCTGGGACCTTCCTTCTGGGTTTTGCCCCTATTCCAACAAATGCTTCCATTCCTCATACCTATACTAATACTGTGCCTTATTTTATTCTTCATCCGTACGTCCAAATGCCAACCATGGGCCCCGACCTTAACGACGCCCCTTAACAGCAGGAAGTAGCCAGACAGACCACAGTGCCCCTTATCACTATTACCAATAAAAGGTTGGACTGTTTGGATGAACGGAGGCAAGATGGTGCACTTCCGGGTTCTTCTTTACCAACTTTTCCCGCGCGAAATTGCAGCCAGCGTCCAGGGAGGGTGCAGACCAACCGGGCATGCGCCAGGTGACGTCAATCCAAAGAGACCAAGAGTTACCTGGTCGCACCTGCGGAACACCCCCCGACACGTCCATGCCCCGCCTATTGCCCTCCCACTCCTAGAAAAGCCGCCCCAGACCGACGCCACGCACGGCCTTCCTCAGTCCTCCACTCCTGTCGGGATGTCCGGACTGCAGGAACGCCGTCCGAGAGCCCCACCGGGGGACTCTGTCGGTCTTCTTTGCCGGAGGCCGACAGACCTCTTCCCCACACCTTAGGTGACCAAAATAAACTTGCAGTTTTGCTCCTAAAAAAAAAAAAAAAAAGGTATTACCAGTTTTTAAAGAGTGGGGGATGGCCGGGCACGGTGGCTACCTATAATCCCAGCACTTTGGGAGGCTGAAGCAGGCGATCACCTGAGGTCAGGAGTTCAAGACCATCCTGGCTAACGTGGTGAAACCCCATGTGTACTAAGAATACCAAAATTAGCCAGGCATAGTGGCGCTTGCTTGTAATCCCAGCTACTCAGGAGACTGAAGCAGGAGACTCACTTGAACCCAGGAAGCGGAGGTTGCAGTGAGCCAAGATCGCACCACTGCACTCCAATCTGGGCGACAGAGTGAGACTCTCTCAAAATAAAAGAGTAGGGGATGGAAATTGAAGCCACTTAGCACAGTGTCTGTTACGTGGTAAGTCGTCAAACAAAGATGATGATGATGACAATTTATATCTCTCAGCTTCTAGGCACATAGATACCTATTTCAGCTAACAAATTGCTGTAGTAGTTCGTTTCAGAAATTATAAAGACACATGCACCCATATGTTCATTGCAGCACTCTTCACAATAGCAAAGACATGGAATCAACCTAAATGCCCATCAATGGTAGACTGGGTAAAGAAAATGTGATACATATCTACCAAGGAATACTATGCAGCCATCAAGAAGAATGAGATCCCATCTTTGGCAGGGACATGGATGAAGAAGGTGGAGGCCATTCTCCTTAGCAAATTAACACAGGAGCAGAAAGCCAAATACCACATGTTCTCACTTATAAGTGGGAGCTAAATGATGAGAACACATGGGCACTTAGAGAGGAACAATATACACTGGGGATTTTTGGAGGGTGGAGGGTGAGAGAAGGGAGGGGATCAGGAAAAATAACTAATGAGTACTATGCTTAATACCTGGGTGATGAAATTATCTGTACTACAAACCCCCATGCCACATGTTTACCTAGATAACAAACCTGCACTTGTGCTCTCTGAAGTTAATATAATTTTTTTTTTTTGAGGAAGAGTCTCACTCTGTTGCCCAGACTGGAGTGCAAAGGCATGATCTCAGCTCACTGCAACCTCTGCCTCCCAGGTTCAAGCCATTCTCCTGCCTCAGCTGCCCTAGTAGCTGGGATTACAGGCGCCCGCCACCGTGCCCAGCCAATTTTTTGTATTTTTAGTAGAGACGGGGTTTCACTATGTTGGCCAGGCTGGTCTCAAAACTCCTGACCTCGTGATCTGCCCGCCTCCATCTCCCAAAGTGCTGGGATTACAGGCATGAGCCACTGCGCCCAGCCAAAATAAAAGTTTTTTTTTTTTCAATCCTTTAAGTGAAACATTTCATTTTATTTCATTCTAGCTTTTGCCTGCGTAGTCTGAAATTGCTACTGATCATTCTTTGTACATCTTGTTTAGTCTGTCTGGGAAGCTGAATGGACACTTGGCGGGAATGGTTTGGATGGGAGGCCCAAGATGGAGATTAGGACCACATGAGTAATAAACATTCATGCTCATGCACATGCGCACACAAACGGTGCTGTCAACATTTGCCTAAAGTGTAATTTGTTTATAAAAACGTTTTACTTTCCTAGCTCCATGTTTTATCCATTGAACACACCTCATTAAGGGTTTAGATCTATATCAAAATGGGGTTATTTTTATTTCAAAAACATATACTTATGATTATTTCCTGATTAAAAATTGTTATGTACTTAATGGAAAGAGTTGAACGTATATGGAAATATATCATGTAGAGGAAATCATGACTGTCTTAAAATCTCCTGTCTTCCCCAATCCATTCCTAAAATAACCATAGTTGGCAGTTTGTGGTATGTTTCAGAAAAAAATGTGTGAAGATGGTAGACAAGATGGGGAATGATCTGGACTGGGTGGAGGTTGATGAGATAAAATGATGAAACTGAATATCAAGTGCTCTTTCATCATACAAACTAACTGAATAAAGTCTGGATGGGGAGAATGTCACAGGGTACATGAGAGAGAAAAAAGACATTAGAGGATTCTAGTTGAGGTTAAACTTAGCAATCATTTACTGGTGATCCCACCCACCTTGCCCTTCAGAAAAAAAAAAGCAGTTCTGACTATCAGAGAGTTTATATTCTGGTAAGAGAAATGGACATTAAACAAAAAATCATATATATATATGTGTATGTGTTATGTTATATTACTATAAATAAATATATATATATAATTTCATTGTTATAAGTGCTGTAGAGTAATAGGTCTCAAATGAGAGTGATTTTGCTCTCCATGGTACATTCAGCAATATCTAGAGATATTTTTGGTTGTCGTAATTGAAGGGAAAGAGAAGGGGTTCTGGGATCTAGTGGGTAGTGGCCAGGGATGCTGTTCAATATCTTAAAATACACAGGGCAGTGCCCACAACAAAGAATTGTCCAATCCAAAATGTGAATAGTTGTGATTACATAGAGCTATGAATCCATATCACATGTAAATATAAAGCCACCAATTCAGCGGTTTTGTGCAACAGAGGCCGCTTCTTGCTCATATGAATTCCAATAGTTAATTCATAAAGCAGTTAATCCTCTGATGAATTATCAAGAGCCCACTTTTATTAGTCCATTCTCATGCTAGTAATAAAGATATATCCGAGACTGGGTAATTTATAAAAGGAAGAAGTTTAATTTATCCACAGTTCCCCTGGGCTGAGGAGGCCTCAGGAAACTTACAATCATGGTGGAAGGGTAAGCCAATGCATCTTCTTCACGTGGCAGCAGCAAGAAGTGCAGAGTCAAGTTGGGAAAAAGTCCCCTATAAAACCATCAGATCTTGTCAGAACTCACTCACCATCACGAGAACAGCATGGAGATGACCGCCTCCAAGATTCAATTACCTCTCACCAGGTTCCTCCCACGACGTGTGGGGATTATGGGAACTGCAATTCAAGATGAGATTTGAGTGGGGACACAGCCAAACCATACTACCACGTCATAGAAGAGGAATCAGAACCTCTCAACTTCAATCCCACCCCAATATTACGCAGTGGCAGAAACATCCAACTATTAAGCTTGAAAACAAAACAACAAAACCAACACAGATTCAGCTTTTGTTGGGGTTGTTCCTTTGGATGTATGGGTACTGTGAATAACCTCCAATAAAGAGGAGAGAATAAATCATTGAGCCCGAATGGTACAGAAAACAATGACTGAATCACATAAACTCTACTTTCAAATATCTTGAATGTCTTTACTTTTGTCCGTCTTTGTTGCTACCACAGTACCTATCACACCACAATCACTCCTAGCCTGGAGGAAGACAGTGGGAATCTAATTGCCTTCCTCCATGCCTTCTAACTGCACACTCCACACAGCAGCCAGAACGTTACTTTTCAGAAATTTTTATTTTAATCAAAAAAGGCATGGGTGTGATTTTTTTTTTAGTTAATACTGAGAATTTATAAATGGTTTTGCAAATTAAACAGAATTCTGTCTCTGCAAGGCAACCAGGAGAGTGTTTCTGTTCTCCTGTTATTTGCTCACAAGCAAAAATTCGAAATGCCGATAAAAGCCCCTTAGAGCTTGCAGGTAGCCACTTTCTTACCAAAACAAGACAGAAGAGTAAATCGAACCTTCCAGAAAATCACATATCCACCCCTTAATAGTATTAATTGAGAAAATCTCAGACAGTGACAGTGTGAACAATATGTGTGATTTTTTAAAATTCAAAGAGTACTAAAAGCTTTATATGTAAAATTGGTCAGTTCTGTTCCTCTCCATCCTAACTTCAATCCCACTACCCATAGGCAACTTCTTCTAGGGTTTATCTGCATAAAACTGAATCATATACGCATATTGTCATTTTTATTTATCAGTTTTAGTCTGTTAACTGCCTCTTATGGTAGATAAGGATTTAGTTCCCTTATAACTACCTCTCCTCTTTATTTTATCCCTGTCCTGCAAATTTTTGGTTGAATGAATATTCAGTGTTTACATTGTTATGACTGTACTAATTTTCTTTTTTTTTTTTTTTTTTTTGAGGCGGAGTCTCGCTCTGTCGCCCGGACTGGAGTGCAGTGGCCGGATCTCAGCTCACTGCAAGCTTCGCCTCCGGGTTTACACCATCCTCCTGCCTCAGCCTCCCGAGTAGCTGGGACTACAGGCGCCCGCCACCTCGCCCGGCTAGTTTTTGTATTTTTAGTAGAGACGGGGTTTCACTGTGTTAGCCAGGATGGTCTCGATCTCCTGACCTCGTGATCCGCCCGTCTCGGCCTCCCAAAGTGCTGGGATTACAGGCTTGAGCCACCGCGCCCGGCCAGACTGTACTAATTTTCTTAAAAGCTGAGCTAAATAATACCATCTAATCATGTTACTGTCTTGGTTAACTTTTCATTTTTTCCTGGAGTTGACAATTGCCTCTTTTTTTCTATTTGTTTAAGTATCTTTGTACTTTTGAAATTACTCTACCACACTTGTAAAATGTCTACCAGTATTATTTTGTAAGTGCTGAATGAACTTTTAAAAATATAGACCTTGTTACACCCCTTTTTAAAACTCAGTTACTTCCCATAGCACTCGGAATAAAATCCCAACTCTCTACCTTGGTCAGCAGAGCTCTGCATGACGTAGCCTCTGCCTACTTTTCCAAGCCTTCCCAAGCCAACCTCCCCGTCTTTGTAGACTTTTTACGTTTCCTAGAATAGTCAAGCCCCCTTTGTTTTCTTCCTGTCTCTTTGCCTGGATAGTTCGTTCTTAAACTTCACGTCTTTTTTGAAATGTTGTCTCGTCACAGAGGCTTTCTGTATCCATTGTTTATAAATTAACACCATCTCATTATTTTACTTCTTTCCTCCTTTATACGTTTTAAGGTTTTTTCATTGCCTTTTCTGTATTCCCTGATGTTTCTCTCTCCTCCTTACTCAGCTTAATTTTCATGATCAATCGTTATAATGACAACTTCCTTCCCTCATTGACTTCACAGAAGTCACTTGGCAAAATCAAAAACTTGTTTATTCAACTCTACTTTTTTTTTTTTTTTTGCCTCATACCCATGCAGTTCAATGTAGCTGAGGGAAAAAAGCATACAACCGCAATAATCATAATTACAAACCCTAAGTTAAACCCCTTAAAGCTGCCAAGCAATAATTTTCTATTCCCCTATGACATTGATGTTCTCAGTCCTAGAAGACTATTGTGCATCTCATCTTCACACCTGAAACCCCCGATGCCTCCTTCTCCTCATTCACTCCCAATTGACAACCTTGCTTTTTACTGTTTTTGGAAAATAGAAGTAGTCAGAGGAGAACTTCTCTGGACTCCCACATAGGGTCTCTCTGCCTACTCTTTGCTGGCTCCTGATTTTTCAGAGAAAAATCTCAGTTTCTACTCCTAAGTGCCTGCTCACTTGGGTACCTAGACACCATTCCTTCTCAACTATTGAAGAACAGCAGTGCAACAGTTCTGCCTCCTCCCTCCTATGGCATCATTTTTCCCTCCCAGTTGGGTCATTTCCACGAGTAGGCAAACTTCCCACTTTGTCTTCAATTTCAGAAAAAAAAAAAAATAAGCCTTCCTTTGACCTCACATCCCTCATCATCTGCATTCCTATTTCTTTACCGGGTTTTGAAGTGAAACACTTGAAATACCATCTGTACCCACTTTATCCAATTGTTCTCTTTCCATTCTTTCTTAGACCCACCTTTTGCCCTGACCACTTGACCAAACTTCTCTTGTCAAGGTTACCATTTTTTTTCCACATTGCTAAGTCCAATGTTCTATTTCCCATCCTCGTACTTAACCAGCAGCAGCAGTTACAACAGATTATCACTTTCTCTTCTATGGAAAATTCTTATCACTTGCCTTAGCAGATACCAAACACACTTTGTGGTTCTCTTTCTACTGTGTGCTCCTTCTCAGCCTCCTTCACTGATTCCTCCTCCAGTCCCCTCTCTCTTTATGTTGGATCCCCACTCTGCCCTCAGTCATCTTCTCTGTCTATCCTCACTCTGTCTCTGTCGACACTCTGTCTACACTCACTCCCTTGGCATTGTCATTCAGTCTTATGGCTTCAAATGCCATCTATCTGCTGACAACATCCACATTTACATCCATTTGTTAGATTTTTCCCTGGGTTCATCCTAAGATCTATCTATTATGTTTGTTTTTCATGGGGCTTCTTCTTTTCATGCATTTGATTCATTTCCTTACTCTTTAGACATTTTAAATATATTTATTTTAAAGTCATTTCCAGATTCAAATTCCTGTCTTAGCTCTAATTCTTTGGGTGTGAATTCTTCTCAGGCTCAACAGAGCTGTATTGTTGTTGTTGTTGTTGTTGGCTTCTTGGTTGAGTGTTTCCACATGAGCAGGTTGTCCAAGTTCCAATATGACACACATGGCAAAGGCTTGAGATTCTAATTTTTCACAATGAATTCTGCTTCATACCACAGCTTAAGAGAAACATCCTGGTATGGGTTGTGTACTTTGGCCAGTGGGTTTAGTCTTTCTGATACACAGTCATGGACAGCATGGCCCCTTCCTGACTTGTAGCTTTATTTAGAGAGCTCATTTCCAGTTTCCTGTTGTCAGTGTCCATGACTTTGACCTTGACTCTCATTCCTTCTTGGGCATTATGCCCAGCCTCTATATGCCAATTGATTATTTTCTTTCCCTTCCCTTCCCTTCTGTTCCCTTCTCTCCTTCCTCCCTCTCTCCCTCTCTCTCTCTCTCCCTCCCTCCCTTCTTTCTTTCCTTCCTTCTTTCCTTCCTTCCTTTTTTTACTTATGTCTTCACTCAATTTGCTTTATTTTTAAAATGAAAAATGCGTAAATTTAAGGTGTCCAACATGATGTTTCGATATACACAGTGAAATGATTAGTACAGTCAAGCAAATTAACATTTCCATCTCCTCATATACTTAACCTCTGTATGTGTGTGATAAGAACCCCTAAAATCTACTCTTAGTAAATTTTAGGTATGCAATATATTATGAACTGTAGTCACCATGCTGTACATCAGGTCTCCAAAATTTATTCATCTTGTAACTGCAAGTTTGTGCCCTTGGATCAACATCTCCCCATTTTTTTCCAGCTCTCAACTCCTGGTAACCACTGTTCCATTCTCTGTTTCTATGTATTTCACTTATTTAGATTCCACATATAAATGAGATCATGCGGTATTTTTTTCTTCTGTGTCTGGCTTATTTCACTTAGCATAATATCCTACACATTGATCCATACTGTTGCAAATGGCAAAGTCACCTTCTTTAAGGCTCCATCATATTCCATGGTGTGTGTGTGTGTGTGTGTGTGTGTGTGTGTAACATTTTCTTTATCCAGTCATCCACTTAGGTTGTCTTCATGTCTTGGTTATTGTGGATAATGCTACAGTGAATATGGGACTGCAGATATCTCTTCAGGATACTAATTTCATCTCCTTTGGGTATATACCCAGCAGAGGGATTGCTGGGTCATATTGTAGTTCAAGTTTTAATTTTTTGAGGAACCTCTGTATTGTTTTCCGTAAAGTCTGCACCAATGTACCTTCCCACCAACAGGGTACAAGAGTTCCCAATGTGCCCCCTTGATTTTAACTCCCATTTCCTGTTACCACTTGCAAACCCTTTTATATTTTTGCCACCCGAAGAGTTCCCCTTCTTACATTTGAGCTTCGCTGTATGTTAAACATTTTTGATTACATGTTTTTCCAGAATTTCTCTATTTGGAGTGGGAGGCTCTGCCTCCTTCATTCTCTGTTATGTAACACTTTTATTTTCTTCAATGCACAATTTATTTTATTTTGTTTGCTTATTATCGGTGCCCCAGGAAAATGTAAACACATAAGGGTAAGGGCCATGTGTGTCTTATCCTCTGTCCTACTTCTCTGTGGCAGACAGTGTATGGGCCCCACCTAGATTCCCTTAACAATCACTATTTCCATACATGCCAGTGGCTTCTTACTGCAAAATGATGACTCTGCCCTGGGGGATTTCTTTGTCTGCAGGAGCGCCAGGTTCATGTACTGGACAGGCTGGGAGGTCAGAGAGTCATCCCCTGGGAGTACTCCTTAATTCACGAAAGATGGAAGCTGGTGAATAAATATTTCAGTTTTCTTGCCTCTCAGCTGGGCTGACTCTGAGACATTTTTCTGAGAAATGTTTTACACAGTCTTTCCGAGGTCTGCAGTGGGATCAAATGCCAGCTGCCCATACTAGCAACACGCTTTCAAACACCCTATATTGGTTGTTATCTTGCCCTGTCTCATTTTGTCATCCACCTTCTGAATTACTTTCACTCACATCTTTTATTGGGTCTGCTTCTGGGAAAAAAAACAAAAAACAAAAAAACAAAAAAAAACAAAAACCTGAGACACCCTATGGCTCAGAAAGGTTACTGAGGAAACAACAGGATCCACTTTTGAATGAACGAATGAATGAATGAATGAATGCATGAATGCATATGGAGAAATTGCATCCAGGTCAAGCACAGTTACTCACGTCAGTAATCCCAGCACTTTGGGAGGTGAAGGTGGGAGGAGCTTGAGCTGGTAACCACTGTTCCATTCTCTGTTACTATTTATTTGACTTATTTAGATTCCACATATAAATAAGATCATGCAATATTTTGGAGATCAGCCTAGGCAACAGAGTGAGACCCCATCTTAACAAAAAATTTAAAAATCCAGGCATGGTGATGAGCATCTGTACTCCCAGCTACTTGGGAGGCGGATCTGGGAGGACTGGTTGAGCACAGGAGGTTGAGGCTGCAGTGAACCATGACTGTGCCACTGCATTCCAGCCTGGGTGACACAGCAAGACCCTGTCTCAAAAATAAATTTTAAAAACCAGTTTTTAAAAAGGAGAAATTGCATTCAAATCCCCTAAAAGTAAAACAAGCTGCAGTTGTTTGAAGAATTGGTATGCTACCCTTAGGCTTAAGGCAGTGAAAATATCCAGGGAGTGTAATAGAGGAGAGGGAAGGGGCAGATGTGTGTCATTTGTCCATCATCATGATTTTAAATAGAGTTCAATAGGGTGTCATTCTTTCTCCTACCCATGGGACAACAGTGACACCTGTTCAGCTTCTCCCATACCTTGTATTACATAAACAATGCTGTAGTGAACATTCAAATAATTGCATCTCTGCACATTTCTGTGAGAACTGCGTAAGAGAAATTCCTGGAAATTGCTATGAGTGTCATAAACTATGAGACTTTCGCATTGATCAGATCTGCCAAGTTGCTCTCCAGTTTTACTTTCTCCACATCCTTAACAATAAGTGCAACCCACGTGCTTCCTCTTTGCCAATTTGGTGTATGTATCGCAGACTTTTGGGGCTAGAATTTACATGTCCACAAATGTGAGTGAGGCTGATTTTCTTCTTCTGTGTTTATTACTTCTCCAAATTCTGAATCAGAAAAGGAAATAGGCAGAGGGAGGTGTACAATTGGACAAAGAATATCAGTGTGGGGGAAAAGAGATGTTTTTGTTTTGACATGATTTCAGATGATCGTAACGAGAAAGAAATAAAATTTAGTTGATCATTGTCAAAATGCTGAAGGACTGAAAGGAAGTTAAAGATGTTTACCCAATGAAGGAAGTCAGTGCAAGAGGCAGCTTGAACAAACAGGCCCCAGGGCTGGATGAGATGGTTCATGAGATGGCAAGATTAGCATAGCACTGGTTGGGTGATTAAACTAAGGTCTCTTAGTTTGCCCACGATTTTATTTTCTATCATAGTGAAAGAGTTGCCATTTTTCTCTTTTATAAACAAACACAAAGGTGGTAGGATGGTGGTCTACCTTTCAAAGGGCTCCCAGTGATCCCTTCCTGCTGGTATTCTCATCTTTCTTTAACCCCCCACCTCTTGAATATGGGATTCACTTATTACCTGTTTCAGAAAGATAGAAGATGGCACAAGTTACGGGGTGTCCCTTCAATAACTAGGTTATAGGGAACTGTGACTTCCGTCTTGCTAGCAGAATCTCTCTATTGCCTTCTGAGGAGCTGGCACGATTTGATGAAGCAAGAATCTGTGTTGGAGAAGCCCGCATGACAAAAAAAAAAAAATGAGGGTGGAGGCCAGGTGCAGCGGCTCACACCTGTAATCTCAGCACTTTGGGAGGCTGAGGTGGGAGAATTGCTTGAGCTCAGGAGTTCAAGACCAGCCTGGGCAAGATAGTGAGACCCCATCTCTACAAAAAATGAAAATAAAAAATTAGCTGGGTATGGTTGCAGGAAGGGCGCTGGAATGTGAACAGATGCAGGCCGTTCAGATCATCCTCACTCATGTCTCTGAAACCTGAACATGGTTCACCTTAGTCAATGATGCCACACAAGTGGCTCCTCCAAATACACAGGTTTGGGTGCTACCCTATATTCTACTGGCTTTTAAATTCACCTTTTTGAGGCCAGGTGCAGTGGCTCACACCTGTAATCCCAGCATTTCCGGAGGTTGAAGTGGGAGGATGGCTTGAGCCAGGAGTTTGAGATCAGCCTGAGCAATATGTCAAAACTCTATGAAAACAATATAAAAATGAACCAGGTGTGGTGGCACATGCCTGTAGTCCCAGCTACTCAGGAAGCTGAGGTGGGAGGATAGCTTGCCCCCAGGAGATCGAGGGTGTAGTGAGCCATGATTGTGCTGCTGCTCTCCAGCCCGGGTGAAAGAGTGAGACTCTGTCTTCAAAAAAAAATTTTTTTTAACAAATTTGTTTTTAAAGTCACTTTTTTTTTTTTTGAAGAACAGCATTTGGGGAATTGAGGGAAAATACCACCAGGCAATGATGGAATGAAAAGAGAAGGAAAAGCAAAGAGAAGTTATACTAACGGAGACAACCAAAGATGTTTTTTCTCCTAAGTTTAAAAGACGGGAAGTCTTAAATTCTCTGCCAGGAATAAATTCTCTCTCTCTCAATCCTGTTCTCTCTTGTTTCTGTCCAAGGTTAGATAAAATTATGCCTATGAGGGTCAGGGGATTTATTTCACTGTTAAATGGAAATAGTTATGTAAATTTTAATGTAGAGATTATATTTATGTCATAACCAGGGTCTTAGAATTTTGCAATCTAATTGTTATATTCAATGGTTCTTATTCTTTTGGGAGCTGAGAAAGTCTTTCTTTAAATGAAATCTCTCAAGCAAGACCAATATGTGTAGCAGTTAAAATAAGAGCTGCTGGAATACTACTCAGCAATAAGAAGGAAAAACAGGGCCGGGCGGGGTGGCTCACACCTGCAATCCCAGCACTTTGGGAGGCCAAGGTGGGCAAATCACCTGAGGTCGGGAGTTCGAGCCTGAACAACATGGAGAAACTCCATCTCTACTAAAAATACAAAATTGGCTGGGCATGGTGGTGGGCACCTGTAATCCCAGCTACTCAGGAGGCTGAGGCAGGAGAATTGCTTGAACCCGGGAAGCAGAGGTTGCAGTGAGCCAAGCTCGCACAATTGCACTCCAGCCTGGGTGACAAAAGTGAAACTCCATCTCCAAAAAAAAAAAAAAAAAAAGGGAAAATAAAGCACTGATGAACAACACAGTAACACAATTTGCAGGAATTCCAAAGGAACTTAACCAAGTGGAAAACCAATCTCAAAAGGTCCTGTACTGCATGATTCCATTTATATAATCTTGAAATGACAAAATTATAGAGATAGAGAACAGAATACGGATTGTCAGGGATTAGGGAGGTGAGGACACTGGGAAATAGGTGTGGCTTTACTGGGGTAGCACAAAGGTATACTTGTAATGACTGATCTGTGTCTTTACTGTGATGGTCCCATGTATCTGCATGTGGTCAAATTGCATAGAACTGAACACACACATGCGTACAAATGAGCACATGGAAAACTGGTGAAATCTGAACAAGGTCAGTGGATCACGTCAATGTCAATTTATTGGTCATGATGTTGTACAAGATATGCAAAACTGGGTGAGGGCTATATATGGCATCTCTGTATCATTTCATACAACTGCATATGAATCAATGTTGAATTTAAAAAAGAAAATCAGAGTTGATGTAGAAGTTGGGTGAGACTCACTTCCTCCTCACTTTCATCTCCCTGAAGTGAGCAACTTAGAGCACCATGAAAAACCCTCAGGTCAACTCCAAGTTCTGCATTTGGCAACGAGGAGCTCCCACCCAGAGATGGAGGGGGACCTGTGCTCACTACCCAGTAAGGGGGTAAAAGGGTTGGAGACTCAGCCTCATCTCAACACCTCCATATTTTCAGCCTAAGACTCTTTCTTCTAAATCTAAATTATTGTTGTTGTTTTGAGACAAGCTCTCACTCTGTCACCCAGGCTAGAATGCAGTGATGTGATCTCAGATCACTGCAACCTCTGCCTCCCAACCTCAATAGACCCTCCCAGCTCAGCCTCCCGAGTAGCTGGGACTACAGGCAGGTACCACCACATCCAGCTAATTTTGTAGTTTTTGTACAGACAGGGTCTCACTATGTTTTTCAGGCTGATCTCGAACTCCTGGACTCAAGTGATCCACTTGCCTCCGCCTCCCACAGTGCTGAGATGACAGGTGTGAGCCACCACGTCCAGGAAGTCCCAATTGTTTTGTCCTCATTGAATATTTGCTGTAAAGACCAAATTAACTAAATATATTAAAGCAACTTAAAATCATTAATACTGAAAGCTAATGAGGCCTTGTAAAACCCTGTGGGGAGGGTAATAATCTTAACCCTGTTTTACAAGTGAGGAAATTAGAGCACAGAGAGGTTGAGTAATTTGCCCAGGGGTAAACCCTAGCAGGTGGCTCTTCTGGGATTAGAACCCACATGGTCTGGCCCATGAGGGTTCCCTAGTGTTGGGCTGAGCATACACTAATCACACAAGATGATGTGTGTGTGCACGTGTGTGTGTACGCGCATATGCACAGGCGTGTGTCTTCAAAAGTCAAGTCTGCATGCCTGCTAAGGCCATCATAGAAATGAGATTTGGGTTTAAAACTCAGCACCTTTCCTAATGCTGTGTTTCTTAAACCCTCCATTGGAGAAATTTAATTTGCTCAGCAATCTCCCGTTTTGCCACCGAGGAACGACAAAATGACAGAACTTTGGCAGCTCCAACTAAGGGCTCCAGTACCTGTGGCCCAGCTCAGCTTGATATTGCAAAGGGAGGGGAAGTCAGGTAGCACAGACATCCAGAGCTGGCCTCATGCCAAACCCCTACAGCAATGCCTGGGCCTTGTCATTTACTCCTGTTTCTACTTACACTATCCAAAGATGCTTCATTAGCTCTTCATTCCATATTTATTTAGTTATCCGTCAATGTCTCTGTCACTTTTATTGCCTCTTCTTGATTTTAAAATTTGTTCTTAGCTGTCTGTTCTGAATATACCCATGCCTTCCTCATCAGAATCAATCATTTCATAATTACATAATTCCTTTGCATCAAATAAATTCCTATAGTTTGTTTTTCTTTTTGCTTTTGTTTTTTTGAAACGGAGTTGTGCTCTTGCTGCCCAAGCTGGAGTGTGATGGCACAATCTCGGCTCACTGCAAACCTCCGCTTCTGGAATTCAAGCGATTCTCCCGCCTCAGCCTCCAGAGAAGCTGCTGTGATTACAGGTGCCCGGCACACACCGAGCTAATTTTTTGAATGTTTAGTAGAGACAGGGATTCAGCATGTTGGCCCATAGCTTTTAATGTGGTCGCTTTTTCGGGACTATCAGAAGACCTTGAATTTTCTGTTGTCTCATGAAGGGTGTCCTTGAGTTCAGATGATACGGATCAGGCATTGGGAGAACACAGCAAGTAACATGCTCGCTCACACAAGCAATTTTTTTTCCTTTTACACAAATAAAATTATATCATGTGGTAGTATCCTTTTTTCACTTAATAAATTGTGGACTTTTTTTCAACATCATTTTGAGAATTACTATACTGGGTTAAATGGTGTCTCCTCCAAATTTATGTCCACCCAGAACCTGTGACTGTGACCGTATTTGCACATGGAGTCTTTGCCGATGGAATCAGGCTAAGATGGGGTCTCCCTGAGTTAGAGTGGACCCTACATCCAGTGACTGGTGTTCCTATGAGAAGAAAATTTGAGCACAGAGACATAGGAGAAAGAAGACCCCATGAAGACAGAGGCAGACGTTGGAGCGATACAGCTACAAGCCAAGTGTCTCGGTCCATTTATGTTGCTGTAAGGAAACACCTGAGGCTGGGTAGTTTATAAAGGCAAGAAGTTTATTGGGCTCACAGTTCTGCAGGCTGTGTGGGAGGCATGGCACCAACACCTGCTTCTGATGAGGGCCTCGGGAAGCTTCCACTCGTGGTGGAAGGTGAAGGGGAGCTGAAATGTATGAAGATCACATGGCAAGAGAGGAAGAAAGAGACCAAGGAGGGAGGTTCCAGGCTCTTTGGAACAACCAGCTCTCGCAGGAACTGATTGAGCAAGAACCCAGTCATTACTGCGAGGACAGCACCAAGGCATTCATGAGGGGATCCATCCCCGTGACTGATGGTCATGGGTGTTTAGAAATCAGGTTGCTTTAGAAGCCTCCCATTCTGTCCTACCTCCAACACTGGGGATAGAATTTTAACACGAGAACTGAAGGACACAAACCAAATGACAGCACGAAGGAATGCCAAGGATTGCCGGTGACCACCTAAAGTTGTGAGAGAGGCGTGGAATACGTCCTACCTCAAGGCTGTCGGAAGGAACTTGGCCATGCCAACATCTGCATTTCAGACTCTGGCCTCCAGAACTGAGAGAGAAGAAATCTTCATCGTTTTAAGAAAGCCAGTTAGTGGTCATTTGTTATGGAAGTCCTCAGAAAGTAATACAGCTACTTAGTACCGCATCGCATGGATGTATTAAACATATTTAACCAATTCCCTAATGAACACTGGTTTGTTTTTCTTTTTCTTTCTTTCTTTTTTTTTTTTTTTTGAGATGGAATCTCGCTCTGTTGCCCAAGCTGGAGTGTACTGGTGCGATCTTGGCTCACTGCTACGTCTGCTTCCCGGGTTCAGCAATTCTTGTGCGTCAGCCTCCTGAGTAGCTGGGATTAAGGTGTGTGCCAACAAACCCTGCCAATTTTTGTATTTTTAGTAGAGACTGGGTGTTACCATGTTGCCCAGGCTGGTCGGGAACTCCTGAGCTCAGGCAGTCCTTCCTTCTTGGACTCTCAAAGTGTTGGGATTGTAGGCGTGAGCCACCGTGCCTGGCCAACACTCGTTTGTTTCTATAAAGAATATTTTTGAACTCGGATTGTTAGTTGCTGTACCTTTATACTATTTTCTAATAACTTGTCTCCAAGTGGCCAGTGCTAATGCTGAGCATAGTTGCCTTTCTAGTAATTTATTTTCAAAAGTAAATTTGTTAAAGCAAAGAGATGCACTCTTTTAACAATTTTTATTTATACCACAAAGTTCATTTGCCCATCCACCTGCAGTTCATCGGAGGACCACTTATGCTATTCCCCATCATGAGATGGCATCATTAAATATTATGAAATACTTGCTTCTAGAATGTTTCTAGAATATCCTTCTTTCTAGAATATCACACCTACCCTGTGACCTCCTGCTAGGCAAATACCATTCTGTCTTATCAACCATGGTATCTCCAGAACCTACACATAGTAGGTGCTCAATAAATATTTGATAAGTGACTAAATAAATGAATGGATGCCCATTAAAATCATAGCAGTGATATCCTTCCTTCCCCCAAACGAATTGTTCCATATGCAACTTGGCAACAAGGGTTAATTTATTAAGTATCATTTTAGTCCAGATCACTGATAAATATTTATAATGAAATAAGTTCCTGTGTACTCAGCAATGTGCTAGTCACGAGATAGATAGATAACAGGCTAGACAGGTAGATATAAAGCATTTTTTAAAATTGCCTTGCCTTTGTGGCATTTACATTGGATTGGGAATTTATTTTTAAACGCTGTTCTTGGGTTTATTCTTTTCCTATATGCAGCTAATTTTTCTTTTTTAATAACAACTTTACTAAAATATAACCTATATACTATTATATTCACCCTTTTAAGGTTATAATTCAGGGTGGGTGTGGTGGCTCAACCCTGTAATCCCAGCAGCTTGGGAGGCCAAGGCAGTTGGATTGATGGGGACAGGAGTTCGAGACCAGCCAGGCTAACATGGTGAAACCCCTCTCGACTAAAAAACAAACAAAAATTAGCAGGGCATGGGGGCACACGCCTGTAATCAGAGTTTCTCAGGAGGCTGGGGCACAAGAATTGCTTGAACCCAGGAGACAGAGGTTGTAATGAGCTGAGATTGCGCCACTGCACTCCAGCCTGGATGACAGAACTAGACTCCGTCCCCAAAAAAAAAAAACAAACAAAAAAAAAAAAAAAACAGTTGTGCAGCCATCACCACTGTCTAATTCAGATCCTCTCCCCACAAAATTCCATATTTATTAACAGCCACTCCCTGTCCCTTTCTCCTCCCAGGCACTGGTCACAACTAATCTTTCTATCTCTATAAATTTGCCTATCTGCATCCAGGCAACCTTGCACCTCTGCTGGACAGGGTTTATGCCTGTGTTTTGTAATTCCCTAATGCTTTGCATCTTTAGGAATTTGACAGATACCTAAATGGCCAATGGTAAACACCCAGAGGCTCTGCAGAATTCTCAAACATCATTCAGGATTAGTAAATGAAAGCAGAAAAGTGCATCATATTTTAGGAAAATATTCAGTCCATGGGTTCAAAACAGATTTCTGCTTAAGTAAACCCTCAGTTTTGTTGTACATGTTCACTTTTTGTGCATTTTTGCTGGTATTTCTTGCTAAAAGAAACAGCTCTGTCAATACACTTGCTGCCTAATGAACTTCATCAATTCACTGAAATGCTGGGTCTTCTCATTTGTGATGACACTTCATCTGCCTTATGTTATCAGGAAGTGAAGGCTTCCACGGAAGTACATTTTCCAGATAACTAAAGTTAGCTCTTTGAGAAGCCACTTCTAAATTTCAATTATATTTTCTTGTGAACGTCATTCTAAAATGCATACATATGCTGGCTGTGTGGACAGAATTCTAAGACGATTCCCCAAGACACCCCTGTCCAGGTGTACATGCCTTATTTACTCATCAGGCCTTTGAATATGATAGATGTCACTCCTATGATTAGGTCACGTCACATGGCACAGTTGCCTTTAACAAAGAGAGCTTAGCCAATGGGCATGCCATAAGTCCTTTAAATCTGGGTACAGAGGTCAGAGACAGAGACATCAGGGATTAGGAACTTAAGAAAGATTCAGACTGGGCACAGTGGCATGTACCTGAAGTCCCGGCACTTTGGGAGGAGGAGGCAGGCAAATTCCTTGACCCCAGGAGTTTGAGACCAGCCTGGACAATATGATGAAATGCCATCTCTGCAAAAAGTATAAAAATTAGCTGGATGTGGTGGCATGCATCAGTGGTCCCAGCTACTGAGGAGGCTGAGGTGGGAGGATCTCTTGAGCTTGGGAGGCTGAAGCTGCAGTGAGGTGTGATAGCACCACTGCACTGCAGCCTGAGTAGCAGAGTGAGACATTGTCTTACAAAAGAAAAAGAAGGTTTCGGTGCACCGTGTTGGGTTGAGCATGGAGGGGGCATCTGGCAAGGAATGGGGACATCCTCTAGGAGCTGACGACAGCCCCAGCAGATACCCAGCAAGGAAACAAACACCTCAGATCTGTAGCCACAAGAAGCTGAATCCCACCACCCATAGCAATGAATATGGAAGAAGATTTTCCCCCCAGATTCTTTAGGCAAGAACATAGCCCAACTGACACTTTGATTTCAGCCTTAGGATATCCTAGGTACAGTACTCAGTCATTTTGTACCAGACTTCTAACCTACAAAACTCTGAGTTCATAAATGGATGGCATTGGAAGCCACTCACTAAGTGTGTGGTATTTTACTAGACAGAAATAGCAACAACAGGAAACTAACACAAACACCCGTCTTTTAAATAACTGTGTATTTTACTATAAAACAACTTTTAAAAAATCTTTCTTTTTTTTTTAAAAGAAAGTCTCTATTTCGTGATGCCTGACTAGCTCAGAGAAGAAGGTAAGAAAAGTGGTCTTGGTGCAAGCGTGGAAGTATGGGCTGCCACTTCAAGTCATGTCATTAGATGGGGGGTTAGCAGAGGCAAATCAAGACAGTCCTGATTGCCTTGCAAGTGTTTGAACCGATTCAGACAAATGTTAAAATCTGCTAGATGTAGTCCAGTAAACATGATAGGGAAAAAACCTGCCACAACATCCAATAAGTGTGGGAAAAGATGCTCAACATCATTACCCATCAGGAAAATGCAAATCGAAACCACAGTGAGATACTGCTTCACACCCACTGGGATGACTGCAGTCCAAAAGTCAGATAATAACAGGTGTTGACAAAAATGTGGAGAAACGGAAACCTTCATACAGTTGTCCCTCCCTCTCCTTAGGGGATTGGTTCCAGGACCCCCTGAGGATACCCGGATCTGCAGATGCTCAAGTCCCCTATATAAAATGGCACAACATTCACATGTAACTTACACACTTCATCCTGTATACTTTAGATGACCTCTAGATTACTTACAATATCTAATACAATGTAAATGCTATGCAAATAATTGCTTTACTGTATTTTTTTGTTTTTATCACTTCGTTACTGTGTTGTTATTTTTATTGGTTTTATTGGTTTATGTTTCAAAGTTGGCTGAATCCTCGGATGCAGAATCCAATGATATCGAGGACCAACTGGACAGTGCTGGTGGAATGTAAAATGGTCCAGTTGCTTTGGAAGAGACTGAACACCCCCTACAATGGTTAAAAAAAGAGTAACCGTATGGCCCAGAAATTCTACTCTTAGGTATATACCTAAGTGACATGAAACACAAGTCTGCACCAAAACTTGCACTAGAATGTTCATAGCAGCATTATTCATAATGGTCAAAAAGTAGCAAATGCCTATCAACTGACTAATGGGTATATAATATGTGCTATATCCATAGAATGGAATATCATTTGGCAATAAATAGAGATTAAGTACTGATGTATACTACAGTATTTATGAACCTTGAAAACGTTATGCTAAGTGAAAGAAGCCAGGAGGACCCAGTATAAGATTTCGTTTATAAGAAATGTCCAGAACAGACAAAGCTATAGAAAGAAAAAGAAGATTGGTGGTGCCTGGGACTGGGGGAAGCAGTGGGGATTTAAGACTGAGGGCTATGAGTGGTAGAATTTCTTTCAGGGTTGTGAAAATGTTCTAAAATTGATCATATTGATAGATGCACAATACTGTAAATATGCCAAAAGCAATTGAATTGTACACTTCAAATGGATAAATTGTACAGCATATGAATTATATATCAGTGTGACTGTTTTTTAAAAAAGATGCACAGTGTATTGCAGGGCCATTCCAAAACCACCTGGGGTCTACAGGGAGGGGCCCATGAGCTGGCCAGGCCCTTCAGCATCTTCTCAGGGGAACTTGGCACTGTCTGCATACATGATGTAAAAGGTGACCAGGGAGCAGCGATGCCAGGAGCTGAGGAGTAGAATTCTTGCAGCTGCAGCTGTTCAAAAATCCCCATTCAGGGCTTTACTGGCAAGGTTTGCCTTGGTTAAAATCTCATCATGCCATTTCTATAGTCAGAGTGATGTTAAGACTGATTAATGGTTTGACTAAAAACATAACAGTGGTGAGAAAATGAGAAAAAAGTAGGTGGAGTATAAATGAGGCTAAATCCCCATCTATCCCAACCAGAAATCACTAAATAACAGTTAATGTTGGTAAATTGTGCAATAGGAGTGGAAGCATCTCATTTAGACATGTAGAAATAGCTGCCTGGTGGATCAGCTAAAGGTATTTAATGTGGCTGCCTCTGGGAAGGGGCCATATGGAGACAGACAGGGGAGGAGAGTGCTATATGTTACGTTGAGATTTTTAGGTGCTATATTATTTTTTAAACTATTAAATGGAACCATATGAAATTGCCATTTTCATAGGTGCAAAATGGTTGAAGACAGGCAATTTCATATGATTCAAACTTGTATCTGAATGCATTTATTTTGGTTACATATTTTGAAAAATAATAAAATCTATTGGATAAAAGATATCTGTATTGGTCCGTTCTCACAGTGCTAATGAAGACATACCCGAGACTGGGTAATTTATAAAGGAAAGAGGTTTAATTGACTCTCAGTTCAGCGTGACTGAGGAGGCCTCAGGAAACTTACAATTATGGAGGAAGGGGAAGCCAACACATCCTTCTTCACATGGCAGCAGTGAGAATCGAGCAAAGGGAGAAGCCCCATATACAACCGTCAGATCTTGTGAGAACTCCTAGCTTAAGAACAGCATGCAGGTAACCATCCCCATGGTTCAATCACCTCCCACCCAGTCCATCCGACGACATGTGTGGATTATGGGAACTACAATTCACAATGAGATTTGGGCTGGGACACAATCAAACCCTATCAATATCCAAATACACCTTGGTCATCTGCAAAAACATTTAGCCCTTTGAAAGTGAAGAAGGAAGAGGAGCAGGTAAAGAAGAATCATTTTTGGAGCCCTCACTATGTGCAAGGCACTTACTTTGTGCATCTAATTCTCATAGCAACCCCACAGGTAGGCAGGTAGGAACCAGTCTCATTTAGAATTTAAAGATAACAAACATAAGACCCAAAGTCCGGGTGTGGTGGCTCATGCCAGTAATCTCAGCGCTTTGGCAGGCCCAGGCAAGTGGATTGCTTGAGCTCCGGAGTTAAAAACAAGCCTAGACAACAAAATGAGACTCTATCTCTACAAACAATAAAAAGTAAATTAGCCAGGCATGGTGGTCCATGCCTATAGTCCTTGCTACTCGAGAGGCTGAGGTGGGAGGATCAGTTGAGTCCGGGAGGTAGAGGCTGCAATGAGCCCTGATCACACCACTGCATTCCAGGTTGGGTGACAGCGTGAGATTCTGTCTGAGAAAAAAATAAATAAATACAAAATAAGTAAGAGAAGGAAGTACACATTTAAGATCTGACACGAAAAATATCCTTGACAAATTGTTAAGGTGGGGAGGAGTTCTATGTAAAACAAATAAACAAATCCACTTTGGTCAGTTATATTTTTCTAGAAAATTATTATTTTCTTTTTTTTTTTTTTGAGGCAGAGTCTCGCTCTGTCGCCCAGACTGGAGTGCAGTGGCGCAATCTCGGCTCACTGCAAGCTCCGCCTCCCGGGTTCACGCCATTCTCCTGCCTCAGCCTCCCGAGTAGCTGGGACTACAGGCGCCCGCCACCTCGCCCGGCTAGTTTTTTGTATTTTTAGTAGAGACGGGGTTTCACCATGTTAGCCAGGATGGTCTCGATCTCCTGACCTCGTGATCCGCCCGTCTCGGCCTCCCAAAGTGCTGGGATTACAGGCTTGAGCCACCGCGCCCGGCCGAAAATTATTATTTTCATCTATGTTTTCAAATTTACTGGTTTGATCTATGCATAGTAATCTCACAGATTAAAAAAGGTTAAAGGTGAAAGAAAGTTGCCAATCCACATGTAAAGAAACATGACAATTTGTCACACTAATTATTTTGTTTTATTTTATTTTATTTTATTATTATTCTAGCTAGCTGGTATTTGGGGTCAGTTTGGTTCCCCTGAGAGGCAGACTGAGACAGAGTTGGGAGTGCAGGAGGGAGTTATTGGGGGTTAATGGCTTTAGTCAAACCATTAACCTGTAAAAGATAAAGACAGGAGTAGAGCGCGGTAGCTCACAGTTGTAATCTCAGCACATTCTGAGCCCAAGGTGGGAGGATCACTTGAGCCCAGGAGTTAGAGACTAGACTCAGCATCCCAGTGAGACCCCTTCTCTACAAAAAGTGAACAAATAGGCTGGGCACAGTGGCTCACGCTTGTAATTCCAGCACTTTGGGAGACGGAGGTGGGTGGATCACCTTAGGTCAGGAGTTTGAGACCAGCCTGGCCAACATGGAGAAACTCCACTCTACTAAAAAAACAAAATAAAATAAAATTAGCTGGGTATGGAGGCGCACACCCGTAATCCCAGCTACCTGGGATGCTGAGGCAGGAGAATCACTTGAACCCAGAGGCGGAAGTTGCAATGAGCCGAGATGGAGCCACTGCACTCCAACCTGGACAACAGAGGGAGACTCTGTCTCAAAACCGTAATAATAATAAAATAAATAAATAAATATTAGCTGGGTGTGCTGGCGCTTTCCTATACTACCAGCTGCTTGAGAGACTGAGGCAAGAGGATCCCTTTGGCCCACAAGTTTAAGCTGCAATGAGCTATGACTGCACCACAGCACTCCAGCCTAGAGAACAGAATGAGACCCTGTCTCTAAAAACATAAATTAAAAAATAAATAAACAAAAGGAAGGACGGTATTGGGCAGAAGGCACAGATCTGACCATGAGTGAGAATAGGAGAAGCAGCAGAAGCAGGAGAGAGAGCCTCAGACCCCAGCAACGCATTCCTGATGAGGCCCCGGCCAGTGCAGCAGGGAGTTTTAGAGCCAAAAATGCCCTTGAGAGACGATCTGCATTGGGCAGAAGTGGCTGGGCCCTAGTATGCCCACCGTGCTCACTCACTGCCTGGGGGAATCCCCGAGGTGCCGCAGGTGGAGACCATCAGCTGCCTGCACTCCACGCAGCTGTGCGGCTAGCTCCTTCTTGAAGGTTAATCCAAGCCGTGCATCTCCACAGTTGCCCGTATTTGTTTGGTATTTACTTGCTGTAAGCACGATCCATCTCGCCACTCATTAATTTTCCAGATGATTCTGCAAGGTAAGATAGGAAACAGAGGCACGGTGAAAGCGATGAGTAAATCATCTTGCCCAAGATGGGACCGTGAGTAGCAGAGTCCGTTCAGGGCCAACCAGGAGATCTGACTCCCACGTCCGAGCTCTGAATTTCCACACTACCCCATGGGATGGTGGATGTATTGTTTTATGCACAGAAGACGGTCTGGAGACACATCCACCAAATTCTCACAGTGACCAGTCTCAGGGTGGAGGTGAAGATTTGAGAGAAACTTTCCAAGTGGCAGACTTTGATCTAATTTATACCTTGTTGTACAACAAGAATCATTAATTTTGTAATAATAAACGACCTAAAGTGACTGTGGAAAAAACAGAAAGGTTCCAAGCTTGGAAGTCTGCCTGTTGTGAGCTACACAGGGGGCCAAGACTGGTGGAAGATGAGCAGATGAGGCTGTTACTGTACACATTCTACTCCATTTCCACCGCTACGTGCTTTCAGCAAGGTTGGTGTTATGTCCCTCCTCAATAATTTTTTTTGAGACAAAGTCTCACTGTTTTGCCCAGGCTGGAGTGCAGTGACACAATCATATCTCACTGCAGCTTCCAACTCCTGGGCTCAAGTGATCCTCCCCACTCAGCCTCCCAAGTAGCTAGGACTACAGGCACGCACTGTCACCCCTGGCTAACTTAAAGAAAGAAATTTAGAGATGAGATCTTGCTATGTTGCCCAGGATGGTCTTGAACTCTTGGCCTCAAACAATCCTCCCACCTCACCTTCCTGAGTATGTGTAATTACAGACTCAAGTCACTGGGCCAGAAAACCCCAAATTCATGTACTGAAGTCCTAAACCCCAGTATCTCAGACTGTAACTGTATTTGGAGAAAGGGTGTTTAAAGTGGTGAGGAAGGTAAAATGAAGTCACTGGGGTGGGCCTTAATCCAGTATGACTGGTGTCCTTACAAGAAGAAGAAATCTGGGCACAGACGGTACAGAGGGCAGATGATGTGAAGATGCAGGAAGATGAGAGCCATCTACAAGCCAAGCAGGGAGACCTCCGAAGGAACCAACCCTGCTGGCATCTTGATCTTGCACTTCCAGCCTCCAGCAGGGGGAGAAAATAAATTCCTGCTGTTCAAGCCCTTCCATCTCTGGATCTCTGGTACCTGACAGGCACCCCAAGCAGACTAGAAGAGTTGGTTAGGATCAGAAATGAAATGAAAATGAAGCAGCCACCACGGCTTGCCTGGTACCCTCTTGCCTCATTCCAGCTCCTGGCTGTTCAAGCATCAGTCTCCAGCTTGGAAACAGGAGAAAACCTTGGACTAGAAAACCTGGAGCCCGACAGGCCTGGATTTAAAGCCCAGCTTTGCTGTGTGAGCACAGGAAAGTGTCTTTACCTCTCTGAGCTCCTCATCTCTAAAAATGAAGGATGATCAAAGTTGCTTCTCTGGGTGCATAAGAATTACATGACACACTGGGAGTCGGGCCCACAACTCTTGGCGGGCACACAGTAGGTGCTCAACTTGTCAGCTCCATTCCAGTTTCTGCCCACTTCCACCAAACTATGCAGCTTCTTACTATGGGATGAGTTGTTTGCCCCCAAAGTTTATATATTGAAGCCCCAAACCCCAGTACCTGAGAGTGTAAGTGTGTCTGGAGACAGAGCTTTTAAAGAGATGGTTAAGTTAAAACAAGGCTGTTAGGGTGGACCCTAATCCAATGTGACTGGTATCCTTATAGGAGGAGGAAGTTTGGACACAAAGGAGAGACACCAGGGGCATCTATCTGCAGAGGAAAGATCGTGTGAGGAGATCGTGAGAAGATGGCCGTCCGCAAGCCCACGAGAGACCCTCAGAAGTGACCCTATCAACACCTTGGTCTTGGACTTTCTTCCTCCAGAACTGTGAGGAAATAAATCTCAGTTGTTTAAGACACACAGTTTGTGGTATTTTGTGATGCTGGCCTGAGCAGACTTTAATATACTTTCCATGGTGGGCAGCCTGCATCGGGTAGAGTTTGATCAGGGAAGCAGAAGCGCTGAGTGTGATGTTAAGGCACATTTAACAGGAATTAGGCCCCGTGTAATGTAGGAGCTGGTGGAGGCATCTGTGGAAGGCCGTTACCTCTGCCTCTGGAAGCAGGGGAATTGTATGTTGCCGTAGGTCAGCAGGACCCGCGGTGCTTAAGATGTGAAATGGGGCAAACGAGCAAACTGGAGTCTGTGAGAACAAATTCGGATTCACAGACAATGTACGACCCATGCTTGGCCGGGTGCGGTGGCTCACGCCTGTAATCCCAGCACTTTGGGAGGCCAAGGCGGGTGCATCACAAGGTCAGGAGATCGAGACCATCCTGGCTAACACCGTGAAACCACATCTCTACTAAAAATACAAAAAATTAGCCGGGCGTGGTGGTGGGTGCCTGTAGTCCCAGCTACTCGGGAGGCTGAGGCAGGAGAATGGCGTGAACCCAGGAGGCAGAGCTTGTTGTGAGCCGAGATCGTGCCACTGCACTCCAGCCTGGGCGACAGAGCAAGACTCTGTCTCAAAAAAAAAAAAAAAAAAGACCCATGCTTGCCTTTCACTGCCTCCCACCCCCACAGCAGGGGTGACCTGCAGAGGGACCTGACTCTCTCCTCTGCAGGGCTGCATGATCACCTGGCCCAGGACTTTGAGAAGCTGAGGAAGGAGAAGTGGTAGGAGGCAGAGGAGCTGCAGGCTAGCCTGCTGCACACCCCCAAGGGAAGTCGGGAGGCCTGCGACAAATATGCACGAGCTGTGACAGCACCTGCTCCCCTGCACTGACCTTCACAGCATGGTCGCTGCCACCTCCCTTCTCCTTCCCAAACTTCCCATAAATCTCCCTTCTGGCTACCCCTAGCCCAGGACCCTACGGGGACGGGAATTGTAGGAAACCTAGTTCCAGTTGGCTAGGTGGCACACACTGTCCTCAAGCTCAGGACACGCATTGTCTTTCCACATACAAGGGCTCACCAGATCCATCCAATCAGGCCTAAAGGATCATCTTCGAATAAGCAAGGTTTTGCATTTCTGTAATGAGTTATAGCTTCAGATTTCAAAATCCTAAGCCATCTTCTGCATCAGTCTCCTAAGGAGGGCGTTTTATTCCTCTCTCATGTTCACTGCAGGCTCAGCTTTCATGATTACAGAAAAGCAGGGAAGGAGAGGCCCACTTTTTTCCTAGGGCAGCTTGCTTCCATGTTTCAGTAGCTCCTGGGTAATTATATCTCCATCGTGTACCTTAGAGACGTTATGATTCTCATTTTACCAGCAGAGCAAATGGGGTCCAGCAAGGTTGAATGTCATCCGAAGTCATGGTTATAAGGGATGCTTTATGAATTTGAATATGAATCATCAAGGGATGTTTCTGATTTTTTAAGGCTCCGTTTTATCTCGGTGTTTTGGGACTTCAGCTGTGTGAAGTGGAGTTCATCGTATTCCTCAAGTTGCCACACACTATTATCAGTAGTTCATGAAATTCGTTTATCATTTTTTATTTTTTATGGTTAATGTCCCCCTTTTATATTTTACTTCTTACTCCCATTTCTCTACGATGGGCCCTACATCCAAAAGGCTACATATTGATTCACAGATACCTGCAAATTCTTGAAGTATATATAGACAGATAAATATACGTATCTATTTATAGAAAACGTAATTTTGTATGTGATACAGTATATTTAACATATAAAAGTACATGGTTGACTGTGTATCTAGAAGCCTTGCCAAATTCCCTACTAGTTCTAAAAGTTTGTCTCTTGATTCTCTTGGGTTTTCTATGAAGATGAACATATTGGGGTTTTAAAAATTATTTTTCTTCAAATTTCTCTTTCAGATTTAAAAAATTCTTATCATAAAAATGGGGCCTCACTATATTGCCCAGGCCGGTCTTGAATTCCTGATCTCAAGTGATCCTCCCATCACAGCCTTCCAAAGTGCTGGGATTATACGCATGAGCTGCCACACCTGGTCAAACATATTGTTTTATTTTAGACTTACTGATTTATTTTTCTTTCCTTCTTTACTGGTGCTGAACAGTAATAGTGAGAGAGAGAACTCCAATTTTCCCAATCTTTAATGGCATGTAGGAACCCTCTAGGTACTGGTAATATTCTACAACTTGATTTGGGTGTCAGTTACATGGATATATGCATATCCAGGAAATTCACCAACCTGTATACTTAAGATTTAAGCACCTTGCTCTATGTATGTTACATTTCAGTGCAAGTTTTAAAGATAGAAAATGTACCCAAGTGCTACTTGCACTTTGTCCCGTGAAATTTAATGGGTAATAATTTCATCATTATTCAGTCCCAAGTATTTCATAATTTTCTTTATAATATGTTATTATTTTTTCTATTGTCTCATATATAAATCTGTGGTTCTTCTGTTGTTATTGATATATGATAGCACTAACTTATGTTTAAGGAAAATATGATATATGGTATAGATTCTTAGACTTTTATTGTAGCTTTCTGTGTATCTAGGAAACAGATGACTTTTCTTTACTGCTCCGTATCTACTTGAAAATAATATCTACTTTCTATTTGTTCCATGTTCAGCTTTCTAGATACCCATTTTAATTTTCATATTCAATATTTACATATTTTTGTTTATTTTCTGTATTTCTGTGGTTGCAAATTCTGAAAAGGGTATGTTAAAATATCTAACTAGACAATTGTCAGTGATCACTAACTCCTCAGAGTTCTGTCAGTTTTTATAAGGTTGTGAATATATAGTTAAAGATCTTTACAGCATCTTGACCTATTTTTCCCTTAATCCGTATATAAAAGTCCCACTTTGACTTGAAGACGTTTTCATCCTAAAAACTGTATGTCTGAAAAAAGCACTACTCTAGGATAAAAAAACTTCAGGGACAAACAATTAAATGCATAGTGTGGACCTTGTCTAGATCCTCAAGTGAACAAACCAACTATCTAAACACTTTTAATTTTTTTAGTCATTCATAGAAGAAATGAATATGGTCTGGGTATTGTGAAGTATGAGAATGGTTTTGTGGATTTTTAATAAAATGTCCCATGTTTAGACATCTTATGTGGAAGTGAAATGATGTGAATTCAGGATTTGCCTTCACATGCTTCTGCAATTTCCACTTCTAACCAAGATAAGTAAAAGCGGTCTTATTATTCCCCTCCACCTTAAAAAAAGGAGAACACTAAAAAATGTATTGAATTATGTTTTCTGGACGTTGGACAATAGGAAGGGCACGAATTTGATCCCTGGGAGAATGAACAAAAAGAAGGGAAGGTCCATGATTTTCCCGCTTTACTGCCTAGGGAGAAGTTCCAGGCAGTAGCACAGGGAAATAAAACATAAATACAGCCTAAGTAAAGCTTGATTAGCAATATTAATATTAAATAAAGTAATTTTATAACCAGTAATGTTACCAGTGATAAAATAGGATGTTTTATAATAACAAAAGGAATCTCTTTTCATCAAGAAAGCATAGCCACCCTACATGTCAATTAATGTGCTTCAAGTTACATGAAGCAGAAATAGTTCATGCATTGGTAAACTCAATATTGTTAAGATGCCATTTCTCTTCAAACTCATCTATAGATTCAACACAATCCTGAAAGCATTCTAGCAGTCATCTTTTTGTAGAAATTGATACGCCACTTCTAAAATTTGTATTGAAATGTAAAGGACTTGGACTAGGCAAATCAGCTTAATGAAAGAACAAGGGTGGATGACATATACTCACCAATTTTAAGACTTACTATAAGGATATGGTAATCAAGACAATGTGGTATTATCATAAGAATGGGCAAATAGATCAATGGAACAGAACAGAGAGTAGAAATCGAACTATGTCATAAATATTCAATTGCTTTTTGGAAAAAGTACCTAGAAAATTCAATAAGGCAAGAATAATCCTTTTTTTTTTTTTGAGACAGAGTTTCCCTCTGTCGCCCAGGCTGGAGTGCAGTGACGCAATCTCGGCTCACTGCAAGCTCCGCCTCCTGGGTTCCCGCCATTCTCCTGCCTCAGCCTCCCGAGTAGCTGGGACTACAGGCGCCCGCCACCACGCCCAGCTAATTTTTTTTTTTTTTTTGTATTTTTAGTAGAGACGGGGTTTCACTATGTTAGCCAGGATGCTCTCGATCTCCTGACCTTGTGATCCACGCGTCTCGGTCTCCCAAAGTGCTGGGATTACAGGCGTGAGCCACCACGCCTGGCCAAGAATAATCCTTTTAATAAATATCACTGGATCAGTTTGACAATCATATGCAAAAAAGACAAATATCAGCCCATTCCTCATATAATGCACACAATTATCTTGAGATGAATTGTAGACCTAAATGTAAAAGTGAAAACTAAATTCAGGAAGAAAACAAAATTTCAGGAGAAAATATAGAAGAAAATCACTGTGTCCTCAGGTATGCAAAGATGTCTTTGCATAGGTCACAGAAAACATGAATCATAAAAGAAAAAGTAATAAATTGGATTTCAACAAAATTAAACATTCTCCATATAAAATATAAGACACTGTTAAGAAAATCAAAACTCAAGGCACAGACTGTAAGAAATACTTACAAAACAGTTATGTAAGAAACAAGCCGCACTAAGAAGAGGTTTAAAAAGTTACAACTCAATAATAAGAAGATAAATAACCTGATCTAAAGTGAGTAAAAAACTTTACTAAAGAAGATATATGGCCGGGTACAGTGGCTCATGCCTGTAGCCCCAGCACTTTGGGAGGCTGAGGTGGGTGAATTGCTTGAGTCCAAGAGTTTGAAACCAGCTGGGCAGCATGGCAAAACCCTGGCTGAAGTCCAGCCTGGGTGATAGAGAAGACTCTGTCTCAAAAAATAATTTTTTTAAAAAAAGAAGATAAGTGGATGGTAAATAGTTCATGAAAACATATTCAACGTCAATTGTCATTATGACAATGCAAATAAAAACTACAATGCACAGCATACACTGTTAGAATGAAGAGGATGTAGAGCAACTGGTACTCTCATCTGTTGCTGGAGGCAATACAAATTATATGTTCACTTTAGGAAACAGGCAGTGTCTTATTAGGTTAAGCATACACTTACTATACAACCCAACAATCCCATTTCTCACTTTAATCCAAGAGAAATAAAAACACATTTACACCAAGGTTTATACTTAAATATTCATAGTGGTTTGATTCATCATAGCCCCAAACTGGAAACAACCCAAATGTCATCAACTAACTGGTCAGTGGATAAACAAAATATGTCATAATGATATAAAGGAATACTACTCAACAATAAAAAGGAAGGAACTGGCCAGGTACAGTGGCTCACGCCTGTAATCTCAGCACTTTGGAAGGCCGAGGCAGGGAGATCACTTGAGGTCAGGAGTTTGAGACCAGCCTGGCCAACATGGTGAAACCCCGTCTCTACTAATGAAAAATTAGCCAGGCGTGGTGGCACGTGCCTATAATCCCAGCTACTCTAGAAGCTGAGGCACAAGAATCACTTGAACCTAGGAGGCAGAGGTTGCAGTGAGCTGAGATCGCACCACTGCACTCTAACTTGGGCAATAGAATGAAACTGTCTCAAAAAAACAAACAAAAAAAAACTTTGAAAAGGAGGGCACTACGATGCATATAATAACATGAATGGATCTCAAAAGCACTATACCATGAGAAGAGCTTGCCCTGGTTAGTCCACTGTTCCAAGGAGGATGAAAAAAATGAGGAGAGCCATCTCAGCCAATGCACAAACCTCCAGGGAGAATGCACCTGAACCTCCAAACCTGAGCTTCATCTGAATGTTAGATCTATGAGAATAAATGATTATCATTTTATGTCACTGAGGCTTCTTCACTACATAAATATACATTCATTGACGTAGAAATACCTATAGCCACATTGAACATTAGCATGACAAATATTAATACATTTTCATTAGAGTAACAGGGAAATTTTTTCCACTGCTATTAGCAGTGGAAAAAGAATGATAACACCCGGGTTCTCAAGTGTGTGAGGAAACAGACATTCTCGTATACTGATGGCATAAACACATGGCATTGAGTTTTACGGTGGTTCTTACAAAGCGTGGTGGTAACAATAGCTGATCAATAAACACATTGCCTGTCGCAAGCTGAACCATTCACAGTACCATCATTTTTTAGCTCTCTAGAATTGGGCACGTCAACCAAGCTTGGCTAACTATTAAAACTATGCTCTAGAATCTTTTTCAACAAGGAACCAGAGGACGTGACTCTCACTGCCTCTCTGATGGTGAAGTTGTGAGGTGTGAGGATAGAAGCAACTGGTAGACAAGTTTCCAGCTGCACGCTGAGGTCTGATCTGAGCACAGGAAACCGATGGGCAGAGAAAAATGGTACCTATCAACTTTTAAAATGGTGATTGCTCCTGAAATTTACCTGCTTCCTGCCATCCTACTGATCTCATGCATGCATCTTCTTTTGTGTCTAACCAACTTCAATAAAGTGCTGACTAATATTCCCTGCCCATCTGCCAAGTACATAGACTTCTTCCCAGGTCAGTCCCAGCCAAGTTCCAGGCAATTGCCAGATATGAACTTCAGGAGAGGACAAATCTACTACCTACAGATTAACAGGACTCTTGTGATAATCTAGTCTAAATCTCTCATTTTAGAGATGAGTAAATTAAGACCCCAAAAGTGGAACGACTTTCTTGAGATAACAGAAAGCAAAACATACACGAAATCTGGCTCTCCTGAATTTAAAATACAATAAGGGACCATCTAAGATGAATAGAGCATTTATATGCTACTTGGCCACCTATAATGCCTTTAGGCAACTCATAAGCCAGAAGCTTGTGTTCCAAATAAGAAACAATAAAGAGGCTTAATGTGTTACCTCTTAGAATGGCAAAGGCTAAGATATGTTTTACTACCCAGTGATGTTAAATATCTAAAGAAATAAACACCTTCAAAGATGAATGGTGGATATGCAAAATTGGGACAAATCTTTCTTTTTTTGTCTTTTCTTTTTTTCTTTTTTTTTTCTTTTCTTTTCTTTTTTCTTTTTTTTTTTTAAGACAGAGTTTCACTCTTGTTGCTCAGGCTGGAGTGCAATGGCACGATCTTGGCTCACTGCAACCTCTGCTTCCTGGGTTCAAGCGATTCTCCTGCCTCAGCCTCCGGAGTTGCTGGGATTACAGGCATCTACCACCACACCCAGCTAATTTTTGTTATTTGTTTATTTATTTATTTAGAGACACAGTCTCTCTCTGTCACCCAGGCTGGAGTGCAGTGGCCTGATCTTGGCTCACCGCAACCTCCGCCTCCTGGGTTCAAGCGATTCTCCTGCCTCAGCCTCCTGAGTAGCTGGGATTACAGGCGCTGGTCACCACACCCAGCTAATTTTTGTATTTTTAGTAGAGACGGGGTTTCATTATGTTGGTCAGACTGGTCTCGAACTCCTGACCTCGTGATCTGCCCACCTTGGCCTTCCAAAGTGCTGGGATTACAGGCATGACCCACTGCACCTGGCCTAATTTTTTTATTTTTAAGCATAGACGGGGTTTTGCTACATTGGCCAGGCTGGTCTTGAACTCCTGACCTCAGGTGATCCACCCACCTCGGCCTCCCAAAGTGCCGAGATTACAGCTGTGAGCCACCCCGCCCGGCTGGGACAAATCTTTCTTAGAGGACAATTGGGCAATCCAGCCATTTTTCCTCTAGTACATTATCCCAAGGAGATAATTTCACAAGTTAAGGAAAAAGTTATATGCAAGAATGATCATCATTGTTTTTGTCTGGTAATAGGGAAATACTAGAAACAATGTAAAATCCAACAGAGAGGATTAAAATAATTACATTGGTAATGACCTACCTTCTTTTTGATGAACTACTATACAATCATTAAAATTTGGATGTATGGGAGAGAGGGGGCAAGGTGATGGGGAAGAGAGAGAACAAAATTCTGGAAGAATATTCATGTCAGTAGTTTCTCTCTCTCTCTCTCTCTCTCTCCTTTCTCCTCTCTTCTCTCTCTCTTCCTTTATTTCTTTTTCATTTTTAGAGATAGGGTCTCGCTGTGTCACTCAGGCTGGAGTACAGTGGCACAATCATGGTTCATTGCAGCATTAAACTCTGGGGCTCGAGTGATCCTCCTGACTCAGATCTCCCTAGTAGCTGGGACAACAGGCATGCGCCACCATACCCAGCTGAGATTTTTCCTTTGAGATGGATTTTCTGCTGCTAGGATTTTTGTGTATCTGTTTATCTGCCTTTCTCTTTAGATATTTCTGTAGGCTTTGAATTTTTTACCTCTGCCACCAAACAGGGTTACAGCAGGCTGTTTCAACATAGGCTGACACCTGGTCCTCTCTGTGTTTATCAAGGATCATAATCTCTGCAGAGTCATCATAAATTACCATCAGGACATGAGGTGATAGCCGGCCAACTTAGCTTTCCTGAGGATCTTGGCTCCAAGAACAGCACAGCCCTTCCCAAACTTAGGTTCACTCACCCTTACACCTTTTAGCTGGAACCTGACTGAGAGTTGCAGAACCAGCCAGGGCCACTCTGTTCCGTAGGAAATTCTTGTCCTTTTTCTAGTAAACTTCTGTTTGTTTAATGTGTTCCCTGCATGATCTCTAGCTCCCTGGCTAAGCCAAAGTAAAAAATGTCTTTAGCTTTCCAGATACCAACATATCTAAACTACAGGAAGGTGTTGGGTTCTGATCCCAAAAGTTACAAATTATACCTAGGTTTGAAATGAGGTGACGAGGAGGACTGGATACATTAGTTTTGAATTCTGGTCTCTTTCACCTATGAACAAATTTCACCTATCTGAGCTTCAGTTTTCAGTCTTGAAAAGGATATACCTTTCCTGGGCATTTGGAATACAGCAAGACATAAACAGACCTGATCCTTCCTTTTCACCATAGGGTCTTTTGTCTAATGGAAAAGCAGACTGGGCGCAGTGGCTCATGCCTATAATCCTAGCACTTTGGGAGGCCGAGGAAAATGGATCACTTGAGCCTAGGAATTTGAGACAAGCCTGGAAACAAAGTGAGAACCCGTCTCTACATGAAATTTTAAAAATTAGCCAAGTAAGGTGGTATGCACCTGTAGTCTCTGCTATTTTGGAGGCTGAGGCGGGAGGATCACTTGAGCCCAGGAGGTTGAGACTATGGTGAGCCAGTGTCATGCCACTGCACTCTAGCCTGGGCAACAGAGAGAGACCCTGTCTCAAATAAATAAAGAAGAAGAAAAACAGGTGTTAAAAAGAATAACTACATAAGCAGAATATTGGTGTGGAATAGAACTGGGATTGGGGTGAGCAGAGAAATAAGAGAAATGGTATTTCAGCCATCACTTGAAGGGCAGGAACCGTAACTGCACACCATGTTGATCTCTTTATGTAGTTTGGCATAATAATTATATATCTATATCTATATAGTCTCTGCCCCTAATTCCTGGCGGAGTGTCTAAAACCCTTGTAATGTCCTGAGTGGTAGGGGGTGCTAGGTGCATCATTTGTTCTAGTATTTGGTCTTTGACCCCAGTTCTTGACACAGAGTTCCTAATTTCTTGGGAATTTCTGGGTGATATGCATATCTTTTATTCTAGTATTTGGTCTTTGACCCCAGTTCCTGACATAGAGCTCCTAATCCCTTGGAATTTCCTGGGTGATAAGCACATCTTTTTTCCTAGTGTTTGGTCTTTGACCCCAGTTCCTGACGCAGAGCTCCTAAATCCCTTGGAATTTCCTGGGTGATGGGAGCATCTTTTATTCTAATGAGGTGACCCTCTTGAATGGGGGCTGGTCAGCGGAAAGACCAAGCCGTGACTAGAAGTTTGAAACTTTCAGCCCCACCTCCCATCCTTTGGGAGAGTAAAGGGGCTGGAGATTGAGTTAATAATCCATCATGCCTACGTGATGAAGCCTCCATAAAAGTCCCTGTACTGGGGGGTGCATAGAGCTCCCTGGTTGGTAAACACATCTGTGTGCTGAGAGGATGGTATACCCCAGCTCCCTGGGAACAGAAGCTCCTCCGCTTGTGATCTTTCCAGACCTCACCCTGTGTATCTTTTTATCCAGCTGATCTTTCGTACCCTTTTTCATATCCTTTATTATGAAATAAATCAGTAAACATAAGTAAATGTTATCCCAAGTTCTGTGAGTCATCCTTGAAAATTATTGAACCCGAGGAAGAGGGAACCCTGATTTATAGCCAGTTGGTCAAAAGTACAGATGACAACCTCCTGGAATTTGCAATTGGCATCTAAGGTATGGGACTAGGGGCCAGGTGCAGTGGCTCACGCCTGCAATCCCAGCACATTGGGAGCTCAGGGCGGGAGGATCACTTGAGACCAAGAGTTCGAGTCTGCAGTGAGCTATGATCATGGCACTGCTCTCAGCCTGGGCGACAGAGTGAGACTCCATCCCAAAAAATAAAATAAAATAGAAATAAATGAAAATAAATAAGTAAAGTGGAGAACTAAGCCCTTAACCTGTGAGGTCTGCACTAACCCCAGTTAGTGTTAGAAGTGAAGTGAATTATAGGACATCCAGATGGGGTTAGAGAAGTGCTTGCTATGGGAAAATCTCACACATTTTAGTGACCGGGAGTAGTGAGAGAGTACAGAAGAGGAGAAACAGTTTGTTTTTTCTATATGCACACACATTACTTCATTCAAGTATCACAACGAGCCTTTTCACAGAGTTACATATATATATATATTTTTTTTTTTTTTTTTTTTTTTTTTTTGAGAGGGAGTCTCGCTCTGTCGCCCAGGCTGGAGTGCAGTGGCCGGATCTCAGCTCACTGCAAGCTCCGCCTCCTGGGTTTACGCCATTCTCCTGCCTCAGCCTCTGGAGTAGCTGGGACTACAGGCGTCCGCCACCTCGCCCGGCTAGTTTTTTGTATTTTTTAGTAGAGACGGGGTTTCACCGTGTTAGCCAGGATGGTCTCGATCTCCTGACCTCGTGATCCACCTGTCTCGGCCTCCCAAAGTGCTGGGATTACAGGCTTGAGCCACCGCGCCCGGCCGAGAGTTACATATATTATCCCCATTTTACAGATGTGGAAAGCTGGGGGTAAGGAGGAATAAGTAAATTTCTTAAGATCACAGAGCCAGAAAAGGGACAGATGTGAAGTTTGAAAGTGAGTAAACTTACTCCAGAGCCTGCAAAAACTACATACACGCATATATATATAATATATATATAAAACAGTTTCTAATTATGCCTTATTCAACTTAGTTCGTTAAAAATGTATAATACTTGTTTTAAAGGTCCTACAAATAAAGTGACCACCCATGAATGCGGGATATAGGTCACTATATTTCACCTCAGAACGTTATTTTCTTTTAAAGCAGTATTTCTTATAGGAATCTTACTTATCACACAGTAGTTACAATAATGTCAGCTATAATGATGTATACAAGCGAGACAGGCCAGTTAAGAATTTACATAATGGGAGGGAGAGCATCAGGAAAAATAGCTAATGCATGCAGCACTTAATACCGAGGTGATGGGTTGATAGGTGCGGCAAACCACCATGGCACACGTTTACCTATGTAACAAACTTGCACATCCCATACATGTACCCTGGCACTTAAAATAAAAATAAAAATTTAAATTAAAAAAGCATTATACAACAACAACATTTACATAATGTAAAAATATACATTTGGGCCAGGTGCAGTGGCTCACGCCTATAATCCCAGCACTTTGGGAGGCCCAGGCAGGCAGATCGCCTGAGGTCAGGAGTTTAAGAGCAGCCTGGCCAACATGGAGAAATCTCATCTCTACTAAAAATACAAAAATTAGCTGGGTGTGGTGGCATGCACCTGTAATCCTAGCCACTCGGGAGGCTGAGGCATGAGAATCGCTTGAACCTGGGAGGCGGAGGTTGCAGTGAGCCGAGATCACACCACTGCACTTCTGCCTGGGTAACAGAGTGAGACACCTTCTATATATATATATGTATATATATATATGCACACACACACATATAAAATGTATATATATATAATGTGTATAATAAAATGTGTATATATAATGTGCATATACACACACACATACATAATGTGCACACACACACATTATAAGTTAGCCAAGTGGACTGACATATGCAGCAGCTGCACTCTTGCCTGGGTAACAGAGTGAGACTCCATTTAAATACATATATATATAATATATATAATGTGTATATATATAAAATGTGTATATGTATAATGTGTCTATATATAATGTGTATATATAATGTGTATATATATACATACACACATACATAATACACACACACATTAAAAGTTAGCCAAGTGGACTGATGTATGCAGCAGCTGTACTCCTGCCTGGGTAACAGATTGAGACTCTAAATATATATATATATATATATATATATATATATATATATGTATATATATATAATGTGTATATATATAGTGTACATATATAATGTGTGTATATATAATGTATATATACACACACACACATACATAATACACACACACACACATATGAAAACTTAGCCAAGCGGACTTATGTATGCAGCAGGGAGAGCAGGTGACAGGAGTTCCTCTAATGCTCAGCAGAGGACCCAGATGCAAGGAATGTGGTTTTCGCCTCCATTACAGTAAACAGCTTTCACTAACATATATACACGTATTCCACACACATCTAAACACACAAGGGTAAGTTGTGACCTGCTACACATACAATCTAAAGTGGTGCAGCCGTGGTCTTCCTGTGCTACTCCCAAGAAAATGGGAAATAGTGAACCCCATGCCGGTAGTGAGTAGCACTGGTCTTTACTCACTGAACTTGAAGATGTTGAACTCTTGACATGAGTATCCATAAAGAGTGTATGTCTCCTTTTGCTATGTTTCTCCTCTATAGCTGACATGCCTTTAGAGTGGGAGAATTCTGATGGCTATCTGACCTAACGGTGATATCTGAACTACTGTTAAAAATGTGGGGCCGGGCACGGTGGCTTAGCCTGTAATTCCCGCACTTTGGGAGACTAAGGCAGGCGGATCACGAGGTCAGGAGATCGAGATCATCCTGGCCAACATGGTGAAACCCTGTCTCTACTAAAAATACAAAAATTTAGCTGGGCGTGGTGGCGGGCACCTGCAGTCCCAGCTACTCAGGAGGCTGAGACAGGAGAATTGCTTGAACCCGGGAGGTGGAGGTTGCAGTGAGCTGAGGTTACGCCACTGCACTCCAGCCTGGGAGGTCGGTTTGATCTGGTTTGATCTGGTCTGGTCTGGTTTGATCTGGTCTGGTCTGGTTTTATCTGGTTTGATCTGGTCTGGGCTGGTTTCATCTGGTTTGATCTGGTCTAGTCTGGTTTGATCTGGTTTGATCTGCTCTGGTCTGGTTTGATCTGGTCAGGTCTGGTTTGATCTGGTTTGATCTGGTCTGGTCTAGTTTGATCTGGTTTGAACAGGTCTGGTCTGGTTTGATCTGGTCTGGTCTGGTTTGATCTGGTTTGATCTGGTCTAGTCTGGTTTGATCTGGTCTGGTCTGGTTTGATCTGGTTTGGTCTGGTCTGGTTTGATCTGGTCTGGTCTGGTTTGATCTGGTTTGGTCTGGTCTGGTTTGATCTGGTCTGGTCTGGTTTGATCTGGTTTGATCTGGTCTGGTCTAGTTAGATCTGGTGTGGTCTGGTCTGGTCTGGTTTGATCTGGTTTGATCTGGTCTCCTCTGGTTTCATCTGGTTTGATCTGGTCTGGTCTGGTCTGGTCTGGTTTGATCTGGTTTGATCTGGTCTGGTCTGGTTTGATCTGGTTTGATCTGGTCTGGTCTGTTTCGATCTGGTCTGGTCTGGTATGATCTGGTCTGTTCTGGTCTCATCTGGTTTGATCTGGTCTGGTCTGGTATGATCTGGTCTGGTCTGGTCTGGTCTGGTTTGATCTGGTCTGGTCTCGTCTCATCTGGTTTGATCTGGTCTGGTCTGGTCTGGTCTGGTTTGATCTGTTCTGGTCTGTTCTGATCTGATTTGATCCGGTCTGATCTGGTTTGATCCGGTTTGGTCCGGTCTGGTCTGGTTTGATCCGGTCTGCTCTGGTTTGATCCGGTCTGGTCCGGTCTGGTCTGGTTTGATCCGGTCTGGTCTGGTTTGATCTGGTTTGATCCGGTCTGGTCTGGTATGATCCGGACTGGTCTGCTTTGATCCGGTCTGGTCTGGTTTGCTCTGGTTTGATCTGGTCTGGTCCGGTCTGGTCTGGTTTGATCCGGTCTGGTCTGGTTTGATCTGGTTTGATCCGGTCTGGTCTGGTATGATCCGGACTGGTCTGCTTTAATCCGGTCTGGTCTGGTCTGGTTTGCTCTGGTTTGATCCGGTCTGGTCTGGTTTGATCCGGTCTGGTCTGGTTTGATCCAGTCTGGTTTGGTCTGGTCTGGTTTGATCTGGTCTGGTCCAGTTTGATCTGGTTTGGTGCGATCTGGTCTGGTTTGGTCCGGTCTGTTCTGGTTTGGTCTGGTCTGGTCTGGTTTGATCCGGTCTGGTCCGGTTTCATCCAGTCTGGTCTGATCTGATCTGGTTTGATCTGGTCTGATCTTGTTTGTTCCCATTTGGTCCGGTCTGGTCTGGTTTGATCTCGTCTGATCTAGTTTGATCTGGTCTGTCCCGGTCTGGTCTGGTTTGATCTGGTTTGATCCGGTCTGGTCTGGTTTGATCTGGTCTGGTTTGATCTGGTTTGATCTGGTCTGGTCTGGTTTCGTCTGGTTAGATCTGGTCTAATCTGGTTTGGTCTGGTTTGATATGGTCTGGTCTGGTTTGATCTGGTCTTGTCTGGTCTGATCTGGTCAGATCTTGTCTGGTCTGTTTTGATCTGGTCTGGTCTGGTTTGATCTGGTCTGGTTTGAGCTGGTTTGATCTGGTCTGGTCTGGTTTAATCTGGTCTGGTCTAGTCTGGTCTGGTCTTGTCTATTCTAGTGTAGTCTGATGTGGTCTGGTGTGGTTTGGTGTGGTTTGATCTGGTGTAGTCTGTACTGGTCTTGTCTGGTTGGATCTGGTCTAGTCTGGTCTGGTCTGGTTTGGTCTGGTCTGTTCTCATCTGGTCTAGCTAGTCTGGTCTGGTCTGGTCTAGTCTGGTCTAGTCTGGTCTGGTCTGGTCTGGTTTGATCTGGTCTAGTCTGGTCTATTCTAGTCTGGTCTGGTCTGTTCTAGTCGGGTCTGGTCTGGTCTGGTCTAGTCTGGTCTGGTTTGATCTGGTCTAGTCTGGTCTGGTCTGGTTTGATCTGGTCTGGTCTGATCTGGTCTAGTCTGTTCTGGTCTGGTCTGGTTTGATCTGGTCTAGTCTGGTCTGGTCTGGTCTAGTCGGGTCTGGTCTGGTCTAGTCTGGTCTGGTTTGATCTGGTCTAGTCGCGTCTGGTCTGGTTTGATCTGGTCTAGTCTGGTCTCGTCTGGTTTGATCTGGTCTAATCTGGTCTGGTCTGGTTTGATCTGATCTGATCTGGTCTGATCTGGTCTAGTCTGGTATATATATATATGGAAACCTTTCAATAATATCTGGTTATACATTTAACATTAAAATAAAAAAGCATGGATCATCTATAGCTTTAAGCCAAAAGGTAGAAGGGAGTGTATCTCAATTTTAATGCTTTTAGTTATACTATTCTGTAGTTCTTATCACTGTCCTCAAGAATGACACCGGTATACTGCTTGTTTCTGTACCAATGCAGGCACGACTTTGAACTCTTAGATCCGACAACACCTGAAACAAGAAATGCCACTCTTTCTCTGGGGTCTTTTAAGAAGCTAAACCAAAATTATAAATTATTCAAGTTTCCTATTGAATGGCATTTTTTCATTTGTTTGTTTTGGTTTTTTTAGACAGGAGTCTCTCTGTGTCGCCCAGGCTGGAGTTCAGTGGCACTATCTCAGCTCACAGCAACCTCTGCCTCCTGGGCTCAAGCAATTCTCCTGCCTCAGCCTTGCAGGTAGCTGGGCTTACAGGCGCCCACCATCACACCTGGCTAATTTTTCTTTCTTTCTTTCTTTCTTTTTTTTTTTGGTATTTTTAGTAAAGACAGGGTTTCGTCATGTTGGCCAGGCTGGTCTCAAACTCCTGACCTCAAGTGATCCACCCACCTAGGCCTCCCAAAATGCTGGGATTACAGGTATGAGCCACCGTGCCTGGCCTGAATGGTGTTTCTATGTGTGTAGCTATCTAGAGAACAAACCAAATAAGCATCTACCACTGCAAGAGTGTGAACTTTTGGCATAGTTCTCTTAGGAATCAGAAACCTTGAGTACCAGTTTACAGCCAGGGTAGTATTCCTACACAACCCCATTTACCCTGCGTTTGTGCCAACAATTATGGCAAGTGCCTTTGATTGGGGGTGTTGGGGGACGGTTATGCTTCACGACTTAGGCTTATGAATCCTCTTAGAAAGTATCTCTAGCTGAGTAGAAAACCTTTATAAAAAGGCAACAGGTTCTGTGAACTTGAGAAGACTCCATGTCTCTCTGAAAGCCTTTAAATTACTGCTCGAATTGCAAGTTCCTATTAGGGAGAAATAGCACTGAAATATCAGGTTGGTGCAAACGTAATTGCAGTTTTTGCCATTGAAAGTAATGGCAATTATGTTTGCATGAACCTTTTAACTTGAAAGTCAATTTTACTGGCAACTTATAATGCAAAGTATTTTATTTTTGAATGTTTAAAGTTCGAAAACAAGCTAGCCTATGTTAAATAATAAAATTTCAGCTGGCCATGGTGGCTTACGCCTGTAATCCTAGCACTTTAGGAGGCCAAGGCAGTGCCTGACACCCCTTGAGGTCAGAAATTCGGGACCAGCCTGGTCAATATGGTGAAACCCCATCTCCATTAAAAATACAAAAATTAGCTGGGTGTTATGGTGGGCACCTGTAATCGCAGCTACTTGGGAGGCTGAGGCAGGAGAATCACTTGAAACACAGATTGTAGTGAGCCAATATTGTGCCACTGCACTCCAGCCCAGTCAACAGAACAACAGAGTGAGACTCCTCCTCAACAATAATAATGATAATAATATAGTTTCCAGACCGGGAGCCATGGCTCACACCTGTATTCCCAACACTTTGGGAAGCCAAGATGGGCAGATCACCTGAGGCCAGGAGTTCAAGACTAGGCTGGCCAACATGGTGAAACCCTGTCTCTACTAAAAATATAAAAATTAGTTGGGCGTGGTAACACATGCCTGTAATCCAAGCTACTCAGGAGGCTGACGCAAAAGAATAGCTTGAACCCAGTAGGCAGAGGTTTCTGTGAGCCAAGATTACGCCTATGCACTCCTGCCTGGGCAATAGAGTGAGACCCCATCTCAATAATAACAATAATAATAATAATATAGTTGCCAAAAGTGAACATACTCACTGGGAACTCAGTTTTTCCACTTGAAATACAAATCTAACTTCTCCTAGATGGGAGCATTACTGTTTGATGATCTGTGATTAGATGAACTGATCTATGTCAGTTAGTGACATCCCTTTTTTCCCTTGGTAACGGTTTTAAAAATGCTAGAATAGATGCATTTTTCTAGTAGTATACTGACAATTTCCTTCCAAACGTCTCCTGGGAGGCATAGACCATGTACAGGAATCCATCTTCATCCTTCTCATCCTCATACACCTCTGAGGTTGGTGTGGAAATACTCACCATGCTGGGTCCATTCACCAACAGGAAGAAGGCTTGATTAGCATTGAGCCACAACTGCCTTCTAATTATCTTGATGAGTTCACTCACATTGACTCGATCGGGTACAAGAAACTTCGTTTTATCCAGGACAGGAAGCTGCTCCTCACTCTGGTATCATTCTATCTATAGCAACAGGAGGCAGATAGGGGCAGGTCCCCAGTAAAGCCCCACCTCCAAGCAGAAGACAGTTTAAAGCCTGAAAGCCAAGCTGCAAGTTAAATCCCCAGACCGGGTTGAGAAGTTGTCTTCTCATTTGGAGCACTTGCCTCTGACTGATCCCTACCCTTCACTTATTTTACATATACCTACCCTTTCCTAGTTGGTTTTCTACACTGTCATGCCCACCTTTGAGTGGTGTCTTCACTTTTAACTCTTTTGCATACTCACAAAACAATCAGCGTGCACTCCCTATTTTAAGTCCACAAAAGGTCCTGAACCCAGCCACGTGGGGGGAACTTTCCTGCCCTTTGGTAGAGGGACCAACCCCATGTCCCCTCTCTGCTGAAAGGCATTTTCATCACTTAATAAAATTCTTCTCTGCCCTCCTCATCCTTCAATGTCCAGTGTATCCTCATTCTTCTTGGGTGTGGTACAAGAGCTTGGGAACTGCTGTAAGCTGTAATGCAGGCAAGTGGGGGCACATCAGTGTGACTGAGCGAGGCTCAGGCCTGGATAGGGCATCACCATCCAGCGGTCCATGGCTTGCAAGTTGACCGAGAAGAAAATTCCTACATCATTATTATCACCGGGATTTGGTTTGGATGCTACTATTGGATAAGTCAGACATCTACTCTTTGTTTGAAGGTGCGGCAATGCTTTAAGGTCTTCTCCAACAGCATGGTGTGGGGATCTGGGCAGTGGCCACGGATCCAACTGGCAACAGTGACTGCCCTTCAAAAAACATCTTTTTGGGGGGCCAAAACCTGGGAGCAATTTTTTTAAATTTAGTAAAGTAGCACATCTGTAAGATTTTAAAAGGAAAAAATAGGGTAGGGCTCAAATGTCAGAATGAGAAAGAGAAAGGAGGTAGCTCTTTGCCCCACTTCTGTCACTTCTTGTTCCCAGGGCAAAAATCTTCAAAACTCTTAGCGGCTTTTATGCCAAATTTTCAAAATGGTTAGGAAGCACTTTCTTTCAGCTAAATATGAAGAAAATCAAGGTGCATTTCTGAGGGTCTCTCTTGGGCTTGCGGACGGCCGTCTTCTTACGATCTCCTCACACGATCGTTCCTCTGCAGATAGATGCTCCTGGTGTCGCTCCTTTGTGTTCAAACTTCCTCCTCCTATAAGGACACCAGTCACATTGGATTAGGGTCCACCCTAACAGCCTTGTTTTAACTTAACCATCTCTTTAAAAGCTCTGTCTCCAGACACACTTACACTCTCAGGTACTGGGGTTTGGGGCTTCAATATATAAACTTTGGGGGCAAACAACTCATCCCATAGTAAGAAGCTGCATAGTTTGGTGGAAGTGGGCAGAAACTGGAATGGAGCTGACAAGTTGAGCACCTACTGTGTGCCCGCCAAGAGTTGTGGGCCCGACTCCCAGTGTGTCATGTAATTCTTATGCACCCAGAGAAGCAACTTTGATCATCCTTCATTTTTAGAGATGAGGAGCTCAGAGAGGTAAAGACGCTTGCCTGTGCTCACACAGCAAAGCTGGGCTTTAAATCCAGGCCTGTCGGGCTCCAGGTTTTCTGGTCCAAAATTTTCTCCCATTTCCAAACTGGAAAGTGAGGCTTGAACAGCCAGGAGCTGGAATGAGGCAAGAGGGTACCAGGCAAGCCGTGGTGGCTGCTTCATTTTCATTTCATTTCTGATCCTAACCAACTCTTCTAGTCTGCTCGGGGTGCCTGTCAGGTACCAGAGATCCAGAGATGGAAGGGCTTGAACAACAGGAATTTATTTTCTCCCCCTGCTGGAGGCTGGAAGTGCAAGATCAAGATGCCAGCAGGGTTGGTTCCTTCGGAGGTCTCCCTGCTTGGCTTGTAGATGGCTCTCATCTTCCTGCATCTTCACATCATCTGCCCTCTATACCGTCTGTGCCCAGATTTCCTTTTATTTTAAGGACACCAGTCATACTGGATTAAGGCCCACCCCAGTGACTTCATTTTACCTTCCTCACCACTTTAAACACCCTGTCTCCAAATACAGTTACAGTCTGAGATACTGGGGTTTAGGACTTCACTGTATGAATTTGGGGGTTGCTGGCACATTGACATGAGTCACAATTACACATACTCAGGAAGCTGAGGGGAAATGATTTATTTGAGGCCAAGAGTTCAAGACCATCCTGGGCAACATAGCAAGATCCCATCTCTAAATTTCTTTTTTAAAATTAGCCAGGGGTGACAGTGCGTGCCTGTAGTCCTAGCTACTTGGGAGGCTGAGTGGGGAGGATCACTTGAGCCCGGGAATTGGAGGCTGCAGTGAGATATGATTGTGCCACTGCCCTTCAGCTTGAGTGACACAGTGAGACTTTGTCTCAAAAAAAACCAAAAAACAAAAAAACCACCACATTGAGGAGGGACGTAACACCAACCTTGCTCAAAGCACTTAGCGGTGGAAGTGGAGTAGAAAGTGGATGGTAACAGCCTCTCTGCTCATCTTCCACCAGTCTTGGTCCCCAGGCACCCACAGGACTCCCAAGAATAACAAAGGACTCAGTTACCTTCCCCTCTGTCCCCATTACACCTGACGGCACCTGTAGCCCACAACAGGCAGATTTCCAAGCTTGGAATCTTTCTGTTTTTTCCACAATCACTTTATATTGTTTATTATTACAAAGTTAACAATTCTTGTTGTACAATAAGATATAAATTAGAACAAAATCTGGCACATGAAATGTATCTCTCAAATCTTCACCTTCACCCTGTGATAGGCCACCGTGAGAGTTTGGTGGATGTGTCTCCAGACTGTCTTCTACGCATAAAACAGTACATCCATTGTAACATGGGGTAGTGTGAAAATTCAGAGCTTGGAAATGGGAGTCAGATCTCCTATCTGGCCCTGAATGGAGTCTGCTACTCATGGTCCCATCTTGGGCAAGATAATTAACTCACGGATTTCACCGTGCCTCTGTTTCCTATCTTACCTTGCAGAATCACCTTGAAAAATTAATGAGTGGGGAGATGGAAACTGCTTAGACCAGGTAATTACCCAACAAATATGGGCAACCGTGGAGATGCACAGCTCAGATAAACCTTCTAGAAGGAGCTAGCCGCACAGCTGCCTGGAGTGCAGGTGGCTGACAGGCTCCACCTGCAGCTCCTCGGTACTGTTGACTTCCTCTTCCGCCATAATTGTAAGTTTCCTGTGGCCTCCCCCGTCATGATGGACTGTGTCAATTAAACCTCTTTCCTTTATAAATTACCCAGTCTCAGGTATGTCTTTATTGGCAGCATGAGAACAGAATAATACCGATATCTTTTATCCAATAGATTTTATTATTTTTCAAAATATGTAACCAAAGTAAATGCATTCAAATATAAGTTTGAATCGTATGAAATTGCCTGTCTTCAACCATTTTGCACCTATGAAAATGGCAATTTCATATGATTCCATTTAATAGTTTAAAAAATAATATAAAAATCTCAACGTAACATATAGCACTCTCCTCCCCTATCTGTCTCCATATGGCCCCTTCCCAGAGGCAGCCACATTAAATACCTTTAGCTGATCCACTAGGCAGCTACTTCTACATGTCTAAATGAGATGCTTCCACTCCTACTACACAATTTACTAACATTAGCTGTTATGTATTGATTTCCGGTTGGGATAGATGTAGATTTAGCTCCCTTTAACCCCACCTTCTCTTTTTTCATTTTCTCACCATTGTTCTATTTTTAGTCAAAACATTAACCAGTCTCAACATCACTCTGACCATACAAATGACATGAGGAGATTTTAACCAAGGTGAACCTTGCCAGTAAAGCCCTGAATGGGAAATTTTGAGCAGCTGCAGCTGCAAGAATTCTACTCCTCAGCTCTTGGCTTTGCTGCTCCCTGGTCACCTTTTACATCATGTATGCAGACAGTGCCAAGCTCCCCTGAGAAGATGCTAAGGGGACCAGCCAGCGCGTGGACCCCTCCCTGTACACGCCAGGTGGTTTTGGAATGGCCCTGCAATACACTGTGCATCTTTTTAAAAAAACAGTCACACTGATATATAATTCATATGCTGTACAATTTATCCATTTGAAGTGTACAATTCAATTGCTTTTGGCATATTTACAGTATTGTGCATCTATCAATATGATCAATTTTAGAACATTTTCACACCCTGAAAGAAATTCTACCACTCATAGCCCTCATTCCTAAATCCCCACTGCCCTCCCCAGCCCCAGGCATCACTAATTTTCTTTTTCTTTCTATAGCTTTGCCTATTCTGGACATTTCTTATAAACGAAATCTTATACTGGGTCCTCCTGGCTTCTTTCACTTAGCATAACGTTTTCAAGGTTCATAAATACTGTAGTATACATCAGTACTTAATCTCTATTTATTGCCAAATGATATTCCATTGTATGGATATAGCACATATTATATAACCATTAGTCAGTTGATAGGCATTTGGGTTGTTGCTACTTTTTGACCGTTATGAATAATGCTGCTATGAACATTCTAATGCAGGTTTTGGTGCGGACTTGTGTTCCATGTCACTTAGGTATATACCTAAGAGTAGAATTTCTGGGCCATATGGTTATTCTATTTTTAACCATCAGAGGGACGTTCAGTCTCTTCCAAAGCAGCTGGACCATTTTACATTCCACCAGCAACGTACAGTTAGCCTCTATATCATTGGGTTCTGCATCCAAGGATTCAGCCAACTGCAGATTGAAACATAAACCAATAAAAACAATAAAAATAGCAATACAGTAATAACATGATAAAAAGGAAAATATAACAATTATTTACATAGCATTTACATTGTATTAGATATTGTAAGCAATCTAGAGGTCATTTAAAGTATACAGGATGAAGTGTGTAAGTTACATGCGAATGTTGTGCCATTTTATATAGGGGACTTGAGCATCTGCAGATCCGGGTATCCTCAGGGGGTCCTGGAACCAATCCCCTAAGGAGAGGGAGGGACAACTGTATGAAGGTTTCCGTTTCTCCACATTTTTGTCAACACCTGTTATTATCTGACTTTTGGACTGCAGTCATCCCAGTGGGTGTGAAGCAGTATCTCACTGTGGTTTCGATTTGCATTTTCCTGGTGGGTAATGATGTTGAGCATCTTTTCCCACGCTTATTGGATGTTGTGGCAGGTTTTTTCCCTACCATTTTTACTGGACTACATCTAGCAGATTTTAACATTTGTCTGAATCGGTTCAAACACTTGCAAGGCAATCAGGACTGTCTTGATTTGCCTCTGCTAACCCCCCATCTAATGACATGACTTGAAGTGGCAGCCCATACTTCCACGCTTGCACCAAGACCACTTTTCTTACCTTCTTCTCTGGGCTAGTCAGGCATCATGAAATAGAGACTTTCTTTTAAAAAAAAAAGAAAGATTTTTTAAAAGTTGTTTTATAGTAAAATACACAGTTATTTAAAAGACGGGTGTTTGTGTTAGTTTCCTGTTGTTGCTATTTCTGTCTAGTAAAATACCACACACTTAGTGAGTGGCTTCCAATGCCATCCATTTATGAACTCAGAGTTTTGTAGGTTAGAAGTCTGGTACAAAATGACTGAGTACTGTACCTAGGATATCCTAAGGCTGAAATCAAAGTGTCAGTTGGGCTATGTTCTTGCCTAAAGAATCTGGGGGGAAAGTCTTCTTCCATATTCATTGCTATGGGTGGTGGGATTCAGCTTCTTGTGGCTACAGATCTGAGGTGTTTGTTTCCTTGCTGGGTATCTGCTGGGGCTGTCGTCAGCTCCTAGAGGATGTCCCCATTCCTTGCCAGATGCCCCCTCCATGCTCAACCCAACATGGTGCACCGAAACCTTCTTTTTCTTTTGTGAGACAATGTCTCACTCTGCTACCCAGGCTGCAGTGCAGTGGTGCTATCACAGCTCACTGCAGCCTCAACCTCTCAAGCTCAAGTGATCTTCCCACCTCAGCCTCCTCCGTATCCAGGACCACTGACACATGACACCACATCCAGCTAATTTTTGTATATTTTGTAGAGACGGGGTTTCACCATATTATCCAGGTGGGTCTCAAACACCTGGGCTCAAGCAATGTGCTTGCTTCTCAAAGTGCTGGGACTACAGGTAAGTCCCACTGTTCCCGGTCTGAATCTTTCTTAAGCTTCTATTCCCTGATGTCTCTGACCTCTAGACCCAGATTTAAAGAATTTACCACAGGCCCATTGGGTAACTTCTCTTTGTTAAAGGTAACTGTACCATGTAACATGAGCTAATCATAGGAGTGACATCTATCATATTGAAAGACCTGATGACTAAATAGGGCCTGTACACCTGGGCAGGGGTGTCTTGGGGAATCATCTTAGAATTCTGTCCACACAGCCAGCATACGTACGCATTTTAGAATGATGGTCATAAGAAAATATTATTGAAATGCAGGAGTGGCCTTTGAAAGAGCTAACTTTAGTTATCCGGAAAATGTAGTTCTATGGAAGTCTTCACTTTCTTATAACATAAGACAGATGAAGTGTCATCACAAATGAGAAGACCCAGCATTTCAGTGAATTGATGAAATTCATTAGGCAGCAAGTGTATTGACAGAGCTGTTTCCTTTGGCAAGAAATACCAGCAAAAATGCGCAAGAAGTGAACATGTACAACAAAACTGAGAGTTTAATTAAGCAGAAATCTTTTTTGACCCTATGGACTGAATATTTTCCTAAAATATGATGCACTTTTCTGCTTTCATTTACTAACTCTGAATGATGTTTGAGAATTCTGCAGAGCCTCTGGGTGTTTACCATTGGCCATTTAGGTATCTGTCAAATTCCTAAAGATGCAAAGCGTTAGGGAATTACAAAACACAGGCATAAACCCTGTCCAGCAGAGGTGCAAGGTTGCCTGGATGCACGTAGGCAAATTTATAGTGATAGAAAAAAAGATTAGTAGTGGCCAGTGCCTGGGAGGAGAAAGGAACGGGGAGTGGCCGTTAATAAATATGGAATTTTTGAAAGAGAGGATCTAAATTAGACAGTGGTGACAGCTGCACAACTCTTAAATACATTAGAAATGATTGAATTATATAATTATTTATTTTTATTTATTTGTTTTTTTCAGACAGGGTCTCACTATGTCGCCAAGGCTGGAATCCAGTGGCGTGATTTTGGCTCACTGCAACCTCTGCCTCCTGGGTTCAAGCGATTCTCATGCCCCAGCCTCCGAGTAGCTCAGATTACAGGTGTGTCCCCACACCTGCCTAATTTTTGTATTTTTTGGTAGAGTGGGGTTTCACCATGTTGGCCAACCTTGTCTCCAACTCCTGGCCCTAAGCGATCCACCTGGCTCAGCCTCCAAAAGTGCTGGGATACAGGTGTGAGCCACCACACCCAGCCTAAATTATAAACTTTAAAAGAGTGAATATTACAATATGTAAGTTATATCTTAGTAAAGTTGTTATTTAAAAGGAAAATTAGCTGGATATAGGAAAAGAATAATTCCAAGAACAACTTTCTAAAATAAATTCCCAATCCAATGTAAATTCTGCATAAGCAAGGCAATTGTAAAAAATGCTTTATATGTACCTATCTAGCCTGTTACCTAGCTGCTTAGTACCTAGCACGTTGCTGAGTACACAGGGACTTATATGATTGCAAGTATTTATCAATGATCTGGACCAAAATGATACCTAATAAGTTAACCCTTGTTGCCAAATTGCATATGGAACAATTAGTTTGGGGTAGGGAAGGCTATCACTGCTATGATTTTAACAGGCATCCGTTTATTTATTTAGTCACTTAGCAAATATTTACTGAGCACCACCATGTGTCAGGCTCTAGGGATACCATGGTTGATAAGACAGTGTGGTACCTGCCTAACAGGGGGCCACAGGGTAGGTGGTGAAAAACAAGAAGGATATTCTAGAAGCATTCTATAAGCAAGTATTTCATAATATTAAAAGATGCCATCTCATGATGGGGGATAGAATAACTGGTCCTCTGATGAATTGCAGGTGGATAGGCAAATGAACTTTGTGGTATAAATAAAAATCCTTAAAAGGACCTTTTGCTTTAACAAAATTCCTTTTGGAAATCAATTACTAGAAAGTCAGCTGTGCTCAGCACTGTATCACTGACCACTTGGAGACAACTTATCGGAAAATGGCATAAGGATACAGAAATGAACAATCAAAGAGTTCAAAAATATTCTTGACAGAAACAAACCAGTGTTGACAAGATGTGGTGGCTCACATCTATAATCCCAGCACTTTGGAAGGCCAAGGTTGGCAGATTGCCTGAGCTCAGGAGTTTGAGACCAGCCTGGGCAACATGGTGAAACCCCAACTCTACCAAAAATACAAAAATTAGCCGGGCGTGGTGGTGCGTGCCTATAATCCCTGCTACTCAGGAGGCTGAGGCATGAGAATTGCTTCAAACCAGGAGGCAGAGATTGCAGTGAGCCAAGGTCGCACCTCTGCACTCCAGCCTGGGTGACAGCAAGACTATGTCTCAAAAAAGAGAGAAACAAACCAGTATTCGTTAGGGAATTGGTTAAATATGTTTAATACATCCATGCGATGCAGTACTAAGTAGCTATATTATTTTCTGAGGGCTTGCATAACAAATGACCACAAACTGGCTTTCTAAAAACAATAAAGATTTCCTCTCTCCCAGTTCTGGAGGCCAGAGTCTGAAATGCAGATGTTGGCATGGCCAAGTTCCTTCCGACAGCCTTGAGGTAGGACGTATTCCACGCCTCTCTCACAACTTTAGGTGGTCACCGGCAATCCTTGGCATTCCTTCGTGCTGTCGTTTGGTTTGTGTGTCCTTCAGTTCTCCTGTTAAAATTCTATCCCCAGTGTTGGAGGTAGGACAGAATGGGAGGCTTCTAAAGCAACCTGATTTCTAAACACCCATGACCATCAGTCACGGGGATGGATCCCCTCATGAATGCCTTGGTGCTGTCCTCGCAGTAATGACTGGGTTCTTGCTCAATCAGTTCCTGCGAGAGCTGGTTGTTCCAAAGAGCCTGGAACCTCCCTCCTCGGTCTCTTTCTTCCTGTCTTGCCATGTGATCTTCACACATTTCAGCTCCCCTTCACCTTCCATGAGTGGAAGCTTCCCGAGGCCCTCATCAGAAGCAGGTGTTGGTGCCATGCCTCCCACACAGCCTGCAGAACTGTGAGCCCAATAAACTTCTTGCCTTTATAAACTACCCAGCCTCAGGTGTTTCCTTACAGCAACATAAATGGACCGAGACACTTGGCTTGTAGCTGTATCGCTCCAAATTCTGCCTCTGTCTTCATGGGGTCTTCTTTCTCCTATGTCTCTGTGCCCAAATTTTCTTCTTATAGGAACACCAGTCACTGGATGTAGGGTCCACTCCAATTCAGGGAGACCCCATCTTAGCCTGATTCCATCGGCAAAGACTCCATGTGCAAATACGGTCACAGTCGTCACAGTCACAGGTTCTGGGTGGACATAAATTTGGAGGAGACACCATTTAACCCGGTACAGTAATACTCAAAATGATGTTGAAAAAAAGTCCACAATTTATTAAGTGAAAAAAGGATACTACCACATGATATAATTTTATTTGTGTAAAAGGAAAAAAAGTTGCTTGTATGAGCGAGCATGTTACTTGCTGTGTTCTCCCAATGCCTGATCCTTATCATCCGAACTCAAGGACACCCTTCATGAGACAATAGAAAATTCAAGGTCTTCTGTCCCAAGTCCCGAAAAAGGGACCACATTAAAAGCTATAGGCCAATATGCTGAATCCCTGTCTCTACTAAACATACAAAAAATCAGCTGGATGTGGTGGTGGGTGCCTGTAATCCCAGCTTCTCTGGAGGCTGAGGCAAGAGAACCGCTTGAACCCCAGAAGCAGAGGTTTGCAGTGAGCCGAGCTTGTGCCATTGCACTCCAGCCTGGGCAACAAGAGCGCAACTCTGTTTCAAAACCCACCCCTAGGGATTGTAAACTAGTTCAACCATTATGGAAAACAGTATGGCGATTCCTCAAGGATCTAGAACTAGAAGTACCATATGACCCAGCCATCCCATTACTGGGTATATACCCAAAGGATTATAAATCATGCTGCTATAAAGGCACATGCACACGTATGTTCATTGCGGCACTATTCACAATAGCAAAGACTTGGAATCAACCCAAATGTCCATCAGTGACAGACTGGATTAAGAAAATGTGGCACATATACACCATGGAATACTATGCAGCCATAAAAAAGGATGAGTTTGCGTCCTTAGTAGGGACATAGATGCAGCTGGAAACCATCATTCTCAGCAAACTATCGCAAGAACAGAAAACCAAACACCGCATGTTCTCACTCATAGGTGGGAACTGAACAATGAGATCACTTGGACTCGGGAAGGGGAACATCACACACTGGGGCCTATTGTGGGGAGGGGGGAGGGGGGAGGGATTGCATTGGGAGTTATACCTGATGTAAATGACGAGTTGATGGGTACTGATGAGTTGATGGGTGCAGCACACCAACATGGCACAAGTATACATATGTAACAAACCTGCACTTTATGCACATGTACCCTAGAACTTAAAGTATAATAATAATTTTAAAAAAACCCACCCCTAATAAAACTATAGGAGATCCTTTAATACAAATGAATTATGTACTGGGAAATGATTGATTCTGATGGGGAAGGCGTGGGCATATTCAGAATCGACAGCTAAGTAAAAATTTTAAAATCAAGAAGGAGCAATAAAAGTGACAGGACAGGCCACACGTGGTGGCTCACGCCTGTAATCCCAGGGTTTTGGGACGCCGAGGCAGGTGGATCACCTGAGGCCTGGAGTTTGAGACCAGTCTGGCTAACATGACGAAACCTCATTTCTAGTAAAACTACTAAAATTAGCTGGGAATCGCGATGCATGCCTGTAATCCCAGCTAATTGGGAGGCTGAGGCAAGAGAATCGCTTGAACCCAGGAGGTGAAGGTTGCAGTGAGCCGAGATCATGCCATTGCACTCCAGCCTGGGCAACAGAGCGAGACTCCATCTCAAAAAATATGTAAATAAATGAAAAACAAAAGTGACAGAGACATTGACGGATAGCTAAATAAAGACGGAATGAGGAGCTAATGAAGCATCTTTGGATGATGTAAGCAGAAACAGGATTAATGACAAAGCCCGGTCGTAGGGGTTTGGCATGAGGCCAGCTCTGGATGTCTGTGCTACCTGACATTTGGGAGGAACTTCCCCTCCCTTTGCAGTGTCAAGCTGAGTTGGGCCGCAGGCACTGGAGCCTTCAGTTGGAGCTGCCAAAGTTCTGTCACTTTTTGGTTCCCTGGTGGCAGAATGGGAGTTTCCTGAGCAAATTAAATTTCTCCAGTGGAGAAGGTAGGAGAAACACATAGCATTAGAGGAAAGTTGCTGAGTTTTAAACCCAAATCTCGTTTCTATGATGGCCTTAGCAGACGTGCAGACTTGACTTTTGAAAGACACACACCTGTGTATATGCATGTATACACACACACACACGTCATCTTGTGTGATTAGTATGTGCTTAGCCCAGCATTAAGGAACCCTCATGGGTCAGACAATGTGGGTTCTAATCCCAGCAGAGCCACTTGCTAGGATTTACCCCTGGGCAAATTACTTAACCTCTCTGTGCTCTAATTTCCTCACTTGTAAAACAGGATTAAGATTATTACCCTCTCCACAGGGTTTTATAAGACCTCATTAGTTTCCAGTATTAATGATTTTAAGTTGCTTCATATATTTAGTTAATTTGGTCTTTACAGCAAATATTCAGCAAGGACAAAACAATTGGGACTGGACATGGTGGCTCACACCTGTCATCTCAGCACTGTGGGAGGTGGAGGCAAGTGGATCACTTGAGTCCAGGAGTTTGAGATCAGCCTGAACAACACAGTGAGACCCTGCCTCTACAAAAACTACAAAATTAGCTGGGCGTAGTGACATCTGCCTATAGTCCCAGCTACTCGGGAGGCTGAGGTGGGAGGATCTCTTGAGGTTGGGAGGCAGAGGTTGCAGTGATCTGAGATCACATCACTGTGCTCTAGCTTGGGTGACAGAGTGAGAGCCTGTCTCAAAAACAACAATAATTTAGACTTAGAAGAAAGAATCTTAGGCTGAAAATCTGGAGTGTTGAGATGAGGTTGAGTCTTCAGCCCTGTTACCCCCTCACTGTGTAGTGAGCACAGGTCACCCTCCATCTCTGGGTGGGAGCTCCTTGTTGCCAAATGCAAGTCTTGGGGTTGACCTGAGGTTTCTTCATGGTGCTCTAAGGTACTCACTTCAGGGAGAAGAAAACAAGGAGGAAGTGAGTCCCAAACAACTTCTAAGGCAATTCTGATTTTTTAAAAAAACTTTCAACTTTGAGATCAGCATTGATTCACATGCAGTTGTATAAAATAATACAGAGAGATCCCATATATACCCCTCACCCAATTTTGCATATCTTGTACAACATCACGACCAATAAATTGACATTGATGTGATCCACTGACCTCTTCAGATTTCACCAGTTTTCCATGTGCTCATTTGTATGCATGTGTGTGTTCAGTTCTATGCAATTTTATCACATGTAGATATGCGGGACCATCACAGTAAAGATACAGAACAATCATTACAAATATACCTTTGTGCTACCCTAGTAAAGCCACACGTATTTCCCAGTGTCCTCGCTTCCCTAATCCCTGACAATCCCTATTCTGTTCTCCATCTCTATTATTTTGTCATTTCAAGATTATATCAATGGGATCCTGCAGTACAGGACCTTTTGAGGTTGGTTTTTCCAGTCAGTTAAGTTCCCTTAAAATTCTTGCAAATTGTCTTATATTTCAGTGCTTTATTTTTCCTTCTTATTGCTGAGTAGTATTCCAGGAGCTCTTATTTTTACTGCTACACATATTGGTCTTGCTTGAGAGATTTCATTTAAAGAAAGGTTTCCTCAGCTCCGAAGAATTGTTTGAGAACCATTGAATAGAACAATTAGATTGCAAAATTCTAAGACCCTGGTTATGACATAGATAAATATAATCTCCACATTAAAATTTGCATAGCTGTTTCCATTTAACAGTGAAATAAATCCCCTGACCCTCACAGGCATAATTTTATCTAACCTTGGACAGAAACAGAGAACAGGATTGAGAGAGAGAGAATTTACTCCTGGGGGAGAATTAAAGACTTTCCAGTCTTTTAAACTTAGGAGAAAAAAACACGTTTAGTTATCTCTGTTAGTATAACTTATGTTCAATTTTCCTTCTCTTTTCATTCCATCATTGCCTGGTGGCATTTTCCCTCAATTTCCCAAATGCTGTTCCAAAACAAGAAAAAAAGTCACTTAAAAATTTTTTTATCTTTTTTTTTTTTTTTGAGACAGGGTCTTACTCTGTCAGCCAGGCTGTAGTACAGCAGCACAATCATGGCTCACTACACCCTCAACCTCCGGGTGCAAGCAATCCTCCCACCTCAGCTTCTCGAGTAGCTGAGACTGCAGGCATGCACCCCCACGCCTGGTTAATTTTTGTATTTTTTTGTAGAGATGGTTTTACAATGTTGCTTAGGCTGGTCTCAAACTCCCGGGCTCAAGCCATCCTCCTGCTTCAGCCTCCCAAAGTGCTGGAATTACAGGAGTGAGCCACTGCCCCCAGCCTCAAAATGCTGAATTGTAAAAGCCAGGAATACATTTCATTTCTTGACCTTCCAGTAAGAGAAAAGCCTGCTGTTTATTTTGGACAGGGAAATAGAAAGACATATTCTTTTCATGGAAATGAAGCCCGGGCTTCTTGTTAATCACTTGAGATGACTGCAGAACAAATTATAAGCAATAAATATAAAACTATTAAGTGTTTATGTGCCTTGGTTCTTCTCAAGTTCCTCTCCCAAGCATTTAAGCTCTCCAAAGTCTATGAATGAGGATTCAGCATTTGATTGTGCAAACACCAGGACATCAGCTGCTCAGATAGAAAAGGAATGGTGTCCCAGAGGTCAACGCAATTAATATGCACTTCATAACACCTCATGCCTACACATTTCTTGCGGCCATTATGACTGCTTGTCAGAACATGAATTATGGTTTAGGCCTAGTGTTGTGAGGTAGACAGATCATTTCTCCCCAAGGTAAGATTTCTGCTCTAATTTCTTTCCTTTGGTGCCTCTGAGTTATCACCCTCTTCCTCCACATGTGCCAGCTCTGTCTGGACTTTCCTCTTTGTCTTTCACCTCCCTGTTCTTCCTTCCTCCAAATGCCTTGAAAGGCAAACTTGAAAGAAATTAACAAGTATTCAAGAGTTTAGAGATGCCTGCCTCACTTTTATTTTTATTTTTTATTTTTTTGAGATGGAGTCTTGCCTATCGCCCAGGCCAGAGTATAGTGGTGCGGTCTCAGCTCACTGCAACTGTTATGAGTTTGCAATTTGCCTAAATTTGGATGGGTTTCACCATTGGCTCCCAAGGGCAGGAATTGTTGTGTATATATATATACACACACACACATACACACACATCGAGATATATATATATATATCGATGCGTGTGTGTGTTTGTGTACAGGCAGAATATATATATATATATATATATAGAGAGAGAGAGAGAGAGAGAGAGAGAGAGAGAGAGAGAGACAGAATTTTGCTCTTGTTGCCCAGGCTGGAGTACAATGACATGATCTTGGCCCACTGTAACCTCTGCCTCCTGGGTTCAAGCGATTCTCCTGCCTCAGCCTCTTGAGTAGCTGGGATTACAGGTGCCCATGACCATGCCCAGCTAACTTTTTGTATTTTTAGTAAAGACAGAGTTTCACCATGTTGGTCAGGTGGGTCTAGAACTCCTGACCTCAGGTGATCCACCTGCCTTGACCTCCCAAAGTGCTGGAATTACAGACATGAGCCACCGTGCCCGACCTGTTGTCTTTAAATCTATTGCCCTATTTTCAGTGCTTATATGCTTGTCACATCGTAGGCACTAAATATTTATTACATGAATTTGTTAAATAAATTTACCAAAAACATGCAGTTTTGAAAGAATATTTTGGATGTGAGACACTTTCTATCAAAAATATCAAATCATTTCTCAACACATTTATATTCGACCACATATTCTATGCCAGGAATTTTAAATGATAGAGCAGTAAATAAACGCAGTCTAGTACAATTAAGAGTATATATTTTAGCACTCTATTTCATATGGTAACCTTGATGCAGGGCAGGCCAGCCCCAGATTGGAGCTCAGCCCTGATGTGTTCTTTGCTTCACCCAGGAAAGAATCCAAGGGCGAGCCAGCGGTAGAAGAAAAGAACTTTATTGAAGCAGCAGTGTTATAGCCCAGGCTGGGTTACAGCTCTGCCACTCCTCCTGCAGAGCAGGGCCACCCCATAGGCAGCGTGCTGAGAGTAGCAACTCAGTAGTTCTGTAGTCACACTTATACCTACTTTTAATGACGTGCAGATTAAGGTGTGGATTATGCAGAAATGTCTAGAAAAGGGGTAATAATGTCTGGGGTGTGGAGTCATTGGCATGGAAAGAATGGTAACTCCTGGATGTTCCCGTGGCAATGGTAAACTGAAATGGCACCCTGGTCAGTGTGTCTTATGGAAAGCTGCTTCCGCTCCATCCCTGTTTTAGCTAGTCATCAACTTGGTCCAGTGTCTAAGCCCTGCCTCCAGAGTCGAGTCCCACATCTTACATCATCCTCAGTTAACTTAATATAAATTATTCTAATCTGCATCTTCCAAGTCATTCCTCAAGGTGGGAATGACTTTCCCCTTGCCTTTTTTCCTTCAGATGGAGAAACTGTGACTCTGAGAGACTGTCCCCTACCAGTAAGTGGCAGAGACTTCCACCCAGGTATTTAGAGACCAGGCAAGTGACAGGGACTAATTTAGAGCTTTGCTTAAATGTTAGAGCCCCGTATACAGCCCCGTATACAGTTCAAATATTTGCATATTTGAACACATGCAAATTGTGATGGTTAATTTTGTGTGTCTACTGGACTGGGTGGAGGGGTGCCCAGATACCTGCTCAAACATTATGTCTGGATGTGTTGTGAGGGTGTTTATGAAAAAGACTGTCATTTGAATTGCTGAACTGAGTAAAAAAGATTCACCATCAGTCATGCACCATCCAATCTGTTAAGGGCGTGAATAGAACAGAAAGGTAGAGGAAGGGCGAATTTGCTTTCTCTGCTTGAGCTGGGACATCTATCTTCTCCTGCCCTCAGACATTGGAACTCTTGGTTCTTGGGCCTTCAGACTCTGGGACTAACACCAGCAAACCTCTCTGCCCTCCACCTTGTTCTCAGGTCTTCAGCCTTAGAGTGGGGGTTATGCCATCAGCTCCCCAGCCTTGGGACTTGGACTGAATTTCACCACCAGCTTTCCTGGTTCTCCAGCTTGCAGACAGCATGTTGTGTGATTTCTCAGCCTCCACAATCACATGATAAATCGCCTGTTATATGTCTATCTATATCATATTAGTTCTGTTTCTCAGTACACCCTCATGGAATTATCACGCAGATACCAACTGAACATCCACTGAAGTGTTAGGTGCTTCATGGAAATTCATAGATAAGTAAGACATGACCTGTGCCCGCAAAAAGCTTACAGACGAGTAGTGAACCTGACAGATTCAAAGTCAAATTTGCTACAAAGACAGGATCAACGTGGAGGGGAAAGTGAATATAGCTTGGTGTTTGTAAACAATGTCTTTAAGGTTGGACAGCTCTGTGACTTTAGGTGAGAAGCTCACTCTCTGAACCTCAGAAAAGTGGACTTATTGATAATGTGTAATCCCTATGGATCACGGAGATGATGATGTCACCCACTACATAAGCTGATGCAAGTGGCACACTTAGCACAGCACCAGCCATACTTATAAGCTCATGATAACTGGTATTAGAAGTAGTCTGGAGAAAGAAGCCGTCCCTTTTTTTTTCTATCAGCAAACTTAGTGTGTATTAGATTGAACTATATATAAACATGCTGCTTTTGTAGCTTAAAAGCATTCAAATGTCAAAAATTTCATGTGGTTCAACCTAATCAGATTATTTATTGGGAGGAATTGATAGACAAGTCTATAAACAGGGAACGAAGTGTCTTAAAACTCAGGAAAACCAGGGTGCTCTGATATGCTGTGACCATTTAGCTCAGTGTCCCCTGGACTGGTCACTACCCTGCCTCCCTCTCTGAAACTTCCCTCTCTGCTCAGCTGGTGAGTTCCCAGCTACAAAACTTCAAGAAAGGAAATACCAGTAGCTGTAAGAGTGTCACAACTTGGTTTTATGTGGCAGTAACCAACCCCTAGCCAATTGTAGAGTTTGGCTAGCAGTATACTCCACACCTTGTTAAAAAAAATCATATAGAAACTTCTGTGTGAGTTCATTGTACAGCACTTGCTACTTAGGAGGACCACTTGCTGACAGGGCAGGGAGGTTGGGCTTTTAAAAGCAAGTTTCAGTAAGAGGTTGATTTCTAATTGACCAGCAAGTATCCCTACTGAGGTCAAAGAACAGATGTTGGGCAAAGAAGGTACCTAGGGTGGAGAATAGAAAGGAAGTGGTGCACTGTTTGCTAAAACTTTAAGAAGCATAAAGGTCTATTTTCTCATCCTGGCCTTTCCTGGCTCACTGGGTGATTTGAACAAATTGTTTCCCCTCCTTGAGCCATTATTTTCTCTTTTTCATAATGGAGCTAAAGAGTAAAATAGCTACCACAAAGGACTCTTGGAAGAATTAATTAAAACAATGTGTGTAAATTACATGGCACATTCGTGGTTAATATCATTTTTCCAGTGTCTGATGTGTGCCAAGAATCATACCAGGAACTTTACATTTATTTTTTCAATTAATTCTTGCAGCAACTCTGTGAGGTGAACACACTTATATCCATTCTGCAAGAAGAAACTACATTCAGGCTGGGTGCAGTGGCTTATATCTATAATCTCAGCACTGTGGGAAGCCAAGGTGGGAGGATTGCTTGAACCCAGGCATTAGAGACCAGCCTCAGCAACAAAGTGAGACCCCCATCTCTACAAAAAAAATTAAAAATTAGCTGGGCATGCTGGTACACACCTATAGTCCCAGCTGCTTGGGAGGCTGAGGAGGAAGGATTACTTGAGCCCAGGAAGTTGAGGCTGTAGTGAGCTGTGATCACACCAGTGCATTCCAGCCTGGGCAATAGAGCAAGATTCTGTCTCTCAAAAAAATAAAAAATAAAAAATAAACTGCATTCAAAAGGTTAAGCCACCTATTGGAAGTCATACAGCAAAAAAAAAAAAAAAAGAGCAACAACTACAATTATTTGGATTGGATAACTTGGAGGGTTAACAGAAATTGCTGTTTGATTGTCTCTTTAAATCCCAGTTCCAATTCAGTGACACTTGGCACATATTTATCATGCTCAGCTCATTGTCGGGTGCTCTGTTAGGTGAACGCAACAAGATCTCACACTCACCTGTTGGAACTTTCAGTGACTTGTGACTAAAATTTTTAAAAAGTTAAAGACAGCACCTAAATGAAAATAAGCATGAGGGATGTCCCGACTTATTTCCACAGCTGCATGAAAGAGCTTCTGGAACATTCTGGGAAGGGAGTGTCTGGTGGCCTCTGCCACCCACCTGCTCCCTATGGACAGATAAGAACAACTCTCTGGGCTAGTGGAGAGACGTGTAAGTTTCAATTAGCTCACTTTTATAGAGCATATTTTCAGAGGCATACTTTTCGACACAAGTGGGGGCGCCCACCATGTGTATGTGCAGACCCTGGGTTTTGGGCGGTCGTTAAGGGAGGAAGCATTGCCCAATGCAGGCACTAAAACAGGCAGAGACACACAGGCTAATTCTCCTGCCCTGACCCCCACTTCTTGCACCTGGAAAATTATAACCTAGAAACAACTGGCTCTTTAGTTGTCGGGAACCACCCACAGGCTGAAACAGCTTCCTATGCCCAAGGCTGACCAGTCACCCCCTCTTTCCCCACCCCTCACCCCCAAGCAAGGAAGCAGACTAGCTGACTCTGAACTTACTTTTAGGTGTCTGAAGCTAAGATACACCCTTCTAGCATTAGGAAGAAAGACCATTTCCCTCATCACCTGTATCATTCCGTTTTCACACTGCTGTAAAGAACTGCCTGAGGCTGAGCCCGGTGGCTCACACTTGTAATCCCAGCACTTTGGGAGGCCGAGGTAGGCAGATCACATGAGGCCAGGAGTTCCAGAACAGCCTGGCCAATATGGCAAAACCCCATCTCTACTAAAAATACAAAAATTAGCTAGGCATGGTGGCTGTAATCCCAGTTACTCAGGAGGCTGAGACACCAGCACTGTCTCAAAAAAAAAAAAAAAAAAAGGAACTGCCTGAAACTGGGTAATTTATAAGGGAAAGAGATTTAATTGACTCACAGTGCAGCATGGCTGGGGAGGCCCCAGGAAATTTACAATCATGGCAGAAGGCAAAAGGGAAGCAGGCACCTTCTTCACAAAGTGGCAGGAAGGAGAAGGAGAACAAGCAAAGAGGGGAAGAGCTCCTTATAAAACCATCAGATCTCTTGAGAACTCACTCACTAACAGGAGAACAGCGTGGGGGAAACCACCTCCATGATCCAAACACCTCCCACCAGGTCTCGCTCTTAACACTTGGGGATTATGGGGATTACAACGTGAGATGAAATTTGGGTGGGGACACAGAGCCAAACTGTATCACCACCCAAAGATATCAACCGTTATAATGCTACCACTTCTAGGTTTCTATGTTTTATTTTTAATTTTGCAATGCATATTTTCATAAGTCATTGTCTTTTTTTTCTTTCAAGATTGGATATTCTTTCACAAAGATAGTATCTCTGTTTCTGATTATTAAACAATACACTCATCCCCACTAACAATGACAAAACATCCATTACATGACGTGATATTACTTGGGGCCCTACAATATTAACAGCAAACACTTAAATTCTTTATATTACTATGTTGAGTATGTTCTCAGCACTCTACACTGAACATAAGGACTTACTTAATCCAAACGGCAACTCTATGATATGACTTTTACTATTATACCTAACTTACTGGTGAGAAAACCAGAGACAAGGTGGTACATCCAATACATGACAGAGCTGGGATTTGAACCCAGGGAATCTGCCTCCAGACACCATGCGGTCAACTACGATTAGACTACCTCTCAGACTGGCAAACTTAAACTAGTGATGATAACTAGAGTTGATGGGGGTATGGAGAGACAGACCTTCATGAATGCAGATGAGAGGACAAAGTGATAGAAATTTGTGCAGGGCAGGACAGGCGCAGTAGTTGACGCCTATAATACCAGCACTTTGGGAGGCTGAACAGGGGGTGGATTGTTCGAGCTCAGAAGTTTAAGATCAGCCTGGACAACATGGCAAAGCCCCAACTCTACAGACAGTACACACACACACACACACACGCAAAAAAAAAAATTAGCCAGGCATGGTAGTGTGTTCCTGTAGTCTCAGCTACTCAGGAGGCTGAGAAGAGAGGATCACTTGAGCCTGGGAGGTCGAGGCTGCAGTGAGCTGAGATCCTGCCACTGCCCTCCAGCCTGGGCAACAGAGTGAGACCTTGTCTCCAAAAAAAAAAGAGAAAATAAATTTTTGGAGGGCAATTTGGGAGAATTTATAAAAAATGTATACATTTGTTTCACCTAGCAACTTTGCATTTTAGACTCAACATCTAAATCATAGATATCCACCAAAAAAATACACACACACTGTCAAGGTTCACTGCAGCATGGTTTGTATAGGAAACCTTTGAATAATTAAATTAGTGAATATATGCCTTGAAAAATTGATGGCTAAATCTTGACAAACATATATCAAAACAAAGAACTCAGGTACAAAGAAAAGGACTGATGCTCAGTGCTGTGCCCATTTAAATACAAAATTAAGATTAAAGAACTATGCTAAGAGTAGATTTTAAGTGTTTTCACCTCAAATAAATCAGTATGTGAGGTAACACATATGTTAATAATTAACCTGATTTAGCCATTTCACAATATATACATATTTTAAAACATCATGTTGCACATCAGAAAGAGATACAATTTGTATGTATCAATAAAAACTCAAAAACTTTAAAACTTTAAAAAGAGCTATGAAAATCATGATTACAAAAATAGAATATTCATGTTACAAACATTGACAAAATAAAACAATATAACTAAGCGGTCAGGATGGAGGGAGGGAAAGTGAGAAGTAATAAAGAATACTCACTTCTTAATCTTTTCAGGGATTCAAACTGTCAAATATTGCAATTCGTCCTATTTATTTACGTATTTATTTATATTTTAGAGGCAGGGTCTTGATCTGTTGCCCAGGCTGGAGTGCAGTGGTGCAAACATGGCTCACTGCAGCCTCAACCACCTGGCTTAAGTCATCCTTTGGCCCCAGCCCCCCGAGTAGCTAGGACTATAGGCATGTGCCACCACCCCTGGCCACTTATTTTATTTTTATTTTTATTTTTATAGAGATGGGAGTCTCTCTATGTTGTCTATCCTGGTTTCCAACCCCTGGCCTCAAGTAATCCTCCCGCCTTGGTCTCCCACAGTGCTGGGATTACAGGTGTGGGCTACTATACCCATCCTGAAGTTTGTTTCAAACATGATTCTAAGAACTCAATATTTTTCATGACCTTATTGTCTTTATGTAGATTTTTTAAAGAAAAGACTATCTTTTGTGGTAAAGAAAGCTGTACTAAATTTCTTCCCTTTTCTTTTTCTCCTGTCCAAGGAATTATTTTATTTATAATAAAATAATAAATAAAATTTATATAATAAATTTATTTATTTAATTAAATAAATAAAACATATTTAATGTTTTGTATTGAAAAATTTTCCATTATGCTCAGATTGTGGTCTCCAAATACTAATTTACACCAAAAGGAACGAAGGCTTCTCGGCTAAATGACTGATTACAAGTTGGGGGAAGGAAATGGATGGGCAGGGGGCATATTTTTATACCAAAAGGCTGGGAAGTTGTTAAAAACTCCTGAGGTCTGGACAAAGGACTCGGAAGCTGATAGGATAGGCTCTCACTGGCTAAAAATGAGAGAATTTGAGCATAAATAAGGATAACACATTGAAATACATTAAATACATTTGAATTCAAGAGTTCATAATGATACTCAAGAATTCACTAATTCCTTTTAGGGGATGCTAGGAAACCAACTCATTATTTTGAAAATTGGAAAATAAAGGAAAAGAAATGAACATTTACCCTGCTTTTCATGTAAGAATGATACCTTAAGGTAATAAAAGAGTGTATGTTCATGACAAGCCAGAGCTACACAATGAAATCACTATCTGTACAAAAAATACAAAAATTAGCGAGATGAGGTGGCACATACCTGCAGTTCCAGCTACTTGGGAGGCTGGGGTGGGAGGATTGCTTGAGCCCAGGAATTCGAGGCTGCAGTAAGCCATGATTGCACCACTGCAATCCAGCCTGGGTGACCAGGTAAGAATCTCTCTCTCTCTCTAAAAACAAACAAACAAACAAACAAACAAAAATTACATGAATAGAAGTTTCTCCTCACAGAAGTACTCTACACAATTAATGAAGATGCAACAGTACAATTAGAATATCACCATTTTGCACCCTATGAAGTAATGAGTTTTGGCACTGATGGTCAGTGTCCATTAACATCACAAAAGATACACAAGCAGGTGTAATGTACCTTCTAATGCAAGAACAGACACTACCCGTGAAGTAGTTTTGCAAACAAAAACAAAAATTGGACTTGAACCCGATCAAGCCACTGGACTTAACTATCAATTCTACAGAGATTCAGTCAGGAAAGTCCAGACTGGGGAAAACTCTATGGACAAAAAGAAAATAACACAATAAATACAAATAAATGGAATCGTATTTCTATTTAGGCCTACATCTCTGTATCTAGCTATAGATAAATACAGAGCTAGAGAAACAGATAGCAAGCATCTATAGATCAAAAGTGTCTTGAGAGATATATTAACCAAAAACAATATCTGACTTTTATTTGGATCTTGATTCAAACAGGTTGTTAAAAAATAAAAATGCATGTAGAAATTGTTTTTCTTGAGACAGGATGTTTCTCTGCTGCCCAGACTGGAGTGCAGTGGCACAATCATAGCTCACTGCAGGCACGGCCTCTCGGGCTCAAGCAATCCTCCCACCTCAGCCTCCCAAAGTGCTGGGGTTACAGGTGTGAGCCATGGTGCCCAGCTGCATTTAAGAAAATTTAAGAATTGGTTAGATACTTGATGTTGTTAGGGAATGATTATGATAATGATACTGCAGTTATGTTTTAAGAGTTCTATCTAGTTTTTGGGTTAATTGAAGAAAAATAAATAAATAAATAAATAATAAAAGAGTTCTAGAGTAGCAGTCCGCAACCATTTTGGCACCAGGAGCTGGTTTTGTAGAAAACAATTTTTCTTTTTTTTTTTTTTTTTTTTTTTTTTTTTTTTTTTTTTTGAGACAGAGTCTCGCGCTGTCACCCAGGCTGGAGTGCTGTGGCCGGATCTCAGCTCACTGCAAGCTCCGCCTCCGGGTTCACGCCATTCTCCTGCCTCAGCCTCCCGAGTAGCTGGGACTACAGGCGCCGCCACCTCGCCCGGCTAGTTTTTTGTAGTTTTTAGTAGAGACGGGGTTTCACCGTGTTAGTCAGGATGGTCTCGATCTCCTGACCTCGTGATCCGCCCGTCTCGGCCTCCCAAAGTGCTAGGATTACAGGCTTGAGCCACCGCGCCCGGCCTGAAAACAATTTTTCAATGGACAGGGCGGAGTGGTGGGGGTGGTGGATATGGTTTCAGGATGATTCAAGCACATTACATTTCTTGTGCACTTTATTATGTTGTAATATATAATGAAATAATTATACAACTCACCATGTTATAGAATCAATGGGAGCCCTGAGCTTGTTTTCCAGCAACTAGATGGTCCCATCTATGGGTGATGGGAGACAGTGACAGATCATTAGGCATTAGATTCTCATAAGGAGCATGCAGGCTATAACCCTTGCATGCACAGTTCACAATATGGTTCATGTTCCTATGAGAATCTAATGCAGGCTGGGTGCAGTGGTTCACGCCTGTAATCTCAACACTTTGGGAAGTCGAGGTGGGCGGATAACCCGAGGTCAGGAGTTTGAGACCAGCCTGGCCAACATGGTGAAACCCTGTCTCCACTAAACATACAAAAAATTAGCTGGGCATGGTGGTGCACACCTGTAATCCCAGCTACTCAGGGGGCTGAGGCAGGAGAATTGCTTGAACCTGGGAGGTGGGGATTGCAGTGAGCCGAGACCACACCACTGCACTCCAGAGCCTGGGCGACAGAGCAAGATCTGTCTCAAAAAAAAAAAAAAATCTAATGCAGCTACTGACCTGACAAGAGGCGGAGTCAGGTGGTAAGGCGAGCGACGGCGAGCAGCTGAAAATACAGATGAAGCTTCATTTGCTTACCCTCTGCTCACTTCCTGCTATGTGGCCCATTTTCTAACAGGCCACAGACAGGAACCAGTTCATGGCCCAGGGACTGGGGACCCCTGTTCTAGAGGATTTTTAAGGCAACGAAACTTCTGAGTATGATACCGTAAGGTGAATACATGTTGTTACACATTTGTCCAACCTCCATAGAATGTACAACACCAAGAGTGATCTTAAAGCCTTTATTTTTAAAATGAGTTCTTATCTTTTAGAGATATATACTAAGATATTAAGTATAAAAACAATATAACATGTGGGATTTGTTTCAAAATAATTGAAGGAGGAGAGGCTGGAAGTATCAATGAAGCAAGATGGCCATGAGTTGGTAAGGTGGATGATGAATAAATGGGGATTTATTTAGCTATTTCTTTATCTTTGCTTATGCTTGAAATATTTTATATTAAAATTATACAGAGTTTTAATATTATACAGAGAATGAAGCCAGGTCTGGTGACTGATGCCTGTAATCCTAACACTTTGGGAGGCCGAGGCAGGTGAATTACTTGAGGTAAGGAGTTTGAGACCAGACTGCCCAACATAGTGAAACCCCATCTCAACTGAAAAGATGAAAACTTAGCCAGGCGTGGTGGCACGTGCCTGTAATCCCAGCTACTCAGGAGGCTGAGGCAGGAAAACCGCTTGAACCTAGGAGGCAAAGGTTGCAGTGAGCCAAGATCATGCCACCGCACTCCAGCCTGGGCCACAGAGTGAGACTCTGTCTCAAAAAAAACAAAATAAATACAGATAAATTTAAATATATATATATATAGAAAATGACTCCATTTATATCAAATTAGTCTGTTTATCAGCTAGCCATGGCAGCTCACACCTGTAATCCCAGCCCTTTAAGAGGCTGACGCAGGAGGATCACTTGAACCCAGGAGTCAGAGACAAACCTGGGCAAGATAGTGAGACCCCATCTTTACTAAAAATAAAAATGGTAAAAAAAAAAAAATTAGCCAGGCACGGTGGCAAAAAAAAAATTAGTTTATCTATCTATATACCCATACACATACACACACAGACACACACGCACAAATGTTTTATAATTGTATACATGTACATATACACGCATTGCTGACTGTCTTCCCATTCCTGAGCCTTATCACTCATTCCTGACACCCCATTTCATCTCAAGATGCCATGCATCTGCAGGAACACTCAGGCATAAATCTAAAGAGGTAGGCAAGAACCAGATTATAAAACAGTGCTTCTGTTTGCCTTGCTAAAGAGTTTGAACTTTATCCAGATGTCCATGAAGGTCCCGTGAAGGACCAGCAGCCTTAGTGGCTATGAGAACAGAGGAAATACGGTGGTAAATTGGGGGCAGCTGAGGAAGAGAAGACTCTGTAATACGAGAACAAGTTATAGCAAAAAGTGTTCTTGGGTAATCCCACAAGAGGGTCTCAAAATTCATTTAGAACTGGCCTTAACAGAAACCCCAGAACAGAGATCAGCTCATTCTTTCTTGTTTTCTCTGTGGCAAACTCCAGCTGGTGGTCTCAGAGGGAAGAGGCTTGTAAAAATTAAAAACGAAGAGTGTTGAATCCAGCAGTTCCACTCTAGATATATGCCCAAAAGAACTGAAAGCAGGACTTGAAGAGGTATTGATACATTTATATTCATAGCAGCATTGTTTGCAATAGCCAAAAAGTGGAAGGAAGCCAAGTGTTCCCCAGCGGGTAAGTGGATAAACAAGATGTGGTATATCCATACAATGAAATAGCATTGAAAGCCAAGGGTGGGCGCCAGTCCTTGAAGGCAAACAACTGTAAACCAGACAAAAAGTAACCTTGAGGCGTTTGGAGAGCCAGGTAGCAGGCAAGCTGGGCTTTTCAGCGTCATCTTTAGAATTTGCAGCTCAAGGAAGTGAGATGTCAAAGCTGCCCCCCAAACCAGTCAAACCAGGGTAAGATAAAGTCTTCAGAGCCCGCTATATGTTTGAACCCAGAACTCCAGATGAACTATGCTTTGAGGCAGGTGATATCATCTACATCACTGATATGAATGATGTCAATTGGTGGAAAGGCACCTCCAAAGGCAGGACTGGACTAACTCCAAGCAACTATGTGGCTGAGCAGGCAGAATCCATTGACAATCTATGTCTAAAGGAGCAAAAAGAGGCAACTTGACTTGGTGGCGAGAGTGTTTGGACAACCGAGTGGGTGTTAATGGCTTAGACAGGGCTGGAAGCACTGCCTTAGACTAGGTTTGTCATGGGAATTTCAGAGATATAGTGGAAATGCTATTTACTCAACCGAGGATTTAACTGAGCCAACAGAACAAGTTGGGAGACACAGCTTTGCATGCTGCTGCCTGGAAGGGTTATGCAGATATTGTCCAGTTGCTTCAGGCAAAAGGTGTCAGAACAGACTGAAGAAACAATGAGAAGAAGCTGGCTTTGGGCATGGCTAACAATACCCATGCAACTCTCCTGAAAAAGAAACAGGAGACAGATGCAGTTCGAACATTAAGCAATGCTCTTGCTATTCCAAAACTTTGTCTACCAGAAGAGGGGTGGTAATTACTTTTTTAAAGTATATAAGAACATGGCGGTGTTGCACTGTGTTTGAGTAGAGCAGGTAAAGGAAGGGTTCTCACCTTTGGTTTGCCAATAAGTGACTGGATTCGAACATTAAGCAATTCTCTTGCTATTCCAAAACTTTGTCTACCAGAAGAGGGGTGGTAATTATTTTTTTAAGTATATATGAACATGGCAGTGTTGTACTGTGTTTGAGTAGAACAGGTAAACGACGGGTTCTTACCTTTGGTTTGCCAATAAATGACTGGATTCTTTACTGTATAAAATACATTTATGTTCACAGGAGTAGAACAAAAAGAGATGATTTCTATTTATCAAGCTAAAGGAATTTTATAATTTTTTTCTTTAAAAAAATCAGTGCCGGGCGCAGTGGCTCATGCCTGTAATCTCAGCACTTTGGGAGGCTGAGGCAGGCGGATCATGAGGTCAGGAGTTCAAGACCAGCCTGACCAACATGGTGAAACCCCGTCTCTAGTAAAAAATACAAAAATTAACCGAATGTGGTGGTGTACACTTGTAATTCCTATTGGGGAGGCAGAGGTAGGAGAATTGCTTGAACCTGGGAGGTGGAGGTTGCAGTGAGCCAAGATTGCATCATTTCTCTCCAGCCTGGGAGACAGAGCAAGACTCTGTCTTGGGGGAAAAAAAATCAGGATGGTATTTTGGTTAAACTTCTTTACCTCAAGGATTGACATATTTTGAATGGATTTTTCAAGGGAGGGGAGGCTTACTATACTAATAAACCAAAATACGTAACAGAAAATCATCAGCTATTCTGACAAGAGTAAACATTTTAAGAGGCTTTAAAACAAAAAGTAATATGATTCAGTGTTTAAAAGGAAGGAATTTCTCTCTTTTTTTTGATACAGAGTCTTGCTCTGTCACCCAGGCTGGAGTGCAGTGGTGCAATCTCCACTCATTGCAACCTCCACCTCCCAGGTTCAAGCAATTCTCTTGCATCAGCCTCCCAAGTAGCTGGGACTACAGGCACCCATCGCCATGACCTAGCTAATTTTTTTATTTTTAGTAGAGACGGCATTTCACCGCGTTGGCCAGGCTGGTCTCAAGCTCCCAACCTTAAGTGATCCGCCTGCCTTGACCTCCCAAAGTGCTGGGATTACAGGCGTGAGCCACTGCACCTGGCCAGGAAGGAATTTCTGACACATGCTATAACACAGATGAACCTTGGGAATATTATGCTGAGTGAAATTGTTATGCCCAGACCGTTTGTTCCCCGAAGAAGACCACCAGAGTCCAGAGTCAAAGCCAAGCGGCAAGGATCTTTAATGCAAGTTCGAACTTGGTCCCTCCGTTCTACACATACAAGAGGGCCCCAAACAATGCGTGGACTTTAACTAGGCTCAGGGCGCCGCCCGGGCTGTTTGCCTGTGGACTTCATTTCTGCCTCTTAGTCTCTTCATTTGATCTCTTTCATTCCCCCCTTTCTCAGGTACCTCTGGAGCCAATCTTGGGTCTTGGATTTTTCTACCAGGTCCTAAGGCAGATAGCCCTGATTTGCTCAATGGCCTCATTTGGCATTATTGCTTGTTGGTCAACAGTGCTCCAATTTTGACCTATTCCTAATAGTTGATCTGCCTCTATGTTAATTGGAGGATTGGCAGTCCTATTTCTTCGGACCTGCACTTGTGCCCCATCAATCCACTAAGTCTTAAATTGTAAAAATTGAGAGGGTGAAAGTGAGGATTTTGCCAGAATCTCCCAATCATTCCATACTGTAAGTGGGATGATTTTACCTTCCCTACTTGCTTGTTTTAATCTTTGCCAATTTTTTTCCCAATCTTTTAGATCTAAAGTTCTCTGTTCCGGAAACCATGGACAAAACTGTTCTATTGTATGAAAGAGCGTATTTAGATTTTTGCTAGACACTTTAACTCCCCCTCTTTTTAAGAGAATTTTTATAAAGCTGCGATGAGGCATATTTACTTTTAGTTTGCTCCATTGTTACCCTAGGTTCTTCCGAGCGCGCAAGCTTACCACAAGGCTGACTGTAGACGTACTCGGGAGTCTCTCGTCAACTTGTCCTCAATGACCATGCTCCGGCATACCTTCACCTTAGAGAAAAGCTTCCAAGTTGGGCACCAGATGAAGGGGTGGCGTGCCCCTCCACACTGTGGGTGTTTCTCGTTAGGTGGAACGAGAGACTTTAGAAAAGAAATAAGACCCAGAGACAGAGTATAGAGAAAGAAAAGCGGGGCCCATGGGACCAGCGCTCAGCTTACAGAGGACCCACGCCGGCCCTTCAGAGTTACTTTCCCTTGTAGTGGGTCCGGGTGCGCTGGCCACCTCCCGTCCACCTGCTCCCTCCCGCGGCTCAACCTGGGGGGGGGGGAGCTGAGGCCTGCGGCCCAGAGAGGTACGGAGGGGGTTCTGTGGACAGTGGGTCCCCGCTATCAGGTAAACAGGTCCTGCAAGGGAAAGTGAGTTACGGAATATCAACAACAAGTTATGTCAGTCGCAGGCGCGCTCCAGAAATCTGGGTCAGAACAAGTTATGTCAGTCGCAGGCACGCTCCAGAAATCTGGGTCAGAATAAATTCAGACAAGAATCAGATGAGAGCCAGGGGACGTCTCCCACCGGTCTCCACTGGCTGTCCTATAGCGCGTCCGCCAGGACTTATGCCAGCTTTCAGCTTCAGACCTCGCGAGTCACAGATTCAGAGCGGACTTAGAGAGCCGCAGATTCAGACAGGCTAACAGCCTCAGAGCGGACTTAGAGATCCGCAGGTTCAGAACGGACACAGACAGACAAACAGACGAGCCGGCTCACCTATTAGCAGATCGATCCTAGTAGATCCATTGACCAGGGGTCTGGTGGGCTTGGGGAATCCCGGGAGAGCCCCCAAATGTTATGCCCAGACCGTTTGTTCCCCGAAGAAGACCACCAGAGTCCAGAGTCAAAGCCAAGCGGCAAGGATCTTTAATGCAAGTTCGAACTTGGTCCCTCCGTTCTACAACATACAAGAGGGCCCCAAACAATGCGTGCGCTTGCTATTTATAGCTCGAGGTAAACAGGACTTGTCAGGTTACAGAGGAACAAGGCATTTCTCTAGGCTACAGCATTACAATGGGTTTACATGTTAATGTGAAGTTATGCTTTTAGCAGCCTTCTTATCGGTTCCTGCGCTTTTACAAACGGTTGTAACCTTATTGCAGCTTCCCCAGGTGTTGTTTTTCTTCATGTGTTTGTGTCGGGCAGGCATATGGGGCTCAGGAAGTTGGGACAAAATAGAGGATTGTTTGTACTGGGCCCAGGACTAAGATATGTGGCAGACACTGGTAATTAGAGCAGGACAGAGACTTTCACAACGTTTGTCCTTACAATGTCTGGAGTCTATAGATAACCTTAATCGGTTAGGTCCGGGGTCGATCTTTAACTAGGCTCAGGGCGCCGCCCGGGCTGTTTGCCTGTGGACTTCATTTCTGCCTCTTAGTCTCTTCATTTGATCTCTTTCAAAATAAGCCAATCACAAAAGGACAAATACTGTATGATTCATATGAGTATCAGCAGTGTGGTGGAGGAGTTCAGGAGACATTGAAGCACAGAGGACATCTATGGATGGCAGTTCAGGGAAATGCTGAGGGCAGGATCTAGAACAGAAGGACTTCATAGCTGCATGCATCTATCTGATTATAGTCAGGAAGACCCTATATCCACATAGACTTGTGGAGTGTCTGTTATGCCCAGACCGTTTGTTCCCCGAAAAAGACCACCAGAGTCCAGAGTCAAAGCCAAGCGGCAAAGATCTTTAATGCAAGTTCGAACTTGGTCCCTCCATTCCACAACATACAGGAGGGCCCTGAACAATGCGTGCGCTTGCCTTTTATAGCCTAATGTAAACAGGACTTGTAAAGTTGCAGAGGAACGAGGGAATTCTCTAGGTTACAGCATTACAATTGGTTAACATTTTAAGTTTATACATTTAGCAGTTTTTTTTATTGGTTCCCGTGCTCTCACAAACGGCTGTGTTCTTATCGGGGATTTTCCAGGTGGTGTCCTTCTAAAGTTGAGATATATGGTAGTCTTTGAATTGAAAGATATATGGTAGGGAGACATATGGTGGGATGAGCCCAGGAAGTTGAGGGATATATGGAGGGGAGACATATGGTGGGATATGTTTATACTGGGCTCAGGAAGTTGAGAGATATATGGCAAGCACTGGTAATTAGAACAGAAAAAGAACAAGACAGGGACTTTCACATTGCTTGTCTATACAACATCTGAAATCTATAGATAACATTATCGGTTAGGTCCGGCGTCAACTTTTAACTAGGCTCAAGGCGCCGCCCGGGCTGTCTGCCTGTAGGGTCAACTTCTAACTAGGCTCAAGGCGCCGCCCGGGCTGCCTGCCTGTAGATTTCATTTGGTCTCTTTCATGTCTAGAAATAGACCTTGATGAGTGTAGCAGGCACTATTGCTTCCTTCCATATCCCCAACCACTCACTTCTAGTTACCCAAGGCTGCTGATATGGTTTAGCTCTGTGTCCCCACCCAAATCTCATCTTAAATTGCAATCCCCACATTTTGAGGGAGGGACCTGTAGTCTCCATGTGTTGAGGGAGGGCGGTGATTGGATCATAGGGGTGGTTCCCCCATGCTATTCTTGTGATAGTGAGTGAGTTATCATGAGATCTGATGGTTGTATAAGTGTTTGGAAGTTCCTCCTTTGCTCTTCTCTCTCCTGCTGCCTCATGAAGAAGATGCTTACTTCCCCTTTGCCTTCTACCATCATTATAAGTTTCCTGAGGCCTCCCAAGCCATGTGGAACTGTGAGTCAATTAAGCCCGTTTCCTTTATAAATTACGTAGTCTCAAATAGTATCTTTATACCACTGTGAAAATGGACTAATATAGTAAATTGGCACTGTGGAGAATAGGGTGCTGCTATAAAGATAACCTGAAAATGTGGAAGTGACTTTGGAACTGGGTAACAGGCAGAGGTTTAAACAGTTTGGAGGGCTCAGAAGAAGATAAGAAAATGTGAGAAAGTTTGGAACTTCCTAGACACTTGTTGAATGGTTTTGACCAAAATGCTAATAGGGATGTGGACAATGAAGTCCAGGCTGAGGTGGTCTCAGATGGAGATGAGGAACTTGTTGGGAACTGGAGCAAAGGTCACTCTTGCTATTCTTTAGCAAAGAGACTGGCAGCATTTTGCCCCTGCCCTAGAGATCTGTGTAACTTTTGAGACAGCCAAATGCCTAGGCAGATAAAAAGGGGTCCCCAGAGAATCTCCAACCCACCCATCTGCACAAAAGTATCTGATGTAAAGACTTGTAAAAGGAAATCTCAGGGAATTGGGGAGGACCACAGGGAAAGGTTATTAAACAGGTAAACACTTGTTTACATCAGATACTTTTGTGCAGATGAGGGAACCTGCCCAGGGCCTTGTCTGAGCATGCCCACCTACACATTGTGGGAAGCGGGAGAAGCCTGGTGTCTTCAGTTCCTGTGTGGTGGCCTAGGATTCAATCTGAGAGGTGAGAGGCCTGTTAGCAGGACTCTGAGTTTTTCCTTTCTGCCCAATAAAATCCTGCTCTACCCACCCTTCATTTAGTGTGTTTAAGTGCCTAAATGTCCTGGTTGTGTGATAAGAACTCAGGCTTTTTTTTTTTTTTAGAAGGAGTCTTGCTCTGTCTCCCAAACTGGAGTGCAGTGGTGCAACATCAGCTCACTGCAACCTCTACCTCCTCAGTTCATGGAAATCTCCTGTCTCCACTTCCCTAGTAGCTTGAATTACAGACGTTCAGCTGAACTAAGGAGCAAAATTTTGCTACACTTTGAACTTGAAAGAGGTGATCTGAAGTTGGAATGTAAGTTTAAAAGGGAAGCACAGCATAAAAGTTTGGAAAATTTGCAGCCTGACAATGTGATAGAAAAGAAAAACCCATTTTCTGGGGAGAAATTCAAGCCAGCTGTAGAAATTTGCATAAGTAATGAAGAACCAAATGCTAATTGCCAAGACAATGGGGAAAATGTCTCCAGGGCATGTCAGAGTTCTTGGCAGCAGCCCCTCCCATCACAGGCCTGGAGGCCTAAGAGGGAAAGATGGTTTTATGGGCGAAGTCCAGGGCCCCACAGCTGTGTGCAGCCTCTGAACTTGGTGCCCTGTGTCCCAGCCACTTCAGCTTCCAGCTGTGGCTAAAAGGGACCAAGGTGCAGCTCAGGCCATTGTGAAAGAGACCAAATGAAATCTACAGGCAGGCAGCCCGGGCGGCGCCTTGAGCCTAGTTAAAAGTTGATGCCGGACCTAGCCGATAATGTTATCTATAGATTTCAGATGTTGTATAGACAAGCAATGTGAAAGTCCCTGTCTTGTTCTTTTTCTGTTCTAATTACTAGTGCTTGCCATATATCTCTCAACTTCCTGAGCCCAGTATAAACATATCCCACCATATGTCTCCCCTCCATATATCCCTCAACTTCCTGGGCTCATCCCACCATATGTCTCCCTACCATATATCTTTCAATTCAAAGACTACCATATATCTCAACTTTAGAAGGACACCACCTGGAAATCCCCGATAAGAAAACAGCCGTTTGTGAGAGCATGGGAACCAATAAAAAAAACTGCTAAATGTATAAACTTAAAATGTTAACCAATTGTAATGCTGTAACCTAGAGAATTCCCTCGTTCCTCTGCAACTTTACAAGTCCTGTTTACATTAGGCTATAAAAGGCAAGCGCACGCATTGTCAGGGCCCTCCTGTATGTTGTGGAATGGAGGGACCAAGTTCGAACTTGCATTAAAGATCCTTGCCGCTTGGCTTTGACTCTGGACTCTGGTGGTCTTTTTCGGGGAACAAAGGGTCTGGGCATAACATCTGGGGGCTCGTCCGGGATTCCTCAAGCCCACCAGACCCCTGGTCAACGGATCTACTAGGATCGATCTGCTAATAGGTGAGCCGGCTCGTCTGTGTTTGCCCATCTTCGTCTTTGTCTGTCTGTGTCCGTTCTGAACCTGCGGCTCTTAAGTCCGCCTGAGGCTGTTAGCCTGTCTGAATTCGCGGCTCTTTAAGTCCGCCTGAGGCTGTTAGCCTGTCTGAATTCGCGGCTCTCTAAGTCCGCCTGAATCTGTGACTCGCGAGGTCTGAAGCTGGCATACGTCCTAGCGGACGCGCTATAGGACAGCCAGCGGAGACCGGTGGGAGACGTCCCCGGCTCTCATCTGGTTCTTGTTTGCACTTATTTTGACCCAGATTTCTGGTGCGCACTTGCGACTGACGTATTCTTGTCTGAACTTGTTCTGACCCAGATTTCTGGCGCGCGCCGGCGACTGACGTAAACTTGTTGTTGATATTCCAGCAACTCACTTTTCCCTTGCAGGACCTGTTCCAGCAATTCACTTTTGCCTTGCAGGACCTGTTGCAGACGCCACTCCGGGCGCTATTGTTCAAGATGGGTAATACCCAGAGCACTCCCCTATCTCTCCTTACAAGTAATTTCAAGGATGTTAGGGCAAGGGGCCATGATCTTGGTATGGACATCAGGAAGGGAAAGCTAATTACTCTGTGCCGCTCCGAGTGGCCCGCCCTTAACGTAGGGTGGCCACCCGAAGGGACGTTTTGTCTCCCTGTCATCACTAGGGTAAAGTCCAAGGTTTTCCAGCCTGGGCGTGCTAATCACCCGGATCATATCCCATATATCCTCATATGGCAGGATATAGCTGGGAACCCGCCCCCTTGGCTGTCCCCTTTCCAATTAGCCTCTGAACCCTGTAAGGCACTGGTTGCTCGACCGCTAAAATCCAAGCAACCGACTGCCCCCCTCATCCTGTTCTACCAGATAGCGAGGACCTTCTGTCCACAGAACCCCCTCCATACCCCTCCGGTCCCCGGGTCCCAGCCCCCGGGAGGAGCCGCAGGAGGGAGCAGGTGAACGGGAAGCGGTCAGCGTGCCTGTACCCGCTGAAAGTGAAAGCAACTCCGAAGGGGCGGCGGGGGCGAACGCGAGGGCGTACTTTGCGAGTTCCCCCTCCCCAGCCGCCTGACTCCACAGTGGCATTACCCCTTCGGGAAATAGGGCCCCCAGACGACACGGGAAGTCCTAGGCTCCAGTACTGGCCATTCTCCACCAGTGATCTATATAATTGGAAGACCCAGAGTGCTCGGTTTTCAGACAACCCCAAAGATTTAATGGCTTTACTGGATAGTATTATGTTTACCACCAGCCCACTTGGGATGATTGTCAGCAGCTCCTCCGAATCTTGTTCACGACGGAGGAGCGAGAGAGAATACAGGTAGAAGCTAGAAAGCTGGTCCCGGGGGACGACGGTCAACCGACTGCCAACCCCGACCTTATAAATGCGACTTTTCCTCTGTCCAGACCGGCGTGGGACTACAACACGGCAGAAGGTAGGGGACGGCTACACCTTTATCGCCAGACTCTAATGGCAGGTCTCCGGGCGGCTGCTCGCAAGCCCACCAATTTGGCTAAAGTATACTCTGTTCTGCAGGGAAAGACAGAAAGCCCAGCTAGCTACCTAGAAAGATTAATGGAGGCCTTTAGGCAATACACTCCTATGGACCCAGAGGCTCCGGAAGCCAAGCAGCCGTCGTAATGTCTTTTGTAAATCAGGCAACCCAGATATTAGAAAAAAACTCCAGAAATTAGAGGACTTGGAGGGAAAACAGCTTCAGGACCTCCTTCAGATAGCCCAGCGGGTTTACAATAATAGAGATACTCCAGAGGAAAAAAATGACCAAGGTCCTGGCAGCGGTTGTACAAAAAGAGCATCTACAGCCAGAGAACACCCAACCTAAGCGGTCCCCCAGATATAACAACCTGAGCAAAGACCAATGTGCCTACTGTAAACAAGCTGGCCACTGGGCAAGAGACTGTCCCAAAAAGAAACAGCAAGGACGGGGACCCCCTAGGTCTACACCCGTACTAGTCACTCAGAATGAGGACTAGGGAAGACGGGGTTCGGTCCCCCCCCGAACCCAGGGTAACCTTGCAAGTGGAGGGGTCCCCAGTTCAGTTCTTGGTCGATACGGGAGCACAACACTCAGTCCTAGTTAAAACTGAGGGAAAATTATCCTCCAAGTCCTCGTGGGTACAAGGGGCCACAGGAATTAAAAAGTACCCCTGGACGACACAAAGAACAGTAAATCTTGGAGCCAAGAATGTAACCCACTCCTTCCTGGTTATCCCTGAGAGCCCCTGTCCTCTACTAGGGAGAGACCTGCTAACTAAAATGGGAGCACAGATCCATTTCCTCCCTGAGGGCCCATCGTGACCGATTCCCAAAATCAGCCCGTGCCCGTCCTGACCATAACCTTAGAAGATGAATACCGGCTCCACCAGGAGCAGGCGGCCCCTGACCAGGACATAGCAACCTGGCTTCAACAATTTCCAGGAGCCTGGGCAGAAACGGGAGGTTTAGGACTAGCAAAGCACCGTCCTGCCTTGTGTGTGGAACTCAAGCCTGGGGCAGACCCCGTTCGGGTGCGTCAATACCAAATGCCCTTAGAGGCCAAAGAAGGAATCACGCCCCACATCCGTAGGCTCCTCGACCAAGGGGTCCTTCGGCCCTGTCACTCACCTGGAACACTCCCTTGTTGCCGGTACGGAAACCTAATAGCGGGGAGTACAGACCTGTACAGGACTTAAGAGAAGTCAATAAGAGAGTTATGGACATACATCCAACTGTGCCCAACCCATATACCCTCCTGAGTACTCTAAACCCCAAACACCAATGGTACACTGTTTTAGATTTGAAGGATGCCTTCTTCAGTTTGCCTTTAGCCCCTCAGAGCCAAAAGCTTTTCGCCTTCGAGTGGACTGACCCTGAAAGGGGCATAAGTGGCCAACTGACATGGACCAGACTGCCGCAGGGATTCAAAAACTCTCCTACCCTGTTCGATGAGGCTCTCCATGAAGACCTGGGTGAGTACCGACGCAAACACCCTGAAATAACCTTATTACAGTATGTTGATGACCTCCTGATCGCTGCCGAGACCCGAGAAGCTTGCCTCCAGGGACCAAAAGTCTCTTACAAGCTCTAGGGAGTCTAGGCTATCGGGCCTCGGCAAAGAAAGCCCAAATCTGTAAACCAGAAGTAACGTATCTGGGGTACCTGCTAAAAGGAGGGCAGCGCTGGTTAACAGACGCCCGGAAACAGACTGTTCTGCAGATCCCCAGGCCACAATCCACCCGACAAGTAAGGGAATTCCTGGGGTCGGCAGGATTTTGTAGACTATGGATACCTGGGTTTGCAGAGCTGGCTAAGCCCTTATATCAGGCAACGCGGGGACAGCAGCCATTTAATTGGACAGAAGAAGCCGAGTCGGCTTTCCAACAGATTAAAACCGCCCTACTCTCTGCGCCTGCACTGGGACTGCCTGACGTCATTAAGCCCTTCCACTTATACGTGGACGAGAGTAAGGGCGTCGCCAAGGCGGTGTTAACTCAGAACTTAGGCCCCTGGCGGAGGCCAGTCGCCTACCTGTCAAAGAAGTTAGACCCAGTGGCTGCCGGGTGGCCCCCTTGCCTCCTAGTGATCGCAGCCACGGCCCTGATGGTACAAGATGCTGATAAACTTGTCTTGGGACAAGAATTACGGGTCGTTACCCCACATGCCATCGAAGGTGTACTCAAACAGCCGCCTAACCGATGGATAAGCAACGCCCGGCTCACCCACTCAGGGACTACTATTAAATCCCCTCAGAATAATTTTCCTGCCCCCAACGACCTTAAACCCTGCCTCGCTGCTGCCCAACCCGGACCTGGACGCGCCGCTCCATAATTGCACCGAGATATTAGCCAGGTGCACGGAGTTCGAGAGGACCTGCAGGACCGCCCACTTCCTGACGCCGACCTCGTTTGGTTCACCGATGGGAGTAGCTTCATACACCAAGGCCAGAGGTATGCTGGAGCAGCGGTGACTTCAGAGACTGAGGTAATCTGGGCGGAACCCCTGCCCCCGGGGACATCGGCCCAGAGGGCCGAACTGATAGCGCTCACCCAAGCTCTTACCTTAGGGGCAGGGAGAAAACTGACGGTATACACAGATAGCCGGTACGCTTTCGCTACGGCACACATACATGGGGCCATTTACAGGGAGCGAGGGTTGCTAACGGCTGAGGAAAAGAAATAAAAAATAAGCAAGAGATCCTAGCCCTGCTAACAGCCCTATGGAAACCAGAAAAATTGGCTATTGTACATTGCCCAGGGCACCAGAAGCCAACCACTCCAACTGCTCAAGGCAACTTTCTGGCAGATCAAACTGCAAGGAGTGTGGCAAAGGCTCCCAGTCAACTCCTTGCACTCCAGCTCCCTGATCCGGGCCCCCGAGACCTGCCGTATTACCCTGATTATTCAGAACAAGATCTCCAGTGGATCGACAAACTTCCCCTGAAACAGATCCAGAATGGGTGGTGGACTGATACTAAAGACCATATTATCCTACCAGAAAATTAGGACAGCAAGTGTTAGAACACATCCACCGATCCCCATCTGGGTGCCCGGCGGATGATGGACCTGATTAGACGCTCCAAGCTCAAGATCAGACGCATAGCGGAAACGGCCAGCAGCATCGTGATGAGTTGCAAAGTCTGCCAGCTTAGCAACGCCTATCCCCAATCCCAGGTTGCTGCGGGAACAAGGCTCAGGGGAACCAGGCCCGGTATCTACTGGGAAGCAGATTTCACTGAGGTAAAGCCAGGAAAATACGGATATCGGTACTTACTTGTCTTTGTAGATACCTTTTCAGGGTGGACTGAAGCATTTCCAACAAAAGAGAAACCGCTCAGGTTGTAGCGAAAAAAATTCTGGAAGATATCCTCCCCAGGTATGGCTTTCCCATCCAGATAGGGTCAGATAATGGACCGGCCTTCGTTGCTAAGGTGAGTCAGGATTTGGCTTCCATTCTTGGGGCTAATTGGAAATTACATTGCGCATACAGGCCCCAGAGTTCAGGACAGGTAGAAAGGATGAATCGGACCTTAAAGGAGACCTTAACTAAATTAACTATGGAGACTGGCGCTAATTGGGTGGTCCTTCTCCCCTACGCTCTGTTCGGGCCCGTGATACCCCCTACAGACTGGGCCTTACCCCTTATGAAATCATGTATGGCAGACCCCCACCCTAGTTCCCAGCCTAAAAGATGATCTGCTCAAATCTGAAACTGAAAATGTATCTGAACTCTTGTTTTCCCTACAAGCCTTGCAGAAAATTCATCAGGAAATCTGGCCTAAGCTGCAGGAATTATATGAAACCGGACCCCACCGACACCCACCCGTACCAGCCGGGAGACTGGGTCCTAGTCAAGCGACACCGGCAAGAAACCTTAGAACCCCGGTGGAAGGGACCGCTTCAAGTACTCCTAACCACACCCACTGCCCTAAAGGTAGAAGGCATCGCGTCGTGGATCCACTACACCCACGTCAAGCCGGTGGACCCAGCCTCCGACCTTCTCGGACCCGTCACGATAGCGACTGAAGCACCGACCACGTGGACTGTGGACAAAGCTAAGAACAACCCCTTAAAACTCACCCTGCGCCGGCAGCATAGCTCACTACAAACATGCAGCTAGGTAGTCTAACCCTAATGTTAGTCGCCCTAATGGCCGTGGGGGCTAACACAAAACCAGTTTCTAATCCCTTTGTTTGGAGATTCTGGCTTATGAAAACCAAACCCACCCAGGGCAACCTCATAAGCCCGGGAAATATTGGCCAGTGCTGATTGTCCTCCTCAGGGTGCAGTGCCCCAATTTTGCTGAATTTTACTGGTTTTCAGATAGCCAAACCAGTGGCACCAATGATATGCTTTGAGTTTGATCAGACTAAACACAATTGTAAACACTATTGGTGGCACCAAAACGCAGGCTGCCCCTACAATTACTGTAAGATGCACTCAGTCAGAGGGTGGAACAAGCAATCCGGGTGGAATTTTTACCAACAGGGTAGAGGCGGTATCTATACTTGGATAGTTAAGGACCCTTGGGACCCCCGCTGGACCACGCCTCAACATGGGGCTGTATACTATTCCTCTTCCTCCACATGGCCTAGTAGTCACCTCTATCTGTGGCGTGGCCTAGTTCAAATACTGCCCCTAGTCCATGGGGATATCCAGCGACAGGAAGACAGACTAACACAAGAATTACGCCCTTTCTCCTGGCTGGAAATATTACAAGAAGGATAGAGCTTGCCAACCTTACGGGACTTCACAGCTTGTCTGGCTGCTTTCTGTGTGCCACCCTAGGGCATCCACCACTAACCGCTGTCCCTCTGCCCTGGGAATCCTCCACCCAAACTAGGGACTTTCAGAATCTCACGGACGCCCCCATTCTTAATGTGCCACTGTACCAAAACCCTAGTCAGAAAAAGTTTCCTACTGTTTTTCAGGCACTAATCCAGCCTCTGTAGCATCACTGTGACGCCCCCTAGTGCCTCCCTAAGAGCCCCGCAGGGCATATTCTTTTGGTGCATGGAACATTATCTAAGAATCTACCTAGTCCCTCTGTTGCCAGCCTACTGTGTCTTCCTGTCACACTAGTTCCCCGACTAACTCTACTAACTGCCGGCGAGTTCCTGGGGTACACCGGTAACTGGACTAGTACTGCCATTCACCAATCCCTAAACTGAGACCTACACGAGCAATATTTCTCCCCCTCATTGTAGGAATCTCCCTCACATCATCCCTCATTGCGGCCGGACTGGCAGGGGGAGCCCTAGGTCACACCCTCATAGAAAGCAACAAATTGTACCAACAATTTGCCGTGGCTATGGAGGAATCAGCTGAGTCCCTTGCCTCCCTTCAACGACAGCTCACATCCCTAGCTCAGGTGACTTACAGAACCGGAGGGCCCTAGACCTACTCACTGCTGAAAAAGGTGGTACATGTATGTTCCTGAAAGAGGACTGTTGCTTCTACATAAATGAATCAGGGCTTGTAGAGAACAGGGTCCAACAGCTACGCAAGTTAAGCACAGAAATGAGAAAACAGCAGTTTGCCTCAGCTGCAAATCAATGGTGGAATTCTTATATGTTTTCTCTGTTGGCCCCCTTCATTGGACCTCTACTAAGTCTACTATTTCTGTTTACCGTAGGACCTTGTGTTGTTAGCAGAATTTTGCAGTTTGTCAGAGAGAGGTTTGACACCATACAGCTCATGGTCCTCAGAGCCCAATACCAACCTGTAGATGCTGAAACAGAATCAGACTTATAAGACCCAAGATTGGCTCTAGAGGTACTTGAGAAAGGGAGGAATGAAAGAGACCAAATGAAATCTACAGGCAGGCGCCCGGGCGGCGCCTTGAGCCTAGTTAAAAGTTGATGCCGGACCTAGCCGATAATGTTATCTATAGATTTCAGATGTTGTATAGACAAGCAATGTGAAAGTCCCTGTCTTGTTCTTTTTCTGTTCTAATTACTAGTGCTTGCCATATATCTCTCAACTTCCTGAGCCCAGTATAAACATATCCCACCATATGTCTCCCCTCCATATATCCCTCAACTTCCTGGGCTCATCCCACCATATGTCTCCCTACCATATATCTTTCAATTCAAAGACTACATATATCTCAACTTTAGAAGGACACCACCTGGAAATCCCCGATAAGAAAACAGCCGTTTGTGAGAGCATGGGAACCAATAAAAAACTGCTAAATGTATAAACTTAAAATGTTAACCAATTGTAATGCTGTAACCTAGAGAATTCCCTCGTTCCTCTGCAACTTTACAAGTCCTGTTTACATTAGGCTATAAAAGGCAAGCGCACGCATTGTTCTGGGCCCTCCTGTATGTTGTGGAACGGAGGGACCAAGTTCGAACTTGCATTAAAGATCCTTGCCGCTTGGCTTTGACTCTGGACTCTGGTGGTCTTTTTCGGGGAACAAAGGGTCTGGGCATAACATCTGCTTCAGAGGGTGCAGGTCCCAAGCCTTGTCAGCTTCCATGTGGTGTTGGGCCTGCAGGTGCACAAAAGTCAAAAGTTTAGGTTTGGAAACCTCAGCCTAGATTGCAGAGGATATATAGAAACCACCGAATGTCCAGGCAGAAGTGTGCTGCAAGGGTGGAGCCCTCACGGAGAACCTCTGCTAGGGCAGTGCAAAGGGGAAGTGTGGGGCCAGAACCCCCACACAGAGTCCTCACTGGGGCACTGTCTAGTGGAGCTGTTAGAAGAGGGCCAATGTCCTCCAGATCCCAGAATGGTAGATCCAGTGACAGCTTACACCATGCACCCAAAAAAGCCAGAGACACTCAATACCAGCCCCTGAAGGAGCTGTCCAAGGCTGTGGGAGCCCACCCCTTGCATCAGTGTGCCCTAATTGTGAGATGTGGAGTCAAAGGAGATTGTTTTGGAGCTTTCAGATTTAATGATTGCCCCACTGGATTTTGGACTTGCATGGGGCCTGTAGCCCCTTTGTTTTGGCTAATTTCTCCCATTCGGAACAGGAGCATTTATCCAATGCCTGTACTTCCACTGTATCTTGGAAGTAACTAACTTGCTTTTGATCTTATCGGCTTTTAGTCTGAAGGGACTTGCCTTGTCTCAAATGAGACTTAAGACTTGAACTTTTGGGTTAATGGTGGAGTGAGTTAAGATTTTGGGGGATTGTTGGGAGGGCATGATTGATTTTGAAATGTGAAAAGACATGAGATTTGGGAGAGGCCGGGGCAGAATGATACAAATTGGCTCTGTGTTCCTACCCAAATCTCGTCTCCAATTGTAATCCCCATGTGTCAAGGGAGGGACCTGAAATCCCCATGTGTTGAAGGAGGGAGGTGATTGGATCATGGGGGCAGTTTCCCCCATGCTGTTTTTGTGATGGTGAGTGAGTACTCATGAGATTTGGTGGTTCTACACAAGTCTGGAAGTTCCTCCTTCACTCCTCTCTCCTGCCACCTTGTGAAAAAGGTGTCTGCTTTCCCTTCACCTTTTGTCATGATTGTACGTTTCCTGGGGCCTCCCTAGACATGTGGAACTGTGAGTCAATTAAACATCTTTCCTTTATAAATTACTCAGGCTCAAATAGCATCTTTATAGCAGTGCAAAAATGGGACTAATACAGTTGCTTAGTGCAGCTTATGATGCCCTACTTGAGGGCTATTTTATTAGGAATGCTGAAGAACTCAGCCTGTGCAAAAACCAAGCCAGAATGTGTGGACAAGACAGGAAATCGAGTGGACTGATACTTCTGGAAGCAGCCCTCAACCAATGATGGCAGAAAGTTAGTGGATAATGACCTTCCTTTCTCGCTCCCCACTTGGAATGACTCTGAGTCTCATGCTGACACTGCCTTCCAGCATCCCCCAGCAGGATGGAGCTGCAGCTGTTCACAGGGGTAATTGGTATGATTACGCACCATTTATTGACCTTCTTCCCTGTCTCAATTTCCCACCTTCCTGCTGGTGTTTCCTAATATCTCCCTCCCAAATAAACTTGGTACATTTGAATCTTTGTCTTAGGATCTGATTTTCAGGGAATCCAGACTGTAAGAGTAACACACTGGTAGGGCAGGAGGGGTTGTGAACATCTGAGCATTTCTAAGGAAGTCAAGTAGGTGAGGTTAAGAAGATTAGGATAGAAAAGAAAGTAAAGAGGAAAGGAGGGAGAAAGGGAAGGAGTGATGGAGGGAGAAAAGGAAAAAAGGAAAAAGAAAGGAAGGAAGGAAGAGTGGGAAGGAAGGAAGGAGAAAAGGAAAGAGGGAAGGAAGGAAGGAAGGAAGGCAGGCAGGCATGGTGGCTCACACCTGTAATACCAGCATTTTGGGAGGCCAAGTCAGGTGGATCACCTAAGTTCAGGAGCTTGAGACCAGCTTGGCCAACATGGTGAAATCCCGTCTTTATTAAAAATAAAAAAATAAGCTGGACGTGGTGGTGTATGCCTGTAATTCCAGCTACCCAGAAGGCTGAGGCAGGAGAATCACTTGAACCAGGAGATGGAAGTTGCAGTAAGCCCAGATCTCTCCACTGCACTCCAGCCTGGGCAACAGAGTGAGAATCCATCAAAAAAAAAAAAAAAAAAAGGAAAGAAATAAAAGCCTAGACAACTGAATAATGAGCCCACTGTTTAGTGTGTAAAAAGCATATAAAAAGCACATTACAGATACATTTTGATAAGTGAATTAATTATCAGATAAATGAATAAGTTAAAGCCTCCTCCATTTTAGCTTTATAAGTAGCATAACCCTGTTCTTCTCAGAACATTTTTATACCATTTAATACCAACAATTCAGAAGAGGTGCTAAGTAAAGTGATACTAACTCCTTAACATAAAAGCGCTTCTTGGAATTTCATTTTTATACCCTGCAATATGGGGATAAGCATCAGTAACAGTGATAATACCACTACCTTCCTCAAGAGGACTTCAGAGGCTAAAATGCAATGGTGCTTTGCATAAGAGAAAGAACTCTTCTAATAGGCATTTTTGGTTTTGGTGGTGGTTATTATAACAGAGCTACGTCACTATGATGGTATAAACAACATAATTGCCATTTTCCAATTGTACTGTAATAATGAGACTGTGCCTGCCTGGTACTTACCATATAATAGAGGCTCAGTTAATGATGAATGAATAAATGGGTGAAATCTACAAGTGATTCTTACTTCATTCATGTATCATTAACTCCTTCTCAAGAAATCACCAAACAAGGCCAGGGATGCTGGCTCACATCTGTGATCTCAGCATTTTGGGAGGCCAAGATGGGAGGATTGCTTGAGGCCAAGTGTTTGAGAACAGCCTGGGTAACATAATGAGACCCAGTCTCTACAACATATATATGTTTTTAAATTAGCTGGGTGTGGTGGTGCATACCTGTAATCCCAGCTACTTGGGAGGCTGACGCATGAGGATTACCTGAGCCCAGGAGTTGAAGGCTGCAGTGAGCTATGGTTGTACCACTGCACTCCAGCGAAAAGAAAAGAAAAGAGAGGAAGAGGAAGAAGGAGAAGGAGAAGAAAAGAAGAAGAAGAAGAAGGAAGAGAAGGAGGAGGAGGAGGAGGAGGAGGAGAAGAAGGAGAAGAAGGAGAAGAAGAAGAAGAAGGAGGAGGAGGAGGAGAAGAAAAGAAGAAGAAGAAGAGAAGAAGAAGAAATAAATCACCAAATAGATTGTCTAATTGCCTATTTTATTAGAAACGTTGACACCCATCCACCTTTCTCTTAGATTTCTCCTTTCAAGTATGCAATGTGACTTGACTTCAGAATTCATGAGACTAAATCCCTGCTTTCACACAAATCTATTATTATATACTCCACCTGCATGCCCTTTTCTCTCTTTCTTTCTTTCCTTCCTTCCTTCTTTCTTTCTTTCTTTCTCTCTCTCTTTCTTTCTTTCTTTCTTTTCTTTCTTTTTCTTTCTTTCTCTCTCTTTCTTTCTTTCTTTCTTTCTTTCTTCTTTCCTAATTTCTTTCTTTCTTTCTTTGTTTTTTCTTCCTTCTTTCTTCTTTTTGCTTTGATGGGTTCCCGGGAGATGGTGATTGTCAAATAGTGGTTACTGAGGGTCATGGAGAAAAATACAAGTTTGCAGGCTTTTGGCGGAAACTTCTGGGCATAGTAATAGGTGAGCCTCATTCCTGGGCAGTGAATGCAGGCAAGTGGATGGCGTAAATGTTTATTTTAAGGGGGCAGTCATTTATTTTTCAGGCAGAAAGTTTATACAGCTTGAGAGAGTTATTTGGAAGGAAATGAGAGTCATGGCCTATAGTACTTATGGGCCTGGTCCGCCTTCCTTCTCTCTGCCCAGCTATGAAAATGAGGTTTACCCCTTTCCTGCAGCCCCCACAGCCACCACACACCTCCAGGTCTCACCATGCAGACCTCTACACAAGGACAGTTGTTTTTGGAAAGAGTTCCACGTTGCAGCCTCAGATGGTCCCTACTGAAGGATAAACTTAAACAAGTTTTGTGGATGTAATGAAGCTGGCCCTTGAAGCCAGGGAATTTAGCAATGTGGCTGAGAATACAGGCCTTGGTTTCTAAGGCAGAAAACCAAGCCTGGACTTTGTCACTCATCCATGATGTGACCCTGGCCTCCCTTTCCCCGCTTGTAAATAGATTGGTAGGCTAAATGCTCCCACAAGGTCCCTTCCAGCTCTAATGTGATATTTCAGGAAAGATGTGGGGCATATTTTAACTCACAGCTCTGCCAGCAAAAGTTCCTTGGTGCATCCTGTGCTCCTCCCTGGGCCATGTTGTCTCTCTAACTCCTTTTCTTAGCTCTTACTCCTTTATTGATTCATTCAAAATATTCATATTGTAACAGCTGGAACAAGAAAACAAAATAAACAAAATTTTCATTTTAGCTTAATTTAGTTGAGAAATTCATACATTACAGGAAAAGGGTATGTACAATTCTAAATCTCTGACTTGTAAATTTGAATTACATATTCTGCCTTTTCAGGAAAATATTGCCATTGATCTAGTAATATTATATTTGAATAAAGCTTTTTGGTTTTGTTTTTTGTTTTTGTTGAGATAGTCTTGCTCTGTTGCCCAGGCTGGAGTACAATGACGTGATCGAGGCTCACTGCAACCTCCGTCTCCCAGGTTCAAGCAATTCTTTTGCCCCAGCCTCCCAAGTAATTGGGACTACGGGTGCATGCTACCACACCCAGATAATTTTTGTATTTTTAGTAGAGACAGGGTTTCACTATGTTAGCCAGGCTGATCCTGAACTCCTGACCTCAAGCAATCCACCCACCTCAGCCTCTCAAAGTGCTAGGGTTACAGGTGTGAGGCACTGTAATGCAATGGGCTCCTGGAATATAGCCCTCAAGAAGACAAAGAACTTTCTAGAGTGGAATTTCCATTCTAGTGGAGAAGGCAGACAATACTTAAGTAAGCAAGAAAATAATAAGTTAATTTTAGGTCATTGTTAATTTTTTTTTTTTTTGAGACAGAGTCTTGCTCTGTGGCCCAGGCTAGAGTGCAGTGGCATGATCTCAGTTCACTGCAACCTCTGTCTCCCGAATTTGAGCGATTCTCCTGCCCCAGTCTCCCGAGTAGCTGGGATTACAGGTGTGTGCCACCATGCCTGTATAATTTTTGTATTTTTAGTAAAGATGAGGTTTCACTATGTTGGCCATGCTGGTCTCGAACTCCTGACCTCATGTGATCCACATGCCTTGGTCTCCCGAAGTGCTGGGATTACAGGTGTGAGCCACCATGCCTGGCCCATTGTTAATGTTAGTCCAAGAGGCAGTACAGCATAGTCATGCTTGACTTTGAATGGTCACTGATGAGCTGTGTGGTCTTAGGAAAGTTACTTAACCTTTCTGCGCTTCAATTTCTTTATCTGTAAAATAGAGATAAGATTATCTGCCTCAGTGTGTTGAGAGAATTAAGCGAGTTAATAACGAGTTAATATGGAAAGCTCTTAATGCAGTGTCTATATAAGCTTTAGCTGCCATCTTTATCATCATCCTCACCACCACCATCACTATCATCATTAATCTGCCACTATTTTCACCAGTTCTTCTTTAATTTATCTCTCTTTTTCCAGGCCTTTAGAGTCAGGTAGCTCCAGATTTGAATCCCATCCATCACCTACTAGGTGTGTGTATTAGTCTGTTTTCATGCTGCTAATAAAGACACACGTGAGACTGGGTAATTTATAAAGGAAAGAGGTTTAATGAACTCACAGTTCCACATGGGTGTGGAGGCCTCACAATCATGGTGGAAGATGTAGGAAGAGCAAAAGGACGACTTACATGGCAGCAGGCAAACAGACAATAAGAGAAAAGTGAAAGGGGAAACCCCTTATAAAATCTTCAGATCTCCTGAGACTTGTTCACAACCACGAGAACAGTAAGGGGGAAACTGCCTGCATGATTCAATTACCTTCCACCAGGTCCCTCCTACAACACGTGGGAATTGCAGGAACTACAATTCAAGGTGAGATTTGGGTGGGGACACAGTCAAACCATATCACTGTGTGACTTTCAAGAAGTCACATCACCTCTCTGATCTTTAGTTTCCTTATATACAAAAAGGGGATGACAATAATAATGATAGTAATACTTCCTTCTTCTACAATATGGTATTGTGAAGATTAAATCGTAACGTGGTTCTGGTGCCTAGTGGAGCCTCATAAATATTCATTTTCTTCCTCTTACTTCACATATTTCTGTTTGGGCTTTTTTTTTTTTTTTTGACGGAATCTCGCTTCGCTGTCTCCCAGGCTGGAGTGCAGTGGCGCCATCCCGACTAACTGCAACCTCCACCTCCCAGGCTCAAGCGATTCTCCTGCCTCAGCCTCCTGATTAGCTGGGATTACGGGTGCACACCACTACTGCCCCGGGCTAGTTTTTTTTTTTTTTTTTTTTTTTTTTTTTGAGGTGGAGTCTCGCTCTGTCACCCAGGCTGGAGTGCAGGGGCGAGATCTCGGCTCACTGCAAGCTCCGCCTCCCGGGTTCACGCCATTCTCCTGCCTGAGTCCAGAGTAGCTGGGACTACAGGCGCCCGCCATGGCGCCCAGCTAATTTTTTGTATATTTTAGTAGAGACGGGGTTTCACCGTGGTCTTGATCTCCTGACCTCGTGATCCGCCCACCTCGGCCTCCCAAAGTGCTGGGATTACAGGCGTGGGCCACCGAGCCCGGCCTGCCTGGTGCTAGTTTTTTCTTTTGTATTTTTAGTAGAGATGGGGTTTCACCATGTTGGCCGGGCTAGTCTCAAACTCCTGACCTCAAATGATCCACCTGCCTCGGCTTCCCAAAGTGCTGAGATTACAGGCTTGAGCCATCACGCCTGGCCACGTATTTCTATGTACAAAATTTCTTTCCATTTTGATAACTGTATTTTTCTAATTTTTGATGACTTTTTTTTTTTAATAGAACTGGTTTCTTCTAAGCATTTTGTCATGAAAAACATCATCCTGAAATGGGGTTGGAGCTTTCCCAAATGCTAAAGGGGTCCGTAGCAGCCACTGCAAATGTCTTGGGTTTGATCAGCTCAGTACTTTCTGATGGTGTTTGTAAGCTTCTTCACCTGTTTGATACTTCTCCAGCCTTAAAAATCCTTCATTAAAATTGGTGAAAAGAAAATGTGTTGCTTTTTCTGAATGCTTAATGTTAATAATATTTATGCACTAAAACCAAACACAAAGAACAGGTCATTTAATAGCCACAAGATAGAAAAAAGAGATTGTTTTGAAATTTTCTGGTATAATATTGTGCCACTTCTTTTCTATCAACACTTTTGGTGAAAACAAGAGTTGTAAAGCTTTTTGTTATTTTTAAAGAAGTATAAATTACGGGTGGGGTGGCTCATACCTATTGTCCCAGCTACTCAGGAGCCTGAGACAAGAGGATTGCTTGAGCCCAGGATTTTGAGGTTTCAATGAGCCACGATCGTGCCACTGCACTCCAGGCTGGGTGACAAAGTGAGACCATGTCTCAAATAAATAAATAAATATAAAAATAGGAAAGAGAAATGTTCTCGTTACATAAAGAATATAGTACAAGCTAATCTTAGAATGATAGATGGTCATTAGTACAACAGATGGTTTAAAAGGTCTGACTCCATTCGAGAAAAAAATGTTTGTTGTTGTTGTTGTTGAGACAGTGTCCCCATCTGTCACCCAGGCTGGAGTGCAGTGGTGTGATCCTGGCTCACTGCAGCCTCCACCTCCTGGGTTCAAGCAATTCTTCTGCTTCAGCCTCCCAAGTAGCTGGGATTACAGATGCCTGCCACCAGGCCTGGCTCATTTTCCTATTTTTGGTAGAGACAGCATTTCACCATGTTGGCCAGGTTGATCTCAAACTCCAGACCTTAAATGATCCTCACATCTCAGCCTCCGAAAGTGCTGGTGTTACAGGTGTGAGCAACCAAGCCTGGCCAAGCATGTATTCTTAACATGTTATTTTTCTGACAACCTCTATCTCTGCCTGCTTCTCCCAGATATGATTTTTTATAAAAAAAATTATAACCTTTTTGGCCTTGTTCACACAAAATCTAAAACACGCACCTCATTGACCCATTACTTAATTTCCCCTCACCTGATTTTTTTAAATTGTCGTAAGACACATACAATATAAAATTTACAATCTCAACCATTTTTACGTGTACATACAGTTTAGTAGCAGTAAATACATTTGCACTGCTGTGTCAACACCATCACCGTCCATCCTCAGAACTTGTTGCATCTTATAAAACTCAAACTTTGCACCCATGAAACAATAACCTTTCATTCACTCTCCAACCCATCTCCCAGCAACCAGCATTCTCCTTTCCATCTCTATGAGTTTGACGACTGTAGGTACCACCTATAAGTGGAATCACACAATATTTGTCTCTTTATGTCTGGCTTATTTCACTCAGCGTAATATCCTCAAGGTTCATCCATGTGGTAGCACCTGTCAGAATTTCCGTGTTTTCTAAGGCCAAATACTGTTCCATTACATGGAAACATTGCATTTTGGTTATCCACTCATCTGTTAATGGACACTTGGCTTGCTTGCACCCGTTGACTACTGTGATATGTGCTGCTATAAACATGGGTGTGCAAATATCTCTTCAAGTCCCTGCTTTCCATGTTTTGGGGTAGACACCCAGCAGTGGAATTGCTGGATCATATGGTCAGTCTATGCGATGGTTAATATTGAGTGTCAACTTGTTTGGATTGAAGGATGCAAAGTGTTGATCCTGGGTGTGCCTGTGAGGGTGTTGCCAAAGGAGATTAACATTTGAGTCAGTGGATTGGGAGAGGCAGACCCACCCTTAACCCGGGTGGGCACCATCTAATCAGCTGCCAGCGAGACCTGAATAAAAACAGGCTGAAGAACATGGAGAGATTAGACTAGCTCAACCTCCAAGCTTACATCTTTCTCTCATGCTGGATGCTTCCTGCCCTTGAACATCAGACTCCAAGTTCTTCAGCTTTGGGACTCGGGCTGGCTTCCTTGTTCCTCAGCTTGCGGAAGGCCTATTGTGACCTTGTGATCATGTGAGTTAATACTCCTTAATAAACTTCCCTTTATATATACATCTATCCTATTAGTTCTGTCCCTCTATAGACATAGCAGTCTATGTCTAGCTTTTTGAGGAACCGCCCTACTGTTTTAGCAGTTGCACCATTTCACATTCTCACTAGTAGTGCACAAGGGTTCCAATCTCTCCACATTTTTGCCAACATTTGTATTTTCTTTTGAGACGGGATCTCACTTTGTCACCCAGGCTGGAGTGAAGTCGTGTAATCACAGCTCATGCGGCAGCCTCAACCTCTCGGGCTCAGGCAATCCTCCCGCCTCAGCCTCCTGAGTGGCTGGGACCACAGGCACCTGCTACCATACCAAAGTAATTTTTTTTGTTATTTGTAGAGATGGGATCTCCCTGGGTTGCCCAGACTGGTCTTGAATGCCTGGCCTCAAGCAATCTTCCGGACTTGGCCTCCCAAAGTGCTGGGATCACAGACATAAGCCACAGCACCCAGCCAACATTTGTGTTTTCTGTTTTGTTTTATTTTTAATAGTAGCCATCCTAATTGATGTAAAGTGGTATGCCTTTGTGGTTTTGATTTACATTTGCCAGATGATTATTGATGTTGAGCAGGTGTTCATGTGCCATGACTTTCTTTTTTTCCAGTGGATAGCAGCTGCCTTTATTGGGTTCAGTTTGGGAACAAGGAGACCTGGGTTCAACTCTATTACATCACTGGGCAGATAACTGCCCCTTCTTTAATCCTGACACCTTTTTTTGTTTGTTTGTTTGCTTGCTTGAGATGGAGACTCACTCTGTTGCCCCAAGTTGGAGTATAGTTGCGTGATCTCAATTCACTGCAACCTTCCTCACCTACAGGGTTCAAGCGATTCTCCTGCTTCAGCCTCCCGAGTAGCTGAGATTACAGCTGAGATTACAACTGAGATTACAGGCACCTGCCACCACTACTGACTAATTTTTTGTATTTTTAGTAGAGACAGGGTTTCACCATGCTGGCCAGACTACTCTCGAAGTCCTGACCTCCAGTGATCCCCCCACCTTGGCCTCCCAAAGTGCTGGGATTACAGGCGTGAGCCACCATGCCCTGCCTAATCCTGACATATTTTTAAGGCGACAAATCTAGTTTTACTTTTCTGTCTATTTTATATTTGCTTTTATTATTTTAATTACACAGGAAATTCAACTTTGTTGCAGAAGAAATAGAAAATACACATATGCAGTTAGGAAAAAAAGGACTCTTTTAACCCCACACCCAGAGATAAAACATTGTTAACATTTGCAAGAATATTAAATATGCTATCTTCTAACCAACCTTTTTACTGAAAATATTACAGCTGTCTTCCTAGGTCAATCATACAGGTAAACAGATTGTTTTTACTGTCAGTATAATATTCTTTACAAACATGCTATAAGGCTTCAATTCAGCTCAGATAGATAGATAGATAAATAGATAGATAGATAAATGGTTTCAACTCATCCCCATCTCCTGGGCATTTCTTTTTGTTTTGTTTTGTTTTGTTTTAAGACAGAGTCCAGCTCTGTTGCCCAGGCTGGAGTGAAGTGGCACGATCTTGGCTCACTGCAACCTCTGCCTCCTGGGTTCAGGTAATTCTTCTGCTTCAGCCTTCCAGGTAGCTGGGACTACAGGTGCCTGCCACCACGCCCAGCTAATTTTTGTATTTTTAGTAGAGATGTGGTTTCACCATGTTGGCCAGGCTGATCTCAAACCTCTGACCTCAAGTGATCTGCCTGCCTTGGCCTCCCAGAGTGCTGGGATTAAGGGCGTGAGCCACCACACCCAGCCTACTTAGGTTATTTCCATTCTGCACATTTGAAGTCACTTATGAATGGGGTGACTGCTTTACTCAGTGGTTTCTTTATGCTATGCCTGAGTGATTCCTGAAGCTTGAACAGAGTGGCAGGGACACTGCGTAGATATTTATGTTGAGTGAATGAAGATGTGGGCTCTGACCCTGCACGGAGCTCCTCACTGTCAGCCTGGAAGTTGTTGTTTTTTTTCCCCCACACTCTGAGCTCATTCCCATTGCAAAAATGGGAAGTCATCAAGAGGTCACAAGATGACATGAGATGATAATACCTGTAGGGGAATGTTGACTTCTAAAGAAAAGAGAAGGGATCATTATTTACCGATAACCTACCATTTCATGGCATTTCCCAGCACAGTGTAGTACAACTCCAGTTCAATGCCCCCTTATATTGAATATAATAAAGAGTCTCGTGGTCCCCTGAGGTTACATCACACAGGAAGAAGACAAACATGAACATAAACAGGAAGATTTTATATTTCTCACTGAATCTGTCTCCCAGTGTCCCTCTTCTCTGCCAGGTACCAGGTGCCAGAAAATCTCCCACCTCCCTTGTCCCAGTAAAGGAGAAAGCATTCAATGGCCCCTGGTAGCTCTTTTTCGGGTTCTCAGAGATCTCAAATGCCCTCTCCCTTCCCTTCCACCAGAGCACTTGACGCCCCACCCAAAGCACACTCCGACCCACTTCCCACATGGCGGCCAGAATGGGAAATCAGCCTCAACCCACATCGGAATCATGATGAGTGCTGCTGACACTCACCATGTGCTTCATGTACACTAGGCACTGGATGTGCACGTACACAGGCCCTGCACATAACATCCTGTTTGTTGTGCACAAAAATCCCAAGAGGATGGTATTTCTACTCCCACTTTACAAAAAGAAAAAGGAACAGAGGCTCAGAGTCCCAACACCCCATGGCTTGTCAGCAGGGAGAGAGTTTTTAACCCCAAGTCTGTGAGATCCTGGTGCTTCCAACTAGCATATTTTAGTGCCTCTTTGAACCCTGACATTGGCCATGAAGAAGGTGGTAGCATCTCTAGATACTAGACAGGCTACTGGAACATCTTCTAGACTTTCTAAAGGGAGAGTTAACCTCTTCTTGTAATCAACACATAAGAACCATGTGTCACATTAAAAAAGTTAATCATGTAATTGCAGATATATGTATACATGCATACACATATGTACATATGTATACATGCATTTATATATATACCTATGCATATTAGATGCATACATATATGCATACATTCATATATATGAATTTACATACACAATTGCATATAGACAAACACTATATACATGCATATATATAAAGTATAAGGTAAGAAATTACATACAGTATACATGTATGTATATATATGTAAATGTTATTTTATATATGAAGTCATGTATATACATTCACATATATATGTACATATGAGTCAGGTCACAAATTAAACACATTTATTTTTCTTGTTTATGTGTTTCTTCCTCAGTGATATATCCCCACCATTCTGTGAAAATGGTTGGAAATTCTTATCACTTCACACCCTAAATTCTCTGGTTTGTTGCAATTTTTTTTCTCAAAATACTACTACTCAAATTTTAAAATATATTTATTGTTAAAAGAATTGGGCATATATGCTATAACTTAGGCTAAGCTAAGTGTTCATGGTTTCTATCCAGTCAAATATGAGTGAACAAGAGTTTGGGGAGATTTAAGGATGAATTCATATGCAGCCATTAGAATATTCCAGAATACCTACCTACTAGAAGCGGAACTTATAATATATTATGATCATGCTTGTGGAAATTTACGCTGGCTAGCATTTGGGGGACAGCGCCTGGATCAAGGCCAAGGTCACTCTTGTCTCTAGCACACATGCAGATATGCTTCTCATCACAGTCGATACCTTAATTCAGAATGATCCTACGGAAGTAGACATCCCTGCCAGATTGCTATTGCTGTGAATGCAACTCGGGAGGGGACTGGACCACAGGCAGCTGGACTTTATACAGGTTACAACAGGAATTTCTGTCCAGCGGAGAAGCTTGGCCTTTATGACATACACATCAGAGGAAAGAGTTAGCCAACAGGTACGAGCTACTGGGAGGCTGATTTCAAATATGTTGCCTTTTTCCTATCTTCAGCCTTTAAGATAGGGCAAATCTTTCTATTTTCTCCCTACCTCCAGCTTTAAGTCCCTTCCAGTGATTGACAAAATCTGAAGCCCAAAAGTGGGTATAGGAAGAAAGCTTGACCCAAAAGTGTCCTTGGATGTTGTGAATACAATGTGTTCATAATTTTTCTTTGCCACACTGTATCACACGCTAGTGCTAGCTTTTATGTCTCATGATCCTCCACCAGAATGTATAAAATTTATCAGTACTAACAACTGGCAAGGCTGTAGAGCAATAGGACACAATGCTTTTGGGAATGTGAATAGGAAATATCACTTTGGAAAGCTGCTTGGCAGTATCTAATAACACTGAACACATGTATGTCCCCATGATCCAGAAATTTCACTCTTAAATGCATACTCCCCTCAGAATGAGTGCCTATGTACACCAAAAGACACGCATAAGAATATTTTAAGCAGATTTATTTGCTATAACTCGAAGCTGGGAAACAAAACAAAGCAAATGTTCATTGAGAACAGAATGGATACATGCAGTATGGTCATGAAATGGAACATTATACAGTCATGAAAAGGAAAAACCTAACGTCACATGCGAAAAGACAGATTAATTCACAGACATGACTGAAAGAAACCAGATGTAAAAGAGAACATAGTGTGTGTTCCTATTTGCATGAAGTTCAAAAATAGGCAAAATAATCTATGGCAGTAGAAGTCAGAATAGAAGTCAGAATTCTTTCCCTTTGTAGGGAGAGAATTTACTGGCAGGGTGGGGCGTGATGGCTCACACCTGTAATCCCAACACTTTAGGAAGCTGAGGTGGGAGGATTGCTTGAGCCCAGGAATTCCAGACCAGCTCTGGCAATATAGCAAGACCTCATCTCTATAATGTTTTAAAAAAAAAATTAATGGGGCATAATGGTGCACGCCTGTCATCCCAGTTACTTGGGAAGCTGAGGCGGGAGGATTGCTTTAGTCCAAGAGGTCGAGGCTGCAATGAACTATGATCACACCACTGTACTCTAGCTTGGGTGACAGAGCGCAAGACCCTGTCTCAAAAAATAAAAATAAAGAAATATGTATGTGTTTACTATGTTGTAAATAAAGGACTTTCTAAGAGACAATTAGAAAGGGGGCACTTTCTAGCCTGGCTCAGCATCTCCAAAGTGCAAATGAAGATATTATTCTCCCTCGTGAAGTTCAGAGATACGCTCCCTGCTCTCATTCTGGGGAGACCAGTGGGAAAAATTGACCCTTCCTTGGCCCCAGTGTCCTCTGCCCACCGCCTCCTCCCCGAGAGCAGACATCCCAGGCACTTCCGCTGGAACCCGACAAGCTGTCTCCCTCTGCCACAGGACACTCAGCCAGAGAGTCACTGGTCACTCTGTGGAAGGTTAATTGCTGGTCCCACGACAATAATTACACCCACGGCTAGAATATGGAGCAAAGCAACAAATTTCAACATCACAGGGTAGAGAGGGCAGGGAGAATCACAAAGCTGTTGAAACTGAGGTTCTCAATGCTTGCGATTTGTGGCTGAGTAGCTATCTCAGTCTGTAGCACCAAAGCCTTAGGTGAGAGGGGAGGTGACGGGGACACCCAGTGCCTCGGTGGCCAGTTCTTGCTCAACTTGAGGTCACAGGTCACATGAGATTTATCTGTTGACTTGGAAACTCTTCAAGTCTTGGCATGACTCCCTGTGCCCATAAATAACTCCATTCTTCTCACACGCTTTTGGGTATCTCGAGTGGTGATTGAGAATGCCTCCTGCTCCTCTCCTTCTCTGCCAGCTGCTAGGGGAAATGTCTCCACTATGAATAGTAGGAATTGTGTTTAATATTTGCGAGATTTGCTTCAAAATGATCTGGATAGGCTGGGCGTGGTGGCTCATGCCTATAATCCCAGCACTTTGGGAGGCCAAGGCGGGCGGATCACGAGGTCAGGAGATCGAGACCTTCCTGGCTAACATGGTGAAACCCTGTCTCCATTAAATATTTAAACAAAAAAAAAAAAAAAAATTAGGCATGGTGGCAGGCGCCTGTAGTCCCAGCTACTCGGGAGGCTGAGGCAGGAGAATGGCGTGAACCCAGGAGGCTGAGCTTGCAGTGAGCCGAGATCACGCCACTGCACTCCAGCCTGGGCGGCAGAGCTAGACTCCGTCTCAAAAAAAAAAAAAAAAAAGGTCTGGATAGCGATTACTCTTGGTAGAGTTATGGATAAGCCCAAGATTAGCCATTAGTTATAGGTCACTTCAAAATCAGTAATTAATTTATCAGTAGTGAGTATGGGGGTCCATAAAGCCATTCACTCTAGTTTTGTATTTGTTTGAATTTTTTCATATTAATATCTTCTTATCACATTTTCATATTAATGCAAAAACAAAACATGTTTTCTGAAGGAGCATGGTGGCTCACATCTGTAATCCCAGCATTTTGGGAGGCAAAGGTGGGAGCACCACTTGAGCCCAGGAGTTCAAGACCAGCCTAGACAACATAGCGAGTCCCCATCCCTACACACACACAGACACACGCACACAAAAGTAGCCACGTAGGCATGGCATGATGGTGTGCATCTGTGGTCTCAGAGACCCCATGGGCTGATGTGGGAGGATTACTTGAGCCCAGGACATCGAGGCTGCAATGAGTCGTGATCGTGCCACCACTGACCTCCAGTCTGGTGACAGTGAGAGCCGATCTAAAAAAAAGAAGGCAAAAAAAGACAATTGACTAAGGTGAATGAAATAAAATCCAAAGTAAGAATTCAGTAAAGGCCTTCAAAAAAGACATTCCAGGCTGAGCACAGTGGCTCATGCCTGTAACCCCTGAACTTTGGGAAATTGAGGGTGAGTGGATCACCGGAGGTCAGGAGTTTGAGACCAGCCTGACGAACATGATGAAACCCCATCTCTACTAAAAATACAGAAATTAGCCAGACATGGTGATGGGTGACTGTAATCCTAGCTACTTGTGAGGCTGAGGCTGGAGAATCACTTGAACCCAGAAGGCGGAAGTTGCAAAAAGCCAAGATCACTACAAAAAGTTAGCTTGGCTAACTTTTTAAATTTCTTTATTTGTAGAGACAAGGTCTTACTATGTTGCCCAAGCTAGTCTTGAACTCCTGGGCTCAAATGATCCTCCACCCTCGGCCTCCGAAATTGCTGAGATTACAGATGTGCGTCACCACACCCAGCCCTTATATTTAATTTTAAACAAAAGTGCAGCTTTAGGTGATCTCATCTTAACCACCATCAGACCAGGCATTATGTAAGAGGGAGAACTGAGGCTCAGAAGAAATGAGTGGCATGCCTGAAATCCACCAGCTCATGATAAAAGAGCAAGAACGGGAATCTAGGCCTGCCAATATAGTCTTATATTCTCCCTCTGTGACTATATCCTGGAGGCCTCAATGCCCATCCTTGCTGCTTGATAGGTCACTGCCAGCGCTGACACTGGAGAGAAACCAAGAAGCAGCACAGGGGTTGGGATTAGGAGGTGCATCCATGTCATCTGTGTATTCGTGGGAAAAAACTGTCCAGGAAGAGTGTTCCCTTGGGCTGGGTTTTCCCAGAAGCAGACCCTGGGACAAGGATGTGAGGGCAAGTGGTTTATTTGGGAGGTGACCCCAGGTAGCACTGGTAGGGGAGTAGGGAAGGGAAAGACCCTAAATTGGGTGTATTAAGGAGCAGGTGGTTTTTGTTGATTTTTAGTTTTTTGCTGTTCTTGTTTTTTATTTCTTTCTTTTTTTTTTTTTTTTTTGACAGGGTCTCACTGTCACCCAGGCTGGAGTGCAGGGACACAATCACAGCTCACTGCAGCCTTGACCTCCCAAGCTCAAGCAATCTTTCCACCTCAGCCTCCCAAATTGCTGAGATTACAGGTGTGAGCTACCATGCCTGGCCTATGTCTTTTATTTATTTTTTCTCTTTTTTCTTTTCTTTTCTTTTTCTTTCTTTTGAGATGGAGTCTCGCTCTGTCGCCTAGGTTGGAGGGCAGTGTCGCGATTTCGGCTCACTGCAAGCTCCACCTCCCGGGTTCACACCATTCTCCTGCCTCAGCCTCCCAAGTAGCTGGGACGACAGGTGGCCACCACCACACCCGGCTAATTCTTTTGTATTTTTAGTGGAGATGGGGTTTCACCATGTTAGCCAGGATGGTCTCGATCTCCTGACCTTGTGATCTGCCTACCTTGGCCTCTCAAAGTGCTGGGTTTACAGGCGTGAGCCACCATGCCTGGCTTTTATTTCTAACAATCCATCCTTCCCCACCAAAAAGACACGTGCACTCACATGTTCATCACAGCACATTCACAATAGAAAAGACATGGAATCAACCTAGGATTGGATACAGAAAATGTGGCATATATACACCATGGAATACTATGCAGCCATAAAAAAGGAGAATGAAATCATGTCCTTTGCAGCAATATGGATGCAGCTGGAGGCCATGATCCTAAGCAAATTAACACAGAAAGAAAACCCCAAAATACCCCGTGTTCTCTCTTACAAGTGGGAACTAATCACTGGGTACACATGGACATGAAGATGGGAACAACAGACACTGGAGACTCCCAAAGTGGTGGGTGAGGGAAGGAGGCAAGGGCTGAAAAGCTACCTATCAAGTACTATGCTCACTGTTTGGGTGACGGGTTCAATTGAATCTCTAACTCAGCATCACATAATATACTCATGAAACAAATCTGCACATGTACCCCCTGAATCTAAAATTTACAGCATAATTGAGAAACAATCTATCCTTCAGAAACACTCACCCAAGCATACAACAATGTAATTGTTGCAGCATTAGTTATAACCAACAAAAAATGAAAACAACCTCAGTGGCCATGAACCGGGGATTAGTGAAATAAACTGGAGCACAGCAGTATTATGGAGCACTCAGCAGCAGTTTAAATGTACTGTTATGGTAAGAGGTCCCTGATACATTGTTAAATTGAAGAAGAAGAAAAAGCAAATTGCAAGAAAATAGGTTTTGCCTTATCTAATGTTTTCTGTATTTTAAAAAAACAAAGGGCCAGGTGCAGTGGCTCATGCGTGTAATCCCAGCACTCCAGGACACCAAGGTGGGTGGAATGCTTGAGTCCAGGAGTGTGAGACCAGCCTGGGCAACATAACAAAACCCAATTTCTACTAAATATACAAAACATTAGCCAATCATGGTGGCATGCACCTGTAATTTCAGCTACTCAGGAGTCTGAGTGGGAGAAACGCCTGAGCCCAGGAAGTCAAGGCTGCAGTGAGCCATGACTGTACCACTGCACTCCAACCTGGGCAACCGACCTGAGTGAGATCCTGTCTGAAAAAAAAAAAAAAAGAAAGAGGAAGGCTACTCACTAAACTACAGATGGTGATTTCCTCTGGGAAGTGACATTGTAGGATAAGGGATTAGAGAAAACTTTTACTTTCTTTTTCTTTTTCTTTTTCTATTTTTTGAGACAGGGTCTCACTCTGTCATCCAGGCTGGAGTGCAGTGGTGCCACCATGGCTCACTGCAGCCTCAGCCTCCTCGGCTCAAGTGATCCTCCCCACTCAGCCTCCCGAGTAGCTGGATCTACAGCTATGTGCCACCATGCCCGGCTAAAATGTTTCCTTTTTTCTGTATATACTTTTGCCTTTTCATTTTTACAATGAATCCATATTACTTTCATCATAAAACCAAGGCAAAATTAGGTATGTAATAAAAGCTGAACTTCTTGGCAGGGCAAAGTGATAGCTGAGCAGATACTGGGAAAAGACTGCCTCAGTGGCTAGCTGGATTCAACCAAGAGGTGACCAGGAATCCTCACATCTACCTGCTTGGGGTGTCATTTGTAGGCTGTATTGATCACGGTTGTGTAAGGCACAAACCAACCTCAGCCTTCACCTCACTGGCACTAGATGTCCATCAAGCCTCAGCCTTCAATTGCCTTTTCTACCTTACCTCCTGTCTCTTGGGTCTACGGTTTTAGTAATTTCCACTGGGTCACACTGTAAACTCTTGTACTGAGAACAAAACATCACCACTAAGAGGAAGTATGGTGTTGTGTTTGAAAGCATTCATGCTCTAGCGGCGCTGCCTCGGTTTGAATCCTGGGAGTCCTAATAACTAGCGGTGTGACCCTTATGCACGTTGCTTAACTTTCTGAGCCACAGCCTCCTTATCTGTGAAACAGTAATAATAATACAACCTGTATAATAAGGTTCTTGTGAGGATTCAATAAAACACAACACAACGAAGCGTTCAGAAAGGAGTGCCTGGTACCTGGCAATGGCTCAATTAATATGAGTTACTTTTATTTTATTTTATTTTACTTTAAGTTCTGAGATACATGTGCAGAATACCCAGGCTTTTTACATAGGTATACATATGCCATGGTGGTTTGCTGCACCTGTCAACCCGTCATCTAGGTTTTAAGCCCTGCATGCATTAGGTATTTGTCCTAATGCTCTCCCTCCCCATGCCCCCCACTCCCGACAGGCCCAGGTGTATGATGTTCCCCTCCCTGCATCTATGTATTCAAATATGAGTTACTATTTTATTTTATTTTATTTTATTTTTATTTTTATTTTTTTTGAGACGGAGTCTCGCTCTGTCGCCCAGGCTGGAGTGCAGTGGCCGGATCTCAGCTCACTGCAAGCTCCGCCTCCCGGGTTTACGCCATTCTCTCGCCTCAGCCTCCCGAGTAGCTGGGACTACAGGCGCCCGCCATCTCGCCCGGCTATTTTTTGTATATTTTAGTAGAGACGGGGTTTCACCGTGTTAGCCAGGATGGTCTCGATCTCTGACCTCGTGATCCGCCCGTCTCGGCCTCCCAAAGTGCTGGGATTACAGGCTTGAGCCACCGCGCCCGGCCGAGTTACTATTTTATTTCTTATTTGTTTGTTTGTGTGTTTGTTTATTTATTTATTTATTTATTGAGACAGCGTCTCACTCTGTTGTCCGGGCTGGAGTGCGGTGGCATGATCATAGCCCACTGCATCCTAGACCTCCTGGGCCCAAGCGATACTCCTACCCCAGCCTTCCGAGTAGTTGGGGCTGTAGCTGTGCACCACCACGCCAGGCTAATTTTTGTGTTTTTTGTAGAGACAAGGTCTCACCATGTTGCCCAGGCTGGTCTTGAACTCTTGGGTTCAAATGATCCTCCCACCTCTGTCCCCCAAAGTGCTGGGATTACAGGTGTGAGCCGCTGTGACTGGCCATGAGTTACTAGTTTAATCACTCTTTATTGAGCACCTACTACCTATCGGGATATTTCATATGCTATTTGTTATTTTTCCAACTTATCTGCAAAGCAGATATTATTTACTCCTGTCTTACAGGTAAGAGAATATATATGTCTTAGAAAATACATATGTAGGCCAGTACCTGTAATCTCAGCACTTTGCCCAATGTGGGCAGATGGTCTGAGCATAAGAGTTTGAGACCAGCCTGGACGACAGAGTGAGACCTTGTCACTACAGATAACTTAAAAATTAGCCGAGCGTGGCGGCACGCCTTTGGTCCCAGCTATTCACAAAGCTGAAGTGGGAGGATCTCTTGAGCCTGGGAAGTCAAGGATGCAGTAAGGCCTGATCGTGCCACTGCACTCCAGCCTGGGCAACAGAACAAGACCCTGTCTCAACAAATAAACAAAAACAACAAAAAGCAAACAGAAAAGAAAATATATTTGTAACGCTCAGAGAGAGAGTGATCTTAAGAACTGCTCTTTCTTTGGCACTCATTAAAAGAGGCAATTTAGTCTGGGCACAGCAGCTCACACCTGTGATTCTAGCACTTTGGGAGGCCCTGGTGAGCAGATTGCCTGAGCTCAGGAGTTTGAGACCAGCCTGGGCAACATGGTGAAATCCCATCTCTACTAAAATGCAAAATATTAGCTGAGTCTGGTGACAGGCACTTGTAGTCCCAGCTACTAGGGAGGCCAAGGCAGGAGAATCGCTTGAACCTGGGAGGTGGAGGTTGCAGTAAGCCGAGATCATGCCACTGCACTCTAGCCTGGGCAACAGAGTGAGATTCTGTTTAAAAAGACAAACAAACAAACAAACAACAAAAACAAAGGCAATTTGTATTTTCCAAAAGTGATTAAAGCAATATTTCTGATGCCATAATCTCTTCCAGAAACTCGGCACCCTCCCATCAAGAGATAGAGCTACTTCTCCTCTTGAACCTAAGCAGGCCTTGGTGACTGGCTCAGTGAATGAAATATTGCAGAAGGAAGGCTGTGTGACTTCTGAGTCTAGGTCATAAACAATGATATGGCTTCCATCTGAGCCATTTCTCGCTTGGGACATTCACCCTTGAAATCCAGCTACCATGTAGTAAGGCAGCCCAAGCTACATGGAGAGGCCACATGGTAGATGCTCCGGCCAATGGTCTCAGTTGAGTGACCAACCAGCAGCCCACATCAACCAGCAGACACATGAATGAGTGAGCTCTCTGATGATCTCTACCCACAACCATTGAGCTATCCCAGCTGTTGCTGAGTGGAGCAGAGAGACAGTCTTCACCAAGGCCTGCCCAGGTTGTACGTCTATGAGCAAAATGCATATTGTTGCTATTTGAAGTCATTAAGTTTTAAGGCGGCTTGCCACAAAGCTAGGGATACCTGGAACACTATGTGTCAAGTCACTGGGCAGAGATATTATCTAATTTAATATGTAAAACAGCTGCTTTGGAAGATATCCCTGCTTGATAGACGTAGAATTAGGATTTGAAGGACCAGGTTCACATTGCAAGTAAGTGGAGAAACCAGAATTCCTACCCATGTCTCTCTGGCTGCAGAATCCACACGCTTTTGACAAGGAACACTCACCCCAGGTAAAGCTGGGAAGAATCAAAGTTAGGTATCTGCTATCAGAACCATGACACCCAAAGGTTGGTCCCCAAAAGGGATTACTCAGACAGAGACATTTCAGCTTATCGAGAATTATTTTTCTTAAATAAGAGTCCTGCATGGGCATCTTACAAAATGTCTCTCCACAGTGGGACTCATTCATGTCTTGCCTGATGCTGCTGTATTCCTTGGAGAGACCCAAGATTGTGGGAATGGGATGTGCTGAGTGTGGGAAGATGTGTGCTTGGAAGCCTAAGGTTTTATGGGAATTCCTTTATCTCTGGGGATAAATGGTAGCTTACGCTAAGCCCCTGATATACATGCTGATTAACCTAGATTGAAATTTGTGATGGGAAAATTCAGAGGCATTTCCTCCAGTCCACTCGCCTCTCCACTGCACTTTGACCACAACCCCAAATACCACCAAGAAACAGTCTTCCATAATAAAATAATATTAAAGAATTCACGGCCAGGCACGGTGGCTCACCCCTGTAATCCCAGCACTTTGGGAGGCCGAGGTGGGTGGATCATGAGGTCAGGAGATCAAGACTGTCCTGGCTAACACGGTGAAACCTTGTCTCTACTAAAAAATACAAAAAAAAAATAATAATAATTAGCCAGGCGTGGTGGTGGGCGCCTGTAGTCCCAGCTACTCAGGAGGCTGAGGCAGGAGAATGGCGTGAACCCGGGAGGTGGAGCTTGCAGTGAGCCGAATTTGCGCCACTGCACTCCAGCCTGGGTAACGGAGCGAGACTCCATCTAAAAAAAAAAAAAATTCACTAGCAATTATAGATAACTTCCAGAATTTAACCAAATCACATCAATCTTGTGTATCATGTACTGTTAGAATACCCATTTTTATGGATGAGAAAACTGAGGCTCAGAGAGGCTCAGGTCAAAGAGCTAGGAAGTAGAAGAGGTGGAATTTGAACCAAGTTCTGTTTGATTCAGAAACTGGTCCTCTTTATAACTGCAAAACAGATTTCTTACAGATGGAGAAGAAGAGAACAAACCAGTTGGAAGAAACAGAATGGGCAAAGTCAAGAAGACATAAAAGCAAGGTGTATATGACTTTACAATTCAATAGAATAAAAAACACAACAATGATGAAAATGATGTAAAATCCGTTCATTATAAAGTGACTACCTTCACCCAGAAGAAGTCCCTCCAGCAAGCGTTCACAGAGGGTATAATGTTTGAGTCTTGAAGACCATGTCAAATGCCAATCATCTAGAAGGACATTATTATTAATACTATTGTGTTGGTGGCCATAACTATTAGCATCATTTGTGTATGTGCTGATATGGTTTGGCTCTATGTCCCCCCCCAATTCTCATCTCCAATTGTAATCCCCACATCGAGGGAGAGATTACGGAGGGACCTGTAATTCTCAGGTGTGGAGGAGGGAAGCGATTGGATCATGGGAGTGGTTTCCCCGGTGTTGTTCTCGTGATAGTGAATGAGTTCTCACAAGAGCTGATGGTTTTAAAGTCTGGCACTTCTTCCTTCTCACACTCACTCTCTCCTGCCACCTTGTGAAGAAGGTGCCTGCTTCCCCTTTGCCTTCCACTGTGATTGTAAGATTCCTAAGGCCTCCCCAGCCAGGTGGAACTGCAAGTCTATTAAATGTCTTTCCTTTATAAATTACCCAGTCTTGGGTATTTCTTTATAGCAGCGTGAAAGTGGACTAATATACGTCCTTTGGTGAGAGCAATAGTTGTAAGTGACAGAATCCCAACTCAAACTAGCTTTAAGAGAAAAATGAGATTCACTGGTTTACGCATGTAGAAAGGAAAAAGTGGTTACAGAGATTCTAACAATATTGACTGGTCTTAACTCAGCCCTCCTTCTTGCCTCTCAACGCACTGGTCTCATTCTAAAGCTGTTTAGCTGGGTTTTCCTGGCTGCAGCGTGGCTCCAGGCAGCTTCAGGTGATTGACTGACATCAATCACCTTAGCACCCCAAAGCTAAAAGAAAAGCCTTTTGCCTCCAGCATCCAGGTACATAACGCCTAGAAATGATCCGATTGGTTAGGTTGGGGTTTTATGGTTCTCCCTGAGCTAATCACTGAGGCCAGCACATAGGAATCTGTGATTGGCCAACTCTGGGTCACTTGGCCTGACATCACCCATAATGGCCGACCAGTAAAATTGCTTCCCTCATAAAGCTGATGTGAGTATTAAATGAGTTAATATATGTGAATGCTGAGAAAAGTGCTTGGCAAATATTAAATATTAAACCTTCAACAAATGTTAGTCATCAGTTTACCTCTTTTCATTCCCTCGAGACATCCAAGCTTCTCTCCTTGACTGCTGAGACCAGAGCTCATGTACCCCTTTTATTAACAAAACAGCCACTTGAGGGGCACCATCATGTTTGCTGCCTCATAAGAATACTGAGAATATGGCTGGGCACAGTGGCTCATGCCTGTAATCCCAGCACTTTAAAAGGTTGAGGCGGGTGGATCACTTGAGGCCAGGAGTTTGAGACCAGCTTGGCCAACATGGTGAAACCAGGCGGGGTGGTATGTGCCTGTATTCCTAGCTACTTGGAAGGCTGAAGTGGGAGAATTGCTTGAACCTGGGAGGCGGAGGCTGCAGTGAGCCAAGATCATGCCACTGCACTCCAGCCTGGGCAGCAGAGTGAGACTCTGTTTCAAAAAAAAAAAAAAATTGCTGTGAATAGTTGTATATTTTTTGTTCTCATTTTAGAAATGAGAAAACTGTGAGACTCAGCATCTGCTTTGGTCCAAGAGCAGAGGCTGCACCTCAATAAGTAGCTTTAGAAAGAATGCCTTTGACAGAGGGGAAACAGAGTCCCAGAGAGCAAAGGGACCTCTTCACATTGTGTCAGTCTCAGAGCCTGGTTTCAGCTCGACTCTCCCAAACTCTCTCCGCTTCTCCTCCGAGTGAGCTGGCCTCATTCTCGTGCTATTTCTCAGTCCTGGCCTCATGCTGTTCCCCTGATATGAAGCTTTAGTGCACTGGCTGCCTCTTCAATGCCAGCGCCTGGGCTGAGCCCTTTTCTTGCATTGCTTATCTCATCCCTGTTTTCACATGGCCCTCTGAGAGGTCAAGTGACTTCCTCAAGGTCATAGAGCAAGAAAGTGTCGGAGGCAGGATTAAGATTAGGACTATCAGACCCTGGAATCCATACTTGAAGTCTCTGTACCAAACTGTCTTTGGCTCAGATTAAGTTTACTGAAGGATTTCCGGGATCCTGCTTTGTGCCAGACTAGGAAGACGTATGGGGCAGTAGCAAGGGTGTACGCTTAAGGACCAGCCAGAACTGGAATGGAACTCTAGCCAACTAGTAAGCCGCTTGACCTTGGAGGGGTTAACTTCTCTGAGCCCTGGTTTCTTCTCTCTGACATGGGGATAACTCTTACGTTGCAAGGCTTGGATTGATAGTGTATGTAACTCTCAGTGAAGTCTCAGAAAATATTTAGATAATCACTGTTACGTTGCTAGTCTTACTGTTACCTAAAGAGTGTGAATTTAACTACAACTGGCCGCTGCCAAGGGACTATTTAAGCAATGAAAAAGCATGGTCACCAGGGGGCAGCAGAGCTCCAGCAGAATCTGCAAGGCTTCACCACGCCCACCTCAATTCTGGTCATGACCTTTGGGGGACCTCAAAAGTCTAATCATCCTGGCTTTTGTGTGATTTGATCATCGAAGGAAATTGCAGGCGCCTCTTACTTTAAGCAAAGCCGATCGTTTAAGAGCCCCAGACTTCTGGAATTAGATAAAGCTGGCTGCATGACTTTGAATAAGTCATTAACCTCTCTCAGCCTTTGTCTCCTCATCTTTAAAATATGTATAATGTCAGTACCCACACCGTCTTGATGTTATAAAAATTAAATGAGATCATGTAAAGTAAAGCACTGTGGACAAAGAGTAAGGATCAAAACACAATAAATAGTCATTAAAAATGAAGGCCAGGCACATTGGCTCATGCCTGTAATCCCAGCACTGTGGTAGGCTGAGGCGGGTGGATCACTTGAGGTGAGGAGTTTGAGACCAGCCTGGCTACCATGGTGAAACACCATCTCTACTGAAAATACAAATATTAGCTGGGCATGGCGATGCATGCCTGTAATCCCAGCTACTCGGGAGACTGAGGCAGGAGAATCGCTTGAACCTGGGAGGTGGAGGTTGCAGTGAGCCGAGATCATGCCACTACACTCCAGTCTGGATGACAGAAGAACACTCTGTCTCAAAAAAAAAAAAAAAGATTAAGCACACCATGAAGTTTTTCACTAAAAATTTTAAAACTTTTTTTTTAAAGTACTTGATTTTACCAAAAAACATATCGGGATATGCAAGCAAAGATCTGTGTGTAAGGATGTTCACTGCAGTGTTGTTTATAATAACAGAAAAATTGGAAAAATTGGAAGTTCCACAATAGGGCGAAACCAACCAAACAGAACTGGTTAAATAAGCTGAAGAGTTCTTGTATTAACGAATGCTGAGCAACCTTGACCTAATGTGTATAAACTTTAACATGAAGAGACAGCAACAATATATTCTTGAATAAAAACCAAGTGTGCAAGCCAGCAAGTATAGCACAATCTTAGGTATGCAAAATTGCCTCATTCTACCATAAAGACACATGCATGTGAATGTTCACTGCAGCACTGTTCGCAATAGCAAAGACATGGAATCAACCTAAATGCCCATCAATGACAGGCTGGATACAAAAAAAAAACAAAAAACATGGTACATATGCACCATGGAATATTATGCAGTCATAAAAAAATGAGATCATGTCTTTTGCAGGAACATGGATAGAGCTGGAGGACGTCATCCTCAGCAAACTAGCACAGAAACAAAAAACCAAATACTGCATGTTCTTATGCATAAGTGGGAGCTAAATGATAACACATGAACACAAAGAGAGGAACAACAGACACTGGTGCCTACTTGAGGGGAGAGGGTCAGAGGAGGGAGAGAGCTGGAAAGATAACTATTGGGTACTGAGCTTAATACCTGGGTGATGTAAAAATATGTACAACAAACCCTTGTGACATGTGTCTATCTGGGTAACAAACCTTTACGTATAACCCCAGACCTAAAATAAAAAATTAAAAGAAAAAAAAAATTGTGTCTGTGTGTATGTCTGTGTGTGTGCACCACATGTGCATGTGCATCCTCAGAGTTACATGGGAGATCCATCTGATATAAACAGTGCTTACCTTTGGGCAGTGGGATTTGGAGGTCACTTTTAGCTTTATATTTTAAAAGAAAAATAAAGAGAGAGAAATTGCAAGTATAGTACAATGAAGTCCTATACTCCCTTCAGTCAGATTCAGCATTGCCAACATTGTGCTACACTCGCTTTATCTATACCTACATCTCTACCTATATCTCTCTATATACCTACACCTCTACCTATCTCTCTATATACCTACACCTCTGCCTCTCTCTATATACCTACACCTCTACCTATATCTCTATATACCTACACCTCTACCTATCTCTCTATATACCTACACCTATACCTATCTCTCTATATACCTACACCTCTACCTATCTCTCTATATACCTACACCTCTACCTATCTCTCTATATACCTACACCTCTACCTATCTCTCTATATATACCTACACCTCTACGTATCTCTCTATATACCTACACCTCTACCTATCTCTCTATATACCTACACCTCTGCCTCTCTCTATACCTACACCTCTACCTATATCTCTCTATATACCTACACCTCTACCTATCTCTCTATATACCTACATCTATACCTATCTCTCTATATACCTACACCTCTACCTATACCTCTCTATATACCTACACCTCTACCTATACCTCTCTATATACCTACACCTCTACCTATCTCTCTATATACCTACATCTATACCTATCTCTCTATATACCACACCTCTACCTATCTCTCTATATACCTACACCTCTACCTATATCTCTATATACCTACACCTATACCTATACCTCTCTATATACCTACACCTCTACCTATCTCTCTATATACCTACACCTATACCTATCTCTCTATATACCTACACCTCTACCTATCTCTCTATATACCTACACCTATACCTATCTCTCTATATACCTACATCTATACCTATCTCTATATACCTACACTATACCTATCTCTCTATATACCTACACCTATACCTATCTCTCTATATACCTACATCTATACCTATCTCTCTATATACCTACATCTATACCTATATCTCTATAATACCTACACCTATACCTATCTCTCTATATACCTACACCTATACCTATCTCTCTATATACCTACATCTATACCTATATCTCTATATATACCTACACCTATACCTATCTCTCTATATACCTACACCTATACCTATCTCTCTATATACCTACATCTATACCTATATCTCTATATATACCTACACCTATACCTATCTCTCTATATCCTACATCTATACCTATCTCTCTATATACCTACATCTATACCTATATCTCTATATATACCTACACCTATACCTATATCTCTCTATATACCTACACCTATACCTATCTCTCTATATACCTACACCTCTACCTATATCTCTCTATATACCATCTCTACCTATATCTCTCCATATACCTACACCTCTACCTCTCTCTATATACCTACACCTATACCTATCTCTCTATATACCTATACCTATCTCTCTATATAGCTACACCTCTACCTATATCTCTCTATATACTACACTTATACCCATGTCTATCTATCTATATCTACCAATATGCCTATGCCTACACATATATACATATACGCCTATGCCTATACTATATACATACGCTTGTACCTGTATCTACCTACATACCTACTCCTGTACCTATATTTACCTACATACATCTACCTACATACCTATGCCTGTACCTATATCTAACTACATACCTAGACCTCTATCTTTGTATATATGTATGCCTATACCTCTATCCTACCTACATATCTATGCCTATACCTTTATCTACCTGTATACCTACACCTACACTTATATCTACCTATATACCTATAGCTATATCTATCTATATACCTACAACTATATCTACATCTACCTGTATACCTATGCCTATACCTATATCTACCTATATACCTGTGTACCTATACCTATATGTATATCTACCTATGTACCTACACCTAGACCTATATCTATCTATATGCCTATACCCATATCTATCTATATACCTATGCCTATACCTGTATCTCCCTATCTACCTACATCTATATCTATATACATGTTACGATTGTTATTTTTGTGGAACCATTTTGAAAGCAAGTTGAAAACATCAAGATGTTCTATCCTTTAGTTCTTCAGTGTGCATCTCCTAAGAGCAAGAACATTCGCCTTTTACATAATCACAGCACGGTTATTTCTATTATCTAACATGTATACAAATTTCACCAATTATATATGTGTGTGTGTGCACATATAGCATCATCTGCACAACTGGAAAGGACCGTACAAGTATTCCATTTGAGGAAAAGAACAAAATACAATTCAGACATTCGATGAGTTCTTTATTGTTGAAAACAATGCGAGCCAAAAGGCCACCATCAGGCTCCGCCCTGAAAACTGCCCAGAAGAGCGACTTCTCTCCCCTTCTTGTGCTGCCTGGGTGGGGCGAATGGATCTCAGCTGGGAAGATTCTTCCTGGTTGACTCACTAGAGAAGCCCAAATGTCATCCCCGCCCGCTCCAAACTCAGATAGGCATCAAAGAGAGGACCGCCTCATTCCTGCTTCCATCTTTGCAACCACTTGCGTCTGCAGGTCAAAGAAAAAGCCCTCGGGCAACTCGAGATTATGGACTAGAACTATTTCTCTTCCTCCTTTTTAAATTGATAATGCACGTTTGCGGGGAGATTAAGATAGGCTATATAAGAAAACTCCCAGTGTCTCCAATTCTTACCCAGGAGACCAAGAATAAAGGTACTGCGACCGCTGTGGAGGATGGTGTCTCATTATGTAGTAAAGTTCAATACATGCAGACTCTAGGACCCAGCACCTCCACTCCCAGATTTATTCCCCAGAGAAACTCAGGTGCCTGTGTTCCGAAAGACATAGATGGAGCCAAGAATGTTGCTCACACATTATTTGCATGATAGCTCCAAACTAGAAACAGCCCTAGCACCCGTCAGCAGTAGAATGGAGAAACAGTGGCCTCACCATACAATGAAATATACTCCGCAATGAAAATGGATGACGCAGCCACCCCGAACAACAGGGAGAAATCTCACCGGTGGAATGTTGAGGGGAAGAAGCCAGACCCCCAAAACACGTCAAGCATTGTTGCATTTATATGAAGTTCAAAAGCAAAAGAGGCCAAATTAAATTCTATTGCCTAAGGATCCTTATGTAGGGGGTAAAATTATAAAGAAAAGCAAGGAAATGATTGTCCCCAAATTCAGGGTAGTGGCTACTTGTGGGGCAGAGGAAGAGATGCCTGGGGAGTTTGGGGGGCTGCTCTTTTGTGTGCTGTGAATACTGATGTTCACTTTTTAAGTATTGGCTAAACCACATATATCCTATGCAGCTCTATATCACAAAGACAAAAAAATATGTTATAAAATAAAAGGACTAAAGTATCCCAAGAGTGATGGCTCTTGCGGCACCACGAGAAGGGTGTTTAACACAGGGGATTTCACTCCAAGTGCCCAGCTATAAGAGACAGAACTTCAGAGTCTTTGAAGTTAATTCATGACAATATTCTTGAACTCATGGCGGTCGGGGGGGGGGGAGCGGGAAAGCACTGCAGAGAAGCCCTAAATTTTCAAAAATCTCAAATGAATTTCTTGTCTTTGGGGTTGATTTGATGATATTTAGTTTTCCTAATTATTCGGCTCGGGCTGACAAGGAATCTGTTGTTTTCCTAGGCGTACCCAGAAGCAGCCAGACAGTGGATACTGAGGGCCATTATTGAGAATGCACCAGGCTGGGTGTGGTGGCTCACGCCTGTAACCCTAACACTTTGGGAGGCCGAGGTGGGTGGATCACTTGAGGTCGGGGGTTCCAGACCAGCCTGGCCAACATGGTGAAACCTCGTCTCCACTAAAAATACAAAAACTTAGCCAGGCATGGCGGCCGGTGCCTTTAATCCCAGCTACTCAGGAGGCTGAAGCAGGAGAATTGCTTGAACCCAGGAAGCAGAAGTTGTAGTGAGCCAAGATTGTGCCATTGCACTCCAGCCTGGGCAACGGAGCAAAAATTCCATCTCAAAAACAATAATAATAAATAAAATTTTTTAAAATGCAGGGGAAATGCACCATGTGCAAGATCTCATGCTAAGTGTTGAGGCTGCATTGATGAGTAAGACAACTTTTGTCCTTGAAGTGCTTAAAATCTGAAAGGGAGATAAATCAGCAGGCAGATGTGGTAACTCCTATGGGATGGAATAAGCTCAAGGGGCTGGAATATACTTCGTCGAAGAAGAAGTGCTCCAGTGAGAACAGGGGAACAAGTAAGATCAATCCAGGGATAGAGAAAAAATGAAGCATCTTCCAGGTGATGAGGACGGACAAAGTTCCAGAGGTGGGGTTGCATGCCAGGAAGGGCATTGGATGAGCCTGGACCATGCAGCATGGGCTGTAATGAAAGAGTGAGATGTGAGATGAAGGCTGAGAAGGCAGGATCCAGAATGGGAAGTGCCCTAAAAGCTATGTTAGGAAGTTAATGCAAAGTCAATAGGGAGGCATTGAAAGATATAGAGGAAGGGAATGCCAGATTGGTTGAGAAGGAACAGGAGGGAGCAGTTAAAGGCTGTCGAGGGTGATTCAGATGAGAGCTGATAGTAGCCTGGTTTAAGGCCATGAGAGTAAACAGAGGACACAGAAAACAGCAAACAAAACCAGCCTTGAACATAATTCTGATTCAGTAGCTAGAACAGGTTGAGATGCTACATATTTGTGGACTCCGGGCTCTGCTTCTGGTCCACAGACCATACTTTGAGTAGCAGCAAGTTTCTAAATGACACCAGGCCAGGCTAGATCTAATTATCCTAAAGGTGTCCTGAATACAGGTAAATTAAGATCACATTCAGCCTCAATTTTCTCACCTGTAAAATAGGCAAACGAGCACAAATCTCTGTGGGGTTGCTGTGATGGTTAAACAAGGTCATTAGCACTTGAATAATAGGAGCTATGATATTTGTCTCCACGGCGGTCAGTGTCCAGCCCCCGGCTGCTTCTGGGGACACTAAGGGGAACAACAGATTCCTCATCTACCTTGGCTGAATAATTAGGAAAACAAAATATCATTAAATCAACCTCAAAGACAAAGAATGAACAATTCGTTCGAGATTTTTGACAATTTGGGGCTTCTCTGCAGTATTGTTCTCTTCTGGCAGTGCAGGTATGTTATCACAAAACTTCCATGTCGATTTGAGTCAGCTCCGAGCTCAGAGCCACACAGGCTCCTCTAAATTGGCCACTGGGCGTCTCAGGGCCCTCCCCGGGGCACTCCGTGACCCAGTTGTTCTTGCTCCTCAAGACTGTGCATGGGGTTAAGGGGGAAGAGATGTCCTGATAACCCTCTCACCCAGAGGTTTTTTTTTTTTAATCACATTTATTAGTTTTGATCTGATTTTTGTGTTAAAAAGAAAAAGAATGCCTGTTTGATACAAACAGTATGTGAATTATTGGCATTAATCAAACCCCTATTAAGCACTCTGTTTTGCATTCCTTGTCTCTTTTAATCATTCCAAATCCTTCAGAGGAGGTCCCTGCTTTTCTCATCTCATTTTACAGAGGAACAAATCGAAGCTTAGAAGATGACCTTTCTAGGCCGGGCATGGTGGCTCTCTCCTGTACTCCCAGCACTTTGGGAGGCCTAGGGTGAATCACTTGAGCTCAGGAGTTTGAGACCAGCCAGGGCAACATGACAAGATCCCAACTCTACAAAACATACAACAATTAGCCAGGCATGGTGGCATGTGCCTGTGGTTCCAGCTACTTGGTGGCTGGGGCAGGAGGATTGTTTGAGCCTGGGAGTTCAAAGCTGCAGTGAGCCATGTTCATGCCATTGTGCTCCAGCCTGAGTGACAAAGTGAGACCCTGTCCTACGTCACACAGCTAGTGAGCAATGGAGCCAGGGTGTGATGCTGGGTTTCCCCCATGCCAGAGCAGGTACAGGCACCACTCATGTATTGCCTGGGAGCTCTTGAGAGGCATAAAGGAAAAATTAACCCTCCCCAGGGGCAATCCCTGTTGACACCTCGCTGTATGTCTTTATGTAGATTTTTTAAAAAGTTCGTTTGGAAGCCTACGGTGAATTCAGCTTACTGACTATTACGTACTTTGCATGATACAAAAGTAGCTCATTTTTACTGTTTTTTTTTTTTAAATTTCCAATTCAAAGAACACACAAATACATGAAATACATTTAGGTGAAAGAGAAAACTCACTTCTTTTTTTTTTTTTTGAGACGGAGTCTCGCTCTGTCGCCCGGGCTGGAGTGCAGTGGCGCGATCTTGGCTCACTGCAAGCTCTGCCTCCCCGGTTCATGCCGTTCTCCTGCCTCAGCCTCCGAGTAGCTGGGACTACAGGCGCCCGCCACCACGTCCGGCTAATTTTTTGTATTTTTAGTAAAGACGGGGCTTCACCGTGTTAGCCAGGATGGTCTCGATCTCCTGACCTCGTGATCCACCCGCCTCGGCCTCCCAAAGTGCTGGGATTACAGGCGTGAGTCACTGCGCCCGGCCCTTTTTTTTTTTTTTTTTTTTTTAGATGGAGTCTTGCTCTGTTGCCCAGGCTGGAGTGCAGTGGTGGGATCTAGGCTCAGCCTCTACCTCCCAAGTTCCAGCAATTCTCCTGCCTCAGTATCCTGGGTAGCTGGGATTACAGGCATGTGCCACCACGCCCGGCTAATTTTTTTTTTTTTTTTTTTTTTTTTTTGAGACAGAGTCTCGCTCTGTCTCCCAGGCTGGAGTGCAGTGGCCGGATCTCAGCTCACTGCAAGCTCCGCCTCCCGGGTTTACGCCATTCTCCTGCCTCAGCCTCCCGAGCACCTGGGACCACAGGTGCCTGCCACCTTGCCCGGCTAGTTTTTTGTATTTTTTAGTAGAGACGGGGTTTCACCGTGTTAGCCCGGATGGTCTCGATCTCCTGACCTCGTAATCCACCTGTCTCGGCCTCCCAAAGTGCTGGGATTACAGGCTTGAGCCACCGCGCCCGGCCTTTTTTTTTTTTTTTTTTTTTTAAGTAGAGACGGGGTTTTGTCATGTTGGCCAAGCTGGTCTCAAACTCCTGACCTCAGGTAATCCACCCGCCTTGGCTTCCCAAAGTGCTGGGATTACAGGCATGAGCCACCACTCCTGGCCAAGAAAACTCACTTCTAATCCCTCTGCCTAAATGTCTTCTCTGGCTACCCACCTATATACCTTTCTCACCATTTGCCAAACAGGTATTTACACCTCTTCTGTGCCAGGCCCTGGGGTTTGCTTTGGGATCAAAGATGGATAAAAAAGTTACTAAGACAAAGGTTTTTTTTTTCTTTTTGAGATGGAGTCTCGCTCCGTCACCCAGGCTGGTGTGCAGTGTCATGATGTCAGCTCACTGCAACCTATGCCTGCCAGGATCAAGTGATTCTTGTGCCTCAAGCCTCCCTAGTACCTGGAATTACAGGCGTGCACCACCATGCCTGGTTAATTTTTGTATTTTTACTGGGAAAGGGTTTTTGCCATGTTGGCCAGGCTGGTCTTGAACTCCTGACCTCAAGTGATCTAGCCCACCTTAGCCTCCCAGAGTACTGGGATTACTGACATGAGCCACAGTGCTCAGCCCTCAAAAACAAAGACTTTACCTTCAGGTCCTTCTCCCAGTATAGTCAGAGCAGGGAGCGTTTAGCCAGGGCCACAAAATGACCTGACACCCAGAGAGATGGAAAGGATACAGTAAAACTAACGTGCTTTGCCATATTATAGAGAGGAGGGAACCCATTAGTGGATCCAAGTTTCTGGAGAAGGCGAAAGGTGAATACAGTTTTTGCAGGAATGAAAGAGAAAAACATAAACCAACTCCAGAATCAATAAATTGGCCAAGTGCAGTGGCTCCACCTGTAATCCCAGCACTTTGGGAGGCCGAGATGGGAGGATCACCTGAGGTCAGGAGTTCGAGACTAGCCTGGCCATCATGGTGAAACCCTGTCTCTACTAAAAACATAAAAATTAACTGGAAGTGGTGGCATGCCTGTAGTCCCAGTTACTCGGGAGTCTGAGGCATGAGAATCTCTTGAACCCGGGAGGCGGAGTTTGCAATGAGCTGAGATCATGCACTCCAGCCTAGGTGACAGATGGAGAGTCCATCTCAAAGAAAAACAAAACAAAAAAAATCAATCAATTATTCCTACATTCTGGCAAAGTATATTTGGGTCCTACCCTGCATTTTAGGAATGAGAAATTAGCAAAGAACAGTGGTTCTCATGTTTTTAGGAGGAGGATTTTGCCCCCAGCAAACACCTGGCATTGTCTGGAGATATTTTTTGTTGTCACAAAAGAGGGCGATGCTACTGTTGGCATCTACCTACTGGTAGAGACCAAGGGTGCTGCTAAACATTCTATACAGGACAGCACCCTACCATGCAGAATTTTCTGGTACAAAATGCCAATAGTGGCCACACTGAGAAACCTTGGCCTAGATGGGTAAGTTAGGAGGTAATGGGGAACTCTGGAAGTCACATTCCTGGGATGAGACTCCGATCAACTAAAGCATCTTGGAAAAATCTCTCCACGTCTCTAAGTCTCAGTTTCCTCTCCTGTATAATGGGGAGATATAATTATATTACCTACCTCATCAGTTTGTGAGAAGGATAAATTAAATGAAGAAGCACTTACATAGTACCTGGCGCATAGTAGGCTCTGGATCAATATAAGGGAGTTAAAAAAAAAAAAAAAGCCTGGCGCAGTGGCTCATGCCTGTAATCCCAGCACTTTGGGAGGCCGAGGTGGGTGGATCACGAGGTCAGGAGATCAAGACCATCCTGGCTAACATGGTGAAACCCTGTCTCTACTAAAAATACAAAAAATTAGCCAGGCTTGGTGGCGGGCGCCTGTAGTCCCAGCTACTCAGGAGGCTGAGGCGGGAGAACGGCGCAAACCCGGGAGGCAGAGGTTGCAGTGAGTGAGCCGAGATCACACCACTGCACTCCAGCCTGGGTGACAGAGTAAGACTCTGAAAAAAAAAAAAAAAAAAAAAAAAGTGGAAGTGAGGCTGGGTGCAGTGGCTGATGCCTATAGTCCCAGCATTTTGTGAGGCCAAGGCAGGTGGATGGCTTGAGTCCAGGAGTTCAAGAGGAGCCTGGGCAACATGGCAAAACTCCATCCCTAAAAAAATACAAAAATTAGCCAAATACAAGACGACTAAAATATAAAACAAGCTAGGCATGGTGGCTCACGTCTGTAATCCCAACACTTTGGGAGGCCAAGGTGGGCAGATCATTTGAGGTCAGGAGTTCGAGACCAGCCTGGCCAACATGGTGAAACCCTGTCTCTACTAAAAATACAAAAATTATCCGGGTGTGGTGGAACACACCTGTAATCCCAGCTACACAGGAGGCTGAAGCAGGAGAATGACTTGAACCCAGGAGGCAGAGGTTGCAGTCTAGATTGCGCCACTGCACTCTAGCCTGGGCAACGGAGTGAGACTCTGTCTCAAAAAATATATGTGTGTGTGTATATATATGTCAAAAATAAAGTAATCTCTAAAGAGTCTTACTTAACAAAAAATCATTTAGCCACAGCTAAAGAAATCAGTCCTGGAATAATTCAGTCTCTCTCTGCCTCTGCCTGCCTGCCTGCCTGCCTCCCTACCTCCCTCCCTCCCATCTTCCTTCCTTCCTTCCTTCCTTCCTTCCTTCCTTCCTTTCCTTCCTTCCCTCCTTCCTTCCTCCCTCCCTCCCTCTCTTTCCCTTTCTTTCTTCCTTTCTTTCTCTTTCTTTCTTTCTTTCTTTTTCTCTCTCTCTTTTCTCTCTCTCTTTCTTTTCTCTCTCTCTCTCTCTCTCTCACACACACACACGCACTCTCACACACACAATCACACACAGAGAGAGAAACTTTTATGGTTACTCCAAATTTATTTCCAAGAAAAATATGGAGTTATACTTCTGTGGATTTTCTTCCCTGGGTGCTAAATTCATGGCGTATCCACTCAAGATTTGGTCATGGTGAAATTGACTGCATTGCACTTTAAGAAAAAAATCTAGGCGTTCCTGGTGGGTACGCACGTGGTAGTGTACAGAGATACAGAAGTGGGCATCCACATTTCCAAAACAAACTACTTCTAGGTGATCCGGAGCTTGTATCTGTCCAATGCAAGCCAACTATCAATGCACATGAATTACCAGGGACCTCATCCTTCCAGCCTCCCCAATCTCTCCAGAATCTCTGGGGACGTGCCAATGCCTGTGAGGCCTAGTGAAAACAGTGCAGTCCCTGAATTCACTGTCATCCAAGAACAGCTTGAGACCTGTTTACTTCAGAACCAGCAAAAGGTGAACAGGTCTTTCCTGAAAGTCCTGGTTTCTAGCAGAAGATTTTAAATATAGGACAGTTGAAGAGGAGGGGTCACTCAGAGGACTGGGGACCAGGAGTTGGAACTCATCAGCTTGTGAGAAGTTCTAGGGTTTGTGACCTTGGTGCCCTTAGGCATATTCCTTAATCTTTCTGAACGTCAGCATCTCCCTCTATTCAAAAGGGCCCATTGCCAGGCTTAGTAGCTCATGCCTGTAATCCCAGCACTTTGGGAGGCCAAGGTAGGAGGATTGCTTGAGCCCAGGAGTTCGAGACCAGCCTGGGCAACAAAGTGAGACTGTCTCTACAAAAAAAAACAAAAAATGTAAAGGGCCAATTGCCAGGCTCGCACCTGTAATCCTAGCACTTATGGAGGCAGGTGCAGGAGGATAGCTTTAGCCCAGGAGTTCAAGTCCTGCTTTGGCAACATAGTAAGACCTCATTCTCCATAAAATGAAACAAAGAAACAAAAAGACAAAAGGAGCCATCGCCTGTCAGCCCTGGCAGGCTGCTGTGAAAGTCAAGAGAGACAGAGGAAGCAAGACCGTTCTGGTAAATGCTCAGTGCTGTGTGAGAGGTGTTCACTGTTGCACCCTGAGTGTGCCCAGACTGTCTTAAAACTTTCACCCACTCTGCCTTCTGGGCAGGCAGTTCGGGTTCCTCAGAGGTGTCTCCTTATCGGCTGGAATGCAGGAAACACCCAAAATAGACACGGCTGAGGCGTGTCTTCACTAGCTCAGCTCAACCGGCTTTTGAGGTTTGCAATGCAAGATGAGTCCTGGGTTCTATCTTGATTGTGCCTTTGAGAGGGTTGGTCAGAGGTAAGATTAGCTGTCTGGCGTCCTCTGTTCATGTGCACACACTGAAAACCCAGAGGGCAACCAAGCCAGATAGCAAGTGGCAGCACCCACAAAAATGTGTGTCCGGAAAGAAATCAAGAGGGACCAGAAGAAAAGGCGGACTCGGGTCATTTTCCAAGGGGCTCACAGTTCTGAGGGCTGCAGCCATGAGAGTCCAAGGGGGTCTGGCATCCCATACAGGACGCTGTTTCTCAGGGAAGGAACGGTGTTGAGGAATCAACGCTGGGGGTTAATCCAAGCCGGGCCTCCCGGGAGAGCCATCTTGTGGCCACTCGAGTATTTGACTGTTCAATTATCTTCCTTTTTTTCTTCTTTAAAGAGAAAGCTCTTCCCAATCCTAAATGAAACTGCGGCCGGGCGCGGTGGCTCAAGCCTGTAATCCCAGCACTTTGGGAGGCCGAGACGGGCGGATCACGAGGTCAGGAGATCGAGACCATCCTGGCTAACACGGTGAAACCCCGTCTCTACTAAAAATACAAAAACTAGCCGGGCGAGGTGGCGGGCGCCTGTAGTCCCAGCTACTCGGGAGGCTGAGGCAGGAGAATGGCGGAAACCCGGGAGGCGAGCTTGCAGTGAGCTGAAAACTGGCCACTGCACTCCAGTCCGGACGACAGAGCGAGACTCCGCCTCAAAAAAAAAACAAACAAACAACAAAAAAAAAAAACCAAAAAAAAAAAAAGAAACTGGATGTAGTCATTGTTGGGTGGGTCAGAAGTGTTTTAGAAATTGGCAAAGGGAGACCAGGTGCGGTGGCTCACACCTGTAATCCAAGCACTTTGGGAGGCTGAAGTGGGTGGATTACCTGAGGTCAGGAGTTCAAGACCAGCCTGACCAACATGGTGAAACTCTGTCTCTACTAAAAATACAAAAAAGTTAGCCAGGTGTGGTGGCAGGTGCCTGTAATCCCAGCTAATCGGGAGGCTGAGGCAGGAGAATCGCTTGAACCTGGGAGGTGGAGGTTACAGTGAGCCGAGATCATGCTATTGCACTCCAGCCTGGGTGACAGAGCAAGACTCCATCTCAGAAAAAGCAAGCAAGCAAGAAGAAAGAGAGAGAGAGAGAGAGAGAGAGAGAGGAGGAAGGAAGGGAAGGAAAGGGAGGAAGGAAGGAAGGAAGGAAGGAAGGAAGGAGGAAGAAGGAAGACAGAAAGAAAGAGAAAGAAAGAAAGAAAGAAAGAGAGAGAGAGAGAGAAAGAAAGAAAGAAAGAAAGAAAGAAAGAAAGCAGCAAGCAAGCAAGCAAGCAAGCAAGCAACTGGCAAAGGGAGAGAGAGTTGTAGGCCTGCAAATCTTATCAGGCTGATCGAGGTAATGCTAGCTCTGTAACTAGTTGGACATGTCACTTATTCTCTAACAGCAACAACAAATGAAGAGTCATAATACCTTCATTTTGTGTAGAAACTATGTGCAACTTGGCCGGGCACGGTGGCTCACGCCTGTGATCCCAGCACTTTAGGAGGCCAAGGCAGGTAGATCACCTGAGGTCAGGAGTTCGAGACAAGCCTGGCCAACATGGTGAAACCCCGTCTCTACTAAAAACACAAAAATGAGCTGGGCATGGTGGCGCACACCTGTAGTCCCAGCTACTCTGGAGGCTGAGGCAGGAGAATCACTTGAACCCCAGAGGCGGAGGTCTCAGTGAGCCGAGACCGTGTCACTGCACTCCTGCCTGGGCTAAAGAGACTTCATCTCAAAAAACGCACAAACAACAACAAAAAACCTATGTGCAACACACTGAGCTTTAAATATATTTTATCACTTCATCCTCATCAAAACTTCTGACTGTAATCTCATTTTAGAGGTGAGGAAAGTGGACACCCAGTTGGAGATTGTGGGTGGCCATTATAGGTTACTAAGTGGAAGAGGGGGAGAAAAAGAAAAGGAAATTGGAATGGAGTTTTGAGTTTTGGGGTATTTTTTGTGTTTGTTTGTTTGTTTGTTCTTTGTTTTGTGTGTGTGTGTGTTTCTTTTTCTTTCTTTCTTTTTTTTTTTTTGAGACGGAATCTCGCTCTGTTGCCAGGCTGGAGTGCGGTGACGTGATCTCGGCTCACTGCAAGCTCCACTTCCCAGGTTCAAGCGATTCCCCTGCCTCAGCCTCCTGAGAAGCTGGGACTACAGGCGCCGCCACCATGTCTGGCAATTTTTTTTTTTTTTCTGCATTTTAGTAGAGACGGGGTTTCACCGTGCTGGCCAGGACGGTCTCGATCTCCTGACCTCGTGATCCGCCCGCCTCGGCCTCCCAGTGCTGGGATTACAGGCGTGAGCCACCGTGCCAGGCCGAAATGGTGTTTCTAGGAGATGAATTTGGACTTGAAAGGAAGAGGAGACATCCAGGGTTGGCCTACATTTTATCCAGTGAGTGTCCCCGCAACTCCTCTGGGAACAGAGCACCCATCTTAGAGATAAAGAAACTCAGAGCTGCTGGCGCGGTGGCTCACACCTGTAATCCCAGCACTTTGGAAGGCCAAGGCGGGTGGATCACGAGGTCAGGAGATCGAGACTGTCCTGGCTAACACGGTGAAACCCTGTCTCTACTAAAAGTACAAATAATTAGCCAGGCGTGATGGCGGGCTTCGGGAGGCTGAGGCAGGAGAATGGCATGAACCTGGGAAGTGGAGCTTGCAGTGAGCCGAGATCTCACCACTGCACTCCAGCCTGGGCGACAGAGCAAGACTCCGTCTCAAAAAAAAAAAAAAAAAAGGAAGAAACTGAGAGCCGAAAGGTTACATGTATTGCCTGGGGTTATAAAATCAGGGTGAGCAGGAAAGTCTTGACTTTGGGGAGCAAGAATCAAACAATACAATTTAAATAGTTAATCTAGCTAATCTCAGGAGGCCTGATAGGGGCTTTTGGAGTCAGGAACTGCATAAATAAATCCAGGTGTCCTCCTCTGATCTCCATACAAACAAATGGGATTAGCACATCAAAGGCTTGGTTCTTTGTACTGTAAGTAGCACTACCCTAAGGTGGGCAGTGGGCCAGCTGGAAGATGCAGGAATTCAAAAACTGTTAATTCACCAATTTCTTGGGCTTCCTTCCTTAACTAGCTGTGTGACCTAGGACAAGCTAACTAACCTTGCTGTACCTTCGTTTTCTCATATATAAAATGGGTGTCATTATAATGGCAACCTCATAAACTGTTTTGGGGATAAAATGGAAATAACATCAATATTTATGACGCTTACTATGTGCCAAACAGTATTCTAACTTCATTTGTTACATTAACTGAAATCTCACAACCACTATGTATTAAATGGGTTCTTATATAAGGGAGTGAACTATTATTTAATGATTAAAATGATGAATGTAAAATCTATCAAGCAACATGGAGAATGTATTATATTGAGTAATAAGAATAAATAATAAGTGAGGGTGGGTGCAGTGGCTCATGCCTCTATTCCCAGCGCTCTGGGAGGCTGAGGCAGGTGGATCACTTGAGGTCGGGAGTTCGAGACCAGCCTGGCCAACATGGCAAAACCCCGTCTCTACAAAAAATAGCTGGCGTGGTGGCACTCATCTGTAATCCCAGCTACTTGGGAGGCTAAGGCAGGAGAATCACTTGAACCCAGGAGGTGGAGATTGCAGTGAGCCAAGATCGTGCCACTGCACTCCAGCCTGGGTGACAGAGCGAGACTCTGTCTCAATAATAATAATAATGATAATAAGTGAATTTCAAAATATTATCTACTTTAGGACAATGGTTCTATTTAAATTCCTGAATACAAGGACAGGAAGAGAAAGTGGAAAAGGGAACCCCAAATTATTGGTGGAGTTGTGCCTGGTCTACATGTTGTTAGTTTCTGTTATGAAATTGTCTTTGCAAGAAATAAAATATATTTATACATAAATGTATAAGAGCAGTTTATTGGGTCTGATTGATAGGAAGACCTGTTATTCTCCTCCCAGGAAAATACACACACCCAATAGGTAGGTGGCCTCCCATTCTCCAGAATTCCTAGACCTACTCCCCTCCTAAATCCCATCCATTGATCCCTGGGGTCCACAGGATAGGAACCCATGCTTTCATTTAAGAATGTATCTCTCTCTCTCTCTTTCCTTCTCTCTTTCTTTCTTTCCTTCTCTCTTTCTCTCTTCCTGTCTTCTTTTTTCTTTCTTTCCTTCCTTCTCTCTCTTTCTTTCTTTCCTTCTCTCTTTCTTTCCCTCCCTCCCTCCCTCCCTTCCTTCCTTCCTTCTTTCTTTCTCTCCTTCTTTCTCTTCCTTCCTTCCTTCCTTCCTTCCCTCCTTCCTTCCTTCCCTCCCTCCCTGCTCCTCTCCCTCCCTCCCTCCCTTCCTCCCTCCTTCCTTCTTTCTTTTTATTTCCTTTCTTTCTCTCTTTTTTATTTTTCTCTCTCCCTTTCTTCCTTCCTCCTCTCTTTATTTTATTTTATTATTATTTCTTTTTCGTAATGGAGTATCACTCTGTTGCCCATGTTGGAGTGCAGTAGCGCGATCTCAGCTCACTGCAACCTCCGCCTCCCAGGTTCAAGTGATTCTCCTGCCTCAGCCTCCCGAGTAGCTGGGACTATAGCGCCACCACACCCAGCTAATTTTTGCATTTTTAGTAGAGACGAGGTTTTGCCATGTTGCCCAGGCTGGTCTCAAACTTCTGAGCTCAGGTGATCTGCCTGCCTGGGCCTCCCAAAGTCCTGGGGTTACAGGCATGAGCCACCATGCCTGGCCTTCTTTCTTTTTGTTTCTATGTTCTTTTCTCTCTTTTTTTTTTTTTCCTTACCTCCATCCCTCCCTTCCTCCTCCTCTCTCTCTCTCTCCCGTCTAATATGTGTGAGACACACAGTGGGCCAAGTAGTGAGGACACAATTGTGAGATGTTGCAATGTCACCTGCTGACATTCCCACATTATCTGCTCCTTGGTTTACTCCCCGTTTTAATCTGTTAGTGGCCTTACTTTGTGAAAATAGTAATAGACCGAGAAAAATAACTAACATCCAGGGGAGATGTTGCTGATTACAAGCAATTTTCTCACACATAACCTGATGGTAAGCCTTTGGCCATGGTGTAAGTAGATATTACTGTTATCTTGGTTTAACAACAGAGAACACGAACACTCAAAGAAGATGGAATAAATGATGGGTTTGTCTGTAAGCAATGGAGACAAAATTCTGAACCCAGGGGTTTTTGACTGCAGAGATCACAGGAGAACTTATCATCTGGCGGATAAGACAAGAGTTTGAATTCAGATTCTGGCAGGTGCTGTGTGATCTTAAGGGAGCTGCTTTAACTCTCTGAGCCTGCATTTCCCTCTAAAAAAGAGTAGTAGGAATAACATCGGTTTGGCAATAAAAACAGCAGAAACAACAGGAAGAGGAATATGAACCGCGAGCATGGCTGAGTGTCTTCGGCGCCAGCGCTGTGCAATCTAGAGGGATCTCCTTTCATCTTCACAACAGCGCTGTGATGTGGTACAACTGTCATTCCTCCTTATCAAAGGTGGATGACAAGGACTTTGGCACAATCTGAGGAACAGAGGAAGTGCTCAAGATGGGACAGCAAAATTAAAGGAGAAAAAAGATCTCATTTCTTTGATTTTTTTTTTTTATCAGTAGGGAAAATTTGTGTTGAAACTTTGACAATTCCTCCTCCAGCCTCCTGGACCTAAAGCCCCACAGTCTTAAAAAGTTTTCAACTAGTGAATCATCTTTTGTCTTGATCTAGGTGTCATTTTGCATATCTACAACAAGGGCCAGTCTAACTGCTGGCTGCAAGAGACACCTTTTTTCAGATGACCCAAGGAAGGGAGGACTTTGGGAGGCCGAGACGGGCGGATCACGAGGTCAGGAGATCGAGACCATCCTGGCCAACACTGTGAAACTCCGTCTCTACTAAAAAAAATACAAAAAACTAGCTGGGCGAGGTGGTGGGCGCCTGTAGTCCCAGCTACTCGGGAGGCTGAGGCAGGAGAATGGCGTGAACCCGGGAGGCGGAGCTTGCAGTGAGCTGAGATTCGGCCACTGCACTCCAGCCCGGGCGACAGAGCGAGACTCCGTCTCAAAAAAAAAAAAAAAAAAAAAAAAAAGTAATGCTTACATGTGGACAAAATGTAACTTGATGTCAGCCCAGTGGAGTGGCTCATGCTTGTAATCCCAGCACTTTGGGAGGCCGAGGTAGGAGGATCACTTGAGCTCAGGAGTTCAAGACCAGCCTGGGCAATGTAGCAAGACCCCTGTCACTACAAAAAATAAAAATAAAAAATAAAACAATTAGCTGAGCATGGTGGTGCATGCATGTAGTCCCAGCTACTCAGGAGGCTGAAAGAGGAGGATCACTTGAGCCTTGGTAGCACCACTGCACTCCAGCCTCAGTGACAGAGCAAGACACTGTCTCAAATAACAACAACAACAAAAGTTTATGTCGACAATTGAGCTCTTTTAAATATATAAAATTGTATTTATTATGTAATGTGGGTGCATTTTAAGATGTGGGTAAGGGGTCTCCCAAAAATAAGAATGTTTGGGACCTACAAGATCCTTACAAAAAAAGTCTCTGTCCAAAATTATCATAATTGTTGGCCAGCCATGGTGGCTCATGCCTGTAATCCCAGCACTTTGGAAAGCCAAGGCAGGCAGATCACTTGAGGCCAGGAGTTCAAGACCAGCCTAGCCAACATGGCAAAACCCTATCTCTACTAAAAATACAAAAATTAGCCAGGCATGGTGGCACATGCCTATGGTCCCAGCTACTCAGGAGGCTGAGGCCGGAGAATCGCTTGAACCTGGAAGGTGGAGGTTGTAGTGAGCTGAGATCATGCCACTGCACTCCAGCCTGGGCGACACAGCAAGACTCTCCAAAAAAAAAAAAAAAAAAAAAAAAAAAGGCCTGGCGTGGTTCATGCCTGTAATCCCAGCACTTTGGGAGGCCGAGGTAGGCGGATCATGAGGTCAGGAGATCCAAATCATCCTGGCCAACGTGGTGACACCTCGTCTCTAGTAAAATACAAAAAATTAGCTGGGTGTGGTGGTGGGTGCCTGTAGTCTCAGCTACTCAGGAGGCTGAGGCAGGGGAATTGCTTGAACCCGGGAGGCGGAGGTTGCAGTGAGCTGAGATCACACCACTGCACTCCTGCCTGGTGTCAGAGCAAGATTCCGTCTCAAAGTAATAATTAATAATAATAATAATTGTTGAAACTGCTTGATAGAAAGGGAGGGGTTCATTATGTTTGGATGCATTTCAAATTTTTCAGAACATATATTTTCAAAGACCATTATCCCCCCAAATTCCATTTATTCACCACTTCATCCTTCTAAAGCACCTTTTGCTTAGGCGGAGTTTGCAGAGTTCCACTGAGTTCATTCCTCAGATCACTAGATCTTGAGGTAGTTTGAGATTTCTGGAGACAACAAGAAGAATGAATAAACAAATGTTTGTTTTCTCCTCTTAAAATTCCTGAAGGCAAGAGGCAGTAAATGAATAAATTAGGAGATCTTTGGTGGACCTGACCCCAGAAGCAGCTGCTGGCCCCAGTGGCCTCCTGCCTTTGTTTTTCTAAGGCTCTGGGGCTATTGTCCCCAGTCTGTGGAAAAACCATCCTACCCATTTTCAAAAAGAGACGGTTGCATTTCAACGTCTACGGAGAGTCTCCCTTCTCAGGCTGAGGTTCCCTGACCCAGTGGCGTCTAGCTGTCCTCACAAAGACAAGAAATCATTAGCCCTAATTAAGTCCTCCCTAGCAGGCTGCCTGGGATCCAGTAGGCAAGTCTTCATTCCCTCCCTCTTTACTAGGAAAAAGGGAAGGAAAGGAGACAAGTCTCTTTGGATATTATCCTTCAGGGTGGGTGCTAGTATGAATCCGTAAAGATCAGTTTGGTGAAATGTATCATAAACCTCAAACATGCCTCCTACTCTTTTCCCTCTTGGAATGTATCTGGGGGAATCCATAACATGGGAGGAGACTAAGGTGAATGAACAAGGGTTTAAAGAGCAAAAACACTGCCTATTAAATAGCAAATGAAATGTCTATTTGTATGGACAATAGAAATACCTATTTATAGAATGGTAGTAGAACCACAAGGTGCCATATTTTGCCAAATTTTGCAAGTATTAAAATGGTGAAGGAGTAGGGCAGGTGGCCCACGCCTGTAATCCCAGCACTTTGGGAGACCAAGGCAGGAGGATCACTTGAGCCCAAAAGTTCAAGACAAACCTGGGCAACACAGTGAGACCCCATCTCTACAAAAAAATTTAAAAATTAGTTGGGCTTCGTAGCACAGCCTTGTAGTCCCAGCTACTCGGCAGGCTGAGAGGGAAGGTCACTTACGCCAGGGAGGTGGAGGCTAAAGTGAGTTGTGATCACACCACTGCACTCCAGCATGGGTGACAGAATGGGACTCTGTCTCAAAAATAAAACAGTGAAGATATGGACAAGAAACAAAATGTTCTTAATATTGTAAAGAAATAATTCAATTACAAAAAAAAATTTATTTTATTTATTTATTTATTTATTTATTGAGGCGGAGTCTCATTCTGTCACCCAGGCTGGAGTACAGTGGCATGATCTCGGCTCACTGCAACTTCCACCACCTGGGTTCAAGAAATTCTCCTGCCTCAGACTCCCAAGTATCTGAGATTATAGGCATGCACCACCACACCCAGCTAATTTCTTTGTATTTTTAGTAGAGACAGGGTTTCACCATGTTGGCCAAGCTGGTCTCAAACTCCTGACTTCAAATGATCCACCCACCTCAGCCTCCCAAACTGCTGGGATTACAGGTGTGAGCCATGCGCCCAGTCAAAACAATATTTTTGTTAAAAATAAAAAATATGCAGTCATGCACGGTGGCTCATGCCTGTAATCCCAAACTTTGGGAGGCCATGACGGGTGGATCACAAGGCCAGTTGTTCAAGACCAGCCTGGCCAATATGGTGAAACCCCTTCTCTACTAAAAATACAAAAAAATTAGCCAGGCGTGGTGGCGGGTGCCTATAGTCCCAGCTACTCAGGAGGCTGAGGCAGGAGAATAGCTTGAACCCAGGAGGCGGTGGTTGCAGTGAGCTGAGATCACGCCACTACACTCTAGCCTGGGTCACAGAGCGAGACTCCGTCTCAAAAAAAACCCCAAAAAACAAAAATGCTATGCCCATACTAAGCATCCTCTTGTATATTATTTCATTAATTAAAAATTCCTTTATTTTCAATTTTTAAAAAATGAGTCCTAATGGCATTTTTTTTTTTTTTTTTTTTGAGACGGAGTCTCGCTCTGTCGCCCAGGCTGGAGTGCAGTGGCCGGATCTCAGCTCACTGCAAGCTCCGCCTCCCGGGTTTACGCCATTCTCTCGCCTCAGCCTCCCGAGTAGCTGGGACTACAGGCGCCCGCCACCTCGCCCGGCTAATTTTTTGTATTTTTTTTTTTTAGTAGAGACGGGGTTTCACCGTGTTAGCCAGGATGGTCTCGATCTCCTGACCTCGTGATCCGCCCGTCTCGGCCTCCCAAAGTGCTGGGATTACAGGCTTGAGCCACCGCGCCCGGCCCCTAATGGCATTTTAACGATAACAGCAGCAAAGCTATTGGGAAGGGGATCAGAGACCTCTAACTTGGGCTTTCCTACTGGTTGTCTATTTCTTTTAGATTTCCCCTCCAGTGTCATCTCTTAGGTTCCCTTCTTAGACCCTTCTGTCTAAACTGGGCCCTCCCTGGCACTGTCTCTCAGCCTGTTTATTTTTTACTTTCTGCGTAGCACTTACCATAATCTGTATTTATCACGTGCATTTTTTAGTTGAATTTTACTCTTCCTGTCCCCGTGACCTAGAATTCGAGTAGTGACCTTCACTGTCTTTGTTCATGGCTGTAAGTACCAGGAGACTTTGTGAAATATTTCGTATAATGAACAGTAGCTTATTAAATATTATAGAAGAAATAAATATGTGAATGACCAAGTTAGTGAATGAGTAGATGACTGAATGACTGAGTTCATGAATGAATGAATGAGTGAGTGAAATCTGGCTTCAGAGAGCGAGATTTTTCTTCGTCCATGGCTCAGGATACAGAATGACAGCCAGAACACAGCAGACAAATGGGTCTCCTAAGAGTCTGGAAGCCGGGCCCAGCCCCTCCACTCTTACATCTGACCTTGACCAAGGTTCCACTCATGTGGACAGAAGTGGATCTCCGTTCCCAGGGAAGGACCCTTTCATATGTTAATATTCTCGTGAGTGTTTGGCCCACATGATTTTCTTTTGCTTGCACAACACTTTGGGGCTGGTATTATTATCCCTGTTTTAATTGATGAGGAAACTGAGACCCAGAGAGGTGACATGTTTTGGCCCAGTTCACAGAATTAGCAAATGCACTCCAGACCTGGCCCGCCAGAGGGCGGGAGAAGCAGCATGTCCCCAACCTTTACCCCATCAGATTCCCACAATAGAACTTTCACTCTCCAGCCATATTTTAAAGTTTTGGGGAAGGGAAGAGAGGCAATGAGAAACCAAGAGAGAAAACCCTCAGAGGGGGAGCCACCAGGAGAGACCTCCGCAATCGCAGTCTAGTAAATTCTCAGTACAGATTTGCTTGAATAAAAAAATGAATGGACTGGGTGCAGTGGCTCACGCCTGCAATCCCAGCACTTTGGAAGGCCGAGGCAGGCTGATCGCTTGAGACCAGGAGTTCAAGACCGGCCTGGGTGACATGGCACAACTCCATTTCTATGAAAAATACAAAATTTAGCCAGGTGATGGGGTGTGTGCCTGTAGTCCCAGCTACTCAGAGGCTGAGAGGTGGGAGAATTGCTTGAGCTAGAAAGGTGAGGTTACAGTGAGCTGTGATTTCACCACTGCACTTCAGCCTGGATGACAGAGCAAGACCTTGTGTCAAAAAAGTGAATGAATGGATGGGACATAGTGAAATGATTAGAAGCACACACTGAGGTGTTGGGCCTGGATTCAAACTCCATCTTTGCCACTTCTGTGTTGTGTGAGCATAGGCAAATGACTTTAATTTGTCGAGTCTCAGTTTCTTCATCTGAAGAAAGAGAATAAAAGGGTTGCTGTGATAATTAATTGCTATAATGCCCATTAGCACTTAGTGTGGTATCTGGCATAAGGTAATATCTATAATACAGTAGTTCCCTACAGTCAATAAAAGTCAATTATTTTCATTATTTTATTTAAATTGGAGGCTGGGCCGGGTGTAGTGGCTCATGCCTGTAATCCCAGCAATTTGAGAGGCCAAGATGGGAGAATAGCTTGAGGCCAGGAGTTTGAGGCCAGCCTGGGCAACATAGTGAGATCCCCAACTCCGCCAAAAAAAAAAAAAAAATAGAAAAAATTAGCTGGGCGTGATGATGTGCGCCTGTAGTCCCAGCTACTTGGGAGGCTGAGGCAGGAAGATTGCTTGTGCTCAGGCTCAAGCGAGGCTTCAGTGAGCTACGATTGTGCCACTGCACTCCAGCCTGGGAAACACAGCAAGACCCTGTCTCTGAAATAAATAAATAAATAAATCAGCAAATAAATAAATAAATTGGAGGCCGTTTGTTGAAAATTAAATTATGTAGAGATACATAATTCGGAATCAGGGGAATCTAGGTTCCAATTTCATTTGCCGTGACTAGCTGTGTGGACATAGAGATGCCACACAACTTCTCCAAACCCACATTCTCATCTGCAAAATAGGGATTAAGCCCAATAAAAGTGGTGATATTGACAGGATGACATGGCCAAAGGACTCAGAACATAGTGGACCCAAGGTAAAATGGAATGTTCTGGTAGATCCTCACTATGGCTAAACGCATGGGAACATGGCATGATTTCTGAGCATGTTGATGATGACAGTAGTAAATTGATTGAAAGCAGACATAGCCATGTGTTCTCAGCACCTCATTTTTGATAGGCACAAAGGAAACATAATGGATCAGAATGGGAGCCTGTGGCCCTCAAAGGCAGGCTCTGTACTACCCATCTCTGAGTCTCCGGCACTCAGCACACCTAATCATAAAACCTGAATTAACCAGTTGTCGAACAATTGTGTTAAGGTTGGAGAATTATGCTCCTGGGGCAACAACATAGGATTCCAGTTTAGTGAATCTTGCACGCAAATCCTGGAAGACATACAGTGAGAAAGCTGATTCTATGTATTCCTGATAATAAAAATAACTAAGTGATGGAATGCTTGCTAGATACATGTCACATATGAAAACAAGGAGTTCAGAGAGGTTAAGTAACTAACTCAAGGACACACAGCTAGAAAGCTGCAAAGCTGGGTTTTAAATACACCAGAATTTATACACTTTCAGCCAGTGTTCTCAATCTTTTCATTACTGCACTTCCTGAGGATCCTTTCTACATATTCCTAATGGCCCGATCCCATGAAATTGTAATATGACAGACACATTGCATACGTCTCTGTGCTTGATGTATATTTGTGCTTTATACACAAACAGTTAGATTTTTGGCCAGGTGTGGTGGCTCATGCCTGTAATCCCAGCACTTTGGGAGGCCCAGGTAGGCAGATCACATGAGGTCAGGAGTTCAAGACCAGCCTGTCCAACATGGCAAAACCCTGTCTCTACTAAAAGTACAAAAATTAGCCAGGCATGGCAGTGGGCACCTGTAATCCCAGCTACTTGGGAGGCTGAGCCTGGAGAATCGCTTGAACCTTGGAGATGGAGGTTGCAGTGAGCCAAAATCGTGCCACTGCACTCCATCCTGGGCAGCAGAGACTCTGTCTCAAAACAAAAAACAAAAAACAAAAACAAAAACAAAAAACAAACAAACTAAAAAAAAAAATAAAATTAAATTTTTGGACCACCCTTTCTAAGAATCAATTTTCATCCCCGTTAAGAAGTGCTCTCTATTACCTCCATTCCTGATGGCTTTGATTGGGGGGCTATTTGTGGCTGCCACATTCCCCTAAAAAACACAGACCAGGGCTATCCACAGGTGCCATCTTGAATAGCAAACAAAATGTTTCTGTTCAGAAAATTGAATTTGTCAGCCAGGTGCAGTGGCTCACATCTGTAATCCCAGCATTTTGGGAGGCCAAAGCAGGAGGATCACTTGTAGCCAGGAGTTCAAGACCAGCCTGGGCAACATAGTGAGACCCCCCCCTACAAAAAATTTAAAAATTAGCTGGCTATGGTGGCATGCACCTGTAGTCCCAGCTACTCAAGAAACTGGGGCAGGAGGATGGCTTGGGCCCAGGGAGACTGAGGCTTCAGTGAGCTATGATCTTGCCTGGGCAACAGAGACTCTGTCTCAGAAAAAAGAAAAAGAAAGACAGAAAATTGAATTTGTCCCTAATACCAGCCTTCTATCAGTTCTGAGCCTTTCCCTTAGCTGCAATATCTTGTGTCTTGGGATTATCAAGGCAGGGTGGCAGAGCGCCTTGGAAAACAGAGATGATGTTTTGGATGCTTTTTAAAAAAGTAAACAGTGTGGATTCTTCTTGATTTTCTGTCAAAGCCTTCAGCCCTCACCCCTCAGGAGCCCAGAGCTGGAGTGTGCTAGCCCTCTCTTCCCACTTGCCCTTAATTAATCCCTGAAGACTCAGGGGTCCGTCTGAAGTGGTCTTCAAGAGCCTACTCTGGGGCCTGACAGGGGGCCCACTTGAGCCTCCCCGTCAGGGACAATGGCACTGCATTCTTACCCCGTTTCCGCCCCGCCAGGGCTCCCTTCTGACCCTCGGAAAAGGGAAGGACAACAAGGCCCTTATTGGAGGGCCCTGACATTGCAATGCCTGCTTTTGTCGTCTCCCTGGTGTCAGCAGGATCTGCCCCCCAGCCCCCATTCTCGGGCACTTCCTTCCCACTCCCATGGACTGATGTCAGTTCCAGAAAGAGTGGATTGTTCTCCCCAGCCACCCGCCAGCCACCCGGCGGCAGAGCGCAGGGTCCAAGACTGGGAGAAAGAGGGTGCGGAATCACCCAGCACCCTGGAGACAGAAAACTCTTTAAACCTCCTACCAAGGACGCCTCCCGTCTGCGGGCGCCGATCCTGCCATTCAACAAGAAAGTGGGTCCTGGCATTTCTGATGGGGTGGGGGACATGTGTTGGACCTCCTGAGCTCGTAAAATGAATCCTGCCACAGAAAGGAAATGGAGCTTGGGCGTGTTTTGAAGTCCAGAGGAAAGGCAGATGATGGTTATGGGGTTCCAGGACTATAAATGTGTGCCTTCCACTTTTTTTTTTCTCAACGGTCTCATGGCTTTCAGCCAACTAAACACTAATTCAAGGATTTGGTGCCAAACATGAGGAATCTTCTAGAAAAAGAAGCTAACTGAAGGGGGCATGATATGGTCTTGAATTTTACGGTGACATTGATGTCTAGAGCCTTGGGAGTTTCACTGGTCCAACGCGCCCGTTTCACAGGGGTAAAAACAGAGGGCCCAAGGAAAGAAAAGAACTCACCTGAAGCTCATACAGTCCAACATGTAGAAGGTTCTGGACATATATATATATATGTTTTTAGGCAGAGTCTCACTCTGTTGACCAGGTTGGAGTGTGGTGGCATGATCTCTGCTCACTGCAACCTCCACCTCCAGGCTCAAGCAATTCTCCCACTGTAGCCTCCTGAGTAGCTGGGACTACAGGCGCCCACCACCATGCCTGGCTAATTTTTTTTTTTTTTTTTGAGACGCAGTCTTGCTCTGTCGCCCAGGCTGAGGTGCAGTGGCCGGATCTCAGCTCACTGCAAGCTCCGCCTCCCGGGTTTACGCCATTCTCCTCATTCTCCTGCCTCAGCCTCCCGAGTAGCTGGGATTACAGGCACCAGCCACCTCGCCCGGCTAGCTTTTTGTATTTTTTAGTAGAGACGGAGTTTCACTGTGTTAGCCAGGATGGTCTCAATCTCCTGACTTGGTGATCCTCCTCCCGTCTCGGCCTCCCAATGTGCTGGGATTACAGGCTTGAGCCACCGCGCTGGGCCAACTAAATTTTGTACTTTTTAGTGGAGATGGGATTTTGCCATGTTGGCCAAGCTGGTCTCAAACTCCTGATCTCAAGTGATCTGCCCGCTTTGGCCTCCCAAAGTGCTGGGACTACAGGCATGAGCCACCGCACCCGACCAGATTCTGGCTTTTAAGGGATTGTGTTTTCTTCCACAACAACTCTTCCCTGGCCAAAGTTTCTCATTACATTTCACATTTTCTTTGAAGGACAAATAGAGCATTCTGTTCTATGGTGATATACAGGGATGCAGAATAATGGTTCTATAATGTTTCTTCTCTTTTTCTTTTTCTTTTTTTTTTTTTTTTTGAGATAGGGTCTCACTCTGTCACTTAGGCTGGAGTGAAGTGGTGTGATCACAGGTCACTGAAATCTCTGCCTCCTGGGCTCAAGCAATCCTCCCATCTCAGCCTCCCCAGTAGCTGGGACTATAGGTGCACATCACCATGCACAGCTAATTTTTGAAAAATTTTTTTTGTAGAGACAGGATCTTGCTATGTTGCCCAGGGTGGTCTCAAACTCCTGAACTCAAGTGATCCACCCAACTCTGCCTCCCCAAGTGCTTAGATTACAGGCGTAAGCTACCATGCCTGGCCTGGTTCTGGAACTTTAATCCATCTATTAACCATGTGAGTTTGAACCATCAGTCTAGCTCTTCAAATTTTCTCTCTTCCCACTGAGGAAAGAGGATCACCTACTTCATAGGGCCGTTGGGAAGATTAAGCATGATATTGCGGCTGGGGGTGGTGGCTCATGCTTGTAATCTCAGTACTTTGGGAGGCTGAGGCAGGAGGACTGCTAGAAGCCACGAGGTCAAGACAAGCCTGGTCAACATAGTGAGACCTCTATCTCTATAAAAAAATTAAAAATTAGCCAGGTGCAGTGGTGTGTGCCTGTAGTCCCAGCTACTTGAGAAGTTGAGGCTGGAGGATCCCTTCAGCCCAGGAGTTTGGGGCTGCAGTGAGCTAAGGTTTCACCACTGCACTCCAGCCTGGGTGACAGAATAAGATCTTGTCTCTAAAACAAAAACAGGGGAAGAAAGAAATCTACTTTATCAATCTACAAGGAACCCTACAACTACCAAGTCAGTTTCTTGAGTCTCCTGACCAAGGTGTCATCTTTAGGAAACTCTAATGGGGGCTGAGTGTGGTGGCTCACACCTGTAATCCCAGCACTTTGGGAGGCTGAGGCGGGTGGATCACGGGGTCAGGAGATTGAGACCATCCTGGCTAACGCAGTGAAACCCTGTCTGTACTAAAAATACAAAAAAATTAGCCGAGCATGGTGGCCGGCCCCTGTGGTCCCAGCTACTTTGGAGGCTGAGGCAGGAGAATGGCGTGAACCTGGGAGGTGGAACTTGCAGTGAGCCGAGATCGCGCCACTGCACTCCAACCTGGGCGGACAGAGCGAGACTCCATCTCAAGAATAAAAAAAAAAAAGAAAAAAAAAGAAAACTCTAATGGGGAGGTAGAATCTGTTTGGCAAGTTAAATGAATGAAGTTGAAGTTGTCTAATAACCACACCCTCAGAGCAGGGAGTTGGATAGATGATTTTTTTTTTTTTTAAGTGCCACACAGCCTGGGCAACATGGTGAAACCCCATCTCTATAAAAACTACAAAAATTAGCTGAGCGTAGTAACACATGCCTATAGTCCCAGCTACTTGGAGTCTGAGGTGTGAGGAGCACTTGAGCCTGGGAGGTCGAGGCTGCAGTAAACCATGATTGTACCACTGTACTCCAGCCTGGGTGACAGAGTGAGACCCTCTCAAAAAAAAAAAAAAGTTACAGCTTCTGGATGTAACAGCTGTAGTCATGATGTTCACCTTGAAGATATCCCCTTAGTCCAAGCAAAAGAGTTTTTGAGAAGTGTATTTCAATATAATAGGTCTTCTTTGAAATTTTATGCATTTTATTTTATTCATCTTAAAACATTAATCTGAGAAAGAATCCATAGGTTTTACGAATCTCTAAACAGACTGATGGCCAAAAAAAAAAAAAAAAAAAAAGTGAAGGACTTCCAAAGTGTTCAATTAACATTCCTTCCTTTAAGCAGAAACTGAATAGGCAATGAGTCCCATGGGTGTAGGGTCTGATCCTCACTGTGTCCATCGGTAACAGTGCAAGGCATATGATAAATACTCAATAAATACTTACTAAATAAATACATGAACTTCATCCCACCATGTTCTAGCTATGGTGATGTTATATACTTGCTGCAGCCAAATTCCCCCTCTCCGTCTTGTGCCATGGGAACGGTTGTTTTCTCAGGTTTATTCTTTCATGGATCTGCTTTCCTCTGACAGATAAAGCCCGCTGCTTTCTTTTTCTTTTTTTCCTTTTCCTTTTTGTTTTGTTTTGCTGTGTGTGTGTGTGTGTGTGTGTGTGTGATGGAGTCTTGTTCTGTTGCCCAGGCTGGAGTGCAGTGGTGCAATCTCGGCTCACTGCAACCTCTCTCTCCCAGGTTCAAATGATTCTCCTGCCTCAGCCACCTGAGTAGCTGGGACTACAGGCATGTGCCACCATGCCCAACCAATTTTTGTATTTTTAGTAGAGATGGGGTTTCACCATGTTGGCCAGGCTGGTCTGAAACTCCTGACCTCAAGCGATCTGCCTGCCTTGGCCTCCCAAAGTGCTGGGATTACAGGCGTGAGCCACCATGCCTGGCCCACTGCTTTATTTTTCCTGGGAGTCTGCTGACTACCCTATGCTTTATCCCTTAAACATCCCTCTACTTGCCACCCAGTTAACCCCAAGTAGTGATTCATGTCTCAGCATTAATGATGTTTTCTTTGAGAAAACCATCCAAGACCATCCTAAAAATGTCCAGGTTATTCTTGAATTTCTTAATGGATATATCTGACTCCAGTGGGATGGTGAATCAGTTCAAGTTATTTTTTTACCTGGAATCCCATTCTTCTCTTTGAGAAATATTCTCACATTATGTGCATTTACATTCATTTGTGTGTTTTCTTGCTTAAGGACTGTCTCCTTCAACAGACTGTAAACTCTGTGAAGGCAGGGAATATCTGTTTGGGGCATCTCTGTGTTCTTAGCATTTAGCATGACGCTTGACACAGAGTAGGGGTTCAGTAGATAATTGTTGGATGGATGGATGGATGGATGGATGGATGGAAATCATCAATGATAGAGGAATTGCAGATGGGGTATGGGGGAGAAAGGATAATGGATTCAGGTTGAATATACGGCCTTTGAGTTATCATTGAAATGTCTAGGTAGAGACGCTGAGTTCTTTCTCTTGCTCCTGGGACTCAAGAGAAAGATCTGTCCAGACAGGGACTGATTTTGAAGCCAATACATTATTAGGGAACCATGAAATCAGGAGACCAAGAAGAGAGAGGAACTGAAGATGCAAATCTAGAATTAAAGCATGAATTAAAGAATAGGCAAAAAGAAAGAACCTGTTGGCAAGGTGCAGTAGCTCATGCCTGTAATCCCAGCACTTTGGGAGGCTGAGGCACAAGGATTACTTGAGGTCAGGAGTTCGAAACCCACCTGGCCAACATGGTGAAATCCCATCTCTACTAAAAATACAAAAATCAGTTGGGCATGGTGGTGTGCACCCGTAGTCCCAGCTACTTGGAAGGTTGAGGCACAAGAATTACTTGAACCCAAGAGGCAGAAGTTGCAGTGAGCAGAGATCATGTCATTGCATTCCAGCCTGGGTGACAGAGTAAGGCTTCAGGAAATAGGGAAAGGAAGAGGAGGGGAGAGGAGGGGAGAAGAGGGGAGACCTTTCACGTGTGCACTGGGTACTAAGATGGCCAGAGTTGTAGGGAGATCATTAGAATTAGAGGACCATGGGGTCATGGGAGCTGAGGAAACAAAGCATTTTCAAGGACACATGGTCCACAGAGTTGATGGAGGCCAAGAGAATCACAGAAGGTAAGACCATGTGAACAGTTTCAACAGTGTGGCGCACAACAGCAGTGGATGGAGTACAGCGAGGTTTATCTCTAGCCCTCCACAATCTCCTTCCTGGAATATACTTGATTTAATCTTGCAGCAGTGACGTTTTACCTTTTCAGGAGAGGGGCATAGTTATCCACATACTTTGACAAGTTGAAGAAAACTATGAATCATCTACCCGGAAAAATGTACATCTATACAGCATCAGAAAAGTAACATTTCAGAGGATTGTGGACCCACTGAAGCTGGAGCCCAGATAGGAAAAAACCAGCCATATTTTAGGGGCTGGGAGTGAAATTTCTTCTTTCTTGCTTTTTTTTTTTTTTTTTTTTTTTTTTTTATAGGGTCTGGCTCTGTCACTCAGGCTGGAGTGCCATGGCGCGATCTCAGCTCGCTGCAACCTCTGTCTTCCAGACTCAGGTGACCCTCCTGCTTCAGCCTCCTGAGTAGCTGGGACTACAGGTGCATGCCACTACCCTGGCTATTTTTCGGAGAGACGGAGTTTTGCCATGTTGCTCAGGCTGGTCTTGATCTCCTGAGCTCAAGTGATCCGCCTGCCTCAGCCTCACAAAGTGCTGAGAGTACAGGCGTGAGCCACCACCCCTGGCCTTCCTCACTCTTTTCAAAGTTTTTTTTAACTCAAAAAGTGGAAAATACTTGTTTTCTTTTTTCACCCCTAAGAACAACTAATGAGATTGTGAGTAGCTTGTAGGAACTACCAACATCTCAAAATGGTGTAGATGTTCTTTGTAATCACTTGGGAAACCTTTTAAAAATACTGGACCAGAAACTGTGGCTTACACCTGTAATCTCAGCATCCTGGGAGGCTGAGGTGGGCAGATCACTTGAGCCCAGGAGTTTGACACCAGCTTGGGCAATATGGTGAAACCTTGTCTCTACCAAAAAGTAAAAAATAAAAAAAATAAAAATTAGCTAGCCATGATGGTACATGCCTGTAGTTCCAGCTTCCTGAAAGGCTGAGGCTGGAGGATTGTTTGAGCCCAGGAGTTCGAGGCTGCAGTGAGCCCTGATTGCACCACTGTACTCCAGCCTGGGCAATACAGTGAGATCCTGTCTCAAAAAATAAAATAAAATAAAAGGAAAAGAAAAAGAAAGAGAAGAGAAGAGAGAAGAAAAGAGTAGAGAAGAGAGGAGAGAAGAGTAGAGAAGAGAAGAGAAGAGAAAAGAAAAGAAAAGAAAAGAAAAAAGAAAGCCAGAGAGGGCCTATCCCCCAAACTTTAATTCAACCAGTCTGGTGTGGAGCTCAGGCACTGGGAACCGTTAAGGCTCCCCAGGTGAATTTAATGTGCAATTGGGTTAGGAATGGCTGTTCCCAATGGAAGGTTGCCATGGACATGCAGTGATTGGCGAGAGCACACCTGTTTGATTTTTAGCATCACTACATATGTTTTGATTCACACTCAACATTTTTGTGCTCCTTTTGGCTTGCTGGGTTGCCCTTGTGTTTATGGAACGTGGAGTTCTCTGGCCTTGAAATGGCTTTGAGTCCTGACATCAGGACTTAACCCTTCTACGCCTCCACTTCCTTATCTGAGCCCATGAGTAAGCCTGCCAACCCCCTGCTGCCCTGACTGGCGTGAGCAACGGCAATAAATAAATAAGAACAGAGACAAGAAGCTTATGTACTTTGGAGCTCCTGGTTCTATTTGATGTCATTGGACACCAGTTTGCTTTTCTTTAAAGCCTGTTTCTTTTGAACTGGGCTGCCGCAGTCTATAAAATTTTAATGCATGGATTTCCCATTGTTCGGGTGTCCGTGGGGCACCAGCCTTCCTGTTTCACCGTGGTGTGCCGACCAGGAAAGAAGCCGGCCGGCTGGGAGGTCTGGGGATAGTTGCCTTGTTTCTGGATATGCATGTGATTGTGTTCACTTTAGCAGATGGGATCTCAGACCCCACAAATAATCATAATAGCAGGCATGCATCAAACTTACTGTTGGAGTCCCTGGGGGGTTCTGTGCGGGATCTGCATTATCTCCCAACAACCCCATAAAGCAAGGATTATTATCAGCCCTGTTTTAAGAGGAGGGAAGTGAAGTCTCCAAGAAGCTTCAGCCCTTTCCAAGGTCACACAGTTCCTAAGCAAATGGGAGGCATGAGAGGGGAGGGGGACAGACATATCTGACTCTAAAATTCACTCTTTTTTTGTAAGAAATTATAGAAGACTTGTTTTTAGTTTCTTTTCCAAAACTCTGCTGTATTTGCTCAATTTTATTTTTGAGCGTGCGCACACACGCACACCATAGCTGCTTTGATATTACATATGTTGGGAGTGTTTTCACAGAGCAGAATTGCTAGGGCGTTGAGTGTGCCTCCTGGACGGGGTTTTTGTGGCAGCACAAAGGTGATTGACCTCAAACACAAATTGCCTTGGCCCTCCAGAGTCCACCCAGTCTGCCTCTCTCTCCCTGTGGTTTTGTTCCTGCCCTTTCTCCTTAGCTACCAGGCTTTGTTCAACCGGGGACAAAACAAACAGGGGCTGTCTGTGGAGAATTGGCCTCTTCAACAACACAATGGGGAGCAGGAGGGGAAACAATTACTCAATAATTCAGATGTGGATGTTAAAACACTCACAACACAACCCCCACGTTTACCTAAATTATCTGGGTAATTGCCTCCATTTTCAGCTTGGATTTGGCTTCTGTAAGTCCTGGGGCTTCAAGATGATTAATAAGGAGATTCTCATTTAGGCAGAAGCTGAGAGGACCAGGGCACTGGGGTGTTGTGATAGAAGGGGACACAGACGGGGAGGCCCCATGTTCTGTGATGAAGTCATGCATTGGAAGGGGAACCTGGGGCAAATCACTTACAGTCTCTGAGCCTCAGTTTCCCCAGCTAAACCTACAGTGAAAGCTGGGTTTTGTGCGTTTGTTTTTGAGACAAGGTCTTGCTCTGTCACCCAGGCTGGAGGGCAGCGGTGCCATCACAGCTCACTGCAACCTCGACCTGCCCGGCTCAAGCGATCTTCTTGTCTCAGTCTCCTGAGTAGGTGCTACAGGAACGTGTCACCACACTGGACTTATTTATTTATTTATTTATTTTTGTACAGAGGGGTTCTGGCTATGTTGCCCAGACTGGTCTTGATCTCCTGTGCTCTAGCAATCTACCCACCTCAGCCTCCCAAAGTGCTGAGATTACAGGCAGGAGCCACTGCACCCACTCTTTCTTAATTTATTATTTTATTTTTCAGAAAGACTAGTCAAATACAGTAGTGAGAAAAGGAGAAGGAATAGAATAAAGAGTCTGATCTGTAACTGACTGGGAACAATCAATTGAGATAACTCACTACCTTCTGACCAGCCAAAGCTGTTATCTGTACTAGGAAAGGATGGACGAAGAGAGAAAGGAAAGAGAAAAGAAAATTATTGTAGTCTCCTTTGTGTGCACTGAATTGCTACAAGCATTAGAAAGGAGTAAACATGACCTTATGTCTCCCCATTCAGCCTAAAGGAAAGCGAATCACAAAACCCTCCTTTCAGAGGAGCCTCGCTTTTGTCTTTCAGCTTTAGGCATTCTGGTTTAGTTCACTGGAAGTGAAATCTAAAACAAAGCTGATTTCACCTTGAGCCTGCAGTACCCACCACCATTCAGCTTCCTTTGATTCCCACAATCTGTTATTTTTAACCTTTGACAGACTCATTTTAAGATGAGACATCCTGCAACCAGCGTGTTCTCTCCAAGACCCTGCCCTGAGGAGGGGACATTTTGTCAATGAACAGGCTATTTTATTGAGGACCTACTAAATGCTGGATGTCTTCATGGGCTATAGCTCATTTTCATTTCAAAGTGACTTTTAAATTCGTATTATTAACCTCATTAGCACCTTGGGAGCCTAGCCTTCAAGAGACTGGGCCCCTGGTCTACACATTTTTGTTTTTCTTTTTTTGGTTCTGTCTCATTGCAACGAACTGGTCCAGAACTTTTTTTGCATGATTTGTAACACAGTTTTCTATTTTGACAAATGGATGTAGTAACCACCCCTTCCTTTAGACCAGGAGTTGGCAAGCTTTTTCTGCAAAAGAAGATAATAAACATGTCCAATTTGGAGGGTCATACAGTCCCTGCTGAAACAAGACAATATGTAAATGAATGGGCATGGCTGAGTTCCAATAAAACTTTATTTATGATCACTGAAATTTGCATATCATGTAATTTTCACATGTCATCAAGTATTGTTCTTTTTTGCTTTTACCATCTAAAAAAGTATGGCTGAGTGTGGTGGCTCGTGTCTGTGATCCCAACACTTTGGGAGGCAGAAGCAGGAGGATCACTTGAGGCCAGGAGTTGGAGACCAGCCTGGGCAACAAAGTGAGACCCCATCTCCATGTAAGAGATAATCAAATAAATAAATCAATATTAAAAAGTAAAAATCATTCTTATGTCAGGACTCCTAAAAACAGGTGGCAGGCTGGGCTTGGCCTATAGGCCAAGTTTGTTGATGCTGTTGAAAGGACAGTGGAGAAAGGCTGGAGTGACAAGTGGAAAAGTCCCAAATGACCCAAATATTTCAAGTAGAGGAAATGCAGCTAAACAGACTTTGAGGTCAGCTTTGATCAGTTGCTCGTGATCTTGTAAGAAGCCCTCACGAATTGCCCATTATTTGCCTGGTCTCCTGATAGCCGGTCAGTGAATGACACCCACCAGGTCCTTGCCATGGGTTGTTTATGCTCCCCTGGGGGTACATATACTAAATATCTCATTATGGGATTTGTTATCTAATTATAATTATTATCTGCTCAGTAGAAGAGGAGGTAGAGGCCCTGAAAACCTGTAACAGGGAGACCTAAAGCAGTGTGGGAGGCTGGGAAAGATTTTCTGGACAAAGTGATGCATGTGCTGAAATGAACCCGAAGAGAAGGTGGGGGCCAGGCTGGGTGGCTCACTCCTGTAATCCCAACACTCTGGGAGGCTGAGGTGGGCAGATCACTTGAGCCCAGGAATTCGAGACCAGCTTGGGTAACACAGTGAGACCCAGTCTCTATAAAAAACAAAACATTAGTTGGGTGTGGTGGCGTGTGCCTGTGGTCTCAGCTGCTTGGAAGGTTGAGGTAAGAGGATCACTTGAGCCCAGGAGGTCAAGGCTGCAGTGAGCCGTGATGGTGTCACTGCACTCCAGTGCCTGAGTGACAGAGTAAGACCCTGTCTCAAAAGAAAATAATAATTAAAAAGAAAGAAAGAGAGAGAGAGAGAGAGAGAGAGAAAGAAAGGAAAGAAAGAAAGAAAAGAAAGGAAAGAAAGAAAGAAAGAAAGAAAGAAAGAAAGAAAGAAAGAAAGAAAGAAAAAGAAAAGAGAAAGAAAGAAAAAAGGTGGTGAAGGAATTCAGGCTAAAGCAATGATTCTCAACCAGGAGTGATTTGCCTCTTCTCCCCCGACCCAGGACACTTGTCAATGCCTGGAGACATTTTCTATTGTCGCAACTAGGGAAGAGGATACTACTAGCAGCTGGTGGGTAGAGGCCGGTGCTGCTGCTAAACATCGTACAGTGCATAGGACAGCCCCCCACAACAGAGAATCATCCAGTTCGAAATGTCAAGAGTGCCAAGGCTAAAAAACCTCGGGCTAAGAGAACAGCATGTACAAAGATGTTGAGTAGGAGAAAAGAAGTATGGTGACTTGGGCAACATAGTTTGATTTTAAAGAAGAAAGCCGGGCACTGTGGCTCACGCCTGTAATCCCAGCACTTTGGAAGGCCGAGGCAGGTGGGTCACTTGAGACAAGGAGTTTGAGACCAGCCTGGCCAACATGGCAAAACCCCATCTCCACTAAAAATACAAAAAATCAGCCTGTTGTGGTGGCAGGCGCCTGTAAATCCAGCTGCTTGGGAGGCTGAGACATGAGAATTGCTTGAACCCGGGAGGTGGAGGTTGCCGTGAGCAGAGATCATGACACTGCACTCCAACCTGGGCGACAGAGCAAGACTCTGTCTCAAAAAATAAAATAGGCTGGGTGTGATGGTTCATGCCTATAATCTCAGTACTTTGGGAGGCCGAGGCTGGAGGATTACCTGAGGCCAGGAGCTTGAGACCAACCTGGCCAATATGGCGAAACTGGTCTCTACTAAAATCACAAAAAGTAGCGGCCAGACGCGGTGGCTCACACCTATAATCCCAGCACTTTCGGAGGCTGAAGCGGGCAGATCATGAGACCAGGAGTTTGAGACCAGCCTGACCAACATGGTGAAACCACATCTACTAAAAATACAAAAATTAGCCAGGCATGGTGCCACGTGCCTGCAATCCCAGCTACACAGGAGGCTGAGGCAGGAGAATTGCTTGAACCTGGGAGGCAGAAATTGCAGTGAGCCGAAATCCTGCCACTGCACTCTAGCCTGGGTGACAGAGCCAGACTCCATCTCAAAAAAAAAAAAGGAAAAAGTAGCTCGGCGTGGTAGTGCATGCCTGTAATCCCAGCTACTCGGGAGGCTGAGGCAGGGGAGGCAGAGGTTGCAGTGAGATGAGATCATGCCACTGCACTCCAGCCTGGGTGACACAGCGAGACTCCATCTCAAAAAATACAATAAGATAAAATAAAATAAGAATAGGGAGCAAAGTGAGTCTGGAGAGAGAGGTGGGGGCCAAATCAGGCATGCCGTAGGAGGCAGGGAAGGTTTGACTTGATGCCACAAAAGTCACTGAAACAGGAAGCTGATGAGGGCCCTGGGGTCAGTCCTGTGTGATATGACCAATGGGTTTGAGGGGAGGCAGTCAGGAGTGGATTTGGGGAACCCCATAATGCCAGGATTACCACTGGTGGGAAAGGCTGCTAGCAGCAGCTAGAATTGGCACAATCATCCGGGACCTCTCTCAGTAAGTGCGGTACCAGGAGAAGGCCTCATGAGAAAAGACAGCTAACTGGAAGACCAATCTCATCTTACTCATCTTGGAGTATTTGAAACCCACACACTGAATCTTGACTCATTTAATATCAAGGCCAGGCACAGTGGCTCACGCCTGTAATTCCAGCACTTTAGGAGTCCTAGGCAGACAGATCACTTGAGGTCAGGAGTTCGAGACCAGCCTGGCCAACATGCTGAGACCCCATCTCTACTGAAAATACAAAAATAAGCCAGGTGTGGTGGCACATGCCTGTAATCCCAGCTACTCAGGAGGCTGAGACAGAATCACTTGTACCCAGGAGTTGGAGGTTGCAGTGAGATGAAATCGTGCCACTGTACTCCAGCCTGGACAACACAGCAAGACTCAGTCTCAGAAAATAAATAAATAAATAATTAATTAATATCAGTTGAATTAAATGATGGAGATTGGTGAAATTGGAAATTGGCATAGGAGATGAAGCAATTTTCTCGAACGCTCAAGAGGGAAAAAGTGCTAAGTAAGTCTGTACGTTGGTGGCTCATGCCTGTAATCCCAGGACTTTGGGAGGCTGAGGTGGGTGGATTGCTTGAGCTGAGGAGTTTAAGACAAGCCTGGGCAACATGGCAAAACCCTATCTCTGTCAGAAATACAAAAAAATTAGCCGAGCAAGGTGGCACAAGCCTATAGTCCCAGCTACTTGGGAGGCTGAGGTGGGAGAATTGCTTGAGCCCAGGAGGTAGAAGTAGTGAGCTGAGATTGTGCCTCTGCACTCCAGCCTGGGTGACAGATTGAGACCCTGCCTCACACACACACACACAGCTACCTAAATAAATTCTGCCTTTGTTGGAATTCCCGAAAGGGGAAGGAAGTAGGAACTACTGACGGAGCAGGTGCTTTGCAAGGATATTTGTCCCTTGCTCTTTACAGCACATCTGCCTGTAAGGATGTGGGTATCATTATTCCACTTTTATTTTATAAGGAATTCAGACCCAGAAAAGTTAAGCCACCTGGCCAAAGGACACACAGAAAGTAGGTGGCAAAGCTGGAACTCCAGTCCCATTTTTCTGCCTCTAAATTTTAGTTATTTCCCTTGCCACCATTCTCTCTATCTCTTAGTTTTCAGGGAATGGCCGCGGGGCTTGCTTCACTGGAATGCAAGTTCCATGAGAACAGAGAGCATGTTCCGGTGATGATTAATTGCTGAATAAATGAATGATAGATAAATGAATATGTGACAGCCTCCCAGAAGTATTAGAAAAGCCTTATGCACTTTCCCATGACACCAGAAGATGGCGGCAAAACAGCATCTTAGCAAAGGCAGAGGCAAACACTTGGCGTTTCTTTTATTTCTGTATCCTCTCTTCCTCCATCTTTGCAAAACAGGTAGTTTGCATTTTCCCTATACTCCACTTCCACCCTCTCCCCATTCCAGAGGAACCAAGAGGTAGTGCTCATAGACTGCAGTCCTCCCTTTCTGTTTTGATGTCTTTGCCCCACCTCAGAGACAAGGATGTTTTAAGAAATGGAAGAAATAACACCAGAAGAACTTTAATGACAAGGAAAACCAGTGCAGAAATGACCTTTTTATTGACAAATAGAGAAAAGGTATCATGTCCTCAGCTGCTGACAAGGCAGGCACAGGCTGTCACCCAACACTGGCCTCATCATCCATACTTTTGTGATTTGCCTTGAAGGGAAGTTTGGAGTAGAATAGAGGTGGGCAGGGGAATTTCTTGTTGCAACAACTGAAACAGAAGTGTTGGGGGTGGGATGGTGGCAGTGGAGAGGAGTGGGTAGCCTTGGTTTACATCATTTTGTTTGAAATCAGTCTTGATTTCCTTGACGCCAGGAAGAAATCCATCCCTAAGTGGCCAAGCACCGCCAAGAGACATTTATTTAGTCAGGGCCTAAGAGTGACAAGGGACTTCCCTGTGATCCTATTTTAACAGAGGGGAGGAAAGAGGAATAACTATCTTTTCCCTTGAACATTCTGCAGTGTCTACACTGTTCCTTTATGTCTGTGAATTTTCATGTGTGGTTGGTATGTTTGCCTGAATAAAAAGTGAAAGAGACACAAGAAGGAGACAATGACAGAGAGAAAATACATCCACTGGAACCGCTATAACCTCTGCCTTCCAAACTAGTGGAATCCCTGGGCACATTTAAACTTGACCCACACACATGTTTCAGGTAGGTGCCTACTTTGTTCTAGGCTTTGCTGAGCAATGAAGAGAAAGGGAATTACCTGCATTGAAAGAGGTCCAAGCCTCCCCCTTGTTCATTTTTGCCCCAAGGAAAAGATTCAGGTGATTCTCAGGCCCCAAACTACCCCCTTCCAAACTATCCACTCTGATTTTCCAAAATTCAAGCCCCTCTCCAAGTAATCACAAGAATAAGGGTAAAACACACACACACACACACACACACACACACACACACACAAAATCCACCAGGTATGGAAAGAACTAAGCCTTTCTGAAGACCCAAACATGGGTGAAACCTGTCCATAGCAAATGTCATCCTGAAGTATGTGGAGGTGGAAGGTGTGGGGGTGCAGGGGCCAGGGAACCCTGAACCTGGACCTCAATAGTCTCTCCATGAAGCGGACTCCCTGTAGCTCGTTTTACCCTTGATCTTGAGGTGGGAGGCACCTACTAAAAAGCAATGTTGTTTTATGAAAAGTGGTTTCCTTTTATTACCTGTGATAGCCCAGTGGGGGTGGCCCTAGCAACAGGAAATTAACATAGAATTCATTGGAGGGCGATAATGATTGTTCATAACCATTGGGTTGATAAGTTAATATCATTAATTATTCAACAAATTATACAATGCCCGAGGCCTTGGGGTCTGGAGACTATTTAAGATAAGCAAGGAAAGAGCGTCCTTTCCTGAGAGACACGGAGAGAAAACTTCTAAAGTTAAATTCTGCTTAGCCAAGACTAGAATCGTTAGGGACCACCTTAAATGTTCCCCAATCCTCCCATTTCGTATTGTTCCCAGAGCAGTGATGGGGGCGTCTTAATTTGTTTGGGCTCACACACTTCTGAGAATCTGAAATAAATTGTAGGATCCCGTCGAGAGATGTGCACCTCTGCACAGTAACAAACCTGCGTATGATTTCAGGGGATTCACGGGAAGTCCCGAGCACTCTCTTTCTATTCGAAGTCCTAGCCCTGGGACTCATCCCCCAGTTAGCTCAAGGGTCCTGGCTCTGGAGGAGTGGGTGCCTGGGGGGCAGGGTGGGGGGAAAGCCGGGTGTCGGTTGGGGTGGTGGGTGCACCATTTGGCGGATATATATTCAGCGCTGGTGCTTCTAACAGGCTCCCATTGCGGCTGTATGCCTGGGTTGGGAGGGTCGGAGGTTGAGGGTGACTAAGGTGACGACCGGAGACAGCTGGCGTTTCTGCGCGAGTGAAGGGCGCCTGGTCCTGGCATAGAAAGAAAAAAAAAAAAAAAGTTTTGTCAAAGATGCCCGCGGTGGGGACTGGGGTGAACAATGCGCAAAAGCGTTAGGAAAAAAGTTCGCGCCCGACTGTCAGTTCCGTGCCTGCGGTGTTCCTGACGCTTTGGGGACCTTTGGGGGACAAGGGGTGGACCTTCCTGGGCCCGCCGCGCGGGCACGAAGAGCATCTAGGCTAGAGTTGACTGTGCGGGCCTGGGGAAGCCAGTCTGTCCTCCGGGTGCAATTCCCCAACTCGAAACCAGAGCCCGGGTCATTAGCGGGAAACCGAAGTGGCGCGGGGATCGCATTTCAAAAGCTCAAAGAGACAGGCTGACTGGGAGCGCTGGAATGGGGTGGGGGGGGCCATGGTGGGAGTGGGGGTAGTGAGGGGAAGAGCCGGACCGCGCGGACAGTACCCGTCCAGATTCCAACTGGTTGGGTTCCACCCGCACCAAAACCTTCCTCTCTTTTGTCCCCCAATTCCAGAGACTGCGTCTGAATCTCATTCCCCGCTTTGGGGAGACCCAGGACCCAAAGGCAGTCAGAATTCACCCCAGCCGCGGCACAGAAGCGCCTTACGTTTTGGGGGCAGGCGCTATTCCCTACTCAAGCCACTTATTTCCACCCTTACCCAATGTGCAGCCAGACCCAAGCTCTGGCTCTCTACGGCCATGGGGCCTGCAGTTGTCTAGGCTGCAGAAACCTGGGCCGCACCGCCCGGTAACCAGGCGGCGCTTTTCCTTCGCAGGGCTGCACCCTTGGCACCCCTTCGCCGGCGTCTCGGTAGAATCCTTCTTTCCACCAGCTGAACCCCTGGGCTTCTAGCTGGGAAGTGAGAGGGCAGAAAAAACTAAAATTTTGTAGGTTACTGGAAGCTGGGCAGGGTTGAACACAGAGCGAAGATCTCTGTGCCTGCGGCGTCTCCACCTGCAGTCCCCGGACTGCGCTCGGCCTTCGCTCCTGGGTAGACAGAACACAGCAAATGCTAGGGACGCGGGGGAGGATCTGAGGCGAGTAAAGAAAGTCTCAGACACCCAAAACCCGAGTCTTGCTTCCAGACCCCGCGGGAGAGGGAAACCCCGGCGTCAGCGTGGTGGTCGCCCTGCGGCCCCGGCGCACGCCAGCTCTGTTGTAATTTCCTCTCCCCCGCGGTTTCCCTCGCGGCTCAGATCGGGACCAGAACGCGATCAGCTTCAGTGCCCCGCTGCAGGCATTTTTAAATAGAGTATTGCGTTCCGCACTCAACCTCTCTCTTCCTCTACCTGGGAACAAAGGCCCCAAAAACGCGGTCTTAGCTGGGACGGGTGTCCCGGGACACAGAAGAGGGTTGGCCGGGGAGTGGGACGCTGAAATAAAAGCTGTCCTTGTACATTGCACGACAGATGTACAAAGAAATTTAAACGTTCTCGTATTTAAAAAAAAAAAAAAAAAGCTTGCGACGCACTCCAAAATCCAGAACATCCCCTCAGATTTCTGTAAATCCGGGACATATGCACCGCAGGTACTTACACCTCCACCTGAATTAGGAAAGGGAATTACAGTGGATCCTGGAGCCCACTTCGGTTTGAATATTGGCTCCATAATTTCCCCAGCGGATCTTGGGTAAGTGATTTAACGGTCTATGCCTCAGTTTCCTCTCTTGTAAAACAGAGATAAAGATCATATATACTTTATAGGGTTAACTGTGAAGGCTAACGGGGGTCACTTTTATGGGGTGCTTCACCGAGTGCCTGGCTTGTGCACGTGCCCCTTGTATGCCAAGTATTTGTATTATTCTTGTTTCGTGTACTTTGAACGCCGACATCTGCAACATATACTTCTTGATTATACGCATCTTGATTATAAAACAACCAAATGCATCTACATCCGGAACTGTCTTGCGCATGAACTTCTAAACCCAAATTGGAAGAGACAGCTACAGATGGAGCACGCACAGCTACACGCAAACACACACATATCCTTCTAACACCTGCAGTTCCTGGTCCCAGAACACAGACACCAAAGAGCTACCCATAGATAGGAGTCCATACTGGGCTACCTACAGAAGAGCCCAGGTCGCCGCTGGCGGCCTCGCAGCTGCACCCCGACAGCCACTCTCTTGGCTGGTTGCCGTGAGGTCACATTGGAAACCAGCGAGGCAGAAAGCGCGCTGTCGTGAAGCGTTGCAAGCCTCTCATAGCAGCCTGAAGGCGGCTATTTGTCTGCTGGCTTAGGGAAAAGGTCAGAACCTGGGTTTTCCTTCTTGGATGGAATTTTTTTTAAGGACCTACACGTCGGGAACTGTCCCCGCAAAGAAAGAGTGGGTCCCAGAACAGCGCAGATACAGAGAGAGGCCCTAATCGCGCGAGCGCGCGCGCACACACACACACACACACTCCCTCTTGCACACACCCGGCTCCTTCGGGTTGCCGGCACCTCGGGAGGGAGCCTCAAGGTCGTGACCCCTGCCTCTGCCCGAGCGCGCCCTTCAGCCCCTGCAATTAGCGCCGGGAGGTCAGCAGGAACCCGGACGCCTTCACCCGCGGCTCAAAGCTCAGCAAAAGGCGACCCCATCCCCTCCCCTCCGCCGGTCTCAGACGCCAGGGCGCAGCCCCGACTGGAGCCGACCTTCCCGACAGGCAGGGGTTGGAGGCCTCTGACCGGCACCCGCATTTGTCACCTTAAATCTACAAATCACGGAGGCGCTGGGCCCTGCAGGCTGACCCTCGTAGGGACTGCTGCTCCCGCGAGTCATGGCCTTTGTCCTTGTAGACTCGGCCAGGTTAAAAAACAAAAACTTCCAAAGTTGTAGAGTAAAAAAAAGAGAGCCCTGGTACAAGGAAGTTGTCGCCAGGGCAGAATTTGAGGTGTGTATGTTGGGGAAGGAGGTATCCTTTCTCTATCCACCCATCTCGAATTCAGGTTATCTCCTGCCAGGCGGGGTCCAGAACAAGGGTCTAGAGATTTCTACAAGAAGCAGCAAGGAACTTGTCCAGAGAATTATGAGCCAGGGTTCCCGCACTGAATTTTCTAACATTCTTTGGAAAGCCAGAGGAGGGCAGGACTGTTTTTCTCATCTGAGGCACAAACAGGAGTGAAAGTGATATCCAGGAAAGAGGGGAAGGCGGCTTCTTCCGAGGCTGAGAATGGGGCTGGGGACGGAGGAGGAGGGGAGTGGGGCTAGGAGTTGGGGGGGGGGATGAGAAGGAGCAAAGGCGAGGTGCCCAAGTTCCGGAACCCGGGAGGCGCTGGGGTGCCGAGGCAGCTGCGGCGACCTGGACGCATTCGTAGATGAGACAGATAGGTGGCACTCGAAGCCCAGAAAAAAGGCGAAGGCGCCTGCCCTGAGTGGCCTCTGGGGCGGCCGCAGCCACCATAAAGCCTGCGGCGAGATTGCGACCGGCGCCAGGTGAGTAATAGGCAGCAAAATCCAGAGAGACTGCGAGCCGTTCATCCCCTCCACCCCTGTCCATCAGCGCCACAGGAGTTACTCATTAACATCACAATATACAAATGAGATACACAGGAGATTAAAAAAAAAAAAAAAATGAACGCCAGTAACAGAGGCTGGACACACGTCTGAGCAGGGTCCTCAAATCGGGGGCGGGGGGAGAGAGGGGAGGAGGTAAGCAAATTTGGACTGAGAAAGAAGAGAAAAGAAAAGCATTTCTTCCCTCTTTGAGGCTGAGTTCTTTTTTCCCCAATTCGGGAGAGCGCCGCTGGGCGCCACCAGCCAACCACCACCTTCTCAGAGGCGCGGACACCGCGCCTTGTCGCTGGATCCAGAGCTGGCCCCTTTAGGCTGTAGCCGCTGCGCGGAAGGTGCGCGCCCTGAACATCTCCCAGTCCTCGGGGGAGCCCCCGCCTCAAAGGTCCCAAGGCCCCGTCTCGGCTCTGGCCCTGCCACCCCCGCAGCGCACCCCGCCGTCCCCCAACTCCGCACCAACATACTCTGGTTGTCTGTCTTCCCTCCCACCCCCGGGAGATATCGCAGAGGAGGCCGTAGGGGTCCCCACGTGCCTGGCCAGAGATGGAAGGGGCTTTGCCCCGCTCTCCAAAAGGTCTCGACCTCGATCCCTTCCAAGTACAGGATGAGGGAAGGGAGGGGGTGTCCTCCTCTCCGGTCATTCAAGAGGCCTGAAGGTGACAGGGACGTGGGGCCGGGCTGGCGGGCTCCAGGGGGTGGGGGTTGGGGGGTGGGGAGGGAGGCAGCCGCCAGGCAGGCTCCAGCTGGGTCTTCACGTCACGGCCCCCAGGGCAAGAAAAGGGCTATGGACTAACCCTCGAACCTTCCCGTGCCGCCCCCGCCCCCAACAGACACGCACCTCGGAGGCGAGGCTGGGGGTCGGGAGACCAAAAGACTGACAATGCCTCATCATTTTTTATTGAATGTTTCAAAGATAAATTGAACTTCAAAAGGCAACTCCCCGAACAGCCTGGAGACTGGTTTGAAGGGGAGACTAGGGGAGGATGTCAGCCTCCTGGGTGACTTTTGCCTTGGAGGGGGTGAAATGTGCACCCTGGAATTACCTTTCCCCTTTCAGGGATAATTTCCCTCCTCCCTCGCGTGACACAGTTAAGTTTTCGCGGAGCTGGCCGCGCTTCGCACGCACAACTCGGGATGGATGGGGCCTCCTAGGGGCGCCTTGGGCCAGCCGGGTTCAATTTGAGGCACCAGGGACTACAGGGTGTGTGGGGGGTTGCGGAGTGGAAAGGCGTTGCGTCTTGTCCACTTCTACAACCTGGAGGGCTGCTGCCTAGCCAAGCCCGCTCAGACTGCTGGGGGATTCTGCTGGCCTTTTCCCCGAGTCAAACACACTGGTGCAAGAAGATATTTTTGACTTGGATTCGCCAGATTGATGTCAAAAGGGAGGGCGAGCTTAAAACGAAAAACATTCGTACTGCCGAGCTTATTTTTGGTCGGATTTGGGTGGGAAAACCTGACTTAGGGAGCACGTCAGTCTTTTTCCATTAAAATTTGAAAGTATCTGAAATTACTCTTCTTTCTGTATTCTCATCAGGCCCCTTTCCGTCTCCCCGCTTTGCTCCCTAATTTAAAGGAAAAGTAATTTCAGATTGAAGTGGCTCCTTTCGCTCAAGTAAGGGACTTTTGTTTTTAGCTTTGTAACTTGAGGGACATCTCATTTTGGTTCGCTGGGGGCGGTCTTAATTATTTAAAGGCGAAGGGAAGGGGGTCAACTCAGAACAAGAAGAGAGTAAAGTCTCCCCTGACTGTCCACCTTCAGGAAAGGTTCCCAAAGAAAAGCATTTAACACAAGGCCTAAAGACATTTCAATAAAAATTTATTGAAATTTCAGTGATGTTTTAAAGAGAGGGGGAAAAAAATACAGAAAACCAAAGAACTCATCAACAACTATAACACAAAATATACCTTCATGAATTTGTCTTTAAACCATCTCTCAGCACCTGACTTTTGAACTGTGAATATATCTCTATAGGCACCAATTCAAAACACCATCGATATTGACAACAGTAGTAAATTCCACTTCGTTGTGAGGAAATCAGAGACTAGCACATACAAATAACGAAAGAAAAATTAGCAAGTCAAACCACAGCCTCTGCCCTCTTCCCTCCCCACAGCAATCTCAGTTATATTTTAAGGAATTTGAAGTGGAGCTGGAAAGTGGCACTCCTTCCCCTATTTTGGCTAAAATAGGAAATAGCACTTTCCCCCACATTCGGACATTAAAAAAGAAAACAAAAATGTTGCAGACAACTCTTTTGAAAGAGTATGGGTGTTGGTGCAGGAAGTGTGTTTTCTAGTGTTAACAGCAATTCTGTGACCTGGAAATAAACCTAACTAAAGAAAAACAAGAACACAAAACCTGACAGTTGCAATTCTATTTACACAGAGCTATGTACAATGTCAATAAATTAAAGTTTAATTTTCCAAGCATTCATATTCCACCTATTTACAAGAGTTATCAAATAATTACATAAATACTTTGTCTAATAGTCTCACTTCTTCTTTATTTTTTTTTTAAAACCTTGTTATTGCATATACAGGAAAGAGAACTGTCAAAGAACATGAATCCTGCTACAGAGCTTAGATAAAATAAATTCATTTTATGTGTTTTGCCCACTCCTTCCCTTTAAATCCCCCCCTCCCTTGGGTCACTGATCTGAGGGCAAAGGATTGGGAAAAGGGTAGGGGGCTATATTGTTTTCTCTCTAAAAGCAAGCGTTCAAAATAAAAACCACAAATACATTACTGTGGACATGCAAGAAGAGACCTATAGCGGCTCTGAAAACATCACAAGAATACTAAAAAGACACAGATTTTCTTAATATAGACTAAACAAGGATGGTAGGGACTTCCCTTCCCAAACAAAGCTGCTCAGTAATTTATTGAGAACCGATAATGCAAGTCCCTATAAAGTTTTTAATCTGCACAAACAGAATCATGTTAATGTATTCACTTGTCCCGATTTTTTTTTGAAATATTTTATTTTTGTTTCCACTTGACAGAGTGAAGGAAAAAAATATATAAATCTGCACTGAGGAGAGGTCTTTGAACACCTCCCCGCCTGGTGGGCAGAGACCCAGACCAGCCTTGCTGGAAGTTGCTCTGGACATAAATGTTGGAACTCCCACCCCCAACAGCTCAATGCAACCGACGTTTCTGAACCCCCAGAATCTGATCCAGATCCCGGATATATAAACCACGCCAAGAAGACAGGGGCTGTCTCTAGCACATTCTCTCCAGGGAGTCCGGGGCCCCTTCCCAGACGCAACTGCAAAAGGAAGGGCTAACGCCATGGCGGGCCCGTGGTTTATTTTACATCCGACAAAGTGCACGGCAGCCTGGACTGGACTGGAATGAAGAGACGTGTCTGGGAGGGGTCTACGGGGACGCGCTGCGGGACCTGTCTGGCTTGGCTTCCAAGCCGCTGACCAACCGCTGGATGCTCTGCAGTTCGCTGGTGGCCGCCTCTTTCTCCGCGCAGAGTTTGGGCGACAAGGACACGGAGCTGGAGGAGAGCGTGGAGGAGCGGCTGTTGAGTTCAGAGCCCGAGTCCACCGCCACCGAGGCCGGGCTGGCGGCCAGGGCAGCGACTTTGCCGTCCAGGGGCCCCGCGGCCGCCGCCATGGAGGGCAGGGCGGTGGTGAGCAGGCTGCTGCCGTCCGGGACCGGCACCGGGATGGAGTAGGGGCTGTAGCGCAGCCGTGGGCGCATGGTGTTCAGATTGAGGAAGGGGTGGCGGTGCACCGAGCTGGAGGCTGCCGCAGAGGAGGCGGCCGCCGCTGCGGCCATGTACGTGTACGGGTAAGGGAACAGGCTTCCGAAAGGGGACATGGCCAGGCCCTGGGGTGAGAAAAGAGACACACAGCGCGTCAGCCAGGTGGGAGGAGCCTACCTCATCCATCTCCTCTCTTCTCCCCCTCCAACATTGGGCAAGCCATGAATCCCTGACATGTTTTGTTGTTGTTGTGGTTTTTTGGGGGGAGAGATGGGTGGGGGCAGGAGATAAGTCAGCACTCAGAAATCTCTAGGTACAACTCTTAGCTGTGTCACCCTAGGCCAAGAGACTTGGATTCACTTCTTGTGCCTCAGCTTCCTTATAGGAAGAAAAAACAGGGAAATCATAAGTAATTCATATGCTTATTGAGGACTCTGTAGATATTAAATGAGTGAAAGCCTGGGCCCCCAGGAAATCTCCCCTTAAGGGTTACTCCTTGCACCTGTTAAATGGGGATACAGATTCAGTTTACATCACAAAGGTAAGCAAGGGGAAGCCAGAGGACATAAATTATTAAGACTAATTTTTAAAATCTTTCTTCTTCCCCAACCCCCATCCTCCCACCCCAATCCTAGAAGTTTCTCCAAAAAAAAAAAAAAAAAAAAAGATCTTAAGCAAAAGGAAAATGGGGGAGGGAAATAAAAGGGCATTTGCTATAAACACAGACAAAGAAATTGTCCAGCATGATTTACTGGTGTCCAGGTGAGAAGCCGAGGTAGGCCCCAGGAGTTCAGGAGCGCACTAAGCTGGGAATTGGCAGCAGCAGCATTTAAGATGCAGGGACCCTGGCCGGGGCCAGTTCTCTGCACCATGCCTTGAGGTGCTCTTAAGGTTTTGTCTGTCCAGGCAGCCCCTGGTCTACCAACCACCTGCCCACCTAGGACAGGGTCTCCAGGAGAAGCCAGCAGAGGAAATGGGAGGAATTGAGAAACGCCAGAAGCCAAGCCTTTTCTCAGCTCCCTCCTCCCTGGAGGGGGAGGCCAATCTGGCTTCTTGGCTCAGGGAAGGGAGACGAATGTGCTCAGACAAAACAAAAGGCAACAGCATGCAAAACCTCATAGAACCTTTTCATCGAGTTCAGGGTGTTTCCAGCCGCCTGAGACTTCCCCCCAGCACAGCTGTCTGAGCCACACACAGGCCTCTAGGCCTGCCCCAGTCCCTGCTTATCCCTATCCTCTGACATTTCCCACGTGTGCACAACCATTAACCCTTTGAGGAACAGGCTGGCCTGCTTGGGTTTGGGGGTGGGGAGAAGAGCTTGGAATGGGAGGAAAGGCTGGAGGAATCAAGACTGAACTCCTACTCAGGAAGTAGTCACTTCCCCTCCCCAGGCCTAGAGTCCCATTCCTGGGGGAGGGTTGACTATGAGACACTTAAGAGACATGTCAGCTCTGAAGCTAAAATCAGAAACCCTCAAAGAGGCCCTGGAGTCAGACAGCCTGGGGTTGAGTCTCAGCTCCACCATGTACCGGCTGTGTGACCTTGGACAAGTGACTCAGCATCTCTGGGCGTCTTCCCCTTCATCTGTAAAATGGAGGCGATAATAGTATCCCTGAAGGGTTAGGTCAAATGAGTCAATAGAGTGCAAGCACTTAGAAGAATGCCTGAAAGTAAGTGCTGTGTCTAGCTGTTATCTTTATTACTACCTATCTACTCTGCTGGAAACGGCCTTTAACTTAGGAAAAATTTTAAAGTTTTTCTGGGGTGAATGGGGAGAATGAAGTCATGATAACTCAATGAGCTAAGCCTTGAACCTGGTAATGGCTCAGTAAAAATTATTACAGCTACTAGGCCAAAGGGGTCGGTGTGGGTCTGCTGGCAAAGGACAGGGAAACTGGAGAAAAGGTGGAAGGACTGAAGGAGGCAGGAAGAAGGATCCATACCTGAGAGGCCAGGACGTGCTGCTGGAGGTGGAAGGGCAGGGTGGCCGCGGATGCCCCGGACAGTCCCTGCGCCGCCGCGGCAGAGGCCATGGCCGTGGAATCCAGGCCCGAGACGCCGGTGGAGGCCCCAGACACGGTGGCCAGGAGGGGCCCCATGCCGGCGGCTGCCATGCTGGAGAAGGCGCCCCCCATGGCAAACTGGCTGGGGTGCAGGAAGAGCGGGTGCCCGTTGAAGAACTGTTGGCCTGCCAGGCCCGGAGCGAAGCCGAGGCCGGGCAGGGGGCCCTGGGCCAGGTGCGCGGCGGCCGCGTCTGACTGCACTGTGAGCGGCGCGAAGGCCTCTTTGCCCGGGAGCGCGCGCGCCTCCTCCACCTTGGCCGGTGCTGCGCCCTCGCGACCCGGACTCCTGCGCTCCTCCGCGCCCAGGCCGCGAGTGCTGGACGAGATGGTGGCGGGGCTATGGCGCGAGTCGGGGGACGCTTTGTCCAGCCGCCCGCTGTCCCGGGGCCGCTCGGCGGCGAAAAGGTGCGCCTTGACAGCGGGGCTGCCCTTGTCACGGCAGGGGTCCTCGGACGTGGTGGTGGAAATCTTGGCCGCGTCGCCGGCCTCAGGGCCGTGCTCCTCTTTGCTCTCGGCCTCGGCGTCGCTCTCACCCTCGCTGGGACATAAATCTACCATAGGAGAAGAAAAAAACCAAGGCAGAAGGGCGTTAGCTCCAGTCTGAGCCAATGAAACTCCAGTTCCCAAGTTGGAATCCTAGCTCGTGGCTTAGTGGCTGTGTAATCCCGGGGAAAGCCCCCTAGCCTCTCTGCACCTCAGTGTTCTCATCTGCAAAATGGGGATAATCGTGCCCAACAACATTGCTGGAAAATTCAATAAGCGATAAATGAATTTAAAGTATTTACCCAGAGTTTAAACTTTCCCTTAGATGGACAAACCCCCAAATCAGTAGCCCTTCTTATTATAATGAATTTTACTTCTTTTTTTGAGTTCCTGCAGTGCAAGATTTCACATACATTTCCCCATTCGATTGCAAATTAACTTTTTAAAAGTAAAAACCAACATTAAAACTCCCAGCTGGAACATATTCTAATTACTGTTAAGAGTTTTTGGTCAGTGAATGACAGAGAGCAGCACCTTCCACAAATTTGTGAATTACTCTGGAAGGATTTGTTTGGCAAGAACCCTGACATCTGAATTAATAATGGCAGAACGGACACCTGTCCCTCAACACCAGCACTCGGTTGAACCTTCTGTGTTTGCCCCAGTCCCTGCAGACAGAGATGAGTGTCGGGCAGCCGGCTCACCGCCCGGGGACAATCGTAGATTCTTTTTTGCTTTCACCACACCCTCTGTGGGTGTTCCACCAGAAGAAAAGAAAAAGGGATCCTATTTTATGTTTAAAGCTTAAATGGATTGAAGACATAAAGGACTTGCATTTTATTTCACTAAAAACAGGTTTCTTCCCGTCGAGAGAGAGAGAGAGAGAGAGAGAGAGAGAGGAGAGAGAGAGAGAGAGAGAGAGAGAGAGAGAGAGACTTTCCAAATAAATAGTGCTTGCTCTTTAAACACAGGAAACTGAGGGGGGATTTGAGCCATCTCATCCACTCCTCACCCCCTCCCCTAGCTCTCCCCCCACCGCAGATCCCCAGTGCTCCACCTCCTCTCCCAGGTCAATTGTTGCTCTATAGCTGGATGTTTTCTAGGCCACCTTCCCGGTTCCAGGTGGCAGAGAATCCCTTGCTTCCCCCCCACCCAGTCCAACACATTGTAACCTAGAGTTCAAAGACAGTGAAAAGTCAGCAGTTGGAGCCTCTCTTGCTTAGAGAGAATGGGAGGAGAAAGAAACAGAGACAGAGAGAAAAGAGAGAAGCGCTTCAAGCAGGTTTTCAAAGCTGCTTGCCAAGAGGTAGTATGCAAACAGACACCCACCTCCCCTCCCCACCAGCCAAATAAGGATCTGGGGGAAAGGCCTCGGTGCTCTCCTTCTACTGCCTTAGGGGGGAAGGGGAGACACACCTGATAGCTCTTTTTGAACTCTGGCTGCTGTTTAAGAATGTTTAGAAGGGTTCTAGCTTTTAAAGGGCAAGTGCCCTGCTTGGTGCCCCATCCCCCTTCAACTCTTCCAGGTCATGAGGAACTGGAGTCTAGTGATCACAAAGGTGACATGGCTTACCTTTGAGGTTCGACGTCCCTACAGTGGAGACGGCTGGAGAAGAAGCCTGGGCGAAGCAGTTGAAAGCTGCTTGTTCGCTGGAGGACTCGTCGGAGGTCCCGTTCTCCTTTTTGTGTCTTTCATCAAACACCCTCATGGACTGCAGGGTGAGCTGTTTTCTGTGGCAGAAGCCCACACCCACGTTACAGAATGTAACATACATTTCCCCTCTTTGTTTCCCTTACCCTTTCCAAAGCGGTACACACATGCCTCACACCCTGCCTGTGGCCCAGGGACAACACTAATTCGCTGAAATGTGCTTGCCCCAGGGCAGCAACATAGACCCAAGCACTGTTCTTCACCCTGTAACTGGGCTGGAGAGTGTGGCACAGGGTTAGGAAGAAAGCAAGGAGGCTTCAGTTGCATTTATTCAAGATGGGGGTTTCATTAGGAAAAGGCATTTGCTTGGGCTGTGACATTTTATTTAAAAGCAAGAGGAGAGGCTGGATCTAGTCAGAGACAGCCGAAATGCTGGTCTTATATAGGGAGAACTGGGTGTCCAATCCTGCAAACACAATGCTGTCTGTCCCCAGCATACCCAAATTTTGGATGGTTGCTAAGATTTGGGAGGAAGTCGTTATTTTATGCTGCAATGTACTGCAATTGTTTTACTAATAAATTAATTGGAATAAAAATATATTTAGCTGTTACCAATTATTTTTTAATGCCCGTCCCAAGGGGATAGGTTAAAAATTTAGGGGTGATTTTCTGGATTTTAGAAATTCTTTGAAAGGGGGTGGGGGAGGGGAGACCCTCTTTCATATACTCTCCAGCTGTCTACTTAATGCAGAATGATACATGTCCCCACGAAGGAGGGAGGGAGCCATACATCTTTCCAAAGGCCCCAGCTCTGGCTGATGGTATTTGGAAGACAGGATTGCAAAAATTTCCAAGCATTTTGTCAACGGCATGGTTCTTTCTGGGACCTGCCTAGGATGAACTTAAATTAATTAGGAATTAATAGGCATCCCTGTATAATCTATTATCCCTGATGCTTCTCTTCCAGAGATAAGTTATGTATGGTGTAGCCTAGTTAATTTCCTTAAAGGTAAGGAGGCAGGCAAAGTACTTGTGCTGGGTATACTGACAGCAGCAAGCATGTCGCAGTGGGGAAAGTGAGTGATTTCCACCCGCTTTTCTCAGGACAAGTGCCTGCATCTCACTTCTAATACTTCAGAGTTGGATCCTAAAAAAAGTGATTTTTCTAAACTATCTAATAAATAATTGTTTCAACTCACCTTTTTTCTCTTCGGCCATTTCCAGTGTCCCGGAAACCTTTTGCAAAAGGGTTGTTGTCTATTTTTAACTGAGTTATCTATTGGAAGAGACACAAGCAAGACAGACACATTGGCCTCATTTTCTAGAATATTTTGAGGGTGTTTTTCCCAACTCAACAAGTCTAGAGACGTGATTGCCAACAGAAGTCATATAGATATGCCAGGGAAAGGAGACAATGGCAGAAGTTTGGAGAGAACTAAGAGAAAAATCAAAGGAAACTGTAGCAGGGCTTGTATCTCCTATATGAGGCCAAACCAGGGATTTGGGGATGAAATTATTCAAAGAAATTCTTTTCTTTGGGCAGCCAACAGTTTGAGTTTAGACATGGAAGTGTTGTCAAAGTCATCAAGAGGGAAAACCTGGAGATCTTAAAATTAGGCTTTCATTTTGATTTTTATCCAGTGCAATCAATCATAAATTATAGCATACTCCCTTGACACACACACACACACACACACTCACACACACACACACACACCCCTTTTCCATGAATCCAATAAATGATTTATGGGGTTTCACTACCCTTGTGCGGGTGTGAGTGCAGGAGTGAGTTTGATTTTTTTTTTTTTGCTTGGGGGGTGGTTTAAGGAAATTACAATATTGACAATTACAGTACTGAATGACCACTGGAAACATTTGTTTTCATTTATATTCTCTGCCATGGCCATTAGGTGGAGAAGGCCCATGGCCTTTTTGTCTGATCAAAAATGCTACATTTTATTATTACATTAACAACTTCATTTCATAGGATTCTGGGTCTAGAGGGCACATGCATTTTGCACTCTGAGAAAAATGCCATAGTGTGTAATCTTTCAAATCCCTTCCCCTTGGTGGGGAGAAGAAGTTATATACACAGAGCTACTCAGAGGTGGAAATGGGGACCCTTGGTTGGATTCATGTTCTTGGAATAAATCACTCTATCCAAGACTTCAGGTTTCACAGGGAGAGATGATCATGATGTTCTGGTATTCAGACTAAAGAAATTTAGCTGGAACATCCCCACCATGAAGTCCACAGAGGACCCAAGGACGGTGACAATGACAGTGAGTTCAAAATGAAGTGTGTTGTCAGGTAAAATGGACTCTCTCTGAAGTCCAGGATTGCAGGGCGGGGGTCTTCAGTCCCTCCTCCCACCCCTATAACTGCCAACAGCCAATCTGGGAACTGGTGAATCAGCACTAAGGGTCACTTTTTCTGTGCCCATGACCTTCAGGCCACCATAGCTCTAGATATCAGGTGCTTTCCCTTTTGGGGATCCTTCTAATCTGCAGATTCAGGGCTGGGGGGAGGGAAATTCAAATGTAGTGGTGACTTTGGTCACCTCAGCTCAAAAGCCTCAGACAACTCCATTGGTATGACCCTGTGATCAGGGTAGGTTTTTCCAACCACACGCATGCATGCACACACATGCGCACACACACACGCGCGCGCACACACACACACACACATCGTAAAAAACACAGCAGCATAAAAGGTAATAAAAACCAGACCAGCCACTCAGGATTTCTGGCTAGGGCAGAAAAGCTGGTCTCTACTAGGATTCTCCTTCCAGGATCCCAAATGCTTTTGCCTTAATTTTTTAGCTGGTTCCTTTTGAATGTGACTTCTTGATCCTTCTTCCTCAAGGGGAAGAAGATGAACCTTAAAACAGACAGGACAAAGTCCAAGGAATGGAGGAGTGGGTAGCATCAATGAGAGCAGTTACAGGAGCTTCTCTGTGGCAAAATTAGTATGTCATTTTTTTGGTTCAACATTGTTCCTACCTAGTCAAGGTGTTTTTCTGTCTCCTTGAGATGTCATTCTCCTTTCCACCCAAATGCTTCACAAAAGAAAACTCAAGACTCTCATCTCCACTCTCTTGTAACTGTCTCATCCTGACTTAAAGCAGCTTTTAAGGGGAAGGCAAAATATCACCATTAAAAAGGAAAGCCCCTTGGGTTTACCTTATCATTCTGGTATGCAGTCACAGCGATGAATTCAGTTTCGGGGAATAAGTATGTCCGAAATGTACTATAAGGCAGTTTCAAGATGTCATTGGCTCTTACAATGTGGAACCGGGGCTGGTATTTGTGCATGGAGTTCAATATAGTCTGCAGGGGCAGGGAAGAGAAGACATACATAAAACAAGGATTTAGCAGAACAAACGGGATCTTAGAACCCCTGCCAGGCTGAAATCTTCCCCACCGCAGGGTACCACGCTTGTACCGAGCCCACCTCCTTGGAGTACCCCCTGGGTACATTTTGCTCCACAGATGTTATCTTCTGGAGAATCCAAATTGCTCCTCAGTTGCCAAAGGGTCCCCCCACCCTCACCATCTAAGGATCATTCGTACCTTGAACCCTAGCCTACCTGAGTACCAAAACTATAATTCCCCTGCCACGTAGCGTGATCACTTGGGAAGGCCAAAGTCTTAAAAGATAGAGAAAAACATGCATTTTAATTTACAAAATGATTCAGTACTTTAAGCGCCCACTAATTGACGAGCCCAATCCACTTAAAGCCCTGAAAGGCTGAACTCTAGAGAGGAATATTTATGCCTTAATCAAATCAAGGGCTTCAAATGCAATTCCTGCCCGCTGAAGATATTTCCGCGCCATTCGTGTCTTCCTGGGCCTAATCTTTCTGCTTACTCCTTGCTTATCACTCTGTTTATTTTATTGAAATGTTGGGGAGGGGTAGGAAAAGGTGCAAAAGGTCCTTTGCCTGATTTCTACAAGCAATCCACGTTTTCTAAGTTTCTAAGCACTCTCACTGAATCCATATATACACTCCCAACATACAAACCATTTTTTCTGAAGATCTAAGCCTCCTTTAGGGTAAGCCTGACTCCCACCTAAGCCCACTTCTTTTTTTAGTAAAAGAACGAGTTTTTAAAAATGTATTCACACCATTTAACCAACTGAGTCAAGTCTCCAAAACGTAAACTTTCCCAAGAAAATAATATGGCTGTGGCTGGTTTCAAAACAGAAGTATGATATTTTAAAACAAAACAAATCCATTATGAATACATAGCCTTGAAATTGATTTTAGCTCTTAAAAAATGGCTTTTACTTCACTCTCAGGCCAGGCATCTACCAAAGAGCTGGAATTGCTATAGAACACAAGCCAGTAAGTTTTCTTGCCCCATTTCTTTTAGAACGCCAGGTCTTCCATTATCCAGAGAGAAACACCCCGAATCCTTTTTCCGGACAAGGACAAGTTTGCTATGCTCAGGGAGAAGCACAGGAGAAGTCTGGGCTGAAACTCATGAAATGGGGAAGCACTGCCTTTGACTGAGTGAAGAAGGAGAAAATTTTACTGAAGAGAGCAATGAAACTTACAAATCCATGTTTGTCTGAAATGTTGTTGGTGAGTTTCAGTTTGTGGAAAGTGACGACTTTGGACATCCACTGTTCCCCAGTAGCGGGGCTGTCCGGGTGAATGTACATCCTCTTTGGCATTTCAGGGTCGGCCTTACCAGCCACCATCCACCGAGAATTGTGAAATTTATAACGACAGTCATCAGCAGCTATAATGTCCATCAATAAAATATATTTGGCTTTTTTATCCAGCCCAGAACATCTCACTTTAAATGGAGGAAACATTCGCCTATAAAGGAAAGAACAGAAAAGAAAAAAGAAAGATAAACCACCCATAATCTTGGGTTTGATTTCCTATGTATCATATAATATTGAAACCAAGTTTAAGACTTTCTATTGTGACTGATAAGCTTATATGTTTCAGAGTGAGGCAACTGGCTGCAAAATCGTTTTCTTCCACAATTAATGTATTAAATATTCTCAGTTTCTCCATATTTAGATGTCCCAAGGTTCAAAACAAATGCATTGTGGCACTGCATTTTTCTACATTGTCTAACAATTTCTTCAATATTTTTTTTTCCTTGTATGACTTTACCGATTGCCCTCCTGATAGCAAATTCTTGCCTATGTCTTTTTCTGTGGGTATCTAGTTCTAAACAGGTTGGGGTAAGATTTTAGTAAAGCGCGGTCAGTTAAGACTAGAATTTTCCACCACCCATTGATGAGAAAATGTTAAACTTATCAAGGAAATGAACGTCAAGTTGCACCCCTCCCTGCTGCAGAATAGCAATCCCGCTGTGGGCGAAGTGAAACTGGACTTCAGTGAGTTCGCAGAATGAATTTTGCAGATTACGGTGCACTCCCTGGCCTGATAACCTATCTGCCCATGGAGCTGCTAACACATTCCCCTACTCCTTAGGCCAGTCCAAAAGTGCAAGATTGTGCCACCACATTGCTGTTAATTTCACAGAAATGTTGGCATTCTGTAGTCTTGACTTAAAAGGAAGCAAGGAAGCACTTCGCTGGAAAACTGACTAAATGTCTTGTGGGTTTGAGGATTTTATGCCAAACTTTGGCCTCATTTAGCTTGGAAGGAGACAGAATGCTTAAGATATCATGAAGGGGATTTTATTTTTATCTTTTTAACTTTATGCCTTTACAGGCTTCAATGCTATTTAAAAAAAATCAGTGATTTTAAATGACAGTTGCAGGATCTTCTCTTCCAGGCAGGTTTTGGTCAGGCAAGGACCTTTAAATATTACGTAAAACACGGTTGATAATATTCACACATTAAAAAAGCAGTGTGTGTCTCCTCACTGGCTCCTTAAGTCTGCAAACATAATCTTAATATTATGCAAAATTGCCTGCTAAACTCGCCCTTGGGTTATAGACACGTGAAGTGGTGTGGGCAAACAAACCAAAATGCCCTTCGATTTCTCTCTGACCAGGGCAGCAGCAGGCCCCTTTAGACCCAGAGGCTAGACTGGAGGGCAGAAAGGGCCGGGGACTGGTGTCAGGCCTCCCACTACCCACACAAAAGGAGAGGGCTCTAAGTTTTTCTTTCTGGAGAACAAAATAAAACAGACAGCACAACATCAACAAAGAAATAAGGATGTTCCAGGAGGGTTTGCAGAGTGCGTTTTTAGCAGTAGAGTGCCTTTTTTTTTTTCTTCCTGCTCCCTGCAGGGATATCTACCCTCCATTGAAAAATTGTCTGTTGGGGAGGGAACCCACGATGCAGACCAAATATAAGACCCGTGCAGATGCCCAGGTAAGCTGAAATTCCCTGCCACAGCGGCAGGGCCTGGAAGTCTGTGCACCTATTTCTATGGGAACTAACTTTTCGTCCAAGCCGTAATAACCGACCAACCGACTGTTCTGGGAGCAGAGAGATAAAGGGAGGAAAAAAACGATCCAACAGCTTAGGGGAGGAGGCCCCCACTGCTTACCTTCCCGACTTGGTAATGACCATCTCGGTGCCCCGCTTGTGAAACTGATCCCAAAGTTCTTTAGCCTCCAGGTGCACCTTGGGGTCGTCCTCCACCTCTTCTTCGGGCTCCATGGTCTTCAAAGGCCTCAGATGCGCCTGGGGCCCCAGGGAGGAGAACGGGATGCCGGTTTCGGCCGCCCCCACCAATTGATCCATGATCGGCTTGGCCAGGGCGCCCGGCAGCGAGAGCGCCGCCGCGCCGTTGGGAGGCAGCGTCAGCGCGGGGAAGAACGGCGGCTGGTGACCCAGCACCGCGCTCATGGCGAAGTCCGGCGCCCGGTGAGGTAGGAACGGATGGTAGGCCATGCTTGTCCCAGGAATGACCGGATCTCTCATGGAGAGGCTCATCCACTCCAGGCGGGGCGCTGGGCTCCAGCCGGGGACAAGTCTGCAGCTGCTGTGTTTTGTTGTTGTTGTTTGTTGTTGTTGTTAACAGCACATAGTTCAAAAGGGGGGAAAAACAAAACAAAAAAGAAAAAAGGAAAGAAAAAATAAAAGGAGGCAGAAATCACAACTAATGCACTTCAAAGGGAGTAAGGAAAGTGTCTTTTGGAGAAGGGGAGGCCGCTTTTAAAGAGGGCAAGGCGAAATATCAGCAAACATAGTCGCGCGGGTGACCGTCCTTGTGCCTTGCGTTTTTAAAAAGCCGCTCCTGAAAGTCGGTTTCAGAAGCGAGAGGAGCGAGCAGGGTCTCGACTCGCGCCCGAGCCCTGCCGCTGAGCTCGAAATAGACACTCCAGCCCTGCGTCCCAGGAATCTCTCTCCAGCCCCTAGGTCCTTTGTTGCAAATGTGAAAGGTTCTCCTAGAAGACTTTTTACCTTTCTTTTTCTTCTTCCCCGCCCCCTATCTCTCTTCCTCTCCCTCTTTCTCGCTGGTGGCGTCTGCAGCTGTGCTAGACCCGGCTTTAACAGCGAGCGAGAGAGCGGAAAAAGTCTCTCTCCTTTAAAAAAAAAAAAATCTGATTTAAACCCCCTTCTACCAGCGCTATCAAAACTTGAACTGCAAACTGGCTTCCGTTCGCCCTCCTCCTCCTTCCTCTGCTCCGAGCCTCCGGAGGGTGTCTCAGTTTCAATCCAAATCTTGCTGGGCTCTTCTCCCGTGCCTCTCTCTCTTCCTTGTCCTAAAACGTGAGCGAATTCGCTTCCTAAATCTGTGTCCAGGCGCGCAGGGCAGGGAGGATTTAGAGGGGGAAAAAATGGAACGGAGGGAGAGAGAGAGGGGGAGGGAGAGAGAGAGAGAGAACGAGAGTGAGAGACGGAGTCGGAGAGGGAGGGAGCCAGGGAGGGAGCGAGAGAAAGCGAGAGCTCCTCGCCACCCTCCGCCGCCTCTAGAATTCACCGGGCGTCTGCTCGGCGGCTCTAGAAGGTCGGGCTGCGCTGTGGGCTGCGGGGAGCCGGAGGCCTCTTGATTGGCTCTTTGACGCTTTCGGACCAATTGTGTTGCTGCATAGGCGTGGTTTTCACAGGTCGAGTGCTGGGGGATAGAGCTGAGTTATAAAAAGAAGGTGTCGGAAACTGTAACGTCGCAGCGCCGCATCGGTACTACTGCCTGTCCTGTGAATATGTCAACATGATCAGAGGGAGGCGGGAGCCACTGGGGAGCGCGCGCACAGAGTCGCCTCTAGGTGGCTTATCGAGAGATCGCTGCAGCCCCTGAGCTCGCTCGCTCTGGTTCAGCCCACGTCTGAAATGCCTCAGTCATCCAGCCGGGGATCGAGGGAGGAGGCAGGGCCAAGGAGGAAGGGGGAGGGAGAGAGGGAGGGAATCAGCGAGCAGGCGAGCCGGGAGGGGAAGGCGGAGAGGGCGCCCGGGCGCCGGGCAGGGGCGCTCGCCTCTGTTGCACTCCGCTCGCCTCTCCGACCGCCGCAGCCGGTACTCTCTCCAGCTCTCCTTCTCCCGGCCCCGGGCGAGCCGGGCGGGTGGCCGAGCCTCCCTGCGAGCTGCTATCCGGCCGCTCGGTTCTACGAAAGCCGGCGGCTGCGGAGAGGCGAGCGCCGAGACTACAGGCTTGCGTGCTCTCCAGCCCCACGTGGAGCCAAGCTCCTCCTGGCCGCCGCTAAAGGGCTCCCGAGCTCGGGTGTCTCGGTGCTGGTCTCCCCTGCATCTGGGCTAGGGGAGCACACGGATGTGTGGGCTTCCTCTCCACTGTGCCCCACCCGCAGCCATGTGCAGAGACCCAAACACCCCCAGTGCATCTGTACTCGAACACACGCCAACACACTGGGACTGAACCACACACCGAAAACCACGTACACACAAACACGCACACAGCCTGCGCGGCTGACCCTGTCTGAGCTAATGGGGAAGATGGACTCAGGATTTTTATGAAACGCATTTACCCAGCCCTTTTGGATCTCGTCTTTCATTTGCATGCGGGCCCCCATATTCCACCTGGATGTGGGTGTGGGTGTAGAGAAGAGAATGGAGGATCTGGACAAAGCGAGCACAGCGAGGGACTGGGTTCTGAGCCTGTCCCCTCCAAGCCGCTGCCCTCACCTCGAGGCCCGGCTGGGTGCACAGCAGAGGGTAAGGGGTGGGCGAGTGGGTTGGGGGAGGCGCGCCAGCCTGGTATCTTCTCTAGGCATCGCACTTATCTCTCGGTGCCTCAGTTCTTTCTCCACCCCGGGGACTTACCTCGCCAGAAGTCGGGGAGGGAGGCTGAGTTTGTAAAACAAACCGTCAAACGCCCCCACCTCAGAGGCGAGATGACTGTTTTCAGTACGGGTAGGGTGGGGGCCTCCTCTTGGGCGGACGAGAGGGAAACGACCGGATCTTACCAATCGCCGAATTACTAACTCTGTTACTGCAGCGCCCGGTCGGGGTCAGAGGATTCGCCTAAGCCCACAGTTCTTGATTCTGGGGGCCAATGATTTGGACCATCCTTGCTTAGATGGAGGGAAATCTTGAAAACAATGTTCTTTTATCTTTCCTGAGATGAAAGCTTCTTCGATGGAAAGGGAACGGAGAAAGGGCTGATCTGGGAGCTTAGGGGTTTCAGAGACCCCTGGCTTTGGATGTGTGAGTCTCTGTAGGCCAGCGCAGGCCTCTCTCGCATTTTGCCTTGTGCACCCCCGCAACTCCCAGCAACCCCGAAACCCCAACGTGGCAGCAAGGGACGAGTGAAAATGAAGTGCTCTTGTGGGCCAACCACGCTGAGATAGGGGAGGACCTTTTGAGGCGACAAGCTTCTCCAGCCTCGCATTTTTGACGCACATGGTTAAGAGAGTTTGGCGCCAGCGTTGAGAATTCCCTGAAGTAACCAGAGAGAACAGAGTGGTTCTGCGAACTCCGTCTGGCTCGCCATCTCGCCCCTTTCTTTCCCTTTCAGTCTGTCTTTCTCTGGCGTCCTCTCTGTCTGTCTGTGCCAGTGGTTAAAATAGAGAAAGGAGAGAGAGAGGGAATAAATGAGGTGGTGGACCCTAGAGTGTTGGCTCACAACACCCCCTCCGCATCCCCTCCGCCCCGCCCTGAAGGGTGCGAAAGGCCAGGCCATTTCCCGCCTTGTACAGAATACGGAGGTCACTGCAGGGTTTCATGAATCTCTGGGGATCCCCCAAAAAAAGATAGAAAAAAAAGTGCATCCCCCTCCTCCACACTGCTCACCTCCGGGGCCTGGGGCCGCTTGGCTGCACTTTCAAGAGCGGCCCCAAATCCCAGCGATCTGGTTTTGCCTGCCTGGCTTCGCAGGCCAGTCTCTGCCCCACCACTTGGAGTGGAAGCAAAGTAGTTCTACAACCACACTGTGACCGACCCCCTCCTCACCCACTCGGTGCCCCCGAGTGTCCCACGCACAGCAGGGAGACATTCCTCCGCATTGGCCAGCTGTCTGCTTTGGAAATGGGAGGGGAGCTTGCGGATTTTACTAAAAAATGTCTCGACTTGTTTTTGGCTCCGCGGGTGGACTGAGAGGGAGTTCTGCCCCTCACACTGTCCTCCTCCTTCAATTGCCTATTTTTTGCCCATAGCTCTAACTTAACCCTGGGATCACCCCAGATCGCCACTTCTGACCCCCATGTCCTCCCCCACCCCCACCTCCAGCGCGCGAAGCAGAGAACGAGAGGAAAGTTTGCGGGGTTCGAATCGAAAATGTCGACATCTTGCTAATGGTCTGCAAACTTCCGCCAATTATGACTGACCTCCCAGACTCGGCCCCAGGAGGCTCGTATTAGGCAGGGAGGCCGCCGTAATTCTGGGATCAAAAGCGGGAAGGTGCGAACTCCTCTTTGTCTCTGCGTGCCCGGCGCGCCCCCCTCCCGGTGGGTGATAAACCCACTCTGGCGCCGGCCATGCGCTGGGTGATTAATTTGCGAACAAACAAAAGCGGCCTGGTGGCCACTGCATTCGGGTTAAACATTGGCCAGCGTGTTCGGAAGGCTTGTGCTGGGCCTGGCCTCCGGGAGAACCCACCAGGCCAGCGCGCCCCGGACCCCGGCATTAGGCGCCAGCTGCCCGCTCTCCGCGGTCTTTTTCTCTCTGCAGACCCCTCGATCCTCTTTCCTTCGGTCTTAACACTCAACAAAAGACAGACTAGAGACGTTGAAAGAGCCTGCCCTTTAACAGAGTCCAAGAAGAGGGTGACTTAAGGGCAGGAGAAGGGAGAAAAAGGGCAGATTTCGGGTCAGAAAAGACCCAGATAATTTCTGGTGTCTCTGAAATATTCCTCCACCTTTTCGCAAAAAGAGTTTTCATTTAATTGTAGGTCTGGAATTAAAAAAGTAAATTAACTGAAAAACCTTTCTATCTGCAATGCCTGCAGCATTTAAAGTAGTGTGAGTGCATGTAGGCGAGTGTTAAAGGTGGGTGGGGGGAGGACCCTGAAAATAATGGTCCTTTGTGGGGGTGGGGTCGGGGTGGGGGTGGGGGGAACAAAACCAAATCAACTGTCCTTAGCCCCAGGCCACGGTGCCAGCAAAGAAGCTGGCCTTGCCCGAGACGGAAGCTTAGCCCGCACCACTTTTCCCTGCCGCACTGCCTGCCTCAAACTATAAAGGGGACAAACCGACCCTTTTGTGATCAAATGGTGTTTATCTGAAGTTTACAAAAAAGGCGGGGAGGAGGGGAAAAGGATGGTGGGTAGGCGGGGTCGTTTACTTTGGCCAGTTTGCTGTAAATATTCCCTTCAGCATGTGTGAGGTCTGGCAAGAGACTATTACATGCTTATTCCCTCTTAAACTTTCACCCCCGTTTGCCGCAGAGCTCTTTTCAGTCCGAGGTGTCACTAAATTGGGAATTCTGTTGACAGAAGGGCATCCAAGATTCTCCGGGGGTAGGAGACCTAATTAAGAAGTTTCGTACAGGGGTGGGTTCATATATGAACTTTTCCTGGGGGAGGGGCTTTCTGGTCATCCTGGCAGTTTGGCAATGGCTTCTCGTTTCTGCCCAGTGCCCCAGCCCATTTGATCTCAGGATCCCAGCCTCTTTTGATATTGACAAGCTTTGAAACTGACCAGGTGCCTGCCCCCCTAGGGCTCTCATTCTCTTTCGGGCTCAATTCTCCCACCTGAGGAAGTGATTTTCTTATCACGGATCCCAAGGAAGTAGCTCTCTGGGGAGTATCTAGTTTACTGTTTGTGGTTCCTCCTGCAAATTGCCCTAGCACCCCCTACCCCTCTGGGGTACATACATTAGCACTGCTGTGCTACCCGGAACCCTGACTCTCCCCCTGGCAGTGCTGAACCCAGTGGAGGCTTGCTCTTCCTCCAGGAGTCTCCACTCACCATGAACCCCCACCCCCTCCTCCTCCCCAAAGCTTGTTTTGAGAGCGTAGTTCCTCTCTGGTCCAGAGGCTGCCTGTCAGTCCCTTGGAGACAGGCTGGGCTCCCCCACCTTTCCTCCCTCCAGAGCAGACACTAGTTTCCTGGTTGGACCAGACTGACAGTGCAGGACATTCACCTTTTGTTTCTTTTTCCCTTCCTTTCTTTCTCTTCCCCACCCCGCCCCCGCACCCTTTTCTTTTGGTCTCACTGTCTTTCTGCTCATCCCCATTTAGGATTATTTGAATGTGGGTCTAGAATCTTTCTTACTCTTTTTCCTTCTACTTTCTGTTCTCCTCCTTGCATCAATCTTGTTCTTGGTTTCTATTTCTCTTTCTTGTCTTGTATCTATTTCCCAGGCTTCAACTTCTCATGTTTTTTTTTTTTTTTTTCTATCTTCTTTATCCTTTCTTTCTATTTTCTCTGGCTGTCTTGGTCCTGTCTGAATTCTCTCCTGTTTTTCTGACCTGGTGCCTCCGTACTCCGCCCCCTTTCTCTCCCTCATCTTTCCCAGCAACCATGACAGCATGGAGATCCCTCTTCCTGTGGCTGAAGCAGACACCTTCCCCTCACTTCCTTGACTAGAAAGATAAAGTGTCTTGAGAGATGGAAAAATGTTGTGTGCATTTGCCTAGGCAGTTTCACCTTCTCCTCTTGGCATTTCCAAAGCCACCCTTTTCTCTAGAGTTGAACCCCATCCTTGCTCCCTAAGCTCTAAAGCCACCTCCCTGTCTTTTCCAGGGCAGGCACCTAGGGTGAGGAGCTGCAAGTTGAGCTCTATAGCCCCAGCTCCCAGCTTCCTACTTGCCCCAGCAGCATGGAGCTTTCCGGTAAATTACAGCACATTTCTCCTATCCTCTGACATTCCTCTAAATTATTGATCTGGGCAAATTGGTGCAAGCATCTGTAGCATGTTTCAGAGAGAGAAGATTGTGAAAGTTGTCTAGCTTGGAGAAGTAATATTTTCTGTACAGAGGCTCAGTTTGGCGCCAGTTGGCTTATGCTGTTTCTAGAGCATCATTCGCTATGCACTTAATCCATGCTCATCATACTTCCTTAATGTAAATATGTTTTTGGCAGAGGTGAAATGAATACATTTTGCCCTCCATATTATTCTTATTAGCACCTACCTTTCCTCAAAGCTGATCACCCTGCAAAATGGCAAATTTGTACACAGCCAGCGATTTAGATAAGTTAGAAGGGAAATGAGAGAGGTAAGATTGAAGGATGTGTTTGTGTCTGGGGAAAGTGCTTTTTCTACATCTGTGAAGGTTTTTTCCTCTCTCAGGAAAGGGAACTAATTGTGGTTTCCTAATTTCAAGTCAATCTATATCTTCAAACCTGTGTGTGTGTGTGTGTGTGTGTTTTGCCCAATTACTTAAAAAAAAAAAAAAAAGATAATGCAATGGGCATTACTTAGGCCGGCAGAAATGAACTCACAAGGAAGGGGCCAGGAATTTTTTCTCTCATTTTATCTGATCCAGAACCACCAAGACACAGGCCAGAGCTGACTTTTGCCCCAGGCACTTTTGACTACCCAACACCTTTCTTTCTTCAACATCCTCTTTCCAGATTTTCAGTTGAGACAGGTAAGGGTGTAAGTGGCCTCTCGGAGGTTTCTATCAAAATTTTACTTGTGGGGTAGAGGGACTAAGTGACAGAATACTTTAAGAGGGTGGAGGAGAAATTTAACAGTCCTCCCGTGCAGATGGAGGGTGACATTCAAATGGGAGAACAAATGGGAGAACTTACTTCTGCCGTTTGCTGCTGTTTCATTCTTTCCATTATCATTGGTAATGTTATTAGGTGGCAGGGTTGTGAGGCAGAGTGGGGTTTTGCCCCAGGGGAGCGTATGTGACAGAGGGCGCAGGAAGATCTGTAAGTGAGAGGGCATAGCAAATTAAATGACCGCTACTGTCAGGAAGGTTGACAGGCCAAAGAAAGATCGGCTCCTCCAAATCTGCTGAACTAACTCTCCCCTCATAGCCCCAGACACGTTTTCTCAATTTGAGCACAATATCCATTACTATTTCCCGTACTGGGTTTCAATTAAAGAGGGTTAGAGTAGAAAGTTCACTGGTGTTTGGGGGTTCATTTATTTCCAAGCAGGATGCAAATGAAAGGGAGCCGTGGGCTCAGAGTCGTTGTGTGTGTTTTTCCCCCTTCTTCTTTCCATTTCCTTCTTGCAAACTTCCCTCCACTTCTTGCCAGCCACCCAGCACACCTGTGTTCCCAAAGCAAATGTTTTCATGTCTTGAAAATCCAGTTAGCATAAGGAGAGAAGGAAGATGATAACATCATACCTACTGATGCCCCATAGAGATGAAGCTGTCCTGGGGGCACTTTAGGCTTTAGGGAAGGTTTTAGCTTCTCGAGGTGGGCACAGGAATTAGAGTAGTGTGAGCACTTGAAGGGTTCTAAGTTCTACTGTTGCGCTGAAAACAGATGCAATCCCTCCTGCTGTAACATACTCCTATGGAAAAAATCTAATCTTCTGTGTGGTTATCCTGTTTTGGTCTTAGAACACAGGGTGGTGATCTTGCTTCTCTGGGCGTGCCAGGCAGATAGAACACGTGAAAATCTCCTGCCAAGGTCGGGACCTAGGATCTTGTCCCCAGGTCTGCCCTGCCACCAAGCAGTGGTCTTTCATCCAGGCAAACTCTCTGGCCGAACTCACTTCACACATACTTGGAACTAAGCCGCCAGTCTCCCCACCCCCTCCATCTTCTATGATCACTGACTCTGTACCATGGCCACCCAGACCACTGGGCAGAAGAGTAGCTGCAGGGTGGCCGTCTTAATTTCATGACACTCTGCTTAGCCTCCTCCTCCTCCCATGTCAGCAAGAGAAACTATAGGCCTCAACAATGTGACTGTAGTTTGAGTTGGGATGTGTCCCTCCCAAACCAATCATCCCTGACTCCAAATAATACAAACAAATCCTGCGTATTTTAAAATGTCCCAAGTCTTGTAGGATATCCAGGGACCGATCAGTGCTGACTGGAGAGACTATTCTCTCTCCCAATCCTTATAAAGGGATAGGTGAAGGTTGTGGCCCTAGAGATCCCAGAAGCCCTTAAAAGTCTTTAAATTGGGGTCTGAATAATGAGGGCTAGATACGTTTTTTTTCTTCCTTTCAAAAAAAAATTTATTTATTTTTAGAGGAAGGGGAATGAGAAAGGCACACGCGCAGGCACGCACACACACAGAGAAAGGGAGAGAATGTTTGGAATTGTGAAAGTGCCTTTCCTAATAGTTGCTTTTACTGGCGCCCAGGCCTCAATTCATTTCATCTCTGAGCCAGTTACTAAAAATCCTCCCGGCGAGTGGAGAGGACCAGCCTTCCCGGGTCGGGAACCCGCCCTCTGTCTTCCCTCGCAGCGCCTTTCCTCCTTTGGCTTGGGAAAGGACGACTTCGAGCCCCAGAAAGGAGTTGGGAGTGAGCGACACCCCAGAGCGTCCCATAAGGTCTTTTTGGCCATGTTTCCGCCCCGGGGGGGCTTCACCTAGATCCCCCACCCCACCCCTTACCCCTGTTGCAAATACGTAAGCTGGACGCGCCTCGGTGTGGATCCAGGCCTCGCTGAGCACGGAACCGGAGAAGCAGCTCATGGTCTCGGATTGCACTCTCACGCAAGGGTGGAAGGGGGTGACAGGGCTCGGATCTTGCCCCAAACGCTGCACAGGCCTGCAAGGAGAGCAAAGAGGTCTCGGACAGGCTGTCCTTCCCCAGCTCTCGGTCGCGACAAGGTCCCGACAGGTCCGGGAACCCGCGAACCGCCTGTAGGTAACACTGCGCTGGGTACCTGCCTTCCCTCTCCAGCTACTGGGGCGGGGCGGGGCGCGGCGGGCTCCCTGGGTGCGGAGTGAAGAAAGCGCGGCGGACCCAGGGCAGCGAAGCGCAGGTCTTTTTCCTTTCGAGAACTAATATCAAGATTGCAGGGATTCAGTTAGAAGCCGCTCACCTACCTCCACCTCCCGCCCCACTCCGTCCGATGTGTCTTTTTCTGCCGCACTGATTGCTACCTTCCCCCCTCCCTCTGCTTGCAAAGGACAATTCGGGAGTGGACTGTAAAGATCTTGCGGGGGGCCGTGGGGGGCGGGGAGGGATAACCAAAAATAAAAGAGAAATGTAGGACTCTCTGTCTCCCAAAGTGGTGGAAAAGCGATTGCAAGGAGATAACTCTCGGGAGAATAACAGGCTTAGAGAGAACGAAGCCGAGCGGGGGAATCTTCATGTTCGGAGCCGGGAGGGTTGAGGGGAGGGAGAGTTCTCGTCTCCCACCGCTGGGGTGTGTTTTTACATGTTTTCTTAGCAGCAAGTTTTATAAACAGGTCATCCCTACGCTGCCAGCGCAGGGAGTTGGAGTCTGTCTCTGGCTTCTAGTGCAGACACCCTTCTTTCCCATTCGCCCCTTGCAAGCCAAACGCGCAGAGTTAGGAGGGAGGGGAAGCTTCCTTCCACTTCTGATTTGGGAGTACATTTGCTTTTGAAAGGCTCTTCTTGTCTTCAGACGGTAAAATACGAGTTCTTCACGTTTCTGAGTCTGGTACCTCAAGCATGGATGCATGGGGAAGTGGGGAGCGCTGCTCTAATTGCCTCTGCGCTGGATGGGGGTGGAGCAGGGGATTCTGTCTTTCAACCTGGCCCTGCTGGGGTGCCGAGGCACATTATTAAACCCAGACGCTCGGGCCAGGAGTTGGGGCCATGCGGAAAAGATTTACAATTAAGCCAATTGGGGCCAAATACAGCCATCCAAAGTTTGCAGGTGTAAATAGTTTCTCGAATTTTTTTTTCTTCCCTTCCAAGCAACTTCATTGCCCGACGCCCCCCCACCCAAAGGCCTCCTGCCAATCCCTTCCCCACTTCCTGGGACTCTAATTCTTTTGAGAACAGGGAGAGGAGGAAGGACAGTATGGCAGAGCTGGGATTTTTCTATTAGACAGGTTAAAATATGATGTTGCATTCACTTTTATGTGCGCGCATTAATGCAGCGAATACAACCAGGACAGGCTCCTCCATTGCATGTCTCCATCTAGAATTTGAGAATTGTTGGAGTCAGTGAGACCTTTTGACTTCGACATATGATTTTTTTTAAGGGAGTGAAACAGACTTCTGTAAAACAGGGATATTGCAGTTGAATTATGAAGTTTTTGAGTTGGGGAGATTGGGTGAGGCAGGAGTCAAATGCAAAGGAAATTCCCTCTGGTAGGTATATAAGAAGATTGCTACGGATGGAATCTGAAGGGGAGGTGAGGCTGGCTTGCTAGGAAGAACAGAGTCATGGACCTTTCTAGAGCTTCAGTTTAGATCTTCCTAATGTTTAGAGCGCTTACTGAGTCGTGCACAGGTCCAAACTTAAGCCCATCTCTCATTGCATTATTTAAATGTCAAATAATATGTCTGTGTGTTTCTAAACTGTTTTTTTGTGGGTATCAGTGTGTATATGGACATTCCAAGTAGCCCAGAATATAACATTAAATCTAAGACTTTAAAAATGCATCGCAGTCACACCCCATGGGCACACTCCTATTTGATCAATATAGACGGAACTAAATTTGTTTTGCAGCTACGCAGTTACTCTTTTTCTCTTGGAGCAATAAAGTCTGTCTGTTACAAATTACCAGGGAATTGGAGAATATACCCCCCCCCACACACACACCCCCCACAACTGTTGTTTGGTGTTTTTAGTCTCCCACTAACCCACTCAATAATAGATATAATATGTGTGTACACAGGCACTTTTCCAAAAAATTAGCGATAACATTCTGGGTGCATGAAGAGGGCATTTTTCTCTCTTTGCATTTAGGATTGGTTGCACACTAAGTTGCTACTCAGGAGAACCATTACCAGGGGGATTGACACCCATGGGGCCTCAGGGAAGAAGTTTAACAGCCTGCATTGCATGCAAAGACAGGGAGTCAAGGCGCCTGATTCCAGTCTGAATAAGGGCATAGGTGTAGAATCAGTAAGACAGGACTTAACATGTCCATGGAGCTGCAAGTGTCACCCAGCCCAGGATGAACCCCTCAGCTGCCACAGGAAAGTTTCCAGGCAGTGGTAGTGAAAACACTTTTTCTCTCTCTCTTTTAAAAACTTCCCAGTCCAGTGCACAAGTTCCACATAAATAAAAGGGGCTACTTGAACACTAGGTGAACCTGAATCAGTCTGAAGCAGAGAAGGAAGTACAGGACCCAGGCTGGAGATGGAGTGCCCCAATTTGCGGAAGTAGAGAAGGAGTGGATTGCTTCCCACTTGGAAACCTCTGCTCTTCCCTTCTGGAGAGGCTCATCGGGAACCCCTGCGGAAGGTGCCCTTGCAGCCTCCGCTGGATGGCGCTTGGGGGAGACGTGGCTGGTGGACAGTGTCCTCTATGTGCCCCAGAGGGCCTTGTCAACTGGTTGGGTTGGGTTGAGGCCTCAGTTTGGAGCCTCTGCGGTGGCAGTTCCAGATATGCCAGGAGGCTGAAGCTGTTCCTGGAGTCTGGGGCAGGAGAGGGCCACCTGGAATCTGCCAAATGTGGGAGCTGGGGCAAGAGAAGTTAGGTGCAAGCCAGGAAGTGGGGGAAGAGGGTTCTCAGCGCAAACTAGCATCTCATTTCTAAAGCTCTGCTTGCACTGTATTAACTCCTGTTTACCGGGAAAGGCGTTGAGTGAGTGTGTCAGTGTGTGTGTGTGTGTGTGCGCTGCGGGAGAGTGGTCTGGAAAGGACCACAGCCAGACAAGTGTGGAGATCTGCAAAGGGTACATGGTTTTAGGAACCTCAGGCTCCTACATCCTTTTTGCGAAGGCCAATCTGGTGCCTGCCCAGCCCTGGTCCACTCGTTAGAAATTGGAGTGGCTGACATTACCCAGGAACCAATCTGAATTGTGTCTGGAATTGGGAACACAGGAGTGGGTTCTAATCTAATCTCATGGGCACAGGACCCCTTTGGAGGATTGCTCAGTCCATTGTATGACTGGCTTCAGTAGTCATTTGAAAGGGTCTCTGTCAAGGTGATAAAGACCTCAGCTGAGAGTGGAGCTGTGGGCTACAATATTAGGAAGAATAAATTCATCCAACACTTATTGAGTTCCTATTGTGTACCAAGCAATGCCCTCACCTTTATGATCTTGTCAAAAGTTAAAGAGCTAGGCAGCAAAGAAAAAAGACTACCAACTATAGCCAAATAAAGTTAATAGGCTACACAGTCTGTGTAGGAGTGTCTAAAATTAGGTTTTCTATTTTGTAAGAGATGGGGTTCCTTATCTCCCCAGCTCTGATCACAGTGCTCATAGCTGATGGGTGCTCAATAAATAATCGTTCAATACAGGAATGAAAGCCAAGAAAGAAAGGGAGAGAAAGAGACTAAGAGGGGTATTTTCTCTGCCTTTGTAAAACAAATAACCACTTCCAAAGTGCATTTGTAAAGAACCAGTATTCAATTTATTAGCTACTCCCCTAAACGGATTCTGCTATATAAAATAAGACAGTGAAAAGTCGACTTACTCTAAGATGGTAGTGGGAAGAGAGGTTTGGTATAATGGATAGAAAATTCCACTCCATCATTGAACAGATATTGATTGAGAGGCTTCTAGGTACCAGATAGTCTTTGAAGTGCTGGAGACAAGGGGGTGAATACAAGATGGGTCCCTTCCAGCTTAATGCTTATGGTCCTGAGTTTTGTTCACTCCGGTAAAAGTATATTATTAATCCCATTTTGAAGATGAGGAAAATCGAGGCCCATGAAGAGTGGGACAGGAGAGGGCTTAATTTTAAGATCTCTGGGGCAAGAAAGGCCAAACTCAATCAGCCTTAGCTCTTCTACGCGCTGTGGAGAGGTAGGGCTGGGTGATTTTTTTGCTCTTGGGAGCCTTGGAAACCCAGACAGCGTTACTGACCTGACTGGTGGAGGTCCCCGCGGGCGCCAGGCGTGCGCGGGTGCCGGAGCTTAACACCCAGCCGCTGTCCCGCAAAAGACTTTCCCGGATCTGCTCACCCCAGCCCCCAGCTCAAAGGCCCTCACTTCTAAACTCTCCGGTCCGTTTCTTGCACTCAGAGCACACGCCTAGCCTACAAGTGGGTAATACTGCCGCTCTGCACAAACAGAAAACTTTGGGATAGACAACTAGGGAGTCTTGCGCCTTCACATTGTTAAAAATTGACAGTAAAAAGGTTTCCATGACCCCTCCCCCGCTGCCAGGGTTTTATGCTTCTGTAGAGACCTCTCCCCACCATTAGTATCCCAATGCTCAGCGCTGTCTCTGGCACATGCAGTGTGTTCATCAAATGTTTGTTGATTGACTAAATAAACTATTTTTCTTTCATTTTTGTTTTAAAAACATAACCAAAGTAAAAAATGAATTAGTGATCGAATAAGAGGCAGTGGGGTGAGAAGCTCGTTTTGCCGACGCCCTGGGAGGGGGTGGAACCGGCTTAGGACACCCATTCGTTTTCCAGCAGCCGCTGGGTTACTTCCCACCAGCTTTGCAAAGACGCCTGCGATTTCCTTTGGTCTACGTTTCTGTCCCAGACTTCGTTCAGTTGATCGATGAAGGAGACAAGCTGGCCCACAGGGAGGTCAATACAATCGACGCGGACCTCGACGAAACGGAAAAATCTCACCGGTTCCTGCGTACTGGGTTCCACTAAAAATGTTTCAGGATTTAGAGTTTCTGCCTCCTCGCTGTCATTACTGAACTGGACGGAGGATGGCAGTGGGTGGGCAGGAAGAAGCCTCAAGTCCCACTCAGGTGAGCCTAGGGGTACACCGGGCCCGGAGAGCGCCCCCCTACTTCCACCCAGCTGGTGTAAACCATACCAACGAGTGGTGAAATCATCAGAGCTCCCTAGTAGATTTCGTTCTTGAACTTCTCGGCCTTGGGTCATTGCGCAGCCCGGGTCATTGCGCAGCGGGGCCACTCTTCTTAGCTCCGGGTTCGTCACCTGAGAAATGGGTTTCTTATAAAATACGATGGCGAGAACATCTGTGAAATACTCAGGAAGATGATAATGTTCTAAGAGTTCTCCTACACATCAGCTTATCAACTACAATAATCTAATGAGGCAGGAGCCTTCTCAGTGATCTCCACTTTCCAGACGAGGAAACAGAGACACGCAGAGAAAGACAGAGGCTTGCCCGAAGTCGCACAGCCAGTGTTTTGGGGAGCTGGAATTTACCCTGGGGTTTGTCTAATTCGAGTCCGACTCTTAACAGCAAAACAGTAGGAGTCCGACACACGCACACAGTAGGTACACAGTAGCGATCTGTTTTCTTTGTATCTTTGCCCTTTAGGAAGAGAAATTCCATCTAACCCTTTCCCGCGCAGATTTGAAAACTGCCTGTATTCTTTGGTCCCTTCCTTCTGGAAGCAAATGCAATTGGTGGATGGGGAGTGCGAGTCTGACAAAAACCTTCTTAAACTCTGGAAATCCAGATCTTTACGGCCCCCTCTTGCTTCAGTACGAAGGAATCAGGGGAAAGTGCGCGCGCGCGCGTGTGTGTGTGCGTGCGCGCGCATTTGTGTCTAGAATCAATATGGCCCAGACAGCCCTTCACAAAGGGGCTCCAAGCGGGCGCCTCCGCGGCACAGCCCCCGCCCCACCGCCCGCGGCGAATTAATTGGGCCCTGAAAGAAGGGGCGACGTAGCTTCCAGTTAATTAGTCAAGAAATGAATCAAGTCCCAGCGGCCTGGCAAAGGCTCTTGGGGCGGGGGTTTTGTGCAAGCCACAACGGTCCGTGGGGCTCTCCCCTTGGGCGGGGTGGGGCGCGGTGGGGAACACAGCTTGGACGCCTAGGCGTCCTGAGCCCGGCGCCCTGCGCGCAGAGCAGAACCAGGCGCTCTCGCGGGCTCTAGCGTCCGTCATGTTTCCTCTCTTTTTTCTTTCTCTTTTATTTTCTTCTTTTTTCTCTCTCCTCTCTCCTCTCTTCTTTCCCCCTTCCTTTCCCTCCTCTCTCTCCCTCTATCTCTCCCTTTGTCTCTCTTCCCCTTTCCCCTTCTCCTTCCCTATCTCTCCCTTCCTTTCTCCCTATCTCCCTCTCTCCCTCCCTTTCTTTTTCTCTCCTTTTCTCTCTCTCCTTCTCCCCCTTCCCCTATCCATCTCTCCCTCTCCTGACTTCTCTCCCCCTCCCTCTCTCTCTCCTCACTTCTTTTTTTTCCTCAGTCCTCACCATCCCCGTCCTCTTTCCCCTTCCCTGGTTCTCTCCTGAACTTAGTCCAAGTTTCCCACCTGCAGGCGCTCCTCCCCTCACCCCAGCAGCGGCCCTCTCCAAACTCTCCTCCCTGAGGTCGCTCTTTCTAAAGCCCCAACCTCAGCCTGGCAGGATCCGGGGCTGGGTGATTTCGGGATGTCCGGGAATCCTTGACTTAGGGGGAATGGATAGAAATGAGGGCTGACTTTGGAGCCCAGAGGCCTGAGGTGTGTTGCTGGATGGATTCTTCACCCTTGGGTCACCTTGGATTCACCCTCCCCAAGGCGGTTAGAACCCTCTGAGATCATTCAGGGCTTTGAAAGGGCTTGGTAATGGGCGACCTGTGTCCTCACTCCACGGAGATTTAGAATTAAGGCAGACCTGCAACACAGGAGCAATTATTGAGTGCCTGCTGTGTTCTCATCTTATAGTTCTTCTCAAACACCCCCGCGTCAACTAAGGCACTGAAGATCCGGGTGATCGGGTGTTTTCGTCAGAAGCAGCTCTGTTGGGGGAAGGGAGGGGAGGCACAAATCCTAAACCCAATTTTTTTCACTGCTTTTTTTTTTTTTTTTGGACCGAGTCTCACTCTGTTGCCCAGGCTGGAGTGCAGTGGTGTGATCTCTGCCCACTGCAACCTCTGCCTCCCAAAGTCGAGCAATTCTCCTGCCTCAGCCTCCGAATAGCTGGGATTACAGCCACCCATCACCACGCCTGGCTGCTAATTTTTTGTATTTTTGGTAGAGTCAGGGTTTCACCATGTTGGCCAGACTGGTCTCGAACTCCTGACCTCAGGTGATCCGCCTGCCTCGGCCTCCCCAAGTGCTGGGATTACAGGGATGAACCACCGCGCCCGACCTTGTTTCAAGGCCTTTTTGCTCCACGTGCTGGCTGCCCTTCCAGAACTAAAGGGACAGAACTCGGTGCTCAGAGAAGTAGAGACACTTTCCTGGAGTCACACAGTAAAGGAGAGGCAAGGCCGAGGGTTCCCCTCCTAGGTGGACATTGGGTGTTCCTTGGCACTGAGAGGGCCTCACGGAATCACATGTCCGCCTGGCCTGGCCTGGCACCAAATGTTTACAGACAGGACGAGGGTCGCTGGAATCGCCTCGCCCCTTTCAGCTTGGCGCTAAGGCCCGAATCTCAGTCCTTCTAGTATTTCTCTGTCGTCTGTCTTAATCTCAGTCTCTGCTTTTGTCTCTTTCTCCCTCCTTCCGCCCCAGTCTTTCCGTCTCTTTTTCCTCGAATGCACGTGGAATTCGGAACTGAAAGTTGAGGTCAGAATCTCCTCTCTTTCTTCCACTTATCCGCTCTGCTGCCCCACGCCTCGCGGCTTGGATCTGCGTAGACATCTATCTACCGTCAACAGGATCCCAGCTGCAGAAGCAAACCCTATCTGACTCCGCACCATCCCTGCTCTGTAGACCCACTGCCTCTTCCCACACCACATCCTTGAGGTTCAAGTAGCGACTCCAGCGGATGATTCGGAGAATGCCCTGCTTTCCAAATGCCCGAAGCCGCGTTTTTATTTTCTTCTTCCTTTGCCCGCTTGACCAACTGTGGTTTCGTTCAGGGTCCGGAGGTGCCTGCGCCGCGCTTGGCTTTGCTTTGCGCCGCCCGCAGGAGGCCCGGGACTGTGGTTTCCGCTCCCCACATCCCAGCCTGGTGCGCACGCAAGAGCCTGGCGAGCTTCCCGCGCGCGCTTACAGTCAATTACTTTGGGCCTCGGTTTCCCTGCTCCTTGTAGATCAGAGAAGAGACGGGCGAAATGCCTGCGAGGGAGGGTCGGCGAATGGGTTGGCTGGTGGCAAGACTGCCTTTCTTGTACATGGACGGCGGTTGGGGGGTCAACACTGGAAGAACTCCTGCCTGACGCTAAGAGCCACACGCTTTCCAGCTCGTCCCACTCTGCGGACGTTTACCCACCTTCATGCGCAGAGGAGGAGGTGAAACACTGGGAATGTCTTGTTTTCCACACTAGGAAAGGAGCACACCAATTTCCATGGCCCCAGTCTCCCCTAAGTGGGACCCACAGCTTGGTGGACTCTGCCACGCAGGTGTGCCAGGCTGCGTGTGTAGGCGAGGACAAACCAGGTTCCAGCCAGCAGGTGCACACTCGGGTGTGTGCAGAGGTGGTCCCTTGTAGGCCTGCTTGGTCCACTGTGATAGCTGCTGACATTTGTAGACTGGGTCAGTGGCTTTCAATGAAGTGTTAACCGACCTCCTGCTGAGCATTTGGAATTTAGGAGATGGCATATTGGAGCCTTGGAACTTTGTATCCCTCCATTTACCTCTGTAAGCCTCCCTTGCCGCCTCTGAAAAAAATGAGACTCTCAGGCTGTCCCACAGAGGAGCACTGCAAGGAGCAAGTGAAATCATGCATATGCATCGTGCAGCCCAGCCCCTGGCACACAGCGAGTGCTCATGAATCATTAGCTGTTTGGACTTGCTAAACTCTGCGCTTCCGTGTGTATATGTATACGTGTGTATGTGTAAATATATAAATCTATATATACAATGGTAAATATATACATATTATATATACATAATGATATATATAAATATATATTTACTGAAGCACAGAGTTTATATATATTGTATATGTATATACACAGAGTACACTCTTAGAAGACTACCTGGCATATATTATGCCTTCTCTCTGTTATTATTCTTACTCTCTCTTGCCCAGTGCTGTTCCCATCTCAGCCTGAAACCCCATTACTTGTCTTCTCCCCAAGTTGATATTAAAGTGAGATCCTCCATTAAGCTTCCCACTGAAGGGTTAGCTCCTGTGGGCCCCTTTCCCAAATCCTGGCATCTCAAAACTATGATGGATCCCAGAGACAAAGTGCTCCCTTCCTCTCCTTGCACTGGAGTTCGAGTCCCCAGCTAGGCTCAGAGACCCTGGTGTCCTAACTTTGAATCTAATCCCCTGCCTTTTCCACCATCTCCACTCTGCCCAGGTCTTCTCCATCTCCTGAGGTCAGGAGAAAAAGTTCTCAGACCTACTGAGAAGTAAGAACTTGTAGAGAATAAAGGAACATTAGTGGATCCCTAGTGGAGCCCCTGAAGCAATGATTTCTGAGAAGGAGGAGGGGGTTGCATGTGAACAGGACCAGAGAGAATTTCTGACTCCTAGGGATGCCCAGAGACCCCCTCTCTCTCACAGCAGCTATGTGGCGCTGAGGTCCCGACTCCTAGGGCCAGGGTACAATTGCAAAACTCCAAGCCAGCAGCAGAAGCCCACTGTCCCCCTTCCCAGTTCTCTGGGGCATTGCAGATCTACTGAGGCAAGAGCTGGGGCTGTTCCCAACTCCCCAGCTTGAGCATCTGGCAGGAGGGTGAGGAGATGAGGGGAAGGAGATGAGAAAGGTGGAAAAGAGTGAGGACAGTGGAGTTGGGGAAGGAGGGTGAGAGAAAGTGAGAGAGGGTATTTGCCGATGAGGGAAGAAGGACAAACAAGGGAGGAAGACAGACAGGCATGGGAGATGAAAAGAGACCCTTCTATACCCTGACAGTGGGAATGGCATGGAGAGGAGAAGAGGAGAAGAGATGAAGGTTAGAGAAGAAGAGACAATGACAGAGAGATGGATCAGGCAGCCTGGGGGTGGGGTGAAAAGACAAAGATTAAGAAACACAGAGAGCAAGAAGCAAGTGCAGAGGCGAGGTGGTGGGGTGGAAGAAAAGGGGGAGAAGAGAGAGAGAGAGACAGAGAGAGAAAGAGAAAGACACAGAGAGAGAGAAGAGGTGAGACAAAGAAAGGGAGAAGCACCTGGAGGCAAAGAAAGTGGGAAAAGTGGGGACTAAGGAAAGCACATGGTAAAGGAGTGGCCAAAAGGAAACATAAGAAAGATGGTGGGGAAATGGACAGCCAGAGAGCTGGGCCACCCTCTGGATGTATTACTTAACATACGTATGACATTAGCGTGGTATAAATGCCTCCATTAAATCACGATTGAGCTTCTCAAACCGACCAATTCCCGAATAGCCTCCAGCCCTTGGGGAATATGGTTTTCAAAACCATATAAAGCAACAGATACTAGCGACTTAGGAGAGAGGTTCTCATTCATTAGGGGTTTCCAGGGGCTCCCAGCAGGGCCTTTGTGGCAGAGGGTAGGGGAGAGTGTGTGGCTGGGATCTTGGGGAAAAAAGAGACATTGTGTTTCTGTCTTTGTCACTGGCGTCACAGAAAAGCCTCTTCACCACGCCAATGGCACCCGCCACACAAACCCACTAGGAAGTTCTGGTTGGTAGGGACTACTTGGCCAAGAAGAGAAAATGGGATTCCCTAGAGTCCTCCCTATTCCCAGAGTGCATTTGGCCCAGTAAAGAGGGGCTGCACAATTTCCTAGACATTCCTGCTTGCAACAGAGAGGGAGGGGATGATGAAGGGCAGCCTCCTTCCCAGTCTCTTGGGAAAACAGAACTTTGTTGAACCACAGGAGGCTGGTGGATGATGAGGAGGAAGTTTGAGAGTAGCCTGGTGAAGGTGAAGTCCGCATTTGCACCCCCTCCCCTACCCCCTGCAGGCTCCCAGCTCATCACTCCAACTAGTTCAAATAAACAGAAGCTCATCTTCCCTCACTTTACCTCCTCCCTTACTTGCCTCCCAGTCTGCCAAGAAAGGTATTTTAAAAGGTAGCAAATACAAGGATTTCTTTTCCTTTTTCCTTTTCTTTTTTTTTGGTTGGGAAGTCTTGTTTGCTTTGCTTTAACAAACAGCTGATATAATTTGCTTTAAAGGAGCACTAAAAAAAAAAAGAAAAAAGAAAAATAGTGCCCACAGGGCACATGCCTGCATATACCTGTGTGTGTGTGTGTGTGTGTGTGTGTGTGTGTGTGTGTGTTTAGACCTCCCGAGCTGGTGTGCAGTAATAAATGGAACCTGCTTCAGGTGCAGAAAGCTGGGAGGGGTCGAGAGGAGGAATGCATAGGCTGATTTACACCTGTCCTTACAGCTGCTATCGACAACACTTACAGCCTCCAGAAATGACCCTTGGTGCCGACTTGTCTGGAAGCCATCAGGGTTAGTTTTGAAACAGGAATCTTCAAGTGGACCAGAGAGTGAGCTTTGCCCAGCCCCGCCTTCCCTGCTGTGGTCTTCAAGTGCTGCCCAGTAGAGCAGGCTGGCTGCTTCTCTCTCTCTTTGCCCACCTGCTCTTCCTTCTCTGTTTCCTCTCAGACAAATATCATCATTGACTTTCAGCTGTCTTTGGTGCTGCCGCCCAAAAAGGGCTGGGCAGGGTGTGAGGTTTGCAGCCAGCTCATCACCACCCTTTCCCCCCAGGAGCTGGGTCTGGCCCCAGGAATCTGTGTGGGATTCCTCGCTCTACCCTGCAGCCAGTTTCTGCCCTCTGCCACTGGCCTCACCCCACCCCACTGGCCAGAGAGTTGAGTTACTGATAACTTCCAGATGCCTCTGGAATCTTGCTTCCAGTCCTCCCAGCACTCTGCCTGGTCTGCAAAAGTGGGGGCAGTGGGGAGCAGGCACCCTGCCCTGAAACTTGTTGCCACCTCTCAGAGGCTGATGAAAGCCCCACTCAGCTGGGCCCTTCAGGCCGGGAGACCCTGGAGCCAGGGCACTCAGAAGGGATGTTTGACACCCACGCCAGGAACGTGGAGTCCCTGACTTTCTAGCCCAGGCCCTACAGAGGTTTAGGAGGACTGAGAGGGGGCAGATTGCAGGCCACCAGCTACCAGAGAAGCCACAAGGAAAGGCCTGGCACTTTCCTTGGGAATTAACAGACACTGGGAAAGTATCTGGGTCCCCATTGCCTTACTGGTAGAACAGGGCAAGGGGTGGGGGCAGGAACTGTAATATATACTACATTGACATTTTATTTTATTATTATTTTCAGACAGAGTCTCGCTCTGTTGCCCAGGCTGTAGTGCAGTGGCGCAATCTCAGCTCACTGCAACCTCCACCTCCCGGGTTCAAGCAATTCTGTCTGCTTCAGCCTCCCAAGTACCTGGGATTACAGGCACACACCACCATGCCCAGCTAATTTTTGTATTATTACTAGAGACAGGGTATTGCTATATTGGCCAGGCTGGTCTAAAACTCCTAACCTCAGACAATGTGCCTGCCTCAGCCTCCCAAAGTGCTGGGATTACAGGCATGAGTCACCATGCCTGGCCTTATTACTATTTTTTGAGATGGGGATCTCACTATGTTGCCCAGGGTGGTCTCAAGCTCCTGAGCTCAAGCGATCATCCTGCCCCAGCCTCCCAAAGTGCTGGGATTACAGACGTGAGCCATGGCACAATGCCCTAATAGTGTACTTTTGAAGTTGGAATGAGCAGAACAACGTTTCAGGATCACAGTCACATCTGTAATGCAATATACAAACACCTGAGATTTCTTTTTTTTTTTCTTTTTTTGAGATGGAGTCTCACTCTGTCACCCAGGCTGGAGTGCAGTGGTGCAATCTCGGCTTACTACAACCTCCGTCTTCTGGGTTCAGGCGATTCTCTTGCCTCAGCCTCCTGAGTAGCTGGGACCACAGGCATGCGCCACCACACTCAGCTAATTTTTGTATTTTTAGTAGAGATGGAGTTCCGTCATGTTGGCCAGGCTGGTCTTGAACTCCCGACCTCAGGTAGTCTGCCTGCCTCAGCCTCCCAAAGTGCTGGGATTACAGGTGTGAGCCACCGCACCTGGCCTAACACCTGAGATTTCTGTTGGTGACCAAGTCACAGTCACTGCTAATCCCCGCTGTGGTTTGTTGTCTATATTCATAATAGAAGGAAATACTAATTTCACTGCAAGTTTAGTGATAATGAAAGTGTGATTTTTTTTCCTCTATCCAGGTTCACAGATTCATGAATTCTGTCCATGGGCTCCCATACCCCCATAAAATTCTATTGGAAGATAGCAGGGTATGAACCCCTGACTTATTAAGGAACTAATTTGTCTCTTGGTTCCTATGGGGACAGAGGAGGATTCTCATGAGAAATAGGCACAGTTTTGAAAGGTGGGGCAATGTGCTGGTACCAAGAGCCAAGGCAAAGAGACAGTTTTTGTGGAGTAGAAAAGCCATTCTCTAAACAGCTTTTCAAGGAATATTTCCCAGAAGGCCAGGAAAGAGCAAGGTCTGGCTTAGGCTGATTTTGGCTCAAAGACAGGGCTTGGGGAGGGAATTTTCTCCTAAAAGTGTCTATCAATACCCCTATCCTAATACATGCACACTCTACCTCTGGGGTGAAGTTCTGTGCAGCTCTGGCCCCTCTGAAACCTCTGTTTTCCACGTAGAAAAAGAATCCATCCCTCCCCCTTTCCCCCAACACCACCCTGTAAACACCTTTGCAGCTTTTTTGCCCCAAAGGATCTGTAGACAAGTCCTACCTTAGCACCAAGTAATCCCTTCACAAAGATAAGTCAGGAACTGAAGCATTTTTGGCCTTTAAGCAGAGCACTTAGTGAAACACCTCTGCTCATGGAAAGGAAGTTGCAAATGGCCCCAGGACAGCAGCGCTCACTTTCCTTGGTGAAGTACAGCTTCACGAACTCTGTGCCACTGGGACAGGCATTTGGAGACTGATTTAAGTGACAGACAGAAATAAGAAAGCTGGAAACTCAGAACACTCATCAGTTAATCAAACGTGGCTTAGAGTTGAAAGGGATGATCTCAGTGAATTCTGGGGTCCCAGCAAAATGAGGACAAAAGCATTTGCGAATCAGCTACACTATGCAAGACCCATGCCATGCTCTTCGCTTGCTTCCTCTAAAGGTACCAATACTAGGTCTGATACTCATTCATTCTTTCATCCACTCATTCATTCCACAAATGTTTACCAAGGGCCTATCATGTGTCTGGGGCTCAGGATGTAGCAGTGAATTAACCACATTAGAAACTATTAGACTGGCTGAGTGTGGTGACTTAGCCTAGAATCCCAGCAGTTGGGGAGGCTGAGGAGGGCAGATCACTTGGAGCTCAGGAGTTCAAAACTAGCCTGGGGAAGATAGCAAAACCCTGTCTCTACCCAAAAGACAGAAAATTAGCCGGGCATGGTGGCACACGCCTATGGTCCCAGCTACTCTGGAGGCTGTGATGGAAGGATTGCTTGAGCCTGGGAGGTGGAGGTTGTAGTGAGCCGAGATCACACCACTGCAATCCAACGTGGGTGACAGTGTGAGACCCTGACTCAGAAAAACAAATAACAAACAAACAAAAAACACAAAGAAACCAAACCAAACAAAAAACTATTGTCCCCAAAGACATTATAACGGGGCCGAGAATGATCATAAACAAAAACAGATAAAATATATGTTTGATTGTGATAAGTAACATTGGAAAAATAAAGCAGCTCTGGCAGTTCAGGCATGGGGATGGCAGGGCTGAATTTTAAAGGCTGGTCAGAAACAGTCTCACTGAGAAGGTGACCTTTCAGCCAAGGGCTGAGGGAGGTGAGGAACATTGGGGGTTGTAGGGGGAGCATGAGAGGGGAAAGGTACAAGAGATCCACCTTTACTTGAACACTTCCTCTATACTAGACTCTGAATTAGGCTCTTTGTAGTCATTGTCTTTTTTTTTTTTTTTTTTTTTTTGAGATGGAGTCTCGCTCTGTTGCCCAGGCTGCAGTGCAGTGGCGCGATCTTGGCTCACCACAACCTCTGCCTCCTGGATTCAAGTGATTGTCATGCCTCAGCCTCCTGAGTAGCTGGGATTACAGGTGTGCACTACCACACCCAACTAATTTTTTGTATTTTTGTGGAGATAGGTTTTCGCCATGTTGCCCAGGCTAGTCTTGAACTTCTGGACTCAAGCGATCCACCTGCCTGGGCCTCCCAAAGTGCTGGGATTACAGGTGTGAGCCATCGTGCCTGGCCTACTCATGATTTTCTTTCACATTCTACCACTGGGGAAGGTGAGGCTCAGAGAGGTTAGGTGACTTGCTTGAAGTCACTCAAATAGCACAACGCAGAACTAGAATTAGAACTTGGGACTCAACTTCTCTTTTTTCTGCACCAGGCTGCCTCTGACACGTTTCTGGGAAAAGTGAAAAAAAAGGAAAGGCAATGGAGAGCAAAAAAAAAAAAAAAAAAAAAGTCAGAAAGGTAATGGAGAAGAAGAAGAGCTAAGAGGAAAATAAGCCTTTTAGCTAGGTTTTACACCCAGAGAAACTGAGAAGCAGACAGGAAAAGTAATTGTCTAAGGTCACAAAGGAAAAACAATCATAATGGCTAAGGGTCTTAGCTCAGAGGTTGCCCCACTCTGCCTTTCCTTGTTTTGGTACCATATGGCAAGTGACTGTGGCCTTCCAGGTCTCAGTTTGCTTATCTATAAAATGGGTCTAACCACAGGAGTTTAAGACCAGCCTGGGCCACGTAGTGGGACCTCATCTTTGAAAACAAAAACAAAATTAGTTGGATGTGGTGACATGCACCTGTAGTCTCAGCTACTCAGGAAGCTGAGGCAGGAGGATCACTTGAGCCCAAGTAGTTGAGGCTGTAGTGAGCTATGATATTGCTACTGTAGTCCAGCCTGGGAAACAGAATAAGACCTGTCTCCAAAAAAAAAAAAAAAAAAAAAAAAAAAAAAAAAAAAAAAGAGATTAAATAAAATGGAGCTAATCAAATCTCTTTTCTTCTCCTTTTCTTTTCTTTTCTTTTTTTTTTTTCTTTTCTTTTCTTTTTTCTTTTCTTTTCTTTTCTTTCTTTGATGGAGTCTCGCTCTGTTGCCAGGCTGCAGTGCAGTGCCGTGATCTTGGCTCACTGCAACCTCCACATCCCAGGTTCAGGTGATGCTCCTGCCTCAGCCTCCTGAGTAGCTGGGACTGCAGGTGTCCACCACCACTCCCAGCTAATTTTTTTTGTATTTTTAGTAGAGACGGGGTTTCACTGTGTTAGCCAGGATGGGCTTGATCTCTTGACCTCGTAATCTACCCACCTCAGCCTCCCAAAGTGCTGGGATTACAGACATGAGCCACCATGCCCGGGCTAATTTTTGTATTTTTAGTAGAGATGGGGTTTCACCATATTGGCCAGGCTGGTCTCGAACTTCTGACCTCAGGTGATCCAAAAGTGCTGGGATTACAGGCGTGAGCCACCAGCGCCCAACCTGAGAATGATTTTTTTTTTTTAAACAACACGACCACAATAGTGTTATTGAACATACCTCAAAAGACAATGATTACATCATGTTATAAACTCTCTGTGTAATCCTCAACCGTCCCTGATTGTATCAATTATTTTCTTTCTTTTCAAAAAACTGGCCAGGTGTGGTGGCTCATGCCTGTAATCCCAGCACTTTGGGAGACCAAGGCGAGCAGATCGCTTGAGCCCAGAAGCTCAAGACCAGCCTGGGCAACATGGCGAAACCCCGTCTCTACTAAAAATACACAAAAAGTAGCCAGGGGTGGTGGCATAAGCCTGTAATCCCAACTACTCGGGAGGCAGTTCAGTGGCTCAGCCAAGATAATTTAAACAAACCACATTGTTTGAAGCAGGAAGGTCGAGGTTGCAGTGAGCCAAGGTCATGACACTGCACTCCAGCCTGGGCAACAGATCGAGACTCACCCTAGCCCCAAATTTCTTAAAAGGACATCACATAATTCATAACTAAGGTTTGAGTAGATGCTATTCAATATCTGTATATATCTGCCTTTCTAAGTTACATATGTCATCTGTGAAGCTGACATATGAATTAAACTTCACTAAGATGGAAATTCCAAAGGATAATATTTAAAAACAAATGTGCATAGGAGTTATTCTTGCACCCAGTGGGCTATTCATGACAATCTGGGGGTGGAGGGAACAACCTTATCAGGCGTTTTCTACATCTTGAGACGAGTCAGAACTCTGCTTGCAAACCAAAGGAAAGGGGAGCCCACGAAACTCCGTGGAAAGTGTTCATCTCTCTGATCTTCCTACTATTCACCGATTCTGGGAGAAGTAAAGGAAGGCTCTCCTGCCAAAGCCTTCATCAATTTAGGGGGACCTGGGCAATGATATATACAAACCGGAAACTGCTTCAGGGAAGGGGGTGATTTTTTTTCATTTTTTGTGTTAAAGTGCTGGCTCCCTCAGAGCACACGGGAGGCAGGTCAGTGGCTCAGCCAAGAGACTTTAAACAAACCACATTGCCAGCAGGCCGGCTTGGTGAAGGAGGGGATTTACTTTTCTCCCCTCCGCCTGAGGGGTGTTAACAGCAGAATTAAGTCTGGGGAATCTGGCAAGGGCTTTCTTGCTGCGGGGGAGGTGTGTCTGTGCCTCTTTGCAAAGCATTAATCACTGGTTTATAGAGCGGAGAGAGAAGAAACACGCACATACCACGCAGGAAGCTGGTGCGGCTGCCCATTCTTGGGTTCCCTGCAAGGCAAATCTCTCCTCTCCCCAATTCCACTGGGATCAGCTTGCCTTTGTCCAGGCCTCCAGGGGAATGTGGGCTAGGGGAAAACCCTTAGGAGGTGGGGAGCAACCAGAGGAAATGCACCTCTTTCTTTTATTTTTTGAAATGTGTATTTTTGTCCAAGTGCAGTGGTTCACGCCTGTAATCCCAGCACTCTGGGAGGCCAAAGAGAGAGGATCACTCAAGCCCAGGAGTTCAAGACTAAGCTGGATGACATAGCAAGACCCTGTCTTTAAAATAATTTTAAAAAGAAGTAAGGAAGAAATATATATATATATATATATTTTTTTTTTTTTTTTTTGAGACGAAGTCTCGCTCTGTCGCCCAGGCTGGAGTGCAGTGGCCGGATCTCAGCTCACTGCAAGCTCCGCCTCCCGGGTTTACGCCATTCTCCTGCCTCAGCCTCCCCAGTAGCTGGGACTACAGGTGCCCGCCACCTCGCCCGGCTAGTTTTTTGTATTGTTTTAGTAGAGACGGGGTTTCACCATGTTAGCCAGGATGGTCTCGATCTCCTGACCTCGTGATCCGCCCAACTTGGCCTCCCAAAGTGCTGGGATTACAGGCTTGAGCCACCGCGCCCGGCCAAGAAATATATTTTTATGCCAGAGAATGTATTCTTTTTTTAAAAAGGATTTCTTTTTTTTATTCTGAATTTATTTACTTGGGATATCTTTTAATACTAATAGTTCACATTTAATTCTGTACTTAAATAATCACCTTTATTCAAAAAAAAAAAAAAAAAAGCCAGTGCAGTGGCTCATACTTGCATTCCCAGCACTTTGCGAGGCCAAGTCGAGAGGCTTGCTTGAGACTAGAAGTTTGAGACTAGCATGGGCAATGTGGCATGGCCTCGTCTCTACAAAAAAATTTAAAAATTAGCCAGGCATGGTGGCGTGTAACTATAGTCCTAGCTACTTGGGAGACTGAGGTAGGAGAATTGCTTGAGCCCAGGAGGTCTAGGCTGTAGTGAGCCATGAACGCTCCACTGTACTCCAGCCTGGGTGACAGAGTGAGACCCTGTAAAAAAGAAAAAGAGACTAAGACAAAATGAGCAGTACAGCAGGAAAGGGATGTACATAGCAGCTATGGATAAATCACAACTATCTGCTAGATAAATGACAACAACGTCCAGGTGTTACCCAGACACAAGTCATTTTTCCCCTCCACCTTTATCAATAATCCATCAATACCCCATCAACTGGACCTCAAGACTTTTGCCTACACTGCAGGCAGATCTTACTAAATGGACTGAAAGTGGCAGGCTGAGCAAGTGATACTGAAAATTATTTACATCCTGAAACCCTCAGCAATTTGGCCACATGTTTAACAGTGTTGGCCTCCAAAGGTTCCAACTGAATCCTTCTTCCTCTTCTCTGGCAAGGAGTTCCACTTTATTGCACCTATGATGTTGGATATGTCTTAAAATGAGCCTTCTAGAGTCCCTCCGTGGTCAGTTCATCTGCTACCCTGCTGGCTCAAATCCATTTGCAATGGCTGTAAAAGACTGTCAGCTGATGCTCACAGTAAATCTCCTTTCATTCAAAAAGGCTGACAAGAGGGAAGCAGCTTGAGTTTTCACTCCAATCTTGCAAACTTGCAGTCCCGCTGTGCCGCCTTGTTTTTCAATACACAATTCCCACCCTCCCTCTGCAATGCTTTTATCCCATGATGGTCAGGTGCAAAACTGGAGTCCAAGATGTGGTTTCGTGGTGGTAGAAGAAAGGTCAGATTGTATTTTATGATTCTTAAGCTGATGGTTGTTCAGATCACACAGCCTCTGTCCTTCTGTATCTTTGTGAAAAATAGTGCTCTTTTGCTGGCAAACAGGTTTTTCTGGCTGGTTACTCTTAAGATGGATGTTTCCCTTGACTGAGGGAAGCCAGAGACTGTCAGGAATGTTTGCAAGTGAAGGAGGGTTGGTGGTGTTCTCAGAGCCTGAGACTAAGAAGTGAGGGACTTAGTTGTAGACTCATATCTGAACCTATCTCTCAGGTTAGTCATGGCACCTACTGGTCAAAAGGTTCTAGAAAAACAGCATCAGCCTGGCTTATTGATTGAAATTTCGCGATCAAGTCAGACAAGCAAACTGGCAGAAAAGTGAGCTATGGGTTTTCAGTGAAAATATCTGGCTTCAGACTCTTCTATCCCAGATATGCTGAGCAAGTCCAGCCAGACAACCTCTCCAACCCTCCAACCTACGATATGTCTTTCACGTGGGGGCTGGAGCGTTCTGTTCTATCTCCTAGGGCCTTTGGATAAAATCCTTGCCAAATTTTACAGTGCAGAATGTTTGGAGATGGTTGTTGCTATTATGGTAATTATGACAAAAGGGAAACACCTGTGGGAGTGAAATTAGTTGATATTTATAAAACAAATGGAAATTTCCTGCACCCTGTGCTGGGAAGGTGTGCATTGTGGAGAGTTTGCAAGTTGAAGCAATGGAATTGATATTGTTCCAGGTGATGTACAGATTAGCTGCTCTTCAGATGTGTGAAAAGAAATCCCAGGCTGCCACATTCTCTGAGGAAGATCTGGGCGTGTTCCTGTAGAAGCATAAACATACACTCACACACATTCAAACACATGTAGAACTGGAAGGTATAGGGCATGTGGAATTTTGGTTATTTTTGCCCTTTCTAATCTGTTCCCTATAGCAGTAGCCAGAGGATCATTTTATTTTATTTATTTTTAGCAGAGTCTTGCTCTGTCTCCCAGGCTGGAGTGCAGTGGGGTAATCTCAGCTTACTGCAACCTCCGCCTCCTGGGTTCCAGCGATTCTCCTGCCTCAGCATCCCAAGTAGCTGGGACTACGGGTGTATGCCACCACTCTCAGTTAATTTTTTTTCTTTTTTTGTATTTTTAGTAGCGGTGGGGTTTCTCCATGTTCGCCAGGCTGGTCTCGAACTCCTGACCTCAAGTGATCTGCCTGCCTAGGCCTCCCAAAGTGCTGGGATTACAGGCCTGAGTCACCATGCCTGGCCCAGAGGATCATTTTAGAATGCAAATCAAATCAAATCATTCTTTATTGCCACATTATATATCTTCAATAGCTTCCCATTGCTCTTAAGGGAAGGACCAACATTTAATAGGTCTGGAAGGCCCCACAGGATCTAGCTCCTGCTCTCTCTTCTCCAGCTCCATTAGCCTCATGTTCTCAGTCATTTTTTCTGCTCTCACGTTGTGATAAATTGAATTATTGACACCAAAACTTCATGCCAGGCTGGTGTGGTGGCTCATGCCTATAATTCCAGCACTTTGTTTGGGAGGCCAAGGCAGGAAGACTGAGACCAGGAATTGACCAGTCTGAGTAATGTAGCGAGACCTCATTTCTACAAAAACAAACAAACAAAAAACAAAAACAAAAACAAAACAAACAAACAAAATCAAAACAACACTTCTTGTATTCATACCCTATGCCTGAGATTAGGCAGTTTCCCTCTAATCTTTGACTTTAAAAAGCTTGGTCATGTGATCTGCTTTGGCCAATCAAGAGTGAGCAGCAATGACTGTGGGCCAGTTCTGACCCCAGGCTTTTGGAGGCATTGCTTGTTTCTACTTGACCTCTCATGCCTCTGTTACTGCTGTGGGGAGAGCTGGTGTTCCTTTGGCCTGGGGCCCACCCAGAGTGGACACACTTAGGGGCAGACTGGAGCCCACCTTGCATCTGGAGCTAAACTGTCAGACCTGCAGCTTGAAGCAGGGCAACCTGGCTGAGGTCCACCAAGATCAGCCAACTTGCAAACACAGGAGAAACCAGTGCTTCCTGTGGTATGTCTCTGAGGTTTTGTGGTTGTTTGTTTTGTGGCAATAGCTGACTGATGCAAGACCTCCTGGTTTTCTTTTCTTATCTTTAGAGACAGGATCTTGATCTGTTGCCCAGGCTGGAGTGGCATGAGCACAGCTCGCTTCAGCCTCAACCTTCTGGGCCCAAGCAATCATCCCACCTCAGCCTGCTGAGTCGCTGGGACATGTGCACACCATCATGTCTGGCTATTTCTTTTTATTTTAAAAGAGATGGGGTCTTGCTATGTTGCCCAGGCTGGTCTCAAACTCCTGGCCTCAAGGGACACTCCCACCTTGGCCTCTTAAATGTGCTGGGATTACAAGCATGAGTCACCATGCCCAGCCCTGATTTTCTTTTCATCACCCATCCTTGCCATGATTTCTCTGCAACAGGACCCAGGATGCTGCCTTCTTCTTCTTCTTCTTCTTTTTTTTTTTTTTGAGACAGAGCCTCACTCTGTCACCCGGGCGGGGCACAATGGTGCGATCTCAGCTTACTGCAACCTTTGCTGCCTGGGTTCAAGTGATTCTCCTGCCTTAGCCTCTTGAGTAGCTGGGATTACAGGTACCTGCCACCACGCCCAGCTACTTTTTTTTGTATTTTTAGTAGAGACAGGGTTTCACCACCTTGGCCAGGCTGATCTTGAACTCCTGACCTCGTGATCCACCTGCACTGGCCTCCCAAAGTGCTGGGATTACAGGCGTGAGCCACCGCGCCTGGCCAATACTGCCTTCTTATCACTGAGAGATTTCTATTCATCCTTCAGGTCTCAGCTCAAAGTTCATTGCTCTTGAGAATCCTTTCCTAACTAATCCCTCAGGTGAGGGGTAAATCATTTCTCACACACCCTCTCTAGCCCCATACCTCTCCTTCATGGAACTTATCAGAATTGTGCCTTTATATGATCCTTCAGTTGCTGTCTGTCTTCCTCCCTAATGCTTTAAGAGGTTAGGATCCTTCACTCCGGGTCACATTTGCATTCCTAGAACACAGCACAGCAGCTTCCCAGGCACACAGTAGAGGCTCAGTACATTTTGCTGAAATGAATCAATGAATGAAGGAGCTGAGAATCATTTCTCCAGGTTAAAATATTGTAAATTGAAAATGAGGCCAGGCAAAGTGGCTCATGTCTGTAATCCTAGCACTTTGGGAGGCTGAGGTGGGTGGATCACTTGAGGTCAGGAGTTTGAGACCAGCCTCCCCAACATGGCAAAACCCTGTCTCTACTAAAAACACAAATTTTAGCTAGGCGTGGCGACACACGCCTGTAATGTCAGCTACTCAGGAGGCTGAGGCATGAGAATTGCTTGGGCCTGGGAGGTGGAGTTTGCAGCAAGCCGAACTTGTGCCCCTGCACTGCAGCCTGGGTGACAGAGTGAGATTGTGTCTCAAAAAAACAAAAAAAGAAAAAAAAAAAAAGAAAAGAAAAAGAAAATGAACAATTTATGTGGCCCAAAAGATCAGTATAGAAACAGAGAATAAGGCCGTGCACCATGGCTCATGCCTGTCATCCTAACACTTTGGGAGGCCAAGTAGGACCTCTTGAACCCAAGAGTTCGAGATCAGCCCAGGCAAAATGGTTAAACCCTTCTCTGCAAAAAAACACAAAAGCTACCTGGTAATGATTGTGCTTGCCTATAGTCCCAGCTACTTGGGAGGCTAAAGTGGGAAGTTTTCTTGATCCCAGGAGGTTGAGGCTGCAGTGAGCTGTGATCATGCCACTGCACTCCAGCCTAGGTGACAGAGCGAGACCCTGTATCAAAAAAAGAGAGAGAGAGAGAGAGAGAGAGAGAGAATAAAGATATGAAACAAAGAAAATTCCATACACAGCAGCAAATCAACAAAGATGAATGGGCCCAGACTGAGGGGGATGTAGTATGGAGAAGAAAATAAAGTTGGGTTGGTTGCATCTATCATTCATTCATTCATCCATCCATTTGTTCACTCATCAAGAACATGCCAGGGGCTGGATATGGTGGCTCATGCCTGTAATCCCAGCACTTAGGGAGGCCAAGGCGAGAGGAGTTCGAGACCACCCTGGCCAACATGGCAAAACTCTGTCTCTACCAAAAAACAAAAATTAGCTGGACATTGTGGTACACAACTGTAATCCCAGCTACTCGTGAGGCTGAGGCACGAGAACGCTTGAACCCAGGAGGCAGAGGTTGCAGCAAGCCAAGATCACACCACTGTACTCCAGCCTGGGCAACAGAGAGAGACTCTGCTAAAATAAATAAATAAATAAAATGAAATGATCTGTCTCCAAAATAAATAAATAAATAAAATTAAAATGTAAAAAGAACATGCCAGGCCTTTAGAGTCTGCTGCATGATGCCCGGAAAGACTTCTAACATGGACGATCCTTGGGTTGAGCCTTGGAGGTTCTGAAGTCAGGATGTGACGAGGGCAGCAGCTGGTCACAACTGTGACTATTGCTGCTCAGTGCTGTGGAGACTTGAGGGAGGCATCAAGGAATGCTTCCTGGAGGTGGGGGCTTTTAGGATGCACCATATACATAAGCCAAGTTCACCAGGTGGTGTTGGAGGAGAAGAGATGTTCAAGACAGAGGAAGCAGCACACAGAGATGAATAGGGGCAGAAAGTGTTCTGAGAATGGCAGATCATTTGGTGGAGTGAACCAGGGTAAGCTGAAGGTATAAGAATGCGCTGGTGATTGGTTGACAAGTAATAAGGGTTAATATTTATTTATTTATTTATTTTTTCTAGACAGAGTTTCACTCTTGTTGCCCAGGCTGGAGTGTAGTGGCGCGATCTCAGCTCAACTGCAACCTCCACCTCTTGAGAGGCGCTGGGATTACAGCCTCAGCCTCCTGCCTCAGCCTCCTGAGTAGCTGGGATTGCAGGCACCTGCCACCACGCCCGGCTAATTTTTTGTGTTTTTGGTAGAGACGGGCTTCGCCATGTTGGGCAGGCTGATCTCGAACTCCTGACCTCAGGTGATCTGCCCGCCTCGGCCTCCCCAAGTGCTGGAATTAGAGGCGTGAGCCACCGCATCCTGCCAAGGGTTAATATTTCTTGATCACTTACCCTGTGCCAGCACTATGTGAAACACTTAACACCTATGGAGTCTCATCCTAACCTTACCCACCTCCACCACCGAGGACATTGGTACTCTTGTCACTTCTTTTAACAGATCAGGGAACTAAAACACAGAGAAGTCAAGTAACTTACCCAAGGTCATAGATAGATGAAGTGACTGGGTCAGGATTTGAATTCAGTCAACCTGGATCCAGATCATGTGTCTCAGCCATTAGACAATACTGCCAGGGGCTTGTAATGTGCTGGGCCCACAGTCAGGACATTGTTCTTCATTGCTTTCATTTTTTTTTAAAGACAGGTTCTCCCTCTGTTATCCAGGCTGGAGTGCAGTGGCACAATCACAAGGAGCTCACTACAGCCTCCCTCCTGGGCTCAGGTGATCCTCCCACCTTAGCCTCCCAGGTAGCTGGGACCACAAGTGCTCACCACCACACCCAGCTAACTTTTTGTATTTTTAGTAGAGATGGGGGTCTCACTACGTTACCCAGGCATAGTGAGACCTCCTCAAACTCCTGGGCTCAAGTGATCCACTCGCCTCATCCTCCCAGAGTGCCGTGATTACAGGCGTGAGTCACCATGCGAAGCCAGCACATGGTTCTTGAGCTATGGCAAATCATGGAAGGTGTTTGAACAGAGGACGTGTGGCCAGCTGTGGAATTTGTGGGAGCTAGGTTTGGGACAGTGGTTCAAGGCATGCATTGGCTAACTTGAAACAAAGGGAAGGCTCTAAGGGTAATGAGTGGACTGAGTTGGAGGTCAATTTAACAAGCAGCCAACAGGTCTACAGAGAAGTTCTCAGAAGCGGGAAGAGGAGATTGGCAGCCTATGGGAGAAAATGAGGGAAGCAGTGACATGCTGGGGAACTGATAAGGAAGATCTAAGTAAATATTTCAGCGGGGTGGGGGAGCCCAGTGATATTTTTCTGGCCAGACCTCAGTGCAGGAGCTAATGGGAGAAAACCTAACTCGGGGTTATGATATTTGGGGTGGGGAGAAGTCAGATGGAAAAGATAGAGGTATCAGAAGGAAAGGCTAATGGAATGACAAGGGAGGCATTAAAAGGCAATAAATCTGGCAGCCTGGATGGTATTTACCCAGGAATTTTGCAGAGGACGTTTAACTCTTAGAACCCTGCTCACCTGGGTCTGCGGCTGAGGCTGGTAGGCATCCTACTCAGGCTCCCAGCAAGAGGTTTGAGCCCATTCTCAGAAGAATCAGGCCCTAGAAGCTACGTGTTTCTAGGCTGGGAGCCCGGGGAGTCTTTGGAGACAGACCGGAGCCCCAAATGGTGGAAGGATGGGCTGGTAAAAAGGGTTCCGTCACCTCAATCACTGGGGAACATTCTCTAGAAGAGTTAATCAGCCCATGGGGAAGGGAGAACCACAAGATGTAATTTATTTACCTACTCTGACAAGATCCTTCCCAGAAGGCTGTGGATGGTAATTCTCTGTAATTATATCTTAAGCGAGGTTCTTTAGACTTGTAGACATGTTAACTCATTAGTATTCACAGCACACCTGGGAGAAAGGTCGAGGGGTGATGGCCAACTTCAACAGCCTGATAGGGGAAACTGAGGCACTTTTCTGTTTATGCCAGCCAACTGGGGGAAATTGATCAGAAGAACAGAGAACTATAATTTCCCTAGCGTTAAGTGTTTAAAGGGAGGCGAGAAAGAGATTAGGCACCAGCACCTGCGTTCAATTTCCCTTCTACTCGTGCTTTCTGTGTAATCTGAGAAAAGTCACTCAACAGCTCTGGGCTTCAGTTTGAACTACAAATACAAAGAGCTGGGTGCAATGGACTGTATCATTCCTGATTCATGAGCCTGTTTGTTTGGGAATTTAACCTCCCTTTGAGTTAAGGAGAAATGCCAAGTTTGTTATGTGATGATGAGGGTGGGTTTTGGTTAGACTGTAGGATGAACTTGGTCACGTTGTGATAAATTCCTCATGACCTTCAGTGGTGGATAAGTCAAGGACTAGACTCTCTAGGGATCTAAAGGTATAAATGAGGACTAGCAAAGTTAGGATACCAGCTTTATGCCATAAAGCAAATTACTTGTCAGGGGTCAGGGAGCTGAACTGGGGGATTTCAAGGATGGCTACAAAAATTCCTTCCATGCTCCTTTGTATTAGGCCTTTGCCCCTCTTCCTATCAAGAGGTGGAGTCTGGGCCCTGTGTGGGGGCTAACACCTGTAATACCATCACTTTGGAAAGCCGAGGCAGGTGGATCACTTGAGGCAAGGAGTTCAAGACCAGCCTGGCCAGCATAGCAAAACTCCCTCTCTACTAAAAATACAAAAATTAGCCGGGTGTGGTGGCATCTGCCTGTAGTCCCAGCTACTCAGGAGGCTGAGGCAGAAGAATTGCTTGAACCTGGGAGGTGGAGGTTGCAGTGAGCCGAGATCATGCCACTGCAATCCAACCTGGGTGACAGAGCAAGACTCTGTCTCCAAAGAAAAAAAAACAACAACAACCAAGATATGGGGATAATGATGCTTTGTGACATCTTCTGGTACCATGCAACGAAAGCTTCAACTAGATCCCTGAGTGACGAGAGCTCACATCAAGAGCCGGCGGGCTCCAGCATTTAACCTACAAAGCCCTGACATATAGGGAGGCTATCTTAGGGGTCCTCACTCCAAAAACTGTCCAGCACAAGCCCAGCCATCAGAAATGATACATCATGGTTGCTTGAAGCCATTACGTTTGGGGTGGTTTGTTTCAGTGCGAGTAATAACTGAAAGATAATTAAGGTTTCAAGAAACCCTGATTTTTCTCACTTTTTATTCTAAAGGCTGATGTCTTCTGCTCCTGATCTGGTTGGCTGGAGACACTTGGAAGCGATGGCCTTTCACCTGTAAGAATTTCAATTTGGGGCCGGGCGCGGTGGCTCAAGCCTGTAATCCCAGCACTTTGGGAGGCCGAGACGGGCGGATCACGAGGTCAGGAGATCGAGACCATCCTGGCTAACACGGTGAAACCCCGTCCCTACTAAAAATACAAAAAATTAGCCGGGCGAGGTGGCGGGCGCCTGTAGTCCCAGCTACTCAGGAGGCTGAGGCAGGAGAATGGCGTGAACCCGGGAGGCGGAGCTTGCAGTGAGCTGAGATCCGGCCACTGTACTCCAGCCTGGGCGACAGAGCGAGACTCCATCTCAGAAAAAAAAAAAAAAAGAATTTCAATTTGCTTCAAGGAATGAAGTAACAGCTGTGGAAGTTCTTTGTGAACCATGAAGCAATCCTGATGTGTTGATGGGTTTTTTTCTCACCTCTTTCCTTTTTGGGTTAAGGGTAGGAATTCAGGTAAAGGAAGGGGGAAGTTTGAGAAGGAGAACAATAATTTACTGAGCACCTACTATGGGGCTAGGTGCTGAGTGATTCACTTTCCATTCACTGTGGCCTCCACTCAACAATCCTATAAAATGTGCATTCTTCCCATTGTTCAGATGAGCAAACTGAGGCTCAGGAAACATAGGTGGCATGGCCAAAACTTCATAGCCTTTGCAGAATCAGGATTTGAACTGAGGTCTGTCTGGATATAGTCACCAGACTGAGTTCATTCTTCACAGTGGTCTGAACTCGTATGGAAAGAGTTGGACAGAGCTGATATCTGAGGCCATTTAAAAGTTTAAAAAATAATAAATAATTTCGGCCAGGCGCGGTGGCTCACGCTTGTAATCCCAGCACTTTGGGAGGTCGAGGTGGGTGGATCATTTGAGGTCAGGAGTTTGAGACCAGCCTGACCAACATGGCGAAACTCGATCTCTACTAAAAATGCAAAAATTAGCCAAGCATGGTGGCACACGCCTGTAGTCCCAGCTACTTGGGAGGCTGAGGCAGGAGGATCACTTGAACCTGGGAGTTGGAGGTTGCAGTGAGCCGAGATCACGCCGCTGCTGTCCAATCTGGGCAACAGAGTGAGACTCTTCGCAAAAATAATAGTAATAATATTTTAAAAATTCAACTTTTATTTTAGATTCAGAAGGTCATCTAAGATCTTTAGACTTCGACTTTACCTTTGTCTGAAACTGGGTTTTGGAGAGGCATTTAGAAACTAAGATCTTTTTTTCCAATTTCACACTAACTTTATTGTGATCAGGGTCCTGGAAAAACAGAATTCATTCAACTCTGTTCAATAAGGAAGTGTTTAATACAGGACTATTTATAGAAAGGTGGACATGGCTGAAGAAACCAACAAGGGAGGCTAAAGCACTCTGGGGCCAGCAATAGAGGGAGCAGGGGCCGGGACTAGGGTGAATGGAGCCCAGCAAGGGCTGGAACTGTGGGGATGGGACTGTCCTGCATGAGCTGTGGTCATGGAACCTCAGAGCCACTTCCAGGGAGAGGACAGGGAAGAAACACCCCAACTGGAACTTCCTCCTATCTCCTGCCCATGCCTCCCATAAACTGAGCCCAATCAGAAGCAGAGGCCATGGGGCTAGGGATGCATCTATAGGGGTGCGGGGTGGTGTCCCAGCCCTGGTGGAGCATGGATCCCTGTGTGGGGGTGGGGTGGGGGATAAGCATCTCGGACAGAGCTGGCCTGTCCCTTCATCCTTTTTGACCCTCTGATTAGGAACACACTCAGTGACCTTGGGAGTGTTTTACTCAAAGAAAGATGACTCTTGGATGTATTTCAGTAGGTGCATGGGGGTTTTCCTGGAACCGTGGCGTGGTCCCCAAGCCCTGCACAAACACCCTCTCCACCTGTCAGCACTCCATAGGCTCAAGTGAGTCCCTGTTGCACTTGGAGAAGAATTTGGAGCGTGTGTCTCCCAGCCACCCTCCAGCCCTTTTTTAGTGGGAGTCTTATTTGAAAGGATGTGTTTATTAGCTTAATCAGTTGCTTTTATTTTCAGCTGTGTGACCTTGAGGATGTAAAGTCACCTCTCTAGGTCTCGGTTTTCTTGTCTGTAAAATGGAAGGTTATGATGAGAACTAAGCATGGCCAAGTATTTGATGTCAGGCACTAAGTCAAAAAAAAGAAAAAGGAAAAAACAGGAATGTCCATGTATATAGCACTCAGTGCCAGACACCAGTTAAGTGCACAGGATTTGATAGTTCCTTTTTTCCTCTTTTATCTTGTCCTTTTCTTCCTTCTTCTCCTTCTGTCATGGAGTATGGACCCTGTGTATCAGCACAAGAAAAAATAATATAATTCATAATTCCTTCCTTCTTTTTTTTTTTTTTGAGACAGCGTCTCGCTCTGTCGCCCAGGCTGGAGTGCAATGGTGTGGTCTTGGCTCACTACAACCTCTGCCTCCCAAGCTCAAGTGATTCTTCTGCCTCAGCCTCCCAAGTAGCTGGGACTACAGGTGCGCACCACCACACCTGGCTAATTTTTGTATTTTTAGTAGAGACAAGGTTTTGCCATGTTGGCCAGGCTGGTCTCGAACTCCTGACCTCAAATGATCCTCCTGCCTCAGCCTCCCAAAGTGCTGGGATTACAGGTGTGAGCCATTGCACCCTGCCTAATTTGTTACATACTTTCTATGTGCCATGTGCTATGATAGGCCCTTGGTATATTTGGTTGCTAATGGTTGCAGTAGCACTGGGAATTTCGTTCTTCTTCTCTCTCTCTCTCTCTGTCTCTCTCTCTCCTTCCTTCCTTCCTTCCTTCCTTCTCTCTCCTTCCTTCCTTCCTTCCTTCCTTTCTTTCTTCCTTCCTTCTCTCTCTCTCTCTCTCTTTCTCCTTTCACAGGGTCTCACTCTGGTGCTCAGGCTGGAGTACAGTGGCGTGATCTCTCTCACTGCAAACTCCACCTCCTGAGTTCAAGTGGTTCTCCTGCCTCAGCCTCCAAGTAGCTGGGACTACAGGTATGCACCACCACACCTGGCTAATTTTTTGTATTTTTAGTAGAGATGGGATTTTACCACATTGGCCAGGCTGGTCTCGAACTCCTGACCTTAAATGATCCTTCTGCCTCAGCATCCCAAAGTGCTGGGATTACAGGCATGAGCCACCACAGGGGGCGCAGGCTTAGAGATTTTAACTTGCCCAAGTTCAGCCACCTAGGAAATGGAAGGGCTAAGATACAAGGAGTACAAAGACAAGAGAGATTGGTTGAGACTCTGCTCTTTATTTTTATTTTTATACTATGGAGTCTTGCTCTGTCACCCAAGCTACAGTGCAGTGGTGCAGTCACAGCTTGTTGCAGCCTTGAACACTTGGACTCAAACAAGCCTCCCACCTCAGCCTCCCGAGTATCTGGGAATATAGATGTGTACCACCATGCTGGCTAATTTTTTATTTTTTGTAGAGATGGGGTCTTGCTATGTTGCCCAGGCTGGTCTTGAACTCCTGGCCTCAAGCAGTTTCTCCCTCCTTGGTCTCTCAAAGTGCTGGGATTATAGGTGTGAGCCACTACACCTGACCCACTCTGCTCCTTAGGTATCACTGCTTTGAGTGGTGGAGAAACCAGAGGGCAAGAACAACCACAAAGAACTGGAGCAGTCTGGAGTGAGTACTTGAATGAGCCTGCCTGGGAGTGTAGTGGAGAGGATGTGGTTCTTTGAATTTCTCTTTGGACCTGTAGTCTGTAGTCTTCTTTTATTTATTTAATTAATTATTATTATTATTTGAGTTGGAGTCTTGCTCTGTCACCCAGGCTGGAGTGCAGTGGCACGACCTTGGCTCACTGCAACCTCCACCTCCCCGGTTCAAGCAATTCTCCTTCCTCAGCTTCCCAAGTAGCTGGGACTACAGGAGCAGACCACCATGCCCAGCTAGTTTTTTGTATTTTAGTATAGACGGGGTTTCACCATGTTGCCCAGGCCAGTCTTGAACTCCTGAGCTCAGGCAATCCACCCGCCTCGGCCTCCCAAAGGGCTGGGATTACAGGCGTGAGCCACCGCACCCGGCCATATAGTCTTCTTTTAGAATTGTTTGTTTTTATTTTGTTGGCCAGGCTGGTCTCTAACTCCTAGCCTCAAGTGATCCTCCAGCCTTGGCCTCCCAAAGTGCTGAGATTACAGGTGTGAGCCATCACAACTAGCCTAGAATAATTTACCTTAAAAACAAAGCAGGCTGGGTGTGGTGGCTCACACCTGTAATCCCAGCTCTTTGGGGGGCTGAAGCGGGAGGATCGATTGATCCTCAAACACAAACACAAAAACAACAAAAACAACAACTGAACATTGTATTAATCAGCTAGGACTGCCATAAGAATATACTACAGACTGGGTGGCTTAAAAAACAGAAATGTATCCTCTCACAGTTCTGGGGGCTGGAAGTCTAAGATCAAGGTACCTGCAGAGCTATTTTCTGGTGTGGCCTCTTTCCTCAACTGCCCTCTTGCTGCCTCTCTGCATGGTCATTCCTCTGTCCATGTGTGACCCGGGTGTCTTTCCATGTGCCCTAATCTCTTCTTCTTCTTCTTCCTCTTCTTCCTATTCCTCTTCCTCTTCTTCTTCTTCTTTTTTTTTGGAAACAGTCTCGCTCTGTCACCCAGGCTGCAGTGCAGTGGCACAATCTCGGCTCAGTGCAATCTCCACCTCCCTGGTTCAAGTGATTCTCCTGCCTCAACCTCCCAAGTAGCTAGGAATATAGGCATCTGCCACCCTGCCCAGTTAATCTATTTTTTATTTTTTAGTAGAGACAAGGTTTCACCATATTGGCCAGGCTGGTCTCAAACTCCTGGTCTCAAGTGATCCTCCTGCCTCAGCCTCCCAAAGTGCTGGGATTACAGGCATGAGCCACTGTGCCCAGCCCTTATCTTCTCTTCTTCTAAGGACATTGGTTATGGTAGAATAGGGTCTATCCTAAAGACTTGATTTACTCAATTATCTTTTTCAATGTTCTGTCTCCAAATACAGCCACATTTTGAAGTACCAGGAATTAGGGTTTCAAATTATGAATTTTGGGGTCACGAAATTCAGTGCATAACAAATGCCTTTGGAATTATTATTATTATTATTATTATTATTGTTATTTTTTTCAGATGGAGTCTCTTGCTCTGTCACCCTGACTGGAGTGCAGTGGAGTGATCTCAGCTCACTGAAACCTCCGTCTCCCAGCCTCAAGCAATTCTCCTGCCTCAGCCTCCTGAGTAGCTGGGATTACAGGGGTGTGCCACCACACCTGGCTAATTTTTGAATTTTCAGTAGAGATGCGCTTTAACCATGTTGGCCAGGTTGGTCTTGATCTCTTGACTTCGTGATCCACCCATCTTGGCCTTCCAAAGTGCTGGGATTACAAGCGTGAGCCACCATGCCTGACAAGCTAATTTGCAGAGCATCATCTAAAACCCTAGAAAGGAGGTGACATCATTATTCCCATTTAAAATTGTATTGTATGTATTCATTGTTTACTTACTTATTTACTTATTTTATTTTTACTTTCCAGCCAGGGTCTCTCTTTGTTGCCTAGGCTGGAGTGCAGTGGAACGAACTTGGCTTGTTGCAGTATTGACCCCGTGGACCCAAGTGATTCTCCTACCTTAGCCTCTTGAATGGCTGCGACGACAGGTGTGCACCACCACACTCAGCTAAGTTTTGTAATTTTTATAGAGAGGGTGTTTGACCATGTTGCCCAGGCTGGTCTCAAACTCCTGAGCTCAAGTGATCCTCCTGCCTCGGCCTCCCAAAGTGCTGGGATTACAGGTATGAATCTCTGCACCTGGCCTATAGGGACCGTTGCAATGGGGTCTTGCCAAGGAGGAGAGAGAGGGTGGACTCTACTGCTCATTATCTCCATTTTACAGATGAAGAAAATGAGGCATTGAGAGATTACATAACTTCCCTTGAGTCATATTTGCTTCTAAGTGATAAGGCTGGATGTTGAACCCAGGACCAAGGGGTATGTATGCGTGTATGTATGTATTTATTTTTAATTTATTTTTTAAAGACAAGACCTCTGTTGTCACTCAGGCTCAAGTATAGTGGCAAGATCATAGCTTACTGCAGCCTCAACTGCCTGGGCTCAAGGAATCCTCCCGCCTCAGCCTCCTGCGTAGCTAGGACTATAGGTGCATTTCGCCGTAACTGGCTAGATGTTAAAAGCTAGTGGCTTTTAAGTTTTATGCTATACCACCTTTTTCAAGACCACTGAGTCCTGATAGTGATATCAGAGTGAGGACACAGTGGGACTCCATCTCAGATGGGTCTCTGGGGATAGTAACAGAATTCTTTCTTCCCAGTGTCCACTCAAGGGACAGAATTCTGTAACCGAGGCCAGAATTTCCTCCAGTTCTTTCCATCTCTTGGGCAACCTGCATATCTGTGGCCTCTTCTAGGGGACTGGAAGTGACAGCTGAGACCTGCTTAGTGACGTGACATCATGGGAATTTGAGAGCACAGGCTTTGAGGCTGGCATGGTGATAGTAATTACTGGCCTCAAAGCATGACGGGGAGGGTGACTGAGATAAGCACATGGAAAGAGGCTGGCAGGGTGCCGGGCACTTAGAAGGCACCCAGTGTGGAGGAGATGGTTGGCCTTGTGGATTGTCCTATAGTCTGTTAATTCTTAGGACTAGAATACTAATTCTATGGTGGGAGGATACTTGATGGAACTTGTTTTTGCAGATGAGAAGGAAAATGCTCTGCAAATTAAGATTTGCAGAGCACTGACTATAAAAATTGAGACCAGAGAACTTATTATAAGCTGGGTACCCTGGGAGGCACTGACATATATCATCTCACAATCTTTGCAAACAACTCTAGGGAACAGGACACCCCTTTTACAGATGAGGAGGCTGAGGATCAGAGATGGACTTGCTCAAGGTCGCTTAGCTAGTAAGTGGTGGAATTGGGCTTCTGATCATTTCTTTTGCTTAAAGATTTCTTTGATGTGGGACTAGTTCCTCCCTCTCTGCTATATCATTTCTTTTTCTTTCTTTTTTTTTATTTTTATTTGTTTTTTTTTGAGATGTGGTCTTGCTCTGTTGCCCAGGCTGGAATGCAGTGGCACTATCACAGCTCACTGCAGCCTTGACCAGCCAGGCTCAAGTGGTCCTCCCACCCCAGCTTCCCAAGTAGCTGGGACTACAGATGCATGCCACCAAGTTCAGCTAAGTTTTAAATTTTTTTGTAGAGAAAGGGTCTTGCTATGTTGCCCAGGCTAGTCTCGAATTCCTGGGCTCAAGCAGTCCTCTCTCCTGGGTCTCTCAAAGTGCTGGGATTACAGGCATAAAGCACTGTGCCCAGCCTACTCCATGTTTTTCTTTTCTTTTCTTTCTTTCTTTTTCTTTCTTCCTCTTTCTTTCTTTCATGTTAGCCAGGCTGGTCTCGAACTCCTAACCTTAGGTGACCCGCCTGTCTCATCCTCCCAAAGTATTGGGATTACCGGCATGAGCCACTGCACCCGGCCCCTCCATGTCTTTCAAGTCTGCTCATATGATCCTTCTCATTGAGGCCTCTGCTGTCCACGCCATCCAAAAGTGCAAACCTCTCCTTCCCCCTCCAAACTACCTTGCTCTTGTTTGTTCTATTTTGATAGCACATCTTGCCTTTTATTTAGTTTATTTTTATTTTTTGTGGGGGGACAGAGTCTCGCTGTGTCGCCCAGGCTGGAGTGCAGTGGCATGATCTCAGCTCACTGCAACCTCTGCCTCCTGGGTTCAAGCAATTCTTGTGCCTCAGCCTCCTGAGTAGCTGGGATTACAAGTTTGCACCATCATGCCTGGCTAATTTTTGTATTTTTAGGGGAGACAGGGTTTCACCATGTTGGCTAGGCTGGTCTCAAACTCCTGGCCTCAAGTGATCCACTTGCCTCGGCCTCCCAAAGTGCTGGGATAATAGACGTGAGCTGCTGTGCCTGGCTACATTTTGCCTTTTAACAAGCCATGGAATTCCCTTACTTATGATGCTTGTGCTTGATTATATTTCTCTTTACAGTAAAATGTAAGCTCCACTGGTGTTTAAAAAGTATCTTTATTTAAACATTTTAATTGATACATAATATTTGTACAAATGTGTACAAACATTTATGGGGCACATATGTATTTCAATACATGCATACACATGTAATGAGCAAGTCAGGGTACTTAGGCATGGGCGTTTTTATAGGTTTTCAAAATAGTCATGGGACTGGGCATGGTGGCTCATACCTGTGATCCCAGCACTTCTGGAGACTGAGGTGGGAGAATTGCTTGAGCCCAGGAGTTTGAGACTAGCCTAGGCAACATAGAGAGACCTCACCTCCACTTAAAATTTAAAAATTAGGCTGAGCATGGTGGTGCGCACCTGTAGTCCCAGCTACTTGGGAGGCTGAGGTGGGAGGATCGCTGGAGCCCAGGAGGTCGAGGCTGAGGTGAGTTGTAATCGCACCACTGCCCCTCCAGCCTGGATGACACAGCAAGACCCTGTCTCAATTAAAACCAAAACCAAAACCCCACCCCAAAACTAAATGAAAGACAAAACAGTCGTGGGTTAAATGAATATATCAACTTCTTCCCACTCCAAACTGAGAGCTCCTTTTATCACACCTAAAAGTTTTTCTGGACCAGGCGCGGTGGCTCACATCTGTAATCCCAGTACTTTGGGAGGCCGGGGTGGACGGATCACTTGAGGTGATGAGTTCGAGACCAGTCTGGCCAACACAGTGAAACCCCACCTGTACTAAAAATACAAAAGTAGCCTGGCATGGTGGTGCATGCCTGTAATCCCAGCTATTTGGGAGGTGGAGGCAGGAGAATCACTTGAATTTAGGAGGTGGAGGTTGCAGTGAGCTGAGATTGTGCCACTGCACTCTGGCCTGGGAGACAGAGACTCTGTCTCAAATGAAATTTTAAAAACGTTTTTCTGAACACCACTTCCTGTGTCTTTTGAATAGGGATGGATTACATTATCTCAGTCAACATCTCAGGCCTTCTCAGAAGGTCAAGCACAGTAATGGATGTAATAGCATCATGTCTAACAAAGTGTTAGGCCAGTGAACATGAGGGTGCTGGCTGTTCTTCCTTTCCCTGATCCCAGGGCTGGGCACCTCCCTGCTTTGCCTCCTGTTTGTCTAATCAGTGTGTTCCCCTGGCTGGTTTTCGTCTCCTTTTCCAAAGCGTTCCCCTTCCCACACCAGGGGTGCCACGTTGCTGCCCCATCATTTAGAGTGACGGCCAAATAATTGAATTGTTATTGGTTTGGAGCGGGGTGAGGGAGGGGGAGAGATTTTTGCTAAATTGTTTCACTTTAGATAATGTTCATCTCCTGCTCTGTTGTGATTTATTTCTGCTGTTGGCAGTCTTGCTTTCTGGAAAATAATTCTCTGATTGGAATGGAAAGGAAAGTTGGTGGTGGCGGGGTGTGGGGTGTGGGGATTCTTTTTGGACATAAGATCTGGATGAAGTGTTGGTCTGAGTTTCTCTGGGAGTGGCTGGAGGGAGGAGGGAATTTGGGTGTTGAGAATCTCAGGGTGCCTAGTCTGTGCTCCTCACTTTATTTGAGTGGCATATTGTATTATAATCTCTTGAATCCAGTGGGCCTTAGGCTGCGGTCATCTGCTGTTTATATGGGCACACTCACTTCCCGGATCTCCTCTGGAAGACCCTCATATCCACATTTTGCAGATGGGAAAATTGAGGCTCAGATTGATGCATGTCATTGTACCAGGTATCTACTGCACTGTAACAAACCACCCCTAACTTAGTGGCCTAGGAGCAACTGTTTTATGATGCTCACAAATTCTGTGGGTCAGGCATTTAGGAATGAAACAGTGGGAATAGCTTCTTTCTGCTCTGTGATGTCTGGGCCTCAGGTGGGAAGACTTGAATGACTGGGCGTGTTTTGAATAGCTGAGAGCCTGAGCCATCTGAAGCCTCGTTTACTCATATGTCTGGAACTGGGGCTGGATGACTCAAAGGCGGGGCTCAGCTGGGACAGTTGATTGGAGGACCTCCACATGGCCTCTTCTTGCATCTTGGGATTCTTCATGTCATGGTGACCAAATTCTAAGAAAGAAGTTCTTGAGATTGAGCACCAGAGAACATGTGTTCTGTGAGAATCAAGTGGAAGCCGAATGATCTTTTCTGACCTGGCCTTAGAGTCAGGCAGCATCACTTGCTAGAGTAGAATGCAGGCCTAAAATCTGACCAGAGAATCCAGTGGAGACAGAGAGCAAAAGCACATCTGGAGAAAAGTGCCCCACTCCCCAACCCTGCCAGAGGATGCTTATTGAAGAGGCCACACCATGGGTTTCCAATCAAGGTCACTCAGTAAAAAAGGTATATTAGTTACATATATACACATTTTCTGCAAGGAAAATACCAACTTTGGCCTTAAATAATAAAGACTTTGTATTGTAATTCCAGCACTTTGGGAGGCCGAGGCAGGTGGATCACTTGAGGCCAGGAGTTCGAGACCAGCCTGGCCAGCATAGCAAAACTCCGTCTCTACTAAAAATACAAAAATTAGCCGGGCGTGGTGGCGCATGCCTGTAGTCCCAGCTACTCAGGAGGCTGAGGCAGGAGACTTGATTGAACCTGGGAGATGGAGGTTTCAGTGAGAAACTCACTGAGACTGCGTCACTGCACTTCGCCCTGGGCGACAGAGTAAGACCTTGTCTCAAAGAAGAAAAACAAATTTAGCCGGCTGTGGTGGCATGAGCCTGTAATCCCTGCTACTTGGGAAGCTGAGGTTGGAGAATCACTTGAAGGTGGGAGGCAGAGGTTGCAGTGAGCCAAGATGGTGCTACTGCACTCCAGCCTCGGCTAAAAAAAAAAAAATTGTTTTTTTCATAACTAGAACTTGAGAAATAAGGAAAGCTAGTTAATTTGATGGTACAAAAAGTCATCAAGAGCCGGGCACAGTGGCTCACACCTGTAATCCCAGCACTTTGAGAGGCTGAGGCAGGTGGATCACCTGAGGTCAGGAGTTTGAGACCAGCTTGGGCAACATGGTGAAACCCTGTGTCTACTAAAAATACAAAAATTAGCTGGGCGTGGTGGCACACACCTGTAGTCCCAGCTACTCAGGAGGCTGAGGCAGGAGAATCACTTGAACCCGGGAGGTGGAGGTTGCTTTGAGCCGAGATCATGCCATTGCATTCCAGCCTGGGTGGCAGAGTGAGACTCTGTCTCAAAATAGTAATAATAATTTTTTAAAAAGAAGAGGGAAGAGAGAAGTAACCCATCCAAAGTGACTTGACTAGTAAGTGGCAGAATCAGATTCAAACCAAGGCAGTCTGTCTGCAGTGCCCTTACTTGAAAGCACTGCGCTACACTTCTCTCATTTGAGATGGGATATAGGAAAAAGAGAGAGAGAAAACCCCCACACACACCCCTTTGAGCAGAAAGGGAATCCGATGTGGCTGAGCATAGGGCTGGCCCCGACAGTCACCTCTTACAGATAGATGTATTGGCTAAGCTCAGAAAGCCTATGTGGAAAGTCCAAGGTCCCAGGAGGTTAAGTGGCAGAACCGGGATTTATACCCAAGTTCATATCACTGGGCTTTTCCCAACCTTTTTTTGTTTGTTTTTTGTTTTTTTTTTTTTTAGATAGAGTCTTGCTCTGTCGCCCAGGCTGGAGTACAGTGGTGTGATCTCGGCTCACTGCAACCTCCGCCTCCCGGGTTCAAGCAATTCTCTGCCTCAGCCTCCTGATTAGCTGGGATTACAGGTGCCCACCACCACGCCCAGCTACTTTTTTGTATTTTTAGTAGAGACGGGGTTTCACTGTGTTAGCCAGGATGGTCTTGAACTCCTGACCTTGTGATACCCCTGCCTCGGCCTCCCAAAGTGCTGGGATTACAGGCGTGAGCCATCGTGCCTGGCTTCCCGACATTTTTATCCTGTTCACCTTACCTCTCATCATTATCTCAACTTTTAAAATTTGTTTAATTTTAAACTGAAATAAACAGGGGAAACTATCTGCCAGGGTACAGAATGAATGGAATTGGTACTGAGTTGCGCTGGGAACCCATGGAGGAAGAAGGCAGGATGCAGGATCTGGTGTTTAATGGATTCTTCGAGTCTGATGACAGCAGCTTCATTCCAGGCTTAAGTGCATCTAGCCATGGGCTCCTAGGTGGTTGGACCAGAGAGGGGCAGAGCCAGGGGCCTCATGGATGGGACCTGACTGGGTCCTAGGGAGAGGTGCAGGTTAAGGCAGGATCGACCTCTTCTGCAGCATACAGAACTGGCCTCTGGGAGAGGAGGATGGGGAAATGATGACTTCTTCCCTATTCTGTGTCCCCATCCATTGCCCAAAGCAGAACAACAGGCCAATGGGCAAGTGCCCTTACATGGGCAGTCCTAGGGTTGGTGGGGGATCCCTCCCTTGTCCTGGTTGGCTGAGAGGGCCACACACAGACACAGACAGACAGAGGTCTCTCTGAAATTGATGGTTAATTGTCTCCAGGCCAGGGAGACCTGCAGAATTAGGGCTTTCCGGGACTGGACCAGGAGACCCGGGAGGCAGAGACCTTGGCCCTACCCCCAGCCACTCTCATTTCCTTGCCAGCGCTCCAGAAATCCAGGTCACTTTCAAAGCTTGGGGCTGCTGTCTACCTAAGCATGGGGTCACTTCCGGGGTCACTGGCTGGACAAGCAGGTCAATTTTAGCAGGAAACCAACATTTAAGTGGTGCTGGCTAAGTCAGGGTTCTGAAAGGTGGCTCTGACCTTTGCAAAAGCCTGGTCTTTTCACCTCATTTTACACCTGGAAAGCCTGAGCACTGCAGAAACTAACATTTATTAAACATACACACACAGACACATACAATCTTAATAAATGCTTATACACACACACACACACAATGCTTTATGTATATGCACACACACAAACACACAGACATACATGCCAGGCATGGTGGGAGGTACTTCCAAATTGCTGTCACTTACAATCTTCACAACCCTGACAGAGGGGGCTTTTTTATTTTATTTTTATTTTTACAAATTCCCATTGCATAGATGAGCAAACTGAGTCTCAGAGAGGTTAAGAGGCTTGTTTAGGATCAGTTAGCCAGGAACTGTCAAGTGGGACTTGAAGTCTCCTTTAGTCTCCATACTCAGCCTTCTTTTCACTTTAACCTTGAACCTCTGAACTCCAGAGCCCAGTGGAGGATCACTGGAGGAGCAAATAGAAGAAACCCAAAAGGGACCCGAAAGCGGGTCCCCTCCCTCACCTGGATTCCCAGTCCAAAGAGGAGGAAGCACCCGCCCTCCTTCCCTCCTTCCGACCCACCCAGCCACCCACCCAAGGTGCCATTAAAGTTAATTGTTTTTACTGCCAGTTTAACATAGTCTTGTAAATCTTTTTATGATGTGGCCAGGGAACACCAAGCTGCATGCAGGACTCAATGGAGTTGGAACACGTGGTCCCAGACTTATCTGAAGGGTGTAAAATGGGAGCACCAGTCTCTCCAGGGGACCCTCTTCCCTTCTCCTGGAGCACCAGGCCCAAGACCCTCACCTGAGTGGCAGTTCTCCCAGGTGAGGCTAGGATTGTGCATGGAATGCTAAGATCCTCCACGTCACCTCCACTGTTTGGATAGGCCATCCCTCTTGACTCTACGTTGTGGAATTCTCCAGAACCCGAGGCCTCCCAGCCCTGGAGAGAGGTTCTGGATCCTTCAGAAAGGTTGAGGGGTGATTCCCGCATAGAAAGCTTGGTGCTGGGTCTCTCCGTTTGCTCGCCAAGGACCGGCAAGGAAAAGCACTGCAAGGTGGACGTTTAAGGGTATGAGGGGCACACATTCCATGGCACAGGGATTCTGGAGGTGCAGGTCTTCTATGTAGGTGATTCCGCCCTTTCCCAACCATTACCGGCCGGGAGAGCTGAGTCTTCCTGAACAGTGCCTTTAAGCTGGTTTGTCCCGGGTTGGTGGAGCAGGACTCAGCTGTCCCTTGGGCGGACCTTGGCTTCCATGCATCTGGATACAGGCATGATTTCCCCAGGTCTCCTCTCCCAGTTCCTGGCATCCCCGTTCTGAGCCATCCATGTCAAAATAAGGGTCTTAACTCCCACCATTGTCACTAGCATTAAACAGATACTCCTAATGTGCCCAGAAAAATGCCAGGCACATGCTAAACATCTGTAAACCACGGTGACAGCTCTAAGCGTTCATGATTAAGCCCAAATAGTTATTAGGCACTGGTGTGCAAGCCTTGTGTAAACGCTGGGGACACACAGAGAAGAATGACGTCCTTTCCTCTAAAGACGGTTTTTGTTATGAGCAAAGGAACCTAGAGAGCTTCAACGCAACACATAGAGCAGTCCTTCCCAAAACGTACCCCGGGAACCGGTTAGAAATGCGCATTCTCAGGCCCAGCTGAGACCAATTGAATGAGGTGTCCGGGGGCGGGAGGTAGAATTCCGGTTTTAACAAAGCCTCCAGGTGATTGTGAGCTGCTTAAGGTTTGAGAACCCTGATGCAGTGAATGCAGGCGCAGGCTCTGGAGTAGGAATTGTGAGTTTTCATCTCCCTGCATCTATGCTGTGGGGCTTTGACCAAGAAATGGTAGCAAACTCAGAAGGGGAGAGGGGGAAAGAGATTGAAGTAGTGACGGTGAGGAGGAAGACAAGGGAATAACCAGCCCTCTTCCCAACAGGGCTTGCTCGATCAGAGGCCGAATTTCCGAGCAGGATGGACCAGGGGGCTCGAACTAATAATTCTGAGAGGTCAGAAAGGCCTCTTAAAACGCGCCGCTATTTGAAACCTGCAAACGCGAGATTCCGGCCAGCTGCGTTTCTTCCAAACAGCCTGCCTTGGGGGGGCACCCAACCCTTCCCAAGCCTCGGTTTTCCCGATCTTGTGGGATCCTTGAGGCGCGAATGGGGTTGGAAGCACCTTGGAAGCTGCAGAGTACTGGGTGAGGAGAATTTCCGGCACTGCCCCAGTTCAGTGGTTTATAGAAAATGAATTTCTTTCTCAGGTCCACGAAGAGAGGGAGAGAGAGGAGAGGGGAGAGGGGAGAGGGGAGAGAGGAGAGGAGCGGGGAGAGGGGAGAGGGGAGAGAGAGATCGACCGACTCTGGCACACTCGGGCGAGGGGTTGCCGGGATTCGGGAGCTGGAGCAGTTGATCTTTTCGGAGAATCCTGCACTTGTGGTGACGTCGGGCAGTGCGCATGAGCCCTGAGGTTAATGCCCAGGCTTTTGTCTAAAGCGTCCGGGAATGATCCGGCGAATAAAACGGGTGTCTGCAAAGTTAATGAATTGTACAAGGAGACTGAGGGTGGGGACTTTGACCCGGGGAGCCAGAGGCGGTTCTGGTGGACGCTTCCCCGTGCGCCTAGGGGTGCGCTGGACTTTCCCAGCCGAGGCCTGCAGAGCGCACCGCGTGAACTTCATGGATCTCGTCCTTCTCCCAAGTGGGAGGAGGTGGAGATGCTGGGAGAATTGTGGGGAGTTGGGAGAGGGTTGGAGGGGGACTGTCTAGATTCTAGTCTGGGGGACCCAATCACGTCGTGCTATTCCCCTGCCTAAAACTTTAAGGTTTTCCAACGGTTTGAATAAAACCCAAACGATGCCCGATGTCCACTGAACGAATGATCTAGCCTTGGCCTACTTTTCAGGACTTAGCTTTGTCCCTGCCCGCGACTTCCCGTTGGGAACGTCCTCCCCGTCACCACCGGCTCTGCTTAGGTTCGAACTCCGGGCCACTTTCCCCACTCTCTCTGGTTTCCAGCAGGAGAAGCGCTTCGGAGGAGAGGGCGAGAGGCGCTCGACCTCCCGGGTTAGAGGAAATGCAAGTTGGGCCAATTTCGCCCTTCCAGACTCGGAGGCGGAACGGCCCAGGGGGCAGCGGCCTTGCCCGGCGGCCACTGCCCGCCTCCTCCCCCGCGCCCCCTTGCTAGGCTTTGAAGAGCGCATTTTACGAACTTTTCCATTTTCCTTTTGGAGGCGTGTTTGTTCTTCTCAGTCACCTCGCTTTTTTTTTTTTTTTTTTTTTTAATGAGCTTCAGCGCTGATCTGCACGTTCTTCCCTCCGTGTAATTTCAATTTGAACTCTCCCTGGAGCGGCCTTTTCCCTCTTGTTGCCTGCCAAGTCGTTTGAAGGCTGCGCAAACATTCTTCCTCCCTCCCGTTCGCGCGAGTCTCGGTCTACACCCGCGAGGGGAGGCGGAGGTGGAGGCGGTTACTCCGAGAGTTCCGGTGGATTGGAGCCTTTCAGCAGCCGCCTTCAGACTGTTTGGGAGGACGAAAAGCGTTAGGGGAGGTGAAACACTAGAATAAATGCCCCTAGGACCACCGTGCTTCTCAAGGGTTATGGTGGGCGTGTGTATGTGTGTGTGTACACATTCCGTAACCCACATTAGAAGTCTTGGGAAGGGGGCCGGGCGCGGTGGCTCAGGGCGCGGTGGCTCAGGTCTGTAATCCCAGCACTTAGGGAGGCAGAGGCGGGAGGATCACTTGAGGTCAGGAGTTGGAGACCAGCTGGACAACATAGTAAAACCCTCCTGTGTACTAAAAATACAAAAATTAGCAGGGTGTGGTGGCATGTGCCTGTAGTCTTGCAGTGCGCCGAGATGGCGCCCCTGCACTCCAGCCTGGGTGATGGAGCCAGACTATGTCTCAAAAAAAAAAAAAAAAAAAAAAAAAGAAGTCTGGGGAAGGAAGACAGTGGAGACACACAAGGAATGATTCAACTGAAGTAAGCTTCAGCACTCAGTAAGTGTCCAGCTCTGTTCTTTCCACAGATTGCCTCCTTCAATTTTCAGCCAGTTTTGTGGCTAGGTGTTAACACCCATTTTACAGATGGGAGAAATTGAGGCTGACTGTTGAGGTTAGTTTCTCAGCCAGACTGTTGAGGTTAGTTTCTCAGCCACCTTACTAAAATCTAAATCCACTTTTGAGCAAGTGTTCTGAAGAACAATAATTATCTTACAGCTTAATATATAATTATTAAATACCACTCCCCTTTCACTTTACCATTGGGGCTTATGTCTTTATTGGTTGTTCAAGTGGGGCAAAGGAAATAGCCTTTTAAAACTTAGAGGCCAGGTGCAGTGGCTCTTGCCTATAATCCCAGAACTTCAGGAGGCAGAGGTAGGTGAATCGCTTGAGGCCAGGAGTTACAGACCAGCCTGGGCAACATAGTGAGATCCTGTCTCTAATTTTTTTTTTTTTCTTTGAGACGGTGTCTTGCTCTGTCATTCAGGCTGGAGTGCAGTAGCGCCATCTCAGCTCATTGTAACCTCCACCTCCCAGGTTCAAGCGATTCTCCTGCCTCAGCCTCCCCAGTAGCTGGGATCACAGGCATCTGCCACCATGCCGGCTAATTTTTTGTACTTTTAGTAGAGATGGGGTTTCACTATGTTGGTCAGGTTGGTCTCGAACTCCTGACCTCCAGTGATCTGCCCACCTCGACCTCCCAAAGTGCTGGGATTACAGGCATGAGCCACTGCACCCAGCCCTCTATAAAAAATTTTAAAAATTAGCCAAGCATGGTGGTTTGCACCTGTAGTCCCAGCTACTCAGAGGCTGGAACAGGAGGATCACTTGAACTCAGGAGGTCAAAGCTTCAGTGAGCTGTGACGGTGCCACAGTACTCCAGCATGGGCAACAGAGAGAGACCTTGTCTTAAAACAAAACAAAACAGAGAAGCTGGGTGCTTGTCATTGCATTCTGTCAGAGAAAACATATTGACAAGAAATATGAAAGCAAACAAAAATTAAGTACCTATAACAACTGCCCTTTTAAATATATATAGTGTAATTTTTATAAAAAAAAAAATACAGATGAAGTCTCGCTATATTGGCCAGGCTAGTGTTGAACTCCTGGCCTCAAGTGATCCTCCCACCTTGGCCTCCCAAAGTGCTGGGATTACAGGCATGAGTCACTGTGCCCAGCCACAACTGCCCTTTATTAAGCATGTAATTATGTGCCAGGCACTGCTGTAAACTGTCTACTTACATATTTCTCACAATGTCTTTATGCATTAGGTACTTTCCACATGACAGACAGGACAACTGAGGCACAGAGACGCTGAGTAACCTGCCCAAGATCACACAGCTAGAAAGAGCTGACTGCAAGACCTAAACTCAGGTAGAGGCACCCCTAACCACCCATATGCATCCCTCTGCCCTTCCCAGCTCTCTCCTGAGTCACATGAAAGAAACCCCAGACTTACTGGTCCTGGGCTGCAGTTTTCCTCCCCAAGGTCACTCTAGGGACAAACAGGAAGATGGGAGGGGGCATGGGGCAGTTACATAAGGCGGTCACTTCAAAGGTGGCCTCTCCGGCGTGGATAGCCTTGGCTTTGGGCAGTTAGCCAGGGGCACCAGCCCGGAAGCTGAGTGCTGTCCACCCTCTATCTCCTACCCCATCTCCTCTTAGTCCAAGGGCAGAACAGGCAGTGGAGGAGATGAAGGCTGGACTAGGGGAGCGAGGAGGCAGATCTTGTAATCAAAGCTGGGCAGTGGCAGAAATCAGGTGATGCAAATAAGAATAAAAATAATAACACCAGGCTCAGTGGCTCATGCCTGTAATCCCAGCACTTTGGGAGGCCGAGGTGGGCAGATTGCTTGAGGCCAGGAGTTGGAGACCAGCCTGGCCAACATGGCGAAACCTTGTCTCCAGTAAAAATACAAAAATTAGCTGGGCATGGTGGCACATGCCTGAAATTCCAGGTACTTGAGAGGTTGAGGCACAAGAATTGCTTGAACCCAGGAGGTAGAGGTTGCAATGAGCCAAGATTGTGCCACTGCACTCCAGCCTGGGCAGCAGAGTGAGACTCTGTTTTAAAAAACAGCAACATTTATTGAGCACTTACTATACACTAAGCATGATGCTAAGCTCTTATGTTAACAGCTCTATAGGTAAGGACTTTCAATCATTTCCTTTAAGGGGCTCAGAAAGGTTAAGCCATTAGTTCAGCCGCACAGCTGGGCTGCCTGCCCTAGTAGGAAGGAGGCCCACAGCAGGCACTGACTTTATGTGAATTTGACACATTCTGGTGGAAGTGAGTTCTCACTTTCTGTGATGCAAGCTGCAAAATAGAATGAGAGGATCTCAGAATGGTAGGTCCAGCTACCCTCTAGATGGGGAAACTGAGGCCTGGTGAGGGGTGGAACATGACCTAAGGTCTTACATTAAGTCAAGAGGGAATCCAGTGTAATCCCAGCACTTTGGGAGACCAAGGCAGGCAGATCTCTTGAGGTCAGGAGTTCGAGACCAGCCTGGTCAACATGGTGAAACCTCATCTATACTAAAATTAGCTGGGTGTGGTGGTGCACTCCTGTAGTCCCAGCTACTCAGGAGGCTGAGGCAGGAGAATCGCTTGAACCTGGGAGGCAGGGGTTGCGGTGAGCTGAGACCCCGGCATTGTGCTCCAGCCTGGGCAATAGGGCGAGACTCCGTCTCAAAACAAACAAACAAACAAACAAACAAACAAACAAAGACCAGTGAGGTGGCTCACGCCTGTCTGTAATCCTAACACTTTGGGAGACTGAGGTGGGCGGGTCAAGAGGTCAGGAGTTTGAGATCTGCCTGGCCAACATGGTGAAGCCTTGTTTCTACTAAAGATACAAAAAAAAAAAAAAAAAAATAGCTGGGTGTGGTAGCACATGCCTATAATCCCAGCTACTTGGAAGGCTGAGGCAGGAGAATGACTTGAACCTGGGAGGCGGAGGTTGCAGTGAGCCAAGATCACGGCATTGCACTCCAGCCTGGGCAATAGGGTGAGACTCCATCTCAAAAAAAAAAAAAAAAAAGAGTATGCAAATGGTCTGAGAATAACTGCCCATGCCCCCACCCCAGGCCAGAGTACTTCCCTCAGCTCTGAGTGAAGAAGAAAGGGTATGGCCTAAGACAGCCTGAGACAGAACAGTGTTTCCCTTCTGTCCTCAACTTACTGTGACTTTATGCAAGTCATTCAATCTCCCTGGGCCTCAGTTTCTGCAAAATCACGGTGGTACAGGGAACATGCAAATCATGCAAGATCATGGCGGTACAGATTATTGAATTGCTCAGGCACTTGGTGGTGATAATGTTCTGAGAAGCTCACGAGGCCACAGCCAGGAAGCAGAGCCAAGCACAACCAGTCCCCAAATCCTGAAGTTCTACGAAATCGCGGCTTCCGGAGGGTAATGGCAGTTGGAGATTCATTGTGTCTTTGAAGAGGCACTCTTTCTTTCTCAGGGACCCAAAGAGCCTCTTGATCCCAGCCCAGGGATAGGCTACATGTGCTTCCACAAGAGAAGTAGATTGTCCCCCCTTAACTGGGATTTGTGTGGGGCCTCTTTTTCTTGGGGCTGTGGAACTCAAGGTGGGTGTTGGCTCAGGGTCTCCAAGCCCAAAAGCTTTGTATGCCAATACCTGCATATATATGCAACCACAGCAGCTTATGTGCATACAAACTGATTTTAGGCCCACATAGACATAGTCCACGGCAGACCCTCACCCAGCCCACCTTCCTCCACCTCATTATTATTACTGCTGTTATTGAAGGACTGTTCTTTGTCTAGCCCCTAATGTGAGCTAGCTGTATTATAATTAACAGTATAACATCTGAGATTCAGAGAGGTGACGACACTTGCCTAAGACGCACAGCTAGTAAGTGACCCCAAGACAGGGAAAGACTTTTACAGATGATTAGAGCTGGGCAGAGGGGAAAGGAAGGGGACATGCAGAGGCAATGTGACAGAGAGAAGAAAACTCCTGGGTGGGTGGGGTGGCTCATGCCTGTAATCCCAGCACTTTGGGAGGCCGAGGTGGGTGGATCATTGGAGATCAGGAGTTCAAGACCAGCCTGGCCAACATGGTGAAACCCCATCTCTACTAAAAATACACACACACACACACACACACACACAAATGAGCCAGGGGAGGTGGCACATGCCTGTAATCCCAGCTACTCGGGAGGCTGAGGCAGGAGAATCTCTTGAACCCAGAGGCAGAGGTTGCCATGAGCCAAGATTGCCCCATTGCACTTCACCTTGGGCGACAGAGCAAGACTCCGTCTCAAAAAAACGAAACAAAACAAACAAACCGCCCCCCCCGCCACCAAACTCCCATCTCCCTTTCCTCCCTGCCCTAAATTGTGCATTAAGCTGGACTGTCCTTGACGTGACCACAGACACCCGAAGCCAGAGTTCCAGGAAGTCCATTGTTTCTGCAATTATTGGTATCATTTAGGTTGTGAACAATATCTTCAGAAGTGTGCTGATGGATGCTTTGGGGTGGATTTCTCCTGAGATTCCCATTCCTTGAGACTCTGTGGGGGAGCTGACCTTTTCACTACAGACATTTTAGGCTTTCTGCATCTGCTCCAGGAAATGGGAGGAGTAAAGGATGCCACCAAGCACGGGGAGGCATGGGGAGCTCTGCGGTGTCCCTCCAGTTAGAGGCAGATTGGCTTTGGGCATTATGTTTCAGACTCAGAGGGACACTGACTTGGTCAAGGCCACCCAGAGTCAGGGAAGGCATTTGGCCTCCAACCTCAACGTGAACTTGCCCTTGCCAGGTGCTGCAGGCTGCCCAGGGGTGCTTGGAGCTGCAGCGGGAGGAATTGTGGGGCAGAGGGAATGGTAATGGGGTGTCTCCTTAATGGCCCCAGGGGTCACATGGCGGGTGGCCAAGCTCTGACCTTTGTCTCCCACCTCTGTATGTCTGAGTGCTGTCCTGGTTAGGGCAGGCATGCATTTTGTTCACGTTATGGGCTGGAGAGGTGGCCACTTGGAAAGGAGCAAAGGAGAGCAGGGTCTGGAGGGTGATGCAGGGGTGGAGGAGTGCTTGCAGGGGTAGGCTGTGAACAAAGGGGCCCGCATTGGATCAGGCAGGGCCGCTGAGTGATGATTCACAGGCCAGCAGGGAGGGGTGGGCTGCTGGACCCACACAGATGGGGTGGGGAGGAAAGCAAGGAGACTCAGAGTCAAACTCATGCAGAAAAGAGAGCGGGATCCAGAGAAACACAGAAAAGACAGATGGAGGCAGGTTCGGAGGCAGAAAGATAGAGACAGGGTACTCAGGCATGCGTGCATGCACGTGCGCGCACACACACGTACAGAGAGCAGAGATAGAGTGAAACGAGAGAACTAGTCATTGTGATTTGTGGCCAGTGGTGGACAGAAAACCAAATCAATGTAAATTCATTTCATTTTGTGTTGTTTTAGAGACAGGGTCTTGCTCTGTCACCCAAGCTGTAGTGCAGTGGTGTGATCATGGTTCACTGCAGTCTCCAACTCCTGAGCTCAAACAAGCCTCCTGCCTCAGCCTCTTGAGTAGTGAGGGCCACTACTTTCTTCATTTTTATAAATAAAATAATTTATTTCTATTTTTTGTAGAGATAGAATCTTGCTATGTTGTCCAGTCTCACCTTGAACTCCTCGAACTCCTTGAACTTCCATTGAGTCCTCCCAACGTGCTGAGTTTACAGATTTGAGGTGGCTTGAGCCACTGCACCCAGCCTAAATGGTTTTCAATAACTCTACTTCCACCCCAGCACACCCCATCTCCAATTTAAAATTTTCATCTTGTCAGGCCTGGAGTGGCCATCTAGGCATGGGCTTCCCAAGGCTGTCTGTGGCCAGGCAGGGCCTCAAGCAGACACTCACTGGGCACACAGAGAGTCCATGTTCAGCGGTAGGGACATGAGTGTATGCACACACGTGTATCACAGGGTCACAGGACCTCCCCAAGATACAAGCGTCCTCATCAAATATGTGTGCACACACTCATGAAGGTCCAACACATACACACAAGCTTTAATTGCTACAGATGCTCCTGTGAGCACACACACGTTCCACTTTTGTTGAGCACCTAGCATATTCCAAGTTCTAGGCTGAGCATTAAAGGCAGAGAAAAACACAGAAAAGGGAAGGCTGTCTCTCAGTCTCCTAGAGGGAGGCTGCTGGGGTGCTGGGCACAGGGACTGTTCCTCTGGATCTAGGACTGCCCCTTCGTCATTGGGAATGCCCAAAGACAGGGTCTGTGGTAGGGCAGAAGTCTGTCCTCCCGCCACAGTCAGGGACAAGAACATCCACCCAAGGGCAGCTGAGCTTGGGATAAGTTCAGGGCCTCCCAGAGTATAGATTCCGTCCTTTCTTCATCTCAACTTCCTCCACTGACATGAGAAATCAGGAAGCTGGGGAGGGGATTCCTGCCCCTCCATCAGCTCTCAGAACTAGCTGGGTGTGGTGGCTCATGCCTGTAATCCCAGCTACCTGGGAGGCAGAGGTGGGTGGATTGCTTGAGCGTAGGAGTTAGAGACCAGCCTGGGCCACATAGTGAGATCCCATCTCTGCAAAAAATAAAAAAATCTCAGAACTCCCCTCCAATATCTGTTTCTTTGGGGAGTCAGGCATGGGAGCCTACCCGTCTCGTACTTCCAAGTAGAGGAATGGCCCCCCACCCCAAAGGGGATCCTGTGAGAAAAGGGGAAATTTCCTTTTGTTCTTGCCCCAGCATCCTGAGAGGATGTTAATTTCCCTCACTCTGGGGTGAGTGTAATGGTAACACCCAGTTGCTGCTCCCAGCGCGCGCTAGTCTTTCTTGAATTTCGTTTCAAACATCCTAATGTTTGTAGTAACGGCCAACATTTATTGAACGCACAGCACACACAGGGCGCTACTCTTAGCACTTTGCAAATACTGCCTCATAAAAGGCTCAGAACAGCTTTGTAACATGGGAGTAATTATCATGAACCCCATTTTACAGATGAAGAAACTGAGACCCAGAGAGAGGAGGGCATTTGCCCAACCTCATATGGCAACAATTCACAGGCAGACAGGCTCACTTCTGAAGTCAAGATTTTAACTAACATTCGCACTTGTAGCCAGGAGTTCTGATCTAGCTCTGTAGGCCCCAGAAATGGACAAGATGTGGTGGGGTGTGTGTGTTTATTTGTGTGTGTGCGTATTCATGGGGGTTGTAGGTGGTATAGATTCCAGGGGTCGGCCAGAGGCTACACTGGGATTGAAACAGCAGAGGCCCAAGCTGGGGAGAACTTTCAAGCAGAGCCGCCATTTCCTCTGACTGCAATGGGAGCCTTGTCCAAGCCCACCAGCTCATTTACGCTTCGCTTTTGGTTCTGCAGCAGAGTTGCAGAGCAGCCCGGCTCTGCGCCCAGCCTGCCTGCCGTGTAACAAGATAGTTTATATTATACCGCCAAGCAGAAATAAAACTACCAAGTCAAACATTGCAAACAGATGCCGCGGCCAGAGCTCAGGGTCCGTGGCCAGATGCTCTTGTGAGCACCCGGGGAGGGGAGAAGCTATGAGTCTGGTCTCTGCAGACCCTGCAGGTTTGGCGGTGCGGGTGCCCCTGGAATTGGAACGTTGGGGGTTGCCGAAGGGCTTTCAGAAATGGAGAGAGGAAGAAATAAAAGTAGAGGAGGGGCATAACTTTCCTTTCTCTCTTTCACTTACTCCTTCCCCACACATAGTTCAACTTTGTGATTTGCCAATTTCTCCATTTTAATGGCACTTGCTTCCATGTAGAGGTAAAGCCTAGGAAGGGATGGTTTTAGCCTCTCTCAAGTCCCCATTGGTTCTCCTAAAATACCCCAAGTAAACCATACTAAGTCTCCTAAACCCTCTTTTAATAAGATTCTGCCTCTGAGCTCACAAGAAAGTTCTGGAACTTCTATCCTTATTCCTCATGTGGTCTCCTAACCCTTCTTTCCCACCCACCCCTAGTTCCTCTACTGAAGCTCCTAGACTGCAGCCAACATGCCCTTCTTTAAGCACATACCGAAAGAGTCATGCTCGTACTCTCAAACATTCAGTGGCTCTCTATTGTCCCCAGTAGAGTTTGTCAGTTTTCTGAAGAGTGCATGCATCAGAGCCCCCTGGCCCAGATTCCAGGGCCACACTCCTGACCTATAGAATCCAGCTTCTTCTGGTCTAGGAATCTGCATTGCAAATAATCTTAAAATCTTTCTGGAAGAAGACAAGGTGTATTTATTGTTTTTTAATTAGCACATTTGTAAAGTCAATAGGGTGGGGTCAGGCATGGTAGCTCATGCCTATAATTCCAGCATTTTGGGAGGCTGAGGCAGGTGGATCACTTGAGGTCAGGAGTTTGAGACCAACCTGGCCAACATGGTAAAAACTCGTCTCTACTGAAAATTCAAAAGTTAGCCGGGCGTGGTGGTGGGCGCTGGTAATTCCAGCTACTAGGGAGGCTGAGGCATGAGAATCGCTTGAGCCTAGGAGGTGGAGGTTGCAGTGAACTGAAATCACGTCACTGCACTCCAGCCTAGATGACAGTGAGACTCTGTCTCAAAAAAAAAAAAAAAAAAAAGAAAAGAGAAAATACAAAAAAGTCAATAGGGTGATGTCAAGCTGAAATTTTCTATAGCACTCTTAGTTATTCAACAGATACTTATAGCACATACTATGTGCCAGGCACCATGCTAGGGGCTGGGTGCTGGGGATACAGCACTGACAATGTAAATAAGGCTCTGGAAGTCTTGCTGTGTACTTCCAGTGACTTGAGAGGAGGTAGAGCTTAATGATCGCTGGATGGTCCAGGATGACGTTATGGGGAAGCATGTGGGGCTAGTCTTGATGGAAAAGTCCATTATCCCCAAGGGTGAGGGGTTAATGCTCCAGGTGGAGGCGGGGCAAGCAAAGGCTTTGAGGGGGGTGGCGGGGGGGAACTGCAAAACAGGATTTGAGACATTTAGACTTTAGCAGCATCACAGACTTGGGAAGTCAGTGAGAAAAATGAGGAAATGGAAATCTTTGCTATCTTAGGCTGCTTATCTTTCCCAGAATCTTATCTTCCTTTCCCAGGAAGTCCCCCAGGTGCCTCCAGCACTCCTAGAAATGTTGGTTGAATGAATGAAAGAAGGATGGTAGGAGAGGAGGGGGAGATAAAAGATACAAAAAAGAGGAAGGAACAAAAAAGAATGAATCAGGAGATTTAAAAAAGAGGAGGAGTCCCCATCGTGTAATTTATGAACTTGAGAAGCTATCTGGAGTAGGGATAAAAACGTGTGTGTGTGTGTGTGTGTGTGTGTGTGTGTGTAACAGGCAGAGACTTTCAAAGCAATCAAAGTAACTCTGATTAACACTCACCCTCTCTCTCAAATTCATTTCCTCCCAGCCAAGGCCCAGGGCAGACATGACTGACTGTAACCCTAAGAGGCAGGAAAAGCTTGAGCAATTATTTTTATACCAAAAAAAAAAAAAAAAAAAAAAAAACCCCTCAAAGATGCAGGCGTGCTCAGGGTCCCAGCCAAGCACTTTGAGCTTTGAGGTTTGAGCCTGTCATATGCCCTTACCACCAGCACCCCATCTCCAAGCCTTCCTTCTCTCCCAACCCCCATATGGTCTGGCCTCTATCTTCTGCCCGCCTGTGACAGACGGGCCAGGCCAGGCACCCCCAGAGACCACCCCCCTCCCCAGCCGGGGGCCTGTCCCCTCTGAAACTGATCCCGTACCTTTGGATCTAATTTGTTTCTCTGTCTGCCAGGTTTGGGGGGGGTCTTGCCTGGAGACGTGGTGGTCACAGGTGACATTAATCACGTCTGCATCTTCCGAGGGCTGAGGATAGGATATCAGAGAGGTGACCAAGCATTGGCCACATGATTCAAATCATCCCAGCATTGATTAATTGGGTTCATCCTGAGTTTCTGAATCATAACAACTGTTTTTCTCCTTCACCTCACGTCAACAGGCCCTTAAAGGGGAAGGATCCGTTTACCCATCGCATGTGGTGCATTAAGTTGATCAGCTCCTATTAAATGTTAAACGCTGGATGCGTTTTAGACAAACTCGATTTGCTCAAGATACTTTTCAAAGGTTCTGTGATGATAATTAGCATCTCTCTCCCTGCCTCGCCCCTTCCTCCGGCTTTCCTGGGACGTGTTTTGGCTCCAGCCTCTGACAGATGGGATGAGGGAACGTGTGGGCTGATAGAGAGGGTCCTTTGGAGGGGGAACTGGGTGGGGGGAGAGCCCCCACAGGCTGTTTAAAAGTGATACAGTTTCTGAAAAGTTTAATAAGGCAGAAAACAATCCCGGATGCCAAATTTGCCTTCCAAAAGCTAACTATTCAGAATGCCTCCTGCTCCTACGTGGAGGAGAAAACAGCATTTCTCCAGCCAAAAAAGCTGTTTTCTAGAGAGGAGAAATTCTGTTTCTGCACGGGGATGGGTGCTGGAAGCTTAGTGACAAAAATGCAGAAACAAAACTCGGTTCTATTGCAAATCGGTGAGAGGAGAAAGAAAATCAGTGAGACGAGGATCAGCAGAAAACAATAATCAAAGCTCAGGCTCATTTCTTTTTTCACTTTTGTTTTTGTTTTGTTTTTGACACAGAGTCTCACTCTGTTGCCCAGTCTGGAGTGCAATGGTGTGATCTTGGTCACTGCAACCTCTGCCTCCCGGGTTCAAGCGATTCTTCTGCCTCAACCTCCCAAGTAGCTGGGACTACAGGTGAGTACCACCATGCCCAGCTAATTTTTTTATTTTCAGTAGAGATGGGGTTTCACCATGTTGACCAGGCTCTTCTTGAACTCCTGACCTCAGATGATCAATCCACCTCGGCCTCCCAAAGTCCTAGGATTACAGGCATGAGCCACCATGCCTGGCTTTTTTTTTTTTTTTTTGAGACAGGGTCATGCCCTGTCACCCAGGCTGGACTGCAGTGGTACAATCACAGCTCACTGTAGCCTCAACCTCCTGGGCTCAAGTGATCCTCCCATCTCAGCCTCCTGAGTAGCTGGGACTACAGGTGTGCACCACCATGCCCAGCTAATTTTTTGTCTTTTGTAGAGATGGGGTTTCATTGTGTTGCCCAGGCTGGTCTCCAGCTCCCGGGATCAAGTGATTCCCCGGGCCAGGCCTCCCAAAGTGCTGAGATTATAGGTGTGCACCACTGTGCCTGGCCTAGGCTCATTTCTTACTGTCTCTCTCTTGCCTGTGAAAGAGAGAGATTCAGCAGGGTTGCTATATCACACTGGGTGAGGGACCTTGGAAAAGTCACTGTGTTTAACCTGAATCTCAGCCTTCTGTTTACAATAAGAAAATTAATACTATTCACTTCCATTGAGAAGTTAAAACTAAAAGAAGAAATTTTAATCCCAGCACTTCGCGAGGCTGAGGTGAGAGGATCACTTAGACCCAGGAGTTAGAGACCAGCCTGGGCAACATAGGTAGACCCCGTTTCTACAAATAATATTTAAAAAAGAGGAACTTTAGTCAAATGGCTCAGCAGATGCTGGGTTCTTGGCAGACACTGACCTAAGAAGTGTGTGTATGTTGGGGTGAGGGGTGGCGCTGTGCCAAGGAGACCCTGACCTTTCATACATGTGGATTGATTTGGTTCACAATGTTTCAAAATGTAGATGAGCTCCAAGGTTTAGCCAAAGGGACATTTTTGGCTGGAAAACATGAAAATGTAGAGCCAGCTTCCTAGTGTGGGCCTGGAAGCCCCCAGCAATGTTGGACTAAAAAGTAAATTGGAAATTGATGAGCATGTCTGGAAGCCTCTCAGGGAGAATGGAGGCTGTTGACCCCCCACATAACAAACACCTCCCAGGAATCCTTATCAGCAGTGTTTTGTCTCCTAATAGCATGTTCAGTTATTTGAAATGACTCTGGTCCTCTATGAACACAGGTTTGTTTTCAGTGATGGACAGAAGGTGAGTAAGGTATTGGACAGGGTTGTCCAAACTCTGCATGCCCTGGATGGACTTTGGACTGGGGTGAATCTCATCACTGTGAACTATGTTTCCCTGGTGGCTGCTGCTAATTGTTCTGTGGAATGACTGGACTTTTCCCGTGCTCCGGGAATCAGAGGATGGACAGGCAGGCCACATATGGGGAAAGAGGAAGAGATGGTGTAGAGGCCGTGTAAGGAGAGACAGAGACAGACAGAGGAGAAATAGACAAAGAAAGAGTCAGGCAGAGAGAGAGAGAGAGAGAGACAGAGAGGAGAGGGAAGAGATAGAGGTTAAAAGTCTAAAAGTCTGAGAACATGGGAGAAGCAGCAGAAGGAAAAAGGAAAGGGAGCGAGACAGAGAGAACTACCCACAAATTCTCTCTTCTACAGAAGAACAGAGCCAAGAAGAGGGTCAGAGATACAGATAACACATGCAAAGCAGAAGCATGACAACTCAGCTACATAAGGAGAAGTAGAGGCTGTGGCTTATGCTGGGAATCCCAGCACTTTGGGAGGCTGAGGTAGGCAGATCACTTGAGTCCAGGAGCTCGAGACCAGCCTGGACAGCATAGTGAGATCCCATCTCTACAAAAACTTAGCCAGGCATCGTGGCATATGCCTGTAGTTCTAGCTACTGGGAAGCTGAGGTGGGAGAATCACTTGAGCACCTGGGAGATCAAGGCTGTAGTGAGCCATGATCACACCACTGCACTCCAGCCTGGGCGACACAGCGAGACCCTGTTTCAAAGAGAAAAAGAAAAAAATACAGGGAACAAGTGTGTGAGCAGTGAGGGGACTTGCAAGGTAATATCCAGTACATGGAGGTGCTCTATCCCTAGGAAGCTTGCTATCATTTCTCTCCCACAACATTGAGTCCCTCTCAGTGTCACCAGACCTCAAAGTCCCTGGCAAGCCTGGTGCTCTTAGGGACACTACTAGGATCTCACAAGTTAGACATCAGGGCTGCAAGGTGGGATTCCATCAGGGGAGGGATGAACTATGGAGAGGATCAAAGGGAGCTGGGGCCTTGGATTCACTGGCAGGACTCCCAGTGGGGTCCACAGGCCTCAATTCCTGGCGGAATCCCCAGGAAACATTCTGATGTGCAGAGAGAGATGCTCCAACTTCATGCAGGCTGCCTCCTCACTCCCTGCCTCCCTCCTAGTCTTCCATGTTCCTTGAAATCACAGTTGAGGGTTGATGAACGCTTAATTGAACTCAAGAGATAGCAGAGTCCTGCTTGAGTTTGTTTCCTTGTGTATACCATGACCATTGGATTAAGCTGGAGTCTGCCTTACCAAGCTGTCCAAAGACCCGATGGCATGGTGTTAGTGCACTGGTGGCAGAAGAACGTGCTCGTTTGGAGTGAGACATTCTTGGGAGGAGATCAATTTCTTGAACCTTAGTCTCCTTCTGTGTGACATGGGGCTGATATTATACAAATACCTCTCTGACTGCGTTTCTGGGAGCCGTAAATGTGATTGCTAATGCTGAACCCGCGCCTGGCACATAGTAAGCGCTCGGCACTTGGTGGCTCTGGAGTGCTTAGAAGACAGAAGCCAGATTGCTGTTCTGGACAGGGGGTAATATATGGCATCGAGCTCCGACTGAGAATTGAATTCAACCTCAGCTGGAGAATTAGAACATTGTGATTAGAAACAAGAAGAGAGAAGGGACAAAACAACCTGTCTTCAAGTGCATGATGACAGAGCACAGGCTTTCCTGGCAGCCCGAGGGGCTGGGAAAGGACAGGGCAGATCATATTAATAACAATAAATTATATCTGCACTATGATTTATGGGGCCTGATGTGCTTCTCATTATGCTACCTTACAGTACCATAGGAAGGCCTTATTATCCTCATTACTGTGTGCTGCAGTGGTTTTAGTGTAATTGTTGCTGTTAGTGACCGTAGTGTTATCCGTGCTATTATTGATGTTATTTCTCCTTGTTTCCAAATTGGGGAAACTGAGGCTCAGAGCGAGCTAGCGACTTAACCAAGGAAAAGGTTGGTGCTAGGATTCAAATCTAGGTTGTTTTTAGTCCTGGAGTTTTATCCTGGCTGCATTCTACTCTCTTACAATCCCCTTTCCACTCTGCCATTTTGTAACCTCTTTGGTCTGGGGAGTCTTGGTCCCTCTTTCCCCCAATGGACAGTTTTCTTTCCTTGTTAGCCAGGGGTGATGGGGCTCAAGGGCCCCTTCCGTCTGACCACCAGGGCCTCCCTCTGTCTGTAACCAACCAGCACTCCATCCCCAGGCCTATTCCCCCTCATGGGAGCTCCAAGTTCAGTAAGAATCCCTGCAGGCAGCTACTCATTGCAAGGCAGGCAGGGGTGACACAGATTTGAACTTGAACTTTCAAGTCTTCCCCTTGGCTGGCCTCACTTTTGTCTGTGAACCCAGCAGCAACCTGGCCGGTGGTTTACCCCACTCGTTCTCCTTCACTGCCTTCTCCTTTCCTTCTCTTCTCCCAAAGTCTGCTCAGGATTGAGTTGGTTAGGGACCAGGTTCATTTAGCATTTGCAGGATGAGCTATTTCAAGAATGTGCAGATTCAGTCTTGGAAATGGCAGAGGAGAAGCCTGGCTTGGCTTCTGAGCAGGAGAACAAATGAACCCCCGACCCCCCCTTCCCCATCCTGCGATTTCCTTTGTCTCAATCCAAAATCCCCCTTTACATGATCCTGGAGGCTTCCTAATAAAACAGAACCGTAACTTTATCTAAGACGAGTGCAGCACATGTAGAATGGATAAGGTGTAATTAATAACAGAAAATAATGCTTCCCCCGCCTGACCTTTCACCCTCATATAAGTGTCTTAAGTTTTATGACAGCTAAGCACAAAATTAGTGTGTGCATGCATGCGTGCATGTGTGTGTGTGTGCGTGTACTTCAGTGTGTGCGTTTGAGCTGAACCTATGTGGGGCCAATACGTCTGTCTAGTGAGTATTCACCTAACCCTGGCTGGAACTGGTTTACGTTTCTGGGTAGACTGGCCTCTTGCTGAACCCAGGAATTGCCTGAAACTGATCTGATTTCTTGAAGTGAGGATTCTGTCTGGATCTCAAAATACCCCATGTCTATTTGCATGCAAACGTTTGGACAATGCAGAAAAAAAAAAAAAAAAAATATATATATATATACACACACACATATATAAGGATGGCATGTGAGCATGTGCATGCACACACGCACACACACTCACATACACACACATTCACATACACATACACACACATTCACACACACACTCACACACACACACACACACTCTCCTTTGGATTGTCTATGATATTTTAGAACCACAGTGGATGCTGGGGAAGGGCTATTGATACTTATCTGTGTACCTAACAATGGGCAGGAAAGCAAGATAAGCATTTCATTGGTTTTGATGCTGGAAATTCTTGGGACATACAAAGATCTCATGATGGAAAATGCTCTCTTCAGCAACTGCACTGCTCCTGATCCCCAGTATGGCATCTTCCTTGCTATTTATCTAGGGGCCAGCGAAAGACATGTGCTCAACTTAGCAAGATAGGGGCTAGACAAACCATGGTGAGGAGAACGGCGCTTACCAGTCTTCCCAGACTGCTGTCTGCAGTCGAAATTGAAGTGAGTTTGAACCAACACTGTTTTATCTTAATGCTTCCACAACTATGTTCGTTTTAAGTAATATTATCTTTCTTTAAAAGGTCACTGGGCTGGCCCAAGCTATTGGTTTCTCGTGATTCATTACGTTTGATGTTCAACTTTTCTCGAAGTCCGCAACACCAACCTCCGGGTTAATGGAAGCCACACCGGCCATGAAGCCAGTAGCTTTGAATCCTCCCTGGATGGGGAAGTGTGGGCCGGGCAGAGTGAGCTGCTTGCTTTTGATCAGCAGTGCTGATGTGAACCAGAGGTCACGCATGTTTGGGGCCTGTGTGTTAGCTCTACCAGACAGCAGCAACTGGGCCTCGACACTCCCTCCCACCCCAAGCCCCTTGAGTTTCGTTTTCCATGGTTGTCCCTCTGTGGGCTGACTTTTTCAAGACCCCTAGGGCACCAGAAAGACTTTTGCTGGGGGGAGATCCAGAGCCCTAAATCACTGGAGAAGTCTCCTTTGTCCACTCCAAGGGTCTTCCTCTTTCCATCCTTGACTGTTCCAGACACAGATACACCAATTCCCACTCCCTCAGGGAGTTTCTGCTCACCAGTGACAGGTGGATTTGCAGGGAGATCTCTTTCTCCCAGTAGAGTCTTTGGGTTGTTGAGTTCTTTTATGGGCATGCTTGAACTCTGGAGGGCCCCCAAACTGACAGCCACCTCTGTCTGCTAAATCAATCGTAAATTTTCCTGGCATTATGTCATCCTGTCATCCTTTCACAGATGCTTTTGCCTGCCATATTTTTATGACTCTTCTTCCAAGAGGGGCTGCATGGAGGGTGGTGGGTCAGCGTTATTTATCTGGAAGGAGAAGAGCAGGAGAATTTCTTATCGCTGGTATCAGAAAGTGGGATTTCCCACTTATCACCCCCTCTTTGGCTTTGGAGTTTAAAGGCAACACCAACCGGCTGGATCGAGTAGTTTAGGGAGTTCCTTAGGCTGCCATCTTTATAAAGTTGACAATGACCAGAAAATGGGGGACTTCCACCCTCCCCTAATTTCATATCCTCCTAGATACTTAAAATCTTAGTAGACCAGCCCTGGAGTTTGTTTCCAGGACAAGAAGATCTTGATTGGATTAACGTATTTCCCAATGGAGGCTCTGAGGCTTTGGCAAACATAATAAGAGGAGTAGCTCTTAAACAACAACACTTGAAAAATTAAACAAGTAATATATATTCATTATAGGAGAAGTAGAAAAGGCAGATAAGGAAAAAGAAGAAAATGAAAATCACCTGTAATCCCATTACATAGGGCTAACCATTCATAGTTTACCATGTATCTTTCCAGTCTTCTTCTGTGTATGGTATATGCATTTTAAAATGAAAATAGGCCGGGCACGGTGGCTCAAGCCTGTAATCCCAGCACTTTGGGAGGCCGAGACGGGCGGATCACGAGGTCAGGAGATCAAGACCATCCTGGCTAACACGGTGAAACCCCGTCTCTACTAAAACATACAAAAACTAGCCGGGCGAGGTGGCGGGCACCTGTAGTCCCAGCTACTCGGGAGGCTGAGGCAGGAGAATGGCGTAAACCCGGGAGGCGGAGCTTGCAGTGAGCTGAGATCCGGCCACTGCACTCCAGTCCGGGCGACAGAGCGAGACTCCGCCTCAAAAAAAATAAATAAATAAAATAAAATAAAATGAAAAAAAGATTACATCACATACTCTTTTTTGTATTTATTTACGTATTTATTTATTATAGAGACAAGAGTTCACTATGTTGTCCAGGTTGGTCTCGAAATCCTGGGCTCAAGTGATCCACCCACTTTGGCCTCCCAAAGTGTTGGGATTACAGGTGTGAGCCACGAAGTCCAGCTTGCTTTTTTGTTCTCTTAGATGGGCTCTCACTCTGTCGCTCAGGCTGGAGTGCAGTGGTGTGATCATACCTCACTATAACCTTGAGCTCCTGGGCTCAAGTGATCTTCCCACCTTGGCCTCCTGACTACAGGTGTGCACCACTATGGGATTACAGGTATGCATCACCATGGCTGGCTAATTAATTTTTTTTTTTTTTTTTTTTGGTAGAGATGGGGTCTTGCTCATGTTGCCCAGGCTGGTCTTGAACTCATGGGCCCAAAAGGACCTCCCACCTCAACCTCTCAAAGTGCTGGGATTACAAGTGTGAGCCGCTGTACCAGGTACATATCACATATACTGTCAATGGCTCTATTTATCAGGTAAATCATATACATACACATATATAATATTATATTGTAATATATTCTACGCATAGTATATTTATTTAGCTATTTATATATATATTTTTGAGATGGAGTCTCGCTCTGTTGCCCAGGCTGGAGTGCAGTGGTGTTATCTCAGCTCACTGCAACCTCTGCCTTGCAGGTTCAAGCGATTCTCCTGCATCAGCCTCCTGAGTAGCTGGGACTACAGGTGCATGCCACCACACTCCATTAATTTTTGTATTTTGGTAGAGACGGGGTTTCGCCATGTTGGCCAGACTGATCTCGAACTCCTGACCTCAAGTGATCCACCCGCCTTGGCCTCCCAAAGTGCTGGGATTATAGGCGTGGGCCACCACGCCCGGCCTATGATATATTTAAATAATACAGACATAACAAGAACAATAAAAACCAAATTGTACCCACTCTTTACCTCCCAGTGAACACCTTTCTAGATCTCTCTTTTCAGATTATTTGCTAACCTGCTTTTACAAACCTTAGCAATATAGAATGGGCTTCTCCATGCCAATAAATCTGTCTCTACACCAGGAGTTCAGTTGTGTTTCATTGTCAGGATGCATCATGGGCCAGGCTCAGTGGCTCATGCCTGTAGGCCCAGCAATTAATTTGGGAGGCCAAAGTGGATAAATCACCTGAGCCCAGGGATTCAAGACCAGCCTGGGCAACATGGTCAAACTTCATCTCTCTAAGGAATATAAAAGTTAGCTGGGTGTGGTGGTGTGCTCCTGTAGTTCCAGCTACTTGGGAGGCTGAGGCAGGAAGATCCCTTGAGCCCAGAAGGTCAAGGCTGCAGTGAGCCATAATCATGCCACTGCACTGCAGCCTAGGCACAAAGTGAGACCCTGTCTCAAAAAAATAAAATTAAATTGAATTAAAATTTTATGACGCACCAGGCGTTAGCTAATACCCCCCTGCAGTTGTGTAGGTAGTTTATTTCCGGTTGGTCACACTTTTTCTCCCAGCTTATTTGCCAATACTGTATCAGGTGAAATTTGCTTCCCACCCACAGCCTATCCAACCAAGGTTCTCCACCCCACCCACAACTCTGTTTAGCAAGATGGAAATTCAAATATGCTCAGAAGGTTTTTGTTTTTGTTTATTATTATTTTTTGGAGACAGAGTCTCGCTCTGTCACCCAGGCTGGAGTGCAGTGGCGCAATCTCTGCTCACTGCAACCTCCACCTCCTGAGTTCAAGCAATTCTCATGCCTCAGCCTCCCAAGTAGCTGGGATTATAGGCACGGGCCACCACGCCCAGCTAAGTTTTGTATTTTTGGTAGAGACAGGATTTCACTATGTTGGCGAGGCTGGTCTCAAACTCCTGACCTCAAGCAATCCTCCTGCCTCAGCCTCCCAAAGTGCTGGGATTAAAGGTGTGAGCCACTGCACCCGGCTACTCTCAGGTTTTCGGTAGCAGAAAAGCCAATTGACAGTCATTTAAATGGTGAGGGGCCTATCTTTCTCACATGATGGATAGTCCAGAGGTGGGCTGCTGCCCTATGAGGTCACCAGCACCCCATTTTTCTCTATTACACTTCCACCATCTTCAGTATTTTCTCTTGTTATTCTCATGCTTGCCTCTTATTCGATGATGGCTGCCTCAGCTCCAGGCATCACATCTCTGCCATTAAGACAAAAGAGTGGCACCGGAAGGAAGGCTTTCCTCTTGAGCATTTCTCCTTTATAAGAAATCAAAACTTGGCCAGGTGTGGTGGCTCATGTCTGTAATCCCAGCACTTTGGGAGGCCGAGGAGGGCGGATCACTTGAGGTCAGAAGTTCAAGACCAGTCTGGTCAACATAGCAAAACCCTGTCTTTATGGGAAAAAAAAAAAAAATTAGCCGGATATGGTGGCACGTGCCTGTAATCCCAGCTACTCAGGAGGCTGAGATGGGTCGCTTGAACGTGGGAGGTGGAGGTTGCAGTGAGCCGAGATCACACCACTGCACTCCAGCCTGGGCAATGGAGCAAGACTTTATTACCTGAAACTCTGTGGCATGGTCAGCTGTAGCTGCCAAGAGGCCAGGAACGTGAATCTTTCATTTTTCAGACTCATGGTAGGCGGCAGGAAGGGAGAGGAATGCTGGGATTGGGTGTTGCATCAGCTAAGCAATGGTTTAGGTATAACATTTAAAACATTCTCTTTACAGCTAGGCCTATTCTAGGCATTGCCCTCACTTATGACTCTAACTTCCCATGTCTCACCAGTCTCTTATGTCTCCAATCCCTGCTCCTAACCCTTCTTTTTCTTTTTTTTTTTTTTTGAGTTGGAGTCTCACTGTGTCGCCCAGGCTGGAGTGCAATGGTGCAATCTCAGCTCACTGCAACCTCCACCTCCTAGGTTCAAGTGATTCTCATGCCTCAGCCTCCTGAGTAGCTGTGATTACAGGTGTGTGACACCACACCTGGATAATTTTTGTACTTTTAGTAGAGACAGGGTTTCACCATGTTGGCCAGGCTGGTCTTGAACTCCTGACCTCAGGTGATCCACCCGCCTCAGCATCCCAAAGTGCTGGAATGATAGGCATGAGCCATCGCCCCCGGCCCCTAACTTTTCTTATTGTGTGGTCTGGCCTCTTGCTTTAGGAGATACATTTGGACTCCTTCATGCTAGACTTGGCTTCTTGTTCATCTCTTGCCTCTGTCTGGCAGATGCTTCCTACTTTGTAAAGTGCTGGAAAATTGGCAGGACTTGTTTATTTGCAAATGGAGTCAGTGCTGAGCTCCACAGTGCAGGGACTAGGAATTCCTTCTGTGAATTCCCAGTCTCCAGCAGAGAGGCTTTCACAATTTATGTCCATTTAACCCAAAAATGGTTAAACCTTGATTCCAGAAATGTTTACCAAGAAGAAACATTCTGCAGCATTAGAACTTGCACCCTTGAGAACTCTGCTTTGTAACTAGAATCATGGGATGCTTTTGAGTTGAACCATGCTCCAGTTTTTTTTATTTTTTTATTTTTTTATTTTTTTTGAGACAGAGTTTCACTCTTGTCGCCCAGTCTGGAGTGCAATGGTGCAATCTTAACTCACTACAACCTCCACCGCCCAGATTCAAACAATTCTTCTGCTTCAGCCTCCAAAGTAGCTGGAATTACAGGCATGTGCCACCACACCCGGTTAATTTTGTTTTTTGTTTTGTTTTGTTTTTGTTTTTGTTTTTCTTTTTTTTAAGTAGAGATGGGGTTTCACCACGTTGGTGAGGCTGGTCTTGAACTCCTAACCTCAAGCGATCCTCCTGCTTCAGCCTCCCAAAGTGCTGGAATTACAGGTGTGAGCCGCTGTGCCTGGCCCATGCTCCAGTTTTGTCTTAGGAGAGTTTTCTCTGCCTTACAGCCACGAAGTCCATGCCCTAGGGTGAGGTCTAAAGCTGTGTGGAGAGAGTCTGTTGCCGGGTGTGCGGTGAACCTGCAGCTTAGAGCCAGATCTAGATTCATGATGATTATTTCATGATTTACCAAAATGAGTCCATGGTCTAGATAGGATGGAAACAGAGAAACCTATTCTCCCAGTGTTTGTCAAATAAAACTGGAAAAAAAGTAACATTGGTCATACAGAAAATAATATAAAAAGGTGAAGAAAAAGAATGAACTTTTTGGCTAGGCGTGGTGGCTCACAGCTGTAATCCCAGCACTTTGAGAGGCCAAGGCTGGAGGATTGCTTAAGCCCAGGAGCTTGAGACCAGTCTGGGCAACATAGGGAGAGCCCATCTCCACAAAAAAGAAAAAATAAAACAATTTAACTGGTGGTCCCAGCTACTTGGGAGGCTTAGGTGGGAGAATCGCTTGAACCCAGGAGGTTGGGGCTACAGTGAGTCATGTTTGCACCACTGCACTCCAGCCTGGGCAACAAAGTGAGATCCTGTATCTCTCAAAAACAAACAAACAAACAAACAAACAAACAAACAAACAAAGTGGCTGCAGGAGCTGGGGGTGGGGAAAATGGAGAGTTGTTCAATGGATATAAAATTCCAGAGCTCTTCTGTACACTCAGTGTACATTCAACATTGTGCTATAGTGAATACAGTATTGTGCACTTCAAAATGTGATAGGAAGGTAGATCTCATGTTAAATGTTATCACAGGAAAAACAAACAAAAAACAATAACAAAAACAACAGCACACAGGACACTTAGGAAGGTGTTGGATATGTCTATTACTTTGACTGTGGTGGTGGTAGCACGGGTGTCCACACACATTCGAACTCATCAAACTTACACACATTAAATATATCCAATATCCAGTTCTGGGTGGGCGCAGTAGCTCATGCCTGTAATCCTAGCACTTTAGGAGGCCAAGACAGGAGGATCATTTGAGCACAGGAATTCAAGACCAGCCTGGGCAACATAGTGAGACCTTATCTCTATTTAAAATAATAATAATAAAGTAAATAAATATATCGTATTATTTGTGTATCTATGCCTCAATAAAGGTGTTAAAAAACACTCCCGGCTGGGCACGGTTGCTCACGCCTGTAAATCCAGCACTTTGGGAGAGCGAGGCGGGCGGATCACTTGAGGTCAGGAGTTTGAGGCCAGCCTGGCCAACATGGTAAGATCCTGTCTCTACAAAAAATACAAAAATTAGCTGGGCGTTGTGGCACTCGCCTGTAGTCCCAGCTACTTGGAAGGCTGAGGCAGGAGAATCACTGGAACCCACAAGGTGGAGGTTGCAGTGAGCCGAGATCACACCACTGTACTCCAGTGTGGGTGACAGAGTGAGACTCTGTCTCAACAACAACAACAACAAACTATTTTATAGGGGTTATTTTTAGGATTCATTGAGTGAGTGTTTATAAAGTGCACAAGGAAGGCTACCTGACAATAAATGCTTGGATGAGCTGTTGTAGTCTTTCTCTTGCTACTTGAAAGCCAGAAACAGGTATATTATCTCTATAACCTCAGTGCCTGATTGCTCTGACATTTGGAGGATGTTTGCTGAATGACTGTATGACCTTCAGTTGCTGGAGATGATGGTAGAAGGCTGACCTCCTTCCCACATGCAGACAGTAGACACCTAAGCCTACAGCTAAGTCTGCCAGAAGTCCCACTTCCCAGGCTGTTTCCAGACTCATGTGTCCTTGTGGGGGTTAAAACATAAAGAAAGCTCAGATCCGGTTTGGCTAATGTGTGGAAAATTCCACAGATGCACTGTCTGGTCCCAGTCGCCCATATCACTGCCACCAACTGCAGCATTGCAGACACACCAGAGAAAAGAGAAGGTGAAAACATTTCTGAATGCAGAAGCAAATTCAGCTGGTGCGTGGGGAGCACAATGTTCCAAACACAATTAAAACCCAATCAGCATCCGGAAAAGTGCATTAATGTCCCTCAATCAAATGACAGAGCACATGTGGTGTAGGCATCTCTCTGGGGGCTGCTTCTTCAAGGGTTGTCATTGATGGCAGAGATGGCCCCCACCCAGGCAGAATCCAGCATACGCCTTCGTGTCAGAGGCTGGGATTCCATTCCAGGTGGAGGAAGAAACCCAGGACCTAGCTCCACTTTTTTTTTTTTTTTTTTTTTTTTGAGACGGAGTATCACTCTTGTTGCCCAGGCTGGAGTGCAATGGCACGATCTCAGCTCACCACAACCTCCACCTCCCGGATTCAAGCGATTCTTCTGCCTCAGCCTCCTGAGTAGCTGGGATTACAGGTGCCTGCCACTGTGCTCGGCTATTTCTTTTGTGTTTTTAGTAGAGATGGGATTTCTCCATGTTGGTCAGGCTGGTCTCGAACTCCTGACCTCAGGTGATTTCCCCCGCCTCAGACTCCCAAAGTGCTGGGATTACAACCGTAAGCCACTGCGTCTGGCCTTGTTTTTGTTTTTGTTTGTGGTTGTTGTTGTTTGTTTGTTTGTTTGGGATGGAGTTTCACTCTTGCTGCCCAGGCTGGAGTGTAATGGCACGATCTTGGCTCACTGCACTGTCTGCCTCCTGGGTTCAAGCAATTTTTCTACCTCAGCCTCCTGAGTAGCTTGGGACTACAGGCATGTGCCACTATGCCCGGCTAATTTTTTTGTATTTTTAGTAGAGATGGGGTTTCACCATTTTGGCCAGTCTGGTCTTGAACTCCTGATTTCAGGTGATCTGCCAGCCTCTGCCTCCCAAAGTGTTAGAATTACAGGTGTGAGCCACCGTGCCCAACTTTGTTTTGTTTTTAACTTTTAATATATGTGGATGTTGAAGAGGAGAGATCAGCTGACTCTTCTTGGGAGCCCATTTCTTTTCCTTTTTTTTTTTTTGTTTGAGATGGGGTCTGGCTCTGTCGCCTAGGCTGGAGTGCAGTGGCACGATTTTGGCTCACTGCAACCTCTACCTCCTGGGTTCAAGCGATTCTCCTGCCTCAGTCTCCTGAGTAGCTGGGATTCCAGGTGCCTGCCCCCATGCCTGGCTAATTTTTGTATTTTAGTAGAGACAGAGTTTCACTATGTTTGCCAGGATGTTCTCGAACTCCTGGGCTCAGGTGATCCACCTGCCTCGGCCTCCCAAAGTGCTCCCAAGGGCATGAGCCACTATGCCTGGCCCCCATTTATTTTCAAGAAGGAATGAGAGTGGCTCATTGATTGAATCAACAAATATTTCATTTGGGGCTGGGATTACAGATGGTGGCTCACACTTGTAATTCCAGCACTTTGGGAGGCTGAGGAGGGAGAATTGCTTAGGCCCAGGAGTTCAAGACCAGCTTAGACAACATAGTGAGACGCCAATTCTACACATTTTTAAAAATATTAGCCAGGCATGGTGTCACAGGCCTGTGGTCCTAACCACTAGGGAGGCTGATGTGGGAGAATTGCCTGAGCCTGGGAGGTCAAGACTGCAGTGAGTGATGATCATGCCACTCCACTCCAGCCTGGGTAACAGAGCAAGACTCTGTCAGAAAAAAAAAAAAAAAAAAAAAAAATTCATTTGGAGGCTGTTTCTATAAGCCCACTGCATGGCTAGGTCAGTAGTTCTCAACTAGGGGTAATGTCCCCAGGTGACACTGTGAATAACTAGCGACAATTTTGGTTGGCCAACTTGGGGTGCATCTAGTTTGTAGAGGCCAAAGATGCTGTTAAATATGTTGCAATGCCCAGGCCAGCTCCTATAACAAAGAATTACCCAGTTGGAAATATCGAGAGTGCTGAGGTGGAGAAACCCTGGGTTTTGGCCCAAGCGTTATATGGTGGTGAACAAGACAGATAGTGGTCATTGCCTTGGCTGGGTTTCCTTGAACTTGGCTGTCTTAACTGTTTCTTTAAATAGCTGGATGTGGAGAGAGGCCCCTTTAAGGACAGTGTTGGTCTTTCTTTTCTCCTCTAGTGTGTGTCTCTGGGGACTGCTGTTGTGGCCGGGCGTTGGCTGGTGAGTATGTATGTGCGTGCGTGTGTATGTGTGTGTTCAGAGCTCTGGGGGGTGTATGTTTGGACTTGTGCGGTTGTCTGTTTATGTCTGTGTACATCGGTGTGGCTCTGTAAGAACTTTTCTGTCATTTCCTTCCCCTGCTTGCCAAAGAGGCAGATGTGGCCTGCAACGTCCTTCTAAGGTCAAATTCATCACCAGACGAAGATTAAGAAATCATGAGGGAAAGACCTTCCTTTGCTCCCTTCCATCTTCCCATCCAATCCCATTCCCCTTCCACTCTCCCTGCTCCCACCTCGGGGATAAAACTAGAGGCCAGTAAACTTGCCTCTGGGCTGAAGATTTGAACTTGAAGTGTAGGCTAACTCCACTGTGCCTGCCTAGGCATCCAGGAAGTATTAAAAATTGTGTTTCAGAGGGATCAAAGCACAGCCAGGACAATGCTGGATCCCAACTGGAAATTTTTATCTCTGCATTATTAAAATTTGGGGCTGGGTAATTTGTGTGTGGCGGGGGGCAGCGGGGAGGGAGGCTGTCCTGGGCCTTGTGAGATGTTGTGCAGCATTTTTGGTCTGCATCCACTAGATGCATCCCCAGTTGTGACAACCAAAAATGTCTCCAGACATTGTCTAACATCCCCTGAGACACACTGTGAACCCCAGTTGAAAAGTCATCGATCTACAAATACATAGAGCAATGTGGTGAATCTCACGCACTTAATTTTGTTTTTCAGTATTGATGATATACTTTTGGTAATAACGAGATACTACTGAATCAGCCCATTTTTTACTTTTTTTTTTTTTAAGGCAGTCTAGCTCTGTCACCTAGGTTGAAGTGCAGTGGGGTAATCTTGGCTCACAGCAACCTCTGCCTCCCGGGTTCAAGCAATTCTTCTGCCTCAGCCTCCTGAGTAGCTGGGATTACAGGTGCCCGCCACCACACCTGGCTAATTTTTATATTTTTAGTCGAGATGGGGTTTCACCATGTTGGCCAGGCTGGTCTTAAACTCCTGACCTCAGGTGATCCGCCTGCCTCGGCCTCCCAAAATGCTGGGATTACAGGTGTGAGCCACCATGCTAGCCTCACACACTTATTTTGAAGGAAAGAAGCCAGATACTCAAGTGTGATGTTGTGTGGTTCTGTTGATGAAAAGTACAAAAATAGGCAGAGCTAATCGATTCTGTTAGAAGTCAGGAGAGTGATTGCTTTATTCTAGTGCATACTGACTGGAAGGAGACACTGTGGGGACTTCTGGGGATGCTGGATATGCATATGTTATATGTGTAGTTTTCTGTGTATGTTGCACCTGAATTAGAAGTGGATGTGTGCTGAGGCTAGCGCAGTAGCTCACACCTGTAATCCTAGCACTTTTGGAGGCCGAGGCGGGCAGATCTCTTCAGGTCAGGAGTTTGAGACCAGCCTGGCCAACATGGCAAAGCCCCCTCTCTACTAAAAATACAAAAGAAATTAGCCAGGTGTGGTGGTGTATGCCTCTAATCCCAACTACTTAGGAGGCTGAGGCAGGAGAATTGTTTGAACTCAGGAGGTAGGTGTTGCAGTGAGTCGAGTTCTCACCACTGCACTCCAGCCTGGGTGATAGAGCAAGACCCTGTCTAAAAAAAAAAAAAAAAAAAAAAAAAAGGGAATATATGTGCTGAGAGGAGCACATATATTAAAGAAATACATTTGGAAAATCAGAGAAGACTGTCTTAAAAAAAAAAATCCAAATGGTACCAGTTTGTCTTCCCAACCCTGTAGTGGGCAGTTTATTAGAAGTTTTATTCAAATGATTCTTATAGAATCCCCCCAGCTGTTTCTAAAGCTGCAGGAACAATAAGACCATGAAGCAATGATCTGATTGAAGAGAACACGTTGTCAGCCGCCATACAAACACACACTCACTCACTCACACACACACACCCTCAAACAGCGATGTCACGGGGTCTGTGTAGAATCGAATTTCCTGCCTTTGTGTTCCCCAAGCAGCCCTAGAGAGGGAGAAAACTGCAAACTGACATGAAATGGACCAATGTGCCGGGTTGAGACTTCTACAAACAAATGGCCCTTTTCATCTTTTGGAGGGGAAAAAATAATCTGCGTGGGCAACAATCAGCTTGCCGCTTGCCTCTTTTCAGCCATTTAAAGGGAAAATGGGGCTGGGTGCAGTGGCTCATGCCTGTAATCCTAGCACTTTGGGAGGCTGAGGTGGGAGAACTCCAGCTCAGAAGTTCGAGACCAGCTTGGGCAACATAGTGAGATGAGACCCTGTCTCTCTATAAAAAAAATAATAAAAATAAAAATAAAGGGAAAGTGGGCCAGTTCAGTAGCTCATGTATGTAATCCCAGCACTGAGAGGCAGAGGAAGAAAGATGGCTTGAGCCTAGCAGTTTGAGACCAGCCTGTGCAACATAGTGAGACCTCCATCTCTACCTAAAAAAAAAAAAAAAAATTAGCCAAGCATGGTGGAGTGCATCTGTAGTCCTAGCTACTCAGGAAGCTGAGCTGGGAGAATTGCTTGAGCCCAGGGGTTCGAGGCTGCAGTGAGCTATGATCGTGCCATTGCACTCCAACCTGGGCAACGGAGCGAGATCCTGCCTTTAAAAACAAACAAACAAACAAACAAACAAATAAATAAATGGAAAGTGTAGCCTCACAGCTCTGTCCTGAATCCTATCACCCACGCTGGTGATCTCATCTCAGTCCAGGGGACCCCAGAATATTACACTGCTGGCATCCTAGGTCATAATGGACACCAATGCAACCACGTGGATGCCAAAAGCACAGACTATAGGCATTCCATATTCTCTTTAGTGTCCTCTTTCAGGGAAACCTGAGGAAGGTTCTGGAAGCAAGAAGGTCCCAAAATGTGCCTGAGAGACCCCTGTCTTCATCCCAGAGGCCTCCTTAGACATCAGCGTTTGGGGAAAAAACTGTGGACATTTGCTGCAACCTCCCCAGCTGGTCAGCATTATTAAAGTGGGGCACATCTGTTCTTGACTGTTAGCACGGAGAAGAGGAGGGGGTCGAGTGAGAGCAGAAAACCCCAAACGCTAGGACTGATCCCACCTAGTACTAAGAGCAAATTGCCTCTAAGTTGGTGTCACGGAGAAGTGCCACATGAAGGGGCAGAGATTCCTCATCAAAATGCCCCTTCTTCCCCACTTCCCTCCTGCCACCCTTCCCCTCTCCTCTCTCTTTCTAAAACTCCCCAGGTTCTAGCCAGTCTTGAGATTTATGACCTGTTTTGTTTTGTGAACACCCTAAGATTGTATTTGGGTGATGAGCTCAGAGGTTTGCGGATAGCCTGTTGGTTAGAAAAGGGAGTATAAAGTATAATGAATGCAGTGTATTTCCCAGTTGCTCTTTCTTGCACATACATAAAGTTATAAATGACCCTGCGTGTGTGGCAAGCACATAGGGGCCTTTGAAACACACACAGCAATATGCCCAGAGACAGCACCCCCGGACCCATGCACAGCGAGGCATCACATGCTTGCAAACACATGCAAAAGACCCGCAGGCGTACAGGAGCATGTTCATGCACAAGCAGGCCCATACCAACATACAAAACTAGAAACAGATGCAAACCAGCATCCAACATCAGACCCAGATGGGGCTATGCACCCCAGTATGAACCCCCCTACTGCTGTGGCCCCTCCAAAAAGTTGAAATGCACAGGGCTGGAAGGATCCTTTTAGCTCCCTCTTCAATTTCCCTTGCAATACGAATGTCTTCCAAATTGCAGCCCTGGGACCCTACAAACTGCACTCCATTCTGCTTTCTTTTCTTCCTTTTTAAAAAAATTTTTTATTTTGAGACAGAGTCTCCCTGTGTCACCAGACTGGAGTGCAGTGGTGTGATCTCGGCTCACTGCAACCTCCGACTCCCTGGTTCAATCCATTCTCCTGCCAAATAGTTGGGGTTACAGGCACGCACCAGCACGTCCAGCTAATTTGTGTATTTTTAGTAGAGATGGGGTTTCACCATGTTGGCCAGGATGGTCTAGATCTCCTGACCTCGTGATCCACCCATCTTGGCCTCCCAAAGTACTGGGATTACATGTGTGAGCCACCACGCCTGGCCTCTGCTTTCTTAGTAAGACCTCCAGGCGCATGACAAAGCAGAAACCTTCAGAAACAAAATCTACCACGTTTGAAGAATGGGCCTGGCCCAAGACTCTTTGGACGCTGTCCTTTCTGTCTTCACAGTGGCTTGCAGAAAACTTCTTGGAGGAGAATTGGCATTGCAGGGGTGTTACTGGAGACCCTGGCAAGAAAGTGAATGTAAAGACAGATGATCCAGGAACTGGTGATGGATAAGGCTCTTGACAGTCAGGTCGTGGAATTACAGGGGGTCTCTTTGAGAGACAAAATAAAAAAAAAACCCAGTAATCTTCCTTCCACCCTTTTCTCTGAGATCTAATTACAGATGTCTTGACATTCCTTCTGCATAGAGTTTCCTTAAAAGATTTGCCAAGAAAAAACATTTGGAAACTGTGTTTTAGGTATAATCCGTCTGGGAGTCACTCTTGCTCGCTTTGTCGTTAGATGACAAAACGCTTAATTACAGCAAGCGCAATGTATACCACATTTGGAAAACTGGATTCTTGACCCAAATAATGTACCCCATACTGACAACGGCCTTTTGGCAAAACTTGTGTCTCTGATCTCACATTAATTACTACACAAATATACTTATTGTGAGTACCGAGTTTATGGGATGGAGTCCTCTTGACACATGTTCACAATAAAAACACATTTTTTCCCCTTCCCCTGACCCTAAGGAAAAGAAAAAAAAAAAAGATTAACATTTTTCAAGATGCTGTTTTAGTGACATGAAAACTGTCTGTTGAGTGTTCACTTGGCTTTTGTTCTTTTTCTTTTCTCCTTTTATTAAAAAGCCTTTCAAACCAAGCATTCCTGGTTTGTCATTCTTTTCTCTACTTTTGCTTTTATGCTGAGGGAGAGACAGATTAGATTAGATTAAAGACCAAGGGACACCTCGTGAAATACATTCCATCTAGAGGCAATTTGGTTGAGAGGGCCAATTGTATGCGTGCGTGCGTGCGTGCGTGCGTGCGTGCGTGCGGGCGTGTTTCTCCTTGTGGAATACTGGTGGTCTTTTTACAGATACAAGTTCTGGTTTTTGGAAATGCGTTTATTCCTTTAGCTTTTTTCTCTTCAGAAGTCTGCAGTCTTTTATTGTGGCATGACTTTCAGGGGTCTGCAACATTTTGGGGTGTAGTAAATCTTCTTATTAACTCTTCCCTTTAGTGCCTCACCATTCTCAAAAACTTTTACAAAAAGCAGCAGCACTGCCCTCACAAACGACAGATGAAAGGAACGGTTTCAAAGCCTCTCTCACCCCTGCCCCAGCGGGCCCCCAGATTGGTCTGATGATGTCACAGGGGTAACCACGGCAACAAGCCGTGACATCATGACAAAAGGAGGACTGACCTTGGCCTGGAATTCAAAGGAAAAGCAGCTCATAAACTTCTAAAGCAAGCAGGAGATAAATATCCTTAGTCATAAAAGAACAAACGAAGTTTGGGGTAGGGGGACGGGGGAAAAAAAGCAGAACTTTTTTTTTTTTTGAAATACAGTAAAATGTGTTGCCAAGTTTTTCAGGAAGTGCTAGTGGCCATTTTGATGATGTGAACTAGACTTTAAAACAGAAAGAGGAAAAATGAATGTGGTGGACAAGGGCTGCTGACAATATTAGATAGAATCAGGTGAAGCTTTTCTCTAAACTATAATTTGTAAAATAGGGGAGAGGGGATGAGCCAGACCAAAGAAAAACAACAGACAAATTCATTTCTGAGTGAGAGAAGGAATTACATGCCAGGAGAAAGGCAGTAATCCAGGAACTGTATTTATCAAAAAGGGAATGTGCTCAAGGCAACGTGGTACTCCGGACGGGATCCTGGGCCAGAAAAATTGATGAAATCTGAAGAAGATCTAGAGTTTAGTTAAGAGTAATGAACCAATGTTGGTTTCTCAGTTTAAAAGACTTTTTTTTTTTTTTTTTTTTTTTTTTTTTGAGACAGAGTCTCACTCTGTTGCCCAGGCTGGAGTGCAGTGGCGTGATTTTGGCTCATTGTAACCTCTGCCTCCTGGGTTTAAGCAATTCTCCTTCCTCAGCCTCCTGAGTAGCTGGGCTCACAGGCACGGGCTACCATACCCAGCTAATTTTTGTATTTTTAGTACAGGCAGGGTTTCACCATGTTGGCCAGACTGGTCTCGAACTCCTGACCTCAGGTATCCTCCCACCTCAGCCTCCCAAAGTGCTGGGATTATAGGAGTGAGACACTGCACCTGGCCAATTTTAATTTTAAAATTGTATTTGTTTGTTCATTTATTTATTTTTAGAGTCAGGGTCTCTCCACCTCCCGGGCTCAATGACCTTCCTATCCCAGCCTTTTGAGTACCCGGAGCTACAGGGTCACCCACCACTTTTGATTAATTTTGTATTTTTTGTAGAGATGGGTTCTTGCTTTGTTGCCCAGGCTGGTCTCAACCTCCTGAGCTCAAATGATCCCCCACCTTAGCCTCTCAAAGTTTGGGGATTGCAGGCATGAGCCTCCATGCCTGGCTTGCCTCCAGGAAACTTAAGGAAGTCCCCTGGGTCATTCTAGAAGGTGTTCTTGTCTTTAGAGTCTTCTGTGAGTCTACTGGCCCAGTTTCACAAGAAAACTTCTTTCTCTATTTGTCCTGAGGGTAGGCTGACCACATAGCATGAGAAGCTTGTCTCCAGATGCCAGCAGGGGTGGTGAAATTACACCAAACTGGGAGTGGAGAGGGCCTGTCTCTGCTTTCACATGAACTTGCACGTGATATTGGGAAAGCCAGAACTTCATTTTTTCTGGTCCACAAAACAGGGTCATTGGGCAATAGATAACAATGGTAAACAGATATCATGTCAGGTGCAAGCTGAGGCCCTGTCTGAAATTTAAAAACAACAACAATTTGCCTGGCTAAATTTTTTAAAATTTTAATTTTGTAGTGACGGGGTCTCACTGTGTTGCCCAGGCTGGTCTCAAACTCCTGGGCTCAAGTGATCATCCTGCCTCAGCTTCCCAAGTAGCTAGCTGGGATTATAAATATGTACCACCCTACCTGGCTCCTTAGGTGTAAGTTTGAATCAACTGATGGAGACTGGCTGGGGCCCTGTGTTAAGCCTGGGATCAATGAGAAGAAATGTGGTGATCCATTAGTAATGTCTGCCACGGATGTGGGTTTGGAAAGTGGAAGCATGTGTTTTCCATTCCAAGCCATTGTACACTTGGGCCTAGCCCCTCTGGGGCCTGCTAGTCTAGACAGATTATTGTGTCTCCAGCAACATCCGTATGGAACAGTAGACAGAACACAGTCCCTGGAGTCAGCTAGCAATGACTTTCAGTCCTGGCTTTCTCCGTGTACTTATGATAAATGGCTCAGGGCATTTGGTAGATATGAAATGCAATGTGTGAAGCTCTGTGCATACCCACTGCCATCTGGGGGAGATAGACAACTTAACAGGCAACAAAACCACACTGTGCTGAGTGCTATAGTAACAGAGTGTTCTTGGAGTACCGAGTAGGGGACCTGACTTACATCTGAGAGGCAGGCAAGGAAGACTTCCTGGTGGAAGTGGTATCTAAGCTGATTTTTTTTTTTTTTTTTTTTGGTGACAGTCTCACTCTGTTGCCCAGGCTTGAATGCAGTGGTGCAATCTTGGATTACTGCAGTCTCCACCATCTGAGTTCAAGCATTCTCTTGCCTCAGCCTCCCAAGTAGCTGGGATTAGAGACACCTGCCACCACATCTGGCTAATTTTTGTATTTTTAGTAGAGACGGGGTTTTACCATGTTGGCCAGGCTAGTCTCAAACTCCTGGCCTCAAGTGATCCTCCCACCTTGGCCTTCCAAAGTGCTGGGATTACAAGCATGAGCCACCGCTCCTGGCCGTCTAAACTAAATTCTGAAGGATGAGTTAAGTATTAATCTGGAGAAGAGAGCAGGGTGAGATGAGGATGAAGTCTGGCTGGGTTTAGATCATGTAGGTCCTGAAGAGCCTTCTTGTGAATTTCAGCTTAATTTTGAGAGTCATGGGGAGCCACTGAGGAACTTTATGAGAGAAAGTTTTATTAGCAAAAAGTCATTCTGGCTTAAGAGATAGATTTGGGTAGGGGAAAAACTAAGGAAGCCCTTTTTAGAATCCAAGCAAGAAATGATGACACTTATACTATACAGTGGAGCACAGAGAGGCAGATCACTGAGAGATGTTCAGGGGATTGAACGGATGTGGGGGCACCTGTTACTTAGGTCTCTGAGCCTCAATTTCCTCATTTGTTTGAAGTTATTGTGAGGTTTAAATGAGATGATGTGTGTAAAGTCTCAGCATGGTTCCTGGTACACTGTAGGTGCTCAATAAATGCTAACCACATCCATTATGTCTCAAAAGTTCAGTAATTTCATTTTCCTTTTATTCTTTCTTTCTTTTTTGTTTTTAAATAGAGACGGAGTCTCATTATGTTGCCCAGTCTGGACTCAAAGTCTTGGCCTCAAGCAATCCCCCTTGCATCAGCCTCTGAAAGTGCTGGGATTACAGGCATGAGCTACTGTGCTTCTCTTTCTCCTTCTCCTTCTTCTTCTCCTCCTCCTCCTCCTTCTTCTCCTTCTCCTTCTTGTTCTTGTTCTTCTTCTTCTCCATTGTTAATTTTAAGTGCAGCAATTCCATCCAGGGAATAAAAGATTTATTTATTTTATTTTATCTTTTTTTTTTTTAATTTACTTTTTTGAGACGGAGTCTCGCTCTGTCTCCCAGGCTGGAGTGCAGTGGTATGATCTCAGCTCACTGCAACTTCCACCTCGTAGATTCAAGTGATTCTCCTGCCTCAGCTTCCTGAGTAGCTGGGATTATAGACATGTGCCACCATGCCCAGCAAATTTTTGTATTTTTAGTAGAGGCGGGGTTTCACCATGTTGGCCAGGATGGTCTCAAACTCCTGATCTCTGATGATCCACCTGACTCGGCCTCCCAGAGTGCTGGGATTATAGGCGTGAGCCACTGCACCCAGCCATAAAGGATTTATTTAGTAAATGGTAAAACTGAGGTCCAGAGAGGGGCAGTGAAATGACCAGCACCAAATGCAAATTAGTGGCAGAATCAAGATTTGAACTCTGCACCTTTGTGATTTCGAGGTCAGTGTTCTCTCCTCTCTTCCTATTCTCCAGCCAGCTGGACCCCTTTTGGTCAGAGGAAAATAAGGTCTCTGTACTGTGTTCAGTTGTATCTCTCAAAAAGAATATGTTCAGACTGGGCATGGTGGCTCATGCCTATAATCCCAGCACTTTGGGAGGCTGCGGTGGGCAGATCACGAAGTCAGGAGTTTGAGACCAGCTTGACCAACATGATAAAATCCTGCCTCTACTAAAAATACAAAAATTAGCTGGGTGAGGTGAGGGGTGCCTGTAGTCCCAGCTGCTTGGGAGGCTGAGGCAGGAGAACCTTTTGAACCCGAGAGACGGAGGTTGCAGTGAGCCGGGATAGCACCACTTCAGTCTAGCCTGGGCGACAGGGTGAGACTTTGTCTCAAAAAGAAAAAAAAAAATGTTCAAGGCCAGGCATAGTGGCTCACACTTGTAATCCCAGCGCTTTGGGAGGCCCAGGTGGGAGGAGGGCATGATGCCAGGAGTTCAAGATCAGCCTGGGCAACATAGTGAGACCCTGCCTCTACAATTTTTTTTTTTTTAAATTAGCCAAGCAGGGTGGCATGCACCTGGTGTCCCAGCTACTCTGGATGCTGAGGCGGGAGGATCACTTGAGCTGAGGAGGTAGAGGCTGCAGTGAGCTTTGATGGCACCACTGCACTCCAGCCTGGGCAACAGGGTAAGACCCTGTCCCTTAGAAAAGAAAAGAAAGTTCAAGTCCTAATCTGTATATGTGTGAATGTGACCTTATTTGGAAGTAAGGTCTTTGCAGATGTAATCAAGGCAGACCACTGGGAGACGTTCAGGGGGTTGAATGGATGTGGCGGCACCCATTTCTTAGGTCTCTGAACCTTAGTTTTCTCATTTGTTTGAAGACATTGTGAGGTTTAAATGAGATGATGTGTGAACAAGTCTCAGCATGGTTCCTGGTACACTGTAGGTGCTTAACAGGAGATCATATTGGATTAGGGTGGCTCCTAATCTAATGACTGGCTTTCTTTCTTTTCTTTTCTCTTTTCTTTCTTTCTCTCTCTTTCTCTCCTTCCTTCCTTCCTTCTTTCTTTCTCTTTCTTTTTTTTTTTCCTTTTTTTTGAGCCGGAGTCTCATTCTGTTACCAGACTGGAGTGCAGTGGCATGATCTCAGTCCACTGCAACATCTGCCTCCCAGGTTCAAGTGATTCTCCTGCCTCTGCCTCCCGAGTAGCTGGAATTACAGGTGTGTGCCACCACACATGGCTAATTTTTTTTTTTGAGATAGAGTCTCACTCTGTCACCCAGGCTGGAATGCAGTGGCGTGATCTCGGCTCACTGCATCCTCCGCCTCCCGGGTTCAAGCAATTCTCCTGCCTCAGTCTCCTGAGTAGCTGGGACTACAGGCACCCCTCACCTCGCCCAGCTAATTTTTGTATTTTTAGTAGAGATGGGGTTTCACCATGTTGGTCAGGCTGGTCTTGAACCCCTGACCTCGTGATCCGCCCGCCTCGACCTCCCAAAGTGCTGGGATTACAGGCGTGAGCCACCGCACCCTGCCCACACCTGGCTAATTTTTGTATTTGTATTAGAGACCAGGTTTCGCCATGTTGGCCAGGCTGGTCTCCAACTCCTGACCTCAAGTGATCCGCCCATCTCAGCCTCCCAGAATGTTGGAATTATAGGTGTGAGCCACAGGGCCCAGCACCAGCATTCTTATAAGAAAAGAGAAATGGACACGGAGGTACACAGAGAGAACACCATGTGAAGATGGAGGGAGAGACTGGAGTCATTCTCATCTACAAAGCTGAAGAATTCCAAGGATTGCCAGTAATCACCAGAACCCAAGAGGGAAGCAAGGAACAGATTCTCCCTCAGATCCTCAAAAAACAAACCAACCCAGCAAACACCTTGATTTCTGACTTCTGAACTCCAGAACCACATGAGAACACATTTCTCTTGTTTTAAGTCACCCGATTTGTGAATTTGCTCTACTTCGTTATGGCAACCATGGGAAACAAACACAGTCGCTAAGAAGGTGTCTCGCTCTCATTTTATCAGCCATCCTCACTGCGCTGGACCTAGGCTCTAGGAGACGGTTTGGAAAGGAGAGACGGCGGCTGGGTGGGAGAACAGAAGGCTTGGGAGCCTGGGGGTGGCATCACAGGATTTCTCCGCGTCACCTTGGCCGGTGACATGGTTTCCTGAGCATGTGCGTCAGCCCTTGGAGATGTCCAGCGTAAGTCAAAGCCCGTGTTCCCTACGATAACCTTGAGGGATGACTCAGTAGAGAAGAAGGCAGGCTGTGGGGTGGGGGAAATGGTCAGCTACAAATGAGAGCCTGTTCCTGGCTCAAGGGGAGGACAAGGCAGAAAAACAACAACAGTAATTACCATTCCCTGTTGTTTCCCTGGACTAACCTCCCCTCCTCCTCCGCCCAGATGATCCCGAGGCCTAACTCTCCTCTCTGTCCTCATCCTGCACCCATTCTTCCCCAGCATCTGTTTTATTATTTTTAAATTCCACTTTATGAAGAAATGTAACTTACACAAAATAAAACACACCAATTTTGAGTGTACAGTTCAATAAATTTTGATAAAATGCTTATCAAATCCTACCCAATGATAAAATGTTTATCAAAACATAGTGTTGTGTAACCACCAACACAATCAAGATGTAGAACATTCTTCTTCACTCCCTAAAATTCCCCCTCCACACTCCCCAGCCACTTGCCCACCCCCACCTATTCCCTCAGGCTTCTGGCGACCATTGATCTGCCTTTCTTCGCTGTAGATGAGTGCAATCATTTCTATCTTTTCATAGAAATGAAATTGCCCAGTATAAACTTATTTTTATTTGGCATTTTTTGTGTTGTTCAGCATCATGTGTTTGAGCTCAGCTTTCATGTTGTTGCAGGGATCAGTGGTTTCTTTTTATCGATGCATAGCACTCCATTATAGGAGAGTACTACAGTGTAGTCATTGACCTGTGGATTGACACTTATTTCCACTCCTTTCCTCTTATGAATAATGCTGGTAGGAGCATACGAGTTTAAGTCCTGACCAGTCTTGGTGGCCATGCCTATAATCCCAGCACTTTGGGAGGCCAAGGCAGAAGAATCGCTTGAGGCCAGCCTGGACAACATAGCGAGATCTCGTCTCTACCATAAAATGAAAAAACTTCATTTTTGGTGTGCGCTGGTAGTCCCAGCTACTTGGGAGGCTGAGGTGGGAGGATCACCTGAGCTTAGACGTTCGAGGCTACTGTGAGCTATGATTACGCCACTGCACATTGGGCAATGCAGTGTGGAGTGAAGTGGTGCAATCATAGCTCACTGCAGAGTGAAATCCTGTCTCTAATTAAAACAAAAACAAAAACAAAAACAAAAACTGTAAGCCTTTTTGTGGACATATGATTTTTTTTCCTGGGTAGATATTTAACAGTGAAATTACCGAGATGTATGATAAGTGTATGTTTAACTTTTTACCCCAATATAAGCAATTTAAGAGCTAAAGCAATATAACTTCTAGAAGAAAATACACTAGAAAATCTTTGTGACCTTGGGCTGGAGAAGATTTCTTAGTACAAGAAAAGCATAAACTGCAAAATAAAAATAGGTGACTTTATCAAGATGTAAAATTTGTTGTTTGAGAGACCCTGTTAAGAAAATGAAAAGGCAAGTCATAGTCCAGGAGACATTATTTGTAAATCATATTTGATAGAGGATATGTATCAGAATCTTAAAGGAACATTTGTAAGTCACTAATCAGAAGATAAATGACCAGATTAAAAAATGGGGGTTGGCTGGGTACGGTGGCTCATGCCTATAATCCCAGCACTTTGGGAGACCCAGGTGAGTGGATCACTTGAGGCCAGGAGTTTGAGACCAGCCTGACCATCATGGCAAAACCCCATCTCTACTAAAAATACAAAAATTGGCTGAGTGTGATGGCCCGTGCCTGTCATCCCAGCTACTTGTGAGGCTCAGGTAGGGGAATCACTTGAACCCATGCCACTGCACTCCAGCCTAGGCAACAGAGCAAGACTGTCTCAAAAAAAAAAAAAAAAAAAAAAAAAAAAAAAAAAAAAAAAATTGGGAGTGGGCGGCCAGGTGTGGTGGCTCATGCCTGTAATCCAGCACTTTTGGAGGCCAAGTCTGGGATTCCAGGTGTGAGCCACCACATCTGGTGGTTCACTTGGGATGACTGCTTGAGCCCAGGACTTTGAGACCAGCCTAGGCAATATGGTAAAATCTTGTCTTTACAAAACTGAAAAATTAGATGAGTGTGGTGGCATACAACTGAGGCCCCAGCTACACAGGAAGCTGAAATGGGGAGATCACTTGAGTCTAGGTGCTCAAGGATGCAGTGAGCCGAGATCACACCACTGCATTCCAGCCTGGGCACAGAGCAAGACCCTGTCTCAAAAACTAAACTAAACTAAACTAACTACTAAACTAGGCCGGGCACAGTGACTCACGCCTGTAATCCCAGCACTTTGGGAGGCTGAGGTGGGTGGATCACAAGGTCGAGATCGAGACCATCCTGGTCAACATGGTGAAACTCTGTCTTTACTAAAACTAGAAAAATTACCTGGGTGTGGTGGCAGGTGCCTGTAGTCCCAGCTACCCCAGAGGCTGAGGCAGGAGAATTGCTTGAACCCAGGAGGCAGAGGTTGCAGTGAGCCGAAATTGCACCACTGCACTCCAGCCTGGTGACAGAGCGAGACTCCGTCTTAAAAATAAATAAAATAAATAAATAAATACATAAATAGGCAAGGGGATTTTCAAGACACTTCACAGAAGGAGCTATGTGAATAGTCAAAAAGCACCTTAAAAAAAAAAAAAACGACATCATTAATCATCAGGAAAACAAAAATTAAAACCACAATGTGGTACCACTCATAGTGTGATACCACAGCGATGGCTGAAATTAAAGACCGGTCATTCCAAGTGTTGAGGAAAATGGGGAGCAACTGGAGTGTTCTGACTCCGCTGGTGGAAATGTCAAATTAGATCGCCAGTGGTGGAGAGTTTGTCAGTTTCTTCCAACAGTTTGCTTTTGTAATTAAAAAAATGAAAACAGCTTTAAAAATCCTCCAGTGACCTCACGTGGCATTCAAATAAAATCCAAACTTTGTTTTCTTATTTTTATTTTTAATTTTTTCTAAAATTTTAATTATAAATCCAAACTTTGATCTGTGTCCTACCAAGCCTCTAGTTCATGCCCCTGCGGTCACACTGCACCTGGTTCTGATCTTTAAGTGGAGAAGGCACCTTTGCTCTTTCCTCTGCCTGGTGGTCTTTCCTGAGTCCTTCCTAGGATGGACTCCATGACCAAGTCTCTCCTCAGATGTCCTCTCTGAGGATGTACGAAGAAGGTGTTCCTGTCCCTCACCATTTCCTTCACTGTGTCTCACTTGCCTCTGAAAATGTCCTATGAATTTGCCTGCCATCTGCCTCCACTCTCCCACCTCTTCCAATGGGGAAGGAAGCTCCAAGAGGGTGGTAACACTTTCTGTGTAGCACTGTGCCTCATAACGCAGTTCCCAGCACATAGTAGGACCTTCATAAGTGTTGAATCCATAAGTGTCTTCCACAGGGACAAAGAAAATGCAGATAGTTGATGGCAGAACTGGGATTCAAACCTAGCTCTCTCTGGCTTTAAAGACATAGTTCCAGCTGGGCACAATGGCTCATGCCTGTAATCTCAGCACTTTGGGAGGTCGAGGCGGAGGATTGCTCTAGACCAGTAGTTTGAGACCAGCCTGGGCAATATAGCCAGATACCATCTCAAAAAAAAAAAAAAAAAAAAATGCTGGATGTGGTGGTCCTGTAGTCCCAGCTACTTGGGAGGGTGAAGTGGGAGGATCACTTAAGCCTGGGAGGTCGAGGCAGCAGTGAGCCATGAGGGTGCCACTGTGCTCCAGCCTGAGCAACAGAGCAAGACCCTGTTTCAAAACAATAACAAAACCCCCAAAACAAACAAAAATAAAAAGACTTTTCTAAAACATCTTGTTGTATGTCATACATATATGCAGTTTTATTTATTTATTTATTTTTGAGACAGGGTCTCACTCTGTCACCCAGGCTGGAGTGCAGTGGTACAATCTCAGCTCACTGGAACCTGTACTTGCCAGGTTGAAGTGATTCTTCTGCCTCAGCCTCCGGAGTAGCTGGGATTACAGGTGCGCACCACCACACCTGGCTAACTTTTGTATTTTTAGTAGAGACGGGGTTTCACCATGTTGCCCAGGCTGGCCTTGAACTCCTGACCTCAAGTGATCCACCTGCCTTGAACCTCCCAAAGTGTTAGGTTTACAGGCGTGAGCCATTGCACCTGGCCAATATTTTTTAATTAAAAAGTAAGTTCAAAGGAGGTCAGGTTTTGCCAATAAATTCATTATGGAAATAGCAGCCGCTTTCCAGAGTTCTGGGCTGTTGGAACTGTGAATATGGGCCTGAAGACCTGTGCTGAATTATTCCTTCACAAACCAAGACGCTTTCTGGGTAAAGAATTTGGAGTCCTTGTTTAAAGGACAACTTTGATAATGATAGCATTGTGATGATTTAGAAAAAAGACATAGTTCTTGAAGCTCATTGTCAAGGTGGGGCTAAATGCCTGCAAGGCATGACCTTGATTCCAACCTCAGGGAACTAGACTCCCCTGCTAGTCAAATGAGGGAGAATTCCAGAGGAAACCCGCTAAGTTAGGCTCCCAGAATGAGAGTAGCCTGAAGGGGAAGCCCAGACTGCATTAGTGTGAGGACAAAAGGAGCTCAGCTGTGACTTTCAACACTTTCCTCTCCCTCTTTGGAGTCAGGAAGTGGAACAGTGAATTGTTGAGGCTCTCACCCATTCTCCATATGAGGAGAGAAAGATCCTAGGAGGGATACAGGTCAGGGACAGGGCTGAGGACCAGGGGCTGCTTTCGTGTTGGGGTACAGTTGTCAGAGTTTGAGCTGGACCTCGGAGCTCATCTAGTCCAGTTCCCTATTCCACAAGTGGGGAAACTGAGGCCCTGAGGTGGAGGTGGAAGGACCACAGAAGCCTGGGCTAGTCCTCAGAGTTTGGAAGGGCAGGATTTTACTGGACTTTGGCGTAGTTTTTTTCCCTTCTCTCCCTCCCTCCCTCCCTCCCTCCCTTCTTGCTTGCTTGCTTGCCTGCTTTCTTCATTCTTCCTCTCTTTCTTTTTCCTCCTCCTTTTTTTTTTTTTTTTTTTTTAAGGGATGGGGTCTCTTTTTGTCTCCCATGCTGGAATAGAGTGACACGATCATGGCTCACTTCAGCCTTGAACTCCTGGGCTCAAGCATTCCTCCCACCTTAGCCTCCTGAGTAGCTGGGACCACAGGTACACACTACTGCGCTTGGGTTGATGCAATCTTTTTGTAAAAGTGTGGAACCAGAAAAACAGGTAGTGAGCAGGTAGTTGAGAGCCTGGGGTCAGCCAGACCAAATTTTAGATTTGGCTCTGTCATTTACTTATTTGAAACCTTGAGTGAAGACTTCTTCCTCTCTGAGCCTCAGTTTTCTCATCTGTTGAATAGGGATGATAACATTAATAGTCATGTTGTAGGATTCCTAACTTCTTTAAATGAGAAAATACATGTTACTTAGTTCTATGCCTAGTGCTTGGCAGGTGCTTAATAAATTGTGCCAATTATGATTATTATTGTCATTACACCTTCTAGAGCTAAAGTGGGGTTAATAGAGTGGTGGAAAGAGGGCTGGAGTGAAGGGAAATGTTAATTAACTAGCCTGGGGTCTCCAGAAATCCAAATCCAGCATTTGGAACAGGAAATCCCACCTTGAGGCCCCCATCTGACCTGAGATTTTCCAGAGTGCTTCCCTGGGACCCAGGTAATCTAATTTTGGGGAAGGAAGTGGGAGCACTAACCTGCCATTGAAGCCACCATTGAAGAGTGACAGACATTCTGTTCTTCCATGTCAAGAGGGAGACCTCGGGCTGGTTACTGAATCCCTCATTTGATCTCTGTAAAAATGGGAAGGCCATTCCCTCTCTCACAGTATTGTGGAAACAATGAAACAAAGAAAGGTATATAAAAGAACCAAGCATGGCTCCACAGTCCAGAGACCTCGGTGCAAAGGAAGCACGTGGGCTGCAATAGCCACTGCCTGCATTCCCCGTAAGCGGGTGGAGTTTCTGAAGTTGCCCACTTGGCTCCAGAAGAGAAAGACTCCCAGACATTTTAAGCAGTCTGGACATGCCTGAACTTGCAGATGCCATTTTGAATCCAAGGGACCCTTGACTGAAAGGAGAGCATTCAGAGAAAATGCATTTGTGCAACTTGTAACTGCCATTTTGAATCCAAGGGGCCCTTGACTGAAAGGAGAGCATTCAGGGAAAATGCTTTTGTACAACTTGTAACTCTATCTAGATCTGTGCAGATTTTTTTCCCAGCCCAGGGAGAGGAACAGGAATCTTTGGCTTGTGAGCCTTACACACCGTTTATCTCATCTGCTTGTCACAAGGGTCTGGAAGATAGGCCAGGGAGATGCTAATGTTCCCAAGACCCTGGGGAGAGATCAGTTGCTTGACTTCAAGGAGACCCCATCCAATGTGAGGGATGGAGGATGAGGGATTACAACCACCTTGCAAGGAATTAGGCCCCCAGGCCGGAGAGACAGGTCTTGGGCATTTATTCAAATAAGCAAGCAAGCGTATACGCAACTACAGTGATGGGTTTCATCTATTTGTTTATTTTTGGCTTCCTGCGAGTCTCCCAAGATGCTAAAGGAAACAAGAAAAGTCAAACTCAGAGCGGGCGTGGTGGCTCGCGCCTGTAAGCCCAGCACTTTGGGAGGCTGAGGCAGGCGGATCACCTGAGGTCAAGACCAGCCTGACTAACATGGGAAACCGTCTCTATTAAAAATGCAAAAAAATTAGCCAGGCGAGGTGGTGGGCGCCTGTAATCCCAGCTACTTGGGAGGCTGAGGCAGGAGAATCGCTTGAGCTGGGGAGGTGGAGGTCGCGGTGAGCCAAGATTGCTCTGTCTCAAGAGCTCTGTCATGAGACGAGAGAAAAACTCCGTCTCCAAAACAAAAAAAAAAAAGAAAGAGAAAAGTCAAACTCATCAAAGACAATTGGGAACAAAGAAGGAAGCTAACACTTAATGTGCTCCCACTATTCACCACAAGTCCTGTAAAGTAGGACTTATGAATTCCCATTTGACAGATGAGGAAATGGAGGTTAAGAACTGTTAAATGTCTTGCCCAAAGGCCACCCAGCTGTTAAGATAAGAAAACAGGGATTGGCTTCTATTCCACAAGGAATAGATTCCTCCTTCCACTCTTATTTTAACTAAATAATATTTATCACCTATGATGTGTGTATACTATGGGTTCCCTTGACCTCTCTGACCCCTGCTTACATCTCCTGCTACTCTGGTCCTTGTTCTGTGGGTCTAGGTTACCCTACCTTCTTTCCCTTTGAATAATCTCTCTCCTCTCCCCACTCCCTTTTCCTTGTTTGATTTTTTTTTTTTTTTTGGGGAAACGGAGCCTCCCTGTCACCCAGGCTGGAGTACAGTGGCGCTATCTTGGCTCACTGCAACCTCCGCTTCCTAGGTTCAAGTGATTCTCCTGCCTCAGCCTACCAAGCTGGGACTACAGGCACGTGCCACCATGCCCAGCTGATGTTTGTATTTTTAGTAGAGATGGGATTTTACCATGTTGGCCAGGCTGGTCTGGAACTCCTGACCTCAGGTGACCTATCCGTCTGGGCCTCCCAAAGTGCTGGGATTACAGGCGTGAGCCACTATGCCTGGCCATGTGATTCTTTTATTACTGTCTCTGCACTGCACTAGACTTTAACCTCCATGAAAGTAGAGAGCTTGGCCGGACATGGTGGCTCATGCCTGTAATCTGAGCACTTTGGGAGGCTGAGGTGAGTGGATTGCTAGAGCCCAGGAGTTCGAGACCAGCCTGGGCTACGTAGTAAGACCCCTGTCCTAATTTTTTTGCAGAATAGTAATAATAATAAAAGAAAGTAGAGAGCTCATCTGTCTTGTCCATGACTGCGTTCAAACATTGGTGGAAAAGTAGAGAAGTTCCCGAGAAGACCCCAGCCGAGGGAAAGAGTTCATGAACACACAAGGAGGGAGACAGAAGAGCCTAGAGAGGTGGGCGGTCTCCAAGATGCCCTAGAAAGAACCCTTGTCACGCTTCCTGTCCTGGCTGCTTGGATTTCAGGCAAAGGTGAAGGGCCAGACGTTCTCCAGGGCTCCCATTACGAAGCCAGTATGTATTTTGTATGCCATGTGTTCGTGTTTTTCCCTTTGAAGACTGCCTGGGAAAGGCTAACAGTCATGGAAGTAACAAACATACTGTCTTCTCTTCTCTTGCCAAAAGCAATCTTTAATCACCCTACCAAGTAATGGGCTCAGAATAGCATAATGGAAACAAAGTACTTAAAATACTTGCTTGGGTGGATAAACACAGCAGAGGGAAAAAAAAAAAATCATACACGTCCAGCCCCATCCTTTTTATTGTATACACAGCTAGGAGATGTGGAAGGAAGAGAAGAAATCCCCCCAGAACAAATAATTGTAAATATACAGAACATACATATTTTAAAGGGCAGCATGGTGGTTCATCCATCCTAAGGATATCTTTGTATTTGTGGTCCCTCCCAGTCCCCGCTTTTTTTTAACCAGGTGACAAAAAGTAGGTCTGATATAACCAATCAGTGGAAGGGAGTTTTCAGAGTCTTTGAACAGGGTCTTTTTCAAATCTCTTTAGATGTGAGAACATTAGGGGAGAGGAACATTTAGGAAAATTTGGGTAGGTGCTATTGGGCAGAGGTCCTCGTGAAACTGAGGGTTTAATTTGTGCTCAGAAGAGAAGACTCTTGCTGATGCCTACTTTTGCTCAAGTCAAAGCCAGAAGGAAGTGGCAAAGCTCTGGGTTATAGAATTCAGGCTGCTGGTTGGGCGCAGTGGCGCATGCCTGTAATCCCAGCACTTTGGGAGGCTGAGGTGGGAGGATCACTTGAGCCCAGGAGTTTTAGACCAACCTGTGCAACATAGTGAGACCCTGTCTCTTTTACCTTAAAAACGTATTAAAAATATGAAAAATAAAAATAAAAGAATTCAGACTACAGCCTCCTAGGGGGATGTCCAGTGTGGTATTACAGAAAACAGATATTTAAGCCACAATGATAGACTCTGGAAATCATCACCTCCTCCAAGGAGCCTTTCTAGATTTCCTCAGTTGGAATTTCTCTCTCTCTATCTTGAGAGGAACAAGACAAGAACCAGTTCGTGCCTACAACTTAAAAACTGTAATCTTGGACAAGTTGCTTATTTTCTCTGAACTTTAGCTGTCCTATCTGTAATGTGTAGACAAAGAGAAAAATGCATAGCCTGTGATCAGTTTCTAACGCAGAGCACTTAGCCCAGTTTGCTGCGAAAATTATCAGAACCCGAAATGGAGTCATTCATAATTAAGAAAACCCTGACAAATAGAGCTGGGGAAGGACATGCAGAGGGTTCTCAAGTTTGGATGATTGATAACAAAAACATTACAAAAGACTGCAAATACCACAGCCTTGCTCAAAGGCCACTGCAACCTTAGCACAAAAAAGTTACTTTTGCAAGGACATCTGCCCAGTAACTGCCTGTCCAACTTCAGGCCGGCATCACCCTTATTATTGATCTTTGTAGCCAAGGATAATTATTTCAAAACAATTATGTAATCCTCCACATTTTTGTCCTTTAAAAACCTTTGTCTTCCTTTACCTCTCTGAATGCACACATAGTTTACTATGGCATTTACTACATGCACATTCTCATTGCAATGCTCTACTCCCAAATTAACATCTTTTCTCTTTAGAGATCTTCGCTCTGTTTGTTATTTAGATTGACATTGTCTAAAAGTCAGAATTATCCAAGTGTGTCTCAGGGTGTCCTTGAAGTAGACAAGGTGCCCTTGAAGCCAGAATGTGCTTGGTATGTTTGAAGAAGAGCAAGGAGGCCACAAGGGATGGAGGTAGAGTGATTGAAAGGATTCAACTGCCCTTGAAAAGGACACATTCAGATAATGGTATGAGATGAGGAGGCCATAGAGTTGGAGATGGGGAAAGGCGCAGATCCTGCAGAACTGTTGAACTGAACTGGGCTGTTAAGAACTTTGGTTTTGTTTTTATAGAGATGGGGTCTCATACGTTTTTTTTTTTTTTTTTTTTGAGGCGGAGTCTCGCTCTGTTGCCCGGACTGGAGTGCAGTGGCCGGATCTCAGCTCACTGCAAGCTCCGTCTCCCACGTTTACGCCATTCTCCTGCCTCAGCCTCCCGAGTAGCTGGGACTACAGGCGCCCGCCACCTCGCCCGGCTAGTTTTTGTATTTTTAGTAGAGACGGGGTTTCACCGTGTTAGCCAGGATGGTCTCGATCTCCTGACCTCGTGATCCGCCCGTCTCGGCCTCCCAAAGTGCTGGGATTACAGGCTTGAGCCACCGCGCCCGGCCTCATACATTGTTTAGACTGGTCTTGAACTCCTGGGCTTGGCTGGGTGTGGTGGCTCATGCCTGTAATCCCAGCACTTTGGGAGGCCTAGGTGGAGGATTGCTTGAGGCCAGAGGTTTGAGACCAGGCTGGGCAACATGGCTGGGTTTCTACCCTGTCTCTACTAAAAAAAAAAATACAAAAATTAGCTGGGCATGGTGGCACTTGCCCATAATCCCATCTACTCAGGAGGCTGAGCCAGGGACGTGGAGAGTGAAGTGAGCCGAGATCACACCACTGCACTCCAGCCTGGGCAATAGAGCCGGACCTTGGCTCAAGAAACAGCAATAACAAAATCCTCCCGGGCTCAAGCAATCTTCCCGCCTCGGGCTCCCAAAGTGCTGGGATGACAAATGGGAGCACCCAACTCAAGAGCTTTGGTTTTGCATCTGAATAAAAGAGGAAGTTATTTTGAACAAGAAGCGGCATGTATCCCTTACCACCCACCCTCTCCCCACCCACCCGAAGATTTTATTGTGAAAACAAGCTGGGGAAGTGGACATGGAACTAGCATTTTCCCCCTGGACTATTGGGTCCTGTTCACTGTGTTAGACCCTTTTACATACATGGTCTACTGTATTCCTCACAATACTAGGTTTTGCTTCCTTTACTTCTTTTTTATTAATAGATGGGGTCTTGCTGTTGCTCTATTGTCCAGGCTGGAGTGCAGTGGCATGATCATGGCTCACTGCAACCTCCAACTCCCTGGCTCAAGCCATCCTTCCACCTCAGCCTCTCGAGTAGCTGGGAGTAGAGGCGCATATCACCATGCCCAGCTAATTTTTCTTTTTTTTTCTTTGAGACGGAGTCTCGCTCTGTCGCCCAGGCTGGAGTGCAGTGGTGCTATCTCGGCTCACTGCAACTCCGCCTCCTGGGTTCCCGCCATTCTCCTGCCTCAGCCTCCTGAGTAACTGGGACTACAGGCGCCTGCCACTATGTCTGGCTTTTTTTGTTTTTTTGTATTTTTAGTAGAGAGAGGGTTTCACCGTGTTAGCCAAGATGTTCTCGATCTACTGACCCTGTGATCCACGCACCTTGGCCTCCCAAAGTGCTGGGATTACAGGTGTGAGCCACCGTGCCCAGCCACGCCCAGCTAATTTTTTAAAGTTTTTGTAGAAATGAGATTTTCTTATGTTGCCCAGACTGGTCTCGAACTCCTGGTCTCAAGCAATCCTCCTGTCTCACCCTCCCGGAAGTAGAAGAGCTGATCAAGAAGTTGATAGCCCATTAATGCTGGTCAGCCCATTTAACCCTTGTAGTCTGGGGGACAGGGGACACAAAGTATCATAGGAAGTTTGATGATTGAGAGTCTGATGCCCCCAAATCTACAGGCATCTGGGTCTTTATGTTGGCAGTTAGGGCCTGTTGGTGACTAGCTGACACATTTGTCTCCGTCTGGAAGAAGGAGATCTTCCCTGCCCCGCAGCAAGGTAGAAAGATTCTGGGATGGCCCAAAACAAAACTGGGTTGGACTCTCCAGGCTTTGACACTTGTTTAGGGATAAGTCACTTAATCTTCCTAAATTGTAGAAGTTTTCTAAATCTTTTAGTTGTAAAAATAGTAATGGGTCTGTTGGAGGATTCAATGAGATAATGGAAGTAAATAGCTTAGCACAGTGCCAGGCACTTATCAAGTTCTCAGTTGAGATTAGCTTTCACTGTTGGCAGTCTCAGCATCATACTCATTCATCACTGTATTTATGAAACATGTATTTATTGAGTGTACTGTCTTCCAGGGGCCATTCTAAGTGCTGGCATTCTGCAGGGAACAAAGTGAAATCCCTGCATTGCAGTTAGAGGAGACAGACAATAAACAAATGACTGTTGGCTGGGCGTGGTGGCTCACGCCTGTAATACCAGCACTTTGGGAGGCCGAGGTTGGTGGATTACCTGAGGTTAGGAGTTCGAGACCAGCCTGACCAACAAGGTGAAGCCCCATCTCTACTAAAAATACAAAAATTAGCCGGGCATGGTGGCTGGCGCCTGTAGTCCCAGCTACTCAGGAGACTGAGACCGGAGAATTGCTTGAACCCGGGGGACGGAGGTTGCAGTGAGCCAAGATCGAACCACTGCACTCTAGCCTGGGTGACAGAGTGAGACTCTGTCTCAAAAAAACAAAACAAAACAAGCAAACAAACAAAATGAATATTGTGTCAGCCGGCGATCAAACATGACACTTGGCTGGGCACTGTGGCTCATACCTGTAATCCCAGCAATTTGGGAGGCTGAGGTGGGTAGACTACCTGAGATCAGGAGTTCAAGACTAGCCTGGCCAACACAGTGAAACCCCATCTCTACTAAAAATACAAAAATTAGCTCGGCATGGTCATGCGTGCCTGTAATCCTAGCTACTTGGAGGCTGAGGCAAGAGAATCGCTTGAACCCAGGAGGGGAGGTTGCAGTGAACCGAGATTGCACCATTGCCCTCCAGCATGGGCAACAAAAATAAATAAAAATAAAAAAAATAAAAAAAATGACACTAAAAGCAGGCAAAGGAATAAAGTGATGGGAGAAAGGAAACGCTATTGTACGTAGTGAGGAGATGATATTGGAGCAGAGACCCGAAGAAGTTAAGGAATCAGGCTCTGTGGGACAGTGTTCCAGGTAGAAGACACGGCAAGTGCAAGGGCCCTGAGGCTGGAATGTGCTTGGTGTGTTTGAAGAAAAGCAAGGAGGTTGCCATAGCTGGAAATAAAGTGGTTGAGAGGTTCAGGTGCAGTGGTCCATGCCTATAATCCTGGCACTTCCCGGCACCCAGAAGCCAAGGTGGGCAAATCACTTGAGCCCAGAAGTTTGAGACCAGCCTGGACAAGATAGGCCCATCTCTACAAAAAATTTTAAAAAAACACCAAAAAACCAGGTTTGATCCCCGCTACTTGGAGGCCTGAAGTGGGAGGATCATTTGAGCCTGGAAGATTGAGGCTGCAGTGACCTGTGATGGTACCACTGCACTCCAGCCTGGGCAACAGAGCAAGACCCCGTCTCAACAACAACAAAAAAAGAGGGTTGAGAAGGTTTGAGGGTTCAATCACTATTGAAAAGGACACATTCAAATGGTGGCATGATATGAGGTCAGAGAGTTGGTGATGGGGGAAGGCCCAGATCCTCCAGAATTTGAGGACTATTAAGAGTTTTGGTTTTGCATCTGAATAATGTTACTTCTTGTTATTTTAAACAAGAAGTTATCCCCTTAATACCCCTCAGATTTTATTACAGAAAGTTACAAGTATATAGAAAAGTTGAAAAATTATATGACATCTGTATGGATTCTACCCTTAACATTGTGTTATATTTGCTTTATCACACAGCTACCCATTTATTCATCAATTTATTTATTTATATATTATTTTTGAGACGGAGTTTCACTCCTGTTACCCAGGCTGGAGTGCAATGCCGCAATCTTTGCTCACCGTAACCTCCACTTCCCAGGTTCAAGTTATTCTCCTGCCTCAGCCTCCCAAGTAGCTGGAATGACAGGCATGCACCACTAGACCCAGCTAATAATTTATTTTTTTAAAGTAGAGATGGGGTTTCCCCATGTTGGTCAGGCTGGTCTCGAACCCCTGACCTCAGGTGATCCACCCGCCTCGGCCCCCCAAAGTGCTGGGAACAGGCGTGAGTGACTGCACCTGGCCCATCAATTTGTCTTTTGTTTTGTTGCATTACGAAGTAAGTTACAGGTTTAGCAGCATGCACAGTCTCTAAAGCAAAAGCACAAGCAAAATCAAAAATAGTAAGTTACCAATATCAGTTACTTTATCCCCAGATACTTTAGTCTGCATATCGTTAACTAGAATTCAATATCTGTTCAAATTTTTAAGGGAAAATTTACACACAGTGAAACGCACAAATCTTAAGGGTATCATTCTCTAAATATTTGCAAATGCACACACTTCTGCATCCCAAACCCTTATCAAGATAGATAATATTGTCATCACTCCTCCCTCCCTCCTTCAAGCAGCCACTATTGATTTCTTCTGCCATGTTGGTTTCGTCTCTTCCAATACTTTAGATGAGTGGAATTATACAGTACATAGGCTTGTGTATAAAGTTTTCTCTCATTCAGCATAATTTGATACAAGCTATAACTTGTATCAATAGTTTCTTTTTTATTGTGGAGTGGCATTTCTTTATATGAATACACCGGTTTGTTTAACTCTTTTCCTGTTGATGAACACCAGAGTGGTTTCTAGTTTTTGTCTGCCTTAAACTTTTTTTTGATTAACAAGTAGTAATTTTATATATTTATGAGGCACCGTGTGATGTTTCCATACATGTATACATCTGCAATGATCAAAATCACCACCTTACCTTTGAAAAAAAGTTCTCTAGCAGCAGGTAAGAGAATAGACTCTTGGTTGAAAAGATAGAAACAGACCAGGTGTGAAGCTCAGGCTTGCAATCCCAGTGCTTTGTGAGGTCGAGGCGGGTGGATCACTTGAGGCCAGGAGCTCCAGACCAGTCTGGGCAACATAATGAGACCTAAAAACATTATCTGGGTGTGATGGCTCACACCTGTCGTCACAGCTACTTGGGAGGCTGAGGTGGGAGGATCACTTCAGTCCAGGAGATGGAGGCTGCATTAAGCTATGATTGTGCCACTGCATTCCAGCCTGGGTGACAGAGCAAGACTCTATCTCTTTAAAAAACAAACAAACAAAAAACCTTTGCTCTTTTCTGTAAAATCAGAATGATTGTAATTCATTCCTTGTATATAAGAAAATGCGTTAAAAATGCTGAACATGGTATCTGGCTTGTCTGAAGCATTCAAAACCATCAGCTGTTATTATTAGAACTTTTCATCAAACCCCACCCTAGACTCCATCCTCTGGATCACAAGCTCCCTAGAGCTTTTAATCTCTCAATTGAAATTTCCCACTGGAGGCAGCTCCTTGAGGAATTTCTCTTATTCTTCTCCCTACAGGATACCTTAGCTGATACAGTTCATTTACAAGGTGGCTCATTGCAAATGCGTAGCTGAGGAGATTGGACCAAATTTACTGAACGCGTTGAATATAAGAGGAAAGCATGACAATCAGGTCGTTCCTTAAGAAGGAATGGGTTATCTCCAGGGGAAGGGAGTTTTCTAAGCCTTGAAGATGTTGTTAACTGAGATAATGTACATAAAGAGGTTAAGCTATGGTCAAAACAAGGATACCACCATGTTATCGCTTGCCTGAAAAAGATAAGACAAGACTCAAGCCATCCTTCCAATCTCAGCCTCTCAAGTATCTGGGACCATAGGTGGGTGCCACCACGCCCAGTTTTTTTGTGTGTGTTTTTTTTTCTTTTTTCAGAGATGGAGTCTTCCTGAATTACCCAGGCTGGTCTCAAATTCCTGGGTGAACCTCCTGCCTCAACTTGTCAAAGTGCTGGGATTATAGGCATGAGCTACTGTGCCTGGCCTCCTTCTGTAACCAAGAGTCTATTCTCTAACCTCCAGTCAGAAGGATTCTTTTCAAATGCAAAAAATCCTGTCAGCCAGGCTGGAGTGCTGTGGCATGATCATGGTTCACTGCAGTCTCAGATTCCTGGGACAGCAAAGATTTAAATTCATTGCCTCTGGCTTCAGAGGCTGTAATCTTAACTGCTATAGCTATAACCAATTCCCTTTCCATTGCAAAAGATGAATGGAATAGTTGTAATGCAGCAAATTGATTTTCTTTTCCTCCCAACAATGTTGACCCAAAATCGCTAATTCATTTTCTGAAATTCCCAAAAGGACATCATTTGGGCCAAGCATGGTGGCTCATGCCTGTTATCCCAGCACTTTGGGAGATCAAGGTGGGAGGATCCCCTGAGGTAGGGAGTTGGAGAGCAGCCTGACCAACATGGTGAAACCCTGTCTCTACTAAAAATACAAAATTAGCCGGATGTGGTGGCGCATGCCTGTAATCCCAGCTACTCGGGAGGCTGAGGTAGGAGAATCGCTTGAACTTGGAAGGTGGAGGTTGTGAGCTGAGATCATGCCATTGCACTCCAGCCTGGGCAACAAGAGTGGAACTCTGTCTCAAAAAAAAAACAAAAAAAAGAAAACAAAAAAATACACACAAAAATTAGGGCAGGCATGGTGGTGCGTGCCTGTAGTCCCAGCTACTCGGGAGGCTGAGGTGAGGGAATTGCTTGAATCTGGGAGGTGGAGAGCTTGCAGTGAGCCAAGATCACGCCACTGCACTCCAGTCTAGGCAAGAGAGTGAAACCCTGTCTCAAAAAGTAATAAAATAAAATAAAACAAAATGAAAAGGACATCATTCAAAATGGCAACATGAGGTCAAAGTAAGGCTCATGGATAGAGTGACCAGCTTGTCCTGGTTTGCATGAGACTTTCCTTGTTTGAATTTTACTTTTCTTGTTTTGAGACAGGGTCTCCCTCTGTCATCCAGGCTGGGGTACAGTGGCACAATCATGACTCATTGCAGCCTCTTCCCAGGCTCAGGTAATCCCCCCGTCTCAGCCTCTAAAGTAGAGGATTACAGACAAACACTCCCACACCCAGCTAAGTATTTTGTATTTTTAATAGAGATGGAGCTTCATCATGTTGCCCAGGCTGGTCTGGAACTCCTGAGCTCAAGTGATAGGCCTGCCTTCGCCTCTCAAAGTGCTGGGATTACAGACAGGAGACATTGGGCCTGGCTGACTTTCCCTATTTCAGCACACTGAATGTCCAAGGCAAACTGGGATGGTTCAGTCACTCTACGCATGAAAGAACGTCGGTGTCCATGTAGAATTCTCTCATTTGTGGTCTGGATTGGGTAATGTGAATTGATCCCAGGGTCATGAATTTACCCACGAAGCATTCTCCTTTGGTTCCTGCTCTTCTTGGCCTTAGGACAATCTGTTTGGATATGATCCACTGAAGGAACAAACTTTGCAACTTGTACCATCAATCAACTGGCATTTGAGGACATGTTGACAAATAAATGTGCCTTCCCCAAGAGGGGCAGGAGATTATTCAGTAGTTCTTCCATATTAACTATAAGCTTTGGGACCCTGAAAGCATTTGTTCTCTCCTGTACACAGAATAACATCTCCTGGAAGCCAGCTTGCTCCCCTGACTCCACTGCCATGGGTCTTATATGAGGTCATGTGCCTTTTTGTTTGGACCAGGGCACTGGCTTTCTGGTGTTGAAGGTTCTGGAGCCTTCAACATCTCATTGTCTTAATTCTTCTCACCTACTAAATAGAGCATCAAAGAGAACCACTAAAAGTATCTAGCCTCAGGCTGGGCGCAGTGGCTCATGCCTATAATACCTGCACTTTGGGAGGCCAAGGCAGGCGGACCACTTGAGGTCAGGGGTTCTAGACGAGCCTGGCCAACATGGTGAAACCCTATCTCTACTAAAAATACAAAGAAATAGCCAGGTGTGGTGATGGGTGCCTGTAGTACCAGCTACTAGGGAGGCTGAGGCAGAAGAATCACTTGAACCCAAGAGGTGGAGGTTGAAGTGAGCCGAGATCACACCACCGCACTTCAGCCTGGGTGACAGAGCCGGACTCCACCTCAAAAAAAAAAAAAAAAAAAAAAATGCATCTAGGCTCTGCCTGCTTCTAATGAAGACCCTAAATAATGGAACCACAGCCAGGCAGGCTGACTTCAGAGCCAGCCAGATTAAGCGCTATGCACAAGACACAAGGATGTGTAGAGATATAATAGGTCCATGAGTGCAATTACTAAGAAAAAGGATTCCAGTGGGCCCTTGTGCTACATAAACTAACGGTACGTGGGATATTTTAGACTGGTTCCCCTAAGATGAAGTCTTTGTTTAGGTGATCAACCCTGTTTTCTTTGCCTAAAACTGTCTCTTTAATCCTCTTTCTTGAATATTTCTTGGAGCTGTTGGCTTGTCTTCATTCTTTACCCACTGTCTAGGCTCAGGCCACCTCCTTCTCTTACTCCTTGATTCTCACAAGAACTTCTTAACTGGTCAGCTATTTCCACTCTTTTTTTTTTTGGAGACTGTGTCTCACTCTGTCACCCAGGCTGGAGTGCAGTGGCGCGATCTCAGTTCACTGCTGCCTCTGCCTCCCAGATTCAAGCAATTCTCATGCTCAGCCTCCCGAGTTGCTGCGACTACAGGCAAGCACTACCGTGCCTAGCTAATTTTTGTATTTTTAGTAGAGATGGGATTTCACCATGTTGGCCAGGCTGGTCCCAAACTGCTGACTTAGGTGATCCTCCTGTCTCTGCCTCCTAAAGTTCTAGGATTACAGGCATGAGCCAACATGCCTGGCCTGGAAGGCATTTGAGAGAGTTCCTCAGCTATGTCTTCCTTGAGTGTAATTGATCCAAATTCCTCTGAATTGGTTACAGATTGAAACCCCATTTGAATGCCCCATCCCTCTGGGCATATTGCTTAGGGCTTTGCCAAGACCTCAGTCCCTGTTAAGGAGTGAGATTTAGGTATATTATGTCTTCAGCCTTTGCTCTCTCTTGCTTCTCTAAGGCTGGTGACCTAGCAGTGCCCTGGAAGGTAGGAAGGACAGCCATGCCTTGAGGAATGAGGTAAGGTGACCTGGGCATCGTGATGGAAGAGTTTCCCCAATAAATGCAGCCAAGAACCCTCTAAGGATGCTGATCTTTTATTAGTGGGGCTCCTTTGATATCAATGGGAATGTCAGGAACCAGCTCACAACTAAACGTCATCATGGATTGGGGCTTCCAAACCACTGGGGCTTTTGAGGTACAAGGAAGTGTTCAAATATGCCCCTGAGATTGTGCCATCCTCTCACCCATTGGCCATAGATCACATCAGTCCTTTGCCAACTCCTGGCCAATGTCAGTTCATTCACATAATGCTTAGAACACCAAACGATGGTCTTCCTTTGCCTAGCCAATCTTCTCTTTTCTTTTTTGAGATGGAGTATCTCTCTGTTGCGCAGGCTGGAGTGCAGTGGCATGATCTTTGCTCACTGCAACCTCCACCTCCTGGGTTCAAGCGATTCTCCTCCCTCAACCTCCCGAGTAGTTGGAACTACAGGTATGCGCCACCACGCCTGGCTAGTTTTTGCATTTTCATAGAGACAGAGTTTCACTGTTGGCTAGGCTGGTCTTGAATTCCTGATTTGAAGTGATCTGTCTGCCTCGGCCTCCCAAAGTGCTGGGATTACAGGTGTGAGCCACTGTGCCTGGCCTGTCTAACTAGTCTTGGCCTCCAGCACTGGCCATCTGAAAAGGGAGTAGAAATGGGCTCTGCTGGAGAAATCAGCATCCAGGCTGATCAATAGATTTTATGCTGTATCCTGGAGCCTATGTGGGGCCACTGGCAGCTTTACAGTGCAGCCTTATGGCACATGCAGGCTGAGGTCTGATCCAGCCTTTGTGGAAGGAGGAAGAATAAAGGGGGAAACCAGCCATGGTGGCTCATGCCTGTAATCCCAGCACTTGGGGAGGCTGAGGTGGGTGGACCACTTGAGGTCATGAGTCTCTACTGAAAATACAAACAAAACAAAACAAAACAAAACAAGATATGGTGGCATGTGCCTGTAATCTCAGCTACTCAGGAGATTGAGGCAGGAGAATGGCTTGAACCCAGGAGGTGGAGGTTGCAGTGAGCCGAGATTGCACCACTGTACTCTAACCTGGGCGACAGAGCAAGACTCTGTCTCAAAAGAGAAAACGAACAAACAAAAAAGGCGGGGGGTTGAGGGGGAAACCAGGAACAAATTCCACAAAGACAGCTACAGAAGAATGCCATGGAGAGAAAAAAATAAAGAAAAAAAAATTGGAACAAAGCTGACAGCACCCTTAGCCCACACTGTCACTGAACAGAAATCCAATTGATTTGCTTTTTGCTTGGAGATGTAGCACAGTTTTTGACAGAAGTGCTATGCATTCTGTCAAACAGACGCCTCAATGTGATTGGGAAAATTGCAATTTTAATATTCTCTTTCCTCCTGCAAGCCTTTTGCATGTTTTCCACTACACTAGCCTCTGATTGCTCACAGTTAAATATAAATGAACACAGATCTTTGTCCCCTCCTCTGTTTTATGAGTGCCATTATTAGGTTGACTCTGTGTGTATGTTTCTTTAAGCAAGAAAAAAGACAATGGAACAAATAAATGAGGAAGAGGGCAGAGAAAGATACGAGAAGCCCCTTTGGTAAATAGGATATTTATAGGCATTGAGAACTAAGATTTTTTGTTTTTTTTTTTTTGAGGCGGAGTCTTGCTGTGTTGCCCAGGCTGGACTGCAGTGGTGAGATCTCTGCTCACTGCAACCTCCACCTCCCGGGCTCGAGCAATTCTCCTGCCTTAGCCTCCTGAGTAGCTGGAATTAGTCATGGGCCACTATGCCTGGCTAATTTTTGTATTTTTAGTAGAGATGGGCCATCTTTACTAATCATTTTGGCCAGGCTGGTCTCTAACTCCTGTCCTCAGGTGATCTCCCTGCCTTGGCCTCCCAAAGTGCTGGGATTGCAGGGCAGGAGCCACCTCACCTGGCTGAGAACTATGATTTTAAAAAATAATATCTACTGTCCTTACTACCTTCTATGTGACAGATGCTTTATTCTGTTGGCACTCTTTCTGATGTTTGTGAATCTCTGAGCTGACCCTAGTTTCCTATACACTTTACAGATGAGAAAACTGTTGTTCAGTGAGATTCTCATTTGCTTAAGGTCTGGAAAAGTGGTGAGGGCAGCTTCAAGTCCAGGGATACAGGGCCCAGATCTGTGCATTAAACTGAGATGCTATGCCTCCTTGAACCAGCAGGACATACACAGTGGGTACCTACAATTTTTCCTGCTCAGCATTTGCCGTTTGTGTGACTTACCCCAATTTCTCCTTTGAAAAATGCTCTTCCTCTGCTATGTGTATAAAATTGGCAGGAGGCTGACCCCCATTTCCAAGGCCCGGAGGTGGGCACATGACCATCTAGTCAATCAGAGCATTCTGACTCCTGGCCAAGGTGATTGGTTCATGGATGACCACGTGATCTAAGCCAGGCCAACGCAACTCATTCCTGAACTCTAAGTAACTAATTAGAGCACTGTTTTGACGGAGGTTGCTAAATTGGTAGGATGTTAGCCTGGAGCTTCTGGGATTGTCTTTGAGAACAATGAAAGGAGAGCTTGCATGGGGTGAAGTCAACTATGTGAGACATGGAGCTGAGAGATAGGGAGATTCCCTGTCTCTCGCTGAGGGGATCAGTGATTCCTTGAGGAATCACTGTCCTTGTTACTCTGTAGTTATTGATCCAAATGGCTGAGATCTCCACTTGAGGATAACCATGTTATCCTCATGTTATCTGGTGCTACCAGAGTGCCTGGCACAGAGTAAGGGCTCAGAAGTGAGGCCGGGCATGGTGGCTCACACCTGTAATCCCAACACTTTGGGAGGCCAAGGCAGGTGGATCACTTGAGATCAGGGGTTCGAGACCAGCCTGGCCAACATGGTGAAACCCCCTCTCTACAAAAAATACAAAAATTAGCCGGTGTGGTGCTGTGTACCTGTAATCTCAGCTAATCGGGAGGCCGAGACAGAAGAATCACTTGAACCTGAAAGGCAGAGGTTGCAGTAAGCCAAGATAGCGCCACTGCACTCTAGCTTGGATGACAGAGTGAGACTCTGTCTCCTCTGCAAAAAAGAAAAGAAAACAGAAATGCTTGTCAATGGGTGAGTGCAGAGACATCCTGGGTCTGGTCCCAGTTATGCCCTTAATGTATTGGGCAATTAATTTCTCCTCTCTAGGTCTCAGTACTCCCATTAGTACAAAGAGGGTTGATTACTTTAATGATCTCCAAAACTGATTAAGAATCAGGTGGGATATATGTGTTAATTTTTTTGCTACAGAAATTTTCAAGCATATGTAAAAGCAAAGAGAATAGTGAGATGAACCACCATATGCCAATATCCAGTTCAATAGTCATCACCCAGAGCCAATTTTGTTATATTCATACCTCCACCAACTTGAATTTTCTCCCTCTGCTAGATTCTTCTGAAGCAAAATCCAGGCATTGCATCAGTTAATTCACAAGTAAATTCAGTATGTGGATTTAAATATAAAGTTTTTTAAAAACAAAATTACATTACCTTTATTTATTTATTTATTATATTTTTGAGACAGAACCTTGCTCTATCGCCCAAGCTGAATGGAGTGCAGTGGCACGATCTCGACTCACTGTAAGCTCCGCCTCCCTGGTTTAAGCGATACTTGTGTCTCAGCCACCCGAGTAGCCGGAATTACAGATGTGTGCCACCATGCCCAGCTAATTTTTTGTATTTTTAGCAGAGACCGGGTTTCACCGTGTTGGCCAGGCTGGTCTCAAACTCCTGACCTCAAGTGATCCGCCTGCCTCGGCCTCCCAAAGTACTGGGATTACAGGTGTGAGCTACCATGCCTGGCCCATTATTATACTTGAAATTAATAATAAGATCATCAAATATCATATATCTCATAGTTGTCCAAATTTTCCCTGATATATATATTTACAGTTATATATATACAGATGTATATATCTCTACAGTTATATATATACAGTTATATATACACAGATGTATATATCTCTACAGTTATATATATATTTACAGTTATTTTGTTTAAATCAGGATCCACATACGTTTCACACATTGCCTTTTGTTGGGTCTCTTAAATTGCCTTTACTCTTTATATTTCTATGTTTTCTTTAATTAATTAATTAATATAGAGATGAGGTTTCTCCATGTTCACCAGGCTGTTCTCGAACTCCTGGGCTCAAGCAGTTCACCGGCCTCAGCCTCCCAAAGTGCTAAGATTACAGGCATAAACCACCATGCCTGGCCACATTTCTATATTTTCTGTATACTCTCTCTTTATTCTTCTGTTTCCCCTTCCTCTTTATTTATTTAATTCTCCCAATTAACTTGTTTTGGAAATTGGTTCACTTATTCTAGAGAATTCTGGTTTGGGAGAGAGTTAAAAATGCGTATTCTTGGACCCCCATTTCAGACATTCTAAATCAGAATTTTCAATGTCAAGGCCAAGAAAATTTTTTCTTTTTTCTTTTTTTTTTTTTTTTAAACCAAGGAACTCTCTAGCTAAGTTCTATGCCTTGTCAGGGTCTCTTCCAAATTGGCATTTTTTAGTTTCCTCTAACAAAGCCATATCTCCCCCACTACAATGTTTAAGGACAGGCCTTTGGTGTATGTCCAGCAACATCTCACCTTATCAGTCTTTGTTGCATATTGCTTTTGTAGTCATAAATATACGTAATAGGTACTGAGTGCTTATAATCTGCCAGTTAGCATGTGTATCTTGCACATGCATTGTTTCCAGTTGAGTCTCCTGTGTGATGTTGGTCCTAATTGGCTGCACCACATGACATTGCCAATAGAGCTGACTATTTTTTGACCTATAAAACTTGTCATTTCATAGTGTTTGACTTAATATCCCCCTTTTTTTCAGATATGGAAAATGAGGCCAGGTGTGGTGGTGGCTCATGCCTGTAATCCCAGCATTTTGGGAAGCTGAGGTGGGAGGATCCCTTGAGCCCAGGAGTTCAAGATCTCATTTCTATTTAAAAAAAAAAAAAGATATGGAAAATGAAGCCCAGAGTTATCAAGCAATGTAGAGGATGAAAGAAAGAAAGAACTCAGCCCGGTGTGGTGGCTCACACCTGTAATCTCAGCACTTTGGGAGGCCGAGATGCATGGATCACCTGAGGTCAGGAGTTCGAGACCAGCCTTGCCAACATGGTGAAACGCCGTCTCTATTAAAAATCTGAAAAAATTAGCTAGGCGTGGTGGCACATGCCTGTAATCCCAGCTACTCAGGAGGCTGAGTCAGGAGAGTCACCTGAACCCAGGAGGCGGAGATTGCAGTGAGCTGAGATCTGTGCACACATGCCCACTGCCTCTCAATGACAGCTTCCAGTGCACTTAGGAGGTAGGTACACACAGCATGCAGCACAGAGCAGGGGCTCAATAAATGCTCCTTTTCTTCTTCTTCTTTTTTTTTTTGAGAAACAGTCTCAATCTGTCTCCCAGGCTTGAGTGCAGTGGCACAATCTCGGCTCATTGCAACCTCTTCCTCCCTGGTTCAAGCAATTCTCCCTTCTCAGGCTCCTGAGTAGCTGGGACTACAGTAACACGCCCCCACACCCAGCTAATTTTTGTCTTTTTAGTAGAGATGAGGTTTCACCATGTTGGCCAGGCTGGTCTTGAACTCCTGACCTCAAGTGATCTGCCTGCCTCGGCCTCCCAAAGTGCTAGGATTATAGGTGTGAGCCACTGTGCCCAGCCAAATGCTCTTTTCTTTTCTTTTCTTTCCTTTTTCTTTTTTGATACAGAGTCTCAGTCTGTCACCCAGGCTAGAGTGCAGTGGTGCCATCTTGGCTCCCTGCAAATTCTGCCTCCGGGGTCCAAGTGATTCTGTGCCTTAGCCTCCCAAGTAGCTGGGATTACAGGTACCTGCCACCATGCCCAGCTAATTTTTGTATTTTTAGTAGAGATAGGGTTTCACCATGTTGTCCAGGATGGTCTCGAACTCCCGACTTCAAGTAATCCACCTGCCTCGGCCTCCCAAAGTGCTGGGATTACAGGACTGAGCCACCACGCCTGGCCAAAATGCTTCTTTTCTTCTCTTTGCCTCTCTGCAATGGCATGGCTCCCTGAGCCATCTTCTCCCCCTCCTGCCCATCCACCATCCCTCCAGCTTAACAGATGAAATCCTGAAGCCCACAGATGCCTAAGGCAGAAAGTAGTGATATGTGGATGCTCCTCTCCCTCTCTCTTCCTGCACTCTATCTGGACACACAGTGAAGAGATCATGTGTGAGTTCATGGGTAGAGAGAGAAAATAATTGAAACTTTGGGTATGGAGAAGATTCTAGAATCTCTCAGATGATATACTGGAAGTGTAAATTTTCAAACTTTCCTCTCATTTTCTTTTTCTTCTTCTTCTTCTTTTTTTTCTTTTTTTGAAATGGAGTCTCATTCAGTCACCCAGGCAAGAGTGCAGTGGCGTGATCTCGGCTCACTGCAACCTCTGCCTCCCAGGTTCAAGCAATTCTCCCACCTCAGCCTCCCGAGTAGCTGAGACTCCCGAGTAGCTGAGACTGGCCACTATGCCCAGCTAATTTTTGTATTTTCAGTAGAGATGGGGGTTTCACTATGTTGGCCAGGCTGGCCTCGAACCCCTGACCTCAAGTGATCTGCCTGTCTCAGCCTCCCAAAGTGCTGGGATTACAGGCATGAGCCACTGCACCTGGCCTTTCCCCTGCATTTTCTTTGCAAAAGTGCTGAGGTAGCTAGGCTATGAAAAGCAGCCAGCTGTGAGCTGCCCAGCTGACAAAGGGGACACAGCTGGAGAGGAACAGTGGCTGCCGATTCCAGCTGCAAATGAAAGGGTCAACACCTTGTAGGGAAAAAAAAAAAAAAAAAAAAAATCCAGACATCAGCTGGTGGAAATGGTCCCAGAGTTCATAATAACAGAAAGGAAGGCAAGGAGATTTTATTGTTTTAATTGGCAGCTGTCTCTGGATTCTTTTTTAAAGAGAGTTTGGAGACTGTAACCCGGGCAGGTGTGTGTGTGTGTGCGTGTGCGCGTGCATGTGTGTAAGGGAAGCTGAAGAAAACTGTATCTGTGAATGTGAGAATGGGAAGACTAGGAGGAGAGACTGCTGTGTGTGTATTAGCCAGGGAGGTAGAGAGAACAGTAGCCATCTCCTGCATGTGGGACCTGTGAGAGAGAAAGAGACTAAGAGACTTTGAAAGTGGGAAATGTCGCAGGGAAAAGACAAATCTATTTTTATTTTATTTTATTTTATTTTATTTGAGACAGAGTCTCACTTTGTCATCCCAGGCTAGAGTGCATGGTGCGAACTCAGCTCACTGCAACCTCAGACTTCCGAATTCAAGCAGTTCTCTTGCCTCAGTCTCCCGAGTAGCTGGGATTACAGGTGCATGCCACCACGCTTGGCTAATTTTTGTATTTTTAGTAGAGACGGGATTTCGCCATGTTGTCCAGGCTGGTCTCGAACTCCTGACCTCAGGTGATCCACCCACTTCGGCCTCCCAAAGTGCTGGGATTATAGGCTGGAGCCACCACGTCTGATCTGAGAAGACAAATCTTAATTATGTGTGTATGCATGTGTCTATATGAAAATGAAAAGCCCGGTGCAGTGGCTCATGCTTGTAATCCCAGCACTTTGGGAAGATGAGGCTAGAAGATTGCTTGAGGCTAGGAGTTCAAGACCAGCCTGGGCGACATATTATGACCTTGTCTCAATAAATAAATAAAGTAAATAGATACAATTGAAAATCGTAGATGAAAGAGCGGGAAAAAACTAAAATGGAACTGGGAGAGGAAACCACGCATGGTGCAGGAGAGAGCTGGAGACCGACTCAGAGCCAGCCTGGAATGAGCAGTGGCACCAGGAGCTCCCTCCAGCCTGTTCAGAAATAGTTTCCGGGAACTGTGGTGCTTTCCCCGCCCCTGCTCTAGGGCCAGCGGGGAGATGAAGCTGCCCGCATCGCTTGTCTTGGCTGCCTTTCAGCTGACACTGCTGACAGGCTGCTTTGATCTCAGGTTATCAGGGCTAACCCTGTGCCCTGGGCCTGCTTTGCCAGCCCCGCCCACACTCTCCTCTGCTGAAAGGGCATTCAGTAAGGCCACCACTGTTGGGAGGGAGGCCCAGCCCGCGTGCCTGGTTGGCCTTGGAGCCTGGGTACTTGATACAATGAAGGCACCATCTTTTATTCTCAGAACAGTGATTAACAGGGGCCCAGCTGGGGAAAACAAGCTTTTGAAGTGTAGTCACACGAAATAGTGCCACCAGACATTTATGGAATGTCATATGTTTATGTCCTCATGCTGTCTGGACCTTCACCCCAAAGGATGAGTAGTGAAAGAAAGAAAACAGGATGGGCAGCCAGGAAGTTTTTTTCCTTTCCTTTTTCCCAACTTTTACACTTTTTAAAAAATCTTTTCTTTTTTCCTTTTCGTGGAGAACAGGGTCTCACTATATTGCCCAGGCAGGTCTCAAACTCCTGGGCTCAAGCTATCCTCCCGCCTCTGCCTCCCTGAGAGCTGGGATGACAGGCATGAGCCACCATGCCTGGTCTTCCCTGCAACTTTTATTTTGGATTCAGGGGGTACATATGCAGGTTTGTTATCTGTGCAGGTGTCATGATGCTGAGGCTTGGGGGTGTGAATGATCCTATCACCCAGGTACTGAGCATAGTACTCAACAGTTTTTTTTTTTTTTTTTTTTTTAGACAGAGTTTTGTTCTTGTTGCCCAGGCTGAAATGCAATAGTACAATCTTAGCTCACCACAACCTCCACCTCCTGGCTTCAAGCAATTTTCCTGCCTCAGCCCCCTGAGTAGCTGGGATTACAGGCATGTGCCACCATGCCCAGCTAATTTTGTATTTTTAGTACAGATGGGGTTTCTCCATGTTGGTTAGGCTGGTCTCGAACTCCCAACCTCAAGTGATCCGCCCACTTTGGCCTCCCAAAGTGCTGGGATTACAGGTGTGAGTCACCGCGCCCAGCCCCAACAGTTAGTTTTTCAACCCCTGTCCCCCTCTCTTCCTCCTCCCACTGGTAGTCCCCAGTATCTGTTCCTATCTTTATGCTCATAAGTACCCAATGTTTAGCTCCCACCTATAAGTGAGAACATGCAGTAGTTCCTATTCTGTTCCTGTGTTAATTCACTTGGGATAATGGCCTCCAGCTGCATCCATGTTGCTGCAAAGGACATGATTTTATCCTTTTTTATGGCTGTGCAATATTCCATGGTGTATATGTACCACATTTTCCTTATCCAGGGATAAGGACTTAGGTTGATTCCATGTCTTTGCTGTTGTGAATAGTGCTGCAGTGAACATATCAGTGCAGGTGTCTTTTTGGTAGAATGATTTGTTTTCTTTTGGAGATATACTCAGTAGCAGAATTGCTGAGTTGAATGGTAGTTCTGTTTTAAGTTCTTATAAACGTTGACCTCTCTGGGCCAAGTGATCCTCCTACCTCAGCCTCCAGAGTAGCTGGGACCACAGATGTGCACTTGTGGGGGTTTTTTTCTTTTGTAGAGATGGGGTCTCACTATGTTGCCCAGGGTAATCTCAAACTCCTGAGCTCAAGTGATCCTCTCACCTCGGCCTCCCAAAATGCTGGGATTGCTGGTTTGAGCCAATGCATCTGGCCCTGTTTTAAGTTCTTCGAGAAATCTACAGACAGCTTTCCACAGTGGCTGAACTAAGTTGACATTCCCACTAACAGTGCATAAGCGTTCCCTTTTCTCAGCAGCCTCACCAGCATTTGTTGTTTTTTGACTTTTTAGTAACAGCCATTCTGACTAGTGTGAGATAGTATCTCATTGTCCTTTTGATTTGCATCTCTCTGATGATTAGTGACGCGGAACGTCTTTTTTCATGTTTCTTGACTGCTTGTATGTCTTTTTTTTTCTTTTGAGATGGAGTTTCACTCTTGTTGCCCAGGGTGGAGTGCAATGGTGCGATCTTGGCTCCCCTCAACTTCCGCCTCCTGGGTTCAAGCGATTCTCCTGCCTCAGCCTCTCGAGTAGCGGGAATACAGGCGTGCGCCACCATGCTTGGCTAATTTTGTATTTTTAGTAGAGATGGGGTTTCTCCATGTTGGTCAGGCTGGTCTCCAACTCCTGATCTTGGGTGATCCACCTGCCTCCGTCTCCAAAAATGCTGGGACTACAGGCATGAACCACTGTGCCTGGCCACTTCTATCTCTTAAAACTTCCTTTCTTCTCTTATGACCTCTGTTGAGTCATTGGATGTCCTTGGGCAAATCTTACTTCTCTTTGGAACTCAATTTTCATCTCCCATCTTGTAAAATGAAAGTGCTTTTATAACTCTGGAAACCTCTCTTCAAGCAAAATCATGTGCAGAAATCCCATGTATAAAACAGATTGAAGAAGCCGGGGGGTGGTTGAAGGGAACATGAAGACCTGATACCCTAACACTCTGTTCAGTCCATGTGTTAATTTCCTTTCTTTTGAGACAAGGTCTTGCTCTTTCACCCAGGCTAGAGTGCAGTGGTGTGATCAAGGCTCACTGCAGCCTTGACCTCTAAGGCTCAAGCAATCCTTCTGCCTCAGCCTCCCAAGTAGCTGGGACCACAGGTGTGTGCCATCACAGCCAGTTAATTCTTTTTTTAATTTTAATTTTATTTTAAGATGAAGTCTCGCTCTGTTGCCCAGGCTGGAGTGCAGTGGTGCAATCTCAGCTCACTGCAACCCCTGCCTCCCGGGTTCAAGCAATTCTGAGAAGATCGGAGGCCTCAGCCTCCTGAGTAGCTGGGATTACAGGCATGTGCCACCATGCGCGGGTGTTTTTGTATTTTTAGTAGAGACGGGGTTTCACCAGGTTGGCCAAGCTGGTTTTGAACGCCTGACCTTAGGTGATTGACCCGCCTCAGCCACCCAAAGTGCTGGGATTAAAGGCCTGAGCCACTGCACCTGGCCTAATTTTATACATATATATATATATATAGAGAGAGAGAGAGAGAGAGAGAGAGAGAGGTTGGGATCTCACTGTGTTGCCCAGGCTTGTCTCAAACTCCTGGCCTCAAGTGATCCTCTGAACTCAGCCTCCTAAAGTGTTGGGATTATAGGCATGGGCTACCACAGCTGGCCCCAATTTTTCCTTTTCATAAGGACACGAGTCGTACTGGATTGGGGCCTACCTTAAAGACCTCATTTTCACTCGATTTCCTCTATAAAGACAGTATTTCCAAATCAGGTCATATTTGGAGGACTGTTGGTTAGGACTTCAATCTATTTTTTTTCAAAGGATGAAATTCAATGCATAACAGCCACTATGACTTTTTAAAATTCCTGACTCAGAGAGTTTGTGAACATAATAAAATGGGCTGTTTTATATCACAAGCATTGGGACAATTTGTTACACAGCAATAGTAACTGCAACAAGGGATTACACTGAAATAATTTAGATGCATCAGCCCTCTGTGGGTCCAAGCCCAGTTCCTCAACATCTTAATCCATCCTATTTACTTCTCCCAGCCTAGTTTCCTTATCAGAAAAATAGAGTTTGATTGAGGGGATATCTGTAAAGTCCCTGGTGTCATAGCAAGTCTTTGGCAAAGGTCTTTTATCTCTATTCTTTCTTCTGAAATTACCCCTTGCTAGAAGACTCCTAAGATGTTGGGGAATAAGTCTGAGTTCCTGAATTTTGGGGGAAGCCCTTGGGTCCTGGGAATGGGATCTTTATTTCATACCTAGTTGAATGAAGGAACGCGTTCCTTTAGAAAGTTACTTCTTGGAGCAACTTCCCTGCTCAGACTTTCAAGACAATTTAGTCAGAGCTAACCTTGGTTTCTAGTTACCAAAGAGAAATGAGGCTCCTGCAAAGTCCTTGCAGAAAGGCTCTGACATCAAACAGCAACTACCCTACTGCATCTGAGGAGCTGAGTATAAATAAATCAAAACCATACCGGCTGCCTTTCCATGTAGGCACACACATGTAATTTCATTACAGCCGGAATGAAGTGCTGCGGGCTAAGTATGTTTGGGCCTAGGCTGAACCCAGCATGCTCTTGGAAGACCTGGGTTTGTTGGGCCAACTGAAGAGGAGGGCCTTCTTTTCCTTTTCCCCTCCTGCCGTATCTAATGTTTGTGTCACCCCCAAATTCCTGTGTTGAAACCTAACCTCCACTGTGATGGTATTAAGAGTTGGGGCCATAGGAAGGTGATGAGGTCATGAGGATGGAGCACTCATGAATGGGATTAGTGCCCTTAGAAAAGAGGACTGCCGGTCATGGTGGCTCATGCCTGTAATCCCAGCACTTTGGGAGGCTGAGGCGGATGGATCACCTGAGGTCAGGAGTTCAAGACCAGCCTGGCCAACATGGTGAAACCCTGTATCTACTAAAAATACAAAAATTAGCTGGGCATGGTGGCATGCACCTGTAATCCCAGCTACTTGGGAGGCTGAGGAAGGAGAATCGCTTGAACCCGGTGGGCAAAGGTTGCAGTGAGCCAAGATCACACCACTACACTCCAGCCTGGGTAACAAGAGTGAAACTCCATCTCAATAAATAAATAAATAAAAGAAATGAAAAGAGGCCTAAGAGTCCAGGCACCATGGCTCAGGCCTGTAATCCCAGCGCTTTGGGAGGCTGAGGCTGGAGGATCACTTGAGGCCAGGAGTTCGAGGCCAGCCTGGCCAATATGGTGAAACCTTGTCTCTACTTAAAATATAAAAATTAGCTGGGTGTGGTGGCACATACCTGTAGTCCCAGCTACTTTGGAGGCTGAGGCATGAGAATCACTTGAGCCTGGGTGGTGGAGGTTGCAGTGAGCCAAGATCGAACCACTGCTCTCTAGCCTGGGCAACAGGCCCTGTCTCAAATAAAAAAAAATAAAAAGAAAAATTCAGAGGAGCACAGCGGTAATTTTTTTTTCTTTTTACTTTTTAAAATTGTGGTAAAATATACATAATATAAAATGTACAATTTTTTAGCATTTTTTATTACTTTGAGGCAGAGTCTTGCTCTGTTGCCCAGGCTGGAGTGCAGTGGCACGATCTAGGCTCACTGCAACCTCCGCCTTATGAGCACAGGTGATCTCCTGCCTCAGCCTCCTGAATAGCTGGGATTACAGGTGCAAACCACCACGCCTTGCTAATTTTTGTATTTTTAAGAGACTAGATTTCGCCATGTTGGCCAGGCTGGTCTCAAACTCCTGGCCTCAAGTGATCCATGTGCCTCGGCCTCCCACAGTGCTGGGATTCCAGGTGTGACCCACCACATCTGACCCATTTTTAGCATGTTTAAGTGTACAGTTCAGTGGCATTAAGTGGCATCATATAGATGTGCAGCTCTCACAACCCCCATTTCCAGAACTTTTTCATCTCGCAAAACCAAAACTCCATGCCCACTAAACACGAACTCCCCATTCCGCATCCCCTAACCCCCCGGTAACCACCATTCTACTCTTTGTTTCTATGAATTTGATTACTCTAAGTATATGTGTAAGTGGAATCATATAATATTTGTCCTTTTGTGTCTGGCTTATTTTACATAACATGATGGACTCATGTTTCACCCATGTTGCAGCATGTGTCAGAATTTCCTTTTCTTCTTCTTATTTTTTATTTTTATTTTTATTTTTTTGTAGAGAAAGGGACTTGCTCTGTTGCCTAGGCTGGTTTTAAACTCCAGGAGTCAAGCAATCCTCTGGCTTCAGCCTCCCACAGTGCTAGGATTACAAGCAAGAGCCTCCATACCTGGCCAAAATTTTTGCTTTTTAGGACTGAATAATATTCTGTTGTATGGAAGTACCACATTTTGTTTATCCATTCCATTCTTGGCAGAAATCTCTGGTTTCTGGGAGAAAGAATGAGTTGACCCCCTAGGACCAAAGATCTATTCCTATTCTGAATAGCTATGGGCAGGTGGGGTAGGATTACATCGTATTAACTAAGTAACAGAATCACACCACTTCAGCAAGGTTGTCAGTGATGAGGGTGTGGACAGATTAGGACTCCTGAGAGATGTACACAACTTGTTATAAAAGTAACAATAGAAGTATCTATAAGACATAGAACACAGAAGGAGAAGAGAGTAACTTTTTCTTAAGGATTAAGGGTAAAGAAGAAGAATTTTTGCAAGGTAAGTGTCTTAATCAGGATAGGTTACATTATGATGTAATGAACACACCTCCACATTTTAGCAGCTTAACACCACAAAGGTTAGATTTTGCTAATCCTACATGCCTATCAGGCATGTCAGGCCAATGGGGACTCTACTCCACATAGTTAACTCGGGGACTCAGCCTGATGGAAATGCCACCATTTTGTAGACTTGCCATATGGAATATTTGACTTCCTTGGTCATCATGGCCAAGGAGAAGGGAGAGATGAGAGAATCTCATATGGGCTTTTCATTGCCTCAGCCTAGAGCTGACACATATTTTTACCCACACACTTGTCATATGTCCTCAATCCACTGTAAAGGACATAGGGGAGCAAATGAAGTATTTGGGGAGCACTTGTGTCTGTCACAGCAGGTTAGCAGTGAGATCGTTTTTGGTCAAGGCAGTGGTTCTCAACTGGGGGATGATTCTGTCCCCCAGACAACATTTGGCAATGTCTGAAGACACTTCGACTGTCACAATGGGGCTATTACCGACATCTAGTTGGTGGAGGCCAGGGAAGCTGTTAAACATCCTACAGTGCACAGGACAGCCTCCCAAAGAATGACCCAGCTCAGAGTGTTCAATAATGTCAAAGTTGAGAAACCTTGGGTCAAAGGAACATCTTGAACAACAGAAAAATTGTGAAAGACAGGATCATTGGGGAGAAGCAATATAGCACAGTAGTTAGAAATTTGGATTCTGCAATCTGTCAGTTCTGGGTTCAAATCTAGCATCTTCTACTTTACTAGCGTCACGACCTCTGACAAGTGGCTTAACCTCTCTGATTCAGTTACTGAGAAGAAGAGTAGAATCCACTTAGCATATAGTCTGACGCTAGAAGCTCTCAGTAATGGTGGCGACTATTCTTTTAATGGCAAAACCTGCAATTTTGCACCAACCTAATATTAGGCTCATTTGCATTTGTAGCTTCGAGAGGCTGAAGCACAGTCAGGGGACAGGTGCGGTAAATGTGATGGAGAGGGTGGCAAACGTCAGAGCTTGGACCAGGGATGGGGGCAGTTCTTGAATACTATGTGTGTGAGCTAACTCAAAAAAAAAAAAATTGGGCTGGGTATGGTGGCTCATGCCTGTAATTCCAGCACCCTGGGAGGCCGAGGTGGGTGGATCACCTGAGGTCAAGGGTTTGAAACCAGCCTGGCCACCATAGTGAAACCCTGTCTCTACTAAAAATACAAAAATTAGCCGGGCGTGGTGACGGGCACCTGTAATCCCAGCTACTCAGGAGGCTGAAGCAGGAGAATCGCTTGAACCCAGGAGGTAGAAGTTGCAGTGAGCTGAGATCGCACCACTGCACGCCAGCCTGGGTGACAGAGTGAGATTCTGTCTCAAAAAAAAAAAAAAAATTAACCATTTTAAAGTGTACAGTTCAGTGGCATAGAGTGAATTCACAATGTTGTGCAGCCACCACCTCTCTCCAGTTTCAAGACTTTTTTATGACCCCAGAAGAATGCCTCATTCCCATGAAATAATCACTCCCATTCCCTCTTCCCTCCGCCCTAGGGAAGCACTAGTCTACTGTCTGTCTCTACGGATTTGCCTGTTCTAGACTTTTCATATGAATGGAATCATGTAATACGTGGCCTTTTCTATTTGGCTTCTTTGATGGCATCACGTCTTCACTTTCATCTATGTTGTAGGATGTGCCAGTACCTCATTACTTTTTATGGCTGAAAAGTAATCCATTTTAGGAGTACACCACAGTTTGTTTATCTGTTTATCCATTGATAGACATTTGGGTTTGTTGTTGTTGTTGTTGTTGTTTTTAAATGGAGTCTCACTCTGCCTCCTGGGTTCAAGTGATCGATTCTTCTGCCTCAGCCTCCTGAGTAGCTGGGACTACAGGTGCTCCCCACCATGCCCAGCCAATTTTTGTGTTTTTAGTAGAGATGGGGTTTCACCATATTGGCTAGGCTGATCTCAAACTCGTGACCTCGTGATCCATCTGCCTTGGCCTCCCAAAGTGCTGGGATTACAAGCATGAGCCACCTTGCCCGGCCTGATATTTGGGGTATTTTCAACATTTGACTATTATGTAGCATGCTGCTGTGAATATTCATGTACAATGTGTGGATGTGTGGACGTATTTTTTCATTTCTTTTGGGTATTTACCTCGGGGTGGACTTGCTAGGTCATATGATAGATTGATGTTGGACTTTTTGGGAAACTGTCAAAATACATCCCACAGTTTTTGAGCACTTGCTGTGTGCCAGGCATTGTGCTGAGCGCTTTATATATATCAAGTCGAGTCACTCTGTCCTTGAGGACACAGGTCAGTTACTATCTGCTGTGGTTTGAATGTTGTTGTCTTCTCCAAATCCATGTGTTGGAAACTTAATCCCCTATGCAGCAGTTTTGGGAGGTGGGGCCTAATGGGAGGTATTTTAGGTCTTGAGGGCTCTGCTTTCATGAATGAATTAATGCTGCTATAAAAAGGCTTGCAAGTGGGTTTATTCTCTTCTGCTCTTCAGCCATGTGAGCAGTAATGTTCCTCCCACTAGAAGTTTGGGACACAGGAGTGCTCCCCAAATACTCCATTTGGCCCCCAACACCCCTTACAGTTGATTGAGGCCACATAACAAGTTCTAGCGTAGGATGAGACATTCAAGATGACTTCTTCGAAGTGGAGCTGGGCTCTCATCAGACATCAAAACCTGCTGGCACCATGATCTTGGACTTCCCAGCCTCCAGAACTATGAGAAATAAATTTCTGTTCTTTATAAATTGCCCAGTCTATGATATTCTGTTATAGCAGCACAAAACAGACTAAGACACTTTTATTCTCCTCATATCCTAGTTAAGGAAGCTGAGCTACACAGAAGTTTAGCAACTTGCCCAACACCACGCAGCTAGTAAGAGATGAAGCCAGGAAAATGATACTCAAGGTTTTTTTCTTTACTGTCTTTTTCTTTCTGTTTTTTTTTTTTTGAGTCAGTGTCTCACTCTGTTGCTTACGCTGGAGTACAGTGGTACGATCATAGCCCACTGCAGCCTTGACCTCCCAGGCTCAAGAGATCCTCTCACCTCAGCTTCCTAAATAGCTGGAAATTCAGGCATGTGCCACTATGCCCAGCTAATTTTGTAGAGATGGGGTCTCACTGTGTTGCCCAGGCTGGTCTCCAACTCCTGAGCTCAAGTGATACTCCTGCCTAGGCCTCCCAAAGTGCTGAGATTATAGGCATGAGCCACCACGCCCATCATAGGATGGTTTTAAGCAGAAGCAAAATAGTCAGATTTTATTTCTTGTTTTTCATTCTCATTTCTCCCACAGCATTTTCAAACACCAACTCTGGGATGAGGGGAAGGTGGGATAAGGTTGGTAGAAAGTTGGGAGCAGATGAAAAGAAATCATGACCATGCACAGTGGTTCACACCTGTAATCCCAGCACTTTGGGAGGCTCAGGCAAGCAGATTGCTTGAGCTTAGGAGTTCAAGACCAGCTTGGGCAATATGACAAAACCCCGTCTTTACCAAAAATACAAAAAATTAGCTGGGCATGGTGACATGCATCTGTGGTTCCAGCTACTTGGTAGGCTGAGGCACGAGAATTGCTTGAACCTGGGAGGCAAAAGTTGCAGTGAGCTGAGATCGTGCCACTGGATGACAGAGCAAGATTCAGTCTCAGAAAAAAAAAAAAAAAAAAAAAAAAAAATCATGTGACCACTCTTGGAAGGGTTTCATTGCTCCTCTTGTACTTAGAAATAGACACATAGGCAGGATGTGGCCCTGACCCACGTATGGATAAATGTGGTAAGAACCTGCTTTCCTGCTAAATCACTCGACTGTTTGACAAGGCTGGGAAAGAACTTGGGGCCAGGACAGAACAGCCTGGTCCAGGCAGGCTTACTCAGGATGGGGGTGACATTACCAACAACCCATTTTCCTCTGCCTGTGTATAATTTCCCCATTAGGAGCCCCTGGGGGTGTTGGGACACTCTTCAACTGTGTGAATTCTAGGGTGTGGAGTTCAGGATTTCTTCTGTTTTCCCTGGGGCTGGTGGGTGCAAAAAAGCGGAGCTGAGAAAGTAGGTCCATCCAGCTCATGTTTGAGAAGATGAAGCTATCAGACAGGGCGTCTGCCCTTGGGGTCCCAATGACAAAAGAAATCTGGACAATCCACCACTACATCAATCATTGTTTATTCAAGGCCAGGAATGGTGGCTCATGCTTGTAGTTCTAGCACTTTGGGAGGCCGAGGCAAGCAGATCACTTGAGGTCAGGAGTTTGAGACCAGCCTGGCCAACACAGTGAAACCCCATCTCTACTAAAAATACAAAAATTAGCTGAGCATGATGGTGCATGCCTGTAATCCCAGCCACTTGGGAGACTGAGGCAGGAGAATTGCCTGAACCCGGGAGGCAGAGGTTGCAGTGAGCTGAGATCATGCCACTGCATTCCAACCTGGGCGACAGAGTGAGACTTAGTCTCAAATAAATAAACAAATAAATAAACAAAAAAATCATTGTTTATTCAAAAGCCTTTATTGAACACCTACTCTGTGTCTGCATTGTTCAAGGGAGTCAGCAGTGCACAAGAGACATTCTCTTCTTTTGTGGGAGAATGACAGGTAACAGATAGGCAAAGAACTTCAGGATATATCAGATGGTGGCAAATGCTCTAGGGAAGAAATCAGGGAAGGACGCAGAAAGTGAAGAAAGATGCTGATTTAGATCTGACACAGAAATCCTCTGGTGGGCAGGATGATGGTCCCAAACAAATGTTCATGTCCTAATCCCTGGAACCTGCATGTTGCCTGATACAGCAAAAGGGACTTTTCAGAGGTGATTGCATGAAGGCTCTTGAGTTGAAAGGATTATTCTGCATTTTCCACATGGCCCCTAAATCATCACAGGGGTCCTGATTAGAGGGAGGTGGGTGGTTCCAAGTCAGAGTCAGAGAAGATGTGATGATGGAAGGAGTGGACGTGGGGCCATGAGCCAAGGAATGTGGCTGCCTCGAGAAGCTGGGAAAGGCAAGGAAATACATTGTTTCCTATAGCCTGCGGAAGAAACACAGCCTGGCCAGCCCATTTTAAACTGTCCACCTCTAGAACTGGAAGATCATAAATGTGTGTGGTTTTAAGCCATTAAATTTGTATCACTTGTTACAGCAGCCATAGAAAAGGAATACAGACCCAGATGAGGTAAAGACTGGAGACTTGCTGGGGAAGGGCAGTTCAGGTGGTAAGAACGGCAAGTGTAAAAGCCCTGAGGTGCCAAGCAAGATGGTGCAGCAAGTGCTACAATAGAGGTCACATAGAGGATACTCCAGGGATGAAGGGCCTGCATGAGAGTGGGTAATTGTGGAAGACCTCCTGGAGGAGCGGATGCTTGCTCTGAGCCTTCAAAAGCACTGGCTCTTCAACCCAACTGACCAGGATTCAAGCCCTGGCTCTGCCACTTGTAAGTGATGTGGCCTTGGGCAAGCTACCTTTCTTCTCCAAGTCTCTGCTTTCTGAATTCTTTTTTTTTTTTTTTAGATGGAGTCTCACTCTGTTACCCAGGCTGGAGTGCAGTGGTGTAATCTCGGCTCACTGCAACCTCTGCCTCCTGGGTTCAAGCGATTCTCCCACCTCAGCCTCCCGAGCAGCTGAGATTACAGGCATACACCACCATGCCTGGGTAATTTTTGTATTTTTAGTGGAGACAGTGTTTTGCCACGTTGGCCAGGCTGGTCTCGAACTCCTGGCCTCAAGTGATCCACCCACCTCGGCCTCCCAGAGTGCTGTGATTTCAAGTGTGAGGCCCCTCTCCTGGCCTGATCTTTCATAAAGGGATACGTGGTGGCATTACGATAAGCTAATATTGGTAAAATTATTAGCCCAGTCTGTGGCATGTTTTAGGCGCTTGCTTCATGTTAGGTGTGATGAAAAGGAGGACTGTGAGTTTGACATTGGAGTTGAACAAGTAGAGAAGAGTAGGGAATGCATTTTGAGTTCAGCACGGGACAGGTAGGAAAAGGCCGGAAGTATGACCAGGCACAGCCCACTTTGAGGCATCATATATTCCACGATTAAATAAATTAGGATTCCTTTGTAGTCCTCCCTTCTCTGCCTCTGTTTTTTTTTTTTTTTTTTAGTTGGCATCTCACTATCCCCCAGGCTGGAATGCAGTGGTGTGATCATAGCTTACTGCAGCCTCGAACTCCTGGGCTTAAGGGATCCTCCCACCTCAGCCTCTTAAAGCCCTGGGATTATAGGTGTGAGCCACCACACCTGACCCCTTCTCTTGCCTCTTTATCCGGTGGTGCTTACAGAGTCTGAGGCTGCCTTCATGCACTTTCCCTAGGGTAGAGGCTTGCAACCCATGGTGCTATGAGTAACCCACTGTTGGCTACCCATTCTGCTCGGGGAACAGGCAAGAGTGTGAGAATGATTTACTGAGATCCAGCCCCATCGATGAGGGGAGGGTCTCAGAGGCAGGAAGGAGGGTCAGTTGCACAGGCTCTGCAATCGTAGGGTGGCCTACTGCCTCCTGCCAAGCTCTGCCAGGCCCCAGGCAAGTTGTAACGGTGGCTTTGCTCACCTGGAGAGCAGTTTGGGTCTGGGAAAAAGCCTGTCAACTGTATGCAAACATATTTGCATGAATTTATCTTTCAGCCTTTTCACAGAGTTTGGGTTTCTCTAGGCAAATGCTGTGCTTTGATACTCCTTTTCTTTGCAGTGTGTGTCAATATCCGTTTTGAAATGTACCCATGTGGTGGTCAGGTCCAGTTTGCCGTAGTCTTGGCACTGTCTGACAAGGATGAGGAACAAAAGTGAATCTGCAAATGGGCATCTGAGAGGCTGGAAGCATTTGGAAGGGTAGGTTACAGGGGGTCACAGGCTGGCTACTCAAAGTGTGGTCCTCAGCTTAGCAGCAATGACCACCCAGGAGCTTGTTAGAAATGTGGAGTCTTGGATCCCACCAAAGACCTCTTGAGTATCACTGTTCTTACTCCAGGGACTCCACTCTAAGAACCACTGGATTAGATAAGAGGTGAGAAATGGGCTGCATCTTGAAAGCCAACTCTAGTCTGTGTGTTAGCTACTGGGACCACTGTGTTGAGTAGGATTCTGAGGTTGTGTGATGCTTAGAGGAAAAAAGTGCTGCACTCTTTTAGTCCTGTGTGCAACTGGTATAATACGGAGACTTAGACAAGGCGTTGCTATCCCTGGATTTTCTGAGTGCTGTCTTTTTTTTTTTTTTGAGATGGAGTCTCGCTCTGCCGCCCAGGCTGGAGTGCAGTGGCCGGATCTCAGCTCACTGCAAGCTCCGCCTCCCGGGTTCACGCCATTCTCCTGCCTCAGCCTCCCAAGTAGCTGGGACTACAGGCGCCCGCCACCTCGCCCGGCTAATTTTTTTGTATTTTTTAGTAGAGACGGGGTTTCACCGTGTTAGCCAGGATGGTCTCGATCTCCTGACCTCGTGATCCGCCCGTCTCGGCCTCCCAAAGTGCTGGGATTACAGGCTTGAGCCACCGCGCCCGGCCCTGAGTGCTGTCTTAGGATTCCTTTATGAAATTGGAGAGAAGGAGCGAGGAATTGGTGGAGTTCCATTTCCTAAGGACGAGGTGAGTTAAGAAATTAGGCTTGTGGAGGACTTCATGACTAAAACACCAAAAGCAATGGCAACAAAAGTCAAAATTGACAGATGGGATCTAGTTAAACTAAAGAGCTTCTGCACAGCAAAGGAAACTACCATCAGAGTGAACAGGCAACCTACAGAATGGGAGAAAATTTTTACAATCTACCCATCTAACAAAGGGCTAATATCCAGAATCTACAAAGAACTTAAACAAATTTACAAGAAAAAATCAAACAATCCCATCAACAAGTGGGTGAAGGATATGAACAGACACTTCTCAAAAGAAGACATTTATGCAGCCAACAGACACACGAAAAAATGCTCATCATCACTGGCCATCAGAGAAATGCAAATCAAAACCACAATGAGATACCATCTCACACCAGTTAGAGTGGCGATCATTAAAAAATCAGGAAACAACAGGTGCTGGAGAGGATGTGGAGAAATAGGAACACTTTTACACTGTTGGTGGGACTGTAAACTAGTTCAACCATTGTGGAAGACAGTGTGGCGATTCCTCAAGGATCTAGAACTAGAAATACCATTTGACCCAGCCATCCCATTACTGGGTATATACCCAAAGGATTATAAATCATGCTGCTATAAAGACACATGCACACGTATGTTTATTGTGGCACTATTCACAATTGCAAAGACCTGGAACCAACCCAGATGTCCATCAGTGATAGACTAGATTAAGAAAATGTGGCACATATACTCCACAGAATACTATGCAGCCGTAAAAAAGGATGAGTTCATGTCCTTTGTAGGGACATGGATGAAGCTGGAAACCATCATTCTGAGCAAACTGTTGTAAGGACAGAAAACCAAACACCACATGTTCTCACTCAAAGGTGGGAATTGAACAATGAGAACACTTGGACACAGGGAGGGGAACATCACACACTGGGGCCTGTCGTGGGGTAGTGGGAGTGGGGAGGGATAGCATTAGGAGATATACCTAATGTTAATGACGAATTAATGGGTGCAGCACACCAACATGGCACATGTATACATATGTAACAAACCTGAATGTTGTGCACATGTACACTAGAACTTAAAGTATAATAATAATAAAAAAAAGAAATTAGCTTTGCCGGTCAGGTGTGGTGGCTCACGCCTGTAATCCCAGCACTTTGGGAGGCCGAGGCTGGTGGATCATGAGGTCACAAGATTGAGACCATCCTGGCTAACAGGGTGAAACGTTATCTCTACTAAAAATACAAAAAAATTAGCCAGGCGTGCTGGCAGGCACCTGTAGTCCCAGCTACTAGGAAGGCTGAGGCACGAGAATGGCGTGAACCTGGGAGGCGGAGCTTGCAGTGAGCCAAGATTGCGCCACTGCACTCCAACCTGGGCAAGAGACCAAGAATCTGTCTCAAAAAAAAAAAAAAAAAGAAAAAAAGAAAAAGAAATTAGCCTTGCCTGGGTGTAGTGGGAGGCTGAAAAAATGTAAAAAAGTTAGCTAGACTGGTGGTGTACATCTGTAGTCCCAGCTACTCAGGAGGCTGAGACGGGAGGATCTCTTGAGTCTAGGCGTTTGAGGTTACAGTGAACTTTGGTCATGACACTGTACTCTAGCCTGGTCAACAGAGCGAGAGCCTATCTCAAAAAAGAAAAGGAAGGAAGGGACTAGGTGCGGTGGCTCATGCCTGTAATCCCAACACTTTGGGAGGCCAAGGAGGGAAGATCACAAGGTCAAGAGCTTGAGACCAGCCTGGCCAACATGGTGAAACCCCGTCTCTACTAAGAATACAAAAATTAGCCAAGTGTAGCGGTGGCCGCCTGTAATCCCAGCTACTTGAGAGGCTGAGGCAGGATAATTGCTTGAACCCAGAAGGTGGGGGTTGCAGTGAATCAAGATCACGCCACTGCACTCTAGCCTGGGCTACAGAGCAAGACTATCTCAGTAAAAAGAAAAGAAAAGAAGAGGAAAGAAAAGAAAAGGGAAGGGAGGGAGGGAAAGAGAGAGAGAGAAAGGAAGGAAGGAAGGAAAGAAGGAAGGAAAGAAGGAAGGAAGGAAGGAAGAGAAAACTAGTTTCAATGTGTGTGCTGACTTGTGGCTATAACCTCAGCTACTTGGGAGGCTGAGGTGGGAGGATGGCCTGAAGGCAAAAAGTTGGAGGCTGCAGTGAGCTGGGACCACACCACTGCACTCCAGCCTGGGCGACAGGGTAAAACCCTATCTCTAAAAAAATAAAAAGTAAAAAAACGCAAATTAGTCTCTGTGTGCCAGGACAAGACAGCTCAACCATTAAAAGTGTGGTGTTCCTAAGTATCTGAGAAAGGATACAGGGAAGATCAACAATGGAAATCTCCAAGAGATCAACTTGACTGCAACTCCCTCATTTCACAAAAAGAGGCTCAAAGAAGGATGGAATCCGCTCAAACACATGCGTATCATCTGCTTGGATTCGCCTGGGCTCATGCTCTCAGAGCTCATAAGAAAATTACTCAGGCCTTCTAAACGCACCCGTCAAGGAAGGGAAGAAACTAGATCAGGCAGAAACTAGAAAGGACGTTTTTCGGACCCCCAAAGGCAGGCTGAGGCCATGACTCAGGAGGCATTTCGGGAGCAGAGAGCTGGAGAAAAGAAGGGAGGGTCCCCGAAGGCCGAAAACCTGGGTGATGGAAGATAAGAAATTCCGATTTCAATCTCCCTACTTCCTCTGCTTCCTCAGACCCAGGCTGCATATAAACTGTATGCAAATGTGTTTACTTTACATTTTATTTCAATCGGAGTCACTCAGCTGTCGGGAGCTATGTCAACATGTCAGTCTAGTTGAGCAAACAAGCATTTTGAGTGGAAATATTTCAGATAAACAGACACAATGTTATGACATATCAAAACTCCCCAAACATGGAAAGAGGGTGGGGATGGTGGAGGAGAAGGGGGTGAAAAGCCGCAGAAAGGAGATCTATTTACCCTGGCACATGCGCTGTGTGGTCAGCTGAAAACAAAATAGGTTTTTTATTACTCGTGTGGTGTTCGGGGGGAAGTTTCCCTTCTCTGTGGCGTTAATGCGTCTTGTCAGCTGAAGAGAAGGCCTGCTTGGCGGGTTACCATGAACATTTCTCTTTGGTGTTCCTGCTGATTCTGCAGGAGGGAATCAGGCAAGAAAACAAAAGAAAAACCCACCCGGATTAACTTAATTAGCAATGGGGAGGCCAGTTGCTTGGCGAAGTCCAACAGCTTGTTTGAGGGTTGCCCTCGTTTTCGCTCCTTACTTGGGCTCTTTACAAACTGCCTTAAGGGGAGACACAAAGCAATGCCCTTGCTTGCAATTGAGGGTGGGGATGGGGGTGTGCATGGCAGGGGGTGAGGTGGGGGTGACTATGCGGACATTAGGCTACTCTCCTGCATGATGTATGTTTGTAAATTTCATTTTCAGGGTAGGTAATAAGGTTACCTGGTTCAATCACCAAAGGTATAAGAATGTATTTGGAGGAAAGTTTCTTCCTTCCTTCCTTCCTTCCTTCCTTCTCCCTTCCTTCTTTCCTTCCTTCCTCCCTCCCTCCCTTTCTTTCTTTCTTCCTTTTTTTTTTTTTCAGGTCTTGCTTGGTTGCCCCCAGGCTAGAGTGCAGTGCTGCAATTACGGCTCCCTGCAGCCTCGAACTCCCAGGCTCAAGCCATCCTCCCACCTCAGCCTCCTGAGTAGCTGGGACTGTAGCTTACCACCACCCCCAGCTCATTTTAACATTTTTGGAAGAGATGAGGTCTCGCTGTGTTGCCCACAGGCTGGTCTCGAGCTGTTGGCCTCAAGTGATCCTCCTGCCTCAGCCTCCCAAAGCATTGGGATTATAGGCATGAGCCACTGAGCCTGGTCTGAAGGAATGTTTTCTTCTCTTTCTCAATGTACTCATGTTTTCATCCCTCATCCCCAAACATACATATACACAGCTTATATTTTGTTGGGTGACATTTCTTTTTAGTCCCCAAGCCATAGTCTGATGGGCTATGTCTAAAAGAAAATTCACCTTTTCTTAAAATAATACACCGCGTATCCACACCTGCAATGTGCCGCCTTCTGTGGACATCCATTTTGATCATTCTCAAATTGAAGCCCAAAGTTTGGAATTATTCACCTCCTGTTGGAGGCAGGAGCCTGAGACCCAGAGGTGCAGGGGCACACCCATGGCCACACAGCTGGCCAGAGAAAGAGCCAGAACTCAAACTCAGATCTATCCAAGAACGTCTACATTCTTCCTGCTCCACCAAATGCTTGGTTGAGCTTGCCGGGGAGAAAGTGTGTAGCAAGGTAACTTTTGGAGGAGTTGAGAGCCTCCAGCCAGCCCAGCCAGGCCGAACTTGTCCACCCCTGAAATGAAGTTGCCCAGAAAAAGAACTGCCTGCCTGTCCAAATGCGGGACTCAGCAGCTGCCTAGGGGATGTGCTCAAAAGATGTTGGCAAGTCCCCCACTGTCCAAAAATGTCTCCCCCTGCCACCTGTCACATGGCCTCAAATTCCACCATCAGAAAGGTATGCCCCTGGGCTTCAATTTAAATACTTTTTTTTGGGCACGGTTTCAGTGTAGACACTTTCCCCCGGAGAGGTTATACCTACGTCCTTCCCTCAAAGTCCCTTCTCAGCAGGGCGGCTAGCCGAGGGCTTGGGCTTGGAGGGTGATGTCACCATGTAGATATCTGGGGAGGTAAGGGGGGAACCAGGGGAAGTAAGCTAAAAAGGGGGCTGGGCAGACCAGGGATGGAGTCTAAGGGTCCTGACCAACAGTTGTATGGAGTGTAGGGCTGCTGGGAGACAAAGCTTCATATGTTTCCCCGAGTGAGGGTCCCCGCAGGCCCCACCTGTCTCCTTGCCAATCCCGGCTGGTGTGTTTTAGGTTGGAACCCTAAATAGCCAGGCTAGGGGGCAGGGGAAGCCCAAGGCTTGTCATGGGCTCGTAGAATGTCACAGCTGCCACCCAGCAAGTCCTGTACTTCAGTCAGCTACGTTCCTTCTTAGCTCTGTTTTTCCATGATTACACCACCTGTAGGATTACTCTCTTCATATTTTCCTCTAAACCAACTCACTTAAAAAAATAAATAAACATCTATTTTAAGGCTTGCACACATGAGTTTTTCCCACCACTAAGGGATACAGACATAGTCCAGCTCTCTAGCTTTTGTGGGGCAAATGCAAGAATTATTTTTTAGAGGAAAGCAAGCATTCATGAACATTTCATTTTTTATGATTATTATTTTTTTGAGACAGAGTCTTGCTCTGTTGCCCAGGTTGGAGTGCTGTGGCGCGATCTTGGCTCACTGCAACCTCTACCTGCCGGGTTCAAGTGATCCTTGTACCTCAGCCTTTCAAGTACATGGGATTACAGGTGTGCACCACCATGCCTGGCTAATTTTTGTATTTTTTTAGTAGACACTGGCTTTCACCATGTTGGACAGGCTGGTTTTGAACTTCTGGCCTAAGTGATTCACTTGCCTTGGCCTCCCAAAGTGTCAGGATTATAGGTGTGAGCCACCACTCCCAGCTTGTGAAAAAAGTTTTAAAAAAGAAAACACTTAGATACACACACTTTAGTCTCTATTGCTGAAAGTTTGATATGCTAATTGTACTCTTCTTTTCCTTCTTCTTCTTCCTCCTCCTCCTCTTCCTCTTCTTCCTCTTCCTCTTCTTCTTCCTCCTCCTCCTTGTCTTCCTCTTCCCCTTCTCCTTCTCCTTCTCTTCCTTCTTTTTTCTTGGGACAGAGTCTCACTCTTGTCATCCAGGCTGGAGTGCAGTAGCATGATCTCCACTCACTGCAACCTCCACCTCCTGGGTTCAAGCGATTCTCTTGCTTCAACCTTCCAAGTAGCTGGGATTACAGGTGCACACCACTGAGCTGGCTAATTTTTTTTTTTTTTTGTATTTTTAGTTGAGATGGGATTTCACCATGCTGGCCAGTCTGGTCTCGAACTCCTGACCTCAGGTGATCTGCCTGCCTTGGCCTCCCAAAGTGCTGGGTTTATAGGCATGAGCCACTGTGCCCCACCAATTGTTTTTACTTTCTAGTACATGGTAAAATGAACTATTAGAGTAAAAATTAGTGGCCATCCAGATGCTCTTATAAATCACAGGAAAGGTATTATGTCTTGCTCAAGCCACCAATTTTATGTATAAGGAAACAGGTTCAAGAGAGAAAACTTGGTCCGGGGACACAGCTGGCCAGGAGCAGGATGAGGCCCAAGATGCATCATGGAGACAGAAACAGTACTGGATGGGGAGTCAAGAGACCCCGACTCTAGCTCCAAATCTAAGAGCAGAAGCCACTTCTGTTTCCTCTCTGGGTCTTGATTTCCCCAACTATGAAACAGGAAAAGGATGTTACTTTGGGGGTCTAAACACAGGAGGAATTAGAGATGGATTTGAAATCCTGGAATTTTTTTTTCTTTTATTGAGTCAAGATTCACTTAACATAAAATTAACCATTTTACTTACTTTTTCTTTTTCTTTCTTTTCTTTTTTCTTTTTTGAGATAGATTCTCACTCTTTTGCCCAGGTGGGAGTATAGTGGTGTGATCTTGGCTGACTGCAGCCTCTGCTTCCCGGGTTCAAGCGATTCTCCTGCCTCAGCCTCCGGAGTAGCTGGGATTACAGGTGTGCACCACTACACTCGGCTAATTTTTGTATTTTTAGTAGAGACAGGGTTTTGTCATGTTGGCCAGGTTGGTCTTGAACTGCTGACCTCAACTGATCCGCCAGCCTTGGCCTCCCAAAGAGTTGGGATTACAGGCGTGAGCCACCGCACCCGGCCAGATCCTTTGGTTCTTGACTTCCAGCTCAGCAGCTCCACACTAAGAAGGCCTTGTCGTCCTTCCTTTGTTGTTTAGTTTGCTTTAAGCAGCCTCCTCTGAGCCAGGAAGTGAACTGGGCAAGGAGGATCCAACTATCAGGGCTTCTAACCTCCATGGCCTTGGACAGAGGTGGGAGACCTGGGTTCATGGGAGGCTCCCTAGAGAAGGAGACATTAACTAGTTTTGAAGGTTGTCTGAGTGGGCCAAGAGGTGGGAAAGGTGATTCTGAATGAGGAGATGGCGCTTTCCAGTCATGTTGGCAGGGACAGAGCTGGCTGGAGCTGCCTTTCCTCCCGGGCTGCTCTGAGATCCTGGAAGCACAAGCGCTTGGAAATGCTGTCTCCCCGACCCACCCACTCATCAGTGGAGCAGATGCGGGCCATTACTCTGATTGCTGCTGAAAGCGGTGGCCAGGACCCAGGGCACGTCTGAGGATCACTGAGGGCCCTGGGAAAGTGGGGGCCCTACAGAAGGTCAGCCCCCACACACCCCAGAGGCAGGTGTTCTGCAAGCTTCCCATAGAGGCCTGCCAAAATTGTCCTCCCGCTATGCGGCACGCACGCAGGCGTGCCATTTCAGCTCTGGGCCTCTCTCCGGGAGCAGCTGGCAGGGGCATCTGTGGGTGGTGAACAGGACGGGGGCTGGAGGCCCTGGTTGACCTGTAGCACTTGGGCCCGGAGCTTCTCCCGCTTGTGTGCCTGGGTTGCAGATTTTCCAGGCACCTTCTTGGTAGAAGGCAGGCGGGATCTGGTTTCACGGTGAATTCAAAAGGGGCAAAGCAACAGGGCGCCTGCTGAATTCCTGGCCCTGTGAACGTCATGTCGTTAACGTGTTATTTATGGCACCCTCCTGACTCTGCTCTCATGTTAGGCCTCTGGGTGGGGCATTGTGCCCTCACCAATCAATCAGCCAACCAACCCAATAGGCCCACTAACCAGTGTTAACCAGCTAGCATTTGTTCACTTATATGCCACCAATTATTGTTTTAGAAGCTGCAAAGAATGGGTTATTCCATATCTTTTTGCATAGCCTGCATGTATGTTGCTTCCTTTATGCAATTAATATGGTATATTGGTTTGTTACTGTGGATTCTCCCTTTAAAAAAATTGTGGTTAAAAAAACACGTGACATAAAATTTATCATCTTAACCGTTTCTAAATGTACAATTCAGTAGCGTTAAGTTTATTCACATTTTTTTACAACAAATCTCTAGAATTTTTTAACCTTTCAAGTAGGAAACTCTGTGCCGATTATTATTACTTTTCTTTTTTTTTTTTTTAATTTTAGAGACAGAGTCTCACTGTGTCACCCAGGGTAGAGTGCAGTGGCATGATCACTGTTCACTACAGCTTCCAGCTCCTGGGCTCAAGGGATCCTCCCACCTTAGCCTCCCCAGTAGCTGGAGGAGCATACCACCACACCTGGCTAGTCAAAAGCTTTATTTTTGGAGATGAGTTCTTACCATGTTGCCCAGACTGGTCTTAAAGCGATCCTCCTGCCTTGGCCTCCCAAAGTGCTGGGATTGCAGGTGTGAGCTACCGCACCCAGGAACTCTATACTCATTAGATACTAACTCCCCAGTCTTTCCTCCCCCAAACTCCTGGTAACCACTGTTCTAGTCTCTATTTCTTTGAATTTGCCTACTTTAGCTGCCATGTAGAGTAGAATCACACATTGTTTGGTTTTTGTTTTGTTTTGTTTATTTTGTTACCTTAGTTTCACAACCCTGCAGAAAAAGTATTTGTTGGCCAGGTGTGGTGGCTCGCGCCTGTAATCCCAGCACTTTGGGAGGCTGAGGCAGGCAGATCACCTGAGGTCGAGAGTTTGAGACCAGCCTGGCCAACATGGTGAAACCTCGTCTCTACTAAAAATACAAAAATGAGCTGGGTGTGGTGGTGCACGTCTGTAACCCCAACTACTCGGGAGGCTGAGGCACAAGAATCCCTTGAACCCAGGAGACAGAGGTTGCAGTCAGTTGAGATCGCGGCATTGAACTCCAGTTTGGGAGACAGAGTGAGACTCAGTCTCAAACAAAACAAAACAAAACAAAACAAATGAAAGCCACAGGAGATACCACTTCCCACCCATTAGGACAGCTGCTGTTAAAAAAGTAAATGAGGCCAGGAGCAGTGGCTCGCGCCTGTAATCCCAGCACTTTGGGAGGCCGAGGCGGGCAGATCACTTGAGACCAAGAGTTTCAGTCCAGCCTGGCCAACATGGTGAGACCTTGTCTCTACTAAAAATACTAAAATTAGCCAGGCTTGGTGGTGCATACCTGTAATCCCAGCTACTCGGGAGGCTGAGGCACGAGAATCCCCTGAACCCGGGAGGCGGAGGCTGCAGTGAGCTGAGATCGCACCACTGCACTTTCACCTGGGTGACATAGTGAGCCTCTATCTCAAAGAAAAAAAAAAAACAACCAGAAAAAGAAAAGGTGTTTGCTTTTTTGTAACTGGCTTTTTTCTCTTAATATAACGTCCTGAAGGTCCATCCTTGTTGTGGCACGTGATAGGACTTTCTTATTCTTTAATGCTGAGTAATATTCCATTGCATGGATCTATCACAATCTCTTTATCCATTATCCATCAATGGACACATGGGTTGCATCCACTGCTTGGCTGTTGGGAATAATGTTGCTAAGAAGGTGGGTGTACAAATAATGCATTCTTTTTTCTAAAACAATTAAAAATGTAGCTATACAATTAAGACCTGACTTAAAAACTCTCCTTAAAAAAATATTAAATGTACATAAAGAAGACTAAAATCTCTGTAGCCACCTCCTTCAATCTCTCCATCCCTAATGATAAATTGATTGATTGCTTTCAGCATATTAATGTGGACTCTATCCATCCACACACACACATCCATGAACTTATATGTGTGTGTATAAGAATATATCTAGTATCTTTTTAGGAAAAAAATAAGTATGCAGTCAGTTTTGCTACAATAACTAAAATCAAAGCACTATGTGAAATCACACATTAAAAGTTATAGGGTGGCTGGGCCAGGTGGCTAACACCTGTAATCTCAGCACTTTGGGAGGCAGAGGCGTGATCGGATCACTTGAGGTCAGGAATTCGAGACCAGCCTGGCCAACATGGTGAAACCCCGTCTCTACTAAAAATACAGAAAATATTAGCCAGGCGTGGTGGTGCATGCCTGTAATCCCAGCTACTTGTGAGGCTGAAGCAGGAAAATTGCTTGAACCTGGGAGGTGGAGGTTGCAGTGAGCTGAGGTTGTGCCACTGCACTCCAGCCTGGGCAACAGAGCGAGACTGTCTCAAAAAAAAAAAAAAAAAAAGTTACAGGGAAGGGGACAGCACTCAAAAACTTTGTCAGTGACACATAAAAAAAATAGGAACCCCTTTGAGAGGCTGAGACGGGTGGATCACGAGGTCAGGAGATCGAGACCATCCTGGCTAACACAGTGAAACCCCGTCTCTACTAAAAAATACAAAAAAACTAGCTGGGCGAGGTGGCGGGCACTTGTAGTCCCAGCTACTCAGGAGGCTGAGGCAGGAGAATGGCGTAAACCTGGGAGGCGGAGCTTGCAGTGAACCGAGATCCGGCCACAGCACTCCAGCCTGGGCAACAGAGCGAGACTCCGTCTCAAAAAAAAAAAAAAAAGGAACCTAATAAAAATAGTAGCACAATTTTACACATGTTAAATGATTAAAATATATGTAAATGCTATAATAAAAATGGTACATTGGAAAAGTCCTAAAGTTTGTGCAAGTAGGCATCAGAAGGGTTTCAGCTTGTGAGTTCTTGGAAAGCGGTGGAGGGAAGTTGTCTGAAATCTTAAAATGTGACACCAGGTGTGGACGGGTGTGGCTCGTAGCACACAGAGATTGCTGAGGCAGCTGGTGGGTGTTTGCAGTGTGTTTATTTTGTGTATTCCTATGTGACTCAGTTCAGCTGGGCGCAGTTTTCTGCATTCATCCAGTGTTTCTTTTGAATAAAATCATGCATAGCAAACACAAAATTTGGTTATGCTCAAATTGTTCCTGAATATATTAATCACATTAGAGGAAATTTAGGTTTTCTTTTCTTTCTTTCTTTCCTTTTTTTTTTTTGAGATGGAGTCTCACTCTGTCACCCAGGCTGGAGTGCAGTGATGTGATCTCGGCTCACTACAACCTCCGCCTCCCGGGTTCAAGTGACTCTCCTGCCTAAGCCTGTCAAGTAGCTGGGATTACAGGTAACCGCTACCATACCCAGATAACTTTGTACTTTTAGTGAAGACAGGGTTTCACCATGTTGGCCAGGCTGGTCTCAAACTCCTAGCCTCACGTGATCTGCCCACCTTGGCCTCCCAAAGTGCTGGGATTACAGGCATGAGCCTCTGTGCCCAGCCAAAATTTATGTTTCCAAAACAAGTATTGTAGCAGAACTGACTACACACACACACACACACACAAATGGTACCAAAAAAGTACCATTTATTTCATCTCTGTGTGTGTGTGTGTGTGTGTGTTAGTGTGTGTAGTCAGTTTTTGTGTATTAGTATTTTTACATAAATTGTAAAAATTCATACCATGTACATACTTCTGTAACCTATTGTTACTCTTATTATTTGCTTAACAACATTCCTAAGAGACCTTTTCATATCAGTAATAATAAATTATCATGTTTCCTCTGCTATATAGCATTCCATTGAATGGAATGAACTCCATTGAATGAATTCATTGCATTTACTGGCTATTGCCATACACACGGCATGCAGGCATATATGTTATTTTCAGTGGTTCATTATCACAAACAATCCTGCATTTAAGCTTCCTTCTTGAGATGGAGTCTTGCTCTGTCACCCAGGCTGGAGTGCAGTGGTATGATCTTGGCTCACTGCAACCTCCGCCTCCCAGGTTCAAGTGATTCTCCTGCCTCAGCCTCCCAAGTAGCTGGGACTACAGGCGTGTGCCACCATGCCTGGCTAATTTTTTGCACTTTTAGTAGAGACAGGGTTTCACCGTGTTAGCCAGGATGGTCTCGATCTCCTGACCTTGTGATCTACCTGCCTTGGCCTCCCAAAGTGCTGGGATTACAGGCGTGAGCCACTGCGCACAGTCATGTCTCCCTGTGTACACCTGTGGAATTGTCTCTGGCTAGACTGATTCACTGGGTCTCAAGGGAATGTATACTTTACGTTTCCTTTAAAAATGATATCTTGCCTAGGCTGGGAATGATGTGGCTCATGCCCGTAATCTCAGCATTTTGTAGGGTTGAGGCAGAAAGATCCCTGGAGGTCAGGAGTTCGAGAATGATATTTTTTTGGAGTCAAGGGAGGGCACTTGGATAAGAACCGGGGACTTCTTGATAGAGAATGATATCCCAATTCATTAATTATATTGTGGCAAAATATACATAACAAAAGCCACCATTTTAACACCATTAAAACATTTATTTGACTTTAATTTTTTTTAACATATATATTTTTAGAGACAGGGTCTTGCTCTGCTGCTGAGCGTGGAGTGCAGTGGTAAAATCATAGCTCACTGCAGCCTTAAACTCCTGGACTCAAGAGTTTAAGTCCTGCCTTAGTCTCCCCAGTAGGTGAGACTACAGGTGTGCACCACCGTACCTGGCTAGTTTTGTTATTTTTATTTTTTGTAGTGACAGGGTCTCATTACTTTGCCCAGACTGGTCTTGAACTCCTCGCCTAAAGCTATCCTCCTGCCTCAGCCTCCCAAAGTGCTGGGATTACAGGTGTGAACCATGGCATCGGACCTTGACTTTATTTTTTAGAGCAGTTTTAGATTCAGAGCAAAGTTCATTTTAACCTTTCTTTATTTTTATTTTATTTTATATTATTATTTTTTTTGAGACTGAGTCTCGCTCTGTTACCCAGGCTGGAATGCAACGGCACGATCTCAGCTTTCTGCAACCTCTTCCTCCGGATTTGAGTGATTCCCCTGCCTCAGCTTCCCAAGTAGCTGGGACTACAGGCACCCACCACCATGTCTGGCTAATTTTTATATTCTTAGTAGAGATGGGGTTTCAGCATGTTGGCCAGGCTGGTCTTGAACTCCTAACCTCAGGTGATCTGCCCGCCTCAGCCTCCCAAAGTGCTGGGATTACAGGCATGAGCCTGGCCCCATTTTAACCATTTTTGATTCCACTGTTCAGTGGCATTAAGTAGATCCACACTGACCATCACCACTATCCATCTCTATAATTTTTTTTAATCATTCTAAACTGAAACTCCATACCTATTAAACAGTAACTCTTCACAGTGTTGGGTTCAAATCTGGCCCCCCACCTTGTGCTGTGTGATCTTGAACAGTTTCGTCATCTGTAAATTGAAGGGAAGAGTGCATACCTCCTGGGTATTGGCTGATAATTGCATGAAGTAACACTGGGCGTGAGCTGAACTTCTTGCTTGGCACACTGTAGGTTCTTAATAAAAAGGTGTCATTATCATACGAAATTGACCATATGCCCCATGATGCTCTGTTTTCTGATTTGTCGACACCTGGTTCCTGTGAATGGGGGTGTTACATGGAATGTACGTGGCGTGGCTTGCTGGGATCCCTAGCTGAGGAATGGTGGAGAGTCCAGAAACTTCCTAGAGGATGAGGACTTCACCCATGTTACTCTTACAACTATTACTGTAGATGGAGTTTCTAGGTCCCTCCCTCCTCACTCCCTGCCCCACTCCAGGGCCCAGACCAGGCTTGGGGCTCTTGGGAGTGACCCATTTTCAGTCTTGGTTGGTGCCAGCCTGCCCACTCGGGCTGCCAGTTACAATGTGCACGGTAGCAAATGGATTGAGGTCACGGAGCAGATGGCAGTAACTTTCAGTTGAGATCTGCCAGGCTGCATTGGAACCAGTGACCCGGAGGTAAACACATGTGCATGACCTCCTCTCCCGCTTTGGTCCATAACTCTGGAAACTTGCCCCTTTCCAATGCCTGTTCAGGCTTTACCGCAGGGGGCTAGACTGTCCTTTTATACTTCTTGGGCTCCTATGAGCAGGAAAGAAACTTATGTTCTCACAGCAGCTACATTTCAGCTTCCACTGCTCTTGGCTCCACCCTTTTTCAGTGAACTCAAAGCACTTTCGTCTCTTCAGCTCATTAATGTGATGCTATCCTTGGGGGTTATCATTAATCCCATTTTATGGATGGAAAAATGGAGGTGGGGGAAGCTGGGACAGGGACCCATAATGCCCGTGGGTCAGAAGGAATTTATGTGGTCCTGTCTTAACACACTGGTGAGTGGATGGGAACACAGGAACTATTAGCTGGATTAAATCAATTGAAAATGCTACTCTGAAAACATACCCCAAGAAACAAATATATATTTTTTCCACCTCGTAATATCATAGCCCTGTGGCTTTTTAACTTTGGTTCACAGAACTCTTGGAGAATCTAAAGGAAGCTAGGGATTCTCTGCACATAGATATACGTATATGTTTTACTGTTGACTTTCTCTTCAGGGCCAAAAGCAGCACTAGGCATCATATAGGTGCTCAATAAATATTTGTTGAATGAATGATTGAATGAATGAATGCTTCATGAAAACCCTGGCTAAGTACTTCTAGCTTGACGCAATTAAAAAGGGGAGGTTAAAAGAGAGAGCAAAAAGCATTTTCTCATATTCTTAATCTTACGGAAGTTAATTGTTCCCATTCTGCAAATGGGAAAACTGAAGTAGGGTTCTCAAGATCTGGGAAATCCTGTATAAAATTCCAGGTAGCATGACTCTTATTGTAGAATGCCCCTAATGAATTTGGAAGCCTTGGGACATGTGATGAATAGGTTTGTAGTTGAGGACAATCACAGCTTGAAGAAAATTCCCAGTATTTCCTGAATTTCTACCAAGACTCACCTTCTTTTCAGCCTTTGAACATTCTAAAATGCTGTCCCTCTGAAGACTGATGGAATCCTCGCATGCTGTGTTCTTGAGAAAGATCCACAATGTTTCTATAGAATCTGGAAGAATCTAGAAGGTCCTTGGAGCAATGAAGACAAATTTATTAGAGAAAGCAGGAGGGAAGAAATGAATATCTGAAGCCAAGATTTCTCAGTGGTGGTTTTTATTTTCTTTCTATACCTTAGCTGCTGCCCTAGAACCTTCCCTGGGGCTGGGTGTGGTGGCTTATGCCTGTAATCCCAGCACTTTGGGAGGCTGAGGCAGGAGGATCACTGGAGCCTGAGAGTTTGAGGCCAGCCTCAACAACAGAGTGGGGCCAGTCTCTACAAAAAATTTACAAACTAGCCAGGGGTGGTAGTGCCTGCTTGTAGTCCCAGATATTCGGGAGGCTGAGGCAGAAAGATGGCTTGAGTCCAGGAGTTCAAGGATGCAGTGAGCTGTGATTATGCTACTGCAATCCAGCCTGGGCAACAGAGTGAGACCCTGTCTCCAAAACAAAAACAAACAAACAAACAAACAAAACAAAAACAGGTCTGGCGCGGTGGCTCACGCCTGTAATCCCAGCACTTTGGGAGGCTGAGGTGGGCGGATCACTTGAGGTCAGGAATTTGAGACCGGCCTGTCCAACATGCTGAAACCCCATCTCTATGAAAAATACAAAAATTAGCAAGGTGTGATGGGGGGCACCTGTCATCCCAGCTACTCAGGGGGCTGAGGTGGGAGAATCACTTGAACTCAGGAAGCAGAGGCTGCAGTGAGCTGAGATCACACCACTGCACTTCAGCCTGGGCAACAGAGTGAGACTCTGTCTCAAAACAAACACACACACACACACACACACACACACAGAATATTCCCTGGTCAGAGGACAGTGTGTTAGGAAGGGCCTGGAACAAGCAGAGCATGGCAGAAGGAGCTCTGGACTTGACATCAGAAGTCTGGGATTGAATTGTGGCTCTGTCACACTCCAGCTGTCACCTCATCCTTCTGGCCTTCAGTTTCTTGACCTGTAAATTGGGGCAATAGCACTGGTGTCCAATATGTTGTTGCTACAACAGCCTATTAGATACCATTTGTGGGATGGTCTTGGCACACAGGAGGTACCTAGCTCCTCCTGGTGTGTAGGGATCTGAATGGTGGACAAAGGCTGGGGGCATTTGGGGTTGGGACCATGAGATTTTCTTCAAGGTGCATTGGAGGGTGATTTTACAAGCTGTCCTCCGGGTGAAGGCCTGGCAAACTGGTAATGTGAGGGCTAATGACAGTTTTGATTAATCACAGCTTGACTTTGCAGCGGCACTTTCATGTAGAGGATCCCCAGGCCTTCTGCAGCCACTGGCTAAAGCCAGGACCTGCCCCACCCCTGCCCTAATAGCACTACTCCTTTAATAGACGACCTTTCATCCTGGCATCAGGCAGAGTTTAATAATCATGATCTCTGGCCCCCACTCCACCCCAGCCTGCAGTTTATTGGCCACATTATTAACCTTGATATTTTCTGCCCTAGGGAAGGAACTGTGGCACCAAAGGAGCTAAGGGACTTGCCCCAGACTCTGCCACAAGCTCTGGCTCCCAGATCAGTTTCTTCTGATGCCCAGCCTACTACTGTAACCTGTAGATGCCCTCCTGGGAGGTTGAGAAGTGGCATGTTCAGGGAGATGGACTGTGCTTTTACACATACAGCATGACTGATGAGATTTTATTTTTGAGATTGAAATAGCTTATTTAATTTTTTTACCTGTTGATTGGTTTTATTTCCTTCCAATAGATTTTAAATTCTTTTTTTAAAATTATTTATTAAATAGATAGGGTCTTGCTATGTGGCCCAGTCTAGTGTCAAACTCCTGGCCTCAAGCCATCCTCCTGCCTCAGCCTCCTGAGTAGCTGGGATTTTGATTTTAAATTCTATGCACTCAGGGACCTTGTTTTTCCTATTCACTTCTGTTTCCCTAGCCCCTGGAACAGTGACCAGCACAGAGCAGGTATTTAATAAACCCCTGAATTATTTTTTGTTTGTTTGTTTTGAGATGGAGTCTTACTCTGTCACCCAGGCTGGAGTATAGTAGCACAGTCTTAGCTCACTGCAACCTCCGCCTCCCGGGTTCAAGCGATTCTCCTGCCTCAGCCTCCCTAGTAGCTGAGACTACAAGCATGTGCCACCACACCGCTGCTAATTTTTGTATTTTTAGTAGAGATGGGGTTTCGGCATGTTGGCCAGGCTGGTCTTGAACTCCTGAGCTCAAGTGATCTGCCCATCTTGGCCTCCCAAAGTCCTGAGATTACAGGCGTGAGCCACCCTGCCAGCCTTTTAGGGGGAAAATCCCTTGATTTTTGAATGAATAAATGTAAGATAGACTCTACTATGGGCCGACCCATTGACAATGGAGACACTTAAAGGAGGAGAGAGCATGTAAGATGGGCTTTGAAGGATGAGGAGTTATCCGTGTGAAGACAGGAGTGTGCATTCTGGGCAGAGCGCAAAGCATAGTCAAAGGCATGGAAATAAATACAAAAATGGATAACGTTTGGGAGACAGTGAGATGGTCCCAGTGTTGGGCAAGAAGGAACATATGATAGGAGATATGGCTTGAAAGCTCTGCTGGGTTCATATTCTTCATGAAGGAATTGGACTTTGCTCTGAAGGGAACGTGGAATGACATAGTCAGATCTGAGCTTCAGCAAGTCCCCTTGGGCAGGGATGATGTTAATGGTTGGGGCCTGTGGTAGTTGTGCTAGGGAGAGATGTTGAGCCTCTGAGCTAAAGACAGTGACATTGGGAAAAGTGTTGGTGGGCAGAGGATAGAGGTGGACCTGTTAAAATACTAACTGGTTATTAAAAATCTTTATGAGGCCGGGCGCGGTGGCTCAAGCCTGTAATCCCAGCACTTTGGGAGGCCGAGACGGGCGGATCACGAGGTCAGGAGATCGAGACCATCCTGGCTAACATGGTGAAACCCCGTCTCTACTAAAAAAATACAAAAAACTAGCCGGGCGACATGGGGGGCGCCTGTAGTCCCAGCTGCTTGGGAGGCTGAGGCAGGAGAATGGCGTGAACCCGGGAGGCGGAGCTTGCAGTGAGCTGAGACCGGCCACTGCACTCCAGCCTGGGCGGCAGAGCGAGACTCCGTCTCAAAAAAAAAAAAAAAAAAAAAAATCTTTATGAAACTTTGATCATTCCATCCAAGCAGAGATCCATACTTGTCTACTCTCAACAGCCACTTGCTCACAACCACCTCTCTTCCTTCTACATTGGGTTTTAAACCATTGATGGTAACTTTTCCAAATGTCATTGCCTTTCAAAAAAATTTTATGTGTGTGTACTTGTTAGGCATTTAATCCATAAGCAACTCATAACAAATTAAAGAGAGCTTTACTTTTCATTTCTTGGAGCTGAGTTTCAAGGTCATTTAACAATGGCCTTTTACCATGCAGCATGTTGGAAGGAGACAGGATTATTGAATTTCATTGTTGTCTCTGTTTGATGTGTGAGCTTAGGCAGGTTCATATTCCTTCTTTGGGTCTCAGTTTCTTCTTCCGTAAAAGGGAGCTGGACTATCATTAATTTTCTAAAGTGTATTCTAAGGAATGCTCATTCTGTTAGATCCTCTATTTAAAAGTGGAGGAGGATTGTTGGTCAAATATATTGGGGAAATGTGCATCCTCTATCCCCATACTGAAGATTGACAAAGATGATTGTATATTAAATGCTCTGAGAAGTCCTGTAGTCAAGCAGCTGTGTTAAATTTTGTATAAGTCACAGTTTCTCCAACAGTGGGACAGACAGAACTCAGAGAGAACTCAGAGCTTGGACAGAGCTCTGAAACTCAACAGGACGCTGGTTTTGAGATATTCTGGATTTGTCTTGAATGTTCTTTTCATTTGAACAAGCTAAGAGTCCGTGAGCAGTTGGACTGACCTCTCTTTGGTTGTGTCTTTTGTCTGTATTTTGGACAAGAATGGGGTTGGTCTTGGGGAGTTTCAATCTTGCTCCAAGAACTATTGCCAACTTCCATGATGGCGTAGGGCCAAGAAGGAAGGTGAGTGCTTCCTCAAATATCTTCTTTCTGGAATCTCCTGATCTCTATCTTTGCATCTCAAATATGAGTCTCCTTATCAACTCAAATCTTCCTAGGAAATGGTTCTTCCTCCCACCAGCCCCCTATCATAGTGAGAGATCATGTTCCAATATGAAGTTTTCTTCAAAAGGGTTCTGCTCCATCCATTTTATTTCCAGATTCCAGCAACATCTGATAACAGCTTCCCTTTTACAAACCATGATGGCTGGGGCTGTTATATGAAAAATGATTCCATGGTAGATCAGTTTGAAATTAGAGAAAATCCAGTATTTTTTTTTTCCTGCAGACTCTCCAGAGCTTTTTTTTTTTCAGGTGGAGTCTTGCTCTGTCACCTAGGCTGGAGTGCAATGGCACAATCTCAGTTCAGGGTAACCTCTGCCTTCCTGGTTCAAGCGATTCTCCTGTCTCAGCCTCCCAAGTAGCTGGGACTGCAGGAGCCGGCCACCATGCCTGACTAATTTTTACGTTTAGTACAGATAGGGTTTTGCCTTGTTGGCCAGGCTGGTCTCAAACTCCTGACCTCAAGTGATCTGTCTGCCTTGACCTCCAAAAGTGCTGGGATTATTGGTGTGAGCCACTGTGCCAGTCCTTTTTCAGAGCCTTTTATGTGCTAATATTTAATGTGAATCTCTAAGTGGGGGCAGCCAAGAATGCAGTATTGATTATGGATAATTTTCCCCTCGTAGAGTATCATAAGACACTAGTTTGGTGGGTGGCCAATTTTGGGAACTCTGACTTGCCAGGTTTATTTAGATCTCTAATGTTTATTTCTTCTGCTTTTGCTCTTTCTCATATACCAGTAAAAAAGCTTGCTGAGGGAAGAGACCAGCCTTATAATCCTGTATTTTCTTTGAAGGGCTATTTGTTCACAAAACCACTTATTAAACATACTTTTGGTGGGCTACATTCTGGACAAGTTATTTTTCACTGTGTTCCATATTTGTGGGTATGTGTGTGTGTGTAGCTACTTAATATCTGAATATCTTTCTTATTTAGGGGAAATTAGAAAACAGGAGAGACAAGGTTTCTAATCTCTACATAACCTGGGGGTGAGGTGAGGGCAGGTAGTGGTGCATATTTTCTCTCCCCATTCCCTAGAAGCTAGGGTGTGTCAAGTGATTACCGCTCAGCTGATTAGATATTCCTGCCCAGGATGGAAATAACAACCTTGGAGTGACATTGAAACCACTTAGCATTTATTCCAGGGTCAGTGGGCAGTGGTGGTGATGGCAAGACCTGAGGCATCCTTACTTGGCTATTACTGTGTTGATACATTGTCTGATGTTCTTGCCACCTTACCTCCCTTGTTTCTCTCCCACTATCCTTGCAAATTCGATGAGCCATCCAATAGCCCAAACACTTATTTTCTACTTCAATTAGAGTTAGTTGGTTGCAACTAAGAATCTGGGCTGCTCTGTAAAACCCATCCATTAATTCATCTGTCCGTCCATCTATTCATCCATCCATCCATTGAAAACATCCATCCATCCATCCATCCATCCATCCGTCTGTCTGTCCATCCATCCATCCGTTTGTCTATCCATTTGTCCATCTATCTATCCATCCATCCATCCATCCATCCATCCATCCACCCACCCACCAATTGAAAACATTTATCCATCTAAAAATCCATCTATCTACCCAAATATCCATTCATCCATCATTTGCCCATCCATTTCTCTAACATAACAAGCACTGAGCTAGGCACTGGGCATGAAAAGATGAATACATCAACAGGGACAGGAAATAAGAAACAAACACCATATTCAAATCCGGGAATGTGCAGAGTTTCACAAAGGAACTATTAACCAAAGTGTGGGCTGTGTTTAGGAAGAGGAATAGCTCAGTACTCTGGAACTGGAAATATTAACAGCCCTAGGCCTGAAGGGGTGAGAGCAAGGAGCAGTTTTTAGAATCTGGAGACAGGGTATGAAGAGGTCTCCTGACCAGCTGTGGCCTTTGGTATAGACACAGTCAACCTGTGATGACCTGGAAGGGAGGGCACTCGGGGCATAGATCCCTTGTCAACACGGTCACCCCTCTCTCTGATCTCATGCCAGAGCAAGAGAATACATTGAATTAGGCCATACAGGGCAGCCTCCTGGGCACAGAACAGGATGAAGAGGGTGGACAGTGGATCTAGAGAGCCAAACGAAAGCATCCAGCACAACCACGTCAGTGAAACCATATCACTTTCCACTCAAATCTTTCTTTCTCTCTCTCTTTCTTTCTCTCTCTCTCTCTTTCTTTCTTTCTTTCTTCTTTCTTTCTCCTTCTTTCTTCTTTCTTTCTCTTTTTTCTTTCTTTCTACCTTCTTTTCTTTCTTTTTTCTTTTCTTTCCTTCTTTCTTTTTTCTTTCTTTCTTCTTTCTTTCCTCTTTTCTTTTCTCTTCTTTTCTTTTCCCCTCCCTCCCTCCATTCTTTCCTTCTTCTCTCTCTCTCTCTCCTCCTTTTTTTTTTTTTTTTTTTTGGTCAGGGTCTTTCTCTGTCACCCAGGTGGAAGTGTAGTGGCATGATCATGGCTCACTTCAGCCTGATCTCCTGGACTCAAGTGATCCTCCCATCTCAGCCTCCCAAGTAGCTGGGACCACAGGCACACACCACCGTGGTTGGCTAATTTCTGATTTTTTTTTTTTGTAGAGATGATGTCTTACTATGTTGCCTAGGCTGGTCTCGAACTCCTGAGCTGAAGCAATCCTCCTGCTTCGGCTTCCCAAAGTGTTCTGGGATTACAGGTGTAGGCCACTACACCTGGCCTCAAATATGTCTTGTACATTCTCTGAGCTACCCAGTTTCCTGAACATTTATTTTCTGCCTCAGTTAGAGTCATTTGGTTACAACCAAAAATCTTGAATGCTCTGACAAATGCATGTATGTATCCATCTGTCCATCCATCCATCCATCCACCCATCCAAACATTCATCCATCCCTCCAAACATCTATCTATCCAAACATACATCTACCATCCAATTATTCATTTATCCATTAAGACATCCATCCATCCATCCATCCATCCATCCATCCATCCATCATCCAACCACCATCAATCCAAATATCTATCTACCTCCAGTTATACTGCACTCAGATAAAAGCCAAAGTATTAATATTAATGCCCTTCAGTCTTTCCATGACTTGTTCCCCTCCACACACCACTACCCCTCTCCCTTCATCTCTTCCTTATTCCCCTCTGAATTCCTTCCACTCCAGCCATACTGTCCTTCATGCAACCTTCTAGATAAGCTCCTGCCTCATACCTTTATTCATGAAGGTTCCTCTTCCTGGAACACTCATCTCTTATTTATCCTCATAGCTCGCCCTTTTCTTTTCCCAAGTTTTTACTCAAATGCCATCTTGCCTGTCTACCCTTCATCAAAGACCAACTCCTCTCCACCACTCTCATGTTTTTATCTGCCTTTCCTGATTTATTTTTCTTTTTATCACGTTTTACCATCTTACATACTCTGTATGTGTGTATAAAACTTGTCTTTCTTGTTTATTGTGTGTCCTCTCCTAAACTCCCAGTGGAATATAAATTCTAGAATGAAATAATTTTTTGCTGTCTTATATATTCCTGTATTCTCAGCACCCAAACGAATCCCCGGTGCACAGAAAGTGTTAATGAATCCTGGTTGAATACATGCATGAAGAGACTCAAACAGCTCTGTGAAAGTTTCTGACTTGCTATTGGAGGAGAATTGAGCCAAAGCCTTTCTGTGAGAGTTTCTGCCAACTCATTTTATCCCTAGTACTGCCCAGGCTGAAACTCAAGTAAGAATTAATAGGCTACTCGTGCCCTTAGGAAACATCCTGAACTTTCCATGCAAGCAGTGGACTTGGCTCTTACTGACTTCTAGTCCTGCTTAGGAAAACCTGAGGGTAAGGAAGGGAAAAAGTGAATACTTCACACATTCATCTTCAAAGCACTTAATAAATGCTCAAGTAATTAATTCCCCTGGCTCGCTAAGAATTGGATTTTATTGTTGTTGTTCTGGCAATAGGGAAATGAGTGTGCTGAGGAGTTCCGTCATTTTCCCAGCACCACGAAGCAAGCTGTGAGTGGTGCCAGAATTGTATTGGCACCCGCTGAGGTTCTGGTGGGAGGCCTCCTACTTCCCCGTTGGTGGGCAGAGGAGTGGAGTGGGGTGGAAAATAGTGTAGACAGTCTTGGAGAATGACTTTCACCCATTTTCAGAGGATTACAAGCTGGACACTTGGGACGCTGCAAAGAAATAGATATCCATGTTTCTGCAAGTGTTTCAGGTCTAAGCCAAGGCTTCAGGATGAACTTGACAAAGGAAATGAGCTCCTTCCCAATGCAGGTCATGACAAATTAGGAAATCTTTGAAGGAGTGGTTTTTGGTACCCTTGGCTAATCAGGATCCATCCTCGGTCCTCAGTCCAATGCTCCAGGCATTTCCTTCATCTCTTCTCTGGCAAAACTCACTTATCTGATTTCCCATTCTATCAACTGTTCTACTCTCTGAGAGAAAGCCTATCAAGTGGGCTAATTATTTATTTATTTATTTTAGAGACAGTCTTACTCTGGTACCCAGACTGGAGTGCAGCAGGCATGATCGTAGCTCACAGCAGCCTCGAACTCTTGGGCTCTAGTGATCCTCCCGTGTAGCTAGGGCTATAGACATGTGCTACCCAACCTGGCTATTTTTTTCTCTTTTTGTTTTTTTCTTTTTGAGACAGAGTCTCATTCTCTTGCTCAGGCTGAAGTGCAGTGGCGCAGTCACGGCTCACTGTAACCTCAACTTTCCATGCTCAAGTGATCCTTGTGCCTCAGCCTCCCTTGTAGCTGGGACTACAGGTGTATGCCACTATGCCCAACTAAATTTTTTTTTTTTAAATTTTTTGTGGAGATGATGTCTCACTATGTTTCCCGAACTGATTTCAAGCCCCTAGCCTTAAGTAATCCTCCCATCTTGGCCTCTCAAAGTGTTGGGATGGCAGGTGTGAGCCACCATACCCTGCCATGGTTTTTGTTTGTGTTTTGCTTTTTTAAAGACAAAGTCTTGCTCTGTTGCCCAGTTTGTAATAGTGTTGCAATAATAGCTCACTGCAGCCTTGAACCTCCCTTTTTTTTTTTGAGATGGAGTCTTGCTCTGTCACCCAGGCTGGAGTGCAGTGGTGTGATCTCAGCTCACTGCAATCTCTGCCTCCCGAGTTTAAGCAGTTCTCATGCCTCAGCCTCCCAAGTAGCTGGGACTATAGGCATGGGCCACCACACCCAGCTAATTTTTTTGTATTTTTAGTGGAGACAGAGTTTCAGCATTATTGGCCAGGCTGGTCTTGAACTCCTGACCTCAAGTGATCCGATCATGCCTCGGCCTCCCAAAGTGCTGGGATTATAGGCGTGAGCCACTGCACCCGGCCTTACTTTATATTGGTAATATTGATGCATGCTCTAGAGAATTAACATTCTTACAGCTATTATCTCCATGCCATTATTTTCTCTATGCTTTGGACTGGAAGTTAGGATACCTGAGCTTTAGGTTCTGCCACCAAATTGCCAGGTGTCATGTTGGGTCTTGGTTTCTCCATTTATTAAATAAATAATAACCATAGAAACACTTATATCGAAATGGAAGCACAGAGTGTTAAGCAAGTAGTCAGAGATGAAGAGCCAGAAGGTGTCAGAGGTGGGAATTCAGGACCCTGGCTCCAGCTCTGGGCTTATAACCATTACAGCATAGGGATTGGTTTGAACCAGGCATGGAAAGAGGCTTCAATTAAAAAGTCAGTTCCAGTATAGCTTGTATTAAAATAACTTCCACCAAAAACAGATGAAACTAGACAAAAGCACATAAAAAAATCATTTATAAGAATTGGAATGTAGCAACACAGGAAGAATTTCTGAGAATATGATGCTAGAGAGAAGGACAGAATCTTCAAATTTATCCTAGCCCCTTCCTTCCTTCCTTCCTTCCTTCCTTCCTTCCTTCCTTCCTTCCTTCCTTCCTTCTTCCTTCCTTCCTTTCTTCTTTCTCTCTCTCTCTCTCTCTTTCTTTCTTTTCTTTCTTTCTTTCTTCTTTGGGATGGAGTCTCATTCTGTCGCTCAGGCTGGAGTACAGTGGCACAATCTCTGCTCACTGCAACCTTCACCTCCTGGGTTAAGCGATTCTCCTGCCTCAGCCTCCCAAGTAGCTGGGATTGCAGGTGCCCACCACCATAAGTGGCATCCAAAGGATCCAAAAGGGCATTCTTTATGCTCTAAGCCCCTTTGAGTTACCACCCAAGATAGTTTCAGTCCATTCCTATCACCGTTTACTCCAGTCCCATTTCAACTGTTTAAATGGCCACTCTCACTTTGACCCTCCACCTTCCAGGTGGAACACCAACCAAAGAGATTGAGGAGGAAGGTCATTACAGATTCCCAATGGTCCTGGCAAGTTTGCTGGCAAACAGAGAGTTTGCTGATGTTCTCAGAGCAGGCTGAGAAAATTCTTATGATGCCTGGTTACTTAGGTAAAGAGCTGTTGTATAGAGGAACAAGATGTGGCTTTGAAGTAGTATGGCCCTGGGTAAAATTCTGGCTCTGCTAATGGCCCAATGACATTGGGAAAAGTCAGTTTACTGGGCTGTGGCAGTTTTTTCTATCTATGAAATTGGTTTATGAAATGAACCATGAACCATGAAATGCAGCATTATTATGAGAAATATCAAAGATGCACATTGAATGCTAAGTACAGTAAAGTACCACAGGAAGTACCAAGTTAATGGTAGCTGCTATTATTATTATTTTTTTGTTAGTCAACTTCTCAAGTCCAGAGGATCTGGAAATCTCTGCATCTGGAAGAATTTCCCCCAAGTGCTCTTACCAAAACATGAATTCAGTGGGAGCCTCGTGAGGGCTTGCTGAAACCCACCCACTTTCCTGTGAATAGAAAATGCTCACATGTTGCTTTGGCTCCAAAAGCTGGTTCTGTCAAAAGTAGTAAAATTGTTGTGGTTAAGCCCCTAGAGTTGTTTGGGAGAACCGAGAGGTCGTGGGGAGAGCAGGCAGGAAGTGGCTGGGCAGACCTTAGAATGTAGTAATGGGAAAGCTATGCTGGCAATTTGCAGTATTGAGCTGAGTCTGGATCTGGACCTCCCCTTCTTGGGTCTCCATGGGAGATCAGGAAGTCAAGAACAGTGGTTCTTCCTCAGTCCTTCTGGGGCTGGGGTCAGCATCTGGGCTTGCTGAATTAGATAAGCCTGGCCATGGCAGAGATGGCGAGATGCCCAACAAACATTTGTGACCTCTCAGCATTTCCAGAGTGAGGAGTTGTCACTTGGAGGTCATGGTGTAGGTAGGGACAATAGTTCTGGGCCTCCTCTGCAACCAGCTAGGGCCGTGTGACTGGATCTTACACATAAAATATGAGCAGAATGAGCCATTCCTGAGTTGGAGACTTCAAAAAGCCATAGGGCTTCTTTGTCCTCTTTTCCCCTGTAGAGTTGTTGGTTACAGAAGACTGTGAGTTCCTAAGGGGTGGCAGACCCACAGTATGTAGCAATCCTGAGTCTCTGAGTCATCATGTGGGGGAATACCCACCCTGGACCTTCAGGTGAGCCTAAACAATACATTTCCATTGTGTGAAACCACTAAAATTTTTTAGTCAGTTTGTTACAGCAGCTAGTGTTGCCCTAATACACCAACTTCAGAATCCCTAAATTCAAAAAGCCTTAGCCCTCCTGCTCACTGTTACTCTGGGGCTCTGGGATGGCAGTCCTAGTACCTCTGACCTCCACCAGCTGCACCTTGACTCTTTAAAATCAAGTGGGCCAGCCATGGTGGTTCACACCTGTAATCCCAGCACTTTGGAAGGCCGAGGCAGGCAGATCACGAGGTCAGGAGATCGAGACCATCCTGGCTGACACAATGAAACCCCGTCTCTACTAAAAATACAAAAAATGAGCCGGGTGTGGTGGTGCATGCCTGTAGTCCCAGCTACTCAGGAGGCTGAGGCAGGAGAATCATTTGAACCTGGGAGGCGGAGGTTGCAGTGAGCCGAGATTGCACCACCCTGGTGACAGAGCAAGAATCCGTCTCAAAAAAAAAAAAAAAAGCCAAGTGAGTGCAAAACACTAATCACACCAAGTGTTGGTGAGGATGTGGAGGAACCGGAGCTCTCATACACTGCTGGGGGCATGTAAAATGGTACAATCAGTTTGAAAAACAGGTGGACACTTTCTTAAAAGTCTCTAGAGTGAGTCTGCTAGCAAGACAGAGTCTTCATAAGGTAACATAATTCCAGAAATGACATTCCACCACTGCGCCAGGCCTTTAGAACATGATATTATTCATACAGAGTACTGGACTTGGAGACTAGACCCTGCAAAGTTCAGACAACAATCATCACCCTTTATCCTGTATTGGTTTGCTATATATGATTGGTTAGAAACAAGTCATAGATCCCACCCATATTCAAAGAGGGAATTAAATAAAGCGGGGAACACCAGGAGGCAGGACTCATGGAGGGGAGTAACTGAATAAGTCTGAATAAGGAACAATAATAAATAATAATAAATATAGAATAAGTATAATAATATATAATGGGCATCATTAATATTTCTCATAATAATGCTGCATTTCATGGTTCATGGTTCATTTCATAAACCAATTTCATTTAAACAATAACAAATATAGAATAATAAATATTAGAAATAATAATAAACATAGAATATAATTGTGATGATATTTTAGACTTTCTGATTTCCCACAGTCTCTCACTTAGAGTCTAAAATATCATCCCAATTATGTATTTATTCATTTATTGCCCTATAATTTGCCTCACTTACTAGACTATAAACTACAAGAACATAGAACATTATCTGTCTTATTCATGACTACATCCCCAGCACCTGAAACAATGACCAGCACACACACACATATATATATATATTTGGGGCACCTACTATGTGCTCTGTGTGTGTGTGTGTGTGTATATACATATGTATATAGATATATTTTTGAGATGGAGTTTCACTCTTGTTGTCCAGGCTGGAGTGCAGTGGCACAATCTCGGCTCACTGCAACCTCTACCTCCTGGGTTTCAGCGATTCTCCTGCCTTAGCCTCCCGAGTAGCTGGGATTACAGGTGCCCACCACCACGCCCAGCTAATTTTTGTATTTTTAGCAGAGACGGGGTTTCACCATGCTGGCCAGGCTGGTCTCGAACTCCCGACCTCAGGTGATCCACCTGCCTCGGACTCCCAAAGTGCTGGGATTACAGGCGTGAGCCACCGCACCCGGCCCCAAATATATATTCTTTGAATGAATACATTTATTAAAAACAAACAAAGAGTAACATGTTGAAATATGGTTTTAAGGTTTAAAATGTGATGATATCAATGAAAGTGCCTTATAAAGTGTAAAACATTCTGTAAATGTTAGGCCCTATTTTTATGATGACATCACCCACTCACCTTCTTAAAAATTATTGTGTTTTTTCGGTGAAACCCCATCTCTACTAAAAAATACAAAAAACTAGCCGGGCGAGGTGGCGGGCGCCTGTAGTCCCAGCTACTCGGAAGGCTGAGGCAGGAGAATGGCGTAAACCCAGGAGGCGGAGCTTGCAGTGAGCTGAGATCCAGCCACTGCACTCCAGCCTGGGCTACAGAGCCAGACTCTGTCTCAAAAAAAAAAAAAAAAATTATTGTGTTTTTCTTTAAATTTTTATTTTTATTTTTGTTAGCATTGTCCACCAAATACTTCTCATTTTTCCTCCTTCTGGGCACATGGTGGGATTGCATTCACAGTTCCTGAAAGTGGCTAAGTGATTTACATTGAGCATTGAAAGGTGAGTGGCTGTAAGATGTGTCACTTCTGGATGGAAGCTTTAGGAGCTGGTATGTATGGTGACACTCACTATTCTCTTTTGCTGTGGCTAGATACACTGTTTCCATAGTGACTTCTTACTCCATCTCAGCCTGGGTCCCTGAACAAGGCCAAAGAAAGTTCCCAGTTGATTAGGAGATGGACTTGGAGGGGAATAGTTCCACCATGGTGCCTCGGCAGCCTTTCATGTCTCCATATAGGTTATATAGACAAAGCTTGGCTGCAGCTGATCTAAGTGTTGGCAGGACACCCCTGATCTTTCTAGAACACTAAAATGTGGGGCGCTTGTGAGTAGATGCTACAAGGCCATTTCCTACCAATTTCTCCATCTTCCTGGAAGATTGTCATAAGACAGTTTTCCAATGTCTCCTGTATTCTGATTAGCAGTGAGGTCTGCTGCTTCATGTTTCTTCCCATGCTTCCTCAGGTACCACTGCTGGCTATAAAACTGCTTAGCAGGTGTTCCACTATCTGTGTTGTAGTCATCTGAAGCCTTTTATTTTGCTGTCATCCCATTAGACAAAGGACATGGGGAGTGGCACTCTTAGTTACTCTTGTTTTCATTGCCCATGTAAGAAATAAACTGTCAGAATCCAACAGGGACTAATTGTTTATTTACTGGCCAAGTCTGTCAGCCTTGCCTTGACAGAGGCGGCCTTTGAAGGCACACAGGGGGAATATCAACCTTATCTCCTTTAAGATCTTCTGCAGCTTCTGGCTTTTTGTCCCACCAAAAAGGCAGATTTGGCTCATCATTTTGCATTTGTGTCTCTTTTCACAAACAAAAACACCAATATAAAATATATTTCTGATTTGTTCCCCCCCCCCAAAAAAAAGAAAGTTCCCAGTTGAATGAAAAAAAAAAGAGAAAGCAAAAAATAAACCTTTATTGCTTTAATCCACAGTTATTTTGTAATTGTTTGTTACTACATCATAACTCAGCCTGTCCTAATATAATAACCAACCCTTCTTGGGTAAATAGCCTCTTGCTGTTCTTCACTATAGAACACACCAGAATTGCTCACATGAAAAGCAGTGATTTTCTAATTGATTAGAGAATTCACAAGTGTTTTCTGTGGTTGTGAGTTTGTGTTGTTCCTGATACCTTAACAAGTGTGGTATGTTGCATAGCCTCTCAGTGTATATTGGTTTATTACTCTGAGGAATGAATGCCTAGCCATTTATTTATTTATTTATTTATTTATTTATTTATTTATTTATTTATTTATTTATTGAGAGGGAGTCTCGCTCTGTGGCCCAGGCTGGAGTGCGGTGGCGCAATCTCAGCTTGCTGCAACCTCCGCCTCCTGGGTTCAAGTGATTCACCTGCCTCAGTCTCCAGAGTGGCTAGCATTACAGGCATGTACCGCCATACCTGGCTAATTTTTATATTTTTAGTATAGATGGGGTTTCACCATGGTCAGGCTGGTCTCGAACTCCTGACCTCAAGCGATCCACCTGCCTTGGCCTCCAAATGTGCTGGGATTACAGGTGTGAGCCACTGCGCCAGGCCTTTAGAGCATGATATTATTCATACAGAGTACTGGGCTGGGAGACTAAACTCTGCAAAGTTCAGACAGCAATCACCACCCTTTATCCTGTATCAGTGGGAGCTGTAGAAGACTCACGATGACTTTGTTTTACTTGCAACCTCATAGTGCAACCTTTTTTTCCTGCCACTCTCTCCTTATGCTAGTTATTTTCTTAATGAAGGCATGCAAACAAACTAGCTCTTTTGCAAAATTCATTCTTCCAAGAAACCTGGCTTTCTGTCAAGTAAGAGCTTTAGAAGAGCCTTAAACCGGCAGACCTCACCAACACATTCTAGTTTCAGATGTATGTGCTCTACGACACTAGAAAAATCTAAACAGACTTTGGCCTAGTTGGGGTTTTGGAAACCAAGAATGGGGAAGAAAAGGGTGCATATATGAACATCCCCCACCCAGCTTTTGACCTTGATTGAAATAAGGCAACCCCAAAGTCATTCAAAAGCTCATCGTTGGGGCTGGTTTTGGGGTAAGAATGGCCCTTTTTCACTGCGGCCTTAGTGATTAATACACCAGATTCATAAATACACATATGTATTATATGCACATCCATTTTTATATCAATAGAAAATGCTTTCCAGATGTGTGTTTGAGGTGATAGGCTTTGTGCTGCAAAGGTTTTATTTTCTGTGAGGTCTCAGCCCAGCCTAGCATACAGCCTATTGTTTTTATATCAAAAAGACGGGTCTTACCTGCTTAATAAGCTGGAGGAATTCGCAGCAACCTGGGGGGAACTGAAGGAATGCAGCTTTCGGATCCGATTAGAGAGATGTGGCCAGGTCCCCAGGGTTCTCAGGTTTAGCTGCCGAGGCCTACAATGTCATCCATTGTCTTCTGCCGCCATGTGCGAAATGATTCAGGTTTCTGTGCCCCTCTGCCCCAGCCTGTGTGCAAAGCCCCAGAGCACACCCAGAGGGATGCTGACCACTAGGCTGTTGCTGTTGGCTTTCTGGTTTCCCACGGTCTTTGCAAGTGTTCTTTGTGATGGCCTTTGTGGGAGCGTGAAAAAGGGAGCCACAGTTTTCTGAGTTTCTTAGGGGAGTCCATACTCCCAAAGTTTGAAGAGTCTTTTCTCTTTGACTCGTGAGTGGCAGACAGCTTCAGTGCATGAGCTTTAGAGTCAGAATTCTGTCTTGGTGTTTATCGACTGTGTAACCTTGGGCAAGCCACTTAACCTCTCTGAGCTGATGGCTCATCTGCTGTAGATCTGAACACTTCATATCTCTTGGGTTATTGAAAGATTAAATTAGATAATGCATGGACAGCTCTTAGCACAGAGCCCGGCACATAACAAACACCTAATAAATAGTAGCTAATATTGTTACCATTATTATTACTATTATTAGGATGATTTACTTTATTATTATTACTATTTTTTGAAACAGGGTCTCATTCTGTTGCTCAGGCTGGAGAGCAGTGGTGTGATCACACCTCACTGCAACCTTGACTTCCTGGGTTCAAGTGATCCTCCCACCTCAGCCTCCTGAGTAGCTGGGACTACAGGCATGCACCACCAAGCCAAGCTAATATTTAAAAATGTTTTGTGTGGATGGGGTCTCACTATGTGGCCCAGGCTAGTCTCAAACTCCTAGGCTCAAGCCGTCCTCCTGCCTCGGCCCCCTTAAGTCCTGGGATTACAGGCATGAGCACTGGCCCATAATGATTTAACTTAAACCTGAATCCACACGGATTTTACCACGTGAGTCCACTGACTTAGAAGCAGGTGTGAGTAAAATGCCTCTGGCAGTCCTTCCTGGACCTACCTTAAATTTTTCTTGAAACATCTCCTTTGGACATGTCTTCCTGAGTGCTGAAAACAAACACTTTGTTCCAATAGTTGGAGCCGTATCAGGGACTTTGAACTCTAGGTAAATTCCCTCCCACCCCACTCTTCTTTTTGGAAGGGCTGGTTTAGGCCAACCTCAGATCAGAAGCATAGCGTGGAATTCTGGGCTGTGGAGCCAATGCTGGCTACAGTTCCCCCCTTTCTTCTGAGACGGAGTCTCACTCTGTCGCCCATGGCGGAGTGCAATGGTACGATCTTGGCTCACTGCAACCTCCACCTCCAGGGTTCAAGCGATTCTCCTGCATCAGCCTCCCGAGTAGCTGGGATTACAGGCGCCCTCCACCATGCCTGGCTAATTTTTTAATTTGTAGTAGAGACAGGGTTTCGCTATGTTGGCCAGGCTGGTCTTGAACTCCTGACCTCAGGTGATCCACCCGCCTCAGCCTCCCAAACTGCTGGGATTACAGGTGTAAGTCACTGTGCCCAGCCTGCAGTTCTCTTTTGATGTGAGCTTTCATCTTTTTCCAGGGTGGACCCCAGATGGGTACACACTAGGCACTCCATTAGTATGTCTTGAGTGAGGGGGTGGATGAAAAGAGGCTTAGCTGATGGTCATCCCAGAGGAAGTAATAATACGATGGAGATAATGATGCTAAAATCAGTCATTTTCTGGGTGCTTATGTACTCTATACCAGGCAGTAGGCTGAGTGTTACATACAGGTTTTTTTTCATTTGCTTCTCAAAAGATACCCTTTGGTATAGACCCTGGTGTCCTTTTAAGAGATGAGGATGTTGGGGTTTACCCCAAGTCCCCATGATGGCAAAGAGCAGAGCCCATATTTGGGGCTGAAGAATCTGATTCAAGAGCTCTTGCATCTGTCCACCAGGTTGTGGGGCCTGCCTGACTCAGCTGTCAAAATGCTCAAGCTTTGAGTTGGCCTTGTGTTGATGTCCCCAAGGAGCTGCCCTGCTCCGTTTTAGATCAGGATGACTTAGGTGAGCTCATAAAACTGGAGGGGCAAAATTTTAAATTCTCTCTTTAAAGAAAGGTAGGGATCGACTTGTTCATGAACAGATTGACTAGATCATTCCCTAATAGAAGTTCCTGAAACATTTTTTTCTTTTTTGAGAGAAAGACAGGATCTTGCTCTGTTGCCCAGGCTGGAGTGCAGTGGCGTGATCACAGCTCACAGCACCCTCGACCTCTTGGGCTCAAGTGATCCTCTCGCCTCAACCTCCCGAGTGACTGAGACTACAGGCATACGCCATTATGCTTGGCTAATTTTTTTATTTTTGTAGAGACAGGGTCTCCTTATGTTGCCCAGGCTGTTCATAAACTCATGGTCTCAAGCAATCTTCCTGCCTCAGCCTCCAAAAGTGCTGGGATTACAGACATGAGCTACTGTGCCCAGTCTCATGAAATCTTTAAAAAGAATGAGCTAGACTGGTACAAGTTCCTCCAATAATTTCATCTTTAGTTAATAATTATATACATTAAATATCTATGTTTCTATACAAGGAGAAAAGATCTATAAGATACATAACCAATGTTTAAGTGTTGGTTAAATATTATACTTGTTTAGTTTTAAAAATTATATTTATATTTATTATTTTAACCTAAAGTTTATATTTTTTCAATTAAAAAATAAATCAAAAACACAGAAGGATATACAGGGAAGACTCCTGCCTTTTCCTGTCCATAGCCTCCTAGCTTTTCTTCACAACGGCAGCCAAAGCTTTCCATTTATTATGTGTCTTTTTAGAAAGTGTCAGTGCTCAGACTCCAATTAGGAGAGAGAATTTTCTTTTTAGTGCATACCTGTTTGGTATCCATTGCTTGAGTTTTTGACAAGCATGGTTGTAAAAAAATCAAAGATAACAAAACATAATCATTAAAGGGCACAACTATTTGGCCCCGTCTTATCCCCCAGCTTCAGAAGCAGATGCTAGGGGACTGTCTCTTCTTTAACTGAGACAGCAAGCTGTGTTCTCTGGTTCTCCAATAGCTACAACGTTGGAGCCTTCAACTGGCATGGGGGAGAAAATCCCGAGGCCTTTGATCTCTGGTCCCATCACCTTGATTGGTCTCCATGGTAACCACCATACCCAAGTAGGTGGAGAATAAGCCCTATTGTTCCTTCCTCCCCACCTTCATTCCACCTTAATTACCCAGGCCTTGGTTTGCAATCATGAGCCAGGAAGACATGCAAGTAGATAAAGTGACTCACCTGCCTCCTCATCCTCCTCTGTTCCTTTCTTTACCTGCCTTCTCTAGTCATAAGATGCCTCCATTCCTCTCGTGGTCCTGAATTCAAGTCTCAGTTATCTGTGTGATTTAAGCCTTATGACTCTGTATGGGGAGTACTTTGCACCTGAAGGCCTCGTTTTCTCATTTGTGAATTGGGAATAAAAGTAGTATCTACATCCTTGGACTGAAAGCTAAACACTGGTCAGGCATAGTGGCTCATGCCTGTAATACCAACAATTTGGGAGGCTGAGGTGGGAGGATCACTTGAGTCCAGTAGTTCAGGACCAACCTGGGCAACATAGTGAGATCCTGTCTCTACAAAAAGATAAAAGAAAGTTAGCCAGCCATGATGGCATGCACCTATGTTTCCAGCTACTCCAGAAGTTGAAATGGGAGAATTGATTGATCCTGGGAGGTCAAGGTTGCAGTGAGCCATTATTGCACCACTGCCTGGACAACAGAGCAACATTGACTAGAAAAAAAAAAAAAAAAATGGTCAGGGTGGCTCATACCTGTAATCCCAGTACTTTGGGAGGCCAAGGCGGGCAGATCATTTTCGGTCAGGAGTTTGAGAACAGCTTGGCCAACATGGTGAAATCCTGTCTTTACTAAAAATACAAAAATTAGCCGGGTATGGTGGTACACGAATGTAATCCCAGCTACTCAGGAGGATGAAAAAGGAGAATTGCTTGAACCTGGGAGGCAGAGGTTGCAGTGAGCTGAAATCACATTATTGCACTCCAGCCTGGGCGGCAGAGCTAATTTTTGTGTTTTAGTGGAGACAAGGTTTCGCCATGTTGGCCAGGCTGGTCTTGAACTCCTGACCTCAAGTGATCTACCCGCTTTGGCCTCCCAAAGTGTTGGAATTACAGGTGTGAGCCACTGTGCCCGGCCAACATCACTTTCTCTAGGGTTCTTACTTGATTCACCAAGACGTTCACTTTAGTTGCTCCCAAATCTTAGTATTTGTCACATTGTATGACAGCTGTCCATTTCCTGACCTGTAACCACCTACTTTAGTTTGTGAGCACCTAGAAAGCTGGGTCTGTATTCTGTTTGGTGTTTAATTTCCTGGCAGAATATATCTTCTAGAACATTCTTCATAGATGTTTGGATATATTCATTGCACAAATATTTACTGAGCAGCTACTATGTGTTGGGCACTGTAATTATGAATCAAAGAAAAGATCCTTAACCTCAAGGAGTTTATGTTCTAATGTGGGTAGATGCATGGATGCGGTATCTAGAATGCCTGACCATCAGCAATACGGATCTTCTTGTAGTTCTCCAGACACATGGGACTTTCATCTCTGCATTTGCACATGCCATTCCCACTGCTTATGGTGTCCTTTCTCCAGTGTTTGCTCAATCTGCACACCTGAGCTGGGGGGAATAAATCCCTACTGTAAATCACTGTGTCTGTGACCCCCTGGCACTTTGAAAACCCTGTTCAAGCAGGGTTTCGAGTGTGTGGGTGCCCCTGGAATGTGGACCACAAGGGAATAAGGAGAACGTCTTGCACTAGACCTCTGCAGCTCCAGGACCCAGGTCAGGGCTTGGCACTGAGGAAGCCCTTAGCAGACATGTGCTAAACAATGAGGGCGTGCCATCACATTCTCACTCCTTCTGCTTCTGGCTGAGGACTGATTTAGTCTATAAGGGGCATCTTCCACAATTCTGATCTCATTCACTACTTAATAATGAGATTAATTTAACTCTCAGAAACCGGTGGGAGAGGCCTGGCCAGGGCTCTGGGATTATCCAGAAACATGCTTTTCTAGGATGGCCAAGTGACCTGGTGGGCCTTGTAATGCCCATTGTTCCCGAATAACATGCACATTGTTTATTAACAATATCGATTGATTTTTCTGTTAAGAGAAGTGTTCTTTTCTCACATAGACAGTGTTTAAGTTTTGTTGAGAAACAAACATTCATGCTATAGCTGCACAACTATAATTATTTGGGGGAAGGGTGATTTATCCAAGGCTTAAGGGGATGTAGGGATGGGGCAGGCAACCTTCTCCCCTGGGCAGGCTTGTTAGGGCCCTGCTGGGGGCCACAGTCTTGCACAACTGCCTTTGACGTAGGCCTAGCTGGCTGCCTGGCTTCTCTGTCTCTGAAGATGAACTACATTTCTGGAAGGAGGCATTCTGTCTCTAATCCAGGACTTCTCACTCCTATTCCAGTGCTCTTTTCTTTTGTTTTTTTAGAGACAGGGTCTTACTTTGTCAGACCCTGTCTGGAGTGCAGTGTTGCAATCATTAGTGACTGTAGCCTCCAACTCTTGGACTCAAGTGATTCTCCCACCTCCAGAGTAGCTGGGATTACAGGTGTGTGCCACCATGCCTGGCAATTTTTTAAAAAAACATTCTTGCAGATGTTGGGTATTGCTGTGCTGCCCAGGCTTGTCTTGAACTCTTGGCTTTAAGCAATCCTTCCACTCCGGCCTCCCAAAGTGCCAGTGCTTTTTTTTTTTTTTTTGCCTCATAGAGTCTTTCAACTCAAAGAAATGATTTTAGAAATTGCTTTCTTGTTGAGTCAAAGATTGTTTTACCAATACATTGGTGGAGAGAAAAAGATTTTGAAAGCTACTGGTAAGCTTACTGGACTCCTCTTGTGCCTTCCATAAATTTCAGGTTTAGCTCAGGGGTAGTAAACTCAAATGTCTTGTAGGGTTGGGCAGGTAGCACAGATGAATGAAATTGATCAGAGATGTATTAGGCAGGCTCCTGGCCAGAAAATGATGGTACCCTCCAACTGGGCCATTTGAAGGGAAATTACTCAAGAGATTATTTACAAATGCCTAGGCAAAATGTAGGGAAACTAATGAGGTAGAATGAAACCAACAAGAAATAGTGCAGAATTGCCAGGCATGTTGGCTCATGTCTTAAATCCCAGTACTTTGGGAGGCTGAGGCTGGTACACTTCTTGAGCTCAGGAGTTCGAGACCAGCCTCATCAACATGGTGAAACCCCATCTCTACCTAAATTACAAAAATTAGCTGGGCATGATGGCATGTGTTTGTGGTGTCGACTACTCAGGGTGCTGAGGCAGGAGGATTGTTTGAGTCCAGGAGGTGGAGGTTGCAGTGAGCCAAAATCATCCCACTGCACTCCAGTCTGGGTGACAGAGTGAGACTCCATCTAAACAAACAACAACAACAACAACAACAATAACAACAACGAATAGAAATAGTGCAGAAGCCTAGGCTACTCATTCCTGGGAGCTGTTATCTCCCCGAGGCTGGAAGAGACCTTACTGAAGAGGGTGATTCTATGGAGAGATCCTCTATGAGAACTCTGATCTTGAGTAGAAGGACTCAGCCAACATGCAGAGACTTAGTGACCCCACTGGGAGGGAGCTGAGGAGTGTATACCCCAGCCTCACTCACTTACACTCCTGTTTCCTCCCCATGTCTCCAAATTGAAGCCAAAGAAGGGACCCATGATAATCTGCAAGGATCAATCTCCACGGACAGAAAGCAGAGTGGGGAGGGGTGGAGAGTAGATCTGCGGGACAAATGGAAGGTGCTGACATGGAATGTAGGACAGGTTTCATTTCCACAAAGAATATATCCCATTTTCATGGAAAAACATGAAAATGGGATATATTTTCATGTTTTATATGTTTATAACATGTTTATAACTTGTCTGTCTTAACTTCTGTGTCTTAGTTTTTTATTATCTAAAATAGAGTAATTGTAGTGATAATAATGATGATAAGATAGCACTCATTACCAACCCTCAGAGCGTCACTGTGAGGATTAAATGAATGTGTTCACATAATGAATTTAGAATACTCCAGGTAAGGACCAGCTTTTATTTTTGTTATTTTTAGGTTAGTGCAAAAAAAAAATTGCATTTTTTTGCCATTTAAAAAGTAATGTCAAAACCTGGAATTACTTTTTGCACCAACCAAATAAATCATTATGATCTTTTGTTTAGCCACTTTTGTTTATTTATTTATTATTTTTTGATATAGAGTCTCGCTCTGTCACGCAGGCTGGAGTGCAATGGTGTGATCTCGGCTCACTGCAACCTCCACCTCCTGGGTTCAAGTAATTCTCCTGCCTCAGCCTCTCTAGTAGCTGGGATTATAGGTACCCACCACCATGCTGTCTTAATTTTTGTATTTTTAGTAGAGATGGGATTTCACCATGTTGGCCAGGCTGGTCTTAAACTCCTGGTCTCAAGTGATCCGCCCACCTCGGACTCCCAAAGTTCTGGGATTACATCAGAGATGTATTAGGCAGGTTCCTGGCCAGAAAATGATGGTACCCTCCAACTGGGCCATTTGAAGGGAAGTTACTCAAGAGATTATTTACAAATGCCTAGGCAAAATGTAGGGAAACTAATGAGGTAGAATTAAACCAACAAAGTCAGGCATGAGCCACCATGCCTGACTTGCTTCTCCACTTTTGAAAGAGTGGAGCACTTTTTTTTTTTTTTTTTAACACAGTCTTACTCTTATCCAGGATGGAGTGCAGTGGCACAACCATAGCTCACTGCAGCGTTGATTTCCCAGGCTCAAGTGATTCTCTCACCTCAGCCTTCTTGACTAGATGGGACCACAGGTGTGTGCCACTGCATCTGGCTAATTTTTAAAATTTATTTATTTTTATAGAGGCAGAGTCTCACTGTGTGGCCCAGGCTGATCTTGAATTCCTGGCCTTAAGCAATCCTCCAGCCTTAGCCTCGCAAAATACGAAGATTAGGAGCATGAGACAGTGCACTCACCGGCCTTTAACTAATATATATATATATATATATAAAATCTTATTTTTTGTGGAAATGAGGTCTGGCTATGTTGTCCAGGCTGGTCTCAAACTCCTGGCCTCAAGCAATCATCCTGCCTTGGTCTCCTAAATTGCTGGGATTATAGGCCAAGAGACATGGGTATAAAATCTATTTTACTGTCTGAAGCTCAATGATAAACAGCAACTGACACAGTGCAAGCGGCAATAGGGAGTGGTGGGGACTGAGGCAAAATGCAGGATTCCGTCTCAAGGGACCACCCCCACTCAGCACTAGCTGATTATGACCTTGTAGAAATGTAGATTTAATGTTGCTAAAACTTTAAAGTTTTCAAGAAAAGCTAGAAAATTAGGATTTTTTCAGTGTGAAAGCTTCTGATTTTTAAATGTTGGCAAATAAATCAAATTTAAAAAAATATATCATGTGCGCCAACACTGTGAGCCAAACACAACAAGTCTGGGGGCTGAATTGTAGCTTATATGCAGCCTGCCTGTGGACCAGAGGAAGCTGCTGGCTTCTCAAGAGAGAAAGAGCATGGCCTTGACCTCTGGCAGAGGTCTCTTTAGTAAGAACGAAGATAAGATAATGCATCCTTGACTTAAAACGCAAGTGCTGGGAGAACTCAGAGGAAGGGGAGATACTTAGTGTGCAGGACAGGCAGGAGTGCCTGAGAGTGGGCTTTGTCATTAAGAAGAGACATGAAGTGAATTTTATAGGAAGCAAGGGACAGGTCTGATATCACAGCTACAAGTCAAAGGTAGCCAGAGTCCTAGGCTTGTCTAGATGGTGCCATGAAGTGCTTTTTGCTTTGTTTAAGTTTTTAAAGATTCTTTTTGGGGGAAGTAAAGATAAAACTGGATTGTGTGATATCGTATACATTTGAGGAATTAACATCAGCATGCATTCGTGGTTTCTCTCAGGAGAAGCCAGGTTGCAGGCAGTGCTCCACATGTTCAGGGCTGTCCAACTTAATACACCCCTGGAGTGGGCTCAAGCTCTCCTCCTGCTTACTTTCCTTTAAAAAGAATCAAAATGCCAATTTGAATTCCCCATCTTCAGAGGCAGACCGGAGCACACAATCATGTATAGAAATCCCTCCACACACACACATCTGTTATACACATTGCCACGGTGTACTCTGGTTGTTCAACAATGAGCAGAATTATTTCCTCTCATTACTTGCCATGTCGCTTCAAAACCACACTCGGAAAAATAAAACCACTGAAGGGGTCTCAGCCAATCCAACTGCCTTGCCGGCCCAACTTTCCAAACAGGAGTTGGGGGGGTGGCGGGGGAGAGGGAGGTGTTGGGGTGCGCTGGGGCGGAGGTTGGCTGTGTGTGAGGGAACAGAGCCATAGCTGGGATGAATTCCTATTGCTTTCTGTGTGTCCCATTGTGTGTCTGTGTGAGTGTGGGTCCATGCATACATCTGTACATGTCTGTCCGTGTGTCTGTCTGCGTGTCTGCACTTTTTCTGTCTCTATCTGCCCCGATACCTATCTGTACTTGTCTGTCTGTGTCTGTCTTTTTGTCTGTCCCTGTCTTTGTGTGTCTGTGTATGTGCTGTGTATCTGTTTTAAATAGCACCCACTTACCAAATATTTACACTCTGTAAGTCCTCGTACAACATGCTTTTTGCACACATGGGTGTTCCTATTGAATCTTTACAGTAACCACACAGCAGAAAGTACAATCTTAATTTTACAGATGATTAAATGGAGGTCTACTAGTCTATTCATCCATTCATTCAAACATATATTCAGCATCTCTTGAGCGCCAGGCATGATTCTAGGTACTAGGAAACGGTACTGGAGACACACAAATCCTCTCCTGGCATGGGGCTCACATGCGTGGGAGAGATACGTTATAGATCAGTACACAAATGGATATTATTTCAGAGCCAGCAGGTGGTAAAGCTGGCACGTGTTCATAGAACCTGCTAAGGGTGAGGGTTGTCAGCTTGAGCCCTGAGCTAGAATTCAAGACATCTGGGGAGGCAGCACAGCTAGCTTAACCCCTTTGCAAAAGACACACCTATGCCAGGTGAAAAGAGGGCCCAGTAGTGAGTGTTCGGTTTGAAAGTCACCTTAATCATTTGCTGGTAGGAATGCTGTATTCTTCAGAATTTGGGGGTCCTGCAAATGGCTGGGGAGAATGAAATAGCTGAGTAGCCACTTTGTAGTTCTTTCTGCAGGGGCAGTGGCTGTGTGGATTGAAGATGCAGACCTCTGTTTTTCTGTCCTGAATTATGTCCAGGTGCTCCTGTGGGAGGGCAGGGGTCTGGGCATTGCACAGACTTGAGTTGGAGCACTGGCTCAGCTGCATATGGCCTGTGTGTCCTTGGGTGAAGTGATCCAAGAATTGAACTCAAAAGAATACTAACACTCTGCGTGAAGCAGGGAGGCCTGGAAGAGAAGATGTGTTTTCAGTTGAGTCGCTGAACTGAGCATTCAGTTCTCTTGGGGCCTATTCACACCACAGAATTCCCTCAGCACGGAGAAAAACAGTTGCGTGATTCAACATTAAGAAGCTAGTATTTATTGAGCCTTTTAAAAAATGTTTAAAGTGCTAGGGACTAGATACTAATTCCTTTACATATGCAGTATCCCTCTGAGGTAGCTATTATTATTACTATGTTTCTTTCTTCAAAAATAGAGACAGAGTCTTGCTGTGTTGTCCAGGTTTGTCTTGAACTCCTGGCCTCAAGCAATTCTTTTGCTTCGGCCTCCCAAAATGCTGGGATTACAGTGAGCCACCGTGCCTGGACTGAGGTAGGTATTATTAAGCCCGTCTTCGAATGGAAAAATTGAGGTTCAGAATGGCTAAGACACTTGTCCAAGGCCACACAATCAATGTGGGATATAAACACAGGTTCCTCTGGTTTCAGGGACAATACTTGTCACCACAACAGTGTCACCCGAGCAAGCGTATGGTGACTAAGGGGGTGGAGATGGCTGGATATTGGTAGGAGAAGGGAAGTAGGGTGGGCTAAAAGTTAGGACTACAGCCTTGGGAGAGGTCCTGTCTGAACCCCTGAGTGTTCAGAGAACGAGAATGATACCCCAGTGCCATTGAGAAGACACCAAGGGGGAGAAAGAGCTGCAGAGGTTACCTGGGCATTTCTTTAGAATATTCGAGGTTGGGCGCAGTGGCTCACACCTGTAACTCCAGCACTTTGGGAAGGTGAGTGAGTGGATTCCTTGAGCTGAGGAGGTTGAGACTAGCCTGGGCTACATGGCAAAACCCAGTGTTAAAAAAAAACCAAAAATCTTTCAAAACCATTTTCTCTCTCCCAGAATGCACCACAAAACAGTGCCATCTTGTTTTGCTTTTATAGATTTGGGGATTATGGAGCTGGGTGTAGAATATGGGAACTTGGGCTCAATGAGTTCTGGTATCCTCTGTTTTCTCCGGAGAACAAAGCAAGTGGTGTTGACTTATGTGGATGGATCTGTATTTCTAATGAAGCAACAGGATTTAGGCACCAATTTATTGCTTAGGTTTAAAGGTGAGGAAAGGGTAACCTCCCCATCCAGCCACTCAAGGTACTTGAGGTAGTGAGCCTCCAAGCCCTGGACGCATGTAAGCAGAGGATACCTTATTCCATGGAAGGATAAGGAGTTGGACTAAATACTATCTGAAATTATTTTCAATGCCCAATTCCAAGTTTCTATGACATTAAGGAGTTGGTTATACTCAGAGCCAATCAAACTGTTTTATGCAGCATGCATTACTTCCTCTGAGGCTTAAACACTCAAGAATCTGACTGGGCATGGTGGCTCACGCCTGTAATCCTAGCACTTTGGGAAGCCGAGGCTGGTGGATTACCTGAGCTCAGGAGTTTGAGACCAGACTGGGCAACATGGTGAAACCCTGATTCTACTAAAAATACAAAAAATTAGCTGGGCCTGGTGGCACATGCCTGTAATCCCAGCTACCTGGGAGGCTGAGGCACAAGAATCCCTTGAACCCAGGAAGTGGAGTTGCAGTGAGCTGAGATCGCACCATTGCACTCCAGCCTGGGTGACAGAGTGAGACTTTGTCTCAAAAAACCAAACCAAAAACACTCAAGAATCACCTGGCAAGTTATTTTTTTCCCTGAGTCTCAATCATTCCCACCTTTTTTTGTCTAGATTCAGGCACAAAGGTTAGGATATTCAATCATGATTTACAGACATAGTATAATAGGGTGGTTCTAAGCCTGGGTTAAAATCATGCTCACCACTCACTAGCTGGTGACTTTGAGCAAGTGACTAAACCCCTCTGAACCTCCACCCTTCCTTCTGTAAGGAAGGAAGGGTGGGGCTAATAATGAAACCTACCTCATGGTGTCAATGTCATGGTTGAAGGAGATGCATCGTGTAAAGCAATGATTATAGTGCTCAACACAGTGTAAGAGCTGTATAAATATTAGCTATTATTATTTAACAAGGTGTTAACTGAAGGCCCATCAAGTGTGAAACCAGAGGAATCATGAGTAATATGTAGAAAGGGAAAAGATCCTTCTGTTCTAGAAAATCCTGATCCTCCTGCCTGCAAGGACATTCATATGAATGGAGGAAATGCAGGGAAACAGGTACATCCCTCCTCTCAATTTTCAAAAAGTCTTACCATAAGGTCACATTTGGATGAAACCCAAGGCTTGGGTGATGTTTGGGCCTTGATTTGATCAGAATCATCCTTTCCCAACCAGCCTACACATGCTATTGATATATCATATAGCATTATTTATGACTTGTTGAATACCACAGCCTGCTCAGCCCTTTACAAGAGATGAAGAAGATAAGTTCTGGGCCCCTGGGGATTTGGGATTGAAGTTACTCAGATTGAAAATGCACTAGCTGAGAAAGGCTTGGATGCCTGTGGCACGTCGACCCTAAACCCATTTATTCCTCCCATAAAGAAGATGATTAAGTGAGTGGCTGAATTTGGATCTTTGCAGAGTTGAACCTTGATATACAAAAAATAATAACAGCATACACTATTACAAATTAATTAAAAAAGAATTCTTTGTGAACTCTAAACCATGGAGCAGTAGGTCATCTTAAACCATGAAACCAAAGACATTTAGATTTCTTGACCTCCTTTATAAGTCTTTAACTGTTTTTGTTTGGTTTTTGAAATGGAGTCTCACTCTGTCACATGGACTGGAGTGCAGTGGCGCAATCTGGGCTCACTGCAACCTCCACCTCCTGGGTTTGAGCCATCCTCCCACCTCAGCCTCCCCAGTAGCTGGGACTATAGGTGCCTGCCACCATGCTGGGCTAATTTTTGTATTTTTAGTAGAAACGAGATTTCACCATGTTGGCCAGGCTGGTCTAGAACTACTGACCTCAAGTGATCTGCCTGCCTTCGCCTCCCAAAGTGCTGGGGTTACAGGCATGGACCACCACACCAGGCCACAGGTCTTTAACTTACCGTATAGGGGTGAGTGAGGGAGGAAGATGGTTTTTTAAAGGTGGAGAAGGAAACACAAACAGATGCCATTTTGTCTTGAAGGTTGGTACCTTCAGGATCTCTGGATTCTCCTCTGTTCTGCCCATCCATGCCAAGGTCCTATTTAACCCTGACTTTCTTATGGCCTTTGCTTAGTGAAATCTTGAAGGTACCTTTGTAAGAAAACATTGACTCATCGTTATTCTTTCAAGAAAGAGGCTAGATCCTGTAGATCCAATTAAATAAATGTCTGTATGTTTGTTAGCAGTGTGGTGAACTTGGCCTCAAGCTGCTCAGTTCCACCCACAGTTGCAGGAAAATCTGACGGTATGAAACACCATGGTGCTTATCTCAAACAGAAGCTTCCTTTCTTGTGGCCAGTCTGATTCCTCACCCAAGAGAGAAACCTAAGAGTTATCCTGGAGTCTTCATTCACCAATTTTCCGTACATTCATCAAGTCATGGCACTCCATAGCCTAGACAGCCTTCCATCCATCTATGGCTGCCCATTCCTCTGCACACCCTGGTCTGGGACACCATTCCCTTTAATTAGTTAATGAATTTTTGTAGAAATGGGGTCTTGCTGTGTTGTCCAGTCTGGTCTCAAACTCCTGGCCTCCAGTGATCCTCCTGCCTTGGCCTCCCAAAGTGCTGGGATTATGGCCCCTTTTACTCAAAAGGCCAGAACATCTTCCTAGCTAGTCTCCTGCCTTTGCTGCTTTGTTTTGTGTGAGACCCTGTTTTTAATCACTCATCCATAGTTAGTGTCTTATTGTAGTTGAACATAAATGTAGTAAAATGCAAATGTGCAGCACCATCACATTTGTACAAAATGAACCCAGCCTGTGCCCAGTACCCAGAAACACAATATTCCTCAGTAGCCCTTTCACCCACCTTCTCAGTCATTACCTTCCGTCACCCAAGGATAACCACTATCTTGACTTCTTACACATGGTTAGAGCTTTACTTGGTTTTGAATCTTAGGGAAAATGGAATCATCTAATATGTAGAGCCAGTTCTGCTATAATGCTTGTTTTGAAAATGCAAGTTTGTTCTCAGGTGATTGATATATTAGGGAACAATTTGAGCATAAGGCAAATTTGCAAGTGCTTATGTGTAATTTTGTTGTGAGAAACACTAAATAAATGTAGAAAACTGCACCCAGCTGAACTGAGCCACAGAGGAATACACAAAATGCACATTCCTCTAACACCTACCAGCTGCTCCTCAGTTCACTGCAACTGTCATGAGCCACCCTCATCCCCATCTGGTGTTACAACTTCCTGATTTCAGACAACCTCCTGCTGCTTCCCAAAAACTCACAAGCTGCTACCCGTCCAATGCACATTCCCACAAGCAAACTTCAGGACTTTTCTAAAGTCCCATATTTATTGTAGTATTTATGCACTTAAAAAAACATTTTACATGTGTGAAACTGTGCTATCACTTTTATTTTTTTTTTTTTGAGACAAGATCTGTTTCTATCACACAGGTTGGAGTGCAGTGGCGTGATCCTGGCTCACAGTAAACTTTGCTTCCCAGGCTCAAGCCATCCTCCCATCTCAGTCTCCCAAGCAACTGGGACTACAGGCACATACCACCATGCCTGGCTAATTTTTCATTTTTTATTTTTTTTTATTTTTTGTAGGGATGGGGTTTTGCCATGCTGTACAGGCTGGTCTCGAACTCCTCACCTCAAGGGATCTGGCCACCTTGGTCTCCCAAAGTGCTGGGATTACAGGTGTGAGCCACCACACCAGGCTATGTTCCTATTTTTTAAAAAATGTGTCACTGACAAAGTTTTTGAGTATTGTCCCCCAATCCCATTTTCCCCATAAATTCTGTGGTTTTTATTGAATGAACTTAAATAGCACAGTAGTTTTTAGGTACATGTACGATGTCATAGCAGAACTTACTGTACTCTCATGTCTGGTTTCTTTCTTTCAGCACATCTCATGTTTGTGAAATTAATCTGTGTCACTGCACGTAACTGTGGACTGATTAGATTACTCTCAGTGTTGCATTTGACACCATGTACTGCATAAGAATAACACGATTTATTTATCTGTTCTACAATGGCTGGGCATTCAAATTGTTTCCAGTTTTGGGCTTTTTCAAACAGGGCAACTATGGACATTTGTGTTTGGTGAATGCAACACTCTCATTTCTCTTAAGTGTATACCTGAGAGTAGAAGTATTTGCTGTCAGGAAAGAGATATGTTCAGCTGTAGCAGAAAGTGCTAAACAATTTTCCAAAATGTTTGGACCAATGTATCCTCCCACCAGAAGCTTGTGATATGTCCTAGGTTGTCCTTTTATTTGCCAACTATGATACAACAAAAAAATAAATATTTGATTTTCGACCCCAGTTGCTGCACACAGCTCCTAAACCCGCTGGAGCCTCCAGAGTGAGAAGAATGTTTTTGTAGGCAAATGTGCTGACTGGCAGATAGAGACACCTGGATAACTACAGAATGGAGGCTGGTGACCGAGGGTAAGGTATTATTCAAGGATTGGAACTTTCAGCTCCACTCCCTGACCTCTAAGGAGGGGAGAGGGACTGGAGATTGGGCTAATCACCAATGACCAATGATTTAATCAACAATACCTCCATGAAAACTTTCTAAATCATGGAGTTCAGAGAGCATTCATGTCGGTGAACACATGGAGGTGCTGGGACGGTGATTCACCCAGAGATGACAGGGGTATTAGTTTGTTCTCATGCTGCTAATAAAGATGTACCAGAGACTGGGTAATTTATAAAAGAAAGAGGTTTAATGAACTCACAGTTCCACATGGCTGGGGAGGCCTCACAATCATGGCGGAAGGCAAAGGAGAAGCAAAGGCATGTCTTACATGGCAGTGGACAAGAGGGCTTGTGCAGGGGAACTCCCATTTATAAAACCATCAGATCTCATGAGACTCACTATCACAAAAACAGCATGGAAAAGACCCGCCCCCATCATTCAACTACCTCCCATCACGTCCCTCCTATGACACATGGGACTTATGGGAGATACAATTCAAGATGAAATTTGGGAAACAGCCAAACCAAGGCAGCATGGAAGCTCCATGCACCCATCCCCTCCCACACTTCATCCTATCCATCTCTTCCATTTGCATCCTGAGTTGCTCCTGAAGCCATCCTAGCAAAATATTGAACCTGAGGTGGGAGGTTTTGGCAAGCTCTGATGTGTAGCCAAGCTGGACAGCAAGATGGATTAGCTGGGAACCAAATAGTTGTGACTGGTATCTGATGTGAGGGTGGTCTTCGAGGACTGAGCTCTTAAATGCATGGAGTCTGACACTAATTTTGGGTAGTTAGTTGACAGAACTGAATTGAATTGCAGGACATCTAGTTGGTGTCTGGAGAGGTGGAGATTTAGTTGGTGTGAGGAAAATTCACACACATTGGGTGTCAGAAGAGTTGTGAATTAGAACAGTTCACCAACATCTGATGTTATCAGATTTTATTTTTCATTTTCACCATTATAATGAATGTCTCACCTTTACTTTTGGCTCCTCTAATCCCTTCACTCTAAGAGCCACAATGAACTGAAAAAAATGCAGGTCCAATCATGTCACTTCCTTATTAAAAACAGACACTTTATATGCCCTTAGGATACAGTACAGACCATTAAGAAAGCCCTGGCTTCAGCTTCTTCTCCAACTCGTCTTTTATAACTTCGCTTCTTGCTTGTTTTACTCCAAAATACTTAGATTTCTTTAAAATCCTTAAAGACGCAGCTAGATCTTTGAAATGCTGTGCCTTTTGCCTGGAACCCTCTGTGTCTGCCCTGCTCCTTCCTTCGTAATGAACTTCTCATCATCTGTCAGGTCTTGTCCTAAAAGACGCCTCTTCAGTAAGAGTTTAACTGACCTCTCAAACTGGCTTGAATTGAGTGTTGACAAACTATTTCCTGTCAACCCAATTTGGCCAACTGACTGTTTTTGTCAATAAAGTTTTATCGAACCACAGCTATACCCACTTATTTACATGTTCCCTAATGGCAGAGTTGAGCAGTTGAGACAGAGAATATATGGACCACAAAACTTAAAAAGACTCTCTGGCCCTGTAAAGAAAGAGTTTGCCAGTCACTGGGGTTAGATCACCCAGTTTATATACTCCATCAGCAGCTTGTCCTTTAAATACCTTCATGATAGATTCTATTTAATGTCTCTCTTCCTTCCTGGAACTTGGGTTCCATGAAAATAGGGACTTGCCTTTTTTTCTGCTATAACCTTATCTGGCAAGCATGGTAAACGTACAATAATTTTTTTATGAATAAATCAATTAACTATTTCCAGGAAGGAAAACAAAACTCTAAACTCTTTTTCCTTTAATCTTTTCTCCATTTCTTTGAGAGAAACGTACTGACCTATATTACATGCCAGGCATTGCGATAAGCATAACTTGCAAGGACTTAGTTCTAATATCCCAAATGATCAACTATTTCTTTAGAAAAAAATCTATCTATCTATCTATCTATCTATCTATCTATCAATCATCATTATCTGCCTATTTAGTAATCTATCTGTCAAGACATTGCTTTAGTAAGAGGGACATTTCAAAACAATTATATTTGCAACAAAAAAGTGTAAATGAGAAGATGATTTAATTCAGTTGTTGACAAACTAGGCCCTGCATGCCAAATTCAGTCCACTACCTTTTTGTAGGGCTCAAGAACTAAGAATGGTTTTTATCTTTAAACAAACAAAGTGTTTAAGGTTCAGGGGTACATTTGCAGGTTTGTTGTACAGGTAAATTCATGTCACTGGGGTTTGTTGTACAGGTTATTTCATCACCCAGATACTAAGCATAATATCTGATAGTTATGTTTCTGATCCTCTCTCTCCTCCCACCGTCCACCTGCAGGCAGTCCCCAGTGTCTGCTGTTCCCCTCTTTGTGTTCTTCTTCTTTGGCTCCCACTTAGTTTGGTTTTCTGTTCCTGTGTCAGTCTGCTAAGGATAATGACCTCCAGCTCCATCCATGTTCCTGCAAAGAACATGATCTCATTGTTTTTAATGGCTGCATAGTATTCATGTGTATGTGTACCACATTTTCCTTATCCTATCATTGATGGGCATTTAGATTGATTCCATATTTTTGCTGTTGTGAATAGTGTTGCAGTGAACATAACATGTGCATGTATCTCTATGGGGTTTTTACCTTTTTAAATACTTGGAAAAAATAATCAAAGGGAAAATAATATTTTGTGACATATGAAAATTATATGAAATTTGAATTTTGGTGCCCATAAAGTTTTATTGGAACACAGTCATTTACATGCCACTCATTTACATGTCATCTATTACTGTTTTTGCTCTACAACAGCAGAGTTGAGTAGTTATGATAGAGACCATAAGGTTTACAAAGCCTAAACTTTTTATTATCCGGTCCTTTACAGGAATAATTTGCTGACCCTAAATTTAATGGAATCTCTCCTCACCCCCACCCTAGATTGGGTGGCTAAAAAATCACAAGGTTTGGCAAAGACACCGAGACACCTGCTGGTAAGGAACTCTCACAGTGAATAGGTATTTTCCCCATTATTTGATTTCCCACTTTCAACTTAAAACCCACTAAGAAATAATTCAATGAGATCATCACTTCTAGAACACTTATCTGGAAAAATTCAAGTAATCTCCAAGATGAGATATAATTCTCTCATTGGAGAGGAGAAATGGCCCCAGGAAAAGACTATAGCTCAAGGACATACCTGTTTTCCATCCTACTTTCCAATGATTCAAGTAGCTCAAGTAAACCTTTGGCTTCACCAAGGTTGATGAGTTCAACAACAAAGGGAATATCTTATTGCTCAACTCCAGGTGTGGGGAACTGGAGGAAACCCAGGCTCTTGTTCAGCCCAAGTTGCACATGCTCCTACGGTGGCCCCAGTGGACGAGTGTTGCAAGCACAGCAGGTATTTGCAAAGTCAAAGTCCCTGATTATAGCCTCGTTCCAAAGGAACTCGGTGTTTTTCTCTGTAATTGAAGTTAATTTGATTTATATTTACCCTCTAAGGTCAAGGAAACCTGGATCTAACATCAATCCATCTGTTCTTCCCCTAAGTGTTTTCTAATCCCTCTTCAGTGACATAAATTGTCCAGTTTCTCCATCCTCCTCTCATCCTTATTTTGTTCCTGCCACTGAGCTAACACTAAGCAAATCTTCACAAGCATAAGACACTTTCGATCATCAGGTCTGCCTAAGTGAAGTCAGCCAAATTCTTCTACTCTTATGACTTTCAATATTGTCATTGTCATCATTTTGATAATCATGCACCAGTAAACACTAGCATATATTTTTTAAAAGAATTTCTTTGCCAAAAATATGCTAATATAAATGGATGGCCTATCTTAATGAATTAATTAGTTTGGGATGACAAGTATATATATCGATAAAGAGAGAACAGGGAAGGAGACGATTTAAGAGGACAGTGGAGTAAGAAGCATTTTATTATTTATTAAAATGGAGTTCTGGGCCCAGGGTTAAAAAATAAATATTATACAACATGTGAATTAATTCTCTCTATAAAAGATTTAAACAATAACGAAACATATTGAATAACATGTACAGAGATCTCCCCTCTGTCCTCGCCTCTGCTTCCTCTTCCTTCAAGTCATTAGTTGTGTGAGTATCTTTGAGCTCTTGTTTCTGTGATAACTTTCCACGGTTGCTGTCTTATTTTTGTCATGAAAAACAATACTGCTATGTACCTATTATAAATATGCAAGTCGTTTTGCAGGATGGATTCCTAGAGGAAGATACACTGAGTCAAAAGATAATACGTTTTACATTTTGATGGAGAACGGCCAATTTGCTCTCCAGAAAGATGTTTCTAATGGAAACATCTAATAATTGGGTCCCATCCTCAGTACCTGGGTGATGAGACCAGCCACACTCCAAACCTCAGCATCAAGCAATATACCCACGAAACAAACTTGCAGATGTACCCCCTGATTCTGAAATGAGTTGAAATTATAAAACAAACAAACAAGCAAGCAAACAACAAGAAGAAATACTCAGTGGTGCTTCTCAGGGGCATACAAGTACCTGTTTGACTGGATCTTCATCAATACTGATTTTTTTTTTTTTTTTTTTAGAAACAGTCTTACTCTGTCGCCCAGGCTGGAGTGGTGTGATCTCAGCTCACTGCAACCTCAGCTTCCTGGGTTCAAGTGGTTCTCATGTCTCAGCTTCTAGAGTAGCTGGGATGCCAGGTATGCACCACCATGCCCGGCTAATTTTTGTATATATTTTTGGTAGAATCAGGGTTTCACCATAATGCCCAGGCTGGTCTTCAATTCCTACCCTCGGCCTCCCAAAGTGCTGGGATTACAGGTGTAAACCACTGTGTCCGGCACTGAATGTTATTAATATTTTTTTTAAAATTTACCCCTTGGACAAAAAAGGATAGCTCATTATTATAATATTATTTTTAAAAGTCAAGTTTACTGAAACATATACAATAAAATGTACTCTTTTAAGGATATAGTTTGATGAATTTGACATGTATCCATCACTGCAATCAAGAAATAGAACAATTCCATTACCCAAACGTGTTCTTTTGTGCTTCTCTGTAATAAATTCCCTCCTCTCACCTTCAGCCCCTGGGCTGCACTGATATGTTTGCTGTTCTTGTAGATTTAGCTTTCCCAGGATGTAATATAAATGGAAATTACATATAGTCTTTGGTGTCTGGCTTCTTTCACTTAATACAATGAATACTTTGAGATTCCTCCATGTTTTTCTATGTGCCAGTGGTTTGTTTCTTTTCATTACTGTGTAGTGTTCCATTATATGCTTATACCACAATTTGTTTATTCACTCATAAGTTGATAGACATTTGGGTTGTTTCAATAGTTTGGATTATTATAAATAATTATGCTATAAATATTTATTTTTAGGTCTTTGTATGAACATATGTTTTCATCTCTTCTGGAGATGGAAGAGAAGGAATGAGATTTCTGTATTACATTTGTTAGTACATAGTTAACTTTATAAAAACTGGCAACTGTTTTCTAAAGTGGCGGCACCATTTTGCACTCCAACTGTTTTGGTTTGCTAGGGCTGCCATAATAAAATACCCAGATCAGGTGGCTTAAACAACCGAAATTAATTTTCTCACCATTCTGGAGGCTGGAAGTCTGAGATCAAGGTATTGGCAGGGTTGGTTTCTCCTGAGACCTTTGTCTGTGGTTTGTGGCTGGCTGCCTCTTCCAGTGTCTTCCCATCACCTTATCTCTGTGCATGTCTGCATCCCAATATCCTATTTTTTGAGGACACTAGGCATATTGGATTAGGGTCCATCTATCCTAATGACCTCATTTCAACATGATCACCTCTTTAAAGACCCTATCTCCAAATACAGTCACCTTCTCAGGTATTGGGGTTTAGGACTGCAATATACTAATGTAGTGTGGACACAATTCAGCCCTTAACACCCATCAATAAGGTATGAAGGCTTCAATCATTCCACATCCTTGCCCACACTTGGGATTGTCAGTCTTTAATTTTAGCCATTCTAGTAGTGTGTAGAACTCATTGTTGCTTTAATGTGCCCACTTTTTTCTTTTTGAGCAAAGAAGAGCCTTGGGTTTGTGAGTTAGCTCAGTCCTGTTGCTGAGAGGACCAAGGTCATTGTTGTATCCACTTAGGGACCAATCCATGTGGCAGCCATTCCAAAAAGGTGTGTTATTGTTTAGAGTCCGAGAAAGTGTGGATGGTTCAGTGCAAACCTTTCACCACTCCTTGCAAAATGGCTTTCGTCTGACTGATGGTTTGAGGTCTTCACTTGTTCTTGGAATGAATGAGAATTGTAAGAGCACTTGAAGTCAGATACAGCCAACACTTGCAGCAGGCTGATGGTTTCAGCTTTCTCAAGATAACACTAAAATGGGTTGTCTGGCTAATGGGGGACTCTGGAAAAATAGAATTAGATAAAATGGGGAAAAGATTTATGATATGAATGAGAGATGCTTTATGTTGTGGGGGCAGGGTAACTCATCGACTTATTGGATGTATTATGATCAAGTTTGCTTAACCCAACTCAAGTCTCATTTAAGATAAAACTGAACATTATCCTGGGACACAATCAAGCAGAATGAACTGAAAAATGACATGCCTCTTAAGAATTACCTTCCCAAGTAGTTGGGTATATAGATATAAATATGGATACAGACATAGATATTTATGGATATCTTTTGCAATGCAATTGATTCTTTTCTGTTTTCAGTAGATGCTTCCATTTCAGACCCTCAAAGCACACACATTTAGATCCATTCCTTTTTCTTCCCATTTCCCTTTTTCCCTCCCCCAGCTGCCCCCAAACTCAGGCACACAAAAGCGACCCTGATAGATGTAGAGTGATATTACGATTGATTGGCCTGCCACTGATGGTGCGTATGTGTTTTGTCGTTAGTGGGGAGGGTGAAAGGGGGGCCGGGTAATAGAATGATTTGGCCTACAAGACAGCTCCTCCTTGATGAACAATCAGACACAAATGTCAATAACAATTGGATTGTCTGTAAGCTACAGTCACTTAGGGCTCCCGGAGCCTGTCCACAGAGCCTGGATTGAAACCCTCAGCCTTGTGAACTCCAAATCAAGTTTGGCATTGGGAATGAAAAGCCATCAGCAGTAATAGTATTACGAGGCTGTTGGTCGAAGAAGTGCAAAGGGCTCTGAATAATGCTTGGGTTCCCGTGTGTCACAGGGTAGAGAAAGGCTGCATGGAAGTGAGGAGATGAGAGGGAAAACAAAGTAGGGGCTGGTGAGCTCTGAGGGACACCTATAGTGCTACAGGCATGGAGTTGGAGCTTGCTTGCTCTTATGTTTGGAGATTGGTGAGGCCTCAGTTGGATCAGATGGCTGTGACACCTACACATGGCATCTCCATATAGCTACTTGGCTTCCTTACAAGACGATGGCTAGGTTCCATTGGTAAGCATCCTGAGAGAAGTGAGAAGAAAGCCAGGTGGAAGAAATATGGCCTTTTATGACTTCTCCTGGAGGTCACAGAGAGTCACTTTTACTCTTTCTGCTCATCGAGGAAGTCACAAAATTCTACTCAGTTTCAAGGAGAGTGGAAGTAGACTCCATTGCTTGATGGACTGGCAACATTATGGAACTGGCAATATTGCTGTGACTGTTTTTGGAAAGATCCAGTGTGCCACAGTTAATATACATGCAACTCTTTGTAGCTGGTACACAGGAAGTAGACATGATTGCTTTGTTGTTCAAGTTCTTCCTGCAACCAGACAGTGCAGGGCATTGGTAGGTAGAGATGGTCTAATTCTCCGTTACTCTGCACTGTGGAAGACCCACAGGGATTGTTCAGCAAGTGCTTGTTGAATGATGAATGGGTGATTTTTAATATTTTCACTTAGAAGCTCTCCAAACTGACTGCCGATCGAAAGTGCTGAGAAGGTCAGTTTAAAGTATTCCAAAATTTAACCTCAAACCTATTGAAGCCCCCAGACTGAGGCCTGGGGATGAGCATTTCTAATGACCTCCTCCAGTGGCTCAGATGCAGTCAGTATGGGGACCAGCATTCACAAACCATTGGTTTAACTCAAGGGAATCCAAGATTTTTAAGATGAAAGAACTGGCCCGTTTTACAGATGGGCACACTGAGATGCGGGGTGGGGAGGGGGATGGGCAGAGAGACTTGTCCAAAGGCACATGGTGAATTAGAGTACATTCTGATAAGCCACAATACAAGAACTCCAGGCACTCTAGCTAGCAGGTGAGTAATAGTGTTGTGGGGCTAGTGATATTTTGTAGTTAGTGATTTGGTAGAGGTCCTTTAAGTTCAACAATTCTCAAATTTATTTACTTCTCTCACTTTTTCTTTTGCCACAATTTGGTAGGATCTGTAGTTAATATATCTCTCTTTTTTTTTTAAGTGGACTCACTTTTTCCCATAAGTAGATTTTTCCTCTTCCTCAGTCATAAGAGCTGCAAAAGGAGAGTGTGATCACTGAGTCCATGCCGATTCTAACACATACAGCAATGTACACATGTAGCCAGTTGAATTAAGAAAAGGTTGGTCTGTGGAGCAGCTAAAATTATCTCCTGTATAGTGCATGGTTATGCATCTCCAGCAACATCATTTGCAGGCCCAGTGCAAAATGGAAATGTGGGGCTTTTTGGTCGAAAATTATTAAGAATTTTAAGACAGCAACAGCAGAGCATTTAGCTATGTGGTGGGCTCTTCTGTAGGCAGGGCCCCGTCCAACTGTGCAGGTCCCACACCCACGAAGCCATCACTGACTGGGTTTGGGAAGCACCGTTTTAAATAAAACCGATCAGCCTGCTCAGCCCAGGTTCCTGGACCAGAGAAAGTGGGGGACCTGCCATCTAGACACTCAAGAGGTGGCCAGGAATCGAAAGACTGGACGCTGACCAGGTGGGATGCCTCATGTCTGTAATCCCAGCACCTTAGGAGGATGGGGTGGGTGGATCACCTGAGGTCAGAAGTTTGAGACCAGTGCAGGCAACATGGTGAAACTCCGTCTCTACTAAAAATACAAAAATGAGCTGGTGGTGGCGGGCGCTTGTAATATGAGTCTACTCAGGAGGCTGAGGCAGGAGAATTGCTTGAATCTGGAAGGTGGGGGTTACAGTGAGCTGAGACTGTGCCACTGCACCGGAGCCTGGGTGACAGCGTGAGACTTCATCTGGGGAAAAAAAAAAAAAGAGAAAGAAAAGCAAGGCTGTATGTGAGCTGTGGACTCTTCATGCAGATGAAAACAAATATGGTCTTGCTAAACTTCTGGTACAGGAATTCTGAACCCAGGAGAGCCAAGAGTTATACCTAAGAGGCAGTTTTTATGGAGGCACCAGGAGGAATAGAAGAGAGGGATACTCTTTTCTAAAGTAGAAGTGAGGGCACTGCCCTTATCTATGTGCCTGTTTGGTGATGAGTTCTCTGTAGTTAATACTTATAGGCTGGGGTAAATAGTTTCCTTCCATTGTCATGGAAGAGGGAAGGAGCAAGAGAATTGGAAGAAGAGAAGGGGCTAGGAGAGGCGAGAGAGAAAGGACGGATCCAAAAAAAGAAAAATGTTAATGTAGATTTATAGAACCCTCAAAATAGTTTCAACATCCTTTCTGGCCTGGTTGTCTTGTTACCTTCAGGTGGCTGCCAATATCTGTGAAAAACTCCGGGCTTCTGGCTTTACAGGGTCAAAATACAGAGCATATGTAGTGCTTAGAGCAGAGCCAGGGGACTATGTTCCTTGGGTTTTGCATTCTAGGACATCAGCAGCGAGTTTAGAACCATTGCTATTTCAACTGGGTTGGTATTTCACACCCACTTTTAAATAGAGACAGGCAAGCTGAAATACCCTTCGCAGGGGTTCCTCTCCCGCAGAAAAGCTGTGAGGTCGGCAGCAATTGTTTCTGCTGCTTGGAATGAAACCAGTTAAAGCCGTTTTCAATTCACCATGGAGAGGTTCTGCAGGAAAGCTATGTTTTCTTGTAAGGGACATTAGCTCTTACAAAAACTTTGTCTTGATTTTTTTTTTTTTTCTGTGTCTTGTTTTGTCTTGCTCTCCAAGCATTTGAGCTGAAACAAATAAGTAAAACGTCTATTTAATGAGGATTCAAGCTATGTAGCCCCAGAGGAAGGAAGTGGGACTTTTAAAATAAAGAACGTCATCTATCCTCTGCCACAGACCGGAACGCCGTGGTGTCTCAGCACCAGCCCAAGCACTTTGGAGAGCTTATTGAATCCGATCCTGAACAGTAGGAGGTAGGTATGTTATTTTCCATTTATAAGGGCTGAAACTGAGGTTCTGATGGCTGAAGTGACTTGCCCAATTTGCACAACTTGTAGATGCTGCAATTGAGATTCAAATTCTTGCTGCCCCAACTCTCAAGCCCTGTAATCAAGCAGGGACACTTTCCTTTCCTTAACTGTGACAAGTTACTCTATTCAGTAACTTACTTCTTCAACAAAATATTATTGAGCATCTAATAGGCGCCAGGTGCAGTCTTGGGCATTATTGATGTAACAGTTCTGTGTTTCATTTCTCCATTTTACAACCCTGGCTTTTCTTTCTCCTCTTCATTCATAACCTTTATATTTTTATTTTTTGAGTCAAGGTCTTGCTCTGTCATCACGCTGGAGTGCAGTGGTGCCATCATGGCTCGCGGCAGCCTTGACCTCCTGGGCTCAAGCAACCCTTCCATCTCATTTTTTGTAGAGACGAGGTCTCACTATGTTGCCTAGGATGGTCTTGAACTTCCGGCCTCAAGTGATCCTTCTGCCTTGGCCTCCCAAAGTGCTGGGATTACAGGTGCCTCCTCTCCATTCAAAAAACACTCTGCAAAGCTCAGTTGACAATGAATCCCTCTTTGCCTTCCTCTGTGGGAGCAGTTACCCACCGGACTTTGCTTGTGTGTTAACTTGCCTATCCCCTCCATCAAAAGGTGAACTCCAGGAGGATGAGAGGCTGCATCAGGAACAACTGGTGTTTTGTTTCCCCAGTGCCGGCTTTTGGCTTTGTCTTGTTTTGTCTTTCTCTCCAAGCATTGAGCTGAAACAAGTAAATAAGTAAAACTTCAACTTCATGAAGATTCCCATAATATAGCCCTGTAGGAAAGAACTGGGACTTTAAAGATAAAGGACATTATCTGTCCTCTGCCATAGACAGGACTGTTTCTTTAGAAACATCTTTATCCACTTCCTTTTGGAAACTGCTTCTTTTCTAACTGTGGAGCTTCCACAGGAATGGCCAATCACAGCATTCCACCTCTGACCACAGTGATTGGGCCAGGCCTGAGCACATGACTGAGTCTTGACCAATCAAATTGCTTCCCTAGGATTTTTCTAAGGGCCTCGGTGGAGAAGAGTGTTGTCTTTGCTGTTGTTTGTGCAGGTGTAGCCTCCATTCTGGCTTCCTGATGGCTTCTGGCCTGAGGGAATTAAAGGAACCCAAAAGGAGAAGTGGGGATGACAGAAACAAGAGACAGGGACTGGCTGGGTCTGAGACATGGTGATAGGCATCCCTAAGGCCAGTTTGACCTCTGCCTCTTCTGTGACTTGACAAAAGAGTTGCTATTCCTCCCCATCTCTATGTTTGATTAGTTTTAGTTAGAATTGTCTTTCTGTCACTTACACCCAGAGAATCCTGACTAGCACATTCTAGGTAACCATGATGACAAACGCATGAGAAAAGCTGGAATACAGTGCTAAAGCCATTTACATCAGCAAGTGTGAGGTATCAGGGCATAGACTTCGGGGGGAGGGGAGAGGGTGGTGGTGGCCCCGCTGCTGGTGGCACTGTTAGGGGGTTGGATATTACCATGGTTAAGAGTCTGTGCTTTCTGTTGGTGGGACTGTAAACTAGTTCAACCATTGTGGAAGACAGTGTAGTGATTCCTCAAGGATCTAGAACTAGAAATACCATTTGACCCAGCCATCTCATTACTGAGTATATACCCAAAGGATTATAAATCATGCTGCTATAGAGACACATACACACATATGTTTGTTGCGGCACTATTCATAATAGGAAAGACTTGGAACCAACCCAAATGTCAATCAATGATAGACTGGATTAAGAAAATGTGGCACATATATACCATGGAATACTATGAAGCCATAAAAAAGGATGAGTTCATGTCCTTTGTAGGGACACAGAAGAAGCTGGAAACCATCATTCTGAGCAAACCATCCCAAGGACAGAAAACCGAACACCACATGTTCTCACTCACAGGTGGGAATTGAACAATGAGAACACTTGGACACAGGGTGGGGAACATCACACACTGGGGCCTGTGGTGAGGTAGGGGGAGGGATAGCATTAGGAGATACACCTAATGTAAATGATGAGTTGATGGGTGCAGCACACCAACACGGCACATGCATACATATGTAACAAACCTGCATGTTGTACACATGTACCCTAGAACTTAAAGTATAATAATAATAATAAAGAGTGTGCCTTGAGAGACTAACAATCCTAGGTTCAAATCCCGGTTTTTGTCCCAGACTAATTGTATAATAATAGGCAAGTCACTTAACCTCTCTAAGCCCCTTATTTTCTTTTTGTTTTTTTTGTGTTTTGAGAGGGAGTCTCCCTCTGTTGCCTAGGTTGGAGTGCAATGGCGTGATCTCAGCTCACTGCAACTTCTGCCTCCTGGGTTCAAATGATCCTCCTGCCTCAGCCTCCTAAGTAGTGAGGATTATAGGCATCCACCACCACACCTGGCTAGTTTTTGTATTTTTAGTAGAGATGGGGTTTCGCCATGTTGGCCAGGTTGGTCTCGAACTCCTGACCTCAGGTGATCTGCTCGGCTCCCCCTCCCAAAACGCTGGGATTACAGGCGTGAGTCACCACACCCAGCCTCTGAGCCCCTTATTGGTACTACTGAGAGAAACAGGAAGGGCACTGCAGGTTGGCATGTTAATGGGCCAAAATTCCTAGAGCTACAAAGTATTTAGAAAGGCCCCCACATTGTTCTTTGTCACCTGTCACCTGTCACTTCATGTGTTCCCAGCAACATTAATTGAAAGTATTTCCCATTTGTGAGGCATCTGGGACATAGCATTTAGTCGAATAGCCATCGTCCCTGCTCCTTTTGAGCCCACACTCTAGTGGGCGGATATATAAATAAGCCGCTACAAAATGGTCCTAAGAGAGGAGATGTTCGCGGTGCTGTGGATGCATTTGTGGGCACAGGAATCTCATCCAGAACTGACAGTCAAGGAAGGCTTCCTAGAAAAGTGATCTAGAAGTTGAGCCATGAATAGTGAGTAGAAATAGGCCAGACAGAAGGGAAGAGGTGCTCCTGGTAGGAAACCCAGCATAGGCAAAGGCTTAGAAGTGAGAGTGAGGTGGGCTCCTTTTAGGAAATTGACGATCAGTTGAGCCTGGCTAGAATAGAAGGCAGGAATAATCAGACCTCGATTTGGACAGGCCAGTGGAGCAGATTACGTCAGGTCTGGGATTTCGTGTCCAGACATCAGGAGTTCCTCTTTAGGGGCACGGGTACCTTTGAAGAATTTACACAAGACCCACTCTAGGGCTTGTGTAGAAGTTGAAGCAGAGAAGGAATCAGACTCGAATTCTGGATCAAACACAGAAAACGCTTGTAAATCTCAACTTCCCATTTTACAGATGGAAAAGCTGAGTTCCTAAGAAGAAAACTGGCTTGCTCAGTGCTACAGAGCTGGAGACCAAGGAGGCTGGAATCAGAGCCTGGGTCTTCAGATCTCAAACTAGCATGTTGCTTTTTTCTGCCCCTGGAGTTCTCCTACTCAGCCCCACCTGGGCCAAATCCAGCTCCTGGCAATCCTCTGAACTCGGGAAGAGCTCTGATTCCTCACGTACACACAGCCACGCTGTCTCAGGAAGCTCACAATAATTTTTTTTTTTTCTTCAGGCAACGCCTTGCTCCCATCCCTGCAAAACAATGTATTTATTATTACTAAGTCTTTTCCATCTTTGAGGAGAAAATGCGTACCACATGACTCCCCAAAGCTGAGTGGTCCCGGTTTACAAATACAGTACGTTAATAGCTTTGTAAACATTTATTCAGGATGACAGCTGAGGGAAACATGTGGCATTAATTAGAGGGCTCAGCAACATGGCCTATTAAGAGGAAGGTTAAATCTGAATTAGTTGGCTTTGCTGAGACAAGAGACACTGGGGAGCAAAACTCCGCTCTAATATGTTCTGACTCTGTTGACGTGGGGTATGCTGGGGTGCATAGGGGTCTCAGCTCTTAGGGAGGAAGCCTGTGTCTTGGCAAGATGGCTGCTGAGTCACTGGGCTGCAAAATTGTCAGGGCTGGCTTCCCCAGAGGTTTCTTCCCTGAGTCCTTCAAGCCACAGGACGCCCTGAGCTTGCAGTCCATCCTGGGCAGTGAAAGAACAGGTCTAGCAGAATCAGCTCCCGAGGCCTGGCGGGTTGTCGGGGGAACAGCTCTCTGGGCTGGGAGTTGCTGCTCCTTCTGGTTTGCAGTTCCTCCTCTCTGGGCTTCCCTAGCTTCCCAGATTTCCCTATCACATGCTGAGCAGTCTGCATTGTCTCTGCCTCTGGGTACCCATGGGTGTCCCCAGTTGATGTGGGAGCCAGCCACAGAGGAAAAGATTCTTGTTTCCAACATTCAGTGAGGTTTGGCTTACAGTAGGTGCCTTTAGGACTATTTATTCTTGACCTCATGTTCATGAAGAGTCTCAAATGGAGACATTTGAGGTTATCTCCAAATAGTCACACATCCACACAATCCATACATCCACACAAAAGCAGAGAAAAGAGGTGACATTTGTCATAGTACTCCAAACGTATGTTCCATACTGGGAGCTCATCCCATATAGAGAGTGATACATAAACATCCTTTGATTTTTTTCATAAATCTTTTAATTATTATTATTATTGTTGTTGTCGTTGTTGCTGTTGTTTGAGATGGAGTCTTACTCTGTTGCTCAGGCTGGAGTGCAGTGGCACAATCTCAGCTCACAGCAACCTCTGCTTCCTGGGTTCAAGCAATTCTCCTGCCTTAGCCTCCCAAGTAGCTGGGCTTACAGGTGCCCGCCACCAAGTCTGGCTAATTTTTGTATCTTTAGTAGAGACAGGGTTTTGCCATGTTGGCCAGGCTGGTCTCGAACTTCTGGCCTCACATACACCCAAGCACGCTGTCTCAGAAAGCTTGCAATAAATTTTGGCCTGCCTCAGCCTCCCAAAGTGCTGGGATTACAGGTGTGAGCTCCTGCACCCGCTGCACTCTGGTTTTTATGTCCCATTTTGACCTTTCTTCATCTGTGAATATTCTCAGGAGCCTCTAAATACAGAAGGGACTCTCTTAACTTCTGAGAACCTGGCTGGTGTTCTGGGAATATATGCTGAATGGATGCATGAAAGAATGAGCGACCCTGGGAAGCCATGTGCCTTCTTTGGGGCTCAGTTTTATCATCTGTATGATGGGATGATGGGCAGGGAAGGAGAGCTGGCCTGTTGGGGGCTGAGGATTCGGTGGCCTGCAGCACAGTACAGAGCTCTGGCTTCCACTCTTCCAGCTCTGCCTGTAGGATGCTCTGATCCCTCTGTCCTGGTACCACTCTCTTGGTTCCTCTCCTCTGGACCTCCTGATTGAACCACCCTCTGTCTTCTCATTGCTCAGATCAAACCCTCACTTGGCATCTGATGTGGATGGGATGATCCGGAAACAGATCCAAGCTTCCTCCCTTTTGGCACCATCTTTAAACACCCGCTTTCCCCGCTTCTCTTCACTCACTATGCAGGCAAGAGAAGCTCAAAGACACTTTCTCATTTAGTGGTTTTCAAACGTTGTTTTCCTTCAAACAAACGAAATTGTACTACAGTATCTAAAATAGACAAAGTAGGGATGAAGTGTGTATGTGGGGTGTGAAGTAGGGGTAGGAGGCCTTTCCCTCCCTCTCTGGAATCTTCTAGGATGTTGCAGAAGCTTTTGCAAAGCCTTGATCTAACTCCTCATTGAATGGATGGAGAGTCTGCCACCCAGCAGGGACAGTACCTTGCCTAGTTGGGAAGCGCTGGGGCTAGAAGCTGGTTCTTCCCACTCTACCTTGTTCAAGAGTCCAGAAGTTTGAAAGAACCTCAGTAGTAACTCTGGCAGCAAAGAATTACTACTCATTGGATTGGAGGTAGGAGTATAGGGGTTATGAGAGAATGGCCAGGAGTTAGACTCCCTGGGTTCCAATCCTGGCCTTCCTACTTAGGAGCTGTGTGACTCTGAGCAAGTTGCCTTGCCTCTCTGTGCCTCAGTTTCCTTATTGTCAAAAAGGGGACAATAATAGCTACTTTACTGGGTTGTGGTGAGGGTCAAATGAGACGGGACACATATATTTAGCACTAGAGCCTGATACACAGAAAGGGCATTGTTTTCAAGGTGTTCAACTTATTATCCCATTTTCAACTCATCTCATTTTTTACTAATATTTTATATGATATATAATTAAATTACATGACATTTATGAATACAACTGGCATCAATAGGTTTAGGAACAAAGACAAGTAACTGCTGGTAGGGGTTGGTTTGAATGAGTCTCCCAGCTCAAGTATCCCCGGAGGTGTTAGTAACTATCGACACAGAGTTGATCCTTGAACAATGCGGCAGGTTGGGGTACTCCCTCAACCCACCCTTCTTGCACAGTAAAAAATTTGCATGTAACTTTTGCCCCCGACAAAGCTTAACTGCTAACAGCCTACTATTGACTGGAAGCCTTACCAATGACATAGTCAATGAACTCATCTTTTAAGAATTTTACATATAGGCCAGGCGCGGTGGCTCAAGCCTGTAATCCCAGCACTTTGGGAGGCCGAGACGGGCGGATCACGAGGTCAGGAGATCGAGACCATCCTGGCTAATACGGTGAAACCCCGTCTCTACTAAAAAATGCAAAAAAACTAGCCAGGCAAGGTGGCAGGCACCTGTAGTCCCAGCTACTCGGGAGGCTGAGGCAGGAGAATGGCGTAAACCTGGGAGGCGGAGCTTGCAGTGAGCCGAGATCCAGCCACTGCACTCCAGCCTGGGTGACAGAGCGAGACTCCGTCTCAAAAAAAAAAAAAAAATTACATATATATAATATACTGTATTATGTCTGTATTATATGCTATATTATATATGTATTATATACTATATTCTTACAATAATGTAAAATTATATTATTTATTCTTACAGTAAAGCTAGAGAAAAGAAAATGTGATTAAGAAAACTATAAGGAAGAGAAAATATATGTACGATTCATTAAATGAAAGTGGATCATCGTACAGGTCTTCAGTCTCATGGTCTTTGAGTAGGCTGAGGAGGAGGAGGAGGAGGAAGGATTGGTCTTGCTGTCTCAGGGGTGGCAGAGGCAGAAGAAAATACGAGCAGCCTCGTGCAGTTCAAACCCATGTTGTTTAATGGTCAGGTGTAATCCGTGGAGGGAAATCTGGTGAGCAGATCAAAAGGAGGTTGGTTAAGAGAATGTCAATAACATTGTGACCCCAATTTTATAGATGAGGAAACGAAGACACAGACAGGGGTGGTAACTAGCTCAAGCTCACCTAATCAGTTGGCCATGGACCTGAGGGGCCCGGCAGCCCATGTACTCCTCTTGAGAATTCACAAGGCACATCAACACATCAGAGGCCCTGCGGTGTCCTACAGAAAAGGACCCTGTTTGATTTTGCCAATTTGAGCTCTAACTTATTTAATTATGACTTCCTATAACATCCTCTTTCCTCTTTAAAAATATATAAAACCAGCCAGGTGTGGTGACTCATGCCTGTAATCCCAGCACTTTAGGAGGCTGAGGCAGGAGGATCACTTGAGGCCAGGAGTTTGAGAGCAGCCTGGATAACATGGCGAAAACCTGTGTCTACTAAAAATACAAAAATAAATAAGCCTGGTGTGGTGGCGTGGGACTGTAGTCCCAGCTACTCGGGAGGCTGAGGTGTGAGAATCGCTTGAACCCAGGAGGCGGAGGTTGCAGTGAGCTGAGATCCGGCCACTGCACTCCAGCCTGGGCGACAGAGTAAGACTGTATCTCAAAAACAACAACAACAAAACAAAACAAAACGTGTGTGTATACATATATATGTATATGTATATATACAACCTCCTATTACACAGATACTACAAGTCCATGGAAACCACCTGGTAAAACCATGGACTTTCATGATTCTCACACTGATGTGCACATGACTCTCCTGGAGATCTTGTTAAAATGCAAATTCTGGGCTGGGCACAGTGGCTGATGCCTGTAATCATAGCACTTTGAAAGACTGAAGTGGGAGGATTGCTTGAGCCCAGGAGTTCAAGACCAGCCTGGGCAACAAAGTGAGAGCCCATCTCTAAGAATAATATTATTTTTTAAAGCAAATTCTGCCTTAAGTAGATACGGGGTGGAGCTGGCAAGCCTGCATTTGTCAAAAGCTCCCAGGGGATGCCAGTGTGGTGCTGGTCCATCCTGTGAGTAGCAACAGTCTCCATTTGCACGGTCCAATAGAAATATGTGAGCCATAGATGCAGTTTTAAACTTTCTAGTAGCCACATTTTTAAAAAAGGTAAAAAGAAACACTTGATATTCTTTTTAACATGTTTTATTTCACCCAATAGAACAAAAATATTATTTCAACATGTGACTAATATAAAAATATAAAAGCAGTATAGAAATATAAAATATATGGATAAAAATGTAAAAATGATACTATTTTCTGTTAATGTACTAAGGCTTGAAAATCCAGTATGTATTTTATACTTACAGTATATTTCAATCCTAACCAGCCACGTTGCAAGTGTTCAGCAGCCCTGCGTGGCCAGTGGCTACACTACTGGATCACACAGCTCTAGAACGCAGGCTGTGGTCTAGGACTGCCTAGCTTACATGTCTGGCTCTGCCACTTGTTTGTTGGGAAATGTGGTCAGTTACTTAACTTTACAGTTTCTTCATCTGTAGAAGGAGACTAACATCAAGGTCACGGCACCTGGCCAAGGCCAGATCATCCTTCCTATAGCTGTCAGGTTCCTCAAATCCGAGACACAACATATAGCACAGCTCCTAGAAAGGTGGTGCTGGGTGTGGTGGCTCACGGCTGTAATCCCAGCACTTTGGGAGGCCGAGGTGAGTGGATCACCTGAGGTCAGGGGATCGAGACCAGCCTGACTAACATGGAGAAATCCTGTCTCTACTAAAAGTACAAAATTAGCCGGGCGTGGTGGTGCACGCCTGGAATCCCAGCTACTTGGGAGGCTGAGGCAGGAGAATTATCTGTGGAGGTTGCAGTGAGCCAAGATCACGCCATTGCACTCCAGCCTGGGCAACAAGAGTGAAGCTCCTTCTCCAGAAAAAAAAGGCTGGGCGTGGTGGCTCATGTCTGTAATCCCAGCACTTTGGGAGGCCAAGGCGGGCAGATCATGAAGTCAGAAGATTGAGATCATCCTGGCTAACACGGTGAAACCCCGTCTCTACTAAAAATACAAAAAATTAGCTGGGTGTGGTGACACATGCCTGTAGTCCCAGCTACTTGGGAGGTTAAGGCAGAAGAATGGCGTGAACCCGGGAGGTGGAGCTTGTAGTGAGTCGAGATCTAGCCACCGCACTCCAGCCTGGGCAACAGAGGGAGACTCAGTCTCAAAAAACAAAAAACAAAAAAAAAAAAGAAAGAAGATGGCAAATACATCGGAGCTTCTGACATTGTTTTTTTGACAAATTTTACTGCACATGCAGGCCCTCCTTTGGTCTAGGTAAAGAGAGACTCACCTGGATTCTTCTCTCTGGTTCTTCACTGTGTGAGCCATGGGTGACATTTTGCTTGTTTGCTGAAGTGCATTTTTTTTTTTTTTTTTTTTTTTTTTAGATACAGGGTCTCACTCTGTCACCCAGGCTGGAGTGCAGTGGCGTGATCATAAATCACTGCTGCCTCGAACTCGTGGGCTCAAAGGATCTTCCTGCCTCAGCCTCCTGAGTAGCTAGGGCCACAAGCATGTGCCACCATGCCTAGCTAATTTGTTTTTTCTTTTTTGTAGAGACGGGGGTCTCACCATGTTGCCTAGACTGGTCTCGAACTCCCGGGCTCAAGTGATGATCCCACTTTAGTCTCCCAAAGTGCTGGGATTACAGGCAGGAGCCACCCCTCCTGGCCGAGTGCATACTTTTTTAATGGTTGACTGGCTGTGTGGAGGGGGAAGCAAGGGCTGGGGCCTGGGAAGGGAGGAGTTGGATCAACAGGCAGCCCGGCCTCTTCCGGGCCAAGAGTTTGCTGCGGGTGCATTGAGTAACAAAGGCCTAAGTTCTGTTCTGGGACTGCTGCAACTCGCCTTTCAGGTATAGATAATAAACATTAGGTAAATGCATTGGCAGATTGAGCCAATGGAAACAGGGTCAACAGAACCTCCGAAAAATAACTGAGACGAAAGGGCCTCAGGGTCTGAAGGGCTCCTTTTATGAACCTGCCTGAGGATGCAGCCTTTTGTGTGTCGTTTCCTTTTCTCTTTTCTTTTTTTCTTCTTCCTTTCATTTTCTCTTCTCCTTTTTCTAATGCAGGAAGGAGGAGGTTGCTTTTATTTAGTCCGAGTGCTTTAGGCATTTCCATCAGCTCCAGCTGTGTGTATTTCATGTCCCTGAGCCTGTGTCTCCTACCCCAACTTCTCCCCAGCATCCCATGGGCCCCCGGGTGAAGACTTAAGATTTAAAAGACCCATCCCTACCCCAAAGAAATCAGGATGCTTCTCCAAGCTTTGCTTCCCTTTTATGCCAGATCTCTGAGGTCTCCCAGTCTCCAGATTCAGTGGGAACCTCAGAGCAGTGCTGGGCTGGGAAGCCTGGGGCACTGCTTGTGTCTCCTCCTGGAGCTGGAATGGGCACATCTCACCCAGCACACACTCCTGTCTGCTGGGCCTGAGGCAAAGATGGAGCCATGACCTTCAACACCCATTTCAAAAGGGGAAGGAAGAGCCTTGCCTCAGGACAGCTCATTGGGTTGGTGAAATGGCAGGAGAGAGTTTTCCTTCCATTTTGTCTGCCCACTTTTGGCTTTTCTAAGCATGTCCCTGGCAAGTGTAGTTTTTTGTTTGTTTGTGTTTTTGAGATGGAGTCTTGCTCTGTCGCCCAGGCTGGAGTACAGTGGCATAATCTCGGCTCACTGCAACCTTCGCCTCCTGGGTTTAAGCGATTCTCCTGCTTCAGCCTCACGAGTAGCTGGGATTACAGGTGTGTGCCACCATACCCAGCTAAGTTTTGTATTTTTACTAGAGATGGGGTTTCATCATGTTGGCCAGGCTGGTCTTGAACTCCTGACCTCAGGTAATCCACCTACCTTGGCCTCCCAAAGTGCTGGGATTACAAGTGTGAGCCACCGCACCCGGCCAGCAAGGGTAGTTTTTCATGTATCAGCTCTCTGCATTCCCAACTCTCTGGTGCTGAAAAGAAAGGAGTCTGATTAGGGAGATGTCCGAAACAGAGGCTTATGGGAGAGAAGACACATTCACGGAACACTGAGCAGAAATCCTGACTCCAGTTCCAATGCTGCTGCTGACCACAATGTGATGAGAGGGCAAAGCTAACACTCCACTCCAGGCCTCAGTTTCCTCATCTCCAAACTGGGAGCAATAGTATTTCTCCTAAGTGGAAAGATTTGAGAGTACGTCAACCGAGCTGCATTGTTATTAGTATTATGAAACCCCATAGAGTTGTAGATGGGGCCTGTCTCATCTTCGCTTGTTTTCTCTATAATTTGAAAACCTTGAGCTTTTTCTTGAAGGAGAAAGACAAAAGGAATAACTGTGGAAAGGGGCCTTGGTTAAAAGATGGCAGGGACGTGTGAAGTGCTGTAAACAGTCATAGCTCAGGCCAGGTTCATGGCCGAGTTCATAGCTGGGTTCATAGCTGGGTTCATGGCCACATTCTGAAGTTGGCCTGGAAGCCCTGTGCTTTAAAAAAAAAAATCATTATCGGAGCTGCCAAACCAATATTAAAACCAGTGGCTTATGAAAGGGGTTGGCAGTCAGCACCAGGAATCTTTTTGCACCTCTTAATTTTGCAGAGAGAAAGGGGTGCATCTCATCTGGGGCAGTTATTTCAGTAACAGCAACACTAGAAATGGAAAAGATTGTTTCCCCGTCAGCTGGTCTCATTTCTTGAAGTCTAAGATGGTTCACTTTAGAAATGTCCCAAGATGCAGGGAGGGCCGGCAGAGGAAGTTTCTCAATTTCTAGGCAGAAACAGATGCTTATGTGCTGCAGTGAAGTAAGGTGATGTTTTATCAACAGAAATGCAGCGATGCTCAGGAACCTGATCCTGGATGCCTCTGCTTTTATTTTTTTCTCTCCTTGTCTTTTATTTTAATTTAATTAATTTATTTATTTTTTGAGCTAGAGTCTTGCTCTGTCATCCAGGCTGGAGTGCAATGGTGCAATCTCGGCTCACTGCAACCTCTGCCTCCTGGGCTCAAGCTATTCTCATGCCTCAGCCTCCCGAGTAGCTGGGATTATAGCCATGTGCCACCACACCCAGCTAATTTTTTCTATGTTTAGTAGTGACGGGGTTTCACTGTGTTGGCCAGGCTTGTCTTGAACTTCTGGCCTCAAGTGATCCACCCAACTTGGCCTCCCAAAGTGTTGGAATTATAGGCATGAGCCACTGTGCCCAGCCCTCTCTGTCTTTTAAGAAAACATTTTACTCATATCAGTGAGGGCAACCCAGCACCCTTGAACATTACTGATGTGAGGCCACATTGATAAATCTTTCTGGAGAGGCAAGTTCCCTAAAAATGTGCAAACGATTTTACCCAGAAATTCTACTTTAGGATGTTAATTCTGAGGATGTAATTGGAGAAGCGCATGGAGATGTGAAGACAAAGATGATCACTGTGGTGTTGCTGATGGCAGGAAAAACTGGAAATGACCTTGACGCCAACAATAGGCGATTGGTTAAGAAATGAAGCTATGTTCAGGCACTAGAAAGCTACATGACAATTAAGAATAATTTCTTTCTTTATTCCTTCCCTTCTTCCCCTCTTCCTTTTCTCCCTTCCTTCCTTTCTTCATCCCTTTCTTCTTTTCTTCCTCCATCCCTCTCCCATTCTTCCTTCTTTCTTCCCTCCATCCTTCCTTTCCCTCCCTCCCTCCCTCCCTCCCTCCCTCCCTCCTTCCCTCCCTCCCTCTCTTCCTTCCTTCCTTCCCCTCTCTCTCCTTCCTTCCTTCCTTCCTTCTTCCTTCCTTCCTTCCCTCCCTCCTCCCTCCTTCCCTCCGTCCATCCCTCCTTCTCTTCCCTCCTTCTTTCCTTCTTCTTTCCTTTGTCTTTCCCCTCTCCCTTCCTTCTTCCTTCCTTTCTTCTACAAATTTGTTGAGTGTCTATGTCCCAGACACTGTATATTTAAGTGTACTGACATAGAAAGATGTTTATGATATTTTCAGTAATAAATAAAATAATTTAAAAGCCAGTTTCATGGATGTATTATATGATCCTACTCCTGTAAATGCATATTTATATATTTATATAATTGGATATGAAATAAAAGTATTTGAAAGGACATGCACCCAAAGATCATTGATCAGTCTTCTCCAGGTGTTGGGATTACAGGTGACTAGGCACTCTTCAATCTTTTCCTTGATCTGCATTGTCTAAGTTGTCTATGGTAAGATTCTTGTGTAATTGAAAGTCATGAGGCCCTACATCCTTTGGCCCTGAGCTTCTCGTTCCTATCTTTGTCTCTTATCTTTGTCTCCTACCCACCTGGCCTACTCCACCCTAACTACTGAGCTTCCTTGTTCTTTGAACATGTCGGACTTGTTTCTACCTCACAGCCTCCGCATGTGCTGTTCCCTCTGCCAGGAACACTCTTCCCCCAGATCTTTGCTGGCTCTTTCTGATCACTCATGTTTCAACTCAATATCCCCTTAGAGAAGACCTCTACGTCCATTTAATGGAAATTAGCATGGCTCCCTGCACATTTTAATCACGCTTCCTCATTTTATTATCTTCACAATGCTTATTACTCTGAAATTCTCTTGATTTTTCTGTAACTTGTACGTTTATTGTCTTCTCTACTTGCATGTCAGCTCTATGTGCACAGGGACCTCATGTTCTTGGCTTCTGGAACGGAACCTGGCACATAACAAGAAATCAATAAATATTTGCTGAATGAACAAATTCTGGGAAATAAATACTAAAAAAGAGGATTTTTTAAGCCCTCCTTTTCTTGCTTGCCAGAGAGATGCAGGGAGTTGGTGGCCTTCAGTTGGAAGGCTCTCTTCACTCTGCCAGTGTTTCCGACCTAGCACATGACCCTAGTAGGCCCATATCACTCACTGAGCATGCAGTACCCAGGGTCACACTGGAGTCAGCACCTACCCAGTTGGAGGGACGCTTCTAAATCTTCATTCATAGATTCTACCCCAAAGCACAGGGAGCAGTTTAGGAGTCATAGACACCAGACATCTAATTTTTGCTCAGTGGCTGATTTGTTGTGTGACATTTGTCAAGTTATTTAACCTCCCTGAGCTGCAGTTTTCCTAGGCATGTAGTGCAGGGGAGAGTCTATCCATTTCCAAATTTACAAGGATGGTGGAGCATCAGTATGCTAATACCATCCCCTAGGTGCCCTTTTGGCATCTGTCTTGTTGCCTGTTGAGCATCATTATCCCATTTTATTTCATTTTATTCTTTTCTTTTTTTTTTTTTTTTTGAGATGGAGTCTGACTCTGTCCCCCAGGCTGGAGTGCAATGGTATGATCTCGGCTCACTGCAACCTCCACCTCCTGGGTTCAAGCAATTCTCCTGCCTCAGCCTCCTGAGTAGCTGGGATTACAGGCATGCACTAGCATGCCTGGCTAATTTTTGTATTTTTAGTAGAGACGGGGTTTCACTATGTTGCCCAGGCTGGTCTTGAGCTCCCGACCTCGTGATCTGCCTGCCTCAGCCTCCCAAAGTGTTGGGATTACAGGGGTGAACCACTGAGCCCAGCCCATTATCCCCATTTTAAAATTCCTAGACCAGGTCTGGATAGTGAGAAATAAACATAAATGATATTATTTGGACTTTTTTTTTTTTTTTTTAAGAGATAAGGACTCACCCTGTCACCCAGGCTGTAGTGCCATGTTGCAATCATAGTTCAAACTCCTGGGCTCAAGTGATCCTCCCACCTCAGCCTCCCAAGTAGATGGGACTACAGGTGTGCACCACCATGCCTGGCTAATTTTATAATTTTTTTTTTTTTTGTAGAGATAAGGTCTTACTATGTTGCCCATGCTGATCTCATGCTGGACTCAAGAGAACCTCCCACTTCAGCCTATCAAAGTGTTGAATTACAGGCGTGAGCCACTGTACCTGGCCTATTTAAACACTTTTTATATGCCAAAAGCTGTTAATTTCACAGCGTCTTGAAGAATAATACTCGTTCCCATCTTACAGATGAAGAAAGGTAGTGACTTGCTCCAGGGCTCACAGTGAGTAAGAGGCAAAGAAATACTTGAATCTATATTATTATCAGCATAAAGGCAGGTCACCTCCAAGTTACAAAGACACACGATTCTTCATGGATGCTGATTTCCTTGTCATTCAAGCTAGGTTGCCCAGATACTGAGAATGACAAAGATGTGAATGGCCAGTTCCTTCCAGATCTGTCAGGATTATTTTTCCAGGGAATAGCAAAGGTAAAGATTTAAGGAAAAAAGGTTGTGAAAATCCAGGTCTCGTGTAGCTGTATCTCATTAAAATGCTTCAAAGAAGCAAGCAGATATTCACCATTGGGGCCCATCCAGCTTCATCCCAGGAAAGGAATTACAGTCCCTGGGAGGCCAATGCTAGGACAACTACAGCTATTGGTGTTGAGCTGAATGCCAAGGTTCTTCGTTCTGGCACGTGGAGGACAGGAAAGTGAGCTCGAGCCTTTATTTAATTATTTATTTATTTTTATTGAGGTGAAATTCACACAACATAAAATTAACTGTTTATTTGTTTATTTATTTCTGACAGAGAGTCTCACTCTGTCGCCCAGGCTGGAGCACAGTGGCATGATCTCAGCTCACTGCAACCTCTGTCTCCCGGGTTTACGCGATTCTCCTGCCTCAGCCTCTTGAGTAGCTGGGACTACACGTGCCAGCCACCATGCCCAGCTAATTTTTGTGTTTTTAGTAGAGACAGGGTTTCACCAGGTTGGCCAGGCTTTTCTCGAACTCCTGACCTCAGGTGAATGGCCAGCCTTGGCCTCCCATGTAACTCATGCATGAATTACAGGCATGAGCAACCACACCCGGTCAAAATTAACCGTTTTAAAGAGAACAATTCAGTGGCACTTAATACAATCCCAGTGTTGTGCAACCATCACTTATATCTTGTTCAATGATATTTTCATCACTACAAAAGGAAATCCTGTCTCAGTAAGCAGTTTTTCCCCATTCCTTCCTCCCTTCACCCCTGGCAACCATCAGTCTGCTCTGTCTCTGGGTTCACCTAATCTGGATATTTTGGATAAATGGAATTGTACAATATGTAATCTTTTGAGTCTGGTTTCTTTCACTTAGTATAATGTTTTTGAGGCTCATAGCATGTATCACTAATTCATTTCTTTTTATGGCTAATATTCCATTGTATGGATATGCCATATTTGTTTATCTATTTATATTTATCTGTTGTACACTTGGGTTATTTGGTTCTTTCTTTCTTTCTTTGTTTTTTTTTTTGAGATAGAGTCTCACTCTGTCACGCAGGCTTGGAGTGCAGTGGTGACATCACGGCTCACTTTACCCTCCACCTTCTGGGCTCCTGCAAGCCTCCCACCTCAGTCTCCCAAGTAATTGGGACCACAGATGTGTGCCAACATACCCAGATAATTTTTTAGTTTTTGTAGAGACAGGGTCTCATTCTGTCACTCAGGCTGGTCTTGAACTCCTGGGCTCAAGCGATCTTCCCACCTCAGTCTCCCAAAGTGTTGGGAATACAGGTGTGAGCCACCACACCTGGCAGTATTTCCTTCTTTTAGCTATTGTGGATTTTGCTACTTTGAGTATTAGTGTACAAATATTTTTTTGAGTACCTGTTTTCAGTTCTTTTGGATATACGCTGAGGAGTGGAATTGCTGGGTTGTATGATAACTCGATGTTAAACTTTTTGAGGAACTTCCAGACTGTTTGCCAGAGGGACGGCATTCCATTTTACATTACAGGCACTTTACATCCCCACTGGCAATGTGTAAAGGTTCCAGTTTCTCCACATCCTCACCAACACTTGTTTTTGTTTGTTTGTTTTTAGCCAACACTAGTTATTTTTCATTTTCTTGATTATAACCACCTTTGTGGGTGTGTAGTAGGGTCTTATTTTCCTAATGACTGAATAATGTTGAGCATCTTTTCATGTACTTATTGGCTATTTGTATATCTTATTTGGAAACATGTCCTACTCGAGTTCCTTGCTCATTTGTTAATTGGGTTGTTTGTCTTTTTGTTGTTGGGGCTCCAGGCTTTCTTTAACCCCACCAGCTGTTTGGCTGTGAGGCTCATTGGTGAAGAAGTGAGATGAAAAAATACCTGTCCCCATAATCCCTTAAAAATGAAGTGATTCTCTCTCTCTCTCTCTCTCTCTCTCTCTGTCTGTCCCTCTCTCATTGAAACAGAGTCTTGCTTTATCACCCAGGCTTCACTGCAGTGGTGTGATCATGACTCACTGCAGCCTCGAGCTCCTGGGCTCATGCAGTCTTCCCAACTCAGCCTCCCAAGTAGCTAGGACTACAGGCATTCGCCACCATGCTTGGCTAATCTATCTAACTTTTAATGAAGAAGTGTCATCAGACTCACAAAGAAGTTTGGAAGCCTTCCTTCTATCAGAATACTAGAAAGACTTTTGTGATTCTTGCTCAAAAATACTAATTCTAAGAAACAAACAGTTCCTCTTATTAAGAGAATGTTCTACACCCTTAAGTCCTTTTAATCATTTATAACACTCTCTCTTTATCTCTCATATGGAAACAATATGTACTATTTTCCATATGCTATAATTATCCCCTTTGATACAACCATGTGTGAAAACATGTACAACATGCCAAGTATTATCCACCTGGCCGATTTACATACACTTTTTTTTAACTTTGGATTTTGCTTTGTGGATTTTTACAGCCATATTACACAAACTTAGCCAGAAAGTGAACGGAAAATGCAGCAAGATTCCAGATTTCTCTCCCTCCTTTCATCTTCGGCTTCTCTGTAATTCCATTAACCTGTCTGTCAAAAGCTTTGGAGCCAGGAATATCCTTCAACACCTCTGATGGAGGGCATGGGCTGGTTTGGTCTTGGCATCAGATAGACCTTGGGCATTCTGAAAAAGGGCCCATCTCGGCTTACCTCCAACCACCAGTATGGGGTTGGAGTGAGATCCCCGGCACCAACCTTACTGGGACATTAATTCCAGGTTCCTGGAGTTGAATCAGTTCTGGTAGGATCCTGGAGTCCTCTGGGGAAATGGTGGAATGCAGTGACAAGACCTGGGGCTGTTGAATCATAGACTTCAAGTCAAAATCATGCGTCTACCCAGGTGGATGTGGGACCTGGAATGAGTCTCTGGACCATTCGTGGGCTCAGTTCCTTTGACTTTAAAGTGGTGATGACAATAGTGCTCACTCTACCAGGTTCGTGTATTATAATGACGGCCAATTTTGACCAAGTCCTTTTTAGGTACCAGGTACGGGTTAGGACGCTCTATAAAAAATTTAAATTTAACCCTTGCTGCAGTTCTACCTAGATGCCCCTTTTATTTTTTTATTTTATTTATTTAAAAAAAAATCTTTGCAGAGATGGAGTCTTACTATTTTGCCCAGGTTGGTCTTGAACTCGTGGGCTCAAGTGATCCTCCTGCCTCAGCCTCCCAAAGTGCTGGGATTACAGACATGAGCCACTGTACCTGGTTCATGCTTCTTTTAGCTCTACTTTACAGATGGGGAAACTGAGGCCAGGGATATAACTTGAACTTGGCCTGGTTCACAGAGCTGATCCGTGGGGGAGCTGTGTGAGATTAGCACCCCGTCTTCTTGGTGACACCATCATCTGTGCTCCCCTATCTCTCAGATGACACAAAGGTGTCCCCTCCTCAGCAAATGGTAGCTGTGACATGCCAAGTAAAGGTCCCAGAACATAGTAAACATGTGATGTTTATCCCTTTTCTTTATCGCTCAGGATGAATCCTCCAGTGGGGGCCTTTCTTAGAGGCTCAAGTTCAGGAGGGCAATGCAAAGTTCTATAGGGGATTCACCTCACGTTGCCAATGGCTTTCAAAGGTTTTGGGGGTCTGCAAAGCCCCTGAAGAATTTGGCTCCGAGCAGTTTTCCCCTTCATTTCTAAATCCAACGGCAGATTAGGCGAAATGGAATCCGTATGTTTCTGATTCATTTACACTTAACTCATCAAAATGTTCCTTTTTATGAGCTATTTGATGTCCAGAAAGCCTTTTGAGTAGATTTTATAAGCCTTTTAAAGACTTTTCTCTGAGAAACAGGCAGTTGCATTTTGCCAAGAATAAACAAACTTGAACCTCAAAAGTGCAGGGCCTGCCAAGGATTCTGATACCAGAGGGCACGTTTTCCAAGTCACCCCTTCCTCGCTCCTGACGCCTTCTTCCATTTCTTCTCTCCCTCACCCCCCACTTCTTGGCCTCTCCGTTCCCTCGTTGGATGCCTTGCAGAACTTTTTACCCCAGTTCCAGGCATATGCACCTCCTTCCAACATATTTCTTATGCAACTCCTCTTCTCAGCAGCAGCCATCCCCAAGCATCCCATTCTTGCTTCCCCATTACCTGCCTGGGTACAGTTGAGAACACCCGGAGAGGTACAGTTCATTCCTAGTGGCTCTGAAGTCACTACAGATATGCACATCTCTCACCTGGCAGCTCATAAAGAGCCTTGATTATCCTGTGGATATATATAGTAAGGGCAGGCAGTATAACTTTTCTGATTCCATGTTATACTCAAGGAAATTGAGGCTCTGAGGGGCTAAGTGAATGGCTAAGACCATTAGCTGAAGGGTGGTGAACTCGAAAGACTTCGTTTTGTTTTGTTTTCCTATGCCACCTCCTAAGAATTACTCAAATGGCCACCAAAGAATACTGTTGTGAGACTTGGTTTTGCTTTTTAAAATTTTTTTAAATTTTGAGACAAGGTCTCACTCTGTCACTCAGGTTGGAGTGCAGTGGCGTGATCTTGGCTCACTGCAACCTTTGCCTCCGGGATTCAAGCGATTCTTGTGCCTAAGCCTCCAGAGTAGCTAGACCAGGACCGGGACTACAGGCACACACCACTACACCTGGCTAATTTTTATATGTTTAATAGAGACGGGGTTTCACCATGTTGACCAGGTTGGTCTTGAACTCCTTACCTCAAGTGATCCTCCCACCTGGGCCTCCCAATGTGCTGGATTACAGGTGTGAGCCACTTGCCAAGTTTTTCTTTTCTTTTCTTTTTTTTAATTTTATTTATTTATTTATTTTTCTTTTAATTGTTATACTTTAAGTTCTAGGGTACATATGCATAACGTGCAGGTTTGTTACATATGTATGCTTGTGCCATGTTGGTGTGCTGCACTCATCAACTCGTCAGCACCCATCAACTCGTCATTTACATCAGGTATAACTCCCAATGCAATAAGTTTTTCTTTTTTTAGAGATAGAGTTTACTCTATTGGCTATGTTGGAGTGTAGTTATGCAATCATAGTTCACTGCAGCCTCGACCTCCTGGGCTCAAGCGATCCTCTGGTCTCAGCTTCTGGAGTAGTTGGGATTACGAGTGCATGTCACTATGTCTGACTCATTTTTAAATTTCTTTTGTAGAGACAGTCTCACTACGTAGCCCAGGCTGGTCTCAAACTCCTGGACTCAAGTGAACCTCCTGACTTTGTCTTTCAAAGTGCTGGGATTATAGGCATGAGCCATCATGCCTGGCCACAGACTTGGTTTCTCTAGGTTACAGCTAAAGCGGAACCTTGGAAAGCAAAACAAGGTTACATATGATGTTAATTCTTCATAACAGCCTTGAGGCTCAGCTATGATATTTCCATTAGATAGATGAGAAAACTGGGCCGGGCGCGGTGGCTCAAGCCTGTAATCCTAGCACTTTGGGAGGCCGAGACGGGTGGATCACAAGGTCAGGAGATCGAGACCATCCTGGCTAACATGGTGAAACCCCGTCTCTACTAAAAAATACAAAAAACTAGCTGGGCGAGGTGGCGGGTGCCTGTAGTCCCACCTACTTGGGAGGCTGAGGCAGGAGAATGGCGTAAACCCGGGAGGCGGAGCTTGCAGTGAGCTGAGATCCGGCCACTACACTCCAGCCTGGGTGACAGAGCGAGACTCCGTCTCAAAAAAAAAAAAAAAAGATAGATGAGAAAACTGAAGTTTAGAATATGTCATTTACATGAGGCCACCCAGCAAGGCCAATGAAGCAAGGCATTAAGAATTAGTACTGGCATAGCTTGTCCTGTGTTTCCTAAAAGGTGATGTGCATGATATTGGTAGGTGTGCATGAATCAAGATGGCCCAAAAATGTGAAGATAAATGGTTTTGAATCACATGGTGAGAGGGCTTACCCTTTGCAAGCCTCTTTCACTACTCATTGGCACATACATAGTCTCACTTTGGCCTGGTTTGTAATATGGAGAGAGAAGGCAGTATGCTTAGAACCTCTCTTTGACAGCAATGTGCAGCTAGAATTCGATAGCTGTGTTTTGCTTTCACTGTTTTTCTTTTCTGGAGTTACCTTTTATGTATAAATGTGACTGTGAATGTATATATGTAATATAAAATTATGTTATACAGTTCCTTTCTTCCTCTTCCTTCCTTTCTTTCTTTCTTTCTTTCTTTCTTTCTTTCTTTCTTTCTTTCTTTCTTTTTCTTTTTTCTTTTTTCTTTTTTTTTGGAGACAGTCTTGTTCTGTCACCCAGACTGGAGTGCAGTGGTGCAATCTCGGCTCATTGTAACCTCTGCCTCCCGGGTTCAAGTGATTCTCCTGCCTCAGCCTCCAGAGTAGCTGGAATTACAGACATGCATGACCACAGCTGGCTAATTTTTGTATTTTTTGTGGAGACGGGGTTTCGCCATATTGGCCAGGCTGGTCTTGAACTCCTGACCTCAAGTAATCCGCCTGCCTCAGCCTCCCAAAGTGCTGGGATTACAGGCATGAGCCACCATGCCCAGCCTATGTCATACAATTTCCTTGTGACATTAAGTAAACAAAGAGAGTTGATTTCATATTGAAATATTGGAAGTACAGGCATACCACAGGGATATCACGGGTTCAGGTCCAGATTATCACAATAAAGCAAATATTGCGACGAAGTGAGTCACACCATTTTTTGTTTTTCAGTGCATAGAAAAGGTGTATTTATGCAGGAACTAAAACCTGCATAAATACTTATAAATAGGAGCTTATAAGTATGTTCTTACTTATAAGTGGGAGCTAAGTGATGAGAACACATGGACACAAAAAGGGGAACAACAGACATTGGGGCCTACTTGAAGGTAAAGAATGGGAGGAGAGAGAGGATTAGAAAAAACTAACAACTGGGTACTAGGTTTACTACCTGGGTGACGAAATAATCTGTACAACAGACTCCCGTGACATGAGTTTACCTACATAACAAACCTGCACACGCACCACGAAACCTAAAATAAAAGTATTTTTTAAAAAGTTAATTTACACTACATCATAATGTATTAAGTGTGCAGTAGCATGATGGCTAAAAATTAATGTACGCACCTTAATTAAAGTAGACTTGATTGCTTAAAAATGCTAACAATCCCCTGAGCCTTGAGTGAGTCATTATTTCTCTGCTGGTGCAGGGTCTTGCCTCACTGTTGACAACTGTTGGCTGATCAGGGTGGTGGTTGCTGAAGGCTGGGGTGGCTGTGGCAATTTCATAAAATAAGACAGCAATGAAAATCACTGCATTGATTATCTCTTCCTTTCATGAATGATTTTTCTGTAGTTTGTGATGCGGTTTGATAGCAGTTTACCCATAGTAGAATCTCTTTCAAAATTGGAGTCAATCCTCTCAAATCCTACTGCTACTTTGTTAATTAAGTTTATGGAACACTCTAAGTCTTTTGTTGTCACTTCAACAGTGTTCACAGCATTTTCGCTGAGAGTAGACTCCATCTCAAGAAGCCACTTTCTTTGTTCTTCCACAAGAAACTACTCTGCATCTGTTAAAGTGTTATTACAAGACTCAAGCAATTCAGGCTGGCTGTGGTGACTCACACCTGTAATTCCAGCATTTTGGGAGGCCGAGGCAGGTGGATAACCTGAGGTTAGGAGTTTGAGCAGCCTGGCCAACTGGTGAAACCCCATCTCTACTACAAATAAAAAAATTAGCCAGATGTGGTGGTAGGTGCCTGTAGTCCCAGCTACTTAGGAGGCTGAGGCAGGAGAATTGCTTGAATCTGGGAGGTGGAGGTTGCAGTAGCAGAGACTGTGCCGCCACTGCACTCCAGCCTGGGCAAACAGAGTGAGACTCTGTTGCAAAAAAAAAAAAAAAAAAAGAGGATTCAACCAACTCAGTTACATTTTCCGGCTGCACTTCTAACTCTGGTTCCCTTGCTATTTCTACCACATCTACAGTTACTTCCTCCACTGAAGTCTTGAACCGCTCAAAGTCATCCATGTGGGTTGGAATAAATTTCTTCCAAAGTTCTGTTTATGTTGACATTTTGACTTCTTCCCATGAATCACAAATATTTTTAATGGCATCCAGAATGGTGAATACTTCCAAGAAGCTTTTTAATTTACTTTGCCCAGTTCTATCAGAGGAATTGGTAGCTATATATCTATCTATGGCAGCTATAGATTTACAAAATGTATTTTTTGAATAATAAAAATGGAAAGTCAAAAGTACCTGATCCATGTGCTGCAGAGTGGATGTTGTGTAGCAGGTATGAAAACAACATTCATCTCCCTGTACATCCCCATCTGAACTTCTGGGTGACCAGGTGCATTGTCAATGAGCAGTAATACTTTAAAAGGAATATTTTTTTTCTAAGCAGTAGATCTCAACAGTGGGCTTAAAATATTCAGTAAATCATGCTATAAACATAAGTGTTGTCATCCAGGCTTTGTTTTTTTAATTTATAGACATGGACAGAGGAGATTTAGCATAATTCTTAGTGACTTTAGGATTTTTGGAATGGGGAATAAGCACTGGCTTCAACTTAAAGTCACCAGCTGTATTAGCCCCTCTCAAGACAGCCTGTCCTTTGAAGGTCTGAAGCCAAACATTGACTTCTCCTTTCTAGCTGTGAAAGTTCTAGATGGCATCTCCTTTCAACATATAGCCAACATAAGGCTATATGTCTATATAGAAAATCTATTTAGTGTGGCCACCTTCATCACTTCTCTTAGCTAGATCTTCTGGATAACTTGCTGCAGCTTCTCCATTGGTCCTTGATCTTCACCTTGCATTCTTATATTATAGAGACCGCTTCTTTTCTTAAACCTCATCAAATGACCTCTGCTAGCTTCCAGCTTTTCTTCTGCAGTTTTCACACCTCTCTCAGCTTTCATAGAATTCAAGAGAGTTAGGGCCTTGCTCTGGGTTAGGCTTTGGTTTAAAGGAATGTTGTGGCTGGTGTGATTTTCTATCCAGACCACTAACACTTTCTCCATTTCACTTTTCTTCTCTCTCTCTTTTTTTTTTTTTTTTGAGATGGAATCTTGCACTGTTGCCCAGGCTGGAGTGCAGTGGTGCAATCTCAGCTCACTACAACCTCCACCTCCCAGGTTCAAGTGATTCTCCTGTCTCAGCCTCCCAAGAAGCTGGGATTACAGGCATGAGCCACCAGGCCCAGCTGGCTGTATCACTTTCTTATCATTCATGTATTCACTGGAGTAGCACTTTTAATTTCATTCAAGAAATTTTTCTTCGCGTTCACAATATGGCTAACTGCTGGGTGCAAGAAGCCTAGTTTTCTGCCTATCTCGGCTTTCAACATGGTTTCTTCACTAAGCTTAATCATTTCTAGCATTTGATTTAAAGTGAGAGTTGTGCTACTCTTCCTTTCTCTTGAAGAGTTAGAGGCCATTGTAGGGTTATTAACTGGCCTAATTAAATATTGTTGTGTCTCAGAGAATAGAGAGATTCAAGGAGAGGGAGAGAGATGGGGGAATGACTGGTTGGTGGAGCAGTCAGCACACTTACAACTTTTACTGATTAAGTTTGCTGTCTTGTATGGGCACAGTTTGTGGCACCTGAAACAGTTACAATAGTAACATCAGAGATCACTGATCACAGATCACGTAATAGACAAAATAATAATAAGAAAAAATTTGCAGATATTGTGAGAATTACCCAAATGCAACACAGAGACATGAAATGAACACATGCTGTTAGAAAAATGGCGCTGATAGACTTGCTAAACTCAGGATTGCCACAAACCTTCAATGTGTAAAAAATGCAGTATTTGCAAAGTGCGATAAAGCAAAGCACAATAAACAAGATATGCTTGTAAATGGTTACACAGATGGTGAGTATGGTAGAAATTCTGAAGATACCACCCAAATGACTGATGTTTAGAAAGTACATATCGAGTCCATTTTACGGGTGATGAAACTGAATGTTTGAGAAAAGGGACTAGCTCAAGAAATTAGCAGCAGCGTCAAAGTAAGAACTTACGTGGTTTGGTCAGTAATATGGTTTGGATTTGTGTCTCCTCCCAAATCTCATGTTGAATTGTAATCCCCAGCGTTGGAGGAGAGGCCTGGTGGGGGTGATTAGATCATGGGGGTGGACTTCCGCCTTGTTGTTCTCATGATATTGAGTTCTCACAAGGTCTGGTTGTTTAAAAGTATACAGCACATCCCGCTTCACTTTCTTCCTCCTGCTCTGGCCATGTGAGGTGTGATTCCTTCCCCATTGCCTTCCGCCATTATTGTAAGTTTCCTGAGGCCTCCCCAGCCATGCTTCCTGTACAGCCTGTGGAACGGTGAGCCAATTAAACCTCTCGTCTTCATAAATTACTCCTTTTTATAGCAATGTGAGAATGGGCTAATACAGTCGGCTTCGGTAGTTCAGATCATGTCCTGAATGACATTTGCTTGGACATTGTTACAGTGCTCAGCGATTTTGTATCAGAGTGTGCCTGAGGACTGCCACGACGCCTCAATCAGTATCTGCTGAATGAGGGAGTGAGAGAATGAATGAATGAAGCATTTGACGTCTTCCTTCCTCATCCCTGACTTGAAGAAAGAAAAGGTATCTTAGAAGGGACCAGGCCATGCTGGGCTAGATCATAAGTTGATCTTAACTCCTTCAAAAACATCGAGGTCCTTTTAGTGTTAGACCAGTGGTTCTCAACTGGGGATGATTTTGCTTCCCCAGGGGACATTTGGCAATGCCTAGAGACATTATTCATTGTCATAGTGGGGTAGGATGAGGTGCTACTGGTATCTGGTGGATATGAGTCATAGATGCTGCTAAAGATTCCACAATGCACAGAATAGCCCCCACAACAAAGAATTACGTGGCCCAGAATGTTTATAGGGCCCAGGCTGAGAAATCCTGTTTTGGAGGACTCAGCAGAATCACTGAGACTTGAAGGTGGAGAGGGTCTGAGAATATCTTGAAGAGTATAGTCTTGCTGAGTCCTTAAAAATAACTTTACTCTCTAGCTGGCAGTCATTTAGCAAGCCCTTTCACATTTCAATTCTGCTGATGGATGCCTAGACAGGTAGATATATATTTATAAAAAAAGATATTGATCGACAGGAGTAGTAACTTGTTGATGTGATAATCTCAAGTTGTTATGATAGCCCATGTTTGATTCCTGTATCCACAAATGATGTCTTAAATCATCTGGAAGAAGCCCTGTTGACTTCTACAAGTTTTTTGTTTTGTTTTTGAGTGGACCTTTTATATATATATATATATATATATATATATATATATAATTTTTTTTTTTTTTTTTTTTTGAGACAGGGCCTGGCTCTGTCAGCCAGGCTGGAGTGCAGTGGCATAATCTTGGCTCACTGCAACCTCCGCTTCCCAGGCTTGAGCCATCCTCCAACCTCAGCCTTCCGAGTAGTTGGGGCTACAGGCGTGTGCAACTATGCCTGGCTAATTTTTGTATTTTTTGTAGAGATGGGGTTTTGCCATGTTGACCAAGCTGTTCTCAAGCACCTCAGCTCACGTGATCCTCCCAACTTGGCCTCCCAAAGTACTAGGGTTACAGCTGTGAGCCATCATGTCAGGCATAATATTTCTAAATAACTTTGAAGTAATTTTGCATATTGGTGCTTCAGATGCTGGTCGGAATCTTAAGCAGCTCCAATCTGCTACTGACATCAAAGGACTAGTCACAGTCACTTCCATTGGCCACTGTGTGTGTTTTTCTCTTGCACCAGACTGCATGCTCTGTGAGAAGAGGGACTGTGTCACTATCACTGTTGTTCCTTCACCTGGCATCTTTCCAGCACCCTAAGATGAGGTTACTGAATATTACTTGAATGAATGAATCACAGGTCTTAAACTCATATTCTGTGCCAGCATAATAAAACTGATGTTCAGGAGTGTTCAGTTACTTATTCAAGGTCATATAGCTAGACCTATGGAAGAAGAAACTAAGATGGTTATTGACGGAAGTTAACTGGTATTTCCATCACATCCAAAAGGGGGATGTGCCTGATTAAAGGCTTGGTGAGACTGAAACCTGTGCTGCTAACTGGAACATTTATCCATTACACGTAGTGAAAGCCTCAACCATGAAAGAAAAGAAAAAAAGCAAAAGAATGTTGTCAGAAGCACTGACTTTGAGGGACCCGAATCCTCGATCATGTAGAGTGGGCTTGGGTTCTCTAAGAACCTCAGTTTCTTCATCTCAAAAGTGGGAATAATCGGAGTACATGCCCTCATAAACTTGTCATGAAGGTAGATTGCAGTCATATGCACAAAGTCCAGGTCCTGGTAGGCAGTTAAGAACTCTGAAAAATGTGAACTGTTAGTAAAGTGTGTGTGCCTGTGGCATGTCTCTTGACAGAAAAAAGAAAACCCACTGCATTTCGCGTTTCTGAGGACTAACAGAAAAATAGCAATCACGTGGTAGAAAGACAGAACACTGGCTTCCCCTCCCCTTCACTAAAAAAAATTAGCCTTTTGCTTAAGAGCGCACAGCCTGTTGAGGAAAGTAAGACATAAAACATGAACAGAGAGAGCAGACGCTGGGAAAATGCCATCTTTTTATTGGCACTATTAGAGGAAAATATATGAACTGTATAATGCCATCATAAATATACTTATTTGTAATGTCAAAGTAACAATGTAAGCCACAGTGCTTGTCTCTTTCATTCCCTCCTTTTGAAATGCTTCACAACCAAGCATAAAATCACAGGAAAATGTGAATACTATTTTAATTCATTAGGGCTTTCTAATGATATATTAGTCATATTATCCCGCATCCTTCAGGATGAGGTTCTTTGCTCTTTTGCAAGAATATTAATGCCACTTTTTGTCTATGGGGCAAAGCTTTTTTATTTAAAAACATTTTTTAAGAAATGAGCTGCTAGAGTACATATCTTGACAAACCATCAAATGGTCCTCACACCCATCCCCCCTCCCTGTTCCAGTTGGTATGGGAACCTACTGTTCCCACCAAAAAGGGAGGTTGAGAGGAAATTATAACTTATTAGAGCAGGGAGATAGTAAAAGTTGCTGTACCCTTTACCCTTTTATTCTTTTTTTCTCAACACACACACACACACACACACACACACACACACACACTTCAGATATCTGGTCAACCCAGCATCCCACAGACAGAAATTAAGTCTGAGTACATCAGAACATCTGGTCAACCCAAGAATCATGTGCACGCGCACGTGCGCACACACACACACGCCCCACATCCCACCACTATCATCAAATAGCACATTAAGGGATATCTGGGCTCCTGAGAGATACAGCATGTTGACCAGGCAACAATTTGTAATTTAGGTATAGAAACAGCACTCCAAAATCCTAGTATAAAAGTGTATGATTTGTTTATCTTCCCTTTTCTAAATTTAATATACATGTGCCCCCTGCCACTAAATCTGTTTTAGATTTTATTCTAAACTGGAGTGCTTTTTTTTTTTTCTTCTTCTAATTTCAAGATTTCTCTTATTCTGGGAGAGGAGCCTAACAAATTAATTTAGTTTGTGGAGAAAATTGATTTTTCTTGAAGTTTTCAGTTCAATTGTTTAGAATCCAAAGTCAAAATACTGTTTTGATGAACACAGGAGAAGGAGGAAAATGATGACAATTGTATGTGTGTGGGTGGGTGGTGGGGAGTGAGTTTGGATGAAATTAACTTTTAATACTAGATATTTAAATTTGAAACAAAAAAGGTGAGTCTTTTTCTCTTTTTCTTATTTTTCTTTTATGTTTCATCCCCCTCTCCACTGTGAAAGGCATACATGCCGATTCTACAAAATTTGAAAAACAGGCAAAGTATTAAAAAAAATCACCCACAATCTAGCAGTACAGATGCTCATTGTTAAACATTTTGATTTATTTCCTTCAGGTTGAGATAATGCTGTAGATAGAGTTTTGCATCATTTTTCATATACTGTCATATCTTGAGTGTTTCCTCAAGTCATGAAATATTCATCAGAGTCATAATTTAAAATTATTGTGTAATCTTTCATTATACTACAATTTTACTATTTTTAATTGATGGATATTTAGCTTTAAAAAAAATCTTTGTTATAATTAACATCAGTGTGACGAACATCTTTATGCGTAAGTCATTGCCCCTGTGTTGCACCCAAGGACCAAGATTGTTCAGAATGGCTGGTGCATAGAATATAAGGGGTGACACAGAGAGCTAGGGTTGGATAGGTAGGCAAGAAACAGATCTTTCCAGCCCCTGTAGCTCATGCTTAGGGTTTTGGACTGTATTCAAATCATAGCCACAGTAATGATGATGATGAAGATGACCATAAAAGGCAATATTTACTGAGTTCTTTATTGTTTACTAGATACTTTTCCAAGGAGTCTTTATTTGTTAACTCATTTAATTTTTGCAACAACTCTGAGTTATAGGCACAGTTTGCAAAACTAAAGCAGAGAGGTTGAGCCGTCTGGCCAATGTCTTAAGGCTGGTAAGACCCCAGACTGTAGAGCTGACCCAGTTTGTCATTTGGCTCGTTGCCTTATGGCAATAGGGAGCCACTGAAGGATTTTGGATGGCCGGATGGGGAATATGATGAGTGAATTTGCATGCTTAAAAAGGCTCATTCTGTTTACAGTAAGGAGAAGAGATGGTGGGGGAAAGAGTGGAAGTAGTAAGACCAAATCCAAGAGAGAAACAGAGGTAGTGAATGCTGGTAGCATTGGAAAAGAGGGAAGAGAATGAATTTGAGGAATATTTAGGGAGCTGGATTGACAGGACTTGAATCTGGAGAGAATGGGACAGGAAAACTCGAATGGAGGGTGGAGTCTTGTGTTGAGATTAAGGGACAGTTGAATGACCTGCCTAATGTTAGCCAGCTACTAAGTGGAGGAGGTTGCATTTTGAGCACTAAAGTCTATGGTCTGGAGACAGTCTGGAAGAAGAAAGCTGTTCTGGATAGGACCCAGAACTAGAGTTGGAGGATGGGGCCCAAACCATACAAGCTGGAACACTTATCATATCGATAATGCTGTCCTATGTTTAGAAAAGACAAGACGTGGAGCCTCAGTACAGCAAGGGGCTCCCCATATCAGCCACCCTCTGCCTGACACATAAGAATCTGCTCTGTTTGAGGAAGGGCCAGGAGACAGGAGAAGATGCAAGGGTAGGAAGGGATCACTTCATGCACTGCCTAACTCCAGGAAGCCACTCAGATGAGACAACTAGCTCCATTTAGGGGCTTCTGTAAGTGGCGTGACTGAGGGTTGGGGGTCTATTTATTTGAGGAGACAGGTAATAATGACAGGTTGAGCCTTTAAATGTAAATCTAATTGCGTAGGTTTTCTTTTAGGGAGTGCTTTGAGCAAATGTGGTGACAAATTGGGGGAAACACATGGGTTTTGGAGATGGCCATTCTAAACTTGAATCCCGGTGTTTTCATTTTTTTTGTCTGTGACCACAGGAAAGCTGGCTTGCCTCTTTGAACAGCTGTTTATTAAACCATGAAACGGGGATAATATGGTTGCTCCAAATGAAATTGTCTATCTATCTATCTATCAATCTACACATACATGTACCAACCACAGGACATGATATATATACAATATGTCAACATGAACTCCATTTTATTTCTCCTACAACCTCCACTTGGCTTTCTTCACCACTTTGCAGACCTTGGTTAGCCTCTTGATGCTCCTGAGCTTGTGATTTTGTAGTTCTTAATTTGAAGGTTGGTCCCTGGAAGACAGGTGGATTATCTAACACTTGTGTAGCTCTTTGTAATGGGCAAAGCACTTTCCAACAATATTCTCATTTAACACTCTTTACCTCAGCTCTGTCAATTAGGTGTTAAAAAAATTCCCATTTAACAGTTGAAGAAACAGTCTCAGAGGGGCAACATGACCAGCCCAATCTCCAGAAAAGGTACAGTTAGGACTTGGACCCTGGTCTCTCAAGCTTGGATTCCTTGCTCTTCCGTAAACCTCCGTCTCTTCTGCAGTACCAGGAGGAAGGGAAGCCTTGGTCCCATATGCAAACTGTTGTTAGTTTAAAAACAAAGTACTGCCTTTCCATTACAACAGCCCTCTCTGGCCTGGGAGCAAATTGTCCCAGCCCACAGTTCACACCTGTTTCTTCTGCCTTGCTGGTAATGCCTTTGAGAGCTCAGAGATGTCAGCTATAACCCAACAAGGAAGCCAAACTTTATCCCTTCCTCCCCGTCAGTTCTTTCTTTCTGGACTCAGCCTCAGACCTCCATGAACACATTAGCACTTGAGCCTGTAGAGGTTGCACACTGTGTTATTTGTGTTTACATCTAATGGACAATGATCAAGCAACTGGCATCTAAGACAGTGTAGCTGATATCAAAAACACAAAACCCAGGCCAGGCACAGTGGCTCACGCCTGTAATCCCAGCACTTTGGGTGGCCAAGGTGGTGGGGGGGCGCAGATCACTTGAGGCCAGGAGTTCGAGACCAGCCTGGCCAACAAGGCAAAACCCCATCTCTACTAAAAATACAAGAAATTAGCTGGGCGTGATGTCATGTGCCTGTAATCCCAGCTGCTCAGGAGGCTGATGCAGGAGAATCGCCTGAACCTGGGAGGTGGAGGTTGCAGTGAAGCTGAAACTGCACCACTGCACTCCAGCCTGGGCAACAGAGCAAGACTTTGTCTTAAAAATAATAATAATAAAACTTAGGCTGGAATCTCTAGGCAAGCATTGGTATTTGCATGTTTTGTTCAGTGCTGCACCCCCGGTGCCAAGAACAGTGCCTGGCACATAGCAGTTGCTCTGAAAATAATTGTTGAACAAATAATTGAATGCATCTGTCAAACAAAGCTAATGATACCTCCCTCGCAGGGCTGTAGGGAGTATGTGATGAGGCAAGGCATATAAAGTGCTTAGTTTAGTGCCTGGCCCATTGTGACCATGTGATTCACGGTACCTGCTATTGTTGTGATTGTTGTTATTCTCTTTGGAAGTGGCACCACTTGGTTCCATTATTTTAAAAAAAAAAAAAGTCAAAATGTTCAGATGTCCCCAGAATAAGGTGCTTTGCTGACAGTTGCTTTAAGCAAGGGAGAAAACTGTGCCTGCCGATGTGCAGAGAGCAATGTAAGGAGGAGGGCACATTTTGTCACCCCCAGCCCTTGGGGCTAGACTACCTTTGCCCCAAGTCCTAGTGAGTTTAGGAAACTTCTTGAAATGCACAAAGAAAGCAGCAGAACTTCGGATTTGGTCGGAAGTTCTGTGCAGTTTGAGGGGAGGCTGTTGCCATCAGGGAAACCAGAGAATGCAGTAATTCAAGACCCCATTGCACTTTGTAGAAGAGTCCCAGGGATTCTGACTTGCTGTTCAGCCAATCGTCAATCTGAGTAATTGAGCTTTGATGACCTCAAGGTCTCCCTTGGGATTCCCGGAGACACGGTTCTGTCTCCTGTCTCCTGAAAGCCATCAGCTTCTGTGTAGAGGGAGCACGTGGCTACAGTGGGAGGGGAGACTGGGTTTTATTGCTGAGAGAGTCAGTTCCTCTGGTGAACAGAACCAGTGCTTGATGGTGTCACCACACCACTTACCCACACAATATCACATGCCAATGTGACATTATAGTCCAACTCAACAACAGTCCTGAACAAACAGTATTGCATCGCAACATGTCTTCTGAAATAATACTACAGCCTACGTGGCACCAGGGATCAAAATAATACTATGGCAATACAAAATTACATGCCAATATTCTACTCAAATATTGCCCACAAATTCAACGATGTCTTCAATACAGCACACCTCAATGCAATGCACCATCCAGATGCAATGTTCTTAAGAAATCACTCTTCAACCCAATATGACTTCTCCAGACAACTGTGGCACAACATGTCCCAAGCCAATCTCATGCTGATTCAGCAATGCCTATCTAGCCCAAATAAGTGGAAAGAGAATACCAAATAGCACTATTGCTTTGGAAAACCCAGTTTCTCTCCTAACCAAACTTTGAGGTTGTGTATGACTGGGGTTTTCCCAACATCCGTCCCATTGGATTTGCCAACATGCAATATTTCCTTTGACCTTGACTGCTGTCTCCTCTCTCTCCCGTTCCCTTGGCCACCATTAGGCTCAGCTAACTGTGGTCGGGATGTTTGTGCCAATTTGGGTCTTGGGGATGGCTCCAACGGAGAGATGGGGGGGAAGATGCCAGGCCTGGAGAGTGCCGTGGACGGCGTTCTCAGCATCCCTGGAAAGGGGGCTGTGCACTGGCAGTTCTGTGTGGTCTGCTTGTCCATCCAAGACAGACCTCAAACCCAATACTTGATTTGGCAGACGGGAAAAAATAGAACAAAGTTTGCTCCCTTTTTCAAGAAATGGACCCAGGGATCCCAGGCTATGCTCCACTCTTGGTCTTTTTCCTTTTTAAACAAACCGCCTGGCTTTTAAGATCTTCAAAATCCCATTAAAGGCTTTTACCCCTTCATATATTGGAGGCGTTTGATGAAAGGGGGTAAAGGGGAGGGAAAAGATAATGGGGCCTCAGAGAACAGAGACCAGAGGCCTTAATTTCGCCTGTCTCCCCTGCCGGTAATGGTGTTGGATGTAAACACTCCTCTGGTGAGCACTGGAGCCTGATTACAGGATGGCTGGGGAAAGAGGAAGTGTTTGCAAACCACAAGGAGGAATGTCGCCCTTTGAAGGAGTTTGGCATTTATTTTTTGCCTCCTCCACTGTCCCCCCCACAACCCCAACCCTACTACTTTTCTCCACTGCTTTCTTCTCTGGGTTCCTTGTACTGTAAACACAGTGACAGAAATTAGATGTGGGCAAATCTGTTAAACATTTTAAGTCGAAGTGGGGTTGGCAGTTGTCTTACTCCGTGGGATATGCGAGACGAAGCTAATAACTTCGTAATGGGCCTTTTGTTTTTGTCTGGGGACTGGTGGGAGGGAAGCAGAGAGCAGGAGCCAGGGGTGAGGAGGGGGATGCGGGATGGAAAGTCAGGCCAGGCTGTTATTATGGAACCAGCCCAAGCTTCCAACATTGGGGACCAAGTGAGCTGGACAGAGCCTTGACCCCAGTGTGTTCAAAAGGCAGCCAATGACTGTTCCCCGTCAGCACGCCACTTGCCTCTCATTCGTTGGGGCACATACTCTCTGATCTCCTAGTCACAAAGCACCTCTTCTTGACAGCTTCATGCTGCAAACTTCCATTGCTACCTCTTCATTTGTTCCATCCGTGAAATTCCCAGTGACGTCAATGGGGTTCCATATGCAAAACACGTGCGATCTGTGGGACCCCTGAGCGAGGCCAGGGAGCAAAGCGTTGGTGCTGTGGGTTTTATGCCTAGATGTCTTGCTGTCTGGAAACCTCCGCCTGGGATCAAGTTCCTGTTCTTAATTCTGGTCAGATGGCTGGAGTAGGAGCTTGGAAACCCACAACTGGAAATTCCATCAAATGATCATGTAATTAATTCAACTAATATGTATTGAGGGCATACTATGTAGCAAAGGGGGACTTGATGTTAGGGATTTGTGGGTGAGTAAGACAAGCTTGGCCTTTGCTTTCATGAGGAGCTTAGAGTCTAGTGTGTTGTCAATTAAATATATAATTTCACAAATGATTATTTAATTACAACAGGAGCTGCAGGAAAGAGGAGATATGTAGCGTAAAATGGGATGCCTAGTTTAGTCTAGCCTGTAGGAGGAGGTGGGTGCAGGAGTCCATTTTTTATCTTTAGTAGGATGATAGTTTAACCCAGGAATTTGCAACCTAGGGACTAACGACACTTAGTTCTTAGGAGTTCCATAAACTCCAATGTATCTGCTGTCTTCCAAGCTACCCAGAGTATATGTCTGTCTCCTGGCCTTTCCTGGAATTTTCCAAGGTTGAAATTATTATTACATCCTTTTAAACAAATCAGTTTTGATGGTCTAACCCTTCTGGCTATGTGCCAACCTGATGCTTTTGGGTGCTTTACTAGTTACAACTGCAGTTGACAATACTGGGGACATTTATTTGATGACTACTTTAGGCCAGTGCTTTGCTGGGTTGGCAAGAATGTTGCCATACATGATTTGATTTCTTTTTCACAGAAGAGATTAATGGAGAAACTGAAGCTTAGACAGGTTGAATCAATTCTTCAGGTACTAAAGATTACACAACTACTGAATGATGGAACCAGGATTCCAATCCAAGACTTCAATATCTTCATCCATTACTCTTCCCCAGTAATACCTTTCCTTTCATAGCCTTTTTAGTCTGCTGGTGCCTGACTTAGATTAGAGGATAAATTTCCCAAGGGCAAGGAATGTGCCCTTTAGCTCTTTGTTATCAGTATCTTCAAATATATACATGGAATTTGCTATGTGGATGGTTCTATGCTATGACTAGGGAAACTTAATACTTCTTTATTTCTGTTTATTAACATTTCATTCATTGTGGGTGATATATTTTTAATCCATGTGTGTCGAGCTGTTCTCCTTCCCAGATTTAATGTCCAGGCTCCCTTTTATTTCTTCTCAGGACTAACACATTTTTGACCAACTCTCTGCTCTAGTACATTCTTCTGGATTCCCCAGTTACTATTTGCACAAAACTAGAAAAAGTGATTCAGAAGAAGCTGTTGTAGAACTTCTCAGAGAGACCAAAATCAAAAGGAGATCTGTTCAGGGGTTAGCAGAGTTGGAAGGAAAGCTGCTCCTGGGCTCATGGGGATGTCTCCAGCTTGGTCCAGTCACCTGGGAGAGATATGGCAGATTGAAGACTGGCACAAATTCTCTGTTCTTCCTCATTCTGAGAGGTGGAGTCTCATTTTCTTCTTCTTGAACATGTCTGGCTCTAGCAACTTGCTCAGCCAGTAGAATGTGGTGGGAGTGCTATTCTAGAACTTTCAAGCCTAGGTCATAAGAACTGTTCAGCTTCTCCTGGGGCCTCTTGGAACACTTGTTCTTGGAATCAGCAGCCATGCTGGGAGGAAGTCCAAGCAACCTCATGACAAGGTCCACATGGAGGGGAATCAAAGGCTGACATGACAGTTTTGCCATGTGAATGAGGCATCTTGGAAATGAATACTCTATCCTCATTGGAAATATTCCATCTGACACTGCATGGAACAGGATATGCCAACTCTGCTGATCCCTGCTAAATTACAAATTTGTGAGCACAATGAATAACTGTCATTATCTTCAGTTCCTGAGTTTTGGGGATGGTTTGTCACACAGCAGTTGATAACTGTAACAGAAATCTCTTCTCCTACAAGACTGGCCATCTGTCTTATTGACGCAGATAGGAGCAGAGAAACTTGGGCTTCTCTAGGCTAACATCAGTTATTTCAAAATCCATTTGCTAAACATTGCTTTGAAAACATAGTTTTATCCTTAGAAGCTTTTTGAGGGGTGGGGAGGAATTGAGGTGAAAGATTGGGCAGAGCCACAGATCCCATTCCTTCTTCTACTTTAACTCTTTTGTATACTGGGATCCTAATTATAGGTAATGGCAGTCATTCATAAAATGCTTCTTATATGAAATATACCATCCTAAGCATTTTCCATAGATTATTTATTCCTCATAACAACACTTGAATTAGGTACTATTATTGTTCCCATTTCGTGGAAGAGAAAACTCAGGCACAGAGAGAATAAATAACTTTCCTAAAGCCACACAGCTAGTGTGGCAGAATGCAGAATCAAACTCAGGATAGCTGGCTCCAGAATTGATGCTCAGAACAATTCTCTATACTGTTTTGCATAAGTTTAAATTTGAACACAAAGGCTTTATGCTGAAAGAAATGCCAAAAAGTATTGTGTTTAGCATTTACTAAGTGTTTTCTATCACTTATCATGGTGCTAGACTCAGGGGATTTAGAGATGAATTGATGGCCGGGCGCAGTGGCTCATGCCTGTAATCCCAGCACTTTGGGTGGCCGAGGTGGGCGGATCACGAGGTCAGGAGATCGAGACCATCCTGGCTGACACGGTGAAACCCCGTCTCTACTAAAAATACAAAAAAGTAGCTAGGCGTGGTGGCGGGCCCCGGTGGTCCCAGCTACTCAGGAGGCTGAGGCAGGAGAATGGTGTGAACCCGGGAGGTGGAGGATGCAGTGAGCTGAGATCGCCCCACTGCACTCCAGTCTGGGCGACAGAGCGAGACTCCATTTCAAAAAAGAGATGAATTGATAATAATTACAGTTAAACATTGTGCTAAACAGTTTGCTAAACTACATTATCTCATTTAATTTTAATAGCAATCATGTTATTACTCTTATCCCCATTTAACAGATGAGAAAATTAAGCTTCAGAGAAATTAAGGAGCTTGCTTCAGGCCATGTGGGTGGTCTGACCACAAAGTCTGTTCCTAACTGCGTTGTGCTTGGTTGACACCCTCTGGTTTTTCAGAATCTGGTTGGGGAGATGGACTAAGGAACAGATGCAATAAGAAGATACAAATGCTCTAAAGTAGGGACGTTATGAGGTGCTGGGGTGGGAGGGCGTGAAGGAGAAAGGTCCTAATTTTGCCCAGGGAAGAAGAGAAATGATTGTTTTTAGAGGTGCTGACAGCTCAGGGATAAATAGTTAGACTTTGCCAGTCACGCAAAGGAGATAGAGGTCATTCCAGGTGGAGTTGGGTGGGGAGAGGGTACAGGAAGCATAAGGGTGAAAAAGCTAAGAAGAAATGATACATGAAGGAAACAAGCAGCACACATCTGCATTGCAGTGGATATCACCGGACAAGGGTGCTGGAGAAAATGGCAGAGCAGCCTACAAGGAAGCATTGTTCTCTACCAAGTGCTTTGAACTCATCCCCGACAATGGTGATGTTTTCAAGAAGGTTGACATTGACTCAGAAATGAGGAGCATCCACATAAACCTGTCCTTGCCATTTTGGCTCCAGCTCCTACCTACGGTTTAAAAGCAGCATTTGCAGAAAGCAGAGGTCTCTGCAATTCATGTAAGCCTGTCTTATTCCCCAAGAACACATCATTTATTTCCTATAAGTGCCTGTCTTCCTCTTCTTCAAATATGCTCAGGGTTACAACTTTCTCTGCTTCCTGGGGGAGTTGCCCACTCTACACAGTAATTACTCACTCCATAAAGACTGTCTCCAAACTGTCCTTCTCAGCCCTTTTTTCCCTGACCCTTTGCAACTGACCAGTTAAAGGGTGAGCACATTGCCTCTCTACTTGTCAAAAGACAACCGCCATTTTGGATCTCATCTGAAGATGGATGTCCCCGGGGAAAGCATCCTTTTTTCCGCTCCCTCCTTTCCTTAGTTTGAAGTCGGTGTAATTCATTTTGTGCCTTTCTTCCTCTTTTCTACACATCTAACCAGAAAAATGGAGATTTATCTGTTTATAATGTAATTATAAAGTTGATCTCATGCCCAAGTCATGCGATGTCCACATTGATTAGGGGTGGTGAATACAAGCTTCTAAGTCATAAATACAACTACAAATACAACTTTATTTAACCTCCTTGAGTGTCATTCTTCTCATCTGTGAAATGAAGTCATATATCCTGTTCGATTCGTCTTTATCACATCCAGCAAGGTAGATGGGACAGATATGCAAAAACATTTTACACATTATAAAGCAAGCTACAAACATAAAGTGCCAATAGCCATGATATCAGCAGTAGCTAAATTAGTAATAATAATGCTTTTTGAAAATGAAAAAGAATGGTTCAATAAGAGCTGGACTTCATGGGTTTGGAATTCCACTTCCTGTATTTAAGAGCTGTGTGACCTTGGGCAAGTTGTTTAGCCTTTCTGTGCCTCAGTTTCCTCCACTGTAAAAAGATGATAATGTCTTCCTCAAAGACTTGTCAGAAGAATTAAATCAATGAATACAAAAGTATTTAGAATAGTGCCTGGCATATTATAAGCACTATACAAATATTTGTTATTGTTGTTGTTATTATTATTCTTTACAACTTGTTTCTACATTTGCAGGTGGAAATTTTAACTTCTTTGGATAAAAATATCCCTCCAGTTTCAGACCCTCATATTCTGTAATTTATTCTAGTTAATTATAAAAACTAGTAACATGAATAATTGAGTAATAAGTGGACCCCTCATAACTCAGAAAGACAGTTATTTGCAAAAAGGAAGTTTTGGATGCAGGCCGTAATTTTGGGCATCTTAGCCATCAAAGCCCTAAACATACCGGGCTTTTTCCAGGTTCTTTGTTGTACGACACTAAGCTTTAGGGCAGTGGAATTAGAAAACGATCCACTCTAATACAGCTCAATTATTTGTCCACAGTATGCGGTTGATAAATACTTTTATGAAGACATTTATGATGAGAAGTCTTTATATGGTTTTTGTACTTACCTTGTTAGTGATTGCTCGGATAAAGGTATCTGATAAGGTCCAGGCTTGGCCTCATCATGAACCAAAATCAACACTCTGGGAACTCTGGCTTTCCACCCCTCTCTTACCTCCGCTATGCTATGCGTAACTGTCACCTATTACTCACCCAAAGGATGGTAAAACTTTTTAAATCCCCCCCAAAAAAACCCCTCACAATGAAAATGTATGAAAGAGATTAAGGCACGGAATGAAAACTATTTTTATAGGCAGTTTGGCCTGAGCTTTGAAGTTCAATAGGGAGTGATGTATTGCTATCAGCTTGGATTTCACACCTATTCAATTCTGTAGCCAGGTAATGATGAACAACCTCCTTTGGGTATAGAAGAATGACACAAAATTAAGGCAAGCTGTGAAACGGCCCCCTTGCTGCAATTTCATCTCCGGGATAGAGTGGAAGTTGCCAGAGTGTGTTTATACATTTTTTTCCCCTTTAAATTAGAAAGGTGGTGTGACAATACTGAAAATATTTTGCAAAAAGAAGAAATTATTGCTTATGATCCCAACACCCAAAGACAAAACAAAATTTTTATTTTAAAATGTTACCGGTTAGTTCTGGTTCCTCTGCAAACGTATGATTACAGAGTTGCATGCAGAATTTACTTTAAAAGCGTTTTCATTCTTAACTAGGCATTTTATCATCCTTTCTGCTTCACTTTTCCCAAGTGAAAAAACAAACATAAAGTCATCATCTTGCTTGGAAAGTGAGCATTGCTGCATCATGTTTATTTATTTTTAATTTTTATTTATTTTACTTTAAGTTCTGGGTTACGTGTGCAGAATGTGCAGGTTTGTTACATAGGTATACATGTGCCATGGTGGTTTGCTGCACCTATCAACCCATCATCTAGGTTTTAAGCCCCGCATGCATTAGGTATTTGTCCTAATGCTGCATCACCAAGCATCGTCTTTCATACAGAGCTTTTTTTTTTGTCCTTGGAGGTTTTCTTTCTTTCTTTCTTTTTTTTTTTTTTTTTTTTGAGACAAAGTCTCGCTCTGTCACCCAGGCTGGAGTGCAGTGGCACGATCTCAGCTCACTCCACCTCCCGGATTCACGCCATTCTCCTGTCTCAGCTTCCCGAGTAGCTGGGACCACAGGCGCCCACCACCTCGCCTGGCTAATTTTTTGTATTTTCAGTAGAGACAGGGTTTCACCATGTTAGCCAGGATGGTCTTGATCTGGTGACCTCGTGATCCACCCGCCTCGGCCTCCCAAAGTGTTGGGACTACAAGTGTGAGCCACTGCACCCTGTGGAGGTTTTCAAATTGAGTGAGCAGCACGTTGCATTTCTGCAACAAATGGCTTTCATTTAAACTCTTTGCCCATATGGAAGACCATTGTGTCCAAGATCGGAAGTGAAGTTATTCATTGGCCTTCAGATTCTTACAGTAAGGCAAGGTCCACCCTCTCAGATCCAACTGTGCTCATCTCTGATCCAGTATCGATACCCAGCCTGTTCTCTGAGATCACCATGGGAACAGGGAAGCTTCTCCCAGCATCTGCATTCAATAATTACTCTGGGATCCCCTCCTCCCACCCTACGCAGCCCTTGGATATACCAAGCTTGTTCTTATTAGGACTTTTGCATCTGCTGTTCCCACTGTCTGTGACCCTCTTGCCAATTTCTGCATGGCCAGCTCCTCATCACTTAGGTCTTTCTGATCCAATGTCACCTTTTCAGAGGCCCTCTCCAACTGTCCTCACACCCCACCCAGTCATCATTCTCTGTCCCACTGCCTTATTATTTTATCCATTGCACTTGCCACTCTGACAATATCCTACTTATCTGCTTGTGCACATGCCCTGACATGTGTCTACTTCTGTGTACCCACACCTGGCCCCATGTTGAGTGAACGAATGAGAGTATAGCTCACTTAGATCCAGCCTGCTTCACTTCACCCCACCTTGTGAATGCACCTTAAGCGTTTATTCAGGCTGGGATGGGAACAAGACACTAAACTGCGGCTCCAATTATTTGCATTGTTATTTACAACTTATTAGCATTTATTTATGCAGCACCTGTGAGGAGCATGTGGGCCCTGTGATGAGGGCTCAGCATGCACTGTGTTGTTTCATCCTTATAACAACTTTATATGATGAGTAAGCTGACTTTCCGCCTTTCCATTTTTCTGTTCCTCACATACCAACTCAGTCACTCACCATTTCAATGGCCTGACTATTTGCCTTCTTCTGAGTTAAGCCCTCTAGCCTGGACTTCGCCTTTCTGCTTTTACCCTGCCCTAGGACGGCAGGGAGATTTACTGGGCAGATCCACAAAGGCAGCAGAGAGGGGGAATCTTATAGAAATTCAATGTCATTCAGTAAAGCATTTCTTGAAATCTACTACATGATGGGATGCGGTGATAGAGAAGGCTATGCCTGATCCCTTCTGAAGCCTGTATAATATTAACTCCCTCCCTCCCTTCCTTTGTCCTTCTCTCCCTCCTCTCTTTGTCTCTCGCTCACCTCTTCCTTCACACCAGGTCATTGGTGGGAGAAGCAAGATACAGGCAGTGGTTGCTCAGCAGGAAGTTCAGGAGACTGAGGGCTCCTCTGGGAACCTCTTGTGCTCTGTGGATCCTGGGAACTGCTCATCCACATGGTTCACCTGAAATGGGGTGTGTGTGTGAGAGAGTGTGTATGTGTGTGAGAGTGTGTGAGTGTGAGAAAGTGTGTGAGACTGTGTGTGCATGTGTGTGAGGCTGTGTGTGAGAGGTTGTATGGGAAAGTGATGAGAATGTGTGAGTCTGAGAATGAGTGTGAGAATGTGAGTGTGTGTGAGTGTATGGAGAGCATGAGAATGTGAGAGTGCATGTGTGTGCATGCGTGTGTGAAAGTGTGTGAGAGTGTGAGGGACTGTGTGTGCATGTGCGTGAGGCTATGTGTGTATGAAAGTGTGTGGGAGAATGGGAATGAGTGAGAATGTGTATGAGAATGTGAGCATGTGTGTGAGTGTATGGAGACTGTGCAAATGTGACTGTGTGTGCGTTCATGTGTGTGAAAGTGTGTGAGTGTGTGCATCCATGTGTGTGTGAAAGTGTGTGGGAATGTGTGTGAGAGTGTGTGTGCATACATGTGTGTAAAGTGTGTCTGAGCGTGTGTGCACACATGTTTGTGAAAGGGTGTGTGAATGTGTATGGGAATGTGTGACTGTGAGTGGGTGGAGAGAGAACGTGTATGTGTATGAATGTGCGAATGTGACAGTGTGAGTGTGTGTGCACATGCATGTAAAAGTGTGTGGGGAATGTGTGAGTGTGTGAGAGTGTAAAGGTGTGTGAGTGAGAAAGTGTGTGAAAGTATGAGTGCATATGCATGCAAGTGTGTGAAAGCGTGTGTGGGAATGTCAGTGTGTGTGAGTGTGAGAATTGTATGTGAATGTGAGTGTAAGAATATATGTGAGTCTGAGAATGTGTATGAGTGTGTGTATGTGAAAGAGCGTGTGTGTGAGAAAGTGTGTATGTGTGTGTGTGTGAAAGTGTGTGCGAGCATGTATGTGTGAGGAAAGTGTGTGACCATGTGTGAATGTGTGAGAAAGTGTGTATGAGCGTGTATGTGAAAAAGTGTGTGCACATGTGTGTAAGAGTGTGAAAGTGTATGCGAGTGTGTATGTGTGAGCATATGTATGTGTGAGGCAGTGTGTGAGAATGTGTGAGTGTATAAAAGTGTATGTGTATGTGTGTGAACATGTGTGAGAGTGTGTGTGAGCATGTGTGTTAGTGTGAGAAAGTGTGTGTATGTGAGTGTGAGTGTATGTGTGTGAGCATGTGTGGGGCACAGGGGATGACTCAAATGCTGAGTCACCTTGGCTGTTGTGCCTGCCCAGCAGGTCACTCAACTGCATAGTGAGATGGGAGAGAAGTGCGGGCATGTTTTTCACAGTTGGTACTCAGGTGGAAAGCTCCCTGTTTAAAGTGGTGAGGAGGAGGGTGCCCAGCCCACCATGCATCTCACTGACTATTCAGAGGGAACAACATATGGAACCAGTTCCCAGGCTCCAGCATTTGTCCATTGTGGATTAAAGATTTCTGCTTCCGGCCGGGCGCGGTGGCTCAAGCCTGTAATCCCAGCACTTTGGGAGGCCGAGACGGGCGGATCACGAGGTCAGGAGATCGAGACCATCCTGGCTAACATGGTGAAACCCCGTCTCTACTAAAAATACAAAAAACTAGCCGGGCGAGGTGGCGGGCGCCTGTAGTCCCAACTACTCGGGAGGCTGAGGCAGGAGAATGGCGTGAACCCGGGAGGCGGAGCTTGCAGTGAGCCGAGATTGCGCCACTGCACTCCAGTCTGGGCGACAGAGCGAGACTCTGCCTCAAAAAAAAAAAAAAAAAAAAAAAGATTTCTGCTTCCTCCAATTTTTGACTGGCTAGAATCAGCTAGGCCACTGCAAGTTGGTGCACTGGTGGGGCAGGAGGATTGGTACAGAATGAAGATTCCTCTCTCCCCTTCAACTTTCCTGTCAGAAACTTTATCCTCCCAACAGCAGTCCTTTGGAATATCCTTGTGACACCGTGCTTCCTGGTGGCCCCCTCTTTGCTGATGGCTGAAGACTCAATCAGAACTTACTTGGCTTCCTTTTAACCACTCCCTAAACTCTGTCCCTTATACTTACCCTTCAGTTCCCCGTTCTGAGATCTTTTCTCCCTGGTTCTGTGCTCCATCCTAAAGGCTCAAGTGAGAATCTAAGGCATTGAATTTCAGCAAGAATCTCATTTCCTTCTTGCCCCCAGTTGACTATACTCATGCTATCTTCTAAATCTTCCTCCAGTGAGAGGAAGTAAGGTAATTTTTACTTTTCATTTAACAGTTGGGGGAAATGGAAGAACACAGAGGTTATGCAACTTCCCCATGATCACACAGTATGTGAACTTCCAATTCACAAACTCAAAACCCAGTTGTCTGACTTTAAAGCCTCTTTGTTCCTGCATGGCCAGTATTTGACTCTCCATATTGCCGAGAAACTAGAGGCAAGACCAGGGGTCACTGAGTACCCAGCTGCTGCACCTGCTGACTTCACTCCTTTCCTCACAGAACCTGCGACTGGGTTGGGGATGAAGCCACCAACTCCTTGCCCAAGTGGTATCGCTTTATGTTTGTTTTTCCATCTGTAAAATGGGCTTAATAATAGCAGGGGTGTTGTGGGCCAGATTAATGAACGTTTGGGCAAGTTATTTGAGATTACCTGGATGGAAGGTGTGAGGGGAGTGCCAAGGGTTATTAGTGTAGAGGCATTTGCCAGGACTAATTTAGGATTCCCCATGCTTCCCAGTTAGCAGCCTCCATAGTGATCACTTACTCAAGGAATAGTTAGAGGGCAGGCAATATCCCAACATCAGGCCTGGCTTGTGATGGCAGAGGGTATAGGCTACGGTGGCTTTTCATGAGAATATTTCCTCATTCCTCATTGGTGGTTTGTCTTTCCATGTTGAAGTCTATGGTCCCACTGATGTATGACCTTTGACTTAGTAGAAAGAGGACAGCAGGATCAATAAGATAGGCTGAGGACCCACAGAATAGATACACCCCAATACAACTTTTGCCTCTCTATGAGCAAGATGATGACCACAGGTGTCTTAGGTAGCCAAAGAACCTGGAAATCAACAGAAAAAATTAACAGCTACCTATGCATGGAAGGAATGGGTGATGAATACATTTTACACAAGAATATCCACACAGTCTCAGAAAGATACAAACTCTATCAGACTGAAACTAAAAAGCCAAAAAGAAATTTCTCCTCTTCATTCTGCTTCACTTTTTATTATACTGTTCAATTTTACATTTTTTTTAAAATAAAAGTTTCAGAAGAATTTTGGATTTACAGAAAAATCATCAAGATAGTATAGAGCTCTCACCTGTCCCACATGCAGCATCCTCTATAATTAACATCTTACATGAGTATGGTATATTTGTCACAGTGAATGAACCAATATTGATGCATTATTATTAACTAACACCCATGCTTCATTATTCAGACTTCCTTAGTGTGTCCTCAATGTCCTTTTTCTGCTCTAGGATCTCATCCAGGATATCACACTACATTTAGTTGTCCCATCTCCTTAGGCTCCTCTTGCTGTGACCATTTCTCAGACTTTCTTTGTTTTTGATGACCTTGACACCTTTGAGGAGTACTGGTCAGATATTTTGTAGGATGTCCCTCAATTGGGGTTTGTTTGATGTTTTTCTCATGATTAGATGAGGGTTATGGGTTTTGCTAAGTCAGACAGACATGACTCCATCCTCAAGAAGCTCACAATCTAGTGGAGAAATTTGACATGGCCAATTTTGAATGCACAGTTTGTTAAAGGGTGCTAATGTCATCTTGGGATGCCCTTGCTGCTTTTAAATGGCACACAATACTGGAATAACCAGCCAGATTCTTGTCTCATTTCTCTATCTGGGTGTTCTCTAACAGAAACAGAGAAAAATTGGTTCATCTATGAAGGGTAGTGGGTGCCTGTTGAAGAGACTATCATAGTTGACCCATATCAGAGCAGAAACAAAGAAAATTACCACATCAATTGACTTCATATGTGCCCTTCAGCCTTAGTTGATGGTTTAACTCACACACCTGAAGACCCTGATCATTTTAATCAGACTTGCTATTTTTTCTGGTTTAAGTAAATTATTTTATTTTCATGCTCCCATGAAAGTCCAATTCAGTGTAGGCATCAGTCTAGCTACTTCATTAGTCAATTATTGGTAACATGACCTTCTGCTGGATAAAGGTGTGCAAAACCCTTCACTGAATCAAGTTCTCATGGGGGATTTTTTCAGGAACTGGGGAGATCAGCTTAATAAAGCAGCTGTAAAGTGTGAAAAGGCTCCACACACGATGGGTCCAGATCTTAGCTCTGTGAAGTTACTTGGCCTGCTTAAGTATTAGTTTCTTCAGTTGTGAAATAGAAATAAAAACCCTTATTTCACAGACTCTACAAAAGGTACTATATTTGTTAGCTGCACAGTCCTGTCGTGATGGAAAAAATAATATTATTTGAAGAATCACTAGATGGTGGGTGATGTGTTTTGGCTGCGTTCCCCACCCAAAATCTCATCTTGAATTGTCATTCCATAATCCTCACATATCAGGGGAGAGACCAAGTGAAGGTATTTAAATCATGGTGGCGATTTCCCCCATACTGTTCTTGTGATAGTGAGTGAGTGAGTTCTCACAAAATCTGATGGTTTCATAAGTACTTGGTAGCTCCTCCTGCATTCATTCTCCTTGTGAAGAAGCCGCCTTGTTTTCCCCTTTGACTTCCACCATGATTGCGAGTTTCCTGAGGCCTCCTCAGCCATACTAAACTGAATCAATTAAACCTCTTTCCTTTATAAATTACCCAGTCTTGGGCAGTTCTTTATAGCAGCGTGAAAATGAACCAATACCGTGGGTTTGTTTTGGTCATGGTTGTAATCGTCAGCACTTTGCACAGTGCCTGGAACATAGCAGGATGTCAGTTAATGTTAAATGAATGAATGAATGAATGAATCAATGGAGATGGTTAGATGAATGAATAAATGGATGCAAGGAAGTAATGATGGCTAGATGGATGAATAAATAAATGAATAGGTGGATGGAAGGATGGATGGATAGGTGGATGAATAAATGAATGATTAATAAATGAATGATTAAGAGTGGTAATCAGGGCCCCTCCTACAAATGGATCTTTTCTCTCTGGTTCCTTGTAATCAGAGGAAGGCAATTATCTCAAATTTGGTTTCTGCCTTACAACTGTTTTGTGGCTTTGAGCCAGCCAACTAACCTCTAAGTTTTCTTGCTCATAAAAGGACGATAATGACACCTTCTTTGGGAGCTGCTGGTGTAGTGGATGTTGAGAAAATTAATTGGGTGGTGATAAATGGCTCTGAGATCTCCAGATGAAAGGGGCGACGGAGGTGAGCTGTTATTATGCTTGTTATGTTGAGTTCCCTCTCACCGCTTCTGCCTCCCTCAAGGTGGCTCTTCTCAGCCTCCTGGGGCTTCATGGTGCCCTAGAAGCAAGTTTTACTTAGAGACGAAACCTATCTTTCACTGGACTGACTCTTCCCTGGGGTCATTTGGCAGAAGGCTTCCAGGTGAGAGAGATATAATCCTAGAAACTTGGCTGCCCTGCCTCATTTCCTTCTAGAAGGATTGATTTTCCCAAATGCCAACCAGGCCCTGCACTGCATAACAGCCTGAAAACAGACTCCCTTTTCCTCCCTCCTGGTACAATAAAATAAGAGATTCCTCTAGATCCTCTATTTTGGGAGTCTCACCTGTTGGCAAGACCTGGGTTTAGAACTGGAGACCAGGTGCCTACCATCTGGTGTCCAAAAAGACCTGGGATTCATTTATATCCACTACCAGATTATAGCCGTCTTCCTTTCCCATCTCCCATATGTGGCATCCCAGGTTGAAGGCATAGAATACACATGTCTTTCAGTTTGTGTGTCTCTGATAGAGATAAAAAGGTCACAGACACCGGAGGTAGAAAGACGGTTTGGATGCACAACTGTGTGCACTTGGACAAATTACTTAACTTCCCTGAAATTTACTTTTTACATCTGTAAAAAAAGGGATGTAATGCCAACCACATAGGCTCATTGGAAGAATTCAATGAGATGGTACATGTTAAAGTGCTCAGAAGTTAGGCTGCTTTCTTCTTCTCCTCTTCCCTTTCTATTTTAAGAATGTTCTGCCAGGCGCGGTGGCTCAAGCCTGTAATTCCAGCACTTTGGGAGGCCGAGATGGGCGGATCACGAGGTCAGGAGATCGAGACCATCCTGGCTAACACGGTGAAACCCCATCTCTACTAAAAATACAAAAACGAGCCGGGCGAGGTGGCGGGCGCCTGTAGTCCCAGCTACTCAGGAGGCTGAGGCAGGAGAATGGCGTAAACCCGGGAGACGGAGCTTGCAGTGAGCTGAGATCTGGCCACTGCACTCCAGTCCGGGCGACAGAGCGAGACTCCGCCTCAAAAAAAAAAAAAAAAAAAAAAGAATGTTCTTGGAATTTCTTCTACTCATAATGAATCTTGGCTTGTTTTTTGTGCTTCCTATCTCAGTAAACATCAAGTTTCTGGATCCAGAGACGTGGATGAAAGTCTTACTTCATTCTTGACACCACAGCCCATCGTTGTCCAAGGGCGGATTTTTCTCATGCTAGCTCGATTCTGTGCCTTCTTCCATCTTTCTTGACAGACGATGGCAATAGCTTCCTTGCTGGTCTCATTTTATCTCCTTCAGCCTATCCTCTTGCGGAAGGCACAGAGTTTGTCTTACAGTATAAATCTAACTAACTATTCCCCCACTTGAAGCCTCTCAATGCCTTCCCAAAGAAAGCTGAGGCCTCGGATGCCACATATGGCATCCCCTCTGTGCCCTTTGTAGTTGGAATTGAATGCAATTGCCAGGATACCCTTTCTCGTCTCCTCTCTTCTCTTTTCTTCTTACTCTTCTCCTCCTCCTCTCATTTCTCCCTTTCTTTGTTATCCTCTTCCTTCTCTCTCCTTCTCCTCTCTTTCTCCTTCCCTCTCCCATCTTGTTTCTCCTTCTTTCTTTCTCTGCCTCTTCCTCTTTGACCATCCTGTTTTTTCCTCCTCAAATTTGTTCTCTGCCTATCTCTCTCTCTCTTTACGCCATGCTTATCTCTCTCAGACGCCTCTTCCCTGAATTGACATGGGAAAGAATCCCATACTGTGGCCACCGCCTCTTTGTATAGGGCAAAAGGGCGTTGGAAGAAGAAACTTCATAATACACCCTTCCCTGTTGACATGACTGTGCATTGGGGAATCCAGTGAGGTTACTGAAGCCTGTTTGACCACGTAGTTCTGACTGGAGAGTGATGTGGGCCTTCTCTGTACTTTCCTCTGTTGGTTGCTGTTCTTTTTTTTTTTTTTCCATGAATGTGACAACTCAAAGCTGTTTTGTTCCTTGAGCAAGTTTAATAACTAATTTTTCTGTATCACTGTAGCACCTTATTCCCCGAGAATGAGAAGTAATCATATTGTTTTTTGCTTGTTTGTTTGTTTTGGAGACGGAGTCTCACTCTATCGCCCAGGCTGGAGTGCAGTGACACGATCTCGGCTCACTGCAACCTCTGCCTCCCAGGTTCGAGCAATTCTCCTGCCTCAGCCTCCCGAGTAGCTGGGATTACAGGTGCCCACTATCACACCCGGCTAATTTTTGTATTTTTAGTAGATACAGGGTTTCGTCATGTTGGCCAGGCTGGTCTTGAACTCTTGACCTCAGGTGATCCGCCCACCTCAGCCTCCGAAAGTGCTGGGATTACAGACGTGAGCCACCGTGCCCGGCCAATTACATTGTTTCTTAATTATAAATTTCTTAAGGCCAGATACCATATTTCATACATATTTCCATCTTCAACAAGACGTGCACAGTTCCTGGTACAAAGTCAGAGTGCCATCAATATTCGTTAAATTGAATGGAGTGGAGAAATAATATCCTCCTGATTGGAGTCTTTTAGACTTAATCCCCTTTGGTGCCCACACCTCTCTAAATAGATCAGATTATTCCATAATAATAAGGAAACTTGAGACCCCCTTTGCCCAGGGCAGAAAAATTTCAGCCAGATCCATTTCAGAGGTAATTTTCCTGCTGAAGATGTCTAAAGATGGACTTTTCATAGAATTTCTGTTTTCCTTTCAAGCATTGTATCCTTGAACCTAAGTATGTTCTTTTAAATATCCATGCAGACTTCCCACCTTTGCTTCACTTTGAACCTGTTATTTCTTGTTTGAATGTGAAGAGTGACTTCCAAGAAACTTTGCCTTAAAATGATTCCCAGGGTTGAAGATAGAAGCTGAGATTTTTCTCTCTCCTCTTTCCTTTTATTTGTTTAGATTCGCAGCTTCTGATTTTGGCTCTGCTACTAATCACCTTGAGTGAGTCATTTTCCTTCTTGGTGTCAGTTTCCTCAAGTGTTAGTGAAAGGCTGCACAAAACATGACCCACTGCCTGTTTTTGTAAATAAAGTTTTATTGGAACACAATCATGCCCATTTGTGTAGGTATGTTCTTGGGTTGTGTTTGTGCTACAACAGTAAAGTAGTTATGACAGAGACTATATGGTCTAAAAAGTCTAAAACATTTCCTGTCTAGTCTGTTACAAAAAGGGTTTGCCAACCCCTGGAATAGATGGAAACTTAAGACTCCTTTAATCTGAACATCTATGCCATGGTTTAGCTAGTTCTACTGAACGACTCATTCCTTATAGATAGGCATCTCCTCATGTGGGGGATACATGCCACTGGGGTTCCTGGACATGATGTTGGGGATCCACTGCCTGAAATCAAGCAGCATTGAAGTCTATTCTGAGCAGTTATTGTTTTTTCATTTCTCATCCAATCCTTCCCATTTTATCTAAGAGAGAGGCTCAAGTTGATACTAGAGTGTGGAAGTATGATTCTCTCTGGCTCATTTCTTCAGGCACACTATCATATTCAGCTGGAATTTAATCACACTTATTTTACCCCCACCGTATGGGCTCATAATCCCTTTTGTGAAATTTCAAAGTCCTAAGCGCTCTGAAAATGGAATTTTTTTCATAAACCATTTAATAGTTAAACTTAAACCAAACAGACATGAGATTACATATAGCGTTTTAAAAATTTGTCTTAAATGGGATGACATCAAACTAAATAGCTTTTGCACAGCAAAGGAAACAATTAAAAGAGTGAAGAGACAACTTACAGAATGGAAGAAAGCATTTGCAAATTATATATCTGACAAGGAGTTTAACATCCAGAATATATAAGGAACTTAACATCAAAAAACAACAACAAACAAACAAAAACAAGGCAAAAAAAAAAAAAAAAACCCTAAAGTCGTCAGAAGTAACCCAATTTAAAAGTGAGTGAAAGAGTTTAATAGACATTTCTCAAAAGAAGACATGCAAATGACCAACAGGTATATGAAGAAATGTTCAACATCACTAATCGTTAAGGAATTGCAAATCAAAATCACAGTGAGATATCACCTCGCTCTAGTCAGAATGGCTATGATCAAAAAGACAAAATAAAAGTTGGCAAGGATGTGGAGAAAAGGGAACACTTACATGCTATTGGTGAGACTGTAAATTAGTATAACCATTATGGAAAACAGTATGGAGCTTCTTCAAAAAATTAAAAATAGAACTATCACATGATCTAGCAATCGTACTACTGGGTATACAAAGGAAATGACATTCACATGTCAAAGAGATATCTGTACTCTTATGTTTAATGCAGCATTATTTACAATAGCCAAGATATGGAATCAATCTAAACATCCAACAATGGAGGAATAAATTTAAAATGGCATACATACACAATGGAATATTATTCAGTCATAAAAAATGAAATCTGGTCATTTGTGTCAACATGGATGAACATGGAAGACATCACATTATTAAGTGAAATAAGCCAGACACAGAAAGACAAATACCATATGATCTCACACATATGTGCGATCTAAAAAATTTATGTCACAGAAGTAGAGAGTAGAACAATGGATACCAGAGACTAGGAAGGGGCAGCAGGAATAGGGAAAGATGGGGAGATGTTGGTCAATGGGTACAAAGTTGCAAAGTTGCAATAAGAGAGGAGAAACAAGTTCTGCCATTCTGTTGCACAGTGGGGTGACTACGGTTAGCAGTCAGGCATTGCGTATTGTGAACTAGCCAGAAGAGAAGCTTTTGAGTATTCTCACCACAAAGGAGTGATAAATGCATGCGGTGATTTGATAATTATGCAACCTATAGGTATCTTAAAACATCAAATCATAATGTATAAATATGTATAATTACAATGTCAAAAAATTTAAAAATATAAGTTTTTCATTTTCATATAATGGTGATCTTCATCATCAATAAAAAAATCTATCTTAACGTGAATGTGTATCTGTTATGCTGCAAAACTATGGACGTATCTAATAAGGATGCAGTCCTGGGGGTATATGACCATGTTGCCTTTCTAAAGTCTAGAAAATTCTGAATCCTGAAACACATCTGTCCCTGGGGGTTCTGGATTAGAGATGTGGACCCACATCTCTTTTTATGGTTACTTCCTATTTATAGCAAACTTTTAAATGTATATAGAGTAAGTCCATTTAAACCCCCCAAAACACATATATAATAATAAGAGGGTGCTCAGATTTGGCTCACATTGTAGAGTGGTACAGAAATGACTGACGTTTGGGAAAGCTTGCCCTGAAGGATATTTTCCATCCTTTTAATGACCCTTCAACTCTTTTTTTTTTTTTTTCCTGTTTCTCACACTATTTTGTGATCACTAAGCCACCCCCTTCAAACCTGGAGCTTCAAACCAAAGGAGCTTCAAACCTGGAGCATCTGTGTCTGTGATGGTGAATTAATGAACAATCCTGTCTTACCCATGCAATGATATGTGGCTTCAAGAGCTATTCGACATTCCTGACAAGTTGAGATACCACTTTTGAAGTCACTGAGGACTTGCATAGGAAGGGTTTTCCCTGCGGAACCCGGGTGAGGGCCAGAGTCAGGGATCTCAAAGTTCTGGGTCCCGGACACAGTATCCATGGCTTCTAGGCCAGACTCATCAGAGTGCTGTGTTCTGAAAGGAGCTGGTTCAATCCTTTCAAAGGGCAATCTCCCCAGCCCTAAGTAGTTCTTAAAACACCAAACAACATTAGCTCCCACAAATGAGGGAGGCCTAAACCTAAACCTGATTACGGCCAAGAGTGGCGAGGCGGCCAAGGTGCTATAAAGAAATTATGTTATTATGTCCAAGGGATGCCATTAAAACTCTGTTTACAAACTAAATGTGCCAGGGAGTGGGTCAGGGAAAGAATTATTAGCAACAAAGCTATTTGATCTCTTTTATGATCCAGTGAGTCATATCGCTCCATGATCTAGAAGGTGAATAATGAAAACCTCAAGCCTGTTGATTTATAAACAGGCCCAGAATTCTGTGTTCTTTAACCTCAGATGCCCTCTTAAGTGTGACTTACCCTAAATCAAATGGGACATCAGATACCACTGGGCTTCTCCCTCCTCCTGAGAGGTAATTGAAGAGGTGATTGGCGTACAGGGTGCATAAAATCCCTGTTCAAGGTGATGGATAGCTTCGGGGAAGGGTCACCAGCCAGGACTTAGAGACACAGCTTTGTTTCTACACGCCTTGTATCTGCAGGGCTTGAGGCTCCAAAGCTGCTTTTGTTCAAGCTTCTGGATTCTCAGCCGACCAGGGAAAGGGAGGCTCAGGGGTCGATGTTAACATTTTGTCCTAATAGCCACAATTTTGCTCCCCTTTTCTCCCTCTGAAGAGGTTATAAGGAGCGGGATCAATCTAGGTTTATATCGGAACTCCACCACTATGGAATGCAACCTCAGGACAGTTACCTCAGGCCTCTGAACCTCAGTTTCCACATCTGCAAAATGACACAGTCATGGCTGGAGCCCTTACTCTGTGCCCAGCATTAGGCTGAGGTTCTTTATATGCACCACATATCAGATTATTTTTATTTTCTATTTTTAAATTTTTTTTTTTTAAAGATGAGGTCTTGCTATGTTGCCCAGGCAGGTCACGTACCCCTGTGTTCAAATGATCCTCTTGCCTGGGCCTCCCAAGGTGTTGGGATTACAAGTATAAGCCACCGAGCCTGGCTCCCAGATTGTTTACATCCTCACAATGATCAGACTAATCATTTATCTCAACCCTGCCATGTCACAGACACTCCTCTAGGAATTTTCTATTTGTTCATTTCATCCTCACAGTAACTCTGTGAGGCAGTGCTGAGATCAGGGTCCTCCAGGAGCCCACCGTGAGACAGGATTTGAGTCTAAGTGGAGAATCTGAGAGGAGATCTCAAGAAGCATGTGCAAGGAAGTGGGAAGGTAAGATGGGAAAGGAAAGAAGTTCATCAAGCCTCAGCCCTTGCCCCGTGTTACCAGCATCCCTACTGTGGGCAACTTGCATGTGGTCCCTGTGGGAATCTCTAGGAAGGATGCATGCCAGGGCTGTCTCACCAAATGGCAAGGAAGTTGGGGAGATCAGGCCCCAATTCCTGTCAATCACAGTGCAGGGCTCCTCCAGGAGTCAATCCAAACATTTCCAGCAGGTCCCACATGCAGGCCAAATAAATCCCTCAGGCAAAGAATTGTAGGTACTCACGGTTACAGTCGGAAGCCATTGAGTCTGCCTGCATGGGCATGGTATAGGGAGGGTATGGCTCTAGCCCCATAACATCCACTTTAGGTCCATGCTGGGGGAAAAAAACAAAAAACAAAAAACTGAGCCATGGGGATTTGAAGTGTCTTCCCCCAAATTTCCCAGCTGACAAGTGGGAGGAGGGGGCCAGGCTACATATCCACTGGTCATCTCACTTTAGGGTGCATAATGGAAGCTTGTAGGTGATGCTTCATAACCCTCCACAGAAGGTATCAATATTTTATTTTACAAGTGAAGAATCTGAAGTTCAGAGGCGCAAACTGACTTTGTCCTACAGCAAATGAGCAACTGAGCCAGGGCTGAAACTTCCGTGGATTTCAAAGTCAGGGACAGCCTCAGGACACTGCAATCCTTTTGTCTGCAGAGAAATCCCCTAGCTTCTCCTGAATCAGACAAGTTCTCCAGTGTCTCAAACCAGATGTTCAGACTCCAAGGACAGGCAGAAGGTTGATGCTTTCTCATTTCCTGAAGGCCAACATCATGGCTGAAGGTGAGGAAAGGTCATCTGTAAGTGCTTGGCTTGTGTCCACCCTGCAGTTAGGCTATCTCCAAGGGGGCTGACTCATGGCTCTAGTGCCATCCAACAGTTTCCAGTTCCTGGATGCTGCCTGACTCAGCTCTTTATTTCTTCCATCTTTTGTTGTCACCCGGGTCCCATCCTCTATGTTATTTGGGCATGCCAAAAATTATGCACCTTTGAATCGGAGTTGGCATAAAAGGCTGTCATTATGCGTACTAAAATGAATTCTTTGAGGCCTTCAGGCAGAAACCCTCCTTCCTTCTTCTCCCCACTCCTCCTCCTCTTCAAGGAGTGATACAAAGACTAAGAAAGTCCCACTGGGCTCACAAGCACCCTGGCAGGGAGGGCAGAGAGCGGCGTTGAGAAACCACATGGTGCCATTAGATGCTCTTGACATGCTGTGGTTTTCTGGTTCACTCTGCTAGACTGTGCCCAGGGCTGTTTCTGGAGCCGTCTGTCATTGTACTTACAACTCACATCACACCCCGAGTCAGTCTGTTACCCCGCAGAGCCAACAGCCTGGCCGTTTTCATGCAAAGCCAGCAAAAACAGACCACCTGGCGGACTGGAAAACACAGACTCTGGAGCCTCCTTCTTTCTTGCAGGAATAATAAATGATAACAGCATTGAGGATGACTGGAACTTGATGATGACAAGAAACAAACAAAAAAGATATCTTCTGAGCCCTGGACTGGGAGATTGGGCCTAGTTTGGGCACACATTTGCTTGGTAACTTTGGGCAACTACTTTCCTCTAACTGGGTCTCATCTGTTTGCTCATCTGTACAGTGGAAATGCTGAGCTGGAAATGAACCTAAAGTTTCTTTTCAGCATTTGAGTATTGTATTAGTTTCCTGGGGTATTAGCTTCACAAAATACCACACAAACTAGGTGGCTTAAAACAACCAAAATATATTCTCTCAGAATTCTGGGGGCTGAAGTCTGGAATGAAGGTATCAGGAAGGCCATGCTTCCTTCAGTACTCTGAATAAGCTCCTTTCTTGCTTTTTTCAGCTTCTGTGGGAGCTGTCAATCCTTGAAGTTCCTTGGCTTGCAGCTGCATTTGTCCATCTCACATGGTGCTCTCCTCTGTGTCTGTGTCCTCATATGTGTGTCTAAATTTGTGTCTGGGTCTAAATTTCTCTCCTTTGATAAAGACACCAGTCATATTGCAGGAGTGCCTACCATACAACAGTACAAGCTCGTCTTAACTTGATTACTCAATCTGCAAAGGCCTTTTTTTTCCCCAAATAAGGTCAAATTTACAGATACTGGGGTTTAAGACTTCAATATACCTTTTTAGCATTGACACAATTCAACCCATTACAGGCATTACTGAGTGTTTTTCTAGTGACCAGGTTTACGAGGTTTTATTTTGAGATTTGAGGTAGGAGATATTGATGGCTTCCCCTCAGTGGAGGAGAAATTGGGGATACAAGAGCAAGAACTATGCTAACTGCAGCCAGGGCTGACATTAAGTTGGGATACATTGGTACAGCTTTATGGGTAGTTAAAACATAAGAAGACCTACCACTGTCCCGAGATGCTTCCACCCATGAAATCCCTGATCCTCTGGCTGCCATAGTGGCAAGATGGCTTGTTTTTCTATGACTGAAGTTTCTGATCAGTTTTGGTTAATATGTTGAGTAACACAGGAGGTCCATGGTGACATCAGGACACCTTTGGTGAAAACTGAGACCAGGCGGGGTGAGTCCCACTTCCTCCCACATGCTGCCCTTATAGTGGATCATAAACTCCTCCAGGGCAAGGATGTTTGTCTGTCTGGTTCACTGATGTATTGCCAGTGCCCAGCACGGGAGATTAAGGCTGGAACACATAGTAGATGTTCAATAAATGGTTGTTGAATGAATTAATGAATTCTCAGATAAATCTGATGGCAAATATAAGCAAAGGAAGCAACAAGAAATAATCTTCTAGCACCAAAGTGCCCTTTGGAAATATTCAGAACCTTTTTATTTTATATCCACTCACTTAAGAAGTAGACATGTCATAACTTGAGATGTGTTCAACACCTTAGAGTCACTGACATTGTCCCCATTTTCTAGCTGAGGCTGAGACTAAGAGGTTGAATACTTACTCGAAGGCACATACAGAATATGTTGCAGAGACTAGAGTCCTGGCCACATCTGCCCAGCAGGGCTGGGCCATTCTATTCCACACTCTAAGAAAAGCATATCATTTGTCTCCCAGCCTCCAATCCCATGTATTCCTTTATGTGATTACATAAATAATGCCTGTCATCCCCATTAGACCAGGAGATCTGTATTATTCAGATACCTACATTTGGTTGTGGTTCAGAGTAGTTGCTCATTGTAGGCATCCTCTAAGATGGCTCTCAATGACCTTGCCTTCTGGTGTCCAGGCCCTTGTATAAATCCTACCCCCCAACCCCCAATGCCACTGAAGAAGTCTGGCCTGTATAACAAATAAGACATTGCAGAAATAATGTGCAATTTCTGAGACTGGATCACAAAAGACATTGCAATGCCCACCTTACTCTCTCGGGTCACTTGCTCAGGGGAAGCCAGCCACCATGTGGTGAGGATTCTCAAGCAGCCCCATGGAGAGGTCCATGAAGTGAACAACTGAGGTCTCCAGCCAACAGCCATGGGAGTGAGCTGCCTTGGCAGTAGATCCTCCAGCCCCAGTCAAACCTTCAGATGAGACCATAGTCCCAGGTGACATTTGTAACTGCAGCCTCATGAGCCATTCCTAAATTACTGACCCACAAAAATGGGTTTATAAATGCTTGGTTTTGTTTGAAGCCACTGAGTTTTGAAGTAACTTGTCAAGGGGCCACAGATCATGAATACTATACTCAGTGTAAATTTCTTGAATGAATAAGGAAACTGATGCATAAATCAGTGAATGAATGAAAGGACTGTTTTTTCAGGCTAATTATAGTTAGCTAGAAACTAGCTCCATCCACCATGGACTACATGGGTGACTTCAGGCAAATATAATCTTGCTGCCCTGGGTCTCAGTTTCTTCATCTGTAAAATGGGATGAAGAACCTCAGAGAGTTACTGTAAAGATTCAGGAGGAAAAGACAGACAAAGACACTCAGGATAGTGCTTGGCAGGGATCATACTGGAATTATTTAGCACTCAGCACAACCTGTGTATAAGCAGTCAGAATGGTCACCACCTGGCTTGATATCAGCCCTGGGGTGGGGCACATGGTAAGCTCTCCAGAACTGGTAGCTGTCATCATAATCATTGCCACCAGGCTAAAGGCTAATAACCTTAGTGCCTGCAGCAAGGAGCTCTCAACTTAGTGTGGGAAAGAGACAAGCAAGCAAACATTTACACTAGTGTGATGAAGGGCATAGGAATGTGCAAAATGATGATCCATTGTGCTACGGGAGGAAAATGCCCATATAATCACAGAGGGCAGAGGTCCAGAGGTCTCTGGCCCGAGCCTCAATTCCAGCTCTCAGACGCTTTTGAGAGTTAACATTTGTTTCCACTGTTTCACCCAGTTTTGGAACACGTAAATTAGTTCTGAGTGGAACTTCTAGCTCCATCACTCGTCTCCTATTGTGACCTTGGGCAAGTCACTTAGCCTCTCTGAACCTGCTTCCCCATTTATAAAAGGGGAACCATTAAAGTTTTTAACTCCTAGCAAGCACTTAAGACAGTACTTGGTGCTATTTTTGACACTGGTAAGTGCTTTATAAATGTCATGTGGGTTACTATTGTTACCACTTTTATTATTTGAGGTGCTGAATTAGACCCCTTCTTCCTGAAAGACACTCTGTTCTCATGGAAAAGATGGCTCCATGAGAAATGAATCTTAGTTTTCCTTCCCACACATACCATACACAGGGTCCTCTTGAACTTCAAAGAGAAGCCCTGCCAGGAAGCTCAACTTGCTGCAAGTTTAGCAGGAGAAAGATGGGAGCCGGCTTCCAGGGCCGCTGAGCAGCTGTTTGATATCACACCAGGGTGGCCAAGACTTTGGGGACGGGCCTGTTTACTCCTTGCAGATAACATCTCGAGTGGACTGTGGGGAAGGATGGGAAGGACGCTTAGGGTCAGCCTTCACCTTTGTAGTTGTTTAAATATCGATTATAACGCATCTGAGACTGACATACGCTAGGGTGAGGAGCGAGTGATGTGTTTGAAGATATCCCATAGATTTGCTTGAAGACTTCATTTAGAGGATCTTAAATCTCTTAACAAAAATGGGTGGATTTCAGCCATTGTTTTTCTGGTTAAGAAAGTGCTCAGCAGCACTTTTGTTAATAACCTTCATGGTTGAAAACTCTAAGATACCAGATGCCTTCTCCATCTTAATTAAATATGACAATGAATATTAATAAGAAATTGAGCTATCTAACTAATTTAAATGAAATGCGAATTAGATTTTAGAAAGTAAGAAATGCAGAGACAAAGATGTTTTGGAAGCAACTTATTTTTTAAAAAATGCAATGGCTTTCTTACTGTAGGATTTCCTAAGGTCTCTTGTATGCCCATGTGTGTTTTGATTTTGTCTCCCTGAGAAGGACCTAGGAAGTCAGAAGTTTTGCAAGAGTTTTTGGATCACAGAATCTTTAATTTGTGGAGCATAGTGTGAGATTAATATTCTTAGGAACACACTTTGGTCTAGGCTACCATGTGAATAAAATAGATAAAGTGCTTAGACCAGTGCACACCACCCATAGCAAGTGCTTGGGGAATGGTACACATTATTATTGTTACCATGGAGGTGGTTGAACTTCAAAGTTGCCTCCAACTGTAAAAATCAATGATTCTCACTATAACGTCATCACAAAAAGTAATTAAGCTTGTTAGCTTGGATGAAATGGAAAAAATTATTGAAATTATGCACTCAAAATAGTTTCTTTACTAATTTAAATTTAGTTCTTAACAAGTAGCAAAGTTGATCTTCATTTGTCTTTTTTTCTTGGGGAGGGGGGTTGTTTTTTCATAAGATCTTAACAAACAGTGAAACCCTCAGAGGCAAATCAAGTAACGTCCCAGGAAAATCCCAGGGCACACATTTCGGCATGTGTAGGAAATGTGTTGTCTTGACAAGGGGCATACTCCAGCAGACCCTGAGTTGTACCAGTGTCCTACCTTGGACATGCATGTGCTGTGAGCAGATGGAAACCACCTCACTGCTTTGGATACTGGGCTTTTAAATTATGAAACATAAACAGGGATTAATGCATCAGCTTGCCAATCAAAGTGTGGTCCACAGATCGGCAGCGGTGACATCACCTGGGGGTATTATTTTTCTTGGAGAGAGGTCCTTTCCCATGTACTTACAATTTCCAGGTTTTGTTTGGCAACTTGGTAAGGTGGCCATTTGCTTAGCCAGATGTGCCTGAACATTTTGGAACTCTGAGTCAAGAGGGCAGTTCCTGCTTCAAGGAGACAGCTGGTGCCAATTCTAATTTTCATTTCTAGATCTGGATATTTATGACAAAGACCTCATCAACCTGGAAGTGTAACATTCCTGCTTTCAGCTCTGAGTTCTCCGTCACCTCCCCTGGCCCCTTGCACATACACTCTATCTTCTTTTCCATATAATGAAACAGCAATGTAATCAGCCCCTGGACCATGTCTTGGTATTAGGAGTAAACTCAGGCAGCTCGGTTTATTAGCTGTTTCCATGGGAGAGAACTCTTTGGGCCAAATATATATTTACAAATATTGTAAGCACTCTGCTGCTCCCCAGGAGTGACATTGCTGTCTGGAGATAAATAGCTTCTCAGAGAAGTTAGACTTTCTTCTACACCCTCTCCTCCTCCACCCTCCTCATCTATCTTGCCTTCAGTTAGATCATCCTATAACCAGAAAGTCCCCAGAAGAGACATTTTACCACCTTTGGGCATTGAGGGCCTAAGGACTTGAGGTTTACTAGTCTGGGGGACCAGACCAGAAATGTGGTTTTGAAAGATGAATAATTTTATATATTTTATGATTTAGCTGGCTGAGAGCCTGTGTGAACAAAAATGAGCATCTCATAAGGGGTGTTTTTAGTCTCACAGTGCTTAGAGTGGTTGGAGGACCAGGTTCAGGGTGATTATATCAACTTCTCCTTCAAGTATTCATTTATTCAGTGAATAGACATTGACTCCCCAGCACATAAGAGCCAGTGCACTCAATACTGAAGTTAGCATCTTGTATCTGTTAGGGTCCAGCAAGAAAACTGGCATCATTAAAGGTCCTTCAAGCAGAGAGAATTTAATAGAAGAAATTGAATCCATAGGTGACAGAGGAACTGAGAAAGCAGAAAGTGAAGCAACCTAGAGTTTACCAATAACAGGAAGTCACTACTGTCCCTAAAGAAAAGGGACGAAAAGAGGAGTTTTTACTTTCAGAGGCTAAGTGCTAGGACCTTTAAGTATAGCCAAGATTATCAAGTAGCTGTAGCTTCTGCCAGAGTCGGATGGGTGTGTGAAGTGATAACTACTCAACTGTGTCCTCTTCCCTCGCTCTAGTCTTCCACCAGAGCCTCCTATTGGCTGACTGTACAAGGAAGCAAGAAGGCAAAGGAGCTTGGAAAACGTAGCTCCTTAAGATTTGGAAGAGGACAGAGCAGATAAAGGATCTGAGAGCGAGCAGGTGTATGGTTGGCACATGTGGCAAGAGGGACGGGTACGGTCTTGGAAGAAAGTGGGTGTCATCTATTGCCTGGCCCTACTATATCCTTGACACTCATCTCCCAAACCCAAACTGAATCTGAAGGGTGAGAGATGATGGTCTTCCTCCCTTTTTTTTCCAACCCAAAATTTGAGAACTTACCAAGAGAAAAAAAGTCACATTGCAAAAGGAAATCTACTTAGTAGATGAGCCAAAGTTTGTATGAACAAGTCCCCAACGACACCATTTTAGCTTTAGAGCCCCCAAATGAACTTAGCATTGGGGTGTTTTCCAGCCTTGAAAACCTTTCCCTACAACAATCATGATTAAAATTTATTGAATACTTGGTATGTGCTGGCCATTATGCTAAATTCTTCCCATGCATTGTCTCTTTAAACTTCATATTGATCCCATGAGATAGCAGTAGCTACTCTTCTTATAACCAGTTTGTAGATTAGCAATCTAAGGTTTAGACAGGTTAAATTTACCTTATTGCCAGGGAGTGGTAGAGCTGGATTTGGAGACAAGCAATCTGACTTCAGAGCCCATATTGTTAGCCACTCCTCAATATTGCCTTCCAATGAAAGTGTGTTTAATGTTGTGGCAGGTAAGAGGAAAATCTCAGTAGAATATGGTTCAGATGATATAGTTTAGAAGATAGTTCAGAGAAACTGCCCCCCCAATCATAGATTAAACAAGGTAGACACTTATTTCTCTTGCACATAAAATATTGTGCTAATCTGGTGGCTTTGCATCTTGGAGTTTTCAGTGGCTGAGGTCTCTCTTTTTTCTTTGTCATCCTTAGAGTATTTTTCATCATTGAGACTTTTCTAGTTATTTCACCACCAAATTTGTAATATAAACAGTGGAAACAGTAAGATAAATGTGAGGGAAAATAAGCTCCTTCACTCTAAGAGCATGACACAAAAATCACACACATTTTTCTCTGCCTCATTAGTCAGAATTTAGTTATATGTTCCCACCTAGCTGCAAAGGAGGTGGGAAATGGGCAGCCCAGCTAAAATTCAATTGTTCTGTCAATGCAGTGGAAAAGAAAAACTGACATTGAGGGACAACTCTCTGGTTCTGCTTGCACATACCCTTCTTTTTACTTCAATGTACTGATTGAAAATATTTTCCATGTTTCATCTCAGCTAATGTGCAAATCTCCCATTTGGGATAATTTTGTGTTCGGTTTACAATACATGAGGCCACTGAGGACGTGAGAGTTGAAATTATGTGTTCCAGGTCACCAATTGAGTCAATTATGTGGAGAATGAGATTGGAATGGGTATTCATTTTATAAGTGGCCTTTCAATTCTTTTTTATATTAAAAATGGCTTTTTGCCTCTTGATGTAACCTCATTACTGTGTTAGAGTTGGATAATAAATTCTTATGTAATGAAGACTCTGCATATAAACACCCTTTGTTTAGAAATTATTTTTGGGACTATTACTCAATTTTTGACATTAACACAATTCCAGCAAGTCTGAACTGATTCATGTGAAACAATAAAAAAAAAAAAGTGTGAGAGCTGAAGTGTCTGGAGGGTTTAGTCAAGAAATATTTTTTTTTTTTTTGAGATGGAGTCCCGCTCTGTCACCCAGGCTGGAGTGCAGCAGTGTGATCTCGGCTCACTGCAACCTCCACCTCCCGGGTTCAAGTGATTCTGCTGCTTCAGCCTCCATAGTAGCTGAGACTATAGGCCACCATGCCCGGCTAACTTTTTGTATTTTTAGTAGAGATGGGGTTTCACTGTGTTAGCCAGGATGGTTTCCATCTCCTGACCTCGTGATCTGTCCACCTTGGCCTCCCAAAGTGCTGAGATTACAGGCATGAAACACCGTGTCCAACCAAGAAACACTCATTTTTATGGACAGAAACTCAGCCTAGTTCAAGTCAGGAGAATTAACTGTAACAGACGCCGGATGATATCCTGTGCATTCAAGGGTTAGAAACAAAGTTTAGGGGACCCCACTAGTTAGGAATTTGTTATTCAAGCCCTACACAACACACTGTATAAGAAAGCCCACATTGTTATGATATAAAAATAATCACCAGAAACTCAAGCACATATTCCCCAGCAAACCTCTCAGTCGTTTTACACGAGTGTAACTACTGACTAGCGCATCAATACCTTTGTTGGACACTCCCTCACAGGTTGCCAGATGCTATAGGTATCTGACCATACCATGCAAATGAAATGCAAATTGATTGCAAAGTGAAATTGCAAATCTTGCAAAAGATGCAGGATTTCAGAAAGTGGATGGAAATTTTGCTGGAGAACGGCTCTAATTACAAGCAAAGCATCTGATGGATGGGAATGTAGTAGCACCAGGCCAGTTGACAGGACAGGTGCTTCAAACGAGAATGATTTGTGTATCAAAGGATTAAGAGAGGCCCGTAGGAAAATTGATGTAGCCCTCCAGTATTTCTGAAAAATTACCCTCTTTATGATCCTGCTGCAAAAAGTCCAATGTGAAGGGAACGTGTCATCTTATGGTATCATATAATTTATGTAAATATATAGTTTCAAAGAACTTGCCAAAACTTGATTTGAACTTCGTTCATTCTAGGAATCAGAACATTGTTGACATTACAACTGGACTGTTGTTAGATATGATAAAATAACTTGTTTTTATAATTTTTAGTTTGAAGAGTTTTCAATTCCCTAGGGTTCCCTTGAATGTTTTATTAGATTGTGAAGTTTATTGAATATTCCTTATTCTGAGATGGGGTTGGAGGTTTTGATTTGCCATTGAGCCTTTTTGCTTTAGCTGGCTGGAAACAATTGCTGTAGCAGAGGAATATGTGATGGGAGAGCATAAATTCTTGGCACCTGTTTGGGTGCTGGAGTAATAAGGCTACGGCTGCTGCTGCTAACAAAAACAGTAACAACAAACATTCACTAGACCTTTATCATGTGCAAAGCCAAATATTTACTTGGGCTATGTCATCGAATCCTCAGATCACCCTATAAGGTAACTGCTGTTTTAGACTCATTTAACAGTTGAAGATAGTAAGGTTGAGCAAAGTTAGGCATTTTGTCACTAAGTTTCAACACTTGGTCCTTTGGGAAACTAAATCCCTCCTCCCCAACCCCCACTTTTTTAATTGTAGTAAAGGCATTTAACATAAGACGTCCCCTTTTATACAAATTTTAAGGATACAGGGCAGTATTGTTGACTCTAGGCACCATGTTGTACAGCAGATTTCTGAAACTTATTCATGTTGCATAACTGAAATTTTACACCCGTTAAATAGCAATTCCCCCTTTTCCCCTGCTCCCTGTCCCCAGTGTCCAGCATTCTACTCTCATGAGGCACCAAGCCAGTCATGAGGGATCCACCCCCATGACCAAACCCCCTGCCACACCCTACTAGGCCCCAGCTCCACACTGGAGATCAAATGTTTACATAAGATTTGGAGGAGACAAATCCACACTGTATCAGCTGGGGACTCGGGAGAAAAAGGCAATAGGCTGACGTTAGTCGGAGCTTGAGCCTGACTTTCTACAGATCTAGTTTTGAATTCTGGCTTTGTCAATTCTTAACCCTAGGACCTTATGCAAGGGAATTAGCCGTTCAATGTGGAAAGAATGGCCAGAGACTTTGTAATAGTCACCAGAGCTAGAAATTGAGCTGGGTTCTGCTCTTGCTTCTTTCACTCTTGAGTGTCAGACCTCATTATCCCCCTACCCCTCAAGGCAGAACCATCATGTACCATCACTATGCAGAATCACTCTTTCCTTTGTGCCCTCTATCCCCTGAAAACTCCTATGTTTACATTTATTAGTTTCCATCTTAGTCTCCCCCATTAGAATATAAGTTTCTTGAAGTGACCTATTCCATGTTTGTACCCCTATGTGGCAGGCAGCCTCTAACGTGACCCTCAATAGATCCCCACTTCCTGATATTGAATACAATTGTGCAATTCCCTCCCTTGAGTGAAGAGTGGACTTAGTGACTCACTCTAATGCGTAAAATACAACAAAAATATGGAATATCACTTTCAAGATTAGGTTACAAAGAGATAGTGATTTCTGTCTTGTGCGCCTTCGCTGGTTCTCTTGCTCGCTGTCTCTGGGGGAAGCCAGCTGCCACTTGGTGAGCTTCCCTAAGGAGAGGCTCACATGGCAAGGAAAGACCTGAGCTAACAAAGACTCAAGACCCTTTGTTCTACAACCTGTGAGAAATAGTTACTCCCAGTTGAGCCTTCAGGTAAGGCTGCAGTCCCGGCCAATACCTGGATTACAGTCTTATGAAAGACCTTGAAGCAGGGAACCCAGTTAAGCCAGGACCAGGTTCCAGCTAAGTTTTGATGCATGGAAACTATGAGATAATACATATTTGCTTGTATTTTAAGCTACTAAGTTTTCAAGTAATTCGTTATATAGCAATAGATAAATAATGTACTTTAAAAACTAGTGCAGTACCTAAGATATAAAGGGTATTTAAATAACCTTGTTGAATAAATAAATGACCTCAGAATCTTAATACTAATGGTCATGCTAATAATGAATACTTACTGAGTGCCTACTATGTGCCAGGCCTATAATAGACATGATCTTAAGGTATCATAGAAGAGTAGGAACAACTGTGATTCCTATTGTGTAGACGATAAAACTGAGACCTAGAGTGGTTACATAAGTTGAGTCAGGATTTAAACTCACTTCTATCTAACTCAGTTCTTGATGTATCTACCATTGTTCTGCCCTCTTTGTCTATCTTGGCATTTTAATCTAATTTTTTATTTTATGGAAAGGAAAATGGACCTGGCAAAATGAAAGGATTTAAGTCAAGGTTGCACAATAAATCAAAGACAGAGCCAGGACTAGCACTCCAGCCTCCTGATAGTCTATCAGTGCATTTTCTATCCCCCATCCTAGACTGCCTTGAGGATACCAGACTGTCAGGAAGGGCTGGCTATATCTTTGCAAGTTCAACCATCATGCCGTTGATGGCTACTTTATGTATCACCCAAGCATGGCAAATGCAGTTACTCAATGACATCCATGCCCAAAGTTGAACTTATTTACAGTAACTACACCTGCTTCTCCAGTAAGAAGCTCCTGTGTAATTGAGTGGACCAGGCAGGAATTAGATCTGGGCCCATGATCTATACAACCTGCCTGTAGCTTAATCTATGTCAATTATTTCCGCTGATCTCTGTTCTGTAGCAAAAGTTAACCATGTGACTTTGGGAAGGCCAACAGAGGGGCAGCAGCAGATACATTTGGAAAGGGTCGTGCAGATAGTATGACTCGTCAATTTTAAAACTAGAAGAGCTTTGGAGTGGGCTTGCTTTTTACATAAATTCAAAATGCCCTCTACCCCTTTCCTGATACCCTGGGCATCTTCTTTGCCAGGAAGCTTTCTTTTCTCCTTTTAAGGGGGTCCACTATGTATTGAAGTATCATTACTTTTCTTTCTCTGTGACTAGAATTTTCTGGACACAAGAATTTTGTCTTGTTTTTCTCTGTGTCAGTAACACATCATTCAGTGCCTGGGACATGGCAGACAGGGTGATCACTTGACTGTTAGGCTGGAAGTAAATGAAAAGAAAAGGGCAGAAGTATATGTATCTCCACCCTAATGCCCTACGCTCTCCCTCTCCCATTAGCGTGTCTCTTCTTTTTCATGCATGTCAGCATAGGGTGCGATGCAGTTTGTCCTAAACAGAATATGAAAGATAATTAAACTGGCTCAGAAATAAGCCCTTGATCAACATCTCCAAAGTTTTTTTAATTAGTTCTTTGAATATTTGAATATTATTTTTTTCTTTGAGAGAGTCCTATTATATAATTAACAATCTAAAGGCTCTAAAAGTCTGATAATAATAAAGAAACTAGAATTCTTTTCTTTCATTTTTGAACCACTTATTATGGTATGATTGACATATAAAGGACGGTACATAGTTAATGTATACATCTCAGTGAGTTTGGGAAAAAACTATACATTATGATGCCATCAGCCATCATGGCCGTAGACATACATGTAACCTTCCAAAGTTTTCTCCTGGCCCCATTATGATATTAATCATGATGATTATTTTGGTACCAAGAACACTTAACATAATATCTACCCGCTTAGCAAATTTTAAGTATACAATACAGTATTGTTAGCTGTCAGCACTATGCTCTAAGTAGATCTCTAGAACTTACTTATTTTGCACAACTAAAATTTTCACCTTCCCATTTTCAACCTCCTTCCAGCCTCTGACAACTGCCGTTCTATAATCTACTTCTATGAATTTGACTACTTTAAATTTTACATACCAGTGAGATCATGCAGTATTTGTCCTTCTGTGTCTGGCTTATTTCATTTAGCATAATTACCTTCCGTTTAATCGATGTTGCTGCAAATGGCGGGATTTCCTTCTTTTTAAAAGCTAACATTCCATTGTGTGTGTGTGTGTAATTATATATAGAGATAGATATATATAATTATCTTTACTTTTTTTAAAAAAATTGACTGGGTGCAGTGGCTTATGCTTGTAATCCCAGCACTTTGGGAGGCTGAGGTGGGCCGATCACATGAGGCCAGGAGTTCGAGACCAGCCTGAGAGTCATGGTGAAACCCTGTCTGTACTAAAAATACAAAAATTAGCCAGGTGTGGTGGTTCATGTCTGTAATCTCAGCTACTCAGGAGGCTGAGGCATGGGAATCGATTGAACCCGGGAAGTGGAGATTGCAGTGTGCCAAGATTACCGCTTTCCAGTCTGGGTGACAGAATGAAACTGTCAAAAAAAATTTTATTTTTAAATTAATGAAAACAAGGTAATTCATATGTTAGTTAGCTTGATTTAGCCATTCTACAATGTATGCATATATCAAAACATTACATCATATACCATAAATATATACTTTAAAAAATATCACAATTTCTTTGTCCATTTATTCATTGATGAACACTGAAGTTGATTCCATATCTTGCCTATTGTGAATAATGCTGCAGTAAACGTAAAAGTGCAGATCTCTCTTCAAGACCCTGATTTCAATTCTTTTGAATATATATCCAGAAGTAGAATTGCTGGATCATATGGTACTTCTGATTTAAATTTTTTGAGGTGCCTCCATACTATTTTCCATAGTGGTTGCACTGATTTTCATTTTCACCAACAGTGTACAAGGGTTCTCTTCTTCCTATCCTTGCTCACACTTGTATTCTTTTCTTTTTAATTTATGAAGAAAATAGGTTTAATTGGCTCATGGTTCTGTGGGCTGTACAGGAAGCATGGCAGCATCTGATTCTGGGGCGGTTTCAGGGAACTCTGACTTAAGGCACAAAGCAAAGTGGTAGCAGGCACCTTCACATGGCTGGGAGGCTGGGTTTTGGGCCCTTCTGTCCATGGCTCTGATCCTTGCTCCAGAAGATTATCTCAGGTTTGATAATGCAGTGTCCTAAGGATACCAAGCTGCTGTGGGTCTCCAGCATCACGTCCCTGTACAGGGTCTGCTGAGTATCATTCAGATCTGGTCACTCCTCCCAACTGAAGTCCTTAGCCACATCCTTAAACAATACCAACCCCAGAAATGTATTCATTTCTTTTGCTTTTGGAAACACATAGAAGGTTCTGGAATTATAGTGGAGATTTATTCATCTTTGCCGCCCTTGGAAATGCACGGAGCCCTGGAGCACTATGGAAGCATAGCTTCAGGGATGCCGAACCCAACTGGAGACCTGCAGGGTGGTCCAGAGAGCACAGTTGCCCGAATACAGTAACAAAATGGCAGAAATCACCTCCCTCCCTCCTTCCCTTCCTCCTTCCCTCCCTCCCTTCCTTCCTCTTTCTTTCTCTCTGTCTCTCTCTTTCTCTCTCTCTCTCTCTTTCTTTCTTACACTAGCCATCCTATCAGGTGTGAGGTGATATCTCATTGTGGCTTTGATTTGCATTTCCTTGGCTAATTAGTGACATTGAACATCTTTTCATACACCACTTGGCCATTGTTATGTCTTCTTTGAACAAATATCTAATCATCTCCTTCGCCCATTTAAAAAATCATGTCATTTTGGGGTTTTTTTTTTGTTTTTTTTTTTTTTTTTTTGTTTTTTTTTTTGCTGTTGAGTCATATGAGTTTCTTGTATAGTTTGTACATCAATCCCTTATTAGATATATGGTTTGCAAATATTTTCTTCCACTCATTCCTTATGTTGCCTTTTCATTTTATTGACTTTTTTTCTGTGCAGAAGCATTTTAGTTTGGTATAGGCTTAGTTGTCTATTTTTGCTTTTGTTGTCTGTGCTTTTGGTGTCATATTCCAAAAAATAATTGCCAGGAGAAAGGGAACATCAAGGAGCTCTTTCCCTATGTTTTTCTCTCTAGGAACTTTACAGTTTTAGGCTTTACATTACGTCTTTAATCCATTTTGAGCTCCTTTTTTGTATGAGCTAAGAGTCCAATTTCATTCTTCTGCATGTGGATATCTAGTTTCCCCAAACCATTTATTGAAGATACTATTCTTTCTCCATTTCATATTCTTGGTGTCCTTGTTGAAAATTTGCTGGGTTTATTTCTGGGCTGTATATTCTGTTCTATTGGTCTGTGTGTCTGTTTTTATGTCAGTACCATACTGTTTTGATTACTATAGCTTTGTGTTATATTTTGAAGTCAAGTAATGTGACGCTTTCAGCTTTTTTTTTTTTTATTCTCACGAATGCTTTGTTTATATTCAGAGTCTTTTGTGGTTCCATATGAATTTTAGGGTTGTTTTTCTATTTCTGTAAAAAATGTCTTTGGAATTTTGGTAGAGGTTGCATTGAGTCTGTTAATTGCTTTGGTTAATAAGGACATTTTAACAATATTAATTCTTCCAATCTATGAATATAGGGTATCTTTCCATTTTTATGTGTCTGCTTTAATTTTTGTCATCAATGTTTTATAGTTTTCAGTGTAAGAATAATTTAACTCCATCCTTTACTAATTATTGTGATCATGGGTCCATTTTTCCACTTAACCCCCTTTAGGCAAGTTCCATTAAAAGTATCTTACACTAGGCATTGTGGCCCATGCCTGTAATCCCAGCACTTTGGGAGGCTGAAGTGGGTGGATCACCTGAGGTCAGGAGTTCGAGACCAGCCTTGCCAACATGGTGAAACCCTGTCTCTACTAAAAATACAAAAATCAGTCAGGTGTGGTGATGGGTGCCTGTAATTCCAGCTATTTGGGAGGCTGAGGCAGGAAAATCACTTGAACCTGGGAGGTGGAGGTTGCAGTGAGCTGAGATCGAGCCACTGGACTCCAGCCTGGGTGACAGAGTAAGACTCTGTCTCAAAAAAAAAAAAATTATCTTACACTCTTTCTTATTTTATGGTGAATCAGAATGTGACAGGGCTGCTGGCAGCAGGATTGGTGTCATTTGGAGACCCATATTGTAATCTTAGTAAGAACATAGTTTACTAGTTTACAGTATGTCACTGGGTTCTTTCATTACCTGCACTCTGTTAGCCATGACTATTGTGCTTGCAAGTGGCAGAAACCCAAATAAAGAAAAAAAAGCCCAAAGTAATTTATTGGCTCGTCTAATTATGACGTTGAAAGATGGGCTTGTTTTCAGGACTATAGAGACTCTGAGATAAAGTTGCTCTCTCTCCTTGTCCTGCTGTCTTTCTCCCTGGCTCTCTCGTTCTATCTTTAGCACTATTTCTCATTCCATGTTGGTATCATTTTCCTCTACAACAACTATTATTTTCCCTTTTAACTTTTGTGTAGTGGCCATTCCGGAATGTACATTATATGGAAGGACCTTCCATTATATGGAAGGACACATTATATGTGTGGGCCCTGAGAAGTCAGTGAGTTTTATAGAATTTCTTTGGGGGAATGAAATGAATCAATATTCCTTGCACCTGAAGGCGAACCATCTCATAGGATTGTGCTCCCACTGGGAAAGAACATGTAAGTGTGTCTCAGTCTAAAGATATCATCATCCCTCAGCCAGGCACGGTGGCTCACACCTGTAATCCCAGCACTTTGGGAGGATGAGGCAGGCAGGCAGATCATGAGGTCAAGAAATCGAGACCATCCTGGCCAACATGGTGAAACCCCATTTCTACTAAAAATACAAAAATTAACTGAGCATGATGGTGCGTGCCTGTAGTCCCAGCTACTTGGGAGGCTGAGGCAGGAGAATTGCTTGAACCCGGGAGGCGGAGGTTGCTGTGAGCTGAGATCACACCACTGCACTCCAACCTAGCGACAGAGTGAGACTCCATCTCAAAAAAAAAAAAAAAAGGTATCACCATCCCTCAACAGCATACCCGGAACTCCTTTTTACCATGCCTCTCATATCTTATCAAACGGAGAAATCTTTGTTCTTTATGAAAATGCAACTTAGCAGGTTAATCCACCAGTTCACTCCCCTTAAGGATGCCCCATGTGGATCTCTTGGCCAGCTTTTATGATCACAACCTCCTTCACTAAATGCTGAGTGATTTTCATTTCCCGTGGTGCTCACATGGGTCACTACTTTAGTCACTACTTGACTAAAGTATATTTCAGGAATATATGTCTACTCACACAGGTTCAAGCTAAAGGAATTTTCATTGTAAGATTATTCTCAATAAGACAGAATAATGTTAATAATAATAATACCTATTAATAGGGTTATTAATAATAGGATAAATCCCAGAGGCGAAAGGCAGGAAGAGAAGGACGTTTTGAGAAAGCTGGAATTGAGAATTAGAGAGTAAAGGGCACCATTTCTGCCCCTCTCTAGGGCCCCGTGGCCTTTCTCATTTTCTCTCGCTTCTGCAGTCTGCTGTATTCTCCTTTTCTCACCTAGTCTGTCATTTCTCATAGTGGCAATGGCCATTGTCTTGTTACTCCCCACATCCTGACCTGGTGCTACTGGTGACCCTCACCAACCGTCAGCTTGGTTTCCCAATTCTAAATTCTGAGAACAGAATTTATGGTCTGAGTCATGTCTCAGTGGACAGGGCCCTGTATGACACACCAGTGACTGGTCAGTAGGCAGATGATCTCCTACGGGTCAGGTTTCCTCCTCTGGACCAGCCTGGGGCCAGGAACACATGACCTGCTCCCTTCTCAGTGGGAGCTGTGGGCAGTGATTCGTCCAGGAATTCTGGAAGCTAGTTAATCCCTGTTTTACTCCACATGATTAGGGTAAGACACTGGGATAGTATGACTCACTTTTTTTTGTTAAATAGAGTGGGCACACATCTCACATTCAACTGGCTATAGCACGGGTGCTCATTCAATTCAATAAATGTGTACCAAGGGCTAATTATGTGCCAAGGACCCTGTCCAGCACTAAGACTAGTCAAAGGTAAATTTTTTCTTCATTCTAAAACCTCTGATTTCATCTGTAGAATGTATCACAGAGGTTTATCATCATTTTTTATAGCAAACACAGTACTGAGGAGAATAATATCTTCTGAGACTTCTGCAGTGACGAGGTCTATGCAGCAATCTGAGCCTGCACTGCAATAATGGCGGGGCGGCACAGATGCTGGATGTCAGGTCTGCCCTCTATTTATATATTATCATTTGATGCATCACTTAAAACTCTAAGCTATTAAAATAAACAGTATTCCTATCACGATATGAGTTCTATTCTTAACTCATCCTAGGGTACACATATTTAAATGGGACTTTCTGATGGAATTGTGGCTAAGGGTTGAAAGCAAACAGTCTAAATATTCCCACCTTCCAAAGGAAGGTGCTAAAGCTTCTGCTACCTGGATGGGACTTCCAAAACTGCACTCCAGCCTGCTGGGTGACAGAGCTAGGCCCTGTCTCAAAAAAAAAGAAGAAGGAAATCAGCACAAAGCTGATCTTTCCAGACCACAGGAAGATTTGCTTTCTCTGTAGCTCCTTTCCTTCCACACCCACGTGCACACTCACACTCACACCCAAACCCACCAGTAGTGTGGTTCTGTGAAGGGTAGCCCAGACCTGGGCTGTGCAGGGGACAAGGACTCAAACTGAAGGCAGCTGCTGATTGCCTCTTGTAAGTGGAAATTGGATTTCCAACACTTTGCCCAAGAGAGTACCTGAAGGCTGACTCTCCTGCATGGTCACTTGGCCCACATCTGTGTCATGGAGAGCCTATTCTAGCAGTTCCCTGACTGCTGGAAGTGCAGGCCTCTATCCAAAGTGGCTGTGCATTCTAGTTGCACCTCAGCTTGTCACGATCCCTCCTGATGATGAGACTTCAAGGAAACCACTTGATGAACTTACCTGTTGGTTCTTAATTCCCTGGGACATCAGCTGAAATTGAGACAGAGTCCTATTTCAGCATCCTGGTACCCTAAATCATGTTTTCCAATGGCAAAGAGCCCTTTGGGTACTAAGGAGAAATACCTGAATGTATGTTAAAATCCAAGCATGTTGATGATTATATGATCAATAACAGATGCAATTCATTGAATGTCTCCTATTTGACTAGGGTACAGACAATGTATTGACCATTATTCATGCAATCCTATTCATTATCATCACAGCTATAAGATATAGAAGTTATTAAGTCAACATCATAAACGTGGAGCTAAGACTCAGAGAGAATAAGAAACTTGCCAAAGATCACACAGGACGTAAATGTTACAGGTGGAATTTGAGCATGTGCTCTCATCATGGGCCCTGGTTGGGATGATCAGGTGAGGTCCATGTTTAGAGGAGGCCTGGTGTTTCTGGGTCTTTATAGGGGAACGTCTAAGTCTCACTTTCCTGGTGATTTATCCCTGTGAAGATTTTGTCATCAGAAATGAAGTTGTCTTTCTTTTTAAGAAAAAGAAATGAGATTTCATTGCAGAATGGGTTCAATATATGTCTATGTTTACATCTATGTCCACATTTGTATCCACTGTATGTCCATACCCATACTTATACCTATTTTTATATCTTAACTTGCCTTACATCAGGGCTTCTCAACTTTGCTACTATTGACATTTAGGGTTGGATAATTCTTTGTTGCTAGGGGCTGTCCTGGGCGTTATAGGATATTTAGCAGCATCTCTGGCCTCTACCCACAAGATGTCAACAGCACCATCCATCAGTTGTGACAACTAACTAGACATTGTCAAACGCCTGCTAGAGAGAAAAATTACCATGTCCCTCCCCAACTGAGAACCACTGTCCAAGAGTAGCAACATGACAAAGTGGACCCTTGGTTTGGCTAAGGCTCTAAGATCACAGATTTCAGAGGATCTCCAAATATCAGAGCAAGGTACTAAATCACTTAGGCAAGATTTTTCATGGAAGTCACTGAAAACCAGATAGTTGTCCTGATGGCCTTCACTCAGGAGGCAACTTAGAGAAGGCCCCTGCAAAGTGATATTGCAGAGCAAGCTTCCTTCACCCCCACTTATAGCCCAAGACATGACTTCTTTCCTGATTTCTTCTTTCCATTTATTCTTGGCCTGTTCAGGAAGGAGATGGCAGCATCCATGGTTCTCTCATTTATCTTCTTAGTCATTTTGTTTATTACTCTACAAGCCACCCTGTTCCTATCTAATCAGGGGGCTGCTTCCTGTTTTTGTTCACTGCCATTCGCCCCACTGGGGTGATTTTTATCATCAAACAGTACGAAAATAGAATGTTAGGAATTGGCACCCTTCTCCTGTTGAGAGGCCATGAGGCTGGCCAGTTGGCTTGGGCAGAAGATACGGAAACAGCACAAGACCCAGGCATGCATTGTCTGCAGGACAAACACCCAAGTATGTCTTTAGTTCCCTTCACATGGACCCCTCTCAAAAAATAAAAATAATGATGCAATTTGTTTAAACCTGAAGACATGTATTTACAAGCACTTCATGGCCATTCTTCCTGGAGAGTGCAGGGAATTTTCATAGTTTGATGAATGGGTTCCGTCTGCCATCTGAAATATACTCAAAGGTGGGCATTCCCATTCAAGGGTGGCTCTCCACTTCCGTTTTGGTTCAATGCCTATAGTCCGGAAGGAGCCTTGGTTCTCAGTAATACAGGAGAATGGAGGTGTGTGGGTGAGGACTCGTTGACTCCAGATCTCTGGAAGAGCAGGAAAACTCAATGACGTGAATGTCTTAAAAGAGTTTTTCTATAGGCCCAACAGTTTTGCTATTGCATGACCTTAGATGACTCACTAGATGCCTGATGGAAGAAAGGGGAGTAGTGCTCCAAATCTGTTCCATTAGTCTCCCTGTGTGACTTCTAATTCAAAGTTTTGAGTCAGTGCTTATGTGTCAAGCACCTATTGAGTGCCTGTCATAAGAAGAGCTGCTTTAGGGGAAGAGCAAGAAACAAGTCCAAGAAGGAAAAAGCATAGTTTCTATGTAGTGAATAGTTTCTTATTTTTCAAGACTCAGCCAATTTTCCATTTCTTGTACAGTTTCATTGACAAATGCTGCTTGTCCATTTCTTCTTATAAAATGACCCCAAGTTCAATATCCTAGTGATACCATTTATTACATGTCATTAGGATGCTGGCCTGTCACTGTACATGTATGTCTTACATGCCTTCACTTGCCATCCCAGACCCATGGCAAACATGGTTAATTAATCAGCACGTTCTTTTCCCTGTTTATTGCTGTGGCCTTAGAATCCTTCCAGACAGCATCCCAAAGTAAAAAAATACTACCTCCTTGTCCCCATTAGAAGCTTCATTCCATCAAACACTATTATCAGTTAAGCAAACAGCAAACTAGCTGAATTAATTCACACCAGCCTGCAAATAGCTCTTAACCTTTTCCTTTCTTTAGTGTTGCCAGATAAAATCCAGAACTCCCAGTTACGTTTCAATGTCAGGTGAACAATAAAGAAAAGAAAATTATTAGCTGTTCATCTGAATTTCATATTTAACTGGGAGTCCTATGTTTTTACATTTGAAATCTGGCACATTGCTACTTAACATCCACTTTTGAAAACAGTATTGTGAGGCTTTAACCTATGTAAATCTGTGATGTTGCCATTTTAGGCCTGGGCGACAAAGAGGTGAGACTTTTACTAGTAGATGTTGGGAGGAGAAATAATTTAGGGCCTGCTGGAATAGGAAAAGAGAGCCTTTCTTTGTCCTGAAATTGCACACCATCTTCCTACTCTGCCTATAGACAAGTAGCAGGTATGGAGACACATCAGGATTCAATAGCTTTTGCATGAATAACCCCTTCAACATTGCTTTGGGAATGGGAGCTGGAAAGACAACCTGTCTCTAGCCAAGTTTTTCCGTCACCAGTTCTATCTTTGAGGATGTGGATTTTGCAACCCCCCTGCACCACCCACCCCCTGGAGAGAGCTCAATGGTAAGGATCAGGTGAGAAGAAGAGGTACAAGACTGGAAGGGATCTTAAAATATCTGTGCACAATTTAAGATGCTGAAAGCCAAGGTGAAAACACCCCTCTGCATTTGAGTGGGCTGTGTCCACACTGCCTTCTCAGACAGAGCTGGCAAAGACCAGCTTTACCTGTCATGTACAGGTGTAGCCTTCTTGCTTGCCCAGCAGATGAATGTTCAGATGAATGCACCATGCCCTGCAAGGTGTACCATCCCCTGATTTTAAAGTATGCAGAGGAGGGCAGGTGCGCATGGCATTTGATAGCAGTTCTCCATTTCTGCCAGTAGTTCCCAAACTTTGCTGCACATTGGAGTCACACGGAGAGGTCTTCTCAATCTTAATACTCAAGTTGCTCCCCAGACCAATCAAATCAGAATTCCTGGGGCTGCAGGCCAGGCATCCACATGACTTGAAGATCTCCTGGTGATTCCAATATGCAGTCAAGTTTGTGAGCTACTGGTCTATGTTTAACACATTTTTTCTGCTCCAGTGAACACATCCTCAGCTAGACATCCAGGGATATGACTGCGAGGCAGAAGTCGCCCTTCCTTGTCCGGCCAGGGGGAGGAAGATCGAGGAGGGAGGGGGTCCCCTCAGGATAGAGTCGCATTGTTTTGTATCAGTTTCTGGCTTTCTAGCTTGGCCACGCTGGCAGAACAAAGAAGGCTTCATGCAGACAAAAGCGCACTGTTTCACCTAATGAGGAACAGTTGAGAGGTCTGGAGACAGCACCCCGTCAGTGCGGGACAGAGGGCGGCAGAAGAGAGGGTTGTCGGGCTGGCCTAATGAAGACCAGTTGAGAGGTGCCGGCCAGACACCAGACTCGCCTTTCTTTGTGAGCCCCCAACACCCTCCCCCTGCTACCTCTCTGTCTCAAGAGGCTTGGCCTTGCTTCCAGAAACAGAGAGAGACATGCTTAGATTCATCTGTCACAGTGATGGATCCTGACCCCGTGACCTCTTGAGCCATGCCCTCCGGCCTCTGGATTTGACCTTTCCAAAGAGGCCCCAGTCTTCGGCCAGAAGGTCCCTATTGACTACCTGCTAGTGGCCACCTGCTGAAGCAGCCCCTGAGAAATTAAAGCCGGCAAATGGTTCACCAGGGACTCTTTGAGGCTTTGCAGGAGTGCTGTGTCCGGGGCCCATGAACCAATCTCTCTAATTATCTGCTGCAGGATGCCTTTTGACTTGCAGCTTCCATGAACTGCAGGTCTTTTAAAAAGCAGCACTGTGAGATCAAGAAAGAGGAAGAGAGTTGTTAGAAGTGCCTTTGGGGTTCCCTCCTTGCTTTAAGAACTCCCTGGGAAGTAGAGAACATGTGCAACTGGGTGAGCTGGGAGGATTTTGCTCTCCAACGACTCTAGCTTTCAGAAACACAGCCAGTTTCAACTGAAAACCCTACTTTTGGGCCTTTCCTGGAATGTAGCTCTACTAGCAGAACTGTATTTACCCAGAACCCGAGCCCCTACCTAGGTCAATGTAGAGGTTATACCATACAACATGGCCATTTTGTTTTTGTTTTTTGAGACAGGGTCTTGCTCTGTTGCTCACGCTGGAGTGCAGTCACTTGATCTCAGCTCATTGCAACCTCCACCTACTGGGTTCAAGTGATTCTCCCACCTCAGCCTCCCTAGTGGCTGGGACTATAGGTGCGCACCATCACACCTGGCTAAGTTTTTTTTTTTTCTTTTTTTTTTTGTGTGTGTTTTTGGTAGAGAGGTTTCACCATGTTGGCCAGGCTGGTCTCGAACTCCTAATCTCAAGTGATCTGCCTGCCTTGGGGCCTCCCAAAGTGCTGGGATTACAAGCAAGAGCCACTGCACCTGGCCAACATTGCCATTTTGTGGGTTAAAAATTATCCAATATTGACAATTTCATATAGTTTAAGCTAATAACTGAATTTGGGTAAATTCTGTCTTCTCCAAATAAGGAAACATGATGGTATATCAGTTATCTATTGCTATATAACATATTGCCCCCAAACTTACAGGCTTAACACAGCAAACATTTGTCATCTCAGTTTCTAAGGGTCAGAAATTCAGGAGTGGCTTAGCTGGGTGGATTTGGCTCAGTGTCTAGATTGCAGTCAAGATGTCACCCAGGGCTGCAGTCATCTGAAGGCTCAACTGGGGCTGGAGAATCTACTTCCAAGATGGCACCCTCATATGGCTGCTGGAAGGAGTCCTCAGTTCCTCACTGAATGAGCCTCTCCCACAGTGGCTTGAGCATTTTCATAACATGGCCACTGACTGTTTCCCTCAGAATAAATGATGCAAGACAGAAAGCAAGGAGGAACTGTATTGCCTTTTATGACCTAGTCTTGGAAGTCACATCTGACATTTCCACAATAACCTATTGGTTTTGCAGGTCAGCCCTATTAAGCATAAGACAGGAGTATAAAAGTGTGTGAGTACCAAAAGGCAAGACTCATCTTGGAGGCTGGCTACCCAGGAGGGACCTTGTTTACCACCCTCCTCTGTAACATAACAATTTACTGATCCTGTGGCTACTTTCCACACTTCCTGATACATTTTGGTATTATCTGAAGGGTGAGTCTCTTTGCCACCTCCCTCCTCTTCCCTCCACCATATTAAACAGGAATCTGGCTGGCCAGGAGGTCTGAAAACTTGCAACTTGGGAAGTAGCAGGAACAGAGAGTTCTGGCAAGCACGATTTTGGTGCCCACATCCTCATTTAAGAGAATTTCAAGCCTATGACAAGAGGAACATTGGTACAGCATTCATTTTGTAATTGATTTATTTGATATAGACCTCCCAAGAAACTCTAGCTTATACATTTTCTCATCAGTAATTATGTATAATTCACCTACCATGCACATAACAAGATAGTTACAGCTGCTACTATTTACTCATTGTTTACTGGGTGCTGGACCCCTGATTAAGGGCTTTACTTGTCTTACCTCATTTGATTCTCATAAGCTTTGGAATGTAGGCATTATGATTTTCTTAGTTTATAGTGAATGAGATTCAGAAATGTTGAAACTTTCCCACTTTCACATGGCTACTAGGCTAAGATTTGAAAGCAAATGTGTAAAACTGGAGTCTGAGTTTATAACCATGATAATGAATGAGTTTGAATATAGGAGTGGCAGAAGCTGAAATAGACATCCACTGTGTTGGTTCATTTTGGGTTGCTATAAGGGAATACCTGACACTGGGTAATTTATAAAGAAAAGAGGTTCATTTGGTTCATGGCTCCACAGGCTGTACAAGCATGACACTAGCAACTGCTTGGCTTCTGGTGAGGACTAGTGAGGAGCTTTTACTCATGGCAGTAGGTGAAGGGGGAGCAAGTGTGTCATAAGGCAAGAGAGAGGGTGCAAGAGAGAGAGGGAGGGGTACTACACTCTTTTAAACAACCAGTTCTCACATAAGCTAATAGAGGGAGAACTTACTCATTACTACAAGGAGGGCAACAAGTCATTCATGAGGGATCCACCCCCATGATCCAAACACTTCCCACTAGGCCCACATTGGTAATCAAATTTCAACATGAGATTTGGAGGAGACACGTATTCAAACCATATCTCCCCTAACATCCACTCCACACTACGGCCCAGTGAGTGCAGGATTGGTTTCTGCTGTGGCATTGCAGGTTGGGTTCTTTGGAAGCTAATTCTGAGATGGAAATTATCATGCAGGATATTTTTTAGGGAGCGTTCTTGGGATTGACACTTTTGGAAGAGATGAAAGAAACCAGGGTCAGGTGGAGGTAGAGGCTGGGCTTCAATGCAGTCCCAGGGATGCCCTCAGTCAACCCTATGGGGTGTTAGGGAGCTGGGATGCCCCTTCAAAGATGTCCCAAGTTGAAGTGAGAAGTCTGGTCTCTTTCCCTCGTGTTGACCAGTCACTGACTGCCCTCCTTGGAAATTCCCAAACAGAGTGAGTATCTGTGGATCACCCATCAGCAGAACTCCTAAAAATGGTGGGGATAAATTCTTTATTTGTGAAGGGGATCACAGCATTCTGTATCAGCTTCTAATCTAATTGAGAAAGTCACACATACTTACAGAACAGACTCACAGATGTACATGGAGACACATACACACTCTCCCACACTCATTGTCATCAATTCCAGGCAGCAGTAGAGGATACGTTCAGCTACAGGAACTTAGATAACTGTTTAGAGGAGGGGAGAAAATGCATTTGAGTATTTCACAGAAATTTATTTCCTCTGAACTTTCCCCGATTATCAGTGTTAAACCCTTCTACCTCTGCCTTCAGCATAGTTACATCCGACTGATAAGCAGAATAGCAATATGCATGGTACACAATGCAACAATATATACAGATTCACAGCAGAACACACACAATATTGTACACCTACATACAAACACAATTCACTCACACACATACCCTCAAGTGTGCACAATATCCATATACACATATGCACATATTCACAGCACACACTCATTTAAACACAACACATACCCACACACCCCCAAAGTGCCTGCATACATACACAAATATAGACAGTGAAGTTTGTCTAAAGTCAGCAAGATAATTTGATAAAGATAAAATTATCTTTGAAAACTCTATTAAATTGCCACACTATGAAAGACATGTGGGGAACCGGACAAGTTATGGGAACAACAGAGACATATCTTATGCCCTCTGTGTAGGGTAAAGAGTTTATTAAACAGAGTGGTGAGCAGAGATCTGCCGATATTATTTACTATTCTCACTCTTCTCTCTCCCTTTCTCTCTCAATAGTTGAGTTTGTGTCAGATAAATATTTCTCTACTACATCACATTATCCGGACACAAACAATACACACACACACATACACACACACACACACCCCTCAAAAATGGATTTTTGAGAATTCCAGCAAAGATGGAAGCCAAGAATTTCTTCCTTTCCTGTTGGACTTTTCCTTCATCCCAGTTCCAAGTCATCAGTGAAGACATCCCCTCATATACCCCCAACCTCCCCCACTCATGGAGTGAAGAGCCTGATGCTGTCCTCACCACCTTCACGTTGGTCGCCAAGTCTACGAACCTGGTTGTCAATAAGAAGAGAGTGTGAAAGGAGATTTCCAGGCCCATTGAAGCCCTCCGTATTAATTGCCAGCTAGCCTCTTACCCCAGGAGCAAACACTTTGTAGTCTGAAGGGGCCATCTCAGATCAAACAGGGTTACCTCCTCAACTTCACTCGTAATTGGAACAGTACTTTCTTTTCCTGAAGCAGTTAACTCTTTTCCTCCTTTTCCCTGACTCTCTCTTTGCCTGTTCAACTTCTGTTGTTTTGAGCAGAGAACCCCATCCCCATGACTGTGTCACCCCCCTTCTCTGGAAGGTCCATCTGTGCTGGGGGCAGCCCATCTGCACATTCACCCTTCATCTGTCATCAAGGGCTTCCTTCCATCCCCAAGTCCCATTTTGATATTCTCCTGCTTCACTACAGCCCATAACTCTTAGGCAAGTGGATTAACATGGTGATTTATCTGCAAAATTCCTTGAGTGAGGGATGAGGAGGGAGGAAGCCCAAGAGAGACCCTTGTCCCTGAATATTGAGTGGTTATTCTGTACACTAAGTAAATGATAAAACAAGCTCTGAGGTTTGGGGTAGGGGGAGGTGATAGAGTGGTTTGGGTTCAGTAAGGGGATTCTCGAAAGTTCCAAGATTTCCTCTGCCCAAGCTATATAAATAACCTGGCCCATTTTGGTTGGTGATCTCACTCTCAGATTACCCAGTGCTACCCCAACTCACCCTTCTTATTTCAGAGACCCCCTGACTGGTATGGTGATGCCTGATGGTTTCATTAGTAACCACTTGGCCATACTTAGGAACAGCATTGAACAGAACACCAAAGGAACTGTATTCCTGTTCCATCATCAAGGTGGGGGTGAGGGAGAAAATAGGAAGAAGAGATGGAAACAGAAAGTGTGACCAGTATCTCTCCCCGGCCTCTGTTGGGCTATGATAGTCTGAGATTAATATGCCTAAGGATTCCATATTAATAATGAATAACCCTATTTATTCACAACCTGTACCTCCTTCTGTTGTGGGTGCCTTTTCTACTTGTTGGGAAGTGATAATCCAATGACACCCACTCTCCTTGAATTGTTTAGATTCCTATGCCATCTGTAAACCAGCCAGTCTAGACCAAGGGCATAGTTTGCTGATGTAACACAAAAAGGGGCCAAGACATGTTTTCACACCTCTCTCTAGCCCTCCACTTAATTTTGGCATTTCAAGGACTCCAGAACATTAGGGAGGAAGAAGGTGGCAATGCCGTTGTACATAATAAAAGTGCAGAGGGAATGTCTGGAGCAAGATGATGACCTCTGAGTTGTGTGGCTCCTAATCCCAGTTTAGACACAAGTTAGGAGACTCCCTAAAAAAGTGATGTGCACTTTATTGGGGGAGGACTGAGTCCTCCGTGAATATCCATCCTGTGGGACCTGTGTTATTCCTGTTGAATTATCTAGAAGTTGCAGGAGCTTGGGAAGCTGAGATGAGAGAATAAAAATAATGAGTGGGAGAATAAAAATAAGCATGTGACAGGGAGTAGAGAAATTGGGCAGGTGGTGACAGAAACAAAGCCCTTCATCTTCTCTAAGTTCCAGCAGTTGGCTCAAAAGACTTCAGGGTGATATTCTGAAATGAAGCTCAGAGTTCAGCAAAGAGTCCTTGCTGCAGGGTTTTTTATTCCCCCATGGTTTACCCCTCTCCACTTAAAGTACCCCCGCCCTGCACTGCCCTTTATTGCCTCTCTTTCTAAAGGGTGTCAACAAGCCATTGGAGATCAATACACATTAGTCCATCTGTTTTCACTTTGAGGTGCCACATTCAGCATATGTCTTGCAATTCTTCTGATTGATTAAGCACTGACAGTTTGACTTTGAGTTGGAGTTCTCTTCCCTTATCTACAGTTATAGTTTAACTTGTAGTCAACCAAGTTTTCCATAACAGCTCTGGTTATTAAAGACCATTTTTGGTCAAATCAGAGAGTTAAGTCGCACACTTCCATCCCAAAGCATTGCACCATGGGGATGTTCTCTAGCCCCTCGAGTTTGTTCATCACTTTTTATTACTGGCTACCCAAAGTCTGGCCCAATGCAAATCCATTTATTTATACACATTTATATCTACACAACTGTTCTACCTTCTCAACGTGGCCAGAGGCCAGTGTAACCAGTTGAATTTGGAAGATCAACCGGTGCACAATGAAATGAGGTGAAGACTAAATTCAGTCTGTGGCCTCTCCAAATGCATCAAGTTAGTTACTGATGAGCAGACTTTGGAGGGCATGAGTAACTGTGCTCCAATAAGCAATATTTTATATATACATATATATTATAATTTTATAGTAGGAACTGTCTCCCACTGTCCCAGCCATTAATTCCTGAATAAGAAAGACATGGGATCAGATGACTGGGATTTGGGAGATTTCAATGGCTGAGTTTGTGGATGCAGAAGTACAAATTACTGAAGGCTGGCCAAAACCACATCATGAAACCCCTAATTACTCGTGCCGCCGAGTGGCATTTTAGCACAGATAATACACAAATGAATATCCCAGATGCCATTTATCTTTGGTTTTGGATTATGTGCTATGACTGTTTCTTTTTGAATCATATTTTCCACATTCAATATTATTATTATTATCATTATTATTAACTTTACATAACCTCACAGCATTGCAGAATTGCAGAGATAGAAGAGATTTGGTGGATTAGTTGGTCTCATAATTTTCAAACTGTTTATTGAAGATTCAGTGTTCTGGAAGGAAGCCCTGGGGAGTAAGGGAAGGACAATTGGGGATGAAGGTCCCTTGTTATACAGATTGCAAACTGAGTCCCAGGGAGGCAGTGAGACCTCATAAGCTGGTTAGTGCCACAGCTGGTACTAGAACCTTGATCTTCTGGTTCTTAGAAAAAACAAGTATCTATGGTTTTAAGGTTTAAGACAATCATTCCAAAAATGCAAACCAATTTCAAAACCTAATAAAACTCATAGAGCTTTGAAAGATTTTGTCCAAGAATCACAGCAAAAATATTTCAAACACAAAATGTCTAATAGTGGTTTTAGACATTTGAGTTATGATCTATTTTACTCTATCAAAATTGGTCTGCAAATGTGGGGTCAGAAAAATTCAGCGATCAGGCAGGGCACAGTGGCTCATGCCTGTAATCCCAGCACTTTGGGAGGCCAAGGAGGGAGGATCACCTGAGGTCAGGAGTTCAAGACTAGCCTGGACAACATGGTGAAACCCTGTCTCTACCAAAAATACAAAAATTAGCTGGGCATGGTGGCAGGTGCCTATAATCCCAGCTACCAGGGAGGCTGAGGCAGGAGAATCAGTTTTACCTGGAAGGCGGAAGTTGCAGTGAGCCAAGATTGCACCACTGCACTCCAGCCTGGGTGACAGAGCAAGACTCTGTCCAAAAAAAAAAAAAAGAAGAAGAAAAATACAGGATCAAGTGTGTCAGCCAAACTGCCGACCAGTGCTGATCAGTGCGGTGTGTTTCTGTGTATGTGTGTGTGTGTATGTATGAAGTATGTGTCTGTTTGGTACGTGTTTGTTTATGTGCATATGACTTGTGTGTGGACTGTGTGTGAGTGGAGTGTGTGTGTGGTATGTATGTCTGTAGGGTGTAGATGTTAAGTGTATGGCAGTGTGTGTGATACATGTACGTATAGAGTATGTGTGTTATGTTTGTGGGTATGCACATACAGTGTGACTATGTGTGTGATATGTGTGTCTGTAAGGTGTGAATGTTAAGTATGTGCATGGCTGTGTGTACATGTATTTATAGAGTATATGATGTGTGTTATGTGTATGGGTATGTACATGCAGTGTAGCTATGTAATGCATATGTGTTTGTGTGTGGTGTGCATGTGTGTCTGTGTGGAAGGTTTGTGTGAATATGTGTGTGTATACCTGAGCATGTGTGTTGCGTATATTTCTGCATGGTTCTTTTGTGTTTGAGTGTGGTGTCTGGAAATGAAGTGTGTGAGATATGTGTGTGTGCAGTGTGGATGTATGTTATGTGTATAGGTATGTGTTTGTGAATCTTTGTGTATAGTGTGTGTAGTGTGGGGGTCTTGGGGGGTGCATGTGTGTGTGTGAGAGAGAGAGGAGAGAAAAATTCAGAGACACACTGAAAAACATAAAAGCAGAATGTCACAGACAGAAAAAGATTTGTGGCCAGGCGTGGTGGCTCATGCCTGTAATCCCGGCACTTTGGGAGGCCGAGGTGGGTGAATCACGAGGTCGGGGGTTCAAGATCAGCCTGGCCAAGATGGTGAAACCCTGTCTCTACTAAAAATACTAAAATTAGCTGGGTGTGGTGGCAGACACTGGTAATCCCAGCTACCCAGGAGGCCGAGGCAGATATTTGCTTGAATCTGGGAGGCAGAGGTTGCAGTGAGCCAAGACTGCACCACTGCACTCCAGCCTGGGCAACAGAGTGAGACTCCATCTCAAAAAAAACAAAAACCAAAAACAACAAAAAAACAAAAAGCAAACAAACAAAAAAAGATTTGTGATAGTCCCTAAATGATAAAAATAAAAACTCCCTCCTAGCTCTGAAGAGAGAAGGATCAAGATTCCTGTCCTGGCTCCACTGCATACTGGTGCAAGATTTAGGGCAAGACATGCCACATCTTCACGATATGACTTCCTCTTCAGTAAAATGCATAAATAATACAATATCTTTCTGTGAGACGTGTGTTGAGAATTTCATGAGATAATATACAGAAAGTGTTTCAGAGAATGTCCAACACACACTTAGGTGTTTAAGAAATGGGAGCCATTATTATTGTTATGATTATTTTAATTATATCTACTTTTATTACTATTATTTTTATTTATATATATATTTTTTGAGATGGAGTCTTGGTCTGTCACCCAAGCTGGAGTGCAATGGCGCGATCTTGGCTCACTGCAACATCCACCTCGCAGATTCAAGCAATTCTCCTGCCTCAGCCTCCCAAGTAGCTGGGATTACAGGGACCTGCCACCATGCTGGGCTAATTTTTTTTTTGTATTTTTAGTAGAGACGGGGTTTCACCATGTTGGTCAGGCTAGTCTCGAACTCCTGACTTGAAGTCATCCACCCACCTTGGCCTCCCAAAGTGCTGAGATTATAGCCACTGCCCCCGGCCTTATTACTATTATTACTCAACTATATGCCACTTGTTCAAAATTGAAAATTTCCCACAAGGTAGACTGTTTTCCAGCCCCCACCATTTACTCTTTTATTTGCTGGCAAGGTGTTTCTAGAATTATTTGACTTTCTATAAAAGTCTCCAAATATTTCAGGAGTAATTTTCAAGTACACTAACTTCTCAAATGTAGGATACCATTGCTGTCATTGCATAGATTTTTGAGAAAATAAATAACTACCAAAACAATGCAAGGAATGGTCAGCATATCCTGAGTTTCCAGATGCATGATCTTCTCTCAGTGAAAGGAATGAAATTCTTTGTTCATCTTTCAGACTTGGCTTATTAAAGTAATTTCCACCAAGTTGTTTCTGACAGTTAATAAGGAGCATTTTAATTCACAGAGGAAACAGAGGAAAGGGGAAGGAAGCAAATATCTGCCTTCTATAAATCAGACTCTTTAAGGCATTGATTGCATTAAATATTTAAAATCCAATGATGTTCGGATTAGCGTCTCCATGTTACACAGCAGGACAGTGTGACTTCAGGAGATGATAAAATTTCCTGCCTAATGTGACACAGCCAGAAAATGGCAGAGTGAAGCCACGCTGCCTGGACCCACCCAAGAATTTAGTCTTCTCAGCCAAGAGCATTAAGAAAAATAACAAACAAAAGAGGTGGCATGATTCCATCCAGGAAAGATGGTAGCACCTGAAAATCCAGAATTTTCAGAGTGTGGTTCCATGGGCAGCTTAAAGGGAACACGATAGCCCACCCCCAGTGTGGTTTGGGTCACTTTCCTTGTCTTCTCCACAGACCAGCAGAAGACCCCACCAGAGATAAAGCTCAGAATGTACAAATCCAAAATTTACCCAGCCCAGGAACATCCAGAAACCAATAACTTCCTTGTCTCCCAATCTGGCTGTCTCCTTTCCTTTGGTAACCACCTCAGTTGTTTTCATTTCTCATTTCTTTTTCTTGCATGTAGTTGGCTTGTTTCCATGACACTCAGCTTCTAAATAGAAGCGATATGAGATTTTCTGCTATAGCAACATTCCTTGGGTGTTAAAGTTGCTTTGTTTTAAAAAGGCTGATGGTGGCTTAGCCACAGAAGAATGAACATGATGCTTTGGCTCCTTGCTGGGGAGGCGCCTGTGGGATGGTGTCACCTGTCACTGGGAGACAAAGAAAAGTTGTGCTCTGTCACTCTCTGGGTGGCAATTCTGTTGAGGTCACTAACCCTGCTTGCTCAAATTCTGCATCTGCGTCTGATGGGGTGCAGGCTCTTTTAGGGTTCTTTTCCAGATGTCTTTTGTGAACGCCACCCTCTGTGACAGAGATATGGGGTTTTAGGATACCTGCTTCAGTGACTTTTATGACTTCATCTTTCTGCTTGCTGCTTTTGAGAAAATGGGCTTCACACAATAGCGAGACTTACGACTCTCCCTAGCAGCTTTCATAGAAAGAGTTAGCAGAATGAATGAGGAAACGTCTTTTCTCTTTTTGCCCATATCAGAATTTCAGGGTGTGAAGACTGCATGCTGAGTCTTCTTGTTTATAAACCTACCTTCCACGAGCCTTCAGATAAAGGAGAACTAGTTTTATTTAAAGCAAGCTAATAGTGTTAATTATGAGAAATACGATAAAGTTTTTTTAAAATCCTAGTGATTAGCAAAAGACCAATACTGAAATTATAAAGAAGAAAATTCTAGAATCTTCCTTGGTGACACTCAATTCATGTGTAATCCAAATACCCAAACATTTGGTATTGCATTCTACAATTATTTGTCAAATGCCTGCTATACATTAGGCATTGTGATAGGCAGTAGATACACAAGAACAAACCAGATAGGCATGGTTTCTCAGGGTGTTGATAAGCTACTGGGGAGGACAGACACCTAGACTCTATACAAGAAATTTGGTCTAATGAAGAGAGGGTCCTAACTCACTGGAGATCAGTGAGAGTGCTCAGGATGAAGTGATGTTCAGAGACTCCTGTACCTTGTCCTCTTTCTCCATTGTGTTGGGCCCAAGCTTAAATAGTAACATCTGAAAGTTTAATTCTCTAACCCAGAAGATTCCATGATCATGAGGTGATGATAAACCCTTTCAGCTTGGGACCATCCATCATATCATGACACTCAGAGGTGATGTCAAATCTTTGATATCAAATTCTCTTTGAAGTTCATTTTCTGTCATGACATGGTTGTTGCGTCTAGGTCTATCTTTCTATTTTATATATGAGAGTATTCAGTAATGGAGGAGTGTGTGTGTGTGTGTGTGTGTGTGTGTGTGTGTGTGTCTTTATTTACTTTTCTTTTCTGTAGCTTAGATCTTGGTTACAAAATAACTGTAATATAGCCTATTAACCACACTTTATTGTAGGGTTTTAGAGCTACAAGAAGGTATTCAATCCTCCCACATTTTTGCTCACTTATAGGGAGAAAGGATGGACACTTTCATTATTGCCATTATCAGAAGAAAAAAATAAAAAATACTTACTTTTGTTCCTCATTCTTGAAGCTATTTAAGATTTTGAATACCCACGCACAGGAAAAAAACCTACCATGAATTAGTAGATAATAACGAAGTATATTCCACATGCCATATAACCAAATATTTGTATCAAATATCCATATGCCTTTGGGAAAGTTGCCTCCTCTTTTTGTACCTAATTTTGTAATTGTGAAATCAGGAGGATTCACTAGATAATCTCAAAATTTATTTCTACTTCTAAAATTTGAAGTCCATGTCTTAGACCTTAACACATCTCATGACATTAAGATATTCTTCTTAGACCTTAACACATCTCATGACATTAAGATATTCTAAGTCCTAGCCCAGAGGCACTTCCAAATGGCTTTTGATGTATAACACCAGATAAGGCAACTGAATTTTAAAATATGACCTTAAGTAAAGTTGCAAAGAAAACTCTTAAACAGCTCCATCTCTGAGGTTCCATCCTCTCTTAGAAGACTGAGATGTCCTCCTATAATCCAGGGTGTGAAAATATTCCAGGGGATGCTTTGGGAGACAGGTAAGAGAAGGTAGAGAGGGAGAGATGGGGACTTGTCAAAGTAGACACCAATGAATGTGCAACCATTGACTGACTGAATGGGTCAGTTGACAGATGGATGAAGTTTTTATCTTTAATCTGGGAAGCGATTCAGTCACCAAAGTGGAATAAGGAAATCCTTCTCTACTAAGATGGAGCAAGTGCTAAAAGTGGTATTCAAAGCACTGGTTTGAAATCCTGCCCCCTCCTGACATATATACACTTGCTATATAACCTTAGTGGGTCTAAGTAATTTATTTGACCTTCAGATGATGATGATAATGATGATGATTAGAGGTAGGGTCTTGCTATGTTGTCCAGGCTGGTCTTGAACTTCCAGCCTCAAGCAGTCCTCCTGACTCAGCCTCCTGAGTATCTGGGATTATAGGCCACTGTGTCCAGTCTTCAGATTATTAAATTGGTAGAGTTTTTTTGTGAGAATGCAATGAGATCATGTATTTAAGAGTTATTGGCTCATAGTGCGTGCTCAATGGAAATGTTGAGTCTAATTAGAATAATGATTTTGCTATGGTCTGAAAGTTTGTGTCCCCTCCAAGTTCATATGTTGAATTTTCCCCAAGGTAAAAATGTTGGGACATAGGGCCTTTGGGAAGTTATTAAGTTGGGAGAGGATAGTACTCATGAATAGGATTAGTGCCTTTGTTAAAGAGGCCCAAGGGAGCTCATTTGTCCCTTCGGCCAAATGAAAGTATAGCAAAAAGATGGCTGTCTATACCTCAGGGAGTGGCCCTCACCAAACACTGAATCTGTGGGTACCTTGATCTTGGACTTCTGGTCTCCAGAACTGTGGGAAGTAAATTTCTGTTGCTTATAAGCTGTGCAATTTAAGGTGGTTTATTATAGCAGCCTGAATGCAGGGAGATTTCTTCACTCAACCCCCCCTAAGAAGCAGTGGAACAACTTGGTAGTTAAAGTAGCTAACAATGGGAGCAGCCAGTTCATGTTTATTCAAATGCACTGCACCCACTCTCTCACCTCACTCTTCTTTCAAGTCTTCCCATGTACACTCTGCCTTTCTTGAGATCAGATGCTGTCCCCTGTACTTGAGCACTCTTCCCTCACTTCTTTTACCTGGTGAGCTCTTATTTTTATTCTCCAGGCCTCAATTTACATATCTCCAGCTTTCTCTAAGATTCCCTCCCTGCCCTCCCCAACCAAGCCCAGGTTACCACCCGCAGTGTGATCTCCTGCACCCTCTACGTGCCCTCCTTAGAACTCTTAACCCGCCGTGTTGCTACTGTCTGTCCCACACCTCTCTTTCCCACCAGACCTTAAGGAAAAGAAGGACCAAGCCTGGATGTTGCCACTGTTGAATCTCCAGTACTCATTCCGGTTTTAGAAGAGACCAGACCCTCAACACATACGTGCTGGTTGAGGAAAGAGAGGCCTTCTGAGTACCACAGGAAGAGAGTCTAGGGAGGTGAGTACAAAATGGCGGCCACACTTTCCTCACAAGGGGGAAGAGATTCCTCGGCCTGCTGACCTTTGTCCCCTCTCCAGCCACCCCTGAAGATTCCATTCCAAGTCCTGGCACCATCAGAAAGTGAACTCTTTCATGGAGGCTTCCCACTTGCAGCGGAGAAGGCCCTCCCCTCCACCCACAGAAGGCCTGCTTCTCCCAGCTCCCCAGGCCTCACTCCTTGTGTGGTGCCTCCCGTCCATTTTCAGTATGGGGCTGCGTCTGCTCTTGGAGTCAGGAGGGGAATGTCTGCGCATTCTGCGGAGACACAGCGAGGGAACATGACGTTTCCCTCTGGCCCCAACCCCGAGCGTCATTGGTGTTGGCCTGAGATCAAAGCCGCTGTTCCATTTTTAACCTCGGTAGGGCCCCACCTCACCCTGAGCATGTGTTCCTGACATTTCATTGTGAGCCAGGGGAATAAACAAAACCCACCCCCTGAGTCTAGCGAAGGACGCCTTCGGGGGAGCTCTGAACTCGGCGAGGCAGATCAGTGTTTTTCCCACCGAGGGCCCCCCTTGTGCGCTGTGGTTTTTCCTGAGCTTACATGACACCACCGTAAGGGAGATGGATGGCTTTATTTTTGTGCAGAACAAATGTACAGATGGTGACCCCCGACGAAAAAAAAGAAAAAAACTTAGTGTGCAGAGGCAAGGGAGGAGGAGGCAAGGGGAGTCCATGTTGGCCTCTCCTCTCCCTATCTTTTCTCTTCTCCTGGGTCTCCCTAAAGCGTCGCCAAAGTCTCCATCTGTGGTTGGTGGGGATATTGACAGGAGCCCATTTTATTTTCAAATTATCTGTTCTTTGAGGTAAAAATAAAGACATGCTTTTAGAATTTTCAAGCAATTAAAAAAAGATATGAGGAAGAAAGATGATGTCTGGTATAAATTAGAACTCAATAAATATTTGTGGAAGGAAGGAAAGAAAAAAAATCCCTCCAAACTCCACCACTATCAATATTTTGATGAGCATCCTTCTATATATTTATGTGTATTCCAACTACATAACAAACAGGATCATACTATATTCATATATAACATATTCATACTGTCTATGCACAATGAATACAGTACAATTGCTACTATAATTACTATTTGCTGCAGTATTTACATAGAATGATTGCTATGTATATGAACATCATACGTTTATATTGTATACACACATATAGTATTTACTACATTACCCTATACTATACTATATTGTACTATAATATATGCTACAATGTCTTTTTTTTTGAGATGGAACCTCGCTCTGTTGCCCAGGCTGGGGTGCAGTGGTGCAATCTTGGCTCACTGCAACCTCTGCCTCCCAGGTTCAAGCAGTTCTCCTGCCTCAGCCTTCTGAGTAGCTGGGATTGCAGGCACGCACCACCGTGCCTGGCTAATTTTTATATTTTTAGTAGAGACAGCCAGGCTGCTCTTGAACCCCTGACCTCAGGTGATCCACTCGCCACGGCCTCCCAAAGTGCTGGGATTACAGGCATGAGCCACCGCACCCCACCAGGATACGCTACTAGGCTTTTAAAAAGTGCCAGTAGCATGTTCCTATTGTACTCACATACAGGATCATACTGTTTGAGGTGTTTCGCTATTGGCTTGTTTACCATGTCATGGACATCTTTCCATGTCTATGAATTTTAAAACAAATTCATCCCATTTTAAGGCTGCCAAGTAGCCATTTGTATGGCTGTGCTATCACTTAACCACTCCAAGAGAGTCACTTATGAAACGCCCACCTTAAAGTAAACTCCATACTTTTAATTTTTTTTTTCTCTTGTGACTCTGCCTCTCTGCTGTCTTGTAAGCCATATCCATTTGAGGTCAGAGTTTTCTACTTCCTTGACTGCAAAGTTGTCAGCATCAGAACAAGGGGTGCACATTTACAGAAATCCTTTTGGATTTCTCTGTGGTGCTTTGGCTTGAAGAAAACAGTCCTCTCCTTTCTGCCTTCACCCACCTAATTTGTTTCCACATTTTTTTTTTTTTTTTTTTTTTGTGGTGGCAATGACTGCATCAGGCTTTAAAAGGATGGTGTCTGGAGATTCATAGCTTTTCAAAAGCTCTTTGTTTTTTCTGATGAACAGCCAGAACTAAGAAACAGGAAGGCGTAGAAAGAACATGGCCTCTCATGTTCAAAGGGGCCAAATTCTTGTTCGACCTTTGACCTCCCATGAAACAGTTTCCTCATCTGCAAAACTGGGGAAATTATAATGAAGTCGCCTTGCAGTGTTATTATGAGGATTACAGTAAGTAAGTGCCCGACACACGGCACTCCTTAGCCATGTCAGCTTCTCTTGCTGAGAGTGGTGTGAGGCAGGAGAGGAAAGGTTCTGGAATTAACCATATCTGGGTTTGAATCTGAGCTCAACCACTGTCTATTTTTTATTATTTGTTTATTTTTAAAATTCTTTTAATTTTTTTTTTGTTTTTATTTTTATTTTTTGAGACAGAGTCTTGCTCTGTCACCCAGGCCGGAGTGCAGTGGCACAATCCCGGCTCACTGCAGCCTCTATCTCCGGGCTCAAGCAATCTCCCCACTTTAGCCTCCTGAGTAGCTGGTACTATAGGCATGCACCACCATGCCTGGCTAATTTTTTTTTTTTTTTTTTTAATTTTTAGTAGAGACAGGGTCTCACTATGTTACCCCAGTCAGGTCTCAAGCTCCTGGTCTCAATCTGTCCTCCCGCCTTGGCCTCCTGAAGTGCTGAGATTACAGACAAGAGCTGTGGTGCCTGACCCTTTTAAAATTCTTTTGTAGAGACAGAGGTCTCACTTACTATGCTGCCTAGGCTGGTCTCCAACTCCTGGCCTCAAGCAATTCTCCAGTTTTGGCCTCCCAAAGTGCTGGGATTACAGGCATGAGTCACCATATATGGCCTTCAACTTCTCTCCAGATAAGTGACTTAACCCCTCTAAGTTTCTGTTTTCTTTCTGTAAATTGGAGCTAAAATATTCATGAGACAGCAGAGTCATAAGGCTTACAGATAATGTCTGCAAAGGGCCTGGATCAGGGCACTCAAGTGGGAGCTGCTCTTATGATGCATTAGATTCTGACTCTTACCTCCAAACTTCAGGAAAAGCTTGAACTATCTTTTATTTCACATCTGTGGTCATGTTTTAGATGCCTATTTACATGTAGAACATGTTGGGACAAAATTCAGAAACTTCATTATAATCCTGCCTTTCCTATTTACTTCCTGAAAGACCTTCAGCAAGGCACCCTGGTTCCTACTTTTCTTGTTTCCCTAAATTGTTGATGCTGTTTGTAATAAAAACACCACTGAATATATCCTTGGTACTTAACAGCTTACAAAGCATCTTTCATTATCATTATTCTATGTGAACTTTCCAGCTACTGGGCCAAGGTTTACCAGTACACATTTAATACATCAATATTCTATCAACTTCAGAGCCCCTTTAAAATATGTTTATTTTTCTTTCTTAGAAAGCAAGTTGTGGACAAAGGGGTGAGAGTGGGTGTTAATATTTCCTGGGTTCTTCAGAGTACTTCCTTGTTCACCCAACTAGCATTGTGTAATTGATAGACATATACTAGTTACTGTACTACAATCTGAGGATAAAATAAGATATTGTCATGACTTTCAAAAGTCTCCTTGGTTGGACATAGTGGCTCACACCTGTAATCCCAGCACTTTGGGAGGCCAAGGCAGGAGGATCGCCTGAGCCCAAGAGTTGGAGACCAGCCTGGGCCCCACCCAGTGAGGCCCCACCTCTACAAATAAAAAAAAAAATAGCCAGGTGTGGTGGCACACGCCTGTGGTCCCAGCTAGTTGGGAGGCTGAGGTAGGAGGTTTGCTTGAGGCTGGGAGGTCAAGGCTGCAGTGAGCCATGATCGTGCCACCACACTTCAGCCCGGACAACCGAGCAAGAGCCTGTCTAAAAAAAAAAAAAAAATCTTTTTAAATGGGAAAGATGTACATGTACACTGGAGCATGGAAAATATTCTAATCAAGATGTGCAGGGTAAAGTTGAAATGCTAATGAGCAGATATCTGGCCCTGGGGTTGGAGGCCAGTGTTAGAAAAGGTTTTAGGACAAGAAAAGTCTTGAGTTTATCTTCAATGAAAAGAGTTCATTTCATCCAAATGGAGCTGGCGGGGAGCAGAGGAAATAGGGGTCAGGAAGGGAGTTCGTGGAAGACAATGCAGTGTGTTTAAAGGCTTGGAGGCAGGCCCCGCTATGGTGTTTTCAGGGGACTCCAAGAAATGTATAGAGTGGTATGTGGGGGCGAGCAGGAGATGAAACCAAAACCGTCAGCCATGGCCAGAGCTTGGAGAACCTCGTATTCCCTGTTGAAGAATCTGGGCTCTTCTGAGAGCCATGGTGGGTTTTACATGGGGGAATAGGATGGCTCAAGTTGTGTTTCTGGATGGCTGGATTTAAGATGGTGACCCAGAGGCAGGATTCGGGCTGAAGTGGTTTATTTGGGATGTGATCCCAGGAAGCAATGGGAGGGATGGGGAAGTGAAATAGGGAAGGAGAGAAAACCAATGAAGGCTACACTGTAGTGAAAGCTGCACCACCAGGGCAAGGGAAGCCCTATTCCTCCCTGTTCACACACACAGGCACACATACACATACACATGCCCTATTGGGTCTGTTTCTCTGGAGAACTCCGAAAAATACAAAAAGTCAATATTCTTTGTACGTAAGTCCTCTGAATACAGAAATGGCCACATGACACAAACCTAGACAATCAGAATCCTGCACTGGATCCTCTGCCCTTTGCATCCTTTAATCTCTCCCACTGGTGCCATCAGAACCTGCGCTGAGTCTGGCTTTGAAGAAGATTGAAGAATTGGGTTAGAACTCCATCTGATGCTGACCTGGCCTGACCTCCAAACACCGCTTCTCCCACTGTGCCCAAGATTAAGGAACTACCTCCGTGTTTGGGCACAGCTGTCTCACCTACCTGAACGCACTCTTGTTCTTGTTCCTTCATAATTCATTCTCTCATTCTTTGTCTTGATTCTCCTTCCAGGATGCTCCCTATGCTGTTCTATTTTTTTTTTTTCTGAATATATAAGTAATATATTTTCTTTGTTGAAAATTCAGAAAATATGGAAAAGACTTTAGAAGAAAGTAAGTATCACCGATAACCCAACACTAAGCAGTAGTAACCACCTTAACATTTAGGTATATTTTCTTCTTTTTTCTATGCATTTGTGTGTTTTCTTTAAAAGTTAAGATTGTACTATATATATAACTTGTTTTTAAAATGTTTAATTTTTGAACACAGCGTTCAAAAATTTTGAACAATTTTTGATTATTTAGCTAGTTTTACATGGCTAAATAATCAAAAAGTATAAAACTGTATACAGTGAAAAGTCTTGCTCCCTTCTGATCACATAAGTAACTACCATTTACCATTTAAGTTTCCTTAGAGAGATTTTTTTTTTTTTAATGTTTTTAGAGATAGGGTCTCACTTTGTTGCCCAGGCTGGTCTCAAGTTCCTGGCCTCGAGCAGCCTCCCACCTTGGCTCGCAAGGTGCTGGGATTACAGGCATGAGCCACTATGCCCAGCCCTTCCAGAGAATTTTTATGCTTATTAAAAGCAATTATGAATAATTTTCTTTGCTATACCTGCAAGTTTTTAATATAAATAGCATACCGTAGTAACTATTCTGCATCTTGCCTTTTTCACTTAATACATGTTATAATTCATCCAAAATCATTACATAAAGAGCTTCTTCATTCTTTTTTATAGCTGTCATTTTATAACATTCCATTGTATGTATGTACCATCATTTATTTAGCCAGTCCCCTGGTGAATGGATATTTAGATTGTTTCCAATCATTTGCTATTAGTAACAGTGTTTGTATATAGATTATTTTGCCCTTTACTGTAGGATAAATTCCTAGAATTCTTAAAGGGTGTGTGCATTTGAATTTTGATAGCTGTTGCTAAATTGTCCTCCAGGAGGTTATATATATAAATGTCCTCACCAGAGGCCAGGTGCAGTGGCTCATACCTGTAGTCCCAGTACTTTGCAGGCATGCTCCCTATGCCATTCTTAGCCCATGTGACTTTAAGCACAGTCTCAGTAATCAGGCAGAATCATGTGACTCAGCCTAGCCAATAAGAGTTCCACTTCCCTATGGCCATGGTGATTGGTGCAAAGCTGAGAAAGTGATCTAAGCTGCCACAGTCAGAGCCAATGAGGGGAGGCCCCTGGGTTTTCACTGAAACTATTGGAGAACTGGAGTTCTCTTTCTGCTGGGTTTGCCAGGCTAGTGGGGTATAAGGATGAAGCTGCCATCTTGAGGATAAATTCAATCTAGTAGAAAATAAAACTAAAAGATGGGGAGAGAAATTAAAGCTTGATGACATCATTAGAGTAGCTGAATTCAATCATACCAGAAAGCAGACAACTCCACCCCTAGACTTTTAAATTATGTGAATCAATAAATTATTTTTATTTCCTTAAACCCACTGAGTTGGGCTTCTGTCTCTTGCAAACATAGAGGTCCTAGCTAAAGCATTAATAAAACTTTTGGGGAATAGCCCTGGTTTTCAGCAGCCTCATGTTCCCTTTTTCTAGGGGATGAGAATCTGGTATGTTGGAATCTTGAACCATCCAAATAATAACTGCTGCAACCTCAGCAACAACTACCATTTATTGAGTGCTTCCACATATTATTATATCACTAATTACATTCCTAGGCACTGTTGCTATTAATTATTACTATTATTATTTTGAGACAGAGTCTGGGTCTGTTGCCCAGGCTGTAGTACAGCGGCATGATCTCGTCTCACTGCAACCTCCGCCTCCCTCATTTTATAAATGAAGAAATTGAGGCTTAGAGAAGTTTAGCAACTTGACCAAGGCCACACAGCTGGTAAATGACTTAACAACCAAACTCAGGTCTGTCTGTCTCTTGACTGCAAGGTTGATCTCACTTTTCATTGCTTTCTTCCTTAGGAATTGAAAGCTCCCTGCTGAATGGACAGAGATGTGAGTTGAACTTTGCTAAATACCCATTAAGCATCTGTAGTGTCCCTTCATTACCAAGGTGTTAGGTTAAGTCAACAAACAGACAAGAGAAAGGTCATGCTGTCACTCTGTGCTTTTCTCCCAGCCTATCTACTGGAATACCAGCCTTGCTTGGAGAATGGCCTGTTAGCAGATGCTCTCCTCATCTTGGGGTTTCTATATACAATCTTATTTCCTGCCATAAGTGGAATCTCCATTATGAGGGCTCTAGCAAAGTCTGCCCCATAAAGCATGTGCACATAAACTCTGTCTCCTGAGCCCCCACAATCTAGACTATCAGGTGGATTTATCCAAATATCTCAGAAAGCTTTGAAACATTAATCCGCCGGGCGCGGTGGCTCAAGCCTGTAATCCCAGCACTTTGGGAGGCCGAGACGGGCGGATCACGAGGTCAGGAGATCGAGACCATCCTGGCTAACACGGTGAAACCCCGTCTCTACTAAAAAAATACAAAAAATTAGCCGGGCGAGATGGCGGGAGCCTGTAGTCCCAGCTACTCGGGAGGCTGAGGCGAGAGAATGGCGTAAACCCGGAAGGCGGAGCTTGCAGTGAGCTGAGATCCGGCCACTGCACTCCAGCCTGGGCGACAGAGCAAGACTCCGTCTCAAAAAAAAAAAAAAGAAACATTAATCCATTTGCTCCTAAGTCCTGGGTAACCACATACAACAAAAATGGGGAAAGGGCCCTATCTTGTGGCTTTTCAAGATTAAAGATCTTAATAGCATTGAGTGGTGCCCAGCTATTGAGGGGCCATTTAACAGAGCTGCTGCACCAGCAGATGCAGAGTTAAATACCAGGGTTGTGTCCCTAGATCAGTAGTTGCAATCAGAGATGTTAAAACCATTCCAGTCTTAAAAAAAAAAAAAAAAAAAAAAGAGAATTCCCAGTCAGGCTGGTGTTAATGGTCTGCTAATAGTTTTAATGACTGTTTCTACAAACTTGCAGAATGCTTCTATTCCTCAGTTTGGTTTTAGCTGCCTATTTTGTGTGCTCTGGTTGGGCAAGGGGGAAGATAAGGGTGTGGGAGAATGTACCCCTGGGAAAAATGGGGAAATATTAAATGACTGATTCCAAGTGGTCTCTCAGAGAATACCTCATGGTTTTCTGAGACCTAGAGATTGAAGAGAAGGGGCTGAGATTCTCCATGTGTGGTCTAACGCCAACGCCAACCTGAGAAAACATACTAGATTCCCCTAGAAACACTTCCAAGAGGTGTAGTGTAGCTGAATCGGAAGCCTGGATTAGAGACCCATCTCTGACACTGGCTGGCCTTAGACAAATCATTTATTTCCCTGAGCCTTGGTTTCTCCATCTGTTACAATTAAGCTGGATCAGTGGTTCCCAAATTCCATCTTTAGAGTTTCTACATGACAGCCACCTGGGGAAAAGGGTGTTATAATACAGATTCCCAGACCCTAGCCTTATTCAGTCAGAATCTACAAGCCACGGCCTATGAATCTGTATTTTTTGCAGGCTTCCCCAGGGGATTCTTAAGCAAGGCCAGGTTTGGAGACCACCAAACTAGATCAACCCACAGTCCCCTCCCACCTTAGCATTCTCAGAGAACAGTTTGGGGACATATGTTGGGGTTTTCTGTTCTCTGTTGGAAGAGAGTTGCCTTGTTGGCTTCTTGGCTTTCTCTGTCTCACTCCTGATAACTTCTCCCAGTTTCACCCACCTTTAAACAGAAAACATTGTGGGTGTCCTGAAGGGAAATAAAAGCAATGAAGTCTCATGTTTTTGGTTTCAAGAGAGAACTTTACCTTCCGTTCTCACAGTGATTGTTTTATGGGCCCTTAGTAAGACATAATCCAAATCAACTTTCTTAATCCCAGCTACATGGAAACTATGCTGGAGAGTGTATAGGCCCAAAGAAGAACCAAATGAAGAGTCTTTGGGTTATAGAAGAGTCTACAACACAAAGAACTAAATGAAAACTCCATTGTCAGGCTGTTAACTGCAAATGGCACCACAGGTAAACATTTATTGAGCACTTACTCTGGACCAAGAACTTCACATAAATTATTCCTTTCCATCTTCCCGTCCCAAGAAGTAGATGCTATCATTTCACTCCCATTTTACATTTGAGGAAGTTGAGGTACACACAGGCTAAGTTATTTGCTCAAGTTTCCCTTGTTTGTGAAGTACAGGAGCTGTAATTACAAGCCCAAATGGATGACAAAACAACCCTTTGTGTAAAAATAGATAGTTCATGCACTGTCCAGAAAAGTTTAGAGGGTGTGGACTCTAGCCTTTAATTCCCTTTTTCTAAGAATTGTTGTCCAAGGAAAATAAATGGAACTCGTAATAGCTCATTGTGCTGTTGGCCCTGCCATCTCACATGTCCAGCATTCCGTTATCCCACCTGGCAGCTGCTCCCTTCACTAAAGGGAACTGGGGACATTAGCAACGGAATATTTTTTTTTAATTATAGAAGGGGGATTGTTTAGACTGATCCAAGGGCCATAGCATGGAATCATAGAGTGACAGGTTGAGAGCAATTTTGCCAGACCAAGAAAGGACTGATTTCACGATTATTTTGGTAATTCTGCTACCCACCACGTTTAACATAATGCCGAGATTTATAGTGTCATGGGAACTAGGTGGGATTTGATCACTCTTGGCTTCAGTTTACCACCGACCAGAATGCATACCACATTTATTTAGCATGTCACTTTTGTGCAAAGTCCCAAATGGGGGAGAGCAAAGCATGCTGAGCTGAGAATCCAGGCCTTTGTTCTCTATGTGGATGAGGACAACCACCTACTACCATCTTAATCTTAGTTTTTCCATCTGTACAATGGGATGATTGGATTGGAAGATTCCCAAACTGTTTTCAACTCTGACATTTGATTTATTTTGATTCAGTTCATTCAACCAATAGTCACAGAGCAGCTGCTCAATGCCAGGCCTTTAAATGGGAACCTGGGAACACAGTAAAAATATCAATGGCCATCACTCTTGGTTTGTAGGTGGGTGTTTGATAGGGCCAAGAGGATGGGACAGGGAGCAAGACACCCACCTCTGCATTGTGCAACTGGGTGACTTTGGGTGAGCCACTTTGCCTCTTTGAGCTTGTTCTTCATGTTATGAGGCTTACAGAAAGAAGTTTCTCAAAGTGTGATCAGATGGCTCTCTGGATCAGCAAAACCTGTGGTACTTGTCAACAACTCAAATCCCTGGATCCCAGTTCAGGCCTGATGAATCAGAATCTCTTGGGGGAGGAGGTGGGTATCCATTTCAATAAGGACTCCAAAGTGATTCTTAAATGCATTGACGTGTGTTTAAGATAATGTGTTAAAGTTTCTCACAATTTTTGAGCAAGGGCTGCATGCACATTTGATGACTTTCATCAACAAATGCACTGGAAAACCTTTGCTTTTCAATCACACTCTACTCCACTGCCCTTGTAGGTTTTCTGTTTGTTTATAAATATGTTTGTGTACATGAACACACACACACATCTATATATTTACACATATATATTAAAGTTGTATTATTGAAGACTTATTATGTACCAGGAATTTTACTTACATGTAAGTGTATTATTGAAATGTGGAATGTGAGCTTCAGAGAGGTTAAATAGCTTGCTTAGGATGATGCATTTAGCAAGAGATAGAGCCAGGTTGTGAACCCAGGTCCATCTGACTCCAAAGCTTGTTTAGACTGCCTCCTGATCTTTCCTAACCAGGGCTATCATGATGACCATCTCCAGATGGCTCTATTCACATGAGCTACAATAGGAACAGTGACCCTGGAGTGGTGCAACAAGGGTGTCCTGCCAACATTGCCAATGCTCTGTCCCTCTTCTTACTGTCCTTCCCCCATCTCCAACATCCTCTTTAACTCTTAGCTCAAATCTCTTTACTTCTGGATGGTCTCACCTTATAATCCAGTCCTGGGTGATTATGCCTGTATTTTCTTCTCAATGCTCATGTGTAGCAACTGTAGTGCTTATGGGGAATGGAGTGAGAGTTATCCCTACCTTTCTTACCCCCAACATTTTTTTGGTTTCAACTCTTTTTTTCTAGTTATTTTCGCTGTATAACAACTGCCCCAATCTTAGTGGCTTAAAACAACAACTGTTTCATTGTAACTTATAATTTTGCAGGTTAGGAATTTGGGCAGGCTCAGCTAGGTGATTCTTCTGTTCCATGCAGTATTAGCAGAGGGCACTTGGGCTGGTCTAGAGCAGAGGTCAGCAAACTATGGCCTTCAGGCAAAATCCAATCTGGCATCTGTTTTTGTAAATGAAATTTTATTGAAACACAGCCACACTCATTTATTCATGCATTGTGGCTACTTTCATGCTAGGACAGCAGAGTTGATTGGTTGTGACAGAGACTATATGGCCTTCAAAGCTTCAAATATTTACTCTCTAGCCTTTTACAGAAATAATTTTCTGAACTCTGGTGCCTTGCAGTGACTTGGAGGACCTGGCTAGAACTCAGTTCAGCAAAGACTTAACTGGACTGCTTACAGATGGCCTCTCCCAAGCAGAGAGAACCCAGTGTACTTGAGCTTCTTCCATGGCAGCTGAAGCCTTACAGAAAGAGGAACATTCTTTTTAGAGGCCCATGTGGATCTCAAAAGTCCTTTTATGACTTAGTCTCAGAAGTTTGAGAATGTCCCTTCTGCCACGTTCCATTGGTCAACCAAGTCACTAAAGTCAGTTAAGATTCTAAGGGAAAGAATTAGGTTACATTTCTCAATGAGAGGATTAGGAAAGAATTTGTGGTCAGCTTTAATCTACCACATCTCATTTTTGAAAATCTTTATAAAATTATTGCATCTTCTTTCTTGGCCAGTGGTGATCACAATTGAAATCTTCCTTTGATGACTGAGTACCTGGGGGACACTTGGGGGTCAGCATTTATTCTGCCAATGTTGATTGCACTCTTACTAAGTGTCACGCACTCTGTAAGACTCTAGGGATGCAACAACAAACAGGAAAATGTGGCCCTGACCTCATGAAATTGGCAGTCTAGTGAAAGTAGATAAAAGATATCCAGAAATGAAGTTGAAATGTTCTGGTGATAAAGTTGACTATGCCCTGAGCTATCCTTCTGACTGACTTTCTGAATCCAGCTTCGTTTGTTTTTTTGATCCATTTATTTCTCCTAAAAGTGAAATAGAAGAAAGGGATTCCAGTGAATTGACAGTTTCAGATAATCAGAACTTTGGTTCAATACTTTTCATGTTTATGTGGATGTGATGTTTTGTCATTCATATACTTTGCAATTTACCTTTATTTCAATCTTACTTTTAATTCTACCACATGGATTTTAAATTGTCTCCACTTTTATTACAAGTTCCATGGTGGTGACAGCTATGCTCCTATTTCCCACGGCACCTAAGTCAGGACTCTGAAATAGCAGTGGTTCAATAAATGGTGTAGTACCTACACAGTTGCAAGTGGAAATACCTTTTGAAAATTTGGAATAAGAAGAGATCAATTCCAGGACTCAGTGCCAAGGGTCTAATTAATGCTTTATAGTTTTTCATTGTCACTGGTCCTAACATGGAAGATTCTCCACATTCCTGTTAGTTGGACCCACAGGTATTTCCTGACAGTCCTGACCTGTTGGCCTACTGGAAGCTGATGTTCCCATGTCACATCCTGATGCCTCAGTGGCTGGGGTCTTACGGAGAATAGAGGCTTTATTCATCTTTTCCCACATTGATCACATTCTGTCAAATCTCTTCCCCACCGGACCCTTCAATGTTGAATATCAATGCTTTCATTGTAGTGGTAAGCTCTCATTATCTGAAAATTCCTTTCTGCTCACCTTCCTTTTTTCCCCTTAGCTCTGAGAGGTTGAAGTTTCTTTGTGTGTGTGTATTTTTTTCAATCACTTTATTTATATATCCATAAATCTATTTTAATTGAGTATGTCATGCCCAGGAGGTAGCAGGGTTTTTTTCTGTTCTTTTTTAAATTTTAGGGCTTGCTTAAGGGAATTTTAAAACTCCACTTTATTGAGGTATAATTGACCTACAAAAAGCTGTGGATATCTAATGCATATAGCTTGATGAGTTTGGAGATATATATGTGAAACCACCACCATCTATGCAATAAACATATTCATCACCTGTTAAAATTTCCTCCCATCTTCTTTGTTATATTATTATTGTGATAAGAACACTTAAGTTTTTGTTCTCACCAAATTAAAAAGTATATATTACAATATTGCTAATTGTAGACACTATGCTATATAGTAGTTCTTAAAGACTTACACATCTTGTGTATCTAAAACTGTATACTCTTTAATAATTACCTCCCTATTTTCCACCCATTCCTCCATCCTCCAGCTCAGGCAGCCAGCATTCTACTTTCTGCTTCTAGAAATGTGATTGCTTTAGGTTCTTTGTATAAGTGGGATGATGTAGTATTTGTCCTACTGTGCCTGGCTTATGTCACTTAGCATAATGTCCTCTAGGTTCATTCATGTTATTGAAAATGGCAGGATTTTCTTCTTTTGCAAGGCTGAATAATATTTCGTTGTGTATCTGTACCACGTTTGCTTTATCCATTCTTCTGTCTATGGGCATTTACATTGCTTCCATGTCTTAGCTGTTGTGAATAATGCTGCAATGAACATGAGAATGCAGATTTCTCTTTGAAGTATTGATTGCATTTCTTTTGAGTAATACCTGAAAGTGGGGTTACTGGATCATATAATAGTTCGATTTTTAATTTTTTGAGAAACTTTCATACTGTTCCCATAATGACTGTATCAATGTACATTTCCCTCAGCAGCATACATATTCGCACCAACATTTGTTAGCTTCTGTCTTTTTTAACACAGCCATTGTAAAAGGTGTGAGGTGATATCTCATCGTGGTTTTGATTCTGATTAGTGATATTGACAGCTTTTCACAAACCTGTTAGCCATTTGAATGTCTTCTCTTGAGAAATGTCTGTTTCAGTCCTTTGCCCTCTTTTTAATTAGGTTATCTGATTTTTGTTACACAGGATAGGAATTCCTTATATATTTTGGATTATTAATTCTTTATCATATATATGCCTTGCAATTATTTTCTCCCATTCTCTAGGTTGCCTTTGCATTTTGTGGCTTGTTTCCTTTGCTGTGCAGAAGCATCTTAGTTTGATATAGGCTCAGTTGTCTATTTTTGCTTTTGTTGCCTATACTTTTGGTTAGGAGGCTGCATTTTATGTGAATCTTCTCAATGAATTCTCAGAGCAACTTTATATGTTAACTCCGTGATTAGGCAAGCACTTATTCTCCAGAGTCAGAGAGCACAGAAGTCCTTTCCTGGTATTATATCTCTGAACCTTGGTTTTCTTTAAAATGGCATAGCATTACTGAGCTGAAAGACTTGTTCTGAGAATTAAGTGAGTTAAAGGCACATAATAAACATCCAACAAATATAGCCTACAATTATTATTTACCACCTTTCTTCTCAATTTGCAGAAAAGGCCACTGAGGCTCAGAAAGGTTAAGTAACTAACTCACAGTCACACAGCTATAAAGAGCAGAGCCAGGAGTTTAACACAATGTAATTTGACTTTAGTCTATTTTCTTTTTTCCCCTCAATGTTACACCAGCTCCTATCATCCAATAATACACACGTGGCCTTTGGTAGCAACATTATAGATGCAGCGACACTCCTGTTTTTTTCCTTATTTTATTTTTTGTCAGGTGAGCTTCTTCCCTCAATAGTACCTTTATTCTCTTTGGTGATTCTTCTAGATGGAGCAAAACAAAACAAAACAAAAAACAAACACACACAAGCAAACTAAAGAGGGTCCATATTTGCAATCAAGAAAACACTTCACAGATGTCCTTGACTTGGAAAGAGTGCAAAAATCAAACCAGATAGATAATTCTTGGCTAATAGTGCCCAAGACTTGGAAAGCCAAGATGCTTCCTGAAGACCCAGGATGGATTGGCTTAGCCTCATTCCCGACTACAAGAGTAGCCCCATGTGAGAAGTTTCAGCCATGCCTGGAGACCCTCTTTGGAATCCCCACGTATGCATGTCTGGGTGGGAACTGGGAACATCTCAGCTCACAAAATTTGGCAGTTGTGGTTTTAAGACATGTGCGTTCCTAACAGAATGAATCATGACTAACTGCGACCACCAACCTCATTTGCAGAGGCTGTAATGGTATGGAAAGCATTGAGTTGAACAGCCTTGGGTTCCATTTTGAAAATCTTTTTTTTTTTTCTTTTTTGAATCAAAACCAAATGTACACTGAAAGAACTAGCTCAGATGAGAAAATTTAAAACCCCACCATTTCAAATCCCACTAGCTGAGACTTAGGCTCCTACCACCATCTTCTCATTCACTACCTCATTAATCCTCACCACACACTGTTGAAGTCAGCACTCCGTTTCAAGGATGAGAAAAAGAAAGTCCAATACGTTGCTTTAATGCATTCAGAAAAAATATCTTCCCAAATGCTTTTCCTATGCAGTAATAGTAAACATTATGGTCCCTGAAGAAGTAGCAATCTCAGCCAGGTGCGGTGGCTCAAGCCTGTAATCCCAGCATTTTGAGAGGCCGAGGCGGGCACATTACCTGAGGTCAAGAGTTTGAGACCAGTCTGGCCAACATGGTGAAACCCCGCCTCTACTGAAAATACAAAAAAATTAGCCAGGCATGGTGGCATGCGCCTGTAATCCCAGCTACTCAGGAGACTGAGGCAAGGGAATTGCTTGAACCAGGGAGGTGGATGTTGCAGTGAGCTGAGATTGCGCCACTGCACTCCAGCCTGGGCAACAGTGTGAGACTCCATCTCAAAAAAAAAAAAGAAGAAGAAGAAGAAGGAGGAGGAGGAGGAGGAGGAGGAACAGTCTCATTACTTTGTTGCATAGTAGCTCTTAAGCAGTAATTGCAGAATAATGTGTGAAGTTCATGGTCCTGAGAGTCTAGTAGCCTTAGGTTGGACACCAGTCTCAGCTGTGTGTCCTTTGGCAATTACTTAATTTTTCTGATCTTCACTTTCTTCTTCCGTGAAATGCCATTAATAACAATTCCTACCTCCTAGGATTATTGGGAGGTTTGAGATTATTTGTGTAAAGCACTTAGCATCATGCTTATGGGAAGCTGCTAATGGAATTTATCTGTTCTTAACATTAGAAACATAGTTGGCAGGGTTATTTGAAAATCATCACAATAACTCTTAACAATAGTAATTCTCATTGATTGATAATATCACATTCATATAAGATTTTATAACCTCAATGCTCACTTGGCCTGGCAAGCACAGGAGCCCGATGGATCTATTTCGTTTCTTCTGAATGCTATACCGGGTCAGCAAATCAAGGGACCCCAATTTTTGGCCTGTGCTGCAAGATACAGAAATAACTCTAGTAGCATAGAATTGCTTAAGCTCTGTGCTGGGCTACGATAATGAAAATTAATGTGAGTCTCTGGAATAATGCCTACTTCAATTCTTTTATAAGGATACCATAACCTAGTTAAGGATTAAAGATACTTTCCTCTCTGTGAATAATTCCAACTTGCTTGGCTTGATGTACCAAGTTTTGGTAGAGAGTTTAAGAAAAATATTGTCCAAAGCCATGATAAAGTTTCTCTAAAGTGCAGTAAGGAGTCACTTCTTGACTTTACTCCCATCTACGGTGGTTTAAAGCACACAAAGAAATGTTCTCTTACAAACATCAAACAGCTGCTCCAAAAATACAGGCTGAAAAAGGTCTCATCGTCCCATATTTCAGCCACAACAAACAAAAGTTTATGAGAAGCCATGATACATTTGAGAGGCACGGGAACATTCTTTAGTGTGTAATGTCAATTGACAATCAGCAGGAGAACCACAATAAACATGCAGCTGCATGGCAGAAAAACTACAAACCCATGCCATATGGTGAAGCAGTCACTGCTGTTAGCCACCAAACCACCTACGGTCCCCTTGACCTCACAGACTGATGACTGGGCCCAGCCATGGGGCTGCGAGGTGACCATTGGCCCTGCTGAAATCTCACCGTCCCTCCAACATCCTGAAAGGTCGGAAGCCTCACCCACTATTTATAGATGGATTTCACTGAGTCTCAGCCACTAACCACCTCATCATTTCTTCTAGATCACCTAAAATATATTTCTCAAACTCTGTTTCACAGAATGATGGTCCCAAGAGATGGTCCTTGGCAAGCTGGTTCTGTAGTGAAAGAAGACTGGAAATGACTGCCTACCACTGCTCTCACGTGAAGTTTCTCACTCATTGGGAACCAAGGTGCTGCAGAATGTCCTGATCTGCCAGTCTTAGCATGTCAGTTGCATTCAGAACAGCAGGAAGGAGAAAAGCAGAAGACTCCTTCCCTCTGCAAAAACATCCTAGAAATAACACACAACACTTCTATGTAAAACTTTGTTGATGAAAACCCAGTCTAATGGCTGCTCTTGGCTATAAAAGGACTGAGAGAATTAGGTTTTCAGCCAGGACATAACTCTGGACTGTTAAAAGCCAGGGTTCTGACACTAAGAAAGAGGAGAAGAGATATTGGAGTGGCTTCTAGCACCTTTTCTACCACAACTCACTAAACACTGCACACAATAATGGCCAACATTGAACATTGATTGATCATTTATTATGCACCAGGCTTTGTGATAAACATTCTGCATCTATTATTTTATTAGTCCTCAAAACAACCCTTTGAAATTAGTACTCTCATTTTACAGATGAGAAAACTGAGGCTAAGAGAGGTTAAGTGATTTTCCCAAGAATGCACAGCTAGAAAGTAGTGAGGTTTGATTTCATCTTGACTTTTGGAAAAGTTTGATTTCATCTTGATTTTGCAAAACAAATGAATGACAAAATACCCTTTTAACAGCATATTAGACTTAAAAAATTAATTCAGCACCTATGTACCAGGCTCTTCCTCTCTCCACCAGGCTCTTGCTCTGTCTTTATCTTATTGTTAATATTTGCCTAGCAGGCTCCTACTCATCCGTGAAAACCTATCACAAATGTCTCTTCTTCTATAAAGTCTTCTTTAAACCCTCCAACCTCTGTGATGTGACAACAGCCATTCTTTCATTTATTTTTTCAACAATTATTTGCTGACACTTTTCATGTGTTAATTACTGTGGTAGGAAACACAATACAGGGCAAAACGTATGCCTGTTCTCAATGCTTGTAGTCCTCTTAGATAACCCAAAGCAGCACTGTCCAGTGGAGCTTTCTGCAGTGATGAAATGCTCTTTATCAATGCTATTCAATATGGTAGCCACTAGGCACTGTGGCTACTGAGTACTTGTCCTGTAGCTAGTACAACTAAGTAACTAAATTTTGTATTTTATTTAAAGTTGATTAGTTTAAATTCAGATTTAAAAACTGACATGATTCAGCTATTGGAAGGCTTTTAAAGTCTTTTTGACTGTAAATTTTGTGAATTCTAAATATAAATCAAGAATTTTCAACAAAATCAAGCATCCATGTGTGATGTGTTACTGGCATAAGATATACACCAGATTTTAAAAGGTTATGATGCAAAAAAATGTAACGTGTCTCACTGAAAAGTTTTATGTCGATTACATAATGAAAGGATAATATTTTGGATAAAATCACTTAAATATATTATTTAAACTAATTTTGTTACTTTTCACTTTTTAAAATGTGACTACTAGAAAATTTATTTATTTATGTATTTATTATTGTTGAGACAGGGTCTTGCTCTGTCACCCAGGATGGAGTACAGTCACGCGATCTTGGCTCACTGCAACCTCCACCTCCCATGTTCAGGTGATTCTCCCACCTCAGTCTCCCAAGTAGTTGGGACTACAGATGCGCACCACCATGCCTAGCTAATTTTTGTAACTCTTTTGGTAGAGACGGGGTTCTTGCATGTTGCCCAGGTTAGTAGAAAATTTAAAATTACAAACGTGGGTTGCCTTAGATTTCTAGTGTACAGTGCTGAGCTAGAGCGTAGTAAGTCACTGAAGAAAGACCATTTCACAAGTCTGTTCTTTCTGCTTTTAAAAAAGGTACCACTGAATCATCTCTGGTTTTAGCATGAGCCTAGCACATTTAATGACAATGGGATGAACAAAGGATGTACATGCATAGGTGAAATGAAACATTTTTTCATTTCTAGGCTTCACTGCAGTTGCTGAAATCTCCCATCTCATATGAGAGGCTCCCCTGGGTCTTTCACATGTTGTCAGAGATTCCATAGTTTATCACCTGTAGTATTTTTCTTGCATTGTGCACCTCCTGGCAAGATCTTAAGTTGACATCAACTGAGAAATAAGGAAGCAAGAAATACTATACTTTGCTTCATTCATCTATTCAACGAGTAGTAATAGAATCTCTACTATACACCCAGTACTGTTCTAGAAGAATATTGATTCAATGGTGACCACTCCAGACACAGTTCCTACCCTCCTGGGGCTTATCTTCTATTGAGAAACCAAACAAATAACAGGAAACATGTAGACCCTTTAATTAAGAAACTTACCCCAGAGAGTCTCACTTTTCGCTGGGCATGGTGGCTCACACCTGTAATCCTAGCACTTTGGGAGACCAAGGCAGGTGGATCACATAAGGCCAGGAGTTCACGACCAGCCTAGCCAACATGACAAAACTCTGTCTCTACTAAAAATACAAAAATTAGCCAGGTGTGATGGCATGTGCCTATAGTCTCAGCTACTCTGGAGGCTGAGGCAGGAGAATTGTTTGAACCCAGGAGGTGGAGGTTGGAGTGAGCTGAGATTGAGCCACTGCACTGCAACCTGGGCAATAGAGTGAGACCCTGTCTCAAAAAGAAAGAAAGAAGGAAAAGAAAGAAAAAAAGAACAAAGAAAGAAAGAAGAAGAAAGAAAGAAAGAAAGAAAGAAAGAAAGAAAGAAAGAAAGAAAGAAAGAAAAAAGAAAAGAAAGAAAGAAAAAGAAAAAAGAAACTTATCTGCTGTTTTTCCTTCCCCATGATCTTTCACATATTTCCTTCACTGAGACTATTTTTTCTTTTCTACCTTTTCTTCCCTGGCAAGATTTGGGAGAATCAAGGAAGCAATTTATGATGAAGTCTTTGTTATGACACAGACAGGCTCCTGGGGGAAGGAGGAAGCCACAAGATGGCCCCAGAATTAGACAATCCTGCCCAACATTCGTGTGACTTCTCCGTCTCCAGTTCTTGACAGACAATCAGGATTAGTCGCCAGGAGAACTGACTGTGGTTCTTTAAAGGAGCATATAATTATAATGCTTGGTACTTAAGGGATGTCTTTTATTTCAAGCTCTTTCAGCACCTAAGGAGTTTTAACTCCATAATCTTGACAGCTTTTCATTACATTACTTTTTTTCCATTAAATTGTATAAGGACCTACTTGAACAACATTTTTAAAAAGCTCTCTATTAAAAAAATTGTTCATCTACTTTTTGCTCATCTCTATTTCTTCTGTGACAATTTGCTAGAACTTTAATTACCCTACTATGTGCTATTTGAAGTTCAGGACATATTGCACTCATATAGTGCTGAACACATGGTATGTACCTTATAAATACTTGTGTTGTTATAGTTTAAGTGTTAAGCCTATTTTATTCTTCTACCCGGTCATTGCTATAGGCAAAATGTGTTGAGTTAGTTAAGGAATTTTTAGTTGTTGGAACATATTACAGGACAGTGGGATATGTTGAAGATGACAAAGTCAAAGGTGCATGATAGGCCTCATCAGGGCCTGGAACTGGGAACCGAGAAACCCAGGACCTGAGACTACTTTGTCCGCCTCTGCTGGTTTCATTTGGCTTGTCACCTCTGTTTCTCTCTATATAGGTCAACTTCCTATCTTTGTGGTCAGCTTTTCTACGTCTATTATTGCACATGTCTATTATTCAAACTACTGTAGATACAAACATACATCCACCAATGTGTCCTCATAAGAAGATCTTAGGAAGGAAAAACTGATTGGTCCAATTTAGATCATGTGCCCCTGTTTGCTCCAATCAGCTGAAGACAAAGATGAAGACTCACACATTTCACAAATTAAGAAAAAGAGTTGATGGTGCAGCTGCTTTGAAAAACAATTTGAGAAACTTGTGGCAGTTTCTCAAATCATTGAACATAGACTTACCACATGAGCCAGCAATTCTGCTCATAGGTATTAATCAAAAAAAAAAAAAAAAGAAAAGAAAAGAAAACAGTCATCCACATAAAATTTGCACATGAATGTTTGTAATGACCAGTAAGTGAAAAGAACTCAAATGTCCATCAACTGGTGATCAGATAAACAAAACGTGGTAAAGCCATGCAACGGAACACTAGTGGATAATAAAAAGGAATGAAGCACTGAAACACGCTACAACATGGATGAACCTCAAAAGCATGATGTTAGGTAGAAGAAGCCAGATATAAAAGACCACATATTTTATGATTTCATTTATTTAAATGTCCAGAAAAGGCAAATGTATAGACATGGAGTAGATAAGTGTTTGCCTGGGACTGGAGTGGGAATGGGAAATAACTGTAATGGGCACAAGGTTTCTTTCCAAGGTGATGGGAAAGTTCTAAAATTAGACGGTGGTGATGGTTGCACAACTCCATAAATATACTAAAAGCCATTTAGTTGTATAGTTTCAGTGGGTAAATTTCATCATATGTACGTTATTTCTCAATAAAGCTGTTAGGAAGGAAGGAAAGAAAGGATGGAGGAGATTTGGAAGAAATGGTTTACATTACCCATGGATGGATTCCCTTCCAGTTGCCCTGACCTGCAAGGTGAATTACTGCCTCTGTGTCATTTTTTGTATCATTTGTTTTGCCGATACTATCCTCCCCTCCGTTTATTCAAATGATGGGGTGGAGCGGGGGTTTCTGTTTCATTCTCTGCAGCTGTAAGCATCAGAGATTTCCCTTTTTTTAAAATGAATTTCTTATTCTCAAGGCCCTACATCGCCTGGACTTCTGCTCATCTAGGCCTCATTTGCTGATACTCTTCACCTCATTCAAGCATCCTCACAACTGACCTTCTTTCCTTCTATTTCATCATGCCCCGTGAATTTCTCCTAAGATCCCAAAGTGGTGCTACCTGAAATGTTCTTTCCCCAGATCTCTGCAAAGCTTATTGGTGCCTGCCATTCAAGTCTCCCCTCTAACATTACTTTCTCTAGGGATGATCCCTGACAACTCTTTCTAAAACAGTGTCTCAATCCCAAATATTTTCTGTTTTTCCCTTAAGTCACCCTCCACCCTTCCCCACCCTGCTCTCTGCCTCTGGAAACTGACCTATATAGACACATCAATGGACTCTCCCACCCTCTGCCTTCCTGTTGGTTTGCGAAGGACCAGTCCTGTCTTACCAATTCCATTTTCAATTTTATTAGTGTAGGGACTAATCTTGACACTTTTGGATCCACCCTTTAACACTATCCCCAGTTCCTTATAGATATCCCCCAGTTTGTCGATAATGACTGCCATATTTATCATAGTTCCCTAGGAGGAGAACTGATAACCTTCTTTCGGAGATTCACAATATGAAGCATAATATTAAAGGCTCTGAGAAGGTCTGCACATAAACAAACAAAGCAAGCATGCAAACACATTTAATTTTGTTCAGCCTAGCTTATCCCAAACTTCTTAAACTATGGATCCCTTTTTCATGCACTAAGTGTTAACATCTTATATACTTAAAATCCTTCTGAGCATAGTTTAGGAAACTTTGTCTTTTCCTATGTGAGTTCCAATTCTCATGTCTGTCCCGCAAACTTTCCCTTATGTCAGAATTAAGACTCAGAGAAGTCAAGTGGCTTCTGCACAGTAAATTAAGCTCATGAGTTGCCTAGCTGGAATTTGAGCCCATGCCTGGATACAGTGAAAGCCATATTTTTGCCCCTGTACCATGCTCTTCCTAAGATAGGGTGGATTGCCTGGGATTCACCTTAATTATTTGATAAAATAATTTGTAACTAAACATTGACTGCTTCTCAGTGAATGCTATTCTGAAGGACTTGATGACAATTTATTCTCTGCTCTGACAGTCTGTTTTGCATTATCAATTTGTTAAGAAACTATTTTTGTAGAGCCATGCAAAAGGAAACTTCTATCCAGACTGTCTGAATTATCCAAAAATTCTGAACTGATGGCATTCAAATGAATAAGACTTTACAGAACTGTATCTCAAGAATTAATTAGATTTGTCAGTTTTCCTGAGGATATAAAGTCCTGGATGGCTTTCCTGAAAGTACGCTAGAATATAAATAATCAGTAAGTTTTCAGGTGAATTCCAGGGAGTTCATGGGAAAAGGAAAACTGGCTATTTGCGTGGAAATCTATAATCTACCTGACAAAACCTTACACATAGTCCCAAAGTATGAGCTCGATGATGAGGGTGTTTGGGGAAAAAAAAGCAAACAAAGTTTTTTCTTTCTTTTTTTTTTTTTAAGTCAAAGCACTTTCCAGCAACCAGTGTTAAGATTTAACAGCCAAGAAGGTCAGGGTGATGAACTTGCAAACGTTCATGGACACTAGGCACCCAGTCAACTCCCCAAGCTCCAAAATGCTAGAGGGTCAGCAAACAAGAAAAACATGTTTTCCTAAAAAATGACGTCTTGGATTGATATATTTATTTATTTCCCATCAAGGGATTTTTGGATTTTTGGAAGGCCATGTCTCTTGGCTTCCTGAGTCGCTTCTTCCTCTGTTTTAGGGAGGGTGATATGTAAGGCAAAGCTTACAAAGCAAGATTTGGACCTTTCTCCTTTATGTTTTCCAAAGGCTTCATACTGGTGATGAAAGATCTGACCCAGGAATTTAAGTTCATGAGTGGGGTGGGGTGATGAGGGGATGCTGGGGGGCCCTTCCATCCCCAGCTTCCGTCTTTCCCTGTGGCTGGACTCTAACCACTTTATTCTTGAAAGGCTGAGCCAGTGCTGTGGTTCACTAGTGGATCCATCTTCCCTTACAAGGAAGTGACTTTTTGCTTCTTACTGGGATGTGGGATCTGGGATGTGTTTATGCTCAACAGAGCTTTGGATGAGTCTCAGTATCCACTCATTTATTCAGTGAATACTAATTGAACATGACTGTATGCCTGGCACTTCGCTAAGGATTGAAGATATCAGAAACAAACAACACTATGTCTATCTTCTTGGGAACCCTGATGTTTTTTGAATTACGTAGCACCAGTCCCACTACAGGTCATTTGGACTCAGAGGGAAGGATCATATTAGCAATCATCTTTCCCAATCCTCCCACTTTACAGATGGGAAGACCAAGGTTCAGAGAGGAAGAAGGGGCTTGCTCAGGGTCACATGGTAGATTACTTACATATTCTGAAGAAAGATACAGTTTTCTTGCTATTTAACCCAAAGCTCTCTTCTTTGTACCATATTGCCTCTCACAGTTCATTCAACTAGCCTTTCCTGAGCACTCATTGGACACCATGAACTGCATTAGGCTGAATGAAACTCAAATATGTCACTCAAGAAGTTGAAGATCCAAACTGGTCATGGTGGATTCTTAAGTCATTAATTGGGAAATACGGAGGAGAGAGTGTAGACGTGGGAATTATATGGGCTTAGGTTTAAATTCTGGAATCCCACTTACTCATCATGGAATTCAACTTATTCATCGTGTTGTCTTGGGCAATTATTTAGCTTTCTGAGCTTCAGTCTTCTCATCCTTAAAACAGGAATAGTGCTAGGACCTAATGCCTATGAATGTTAGAAGTAGAAGCAACAATACATGGAAAATACTTTGCAAAGCACCTGGCACAAAATACCGTGCACTGCCTGGTTGTCATGAGTAATAATCACTGTGATAAACGCTGTCTATAGTTGCACGTACAACATTCTGGAAACACATAGCAAGAAGCAATTAATTCCAGTCCAGGGATAGGATGAATGACAGAAGCTCTCTCCTTTGATTGGAATTCTCTGCCTAATTTTGGGGAGGAAGCATATTTTCAAGGTTAAAATCTCTCTACAGGCATTTCTGCTCTAATATATTCTCTTATGAATGACTAGAAAAGTGAATACAAGAGACACAACCACAAACTGATATAAACACAAAACAGGAACCCTCTTGAAGCTGACCAGCTAGATATTGAGTCCTTTAATGGATACATCCACATGCTAAAACTACAAAGATAACCCATGTTTAGAGGATGATCCAAGACACAGCAGTCTCAAAATGTCTTATGAATCATCAGAGATCAAACCGATTGAGTCATCCAGGATTATTTACATTTTTTAATGTTGTAATGCTTTGAAAATTGGTAATGGTATAGAGTTCACTCCCTGATGATGCTGACAGGAATTGGCCCTGACAAGCATTTCCCAAAGCCTGCTTTGTGGAACACTAGACCTGTGGCATGCTCACTAACTTCAGGCAAAACACACACCCACATATTTCCAGAATACGTTAGCTCATGCACAGCACAGTCCATGAGTGCGGGATCCCATTTATGTTCTTTACCCTGGTAGAATTTCCTTTAATCCCTTGATTATAAGGTCCTCAAGGGCAGGAACTGTGCTTGTCTTGTTCTTCGCTGTATCCCAGCAACTGACACAATTTCTGGGATGTCCTACACACTTAGTAAGTGTTTCTTGAAATAATCATGTACTTCTTAAAAGGACTTGACCACAGAGGCTCCCTATTTGTCCACAGCATACTTGCCAGCATTTTCCAGAACTGAAAGAAAATTTCTCTCAAACTGTCAAATTTTTTTTAAAGTAATTTCAACTTTTATCTTAGATTCAGGGGGTACATGTGCAGGTTTGTTACATGGTATGATGCGTGACACTGAGGTCTGAAGTGCAAATGATCCCATCACCCAGGTAGTGAGCATAATACCCAGTGGGTAGTTTTAAACCCTTGCTCCCCTCCCTGTCTCCCCCTTCTAGTAGTCCCCAGTGTCTATTGCTCCCTTGTGTACCCAATGTTTAGCTCACACTTATAAGTGAGAACATGCGGTGTTCGATTTTTTGTTCCTGCATCAGTTCACTCGGGATAACGGCCTCCAGCTGCATCCATGTTGCTGCAAAGAACATGATTTTATTCTTCTTTATGGCTGTGTAGTATTTCTTGGTGTATATATACCACGTTTTAAAATTTTTACCCAATCCACCACTGATGGGCACTTAGGTTGATTCCATGTCTTTGCTACTCTAAATAGTGCTGCAATGAACATATGAGTGCCTGTGTCTTTTTGGTGGAATGATTTACAAAACATGAAAATTTATACTGAGAGGCTACACAGGTGCCTTAAGGATAGCAGAAAGAAGGTGGAATGGGGCAAAAATGCCTTAACTACAGCCTCCATACCTTCACAGTAACTGCTCTATAGATTTGGCTTTCTTTTGAATTCAGGGTTATGTGTTTGTAACACACCACTATGGAGGAGAGTATGGAGGTTGCTCGGTGTATTAGTCCATTTTCACATTGTTGATAAAGAGGTACCTCATATAGGTAATTTATAAAGAAATAGAGGTTTAATGGACCCACAGTTCCACATGACTGGGGAGGCTTCACAATCATGGTAGAAGGCAGAAGGCACGTCTTACATGGCTGCAGACAAGAGAGAATGAGAGTCAAGTGAGAGGGGTTTCCTCTTATGAAACCATTGGATCTCTTGAGACTTATTCACTATCATGAGAACAATATGGAGGGAAACCACCCCATGATTCAATGATCTCCTACCCAGTCCCTCCCACAACACGTGGGGATTATGGAAGCTACAATTCAAGATGAGATTTGTATGCAGACACAGCCAAACCACATCACTCAGAAAGCTACAAATGGAACTACCATATGATCCAGTATCCCACAAGTGGGCATTTATCCAAAGGAAGGGAAATTAATACATCAAAGAGACATCTGCACCCCCATGTTTATTGCAGCACTGTTCACAATAACCAAGATATAAAATCAACCTCAATGTCTAAAAACAGTTGATTGAATAAAGAATGTGGATGAACAGCATGGAACACTATTCAGCTATAAAAAAGAATGAAATCCTCTCTTTCACAGCAACACTGAAAGAACTGGAGGACATTTTGCTAAGTGAAATAAGCTAGGCACAGAAAGTTGAAACCTTTCATGTTCTCGCTTATATGTGGAAGCTAAAAAAAAAAAAACAAAACTGTTCTCTCAGAAATGAAAAGTGGAAAAAAGGATATTAGAGGCTGGGAAGGGTAAGGGAAGAGGGTATAGGGACCAATTAAATGTACAAAATTACAGCTAGATAGGAGGAATATGTTCTAGTGTGCTACAGCATTGTAGGATGACTCTAGTTAACAATAACACATTATATAGTATCAAATAGCTAAAAGGAGGATATTGAATGCTCCCAACACAAGAATGATAAATGTTTGACATAATAAATATGTTAATTACCTTGATCTGATTACTATACATTGTGTATCTCATAAATATATACAATTAAAAATTTTTTAAAAATTAACAAACAAATACACTGTTTTAGAAGAAACTGTATCATAGAATGTAGGTGTTGAATAGTTGAAGGGAACAATCAAGGATGGGCCTGACATATTTAGCTGCGTGCATTTTACTTCTTCTTTTCTTTTTTTTTTTTTTTGGAGACAAGAGTCTCACTCTGTTGCCCAGGCTAGAGTGCAGTGGCACGATCTTGGCTCACTACAACCTCCACCGCCCAGGTTCAAGTGATTCTCGTACCTCAGCCTCTGGAGTAGCTGGGACTGCAGGTGTGCACCATCATGCCTGGCTAATTTTGTATTTTTTAGTAGAGATAGGTTTCTGCCATGTTGGCGAGGCTGATCTCGAACTCCTGACCTCATGTGATCTGCCCACCTCAGCCTCTCAAAGTGTTGGGATTACAGGCATGAGCCACTGTGCCCAGGTAGTTAGGTGCATTTTTAAAACTGTAACTCCAAAGCTTATTTGATTGTGGCCCTAGTCATTCATTCTTCCCTATTTATGGAATGTTTCTGCATGCCAAACACTGTTCTAGACCTTGAAGATACAGACAAATATGAAAGACAAGGCCTCTTGACTTCAAGGAACTTATGGTCCAGTGGGAGAAAAGGGTACTCAATAAACCAGCAAACAATCACATAGCCAGCATGATTTCAAATGAGACACACACCATGAAGATGATATAATGGAGATGAAGGTGAGAGTGCTGGAGAACGAAGTGATGGTAGGAAAGAAGTCCTCTCATGGAAGAAGCCATTTGTGTTGAGACCCAGAAGGCATCTGAAGACTAGCAGGGAAGAAATCCTGACTGGAAGAGATGGCACTTGCAGAAACATTGAGGCAGGAGTGAAATTTGTGTGCTTGAAGAACTTGAAGCAAGCCAGTGTGGCCAGAGTGTATAGTAAGGTAGGAAGTGAAATGAGATTGAAGATGTAAGCCGAGGGTTGCATCCAGCTTATCTGTCTTCTCAGTGTCAACCACTGTGTCTGGCAAAGACCAAGCACTGTGGATGTTTGCTCAAGGTCCAAACTAATAAAATTAATCAATTGCATCTCTCAATTCCATCTCTCAACCTTTGGTGCCACCGTTTGTGCATATTTTACAAAATAAAGCTAATTTTAAAAACACAGCTGTATACTGTTCTTGCTATTTTAATAAGTATGACCATGCCTATGGAGTCAGTATAAGAAAGGATTTCATATTGACTGCCCACTGCCCCCAAATCTAAGACTTACTTGGAAGATAGATATTGCCCAATTAACTGACAGGAGACACAGGGAAATTGCCGCCAGTACAGAAAAATTATCTTTGAAGAAAATAGCCCATGGAGGACCAATGACTTGGCCAACATCACACAGGGGATTTGATGAATACCGAGGGTAACAGCCCATCTTCTTACCCTGCAGTTGAGCTCTTGGATGTGAGGATTACCTGCTCCATTTAATTCCATTTACTTTGACATGCTCGTACTTGAAGATTCCCCAGTACAATGTACTCATTTCCCAAAATACGGGATTTTAAGTGAAACCCTGACATTTACCTCTAGGGCTAAAAAGCAATACACAAATCCCCCAATTAGAAGCAGAGATGGAGATGAAATGGTCCCAAGGAATCTGGAGACACAACCGTTTCAAAAGGCAGCAACACACTGGGGCAAAAGAGAGAAGTTTCAGATCTCACACCAGGAATGCAAAGCTAAATGAGAACCATTCAAAAGCTCTGGGGGTTATAAAGTTGAATTCCCCCTTGTACAGTACACAAGAGTTATTAAGTGTGTATATGAGGCTCCTGTTTTACTTCATGTACATGATTATTTTATACAGGCAAGTTTGGAAAGAATTATAGTCTGAGAGCTGGCCAAGATGCAAGATGAGCAGCAGAGAGTGGGGGCGGTGGTTGCCATGTCATTGTTTGGGAGCTTAGGCTTCTTGGGGAAAGCTAAGGCAAGATCTATCATAGGTCAAAGGGTTAGGGTACAAGTAGAGTGTAGAGCTGGACTCTGTGCAAAGCTCATCTCCAAAAAGGCATCCCAGGCTTCAGCTTCACGGGAAAGGGGCAAGTTTGAGAACGAAGGGAACAGAACTAGGGACCAAGCCCAGCAAGCTGGATTTAGTCCACTAATGTCTGGAGACCAGGAAGATAAAGAATTTGGACTTGACTTGCCCGACTTTAAGATACGAGAGCGAGCATGGGTTATTGTCAGCATACCCAGTGATTTCAAAGTGAGAAATATATTGTGTTTCTGAAAGAAGTCCCGGAAGCAGAGAGCTGGGGGAAAAGGGCTGATTTTAGGCTAGACCCAATTACAACCAGTCTGGACTGGTCACATCTTTCCTGAAAGTGGGTCACGGGCAATGGAATTGGTCTACCCAGCTCTTTCTGGATTACATTCCTGTATAAGAGGGGCAGGACTCTGGCATCGGAAAATGCTGAATTCCTACCTTTGCTCTTAACTCTGTGATCTTGGGAAAGTTAATTGATCTCTCTGAGCCCCACTTGTACCCACTATAAAGTAGGGATTAAAACCTCTACTTATGTTACATTTTTAATATGGCAGAGGATATACAAGGTGCGCTCTTATTAAGTGACAGCTGTTGTATTAACAATAATGACTATATTAATAATTTTAATGAAGAAGGATTGACTGGGTGGCATGTGAAGTGGGACTGGTATTGGGCATGATATGTGTGGTTTGATGAGTAGGGGATCTCTTACCATCTGTTTTATATGCTCTAGGTTCACTGGGGTGCAGCTACAAAAGTCTCTCAAAGCTTTACTGAGTTGGCAAAATGGTTCTACAGCTTGAGAGAAGTTGTTTTCATGGTGAACTCCCTCACATTCATGGATTATTTGAATTTTGTAGACACTAACCAGACCAAATGTCAACTGTACTAGAGGCTAAAGCTTTTCTCTTGGGTAAGCTCAAGATACACTACATGAAGCCTAGTTTCTCGGAGCTACAACTTACCTAAAGAAATAAAATGCATACAGCTTGGCATGGTAGCTCACACCTGTAATCTCAGCACCTTGGGAGGTTGAGGCCGGTGGATCACTTGAGGTCAGGAATTCAAGACCATCTTAGCCAACATGTTGAAACTCCATCTCTGCTAAAACCCAAAAATTAGCCAGGTGCAGTAGTGCACGCCTGTAATTCCAGCTACTCAGGAGGCTGAGACAGGAGGACCACCTGAGGCTGGGAGGTGGAGGTTGCAGTTAGCTGAGATAGCGCCTCTGCCCTCCAGCCTGGGCAAGATTCTGTCTCAAAAAAAAAAAAAAAAAAAGTTTAGAAAGAAGTGTAGAAATATAATGCATCTATAAATCTGTATTATTAGGACATAAAATTCTCTTCTTTTGTCAGGCTTAAACAAGATAGACATTTATTTTTCTCACATATATAATACAAGGCAGTTTCCATCACATAAGGCCATGCAGAGACACAGACTCCTTCAGCCTTGTTGCTCTGCCAACTCTAGAATGTTGCTCTTAAGGACATGGTCTAAGATTGCACATAACCACCTCCATTCCAGCTGAAGAAAAGAGGGCAAGAAGAGAGAGGCATGATCCTTCCTTTTAGGGGTATAACTATTGGTCAGATTAGAGTCATGTGACCACGTGGCTGCAAAGAAGGCTGGGTAATGTAATATTTATTCTTAATGCTCATGTACTTAGCTAAGAGTCAGGGGTTTGTGGAAGCAATGGGAGAACAGATATTGCAGCAATCAAGAATTTATGCTCAGTTTCCTTTTGGCAAGGTTAAGCATCATAGGTTCAGGTCTCAGCAAGACCTGGATTTGATTCCCAGCTCTCTTGTTTGCTCATAGAATGAATTCAGACTAACTTTATACCCTCTACTTTGTCAGTTGTAAACTAGGGATAAATAATAACTCTAGCTTCACATGACTGTTGTGAGGATGCATATAGAATACATATTACAGAGTTTGTACTGCTGCTGTTGCTGCCTCTACAGCTGGTATCCAAACCTTGGCTCCTGCCTTTCCGTCCTGATTCTGCTGTGCTCCATCCAGACAGTTGCAGCTACTGGAATGTTTCCTGCAGTTAGCTTTTTACATGCCTTATTCTCCCAGACTGTAAGGATCTTAGGAACAGGGACCATGCTTATTTTCATTTTAACATTCTGAGTAAGTTGCATAGCACCTGGAACAGACTAGGTTCTCAATAATGTTTGCTCAAATTAATAAATGAATGTAAACCTACTGTTGATGAAGCCAGAACTGCTTGTAAACGGGCCTGAGATGGCACCCTACATGCCAGGTGCTCTAAGTTTCTTACATGGGCTCACTTATTTATTAAATCATTAGTGAGTACTATCTAATATTACTATGCTTTTCAGGGAAGGCAACTTGAATATAGAGATGCTATTCTTAGATTGACCAAAGACATCCAGATATCAGGTGAAAGGCATGAGCTTTGGACCCAGAAAGCCTGGTTTCAGGATCCATTCTCTTAATCACCATACTGACTGTTTGCTTTGGGATAGATCGAAGATGCCTCAGTTTAAAGACAGATTAAATTAGACCCTTTCATATTTGATTTCAGGTAAAAAAAATCATCTTTAGATTTTCAGCTCTTAGAAGAGTCATTTCAACTAATCTGATGATCTTCCTCCCTCCCTTTCTCTCTTCCTTTATTTCTTGTTTCCTCCCTTCTTCCTTTCTTCTTTCTTTCCTACCTACCATTTTTCTTTTCTTCTTTCACAGAGCAACACCCCTCCGCCCCTTTAACTATTGGGCCATATAAAACAGAACACAGTGAAGAGCCTTTTCAATGGTTGAAAAGGACAGTGCCACATTTTCCCTCCTAGCTTTCCCTGTCATCTTTAGGAGGGTCCTTCTAGTAAGTCCAAAGTTCTATGAAATACACTTTGAAAACTGTCAACTTAATTCACCCCCCTCTTTATAGAGGGGAGAACTGAGGCCAGTGCAGAAAGGGATTCATCCAAGTCTAAATCAGAAATGTACTATCCCACCTGAGTGTAGTGGCTCATGCCTGTGATCCCAGCACTTTGGGAGGCTAAGGCGGGCAGATCATCTGAGGTCAGGAGTTTGAGACCAGCCTGACCAATGTGGTGGAATTCCATCTCTACTAAAAATACAAAATTAGCTGGGCATGGTGGTGCATGCCTGTAATCTCACTGCTCGGGAAGCTGAGGCAGGAGAATTGCTTGAACCCGGCAGGTAGACGTCGCAGTGAGCCGAGATCATGCCATTGCCCTCCAGCCTGGGCAACAAGAGCGACACTCTGTCTCAAGAAAAGAAAAAAAAAAGAAATCTACAGTCTTAGTGTCCAGCTCAGTAATCAAGCTGTTTGTAATACATGCTATGAGTCTCCAAGAAGGCCGTCAGATGCTTTCAACCAAAATCTCCCAAACTCTAGAGCAGGAGATTACAGTTCAGTTGTTGGTGAATTACAGCTTCAGATAACTGAAGAGAACACATCAATTATTTAAGACTGTTGTTGTTAGGCAAAAATATATGTGGCCAATATTTGGAGGCAGAACATTTGTTGCAATCCATGCTTGAGAGGCGGATGTGTTTGTTTATTCTAAAAGTTTGCAAAGTGCCAACTCCCCAGCAGTGAATAACTTAATAATGCAACTGCAAATCTCAAACTCTAAACTGACTCAGGAGAGGTGGTGATTATGGAAAAATTCTTCTTCATCTAGCCCAAGGAACTGACCACCCGTGAGCTGGAACATAGACCTCAAAGCAGGAAAGGAACAGAAGTGTCCAAAGAGGAAATGGAAAACATAACTCAAAAACTTGAGAATGACCATATGCAAGCGGAGGCAGGGGCAGTATTCCCAGGTGGTTCCCCAAGGCCTTTGGCCTCCTGGGTTCTGGATGAGGATGTGATATGAAGATAAGAACAATCTACTTTAAAAGGCCCCAGAGAATTTGGATCCCAGAAGTCTTAGACTATTGGCTTAGATTTGGGATTGCAAACTCAATGTCTGCCCAGACTAGGCAGGAAATGAAAGTTAGTGAGTGAGTTGGGTGTCAGATGATAAAAGGCAGCTGACACTTAGTCTCAATGTTGGGAGGCAATGGGGAGTAGTGGAGAGTGTGGGTAACTCAAGCAAATTTGCCTCAATTAAAGACAGCAGCTTCTGGCCCTGAGCCAATTGTTGCCATGTGTAAATGTAGGTCCAGTGTCGACTAATGTTTTGATTTATCAAAAGAAACCAAAAAGCTTGAGTTTCAAGAGAAATTGATCTGTCTTTTAAAAGATTGCCAGCTATTTTAAAACTACAAAGTTTTAAAAGCAATCTGTGAGCTGTCTCCTCCCTCTCCCTAATACAGCCACTAAAGATGGCCATTAACTGTCTGTGTGGTCCCACATTTAAAATCCTTGGAGTACACAGATGACATCTGATTTTACCTCTTCATTCTATAGATGTAAAAAATAGACCTCAGCTTTCATCTTAAGTCACATGGTCAATGGCAGAGCTGGGACCAGAACCAGTTCTGAGTTCTGCCCTTCTTTTCTTCCCAATATAGATTCTAGAACAGTGCATGTGTTTCAGATTGGACAGGAAGTGTATTCTGAGCGAGGACAAGCGCAGTCTCTTGTTCTCCATGGAGAACGGTGAATCCTGCCCTAGCCCTTGATGGTGATGTTGTTGTCAGCAATGATGCTGATAAATATCAGGTAGAATGTTTTGGGCAGCAAGTAATAGAAAACCTTGATTCACATGGACTTAAACTCTTCCTCCTTCCCTCTCTCCCTCCCTCCTCCCTTTTTCCCATCTTCCCTGACTCCTTCCTCTCTTTCTCCCTCCACCTCCTCTATGCCTACCTCTCTTCCTTTCTTTTTTCTTTCTTCCTTACCCCCTCCTCTCCCTCCTACCTTCCTTTCTTCCTCCCTTTCTTCCTTTCTTCCTTCCTTCTTTTCTTTCTTCTTTATTCCCCTCTTCCCCATCCCTTTCCCTTCCTCCCTTTCTCCCTCTCTCTTCCTTCCTTCTTTCTTTACTCCCTCCATTCCTTCCTTCCTTCCTCTTTTCTTTCTTTTATTTCTTTACTCCCTTTTCCCCTCCTTTCTTCCCTCCCCCTCTTTTTCTTTCTTCCTCCCTTCTCTTTCTTTCCCTATCCCTCTTTCCCTCCCTTCCTCCTTTCTCTTCCTCCCTTCCTTCTCTTTCCTTCTCTTCCCTTTCACTTTCCTTTCTTTCCTTTTCCTTCCTTCCTCTCTCCTTTCCTCTGCTCTTTCTTCCTTTTCTCTTTTCTTTCTTTTCCCTTTCCCTCTTCCCTCCCTCTCTATCCCCTTTTCTCCATTCCCTTCTCTCCTCACTCATGTCCTCCCCTCTCTTAGCCTTTCTTTCTCTTCCCTTTCCTTTTCCTGCCCTCCCTCCCTTCCTCTTTCTCTCTCTCTCTCTCTCTTCCTCCTTTTCGTAAGAACAAGGTTGACAACAGCAAAGGGTCTGTGTATTTCACTGATTTTCCTGGATGGAGAGAATGAAAATCTCTCTTTTTGAAATCTCCCTGCAGGCATGGGTTATAGATCCCTCTTTTTTATCTAGTTGAGCCCATGTGCCCACTTCTGGGAGAATTATCAGTAGTCAAGGGAGAGCTGTTTGTTGATCAGTTGAGCATTTCAGTTGACCCCAAAACTGAGATGGGATTCTGTGGGGGAAGGCATGGTTTTGTGTGTGCTCACCTTCCTGTTTACCTGGATACCTTGGCTCCTTGAGAAGGCCAGTGAGCCAACTTGTGGATCTTCAGAATGTTCTTGTGGTGAGCTGCACCCTGGGCTTTTCCTCAAATATCTAGAAGCCTAACTCTCTGTTTTGCTGGTGAACCTAGTCTAAGGGCAGAGCTTCTCAGTCTTTAGTGACACCAGATCGTCTAAGAAAGTGATAAAAATGAACATTCCCAAGCCCCCATCTTCAGAGATCTGAGAATCTGAATATTTTTACATTTCCCCAGGTGATTTTTATTTGGGTGGTCAAGTGTCATACTTTAAGGAGCCCTCCTCTAGGCTATGACACCTGGATGGCTCCAACTCACATATATTTAAGAAGTGGACACTGGTCATCAAATAAATTCATAGGTTCATGAAAGGTAGAATTTTAATCTGTTACGGCACAATAAAATTTCTTTTTTGTACCTACCTTTGAATTCTCAAAATTAGCATCTGCATTTCCAATCATGGTTTTCTGGAGTGCATATAAGGCACCTTCAGAAAAAAGTAAGGAAGCATTTGGGAAGAAGATAAAAGGAAGGCTATTTGTTCACTTTGACCAACATCTCAGTCCATGGGCCACAGGTATGGGGGAGAAGTTGGCCTGGTTCTAATTAATTAATGTAACCCTATTTGTGGAATTTTGACCACTGTATGATTGAGGTTGTACTTAAATACAGTTAACTCACAAGAGGGAAAATAATTGCCACGCAGTTCTCATTTAATTATTCTGATAACTCGAGGGAGTTTCATGCTGGCATTTAACTCCTCCCTGTAACTTGCTATATCTCCTTTTTAAAAAAACTTTTAAGTTCAGGGGTACATGTGCAGGTTTGTTACATAGGTAAACTCGTGTCATGGGGGTTTGTTGTACAGATTATTTAATTACTGAAGTATTAAGCCTAGTACCCATTAGTTATTTTTCCTGATCCTCTCCCTCCTCCCAGCCTCCACCCTCTGATAGACCTCAGTGGGTGCTGTTCCCCTCTCTGTGTCCATGCGTTTTCATCATTTAGCTCCCACTTATAAGTGAGAACATGTGGTATTTGGTTTTCTGGTTCTGCTTTATTTTGCTAAGAATAAAGGCCTCCAACTCCATCCATGTACCTGCAAAGGATATGATCTCGTTCTTTTTTAAAGCTGCGTAGTATTCCATGGTGGCTATATCCCTTTTAACATAGAAAGAACAGACCTTGGACTCAGAGACTTGATACTAACATCAATATAGTTATATTAACTTCAATATAATTAAAAGCATCTGGCTATCATTTAATTACATTATTATATATCAGATAGGATACATGCCAGATTATGCTGACCTAAAAAAATCCCTATGGCTTAAAATAACAGTTTTATTTTACATTCACACTGCTTGTCCATCATGGGTCTCAGGGGATTTCCACTTATTGGAATCACTTAGGGATGCCCACTGATGCAGGGGCCACTATCTCAAACATTGTTGGTTCTCATGGCAGAGGATAAGATAATTTTGACAGTTTTCACATACCTGTTAAATAGTGTGGCCTGAATAATACACAGGGAGCTTCTCCTCACAGCCCATTGGTCAGAACTAGTCACATGGCCCTGCCCAACCACAAGCACCCAGGAAGTAAGAGCCTCTCATGTGACTGGGAGGGGAGAACTGGAGATATTTGATAATGAGCAGAGGTACCTACCACACATTGTGCATATTTGCTCTGTTGCTCCATCGTTGTTTTCTACTAGATTCTGAAGGTAGGCACCTTCCTTAGGGATGTGTTAACCTAGAGAGTACAGTCAGCTGTCCATGTAAAACTGCAACTGGACAACCTGGGTGTGATCCTGGGCATTAACTCCTCCTGCCTGTGTGCCTTTGGGCAAGTCACTTCACCTTGTTGGTCCTCAGTTTCCTCATCTGTAAAGTGGGATAATAATAATGGCACTGACTTCAGAGGGTCATTGAGAGATTAATAAAAGAGTTAATACATGCGGTGAACATTGAGTGTGGCACATAATACACACTCAGTAAATGTTAGCTGTGTCTTTTGTAGCCCTGGAGTCAATCAACTACATAAGCAATTACAATTAAGTGTAATGGGTGTGTGTGTAACTGTATTAGTCAGGGTTCTCTAGAGGGACAGAACTAATAGGATAAGTATATATATAAAGGGGAGTTTATTGAGAGAATTGACTCACATAATCACAAGGTGAAGTCCCACAATAGGCCGTCTGCAAGCTGAGGAGTCAGGAAGCCAGTACGATTCACAAAACCTCAAAAGTAGGCAAGCCGACAGTACAGCCTTCAGTCTGTGGCTGAGGGCCCGAGAGCCCCTGGCAAACCACTGGTGTAAGCCCAAGAGTCCAAAATCTGAGGAACTGGGGGTCTGATGTTCAAGAGCAGGAAGCATCCAGCATGCGAGAACAATGGAGGCCGGAAGACTCATCTAGTCTAGTCTTTCCATGTTCTTCTGCCTGCTTTTATCCTAGCTGTGTTGGCAGCTGATTACATGATGCCTACTTGGCATGTGGGTCTGCCCCTCCCAGTCTACTGACTCAAATGTTAATCTCCTTTGCAACAGCTTCACAGACACACCCAGGAACAATACTTTGCATCCTTCAGTCCAATCAAGTTGACACTCAATATTAACCATCACAGTAGTGAAGTTCAGGCTATGGAGGCATCAAGCAGTGGGAAGGGAATCAAGTCTAGGGCTTTGTGGGAAAAAGGTCTCCCTGCAGGACCAGGGCCTGAAAGAAGAGGGTGGTCCCCCAGGGGAAGAAGGTGGCAATCTACATTGCAGTCAGAGGGAATTGTAACTGTGCAGGATTGTGGTAAGCTTTAATGGACTTCCGTTAAAGGAATTCCGGATAGAGAGATGATTTGTATCAATGGTTGCTGCTTTTCCTTTGGTGCCTTGTAAGTGGTATCGGGTTCATAGCTCTTGCAGACATCTCAATTCTCAGTAAGAGCTGGCCTTCCAGAGTAGCCTTTGCCTTGCCCCTTGGATGTGAACTTCCTATGGCCTAAGACCAATTCATTAAGAGCTCAGGACTTGTCTCAGTGGGTGGCCCAGGAATGACTACTGTCTGCAGAATGGTGGGGAGAAACTTTTCTTAGAGGATTTTTGGAAACATAAGGACTAAATAAATTAGAGTTTGGATTACTTGAGCAAGCGGGTGCTTTTCAGAGTATAGAAAGCTAGGGTGTTTGCGTGTGTGTTGTGGTTGGGGGTGGGGAGAGCCAGTGAGGAAGGAGCAGGAAGAAATCCACAGGGAATTTTTTTAAAAGGCAGAACATTGCAGAGCTCTGTTTCTGAAGAGATAGAGCATAACCTTGTCAATTTTATGCTAATTTGCCTTCCCCAGTCACTTTGGCTTGGATTTGCTCATCATGAACCTCCAACCAGGTGTGTGTGTGTTTAAGAAAACTGCTTTGAGCTGCAGTCCTGGCATCAGTCAGCAGCCACCCAGCCTGAAACTTCGATGAGGCTGGTGGGTGAGATTGTCTGGCTGGCACCCTGGTAAGAGTGTCATTTACTGAGACAAACTGACTTTCTAGAAAGAACTTCCACTTGACCAGCAGGCAGGAGCAAAACACATAGTGATGAGGCACAGTGGAGGTTTCTTGCCCTCCAGAAATCATGAAACCAGTAAGGTGTACTGCCATGACTTGAGCCCTACTATGTGCCAGGCACTGCACGAAGTTCTTTTCCCAGATAATCTTGTTTTCCACGCAAACTTGAAATGGAAATGTTATTTCAAGGAGGATTCCCTGCTATGTCCAATTTGACACAGTTCATTGAGGGAACAGCCATAGCCCAAAATCATGGTTTTTATTACTTGGAAACATGTGTAGTAGACGTCCTGGTTTTTTATCTTATTCCTGACTCTGCAACCCTTCTCCTCACTCAAGGAAAAGTTTAACTACCTAATGTTTTAGTGTCTTGGCCATGTCACCTGAAAGAAAAAGTCCTATATGCTGGTACGAAAATCCTTATTTAGGGGTGAGGAAACTGGGGACAAGAGAAGTCAAGTCACGATAAGTTCCAAAGTGGCAAAGCTGAGATTGCTTTTTTCTTTCCATTTATTTTTTTAACATAATTTCAGGCCTGTACAAAAGTTGCAAAAAAATTTCTGTATACTCCTTATCCAGTTTCCCCAAATGTTAACACTTAACCCCATTGGTTTTATCCTCCTGCTTTTATTTTTTTCTAAGCCATTTGAGAATCAGTTGAAGGTTTAATGTCACCTTATTCCTAAATGCTTCAGTGTTTATTTCTCAAAAACAAGGATGGTCTCTTACATTACTGCAGAACAGCTATTAAAATAAGAGGAATGATATGGATACAGATACACTATTATGATTTAATCTACAGAGTTTGTTCGTATTTCACCAATTGACAAATAGTCCCTATAGTGTACTTATTGCTAAAACAATAAAAAGAAAGAAAGAAAAAAACAAGATAAAAAAGAGATGAAAGAAAAAAAGCAAAAGAAGGCGCAGGCATGGTAGCTCATATCTGTAATCTCAACACTTTGGGAGGTCGAGGCAGGTGAGTCAGATCACTTGGGCCCAGGAGCTCAAGACCAGCCTGGGTAACACAACAAGACCCTATCCTTACAAAAAATAAAATAAAATTAGCTGGGGGTGCTGGTGCATACCTGTGGTTCCAGCTGCTTGGGAGGCTGAGATGGGAGGATCATCTGAGCCCAGGAGGTCAAGGCTGTAGTGAGGTGTGATGTCACCACTGTACTCCAGCCTGGGTAACAGAGCTAGACCCTGTCTCAAATTAAAAAAAGAAAAAGGAAAAGGAAAAGAAAAAAGAGAAAAGAAAAGAAAAAAGAAAAAGAAAGAAATGAAAAGAAAAAAATTCTAAATCATACAATGCATTCAATTGTCATGTCTGATAGTTTCTATTAATCTGGAAGAGTTTCTCAGTCTTTTGTTGTGCTGTATGCATTGACAGTTTTGAAGAGTACAGGACAGTTATTTTGCAGAAAGTTCATCAATTTGGATTTGTCACATTAGATTTACACTGAGTGCTTTTGACAGGAACAGCACAGAAGTAATGTTATGTTCTTCACAGTGCATTGTATCAGAAGGTATATGCTGGCACTGTGCCCTGTTATTGGTGAGGTTTAGCTTTGATCATTTGATTAAGGTGGTTTCTGCAGTTTCCTCCACTATAAAGTGACTAATTTTCCCTGTACAATTAATGAGTATCTTGTAGGGAGATATTTGAAACTATGTGAACATCAGAACTAGGACTTTTAACCCAGACATTCTGACTACAGAATCTGCAAACATCTGCTACACTTACCATTTCCCTATATAGTGGTTGTGTGTTCTGGATTTACCAGGCACTATGCTAGTTGAGTTAAATGTGTTAGTGCTTTTAACTCTCACAGTAATTTTCAGAGATACGGGTGTCCCATCTCTCACACTCAGTTTCCCATCTATGCCATAGAAACAGACTCAGGATATGGAATGACAGACAATGGAGGCTTGGAAGGCTGGGGGAGCAGGAGGGTTGTGGATGATGAGAAATTACTTAATGAGTATAATATGCATTATTTGGGTGATGAATACCCTGGAAGCTCTGACTTCACCACTACACAATATAGCCATGTAACAAAATTGCACTAGAATCCAATAAATGGATGCAGATAAAAACTTAAAAACTCCAAGTATATTCAAGATCCAGATGAGTTAATCAGCTCTTGCTAAAAGAATGAGAAAGGTGATCCCCAGTTCCATCCTCTGGTCATAGAACCCAAACTAGGAGCTGAAATGGCTCTCACAGATTCCCAAGAAGCAGATGTCTCTGTAAGTATTATACAAACAAAACTCCTGCCAGAGATGGGAACTAATAGGGGAAAATCCATGTGCGTGCAACTTGGAAAGGGCCTGGATCAACTGCAGGAATGGCTTTTTATGAGATTTAATATTCCCCTCACTGGAGACACATTACTATCGAATAATAAACAGCAGAGTCTGTGGTGTTGATCTTTAAAGTAAATCCTATTGCTATTAGCTTATCTGTCCAACTATTAAAACTAATAAAATAATAAACTCTATGACACAGACACTTAGCTCAGTTCAATTCTCCCTTCTAACTGCAATTTTCTCCTTCTATGACTGTTGGTTTTTTCAGCAATTTCCTGCTTATCATTAAACTATCTGGAACATTTTCATATGTTTGGATGACAGTTTTTAGTTTCCCTGGGATAGTTTTGTATTCCTGTCTCTCTCTCTCTCAAAATTTATTGTCTATTTTTACTTCAATCTTTACTTAACTTTTGCAGCCTGTCATCCCAGCAGGCAGGAATGCTTCTTTGTCAGGTTCAAAATCACCTGCCTCTTGGGGCCATTGTGAACTTGCTAAGGAAAAAGAGAAAAAAAAACCTCCAAATTAAATGGGAGGGGAACCCGAATACTCATTCAGGCTTCATTTGCTATGCAATCTCTGAGAAACTGGTCAAAATTATTTTATAAGTTTGGAGAAGATCAGGAAAAAAAACCATACAGAGGGATTACTTCTTATGTGGGGGTTAACTATATGTAGAGTGACAGCATAAAGCGATCTGAACATAAAATAAAAAGATCCCCAAGTCTCCCTTAGACTATTGCTGTACTAGAGACCAATATCTCATCCTTCTGTAAGTCTACCAGATGCAGTTTTGTTTCCATCATTGAAGATCTCTTTCTGTATTTGAGAACCAGAAAAAGTAGCTGACTGTATTGAAGGGGCATGTTGCGTGTTGTATGTAAACAGTCAGCTGTGTTTAAGGGCCATATATATATGCCCCTAGAATGACACTCAATGTAGTGGATGCTTGGACTGAGTGAAGACCAAATTTGCCCTCCCATCTCACTCTTTGGAGCATGTGCTCACGGTGAAATGTTTTGGTTCTCCCTCCCTCTCTCCCTCTTTGTCCTAGAGCAGAGAGTTGGACTTTCTTATAATAACGGTGTCAGGCAGGGCATGTGGCACATGTCTGTAATCCCAGCACTTGGGGAGGCTGAGGTAGGCAGACCACATGAGGCCAAGAGTTAGAGACCAACCTGGCCAATGTGGCAAAACCCTGTCTCTGCTAAAAATACAAAAATTAGTCAGGAATGGTAGTGTGTGTCTATAATCCTAGCTACTCAGGAGGCTGAGGCATGAGAATTGCTCGAACCCAGGAGGTGGAGGTTGCAGTGAGCTGAGATGGCACCACTGCACTTCAGCCTGGACGACAGCGCAAGACTCTGTCTCAAAAAAAAAAAAAAAAAATCAAAAAAAAAAACCGTGTTGATGAGACAACTTCCCTGTATTTAATTCTCCACCACCCAGATCTCAGCAAGCCACAGACTTCACAACTTCATTCTATTGAGTTTCTGGCCTTAGTCTTAAGAGCATCACAGGTTCTAATATAAAGGAAGATCCTGGGGTGAGAGGCCGTTTTCATGTCTCAGGCATCTTGTATTCTATCTCTAGCCATCAGTATTAGCAGTGTTTTGCCAAAGTTCAGAAAAGCATAGTATCAGATGACAATCGACAGACTGAATGGTAATTTGACCCACTGCCAAAACCCCACAGGTCTTACACCTTCCCCCTTCTTTTTAACTTAGTGGATTTGTGTATGTCTGTGTCTGAATGAGGTGAGAAATACGTTATTCAGGCAAAAAGAAAGACGTGCTTAGGAAGAGTTTTAATTTGGTCTGAGTACTTTAGTACCTCAAAAAGGACTTTTCTCCACACCCTGCCCCCACCCAAGTATAAAAGAAACATATATTCATTCCAGAAAATATGGAAAAAGCAGTGAATCAGTCAAGGGACATGACTATAAGAAACATAAGCCAACTCCAACTGGCTTAAGCAAAACTTAATTTATTTGATGCATGGCCTGGATAACCAAGCACTGGCAGGAGGTTTTGCAAACTGGGTTTAGAAAGCGGGAATGAATTATGGAAGCTATAGGAGGCAGGAGAGCAAGAGCCATAGCTATACTATCATGGTGGGAAGTTTCAGGTCAGCACACCTCTGCTTGTGGTGAATGGCCTGGAACTGCTCTTCCTGTTGCATCATTCACTAATTCACTAAAAATGCAAAGTCTTGGGACAGGGCATCTGACTGGGTGGACTAAAGTCACATAGCTATTTTCTGGTTGTATCTCCCAACTTCTGTAGTGAAAGGCAAACACCTAAAATTCCCTGGTCACCAATGCACCATATGGGATCCCTCAAAATAAAATTTGGATATGGAAGTCAAGTCCCTTGGTCTCCCCCAGTGATCCATGATTTCCACTGCCTGGTGTTTACACTCTTGTGTAGCACCCCCCCCCCCACACACACACACATACACACATATACGTTGAATCAGAGCTGGTCTGTATGAGCAATAGATTATACTAGAGGAAATAGTGCATAGCTTTAGAGTTGGGTCATAAAAGGCATTGTGCTTCTTCCTTGGTCTCTTGGATTGCGTACTGTGGGAGAGGCAGCTGTCAAGTCATGAGGATACCCAAGCAGCATGTGGAGAGGCCCACGTTGGGAGAAAGCAAGGCCTCCTGCCAAAAGCCAGCATGAATTTGCTAGCTGTGTGAGCTGGGAGTGACTCGACATGGAAGCAGATGCTCCAGCCCAATTCCAGCTCTCAGATGAGAGCGCAGCCCCCGACGACATCAAGACTGCAACCTCATGAAAGACTCAGCCAGAATCATCCAGCTGAGCTGCTCCCAAATTCTTGACCCATGAAAACTGTGAGACACAATAAATGTTTATTCTTGCTTTAAGTGTCTGTGTTTTGGAGTGAAGTTGTTACACAGCAATAGGTAATTAAAACAGTGTCCTCCCAGATCCCTGGAGATTCTTTTAACTGGCTGTGCAGGTGCTGTTGTTAAGAACTCCAACCTACCATCTTCTCCAGAGCACTACTTTTGTGTGATGTGCACTCCCTCACCCACAGGTCCCTGGGAATTAGCTCTTTCCCCATCTCCCACTCCCAACATGCAATGCAACCAATTTTTCCATCGGTACTTCTCCCTTATCTCAAAAAGATACTGACTCTATGATGCAATTTACACTGTAGATTTCCCCTCAGGACCAGGTTGAGGCTGCACTGCACTGGAAAACACATCTTTTCTGTTTCTCCCCTTCTCTATCTTGCATTCCTCACCACCTTACAGGTTGAAAACATATCGTCAGTAAATAACTTACACAAGAATTTGCCTCTCAGGTGCTACTTCTCGGAAGGAGTAGTGGATCCCAGCTTCTTTCCTCTGAGCTTCTATAACAAAATACCACAGACTGGGTGGCTTATAAACAACAGGAATTTGTGTTTCATCATTTGGGAGGCTGGAGGACTGACATCAGGGTGCCAGCATAGTTGGGTTCTGGTGAGGTCTGTCTTCCTGGCTTGTCTGCCTTCTTGCTGAGTCCTTATATAGTGGAAAGAGGGTGAGAGAGCTCTCTGGGGTGCACCCTCATGACCGAATTACATCCCAAAGCCTCCACCTCCCCATACCATCACATTGGAGGTTAAGATTTCAATATATGAATTTCGCGGGGGGACACAAACATTCACAGACCTTCAGTCCACAGTAGATGCAAAGCAGAAAAAATCACGAGATATGACTAATATTGTTCATCCTCTCAACAGCCCAACTTGCCTTCCCCCCACCCCCTGCCAAGTATTTACACTTTTAAATATGCTCTACTCAAATATCTACACCTCCCTATGCAAGCAGAGACAGATCTGCCTCCTCCCTGCAGGAGTAAAAAAAATCCATATCTTCTTAGTGAATGCTCTTAGCCACAAGCACAAGTTTCCTGGGTCAAGTTTATTTTCTTCTATTATTTTGTGCCCTCTTTCAATATCTTGCAACCTATGAAATGGCAAATTTAACTATTCCCGTATAACATAGTCTGTGAAAAGGAGAAGAAAGAGTATCAAAGGTATTTAGAACATGTAAATATATGTCTGACACAAAGAAACAAGATACGATAAATTTTCATAAAACTCATAAGGCCATGGATAGGATTTGCTGCCCTTCCACATCCCATTCATATTTTGGGTTTGAGTTTATTTACCCCGTGAGGTGATCCAAGCCTTTATTTCTGAGAGAACTAAATCCTCGATGTCCTTAAATGGAAAGACTTGCCATAATTTTCCATTCACTTTGACGACTGTATGTAGCTGCATGGGGCTGGAAGACACCCAGGGAATCCCCTTAGTTCCATTCATACTCCTCCAGCTCGTGTTGTAAATCAGAATTTCTGCTTTCGTTTGATAGAGAGGGTCACCATTCCCAGCCTGCTAGCACTATAAACCTCTCTTTTTATTGGAACATAAGGAATACCCGAAGTCACAGGCAGACTCACCTCCCAGTCATAATTGGGCTCCCTCTTGGAAGCATCATATGTTGAGATTCAGATTCTGAGAAGTTACATGAGCGTGCCCAAGGTCATCCGATGGTAGAGACTTGAATTCATGTCTGTCTGATTCCAAAGTTTGAATATTTAGCTGATTCATCTGCTTCAGTGAGTGTAAGGACCTTTGTATTCTGTGTAGGTCGTGGCAGAGGACAAGTAGAAGGGGGTACTAGTAGAGAAATGCCATCCAAGGAAAGGCTGTGTGGGGTAGTGGAACAACCCATGGCTAGAGCCCCAGCTCTGTACTTATATTCATTCAATGTACTCAACATTATTTGGCGAGCTCTTTCTATGTGGCAGGCACCGTCCTAGGCACTGAAAATAGAGCAGTACTCATCAACAAACTCTTGCATTTACCTTCTTAGTCATCTGTCCCCTGCAAGTTATTTCACTTCTCCTAGCCTTGCTTTCCTGACCTATAAGATGAGGGTATTAATACCTACCAGATGAGAGCAGTCAATTTGTTTGTCACTAGGAAAATGTCACTAGGAAAATAATACCCAATCTTGCTGGGAGAATTAAATCAGGCAAATGTAGATAGACCCATTTATTGCACCAACAGTTACAGAGCATCTACCATGTGGCAGTGGCTGGGCTGAGATCTGAGAACACATCCAGTGAACAAGCCAAATACAGTTTCTGCTCTCTTGGACCTTGCACTGAGTGAAGTTGGATATTAAGCAAAAAATCACAGCCATGACTAGGGTTTTCAATGGATATCCAGGTAGCCACAGTGACTGCTATTATTCTTCCTTTTCCCTGCCCTGCTGGTGCTTGTTTCCTCCTACTTTAAGGTCTCCAGTTGGGGGAGCTTACAACGCCTCTCTTGTTTGTCTAGGGAGTCCTGAAAAAGAGAATAACGTTTTGATGCTGAACGACAGAGACAGGGAAGAGTTAAAGTAGAAAAGTTCCTCAAAGGGGCAGCAACCAATGAGTCTGCTGCCATCCTGGCTGAGTCTTGCTGTCCCTTTGCCATGGCTTTAGGTTTATGGAAAAAAAATAAGCCCTTTAGAGAGGAAGAGAGGAAGTCTGTTTTCCTACAGCTCAGCTGAAAATCTCATCGTTCTGTGGAATTCTTTTCCCCCTTTAATGTGCACAGTTTTGGGATGAATTTTGCTCTTCTGTCAGTTTCCTCTGGATGTTTTATTGCAAGGAGGACTTATGGACTCTACGACCAAACATAAATGGCCAAGTCCTAATTCTGTAGTTCCTTGGTTCTAGCAGTGTGTGCCTAGAAAGGTGCCTGGCATGCAGTAGGTGCCCCACAAACATATGCTGGATGAATTGCTGCCTGGGGACCCCAGGGTAGTCATAGCATTCTGGAAGATCTGTCTTCTCACTCCTCTTGTTTGCAGAAGAAAAAGGTGTCAATCTGTCTTTCTGCATCAGCGGGTCTGTCAGGGTAGAAATACACCAGGGTTCTAGATCATTCCTGTTTGAGGAACGTGTGCTAGATATGTCATTCCACTGGCATTTTACAGGTTGGATCCTTGAGATATTTAAAAAACAAGGAGACAAGCACATCACACCCATTTTTCCCTCCCACGAGAAGAGGCTATGAAATGATTCTACTTTGACCCCTAATTCATTTCCCTGGGGATTCCGCTTATTAGTTGCTGCAAGTCTCATGTGTCTGGCAGAGATGTGTCTGTCTTCTTGTTGGCTAATGGTTTTGTCATTAGTCTGATGAATAGACTTGATCTAACATTCTTCAACTCCAGAGTAGGAGGGACTCTTCCCCTCACCACACTGCTGACCCTGTCAGTTTACAGCACAGAAATATTCCAGTTGGGCTTTTGTGAGGAGGCAGATTAAACAGAAAAAGTGTTTCTTTTTCCCTGGCCAAGTACTTTTGGATTGAGAAAGCGCAAAAGTTGCTTTGTAGTTTGAGAACTGCTCATAAAAGTAAATTTCTTTTTTTAATGCGATGATTAGAATTGCTTTGCTAGAGGAAAGTTACATATAACTAGTTACTTACTAGCATATCTTGTAAATTATAATAACCTCAAGCACATGATAGGCATATTTATTAAATGAATAGTTATTATGTAAATGGAAAAAGATAAGACCAAAGGGGGACAGATATTCAACAAATATTTGATGAATAAAGAAGTTAACAGATAAAATACATGAATGAAAGTAGTTCCCAGGATGAAAGCAACATGAAGTCACTGAGACTGGAATGTGTTAGAGAATTGCAGGGTGTCTGTCAGCAGATAATGGTGCCCTTGCTTTTCTTCCCACAATTCGCAGGGGCAGTTTCTCTGCACCTGTCCTTTGTCCAAGGTGACTCATTTCTTCCGGCCACAATTGTCTGACCAGAAATGGCATCTAGCCCCAGGGGACAAATAAAAAATATCTTTCCCAGGAAGACAGAACTGAAGCTTAGATGAAGATTCTGTGTTGCAGGGACAGTAATATGCTTATGTGACTACTACAGGAAACCGTCTTTTGCTTGCCAATGAGATAAGGAAGAAGGAAAAGATGGTCTGCCATGAGGAAGAAGAATAGAAGAGGGAGAGAGAAAGAGACAGGGAGGGAGGGATGGAGAGAGAGAGAGAAAGATCGATTCAGGAAAGAGAAATAGGCCACACCCGGTGGCTCATGCCTGTAATCCCAGCACTTTGGGAGGCTGAGGCAGGTGAATCACCTGAGGTCAGGAGTTCAAAACCAGCCTGGTAAACATGGTGAAACCTCGTCTCTACTAAAAATACAAAAATTAACTAGGTGTGGTGGTGCATGCCTGTAGTTCCAGCTATTCAGAGGCTGAGGCAGGAGAAATGCTTGAACTTGGTAGGTGGAGGTTGCAGTGAGCCAAGATCATACCACTGCACTCCAACCTGGGTGACAGAGTGAGATTCCGTCTCAGAAAAAAAAAAAAAAAGTGGGGGGAGTTGGGGAGAGAGAGAGAGAGAGAGAGAAATAGAGAAAGAGAAATGTCTGGATACCTGAGATTCTTCTAGTTCCTAGATATAACCCCAAACCTTTATAATTTCTTCGACATTTTCCCTGAAGTTTGTATACATTGATTTATGCCATTACAAACACTCTTTTTTTTTTGTTTTGTTTTGTTTTTTTGTTTTTTTTTGAGTCAGCGTCTCACTCTGTTGCCCAGGCTGGAGTACAGTGGCACGTTCTCAGTTCACTGCAACTTCTGCCTCCCAGGTTCAAGTGATTCTCCTGCCTCAGCCACTCAAGTAGCTGGGTTTACAGGCAAGTGCCACCACACCCCGCTAATTTTTGTAGTTTTAGCAGAGACAGGGTTTACCATGTTGGCCAAGCTGGTCTCTTAACTCCCAGCCTCAAGTGATCCACCCATCTCAGCCTCCCAAAGTGCTGGTATTATAGGCATGAACCACTCACCCGACCCCCAAACACTCTTAATGTACGTGCCCAGAGATGAGACACTGTAGCCTTCATGGTCTTTGTCCATGCAAACACAAAGACTGGATCTCTCAAGCAGTCTTGCTAATACTTCCAGTTCCCTTCCTACTTCTTAAGGTCCTAGGTTGTAATGAGTGTTTTTTTCATTTTCCTTTTTAATTATAAAAAAACAAGAAGGAGGAGAAGGAAGCTGAAGTGGGGAGGAGAAAGAAAAACTGAAATCCCTTTGTCTTCATGTCTGTGAACTGGCTGAGGAGGCGCTGCTGTTTGATTTGGTTGCCACTCAGGGCTGAGGTTTGTCTTCTCCACTTTTCGCATGGACTTCTGTTGCTTTTTCTTGGCTTCTGGTTGCTCAAGAGGACTGAAGGGTGTCCAGGGCAGGGCTGTGGTGTTTGCATTGGCTGTCAGAGCCGAAGGGGCGGCAGAAGGGCCTGACCTCCTCCTCAGAGCAGCAGGAGTTTCCTCTCTGGGGTTCCTTGTCTCGGGGATTAGGACAAAACACACCCACAGTTGAGCTTCAGTAAAACCTGATTAGAGTCTCCTGCAAGTGTTTGTTTTGTGGGGCTACCACTATAGATCATGGGAAACAAATGCTTCTTCTCTTCCTCTCTTCTCTTCCCCTGCAAGGGAGGCCGGTGGTTTTGGCTGCCTTGGTGGAAAAACCAATACTCTTCCGCAAATGGGTTCTTCTCACAGCCGTGAATTAGTGTTGGCACAGACGCCTCTGAGTGGGGATCCCACAAAGGTGCAAGCCTTTGCAAAGACAGGACCTCAAAGATGTGGGGTGGATGGGGCGGCTGGGTCAGGTAGAGAGCCAAGGAGGGCAGTGAGTGTCGCTAAATGGAAATGCTGACAAGACGGAGAGTTAGGAGGGACAAGGTGTCCTGGCACCTTTCTCTGTGTCAGACAGGGCACTTCAGCCAGTTTGCAAGGTGTTGGCCAAGGCATCTGTGAAACCCAGCAGCCAGAAAACTCATGACTGGCTGGGAAAAGCACAATTATAACAAGAAGAAGAAGAAAGGAGCTTGTTTTATGAATACATTTGCAGAGCCTGGAAACTGCAGGGAAGGGAAAGTTTAACATAATGGGGCCCTCGTGGAATCCCTCTCATCCGCCTAAAACACACACCTCTGTGGTTTCTTTTCTCCCCCATGTCCTTTCTCAGGCACCACCTCCACCTTTGCCACCCTGACCCCATTGGCTGGCCTTTTCCTCCCCTTGCCCTCACCAATCAGCTGGGCCTGCCAGTCCGAAGGCTAGGGCATGACATATTTGCACCATGCGTAAACACCACTCACCATTAAGAGCTCCCTCTAATGAGAAACAGAGCCACAGAGGGGAAGCTTCAAAGTGGTTAACGGAAGGAAGTGCCTGGAACGAAATCCGACTTGATGTCCCAATTAATACGTCCCCTAATTCTATTTCCTGCCCTTGCGGGCTTGCAGCCGCCTCCCTCTAATTTCTGTGGGAGACAGAGACTCGGCTGATGGGGAGGAAGAAACCTGGAAATGGGGCGGCTTCACGGATGACTTGATACACAGGCAATGGGCATATTAGGACAAATTAGGGAATTAAGGAGGAGGAAAAAAAAGAGACGACGACAGTCAGAGGAAATGTCATCTCAAGTAATAGTATTAATGGAGACTGGGGTTTTGCTGGAGAGGGTGGCTGGAGATATTGAGAGCTAAAAACACCAGCCAAATTGTCTTTTATTTCAGGCTGGGAGAGAGGAGCCACTGCCAGACCCTTTCTTCTCTGCTCTAGGATGTTGGGGGAAAAACAGCCTTGGGTCTCTTCAGTAGGATTAAAGGCAGGCCCCAATCTCAGCCCAAAGTCTGTTGTATTCAGATGAAGGCTTTATGGGAATAAAATGAAATATAAAGACATAAGTCTGGCAATAGTCAAGTTAGAATAAGTGGTGGACTCTGGAAGTGTGAAAAGACCTTTGAAATATCTCTTTATAGTCTGGTCAGCCTGAAAGCCCACCATTTGATTGCTCTTTTACAGTTGGGCATTACCCTCTCTGTATTGTCCCATACAGAGACAGATGCTTGCAGAGGGTAAAACATGGCATCCCGGAGGCAGTGGGATAAAGAGTTTGTCAGGGGCATCAGACACCCCAGAAGAAGTGGTGACCAGAAGACCTTCATCCACTCGGCTGCAATGATTTGAACAATCTCTGATTGATTCCCATCTTCAGTTTCTCCAGCACTCTTTTCTATCCTCTGTCCATCTTGCACACACCTGCCTCATGATCTTTCTAAAATACAAAACCCATCTTGTCTTCACCCCACTTAAATATCTGGTGGGGCTCCCCAGTGCCTGTGTGGTCAAGTCTGGCCACCTTAACATGGCATTTAAGGCCTGTCATAAACCACATGGGTTTTCTCTGGAGCCTGGCTATCCTCCACTCTCCTGGGCCTCCACCCAATCCCAGGGTCTCCCCAGTCTGCCAAACTCATTCCTTTTCCATAGTCTTGAACCTGGTGACTTCCTCCAGCCTTATCTTCCTCCCTCTTCTTTACCCAGGGGGCTCCCTGTTTACCCATCAAGTCTAAGTTCCAATGGCCTCTCCTTATAAAGCCTTTCCAGGCATCTAAGTCTCCTCTCTGTGTTCCTGGGGACCTCTCTTTGAATCTCTGCACCATCCCACATCCCACTGCATTGAAATAATTGGCTTTTATGTCTGGTTTCCCCAGGAGATTGAGTCTCCCAGAAGACACACAGAGGACAGAACTAATGGTACAAGTTTCTGTATATCTGCACTGTTTGACATAACATCAGAGCTCAATAAATGGAGAGAGAAAGAGATGAGAGAAGAAACAGAGGGACACAGTAAGAGATAGAAGAAAGGAAGGTCAGAAAGAGCAGGAAACATCTAGAGCTGCATTGCATTGTCCACGGCATACTTTTATGATTATTTAACCCAGCCACTCAGTCAGATGTAAGATTGGGCTGAATTCACTTTAACACTCCTTCAGGTGAAGCAAATTGGCTGGGCTATACAATGCAACCAATGGTTAAGAGCCTATGCTTTGGAAACTTGAATTTACATTCGTTTGAAATCAATTAACCACTGGGGAAGTCACTTCCCCTCTCTGAGCCTCAGCTCTCTCCTCGGTAAAATGGGAACAAGGTGACCTTGAGGAGCAAACAAGGTGAAATGCTTAAAGTGCCTTGCCCAGTGTCTAATACATAGTAAGTGATCAATAAAATCTAATATACATGAGAGTCTTAGCTTGGGAATTCTGCCATCTTCTCAGGCCATCTGAGGTTCTTTCTCCCTCCTATTACTGGCCTCTGCTGCCCAGGCTCTGCCCTATAATCTGAATTGTTTGCTCTTCCTGCTGCTAGGATAGACAACCCAGGGAGTAGTCCTTGCATCCATGCCAACAGTTACTGGCATTTTGGTTACTGGGAATGATGTCACTCCTGGGTCTTGGCTCCTTAAAGGATCTGATGCATGCCACACACATATGCAAATAAAAGAGTTTCCTGGTTACATCCTCTACTTGGGAGCAGAAGTGGTGGCAAAAATTTGCAGGTCTGAAATCATATGTCTGAGTTCCTCTGCTGTGGTTTTCCAGAGAGTGAAGAACCTGGAGGAACTGCTGAGGCCACACGGCCTGCAGGGGGACCTTTTCCGTCAACGTAAACCTCTGCACAACCTGAATTCTTTTCCCCACGTCCCTAGGACCTTGTGTTCTTGTTTGGAGCAGAAGTCACCACTCCCTGGCCAGACAGTGCCTGTTCATGTAAACATGGATGCAGTGGTCAAATAATTCCATGTTGGAATTTCTCCTTAGGAAATCACTGCAGACAAGAGAACATTCTTAAGGTCCATAGAAGATGGCTTCAAGGTTGGCTAGGGCATCACCCAAGTCATTCTCCAAGGGGATGAACTGGGTGCTAGTGGTATTGAGAACTTACCTGAAGCCTTTCTCTTGGAATAGTCTGTGGATGTGTTTGAGTCCAGTCCATTTTACTATTGACAAGCTTTGGTCAGGAATCAGAGAGTCTCCCTCTTCTTGATAACTCATGATATTGGCAGAGTTCTTACTTCTTCTCATCCTCCTTTTCCAAATATTTCCAGATCCATGATTTACTGGAGATCCTTCTTTGGGGTTTGAGACTCTTTAAGTCTCCATTTGATCGACTTAAAAAAGATGGCACTGAAAGGTTAACCTTAAGTGTCATAATTGCATGATGTGCTACCCAGATCCATTTCAGGACTGAAGGACTTATTCTCCCCAGCTTCTAGGGGTGTTGCCAGCTGAATGCTTTTAGTTCCCAGCCCTCTCTAGGTATTGACTTCAGCTGGAAAGATCCCTCTCACTCAATATTACATCTTCCTCCAAGGACAGCCCACATCCAAAGATTGGTGTGGCAGGAGAATGAAGGCATATCGCCCCGTCCCCAACTGAAGGGTCACCCATTTCAAGAACCCCCATGGGGTCGGTTGAGGCCTTTGCTGAGACTGCATCACAGCTCAACTTCTCCTTCCACCCAATCCTGAATTTTTTTCTTTCCCTTCTAGCTCCAATGTATGTCCTGCACATTAATCTTTATCCCAGAATGTTTCCTAGAGAATCTGCAACCTCAAGGTCAGACAAGGTGAAAGGGGCCAATGTGAGTCTGGAGCACAAACATCAAGACTTCTGCTCAAGACGTCCATGGCCAGTTCCTGAGTGGTTACTAGGTACCAGGCACTGAACCAGGAGCTGTAGATGAGGTGATGAACAAAGCTCTTGGGACCTGCTCTCATGGGACCATATTCAGATGGCAACAGACAATGAATTTATAATTATTTACAGGGTGATGAGTATTAAGAATAAAAGGTACAGGATGCTAGAGAAATAAATAATGGGTATCACACCAATCTGGGGGATAATATAAGGCTTCCATGAGGCAGTGATGATTGGATTAGGACCAAAGGATGATGAGGACAAGTTAGCCAGGCAAAGATAAGGGAGGGAAAGACAGTAGCTAAGAACAAGTAGAGTTTGGAGGATGTATGCCATGACAATAGAATTCACAGGACTCTGGGAGAGGTAGGGAGCATGATATAAAAGGAGTCTGGGTGCATGAGGCAGTGGTTTGGACCACTTGGATAATCAGGAAGCTCTGGATCACATTTACTGCTTCATCCAAAGATAGGTAGAATCTATTTCTCCTCACTCTGAATCTAGACTTCCTTGACCAATAGACTATAGCAGAAGTTATGATATGCCAGTTCTTGGCCTAGTCTCTAAAAGGCCTGGTGATTGCAACCTTCACTCTGGAAGGCTGCCATCAGGTTGTAAAGAAGCTCACATCATTACTGAATAATGAAACATCCCACACAGAACAAAAGACCACATGGATAAATACTGAGCTTCCCTGCATCTGAGGAAGCCTATGTGGACCTTTCAGCTCAGCCCAGCAAATAGTTAAATGCAGTAAGTGAACCCAAACAATGCCCCCAAACTGGGGCAAAAGAACCACCCAGCTATTCTCGACCCATATGATTGTGCAAAATGATAAATCATTTTTGTTTTGAACCTTGAAGTTTTGAGTTGGTTCGTTACACAGCAATAGCTAACTGAAACATTCTCCCTTAGGAAAAGAAAATCCCTCATACACATCTATCTTGAACAGCTTACAATTACTGAGTGCCAACAATGTACCAGACTTTGTGCTATGGGAGTTTTATATTTTATTTCCTTGAAATCTCACCAAAAACCTGATGAAGTGGGCATTTATGTCCATTTTAGATGAGAAAAAAAGAGGTTCAGAGTAAATGTGACTTGCCCAAGTCACTCAGCTAGTGAAGTGGTGAAATATGGATTTGAACCCAGAACCCAGGCAGTGTTTTTTTGTTTCATTTGTTGTTGTTGTTGTGGGTTTTTGTTTGTTTGTTTTTGAACAGTGTCTTTCTGTCACCTAGGCTGGAGTGCAGTGGTACGATCTTGGCTCACTCCAACTTTCAAGCAATCCTCCTGCCTCCTGAATAGCTGGGACTACAGATGAGCACCACCACACCCGGCTAATTTTTGTATATTTAGTAGAGACAGGGTTTTTGCCATGTTGGCCAGGCTGGTCTTGAACTCCTGACCTCAGATGATCTGCCTGTCTCAGCCTCCCAAAGTGCTGGGATTACAGGCGTGAACCTATTGACTTTTCTTGCGTGGGCTTGGGGAGGAAGGTCAAGGAGACCTGGGCCAAACACTGGATCTGTGAGAAGATTAGTCTGTGGATGGCAGATACCACTGAGCTAAGGTTTGTACTTTTTGGACAGTAATTCCTGCATCTCAGGTACTTCCATGGCTATGCAATGCCTCCTAGGATGCCTGGTTCCTCAGTCAGCAAGATTCGTCACACACAGGTCAGGGTAGGGGAGACCAACCCCAAACCGCAGTTAGTAGAGCTGGTTGTTAGCCCCAGTTTTGCCTCTAACTTGCCAGATGACCTTGGGTCATGTCTTCCCTACCCTGTACTCCTATTTCTCCATCTGCAAAATGAGAGCAGATTTTCCTGGCGTTTCCAGATTCTTCCTGTCAGCAAACCACCAAATCTATTATACACTCAGTCTGTACATTGTCTTACATATGTAGACTCGTCCAAAGCTAAAAAATTTGTTACCTTGGGGATTTGAACATTCTAGTTGTAGATTTTTTTGGATGTACCTGAAAACAAATTTTAAAAATGCCTGTCTGTTGCCACCTGCAGTCACCCCATGTGCTGCTGTGATGTGGATACTACTTTGGTAGACCTGGACCCAGCTGGTCTAGGTGCACCTGTTGTTCTAGTAGAGGGGCTAAGTCTTGGGCAGAAAAATGGGTTTCAAGCCTGGGTCTCGCTAACCTGGCCAAATGACACCTATTAAACCAGACTTCGAGGAAATGGGATGCAAACCCCCCAGCAGCCTCGTACTTCAACTACAGTTACCCCATTAACAGGAGAACTATCTCATTCTGGATTTTCTCCATCTCTGGGCAGCCAAGCTTCAGACAAGGGGCTTGCATTGGCCCCTTTCACTTTGTCTGACTTGGCAGTTGCAGACTCCCTATGGACCAGGTTCTTGGGTGAGAATTAATGTACTGGGCATATATTGGAGCTAGAAGGGAAAGAAAAGAATCAGGACTGGGTGGAAAGAGAAGTTGAGCTGTGATGCAGTCTCAGCAAAGGTTCAACCGACCCCATGGGGGTTCTGAAAATGGGATGACCCTTCCTTTGGGGACAGGGTGATATGCCTTAATTCTCTTGACACACCAGTCTTTGGATGTGGGCTGTCCTTGGAGGAAGATGTAATATTGAGTGAGAGGGATCTTTTCAGTGGAGAGCAATACCTAAAGAGGGCTGGGAGCGGAAAGCATTCAGCTAGCAACACTCCTAGAAGTTGGGGAGAATAAGTCCTTGAACCAAGGCACTTTTCAGGCTCTTTGCAACCAACCCAGCCTCACCTTTTTCTCCAGGTGGGCAGGGGAAACTGGAGGCTTCTCATGCCACTGCAGCCCCTCATTACAGAATGAGAGCTTCCACAACAAGTCAGCTTCAGGAGAAAGACACTAGGCAGGGAGGAAAAACCAAGCTGAGAAAAGGGAGTTCAGTTCCTCAACACTGGGCGGTGAGAACTTCCTCCTAATCTTTCCTTCTAGAGAAATTTGGTATCTTAAGAGCCCCTTGTCTGAGACTTGGCTGCCAGGAGATGAAGATCCAGATTGTTGAGATTGTTCTGCTGTTAATGGGGTAACTGTAGCTGAAGAACGAGGCTGCTGGGTGGTTTGTGTTTCATTTCCTCAAACTCTGGCTGGGTCACTGGCGTATTATATTATGTTTCAGAGCTAGCTGTGTAGAGTAGAAAGAGTACTGGATGGAGAGAGAATAATAGGGCATAACAACAACACCCATCACCATCATCATCATCATCATCATCATCAGTGACATTCATTGAATGTCTGTACTCCTGACATGGCTTAACTTACCCAACTGAAACTCTCAACAACCCCTTAAGAGATAGGTTCACTCTTCCCCCATTTTACAGATAAATAAAGGGGTTTAAAGAGGTGAAGTCAGTTGATCAAGGTTTTACACCTGGTAAATGTAGGGATGAGATATAACTGCAAGATGCAACACTGAACCTGTTCCTCCCTTCTCTCTGGGCCTTGGAGGTCCACTCTGTAAGATGAGGGTTTGATCAGATGGACGGTAGCTTAACAATTTTATTTGTTAAAAAATCATGGGCCATTTCTTCAAATGAAGCTGGTCAGAGTGGGATTGCCCTGTTGATGTAAAGTGGAGGTATTTAGAATTCATTTACAAACCAGAGGGAAAAGAGCTTCTCTTAAGGTGCCTTCTAACTTTGTTGTTTCATGTTTCTGAAAATCAAATCTGTGGAAAGATCAGAGTCTCTGTGGATGGGTTAAGGTGTGGTTCTTGATGCTGTAGTTCAAGGTAGCAAAGGTCCTCGATTGGAGACTTTCCGTCATTCATCCCCCTCACATGTCAGGCTCTTGTCAAACTGTGTACCTAGCCTGATGCAGAGCAGAAGGATAAAAGGAAAAAGAGATGTTTTTTCTTCCTTTTAGATTTTTGTAACTTTTGGGAAAAAGGGAGTGGAGAGGGAGAGAGAAGTTCATGGGTCATTACAATGTTGAGTGATAAGTATTTTAACATAAATAAGTACAGAGCACAGAGACAAGGGGCTTTTAATTCATACTCAGGATAGGAAGGCTTTCTGGTATGAAAAATGGGTAATAGAAAGAGCTAAAGGGAGTGGGGGACATGGGGCAAGGAAAACATGTCAGGTAGTGGGAGATGCGTGTGCAAAGCCACAGAAGAGTGAGTCATTGAGGAACTGTAAGCTGTATAGTGTTACTGGGATGCAGTCATGGTCGAAGGCATTAGCAATTGATGGCTATCTGTTTTATGGCCATCACCCTCCACTCCCACCATCCTATCCTCTTCTCAATGCTCTATTCTGCTTCAGCACAATGAAGAGTACACCCTTGTACTCTTTTGTACATATCAAAAGGTTGATATTTGGCAATTACTTGGTTCTTGGTTAAATACATCATAAGAACGCACACATACTTAGGTTTTCCAAGAAACTCAGCTCTTGCCTTCTTAATACAAACAGGAAACAGAAAACTGCTCCCCATACTCAACGGCAACCTGGACATTTCCAGATTGAGGAAATAAGATGACATCATGGGAGGAGAAGGCATAAGAAAGTGTGGTATGTTTCACTGCAATGAAAAGCAGCCTTCTAGGGGAAGCTGGTCTGCACCCCTCAAACCCATTCTCCCCAACTTCTCTCCCTAGTGTCTGATTCTTTCTGTTGCCTCTATGACTCACCATTTCACAAGGTGGTTTACTTGCATTCCCTCTCCAGTGATGCATCATTACCAGAAAATAGGTCTCATAGCGCAGGGTGAGAAACCAAAAGGCAAGGGGTAAGAGAGAGTGGTTGCCCAATGTGTGTCTCATGAAAACTGTTGTGAAATCTGAGTTCACAACCCCACCTGCAATGCCCTGGATGTCTGATCACAGAGGCCTGGCCCTGGTGCCAAGAGTGAGAGCCCATAGTTAGATATCACAGAAAGCTGGGATACCACAAACTTTATTTTGTCTGATATTCATATTACAAAACCAGCTTCCTTTTGATTCATATTTATTTAGAATCTTTTTTTGATCTTTAATTTTCAACTTTCTGTTAATTTATGTATGCCTCAGGAAAAGCACATTGTTGATCTAAAAAAATCATTCTCAATTCTCTGTCTTTTAACTGAAGAGTTTAATCCCATTATGATTAATGGGATTCCAGGCTAGTGTGAATTTATCTCTACCTTCTGAATACGAGGTTTCAATTATTTTTTTAAGACTGTATTTACTTTTAAAGCAGTTCTAGGTTCCCAGGAAAGCTGAAGAAAAGACAGAGGAGTATCCCATACACCCTTTGCCCCCACATGCACAGCCTCCTCCATCATCAGCATCCCCTCCCACCACCAGAACGCTACCTTTGCTACCATTGGTGAACCCACATTGACACATCATTATCTTCCAATTCCAAAACCTACAGAATGTACAACAGCAAGAGTGAACATTAGAGTTCACTGTAGATTTCAATAAATGTATAATGACATGTGCCCACCATTATAGTATAACACAAAACAGTTTCATTGCCCTAAAAATCCTCTGTGCTCTGCCTCTTCATTCCTCCCTCCTCTTTAACTCTTAACAACCACTGATCTTTTTACTGTCGCCATAGTTTTGCCTTTTTCAGAATGTCATATAGTTGGAATCATACAGTGTGAGCCTTTTCAATTGACTTCTTTCACTTAATAATATGCATTTAAATTTCCTCCATGTCTTTTTATGGCTTGATAGCTCATTTCCTTGCAGTGCTGAATAACCCTGTATTCCATTGTCTGGAGGTACGATGCTTTATTTATTCATTCACCTACTAAGGAACATCTTGGTTGCTTTCAACTTTTGGCATTTGTGAATAAAGCTGCTGTAAACATCTGTGTGCAGGTTTTTGTGTGCACATAAGATTTCATCTCCTTCAGGTAAATACCAAGGAGTGTGGTCGCTGAATCATATGGTAAGACAATGTTTAGTTTTGTAATAAACTGCCACACTGTCTTCCAAAATGGCTGTGCCATTTGCATTTTCATTAGCGATTTTTACTTAATCACATTTTCATCTTTTTTTCTTTTTTGTCTTTGCTTTTTTCTTCCTCCTTTTCTCTTTTGTATTAGGTGGATAAAATTTTATTTTTACCTTTCCCTCCCCACCCACCTTTTCTTCTCTCCTTTTTCAGAAGTTATTGGTTCTATTTCTATTGTCTAAATAGGCACATTTGATTCTTACCATGCTTATGATTAATCACTGTAATCAACGTAATAATTCGTATAGCCCTTCCTGAGCAAAATGAGGTGCTCAGAAAACTTAACCTCCAACCTTTCCCCCTTTCCAGCATTTATATTATTTTTGTTCATGCACACTAGAGCCCCAACTCCAGCCCCTTCCTCTCTGTATTACGTTGTAAGTAATGTCACCTCCCTGATTCTCAGATTCTTCAACTAAAAAAGAGTAGAAAACATAACATCTTCTTTGGAGGCTCCTTGGATGGCCGGAAACAATGTACATGAGGTGAAAATGTTCCAGGCCATCCACGCACTTATTGTAAAATCTGATAAAAGTTGAAGAAGTCAGAGAATGATTGCAGCAGGACAATAGGGAAGGACTTTTACTCTCCTTTCCTGCCCCTTCCTTATTTTGTCCTATTTGAACATGCTCTTTATTTTATAATCAAAGTCTATTAGGACCTCACGTCCTTTCAAGGCAATGGAATCTTACAAAGATCCATTTGCACTGAACTCTCCCTATGCAGCAAGGTACTGACTTGCTCTCTCGACCTCCTGTCTCTTTTCTCTGAATCTTTATTCCTTCCTGTTCCTCTAAACCCTGTCTCCATGTCTGTCTCTCCCACTGCCTGACTCCTTCCTCTTCTTCACTTTCTTCTGACACTCAGGGTTTCTGCCTTGCCCCATCTTTCTGTCTCTCCACATCTTTGTTTTTCTCATCTCCGCTTCTCTCTCCCTCCGTGTCCAGGTCTCTTCCTGTCCATCCATCTCTCAGCCTCAGCCTAGCTGGGTCCTCCACTCTGATTCTCTCCCATCCATCTCCCTGGGCCTGACAGAGGCTCTTTGTCGAGTCTCTTCCTCTGTGGGCCGCCAGCCGTTGTTTTCTCTGTATCTCGCTGGCTGCGCATCTGCCACTGTTTCTATCATTTTCTCTCCATCTAGCCATTGATCTCTGATTCCCCTGCTCCACTTCTCTGTCTCTCATCCCTGTCACCAGCTCCCTCTCTGTCACTTTCTTATTCTCTCCCTGCCTCATTGCACGCTCTTTGAACATCAGGCCCGGCCCCAGCCCAGGGTCTCTGGGCTCCAGGAAGCCAGCCAGGGGCTGTGCAGGCTGCGCTGTAACTCAGGAACTCTGCCAGCAATCATTTCATTAGGCAGGAATGGCGTTCCCATTACCAGATAGCAGGCCTGCTTCTTCCCCACCATGGCCCCCTCCCTGCTGCAAAGCCCTCTCGCAACTTCCTGCTCGCAGCAGCCACACAAGGCCTCATTCTAATCCTGCAGCTTGTCTGTTTAGTGTCTTTGGAGAGGGAAAAGGAGCAGAAAAGTAGCTTGTCTTTTATTTTTATTTGCCTTCTTTTTTTCCCTTCCTCCAGATATCCCCCTGGGGCACCGGCCTAGAACACAGCAACAAATATTTACTAATTCCATTAACAGAAGAGAGTTGGAATTTTTTTTTTCCCAAGCGAATATCCGAGGCCCCAAGTTCATGGCGAGCCCTCTCCCCGGCATGGCCCCCTCTCCCCCTCCTCCTTACACGCCCAGGACTTATATATAGTTCACTCAGTGCCATTTCCCCAATTTTTTCTGAAGTTCAAGACAAGTTGAAGGGTCAAAAAGGCAAAGGGTGTTTTAGAAGTTTAGCAGACAGCTTTTGGTACAAGGAAAAGAGAGGGAGAGCCGGAGAGAGAGGGAAACAGGGTGAAGAGGCAGGAATCTGGCTCGCATTAAGCTGGGAAGTTCCAACCATTGATTCGCTCTGGAATTATGGCTTTTAAAAAATTGCAAAACATGGTTTATTCATGAGGGTTCTTTTTTTTTTTCTTAAGTAATGACCCAAAGTTACACTTTGGTTCACCAAGACGAAGACTCGTCCTTCCTCTCTCTATGGATCTTTCAGGTAGGACTGGGAGTAAAGGGAGGGATGATGGGAGATGATAGATTTCCAAGACAGTGAGTTCTGAGAACACGGAAGCGTCTTCTGGCCAGGCCTATTCAATGTCTTTACCTTCCCTGCTTCTTAGGACCAACCAATGGCACTTCTTTGCAAGGGGAAGGGAGATCTCTTATGGGAAGGGGGAGCTTCTTCTGAAATGGCAACTCCTGATCTCTGGTAAAGGGGGATGTAGAGGAAAAAATACTCGTGGGATTAGGTTGATGAATGCTACATCGGGAACAGATTTAGTGATTGCATTCATCTCCTAGGGCTGCCCCCAACTAATGACCACAAACAGGTGGCTTAAAATGAGAGAAATGTATTCTTCCACAGTCCTAGAGGCCAGAAGTCTAGAATCAAAGTGTCATCAAAGCCACGCTCCCTCTGAAGGCTCCAGGGAGGAATCCTTCTTTGCTTCTTCCAGCTCCTGATGGCCCCAGGCATTCTTGGCTCACGCCTGCATCACTCCAATCTCTGCTCCCATGTTCATATGGCTTTCTCAATGTGTATCAAATCTCCCTTTCCTTTCTCTGATAGGGACACTTGTCCTTGGGCTTAGGGTTCACCCTAAATTAAGGATGATCTCATCCTAAGATTCTTACATCTGCAAAGACCCTATTTCCAAATAAAGCCACATTCACAGTTCTGTGGTGGGGGATGTTAGGACTTGGACCCAAGTATTCAGGAGACACCATTAAACCTGCTACAGTGATCACAGAGTGCTTCTCAACAATGCCACATGTGGAAGCCAATTAAAAGCATCCTGGAGCAACACAGCTGGAGAAACGCTCAGTGCTGAGTTCCTTCTCTTCTCGTTCCATCCTGCTTATTAAGGAAAAAGCCTTAGCTGGGTGCTAGGGTCCTTGAACGCTTTCTTACCCCCTTGTGAATCCTCCTTTTTAAGAAAGAGAGATGACATCCCTGGGAGTCAAACTTCAGCAGGTTAAATAAATCCAGTATTCCTTATACTCTTGATTCACATGACCTTCTATTTATGAAAATAGATACTGGTCTTCTCCTGATGTCATGACATGTGGCTTCCTTTTCAATTAAATTAAATTTGAGCAATTGATAAGCAATTGAGTTGAGAAAAATATTAAGTAGATAAATAATGGAAGTAGTACATAACCATGGCAAATATGGGTTTGCTGCATAGATTAAGGAAAACTGGGAAATACTGAAATGGCATGCTGGTTTTCCACAGCAGCCCAACACCTGTGAGGTTTACCAGCATGAGGGTGGTTAAGACAGATTCAGTCCGCTGGAGTCTGCTGTTTCTCCTTGAACCTGAGCCACTGTTTCTCATGGTTATATGCATTGGGTTTCCCCATGAGATTTTATTTGGGGGTGGCAAAAAAACCCAAAGCTCCATAACTAAAAGAAAGCTTAACACATCAACCTTCTCTGTCACTTCACTTCTATTTTACAGATGAAGAAATTAAGGCTCAGGAGGGAGGGAAAAAAATAAAAGAAAGAAATGTCCAAGGTCACCCAGGCATCTGGACTCCCATATGTTGAGCTACTTCTGCACATGGGGCAGATGCAATACATGAATTCTTCACTACATGAGTTATTGTATTAAGTCCTCAGAGCAGCACTGTGAAATTGCTGGAATTTTACAGGGGAGGAAACTGAGGCTTAGAGAGGTTGGGAGCTCATCTGAAATGACTGAGCTAATAAGGAGAGGAGCTGGGATTCCCACCCATATCTGACTGTCTTTCCATCTGGTGTATTTACTGCAGCAGCCTATTGCCTTCTCTCACTGCATGCACACACACAGGTGCATGCGCATGCACACACATACATACACACACACACACACACACGCAGAAGGTTTTTGCACCAAAGCATTTGGCTGAGGGCATGCTAAGTCCTGGTCATTTTTGCAGGCTCTGTATTCACACACCTTGTCCATATGACACTTCTCTGTTGGGTCTACTTGGAAATTCTTGCAGGTGACAGCATATTTCTGGCTTATTCTGAAGGGTATTAAGTGCAAGAGAGACTTTCCTTCTTGGAGAAAGAAGAGGAGCTGTGCGTAAAGAGAGAGATTTTGAGCCTAAGGGTGCCAAGTTATTGCTTTCTACTCCGGAAATTTCTAGATGTTGGAAGATAATGAAATGAAGTCAATTATTTGACTTTTTTTTTCTTTTTAACAGCCAGATATTGAACCCTGACACCATGATCACAGGAGTGACCTGCCTCTGATGTGTTAGCTGCTGAGAGTCTACACTGACAATGCTGTTGTATTGTAGATCCCTGGTGTGTGCGCTTCAAGAAACTAATAGGAGCCATGAACCTCCTACCCCCATAGCTAAATGCCCACACACAACACTTTTCATACAATTGCTTGGATTTTATGTAGTCTTGGGAGCCCTTCTCTGAGTTCTGATGTAAGATTCTCTTATTTACTGATCAGCTTGGGGACACCCCTGGATATTCCCATGGGTGACTACTTCAACTCACAGATGGAGAAACTGAGACCTCAGGGCAGAAGAACTTCTCCAAGTCCCAGGGATAGTTAAGGCTGGAGCCAGGGTTTGGGTGCTATCTATGCCTTCTCACTATGCCTGTGGCTCACTGTTTCTTCTCACTGCCTTCCTCTTTCTCTGAAAGCTTAAGACAGTTCTGAGTACACATAGGCAGTCTGGGAGAACAGGACACTGGGGACCCAAAGGGTAGAGAATAAAGGATCCTGCACCAATCTCGTAGGTTTGAATCCAAGCTCCACCACTTACCCAAAACCTTGGGTGAGACATTGAACCTTTCTGTTTCTCAATTTTCTCATCAGTAAAATGGGGATTATATTAGCATCTACCTAACAGAGTTATAGTGAGGATTAAAATAGGGCCCACATAAAGTTTTGAAAGAGTACCTAGCACACAGTACATATTCAATGAATAGTTATTACTATTATCATAATTATCAAGATTATTATTAGATGTAGAGGGAAAAATGCCTCTTGTGATGTGGCGTAGACTCCACAGACAGGCTCATATGTGCCCTCTCCCACTCCAACTCAGCCAAGAAACATTTCACTCCAGGCACAAACTGATTTTGGTGTTGGGATGGTAGAATTCAGAGGTGCCTGGAGCTTAACTGGCTTAATCCCATAACTTTTAGGCAGAGAAACAAAAATGAAGAGAAATCAAGGGATTTTTCTGAAGCTCCCAGAGCTCTTTAGAAGCACAACCAGGTCTCCAGAACTTTCAACCTGGAGCTGGGACTCCATTCAATAGGGCACCCTCTCCTCCCACTACTTCAGGCTCATCTCCCTCAAAACGTAGTTCTGCAAAGAAGCCACTGGCTCTGTGACACTGAAGGGGTTAACTCAGAACCCTGCAGCTGGCTGCAGTGAGTGTCCTCAGCTCTGATTTTCATTTGCAAAACAAACAAACAAGAGGCTCTCTAATAACTCCCAGGCCTCCTTCTTTGTGGCTGAGATGTGGATTTTGTAAGAAGCAAGGCTTCCAAAGATCCCTAATTCCTATGCTGTTGTTGACAAAGGACTAAAGGCTGTTTCATGGCTAGTGAAAGCTTCACATGCTCATTCATTCATTCAAATTAATTCATTCACCAAATGATTACTGAAGACCTACCTCACGCCTTCAGACATGGATACAGCCACCCTCCCAGCCCTCATAGAACGGATGGTATTCTTACAGTGTTTTCAGAGCTCCACCAACAGAGAGGCTAGCATGGGATAGGAACGTGGGGGTATTCAGCAAATAAATGCCAGTCCAAGAGGAACATGGGATCATTTGGTTCAATGGAAGTCCAGTTCTCCAGGTTGAATTTCTAGTTTGTTGCCTGGTTCAAAATCACATTGGCACCCCAGATTGGCCAATCTTCTCATCCTCCCCTCCTTTTCCTCTTTTTTCATTCTTCCTCTTCTTCATGTTGTCTACCATGAGCTGAAAAATAAATCAATGTGATATATTGGGAGCCCCCTTTTTCTAGATGGGCAGTGGAGGACAGAGAAAACAGTCTATGCAGCCAAAGCTTCACAGGTAGTAAGTGGGGAAACAGGGTTTGAACCCAAGTCTATAGGCCTCCAGATCCTAGGCTCTTCTCTTCTGGTTTATTTGTGTCATTTCCTTCCATTTGTCAAATCAAAGATAGAATAGGGGAGGTTTAAGGCCCACCATGAGTTTCCACAACAGCTAATATTTGGAGGAATTGCAAATTCTGGAATGACAGCCACTTTAAGCTGCAAGTAAATGTTCTTTAGAAACATACCTGAGAAATTGGGAAAAGCAGGTGAGAGAAATGGTAGCTATATCCTTACATGGTAGAAGGGGTGAGAAAGGTCTCTGGAGCACTACTGAGAGGGGCACTAATCTCATTCATAAGGGCTCCACCCTTATGACCTAATCACCTCTCAAGGCCCTCTTTTCAAATAGCATCACATCAGGGATTCAGTTTCAACATAGGAATTTTTTGGGGGGTTGGGGGAACACAAGCATTCAGTCTATAGCATCAACCAAAGCTTTATCTTCTCAAAAAGATATTTTCTTATGTAATCAGGTTGAATTGATGAGCACCTCCCTGTGTCCATTGAGTCTTATGGGAAGCAGATGCTAAAATGGAGTGAGAAATGCAAGACATGTCTTAGGGGGTAATGCCTGTGAAAGATAAAGGCAGAGGAAACAGGAGTAGGTGAAAAGAGCCTCAGATCACAATGAAGATCCAACAAAGTCTCAACTAACTTAATGAGGAGCTCCTCCAGAGCTGAAATTTCCCATTAGAGGAGTCCTGCACTGGGCAGAACTGGCCAGGCTCTGGTACTTCTCCAATGCTCAGTGTTTGGCTGGGGGCTCCCAAGGGAAGATGTGGCTTTGATTTAAAAGCTGAAGTAGATCTCAAAGGTACTGCAGCTGAGGGCTGTCCACTAACTACACTCCTTGCAGCTGAATGGCAAGTTATTTCTTGAAAGGAGACCTGAGTGTCACGTCTTCATGGCTACCACACCCTTTTATACCTACTATATATGAAACACTGTATTAGGTCGTGGAACGGGAGAAGGAAGATAATACTTAATTCCTGCCTTAAGAGAACCTACAGGCTGGGTGCGGTGTTTCACGCCTGTAATCCCAGCACTTTGGGAGTCTAACACAGGCAGATCATAAGGTCAAGAGATGGAAACCATCCTGGCCAAAACAGTGAAACCCCATCTCCACTAAAAATACAAAAATTAGCTGAGCATGGTGGCGCACACCTGTAGTCCCAGCTACGGGAGGCTGAGGCAGGAGAATCGCTTCAACCCAGGAGGTGGAGGTTGCAGTGAGCCGAGATCACGCCATTGTACTCCAGCTTGGGCAACAGAGCCAGACTGAAAAAAAAAGAAAGAAAAAAGAAAAAAAAACTTACAGTGCGGTAGGGAAGGTAGTCTTCCATGTGTCTCAATAGTCTCATTCCTGAATAACAATAACAAACAAAATCAAACCTAAAATGTTTTTGCAGATAAAATGGCCTAGAAGTAGCCATTAATTCTCATTGCAATTAATGTAAAACCAACAGCACTGTTTTTTTGTTAATAGAGAAGTAAAGTCAAGCAATAAGCTGGTGACATGTTATATGGGTCATAATTATATGCCATGGATACCTGTAAAATCTGTTATTATACTACTAAATTGCAAAAATTCCTGCAAGAACATGTTGGCAGCTGCCATGCCAATGCTTATCAACTCATCAGTTGTTTGCAGGCTCTGCAAACATATGAATATTGGTTAACAAAACACACTTGATATTTGCTGGAGAATGCTTATTTTCAGATTTGATACTGTATTGCAATATATATACTTTATTTAAGAATACATCAAATAAAGATCTCTCCCAAATGGTACCTTGAATAAAAATCTATGACAATAATGATGAAGATTGGTATTCCAGTTATCTAATGTTGCTTAATAAACCAGTCCAAGCTTAGTGCCCCAAAACAACAACTATTCCATTTTGCTCATGGGTGCTGTGGATCAGGATTATAGATTAGGACAGCAGGGTTGTTTTGTCTCTGCTCTATCATGGCCAAGTTTCATGTGGGAAGATTCTTAAAGGCTGGCGGCTGGAAACATCTGGAGGTTCCTTCACTTAATGACTGATGGCTGTACTTAGCTCAGGTATTGGATCAGAGAATTTACATCTGACTCCTCATTGTGACTTGGGCTTCCCCACAGCATGGTGGCCTCAAAATAACCATACTCTCTCCAGGAACCAGCGCTCCAGTGTTCTAGTGAACAAGGCAGAAGTTGCATGGCCTTTTATGAGTTAGCCATGGAAGTCAGACAGCATCACTTCCACCATACTCTTTTGGTAAAAGAAGTCACAAACCCACCCAGAGCTGAGTGGGGAGGATACAGACACCACCTCTTGATAGGAGAAGGGTCATAAAAATGCGTGGCTATTTTAAAGAACTGCCACAGTTGTTGATGATCATTATCACCAACTATGTGCCAGGCTTGATGCTAAGCTATCATGCATTTATTCTTCACAATATCCTTAGGAATTAGGTACTGCAATCTTCATTTTATAGAGAGCTCCGGTGACTTTCCCAAAGTCACACAGCTACAAAGTGGCATACCCAAGATGAGTTCCCAGACCTGTCAGGTTCTATAACCCTTCACACTAGTCTCAGTTTCATGCCTGGATGTCACCTCACCCTGACTCCTCCTATTCCTGGGCTGGGGCTGGCATAGGAGGAGCAGGCAATTGAAATAAAAAAATCAAAAATGAATTCAAAGCACTTCTTGGCTTGTGAAAATAATGTAAAATAATTTTATGATTGTTTTTAGTCATATGCAAACTCTTAAGTTGAAAATACTATAGTAAGTGGCCAGTGACGATGTTCCATTCATAATGTTTTATTGCCTCCTGCATTGTATACGCTAAGCTATGCTACCTTGTCTTTCATGCCCATCTCTAGATGGGTGATAGTGCCTTAAAGGAGTATTAGATGCTTTCCCTTAAGGAGCTGGCAGGAGAGAAAATGAGGTTCAGACCCTAGCCTGCTCTCTGTTGTGCCTGCATGGAGTTGGCCATGAGCATCAGAACGCCCTGGGACTCACTGTGACAGAGTCTGGAAGACACCTAAGCCTTGCTGGGAACGGGTCGCATGCAAGGAAGATGAGAATGTCACAGAGAAGTTCAGGAACCATTGCCTTGGTTTTTGTAGGTGATCTGTGTCAGCCCAGGAGTTAGAGGGGATAGATTTGGGAGACAGAAGTGACTTAATTAACTCTTCCACCCCTTCCCCTATCCTGATGCCCACCTAGGCTGCACCCAAACATTTAACATGGACACGTAAGGTGCTTCACTGCGCATTTTTGCCACACTTCGGGGGTCTGAAGTGACTTTGGACAGCACAGTTTTCCTTTTCCACATCCTAAGGTCATGACATCTCCTGAGATCCCAGCTGAGACTCCTTCTCTACTACACTCTTGCATCCTCTGGATCCCCCTACTATGCACCCAACACACAGTAGGGGACTCATTAATATTGAAAAAATTGCACTTGGCATTCCATCACTTTCAAATTGCAGAGAATCTGTCTGCTTCGCACATATTTCTGCTTCCCGTCTTGGTCTATGTTGTCCTCCTTGCCTCAGATTTACTCCTCACTCTCTGCCTGACCTTGATTCTTCCCACCCCTCAGGTACTTCAAATTCACTTGGGGCTCGTCTCCCTCGAGAAGCTTTTCTTATAGCCAGTTTCCCAAGCCTGAGTTAAAAGCCCCTCCCTCTTCGCCTTCTGTTTACTCACCTGGCAGCATACTGTGATGCACTCATGTGCAGGAGGGTTACATTTTATATGCTATGATTCAGATGTATCCTGAAGAATTTAAGAAACACAACATAGCTTTCTTCAGTTTTTATATGTAATTTTGCTCTGGAGTGTCCATTTCCATTAATGGCATAAAAAATTAAATTTGCCGATTAGAGGTAACTATCTCTTTAATAAATATTCAGTCAATTGAAACTCCTGGTAAGGGCTGTGTCTCCTTTTTCAAGGTGTCTCTGCTCTCTGCTTCATCTCCTGGGAGGCTTCTGGGTGTTGAATAGGATGACCCTCCACTGAGTCTTCACTGTGCTCTGCCATGGGAGGCTGGCTTTGCCTACCCACCAGATGCCATGCTGCCATGCCATTGTTGACCACCGATGTTGGCCAGGGTTGGAAGGTCTCCCACATTGTGATCCCAGAAAACACTGTGTTTCTGGCCTCTTAACACTTCCCACTGGGATACATGGGAACTTAGATGCTACCACAAACCCTGGGGAACTGAAGGCCCCCTCTCAAGCCACGCTCCCAGGTACCTCTCAGCAAGGTACAGCCTCCATCCCAGAGACATGGGAACACCGTCCAGATGTAGTTAGATTTTCCAAACCTATATAGATGATTCTACCTCCACTGACTCTTGTTATGGGATGCAGAGTCCTGCTGGGGGTTGACCAGAGACTCTTCCTTCCCTGACTGCCTAACTCGGAATGTGCTTTGTTCTTTTCCTACCTGCCTATGAGTAACTCCCCTTATAGCATACCTCTTTTGCTGTTACTCTACGAGCTCTTTCTTCTAGGTGGAAACCACCTTTCCATTCTCTAAGGCAATCACTCTGTCACTTTGACTTAATGGCAAAAATCGATGTAGCAGAATAAGAGAGAGAAGAGAAAAATACATCAGCGGATAGTAATACACATGCACACATTTCCTTTGTTACACATTGAACTCCTTTGGGACAGCTTGGCACAAGGGGAGTGCTCAAGAAACATTTCTGAAATGAAACCTTTATTTCCCAGATACTGTTTTTGACTTCTAGAGACTTCAGTACCTGGCCTAGAATGCCCTACACTGACTGTTGGCTCCATGTTTTAGTGGGGAACAATGGAAGGGATATAATAATAAGGCGGGGTGCTAGATCGTGAGCATCTAGTGTCTATCAGATGTAGTACCAGGTACTTTCATTAGCTTCTCCATAAGTTCACTCAGCCACACAGGATAGGCTTGATAATTTTCCTTTTATAGATGCAGCAACTGAAATTTGGAGAGGTTAAATCTGTTGTCTGAACATGCATTGCCAGTAAGTAAAAAGGCAAAGATTTGATCCCATGAATTTGGGACTCCAAAACCCAGGGCCTTGTCACTTGACCACAGTAGAAGTAAGAGGTCTGTGTGGAAACCCTCCTTTAGAACTGAAGAAAGACCTCCGGTCTCAGATAGTCATGGAACTCAATCCTTGTAAACCCCCATCTCCAGGAGGGCAGGCCTTGGAACTGCAGGTTAGAGACTGGAATTCACTGGTGCCAAATCTCCGTTATATGGGACACACCATATGGAGCCTAGAATTCATCACAGCCTTTGGCAGTCAGCCTGGCCTGGAAATAACCCCAGAAGGCTATGTTTTGATCAGGAAACTTGCAGCTGTTTTTCAAAGTCATCTTTGGAATTTTTAATTTTACTTTATTTTTAGCAAACCTACATGCCCCTTGTTTTTCATTGAGGGTTCTAATTTCCTTGGTGTTCTGGATTACCACACAGGTACATGGCACGTGTTTGCAGAGATATGGAGAGGTCTGGAGAAGTTAGCACACCTCATCGAGCTAAGCAAGAAACAGAGGCCTCGGGGAAAAAAAAAAATCCCAAGTTAACTTAAGTAAAAAATCCCAAGAAAAGTTAAGCACATAAACAGCTGTGGCCTCATCACTGAGCCTTAAGGTTGCAGTGGGGAAAAGGAGGGGGCCCAAAGAGGCTCTGAGCATTCCAAAACATGAGCACAGCTTCTCTCCCGAAGGTGAGGCATCTGGGCAACTAGGCAGACAGCTCCATCAGGAAGGAGAGCCCGTCTCAGAGGCCAGTTTGCCATGGGCTTTAGTGGGATCCATAGGCTGCTGAGAGCTCTCAAGTTTTGATTTTTCCAAGTGTTTCACCAGATCCCCATCGTGCTGGGGCCAAATTCTTGAAAGCAAAGCCACATTTGAATTCTCCAAAGTAAAGCCACGTTTTAGGCTTTGGCTGCAGGGGCTTGGAATCAAGCCACTCTGGGACTTGAGAGAACAGCAATTCCATTTTTGAGGTTTGAGGAATCCTAGAGTTCCCCAGCCTGGGAGAGAAACTGATTTCAATCTGGTTTAATTCCTCTTTCCCCCACCTCCATTCCCCACCACCCTGACCTGGAGTTCTGGACGGCATACATAGCTCTCAGCATATTCTGATTTGAATGTACTAGGAGATTAATCAATAAGGTGCTAAGCTTTTTCTTGCTGGGGTAAAACTTCAAGATCTCATGAATACTCCAATGGAAATGATGTATATGTTTTATTCTTGTCAACCCCCCACCCCTTCTCCTTTGAGCATGGCAATCTTTCTGCAGTTGTGTCTACATGACTGGTTGAGACAGGGAAAAAAGAGAGAAAAAAAGAAGCCACATGTAAAATTCAGGGTTTTGTTATTTTCTTTTGCCTACACGATACCACACAGATTGTGTGGTTGACTTATTTTTAACTGAGTCTTTGTGTGAATGAACCAAGCTGGTCAGTTGCTTGAGCAATATTGAGATCAGAAGCAAGATGATTAAAGGCACCAAAAGCAACCACTAATTTGACCAAAGACATCCCACAATAGCTAGACAAAGATATGTCAGTTTGGCCTGTATATAGATGTGGCTTGCCTCGAAGTCTGGTGACCAGCATTACAACACCACCAAAATGAACCAAGTACACTTGGTACTTCTGGCCATCAAAATAGCTGAACCCTACCATTCAATCTGCCAGTTTAGCTTGTTTGATCCTGTTTTCAAGAAAGCTAGGAGAAAATGCTACGTGTGTGTGTGTGTGTGTGTGTGTGTGTGTGTGTTTAAGGAATTTGGGGAGCATGTAAAAGGAAAATAGTTGGAAGTATAATTATATCTGTTGACTTTAATGATCAATTAAGTTGACCATGCAAAAATCCAACTACTTGTTAGTTGATTGATTACAAAGTGGCCAGTACAGCCAGTTGTATAATTTTTTGCTCCTCATTTCTTTGAAGCTGAGAAATCGCTTCTCATACCTCCATTCATGTATGGCTTGAATAGGTTATGGGTTGCATTGTGTCTCTCAAAAGGATACACTGGAGTCTCAATCTCTGGGACTTCAGAATATAATCTTATTTGGAAATGGGGCCATTGTAGATGTAATTAGTTATAATGAGATCACACTGGAGTAGGGTGGGCCCTTCATCAAAGATGACTGGTGTCTTCACAAGAAAAGGAGAAGTGACAGAGAGACAGAGATACCAAAGAAAACATCATGTGATGATAGAGGCAGAAATAGGAGTTATAGGAATTCCTATAAACCAAGGAATTCCAAGGCGCTTGAGGGCTACCACCAGCAGCTAAGAGAGAGGCACTGAACAGATCTCCTCTATGAATTTCAGAGGTTTCATAGGGCGGTGATACTGACTTCAGACTTTGAGCCTCCAGAACTGTGAGACACTATATTTCTGTTTTTGTTTTTTTTTTTAAGCTACCTAGTTGGTGATTCCTTGTAATAGTAGTCCTAGGAAACATATGGTATGTCAGTAAAATGAAGGAAAAGTGAAGGAATAAAACATTCAAAATTATAAAATTATAAAATATTAGAGCTAGATGAGGCTTCAAAATTCATCTCAGCCACATTTTTTCACATGGATTCTGCACTACTTTAATCCTTCAAGATAGTATGTAAGATGCAGATTCCATGTTGGTTATGCAAATTTGGAAAATTCTCCATATCATCACCTTAGAAACAAAAAATGACTTCAGTACCTCAAAGGCACTGACAAGTCCTGCAGCTGGGAAACTTCTTGCACTGTGAACGAGGCAGCTTTTCCAAATATCTTTGATGATGAGACACTTCTAGACAAGATGCTTATCTACTTCCCGTGAAACTAGTCTTTCATGAATAATACTTTAGAACATCCAACTTTTTCATGTTATAGATAAAGAACTTGAGAACTAGAGACAAAAGAAACTTGTTTACAGTTATACAGTGCCATCGCCTGAATTTTAATTGTCCGATAGCAAAGACTGCAGTCATCTACTGTGGGCCTCCTGGCTAAATGAAGAATACCTCATTCACACAGCCAACTCTGCCCTTAATGTGACTTTAAGATTTTCAGAGAGTCTTGCCTCCTGCCGGGTTTCCATTTCTCTGCTTGGAAAGTCAAGAGCCTGGGCTAGTTCATTGTTATGAACTACATGTTTGTGTCTCTGACAAAACAAATATGTGGAAACCCTCATCCCCAGTGGGATGGTTTTGGAGGTGGGGCCTCTGGGAGGTAATTAAGTTTAAAAGAGGTAAGGGAGGTGAAAGTACCATAATAAGATTAGCATCTGATATGGTTTGGCTGTGTTTCCACCCAAATCTCATCTTGAATTGTAGCTCCCATAATTCCCGTATGTTATGGGGGGTACTCAGTTGGAGATTATTGAATCATGGGAGCAGTTCCCCTGTACTGTTCTCATGGTAGTGAATAAGTCTCACGAGATCTGATGGTTTTATAAGGGGAAACCCCTTTCACTTAGCTCTCATTCTCTTCTTTTGTCTGGCACCATGTAAGACATGCCTGTCACTTTCCACCATGATTGTGAGGCCTCTCCAGCCACGTGAAACTGTGAGTCCATTAAACCTCCTTCTTTTGTAAATTGCTCAGTCTTGGGCACGAAAACAGGCTAATACAGTACCCTTATAAGAAGAGAAAGGGGGCTGGGCGCGGTGGCTCAAGCCTGTAATCCCAGCACTTTGGGAGGCCGAGACGGGCGGATCACAAGGTCAGGAGATCGAGACCATCCTGGCTAACATGGTGAAACCCCGTCTCTACTAAAAAAAAAAATACAAAAAACTAGCTGGGCGAGGTGGCGGGCGCCTGTAGTCCCAGCTACTCGGGAGGCTGAGGCAGGAGAATGGCGTGAACCCGGGAGGCGGAGCTTGCAGTGAGCTGAGATCCGGCCACTGCACTCCAGCCCGGGCGACAGAGCGAGACTCCGTCTCAAAAAAAAAAAAAAAAAAAAAAAAAAAAAAAAGAAGAAGAGAAAGGGACCAGAACTCTCCCTCCATCATGTGAAGATATAGCAAGAAGTCGACTATTCATGAGGCCCTTCCCTGAACCTAACCATGTTAGCACCATGATTTTGGAAATCCTGATTCCGGTATTATGAGATACAAGTTTGTATTGTGGTTGTTGTTGTTTTGCTTCCTTTATTTATTTATCTGGTTACTGATTTGCTTTAATGCGACCCCCAGAGCAAATGCCAGAGAAAAGGCAAGTAGGCAAGGCAAAAAAACTTTATTAACTTGCCAATGTGAAGGAGGGGCGAGCTTCACAGGTCTCCAGCGGCGGAGGCTGACGAAGTCACTCTGGCGTTCTCGGGCGAGGTTCCTAGCTCCGCACACGAGCAGTGGCCAAGGAAGTTCGCACCACGAGCCCCCCAGGAGCGGCTTTTATGTCCTGGGCCCAGGAGTGGGCGGGCAGTGGGCGGGACATAGGCGGGTTGGGGGCGGGGCGGTAGGCTTGGCTAGGCGGGTTCCGGTTTTTCTCCGTCGGAGGTCGGGTTGCGCCTGCGCAGTCGACCCGTGTCTTTCCCGGGCGCCGGAAAGTTGACGATGAAGAACCCGGAACTGCGCCATCTTGCCTCCGTTCGTCCAAACAGTTACATATACATCAGGAAAATTCGTGTTGTTTAAATCACCTAGTCTATGGTACTTTGTTGTGGCAGCTCAGGCCGACTAAGACAGTCATTTCTAAGATCCCTTATGGCATGAAGATTCTGTGACTATTGATCTCCCCTGTATGTGCCTAAAAGGTGTAATTCATCCTTGGATGAAAATCTGTATCTAAAGGGCCAAATTATTATGTTGGTCAATGATGTATTACGCATCCCTTGTCCATTTCTTGTCTTGGCCCTGTCAGCAAATTCAATGCTGATGAGTTAATGTATGTGAAAGTGCTTTGTAAACAGTCAGGCCTTGTCCAAATAAAAGGACTGATTTTTATGTTATTAGGTTGACAGCATTGCAGCCAAGCTGAAGGTGAAGTGTACCCACTCTCCTGTTGGCATGGGTGTATGATATTTGGGTATGTGCATGATGAGTGTAGTGAACATGTCCATGTGCCCATGTGTGTTTCAGTTTAATTGAAAATTTAAGAGGGAGCTGAGCTGTTTTTTTTTTTTTTTTTTTTTTAGACGGAATCTGCCTCTGTTGCCCAGGTTGGAGTGCAGTGGCACGATCTTGGCTCACTGCAAGTTCTGCCTCCTGGGTTCACGCCATTCTCCTGCCTCAGCCTCCAGAGTAGCTGGGACTACAGGTGCCCGCCACCATATCCGGCTAATTTTTTGTATTTTTAATAGCGACGGGGTTTCACTGTGTTAGCCGGGATGGTCTCAATCTCCTGACCTCGTGATCCGCCTGCCTCGGCCTCCCAAATTGCTGGGATTACAGGCGTGAGCCACCACACCCAGCCACAGCTGAGCAATATTTTTACAAACATGTGTTCTTGGAGTAGACTGCTCAAAGCCACAACCAGACGGTAATACTTAACACCTGTGTGGGCTTGGGTGCGTAATTTATCCTCTCTGTGACTTTGTCTCTTCTTCTGGGAAATGAATATAATATTAATTCTTAATTTCCTGGGTTCATGGGAGGATGCAATGATATCATGCATATGAAGTCCACAGCCACATATGCTGGCTATGTAGATGCATATCTATTGAATGTGCATTTTATGTATGAAGCACGTATAAATGTCATGTGCCTATGTTGTCTTTCCTTTTATATTTTGCAAATTGCTTTACTCCCCATTGTTTAGCTTATATTCCCAGAGGAAGCCATCAGAAACAAGAATAGAAGATGGCATATTGAAAGCATAGCATTGAGCGCTTGGGCTTTGGAAGACACTTGAAGAGTTGTCTTTCCCAGACTTCCAAGGGCTGTATTCCCTCATCAACATCTCAGGATCATACATTTGTGACCACTGCTTAGGGCTTTAAAGCATGATTCACAATGGCCAGCATTGTGAATTTCAGCCAATAACCCAAAAGAACAGCTTTGCCTTAAGTAGGATTAAACCTTCCTCCCTGCTAGGGAAAAATTAAGAATATGAGGAAACAGTTGCATTTCAGGCCACTCTAACCTTTCTGTCTTGGGCTCTGTCCTTGGCATGCTACTGATGAGTTTGCTAGAGAAGAGAAACATTTGAGTCCATTATTTTAAAAGCAGCAGAAAATAGACTCTGGAAAAAAAATTGTGCATTGGCCACAGGAACTTAATGGTCCATTTTGATCTCTGCCTCCTGCCTGGCTGAGGGTGTCAGGAGCCATGCTCTCAGCTTGCAAAAAAAATGTCATAATGAAGTGTTCAAGTAATGGAGAGTTAATGGAACTGGGAGCCTGAGTTATAACAAAAGAGCCTTAAAAGAGAGGTGGGGTATAATTTATTAACGGCAATATATGGAGCAGGGAGCCTGCAACATTTATGAGAAAAGAACATGGGACCTTTTAGAAGATCCAGGGTTTCTGCACTTCATGGGATGGGGAGACACTCAGTGGAATGATCCAGGCACCTCTCTTTTCTCTGTTAATGCCCCAAGCCCTCTTCCTCAGGGAAGACTGTGGCACTTCTGCTAAGTATTGAGGATCGAAGGTGCCTGCTCTGCTTCTCCCTGGGATGGAGAAATTTCTTTATGATAAGGATGTTGACATCTCCATCAATGGAGCATGGTTCTAGTAACTTCCGGTGCTTGTGGACATTTCTCTCGTAATCTGGTACATTAGTCGGTTTTCTGTTGGCTGTAAGACGTAGAAACACAATTTTCACTGACCTAAGACAGACAAAAATGGTATATGAGTTTTATTTCGGATTCCCCACGAAGCAGAGCCTGAGACAAGGAGGTAAGTGTAATTTATGTGGGAGCTGATCCCAGGAGATCATGGCAAAGGAGTGGAAACTGAGGCAGGAAAGAGAAGAAAGTCAAGAAAGGGCATCATTATCAAGCCAGTCGTAGTGAGGGCAACTGGAGCATTACTCCCTGGGAATTGCTGGCTGACAGCAAGTTATCTCAGTTGAAGGCCGAGAGAACTGGGGAAGTTATTTATTCAATTCCTGCAATAATTAGTTAAGGGCTGTTGCTGTCTTTTTTGTTTTTTAACTGTTACATAGTGTTTGTGTACATTTATGTGGTACTTGTGATATTTTGTTACATGCATGATTGTGTCATGATCAAGTCAGGGTATTTAGGGCATCCATCATCACCTTATGTATTTATCATTTCTATGCACTGAGAACATTTCAAGCCCTCTTTTCTAGCTTTTTTGAAATATACAATATGCTGTTGTTAACTACAGTCACCTTACTCTGCTATCAGACATTAGCACTTATTCTTTCTATCTAAGTATGTGTTTGTTCTCATTAACCAACCTCTCTTTATCCCTTACCCCTATGGACACACCCTTCCCAGCCTCTGGTATCTGTCATTCTATGCTCTACCTCCATGAGTTTCCACTGTTTTGGCTCCCACATATGAATGGGAACATGCAATATGTGTCTTTCTATGCTTAGCTTTTTAAGTCTCTGTTGCATCTGGCTTTTCTTTTACATGATGACAAGAATATTTCTATGTCCAGGGGCTGCAGAAGGGACCCTCAGACAAAATTACAGGCATTGGTACAGCTACAGAGTTCCTAAAGGACTTTCAGCATGTAAACTGACTGCCAAAGAGATAGTAGATCAATCACAGCATGTAGTAAGGAGAGGTAGGTATTAATTGCCTTAACTGGTTGAAAGTTCAAGTTTGGGCTGGCTTCAGGCATAGCTGGATCCAGGGGCTAAAGAAGCAATCGCAGGACTTGGTCTGTAACACTTTGTCATTGGTTCTTCTTTCCTAGGCTTTGGCTCTATTCTCAGGAAGGGCTGCCCTTGTGATGGTGTGTTGACTGCCAGTAGCCCCCAGCTTATATCTAATTCAGCAACTGTAGTGAAAACAGAATATTGCCACACCTCAAACAATTCCAGTAGAAGACCTGGGATTTGCTCTTATTGGTTAGTTAATAGTAAGGCATTTAACAATTAACTTAACCTGTCTGTGCTCCACAAGTCTTCAGCTGTACAAGGACACTGCAACACTACCTTCAGCTGGAATCATTTGGTTGAAGGTGAACCCCATTCTACCTTCTTCAAGGATCTTTCCATGTTTCATGGCACATTTGTGCAAGCATTATTTCAAATGTTATCCTTTGACTAGTTTGGTTCTTCTGTCTATATATGATCAACCTAAATAATGCTCCCATTCCTTACTCAGCTTTTTCTTTGGCACAGATGCCCTTCCACAGGGACCTCTATGCTCTAACTCAGATGTGGCCCTTTTGGATGAAACTGTCACATTGGTAAGAACTGTTTTGATAACAAGTGGCAGAAAATTTGATTAAAGTTGTGTTAATATACATATGCATTTACCTACCTGTATATATACATATGTATATTAAGATAACTTCTTCTAAAATTGTTTGAGGTGGGGAGATATTCTGTTGTCACTGGGGTTGCTGAATTGGATGTAGACTGGGAACTACAGGCAGTTGATGCACCATCATAAGAGCAGTCCTGCCTAAGAGTAGAGCCAAAGTTGAGGAAAGAAGAACCAGCGATAAAGCACTACAGACCAAGGCCTGCAAATGCGTCTTTAGTACTTGGATCCAACTGTGCCTGAAGTTAGTCTAAACTTGAACTTTCAACCAGTTAAGGCAACTAATACCTACCCCTCCTTGGTACATATGCACTTATTTACCCTAGGTGCATATGTGTGTGTGTGTGTGTGTGTGCACGTATAGAGGTTTGTGTGTGTGTATGACCTACCATAAAGTTACAGATCTCCATACAGGTAGGTAAGTGCATATGTATATAAATACACACACACACACACACACACACACATTGTAATATATACACATATAATATATATATGTGTATATATTTATATACACATATAACATTTATATACCTATATAAATTTACCTACATGCATATGCTCACATAACTTAAAAACCCAGGGACTAGCTTGTTTTCTATTTCCAGGTCTCACACAGGGTGGTCCATCCACCTACTCTGCCTTCCTTTGGTTTTATCTATTCCCAGACAGGCTGTCTCCGTTTGCTGGCGAGATCCTAGGTAGTTCCAGCCTCAGAGTCTCTCATTTGCATTCATAGAAAAGGGGAGAGTTTCTGTTGCCAAACGGTCACACAAAAGTGCCAGAATTCAGTTTCACCTGCTCCAATTAGTCTGATTTGGAACGCTTTTTCATCCCTGCACCAATCACTAGTCTTGGGAGAATCTGACGCTCTGATTGACCAGCCTTGGACTACATATCATCTTCTGACTTCAAGGTGCAGTTAGTTTGACCAGAATCATGTAGACCAAAAATAGGGAAGAACTGTTGCTAGAAATAGGAAGACCAATATCCTCCTCACTTCTCTGCAGCATTGACTTTTCACTTATTTTTTCCCGCAGAGAATCCTCCCTAAATCACTGTCCAGCACACATTCACACCGTAAAACACATCATCTCTGGTCCACTGTCTTCTGTTACAATGCCTGTCGTGATACGTAACAGGGGTCTCTCCATCCTTCCCCACTGCTGACTCTCACGTTAGTCTGTGAGTTCCTTGAGGATACATATGCTCTCACTGTTTTTAACACGCCCAGCATATATTGCACAGAGCCTAGCATGTATTGGCTATATGGGAAGCCTTTGAGAGACAAAGGAGGAGAGAAACAAAGAATAAAGGACTCAAGTCCTATACTCCCTTCCAAGCTGACAGTTTGGAACTGGATATTGTACTGGTACCATGCAACATATTAATGTTGCACTTTCAACTCAGTATGTTCCAAACTGAACTTACCATCTTCCTTTCCAGACCTTACCTAGCTCAGCACATTCCCCACCTTGCTGTCATGGACTTCATGACATATTTGTATCTTGGCAACTTACCAGAGGTCCAACCTGGTGGTCTTAGACCTCGTATTTCAGAAAGTCCATGAACTTTTAAAAATCATATAACATTTTTAAATGCACATGTTCCTGTGAACTTACTTGAGGAACTGGGTCCATGGACTTCATCAGACTGACCAAAGAGTGAGTCCTGTTTCTCTTTCTGAACTATTATGGATGGAATTGTGTCCCTGAAAAATTCCAAGGTCAGCGTCCTAATCCTCCAGCACCTCGGAATGTGACCTTATTTGGGAATCCAGTTAAAATGAGATCATGAGGGAGGCCCTGAATCCAGTATGACCCGTGTGATTATAAGAAGGAGAAATGTTGAGATGGACACACACATAGGACAACATCATGGGAAGATGAAGGCAGAGATTGGGGCAATACTTCTATTAGGTTGGTGCAGAAGTTATCACAGTTTTTCTTTTGAAAGTAATGGCGAACATCACGATTATTTTCATTACTTTTGCACCAACTTAATATAAGCTAAGGAATGCAAAAGATTGCCAGCAAAGGACCAGAAGCTAGAGGGGAGGCATGGAACAGATCTTCTCTCACAGCCTCAGAAGGAACCAGCTCTAGTGACACCTTGATCTTGGACTTCTAGACTCCAGACTGGTGAGACAACATATTTCTGTTGTTTAAGCCACCCAATTTGTGGTAATTTGTTATGGCAGACCGGTAAATGAATACAGCATCTCTACAAAATACACTCACCTTTCAGGCAGGCCAAGAGGATTGTTTACTCTCAGAGCTTCAAGCCCAGAACTTACTTACACACCAAAAAAGGGGCACAGAAGTGGGAGGGAGGGAGGGGCCACTATCCCAAAGTCCCAGAGCCTCTTCTCCACACATTCATGAGAGTCAGGCATAGGCTTTTTATCTCATGCCCAGATTCAGGGGTCCCTCATCCTGAGCCTGCACCCCCAGAGAAAGTGAGGCTCAGGAACTTGTGAGTTTGTTGTTGCCTGTGTTACCGAATATCCATAAAATGCAAAATGGCACCATGACGTAATGAATTATTAACCCTGCCTCATCATTGCACATCAACCATGAAAGCAGGCTCTTCATGGCCAGGGCTGTTTCAAGGAGATTTAGGAATATATTTGAGGCTTCTGAAGGATGATTGGAAATTAGGGTGTCTGCAAATGGACCTCCAAGAACCCAGGACAGGGGACGTGGACCAGAAGCACCCCCTGATCTGCCAGGGGTGTCCAACATGCTGTTCTTTCCTCCCACCCCTTTTGAAGGGCTATCCAACGTTGGAAAGAATAAAAACTCAGAATCAAAAATTTAAGTTTACATCATAGCTTTACTCATGAGACATGAGACAAATGACTTAGTCCTTCTGAGCCTCAGTTTCCTCCTCTGTAAAATGGAAATAATTATTGTAGATGCTTCACAGAATTGTGAAAACATAATGGGATTCTATGTATGTATGTATGTATGTATGTATCTATCTATCTATCTATCTGGAATGAGAATGCACCTGGCTCATAGTAGACACTTGTTAACTCAAAGCTACTTTATTTTTATTGTTGCTTTTCTTATTGTGATTTTTTTCTGACATTAAAAGGCAATGTTTACTTTCAGAGCTCCAAGCGCAGAACTCACACACCAAAAAAGGGGCACGGAGGTGGGAGGGAGGATAGGGGTAAAACAAATGGTTGTCAGCCTGATCCCATTGATCTCTTCAGTCTTCAGAAAGTGGGAAAGTAGGAGTAGGTAATTCAAATAATCACCATTTATTGCCTGCTCTGGGTTAAGCATGTTATATGTCTCATCCCAGTATGTCTAGCAACAGCCCTCTATTGGCCTTATTGAGGAAACAGAGGGTCAGAGAAGGTAAAAACCTTGCTTGTGTGTCACAGTTGCTGGGAAATGACAAATCCAGGATTTGAGCCTTGTTCACAGGACATCAAATGCCATGTTTTTTCCATGACACCACACCCAGAACCCCTGTTTCCGATGCACCTTAGTCTTGTATCATTTCCGGGGGTGAAAGGTCAGGGGTCCTGGTGCCCTAATCCAGTTCTTGGTTTGTTTTTCCCATGAGGTCTTTTGATCCCCTTGTGTGTCCATCCAGTCCCAGCTCCAGTTGCTGGGAGGTCAGCGTCCCCCCGCTACCTGCAGACTCCAGAGGCCAGGAGCTGTGTGGGCTGTGCCTGTAAAGCAGTTTGATGATGTGCTAAGTGTCACTGCTTAATGAGCTGCAGGACCAAACACTCAAGGTAGGGGCCAGGGAGGCCGGCACAGCCCCCAGACACATGCTCCTGCCCAAGTTCAGTCGTAAACGTCACAGCCAAGGGTGGGTCTGGAGCCACAGGCTCCGAGATCCCCAACTTCCGTTGCCCCATTGGTCTTGGACTAATCCACTCTCCACTCAACAGCTCACCCTGATTTCCTCCTCTACCCTCCCACCCTGCAACCCATCCTCAGGGCCGTCGCCATGGGAGGTCTCCTCTCACAACAGGGCAAAGCAATTAAGGCCAGACGGGGCGAATTAAACCAGAAAGAATGAGTTTCCTCCAGCGCCAGGGAAATATTTGGGGCCTTACTTCCAAGGAGGAGGAACTGGTAGGAGAGATGGACAGCAGTTGAGTGGGGAAGATGAAGACTGATGGAAGAGTATCAAGGAGCAGGAAAGAGAAAAGAGATGTGCATATCCAAGAAGTGCATGACGTCCTCAGGGCTGCCTCTGGACAAAGATTAAAGTGGAAAGAGCAAAGAAAGGGAGAATGGCAGAACCAACCATTGGTTCATTCACTTAATAGGTCAGACGTTGACCTGGGTGTTTTGAATACAAAAGCAAATTGGAGATCACAGTGAATTGACTAGGAGTCGGGGCTTTGCGACTCGATGGACCTGGCTGTTTCCATCATTCATTAGTGGGATAAACCTGGGCAAGGGACCCAACTTCCCTGAACCTCAGTTTCCTCATCTGTAAAATGGGAATTAAATGCATCTGTTGTGCCAGGGTTCTGGGGGAAGATTAATATAATTTACATAAAATGAACATTGCTTTGCACAGAGTAGACGTTCAAGAAAATTAATACATCATATATAGGCTCCTCTATATGTGTCTGCTGAATGAATAATTATAGTTTGTGCTTATTAGCATTTTATGCATATTAACTTACTAAGGTATCACAAATATTTGAGGAAGTCATTGTTACTATCTCCCTTTCTTTTGAAATGAGAAACTGAGGCAACTAGGGGTTAAGTTACCCTCCAAATTCACACAGCTATTAAGTGGTCCAGGTGGGACTTGAACTCAGGGAGTTTAGCTCCCGAAACTATGCACCTAAAGGCCAAACTACACTGTCTTCTGGCAATGTGGGGGAAAGAAAAAAAGAAAGTAATTATATGTTTAATAAGTGGGGATTGGGTCAGAAAGTCCTTGGAGATCTCTTAAAAGAATTCAACTCAGTAGCTTTCCCTGCCCTTGGCTGGGAATGGACACACACTCCAGCACACAAACACACCCTTGTGTGTGCACGAATTGGCCTCTGCTGACCTCCAGCTGCTACCCTCTGCATGCCCTGCAGCAGTGGCTGCTTCCTGGGAAGAGGTGGATGGAGTTGCTATGTGGATGCATAAAGCCAAGTCTGCTGACCCTGTAACCCCACCTCCATCCCACACTGCCCTCCTCCTCCCGACTTCCCCCTTCCTTCCCTCCCTCCAGGGCTTGGTGCAAACATGGTATCCAATTTGTTACCTACACAGGAAGGTCAGGGCCCTGCTGACTTCTGCTCTTTTCTCAGCGTGGGTCACTTGGCTATAACTTGCTTGTTTTCCTCTCTGTTCTTTGGAAGAGTGAATGGGAAATGGGGAGGGAACCGGGAACAGACGGTGACCTCTGACTATAAGAAATTTGTTGGGGGAAGATGCTTTTCTGGAGTCCTAAATAGATCTGAAAATTATCTAGATCTATTAGTCCTAAATAGATCTGAAAATTGTCTAGACAGGACTATGGTGGGAATACTTTGATGGAGAACTTGAGGTTCACCATAGATTGCAGGACAGACAAATTGCGTCTTCTATAATAATGGAGGTTGACAGACAAAGCACTATGTGATATTGTGTATGTGTGTGTGTGTATGTGTTCAAACATGTGTGTGCTTATATGAGCACTTTTCTGCCCATAGATGTCATCAGAATTTCAAAAGGATTTGAGTTCCCATAGGGTTAAGATCCACTGGCCTAAAATCAGGGAGCACTGATGGGAGAATTTCTGTATTGACCTGTGAAATTGAGCACCAAAAAATCAATGCTGTGGACTCACAGAGTCCAGCTACCACACTATTTGGTCCAGGAAACCCAATTCAAATGTCTATAGTGACAAAAGGTGAATTTAAATGAGTGAGTTCAGTCAAGTGTAAGAAAAATCTTAGTGTTTAGGAGACAATATGGACTAAGTGAGATTGTAGCAGGTCAGGTAGTGGAGAGCAATGCATATCCCAGATAAGGATCCACAGCTCAGCTGCATCCATTGTTGCCGTAGTGGAATGTTGACCCAACTTTGCTGAATCTTTCAGGATTTTTGAGCAAAGTCAGTGTATTGTTTTGTTCTTACACAGCTCTAATGAAATACCTGAAACTGGGTAATTTATAAAGAAAAGAGGTTTAACTGGGTCACAGTTCCACAGGCTGTACAGGAACCGTGGCTGGGAGGTCTCAGGAAACTTACAATCATGGCAGAAGGTTAAGAGGGAAGCAGGCATGTCTTCACGTGGCCAGAGCAGGAGAAAGAGAGAGCAAAGGGGTAGGTGCTACACACTTTTAAACAACCAGATCTTGTGAGAACTCACTCACTATCATGAGAACAGCAAGGGGGAAATCCACCCCCATGATCCAATCGCTTCCCACCAGGCCTCTTCTCCAACACTGGGGATTACAATGTGATATGAGATTTGGGTAGGGACACAAATCCAAACCATATCAGCAGAGATTCAGATTTCTATCTGAAACATTGTAACTTTTAAATGTTGGCTCAGTTAAAACTAGAATACTGGGCAAGCCAAACAAAACAAATGCATAGGCTAGATCTAGCCTGTGGGCCTCTAGTTGTCGGCCTCTGAAAGTTTGTCTCTATTGTTTTCTAGGTAGAGAAACTCCAAACGAGAAAAGGGAAGTGGTCTCTCTCCTTAAGGTCACGTAGAGAAAGTGTATGACAGAACCAGGACTCAAAATTCAGGTCTTCTAAGGCACAACCCTTCTTTCTCCTACCCTACTGGGCTGCTTAGGGAATAGCTCCTCACTTTCATGCTCAGCTGTTTCACCTCTCCAAGGAAGACCAGCAGTCATTCAGGCCTAGGTCATAGACATAGCTACTTCTTACTTATCCATCATGAGATTTATGGGAGATTTATTGCTGTGATGTCCCCACCACTTCTCCCATTTAGAGAAAAGACTTTTTTTTTTTTTTTTAATTGAGATGGAATCTCATTCTGTTGCCAAAGTTGGAGTTTAGTGGCACGATCTCGGCTCACTGCAACCTCCGCCTCCCGGGTTCAAGCAATTCTTCTGCCTCAGTCTCTGAGTAACTGGGATTACAGGCACCCGCTACCACGCCCAGTTAATTTTTGTGTTTTTAGTAGAGACAGGGTTTCACCATGTTGACCAGGTTGGTCTTGAACTCCTGATCTAAGGTGATCCGTCCACCTTGGCCTCCCAAAGTGCTGGGATTACAGTCGTAAGCCACCACACCCACCCAGGGCAAACTTTTTTACCCCATGCCTTGATTCTGAGTTTGGCCATGTAACTTGCTTGGCCCTTGGCAGGTGTGATACAAACCAGGGCTTCAAAAGCACTGACAGATTTCTGCTTACTCTGCTCACTCTTGAATCCCTGCCATCCATTCATGAACTAACATGGACCAGCCTAAGCAAAGCATATGAGAAACTCATGTCTCAACCAAGGCCATTCTAAATCCCCAGCTAACTTGCCCAGCTGACCATAGGCGCAAAAATAAGCCCTGCCTAAATCAACTGAGCTCAGCCAAGATAAACACAACCATCCAGCCATCTCCTAGACTCAGGAGACATTATTAGGTTGGTGCAAAAGCAGTTGAGGTTTTTGCAATTACTTTTAATAATACATGGTTATCACTTTAAGTCACTAAGTTTTGGGGTTGTATGTTACATAGCAACAACTAAGTATACTAGTAGAAGGGGCAAGGATTCGTCACTTCATGAATAAATGATTCAAAATATTGAATCCACCCTTCCTTGTCCTCAGTCTTTGATTTAAGTCTCCTACCTTTACTTAATAAACCTCAAATAATGAACACTTATTTGAACGTGGTCGGATTCTCTTCTGTGTCTCAGGCACTGTACTTGTTGTTCTCCTGGTGTGTTAGTAATTACATAAAAAATACAATCACAGCCGGGTGCAGTGGCTCACACCTGTGATCCCAGCACTTTGGGAGGCTGAGGCGGGCGGATCATGAGGTCAGGAAATCGAGACCATCCTGGCTAACACGGTGAAACCCCATCTCTACTAAAAAAAATATACAAAATTAACCTGGCGAGGTGGTGGGCGCCTATAGTCCCAGCTCCTCGGGAGGCTGAGGCAGGAGAATGGCATGAACCTGGGAGGCAGAGCGTACAGTGAGCTGAGATCACACCACTGCACTACAGCCTGGGGGACAGAGTGAGATTCCATCTCAAAAAAATATTAAAAAGTATATATATATATATATATATATATATATAATTACATGATAGTTTTAAGAGGCAGGACAAGAAAAACAGAAAAGAAAATGTGTAGCCATCCAGGTAGGCAGGCTTCTTATAAAGAGCCCTTGAGTCACCCAGATCTGGTTTGGAATTCTAGTCCCACTGCTTCTTTGATTTGTGATCTTAAAGAAATGACCTGCTTCTCTGACTAACCTCAGTTTCCTTACTTAAAAAGTGAGAATGATAATGCCTATATTATTTTGAGGAATAAATCAGGAAATGCATCTGATGGGAATTCATTCATTTGCAAGAAAAAGGAAATTTGACAGTGACTAACGCCATAAAGACATTTAATTATCTCATACACTAAGGAATCTGGAGGTCAACACCTGCTGGGATGGGTTTATGGCAGAACAATATCAGAGGAACGTCTCTAAGATACTCCTAGCCTTTACTTCATGGTTGTAAAGTGCCTGCTTCACCTCCAGAAATCATGTTCACCTTCAAGGTAAAGGATGGGAGAAAAGTAAGATTTTTTTTTTTTTTTAGGAAAATAAAGTCTTTCCTGGAAGTGCTCAGTAACTTTCACTGACGTGTCATTGGCCATGATGTTGTTCAGGTCACATCATGACAATTCTTGATAACTTATGGTTACAAGAGAAGCTGATAAAGGAGGAATTTGACATTGCGCCCTCTAGAATTGCAGGCATGGGAAAGAGGAGAGGTAGAGAATGGGTGCTGTGTTAGCCAAACACTGGCATTCTCTGCAGAGTGTCAAGGGGTACTTAGCGTGGAATAGGTGCTCAAGAGCTAATAAGTCCTCCTCATAATGCACTTTTTTTGTTTTTGAGACAGAGTCTCCCTCTGTCACCCATGCTGGAGTGCAGCGGTGCAATCTCGGCTCACTGCAACCCCTGCCTCCTGGATTCCAGTGATTCTCCTGCCTCAGCCTCTCGAGTAGCTGGTATTACAGGCGTGCCACCATGCCCGGCTAATTTTTGTATTTTTAGTAGAGATGGGGTTTTGCCATGTTGGCCAAGCTGGTCTCAAATTCCTGACCTCAGGTGATCCACACACCTCAGCCTCCCAAAGTGCTGGAATTACAGGTGTGAGCCACCGTGCCCGGCCCACTTTTTAGAAGTTGAAACTTGCTAATGGCTTTAAAGGAGAGGAAGATTTGTTTTTTTCTGCTTTATGTCTTCAGGTAGACTAGGTTTCAGAGTATTTTCCCAATTATAGAAGAACTGGACTAGAGCGCTGTCTGGGCTCACAATTTCTTTCCATGGTTGTGTGTACGCTTCATGCATCCCTTCTCCTGACTCCCAACTTTGGGGACTCTGTGTCTCCTTCACCCTAACCCTGTAACCCTGTAAGCCTAGTGGGGCTGCCCATGTTGTCACTCCACCACTCCTGCCAGACTTTTGATGGTCCTTTACTAGATTAGGTATGCAACTTTGGTTATGGATCACTTGATCAACATGGTGACATACAAATTCCCAGGCCAAACCACTAAAAATTCTAAATCAGTATGGTAAAGTTGGAGGGGAGCTGGAATATATGCACGTGTAATTCACATCCAAGATGGTCTTTGAGACACTTTGGGAAACATGGTCCTAGGATCTTGAAGCTAATGATGCATGAGCCCAGAGCACCTATGGCCACTTTCTCATTGCCTGGAGGAAGTCAGAGTTCAGGAAGACACAAGAAGGCAGCATGCAGAGAGAAGCAGAGTGAAGAAGTAAAGGAAAAAAGAGAATAGGATTTCAGTTCCTAGACTCAGTGGTCTGTGAGACCAACTCCACCCCTTCTCTTCCTGAGGCTTTAGTTGTATAAATCAGAGTGTTCTTTATTTCTTTCTAAATCTTGAACTTCTGTTACTTAAGAGGTCTACTCTGTAGATATGGGGAAGTACTGGTATACTGGCAGGTATAGCTGGTTTATTTGCAACATAAATCTTTCTGAAAATATAATCCATAATATTCTGTAAGTAGACCGTATTTAATAATACCAAGTATATCAGGCACAGTGGCTGAGTTATGCTGCAGTAAGAACCACCCTCCAAATCTCAGTGGTTTAACACGAGTTTATTTCTTTCTCATGCTACATACACTATGCATGTAGGCTGGAGGATTTCTGCTCCATGAAGTCTCTCAGAGATCCAGGCTGATACAGAGTACATCTTGACAAATATTTTCATAGTCACCATAGCAGTGGGAAATGAACATGGAAATCATGGATCGTGGCTCTTAAAGTTTCTGTTCCAAAGTGACACAGGTCCCTTCTGTTCATATTTCAGTGGCCAAAGCAAAGTACATGGGTATGCACATCCTCAAAAGAGGACGAGAAATACAATTCTCCTAGGTACCCGAAAAGAAAAGAATTAGAAATATTAGATTAGTGACACTATTGGCTACTTCATCAGAGGAACTCAGTGACTTCAGATAGTTTTAATAAAGAATGAATGAAAATATGAGCTAGAATATATTGACAGCCTAGAGTGTGGACCAGGCATTTTGCTTACATTATGTTACTTAATAGGTACCCAGCAAGATAGATATGGCTACCCCCAAGTCACAGAGGGGGAAACAGGATTAGAAAGGTTAGACAAATGACCGATTATACTCAGCCAATAAGTGATGGCTTTAGCTTTGAATCTGGCTTACTCTTTCTCCCAAACCCATACTCTTAACCACCATGATTTTATCATTTATTCAACACATCCTTTCAGAACACCCATACATTTTCAAAACACCAGGAGTGGTAAAGTAACATTAAGGAAGACATAAAAGTGACTCTTGAGGAGTTCACTTTCTGGCCATTAAAATATTCATAATCTGTCTTACATGGAGTGAGAATTTTCATGTCAGGCTTCCCTTAAAGCAAGGGAATCAGCAATAAAACCAGAGAGCCAATATTAACACAATACATGATTTAACTTTCTCAGAGATTAAGTCTGGTGCTCAGCAGCTTATTAACTTTCTCTAGTGAGTGCCTGGTATAATCTCACTGTGAAAAAAAAGTCCTCTGAAGCCCTCCCTGAAAGGTTTCTTGATAATTTTTAAAGCCATGTTTTAAAAAATATATATTATTGTTTAGCAAATATCCACTCCCTCCCTCTCCTAATGTGGGCAGAGATTTTCTGCATGCTGCTAAGTTTGGGCTTGGTCATATGACTTGCTTTGGTCAATGCAATGTTAGAGGGCATGATGTATGCATGAGTCCTTAAACATGCTTGCATGTTTTGGTTCAGGTTTTGAGCTTTCTTAATCCATGATGATAAAGGCATGACTCAGGTAGTCACTGCCCTTTTATCCAGGACTCCAGAATAAACACACGTGCAGCACATGTGGAGTCATGGAGCCAAGTCAAGCCCACATCAGCTGAGCCACAGTTGATTGCAGACCCATGAATGTGAGAATAAATGCTTGTAGCTATTAGTCACTGTATTTGTGGGATGGTTTGTTATGCAGCATTACTACAATAGCTGACTAATACACCATTTATCTTGCACACTGGTGGGAGATGAAAGTTGAACCCAAGGACATTTCATGGGTCATTTATTTAGGACTGTTTAACCTGGAGAGGTGGAGTGGATCTCCAGATATTTCAAGGGGCCTGATGGACTCTTGGCATAAGGAAGGGCACAAGACTAGAAGTTAGGAACACTTGAATTCTAATCTAAATTTTGACTCACACATGCTGTTTGAAGATGGATAAGTCATTCTCCTTTCTTGTTTTTATTGTTTTATTTTCTGTATAAGGGCTGGTCTACATTGTAATGGCAAATAGGTCTAAATGACCACCAAGATTAATTACTGATGGTTGTCTGGAGCACTCACAAATTTGGATGATGGATCTAGGCAAGGTATAAAAGTCCTGTAATTGATTATTGATGTCTGCTATGGGCATAGATTTTGTTTAATTTTTTTCATTTCTTGCCCACTCTATACTTCTGGGACCATAGGAGTATAAGAAGCCAGCCAGTTGACCTTGTGCCCTGACGAAGATTGAGTCGGAGAGAAATTGGATCTCCTGTGAAAGAACAGGAAAGAACAGGAGGGACTGGAATTCACAGACTATGTGAGGTTAGGGTGACTCTTTTGTAAAATTCTTTGCATTTCCACAGCAGAGTGTCTGTGGAGAGTTGCAGCTGTGATGGTGAAGTTGGCAGGCTGCTTGGAGCACACACCCCTTTGCCCATCGAATTGTGGGGAATCTAAGCTGACAAATTCTAGGGCTTTAAGAATTAAAGCTGATAAGGAGCGTTCAAAGGGGCTGAGGGGAGCTGGCAGCTTTGGTTCATTTAAAGGCAGGTGCAAGTCCTCATGAGGGGGTGACAGGTATCATTTGGTCAATGAAACAAAACTGTCAAACCTGTGACCAATCAGAGTTGAGTAAGAATCAAAGTGGAGGCATCCAGCCTTCCATTTGTCCATGTATTTTTCATTGAGGAATTTAATTGGCTGGCCCCCGGTGCTAGTTTTGAAAGTATCCCCTCTTCTTTAAAAATATGCTTACACCTGGCATCAGGGCTCTTTCTACAGCCTTTGGATTAACCACTGAGCATCATATTTTAAAGCAGCTTAGAGAACATAGATTCAAAGATTAGTCTGCACACAGGGCGGCTGTTGGAAAAAGCAAGGGCATCTTCTTGCATGGGTGAAAAAAGAAAATCAGCCATAAGTTTGCACAATGAAAAAAATGTGTTGGTCTTACTCCCTCAGAGTCCAGTTCAGCCACCTGTTTGTTCACTGGCCTTGCTTGTCTGGCCACAGTGAGGTTGGCCAGGTCAGAGGCCTATCACCAGGCAGGGATCCAGTCTGCCTTGTTTTCCCTTGCAGGTCTGGATCCTAGCATGATGTCTGGCACATGGAAGGACCTCCATAATCATTTTCTGATGGAATGAATGCCTGCCAGGACAGATGTGTCCACGGTTCAAGCATGCTTGGGAATAGCATTAAGCAGAGGGGGTAAATGAAAAGTCCATTTAATGCAAACTTTGGGGTTGAGACTTGGCTGTCAGTTTGATAAACACTACAGTTAAAGTTTTCTAAGCACTTACTGTGCATCAGACACTGTTGTAAGCCCTCCACATGGATGATCTCCTTTAATGCTCATGTCAAAGCCTGGGAGTTAGATACTATTGTGATCTACCCTTAGGTATCCATACCTAGCAACATGCTGAGACATTAGAAGTTAAGTAGCATGCCGAAGATCACATAGCTCATAAGTGGTCGGGCCAAGATCTGAACCAAGGAAATCAGATTTTATAACCCCCATTTGTAGACACTGTATTATGTATTTAGAGCAGTGGTTCCCAGTCACCTGGAGAGCCAGTTAGAACACAGATTTCTGGTCCCTCCCTCCCCTCCAGAGTTTCTGACTTTGTTCTTCTGGAGTGGGTCCTGAGAATTTGCATTTCTTACAAGCTCCCTGGTGATGTTGATGCTGCTATTTCAGGGATCACACTTTAGGAAATATCATTTAGGGGTAATTCCAAATGTTGGTGCCTTAACACCATTTCAGTTTACTTGTCGCTCACGTAAAATATGTGAACGTTTCTAGTTGGTGAGTAGTTTTCCTTCATGTAGTGATTTCAGAGTCCAGATTTCCTCTATCGTGTGGTTTCACCTTTCCCTTGATTCTGATAATCACTGTCATTCAGCTGGCATGAAGTGAAACCATAGCAAGATGAAGGCTTCTTAAAAGATTTGGTCTGAAAGTGTCATACACGGCGTCTGCTCACATTTCATTGGCAAGAATTAGTCCCATCACTGTACCACGAAGAAGGAAATGGGAATAGGCTGGGAAATGTAGTCCTTGTGTGGAGAGTGGCTTCCCAATCCCCACTTTAAACTATCATAGAGGGAGCAAGAATTCTGGTACATAGCAAGCTACCTCTGCCAGAGACGATATGGCATAGTGCCTCTATGTCAAAAGATGCAGACACCAGCTATTGAGAGTTCAGACAATTGTTTTTTCCAAGTCAGAGAAGTGGTATGTTTTGACAATTTGTTCTAAGACAATACGGAAGTGAATATTTCTTACTTCTGCTTTTGCTACCAGGATGTCATGGCCAAAGATAGGACTTAGATGAGTGTCTAAAGCAGAGATTCAAGAAAATATAAGCAATGCCTGTGAGCCCTGTGTGCCTGTGTATATGTTTTTTTGTTTGTTTGTTTGTTTTGTTTTGTTTTTCTTTTCCTTCCGGAGAGAGAGTCCATAGAATCCATCAGATTTTTAAAAATAATGGAGACCCAATAAACATAGAGAACTATAGTTCTAAGAGAACATGGGTTTTTCCTGACCACTCAATCTCATTATCTTATCATCTTATCACTGTGAACTACATCCTTCTTTTTATTTTATTCCTGAAAATTATCAGTAACTAATCATTTATTTTCTTGTGCTGAGAGTGATGGCTCATGCCTGTAATCGCAGCACTTCGGGAGTCCGAGATGGGTGGATCACTTGAGGTCAGGAGCTTGAGACCAGCCTGGTCAACATGGTGAAACCCTGTCTCTACTAAAAATACAAAAATTAGCTAGGAGTGGTGGTGCATGCCTGTAGTACCAGAGACTCGAGAGGCTGAGGTAGGAGAATCACTTGAACCCAGGAGGCGGAGGTCGCAGTGAGCCGAGATTGTGCCACTGCACTCCAGCCTGCACGACAAGAGTAAAACTCCACGTCAAAAAAAATGCATATATTTATTATTCGTGTTTTCTCATTTGTTTCCCATCTGCTTCTCTGACTTGAACGCCGGCTGCGTGAGGGAAGGGATCTTGGTTTGAGAATACTTCCCTCCTTGTAGTAGTCTCAGTACCCAATGCAGTATCTAGTTCATGGTAAGTGTTCCATAAGCAATTGATGCATAGATGCTTGGAGTAACAAATATAAATTAAAATATCCTAGTATTTTGTTTTGGAGTGCTTGTACCCCAGATTGGTTTTTAAAAAGCAGGGCTTCTGCTTTGATTACAGCCACAAGTAGGGAATTGCAATTAACTTACAATCACCAGTCCTATCAATATTAACCATATTTTTCAATGAAAAGAATAGCTAGCATTTATTGAGTGCTTCTAACTTTCCAGGCACCGTGCTAATCTTGGATAGGAGTTTTTGTTTAAACAATTTATCTGCAAAGCAGAAAGCTCAATAGAAGCCCGTTGACTTTTTTTTCCTACAGTAAGATCACTAAAAAATTTTAGTCCTTATAGATTAGGCAGACGTGGCCTGTGCAACCTTCAATCATAGCCCTGTCCCTCTTGTTTTAAGCAGCATCTAGTAGAACTTTTATAGAAATGTGTGTTGAGTTTGTTGAATATTTTTAATGCTCAGCATAACACTTGTTTTTAGTCCACATCCCATCTACAATCACCCTACAACCCTATCCAGTGACTGGTCGTGGTGGAGTATAGAGGATTGTTGGATACTAAGAATGACGATGGGGAATTACGATACTATGGAGTATGAATGCTAGATCTTTCCATCATGCAGTGCACACATAACATGCCTATTTATTTATTTCAAGAAAATTGTCACTGATGGAGTAAACTCAGGTAGATTATTATCATTGTGGAAGTAATTCAGCAAAAGAAGAAACTCTACATCTAGCAAACAATGGGGTGTTACCCACCCCTGTTTCCAATTCATTTTATTAAGTAGAAGAACAATAGCAAAGACAATCACTAATCAACAAATATTAATTGAATGCCTGTTATTTACCAGGCACTGTTTTAGCCTAAGATTCTAGAAGTAATTAACTCTAATATTGACCTCTGATCTGAAGAGGTCTATATTCCTTAATGGAAAACAACACAAATCATTTATTGACATTTATTTTGGACATAGGCGTTGTACCAAACACTTTATTAATATTAACTGATATCAGTTAACTGACGTTAACTGGTTTAATCTTAATAACATTTCTAGAAAGTAGGTACTGATATTCTTCCCACTTAACAGACCATAAGACTGAGGTTCACAGAGATTAAGCAATATGCCTAAGGTCATTCAAGCTTTGGTCCAGATAGCTCCCGAGACTCTTTTATTAACCACTATGTTGTATTGCCATCATTTGTTTGTTATTAAATGAAAGATGAAATTTCTCATTAAATTACTAAGGGTATATCTGTTAGTTATTGCTGTGTAACCATCACCAAATCCCAGTGCCATATAACAATAAACATTTATTTCTCCCATATCTGTGAATTCCTTAGGGGCAGCTCTACTGATCTCAGCTGGGCTTGCTCATATGTATCTGCAGATTGCCTGGAAGTGGGTTGATCTAGGCAGGGCTTAACTGAATAGCTTTTGCATCAAGTTTTATGTCCTCAATCCAGTTGGCTAGCTCTGCTCTGTGCATCTACAGTCCTTTTGGGACCAATGATCTATCTAGGACATGCACTTCTCATAAAGATTGTGGAGGTAGAAGAAGACAAGCCTTATGGTGCAAGCACATTTCAAGTCCTTGTTCATGTCACATCTGTTACCATCCCATTGGCTGAAATAAGTCACATGGCTTATTTCATGTGACTTATTTCACATGGATGTGAAAGTCAATGGATGAAGAAGTGCACTTAGTGTGTACACTTAACTGCAAAGTTAGATGGCAAGGGGCATAGATAGAGGAACACAGTTAAAATCTAAGCTAATAATTCAATCAACTACAGAGTAGAAGATAATTTTTATTATAGAGATGCTGCAGGAATTTGACAACATGGGTATCAAAGTCTTAAATTCTTTTTCTAGAACTTAAATACAAGAACTCAATCAGCAAAGTGACTTAGAGCATACAGATGTCTGTCATAGCTTTATTCACACCAGCAAACAATTGCAAAATACCTGTGTGTCAAAAATTAGCAATGATTAACTTAATTACATCTCATTTATAGGCTGGAATACTTTGTAGTTATTAAAAGTTTTGTGTTTTGGAAAAATACTTAAAAGAATAAATTGCACATGACATAAAGTTGAGTGAGAAAAATGCTGGATATAAAACTGCAAAGATAATATGATCTTAACTGGCGGGCATTCAACACCTAAACACACACACACAAACAACATATACATGCAACATATACACACATACAGACCAAAATAATTTTGACAGAAATTAAAATAAAATTGACAAAAATAACAGTGGCTATCTCTAAGAGACACAATTAAGGTTGACTTTAATTTTTTTTCTTTAGTCTCTTTTTTAATGCCAAATTTTTTAAGTAATGAACAAACTCTACTGTTTATGAACATACCACATAGGATGTGCTACTTTAAAATAATCTGTCAAAGACACTAATTTTGAGTGGTCTGAGAAGTATCTTCTATAGAGAAAAGTAAAGTCACCAGCCAAGATTATGAAATAGAGAAAAAAATGACAATGAATGGTGATATAAATTGGGCATTCAACATAATGAAATATATTGTGGCATATATAAATAATTCCGATTTATAATTTTATACATGTCTCAAAATACTACACACATAAACAATTTTGATTGCATGGGACAATTATACATGCAGATTTTGGAAGTCTAAAATTGATCGATATTATCTGGATGGACAATAAGCTCATAATGTAGCATAATGGATTTTTAAAATGCAGCATAAATCTGCTTTAAAAAGTATCTAGGCAGCCAATATTAAGACACATTTAAAAAACTGCCACCGGTTTCTAGACTGTGACTTCATGTCAGCACCTCACAGAATCCACAAGTGCAGGAACTTACACAATGAGTACCTTGCTATGGGGCAGAAAATAAGCTCCTAGGATCTTGTTAAAGTACACTTCTATTCAAATCAACAGATCAGGATGATTGTTTTTCTTTTTCTTTTTAAAACAGGAAAGAAGATGGAAATGTTCAACCAGGCTCCTTCTCCCAAAATGTAGAACTAGTTCATGGAAAAATACAAAAAGCGTGAGTTAAGGAAGGCGCCTTTTTAAGCAAAGGCAGACAGATGGAGTGGCTGTTGTACAGACAGACTTTGGATACATCAATTAACCAGAGCCATTCATTCTAGCAGCTCTAAGCCTTTGTCCTTGTGGAAAGTGGGACTGCTTTCTGAGGCTAAAGCAAATAAATTGGATGGATTAATCCCTGAATTGGAGGCCCAGGAAATAAAGAAGTCAATAAAGGAGAGCTTAGGGTACATTACTATTTAGTACCCCCTCACAAACTTTTTAAAAGCCAACTTGGAATTTTGGTGAGTTATTCACCCCTACTGCTCTTCTGCTTCTGATATCTTAAAATTAATAACAAACAAAAACAGATATAGAAGCTAAAATAATTTCACATTATTCATGCATGTATTTATTGCTGCCTTCTCTGAATAAAACTGCCACACACCTGTTGTGTTTCTGGCCCAGATGGAAGAAACTGAAATTATACTTTATGTGCTGTTTCATTTTAACATTCTCAAAATCTCACTAAAAATGGGATCCGTTAGAATAATTCAAGAACAAAAATATCAGCAGAACCAAAGGGAGCTCAAAGATGCTGCACCAATGGAGTTAGCACACTCAATTCAGTTCAATTCAATTTATAAAAATAAAGTTGGAAGGGTTCTTAAATAACTTTAACCTTAAATAACAACATTCAGTTTTTAATCCAGTTTGAGTGTTTGTTGAGGAATCCTGCCATATAAATGTTTGACTCTGTAATTGGCAGTTGGGAAGATTAGAAAGAGAGTGAATCTTTGGTACCTATTTTCTGAATTGGATGAATGAATGAAAGAATAACTGAAAGAATAAATATTGTTGATAAAGCTGGATTTTCTTAACAAAGGGTCCAGACTCGTGATAACCCATGATGTGGAAATGATCTAATAATAGCAAACAACAACAAGCATTTAATGAGTTCTTATTATCTCCTAAGCATTATTCTAAGTTACTCCACATAAGCTAAGTTGTTTCATTCTCACATAATAACTCTGTGAAATATGTAGTACTATTATCCCAACCACATTTTATTATTGAAGAAACCGACACACAGAAGGAGAAAGGTCACAAAGTGTGGCAATCAGAATGGACGTGCGTTGTCGCCCAGCCTTACTATTATCCTCTACTTCCTCTCATTCTTTCAGGCAATTCCTTCAATAATTATATAAAGTAGAATTTGATAGAAGAGAAAACTAAGCTCAGAGAAGTGACCAAGGTAGGATTTGAACTCAGGATTAAAGTCTTAACGTTTCTCTTTAGTAAGGTTATCTTCACACTCAAAGTCATTATCCCTTATGGAACTTTTGGTAGCCAATCTAAAATTGTTCCTTTAGAAGAACTTCGTACAAGAGATCATTATCATACTGGGTGTTCTTTGTGTTCTTCATACTAGAAATCCATAACATGCCGGAACACCCTTAGAACCACGGACAGCACCCAGGTTTTACCAATGTCTTCTCCAGGCTTCACCAATGTCTTCTCTAGGCTTCAGAAGGAAGGTGGTGGACATTCTTTCCGTCATGACACAAACCAACAATTACAAACCAGGCTTTGTTGGTGAGAAAACAAGGTGGCCCACCTGGAGATTTATGCCGAAACAACCACTTTACATCACAACCCACGGAGTCCTTGACGTTGGCTTGGTTTTTCAATCCCACCACCTCGTATCATTTAGAAACTTATCAGCTATTTCTAGATAACTGGGTGTTTTAGTTTCCTGGAGATAAAATCGAAGGCTAAATTGAATATATGACTAAGTTATTTACTATGAGGAATCTTAGTCCAGGAAACCTTCTCAAAATACACAAATGCCTGGGAGATGTAATATATCTAATTAATCCCTTACTCCTTTTATTTTTATTTTTTATTTTTTCAGAGACAAGGTCTCACTTTGACACCCAGGCTGGAGTTCAGTGGCACAATTAGAGCTCATTATAGCCTCCAACTCCTGGGCTCAAGCGATCTTCCTGCCTCATCCTCCCAATCAACTGGAGCTAAAAGTGGGCACCATCATGCCTGGCCCCTTTATTCCTAAATGTTTCTTCATGAAGGAAGATACAAATTTACATGAGCCTATGCTGTTCACATGGGTAAGGGGAAAACAGAGAGAACTCAGGGGCACCCACATATTGTGCTTTATAATTTGACCTAGGAATAGTCTTGAATAAGCAACTTGGGTTTCCCCTCCCAGAAAATACTTTGACATACATTAATTTATTCATTTAAAACTCACTGTTTACTGGGTTTCCATGAGGTGTCTCCGAGACTCACTTTTCCCCCTTTGTTCTCACAATATTTTAAATATCCGTAATATAATCTATCCTGCAATTTCTTATTGTTGCATGCCCTCCTTTCTTTTTGGAGTGTGAGCTCTTTGGTGACAGGGATCTCATATGTTTTCTCATCCTTCCAGCACCTAAAACTGTTTCTGGCATATGCAGAGTAATCTATAAAAAAACTTTAGGATCTGTTAATGAATCAAGTTATTAGTGATTGTGCCTGGTATTCTTTCATTTATTTATACATTTATCTGTGTGTCTATTTGTACACCCACCCATCAATTTATCAAAGCATCCATCCATTCATTCATCCATCCACCCATTTTTCTCCCTGATCTCACCCCATTAACAATTTATAGAAAACAGCCTGACAAATTCACCCAAAAACGCAATAAAGGAAAAGGATTTTCCATCCATTATCCATTCTTTTTTTCTGCCTTAATTTTCCTTTCTACCATCTCTCCTGCATATCTCTTCCTCTTTCTCTGGAGAGTTACAGGAATGAAAACGAGATGGGTCCTGAAGAGTTGGTAAGGGGAGTAAATTGCTTGGTGACAGCTTCGTTCCAGAGATGGATGAAAACCTTAGCCTTAAGCAAAGTTCAGGGAAGCCCAAGGAGAGAGCTGATGGACAGTCTGACTTGTTGAGGGTGAAATCAATTAAAGTACATCAAATCCAGAATTCATGCTTTCTCAGAGTGACAAATCTATGCTGGAAACTGAGAAAGACGAAAGGAGAAAATTGCCTTTGACCTTTTGAAGACCGGCTGTTCCTTCTGTCAGGGGAGCCAGGCCTGGAGTGAGATGCGTTCATGATGAATTATAACAGCCAGCCACCTTAAAAAAGAACGGGGTGAAAAGGTTACCAAAGAGAACCAAAATGTGAGGAATTCAACCAAACATCAAGATAAATCAACTCAGGGCCAGGAGTATTTGTGCCATGCCTGCTCAGAGCTGCTATGGACAAGCTCAGTTTGTTAGTTCAGCTCTTTGAAGCATGATATGCAGACACACTTGCATGTTCACACACATTGTTTGCCAAAATGTGGGAAGGTAATCAGAAGAGAAGAGCCACAAGATTGTCAATCTAGCATCAGAAATTTGGTGGCATAGCGTTTCTGTACAACGCTGGCCACTAAAACTTTTTGTCATGATGAAGATGTCCTATAGCTAAGCTGACCGATACGATAGACATTAGTCATATTTGACGTTGAGCACTTGAAATGTGGGTAGTGAAACTGAAGAAGTGAATTTTTATTTTTGGATTTTAATTATTTTAAATGTAAGTAGCCACAGATGGCTAAAAGCTACTGTATTGAATGGTGAACCTCCAGGACAAAGGATGTTTTTGCCTTCAACAATATCAGAAAAGCAGGGGTGAGTGGATTGTCAGATTGCAGTGCAATTGCTTGTATTTTTGCAGAGTTTGTGGGAGAAACTCATTATACTCATTTGTAATGCTTGGTGGTAAATTTGATTTTCTCTTTAGAATGTAGAGATTAAAACTTGGTTTAAAGCTGCCTCTCTGAGAGCAGTTTCTCCATCAGTGAAACGGGCATAATTTCAACTCTTTGAGAGTGCTCAGTCATGCAATATATGCAATGTTTCTTATCTCAGTGTCTGAAAACTGTTAATACAAGTTTGCTATGCTTGATGCTATTACTATTACTAGTATTGTGATTTAAAAGCAAAGGAGATTGTTGGTGAGAAAACAAGTTGTTCCACCTGGAGATTTATGCTGAAATAACCACTTTACATCACAACCCATGGAGTCCTTGACCTTAGCTTAGTCTGTCTATCCCACCACGAGATGCCATTTAGAAAATTATCAGCTGTTTCTGGATAACTGGGCATTTTAGTTTCCTAGAGATCAAACTGAAGATTGAAAAACAGAAATAATTTGTTGACAATTGTCCTAGTTTCTTACTGGTTCCACACTGAGGGGAACTTTCCAAATAACTACGATTTGCCTTCTTTGGCATCCAAATTAATATTATCATTTCCAAATTTGAGCCATTTTGCCTGAAAAACATTCTTACCAAGTTTAACAAGTTTTAATATTTCCTGTCTTTAGAAAAAGAAAATGTGCAACAAGACTTAACCTTTTAAAATTTTTTTCTGAAACACACATGCACATCAATATGCATACACACACACACACACACACTTACCCAGAGGCATAAAATTTACGTAACATAAAATTAACTTTTGCTTGCTTCCACCTTTTGGCTAATATAAATAGTGCTGTTATGATATGATAATCTGTACAATACTTCATTTCAGTACCTGTTTTCAATTCTTCTTGGAATATACCTATGAGTAGAATTGCTGGACTGTATGTTAATTCTATGTTTAACATTTTGAGAAATGCAAAACTGTTTTCCATAATGACTGCATCATTGTACACTCCTATCAACAATGTAATGCTCATCAACACTTGTTATTCTCCTTTTAAAAAAATTATACCTATCCTAGTGGGGGTGAAGTGGTATCTCATTGTGTTTTTTTTATTTGCATTTCCCTAATGAGTAATGATATTGAGTATCTTTTCATGTGTTTATTGGTCATTTGTATATCTTACTCAGAGAAATGTCTATTCAAATTATTTACTTATTTTATTGCTTAATTGCTCTGGCTAGAATTTCTCATGCAACATTAAATGGCAGTGATGAAAGTGGGAACCCTTGCCTTATTCTTGATTTTAGGAAGAAAGTTTTCAGTCTTTCATAATTCTCTATGATGGTAACTGTGGGGTTTTCATAAGTGTTCTTTCTCAATTTAAGAAAATTTCCTTCCATTCCTAATTTTGTGAGTATTTTTTAAAGTTATCAAAGGGTATTGGATTTTGTCAAATGCTTTTTCTGGCTTGATTGAGATGCTTATGTGCTTTTTCTTTGTTCTATTAAAATGCTGCATTACATTTGGTTAACTTTCTTATGTTGAACCATCCTTGGATTCCTGGGGTAAATTCCATTTGGTCATGGTGCATAAACTTTTTAATAAACTGTTGAATTATGTCTGCTGGTATTTTGTTATGCATTTTTGCATCTGCATTAATTGGTGTGTAATGACATCTTTGTCTAGCTTTGATATCAGGGCAATATTACATTCATAGAATAAATCAGGATGTATTTCATTCTCTTCTTTTTTTTGGAAAAGATTCAAAAGAATTGGTGTTAATTCTTCTTTAAGCATTTGGCAGAATTCACAGGTGAAGACATAATCTTTTTTTTAAACTAATTTAATCTCTTTTCTTGTTGTGTTACAGGTTTGTTCAGATTTTCTATTTCCTCTTCAGTCAGTTTTGGTAATTTGTATGTTTCTAGGGATTATCATACTTCATGTAGGTTATGTAATTTGTTGGTGTACTATTTGTTGGCATATTGTTCATAGTATTCTCTATGAGCCTTTTTATTTCTGTAAGGTGGATAGTAATGTCTACACTTTTATTTCCGATTTTAGTTATTTGCATCTTTTAGTTTTTTTTTTTTTTTTTTTTTTGGTCAGTATAGCTAAAGGCTTGTCAATGTTGTAAATCTTTCCAAAGAACCAACTTTTGGTTTTGTTAATTCTCTTCATTGTTTTCCTAGTCTCTTTTGTTTATCTCTTCTTTTGTTTTCTTCCTGCCATTATTCCCCTTCTTCACCTAGTTTTTAGTAAAGTTTGTTCTTATTTATCTAGTTCCTTAAGATGTAAAGTTTGGTTATTAATTAGAGGGCTTTTTGTTTGTTTTGTTTTTTAGACGGATTCTCACTCTGTTGCTCAGACTGGAGTGCAGTGGTGTGATCTCTGCTCACTGTAACCTCCGCCTCCCGGGTTCAAGCAATTCTCCTGCCTCAGCCTCCCAAGTAGCTGGGACTATAGACAGCTAATTTGTGTGTGTTTTAGTAGAGGAGGAGTTTTGCCATGTTGGCCAGGCTGATCTCAAACTCCTGACCTCAAGTGATCTGCTCGCCTTGACCTCCCAAACTGCTAGGATTACAGGTGTGAGTCACTGAGCTCAGCCTAATTAGAGATTTTTTTTAAAGAAGGTGTTTATAGCTATAAAATTCTCTCTAAGCACTACTTTCACTGTATCCCATAAGTTTTGGTATTTTATGCTTTTGTTTTCATTCGTTTCAAAATATTTTACAATTTTCTTGGGATTTATTCTTTGTGTGTGTTGTTTAATTTTCACATATTTGTGAATTTTCCAGTTTTTCTTCTGTTATTGATTTCTAGTTTCAAGTCATTGTGGTCAGAGAAGATGCTTTGTATGATTTCAGAAGTTTTAAATTTATTGAGAATTTTGTGTGGCCCAATAGATGGTCTAACCTAGAGATTGTTCCATTTGTACTCCTGATCCTGTTAAGCAGAATGTTCTATATATGTCTGTTAGGTATATTTGATTTATGGTGTTAAATCATCCGTTTCTTACTGATCTTCTGTTGAAGGTTCTATCCATTATCAGAAGTGGGATATTGAAGTGTCCAACTATTACTGTAAAATGGTCTATTTCTCTCTCAATTCTTTCACTGTTTTCCTTATATATTTTGGGGCCTTTGTTATTTGGTGTATATATATTTATAATTGTTATATCTTCTTGATGAATTTACTCTATTCTCAATATATAATGACCTTCTTTTCTTTGGGGGTGGGGGCCTGCTTCTGAGAGTAGATAAGTCTGTTCTCTTGGCCCAGCCTGTCTCCCTGGGGGATGGTGGGGAAGGGGTGTCGCATTTCCTCTTTGCTCTCTTTCTTTACTCTTGAAAGGTATCATTTTATATTTAGCTTTTGGGGATATTTTCTTTAGATGTGATAGTCTTCTACACTAACTGTGGGTCTCTTGTTCCTATACGTTTAAACACTTAATTCAATATTCTCTCTCTCTCTTTCTCTCTGTCTCTCTTTTTCTTATTACTTTTAACCGGATATCACTAGCAATATCATTAGTAAAATTCACAGGTGAGCCTGACTATTTGTTTCTCCAAATATATACAATAAATTTGAAGTGGTCTTAATCCAATAAATCTATTTTTTAGTGTCAGAGTTAATTTTAAGTTGTATTTTAATTTTAATTTACACATAATGCTTGTACACATTTAAGGAGTACAATGTGATGTTTTGGTACATATATACATTGGTACATATGTACATATATGGTATGTATACTGTTTATGTATATATTACAATGGGTAATTAATTTATTCATCACCTCAAATATTTATCATTTCCTTTAGGTAAGAACATTCAAAATCCTCTCTTCTAGTTATTTTGAAATATACAATACCATACAATATTGTTAACTATAGTTACCCTACTGTGCAGTAGACCAGCAGAACTTAATTCCCTACCTATCTGTAACTTTGTGTCTGCTGACTAATCTCTCCTCAGCCCTACCCTCCCCAGACTCTGGTAACCACTATTCTATTCTGTACTTCTATGGGATCAGATTTTTAAAATTCTTCAATGAGTGAGATCATGGACGTATTTGTCTTTTTGTTTCTGGCTTATTTCACTTAACATAATGTCCTCTAGATGCATCCATGTTGCCATAAATGACAGAGTTTCAGTTTTTTAAAAAATAGCTGAATAGTATTGCCTTGTGTGTATATACAGCACGTTTTCCTTATCCATTCACACATGGATGGCACTTCGATTGAATCATTCCGCTTTTGGGAACAGTGCTGTAATAAACAGGGGAGGGTAGATATCTCTTTGACAGACTGATTTCATATCCTTTAGATAAATACTCAGTAGTGGGATTGCTGGATCATACGATGGTCCTATTTTTAAGTTTTTGAGGAACCTTCATACTTTTCCTCAAAGGCTGTACTGATTTACAGTCCCACCAACAGCATATAAAAATTTCCATTCCTTCACGTATAATGACCTTTATCTCTTGTAGGAATTTTTGACTCTTTCATCTGATATTAGAATAGCCACCCCAACTCTCTTTTGGTTACCACTTACATGGAATATCTTTTTTCCAACGTTTCACTCTCAGTCTATTTGCATATTTAGATATAAAGTGAGTCTGTTGTAGACAATATATAGTGGAGTCATTTAAAAAAAAAATCAGTTTGCCAATGTCTGTCTTTTGACTGAAGATTTTAATCCATTACATTTAAAGTAATTACTGATAAGGAAAAACTTACTTCTATCATTGTTATATATATATTTTTGTACAGTTTACACCTTTTTTGTTCCTAAGTTCCTCCTTATTGCCTTCTTAAGGTTTAATTAATGTTTTGCAGTGAACAATTTTGATTCCCTCTCATTTTCTTTTCTGTATTTTTAAAGATATTTTCTTAGTATTTACTAGGAGCATTACATTAACAGCCTAAATTTATAAAAATTTAGTTTTAATTTATATCAATTTAGCTTTAATACCATACAAAAACTGTTTCTATACAGCACTTCTCCTATGTCATTATTGTCACAATGTATTGTCTTCATACATTGTGTGCCATCAATACAGATTTATACTTATTGCTTTATTTGTTTACTTAAAAAAATCTGTAGGCCGGGCGCGGTGGCTCAAGCCTGTAATCCCAGCACTTTGGGAGGCCGAGACGGGCGGATCACGAGGTCAGGAGATCGAGACCATCCTGGCTAACACGGTGAAACCCCGTCTCCACTAAAAAATACAAAAAACTAGCCGGGCGAGGTGGCGGGCGCCTATAGTCCCAGCTACTTGGGAGGCTGAGGCAGGAGAATGGCATAAACCCGGGAGGCGGAGCTTGCAGTGAGCTGAGATCCAGCCACTGCACCCCAGCCTGGGCGACAGAGCCAGACTCCGTCTCAAAAAGAAAAAAAAAAAAAAAGAAAAGAAAAAAATCTGTAGAATTGAGAAAAAACAGGAGTTACAAACCAAAAAAAAAAAAAAAAATACTGGATTTTGTATTTAACTATGTGGTTACTGTTACTAGATTTTTAAATCTCTTTTGTATGACTTTGAGTTACTGTCTAGTGTCTTCATTTTAACCTGAAATACTCTCTTCAGCAGATTCGTAGGACACATCTACTAATGAAAAACTTCCTCAGCTTTTGTTTATCTCAAAATGTCTTAACTTTTTGCTTATTGTTGAGGGCTAGTTAGCTGGATATAAAATTATTGGCTAACAATCTTTCCCACCTCGCCCTTTTTTCCAGCACTTTAAATATGCCTTCTTGTTGTCTTATGGCCTCCTTGGTTTCTAATGACAAACTGGGTGTTTCCGTTATTTGAGAATCTCTTGTAGTTATTTCTCTTCTCTCTTTGTCTTTGTCTTTTGAACGTTTGATTACAATAGGTCGTGGATTCCTTATCATATATCCTTATTGTTCATTGGGTTTCTCTCAGTGAAACCCTTGTCTTGTGTAAACCCTTGTCTTTTTATCAAATTTGGGAAGCATTTAGCCATTATTATTCAAATATCCTTTGTTCGTCTTTCTTTCTTCCCTCTCCTTTAGGACTCCCACTGCACGTATGACATTTTAAGGTGTTCCACAGGTCTCCCTGGCTTTGTTCATCCTTCTATATCCTTTTTTTACTTCCTGCAACTCAGACTGGATAACGTCAATTGACTTATTTTCAAGTTAATTGATTCTTTCTTCTGCCTGCTCAAATCTGCTATTGAAATCTTGTCATAAAATTTTCATTTTATTTATTTTACTTTTAAACTCTAGAATTTCACCGTGGTTCCGCTTTCTATTTTCTCTTTACCAACATGCTTTATTTGTTGAGACATCCTTTTCTTGGTATCCTCTGGCTCTTTTTCCATGTCTTAAAAAAAATCTGTTTATATTTAAGATAGTTGGTTTAAAGTTTTTGTCTAGTTTGACATAAACTGAAGTACAATGTCTGTGCTTCCTCAGGGGCAGTTTCTGTGACTTTCTCCTATTCATGGTCCATACTTTCTTTTTTCCTGCATGCTTAATCATTTTGTTGTTGTTGAATCATTTTGTTGTTGTTGAAAACTGGACATTTTGAATATTAAAATGTAATGATTCTGGGCATCAGATTCTTCCCTCTCATCAGCATTTGTTTTTGTTGCTTGCTGTGGATCGTAGCTGTTGATTTGTTTAGTGCCTTTTCTAAATTATTTGTGCACATTCTGTAGTCTTTGTAATGTGTTTCCTCTGAAGTCTCTTTCTTCAACTTGTATTTGGCTAGTATTTTGAAAGAAATTTCCTTAAGCCTTAAGAGCTCCTTCCCTCAAAGAAGAAAGAAAGAAGGAAAAAAGAAAGAAAAGAAAAGTACACAAATTATCCCCATCTGTTCAGATTGGCTCTGTATTGGAACATACTTTTAATGTGTAGCCAGGCCATTTACAAATTAGCCTTAGCTTTCACTTCCCGTTTGTTCTAAGCCTAAATATTAGCCAGAATTACAAACTGATGAAGACCATAAAGTAACAGCTTATGATCTTTTCTGATCGTGTATCCTAACCTGGGAATGTACATGGTCTAAATTCCCAAGTATATGTGATGGCTTTTGAATACCGTAATTTCCCAAAGAAACTCTCTCCTTAGCTTGTCCTCTCAGACTTCCTACACATTTACTGTTTGCCTCGAATGTATCTTTCGTCCTAGACAGCAGTAAGTTGTTCATTTGCTTTATAATGTTTTGAAGAAATGTCCTCTGAGTAGCTACTTTTCTGCCCAGTTCTAATTTGGGCATAACAAAGACAAGCACCCTGGACATTCCTTCAGGTAGGCCCCAGACAAGTTAAAACAGACAAACATAATTCTTTGACAATAAGTTCTACTCTGCATCCCTTAAAACCAGAACCATGGTCCCTACCTTGGAAGGCAGCTGTCATTTTCAAGACCACCACCAAGCAGAGAAAGAGGGTGGGGCAGGGCAAGGAAACAATCACAAAGCTTTCCAACCATTTTAAAGTTGCTTTTGCAAAATTTAGCATTTGGTTAATTGTTATAAACCTTTGACTATTTCCCAGAGTTCTGAAAATGTTGATTCTGCCAATTTTTGCTTGATCTTTCAAAGCTGCTGTGGGGAGACAGGTCCTTGGAATTACCTGCTTCATCATTTTCACTGACATTCACCCCCAAAGAACTAATATTTATTGTGTGCTTAGGGGTCCTTCTCTACCTCAGTTACTGTGTAGTGCTGAAACAAACTCAAGGGTGCTTTCAAGTTCAGAGACGGAAGGCTACTTCTCTTACACCAAATGACCCTATATACTTAAGATTTATGTGTGTTTGTGAGTGACTTTTGGAGTTCATTATCTTTTTTCTGTGTTAACATCCATCTTTACAGCAGTATGTAATGGGCTTCTCTAAAAGCTCTTTTGTCCTCCCACTAGAATGACCAGCTGTTCCTGTTTACTGGCATCCACATTGTTTCCTGGGATGCAGGACTTTCAGTACTAAAATCAGAATTTTAGGCTAACCAGGATGGTGGTCACATTAGCTCCCACCTGACCACACACACACACACACACACACACACACACACAATAATGTGTTGCTTTTGATATAAGTAGTTCATCAAGCTGATTAGAAGTTTAGTCAACTTCAGGCTCTTGGCTGTGTTTCAGATGTTTGTGTGCATTAGCTAAGTGACCCTTCAACATTACTTTCATGTAAAGGATAGACTACTGCAAATAATGATTTGCATATAACTTCTATAGAAATGCAGACCCTTAATTATTTTAATTTTCCTATTAGAGTTTAATTTTGTTTACTTTCCCTGAAGGTCACCCATTCATCTACCCTCACTTTCATCCCCACGTTACTGGCTCTCGAACACTCTACAATAATGAATTCTGACTCTAGAACAGAGGTTCTCCATGGGAGGTGGGCAGTTTTGTCCTCTAGGGAACATTTGGCATTTTGGTTGTCACAGCTTGGGGGAAAGCACTACTGGCATCTAGTGGGTGGAGGCCAGGGATGCTGCTTGACATCCTACAACGCACAGGACAGCCCCCACCACAATCATCCAGCCTCAAATTCCATAGTGCCGAGGGTGAGAATCTCTGCTTTGGAAGAGTACATGGTGATATAAGTAAGGTCAGCAAGACAGTTTAAAATCGACTTTGAAAAACCGGCTGGGCACAGAGGCTCATGACTGTGATCCCACCACTATGTATCACAGGAGCTGGGACAGGCAGGTCACTTGAGGACGGGGGTTCGAGACCAGCCTGGCCAACATGGTAAAACCCTGTCTCTACTAAAAATACAAAAATTAGCCGGGTGTGGTAGCAGATGCCTGTAATCCCAGCTATTTGAGAGGCTGAGGCAGGAGAATCGCTGGAACTTGGGAAGCAGAGATTGCAGTGAACCATGATTGTGCCACTGCACTCCAGCCTGGGCAACAGAGCCACCATCTCAAAAAAATAACAATAAATAAATAAATAAACTCTGTGGAAATATTTTCCCTTATGGTTTAGCTTGTTCCGTATGAAACAACCTTTCTGTTCAGATATTCCCTATTCCCTGGCCTGCAATAGAAGCTCCAGTTTGGGCACTGGAAACGCAAGTCTCAGGTACATTGAGGTCCAAATCATTTGCCACTTCTATTTTTCGTTTACCAGAACCTTTTGTTGCAACAAAAGAGTAGGAGGCATACACCATGTGTTTTTCATTCATTTATGCTGAAATCATTGAAACGTTTCATTTTTTATGAGCCATTTGATGTCCAAAAAGCCTTTTGAATCACATTTATAACCCTTTAAAAAACTCATTCCTCTTCGAAACAGGAAGCCACTTTGTGAGCAGAGTAAACACATTCAAACCCTGGAAGGTGGGAGTTGAGAGGCAGCAAATGCCTCTGGGAGCCTGTGCCAGGGGTGAAATGCCTTGACAGCCCCTAAGGGAACCTCCTTGTGGCCCTGGCAGGTCAGAGGGACCTGCTCGGCCAAGTCAGAAAGCAGGGACCTGAATGGACCCTCCAGAGTGGCCTTTGTAAAGGTCTTTTGCCAATAGACAACTCTCCTTGGACCAACACCTGTGGTTGGTGGCACTCTTTGCAGGAGAAAGTGTGCTCGGCTGATTCTAGGCCCTCTCTCTGCATTTCCTCGAGATGCTCATCCTCTACAGGTCTCTGTCCCCTCATGTACAGTGAAAAGCTTGGACCAGGTGATCTCCAGTGGCCTTTCCAGCTCTTGTGAGCGAGGCCTCTCTTTAGCTCTCAGAGGATTGCTTCAGACGCAGAAAATTCATGGCATGCTCAATACCACTCTCCCATTCAGCACCCATGACAGACATTACTAGTTGATAACAATAGCCTTTTCCACTGCCCTCGGGTATGAATTCAAAAATCTCTTTTGACAAAGTTCTTCAGGGAGGCTCTTGCAATTGTGTAGCATTGGCAGCACACACACAAAAATGGACCAATCTACCAACTGCGGACCAGGTAATAATACAGGGTGTGATATCAGTTTCTCTAGAGCAGGGGATTTAGCCAAGACCCGGATGCATAAACTGTTAGAAAATAAAATGCAAAGTAGGCTGGACGCAGTGGCTCAGGCCTGTAATCCCAGCACTTTGGGAAGTGGAGGTGGGCGGATCACGAGGTGAGGAGATCGAGACCATCCTGGCTAACACGGTGAAACCACGTCTCTACTAAAAATTCAAAAAATTAGCTGGGCGTGGTGGTAGGTGCCTGTAGTCTCAGCTACTGGGGAGGCTGAGGCAGGAAAATGGCATGAACCCGGGAGGCAGAGCTTGCAGTGAGCCGAGATAGAGTCACTGCACTCACTCCAGCCTGGGCAACAGAGCGAAATTCTGTCTCAAAAAAAAAAAAACCCAACAACAACAATAACAACAACAAAACAAGAAAAGAAAACGCAAAGTAAAATCAAATCAAGTGAAGGAAAAGAAAAAACTAAAGCTGAGAATCACTTGCTGTGTGACCTACAGTAGGTGATTGACTTCTCTCAGTCTTGATTTTATGACCCATCAAAGGGTATAATAAAGCCCACCTTCTTTAGTTACTTTCTTTACCTTCCTTGTTTATTCAGTGTTTTCTTTTGTTTGTTTGTTTGTTTTTATGGTTGACAAAGTGTATTCACATTCATCGCAATAATATTAATGTCCTATATCTTTAATGCTGAGATACACTGCTTTTCATATTCTCGTTTCTGAAACCAAGATGAGTCTTACAGTCACTGTGCACAGTTAAGGCAGCCAAGTTTCTTATTTTCCGCCATCAAACAAAAGTATATTTTAAATCCATGACATCTTAGAACAAAACAAAGAGAGTGGGAATAGTTTCCATTTATTTAACACATAGTATATTTCTAACAGCAACCCAAGTACGTCACAATAGCCTATAAAGTAAGTGTTATTCACATTATACATATTAACGTCTTAACATTCTCCTTCTAGAGATGCAGCAACTGAGACTCTAAAAGGTTCTCTTGCTCAAGGTCAGAAGGCAGATACAGGACAGAGTTGGGATTTGAACTGTGCGCTTTCTGATACCAAGCTTGCTCTACTTACCAACTTTCTCAGCTTGGCCTCACATAACCTTGTGTGGGGGCCAGTGACACCCTGCTCTTTTTCAGGTGCAACCGTGGAGACCAGGACCATAAAGTGCCTTTGTCTTGGGGTCACTTCGAGAAAACATTGCAGATCCAGGGGCTCTGAGCTGAAGAGGAAAAACAATCATAGTGTTTTATAAGTTATGGATGTTAATCTCTCATTGATTGTTGGCTCCTATGCTGAGGACTGCTGCATCCTCCTGAAGTTTTAAGAGGCTCAAGGGAACTGGGGAGGAAAGAAGCTTCAACTCGTTAGAAAGTTTAAAAAGATGTATTTTCCCAGGGAGACTTCAGCAGATGGTCTGTGACATTTGTTCATTCATTCAAGAGGCAGTTATTGAAAGCCTAGTCAGGTTCAAGACACTTGGGTGAGTACAGAGCTCAGAGGGGGGGGCGGCAGGTAGACAGCACATGAACTTATGAAGTAGCAGTGAAGCAAGTTGAAAAGATACCAGCTTGGGAACCGGGTCTCAACTTGGGTTGAAGGCTAGTTCTGCTACTCTCTAGCTGTGTGACTGTGGGTACATGATTTCACCTCTCTGTGCCTGGACTTTTTTATTTGTAAAATGCGGATAGTGATAGAAGGCTACTCATGGGCTGGTTGTGTGGCTTACTTAAAATCACATGTGTAAGACGCTGAGCTTGTTGTCTTGCACATAATAAGCACTCAATAAATATAGGCTGAAACCATTTATTTATTTAACAAATTTACTGAGCTCCTACTGCACACCAGGCACTGTTCTTAGCACTAGATAATAATACCGATATAGCCTGGATGTTTATCCCCTCCAAATCTCGTGTTGAAATAGGATCCCCAGTGCTGGAGGTGGGGCCTGGTGGGAAGTGTTAGGGTCATGGGGCCGGATCTCCCATGAATGGCTTGGTGCTTGCAGTAATGAGTGGGGTCTATCGGTTCATGTGTGAGAGCCATTTGATTAAAGGAGCCTGGCACCTCCTTCTCTGTCTTGCACCCTTCTCTTTCGTTCATTCTCTCACCATGTGACATATCTGCTTCTCCTTGGCCTTCTTCCATGATTAAAAAGTTCCTGAGCAGATGCTGGTGCCACACTGTACAGCCTGCAGAACCACAAGCCAAATCAACCCCTTTTCTTTATAAATTACCCAGTTTCAGGTGTTCCTTTATAGCAACACAAAGTGGACTCATACAAATAGCAATGATTATTATTGTCTCAGGGCAACCTACAGATCTAATCTCCTCAGACTTCACTGAGGTATCTTGCAAACTCAGTTGGTTCTTAGTCCAGGAGGTGTATGTGATGGAGTTACCAAGCAGAGGCACCTGAGAATCTTGAATTCCCCAGCTGGAGAAGGCAGCCCCACTGCTGAGTAGGGGAGTGGGTTTGGTGGATTCCTAGAGAGGAAAAAGGGGATGGGGCATATCATACCCTATTTCAAGGGCTGTTCAAATCACTTGTTCCTCTCAGTTTTCAACATTGGGGTCTTTTTTGGTTGAAATACAAAGAAGGGATGGTGGACTGAGTGGGATAAGGCCACAGCCTGGGGCAGGAGGTCCTTCAATCCACCTCTCACTCTGGTTTTGCATCCTCAGTCTTCCACATCTGCATCTCGTCCCATCTTGATGAAGTGAGTTCTTATTTTGAATTTGGACTTGCTTCCTCCTGACCAGTGGTGGTGATGATCATACTGATGTTGTTGTAGATAATGATGAGGACATTGATGTTGTAATAGATGTTAAAGATGATGTTGTTATAGATGATGATGATGATGATGGTGATGAAGATGATGCTGATGGTGCTCAGTTGCCATGGACTGGATGCATATCAATGCAATTTTACATATGTTCTTCCTAACCCTTGCAACAACTCTGCAAATTAGGCCTTATTATTGCATGTGGTAAAGCAGAAATATGAAGCTAAGAAGGGAGATGTGACTGTCCCAAGGCCACACCACTAGGAAGAGACATAGCCACTTGCACATCTAAGACTCTCACTCCAAACCACTCATTGGACCAATAAAATTCTAATATTGTACAGTGTTTGCTAGACAATCTTTCCAGAGCTTTCCATGTTTTATCTCATTTAGACCCTACGAACCCTTTGAGTTAGGTACTGATAGCATTTCTATTTCACAGCTGCAGAAAAAGAGGCAGAAATGCTATGTAAATTGCCCATAGTGATATAGCTGGTCAGTGGTGGATCACAGATGTCTACCTAAGCAACCTGACTATAGAGTCTGCACTTTTCATATTTTTATTTTAAAATTACTATGTTTTTAAACCATGTGCAGTGGCTTATGACTGTAATCTCAGCACTTTAGGAGGCTGAGGTGAGAGGATCGTTTGAGCCCAGGAGTTTGAGACCAGCCTGGGCAACATGGCAAAATCCCGTCTCTACCAAATAAATAAATAAATAAATAAATAAAACAATTAGCCTGTAATCCCAGCGACTTGGGAGGCTGAAGTGGGAGGATTGCTTGAGCCTGGGAGGTTGAGGCTGCCATGAGCCCAGGTCATACCACTGCATTCCAGCCTGGGAAACAGAGCAAGACCCTGTCTCAAATAAATAAATAAATATACAAATAAAATAATATTTTTATTTTTATGGATGTCTGATGTATACACAGCAAAGCACACACGTTATGAGTCATGATTAATTTTTATGCACGTGTGCACCATCAATAACAAGTCAGCTTTTAACCCACTAAGCCATGTTCGCCTAATCCCCAAAGTTTAATGTTGTCTTGGAATTGTCGGACACAATTTAACACACCCAGATGTATCTTCTACACATACTCGTTATATATACAGTCATATGATATTTACTGTGTTTCAGACAATGCTCCAAGCAACTAACATATATGAACTCATGTTAGCTCTATAAGGTTGGTACTATTTCTATAATCATTCCCATTCTCTAGGTGTGAAAACCGAGGTATGGAAAAGTTAAGTGACTTACCTAAGATTACACAACTGTTGAGTTTAATTCACACAACTGTGAATTAAACCTGGATGGTCTGGCTCAAAGTCCTTTAAATGCTTTTGCTTAAATACACACATAATTTCTACCAAGAAAGTGCTGTTATCAATCCTACTTTGTAGACCCAACAAGGTTAAAATAACTTCCACAAATACTTCTGCTACTAAGTCACAAACCTCTACTGAGAACTTTACTGATTTCCAAGTGTATGCATTCCACTACCGTGCTGAAAAAAGTCTGAACATCTTTGCTGTGGATGGGAAGTACTGATGTACTGGTTTATCCCCTTCTGGGAATCCCAAGTTTATGCAGACACCTTATTGGGTATTTGCCATCTGTAGTTACTGGTCCTGCACCACACACTCTAGTGAAGACTGGGAGAGGAAGGAAGGCTCTAGAAGAAACGTGCTTGCTGTTCAGGGAAGCAGACCCCTGGCACCACTTTGCTGAGGCCATGACCAAATAAATGCTTGTCTGTCTCCCCAACTCACTTCTATACACCCCTCTAAGCGCCTGGGTCTATCTTTTCCTAGCGTTTCCTGGGGGGATAGTAAATCTTGAGTTTCCCATTTTCCTTCATCTCGAAAGGATATGAATTCTGTAAATCTTGGCCTGAGTGACCATCAGGATGCATAAAATATGACAGGAAAGAGGCCAGGGAGGCAGCGTTTGTGTAGAGCACCGCGTCCAGCAGTGGGGATGGGCGGACTGGGGGTCCTTGGGGACCCCTTGGGTTGGAGTTTTACCGCAGAGAGAAGCCTCAGCAACCTCTGTCTGTAATAGGTAGTTATGGCCACTTCCATGCCAACGTCTCAGAGGCATTGCCACAATACGGGACGGAAGTGACAAACTGCAGAAAATCGAAGTAGCCCCTGCCCTGCCCCTCACTCTTAGCCCTTGATTCCCAAGAGTGAAGGGACGGAAGGGAGACCCATTCATTAGGGCTGACAGGGCAGCAGGAAGGACTTAGCTGTGATGAGAGGAAGAACTTCCTGCAAGGAAAGGTTATTAAGCCCTGGAATGAGTTATTGACAGAGGTGGTGGAAGTAACTTCCTGATTTTGTGATCAAGATGGATAGTTATTGGTCTGGGGGAATCTAGCTCAGCCTCCCAGCATGGATTCCTGACCCCTTTAGGGAGACCACGCATCAGCTGCATCTGCCTCCAAGGTCATTTGCAAATGCTCAGCGATGATAAAACCCCCCTTTGACAACAGGCTTCATGCTTTTACTTCTTTTATTTATTTATTTTTTCTATAAATAAATCCCATGGCACTTTCTATAGATAACTACTGTTAAGATTTTTGTGTCAATCTTAATGGACTTTTTTTCTGAATGCATATTCACACAAACACATATACACAGTGATCCTCGTACAATTCTTATGTTTAAGCATAGATGGGTACATACTACATGCATTATTCTGATATTTCCATTTTCTTCTGTTAATATCATGGGCATCTTTCCATGTCAGTACATATATTTCATTTTCATTTTTTAGACAGTTACTTCATATTTCATAATACCGGTATGCCATAATTCATTTAACCATTTCTCCATTGATTTACTTAAAGATTGCTTTCCAAATTTTGTGAATGCAAAAATGCTGCAATACACCTCTAGTACTTAGGTCGCTGTATATATAATGACATTTCTTTAGAAGAGAGTTCTAGAAATGAAACTACCAGAGCAGAAAGGATTTTCAGTGCTGTCAGGTAGAATGTAACTGCTCTTTAGAATGAGATAAAGAGCTTATTCCTACTGTTACTGAGGGTGTAGGGAAAATGATTGGACCTTCACCAACAACGGTTATAGCACCTTAAAATGTCTGCCTACAGTTTATCCCATGTGTATGCACCTCTTATTTCTAATGTGGTTGAGCGTTACTTTATATCTTTACTGACTACTCATATCTTTTACCCAGTTATTTCTACCAGCTTTTTGTCTTTTTTTTTTTTTTTTTTTTTTGTCAGAGTCTCGTTCTGTCGCCCAGGCTGGAGTGCAGTGGGACAATCTTGGCTCCCTGCAACCTCCACCTCCCGGGTTCACGCCATTCTCCTGCCTCAGCTTCCAGAGTAGCTGGGACTACAGGGGCCCGCCACCAAACCTGGCTAATTTTTTCTTTTTTTTAGTAGAGACGGGGTTTCACCGTGTTGGCCAGGATGGTCTCGCTCTCCTGACCTCATGATCCGCTCGCCTTGGCCTCCCAAAGTGCTGGGATTACAGGCGTGAGCTACCGCACCTGGCCAGCTTTTTGTCTTTTTATTTGTTAAACCTTATCACAAATTTTGGCTATTGTTCTTTTTTTTTCTTTTAGCTTTTAAGTTCAGGGGTACATGTGCAAGTCTGTTACATAGATAAACTGGTGTCATGTGTGTTTGTTGCACAGATTATTTCATCATCCAGATATTATGTCTACTACTTATTTTTTTTTTTCCTGATCCTCTCCTTCTTCCCACACTCTACCCTCCAACAGGCCCCAGTGTGTGTTGTTCTCCTGTATGTGTCCATGTACGCTCATCATTTAGCCCCTATTTATTTATTTTACTTTATTTTATTTTATTTTTGAGATGGAGTCTCACTCTGTTGCCCAGGCTGGAGTGCAGTTGCGCAATCTCAGCTCACTGCAACTTCTGCCTCCCAGGTTCAAGCAATTTTCCTGCCTCAGCCTCCCGAGTAGTTGGGACTACAGGTGTGTGCCACCACGCCCGGCTAATTTTTTGTATTTTAGTGGAGTTGTGGTTTCACCATGTTGCCCAGGCTGGTGGTGAACTCCTGAGCTCAGTCAATCTGCCCGCCTCGGCCTCCCAAAGTGTTGGGATTACAGGTGTGAGCCACATCGCCACATTGCCCTGCCTTAGCTTCCCTTGTAAGTGAGAAAATGTGGTATTTGGTTTTCTGTTCCTGCATTCATTTGCTAGGGAGAATGGCCTCCAGCTCTACCCAGGCCCCTGCAAAGGACATGACCTCGTTCTAGTTGTGGCTGTGTAGTATTCCATAGTATGTCCTTCAGACTATCTTACACGTTGGAAAGATTTTCTTCCACCCTATGCTTTCTTTTATTTTCTGTCTTTTATCTTTTATTCCTTTTTGAGACAAGGTCTCACTCTGTCACCCAGGCTGAAGTGCAGTGGCGCTATCATAACTCACTGCAACCTCGACCTCGTGGGCTCAAGAAATCCTCCCACCTCAGCCCCTTAAGTAGCTGGGACTACAGGTCTGCACCACAATGTCTGGCTAATTAAAAAAATTTATTTTGTAGAGACAGGGTCTCAGTATGTTGCCCAGGCAGGTCTTGAACTCCTGGGCTCAAATGATCCTCCCATCTCAGCCTCCCAAAGTTTGGGATTATAGGCGTGAGCCTCCATGCACTGCCTTTTGCTATATTTTCTTTGTATTCCTTTTATTAGCTAATTCTTCTGCATAAAAACTATATTAAAATGTTTGCTGTTAACTTGTTAACTAAAACAATTTGTGTTTATTGTAGAAAATGTAAAAAATAAATAAAATGGACAAAAGACACAATATAAATATACTTAACACTATTGAACTGTATGCTTAACATAGTTAAGATAGTAAATTTAATGTTATGTGTCTATTACCACAATTTGAAAAATAGGACAAAAGAAAAAAATCATAATTTTACATCTCAGAAAAACAGTTCTTTCTCTTAGTGAAAGAACTTTCTTTCTCTGCATTGATATGGAGAATTGACTAGTTTCTAACCTTTTAACCTTTTACTACTTGCTGTCTCATGCCTCTGTTTTAATATTAAAAAGCCAACATGATTGTTGGTGGCTATGTGGTAGTATGTGGTACTAATAAAACTAATATGATAGCTTTTTATTGAGTGGGTACTGTCAGACACTGAGCTAGACCCTTTTCATGTCGCTCTCATTTAATCCTAACAATACAAAATACAAGATGGTTGCTATTATTACAGCACTTTCTCAGAGGTGAAGTCATTCACAGCTGGCAGACAAAGAGTTGAACTTGAATGCAGCCCCCAAATACTCACGATATTGTTGCTAGTGGCGCTTAACCCATCCTCAATTCTGGAATATTTAGGCTGCTCCCAATGTCCCATTCATCCTACCAATTGTAAATAATCCTGTAATTCATTCTTTCATTCCTTTTTTTTTTCCTTAGACACAGGGTCTCACACTGTTGTCCATGCTGGAATGCCTGGACTCAAGAGATCCTCCAGCCTCAGCCTCCTGAGTAGCTGGGACTACAAGCATGCACCAAGACACCTGGATAATTTTTCAATTTTTTTGTGTGGATACAGGATCTCACTATGCTGCCCAGCCTGGTCTCAAACTTCTGGCCTCAGGCGATCCTCCCACCTTGGTTTACCAAAGTGGTGAGATTACAGGCATGAGTCACTCTATGCCCAGACCCCATTCCTTCTTATTACCATCTTATCCATTTTATGTTCTTGACTGTCCCTCCTTTTCCTGCCTTCTCAACACTCATAACCCCATCCAGGGAAGCATAGTGCAGTTAAGAGCATAGACTCCTCACATCTGAGGCCTGGCTTCACGCTTTTCTCCCTGTGCAGCCTAAAGCCAGATATCTAAAATCTCTTCATCTTAATGTCCCCACCTGCACAGTGGAGGTGATATTAACAGTCTCTATTATAAGGTGGTTGTGGGAGCCAGATGTGGTGGCTCACACCTGTAATCTTACCACTTTGTGAGGCCTAGAGAGGCAGATCCCTTGAGGCCAGGAGTTTGCTACCAGCCTGGCCAACATGGCAAAACCCCATCTCTACTAAAAATACAAAAATTCGCCAGGTGTGGTGGCACATGCCTGTAATCCCAGCTACTTGGCAGGCTGAGGCAAGAGAATCGCTTGAACCCGGGAGGCAGAGGTTGCAGTGAGCTGAGATCGCACCATTGCACTCCAGCCTGGGTGACAGCAAGACTCAGTAATAATAATGTGGCATGGGAAATACACACACATGCTCTCTCTCCCTTTCTCTCTCTCCCTCTCTCTCTGTCTCTCTCACCCACACACACACTCATACACACACATCCATACATATATACATACCTATTGTATTAGTTTCCTTTTGCTGCTGTAACAAATTGCTGCATACTTAGTGACTTAAAACAATAAAAATTTATGTTCCAGGGTTCTGGAGCCCAGAAGTCCAAAATGAATCATATGGGACTAAAATCAAGGTATTGGTAGGGCTGGATCCTGATTCAGCAAAAAATCAGCCCTTTGCCTCTTCCAGTTTCTAGTGGCTGTGGCATTCCTCGCTCGGGACTGTGTCACTCCAGTCTCTGTTTCTGCATCATATCACCTTCTCCTCTCCTATAGTCACATTTCTCTCCTGTTTCTCTCTCTCTTTTTTTTTTTTTTTTTTGAGACGGAGTCTCGTTCTATCGCCCAGGCTGGAGTGCAGTGGCCGGATCTCAGCTCACTGCAAGCTCCGCCTCCCAGGTTTACGCCATTCTCCTGCCTCAGCCTCCCGAGTAGCTGGGACTACAGGCGCCCGCCACCTCGCCCGGCTAGTTTTTTGTATTTTTTTAGTAGAGACGGGGTTTCACGGTGTTAGCCAGGATGGTCTCGATCTCCTGACCTCGTGATCCACCCATCTCGGCCTCCCAAAGTGCCGGGATTACAGGCTTGAGCCACCGCGCCCGGCCTCCTGTTTCTCTCTTTAAGGACACTCTTGATTGCATTTAGGGCTCACCAAGCTAATCCAGGAAAATCCCCTCATCTCGAGCTCCTTAATTTAATCATGTCTGCAAAGACCCTTTCGGCACATAAAGTCACATATGCACTGGCTCCAGGGATTAGGACCTGTTTATTTCTGGGGTCTTTATGCAGCCTAGTATATGCATATCTTTTTAAAGTAACTCCTGTTACTGGGGGGCAGATATTCCTGATTCTTCCAACTGACCTTGGTATCTGTGATAGGAAAGGCAATGCACTTCTCTTTATACATTTTATCCAAAAAAGTAATTGTTTTGGAAAATATGAGTTCCTTAATTCTGTAAAGTTCTTTCAATTTTTTTTGTTTGTTTGTTTGTTTTGTTTTTTAGACAGAGTCTTGCTCTGTCGCCCAGGCTGGAGTGCAATGGCACGATCTTGGCTCACTACGACCTCTGCCTCCCAGGTTCAAGCGATTCTCCTGTTTCAGCATCCCGAGTAGCTGGGATTATAGGCATGCACCAACATACCTGGCTAATTTTGTATTTTTAGTAGAGATGGGGTTTCACCATGCTGGTCCAGCTGGTCTCAAACTCCCGACCTCAGGTGATCCGCCCACCTCTGCCTCCCAAAGTGCTGGGATTACAGGCGTGAGCCACAATGACAAGCCTCAAAATAACCTTTTAGAGCACTAAAACGTAAGGTTACTCATTGGTAAAAATTGATGATGATTTCCTCTATACACTCAAAAGGTTGCCCCTTGTGGTCACCTCCCACCCCTGCTCTGCTGAGGCTTAATCCCCCATCACCTCCCTCTGCTCCAAGATCCTTCTTACCCTTTGGTTTGCTCTAAGAGGTCATCTTGCAGCCCACTTCAGGGAGAACATGGAAACCATGACTTCTCAGCTCAACTTCCTCCTTTTCTACTCCAATCCTACTATGAACCATAACTAAAATTTCAAAATTTCCCCTCTTCTTTCTGCCAAAACAAAAGGGAAGTCCCTCTCCAGTCCAAGATGACTCCCTTTACTTGAACCCAACTCACCACTTTTAGGGACCTCTCAACATCTTCTACATGACTTTTTAAAAATTGTGTTCTGTAAAATACAAGGACGGAGGTTGGGACGGGGAAACATGTCTATGCATGTATGTGTGTTTGTATGTATGTATGTATCTATCCATCTATGTGTCTACCTATCATCTGTTTGCCTGTTTGCCTGTTCACTCACTCGTCCATTCATCCATGCATCCACCCACCCATCCCATTATCATCTGCCTACCTACCTACCTATCATCTATCTTTCTGTTATCGGCTGTGATCAAATATGTTGGAAGCTCACCTCTTCCCCATTCTACACACACACCCTTATATATCCTTCCACCTGACCACCTGGAAAATCCACAGGATATATTAGCATGATAAAGGCCCCGAGAAGAACTGCAGCACAAACAAAACAAGACCCTGTTTATTTTTGTCTCTTTCAAATTTTCCCAAACTGAATTGAAGAAAGACCCTCTTTTGTGTGTGTTTTCCTTCACATCTGAGTCCAGTGTCCCTTGGATCACCTTTTGGGAAGCGCTCAGTTGTGTACTTCTTGGATGGAATTCCTCATAAGGCCAGTACTTTTTCCTGTATTGCCTTGCCGAGCGCTTAGATCTTCAATTGCTACCACAAACTGAACACATATTGTGTGCCAGTTATGTGGTGCTCACCATTAGTCTACATCTAACAACTTTATGCAATAATGTATCATTATACTCATCTTACAGATGAATAAAGAGAATGTCAGAGTATCAGGGGTTTGCTCCAAATCAAACATGAATAGCAGAGTTGGAGTTTGGACCCATCAGGGTGCAAAGTTTTGGTGCACCTGGAGTCTGTGATCTAACCGCTCCTTTCCACTCCTAGAAGCCGAAAAGCCAAAAGCTACACTTCTATCTTTTACAACATGAAGGTTGTCACTAAAGAAATCTCATCTCTCAGTTACTTTCTTCAGAAGATGCCAGTTTGCTAAAATCCTACCTGTCTCAGTTCATGAGGAGCTGAGAGTGTGTTTTAAATCCAGAGGGAACCACCAACAGCCTCTCTTCTTTGGTGGCACATTTATAAACAGATGCAAGACAGGAAATAGGTATCCCACACCCCTGCCTCAGGGTGTCTGTGGACAGAACAAAGAGCAGGGTTCTGTGCCTAGCCAGCGTGCAGAGCCTATAACGTGATTGCTGCCTGATGGTGCGAAATGGATTCAAGGCTCGGGTCCATCTGGTTTGTGTATCGTGAACGAGCTGTTAAAGTGTCAGGACTTAACTTCTCTGGATTCGAGGAAGTCTCATGAGGTTTTATGGAGCAGTTAAGATGGGTGTAAACCTCACTGGCGGGACCAGCTTCTCCTATATGATCTGAGACGTGCGTAGTTCATAGGATGAAGAAGCATGACTTAGAAATAAGAGGATGGACCCCGAGAAAATTAGGGAGCTGAGAAGTAGAATCCAGACTGCATTGAGTATCTGCCATCACAAGCAATTTCCTTCTCTGTTTCTGAGCCTCAGTATCTCCTCTGTAACATGTGGACAGTATTACCTTGTCCAATCCACAAGGCTGTTTGGATACGAAAGATAATGAGAGTTATAAAGTTTCTTACTAATGGGAAGCGTGGTTACTAGCTTCTTTTCATTTCCTCTCTTGGAAATAGCTAGAAAGGGTTATAGGGACCTCGTCTCCTGCTCCTGTTCTCCCTTTCTCCTCTTCAGAATTAGGCAGTATCATCTTACTAAAAGATATTCAAGAGTAACTTGCAGTTGCTGTGGGTTCTAGCCTTGGAAAGAATATAAGAAAATGGTCCCAGGCTGAGTAAGGGGAAACAGGAGATGCAGTGGTTATAAAATTATAAAACATATCTGCAAATCCCTTGGTATACTTCTCATAAAAAATGGCATTGAAATCCTCTCTTCTTGACTATGTACCAGGCTTAGTGACTCACTTCTAACAAATAGAATTTGGTAGAAGTTATGGTCTATGACTTTTGAAGCTAAGTTGGGATAGTCGCTGTAGCCCCTCTCTGGTTCTCCTGCTTGGGACACTCACCCTTGGATTTCCAGGACTTGATGCATCTCTTTTTCTCTCCCTTTCATCCACATGTTGGTTTTCTTGCTCTCTTGTATAAGACCTCATTTTCTTCTTCTGAAAATGGGACTTCTGTGTGTGGCTGGGATTGGAGATGTGTCTACAGATAGTCCCATAACTACATCCTTACCCTTTCTCCTCTCCCAGTTTCTTGATGTAAATTTCAAGGAAAGAACTCTAGTTGGCTCTGTTTGGATCATATGCCCATTCATGACCCAATCAATCACTGTAGCCAAAGGGATGAAACACGATTATTGGCCAATATAGGTCACATGTCTAGCCCTTGGGCTTTAGTGGGGTGCAGGTGTCAGGAACCGATGTAACGAGTAGAATTACTCATGGAGTAAGGGACATGGAGAAGAGACAGTTCCTCCCAAAAGTGGGTGATTTGTGCTCAAAAAGTGGGGAGAGACATGCAGCAATGACAAAGAGAAGACATTCATGTCAGCAGATATCACATATATAATTTTCTAGCTGTGTTTCCCATTCAACTGTAAACTCCATGGGTCATAGGGTTGTATCTTCAGGGCCTAGCATAGTGGCTGCTACATAGTAGGTCCTCAGAAAGGCCCTCAATGCTTTTTCTACCATGTTAAGCTAGGATTGGCATGAGCCCTACACAAACAGGTGAGGGTTTTCTTGGTGGAATTAGCAATGGTATTGCACCTAAAGGATTAGAAACCGGTCACTGGGTGCAAGACCTTAGCTTGTTACTTATTTTCTCTGAGCTTCAGTTTTGTTATCTATAAAATGGGCTCGATAATAAAACTTACCTCAAAGGGATACGAAATGGACTCAGGGGGAAAGTATATGAATGAGCTAGAATGCTAATATCAAATATTGACTTACTGTCTCCAAGAGGTCTCTGGGTGAATTTTTCACCCTTTCCCTGGAGCCCAGCTAAAGGATTGGACCTTGATGATTCAAAGCCACTGAGTTACACTTGCCAAAATTCACTCTGTTTTTCTCAGTGTTCATATCTGTCAAATGGGAATACTGATTCCTTCCCCTTCTTACACCAGACCATTATTCAAGGCGGAATGCCTTCTGGATGGAGAGTGCTGACTGGAGTCACTTCCTCCTCTCTCTGCTGTTATGATTCATTAACTTGCAGTGTAGCTGTTTGGTTCAGCATCAGCAGGCCCACTGAGAAATAGGTTTGGAGTGGGGAAGAACATGGAGAATAATGTGCTTTTCATTTCTAATGGCATTTCCCCAACCACTGCTTCCTCCTACACTCCAAAGCACTACGGAATCCAACTTATATGGTGAAGCTAGCGGCTTGCTCAGTGAGAGAGGAACTGGCAGGGGTGGGAAGGCCAGGTTCAGGAGTCTGCATGGCAGTTGTGGGAGGCAGGGAGCTCCAACTCTCTTCTAGGAGGTTCATAATTTGCTCTAAATTTTTTGGAGTGAAATCTAGGCTTCAATGATGACTCTTCCACTTACCAGCTGAGGGGCTTCTCTGAGCCCATTTTCTCATCTGTAAAATGGGACTAATAGTCCCTGCTCCATCTGTATCAATGAGACCATGAGAGGGAGAACATCAAGAACCAACTCCCTCCTCTCTCTCCCTTAAATGTCTCAAGGCAGGATGCTCCTAATTTCTCCAGCTCTTTTCCTTCAAATTCCTTTTGTTAAAGTCTCAAGCTTTTATAAGACACATGGCAAAAAAGTCCAGAAATATCTGAGGGTTTTATTGAGCACCTACCAGTGCCAGGCACTGACTTAAGCATTAGGGGTACAGCACTATAGCCCAAAATAATAGTCCCTTTCCCCACGGGATCTTAAGTTGGAGAAACAAAGGTTAAATAAGTAAATGATCACTCAAACAGATATGTGATCGCTGCTGACATGGATGTGCATTCTTTTTTGTTATTCAACATCTTTCCCCTGCTTTTGAGCCTAGACATCCCACTTTCTTTGAGGAAATTTCTCCTTCTCCATACCATGTGGTTAGCTGGATCTGTTGATAATACCTAGCTGCAGCCATGGTCTCAAGGGTGGACATGTGACCCATGCTGGCCAATCACAGTCCCTTATTCTGGCTGCTGTGACTGGTTCAAAGGTGAACACATGACCCAAACAGAGCCAATTGGAGTCCCTTCCTGTAAATGTATATGAGAGGAAGGAAATGGAAAGGATGTTAGTAGGGAGCTGTCTGTCTGCAGACATTCCCTCTTTACCTCCAGCCACATGGAGAACAACCGTTTTTCAGGAGAAAAAAAAAAAGAATGAATCAACATACAAGATGGCAGCAGAACCAAGATTTGGGCAGGGAGGGAGAGCTGTCCTTTAAGTCTCCAAAGTCTGTGGGTGGTGCCATCCCTACACTTAGCTGTCACATGCAACAATAAAACATCTTTTAAAATTAGTGTAGTTTGATTTGGATGCCTGTGACTTACAATATAAAAGGGTTTGGATCTAAGCAAGTGCTTTGCAGGAAGCACATAGAACTATACCAGGGTATAAGAAGAAGGTGTGTGCGTGTGTGTGTACATAAAGTGTGTGTGTGTGTGTGTGTATATATATGTCCTATACTTACAGGATTTTACTGTTACAGGCTCATTGTTGCCTGAAGCAAGAAACAACTTCAAGTTCAATATCCAGCATGCTTGTTTCTAAACATTTATCAATCACATGCCGCTCCAGGAAATTTCTCACTAACTCTGTCTTTCTATTTTCTCTTGCCTCCACTTATATCCTCAAATCCCATTCTTTCCAGACCCTTCTCCCTTCTTACCACTTCAATCTATCCTTGAGATCTTACCTCCCTTCTCTGATCTGCCTGCAGAAGCTAAAAGCCCATTCATGTATCATATAGAGCAGGGGTTTTTCAAACCTGAACACGCATCAGAATCAGAATCACCTGGAGGGCTTGTGAAAACACAGAGTACCCGGTCCCAACCCTGGAGTTCTTGACTCAGCAGGTCTGGGGTTGGACCTGAGAATCTGCATTTCTAACAATGTCCGGGGTGATGCTGATGGTGCCAGTCTGGGGGCCGCACTTTGGGAACAATTGCTGTAGAACAATTTGTTTCTGTCAGCCCCATTTCCACCATCCATCCCCCATGTGATAACCTCTTCTTTCTCCACTAAAAGGCTATTCCACATTCCATTGCATCCCAAACAAAAGAACCATCTCTTTACCTCGGTTTACTGATCTGCAAAGTGCAGATAATAATGGTACCCACCTGATAGGATAGTTTCACATAATGTGGTTAGAAGAGTGATTGGTGCATCGAACACAATACATCAGTGTTAGCTATGATTGTTAGACAATTTGCATTTCCCAAAGATGGTCACAACATCTCCCATCCCATATGTTTGTCTCATAGTGTAACCTTGATGCTCCTCCCATTGAGTGTGAGAACTATGTCTCCTTGAACTTGGTGGGACCTTTGTGATTGCCTTTACTAATAGACTAGAAAAAGTGATGCTATGTGACTGCTGAGGCTAGTTCATAAAGGCCATGCACTCCCTCCTTGTTCTCTTAGATGGCTCATTCTTGGAGCCCAGTCACCATACTGTGAGGAAGCCCAACCAGCACACACTAACAGAACACGTGGAAAAGCTTGAGCCTCGTGTAGATGTTCTGGCTAACATCCCAGTTGATGTCACAGCCAACAGCCTGCATCAATTGCCTGGCATGTGAGTGATGACACCTCCAGATGATTCCAGCTCCTAGCCATTGGATCACCCCCAGCTATCAAATCTTCCAGCTGAGTCCCCAGATGTTGTGGGGCAGAGATAAGCTGTTCCCATTGTGCCCTGTCCAAATTCCTGACCCACAGAATGAGTAAGCACAAATAAAATGGTTTCTTATGCCACTAAGTCTTGTAGTAGTTTATTACATAGCAGTAGTCACTAGAACACTTATTATTAATTGATAATATATATTACTTATCCCAAGAGACAAATCATCAAACATTACCACTCCCCAAGAAAGTAGAAAGTGCTACAGTTGACTTTTATTTTAAAGGCCTCTTTCCCTTTTGTTTCCATTCCATTTTGTTCACCAGGTGATCTTAGTTAAGTCATACAATCTCTCTGTGCCTCAGACTCTTAATGTATGAATGAAGAATACTACTGGGTCTTAGGAAGGAAAAGACCATCTTCATGGGAAGATGGATGTGGTAGGAGTGGATGGAGACAGGAGGTAGGAGGATGCTTGGGGGGAAGGTTGCTGCATTTGGTAGTGAGGGCTCATGAAAGAGCAGCCCCAGCCCCAGGCTGCTCCAACCCAGGATCAGGGTTGCAGTGGGAGGCTGGGGCCATCTCCTATGCAGAAACCCAACTTCTGTCCGGCCTGCACAGGAGCATATGACAAGCAGAATGGGGGTTTGAGGATAGTAGTTGAAAGCTCCCAGCTTGTTTTAGGGAATGAGGCTTCATCTAGTCCTCCACCCTGAGTTTGTCTGGACTACTCTTCACCTTCTTACCACACTTCTCCCCTCTAGGCTTGAGCTAGCACCCAGAAAACATGGCCAGACTTGCTTCCCCCCTGAAAGCAACCCCCCACTCCAGCTCAGTTCCCAAAGAGTGGGGGCAGTAGGCTGGGATAAGGGCAAGAAGAGTTTGCATGACTCTATTGTGAGGGGGTTGGTGGTAGGGAGTGGGGGAGCCCCCAAATTTTCTTTTTGCTGCATCACTGTGGTGAAATGACTGGGACAGAGTGCACAGTGCTCTCTTTGCTTATGTATCCCTCTCTCCCTCTCACCTGTTGCCAGAGCCCAGGCCTTACCCTCTCCTCACTGCCTGTCTCCTATTTCCTTGGCCCTTCTCTAGATTCCTGTCCTGAACGTCCTTGGTGGCTGTGGCAGTGAATGGTGACTGCCTAGTGCAGGATGGTGAAACCCAAACCAAATTTTATCTTCCCAGCCAATGGGATCTGTTATTCTGAGTCTGTGAACAGCCAGCTTAAAAAAATTCTCCAGTGGCTCCCAGTTGTTTTTAGGACAAAGGCCCAGATGCTTCCTAGAACCTACAAAGTCCCGGGGGTCCTACCTACTCCTCTTCCCTCAAAGTGTGCTTTGGACTTCTGCACCCTCAGTTCTCCAGCTGCACTGAGTGCCTTTCAGTTCCTGAATGCTTGCATTAGGCCTCAGACACCAGGCCTTTGTCCATGCTGTTCCTTCTGCCTGGGTTGCTTTTCCCTTCCCAAGTTGACTCCTACACCATCTTCAGATCTTGATGTCAGTCTCCCTTCTGCAAGAACCTTTCTGGGCTCCTGCTATTGCATGTGCCTGGAGTACTGCCTCTTTTCCCTCTTGCAAATTTACAACCATTCCTTGAGCATTGATGTCTGTTTGCACCATAGATTTTAAGCCTTTTAAGCCTGAAACTTGCTTGTTTTTCACCCTCGTATTGCTCCACTAAATGCAGCATGGTGCTTGGCACATTGTAGGTGCTGAGTAAATATTTGCAGAATAAATGATTAAACCAACACGCATAGTAACCTTTGTTCTGTGCTTGATCTTCTGGTCAAATTTTTGCAAGCAGTAGAACCCTTCCAGAAATGACAGAGAAGAAATGCAGTTGTGATGTGAAGTTAGGGCATGCAGAATTCTACCTATTGTACTTTGCATTCTCAACAGGAGCCTTGGAAGGGGCAGCAAGGGTGGCAGTTCAGAGACAGACTGCCTGGGCTCGCATTCTGATTTGCAGAAGGTAGTAAGCAACTATCTCTGTGACCTTGGACAAAGTACTGAACTGCATCTCTGTAAAATGGGGGGAATAATCATTCTACTTCGTAGGATTGTTATATACTGTAAGTGCCAACGTATGCACAACCCTGAGGCCTGAGCCTGGCTCACAATAAGGGCTCTGAGTTTGCTATTGTTATTGTTGTTATTGATTATTATGCTTGTTTTTGTTGTTATTGTTATCAGAAAGACTCCACTTTGTCAGGCTGCTCTCTCTCCATCCTATTGCCCTCTCCAGGTGGCTATACAGAGTCAGCCCTTGTGCTGCTCATTTACAAATAGCTGCCTGGTGTCTCCCCTCATCTCTACTCCTCTGGATTCCAGAACTTCCTACACAGGAGCCCAACCCTGGACAGTGATGGTGACCTATGGAGAATGCATCATGCCTGTCAGGGTCCTGTTGGTTCAGCGGCTGGGGAGGCAGCACCGTGCTGGGAGCGATCACTTCCCCCGAAGACGGATGGCTTTCTCTGTCCCGGTGACACTCTAACTGCCCGAGATGGGGGAACCTGCTGTGGGAGGGAAGGGGCAGTTTGTATTAAGTGGCCACTAGGCCCAGTGGGGAAGTATGAGGGGGGCATGGAGGCTTATTTCACTGTTTCAATAACACCAGCCTTGCAGACTGACAAGACTTCTCCCCTCGGAGAGCTAACTGTTCAGCTGTCCACGTGTTTCCTTGCACACTGGTAAAGCCCAGGGGTTACTGGCATGCATTTTGGAATCAGCTGGCTTGTGAATAAGTCCTTGCTTTGCCGTTTCCTTGGCTGCTAAATTTGGACCTACTATTTAACTTCCCTTTGGTCTCTGTTTCTTTATGAAATAATAATATCCACCTTGTTAAGTTATGCTGTGAAGTCTGAGAGACCTGCATGTGAAGCCCTAAGAGAGGCTGGAGAGCAGGGGTGCCAAATGTGTTCAGTAATGGGTCAGCAGATAAATCTTTTGGGCTCTGTGGCCCATAAGATCTCTGTTGCCGATACTCAACTCTGCCAGTGTAGCCCCAAAGCAGCCGTAGACAATAGATACATAATCAGGCATGGTTGTGTTCTAATAAAACTTTATCTAAAAAGCAGTCAACAGTGAGATTTTGCCTATGCGCTGTAGTTTGTAAGCCCTGGACTAAAGCCTAGTCCTCAAGAGCACGGGCTATGGATCCCAGCTGCGCCTGGGTTTAGATCCCAGCTCTGACACTCGCAAGCTCTGTGACCTTTCTTCACCTGTTGGCAGTTGTAAGAATTTTGTGAGTTACACATTGATAGGCCAAGGACTTGCAATGGTGTCTAGGAAACGTTAAACACAAGCAAAGTGTTTGCTCTCATTTTCATCATTACAGAGTGAGTATAAAACACGGTCCTGGGCTGGGCGCAGTGGCTCATACCTGTAATCCCAGCATTTTGGGAGGCCGAGGAGGGCTGATCATGAGGTCAGGAGATCGAGACCATCCTGGCTAACACGGTGAAACCCCATCTCTACTAAAAATACAAAAAATTAGCCAGGTGTGGTCACAGGCACCTGTAATCCCAGCTACTCGGGAGGCTGAGGCAGGAGAATGGCGTGAACCCGGGAGGCAGAGCTTGCAGTAAGCCGAGATTGCACCATTGGACTCCAGCCTGGGCAACAGAGCAAGATTCTGTCCCCCCAAAAAAAACAAAACAAGCAAACAAAAAAAACCCAAAAAACATGGCCCCTGCCCCGTATACCTCTTAGTGTTTTTCCAAAAAGGCTTATTCTGCAGGTCTCTGATTGGACATACTTCTATTTGGCTAAAAATAAAAAAATTAAAAAATGGAGAGAAGAGATGAGTGTGGCTTGTGCCCAGCTACTCAGGAAGGAGGCTCAGATGGGGGTGTTGCTTGAGTGCAGGAGTTTGAGGCTGCAGTGAGCTATGATCACCCCACCGCACCCCATCTTGGGTGACAGAGTGAGATGCCATTGCTAAAAAAAAAAAAAAGTGCTCAAGAAATATGTGTGGAATGAGCATATGATACTTAAAGAACTGGCACACAAAGAGAGTCAGATAGCTCAATGGTTAAGAGAGGTGCTCTGCAGCCAGCCAACCTGGGGTTGAATCCTAGCACTCTTCTTTTTTATCAGGTTGGTGCAAAAGTAACTGTGGTTTTTGCCATTAAAAGTAATGGCAAATAGCTGTGTGATTTCCCTTGCCTAGCTGCTTTGAACATCTGTTTTCTTCACAATGTCATAGATTATTGGGAGGACTATGGGGGACAATGTCTTAAAGTGATGATGAACTCATCATCATCAATCACTGATGATGATGGTGATGGTGGTGATGAAGAAAGAGGACGCCTTGCACTTGGCAAAATTTATTCTTAGTCACCCATCATTGGCTGCCAGAATACTGGGACCTGTGTTGAAGCATCATTTTTGGCACAGCCATCACTGCTAAGACATGGGAGGAGTTTCCCTGGAACATCCAGATGGAGGCTGGGGACCACACTCAAGGAGAACAGGCCTGTGAATGAGAAGATCTGGCTCTCTTTTTAGGCACAACAAACACCCATTCCTCTGTGTCCCTGGGCAAGTCAATCCCTACCCCTTGTCAGAGTCTGCACATTCCTCTTCCTAAACAAAGTGGGTGGATACAAGGGAAGGGAACTCAGATTCAATGAATCCTACATGTGGAGTCTGTTAATGTAGATCTCCCTAAAGACATCATCACTATACTTTTCCTCCTCCAAATCACCCTTTCAAAACTTTCAAGTTTGTTAAGTCTTAACTTTTACCATTGGTGCCTAGTACTGCGCCCAGCACATCAAAGGCAATTGAGTATATTTTCCCCCAAATAAATCATAAAATAACAGCTAACAGTGAATTAGGATTTAGTTTAAGGGATTTTGTCAAGAGTCAGATTCTCCTCTCTGAGATGAAGATGAACATGCAGGAGGTTTGAGGAAGACATGCAGAATCAGTAGCAGGGGAAGTAACAGAAAGGAAGCAGGAGTGGGAAAAGGGAGAAGCCAGGTTTACAGCCTGAACAAGGGCTTCAGTCAACCCCATGGGGAGCTCTAAAGCCAGATAAACTTCAGGGTTTCCCCCAGTTAGGGTAAGGGATGCAGCTGTCCTGGGAAGATGGGGGATACTTGGATGAGGTAGCTCTCTTTGCAGCTGTGGCAATTTCCAAAGACTGACAGCCGAGGAGTAGCAGGTGGCAGCGCCCCTATGAGGTGAGAGAACAGGTCCCTCACTCCCAAAGGGAGAGGCTGGGTAGCATATTACAGTATCCACTACAACTATGTCATCCCTGTTTGCAGATGAGGAAATTGAGGTGCAGAGACATGATATAAATTGCTCAAGAGCTCAGCATTAGTAAGAAGACTGCTAAAATTCCAATCCAAGTCTGTTGGGCTCCAGATCAACTTGATTCTTGTTATACTCAGAACTTGCCAAAAGATACACTGAAGGGGGCATATTTACCCAACTCTTCCAGACAATGGAGGCAGGAGCAGGGTGGGTTGGCACAGAAAGCAATGGAGGGGAAAGGAAACAGATCAAGAAACACATCAGACCAGAGCAGATATTTTAGTGAATAAGAATTGCTCCTGCCATTAAAATAATTAGCTGGTTAGAAAAGGTCAACCCCCAGGAGAATGAGAATGCCATCATTTACCTCTTCCTCTGGGACAGCCATCCTTTGCTTCCTTCAAAGAGTAAATTCAGAGTGAGTCCTGGTTAATAATCTTGGTTCTGGGGTTCAAGATATCTGGCTGTGAAGTTTCATGTCTCCCCTTTCTAGCTGAATGGGCAGATTATTGACTCTGATTTTCTACCTCCTTATCAATTAAATGAGGATATTAACAGTATTTACCTATGGCTGTTCTTGGAACTAAGGGAGACAAAGTTTTTTTTTTTTTTTTTTTTTTTTTGACAGCGTCTTGCTTTGTAGCCCAGGCTGGAGTGCAGTGGCGTGATCTTGGCTCACTGAAACGTCTGCCTCTCAGGTTCAAGAGATTCTCCTGCCTCAACCTCCTGAGTAGCTGTGATTACAAATGTGCATCACTGTGCCCAGCTAATTTTTGTATTTTTAGTACAGACAGGGTTTTGTCATATTGGCCATGTGGTTCTTGAACTCCTGAGCTTAACTGATCTGCCTGCCTCGGCCTCCCAAAGTGTGGGGATTACAGGTTTGAGCCACTGGGCCCGTCCATGAGGTAAAATCTTTAAAGGGCCTGTCATCTTAGTAGATGCTAAACACAGGTTACTACTAGACTTCATAACTTCAAATTCTGTACCTGGACCTGTTCTTTTCGTGTCTTCTGAGTGCAGTCTCCTGAAGATTGTTCTGACCAAACCTTTCTGTGGGGAAAACAGAGCTGTTATTGCTTTAAGGGATTTGTAGAGGGTTTTGGTTTCAACAAAATTTATAGAGAGAGGTGGCATTGTCCTAGGGATCAGAAAGATTAAACAGCAAACCTGTTATTTTTCCGTGTACACTTTCAGGAAAATCATTTCAATTTATCTTTTAAACGATGCTAAGTGACAGCGATGCCTCATTTGAAACCAGAAAAAACGAACTTTCATTCAACACAACCATATGCTTTCTTTGATGGCTTGAATGGTTAGGGAATATTTGACATTAAGTTCAGCAGTTTCCCACTCCTCAAACATAGTTTTTTCATAATTATTGACTGGCCTATGGTGTCTGAGCTTAGCTTAGACCCCAGCTCCGAGAAGTGTAGATGCCTGCTGAAGATACTAACTGATCAATCATTAAAATGACAGTGAGTTCATTTCACTTCCCTTTAGATCAACCAGCACTCACTGAAGACCTCTATGTATGAAGGAAGGGGAAGAGAGAGGGAGGGAATAAGGAAAGAGGAAACAGGACTGGAGAGAAGGAATAAAAAAAGAAAAAGGCCCCATGGACAGACAAGGTTTCGTCTGGAGTCATCTTTTCTTAGCTATGGGATCCTAAACACATTACTTAATTCTTCCAAACCTCAGTTCCTCCCATCTATAAAAAAATGAAAACAAACTACCTATTTTAGAAAATTTTAAAGTCGTGAATATATGAGATATGTGATACCAAGTGTGATAATACAGAGCAGGTGCTCAGCAATTTTTCCACCTTCTTTAGAATCATTTAAAAAAATATTAGCACTGCTTTTTTAAAACAGATGATCACTCAAGGACAGTCTCTTTGTACAGGACCAGTTGCATCATTTGTAGGACCTGGTGCCAAATGAAAATGTGGGTCCCTTGATCTAGAAAACTAGGTTCAGATATTGCACATGTTAAATGCAGATACAGGACACAAAATGGTGGAGGAGATGCCCATGACACGTTTCCTCTGCTTGTTGTCCTGTCAGACTTCACATGCAACAAAAAGATACGATTATTAAGTATTTTAAGACAGTGACAGGAGAGCATCAGACCAAAGGAGAAACCCCTCGGTGTGCATGCTCTGGGTGACTGCGCAGGTTACAGGCTATGAAGCTGGCCCCATCTCCATAACACAATCGAGGTGCAAAGCCTCCTGAACAGGCTGGCAGGGGGTAGTTTTTCCCTGATGTCCTAGTGCTTTCTTGCTGCCTTGAAAACCAACCTTTGATTTCTGCAATCCAGGAGATGATGCCATCTTTTATCTCCAATCCCCTGCAGGCACCTGTAGTCATTCTACCCTCACGAGCTCTCTGGGAAGTGGTCACAATTATTATCCCTAACCCACAGAGGGAGAAAATGAGGCAGAAAGCAGTGGCAGGACTTGCCCCAAATCACATAGTTATTGGGCACTTGAGTTGAGATTCAAACCTAGATCTCTTTGGTACCAACCTCTGGGTAGCTGCCCCTATTTCAATGGACCACAGATGTTTCCAAACCCACACACACCTGCACTCATGTGGACATGTCCAGTCCCTACATCTCCGCCAGGCCTCCTCTAATCTAGCTCTGAACTTTTCAAAGACAGTAAGTCTGAAGAGTGATACATTCAGTCAACTCCAAAAATAAAACGGATGCCGGTGGACACATCTATGAATGACACAACATATTGGCTGGTTTCACTGTTAATTAATGCAGAGAGGAATCATTAAATCAGATCAAATTCATTTAAAAACAGTTCAGCTCTGCTCTGCTCGCCTCTCCTCCCCATTGTGAGGGCCGTATGGATGGCTGGGGGGAGGGAGGGAAAAGGGAACAGATACAGCGATTTAATTTTTCAAGTAACACTGTTCAAATAAAAATACATTTGTTCGAATGAGATTGCCCTGAAACAGCGTTTGCATTGATGGCTCTGAGAGTAATTCTATTAAGCCGGAGCATATTTTTCATCGGGAGGCAGAAAAAGAGGGTGAGAGAGTAGGGGAGAGAAATAAGGACTGGAAGCTGAATGTAACCTTACAGAGCTGCAAAAATCAAACACTTTAACCCATTTTATCTCAAGGTTCTCCACTAAAGTTATTAACCATTCTGTCTCCTGCCTTGGCATTCAGAGGGTTTTGCCTTATCTCAGACATGCTAGACCTCTGGGGTTCAGCCAGGCAGGCTGCCACATCTGTGAATATATACCCAGTATCTGCTGGGGACAGGAAAGTTGAGAATCAAACAGGCTGTGAGGAGTTCTTGTCTTCATTGCTCCTGGAGAGAAAAACAGCTCGAGAAAGGACTGTGTGTGTGTGTGTGTGTGTGTGTGTGTGTGTGTAGATGCATGCGCGCACGCACACACACACACATGCACAAACACATATACACCATGCACACACACGCATACCACATATATAGTATATATACATATAAATACACATATACATATACATACACATGATCATATATGCACATAATTTGCATATATTAAAAATTACCTTTGCATGAGTATATATGCATAGCTACCCCATTCATAGGCACATACATGAACATATACATACAAAATACATACGTACATATGCATGCAAGGTGCATATACACACATGCATACGTTGTCATAATCACCTTTGGGTGAAACTCGGCATGTACATGCATGTGCACATACACATATATGTATACAACATACATACACATATGCATATTATGCAATACACATTTACACACACGTATGTAATATATATTCACTTTTGGATGGCATTGCATGTATATATACCCACACATATACACATTCTAACATACGTTTGTCAGAAGTTTGAAATCATCAATGAATGCAAAATAAATTCCACTATGATTTCTGGAATGTCACCATATTCAGGACACTGTGCTGAAGGCCTTGCAAACGTGAGCTCACTGGGTCCTCACACTAACCATCAGATACTATTATTCCCATTTTACAGATGAGGAAGCTGAGACTCAAGGGGGAAATGATTTTCCTAAAGTAAATGATGGAGCAGGGGCTGTAACCCAGGCCTGCTTCAAATTTAAAGCTCGGGTCCTTAATCTATTTGATGTTTCTAAATCCGTTTACAAATTCCCAGGAAATCTTGGGTGAAATCACAGTTTGCCTGTTTTATCAGCTTTTCCATCTATGCAATCGAATGAATGATTCCTGACCCATCCCGGAGTCAAGAAGTCTGAGAATGAGCTTGGCAGCCAGCAACAACCAACCTTTGATTTCTGCAATGCAGGAGATGATGCCATCTTAAATGCATAGAGTGAAAATGAAACTTACTGAAGTCCTAGCACGATGATATTACAGCGATTCATGCAGGCCCTCTCTGCATGGCCTTCTCTGTAGACGTGGGTAGGATGCCGATTTCTCCTCCCAGGAACGAACAGCGCCCTTTCCCTTTGATGCCAGAGAATCCTTTAAACGTTCCCACCGTTCTTTCCCCAGAGCCCTTATCACCTTCTAACATATATTTTTTTTCCTTAGTTTTCTTGAGAATCTCTGTCTCCCTGCTAAAATATAACCACTTGGCATCGCCTTCTAACATATCCTCCTTAAGGATTCGTTAAGGAAATCATTAATGAGTTATTAATGAATTTTCTTAAGGAGTCTCTCCCTGATAGAATATAACCACCTGCAGGGCAAGGAAATTTGTCTGTTTCGTTCACTGATGTGTCTCAAGATCTTAGGCCAGTACGAGCACACGGGAGGCCCATAGTAAATACTGGCTGATCTGTCACAATACTCTCTCTCTCTATGTATCTCTCTCCTCAACAAGAACATAAAGTTGGCAAATCTGGGGTCTCTGTCTTCTTCCTCTTTGTACTTCTTAGTTCTCTATGTTGACGGGCCTGTAGGAGGCATCCAATAGAAATGTGTTGAATAATAGCAATAATCATCTCTTCCTTTATGGAAATCTAACTATGTAGCAGGTCTTATTTATTTATTTATTTTTATTTTACTTTAAGTTCTGGGATACATGTGCTGAACGTGCAGGTTTGTTACATAGGTATACATGTGCCATGGTGGTTTGCTGCACCTATCAACCCATCATCTATATTTTAAGCACCTCGTGCATTAGGTATTTGTTCTAATGCTCTCCTTCCCCTTGCCTCCTACCCCCTGAACTGCCCCAGAGTGTGATGTTCCCTTCTCTGTGTCCACGTGATCTCATTGTTCCACTCCCACTTATGAGTGAGAATATGCATGAGGTGTTTGGTTTTCTGTTCCTGTGTTAGTTTGCCGAGGATGATGGCTTCCAGCTTCACCCATGTCCCTGCAAAGGATATGAACTCATTCTTTTTTATAGCTGCATAGTATTCCATGGTGTATATGGTGGCAGACCTTATTTTAAGTACTTCATGTGCAGTATATCATTTGGTCCTCACAACAACACTATGTGGGAGATATATCAATATGTCCATTTTACAGATGAAGAAACTGAGGTACAGAGAGGCAAAATGTCCCACCCAAGTCTACAGAGAAGGTCATGTGCATAGGGCCTGGATGAATCACTATAATATCATTGTGCTAGCACCTCAATACATTTTCATTTTCACTCTTTTAAAAATTCTCTGAAATGAGATACATAAAATAGGTGATGAACTGTCTGTGCAACAATTGTTTGCAGATGTGTCACTGCATGTTTTCCATTCTGGTCCAATATAGATTTGTCTCAGGTTGGCCACTTAATACATACAGGTGTGATTCAGGTTCCCTCAGCAGGGCTGTAGTGACGTTGTGACAGCTGAACCAGGAATTGGAGGCAATTGATGCCATATATCAGACTCAATGCCAGAAGCTTCTTGGGGATATGTCAACAAAGGTCCTGAGAGATGATGACACAGCATTATAGAAAACACCTGGGTGGAACAGTCTTCGAGGAAGAAAGAGAAACTGGATCCTATTCATAACTGAGCAGTAGAAGTCCTCAAGATAAAAGCAACATTTGGGGACAGCTGCTTAATGTCACCTCTCACCTGCTCCCCTTAAAGCAAGTCCAAGTGAAGTTTAGAGACAGAAGGTGCTGGGGGGAAGAGGATCAGTCTTCACAAAGCCCCTACTATGTGCCAGTCCTGGTGTGAGCTCAGTGATCATTTTATATCATTCAATCTGGTGATTTTTAGCCCTGTCTGCATGCAAGACTCATCCAAAGAGACTTTTTAAACATAGAAGACACCCAAGACCCAGCCCCAGAGATTCTGAATCCACCGGCCTTAGGGAGCCTGGACAAAGCTGTGTTCCAGAACACTTAAAATGATTTTCATATAGGGCCGGGGTTAAGAATCACTGATTTAATCTTTGCAACAATTCTCCAATATTGACCTTATTCTCATCTGCCTTTTAGAGATGATGAAACCAAGGCTGAGTGGCTAAGGAACCAAGCCAAGGCCATCCAGCTAGCACGTGACAGAGCTGGGGTTCATGCCCAGGGTGTCTGGCTACAAATTTGTTACTCTTTCTACTGCCAAGGTGGCCAGGGTGAGCAGGCCCTGTGAACACCTTCAATCCCATTCCTCGGACATGTAGACCTGGTAATGATCAACGCCACCAGAATCCAGGTGCTCTCTATTCAAACACTCCTCCTAGAGGAATGAGCTTTGGGGACTCTAGTTTGCACACTCATATTGAACTCCTAAAAATGGAAATAATGGTGGAGATGGGGCTGGGTCAAGAGCAGGATAGGAACCTAGTATCTGGAACTTACCTTCATCTTTTTTTCTGATCCGAGGGCTTGCTGGGACATTCCCCAATATCCTCTCAATCTTGAACTGCACTTCCAGGGAAGAAGGAAACATGCAGATTCCTACAAGGGACCTTAGGCTCCCGAGGGAGAAAGGGGCCATTTAGCCTTCCTGACTCTTTATTGCTTTAATGAGCTGTTTGGTGACCTGACAGTCTCTTTGATGCACGTCCAGCGTCGGCCTGTGAAATATGGGGAATGTCAGCTTGTCGAACAAGGGTCAGCTAGACTATCAATACTGTTGTCCATCAGGCAGATCCAGGCTGGGTGTTGACCTGCAATGATTAAGCCATTTCTCCCCTCCCCCTGGCCAAAGTGTCAGTGGCGTGTGGAGCATGGCCCGTGGCTGGAGGCGAGGTGATGGTGTCGAGGCCATTGGGCGGCTGACTTCAAACCAGAGGCCCAGGGCAGCAAACCGCAGGGAGAAAGCACAGTCCAAGGTAAACAAACTACAGCAAACCCAAAAAAGGTGGCCAGTCAACAAGTCAGGGCAAGAGGAGGGTCTCTGGGACACCCAGTGGGGTGCTCAGGCTTAAAGTTAACTCTCTCTGCACTGCTGGCTTCTGGGAGTGCAGAACTTTGTCCTAAATCACTACAATGGTAAGTAAAACAGATCAACAAACAAAAACTGTAAGGTTTGAGGCAACTAAAGCATAAGTGTATACTCGCAGTGTGACCTGGCTAACAAATACATCAAAGGGATCTATAAATGCACTAATAAAGGTATACTGACTGCAATAAAGTAAGGGATTCATTCAATTCCCAAGTATTAACTGAGCATCTATTATGTGCCATGGTTTAATCTAGTTGCTGTGGATATTGCAGTAAACAAAATAGACATAAATCCTTGCTGTCATGGAACTTTCAAGGCAATAGAAACAGATTTTCAAAGAATAATAATTAATTATATGGTATGGTAACATATGCAACAAAGAAACAAAAGAGGCTGGGCATGGTGGCTCAGGCCTCTAATCTCAGCACTTTGGAAGGCTGAGGTGGGTGGGTCACTTGAGGCCAGGAGTTGGAGACCAGCCTGGCCAACATGATGAAACTCTGTCTGTACTAAAAATACAAAAAATTAGCTGGATGTGGTCGCACACGCTTGTAGTCCCAGCCACTCAGTGGGACTGAGGCAGGAAAATCACTTGAACCCTGGAGGCAGAGGTTGCAGTGAGCCAAGAACGTGCCACTACACTCTAGCCTGGGTGACAGAGTGAGACTCCATCTCAAAAAAACAAAAACAAACAAACAAACAAAAAAACCCTGGGCATGGTGGCTCACGCTTTAATCCCAGCACTTTGGGAGGCCAAGGCAGGCAAATCATGAGGTCAGGAGATGAAGACCATCCTGGCCAACATGGTGAAACCCCATCTCTACTAAAATACAAAAAATTAGCCAGGCGTGGTGGTGGGTGCCTGTAATCGCAGCTACTCAGCAGGCTGAGGCAGGGGAATTGCTTGAACCCAGGAGGCAGAAGTTGCAGGAAGCTGAGATCACACCACTGTGTTCCAGCCTGGTGACAGAGTGAGACTCCATCTTTAAAAAAAGGAGTTAAAAATTTGGAAATGGTTTGCCATTTTAAATATGGTTATAAGAGAAAATATCTATGAGAGGGTAACATTTGAGTAAAGTCTTGAGGGGGGATGAGAAAGGAGAGAGAGAGAGAGAGAGAGAGAGAGAGAGAGAGAATGTCACACAGAGATCTGTGGGAAGGGTCTTCCAGGAAGCGGGAACAGCCAGTGCAAAGATGCCGAGGTGGAAGTGTGACTGGAATGTTTGAGGAATTGCACGAAGGCTATTAAAAGTGGAGTGGTGTGAAATGAGCGAGAAGCCAGTGAGAGATGAAGTTGGAGAAATAATGTAGGCCAGATTTTGAAGGGCTATGTGGACTATTGAATGGATTTTAGCTTCTACTCCGAGTGAGACAGACAGTGTGGGAAAGTTTTGACCAGAAGAGTGACATGGTCTGACTTAGGTTATAATAAAATCCCTCTGGTTGCTTTTTGGAGAAGGGCAAAGATAGAAGCTGGGAGATCAGCGACGAGGTTTCTAGGTGACCTTCCCTGAACCAAGGTGGCATGCAGTCTATATCTATATCTACATCTATTTCTGTGTCTATATCTATACTTTTGTATATGCAAACACCATACACATAAACTTTATATATATATATATATATATATAATGCTTACATGTTGAAAGAAGTATCTATATAGTGTTTACTTGAGGATATATATATAAAAATATATATATATAAAACTGTTTACTTGGCTGATTTGTACAAAAGGAGAGAAACAAGAATTCTAACTTACGAAAATATAAAGAAAAAGAATCTCTGGGGAAGCATTTTTGGGGAAAGGTGACATGGTTTGGCTGCGTCCCCACCCAAATCTCATCTCATGTTGTCATCTGAACTGTAATCTCCACACGTTGCAGGAGGGACATGGTGGGAGGCAATTGGATCACGGGTGTGGTTCCCCCATGCTATTCTTGGATAGTGAGTGAGTTCTCATGAGATCTGATGGTTTTATAAGGGGCTCTTCCCTCTTTGCTCAGCACTTCTCCTTCCTGCTGCCTTGTGAAGAAGGTGGCTTCTTCCCCTTCACCTTCAGCCATGATTGTAAGTTTCCTGAGGCCTCCCCAGCCATGCTGAACTATGAGTCAATTAAACCTCTTTCCTTTATGAATTACCCACTCTCTAGCAGTTCTTTTTTTTTTTTTTTTTTAGACAGAGTCTCCCTCTGTCGCCAGGCCAGAGTGCAGTGGTGCGATCTTGGCTCACTGCAACCTCCGCCTTCCCTGGGTTCAAGTGATTCTTCTGCCTCAGCCTCCCTAGTAGCTGGGACTACAGGCATGCACCACCATGCCCAGCTAATTTTTTTGTATTTTTAGCAGAGTTTCACTGCGTTGGCCAAGATAGTCTCAATCTCTTGACCTCACGATACACCCACCTCGGCCTCCCAAAGTGCGGGAATTACAGATGTGAGCCACCGCATCTGGCCTCAGGCAGTTCTTTACAGCAGTATAAAAATGGAAGAAGCAGAGATTGAACCAGGAACACTCTTGGATTGCACATTAAGCAGTGTGGATTTGACCTGTGAGCACAGAGGAGCCATGGCAGGTGCTAGAGCAGGGGAGAATCATTATCAGATTGACTTCAGAACGATCCCTCTGGCTGTACAGCCAGGGAGGTGTTGGTGGGACCATCGAGATGACTTTGGCAGCTGTCAGGGTGGGAGTTCTTGATGGTCTTGTACAGAAGGTGATGGTAGCATTGGAGAGAAGTGAGCAGATTTGAGTTATGATCAGAATATAAAACAGAGGGGAGTTGAGTTGATGGGGTCCAAAATTATCCCTGCAGCAATTCATGCTGTAACCACACTGCTCTCTGCAGGGTAAGTACCCACCAGGCCCTTCCCACCTTCATCCTGGCCCCACTGTCTACTAAAGTACTTTTCTTCACCTGAGAATGTCTTCCTTGTCACCTGCCCCATCCCACTTATCTCCCTCATCCTCTATTCCCCTCTCAAGACTCAGCTCTCATTTCCTACTTCACGAAGCCTCACTTGAGACCTGTACCCTGGATTCCTCCCTAATGTGACTTTGCCCTTCTCAATCCCACTTGCACACTGTAGTGACTGCTCTCAGGACTGCCATATAAAGTTGTGCTGTTTGGGCACTGTGCAAATGGTCTGGCCAAAGTGGCCAATGAGGGCTGAGATCCATTGATTCACCAAGTCTTGACTGCTCCAAGGGAGTACTTTTTTCACCTTTTTCTAATTCACACAAACCATGGGGTGGATTAGCCCTGGTTGATTTCCAACATCTGCCACACTGAATTGCAATTACCCATTCACTTGTCAACTGCCCAGATAAACTTAGCTCATTTCTCCATCCCTAACACCTAGGGCAGTGTCTGAATATTTTTTTAATATAAATAGATGAGTAGATGGATATACACATGGATAGAAGAAAGGATGTTATTCTTCTCAGCTGTATAATACACCAACACAGAAAAATAATAATTAGCTTATGTCAAATGTCTCATTAGCATCCCCATGGGGCATCTTGTCAAGACACCACCACTTCTCCACATGAGGAGACAAACTTTTCCTGAAGGACCAAATAGTAAATATTTCAGCTTTGTGGTCCATAAAGCCCCTGTTGCAACTACCCAGCTCTGCTGCTGTGTGTGAAGGCAGCCACAGACAACGCATAAATGAATGGGCATGGCTGTGTTCCAAGAAAACTTTATTTACAAAATCAGGTGGAGGATGGTTTGCCTATCCTTGGTCCAGATCTCTATCACACCAAGGAATTATCTTTTTCATTTGTTTCTTTCTGAGGACTCCATTTCTCTACGTCCAGTCTGTAATGATTTATGATGACGATAATAATGATATTTACAGCTAACTCTTAATCTGTGTTTGTTCTGTGTCAGGCTCCAGCCTAAGTCCAGTTTGTATATTGTCTCAATTAATTCCCACAACCACCCTACAAGACACGAATGCTATTCCATGTCACGATGAAGAGACCCCACGCACAAAAACTTAAAGTGGCCCGAGGGTATATAGTTTTAACTGGTGAAGTGGACTCTCTGACACTGAGTCTGGGATATTAGCAACTTTATATATCAACATAATAGTGTTAGTAATAAGAACAATAATAGCATCACTTGCTGAAGGCTTACTCTGTTCAAAGAGCACATCAGTGCTTTACAGCGATCTCTCTGATTTTTCCTAGCCACACGGGAAGGTCAGCATCTTACCCAGGGTCACAACTAGCTACAAAGCTGCATTTACATGAACTGTCTGTACTATACCCCAGGTGCTGGGAACTTTCTAGAAAATAGACTATTTCACTTGGTGTTCTTACTCCCCCATGCCACTCAGCGCTGAATTTCTTTCTGTTTGCACGAGGTGTGCCTTAGGCTCTGTAGGTGCTCTTTATCTTATCTGGCCCTTCCCCCCCTCACTTTGTGAGTTGTCACGTTTGTCATTCTAGGATAAACTTTCAGCTGGTGCAGCACGTACTTTGGGGTCATTGCTCCATGTTACCCCAAGGATTGTTCAAATATTTGTGATCTTGTCAAGCTCCCTCTTACTGGACGTGCGTCGTGGCAGTGTGGGAGGGGCATTTTATTCAGGGGAATAAATGTGAGCCAGTGTGTAGCAACCAGCCCTTCAAGGGAGGCTACGGAAGGCAGGTGGTAAATACACTACCTCTTGGCCCAAGGTTGTATGCATGTGACCGTCAAGAAGAAAGAGGAAAGTTAGCATTTATTGAGTATTTCCTATGTGCCAGGCACTTTCACATATGTGGGTACAGGTGCTGTTCACAAATGCACTGAAAGGATTCTTAGAACCATTTCACTGATAACAAAACTGAGGCTGAAAGAGTTTATGGGCTGTTCTACAGGGGTTCTGATATTGTGTGTGCATGCGTGTGCATGTGTGTACACACCATAGACTTTTGGCAGTCTCCGGAAGCCTCAGGACCCCTTCTCAGAATAGTGTTTTAAAATCTTTAAAATAAGATAGATAAATAAGATTACTAAAGAAATCAACCACATTGAAGTACAGTTATTAAATAGGAAAGAAACTGTAATACAGTGATATTTGTGCTTCTTTTTCAACTTGTGAAATATCAAGTCCCAGCAGCAGATCTAATAACAACCACGATGGCAGAGGTGTCATGAGGATAAAGGATAGCAAGTTCTCTGTGACACGTGATGTGATATGCCAATATCAGTGATTTTTATTGTTGACAAAGTCACAGAGACTCCCAGGCCTGCTACATATATGTTGCCTATATTCAGAATTAATGGAAAGAAATACTTAATCTCAGTTTGAGGCTAGTCAACAAAGATGGATTTTCTTTCTGTCCAGGTTCATGAGTGTCCTGAATTCCAGCCACAGAGCTATTGGATGTTTGGAGCCCAGGTGAAGATCCCAGAGCTGAGGAATGAAAGGTTGGAAAAGCCCAGTCAGCTGTGTCGGCCTCCAGAGACACACTCTTGACCACTGTGAGGTGCCTGCCACGAAACCCCTAGCTCCCTGCTCTGCAACTTCTGGCTTTGACGACAGGTGAACCAGTTAGCCATGCCCGGAGGCGGAAAGGGCAGAACCCAGAGCCTGTCTTTTGAAGCCTTGGGCTTCCTTTGATGTGCAGATTTTATCAAGGTCCTTTCAGGAGTTGGGCAAATCCCATTTGCCTTCTTCGAATCCTCCTTTTGTGAATATTTCCAGAGAATCCCCAAATCACTCTCCTATGGTTTATTTTAGGCTGCTTGCTTGCTTGCATTCATTTAGTTACTTATTTATTTATTTTGCAGAGGAAAGTGATGGTCTGCTGGGCTGGACCTGGACTTTGAGGCGGGACTTTGGAATCTGAAGAAGAGATCATATTCAGATAGTCCTCCTTCCAGGTCAGTTTCAGAAAAATAGTGAAGGGAAATACTAATAAATGTGATCAAAATATTCATGTGTAATAATTAAGCAATTCAGTGCCTTGAACTTAACAGGTTTAAGCTGAAATTCCTTAGTGGATATGTGATTTTAGAGAAGTGGATTAAACTGTCTAAACTTCTCTTTACATGTAAGGAAACTGAGGCAGGCTCAGAGAAGCTAAGTAGATCTTCTGAGGCCACACAGCTAGTAAGGGGATGCTGAGAGTAGAATGCAGGTCCATCTGACTATATGACTATCTGGCTGAGGGAGGAAGAGAGGCTGCTACTCTGCAGTACCCTGCCACCAATGACAATAATAGTAACCAGAGCAACAGTAGCAACCCCTAAAGAAGCGTGGACTCCATGCCAGGCACTATAACAGGCATTTGAACGAGTTTTCTTTCATCCTCCCAATGGCCCTGCGAGATAGGGATGATTCCCCACTTTCCACTAATGAGAATCCCGAGATCAGAGAGGTGAGATGATTTTTCCAAAGTCACACAGCCATGGATGGCAAAACCCAGGTCTGGCTGGGTCAGGAACCTTTCCTCAACCATGTCCAGAAGCAAAGTTTCTGAGGCCTCTCTTGGAGACAGGGAATTATGATTTCCAAAGCAGAACTCCAAACAGTTCCACTCTGAATGAGTTGACAGTGGCAATTGGTCCCTTGAGAGAAAAGTCAACAATGGCTATGCTTAAGCTATAGCATTGAGGGAAGGGATCTTGAACTTTGGAATAGGCCGAAGAAGGATAAGGCAAGGGAAGACCTGAAATCCGCTGGAAGAAGGCATTCAGCAACCTCATAGCTTTCCAGGGCTTGCTGTAGCTACAGGAATGACACAAGGCTGTTGCTTCTTTCCAAGCTGACCTGAAGGCTGCAAGATGAGATGGCTGTTGCCGGAGACGTTCTTTGACGTAGCTACCAGCATTGCAGAAGCATGACAATGTCTCCAACACCACCTTCCTGAGTCCAAAACTCTGTACATTTGAACTCAGAGAGAGCCACAAGATCCCAGCATGATGCTCCTATGGTACTGTGGGACCTGGATTGGGACTTACAATCCCATTCAAGGGTATGAGTCTTGTCCATTCTCCCAGCCTCCCTTGCAGCCCAGAGCTCACATCTGCAGCCCATCTGGCTGGGCTTAAGAGTGCAGTCCACGGTCAGGGAAAAGGAAGTCTCTCTGTGTGTATTTCAGGCCTGGCCTGGACAGCCTAAGCCTCCTCCCAGGCCAAGATCAGCGGATAAACTCAGTCCAGTGAGCTAGCTGCTTGTCAGAGAAGCTTCTGGCCTTGACTTTCAGATTCCTGAGTCATCTCTCCTTGGGCCTATCCTCTGCTGGACTTCCTTGCAGGGGCCTTTGATGAACAGATGAGATAATAGACATGCTTTGAAAAAGATAAAATGCTGAACAAAGGGTTTTGCTGGCCACTGCAATGGGTGCCTTGGATTGGTTAAGCCTTGAATCTCCTTCCTGTCCAAGGGCAAAAACTTCTCCCAACCTCTGCGTCTCAAAGACAGTCAGTTTATGTGGTGACAAGCACGCTGCAACCCCCAACCACTCAGGGTAATAAACTCAGCAGCCATTAGTAAGAACACTTAAAGGATGGGCTTACTTGTTAGGCACATTTCATCCACCAACCAATGGAATCATCAAAACAAGAATGAGATAGGAGTATGGATTTTCCCATTCTATGGACAAAAACCCCTGATGCATGGGGAAGTCAAAAAACATGCCCAAGATCATAGAGTTACTTGGTACAGATTTAGGATTTGGACCCAAGCCTACTCATTCCAATCTCCAACAAAACATGAGGGATTTAGTTATGATATCCTCAACTAGAATAAAATATAACACAATAGGAACAAGAAACATGTGGTTTGACAAACATGTCCCTGATAGCTCTTCCAAATTTGCAGAAAAGATGACTTTTCCTCAGCACTGCAGCTGGGGATCTTGGCGTGAGTTGTATCAAATGGAGGTCCCGCTTCAGGGAGATGAGAGATCATAGCATTATTCTGTTGGCTGAGACCTTGATGGTTATTTAGGGCCAGCAAACCCTTCACAATAGTCATGCCAAGAGCTGTCCAGTCAATGCTTGGACACTTGCAGAGATGAGGAACTTAATCCTGCAAGGTGGCTTAGTATAGTCCCAGATATCTCATCATTATCTACCACTCCTTTGGGCAAATTGACAGAATGTATTAAATTTGAAAACACACTCTTCCTACTGTCCAGCAAGTACACCCTTACAGAGATGTGGGAGGAAGAGTGTAAAGAGGGTTTCACAGCTACACTGTATTAGCAAAAAAATCTGAACCAACCTGTATATCTCCCAACAAAGGAGTGAATGCATAAAATGTAAAATATTCAATGGAACATTATATAGTCATAAAAAAGAACATACTAAGCCTATAATGTATCCTTATGGAGAAATCTCAGAAAAACAATAATTAATAAAAAAGAGCACGCTGCTGAAAATTTAGTACAGTATTGTAACACTACTCATGCTTAGAGCAACAAAAAACTAAACTATATATTTTCTATGGTAAAGATGTGGGTGCAAAGATGTTTGAAAAGTTCTATAAGGTAATTAACAAATTGACAATACATACTTCTGAGGAAGCAGGGAGAGAAGGCTCCAAATTTATTTGTAGCATTAAATGATATTTTAAAGGAAGATAAGTTACTGTATGTTTAGGTAGCTAACATTTATCTGAAAGTCTTTAATGAGAATTTCTTCCTATTATATTGTGCTGAAATCTGCTGTATCTTTAGCGTCTTTAATTTTCTCTATTTTTCTCTCCCAGAAAATGTGTGAAGGTGGGGTTTGAATCTTTCCTGAACCAAAAATCTGTTTCTATAACTATTACTAATCTGCCTTAGTTTCCCAGTTCCTTACTTCCCAAATTCTCTACATTGTACAAGCTCTTATTTCTCTCTCCTTCCCTTCCCTTCCTTTTCCTTTTTACTTTCCTTTCCTTTTCTTTCCTTCCCTCCCTCCTTTCCTTCCTTCTGCCTTTCCTTTCTTCCTTCCTTCCTTCCTTCCTCCTTGCCTGCCTTCCTCCCTTCCTTCTTTCTTTCCTTTCTTTTTTCCTTCCTTCCTTCCTTCTTCCCCATTTCCTCCCTCTCTATGTCCCTCCTACTCTCTCTGAGATTAAAACATTCAAAAAAGGTCAGGTGTGGTGGCTCATGCCTGTAATTCCAGCACTTTGGGAGACCGAAGCAGGTGGATCACAAGGTCAAGAGATCGAGACCATCCTGGCTAACATGGGGAAACCCCATCTCTACTAAAAATAAAAAAAATTAGCCGGGCATGGTGGTACGTACCTGTAGTCCCAGCTACTGAGGAGGCTGAGGCAGGAGAATCGCTTGAACATGGGAGGTGGAGGCTGCAGTAAGCCAAGATCATGCCACTGCACTCCAGCCTAGGCGACAGAGCGAGATTCTTTAAAAACAAAAAAAGAAAGGAACGTATCTTAAAATGATTAGAGCTATTTATGACAAACCTACAGCCAAGGCCGGGCGCGGTGGCTCAAGCCTGTAATCCCAGCACTTTGGGAGGCCGAGACGGGCGAATCACGAGGTCAGGAGATCAAAACCATCCTGGCTAACACGGTGAAACCCCGTCTCTACTAAAAATACAAAAAAATTAGCTGGGCGAGGTGGCGGGCGCCTGTAGTCCCGGCTACTCGGGAGGCTGAGGCAGGAGAATGGCGGGAACCCGGGAGGCGGAGCTTGCAGTGAGCTGAGATCTGGCCACTGCACTCCAGCCTGGGGGCAGAGCGAGACTCTGTCTCAAAAAAAAAAAAAAAAAAAAAACCTACAGCCAATAGCATACTGAATGGGCAAAAACTGAGAGCATTCCCTTTGAAAACTGGCACAGGTCAAGGATGCCCTCTCTCACCACTTCTATTCAACATAGTATTGGAAGTTCTGGCCAGAGCAATCAGGCAAGCGAAAGAAATAAAGTGTGTTTAAATAGGAAGCGAGGAAGTCAAATTGTCTCTATGTGAGGATGATATGATTGTATATTTAGAAAACCCCATCGTCTCAGCCCAAAATCTCCTTAAGCTGATAAGCAACTTCAGCAAAGTCTCAGGATACAAAATCAATGTGCAAAAATCACAAGCATTCCTATACACCAATAATAGACAAACAGAAAGCCAAATCATGAGTGAACTCCCATTCACAATTGTTACAAAGAGAATAAAATACTTTGGAATACAATTTACAAGTGATGTGAAGGACCTCTTCAAGGAGAACTACAAACCACTGCTCAAGGAAATGAGAGAGGACACAAACAAATGGAAAAACATTCCATGCTCATGTATAGGAAGAATCAATATTGTGAAAATGACCATACTGCCCAAAGTAATTTATAGATCCAGGGCTATCCCGTCAAACTATCATAGATTTTCTTCACAGAATTAGAAAAACTACTTTAATTTTCATGTGGAACCAAAAAAAGAGCCCATATAGCTAAGAAAATCGTAAGCAAAAAGAACAAAGCTGGAGGCATCATGCTACCTAACCTCAAACTCTATTACAAGGCTACAGTAACCAAAACAGCACGGGACTGGTACCAAAACAGATATGTAGACCAAGGAAACAGAACACAGGCCTCAGAAATAACACCACACACCTACAACCATCTGATCGTTGACAAACCTGAAAACAACAAGCAATGGGGAAAGGATTCCCTATTTAATAAATGATGTTGGGAAAACTGGCTGGCCATATGCAGAAACTGGACACCTTCCTTACACCTTATACAAAAATTAACTCAAGATAGATTAAAGACTTAAATGTAAGACGTAAAATCTTAAAAATCCTAGAAGAAAACCTGGGCAATACCATTCAGGTCATAGGCATGGGCAAAGACTTCATGACTAAAACACCAAAAGCAAAGGCAACAAAAGCCAAAATTGACAAATGGGATCTAATTAAACTAAAGAACTTCTGCACAGCAAAATAAACTACCATCAGAGTGAACAGGCAACCTACAGAATGGGAGAAAATTTTTGCAATCTATCCATATAGATGGGGCCAATATCCAGAATCTACAAAGAACTTAAACAAATTTATAAGAAAAAACCAAACAACCCCATCAAAATGTGGGCAAAGGATATTAACAGACACTTCTCAAAAGAAGACATTTATGCGGCCAACAAACATATGAAGAAAAACTCATCATCACTGGTCATTAGGGAAATGCAAATCAAAATCATGATGCAATGCCATCTCACACCAGTTAGAATGGTGATCATTAAAAAGTCAGGAAACAACAGATGCTGGAGTGGATGTGGAGAAATAGAAACGCTTTTATACTGTTGGTGGGAATGCAAATTAGTTCAAACATTGTGAAAGACAGTGTAGTGATTCCTCAAGGATCTAGAACTAGAAATACCATTTGACCCAGCAATCCTATTACTGGGTATATACCCAAAGTATTATAAATCATTCTACTATAAAGACACATGCACACGTATGTTTATATTGGCACTGTTCACAATAGCAAAAACTTGGAACCAACCCAAAGGTCCATCAATGATAGACTGGATACAGAAAATGTGGCACATATACACCATGGAATACTATGCAGCCATAAAAAAGGATGAGTCATGTCCTTTGTGGGGACATGGATGAAGCTGGAAACCATCATTCTGAGCAAACTAACAGAAGAACAGAAAACCAAACACCACATGTTCTCACTCATGAGTGGCAGTTGAACAATGAGAGCACATGGACACAGGAAGGGGAATATCACACACTGAGGCCTGTCAGGGTATGGGGGGCTAGGGGAGGGATATCACTAGGAGAAACACCTAATGAGGATGACAGGTTGATGGGTGCAGCAAACCACCATGGCACATGTATACCTATGTAACAAACCTGCACGTTCTGCACATGTACCTCAGAACTTAAAATATTAAAAAAAAAAATTCAAAAAAAAAGAAAACAAGACCCACCCATATTTCTACCATCCGTAATAAACCATTATGAACATGTAAGCATATTTTGTAACTGTCTCTCTTTTATATTTACACCTTTCAAGATTACTCAATGAATACATAAAGGCACAGCTTTTAAATACCATTGAAACGTCACAGTAAACTTAAACTCCCCTCAATGCATACTCCTGGTTCCAATTCTATGCTCTCATCCAGGCTATCCACACAAACACAATATACTATTATGAACTCAGAGTATATAGTCTCATTTTAATAGAATTTTACATACTTATACATGAACCCTTAAAAATATAGGGGTCCTCTTGGGTGTTTTGAATTTCATGGATGGGATATGAATCACTTCGCAAACAGAATTTTCTCTCCATATTCTCAGAAATCTCCCTGTTGACACATATAACTCTGGTTTGTCCTCTTTGATTGCAATCTTTTTTTTTTTTTTTTTTTTTTTTTTTGAGACGGAGTCTCGCTCTGTCACCCGGACTGGAGTGCAGTGGCCGGATCTCCGCTCACTGCAAGCTCCGCCTCCCAGGTTTACGCCATTCTCCTGCCTCAGCCTCCCGAGTAACTGGGACTACAGGCGCCCGCCACCTCGCCCGGCTAGTTTTTGTATTTTTAGTAGAGACGGGGTTTCACCGTGTTCGCCAGGATGGTCTCGATCTCCTGACCTCGTGATCCACCCGTCTCGGCCTCCCAAAGTGCTGGGATTACAGGCTTGAGCCACCGCGCCCGGCCTGATTGCAATCTTAAAACATGTGCATGTGTAACACTGCACGTATCCAGTCCCCTGTTGATGGACACCTCAGTTGATTCCAATTTCTTCTATCATAAGTTATTCTGTAATGGACATACTTGTATATGTCTCCTTGTGCAAAAATATAAGAGTTTCTCCAGGAGAGACCTCCAGAAGTGATGTGCACCTCTTTCTCTTAATAAACAAGAGTATCTAGAATTGAATCCACTCATCTGAATGTGGTCTCATCAGACTGACCCATCCACAAATATTTCATGGAGAAACCACTATGTGCGATTATACTAGGTAGACAGAATACAAGACAAGCACAGTCCCTTCTTTCTTAGACCTTATAATCTCATGAAGTAGAGCAGCAGTAAGCAAATATTTCAGATTATTGGGTAAATACAGGCATACAATGTGCTGTGAAGATGGAGGAAGACGAGGGCACCATGACAAGGCACCCAGCCTAGCCCATGGTTAGTGAAAGCTTCCTGGAAGAGCTAACTTGCCTACTTGAAAAAACAGGTCAGTTGAAAAATGGATGGTAGAGGATCATTTCAGCAGAGGAAGCTTAGAGGCGACTGAGAACAAACTGAACAGGCTGTAAAATAGGGCTAAAAATAATCCCCAGCACTTTGAGTTATAGTGAGGATAAAATGAGGAAATTCGTGTAAAGCAGTTAGTGTAGGGCCCTGAACAAGGGCGCATTCAATCAATGGTAGCAAAAATCACAGTAGTAATAATAATAATGTGTGACTGCTTCTTTAAAAAGCAAAAGGGAGCAGACAGTCCCCCTGGGAATAAGAAAGGCAGATGCCCCATTTGAGAGCTCCAGACTGTCCCCAGAGGCAAGGTGGTCAGTTACGGACTGACCGATGACCTTGAGCCTCGCCACTTTTCCTGGAAGCCTTTAGTCTTGAATCCAAGGGTGTCTCTCCAGATGGACCGTGGGTGTGGAGCTGAGCAAATACTCTGTCATTGATCATCCCCTGTGGTCCAGATGCTTCCCCAGAGGGTTGGTTAGTGGGTGAGTGGGAGGTGCCCTTGGAGGTCTTAGCTGTGTCTGCAGAAGAGGCCAGGAGAGGAGGGTGAGGGTGGGATACATCTCAGCCCTGCTCTTTGAGGCTTCTGGCCTCTGTTGTCAGGAGTGGACTTTTTATAATCCCTGTCAGAGGTAGACAGGGAGTGCTGCTATAGTAGAACCTCTAAATCAAGAATAACAAAAGTCGACTGTCTATTGCACTTTTTTTCAATACGAATGCACTGTGCTAACCATATGCTATCTTGCTAAAACTTTTCTGCAACTCTGTGATGTGGGTCCTATCTCATACTCACTTTCTGTACTGGGTAAGCTAAGGCTCAGAGAGGTCAAGTCACTTTCCCAAAGCCAGTTTTGTCAGTTGCAAACTCAGGCTTTTACCCATTGGGCCGTTAATACAATCCTCTTTCCTTCCAACTCTGCCACTTGGGAGCTGTGATCTTAGACAAGGGACTTAACCCCTGCATGTCTTGGTTTATTGGACTGTATTATGAAATGAAGAAAATGCTTCTTAGGGTTGTCAAAAAGGATTAACATGAATTAATGTATGTCCAAGGTTTATGGCAATACTTGGCTTGCCACAGTAATGCAGTTGTGAATTATTTGAATTATGATTATAGTTTTTTCTTTGGTGTATGTTGGTCACTTGTATTTTTCCATTTTGCAAATGACCTTTTCATAGATTTTCTTCACTAAATTTGCATTTTGCTAAGGGGTCTTTTTTGAAGACTGGAGAAACTATGTGTTTTCCCTAAGGGGAAAAAAGGGACATGCTTGTACTCACCACTATGCCCCCACATGCATGTGGGATGGAAATCGACCACAGGGTCTGCAACCAATGTGGCCTTTAACTTTCTGTAGCCTTCAATGTCAAGGCAGCACTTCAGGTGGTGCCCTTCAGAGAATGTCAGTGTGGTGGCCTCCGAGCTGGGAGACCAGCAGAAAGCCATCAGGGAGAACACCAAACCAAGAGCTCACACAAGAGTTAAATGAAGTCCCCTTCCAAGGAGACCACCCAGAAACACATCGGCTTCACCGAAGAGATCCAAGGTCTTCCAAGAGAAGATCCGTCTCCCTTCTGCGACTGAAGAGACCTGAACTCCCTAGGGGCCTCTTTCCTGGCTGACTTCCTGCTTGGGACTTCTCCAAACCTTCTCTCCTTAAACCCTGGCTGGTTAGCTCCCTCTTTTCAATATCTGTTCTCTCCATGCCCCCCTGCCCTTGGCTCTGCCCCAGATCCTGGCAACATCCTGTTCTTCCCCTGAACTAAACTCCCTCTCCAGCTTCCCAGTGTGATAGGAATCTTAAATAAATGCTTCCTGTCTCTTGACCACCTTATCTCCCATTCCTCCCGAATGGCTGACGTTCAAGAACCACAGGCAGTGTTGCACTCCCTTCTAATTTTAAACCTGCCCTCTGAGGCTCTCTCCTCTTCCTTCTTAAGGTTCCGGGAAAGGCCAGGAGGGTGTCAGAGGTCTTTGTCAACCCGCTGACTCAGCAGAGGCAGAAGGCATTCTTCTTAAGTTCCCAGGGAGAGAGTGAAGCTAAGGATCCTGGGTGACACCACGTTGCAGTGCCTGCCCCAGAGAGAACTGCATGGACCAGGTACTTGGTGCAACTTTCTTATATTCATGAATGACCATGAGAATGATTGAGGTGGAAATAAACCCAAACATGTCTATGAAGTAATAAACTAGGAAAATTTGTACATGCACACACACACACACACACGAGTTGACCTTTGTAAATGTCCAATATCCAGTCTTTTGTTAACAAAATGTTGATTTGTACCTTCCCAGTCCTTGGAAGGTTGGGTTCCAGGGATGTCATGTGACCCACTCAGGCCCAGCCAATCAGAGTGTTGCTGGCCAGTGATTGGTTCTGAATAAGCCTGTGTCTCAAGTCTGACCAATTGGAGTCAACAGAGACTCAACACTGAGATTTTTCTTTGAGCCTTTGAGAGAGGGGTTATGTGCTATAAGGTGGTTGTGGCTAAAAGCTTGGAAGTCAGCTGACTTGATGGTGGTGAGGATTTCCTGGGTGTATACTTACCCCAAACTGTGTATATTTAACATGTACACAGCTTTTTATTATGTCGTTCATGCTTCAATAAGGGTTTTTTTAAAAAGTCTGCTGAAAGCTGGAAGCAGCCACTTCAGCATCACCCTCAGAATGGAGCCTACTCAAGGGGAAGCCGGGCTGGAGTACAGAACAAGGAAAAGACTTGGTCTCATCTGAACCCACGAACCCAGCTCTGTCTGAAAGTGATTCTTCTGAAATTTTAATGACTGGAGTCTGTAAAGTCCCTTCGTCTTAGTTTTTTGATCATTCATAATCACACACACACACACACACACACACACCACCCACACTCATATAAACATACACAATGAGGTGAGGATAAAATGAATAATCTATACCTGTACTGAAAATGTGTCACTACATGCTGGGCGCGGTGGCTCACGCCTGTAATCCCAGCACTTTGGGAAGCCAAGGCGGGCAGATGACGAGGTCAGGAAATCGCGACCATCCTGGTTAACATAGTGAAAACCCGTCTCTACTAAAAATACAAAAAATTAGCCGGGCATGGTGGCAGGCGCCTGTAGTCCCAGCTACTCGGGAGGCTGAGGCAGGAGAATGGCGTGAACCCGGGAGGCGGAGCTTGCAGTGAGCCGAGATGGCGCCACTGCACTCCAGCCTGGGCGACAGAGCAAGACTCCGTCTCAAAAAAAAAAAAAAAAAAAAAAAAAAAAAAACTATCACTATCAAGATGTATTTTTAAAATGACTCTCTGAGTAAAACATTATTAGTCCCATTTCATGGGCTACTGAATAATAATATTGAAACTCGGAGAATTGAAGATGTTTGCCCAACATCACTCGGCTAGGAAGTCACACAGCCCAGATTTAAATTCAGGGCTGCCTACGCCAAGGTCCTTGATCTTTGCAAAACACGGAGCCATCTTTAAAGGCAACTGAAGGAAGTTTTTAGTCTAGATTACCCGATGTGACTTTGGTCACCATAATTAACTACAAGGACCCTGAGGTCTCATATGTGCCACCCTCCTTTGTAGCCACTTCCTTGTCTTCCTTCACACATTTGCCTTTCTCCTTTTATCCCTCCCCTTCCTGGTTATGTCTGATCCCATCCATAGCCCTCTTCACCTTCTTAATAACTATATCATTCTATGAAACAGTTGAATTCGACCTTTTTTTTTTTGAGATGGAATTTTGCTCTTGTTGCCCAGGCTGGAGTGCAAGGGCACAATCTCAGCTGACCACAACCTCCGCCTCCCTGGTTCAAGCGATTCTCCTGCCTTAGCCTCCTGAGTAGCTGGGATTACAGGCACGTGCCACCATGCCCGGCTAATTTTGTATTTTTAGTAGAGACCGGGTTTCTCCATGTTGGTCAGGCTGGTCTCGAACTCCTGACCTCAGGTGATCTGCCTCCTCGGCCTCCCAAGTGCTGGGATTACAGGTGTGAGCCACCGCGCCTGACCGGACCTTTATGTTTCTTCTCAGACTTTTCCACTCACTCCTCTTCCTCAATTTACTTCTTCAGCACGAGTATGTCCCAGGGTTCACCCTTAGTTCACTCCTCGGCTTTTAACTTGTCTCTTGCTTAAGCCTCAGACCCATAAACACCCACGTGTGTCTCCTCACATCTGCTCCTGGATGTCCCCCAGGCACCTCAAGCTTGGACTGTCCAAAACAGAGCTTAACACCTTCCCCCTAACCTGCTGTTACACTTCTGTTCCCCAGTGCATCCGTGGCATGCTCAGCCTTCCACTCAATCACACTGGAAGAATCTTGGAGTCTTGTTCAACTTCATCTCGTTCCACGCTTGTCCCACCTAATCAATCATCCATTCCTGTGACTTTTACTTCCCGTATAATCCCCAGGCTCACCCTCACTCTCCATTCCGATGAGCACTGTGCGTGTGATGGGATGAGTGAATAACTGACAGTGTGCATCAGGCTTTGGGAAACCACTCCTGGGTTTGTACACCTTTTCTTTATCGGTGTGCAAAATGAGACCCCAACATGCAAGAGTGTGTGTGCTATATTTCTCTGGGTTGCTGTCTTCTATAACTAGTGATAACTTATAATCAAAATTAATACAGGCTTAAGGATTTTACACTTTATTAAATGTGAGTCAACTCTTTCTCGACCACGTAGTATGTGTTTGTGTGTCTGCACATGTATCTGCGAATATGTGTGTTTTTAGGTTTCCCTGCCACCCTTACTCCCATAGTGCCCCATATACAGATGTCACAAAATGTGGACAATTCCACAGATGTTCCTTTCTCCAAATCTCAGACTTGCTTCTTTAACTAGGTCATGCTTAGTGTCGCTTTCTTACTCCATCCCTTGTTTGCTATAGCACTAGTTACCTCATCTGAAGATTGAACACAGCATAGGTATTTACCAGAGAGGGCTGTTGAGTGGATTAAACAGGGATATGCCTGCAAAGTACTTAATTTGTACCTGGTACACAGAAGCATCTAGTACATTATAGTACTATTGCTATGATTTTTAATATTATTATTAGAAGGGAAAGAGAGATTTTTAAATTCTCATGTTCTTTCTGGGTCATGTCCTTAAAATTTCACTTCTTGATAAATTATTACAGACAGCTAAGACAGAGCAGTTCCCTTTTCATCCTGAAAATGAGCAGCACCTCCTTAATTAGTAGCCATTGGGAGAATCCGAGTGCCTGTCCTCTCACTGTTTATATTAGCAGATTTCATTAATCACACATAAGAGAGTAGACATTACTATCTCACCACACTATGTGTTAAAAAAAATACTTAATTGTGTCTGAATAGATGTCTGTACCCTCAGAGAAAATATCAGAATGAAAACTCTTTAAACATGATTTTCTTTATATGCCCTTTTAGTTTCAATGAATAATGGCTCATTGAAACAGTTGAAGAGATAAGGACTAACTTCAATTGTGTTCCCATTATAAAACAGCGACTTGACTAATGTTAACAGTCACAGCAGCTGTCTTTTGCCTTAGTTTCACTAGAGTGGAAACTGAGGCTCTGAGAATCTAAGCCACCTGCCCAAGTTGACAGCTGGTTGTTCTCCATGCAAAGCAGTACGTGCGGTAATTAAGAGTATGGGCTCTGGAGAGAGGTTGCTTAGGTTCAAATCCTAGTCCTGCCACTTGATAACTTTTTGATCTTTAGACAGGCCATTAAATATCTCTGTGTCTCAGTTTTTCTACTCATAAAATGGGGATAATAGTACCTGTTTGATACGGTTATTGTGCTAATTAAATAAGAGAGTATATGTTAAGTATTCATCCAGTGCATGGCATGTGTGAAGCACTCAGCAAATGTGAGCTTTTATTATATTCCAGCTACACAGGCAGTATTTCTTTCTAGACTAGATACAAATCTTGTTCTTGCCTCAGGGCCTTTGCACTTGCTGTTCCCTCGACCTGGAATGCTTTTCCCCCAGATCTTCACAGGAAAGGCTCCTTCTCATTCCCTTAGCTTTGCTCTGACCACCCTGTTGAATGTCGTCCCCAAACTATTGCACAATGTCACATTAAACTTTTTGTTGTCCTTGTAGTATTAATTCTGACATGAAATTATCACATTAATATTTCTGTTGGTTTACCTATTACACATCCCCCCAGTTTTAGTGTCTGTCTCACTCCCAACTGTATTCTTAGCACCATGTACAGATGCTAAGTAGTAGGCACATAGTAGGTAATCAATAAATGTGCATTGAAAAAAATGATGAATGGGTCATTAAGGGTATAAAGCAATGTCTGTTGGACTCCAAATCCTTTCTGTGCCAAGCTACTTTCAAAGCTGACAACCTCTGGCAGGAATGGAGGAGCCAAAGTCCTCGCTTTTTTTTTTTTTTTTTTACCTTGAGACAGATCTTTTAACATCTCTGTGCTTTAAAGGGACACTCAGAGGGCCAACCATTTCACAGCTCAATGAGGATAGGAAGCCCAGACCTATAAGCCCTCAAAGACAGTTGGGTTCTTTAGGCTGCTCCAGTTTCTGTTAACATTAACCTCTTGATAAAAGAACAATCTCAGGGCTGCTCAGCATGTATCAGTCAGGATGAGTGAAGTGTTACGGTAACAAACAACTCCCAAAAGCTTAGAGGCGTAACCAATATATCCATCAAGAGTCAGCCAAGTGTGATTGTCATCCTCGTGCTCGGTTCCAGGCTGGCAGAGCAGTCACTGTACCAGAAGTCAATGAGAATGTGGTAAAACACAATGGCTCTGAAAGCTTCTGCCCAGTAGTAAATATGTCACTTTTTCTCACATATCATTGGCTAAAGCCAGTCTCATGGCCATGCCAAAATTCAATGGGATAGAAAAGTTTAATATTCTGTCAGATGGAATTCTGAATATTGATGGGTGGTGTTATAGTCCTCCACACAAAGTCAAATGATATCCTATTGCTCTGATTTCTATATCTCATCAAGAATCAAGACTGGGGAGAAAACCTTTTCTGGAAGGGGCCAGTAGTCAATATGTTAGTCTTTTTTTTTTTTTGTCTCTGCTACAACTTGTTCTTTTATGTGTCTCTGTTACAACTACTCCAATTTGACATTGCAGAATGAAAACAGCCATAGACAATATGTAACCAAATGGGCATGGCTGTATTCGAATAAAAATCTATTTACAGAAACAAGTGATGGGCCAAATGTGGTCTATGATCTGCAGTTTACCAGCCATTGGTATAGAGTATTTTCTGACTTCTGGTGGCTCCTCAAGCACCCTCCCCCCGCATCCTTATTTAATTGCTAACATCTTTGGAGTCCTTGCTATAATACCACATATCATGTTTGCCAGTAAGTCTCATCTAACCCTCAGGATTCTGGGAGAGAGGATTTATCCACATTTTATAAGAAAACCAAGGTGAGGAGAGGTGAAGTGGTTACAGGGCTTGCCCAAGGTCTTGTAGCTGGGAAGAGGCAGAGCTGGGATTAACACTCAGAGGTGACTCTAGCCCAGTCTGCAACCACTACTCTTTGCTGCTGTTTCTTCACGCCTCTTGGCCACTCCCACAGCCTGGGTCCCCAGATCATCCTCACCAACACCTTGTTATGTTTATCTGTAAAAGAGGGTCAGTGATAGCATCCATCTTATGGTAAGGGTTCAAGGAGATCATGCTCATGATGTTCTTAGCACAGGGCTTGGACTCTGGTAAGCACCTAATGAAAGGTACCTGTGAGTGTGATGAAGATGACTATTAAGGCAAAGATATTAAAAGTCATGCAAAGGCCCAGACGTAGTGACTCATGCCTGTAATCCTAGCACTTTGAGAGGCCGAGGTGGGCGAATCACTTGAGGTCGGGAGTTCGCGACCAGCCTGGCCAACATGCTGAAACCCCATCTCTACTAAAAATACAAAAATTAGCCAGGTGTGGTGGCAGGTGCCTGTAATCCCAGCCACGAGGCTAAGGCATGAGAATCACTTGAACCCAGGAGGCAGAGGTTGCATTGAGCCAGGATCATGCCACTGCACTCCAGCCTGGGTGACAATGTAAGCCTCCATCTCAAAAAAAAAAAAAAAAAAAAAATCGTGCAAACCTGGGACTTTATTCATGACTGAGTTCCCATCTGGCAGTATGGTTTTGACTTTGCTTCAAATCAGGGCTCTGCCAGTCCACAGTCTGTGGTCAGAAACTGCTTCTGAACTCTAAGTGTCAGTTTCCTTATCTGTAAAATGGGAATAATAAGAGTGCCTACACGTATAGGGTTGTATGTGAGGGTAAAATAACACAGTACTTAAAGTAAGTCATATAAGAAGCACCATGCGTGTGCAGGTTATATTATTCTGCAAATTTAAAAAATTGTGGACATTTTCACAAGTCTTTTTTTTTAATAGCTCTATAGTATTCTAAGGCAGAGGTCAGCAAACTACCACTCACTGGCTAAATTCTGCCACTTGCCTATTTTTGTAAGTAAAGTTTTATTGGAACAGAGCCATATGCATGCATTTACACATTGTGACTGCTTTGACACTGTAATGGCAATGTTGAGTAGTTGCAGTTGCTGAAGACAGGAGCTACATGTTCCAAAAAGCCTAAAATATTTACCACTTGGCCCTTTATAAGTATTTTGATGGCCTTGTTCTAAAGGATTATAGCTCCTATTGATAGACATTCAGTTGAGTCCATTCTTTTTGCTATTACATCCATATACATGTATTTTTGTACATTCATGCCGATAGATCTGTAGGATAAATTCTCAGGTGCTGAATTGTTGGGACAGCTAGAAAGTGGCGTGGTAGCTATTTTAAGTGTTGAGCTTCTTGGTAGAATAGACACCTGACCTTTTTTGTTTAAGAGAAGAACAAGCTGTGAGTCAGCCTAAAGTTACTTATAATTTTGCACAGATTTGAAACTTTTTATAATTCTTCACTTATAGCGCCAGTGGTTCAAACATAAAATCAGAGCAACTTAGAATCTCCTAACTAAATTTCCATCAAAGTTTCATCCAGCAATAAGCACTTTTCATGTCACTGGCCCAGGTGCTGTACAGGGCAATAGAGATACAAAAACTTGAAGAATTTCATCTTTAGTGCAGGGGATTGTAAACATGTTTGAGCCTTGAAGTTCTTTGGGAACTCATGAAAGCCTAAGGAGTTTCTATTCCCCAAGTTGCACATTTTCATATAATTTTTCAGATAGTTTCAAGGGATTGACAGCTTCCCTTGAAACCCTTTCATTGACTTTCTGTAAGTTCTTGGGATAAAAACCCTTCTTCTGCCGGGTGCGGTGGCTCAAGTCTGTAATCCCAGCACTTCGGGAGGCTGAGGCAGGCAGATCACGAGGTCAGGAGATGGAGACCATCCTGGCTAACACGGTGAAACCCCGTCTGTACTAAAAATACAAAAAAATTAGCCGGGCATGGTGGTGGGCGCCTGCAGTCCCAGCTACTCAGGAGGCTGAGGCAGGAGAATGGCGTGAACCTGGGAGGCAGAGCTTTCAGTGAGCGGAGATTGCGCCACTGCACACCAGCCTGGGCGACAGAGCAAGACTCTGTCTCAAAAACGAAAAACAAACAAAAACAAAAAACAAAAAAAAAACCCTTCTTCTAAAGGGAGAGATCTGTACACAACCAAATAGCATAAAGTATCATGGATGGTGTATTTGAGGTGCATACAAACCATAGTGTGTGCACAGGCGTGGATAGTCAACATTGCTTTGTGAGAGAGCGTGGAGTTGACAAAAGCAAGGACAGCATCTCATAAAGACTGGAACTTGAAGGATACACCTGAGTTCTCCAGATGGTCTATGAAGCGGGTAGGCAACTTCATCCTTGGTACTATCAGTATGGGTATGGTGAATTCTGAGAAGATACTAATGCAGATGGTTATAAGTCTGGACTATTTCTGGGTTTTACTGACTCTGGAAAATGAGAGCAAATGTTTTAAACTTAATAGTTCCTTCCATGTCTCCAATCCCCCACGATGGCCACATCAAATGAAAACCAGAACGACACTTACTCTCTCCCTCTTTAAAGTTGTCTGGAATCCAGAGATAAAAGGCTTCATGTTAACAAAATAACATTCTCAATGTTAAAAAAGATCCAAGTCTCTGGTTTCGCATTTCAAGACTGAAGTTTTTGTTTGCTTGTTTGCTTATTTTTCCCACAGACTGCTTGATCAGACTTGCAGTGGCAGTTTGGAATTTTTTTTTTTTTTAATTTTTGGTATGTTCTTTAGAGTTAGTAATCGTATAAGGAAAATAGATGAGAAAGCTTCTTGATCATTTAACCTCGGTGAAGTATCCATATGTATGTCTTCCTATGTGTGCATGTGTGTATGCATATGTGTATTTTTTTCTGAAAACTAAAATACTCTGAGTCATTGAATTTACCAACATGAAGAAATTGAGCAAATGCATTAAGAAGTGAAAAGCTGGTTTTGAATGTGTGACTTAGAGGTTACTGATGTCACTTGCATCCAAATTCTATCTCAGCCACTGTATTAGTGTCCTACATAGCCATAAGAGATTGCCAAATTTGGATGGATTAAAACGACCAAAGTCCTTTCACAGTTCTGGAGATCAGAAGTTTGAATTCAAGTTATTGGTAGGGGTGGTGCCTTCTGGAGTCCTTGAGGGAGAATCCATTCCATGCCTCTCTCCCAGCTGCTGATAGTAGCCAGCAATCCTTAGCCTGCCTTGGCCTGGAGACACATCACTCTAGAACCTGCCTCTGTCTTCACATGGCCTTCCCCCTGTGTGTCTGTGTCTCCAATCTCCTTCTGCCTTTTCTTTATAAGGACACCTGTCATAGGATTTAGAGTTCTGCCTAAATCCAAGACCATCCCATCCCAAGATTTTTAAATTAGTCATACTTGCAAAGACCCTATTTCTAAATAAGATCACATTCCATTTCTAGTGAATATATCTTTTTGAGGCCACTATTCAACCCACTATAGTCACATACTATGTGAGTGTCCTTGGTCTTGTTTCTCACCCACTGGTGAGCCTTAGTAACGCTCTCTTATGGAAAACAGAGTTACTAATAGAACTTTACAGAGTAAGATAATGCGTTTAAAACCCTCTGCACAATTTATAGGGAATTAAAACAAATTTATGAGAAAAGAACACACAACTCCATCAAAAAGTGGGCAAAGGATATGAACAGACACTTCTCAAAAAAACACCTTTATGCAGCCAACAAACATACTTTAAAAAGCTCAACGTCACTGATCATGAGAGAACTGCAAATTAAAACCACAATGAGATACCATCTCACGCCGTTGGAATGGCAATTATTAAAGTCAAGAAACAACAGATGCTGGCAAGGCTGTGGAGAAATAAGAACGCTTTTACACTGTTTGTGGGAATGTAAATTAGTTCAACCATTGTGGACAACAGTGTGGCCTCAAGGATCTAGAACCAGAAATACTATTTGACCCAGCAATCCCATTACTGGGTATATAACCAAAGAAATATAAATCATTCTATTATAAGATACATGCATGCATATGTTAATTGCAGCAATATTCACAATAGCAAAAATGTGGAATCAACCCAAACGCCCATCAATGATAGACTGGATAGAGAAAATGTGACACATATGCGCTATTGAATACTACACAGCCACAAAAAGAAATGAGATTATGTCCTTTGCAGGGACATGGATGGAGCTGGAAGCCATTATCCTCAGCAAACTAATACAGGAACAGAAAACCAAACACTGCATGTTCTCACTAGTAAGTGGGAGCTGAACAATGAAAACACATGGATGGACCCCAGGAGGAAAACAGCACACACTGGGGCCTGTCGGTGGGGGTTGGGGTAAACAGCTAATGCATGCAGGGCTTAATACCTAGGTGATGAGTTGATAGGTGCAGCAAACCACCATGGCACATGTTTACCTATGTAACAAACATGCATGTCCTGCATGTTTATTCCAAAACTTAAATTAAGAAAAAACCCCTCTGCAGAAAGCCCAGAACATCAAATGCGCACAAAGGAAAGGGTAGTGCTGTTATTATTAATGAAAATAATATTAGTCCCACTGTTTGTCAGGCAGGAGCTCTGACACACAGAGAATGGGCAGCACAGTCTCAAACATTTGAAGAACAAGACCACAGTGCTTTCTAACTCGGGGTGTGTGACATTCTGTAGACACCAGAAGATGACAGAATGTCAAGATGATTGACTCCCCTCTCCCTCTTCCCCCAGACACTGTTTGGCAGGTTGACTGAACCTAAATGTCATGAACTTTTGCCACTAAAGAGGCCCATGCTTCTTTTTCCAAAGTCAGTTGCCAATGATTCCCATGGACTGCAGGATTAGGTGGCTTCCCCAGGTTGGTACATACATAGCCTAGAGGCCCATCAAAGTCTATTGTCACGTTAAGTGTCATAAACTTGGGAGTCACACAGAACTATTGGGTTCAAATCCCAGCATTGCTCTGTGGGAGCTGAGAGACTGAGTAAATTATTTCAACTTTTTGACACTTGCTTTCTTCATCCTTAAACTGGAACCATGTGTGCCTCTCCCAAGGTTATTCTGAGGATTAATGAAAGCTAATTATATAATTCCCTTAACATAGGGTCTAGCGTACTGTAAGAACTCAATAATGTCTGCCCTTAGTGTTGATATCCTAATTCATAATAATACACAATGTATTTGTTCAGACAACTTCTATAGAAAGATAATCAATCTCAATATCACCCCTATTATGTGGTGTTGGCAAGTGATTTCACAGTTTCAAAGTACATGTTGCTGTGTTGTGGGCTCAAATCCTGATTCCCTTTCTCCCCAGTTTTGTTACTTTAGGTCTTTGAGCCTCAGTTGCTGTATCTATAAAACAGAGGTAATAAAACTAGCTCTTCTTATGAATCAGGGACATTCAGGGACTCAAACAAAAGTCTATGTACTTGTTTGTTCACTAAACAATTATAGTCATGTGCAGCATGACTATTATTAAGTCAATCATGGACCACATATATGACAGCAGTCCCACAAAATTATAATCCTGTATTTTTACTGTACCTTTTCGATGTTTAGCTGTGCTTAGATACACAAACCCTTGCTATTGTGCTACTATTGCCTACATTATTCAGTACAGTAGCATGCTGGACAGGTTTGCAGCCTAGGAGCAATGGGCTATACCACACATAGCCTAGGTGTGTAGTAGGCTGTACCATCTAGGTTTGTATAAATACACTCTATGAGGTTCACCCGACAAAGTCACCTAACAACACGTTTCTCAGAAGGTATCCCTATTGTTAAGAGATACATGAATGCATTTGTTGGGCCCCTGTGTGTCTCAGGCCTCTCACAGGCACTGGAGAGATGGTAACCAGCAAGACAAAGTTCATTCTTGCCCTCAGAGGGCTTAGAATTTAGAAGGAAAGTGCATTGTAAGCTACAAAGAGCTTTTTATTCTCAATCATCATTATTATACTTTTCTCTCATAGCTAAATACATGTTGGTGGAATAAATTTTGTACAGCTTTTTAAAATTGTGGTAGTGGGCCAATGTCCCATTGGAAATGAGGGGACAGTGGGCCAATGTCCCACTGGATATGAATGAACAGGGGGCCAATGTCCCATTGGATAGAAGTGAGCAGTGGGCCAATCCCCTATTGGATAGAAGTGAGCAGTGGGCCAATCCCCTATTGGATAGAAGTGAGCAGTGGGCCAATCCCCTATTGGATAGAAGTGAGCAGTGGGCCAATCCCCTATTGGATAGAAGTGAGCAGTGGGCCAATCCCCTATTGGATAGAAGTGAGCAGTGGGCCAATCCCCTATTGGATAGACATGAACAGTGGGCCAATGCTCTCTTTTACATTCCCCATTCTCCTTGCTCATGCCTCTCCCATCCAATCAGCAATAGTCACAGTTCCAGGAGCATTTTACAAATACTGAACAATAGCTTTTGAATTCAGACCTTTTGCTTTATAGAAATCCAGGCTTCTGGGTTTCAAAAATCTAAGCCTTCTCAATTGTACCCTTAAAATTTATGTTGAATATATTATATTAAATTATATGTTATCTATGTTTTAAGAGATTTTTTTTTAGCTCAAAAAAAATCTAAGCCCTGTAATACTCCAGACATAATATCATTGCCATAAACAGAAGACTGGAAGAATGAGTGGCTATGGAAGCCCACTTTCCTCTTTTGCCAAAGGAGAAAGTGTCTTGCTGGAGAATGTAAGTGTGGAAGCAGAAGCAAGAGCATTGGACAATGGCTTGAGTCCCTGACATGGACCTTGGGTGTGCCCTGTCCTTGTTGGATGGAAATCAAACCTGTAGCAGGGTTTAGAGAACTGTGATATAGGAGATCCTGTGCCTCCCTTCAGAGCCAGGACTAAAGTAAGGAAATGAAGCAGCTAGGGTGAAAGTTGAAGGAGGCTTTCATTCTCCGAACCTCCACTTTCATGCCTCTGAAAATGATTTCTTCTTTCAATTTTATAGCCTAGTCACCTCACTATTTTTTTTAAAAAACTATTTCTTTATTGTGGTAAAGTAAACATAACATAAAATTAGTCATTTTCACCATTTTAAGTGACATTAATTATATTAATGATGTGTGCAACTGATATGGTTTGGCTGTCTCCCTAACCAAATCTCATCTTGAATTGTAGTTCCCATAATCCCTGTGTCTCATGGGAAGAGCCCCATGGGAGTAATTGAATCATCAGGGCAGTTACCCTCATGCTAGTCTAGTGATAGTGACTGAGTTCTCATGAGATCTGATGCTTTTAAAAGGGGCTTCCCCGCCCTTCACTCTCATCCTTCTCCTTCCTGCCATCATGTGAAGAAGGACGCGTTTGCTTTCCTTTCTGACATGATTGTAAGCTTCCTGAGGCTTCCCAAGCTGTTCTGAACTGTAAGTTAATTAAACCTCTTTCCTTTATAAATTACCCAGTCTCGGATATGTCTTTATTAGCAACAGGAGAACAAACTAATACAGCAACCATCACCTTTATTTTCAAATCTTCATCACCCTAAACAGAAATTGTGTAAATATGAAGTCATAACTCCCATTCCCCCCATCCCTCGGACCCTGGTAACTTCTAATCTACTTTGTGCCTCTATAAATTTGCCTATTCTGGATATTTCAAATAACTGGAATCATACAATATTTGTCCTTTGGTGTATGGCTTATTTTATTTAATGTAACGTTTTCCAAGTTCACCCATGTTGTAGCATATATCAGAATTGTATTCCTTTTCATAGCTAAATTATATTCTATTGCATGGCTATACCGCACTTTTATTTTTATTTTTTCAGTTAATTTAGGAAGTTTATTTTGTCAAGGTTGAGGACCCACCCGTGACACAGTCTCAGGAAGCCCTTATGACATGTGCCCAAGGTGGTCGGGGCATAGCTTGGTTTTATACTTTTAGGAAGACATGAGACATCAATCAATATATATAAGAAGTACATTGGTTCGGTCTGGAAAGGCAGGACAACTGGAAGCAAAGGAAGGAAGACGCAAAGTGGGACAGGAGCTTCCAGGTCACAGATAGGTGATACATAAAGGGTTACATTCTTTTGAGTTTCTGATTAGCCTTTCCAAAGGAGGCAAATCAGATATGCATCTATCTCTGAGCAGAGGAGTGACTTTGAATAGAATGGAAGGCAGGTTTGCCCTCAGCAGTTCCTGGCTTGAGTTGTCCTTACTTTGGGGGCCAGAGATATTTTCCTTTCACTCCCCCACCCTATTCTTTTTTAAAATCTTTTGGAGAAAGCAGTTTACAAGAAAATGAGTCTCGGGGGCCCGGCGCGGTGGCTCAAGCCTGTAATCCCAGCACTTTGGGAGGCCGAGACGGGCGGATCACGAGGTCAGGAGTTTGAGACCACCCTGGCTAACACGGTGAAACCCCATTTCTACTAAAAAAATACAAAAAGCTAGCCGGGCGAGGTGGCTGGTGCCTGTAGTCCCAGCTACTCGGGAGGCTGAGGCAGGAGAATGGCGTAAACCCGGGAGGCGGAGCTTGCAGTGAGCTGAGATCCGGCCACTGCACTCCAGCCCTGGCGACAGAGCGAGACTCCGTCTCAAAAAAAAAAAAAAAAAAAAAAAAGAAAATGAGTCTCTGGTCTCAGGCTTCATCTGATCCCTCGTGGCTGGGATGCTTTATTCCTAGATGGGTAGGTCCCAGAAGCTCATTTTAGCAGGTTGGGAAGTCTCATGTCCTGTGAAGAGAAAATAGCGGGGAAGAAGGGAGAAAAAATGACAAACGAAAAGAACAAACCTGGAAAAATCGATACAGGCCACCTTACTCTGAAGTCCATACATTAGTAGGCCAGTATGAAAGTGGTTTAGGTATAGGTTGTATACCACATTTTTTTAAATCTGTTCATTTTCTGATGAACATTTAGGCAGTCCCCACCTTTTGGCAATTGTGAGTAACACTGTCATGACCGTATGTGTGCAGATATCTAAGTCCCTATTTTCAGTTCTTTTGAGTATATACCTAGGAGTGGAATTGCTGGGTTATATAGTAATTTTATATTTAGCCTTTTGAGAAACTTCCAAGCTGTTTTCTATAGTGGATGCACCATTTTGAATTTCAACCAGCAATTGACAAGGGTTTCAATTTCTCCACATTCTCACCAACACTTATTTTCCATCTTTAAAAATAAATACAGTCATCTTAGTAGGTGTGAAGTGATATCCCATTGTGTTTTTGTTTGAATTTCCCTAATAACTAATGATATTGGGCATTTTATTGAACGTGTTTGTATCTTTTTCTTCAAGATATGTCTATTTAGGTTCTTATCCCATTTTATAATTTAATTGTTTGTCTTTGTTTTTTTAAATAAGCTTTAGGAGTTCTTTATATAATCCAGATATCAAACAGTTATCAGGAATACTTTGTGCAAATATTTTTCCCCATTTTGTAGGTTATTGTTTTACTTTCTTGATGTCCTTGGATGCAGAAAAGATTTTTTTTTTTATTTTGAGGAAGTCTAGTTTATTTATTTTTCTTTCTAACACATGCTTTTGATGTCTTATCTTAGAAGCCACTGCCAAATCCGAGGTTATGATTATTAACTCCTATGCTTTGTGCATTAGTCTATTCTCATGCTGCTAATAAAGACATACCAGAGACTGGGCAATTTATAAAGGAAAGAGGTTTAACTGACTCACAGTTCAGCATGACTGAGGAGGCCTCAGAAAACTTACAATTATGGCAGAAGGGGAAGCAAACACATCCTTCTTCACATGGTGGCAGGAAGAAGTACTGAGCAAAAGTCGGGAAAACCCCTTATAAAACGATCAGATCTCGTGAGAACTCACTCACTATCACAAGAACAGCAGATGGGAGTAACTGCCCCCATGATTAAATCACCTCCCACTGGTTCCCTCCCATAACACAGGGGGGTTATGGGAACTACAATTCAAGATGAGATTTGGGTGAGGACACAGCCAAACAATATCACTTTCCTTTAAGAGTTGTATGGTTTCAGCTCTGGGGCGGTTGGTCCTTTTTTCTAGGCACCTCATTCCTAACAAGGCACACAGTGAGGATCGATCTCAAGATCACACACTGAGGATCGATATCTGAGGGTAAGAGGCTCCTTCAATAGTCACCCCACTTGCCTCTCTCCAGTGCCAGCCTGCCTCCCTTCCTCAGTGGAACCCAGATACATGGCAAGGCTCTCACAGTTTACCTGAAAAAGGCACAGTGAGGGAGTGGAAGAGGAGAGGAAGCTATCGTCAGAGACAATAAACACATAAAGTAGAGTTTGCATGGGGGTCACTGTAGGAGATGGGAGGTCCTGATAAGCCCTGATAAAGGGCTGATGCTCAAGTGATCCTTACGCACCGACTAAGAAGACATGACAGGCACCAAGAACAGCTCAGCCTGTGCTGGGATGGATGAAAGGCAGTGGCTGAGGAGCTAATGCACCCTACAGCTAGGCCTCTAGATCTAGACCCCAGCCCTGAAGAAGTGTGGAGGTGAGGAGCTCTAGCTAGATGAAGAAACCACAATTGGGTGTGACTGGCCTCACTTAACAGAGATGAAGCCTTTGTGATCCACTGAAATTGAAGCTCCAAATAGGAATTAAGTTCCATCACAGACAAATAAAGAAGGAACCATTGTGGTGTGAGATTCACACCATTCCTAAAGATGATCTCCATATGTGAACTGAACACACGAAAGTAACATGTTTTCTCTCAATTTTATTTCACTTTCTACATCATTCATCTCGCTTAGGAAGAATAGCTGTTTTCTAGTCCATATTTTAGTTTCAGGGGAAACATAAAAGCAAAACTTTTATGAAGATGAAGTAATTTCTCCAGCAGTGGTTTTCACCTGTGGGTGACATGGCCTTCCAGGGGAGATTTGGTGATGTCTGAAGACATTTTTGGTTGTCAAAACTGAGGCGGAGGTGCTTACTGGCAGTTAGTAAGTAGGTAGAGACTGGAGAAGCTGTGAAATATCCTGCAATGCACAGGACATCCGCCTGTGAAAATGTCCATCCCAAAATGTCAATGATGTCGCAGTTGAGAAGTTCTCGTGTACAGTGATTTATGTGATGATCTCTGTGCAGATGGAATATCGCACATCATTATGCCTTGGATTCAGCACATCATTAGGGTGTAGAAAGACCATCAGACTACAAGACATGAGGTTCAGGTGCCCCTGACTAGCTAAAAGTCTTGGACAGACTACTCAAACACCAACAGAGACTCATTCCCCACATTATAAAATGGACCTCATGAGTCCTGCCCTGCCTTCCTCTCAATGACTGAAGTGAAAACTACAAATGGTGAAATTCCAAAAAGCATCTTTATAATAGTTATTAATAGTGAAAAGAACAAGATCATGCCTGTTGCGGGAACATGGATGTCATTAATCCTTAGCAAACTAATGTAGGAACAGGAAACCAAATACTCCATGTTCTCACTTATAAGTGGGAGCTAAATGATGAGAATTAATAGACACAAAGAGGAAACAACAGACACTGATGTCTACTTGAGGGTGGAGGGGGTAAGGAGGGAGAGAATCATAAAAGTAACGATTGGGCGCTAAACTTAGTACAATGGGGACAAAATAATCAGTACATGGAACCCCTGTGACATGAATGAACCTATATAATACATGTACCCTTGAACCCAAAATAAAAGTTTAAAAAAGTGAGAAATTATCCAAATTATTCCAAACACTCTAGCAGGAGCCCAACTTCCCAGCCCAGACTGATTTTATTCAAGATGTCTGTGTTGTTCAGATTGAGTAACAATAGCTACTGTAACAAACAGCACCAACAATAATGGTTTAGCACCATAACAGTTTATAGCTTGCTGAAGCAACAATCAAACTTGGTTGGGTGGCTCTCCTAGATGACATTTTTAGTGAATAATAACTTGGAGACCATGACTCCTCCCTCCCTCTTTTCCTTCCTTCCTCCCTCCTTTCCTTCCTCCTTTCCCTTCTTTCTTCCTTCTTTTTTCTCTTCCCTCCCCAGAGCCTGGGAATTTTTTGATTCCAGATTCATAGATGAGGGAAAGTGTGTGTGGGCTCATAAAGGAGTTTTTCATGGGGGCAGAGCCAGAAGGAACCCCAGTGCATCTTCTTGCTTTTCATTGGCTGACCTCAGTCACATGGCCCTGCCTGATTGCAAGAGAGGCTGGGAAATGCAGTAAAACTATGAGCTGAGGAGAACAGGAAAATGGGTTTGGTAAGCACATAGTGGCTTCTGCTACAGCATCCTCTTCACCACATGCAGATTTGGGCTGTGTGGGATTCTGAGTGATGGAGATTTGGGAGTTTATTTTCCATAGGCAACACATACTTTTCTTGAGGCCATTACACCTCCCCCAGGTCAGACAATAAGATGCATCAAACCCAGAGCTTGTCTTCCAGAGTTTAATTCTCTTCGTTCATTCAGCAAGGACTTATGCAGCGCCTGTTATGTAGCACCAGGAACTGTGCTAGATGCTGGGGATACAGCAGTAAACCAACAAATGTCCCTGTCCTTTTAGCACTTGCAATCTAGTTGAGATAGGCTGTGAATAAAAACATTATAAGCAAACAAACCAACATACCCTTAAAGGCAATCAGCAGTACAGGTAATAACCTTTCTTTACTTTAAGAGAGTTTGGACCAAGTGTCAGAACTGAACTGACCTGGGTTAATCAGGTTTTTATCTTCTGGGAATTTGAAGTGCGAACTTAGAGTCACTAGTCTGCCACTATTGGCATTGAACTGAGACCTTGCTGGAAGCTGGGGCAGGCGTGTTTTGTGCTTGTGTAGAGATGCCGAGAAAGTTCTTCCACAGAGGGGAGAATAAAGCAAATGAGAAGCAATCAGGTTAAGAGAGAAAGAGAATATGAGAGAAACTGCTTTGCTTCTGAGGATTTCATTTCTTCTCAACCATGGTTAGCTTTTTCTGTCTTTGCATTCTGTGAGAACACTTATTTCCTTCCAGTAACTTCCCATTTTTGCCTGAGCACATTCGACCAGTATTTCTTCCTCTCAGTTAAAAAATCTCTGCTTATTTTTTCCTTCTCCTGGGTGGTACTCATCATCTATTTATTCTGTAGCCAAATGACTGATTATCTCCTTTGGGACACTAAGATGCACAAGACTTAGTTGCTGCCCTCAAGGAATTAGCATTGCAGCCTTCTGTCAATTGCAGGAGGAGAATTTCAGGCAATAATTATTGCCCATCTTACACATGTATGAGGCTGATGGTCACATCATCTGCTAACTTGGTAAGGGTCTCTCCAGAAACAGTGTCTCCCCTGACTAAGGAACAGTTAACAAGACACCAGCCAGGTCTACAGCTTGGTCACTGAATGAAGACCACATAAACAATTTGAAAGGGTGCAATTTTACAAAGGGAAAAAGTTCAATTTGCTATGTCCTGCTGCTCGTATTAAATTGATGAGCCTTGCTAGGCCTAACATTTACCCTAACATGCATTATTACTTATGTTAGGACACCAGTCTAGATAGAGAATCACAGATCTCAAACTGACAACAGATACATGATGAAATATTAAATTTTACCAGTAGTAAGATAAAAACAACATAGCAATGACTTATCATGTTTCACCTAGCAAATTAGCAATTTTTATGTCTTTGTTTTTAACAAATTAACATGTTCAGTTTGGGGGCGTGGTTTGAAAAAATAAATGAGAACAAAAACTGTGATGAAATCAGAATACTATTGAGAATTTATCTACCAAAAGGATCAATCATTTGAAAAGGCTTCAATGCAGCAAATCCATTGCAAGTAATTTTTTTAGGGAGATCACAGGAGAACTCAAAACTTTAACTATAAGGTGTTCATTGCAATGATATTTGCAATGGTAAACATTGAAAAAGCCAAATGTCTAACAATGAGGAATTATTGAATCAATTATGATACCTTCAGAAAATGGACTGTTCAATGATTATAAACTGATGCTATAAAAGCTCCACGACATGGAAAGATGCTTATGATGCATTTGTGAGTGAGAAAATGAGAGGTTAATGTACTATGGAGTATATGATCCTCTGTCTGAAAAAATAGTTATTGTAAAAACACAGAACATTTCCAATGAATTCATTCATTGGTAGGCATAAGATTGGTTTTCAGTTTGCTCTATTTAAAAAATTTAAATGAGAGTATATTATGCTTAGCATTCTGCCCGATATGGGGAAATCACTAAATGGATGATTCCTTTTTATATTATTATTCAGTTCTACAATCGAATGGAATAAATATCAACTTCTCAGGTTTGTTATTATAAGCAAACACAATCATAAAGCACCTGGTATACAGTAGGTTTTCAATAGATCATATAGATGATGTTCTTCTTCCTTTTTTTATTTTTATTTTTGCAGAGGAGAGGATTGTGTACCACAGAGGTCAAGAATGGGAATTTCTAAGTCAAAAGAGATTTCGATTCAAATACTGCTACTTAGCCATTTGCACACTGATCAAGAATGTATGCAAGTTAATAATGCTTTGAACTTTTTTTTTCATCTGAAGATGGAGAAGGCAATAGCTCAATGATGATTATTGTGAAAATATAAGGCTATGTATATAAATCACTTACCACATGGGGGTTTAAGGAATAGTCTATGTTCTTTCACCATATCATGTGAAAGGAACATGTATCAGATTTATAATATGAACAAGGTGCAACTTTAAGCATAAGATATACATAGATCTTAAAAGTATTCAAAGTCCTTCCTTCATCTCACTGCTGCTCAGTAGAGTAGAAATGCATGTGGCATAGAATTAGGCTACAGCCAGTTACAGCAAAAAAAAAAGAAAAAGAAGAGTCTAGAATGAGCTTACAACCAACAGAAGTTGACAGAGGGAGAGAGAGAATGGAAAGAAAATCCTTTTCAATGAAAGGAATACAGCTTAAAGCTTCTTCTTCAGCAAGGCTCCAACCTAGAGCAGGAAAGGTATTGGAACCATGAGTCTTACCAAGTTGACTAGAATTTGCTTTTGATATTTCCCAAATCCCCCGAGAATCTCAAGAACAAAGCCAGCTCAAATAGCAAGCTGCCATTGTTTCAATGGGCAAGGAGGTTATTTGCAAGTAAAATGTATAATTAGATACATTGTTAAAATGGGCATTATGTATGATGGATATACACACATAGATCTCAAAGCTACTATTATTTCTTGCCTGAGTTACTGAAATGCCTCCTCATAGTCTCACTGTTTTTGCCCCTGGCCAGATACAGTTTGTGCTAAATACAGAGAAATTCTGTGTAAAACAATTAAATTGCTTCATTCCCCTTCTTAAAACCCTCTAATTACTTCCATTTTCCTCAAAGTAAAAGCTGCAATCAGGCAATGTCTTGATCTTTCCTCACTTTTCATGGTCAAAAAAGCTACCATTTTTTGAGGGCTGCTGTGTGAGAAACACTGTACATGTGTTAATAGTCACCAGTGAATGTTCATAATCACTTAATATATTCTCATGATCATCCCCATTTTACAAAGGAGGAAACTGAGTCTAGATAAGAAGTCACTTGCTCAAGGTTAAGAAGTGGGCTGGGCACGGTGGCTCATGCCTGTAATCCCAGCACTTTGGGAAGCTGAGGTGGGCAGATCACGAGGTCCGGAGTTCAAGACCACCCTGACCAACATGGTGAAACCCCGTCTCTACTAAAAATACAAAAATTAGCTGGGTGTGGTGGTGCACGCCTGTAATCCCAGCTACTCAGGAGGCTGAGGCAGGAGAATGGCTTGAACTGGGAGACGGAGGTTGCGGTGTGCCAAGATTGTGTCACTGCACTCCAGCCTGGGTGACAGAGCGAGACTCAGTCTCAAACAAAGTGGCAGCAGCAGGACTCAAGCCTGTAACTGTCTGGCTTCAAAATCTGAGTTTTAGTTAGTAACAGTAAGCCTTCCATATCCATGAATTCTGCATATATGGATTCAACAACCCCTAGAGAGAAAATACATGAAAAATATTGCATCTGTATTGAACATGTACAGACTTTTTTCTCTTTATCATTACTCCCTTAACAATATAGTATAACAACTATTTACATTGCATTTACATTATTTTAGACATAAGTAGTCTAGAGATGATTTAAAGTATACAAGAGGATGTGCATAGGTTATATGTAAATACTATGGCCATTTTATATCAGGGATTGAGAATCCTCAGATTTCGCTGAGAGAGGTTCTGGAACCAATCCCCCATAGATATAGAGGGACAACTGTAATTCGTCAACAATTCCTCAAACTAGATCATTAGAGTGGATGCAAGCTTTAAAAATCTATTGCATTTATAAGCACCACCACAGGACATCTGATTTTGTAGGTGTAAATGGAGTAAATATTCTAGATCTTTATAAAGCTCCCTAATGGAGTCTGAAACACGGCCATATTTGGGAACCCTTCATGTATTACTTAATTTTATCTCCATGACAGCCATGTCAAAATGATATTATCATTCACTTCCTACAGATGAAGACACTGAAGCTCAGAGGATTGCTGTGCTGGTAATCTTCCATTTCCCTCACCCAATCTTTCTAACTTGAGCCATTCTTTACTCATCTCTAAACCCTGCTGTGAGCCACAGGAGGCTGACCTATTGGGACGGCATCAATGGACTCATCTGCTCTCTTATTTCTGGTTGCGTTTGACCAATGGGGGACACTTGCAGGACATCGGAGGCCAGGAAGAGAGAGAAGCCAGGTGTTTTTTCTCCATGGTCCCTGTCCACCTTATTGCAGTTTGGCAGTGATTATATTTCTCCATAGCCACAGCTCCTGCTGTGTTCCTCCATAATTCCAGCTCTGGTCGGTCTACTAATGCTGTCCCCTCCCCTTCTCCCATCAGATTTTGTGTTGGTGATGGTTGTCCACTGTTGTCATCTCCTGGGTATGTCACCATCTCTTATGGGTTCTCTTAACCATGTGCACACTCTGTAGAAGTCCCTGCATTAACCTCTCTTGAGCTAAGTCTGAGCTATCCATCCATTTCCTGCTGGGACTCTGATAGAGTCATGTACCCAGGAAGGGAGAGGGCTGAATCTGAAGCTGGGTCTGTCAGTCAAACCCCATATTCCCTCTTCAGGTACCAGATGATCTCTGTATTAGTCCCTTTTCTGTTACTTATAACAGAATGCCTGAAATTGGGTAATTTATAAAGAAAAATATTTTGTATCTCATAGTTAAGGAGACTGAGAAGTTTAAGGTTGAGGGGCTGGATCTGGTGAGAGCCTTCTTGCTGTGGGGGACTCTCTGCAGAGTCCTGAGGCAACTCTAGGAATCACATGGTGAGGGGGCTAAGCATGCTTTTGTGCTATCTCAAGTCTTTCTTCCTCTGCTAATAAAGCCACCAGCTCCTCTCTCTTGATAATCCATTAATTCTTTAACCCATTAATCCATGAGGAGGCTTCATGATCCAATTATCCGTTAAAGGCCTCGCCTCTCAATACTGTCACATTGGGGGTTAAGTTTCCACATGAGTTTTGGAAGGGATATTCAAACCAGAACAATCTCTAAGGACAATTCTAGGTCTGGTTGTTTATAAATCTTGCTGTCACATTCCTCTAGAATTCCGTGTTCAAAATTCACAGTGGATCTTTGCAAGTTTTTACTTAGGATCCTTTATATGAAGTCTCTTTTTATTTTAGCCTGATGAGAAACTTAGGGAATGAGAGTTTGGAGAAAACTGGATTGTGCCTCCAAGTCTCAGAGAAGTCCGAGGACCTGCTAGATCCAGACTTGACCATAGGTGTCTTGCCTGACAACTGTAACTTCTGCACTTACTCTCAGGCCTGGGGAGGGGGTAAAGGAGAGACCCAAGGCAACTGAATTTGACTCAGACAAGTCCAGGAGAGCAGCCAGAAGTGGACAGACTTCCCAAAATGAGGGCATTTATTATTTAAACATTGATTACTCTGTTTAAATCATACAGAGGGAAAAGGTTTTCCATTTGTAAAAAGTCATTTTTTTAATGGTAGATCAAAGTTGGCCAACATTTTGCTGGACCACAAGTTCTTGTGGATGCCAAAGAGGTCTGAGCCCAGCCTACCAGAGTAGAACAGAAAAGAACCAGTTCAGGGCAGTGCTGAACCCAACCTTTCCCATAAGGCAAATGGATTTAACAAGCTTCATTAGCTCCCTGTATCAGTCAGTGTCCTACCAGGAAAATAGAAATCATTCTGTATCTTTCACACAAAGGGAATTTACTATAAAGAATGGATTACCCAGGTGATGGAAGAGTATAGAAGACACTTAATTGTGGGGCAACAGAGAGATTAGCAACAGCAGTAAAATAGTAATGCCCTTAGGGTGGAGGAACAAGGAGAGGAGTTAAAAGTTAGCTGGCAGGACTTAAATTCATGGCAAGGGCTGTTTTGCAAGAATTGGAACCAAGAAGAGAAAGTCTTCGTCAAAGTCTGTCACAGGACAGCTCAGATTCAAGGGAAGAAGAAATAGACCCCATGTCTTGACCTGTGACATAATATCCACATATAAGGAAGAAAGGAAGTGATGGTAGCTACCTTGGGAGACTCAACCACAATAGATATTTAGAATTATGATGTTGTCTTAATGAATTGATGTTTTTGACCCTTTTATCACTATAGTATGCTCCTATTCCTCTCTAATAACACTCCATGTTTTGAATTCTACCTCATCTGATATTAACATAGCTGCCTTAGCTTTTCTGTGGTTAGTACTTGTATATCTTTTCCATCTTTCAACCTATCTTTGCCCTTACATTTATGGTCCATCTCTTGTAAATGCAATATAGTTGGGTCTTGCTTTTACATTTGGTCCAGCAATCTCTGTCTTACAATTTCAGTGCTTAGTTCATATTATTCATTATAATTATTAATATGCCTGGGTTTAAGTCTACCATCTTGCTATTTGTTTTCTAGCTGTTTTTCTCATTCTTTTCCCCATTCCCTTCCTGTCTTCTTTCTTACTATATTTGGTATACCATTTTAATTTTCTGTATTGTATTTTTAGTGCTTGTCTTGAGAATGATAATATGCACCCTTAGTTTATAATCAGAATTACTATCTGACTTATCACCCAGAATTAATTTTAACATACTGCTTCTCATCTAATGTAAGAACCTTATAACAGTACACTTGTATTTACTTCTCATGTCCTTTGTGCCATTGTTAGCATTTATCTTACTTTTATAATTCCACAACATATTGTTATTATGTTTGCTGGAAACAACTGTCTTTTAAAGAAATTAAGAAAAAATGTTAAAAGCCATTTCTATTTATTCATATATTTACCATTACTGGCATTCTTCATCTTTTGTGTAGATCTAATTTTCTGTCTAAAGAACTTCCTTTAGCAATTCTGATAGATGGAACGGCTGGTGATTAATTATTTTGTTATTTTTACTTTTGTTTTATCTTTGTCTTAATTTTTGAAGAATATTTTCAATGGATATGGCATTTTAAGTTAACTCTTAATTCTAACACAGTTCCCTGTATGTAATGTGTCCTTTTCCTTATTTTTGGTTTTCAACAATTTAACTATCATGTAACTAGCTGTGTGTGTGTGTGTGTGTGTGTGTGTGTGTGTGTGTGTTCCTCTTTCTTTGGGTTTGTTGAGCTTCTTAGACAAGTGGATTAATATTTTTAATCAAATTTAGAATACCTGAAGAATATTTCTTCAAATATTGTTTCTACCTAAATTTCTTTGTTTCCTTCTTTTAGTATGTCAAGCACATATATTTAGACTATGATATTGTCTTTAGGTCTCTGAGAATCTGTTAATTTTTTTCAATTTTTTTCTTTTTGTGAGCTTTAGTTTGAATAGTTGGTATTGATCCATCTTCAAGTTCTGTAATCTTTTCTTTTGCAGTGTCCAGATATCAAACCCAGTTGGTGAAATCTGTTTAAACTGTAGATACTGTATTTTTCAGTTCTTGTCATTTCCTTTTGATTCTTTTTAATCATTTCCATTCTTCTGTTGAAATTCCTCATCTCTTCACTCATTATTTTTTATCTTTTTGTTCTGTCCTTGAACATATTTATAATAGATGTTTTAAAATCTTATGTACTTGCCGGGCGCAGTAGCTCACGCCTGTAATCCCAGCAATTTGGGAGGCCGAGGCGGGTGGATCACGAGGTCAAGAGATCAAGACCCTCCTGGCTAACACAGTGAAACGCTGTCTCTACTAAAAATACAAAAAATTAGCCAGGCGTGGTGGTGGGCACCTGTAGTCCTAGCTACTTGGGAGGCTGAGGCAGGAAAATGGCATGAACTTGGGAGGCGGAGCTTGCAGTGAGCTGAGATGGTTTCACTGCACTCCAGCCTAGGAGACAGAGCCAGACTCCACCTCAAAAAATAAATAAAAAAAAAAATAAATCTTATGTACTAATTTCAACATCTATGTGCCCTGATCATATTTCTATTATCTTTTTCATCTCGGTTAAAGATCACACCTCCTGTCTTTTGTGTGTCTAGTAATTTCTTTATTGCATTTTGGAAACTGCTGAGTCTATTTTGCTAAAAATCTGAATTATTTTGTGCTTCTTTTAAAGAGAATTTAGTTTTCTTTTGCAGGCAGTTGATTTAATAGATGCTGAGGCTGATCTTAGTGGTCTCTTTAGGCTTTATTGTAATAGGTGAGAAGTAGCCCTTCCTCTTAGGCTAGACTAGTTCTACTCCTAAAGCAATAACTTTCTGAGGGTGTCAAATGATGTCTGGGTTATTCAACACACTGTCTTCCCTCTTCCTTGTGAGAACTCCAATGTCTCCTAGCCACCCGTAACCTCTGAGATCTCTCACAGCACCTCCCACTTCTTTTGCCCCGGTCAGTGGCTGTTCAGGCTAAGTTTCAGAGCCCTACCTTACACATGCACAGTTGAGTATTTGACCAAAACTGAAGGGGATCCCCATGCAAATTTCTGCTGTTTCTTTTCAGAGCATCTTCTCCTTTCTGCTGTCGGGTCCCATTAATTCCAGCTACATCTGCAGCTCCAAACTCCAATCTCTACTTCTTATACACAGCTGCTGTCCATTGTGACTCCACTTCTCTGTGCTGCAGGTAAAAAGTTGGGGTGAAGGTGGAGCCAGTCTCCTGTGTTCTCTTCTCTCAAAGATCCCAACTCTGTGCTGTCTGCTGCCCAATGTCTGAAAACAGTTGCTTCATATATTTGTTTATGAGAGAGGGTGTGTCTGGTATTAGTTACTCCACGATGGCTGGAACCAAAAGTCTCACAAAGTTTTGAAAATAGAAAGGTATAATGCTTATGAAACCTCAAGTATACAATAAGTGGTTAATAAATAGTAGTGAATATAAATTTAAATTTAAATTTGTATTACACATTAAACCGTCTTACTAAACTATAGATTCTTCAAGTTAAAGACTGTGTGTTAATCATTTTTATATCTCCAATACTTGGAAGAAGAAACCTGGCATGCAATGACTATCAACAAACATTTTTCTTAATTTAAGTAAACTAAACCAAGAAATGAGCTGATAAGATACCACTTTGGATGTGAAGACAGAGTTCTGGAAGTCTAATTGTCAGTCAGTTCTTGGTACTCATTTTGAGCCCATTTTGGTGTTAATTCCAAAGTACTTCATTATTCCAGGAGTCCCTTGTTCACATATTTCTTCATTTCTAGTGTATTCAGTAACTTGCAGGCTTCTCCTCACTATCAAGGCCTTTGCCAGGGGTAGGACAGACAGGTGAAATAACATGTAAATTTCAGTGATCCTAAAGATCTTAACACCTGTATCAGAGATATTGCAAATACATGCAAAATACTTCGATAAAAATCCAGTGTGGATGAGTCTGTTGAATGACGAAAAGACCTCAGGAATTCTGAAAATGGGAAATAATGGATATATTGGGAAATGTAAAGGGATAGATAAAGAGGTAAGTTGCCGGCTGCATCAGGTTGTATTTGAGCTTTGCAATTCACTTCAAGGAGTTCAGGCGTTTTTGGGAATGGGTATAATGAGCCTTTGAAAAATTTTGTGCAGCAAAGAGATTGAGTTTAATGTCATATATATTCATTTTCACCTGAATGTACTACTTCAAGAGTCTAAAGGGGACAGCAAGAAAGCTGGAGAAAGCGAACCAGAAGAGGGAAGTGGAAAGTTCAGGTTGCACAAATGCCTACTAAAGAATCCATTGGAACTGGAGATGGGCATCCACTTATTTTTTTTTTAATTTTATTTCCACAGGTTATTGGGGAACAGTGGTGTTTGGTTACATGAGTAAGTTCTTTAGTGGTGATTTGTGAGATTTTGGGTCACCCATCACCTGAGCAGTATACACTGCACCCAATTTGTAGTCTTTTATCCCACACCCCTTTCCCACCTTTCCCCTGAGTCCCCAAAGTCCATTGTGTCATTCTATGCCTTTGCATCCTCTTAGCTTAGCTCTCACTTGTGAGAAGATATGATGTTTGGTTTTCCATTCCTGAGTTACTTCACTTACAATCATAGTCTCCAATCTCATCCAGCTTGTTGCAAGTAGACAGCCATCCATTTCTGATCCTCTTTTCCTGGGATTCTGACTTACACTCTTTCCTTACTGGGCATCTATCTCAAAGCAGGACCATGACATTCAACAGGACGAGTCTGTCGTTTGGAGTAATCAGAGGCCACCACCTCATTTCTGATTTGGCCCTTTTTGTGGTCATATTTGGCCTCTCAATGTATAATATCAAGACAGAGGGTCCCTTTAATTGATCATGCTCATAATCCTGAACAATTTCCTTTGACTCTGCTTGAACATCAAGCCTTGAATTTCTATTCAGTTCTAGGATTTCTAATCTGCTACTTGCTTCCTTGTCTTGACCTCACCTGAAACGGTTCTTCTTGGGTCCTCAACGTCATACCAATTCAGTCTTCCTCCCTTTCACTAGCTCTCCCTATCCACCCCTTCCTTTTGGCACAGCTTTGACCTAGGTATTCTAGTCATAGCATAAACTTTTAGAGAATAGGTACTTCACTCCTTTCTACCCCCTCTCCAATTTGTCGTCTCTGTAAGTAGGATCCCATTGACTAACCTCAGTAAAGCAAGACAACCCTTGGGTTAAAATCATGGGTTTCAGAATTAGGCCTGGGTTCAAATCTTAGCTCTGAAAATGTTTTACTTGAGTGATGTTGTCCAGAAAGTTTCAGTGTTTTTAGCTTCAGTTTCTATATCTGAAAAGTGGGAGAAAATAAGGTCTTATGGGGGATTAGGTGAGATATTAAACATAAAGCATCTAATTCAGTGCTAAGTCAATGTTGTTCTTCAAAAACTCCTCCTTCCTTCTGCATCTTGGGTATGAAAATAACAGCTTTAGCTGCGTGTCTTTCTTTGCTAGGTTTTGGAGAGTTTTAATTAATGTTTAGAAAATCTAGACATGCTGTCTATGTTGGTCTATCTATTGTCCAAATAAATGACTTACTGCTTAACTTCTCTCGGTTAAGGTTCCTAAAACCTCATTGCCTCCCCTCAGGCCTTTGTCTCCAGCTGGTAGAAGTCAAAACAAACCACAAAAACAATGGAATTTTTTTCTAGGATTGCTCAATGCCATCCAAATGTGCCTGAGGCCCCAGGCAGTGCTATTGATGCCACAGCAGACATGCAACATATCTCCATCCAGAGGGTGATCATTTATAGGTACTCTCTGGAATCTTCCTGGTTTCTTTGATGAAATGGTTTCCTAATCCACTGTCCTCTAGATGTACTGTAAATATTTCCATAACTATCTCCTATAATTATCTATGTGGCAGGGAGTCAAAATTCATTGAGGATCTATTATGTGCCAGACACTGGACTCTGCCCTTAGGTAGATTGGTAGATTACGTCTTTGACTCTTCACTCCAGTCCAGTGGGATTTTCCTTAGTCCCATTTACAGATAGGAAAACTGAAGCTCAGAAAACGTCAGTTGTTCTCCCAAAATCAATTGCTGGTAAGTGGTGGATCCAGATTGAAACCGAGTTCTGTCTGCTTTAATCAGCCTCTGCCATTTCCTTGCAAAGACCTTGATCTTCCAAAGTGTCCGTTGTATTGGGAGCTAATCAACCACGTTATAATATTTTTATTATTTTTTAAAGCAGTTAGTTTCCATAGCCTCCTTTCCCTCTCTCCCCATATTCATTCTTTTATAGAACATTCGATACATGCAGGCTTTGAAAGGAAAAATGAACCTAAAAGCTCCACTGAAGTGAAAATGCGAAGGCTTCTTCGAAACTTAAGTAGCATTAGAAGCAATTACATTTGTGCAAATGCAGAAAGGCTTGTTTCTATTTCTGATTCCCCCACACCCTAGGGCAGTAAACTGGGAGGAAGGCTGTTAACTATTCCAGAGCACAGAGCTCCAGACAGCAAGACCTAAGCTTTTTTTTTTTTTCTCACCTTCTATTGTCAATGTTAAGATGGCACCCCTCTTTTCAAAAGGAAACCAATATATGCTAATTAAAATAAATTAGTGTTTTTATCTCAAAAGATGCTTTTGTGGGAACAGGGTTAAATGGCAATTCTAGTGCAGAACTACACTATCCATCTATTAAACACATGCACACACGTAAAATATAACCTCAAATCTTTGCATTTAGTTACAGCTTTTTTTTTTTTCTTTTTATCTCATGGGGGCATCTGCTAGCATAAACCCAGTATTGTTTTTACAAACACATACGAGTACATAGCTAAAAGGTGAGGATGAAGGCTGGTGACAAAAAGAGGCAGCATGAGATGCATTTTAAAATGTATGAAGATGTAAATGATATTTCATGAAAGAAGCAAAACTTGCTAAAACTATGCAAGATCTAAGGGAAAGAAAATAATTTTGCCCAACTGACTTATTTTTTTTCAGTCATCTTTTTACTACATTGCAAACTACCCCCAAATATAAGAGCTTAAAATGACAATTTAACTATTCAGCAATAAAAAATAATAAAATCATCATCATTTGAGGCAACACAGATGGAACTGAAAGATGTTATGTTAAGTGAAACAAGCCAGGAACAAAAAAATTAAACACTGTGTGTTCTTACTCACATGTGGAAACTAAAAAAGTTGATCTCATAGAAGTAAAAGTAGACTACAGGATACTAGAGGCTGGTAAAAGTAGGAAGAAAGGAGGGATATTGGAGAGATTTGTTAAAGGATACAAAATCACAGCTAGATAGGAAGAAGAAGTTCTGATGCTCTAAAGCACATTAAGGATGACTATAGTTAATAATAATATTAGATAATTTCAAATAGCTAGAAAAGAGGATATTGAATGTTCCCAACTCAAATAAATTATAAATGTTTGAGATGAGGATGAATATGTACAATTATTGCCAATCAAAAAAATTTTGATCAGAAAATTTATCAAATAATTTTCTGTTGAAACAGAAAAGAGGGATTGTATTTATTGTCCTGCCTATAATCTCAAGTTCACTCAGACGAATAATAGCTATTGATTTTTGAATTGATGATGTCCCAGTCTTTCACCAGATGCTTTAATACATTATTGTACATAATCTAGAGAAAAATCCGAGAAGTAGGTATTATGTCCATTTTCCAGAAAAAGAACATTTGTCAATCAAAAAAAGATGAGAAATATGCTATGTGCCCCATGAATATGTACAATTACCATTTGTCAATCAAAAAAATTAATGACAACTTATTATTTCTCACAGTTCTGCAAGCTGGGCTGGGCTCGGATGGGCAGTTCTTCTGTTCTACATGGCATCTGCTGAGGCTGGAATGTCCAAAGTGTATGCAGAAACTCTCATGACCAGTGCTATGGGTGGGATAGCTGGAACAGCTGGGGCCTACTTGAGCATTGCTCTCTCTCTGCACATGGCCTTTCTCATAGATACCCTGGGCTTTATATCACAGAAGGGTGAGCTTGAGGTCACTGAATTTCTTAAATGATGCTGCCTTAAAAGAGGCAGAAACTGCTAATCATATTAAGCCCTGGACGCAGAAATCTTAGAATTTTCTCACATTGTATAGGCCAAAGCAAGTCACCAAGCCATCCTGGAGTCAAGGAGAGGAGGGCAGAGTCCACCACTTGCAGAGGGACAGTACGCATGTACAGATGGGGAGGAACGCATGGTGACCATCTTTGAAGGCTCTGCACCACACAGGAGTTAGCAGGCTGCTTTATAACTGTTTCAAAGATACAGTTCTGAATAGTGGACTATTCTCCAGCAATGAAAATGAATGAACTACAGCTACAGGTAAGAGCATTGATCAGTCTTTCAAACATCACAATGATTAAAAAGACAGAAATAATACACACCATATGATTCATTTTATGAAGTTTAAATCTATGCAACAGTACACTACATTGTTAATTGGTACACAGCTAGGTGGCAAAATTTATTAGGAAAAGCCAGAAGATAATTATCATAAAAGTCGCAGTAGGGGTCAGCTATAGGTTGAATGTAGGTAGATGTAATTGGGAAGTGACATGGAAGGCTTCTGGGTGCTGGCATTATTTTTTTTTCCTTGACCTAGGTGATGGTTGCATGCACACTTGATTTAATCATTAAATCGATCATTTATGCATATTTTCTATTTGTAGGTTATATTTCTAAATTTTAAAAATTATTAAAAGTACCTTTTGGCTAAATTTGTTTGGCATATGCATACTTAATGTGTGCAGTTCAAAACTCTAACTGCGTTGAAACAGAAAATAGGGGTTGGATCTACTGCCTTGCCTATAATCTCAAGTTCACTCAGAGGAATAATAGCTATTGATTTTTGAATTGGTGATATGTCCCAGGCTTTCACCAGTTGCTTAAATACATTAGTGTACATAATCTAGAGAAAAATCTGAGAAGTAGATATTACGTCCATTTTTCAGAAAAAGAAAACAATGGCTTGGTAAGGGCAGCTCCAAGGTCACACAACACTCAAACCCAGTCTGTCTGACTCTACACTTCCTCCTTAAAAAAAAAAAAAGCCCTTGGCACAGGGGTCCTGGACATGAGCAAATTTCACCCATCTCCTGTGCTCCAGCCAGTCTAATCCAGATCAGGCAGCACCCAGGTCACCATCAGCACAAAAGCCCAATTGTTCAGGTTCTGTTCTCACTAAGGATGTGGCCCATTGCAGCCAATGGGGGACTTGGCCAAGCGTCAGGCACTGATGGAAGACTCCTCTCTTGGCTGCTGGCTGTTGACAAGCTAAGTGGCTGCCTCGGTCACGCCAGGATGTAATAAAGCCGCCCAGCACCCAGGATCTGCCGACGAAGAGAGTGCAAGGGCAGTGGAAAGAGACAGCCTCCAAATTCCAGGAATCACATGGTGTTTATTCTGAGGCCGGCCTCCCATCACCCACTCCACTGGAAGCTGCTGTTGCCTGGAAGGGCTCAGGCTGGAGAGAATCCAGATTAAATAATAGTGTAATAAGGAGCACATCTCTGTTTTGGTTTTTATAGACTGTGCCATTTCAAAGGGACAAGAGCAAAGTCTTCCAGGGCACTTATTGGGATCTGCTGAACCATGACCTAATTAAATCCACTGGAGAAAAATCTCTTGTTAAAAAAAGGGAGATTTGCATTGCTTTTTGGAGAAATTATTTAGCTTTAAGATGGCACTTATTTTTAGAGGTACTAGAAAAACACAGACTGAATACTATATTGTTATTAGTGATTTCAAGAGGATGGGGCACAGAGAGGGACATTCTCAGTAATGACAATGCTCACATTGACAAAACTCTTTGAAATTAATTACCGTGTTCTGCTCTCCCAACTGCTCCATAACATGAAGGGTCAGTTATCATTAGCTTCATTTCAAAGATAGAAGTAAGAATCAAAGAGGATCTTTTCTAAAACTTATGCTTAGAAATCAAATTATTTTCTCATTTCTTCACATTCAAAATTAAGGAAGAGATTTTGAGAAATGAAAGTTATGCTAATAGCAATACAAATACCATTGATAATATTAAGAAGGAGTAGGAGCAAGGGAAGGAGGAGGAGGAAGAAGAAAAGGAGGAGGAAGGGTATGGTGAGGACAAAAAAAAAAGGAGTTGGAAAATGAAGAAGGAGAAAAAGTAAGAATAAATAGTAATGTTTATTGAGCACTTACTATGTGCAATGAATTGTGTGAGGTTCTTTCTTACCTACTCTTCCCTTGGAGAATTTGTCCGTCTGCTGTCCCAGAGGGGGCTGCCATACCTTTCCTCTGTGACCACACGTTGGATTTTTGGCCCAGACTAAGCCAATTCCATTTCCTTGCCCTGGGAATTTGGAATGGAAGATTCTGAGTTAATGACTGGGCACTGCTAAGGTTTCAACCACCTAATGCTGAGACTAGCACTGCCAAGTCCAGGGAGATTTTTTAATAGGGCAAATAATACTCCTCTACAAAGAAAGAAAAGAAAATAGAAGACACTGAGAAAAACAACAACAAAAAAGTAGATAGGAGACTCCCAGAACACCCAAAAGAAAAGATCAAGGGAATACCAGGCCCTTGTAAGGCTCAAATACATTTCCTCCTTCGAGCGATCTGAAAGCTTCCTAGACCTTCCAAATAAATGTCTTCTTACTTGAGTTAGAGTAGGTTTCTGTCTCTTAGAACCAAATTATTAAGGCATCATCTCTGAGCCATTCATCAACTTAACCAGGTTTTACTATTTGACAGAAAAAGCAACTGAAGCACAGGGTGAGTAAGCTATTTGCCCAGAGTCACATCGTCAGCACCGCAGAACTGGGACAAGAATCAAGGTCTCCTGGCGCCTAAAATCTCTTCCCTGCTAAAGGTGGTGGCTGAGGAAATATACAGCAGTTTGTACTGACATTCCTACTATTTGGCCACTTATTCTTTGATTGCCAACAAAAAAACAAATTCCTATTGGAAGTCATGTAAACATTTTTTGAAGGAATTTATTTCTCATGTAAACTTAAGAAGAATATTGGAGAAATAGAATTAGCTTTAGTCATGACAGCACTCAGGCACTTAAACCATATTGTCAGAACCTATAATTATCCTTCCATCAGCTCTATTTCCTCTTAGTTATCTTCACTCTGAAATTGGCCAAGACGGCTGCATATAAGCTTCAGGTTTATACCTTTCTAGGTTATCAGTCTTGGCTGGACAAAGAAAGTCACTTTATTCATTATTCCCCCAGACCTCTGAGAAGTGACTCTCACTGGGTGAATTCAAGTCACATGTTCATTCCTGAGCCAATGACTGGCCAAAAAAAAAATGGCATGCTCTAATTGGTCAGAACTGTGCCATGTGCCCATTCTCAGCCCCCAAAGCAGTAATCAGCTGACATTTCCCATATGGCTTGAGAATAGGGGAAGGGTGATAGTTCAAAGGGAACACTGGGGGGTTTTACCCAAAGAAAGGAAAGTGGATTCGAGAGGATAAAAGCGATAGCCATCCAATACATGCTTGTTCAATCAGCTCCTATCATTGTAAAACATTTTCTAGAATTCTCATTTGGCTCAGTGGGTTGGGTGGGGGATTTTAGAAATTACACAATTGTAGACTTTTTGAAATCAATGAGCTCATATTCCTCATTTTACAGTTAAGAAGTTAAATGACTTGCCTCAGGCACACATCTGGTGAGAAACCGAGCGCGGCTTGCTCTTGATACCCAGGCTGGATACCAGGCTGACCGTGCACCTTCGAGTCTTCCTTCCGCAGACTCTTTTGACTAATCCAGCAACCGAGCATCTGGCAAGGTCAGAATTTCTCACCATTTCCCAACAAGCTTTCTGGCATTGCTTTAACCAAAGGGAATATTCTAGACACTGTAACAAGATGATATCAGAAATCTAAACGCAAAACAGGCTTTCCCACATCCCCATTAGTCAATTATGACTATACACCACAAATCATTTTTTCACATTTATAGACTTTTCAATGTTACAACTGGTCCTTTAAAAAAATTACATGTAAATAAGGAAAGGGACAGCCATGGTGCTGACGCAATTGCTCTTTTGGACGCGCAACGAAGAGAGATCACCCAAATGTGTTATCAAGTGAGATCTTGAACTGTTTTCTAAAGAACTTCAAACACTCATTAATCACTATTTGCTTTTAATGGTTGTTTGCAGGCTGATGTAGAGAGAGATCTACTTAGAACAAAGGTCATAAAGGGCCAGATTCAGTTCATCACCTTTTTTTGGTAAGTATAATTTTACTGGAACGTAGCACACCCATTTGTAAGCATTGTCTGTGGCTGCTTTTCCACTACCAGGATAGAGCTGAGTAGTTGCAACAGAGACCTCATGGCCTGCAAAATCTAAACGATTTGCTATCTGTTCCTTTACAGAAAAAGTTTGCTGACTCCTGATTTAAAATACTAGATTTCCAGAGCTAAAAGCATTCTTAGAATTTATTTCTTCTAAAGATCTCTAACTAGAGGTCCATGGCAAATTATAACACATAGATGTTAGGCTTTTATAGGCAGATGCATTATTAAATTTTCTTTCAGATGAATCAATTTTTAAACATAGATGTTGCCTAAAACTTTAGATTTCCACCTTCTCTTAGATATTTCAAAGATCTGGGGGCCGGGCGCAGTGGCTCACGCCTGTAATCCCAGCACTCTGGGAGGCCGAGGCGGGCGGAAATCACGAGGTCAGGAGATCGAGACCATCCTGTCTAACATGGTGAAACGCTGTCTCTACTAAAACTACAAAAATAGCTGGGCATCGTGGCACGCGCTTATAATCCCAGCTACTTGGGAGGCTGAGGCAGGAGAATCACTTGAACCCGGGAGGCGGAGGTGGCAGTGAGCCAAGATCGCACCACTGCACTCCAGCCTGGCGACAAAGTAGGACTCCAAAAAAAAAAAAAGTGCACGTCTGCACCCTACAGACTTCCTGCTAATACAGTGGAACCCCGTCTCTACTAAAAAATATAAAAAATTAGCCGGGCATAGTGGCAGGCGCCTGTAGTCCCAGCTACTCGGGAGGCTGAGGCAGGAGAATGGCGTGAACCCGGGAGGCGGAGCTTGCAGTGAGCTGAGATCCGGCCACTGCACTCCAGCCTGAGCGACAGAGCGAGACTCCGTCTCAAAAAAAAAAAAAAAAAAAATCTGGGAACATGAAAGCATATATATTTAGCAAACATTGGTAGGAGTTGAGAAATGGTTTATCCTTTTCGATAGGGATGAGTTGATATACTTTTGTATGGTTTCTGTTTCTCTTTCTCGTGTCTTTATCATTGAAGCTAAGTCTCAATTGTCATGTATCATTGCACTTGTAGTCTCAAAGTCATAAGAAATTAACCTGTGATGATATTTCTATAAGAAGAGGTAAAGTAAAACATTGCCTCTAATTGTTGCCTTCTTTATGAAAACTGGTAGAGGGGACCTCCCACCATACAAATGAAGAATATTTTTCTGGGCTTAATAGGCAAATATGTGGCCCCTTTCACTCCTTACATTTGAGGAATTGAAGTTGTGACCCAGTGTTCAAGTATGATGTGCTCATGGTTGAGATGAGAAAACGGAGGCTCAGGAGAGCAATGAGACTTGCTCAAGATCACACAATAAGTGGTAGACACCAACTAGAACCCAGGCTAACTAACTTTTGGTTCCATGTTACTTCATTGTTTGGCACCAATGGCTTTCATACAAGAGTTCGGTCTCATATGAGAATTAATGCCTCCTTTTTGTATCACATGTTTTGTAACCTCCCTTTACTATGCTGAAATGAAAATAATAGATAATAAGGCCTATACTTATAATTTATACACACACACACACACACACCCATAATTGCAGTTCAAGTGAGAAACAAGGCAAAGAGGAGGCATAGCAAATCATCCCACGTTGCACCTTTATGTAGAACTGCTGTGAATACAGCACCCAATGGATATGGGCGTGCTATGCTGGCAACACAAATTGTATTAATGGCATTGTCATGAGTGATGTATTTTTCCATCTTGTCCTAAACACAGTCAAGTCCAACTTACCCTTGGGTTACATGGTAGTGTGTCGTGTGTGGAAAATCTGGGATACGTTGCAACCGAGGAAAAAGGACTTGTGTTAATGAATAAAACAGGGTTAGGTTATGGGCTCAGATAATTAACAGCTTTTTCACCTACATGAAAGTCTTGCAGGATACAGGGCAATTTTTTCACAGTATGAGATTGTCCTGTTTAATTATAGGATATCTGGCATCCCTGGCCCTTGCCTGCAAAATGCTAGTAGTGCCACCCCTGCATCACTGGGACAATTAAAGCATGCTCCATACAAGCTTCTGACACTCCTTTTAGGGGATGATACTACTACCACGGAAACCCACTGTCCTCAGTTTTTCCTAGCTCCCTTCTGGGCTGTCTGGATGAATCTGCACAGCTGGAGAGATACCCCAAAGGACCATGGGATATTTTGAGCACTAGAAGCTCTGCCTAATGACCCCAATTCCAGGGGATTTGCCCAGCCTGCTAATAAGGCGCATCCTGCAGTGATTACTTAGGAGTAGATTAAGGAGGAAATTCTGCAAAGACCTGGAAACAATATTGCAAATGCTCATGTGCGTATTCTCAAGCATAAGCAAGCCTCTCAGCGGAAACCAGTAAGAGTGGGGTCTACAGAGCCAGTCCCCAAAGCTTTCAGCATGCAGGGAAAAGATGGCCCCTGGGGGTATACCAACGGCCCAGCATTAGGCAAAACAGATCAGACAAGGCACTGCCCTGTGCAACAAGAAAAGGGAGAAAGCTGAGCCTGTGGTCATTGTTAAGCAAATGAGATGCACAAAAATCCCCCAAATTCTGGGCACTCCCTTGAACAGTGGCTTAGGAGAGTCCTCCAAGATGTTTTTACCACATGTGCAAGAAATTAAAATTAGGCTTAAGCTCATCTGAAGAGTCACTTTGACATGGCCATGTGGTAGGAGCAAAGCTGCTTTTTGGATTTAGCAAACATCTTAAACTATTTTCCAAATGATTTAGGTTCAGCAAGACCCAAAATGTTTTTTTTTTCCTCCAAGTACCTTTCCCCCGTCATTTTAAACCCTAGGGTATTTTGAAGAGAATTCAAGACACATGTTTCTGATTCATTTACACTTAACTCATCAACATGTTGTTTTGCAAGAGTCATTTGATGTCCAAGAAGACTTTTTGAAATATATATTAAATGTATGTACACAGGCACATTTATATTTACATGGATATATATGTATACATAAATATGTGTGTATGTGTGTGTGAACAGTGCCAGCTTTTTTTTTTTATTATTATGCTTTAAGTTCAAGGGTACATGTGCACAACGTGCAGGTTTGTTACGTATGTATACTTGAGCCATGTTGGTGCGCTGCACCCATCAACTCGTCAGCACTCATCAACTCGTCATTTACATCAGGTATAACTCCCAATGCCATCCCTCCTCCCTGCCCCCTCCCCATAATAGGCCCCAGTGTGTGATGTTCCCCATCCAGAGTCCAAGTGATCTCATTGTTCAGTTCCCACCTCCAGCTTTTCAATAGGTGAAAACAAAGAGTTTAGAACCATGCTTTTGTGAACATCTGTCTTGCTCATGCTGACAAATTACTTTGAAAACTCTCTCTTTGGAGAAATATCTATTCAGCTCCATTGCCCATTTTGTAAACTGGTTTATTTGTGGTTTTTTGCTAGTGAGTTGTAGGAGGTTTTTAAAATATATTTTGGATATCCATGGTTTGTAAACATTTTCTCCCATTTAAAATGTTAATATATATCAAACATAAAATTAGGCATTGTGAAAATGGGGCTGTTGCAATGAACACAAAAACACAAAATCAGGTATTATCTGTGATATCTAGAGTCTGGTATAACTTCATCCAACATCTTATTGTGTGGTCCTCAATCGTCACAATATCAGGGTACTGTAGATTAAGGGATATTCAGTAACGTCAAATGGTAACACTTTTTAAAGAGGACACTTTAGAATCTCAGGATACTCTTCAATCAACTTGATCTAAATGCTTGAGAGAATAACAAGAAATTTATATTTTAGACTTGCATTCCTAAAATATCTAGTAACTATCAGAGTGATAACCACCAATACTAAATGTTATCCCAACATAATATAGTCCATATTCAATTTTTATTGTAGCCCAGTATTTTGGAGCAAGTACTGGCCACAGAGCTATCTCTACCCCTAAAATAAAACAAAGGTAATTCAGCTGACCTAATGATATGACTTTTATCTGTCAAGATGCATTTGATAAAAGTAGCATAAAGCTTGACCAATCATGTTATAAATAATACAAATAGTTGATTATCTCACCTGTTATTATTATGAACAAAAAAATAAACATAACATGCCTCTTGTTCTCAAGAAAGCACCATGTCTGCTTTCTGCAGAGTGAGTGAGCTTACATGAAATATTCCACCAAAGTGTGGAAGGATTTGATTTGAAAAGATGGTGCCCAGGTGTTAAGATGGAGAGACAGAAAGGCAAGAAAATATCATAACTTCTAAGGTGTCATGGATCTGACATTTCCAGTTGAAATCTCCCTCTCTTCCCCTGCTTCTCCTGTCATCTGATTTAGAACTTCACTATATGGACCTAACACAACAGAGAGTCCAAATGCACCCACTTAGCTAAAAGCCTTTGCCCAAACTGTTCTGTCTGTTGATGTCCTGTTGCAGATGCTGATGTTGTGCCCATCATTTTCTCTATAAAGAGTCAGCCCAAACGCCTCATCCCCTTGAAGTTTTCCACAATCTTCCATATCAGTTAATTGCTCTTTGAATCTTTCTTCAGTAACATGATTGCAATGGATTGAATGCCTATGACCCCCAAAATTCATATGTTGAAATTCTAATCTCCAGTGGAATGATATGGCGAGGAGGGGCCTTTGGAAGGTGATTAGGTCATGAGGGTGAAGCACGCATGAACGAGATTAGTGTCCTTATAAAAAGGGCCCCAGAGAGCTTCCCAGCCCCTTCTGCTGTGTGAGGTTACACTGAGAATCCAGACATGTTTGAAGAAGCAGGATCTCCCCAGACATGGAATGTGCTGGTGCTTTGATCTTAGACTTTCCAGCCTCCAGAACTGTAAGAAATAAATTTCTGTTATTTATAAGCAATTCAGTTGATGTTATTGTGTTATAACATCCCAAAGATATTGAGACAACTACCATAACTACTACTATTAAACTTATCAATCATTATCTTGGATGATTTGGTAACCATGAGTGAAATCCTGTGCTGAGCACTTTACACACATTATCTCATTTAATCCCCACAACCATTTATTGAGACTGTTACCATCGTCATCTTTACCATCACTACTATCATCATTATCCACACCATTGTCTTCCCTTTTACTTCTTTCTCCTCCTCTTCTTCTCTTCTTCCTTCTGTTCTTCCTCCCCCTTCTCCTCTTTCTCCTTTTTCTTTTTCTTCCTCACTGTTATTATTCTCACATTGTATACAAGAAAACTGAGTCTGGAGAGGCCTAATAACTTACTCAAGCTCACAACTGAAGGAAGTGAATGAACTAGGACTTGACTCCTACTCTTTCAACTTGAACTTCTCTCTGCCAACTTCTCTGTCAGCCACTCTGCCCTAAGAGCCTCCCTGCACACTGCTTCCCTCCACTGTGCTGCATGGCTAATAGTGCACCTGCTGCCTCCCTTGCCAGCCTATCAGATATTTACAGTGATTTTGTATTATTCACCCCTAAATCTCAATTTTGGGCCCTAAGCCTGGCACATAGTAGGCCTGTGGTAAATATTAACACATTTAAAAAATTATTTTTGTGGTACATATACACCATGGAATACTATGCAGCCATAAAAAAGAATGAGATCATCTTCTTTGCCCGGACATGGATGAAGCTAGAAGCCATCATCCTCAGCAAACTAACACAGGAACAGAAAACCAAACACCATATGTTCTCATTCACAAGTTGGAGTTGAACATTGAGAACACATGGACACAGAGAGGGGAACAACATATACACCATGGCCTGTTGGGGGATAGGGAATGAGGGAAGGGAACCTAGAGGACAGGTCAATAGGTGCAGCAAACCACCATGGTACACGTATAGCTGTGTAACAAACCTGCACGTTCTGCATGTGTATCTGGTTTTTTTTTTTTTTAGAAGAAATAAAGAAAAAAATTATTTTTGCACCATTCAGACTTAAAAAAAAAGAAGGAAATCCTGTCATTTGCAATGACATAGATAAACGTAGTAGACATTTTGTTAATGAAATAAGCCAGTCTCAGAAAGAAAAATACTGCATGATCTCACTGACATGTGAGATCTAAAAAAGTTGAACTCCTAGAAGTAGAGAGTAGAACGGTGGTTACCAGAGGCTGGGGTTAGGGAAGGGAATGGGGAGCTGTTGGTCAAAGGGTAGAAAGTTTGTGTTAAGCAAGATGAATACATTGAGGTGATCTATTGTGCAACACAGTGATTATAGTTACTAACAATGTGTTGCATTCTTGAAAATTGCTTTAAAGACTTTTTTTTTTTGAATGGGTAAAACATTCATGTGGTTCATAAGGCAGAAAGGAAGATACAAATATGAAAAACAAAAACAAAAACAAAATCCTCAACCCTGGCCCCCCCTAGGCCTCTAACCACCCAGTTCCCATCTTCCTTGAGATAATCAGTTATGTTAGTTTCTTATTTATCATTCTAGAAATGTTTTATGCTCATACAAGGGAATATGTAAATGTACTATTTTCTCCTCTTTTTATGTGCACGATAGTGTACTGTAAATACTGCTCTGTGCCTTTATGTTATTACTGGTGCTGTTATTATTAGCTATTATTCAACTTATTGAAAGGGTGATTTCAAAAAAACAAATCTGTTACCTTTCTTTCCACACTCAGCAGAAAAATTTATTGAGGTGTGAGTCAAGTTGGAAGGTAAAGAATAATCTTCTCCCAGCATCTCTATATGTTCATTGTTCTCTCCTTCCAATTAGACAGGAGTCCCTGTAAGACAGGCTTGTAATCTAATTTCCCAGTGCCCTCCACCTCACCCAAAAGCCTCAGTGTCTGGCAAATCTGACCTAAATCCCAGAGGCAGGGGCTAAGGACCTAGACTCCGCTATTCTGAACACATGATGGCTGGCAGCACTAACCCATGCTGTGTACACATCTCAGCAGGTGGCCCAGAGGTCTGGGCAGGGGACAGTGGATTCAGGAGTTTGAAACTATGAAGAGACTTTTGGTCAATACCCAGTGGCTTCTGGATCTCCCCATGGAATTCTAGTATTCACTTTCTTTGATCTTCTGTAAGCTCTCTCTAGTTTTATCTTTGATCAGCAATCTCACTTCCACTTTCTGTGTTGGTTGTCTGAAAGCCAGAGAGTCTCTGAGCAAATCTCTGAGCTTGTTGTTCCTTCCATCGAATGGGTTGGGAGGAAGGGTACACAAAGTACAATCATTTTTTTGCTTTTGGTGAAACATTTTCCTCTTTGGTTTTTATGATAGCTTCTTGTAATCCTTACAATTTAAGGAAGGTGCGGTGGAGAAAGACACAGTCGACAGGTTCCCCCAAAACAGTCTGCTGTTCCCTTTACATGAAGAAAGGCATTTCCTTTGTCCTGCCTTCCAACTGGGCTTCCCTCCCTTCCCCAAACCTCTTTTCTGTTTCTCTTCCAGTTTTTATACCTTATGCCCCTGGTCTACCACCCAAGAGGTCTGGCATGGTACTTGCAGTCTCTGACTCAGAGTACATTTTTTCACACTTCCTCTGCCTCTTGAGTCTAGCTGCTTGCCCACACTAAAAACTGATTTTACCATCAGCCACCTACTCAAGGTTACATTTTCCGGTGCAATTTCCTTTGAATAATCCCTCTCTCCCCTAAGCAATCTTCATGCCTGGAGTTTACACCTCTTCTTTTCCCACCCCTGCCCCCAGATCTCTCTCACCATAATTCCCTATTTCCCTCCTCAACAATGACTCTACTTTTCCAATGAGGATTTCCTATTTGTAATTGTTTGAGAGAGCTGATGTCTAAGCTTCTGTTGGGTTGGTTTCAGGGATCCAGACATTTGTATATGAATTTAAATTGTAGGGACACTCAACCATGAAGGATTTGATGTACTGTTGGCATAGACCTACTTGCCAACAAAGCTTCAAGACGCTTATAGGTTTGGTAGAGTTATATGGCATGTCTTGGAAGAGTTTCTCACAGTTATGTAATTATCGGAAGAAAAAGGTTTGTGTGTGTGTGTGTGTGTATGTATTTCCTGCTTCTTTGCTTTTCTTCTTTAAGAAAAAAAATCTTAATACAAAGGAATGTGTGAAAGGCACAAATGTGAAAGCTCCAGGGCCTTTGGATAACTACTAAGGAGTAAAAGGCCAAAATATGTTTAGCACAATTGTCTCTGTTCAAGCGCTAACAAGATGGAACAAGTCTTCCACGCTCCCTGGGGATCCTGGCAGAGCAGTCTGCTGGATCATTCCATCTCCTGAACTTCTTCGTAATACAGATCCCAATCAGTATTATTAATTAATTGGTAAGTATGTGCTTCATGAATGCCTTTCCTTCAAAAATAAAAGCTTCATGAGGGTAAGGTGCTTACCTTGATACTTAGTCACAATATTCCTAGTTTAGTAGAGTATCTGACATGCAGTAGGAGCTTGGCAAACATCTGTTAAGGAGTGAATGAATCTGGGTTCATGATTGTATCCTAAGCTTCTAGCATGCTTGACATATAGGAGATGCCCAACAGATATTTTTGAAATAAATGAACGACTCAAGACTTCTCTCAGGTCAAACTGCTCATTTGTCTTTGGAGGGGTTTTGGATTATATCCTGAATGTGGTGAGTGTCATGTTCTAGAAACTCCAAAGTCTGTTAAATTCCCTTGAAGAGAACAGATGGATAGATATATAGGTAGTCAGTTAGGTAAGTTGATAGGTACGTAGGTAGATAGATAGGTAGGTAGGTAGATAACATAGATAATAGATGATACATACATACACACATACATACATACGTGCATACATACATACATAGACAGGTCTTTGGTTTCAGTAACCATTTAACTTGGTTGAATTTAGAGTACAAGTACTATCTCTCCTTTGGTAGGCAGAAACTCAATTCTCAGTACACTTCTTTTAGCCTTTGCTAGGCTTCTTGGAGTCCACTCATGTGTGTATGGTTCAGGAGTCAACCAGAGATTTTAGTAGAGTTTACATACACAATCTGGAGGACTCCCTCTCTAGCTCTTCCCTTTCTGGACTGGTGCAGATCGGTGCCTGCTCTCAGACTAGAATAGAAGAAATGAAAATAGGAAGCTCACTCAGTGCAGTTCTTTCCTTCCCAGTATCAACTCTTTTCTAGAATCTTCCTGCTCTCAGTCACTCTCCATTGCTTTCAGGTGATTATTTTATATTTTGTGCAAAATGTATCTATCTATCTATCTATCTATCTATCTATCTATCTATCATCTATCACCTATTATCTACCTATTCATATATATATATATATATGTATTTTCTACCTATCTATCATCTAGCCATGTATCATCTATCTATCTACTCTTCTATCTATTGGTCTAATTAGCATTCTTGGCTGAAAACCACAAAGCTCGATTTAGCTGGTTTAATTCAAATAAATATTTGTTAAAAGATATGGGGTGACTCACAGAATCTCTAGGAGGTCTGTAGAGTCAAGCTTATAGTGTAGGGAACTGAGAATAATATCTAAAGCACACACTATGACGGCTGCCCCAGTAAAAACTGTCATTCCTTTCTTGGTACCAACATCACAGCTCATGTGAACATTGCAATTCTCACCAGTGACACTGGGAACCAGATATAAAGATTGCTCACCTTAAAATCTGGACACCTTAATCTCCACCATTGCCAAACGATAGATACAATGCAAGCGTATTTTTATGTTGGGAGTGTCTGAATGATGGAGCCTAGGCTAAATACATAGCTGGAAGAGAGACTGGAAAAATGAATCTAACTTGCGTTTTGGCAAGATAGGGCTCATGTGTGGGAAATTCTCTAAATAGAAGAAAGTTTTCCAAATGATGCTAAGTGGCCAATACCATGGGAAAAAAATCTGCTCCATTAAATATCCATCTGTCTATATATCATCTTCCTATTATCCATCTATCCATCCACATATTTTTCTTCTTCTCTTGGGAACATAAACTATGCCTTATTCATCAACTTATCTCCAGACTTTAATCCAGATCCACATTATACATAGTCAACACACAACTGAATTTCAGGAAGCACTTGACTCTTCCACCAACAATTCCTTTCCTTCTAAATCCTACTCTGTGTCTTTTCATTTTTATTTTTTAAAAATTGACCTATAACAGTTGTCCATATTTATGGGATACAGTGTGATGTTATGACACATGTATACATCGTGTAATGATCAAATCTGGGTAAAGAGCATATTCATCCTATCACCTATTATTCCTTTTGTACAGGTTAACCAACTTCTCCCTATCCCCTTTCCCTCTACTTTCCCCAGTCTTAGGTAGCCCCTGTTCTGTGTACTACTTCTATGAGGTCAACTTTTTTAGATTCCACATATGAGTGAGATCATGTGTATTTGACTTTCTGTGTCTGGCTTATTTCACTTAACAAGATGTCATCCAGGTTCACTCATGTTGTCACAAACGACAGGATTTTATTCTTTCATTCTTTTTTACGGCGGAATAGTATTCCATTGTGTATGTATACCGTATTTCCTTTATCCATTCTTCCATTGTTGGACAGTTAGGTTGATTCCATATCTTGGCTGCTGCGTATAGTGCTGCAATAAACTTGGTGCCCTAGATCTTAAAACTTCCAAAGTGCTGTCTCTTCTAAGAAGCTTCTCCAACTCTGAATTTTCCTACCTCCCCATCAGAATGAATCTCTCATTTTTCTCTACTTCCAATAATTAATGTACATCACCATTCTAGTATCAATTGTCTGTCTTTTAAATTATCTATATGCAATATTTTTTTAACGAGATTCTGATTTTATGTCTTAACAATGATAAAAACTCACATTTGCACAGGGATTTATAGCTATGAAGAATTTTCACAAAATCTACATTTTATTTAATTCTGCCAGTGACACCATGGGGTAGGTTTAACTGTCATCTCTTTTGTATGGATCATAGAATGGTTGCCCAGAGAGCTAAAGTCAACTGTTAATGGTCACAAGGATACATGGAGTGCTCAACTAAGCATTAGGCTGTAACTTTCAGCCTTTAGGTCCTGAGCTTTTTTGTGTAATCGTTTGGAGAGGCTAAGCTTTGTTGCTGTATCAGGCTAGTCTAAAAATCTCTGAGACTTAAGAGAATAAAATTTTATTTCTTGCTCATTTAATTAACCAACTTGCCCTAGTTTTCCCGGTTTTAGCGTTGAAAATCCTGAGACCCAGGGACTCCCTCAGTTCTGAACAGGCAAACCAGGATGGTTAGTCACTCTGTTCATTCAGTGATAATGTAAACTTGGCATTCCTTCACCATTTCGTAGCTATGACTTCTGAAACACAGGATCTCTGAGATCATACCAGGAAAAGAGAGAATGAGAGAGCCACAGGAAATCTTTTTAGGGGCTAGGTATGAAAACGGCTTATATCACTTCCACTCACCTTCCATTGGCTCCCACCTAACTGCAAGGGAAGCTAGGAAACATAGACTTCCTGTGTGCACAGGAAGAGGAAATGACATGAACAGACAGTTTTTAATCGGCTTCAGCACACTGATCTCTCTCATCTTGGTATCTCCTTGTCTTAGTGTGTTTGGGTTTCTCACACAAAAATCCCTTAGACTGAGTGACTTGTAGACAATAGACATTTATCTTTCATGGTTCTGGAGGTGAGAATGTACAAGATCAAGACACCAATGAACTCTGTTTGGTGAGGGCCCACTTCTTGACTCATATATGGCATCTTCTCACCCTGTCCTCAAACAGCAGAAGGGGCAAGGGAGATCCCTGGGGTCTCCTTATAAAAGCACTAATCCCCATTCATGAGGGTTCTGCTTTCATGACCTAATGACCCACAAAGGCCCCACCTCCTCATACCATCACTTTGAGGGTTAGGATTTCAACATATGAATTCTAGAGGTGGACACAAACCTTCAGTCTATAGAATTCCTAAAGGTTCCAATATGGCCTTTTGTAATCTGGTGGGCAAGAACTGTTCTTATTAAATACAACTTATATTGTGTTCTGCTCTAATAATTAGCAATTCACATTCATTTAAAAAACCCAGAAAATACAGATAAAGAATGTAAATAAAAATAAAAATTATCCCAAATCTGACCATTACTAATACATGTTAATATTTTTGTGTATTTTTTTGTTTGTTTTTCTACATATGCAGCAAGCAATCATTTTTTCCACAGAAGTATCACAGTGTATTTACTATTTTATATCTGGTTTTCCCACCACCTGTAAGATTTTAAGAATAACTTTCCATGGTTATATATACACTCTTTAATGGTGGAATAGTATTCTATTTTATAGATGTACCTCAATTTGTGAAGGAAATCTCAGTTTGAGGGGCACTCTGGTGTAATGGCTGTGAGTACAAGGTTTCATTTGGGTTCAAATGCCAATTTCAACACCATTCTTAGACCTGGGTAAAAGGAATCTCTGCTTTGGATCAACCCATGCTCCAGTGTTTACTGATTTCCCTTGAGATATCAGTATGCCACTCTGGCCCTCCTCCTGCCCCATCTCTTCCCATGGAGTGAGAAGTCTGCAGGCTGAGGGCAGGCACTTTTTTTTTTTTTTTTTTTTTTACAGAGTCCTACTCTGTCACCCAGGCTGGAGTGCGGTGGTACAATCTTGGCTCACTGCCACCTCCGCCTCCGGGGTTCAAGTGATTCTCCTGCCTCAGCCTCCCAAGTAGCTAGGATTATAAGCACGTGCCACCATGCCCAGCTAATTTTTGTAGTTTTAGTAGAGACAAGTTTTCACCATGTTGGCCAGGATGGTCTCGATCTTCCGACCTCATGATCCGCCCACCTTGGCCTCCCAAAGTGCTGGGATTACGGGCCTGAGCCACTATGCCGGGCTGGACATGCACTTTTTTAAAGAACCCATGCACCCTTCTAAACCACATTCCAGATACGTGGGACACAATAATTTCCTACTTTTGCAGACCTAAATCTGCATCTAGGGCTGGTCCTGGCTTTTCTGTGGGCCCCCTGAGGATGAATGACATTTCCAGGATACGCACCCTCAGACCTAAGGGGAGGCGAGGAGGCCACTGTTTAGGTGGAAGGGTCTCAGTGAAGCTTGAATGTGCTTGTTGGCATGTCCACACACATCTGCATGTGTCTTCTGACAACGTGGGATGAAACTGGGGATGAGAAAAGAAAGAGGCCAGTTGTTGGCTATGGGCTGGTTCTCGCCATACCTCCACATCCGGGTAGAGCGATTCAAAGAGTCTAAGGATTCAACATTCAGACCTGGCCTCTCAAGTCATTACAAAAGCATATTTATTCAGACAAGACAATGGAAAAAATATTATTTGACAGTTAATTAGCTTGATTTACGACTTTTCAAATGGTCTGAAGACTTTCATTTGTTCCCTTGTCTTGGCCCTGGCAAAAGTTATGCATGAACCTGCATGGCTCCATGTGCAAGCTGTGTAACTTTGGGTAAGTTGCATAACCTTTCTGTGCTTCAGTTATGTTAGCTCTAAATTGCGCAGAATAACAGCACCAAACTCATAGGATTATTTTCGGTATAAAATAATTTAAGTAAAGTGCTTAAAATAGTGCTTGGTACATGGGAAACACTAAATATTTGACATGATAATTATTTTGGCTGTTATTATTACCATTATTATTATTATTATTTTATTTTTTAAAATATTAGATTGTTCCCAGTCTTTGTAAACCTAAACGATAATTCAATGAGCACCATTTTAATTGAATATCTGTACACATTCATAATCATTTCTTTAGAAAAGAAAAACATTTGCTAGACAGGAAATTTTAGGGTCAAAGAGGGTGCACATTTTAAAGTCTTTTGATATGTTAATGAACTGCTTCTAGAATTAAATTGGTTGAGCATATTATTCATTAGCTTTAATTCCCTGACAGTTGAGGGTTTGGACACTAAATTATCCAGGTTGTTAGTGACATTTCAAACTTAAACTCTTAGTAGGAGAATGAAAGAAAAGCTGGATTAACCCGAACAAAAACTAATTAATAGCAGTCTGCTTAGTCCAGGAAATCAAAAAGCATATAATGAAGTCAAATGCAAAGCTCAGAAGTTCTTCAGCTAACTGTTGACTGTGTTCAGTGTAGAAGAGATTCTTTAGATCTTTTCCTTTCCTTGGAAAAGGCTGTGGCTGCAAGGTTTTATCCCACTTCCCCCTCCCAGTCCTAGCTTGCCTCATTCACCTTCCAGCACAAGGGTTTTCATCTAGTGCCTGGAGGAGTTCTGCCTTCGCTTCGCTCATCTTTCCCTTGAGAAATCAATACGCTCCTCTGACTTACTGTCAGCTTCTGCCAGCTGGAGATTCAGAGAGGTGGCTGCATGCAGCAGGTGGAGTTTTGGGGCAGGTGTTATTTCCTTTTGGAAATGAGTTCTGGAAAGGTGACAGAAACCAATGGAGTTGGATATAGGGTTTAGTTACTCTAGAAACCCCAGGAGGACAATATATCTCATGTACTTTCATCTGACTTTGGGGATGTCTAATTTCCACCTGTACCAAGTCTGGGAAAGAGGGACAACGTGAATCATGCATTGCTATTGGCCCAGACTCACTCTGTGGTCTTCTCCATTCTGCCCTGTGCCCATGAAGCTGACCAGCGTGGGTTACTTCAGTGGGCTCCACTTCTCGCTGGCTTCCATTTGGGTTTGGCCAATGGAAAGCACCCACTGGAGAGTGGAGAGAGGCAGGATAGAGGCTGGGGTTCGTTCTCCTCTCCAGGTGGCAGGTTTGCAGTGGCTCGTTTTCTCTAAGGAAGGCAGGTCACATCTTTTGTCTTCACTCTCCTAGCGCTTCAGCTCTCACCAGGTTCTGATGGCCTTGCAGGCATAAGGGTGGCAGGTAGTGTGTTTCTGATACTCCGGAAGGTTCTTCATCATTGCTAGCTCCTCTTAACTCTGTCCACGGCATTGTGAATCAACTCTCTCCTTTGGGGTGTGCTGATTATTGCCAGGGCTCTGTTTAAGACAAAAGCTCCATGGATTTGGCTACATTCCAGAAGGGGTCACACCTGCGGCTGTCACAGCACAATCAAGAGGCAGTAGAATGTGGCAGTTAAGAGTTTAGGCTTTGGAATCCAAGCAGCTGAAGTTCGGGTTCTGTGACTTCGAAGTTTTGTGACCTTGTGTGTGTGATTTTGTTGCTCTAACCGTCAGTTTTCTCATCTCTAAAATGCGATTAATAATAGTACGTATCTCCTTAGGTTGCTTTTTGGTTTTTTTTTTTGAAACAGGGTCTTGCCCTGCCACCCAGGCTGCAGTGCAGTGGCACAATCACAGCTCTCTGGGTTGCTTTGATGAAGCAATGAAATGGTACCTTTGAGTACCTGGCACATAGGAAGAACCATTGTGGAAAGGTTTGCCATTATTATTATATTATTATCTGTTTCGTTTACCTATTGTTGTATAACCAACCACCCTAAAGCTCAGGGCCTGCAAGCCTGCCTGTGGGCCTGTTCTTTGGGCAGTGTTTAGTGACTTGTCCTTTGCAGCATTCTGACTTGTCCTTTCGCTTCATATATTGTCCGGAGTCTCCACGGAGGGGGCTGCCTTGGCGGGGAGTGGCTAGGCCAGCTGAGGGACAGGTGGGCATGTCCTCTCAAGTGTTCCCTGAGTGGTCTTTCTAGCATAGCAGTTCCAGGGAGGTCAGACTTCATACATAGTGGTGTCCCGCCTCAAAGTGAGTGTTCCAAAAAGTCTGAGAAGAAGCTCGAGGCTTCTTTTGATCAAGTATCATAAGTCAACGTCCCTTTTACCACATTCTACTGCTCAAACAAATCAGTAGGGCCAGCGTAGCTTCCAGTGTAGAGGATGAGACCTCACTTCCCTCAATAAAGGTAAAAGAATCTGTAGCCATTTGCATGATTATTCATTGAAGGGAGTAGTGTGGGTTGTTGTGTGCTACAAATTAAAAGGCAAATCTGGGGATTTTAAGCCTACTTTTAAACTTTATTTTTTCTTTCCTACTTTCATTTTAGGTCCAAGGCTTATATGTACAGGTTTGTTATATGGGTAAACTGTGTGTTACAGGGGTTTTGTGTACAGATAATCTTGTCACCTAGGTAATGAGCAGAGTACCTGATAGGAAGTTTTTCAATCCTCACCCTCCATTCTCAAGTAGGCCCTGGTGCCCATTGTTTCCTTCTTTGTGTTCATGTGTATTTGATATTTAACTTCCACTTAGAAGAGAGAACAGGAAGTATTTGGCTTTCTGTTCCTACATTAATTCGCTTAGGATTATGGCCTCCAGCTCCATCTATGTTGCTGCAAAAGACATGATTTCATTCTTTTTTATAGCTTCATAGTATTCCATGGTGTATATGTACCACATTTTCTTTATCCAGTCCACCATTGATGGTAAACTTACTTTTGAACCCAACTCAAATTACTTTTAGCAACAACAACAACAACAAAAAGATAATGGTGACTTATTGTCTCATGTAACTGGATAACACTCTTCTGAAGTATTATTTGATCCAAGACTCATGGATTGACTAGGCTGTCTTTCTCTTCAACTCTCAGGCACACTCCATCCACACGACAGGCATGGTGGCCAGTGGAGAACCACAGTTCACATACTCCAGCTGAAAGCCACCATCTTTCCTACAGAAAAGTCCTGGGAAAGTCTGAACAATTTGCTTTCAGTTAAGTGTCCACTAGTGTGATGGAGGGGTGAAGGGATTGTTGACCCCAGCCAAATCACATGAAGTGGGTTGCCAGCAGAGAAGGTGGGCTCTGAGACCACCACAGGAAGGGAAATAAGGAAACTGTGTTAAAGACAAAACCAACGTGGCCACAGTCCACCATAAGCATCTCACACACTGCTATTCCACAATGAATTCTGATGCTAACCACCACCTGGTGTTAGCACCAAGTCCACAAGTGAAGGACACACTCCCCAGTAAGACCGTACTCACTTCCGATGCTAGCCACAAGCTTGAGGGTGTCCAGGCCACTCACACTCTGACCAACTGGCTGAAAATTCAAGAGTGCATGACTCTTGAATGGGGTTGGATAATCTGCTAGAATGACTCAGAGAATACAGGAAAGAACTATACTTAGAATTACAGTTTTATTACAAAAGATACAAAATCAGGACTAGCCAAAAGGAGAGACACATAAAGATGAGGTCTGGGAGGGTCCCGAACACAGAGCTCCCATGCCTCTCCCCACGGAATTGGTGTACGTCACTCTCTTGACACATCAGTGTTTTTGGTCATCAGGAAGCTCCATTAGTTTTGGGGTCTAGATTTTTTATTGGGGTTACATTGCATAGCAATGATGGATTGAATCGTGGACCACATGGTCAAACTTGGTCTTCATCAGCCACCCCCTCCCAGTGGTTAGTCTGGCTCCAAGCCTTAAATGTCTAACTGTGCGGTTAGTGTTTCTGGTTGACCAGCCCCCATCCTGAGTCACCGCATCTCTTACCATAAACTCAGGTATGGTCTGAGGGGCTCATGAGTAACAAAGACTCCTATTACTCAGGAAATTCCAAAGATTTAGAGTTTCCCATTTAGAAACCAGACACAAAGCCCGGCCAAATTCCTTTTTTTTTTTTGAGACATAAAGACAAGGTCTTGCTCTCTCACCCAGGCTGGAGTGTGGTGGTACAATCGTAGCTCGTTGCAGCCTTGGACTCCTAGGCTCAAGCAATCCTCCTGACCTGCCCTTCTGAGTATAGGCCTGCACCACAATGCCGGGGAAATTTTTTATTTTTTGTAGAGACAGAATCTCACTATGTTGCCCCGGCTGGTCTTGAACTTCTGGCCTGAAGCAATCCTCCTACCTTGGCCTCCCAAAGCACTGGGATTACAGGCACAAGCCACCACCTACCCAGCCTCACATTCTTTACTATGCCACACATGCATTGCTTCAGGTAAAATATGAAATTCCCATAATAAAGCATCATCACACCCACTTAGAAATGAAGACATTGTGGGCATTCGGAGATAATACAAGAATTGAGCCCTTGTTTTCTTGAACCCATATTTTTCTTTAATTTTCTTTTCTAACTATACCCCAGTGCCTACTTCTAATGAGAAAGCTACTTTGTTGCAAATAACTGCCTCAGTCATCTCCATCTCTAATCGTCAAGTCCCATTTATTCTGCGCTAAAGGAATTATCAACTTTAGTGAGGGAATTCCACCCCTTTTATCTTGCGAAATATTCTAGGAGTTAAAAGTTCTGAGTTGCAGTCCCTGCTCTGCCCATTACGTGAATTGGATGCATCCCTTTACCTCTGGACTCAGTTTCTTCATCTGAAAAACAGCGAGCCTGGACTGACTGCCATGGAGGATCTTGTGAGCTCTGAAAGTTTCAGAACTCACTGCTGCTCAGCTTTGCAATGTGGAATTACCACTTGCCAATGGGATGGCCTGGGAAAATTAAGAACACTTTCCAACAGAGGAAATCTATGCCCAGAAATTCCCTTTTATTTGTCCATTCACAAATATATTTTGTCTCTCTCTCTCTTTTTTTTTTTTTCTTGAGACGGAGTCTCGCTCTGTTGCCCAGGCTGGACTGCAGTGGCATGATCTCGGCTCACTGCAAGCTCCGTCTCCCGGGTTCACACCATTCTCCCGCCTCAGCCTCCCGAGTAGCTGGGACTACAGGTGCCTGCCACCATACCTGGACAATTTTTTGTATTTTTAGTGGAGACGGGGTTTCTCCGTCTTAGCGAGGATGGTCTTGATCTCCTGACCTTGTGATCTGCCTGCCTCGGCCTCCCAAAGTGCTGGGATTACAGGCATGAGCCATCGTGCCCGGCCCACAAATGTATTTTGAATACCTGTATGTGCCAGGCACCACATTGGATGCTGGAGATGTAGCAAAATAAAGGCATATTTGGGGCCTATCTTTATGAATTTAAAGAATAGTGTAATTGGACATTCATCCAATCATTCAAACATGATAGAGGAAGTAGGGTGTATGGGGCATAAGGTAGGGAGAACTAGGCTGGGTGAGGTGCTTGGGAGGCTGAGGCAGGAGAATCGTTTGAACCCAGGAGGCGGAAGTTGCAGTGAGCTGAAATCGTGCCACTGCACTCCAGCCTGGGCTACATAGCAAGACTCCGTTTCAAAAAAATAAAAAATAAAAAAAAGATAGGGAGAACTAACTTAATCCAAAATCAGGAAAGGCTTCCTGGAATAAGTGGCATTTAAGCTAAAGGATTAAAAAATGTTAGCATGTTGAAAAGCAAAGGTAGTGCAGGTGTTCAAGGGTGTTGCCAGCAGAGAAAAGAATCCCCGTGAACACCACAGCTTGAAACATCCAAACTATCCTATAATAGAGGGAATAAATGCCCAGCCTAATTTAAGCCTTGAATTTTTTGATTGAATGAGCAACTGGATGAATATATATCATTCCTTCTATTAAAATGTAAGCATTTTAGGGACAAGGCCAATGGATGCCTCTAAATCCTGGTATCTAATGTTGGGTACATGCCAGTTTCTCAATAAATTCTCTTTAACAAATAGTTATTGGTAGCTATGGATACTGGTAGCAGAGGCTTACAAACTAAAACTCACACTTATTAAGCGCTTACTATGTGCCAAGCACTGTTCTAACTGTTATTAGGATAAATTACTTAATTCTGATAATCAACGTTTATAAACCACCCTCATTTTGCAGATGAGAAAACAAGGGCACAGAGAAACTAAATAACTTTTCCATCCCAATGTCTGTACAGTTAGTAAGCGGTAAAGCCAGTTTTCAAATGCCAGCAATCTTCTCTCAGTTACTGTATCATGCCTATGTTGGTAAAGGAAGAAACGTGGGATCTTACCTTTCAACTCAAACCACTTAAAATGGGATAAAAGTAATATTTGCGAAGAGAATGTCACATCATCTGACTTTTTGATTCTAAAGCTCAGTTAGACCAAATATATTAAGTCAGATACTAAATTTTTTTAAATGACCTTGTGCAACAGATATTGTGGAAAGGAAATAGTGTGCATAATCTCATTTGATTTTCAAATAAACCCTAGATACAGGGGCTATGACTATAATTTCCATTGGAACTGAGATTCAGAGAGGCTAAGTAACTTGCCTCAACTTGCTCGGCCGGAAGGAACAAGGTGTACCCAGCTGATCTCAGTGCAGGCCCTGTCCACTCCACTATTCAACTCTAAAGCCAGTTTACCCACAACCCAAGACAGAGCACCATGGTACTGTGGCTCAGCGTTTCATATATTTTAAGGCTTTATGTCCACTGGAGATCTGTGGCTGAGTCCAGACATAGCCTGGAGCCACGAAGGTGTCTGCCTCAGTTGATAAGTTCCTTCCAGCCCTTGTACAGACAGCCAAATGCCTCACACCCTCCCCTGGCTCCTACAGGAATGACTTTCACACTAAAGGGAGGTGGAGATGGTTCTTATCTTGACACTTCAAAGAAAGCCTTCCCCCTTGACATCTTCCTGCCCTAAATGGTGCTGATGTGGAAACCCGGTGATGAAGGGTTTGCCTCTTTCCTTTGATCCTTGGGCAAGCTGGGCCATTCCTGCTCTTCCAGGCCTCAGGAATGCTGGCCCCACTCGCTCTGCTTCTTGCTTCCTATAATATTTACAGCTTTAGATGGTTCCTTCACTTATTCAGTTTTATCCAAAGTAAATAGCTAAGGAAGTAAGAACCAAAAAGAAAAGAACTCTGCATCTGGAGGCAGAGTATAAACAGTTTAAACAGCTGGATGGTTCTGAGATTGTCAGATGCTTTTACTACTCATGCTCTAATTCTGGGCCTAACCTTTGGTCCCTAATTTTAGTGTCATGGATCCCCATCATAATCTGTTGATAGCGATGGACACTCTCTCTGTTTTTTAAATTGTACACAAACAGTGAAATCTGTGAATGCAATTTCAAAGAGCTCACAAGCCCTCTGAAGCCAATCCCTGGATTTCTCAAAGGGTTCGTGGATTCAGATTAAGGATGCTTCCAAGCACAACTACTGCCACTCAGAACAGGACAGTAGTTACACATGCTGTTCTGGAGTTAGACAGACCTGAGTTGGAATCCTTGCTATCACTGTTTCTTCCTACCTTAGTCAAATTACTCAGCCATTATGGCCCTTGATTTCTCATCTGTACAATGAAGATAGCTCTAGCCCACATCTCATCCAGTTGCTGTGAGAATTACATGAGTTAATGGATGTAATATATTTAGCATATGTGTCATGGGTAGTAATAGCTCTGTTGGTGATTACCATTTTTGCACATGATTTCCTGCTTCTTTGGATCCTGTCCCAGTAAAGACACCTTCAGGAGAAGAGCTACTTTATGCCCACAGGCCTCAGTTTTTTCATCTGACAAATGGGTTTGTCGTAACACCTGTCCTGCCAATGCACAGACTTAATCTGAAAGCACAACCAAGCTAAAAGAAAGGAGAGGGCTCTGTTAATTACAGATGCCGTAAATGTGTGGTTCTGATATCATTATCATTCTGTTTGATGGGAAGTTTTGTGGGTCTTGAGTTGGGGGTCTTCCAGATCCTTGATATTTCAGGGAGATGGGACCAAGAGGGATAGCTTCTTGGTGAATGACTAACCCTAAATTTCTTTTATGGTGCTAATTAATATTTTACAAATTCATCATCTCAAACTCATAAGAGAGCTATTCTCTGTTGACCTCCTGGAGGGAAGAGATAAGATGGATATAAAGGAATTCATTCAAAGTGTAAAAGAAAGGGGAGAGAGACATTGGGTCAATATGTTTATCTGAGCCCGTGACCCCAACTCAGCCCAGCTAAGCAGATTGACAGAAGGTTACAAAGCAAAAATGCTGGTGCAGAAAGAAGAATGATCCATAAAGGAGGAAATTCTGATCCCTGGAATTCACTTAGCATCTCTCCATTCCTCCTTTCATATGACAGGCACTCTTGTAGAGCCTGGAGAAATCAGCCTGAAGAAGGCTCTGGCTTGGCTCTAAGGAGCGCTGCGATGAGTGGGAATAATAGCAACAATCACAGCAGACACCATGCCGCCCTCTTTATAGGCACCAATCACTTACAAATATGTGCAGAATACCTACTATGTGTCAGGTAATGAAATCAGGCTCGTTTTCTTTCCTTGGCTTCCTGGAAGCTGATGGAGTCCTTTTATCTTTGTCATGAATGCAGGAGGCAAGATAAAGATGATACCAGACAGAGAGTCTTAGAAAAGCCAGCCAGGTGAGGAGGAGAGAGGAAGCTGTCAGCCTACAAAATTTAGAGGGCCCTTGTTCATCCAGTTCCGCAAAGACACAGTTTCACCATCCACATCATTAGCAGACAGCTGCATGGGGTTGCAGGTTAATTTATGACCTGGAGATTGCTGCCTGTGGCATAATTCACCCAAGGAAGTAAGGCCTAGGTCAATATATGTTTAAGTAAAAAGGTTCTGGAAAGCCCCAAGGGGTCAAGCTGAGAAAGCAGCCTCCTATAGCCAAGACAGGAGATGCTAGGAGAAGCAAGAGTGGAATGGACAGTAGGAAGGGAGGGAAGGAGGTAAGAACCACCTAGACTCAGTAAATACAACTATTTTAGTCCAACTGCAGCCCTGTAGCAGGGTAAGAACAGGAGAGGCCAATGGAAGGAACTCACAGTTCATCTGCCTGTTTTCTTTCATTTGATCTATTTAATGCACTTAATGGAGTCAATGTTGTCTGAACACGTATGGATTTAGCATACTTAATACGTTTGTTCAATGTATCAAGGGAACAAATGACAAGATCACATATGTATATATGTGTATACACATATATGTATATGTATATATACGTATATATGTATATGTGTGTATATATGTGTGTGTATCTATCATCATACACCCATTTCTTTCTCTTTCTATCTCTCATATCTGTTATATCTATCTATCCATACATCCATACCTCTCTCTGTTTTTCTCTTTCTGTCATATTCGTGTCAGTATTATCTATTTATCTATCCATCTCTCCCTCTATCCATCCTCTCTGCTTTTCTCGCTCTTTCCATCATGTCCATGTCATCATTATCTATCTATCCACTATCTATCTGTCTAGAAAAAGATAAATAGTGCAGTGATATAAAGAAACAGCTGGTACAATAAAATTTTGATCTGTGCTGTTTTGACAGATTCTTTCATAGTTTTTAGAAGACTCTTAGAAAGGTATAATATTGATCTATTTACACACACACTTCAGTTGTCGCTAGTTAAATCATTTAAGCACTGCACTAAGCTTTATGTGTAGCATCTCATTTGATTGCTGACAACAATCCTGCAAAGCATGTAGAGTTAGTCCCACTCTAAGATGAGAAAACTGAGGCTCAGAGAAGAGGTTTTCCTGCCACTTAAATTTTCTGCCTCATCCTTGTCCCATCTGCATCATGGGTATAAAACTGTCTGACTTCAGGCATCCTGGAGCTTCTCTCAGACTCCCAGCTTCATTTTCTCTAAAATGAGAGTTTGCAGGGCAAACTCTCCAGAGATGGACTTGGATAAGGAGTAAGTGATTTTTCCATGAATTTACATCACTTTGTTCAAGGAACCCCACAATGCAAGAAACCATTAGACTTTGTGGCACTCCTAGAAAATTCTCTATGAGTGATTAAGCTGGGTATAACAGAAGCTAAAGGTTATCATGTGTCTACCATGTTCTCAAACCAGAAACCAGTAATTTTAACCACCAGCCTACATACCTCTTTTTTAAAGGTTAATTAGAGAAGTTGGGAGGGCAATAAGAATGAAGTCTGCAGCTATTATTATTCCATGTGACAGAACAATACATTGTTACTGAAAGATTTCGTCGTTCTTAATTTCCAAATCAGGACACCTTCCAGATCTAGCAACTTAGCTTCATCCTTCAGAATTTAAACATCTACAGATCTTCTCTTCATCTCTCTTATCAGCATGAATCTGGATGTCCTTACGATTTTTAGGTAGTTCTGGCAGCACATCTCTGAGGTTCTTTGTTTGGTTTCTCTTGCTAGAAGTTTCTGGAACTAGAGTTTGAACATCATCCTATAAACTAAAACAATTATTTACAATACAAATTTATTTCCTTTCCTTATTCCAATGCATTGGACAGCTAAAATTTGGGAAAACAAAGCATAGTGTGACTGAGCTTTGAGAAGGCATTGCTAGTCTCATTCCCATTACATGAAGAAAATCATAGCCACAGATTAAATCCTGCCTGTCTTGACTCTTCAGATGGAACATGGAACATAAGGCAAGCATTTTTCCAGAACCACAATGTAAGACCCAAGACTGGCTCACTGCTATGGTTTCCAGCTTTCATAACTAAAAATGAAAGACACTAGGTAAACTTAAATACAAATAAATGGTCATTAAATTGTAAGTGTCAGTGTATCTCATATGATATTGGGACTCCATTTATACTAAACACGTTCGCTTATTATTTATCTGAAACTCAAATTTATCTGGGTGTCCTATATTTTATCTGGCCATCTTAGTTGAATCAAAAGCTTGAACAAGGGTGCAGATTTAGAAAAAAAATTATAGAAGAATGATCAAGTATGGAAGATTGGGTAGATCCATCCCAAATATTTCAAGTTGGATGGTATGAGCAGACTGTTCTTGTGGCTATGAAAATAGCTAACACTGGTAAAAGTAATTCCAGGCATGAAGCTCTATGATAAGCACCTCATATGAAAGTTCTCTGTGGACCCCTTGAGATGGGCACTATGAATACCCCATTGTGCAGAAGGAGAAACTGAGATCCAAATATCTTGCAATCAGTAAGTAGATTTTACTAAGGCTGGAGCATTTTAGGGAGCAATGAGCCCCTGACATTTCTTACAGAGACATAGAGATGGGAGGTGACTTGCCTGGGGTCCCACACTAATCTACAAAGCCTAGATTCTGCCCCCAAGTCTGCCTTTATCACTCCTCTCTGATTCCTTGCAAGTCCCTACCAATGTTCTACTAGCTTTGATCCAACTCAGGTTCCACTGAACCAGCTTTAGAGAAATTGAATTTCCTTAATAGGTTTCCCTAGACAAATCACTTGAGAACCAGGAAAATTCAAAGAGAGAAATAGGTGGAAGTTAGGAGCCCTTGATTCTCCTTCTGGTTGTGCTACACATAGGTTGTATGAAGTTGAAAAATCCCTTGCTCTCTCAGACCCTCAGTGTGGGGTCTGGAAAAATGAGGGGGACATACTCAATAGCCCTCCAAGTCCCTTCTGTGGTTGCACTTTGCAATGCTAAGATGCCCTGTCTCCTGCAGACTCCGGCATTGGAGTCTTGCCCTCACACACCAAACATCTTAGGCTGACACAATAGACAGCAGACAAATCCCATTACAGACCACTCTGTGAGTCTCCACTTTGTCACTGACTGTTATGTGACCTTAAATAGGCATTCTCCGCTAATCTCCCTGGGCCTGGCCTCTCCTATTAGCAGCTGGAGACAAGGATATTTACCTGTAATAAAGCTCTTTGAGCTCCTCAGATAAAGAGCTTTGCAGTAACAAAGCTCAAAGTGGATTTTTTTTTTTAACGGACCAGCACACCAGCTTTGTTTTGTGTTTTGCATGTCTCTCCTCGCCCCGACACTCCAGAGAAGTGTAAGTTTTGCTTGCCTTCCAAGTTTTCTCTGGGTTAATTCATTTGTTTGCTTCTGAGTTTGAATAGGTCTTTATTCTAGACTAGAGGTTCCTAGAGTTTCTCAGTTTAGGATGATTTTAGTATCTTAGTATTTTTTTTCATAAAGTCCATAACAATTCTGTTTATGATGTCATTCACTCCAAAAATTTTTAACATTTATGTCCTAGCAATTTAGCACTGTTTGAAAAAGAATACCATACATTGAAAGAAAAAATATTATATCATATTTAAATAAGCTGATTTACAGAGTAATGAGATATGGGTACCTATTGGACACTATGATTTCTCAAACCTTGGAATCAGATTGGTCACTGTCACTTTAATTTTCTGTTCCACATTGATTTTCATGAGACACTTTTTTTAAAAAACACAGCCACTTGCAAAAAGTCCAGCTTCTCAAGACAAGGAATTATCTAATGGATATAGTGAAAGAAGATGGTGTAAGCCCATTCCATTCTATTTCTCCTGATAAATACAACTAGAGTCTCTAACAAAGAAACATAAAGCCACTATCAGAAGACTCTGAAAGGTAGAGAAAAGAAAGTAGATTAGCTAGAAACCTCAGCCTTCTGTATGGCTAAACTTGGGCACTAGAATATCCTGCAGCCCAGAAACACCAATGGATGCAGACAAAAGTAATGGTCCCCCACCAAAAAAACCCTATTCTTCTAGTCGAAGGACTAGACAAAGGGCAGAACCTTTTTGACTATACCTGCTTTAATCTAGGTGAACTCCATTAAAGATGTCACATCCTTCTCTCTTCCCACTAAGTGCTATAGAGATGATGGGGAAGCGGCCTGGTGACCCTCCCTGCCCTACACAGGAGTGCTTCCCTGTTTGTATAGGAAGCATTCCTCTTTCCACCAGGTGATGTGATGACTAGGGTGGAGTCCTGCTGACTTTCCCTGCTCTGTGTTAAACCTAGTAGAGATAATGCTCTTCCCATCCTGACAGCTATACAAAAACTCGTTGACCATCCCCAAATGATGAAAAAGATATAGTATACCATTGTCTCCCAAATAGAGGGTAAAGAAGGGAGAGGATTACAGAGAGCCTCAAAAGAAGGTCTGTTGCTCATATTGTAACTCTATATTTGGACTGGAGATGTAAGGGAAAGGAAAATATTGAAGACTTATGGGTGAAGGAGAAGGAAGCAAAACTGTCTTTTATAAAATGGACATAAAACAATTGTACATTTTTATGAGCTGCAGTGTGATAGTTTGATTTATGTATATAATGTGCAATGATAGAATCAGGGCAATTAGCGTATCCATCACCTAAACTTTTATCATTTTTTTGTGCTGGAAACATTCAAAATTTTCTCTTCCAGCCATTTGAAAATCTACAATAAATTATTGTTATCATCACCCTATAGTGTCATGGAACACTAGAACTTATTCCTCCCAGCTAACTGTAATTTTGTATTGGTTAACCAACCTCTCTCTATCCCCCCTGCCACCTTTAACTGTCTTTGAGGATTTGTTTGCTTCCAATCATGATTAGTAATAATAATAATAACCACTCTTCATGGAGTACAGCCTGAGTGCTCAGCATTTTCAATATGTAATCAAGTCACCTGCTTTATTATTTTTGCTGCAGTGTATTCTCTACCTAGAATGGTGTGTGGCATATCATGGGCACCCAAGTATTCATTGAATGGATGAATGAATGGTCACATATTTCAGTTAATTAGGAAACACCTTGTTCTTCATTAAGGAAGGCCTTTTATTTGCTAGAATATTAACTATGTTTCTGTATTTTCTGTGTGTCTGAAAGGCGCTTTTACTATCACCTACATTTGTATGTAGGCACCACTGCATTTTGAGATGTATTCATTGTCATCAACACATTATATGGATGGAGAAACTGAAACTAAAGAGGATGAATGACTTACTTAAGGTTACACAACTTCTAAGGGAGAGAGTCTAGAACAGAAAGTAAGGCATATTTTAAATGTTTACACCTAAAGAAATATTTACACAAAAATGCAACACAGACCAATCATGCTATATACAAAATAATTAATCCTTATGCATTACAAATGTTTAGAAAAGGCACACCTGTCTAAGGTTTATGGAGTCAGTACATCTATGTGAGTCTACGTTGAATCTTATTTTAAGATAATATCAAAAGTTTAAATTTGAGGCTTTTATTGAAGTATAATTACATGCTATGAAATGCATAGATCTTAAGTTTACAGTTCAATGACTTTTGACAAATGTTACATGCAAGTGCAAGTAACTAACGTCCCAATCAAGATTTAAATCATTGCCATTGCCCTATGAAGTTTCTCCATGTTTTTCCAGCCTGTCCATCCACTCCTGCCTCCCAAAGGCAACCACTATTCTGACAGCTATTCCCATGGACTATTTACTGACCTTGAACCTCATAGAAATGACTTTTTGCACTCAACACATAGTATTGCATATACAGTTCATATTTCAATGGGTATCCTCTGTTTTAATGTTTATGGATTTCTCTATATTTATCACATTCTTATTTATGGTAAGTCAAAATTTACTTAATTAAAAATAGTATTAAGTCAATTATACTGTAGGTGGTGTGTAGATGAGGATGATGGATTGGTGGTTGAGAAACACTGAATTCTGGCATGGTATTTAAGAGCACAGAGCCCATGCTCACAGATCCCTGGATCTCAACCACTTCTAGCTAAGTGACTCGGTAATACACCAAAGCCTTGGTTTTCTTATTTGTAAAATGAGATCTGGCTAATCCTCATAGGATTGCTGTGAGAATAAGATAATCGAATACAATTAAAGTTTTAACTCAATGTGTGACACACACCTGTGGCTCAATATATAGCAGTTCTCATTAGATTAGGTTGGTACGTGGTTAAATTATTAGGATTTTCTTTTTAGCCTTATACTGGCAACCACTAGTGTGACAACTACAGACTACTACTTTCTTGCCTACCTCCTCCTGCTTCCCTTTGGGATTAGCTCATAGTGCCCTCCACTGGAAAGTTAGAGGGTCATTACTGGCAATGACCACTCCAATGCTCCTTAGGGATACAGAAATTCCTCAAATTATCGGCATTCTTTTTATGCCCAAGTTGTGAATTAAAGAGATATTTGTGTTAAATGTATTTTTTCAGTGTTTTACTACATAAGTCAAATTTCCTGCTTTGGCTGGAAGTGGAAATCCGGCGTTTCTCCCTTCCCTTTATACCTGAAATTTCTCTTTGAGCTCCTCCCTTCTATATGTCCTTATTTCTACTGCTTTGAATCTGAGTCTTGCTGCCTGAAATAATGTAAAAGTCTCCCCATCTCTAATCTTAACTTGCTCACTCATCTTACCCAGTGCAATGGTTTGGACTTTCAAAATGCAACACTCATCGGGCCCATCCTTGTCTGAGACTTATTTTAGGGCCCGGGTATCCAAAGCCTTGGAGGGGCTGTCTCTTGGTTCCCTTCCCATCACTCTGCCCCTAAAACTTCAAACTTCATTCCATACCTCTGCAACATTGAGCTACTTGGAGCTTCTTTCACTTTTTGCTTTATTTCTCTTACCCCTTAAATGTGCCGTTCCCTTCCTTGACCTAGAAGCTTTTCTTTCTGATTTGTTTGGCAAACTTCTTTCCCTCTATCACAATCCTACTTAGCTATAACTTCTGTAAAGATGTCCTCACTATCACTCTCTTTCATCCCTTACTACTTCTTAATACTTCTATTGGTTCAGTTATTGCAGAATTTGATGATTATGTGTTTTATCCTGGGCAATTAGCACAGATCAGAAACCATTAAAATTTTACTTCATTTATTCCTCACAATATCCCTCTGGGCTAAATTGCTGTTATTATTCCCTTATTTTACAGATGAGAAAACTGAGGTATAGAAACATTAAGTCACTTCTCCAAGTCCAAGTAACTTTATAGTGAGCTCCATGACTAGATAAATTTGTTGAATATTGGATGCCTACTCTTACTGATAGGCTCAAGATGGTTGGAAGGTTTGGAAGACATTAGATTTCCATCTTCTTCCTCTTCTGCTTCTTTCCTGGTTTGACTGGAGGAAGGAGAGCTTCAAGTCTGGCATATAATTCAAATTTCAAATTCAATCTTCCTTAGCTCTGTGGCCAAAGAATAAAATTAGAATTCTTGGTGTCAGCTTTTCCATCTATACACAGGTAGGATTACCAGATTTAGCAAATAAATAAAGAGAAAAGGATGCGAAATTAAATTTAAATTTTAGACCAACAATGAATAATTTTTAGTTGAAAAATGTCTTAAATATCTCATGGGACATAATTATGCTAAAAGAGTATTTACTGTTTATCTGAAACACAAATGTCACTAGAGGTACTGGGTTGTATCTGACAATCCTACACTTGGGATAACACTACCTCCCTGGCTAGAGAATCCCAGTAGTCACTAAAGAGAGGAAGCTTACTGTCATTATGCATCTGCTTTTTACCAACTATCCAGCATTGTACTTTGCATTCATTAATGCTTCCAATCATCTTGGATAGGCGAGTGGGTATTAGCGGCATCCATTTCATAGATTTATTTTCTAAGTAAGATCTACCATTTATTGGATTCTTACTATGTACAGTGAGACAGTCTAAAGATAGCTGTGAGTTCTTTGACATTCCCTCCATTGAGAAGTGTGATCCTGATCCCCTCCCAGTGAATCAAGAGAGAAAGGTGGTCTGTGATTGCTTTGACCAATAGATTATGGTGGAAATGATGCTTCCACTTCTTGTCTTTGGGGGCGCTCATTTTGGTGCAAGCCAAACACCATATAAGGAGTCCAACTACCTGACACTGCCATGCTGTGAGGAAGCACAGGCCACAGAAAGAGGCCCTGCAGGGACTCTGGGGGGTTGAGATGCCATCTGGAGAAAAAGAAGCTCATGTGAATGAAAAAAACATCTGAGAATTGAATCTCCCAACCCTGACTTAATGAAGTTAGTGAATCTTCAGCTAAACCCATGTGGATAGTAGGTAAAATTCCCAGCTGTCTTTCTCACGTTATTAACCTACAAAATCATACGCAAGATAAAATGGTTGATTCACACCACTAAGTTCTGAGGTTGCTCATCATGCAGTAATAAGCAATTGGACCAAATTCAAGACCGTTTAATGAGTCCTGGCCTCACCATTTATTAGCTTGGTGACCTTGGGTCTCAATATATCACCTGTAAAATGAAGATAAAAACCCAATTTTTAAAAAGGGAAAATTCAGGCAGAGAATAACCTAGTAACTTGTTCAAGTCCACACAGGTAACAAGAAGCAGATCTGGAAAAAAACTCTCATCTACTTGTTTCCAAAGTCTGGCTCATGTTTCTCCATTTCTTCTTCATTCTCACTACCTTCAAAATCTAAGTCTCAGTTTTCCCATCTGTAGAACAGGGATGCTAAGAGTACCTTCCTTATGGGATTATTCTGTGTATAACACACACACACACACACACAGTGCTTAGCCTAGTGCCTGGCATAGAGTAAGCACCCAATAAACGTTCATGATTATTACGATTTTCTTATCTCACCTGCCGAGGCTGACGGTGAACATCAATCCTGTGGTTCCTCCTTTCTCCAGGTCTCTAACTTGCGGGAAACCTCATCAGGAGGGCATCTTTAACTGAACAACCCAGAGCACTACCTTTTAATATTTGATGAATTCCTGAGACTCTTGGAGAGCAGTATGAGAAATATCCTGTAAAATTCTATTAATGTTAATAAAATACCACCAAATAGGTTGGCCATTCATTACCAGCAATTAAAGTTTTCAAGCAGGTCAAATAACTTTTCAATGATTTGCGCAGCTTCCTTTTCTGCTCACCATTTTTTTTTTGTTTGTTTTGTTTTTTTTTTTCCACTTTAATGGAAATATGTATTATTTTTCTGTTTAAAGTCCTGGACTTGGGCCTGTCCTCCCTCCCAATTCTAACCAGTGGTTTCAAACACTAACTACGTGTTTATATTCTCTGCTCATCCATCACAGATGTGAGAACTTCAAGCTCCAAATGATAGCTGAGAAATTCAAAATTGGCGGCCAAAAAGGACAGCTCTTCAAAAGGAGCTCTCCCAGGTTTTCTAGGCTTTTTATGGTCAGGGGAGGTGAGGGGAGAGTGAAGGACGTTGTCTCACCCCATCCTTTCTTGATGGGAGCAGAAAAGAGAATTCACATTACTGTGGTGGTCAATACATACCATGTCCCACACTACACACCTTCCCATATGTCTCTTATAACATCTTTACAGTAAAACAGAAGAGCTTTGTGGCCAGATTGAAAAATAGAGGCTCACAGAAGTGAAGCCAGCTCCCAAAGGTCACACAGCTAGCCAGGGTCAGGATTGGAATCGAGGGTTTTAAGGTCCCAAAGCCTCCAATGGCCATTCATTTTGCTTACTCTTCTAGGGAGCTGGTCCATAACAGAAACAACTGGTGATGAGATTTGGACTTCAGACAAGCCTAGATTTCAACCTCACTTCTGCTACTTATCAGTCATCTGGCCATCTGACTTCATCTCTCTGAGCCCGTTCCCTCATCTGAAAAACAAACATTGATGCCTAAGGGTGGTTATGAGAATTGAATAAAATAAAGTTTGTAAAGAACTTTGCAAACAGCCCCGTTGCACAGAGAGTGACTAAAACATAGTAACTATAGTACCCTGCTGACCTGCACATTTTCTTCCAGGTCTTCTCTCTTTCTTGGAAAGGAAGACTATGTTTCTCAACCCCTTCTGATGTCTATCACCTGGAAAATGACTGCTTGCTTTTCATGGTCAAGCAAACCAAGTTATGTTTGTGGTCTTGCAGAGCTGGGGGATGAGTCTCTTGGTTTTCCCAAGCCTCCAGCTGTATGTAGTACTAGGCTCACATACAGTTGGCTATGGAATGTACTTCGGTACACTCAAGCACTGACTTCCCTAACATCCACCAAATCCATCCATCCTTAGAACAACAGAGCTAGAGCAGATCTCCTGGTTCATCTACTGTGGAGTCATTGGTTTAAGCAGCAGAAGAAGACAGGCTATGAAATACACAGGAAACTTGAACTACTTTAGCCTGGTAGTGACATATGTCACTCTGTTAATATTTCTGTGGTTACATCCTGTCACTCAGCTTTTCCTAAATGCAAAGAGGCTGGGAGGTGTAGTCTCTCCTATTTGCTTAGGACAAAAAAGATAGCTAGCACTGGTGATAGTAATGTCTGCCACAGTGCCCAATTAACATTTGTTAATAAAATACTAATAATAGCAGATATTTTCGAGCTCTTCCTATACCCCAGGTATTGTGCTAAATGGGTCATTTATTATTATCTCCTTTAATACTCACAGAAACCCTATGTGGTAGGCATGGCTATCATTCTCATTTTAGAGATGAGCAATTGGAGGCCCAGAGAAGCTAAGTCAATCACTCAAGTTCACGGTTAGAAGTAGAAGAGGTGGGCTTCAAGCCCAGTCCCTTAGATCTCAGATCCCACCCTCCCAATAGTGAGTAACCCATATTTATTGTGAGTACTACTGGGTGGGCACATCTAACAAGGCAGAAAGTTGCAAGCCAAAAAGAGGCCAGAGAAGCAATGGTTAAGCAGAATGGAGTCAATTTTTCCAAGGGGGGTAGGTGATCACAGGATGATATGGGGGGTAGACATGTTCTTTGAATTGTATCTTGAAGGATAAGAAAGAAGTTATCAAGCAGATGAATGATGGAAGTACATCTAGCCTGAGAATGTCTGCTCCATGAGGACAGGGGCACTGCCTTGTTCACCACTGTATCCTCAGTGCCTAGAATACTATCTGTCATATAGTGTATGCTCATTAAATACTTGCCCAGTGAAAGAACAAATGAAATGAACCATGATATAGCATAAGTTCTTCAGTGATCCAAGCAACAATTGTCAGCAAGAAAAGGAGAGACTGAATTATCTAAGAATGGGGCAAGTGAAGTATTCTTGGAAAAGATGCAATTTGCAAGAACGCCTGTCTCGGATTCTGGGTATGCAGGTAGAGGCATTCATATTCTGGGTGGGCACCTCTAAGAGACACTTGTAAGCTGGAAGAAAGCAAAGCAAGTCAGACAGGCCCTGGTAGCATCCAATTCTGAAGGTGCAGGGTTTGAGGAGCACCCAGCTGTTTCTGATCACAAGCAAGCTATGTGTCTGTCCCATCAGCATCCTCCTGTTTGGGAGACAGGAACAGATGAACAGAATGTGGAGGATGGACATGAGCAAATGTCACATTTGCAGGGCAATTGCTGGAGGGTCACTGAGACAGGAGACTGGAATTTTATCTCAGTTAAATCCCATTGAGTTTTCCCAGATTAGAAAGAAGGCTTCATTTTCTTTGAAGGATTTGTTTTTTTTAAGTTTGCCTTTTCTGTACATGATCTCTGTAATAATAAATAGTAATAAAAGTGGGATGGTGGCGGTGGTGACTATCTCTCCTCCTCTTTTTTTAACAAGGAAACTTTACAACATCCTTTTAAAATATGATCTGGTAATTGGGTCACTGGTCTTTGAGATTCTTCCCAGGAAAATAAGTTGTTTTCATGGTGGCGTCTCGGTGCACAGCCCGCTCTTGGCAGGTCTTTCATGGATGATGTAAAAGACAAGAAATGTGTCCAAAACCCAGGCACACCATCTTTAGAGCTTGAATTTTTAGACTCACAAACCTTTCATGGCTGCAGCCTTTGAGTATCTGGTCTTAACTGGATCATGCCTAAGAGATCATCAACTGAACACTATCCTTTTGTTTAAGCTGTTCGCTTTGCCAGAGAGTCTCCATTTCTTCCTCGACATACGCTGCCTGTCCAAATTATTAATAGCATTCATGCGTGACTCAGCTGCTACCTCTGCTGTAGTATAGAGCAGGGCACAAAATAGGTGCTCAACTAGGCTTTGGCTGAACTGAGGTGGCAGAACTGAAAACCTTAAAGACTAAGCTCTTTTCATTACTCCATGTTGCAGAGGACTAAAAGGGAGTAGAACAGAAGCTTGATGGGGGTCCTCCGGTGATGTCAGCTAACACTGCTGAGTCCTAAATGCCAGGCACTCTACCCAGAGCTTTGTATGGATCTGCTTATTTATTACAGCTTAGGATGACATTCTTGGGTACGTGGGAAAATCCCAGGTTATTCTCCATGTCCCAGAGCAATTCTTTACAGAGCTGCCATCCACTCTTAAAATTCTCCTGGTTTACAAAACAAACTACACAGGCTCACTCAGTTTAATTGTCAGACAGCCCTGTGATGTAAGTGCTATGATGATCTTTGCTGTACAAGTGAGGAGACTGGGATTCAGAGAAGTGCAGTGACTCGCCTAAAGTCACACAGTAGTAAGAGGTAGAGAGCTTGGATCTAGACAGGTCAGATTCTTATCACTGAAGGTAGAATAAGAGGAAATACTCTTTACTGCCAAGAGTTAAAGAAGATAAGGTAATGTTAAAAAAAAATTCTTGGAAAGATTTGGGCCACGCAATATGACTTTATAGGTTAGGGTAAGATTTGGTCCACCCGTATATTCATATAATATGTACTTATTGAATGTGAATATGTACCAGGCATGCAGTTGCTGGTGCAGCACACACACACACACACACGCACACGCACATGTATGCTTTCTACCCACAGTGAGTATGAAGCCTGGTAGGGAAAACAGATGTGAAATTACACCAAACATTATCACCAGAGCTTTCTCCTATACTACTCCCAGTTTACTCTAAAAGACAGGCCCCAACCGGCTGTTTTTTGACAAATCCAAGATACTGTGGAGCCTACGGAGTGATTTGGAAAACATAAAGAAAGAATTTTTGGCAACAGTAAGAATCAAGAAATTTTTACTTTGAAAAAATCACCCATATTTCTGATTTCTCTTGGAAGCGAAAATTGTGGGTGTGTTAATATCTGGCCCCCCTTCTTTCATGGCAGAAATTAATTCCACGAAGTAGCAACACCCCTCTTTAAATGAGAAATACACTCGAGAGTTCAGCAGAGGCCCCATCTGGGCTACATTAATCATTCATGTCACCTTCTTGGCTCCTAAAGGCATTTGAGTTTACAATTCCTGCTTTACATGTAGTTTCTTCCTTAAGTTTCCTTATGGGCTGTTTTTAAATATTTTTAAGGTTTTAAATATACCTATTTCCTGAGTTTTCTATGTATGTTCAACATGTTGAATTGTAGGAATGTCTTTTGGAAAAAAAAAATAGCTTTCTGTACGCTACAACTGCCTTAGGTGATATCCAAGGTAGACGTCACTGATTGATCATGACCCTCCTGCCCATTGAAGTGGCCACAGTGTCTTCTGCACAGTTGTGGGCAGCCATTACTAATCAATCAGAGTTGGCATATATGATGAAACTCATCTGTTTCTCTAAATTTTTATCTATTTAAACTCCGGAAATACTATATATTTTATTCTTCTTTACTTGCACCCTATTTCTCAAGGTGGGTCTCCTGGTAAGACTGTCCAAATGTGGTGGCTGAAATAAGGTCTCCCAGGCAGGCCTTATCTGAGCTCATCTGTCTGCCTACAGGGTTTATTGGGCTTCTGGAAAAGGAGCCAAGACTTCTGAAGGGAGGAGAAGGGAAGAACAAAACAGCTCCAGGAAAGAATGTTCCTCTCTCATTTCTTTTTTTTTTCTCTCCGTCATGCAAAAAGGTAAGAAGAACAATACCAGCCAGCCAAAAGCTCATTCATGCACTTGACCTTCCAAAAGAAAATTAATTTCCAACTTCACACCTACCGGCTGTGCTGCTCAGCTTTGTCAAAATGCTGGCATCATTAGAGAGGAGATGACATGGCTTGAGGGGACAAAGAGTCTGCCACCTCCCCACGCTAGGCTGAGTTAGCAGGAGCTGGCAGGAAGCACGCAGAGGCGCCCGTCCTGTCAGCTTTTCACTGTGGATTAGGCTTCCTTCTGTTGGCTCTGGAAATTGTTATCACTGTCGAGCTGCCCTGATGATTCTTACCAGGCTCCCTGACAGCACAAGCCTGCAGAGGGGCAGCCTTCCTGGGGGCTTATGCTGGAAGGCTAGCAGACCGTGTGTGTGTGCGTGTGCATGTGCGTCTGCATGTGCCTGTATGTCTGTGGGCACGTGGGAGTATGTGTGTGTGAATTAGGGCATTTGAGAGTGGTATGTGTGTGTGCATGTGTACTAGTCAGGCCCCTCTAATGAGACAGAACTAATAGGATAGATGTATATATGTAGAGGTGTTTATTAGGAGAATTGGCTCACATGATCACAAGGTCAGGTCCCACAACAGGCCGTCTGCATGCTGAGGAGCCAGGGAGCCAGTCTGAGTCCCAAAACCTCAAAAGTAGGGAAGCCGACAGTGCAGCCTTCAGTCTGTGGCCGAAGGCCTGAGAGCCCCTGGCAAACCACTGGTGTAAGTTCAAGAGTCCAAAAGCTGAAGGACTTGGAGTCTGATGTTCCAGGTCAGGAAGTATCCAGCACGGGAGAAAGATGGAGGCCAGAAGACTCAGCCAGTCTAGTCCTTCCATGTTCATCTGCCTGCTTTTATCCTAGCCCTGCTGGCAGCTGATTAGACGGTGCCCATCCAGATTGAGGGCAGGTCTGCCTCTCCCAGTCTACCGACTTAACTGTTAATTTTCTTCGTCAACACTCTCACAGACACACCCAGGAACAATACACTGCATCCTTCAATCAAGTTGACACTCAACATTAACCATCACAGCGTGTGTATAGTCTATCTATGTGTGAATATGGGCATGAGGCATGGTATGTGTGAGGTCTCAGGCTGGGCCAGTGTGCATATGTGCATGCTTATGTACAAGTAAATGCATATGCACACATATTTTTGTATGGATGTGTGAGTGAGCTTGTATGCATGTATGTGTGTGTATACATTTGGGCAGAATGGATATGCCATTGTGTGCATTTATAGGTTTGTGTGCTTTGCCAAGTGCATACATGCATGTAGATCTATGTAAGGCAACTCACGTGCATGTATGTTTAGGATATTTGCGCTCATGTAAGTGTGTAATTGTACGTTTTGAGTCTGTGCACACATGAGTGTGTGTGAGTCTATGCTGGTATGTGCACATACACTTGTGTATATGAGGTTGTTTACAGTGCTACTTTTATCCTCCCCGCACAATCTCAGGGCATACTTGGGTACCAGCAAATCATAGACACTAACCTCCCATCCTTTTACTTAATGACCTTGATAGTTGATTATTTATAAATTATGGTAGTTATTATGACAAAGTGCAGAACTTTTTGGACTTCTGGACTTTTATTATTTCGATTTTAAATGATTATTTTGAAGTTTATAAGAATTGGACAGATCATTATCTTTTCATTGTTTGGGGCCTCCAAATATCTTAATCCGGCCTTAGTTTACATGTAGGCCATAATACATTGCACATGGAAGTGTGTGTGTGTGTGTGTGTGTGTGTGAGAGAGAGAGAGAGAGAGCATATTTGTGTTTTCAAATGAACAGTAAGTCCCTATATATGCGAGCAAAGGCAAGTAGCTCTCCATACACATTCTTGGCCAGGCTTTAGTTTAATGAAAAAATATATGCAGAGCTTCATCTGGATCAAGTACCATTTTTAGGTGCTGGGGAGAGAGATTTGAGAAAGCAGCTCCTGCTCTTGGAGAGGTTTCCTCATATTTGCCAAATCTAAATATTTGATTTGCAGGTCCTCATGGCTCTGGGTGGAGATGGATTCTGAGAACATGCTCAGGCTAAGGAAAAAGAGGCTGCATTTGATTAATGATGTCTGCCACAGACACAGGATGTGGAGTTTGCAGCAAGTATGTCATTTATTTGCCAGAGTCAGAATATCACATCCCAAATGACTCTTTGTGGTCCTGTATTCCATTTCTTCACTTTATAGCTGGAGAAATTCTAGGTAGAAAAGGAAAGCAAGTTGTTTAAAGGAGGGCTGAACCTAGAGTGAGGGAAGCAAGGAGTCTAGCATGCAAAATTTAAGGAGGCACTCACATTCAGGCCTGTGAAAATGCCAACCCTTCACTTACACGACCCTGAGAATGAGCACCTCCTTAAATTGTGTGCCCTAAGTGCCTCATTTGTCTAGTCTTAGTTCTGGCTCTGGTTCAAAGTTACCTTTTCAAAAGTCACCACATACTCTATTAGGAAGAGTCACTGCCTCTCTACAGAAAGTTCAGTGCCTTTATTTGCTAACGCTCATTTGGTTAAAAGTAATAGAAATCAACTGAAGCTTGAGAAAAATGGGACTGGGATGTCTCATAGAACCAAGGAGCAGGTGTTAAGGTAGGGAAAAGAAAGGCCTAGAACTGGGACCCTGTGGAGCATTATCTCTCCATCTCCTGCACTTGCTTTCTTCTTTCTAGGCTGAAGGGCTTCCCTTGCTCCATCAGTTCCGAATTCTGTGTGTTTAGGAAAACTTACTTTTCTCGCCTATAAGGTAAAACACTATTTCTCACTCTCTTGCTGTCTTACCTCATAGAACTTTAAAAAATAATGTATATAAGCCTGGGCCGGGCGCGGTGGCTCAAGCCTGTAATCCCAGCACTTTGGGAGGCCGAGACGGGCGGATCACGAGGTCAGGAGATCGAGACCATCCTGGCTAACACGGTGAAACCCCGTCTCTACTAAAAAATACAAAAAAACTAGCCGGGCGAGGTGGCGGGCGCCTGTAGTCCCAGCTACTCCGGAGGCTGAGGCAGGAGAATAGCGTGAACCCGGGAGGCGGAGCTTGCAGTGAGCTGAGATCCGGCCACTGCACTCGAGCCTGGGCGACAGAGCAAGACTCCGTCTCAAAAAAAAAAAAAAAAAAAATTATGTATATAAGCCCCTCAAGTGGTTGACAGGGAGTAAGTGCTCAGTAAATCTTGGCTATCCTCACTCTCATCACCATTATCATTATCACCACTACCATCATCATCATCATCACCACCACTACCATTACCACCATCATGACTGTAATAACCATCATCATCACCATCACCACAATCATCATTACATAATCATCATTACCATCACCACCGTCATCACCATCAGCATCATCACCATCACCATCACCACCATCATCACCATCAGCATCATCACCACCATAACCATCATCACCACCATAACCATCATCACCACCATGACCATCATCATCACCATCAGCATCATCACCACCATCACCATCATCACCACCATAACCATCATCATCACCATCAGCATCATCACCACCGTCACCATCAACACCACCATAACCATCATCATCACCATCAGCATCATCATCATCAGCATCATCACCACCATAACCATCATCATCACCATCAGCATCATCATCATCAGCATCATCACCGCCATAACCATCATCACCACCACAAACATCATCATCACCATCAGCATCATCACCACCATAACCACCATCATCACCATAACCATCATCACCACCAAAACCATCATCACCACCATAACCATCATCACCACCATAACCACCATCATCACCATCAGCATCATCACCACCATAACCACCATCATCACCATAACCATCATCACCACCAAAACCATCATTAACCATCATCACCACCATGATCATCATCATCACCATCAGCATCATCACCACCATCAGCATCATCACCACCATCAACATCATCACCACCATCACCATTATCACCACCATAACCATCATCATCACCATCAGCATCGTCACCACCATCACCATCATCACCACCATAACCATCATCATCACCATCAGCATCATCACCACCATAACCATCATCATCACCATCAGCATCATCACCACCAAAACCATCATCACCACCATAACCATCATCACCACCATGATCATCATCATCACCATCAGCATCATCACCACCATCAGCATCATCACCACCATCAGCATCATCACCACCATCAACATCATCACCACCATCACCACTATCACCACCATAACCATCATCATCACCATCAGCATTGTCACCACCATCACCATCATCACCACCATAACCATCATCATCACCATCACCATCATCACCACCATAACCATCATCATCACCATCAGCATCATCACCATCAGCGTCGTCACCACCATCACCATCATCACCACCATAACCATCATCATCACCATCAGCATCATCACCATCAGCATCATCACCACCATCACCATCATCACCACCATAACCGTCATCACCACCATAACCATCATCACCACCATAACCATCATCACCACTATCATCACCATTATCACCCATCACCATCATCATCACCACCACCACTACCACCATCATCACCACCCTCATCATCACTACTACCACCACTACCACCATCATCACCACCCTCATCATCACTACTACCACCACTACCACCATCATCACTGCCATTATTACCACCACCCCCATTATCATCATTTCACATTCCTTGCTCATGTGGTGAATGGAAATACTCAGGAGTATTCCCCAGTATTTCCAAGTCCACATGGCATAGTTCCAACTTTATGGAAACATCGACTTACTCCTGCAATGCCCATCCCAAATTCCTTTGAAAAGCAGTCTGATTGGCATTAGAAATGACTAATTCTGATCTAATCAACTATGGCTATGTTGAGTACAGGTATTCAGGGAGCCTATTTCTGTAGACTGGTGCAATGTGGTAAAGGGATGAACAAGACAGATACCCCCAAAGTGGCCTAAGTTCTTAAATATTCCTTAGTTTGGTTTTATTGGAACACCACTGAAGAGGGTGGATAGTTCTCCTGTGCTATTTTGATCTGTTTTCAATGTATCCCCTCACCTGTTGAAAACCCTAAAAACGGTTCAATCTTCTCTACAGTTGGACACTCCTGGTCCCAGGTTTTGAAGTTCAAGAAAGGCTGCAATTAGTTCACAATTTATTCTGAGCTAGTAAATACCACTGAGACCACTGGACCCAGAATAGGTAGGTTTTGTGGTGCATGGATGGCAGGGGTGAGGAGACAGCAGGAACAGGGAAATTCTAAAACTTGGAGTAATTATGAATCATGATGGAGGTAGAGAGAAGAGAGACCTAAAATTCCAAGTAGAATAGGAGCCCAGAAAGGGAAGGTAGCAACAGAATATAGAAGGGAGTCTGGAGTATAGCACTATTGTCTACTGGAGGAGGAAAAGGAGGAGAAGGACGGGGTGGAGGAGGCAGAGGAAGAGGAGAAAGATGAGGAGGAGGAAAAGAAGGAGGAGAGGAGGAAAGGAGAGCAAGGAGGGGAAGAAGAAGGACAAGAAGGGGAAGGAGAAGGGAGAAGGGAAGGAAGAGAGAGAGGAAGGGAAGAAGAAAAAGGAGAAGGAGGAGAAAGAGAAGGTGGAGATAAAGAAGCAATAGTAATATTGAATGAAAAAGAATGAAAATGGCCCGGGCACGATGGAATCCCAGCACTTTGAGAGGTTGAGGTGGGTGGATCACTTGAGATCAAGAGTTCAAGACCAGCCTTACCAACATGGTGAAACTCTGTATCTACTAAAAATAAAAAAATTAGCCGGATGTCATGGTAAGCACCTGTATTCCCAGCTACTCGGGAGGCTGAGGCAGGAGAATCACTTGAACCTTGGAGGCAGAGGTTGCAGTGGGCCAAGATCACACCACTGCACTCCAGCCTGGGTGACAGAGCAAGAACCTGTCTCAAAAAAAAAAAAAAAAAGAATGAAAATGATAATGATGATGAAGATGAAGATTATGTTTCTGAGGGCTGCCCAACTTCAGGGAAGCTAAGGTCTAGCTAATACATCCTCCTGAAACTCGCCCCCTCTCCCTCATTATGCCCTAACCTACAATGCACACTTGCCCTCTACCCCATCCCCCAGCTTTCCCAGGACAAGAAGAAAAGAAAAGCCATTGGGATCCCCCAACAATAATTCCAGAGTTCTGGTTCAAAGGAGGGTGGTCGGGTTTGGAGAGCTCTGCCCTGAGGTAGAAAGTGGGGGTTAAGAGCAGCTGGTGAATAATTGATCCGTGTGGCTGGATGGAGGAAATTGCTGATCCCATATCACCAAGCCCTGGAGGTGGGGATGGGGCCCCCATGACACAGGATTGAAAAATACATTAGCAGCTTTGCTTCTAGTACTGACGTAAATATATCTGACTTCTCCCTTTATCCATGAAAGTCGTGGAGATGACAATTAAATGAACTCCTGTGTAGTCAGAAATTACCAAATTTCTAGGTGCTATTCCCAGCTTTTACCTATATTTTAATCCTCATGTGAACACCATGAGGAAGTTATTTTTATTAAGTAGAACCTTATGAAATAGCAAATATTTAAAGGTTTTTAAAGTATGAAGCAGATAATCATATATAGTACATATTACGATTAAGAGGAGGAGGAGGAGTTGAATCTCAGAGAGGTGAAATAACTTACTCAAAGTTACCTTTTTCCAACATTAGGATAAACTCCTAATCAAGACTGGGAAGTTCATGTCTTCTGAATATTCATTACTTCCCCAGCCTCAATTTATAGCTACTTTCCTCTCTCCTCTTCTTTGAGCCTCAATTTCCTCACTTGTAAACTGAGGATGGTAACTATCCACTGAAGCTGACATTTATCGAGCATTTAGTATACACCAGACTGAATGGTGCTAAGCATTCAGCCCCTATCACCAAATTTTTTGCTCCCAGCTCCTCTCTGATGTGGGTGTTATTCCAAGCTTCATTCTTCCAGGGTGTGAGGAGGTCTAATTCAGTGGAGGCATGCACAGGTCTGAGCTCAGGGTCTGCATGTGGCAGAAGTTAATATTGCTTTTATGATTGCAATCCCTCTTGCATGAGCCAGCCTCTGAACAGGAGGGCAGAGTATAGCCTGTTACCAGTACTTAAGTCACCTTCCTCCTAGCCCATTGAGAGTGCTTGTAAGTCAAGAAGAGGTACCACATTCCTAGGAAATCAAAGACAGGAAAGGAACTTAAGTCTTTCTGACTTCTTGTTGTGGAACATCAACAATATCTCTTGCTAATAGAAATGACTATGGTGACTATGATGAGTGTGATGAGCTGTTATTCCACATCCTCTTCCTGAAGCATATGAAGGACAGTGAAAGGTGGTGACTAGCTTCATGCAAAAGCTTGTCCTGGCCAGACGCAATGGCTCACCCCTGTAATCCCAGCACTTTGGGAGGCAGAGATGGGCGGATCACTTGAGGTCAGGAGTTTAAGACCAGCCTGGTCAACATGGAAAAACCCTATCTCTACTAAAAATACGAAAATTAGCCGGGTGTGATGGCATACACCAGTAATCCCAGCTACTTGGGAAGCTGAGGCAGGAGAATTGCTTGAACCTGGGAGGTGGAGGTTGCAGAAAGCCGAGAATGCACTACTGCAGCCCAGACTGGGCAATAGAGCCAGACTCTGTCAAAAAAAAAAAAAAAAAAAGCTTACACTAACCACTTACTGAGTGCCTACCATAGGCCAGTCCGTGTTCTAGGTGTATATAGTGGACCCTGATCTCACCATGCTCCTGTTTTGCACATTCCTGGGTCTTTGACTCATTGAAAACCGTAGCCTGAGACAAGCATCCTAGGAGCTGCTCTTCCACCAGGAGCTAGTCTGGCTCTGATGATTGAATTAGATTAAATTGCACTGAGAAGAATTGCATTGAGTTGCCCTGAGATAGAAATGGGAAAGGAAAGTGCAGGTGGGGACGAGGGTACTGCAAAGACATACTCTGACTTCAAGAATCCCACTGAGCTCACAGCCAGGCATGTTGTACGCATATTGCAAGATGCTCAGAAAATATGTGTCGGATGGAAGGGAATAGGAGCACAGAAGTTCAGCATGGCCATGCTTATTCACATTTATTCCCAAGTCTGGCTCAGGTTTGGATGGGGGGAGAGGTAGAGCCTGTTTTTATTTGCTGTCGGTTTGGTTTGATTTTCACTGTATCAACTTCCCGGGAAGGGAACGGGCCCCTCAGGTGAATGCCGAGGAACCCCAGATCAGGCCTGGCTTATATTCTCATAACTTTCTCATATTACCAGCTCTGGATACTGCTGCACAGGCCGCCTCATTGTGTAAAAGTCCCCCAAGAATCCTGGTGCACCCTCTGAGCATCCTAACTCCCCACAAGATGACTACCCCCTCAAGCATAACAGCCAGGAATTCCCTGACATGAGTGACCCCAAGCACATAAAAGGTGCACAAAGGCAAAAAAAAAAAAGCTTTCCTTTATTTCACACAACACCCGCGATGCAATGCCATAAAGCATTTGATTTAGGATATTAAATGCCGCTGGTGATGAGAACGTCATGTAAGATTTGCTTTGCGACTTCTTTCTTCTCAAACTGTCATTAAAAATGATTTATAGGTGAACCCAAGTCTGAGAAACAACATGATTAGAATCAAGGGTTTGGGAAGGGGACGGTGTGGGGATCAGATTTCCAGGGCAGCCCCACTATCCAGTCTCAGAGACGGAAAAGGCTGAGTGTGAGACCCAACCGCTAACCATTTCAAAGGTAAGTGCAAACTCACGGAAGGAACACGTGTTCCTTGCTGAGATGAAAACAATGAGGCCTTGTCGGACATTTAAACTGCTGGTTTCAAAAGGTACATTCTGGAGGAGGGCCAGGCTGGAGAACGCTTCTTCTGCAGTAGCTGACTTTGTCCAGTGCCAGTCTGGCCGGTTTCAAACTAGACTGGAAATCAGGGGTGCTGTCAGACTTTGCAATAATAAAAACATAAAGGTTCAGTCCCATACTTTACCTTTATTATTTGCCTGACACCTGGGACAGCAACCCTAGGTGTCAAATATTTAATATTATTGGTAACATTCCTGTTTTACAGATGAGGAAACTGAGGCTCAGAGAAGTACAGTGTTTTGCTCAGAGTCACATAACTAGAGTGAGGGGTGGAGCCAGCCAGGATTTGAACCCAGGCAGCTGAACATCTGCACCCACAGCTTTAAACCCATTCTTCTCCATTGAGTCCCAGCTTCTGACTAAAAATGACTCTAATTGCACCTCTGCTTCATCTTGCCCATATCTGTCCCCTTAAGAAAACTGCCATTCATTAAGCACCCACTGTAGGCCAGATATTCTGCAGAAAGTTTGCTATGCTATACTTAATCCTCATCTATTACCTTGCAAGACTGAAGATGTGTTTTGCTCACTCAACAGAAAATTAAGGTCTAAGGTCACACTGCCAGTAGGCAGGGAATGGAACCAAGTTGGCCGGATTCTAAGAGAAATCTGCTCATAGTAAAATCCATACTATGCAAAACGATACACAAGCACCTTTTTCTGGGGTCTGAGAGTAAGTGTGACACTGTGGATTGGAGGCTCCTGGACTCATAAAAGGATTTAGACATTAGGGCAGGCTGGAGGTTGCTGGAGACTCTGGGGCCTGATCGAAATGTTTAGGTCTGACCTAAATATAAGACCAGAACCCATAAAACTAACTAGAAGAGAAAATAGGCAAAAAATTCCTCAACATTGGTCTTAGCAATGATTTTTTGAATATCACAACAAAAGTTAAGTCTACAAAAGCAAAAATAACCAATTGGGACTACATCAAACTAAAAATCTTGTGCACCACAAACAGAACAAGTCAAAAAAAAAAAAAAAGAAAAAGGCAACTGGGAAAAATATTTGCAAGGCACGTGTTTGATAAAGAGTAAATATTCAAAAATTAAAAAGAAAGCTTACAACTCAACAGCGGAAAAACAGATAACCCAATTAAAAAGTTGACAGAGGACCTAAACAGACATTTCTCCAAAGGAGACATAAAAATGGCCAACAAGTATATGAAAAAGTGCCTGACATCATGAATCATAAGAGAAATACAAATTAAAACCACTGTGAGATATGACCTCTTTACACTTGTAAGGATAGCTTTAGAGACAAGAGATAACAAGTGTTGGTGATAGCGTTGAGAAAAGGAACCCAGCACATTGTCAGTGAGAATGTAGATTGGTAGTGCCATTATGGAAAACAGTATGGAAGTTCCTAAAGAAATTCAATAGAACTATCATATACCCAGAAAACCCTCTTCTGGGCATATACCCAAAAGAAATGAAATCACCACCTTGTAAAGATATCTGCACTCCCATGTTCATTGCAGAATTATTTACAATAGCCAAGATATGGAAAAAACATACATGCCCATCAATGAACAAATGGATAAAGGAAATGTGATAAACATTTATAGCCAATGAAATACTATTCAGCCTTTAAAAGAAAGGAGATCCTGCCATTTGCCACAACATGGATGAAACTGGAGAAAATTATGTTAAGTGAAATAAGCCAAGCAGAGAAAGAAAATATTACGTGATCTCACTTATTGTGCGATATAAAAGAAAGATCTCAAATACAGAGAAAGAATGAAACAATGGTTACTGGGGTGGGGTCAGGAGGAAAGAGGGAGATGTAGGTCAAAAGATTCAAAATAGTAGGCAAGTAGAATGAATAAGTCTAGAAATCCAATGTACAACATGAGGACAAAGTTACTAAAATTATATTCTGTTCATGATTTGTGTTCAGTAAGTAGATTTTAGATGCTCTCATCACAAAAATGTAACTATGTGAGATGGTAGATATACAAATCTGCTTGACTACTGTGATCATTTTACTATGTATGTGAATCCCCCAATAACATACTACAAATCTCAAATATACAAAACAGTAATTGTTTTTTAAAAAGACTAATCTGTATTCACAACAATATTCGCCCCCATGCTTCCTAGTCTTATGTAGTGATGTTTATCTTTCCTGTGAATTGAAAGTGATAGAGAGGCAGGAACGAGTCTGTCTTGCTCCCTGCTGCACCTCCAGAACCCAACACGTAGACATATTCTATGTCCTGGAAAATGTTTGTTGAATGAGCAGAATACATAGGAATGATGAAAGAAGAAAATGGTAGAAAAACCAGGAAAGAGAAAAAGAGGAGAAAAACAATTCATTTGAGATTGCAAATGGGAGAATCTGGCCTTAGACTTGTTTTGTGTGTAGCGTTTTTGTCAGTCATGATGAGTTAGATTATGCTGCAGCAACAAACAGCTCCTTAATTTTAGAAGCATAAATAGAAAACATTTATTTACTGCTCACACTACATGTTCATTGTGTTCCTGCTGGTGAAGTCAGTGGGGTTTCATTGTTTAGATAATAACTCAAGATCCTAGCTGGAGGCCTTATCTCTCTATGTGTTTCCACAGTGAATAAGGCAATGGGAAGAGTCTGGGTGGACGGTGCAATGGTTTTTATAGTTTCCACCTGAAAGTGATGACTGTCACTTCTACTGACATCTTACTGACCAAAGCAAGTCCCGTGGTCATGCTTAACTTCAAGGGGACAGGGAAGGTGTGATTCTATCTTGCTCCTTGGCAGGGGCAGTTCTGGAATTACTCAGTAAATAGCACCAATGAAAACCACAGTGTTTAAATATTCTTTAATTAGTTGCCAATACTTAATGACTAAATATTCTGTGTAAATATAGATGTCTGGCCTCTCTACACAGAATTGGGAGATCTGGCAACATGAACCCATTGGTGCCAAGCAGGGGTTGCCTTTCAGAAGAAGCGTGCACTCTCAACTTTGCCGCTGGCTCCACCTGGCCCACTTCACTCATTTTGGTTTGGTGCCTGACTCCTAAGAGCATTTGGTGTGTAGACTCCTGGTTTAAAAGGATGAAAGAGCCACTCTGTGTTGGCTCAGGGCATTTTGTTCCCAACACCAGATGCACTTGTAATCTATTCCCATCCCAGAGATGAGTAATGCATGCCCTAGAAGTGCCTTGTGCAGACCTGGGATCAGGCATGCTGGCTGGAGCACTCAGGCTTGTTGGCAACAATGGGATTGTATAAGACCACTTAGGGAGTATTTAAGGGATTCATGGAGTGGGGGAGGGAGTGTGAGTGTATAGGAGGAATAGCAGAGCCCATGCCCCTGGTGAGGGATGCCAGGCTGATGGGGGTGAAGGCAGGCAGCTGCATCTCCTGGGAAGTCTCTTATTTCATTTGAACTTGCACTGCCCACACAATTCCTCTGGATTCTCAGCATCTCTGTCTGGAGGAGGTGTGGGAACCTGCCTATGCCACCAGTAGCTTGGGTTGAGATGATGGTTTGTTCTCAATTGTGACCTAAGCCCAACAAGGTGTGGAAGGACTATGGTGAGAAGGTGTAAGGTTGTACTCACTAAAACCAAGTGTTTCAGTCAGTTTAGGTTAGATTCTGTCGCAGTAACAAACAATCCCAGAATTTCTGTGACTTTAAACATCTAGAGGTTATTCTCACTCACTGTTTTCACTCACTCTACATGCCAATCTTGAGTCAGCAGGGCGACTCTACTCAGATACCAAGGAGAATGGATTAGCCAGCATCTTAAGTAACCAGTCTCCATTCTAGAGCAAGAGCACTCAGCAGAGAGTCACATTGGTCCTCCAATACTCTTACCCAGAGGTGACACATCCCTTACACTCTCAACTCATTGTGTGAAACTAATCGTATGCAGCTCTCAAGCATCAGGGGGTCAGGAATTTCAGAGAAGCAGAAATATTTGGTCAGCAAAATTAGTGAATGACTGCCATATTGAAAGAGAAATCCACTGGTTTTATCAACAGCATTCTACAAATAAAAAGATTCTGGCCAGAGGGAGTGGCTCATGCCTATAATCCCAACACTTTGGGAGGCCAAGGCAGGAGGATAACTGGAGTTTGAGACCAGCCTGGCCAACATGATGAAACCCCGTCTCTTCTCAAAATACAAAAATTTGCCAGGCGTGGTGGTGCACACCTGTAATCCCAGCTATACAGGAGGCTGAGGCAGGAGAATCGGTTAAATCTGGGAGTCAGAGGTTGCAGTGAATCAAAATTGCACCACTGCACTTCAGCCTGGGCAACAGAGCAAGACTCCATCTCAATAATAATAATAATAAATAATAAAATAAAATAAAATAAAGATTCTATCAGACATGGACTTCATTGTCATCAGTAATTCAAAGCACCAATCGTCAAGGTTCATGGCCTTGTTACTTGCCGTTTCTTTTGCCCAGGACACCATTTCTTCTGCTCTCTGGTTTGCTTCTTCTCAGCCCAACTACCATTACTGTGCACAGGTCTTCCCTGACCACCTGCTCTATCTAATATCATCCCCCCATTCCCAGTCATTCTATGATGTGCCATTTTTGAAAATTCTTCTTCCTTTTATCACTGTCTAGAATAATCTTTTATTTTAAAAATTCTGTGTGTATGTGTTTGTATTTATTTATTGTCCTTATTCAGGCTTCCACTTCAGAATGCCAACACCATCTGAGCAGGCACCACTGATCACTTTCTTAGCTATACTCACACCATCTTGGACAGTGATAGTACATAGTAGGTGTTCAACAGATTTGGATGAAATATACACTGAAATAAATATATGCTCAGTAAATATGCATGAATGAACATATCCATGATACAACCAGTTTAATGAGTACTGTGTGCAGCTGGTTCTCCTGCTTTTTAACCCTCCCATATCCACTTTACTAGGTAGACACTAGGATCAGTCCCATTTTGCAGAGGGGAAAACTGAAGCTCAAAGAGCTGAAATGAATTAGCTGAAGCCAGAACTAGGAAATGGCAGAGTCAATATTTAAGTCAGAGTTTGCCAAAGCATATGCCATTTCTGCTAGGCTACACTGGCCTTCAAAGAGCAGCTATTGATGAGGCCTCCTGGGTGCAAGATGTGGGGCCAAGTGCTCAGGGGAGAGGATAAGGGCATATTCATGATCCTCGTCTTCTCCACAGAATCTCACTTTACTAGTTGATATGATTTGGCTCTGTGTCCCCACCACTCAAATCTCATCTTGAATTGTAATCCCCACGTGTTGGAGGAGGGGCCTGGCGGGAGGTGACTGAATCACATCTCATGAGTGAGTTCCCATGAGATCTGGTGGTTGAAAAATGTGTGGAGTTCCCTCCTTTGCACTCTCTTTCTCTCCTGCTCAGCCATGGTAAGACGTGCTTGCTTCCCCTTTGCCTTCTGCCATGATTGTAAGTCTCCTGGGGCCTCCCATCCACGCTTCCTGTTAAGCCTGCAGAACTATGAGTCCATTAAACCTCTCTTCTTCATAAATTACCCAGTCTCAGGTAGTTCTTTATAACAACGTGAGAACAAACTAACACATTAGCCTAGGATTTCAATGATTCCATTTATTTGATATTTTATTTACAAGTTGAAGTGAGTTGAATGGTGGTTCCTGAAAACAAGATGTATCTATAGCCTAGCCCTGAGAAAGCATTTGGGAAAAGGGTCTTTGCAGGTGCAATTAAGTTAAGGATCTCAAGATGAGATTGTCCTGGATACCTCAGGTGGGCCCTAAATCCAATGACAAGTGTCCTTATAAGAGACAGAAGACACAGACAAAGAGGAGAAAAAGACATGACGATGGAGGCAGAAATTAGACCTATGTGCCCATAAGCCAAGGAATGTCTGTAGCCATCAGAAGCTAGAAGAGGCAAAAATGATTCTATTTGCTGCAACACCTTGATTTTTAGACTTCTGGCTTCCAGACTCTGAGAGATTACATTTCTGCTGTTTGAAGCCACCATGTTTATGGCAATTTGTTATGCAAGTCACAGGAAATTAATTACAGGTTCATAGCTAGGGAATTTTTAAAATATGTATTTTGGACATGGGATTGGGTGCCCCTGCCCCTTGCTCACCTCCTTAGATGTCCCTGTTTCATGCTTACTCAAATCTGACTTCATATGCCTCCATGCAAGGCCAGAACCTAATAATGACCTTGGTATCTCCTTACCTCAAAGCCTTTTCTAACCATCCCTGATGGTTTATACACACTCCCTCCCAAGTGCCTGTGCTATCTTTGAGGTCTGGCTCCGAGTGGCAGTACAGGATACAAGTGAAGTACAAGGGGCTTTGTAAACGGACGTTGCTTTACATCCCAGCTCTCCCACTGAGTCTTGCTTTCCTTTTCTGTGGAAATGGCGTATTAGCAACTTCATAGGATAGAGATGAGGCTTAAATGGGAAAGTATATTTTAAACTCTAAGCAAAATGCTGGTACTCAATACATGCTAGTAATATTGGCAAAATTGAACCAATTTGAGAAATAGAATTTTTGAAAAGCTACATTAACTCATCTAGCTCAATTTAGTTTAATAAACTCTGTTGTGATACTGTAGGAATGCATAGCTGGGTGGGATATAGTGTGTGCTCTGGAAGAAATGGCTAAGATGTTCATCATAAAATGCAGTTATGCTGCATTTTAATCCAGTTATGCTGGGTTAACCAGTACTGCCAAATGAAGGGTAAGGGTCTTGCCAAAATACTAAAATGACCTGTTTTGTGGGAGGGATGAGGTGGGGGAGAATCTGCATTAAAGTCCAGTTCAGTAAAGAAGAAAGGGCCACATCTTAGACTAAGTCCCATAAGAAGCATATAGAAAGTAAAAGTACTTCCATATTTCCGTTCAACAAACCAGATGGTAAGAAATGTAGAATCAAACCTATTACACAAAGACAGAAGAAAAACATTTAAATAGCTGTTTTCATCTATGTGCAGCATGACATTGATGAAAATGTGAATTACAGTTGCTAAAAGGAGGATCTTTCACCAAGAGATGTCTTTGGTTGCACGGTTCAACATCTTATTTTGGTCCAACACTAAAAGAAAGTCCATGTGACATGTCATCGTCTTGATCAGTCTTTGAAAATTAATGCCTGAACCAAAGCCTGTCAAAAGGCCCTCCTTTTCTTTTGGCCTTTAAAAGAAATATATTAATTTGCACATCACGTCATTTCTCAGCATTCCGGCTGCCATCTACCATTGTCCCTGGAAAAAGAATTCTCCAGAATGCCCATAAGTGTGAGCGTCACTGTCATTTCTTGTTGATTTTTTTGTTTTTGTCCCCGGCGGTACAAGTCCTGGATGTGTAATATGAATTTAATGTCTTCTTATTAATAAAACCAGACGTCAACATGTGGCAGCTTCAATTCTAACCATCCTTCTGCACTATTCAAAGATGCTTTCCACTCTCCCGACTGGTTCTCAAGTGACCCTAAACCTAATTAACCTGAATTCCATCTCTCATCTCCCCAGGGAAAGGAGAAGCATGCCAGCCCTTCATCTTCCCCATTCCTCTTCCTCTCCACAGACTGGGACAAACTCTCTAGAGAAATCCTCTTCTTGTCCCAGGCACTGCAATCACTGGTTTCCTCAGAGTTCTGCCTGAAATGATGGGGTGTGTTTTTCATTTGAAATGAGTCCACATCTGGGACTCACTTAACTTGATTTGGGAAGTCCTGTGTTTCTGATCCAACAAAACAAAACAAAACAAAAAAAAATTGTGAAAATAAGCCTGTATTTTTTTCTTCCAGTGTGGATTGATTTACTTCCATTATACTTAGCTTGCAAGGAAAAAAGAAGAAGAAGAGAGAGAGAACAATGAACAGTGAATCGACTTGGCTTTACGGCCACCTTCCCTTGTAGGGTAACTAGGCCTTACATATGTGGACTGATTGAATTATTCCACTTCCACAGAGAGAGAGAAAGCAAGGACGAAACCTTCCTCCTGATTGCTGTCCCTTTGGGTTTCCTGCCCAGGAAAAATGGTGCAGGATGAAGGAGCAGCTCTTAGAAACCACAAAGAAGCAAAACTAACTCATATATTTGGATTCAATCTTGGCTGGCTTGAATTACTAAGCTAAGTAGTTGGAGCTTTATTCTGTAGTACTGGCAGCCCTTAAAGATATTTGGGTATAGAAAATATGCAATGAATTCTAACCTCCAAACTCTCCTGTTTACTGGAAGAGTTTGTGATGGGCCCAATATTATACTTTGGGCCCAATATTAGAAAATCCAAGCATAAAAATTTGATGTATGTGCATAATGTGGGGTGATGTGTAGAGATGATTATTTATATTATCAAACATTCATTTTTCCATATGGATACACTATAATTCTTTTTTAAAAATAGCTAAACCCTCCACTTAAAAATTTATCCAATTTACAAAGAAATGAGTAATACATATTTTTATTATAGTTTTTATAGCTAAACCTTCTACTTAAAATTTTATCTAACAAAAAAGTTATACATATTACTTTACTACAGTTTGTAGTACTCTACTTAAAATTATATCAAATTGTCCAAAAATGAATGATATATTTGTTTAATAAAAGTTTTCTAAATAGCTAAACCCTCTACTTAAATATTTTATTAAATTTTCAAAAAATCAAGGGATGCCTCTTTTTTCAAATAAGTTTGCCTAAATGTGGATGCATCTTTGAGTTGCAGAAGTTAAATCTAACCTTTAATTAGAATTAGAAAAAAAAAAACCTGGGGAAATATCTCATGAGAAAACAAACACACACACACACACGCACACACACAGAGAAATTTTTGGATATAATCTGCCTGAATTGTGTATGTCAAAGTCTCTACACTCCAGAAAATCATAGCTTTGGATATGAAGCTTACATATTGCTATTCCACACAATAATTATTTACATTTTTTATCATTATACAACACGGAGGGTGGAGATAGGAGGGCTAGAGATTGCAACATTAGCCAAATCTGAATTCAAAACACATTTTCACCAGTTACTGGCTCTGTCATCTTGGGGAAATTACTTAATGTCATACATAATAATAGTGTCTACTTTGTAGGGCCTTTTCCAGGATTAAATGAGTGCTTGATACGTTTTATAATTTATTATTTCAGGATCAGGATTATAATTAAATATGAGGAAATAAAATATTATAATGAAATAATGTATTTAAGCATTTAATAAAATTCCTGGAACCCAGTGAATATTCAGTAACTTTTTAGGGGTCTAGCCAAAGAAACAATCAACCCAGTCATTCTTGAGTACATTGAATGAAAAACAAGGGTTACATCAGCTGAACAAACCTATAATCTGGACAGAAAATAGCAGAGTTTAAGCCCCTTCACCAAGAGAACTGAATTTTACTTTTGTGGCAGAACCTAAATTTCAAAGTGAGTTAGATTAGCTTTGGGAAGAAAATCAAGCAGTTGCCTTGACATGAGGATTCTTCAACTGCTTCCAGTAGTACTTTCAGTTAACACTGTGAAGTGCTCAACGTACGTCAGGCATTACTCTAAACTCGTGACATATGTTAATACTTAATGCTCACAAAAGCCCTATGAGGCCGATATTGTTATTAGCTCCATTTTACGGTTGAGAGCACTGAGTCACAAAACAATTCATGTTGCCTAGTTAGCAGCAAAGCTGGTATAAACCCCGGTGCCTGCTCTTTATCATTACCTTTACTTCCTTTCAGGTATCTATCTGCTCTGTGATATATTCTGGCAAAATAAAGCCCTTTATTCTACAGATAAAAGATGCAGATGCTGTAAAATTTGCATTCTGTTGGTAAGAGAGATGAGAATGCACCCTGGCAAGCCATTATGGTTGATTGAAAGCACTTTGATAAGCTGTTGCCTCACACCTGTCCCAGTGACCAATAGGAATGCTGCATCCAGAATGGTGGCTACAATGTCCAATAGGAGAGATTCATACTGAATGACTTCAAACTGGCCCAATAGGAAGGGTTTATATTGAATGGTATCAAATCAGTCCAGTAGGAGTGCTGCCTATGAGAGAGGGAAAGTCAATCCAATCCAGTTCTCACTTTTAGAATTTGATTACTGAGGCCAGATGCCCTAATCCCCAATTACTCCTGTAATCCCAGCACTTTGCCAAGCCAGGATGGGCAGATCACTTGACGTCGGGAGTTCAAGACCAGCCTGACCAACATGGCGAAACCCTGTCTCTACCAAAAATACAGAAATCAGCCGGCATGGTGGTATGCGCCTGTACCTTTAACCCGACTACTCTGGAGGCTGAGATAGGAGAGTCCCAGGAGGCAGAGGTTGCAGTGAGCCGAGATCGCGCCACTGCACCCCAGCCTGAGCGACAGAGTAAGACTGTGTCTCAAACAAACAAACAAACAAACACAAAAACTTGATTAGTGAATCCTAGATTTGTAAAAAGAAGGCTGCTTACTTGAGGTTAAATCGTTGTTGATAATGACGCCGAGTTCCTTTTTCACCTCTCAGTTTGATTATTCAATAAATGCTGACTGAGGCAGCTATCTGACCATTCGCAAGGCCGGGGCTAGGCACAGGGAGTTGGTGATCAGTGAGCAAGACTGGGTTTCCACCCTCAGGGAGTTTGTAGTCTAATGGGAGAGATGTAAATTACAACCTTTTCAATTATGTGATTAGGTTTTGGACAAGTGCATTTGAGGAAGTCATCTTAGGTTGGCATGAAGTATAAATACTTAGAGGTGATATTCAGAATAGTTAACAATCAGAACAGTCTACCCACCAACAATTAGGACTGATGTGGGGCTTGAACAATTTACACAGTGGTTAAAGGTGAGCTCCTTCTGAGTGGGGCCAGGCAGCAGAGGATGGTGATGGTTGTCCTGAGGAATTGAGTTTACTTTTTTTTTTAATTAAACTTTTTATATTGAGAGAAGTATAAAGTATTAAACTAAACGTGGCCTGAGGATGCCCCTGTATCTTGAGTAATATACTACAACCTAATTTAGTATGTAAACAAACTGAAGCCTCATTAAGAGCATTTTACTTTTTATTTTTATTTTTGGTAATTGGCTGAGTCTCAGCCAATGGCAGCAGCCAAACTTCAGCCAATTGTCAGTGGCCAGCGGATCAGATTATGTCCAAATAAGGCAACCAGGGAATTATAACCAGTTAAGCTGTTTCTCTGTCTCCCTTAATGTTGTCTGTCTGTGAATGCTTCCTGTCCATATTGTGGAGGGGAGTTCCATGAACCTCTTCCGGTTCTAAGGCCTGCCAGATTCACGAATGGTTCTGTGTTCAATTAAATGCTGTTAAATTTAATTCATCTGAAGTTTTCTTTCTTTTAACAAGAGTCACATATAGTTCTAAGAAATAATATAGAGACATCCCTGTGTACCCATCACCGTTTCCCCATAACATCTTGCAAAATTATAATACTTATCACGTCTAAAGATTTCAGATATTTTTAAAAATAAAATTGAAACTAAGTTTTGAATAGGTTATTTATGCACATGAAACAAAAGCTAAAATTTACAAAAGGGGAGACAGGGAAAAAGTGGGTATTCTCCTGTGCCTTCTGGATACCTCGTTGCCCTCCCTGGAGTCAAATGTTGTTACAATTTTCTTGCCTATCTTTTCCCAAATACTTATACATTTGGTCCAGAAACATAAAGAACACTGATTTTTCAAGAAAGAGGAAAGAGACTATGATGTCCAGAGGACAAAGAAGGAGGAGGAGAATGTCTAGGTAGATCACTGATTCTCAGGCCACTTTCTGAGGGACCATTGAACCTGCTTGCATTCTCCAGGTGGCCTATACCCTGAGGCCCAGAGTCACTGTATGGCTGATGAGGACACTTCCCGCTGCAGATCAGCTACTCCCTCCATAGACCTGCCAGATGCAGGCAGGCTGCTTGTTCCCGAGGCCTCGAGAATAGAGCTGGCCAAGACAACTGCTAGTTTTCCCAAAACCCACTTTCTTTCTTCAGCCCCTCCTTCAAGACTTTTTCTATGCCCTGCTTGTCTTCTCAGACAGTTAAGGACATGACAAAGAGCAATGATTAAGGACAGCAATTCTTGCCTTTTTGTTTTTTGCTTAATTTGAAAGAGACAGCAAGATGGGAAAAATGTGCCTCCGATTATGACCCCACTGTGCTTCCTAAAAGCTTCTTTCTCCACTTTTAAGTCTCCTCAAGTTTCAAACCCTCTCCTTTTCTTCCCCCTGTTCTTTTTTCCTCTATTTAAACTAATCTAAAAAAGCTATAAAAAGCCTCTGACACTATAAATTCCCCTATAAACCCTGGTTTTATAGGTTTAATTGCCCCTTTTTACAGTGCTGCATGCCTGGGTCCTGAAACACTTTAGTTTTGCAGGACAAGTTCAAATTCATAGTAAGAGTCTGGGCCGTGCTATGATGGGATTTTGAACTCTGGCAGTCCACAAGGCAACTCGTTCTGGCCTTGGCTGAACAAGTTTTTTCTCAGGTAGCCCAGGACCAAAATGAGACATGTTCCTATGTGAGAAAATAACCATATCCTTAGAGAATGCCATGTTCTCTAAAGTCCCCTGAAGCCCCAGAGTTAGTTCTGGTCAGAGAGAGCGCCCATAAAAGCAACATCAACAATGCCGCAATCACCATTTATCAAGTGCTAGTAACTGTGCAAAATGGATTTTACGTGCATAATCCTCTCTACAACTCTGCAGGTTGGGACCATCATTATAACCCTTATTACAAGGGAAGACACCTAGGCTCAGATATTGAAGTCATTTGCTTGGGCTCACACAGCAGAGCCAAGACTACCATGAGAAGGGTGAGCCATTCACCTTGGACCCAGCTTTTAAGGGGCACCCAGCACCTCAGTAATCAAGAAAGATAACATTTGAATGCAATCTTTTAACAAAATCAAACTGCTAAACTATGGCCTGCAAACTGGCCACATGATTTTTATAAATAAAGTTTTATTGAAACCAGGGCTGGGATTAGGGTGAGGCAATTAAGGCTGAGTTGTACAAATGCAGGGTTGAATCCTGTCTTTATTGAAATGTTTGATATTTTCTTCATCACACATTTTTTAAATTGATTTTTAAATTTTTGAATTGAGACAGGGTCTTGCTCTGTTGTCCAAGCTGGAGTACAGTGATGTGATTGCTGCTCACTGCAGCCTCAATTTCTCTGGCTCAAGCACTCCTCCCACCTCAGCTTCCCAAGTAGCCGGGACCACAGGCGCTTGCCACCATGCTTGGCTAATTTTTAAATTTTTTTTGGTAGAGACAAGAGCTATGTTACCCTGGCTGGTCTTGAAATCCTGAGTTCAGGCGATCCTCCCGTGTCTCCCATGTGCTGGAATTACAGGCATGAGCCATGGAGCCTGATCCTATTCTTTCTTTTCTTTTCTTTTCCTTCCTTCCTTCCTTCCTTCCTTCCTTCTTTCCTTCTTTCCTTCCTTCCTTCTCTCTCTCTCTTTCTTTTTCTTTCTTTCCCCTTCCCTTCCCTTTCCCCTTCCCCTTCCCCTTCCCCTTCCCCTTCCCCTTCCCCTTCCCTTTCCCCTTCCCCTTCCCCTTCCCTTTCCCCTTCCTTCCCCTTCCCTTTCCCCTTCCCTTCCCTTTCCCCTTCCCCTTCCCCTTCCCTTTCCCCTTCCCCTTCCCTTTCCCCTTCCCTTTCCCCTTCCCCTTCTCCTTCCTTTCCTTTCCTTTCCTTTCCTTTCCTTCCTTCCTTCCCTTTCCCCTTCCCCTTCCCTTTCCCCTTCCCTTTCCCCCTTTCCCCTTCCCTTTCCCCTTCCCCTTCCTTTCCCCTTCCCCTTCCCTTTCCCTTCCCCTTCCCTTTCCCTTTCCCCTTCCCCTTCCCCTTCCCCTTCCCCTTCCCCTTCCCTTTCCCCTTCCCCTCCCTTTCCCCTTCCCCTTCCCCTTCCCTTTCCCCTTCCCCTTCCCCTTCCCCTTCCCCTTCCCTTTCCCTTTCCCCTTCCCCTTTCCTTTCCCCTTCCCCTTCCCTTTCCCCTTCCCCTTCCCCTTCCCTTTCCCCTTCCCCTTCCCTTTCCCCTTCCTTCCCCTTCCCCTTCCCTTTCCCCTTCCCTTCCCCTTCCCCTTCCCCTTCCCCTTCTCCTTCTTTCCTTCCTTCCTTTCTTTCTTTCTTTCTTTCTTTCCTTCCTTCCTTCTTTCTTTCCTTCCTTCCTTCCTTCTCTCTCTCTTTCTTTTTCTTTCTTTACCCCTTCCCTTTCCCTTTCCCCTTCCCTTTCTCATTCTTTCCTTCCTTCTCTTCCCTCCTTCCTTCCTTCCTTCCTCTTTCCTTCTTTCTTTCCCCTTTCCCCTTCTCCTTCCTTTCCTTTCCTTTCCTTTCCTTTTCTTTTCTTTTCTTTTCTTTTCTTTTCTTTTCTTTTCTTTCTTTCTTTCTGTCTGTCTGTCTTGTTAGTTTATTTATTTATTTTGAGACGGAGTTCCCCTCTGTCACCTAGGCTGGAGTGCAGCACCCTGATCTCAGCTCACTGCAACCTCTGCCTCCCAGGTTCAAGTGATTCTCCTGAGTAGCTGGGATTACAGGCACACACCACCACGCCTGGCTAATATTTTTGTATTTTTAGTAGAGACGAGGTTTCACGATGTTGGCCAGGCTGGTCTCAAACTCCTGACCTCAAGTGATCCACCTGCCTCGGCCTCCCAAGGTGCTGAGATTACAGACTTGAGCCACCACGCCCAACTTATTTATTTTTTGAGATGGAGTCTCTCTGTGTTCCCTAGGCTGGAGTGCAGTGGTGCCATCTCAGCTCACTTCAATCTCTGCCTCCTGGGATCAAGCATTTCTCCTGTCTCAGCCTCTGAAGTAACTGGGACTACAGGTGTGCACCACTATGCCCAGCTGATTTTTGTATATTTTAGGAGAGACAGGGTTTCACCATGTTGATCAGGCTGATGTCGAACTCCTGATCTCAGGTGATCCACCCCATCTCAGCCTCCTAAAGCATTTATTTTTAAAACACTGCAGTAGTGTATGTATTATGCAGTCTTTGGGCACCACCTTAAATTTCACCACCAAGGCAAATGTCTCACTCACCTTACCCTAGTCTTGGCCCCATCACACAGTAAGGAACACTGATCCCAGTGTGATAGTCTGTTTCCTAGCTGACCTCCAAGGCGATTAGAGATTGTGTTCAAGAGGCCACTGTTTCTCCCCAGTGTATTCACTGCTGCTTTGTGGAGCAGAAGCAAGTTTTAGTGTGTTCCCTGCAGACCTTACCTGTTCAGCCTGGAGAGGGGACCATTTCCTGGATAAGGATGCTTCAGGAGTACTCACAGTCTCAAGTGCAATAAGCCTGATGGTTCCTTGCAACATTGTGTGCTCATCAGCACCTTTACGGCTCTCTCTTTCGGCTGTGGGGGACTCCTCAGACATTACTATCCATTCATTCATTCATTTAACAGCTATTTATGAAGGACCTATTATTTTCTTAGACATAACAATAGGTACTGGACACAACAATAGTGAAAGGAAGAGTAGATAAAAATTACTGTCCTAGGGGAATTGAGTTCGATTTAAGGAGAGAGATGGCAAACATAAAAATAAATGTATTACACAGAATTTTACAATGTCATAAATGATATAAAAAAGTAGAACAGTCTGGGTGTGGTGACTCACGCCTGTAATCCTAGTACTTTGGGAGGCTGAGGCAGGAGGATCGCTTGAGGCCAGGAGTTCGAGAGCAGCCTGGCCAACATGGCAAAACCCTGTCTCACAAAAAATACAAAAATTAGCCGGCCATGGTGGCAGTGCACCCGCCTGTAGTTCCAGCTACTCTGAAGGATGAGGCAGAGAATCACTTGAACCAGGGAGGCAGAGGGTGCAGTGAGCCGAGATGGTGCCACCGCACTCCAGCCTAGATAACAGAGTGAGACAGTTTCAAAAAAAAGAAAAAAGGATGACATAAGTCAGACTGAAAATGTTAAGGTGTAGAAGGGTGACAATTTAAAATCGAGTGCTCAGCACAGGCATTACTGAGAAGGTGACAACTGGTAAAAAGCCCTTGAGGGAGTGAGGGAGTGAGCCCGCTGGATGACCAGAAGTATGTTCTAGTCAGGGGAAACTTGCAGTGCAAAGGCCCTGGGGTGCAAGTGTGCTTGGTGTGTTCCGAATATAAGTGACGATGAAGCAGAGTGAGAAAGACACGACGAGAGATGACGCCAAGAGCTCCTAAGCAGGAGAAGGGGCAGATCATATGGCCACTACTCGTCATGAGTGAGTCACTGAAGAGTTGGAGGACAGGTGACGTGATCTGCCATACATTTAAACAGGCTCACCCTGGCGTGCCCATTCTCTGTGACGTTCTATTATGATTCTGTGATACCATCTGGGGCCTAGTTTGGACCACACAAGAGAATGGAGTCTAGGGAGGCCAGTGAGAAGGCTCCTGCAGTCTTTTAGGTGTACAAGGTCATGGATTGAACCAAGATGGACAAAGTGGAAGAGGTGGGAAGTGGCTCGTCTTTTCTCCAACCTCTTCCTTGTATGTGAAAATGTTTATAGTTCCATTTTATGGAAAATGACCACTGAGTCTCTCCAGGAAGGCCGGCAAATTTGACCACACAGGCTGCCTCTTTTGGACATATACTGAGCGGTGAAGTTTCCAGGGCCAAGCGACTTCAGAAATTGAATGCCTGACTTTGCAGCCTGCCCCTGGGTTGATTAGCAGTAAGACCTATTGCTAATGCCAGGAATCCTTCCCTTTCAAAGTCTCTCTGCATGCTCAATGTATAAAATGGAGACACCATCCAACTGTAGAGTATCGCTATGAGAAGTAAGACCTAGAATGCAGAAAGTGCCCCGCATGACTGCAAACAGCCATCTCTTGGTCCGGAAACAAGACACTTACTTTTAAAGTGGTAGGCACAAGAGTTTATGGTTATGTTCTTTCATTCTACCTCAAAAGTTCTCTCCCTGAAAGTTGGCGGTAAAGGGTGCGTTGCTTCAGGCCAGGCAAATGTCCAGGTTCCATGCAGATTGTGAAGTAGAGGGGATAACCATCACTCAGCAAAGTATTGTGTTAGAGCCGTTCTTTCCACCTTCCTGAGAGTTAGCTTTTCTTTCTCCCTGCCTTTCCAGCTGGTCAGAAATCTAAAACCAGGTTTGAGAACTGGCAGAAGGGAGAGAAAGTGAGAACATGACCTTTCTGGGGGCAAGAGAGTGACCTTGGAGGCTGTGAAGGGGTCTTAAACAGGGAAGTGGGAAGACCTTCAAGGCAAACTTTTCTACATCATTATGTTGGCAGGGTCTGCATTTTAGTTGTATTTGCATTTTCTTTTCCTCTACTACTAATGATATTCCATGTTAGAGCCAGGAGCCCTGGATCCCAGGGCTGGAAGGGCTGCTGGTTTTCTTTCTGGCCTTGTCTGTCTGCTTGCTTCTCCCCTCCACCCATGCGGGGCCTTTTCTGGTTTCTCACACGTTATTTTCCTTCTGCTTCCAGATCTTTGCATGGGCCTCGAATACCTTTTCCTTCAGCCCATCACCTGGCTTCTCCTTCACGTTCTTATTCATGCATTTCTCCCTCAGGAAATCCTTCCATAAAGGTCACTACCTGCACCCTAGAAAGAGTGCCCTGGCCCCTACAACTTCTGCTTTACTGCTGCCCTCTGTGCTTGGATATGAATTTAGTTCATCATGTGTAATAGTTGTGTTAATGTCTGCCTGTCCTACGAGCCCAGAAGCTCCAAGTCAGGGCCTGGAGGTCAGTGGGTACCCAAGAAATACTTGTTAATAGAACAACTGACTCTATGGCCTATTATTTTGCTCTTAACCTCCTTGAGCTGCAGGGGTCCCAAATGTAAAATGAGTGCAAGTTGATTTCAAAGAGTCTCTGACATTCTATTATGATTCTGTGATACCATCTGGGGCCTAGTTAGGAGGACACAGTAAATTGGACTTTGGCCAAGGCCTGGGGCTCCCATGGTCCCTGTGAGATGAGATGCATTCTTACTGACCACTGAGCCAGGGAAATGGAGACCGGTCTTTTCATCTCAGTCAAGAGATTGAAATCTCTGACAATACCAGAGATTATCTGCCTTCCTTGATTACTGGTCAGCCTCAGAGTTGAGGGCCAAGAGAACAGCTTGAATATTTCCCAAATCCATCTAGGTTTCCCTGGGAGTCACTTTCCAACTCAGGGCTTGATTCTGCTTTGAGAATGAAGATGACGTCATTGTTAGAAATTAAAGGCATAGAAAGATATTCACTGACATACGTTAATGATTGGAAAGAAACTAAGCTCTGCATATTTAACAGTGTTTCAGTATGGAGTCCAGACTGAAGGTTCAAAAAGACCTGTCTGCAAAGCTAGCTTATGAGGAGTGGAGCGTTATGCTGTGGTAACTAACACTGGGTGAAAGATCCTTAGGCCCAGCCCACTGACTTCCTGTTGTGTACATTTCAGTGGGTAAAAACAAATAAACAAACACTCCCACTCTGGTTCTTGGTGAGGGGAAGGCAGATCACCAACGGGGGCTCAGATCTAGCTAAAATCCTCCAAGGGACTTTGGTCGAGACCTCACCTTCTTCTGTACAGCACCTTTTCTGAAGCACCTGGGAAAGTCTAAGGCAAAAATTATATACTAATTCTTTATAAGTACAAAAAGGATCATTCTTATTTTACCTTAAAGGATGAGACATTTTTCTAACCATACTCTCAGACTTGGTCTCATGCCTGAAGACTGACCTAGGCATCTTTTTTGACTTTTTTATTTTTTTTTGAGACAGAGTTTCATTCTTGCTGCCCAGGCTGGAGTGCAATGGCGCGATCTCAGCTTACTGCAGCCTCCACCTCCCAGGTTCAGCAATTCTCCTGTCTCAGCCTCCCGAGTAGCTGGGATTACAGCATGCACCACTACGCCCAGCTAATTTTGTATTTTTAGTAGAGATGGGGTTTCACCATGTTGGCCAGGCTAATCTCTAACTCCCGACCTCAAGTGATCTGCCCACCTCGGCCTTCCAAAGTGCTGGGATTACAGATGTGAGACACTGTGCCCGGCCTTTTTTTTGGCTTTTTTATACCATTTGGAGCTCCCCAGTGACCCCGCTACAGAATAAAGCCAACATGGTGTCCTAGCCATGCCATGCTAGAGCGTGTGGTCAGTGAGTGTATTCTAGCGGTAGGAAGACTGGGGTTGAGTTGGGGTTGTGCTGCTTGTTGGCTGAACCGCATTGGGCAGGTTACATACATCTCAGAGCCTGTTTCTTCAACTATCTGACAGGCATGATGATGACAATTGTGCCTACATTCTAATGTCTGTTGTAATGGTTCAGGGACTTAGTGTATGTCAACACTGAACATAGAACCTGGCCCCCAGTTGAGTGTTTTACACACGTCAGTCATTATAATTGCTATTTTCCTCTGGTTCTTATTTTCATGCTTTGCTACTGTTTTCTTCCCTTTTTTCCCTAAGGGCTTCAGCTGCCCACCCCAGAAGTCTTTCTCCCTAAGATTCTACTCCTATGCAAAAGCTGTAGCCTTCACATACAGAGCTTCTCCACGTTCTATAAACCCTTCCTTACTTTTCAAGACCCCGTCCTGAGGTCGCTATGAGGAATAAGCAGATGGCATTTATTCAAGCAACCAACATATATTACCGGCTTAATAAAGGGTTTCTGAAACTTTTGACACTGAAACACATACTTTACAAAATTCTATAGCTGTAAAAGGTAGCATTTCTGTGTCTTGCCACAGCAACACCTCTATTCTGGAAATTCTACAATTAAAGATTTGTTTCCCTAGGAGAAATAAATATGGGATTAAGTGAAATGCTGACTTACATTTAATGATTAATGCTGCAAAGTGCATTAAGCTATATTTAATCACGTGCATCCTTGTGTGAATTACTTTCTTCATTCCTGTTTACACTGACAAGTAGCTGAGATTCAACTTTTAAATTTTGGGACATATGGTAGGAGAGGATAGGGCAAGAGAGGATTGAGAATTTTGTAAGGAGACAGGGAGGGAAATAAGAAAGCAATAAAACCACACCGAAGGAGGATGCAGAAAATCCACAAGACAAACTTTCTCCATTTCACAATAAGACTTAGCTTACGTGTTTGTTGAACGAATAACTGACTGCTCTCAAACTCATTTCTATACTTTCTCTTAAGCTTTGAACCTGGTGGCTAGAGTTTTCATTGACTATGTCAATCTGTACTTTCCTAGATTTTCTATAGGGTTGTTCAAGTTTCCTCTAGATTTCTCCATGTGATAAAGGCTCCGGAGAGAAAGGGAGAGTGTGCATCCTGTTTACTATCATCATGAACTCAGCATGTCACATAGCACCTGTCATATATGTGATTGGCACTCACTCAATATTTGTTGAACTGAATACTCAATCTGTTTTGCCACCAACTTATGCTGGTGTTTTCCATGTTAAAACTTTTACTTTCTACCATATGCTATCATTTTGTAATAGCAGACCTTGACAAACCAACTCTCCTCACCTATTGCATCTCAAGTCTAGAATTTAGTGGCTTAAAAGTAAACAAAGCTTCTCATCATGTTTTCTGCAATATCTTCCAAAACTTCCGCTCATTCTTATCTCTTTTGTTTTGCAAAACTTTCATGAGTCTGAGCTTTCTTTATTAACTCAGATATTTGATCCAACTCGTTCCATAAGTGTATTGTTTATGGGGGGTTTACATTGAATTTCTTTTCTTTCAAGAGCAAGGGGAACAGAGAAAGCATTTTGTTGGGGGGATGTTTGATTTGGCTGTCCAGATCTAAGTAGGGTCCATGTCTCCACTCACCAACCCACACTCTTTTTTTTCTTTTTCTTTTTTTTTTTTTTGGTACTTTTTTTGAGTTGTTTTCTGCAAATTCCTGAATACCAGACCAGGTGAGGAACTGAAGGAGCTTTGACTAGAATGTGGGCATAGAACTGCCTTATTACCAATTTGGAATTCATTCATTCATCCACTTCTTTAGTTAATAAATGTTTATGGAGTGTCCACTGTTGGCCAGAACCTGAAGCAGGTTCTGAGGATACAATGAATGGTAGACTAGGCAAAACCCCGGTTTTCACAGAATTTACCATCCCTGGCAAGTTGAACAGTTAAACAAGCAATGGTAGTACGTCATGAGTAGGCCAGCAGAGACTCTTACAGATCATCTGACACATGGAGCGCCTGCTGGTTGACAGGAATTATATGTGGTACTTTTCACAATTTCTCTGACTTTTTCTCATCTGTTAACTGGGGAATCACCATGGGACTTATTCATAGAACTGTCATGAGGAGGACAAGAGTGTTAGTTGCAAGGCACTTAGAATAGTGCCTGGCACATAAAACTGATAGTTCACTTAATTTACTTATGGCACCTCCCCATTTTACCCCCCCCATTTACAGGTGAAGAAACTGAGGCTCAGGACACTTAAGTCATTGACCTTGGGTCCCAAAGGCATCTAAGAACCTAGAAAAATCTGGGAGACTTTCAAGACCTGCCTTTTCCTAATGCAAGCCTGAGGGAAATTGTTAGACTCACAGTTTTTTGCCCCTGGAGCTGACTTTCTCAGACCAGACTTGTGGAAAACTACTACACAGCACACCCTTCAGGAACTGTGGAAAAAGCCTAACCTAGTCCAGAGCCGAGGGAAAGTAATTATACACAAGTTAAATTCAAAACCAGCGATGTTTTGAGGTTTTCGGTCCCCCACCCCCAACCCCCGAGCTCTCTCAACTCTGAAAAACCAAAAAACCCATTTTCTAATAATAGGCTTTCTTCTGTGATTTCTGGATTCAAGGTAGGTAAGAAATAGGAGAGAGATAAATGATTCAGAGGCTCCAAACAAGATCATTTGGCGTGTGGTTTGGGGAGGATTTAACAGCTGTGAGTGAGACCTCAGATCCAAGCCAACCCTGAATCCTGCATGCAGTTTGGCAAGACCACAAGTGCAATTTATCTGAAAACATGAAAGAATCTTCCTCTTCCTACTGCCAACTGGGACCCCAGCAATGGAAATGTTGAGAACTGGTTTGATCTTACTGCTCTTCCTCGTGCTTCCTCAGCCATCAAAAAAAACAAATAAAAAGCCCCATGCCTTCATTTTCTCTTTGAGGCTCTGTGCTCGCAAACAAAACAAAACAACCCCACAACATAGACAAACAAATAGAAAACACTCAACTTTCTTGAGATGAGAAGCTCTGATTTCAAATAATAAAATTTTGGGCAAAAAAAAAAAAAAAATCCAAAATAGGGAATAGGCTGTTATAAGGTAAAATATGACATCTATAAGGCAGAATATTGAGTTACTACTAAATTGATCTTTAAAAAATACTTCTAGTATAATGTTAAGTTAAAACAAAAAGCAGGAACTTGGGTGAACCCAATCACATAATGAAAATACATGGGAGAAAAATGACTAGAAGGAAATGTCCCGGAGCATTTGTCTTTGGGTGGGAGGAGTCTCGGTGATCACTCTTATTTATCATCAATTTGATTACCTCCCCTGCCTGGCCCTTCTCCCAGCAAAACATCCCAGGAAGAAATCCGCACCATAATAGAATCACTCCAACTCCTAGCAATATATCAGTAACAATTCCTTGCTCTGGAAGTTGTTCAGGTAAGAAACTTCCCATTGAGGCAACTCTTATCATTCACACAGAAAGACCTTGCACTCCAGCCTGAGCAACAGAGTGAGACCCTGTCACACACACAAAAAGTCTATCTGATACAAATTAGCATAGTTATGTTATCATAGCAGTACTTCCCAATATACATTTCACAGAATAGGAATCCTAAGAGATGCTCCCTTCAAAAGGGCAGTATATTTGGGAATTTGGAAATGGCCTGGACTGCCTGCGGTTCCCACTTTTGAAGGTTCACCGTGCATCTTGGTGATTGAAGGTGTTGAGAAGTTCTGCATGCAAGCTTATTGACTTTGTGGAGCCCAACTTGCCACAGTTCTTTGTTCACATATTCCTGTATTTCCTGTAATACTGATTATCTTTTCATGGGACTAGAATTCAGGAGAATAACAGTAAGAAATAAATTATGTTAGATTAGAGAAATGATCACAATCCTTCTCCCTTCCCAGTGAAGCCGTCTTTGCAAAATTATGACTAAGATAGTGAAAGAGGTGTAGCCTAACCAACTCCATCTTGGTCCTAACCTTTAAGCTCTCCTTGTTCTTTCCTGGACATAGGCTGAACTAACTTTGGGAGGAATTTAGTTTATAGTTTATAAGAAAGATGATAACAGCCCTTTCCCAAAAGCTCTTTCTTGCCTGGGGACTAGACTGCCTTTGTAGGACTAACAAATTAGCCACAAGATTAGAAATTATGGATTAGGAGTCATGAAGCTGGAGGCTACAAGATTCTGACTCTCCCTAAACTGCTCCTAAGATCAGTGCTTGTGATATTTTGTAGACCCTGCACTTGATGGAGAAGTTGGCACCACCCACGTGGATAAACTGGCTCATCTGATCTTGTGGCCTCCGCCCAGGAGCTGACTCAGCACAAGAGGACAGCTTTAACTTCCCATGAGTTCATCTCCTACCCAACCAATGAGCACTACCGACTCACTGGCCTTCCCCCACCCTCCAAATTATCCTTAAAAACTCTGATCCCTGAATGCTCAGGGAGACTGATTTGACTAATAATAAAACTCCGGTCTCCCGCACAGCCGGCTCTGTGTGAATGACTCTTTCTCTATTGCAGTTTCCCTGTCCTGATACATGGGCTCTGTCTAGGCAGTGGGCAAGGTGAACCCACTGGGTGGTTACACCAGTATCTGTGCTTTGTGTAGTGTGACGTCACAGATCCCCTTCGTGGAGAACTGGAGTCTAGTCCCTTGTCCTTGAAGCTAGGCCAGCCTTGTGACTTGCTTTGGTGAATAGAATAGATCAAAAGTGACAGAGGGCAGCGCTGAGCCTAGGCTTCAAGAGGCCATATGCACACTTGCATTTTCTCTTGGAATTCTCCCCCAACCATGAAAGCAAGCTGGAGCCATCCTACTGGAGCAGGGAAAGACCATACATGTGAGCAAGACATTTCAGCTGAAGATTCCCCTGACCAGCCAGCCCCCAGCCAATACCACAGCTGACTGCAAACACATCAGTGAGTCCAGCCAAGACCAGAAAAACAACCTAGCTGGGGAACTCAGCTCATGCTAACTCAAAGAATCATGATCTAAAGAAATGGTATTTTATCAGTCACTCAGTTTGGGGGTAGTTTGTCATGCAGCAAAAGTTGACTTATATATATTCTATAGTAGGGGTAGCTTTTAATCGAGTAAATTCTATTTTTAAAAAGCAAATAATTTGCAACTTGAGGACTTTATTATGCATAAGAAATAACTTGCAACAAACATCACAAGTAATTCTGATACAATCGTTTATGTCAATCAGGCCGAGGTGAAGAACTACTTTTGAAAACACAAATGTGAGGTTTTGGCAATTTCTATTCCATGTTTTTTTTTTCTTTTTTCTTTTTTGAGATGGAGTCTCGCTCTGTCATCCAGGCTGGAGTGCAATGGTGTGATCTCAGCTTGCTGCAACCTCTGCATCCCAGGTTCCAGTGATTTTCTTGCCTCAGCCTCCTGAGTCGTTCAGATTCAGGCACGCACCACCACCGACTAATTTTTGTATTTTTAGTAGAGATGGGATTTCACCATGTTGGCCAGGCTGATCTCAAACTCCTGGCCTCAAGTGATCTGCTCACCTCGGCCTCCCAATGTGCTAGGATTACAGCCGTGAGCCACTGCACCCGGCCTCTATATCTTTTTTCAAAGAGAGTAAAACCTGGTCCTTATTTCCATCTGCCCACAGAGCTATCTTCCCCATACTCACCAAATTCAACAAGCTTCTGTTTTACTTCCAGCTTCATGGGTTCCTGCAAACCAGTACTCTCCCTCCCCAAATGGCAAATCCACTTTGCTTCCTCAGTAGCTTCACAGAATGGGGAAAAGGAGCAAGAGCAGATGAAAGTGAGGATTTGGCAAGGGTCGGGATTGGGCCTGGGACAGGGAGTGGGAAAGGAGACTTTCCAGAGCTGCAAAAAGCAAGAGCAAGCAAGAAGGAGCCAGCCAGTTGCAGAAAGTGAGATCTGGAAGGAAAGTATGTTAAAAGGCAAAGGAACTCACGAAAGAACTGGTTGTTGATGAAGTCGATGTTGTACGCAGCCCTGCCATCTTGTAAAAAAGGTTTTATTTGTCCTTTTTTGTGAGAGTCCTGGGAAGGAACCATTAAAGAAACAGACCCCAGGCAGTCAGCGCAGATCTGGGTACGTGTGTGTGCCTGTATGTGGGCTTGCCTGGCCCCCCTCTGGCACCCACCCCTACTTTTTACAAGGGCCAACTGGGTTGCAAGGTTAAAGCCAGAGGGGATCGATTGGTGTTGTGGGGCTTTTTTACAAAGTGCAAAGGATCAAAGTAATTAGCAAAGGGCGAGAGACCAGGCCTGTTAGAGAGAGAAGCCAGCCACCCAACGCTTTCTGCACACACGTCTTGTCTTCCCCAGGTCTGCTGCTAATGCCTGCACGGATCATGGCTGAATGGCACATGGCAGCGTGCAGAGTGCTGGAGGGGGCTCCTTTGCTCTCAGGCAGGAAGTAAACCTGAAAGGGCCAACTCTGAGCTTAGAGGGTTTTGTGGGATCTCCAGGCAGCCCAGAAGGAAGATGAGAACTTCTTGGGGAGTCTTTCTGAGACATTTCATTGCTTCTTTCCTGTTTCAGATGGAGGCTCAATGCCTGGCCAGACCCAGACCTGGAGACCAGGATGAGGAAATAATGTTTCCACTGAAGGCATCTAAAGCTTATCAACTGTGATCATGGCAGGGCAAGATGTATGAGAGGGCAAGGAATTTTCTAGGAATTATTTTAGGTGGTTCATAGACAGGACTTTAAATTATATAGAGTCATTCAGTGAGCTGATTGTTTCCTTTCTTTCTCCTTCCACCTCCCCTCTTCTCTCTTCTCTCTTTGTAATTCTACCAAGACCGGCTCAGTTTGCTGCTAATGGGCTGTGGTAGGCAGAATAACAGCCCCCAAAGATACTCACACCTGTGAAGATGCTCCCATACCTGGCAAAGGGACTTTGCAGGTGTGAGTAAGGTCAAGGCCCTGGGTGAGGGAGATTATCCCAGATTATCCATGAGACCAATCTAGTCACGTGAGAACCTCTCCCCGCTGCAGAGAACCAGAAAGAGAGCAGCATGACAAGGACTGAAGGATCTATTGCTGGTCCTGAGAGGTGGGGAGCCCTGCGTGAAGACCAGAGAGAGGTCTCCTGGAGGTAAGAGTGCCTCTCAGCTGACAACCAGCAAGGGAACGGAGACCTCAGCTCTGTAACCCAAGGGCCTTCAGAAGTGAACAGAGACCGGCTGTGCCGAAACTTCTGACCTATGGATCTGTAATATAATATTTTGTTTTCGATGGCTAAATTTGTGGTAGTTAATGCTTACTCCCTCCTTTGCCAGAGAGAGAGAGAGAGAGAATATCCTGCTCAAAGTTTCAGGAAAGCCACAATACCAAGCTAAGGTTACTAGTACCATTGTACGGTTTTCATTACATTTCGTTGTAGGTTTCATTTATATTTGTGGTCAGTGGTAATGGTTTTCTATTTATGGTAGTGATTTCAGTTTTCTTCTTTTGGGGTGAATGTATTTTGGTAAAGAAAATAAGTTGGGTTTAAAGAAAAAATATTAGTAAGTAGTCATGCAGATTTTATGAATTGATAAATGGTATTTAAAAATCTAAAATTTGGGAAATACTGGTCTAGAGTTTTCTGGAGGGCCCCTTTGGAATTCAGAAAATGGGGCAGACAGCTCTGCATATGATTTGCATGTATTTGCAATCATCATATCGAGCCTTACACACCAGGGTCAGGGAGAGGCAGGGCCAGATGGCCTAGGTGCTCTGTCACTGGCTGTGATGAGGAATCACTCATTTCTCAGCTGGCCTTTGGTATTGGACCAATTGCATAAAACAGGAAGAAAAAAGTGTTCATGGCAGCCAACCAGGTAATACTTTGTACCATGGAGAATAACAACCAGACTTTGGAACCAAACAGAATTGCCTTGGAATCCTGGCTCTCCTTCTTAAAACTGTGTGATTTGGGACAAATAGTTTGACCTCTGTGAGCCTCAGTTTCCTTATCTGTAAAAAGGAAACTAATAAGAAAGCCTGCACTGGGATGAAGTGAAGATTAAACAGGGTCCTGTTTGTAAAGAGTGCGGCCCTGTTCCTAATGCGCAGTAAACGATGCAATTCATTATTGTTATTATTATTCTTAGCTGCCCAGCGGTGGTCAGCCCATTCATTTATTGCTTGTGATGTCTGCCTCCAGCATTGGAGTACTGCCCTGTGGGGCATTCTGGGCAAAGCTGGGACAGACAGTGTCCAGACACACCCGGCCTGGGCTGGTCTCTGTCATGCTGACATGCAGAGGAAAGCAGAGAGAAAGGAATCCCACAGAGCTGTGCGTGCCTGGGTGGCCAAGCCTGCCTGCAGACCTTCTTTCTTCCCTATGTAGAGGCTCTGGCCCATTTCAATAATGAAAACGGAAGAGAGAGCATGCCCTGGCTGGGAACGGAGTGATGCCAATCTTCCCAGCCCTGACCAGGGACATAGTGTGTTAGGGCACCCGTGCCTGGAGTTAACCAGAGAGAGCAAAAGAAGGCAGACACAGGAAGGATATCTTTCTATCTCTATTACATCGCCTGTGCTTAAGAAGTGTGGCTTTGGGGATCAGACAGACTTGGGTTGCCTCTGCCAGTGACTCCTGTGTGGCTTTGACCAAGTAACTTCTCCTTTCTGATCATAACGTAGCTGACATTTGTTAAGTCCTGACTTTGTGCCAGCCTCTATTCTAAACACTACACAAGTATTAGATAACCTCCACAGCAACCCTAGGAGGGAGGCATGCTTATTATTTCCCTTTTACAGATGAAAAGACTGAGGCACAGAGAGGTTATTCACCTAGCTCAAAGTCACACAGCGAATACATGGCAGATCCAAGATTCAATCGAAGGCAGTCAGGATCCAGAGCCTATACTTTGCTAATATATGGTGATTAATTATTTTTAAGACTTTTCTATTTATTAATTACTCCTGAATCTTTAAGGGCTATGTTTTCTTAACCCCATTTATCAGATTCTGAAAGCAATTATTAGACTCTGAAGTTCAACAAACATACCTACTGGGTAAGAAAACTGGGATACTGATATGGTTTGGCTGTGTCCGCACCAAAGTCTCATCTTGAATTGTCATTCCCACAATAGCATGTGTCAAAAGAGGAACGCAGTGGAAGGTAATTTAATCATGGGGTGGTTACCATCATGCTGTTGTCATGATACTGAGTTCTCAGAGATGTATTGGTTTTATAAGGTGCTTCCCCACTTTCGCTCAGCACTTCCACTTGCTGCCGCCATGTGAAGAAGGATGTGTCTGCTTCCCCTTCCGCTATGATTGTAAGTTTCCTGAGACCTCCCCAGCTATACAGAACTATGAGTCAATTAAACCCTTTTCCTTTATAAATTACCCAGTCTCAGGCATGTCTTTATTAGCAGTGTGAGAAGGGACTAATACAGATACAAGCCCAGGTATCCTGATCCACAGTCAGAGCATTTCTCTCTCTCTCTCCCTTCCTCTGTTCTTCCTTCCCTCATATTTCCCTTCCTTTCTTCTCTTCCTTCCTTTTTCCTTCAATCTCTCCTTCCTTTGTTCATTCAACCAGAAACACTTACTCATTGCTTACTGCATGCCAGATATTGTGCATACATTATGTTCCTATGGTTGTACCTTCTTTGCTCTGTTCCATATGTTGGCCATTGTCATGGTCTTAATACCCTCAGTTGCCACCACCTCTCTGCTCAGGAAGCCAATCCCTTCCAGAACAGAACCTCCAATAAACAAAGGCTGCTGGACAAGCTCCCTCAGTCATTTGTGACCATGTCAGAAAGCCAGGGCTCCACTCTGAGCTGCATTATTGGCCAAGAAGTAGAGGCAGGAGTAGACACTGCTCCAAGAAGAACTTGCTGAGGCCCACTCTGTTCCCAAACACCTGCCAGACTTCCAGGGATCTTCAGCTTCAGAGCTGGGCTTGTGTGCTGTTTTAAAAGAAATCCAATAGACACGGAGCCAAGGAGGAGGCTGCAGGACAGGGGCTGGAGCCCCAGACAGGGGAGGGGGAGGAGAAAGGCTGTCCCCAGATCAAGTTTTGCCAATACATATCTGAGAGAGAGGAGGGCTCGGCATTTGAGGCATGTTAAGCAGAGGCTAATGGCTGCAAGCCTGGGACAGCCTGTAGATTGATCAAGGTCTGCAGGGCAAAATGTCGAAGTCAGCAGCAGCATGCTCTGTATCCACACCCTCTCCCAGTGTACACCCCACTACATCTTTCCCACCTGAGACTCTGTAGCTCTGTGCCTCTAAGCCCCTCCCTTTAAAAGAAAAGCAGCCGAAGAATTTGAGGCAATATGGAAGCTGTGATGGATGAATTGCACGCAACCACTTAATTCAAAGAGGGATTTGGGGCTTGATATTTAAGCCTGTAAGCCTCAGTTTTTTCACCTGCAAAATGAAAATGCCAATGGCATGTTCTTCTTGTTTACTGGTAAGTGTCTTCAAAGAGGACTCCATGTTTCATTTTGTTGGCCTCCACCTCCTCATGCTCCTCTCACCCCCTCTGCCTTCCTCAGATGGGGTTTCCCCAGATCACCTGATCTTCATATCCGCTGACTTTTCTCCAGACCTTAGTCTCCTCTCTATCACTTCTTTTTTATAATTTGCCTGTCTTGAAACACCCTAAATCCTCCATGGCTGTGCGCCACCTTTGGAGACATTCTGCGTTCATCTCTCTTCTACCCTCCCTTGCCATCAAAATGTGGGCATCTCATGGCATTTTCATGTCTTTGTGCAAGCTGTTTTTTCTACCTGGAATGCTTCTCTTTCCAAATTGTTGCCTTCCTAAATTCACACTTTTGCTTGGCCTTCAAGGGCCTGATGAAATAATTTTTCTTGCATGAAGATTCCTGTGGTTCTGTCTGTCCTGTGGTTTCATGGCACCTTCTGTACCACCTATCAGTAATGACCACAACAGTGACCACCACCAGTAAGATTAATGGCAGGTGCCTTCTGCATAATGCATGCCCTTGGGTGTTAATTATTATTAAATGATGATTTGGTTGCATAGCCCTCTGTGTCTATGCTCTTGCAACTTTGTCTTCTGCTCTGACTCTGGACTAAACCATGTGAATTGCTTTTACCAGTTGGATACTAGCAAACCTGATGTGAGTAGAAGCTTGAAAAAACCACTCAGGTGTTTCCATGCACTCTCTTTTACCTCTGTGACTGCCACAAGAACATGCTTGTGCTCGCCTGCTGAGGTCTACAGCAGGTCTTTGTCTTCTCTCCATGGAAGAGAGCTAGTTATTATAGCCAAGACTATCAAAGATTGACCAATAGTCACTTGACTGCATGACATGTGGGTGAGTTTCAAATGAGACCAGAAAAACCACACAGCATGCCCAGCCAAGACCAGCAGAAATATACAACTGACTCCAGGACTCTTGAGTAATAATAAACAGCTAAATTTTAGGATTATTTGTTATGCAGCTACAGCTAACTGATACAATAGTCACCACTTTTGTTATAACTAAGTATTTCCTGTGCCTGCAAATTCCACTAAATTCTTTATAAACATCGAATCATTTGGTTCTCATCTAAATTAAGATACTGTTCCCATTATAAAGATGAGGAAACTGAGGCTCAGAGAACTTGTCACTGCTCCAAATCAATGTGACTAGAAAATGGCTCAATATCTTTGCTATGAGTCATGTCCTGGCTTTTCTACTTTCTAGGTGTGTGACCTGGGCAGGTTTCTTTTACTTTTTGTGCCTCAGTTTTCTAACCTATAAGATAAAATGATAATTGTTGCTATGGTTATGAAATTATGATATTAGATTGGTATAATGCTTCTAAGTTGGAAAGATCAGTGCCTGGCACACAGTAAGTTCACAACAAAATGGTAAATACTCTGTTTCTCTTTCTCTTCCTTTTTCTCGTTGCCTGATGACCTGGTGTTTTCATAGTTGTCATTTCCTATGTAGGTGAAGCCTCCTTGAAGACTGAGTCCACATCTAGTTCTTCTACCTCCCCATTACAGCACCTTGCCCAGAGTAGCTGCTTAGCAAATACATATCAAAAAGCTATTTTGATTTATTCAGCCAGAAAAGAAGAGTGAAGTTAGTGTCCTTTGAAGAGCAAGAGGACAAGAGGACAGGAGGGAGAATGAGAGATAGCTGTAGTAGGAAAACTGTAAGTTAGTCTCAGAAAAGAACATCTAGGGAGGGTAGAGAAACTGCAGATGTTCCCTGTTGCCCCCAGGAGATGTCCTTCCTTTCTCTAGAGCTCTCTGAGCAAGTTTATGTTCTTTAACTAGGCATAATTCTAAGTGTGTTTGGAGACAAGGGGATGGTGCTTAGAAGGGTGACCTTTCGATGCCCTTGCTGGCCCCAAGATCCTTCTGAGGCTTGATGGAAAAGCAGACAGCTTTCCTGCCTTCTCTCTTCCACTATTTTTCTTTGCAGCTGTCTCTGCATTTCAGAGCTCACATCTCTGCCAGGGACTCTATTTTGGGATTTGTGGGAACAGGCGGGTTTCGGCAAATAGGAAGCTCTAGAAATCTCAGCAGGCTTCTCCCTGTGGGCCTCCCAGCCCACTCTGAGGGCAAAGGAGAATCAAAGAGGCTGCTTTAGGGCCTGGCGTCTGGGGCTTTTGCAGGGCAGAGGGCAGAATCTCTTTTCCCAGCAAACTCCCCACCCCGACAACAGCTGGGGGCAACCCACACCTCTGCTTCAATCTATACTCTTCCAGGCTGGCTGCCTGTACTCTGCCTGCCAACGTGGGGCTGTGGGGGCAGTATCCCTCACAAGTCTGCAGATGTGGACCTGGGCTTTTGTGAAAACCAAAATCCAATTCCTGCCGTATTCCCAGGCTCTTTCCACAGGAGAGAAGTGGCAGGAAGGAACTCAGCCCTGATACTCGCAGGAATTCAGGGCATCCTGTCTGTTCGTGTCCACATGTAGGTAGGCAGGCTTATAATCAAGTGTGCAGGCTTGTGTGTCTGTGTGTTTATGTGAATATCTGCAGATCTGTATTTGCAGTGGTGCATGGCTGTGTGTCCCCAAGGGTGTGCTTGTGTGTAATGGGCCATGTCTGTGTTTTCACAGAAATGAGTGTGAATCTGTTGATCTGCATGTATATATGTCTGTGTTGTATTTATATGTCTGTTGTCACCAAAAGACATTTGTAGGCCATTATCTTTACACTTTTAATTCACTTAATTTCCATCAGTAATATTTGTTCATCGAAAAAACAAGAAATAGTAGAGAAGCAACATACATACATTATGTATGTATATAAAAGCTAGAGATCACAGTCACAACATATATACATATATGGCTATATACAATATAAATGTAATACATTTAACATGATATAATTAACATAATATAATATCTAATATATGGACAATAATATATAATTTATACAAACCATGGTGCATGAACCCACCACCCAGAGAAAAGCAATGTTAATGTGTTGGGTATTTTTTTCTAGTCTTTTCCCATTCAAATAGTTCTTCTAAAAAGGTAAGTTTTATGAGAGCAAAAATGGTGTTAGTATTAGTGACTACTGTTAATTTTTATCAGGCAAACATATAAATATAGTTATATACATGTAAATATATAAATTAATGTATGTACATATAAATATAGTTATACATTATGCATTTGCTCATATATACACTTATATACATGACTATACATGTAGAGCTCTCTGAGCATATATATACATGAATATATGTATATACACATGAATACATATTATATAATATATAACATATTATATGTATATAAATTACATATTCTATATCATAATATAAAATATATTATTTATTATTTAATATATTATATATAATATAATATGTAATTTATATACATATTATGATATTAAATTATATATTATATTGTAATATAATACATATTAAATATATAATATATTATATATACAAAATATATTATATATAATAATTATATAATTATATATAAACATATACTATATAATATATAATTATTATAATTATAATATAATATATAAATAATATATAATATAATATAAATATAGTATATATACATATAATATATATTCATGTGTATAAGTGTATATGAATGAATGCATAATGAATATATTACATAAATATGTATTACAAATTAATGAATCTTTGAATATAAGATCATATGTCACTTAACAACAGGGATGCATTCTGAGAAATGTGTTCTTAGGCGATTTCATCCCTGTGTGAACATCATAGACTACTTTCTTTCTTTCTTTTTTTTTTTTTTTCAGACAGAGTTTTCCTCTGTTGCCCAGGCTGGAATGCAATGGTGTGATCTCTACTCACTGCAACCTCCACCTCCCAGGCTCAAGAGATTCTCGTGCCTCAGCCTCCCGAGTAGCCAGGACTACAGGTGCGCGCCATCTCACCTAGCTAATTTTTGTATTTTTAGTAGAGACAGGGTTTCACCATGTTGTCCAGGCTGGTCTCAAACTCTTGACCTCAGGTAATCTGGCCACCTTGGCCCCCCAAAGTGCTGGGATTACAGGTGTAAGCCACCACACCTGGCTGACTGTACTTTCACTTGATGGCACAGACTGCTACACACCTAGGCTGTATGCTGTAGCTTATTGCTCCTAGGCTACAAACCCATACAGCATGTTACTGTTCTGAATTCTTAGGCATCTGTAACACAACGGTAGGTATTTGTGGATCTAAACTTATCAAAATATAGAAAAGATACAGTAAGAATACAGATTATAATCTTATGAGACCACTGTTGTATATGCAGTCTGTGATTGACAGAAACATCGCTAGGCAGTAAACATCATTAGGAAATGCATGATTGTATAGTAAACACACAAACCAGTAGCAAAGTCATTGACTATGATTATAAAGTATTATGCACTGTACATAATTGTATGTGCTAGACTTTTATTTGACTGGCAGTGCAGTAGGTTTATTTACACCAGCACCTTCCCAAGTGTGAGTAATGTGCTATTGAATATTTAGATAATTTATGTCCATTGCAAACACAATTGCAAAAAGCATCCTTTTAGCCAAAGTTGTATGCACATTTCTTTGCATAAATGAAGAGAAGGAGTTACCAGGTCAAAGGGTGTTAATGTGTTATTGGCTTTTGATAGCCAGTTGGGCTGGACACACAGTAGACACTCAATAAATTATTGTTGGATGAATAAATGGGCAATTTGGGCACTAGCTCTAGAAAGACACCATCCCACTCAGACTTTCTCTCCTGCTAGCAATCAAAACCTCAAATGCAGTGGACTTAGGGAAGAAGAGCACGGGATAGCCCACTGAAGACCACCTTCTACTGATGCTGAATGTGTTCCCTTTCCACCACCTGCTGCTCAGCCCCATCCATGCAGGAAGAACAGAGGCAGGACTCCAGGTGTGGCTGCTGGCTCCCAGGCCATCCATCAAAGGTTTCCTAATGAGCTAATAGCCCTAATGTGTGAACATTGATTTCTGGGGTGACGGAAAAGCTGGGATGATTTACACTCAATTTCCCACTGATGATGCACCATTGGTCTCCACGAGCACTAAAATATTTACTAGGGAACAACAGAACTGGAGGGGTCCTGGTCAGGGGAAGTGAGCATGTGCCCATTGGGTGAGAAATTCTGGAAATGATTTTTGCCTGAGGATCAGGAGGAAGGTAAAGGTGGCCTGGGAGCATTCTGGAGCCGAGGAAACCCTACTGGGCTCCAGGCTTACTTGTGTTTCTTTCGGTTCTTAAAGTTGTCACCAAATGGCACCTCCTCAAAGATGCCTTCTAAGACCACCCCATCTAAAGTATCCCCCAGTCACTCAGGGTCATATTATGCTACCGTCTCCCTCTTTTTGAGTTATTAAGGTATTATTTATATACAATAAAACTCATCTATTAAAACTGTGCCACTGGATGGATTTAGACACTGTCTCACAATCCTGTAACCAAGGGATGCAACATAATGTGTGACCAAGAACATCACCATCTCCACAACAGAGACAGAAATAGTGTCCTCACCCTAAAAACTTCCTCCTGACCCACCACCCCCTGCCTCAGGCAACTACCAATCTGCTTTCTGACAAAATGGTTTTGGTTCTTCTACAATTTCATATAAATGGAATCATACAGCGTGTTATCCTTCACGTCTGACTTTTCCCCCTTAGCATGATGGTTTTGAGATGCATGCATGTGATTAGGGCTTAGGGCTAGGGTTAGATTGGATCATATGTTTGCTTCAGGTTATCGCTGAGTGGTATTCCATGGTATGGATACATACGATCTGTTTAGCCATTCATTACTGGTTGGGCACAGAGAGGTAATGGTTCTCATTCAAGGGCACATAGCTTACAAGTGAGGGAGCTGAACTTGGTACCCAGTTCTGTCTGAATCCAAAGACTGACTGTGATGTCTTTAGGGAATTCAGTATCTCTAACGAGCAGAGCTTATTGGGAGGGTGAAATGAGAGCTTACACTCCAGTGACTTCCGTTTGTTGAGTGGCTGGCCTTGTGCTGAAGATGTTTTACTGGTTCTCCTCACAAGGGCCCAACGGACACATCTTACAGTTCACATGTGAGGCCAGCAAAGCCAACAGTATCTTTCCCATGTTCACATAGCCTATGAGTGACAGAGCCAAAATCTGAACCCTTATCTGATTCTCCACCCCCATCCCCCACCTTCTCCCATGCACCATAGCCTTCTAACAAATGAAGGACGCTTACCCTGCCTGATTGGTTTCAGTCTCCTGGCCTATGCTGCCACCTTTTAGGAAGCTGAGTCAGCCACTCTGAGTCCATCAAGGAAGGACACAGCCTGTACACATCAGACAAGGGACAAATGAAGTTCCACCAGCCCTACCCAAAAGGTTGGCCATCCCCAGCCAGCTTCTGTCCTCTGGGGGTGCAGTGCATCCACTCATGGAAAGGACCTGTCACCCAAAGCAAGGTCCACACTCAGCTGGGCCAAGGCCTTGGATGTGCAATTGGTACCTTCTCATTTCCAATTCATAGGTGACTCTAGGGTCTGAGTTCAGCCTCTTCAGGCGCCTTATTGCCAGATTGTCTGTCTCTGCATCAGCAGGCTGTGACAAATCATACACATACACACACACACATATTTCCCTGTGCAAAATCAACCTCATCACTACTTTTTATTACATAAACACACACACAAACACATCTATGTGTCCGTATACCCCTCACACACACTCCTGCATAATACATCTATATGTACATTTGCATTGATACACATATTCACTCACAACACAGCTTGCGGTACACATGTACATTCATGTAGCAAATACATACTCCATGTAATGCACATGTGTGCAGAAGCACACTACCTAGAGTCATGGAGCGTGGCAAAGAAATACAGATGAAGACATCTCACATACCTATATATTTATCCAAACAAACATTTATCCAATCACACACATTTACAGCCATACAAAATTGCCCACATAGTTTTCACATAAACGTATACGTTGACATACTTTATGTATGTAAAAACACTCTCATACATCTGCACTTGCACAGATAGACATACATGCGTATATGTACCCACATACATGCATATTTACACACACTCACACTCAACCCTACATGCAACTTGGTCCATATATATATGTTGTATATAAGAATGCATATATGCACAGTCCGTGCATGCAGTGTTGAGTATAAAATGCACATATATCTGTCAACATGGACCCTGACACAGAAACTTGCACACATATCCACATCCATATGCACATACGTACACATGCATACCTCTGCATGCTACAGACATGCACAACCAGGTATGTCTATACACGTGGAACCATATGTACACATGTGTATACCTGTGCATAATATATACATCTCCCATCTGAACATGTACAGAGGCTACGTTACAGCCGATATGTCCTCTATCTCATTCTCTTCTTTGGGCACAAATTTTGGAGTTCTTCAACTTGGCTCGCCCAACCCAGAATTTTCTGGACCTAATCTTCTCCCTATACATAGTCCCTACTGAAACTCTCATTTCCTGCTTGGACTATCTTAGGGAAATGCCCCATCATGACACACTTAATTTTTTGAAGACATTTGATACTCTTTGGAGACACACAGAGGCCCCGGTGTATCCGTTGGAGATCCTAGGGGACCATAGTCTGGTGAGGTCTTGAGGTTGTTGACATCCACCCAGCAGCCTCCAATAAGATGGATACATGTTTTATTTATTTGCAGACAAAATCACACCTCCTCTAGGAGCTGTTCCTCCCCTAGTAGGAAATTCTTTCTCTTTCTCTCTTCGTACACTGCTCATTATTTATACCTTTGTTTTAAAGGTCAGCTTGTTTGCCTTGTTTTAGTGTTTTCTGGAGTTTTTGAGCTCCCACAGGGTAGAAAACATATCTAACTTGCTTTATTTTCTGCACAACTAGTGCTGGTGATACCCAGTACTTGTAGGTGTTCAATAAAAGAAAATTGAAATAACTGCTGCTTTGACACTGCAATGCATGAGGTTAGATTGGTGACCAGATGTCAGTCAACACTGGATTAGGCAGGTTGGCCAATGAGCATCTTCCAGGAGACTCCAAACTACCTGCAATGTGTGTAGGGCTTAGGATCATGGTGAGTAAGATGGTGCGTGCCAAATTCTTGATAAAAATACACAATGACATTATTATCTGTTTGCTTCAGCGATGTTCATCATCTCCTACCCCTCTCCACCAGCCCCTGCAAAACAAAAAACAAAACAAAAGCCCAGCACCCACAATGTATTAGTGGAAAATAGGCCCAGTATTAGGCTGTGTTAAATGAGCAGAGTTGAGATTTGAAGCCAGGCCTCTCTGGCTCTCTCCTTCGCTGTTTCCTCCTCTTTACTACTTCCCCAGTGACATATTGCAAGCAAATAAAATTATAGAGAAAAATGTAAGGGCACCAAGTATTCCAAACCCAGATTCATTAAATTTATCTTTCATTTGTTAGACAAATAGTTATTAAGCACCTTCTGTGTGCTAGGCTTTGTTCTAGGCTTGAGGATAGAGTAGTGAACAAGACAGATGGTGCTGGCTTCATGGAACTTCCATTTTATCATTATTTGCTTTAGTGTGGTTCTCGTTGTTCTTTTAAGAACTACATCATTACTAAAATAATAGAAGCTTCTTGTGTGTCCCTTTCTTCCCCATTTCCCTCTCTCCAAGTAGAACATAAACACCACCCCAATATTTGCAATTATTTTCCATATGTTTTCATTCCTTTATCTCACATTTATTTAGCACTGCATAGCATTGCTGTGTGTTTTTAAACTTTTTATATACATATTATTATGTGTGTATATAAAAAGGACATTATGTATATCTATATAAATATATATATATACACACATAAAAAATGTCCTTTCTCAACAACTATATGTATGTATTTCTCAGCAACAACTTTTTCACTCATTATTTTGTTCTCCAGGGATCTGTGTTGATGCGGATAGAGCTATTGTCTCACTGTTGTACAGTATTTCCTTATCTGATGTCACGATAGTGGATTTAATCACTCCCTTCATCATGGACATCAAGGTTGTTTACCCGGTTCCCTTCGTCTAAACAATGCTGCAATGAACATCACTATGCATGTTCACTGGGCCATGTATATGAGGATCTAGTGCCTACATACCTACAAGCCTGTTTGTTGGATGGTGGGATATGCATGCCTTAGCTTTGCATGACAGTTGTAAGTTGCGTCTCACGTTGGGTTCACATCAACTCACTCTGACAGTAGCAGAGTTGGAGACCGGCTCTCCGTTGCTCAACAAAGCACGTTTTTCCATTTTTGCCAAGCCGAGAGCTATGGAAAAAGAAATCTCTCCTTTTGGTTATAACTGGCACTTCTTTGACTATCAGCAAGGATGGATATCTTTACTTACACTTATTGGCCATTTGGATATCCTTTTGCTGTGAAATGCGTGTTCTTATCTTCGTTCCATAGTTAAAAATTGGTTGATTTATCATTAGGGCTGGACTCTTAACCACTTCTCCAACTGTGGAAAAGAAATGGACTTGATAAGGGGAGTCAGAGGTACAGCCCTTCTTCCCCCAAGGGCTCAAAAAGCAGCCCTTATTGACTGGCTTCTATCACTCATCTGATTAAAGGTACCACTTACTTCCAAATGCTTAGAGCTGGGGCTGGGAGCCATTCATAAAACTCATATTGAACGATCAGCTTTCACAAAGTTTGCCTTAATGTTTTTTGCACGGTATTGATCTGTGGGGGGAACTATAAAAATTGACACCAGAATAAACTTTGAAAGACGGCTCTCACTCAGCCGAACTGGGATCAATGCAAATCGACCCAGGCAAGGAGGGAGGGGAGGAAAAAACCCCTTCTCCATTAGCCGGTCTCCGCTTGACCAGCAAAACTCATCTGGATCTTTCCTGGCTCTGCTTAGGCTCTCAAATGCAGATACAATGGTGTTTAGGGTAAGTTCTGAGGTGGAGAACAAGCCCCTCATCTTGGGATAAGGGGATCTTAAGAGCTTAGTTATCAGCACTTGAGACATTTGATTTTCCCTTAGAAGTCTCTCTTCCCCTCTGTGGTGCTAGTTATGGGTGAGGGAACCATGGAGGAGCAGAGGGGAATGAGTGTTTAGTGAGCACTTACTATGTCCCAGGTGTTAGGGCTGGGCATTCTGCAAACACGCGGGAGGCAGGGTAAGGTTGGCTCCACTAATACCTGGCTGATGACCTCAAACAAGCGGCTCAACCTTTCTGAACTTCCACTTCCTTCTGCAAAATGCTGATTATTCTCACATCCTCCTTACCAGACTTTCTTCTACTTTTCAGGGATTAGTACTGAAAACTAGAGTACTGGCTCCTAAAGCAGAGTATGAATGTGCAAAAATTTTGCTATTACCTTAATCAATCCTAACTGCAACCCTGCAATTTGAACATAGTCACCTCCACGTTGAAGAAGTACAGACTGAAGCTCTGAGAGGTTAAGTGATTTGCCCAAGATCACACAGCTAGTAAATGATAGGATTTTAACTCAAGGCTCTCCAACTCCCAAGGCCAAGCTCATTACCTGAGAGCATATCACTAATTATAAATCATAAGTCGAGGGCAGAGGGTGGGAACAGGATGGCTCTCAGATCAATTTCCATGGTACGCATGAATTGTGGGGGGCTTGAGGCCTTCTCTGGCACAGTTAGTTGCTCCTTTCTGCATTCCATTACCCTGGCATGATCATCGTTAGCCAATCCTGGGAGCATCACCTCCAAGTGACCTCAGGCAGAGGGCACTGCATTAACAAAAGCTGAGAAGTCCATCTGGAATAGGTGGGCACTGCTGGGATGCAATGTGAGAGATAGGGGTAGAGAAATAAAGGTTTCCCACCCATTGATTCACTCCAAAAGTACTCATTGAGGACCTACTGTATGGGGCACAGGGCTAGGGGCCGAGGACATAATGTTGAACATTGCTGACATAACAAAATGTGGACAAACAGATGAAGGTGACAGTGCAGGGTAGTGATGAGCTATAATTGGGGCCAGGCAGGGAGGATATGGAAGCTTAGGAAAGGGTTCCTCAGTCTGAACTTGAAGCCCTGGGGAAACCTTCCCAGAAGAAGGTACATCTCAACTGAACTTATAATGACTCACAGAATGTCTTAAAGTACAGAATCCAAGGTACCACCTCTAGGGATGCTGGTTCAGGACAGGGAGAGTGGGGAAAAAGAACCTGTCCCCAGGTGATGCTAACAGCCAGGATGGGCAACTTCTAGGCTAGATGAACTCTTAAGATAGTGGTTCTCAATGTTGGCTGCATATTAGCCTCGCTTGGGATGCTTTGAAGAAATTCCAGTAGCGGCCATACCTGTCTCCAATCACCAGAACCAGAGTCAGCAGATGAGGGGGTGGAGGGTGGCCTGGACATCAACGTTTTGTGCAAAAGTTTCCCAGTAGATTAAGACTCATTGCTTTGGGAGGACCATGTAATGTTTGGACAAGTAAATAAGTAGGGGGAAAGTCAGCCTGCCCTGAAGTTTCTTTGTCTGGGTAAGAAAGTTAATTGCATGCCTTAGGTACTTAGTGCATACCAGCCCCTTTCCCAGCCACCAGCTAGTTAGCTTCATCTTTCCAACACCTAGACGTTGTTTCTCATCCCAGTTGCTTAGATGCAGCTGCTGAGATTCAGAGAGGTTGAGTTCAGACCCCAAGTCACGCAGCTGGCCAGCAGCAGAGGTTGATCCCACCAGGGCATCCCTTTAAAGGCGGCTGGATATGCATGGCCATAAAGGCTTAAAGAACATCATGGAGAAAGCAAGAAGTGGGTAATGACTTCACTAAAGGTATTTCTGGGCCACTGGCCAAATATAGCAATGAGTCTCTTGCTCTTGAAATACAGGGTGGCTTGGAGGAAGCTGGGGGAAGCCAGGGGCGAGGAGGGTACTTCCTGGGTGCTAATGGATACCCTCTGAGCTCCAAAACCCTGCAGTGAAGAGCAGTATTTATTATGCCCACCTCTCGCACCAGAAAATTTATGACTGCTTCCAGTTCTAAGACTTCAAAATATAGCACAAAAATCAGCCTCCACTGCTTCCCCTCACTCCTTCTCCTTATTTATTTATTTATTTAATTTATTTGTTTCCCTTTTCTCTTGTGCCCATGAAGTTTGCCTCCCTTCAAATATCCTTGTTTGTTAGAAGTGATTCCAAGGCTGGGAGAAAAACCTCACCTCAGGCTGGTCATTACTTACTGGGGAGAGTTAGAAGCTGAAAGTTCCTCCTACCCAGCACCGTAAATAACCTGTCTTCTTCATCAACCCACAAATCACTCCAGATTTTTGGAGTAAATAGTAATAGCTGTGTTTTCCCCCATGGGCATAGCTGAGGGTGTATGTATGTGCATGTTTGTGTTTAATCTCATTTAATTCTTTTTTTTTTTTGCCTTGTAAAAAGCACCTTCGGCTCCACCCTCCACTTCTGAACACTCTTTTGAAGGGATTACCGCTCCCAGACTCCGGACTTGGGGGCTTGGAAAAGGTCTATAGGTTTGAGATTTGCTGTGGCTCCAGGGAGCTGCGAGACAGGCCAGCCTGAGTCAGGGCCGGAAGAATGTTCTTCTATTGTTTTGTTTGGGGGACAGGCACCCTGGTACTCCATATCTTTCACTCTACTCGCTTTCACTGCACTGGCTCTGGCTTGCGAGGTGTCTCCAGCAGCCTCCTGCATGGTGCCCATCACTCACTCCACACTGTCCTCCCCCTAATCTATCTTCTGTGCCAGCTATCCTTGAAGTGACCTTTCTTTTTTTTTGTTTGTTTGAGACAGAGTCTCACACTGTTGCCTAGGCTGGAGTATAGTGGCATAATCTCAGTTCATTGCAACATCTGCCTCCTGGGTTCAAGTGATTCTCCTGCCTCAGCCTCCTGAGAAGCTGGGCTTACAGGTGCTTGCCACCACGCCTGGCTAATTTTTGTATTTTTAGTAGCAACAGCCTTTTGCCATGTTGGCTAGGCTGGTCTCAAACTCCTGACCTCAAGTGATCTGCCGGAATCGGCCTCCCAAAGTGCTAGAATTACAGGTGTGAGCCGCCATGCCCGGCCTGCAGTGGCCCTTCTAAGCCTCTGGTCTTATCCTCATTGAGTGCTTTTCATCACTATGTTGGGTCCCTGCCTTAAAACCTCCCAGTGTCTTCCGATCTTAGTTTGGGTTCTTCCACAAAGCAGACCCACAGGCAGGGATTTGGGTACAGTCGAGAGGCTGCATACTATGCTAGTTAAACGCATGAAGTTGGAGTCAGATGTTCTGAGTTCAAATCCTGACTGTATGACTTGGAGCCACACTTTCCATATCTGTAGAGTGTGAACAACCATTATATCTACCTTACAGGGTTATGGTAAGAAAGAAGAGTGTGAATAAAGCATTCAGTGCTGAGCTGGCCACTGAAGGAAGGTTTTTATTATGGGATACATTCTGGTATAGCTTTCTGTTCACAAGGCCAATCTGCCACATTATAGTTGTTAGTCTCTTTGTGTGGCTTAGTCTGCATGCCCTAACCCCAGATTCCATGAGCATAGGCTTTATGCCTCACGTGGTTCTGTATCCCTCCCAGTACCTAACTCTGAGCCGGGCAAACAGCCACTCACGATAGGTGAAAGGGAACCAGAAGGTACTGACCTACTTCCTATGTAAAAAACAGGCATTATCCTTATTTTGAAAATAAATAAAGAGAGACTTGGATGTTAGCTAACTCAAGCAAGGTCACACAGCTTGAATTTAGAACATGTTTGAACTGACCAACTTCAAACTTAATGCATGCTTTTTATTGCACTGAGCCACTTGCTCATGGTTTGATCCAGAGGAGAAAATACCAACCAAATATTAGAGATGACATTTTACCAACTGCTAGGACTAAGAGGTGATGAGAAAGAGCCCAGTGACAAAGGTGTGGTTGTATCCAGGAAAAGAAATAAACCTGTATGATCAAGGCACCGGAGTAGCTATCTTTATAGGTTATTTGACTGTAAGCAACAGAAACCTATTCTGGCTAACATAAGCCCAAAATGCTTGTATTGGAAGAATTGGAAGAAGTAGCTCACAAAATAGAAGAACCAGATGTCGGAGGGGTCAGGGAGCTGGTTGGATTTGGGATCCAAGTAGCAGTAAGTAATGTGATCAACCCGGATCACATGATAGCCTCTTAGCTCTAGGCAGTCAGGGTTTGAATGACTGTCCCACTGAGACTGCGTATAACAACAGTGGGTGGGAACAACTTCCCAAAAGGGAAATGAGCATGCTAAGACCAGGAAGAAAAGAAACAGGTATTAGATTGGTCAAAACAGCTGATGCCCATTGCAGTGACGGTGTCAGTTAATTTTAGCAATATGTATCATCTGCTGGGTTTTGCACGTGTTAGGCCGTATTGCTGTGTACAGTTTTGCAGATTGCATCCTGCCCAAGACCAGCTTGCTAAGGAGGCACAGAGGTGCTAAATCCCGGCCCAATCACTGCTTGCCAAATAGCTGTATTAACCCAGAGGAAGGGATGTCTTTCCTAATGTGCAGAAAAACACCAGGTATAAATCATCCTATTTAGTCCTCTCAACAATACTGAAAGGTAGGTGTGGTAGATTAAGAATGGTCACAAATTCTTGATTCTCTTCCTGTTGAGGAGATAGCTAAATCCTTGGGGAATGGAGCTCATGCTACATGCATTGTTGAGAAGCGGAGACTAAATACCCTCCCCTTTGAATCTGGACTGGCCTTAACGACTCACTTGACCAACAGAATATGGTGGAACTAATGGCTGGAACTTCCAAAGGTAGGTCATAAGAAACCTTGCTGCTTTTTTTTTTTTTTCTCTTGGTTTTCTGATGCTATGAGACACCATGCATAAAGTTCAACTACTGTATTCTATTGATCCGTCACAGAGCTCAGATTTTTTTTTTTTTTTTTTTTTTTTTTGAGACAGAGTCTTGCTCTGTCGCCCAGGCTGGAGTGCAGTGGCCGGATCTCAGCTCACAGCAAGCTCTGCCTCTCGGGTTCCCGCCATTCTCCTGCCTCAGCCTCCGGAGTAGCTGGGACTACAGGCGCCCGCCACCTCGCCCAGCTGGTTTTTTTGTATTTTTTAGTAGAGACGGGGGTTTCACCATGTTAGCCAGGATGGTCTCGATCTCCTGACCTCGTGATCCGCCCCTCTCGACCTCCCAAAGTGCTGGGATTACAGGCTTGAGCCACTGCGCCCGGCCCAGAGCTCAGATTTAAGAAGTCATAAACACATCACCTCTTAACCTAAGAGTACCCAAACAATTTATGACCACCTTCAATCTACCAAATTGTTAGTTGAACTCATTCAACAAACATTTATTTGTTGAGCATCTACTTTATACCAGACACTAAGGCCCTAGCAATACAGCGGTGAACAAAGCAGAAAAGTGATGTGCTTCCATGGAACCCGTATTCTAGTGGGAGGCTGCAATCTAGCTTGAATAGATGGATCAATGAACTGGAAAGGAAAATTGAGAATGTCTATCTGGTTTCCAACTTTTGACCTGCTACATGTGTCCTGTAAAATAATCTCAAGATGACACGAGATCCAGTTTGCTCTTTCCAAGCCAATTTTCCACTCATTGATCATCTGCATTTAGCTTTGAAGCAACAGCTGAGAAATTCTGAAATAGTAAGAGGAAGATTCTCCCGCTTACTTTCCATGGGCTGTCTGGCATGTCATAGTGCTTAGGGACTAGGTGCTGCCTGAAACTCTTGTGGCCAAGTCAGGTCCCCCATTAGCTCTGAGTTCTGGAAATTGACCAGGATTTACAAAGAAGGAGGGCACAGGGAGAATGAGGAAGCTGGAGTTGCATCATCATGACTCAGGTCAGCCAGTGTCCACCTTGGCAATTGGCTGCAAGCTTTGGGATTGGCATGAGAAGGTTACGTTGACTGGGCCATCTAACCAGCAGCCTGAGGGCTGGGCCTGAGCAGCACCGAGGAATTTCACACATGGCGGTGCCAGTCTGGGTTCTGTTCTGGAATAACACATGCAAGTGGCAGGGAAAACTCGTGAGTCATTGAGCTAATCTCAGCTCTTTTAAACTGGGTGCCTGGAAGATGAGCAAAGTCCTGACTTCAGCACCATCAAAGAGGTTATATGGCAAAGTCAACAGTTTCAACAGGGAGGAAAAGGCTGAATCACCCAGGCAATTGCTTTCCCCTTGCCTGAGTCAGGAGTAAAGGATTAAGTATTCTATTTTAGGGAGTTCGTAAGTGCTCCTGAGGAGAGCTTCCAATAGAGGTGAGTAGGTTCCTATTAACTCTGCAACACACCTTTCAAGCTAGAATCCATTTATTTTACTTTTCCATTATTGGGCAACCAAGTGCTATTTATGAGTGCTAACTCTGAGCGTCCACAGATATAATTTATATCAATCACCTAGATTTGTTTTTCTAAAAATGTGCTCTGAAGAACAGAGCAAATACTTGGTTACATTTTATTCAACAGATTTTTCTGCTATAGGACTTTTCAGAGCCTTTGATATGCTAATGTACATTGCAAATCTCCAAAAAACCTTTAGATCTTATTAACCTTTCCCAACTTGTTTTGTCCATGAACCCCAACTTTGGAGACGAATGAAATTGTTTTTCATAAAGACACTTTGAGAAATGAGTTTCCTTGAATCGTTTAGAACAATTCCTTCAAATTGTGGGCATACAGATTAACCAGAGAGCTTATTATTAAAAATGCACATTTCCATCACAGACATTAATATTGAGTAGGTCTTGGGTGAGGTCCAGAAATATTCATTTAATAAACATTTCAGGTGATTTTGAAGTGAGTGATTCATTGTACACACTTTGGAAACCACTGCTTTAGAGCCAGAGTTGGAAGGCATGTACATTTAATCCTTTATTTTAGAGATAGGGAAACTGAGGTACTGAAAATGATTTTTCATACTGTGAGTTTTTTGTAAAGCCAGGGAGTGGTCTGAATTTCCAGATTAGAAAAAACCTTTCTCATCACCTAATGAGACATGCGGTACTTCATATGCATCTGAAATTTTTTTTTTTTTTTTTTTGAGACGGAGTCTTGCTCTGTCACCTGGGCTGGAGTGCAGTGGCCGGATCTCAGCTCACTGCAAGCTCCGCCTCCCGGGTTTACGCCATTCTCCTGCCTCAGCCTCCGGAGTAGCTGGGACTACAGGCGCCCGCCACCTCGCCCGGCTAGTTTTTTGTATTTTTAGTAGAGATGGGGTTTCACCGTGTTAGCCAGGATGGTCTTGATCTCCTGACCTCGTGATCCACCCGTCTCGGCCTCCCAAAGTGCTGGGATTACAGGCTTGAGCCACCGCGCCTGGCCAGCATCTGAAATTTCTAGAAATAATAAATTGAGTGTTCAAGGAGTGTTGAAATCACGGATGGATTAAGTAAGCGAATGAATGAGCAACTGTATATCCCTGTTCTAATCACTTGTCCCTCTTTTGATGCAGCCCAAGAGCAGAGTTTGTTTGATGGGTTCTACTTTATGGCAAAGAAAACTGAGGTTCAGAGAAGTTAAGTAATTTGTTCAATGCCACTCAGCAAGTCATTGGTAAGGTCATAGTGTAAATCAGGACTTTTTCTTATTCCAGATTTCATTCCATGGCCAACCTCAGACCCTAGAATCAGAAGTGGATTTGTTTCTCAGCTCTGCTACTTGCTAATTGTGTGACACTGCTCAAGCAACATAATTTCTCTGAGTCTTTTGTGTAAAATGAAGATAGTAACTCACTTCATTGCTTTGCTGAAGGCATTAAATGAGGTAAAGTGTGTGCACCATGGCAGGGTGCCCAGTATGTGCTAAGCACTTTATAAATACTAACTGCTGCTAATAATAATATTGATAACAGTGAATAGCGTGAATAGCATCTAAAAGAGAGCAATGCACATTGCGAAGGAAAATAAATTTCTTTTTTGGATAACAATGCAATGGTCATCAGCTCGTAAGGTCTGGCTTTCCTGGTGTGTCCTGTTGGGTCTCAGACTCCCAGAATCCCAGAATGGAAATAGGCTCTCAAATTCACCTGGTCTAAGACCCAGCCCCTAATATAGGTTCCCTGTGAGAAGGCCCCAGCAGCCCCAGCTTCTCTCAGTTTATCACCTCCACCGACAGTGAATTATTTCTAGACAAATAGGAGCAATTTTTAGTGCCCCATTTCCCAAAGTGTTGCCTAAGTACTACAACTTCCAGAAACTGGTCCTTAAGTAAAGAATTCTGCATTCAAATAATCTTGAGCACTGTCATTTGCTACTTTTTTTTTTTTTTTTTGAAATGCCGTGGTGTGATCTTGGTGGCTCACTGCAACCTCTGCCTCCTGGGTTCAAGCGATTCTGTTCCTCAGCCTCTCTAGTAGCTGGGACTACATGCATACGCCATCACACCCGGCTAATTTTTGTATTTTTAGTAGAAACAGAGTTTCACCATGTTGGCCAGGCTGGTCTCGAACTTCTGACCTCAGGTGATTCCCCTGCCTCAATCTCCCAAAGTTCTGAGATTACAGGCTTGAGCCACTGTGCCTGGCCTGTCATGTGCTCTTAACTGCTTTCCCACACCCTAACCAGATATATTCATAACACCCATGTTCATGTTAAAGGCTCTGAGAAGTCCCGCAGTCAGGAAAGAAAAGTCACTCTGTGTTGAACCCATGGCTTTCCAGACTCATTTGATCAAAAAGCCACATTGACAGGCAGTTGAGCTTTTCCTCTGTGGAATCACTTTGGGAACTTCTTCTGTGTTAGAAAGTTTTCTCATCTAGTAGTTCATAAGTAATTTTTTTTTTTCTGCAATCATGCTGCTATGCTATGACATGATTCTTGATTCATCCAAGTCAAAATACTACTGTTGTAGTTCTTTTAGGAAATACATATTTCCTAAATATGTATTTACTGTTTACTAACACTAAATAGTATTACTAGTACTGTTTAGCATCTGGTACTGGTTCTAGTTGGTATGCACTGGTGCAGTTTACTGGTTGTTTACAGCTGACATCTGTTCTGAGTGACCTCTGTCTGTGCCACATTGGTTGTTAATATTTTGAATGCCACTTCTGCTAACAACTCCTCAAGACTGTTCTGTCTCAAAGTCCATGACTATAATTCTTAGTTCTATACATCAGCTTCCTGAGTCCCATCTCTTCTCTAATGGGACTCCTTGCCCAGCTCAGACCCTACCTCATCCTTTAGCTTGTTTCTGCTACTAGTTAGTGACTTTAGTTTCTCTTCCCGACTCTGAAGGACCTTGTCCCCAGAAAATGTGCCTGAGAAGAAAGGTTAATGAAAAGTCACAAATCCCAGCACAGCATTCGATGTTTAAAAATTGCCATTTGACCTTGAAATTCAAGCACGCCCCTGCACACACGCGCAGACACCTCCCAGACTTCCTAAATGCAAATACCGAACTATAGCCCTTTGCCTGTTGCTGCAGGGGTCTCCCTTCTCCCCATGAGGCAAATCTACTAAGAGAACTTCCAGAGCCCTTTCTTGGGGGAGGGGAGGAAGGTTAAAAGTGTACATAGAGCATTCTTTCTGGCTCTGCTCAGAAGCCGACAGGGCAAAAGGAGTGGGGTTTCTGGTTTCAAAGGGAGTCCAAGCAAAGCTGCTTCTTTTAGTTGCAGCCCCTCTTAGCAAAATGAACAGCTTTTTTTTTTTTCTTTCTTTTTTTTTAAATCCTCTCTCTCTCTTGCAAGCAAAGCCATAAATCATGAGCGCTCCTCCGGTTCTGCGAGTGGGGGTCGGATTAAAGTTGTTTGGTTAGATTTGTTTGAATGTGTGTCTTTTGGTCTTCATCGCCTCTCCCTTCATAAACATCAGCTTGTAAGTTCTCGTCCCCTAGAGGACACACCGACAGCATCACGTTAAATATTTAGAACAGGAAACCACCTTACTTCACTGAATGGGAAAAGCAGTCTTGGGAATGGCGCTCCACTGGGCATCCCTTCTCTCTCCTGAGCTCCCAGATAAGAAGGCAGCCTCCTTACACCCAGGTGTCACCTCAAACTCTCCCTGAGAAAGGAGTCAGGCTTGACACCTAGTAGGCAAGCGCTTGGCTGGGAAGATGTTGCTCCTTGGAGCAGGTTTTGTAGACCAAGTTTAATCGATAAAATATATATATTTTGTGTGCCCTGGGGCAGGGCAGAGGCTTGCTCTGGTGTCCTCGATGGAGTGCAGTGGTGCTGTCTTGGTTCACTGCAACCTCCACCTCTTGGGCTCGAGTGATTCTCCTACCTCAGCCTCCCAAGTAGCTGTGAATACAGGTGTCCACCACCACGCCTGGCTAATTTTTGTAATTTTTAGTAGAGATAGGATTTCACCATGTTGGCCAGGCTGGTCTCAAACTCCTGCCCTCAGGCGATCCACCCACCTCAGCCTCCCAAAGTGCTGGGATTACAGGTGTGCGCCACTGTGCCCAGCCAAAATACATTTTTAATAGCCTTTTTCTTGTGAGCAAGGTAGTTATCTGGTTCAGTGAAGGAAGAAAAACATGGTAGGAGGAGGAAGTCTGCCAAACCATCTGCCAAAGCTTCACCCAAGTCCAGGTGCCTGTTTGTTGATAGGTAAAACTGTTCATGCTACTCTCCTGTGCAAAAGCTTCTGTGGCTCCCTACTGCCAAGGGAAAAATGTCTACTTGCCACCTAGAACATAGAAAGACCTTTCAGAACTTGGCTCAAGTCTATTTTTTTTTTTTCTGTTTGTTCTTTCTTTTATCCATGCCTCTGATCTCATCAAACTGTCATGCCTCCTTTTACAAAACATGTATTTTTCATATCTTATATTCACTTCAGACTTGCCACTCCCTGTGCCTAGAGTGATATTTACTCCATCTCCCCTTCATATCTCAGGAAGAATTGAGCCTGTCTGCTATTAGTTTAGAGTAGAGTAGTCCCCCCTTACCTGCGGGGCATATGTTCCAAGACCCCAGTGAAACTGAAGATAATTCTGAACCCTTCAAATACTATGTTTTTTTCTATACATACAAACTTATGATACATTTTAATCAATAAATTAGGTACAGGGAGAGACTAACCATGATGTGGAAAGTGAAACTCTATATGGAGAGGACTACTGTATTTTAATAGTGAATGACAGTAAATGGTAAAAAAGATACGTTGGTTCATGTAACTGAAAAGTCAAGATACATATGGGTTTCAAGTAAGTTTAAACAATGGCACAGAGGGCCCAGTTTCTTTCTGTGTCTCCACTTTGTCTTCTGCTGTGTCAAACACCACATAGCAAACAAACCCTTGGTAACTCAGATCTTCCTTAACGGCAGCAGAGAAGTTCTAGACCTCACATATTCACCCCATAACATTCAGGAGAAAAGAGTCTCTCTTTAGATAGCTTCTGCACAAGCCCTGGGATTGACTTTTTAATGGTCCAGATCAGACCTTGTGTCCATCCCTGTACCAATGGCTGGGACTTTTGGGGGATCTTATCTGTTTGTACATGTCAATCCCTCTGCTTGGCATACGCCTCCTTGAAAAACCCCTATTCAACCCTCAAAACCCAAGTCAAATGTCCCATAACTCTTTTAGGCTTTCCCTTTCATTCCAACCTCTCTGTGGTGAGTGAGTTAAACTCTTCCCTATGTTCCCAAGGCCCTCGATTTTATTTCTCTTTGTGCATATAGCATATTGCCTTATGCTTCCATTTCTAAATTTGTGACTTCCCCACTAGACTGTGAGTTCTTCTAGGACCATTGACCACACTGGATTCATATCAACTGCCCGCATGTTGACTCACATACTGCCAGACACATAGGAGGTCTCGAATTATCTGTCAAATGAATGTATGTGCAATGTGCGTGGATATCTGCTGTCATCACATCCAGGTTCTGAATCATCAAGCAAGATAGAGAGGTTCTTGAACTCTCAGGCTTGGAGCATAGAGGTGACGCTTCCCTGCTGAGCACTGTCCCACTTTTGCAGAAACAACACACATCTGTCAAGGATCGTCTCTCAGAGATATCCCGGTCCTAAGAGAGTAATTTCAGCCTGGTTCTAAAAACAGATGGTACAGAGGTCAGACTCTCAGCAGGCTGGCATGTCCCACTCAAATTGTATAATTTAAGGAGACTTTAAAGGAGTAGCATTTATCCTAGACATAAATAGAGGAGGTGCGGCTGGTTATAGGGAAACCAACTAGGGTAGGGAAGCACTCCAGGATTACCAACATGAGGAAGCTGTTACAACCTCACATCCTATGAGAACAGTTTTCAAAAGCCAGAGTGTGAAAGCTGAAAGGGCCTCCCATCTCACAGAAGCAAGGGGCTTCAGAAGAAGGAGACAGGCAAACCCCAGCACCCCAGCATACAGGAGACTAGTGCGTAAATCCCGGACCTCACTCTTCTCCTGCTAGTACCTCCTATTGCCCAAACCCGGTGGACACCAAGTGGACACCAAGAAGCAAGGGAGCTGCTGATACAGTCCGTGTGGGTCAGCCTCCTGTGACAGAGAGCAGAGTGGAGAAGGCTGGGGAGGCGCAAGAGAACTGCCCATAGGGTAAGGTGAGTCAGGCCCTGGAAAATGAGGCTGTGACTAGCAGGGGCCAAATGGGTTTTATTTTATTTCTTTTAATATTCTGTTAACTTGACCTCATTTTTCTTTTTGGATCAGAGAAGATGGCAGATTGTCTACCTTGATTCTAACTAGTCAATAAATAAAGATCAGCTAACTGGAAATAAAAGCGTTTAGTGAATTCTTGAACTAGTATTTCCTTTAGATATTTGGCATAGATTTTCATAAGTTATTTTCAGGAAAGATGGGAAAGGTGGGCTGGATGTCGGCACTCATCTGTGGGCCTCCCTGCAGGCTGCATAATTCTCACCCAATGCAGGGGGATGAAGAATTGGAGGCAGGCAGGAAGATGGTTATGCATCCGTATGGCAGGGCTCCAGCAGCAGCCTTGCCTGCTCATACCATTGTTATCAATGAATTGATTAAAAACAGAAGATGTCTGTTTATTGTATTTCCTGGTGACAGGAAGTCTGAAGAACTGGCTATCAGTTTGGATGACAGGCTGGGATGGCAAATGGATGAAATGATGAACTGAGTTAAATGGGATCCCACGAGTTAAGTTTTGGTACTCAAAATGCCGAACGCAAAAGCCTCAGGTCAGAGTCGGTTTTTAAGGAATGAGTACCAGTTGGCCAGGCGGAGGGAGTAAGAGCAAGAGAAGCACATCCCAACTGGAGGACCCAGCAAAAGCAAAGGAACGCAGGTATGAAACACCGCAGGCCCCAGACTGCGGACAGATGCATTAAGAGGCAGGAAGTAAGAAGAAGTGAAGCAGAAGAGGTATTGAGAACTCTGCCTAAGAAGGGCTTGGTCAGGAGCATAGAATTCAGCCCAAAGGTGCCTGGGATCACGCAAGGGTTTTTAGGAAGGAAGTAAATAGAGAAGAATATTTATTTATTCATGTATATATGTATGTATTTTTAATTAAGTCAGTTGATTGGTTCAGGATGTTTTCTTAAAATTTTATCATGAGAATTTTCAAACATACAGAAAAGTTGAAACAATTGTGCAAGGAACATCTGCACATCCCCCATCTAGATGCTATAATGGATATTTTGCTAGATTTGCTTTATCACACATCCATCCATCCCTTCATACTTCTAACCACACACCAATCCATGTTCTTTTTTTATATATGTATAAATTGCAGACATTGGAATACTTTACTTCTAAACTCTTCAACATTCATAGCCTTAACTATAGTTCACACTTGCTAACACAGATTTGATTTTAAATATAAAATCATTACATGTCATAGCTAGTTAGCAAATCCAATCCATGGAGCCTGATTCCAGGGCTAGCACTCATGCTCATATTCACCATCACACAGCATCTGGATGGAGCCACTCGAGCATTTTAAGTAGAGGACTGAGCCAAGAGGTGCCTGTCAATTAATGAGGTGAAGATTTAATACAGGAGGAGGAGTCTGCACAGTTACCTGGGCAGGACCAAGATGGAGCAAGACCAGAACCATGGAGGAGAGATGCTAGATGCCCACCAAGCTGCTACCCCAGGACTCAGGCTTTCTGAGTCATGACTCAGAAAGAAAGTTGAGCTTTTGGATAGACACTGTCTCTGATGGTCTTTATATCCCTGACTCAGCTCAGAGCACTTCCCTTATGGAAGACTGAGGAGGGCTCTGAGTCATAGTTCAGCACTAAGCAACTTCCTCAACATGTTGAAGAAAACAAAATAAACTCCAGAAGTACTAGAAAAAAACAGTGGAAGGACTGTTAACTGAGGACTGAACATTAATGCTTGGGGTTGGAATTCTGATGCTACTGTGTTTAGCTACCTGTCGAAACGCAAGCCAGTATCCCCAGTTTATCCACTTGTATGTATTTGGAGAACTCCGAAGTGCTCTTTTCCTTTTGTACTGGCCTAGATTTCTCAAGGCAGAATGGGATTTCCTTGGGATCCATAGGAGTTTAGATGTGGTTCAGATCAAAATTCTCTTAGTGATAAATTAGACTGCTTAGTACATCATCTGCCATCAATATATGATTAAGTGGAGATTTAGTAGGAAACCAGTCAATAAATAAAGATCAGCTAATTGGAAAAAAAGCAATTAGTTAATTCTTGAATCAGTATTTCCTTTTCCTATCAACTATCAATGCTAATTTTGTGCAGGGGAAGGGTTTAGACTTTTTTGACCTAGGATAAAACTATTTTTATTCAATAAGCAATGAAGCTGTGTTGGGATTTCCACAGGCATTTTTGCATTATATGGAAAGTAACTACACACAGACTCAACAAAATGTTAGGACACAAACTTTTGCAATCAACTTGTAAACTCTCAGTTAAACATGGAGGAGATCAGAGAGAAGAAGGCCAAGAAAAAATCTCATTAGCTTTCTTCCTAGCCTGGACTTAATAGTAGAATGTAATTTGGCTAATGGAGTTTGTGTTTTTCATTAAATTATGTGAACATTAAAAAGATATCTAAAACAATAAAAATATTCCAGGAGGTTAATTATTCTTGGAGTTATTCATTCATCCTCACTCTGTCAAGTTGAACCTCATAGATTCTGTCTGATATGAGTAAGGCGAAGGTGAATATTTTTTATCATAATAGGGGTTATATCTTGGTCCTTTGAAACATTCCTGGAGCTTTAGGTTGAGAAGGCTCTTAGAAGATCTTACTCAACAGTTTTATTTTAGAGATGGGTCTGTATCATAGACAAGAGTGCCGTTAGATTTTATTTCCATCTAGAAGGAGCCCGTATGATCCAGGAAGGAGGAAAACATATCAGAAAAGATATCAAGCTCTGTGCTAAGCACTTTGCAAACACTATCTCATTTATATATCTGGTGTGATAATAATATCGTTATCTCTATTTTATAAGTAATAACATTGAGGTCTGGGGAGGTTCAAGCCTTTGCTAAAAGTCATATAGTGAGTGGAGGAGTTAGTATTCAAACTCAGGTCTAGCAAACTTGAGAGTCCACATTCTTAATTAAGCTGTGAAAATAAAGCTGAATGGTGGATGTCTCCAGGAAGGCCGATTCTGTTTTGTTATAAGGAAGTCAAGGTTTTCCCACAATGGAAAGCCCGAGTGCAGAGATGAGAGTTGTCCAAGGCTTGGCAGTATTCAAGCAGAGGAGGATGATCATCTGTTAGAGTTGTTGCATTGGGATCTCTATTTCAGGAGGGAGGACGACTTGGATTCCTTTATCCCAAGATCCTCTAATGTTTGTGGAAACATCATTTGATAAGATGGGGTGGGTTTGGTCATCAGAGATTAGGAACATATTAGAAGATGGCACACAGTTTTTGGATTGATGAGCACTATTTGGGGATTATAATTGGTCACCTTATTCATTTATTTGTTCATATATTTACTCACCAATATTTATTGAGCACCTACTCCATGTCAACCTTATGTTAGGCACTGGCGATGATCTTATAGAGTTTACAATCTAGTGATGGAGTCTGAATCTTAAAACAAAGCAAGAAAACAAACCATTGGCAAATGATATAAGAGCTATGCCAAAAGAAATCAGAATCCATTGATGGAGAATGGGAAGATGCAGATAGGCTCCACATAAAATGACTCTCCGAGGAAGTGGCATTTAAAACTGAGGCTTGAATTATGAGAAGGGACGAGCCCTGGGAAGTTCCAAAGGTGGAGCATTCCTGGAAGAGGGAAAAACTTGTGCAAGGGCACTGATGCAAAAGGGCTTGTGCAAGCAACTGACAAAGACCCATGAGGTTGAAGCAGTGAGATGGTGAAGTTGAGCTGAGTGAAGTTGCGTTAGATGGTGAAGAGCTAGTTTGTACATCACACAAAGCAGTTTATGCCAGTGCAATGGAAAATCATTCAAGTATTTTCAAGAATGAGAGTAATGATATCTGATTTAAGTTTTTAGAAGATATCGCTGGCTTCCAGTTGAAGGATGAATTAGAGGAAGCCAATAGAAGCAAGGAGATCTGGAAGGAGGCTATGCGGTCACCCAAAAGTGACATAATGGTGGTGGCTTAGAGGAAAGCAATGGTGACAAAAGGTTAGAAGTGTGGAGAAATGTGGAATATATAAATATTGGAGGGAGAGTCAGAAGGATTCACTGATGGGTTGGGAGAGCCTGAGATAGACTACATGGGAAAAAGAAAGCAAGAGGTAGAGGGTAAATCCCAGGTTTTTGGATGGATAGTAGTAGTGGTTTCCTAAGACGGTACACCAAGCTCTTGTGAACAGCATAAAACTCACAACTGTTGGGGCCCAGGGCCATTCCCATAGACAAAGCAACTTACACACACACACACACACACACACATACACTCCTAAAACATCAGGGCTCTGTCAATTACTGATGGTAAACCACAGCCTGGATCTTGACCAATCCTAGGCTCCCACAAAAGCCAACAATTAAAAGCCGTATCCTCGCTGGATGACCAACCACTCTGGAGACTCCATACTCTCTAGGGGTTGTCTAACAGCTTTTGAGAGTACGCCCCAGCTCTAGCTCCCGAAAACCTGGCCCGGCCCTAGGAAGTGCTTCAATAATGGATGATCACCAATAAACAGCCAGTGATTTGCTGGAAATTATGAGCAATAAATAATTGAGAGGTAGGGAGCCTGACCAGTGGTACCCTTGCCTCCTGCTGATTCTCCTTAATGCATTTCCTTGATGCAACTCCCCGTAGTGTAGGGCGCAGACAGTAATGAGTCTTTCGGAAGATGCTGACCAGAGAGTTATAAATAAATGAGCCTCTGCACATGGTAACAACAGAGAGCAACTCAATAAAGACATGACTGAGCCGCCCCTGTTCAACACATGTGGACTCCAATTGCTGTTGTGTGAAGCACCCTTGTCCCCAGCAGGGAGCCAACCTCGAAGACCTTGAAAAGGCTCCAGGTTGCAAATCTAGGCAGGTTTAGGGAGAGATGAGAAGGGTTGAGTCAACCATGAAAAGAAATTGAGGGAAGTTTTGTGATTAATTCAGCTGTCCAGATCACAGAGAATTTAAGCTGCCTTTTCTCATCAAGTCTCAACCCCTATTCCTTCCCTCCTCAACTTCTATGTGGGGATCATACCAATGTCTGCATGGCTCTTGTCACTTGTTATCACCTCTGCTGCTCTGACTCAGTGCAAGCCACTCTCATTTCTTGTCTGTGTTATTGCAATAGCCTCAAACAGTACTCTCTACTCCAGTCTACTTTCAATACAATAGCCAGAGCAGTTCTGTTAATAGATAAGTCGCAGCATGTCTCTTTCATCTGCACAAAGCCTTCCAATGATGTCCATGGGAACCAAAGTGAAAATCAAAGTCCTCCCCAATCTGGATGCCCCATCAGCACTCTGGCATCCTCTGTTCCCACCCCATCAGGATTCTCTGCTGTTCCTTGCACAGATCAGACAAACTCCCACCTCCAGGCCCTTGTACTCTGCTCCTCCAGATATTGAGTCTTAAGAGTCGTGAAGACTCTTCATACAGAGCTCAGCATGGCTTTCCACACTGCTTTCTTCAGGTCTTTGTTCACATATCATCTTTTGAAGAGGCCTTTCCTGACCACCATATTGAATGTTGAATTATTTCTCTGCTTAGAGCATGCATACCTGTCTGGATCCCTTTTTGACCTTGTTTTTCCAACCATTTTTCTTTTATCATCACCTGCATTAGTTTTCTCTTGCTGCCATAACGAACTACCCACAAGTTTAGCAGCTTACACAACACACATTTATTTTCTTACAGTTCTGTAGTTTGGAAGTCCAACATGGGTCTCAGTGGAGTAAAATCATGGTATCACCAGGGCTGCTTTTCTTCTGGAGGTTCTAGAGGAGAAGCACTCCCTGACCCTTTCCGACTTTTAGAAGTCACACACTCAGCTCCATCTTACTCCACCTTCAAAGCCAGCAACCTTGCATCTCTCCAGGCATTCCTCTGAGGTCGCATTTCCTCTGAACTCTCTTTCTGCCTCCCTCTTCTACTTTTAAGTACCCTTGTGATTACATTAGGCCCACCCAGAGAATCCAGAAAAATCTCCTCCCATTTTCAGGTCAGCTGCTTAGAAAGCTTAAATCCATTCGCAACCTCAATATGTCTTTGCCATGTGATATGGTTTGGCTGTGTCTGCACCCAAATCTCACCTTGAATTGTAATAATCCCCATGTCAGGGATGGGGCCAGGTGGAGATAGTTGAATCATGAGTCAGCTTCCCGCATACGGTTCTCATGATAGTGAATATGTCTCAAGAGATGTGATGGTTTTATTAACGAGAGTTCCTTGCACACATTCTCTTGCCCATCACCATGTGAGAAGCCCCTTTGCTCTTCCTTTGTCTTCCACCGTGATTTTGAGGCCTCCACAGCCATGTAGAACTGTGAGTCCTTTAGACCTCTTTCCTTTATAAATTACCCTGTCTCAGGTATGTCTTTATTAGAGCGTGAGAATGAACGAATACATCCTGTAACCTAACATGTTCTAAGATTCCAGGATTCGAATGTGGAATCATTTGGTGCTATCATTCTGCTTGCTACACCATCCAACTGTAAACGTTGATAAGTCTGTCTCTGCTAACTCAAATGTAAGGTGCAGGAGGGTAGGGTGTTTTTTCAGATGGGCCTGTGGCTTTATCTATATCTGACACCTGCAATAGTGCCTGGTATGTAGCCGTCGTTAAAAAAAAATGGTTTTTGAGTGCATGAACACATGATGCTCTCAGATCATGCTCCACCCTTCTCCACCCACTCTGGGGCCCTAGAAGGCCAATCTGTATGTGCTGTGTCAGCAGGTTCCTTTACCAAGTAGGTGCTGTTTCCCTGTCTGGAATGTTCTTGTGTCTATCCTGAAAGCTTCAAACTCTTAGTCACCCTTAAGACCTAACACCTTAAAATCCATTCTGTGAAGCTTCTCTGATTCTCCCAGGAAGAAGAAAAATTACTCTTTCCTCTGTGTTTGTTCTCACAGCAATTCTTTTGCATCCTGGATGGTGTCTATCTCCTTCCCTAGAATACTGTGAGAAGATTGAAATCATGTCTTTTCTTTTCTGGCCTTTGTGTTCCTGTATCTAGCATATAGTAAGTCTTCAGTCATTTCTTCATTGTATTTATTTATTTATCTTGGTGGAAAAATCCAGTGCCTGGGAACTCCAGATTTGAGAATTCAGTAGCAACTGGGGCATGAGACCCTAGAGATGAAGTGTGTATTACACTTAGGAAAGTAACAATAAAAATTGCTTTGAGTACTTACTACTTGCCAGGAGTTGTGTCGAGTATTTTACATGCATTATCTTACTTGTATCTTACAATGGAGGCACTCTGCTGCCAAAGTTCTTGCTCTTTACCATAAGATTAAAATGCCTAGGACAGTTGAAACCAGCAATCACTCGTCATATGGGAGACAGAGAAGGAGGATGTGAGTTCTAATGCAAATGTTTGTATAGTCCGTTCTGAAGACACACAGAGGAGAGAGTGAGAGGAGAGGAGAGAGAGAGAGAGAGAGAGAGAGAGAGAGAGAGAGAGAGAGAGAAACACACAGAGAAATAACACAATCTTAAAGGCCAAAGAGAAATAGAGGAAAGAAGATAGAAGAGAGAGATCCAGAAGTCAAGAAGTAACTGCTGTTTCCAGCTCAGAGTGACATTTTAGATGTCCCTTTGGTGCTGGTTTTGTCAAACACAGCCTAACCTGGCCATTGATTTCTGGGTCTGAACTTTATTGAGACTAACAGGACTAGATGAGACTAACAGTTGGGCATCATGAACTTGACTTTCAAGTCAGGGAGTGAGGTGGGAATTTCAGATACATTAGTAAGTTCAGAGGATTAAATCTTTGGAGAAAGGGGCACTGTCGTGGATCCTGAAGGGACCAGGAGTATTTAGTGCACACCCGTGTGAACTCCAGGGCTCTAGGGAGCTGAGCTCCAAGGGAGATGCTGGGAAGGTGGGGACCATGGCCTGCCACCCCCGTTGGAAGCATCACGGACTACTTTTTTATGTTCGGGATGTTGCTCTTTTTTGATTGTTGGTTTTTGTTTTTGATTTATTCTTTTTGAGATTTTTTTGACAAAGGGTCTCACTCTGTCATCCAGGCTGGAATGCAGTGGTGCAATCAGGACTCACTGCAGCCTCGACCTCCCGGCGTCAAGCAATCCTCCCTCCTCAGCCTCCCAAGTACCTGGCACCACAGGTGCGTGCCATTACAACCAGCTAATTTATTTATTTTCTTTTTATTTGTAGAGACTTGCTATGTTTCCCAGGCTGGTTTCAAACTCCTGGGCTCAACGGATCCTCCTGCCTCGACCTCCCAAAGTGCTGGATTACAGGCATGAGCCACCACACCCAACCAGATGTTGATCTTTTACACACCATCCTTTGTGAAGGAAGGGTTCTGCTACTTGGATGAAGGAACGAAACCACCTCTTCATTGGTGAAAGGTGGATGTTGAGAATCAGAGAGGGGTTATTTGTATAATATGTCTTCTGTTTTCCCCAGCACAGCCTCTATTCCCCCTTCTCCACTCAGCATTCTGCCCTGAGAAATGTAACCAGGAAAACTGCATCAGTGGTCTTCTGTACCTCCTGGCTTCCGGCTGGATTTGGCCAATGAGAGCACTGGGAAGTCAGAGAGAGGATGCAGGAAGGAGAGAAAGGCTGATGCATTTAGTCCCCCTACTCCCTTCTTGTGGCATCATCACTGACTTTGGTCCCTCCACCAAAGCTCACAGCTCCCGCCAGGTGACCCTATTGCACAGCAATCCAACTCCAGGTTGAGCCCCCACTCCCTCCTCTTTACCCTCTCAGGTGTGTACAGCCTTCTCCCCTCCTTACCAGCTCCCTGGTGAGGTTCTGCCACACTCATTGCTATTTTCCCCACACCCTGCCCAATCTTTGCCGTTAGACTCTTCCTTAAATTCTCCCAACATTTTCCTGACTTGAGTATACCCTTCGCTTCTTGCCAGGCCTTCTTGCCAAGGTCCCCGCAATCTTAGCATCTTGCTTGGGGCTCAGCTCTTAGGAGCCCTGTGGTTTACACAGGTGTGCACCAAATACTCCTTGGTCACTTCAGGATCCACAGCAGTTCCCCTTCCTCTAAAGATTCCCTCCTCTGAACTTATTAATGTGTCTAGAATTCCCACCTCACTCCCTGACTTGAAAGTCAAGTTCATGATCCCCAAATGTCAATCTTATCTAATCCTATTAGTCTCAATAAAGTTCAGACCCAGAAATCAATGGCCAGATTAGAATCACTGCTAAAGTGACATCTGACTCTGATGGACACTATGTGACTTGCCCAAGATCACATGGAGGGTCAGGATTGGAGCTCTGCTCTCCCAGATCAGTGGCCTTTTGGTGTGGCAGATTCCAGGGGTCACTGCTTCTCTTTCTGGGAAAGCAGTTTAGGGGCCTCTGACATCAGCCAGGCCAGAGAGTGATGCGGGAGTCACCCAGATTAGGCTGGAAAGGCACAGAGTCTATATTAAGCCATGTTGGAAGAGAAGAAGGAGAAATTAAAGTGCTCAGGACCCTCTGCCATTCCCAGGACCTGGGAAGACCTCAGCTCCCAAAAGTCAACTGACAAAATAATAGCACCTAGAGAGTGGATACTAAGCATTTTGCAGACAGCGAACTTATTAGATCTCCATAACAAGTGTACAAGGGACTTAACATTGATTATAAGGCAAATGTGTCCAGAGATTTTAAAATGAGCATTTAAAATTCAATGTAGTAGGTTTTATTTTCATTTTGCCAGTGAGGAATAGCCTCCTCCCTCTCATTAATTTTATTACTGTTATTATCTGTATTACCATGATCATGAGTATTAGTTTTATATCCAAACCATGTATCAGGTCTTAGGGAATCAAAATCTCATAGAAATCCACAAGAAGGAATGGACCTTCACTGTAGTGTGGGTTCCATGTGGGTAGAGGCTGTGCTGGATTGGTTCTCATTAGCTGGCCTCATTTCCGACTGCAGTTTCTAAAACATGGCAGGCACTCAGCAATCAGGCCTCTAGGGAAAGGAAGGGGAGGGGAAGGGAGGGGAGGGGAGGGGAGGAAAGGAAGGGGAGGGGAGGGGAGAGGAGGGGAGGGGAAGGGAAGGGAGGGGAGGGGAGAGGAGGGGAGGGGAAGGGAGGGGAGGGGAGGGGAGGAAAGGAAGGGGAGGGGAGGGGAGGGGAGGGGAGAAGAGAGAGGGAAGGGAAGGAGGGGAGGGGAGGAAAGGAAGGGGAGGGGAGGGGAGAAGAGAGAGGGAAGGGAAGGGAGGGAAGGAGGGAGGGAAGGGAAGGGAGGGGAGGGGAGGGGAGGAGAGTGGGGAGAGGGAGGGAAGGGAAGGGAAGGGAGAAGAAGAAGGAGAAAGGAAGGGAAGGAGGGAGAAAAAGGGAGGGAGGGAAGGGAGGGGAAGACAGAGGAGGAGAAGGAAGGGAAGGGATAGGAAGGGAAGGAGGGAGAGGAAGAAAGGGAGGGAGAAGAAGGAAATGGAAAGGAGAAGAAAGAAGGACAGGGAGAGGAAGGGAGAGAGGAAAGAAGGGGAAGGTAAAGGAAGGGAGGAGACGGGAGGAGAAGGGAAGGGAAGGGACTAATTTGTGAAGTCATGGCCTTTGGGATGCCAAGGCCAGCTCCAGCATTGTTACTCAAGCTTTCTCAATCTGAGTTCTGTCTGTAAAAGGAGAATGAGAGCAGCACCTATCTTGCAGGGCTGTTGGAACACATGCATAGCACCTGACTCTGTGCCCAGCACTAAGTAGGTGCTCAATAAATACCAGTCCCCTGTTCTCCCCACCACTGGCTAAGACAGCACCAGGGCTGGGGAGCAGGAGGGAGGGATGAGTTCACTGCCTCTGGAGTGGGGTCCCCTGGGATGCTCCCTTCCAGGGTCACTGCCTGAGAGCTGTATGAGCACAGCCCCAGATGGCGGTGGTTGGGAAGGGGGTCACAGGGTGAAGTTGAAGGAGATTCATGACATTGACTGTCCTCCACAGCCTGATTTATAGAGCAGTGCCGTCTCCAGATGATATGGAGACGCTGTGAATGAAGGAGCTGTAGAAAACCTTAATCCCCAAATGGCAGAAAGAGATACTCTCGTGGCCAGTGTGTGTTTGATCACATCCATCAGGTGAGGCATGATTTCCCCGCATGGAATCCAATTGGTTGTCAGGCCTAAGCTGGTGTTTCTGAACTAGGAATGAAATATGTTCCCCACTTAGCCAACAAAATCCTTGGCTGATTTTGCTCCAGAAAAGGGTCTGGCCACGGAATATTGCAGTCATGTTACTGAGCCAGTGCCAGCATTTAGGGGGTAGGAAGCAGGGGAAAGAGGAAGTGAGGGAAGGAATCCCCTCAGAAAAAAGAAACACCCAAGCTCCTTGGGCTGGTGAAGGTTTCTAGCAGAGCTGTGATGTGAGCAGTCTCTTAACGACCAGGCTTCTGGGAGGGCAGGCGGGAAGAACTGGGGGAGATGTCACTGTTTGTCTTCCTATGTGAGGATGCTAGTTGGATGGTCTAATGGGACCTAGAAGCAAGAGAAAGCAGATCTTTTGGCAAGACCGACTCTTCTCTGTAGCTTCCCTGGGTCTGTGCTCCCGGCCGTGCAGGCTGCCAGAACCATTCAACATCCAGGGTGGATAATGGGAATCCCATAAGCGAGAGGTGGCTGAGATTCAAGGCTCTGTCTGATGGAACAGTGGCCAGGGGAGAAATTCTGACTTCCTTATTCTCAGACCTGCCTCTGTTCACCGGGTCTCTTGGACTCGCTACTCTGAAGGCATCGACTTCCTGAGAGACAGTTCCCTATGGTCCTCCCCTTGGTCCTCGGTTCACAGGATGGCAATTTATAGCCTCGACGCAGGGAAAAAAAAGGGCAACATCTTCTCAACCTCTAGATTCAGGATAGTTTTGCTACACTAATCCTCTGAACTCCAGCGTGTAGTAGTTCTGTCTGTGGTCGGTTTTCTACGTGCCCCAAGCCTTCTAAATGTGGTGCATGCTGCTGTGGGATGTCCAGTCACATTTTCTGCTTGGTAAACATGAATTTATTCTAAGAGCCTGTTAAAATGTCACCTCCACTGAGAAGCCTGATACATCTTCCTATTCTCTCCCACAGCACTTCGTGCATCTCTCTCATGAGCCGTATTTAGGCCATTTTTTAGTCGTCCTCATTCTCACTACATCAGGGGCATCATGAGCTGAAGAGCATCTCCCTCAAATTCATACACTGAAGCCCTGGCTACCAGCACCACTGAATGTAACCACTGAACGTATGGAAACAGGATCTTTAAATGGGTAATTACATTCAAACAAAGTCATTAATATGGGCCCTAGTCCAATAGGATTGATGTCCATATAAAATAAAGAAATTTGAACACAGACACATACAGAGGGAAGATAATATGCAGACAGGGAGAAGTCGCCTCTGCAAGCCAAGGAGAGGAGCTTCAAAAAAGAACCAACCCTGCCCACACCTTGATCCCCAACTTCTACTCCAAAGCTTTCAGAAAAGACATTTCTGTTGTTTAAGCCCCCACCCTGCCACCATCTACAGTACTTTGTTACAGCAGCTCTTGCAGACTGAGACAAGGGGGACGACAAATGTTCCCTGCAGTCAAATGCCCTACTAAGTTATATACCTCCTGCACATTTTTTTCTGAAAGGACTAAATGGTAACTATTCTCAGCTTTGGTGGGTCACAGGGTCTCTGTCACACGTACTCAACTCTGCCATTGTAACGTGGAAGCAGCCATAGGCAATACACGAATCAGGGGGCGTGGCTGTGTTCTAAAATGCATTACTTGCAAAACAGACAGCAGGCCAGTGAATTGGAGCACCGTGACAATAAAGGAAAGCCAAGCACAGAGAAATACACATCTCCTGCTACGGAAGATGATCAGCAGTGAGCCATGAATTTGACCCTCTGTCCATCCTAGTACCCCAGACATAGAGGGAGGTGCTCTGGCCCCTGAGCTGTAGTTTGGCAACCCCTGCATGAGATGAAAGTTCCATGAGGCCAGGGTTTATGACCATTTTTGGCACACAGTAGAAGTTCAATTACTATCTGTTTTAAAAAATTAACTTTTAAAATTGTTTAATTTCAAAATAATTATAAAAGTTATAAAAATCAGATAGTTACATGTAGCTTCACCTTTACCTAGGTTCACCTGTGGCTCATTATACGTCAAATCAATATGTGTCAGTTTATATATATAGGCATTAAAGCCAGAAAGATCTACTCTGCCCATTTCCTGATATGATGCCTGGGCAAGTGACGTAACCCCTCTGAACCTCAGTTTCTTTACCTAAAATTGTGATAGTAATAGAACCTACCCATTAGGCAACTGGAATTTAAATGAGAAAATGCATGCAAAGATGTTCTCACTTAATAAGTGGGAGCTGAACAATGAGAACACATGGACACAGGGAGGGGAACATCACACACTGGGGCCTGTTGGGGGAGGGGGTGGGGGAGGAAGAGCATCAGGAAAAATAGCTAATGCATGATAGGCTTAATACTTAGGTGCAGCCAGCCACCATGGCACACGTTTACCTAGGTACCAAACCTGCACATCCTGCACATGTATCCCGGAACTTAAAATAAAATAAAAAATACATGCAAAGTATTGCATGCAACATTTGGTACTTAGTAAGCATTCCTAAATGCTAATATGTCTTTAAGTAATTCCACTTTTTTTGTTTCTCTGATGTTTCCAGACCTAAACACCCGACTCTGTGGTCCAGACCCCAGTCCTCCAGATGACCGTGGGAGAGATCTGCCCAAGATTTTTCCTAAGAAAGCCCCTGGGGATAAAAGGAAAGGGTCAGACCCCAGGACCTTCTGATGAGCAAGAGAAAATGGGACGACTCCAAGAAGGTTAGAGGGGTAGGCCACATGAAGATGGGCTATAAATACTTTTTATACTTTTTGTATTTCTGAAGAAACCTGTTAAAAATAAGTTGAGTATTTATGAATGCTTTGGGAGCCAAGAGAAGGTCCAGCTCAGGAGCATTGCTTCCTCAAATGCAATCAAATACTTACCATTTCTCACTCCTAGATCTGGCCACCTCCAGGAAGATGATACAAATCGTAGGAGGAAAGAAAACCCAAAACCATGTGTTGGGAACGAGGAGTGGAAAAGGTGAATTCCACAAAGAAGCATGAAAAAGGACTGCAGGGAGGCCACATGGCTCAGCACTGCACAACAGTAGCCTGAACTAGGATTTTCCAAAGACTGTCACCATGAGGGTGAAGCTAGTAACAACAGTCACAGTAATAGCTGATATTTACATAGCGCTTCCTATCAGCCAGATAATGTTCTGAGAGCTTTACTCTGGTATTAATTTATGGATGAACTCTCAGTAGTTTGTGAAGGCATATTCTTTTCTTTTTTAATTTTACAAATAAAAAAACCAAGGCACAGGGAGGTTAAGTAACTTGCCCAAGGTCACACAGTCAGTAAGTGGCATGGCAGGGGTTTGAACAGACTATCTGGCTCTAAAGTCTGTGTTCAACCACCAAAGCCAACCAATTACTTCTCTTCATAAAACAGCCCTGTCGGTGGACTTGAAGATTGTTTCCACAGTTGTCTATTTTGTGCAATCAACAGGAATCAACAAACTTTCTATAAAGAGCCAGGTTTCCTTTCAGCAAATCTGGCCTTGTGGGAAAAGAGAGAAAACCGAGGATATTATCCAAAAAGAAACCCACATTCTCACAATGTTTTTAATAGACAAATTTGAATTAATAATACAAATTGGATGCAATTATTTTTGTGATATGTCTATTTATGAGAAGAATGGAATTCTGGTTTTGGAAGGTGTATTAATCTGTTTTCATACTGCTAATAAAGACATACCTGAGACTGGGTAATTTACACAGGAAAAAGGTTTAATGGACTCACAGTTCTACGTGACTGGCAAGGCCTCACAATCATGGTAGAAGGCAAGGAGGAGCAAGTCACATCTTACATGTGTGGCAGCAGGCAACAAGAGAGCTTATGCAGGGATGAGACTTACTATTGTGAGAACAGCATGGCAAAGACCTGCCCCCATGGTTCAATTACCTCCCACCGGGTCCCTCCCACAAAATGTGGGAATTTAAGATGAGATTTGGGTGGGGACACAGCCAAATCTTATCAGGGGGGTTAACATTTGGTATAAACAGGGTACAAGGTTAGTGTTCCCTACCATTATGGTAGAAATAGGGCCTCATTCTACAAATCCTTTCCTCGTTTCTCTGAAACACTGATATTCCCACATGAGAACTCTCTAGAAGGCATGGCCAGTGTCTCTTAGCACAGCTGTACCACCCTCATGGTGCTGGAGAACTTCTCATATGGAGAAGCTGGTTAGGAGGGAGTCTCTGGGGAAGACTCCCTGGGTTTGAATTCCAGCTAAACTAGTCAGTAACTATATAATCTTTAATGACTTACTTAACCATCCTAGAATAGAGATTGTTCACCAGTGATGATTTTGCTCTCCAGGCGACATTTGACTGGAGACATTTTTGGTTGTTCAAACTTGGGGATGAGGGTACCGCTGGTATCTAGCGGGCAGAGGCCATAGAAGCTTCTCAACATCCTACAATGTATAAGAAAGCCCCCACAACCAAGAGTGACCCAGCCCCATATGTCAATAGCACTGAATTTGAGACTCCTATTCCAGAAGCTTCAGTTTTCTCATCTATAAATTAAACTGTAGTATTTTCTCCGTAATAAAGATTAAATGAGCTGCAATAAATGCAAAGACATACAACAGACTATGACATATTGCAAAGCACTTGAGATAAATATTATTATTCCTTTGATTTTTATTCCAAGATTTAGAAACATACAATCATTCTGAGCTTGCAGGACATACCCAAACAAGATCTGCCAGGGGCTGGATCTGGCAGCCCCTGCTCTAGCCTGAGGTTGGAGCAGGAGATCTCAGAGGAAGAAGCATTGTGTTACTGTCTCCTTTCCAGCTCATCCTCCCCGACAGCCACTCCTTCTCTCTCCCTCCCCTCTTAGCCAAGCTTGGAGACTGGATGCAAAAGCCATTATTAAAAAATGAACATGAGTTGTTTTTTCCCCTTTTTGATCAAATAATCCAGTTTGCTGCCTCAGACGAATCATTATTCATGTGGAACCTGCCCGTGCCGCCCCTGGGGAGGAAGACCAAATTGATTTAACATCTAATCCAGTTTGTACCTCCTGCTAACCCCAGTGGTGTGCTAACTTCACCCTTGCAGGATGGGGAGGAAGGAGGTAGAAGAAAGGAGGGGCCAGAGGGAAACACAAGGAAATTAACCCAAGGCATAAGTCTAAGCCCAGCTTTCTACAAAAGCAAGACAGAGACAAAGCCTGTCATTATAGTGCCCAGTCTTTCTGTCTTAGGCTTTCTCATACTCAGAGATACGTTTTCTTCATCCGTCAGCTCATTGTAATAATAACAACACAATCGAAATGCCAGCCTCTTACTCTGTGATGAGTGGAATGCCTGACATCAAGAGGCATCATGGAGTCTATTTTCCAAGCTAGGGAAGCTGAAGATTACAGAGGTCAAAGAGCATGCCATGAGTGCATAGAAAGTTCTAGAACCAGGACTCACCATCAGCCCTGTCTATCCCCAAAGCCCCAAAGCCATAAACACCACATAAATAGCTTTCTGGACATAGGAAGCCTATTTGGAAGGGTTCTATAGCTTTTTTCTGTAAGGGTCACCCACACACAATGCTGCAGACACATTTGGGTTGCCTATGTGTGGTGGTTGAAGGGTGAGTTGATCCTGATTATTGCTGGATCTCTGAATTTCCTCCTTCTCCTCATACTAAACTTATCTTTCCATCTCTCTGGACTGGGGAGGTGGAGATGGAGGATATAAAGCAATTTGCTTCCTCTGGATGGAAAGATGGTGTCCTATGGCACTGGGCAGAGTCCTGGCCTCCGGGGAAACCTCAGAGAGGTCAGTAGCACTGACATGCCTCTGGCTGTGTCCCTCTTTAGTAAGCGGCACATTCTGTGACTGTTGTCCTGAGCCAGCAAGCGGCAGACTTGGGCTTTTGCTCCAGGTCTATCTGGCTCTAAGCTGGGGTGTTCGTTCCATTGGGTGGCACCGTCCCCTCTCTGCACTGTTCTTGTGTCCTCTCCTGTTGTGCTTATAATTTGTGCTTAAAATGGCCTGAAATGGCCATACTGAGGCACTGTCTTTCAAGTGCAGACAGAAAGCAGCTTGAAACAAGCTTCAGGGAAAGAGGTGGAAAGGATAGGAAAGAAAGGGAGGTGGAGCAGGCATGGGGCTGCCTATGCCCTAGGTCTCAGTTATAAGGGAGAGAAGGAGGAGGAGAGGTAAAGAAAAGGAAGAGGAGGAGGAGAAAGGGAAAGAGGAGGAAAAGGGGAGAAAGAAGAGAGAGGAGAAAGAAGAGAGAGGAGAAGAACAAGAGAGAAGAGAGGAAGGAAGAAGACGAGGAGGAAGATGAGAAGGAGAGAAGGGGAAGGGAGGGTGGGGAGAAGAGAGGCTTTCATATGGACTTTGAGAGGAGAGGTAAATCTGGTACCGATAGGAGTGCAGGCGTCAGAGTGAGCTGGGCATCAGTCAGCACCCCAGCTTTGTCCAGCACAGTGCAGCTCTGATGATAAAGTCCACTGTGAATGTGGCACCAATAGGTATCCCCAGGACTGTCAGCTTTGGGAGGACCAAGAAACAGTGCTTGGACAGAATTGGTGTTTTGTGTTGGACTCCAGCAACCTGGCCGTATGAGGTTGAGAGAGAACCTCCCACAAGGCTTTGGAGGCAGCCCCTTAACAGGGGTCATCATAATGGAAAAACAGATTACTCTTCAGGAATGTATGTGAGGCAACCACTAGGGATTCCAGAAATAGCTGAGTGAGTCATTACGCATGGGAACCCCAAGCTGCACAGGTGAGAACCCTGAGATGGCAGTATTTGAGAGTCAGTGTTAATGAAAATAACTTCACTGAGCCCTTATCCAGGCACCTTGTGTATTAATACATTTAATCCTCAGGAAAAGGAAGCATTACCACCCCTGTTTTACAAAAGGAAAATGGAGGTCTGGTTTATGTCATCACTTAGTGGCAGAGCAGGGATTTGAACCCATGCTGGTGGCTGCCTGTCAGTTTCTCTGACCCTCAGTGTTCTTCTGTCTGGCTCTGCCCTTGGCCTCATGGGACTTAAGGAAATGGAGATCACATTTGTTGCTCAGAATCTACAGCTCTGGAAGGAATCGCCCCAAGGCATTAACGGCATCAGCAGGGCTGGAGGGCCCAAGTCCTCTGTATGAGTGGGTGCTATGGTGGTGTGCGTGTGGGTGCATTTCTATATGGGCTTGTGCGTGCTTTTGTGTGTGTGTTCTTGAGTGCTTTTGTTTCTGTGTGCATGTGTCTTTCCATATGCTTTTGTGTTTGTTTCTGTGTGTGTGTTTGTGTGTGCATTTGTGTTTGTTTCTGTGTTTGTCTGTATTTTGTGTTTGTGTTTCTGTGTGTTTATACATGTATTTGTGTGTGTTGATATGTGTTATTTGGATGTTTGTTTATCTTTTTGAGTCTTCATCTATGTATGCATTTGTGTGTTTTTCTGTGTGTTTGAATGTGCATATGTCTGCATTTGTGTTTCTGTGCATGTTTCTGTGTGTTTTTCTTTCTCTGCATGTGTGTGTTTCTCTATGGGCATTTCTATATGCTTTTGTGTTTGTTTCTTTGTGTTTCTGTGTATGTTTTTGTATCTCTGTGTATGGGTTTGTGTTTCTTTTTGTTTGCTTCTTCCTGTGTATATGCATGTGTGTGTGTGTGTGGTGTGTGTGTGTGTGTGCTGGTGTGTGTTTGTTTATATGTGTGTTTATATGGGTGTTTGTGTCTGTCTTTTGTGTTTGCATTTCTGTATGTGTTTGTGTGTGTCTCTGTGGGTTGTATGTCTTTTGTGGAACTGAGGCTGGAAGACAGAGATGATAACTAGTACCAGAACAGACTTCCCATAGAGATGAATCAGCATCACCAAAGAGTAAAGTAAATGAGACAGGCCAGCATTCCCTCCTGGCTGGGAGCAACAACTCCATCTCCACTCCTGGGCTCTGCCCTCTCCAGTGTGGGATGTGGACAGCCCCTGGGCCTCTTTCTTGTGCCCCTTGCAGCAGCCCCTTCATGCTGACCTCATCACCACCAGGGCCAGCATCCATCTCACTGGGTTGATGCTGGTGTAGCAACTGCCTTCCTTCCTCTGCCCCTCCATCCAGATCTGCCTGTTTCACTGTGTGGGGCTGCATGACCAGCCCTAGGGAGAACCCTCACCCACAGTCTACATGGATGGTGTCTCTAGGCCTGTGATGTGTGCAGCCTGCCCAAGCTGCACCCATTTCTCCCTCCAAACCTCCTGTCCATTCCAAGATTCCAGGTTTGCATTATTCTATGATACCTTCAATAATTCAGATGGGAGATCACACTCTAGTTACAGAGGGGGCCAGGAGGAGGGTGGGATGCACCATATGGAGTGTGTCCCCTGAGCTCTGGGTGATGGAGTCCCTAACACTCGCCTGAGTCCTGTAGCAGAATTCAATGACCCACTCTGCCTAGGATGTTACTGGTCGATTTGGCAGCAGATGGGCTCTCTGACCCCTGACACACCCTGGAGCTCAGGATTCAGGAAGGAGCAGACAAGAGCTAACAAAACTAACTCTCTGAACTGGGGGCATTTTGGAAAGAAAGCATGAACCATCTGAAGCAAGATATTTATTTCTCCATCTGCCTCCACATTCAAGTGACGGGGAAGGTTCCTGGATTTGTCCAAATGAGAAATGAGGCTGCACCCTTGGCCTGGGATATGGCAGGCTACACAGTCCCTGACATAAGCTTAAGAGAGTGGTTTCTGTGCAAAAATATGCAGGCAATTTAGAATGCTTTACTGAAACAATTGGAGGATGATTTTGCAACTCTGCATGTATAGGTGTTCGCAAAAATATGAGCGTGAAAATTGATATGTATAAAAGAGCCAAGATTTATCATGTACTTACTCATGTCAGGCTTTCATTGCAGTGTCTCATTTATTGTTCACATCCACCCAATGAGAGGGGTTTTACGTGATCAGCTCCATTTTACAGGTGAGAAAAATGAGGCTCAGGGTTTAGATGACTTGCTCAAGGTCACACAGCCAGCAAGTGTCACAGCAAACCTTTAAAACCCAAAGCATCTTTGTATAACACCCCTGACTTTTCTCCTATATTTTACTGACTCCCAGGACTTGCAGGGACTTACGTGTGTCTGTATATGCACACATTTGACACACATGATATGATGTGCATATTTGGGTTTGTGTTCCTATGCCGCACAGCCTATCTTCCAAAAATAACTATAGTTAGAAATAACACTTGCTAGGAAACAAATGAAAAGCTTCAAATGCCCCATTTCATTTAATTCTCACATGAATTTTATATGATTGGTGTGATTGTTTCCCTCTGATTACAGCGGAGAAACCAAGGTTTAGAAAGCAGAAGCAACTCCCCCACAGGCATGAGTAAGTGAATCAATAAATCTGAGAGATATTTCAATGGCAGATACGATGACCTGTTGAATAACCTACATCAGGGACTGATTTTTTTCTGTAAAAAGCAGATAGATAGTAAATATTTTAGGCTTTGTGGACCAAGAGACAAAATTGAGACTTTCAGGTAGGGACTGATATAACAGTTGAAAATATAACCATTAAGAAATGTCAAAATGACTCTTAGCTCTCTGGCCATCCCCAAAACAGGCAGAAGGAAGAATTTAGATTTGACTCACTGCCCAGAGCTGCTAACCTAACGTGGAGGTAGTTAGAAAAATGTTTGTTGACTTGAAGGCAAGCAACTGGGATTTGGAAAGAGAGATGGATTTTGGATAACAGGTGAAGAAAGGAGGGCACGAGCATCCTCTTACATGATGTGACCATCTTTCTCCCTCTGACTTTTCCATTCACAACATTCCCCCTCTATGTAGAATTTCCAATGTTCCAACTGAGATGGAACGAACAACCAAGGTGGGGCCATGATCAAGGTGGCTTTGAGTCCCAGAGCTTTGCAAGCCCGTGTGTGGTGGGCGCACTGTGGGGGGGCTTGGGGAGCCCTATTCCCATCAGGTCTTGAGAGATACATCCCTCCACCCATACTGATGAGCCTGGGTACAAATTCAAGCTACCATCAATGTTCTTTGCCTTTTGATGCTTTATTTTTTTTCCAGGTTTCCTCTGTGACTGTTGATGCTCTGAGATTGAAACAAAGCAGGGGGCATCTACAAGTAAAGGAAACACAGAAGCCCAGGCTGCACATGTTTTATTTGTTGTCTGAAGATACTGCCCATGCTCAGTAGGAGGCCCTTTGGATACCAGAGGCCCCTGAGATATGTGGTCTATCAAATCAATGCTATGCTGCTTATCTGAACTTCAATCCTGTGGCAGCACCAGTGACAGAGAGGTGCCAATTGCAGCTTCTCTGATTTGCCACCTTTGGAGAATCCAGAGTGAACTAGATACAAGAGGGCACATTTCATTGCTGATTTTGACTGTAAGTGCACTCTCTGGGCAGATAAGTCAATCTGAGAGCTGGCAACTCCCAGGTGGGCTGGTCACTCGCAGCAGCAGTATTTTTCACCTTTCTCTTTAGAGATCCTGGTGCAACAAAAAACGACTCGGGGGTAGAGTACCAGAAGACCTGGCTCACAGGCACCAGCCTGATCCTTACTTCAGGGTGGCCTGGGGCAGTGACAAGACCTCTCTTCTTATTTTTTTCATTTGTAAAGTGGGAATCTTTTACAAATGAGAACTTTTGTGCCTCTTGATGGGCACAAGCCCTTCATTGAATTTTGCATAGAGCTGGGATTAAACCCAAATTTGTGGTTTAAAGCCCTCCAAAGAGCATGCTACTGAGGCTGGCAGAAATGTGGAGAAGAATCTGGGTTTTCCAAACCCCACTCCGAAACCCTTTCCACTGCAAAAAGAATAATAATGCTCGTAGTTTCCTTGCCCGACAAGCCTGTGTTGAGTTTCGAAATCATGTGAAAGCAGGTTGAGCAGGGCAGAGCTATGGCATGTCCAAAGTTGTTGCACTAGACAGAGTTGTACAGAACCAAGAAGAGGAGCTAAGAATGGACTTTAGGGCTGGGCATGGTGGCTCATGCCTATAATCCCAGTACTTTGGGAGGCCGAGGTGGGCAGATCACAATGGCAAGAGATTGAGACCATCCTGGCCAACATGGTGAAACCCTGTTTCTACCAAAAACACAAAAATTAGCTAGGCATGGTGACACACACCTGTAGTTCCAGCTACTTGGGAGGCTGAGGCGGGAGAATCACTTGAACCTGGGAGGCAGAGGTTGCAGTGAGCTGAGGTTGCGCCACTGCACTGCAGCCTGGCGACAGAGCGAGACTCCACCTCAAAAAAAAAAGGGGGGGACTTTTGAGCCTCACTCCCTAATGCAAAAAGAATAATAATGCTTGTAGTTCTCTTGCCCAACAAGCCTGTGTTGTGTTTCGAAAGCATGCAAAAGCAGGTTGAGCAGGGCAGAGCTACGGAATGTTCAAAGTTGTTGCACTAGACAGAGTTGTACAGAGCCAAGTAGAGGGGCTAAGAATGGACTTTGGAGTCTCACTGCTATGGTTCAAATTTAGGCTCCACAAACAACAAGCTGGGTAGACTCAGAAGAGTGAATTAACCTCTCTGTGCCTCAGCTTCTACACGTGTAGAGGGAGATGATGACAGCAGCCTACCTTCCAGAGTTGTGGTAAGGATTAAATTAATCCATACATGTAAAGCCAGACACAAGGCACTTTGTAAGTATTGTTGTTGCTGTTGCTGCTGCTACAGTTCTTTATTATTTATATCTAGCTCAAGTGGGGATTTCTCCAGTGACTAAAGCAGGTGTTTACCATGAAAAGCTCAAAGCTGAATTTCAATGCTCTAGTAAAACAAACAGATAAAAATTTAGATTGCAAACAAATACCCCAAGTGCTAAACTCTCCCTTTCCTACATCCTCCCTCTATCTTTACGAAGCTCAAAGGACTTGGCATCTTTTGCAGGCACAAAAATATCAGCACAAGAATCCAATACCCACAAAACCCAGAGGGAAGGCACAATTCACTCCCAGCAAATATTGAGCATTATTAGAGCCATTTTTTTCATTGTGAGATAGACATTTTTAAAATTTTTCTTCTTTTTAACAAGATGCCCTATTGCTCAGCCTAGTTGAGAGTGGTTTTATTCTGATTGATTAATACTGCAAAATAACTTGTCATCTTAACCCTTCCAGGTTTTCTGCAAGGAACAAGGTGCAGAGAGGATGAGGGAGGGTGCTCCAGGCTAGATACAATAGTCTGCCATCACCGAACCCACAAGGGCTGAAAACATCACCAAGGGGAGAGAAGGCAATGAAAGGACCTTCTTTGTCTATAAAGGGCAGCAACCCATCCAAAAACCCCAGTATCTGCACATCATACCCTGTACTATGTCTTCAATTCATTCTGTACTCTATGGACCTAGGTTTGGATAACCAAATCAGCTTTTCATTTACAACAGGTCACTTTGCATGCCAGGATTCACTGCCAGGTAAATAATTTATTGATGAAATCGATGATCAAGTAGCTTTACAAAGGCTGAGCCAGGCTTGCTGGTGAAAGAGTGGAAAGGAGTCTATGCAAACCAACAAGGAAATGATCATCCTAAATATAAAAGGAAAAATAGTAGAAGCGACCTAAATGCTCAACAACAGAAAATCGGTGTAGGGGACTGTTGAAGTCAGTGTGTTCTAAAATATGTGCTTTGAACAGTTCTGCTGAGATAATTATGCAATAAGATCATAGGTTGATAAGTAAATGAATCATAAAGTTTTATGTCCAGATATGTGTGAGAAATACTTAAACACATGTCTTGGCTTGGCTGCATGTAGTATTTAATATGCTAATGTGTTCGACACTCATTGGCTTGCTTCCTTTTAGTTCCCTTCCCCATCTTTCCTTTCCATGGTTCTGTACTGCAGGGAGCTGATCCCTACAAACTACATTTCCCATTCTCCTTTGCTAACTGATTTCCAGTTAGTTTCCAATGGAGAGTACTGGTAAAATCCTAGAGGGTGGGAATACTGGAAGAGCCAGGGTATTTCTCTCTTCATGCTTTAAGAGGTGTCTCTGGCAATGGCCTTTTCTTGTCCATGATTTCAGCTTCCCTGGCAGTGTCTCCCTCCAAGGCCCCAGCCCCCTCCAGACAGTCTCTCCTCTGATTCTGAGTCCTGATCCTTGGTAACTAAGCCATGAGACTTGCTGTTGATGGGAAAAGGTAACTAGAAGAAGAGGAAATTGTTCATTCCATCTGGCCCTAAGGGATTGCAAGATGAAGGTGGAAACAGAAGAGGCAGGATGAAGCAATCAGAAGATGGGCCTGTAGAGTGCAGAAGATTAACAGAGAAATGACTGGTCTTGTTGCAAATTGGGTTCCCTGGGAGGGAAATCCTGAGACCAACTTTAGACTAAGGATGTTTATTAAAGTGTTCCTTTAGAATCAACACCTGTGGAAAGGAGGGGATGGGAACAAGATCGGGCATACGGAAATGTTGGGCTGTGATGCAATCCCAACATGGGACTCACTTGAGTCCATGAGAAGCTTTGGAGCAGGGATGGTCTTCAGAGATGTCCCAAATTGAGCCAGAAGCTCTGGGACTTTGTACCCCTAGTTTACCAGTCATTGGATGCAGCTAACCTTGGAAGGAGATATGACCTTGTAGAGGCAGTTTTTTCAGTTCTCCGATAGTAGGAGGAATAAATTCTTCATTCCTGAAAGGAATCACAGTGATACGTCATAGTGTTCAACAAAGTCTCTATTCTCATTTGCGATTTTAGTAAGTGATATGTCTGGGGCTACCAAATGGGGACAAAGCTACATCCAAGTAGACTCAGTGACCGTGATAATTGGGCTAACATGGACCTAGAGATTGAACTTTTCCAAGATACTTCTGGTTCCAGTGTAGAAAGGTAGGAACAAAGGAGTTCCAGGGCAAGGAACACAACACAGGTAAAGTGACAGCCAATAGAGTGGGAATGAATTACCACCCTGATGTGGGAAAGTAGTGCAAGTGTAGGGACTCAGAACTCTACCACAGGGCCATGTCTAAGAACAAGGCTCAGATCTGGCACCTGCTCATGCTGGCGCTGGCTGAAGGCTTCAACTGTAAATGTAAGAGGACAAGTTGCAACCAAGAAGACAGAAGATGCTGCCTGGGCTTCCCTAGGAGTTTGGCTTTTCCTTCCCTCAGGAAGTCATATAAGTAGTTCACCCTTCTTGCCCACTCAGCGAGACACCACTGTGGCATGGAGGCAAGAAGGGGAGTAACAGAATATATTTCTTTCCAAGGAATTGCACATTATCTAGGGAGATTAATATAAGGAAAAGTATCTAGTTAAAAGATGGGATAAAAATGCTGAATTTTAGTGTGAGCTAAATTGGAGAGCCTTCTATAAAAACTAGATTTGTGAACTATGCCAAATTCTGTGTGAAAGAACCAGGACAGGGTCGGGGTGCTGATCCCCAGTTAACAGTGACTTTGAAAGGAAAGAACAAGTGGGGAGCGCTGTGATGTCCAGGGCCCAGGATTCTTCTGTCCTTTTGTTCCTCCATGCACATCCTTCATTCACAGATCTGTCTGAAGATTCAAGATGGAAGCATCTATGTTTCCGGTAGCAAGGCGAAGCAAGGAGCAGAGAGAGAGCAAAGGCCACACATCAGTGATCTCTTAAGGGTGGGTCCTGGATGCTGCCCCAGGGCACTGCCTCTTGTATCCCAATGGCCAGAATTTAGTCCATAAGCCCACATCTAACAGCAGAAGAGGCTGGGAAATGTGACATCTATTCTGGGAAGCTGTGTGCTTAGGTAAAACTCATAGTGCTATGGAAAAAAGAAGAAAATGGCTCTCAGCAGACAGCTGGCAATCCCTGCTGCAGTGCATAGAGCACATAGTAAGTGCTATCTAACTTAATTCTCATAGTAGCCCTAAGAAGTGGGTTGTGCCCATTGTACAGATGAGCAAATAGAACCCAGTAGCACCAAGCTTCGAGTCGATTATTAATAACACCAGTTTGCTTTCAGCCTTTTTTCCCCCAAAGTTACTTGCTACAGGTAATATAATCAGCTTGTTGGGGGTTAATTTTTTCAATTTCTTTGGAGTTTCAGAGATAATATGCAGGTGAAAGAACCAGCCCCTCTTGGCTGACCTTGCTTTTTCTCCATAGCAGTCCTGGCTTTGTAAGAACCCTGAGCTCTGTTTGCTTTGCAATTACCCTGGGTGAAGGGAGCCCTCTGACATTTTCATATTGGAGAGGGACAGCCACAGATCCTCAGCCCTCCCCTTGATTCTTTGATTGTCATTTCCTCTACCTTTAAAAGAAAATTACATAATAGCCGTTACTTAGGCACCTTTCCAAAGTACTTAAACTACATTACTGCAAAAGGCCCCGTGAGGAAATAGCCCCAGATGTCTCATGCCAAGTTACAAAGAGAAAAAGAGGAGCCGGAGCTTCCTTTACTGAGATCTCCTCACTAAACAGTGCCACATGGGCATATGAATTTGCTTATTACCCACTCTGCAAAACCCAGGGCCAACCCAAACAGTATCACAGTCATTAATGAGACTTAGTTCCATTAGGCTAAATGTAAACATTTGCAACAAGTCTTCAAAGCCTCTGTTAAAAAAATATATACGTGTGTGTGTGTGTATTTTAGGATAATTTGAGCAATTAAAAGTGACTAACCACACTCACTTTTCTCTCTGTCCCCTGTGGGACTGCTGCTCTGGGGCCAGAAATGGTCCTGCTCTTCCAAAAGGAAAGATATTCATCTAAATTAGGAGGTGGAAAGTAATAAAGTCAGTCATCACTTGTTGAATGATGAGTCAATATTTTTATGTCGTTTTTGTTGGACTAGAATTTACTCAGATTTCTTTGGTCATGGCACCTCATTTTTTGCTGGGGTACCACCCCACCCCACTCTTAGTCCGTGCAGGGGGCACAAGGTTGACTCTCTTCCCTTGAGTCTGGCTAATTGGCATCATTCATACCCCTGGCTATAGTGCTTGGTTCAAGGAAGGGCATATGACCCAAGTCAGCTTAATGAGATTAAGACCTAGAACTTTTCCTGAAGATAGAAGGAAAGGGGGAGAAGTAGATGTCACTGTGCTTTATTATATTCCTCTCGTGCTGACTGTTTCCAAGCATGCTAACACCTTCTCCTTTGAGCATGAGAGACTGTAATGCTCTGAGCGCTTGCTTAGGGCACACAGAAGTGCTGTGAAGCTAATTCTCCTGGGAGCAGCCCCCAGCCAGGGGTGGATGGAAGTCAGAAAATCAACAGCACAGCTCCCTCATCTCTGGAATGAGAGATGCATTCAGCTATGCCCCAGAAGTCTCAACAGGGTATGGTCCATATTTTTTTCATATGTAGAAGTGGGGTTGAGCATCAAATGTCCACAGTGGTAACCTTCTTATTAATGTACCTTTCTTCCCTTCTCTTCTTACTTCACTACTAGAGTTTTCTAGAGTCACTTGCCTGATAAATCACTTCCACTGGAATCTTTGTCTCAGAGTCTGTGTCTGAGGGAACCCAGCCTAAGAGACAGAACTATATTTACACCACAGGGCAAGCACTTGCCTTAGGACACAGTCAAAACAGAAGAGGTAGCACTTAAAAGCAGAGACAGTGAGGTAAATAGTCCTGATGGCATCACGTTGGGCATCTGGATATAGCCATGCCTAAAAGTTGCACTACACTTGAACTTGTCCTTAGATAAAATGTGTAAGAGCTGGGATTCCAAGGACTTGGTTGTGAGGCTTTTATACTGTCCTTTGTGGTCCCAAATATCCATTCCCACTGTACTTGCATTAGCTCATACAGTACAAGGATATGGATTCACTCCAAGGGCTACTGGACTTTGCCTTTACCAAGAGAGGGTTAAAACCACCAGGGTGGCACAGTTCAAATCCTTCACTGTAATTTCATGTAAATAACCTTCTGGCAGCTTCCTTTTCACTGATGTGCTCTTGTCTGCCAGCCAATCTCAGGCCTGGGCTTCCCCCAGGAGATGTTAACTCATCGTCCCTTATCTGCTTGACTGACTGTCATCTTGACACATCATTGAGCTGGTGATGAAGCCCTTAATTAGTTCATGTCTCCAGGCCCCTCCTATTGCCACCTCTTCTTCTGTTTGCTCTTTCTAGGCTTCTCTCTTTTCTTCTCTTTACCATCTCCAAAGAGAAATTCTACCAGGTATTCTATGCTAAGCATTTTGCAACACTATTCTATTTCATCCTCCCATCGGCCCTCTGAGATGGCAACTATGATCTGGAGTTTACAGAAGGAAAAACAGACCAAGAGAGGTTGCATTTACTGGTATTAGGCCCAGACAAGACCTGGTTCAAATCTCAGCTCTTTTACTTTCTTGCTGAGTGAGCTTACAGGAGTAATTTAAGCTTAAAGTTTTATTTTCCTACAAAGGAAACATAGAAATACTTACCTCATGGAGTTGCAGTGATGAATGAATGAAATAATTATTATATAGCAGCTTGTTTAGGGGCTGGCACATAGTAGGAACATAGATATCATCATCATCATCACTGTTCATCTCTGAATCCAGAAAAACTTAATGCCCAATGTATGTGTCTATCCTTGTGCAGATTCATTTATTTTGGAGATAAGTGATTTAATATAAGAAAAAATTATGAATGTCTTACAAATGTTAAATCATCACAAAACCTATTGAAGTGGTCCTGCCTTGATCCCCAATTTAAAGCAGAGAAAACTGAGACTCAGAGGGGTAATGTCTCCAAGAAAACGGTGCTGATATGCGGTAGAGCCAAGAATCTAACCCACCATTTGGTTCCAGGGCTGGTGTTCCCAGCTCCTACTATTTAACCAGGTAAGAATGTGCGTGTTTCATGGGCTTACCAAGCTGAATGGTGGAAGTGGTGGTTCTAGAATCCGGATTTTCTGAATCATGGTGTGTTATGTTGTCACTTCAAACTACAACTTGTTAGGTCCCTGTATGTCCTGAATTCAAAGAGGTCCACTTTGTCTGGTGCAACTAACAAACTTAGATGCTATGCTACAGTGGGAACCATTCGCATCTCAGCAAGAACTCCTCAACTATTCACCAGCAGGAAATAGAACAAGGTAAGCATCTGACATAAAAAAAAAAAATGCAACCCATTTTCAGAGAATAGAGCACAAGAACCCAAAGAGTCCAGTTTGCCTGAGCCCTGCAGGTTCCTACTGACTGATGTAATTGTTTCAGGCATGCAAAGAGATGTGGAAGAGGAGGTGAGGCTATGTATCCCACCCTGCTCTCCTGTCTGTGTGAGGGAAATAACCACCTCCCCTTGGAATGAAGATAGAGCCAGTGATGAGGCCATTTCGCGGGGCAGCCTGAGGTTATCTGCATAGGGAAAACAAACCCCCAGTGAAGATTCTGGAAGACTTGGCTTCTTTCTATGACTCCAACTTCCCAGAAGAGAAAGTCTGTTCTCTCCTGTGTGGTGTTGGTAATGAAGGTTGGGATAGTAACAGCCAGGATCTCATTCAGTTAAGGGATCAGTAGATAATCCAAAGAAAGAGATTAGCACAAGGAGTTCATGTGGTAAATCCTCCATAAATGCTTATTATTATTGTTACATTATAATTATTGTTGAGTGGTTTATAACTGATAAATTATAAACTAACATTTACAATGTTAATATATTAAAATACTTATTAAGTAACAACTAAGAGGTAAGCATTGAGGATTCCATGGTAAATAAGTTGGACCAAGTTACCAGCCCTTGGGGTGCTTATGTTCTAGTGCAGAACTACCCAGTAGAAGTTGCTATGATGATGGAACTGATCTACATCTGTACTGCTCAATATGGTAGCCCCTAGTATCTTGTGGCTATTGGCTACTGAAGATACGAGGGGCTACTGAACACAGCCACAAGATACTAGGGACTACTGAAATGTGGCTGTGCAACTGAGGAACTGGATTTTAAAATTTTATTTGATTTTAATGAATTTCAGTTACGTTTAAATATCCACATTTTGCTGATAGCTACTGTATTGGACAGTGCATATATAGTGGATGAAAACAGATAATTATTTGCAAGTTTAAAACTAACATCTAAGGGAGGAATGAATTGAATAACAAATATCTAATGAGTATCAGAAAAGTGCTAGGCATTGGGGATTTAGTGGAAAGTAAGCTGGACAAGTGACTGTTCTGAAGATAAGATATTTAAGCTAAAACCCACATGGGGTGGTCATGTTTTGTGAACAATGAGAAGAAAGTGTTCCAGGCAGAAGGATCAGTAACACAATGGCTGTGAGGTGAGAACAAGCTTGGGATATAAAAGGCATAGATAAAAAGCAAAAGCAAAAGAGGATGAATCACAGTGAGAGAGAACAAGAGTGTGGCATGATGTCAGAACAGGCAGAAACAGATCATAGCAAGACTTTTGGATTCAACTCTATGGGTATCCACTGGAGCGTTTTGCACAGGGGAGTAGCATGATGAGAATTATAATTTTAAAACATCACCTGGCTGCTCTATGATTGAATGAACTGTCCGAAAACTAGAGTCTATGACAATCAACAGTTGTGAGGTTGTTGGAGTCATTGAGGTAAGAGATGATATCATAGACTAACATGCTTATAAAATACTCAGTGCAATGCCTGGCACAAAACCAGCATTTGCAAAATAACTGTCATTATTTTGGAGGCTACTTCTTTCCTGTGATGAAAACAATAGTTCACCTTAGCCAGCCAACCTGTCAAATTATATTCATAGAACACAAGAATTCAAGGGGAATTTCAGGGCATCTGGAATCAAGTCAGAAGCAGTCTCCCCCTTTAAGTAACTCAAGCATAACTGGGGAGAGAAAGCTGATGTTCTGTAAATAACTAAGGAAGGTCTCAAGCTAGAGCATGACCAGTGGGTAGACGGCACGAGCCCTCTCTGAGAGCTCTCCTAGCTCAATAAAAAGAAGCCACTGAAGAAGACATTGCACTATTCATTTCTGCAAAAGATCCTCCTCTTGGAAATTATCGCCAAGCTTTTTCCATTTGAAACTCGTTGATGCATCTTCCAGAAGATGAAGCCTAAATACACACAGATGAGCAGCCTAGACTCTGGTCCAACCATGTCCTTGCAAAAAGAAGATGAGCATGGATGTGTCCCAAATGCAATGAATGAAGAGAAATTTGTTTTGTGGGAAGAGGGCAGGGGCATACTGGGAATTAGTTGCTGGGGGTCCTTAAGCCATCTTTGAGCTAAAGAGCCATCTGTAGTGGATGTGATGTGCCAACTTTTCTTGAAGGAGATAAATGGTTAAGGGTTGCACCCAACAGTCTCTATACTTCTCTTTCCACCTAACCACAACCTTCTGAGGCTCTACTGCTTCCAGAAGTTGGAAGACCTCCTCCTTGATACTGGCTGAATGCAACCATTTTTCTAATTAAATCATAAAACCAGATGCCTAACATGTAAGTACAAAGGAGGAGAAAACAAAGAAAAGACAATTTGGTTATTGCAAGACGTTGGGGAATTGGAAACCTACGCTTTACTCAACCTCCATTCATTATCCTTCATGCGTTGCTTTTTTGTTTGTTTGTCCTGACTGTAAATGACTGTAAATGGAAAACGAAAACTTTTCCCCAGTTTCCCACATTGAGACAGACAATGACATTATTGGTCCCGCGTGGCTGAGTGCCTCTGGGCAACCGAGGTTTGAAATGTCCTGCAGCCTCAGTAGCCTTTGTGGAAAATAGGAGGACACAGTATCTATTTTACAGGTCTGTTGTAAAGATCAATGTGAAAACTGTATGTAAACAGTTTAGCACTGGGCTGACACACAGGGGAGTTCAGCAAAGCTTGGGCAGTATATGCTTCATGTGCATTAAAATATTAGAATAGATGGGACACAGAGGCTCGTGCCTGTAATCCCAGCACTTTGGGAGGCCGAGGGGGGCGGATCATTTGAGGTCAGAAGTTCAAGACCAGCTTGACCAACATGGTGAAACCCCATCTCTACTAAAAATAAAAACATTAGCCTGGTGTGGTGGCATGCACCTGTGATTCCAGCTACTTGGGAGGCTGAGGTATGAGAATTGCTTGAACCCAGGAGGCGGAGGTTGCAGTGAGCCGAGATTGTGCCACTGCACTCCAGCTTTGGTGAGAAAGTGAGACTCTGTCTCAAAAAACAAACAAAAAGTATTAGAATAGCAAGGACTAGGTCAGTACCCAGGGCAATGCCTGACCTACTGCAGACCCATGGTGCATGGGGTACTGGAATTGAACATTTACAGTTGCCCAAAGACCAGTCTTTCAAGAGTGATGCATTTTCAGATGAGAGGTGGAAGGGGTAACTTGCATTTGAGCAATGCTTTCTGGCTTTTTGCTGTTACTGCATCTGGGTTTGAACCATAGCTCAGTCAGTTAGGATCTGGATAGCTCCAGGCAAGCAACTTCTCTTCTCAGAATTCCAGGTTTTAAATCGCTAAAGTGGGGATAGTAATACATCCTATCTCGTAGCGCTGTATCTTAATCTTAATCTTAATCTTAACCTTGGCCAGGCACGGTGGCTCACGCCTGTAATCCCAGCACTTTGGGAGGCCAAGGCAGGCGGATCACGAAGTCAGGAGATGGAGACCATCCTGGCTAACATGGTGAAAAGCCGTCTCTACTAAAAATACAAAAAATTAGCCAGGCGTGGTGGCGGGCCCCTGTAGTCCCAGCTACTCCAGAGGCTGAGGCAGGAGAATGGCTTGAACCCTGGAGGCGGAGCTTGCAGTGAGCCGAGATTGCGCCACTGCACTGCAGCCTGGGTGAGAGAGAGAGACTCTGTTTCAAAAAAAAAAAAAAAATCTTAACCTTAATCTTAATCTTGTGCTTTAAAGAGCCTAATAGAACAATGACTGCCACAGTCATTATTATTCACATAAAATCCGTTTTGCAACAGTATAATTATTGGTGTCAATAGCAATGTCCACGCAGAGTTTTAGGTAGCATTGATGTGACTTAGTGCCGGATCAAAGAGTAAGACATATTTGAGTGAAAGATTACTACTAGCTTGATGCAAACATCCTCTCAAAAAATATTTATTTATTCCCCTACCATGTGCCAGACACTGGCCTAGAAACCAGTGACACAGAAGTAAATATGACAGACAAGGTCTCTGGTTCCATTGAACTTCGTCGGGGTGAGTTTGGGAAATGAGACAACAGATAGAAAAAACATTAAGGTATAAATACTCAACATGTCAAGTAGTGATTTGTTCTAAGAAGAAAATCTGTGCAGGGTACAGTAAAAGGCGATGGAGAGTTATATGAAAGTATGACTTAAATGAATGGTCAGAAAAGAGCTTTCTGATAAGATGGCATTTGAGCAGCGACCTGGAGGAGGCGAGAGGGTGCCTGTTGATATCTGCAGGAAAGAGCATTCCTGGAAGAGGGAACAGCAAATGCAAAGGCCTTGAGGCTAAACAGAAACAAATGAAATGGAAATCTAGGTGTTTTCCAGTAGGGTTGAGGATGTCTGGGGAAGGTCTCTCATGTTGCAAAGTAAATGTTGTAGAGTAGGTACAGAATTCATTGTCTTTGGGGTCAGTCTCAGAACCCTGCTTGGTAGCACCATTCATCTGAGCCATTATGTGAAGAGGACTCAGTTCTCATTCTTAAATAATGTAGGGATTCCAACCAGTGGCCTTCCAGTTTCTCTGGAAGTCAGATGCTTGTCATCTGCTAGAAATAGTAATGTCAGGCCGGAAGGCACCAGGGCCCCAGCTTCAGCCCCCGTCACACATCCTGGCTGAGAGATGTGTTAGGCAGACCCTTGGGAACAGTTTCTGCCCAACGGCTTCCCTGAGATTGAATGCCAGCAACTCCCATGGATAACTCCCTGGATTGCATCATCTGTGATGTCCTGGGCCAGAGCACCCCAATTAGCAGCCCTCTGCTGCCCAGATGGTTGGGGGACACAGGAAAACAGAGCAGTCAGCAACTTGGGTGGCTCTCCTGGAGCACAGCCCCTCTCTCTGCTCAGCAGGCGAAGGCCACATCTGGCCTCAGAGTAACTGCTTCCATTCCCATAGCTGCAACTCGTCACCTCCTGGAAGCTGGGAATTCCCTTAGAAGACCAAAGGTCTGAGATGTGCAAAAAAGGATAATTTGATGGAATGTGTCCCTTTCCCATGCCAGTTCTCATTGATAGGCAGTTCAAGAGGCTTGGGTCCCAGAAGTGAATTGGAATCAGAGGAATGTAGTCAGTTATATGCAGTGTGCAGTTCAGCAGCTACATTCCAAAATTATGTCCAACCAGGGACTCTTGAAGATGCCTTCACACAGTGATGGAGCTGAGTGCCCCCAGCACCTGCTAGGTGCCAGCCACCATGCTGAATTCTTTACATGCAGAGTTTCCTTGAGTGCTCACAAGAGCCCTGTGAGGGAGAGGCTATTGTTATGATGCCTTCTTTCTGTAAACAGGCAACATTGAGGTTCAGTGAGGTTAAGTAACTGCCTGTAAGTCACATATTTATTAAGACAGAGTCAGAACTTGAACTTAAGTGGTTTGAATCCAGAGCTCATAACCCTTATACACTGGCATGGCTCCCATCTCCTTTTGTCCTAGTCATATAGACTGGGGATTGGCACACGTTTTCTGTAAAGGGCAGGATAGTATAGTTTTTGCTTTACCAGCCATGCAGTCTCTGGCCCAACTACTCTGAAGTACTTCTGTGACGCTATAATGGAAAAGCAGCCATAGACAATATAAGTAGATGGTGCATGTGGCTGTGTTCCAGTAAAGCTTTATTTACAGAATCAGGCAGGAGGTTGGAGTTGGCCCATGGGCCATACTTTGTTAATCCCTGATGCAGATGGTCACCCACTGTGCCTTTCATAGAGCTTCGCGGTGCCTTCACTGGACTTCTGTTTGTGAGTCTCTCCCTTCACTTGGTTAAGTTCCTTGTGGGTTGACATTTAGATGTGTTTATCTCTGCATTTTTGGCCCTCAAGAAAGATATTTGAATTGATGAATGAATAAGTGACTGAGTGAACAAATGATATGGGGATCAAAATTGCCCCACAGCTATGGTTAGATCAAACACCAGATCTTAGGCTGGGTTTCCCTGGAACCAGAACTTGGCACAAATGCAAGTAGGTTGGGAAGTAATCTCGGGAAATACTGGTAGGGGAGATTTGAAGGGAGGAAAGGAAGGTAAGTGGCCTATCAAGGGTACGATGCTGAGCAGGTTACAGCTGTGGGCAGCTGGAGTTCAGCCTCACTGGGAAACTCTGGGAGACTGAGTAGAACATGCATCAGCTCTACCAACAGAGGGGCTTGAGGGCTGTTTCCCGGGGTACTGGCTTTCTAGCACCTCCAGGTTTTCCTGAGCATGTTCAAGCATGATCCTTGGCCAGAAAAATGTCAGAAGAGAGATATAGGTTTTCAAATTAAGAGGCCACCTGATTACAGATGATCTAAGCAGGGATCTGTTCACTGGCCAAAACCAGCTTGCTGCCTGTTCTTGTAAATAAAGCTTTATAGGAACACAGCCATGCCTATTTGTTTATGCACTGTCTTTGCACTGCAATGGCTGAGTTGGGTAGTTGTGACAGAGAATGTATGGCTTGCAATGCTGAGAGTATTTACCATCTGCCTCTTTACAGAAAAAGTGTGCTGGTCTCTGGTATGAGACATATGGGAAGGGCACTGACATCATCTTCCAAACAGTGATTTTAAATCATGTGAATTACTTACACCAGAATCAAGAAAACTGGGAGGTTGCACTTGAAAATTTCCAGTTATGGCTTCCACGGAAAAAGTAAAAATGCTTGCTTTCCATTGTCTTTCTTATTTTTTATTGCAGTAAAACACACACAACATGAAATCTGTCCTTGTAACAATTTCTAAGTGTAAAGTATTGTTAACTATAAGCCTGACATTGTGCAGCAGATCTCTAGAGTTTTTTCGTCTTCCATGAGTGCAACTCTATACCCATTCAACAGCAACTCTCACTCTTCCTCGTCCTCCAAGCCCTGGCAATCACCATTCTCCTTTCTGCACCTATGACTTTTAATATTTTCAATATTTTGTATAAGTGGATTCATGCAGTATTTGTCCTCCTGTGACTGGCGTGTTTCACTTAGCATAATGTCTTCAAGGTTTATCTATATTGTAGCATATGTCAGAATTTCTTTTCTTTTTTAGGTTGAATAATATATCATGGTATGTATGGTTTTATCCATTCACTCATCCATGAACATTTAGGTGGTTTCCATTTACTGGCTATTGTGAATAATACTGCAATGAATGCAGGAGTGCAAAAATCTTTTCAAGATTGTTTTTAATTCTTTTGTGCACAGAAAACCAAAGCAAAAATAGACATCACTGAAAAGCTTCTGCACAGCAAAGAGCACAATCAACAGAGTGAAAAGACACCTACATATTGGGATAAAATACTTGAAAACCATACATCGCATAATGTCAGTTATTGTAATGTCCAAAATATATAAGAAACTTCTACAGCTCAATAGCAAAAATAACAAATGACCTGATTAAAAACGGGCAAAGGACTTGAATAGATACTTCTCCAAAGAAGGCGTACAAATGGCCAACAAATATATTAAAAGGTGCTCAACATCCCTAATCATCAGGGAAATACAAATCAAAACGACAATGCGATATTGCCTCACACCTGTTACAATGGCTATTAGTTAAAAAAGCAAAACAAAACGTTACAAACATTGAATAGGACATGGAGAAAAGAGAACTTTCATACACTGTTGATGAGCATGTAAACTGGTGAAGCCACTATGGAAAAGAGACTGGAAGTTCTTCCAAAAATTATAAATAGAATGACCACATGATCCAGCGACCCCACTTACTTTCTATTCACTGATGGCAAAAATATGTTGTTGCTACTCAAAAGGAGACTTCTTCAGAGGGGGTGGGGACTGCCCATTTTATTTTATTTATTTGAAAACAATTTTTTTTGAGACAGGGTCTCCCTCTGTTGCCCAGGCTGAAGTGCAGTGGCGTGATCTTTGGTCACTGCAGCCTCGGCTTCCAGGGCTCAAAGAATCCTTCCACCTAAACCTCCTGAGTAACTGGGAGTACAGGCATGCACCACCATGCCCAGATAATTTTTTATTTTTATTTTTTAGAGATCAAGTCTTGCTATGTTGCCCAGGCTGCCTGCCCACTTTACATCATCTTCCTGTTTGGGTCTATTTAGTTTACTGTGTTTGTTCTTATGTCACTGCCACCTGCAATCCCCCCAACCACCACTCTCCACCCCCAGAATATGAGTTCATGACCCCCTCAATGAGAATTATCACCAAATCCATTTTAGGAAGTGTATTAGTCTGTTTTCATGCTGCTGATAAAGACATACCCAAGACTGGGTAATTTATAAAGAAAAAGAGGTTTAATGGACTCACAGTTCCACATGGCTGGGGAGGCCTCACAATCATGGCAGAAGGCGAAAGGCATGTCTAAGTTTGCAGCAGGTAAGACAGAATGAGAACCAAGTGAAAGGGGTTCCCCCCTATAAAACCATCAGATCTCATGACACTTATTCACTGCCATGAGAATAGCATGGAGGAAACCGCCCCCATGATTCAATGATCTCCCACCGGGGTCCCTCGCACAACAATGGGAACTATGGGAGCTACAATTCAAGATGAGATTTGGGTGGGGACACAGCCAAACCATAACATGAAGTGATCGTTCTTAAACTGAAATCTGACTCTGTGACTCCCCTGCTTCAAACTCACCCATCCTGGATCCTCTGTCATGGGCCTCTGGCCAGCCAGTTCTCTCTCTTTCTCTGTTGCACTCTCCATCTATACACCCTGATGTAGACCCTTGGACATACCCTCCTCTCATGTTTTCTGGGTGTTTTACCCAAGTGTTGCCACTGCCTGAAACTTGGGGCCCTGTTCCTCCTTTTCCACCCTGCTGAATCCTTCATTCTTCAGCATCGTTCTCAGGTGTTTGTTTTGAAAATTATCCCAAGTCAGGCACAGTGGCTCACTCCTGTAATCCCAGCATTTTGGGAGGCCAAGGTGAGAGGATTGCCTGAGCCTAGAAGTTCAAGACCAGCCTGGGCAACATGATGAAACCCCATATCTACAAAAGAAACATCAACAATTAGTCTGGTGTGGTGGCACATATCTGTAGCCCCAGCTACTGAGGGTGCTGAGGTGGGAGAATCACCTGAGCCTGTGAGGTCAAGGCTGCAGTGAGCCATGATCATGCCACTGCACTCCAGCCTGGGTGACAGAGCAATACCCTGTCTCAATCAGAAAAAGAAAGAGACAGAAAGAGACAGAAAAAAAAAAAGAAAGGAAGAAAGGAAGGAAGGAAGGAAGGAAGGAAGGAGGAAGGAAGGAAGAAGGAAGGAAGGAAGGAAGGAAGGAAGGAAGGAAGGAAGGAAGAAAGAGAAAGAAAGAAAGAAAGGGAGAGAAGACGGAAGGAAGGAAGGAAGGAAGGAAGGAAGGAGAAGGAAGGAGGGAGGGAGGGAGGGACCATTCTAGACTGTCCAAGAGGACACAATGACAGTCTACGTCTGAAGTGCTGCCACACATTAACTATTTATGCACCCCCCTGGTGTGGGTTGCAATTTTGGAAGACTCTGATTATTGCACACAAAAACCATACTCCCTTCTCAGTTAAGCATCTCTTCCAGGGTTTTGTCTTCAGGGCATTTATTCTTTCCTTGCATTCTCAGCTTCCCATCTAAATACTGGAGCCCTGTGTCTTGAAGCAGAATCAGTCTGGGGGAACATCCTTTACCATAATCATCTTTTCTGGAACAAAGACAATATTCCCTTTTCCTCCAAAAAAAAAAAAAAAAAAAATCATGCTATAGTAAAGAGCATTGAAGTAGAACATGGTTGTTAGAATTAACTTTGGATTTGAATTGAAGCTCTGTCATTTATTAGCTATGCAATCTTCACTAAGTTTCTTAGACTCTAAGAGTTTCAGTTTTCTCATTTATATAATGCGCACAACAAACAGGTTGTTGTGGGGGTTGAGTGAGCTAATGTTTATAAACACCAAGCACAGACCATGGCTCAGTGTGAGTAAGGATAAATGCTAAGTGCATCAGTTACCAGTGCTTTGGGCTACAAGTGACAATATTCCCATTTAACAGTATCTTAATTCAAGCATGTGTTATCTCATTCAACAAAAAGACTAGTGGTAGGTAGTTCCTGGGCTGACTCAGTGTTTCAACAATGTCATCAAAGGCCCAGATTCTTTCCACATTTTACTCGGTCATCCTTAGTATAGTAGCTTTCCATGATCGCACTTATACCTTATGGTCACAAGATAGCTGCAGCAGCTTCAGGTATAATACCCCCAAATTGCAGGAAGCAGGGACAAGAGTGACCCAACCATCTTATAAGGTTTTTACTTGGAAAGGGAAGCCTCATATTTTCACCAGCCTTCTTCCTTCATTTCGTCAGCTGGCACTGAATTCTATGTTCACCTCCAAATCAATCCCTGGAAAATGGAAGTAGGATTATAGGAATCATAATATGAGACTATTATCCTCATCCCTGAGACTCAGGAAATGTTCTCCTTTCCTCCAAATCTAGAAATCATCAATCATTACAAAACTGTGTTACATTGGCTCAGAAGAAGGGGATGTGAGGTTTTCGAGTGAGTGACAACATCTGCCACACTCACAATCAGTTTTAGGAGCAATTCACAGTGAGGTCCAAGCTACCAGAGTTCCTGAAACACCTTGAAACTTGTGCTAAGCCTTTGAGGTATGAGGCGTGGGTAGAGCTGGAGTTGAGGCCACAGTTGGGAGCCTGTCACTCATTCTTAATACCTAGCTTCAGAGGAGCAGGTGTCAGCCCCAGAGCTGAGGCTGGAGGGGCCCTTGGGCAGAAAGAGGTGAGGAGACAGGTGTGAAAGGGAAGGAAAATGTGGCAAATAAGTTTGGCCTCCTCCCAGGAGTGAAATTCCTGTGGTTTGCAAACTCTGGAATCTCTCACACTGAAGCCACAGACACCTGCTGAGGCTTTTCAGAGCTCACCCTCAAAGTCATTCTTGGGTGTAATCTGTGGAATCTCAACTTCCTCAACCCCCACCTCCAAACTAGGTCTTCTCTGCAAGAAACTGTATGAAGAAGTCTGAAGCATTTCTAAGGCAAATTAAGCCCATCGAGCTCACACCTTCCCTGTAACACAAAGCGCATTTCATGGTATGTTAGACCCTAGGCAAGACATGTGTTCTTCTCTAGATAAAGGTGTTTTGAGATCTAGAGATGAAAGAAAATATAGGAGATACGAGTTGGGTACTTGCCATTCATTCATTCATTCATTCAATAACTATTTATTGAGTGTTTACTATGTGCCAGGCACTATTCTAATTGGTTGGGAATCAGTAGTGAAAAACAGGTAAAAATCATATTCTTCAGGAAACCTACTTTGTGGTGGGGAAAATAGGCAATAAGATAAATCCAAAAAATATATTGATATTAATTGATATTCTACCCATAGAACTTCTCTTCACCTACTTTCCATTTACGAAATAGTTCTTTGTTACTCAATATTTATTGCGTGCCAGGTTGCAACAGTTTTATGTGTCAACTTCGCTATGGCTCCAAAGCTCAGCTATTTGGACAAACATTATTCCGGATACGCCTGTGAGGGTGCTTTTTGGATAAAATTTATATTTAAATTAGTAGATTCTGAGTAAGGCAGATGGCCCTACATAATGGGAGTGGACCTCAGCCAGTCAGTTGCAGGCCTGAAAAGAGCAAAGACTGACCTCCCCCTAGCAAGAAGGAATTGGGCTAGAAGATAACCTTTGCACTCGAACTGAAACATCGACTTTTCTCTGGGTCTTCAGTCTGCAAATTTTGGACTTGCCAGCCTCTATAATCATGTGATTCAACTGCTTGAAATAAATCTCTCTATATAATTTATACATATCCTATTAGTTCTGAATTCTGACTAAAACACAGGCATCGTGTGCTAAGTGCTTTGCAGTTACTAACCTAATTGAATTCTCACAACCCAGTGAGGTATTTTTATTTCCATCCCCCTCTTTGCAGATGAGCAAAGTGTGGCTCCAAAAGTAAATTGCCAAGGCTACACAGCAAGTAGGCAGCAACATCAGGATCTAAACTTAGGGCTGTGTGACATCAAGGTCTACAACCAAAATCCAACACATCCATTCAGTCCCATTTGCCACGTGATGTCTGTCCCCACATCTCATGTTCCCCAAGGATGCCTGTGTGTGAGCAGGAAGGGTCTCCACACAGTAGAGGTGCAGTGATGTATTTCCCACCTCTTTTTGGTAACAGGTGGGTAGTATAGCTTGAATTGGGTTCCTTATGACAAGGTTGCAAGAGAGTACCTTGTTTAAAATCTCTCTACCCTGACCCATTGAGAAAAATCTCTGTCCCTAGGATTAGGCTGAACAGAAAGTCCAATGAGTCAAAGTTGTTCTGATGTGCTTTGAAGATAAAATACTGTAGTGAAATTTCACTGTGGGTATGGACTAGGACATGCTTTCTATTATTGTGAGGTAAAAAGTGTAGCTATATGAGTTGCACTGCCTGGGTTCAAATCCCAGCTTCCCCACATGCAGGCTGTGTGATCCCAGCCAACTTCCTTAACCACTCTGAGCCTCAGTTTTCTCATGGTAACTCTGATAATAAACACTCACACTTCCCGCTCCCGAGAAGCATGATGAAGCTTAGATACATCAGCACACACAAAGCTCTTGGGACAGTTCCTGGCAAAAATGTAAGTATCCAAAAAAATATGATATATATTCACCATGGAATACTATTCAGCCATAAAACAGAGTGAAATAATGGCACTTTCAGCAACCTGCATGGAATTGGAGTCCATGATTCTAAGTGAAGTAACTCAGAAATGGAAAACCAAATATTGTATGTTCTCACTTATAAGTGGGAGCTAAGCTATGAGAATGCAAAGGCATAAGAATGATATAATGGACTTTGGGAACTCAGGGGGAAGAGTGGGAGGAGGGTGAGGAATGAAAGACTACACACTGGGTACAGTGCCCACTGCCCGGGTAATGAGGGCATCAACATCTCAGAAATCACCACTAAACACTAAAGAACTTATCCACGTAACCAAAAACCACCTGTTCCCCAAGAAGCTATTGGAATAAAAAACGTGTGTGTGTATGTGTGCATATATATATATAAAATATAGTATATATATTGAAAGCACTGTGCCAAATACTTTGCAGTTACTGTCTTAAATTCTCACAAGTATAAGTATCACAAGTTTATTGGATAAATATCCAATGAACATTAGTTCTTATTTTGGGAGTAGCAGAGTTTAGGGTGTGTGGAATTCATACAGTGTGTATGTGCATATGGGCGTGTGGTGGGGTGCTAGTTAAGGAAATACACAGAAATTTGCTAAAGAATTTGGGGGGTCAGTGCAGTGAGGGGCCCCAGGGCCCCAGGGCCCAAGGTCTGCCAGCCCATAGGGTTATTCCCTGTGGTAGAAATATATTTTCCATCAGTGTCTCCAAGTCCTCAAAAAAATATATGTCTGAGCATAGGGTTCCCTTTATGTCCAAATGTCATTTGATTATGTTCCTGACAGTGAGAAATCTCAGGATTTCTCACACCTTACAATGGTGTGACGCTTAGAGAACAAGATTGCTGCAAGCACTGCCTCTGAACTTGGGGTCTATGGACTCCTCTCTGGACCCTAGAGCGGACAGCACCTGTAATGGTCTCTCTCAACCCCCAGGTTCTTCTACCTAAACATTAGACAGGCTTAAGAAATAACTGTTGAAGGGCCATGGTGAGCCCTCATAAGCCCGGAGGTGATTGTCGCTGGGGTCGAGTTTTTTTAAGAGCAGGTTTTAATTTTTTGATATTGCTTTCTTGGGCAACAGAGGTGTGTTTTTTCTTTTGTTTTTAACAGATACTCAACAAAGAGTGAGGCAGAGAAAAAAAAAATAAAAGAAAATGGAAACAGCACTTCCACTGTCTGTGCAAATGATGATTTATAGTTACATGCGATGATTTTCACTTTGAGGTGTTTGCATTCTCCCCTTCCCACTTGACCCTCACCACAGTTCTGTGACATCACCTAGGCTGGCATGAACAGCTCTGTGTTATAGATGGGGCAGTTGAAGTCCACAGGATTTAAAAGGACATCCTTAGGTTGCACAGAGTGAGGAGTGAACCAGAATCTAAATCTCTTAATGCCTTGTCTTATGCATTTTTTATTAAATAACAACATTCCTGGAATGTCTGGGTATTTTAAGCTCCATACAGATGAGAAAATTGAGTCCCCTTAAAATGCAATGGGTTGTCCAAGATCACTTCAGTTATAATAATAGGAGGAGGAGGAGGAGGTGGAGGAGGAGGAGGAGGAAGAGGAGGAGGAGGAGGAGAAAGAGAAGGAGAAGAAAAAGGAGAAGGAGTAGGAGAAGGAGTAGGAGAATAAGAAGAAGGTGGAGGAGGGGAGGGGGAAGGGGGAGGGGGAGAGGGGATGGGGGGAAGAGGAGGAAGAAGAAAAAGAAGAAGGGAGGAGGAGGAGGGGGGAGGGGGAGGAAGAGGAGGAGAAAGAGAGGAAGAAGAAGAAGAATTAAGAATGACAGGGCGAGGCCGGGCGCGATGGCTCAAGCCTGTAATCCCAGCACTTTGGGAGGCCGACACGGGCGGATCACGAGGTCAGGAGATCGAGACCACCCTGGCTAATACGGTGAAACCCCGTCTCTACTAAAAAATACAAAAAACTAGCCGGGCGACGAGGCGGGCGCCTGTAGTCCCAGCTACTCGGGAGGCTGAGACAGGAGAATGGCGTGAACCCGGGAGGCGGAGCTTGCAGTGAGCTGAGAGCGGGCCAGTGCACCACTCCAGCCTGGGCGGCAGAGCAAAACTCCGTCTCAAAAAAAAAAAAAAAAAAGAATGACAGGGCGTATCAGTCATCCTGGGTTATATTATGCTATGCTAACAAGAAAGTCCCTTAGGGGCACGTAAAAATATTGCTCACATACACTATGGCCATTGTGAGTCAGCTTCAGCTCAACTGTAGATTCAGGGCCCAGGCTGAAGGAACAGTCTCTGTCTGAGATATTTTCAGTCTTGTTCCTTTTTCCAGGAAAAAGATTGATGGTGATGGAACACTCAGGGGCTCTTAAGGCTCATGCTCAGAGGTGCTCGTCACTCATGCATCACCGGCCAAAGGAACCCATGTGATAAGCACGGTATCAATGGGGCAGGCAGTTATAATTCTCCCATCTGAAGAATCTCTTTAGGAAAGATGCCTTAAAGGCAGGAACCAACATTTTTAATAATGTCCATTCTATCACTGTGGGAATTGAAGACATGCAGTGAAGGTCTCATCGACTGCCATGCAGAAGGTTCTGCAGAAGCAAAGGCCAGGTGGGTAAATGAGACACAGAATCAGAGAGCAATGGGGCAGGTCTGGCTGGAGGGGAGGGTTCATGTAGGACTATTTGACTCTGAGTCAGATTCCTCATGACACTGGGCAGGTTAGGCACCGACAAACATGGGGACAGTGGATATATCTCAACTACAACACAGTTTACCACATCTGGAAAAAAGAGCAGTCCAGGGCCCTTAGACCGGATGTCATGGGTCCCTTGTGTTAGACTCATCCATGGCTCTCCGTACCTCTTGAGTATCCTACGAATCTAGTTATTCCATTATCACTTTCAAGAATTGTACTGCAGGCCCATGTTTTTGTGTTTTACTTTCATGAGTTTTGCCTTGTCCTCATTCCACTGATAAAATAAGTTAACATTATTCATTGAAAGGCACTTGCTTTTATAACATAAACAGATTTACGTACGGTATTAGTTCCTAGGGCTGTATTAACACAGTAGCCGTGACTAGGGGGCTTAAGCAACAGAAATTTCTTTTCTCATAGTTCTGAAGGCTGGAAGTCTGAGATCAAGGTGTTGGCAGGGATGGTTCCTTCTGAGGCCTCCCACCTTGGCTTGTAGATGACATCTTCTTCCTGTCTCTTCCTTCTGTACCTGTCTGTGCCCTAGTTGTCTCTTCTTATAAGGACATCAGTCCTATTTGATCAGGGCCCTCCAAAATGACCTCATTTTAACTTAATACCTTTTTAAAGGCCCTGTCTTCAAATACAGTCACATTCTGAGCTACCAGAAATTACAATTTCATCATATAAATTTGGGCACCCAATTCAGCCCATAGCATGTTCCAAAGAAATATTATACCATAATCATATTATACTATCACTATAAATAAAAAAACACTCAGTTGCTGTACATAGAAGCACCTAGAACCGTGCCCAGCACATTAATAGGTGCTCAATATTTATGAAATAAATAATTGAATAATAGTAAAAATAACCACAAATGGGGCAAAATTATTTTGTAACATTCTAAGTAGTTGATTATTAAAAGTTTGGAGCCTGATGTTCCTCTTTTTTAAAGCTGGGAGATTACAAGTGCCGGAGGGGTGTTAAGGGCATATTAGCACTAACAGAGACTTCTGCTCTGCTCAGTTAGAAAAACAAAGACATGATAAAGAGAGTAAGATTCTCTTCAAGCGATTCTGTGTCATTTTCTCCTAAAATCTTCTCACATTCCATTGGAGGCTTATGTTTCACACTTGGAAAAACGTGGGTCTGCTCACAGGACAAAGCCACACTCTTACTAGAGAGCATAATGTCCTCCTGATCTCTCTCCAATCTCTCTCTTCAGCCTTATATCTGCCTGTTTTCCCACACCTTACACCCTAGTGGGCTCATGTGAAGCAACTGAAGCAGGGCAAGTTGTCTCATTCCTTTCTGTGTGCCTTCATACATCCTACTACCTCTGCTAGAAACACCTTTCCTTACTCTGCTGGCTGGGCAAACTCCTTTTCGTCCCTCAAGACCCATTCAAGAATGCCCACATTGGCCGGGTGCAGTGGCTCACACCTGTAATCCCAGCACTTTGGAAGGCCAAGACGGGAGGATCACAAGGACAGGAGATTGAGACCATCCTGGCTAACACAGTGAAACCCCATCTTCTATTAAAAAAGAAATACAGAAAAAAAAAAAAAATCAGCCAGGTGTGGTGGTGGGCGCCTGTAGTCCCAGCTACTTGGGAGGCTGAGGCAGAAGAATGGTATGAACCTAGGAGGTGGAGCTTGCAGTGAGCCAAGATCATGCCACTGCACTACTCCAGCCTGGGTGACGGAGCTAGACTCTGTCTCAAATAAAAAGGAATACCCCTAAAAGATGGGAGATGGAAAACGTGGACTGCAAGTTATCATTTGCAGCATAATTCCATCTCAATGGACAAAAATACAAATACAGTTCTGGAATCCATGCATATGAACATATTAAAGCATGATAGGAATATAGCAATTAATTTTATTTTTGGTTATCTGTACTTTCTGATTTTTTGACAGCCAATGTGTATTCTTCTCTAATGGTAATAAAAAGCTACTTCTGATGTTTTCAAAGAGCAAGTGTCTACAGGTTTTCTTTTGGGAACTCTTCTTGAATAATACCCTGCTCCTCAAGACCCGTGCACACACACATGCACACACATGCCCTAGGCAGGCAAAGACATTAACAGTCTTTTCTACTAACCTTGCATTTTGCACGTAAGTTAATTATTTCTCTAATCATTCTGTTTAGGAATTATCTACTAGTTTATTTCCTCCCCATCCTAGCCTGTGAGGCAATATTGTTAGATGTTAAGATCATTGGTCCTAGAGCTGCAATGCCCAGCATCAAAGCCTGAATCCACCCTGTCTCCATTGGCTCACTGACTATTAAGCATTATCCTATGCAAGGTGCTTTAGTTGGCAGGTGGGATACCCTTGTATTCAGAACAGACAATGAATCTGCCATTCCAGTGATAGGATGGACCACCAAGACAGTCATCTGTAAGCATAATAAATTAGCAAAATCAATAGTATACTAGAAGGCACACATCATGCTGTGCACAAATGAAAATGCAGGGCACAGGGAGAGAGATTGAGAGTGTGGAAGGAAGTGAGTGAGGGAAGAGATAAAAATTTAATGAGGGTGGTCAGTTCTTACAGAGAAGGGAAATTTTGAGTAAGAACTTGCAAGGAGAGAGGGTGTTATCCATGTAGATAACTGGTAGAGGAGCATTCCAGAGTAGAGATGGCCAGTGTAAAAGCAGGAGTATTATCATGTTATGAATTGAATTGAGCCCCCATAAAATCCATATGTTGAAGCCCTACCCACTAATGTGACTGTATTTGGAGAGAGGACCTGCATGGAAGTGATAAGGTAGAATGGAGTCATAAGGGTGGGGCTCCAGTCCAATAGGAGGAGCATCTTCATAAGAACAGGCAGAGAGACCAGGAGCACTTGAGCACAGCGGAAAACCATATGAAGATACAGCAAGAAGGCAGCCTTCTGTAAGTCAGAAGATGAGCCCTCATGGCTGGGCGTGGTGGCTCATGCCTGTAATCCTAGCACTTTAGGAGGCTGAGGCAGGTGAATCATGAGGTCAGGAGATCAAGACCATCCTGGCCCGTCTCTACTAAAAATATAAAAATTAGCCAGGTGTGGTGGCCTGTAGTCCCGGCTACTTGGGAGGCTGAGGCAGGAGAATCTCTTAAACCCAGGAGACTGAGGTTGCAGTGAGCCAAGATCACGCCACTGCACTCCAACCTGGGGACAGAGTGAGACTCCATCTCAAAAAAAGAAATGAGCCCTCCTAAGAAACCAACCTCGATGGAATCTTGATCTCAGACTTCTAGCCTCCAGAACTGAAGAAAATGCCTTTCTGTTGTCTAGAACACCCAGTCTGTGGTGTTTTATTATGGCCGCCTGAGCTAATACATCCAGCGTTTTGGAGAAATGGGAAGAAAACCAGAGCAACCTGGGGCAGATTGAGTGACAGGGAGCATAGTGGATAATGAAGTAAGAGAGGCACCTCTCCAAGGAGCTAGACAAGAGGGAAATAAAACAGGTAGGACTTTGTGGGGCACTGTACAAACTTTGCTTTCACTCCAAGGGAACTGGGGAGCCATGGCAGCATTTTGAGCTGAGAGTGACACACTCTGAACTATACTCCAAAAGCATTCCTCTGGTTCCTCTGCTGCGAATAAATTGTAGAAGAAAGGAATAGAAGCTGGAAGAACAATAGAAATCTGATGAAACAATTCATGGGGGAGATGAAGGTGACTTGGATTAGGCTGGAGGGGAGAGCCATTGTCAGATTCTGAGGAGAGCATGACAGACAAGAGAACAGAATTTCCTAATGCCTGGGGAGTAGGGGTGTGAGAGAAAGAAGAGTCATGGAGGACTCCGAAGTTGATGAGAGCCATAGGAAAGAGGCTCAGGGGACATTAGGCAATATCTGGAGATAGTTTTGATTGTCACAAATTCAGAGGTGCTACTAGTATCTAATGAGTAGAGGCCAGGGATACTATTAAACATCCTCTAACACACAGGAATGCTCCCCACCACAAAGGATGGTCCCACCCAAATGTCAATAGCACTCAACTTCAGAAGCCTGTGTGCAGAAGGTGGAACAGGTTGGGCTGAGAGCAAGACATATTGTTAGGAAAGACCAGTAGTTCCATTTTGAACATATTAATTTACTTACTAGCTCCCTGTGTACTGGTTGTATGATATTAAGAAATCATTTCATCTCTCTGGACCTCAGCTTTTTTTCCTCTGGAAAATGAGGATTAAAAATTCTACCTACTGCACAGATGTCTCATGGAGTAAAAATGTAATGCGCTTACAATAGTGCCTAACACAGAGTAAGCACTCCATAAATTTTAGCCATGATTACTGAAAGGGAGTATTTCTTATTCATTGTGTATGCCAGCACTGAGAGCAAGACCTGCGACATGGTAGATATGCAATGAATGCTCATTGATTGACGTACCAAACTGATCACAGTTTCTTTTTATTTTCTCTCTCTTTTCTTTTCTTTTCTCTCTTTCTTTCTTTTTCTCTTTCTTTTTTCTTTCTTCTCTCTCTCTCTCTCTTTCTTCTTCTTTTCTTTTGATGGAGTCTCACACTCTGTCACTCAGGCTGGAGTGCAGTGGCAAGATCTTGGCTCACTGCAACCTCTGTCTCCCAGGTTTAAGCAATTCTCCTGCCTCGAGTAGCTGGGACTACAAGTGCACACCACACCACCACACCCAGCTAATTTTCACATTTTTAGTAGAGACGGGGTTTCACCATGTTGGTCAGGCTGGTCTCAAACTCCCGACCTTGTGATCCGCCCGCCTCAGCATCCCAAAGTGTTGGGATTACAGGCATGATCCACTGTGCCTGGCCTGATCACAGAGTATCTATCTGATGATACGTGGGTTTTCTCCAGGCCCCACCCCAGCTGGAAGTTAAAGGTGAATGTGGGCAGTCAGGTTTGTCAGCAGGTTTTCCTGGAGCTGGGATAAGGAAGACAAACTGAAGTTTCAGTTGAAACCCACGAGCAGGAAGCATGAGAATGAGGGACAAGATGTAATCAAGCCCCAAATCTCTGTTCAGAGAGCCTTTCCCAGGGGCCTCCTACTGGCTCTGCCTGAAGCCTGGGCTTTTTTCTAAAATGCAATTTCATTAATTTATTGCTTTATGGCTTATAACTCAAACGGCTTTGCATGTCATTTTTTAACTTATTAGTTAATAGACAAAGGTTTTATTAGATCCAATCAAGAAAGAGATCATGCATTCTTTTAATCATGATGTATGCAATGTTAAGCCATTCTTTGTAACTGAAACTCATCAATTTGCTCTTTCCAGGGACCAGAAAGAGTCTGTCTTCGGCTCCAATCCCTCCTGCTTGGCCATCTTCTGGAGGCTGCTATAAATGGTTTCACAGCCCCTGTCCCTTTGCCTTGTAAATCGCAGGCATGTGCTCATATGCATCAAGCTTCAACTTACCAATGTACAACCAGACACTGGGGACACGCAGGGGATCTAGCCATGAGACAAGCAAGCAAAACATGCTAAAGCCTGCATCTGTCAGGATGACTTCAGTTACAGGCAACAGATCAAGTCAATTCAAAGTGATGTCTAATATTAAAATGTTTATATATGTACATCTATGTATCTATAGAGGTGTAAAAGCTGGCAAAACAGGTCACTCAGAGGTAGACTACCCTGACATCAGTTCACTCAGTGGCCTAAACAAATCATCAAAAGCCTCCGAATCATTCATGATTGTAGTCTTGATGCAGCCCAATGCTGGCCACATAGATGCTCAAAGAATATTAAAAGAACGAGAAGAAAGAGTAGAATGGATCCAAGCTTAGCAGCTTCTTCTACTTGTTAGCCATGTACCACAGTTCTCAGCATCTCTTCCAGACACAATAATGTCCAGGTAAAGAACAGACTATTTTTCCTATCTTTGGGGATTTTTGCATATTTTTATTTTGAATTATTTCATATAAACAAGTATATACATATATAAATACACACACATATATATGTACACACACACACTTATACATAACTTTAAGTCTACATAGTTTATATGTAATGTATATGCCGTACTGGGTTTAAAGGAGAATAAAATTAATTAATGTTCCTATAACTCATTGATGAGTGAAAGAAACAATACTTAATTGAGCTATGGAATCTTCCTGTATGCCCACCTCCAATTATCTCTCTCTCCCTGTCTACTCCCTCCAGGGAGCTAATCATTAGTCTAAGTGTTGTATCATTGCTTCATCACTATCCTCTCTCCTCCTTTATAGAGAGCAGAACACCATTCTCATGAGCACCCAAGAGACTTCCCTCAGGTTTTTTTTGTTCCCCCCGCCCCCTCCCCCCGTCCCCCCCGCAAAGTCACATGCCTACCCATCAACCAATTGCAGACCGAGAGATTGGATTGACTGTGATTGCCTTGAACCAATCAGAATTTTTAGTTTGTTTGTTTGCTTGATACAGGGTCCAGCGCTGTCACTCAGGTTCTAGTACTGTGGCACAATCATGACCCACTGCAGCCTTGACCTTCCCGGTTTAAGCAATCCTCCCACCTCAGCCTCCTGAGTAGCTGAGATTACAGGCACACACCACCATGCCTTGTTACTTTTTGTATTCTTTGTAGAGATGGCTTTTTGCCATTTTGGCTAGACTAGTCTTGAACTCCTGAGCTCAAGCTGATCCGCCTGCCTTGGCTTCCCCAAAGTGTTGGCATTACAGGCATGAGCCATAGCACCTGGCCACGGTCAAAATGTTTAGTTTCTTAACCTTGAGAGAGAAATTATAAAAGGTTGTCCCAAAGGTTTTCATAAAGATTGTCATAAAGATGGAATCAGAGCCTATATGTTACCCTATCATGGTATTTAGTTAATCAACTGATTTTGTTTCAATATGTAGGCCAACTTTCACTTCCAACTGCAATCCTGCAACTATATACACATACATACACTTGCACAAACACAATCACACAAGTGCACATACACATACACATGCACATACACATACACACAACTCTGAAATTGAATAGTCCTGAGTATTTATCCCAGCTCAGTAACATGAGTGACCAGACGTGGTTTTTTGTTTTGTTTTGTTTTGTTTTTTTACCTTCCTGTGTCTCTCTTTGCCCTCATTCTGTTGACAATAATTTTTATACAGCTGCTATGTGCTGGCACTGGAAGGTTCCCAGAATAGAATGATGAGGAAAGAATAAAGACAGAATCCTGCCCAATGGGACAGGATTCAAAGACTCATACAAATAAATGCAAAGTTATAATTCTATTGTAACTGCATCAGCCTAATACTAAATCCCATGAAGACGAGTTCTGCCTGTGAGGCCACATGGCGCGAGCTGTGTGGAGGGCTTCCCTAGGAAGCGAAGGAACTGGAATCTGAAGAAAGAGTAGGCATCAATTGGACATCAGCTGTGGTATGCTCAAGCCTGCCCATATGCCTCGTGAGAACTGATAGTGCAATGTTCAGGAACTGTGCAAGCTGGTTATTAAGCACAGTACTTATTAATAATTAAATTATACAAACATAAAATTTTAAATGCTACATTAAAAACAAAGCTATAAATTCTCACAACTTATCACTCCCTGATTGTCTTACTATGTTTTACTATATTTTTCTCTGAGGTCACTTATAATGATTATAACTCTATGGTGGAAATGCCATACAATTAGGTTCTATGGTCCTTCTCTTCCCAACTTTGTGTCCAGTGCCATCATGTTAGTAGCTTGAAACTTGGCCATGGTGGGAGTATTTATGCCACAGAAATTGGCAAGTGCTGTAGATGAGGTTTTTGTTTTATTCTCCACCCACCCCCACCTAGAAAGCCAGTTATTAAACATTTACCAGCATACAACCTGGCAAAGGGAATTCAAGGGGAACATTATAGATAATAGGGACGGTTCATAAAAAGGCCCCGTGGTACAGAGTAAGATGACATATTTGAGAAATTGAAGCAAGTTCATTGAGAATACTAAGAATCTCTACCTCAAATGGTTTTATGGACTAAATAGAATAACCCATATAAACTGTTTTAAACAGTGCCTAGCACATACTAAGCTCTTAATAATGGTAGATTTTTTTTTTTTAAGTTCAGCAGTGTCCAATTGCTTCCAATGGTAGCTTTTAGGTGTAGATTGTTAAGAAACAGGGTGGCAGATACTACTAGCTGCCTACCCAATATCCACCCCATCCCTTCTTCCTCAACTTAACAGAACTGCAGTATTGTTCAGGGTAGCAAGGTACTCAGTTATAATATTTGTGATCCCAGGCTCTGTGGAGTTCAAGAAAGCCACAGCACTCAGTGTTGACCAAAGAGACATAACTGAGGGTCTTGGGAAAAAACCCTTTCTGGATGCTCTTCGTAACTTTAATGTGGACATGGGGCTTGAAGCTGCAACAGGCGTTTTTGCATTTGTGTGTGTCTTTGAGCTGCTATAACAAAATACCATATATGGAGAGGCTTCCAAACAACAAAAAAATATTTCTCACAGTTCTAGAGACTGGATATCCAAGACCAACGTGCTGGCAGATTCCATGTCTGATGAGGCACTGATCTTCATACACAGCTATCTTCTCACTGTAACCTCACATGGCTGAAGGGGAAAGCAAGGGATCTCTCTCAGACGCCTTAAATAAGAACACTAATCCCATTCATGAGGCTTCTTCCCTCATGACCTAATCACCTCCCAAAGGCCTCATCTCCTAACAGCAGTGTCTTGGGTATTAGGATTTCAACATACAAATTTACAAGAGCACAAACATTCCATCTATTGCAATGTTGAGAATGCCTGGAGGAGAGGAAGAATGAAAAACTTGGGATCACTGATGCTAACAGGGAGCCACTGGAATGGTCCTTCTCTGGACTTTTATATGGTAGTTTCCAAATCTGTCATTTATGTCCATTCATCCATTGATGGACACTTAGGCTGATTCAATGTCTTGGCTGATATGAATAATACAATGAACATGGGAGTGCAAATATCTCTTTGATTGACTGATTTTATTTCCTTTGGGTACATAATTCAGAAGCAGGATTGCTGGATCGAATGGTTCTATTTTTAGTTTTTTGAGGAACTTCCATACTGTTTTCCACAGTGGCTGCACCAATTTACATTCTCACCAACAGGGTGCAAGGGTTCCCTTTTCTCCACACCCTGGCCGACATTCATGATCTTTTTTTTGATAATAACCTTTCTAAGAGGTGTGAGGTGATAAATCATTGTGGCTTTAATTTGCATTTCCCTGATGATCAGTGATATTGAGCATGTTTACATAAACCTGTTGGCCATTTGTATGTCTTCTTTTGAGAAATGTCTTTTCATGTCCTTTGCCTGTTTCTTAGTCAGGTTACTCATTTCCTTGAGTTCCAGGAGCTTCTTATATATTTTGGGTATTAATCCTTGATCAGATGTACAATTTGAAAATATTTTCTCCTATTCTGTAGGTCATCTTTCCACTCTATTGATTGTTCCCTTTGCTGTACATAAGCTTTTTAGTTTGAGGTAATCCTATTTGTTAATTTTTGCTTCTGTTGCCTGTGATTTGGGGGTCATATAAACACAATAAAATACTCTTAAGCATTTAAAAAAAAGGCAATCTTGTCATTTGTGACAACATGGATGAACCTCAAAGACATTTTGCTAAGTGAAATAATCCAGACACAGAAAGACAAATTCTGCATGATCTTACTTTTATATGAAAACTGAAAAAGAGTGAAACTCATAGAAGCAGAGAGTGGAATGGTGGTTACCAAGGGCTGGGGGCAGGGGACATGAAATGGAGAGATGTTTGCCAAAGGACACAAAATTTCAGTTAGAGAGGAGGAAGAAGTTCAGGATATCTATTGTACACATGGTGACTATAGTTACTAACAGTGTACTGTAATCTTGAAAACTGCTAACAGAGTAGATTTTACATGTTCTTATTACACAAAAAAGCTCTTATCACACACAGAAATGAGAGGTAATGAATATGCTAATTAGATTGAGTTAGCTACCCCACAGTTTATATATATATATCAAAACATATTCATGTTATATACTATATATATTCAATTTTTATTTGTCGATTAAAAAGTAATTAATTTTTAAAAATTCCTTGTCTATTTAAGCCACTGAAGCTGTGTGTTCCATTACTTGCAGCTCAATGTATTCCTAACTGATACAAATGAATTTTCCAGCCAGCATAATATGCCATGTGGCTATAGGAAGTCAGTCAAAAGACCCTAGAAACTTCTCACTGAAATTCTGGTTCAAGAACCAACAGGATTCACAGCACCTGGAAGCTGGTTAGAAATATAGTCTCAGGTCCCACCCTGGACCTCCTAACAAAATTTACATTTTAATAAATTCTACAAATATTCATTCCACAATAATAAAAATTTAGAAACACTTCTGTAGAAAATCCTCAGGGAACAGTTCGACTTTCTAACCTTTTGATTTAAAGACATTTGTCTGAAAATGCTCTAAAGATGCAAAATCAGAACCTATCCGTGCAAGCAGATTTTCTTTTCTTTTTTTTTTTTTTTTTTTTTTTGATGCTTGCTGGACTCCATTCTGAGCCTCATAAGGCAACCAGAATTTGCTGTTAGCAGCTCTCCAAAGTGGTTGCAAGATTACCCAACACCCAGAAAAGAAGCCTAAACATCCATCCCTTGATAAACACATCCAGGCCCTGAAAAGTTCAAGCTCTGTGTTGGGTCTTGACCTCTGAAATATTTATACACAGTGATGCACCTTCCAGATAACATCTCCTGGAATCTGCTTAGCAGCCAGGCTGCAACAGGGAGTGAGTTAATAAATGCTCTTGTTGTCTATAATTCAGCAAGAAAGCTTTTGCTAAGCCCCCAGACACAGCTAAGAATAGCTAGGTTCCTTCTCGTCTTTGAGAGCTCCAAGTTCAAAAATAAGTTTCCCGCTCCTCTCCTGCCTCTGCTAGACTATGCTGTAGAAGCTCTCAGAGTTGGTGCTACCCTGGCCCATGCCCAAGAATACCCTTGTTTGTTGGAATGGATTCAGCTCTTGGCTGATTTCTTCCTTGTACCACTCCTTGCCAGACTAGTTCAATCTTGGGTCATTCCTGTTTGGGTTTCTTGATTAACTCCAAGTCTCCCAGGGAAAGGAAGAGAAAAACAGCTTTGCTAGAGCAACAAGACCCATGAGTCACACCAGCCTAGGCTTGTCTTTTTTCTCCAAGCAGACCTTCCAGAAGACCTATCTTTGTTCCTCTACTTTGAGAGTTCTACTTTTCTCCATGGATTCTAAAACTGGGTTTTCTCTCCTGTCCCCTGACTAAGGGAGAGTCTGAAGAGCAGGGTCTTTAGAATGTAACATGCCAAAAATCAAATCCCTGCTTGGCCTCTAACCAACTGTGGGACCAGGAGTGGGCGACTTGAGCTTCCCAAGCTTCAATGTCTATGGTGATAATGATGTGCACTCACGGCTCATGCCAAGAATTTTGTGCATATCCACTAGAATATGTGTCCTGTGAGGGTAAGGTTGCTCCCTGAGTTGCCTACTGGTATATCTCTGGTGTCTCTATCCATCCCTGATCCATTGAAGTTACTCAATAAATACATTTTTTATGGGTGGGAGTAACCAATTCTTACAACAATCCTGTAAGGTAGATGCTATAACTCTTCCCATTTTTCAGATGTTGAAACCAAGGTTCCGAATGGTGAAGTCAGTTGTTCAAGATCACACAGCTTACATGTAACAGAGTCAAGATTAGGACACAAACCTGCCTGCCTTCAAAGCCTATTCCAGCCATCCTAAGGAGCTGTAGATATTAGATATTAAAGTCAATATGCATAACACACTTCACACAAGGTAGGTAGTCAATAAACACTGTCTCCCTCTTCCTCTTCATCTCTCATACCATCTTCTCTCACCAATTCTGTTTTCTATTCCCCCATCTTTCCCCAAACTTTACTTCAAGTTGGAAAACATTGAAGAACAAACAAAAAAAAACTTCCTTGGCTTGGCCTCCTCAGGTCCCACCAACTGATAGGAAGCAGACATTCAAGCTCAAGGGAAGAGAAGGAGGGTATATTCATCCCCAGTGACACTCCCAGTGACAAGGGCAGTTCTGCTGGAGACTTCACTTTCCTGTTTTTTTTAACCTCTACCTTTCTATCACAGCTGAGTTGTGTCATGTCAGCATATTGTGATCATTCTTTAAGTGAGGTGTGTACACTAGCTCTTTGTGAAAATTCAGGTTCCTGGGCCCTGCCCCCAACCTACTTAGTTCAAATTTCTGGGAGCAGGGTCCCAGAGTGTGCATATTTAATGATCTCCCTGAGTGGTTCCTAGGCACACTGAAGTCTGGAAACTCCTGACACAGAACTTTGGCAAGTGGGAGAGGAAAAGCAAGCGCTTCCTCAACCTGAGCACGTAAAACTCTGCACTCCAAGTGAGCTCGGGCAGCTGAGTTCCTGTGGGGGATGGCTTCTCACGTCTCTTATCCACTGTGCACCCTTGGGATCACCCCCTCTTTTGCCACTGGAGATAGATGTTGTAGCTCTGCTTGGCTCCGGCACCCCTGAATTCATGCGTGTTCTGCATCATGTTCCACTCTGTTCCAACTGTCCCTGGGTGTAGCTCTGCCTTAGAGCAGTAAGTGTTCCCCAACTTTTTCAGCATCAGGACTGGTTTCATGGAAGACAATTTTTTCCATGGATTGCGGGTTGGTGGTTTTGGGATAAACTGTTCCACCTCATGTCGTCAGGCATTAGTTAGATTCTCAAAAGGAGCACGCAACCTAGATCCCTCACATGCACACTTCACACTAGGGTTCATGCTCCTACGTGAATCTAATGACGCTGCTGATCTAACAAGAGAGGGAGCTCAGGTGGTTATGCTCCCTCATCTGCTGCTCACCCCCTGTTGTGTGTTTCAGTTCCTCAGAGGCCACAGACCAGTACCAGTCCACGGCCTGAGGGCTGGGGATCCCTGCCCTACAGCATACAGTGCTGCCTCTAGCTTTCAGTGAGGAAATAAAATTTCCACTGAGCAGGAGAATTTAACATATTGGTTAAAGGGAGAAGTTAACATATTAGTCACTGACATAAATAAATACTACAAAAAAAGAGAAAGGAATAAAGGAAGGCAGGGAAGGAGGGAGGGAGGGGGAAAAAGTGGTCATTCACAGCCATGAACATGCCATGAGGTTTCTAGGGAGTGAAACACACACACACACAAGCACATGCACACACGTTTGTGTTGCTATTTCATTCTCTTTCATTCATTTTTCCAAGTCTCTTCAACATCAACCTTATCACAGTTTTCTTTTTGTGGACCTGAGCATGTCCCTGAACTGCTCTGTGTCTCTGGAGCCATAAAATTGGGATAATAACCCTACTTCTTCTGTCCCCAAAATGTTGTGAAATAATTTAGGTGTGGCTGCTTTCTTTGAAAAGACTGGAGAGCTGTACAAGTATCACAGGTTATTATGATCATTACCGGTTTCCAGGGCCCCTGAGATGCCCATGCCAAGGTACCCCAAGGCTCTCTAATGAACATACATGAACCCGTCCTATAGCTGGACAAGCTGATTCAGTCTGAGCTTTGGAAATGTGACCCAGTGAACAGTAGAACAAGTTGAAGACATCAAACAAGGCTCCTGGCCTCTGCCTGTGGATGCTGTTGTGTTTTGCCTGTAAGTCAACATACTTTTGTGAAGGGAACAAGAGGAAGTGGGTCATAAAAGTTCAGGACCTTTGCTCCTGGAAGCACTGAGCACTACTTCTTCCAGAAAGGTCCTTTGTTGATTCTAGGCACTAATAGGATCAATTGACCTCATGGTAGTCCAGGATTTGGGGTTGTAAGCTCCCCTTGGATCTGATAAAATACTGAGTCAAGGTCCTCTGCTTCCATCAGGGAACAGACGATGTCTGTTGCTTTAAATGCTATATCCCTGAGTTCTGCCCAGGGACCTGACACATAGTACGTGCTCAATAAATGTTTGCTGAATAAATAAGTGATTGAATAAATGAATGAATGAACAAAAGAATAAATAAATTTCCTCGTGGGACGCTAGATAAACAGGATATGTTCTCTATGTCTCTTCTCCACACCCACAGCCAATGTTGACAGATTCGCATCCTGTGAGTTCGGATGCAGTCTCAATTCTTGTGGCAGCCACTTCCAATTATTTATTCAGCAACTATCAATCCAGGGCCTCAACGGTGCAAGGCACTATTCTAGACACTATGGAACATGGCATTGGATAAAAAGCCAGCTCTCTACCCCGTAGCTGTTTTTATTCTACAGATTTGGTGGAAGAAATGAAACTGATCTATCACCCACAGTTGCCAGAGTAGGAGTCTTTTCAGAGTCCTCCTCTCCAGGGATCAAGTGTTGTTTTTCTTATACAACGGGAACATCATTCTCTGCTCACATCCCATGCTTGATCAATTGCTAGGTCCTATATACACAGATCCTAAAATATTCCTAATATATTTTGAATTCGGTCACCTCCCCTAATCACTACTCCCTAGACCGGAATAACATCGATACTTCCTGGGCAACTGCAGTGGCCTCACCCCCACCATCCTCCAACTTATTATTCATGCAATGGCCTTAGCTCAGCACCTGACACACAGGGCTTTCGATAAACGCTACTTAGTGTTTTGTTTTTACAGCAGGTGATCAATACAAGGTAGCCCAATACTACAGTTTCTGCAATTATCACTGAGACAAAGCACATGGAGAGGTTGAATACATAGACTGTGGAGTCAGACTTCCAGCACCCAAATAGGTATTTGCCATTTACTCATTGTGCATTTTTAACCCTACCCTCTCTGCGTCTCGGTTTCTTCATGCACAAAATAGAGATAAAAATGAGCTGGCTGCTAAATGTACGCACATTAATATATGTAAAGGGTTTAGACCAGTTTGAGGCACATAGTAAACGCTCTATAAGTGTTATCCATTCTTGATTTTTTTTTTTAACATGGCAAAATGTAGAAGAGCAATTATGTAGGATACTTAGCACTCTTGTTAAATAACAAATGTATTTGTTAGGCCATGTCATATGTTTTAATGAATCACTCACACACAGAATATGTTGGGTACTTCCAGGTATGATGGACAAATTCTACGAGGACATGGCTCCCGAATGCATTTCCTGCCACGGGGGGAAGACAACACATACCCTGGAGCGCTCTCCCTTTTAATCACAGGAAAGACAAAATGGTAAAGTTGCTTCACGCTTACCCCCCACAAGCCTGCCAAATATTTAAACTTCCCCTTCCATTCACAAACATCCAGGCCCCTGACAATTCTGTGCCTGCTGATGATTTTCACCTGCACCCACTGGCGGATACATCCTGGTTGAACTCCCCTAAACCCCCTCTTCCCCAACCACTCTTTTCTTCTCTTTCACTATTCCCAAATTCTCTGTCAGTCTCTGTTAATTTTCATTGAAGAAAAAAAAAAAAAGTTACTTCCTAAAATGTTCAAAAGTCTTTCCTCGGTTTGTTATTAAAGCAATTATCTAGCATAACAAACCGAAATTGCAAAAGGTATTCTAATGGGAAACAAATGCTCCTGACAAGGAACCGACTGGGCTCAGAATCTTTATTGAAAAATGAGGGGAAGGTGATTAGTGGGGAAAGGCAGGGGAGGAAAGATTTTCCACCTGGCCTTGGACAGTACATCAAAAGGCCGTCAGAAGGATGCTATTTATAATCATTATTGCTATGTCTTAGAGGGCTGTGGGTCTGCCATCCCTGCTGACTCCCCCCACAGTCCCGTTTCTGCATGTAGCCTAGTTCACACAGCAGCCACCTTGTAGAGCCGGACTACATGGGGCCATGTCCTGAAGAAAATTGCAGCCAAGTGTGGTGGCTCACACCTGTAATCCCAGCAGAGGGTGGGAGGCAGAGGTGGGTGGATCACCAAAGGTCAGGAGTTTGAGACAAGCCTGGCTGACATGGTGAAACCCCGTCTCTACTGAAAATACAAAAATTAGCTGGGTGTGGTGGCATGCACCTGTAATCCCAGCTACTAGGGAGGCTGAGGAAGAAGAGTAGCTAGAACCTGGGAAGCGGAGGTTGAAGTAAGCTGAGATCGCACCATTGCACTCCAGCCTGGGAGACAGAGCAAGACTCCATCTCAAAAAAAAAAAAAAAAAGAAAAGAAAAGAAAAGAAAAGAAAAGAAAAAAAAAAACTTGCATGGTTTGAGGTCCATGTGCCACAGCCAGATGGGTTCCCATGTGTCTTCATTCCATCCCTAACATCTTTCCAACCTCACCTCAACCTTCCAATAGGTCATGGCCAACAGCAAAACCCAACACCTAGAACAGCTGCTGAACTTCCCAGATGCCCAGTGAAGTTCTGATTTTCTGTGGTATTGACTGGAATCGTGTGACTATCACAGGAAACAAGGCTAGGGGAAAACACATTCATTCCACAAACATTTATCAGGCATGTATGATGTGTATATGGGTGGAAATAAAAGAGCCACAGAGTTTTCTTCAAGTGTTGACACCAGTATGGAAGACAGGTTTAATTTTGGGCCAACTCCCATTCATTGGTCACTGTGACCTGAAACCATGACTTGAGAAGATTCTGATCTCAGAAGGAAGTGATTCTCTGGTTGACGATGGATGCATGTCATAGGCACAATATCGAGAAATGGGAGCACACAGCATATTTGACTAAGCTTGCCTAGTGCTGCTCTTCTCAAACTGGAATATGCATGCTAATTAACTGGGATCTTGTTAAATTATAGATTCTGAAACAGCAGGTCTGGGGTGGGGCCTGAGATTTAGTATTTCTAGCAAGATCCCAGGAGGTGCTGATGCTGCTGGGCCAGGGAAGTGTCGGGTAGGAACTATCAATAAAATCATCATGGTCTCAGATCTGTCATTCACGTGGTCAAAAAACTTTATCTAAATCATTGCACTGGAGAACAAGGATTTCCAGGGTACGTTCTGAAGGGGCGATTCAAGATCTGGTCTTTGAGTTTTCCAAAATCAAAGGCGGTGGTCCAGTCAGCTCAGACTTGGAACAGGTGTTTCCATGGATTGTCTGGGAGCAAATGAAGGCTCCCATAGGGTTTCAGGCTCGGCTCAGAACTCCATCCAGAAGTTCAGATGTTTCTCCAAATCAACTCCAAGGCATCTGTCTGTCTCTGGGGGCCTCCTAGGAACTCTGTCTAAAGCTCCAGAAGACTGTATTCCTGGTGAACCTTTGGGCAGCACCACCTCCTTCTTGGCTGAACAGATGATCACTTCAAAGTTCTCCTTTCTTGTGGTATTTTAGTACCTCTGGCCTTGGCCAGAAACCATCAACCCAGAGGCGTATGAAAGTGAAAAAGAAGAGAAAAGAGAAAACATCATATATCAACTCCCCCACTCACACCTAAATATTGTCAAAGTGTTTTGTTTGGACCAAGTTTGAGTTTGGGTGAAGATCCAATGAGACCTTATAGAGTTTGTTAACTCTTGTGCTATTTCCCCAGTTACATCCTCTTATAACAGCTGGAGCAAAAATTACCCACCAGATAGATGGTGTCATATTTAAAATCTTCCAGCTGCTCAAAGAACATCTTCTAGCCATTCAGTGAGAGGGATGACACAATGCACAGGAGACCTATGCTTGGTGGACAGACATACCTCTCCTGAGCAGGGTTGTAGAGAAAAAGAGTTAAAGAGCAGATGGCTTGGAAATCACATTTTGGTTTTGAGATGCCAGCTTCACCACTGAAGTACTCCATCTCATACTCTCTCCTGCTCATGGACTATAGTCAAGCTGTACTATCCATGTTTCTGTTCGTCTAAGCTTATTCCCAACCCACTGTCTTTGCACCTGCTGTTCCTTCCACTTAGAAGGATCTTCCACAAATCTTTAAATGGTTGCCTCCCATGACTTGAGTTGTACCTCATCTACCACCTCTACAGAGAGGTCTTAACTGATCATACCGGCTAAAGGAGTCCACACCACCTCTGGCCATTTTTTAAGCACATTGCTCTAATTAATTTATTACATAGCTCTACTCTCTGTCTGAATTTGAATGATGGTTTTTAAAATTTGTTTATATGTTAATTGTCTGCATTTTCCTCTAGAATATAAGCTCCATGAGGGTAGGAATTTGTCTTCTGTTTGCTGGGGTATTTTTATACATCTTGAAGAATTTCTGACACATAGAATGTACTCAATTATATATTTATTATTGCTATTGAAGAAATAATCTCCCTGACTAGAGTGATGGGTTTAGGGATGATCATATGATTTCACCAGGGTGATGTGATTTTGGCAGGGCCAAAACTTTTCGGGCTTTTTCTCTTGAGTTAGTGGAAAGAGAAGTCATTTTCCACTGGCTGCACTAGAGGAATGTGGGTGTTGAGCTATCAGAAGACATTTCACCTACTGGGTGAAGAAAGCCTGCCCAAGAGATGGCTTGAGCCATGACCACAAAATGTAGACGATGTCTGTAACTAGAAATATCTACCTTTGGCATCTTCAGCTACAGTGACTGTATATCCGCCAATTCCTCCTCCCCCTATTCAACCATCATGCAGAACGCTTAAACTGCAATGGGTGTCTGTCATTCACAATTGATGCAGTCTAAGCAACCCATGTGGGATTGTGGCTAGAACTACATTAGGTCCTGCTTCTACCACTTCCTAGCTAGAGGACCCCGTAGCAGGTTGAATGCTAGTTCCCCTAAAACATGTTCACCATGTAGCATTTGGAAAAAGGCCCTTTGCAGATTTAATTACAGATCCCCACAGGAGATCATTGTAAATTATTCAGGTAGGCCCTACATCCAATGATAGTGTCTTTATAGGAGAAATACAAAGGCAAATTGGAGAGATACTGAAGAGAAGGCGGTGCGAAGACAGTGACAGAGATTGGCGTGACGCAGACACAAGCCAAAGAATGTCTGCAGCCCCAGAAGTTGGAAGGCGCAAGGAATGGCTTCTCTCCTGGAGGTTTTGGGGGATGTGTGGTTCTTCTGACACCTTGATTTTGGGCCACTGATACTTATTCCAGACTTCTTGCCTCTAGAACTGTGAGGAAACACAACATTTTTGTTGTTTTAAGCCACCAAGCTTGTAGTAAATTGGTACGGCAGCCACAGAAAACTAATACAGTTCCCCAAACTCTCCCCTATTTCTATTTCCTTTTCAGGAAAAGTAAAACACTAATTTCTGCCCAGTTTTCATCAAAGAAGGAATCAAATGGAAATAAAATTAACGTGGGCCCAAATCACAGCTCTGTCACTCACTAGCTCTGTGACCTCCAGCAGCTCTTGTTTTCTGAGTCATGGTTTTATAATCTGTGAAATGGGTGCATTCATAACCCTCTCCCCATACAACTTGCAGAAAGGATTAAATGCAGTAATGCATGTAAAGTTTTCTGTGCAGTGCCTGGCACATCATAGATGCTCACTGAATTACCAAACTATTCTGGTCATTATATACTTTTCATATATGTGCATTTGCTTTATATCGTAGGGGAGTCACTGTCAAAGAAAGCCTTGTACTATTATTTCAGGAAACTTTTTGAAATGTCTGTGAACAGGACATTGACATTCTTAGATCAGTGATTTTCAAATGTCATAATTAGTTGCTGATAAATTATTCTGAAAGATAGTTAAACGCAGAGATCACTGGATTCCATCAGACTCTTCTTAACTGGGAATTCAAGAAGTAGGGCTGTGAACCTGGATTTTAAACAAGCAGAGCGACATGTGGAAGCCATTCTTTTTAGATTGTAATTCCTATTATTATTACTTTGAAAACAGTTGTTGAAAATGTGCCAGACACAACCTACCCCAGTGAGTGGTGTCCGAGAAGCTGGACCCTGGTCTCCTCTCTCACTCCAAGCCTCTGCAGCCAACCACACTGTGCACTGGAGGGTTCAGCTGGAGTGAGCCTCTCCCCAAGGTGGTTCACACTGAGACCATATTCGGGGAGTCAGCAAGAGTTTTCTCCGACTCCCACAGACCTTGTGATGTGGTGTTCCCTGTCGGGTGAGGCAGAGGGAACATATGTGAGGAACACACATCATAAACAATGGAATCCGTAAATCTTGGGTATGTTGTCTGGTTCCTTAATTCCAGTTGCAGAACAACAGTCAGGACCAGGAATTGCAGGCAGATCTGTAGGCTGCCCCAATCTGCCTTCTGAAGGCCAGTTGCTGCAGAGAGAAGCTCATGTTTTCAAAAGCTTTTTAACTACCTGTGATTTATCACCTTAACAATTTTTTTTAATGGAAGACGCAAAAACTAAATAATTTAAAAGAGAGTCTCTAACATCCTTGCCTGTAGCCTTAGGAAGCACAGGCCTTGGGTGATGCTCAGCAAGTTTGTGAAAACTCCAACGGTTTTCCGAGGCAAACTTCTTTTGAGTTTTTTGTTTTTTGGTGATGAGACATCCACTTTATTTTTTTAAATTTCAGTAGTTTTGGGGGTACAGGTTGTTTCTGATTACATAGGTAAGTTCTTTAGTAGTGACTTCTGAGACTTTAGGACACCCACCACTGAAGCAGTGTACACTGTTCCGGGTAGGTAGTCTTTTATCCTTCACCCCCTCCCAAACTTCTCCCCCGAGTCCTCAAAGTCTATTATACCACTCTTACACCTTTGTGTCCTCATAGCTTAGCTCCCACTTGTAAGACAGAATACACCATATTTGGTTTTCCATTCCTGAGTTACTTCACTTAGAATAATGGCGTCCAGCTCCATCCAAGTTGCTATAAAAGACATTATTTCATTGCTTTTTATGGCTGAATCGTATTCCATGGTGTATATATACCACATTTTCTTTATCCGCTCGTTGATTGATGGGCACTTAGCGTGGTTGCATATCTGTGCAGTTGTGAATTGTGCTGCTATTAACATGTGTGTGCATGTGCCCTCTTTATATAATGACTTCTTTTCCTTTGGGTAAATACCCAGTACTGGGATTGCTGGATCAAATAGTAGTTCTACTTTCGTTTGTTTTATTTATTTATTTATTATTTATTTATTTTTTGAGACGGAGTTTCGCTCTGTTGCCCGGACTGGAGTGCAGTGGCCGGATCTCAGCTCACTGCAAGCTCCGCCTCCCGGGTTTACGCCATTCTCCTGCCTCAGCCTCCTGAGTAGCTGGGACTACAGGCGCCCGCCACCTCGCCTGGCTAGTTTTTTGTATGTTTTAGTAGAGACGGGGTTTCACCGTGTTAGCCAGGATGGTCTCGATCTCCTGACCTCGTGATCCGCCCGTCTCGGCCTCCCAAAGTGCTGGGATTACAGGCTTGAGCCACCGCGCCCGGCCTTTTTTTTTTTTTTTTTTTGAGACGGAGTCTCGCTCTGTTGCCCGGGCTGGAGTGCAGTGGCCGGATCTCAGCTCACTGCAAGCTCCGCCTCTGGGTTTACGCCATTATCCTGCCTCAGCCTCCCGAGTAGCTGGGACTACAGGCGCCCGCCACCTCGCCCGGCTAGCTTTTTGTATTTTTTAGTAGAGACGGGGTTTCATCGTGTTAGCCAGGATGGTCTCGATCTCCTGACCTCGTGATCCGCCCATCTCGGCCTCCCAAGTGCTGGGATTACAGGCTTGAGCCACCGCGCCCGGCCTACTTTCATTTCTTTAAGGAGTCTCCATACTGTTTTCCATAGTGACTCTGCTAATTTACAATCCCACCTGCAGTGTAAAAGTGTTCCCTGTTCACCACATGCATGCAAGGTAAACTGTTTGGAAGGAAAGCTGTTCCCTGAGTTCAGATTCTGCTTCTATGTTATCTGCATTTACTTGTTTTCTGGCATTCACAGAGCTAAGCTAAGAATACCGTAATGTATTTCCAGTACCTACATCTCTACCAAAAATAAAAAAAAAAACCTAAAGAAACACTGAGACAATGCTATGTTTCAGGAACAACAGAAAGTTTGTATACCCTTAGCCTGCATCATTCATTTGTATGCCAGATCTCTGAAAGGAGTTTGTAAAACCTGTTTGACTGAGCTCCTGGTACTGGGGCCTGCAGATGGGGAGAAAGGGCAGGATTCCAACCCCAACCTCAGGACTAGATTCAGTGTGTGGGTTCCGGTGCTGACTGGCTGACTTGAATCCTGGTTCCCTCACTTCCTCGGTAAATGTACCTCAGTTATGTAATCTGTAAAATGGGCACAGGTACCCTTACCTCTCACTTAGAGTGGCTGTGGGAGTTGAAAAGAGCTAGTTGAGCATGCAATTAAGTTCCACAGATATTAGCTAGTAGCACTATCTTGAGAAGTTTTCCTAATTTCTCTAGGAAGGCTAGACATGTGGCTAATTCTTCCTGACTCACAGGAGGGTGGTAGGTACTGATGAGACAGCACCTGTGCTGTGTGTAGCTTAGAGCCTGGAACACTTAGCAGGTACTGAACCAAAGTCAGGTGTGTGTTTTCCCACGAATGGGCAGAAGTGGAGCTTGCAAATACTTTTTTGCAAGAGGTAGCAGTTATCACTGAGTTGCTAACGAGTTAAAGAGAAAAGAATCCCCACTACTGAATAGAGAGACATTACACTCAATCACCAATGAGTCAGGGTACTGCATGGGTGTAATGATTGGGGGACTACATGACAGATAAATTCTACAGCAAACTCAGCAACCCAGAGCATCAGGCCACACTTTTCCATGCCAGGGTGCTGTCTTCTCAGGCTGCAGAGACACAATAAGATGCTGTTCTCACAGTGCCAGATCACAATCCTTGCTGGAAGGGTCTATTAGCACCATGAACTTGCTCTGTTCTAACAGCCTGTGCTTACCCTTCTCTAGTGATGATTTAATGCTTCAAGCCTCTGAGATCAGGGCCAAAAATAAAATGGTGGGGAAATCAGACACAGCGCTAGACACCAGCAATATATTTAGGGAACAGGAGCATTTGTTCTGTCCATTTTCAAGAGTGTCTTTTTTTTTTTTTTTTTCTTTATGACCTTATGGCACGTGGTTGAGACATGGAAGCTTCCAGGAGATTCCAGCGTGGAATAAAGGTGTTTCCATAAGTAACACTGCAAATATAATTCATTTTACTACTGATCACTGGGAATATGGCAGTGAACAGAACAGACAAAACATCCCTGCCCCCTTGGAGCTGGCATTCCAGTGGGGTGGAGGGTTTGGGCCAAAGAACGACAAAAGATGAAATGGCATTTGTCTCCTCTGTGTTCTTCTCTAATGACAGGCACTAGGTGAAGTTCTGCTGATGATTGTGTAAACTGAGCCTCTCGCACAATCCCAGTGCAAATCACACTGTAGACGATGTCAGTGGCCCTCCCTAGAGTCATCCATCACCTAACCTGTTTGACCATAAGCTACAGGCCTAAAGATACAGGGTAGGAGCTAGTGTTGGGTTATACTGAGATGAATACCCAGTGCCTCAAATGAGAAACGAAAACATACACAGAACAAAAGGTGCTACCGGTGGGCCCTGCTCTTCTGCTTGCATTGGTCTGAATATCTAACAACAACTGCAGCATCCATCATCTACCGGGAAGTGACAGTGTATCACAGCTTGTGTCAGGTCACACAGATAACAGGAATTAGAATGGAGTCATCATGATTAAGCAATTAAAGAGACTCTCTTATTAAACAAAGACCATGGCTAAATATTGAAAGTTGGAAAAGGGATTTTCCTCTCATGTCCTTTGGTTCTACTATTTTTTTTTTTTTTTTAGAGAGATGGGGTCTCTTTTTTTTTTTTTTTTTTTTTTTGAGACGGAGTCTCGCTCTGTCGCCCGGGCTGGAGTGCAGTGGCCGGATCTCAGCTCACTGCAAGCTCCGCCTCCCGGTTTACGCCATTCTCCTGCCTCAGCCTCCCGAGTAGCTGGGACTACAGGCGCCCGCCACCTCGCCCGGCTAGTTTTTTGTATTTTTTTAGTAGAGACGGGGTTTCACCGTGTTAGCCAGGAAGGTCTCGATCTCCTGACCTCGTGATCCGCCCGTCTCGGCCTCCCAAAGTGCTGGGATTACAGGCTTGAGCCACCGCGCCCGGCGATGGGGTCTCTTTATGTTGACCAGGCTGGACTCAAACTCCTGGCCTCAAGCCGTCCTCCCGCCTGAGCCTCCAGAGTAGCTGAGACTACAGGTATGTGCCACTGTGCCTATCCTAGTCCTACTTTTAACACTCCTAGAAACATTTCCACCCTACCTCCTCTCCCTTACTCCTTCCCTCCTCTCTCTCCCTCTCAAATTCTCCCCATAGTCAAACCTACCTCATATGCTGTTTCCAACATGAAACAAAAGCCCCAGTGATGCATAAAACAAACCCTTGTGCATGTCACTCATCCTTGGATTTTTGTAACATCCTCTGCTGGTGCCTGAAACCCAGTGGAGGCTCAAAGACCCTTTTTAGTTTGACAGAATAACAAGCAGAGAACTTTTTTGGAACATGTCTTACTCAATTATGTATTTTTTTTAAAATCCATGACTTTGAATTATGATTCTAGATACTGATATTTATATTTTTTCAGCCCCAAGTTTCTTGTATCATTAGAACTAAGTTTAGTTGTAACAGAGTCTCAAACTGACAGCTGCGTACCCAGAGTAGAAGTGTCCTGCTGTCTCATATGTAAATCTGAAGGGAAGAAGTCTACAGCTAATGGGAGGCTTCTGCAGGTCAAGTCCTCAGAGGCCAAGGTTCCTTCCAGATTTTGGCCCTACCTTCCTTAGGATGTGGCCCAGGTTCATGTAATCCAAGTTGACTGCCAGGACTGTCACCATGCTAGTCACCTTCCAACCAGCAGGAAAGAGAAAGGAACAACAAATGAAAACAAACAAATAAACAAACAAGGGTCTGAGCTAGCTGTCTTTTTAGGAAAGATCTTATAATGTACTGGCCAAAGCTTAGCCATATGGCCAAATCTAGTGACAAGGGAGGCTGTAGTCTTTATTCTCAGGGACTATATGTCTAACTCAAATGGTGTATATGTGCTTTTTTGTGTTTTCTGTTCTGATTCTTCCTTCTCTGAAATGAGGAAGCTAGTCTGGCTAGGAACTTGCCATGAGGGTATAGCAGCAGGAACCCTCATTTATATCCCAAACCAAGCCCTCATTTATATCCCAAACCAAGCCCTCATTTATATCCCAAACCTAGCTCTGCTAGAAAGCTCAGTGTTTGGTGCCATTGAATGTTGGCTAGGTTATTCATTCGTATCAGTTATTAATAAAGCAGTGGCCTGCTTCCTGCTTGACGGGTAATCCTTATGTGAAGAGCTCCCTCTGTTAGGACCCTTTAAGGGAGAAGAGGTGAATGGCAAAGCATCATGATCTCAAGCTTTGCACCATTAGCCCGTAATTGAAACCTCATCCCCGCCTCTAATCGGCCCTACATTGTGTAAGGTGCTGTATAGAGCTGCTGTCATTCATTCATCTCAAAATCCGCATATGATTTTGTTATCCCCACGTTACAGAAGAGGAAGCAGAGATGCTGAAGGTAGACTATTTTTCTCAAGCGCACTGTGCTCTCTCAGAAGAGGCAGACCCCAGGCTCCAAAGCCAGTCTCTTGACTTCAGCAACTAATTTAACTCCAGCTACATTTTATCCCCTCTTCTCTCATTTTGCCCTTGTTTTAACTTCTTCATGAAATTACATATTTTATTTTTGCATTTCTTTTAATCTCACTTTATTGTTCTTGCTTTTATTGTCATTTTTATAATCCCATTAAATTCTTACCAGAGCAATGAAAAACATGAATTGTCCCATATAATTATGGATGCCTATGTCTTCCCCACTGAACTCTGAGTTCTCTGAATTCCATGACTGGGTCTTTCTTTCTGCAACCTCGGTACACCTCCTCCAAGCCTTGACACATGGTTGGCCCTCAGTCCATACTGGAAAAAAGGACACAGTTCCACCTCCTCCTCCTTCTCCAGACCTAGCCAGCAAGTTGGAATTCCAATCCCTGGTGGGCCAGTCATTGGTTTATTGAGCAATCTCTGGCTGGTCGAGGATGGGTTTTCTTTGATCTGTCTGGGTGATCTTCGGGGACTAATGAAGCCAAGCTGGGCCAGCAGATTGGTCAGCATCTGGGACCATGGTCCCATGTGGTAATTGGAACATGATTCCAAAGGAGCTGTGTCCATCATGCTTGGACCTATCATTTCATTATGGTGACTGAGCTTCCAGAGTATTGCAACCCCTGACTTATCACACCATGTCTCTGCGTGAGAGAGTCTATCATCATTGTTTCCCATGGCGTCCAGTCTGGGTATCTCAAAATAACTTGCCTTTATTGGCTGTTGTTCAATAAGTCTTAATCTATACTCATTCGATCTTGGCAATAACCTCTTGAGCTAGAAACTAATATTATCTGCCTGTTATGGAGGAGAAGACCAACCCATGTAATGAGGGCCATTAGCTTTCTCAAGGGCACACAGTGGCAGAGCTGGGGCTCAAATTCCAGTGTTCCAGCGCCAGAACCTGGACTCTTAACCACTGCACTATATGGAGGCAACCAAAACACGGTAGCCACACAGGTGTAGACCATACTGTCATGGTCAGCATGCTTCCTCGCAATGTAACATTGACCATATGGGAGGCACAAATGACCAACACGTGGGGCTTTCTTGACCAGTGTTGTGCTACTCTGAAATGATAGAAGATGTGAAGTTGGTAGTCAACTGTAGTGTTTTGACTTAGACACACTCAGGTCTGGATTTTAGCTCTGTAACGGGTGAGGGACATCTTTCAAGCTATCTCTCCACCTTCTAATGCCACCTTAACTGAGTCCTTCACCCACAGTGATCAATCCAGGCCATATTTTATCATATGACTCCATCCACCCACAGCCTTAGATATGTGACAAGGATTAAACACTTGACAGAAGGTAAGCCAATAGAAATTTTGTGGCCGGGCACGGTGACTCAAGCCTGTAATCCCAACACTTTGGGAGGCCGAGACGGGCGGATCACGAGGTCAGCAGATCGAGACCATCCTGGCTAACACGGTGAAACCCTGTCTCTACTAAAAGAATACAAAAACTAGCCGGGCGAGGTGGCGGCGCCTGTAGTCCCAGCTACTGGGAGGCTGAGGCAGGAGAATGGCGTAAACCCGGGAGACAGAGCTTGCAGTGAGCTGAGATCCGGCTACTGCACTCCAGCCTGGGCGGCAGAGTGAGACTCCGTCTCAAAAAAAAAAAAAAAAAAAAAAGTAGAATTTTGTGCCCAGGATTCTGAAAGGGAGAGTTGCTCTATTTATCTATTTAGATGTCTTTTTTGTTTTTTTTTTTTTGACAGGGTCTTGCTCTGTCACACAAGCTGTGGAGTGCAGCGACGTAATCGCAGCTCATGGCAGCCTCAAACTTCTAAGCTCAAGGGATCTTCCTGCCTCATCCCCCTGAAGAGCTGGGACCGTAGGTACAAACCACAATGTCCACCTAATCTTGTTATTATTTATAGTGACAGGATCTTGCTATGTTGCCCAGGCTGGTCCTAAACTCCTGGGCTCAAGTGATCCTCCTGCCTCACCCTCTCAAGGTGCTGGGATTACAGGTATGAGCCACTGTGTGTTTCTTCTTTTGTGTTTTAATCTTTGATATTAGAGTTTGGTGGTGGTCATCTTTGATCACTCTACACATAAGAACAAGAAAGCTATGAAGCTAAGGGGCAGATAAGAGAGGAAATGTAAGTCACATTTTTCTAGCTGTTCATTCCTACCCCTTTCCAAAATCCACCTGCCTCTCTGTCTTTGGTAGACCATCTAGTGCTTTATTTTTCCCTTGAGGTAGCTTCTGGATTTTATTACTTGTAACCGAAAAGACACAACCTGTTTGCTCCACCTAGAACATAAGTTTCTCAGCTTTTTGCAATGTTAGCTCCTTATTTAATTCAGCTTTTAAAGTTTTGCCTCAAATCCACTATTTGCATGGAGTTCTTAAAGCACTGCAGTTACTTAATAATATCTAACAGTGAATGGGTAAATGAAATCTTACTAATATCTAATGTTACTTTGAGAAAATTCATTCACATCTCTGAACCTCAGTTTCCTCAACTGTGAAACAGAAGAATAGAGAGCCAACCTCAACAAGGCAGCTGCGGAGACCTAAAATAAGGTGTGCAAGGTGCCTGGCAGGGAGGAAGCACTCAGTGAATAGCAGCCACACTGGACAGTGGTGCTGCAGGCATCCCCAGTGATAAGCATTTAATTCCTGTCCCAGGTAATGTCCTCTTTCTACGTCTTGGCTTGAACCTCCAGCAGGGTAAGACTGTGGAAAAAAGAATAATCTGAAATTAGATTTGCCCCCATGATTCCCAAATCAGAATCCATTTTCATTTGATGTCTCTATGCCCTGAGGAGAGCAGCTGTGCTGGGGATTAAATAAGAAGGACAGATCCGTCTTCTAAAGAAAGGAGAATTTTCCATACTGGTCTGTCAAGATATTTGCTTTCCCACTGCTTGTCTGGGTTGGATCCCAGATTCGCTGTCACACTGGCCTCTTCCCTTGCAATAACCAGAGATCATATTAAGCGTCCACTCATGGAATTGAGAAGAGAGATAGAAATGCATTAGTGTCAAGATCTCCAGGGTGCATCTAAAATAAATATGATTCCTCTCTTCCCACTCCTCACACCATATGCGGGGGACACCCAGTGTTTATTTTTCAGCTGCGCCAGCCAGTCTGGAAGAGGATACCATGGAAATGGAAGAAAAAGGATCAGGGTGGTATAACATATCACTGGGGGAAGTTTAGGGCCCATCACTCAACAAATAACAAGTCAACAACCCCTGTCGCTTGGATATCCCCTGTGAAAGCTGCATCACCCTGTTTCACAATAACTTTAATCTGACTGTGTAAATTCAAGAAGTTCCCATGGCTTGTAAATGACTGGCACAAAGTGGCCCGTTAAAATCAGGCTCTTTGCAAAGCAAAAAAAAAAAAAAAAAAAACTGGGGGCAGCTTTAAAATAAACCACACTGCATAAGTCACCAATATGTTAGATGTTGGTGGAAACCAGCAAACTAAACTGAACTTATATTGTGAGGCCATACACAATTTTTTTTCTCTAATCAGCCTGCTTCCTCTCATGGGTGATTGGAGCTAAATTTTATAATGTGGTAGAAAAGACACAATGGCATTAACTTAATGTGGAGTTAGCCCGTAAGTACATTATGTACCTTTGGGCAAGTAACTTTTATGTGAAACTCAGATCGCCCATCTAGAAAATGAGAAAACTGGACAGTAGGTAGGAGAATATATATTTGGCTCACAGGTCGTAACTCTCTATTGTCGCGTCCACAACAGACATCACTGGTCAATCATTTTATTTATTTTTCCTGTTGCACCCGGATGAGGTCTCAGGATCTATCTCAGCCGAGAGTTTCAGGGAGCCACTGCCCACTGATAAAAGATAGACTTTGAGAAGAAGCTTCTCTGTCATTCCTACAGCAGATGATTCTTGAACGTTCTTTGCATTGCACAAGCACTGTGTCGTGTGGGCAATTGGACATGCTACCTCCACCCTACATAAATTTGCAGAGGCACTTCTTACCTTCATATCTTCAACCAAACTCAGTAAAGCTGCCTTTGAAATAAGGTCATTAGGAGGTATGATTTCCAAATAATAATTTGCACTCAAATCTCAAGTTTTTTTTGTTGTTTTGTTTTTTTAGTCGTCAAATTGCTCATCCCATGAAAGCTTCAGGAGGAGACGTAACTAATCACATGGGAGAACTACATGGAGATGGTCTCAGAGTAATTCATAGCACAGTTCTGAATTGTCAAGATCTGCCTGGATCCAGAAGGCCCGGAAGCTTTACCAAACTTATACATGAATTTCTCCACAGACCCCAGCTCAGCACCACCGACTTGGTAGTGACTCTTTTTTTTTGTTTTTCTTTTTCAGATGACCAATGAAAGCATCAGTCTGCCTCTCCAAAGTTCTCAGAAAGAATATCAAAATTGTGGCTAGGTCTGAGAAAGTTTTTATACAATGTCATGGGATTGGTAAATCCATCGTAGCACTGGCTCATCCATCAAGGCTGACATATGGCACAGTAACGCTTCCCTAAGCATTTCGCTTTGGTGAAAGAGAAACGCTGGTCCCTATGAGAAAAGAATATGAGACTGACCCAGAGTCCCATTCATGTTTGATGCTACTAGACATAGCTGTTTCTGGCTTCAGGGCATCTATCACATCTATGACCATTTCTCCAGCAACCCCAGTGATAAAGTTGATGAAACTCGAATCCCCATAGAAGAACGGTGGCTGGCACTATACTTTGGGGACACAAGTTGTGAAACTCTCAGTGGCCCAACATCCAAATTTCTATTGTGCAGAATCTTCTCTCATTTCGGAAAATGCCTTACAAAGTTGGGATGTTGGGACAAGGCTCATGGTGATGACACAGGCAGGTTTTTTCTTGGAGTGGGAACAAATATTTTGAATCCTGCTTGCTTTTTATTTTGTCTAATGCACACATAAAACTCAGAGTGATGTTACCTGGGATATTGCACATCAAGCACTTAGCACAGTGTCTGGCAGGTGGAAAAGGCTCAGTAATGGGAGATACTGAGTGGATAATTACAATAGCTTCTTAAGTAGGCTTCCTGCCTCTAACTTTAATCTTCTCTGTTCCTCACTCTACTCTAAGCAAGAGTGAAGATGATGACGATGACGATGATGATAAGGGTAGCAATGGGTTTCCCGTTATCAAGCACCCACTGCATGCCAGTAAGTGTTTGCTTGCACCACCTCATTCAATCCTTTCAATGGTTATAAATATTATTATGCCAATGTGAACATTGCAGAGAATGAGGCAGAGAGAAGTTGTATTCACTTGCTAAAGTCTTGCAGCTTGTAACTGTATGAGCCAGGATTTGAACCCCACCCCCCCTCTAAGCACTTTACTATGCTGTCTTTCATTCACCCATCCAATTATTATTTATTGAGGGTCTACTACACTCTTAGTAGATGGTCTACCCTGTTCAAGCCTGGTATAGACTGAGTGGTGTTAACTATAAGGTAGAAATTATCATTACTAATTATTATTTTTATTTAGATAATTTTGCCTCATAAGGGAGGCTTAAATAATGATAATATTTGTCCTGAAAAGTGTAGCCAGAGAGTATGATATGAAAGGATGGACATTGCATTAGGACCCACGAGTCCTGGCGTCTAGTTCCAGCTCTGATCCCCACTCACTGTGCTACATGAAGCAGCGCATTTCCCCAATCTGGGCTCCGCGTATCATGGGTGATCTCTCAACTCAGCTGTTACAGGTCCCCTTCCAGCTAGAGGACAGCATCAAAGCCAGGAAAAACTAAGCTTCCCTAAACTTGCAGTGCTTTTCCTTGTGGAGTCAAACTCCAAGTAACAAACCTAACACCTTGATGCTGTGTAAATTGGCACATACACACAGCTTCCACGTGGTGATGACTATCAAAACAAGCTTTTGCCTGCCCCACGGGGTCAGTCTCCCTTCTGAAAATCAAGCAGCTGACTGAGTCCAGGTCCAAGTCCCAGTGGGACTGAGAGCCCAGAGCAAAGTATGCACTTACATTCCATGATGATGATGCTCAGTGGTGAATGAACCAGCTTCTTGGCAGGAAGGAAGCTCCTACAGGTTGAGGTGATCCTCCTAGCAATGTGTTTATTTGACAGCCTAAGGCAGCAAAAATTCACAGAGAAGAGAAAAGAGAGAAGAAAAGGGCATAAAAGAAAGGTTATTTAAGAACATCAGGATCCTCTCTGGCCAGCCAAACACTCATAAAACTATAGCAGAAGATCATATAAACACATTGTGAAAAAATAAGGTAATCAGAGACTAAAAAGGTGCTAGAGAGGTATTAAGGCCAGGAAACATGTACTTTCTCTATCTTGGTACTTAGGCTCATTAATTTTATTTATCTACTTGGCACATAATAAATACTCAAGAAATATTTGTGAAATGAATGAACTACAGGAAGAAATCATTGTTGACTATGGCTGCCAATGACGGCGTCACAGGCTAAATGGGTTGTGGGAGATGGGTAGAATTTGAATTGCTAGAAAAAGAAAAGAATTCAGAAAGACCATCAATTTTAACAAAGGTCCCCATGAGAGAGCAAACTTGACTTGTTCTGTTGGGATTTAAATTATTCAAACGAGGCTAGACTATTTTGCAGACAATTTCTCTGGAATTTTAGTGATTCAATATCATAAAGCTTGACTTCTTACTCGTGTTGTATGTCCAGCAGGTAAAGTAAGGGGGCTCTGCTCCACATAGCCATTCAAGGATCCAGGCTGATGGCAGGATCCACTGACTACCTAGTCTTAGCTGCATCATCTGTAATATTAGTCCTCCATGGTCACCACAGAAGGGGAAGAGAGCTCATGGAGAACCCACATCTGATTTTGTGTGCTTTGGCATGTGAATGACATGTATTCCCTCTTCTCACAGCCCACTGGACAGAATTGGAGACATGGCTCCACCTGACTCTAGTAGACTGGGATATGCAAAGAACCCATGGCTCTGCTTCATAGCAGTCATTAAAAGAGCAACCTGCTGGAGAGGTAAACACATTTTAGGTAAGGTAGAAACATAATTAAGTATTTGTAGTTTTGCTATGACAATGCATGACCTAGAAGTATCTCCAATAACATAGGAAAATCCCTTCTATGGTGTGCTAACATTTGTCAATATATTAAGAAAAGAAATCTTCATTCTTTGCATCTTTATGATTTCAAAGCTGTTAGAAAAGGACTCCAGTCTTTAGAGTCCATAGCCTCTTCTCAATTATATGTGAGTGAATTCAGGTGCCTGCAAAAATTTAATTCTTAGGACAGGAAGAGATTCTAAACTTACATAGAGCTGGGTCCAAATTCCAGCTCCACCACCCTCCTCGAGGCCCTTAATCTTCATCTCTGCATTCATTCATTCAGTTAATATTTACTATGCACTAGCGCATTAATCAAGAAAGATAAAAGGAGAATTTCCTGATGTAATTCTTATCCTCAGTAAGCTTTCAGACTATTGGATGACACCTAAATGAAATGGACTGATACAATTAATAATAATGTTGTTAAAATGTCTATACTACCCAAAGTTATCTATAGTTTCAATACCATCCTATTAAAATCCCAATGACATTTTTTTTTTTGCAGAAATAGAAAACAAATTCTAAAATTCTTATGGAACCACAAGTTACCCAGAAACCAAAGCACTCATCTCACCTTCCTAATTTGAAAATCTGTTTCAAAGTTACAGGCATTAAAACAATATAGCACTGGCATAAAGACAGACATGTAGACCAATGGAACAAATAGAGAGCCCAGGAATAAACTTGTGAATAAATAGTCAATTGATATTTGACAAGGGTCCCAAGAATACACATAGAGAAAGGGTATTCTGTCCAATAAATGATGTTGGTAAAACTGGATATCCATGTGCAAAAGAATGAAAGTGGATCCTTATCTTACCCCATACATAAAAACAAACTTAAAATGAATTAAATATTTAAATTAAGATCTGAGGCTATAAAACTCCTAGGAAAAAATGTGAAAAAGTATCCTGATATTGACATTGGCAATGATTTCTTGGATATGGCACCAAAAACACAAGCAACAAAAGCAAAAACAGACAAATTGGACTATATCTAACTAAAAAGCTTCTTCACAGAACAAAAAAAACTTCAAAATGATAATACAATTAACAGAATGGGAGAAAATGTTTGCAAACCAAAACTGTATGTACAGTTAAAGGTTGATCTCCAAAAGATATAAGAAACTCCTACAATTTGATAGGAGAGAGGCAGAGAGAGAGAGAGAGAGAGAGAGAGGGAGAAGGAGGGAAGGAAGGAAGAAAGGAAGGAAGGAAGAGAGAGAGAGAAACAGAGAAAGAAGAAAGAAGAAAGAAGAAAGAAAGAAAGAAAGAAAGAAAGAGAAGAAAGAAAGAAAGAAAGAAAGAAAGAAAGAAAAGAATGAAAGGGGAAGGAAGGAAGAGAAAAGAAGAGAGGAGGCAAAGAAATAAAGAAGAAAGGAAGGGAAGAAGGGAAGAAGAAAAGAAGAAAGGAAAGAAGGAAGTAAAGAAGAACCAGATTTTTCAAAGGGTAAAAGACTTGAATAGACATTTTCCCAAAGAAAACATATCAGCGACCAACATGTACGAAAAGATGCTCAACATCATCAGAGAAATGCACATCAAAACCACAATGAGATCTCACCTCACACCTGTTAGGATGGCTATTGTCTTAAAAAGATAGGTTTTGGTGGGGATGTGGAAGAAAGAGAACTCTTGTATAATTTTGGTCAGAATGTAAACTGGTGCAGCCACTACATAAAAGAGTACAGAGGTTGCTCAAAAAGTTAAAAATAGGTCATCATGGCTGGGCATAGTGGCTCACACCTGTAATTCCAGCAGTTTGGGAGGCCAAGGCAGGTAGATCACTTGAGGCCAGGAGTTTGAGTCTAGCCCAAGCAACATGGTGAGACTCCGTCTCTACTAAAAATAAAAAAATCAGCTGGGCATGGTGGCACATGCCTGTAATCCCAGCTACGTGGGAGGCTGAGGCAGGAGAATCACTTGAATTCAGGAGGTGGAGGTTACAGTGAGCTGAGATGGTGCCACTGCACTCCAGCCTGGGTGACAGAGCCAGACTGTCTCTAAATAAATAAATAAATACAAATAGATCATTAAATAATCCAGAAATCCCACTTCTGGGTATATATCCAAAGGAATTGAAATCAGAATTGCATTATTCACAATAGCCAAGACATGAGAGCAACCAAAATGTCCATTGACAGATAAATGGATAAAGAAAATGTGGTATATACATATAATGAATTGTTACTCAGCCTTGAAAAGCGAGAAAATCCTGCCATTTGAAACAATGTGGATGAACCTGGAGGATATTATGGTGAGTGAAATGAGCCAGGCACAGAAGGACAAGTATAGATGAACCCATTTCTATGAAGAATCTAAAATAGTCAAGCTTACAGAAGCAGAGAGCAGAGTGGTGGTTGCCAAGCCTACAGGGATGGTGAAATGGAGAGATATTGGTCAAGTGATACAAAGTTTTGATTATGTCAGATAAATAAGTCCTAGATATCCAGAGAACAACATAGTGGCTATAGTTAACCATATTGTATACTAAAAATATGCTAGAAGGGTAAATCTTACATTGTCCTCTTATCACAGCAATAATAACCATATTAAACAAAGAGGACAGAAGGAAACTTTTGGAGGTGATGGAAATGATTATGATGTTGATTGTGGTGATAGCTTCACAGGTATACACTTATCTCCAGACTCATCAAGTGGTATGCATTAAATATGCACAGCTTTTACATGTGAATCGTATCTCAGGAACTTGACTTAAAAATGGACTGACAATAAAGTAAGAAAGACAGAAGTTCAATTTAAAGGGAAAATTCTGGTTCCTCAGAATTGCTGAGGTTCTTGAAATGGGAAAAGGCAATGAGCCTCCTCACTTCAAAGGACATTAGAGATATTTTTAATGACAATGTTTTTAGTCTCAAGATTCTATTCCCAGCATTGGTCCACCCAATCTCCTTGCTAATTTTTTTTTTTTTTGAAACGGAGTCTTGCTCTGTCACCCAGGCTGGAGTGCAGTGGCCTGATCTTGGCTCACTGCAATCTCTGCCTTCTGGGTTCAAGCAATTCTCCTAGCTCAGCCACTGAATAGCTGGGACTACCGGTACACCACCACACCCAGCTAATTTTTGTATTTTCTGTAAAGACAGATTTCACCATGTTGACCAGACTGGTCTTGAACTCCCAACCTTAAGAGATCCACCTGCCTCAGCCTCCCAGAGTGCTGGGATTACAGGCATGAGCCACTGCGCCCAGCCGAAGACTGTTAATTTTTTTTTTTTGCTTGTTTTATTTTTATTCAAGATAAAAGTTTAAACAAATAAAGTAATGATAGCTTTTCTAGAAAAACGTGAACATCATTCTTTGATAATGAAAATGTCTTTACTGTTAAAGAAACACCGAACACTTTTACCCTGTTAGTGGGAGTGTAAATTAGTTTAACCATTGTGGAAGACAGTGTGGCGATTCCTCAAGGATCTAGAACCAGAAATACAATTTGACCCAGCAATCCCATCACCGGGTACATCCAAAGGATTATAAATCATTCTACTATAAAGACACATGCACACGTATGTTTATTGCAGCACTGTTCATAATAGCGAAGACTTGGAACCAACCCAGATGCCCATCAATGATAGACTAGATAAAGAAAATATGGCACATATACACCATGGAATACTATACAGCCATAAAAAGGATGAGTTCATGTCCTTTGTAGGGTCATGGATGAAGCTGGAAACCATCATTCTCTGCAAACCAACACAGGAACAGAAAACCAAACACCACATGTTCTCACTCATTAGTGGGAGTTGAACAATAGGAATACATGGACACAGGCAGGGGAACATCACACACCGGGGCCTGTCAGGGGGTGGATAGCTAGGGGGTGGATAGCACTAGGAGAAATACCTAATGTAGATGATGGGTTGATGGGTGCTGCAAACCACCATGGCACGTGTATACTTATGTAACAAACCTGCATGTTCTGCACATGTATCCCAGAACTTACAGGCTGTTAATTCTTAACACGCCTATCATCCAGTCTAGAGATCTCTGATAAAACCCAAGTTTCAGACCATTAATCTCACAAATAAAATGACTCTAAAATTGTTAGAAAGGCACTGGCCATGGTAATACTATTTAGAAACTAAGAATAAATAAATGTAGCTTACAAAGTAGAGCTGAGTGTCAAGGGTAATTATAGATCTTCCAGATCTATATTTATAGATCTTCTCCTAGCCCAGTCACTGAATAACTGGGACTACAGGTGCACCACCACACCCAGCTATTTTTTGTATTTTCTGTAGAGACAGATTTCCAATATATAATAGCTTCCAGAGTTTCCAACATATAATAGCTTCTATGACAGATTGTATAGATAAAACTATCTGTCCTAGTTAGGAAGCTAAAAAGCTTAGGTTGGAATTTACAACGCATCTTCCATATTTAAAGTTCTTGCTGACAACGGCTACAAGGCACTGCCTCCTATGTGCCTGGTACAACCCCTGGAGCATGGGAAGTGTCCGAGTAAATACCAGCTGATTGAATAAATGACTGCTACAACGAAGTCAGCCTAGGCACTCTGGAAGACCTGGAGGGGGGCATGAGCAAAGCAGTCTAGGCCAGTGGTTCTCAAACTGTGGTTCCTGAATCAGTCACCCAGGGAAATTATTAGAAATGCAAATTCTCAGGCCCCGCCCAGAACTACTGAAGCAGAATCTGCAAGGATGGGGCCCAGGAGTATGCGTTTCAGCAAGTCTTCTGGGTGATTCTGATGCACAGTAAGACTTGAGAACCATTGCTAGAGAACCTTGCTTCTCAAAGTGTGGTCTGTGAATTGGTGGTGTCATTGTCACCTGGGAGCAAACAAGAAACGCAGACTATCGGATCCCACCTCATACTTACTGAATCAGAATCTTCGTTTTAACAATACCTTCACTCAGAGGGTTCATTTGCAACTTAAAGCTTAAGAAGCACTGCTCTTGGCCATTGGTTTTCAAACTTAGCTGCTCGTTAGAATCACGGGGACAGAAACTACCGTGGTTAGTCTGGGATGTGACCTGAACACCAGGGTTTTCTAAAATTTCCCCAGATGATTCTAACATGCAGCAAAGTTTCAGAATCACATGTGTTCATGACATTAAAAAGGCTTTCCAGAGAAGGCAGCATCTAAGCTCAGCCCTGGCCCCCAAGGCCGGGTGTTTCCAGGAGGGAGAGAGACAAACAGCCAGATTGTTTTGGGTGCTGCTACCGCCACTGTCTCTACCTGTCTTCAGTCAAAGAGGGAGGCCTCCCAAATCAAGGGCTGTCAATCCACCCACGTCAACAGCCTCAAATTCACTAAAATGCTTGAGGCATGGGTTCAGTGCAAGGGCAGAATAAGGGAGAGGTTTTATTAGATAAAGCCCGCATTCTCTGAGCTGTGCATTAATTAATTTCAAAGTAGGCTGAATGATGGGGGAGGGCTAGGGCAGCAGCATGGGTAATAAAAGCGCTTTCAGAAAGTACCCCCTTGCTTCTCGGAATGTCTTCTACCCCGACCCGCCCACTGGCAGTCCTAAAGGAAGGTCAGCCTGGGAGCATCTCACCTTTGATGAGGCTGGCCAGGGATGCTGCTGAGAATGAAATAAATTCTTCTCTCTTTTGCTTGGAGAAAAGAAATCATGGGTAGTAAAAGCCTACGACTCACACGGAGAGGTCATCAGCGGGGCCAGAGATAGAGGGCAGGGGAGTTTGGAGGAGGTGGTGGGGAAGGCAAAGGTGGGAGGAAGGAAGAAGGAGTGGCAAAAGCAATGTCAGACAACAAGGGTCCAAATGTTTCAGAGTTGGCTTCCTCAGCTCCAACACTAGAACTGTTACTGTTGCACCCACTCCACCAACCTCCCCCTCCTTCTCTTCCTCATATCATCTCCAATGACTAATTACTTTGACCTTCCCCAACCCGATCTGCAATATCTCAAGCCTCTGTCATAGTCGGCTTCCGGCCATCGTCGGTCAGATGGCTGTAAGGACACAAGGCCAGGGTTGCCTTGCCAAATGGCAGCAAAGCATGGCCAAAAACAGTCTCGAATTACCCCCAGGGCCCAATTTTTGCTCTCATTCCTTCCTTTCCCTTTCCCCTAAAATAATCTTGATCTTAATTGTGGATTATTCTCTCTCTCTTTTGGATCTCTCTTTTCTAGGCACCAGTCAAAAGAGAAGTAGGAGGCAATGATAAAGTGACAACGTAGGTTTTCAGTCACCTTACCTGAATGAGTTTGTCACATGACAACTTTTCACAAGTATTTCTTCCGAACAAATACGATGCCATCCCCCTCCCACCAAATGTTCTTGGAATTTTTTGAACATGGCCTTTGGAAATGTCTAAATGGGCATTTACAAGTGAGGCACAATAAAACATTATTATTCATTTAGGCTTTTTCCTTTTTTTTTTTTTTGGAGACAGAGTCTCGCTCTGTTGCCCAGGCTGGAGTGCAGTGGCATGACCTCTGCTCATTGCAACCTCTGCCTCCCAGGTTGAAGTGATTTTCGTGCCTGAGCCTCCTGAGTAGCTGGGACTATAGGCGTGTGACAAGAGGCCTGGCTAATTTTTTGTATTTTTAGTAGAGACAGAGTTTCCCCATGTTGCCCAGGCTGGTTTTGAACTCCCAGGCTCAGCCCATCCATTTATCCTAGCCTTCCAAAGTGCTAGGATTTCAGGCCTGAGTCACCATGCCCAGCCCATTTATTCTTTTTTTTTTATTTGAGACAGAGTCTCACTCTGTCACCCAGGCTGGAGTACAATGACACAATCTTGGCTCACCGCAAGCTCCGCCTCCCAGGTTTACGCCGTTCTCCTGCCTCAGCCTCCCAAGTAGCTGGGACTACAGGCGCCCGCCACCTCGCCCAGCTACTTTTTTTGTATTTTTAGTAGAGACGGAGTTTCACTGTGTTAGCCAGGATAGTCTCGATCTCCGGACCTGGTGATCCGCCTGCCTCGGACTCCCAAAGTGCTGGGATTACAGGCGTGAGTCACCATGCCTGGCCACTTTTTTTTTTAAAACAAAATATCGTGATTGCATCTTAGTTACTGGACTCTAGATTAGTATAACCAAGTACATTATCTATTTATTTTTAATGATTATTTCTGTGTGATATTTTATTCTTTCCTCAAGTTAAAGCTACCCTCAAAGTTTATAGATCTTATCAGCAGTAAAAAAAAATTATTCCAAAAAATTAAGCAAGATTTTTTTATATTGCACTCTGCTTCCCCTTCCGCACTCAGAAAAGAACTTCTACAAATACTCTGAATAATGATCAAATCTTCAAGTGTCAAGACTCTGACAGGAAACTATATCAGGGCAGAACCAATTGGTGGGGCATGATCTCTAAAATCACAAATAAAACAAACATTAAGGGTTTTCTTAGTCACTATTAATGAACTCAGTTCCACTTCCTCTTTTATCTTCATAATAGTATCTGGGACAATCCTCAGCTCTTAGCAACTCAAATTTTCCAGGCGTCTGTCCTCCTCAGGATAAGCAACAAAAGGAACAAGCACATACTTGACTCAATATTATATTATGTGGTTGTCTTCTCTGTTTTATTTTTGCTCTTTGACTCATCTCCTCTCCTACCCTGAAAGGAAAGATTATTTAACACCAGGTTAAATTAATTCCATAAGTATTTTCTGCATGTAAGGCCCTGTTTCACATGGTGTTTGGGAATCCCTGGCCACCTAAGATGTGCTTTCTCATGTTTTCCTCTAGCACGCCTACAGGAAGAAGTGGGTTGGAGATGCTATGTTGAGGAGGATTCTGAGGTCCATACTCACTGGGAAAGTGCATTTATTTTTTTTTCCCCCTTATCTTTAATAGACACTCAAATATTTGCTGCCTGGTTAAATGGAAAGAGAAGAGAGAGAGAGAGAGAGAGAGAGAGAGAGAGAGAGAGAGAGAAAGAAGGGAGGGAGGGAGGGAGGAAGGAAGGAAGGAAAAAGAAAGAAAAAAGAAAGAAAGAAAGAGAAAGAAGGAAGGAAGGAAAAAGAAAGAAAGAGAAGAAAGAAAGAGAAGAAAGAAAGAGAAAGAAGGAAGGAAGGAAGAAGGAAGGAAGGAAGGAAGGAAGGAAGGAAAAAAAAAGAAAGAAAGAGAAAGAAGGAAGGAAGGAAAGAAAGAAAGAAGAAAGAAAGGAAAGAAAGAAAGAAAGAAGAAAGAAAGAAAGAAAGAAAGAAAGAAGGAAGGAAGGAGGAAGGAAGGAAGGAAGGAAGGAAGGAAGGAAGGAGGAAGGAAGGAAGGAAGGAAGGAACGAAGGAAGGAAGGAAAGAGAGAGATAGAAAAAGGGAGGGAAAGAAGGAAAGGGTAAGGAAGGAATGAAGAAAAGAAGAAGGGAGGAAGGAAGGGATAAAGGAAGGAAGGAAGTTGGTGAGTGAATGAATACCTGAGCAGTGAGACCTACCTTAGGCAAGAGGAAATGAATCACATCATGACCATAGATTTCAAGTGAACTTTTTGAGAAGTATCAATCCCAGATGTCTGCTGGAACACGCTCCCTTCTTACTTCCATCCCATTTCAAAAGTCACAGTGTAGGTGGAATCCCCATGGATACTGTTTATTTTGAAGTATATTCTACCTCGTTCTGCTGAAATACACTAGACACACAGGAAAGTCAAGCAAAGACTGAGGAATTGCTCCAGACTGGAAGGAAGCTAAAAGAAGCAAGAAAGCTAAATGCAACGTGTGATTTTGAACTGGATCCTTTGGCTACAAACACATCATTTTTTTCTTTCTGACATGGGGTATCCTAGTGGTGTGATCACAGCTCATTGCTGAAACCTAGACCTCCTGGGCTCAAGTGAGCCTCCTTCATCAACCTCCCATGTAGCTAGGACTACAGGTACACACCACCACACCTGGCTAATCTTTTTATTACGTGTGGAGGTGGGTCTTGCTGTGTTGCCCACGCTGGTCTTGAACTCCTGGACTCAGGCAACCCTCCCATCTCAACCTCCTCCCACCTCAGCCTCCTGAAGTGTTGGAATTACAAGCGTGAGCCACTGTGCCAGCCTACAAACACATCATAGAGACAACAGGCGAAACTTGAATGACATCTGAGAACTATAGGGTAACAATGTGTCAATACTAGTGTTCTCAATTTAATAGTTCCATTTTTATTGTAAAGGGAAACGTCCTTGATTTTAGGAAATAAATATTAAATTGTTGGGGCTAAAAAATATAAACTTTGACCTCAAATGTAAGTGTACATCTTCTCCTATTGCTTCCAATAAAAACATAGAACTTATACACGCAAATATACTGAGTTTCCTAATAAACACCTTTTCCCTAAAAAAAAAAAAAGTAGACAAAAATATGCAGAGGAGATTAATTTAATCTACTTATATCCAGCTTGATATGTTAAGGAGGAACTTTCCAACTCCCGTGAAATATGCTCCCAAAGGAGAGGGTACTTTTTAGAAGCCATTGAACATTGAGGCAAAGGAATGGACTTACAATTTTATGAAGTCTTAGGTCCTAGAATATTATGAGTTGTCACATCCTGGGGCAGCCATAGAGATTTCATGGCTTTTACCCTAGAAGAGCAAGAATTCCAGGCATGTTTCAAAAATAGTGTCTTACCATGGAATACACCTGTCAAAGTTCCTTCTTACTTTGAAAGACATCTTAAAAAAAAAAAAAAGTCCTGACGGAAGAAACGTCCTTAATTCATAGTTGTCAGGGTCAGGTTTTTGTAATGCAGTTTTGGTGAACAAATAACTGAACAGATGCCGGAAAACCTAAGACTTTCATTTGAGTAGAGGAGAGGGATTTATTAGACCACTAGATTAAAATTCCTGTATTTAAGACATATTTCACAAACACTTAATGGGGTTTTCCCACCCGTTAAGAGCAAACTAAGGGCACAATGTTCCATTTTAATAGGGGCAGTAACTCCATTTCATTTATAGACTAAACGGACAGGAAAAAAAAATACAAGGGCAGTTCTCGCCAGAGAAAACATGACCTAATACAAGCGCTCAGGCAATGTATTAGAAATAAAGGCCTGTCTGTAGCCCTGGCCATTTCTTTTCCTTTTTTTCTATTTTTTTTTGGGGGGGGGGTGATTTGGAAGAAAAAAATTCTGTGGTTGATATCCAATGAAGTTAACACTTCTCAGGCAGGACTTCTATTACATGGAAACATCATGAATTATAATTAGAGAACAGCCTATTTACACATGAAGGTACACTGGGTCAAGTGAAAAACTCTGCCAAGAGTCTCAGCTTTTGGCTGAGAAATATTGGCAAATGGCATAAAGAAAATGGTCCTGGAATGGGACAGAACTGGGAGGAGCCAGGAGATCTAGTTTTCAATCCATGTGACATTAGCAAATGGATGTATTGAGATGCAAAGATGTCTCGGTAGATTAAGTTAAAAATAGCAACGTATAAAAAGATGTAAAGTATGATTTTGTTTTGTATTAAGAAAAACAGTGAATGTCTGTGTTTTTACATGTATTTAAAAAATCAGGCTTATGCCTACTGGATTACCAAAGTGTTTATTCTTGGTAGGTAGAGTTACAAGAATATGTCCACTTGCCATATATGTCATATTTCTATGTTGTTTGAAGTTTTAAACACATATAGGTCACATTATAATTAGAAAAATTTATAAGAGTATTTCCAGTAAAGGAAAAGGCAGTCTCTATCTTAGAGAGTTCACTTCTTCTTCCCTAGAGGAACCCTCTATGTGGAATTCAGACACACCTGCTTTTTAATCCTGGCTCTGCCATTTACCCAGCTGTTGACACCAGGAAAACCACTGAGCGTCTCTGAGTCTATCCTCTACTCTGTTACGTAAGGACATTCCTTTCTTCCTAGACTGGCAATGAGGATTATGTGAGGTAATGTTTGCACAGGGCCTGGCCTATTGCCTGGCATGCACAAGGTGTTCAATTAAAGAAAAGCAAAAATGAGTGCCTTGTTTTTTTACCAAGTACAATGGACAAGATCTAAACTTTAGCCAGCAATGGAAAACCATGACCAAGGGGGATGCAGTGGGGTGCCTACTTGGTATCTGGCCTGCAGCTTGGCACTGCATAGACAAAAATCCATCAGAGCATGTGTTCTCTACCTAAGGCACTTACTTGCTAGGTGGAAGACTGATAACTGCAATTAGTAAATTTTTTTTTTTTTTTTTTGAGATGGAGTCTCACTCTGTCACTTAGGCTGGAGTGCAGTGGCACGATTTTGACTCACTGCAACCTTTCCCTCCCGGGTTCAAAAGATTCTCCTGGCTCAGCCAGGAGCTGGGACTACAGGTGTGTGCCACTAAGCTCCGCTAATTTTTCTTTGTATTTTTAGTAAAGTCATGGTTTCACCATGATGTCCAGGTTGGTCTCAAACTCCTGACCTCAAGTGATCTGCCCCCGTTGTCCTCCCAAAATGCTGGGATGACAGGTATGAGCCACCGTTCCCAACCAGTAACCTATCTTGAGCACCTAATATGTGCCAGGCACTGCTTGGGTTCCCTAATGTGATAACTCATTTAATCATTGCAATCACTATTGTAGACAAACATTATTATTATTATCACCCCCCCTTTACAGGTAAAGAAACCAAAACACAAATAAATTACCTGTCTTGGCCATGGTCACCCAGCTGGTTGGGGTACAACTGAATCTAGAACCCAGAACTCTGACTTCTGAGTCTGAACTCTTAACCCCCAATGTACACCTTTGCCATGTAATTAAGGGTGAGACCAGGGTTAGAGAGGGGAATTCAGGAAAAAGGGGGAGCTTTGTAACAGAGGCTTAGCCACCAAAATCTTGGAAAAGGCCAGGGGTGCTTAAACTTGAGTGACTACCAGAATGTCCTGGGGGGCTTAGGATAACACAGGTTGCTAGGCCCTACCCCCATGGCTTCCGATGCAGCAGGTTCAGGATGGGGACCAAGGATGTAGATTTCTGACAAGTTCCCAGGTTATGCTGCTGCTGTTCGTCCAGGAACCCCAACTGGAGAACCACTGTTCTAAGCCCCCCGGGGTGCACAGGATTCAGACTGGCCAGGAGCCAGGGTAAGGTAGCCCATGAACTGAGACCTTCCAAATATGCGGATTATGCAAGCAGTAATAGCAGCCATTTAGTCCATTACTAAAGGCTTCAATGACTTCAAAACGTTCATGGAAGACGTGTATTATTCACATCTCCCTATTCACTAGTCACGGCATAGCCGTTCTGATTTTTTTAAATGTCAAATCATGAGTAGTTTTAAAGAAAGGTAGCAAAAACACTTGTTTATAAATGCAGCATAATTGCCCTTTGATTTTTCACCTCTGAGTGATGAAGCATTCAAAAAGTGTCCTTCAACAGTGTATTAGTCTGTTCTCATGTAATAAAGACATACCTGAGACTGAGTAATTTCTAGAGGAAAGAGGTTTAATTGACTCACAGTTCTGCATGGCTGGGGAGGCCTCAGGAAACTTACAATCATGGCAGAAGGGGAAACAAACATGTCCTTCTTCACATAGAAGCAGCAAGGAGAAGAATGAGCAAAGTAGGGGTCGGGGAGAAGCCCCTTAAAAACCATCAGATCTTGTGATCTCACTATCAGGAGAACAGCACGGAGGTAACTGCCCCCCATGTTTCCATTGCCTCCCTCCAGGTCCCTCTCATGACACGTGAGGATTATGGGAACTGCAATTCAAGATGAGATTTGGGCCGGGACACAGCCAGACCATATCAAATAGCCGATCAATGAAATGAAAAGGAATTTCATTATTTATCTGAGTCTATCAAAGGATGTCATTGAGGATGCATTTCATGGCTCACCCCATGTCACTTCCAGTGAACACTTTAGCATCCTCAATTTTCTTACACATACTCAAGGACATTCCCCCTTCAAACTCTTCCCAAAAGGTCTCTCTTCAACCCTGGAAGAAACAAGGAAAGAGAACATTTTCTATTTCTATTAAAAAAAATCATTGGGATTTTGTTGGGGATAGCATTGAATCTACAGATCTGCTTTGGGTAGTATAGATGTTTTAACAATATTAAGTCTTCAAATCCATGACATGGATTGCTTTCCATTTAGTTGTGTCTTCTTTAATTGCTTTCATCAGTGTTTTGTACTTTTCACTGTACCAATGTGCCTTTATAGCTACATTTGTTTCTAAGTATTTCATTCTTTTTTTAATACAGTATGTCTCTCCATTTATTTAGACCTTCTTTGATTTCTTTCATTGGCATATTGCATTTTTTAGTATATGTATACCATTTAGTCCTGTATATGCTTTATCAGATTTACAGCTATACTATTGTAAATAGTATTGTATTTTTTAATCTTTGTGTCGATGTTTTTTTTGGTAGTTTGTAGGAAAAATTGCTTTTGCATGTTTATCTTTTTGATGCTGTTGTAAATAAGGTCACTTTCTTAAATTCTCTTGCCAATAGTTTATTTTTAGTGTATAGAAATGCAACTGATTTTTTTTGAGAGAGAGGGTCTCACTTTGTCACCCAGGCTAGCGTGCAGTGGCCCAATCATGGCTTACTGTAGCCTCGACCTCCTAGGATCAATCAATCCTCCCACCTCAGCTTCCTGAGTAGCTGAGACTACAGGTGTGTGCCACCAGGCCTGACTAATTTTTTTTATTTTTTTATTTTTGCACCGATAGGGTCTCACCATGTTTCTCAGCCTGGTCTCAAACTCCTGAACTCGAGCTATACACCTAACTCAGCCTCCCAAAATGTTGGGATTACAGGTGTGAGCCACCATGCCTGGTGCAACTGATTATTAAATGCTGATTTTCTATCCTGTGACTTTATTAAATTCGTTTATTAGTTCTAACACTTTTTAATGGAGTCTTTCGATTATGCTATCTGCAAATAGAGACAATTTTACTTTTTTTCTGATCTGAATGTCTTTTTAATTATCTCCTTTTTCCCCTAATTGCTCTGGCTTCGACTACCATCTTTAATAGAAGTTGCTAGAGTGGGCATCCTTGTCTTGTTCCTGATCTTAAAGGAAACACTTTCAGTTTTTCACCACTGAGTATGATGTTAGCTGTGGGCTTTTCATATATAACCTTTACTGTTTTGAGGTAAGTTTCTTCTACACTTAATTTGTTGAAAGTTTTTATCATAAAAGGGTGTTGAATTTTGTCAAATGCTTTTGCTGTATCTACTAAGATGATTATATGCTTATTCACCTTCATTCTCTTAATATGGGATATTATATTCATTGATCTGTATATGTTGAACCATCCTTGCATCCCAGGGATAAATCTCACTTTTCATGGTGTGTGATACTTCTAATGTGCTGTTGAATTTGATTTGCTAGTATTTGTTATGAATTTTTGCATCTATGTTCATCAAGAATATTAGCCTATAGGTTTTTTTTTCTTATAGTATCTTTGTCTGGCATTAGTAACAGGGTAATTCTGGCCTCATAAAATATGTTTGGAAGGGCTTGTTCCTCTTCAATTTTTTGGAAGAGCTTGAAATATATTGCCATCAATTCTTATTTAAATGTTTGCTAGAATTCCCCAGTGAAGCCATCTGCTGCTAGGCTTCTCTTGGTTGAGAAGTTTCAATCTAGGCAATGATTTATTGGATATGACACCAAAAGCATAGGCAACAAAAGCAAAAAGTAACTAATGGGACTACATCAAATTGAAAGCTTCTGCAGTGCAAGGGAAATAATCAACAGAGTGAAAAGGCAACCTATGGAATGGGAGAAAATATTTGCAAACTGTTTATCTGATAGAGGGTTAATGTACAAAGTATACAAGAACCTCTTACAACTCAATAGCAAAAATACAAATAATCTAATTGAAAAATGGGAAAAGTACTTGAATGAACATTTCTCCAATGATTTACAAATGGCCAAGTACAAAAGGAATTCAAAAAGTTCATGGAAGACATGTATTATATATATAAAAAAAATAAACTGGGCATGGATTTAGAAATTTTTTACATGGAAATAAACTTATACTAAATTGTTACAACACATCTCAACAGGATCTAGTTTGAGGCACTAGGAAGGGTAAGACATCAGTTTGAGAATAGCCCTCATCAAAGCAACATGAATTCTGCTAAAATTGAAGCAAAGACAAACATCAAATGTATGGTGAAGCTTGGAAGAACAGTAAAATCATCGATGTTTAATGAAAAATGTATGGAGATGATGCTCCAAAGACATCAGCTGTTTTCAAATGGATAACTCACTGTAAGAAAGGAGGAGACAATGTTGAAGACGTGGCCCACAGCGGTGGCCCATCCACAATGATTTGTAAGGAAAAACATTAATCTTGTGTGTGAACTAATTGAAAAGGATGGCTGATTAACAGCAGAGACAATAGCCAACACCACAGACATGTCAGTTGGCTCAGTTTATGCAATTTCAACTGAAAAACTGAAGTTGAGCATACTTTCTACTCAATGGCACCAACACCATCAACTGCATCCAGACCTGCTGTAGACAAGGGCAGAGCTTTCAATGAAAATTTTGGACAAGTACAATTAAGGCTCTGAAACATTTCTTTGAAGAATTGTAACAGGAGATGAAACATGGCTTTATTATTATGATCCTGAAGACAAAGCACATTCAAAGCAATGGCTACCAAGAGGTGGAAGTGGTCCAGTCAAAGCAAAAGCAGAACAGTCAAGAGCAAAGTCATGGCAACAGTTTTCTGGGATGTTCAAGACATTTTGCTTGTGGATTTTCTGGAGGGCCTAAGAATTATAACATCTGCTTATTATGAGAGTGTTTTGGGAGAGTTAGCTAAAGTTTTAGCAGACAAACACCTGGGAAATCATCACCAGAAAGTCCTTCTCCACTTCAACAACACTCCTGCTCATTCCTCTCATCAAACAAGTGCACTTTTGCAAGAGTTTGAATGGAAAATTATTAGGCATCCACCTTTCAGTCCATATTTGGTTTCTTCTGACTTCTTTTGGTTTCCTAATCTTAAAAAAATATTTAAATGGTACCCATTTTTCTTCAGTTAATAATGTAAAAAATACTGGTATATGTTTAAATTAAAATATGGTATATGTTGGAGTTTAAATATAAGGCTTCTCTTGAGAAAAGATTTCTGCTGCTAAAAGTAGGTTGATCATCTCAATGGTAAAAACACATTTCCCCCTTGTGGGACTCAATAAAACTACTTTCAAATTTAGTGGAAAAGATAGGCTATAAAATTGTTTTATTTTTCCTGAATAATTCTTTCTGAAAAAAAAAAAAAGAGGGTTATTTGTCACTGGTCTAAACCATGGTTTTGTATGTTTCAGGTTTACAGGAAAATAAGAAGCGCTCTCTCTCTCCTCCCACCTCAATGTTACCACCCCCAAGCAAAACCACAGTCCATTTTCCCTGCTGATGGCCCCATGTATGATGTTAGAAAAAGGATCTGGCTGTCTTCCCTTATGTCTGTTTCAAAGGTTATGGACATAGACCTGGTTTCTCTAGTTCCCTGAACATACCATTATTTAAACACCATGGACGGATTCATGTAAACCAGTGGCTTTTAGCCTTCATTTTATATCCAAGCCCCTGGGAACTTTAAAAAAAAATCTAGATTCCCAGACCTCATGCCAGATCTACTGAAAGAGAATCACCAGGGGTATGTTCTGGGCATCTTTAAAAAAGAGCAATGTAAGGATAGTTTTCTCATTCTTCCTCCTGAAATCAGAGCATAGTCAGTATCACGGAGGGAAGCTGGCTTCACTATCCGAGAACAAAAGGCTGTTCATCACCCACTTAGACACCAACAGGTGGACATGTCAGGAGGCCCAGGAGCTCTTGAACATGCCCTTTCCCTTCATCCACAGGTCCTTTCAGGGTCAAAATACTCTACTCAGCACCATCTCAGTTCCTTTCCTCCATACCAGACACTGCCTAAGACAGATGACACTCCTGAGAAGTCAGGTTATGAACTCCTGAATTAGCATCTTCCAAATGTACTTATCCTGTGCAATGCACAGTGGAAAATACAGCTCTGTGGTTAAGTTCACAATATGCTACTAGCACTGACCCTCTTTTAAGAGCCACTATGCTGGTGCATGTCTGTGGTTCCAGCTACTCTGGTGGCTGAGGCTGGAGGATCTCTTGAGCCCAAGAGGTTCAGACTGCAGTGAGCCTTGATCATGCCACTGCACTGCAGCCTGGGTGACACAGTGAGCCTTGGGGGGTGGGGGGTGGGGGGGAAGAAACAACAAATAGCCACTATGCACTTGGACTCTAAAAATTTCTGCAATCAAGAAATCTGTTTACTGAGCATTCCCAACCTGTATTTGACTACGGTACCCTTTTCTATTAATATCCCTATCAGTGTCTGAGGAATACACTTTGCCAAATGTTGATCCTGACTATGAGCTTCTGGATATAAGGCCCAATGTCCCCTGATGTCTTACTCCTTAAAGCAACCGGAGAAGGAGAGGAAGCAAAGCAGAGTCCAGGAACGGAAAGATATAGGTTGGCCGAGGGGATTTAGCAGCCTGATAGTAATCAGAGAACTTGAGTGTAATTGCTTGTGTTGTTTCTGAAAGCATCTCAGCCAGGCTGGTGGTCCAATGTCCAAATTAGCTAATGGGTACAGGAGGGCTTTACATGTTTAGAAATGACGGCTTTTTGGATCAGCACTCAAAGATACTCCTTTTTTTGAAAATTGCCATTTTCCTCTCATATCGTGATTCTCAAACTTTAGCTTGCATCGGCTCCCCTGGAGGCTTACAAAAACACAGATTATTGGGCTCCACTCCGGGAGTGGCTGAGGCAGCCAGTCGAGTGAGGGCAGAGAATTCGCATTTCTAACACCTTCCCAGGTGATGCTGATCTGTTGGTCTGGGGACCACATCGAAAAGGATTGTTCTAGGAGGAAAAGAAGTGCAACAGAAGAAGGGAAGGGGATAAAAGTGATAGATAAAGAGGAAATCGAATAAAAAGAAGAAAGAAAATATAAAAGAGGAATGGGAGAGAAGATGGGGAGATAGTGAGAATGACAGGAGAACAAGGGAAAAGGGGAGAGATAAAGCTGGGAAAGGAGAGGAAAGCAAGGAAAAGACAGGATCACAACAGAAGAATAATGAGTAAAAGAGAAAAAAGAGGAAGTAAAAGAGAGAAGGAGACTGAGCTGCTTGCAGGCTTGCATAAGGGTTCCCAAGGTGTCAACATTGGAATCTGGGCAAAGGACCAGTAGGAGGTAAGCTTGTGGCATCTGTGAGGACACCTACTGTATACACAGCGACAACTTCCCCATCCATATTGCTTGTGGATATGCCTAGGTTTCCAGTTCCCTGGACTCAGCTTGATTACACCAGCTGCTTTGGAAGCAAACCTGGCTCCAGTTAAAGGAGAAAGCCATGAGAAAGGAGGACAGAATTCTCACGTCCTTATTTCCCCATCCTGACCTCCTCCCCTCCTGGGTCTTGTCAGATCCTGGATTCCCTTCTCAACTTCCCCTCTGACCCAGAAGGACTGCCAACTGAAGCTGGAGCCAACCCTCCCTCCCCAGGGCTTCTGCTCCCGACTGCTGGCCTGCACTCATCCTCCAGCCGCCCTAAGACTCAACAAGCCCTACCTGTGAGGGCTGTGTTGGTCTCCACCCCAATGTCAGACAAACAAATGGGATCTTAGGGGTCCAAGGAGGCCCCACTAGGGGTTGCTGATAAAATTCACGTATTGTCCCTTGGGCAGCCTTCAGGGCTAGGACGTGTGCATCATCAGAACCCAAAGCCACCTCCACGAGAGGAAATCCTAGTAGGTGGAGAGGAGCCAGGGCTTGGCTATGCCACCTTATTCAAAAGAGGTGCATAATGGCCCCTGGAGATGGACTCTGTTGTAGCAAGAGGTGGATAAACAGGCCGAGGAATTGTGAGCTCAGCCTGGGAATCAGACTGAGATGGCAGTACCTCTCTCCCCTGAAGGTGTGAGAAATCCTGGCTATAAATCAAGGAAATTAAATAGAGTGCAGGGCTTAGGGGCATTGCTCAAGCTCCTAATCCAGATCCCAGAGTTGCTGAAAGGGTCACCACGCCCAGCAGCCTAGAAGGAGGGAAGCTCTGTTTTACAGGCTTCCCTCTCCCCAGAGCACAGCGAGGGGGCTGGACGTGGTAGAAACTCCAAGTGCGTAAGCTGCCTTGCCATCCCAAGGTAGGGGAATGTGAGCGCTAGAAAGGAAGTCAGAGCCCATCTCCTCCTAATGCTCCCCTTTTAAAGGCAGAGAAACCAAGACCAGATGAAGAAAAGAGGAATTTGTGTAAAGGCACAGAGGCATTTGTTATCAACAAAATCCACAGGTAAATAAAACTGCAGGTGGCAACTGGAAACTGTGTCAGGGAGCAATTTACAGGTGATTTGCTGAGAATCATGAGGTCCTGCAGAACAGTAGGTGGGGATAGAGCAAAGTTCCGGAGGCAGGACCCATCCTGACAATAAACAGGCAAACAGCAAACAGGTGCCTTTGCCTATCATACAGCTCTGCAAGCACATGCATAACTTTTTAAAATTTTTCAACTTTTAGTTTAGATTCGGGGGTGTATTTGCAGATTTGTGACATGGGTATAGTGCATGATGCTGGGGTTTGGAATGCAAATGATCCCATCACCAGGTAGTGAGCATAGTACCTAATAGGTGGCTTTTCAGCCCTTTTCCTTCTCTCCCGCATTTAGTGGTCTCCAGGGACTGTTGTTCTGATCTTTACGTCTATGTGCATTCAATGTTTAGCTCCCATTTATAAGTGAGAACATGAGGCATTTAGTTTTCAGTTCTTGTATTGGTTTACTTAGAGTAATGGTTTCCAGCTCCATCCATGTTGCTGCGAAGGGCATGACTTTGTTCTTTTGTGTGGCACGCATAACTTTTCGCAAAATTTTGTCAAACATTTAGTGTAAGTGGACAAGCAACTTGGAGAGAACGAAAATTTTACTTACCATGCAGATTAAAGAGTGACTGTGGGCTTTTTTAGAGTATTTATGATGTGTCAGACATGGGGCCAAGCCCTTTGCTTTAGTCTTCTCACTTAATCCTCACAAATGCCAGGAGGAACTATTTTTGTTGCTGCCATTTTTCCAATAAGGAGAGTGAGGCACAGAGCAACAATTGCTCAGGACTGAAATCTAGCCTCTCTGTGTTTTTTACTTAACTCTCCAATATGAGCATTTTTCAGTAGCAGAAATTATTGTTCTATGGCATCACTTTTAAGGGCTGACCATGATTTCATGGTAGAGTGGACATAGTGTCTTTGAGCACACAGGGTCTGTGCTGATCTCTGGCAGAGTTCTGCAAACTCTTTTTCTTAAAAGGGAAGAGAATACATATTCTCTGTTGTGCTGATCCTGGGATCCTGTTGCAAGCACTCAGCTCTGCTGCTGTGGCACGTGCAAGTAGCCATAGACAGTACAAAATTTCATTTGCAAAAACAGGAGGTGAGCTGAATTTGGCAAGTGGGCTGTAGTTTGCTGCCTGCACCTTGCTATAAGGTCTCACACCTAGTAAATGCTCAATAATTACAGTCATTGTTATTGATGTTATCTATCAAAATAGCTTTAACAATATATGATAATAATATGCATACATCTCTGAGACAACTTCTCTGGTACAGACACAAAATCGTGGAGAACAGAGATTCTTCAACTTTACCGTGCATGAGAATCCATGGAACTTGTTAACAATGCGGAAGTGGCCTCATTTCCAAAGAACCTGATGCAGATAATCTGAATTAGAGCCCAAGAACTGGCAAAAAAAAAAAAAAAGAAGAAGAAGAAGAAGAAGAAGAGGAAGAGGAAGAGGAAGAGGAAGAAGAAGAAGAAGAAGAAGAAGAAGAAGAAGAAGAAGAAGAATCTGATATTTATTTATTTATTTATTTATTTATTTAATTTTGAGACGGAGTCTCGCTCTGTCGCCCAGGCTGGAGTGCAGTGGCCGGATCTCAGCTCACTGCAAGCTCCGCCTCCCGGGTTTACGCCATTCTCTCGCCTCAGCCTCCCGAGTAGCTGGGACTACAGGCGCCCGCCATCTCGCCCGGCTAATTTTTTGTATATTTTAGTAGAGACGGGGTTTCACCGTGTTAGCCAGGATGGTCTCGATCTCCTGACCTCGTGATCCGCCCGTCTCGGCCTCCCAAAGTGCTGGGATTACAGGCTTGAGCCACCGCGCCCGGCCATAATCTGATATTTAAAAGAGCATTCCCGGGTGGCCATGATGATGGAGAACTGGGGTGAGCAAGCTTACAAAACACACTAAGCATTTGCTTAGATGAATCATGGACTGAAAAGCAATGAAAGACGTCATGGGAAAGGCTGGCAGGAAACTCATGAGTAGGGAGGAGCCAGGTCATGTCCCTGGCAGGACAGCTCTTCAGCCACTTTAGGGTGTCCCTGGAAGGGACAGTGACCAGATAGGCATGGTAGAGTGTTGAGAACAACAGATCTCACTGGGAAAGCATCTACTATGTGCCAGGTGGTTCTCTTGGGTTAACTCAATTCTTTCAACAACTCTTACATCTGTCCCCTGTCCCCTCCCCATCAGAGTGGAGCAGGGAGGAGCAGAGCTTGCCTACCAGTGGGCAGGATGCTGATGTCAGGGTTTGTGTTCTTGCCACTTCTTCGCAGAACCCGCATGAAGATCTGGGTGTTTCGGGGATGGAAAAACTGGGACACAGAGGGTAAACTGGGTTCAGAGGGGAGAAGGGACCCATGGGTGTTCAAGGCCTCAAGACCCAAATAGGTCTGGAGGAAAAGAGCCTGGCTTTCCAGCCAGCTCTTGATCATGTTGACTGGCTGATTTCTCAGGAGTCCCAAGAAGAAGTTCTCTTGGTAAAGTCCTGATTCTCAAAAGTGATTTCTAGACCAGCAGCATCGACAGCACTTGAACTCGTTCAAAATACAGATTTATCGGGCTCACTGCTAGACCCAATGACTCAGAAATATGCAGAAAGAGAGATTCAGAAATCTGCATTTTAACAAGCCCTCCAGGCTACTGTGATACAAACTCACATTTGAGAATGAGCGTGTAAGGAATTCTTTTTATATATGAGGGAACAAAAGGACAGAGAGGTCAAGCAGCCTGTCCAAGGTTGCAGAGGCAGTGGTTGTGGGGCTGGGCCTTAATCCCATTGTTCATGGTTTCTCATGAGAGACACCTGGGAGATGCATTAAAATGCAGTTTCCCCTGCCCTCTCTAGACCGACTGACTCAAGATCTCCAGGGTTAAAGCCCCCAGTTTGTCTTTTAGCAAACTTCCAGGTGAGTCTAGAGTTTTAGAATTCTTCCCTAGTTCCCGTTGCTCTATACTCCTGTAGTTATTTTCTCTTCCCACTGTCCAGTTTCCTTCTTCTCTTTCTCCCACACCCCTTCATTTTTTCCCCTTCTCCTATACTTTGGGCCTCTCTCCACAACTAGCTAGTTGTACATAACTAGTTTGTTGCAGAGAAACTAGAAGAAACCCAGGGTACTGTGTCTTATACCTCTCTGTTTTTAAGCTGGTTCATAAAAAATAATTAAAAATCATCCACAAATATGTTCGTTGTTAGCATTTCAAACAGTATAAAATTTTATAGAGTTTTAGAGAGTAAAAGCTGTTTTTCTTCTGATCCTTCCCAAAACCAGGCAACCCCCAATTACTGTTCATAGTTTAGTGTGTAACGTTCCAGACATCTACATTTTTTATTCAAATAAATATATGCACATATACACTCAGATGATAATTCAAAACAGAAATGGAACTATACTATTCCTATTATACTGTGATGTGGCTCACTTAATAGGATATTGTGTACATTCCTGTGTGTGATTTTGTTTGTTATTTATCTATTTTTTTATTTTACTTTAAGTTCTGGGATACATGTGCAGAACATGCAGGTTTGTTACATAGGTATACACGTGCCATAGTGGTTTGCTGCAACTATCAACCCCTCATCTAGGTTTTTAAGTCACACACGCATTAGGTATTTGTCCTAATGCTCTCCCCACCTTAGCCTCCCCATCCCCCGACAGGCTCCCATGTGTGATGTTAGCTTCCCTGTGTCCAGGTGTGTCATTGTTTAACTCCCACTTATGAGTGAGAACATGCAGTGTTTGCTTTTCTGTTCCTGTATTAGTTTGCTGAGCATGATGGCTTCCCTGCAAAGGACATGAACCCGTTCTTTGTTATAGCTGCATAATATTCCATGGTGTATATCTGCCACATTTTCTTTATCCAGTCCATCATTAATAGGCATTTGGGTTGATTCCAAGTCTTTGCTATTGTGAACAGTGCCACAATAAACATATGTGTGCGTGTGTCTTTATAGTAGAATGAGTTATAATCCTTTGGGTATATAATACAAATAAATATAGCATATTCTTGCTAATGGTTATAGAGTATACCACTTTTGAAAGTATATGAATTAGTTGAATTTGTCACAAATAGATGGTCATTTTTGTAGCTTCCTATTTTTCACTACTGTAAACAGCATGACCCTAAATATGTGCTTGTACATGTTTGTTTGTTTGTTTGTTTTAAGACAGGGTCTCACTCACTCTATCATCCAGGTTGGAGTGCAGTGGTACAACCTTGGCTCACTGTAACCTCTGCCTCCTGGGTTCAAGTGATTCTTCTGCCTCAGCCTCCGGAACACCTGAGATTACAAGTGTATGCCACCACGCCTGGATAATTTTTGTATTTTTAGTAAAGATGGGGTTTCACCATGTTGGCCAGACTGGTCTCAAATTCCTGACCCCACGTGATCCCCCAACTTCGGCCTCCTGAAGTGTTGGTATTACAGGCATGTGCCACCACACCCGGCCCATATGCTTTTTTGAACATGTGTAGTCTGAAAGGTGAATTGCTTTGTAGAGACAATACTGGGATTCAACCTTCTGTCCACTTGGCAATTTTCTTCCATTCTTTTCCAGTCAGAGTTTTCTATGCCTAAGAGGGTAATTGACACAGAATGACAGCTACTTGTTTTCATTGCTGCTTTTCCTTTTTACCTGCTTCTGGGGAGTAAGGGAGAGTTAAAAACTGAAATGGATGCACTCTCTTGCCAAAGTGGGAGGATTGTCATGAAGGCCAGCTCAAGCTTCAAGACAAAAGCTATTAATAGTGCTCTTCACATCATTCCTAGAGAGAAAGAAGATTCTCTTACTGATTGAAAAACTTGGCAGTTTTTAGCAACAAGGAAAGTTGGTGAATTTTCCCAGGTTGAGTATGAAACATGACAGAGCTTGGGTGAGCTGCTCCGACTCCCTATTCATTGTTGCTATTTTCCTTTTTTTTTTTTTTCTTTTTTTAAATTATACTTTAAGTTCTGGGATACATGTGCAGAACATGCAGGATTGTTACATAGGTATACACATGCCTTGATGATTTGCTGAACTCACATCTGAACCCGTCATCTACTCATTGTTGCTATTTTCTATGAGGCCCCCAACCCCCTGTGATTTCAGTATAAACACCATACAGCCACCCACACCCCACCCGGCTCCCTATGACTCAGTCACATACTCATCCCAGAGTCATTAGAGAATGGAAATCATGAGCAAGATCTGGCTCACACCCAGGGAGTGACAAAGCATGTCCAGAAAATCAGGGATTCCCCTTCTGCCAAGGAGGCATGAGTGGAGACAGCCAATTCTCCATGGTCAGGAGGGAGATGTTTCAAAGCTCCAGGCCTCTGAGGTTGGCAGAACTGCATGGTGTTTTGGGAAACTGTGCATCGCAGCAATTGTGAGGGAGCAGAACTGTCTTCTAGACAAGAGAAATAACAGAGTTGAACTAGACTATGCAATAATGGCGAATTGCAATCTCAGGTCTCATTGGTGCCATGCTCTTAATTATAAATAGTATTTGAAACCCATTTCTCTCCTTCATTAATGATAACAACTAAGTTTGTTAAGTAGTTACTCTGTTTTAGGCACCGTCCTAAGGACTTAGAATACTGTAAGTATTTTGGCCAACAATTTGATCCTCAGGCCAACCCTTTTGATAGGATCATTATGATCTTCACTGCAAATTGAAGAAACCAAGTCTCAGAGAGGCTAGACAAGCACTTTGTTACACAGTTAAGAGAGTACCAATCCCAGGCATTGTGAAAGACTACAATAAGCACAAAATAAAATGTTTCAATGCATGTTACAAATCATTACTGAAAAGGAGCAAATACATTTAACCTCAAAGTTAACCTCACAGTTTCTGAAGGTTGAGAATCTGGAAGCAGCTTAACTACATGGTTCTGCTTCAGAGTCTCTCATGACATTGCAGTCAAGTAGTCAGATGGGCTGTCATCTCATCTGAAGGCCTGACTGAGGGAAATCCATTTCCATGCTTATTCATGTGGCTGTTGGCAGGAAGTCTCAGATTCTCAATATGTGGGTCTCTTTCAGGGCTGCTCTCAAAGTAGCTCCCCCAAACTGCCCCCTGCAATCAGTTGAAAGACAGAGAGGAGAGGAGAGAGGGGGGAGGAGGGAGGAAGAAAAAAGGAGAGCAAGAAAGTGGGGGATGGGGGAGAAATAATATACCCGCAATATGTTTTGTTATCTAATCTCAGAGGTGAAACACCGTCACTTCTGCTGTATGCCATTGGTCAGACCAACCCTGGTACAATGTGGGAGGGAACTACATAAGGCTAGGACTATTAGAAGCTGGTTACCATAAGAATACATCTCTCAGCTAGAAAATCTTTGTGGTCTTCATGTGAAACAACATACCGAGGACCTAGTATCCTTTGTTTTTTCTCTCCATCCATCACTCAGACCAATGTCAAATGTATACAATTGGAGGGAACCTTTCCTGCCAAAGAATGAGGAGTTTCTATCTTGATTCTACACAGGAATATCACCCAATAAACTTCGTTCCTGTCAACTCAGTCTCCTCAACAAATAGGCAGGTGGCATTGTCTTCCCTCTTACCACCTTGAACCAAGGATGCTGATTATTCTAACTCCAACTCTATCACAAAAGTTAATTCTCTACCTTGCTCTGCCCTCTCTGTGATGCATGCAGACTATAAAACTCATGTTCCCTTACCCCTGGCTTTCAGTTGGGTTTGACCAATGATAAACACCAGCAGAAGACTGAGGATGGCAAGAGAGAGAGCTTGGGTCTCAATGCCTCTACTCCCTTTCTGCTTCTGTATTATATATCTGAAAGGGTTTGTGGCTCCCCCTGTCTACACCACTCACTGGGTGGCCTCAACTCCATGGCTCCAGCTTTCATTGGACCCCAAGAGTCCTTTTCCTCCCACTGTCCCTTGTGTTCCAGGGTTGGTGACAACTTCCTGCTTTTAGAAGTCCCTGATGGTGCTTCATCATCCATTTCTGGTTCTCCTAACTCAGCTCATAATTCTGTAAAAAGTCCTTATAGAAATGTCTCTCAGTTAAACAGCTGAATGGAATTTTTTTTTCTGTTGGGATCCTGGCTCCATAGACAATGAAATGGGCTCTGACTTCCACACCTTTGTTTCTTCACATTTCAAGACAATCCTTTAAACATGTATAAGTGTAGAGAAGGGCATAAGGCTCACTTTCGTAAACATGGGATTTGAGAAATCCCTTGAGACATGTTATGGGGTATAAGGATTCACAAGGCCTAGGATTCACATGGCCCTGACCACCACATCACCCCAGCAGAACCTTCTGAATCATCAAAAGTTTTATGCATTTTAAATGTGGAATGCATGAATGTAGGCTTTAAGAGGATTTCCAGTGGATGATTACCTAGGGCACTGAAATGTGAGGAGCTTGAGTAAGTTCTTCCTCATCCCCCAAATCCCACCTCCCTACCAAAGCCAATCATGGTTTGCAATTTGAGTTATGTAACACTGTGTATGGCCTCCTCTTTATTATAATTTCCTCATTGGAATCTTTATTGTTTTTTTCTTTCTGAGGAAAGAAGGTAGAGGAAACCTAAGTTTAAGAACATCCCTTCCTTAGACGAATAAAATGTAGTAGTCTTCTATTACTGATAGTGTCTAAGAGAAAAGAGAAATAGCAAAGCTGGCAATGATTTTGCAAATCACTCCCTCTTACATTCATTCATCCATTCATTCACTTATTCCTTCCGAGATCTGTACCTTGTATTATGGAGGTTCTGAGGGTGCACAAATAAATCTGATGGGGTACCTTCCTTCAAGGAGCCCACAATTGAGAGAAAGTAAGCAGACAAGAGCAAAAGAGCCAAAGTAAAGCAGAGCTTTTTGTCATTGTATTTGTTTGTTTGTTTAAATCTAGACTTTCTCTCTTTTCCTCTACCACAGAAGGTCAAACTGAAGGAGGATTCTTCCTTGTGCTGTGTTCCATAAGAGTAGATTAATTAGGATGATTTTATTTGTTCATATTTAAGAAGACATTTCTCAGGCAGGCTCTACGGAGGAGGGGTGGAGAATGAGGGCACAAAAACCCAGGAAAAAACCATTCTAATTAAACCATACCTCCAAGCTAAAGGAAATCTCTATTTTAAAAAATTTTTTTTATTAAATACGCAAACAAAATCCTCTCACTTCCCCTCTTTGATGAATCCTTGCTTCACGGCAGTTCCTGAAGTTACAACAGTACATGGGACCATTAGTCCAGTCACCAACTATCAACTCAAGCTGGAGGAAGACAAATGAAGCTTTCTCCCTTTTTCCCTATATAACTTTAACACCACAATTACAGATGTACACATCAAGGTGGGAAGATTGTTGTTGTTTTTGTTGTTGCGTGTTATTTGTGTTTTGGTAGAGCTTCTTTTATCCTGTGTTCTTGGAATATAAAAGATCTAAGGGAGTTGACCCGGAAAAATATTTATACTTTATTGGTGAATGGGAAAAGTTGTTTACTGAAAGACATATACAGTTTAATCTCACTTGTATGGATATAAGTGCATGCCTATGTGTGTCTGGGTGTATATATAATACTTAAGAATGTACAGAAAGTGTGGATGAATATAAATTAAAAGGTAGTTTTCATTTTAAGTAACAAAATTGCAGATCATTGTTATTTTTCTCTTTGTGTTTATATGGATTTTTTTCAGATTTTTAACCTTTTAATATTGCTACCACTTATGGAATACTTGCTCTGTGTTTTCATAAGTGCCGTTTACATCCATTACCTCCTATAATCCTTTAGATACCCCCACAGAGAGGGGTCCTATTACTGTTCCCATTACGCAGATCAAAAAAGTGAAGTCCAGAAAGATTAAGACTCGTGCATAAGGTCACAAAACTCATAAGTTGTAAATTTAAGATTGGATCGGCTGGGTTCTGTGGCTCATGCCTGTAATCCCAGCACTTTGGGAAGTCAAGGCTGGCAGCTACCAAGGTCAGGAGATCGAGACCATCCTGGTCAACACAGTGAAACCCCGTCCCTACTAAAAACACAAAAATTAGCCAGGTGTGGTGGCACACGGCTATAGTCCCAGCTATTCGCAAGGCTGAGGCAGGAGAATCACTTGAACCCAGGAGGCGGAGGTTGCAGTGAGCCGAGATTGAGCCACTGCACTCCAACCTAGTGACAGAGTTAGACTCCATCTCAAAAAAAAAAAAAAAATTGGAATGTGTTTTTTATGTGAAGATATTTTTTAAAACATTATCTAGAAAAAGAACTATCAAATTAATTCCTAAGAAACCAATTTAGAGAGTTAAAGGGAAAGGCAAAACTCACACTCATTTGAAAACTCCCTACCACATTTTCTAGAAGCCAAGTTGACCAAAGCTCCAGATATTGGTGTGGTTAAAATGAAGCGAGAAAAAAGCAGACCAGCAAAGAGCATGATGCCATTTTTCAAAGAGAGAGAGAAAGAGAGAAAGAGAGTGCTATATTTTCATCTAAGATGATTGTCATTATAAGATTCAATATTGATTTGATGTCCTCTTTTATTTAGAGGGGTATGAGATGAATGGTGTGAAATATTAAATATATGTACCTATCCTTTAAGATGTGTCCTGATCTCAGAAATCAGGAGAGCACGTGTGCACCTTAGAATCAAGGAATACTCACGACAGATAATCTTTGCAGAAATAAGGACCAAAGGCCGGGCGTGGTGGCTCAGGCCTATAATCTCAGCACTTTGGGAGGCCGAGGTGGGTGGATCACTTGAGGTCAGTTCAAGACCAGCCTGGCCAACATGGCGAAACCATGTCTTTACTAATAATATATAAATTTGCTGGGCTTGTTGGTGGGCACCTGCAATCCCAGCTACTCAGGAGGCTGAGGCAGGAGAATGGCTTGAATCTGGGAGGCGGAGGTTGCAGTGAGCCAAGATTGCACCATTTCACTCTAACCTGGGCGACAGAGTGAGACTCTGTCAAGAATAAAGAAAGAAAAGAAAGAAAAGAAAGAAAGGAAGGAAGGAGGGAGGGAGGAAGGGAGGAAATGAAGGAAGAAAGAAAGGAAGGAAAGAAGGAAGGAGGGAGGGAAAGGAGGGAGGGAGGGAAGGATGGAGGGAAGGAAGGAAGGAGCAAAATATTCCAAGGAATAAAATATTACTTATTATCTCTGCATTTCCCATGTTTTCTGCATTGAGTGCTTACCACTTTTGTCGTAATTAAAAGTTTATTTTAAAGACAAAGTAATTGCATTCAAAAACATCTTTCTGCATTATACCCCATCTCCCATTATACCCCGTCTCTCATTATGCCCCTTCTCTCTGTATGAACCCACAGGGGCAGAGATCTGTAGACCTCTCTACTCCTTGAAGGGTTAAGCTATGTTTCTGGAGACCACTAGTATTTGACCTACAGCTGGCCCATTTTACAGATGAGAAGAAGAAGAATCAAGTCAAATATAAGTTAGAATTTTCAACCCCTATATTTTAGCAAGGATATTTTTGCTAAACAACCTACTTTATAACCCCAAGAGGGTGGTGGATGGAAAGAGAGATATAAAAGGGAAAATCTCATGGAACACCCCAAACAAAAGCAAGGTAGAGAAAAACCTCTTGGAAGGTGATACTAGCTACAATGTCGCTGGAGTAAACACAAATACCCAGGGCCAGTCATTTGGAGACCTTTCCTCTCTTAATGTAACCCAGTTCTATTCACTTTTCATGTGTGAGTGTCTTCCTCATTTCCTCACCTGTGTATCTTCCTTGTCCCTTATAGCATCTTCTTCCTTGCAGCTTCAAGTTACCATGGTTCCTTCAGCCTTAGCTTTGCCCCACACGATGTCTCTGTACAAAATTTTAGCTCCCAAACTTCCCTGTCACCTCCACTCAGTGTCCTCCCAGCTAACTTACAGAAAGAGAGGGAATTATATTGGCCGATTCACCTTCATCTGTGCCAAGTAACACCACCGGTGACAGCTCAGCTGAAAGGCAACCAATAAATGACTTCCCGTGAGTCCACGGTGGTCCTTATTTCCTTGTATATTGACACCACTCTTGCATTTATACGATCATTCATTTATTCATTCAACAACTATGTATTGAGCACCAACTCTCTGGTAGTTCTAAGCACTGGGAATATAACAGTAGACAAAACAGGCAACAGTGACACAGTGTGGGTAGGGGGGTCAGGCATTAAATATGATATGTATGTAAATTATGTGGTGTATTTGGTAGGAATAAATAAGGCAGAGTGAGGTGGAGGGGGAGGTATTAGGGAGGTTATGTTTTTAAATAAGATGGCCAGAATAGGCCTCCCCGGGGTGACATTTGAACAACAATTGGGAGTAAGGGAGTATTCCATGATGCTATCTTGGGAAGGAGTTTCAGGCAGAGGGGGCAGAGAATGCAAAGGCCCTGAGGTGGCAATCATGCCTGGTATGTTTGAGGAGCACGATGGGAAGTCTGTGCATCTGGAGGAGAGTGAGGAAAAGAACCGTGCAGGAGATGAAATCAGATACCCCCCAGTAGGTGGAGGGTGGGTGGCCACGTAGAGCCTGTGGGTCATTGTAAGCAATTTGGGTTTTACCCTCCTTAGTCTAATTAAAACAGAATATTTCACCAAAGCACTTTTAGAGCCCCTCTTTGCACATGTATGGAGGCGTTAAAAACAGAAAAAGGCTACAACAACTTTTCTTTCAGGGAAGAAAAGCTAAAATCATTATGCAGGTAAAGTGCATAGGAAGTCCTAGTTGTGGTGCCTGCACGTGTACACACACATATACATATGTATGCATGCCTGCTGTCTCACACACACACACACACACACACTGTCCTCCCTGAGAAGTAGGGGTGATATAAATAGAGAAATGGTGACGGTGGCAGCCTGGAGCCTTGGGCTGAGGTCGGATGAAGCTGTGGCACTAATGCTAATGAATTCTGATGATTTGGAGCGGTCATTAAACTAATAAGCCCATCTCCAAATTAGCACAGCGGTTGCAGCCAGCGAACATTTAATCAAGCCACCTTCATTATTTTAGACACGGCACACTTGGCGAAAGTGGCTGTAGGAGACGAGACCGGGGACCCTCATCTGATAATTTTATCACTTGCCTGCCAGAGCGTGAAGGAATCAGCGTGATGAAGTCGCCCTGTTGGTTTCTTTCCTGCCAGAAGGGAATGCCAGGGAAAAGCAAGCCTTCATCTCCTCTATAATTACATGATCCCCATCTTTTTAAAAAATGTCTTGTGATACATTCATGATTTCCAATTTTGAACTTATTCTTTAAGTTTTACTAATTGGCGTCTATCTTCTAAAGAGCTTCTCTGCTTCAATTCCTCCCATTCTTTCTCCACCTCCCTCTCCTACCAAAAATTGATCCAACCCCTGGCCCAGCAACGCCACCCTTGCAAACCTCAGCTCAGACAAGGCCATGCATGAGGAAGGAGGGTGGTGGATGCCCAGGGAGGTTTTCAATTCCTCTCTTGAAATTTCTGGCCACATCTCTCTTTTACATATGCCCCAGCCTGCCCTGAAATGCCACCTTTGCTGGGCCAGTTTGTCATCTCTGTGGCCTGATCAAAGATGAGGGTGACCAACTCACCTTGGATTTCCTGGGACTTTTTTCGTTTTAGCACTGAAAGTCCCATGTCCTAGGAATTCCTTAGTCCCTGGCAAACTGGGACTGCTGGTCCCCATGTCAGAGATTCAGCATCATTTCCATTTCATAGTGGGCTTCAGTTTTTTGAGTGTAGTTTGGGTTTATGTGGTTGTTATTTATAAAGGATGAAATGCTGTTTCCCGTAAGCAGCTCTCCCTCTCTCTCTTTCTCTCCCTCTCTCTTTCTCTCTCTCTCTTCCCCTATATTTCTTCTCTCTGATTCTGTCTCAATTTCTTCCTCTCATTAGGAAGATTAGATGAGTTAACGCTCCATGTCTGGGAAAGTTCTGTATAAGATAATTGCATCCAACTCCCTGATTTTAAAATCAACTCAAAATTGACATCACGGAGTGCCTGGGGTGGGGCTTTCCCAGCCAGGAGGAGCTGCATGTGGAAACTGAGGCTTAGAGAGTTAAATTCTGCACTCAGGATGCCGCAGGTTCATCCTCGGTGGTCCCTTGCTTTCATCCCCAGGCCTGCCCGACTCCAAACACTGCCCTGGTAGGCACTGCCTCTATGGCCTTAGGGAGCCACTTAACTTCAGTTTCTCCATAATACAAAAAGATAAATAATCCCTGCATTTTCTTCCTCACAGGAAGATTTAGGGTGGAATGAACAAACAGACTATAGATGGTTCTCTCCAGCAAAAGCAAGTGGGGAACAGTCCAATCATCATTATGTTTACCCAGGTCCTTTCCCTGGGGTATTCACTGTTCTCTGCCTTGGCTAGAAATAGAAAGAGTGTGTGTGTGTGGTGTGTGTGTGTGTATTAACTACTGCTGAACAATTTCTCCATAGTTCTCAGAGAAAGTGGCCCTCTGTAGGCATAAGAGGGATAGAACATTGATCCTACAAAAGCATGCAAAGCTAAAAGCTGTTCTTACCTTTACAAACACTTCTGTCAGGCCTGGGGAGGCCTCCTGGTTGGAGGATCAGGGAATTAGACCATGAAGCTGCAGAAACAGGGCAGAAGAAGAATTGAGTAAATAAACATGCCATTTGAAGGTGATTAAGTGGTTGACAGGAACCTCATCGTGGGTGGGTTAATTGATCAATATTTACTGAATTCTTACATTAGAGGCCATCCTGAGTCTTTAGAAGATGTCATTCTTGCTGCAGAGGTAATGGAAAAGATCTTTAGAAAGCCAAGACTCCAGTTCCGGCATGTGGCAATCTATCCTCTTTCTGAAATGATAATGCCCACCATCATTTATTGAGCATTTACTAGGACCCTTGATGTACATTATTGAATGTGCATTATGGATAAATATATATAACAGAAAGATATACATAATATATTTTATTTTAAAATATGCATTATGAAGTGTACGTTATTTTTATTGGATTCTCATGTTAATCTCTCAGAAAACTGAGACTCAGAGAAGCTAAGTGACTTACCCGCTGGAATGAGGCTCCTGTGTACACTTTCTCAACTTCCACGGATTCTGCCTCCCTTCCCTTGAGTATCACTCTAGATAAGCTAGAACAGAACTCTGGGATTCTTGTTGTGTGCACAGATCACCTGAGGTCCCTTATTAAAATGCAACTCCTAGGTCTGGGCACAGTGGCTCATGCCTGTAATCCCAGCACTTTGGGAGACTGAGGTGGGTGGATCGCTTGAGGTCAGGAGTTCAAGACAACACTGGCCAATGTGGTGAAACCATGTCTCTACTAAAAATACAAAAATTGGCTGGGCGTGGTGGTGCACCCCTGTAGTTCCAGCTACTCAGGAGGCTGAGGCATGAGAATTACTTGAACGCAAGAGACAGAGGCTGCAGTGAGCTGAGATCTCACCACTGCACTCCAGCCTGGGTGACAGAGTGAGACTCTGTCTCAAAAAAAAAAAAAAAAAAAAAAAAGGCATCCCCTGATTCAGTAGGTCTGGAAGAGGGGTCCAAGATTCTGAAATTCTAACTAACCCCAGACGAGGCTGATGCAGTCAATCTGCAGGTCACTCTTTGAGTGTCAAGGGGCTAGGATTTGTGGCAGTAACAAACATCCGCCAAATCTTGATGGGTTGAAATAACAAAGGCCCATTTTTTATGCATGCTACATGTTCATCACAGGCTGGCTGAGGGCTCTGCTCCATGCCATCCTCACTTTAAGAATAAGAATAATGGAGGAACTATCATATGGAATACTGCCATTCACAAGAGCAGAGGAAAAAAGCTCTCTGGTGGATCTCACACTGGCATTAAATGCCCATCAAGAAGTTCACAACTCATTGGCTAAATTTAATCACATGACCCTAACTAAGTGCAAGGAGATCACAGATTGTCTATTACATTTGGGAAAGATGAAGAGTCAGAAATATTTGGTAAGCATCAGTAAAACCATCACAGCCTCCCACAAATAAATCCAACAAGTGTTTACCAAGCACTGATTAAACAACACACACAAAGTGAGGCACTATGGGGGATATTCAAAAAATTCTTCGCTGCCTTTCGTGTGAACCCTGGCTACTTCGACAATAAAAAGGTAAATATTTGAATGACAGTTCGAATTACACGCACACAAAAGGCACATCAAAAGTTTTGCAACTTTAAAATATGCAGTGACTACAAAGGATCTTCTTGACTTATGCAAAATTTGAATTGCACAATACTTTCCAAAATAAAAACTATTGCATAAGCTGGGAGTGACTGTGTTTTAAATGGAGATCACTCTGTACGCATATTTTTGCATACTGTCTTTTTTTCTTATCATTTCCACATCTTGGATTTTATAGATGGCATCATTTTCTCAGGCTGTAATATTCTAATGTATTTAACGAGTCTTTTTTGTTGAATATTCAGATTCTAATTTTTTTGGCCATTTTTTTTTCTTCTTTAAGAAACAGTACATCATTAACTCTAGTCACTCTGTTGCAGAGCTGGTCTTCTGAATTTATTCCTGTTATCTAATTGAAATTTTGTGTCCTTTGGCAAACATCTCCCCAACAACCATGCTCCCTCCACCAGCCCCTGAAAACCATCATTCTACTTTCTGTTTCTATGAGTTAAATGTTTTTAGATTCCACATATAAATGAGAGATCATGCAATATCTGTCTTTCTGTGGCTGACTTATTTCACTTAGCATAACGTCCTCCAGTTTCATGCACATTGCCACAAATAACAGGATTTTTAAAATAAAGCTGAATATTATTCCACAGTGTACATCTACCACATTTTCTTCATCTGTATGTTGTTCTGTTGATGGACACATGTTGCTTCCATAACTTGGCTGTTGTGACTAACGCTGCCATGAACATGTGAGTGTGGCTATCTCTTTGACATGCCAATTTCATTTCCTTTGGATGTATATAACCAGTAGTGAGATTTCTGGATCATATGGTAGCTCTATTTTTTCTGGGGGGTGGGGGGGACTGAGTTTTGCTCTTGTTGCCCAGGCTGAAGTGCAATGGCGTGATCTCAGCTCACTGCAACCTCCGCCTCCTGGGTTCAAGCGATTCTCCTGCCTCAGCCTCCTGAATAGCTGGGACTACAGGCATGCGCCACCATGCCCAGCTAATTTTGTATTTTTAGTAGAGACGGGGTTTCACCATGTTGGTCAGGCTGGTCTTGAACTCCCGACCTCAGGTGATCCGTCCACCTTGGCCTCCCAAAGTGCTGGGATTACAGGCATGAGCCACCACTCTCGGCCTCTATTTTTAATTTTTTGAGGAACCTCCGTACTGTTTTCCATAAAGATCATACCAACTCTGCTATTATTTTCAACAATGAATTAGCTGATGGCAAAATATTTCTGCATATTTATTTCTTTAGAAAAAAACCTAAAAGTAGAATCAGCCAGTTAAGAAAAATGAATGCTTTTAAGAGTTTTGCTATGCAGTGTCAAAATGCTACCATAGAGCTTATACCAATTCAGATTCCCATCAGCATTCTATGAATGTCCATTTCATCACACTCTCACAAGAATGGTAAGTAGGTTTTAATCACAAATTTGAGAGTAAAATATGTTACTGCAATTATGGCTTGTGTTTCTCTGGTAACTAATGTGTGTGAATATATACAGTTTTAAATATTCATTAGCAAAATTTTCATTCCCTTTCACTTATTAGTTTATGTCCCAGTTCCATTTTATTTTCCTTTGGGGTTTTAGAATTTTGCTTATTCTATGACTGCTTTGTGTAAAAGAGCACTTAACCCTTTGTTCAATATATATGTGGCTAAAATTGTTTCCAGTATGTCTCTTGCCTTTTAGTTATCTTTTTAAAAATAAATAAATAAATGATACTGGAGAGATCTGAATTGGTGTAAGTGCTAAGGGAACAATTTGACAATGTGTATTGAAAGTTTTTAAAACTTAATACTCCTTGAGTAAGCAATTCCACTTCTGGAAATTTTTCCTAAGGAAATCCAAATGAGCCTGCCAAAATATTCAGGTACCTGGTTAATCACTGTAGTGTTGCAAATGATAGCAAAATGAGCCCTTTATTTTATTTAGTGAGACCTACCCATTCTTTCTTTCCTTGTGTTTCCTTTTTATTGTTTATATTAACGTTATACTAAGAGACATAAAGATGATGTCATTTAATATTCTTTGAAGTTTTCTTTTCTGCTTAATTAAAAGTGGATAGATAAAACAAAGATGGATAGCTAGATGATAGTAGATGATAGACAGGTAGGTAGATAGATTAGATAGATAGATAGATAGATAGATAGATAGATAGATAGATAGATACACAGATAATAAGTGGGGTGAATGGATGGGTAGATATATATATAATTATGTATATAAATACTGTGTATATAGATACACAGATACATATATGTATGCATGTATGCATACACACACACAGAGCGAGAGACAGAAAGGAGGAGAGAGAGAGACAGAGACAGAAAGAGAGTCAGAGAGAGACAGAGGGAGAGAAAGAGAGAGAGAGAGAGAGAGATCCTCTGGTTCCCTATATTGAATGTACATCAGGATCACATGCAGAGCTTTAGTAACTTACACAAGTCTGGGCTCCTCCTCCAGAAAGAATGATTCAGGGGTGTTGGGTGGGGCCCAGGCATGGAGGAAAGAGCGTGAGCAGTGGTACTAGGAACAGAAGCCAAGAATCAGAGAAAAAACAAGGAGGCAGCTGAGTCACCTCCAAAGCAGAGAGCTGGAGTTCAGAATGAGCAAGCTCCTGCCTAACTGAAAGTAAAATCCACACTCCACAGAATGGCACTGAGGCTCCATTCCCATCTGGCCCTGGAGCATAGAACAGAGCACACCTTGTCCCAAGCTCCCCAGCCTCAACCCACCCAGTTCCACTGGCCTTTGTTTCTGTTTCCCCAAAGTGCCAAGCCGGTTCCTGTCCCAGGACCTTTGTTCCTGGGCTTCTCTCTGCCTGAGACATAGCTGTCTCTCATTATTTATTTAACAAAGTACAAAAGGCACATCCTCAGGGGCACTCTTCCTGGACCTTCTCTTCCAAACACCACCCCAGTTCCTTGTAACCAGGTACTTCCTGCCTCATGACCACATCCTGGGGCTCTCTCCTCCATCCCTCTCCATGGCTCAGTTCTCTCCATCTCTTTCTCACCTAAACAGGTGCCACACCCCCCTCACCTCTTCAGCTTCTGCTGTGAGTTGTCAGTAATTCAGGTCCATCAGGCTCATCTCCGGAAAGGACAATGGGGATGGTGTCACATCACCTTCCAAGTATGACTTTCAGTTTCTCTTCACCTATCGATGTGCTGTTACGCTAAAAGCCTGCCTGCTCTCTCTCTCTCTCTCTCTCTGCCTTCAGTTGTATTGCCAAATGTGCCTTTTATTACCCTAACCTTGGTGTATGCCATTCTGAAATGCGGGTAGGAAATACTGTACCCCACATATGAATCGTTCCACTGATCCCTTGAAAACCTAGAGTGAGAATATATTGAATGCGGACCTACCATGTTCTAGGTATTGTGATGGGCAATGAAGATTAACATGTTCTCCCTTTACTCAAGGATCTCTCAGGCATTCTTCAGTTTGCCACAGTCCCTGCGACTCCCTATCGTTACCCTTAGTCTGCTTTACACATTTCTTACTTGCCATGACCCTGTCACCATTTGAGATTCTAATATTTGTTGTTGAAATTGTTAAGAAGTTTACAGCTGGTTTTAAGCAGAGATGTGACAGAGATCTGTTTTGTTATTTATAGGGGAGATAGACATGTAAACACAATTCCAGTTATGTAAATGTCATTAATCATGTACTATTTGTTGAACACCTTCTATGTGCCTGGCCCTATTGAAGCCCCAGGCACTGTTTTAGGTGCTATGATGAGGGTAAGGCAAAATGCCTGAAGAATGTACCAGAGGATTCCTTTACTCACTTCAAGGATTCAGATGGGATTTCCTGATGGAAGATGGTGACTAAGAGCAAAAGAGTCTGCAAGGGATAAAATGCTCCAGGCAGAAGAAATAGAAAAGGCAAAAGAACATGGGGAGTTTGAGGAGGTAAAGGCAGTTCAGTAGGCAATGAGGGGGTCATAGGAATTAAGAATCTGGAAGGATAAATAAGGGCCAGTGGTTCCAAACTGCAGATTCAAGAGCCAGACGCTACCTTTAAAATGTGTGTTTTGGGGCGTTCATGTACTGTTGAAAAATAGTTTTGAAATAGTTATTTAAAAATTGGCAGATTTCACATAAACATATAAACTTTCAACTTATTTTTTAAATGGGGGAAAATCTGGCCACAGTGGGCCCAGATTTGCATGTGTCACCTGTCAGCCAGGAACATGTATCTTCTACTTCTTGTCTCTGTAAACAGCCATAGTCTCCACCCATCTCTACTGCCTCACACTTGCCTTCCACTTCTCTTATTTATATTCTCTGCCTGGTCTCTGCACACAGTTATGCTTCTGATACCTGTTGCTGGGATAGAGAAGTCAGCAGAGGCCAGATTCCCTAGACCCTTGAAGGCTGTTTGGTCTTTATCTTTAAAGCAATGAGGATCTGTTAAATCATTTGAAAGAGGGGAACAATTGGAGTTTTGTGATTTGAAAAAGAACTCTCTGGTGTATAATATGCTCACCAGAAGATAAGATCTAGACTAGTCATAGTAGTAGTATTTATAAGAATTCCTGGCTGGGGTGCGGTGGCTCATGCCTGCAATCCCAGCACTTTGGGAGGCCGAGTTGGGCGGATCATGAGGTCAGGAGTTCAAGACCAGCCTGGCCAACATGGTGAAACTCTATTTCTACTAAAAATAGAAAAATTAGCTGGGCATGGTGGCGTGTGCCTGTAATCACAGCTACTCAGGGGGCTGAGGCAGGAGAATTTCTTGAACTGGGACCTGGGAGGCAGACACTGCAGTGAGTCGAGATCATGCCACTGCACTCCAGCCTGGGCTACAGAGCGAGACTCCATCTCAAAAATAAATAAATAAATAAATAAATTTTTATAATTTTATAAAAATCAAGAATGAAAACTGCCCAATGCCTGTAGAATTAAGAAACAATTGAATAACTATGGCACATTCACATAATGAGTCCTATACAGAGATGAAAAAGAATGATCTACAACTAAACACAATAACACAAATGACTCTCACAAAAATAAGATACAAGAGAGGGCATGCCTTAAAATTCCACTTAGGTAAAGTATAAAAAGAAATCAAACTAATTTATTGTGTCACAAGTCCAGATACCAGTTGCCCTCGGGCAAAGAGGGGTACAGGGGTTTGATGAGGTTCTGTTTCTCATGGGTGCTGGTTACACGATGTGTTCAGTTTGTGACAATTTATTAAGCTGGACGCTTGAGACCTGTGCCATTCTCTGATGGCACATGAATTTAAATATTTTTAAAATGATCTTTTTTGGTACCATTTTAGAAATAATGGTGGCTGGCCCAAGATAGTGGTTCTCAAACTTTTCAAGAATGGAGTTAAAAAATGATAAATAGGAGATAAAACCTCTAAACTTGGATTTGCAGAGATGAATGATGAATGGGGGTAGAGGGAAATTTGGGGGCAGGAAAAACATCACGAGAATAACCACAAGAGCTGGAGGTTTCCAGGTATGTTCAGAAGAAAAAGGGAAATCATTCATCTCGACTCTATTAATAAAGTGGAGTGAGAATAGCAGGAAACTACACAGATATCCCCCTACACGAAGCCAGGGAATCAAAGGAACTCAAAGGAAAAAGAAATGCAAGATTTTCTGACGAAACATTTACTTGCTTAAAAATGTCACATGATTTAAAAACACATGTAATAAGAATGGATGTGTGCCATGGAAACTTGTCCTCCATGAATTTCCTCTAAAGGTATCTAAAGTATCCTTCCCTTCCTTCCGGTACCATCTGCTTTAGGACTCTCTCTGCTTCCTCCTTTCCTCTCCAACCTCACAAATATCTTTATCAAATTCTTGTTGAAACATGGAAAAGAAAAATATTTCCAGCAGTGAAAGCTTTAACTTGTCACCTCCTGTTCTTCTCGAATTTCTAAAGCACGGAGGCCCAGGGAATATGTTTCCAATATCCTCTCGTCTCTCTCTGTTAGCATTTTGCTCCCTTCTACACCAAGGAGGTTCTGACCCCTGGCGTCTCTTGGGGACAAGGGGTTTGGAGTGGGGTCAGGCTTGTCAGAAAGGGAGAATCCACGGCCGCCTTGAACAGCCCACGTCCCCCCGCTCCTTTAATACATTTAACCTGGAAGAGGCATTGCTCCAGCCAAGATTAGATTACGGGGTTGGTGAAGGTGGCCTAACAAATGGCAAATGGTGGCATGTGAGGCTGAGCTAATCTCTGTTGACATGCATCTAATGCAAGGCCCGTGTTGAAGGCAGCGGGTCCCGTCTGCAGCTCCAGTCTGCCTTGATGACCAAAGGGGGAGGTGAGGCCCAGGAAAAGCCACTGAGATGCCTGTCTCTTTCAATCTGAGAGTGCCTGGAGTGTGCACGTCATTATTTAAAGGTCTCCCGGTACCAGCTAAATGTCTCTGCTTCCTATGGGCGATGAGGTCGATTTCATCTTTTCTCAGAACGAGATTTTGATGATTGGAATTCTCTAAAATCATGTTCACCTCCCTGGAAGTCTGGGAATTATATCATTCATTCATTCAAAAATTTGGATTAATTACTCTTTTGTGCAGAGCCCTCGTAGAGGTGCGTCAGGCTCCAATTCTTTGTTCCCTGTGAAAGTCACATAGATAAATCCAACTCTACTATCTCCTGTGAGAAGTTGGACAGATTTAAATTTTTCAAGTCTCAGTTTCCTCATCTAGTGCTTGTCTGGCTCCTACATTTACTCCAGGACCCTTGATTTGGATTTGTGTCCCTGCCCAAATCTCATATTGAATTATGATACCCAGTGTTGGAGGAGGGGTCTGGTGAGAGGTGACTGGATCATGGGGGTGGATTTCCCACTTGCTGTTCTCATGATAGTAAGTGAGTCCTCACAAGATCTGGTTGTTTGTAAGCGTGTAGCACCTCCACCTTAGCTCTCTTCCTCCTGCTCTGGCCATGTAAGATGTTGCCTGCTTCCCCTTCACCTCCCATCATGATTGTAAGTTTCCCAAGGCCCCCCCAGAACCTGTGCAGTCTGCAGAAATGTGAGTCAATTAAACCTCTTTTTTGTGTGTTTTGTAAATTACCCAGTCTCAGATAGTTCTGTATAGCAATGAGAGAATGGATGAATACAGCCCTGCACAGGCTAGTAACTATTTGTAGAACAGGGTCATCTATAGAATAAACACAGCTTACTAGAAATACCAATGCACAGCAGAATTCAGTAGCCTAATCATGTATCCAAATGCCATCTACACGTTATATTTTGTGGCAAAAAGTTTGTCATCTGTACTTTCCCCCTGCTTCCATCCCACTAACTAGAATGTAAGATCCACAAAGGCAAGGATTCTCAAACACTTGGATTAGTGGCTGAATTGTTGTTAGGAGTATAATAAAAATTTGGAAAGCATCTATCAAATAGTGAATTAAATTAATGAGTAAATGAATGGATGAATAAATGAATGGAAAATTTTCTTGGATCAGTCCTCCTGGAAGGTAGACCACTGACCTATTTAACATCTCTGCATATCATTTTATTTCCTTTCTTTCTTTTTCAATAAGATCAATTCTTCTGCCTTTTAAATATTAATTAAGCTACTGCACATTTGGTACCATGTACCTAGGCTCTGTGGCCAGACAATCTGGGTTTGAATTTTACCTTCATCACCTGTTAATTGGGTGACTTCAGGCAAGTCATTAGGCCTCTCTGTGTCCAATAACTCGGTTGTAGAATGGGGGGAAAATACCAACTACCTAATTAGGTTGGTGTGAGGTTCAAATGAGTTTATATATGTCAAGTGCTAAAAAACAGTGACTCACACATTGGTAGCTATTACTAGTATTCATAAGTATTGAATAATGTTGATATTTAGTAAAGTAAATCTATTTGAGAGAGGCTGGGTGTAATGGCTTATGCCTGTAATCCCAGCACTTTGGAAGGCCAAGGCAGGCGGATTGTTGAGCAGAGCCCAGGAGTTCAAGACCAGCCTGGGTAACATAGTTAGACCCTGTCTATACAAAAAAATTACACACACACACACAAAACTAGTTGAGAGAATAAAGAAACTACAAATAATATTAGAGAAGAGAAAGAGAAAAATATAAACATGAGGGTTAGTTTTAATCACTTTAATGAGGTATGATTGATGTTCAAAAACCTCCACACATTTAATATATACAACTTGAGAAGTTTGGAAATAGGCATACACTCGTGAAACCATCACCACAATCAATGTCATAAACACATCTATCACCTTGAAAAGTCTTCTCCCGCCCTTTTTATTTGTTATTACTATTTTTTGTGATAAAAACAGGTAACATAAGGTCTAATCTCTTAACAATTTTTAAGTATGTAATACAGTATTATTAACTATAGGCACTACACTGTACAGTAGATCTCTAGGACTTATTCATCTTATATAACTAAACTTTGTACCCTTTGACCAACAGATCCCCATTTCCTTTCCCACTAACCCCTGGCAATCACCATTGTACTCTCTACTTCTATGAGTTTGACTATGTTAGATTCGTCATATACATAAGATTATGTGGTATTTGTCCTGCTGTGCCTGGCTTATTTCATTTAGCATAATGTTCTCCAGGTTCATTGATGTTGTCATAAATAAGTCTCAATAAAAGTATATGTATACACCACATTTTCTTCATCCATTCATCCATCAATGGGAATTGAGATTGCGTTCATGTCTTGGTTATTGTGGATAATGTTGCAATGAACATTACGTTGTAATGAAGTGCAGATATCTCTTTGAGAGCTTGATTTCAATTATTTTGGATATATATTCAGAAGTGAAATTGCTGGAGTTTATGGTAGTTCTATTTTTAATTTTTGGAGGAACCTCCATATTGTTTTCCATAGTGGCTGTGCCAATTTACATTCCCACCAACTGTGTACACAGGCTCCCTTTTTTCCACATCCTCACATTTATTATCTTTGGAGTGAGATAATAAGTAATACATAAGAGATAACAGCTGTGAGATGCTGTCTCATTGTTGGTTGGATTTGCATTTCCCTGATGATGATTAATGATGTTGAGCACCTTTTGACGTACCTGTTGGCCATTTGTTTATCTTCTTTGGAGAAATGTCTACTCAGATCTTTGCCAATTTTTTAATCAGATTATTTGGTTTTGGGTTTGTTTTACTATTGAGTTGTAGGAGTTCCTCATGTTCGTTTGTTTGTTTTGAGATAGATTTTCACTCTTGTTACCCGGGCTGGGGTGCAATGGCCCAATCTCAGCTCACTGCAACCTCTGCCTCCCGGGTTCAAGTGATTCTCCTGCCTCAGCCTCCCGAATAGCTGGGATTACAGGCATGCGCCACCATGCCCAGCTAATTTTTGTATTTTTAGTAGAGATGGGTTTCACCATGTTAGCCAGGCTGGTCTTCAACTCCTGACCTCAGGTCATCCACCCACCTTGGCCTCCCAAAGTGCTGGGATTACAGATGTGAGCCACCACACCGGCCTACATGTTTTGTCTTTTATCAGATATATGGTTTGTACGACGATAATGTTTAAAATAAAAAGCACACTATATAATTATACACACATAATTTACATCACAACAAAATAATCAATATTCTGGAAGTAGAAGTTACCAGAATGAAGAAACAGAGGAGAAGTGTCATTAAACAAGCATCATAGAAGACAATATTCAAAAACTTCATCCCCCAAAAAGATTCAGAGGCCAATTTTAATAGTCAGTTTTTCAACACGGACACACTGGTAATTTTCATGCCATACATATACATTTGTTTTAGACCATAGGAAAAGATGAATCACTGTGTAGTGCATTCTTTGCAGCTATGACACTGGCAACACAGCGGATGACCAAGTTGATACAAGAAAAGAAAGCTACGAACTAATCTCACCTAGAATCATAAATGCAAAAATCCTTACTAATTAACTTAAATATTACATTAAAAACATGAGTCTTCATGTTCAGTGAGGGCTTATGCTAGAATACAATATAAAATAGCTCATCTGTATACCAAAGTAAAAATGTATAATAATTTCAATAGATTCATAAAAAGCATTTAAAAAACATCAACATCAATTTACTAAGACATCTTTCAGAAAAGTTAGAATAGAAGGATAGATATTTTTCATAAAACATTCTAAAGATTGCCTATCTTAAAACCACATGCAGAGTGATATTTAAGAGTGGCTTGTATAAGTATTTTTGTTGGAATTTAGATATTAGGTTGGTGCAAAAGTAATGGCAAAAACCACAATTACTTTTATATCAACCGACTGAGACAATGATGTTCACTATCATCATTAGCATTTAACATCTTTCCCGGGAGATGTAGGCAACATAAGAATTCATAAGACAGAAATAGATTAATAGACATAAAAAAGGAGAAAAATGTCATTTGCAGTTGATATAATATTCTACCTGAAAACACAAAGGAAACAACAGAAAATCATCAAAACCCAATAAAGAGTTCACTTGCATTGCCAGATACTACATAAAACATTCAGAAATCAATAGTTTTCTTAAACGGCAACGAATGGTTAAAAAATAAAAGGGACCCAGCTTCAATAGCAACCATTTTTATTAAATGCCTAGAAAACAATACAAAATGCATAATACCATATGCAAAAAATTACTAAACATTCCTAAAAGGCATATGAAAACATTTGATTGAATGAAAAGATTCAACATTGTAAAGACGTCAGTTCCTTCCCATTGTTTAAGATGCAATGCAATTCTAAAACAAAATACCAGTGATTACTTTTGTGAGTTGTGACTAAGGGGCGGGAGGGTGTCAAAGTAGTTTTCAAGTTCCTTTGGATGAGTAAATGTACAACTTTAGCCAAGAATTTCTTCCCAAGGACGAAAGTATTTGCCTTTCCAGATGATAATGTTAACTAGCAACAATAATCAGATCATATGCATTGAAGGAAGAATTGAGAGAATGTGCTCGAAGAGATAGAAGAGTGAACACAGAAACAGGCTTTATTCAATGCTTTAGTGTTTGATAAAGGTGGCAGCACGGATCAGGGGAAATGAAGGGTTATTCAAAACAGGTGCTGGAGCAATGGCTCTCTGATAGGTCCTCATCCGCTCTAAAGACTGCCTTTCAGGTTAATCATATTGCATTAACCTCCATGGTATCTTTTGCAGAATCTGCATCACCAAATTGCCATTTTTTAGGGCTTTTCAGGGGTACAAGACGAAAGATAAAGAAAGAAAGAAGAGCAAGATCCTATGAGGGTGAAATGCTGACCTCATTTCTTTTGCTGGTTCTCATTTCAGGTCATTTGAGGCAGCAGATACTCAGATGCTAAAAATCCCTCCAAACATCTCAACACTTCCCCCCACCCCCTGCCCGAGATCAGCCTGGTGTCATGGGAAGATGGGTAAAGAATGAATAGCATGTCCAGCCATCCCACCGTGTGTCTATAGATGCCAGGCCGGCCCAGGAGGCAAGATGGTACTGTGTTAGAAGTACCCTGGCAGACCTAAGTTCAAACCTCACCTCTGCTACTTTCTGGCTGTGTGAGCAATTTTGGGCAAATTACACAGCCCCAATAGCCCCACCCATAAAATGGGAGCACGCCTGTAATCCCAGCACTTTGGGAGGCCGAGGCGAGAGAATCACGAGGTCAGGAGACCGAGACCATCCGGCTAACACGGTGAAACCCCGTCTCTACTAAAAAAAAAATACAAAAAATTAGCCGGGTGCGGTGGCGAGCGCCTGTAGTCCCAGCTACTTGGAGGCTGAAGCAGGAGAATGGCGTGAACCTGGGAGGCGGAGCTTGCAGTGAGCTGAGATCGCGCCACTGCACTCCAGCCTGGGCGACAAACCAAGACTCCATCTCAAAAAAAAAAAAAAAAAAAAAAGGCAGTTATGCTACCTATCTCAAGCGATCACAATGAGGATTAATTCAGATACTACCTTTATCTCCTTTTAGACTCACTGTGCCTCAGTTTCCCCATCCATACATTACTTGTACCTACCTCATGGGATTTGTATTAGTCAGTATTAGTTATCATACTGATAATAAAGATATACCGGAGACTGGGTAATATATAAAGAAGAAGAGGTTTAATGGACTCACAGTTCTACATGGCTGGGGAGGCCTCATAATCATGGCAGAAGGCAAAGGAGAAGCAAAAGTGTGTCTTACATGGTGGCAGGCAAGGACAGCGTGTGCAGGGGAACTCCTCTTTATATAGCCATCACATCCCATGAGGCTTATTCACTATCACTAGAACAGCACAGGCATAACTCGCCCCCATGATTCAATTACCTCCCACTAGTCCCTCCCACAACAGGTGGAGATTATTGGAGCTATAATTCAAGAAGAGATTTGGGTGGGGACACAGTCAACCCATATCAGGATTGTTGTGAGAATTAAGTGATTTAATATACAACAAAGATCTTAGAAGAATTCTAGAACATGGTAAATACTCATTGTATGTTGTCAATTGATTTTATTATAGTCAAATCCAGGTATTTATTAAATATTCAACTGATAATGGTTATAATTATTAATAGCATTTTATAATATCATTAGTATTTATTATTACAATATCTAACTGATTTTTTAACCTAACAAACTAATTTTCTTGCTGAGTTGATTTATCTGTTGTCTTATAGATGTCATTTCAGATTCCTGATGGCAGCCACTATTAGCAAAAGTTTCCTGGAGGTGCTTCTTTCTCTCCAATCACCTTCCCAGTTCTACAAAACTGGACTTCAGGTTGTCATGTAAAGAGGTTTTCAATCACTATCAGCTTTAGTCTTTCACAGTATTCAGCAAAGAACTAGCCCACATACTGTAGTGAAGACACCCTTAGATTACATGACAGTATTTGAGACTGGAGATGCCACATAGTGAGTTTGTTGTTTTGGAAATGAGAAGCGAGACATCAACTCACGGGTAAAGTACCCACAGACATTATTTTTTCCCTCCATTCTGCCCTCCCTTCACCCCAGCTAAAGACAGAATTTAACTTCCAATTAATTTGAGGCCATGTTTTTCATACTGTTAGTGCTGAGAGAAGAAAGGCAATGGCCTCTCACCCATGTTAATAACTTACAGTTTCTCTTAACCCACGGAATCAATACTGTATCACTTAGTCCTGGGCAGAGGGAGTAAAGATAGTTGCCTGAATGAACTTTTGGCATTGATTTACCTATGGAACCCTCCAAAAACAAAATTCCTATTGAAGGAAACCTGTACAACACTGGCTTGTACCTTGCACCTATTCTGTTAAAGTCATTCACAGAGCAGAATATATTAGAATAGAGAAATATGTTTTGGTCTGCAATTAGTCTATTTAGCGTTTATTGCCTCAGAAAAGCAATAAGAGGGAGAGAGATAGAGAAATACATCCAGAGATATCATAGGATTTCTGGAAAGAAGCGGAAAAATTATCTCAGTCATATAGCATGGTCTTCCTTCCTTCCAAAAAAAAAAAAAATGCCTCTCAGAGCTAGACATTACCATTGAATAGCTCTATTAATGTTTTTCTCCCATGAGAAAATGTTCTGTTGGATTGGATTTCAGGCAGTGAGAAGTCCAGGTTGCCAGAACTAGCTTGAGGCTGTAGTGTGATAGGGCTGGGGAAAAAAAATCAAGAGAAGTATTGGAGCACTCCCCGGCATGCACAAGCTGCTCCTGCCTCACTCTCCAGGCCAAGGTAAATGTGAAATCCAATGCTCAGAAAAACCTGAATGCTTGGTCATTGCTCAGAGAGAAAAATGTAACAGGTCCAGAAAAAGACTGCATTCACATTCTATGGGGAGCTTATACATTCAAGAAGCATGTACTGAGTAACCGGCTACATGTTCCATGCTGTCTGCATTCACCCTTCACAGATGAGAGACCATCTACTGTCCACATTTTACAGATATAAGTCAGAAGTCAGCCAGTCCCACGTGGTTTCTCTGTTTTAACTGATGTCAGTGCTTGTGCAGACAACTGCTCGTATCAAAAGCATTCAGTGGTGAGCTATGTAGACTTTGCTGAAGTTTCCACAGGGCAAAGGGCAGAGGATGCTTACCTCACACATTCACAAAAAAAAAAAAAAAAACCCACAAAACAAACAAAAAACAATAAAAGCTCCTCCTTGGGGAAGTCCTTTCTTTTTTTTTTTTTTTTTTTTTTTTTTTGAGACGGAGTCTTGCTCTGCCGCCCAGGCTGGAGTGCAGTGACCGGCTCTCAGCTCACTGCAAGCTCCGCCTCCCGGGTTCACGCCATTCTCCTGTCTCAGCCTCCCGAGTAGCTGGGACTACAGGCGCCTGCCTCGTCGCCCAGCTAGTTTTTTGTATTTTTTAGTAGAGACGGGGTTTCACCATATTAGCCAGGATGGTCTCGATCTCCTGACCTCGTGATCCGCCCGTCTCGGCCTCCCAAAGTGCTGGGATTACAGGCTTGAGCCACCGCGCCCAGCCGGGGAAGTCCTTTCTATAGCTGACTCCTCCTTGTGCTTCCATCAGTGGAAAGTGTTCTCCATCCTTTGCCCAATGTGATACCTGGATTCTTTCCCCTTCCTCCTGCATTTCCTCTGATGGAACCTCAAATGCCTCCTCTCTGTATTATGTAGTACACTTCACCACCATCCTAATTCCACTTCCAAGTATGTGCACCAACTCCCATCACAGGATTAACCAACCCTTCCTACTAAGACATTCCCCGCTGTACCTGATATGGTTTGGCTATGTCCCCATTCAAATCTCAACTTGAATTGTATCTCCCAGAATTCCTATGTGTTGTGGGAGGGACCCAGGGGGAGGTCACTGAATCGTGAGGCCAGTCTTCTCCATGCTGTTCTCGTGATAGTGAATACATCTCACGAGATCTGATGGGTTTATCAGGGGTTTCCGCTTTTGTTTCTTCCTCATTTTTCTCTTGCTGCTGCCATGTAAGAAGTGCTTTTCACCTCCAATGATTCTGAGGCCTCCCCAGCCATGTGGAACTGTAAGTCCAATTAAACCTCTTTTTCTTTCCAGTCTTGGGTATGCCTTCACCAGCAGTATAAAAACGGACCAATATAGTAAATTGGTACCAGTAGGAGTGGTGGTTTGCTGAAAAGATACCTGAAAATGTGGAGGCAACTTTGGAACTGGGTAATAGGCAGAGGTTGGAACAGTTTGGAGGGCTCAGAAGAAGATAGGAAAATATGAGAAAGTTTGGAACCTCCCAGAGACTTGTTGAATGGCTTTGACAAAAGTGCTGATAGTGATATGAACAATAGGGTCCAGGTTGAGGTGGTCTCAGATGGACGTGAGGAACTTTTTGGGAACTGGAGCAAAGGTAACTCTGGTTATGTTTTAGCAAACAGACTGGTGACATTTTGCTCCTGCCCTAGAGATTTGTGGAACTTTGAACTTGAGTGAGATGATTTAAGATACCTGGCAGAAGAAATTTCCAAGCAGAAAAGCACTCAAGAGGTGACTTGGGTGCTGTTAAAAGCGTTCCATTTTAGAAGGGAAGCAGAGCTTACAAGTTTAGAAAACTTGCAGCCTGATGAAGCAGTAAAAAAGAAAAACCAATTTTTTTAGGAGAAATTCAAGCCAGCTGCAGAAATTTGCATAAATAGCAAGGAGCCTAATGCTAATCCCCAAGACCATGGGGAAAATGTCTCCAGGCCATGGCAGAGACCTTCCCGGCAGCCCTTCCCATCACAGACCCAGAGGCCTGAGAAGAAAAAGTGGTTTTGTGGGCCAGGCCTAGGGTCCTCGTGCTGTGTGCAGCCTATGGATTTGGTGCCCTGTGTTCTAGGCACTCCAGCCATGGCCTAAAGAGGCCAATGTACAGCTCAAGCTGTGGCTTCAGAGGGTGGAAGCCCCAAGTCATGGCAGCTTCCAGATGGTGTTGAGCCTGTGGGTGCACAGAACTCAAGAGTTGAGGTTTGGAACCTCTGCCTAGATTTCAGAAGATGTATGGAAATGCCTGGATACCCAGGCAAAAGTTTGCTGCAGGGGCGGGACCCTCATGGAGAACCTCTGCTAGGTCAGTGTGGAAGGAAGATGTGGGGTTGGAGCTCCGCCCCCCCCAACACAGAGTCCCTACTGGGGCACTGCCTAGTGGAGCTGTGAGAAGAGAGCCACTGTCCTCTAGACCCCAGAATGGTAGATCCACCGACAGCTTGCACCATGTGCCTGGAAAAGCTGCAGACACTCAATGCCAGCCCGTGAAAGCAGCTGGGAGGGAGGCTGTACCCTGCAAAGCCACAGGGGCAGAGCTTCCCAAGTCCATGGGAACCCACCTCTTGCATCAGCATGACCTGGGTGTGAGACCTGGAATCAAAGGAGATTATTTTGGAGCTTTCAAATTTGACTGCCCCACTGGATTTCCGACTTACATGGACCCTGTAACTTCTTTATTTTGGCCTGTTTCTCCCATTTGGAACGGCTGTATTTACCCAATGCCTGTAATCCTATTGTATCTGGGAAGTAACTAGCTTGCTTTTGATTTTACAGGCTCATAGGCAGAAGGGATTTGCCTTGTCTTAGGTGAGACTTTGGACTATGGACTTTTGGGTTAATGCTGAGATGAGTTAAGACTTTCGGGGACTGTTGGGAAGGCATGATTGGTTTTGAAATGTGAGGACATGAGATTGGGAGGAGCCAGGGGTGGAATGATATGGTTTGGCTGTGTCCCCATTCAAATCTCAACTTGAATTGTATCTCCCAGAATTCCCAAGTGTTGTCGGAGGGACCCAGAGGAAGGTAATTGAATCATGGGGGCTGGTCTTTCCTGTGCTACTCTCATGATAGTGAGTAAATCTCATGAGATCTGATGGGTGTATCATGGGTTTCTACTTTTGTTTCTTTCTCATTTTTCTCTTGCCACTACCATGTAATAAGTGCCTTTTACCTCCCACCATGATTCTGAGGCCTCCCCAGCCATGTGGAACTGTAAGTCCAATTAAACCTCTTTTTCTTCCCAGTCTCAGGTATGTCTTCATCAGCAGTGTGAAAACGGACTAATACAGTACCTTTTTGGGATCGGTGTGGGTAGAGAGGCAGAGTGGGGCATGCTTGTCTCTTGCCAAGCTGAGTAAACAAACGCCAAGAGAAGGGAGGCAATTATCTTGCTGTTAGGGAATAATAAGTTTTCAAATTCAAACATTCAAACATAGTGTCTTTCACCTCTAGATCAGCCCACCTCTCCCAAAACTCTGTGAAATTAAACAACAATTATGATTCTGGAAAAGAAAACAGAAAATAAAGGGTAGGGTATAAAAATGCAAGAGTATTAAGACATCAGGTATACTAGATCTAAAAGGGAAGTCAGAGGTCAACACTGGTACACAGTCTAGATTTTCCTTTAATATCCAAGCACATTGGTTTTTGTGCCTTGTCTTGGATACTCCTAGTGGCAGAGAGCTTAGTGTCTCTTGAGACAATCTATTCCACTCTTGGACAGCTCTGGGCAATTTTTCCTTTTCACTGAGCCAAACTCAACTTTCCTTCAACTTTAACAATTGCTAATTCTTCCTTCTGGATCTATATAGCGTAAATGAAGTGCCTGTTTAACTTGATGTCTTTCTAATATTTGATGGCAGCTAAGCCACGTTATCTCATTCAGAAGCTTCCTGACCTCCTTGTGAGGTAGGAAGTGTGAAAAATACACCCATTTTACAGATGAGAAAGTAGTCTAAGTGAGGTGAGGAATATCTGAAAACTTAGAGCAAGGGAGTCTCAGAGGCTGGGCTTGATCCCAAGACACAAAGATTTGAGTCTCACAGCAAAAAGCAATTTCAATGGCTTCTTGATCTATTATTATTGTAATTAGGCTAAGTTAACTTTATTAGCTGTTCCTGATGTCAGTAAAACTGAACCATAAAGGAATGTGAAGTGTTTATGAAAAGCATTCAAATAAGAAAGGAAGGAAAGAAACACAGATGAAAGAAAAAGAAAGGACACAGGCAGAGGCAGAGAAACTTTAGGATGTAGATAGAGAAGAGAAAGAGGAGAGGAAGGAGAGAGGGAAGAGAAAACTAAGACGCCAGTGATTCAAAGATGGTGACCAACCCTGAGGCTGCTGGAATCCTGGAGGTCTTCTGAAGGTCTCCCTGAGTGCGGATTCCAGGAATTGGGACTTCTGCATCAATATCAAGGAAAGATAAAACACTTACAACTTCTGGGTCCTGAATATCATCAATTTACAAAAGAAGGTAGAATATGCTTTTCTGTTGGACACAAGTAGAAGACACTTCAATTTGATATTGAAGAATATTTTAAATATGTGTGTATTGTTTTCCTCTAAAACAGGGTTCTTAATATTGGATCTATAAATTAAACTTCTAAGCTAAAGGGGTCTTTGCACCCCACAAAATTATGTATAAAATGTTGTATGAGTATTCAATTGTTTTTCTTTGTATTCTCAAATTCTTCTTCTTTTTTATTTTATTTTATTTATTTATTATTTTTGAGAAAGTGTCTCACTCTGTTGCCCAGGCTGGTGTGCAGTAGTGTCATCTCGGCTCACAGCAACATCTGCCCTCCAAGCTCAAGCAATCCTCCCACCTCAGCCTTCCAAGTGCCTAGGACTACAGGCATATGCCACCACACCTGGCTAATTTTTGTATTTTTTGGTAGAGATGGGTTTTCACCATGTTGCCCAGGCTGGTGTCAAACTCCTGAGATCAAGTGATCTGCCTAACTTGGTCTCTCAAAGAACTGAGAGGCATGAGCCACTGTGCCCGGCCTCAAATTCTTATTTGTTATATGACTTTGTGACATTTCCATGATGGAGTCATAACTGATAAAACAGAGCAACCCCAGAGTTTTGGAAGAATAAGCCCTGGATCTCAGGCTTCAGTGAGCCACTCACTAGTTTCAGCTTGCAAAGTGAGACTTTTGCAAGTCATTCCTTCTCCGTAGGAGCAGGGCATGAACTAGGACTACTTAAAATGTATTAGATGTTGTTTGGGGTGATGCTGGGAGCTTCCACCAGTCCCCCACTTTCTCCTCTCCACTTCCAACAAGGGTACTTTGTTGTATAACAGTTGTGCATGTATATGTGACCATATGGCGATGTCATAACTGATTAAAGTAGGGCACACTGGATCCTCTCTCGTTGGGATTTGGAATGGAATTCAAAGATACTGGTCATTCTCCACTGGTTGGTGAAACTAAGCAGATGGAGAGGTGAGAGCTATGGATTAGCCATGCTTAGTCCACATGGAGAGCACAGACGCTGATCTTAGGAGTGGAAGAGAATACAGATGTGACAAGAGGATCAGAGAGAGTGTATGGGTGTGAGGGTGTGTGTGGGAGAGAGAGAGGGAGGGAGGATATGTATCATACGTATATGTGTGCATGTGCACAGAAGAAAGCTCTGAAAAGATAACACATCAGGCTAACAATAGTTACTCTGGCTGATGAGATTGAGTGACTGAGTGCTTTTTATTCTCTTCCTCCTATTTCTCTGTATTGACTGCATTTTTTTTTTTTTTTTTTTTGCAGCAGGCACACATTAATTTTATAATCAGCAAAAACGATGAATCTAGTTCCATTTGGGAAAATTTTCTTTAGAAGGAATGCATCTGGGGACACTAGAATTTTCCCCTTGCAAAGCCCAAGGGAGAGAGGGAGCCAGGGCTTAGGCCTTTGTAGTAAATATCTCCAGACCACACTAAATCCAATCTTCTCATTTGGGGTTATTTGCTTTCCGGACGGCAAGGCTGTGATGGATCCCAGATTCAGTACTCGTGGCATCTCAATCAGCTGTGTTTAGATGCCGCTGTGACACAAGATTATGACGTTTTGATGGGATTAGGAGATAACTTTGCTTTAATCTATAAAGCCCTGTATGCTTTGGGATCTGATTACCCCGGCAATTCCCTTCCTCAGCCCTAGCAATTAAGATTAGCCAGAATGCTCCTGTTAATGATCCCCATATTGAAAACTCAGGAAATCAGAAATCGGTGGTTTTGTTTTGAGTTGTTTTTACTGGTTTTGTTCTCCCTTTTCCTTTTCTGCGGAAGGCTCTGAGCTCTCTCTAAGGCTCTTGTCTTCACATCCTAGTGGGCTGTTTTACTTCCTTCTCTGTTTCTAAAGAAGCCATCTTTGGGAGCTCTCCTTTGTGTCCTTGTTTCACTGGGAAAAGTTTGCTTCTGTTTTGTTCGATCAGTGGTCCTTGTGCTTGGTACAATTTGTCTCAGCAGTGATGAGTGAATTTTTAAATCCATCCAGGAAATGACAGAGCGTAAACTTACAAAGACTATTGAACAAAACTCCTGTGCCTAAGAAAGTTTCGTGGGTCCACCATAACTGCATTGGCCCCAGGTCATATGTTCCAGAGAGATCTGCTCCCAGAATCTTTAAACTGCAGGAATTTATGGTCTGTGGTCAAAATGTTGTGAAGTTTGCCCACTCTCTTATTTCTACTGAAATACAGTTGCATAAATACAGTACAAAAAAACAACCATTGAAAGGTGCAGATTTAATCTGTTACCATTTAAATTAGGTGTATATGAGAGGCAATAGGTCACTACGCTGCATATTCTAGCTTACCACTCCAGCTCAACCCTGCAACTCAGCTTCCACCCTGGAAGGCTGTCCTATAAGGTCAACAGGAACAGGATACCTTGTCTTCAGAATTCCAGTTGTGTTTGACCAATGGAAGCCATTCACAGGGAATAGGAAGGAGGAAAAAGGGAGATATCAAAGTGTTTATTCCCTCGGTTGTCTCCATGCTGGGTCTGGGATGGGCAATGACTAAGGCAACACATCTTGTCTGGAGACCCTTCCCTGTGGCTGTTGCTGCGGTTCTGGTGATGTCTGCCTCCCTATACTAATGTCTTCTAGCCTAGAGTAGGTAACTCTTCAGGCTATCGCCAATCCCAGGTTGTTTCACTAGGCATATGGACTTCCTTTCACCCTGTCCACATTTTTGGCAAATGTTCCCTTAATTAAATTTTCTTCCATTTCTCTTGCGGAGTGAGCCTCCTCTCTCCTACCAGAACGCTGACCAATAGCAGCGTTGTGGTTGGCAGCTTGGTTTCAGGAAACCTTTAAACCTAGGGGGTCCATCCCTTCGTTGATACAAGAACTTGGCAAGTGATGTCACATTGCTGAACCTCAGTTACCTCTTCTATAAAATATGCACAAAAATAATACTAAGTTCACAGGATTGTTGTGCTAGTTAAGTGAAATAAAAGGTGGTAGCATATGGCACACAGTAGTCATTCACTAAATGTCAGATTCCTTCTACAGCTTTCCATACCCAACATCCCTTTTTCTCATTAGGCCTATTACCCATTCATTTAAGTCTTCCCTTCTCTGAACAAGTTTTTTCTCCAGCACCTGGTATGATGATGACAAGCTGGAACCATTGAGTAGCATATGGTGAAAAATGAGGCAAAAAAGAGAGACAGCGCATTATGGGTCATCCAGGGGGCCATTGATTGTCCACTGACTTTTGCTAACAGACTAAATATGAGACTTGGCAAAATAACAATAGTGATTATTTATTGAATATAGCTCTTCCCAAACTGAGCCTATCATTCCTTCTCTATGTAACCACAGTACTCTGTACACTGCCAAACTTAGCACATGTTACACTGGATCGTGATGTCTATTTTTTGTTTCATCTACTATCTTCACTAAACTTTAAGATATTATGGCTTGGAATTTGTCTTCTTCTAAATACTCAGTGCTTAGCCTAGAGCAGTGGACATTCATGGAGGTGCTCACAAACCCTGTTAAAGAGAATGAATGGGCCGGGCGCGGTGGCTCAAGCCTGTAATCCCAGCACTTTGGGAGGCCGAGACGGGCGGATCACGAGGTCAGGAGATCGAGACCATCCTGGCTAATACAGTGAAACCCTGTCTCTACTTAAAAATACAAAAAAAAAAAAAAAAAAAAAACTAGCCGGGCGATGAGGCGGGCGCCTGTAGTCCCAGCTACTCGGGAGGCCGAGGCAGGAGAATGGCGTAAACCCAGGAGGCGGAGCTTGCAGTGAGCTGAGATCAGGCCACTGCACTCCAGCCTGGGTGGCAGAGCAAGACTCCGTCTCAAAAAAAAAAAAAAAAAAGAGAATGAATGAATGAAGAAACAGATGATAGAGAGACAGATACTGAGGCTTGAGACTTGAAAGATAGGTGGCATGGGAAGGCTTCACCAAAGAGATGCAGGCCGGACACAGTGGCCCACATCTGTAATCTCAGCACTTTGGGAGGTCAAGGCAGGAGGATCACTTAAGTTCAGTAGTTTGAGACCAGCCTGGGCAACATAGCAAGACATCAGCTCTACAAAAAAGAAAAAAAAAAAATCCCCTGTCTCAGCATCCCAAGTAGCTGGGAGCACAGGCATGGTGGGATCGCTCAGGCCCAGGAAGTCAAGGCTGTAGTGAGTTGAAATTGTGCCAGTGCACACTCCAGCCTGGACAACAGAGCAAGACCCAAAAATCAAAAATAGGCCAGGCATGGTGGCTCACGCCTGTAATCTCAGCACTTTGGGCGGCCAAGGTGGGCAGATCACGTGGTCAGGAGATCAAGGCCATCCTGGCTAACACAGTGAAACCCCATCTCTACTAAAAATACAAAAATTAGCCGGGCATGGTGGCAGGCAGCTGTAGTCCCAGCCAGCTACTCGGGAGGCTGAGGCAGGAGAATCACTTGAACCCAAGAGGCAGAGCTTGCAGTGAGCTGAGATCACGCCACTGCACCCCAGCCTGGGTGACGGAGTGAGACTCCATCTCAAAAAATAATAATAATAATAATAAAACAAAAATACAAACAAAGAGAAGCCACTTAGCTTGGGCCTTAAAGATGAATAGTTTAAAATAGGAAGAAAGCAAATGAAGATATTCTAGGCAGAAGACATGCAAGCAGTAGTGGGGGAGATGGAAACTCTTCTGAGCAGCATAGAGATTTTTGCATATTAGAGTGGAGAGAAATGTGACTGGATATATGTATATATATATATATTAGGGTAATGCTAGTTGCTGTAATAAACATCCTCAAATCTCATTGGGTCACACCAATAAAGTATATTCTGATCTTACATAAAATCCAAAACAACAGGTATTATTAATTAGCAGGCAGCTCACTTCCAAGAGGGGATTCTAGAACCAGGTTTCTTCTGTCCTGTGGATTTCCCATTGTCTAAGGTCACACAGAAGAAGAAAAAAAAAAGCATGAAAGCATGGTGGACTCCATATGAACAATGTTTATGGGCGATCCATATGGTAAATGCCACTTCCACCTATACTCATTCTATGGGTCAGAACTCAGGCAAATGACCCCACCTCCCTGCCGGGAGGCTGAGAAGTGTAGTCTAGGTGGGTGGCCAGGAGGAAGAGAATATGGCTTTGGAGACATGCTGGTCAGACTCTCCCACAGATTAGTAAGGTTGGAAGAGATCCCAAAGAACCTTGAGTACCAGGCTTGGTTCTACACATCGTGTGACTGGATCCCATCAACTAAGCCCGCAGCTCCCACTGCCAAGTGATGTTTCAGAAAACAGAAGCTGACACAGGAAAACATGACCACAGGTAGAAAGGAGGTCAGGGAAGGGCTGAGGAACATCCTGGGAAGATCCTAAGCCCACAGAGGAGCAAGTCTTCTTTCGTGCATAACCTCAGCACCAGAAAGGGGCTTTCTCCAAACCCAGGCATTGTCAGTTTTAAGTAGTTCTTGATTCTCACAGAAAAGTCACTGCTGGCCCAATCTCTTCTCCTGCAGTAGAGCACATGGGGAAGGAGGGAAGGAAGGAAGGAAGGAAGGAGGGAAGGAAGGAAGGAAGGAAGGAAGGAAGGAAGGAAGGAAGGAAGGAATACGGGAGGAAGGGATGGAGCAAAGGAGAGGATGAAGGGAGGGAGGGAAGAAGGAAAGGAAGGAAAGAAGGAAGGAAGGGAGGGAGGGAGAGAAGGAGGGAGGCAGGAAGAACAGAAGGAAAGAAGGGGGAGGAAGGGAGAAGAGAGAGGGAAGAAGGAAGGGAGGAAGAGAGGGAGGAAGGGAGGGAAGAAGGAAGGGAAGAAGGGAAGGAGGAAGGGAGGGAGGAAGGAAGGAGGGAGAGGAATGGAGGGAATATTATTCTTTAAAAATGCTCGGAATTTGTAGTACCAGGGTTGGTCTCATTGTGTCCTCTCCTGATTATAGGACATCCTAGTTTTTTGGAGCCTAAGGGGTTTCCCAGGACCTGGGACTTTTAGTGCCAAACCTGGGAAAGTCCCAGGCAAACTTGGACAAGTTAGTCAACTTAGCTCTGACATCAGAGGAACACGGGTCCAAATTCTAGCTCTTTGCTTGGTCAATGTGTGCATTTGGGCAAGTGACTACATCTCTATGCGCTTCAGTTTCATCCTCTTTAACGTATGGATGACAAAATGGCCATCCCCCTGGGTTGGTGTGAGGATTGAATGAGATAATGCATGTAAAACACTTAGCAATGCGTCTGGCATATTGAATATACTCCATCAGTGTTGAATGAGGCTCTCTTCTTACTTTAAGTGGATCTTGGTTAAGCAGAGCCCCTGAGAGATGAGATTCTTCCTGGGAAGAAGAGGCAGGGGTGCAGCCAAGGACTGAGGCCTTGCTCTCTCTTCGGGTCCTGGGGGTTGCCGAGCAGGTGGTACTCAGATGTACAGGGAATCCTAGCTGCATGTGGCTGTCAGCTGCTTGTCAGCAGGGAGATCAGGGTGAATGGGGCTCAGATGAGGAGAGAGGAAGGAAGGCAGCCTGCCCAAGAGTTTCTGATCCCAACTCTCACCACCAAAGGAGGAAAGCCATGGGGTATGGTTGACACAATAAGAAGGCCCTGAGGAACGTTCAAAGTTCGCCCCTTCCTCCTACAGGAACCAAACTTTAATAGCCAGAGCCAGGGAGTGAAAGAGAAACCAGAGAAGTGAACCATTAGCCTTTAAACAGGTCACATTGTCTTCAGAAGCAAGCTTTGAAATTGTGCATATGTAACCACAGTAGAGAGGCTTTGGGCCCCCTCTGTGCCTGCCTGAGGGTAAGCCAGAAAAAAGAAAAGAAATGAAAGGGAGGAAGAAAAGAAACTAAAGGAAAAAGAGGGGTCTAGGAGAAAGTCATGGGAGAGGCAAGAGAGGAAGAACTTCAGCACACAAGAAGGAGCCAGTCATGCACTTCTATATTCCAGCAGGTCACATGTTTCTCAAGGTTGTTGAGGACATTGATGATGCACAATATTTTCTTGAGCAGTGCTCTGGGCCATCATTCCTGTGCATGATCATATTCATCCTCGTAGTCGACTTCCAACATTAGAGGTGAGGACACTGGGGCTCACTGAGCCTAAGTAACTCATCCAAGGATACACAGTCAATAAGTGGCAAAGCCAGAATTTAGACCCAATCTGTGCTGTCTAGTAATAATTTTGTAAATGTGACAATCATTAATAACTTCATCATCCAGGATGATATAAAGGCAAAAGGGAAGGATGGATGAAACAGTATGGGAATATCACAGAGAGAACATAACGAATGTCCGGCCTAAAGCAGGATTTCTCAATTTCTGCACGATTGACATTTTAGCTGGGCAGTTTTCCGCCGTGGGGGCCTGTTCTGCACGTGATAGGAGGTTTGGCAGCATCCCTGCTCTCCCCGCACTAGATGCCAGTAGCGGCCCCTCCTCCAAATGTGGCATGACAACCAGAAATGTCTCCAGACATTTTCAAGAGTCTCCTGGGGACAAAGTCAACCTCTGTTGAGAACCATGCATATAATAGTCATTAATATGCGCAGGAGCAATGCTCACCCCTATAATCCCAGCACTTTGGGAGGCTGAGGTGGGCAGATTGCTTGAGCCTAGGACTTTGAGACCAGCCTGGGCAACACAGCGAAACCCTGTCTCTACAAAAATATTTTTAAAAAAACTATCCAGGCATGGTGGCACGTGCCTGTAGTCCCAGCTACTCCAGAGGCTGAGGTGGGAGGATCATCGGAGCCCAGGAGTTCAAAGCTGCTGTGAGCCATGATGGCACCACTCTACTTCAGCCTGGGCAACAGAGTAAGACCCCATTTGAAAAAAAAATAATTAATTAAAAATAAAAGTAGTAATTACTATGAATTGAGCGTCAACTAAGTGTCCTGTAAAAAGCACTCAATTTCATTTAACATCTCACTGAATCCCCTCCAAGAACCCTATGAGGTCGGCATTCGTGCTCCCATTTTCTAGATGAGGTAGCTAAGGATCCAGGACCTTACATAACATGCCCAGGTTCACATAGCTGGTAAGAGAGAGAGCTGGGATTTAAACCCAGGTCTATGAACGCCTTTCCCCTGTACAGATCAGAGAGGGAAACAAAAGATGGGAAGGGAGTGAGCCCAGGAAAGAGACAAATTATCGCTATGCCAGGTAGTCAGAAAAGACTCCGAAATTGCAGGGAGAGATCCACCATGTGGCCTGATAATGTTACACCATTGCCGGGATGAAGCCTATTTAAGCTGCCATATCCCAGGCAGCCCCCAGTTCTCCCCTCTGCCCCCTAACCCACCGCTTCCTGTGCAGTGTCCTGCACGTGAGTCCACCCACTCTCTTCCCTCTCTCATATCTCATAAGAAGAGACAATGTATTCTCAATGCCATGATTTATGGGGAACAGCCACTTCCCGTGACCATCCATCTCTCTTCGCAGGGACACATATGCTGGGGAGCATCCATCCCAGAAACGACCCACATTCATTTTCTGCCAGGAACCAATGGGCTGGGGAATTCAAGAAATGCCCCTAAATTACAAACGAGTGTGGGGGGACCTTCCTCTAGAAACCTTTTCCCCAAGCCTGAGCCTTACTATAAATCACCCTGTAAGCATCGCACACCGCCATAAACTGCAGATGTGTGGGGAATGGCAAGGTGAACATCCGCCAGCAAGAAAGCAAGCAAGGTTGACCAAGACCTTGGAGGGGGCGGCTGCTGGAGGAACTCACCCTGACCTTCCCCACTTCCAACATCCTTTCACTGGATACTGCGTGGCTGTTACCTTTAGTACGAGAAATAAATTTCACTCAAGATTTTTTTTGGGGGGGTAATCACCCACCCCACCTTTCCAACCCCTGCAAAAGAGCATGAGCATTTGTTCTTAATCTTTCAGGGGATGAAGGTTTCCTTTGAAAATCTGATGAAAGCTATGGACTCCTCCCTTCCTTAAATAAATGATTGTTTACTTGTGTTAAAGACTTCTAAAATGGTTAAGACTAGTTTATGGTGGTATTTCTAGGAAGATAAAGGGCTTTTATCCCCTGTCATATAAAAAAAGCATTTTTTAATGTATTGACTTTTGGGGAAACGTTTACTGATGTATACATGCATACAGAAAAGTGCACAAATCATAAATGTTCGGCTTAATGAATTTTCACGAACTGGACAAACTGGTGTAACCTGTGCCCAAATCTTGAAAGAGCATTCCTGTGCATCTAGAAGCTTCCTTACAGCCCCTTCCAGTTTTGCCTGGTTTTCTTCTTTCTGTAAATGGAATTATACAGCATGGTTCTTTGTGTGTAACTCCTTTAACTCACGGTTACATTGGCGAGACTTATCTGTGTGGTCGTATCTAATTGTGTTTTATTTATTCTTATTAGCATATGGTTTTCTATTGTGAGAATATGTCACAACTTATCTTCATTCTAGTGTTGCAAGTCATTGGGGATGTGTTCATTTTTACGGAATTGCGTTGAGCTTATGTTCTTTAGAGTTGTAATTTTAACCTTTCCTATGTGTGAATGTGTTTCATTTTCCCATTTATGGTAGGAATGCATAGAAAATTCTTATTGAAAAAAAATCTAACGTTCGGGGAAAAAAACAGGGAGTGAAATTTCTCTCTGATTTCTTTTCATCTCCCTCCCAACCCAATTAATTAAGTTTCACTGTTACTAGTTTTCTGGGCACCCTTTCAGACGTTTCTCTGTGCATCTGTGCACTGATAAATGCAACATTCAATGTGACGCTTAATTTTGTTTTTACATAAATGCAATTGTTCTGCATTTTTTTTTCACTTATCAAAATGTCCTACAGACCCTTCTGTAGACTGTCCTCATTGCTTAAGACTGCCGAGCATGCGTCCATTGCATGGACGTGCCATGATTTATTTAACCAGTCTCCTACTGGTGGGTATTCAGGCTGTCTCCAGTTTTCTGCCGCTGCAAGCAGGGTGGCAATGCATATCCTTTTATGTGCTTCTTTATGAGCATTGCAACTATTTCTCTTGGAGAGAAATGGAAAGGTGGAATTGCTGGGTGTACACATTTGCCTTAAGGTGGTTTTTATGAGGTCAAACAGATTGCCCATACCACTGTGAATTCTGGATAGAGCCTGAAACTTATGTGAAGGCATTTGGCAAAAGGATCGAAATTCACTTGGGTTTTCAAAGACTTGATGGTTGCCTAGAATTGGGGAGAACAGAAGAGGAAGCTCTCTTAGCTTTCACTTAGTGACAGTTTGCCAGCACCTCAACCCCACGGGATGCTGATGCTAAACAGAGATCCCATAAGGGAAGAAAGTACTGCCAGCAGATGGTAAGGAGAGTTGGAACTGGGATGTCTGAGACACAAGGGACAGCTCTTTGAGAACAACTGGAATAATCATGATAGTAACACAGCCAACATGCCTTGAGTACTCACCATGTGTCAAGCCCTGCTCAGGGATTGTCTAATTCAATTCTTACCAGTCTGGGCAACACAGCGAAACCCTGTCTCTACAAAAATACATTTTTTTAAACTTAGCCAGGCATGGTGGCACGTGCCTGTAGTCCCAGCTACTCCAGAGGCTGAGGTGGGAGGATCACCGGAGCCCAGGAGTTCAAAGCTGCTGTGAGCCATGATGGCACCACTGCACTCCAGCCTGGGCAACAGAGTAAGACCCCGTTTGAAAAAATAATAATAATTAATTAAAAATAAAATAAAAGTAGTAATTACTATGAATTGAGAGTCAACTAAGTGTCCTGTAAAAAACAGTTAATTTCATTTAACACCTCACTGAATCCCCGACAATTTGTTAATTTCATTTAACATCTCACTGAATACTCCTACGGGGAAAGTACCACATTGAGTCCCATTTTCCAGCTGGGAAAACTGAGGAGCAAATAAAGTCACCTGTTCAAAGTCACACTTGTTCACTATGGGAATTAATTGCTTGGAGATTACACAATTGAGCAAGCTCAACATGGCTTTTGCCCCCAGGAAGCTCACTGTCTATGGGTGGAAACAGATAAGCCACCAGGTGCTTACAGTGCAGCTCTGCTTGGAGCTGTGCTCAGCCAGAGCAGTGTGCCCTGCAGACCGCTTAGATACAGGACCTGGAGACAAAGGGAACCTAAAACCACTTCTATGAGGAAGATAAAATCTCTCTGGCTGTCTTGTCCTTCCATGTGTATCACACCTCAACACTCTGGCCAGGAAGACACGTCTTAAAGCTAATTCATATTAATGTCACGCAGCAGGCGTCAAGTCCATGCTAACCGCTTCACCCCATCAATTCTCGCAGCAGGTTTTTTCAGGAAACTGAGGCTCAGAGAGAAGTGACTTGTCCAAGGGTCACAGTTAATAGGGAGAAGAGCCAGGATTTGAGTCTGGGTCTGTGTAATAATTCTGAAGCCTGGAACCTCTGAGCATGCAGCCCCTACCTTCCTGCCCTTTAGAGAGTCACAGTCCAATATTCCTCAATCAAAAATATTCCAGGGCCAAATCCATCCATCTGTGTGTTCTTTGGCAGTGGAGTGCGCTGAGAGCACACGTCTCTCTTTTGGTTCCAACCCCAGTTTACAATCACCTCACTTAACAATTAAATATATAAAGTCACAGCCCATTGTCCTCATGTCAGATTAATGTCTTACATCTTTCTCCTTTCGGATTGATGCCTCCAGATTTTCTGATGTGGAAACGATTGATTATTACAGTTTTTAGGGGTTTTTTTTTCCTTTTAATTTTCAAGTCAGTGAACCAGGCAATCATCCACACTGCCCGTGCATTATGGGCCTAATTCTGCAGAGGTCTGACAAACCTGCCCAGAGACGGAAGATTAAGCTATTCCAAATTGCCCAGACGGAGGCAAGCCCAGATTGGGCTCTCTGGGACAGAGGCGGGGGTGGGGGGACCTTTCATTTCTGCCCTTTGGAGACCTCCAAGACTAAACAGTTTAGGCCACATCTTGAAGAAAATTGCTTTATCCTTTCACCTTTAAGTGGATTCCGGTGCAATCAGTTGATTTGGGAGCACGTGGAGGTCAGCACACACACGCCAGGATGGGGGTGGGGGGTTGTGGGCAGAGTCACGAGAAGACAGGCGGCAAGTAAAATAAAGGGGGATGTAAAAGCTAGGGCAGCCGGTTTGTAACCTCTAACATCTGGCGCCAAATAGGAGGGTACACGGGAAAGTATTCGAACCAGGGACGGGGAGTGAAGTGGAGAAGGAGATCGGGCGGGGAAGACTTTCAAAGGTTGTAACTGTGACAAACCAGGATGCTAGCCCCTCTCAGATGTCACAGGAGGAAGTGAAGGAGGGAGGGAAGAGGAAGAGAGAGGGAGGAAGAGGTCAGGTCTCCAATCCCCATAACTAGAGGACATTCAAATGCTTGCAGATGGGATGCAAGGAAGGGTAGAGGTAGAGAGTAAATTGCATCTGGCTGCCTGGGAGTACAGCACAGAGAAAACTGATTTTCCTCATGGTGGCAAAGCCCCCTTGCTGAGAATATCTCCAACTCCAGCTGGCTGGTAGGGAGGGGCCCTCAAATCAGAGGAGCTCCCTCTACCCAGTTTCCTAGTCTTAGCTTCACTGCCCCTGGCTGTGTATGATTTCATGAACCCTCTCCCCTTATTGATGGTCCTGGCATCCGAAACTTGCATGCTGAGAAAAGATACCAAGGGAGAGGTGCTCATGCTTTCTCAAGGCAGTAGGAAAAGTGTTTCGTCCTGCTCTGGCCTGAGTGAGAACCAGACATTGACTCAGATGGCCAATTTCTACACTGCTATTATTTGGGAGGTTCTAGATTTGGATTGTTCGAAAGCCTTTTATCATTCAGTTCCAGCAACCACATTCAAACCTCCTCACTCTATTCTCCCAGCACAGTGAATAGTTTGCCTCCACCTTCTCCTTTTGTCACTTCTCTCGTTTTTCTTTTCTTTTCTTTCTTTTTTATTTTTTTTAAAATCATGATCAGGAAGTTTTCACAGGGACTTCCAAGGCTTAAGAGACCAGAGACTAAACTGACATCAGCATCAGTTAGGATGCCTTCAGACGCAATTAACAGAAAAGCCAGTTCACCTTGCATTAAACCTTGGAGATGTTTAATTTGGACATCTTCAGACACCTATAGACAGGCAGTTACTTTCCAGGTTTGGGGCAGCCACTCCACTGGACATCAAGGTAAGCCCTGCCCATTCATCTACTCCCCCAAGCTCAACGCATTCACTTCCCTTCCTGTTCATCAACTCATGCCTTCAAAATGGTGGCCACAGCTCCAAGCATCATGAACTCAGTTCGAGGATGAAAGTCTAGGAGAGAGGCAAGACCTTTTTCTGGAATCACTTTCTCCTTTGATCAATAAATAAGCAACATTTCTAGAGTCATCATAGCTTCCATCCAAATCTCATTGATTAGAATTGGGTCACAGGCTCACTTTTAGAGAACAGTCCAAAGCAGGGGCAAAATCTGTTTGTAAGAAATAAAGGGAATGGCTGCTGGGAGGATAATCACAGTATCTCCTCACCAGCTCACCTCCAGGTATTTTCTTTCAGTGTCCTAATCTGGTGAATGGTTCAGCAAGCAGCATCCACATCACCTATTAATCAAGCCATCTCTGGATCTTCCCTGTCCTTCACTCACTCCTTTCCCAAGTCCTGGCCTATAATACCCCTCTTTGACCCTCAAAAATCCCTCCTAGGATACTGGACACACAGCAGGTACTCAGCACATGGCAATATTCATTTTGCTGCCCCTATAATCCTGCAGCTCTAGAACCAAATTAGCAAACTAGAAAATTTCCTTTGAGAAACTCAACTTTCTAGGCTCTACTCATTATTTCAGAACAGAATACTGCTTAAATGAGCAGGTATTGGAATCATAGAACCTGGATTGAAATCTCTGCCCTGCTGTGCCTTAGCTATTATGGCCCGGGGCAACCTGGTAAGACACTCTGAACCCCAGTTTTCTCATCTATAAAAGGGAAATAATTACACTCCATACTTCCTAGGGTTGCTGTGATGGTGAAGTATGATGATGCATCTAAGTACTTAGCACAGTGTCTGGTACATGGGAAGGGATGAGCAAATGCCTGCTACACTTGCTACCATTTCCCAAATGGTCAAGCCCATTGTCAATGAGCTTTATCTTCCACTGCCCCACCAAGTCAGATTCACCTCAGGAACTTTTCTTTCATCCTGATTTCAATGGATGTTTCCCCCGCTCAACCGCATCCTAAGGACACAGGGGACTCTAGGCAAGATTTAGAGAGCCACTGGCTTCCCCTTGCGAAGTGGAGATCATACCCCAGTCCTCATGAGTCCTGGGGCCAGCCTGAAGCCTCAGGAATTGCATCTGATTTCTACTGGTTTAGATGGAAATCAGGCAAGAGACTTCTCAGCAGCTTCTTTTATATTTATTTCTGGTCAGATCAAAGGTCCTGTTGGCAACCTGTCTTGATGTCTTAATTCCTGTTTTTCTTAACTTAATTTTTTTTTCCTGGATGGTGCTCACTCCAAATAAGCTACTGAAAGGCCCTCTGGGGGTGTGAGAGAGAGAATGAGTGGGAGGAATTTAGTTATGTCTTGCTATAAATAAGTATACAGAATTATACAGATCTCGATGGCCGGAGATCAGTCACTTATTTTCACAGTTGGAAAAAGACAAGCTTGTGGTTATTTCCGGATTCCTAGTGGTGCTCAAACTCACAAGGACACCCAGTAAAGACCGGCTTGATAAAATTCTAACAGGGATCATTTATTGAAAGGGAGTATTAACTATAATTAAGGACATGAAATTTGGAGTCTGGCATCCTGTAAATACTGGCTTGACCACTTACTAATTGTGTATCCTTGGAAAAGTGACCTCACAGCTCTGCCTCAGTTTTCACGTCTGTAAAATGGGGACAATAATAACACAACCTCATGGAATTGTTGGGAAGATTAAATGAGTTGATAAATGTAAAATGCAGAGCAGTGCCTGGCACACAGTCAGCAAATATGAGTTTATTAATATCTATTGAATGGATATTGGGCATACATTATTGTGTGTTCAATCCATACAACAGTCTTTCATAACAATGTTGCCATCTATAGATCTAATCTACTCACAGATCATTTTGCAAGAGAGGAGCTAGAGAAGCATAGAGACTTGAGTAATTTGGCTACAGGTACTAAGTAGCAGAATCGGAGTTCATAACCAGGTTTGCCTGATTGCCAGAAGAAGCTTTTCACACTCTGCCTCACCTGGTTAGGCAGGACCAACTCTATCAACAAGATAACCAGCAGGATGCCATCTCTTTACTGAGGGCAGATGGAACAAGGCTCACTTTGCCTGCTTAACTTTGAAGGGGGTTACCCCAAGCACGCAAATGAGTTGCTTTAAGCACCTCACAGCCAAAGAGACGAATCACTTCTTGCCCATCATCTCCAGCTCCCTGATGATGTTTGCAGGCAAGTTTTGGGCCTGTGTAAACGTGAAGTAGGTCAGGCCACAAGCCAAGTCTGCAAGGAGCACAAGGAGTGACTGACTACACAGTCAGTGAAAGTTCTGGACAACTTACCAGTTCAGGAAAACTATACCTACAACAAACTGGTTGCACCACCTCGGTTAGAACGAGCACCTACTGCCTATACCACTCATGGAAGTGCTGGAGTTGACATTTAGGAAAACATCAAGGCTCCTGGGGACTTAGGAAGGGGGCACGCTGGTATATTTACACGTTCCTTGATAAAAATACAGCCCAAAAGACATGTTTACCACTGAACTTCAAAACCGTTCCGAAGATATCAGTCACTCTTCTACTACAGTCAAAGTAGACCTTTGAAGACTTCTCGGAGAATAAAATCTTGAAGGGCCTCAGTGTTCTCTCTGGGGATGTCAAAGTTATTTGTCAGAACTGGACAGGGCAATGATGAAGCAGCCTGGGATGTCTTCCTATACCCAGGAAAAAAAATTTTTTTAAGGCTTTGTTTTGTTTTCTGTCTTTTCTTTCCCTAATTTCTGATATGAGCATGTTGCCTGTGATTCATTTTTTCCCTCTTAAAAGATTTCTTTGGCCACCTGTGTTCCCATGGAAATAGCAGCCACACACATTTATTGAGCAAGTCCTATAGCTGAGAAAAGTGCAAATTCCTTTGTATGTGTCATCCCCGTTAAATCCACAACATTCCAGGCCAGGTGAGGTGTCTCATACCTGTAATTCCAGCCCTTTGGGAGGCCGAGGCGGGAGGATCACTTGATGCTGGGAGTTTTGAGACCACTCTAGGCAAAAAATCAAGATTTTATCCCTACAAAAAGTACAAACATTAGCCGGGCATGGTGTCATGTGCCTGTAGTCCCAGCTACTCAGGAAGCTGAAGCAGGAAGATCGCTTGAGCACAGAAAGTCAAGACTGTGGTGAGCTATGATTGCGTCACTGCACTCCAGTCTGGGTGACAGAGTCAGATCCTATCTCTTAAAAAAAAAAAAAAAAAGTGCAACATACCTGTGAGTTGGTACTAATGGGTAATTGTGCCCATTTTACAAATCAAAACACCAAGAGACTTGCCCAGTGTCAACTCAGTGCACGAATGGAGGTGCTAGGTTTGGAATCAACATCTATCTCCAAAGCCCATATTCCTACCCTCTGCTATCCTGTCTCCTGACACTTTATTCAGATCTGTTTTTAAAAGTCCTAACACAATATATTATAATTTTTCCTATTATGTGTCTGTTTCATTTGGTAACAGTAAAATTAATTCTAACCACCATGTATTAAATAAGCACTTACATGTAGCAGGTACTGTGCAGGTGAATTTATACGCATTTTCTCTGATCCTGCTGACAGTCCTGTGAGTTGGGTGTCAGGTGTTCCATTATACAGATGAGCAAACAAGTTCAGAGAGGTTAAGTGTGTGGCCCTAGGCTAAGGAGCTGGTGAGTGGTAGAGCCAGTTTTATGAATCAGGTTTGATGGGCCCAAGGCCCATGTGCTTTATCCTGTGCCTTAGCAACTCCCACTGGTTGTCAGCTTATCAAGGGCTGGGCTGGCGTTTTATGTTCTTAGTGTCTCTGGAACCCAGCAAAGTGTCTGGCTGTGAACTAGGTGGACTGCAAAAAAAAAAAAAAAATAAGTAGAATCAAGGGACCAAGTCAGTCATCCCAGTGCTCTGCTAAATGTAGAGTTTAAAGTACAAGATGGTGCATAAACAGTGGAAAAAAGGATGTTTATTTTTTAATGGATCAATTAGAGAAAGTTGAAAATAAGGAATTGTGCTCATCTCTTATATGCAAAATAACTGAGTCCTGGATATGTATTGGAGCCCAGCAAATACCTGTTGAATGAATACACTCATATAAAGAGATCAACACTCAGATATTTAGTAGGCACCTCAAACGTGCTATTTCCACAAACTATACTGATTGTCGTCCCTGCATAACCACTCCTTCCACCATCTATCCCATTTCCATAATTGCAAACTCTATCCTTCTCATCATCCTCGACTCCTCTTTCTCTCACCCCACATTAATCCAGCAGCAAGTCCTACCTGCTCTACTTTCAGAATATCACCTGAAATCTGACCACGTCTCACCTCTCCCATAGCTACTTCCCTGGTCCAAGCCACCGTCACCTCTCACTCGGGCTGTGGCACCAACCTTCTCACTGGTCACTCTGTGGCATCCCATATTCTCCTCTTCACAGCCAGGGGGATCCTGTTATATCCTAAACCAGACCATGTCCCTTCTGTATTCAAAATGAGCAGCATGCTCCAACTTCATGACATTTGCACTACAGCCCCCTCTGCTTGGAATTCTCTGCTACAGAAATCTGAAAGGCATGCTCCCTCATTCCCTTCCTTCAGGCCACTGCTCTGGCATCTGTCACCTTCTCAGTGAGCCTTCTCTGAATACCCTTTATAAAATAGAACCTTCTCCATACCCCAGCACCCAGCCTTCTCTATCTTCCTTCACCTGCTTTCTTTTCCCCCATAGTCATGTTCCATTTGTATCTATTTAACACCTATGATGTACCAGCACATAAACCTCACAAGGGCAGAAATATGTCTGTTCCAACAAATCTTAGGCACCCAGAACAATTCTGGCAAGGAGTAAATATTTGCCGAATCAATGAATAGTTTCTCTTTGCTCTGGAATGTGTAGGGGTTAGTCCAGAAGAGTACACTATTACTGAGATTACTGAGAGCAAAGTTGTTCCATAGAACTTTCTAGAATGATGGAAATGTTCTACATCTGTGTTACTCATCCAATACAATAGCTACCTGTCACTATGTGGTTAGGAGCACTTGAAATGTGTGTAGGACAACTGAGGAACTAAATATTTTTTAAATTCATAGACTTCACTTTTTTTATTTTTATTTTTCAGATTTTAAGAAACATTTTATTTAGTTATGACTTTCACATTTATGTTCATAAGTGATACTGGCCTATAATCTTCCTTTTACATAGTCTTATTTAGTTTTGGTATAACAGTTAACGTTAGTTTCTTTCTTTTTTTATTATTATTATACTTTAAGTTCTAGGGTACATGTGCATAACGTGCAGGTTTGTTACATATGTATACTTGTGCCATGTTGGTGTGCTGCACCCATCAACTCATCAGCACCCATCAATTCATCATTTATATCAGGTATAACTCCCAATGCAGTCCCTCCCCCCTTCCCCCTCCCCATGATAGGCCCTGGTGTGTGATGTTCCCCTTCCCGAGTCCAAGTGATCTCATTGTTCAGTTCCCACCTATGAGTGAGAACATGCAGTGTTTGGTTTTCTGTTCTTGTGATAGTTTGCTAAGAATGATGGTTTCCAGCTGTATCCATGTCCCTACAAAGGACGCAAACTCATCCTTTTTTATGGCTGCATAGTATTCCATGGTGTATATGTGCCACATTTTCTTAATCCAGTCTGTCACAGATGGACATTTGGGTTGATTCCAGACTTCACTTTTTAGAGCAGTTTTAGGTTTACAGAAACACTGAGCACAAAGTAGAGAGAAAAGGCAGTATTTTGTATTTTGCGTTAGTTTATTTAAATAGCCCTATATGGCTAGTTGGCTACCATACTGGACAGAAGTGACTTAGACTGAGACGAGGAAGGAAGGCTACTACCTCCCTCACTGCCTGTGTATGCATCAGTCCCAGGAGGGAGCCTGTGGAAGGTCTGCCAGGTTTTCCTCCTGAGGACTCACCAGGGCCCCAAAGGCGGGGTCAGCCTTCCAAGCAGACAAGTTTGCAGATCGAACTTTAGGAAAGAAGGAAGCAGAGAGTGCAGCATAGAGAATCTTCACTGAAGATGTGCCAGTTGCTAAGAGAGGCCCCTGGCCAACTCAAGTACATGTACGTCTTCTGATGAATCAGCCTTAGTGGGCCCCGTCAAACTCATCTTCTTCCCACGTCCTCACCCCCTTCTACTCCTTTATGCTCTTCCTCTCATCTCTCCTTGTCATCCCTGGGGCCCAAAATTGTTTCCTCTGCTTCACAGCTGGACTAAGGGATACCTTGGACCCTTCTGCTCAAATCTGGCTTTTGGTTTCCATAATAACCAGTAAAGCGCTAAATACAACAACACAGCGCTAAATACAACAAAGATTTCTTTCTCTCTCTCTCTCACTCACATATTTAAGGGTAAAGTGCAAGATGGGTAGGAGGACTGAAGTCTAAAAAAGAACGTAAATAAACCTCGACAACAAATAGAGACCATTCTAGGGAACAGCAAAGGAACATGGAGCTGCCTATAATTAGCAGCTGCCACATCCCAAAACAAAATCAGACTTTCCGGCCTTGCAGCTTTGTTGCCATAGAAATGGGGCCCCAAATCCATCAGGCTGTCTTCCTAAAGCGATTCTGTCCCTGACCATGCCCACATCAAAGGGAGCCTCCCCAGCTTTCTTTGTGTTGTAGATGATACCCAGGACCCTACCATGTCTCCAAAAGGGGCAGGCAAGGAAAGGAAAAGACCCAGTGGAAAAAAAATTAAGAAGTGTCTCAATCCAGACAAGCTGGTTTCTCGTGAGATACAGCAGGAGAAGGATTTAGCCAAGTAGCATCTTGGGGATCTTCTAACTTGTGGATGTGTTTACTGATTATTGGAGGCTGCCACTGGTCACTTTTTTTACATTTGTTTTTATTCTTTTTTTCCTACACACTACAAACAAGCTTCCAGTCATATTGTTCTTACAGTTTTACTTCCTATTTTTACCCATTTAATATTAGAAAGTAAATGTTGCCACATGTTACATGTATTTTTGCATAGCTGTCTCTATCAGTCAGGGTCCAGGCTAGAGACAGATAGCACACCAGTTATTTCAAGAGAGTGATGTGGTTTGGATTTATCTTCCCGCCCTAATCTCATGTTGAATTGTAACCTCCAATGTTGGAGGTGGGGCCTGGTGGGAGGCAATTGGATCATGGGAGTGGATCTCCCCCTTGCTGTTCTCGTGATAGCAAGTGAGTTCTCATGAGATCTGGTCGTTTCAAAGTGTGTAGCATCTCCCGCTTCACTCTCTCTTCCTCCTACTCCAGCCGTGTAAGACATGCTTGCTTCCCCTTCACCTTCTGCTATGATTGTAAGTTTCCTGAGGCCTCCCCAGCCATGTTACCTGTACATCCTGCAGAACCATGAGCCAACTAAACCTCTTTTCTTTATAAATTACCCATCTCAGGTAGTTATTTATAGCAACGCGAGAACGAACTAATACCAAGAGAGAATGTAACATAAGGAATTCTTAAGCAGGCAGTAGAGGAGAATCTTATGTATCATGTCAAAATTACTTTTACTCTCTCCTGGAGGTGGCTAGCTCATTGACTGCCACCCCAAAATTTGCTAACTCACCAGCAGCAGGAGAAGGATAAAGTTTTCTCTGCAATGTGAATCATCCTACATGGCTTATTGATCAATCATAGTAAAGTGAAAAGACATATAAGGCATAATGAGCTATCACCAAGATATTCACTTGAGAAGCAATGTCCACACCTATGACCAGGGAACAAAGGAAAGATGTTGGTACCATTGAACTTGATTTGTAAGGCTAAACGTAGGCACAGCATAGCAGAGACCCAGACTTCTGAAAATAAGGCACGATCTGGATGGTTTAGTGGAATCCTAGAGGAAGTCCAGTGAGATTAGTTCTGATAGAGTGCAAAACAGCAAAGTAGATTCAGAAGCTGCTACTGAAATTAACCCTTTGACTGGGGTGACTCTGACAGCAACAGCAAGCAACGAGGAAGAAGCAAGACTCTTCTTTTCCTCCAGGCTTCTCATTGTTTTTCACACCCACCTACTGACACAACTTTTCACAGAAAAATGGGTACACAGTCTTATCCCCAGGATCACAAAGCCAAACATAGAAGGATGGGATTGAAGATGAGAGGCAATAGCTCATCATTAAGTGGATGTTACATACTTTAACCAGTCCCCCATGTTGAACATTCAGGTTTTCTCTAACTCTTTGGTGTTATAAGTTGGGTTTCAGTAGGGCATCTTCTGCATCGATAAAATATTATTTCCTCGTAATGTGTTCCCCAAAGTAGAATTAATTTGCTAAACATTATGGGCATTTTTAAGGTTCTAGATACCTATGACCAAAACATTTCCCTTAAAACTATCAACTTCAGTTCTATCTATCAATAACCGTTCTAAATCTAAATCCATTATTGTGAAATTAATTTACTGATGCAATCCTTTCAGGTCATGAAAACTTAACTGCCTTTCTCTGCTTATCACCAGCCCACAGTAAATGTTTCTCTTCTCTGAATCTGCATAATAAGGTCCCTCTTATTCATTTGCCACTCACTTCATTCTCTGTGATTCTACTTTTCTTATTTCTCTAACTAGTCAGCCAAGCACACTGTTGTTAAGAGAGAGAGCTCTGAGGCAGACTACCAATTTGCATACTAGATTTCAACGTGTACTGGCTGTGTGACTGCAGGCAAGTAACCGATTCTCTCGAAGCCCCACTTTCTTGTCAATATAATGAAAAGAAATAGTTCTATGTACTTCAGAGGATTATGAGGCTCAAATATGATATTTGAGCAACAAATCAGATATAGCATGATTTCAGTAATGATACCTATTGCTGTTGTAATTTTTGATATTATTCTTATTAGACAGTAAACTGATTGAGGGCAAGAATCATGTCTTAGAATTCTTTTCTACCTGTTTTCTTATCTTAGTAACCTTTTATTAGATTTTAAGAAACTGACACTCAGACAAGTTAGCTTAAGCAATGAGGGTTTATCATAAAATTGAAGAATCTCAACAAACCCAATTTTAAGAAGCAGAATGCAATTCTATGGGACCGTCAGTCTTTCTCTTATGGGTCATGTGTTTGCTCATCTCTGCTATATCACACTTTGATTTCTCTTCCCTTGACCAGGTTACTTTATACACTGGCTCCTTTTTCTGCATGCTATGAGCCATCAGGAGACATTGGGTTCAACCATGCATGACCTTATAGACTCTTTGTCCTTAGTCCCATGTCTCTTAGTTTAATTCCTGAAAAGAAAAAGAAAGATTGACTTGAGCTCTATCTATAAACTATCACTGGCCCAATCAGATAAGGCCAGGGATCACAGATCACCTGGCACAATTATGGATGCCTCAGTTTACTGTGTCAGGAAGGGTGGGAAAATGGTTTTCAGGGATGCTAATTGACATGCCTACTTCTGTCATGCCTCATCCAGAACACCGAGGGAGCCAACACAGTTAGATTGCTTGAGAGTAGCTAAAAACAAAAAGAAGCAGGGCCTCTCAACAATCAGCACACAGATCTCAATAGCTGACTTGCAGTCCCAGTGGAAGACCTGTCCTTGGCCACTGGCAGCAGGACCACATGTCCATACCCTCCGGGAAGAGGACCACCTGCAGATGCCAGCAATAGGTCCACCAACCTGCAGACTCCGGCACCAAGCCCTACCACCTGTGGGTCCAAGTACTAGGCCCATTTGCCTGCCTGTGGCCCTCAGCAGAAGACTTGTTCACGCAAAGACCCTGACAGCAAGTTCACTTGCAGAGGCCAGCAGCAGACCCGCCCATAGACCCAGGCACCAAGTTCATCTGCCCACTCACCTGTGGATCCTGGAAGTGGGCCCCACTGTGGTCTCCAACAAACAGCTCACTCAGAATCTTTGGCCAGGCTGACTAATAAAGGGCCTCCCATGCCAGACTGTAAAGACTGAAAGAGGTGACTACTTCTTCAAATGCACAATCACAAACACAAGACTACAAGGATTACAAAGAATTAGGGAAATACAACACTACCATAGAAATAAAATAAATCTCCAGTAACAGATGCTAAAGAAATGAATATCTAAAGAAATGAGAATGTCAGGTGTCTGACAAAGAATTCCAAATTGTTGTCCTAAAGGAGCTTAGTGAACTGCAAGAGAACACAGATAGACAACTAAATAAAATCAGAAAAGCAATACATAAGCAAAATGAGAAGTTCAACAAAGATAAAGAAATAATTAAAGGGAACCAAACAGAAATTCTGGAGCTAAATAATACACTGACTGAACTGAAAAAATTAATAGAGAACTTCAACTGTAAATGCAATCAAGTATTTGAGTTTAATCAATGAACTCAAACAGAAGTCATTTGAAATTATCCAGTCAAAGGAACAAAAAGCAAAAGAGTGAAAAGAGTGAAGAATATCTATGGGACTTTTGGGACACTATCAAACCAAAATAATTATGGATTATTAGAGTCCCGAAAGAAGAAGAGAAAGAGAAGGAAACTTTATTTAAATAAATTATGACAAAAAACTTCCTCCATCTGGTGAGGGAAATGGGCATCCAGATTCATGAAGCCTAAAGAATTCCATATAGGCTAATCCTAAAGAGATCTACACAAGACATATTAAAATTAAATTATAAAAAATCAAAGACAGAGAGAGTTTTGAAAACAGCAAGAGAAAAGAGGCTCATTTTGTACAAGGAAATCTGCATGACACTATCAGTGGATCCCTTAGCAGAAATCTTGCAGACCAAGAGACAGTGAAATGATATATTCAAAGTATTTTTAGAAAGCTAAAAAATAATGCCATACCAAGATAAACTGTTCTTTAAAAAAGAAGGATTGATAAAGACTACCTGACAAACAAAAACTGAGGTTTATCACTTCTAGACCTGCCGTAAAAAAAGTACTGGAAGCTTCTTTAGTTGAAACAAACGGAAGATTAACAGTAAAATAAAAGCACATGAAAGTATAAATTTCACTGGTAAGGGCAAACATATAGAAAATATAGGATAATGTAATACTCTAATGGTGGTGCCTAAATCAGTTTTTAACTTTTATACCCTCATATAAAATTTAAAGGGCAAAAGTATTAAGAGTAACAATAGCTACCAAAAAATGTTAATGGATACACAGTAGAAAAATAAGTAAATTAATCCCAGCACTTTGGGAGGCCGAGATGGGCGGATCACGAGGTCAGGAGATCGAGACCATCCTGCCTAACACGGTGAAACCCCATCTCTACTAAAAATACAAAAACGAGCCGGGCGAGGTGGCGGGCGCCTGTAGTCCCAGCTACTCAGGAGGCTGAGGCAGGAGAATGGCATAAACCCGGGAGGCGGAGCTTGCAGTGAGCTGAGATCTGGCCACTGCACTCCAGTCCGGGCGACAGAGCGAGACTCCGCCTCAAAAAAAAAAAAAAAAAAAAAAAAAAAAAAAAAAAGAAAAATAAGTAATTATGACACAGTTATACAAAGTTATGGCAGGGGACAAAGTATAGGGTTTTTATATGCAATTAAAGTTAAGTAGTTATCAGCTTAAAATAGACTGTTACAATTATAAGATGTTTTATGCAAGCCTCATAGCAACTAAAAGAAAAAAAAAACTGTTTCAGATACAAAAAAAGATAAAGAGAAAAGAATCAAAGTATGTAGCTACAAAAGCAAAATCACAAAAGAAGATAGCAAGAGAGGAAGGGAGGAGCAAAAGACTTACAAAACAAACAGAAAACAACAAATTTGGTATAGTTGCAGGATACAAAATCAACATAAAAAATCAATAGTGCTTCCATACACTAACAATAAACTACTCAAAAAAGAAATTAAGAAAACAATTCCATTTACAATAGTATGAAAATAATACTTAGGAATAAAGTTAACCAAGATGGTAAAAGACTCATACAGTGAGAACTATAAAACACAGATGAAATGAATTAAAGCAGACACAAAAAAATGCAAAAAGGTTCCAAATTTGCAGATCGAAAGACTTGTCATTGTTAAAGTACCCACACTACCCAAAGTTATCTATAGATTCAATGCCATCTCTATAAAAATTCCAGTGGCATTTTCTTTCTACATTTTTTTACAAAAATAGAAAAACAATCCTAAATTTTATAGGGAACCACAAAAGATCCCAAATAACCAAAGCAATTCTGAGCAAGAAAAATAAAGCTGGAGACACCACAGTTCCTGATTTCAAAATATATTACAAAACTACATTAATCTAAACAATATGATATTGGCATAAAAACAGATATATAACCAAATGGAATAGAATTAAAAACCAGAAATAAACCTATTATGTATGGTCGACTGATCTTTGACAAGAGTGCCAAAAATATACGATGGGGAAAGAACAGTTTCTTCAAGAAACAGTGCTGGGAAAACGGAATATCCACATGCAGAAGAATGAAATTGGACCATGATCATACAACATTCACAAAAATAATCTTGAAATGATTAAAAATGTAGTCATAAGGCCTGAAACTCTAGAGGAAAAGATAGACGAACAGTGTCTTGATACTGATCTTGGCAATTATTGCTTCGATATGACACTAAAAAGCAACAAAAGCTCAAATACAAGTGGTGCTGCATCAAATGAAAAAGCTTCTGCACAGCAAAGGAAGCAATCAACAAAATTAAAAGAAAGCAATCAACCAAATTACCTCTGGAACAGGAGAAAATATTTAGAAACCATATGTTTGATGAAAGGTCAATAGCTTGATACATAAGGAAACTCTCCACACACACACATATGTAATATATACACATATTATATATATACACACATCCATATATACATAGATATATAATTTTTAAATGAGCTGTGGAACTGCATATACATTTTACTAAAGGAGATACACAAATGACCCAGAGATACATGAAAAGATGCTCAACATCACTAATCATCAGAGAAATAAACATCAAAACCACAATGAACTATCACCTTACACCTGTTACATCTGTTTTGGCTATTATCCAAAACAGAAAAAAGTACAAGTGTTGGCATGGATGTGGAGAAAAGAAAGCCCTGGTATACTGTTGTTGGGAATATAAATTGGTACAGCCACTATAGAAAACAGTATGGAGGTTCTTTAAGAAATAAAAAAGTAGAACTACCATAAAAGTTTGCAATTCTCTTCTGAGTATATGTCTAAAACAAATGAAATCGGAATCTCAAAGAGATATCTACACTTCCATGTTCATTGCACCATTATTTACAATAGCCAAGTCATGGTAGCAACCTCAATGGCCATCCATGAATGAATGGATGAAGAAAATGTTTAATTTTTATGAAATATTTCATGTATATTCAAATATATGTTAATATTATTTGGCCCTAATAAAGAAGAAAATAGTGCTATTTGCAACAACATGAAAAAATGTGGCCCATCTACTTTACAATAGAATTAACATGTCAGCTGCTTACTATTGAGTAAAACTGTATATTACCTGCACTACACAGTGTAGGTAATTTATAGGCTATCAAGAAGTAGAAAATTCAGCAGGAAAAAGATGTAACATCTTCCTGGTATACAGTTTTACACTACACTGTGCAGGTAATTTATAGGCTATCAAGAAGTGGGGGAAGAACCTTTATTGTTTTTGGTCACCATGGTACTCCCTATTCCTTGCACAAGATTGAGCACATTGCTGATTAACATACCTATTGGGTGGAAGAATAAATAAACCAGTGAGTGAGTGAGTGAGTGAGTGAGTGAGTGAGTGAGTAATGGACGGATGGAGGGATGGACGGACGGATGGATGGATGGATGGATGGATGGATGAGTGAATCAGTAAGGAACTATGAGTATTCCATTTTGAGCTGCAGTGATTTAAAATTTAGCCTGCTCACCGTCTCAATTCTCAGGGTAATTTTTTTGTTTTTTCCAGAGCTGAGGCAAATAGTATCCAAACCAAGGAACAGCTGTGATACTCACCATGACCTCCCTAACTATAGATATCCTTTCAAAGGAAGAACTGAACTGAGGTCCCATAGCACTATAATCCTCTGATTTCATAATATAAAAAGAAATAAATGTGGTTTACATATGCTGGGCAAGCCAACAATAAATCACTGGGCAGGGAGAGAGGGTGGTTTTCCTCTTCTTCCCAAAACCAAGAGGAAGATAATGGAGGAGGAGGGTGAGAAGAGAGAGGTAAAGGAACAGAGCAGAGAAGGAAGAGTGAGCAAGGAAGAAGAGAAAGATGAAAACAGGGCCATTTTCTGAGCTTTCTAGATGTCATATGCTATACACATATTATGTCCTTTATTTACTCAGCAAATACTTCTTGAATCAGGCAGTCTCCTGTGGCACTGGGGATACAGCAGTGAATAAAATGAATATATTTCTGCTTCCATGGAGCTTATATTTTAGTAGGAAAACCTGACTTTGCTCCAGCAAGACCTGAACTCAGAAAGCTAGATTTTAAGTGCAGACAGCCTTCACATATGAGAAAACCAAGGTACAAAAAGTTTAGCAACTTGCTAGGATAATTATTAAAGCCTTTACAAGTGAGCTACACAAAAGAGAAAAAAATTGTGTGAATGCATAAATGAAGGAAAAATGCATTCATGTCCCTCCTTTCTATACAGAATCTTACCTCCTTCAGGGCAAGGATCAAGCTCACTTTACTGTGCAGAACACACACACACACACACACACACACACACACACTTCCTGCAAATAATCTATCCCTGTTAAATTGACAATGTGATGGTAGGGAACTTCATATATTCCAAATAAATTCATATCCTTTTGGCTCTGACTTGGCTCCCCCAGGGAGATAAACAACTTTTCTCTGATTAAGCAATAGTCACACTCTTGATTGTTTTTAGATGAAATAATTAGCATCAGCAAAATGGCACGGAGATTTATTTTGCACCCAGGCCTTTTCTACATGCTAATGAAATCTTTACCCAGTGTGTTAATTGGGCTCAGTAGCTAGGCAAATCCTGAAATGTCCTGCCCAAGCGAGGCGAAAACAACCCCATAGAGAAGATAGTATCGAAAGGCCAACATTCACATGAGCCTTCAACCCCCCAGACTGATCCAGTGGTTCTGATTCCCTTAAAAGACCCAAACCACCAACTTCTTCCTTCATTTCAATAGATGGTCCTGTTTTCCTCTGCATATGTCTAATCTGTCATTGAATCCTACCCACTCGACCTCAAAAATATTCCTTGAAAGTGTCCAATTTTCCATAAATCAACTCTCACTTCCCAGTCCGAGCCACCATGGCATCTTACTTAGCAGCCCAAGTGGTCTCCCCACATTTGCCTTGCCCTTCCAATCTATCCTTCACACTGCAGCCAGATGGGCATATTAGAAAGCAAATTTTATTAAGCTCTGCACTTCAATTTTTTAAATTTAATTTAATTTTAAGTTCCAGGATATATGTGCAGGATGTGCAGGTTTGTTACATAGGTAAATATGTGCCATGGTCATTGGCTGCACCTATCAACCCATCACCTAGGTATTAAGCCCTGCATGCATTAGCTATTTATCCTGATGCTCTTCCTCACCTTGCCCCCACCCTCCCAGGCCCCAGTGTGTGTTGTTCCCCTTCCTTTGTCCATGTGTTCTCATTGTTCAGCTCTCACTCATAAGTGAGAAAATGTGGTGTTTGGTTTTCTGTTCCTGTGTTAGATTGCTGAGGATAATGCCTTCCAGCTCCAACCATGTCCCTGCAAAGGACATGATCTCATCCCTTTTTGTGGCTGCATAGTTTTCCATGGTGTATACCACATTTTCTTTATCCAGTCTATCATTGATGGGCATTTGAGTTGATTCTACATTTTTGCTATTATTGACTCCTCAGAGTCCCCAAGATAAGAGCCAGAATCTCTTCCGTGGCCCATATGGGACTGCAGGACATGACTGGTCTTACCTTCCTGACTCAGTTCTCATCACCCTATATTCATTGCATCACACTGGTCTTCCTCCATGTTCAGACTCTATTTTCTTTGCCTCCTACATGCATATGGTTCTCTATGCCAGGAACACATTCTTGATCACTCTTTGTATCAATCAGCTATCCTGCATAACAAATCACCCATAAACTTAGCTTAAACAAAAACTAAAAGCAAAATACATTTATTATTTCAAAGTTTTTACGGCTCAGGAGTCTGGGCCTAACTTAGCTGAGTCTTCTGCTTTGGGCTTCTCAAAAGGCTGTAATCAGTTTGTCACCTAGGACTGGAGTCTAATCTGAAAGCTCAGCTATGGGAAGATCCACTTCTAAACCACCGGGCTTTTGACAGGATTCAGTTCCTCATGCACTGTTGGACTGAGAGCCTTCATTCCTTGCTGGCTGGAGGCTCGAGGCTACTCTCCATTCCCTGCCACGTAAGCTTCTCCAACATAGTTGTTTCATCTAAGCATGCAAACCAAGATGGTAACAGAGAGAATCTGCTTGCAAGACAAAAGCTGTAGTCTTATGAAATGGCATCACAGAAGTGCCACCATGTCACCTTGGCCTTATTCTATTAGTTAGAGCAAGTCACAGGTCCCACCCACATTCAAGGAGACAGGATAACAGGAGGTATCAGGAGGCAGGGATCACAGAGACCATCCTAAAGTCTGTCCGCCACGTGTTCCATTAGCCTGACAGGAGAATTTTTTCCCTTGAATCTTTTCTGACATGTCACTGCCTTAGAGGAACTTTCCCAACTAAAATTATTCCCACCTGTTATATGCCAATGCAGTGGCCTGTATTTTCCTTCAATTACACCTGTGTACTTTTAATGACTTGCTTCATGGTTGTCTTCAGGGAACACATCTGTTTAGAGCTACATATCCAAAGTCTAGCTCAGAGAGTAACTGCCCTATTCTGATGCTCAACGTATGTATGAATGTGCTTTTGAGTGAATGACCAAACAGAAGTGTCCTGAGTGTTATGATCTGTTCACACATATGTCCTAAACTGAGCAACTTAAAAACTATCCAGACACTCACATACTGGCCCTCTTAGTATCTCTGCCTGACTTTGTCCTCCCTACTCCATTATTAATACTACAGTGGGAGAACAAGATCCTGGAAAACTTTAGGAACATTCCAAAGTAGAATTATTCACCCTGGGAAACACTCCCATGCTCCATCTTAAAATGTATACTCTTTCCTATTCAGCGATGTTGATACATCAATCCATACACTGAAAGGAAAATTGAACCCATTGTTAACTTTCAATATTAGTCCAGGAAGAAAAGAGAAGCCCAAGTCACTCCTGAGCACCTGCCACATGCCAAGCACCATGTTATGTTAATACTTGTGAAATCTTTGGAGATAAAGACTTATGTCTCCATTTTTCAAACAGGAAAACAAGTTGAGAGGGGACTTGAATTTTGCAGTGGTGTGCTGGTAAACTTGATGGTGTGAGGGAGCTTGATTCTAGTCCTTGCTGATTTTCTCCATGCAGATATTCTCACCATGGCCAATCTTAACCTACTCATGGCTTCACAACTAACTCACAAAATTCTTGAAAGCTTTTCCAGCTGATTCTTGGAAGCCCATGAGTGCTGGCTCCAGCTTACCGTTAGACCTCTTTAGGAACAGGCCAGTGGGTTAGATTTTTTGTTTTTGTTTTTGTTTTTCTCATCTCTCATCTTCTACCAGATAGAGATGCCACTGAGATATTAAGCTTCTGGAGACTGAGGGTTTGCCCAGCCCAGAGCCTTGCTAGAGAGTGATGCTCAGTAAATATTTGTTATGTCAGTGTAACTGGAATTTTCAAGGGCAGTCCAGAAGAAGCCAGATCACCTCCTGGCAGGATCTAAATGGGGACACAGGACACTGCAGGGACAAACACCTAGTGATACTAGAGAGCTCCCTGGTGATGACCTAGGGGACAGACGCCTGTGACAACGGCCTTCCTCTGGCTGAAGCAGCTGAACAGGAAAGAAGAAAACGAGGAGATGCCAGCTTGGTGGGGGATTGGCAAGTACACCTCTTGCTTTCCTGCCCTCCCAGCTCCTGCTGCCTCTGAGCTGTTGCCTACCAGGTGGATTTGTGGACTTAGTATCTTGGGAGTCCCAGAGAGAAGGCTGATGTCTCAGAAGTACTGGAGACACACCTGGAACCTTCTTACCCGCCCTAAAGCTCCAGAAATAATGAAGCAGAAGGCAGGAGCTAAAGCGGATTTTGGAGAGCATTCATCTCTTTGTTTATTCATTCAGCGATCACATATTGAAGGTTATATGCTAGACAGAGTGGAGTAATGATGTTAGGCAGAAGTAGTCTTTGCAGATATCTGCACTCCCATGTTTATTGCACCATTATTCACAATAGCCAAGATATGGAATCCACCTAAGCATCTATCAACAGATGAATGGATCAGGAAAATGTGGTGCGTATACACAACGAACTATTATTCAACCATAAAAAGCATGAAATCCTAACATTTGCAACAACATGGATGGAACTGGAGGACATTATGCTGAGCATCTCAGTCACCCTGATTTGATCATTACACATTGTATGCATGTACAAAATATCACATGTACCCCGTAAATATATACAACTATTATGTATCCACAACACTTAAAAACAACAACAGGCCAACAGTAGTCCTTGCCTGCATGGAGTCTACTATCTAGTAGGAAAGAGAGAAATAAAGTATAACGTTAGGATATTTCTTATGCCTGCTAATCAACGTAGTGAGGGAGGAGCAGGAGGGAGGCATCTCAAAATCCAGTCTACAGCATCAGGGAAGGCTGTGAAGGCTTTCCTTTGAGAGAGCCTTGCTCCTCAGCTGGGTGAAACCTCTAGCCTCATTCTGAAGACACTGCAAACTTTGCTTTGTCCATATTTGCTGAGGAAAGCACACAGGTGTCTGTCCTCTGCTCAGCCTAGAGGCAGCATTAAGGGACAATGATCAGCCCCACACGAGTCATGAATTGGACTCCCTGCATCAGTAGCTGGGGCCATTAGTTCTGCTTTGACATGCCTGCTCTAATTCGAGGCCATCTCTTTTTTATTTTAAAGAAGGAAAAAACCATGCTTACCTTTACTCTGGAGACTTCTGGAAAGATGGGGCGATGCAATAAGATCTCTAAAATAGTGTCTCCAACTTTAATGTGCACATACATCTCTGGAGGATCTTATTAAAATGTAGATTCTGACGCAGTGGCTCTGGGGTGCACCTTGAGATTCCACATTTTACCTGGCTTCGAGATGACACTGCGGCTGCTGGTTAGGGACCACACTTTGAGTAGCAAGGTTCTAAAGCACTTCGGTGATGAAGGATTGAGGAAAAAAACTTTGAAGTCCCTTGCAAATCTTTTCTCCTTAGAAATACTTTCTCCTAAATGTTGAATATTTTCAGTAAAGCTTTCGAATCCATTGTAGCTTATTTCATAACGCAGACTGCCTAAAAGTGAGCAACCAATCACCAATCAGCCTGCAGTCTTCCGAGTTCTGAGGGCACCAAGTCTAAGAGTCAAAGCTAGGCAGCAAGCTGAAGGACTCTTCTTGTATGTGTCTGTCTTCTGTGGCTGCTGTGACAAATAATCACAAGCTTATTTGCATACGACAACATAATTTTATTATCATACAGTTCTGGAAGTCAGAAATCTGAAAGTGGGTTACACTGGGCTAAAAATCAAGGCACTGGCATGACTGCATCCGCTCTGGAGTTTCTAGGGGAGAATCCACTTTTTGCCATTTCCAGTTTCTTGGGGCCTCTCACGTTCCTTGGCTTGTGGACTTTTCCTTGATTTTCAAAGCCAGCAGTGTAGCATTTTTCTTATCTCTCTCTGAGCCCTGTTTCCAGCATCACATCTCCTCTGACTCTGACACTTCTGCTTCTCTCTTCTCCTCGTCCTATCTCAAGGTTCTTATCTTAATCACATGCACAAAGGTTCTCTTGTCATGTAAGATAACACAGTCACAGTTCTCAGGAATTAGGATGTGGACATAGTTGGGGGCCATTATTGGACCCACTATGTCTTACTTCCATTGGTGAATCCTGGTGGAATAGTTTTGCTCGAGACAGGGCTAGAGTGTATACAGATCCTCTAAGAGGTCATCTTACAGCTTTGACTTTAGGAGTTCTGAGAAATATCTTCCTAAAACTAAAAACTCCCCAAGAGACCAATTTATTTGATTTAAATCAGGTGGCTGATTGTTTTCCGAACACAACAATATTTCCCATTCTATATGCTCTTCTACAATATGACCTTGCACCCTCCCATCCAGCAGTTGAGGTTTGTGTTCCCATCCTTTAGACCTGGGTGGGTTGTGACTGTTTTGACCAGTAGAGTCTAATAGAGTATGGCAGAAGTTACATTGTGTAACTTCTTTTTTTTTTTTTTTTTTTGAGACACAGTCTCGCTCGCCACCCAGGCTAGAGTGCAGTGGCACAATCTCAGCTCACTGCAAGCTCCGCCTCCAAGGTTCAAGCCATTCTCCTGCCTCAGCCTCCCAAGTAGCTGGGACTACAGGCACCTGCCACCAGGCCCGGCTAATTTTTTGTATTTTTAGTAAAGACGGGGTTTCACCGTGTTAGCCAGGATGGTCTCAATCTCCTGACCTCGTGATCCGCCTGCCCCGGCCTCCCAAAGTGCTGGGATTACAGGCGTGAGCCATCACACCCGACCTGAAGTTATATTGTGTAACTTCTAAGATGAGGTCATAAAAAGCAATAGAGCTTCTGTCCTGTCCACTAAGAAACTCGTGCTAGAACCTCAAAACACCATGTAAGAGGTCCAACTAACCCTGAGGCTGCCACACTAAGAGGAAGCCCAGGCCACATGGAGAGGCCATATGTAAGTGCTAAGCAATGGCATTTTTAACTGATCCCAGCTCCTGTGAGTAAATCTGCCTTGCAGATTTCTGTAGCAGAGAATTCCAAGCAGAGGGGGCTGTACTCCACGAGGTTGGAGTGTGCTATTCATGGTCTGGTTCAGGATTTAACAGGTCCTGGAAGCTGGGATCACCTACAAATGCCTTCACTTAGTGCCTACATATCCCAGCCATTGACTTCTGTCCAGATTAGACCTTAGACATCTTGGAGCAGAGAACACCTCTCTTCACCTTCTCCTGTCAAAACTTCTGAGTCACAGAATCTGTTACGTAACGAAATGGTTGTTTATGCCATTAAGTTTTTGGACACTTTGTTACACAGCAAAGATAACTGGAACAAAGTGGACCTTTTTGGAATGCAAATATCTATCAGTATGAGAAGTATAAACAATCAGAATTGCAGAGTATATATTCACTTATTTATTTATTCACTTACTCTCTTGCATGCCCGTTTATGAACACATGCATGCTCTTCTAATTTATTCACGTACTTATCCAAAAGCACGATACATTCTCACTATGTACTAAGATACCCTCTGAGAGTTCACTTGGCAGTGGGGATTCATTCATTCATTTCATAGATATTTATTGCCTGGGAAGTGTTCCTCAGAGATGCATCAGAATAGGAACAGAGAGTCTTTCCTGCTTTGGTTGGAAAAATCCCAGGAAAGGCACCTCATTGGCTCTGTTGGATGGTGTGTCCAATGCTGCACCAATCACCCAGTCCAAGAGGGTGGGGAGCTAATATGGGCAGCCTCTATTCAAACTATATGTTAAGAGAGGAGGCAGGAGCAATTTATCAAAGGAGTGCCAGTCCCTGAATAAGTGAGAGTGCTGCCAGCTCAAACAATGGCTGTCCCCTACGGAAGACCTACCTTGCCTGTTCTCCATTGACATCATGCACCACCTTCGGCGGCTACCAGTGTTTATCCATCTGTTTTGGCTTTAACTTCCAAACTCTAGAGGCATTTCTAATATTCAGAAGCAGCAACTCAGATTTTTAAAAGCTGCTGCTTGTATCATTTACCATCAGATCAGCCAGGCTATTAAAAAGCATTCGAGGATTCCCAGAGGATGAGGGAGGACCAGAGGTAAAGAAACTCTTATTTCCCTAGGCAAGTCAAAATGTCAACCCTCTGATGACCCAGTTCTCTGGTGCACCTCGACTGCAGATGACATAAAAAGAAACCTATTCTATATCTCAGTCCAATGACATCACGGGAAATACCAGGAATTTTTTGGCTGCACACAAAATTCCTGTAAGATTCTTGGAAAATCTTACACAAATCTATGAGTAACAGGGACTTGGTTATCTCAAAGCATCTTAATCAACACCAGGGGATAAAAGGAGAATATATATTTTGGAATCAGGCAGATCTATACTTGAATCTCCTTGTTCTGCTAATTATCAGCCATGTGAACTTGGGCAAGTTACTTTTCTCTAAGGCTCACTCTTTGCATCTTTAAAATGGGCATTATGATGCTCACTTCAACAGTGTCCAAGGGCTGATATGAAAGAATTAAATCAGTTAATGGATGGAAATGTGTGTCACGAGGTCTTGCACACATCTCGGTTATTATTATTGCTGTTGTTGCTATCACTTTTGCTGATAAGTCATAAAGGTGCATGTCTTTTCTGACATGGGATTCAGGGGTATCCCAGAAATAGAAAAGAAGGCTGTATGATGTGAGAAAATCAAAGAACAAAATGATATATTGTATATCTAAATATGGAAGTAAAAACAATAAAACTTCTAGAAAACACTATAGGAGTTTTTTTTCTTAATTTTTATTCAGGCAGGGAATGATTTCTTAAACAAAAACAAAAGACACCCCCCAAAAATCAAATTTAAAGGAAATATATACATATATGTGTGTGTGTATGTCTATATAAAATAAGAACTTCTGTTCATAAAAACACACTATTAAAACAGTGAAAAGTCAAGTAACAGAAAAGAAAAAGATATCTGCAACACTTACCACCTAGTAAAGACTCATTTTCAGAACATGTAAACAGCTTCAGAAATCAGTAAGAAAAAGAGAGATAACCCGATTTTAAAAAATGGGCAGAAGACTTAAACAGGCATTTCATAAAAGATCTCCAAAAGAATGGCAAACATATAAACTGTTGGTCAGCCTCAACAATAATCATAGTAATGCTAGTTATAGCCACAATGAGATACTACTACACACTTACCAGAACTGCTACCAATTCAAAAGACAGATGATGCCAAGTGCCAGCAAGTATGTGGAACAACCTGAACTCTTACACATTGATGGTAAGAATATAATTTGGTGCAAACACTTTTGAAAACATTTTGACATGCATAAAAATATACATGCATGCTTTAACTGAGCAATTCCATTCCTAAGTATGTACCTAACAGAAATGAGCGTACTGAGAGAGCAAAAAGAATATTCATAATGATACTATTCACATTAACCCCCAAATAAATCAAATACCCCTCAACAGAAGAATCAATCAATAAATATGTCATCATACAACAAAATGACATTCGGTGATAAACAAACAAAAGCTTCAGACACAACAGAGAGGAAGCTTACATACACAGTGTTTGGGAAACTAAATCGGCCACAAAAGAATGCATTGTATTTATATTAAGCGCAAAAGCAGACAAAACTGATGTTTATAATCCAGAAAGAGGTCACTTTTGGGGACAGGGATGGATGAAGGATAACAATTTAGAGAGGGCAGGAGGGAGACTTCCAAGGTGCTAACATCTTAGGTCTTGATCTGGGCAAACGTTTGCAATTTCACTGAGCCATTCATTTAAGTTTCCTGTTGTGTTTTTTCTGTACAGCATAATTCATAAGACAGTTTAAAAAAAATCAGAAGGCCTGCCTTGTACCCACCTTGTACCAGCCACTTCAATGGGCCACGCCCTCCCTGTAGCGAAGCCCCAAGCGCTGTTTACCTTAGGATTGGAAGGATATGTACTTGAGGCTCCATCACCAGACCTCCCTCCTTGGGCCCAGCAAGTCTGCTACATCCGGTTGGCCTCAGGCCAGCTTCCTCCACTCCTGGGGTCTTTTGTGCTCCTCAGGTGGAAGTGATCTCCCAGCATGCTCTGCACCGCTCGGTCGGAGGCCGGAGGGCCTGGGTTTTGTTTCCTCAGTGTCACCCGTCCCTGTGGGCTGCTTCAAATGAATCCTTGGAGGACAGAGAAATGAGAGAGTATTAAAAATGTCAGAGACAGATCCTGAGATACACAGCTGGGTAAATAGAGCCGGTGGAGATGTTTTTATTAGTGGCTTTCTGGTCATGCTCACTTAAGCTATGGATGTAAGGTGGGGGTGGAGGAGAAGAGGCGTGAGGGTCTTCTACCCCTTTCCAGACCTGCTCAGTCCCAATCATCCAGTCCCCTCAGATGTCGGGTGGAGGGGCGGGGGCGCTCTCTCAGTTCTGAGGAGACTCACCATGTTAGGAAATTGTATACCTGTTCATTCCGCCTCTGCAGAGAATTTTCCTTCCTGGTGTCAGAAACATAGAGGGCCTTTTCTCTTGGATTTCTCTAGGAAGCCTCACCTCACCTGGGGAAGAACTGATGCCACGTCATTTCTCTGGCAAAACCTGGTCAGTTTCATATAAGTAGGAAAAGGGGTTGTATTTTTGAGAAGTAGAGGATGGAAACTTCTCTGATCTATTGTCTCATGGTCAATGTTCTCCCAGGTCACCGGAAATGAAAGTCATCCCTAGCACTGTAATGCCCAAAACAATCATTTTGTGAATACTCATTACGTGGGTCAGAGAACAGAGTTCAAATTCAGGCTTACCAACTTGCTGCTACTTGACCTTGGGAAAATTATTCAGGCTTCTGTTTCCACATCTCTAAAATATCAATCAAATAGTATCCACCTCATAGTGCTATGGTGAGGGATAAATGAATACATCCCTGGAAAGCAGTTAGCACAGTACCAGACCCACAGTAAGCCCTCAATAAATGTTAGATACTATCAATGGTAGAACGCCTCTTCCTAGAAGGCATAATATCTGTGCTGTACCAAAAGATAAGAGTGATATGAATAGTGTAGGGTGGTCTCATTTTTATTACTGCATAACAATCTGCTCCCAAAAGTAGTAGTGTCTGTGCTCAGTGGCTCACACCTGTAATCCCTAGCAGTTTCGGAGGGGAAGGTGGAAGGACTGCTTGAGCCCCAGGCATTTGAGATCAGCCTGGGCAATAAGTAGACTCCATCTCTAAAAATTTTTTTAAAAAAATAGTCAAGTGGGCCGGGCGCAGTGGCTCAAGCCTGTAATCCCAGCACTTTGGGAGGCCGAGACGGGCGGATCACGAGGTCAGGAGATCGAGACCATCCTGGCTAACACGGTGAAACCCCGTCTCTACTAAAAATACAAAAAACTAGCCGGGTGAGGTGGTGGGCGCCTGTAGTCCCAGCTACTCAGGAGGCTGAGGCAGGAGAATGGTGTAAACCCGGGAGGCGGAGCTTGCAGTGAGCTGAGATCCGGCCACTGCACTCCAGCCCCGGCGACAGAGCGAGCCTCCGTCTCAAAAAAAAAAAAATAGTCAAGTGTAGTGGTACATGCCTGTGATACCAGCTACTTTGGAGGCTGAGGTAGGATTATCATTTTAGCTTGGGAAGTCAAGGCTACAGTGAGCCGTGATCACACCACTGCATTCTAGCCTGGGTGACACAGATCACACCACTGCATTCCAGCCTGGGTGACACAGAGTGAGACCCTGTCAAAAAAAAAAAAAAAGATGTAGTAGCGTAAAACAAAGGTCATCTCATGTATTCTGTGAGTCAAAAACTTGGAAAGGGCACAGAGGAACTGGGTGAGCTCTACTCCACTATGTCTACAGTTAGGTGGGAAAACTTTAAAACAGCTGAGACTAGAAAATCTACTTTCAAGTGTCTGGTGCCTTGACAGGGATGCCTGGAAGGCTGGATTCAGGAGGGATTGTCAGCTGACATAGCTCCCAGTAGCCTATCCACTGTGGCAGCCTAGAGGCAGTTAGATGTCTCACTTGGTGGCTCAGTGGTGCCCCAGCAAGTAAGGCACAAGTTGCATTGCCTTTTATGACCTAACCCTGGAAGTCACATAGTATCACTTCTGCCATACTTCATTGATGAAAGCAATCAGAAGCCCACCTAGATTCAGTTGGAAGGGTCATAGACTCTATTTTCTATTTTCTCATGAGAAGAGTGTCAAAAGATTTATGACTTTTTTTTTTTTTTTTGTAAACTACCACAGGGTTTACTCTGTGCGAGGTCCTGAGCTACATTCTTACTACACGTGATTGCATGTGATCTTCACAATGAGCTAACGAAGTCAGAATTATTACTTTCATTTTCTAATATGTACATAAGGAAACTGAGGTGCCAAGTGGTTTCTTGCCCAAAGTCAAACAGCTAGGTATTTGACCCCCATGTATTTGTACCATGTTGTCTGACTTCAGAGTCAATGTTTTCATTAACCCTATAGTATTGAATCCCTCCCAAAATAAACAGATAAATAGATAAAAGAAGACAGGTAGCTAGACAGAGAGATAGATATAGATATATAGGTAGATGATAAATTATAGGTAGGTAGATAGATGATTGATTGATGATAGATAGATAGATAGATAGATAGATAGCTATATATAGATGCCAAGCCTAAGTTGAAACCCAAATTCTTAAGGTATTGCAGGATCTTTGCAAACCTGAATCTATACCAGCTCTCTGAGCAAGGAGAACTCTTAGGAAACTGAAATAACACAAATATACCTGAGAACACTAACAAAGGCCTCCTAGGTGGTGTCTACAAGATGCTGAACATCTGGCTGCTTCCAAATATTTGGATAATGGACTACAAGATTTCATCCAACTTTCCTTGCATTTGTTTGGTAAACACAGCTGGCTTGAAAATTAGTCATGGAATCTTAATAGTGGTAGAATCCTTAGATATTTTCTCATCTAAACCCCTCTTTATACAAACGCAGGTAAACATACACTCATAGAGAGGAAGGGTTCTGAGAAAGTTCCCCGCCAAGTGGCTTTGACATCCTTATTTCAATATGACTTGAATAAAATCTATTCTGATTTAAGTCAGATATGTCTTAGGATCCAACAATCTACTTCCTGGGAAAATCTTATGCAGATCTGTGTGGTGGTAGCGGTGGTGGAAAGAAGCTGGAAACAACATAGGTATCCACCTGTGATGGCTAATATCAAGTGTCAACTTCATTGGATTGAAGGATGCAAAGTATTGTTCCTGAGTGTGTCTGTGAGGGTGTTGCCAATGGAGATTAACATTTAAGTCAGTGCACTGGGAGAGGCAGACCCACCCTCAACCTGGGTGGGCACAATCTAATCAACTGCCAATGAGGCCAGAATAAAAGCAGGCAGAGGAGATGGAAGAACTAGACTTGTTGAGTCTTCTGGCCTCCATCTTTCTCCCATGCTGGAAGCTTCCTGCCCTTGAACATCAGACTCCGAGTTCCTCAGCCTTTGGACTCTTGGACTTATACCAGTGGTTTGCAGGGGCTCTCGGGCCTTCGGCCACAGACTGAAGGCGATACTGTTGGCTTCTCTACTTTTGGGATTTTGGGGTTCAGACTGACTTCCTTCTCCTCAGCTTGCAGACGGCCTATTGTGGGACTTCACTTTGTGATCGTGTGAGTCAATACTCCTTAATAAACTCCTCTTTTTATATACATCTATCCTATTAGTCCTGTCCTTTTAGAGAACCCTGACTAATACACCACCTCTATAGGAATGATGCAGAAGCTGTAAAGAATGTGTAGCATGAAACTCTCTGCATTAATTGGAAATAAATATACACACACGTGCACAAAAGATAAACACATATTTTAATATATTCATTCAGCAACAAAGAAAGGTCTTAAAAACATGATGTTGAATAAAAAATTCAAGTGGGAAAGTAAGGTTTATAGCTCAATAACTTTTATGTAAATCAAGCACATGCACAAAATCATACTGTATGTTTTAGAAGGAAAAGTACTTAAGGGCATATTTCAGACATGTAAAAGAGAATGCCTTCAGATGCTTTTAGTGAGTGAAGGAGAGAGATAGGAGTGGGGACTGGGATGAAAGAGGGAAATACAACAGATACAATGCAATGCAATACCATATAAAATAACAGAACACAATGTAATAAAATGAAGTAAGGGCGGTACCTTGCGTATGTTAAGACGATAACATGTTATCAAATGAGAAGCACCTCTACTCTGCAGATCTTTAAAAAAAAAAATCTGCAGATTACATAAAAAAAAAATCTATCCTATATCTCAGTCCAATGACATCGTGGGAAATACCAGGAATTTTTTGGCTGCACACAACAGTCCTGCTTTTGGTCAAAAGTTCATTGAACGAAGCTGAAGAGTGAAAGAAGCATGTCTTTTAAAAATCTTGTTTTCATCAGCGATAATGGGCTTAAGCTACATGTGAAATATGGCACAGGTTTCACCTTTCAGGGCCTCCAGGAACCCGGTTTCCCTTCGCCTGTCTCCAGGATTTACATCTCAGCGGGCGATCACACTGTGGTCAGCTAGGGAAATCACTCTTCGGAAATGGCAGATGAATTTCCATCTTCCAAAAGGAAAGGCCTTTTTTCCAGCCATCAGACATGCTTTCTTGACGGTGCCATCCACCACCAATATCACAGAACAAAATAAGTCATTTTCATTTTTAGCGCTGTTTATGCTTTGTAAAATCCTCTCACAATTATCACACAAATTGTAGGTAGATTAGCAATTATTGTCCCTGTAGAAAGCTAGTTAAAAAATAAAGGCACATTCAATGATGTGCCCAAAGTCATACATGTATGTGTCTTTCAAATCCCTTTCTAGAGCTTTCTGATATATTATTTCTCGTGTAATATCTGTACTTGTTCTAAGAATAATAATTTCAATGATTGATTTATGGCTATGTGTCAAATACTTTACACGAAGGGTGTCATTCAACCCTCTTATGTTTGACATACTATTTCATCCATTTGACAGACAAGAAAACTGCTATATGGAGGTCAAGTAACTTGTACAGGATAACACAGCTAACACGTGGCAGGACTGGTATTCAAACTGTGTCTCGCCCGCCAACCACTGTACTTTACTACCTAGATCCATAAATCCAATTATTTGTGTAATTTCTTATAGATACAAGCGTCTTGTTAATTTATTCATGCATTCATTAAGTATTTATTTATTACTTGTTATGTGCCAGACACTGTGCTAGTCTCTTTAGTGAGCGATAGATGCATGGGTGACAGGAGGAATAATCAAAGATCCAAATTCTAGAATCAACATTATTGAAGCCTGGGTTCCCCAGAAAACAGGTTGAAACAGAGACATATGTGTTTTTACTTTGTTGGCAGATGTGATCCTAGGGAACAAACGAGAGCTGGAGGAGCAGAGTTGGGGATGGGGCCGGCGGGGCGGGGGGGTTGCAGGGGGAAGAGAGCTAATACAAGAATGTGTTGTTATTGAGTATGCCACCACGAAAGGACAGAACTGTCCAAGAAGCCACTGGGAATGTGCCTCAGCTCGTCTGCCTTGGGAGAAGGAAAAGGAAGCTTTCATCTCCTGCTCACATCCCTTATTCATGACAGGCTCATCCAAACAGGCATTAAATTCCCGCCATTTCCAGGTTACACACAGGTGGGTAAAGACCTCATTCTCTGCTGAGTTCCAGACTGTGACAACAAAAGCAAAAACCTGGGGCCAGGAGCAAGAGGTATACCGAGTGAACCTGAGGTGGAACTCTGTGCATTGCCCCTATATGAAATCTGGTCAGACCCTGCATAGAACCAGACACCAAACAGCAGCTAGAATCAAAGACAGCCAAGGCAAGGGGATGGGCAGCGTGTATCAGAGGTCTCTGAATCAACCACTTACCAGCTGAGTTCAAGAGCCAAATATTAAAGAATAATTTTTATTAAAGAAATAACTATATTAGTATGAGCATGGTACTTGCCACAAAGGACAAACAGATTGCAGACTCTATATATGTACACATTATACAAAATGTTTTAATGCATGTAGACAACCTCACCAATCCTCACCAGGATCATATGAACCAAGTGTGGAGATGAGCATGTTTCCATGGACAGATGAGGAGCAGAGTTGAGTGGTGAAGTTGGTTGCTACGGTTACCCAGATGAGTATGATGGATGAGCTGGGATTCAAACTCAGATCTCCAACTCCAGGGTTCTTTCCCTGATATCTGAAAATTTAGAATTTTTGTCCTATCCTATTTCAGGAAAAGACAGCTGGGTGAGAGGGAAGAACAGCTGCCATTAGCTTCATAAAAGATGAGTTTCTTGCTTCCCACTGCTACAGAAGGAAGGGAATGAATTCTTTGGTTCTAACTGGAAATAAAGAAAACTTAGCTAAAACATTGTGAGACAAGGAAAGAATATTTTTTCAATTTCATTCAGAAAGGGATTTAACCCATTTGGATATTCATGACCGATTACTATATGTGTGATTCTAAGGGTGAGTTACTTTTCTTCACGTCTCAGTTTTCTTATCTGCAAAATGGAAATGATAACAGCACCTAACTCAAAGGATTGCTGGAAGGATTTTTAAACAATCAGAACTGAACACAGCAAGGGATCCAGGAAATTAGCTCTTATTAGCATCATCTGTAGACTACCACCTGTCACTAGACTATTATTTATACAGGTTATCTGAACAGTTTACATTATCTTATTTTCCTTCTCAAATACCTTTAGTAGTTGCATTCAAGGGCCTACAAAATAGGATCTTATCTCCCTCTTCATTCTTTTTCAAAACCTGTGTGCTGTTCCCCAAGCACACACTGCAGTTTCCTGCTTACAGGATTCTACCCATTCCCTGCCTTCCATATGGAATACTCTCTCATCCCCATTCATCCAATCACTCATTCAGTACTACTCAAAGCCATCTAGGAGTCAAGGCCATGGCTTAGCCTTGGGGATGTAACAGTTAGCAAGATAGGTACCTGCCCTAAGGCACTTTCGCCCTTTCACTGAAGGCAGGTGAAAAGTGTTTCTCTTCAGAGCCAACTCCAGTTCACTGTAGCTAGTTGGGCTGCCCTTAGTGCTGTATTGATGTGGATATGCCAACTTCAGGCTCAGCTGTAAAGTCAGCTGTAGTGGTTTATGGATATCTACCATGGGCAGAAGATACAGAGTAGGAACATTCCATTTGCCATTTCTGGTCAAGGGGAAATTTAACTTATCTTTTAGGGACTTCCTAAAATTCTACCTCTTCTATCAAAATGGTGGACCACATTCATCTATTCCCACCCCCAACCAGTTGTGCATTGACTCTCCATCTGGGCACTACTAACTTACCCCTAGAAGATCACTCATTTTAGCTTTATACACTTGACAGTGAGACCTTTGAAGACAGAGACCATTATTACTCATCCTTAATTCCCTACCACCTAGCACAGTGCCTTAAATATAGTTAAGAATCATCTTCAGGGCCAGGTACGGTGGCTCATGCCTGTAATCCCAGCACTTCAGGAGGCCAAGGCGAGCGGATCACGAGGTCAGGGATCAAGACCATCCTGGCTAACACAGTGAAACCCTGTCTCTACTAAAAACAAACAAAAAATTAGTCAGGCGTGGTGGGGGGCGCCTGTAGTACCAGCTACTCGGGAGGCTGAGGCAGGAGAATGGTGTGAACCCAGGAGACAGAGCTTGCAGTGAGCCGAGATTGTGCCACTGCACTCCAGCCTGGGTGACAGAGTGAGACTCCATCTCAAAAAAAAAAAAAAAAAAAGAATTATCTTCAGGACAGGAAAGTGAGGTTTCCTGGTTTTCTTTATGTTGTTATTGTTATTGGTGGTGGTGATGGTGATGATGGTGGTGTTGGCAAAGATGTGAAGGTCATTATTATTAACAATGTCAATAGTGGTTGTGTTGATGGGTTAACGCTCATGGCGGTGGTGATGGTGTTGCTCTTGGTGGTGGTAATGGACGTGGTGATAATAATGGTGATGGTAAATGTAATGATAGAAGTAGTGTTTTAATAGTGGTGGCTTTTTTCCTTCACATCCCCACAAATTGATTGAAATACATTATCATATTGCATTAGAGGAACTGACCCCATGAATCTGAAATGATTTTCCCAATTCTCGAATCCATACATTAACAACATTTCAATACCTTTCACAGGTAGGCTGGTTTTCAGGCAATTTACACAAATCAAAAGAAAGAGGTGTAGAGGATAGTCATCATAAACCCAGATGCATTGTTATACCTGAAGGTAACTTTCTTTTTTTGTTTGCAAAATACATTGTACTGTGAGTAATGGATTGTCCTGCTGTGCTTTCAAGGAAAGCATATGCTGTATACTGAGAGTCTAATTTGAAAACGCACAGCAGTAAACATATTAACCCTGGTATCTCCATTAATCTTAAAAACCACCTGACAGTTAGGTCCTATTTTACTCATTTTGCAAATGAGCAAACTGTGGCTCAGAGAGACTGAGAGCCTGTGGTAGTGCTTAAAGGCTGGTGTGTCTCATTCCAATGCCACCAGTCTAATTTCCTTGGGATACAAGGTCTCAGAGGAACTTGGATCCTGGAGGTGAGAAGTGACCTATTTCAGATCTCTGCTAGAATATCCCTTGGTGGTCCACCAATGCTCATGGGCCACCAAGGCTATTCTCATTCTGACACAGCCTAAGACCTCTCCTTTCTGCCCCCGATGATCACAGGCCACACACCTGGAACAATATACTTGAGGCCCCCGTCTGTGCCTCACAATATTTTTGCCTCTGTTTCCTGTACCGATGAAGGTCCTGTGGGAAACATCTATTGCTGCCCTGGTAGCCCCTGCATTTCCCTTTTCCTGCATCTCAGCCACTTCCTTATTTCCAAGTCACTCCAGCATTTCACTCTACAGCCAAGATCGTGCCACTGCACTCCAGCTTGGGCGACAGAGTGAGACAGAGTGCCAACCTAAGCCAGATCCTGGACACGTCCTCACCCTGCCTGTTGGCATAACCGATCACAAAGCCCCCACCCTCTTAAAAAGGATATTCAGATTCCAGTTTTACAGGATGGGCAAGGATCATCAGATCACATTTAAGTTCATCCTTCAGATGAACTTCACAGAATTCAGCAGCATACATGTCAGGTTAGGAACAACACATTTGGGAAATAAGCCACCACCCAAGACCTTCTGATCTCATACATTTTTACTAAAGGCCATTTTGGAAAGTAATTTTGATGTAGATAGTTCTTTGTACTTACCAAGACTCATTTGCTGCTGAGCATGTAAGATGTACAATGCATTTAAATAATGTAATTATTTTGTCTATACTACTAATATTTTCAATTTTAAATAACTTATTTTTAAATTACAAAGATGATTGTTTATTGTTATAAAATACAGGAGCGTTGGAGACCAAAATTAGACATAATTCTGTCACCCAGATATTGGCGTAGTTGTATATAACTAATTACAAACTTGTAAACATAGCAATAGATATAAACATTTATTAGTGTCTTTTTCATAAAATTGGTATTGTATTCTTTATTCTGCCATCTTAATTTACTGTATCATGAATAACTTTTTATTACATTTAGAATTCTTCAGCAGCATATATTCTATTGGCTGCATAGAATGGTAAGAATAAACCATGATTTTAAAAATCAACCTCTTTAGTCTTATGTGTTTTAGTTGTTTCCATTTTTTTAACTGTTCTACACAACACTGCAATGAACTTTCTTGACAGTAAACTGTTGTAGCCATCCATGATTATTGAGCAAGACAAATTTCTAACTGAAGCATTCCTAGGTCAAAAGAAATGAACTTTTAAATTATAACTGCTTTCAAATTTATAACATTTAAATAATAGGTACTTTCCACTAATTTTTATGACATGTAAAGTCTCACTATTATTTCAGGTTAGTGAGATTTTATGACTTATTTTCATAATTATCAGTGTAATAAAGCAAATTTTCCCTTCAACTACTTTTCATCGACTTTTCTTTTGCCCTTGTAGATCATCTTTGCCTAAGAAAAAATCCTCCTCCCTTTGAGAAAGTACATACAAAGTTTATTTTTTTAAAAAAACTGAAAAAAGTATGAGAAAATAATGTTCATTAAATGATTATCTATAGGTGTTTGCGATATTTATTCTCTGTATGTATTTTTCTGTGTGCTTGAGTTATTACATGGCTAAAAGGAAAAGGAAAATAAGTGTGTAGTGAAAATAGTGGAGACGCCAAAGAGGGAATCAACATTTCTCCTTGAGAAGAGCTTAAAAGAATCCATAGAAAAAGAGAGACTTTATCTGAGCCTTGGAAAAATTGGGGAGGTGTGTGCCCAATTAACAGGATGGATGAGGAACAAGGTGCTTCAAGCAGAGGAAGCAGCCTGAGCGAACTCAGGGGTGTGAAATGGTATGGCACAGCCAGGAAAACCATGGGGACTCCTGGGCCTACCTCTTATAAATACATTACTTACCTTCTCTGCTTCTCAGTTTCCCTCTCTCTAAAATGGTACTAATACAACTACAAGCCTCCCCGGGTTATTGTCTTGATCCAACTGTGCTGCTATACCAAAATACCACAGACTAGGTAATTATAAGCAACAGAAGTTTATTTCTCACAGTTCTGGGGGCTGGGAAGTCCAAGATCAAGCAGGCAGTTTTGGTGTCTGGGGAGAACCCTATTTCCTCTTCCAAGATGGCACTCCATTGCTGCACCTTCCAAAAAGGATGAATGCTATGTCCTCACATGGCAAAGGATGGAAGGGCAACAAGGTGTTCCTTTCAACCTTGACCCCTTTTATAAGGATGCTAATCTCATCCATGGTGACTTAATCACCTCCCAAAGGCCACACCTAATACTCTTGCATTGGGGATTAAGTTTCAACACAAATTTTAGAGGGGACACCATCATTCAAACCATGGTAGTTATCATGAAGATTCTGTGGGATAAGCACCTGACAGTTGGTAAGTACTCAAAAATTATGAGCTATGAAAAAGATAAACTATGGTGAGCACATAGTGTACAAGTGGAGTAGGCAGGAAGAAAGAGAAAAGACACAATTCATTCATTTATGCGTCCATTCATTCAAAGTTGACTGAGTAGGGGATACAGCTTTAAACATCCTGCTACCCTGTCCTCAAGGCATATCAATCTACATGGGTAGAGAGAAAGGTACAACCTTCAATACTGGGATAAATATGCATGTTCATATGAAAAGGTGTGGTCTCCAATCTAGAGGGAGCATCCAAATGCCCTTACATAGCTTGTAAGACCCTTTCCTGTATTCGCAGAAAATGTTTGTGTATAATGTTTGGTAGACATGTTGCAATAGTGACAAATGTCACTCCAACCCGGGGTTACACATCCCCACTAGGGAGCTATCATTCCAGGTAATAGCTGGTAACAGATCACAGGAGACTGAAGGACAGTACAGTGCAGTGATTAGAAACACAGACTCTGGAGCCAGACTGTCTAGATTCAAGTCATATAATCAAAGCACATATTTATACCACAGTAATTCCAACCTTATATTGTATAGCTGTTGGGAGGATTAAGTGAGTAAATATTTGCAAATTACCTAGGACACGGCTTAGAATATAAGTGCTTTACTATTATTGTGTCTTACCAAATCTTAATATTTGATAATCACTAGATGAATGAATTAATGATGAACTCTTTCAAGCCAAAGAGTGACAGGATGTACTCAATATTTCAGAAAGAGCCAACTTTCCTTATCATTCCTCTGGAAATTGGCTGAACCTCTCTTTGGAGGAATTTACCTACGGATGAGTTCAATAGGGCTACTAAAAATTACATTCTCTTCAGTCCCAGCAGTTTTCTGGTCTTTCTTCTTCACGCCAGGACCTCTATACCATCTAAGAAACATTCTTAGATGAATACCCTGAGGTTGGAATTGTGCAAAGGAAGGGACTTGGCTTACACAGCTTACTAACTGATGGTAAGTATTGTTTTAGAACTAACTTATGTAGGAACAAGAACCACTTACCTTTTAAAAGTGCCTTGTTTCCTTTGATCCTGACAATAACCCTGAAAGAGGGGTCTAATCAGCCCCATTCTTCAGATGAGGAAAACTAGATGCCAAGAAATTGGGTGAATTCTAAAAATGTTGAATTGTGTTATAGTTAAGATCAAGGGTGTAAGAATCAAAATGTAGTGAGAATCCCATTTTAGCTCTTTGCCAGGGCAACCTTGGACAAATTACTGAAATTGCCTAAACTTCAGTTTCCTCATCTGTTAAATATAGACAGTGATTATTCTTGTGTCTTGGGATTCTTGTTATGAGCTTATAAAAAGAGCGCTTTGTGCCTGGCATACAGTAAACGGGAGCTGTGACTATTTCTGCTCAGACTCCTGTTAAATTGTTCATCTACCCTCAGCCCATTTAGTTGCGTTGAGTGAAAAAAAAAAAAAAGGAAAGACAAAGCAGAGGTCAATGTTTCCAAAGTAAAAATAGAATATCTGTGCCCATGAAAGATAAACCCAATCTTTAGGAACATAAAATGGAAACATGGAGAAGGAGCTAACGAGCCATTTTGCTGGCTTTAAGTTGTTTCTCTAGACAGCCTATGAGATGTCCAGAGGTGCTAAAAGAATATTGCATAGAGTTGCGAGTTCTTGCTTTTGCTAATTTTCCCCCACAAAGTTTTGGCTCAGGACAAAACAATGATTCACATCATAGCTTACCTCACTCAAAGAATCAAGAGAAAATATTGCAATTCAGTCAACAAAGCGCATGCCCAGATGATCCACCTTCAGATACCCAAATGAGAACTTTAGAACTTCTTAAAGTCACAAAGCCAAATGAGACTCTGGTAAGTCAGTTACAATTTAGCTAAAGACCAAAGCCATCAAATCCAAGAGAGAATCCAGAAGAAAGAAAACGTCATTAGAGCAGGCACTGCTTTCAGACTGGTGAGCAGAAAGAGTAGCCACTGACCACTGGTTGCCTAACGTGCTGGGGAAAAAAATGTGACTAAAAGTTCTACAAACCAACATTAACATCCAGTGGGGTCTAGAGTCCAGCCTGAAATGTCAGAACAATGGTAGCTTTCATTGACTTATATGCTTATGTGAATACTTATGTGAATAGCTATATTTTAAGATTTCTAATTGAGGTAGTATAACATCCCAAAAGGAAAAAAGTGAACAGATCATAAGTTTACCATTTGATAAATTTTCCAAAATGAACACAGCATAGAACAGACACATAGACTACCCAAAAAGGTCATTACCAGCCCCCTACAAGTCCCTCTCATGCCTCCTCCTATTATTAACACCTCCTCCCACAAGATACCCCTTATCCTGACTTCCAACATCATAGATTGGTTTTTATCTGTTTTCAGACTTTATGTAATAGAATCATACACTGTGTCATCTTTTGTCTTTGACTTTGTTTAGTAAACACTGTTTGTGATATTCACCCATGCTGTTGTGTGAATTGGAGTTTATTCATGGTCATTGCTGTGTAGTATTCCAGTGCATGAATCTACCACAGTGTGTCTGTTCTACTCTAGATGGGCATCCGGGAAGTTCCCAGATTGGGCTACTATAAATAGTGCTACTATGAATATTCTGATACATGTTTTTTAATGACCATATGAGCACATTTCCGTAGATTTTCCACTTTGGTGTGGAATTGTTGCATTAGAGGAAGACACATATTCAACTTTCACAGATTCAGCCAGTTCTTTTATAGTACCAATTTATTCTTGCACAAGAAAAATAGCTGTGATGTTTTGAGCACTTACCATGTGTCTAACATTGCACTGGGCCCATTACATATGTCAACTTACTAAATCCCTACAAACCTGAGAGTAGAATCATGTTATTACCCCCATTTAAAAGACAAGGTAACTGAGTCCCAGGGAGGTGATACGATCTGGCCAAGTTCACACAGAGAGTAACTGAAAGAACTGAGTTATGACCCAAGGCCCAACTGACCCCAAAGCTCACACTTGCATTGTGTCAGTTATGGCAGCTTCTATTTGGAGTGTGATATGGTTTAAGATAGAGTTTTGAATCATCACATATTGGAATACTCACAAGAATGAACGGCTGTTTAATATCCATCTCCTCTGGCTGGATTACTTTTCACACTGCTCACCCCACTTTATCTAGCTAACTTTATTTGCCCCCTCTCCAGATCTCAGAATAGATGCCACTGCCTCTGAGAAGCCTGTCCTGATGTTCTGTGGCAAGGTGCTTCCTCTTTGGCAAGCCCCAAACTTCTCCTTGCCATAACCCTTTACGCAAATTATTGTACTTACCTCTTTAATGACATTTGATCTCATTAGAGTGCATACTCCACAAGGGAAGACTGAGTCTTCTTTGCATAAAGCTAAATCCATAGTACCTGGAAGACAGCTGGCCTTCAACGAATATTTCTTGAATGAATGAATAATACTTTCTGGAACCCCATAGGCTCAACATTGAGAAAAAAAAAAAGAAAGAAAGAAAGAAAGAAGGAAACAAACACTTTTACTCGTGGTAGATGTTTAAGACTGGAGTAAAGACCAATAATGCATCAGCCTTCAGCACCGTGGGTCCCCTCAGGACTGCATGTAGGATCCTGTATAGCCCGGCATGTGTTACCCTGAGGCCTGTAGTTCTGGGGATTTGGTCTAAAACACTCGTGTAGCTTCAGGATATCCACACTGGAACGTCTTTTCCTTCTTTGCCATGTAGATCTGCTCTGATTTCAGAAACGTTAGTATGATGCTGAGTAAGAGGAAGGTTAGAAGGAACTGAATGCGTCTTCCGTACCTTTGTGTGAACCAAGACCTTACACATAGACTTAGCTCTAATATCAAGGCCACCTTTTAGGTCCTTTGGCAGGTTCTTTCTTTTATTCACCATTTTTATCTGCCCTTTGACTCCTCAGGCAAGGTCTCTGTCTTGTTCATCATGATATCTGGCATGTGCCTTCATCTGCAACCTTATCTCATGTCATTCTGCCCCATTCACTAACCTCAAACCACACAATTTTTTTCTGCCTCAGGAGCTATGTATTTACACTCATTTCTGCCCCAGGCCTTTTGAGCTATCTATTCTTTCTGCCTAGATGGCTTTTTCTCTTTTCTATATGTGACTCAGCCCTTCTCATTTTCCAGGTTCAGATTACATGTTTCTCCCTTAGAGATGCCTTCCCTGGACACTATTTTTATTTATTCTCCTTTATTATTTTATTGTTTTATAATACAGCTGGGAAATGTTTTGCTTGTTTCTTTACATGTCTGACACCTGTCTCCCCATCTAGAAGTGAGTCCTTATAGGGGCTTAATCATGTCTATCTTACTCCCTTATACTTTTTCCAGCTCCTAAAATCAGAAAAGTCACTGAATGTCTGTTGAATGAACTGATACATTTCACAGCACTGAGCACAGAATCTAACACACGGTAGACAATCGATCAATGTTTGTTGAATGTATCAAAAACTCTAAGACAATCCCCCAACCCTTCACCCCACCCCCCGCCAAAATAGCTTTCATTCATTCATCCAGTCAGCAAACATTAACTGAGCAAATACCAGGTACATGTACAGAGTCAACAATGCAGTATTCCTTATCTCAGCAGACAGAGAAACCACTGAATTGGTTGCTTCAGCGCAAATCCTTGGTTTCATCCTTGATTCCTCTCTTTCTCAGTGCACACTCAAACCATCAGCAAATCCTATTGATTCTCCCTTCAAAGTATACACAGAATCCTTCCACATCCTCTCACCTCTACCATGACCCCCCTGGCCCCGAGCGTCATGATCTCTCACCTGGACAATTACAACAGCCTCCTAAATGGGCTCTCTGCTTCTGCTTGTGCCCCGCTACATTCTGTCCTTCATGAGGCAAGCAGGATGTCTGTTACACCAATGTAAGCCATGTTATACCCTCACCCTGCTTAACGCCTCCAATGACCTGTGGTCAAATTACAATAAAACGCACACCATAGCTTGCAAAACCCTATGGAATCCGTCCTTTGCTCACCTCCCTGACCCCATTACCTCACACCTTGTCCCTGCTTTCTCTGCTCCAGCCACACTGACCAACTTGCTCCTCTTCAGATACCCCAGGCACTTCTCACCTTTGCATTTTCTCTTCCCTCTCTCCAGAATGCTTTCCCCTGAGAACTACATGGTTATTTCCTTCACTTCAATCACATCTCTCTTGAAAAGTCCAAAAATGGTCCCTGATTTTTTAAATAAAACAGCCCCCAATCAGGATGTCTTGTCCCTATCCAACTTTATTTTTCATCTTAGCATTTATAACTGCTTAACACACTTGCTTCTGTCTCTACAACCTATTGGAAGCATCATGAGAGCAGAGTCTTTAGTTGATTTATCCACTGTCTCATTCTTCAGCACACAGAAGAGTTTTGTGCATGTAGTAGGCACTCAGCAAGTAGTTTTAAAGAGAGAGAAAAAAGAAAAGAAGGAAGAAAGAAAGGAAGGAGGAAAGGAGGAGAGAAGGAGGAATAGAGGAGGGAAGGAGGGAGAGAGAAGGAGAGGGGAGAAAGAAAAGAGGGAAGAGGGGGGAAAGAAAGAAGGAAGGATGGAAGGGAGGAAGGAAGGAAGGGAGAGGAAGGAGAGAGAGAGGAAACCGGGAGAGAGGAAAGAAGGAGAAAGGAAAGAGGGAGGGAGAAAGGAAAAAAGGAAGAAATGAAAGTGGGGAATAAAGAAGGAAGGAAAGAGGGAGGGAAGGAAGGAAGGAACGAAGGAATGAAGGAAGGAAGGAGAAGGGAAAGAAGGAGGGAGGGAGGAAGAAGAGGAGGAGTGAGGGGGAGAGAGAGGAAGGAAGGAAGGAAGGAAGGAAGTAGGGGAGGGAGGGAGGGAGGGAGGAAGGAAGGAGGGGAGGGAGGGAGTGAGGAAGGAAGGCAAGGAGGGAGGGAGGGAAGGAGGAGTGAAGGACTGAAAAATGAGATGAATGAATAAATACAGAAATGAATGAATAAATGATTGAGACCCAGTGCCTGCCACCTACAAACTCATAGGATAAGTCCCAGTTCAGCTCCCTCAGAAGCCCCCTAACCAGTCCAATGTAACCCACTTTGTCTGCACTCATCATTGAGGGAGCCTCTGTCCAGCACTGCCCTTCCTCTCTCCACATTTCTCCCTTTGTCCTCCTCCTCCCTCCCAACCCCACCTCTGCCTCCCATGTTACAGATGAAAAACAACAGCCAAGCTGGCATTTACCGACTGTCAAACACCTCTCTGAGTTTCCTCAGAACAAACAGACTCAGCCGATTTTGTTTGTTTTCTTCCTTTTTCTAAGCTGCTGAGCTGTCCCTGGAATTGTGCAAGAGGTCACACAGAGGGACTGTCAACAGCTCCCTAACGTAGGTTTCTAACCTAGAAAGGGAGTCCAGGTTTTACAGGCCCAAGCGCCCGGGCAGAAACACACACACACACAGAGGCTGCTGTTTGTTTTCTCCGACAGGTCTGGCATTTCCCCCTTGGGAGAGAGGAAGCTTAAAACACAGAAGGCCCCCTTCTCTAATTAGACATGAAAAACAGTTTGGATAAGCAGAGAGGCATGTCACCCAACTGGACAATCCCTTCCTGCAGAGCAGGAGGGTTGAAGGCTTTCAGAGAGTTATTTTTCCACTTTGCTTTTAAATTTTAAAAGTTTTACAATAAAACATTTCATATATTTTATATAATATAATGAAAGCCAAAAGTCCCTAATAAAACCTTAAATTCCGTATCTCCCAAAAAACAACACTTTTCTGTTCAATCATGCACTCATTGATCCATTCAACAAATATTTATGAAGTGCCTACTACGCGTCAGACACTGTTGTAGCTTTTTGGGAGTGCAAAAGCAAGTAAAAGCTGATCTTTCCAGAAAGTTTCTCTTTGCAGCCAAAAATTTTAAAATGATCTATTACAAATAGGGGAGAAACTGATCACATCTGTGTCATCCCACAGAACCCTCGCAGAGTGATTGTACTAGACACACTGTTTGGGGCTTCATTTTCTTTATTTAAACATATATCTTGAGTTCTTTTCCCTATCAGTTCATAAACTTCTACCTTATGCATTTCAGAAGCCGCACTGTGCTCCATTGTTTGGCGGTACCATAATGTATGGAAAGTTCTCTGTAGTTGGATACTTGGGGTGTTTCCAAGCTGATTTCTAGAAGTGAGATTGCTTGAAAAAAGGAAAGGGTTGAAAACCTGATAGATATCGCAAAAGGAGTGAAAGACTTTGAAAAGTGAAGGGTTAACCAGAAACTGAGGCATCTACCCTCAGTTTCACATATTCCCTCCATCTCATCTTAAAAGTAAAGAGGGTTTTTCCTAAGACGCTGGGGGAGTTGGAGACTTCACTGACATTTACTGGACGTAAAGGTATGCCCAACCTTATGAAACCCTGATTTTCACTTGTCTTGCTGGATGATAATTGTCTAATTATATATTGGTTTCTGCCATGAGACCTTGGGCTTCTGGAAAGCCAGGGACTTATCTTTCTAGTGCTTAGAGACAGGGAGAGTACTCAATTAAAGCCTGCTGAAGGAATAATTAATTTGAAAGGAATGAATGAAGTATCTATCCAAAAGAAAAGAAATTATTATATAAAAAGATACCAGCACTTGAATGTTTATTGCAGCACTTTTCATAATAGCAAAGATATGGAGTCAACCTAAGTGTCCATCAATGGATGATTGGATAAAGAAAATGTAGCACATTATATATATATACACACACACACATATATATAATACTTTACATATACAGCACTATAATGTACTATATATGTAAAGTAATGTAATTATAACTTTTTAATATATAATATTAATATATATAATGTACCACATTATAATATATAGTTATATATTTTATATATATATATAAAGTAATACACACACACACACCATGACATACTATACAGCCATAAAAATAATGAAATCATGCCTTTTTGCAGCAACACAGATGGAACCAGAGGCCATTATCTTAAGTGAAATAACTCAGAAACAGAAAGTCAAATATCACATGTTCTCACTCATAAGTAGGAACTAAATAATGTGTATGCACGGGCACAGACTGTGGAATAATAGACACTGGAATTGGGAATAGTGGGAGGGTAGGACTGTGGTGAGGAACAAAAAGTTACCTAATGGGTACAAGGTACACTACTGGTGTGATGGCTATATAGAAATCCCAGACTTCACCACTACACAGTCTATCCATGTAACAAAAATTCACTCGTACTGCTTAAATTTATAAAAGTAAAAAAAAAAAAATAAAAAAGTTTTTAAATGAGAAAAAAGAATGAATGAATAGACAGATGTTGGGTGGATAAATAGATTAATGGGTTGGTGGTTAGAAAAATAGAAGGACAGATGTATGTATAAATGCATGGATGGATGAATTAAAAGTGGATAGATAGGGCTGGGCACAGTGGCTCACACCTTTAATCCCAGCATTTTGGGAGGCCGAGGTGGAAAGATCACTTGAGGCCAGGGGTTTGAGACCACCCTGGCCAACATGGCAAACCTCCATCTCTACCACAAATACCAAAAAAATAAAAATAAAAAAAAATAACCAGGCGTGGTGGCACATGACTGTAGTCCTAGCTCCTCCAGAGGCTGAGGCAGGAGAATCACTTGAACCTGGAGGCAGAAGTTGCAGTGAGCTGAGATCACACTACTGCACTCCAGCCTGAGTGACAGAGTGAGACTCTATCTCAAAAAAAAAAAAAAAAGTGAATAGAAAGATGGGTAGATGGATAGATACTTAAACATATGGAGGAACAACAGATGAATGACTATACAGATGAATTGGTGAATGAATGAATGAATGAATGAACATACAAAGAAGTGAGTGCATGAGTAAGTGTATGAGTGAAAGGGTGGGTAGATAGATGATGACCAACAGATAAATTTACACAATTAACAAATTATAAAGATAATTACTTAGCAAAATAATAGATTATTGTAGAATTTCCCATAAGATTCATTTTAATAATAAACTCCTTGGATACATTAAACATTATCATTCGATTTGCACATTGCTTGTGAGAAACACACCAACTGTGATTAGTGAACCTAACTACAATCCATTCTAGATCTTAGTGCTTAGTTCACCATGGGAGTCCAACACACAGTATTCACGAAGGTGATGAATAAGAAGGAAGAGTTTATGTGGCTCTCAGGGCACCAGATGTGATGCCCCATTACCAACATCTACCATCCAACATCTAGAACAGAGGGAATGTGATGCCAGGGACTCTTTGGGCCTGGAAAATCACTGCCTAAAATTGCCTCCTTCATAAACACACATCCTCCTGTCCAGAGTGTTTAAATACTCAAGCCATCACCAAGGAATGAAAAAGCCCCATCTGTCTTCATAGGTGGCACATAGAGCCATCTTTCCAAAATCAACAGAGATTAACAAGTCACTCCACTTTCGATCAATACATCACTAGACTTCTGTCCCAACTTGTCTGTCAAATCCCTTTGACCTGACCAGGAGCCTCTGGGTCTCCTGATCCCTTGCCCCAGCCCTCAAAGGCCATCAGTTAAACAAACCACCTTGGGAGCCATCAGCACATCTTCCAAGGCAAACAAGCCTTGGCCCCAGTGAGGTCAGCAGCAAGGAGGGTGAGGCAATTAAGCCAGCATGTTTGTCTGAAACTGGTCTCCTGCTGCTGTTCTTGACAGCCACTGGAGCAGTAATTGAATCCCCTGCTTCTGGGAAGAGGAGCAAGTAATTTTCATCAAGCACCTGCTTTGTGCCAGGTATTATGCTGGGCTGTGGACAATGTCCTATTTTATCCTAAAAGGGGGCAATTTTCATATGAGAAAACAGGGGCTCAGAGAAGAGAAGCAGCTTACCCACAGTCACACAGGTATCAGGCGGCAGATGGAGGATTTAAAGTTAGGTCTGCCTTTTGCTAAAGCCGTTTTAAAAAATATATTGTGACTTGCGGCTGAAAGGATAAACAATGAGACTTGTCCTCCAATTTGGTGTCCTCATGGTGGAAGTTTTAAATATTAATGCCTATAAATGTGTTTTTTAATCAAAATAAGAAATATGTCAAAGAATGAGGTATTCCATTGCCCAGAGAAGAGAGAAGAGGAAACTAATCAGTTTTGATTGTCTCAATGAGCCAGGAACCCAAGCCCTACCCTCATGGAGCTTTCAGTCTAGTAAGAAAAAGAGCTACCAAGCAAAGACTCAAACAAATATACCTGGAACTGCAAACAATGAAAGAAAAGTCCAATGGGCAATGCTTGTACGCAATGGGAGATCCTGAAATGTTATCTAGGTTTCAAGGAAGGCTTCCAAAAGAAAGTAACATTTGAATTGAGATTGGAAACACAAGTAGGTATCAGTCAGATTAAAAAGGTAGAAAGATCATCTCAGACAGAGAATGAGCAAAAGTCCTGTGGCACAAAACATCATGTGGCACTTGAGGCAATGAAAAGAGGCTAGGGTGGCTGGAGCAGAGAGAAAAGTCAGTAAGGTGAGAAAAGACTAGGAGTTCTTTAGGCCCAGATCAAGCAGGGTCTAGCAGGCCATTGAAGTGGACACAGAGATATGCTTAGATCCCTCTTTAAGAAAAAATGTGCTCTGGCTGCTGAGAGCACTGTCAGCAGTTGGCCTTCATCCATCAACCCCTTCAAGGAGTCCCCCAGTAGCAGAGAGCAGCTTTGCAGCCACACCCCTTCTCAGAGAGACCCACATCCCTCGACTGATTCACATGGAAATATAAAGATCTGGCAATCCCAGTCCAATGAGGGACAATGCTTGGCCGGGCGCGGTGGCTCAAGCCTGTAATCCCAGCACTTTGGGAGGCCGAGACGGGCGGATCACGAGGTCAGGAGATGGAGACCATCCTGGCGAACACTGTGAAACCCCGTCTCTACTAAAAAATACAAAAAACTAGCCGGGCGAGGTGGCGGGCGTCTGTAGTCCCAGCTACTCGGGAGGCTGAGGCAGGAGAATGGCGTGAACCCGGGAGGCAGAGCTTGCAGTGAGCTGAGATCCGGCCACTGCACTCCAGCCCCGGCGACAGAGCAAGACTCCGTCTCAAAAAAAAAAAAAAAAAAAAAAAAAAATGCTGAAGAGCTCCAAAGCTCCCCATGGGGCTGGCCAAGGCTGTTGTCAAACGGCAGCCCTATTCACTTCTGTTCATATCCACTCCTGCTCCTTTCCCTGCCATTGCACAAGGACTGATGCCAAGAACACACCTGAAACGTCTTGTGCACTAGACTCCATCTCGGTGTCTGCATTCAAGGGAACTCATAAAGCAAAGCCCATGCTGAGGAGCTCAGCTTGCATCATAAGAGCAAAGAGACCCAAGGGAAGATTTAAAGAGTAGGTGGTGTAATCCCATTTGTATTTGCCAATGTAGAAATGGCTACTGTCTCGAGGTCTCCCATAATCAAGCAGCTTAGACCCTGCAATCTTCTTCAAATTGGTGCATGAAGGAGAGAGATGGCAGAGGGTATATGTATCCTGACCTTGAGTAACAATTAAGGCCAAGCCCAGCCAAGCCAGACCCTAGACTTGTTGAGCACAGAGAAGTCCCTTACCAACACTGTCGGGGACATGGAGCTGGGAGGTCACAAGGGGTCAACAAGGCTCACATCCAATTGTCCATCCTTCTCCCTAGGTTGTTGTCCACCTAACCTTTCATATTTGGTCCAGATGGACCATCACCCACCCAGTTATGCAAAATCATGTTGATGTCCCCAGTGACATGCTTCACCAGTTGGCCATGTTGTCTATATTTGGAATGTATCACCATCTATCTGTCCTGCTACCAGCTACCATAAGGACACTGACTAACAGAGCACTTTCTACATGTCAAGCACTGTTCAAGAGTGGTTTTACATGAATTATAGACTATAAAAATCATAAATTATGAAACATTTCATAGAGCATTTTACATGAATTATCTCACTTAGCTCTCAAGTGACTCAATGGCATGAGTACCATTGTTAGAACTATTTTGCAGATGAGGAAACTGAGACTAGGGAAGCTTAAGTAACTTGCTCAGAGCCACATGGCCATTATAGTAAGTGTACAAACTTTGATATAGATGCAGACATACTAGTCCCAGGGCCAAGACCCTCAGCCAATACACTTGGCTCCTCTTAGTTCTAATGCTCTTTTCTGAACTATTCCTCCAGCCTCCTACCTTTCCTCTTCTCCCATCTGTTTCTGTCCCCATCCCCCATCCTCCATATTGTTCTGCAACCAGCATTCTAAAGTTTAGAAAAGAAATATAATCTGAGTATGCCTCTCCTATTTGACAATCCTTGACAAATAACCAAATATTGTGGAGGCATTAAAATAATACTTACAAATGTTTACTGACATGGGAAATGTTTTGGGATATATGTTTAAGGATATACTCTTTATAATGTGATCTGAACTATAGAATAACATGAATAGGAAGATAGTAATACCCTAGAACATTACGAGTGGTTGTGAGGTGTTTTGGAGTTAGAGAGTTAGAACACCTAAAATACAAGCTATACCCAAAGTGGATGTCCAAAGACACAACATACACAAAGACTATGTACAATTTGAAAGTACCGAATGAGTCCACAATACACATTAGATGGCTGAATGAAAAATGGATGAATTGTTTAAAGCTAGACAGTGACAGGGTGTACTCAGCATTTTAGAAAGAACTGTCTATACTCGCCATTCATCTGGGAAACTCTCTAAACCCTACTCTTCAAAGGAATTTGCCCATGGAGGTGTTCAACAGGTGAGTTCACACAGATCTTGTTGAGCAGAAAATACTACCTATAAAAGGTAAAATAACAGTTTTGTTTTGGGTAAAAGAAAGGATATCAGGGGCCATTGATACGAGGCCCTGAAGAACATCTAGGATTCCCAGCCTTTCTCAATTGACAGCTGCCAGACAGCATGTCCCCATGACAACAAGGGATATGGGGGAGCTGAGCCAGAAGCCTGCTTCTTTGCAGCCTTGGGCTCTGTCCTGGACTCAAGAGCCCATGATACAAGTGAGAAATGTGGTTGTTCATGGACAACACAACTTGCTAGTCAAACATGAGTCTGATGTAGTCATTGTCTGCAGAAACTTCTTCTCTATGTTCTTTTCCACAAAATATTTCTGTACCTGGCTCAAGGCTAGGTATTTGAGAATAATGTCTAAGATATGGCCCTTCTTCTCCAGAACCTCTGCTGAAGATGGGTCATCATTTCTGAAAAGATCATTTAAATAGACTATGGTAAGTGCAATTCATTTTTCAGACATTATCTCCAAATCCACAGAAAAAGAGTAAAATCTATTTAGATAAAATTGGAATGCAAAATTGTTTGGCATATGGTAGGTGTGTGATAACATTGAGTCAACAAATGAGCTAACCATCTAGGGCAGAGACAGATTGTCTGCCCACCCAACTCACTTCTTATTTCTCTTGGGTAGACAGTGAGATGATATTTGCCAGCCTCTCTTGCAGTTTGGGGTAGCCACGTGACAGAATCTGGCCAATGGTATTTGGCAGAAGTGGAATGCGTCACATCCAGGTTTGGCCCATAAAAACTGCCCATGAGGTCCTCTTCAGGCAAAATGGAGAAACTGGGGCCTTAGAGGAGGGTAGAATCACAAGACGGAGGGAATACAGGTCTCTCAATGACCACATGGAAGACATCCCACTAACTAGGACCACCCAATCGGCCTTTAGTGTGAGATGAATGAAATTCCACTGGGTGAAGCCACTCAAGTGTTGGGGTTATTTGTTACAGCAGCAGGCTTATCCTGCCTGACCCCATCCAAATCCCTCCCTACCCTGGCCCACTTTAGGCCCAGAGCTAGCACAGGCAGAACCCTCATGTGAATCGAAAAAGACACCACTCCGTCCCTGCTAACCCTGTCCTCTGTCTCTTCATTTTCCACCTAGACTGGTATTGTCCCCAAACATGAAGCATTCTTGTATCACCTTCACGATTTTTGTAACATCTGTGTACCCCTTATACCATGATACTTGATGCTTCTCTTTACGCCAACTCACTTTGTTGTTAAATATATGTATTTCAAAAGGTAAACTCTATATTGCTACAGTAATTGGAAATTTATTTAGAGTAAAATCCTTTAAATAGAAAGTCACCTTAAAAATACAGACAGCCAGGCATGGTGGCTCATACCTTTCATCCCAGCCCTTTGAGAGGCTGAGGCGGGAGGATCGCTTGAGCCCAGGATTTCGAGACCAGCCTAGGCAAGGCAGTGAGGTCCTGTCTCTACATAAAAAGTAAAAGATAAAAACAAAACAAAACAAAAATAAACAAACAAAAAAACAGCCAGATGGTGACACATGCCTGTGGCCCTGGCTACTCAGGAGACTGAGGTGGGAGGATTGCTTGAGCCGGGGAGGTTGAGGCTGCCATGAGCCATAACGAGCCTGCTGCACTGTAGTCTGGGTGACAGATCAAGACCCTGTCTAAAATAAATCTTAAAAATAGATACAAAGAATACAAAACATTGTTGCTAAATTCTAGCTGGATGATTCCGACAAGGGCCCAAGGCTTGAAGGATGCTCTCTTTCCAAGAGAGGTTAGCAGGTGTTGGGGAGGAAGTAAAGAAGTATTAGCATCCAACTGAAAAGTGCCACTGAAGAAATCTAAAGGTATGAGTAGAAATAAAGAAAAAGGAATATATTTTTCATGGTGGGTTTAATGTTAGATATGATATTGTACCTCTCCCACCTAAGGGTACTTTGTTCTGGGAGATCAGTGAGATGAATTATGGCCAGTTTCTGGATCCTAAATACAGGCTTAGATTAAATACAGGTATCTGGAGGGTCTTTGGCGTTTTGTTTGTCACGCTGGGCTTACCCTGCCTCACCTCTACCGGCCCTGGCATGCAGGCTTTCAGAGCCTCTGGGGCCATCCTATTCTTGGCTGGAAAACTAGGAAACGATTCCCCTGAAGTGCTCCCAGGTAGGATCACCCCTGCTCATGTCTCTGTGCTGCTCCCATTCATCTGCTCCTAAGTCCTTTCTCCACACTTTCTCTGTCCTTTGTCCATGCCTTGTATCAGAAAACTAAACTTGGGGGTAGCCAAGATGCTTTGCTCTAGTGCATAGATCCCATGACCATCTATGGGGAAAACACACACACACACACACACACACACACACACACACACACAAATACCAAAGGGCCACCCAAAGAAGAAAGAGGAGTGTGTGTTGTGTGTGTCTTATATGCATTGTGTTGTATGTTCTGTATTGTGCATTGTAGGTGTGTTATATGTGTTATGGGTGAGTTGTGTTATATGTGTGAAGGGTGTTTGCAAATACCGCTTCCAGTGTGCTCAACTAGTAGTTATTATTTTAATAATTTTACAGTTTGATCTGCACAGAATAAAGTGTGCATTTATAAAAGGTCTCCAAAGTCCCTTCCAATTCTTAAAATAATAATATTTTTAACTATTTACGTACAATAATTATTGCTATTATTGTTCCACAACTCTGCCAGAAACTCCCCAGCGAACCAGCTATATATATCCTTAGATGAGCTGCTTTGCTTGTCTGAGTTTGTTTCCTGACCTATAATATTTCAGCTGGGTGTTCCTTGCAGCCCCATCCAGCCCTAAATACTTATGTCTTTATCATTTCATAAGGTATTTACGAAAGTCAGTGCTGCTGGGGAAACAGCATAGAGCTCTGTCACCTACTAGCTGTGTGTCCTTGGGCAAGTTACTGAGCCACTCTGTCCCCCACTATTCTCTACTCTGTAAATAGGGATCATGCTAGCAACTACCTGGTTAGTCCATAAACAGGATTATTTGAGTTAATCCATGTAAAGCATTTGGTAGGGCACCTGGTATAATGCAGCCATGAAACACTAGTGCTGGAACCCAAGCCGAGTGACTTCTCTATGACTTAATTTCCCTAGCTGTCATATGGGGATGTGAGGGTACATCCCTCGTGGAGCTGTATGAGGATGGAGTTAATAGCACTGGCTGGCACGTGGTCGACTGGCCATATGAAGTAGCCGTTACTAACTGGTGTTGCTGTTGCTGTTATTTCCAGGCCGTGCCCTGAGACCGGATGAGGCAACCTCAGCAGGTGAGAGGGCTCCTCCTACAGGGGCTTAGATTCCTTCAAAACTGGAAAGTGCAGAACTCCTGAGATAGGTGGGGCTGATCTGCAAAACTACTGCAATAGGGCTCTGCCCAATTCCCAGTCACCGGGCAGCCCTGGAAGCTTGGAAGGCTGAGCGGGGAGAAGAAGGGGGAGGAAGGGAGGGTAAAACTGGGGAGCAGGAAGGGCTTTGAGTTCATCAATGCCACGCTGAAGATTACAGGAAGACTAATAGGGCCCCAAGGCCTCGGGGATGAACAAACACGATCTTTGTGGTGCGCCTTTGTTGAGTAACCAGGGCAAACTCTCTCTGTGTGTCTGTCTTCCTTCCTTTTATTCCACTAATGAAAGAGAAAGAGAAGAAAGATTTCCCTTTAGAAAATCAGAAGACAAGGAGAAAACATTAAATGCTGAAACCCCAGAGGGCATCTTCAGCATCTACCCACACAAGGCAAATTCCTTGTCTCTCTAAATCCTTCCAACAGTTCAGTGGGCCAGGTGTTAATGGCTAAGTGAATGATTGTCACACTGGAGATGAGCAAGTTCAGGTTGGCTCTCAGGACCCATAGGTGTCGGAGCCAAAGACAGAGACAAGCCCTGTACTCAGTGATGTTCTCAGGCAGGGGTGCCCAATCTTTTGGCTTCCCCGGGCCTCTGGAAGAAGAAGTATTTTCTTGGGCCACACATAAAACACACTAACACGAATGATAGCTGATGAGCAAGGAAAAAAAAATCAATCACCAAGAAATCTCATAATGTTTTAAGAAAGTTTACGAATTTGGCTTGAGCAATATTCAAAGCTGTCCTGGGCTGCACGTGACCTGTGGGGCTTGGGTTGGACAAGCTTGTTCTAAAGGATTGGTGTGAGACGCATCCAAGGACCAGGAGGTCTGACCAAACAGATGAAGCCAGGGAGCAATTTGGAGCAGAAACCCTGATCTGGGAGCCTGAGCCCTCGTCTCAGTTTGCCACCCACCTGCTATGTGACCTTGGGCAAGCCCCTTCACTTCCCTGGGCTTTGGTTTCCACATCTGAAAAATAAAAGGGAAGAAACTAATGGTCTCTAGGCTATCTTCTTACCATTTTGTACTAAGGAAACAAATTTTCTCTGAGGCTTCACGAGGCTTCTTTCACTTAGCCTCATGTTTGCAAAGTTCATCCATATTGTAGCATGTATCAGAACCTAACTCATTTTCATGGCTCACTAATATTTCATGGTAGGGATATACCACATTTTGTTTATATATTCATCCGTTGATGGTCATTTGGATTGCTTGTGCGTTTTAGCTAGGATGAATAATGTTGTTATACACCTTTATGTATGGGTGTTTATGTGGACATATGTTTTCATTTCTCGTGGGTATATACCTAGGAGTATAATTGCTGGGTCATGTTTTATCTCTACGTTTAATTATTTGAGGAACTGCCAGACTGTTAGCCCAAGTGGCTTTACCAGTTTATATTCCCATCCGCATTTTATGCAGGTTCTAGTTTCTCCACATCCTTATAAGCGCTTGTTATTTTCTGACTTTTTGATTCCAGCCACGTTAGTAGGTGTAGAGTGGGATATCGTTGTTGTTTTTCTTTGCATTTCTCTGATAACTAGTGACGTTGAGCATTGGCCATTTGTGTATGATTTTCTTTTTCTTTTTTTTTGTTTTTGTTTTGAGATGTAGTCTCGCTCTGTCACCCAGGCTGGAGTGCAATGGTGCAATATTGCTCACTGCACTCTGCCTCCTGGGTTCAAGCAATTCTCGTGCCTCAGCCTCCCGAGTAGCTGGGACCACAGGCACGTGCCACCACGCCCAGCTAATTTTTGTATTTTTTAGTAGAGATGGGGTTTCACCATGTTGGCCAGACTGGTCTTGAACTCCTGGCCTCAAGTGATCCACCTGCCTCAGAAGGCTGGGATTACAGGCGTGAGCCACTGTGCCCTGCCTGTGTATGATTTTCTTTTTCTTTTTTTTTGTTTTTGTTTTGAGATGTAGTCTCGCTCTGTCACCCAGGCTGGAGTGCAATGGTGCAATATTGCTCACTGCACTCTGCCTCCTGGGTTCAAGCAATTCTCGTGCCTCAGCCTCCCGAGTAGCTGGGACCACAGGCACGTGCCACCACGCCCAGCTAATTTTTGTATTTTTTAGTAGAGATGGGGTTTCACCATGTTGGCCAGACTGGTCTTGAACTCCTGGCCTCAAGTGATCCACCTGCCTCAGAAGGCTGGGATTACAGGCGTGAGCCACTGTGCCCTGCCTGTGTATGATTTTCTTGAAGAAATGTCTAGATCTTTTGCCCATTTTTGATTATTTATGTTGAAGTTATAACAGTTCTTTATAACTAGCCCCTGACCAGATATATGATTTGCAAGTATTTTCTACTATTCCATGAGTTATAATTTTTATATCCTTGATAGTGACCTTTGACATACAAAAGTTTTTAATTTTGATGAAGTCCAATTTGTCTTTATTGCTTGTGCTGTCAGTGTCATTTGAATAATTATTTAAATGAGAAAATAATACCTATAAAATTTTTAGCACAAAGCCTAGCTCATAGTAAATGCCTGATCAATATTGAGCTGTGATTATTATTTTTTTGAGACAGGGTCTCACCCTCTTGCTCAGGCTGGAGTGCAATGGCACGATCATGGCCAACTGTAGCCTCAACCTCCTGGGCTCAGGTGATCCTCCCACCTCAGTCTCCTGAGTAGCTGGAACTATAGGTGTTCTATAAGGAAGTTCTAATCCAATTTCTGCTGTACTTACATGTTCATTCTCCCACTGGTTACTTCTAAACCACCTTTAAAAATTAGTTACTATTATCTACCATGTAATGGACAAGGAACCTGACTGAGAGGTGGAATGATGATAGTCAATCATGCTAGGATACACACCCAGAGTCCTGTCAGACTCCAAGGCCAGTGATCTGCCCTGTACCCAACAGCAGTCTTGACACTTTTCTTCACTCTCTGGCCATCAGAGTACAAAGTCCAGATATCAGCACCTGATTCAGGAGAAGACCATTACTCAGGAAATAGGGTACATTAATAGAACGGCGGTATGGTACACCACATGCCTATTTGACCTACTTTGCCTCTTTGACCTACACCTATTAGTATGTGTGCCATACTACGCTACTATTAGTATGCCCAGTTAGTAGGGTTGGAGAAGGGACAATGACATTCTGGAAACAGGGCATACTCATGGCAACACAGGATCCTATGATGAGGTCGCTGGCATAGGCTGGAGTGACTTGGAGATGGGAAACAAGACCGTGAGACCTAGAGAAACCAGGGAAGGCTTCATGAAGATGGCAGCTCTTGAAAGGTGGTAGAATTTGGATGTTCGAAGCAGGAAGGTCCTGAATAAGTAAAGATGGGTAGGTAGAAATGACAAAGAGATAGTACTGACTCAAAAGAAAGGTTTATGCTGGACAAAAGGAAAAACAACTTCTAGTAGGAAGTAATGACAATAGTAGCAGCAGCTATAATAACAATAATTGTTCACATGCCACATATAATTGTAAGCTTATATGAGCTCATTTAGTCATTATGATTGTTTGAAGCAGGTAACATGATCCTCTCCTTTTACAGATGAGAAAACTGAGGCACAAACAGGTGACACAATTTGTCCCAGATTACAAATTAGAACTGAAAGAAAATTAAAATCAGTCAGCAAGGTTATTATGATTGGTGGAAGGCAACAGAACAACAAAATTGTTGGAGAACGTAAGAGAAAGGACTATATCCAAGACATTCATGAATCAACTCATGAAGGAACATAGACATGAATGAACATAGACATTTTTGTACCTAGACATTTTTAGGTTCAAATCATGACTCTACCCACTCCCTGGCTATAGAATCTTATCGAAGTTCCTTCACTTTCTCGAATTTCTGTGCCTAAAAAACAGAGTTGGAAATACCTAGTTCACTCCACAGAGGGTTGATATGAGGATTTCCAGAAATAAGGGTTGTCTAAATAGGGAATCAATAGATATTTAAATTAGTGGGTGGTGAGGGGTGTTGACATTATTTTCTTTCAGAGCAAGGGCCTTTGCAACACTGGATAAAAGTCAAGTGAGGCCCAAGGGTGTGAGTAAGTATATAGCGGAAGTTTCGATGCCACCTTTGGATGCAGCTCTCCTTATGCAAATTCTAGCCACTTCCTAGCTCTGTGCCTAGAAACAGGTCACTCTGCCTCTTTGACCTACACCTTCCCTACAAAGAAAGGTGAAGGAAATAGGCCCTGCCTCCAAGTGTCCTGAGAATTAAATGAGTCAGTATGTTGCCCAAAATGCTTGGAACAGGGCCTGCATGGGAAAAGCTCCCAGTGACAGCCCAGTCTTTACTATGAGAGGTCAGGCCAAGGGCATCCCTAAGACCTCAGAGCACATAATGTGAGTGTTTTCCAAGGATGGCCAGACCTGGTGCATCAGACAGTCTCAGTGGGAAGGCCACGTGTGCCAACTCTTATGTTGCCATCAATAGTAGCAGGTGTCACGGCTTTGGAACTTCCTGCCTCATGCATCAGAATCCCATATTTTACTTCTGTGTGCATCTGAGCATTCAAAAAACAAGGTGGGGGGGGGGCCTCGTTCTGCAACTGAAAAGACTCTAGCAACCACCCCCCGCCTTGCCAACACACATACTCATACATGCACACACACACGCACTCACACACACTCCCTCCAGGAGCCTGCCATTGTGTGATGCAGTCGGAACTTTCTACTGTTCTTATTTGAGTCAGCACCAGCCAGTGATTGCTTCCCAAGTCCTATTTATGGCAGTTTTGTTTTGGAGGAGGGAGTTAGGGAGGGTGTGGATGGCAGGCGGATATTGTTGTTTTTCAGAAAATCTATTTAAAAAACAGAATGCCGTGACTGGTTAGCTTTGAAACAATGAGGATAAACATATGATGTTGGTGATGGTTTTCCCTTCATTCATTTGGGCTTTCGTTAAAATGGCAACGGACATTGATATCCTACTGTTGAGATAGGATCACCCCCCTCTTCATTTGTTAAAAAGATAAAGAGATCTGAAAAGTGATCCTAAATATTTGAGTCAGTTCCTCGATGAATTCACCATAAGCTTCTACACTTGTCCACAGCAGCTCTACTAAAATCACAATTAGTTCATTCTATAGATAATTATGTATTTAATTCCTGTCTTCCTCCAGCCAGGCAGAGGATGTCAGTTACCTCAACAGTGCCTGTTAGCTCAGGAGACAGGCAGAAGGAGAATCAAATTTGGATCAGCCTTTTATTTGCAGTGACAAATGATTCAACCCTTCAGAGCCTCAGTTTCTGTAAAACAAAAGTAATAAATTCCTTTCATTCACTTGTTCATTCACTTATTAAAATAGTATTTGAGTGCCAATTTTGGCTGAGCAGTGGTTTAGGGACTGGAGATAGGGCAGCAAACAAGTGAACAAAGCAAACACAGATTCCACCCTCACTCTTGTGTAGGATGATAGACCATAAAGAAATCAAATAAATAAGAAAACTACATAGCAAATTAGACAAAGAAAAATTAGAGCAGGGAAGGAGGATAGGAAGAGAGACAGAGAGAGAGCGAGCGTGTGTGTGTACATGTTTGTGTGTGTGCATGCTTGCGTGTGTGTGTGTGCGTGTGTGTGTGTGTGCACTATAGTAGCAGGTTTAGATAAAGAGCCCAGAAAGGACTCACTGAGGAGGTAACATTTCAGGCCAAGATGTAAAAGAGATGCAAACCATGCAGATACCCGAAGAAGGCTGTTTCAGGCAGAGGAAATAGCATGTGCAAAGGCCCTGAGGTAAGAGTTTGCCTAGTGTGTTGGAGGAACAGCAAGGAAGCCAGGAGTGGATGGGAGGTTGGGGAGTAGGAGTTGAGGTCAGAGAGATAACTTTGCAGAGTGGTCTGAGGGTTAAATCATTATAGGAGCCAGATACATAATAGGATTGCAATGACCAGGTTTTAGATGGTAAACCCATGAAAGTGAGTGAGTGAGTGAGTGAAGAATAAATAGATATCTCATTTATCCATCATGACACTAGGACTCAGAGAAGTCCATTGACTTGCCTAAGGCCACTAGCTGGCTTGTGAAAAATTTAAGGCTAGACTTCAGGACCATCTTTTCCAAGGTTTTCCAAGAGTTAATCTTTCTTTCCTACATTATTGACACAGATGAAATCTTCATCAATGTCCTCCCCCAACTCAAATCCAAATGCCAACAGTTGCCATTGTGAAATGAAGGGACGCTGCTAAACATCCTACAATGCGCGGGGCAGCACCCACTACAAAGAATTGTCCAACCCTAAATGTCAATAGTGCCAAGCTTGAAAAACCTTGGCTGAGGGGAAGAACCCCAAATCTATTGTTTTGTCTTTCCTCTTCAAACCCCATTGTTTTAAACTCTACATGGTGATTCTCAAGGGTGTGTAGAGAGCTGATAGTACCAGAATGAATGAAGGGTGGGACCTACAAGTCCCTCCACCCACTGGGAGAGGGAGTGCGGATTCCTGGCTAGGATGAACTCATTTATATTTCCCCTTCCAGGGATCTTTGTTGAAGGCATTAGCATGGACTTGCGAACAAGGGTGGAGCTAGGAGCACAGTTTTCCAAAATAAAGTCACAGATAAGAGATTAAGATCCACAAGACTATTGCTCTGCTATTCAGAGCACAAAGCCTTTCTTTATCCAGGGCTTCCCTTAGGCACAGAAGGCTAACAGATATTATCAGAGTAACACATGAAAATAATATTGTCTTAGTGCAAAAGGGTAGCTCTTCTCTCCTACATGGAGCTCAGTACACTTCCATCCAAGCTAGCTCATGCTATTTCACAAGGATCAGGCTATACGGATAATTTATTAAGCCAATTTGGAAGGAGGGATTGAAACTGAGAGCAAGGTTAATGACACGCCCAGTGGGAATACAATGGGGACAAGGAAGAAGATACCTTTTCTTGAGCCTCAGGCTGTTGTTCCATTCATTCACTCACTCATTCATTCATTCATTCATTCATTCAACATCCTGGGTGCCCATAATATATCAGGTTCTATGCTAGAACTTGGAGACCCAACTGTGGGTAAGATGTGATCCTCGTTCCCCTGAAGGAGAGAGGGATTCACAAGCTAGAGGGGAAGGAAGACGAAGATATAGGTGCCATGACATACAGGCTCTTCTGGAATCTAAGGACCATGCAGAGTGATGCAGGCTGCAATGGGAATGATTAGGGTTGTGTGGGAACTGAGGGATGTATCTACTCAATCCAGAAAGCTCAGGGAGGGCTTCCTGGAGGAGGTGAGGTCTCTACCAGTTTCTCAACCTTGACATTATTGACATTTAGGGCTGGACAATTCTTTGTGGTTGGGGGCTGCCCTGCGCATTGTAGGATGTTTAGCAGCACCCATGGCCCCTACTGATTAGATGTCAATAGCATCACACTCCCTCAAGTTGTGACAACCAGACATTACCAAACTGTCCTCCAGGAACAAAATCACAATCCCCCCACTGAGAACACTAGTCTAGACAGAGATGCAAAACAGATACCCTGGAAGGCCTGGATCACTATACTATGTGGCCTTGCGCTGCACGAGCCATGATGGGAGTTTGAATTTTACTCCAGGATCGGTGGAAGCCACCAGAAGATTGAAACTGGGTGAGTGGTATGATCTGGTCTTGCTTTTCAAAGGCTTCTCATTAAATGGATAGGAGGAGCAAGGATGGCTCAGGGAGATTAGAAAGAAAGTCTTCCCCAACGAACCATTCTACGGCCTGAAAGTGACCGCAGTGAACCTCGCTTGGCACCAGGACTGCAAAGGCGAGCCTCTCCCCGGTCAAGCCTAGGCCCCCGAGCTGACACATCCTCCTGGGCAGTGGTCCAGGCCCTGAGCCAGGGAGGAGTTCCTCTCCCAGGTCCTCTGGCTCCAGGAGACAATGCTGACATCCCAACCATACTGTGACTCAGAGCAAAGGGCCTTTTGCTTTCTGGAAAGATCAACTATGGCCCAGTTCTCAAGGAGGTTTAGGTGTCAAAGAGAGAACATTGAGCCTTCACTTCAGAACCCAGGCACTGAGTTCACATCAGCCAAAGAAAAGGAACTCAAACCAGACACCTACAATATGCCAGGCAGGGGCCACGCCAGACTCTCAGCATACTGAACCCCATATTTAAGCATACAACATGCTGTCCTGTCACATTATCTGCTGTATAAATGACCATCTTTCAAGGAATTAGAATAACATGGATTGAACACTAAACTATTGAAATGTAATTTCCATGACATTCCGTATAAATATCAAGTATCACTGTTCCAAAGGAGGTGTTGCCATCTTAAAGATGGAGAAATAGGCTTAGAGGAGTGGCATGAATTGCCCAAATTCACAACAGCTAGGAAGCTGTCCATCTAAGAATAAAATCTAAGCTTCTTCCTTGTCACTCCCAGGCCTTTCAAAGCCCATGAGACTTCACAAATCAACATGTAAAACTAAGTATTAACACTTCTTAAAATTCTGGACATTGGAATTACTGGGAACTGTGGTGGTTAATACTGAGTGTCAACTTGATTAGACTGAAGGATCGTGGGTATGGTCTGTGAGGGTGTTGCCAAGGGAGATTAATATTTGAGACAGTGGGCAGGGAAAGTCAGACCCACCCTTAATCTGGGTGGGCACCATCTAATCAGCTGCCAGCACAGCTAGAATATAAAGCAGGCAGAAAAACGTGAAAAGATGAGATGGGCCTAGCCTCCCAGCTTACATCTTTCTCCCGTGCTGGATGCTTCCTGCCCTTGAACATCGCACTCCAAGTTCTTCAGTTTTGGGACTCAGACTGGCTCTTCTTGTTCCTCAGATTGCAGATGACCTATTGTGGGATCTTGTGATCATGTGAGTAAATACTTAATAAATTCCCATATATATATACACACACATACATATATAGATAGATAGATATAGATATATATCTCCTATTCTGTCCCTCCAGAGAACCGACTAGAGTCAGTTCTGTCCTTTCTCTCTCTCTCTCTCTATATATATATATACATATATATAAAATATATACACACATATATACACCTATATACACATATATACACATACACACACACACACACACACACATATCCTATTAATTCTGTCCCTCTAGAGTTCCTGATTAATACAGGGACTATCCTTATATTTGTCCTTTATTTTTCAAATGTATCAAAAGGAAAAACCTGTGGCAGTAGCCTTGCAGCTAATAAAAACAATAGCAGTGCATACCAGGTATCTGAATGACTATGACTATATTACATGCAATACGTCTCTCAATGTTCAGACCCATGCTATAAAGTCAGGGCTACTATTGTTCACATTTTACAAATGAAAAACTCAAGACTCCGAAAGACCTGACACTAGAAAGTGGCAGGGCCACAATTGAAGGTGAGATTGATCTGAATCCAAAGCCCTCAGGGAACACAGCATGGTTTTTAGTGATGGTCCACACTGTGTGCTTCGTTCTCCTTGGGCTGAAGTCATGGAGACAACTGCAACCAGCAGGAAGAGCATGGGCAAGACACCACCACTGGTGCCCGGTGCCGTTTTTCCTGCAGAATCACAGAGCTTTTATGCAGCACCAGCCAAGAATCCCAGGCTCTCAACTTGGCCTTGGCAAGAAAACAGGCTTTTCCCCAACCCTTTCAGATCTGCCATGCTTCTGAAACCCCAGGCACCGAGGAAGGTCACTTGGACAAAACCATCCACCAAGCCCTTACAAAAAGGATGTGCCAGGATTCACGTTGCAGCAGATAGCAATCATCTTACACTGTTGCAAGATCAAATTGCTCTCCTGCTTAGAGTATCTCCATTTTTTTTTTTTTCCATCAGATCCAAACTCTTTATTCAGCCCCTGCTGATTTGCCCACCCCAAAGTTCCTATCCCTGTCTCCCTTGCTGGTCACCCCAGCCTTCCAGGTGCTGCCCAAATACCCCACGCTCTCCATGGGCCTTTGTGCTGACTAGCCACTCTGTCTGAAACATTGTTCTCCCCATTCTCCACTGGCTCATTCCCTTCTTAGGTCTGATCAGGCCAGTAGAAGGGAACCACATAAGGTTTCAGAACAGAAGATGCCACAGGGGAAAAGATTCACTTTTACTGAGTACCTATGATAGACCTGGCAACATATGGCATTTAATTCAATCCTCTCAACCATCCTTTTCGGTTGTTTTACAAAGAAGAAAACTGAAGTCTAAAGAGACTTTGTTCTTGCCCAGGGCCAGATAATTTCCAAGGGTGGAGGTGAGATTTAAACCTCTGCTCGTGGTCTGTCCGGTTCCTTTTTCCTCTCCATGCCCTTGGTCAAGGCCCTTTGAGTCATGAGCTTGGGAAACTGATGAAAACTCAGCTCTGGGGCAATTCAATTGTCCCCATGGAAGCTGGCAGCCTTCACAAAGCATCACTAACGTCCCAGGAGGCAGAATACACCAAGGGTTTGAACTTCTCGTGCAGCTAGCCAATTTGCTGGAGAATAAAAGAGCAAAAGCACCTAGGAGCATAAAACCAACCAGTAAATCTAGGGATTAAAAGCCTCTTAGCAACCCTGCTACCTGTAATTACAGCCCCCAACAAAGAGGAACCCTGGCAGATGGAGGATAAGGAAGAATCCAACCAGTAACTGGTATAGGAGTCTTGCCAAGATGGTTTATGGCCCTACCTTGTGTCTTCCCAAACAACCTTCTGCCTGATCTCTATCCACCTCAGGCCCCAAGGGCAGCTGTGCTCCCATGTTATCTGCAGATCTGTAGCAGAGGGCTCAAGAACCAAACAAGGCTTAAATTCCCACCCAGGACTTGTTGGTGGATTAAGGTGAGACTCCCAGACATCACTCAGGGGCCTGAAGGGAAGTCCGCAGAGCAGAGAAAGTGTGTGACCTTTGATGGAATTGTCATCTGACCTCAACAAGGCCAAGAATGCCACCCAGCAAGAGAGATGCATGCCAGATTGCAGAGGCAGAAGGAGGTCCCTCCTTTTCTTAAACTCCAGAGCACCAGACTGACCTGATGTTTCACTCTCTTACCCAATCCTATGGACTGTCTAGAAAATCTAAATGTCTGAGGCATGTGGCATTCTCTCCAGTAGGATCTTGGCAAACTTTTTCTGGAAAGGACCAGATAGTAACTCTTTACGACTTTGCAGACCACGGGGTCTTTGTCTCAACTATGCAACTCTGCTGCTATTGCACAAAAGCAATAGCAGCCTTGGACAATATGTAAATAAATAAATGAGGCTGGTTGTGTTCCCATGAAATAGGCAATGATCCAGATTTAGCTGCTAGATCACTGTTTGTCGACCCCCACTTTACAAAGTATGTGAGATTCTCAAATCTCTGTAACAGCATTTCACGAAATTGTCTTTTGTCCAAGTTTCCGAGAAAGTTCTTCTTAAGGGGAAGCTTTTCCTGAAAAGGTGAATACATGTGGCTTTGCTTTCTTCTTGTGACCCTGGGCCAGGTTGCGACCAATGTGAGCACATCACCCCACCAGAATCCAGAATTGGAGACAATCACAAGATCTGTTTGCTACTGCATCTCCAGTGTTTCAGAAATGTTCGGCACATAGTAGGCACATCATAAATAATTCTTCAATAGATGAATCTGCTGAGATTCTGGCTATAACCCAAAACATTTGGGACAGATTATTTTTTTTACCCATTCAATTATAGCTCTGCTGTTCCAGCCTGGCCTGTCCCAGGAACTTTTAAAGCGTTCAAACTCGAGTTCTCATGCTTGGCAGCTTTCCTGTGGTTGGCCACTTAGGCAAGTTAGAAATGTTCTTCCCTCTCACTCCCTTAGCTAACCTAGCTGTAAATCACTATCCAAAGATGTATGTTGGTAAGTAGAAGACAATCCAGTGAGCATTTCCAGATGAATCACTCTGTGAATGTTCCGTCTTTAATTACTTATTAAAAGCAGACCAGATTTTCCTAATTGGGTGCACTGAATATGTGTTAATTTTATAATTAAAAAGAAAATTAAACACTCTTTTCATGTGCAAACTAGGAAAGAAATCCAGGAAGAAATTTCCTCTTAAAATACTTGACCAGGTTTCTCAAATTTCAGAGCAAGCACTAAGGTGCTTGTTAAAAATGTCATTCCCAGGTTAGATGCTGTAGCTCCTGCCTGTAATCTCAGCATTTTGGGAGGCTGAGGTGAATTGCTTGAGCCAAGGAGTTTGAGACCAGCAACAAAGTGTGACTTGTCTCTACAAAAAATTTTTAAAAACTGAGCAGAGCATGGTGGCATGTGCCTGTGGTCCCAGCTACATAGGAGACTGAGGCAGGAGGATCACTTGAGTCAAAGAGGTTGAGGCTGCAATGAGCCATCATTGCACCACTGCACTCCAGCTTGGACAATGGGGCAAGACCCTACCTCAGAAAAGAAAAAAAAAAAAAAAAGCCATTCCCAGGCCAAACTCCCAGCCACTCTTATGGTCATAGGTCTGGGGTGGTGCCTTGGACCCTGCATCTGGAAGCCATGCCTCCAGATGATCCTAAGGCAAGCAGAGCTGGACCACACTTAGAAGAATCACTGTTCCGGTCAATGCTTTTAATCAGCTTTTGCCAATTGATGCAGCTTTTGAGAGGAAAGTCTAAGACACAAGAGGTCCCTCTAACCCTGTGCCTGCCTCCCCCAAAAATAACTCTACATTTTTTAAAAGGGTCATGCACATTCTGTGGCTGATCCCAAGGACTCCAGCCTGGAATTACCTGTGAGGACTTCCCCCCAGTTTCTCGCAGTGTATCTGCTAGGTTGCCTATGAATGGAGGTACCTTCAACTCCAAAGCATCTTAGACTGTTTAATTGCACTAATTGCCACCCCAGACTGTAAGTTTCATGTAAATGCTCTACCAGGTGATTCATGTGGTAAATTACACACTTGAGATTTCACCAAGATTTACCTGCTAATCCTAAACTCACTTAAGATACTACTCATGCCCACACCCCCAGATCCGGCAGCTGGGAGAGAGGTACAGATGGGCCTGGAGACCTCACACAATGCCTTCTTGCATCCTTGTCTCCATCTCAATGATTTTTCTCCTTGCCATCTGTCCTTGGACAATTCTGACACTCCCTACCCCGCAGCAGGCAGGACCCTACTTGCAGACAAATGCCCTGGCCTGGCCACATCCTCCACTCTCAAGGATGGATTACAATTGAATGGGTGAAAAAATAATCTGTCCCAAATGTTTTGGGTTATAGCCAGAATCTCCACAGATTCATCCATTTAAGAATTATAGTTAATATTCTTTCAACCCTCTAACCACTTCTTAACAGTTGTCTTCACATCTGTCTCTTCTTATTCTACACTTACTTGGTGGAAGCCTTCAGATTAATCTTCCTAAAGTACCACTTTGCTTATCTTGCTCACAGCTCAAACACCTTCCATGGCTCCCACTGGCCACTGTTCAAACCCTTCAGGCTGACTTTCGTAGTCCAGCCCTGCTCGGGTTATCTCTTGCTGTATAACAAACCACCCCAAACTTAGTGACGTGAAACAACAACCATCATGTATTATTCTCATCTCTCAGGTTCTAGGAAGCAACTAGGTTCAGCAGGATGGATTGTGTTAGAGTCAGATAGTGGCAGTGTCTGGAGGCATCTTGAAGGCTTTCTCCTTTACATATGTGGCGCCTGGGCTGGGGAGATTAAACCACTGGGGCTCAAATAGCTGGGGCTCCTTGGACATCTCTGTTCTCTGTCATCTCTCTCTGTGTTCCCTCGACCATGGGCTCAAAGTTCCAAAGGGGAATGTCTCAAGAGGGAGGGCCAGGCAGAAGTTGCACCACCGTATGACCTTCCCTCCTAGCCCCAGAAGTCACATAGCATCATTTCTACCAAAAGTCACAAAGATCCTTCATATCCAAGGGGATGGAATTAGCATCCACCTCTTGATAGGCAGAGTGGCAAGAATTTGTGGATGTGTTTTGAAACCACTATGAGCCCCAAGCTCCTTTTTACAAACATGGTCCAGGATTCCATTTTTCAACTGGGCCCTCTGCTTCCAGTCAAACTATTCCTTATTTTCAAAGCACATCTAAAACTTGCCCAGTCCATGACTCTGTTCACCCCCTTATCTTTGTAGGGCCACCCTCACCTTGCCACCATCTGCATAACTAAATCCTGCTGACCCTGTGAGTCCATCTCATCGGAAACATTTCCGCTCCCAAGCTCAGTCTCTTTCTTATGCCAATTATTATTTGTACAGTTCATTGGACAACTTAATCGTTCTCTGCTTTGTGCTATCACTTCTATTTCTATCTTGCTATTGGATAAGTCTTTTAGAATTTAACATCTCATGTGTGGATAATTTCTCCTTAGTTCCCTTGTCAAGTCTTCATGATATTCACCATTTATTGGATGCTTACTATATGCCAGCCACAGTACTTTGTCTTTTGCTGACAGTAACTCACCTATTCTGGACAGCAAGCTGGAGTCACAGGGGTTATTAGTAACTCATTTTGCTGATAAGAAACCAAGGCACTGGTAGGTTACCTTCTGTGGCCAAGTTCACGCAGGCTCAGAAGCTAGAAAAGTAGAAATCAAACCCATTTTTTCCAATTTCCGAAGCCTAATCTCTTCTCTCCTTTGTTGAAACACCTCTTACTTTTATCTGCATCTCTTCCATTTTCTCACTCAGGACATCCACAAAAACACTCTCCGCCTGATTTTAATTTTTCCACCTGGGTTTGATTTTAATATCTTAACCTGAGGCCCAGGTACAATGGCAGACACAAGCCTAGCATGAAGAAATTTCTTAGGAACAAATAAAAGTGTATCCAGTTAATATTGTTGGTGTGATAGAGAAGAATGGATTTAGTTACAGGTTGTTGACACAAGTTTGGAAGACTTTGGAAAGAATCATTGGGTCTTCTCCTGATTCTTTGGTTGCCTTTATTGCCTGGGCAAACCCTTCCTAACCTCAATGTTTTTCCACTTCTCAGAAACAAACATCACATTCTTATATATTCTTTAGGCTTCAGCTTTTCTGAGAAGCCTTACAACTCCCCTGACCTACCACCACAAAATGATATCAGTTCTCCCAGTATGCTAGTAGGGGGCGAATTGTGTCCCTCCAAAAGATAGGTTGAAGTCTTGGCCTTAGGTACTAAGCATTTGATCTTATTTGGAAATAGGGTCTTTGCAGATGGAATCAAGATGTGGTCACCACGCGGGCCCTGCTCTGACAGGACTGGCATCCTTAAAAGAAAAGGAGAACAGACACACAGGGAAAACACCATGTGACAACAGAGACAGAGCAGAAAGTGATGCAGCCAAGGGTTTCCCCAGAAGCCAGGGGAGCAAGGAAGGATTCTACCCGCAAAGCCTTCACAGGGAGCACTGCCCTACAAACACCTTGGTTTTGGACTTCCAGCCTCCAGTGCTGCAAGGGAATATATGTTTTGTTGTTTTAAGCCACCCAGTTGTAATACTTTGTCACAGCAGCCAATAGAAAATTAATGCATACCTTATCCTACTTTACAGCATGTGTCATACCTAGAATCAAGCCATTTGTATAAGTATCTATTTAATAGCCATTTGCCAGGAAAGAACCAACTCCTTGAGAGCGTCAACTCTGTTTTGCCTGCTGCCACGCCCTCAGGGAGCACAGAGTAGGCCCTCAGTAAATAGCCCCTGCATGCATCCATGAATGGAAGTCTCCCTCCTGCATGTTAACTAAACACTCTCAAGGCCTGTCGCCCCTTCTGGAGGCCCCAGAACCACCGCCACGGCTGGGCTCTTGCTGGAGTCTGCCCTCCCTGGGACACACAGGAAGGACTATGTGGATTCACAAGGACCTGGAGGCATGCGTGTGCTCCATCTCACTGACTTAATCCCACTGCAAGTAGGCTACCCCCAGGATCATCAGAGACCTGCCCTGTAAGCTCCTCACCTCTGAGCAATTAACTAATGGGTAGTCGGAAGTAATCAAAGACTCCCATCGGAGTCTATCAGCCAAGCCTCCCTTGAAAGTCTGAAAACAAAGATTATCTGCAATGCCTAGGCTTCAAAACCATGGAAATACACCTGTATCAAATCAAACTCCCTGCCTCCAACTGAAGAATGTACAGGCTCCTGTTGTATAGCCTTCTGGCATTCTTAGGGCAAGAACTGTATTCAGCCACTAACCTTTCTCTTAAATTGCCTATCCGAGATAGGCCATTATTATAATGAAATACCTCAGCTGGGAATGTTCTTGGTTTCAGCTAAAAGGTTTCCTTTCTGACTACTGTGCTCGTAGGCGCAGCCTTAATTTGGGGGAACTTCCCTTTGGCTGTTTTGAAAGGATTTCGACAGGTCTGTTTATATTTTATTTGATTTGCTTCATTCAGTGTGCGGGTCAGCATGGCCCAGTCCTAATGATGATGAAAACTGGAAAAGATGGGCCAGCCCCAAGAAAGGATTAAGGAAAGAGCCATCATTTCAGTGAGGGAGAAATGGGAGTTAAGCCTGTGGTTCTAGAAGGCTCCCGGTCCTTCTGCCCTGTGGCAAACCCACCAGCAGCTGGAAGAAACTGCTCAGACAAGGGGTTTGCAGCCTTAGGACCCTCCGGGCCTCCTTGTTTGAACCATAATGGCCTTTGTACAAGGCTGTCTCAGGAGGAGCTGATTTTAAAAGAAGGTTTAAAGTTCATGCTAAATTCCAAAACGCTTAAAGCTCAAATTCAAGGGAGACTAGGTGGTCAGAGGCCTTGTCAATACTTGAAGAGTAAAACGCTTGCACGTCCATCAAAGGTCCTGTTTGATCTGATGTCTGGGTCTGCCCTCTCTTCCAACATCGAGGCTTCAACCCAGGTGTCTCGAGTTGGTGCTTCCAGGGCCAAATCTGGTACATGGATATGTTTTGTTCAACCTGCCCAGTCTTTGTTGGTTTTGTTTACATTCCCCTTAATGCTTTATTGCTGAGTCATCAAGATAAAATAAAATGGAAAACCTCACATTAAAATATCCAGCTTTCCTTGCAACATCAGAAAATCTAGCCCCCTGGGCTTGCATTTCCATGTGGCAACCGTTGACTATAAATGGAGAGCAGCCAACCCCTGGCAGATAAGGGGACCGCCTTATTCCGCATCACTCATGTCTCTGACTTCCCTGGCTCTGCTGAGCAGATGAGTTTGAGACCCTCCACTCTTCTAGCCATTCAGCAACACAGCTTTCATATTTATACCACAGTGTCAAATTCAATGTCACCCTTTCCACAAAGACTCTCAAACCCTCCCAACAGAAAACTTCCCACCTGGCCCCATCATAGGTTTGTGTTTCGTTTGCCTAACTTATTTGGGTATGGATCCTCCCATCTGTCTGGGTGATCTGAATAACTTCATCTCTCATGTCTTAACACACGTCATCTCCTTCAGGAAGCCTTCTCTGATTGCTCCTCCCTCCTCCAGCCTGCTGCCTTTTGCTGCTTCTGCCTATCCATGCTCTCACCATCCTTGTTTCTTCTCCATCTCCCCTGCTGGGCAGGGAGAGCGCAGGGGCTGAGCTCTGTAAATCCAGCAGGAAGCATGCAGCTTGGCTTCTGGGAGAGTCTCTCAGGAAGTGTTGGTGGAATAGAGAGAAAATGGGACAGAAAAGAAGAAAAGGCTCATTTGCTCAGGATATTCAGTTAGAATGCTGCCAGCAGAAATGCATCATCATTATAGTAATAATAATAATAGTTATTAGCACCTACTGGGGGTTTTGTATGTAAGTCTTTTACCTATTAATTCATTGTGTTAGTTTCAGTCCTCTGGGAAGCAGAAGTCTAGGTGGAATGAGACATTTACTGAGGGAGATGTCTGTGAAGGATAAAGGGGAATGAAGCAGGAGTAGTCCAGGAGAACCTGCACATCCGGATGCAGGTCCCACAGGGGAAGGAGAAGGGAAGGAAGGAGGATTGGGCAGGAAGAGCCTGCAGTGATAGGTCTGGGCTGGTCCAAGAAAGTCTCTGCCTGGTGATGAGGAGTGGCCCACAAAGACCGCCCATCAGAGCAGTCCCAAACCAGGCAGGAGAGGCTGGGGTCTAGCACCTCTACCATGCCCAATCATTGGTTGGGGGCAGCTGGGAGAGCAGGTCATGGCTGGGTGCATGCTTGGGTGGATCTTAAGGTAGGTGATCTGGAGGCTCTCAGCTTGCAGGACTCCACACAGGGAGGTCCGAAAGTCCCAGCTCCAGGGCTGCAGCACCCAGATAATCCCCACAATGCCCCTAGGCACCACTGTTGCTATTGCCAAGCTAAGCCTTAGGGGAAGTGACATGACCTGGCCCAAAGCTACAGAGCTCTTAGAAATGGAACCAGATATCAATACCAAATCAGGCGTGTAGCCACCCTACCCTTGGATCCTCGGCAACCCTCCAGGAAAGACAGGTTATTGGAGTCGGGGTTGATGGCCCACGGCCCATTTTTCTGAGAAGGAATATGGGACCTTGAGCCAGGCGCTGGCTTGGCTATTCCGGAGGGAGGCCAGCAGGCACACCCTGGACTCCTGGCCTCCTGCAGCTCAGAGGAAGGAGACTCTGAGGCACCGATCCTTGGGGTTAGCAGGAGGTGGAGGTCCACCAGCTCCTTTGCCAACCCCTCCCCAGCCCCACTAATGATAACACCAGCTCCGTCCTACAGAACAGTTTCTATGTGTTGGGAACTGCTGGACCACTTATTTCTTTGCCTGTCTTTAACCTCCCGGCATCCCCGTGACCCAGACACCTTTAGTCTTCCCGTTTCCCAGGGGAGAAGACAGAGACGCAAAGGGGCAAGACACTAGCCCAAGGCCACAGCTAGTAAAACGCAAAGCTGAGATGCAAAGCCAGGTAGGCCCTGCTATTCAAGGCTCTGCTAACTTCAGCCAAGCAAGTAAAAAAAGAATGGATGTCCTGTGAACAGTGGCATCTTTGGAAAACGTCGCTGTTTTTATTAATCTCTCTCAAGATAGATGTTGCTCAAACACAGCAGCTTCGTGACGATGCCAGTAGCCAGCAGTCTCCTGTCCGCGTGGGTTGCGAGCCCAGGGCGTGGACGGGGTTGACAATGGAGGGCTGCAGGTGCCAGCGGGGCCCGCCTCTCCCTGCAGGAGGCCCGGGCAAGTTCACGGCCGGCCCGGGGCGAGCGGCGCGCGGCCGTGCGGCTCATTCTACCGCCCTGCGTGCGAAGGGGAGGCCGCGCCCCCGCGCCCCCGCTCGCGCCGTGCCTGCCGCCGCCACCCGCCCGGCCGCCTGGCCGGCCACTGAGCGGCCGCTGCAGACTCGGCGGCGCCGGCGCACCTGCAATCAGGCCCCGCGCCGCGCCGCCGCCTCGCGCCCAAGGCCGCCGCGCGCCGCGCTCGCCGCTGATAAGAGGCGGCGGGGGAGGGGCGCAGGATGCTAGCGTTGGAGAGGGGGGCGGGCAGCTGGAGTGGGCTCCCCTCTCCTCCCCTGCCCTTTCTCTCCCTCTCCCTCTGCGATGTCTCTCCCGAAAGTGTATGACTTGCCCCTGTCTGTCTCTTGTCCACGACCCTCCCCTACATTCCCTCCCTCCCCAGACCTTGCCGCTGGCGTATGTGTGCGCGCGTGTTCGTGTGTGTGTGCGTGTGCATGTGTGTGTGTCTGTATCCCCAGTTGCTCCCTGTCTCCTGTACTTGTCTCTGTGCACTTCCTGACCTTTCTGTCTCCCACTCCCCACCTCTCTGATTCTCTCACCTCCAGCTTATTCTGTCTCTCTCTTCTTCTTTTAGCATCCCCTCTTAGTTTTCTCCCTCTCTCCCTGTTCTATTTCTCTTCCTCACCTAACTCGGAGCCAATCCCTCCCTTCTCCCTGTGTCTGCCTTCTCTCTCCCTCTCCATCTTTCAGACTCTGACCTGCCTCTCCCCTTCTCTCTCCCTTTCCTGTCTCTCCGAGTCGCTGCCTGTCCTCCTTCTCTCTGCATCTTTCTCTCTGCGTTCCCAACTCCCTCTCACTTCTCCGTTCTTTCACTCTTTTATCTGTATCTTCCCTTTCCTTTTCTCCCCTCCCCATAACTCTGGCTGTCCCCTGCCCTATCTCAGCGTCCTGTGGCACTTTCTCCGTGGCCAGCCTGCCTGCAGGGCAAGGCCTTCAGAGCCAGCGGTTGCAGGAACAGCTGGACCCCACAATGGGCCGGGCTCAGCAGGTGTCCTGACTTCAGGGGGCAGGACTGTGCTCACCTGGGTGCCTTTCATCTGAGGCTCTGGCGCACTTCACAAACAGTCATTAAGGCCCGCCTGGGGGCAGGTCAGGGAATATCACAGCCTGGGCTGTTTAGTTATCTTCATTATTCATACACACCCCCCTGCCTTAAATGAGTTTAGTGCAGGGGACAGAATCCCGACTGACGCCCAGAGAGATTAAGGTTTTGGAGGGTTGCACAGGCCAAAGATGACAAACTGATACAGCAGGGATGTGTTTCTGCTGCTTCCTTCCTGCAGGGCAAGCCTCTGTCAGGAGCTTAGAAACCACCCTTTCTGAAACAGCTCTGGGGGTCAAGAGATGGGGCTAGATTTCTCTTAATGAGTCCTGGCCTGGTGGTCTGCTTTGCACCAAACATGCAAGCAGGGGTCTCAGTGGGAACCAGCCCCTTTTGTGCTTGAATAAATTCAGGAGCGATGGGAGAAGAACGGTGACATAGGGTTTATTTGTGTATTCATTTTTCTGATCAGGGGATGCATCCAGAAAGCATCAGTAGTTAAACAACAAGGGGGCTCAAGAATTGCCATGCGTCAGCATCTCAGAAACTGCATCTGGGGCAAAGCCACTGGGCCAAGAAGGTCAAAAAGGTGGTGCCGAAAGCACATTCATTGGGCAGCTTTGCTTTATGAAGGCAGCTCAGATCCACATTTAAGCCAATTTGCCCAGCCAACACTTTCTCCTCAAAAGGGATCTTTCTTTTTTTTTTCTTTGAGATGGAGACTTAATCTGTTGCCTAGGCTGGAGTGCAGTGGCGCGACCTCAGCTCACTACAACCTCCGCCTCCAGTGTTCAAGCAATCCTCCTGCCTCAGTCTCCCAAGTAGCTGGGATTACAGGCGCCTGCCACCACGCCTAGCTAAGTTTTGTATTTTTAGTAGAGACAGGGTTTCTCCATGTTGGCCTGGCTGGTCTTGAACTCCTGACCTCAGGTGATCCAACCACCTTGGCTTCCCAAAGTGCAGGGATTACAGGCGTGAGCCACCACGCCAGGCCCCAAAAGGGCTATTTCTGGGACCTACTCTGGTGGCAGCAGTCATAACTAATGCTCACTGTTTAAGCTCACATGTCCCTGTAAAGAAAGACAGAGCCTGTGTTGAAGCCTCCAGGATGGTTGGAATTCGGGGAAGGGGGAGAGACAAAAAGGAAGGGGGAAAGACTATGGCCATTTGAGTATTTTTCAGCAACTCTGCCTCTAGTATAAGAAGTTTTGGTCTAGTTGGGCACCGTGGTGTATGCCAGTAGTCTGTTACTCGGGAGGCTGAGGCGGGAGGATCGCTTGAAGCCAAGAATTCGAGGCTATCGTGAACTATCATTGCACCTGTGAATAGCTACTGCATTCCAGCCTGGACAACATAGTGAGATCTTATTTCTAAAAACAAATAGATAAATAAGAAAGTTATTGGTCTAATACTGTCAGTGAAAGGCCTTTGCTCTGTGACTTGCCATCTCTGGGCCTTATCCATAAAAGAAGACACTTAATCTAACAATTTATTTGGCCCTTTCAAGTCTCTGGTCAAGCAGTTTCTATCTTTTGACTTAATACACACTTCCCCTAAATGTGTATGAAGTCACTAAGTATATATAGTATCCTTAAAGTAAGTAAGTGTATCTTTATTCCAGGGCTGCAGGTAGGCCACCCTCCTTGTTCCAAATCTCTGGGTTTTGCTGTTTGTTTTGGAGAGGGGGTCTTCTCTTTTTAAAACTAGACCAATCTAGTGAAATGCCATGACATTTTATTTTTAAAGACTCATGCTAGGTTATAGACTAAGCATGCGAACATTCTTGAAATCTACTGTAACCTCACTTTGGTAGCAAATACTAGTCTACTGGTGAGTTGAAAGACTTAAATTTTAAAAACCATTTTTTTAATCATTTGCAGATATTTAAATAATTTTTAATAGCATCACTTACTTCGACTATCATTGTCAAAGGTGACAACTTCACCTCTCTGCTAGAAAAGTAGTTCAGTTAACAGAGTACAATAAAATAAAGTGTCTATTGTAGAATCTAGCTCCTAAGCATACAGGTATTGACTAAAATTCTTCCAGCTTTCCTGTTTATTTGAACATTTTTGTAATAAACGCTAGGAACAAAAGTATAGAATGTCCGCCAGCACCTAGGAGAATATTTAGTCTGTAAATCAAACTTCTTGTCATCAAAGATCAGGATCTGACTAATAATTAAATCACATGGAGAATCTGGATGCTTAGTAGCTCTCTTTGAGAAAAAAGAAATGCAGTCTGCTTGGTGGCCCAGCCCAAAGCTAGCCTGGAGGAGCCGCAGGAGGGGCCAGCGATGGAGAAATCTAGAATCTGATTGCACGCAGGCCACTGACTCACACTGTGATCTTCGGTAAGTAGGTTTACCACTCGGTGTTCTGTTTTTCCATCTGTGAGATGGGAATGATAACGTAGGGCTGCTGGGTCAAGCCAGCAGATAACTTCCAGAAAGCCCTTTGAGCTTCTTGGAAATAGCACTCGAGATATGATTAGGCGCCAGCGTGCTGCAGAGATGTGTGCCCAGTGGCAATTGGAATGATACAGGTTCAGTCTGGGCAGAAGTGGTCATCGGACTGTAAACAGAGCTTTTCAACTGCTCCACCTGGTGTCATGCATCTCATCTCCCCTTCTCCTTGCCGCCCCCCTGCTTTTCCGCCCCTCCCTCCATCACTCCCAACACAGCTCCAGCCTGAAACACTTTCTCCCTCCTAAAACCTGCTGCTCTCACAGCCCAGTCATGTCTTACATCAGTAATGCCGATAAGAAGCAGTAATTACTATTATAGAAGCTTCCATATTATTTTATAGGCCCTGTACTGAGTGTTTTAAAAGCATCATCCCTTTTAATTCTTACAAAAAAATCACCAAGGTAAATATTCTTATTATTTCTGCTTTACAGATATTATAAAATTGATAGCTACCAACTCCAAAACACTTTTCCTAACTTATTCCATTAAGAGACAACTCATGCTAGGTGCTTTACATACATAGTATCATGCAGCCCTCACCACAGCCAAGCAAGATGAGACTTCCTTGTCTTTGCTTCACAGATAAGCCCCCTCTGAGTCTTCATCAATGTACTCTCCCTCATACTTCAGTATATTTTCTTTGACTTTATCAAGAAGCTGCTTTGTCACTTTCCCTCGTATTTCAAGGGTGCACAAACACCTGCAAGGTATGTTTTATTTGCTGTAAAAACAAAACTCTGAGGTCTCAGTGGTTTATCACAGTAAAGCTAAATACAATGCAAGTCGGCAGAGGGCTCTGTTCCATGCAGTCATTCAGGGGCCCAGTATCCTTCCACTTAGTAGCTCTGCCTTTCTCTGTCTTTAAAGTCTTCTTCTTTTGGCAAGTAGATGAGAAGAGAGAGCATGAAGGATGATGTGGGAGGGTTTTAGGGGCCAGGCCTGGAAGTTGGGAATACCACTAATGCCCACCATCCATTAGCCATAACTTAGTCACAGGGTCTTACTCAACTCCCAGAGACACTGGGGAACATGACGTAGCTTGTGCCCAGGAGGCAAAAGAAGAGAATTTTGGTGAACATATAGCAGGCTCTGCCACAAAGTCTCAAGAATACATAGATGGGGAAAAGAGATGTCCTTCTTCTGTAAAAGTTTCAAAATTAAGTATTTTCAGAACTGTGCACCTCACCCCTAGCCATGAGAAATCTCTCTACAACACACCAGCTGGGATTTCCAGCCCCTTAAATAAAAATAGAAATAAAAGGGACAGGTGCAGTGGCTCATGCCTGTAATCCCAGCACTTAGGAAAGCCAAGGCAGGCAGGCAGATTGCATGAGGTCAGGAGTTCGAGACCAGCCTGGCCAACATGGTGAATCCCCATCTCTACTAAAAATACAAAAATTAGCTGGACGGGGTGGCGCACGCCACCCAAGTAATCTCAGCTACTTGGGAGGCTGAGTCAGGAGAATCGCTTGAACCTAAGAGGCAGAGATTGCAGTGAGCTGAGATCATGCCACTGCACTCCAGCCTGGACAACAGAGTGAGACTCCATCTCAAAAAAAAAAGAAAAAGAAAAAAGAAAAGAAAAAAATGAAAAAGAAAAAAAGAAAAAAGAAATAAAAATACCTGCCCTAGAAGTCTTGACTCCTTGCTAATAGAACCTCCTTAGAGGAACAACAGGAAGTCTGACCACTTTCAGGTTTAAACCCGTCAATGACTCCCCAAGAATAAATCTCCTCCTCTTGTCAAGTTACACCTGCCCTTTGGGATGTGACTCTGCTCACCCCCCCCAAGCTCCTCTTCTATCACTACTGCGGTGCCGCTTGCTCTGTGAACACGCTAGGTTCTTTCTCATCTCCAGGTATTTGTACACGCAGCTCCCTCTAGCTGAAATATCCAGCACTGGCCCCTACTAACAACTATAGAGTGAGCTCCTCTTCACCCTTCGTAAAAACGCCACTGTTTCTTGAATGCCTTCAGTGCCTTCATAGGCTCCTACAGGCCTTACTACATTATTATAGCTATTGGTTTGCATTTTCTCTCAAACAGTGACCTACCCCGCCAAGCCCAACCTTCTGACATAACCCCTTGGAGGGCACAGTGTTTGAGGAAGGGCGGCTGGGGAGATGGAACTAGTAGTCTCCGTGGTCCTTTAGAACTGGCTGGCCTCTCCTCACTTACTAGTTTGTAGCAGTTGCTGTGCTTGGCCTACCCAACCACCCCTTTCCACATCTTCCATTCTAGAAGAGCCCAGTTTTTCTTTCATTGCCCCTAAGTTGCTGAAGAAATCCTGATTGGTTAAAGCCAATCATGTAACCTCCTCCTCCCATTTTCTTGCTAATGATTGGATGAAGAGAGAACATGTGACCCCCATGAGAAACCATCTGCTAGGAGCTACTTGGAAAGGTTTCTTTGCTCTATAAATAAACACAGAAGGAATGAACCTTTTTCTGGCTTCAGCCATGGGTGTATGAGAGAAAGTGACACCTGAAATGGCACAACCAACAGAGACAGAGGCAACCTAGAAAGGCTGGTGAAGGAAAAGACAGAAGGAGCTTCTGACTTCAATGATACTGTTGAACTGTGGAATTATTCAACCCTGGAACCATCTTAACTGCATTTCTTGGTCAATGAGATTGTAAAATCCCTGATGTCTAATTCTTCTGAATCTTTGTTTCTTGTAATTTGAAGCTAGTAATGTTCTAATAGGTGACAATATAAATTCTCATCCCAAGGTAATTTCTCATCCTTCACCCGTTCCCTTCCTCCCACCCTTCCAAGTCTCCAATACTATTATTCCACACTCTATGTCCATGTGTACACGTTATTTAGCTCCCATTTATAAGTGAGAACATATGATATTTGACATTCTGTTTCTGAGTTGTTTCACTAAGATGATGGCGTCCAGTTCCATTCATGTTGTTGCAAAAGACATGATTCCATTCTTTTTCATGGCCGAATAATATTCCATTGCATATAAATACCACAGTTTCTTTATCCAATCATCCAAAGACGCTATTACCAATTACATCAAGACAACATAAGTAAATTGTGGGACTGAACAAAGTAAAGTGAGAGGTGTGCTCATCTTAATCCTAAATTAGATACATACAAGTCAGTATATATGTTGGATATGAACTTCCATTTCGTCATCTACAAAATGAGGATGAAATTATTCAATTTGTATTGTTAGTATGAGAATTAAATAAGAAGGAACTGGGCACAGTGGCTCAAACCTGTAATCCCAGCACTTTGGGAGGCCAAGGCAGGCAGATCACTTGCGGCCAGGAGTTCGAGACCAGCCAGGCCAACATAGTGAAACCCCATCTCTATTAAAAATGCAAAAATTAGCTGGGCGTGGTGGTGCACACCTGTAGTCCCAGCCACTTGGGAGGCTGAGGCAGAAGAATTGCATGAACCCGGAGGTAGAGGTTGCTGTGAGCCAAGTTCACACCACTGCACTCCAGCCTGGGTGACAGAGCAAGACTCCATCTCAAAAAAAAAAAAAAAAAAATTAAGAGGGGATGTGAAGCACCTCAAATGTCTCCAACAGTGCTTAACACATAGCAGGCATCTGTCCTTCTGGCTACACATGAAGAGAATTCTGGTCTACCCCTTCAGCTTATTTCCTTTTCTCTCTTGGAGGCTTCAACTGTTGCTCTACTGAATATTCAGATTTTATTATACAGAATCACAAGAAGAGAGAATAGAAATAAGAGAAATGGTCGATGGCCCATAGGTTTTATGTCTGTTTCACAGTGTACAGGAAGTACAAATAAAGAACTTGAGTTATGGGAATTTAATTTTTGATTGTTTGTTTCATTAACAGTGATAGAGACTAGAGATTGAACCACAGGGCTCATGGAATTCTTAGGACTATAAATGAGTGAATGAATACATGGATGAATGAATATTGTATGAGGATCAATAACCAATCAAATGTCTATCTGTCAAGAATATGGTGATTATAAGGATGAATTTGAGAAAAACTATATGCTTACAGAAATGTGCTTTATGCATCCCACATTCCATTCTTTACCTATTTTTCAGTGGCTATACCTTTATACTGAGCATTCCTATGTATGCTTGTTCTTCACATCCCAAGTACAGAGTAACCCTAGAAATCAAATCCATTACATCTATTAGATAAAACTAATGTCATAAACAAAGTTATCTTGTACTGCCGGTGCCTTCGATTCAATTCAAGGCAACCAATATTTATTGAGCACCTTGGAGGTCTCATACTGTTACTTCTTCTAGAGGTATCTGAATTATGAGAAGAAAGGAAAGGACAATTTTTAATCTAAAACAATTTATTTCAAATGCACTGAGAAGCCCCCATAGGAAAATATTTATGGATTGGAATCTCTTTTGAGCCTTCATCATCCCACTAAACATTCTGCTTATCCCTGACCTACAGATTTGACAAATCTTAAATAACATAGGTGAATACTTATGTGTTAAAAATGAAAACTGCTCAAAGAACAGTCAGGTTGTTGACCAGCCAGATTAAAATTATTTTTATAACATTTCAAATGATTTTCTTATGACGAAAGCAGCAACACTTAAGAATTCAGGACATTAAAAAATTGTGCAAAGAAGAAAATAAAAGTCACCAATCAGAAAACCATGGACACTATATGCTTTCTTCCATCTTTACACTGTTGCTTGGTTGTAGATACCTATATATTTGGGGTTGTGGCAAAAAATGTTATCATGCTGTTTAGATTACTCTACAACTATTTTCATTTTCATTTTATCTATCACTAATACCTCTTTCTATTCTTTAAGATCATGGTTTTTGGCTGGGCGCGGTGGCTCAAGCCTGTAATCCCAGCACTTTGGGAGGCCGAGACGGGCGGATCACGAGGTCAGGAGATCAAGACCATCCTGGCTAACATGGTGAAACCCCGTCTCTACTAAAAAACACAAAAAACTAGCCGGGCGAGGTGGCGGGTGCCTGTAGTCCCAGCTACTCGGGAGGCTGAGGCAGGAGAATGGCGTAAACCTGGGAGGCGGAGCTTGCAGTGAGCTGAGATCCGGCCACTGCACTCCAGCCCGGGCGACAGAGCAAAACTCCGTCTCAAAAAAAAAAAAAAAAAAAAAAAATCATGGTTTTAATCACTATATGTGATTGTCCTTTTTTTTTTTTTTTTTTTTATTTTGATGGAGTCTCACTCTGTCACCCAGGCTGCAGTGCAGTGGCAATCTCGGCTCACTGCAAGCTCCGCCTCCCAGGTTCATGCCATTCTCCTGCCTCAGCCTCACAAATAGCTAGCACTACAGGCACCTGCCACCTCGCCCAGCTAGTTTTTTTGTATTTTTACTAGAGACAGGGTTTCATCATGTTAGCCAAGATGGTCGCTATTTCCTGACCTCATGATCTGCTCGCCTCCACCTCCCAAAATGCTGGGATTACAGGGGTGAGCCACCACGCCTGGCTGTGATTGCCCTTTTTTGCATTATGACATCTTTTTTTTTGTAAGAATCTACTGCTGAACAGCTAATTTCCTTTTTCTCTATTGTAATTTTATGACCATCTTTGTACATATATCTTGATGAGTATCTTTGATAATCTGATTCTTATTCCCATCACCTCAATAATTATTATTCTGTATTGTTTTTCTATTTGATAGGTAAAAGACCAGTATCTTCTTGTTTTAATTTGCATTGACTTTATTATAATGCTGCTTTTGATTATCTTTTTATAACTTTAATTGGCCATTCATATCCCTAGCCTGATTTTTCTATTTATACATTTATCTTCTTATTAATTTATACTAACTCTTCATATAATAAAATTGATAATCATTTTACTTCCATAATGTCTATATTTTCAACCTACAGTCCTCTTTATTTTGATTTGTATGATATTTTCTGGTTTTAATTTTTTCTTTGGTTTAATATATAACTTGTGATTTCATCTTTTATGATTAAAAAAGGCTCCTCCAACCTGAGTTCGATAAAAGTTCATCTATATTTTTTCTAATTCATTTATAATTTCAATTTTTATATGTGACTCAATCTACTTATATTAAGCTTATTACAGGACATAAAGTAAGCATTTTATTTTGTCAAATTATTTATCTTTTGTCACAGCATTATTCTTCACCTGCTGATCATGTCTCCATTGATTTTAACTGATACCTTTATCATGAGACTTCACAAATGATTTTATTTGAACAGAGCTTCTTAAGCAAACAAAGAAAATATTCTTATCTATACTTGAGACTATTCATGGGATTTTTATATTGAATTTCATCTGTCTATTTGTCATTAGACCCATATTGTTTTAATTACTGTAGCTTTATAATATGTTTTAAATTTGGTAATGTAAGTTTTCTTATTTTTCACAAGAAAACTTTATGGCTACTCTCATTTAATTTTAACTTTAAGATCATTTTTGCTTAATCTTGATGAGTTCTTTGAAAAATATTTTTCAAAATTTTTAGGCTAATTTTTTAAACTAGAGAAGATTTTGTTTCCTTTTTTAACTCTCTTATTCTTAAAGTTTTCCATTGATTCAATCAGATCATCTGCAAATAATTATATTTTTATGTTTCTATTTCTTATTTATCTTCATCTTATGTAGTTGTCTTCCTGCCTTATTGCATTGACTAAAACTTCTTAAAAATTACTAAAAGGTAATAATGAGCATCCTTATTTCTGCTTTCAATGGGAAGGCCTCTACTATAAATGATGTTTCTATTGATTTGAAAAAGAAAAACAGTATTATGTTAGAGAAGCATACTTCTACTTCTAGTTTAATGAAAGCTTGTTTATTATTCTTGTTTTAAATCACATGGATTTTGAATTTACCAAGTACTCCTTTTTGACCTGCATCAAAATAACCTTATTGGACCATCTTATATTCCTGGTATAGACCCTACTTCACCTTGGTGGTTATCCTTCTAATGTAGGATTTCCAGCTGTGCTCCAGAAAGCACTGAGAGCTCCATGGAGCCCCTCAGGAAATATGTGAGAGTGGGTTCAGGGAAAGATTGGGGAAGAAAGAAGGGGAGGTTGGGATTTTGGAAAAGAGAGACTCAGAAGACCCAGAAGGATGATCTACTCACAGCACCACTGTTGCAACAAATTGAGACGTCACAAACGATTTTATTTGAACAGAGCTTCTTAAGCAAACAAACAAAAACATTAGCTTTATATACAGCATGATTTGAGGTTGATGGTTTTTTGCTTACTACGTCCTTATTTATAAGTGGGTGTGGCCTGCAGTTTTTCATTTTAGTGCTGCACTGGTGTATTCTCTGCCATTATCTATGGGGAAGTTTTAGGACTGTCCAGATTTCCCTAAGATTTTCCAAGTTTTATCACCAAAAGCCCCACATCGCAGAAAACCACTCTGGGAAACCGGGACAGTTGGTCACCTTGGCAGTTTATAGAGAATGATGACTTCTTATCTCTTGAAGATGGAAAGTCCTTCCCTGGTAAATTCCTTTGATTCAGGATTTTGTTTTTTAAAGATGACATATTGATAGTTGTGCAAATGTTTTCCCTGGTTTCTCTACATGTATAGAGACACATACATACCTGTATACTTACACACATATATTAATTTTTAATGAATTTTATTAAGATTTCCCTAGAAAATTTGTCACATCATTACATTTTTTTAAAAAGTGATTAATATAGAAGAGTGTTTCTCAACAGCAAGTGATTTTTGCCTCCCGGGGGACATTTGGCAATGTCTGGAGACATTTTCAGTTGTCACAACTTAGGGGTGGGAGGTACTACTGGCATCTAGTGGGTAGAGACCAGAGATGCCGCTAAACATCCTACAATGCCCAAGACAGGTCCCACAATAAAGAATTATCCATCCCAAAATGTCAATAGTGCTGAGGCTGAGACATCTTGATGCAGAAATATATATAACACTCCTATAACTTTAAATATCCCCTTCATATCTTCATATCCTGTTTCTCACTGCTAACTTGGAGTATTTGCATTTCCTCATTTTTTCTCTTTGTTAAGCTTTTCTGTAACTTGCTGTTTTAAGATTTGTTTCTCAAACAATAATCTCTTAAGTTTACTTACCAAATTTTGGTCATTTCTTTTGTCCTTACTGTTTGATTTTATATTAGCCACTTCTTTTCTCCTGCTTTTGCATGGTTTGTTTTGATGTGCTTTTTCCAAATTCTTTTGTTGAAAGCTATTAGGTGCGGGGCAACAAGACCCCTTTAGGGCCTACATTCAGTGACACCACTGTGGCCCAACATTATTTCAGCCATCAAAGTCATGCCAAACTGTGCAGGAAAGTAGTGAAAACATACGTCCTGACCTGTCTTCTGGCAAAAGTCCTAGTTCTAACAGCTGGATCGATTCAACTGATTATATTTTAATTAAGCCCACTAATACCCACAGGTACAAAATAAGACTTTTTTTCAAAAATACACAGAAAGTGAGATTTTATAAAACGATTCATAAGGAGAACCAGGTTAAGTAGGATATCGAGCACATGAATGAAAGAAGAAAGATAAGGTTACGAAGTTGGAACAGCTGGAAGGAGGGATGCAGAAAAAAAACCACCAAAAGTGAGTTGAATTGATGGTGGTGGTGAAGAGATGATGAGAGGGGAGAGAGACCTTAACAAGAGTAGGACTCAGGATCCAAAGGGAAGACAATGCATAACAATAACAGCTGTGCTCTCCGCATCCTACAAGACACATGTGGTCACTCACACTTTGTAGATAAGGATATGGAGGAGAATCCGAAAGGTTAGGGAACATGCCCAGGGTCACAGGGCTACAGGAGGCAAACTCTATGCTCTTCTGATTCCAGAAGCCAACGTCTTTTCCACTACACCACGTCACCTTGCAAATTATTCCTCGCAGGTAAGAACTAGTCTAAGAATCTCACTACAAAGCAGTTTCTCCAACGTCCTCTGCTTCACACACTTCTGCCTGAAGGAACACACCCACAACTAAGAATTCAGCTAAGCTGGGAAAAGTCCACACGAGGAACATAAATCTCTAGTTTACAGGAACAAGGAAAATCCCCCTTGGGAAGATTCTGGAGACAGCTCAAAAAGACAAAGTCTGGGAATTTAGAAAGAAAGGCTAAAATGTGTTCAACCACAATTTTCATGAGTTGTCACATCCCGAGGGCACCCACATCCGTGGAGATTGATGGCGAGGAAGCTTATTATTTGATCACGCGAAGGTTGCCAAATGCCCAGTGGGGCAGTGAGGGTGGAAAGAGGGACAAACTTTCCTTCTATGTGGCATCTGCATCCAGGATTTGGCAGCTTTGCCTCTGCTTAGGTTTGCCTGTGGAACCGCTTTAATTCAACACAACAAACATTAACCCAGTGTTGGAGATCTAGAGATCGTACAATAACAATCTCTGAAGAAAACTCACAATTAGGTAGAGGAGGCAGGTCCACAAATAACTACAGCAATCTGCTCCATGAACAGGATGTTACTGCCAAAAAAATTTGGTTGGCAGGGGAAGTGTTCCATTGTCAAATACAAAATACTGTTTTCTTCACTGCGGGACTTCTCAGGGCCTTTACTCTGTGAGTGTCTCTTTATAAACTTCCCTGAGTTAGCAACATAGAGTCAGCAGCACTCCCCAACTGTATTTGACCCTGAAAGCTCTTTCTACCTAAGGAACGTCTTAGAGAACTAGTGTCGTTCCCCTCTCCACTAGAGAAATGTAGACGTAAGGAGACTAGAACTAGATAGAATTGGGGTTCATGAAGTGGACTACCGGAGGTGACAGGGTAGAGTTTGGGGAAGCTTGGGGATGATCTGCAGAGGCAGTGATAATTTGAACTGTCATGAAGATGAAGAAGAATTGGTCAAACAGGTAGTAGTGGGAGGTGGGAGAGAGTGGAAAGGGCTTTTGAGAAAGAAGAAACAGTGTAAGTCAAGAGAGTCATGGATCACATGGTGTATTCAGAAAACAGTGGAAAACTGGGGGCAGGTTTATGCTTCTAGAGCATAGTATGATCCATCCTTCACACATCACCTTCTCTTGCTACCTACCCATGCTTGCTTTGGTGTAGTAGAAGAAATGCAGCCCTTGCTCAAGTTTCCTGGAGTTCTCACCTACTGAGACCACATTTTTCCTGTTATTTCTAAGATAATAAAGTATTATGGTATGCGTTCATGCATGGGTTCAGAATCAGAAAGTCCTGGATTAAATCCCAATTACTCTCTTTCTATTGTCTGAGTTTGCATAAGCCATTATCTCTTGTTCTGCCTCAGTTTCCTTGTCTGTATGGTGGAGATGAGAAAAAGCACCTACCTCTTGTTGTACTAACAAGCAAATGGCCAGAAGCTGTCGCACATATAGAGACTACTCAATGGTGGTAGCTATTAGTATTGATGATTATTGATATTTTTGTGCCATTTGAGAAATAAGTATTCTTTGGGAATATCAGCCCCTTGCATCATAAATACCACATAGTAGCATTTATGGGAATGGTCACCCAAGTGCCCCATCATCTTTTGCTTTACAGGTTATAGAGAATGCCTTGAAGGAGTAAAGACCATGGACTCAAGCCAGACTCACAAGATCTGTGACCTTGAGCAAGTTACATGACCTCATAAGTCTTCATTTTCTTATCTATAAATTGGGGATTAAATGATACCAACCTCATCAAGTTGTTGTGAAGTATAATTGAGTTCATTACGCATAACATTTCAACAGAGAGACAGGCACAAAGTAAAATGCTATGTGCATGCTTGCTATTATGATTGGATTTCATCTGCAGATATTCCCTGGGACCCAAACCTGAAGCCCCTGGGCTGCCCTTTCTCAGTGGGACTGATTGGAGCAGTTACTGATGGCACTAGCTTAAAGAGGAGACGGAGAGTGTGTTTGCGTGTCTTCTGCCATGAATAGGCATCCTCAGACAATCTCTTCATAACTGATGTAGCCCAGCCCTCCGTACTGAAATTGCTGGACTCACACAAGGCCCAGATGTGGTTTAAAGAGCATGTGAGGAAATTTCCGTAGGAGCAACACAGATCTCTCTATTCAGAGTTTTTCTTGTGGGCAGCTTGCATTTATTCATTCTTTCATTCCAGAAGTATTTATTTGGCCCCTGCTATGTGCCAGGCATTGTGATAATAGTTGGAATGCAGGCCGGGCGCGGTGGCTCAAGCCTGTAATCCCAGCACTTTGGGAGGCCGGGACGGGCGGATCACGAGGTCAGGAGACCGAGACCATCCTGGCTAACACAGTGAAACCCCGTCTCTACTAAAAATACAAAAACTAGCCGGGCGAGGTGGCGGGCGCCTGTAGTCCCAGCTACTCGGGAGGCTGAGGCAGGAGAATGGCGTAAACCCGGGAGGCGGAGCTTGCAGTGAGCTGAGATCCGGCCACTGCACTCCAGTCCGGGCGACAGAGCGAGACTCCGCTTCAAAAAAAAAAAAAAAAAAAAAAAAATTGTTGGAATGCAGAGATGAATAAAAGAGTATGGGCTTATCTATATAAATAAATATATATGTATATGTGTGTGTGTATAACACCTATTATATATATATATTATTAGTGTATTGTGTGTGTGTTGTATATGTTTATATATGTGTGTTTATGTATATGTACATATATGATAAGAGTTTATAATCCTATATGGAGACAGATATATTAAAATAGCTCTTTTTTTTTTTTTTTTTTTTTTGAGACAGAGTCTTGCTCTGTCCTCCAAGCTGGAGTGCAATGGTGCGATCTAGGCTCACAGCAACCTACACCTCCCATGTTCAAATGATTCTCCTGCCTCAGCCTCCCAAGTAGCTGGAATTACAGGCACGTGCTACTACACCCAGGTAAATTTTTTTACTTTTAGTAGAGATGGAGTGTCACCATATTGGCCAGGCTGGTCTCGAACTCCTGACCTCAAGTGATCTACCCACGTCAGTCTCCCAAAGTGCTGGGATTATAGGCGTGAACCACTGCCTCCTGCTAAAATGGCTTTTATTCTGGTGGATAAATAAAGAAAACAGACCAGGACTTCTGCAAAATAATTTTTTTGCTATGGGCAAAGGAAATATAAGTTTTTTTTTTACTATAATACGATTTAGCGAACATTCACTGAGCATCTGCTATGTGCATAGCACCATGCTCGGTTCTCTGAGGATACATTCACGAATAATAAGCTACCCTCAGAAAGCTCATACTCTCATATGATTATGAGCCAAAGATATTCATTTCTTAAAGTGTCCATCACTAGCTAGTGGAGGGAGCAGTATGGTCTAGTGGGTGATGAGTGCCTACAGCCTGCTCTCAGGTCACCTGAGTCTAAGTCACCTGCATCAGGCACCTCCTAGCTGTGACCTTAGGCAAGTGATCTGACTGAGCCTCAGTTTCTTCATCTGTCAAGTTGTGCATAAAAATAGCACCTACCAGGCAGATTACGAGGACAGGAGTTTGAGATCAGCCTGGCCAAAATAGTGAAACCCCATCTCTACTAAAAATACAAAAAGTAGCCAGGTGTGGTGGTGGGCGCCTGTAATCCCAGCTACTCAGGAGGCTGAGGCAGAAGAATTGCTTGAACCCGGGAGGCGGAGGTTGCAGTGAGCTGAGATTGTGCCACTGCACTTCAACCTGGGTGACACAGCAAGACACTGTCTCAAAAAAAAAAAAAAAATAATAATAATAATAATAATAATAATGCCTACCTTTTGGGGTAATTGTCCAAATTCAATGAAGTTTTGTAGGTCAGGGGCCGAGCAAGGAGTCTGGCATGCATTAAACACTCACAACTTAGTGAGTAACGGAGGAGTAGAAGAGTACTATTTTAAAAGCACTTTTATTGAATTAGTAAATGCTGGATTCAATGAAGAAGACTTGGTGAGGTTTTCTTAAAAATTTTCTTTTAATTTTTCCAAGGAGGGTTTTTTTTTTTTTCCAATAGTCAAAATTGACCTTCCTGCATTCTACTGCATTTTTCGGTTGCAGAAACTGCTTATTTTTAAAGGCCCTGAACTTAGCTTCCCTTTGCCTTTAGACAAGTCTCACCTGAGGAGCTCTATATAGACCAAAGGACCAATTTAGTGACCAACTTTCCCTGGTTGCCAGAGCCTGAAGGGTTTTCTAGGACATAGGACTCTGAGTGATAAAACCAGGACAGTCCTGGGCAAACCAGAGTGGCTAGTACCCCTCCTGGGTACATAACAAGAAGGTGCATATGTAAAGTCTCTCTGGGTGTGCACAAGTGTGGGCCTCAGAAAATGAAAGTGACACCTGGACAACACACAGCTGTGTCTGGCACCCAAAGGACAAGGTCCATAGGACAGAGCCCCAGCAGCCTGAGACCTGCGCGCTAGACCTCTAGCCCCGCTAAGGCTGCCTCTGCCACAGCACAGCCTGCTGGTGACTCAGCAGCCTTCTAGGTCCCGAGCCTCAGCTTCCAACCACTCAGAGCAGCTCTTGCTCCTGATGTTAGATATGACCCTTGAGTCACTCAGAGAGGATTCGGAATGGAGGTAGGAAGGAAGAATTAGCGACTACATGCGAGGTATAACATGAAAGCCATGGCTTTGTTCTTAGGTTTGTTCTGGATTCAGATTTGGCTCTGCTACTCTCTAGTGACATGACTTTGGGCAAGCTACCTACCTCTTCTGAGCCTCAGTTTCCTATTTGGAGAACTACATGACATAACACATGTCACCTACTTAGCGTAGGGAAGGGTACACAGACATGACTTCCTAAATGGCACTCACCAATGACAATTGTTGCTACTATTGTACTGGCATGATCGCAAATGGTATTGACATGATCATAAAAACACATTATTGTGGCTAGTATCGATGGGATCATAAATAGTATTGACATTATCCCAAATTGGGAACATGGCTATTCCTCCCTCCTCATCCTTTAAGTAAACCATTTAAAATGCTGCAAAATCCAGACCAACACTTCAAACACAAACACAATAATAGTAATTTAGAAGTGGTGGTGAGTCTCTTTACAAGTTCAAACACACAAACAGAAAAAAGATGTTCAAGTAGGATACATTAAAAACACATAGATTAGATTTTTAAACTCTCCATTTTTTTTCCAGCTTTGGAAGAGACAATTCTTCCAAATTCTCACGGTCTAAATCAATCTTTCCCAAAGTATGTTTAGATAAAAATATGTATTCTTTTATGAAATAATAAAATAACAAAATAAAGGAGGTAGTCCAGGAATTAAATGGGTTTGGGGAATACTGAACTAAATTAAATGTAATGAGTTTCTTTACTGTAAGACTCCTCAAAGCTTTTACTATATGGATCAACTTCCTGACTCTCCGAGAGGGGAAGCCTGTGCTGCCATCCCCCTGTTGACTTAGTAATGCCACCCTTTGTTCATGGAACATGGACTAGAGTTGGGTGGAATGGAGTTGAAAAGTTCTAATTCAGATGCTTCTGCCAAAGTTCTAGATTCTTCCTCATCTCAGTCCACACCCCATCGCATGGCTTCCTAGGGAATTTGTACTTTATTCCTGGTCTCTGAATTCTTCCACTTGGCCACTCAAGAGCTCTGACTCATCCCTGAGCTTTACTCCTAAGTGAGTCTGGATTCTCCCCACTGACCTCCCAAGGAATAGGACACTAGAATCTGAGCAAACATGGAAACCTTTCTCTGTATCTCATCCCTCCTTTCTGGGAAACTGGGTGTTGTTGTTGTTGTTGTTGTTTGATCTACCAAGATGTTTCATTTCTCCTCAGACAACATTGCTATTTGATGAAGATGATGGACAGGTTGATGCTCCTCATGATAAAATAAGAAATAGCTTATCTTTACAGAGCAGATACTATGTGCCTGGCACTGTGCCTCATCCCTGTGCAGTGGGTACTACTATAAATGAGGAAACTGAGGTTACAAGAAGGTCTGTGACTTTCCCATGATTACCCACCTAGTAAGGTGTAGAACTTGTCTCTACATGAATGCTCTCATTTAAGGCCACCAGAAAATTGACTTAATTCAGAACTCGTTTACTTCAACTACATGATGCTGATTTTTCTCAAAAACATAAGTAAAGATCCTAAATGAACTCCAATAGGCAGACCCTCATCAAAATGATAACATCAAGTAGGTTTGGGAAATAGTGAACTAAATTAAATTTAATGAGTTTCTTTACTACATTACTTCTCATAGCTCAAATGAGGGCCCTGTAAACCCTCAGCTTCCTTCAAACACTAACTTAGGATGCCTCAAAATATAAGATGAGCTCCCCAAGCCCTATTCAATATGGCAGCCAATGAGATGAGCCTTGGATAACCATCTTCCACCATCTGCTTCAGCTTGGCAGGGGAAACAAAGGCGTACAGCCCCAGGTTATATGCTGATGTGACTCGCAGACGTGTTGGCTTTACCCTGTCTCTGCCATTGGCATTCTTTAATTCCATCAGCATCTCAGGGTTTTGTTTTGGGTCTTTTTTTTTTTCAACTAAATAATGAGATAATTAAGCAACCCTATCCTATGCCAAAAGATGCTTTCCTGACCTGGGGTACTCACAAGTCCAACCCTTCAAGTTACTAATTACAAGCCCAGAATCACCTCTGCCCGGTCCCCCACCCCAGCCAGCAGAGATAAGGTGCTTCCCTACTTCCTCCAGCAAACCGTCTCCTTGTCACGTCGTTGGCGCCACTGAGGTGACTGGCGCCCGCCGCACCTCCCTGCCCACCCCGTGAGGTGGCAGCTTATCATCTGAGAGTGAAGTGATGCGTGTGTCCACACAGGGACTGGTTGCAGACAGTATTTGCAGGCTTGTAAAAGGTGCTATATAAATCAATTATTAATACTAATCAGAACATGATGGCCTCACGAGCAGGAGAGGGGAGGCCCAGACGTGGGGGCCACACCCTCCTTGACACAGTCAGTCAGGAGCCAGGTATCTCACAAGTTATAAAGGGATGTGAGGAGAGATGCCCCAAGAGTGATAAGAATTAACCTCTTCTCCACAGGTCCCATCTGGCCCTTCAAAAGCCTCTGCCTGACAGCACTGCCTAAGTTAAAGAAAGTTCTGGAACTTTAGAATGACCAGGCTTTGAGAGCAAGGCCTTGGTGCCAGTACTTAGTCCTACGCTCTTAGTTGAATTCAGTCAGGGCTGTAGTTTATCCTCACTGGACTCTAGAGAAAATGGTGCCACCAAGACATATTTCTCACAACCAGGTTGTCACTTCTTGACATTGGGTAGCGATATTCATGGACCACGGAGCTGGGTTTATTTTCTTAAGCCACTTTCTGTTTCTCCCTTGGGATCTACCTTGTGAGCTTGGAGCCAAAGAAACCATTTCTTCATGTAGTAGATGTGATTAATTGATTTCAGGTTTATTCTCAGATGTTCCAAGATCCTGGTCTAGTTTGATTACCCTTCTAGGAGTATTCAAATTATCTTCATGGGTGGTACAAAAGTCACACAAACAAACAAAAACCAAAATAAGTATCACCCATCACCAGAAAATAATATCATGTATCCCATGACCCTTGGAATTGGCTCTTCTCAAGGTGGCATATCCAAAGTGGACAATCTTAGTTGATTCATTAGTGATTGACAGTTAGTTGACAATTAGTGATTAACACTAAATCCTAAAGGTTGGCTATCCCTGTCCTAAAAAAAAATCGATAATAAAAATGAATATTTGTTCAGTATGAATAGCCTAAGAATCTAAAGTACCAAGCAAGGTGGCATAAAAGGGAGGGAGGATCCTGGAGGAAATGAAATGGAAGAGAGCCAGAGAGTCATCGCACAGAAAAGGCCTGGGATAGATGAGCAATGATGGATCTAGATAGCAGATACCACTCCAAGGAGATACCAGCCTCAACTCACTTTTATTCTGGGGTAGGCAGTAAAGTCAGTGTAGCCAGAATAATGCCTCACGCCCCAAAGACTTCTACATCCTAATCCCTGGAATCCCCAGAACTTGTGAGTATGTGACCTTACATAGCAAAAGAGACTCTGTAGCTGTGATTAAGCTAGGGATGCTGAGATGAGGGGATTATGCTGGATTACCCAGGAGGGTCCAATGCTATCACAAGGATCTTCATAAGAAAGAAGCAGGAGAACCAGAGACAGAGGAGATGTGAAGGAAAGCAGAGATCAGAGCAACGCAACTACTGACTTTGAAGAATGGAAGGGGGCCATGAGCCAAGGCATGTGAGCAGCCTCTAGGAGAAAAAAAAAAAAAAAAAAAAAGCAAGGAAACTGATTCTCCTCTAAAGTGTCCAGAAGAAATGCAATCCTGCCAAGACCTTGATTTTAGAACTTCTTATCACCAGAATTGTAAAATAGTAAATATGCGTTGTTTCAAGCCACTGCATTTGTGGTAATTCCGTTGTGGCAGCAGTACTAAATTCATACAGTGGGTAAGTTTGGGGTGTTCTCCAATCTCAGCCCTCTTAGGCACTCTGAAGAGCTGTGGTCAGTTGCGGGGTATGACACAAAATTTGTTTCTAATCACTGTTTAATCACTAAAGTTTGGGAATTATTTACTGGAAAGTTTAGGCCAGGCGTAGTGGCTCACACTCGTAATCCCAGCACTTTGGGAGACTGAAACAGGAGGATCACTTTAATCCAGGCATTCGAGACCAGCCTGGGCAACATGACAAAACCCCATTTCTACAAAAAATAGAAAAAAAGTAGCCAGACATCATGGCACATGCTTGTAATCCCAGCTACTCGGGAGGCTGAGAGGATTGCTTGAGTCCCAGAAGGGGAGGTTGCAGCGAGCTGAGAGTGTGCCACTACATTCCAGTCTGGGTGACGGGGTGAGACCTTGTCTCAAAAAAAGGTTTAGAATAGGTTTCTGCATGTATTCATTCATTCAATAAATATTTATTGAACACCTCCTATGTGCCAGGTCTCTTCCTGGTGCTGAGATGTAGAGGTAATTGATCCAGGTAAATAGCTGCCCCCATGAAAGTGACAGTCTCATGGAATGACTCTGTGGTGAAGATGTGAACGGTTGAATGACTCATGTCATTGCAGATAATGATGAGGGCCATGAGGACGCTGGAGAGTGGACTGGAAACTGACCCTAACCCCACCCATGCCTATAACAGGGCACGTTCTACAGGTCAACATCTCTGCTTAGGAAGCATTGCAGGAGATTCTATGCCAACGAACATCTGAACCCCGCTGATGACTTTAGGGAAGACACTGTAGGTGATAGCAGAGTCTTAAGGGGGTTGAAGAAATATGAGGTCAAGCCACTTAAGGGGTGCTCAGGCTACTTCCTATGGGCATCTCACAGGTCTCCTCAACCCAGTGACTTCAGGGTTACACAATGGCACTGCCTGGGTGGCTTTTTAGTTGTAATTTTAATTATGCCAGTGGAAAGATAGTTTGGACATATAAACAAACACTTCTCAAATTCCAGCGGGCACATAGATCTCCTGGAACCTTGTCCAAATGAGACTGGTTCAGCAGGTCTGAGGTGGGGCCTGAGATTCAGTATTTCTTGCTAGCTCCCAGGATATGTCCACGCTGCCAGGCCATGGACCACACACTCTGGATTAGCAGCAAGGGGGTAGAAAACCAAATTAGCCAAATTCCACCAACAGCCCCCAAATGGGTAAATCACCAAGTGCAAAGGGTTAATACTTATCTTCTTGTAACACCGCAGTGGTTTTCTGCACACGGGCTAGAGGGTACACTTATACTCTGACACTTACTAATTGTGGCATCTGGGGTAAATTACTTCATGACCCTGTGCCTCAGTTTTTCCATCCATAAAATGGGATCATGATGGTATCTACCTCAGAGAGTTGTTATGAGGATTCAATGAGTAAATACAGGAAAAACACTGTACATCATAAGTGTTCAATGTGTGGTAGCTATCTGAATTAACGTTTCTTCCCCTCTTTAGACCATAGCTTCATAAGGACAAATTTTGCATCTGATATTTTAAATATGCTCTATGCTGAGCCTAGATTCTGGCACTTAGTAAGTGCTTTATATGTCTGTTGCATGAATCAATGGCTTAATGAATGAAAGGATACAAGCAAACAAAATCAATTTAGTTTTTTTGTTTTGTTTTGTTTTGTTTTGTGGCAAAGTCTTTCTCTGTCACTCAGGCTGGAGTGCAGTGGTGTGATCTCGGCTCACTGCAACCTACACCTCCTGGGTTCAAACGATTCTCCTGCCTCAACCTCCCAAGTAGCTGAGATTATAGGTGTGCACTATCACACATGGCTAATTTTTGTATTTTTAGTAGAGACGGGGTTTTGCCATATTGGCCAGGCTGGTCTCGAACTCCTGACCTCTACTGATCCACTCGCCTCGGCCTTCCAAAGTACTGGGATTACAGGCATGAGCCACCGCGCCCAGTCTCCAAATGAGTTTATTTTCAAAGGCACGGTCAAAGGAAGAAAAGGGGAAAGGGGGTAAAGGGGGAAATTCACATTTATTGATTAGCTACCCTGTGCCCAGCATGGCACCAGTTGCTTTTCATACATCATTATAGTTCATGCTCCCAAGAGGCCTAAGGAAAGAGAGATCCTGCAGGTTGAGGCTTAAAGAGGCAAAACACTTGCTCAGGATCTCGTGGCTGTTAAGTGATGAAGGCAGGGTTCAAAGCCATGCCTGCCCAAGCTGGTTTTCCTCACCAACCCTGTGACACAAAACCTTCTGTGACCCCCGGTATTTCCCATTAAGAGAATTAGTCACCGTTGGCTTTGATCGGCTGGGCTGGGCTGGCAATGCAGTCCTGAATGGCATTTCTCTCAGGCCCTTATCTTTATTAACTGTGAATTTATCTTTCTCCAGAGATAGGGCTCTGGGTGAAGGGCCCCCTGCCCACACCTAGGAAAGTCTTACCTGCTCTGAACAGGCCAGCAGGTGACTGGGATTGCCTTCTTCCTCACCTAACCCCTTCCACTAAGTTCAAGCCTGCACTGTAAACATGATATCCAGGACCAAAGGTAAGGGAGGTGAAGCTTGTGGATATTAACCCATAAAAACCCCTGATAAGCCCAGTGCATTTCATAGCACCATAAATTAATCCTTGTCCTTCATAGCCTGCGAGGAGAGCAGAAGATGAAGAGCAAACTGAGGAGTCACGTGAGACCAATGATTGCACAACTGGCGCCTAGCGATGCTATCTGAGTCAGAAAGGAAGAGGCTGACCCCATAGTGTCCCCTTCTGGCAGGGGAAGGGTTTGGGCCAGACCATCCTGTATGGATTGTGACATTCTATGAATTTGAAAACAAAAGAAAGAAAGCGCTCTGTGAAGGGTCATGAAAGAGCTTGTCCAGCCTGCATTTCATGGCCTGAGACAGTTCCTCTTAGAGTCTATGAAACATAAACAGATGACTTTTATTTTTTTGTCAAGGCAGAGGTTCCCCCCAGTTAAGATTGAAACCCCCCTCCTCAGACTGAGCCTAGAATTAGTGCAGTTTTGATAAAGTGACCTCAAAGAGTGATTGAACTCATTTCAGCCATATCCTCAAAGTTCTGACCCCAGAGGCCACCTAAGTTCGCCATTTTCTGCAAGTCTTAGGGTTCTAAAAAGTTATCCCTTATAATGCCTGAAAAGAAGGTTTAAGAAATTTTCCATTGTATGATGGTTCCTAACAAGCAGAGTCATCTCTCAAGAGTTGTTTTTGCAAGGTTGTCTATGACTGGCTTTCTCACTTGTTTGCTTCCTTCTAACACCATTTTCTGAATACCTGCCATGTGCCAGATACTATATTATCAGCCACCGTATACCAGATGTACATTTATGGCTTCCCGAAATTCCTGATGTACTGGAGGATAAAGATGAATCTACAAGAAACTATAATACACTGTGACAAGTTACATGATTAGAGAGAAAATTCAGGTGGGATTTTAAACAAACCACCACATGGGCTTGCTTTTGCTATACAGCAAATATCTCTCAAATTCTTCATTCATTTGGAGTCAGCAAATATTTGGAGAATACGAAACCACTTCATCATTAGCCGAATGCAACCTACAAGGTAATTCATATAACACACTCCAAGGCCGATCACCAAATACATTTGAATATTCCACTTCTTGGGGTTTCCTGCCCATCAGTTCCCTACATGTATAGACGGTATGAGATAGCCCATGCTTCAAATGTTTCAAACATATGATTTGAGTTGTCAAACATTATAAAATAAAAAATTCACTTAGGCAATGCAGAAAAGAAGACGAGTCAAGTATCTTTAAGAGTCTGACTTTGAGAAATTGGCTTAGGGCAGAGATAAGGTAAAATTCAAAGACTCATTTTTGACCTGAAAAATATGTTCCCCTCCCTAAGACTTTCCAAAAACAAAAAGAAAAAACAAACATATCGAACTCAGATCCACAACCGGATTTTCAAAATCAGTCTACACAAATATTCATGTTTAAAGATGTCCTTTACGGTGTTGTTTATAATACAAGAAACTTGAAAGGCCCTACAAGTTCATTAATAGGAGAATGGTTAGCTAGCAGTTAAGTAGTAAATAAAAATATTTAGAAAGCTTTTACTGACATGTAGAAGAAAGACTTCTGATGCTAGGACGAAAGGCAGAATAAAAAAATATTTAATAGTTTTAAATAAGTTTTAAGGATCAAGAATAAAGAAAGACACCAAAATGTTAACAAAAGTTGTCTCTGGGTAATGGAAATGATATTAAACAAATGAGATTTGGTGCCTGAGACCTTTGGATCAAATCCTGGCTTCACTATCTTTTACTTGGATTTCTTTTTCTTTTTCTTTTATCCTAAAACATTAGTATTTTATTTTTATTTTTTTATTTCCATAGATTTTTGGGGAACAGGTGGTGTTTGTTTACATGAGTTACTTCTTTAGTGGTGATTTGTGAAATTTTGGTGCACCCATCACCTGAGCAATATACACTGAATACAATTTGTAGTCTTTTATCCCTCACCCCTTCGCACTCTTTCCCCCTAAGACCCCAGGTCCATTGTGTCATTCTTATGCCTTTGCATCCTCATAGCTTAGCTCCTACTTATAAGGGAGAACATACGACGTTTGGTTTTCCATTCCTGAGTTACTTCACTTAGAATAATAGTTTCCAGTCCCATCCAGGTTGCTGCAAATGCCATTAATTCATTCCTTTTTATGACTGAGTAGTATTCCATTGTGTGTGTGTGTGTGTGTGTGTGTGTATCACAGTTTCTTAATCCACATGTTGATTGATGGGCATTTGGGTTGGTGCCACATTTTTGCAATTGCAAATTGTGCTGCTATAAACATGCGTATGCAAGTATCTTTGGATTAATATTCTCTCTCAACTTCTTTTTCATCTTCTAAAAAATGGGCTCATAACAATACCTGCCTCATAGTGCTGCTGTAAGAATTAAAAGAAATAATGCAAATATGGGAGGGTAAATTAGTTCCACCATTGTGGAACACAGTGTGGCGATTTCTCAAAGAACTTAAAATAGAATTACCATTCAACTCAGCAATCCCATTACTGGGTATATACCCAAAGGACTATAAATCATTCTACTATAAAGACACATGCATGTGTATGTTCATTGCAACAGTGTTCACAAAAGCAAAGACACAGAGTCAGCTTAAATGCTCATCAACAGTAGACTGGATAAAGAAGATGTGGTATGTATACACCATGAAACACTATGCAGTATAAAAAAAAAGAATGAGATCATGTCCTTTACAAGAACATGGATGGAGCTAGAGGTCATTATCCTAAGCAAACTAACACAGGAACAGGACACGAAATACTTCATGTTCTCACTTATAAGTGGAAGCTAAACAATTAAAACACCTGTAATACCAGCACTTTGGGAGGCCAAGGCAGGCGGATCACGAGGTCAGGAGATCGAGACCATCCTGGCTAACAAGGTGAAATCCCATCTCTACTAAAAATACAAAAAATTAGCTGGGCGTGGTGGCGGGCGCCTGTGGTCCCAGCCACTTGGGAGGCTGAGGCAGGAGAATGGCGCGAACCCAGAAGGCAAAGCTTGCAGTGAGCAGAGATCACACCACTGCACTCCAGCCCAGGCCACAGGGCAAGACTCCGTCTCAAAAAAAAAAAAAAAAAAAAAACCACCATGGACACAAAGAGGGGAAAAACAGACACTGAGGCCTACTTCAGGGCGGAGGATGGAAGGAGGGAGAGGATAAGAATAAATACCTAAATACCTATGGGGTACCATGTTTATTACCTGGGCGATGAAATAATCTGTACACTAAACCCTTGTGACACACAGTTTACCTATATAACAAACCTGCACGTGTGCCTCTGAACCAAAAATAAACGTTTTAAGAATAATATACACTAAATGATTAATAATGGAAACTATTATATGTGAACATATGTAATACAATATTATGGGTATATACTTTAATAAGCTTTCCACAATTTAAATACACTATACATTGCATCAGAAAGAGATTGATACTAAACGTTTTAAAATTTTACAACTGGAAGCAGAATTTCAGATGTCAAACTGCCATCAAGTAGGCTCAGTTCCATTGTTCCAGTGCTTTAGCAATGAACAAGGCTTGGCAGGGGTTGTGGTGATTCAAAACTCTGAGCAAGGTTTATGTTGATAGGGATCATTTCTTACCTTTATAGAGAAACGTTCATAAATCATGAGAGAGGGTTTGAAGCTCTGTGTATTTGTCCTAAGAGTATAAAGTAAGGCTGTTTTCTTGTAAGTAGAGAAGGAGATTTTTACTGTTCATATAAAGTGAATTTATGGAAGCCGGACACAATAGCTTGTCCTACCTGTAATCCTAACTACTTGGGAAGCCAGAGCAGGAGGATCCCTTGAGGTCAGGAGTTCAAGACCAGCCTGAGCAATATAGCGAGACCCTGTCTCTAAAAAGAAGAAAAAAAGAATTTAAAGAAAAAATAGGAAAAGGGGGGAAGAAAACAACAAAAAAAGTGAGTTTATGAATAGCTGAAAAACACAAAGAACCAGCATCTATCTAGGGTACAAATTCCTAAAGGGCTAGTACTTTCAATTAACAGATATTCTTTTTTTTTTTTTTTTTTTTTGAGACGGAATCTCGCTCTGTCGCCCAGGCTGGAGTGCAATGGTGCGATCTCGACTGCAGGCGCCTGCCACCATGCCCGGCTAATTTTTTGTACTTTTAGTAGAGACAGGGTTTCGCCATGTTGGCTGGGACAGCCTCGATCTCCTGACCGCGTGATCTGCCCGCCTCGGCCTGGGATTATAGGTGTAAGCCACTGCACCCGGCCAATTAACAGATATTCTTTGTCCTGCTCAAATTTTAGAAAACAAATGGGGAGAAAAATATTGCCTATTAGAAGTTTAGTAACCAGAGAGACAAAACTTCCAGAAGTAACATCCACATGTTCTTTCCCTGACTGCCAGAATCCAGAGACCCATGGATAACCAACCATACTGAAAATGGAGGCAAAATGACGAGCTCGTATGAGAAATCTCATTGCCTTCCATCACATTCTCAAAGCAACCTCTGACTCCCAAATATTTGGGAAACTCTGTCTTATATCTTCAAACTTGGATGAAAGGAGATATTTTAAATGATGGGTCACAAGACACAACAAAGAAATATGCAGTTTCATAGACTTCTCTAGGCTGGCCTAGCTCACTGCTCTGTGCCTGGCACATAGCAGGCATGAAATGAATGAATGAATGAATGAATGAATGAGATACAATGATTACCCACACAAAAGATTGGACGTGCCAGGTATCCAGATTTCATGTTAAATCTCAGTTACCCACAAAAGCCACTTTCTTTAAACACCCAGTCTCCTGAATGTACCGATTAACATTATAATATTTGAAGTGTTCTTTTCACGGAAGCTGCAGAGATGGAAGTTCTGACAATCTATCCAGTGTCAGAGGCAAGGAAGGACCAACAGGTTGGAATCGTGCAGAGTAAATATTTAAACATAGGTAGTTCAATAGCTGTTAAATAGGTTCGGTAACAGGCTCATTTTTAAACATCAATACTCTTACTCATGGCAATGCACTAGCCTTCGATAGAAGGGAGGCAAGTGAGTTGAAGTCATTTTTAATCAGAAGTCAACAGGAACTAGTGTCTCAGTCAAGCCCCCACCACCTACCCACCAAACTGGTAAAAACAAAGCAAAACATGAAATGCAGTTTTCCCTTCTGTTTCCCAGAAGCCAAGCCTTCCTGGATTGCTGAAGCTGATGAGATCCCCCGATTTTACCTGGGCAGGGTGAGGATAAGGAATGACTGGGGAAAGACAAGTAAGGCAAGGGAATACGGAGCCCGTGGGTTTTCTCTCGGATTATTTTTGTTCAGGGGAACTTGTAAAAACTTTCGCTTTAAGTTCAGGGGTACATGTGCAGGTTTGTTATACAGCTAAACTCACGTCATGAGGGTTTATTGTACAGATTATTTTGCCACCCAAGTATTAAGCCTAGTACCCATTAGTTATAATGTATTTCCTGATCCTCTCCCTCCTCCCACACTCCAGTCTCTGCTGGCCACAATTTGTGTGGTTCTCCTCCTTGTGACCATGTGTTCTCAGCATTTAGCTCCCGCTTATAAGTGAGAATATGCCATATTTGTTTTTCTGTTTCTGCGTTAGTTTGCTAGGGATAATGGCCTCCAGTTCCATCCATGTTCCTGCAAAGGACATGATCTTGTTCTTTTTTATGGCTACATAGTATTCCATGGTGTATTTGTACCACATTTTCTTTATTCACTCTACCCTGATGGGCATTTCGGTTGATTCCATGTCTTTGCTATTGTGAAGAGTGCTGCAATGAACCTATGCATGCATGTGTCTTTATAATAGAATAACTTACATTCCTTTGTTTATATACCCAGAAACGGGATTGCTGAGTCGAATGGTAGTTCTGTTTTTTAGGTCTTTTAGGAATCGCCACACTACTTTTCACAGTGGTTGAACTAATTTACACACCCATCAACTCTCTCAGATGATTTAAACAAGCAAAGACTTGGCTTTTTAACCTGGCTGCAGGTAGTAGACGTGTAGCCTTGAGTAAGGAAGTTAACCACCTGAGTGTGGTGAATGCCATGTGTCCTCCCAGCCCCCAGCTCCCTGAGTCTCATATTTCTATTTCACTTTCCCATTTCAATGCAAGTAGTCAGACTCACAGCTGTCAGCACCTGGACTCTTCAGCCTGAGGTTCTTTTCTGCCTGTGCACAGGCCATGGAGGACGTGGCCTGAATCAGTGCTTCCACCCAGTGGCCCTCAATCATTGATGGATAGGAGCTGCCTCTTCTCTGCAGTGCCTGCTCTGCATTGACTCTCAGTGTTCCTGGGGAGGATTGAGCCCCTGTTTCCTGCAGGGGTGACCTGCTCACTTCCCACCCAGTGCTCCAGGATTATCTCCCAAATAAAGCACTTTCACCTGATATCTTGTCTCAGGTCAGGACATCGCTTCTGGGACCCCCCAAAAAGACCAGAAGTGTCTGTCTCTCTTCTGCAAAATGAGGACAGTAATAGCACCTACCTTGGAGGCCTGATGTGTAAATTAAATGTGATAATCTTATGAAGCATTTGCACTATGCCTGGCACTAACCAGGAACTCAGTAAGTATCAGCTATGGTCATTATTCATCCCATATGTCAAAATAAGCATCCTTCAACTTACTCAAAAGATGGTAGGCTTTTATTTTCTTCTTTCTGCTTTTCTATGTTTATGACATTTTGAAAATAAGCAGCTCTTGGAGGCAGCAGGGCATTGTAGAACCCAGACCCTCCCAGATCCAGATGACAGCCCTGTCCACCATTAGTCATAGTGTCAGTGGACTACTCTGTGCCTCAGTTTCCTCATATGCAAAATAGGGGGAAAGAGCACTTTCCTCCTAGGTTTTCAGGACATTCGAATGAGAAGTGTTCAGCACAGTGGCTGGCACATAATAGGAGATGAATAAACATTAGCTGTTGTAAAGAAAAGGGAATTAATAAATATAAGAGAGATACGTAGATGGGTAAGCTGGGTGCAGTGGCTCACACTTGTAATCCCAAAACTTTGGGAGGCCAAGGTAGGAGGACTGCTTAAGCTCAGGAGTTCGAGACCAGCCTGGACAACATAGCAAGACCTCATTTCTACTAAAAAAAAAAAAAAAAAAATTAGCTGGGCATGGTGGTAAGTATCTGTGATTTCAGCTATGTGGGAGGCTGAGGTGGGAGGATCACTTGAGCCAGGAAGTCAAGGCTGCAGTGAGCTGTGATCAAACCACTGCACTCCAGCCTGAGCCACAGAGTGAGATCCTTTCTCAGAAATATATACATACATACATACAAACATACATACATAAAAAAGTTTAAAAAGATAGATGATAGATGGATGGATAGATAGATACTATTTGTATTAGATGCGTATATAGGATATTTCCTGGATCAGGATTAAAATATGTTAAATAAGCTTCCTATAAAGAATTAGACAAATAGAATTAGACAAATTAAGATTCCAAGGAATTGGGATTTTTCAGATTTTATTGCCTTTGCTTTAGAAAAAAGACTGAAATAGTTTGTCAAAACAACATATATTAGTAATGAGCAAAAGGAAATGACTAGAAATAAATATTTTCAATATGACCTATTTAAAGAAAAAGATATAGCAGATGTGAAATAGAAACATTGGCTTAAATACAGGAGTGGGGTGGGGTAAACAGAGATGGGGGAGAGAAGGAAAGATAGAGAAAAAAAACCATTTGATCTTGTAGTTTTAGCTCCTATAGAAGCCCTAATAAAGGAAAATTGGACCCAAATTGCACACAGGTGTATAGTAGAAAGTTGACTTCAGAGAATCAAATCAAGGAAATGATGGCAATGGCCACAGACTTTAATCTGCAGATTACTCTGGAATTGATTGCTTTCCTTCAAAATGACAACTCATCCATTCTTCTGATTATTCAGGCATTCATTCACTGCCCAGGTCGCAACCGTCTACACTCCAAGTATAACAACAATGATTCAACCCCAGCAGTAGTGGGGAACATTTTATTGAGCCCTTACTATGGGCCAAATAGATTATCTTAAGTCCTTTACTTGTTATTAACCAATTTCATTCCCGCAACAACTTACAAAGGGTGTGCTGGCATCCTCATTGTATGGTTGAGGAAACCGAGGTACAGAGAGCTAAGTGACTTGTCCAAGATCACACAGCTAAGAAGTGGGAGAAGCAGGATGTGAACTCAGGCATGTTAGCTCTAGATCCCCTTCCTCCACCCTCCTTGACCACTGTGCTCCATGCCTCTAGGCCCCTGGCATGTATTTGACATTAGTAATATTCTACCCCACCCCCTACATTGGTCCTCCCCCAACACGTCCTCTATGCAAGTACTTCTAATTGAGTGCTACACACTTCACAGTTTTTGGATGAATCCTCTGAATCCTTCCTAACACAACACTCCATGTAGCCATTATCAATTAATTAGAATTGGCACGGTGATAAAGCCAGTTTGACAACTGAACCAGTTGTGACTGTTTGATTGCAAGCAACAGTAGCTGACTCTGGTACCATAAGCCAAAAGGGACTCCACTAAAAGGATATGGGAGAATTCTAAGGACTAAGGTTTAGCAACTGGGAATTTCTCCTGGAGCCCTTGAAAGCAGGTACCTAGTAGGCTGGCAGAGTTGTCTGGTCTCTCCCGCTGAAGTTAATGTGTTCTAAGTCTATTTTTTTCTCTTACCCTTGGGTCTTTTTGCTGAAAATTTTAATTTCTAAGAGAGTGTCTCTTGGTTTCACACATAGACTCTGTCCACTGGAAGAACATGGAATGAAGCTGGGTGAGTTGCCCATAAAGGAAACTGAGGGACTACATTAAGGAGAAAAAGAATTCTGGGTAGCCCAAAACAACACCACCAGCACCACCACCAAATATACATTGCACTAGACCTGATCTGCCCAATTAACCAGGCCCATGAATTCTAACAGAGCCACAAACTGCTGAACAGGTTAATTGGTTGGACTGTAAGCCATCACTAAAACAGTTTTGCTGATGATTATAAATCGAGGTTGGGTGTCCTCACTTGGGGAACTAACTCATCAACCAGAGAAAGAGCCGGCAACCTCCAGGATGACTCTTTGAAAGTCTCTGATGAAATCAGCTTGTTGATTAATGCAATTAGCACCATTAGGAAAGGAAGTTGTTAACCTAAATCAATTATCCACAGACATCTATCATGCTAAGTGTTCCTTCTTTGTCTTAAGCATATTGCACTGTTTGGTGTTTCAGTGGTGATGACCATTAAAAATAAATGATTATTGTTGATTTTCTATTGATACAGCTATTAATGTATTGGTGCCTGTGTGTATAGGCCGCTTACATGTAGTGTACAGAAAATAGATGTACTAAGAATAGGAAGTAAGTATTGACCCCCATTTCTCAGTTCAGGAGGTAAATATTGACCAACGCAAAGCAGCTACTAGCTTATGATGAGCTAAAAGTGAAAAGGTCCATCTCAGCTTAATTTTTCTTTAATTACTTCTATCATTCATCATCTGTAGTGCAGAGGTGCAGCTGGAAGGATGTAATTCTTTATCTTTGCTTTGGTATCTAATTCAGTCTCTCCAATCATGGTCCCAAAGTACTTTCTACCAGTCAGTTTCCACCTACGTGAAAACTCTTGTTCCTCTTGCCTTTTCTAAATATTTCCACCACTTTGGACCAGCAAACTTAAATCCTCTCTATCCATCTTCCACACTAACCATGATCGATCACATTTTCTTAAACCCAGCCCCAAATGCGTAGAACAATTGTTCATGATAATAATAGATAACATCTACTGTATTCCTTTTACCACCCAGTCCTTTGCATAAATCTCTAATGATCACCTCCATCTTACAGAATAATAAAAATAATGATAGCTATTGCTTATGCATTTAAACACTTTGCACATATGAACTAATTTAAAGTCCCAGCTAGCTCTGAGGTGACATTATTATGACTATGTTACTGATTAGGAAACACAAAGACAGAGAAAATAAAAATTCTACACAGCTGGTAAAAAATAGCATAACCCATTAATTCTGACTATACCTCTTCCCCCAGTCATCCATGCTTCTCTGGATGTATTTATTTAAGTTTTGTAGCACGAGCCAAGTTTCGGGAATATATTTTTGTTGTCATAGATCTTTGCCCTGGTGTGTGTGTGTGTGTGTGTGTGTGTGTGTGTGCGCGCGCGCGCATGTGTGTGTGTCTCTACCTCACACCCCAAAAGGGAACTGAAATTCAACAAGTTCAAGTAATTTACTAAAGTGTACACAGTCAATAAAGTGAATCAAGAGACTTAAGCCAGGCTCTGTCCCCAGACTTTCCTTTTTTGAGCGAGATAGAATCTGAAAAGTTCGATCTTGTAAGAGAAACATAGTCAGGGTTTTTAAGCTTTTTGTTTTCAGATTTCTCCATTGCAGCAGTGCCTGGAATGAGCACCACAGAAATAGAGACAACGTATAATGCTTTATATTCCCATCGGGGCCTGGAATTTGATAGCCACATCCAGAAATATCTGCTTGATCGATGGGAGTGACTGGATTTAACAGAGCAAGCAAGGCTCTGCAGGGAAGGAAAGGACTGTTGCTGGGGGCAACCAGGGAGAATTAATATGAAGAAAATCACAATGCAAAAGAGAAAGAACAATTGTTCCAAGCATCTTGCCTGATGGTGCCCGAGAAGGTCAGACTTTTACGGAGTCATCAAAAGGTTTAAACACGGCAAACCAGAAAGGCAATCTGGATTTTCCCTTGGGAGCTGAATTGTCAAGAACTTATTTCAAAATGCTTTAGACTTTCTGCTAAGACAACATTTCTTCAGTTGGTTAATTAAAACTGGGTGTCAGCAATGCTTCCAAGTCACCAGGAGAGGTGTCAGCTTTGGGGCACACTGGGTTGAGGAAACCTCACAGGTTTTGATCTTCAGGGAATTGCTTAAGGGCCAGGGCACCTCCTTGTAAAAGCAGCTGGAGAGGAGCAGAGAGGAGTGGGGGCAAGGAGGATGAACTGGGAGATTCCAGTAGTGGAAGAGGGGAGGCCATTGAGATGTGGACTCAGGATGGATTTATTTCTTTAATTTATTTAGAATGACACCCTGGTTTCCCTGGAAAGATTGAACTTCAAAAATAAAAGTTCCATCTCACTTTTGTTCATTGTTCCTGTTAAGAGTTCGTGAAAGATAATTACTACACTACCTGATGAAAATCGCAGGTCACCAGGTACCACTTCATATCAGGAGTAACTTAGATGATTGATAAGCTGATGTAGTAGGCTGCATAATACCCTCCTTCCTCCCCCAACCCCCGAGATGTCTACTTCCTAATCCCCAGAATGTCTGGCACTGGTAAGTACGTGACCTTATGTGGCAAAAGGAACTTTGCAGATGTGATAAATTTGAGGATCTTGAGACGGGAGATGATCCTGAATTATCTGGGCAGGACCAATTCCATTATAAAGGCCTTTATAAGGGAGAGGCAGAAGGGTCAGGAAGAGGAGATGCAATGACAGAAGCAGAGAATAGAGTGATGTGGGGCCACAAGCTAAGGAATACAGGTAGCTCCTAGAAGCTGGGAAAGACAGGGTGCCTGTTTCTCCCTAGAACCTCCAGAAAACCTCACCTTGATTTTAGCGCCCTAAGACTTACTTTGGACTTCTGATCTCTCCAACTGTACAAGCCACTAAACTTGCAATAATTTATTATTACAGCAAAAGGAAACTAATACAGTTAGCTCATGTATTGCCTTACTACAGAAAGGTTTTCAAGTCACTTTCGATGCTATGTAAAATGCAACAAAAATAACCCAAAGTAAAATGGGGTTAGGCAACTTTTTTTCCCTGAAATTATTGTCAGTGGGGAGGGCATAAAACAACAGAAAAGGAGGCTGACATTTCTCACATGTTCTGTTGATTTGCCAGGATGGACCCTCAGCTTCCTGCCAGCCAATGTGAAAAGAGGAATTAGAAAGTTGTGTGATTCCAAATAACTGCACAAAACCAAGCCAACTGCTCAGAAGAATCGCTATTCTTCATACTAAAGCTAGAAATCTTCATTTCTTGGGGTTCTCCTCAATGTTCTCATTGTGTGATGAGATGAAACAGAAATCACCCGATCATTCATTTCCTTCACAACATTACTTAGAATATCTCTATGGTCTAGGTGCTGAGACACAGAGATGAAGGGCGGTTGCAGGAATAAAGTTCTTGTGGCATTAAGGGAAAAGCAAAATAATAAGTACAGTGCTGTAAAATCAGGGTGATAAAATTGGAGAGGAAGGAGGAAGCCCAGAAGAAGTTTAGATGGGGCAGTGAGAACCAACTTGGATAGAGCAGGAGGTTCACAGATGGACATTGGACAGAAAAAGTAGATCCAAACCACATAATGGAAAGCCTTGAATCCCAGGATAAGATGCATAGAATTTACTCCAAAGTTAATAAGGAGCCATGGAAGGTTATTGAGCAGGATAGTGACATGATGGAGGAAGATTTGGGGGACTCTTTGGGCAGGCATTGTAAAATAAATTCTCTATGTTATTATTGGCCCCGAAGAAGCATAAATCCAGCCTAGGCACAGTGAGAAAATCATTCCCAAGTGCTGCCCAGGTTGAGCCTTGAAGGCTGGAAAGGAGTAACCAAGCAGAGAAGGGATGAATATGTGTGTGGAGGTTGTATGGGAGGCAATTAAAGTTATGGTGGAAAAATAATGTGAAATAAATACAGATATCTGGGAGCCAGGGGAAGCCCAACACCAGTCATGAGTTACGTAGACCAGCCTCAAAGATGCTCGTCTTTGCCCTCCCACTTTGAAGCAACAATCATGGATAAGAAAAGATTCCCACAACCAACATTAATTCATTCATTGATTCATTCATTTGTTTATTCAGTAAATATTTATTCAGGACTTACTGTGTACCAGGCACTGTGAGGACAACAAGGAGCAGACAACACTTTTTGCCTTTGTGGAGATTAGATTTGAGAAAAGCAAGACGGTAAGTTCACAAATAAATAATGATACGATATATCAGGTCAACAGCCGATGCTACATAATATACAAAGCCCAGAAAAGGGCAAAAATCCACAATGGCAGTGATGCTTGGGTAGAGTTGGGGTCAGGAAAGCAGATGGGATTAGAGCAGGGAGCAGAAACAGCTCTAACAGCTACGACATGTTTCAGCTCTTCAGTTGAGTGGTAGACTCAAAGGTGTGATTTTATTATTGGGTCTTTGTAACTTAACGAGACGCTACATGTATTCTGTTGGATGTGTCAAATATTAACTGGCTTAAACAATTTAGAGGGCTAGGGGCTGCTATTTTTTTTATTTTTTATTTTTTTATTGTGGTGGTCTGGGAAAGCCTCTGTAAGGAGCTGGTATCTACCAGAGACGTAAAAGAAATGAGAGAGTGAACTCTACCTGTGGGAACAGCATCCAGGTAGCAGGAACAGCAGCTGGGAAGGTCCTAAATTCTTGGAGTGTTTGCAGAATCAATCATAAGAGAAAACCTTGGAAGCACAGAGCTACCTAGAACCTCTTTCTGATGGCTAAGGCTGTTATGCATATTTTATATCATTCTCCTCCTGTCCAAGGACTTCGAAAGAGATAAAAGTCATTAATGCATACATTCATTTATTCATTATCATTTGTTAAGCACTTACTGTTTGCTTATCAGTGGAGATAAAAATAACAGTGAAAATAAGGTCCATACCTTTAAGGAGCTTATCATTTGATGAAGGAATCGAGGGGAAGAAATTGAGGAAGGCGGAAAAAGCCCTGAGCATTCTCCATGTTCAGCTCGCCCCTTCCTAGGATCCCCACCCATGAAGAACTTGACTTGGGTTCTTCATGGAACCTCAGTTAGCATGACAGGGTGCTGATTCCTGGCTGAGAACACCCTCCCAGGTCAGGAAGTTCGCTCCGGGCCCAACAATTAGAGGTGGCGACGCTGATGTTCCACAGCGGGTGGCTTCCCCGCCCTAAATGGAGCCACAGTTGTGCACAAACAGAGGTCAGATGTGGGGCAGCTTCTGCATGCACTTGATAGCTTTTCCAGCCAGCGTAGGTCCAGAAAGTGCCAGACTCCACATCAACTATTTGCACCAAAAATTTGCGTAAATGCCTGTTTCATGTAGCAACAGGCAGGATCATGTTTAGCACATTCCCCTCCATCTGTAAATTCCCAAGAAAATTAGCATGTCCTTCCCAATTCTCTGTTCACAAACGACTACTGGGAAAATCAATAGAGAATGAGGTAAGGGAAGCACTTTGTACAAAATGGAAAATTCTGTATTTCCAGTGTAAATCTTTCCCTGGCACTTACAGCATTAGAGAAGTTTGCGGCCGGGCGCGGTGGCTCAAGCCTGTAATCCCAGCACTTTGGGAGGCCGAGACGGGCGGATCACGAGGTCAGGAGATCGAGACCATCCTGGCTAACATGGTGAAACCCCGTCTCTACTAAAAATAAAAAAAAAAACCAGCCTAGCCGGGCGAGGTGGCGGGCGCCTGTTGTCCCAGCTACTCGGGAGGCTGAGGCAGGAGAATGGCGTAAACCCGGGAGGCGGAGCTTGCAGTGAGCTGAGATCTGGCCACTGCACTCCAGTCCGGGCGACAGAGCGAGACTCCGCCTCAAAAAAAAAAAAAAAAAGAAGAAGAAGAAGTTTGCAATAACAATAATAACCCCAACTGTCTTTGGCTACTCTTCCTCCTTGCTCAAGCAAGAGCTTAGTTGACTGAGCTCTCTCCACCCCAGGTTTTTCTGAGAGTCCACCAGCAGTGGACCACATGTGTGTACTAACAGATTAGCTAGTTCCTCAAAAAGTTAAACACAGAATTACCATATGACCCTGCACCTCTGGTGTCTATCCCCAAAAGAACTGAAAACAGATACTCAAACAAATGCTTGTACATAAATGTTCACAACAACATTATTCATAATAGCAGATAGGTGACAACAAGTCACATGCTCATCACTGGATGAACAGATAAAACGTGGTCTATAAATACAATGAAATATTATTCACTCATAAAAAGAAAGGAAGTACTGATAATGCTACAAGGTGGATGAATCTGAGAACTTGACGCTTAGTCAAAGAAGCCAGTTACAAAAAAGTCACATATCATATGATCCCATTTTTATGAAATTTCCAGGATGGACCAATCCATAAGGACATAAAGTAGATTGGTGGTTGCCAAGGGCTGGGAGCAAGAGGGAATGGGAGTGGCTGCTTCATGGGTGCAGAATTTTCCTTTGGGGTGATGAAAGTGCTTTGGAACAAGATAGAGATGATGATTGCACAACAGTGTAAATATACCAAGTGCCAGTGATTATTCACTTTAAAATGGTTTAATGTATGGTATGTGAGTTTCGCCTCAGTTTTTTAAAAGTCAGCTTATTTGTCTGCTATAACTAGCCCACACTTTCTCACTGGGTACTGTAGTCTTCCATTAACCACTTTCAGAGAACCACTGGGTACTGATGGTTGATTGGGTGCAAGCATCCAACATGATTATTAGATGCAACTTTATTTTGCCAGCATCCACGGGGTCCCATCATTTTTTGTTGGATAACCTGCACAGCTAAAAATCTGGAATCCCAAAGACCAAGGTTTTACGCTCCCTTTATTCAGCACCTTTTTAGAGTATGCCCTATTTCTTACAGAGTTTTAGTGAAACCTTTGGATTTGATTCCAAGCAGAATGCAAGTAGGCACTGCCTGGAAACGATAAGATCAGTAAAGCAAATGATAGATTTTTAGGTTCCACACCAAACCCACACCAGAGTCCTTTCAACTTAGAACCTGGTATAAAGGATTAGCTGTTTGTCATCCACAAGGCCACATGAAAGCTACTCTGTCTGTTAAGACTCCTGTATGCACACCCTGGTCCAAGGGCCCTATACTCTCTGCCCTTTGATAAAGCCAGACCCGCTTATATGGATGTTTGGCAAGGGAATAATGAACACCTGCTAAGAGAAGAAGAGAGGTTTACTGTGGGGAGGGGAGAGAGGCTAGACATGAGCACTTTGCATTGTATATCATCTACACAGCTGATAGAGAATGAATTATTTCTTTCCAATTCGGCGCCATCATCCATCACAGTCAATTTTCAGCTCATCTGGAAGGTTTCAAGAAACCTAGAATGGGATCAGTGCTACAAAACAGTCACAACAGCAAGCCTTTCTAAATGGATTACCACGAATAAAAATATAAAAATAGTTCCCAGTTTAGAGGAATTTACTCTGCTACACCCTACACTCAAATTTCCTCATTCAATCCTCACAACAAACCTATGAGGTGGGAACTTTAATTGTTTCCATTTTGCAGATGAGAAAACCGAGGCTCTGAGAGGTCAAAGGAAGGGTCTGTGGTCACACAGGTAGAAAGTGGCAGGTCTAGGAAATGAACGTAGATTGCGTCAATGCCAGGACCTGCAGCTCAATTGCGATCCTGCTGATGATCGCAATTGTACCAATTGCTAATGGTACAAGCTCAGTAAGTTCTACACTTCTGCCTACACTCTCTCTGCCCGAAACTCACTTTGTTTTTAGTGGTGAACTAAAAGTGCATCAGAAAAGGGAATTGCTCCCTTGGGGTCTTTTGTTTTTTCCACCTTTCTTAGACTTATTCTCATAGCTAAGCATAAAGGTGACTTAGAAGACACATGATAGAGACTTGGAGACAAAGGAAAATATACGTTTTCAGTGTATTGAACTTGGTTCTTCCCAGTAGCACTAGTTCATCCCGAAAGTCCTGGCATTTGCAGGCAAAGGGAATCCACTGGGGAGAAGAAGTGAGCATGTGAGGCTGCGAGGAAGATGCAGGCTTCTCCTTCCCTGGGTTAACTGCCTGGGACCTATCGGAGAGGCTGGGAGCAAGGAATATTTGTTCATTCGATAAATATTCATCAGTGCCTCCTATGGCCTGGCCCTCTGCCATATGCCAAGGTGGAACAACAAATAAGAAAAGACACAGTCTCTACCTTCAATGGACTGCACACTATTGGAAATGTAGATTAAATAACAATTATAAAATAAATAATACATTCTGGCTATGATGAGTGTCATGAAGAAAACATACAAGATGCCATAAGAACGTAGAAAAAGAGCCAGAATCAGAGCAAGTACAGGAGGAAGAAGGCTGCAAGTGACAGAAAAATCCAACTTGACAGTGGCTTAAACAAGGTAATTTAGGCTGGGCACAGTGGCTCACGCCTGTAATCCCAGCATTTTGGGAGGCCAAGGTGAGTGGATCACCTGAGGTAATGAGTTCGAGACCAGCCTGGCCAACATGGTAAAACCCTGTCTCTACTAAAAATACAAAAATTAGCTAGGCATGGTGGCAGGTGCCTATAATGCCAGCTATTTGGGAGGCTGAGGCAGGAGAATCACTTGAACCCAGGAGGCAGAGGCTGCAGTGAGCATCATTACACTCCAGCCTGGGCAACAAGAATGAAACTCCATCTCAAAAAAGAAAAAAAAGAAAGAAAGAAAAGGAAAAAAAAGAGGTAGAAGTTTATTTTTTCAGCATTTAACAGAAGTTGAGAGGTGGCAGATCAAGGCTGACATGGCAGGTGAGTAGTGACATGGGGAACCCAAGACTCAATTTTTGCCCTACTTTCTGGCACATAATCTAGTCTCTTGGCTGCCTCCTGGTTCAAAATGGCTGCTAGAGCACCAGCCATCACATTCAAATTGCAGCTTAAAGCAGGAAAAGCAGAGGGGCAAAATAGGCTACTCCTAGCCACATCAACACCCCTTAAACTGTCTTCCCAGGGCTGGGCGTGGTAGCTCACTTCTGTAATCCCAGCACTTCAGGAGACTGAGGCAGGCAGGTCACCTGAGGTCAGGAGTTTGAGACCAGCCTGGCCAACATGGTGAAACCCATCTATACTAAAAATACAAAAGTTAGCCAGGCATGGTGGTGTGCACCTGTAGTCCCAGCTACTCGGGAGGCTGAGGCAGGAGAATCACTTGAACCTGGGAGGCAAAGGCTGCAGTGACCTGAGATCATACCACTGCACTTCAGCCTGGGCAACAGAGCAAGACTCCATCTAAAAAAACAAAAAAACAAAAATCCGTCTTCCCAGGAGTTCCATATATCAGCTCTTCTTTTATTTGATCAATCAGAGCTTAATTGCATGGCCGCAGTACAAGTAAAGTTGGACAATGTAGTTGTTTGTCTGGTGACCCTGTGCTCAGCTAAAAAGGGGGATTTCTAACACAGTAAGTTCAGAGTATTTGAAAGTGCTTGGAATTTGGGGAAAGAAAAATTCAGTTCAAGCCCCTTCTATGTTACTTACCTTCTGTGTGAACTAAGGCAACTCACTGAACCTCTCCAAACCAGTTTGCCCACCTGTGAAATGGGATCAACAGTATTCCCTTCACAGTGGTGCTGGAGTCTTAACTGAGAAATGTAATTTGAGTGTAAGCGCTTTGCAGAATCTAAAGCCAAGTGTGCATCGGAAGAACCATTTTACTGCACAGAATATTTTCCCTTACTCGTTTGATGCTCCAGTATCTGGCCAAACTAGAATATTTCCTGGGGGGTGACTGTTCCCAGCTTTCTCTTCTAAAGATCCTGACAATGACCTTTCTGCTTAAAAGGCTGCTCTTGGAGATAGAATTCAGGAACTTTTGACTCAGGCTTTGAATCATGGTACTGGCATAGGGGTCAAGTAAGAGACATCTTACAAGAACAAGAGATAAGGCACACTAGTGAGGATATCAGAGGCCATAATCAATAGGCCAAATCACACTCAGAAGGAAACGCCCTGGGAGCAAGAGGGGTCTGGTCTGCTTGGAAAGCCAGGAAAATATCCATGGTGACTGGCTGCTGGACAGAGCTTCAGGGAGGCAATTGCTCTTACAGCTGTAAGGAGGGAAGAATTAAAAGGAACCTGAGTTGTTAGTAAAGGTGCTTAGAAAGGGAGAAGGATTTTAGCTATAGCAAAACCAGTAACTGCTAACTGTGAGTTTCCTGTGCATGAGGCACCCTGCTTTGCTCTTAACATGTAATATTTTGCTGACTCCTGGATAGAGCACCCTGAGTATATCATTTTATGATTCCCCCATTTACGGATGAAAAGTTTCATGTAGGTGGCAAAGTAGCTTGCCCAAGGTCATGTAGCTAGTAAGTGGTACAGATAGGACAAGTTATGATAGATGAGCGGTAACAGAAAACGCATTTTGTGTAAGAGGGCTCTATGCGCAAAAGCCAACAGGCTGGGAGGGCACGGTATAGCGGAGCCATGAAGAAACCAATTCAAATAGATCAGGTGGTTCATGGAAGGGGATGGGTTAAGAAAAAGTAGGTCCAAACCACATCACGGAAAGCATTGAATTCTGGGGGTAAGATCCTTAGACTTTACTCCAAAGGTAGCAAGAAGCCATGGGAGGTTATTGAGCAGGATTGTGACACCATAAAGGAAGACTTGGGGGACATTTTGCCTGGGAAGGCTGCTTAAAATGGATTCTCCAAGTTATTATTGGCCCCATTGAACAGATGAGGAAACTGAGGTTAGGAGAATGCATTAGCTTTCCCAGGTCATAGAGCTAGGAAGTGGCAAGAACAGATTGGAACCTCAGTTATATGTTTATCCCACTGCACGGTAGGCAATAGTATTTCCAAAATTTAAAAAGTCACATAAGTTAAGTCAAAACGTCATTAAACTCTTGGCATAGGACATCATGCAGGTTACCATAATGTCAGGTGAAGGACAGTCAAGAAGAAGCCAAGGTTTTAGCCGTGGTTGCAGGAGCAGGCCTTTTTCCAGGGGCCTACATGTGGGGCACATGTGTAGGTTAAATTCTCAGGGCAACTTTCTGAGGGCTACCCGCATGCATCTTTGCCAAGACTGATCCCTCAGTGACCTATATCCTTACCTGCCTCTCATCCCTGGGGAGGAGGAAGAATCAGAGAGCTGTCTCCATTTTTCACCCTAGTAAAGCAAGTAGGGATGTGAAAGCTCCAAGACCGGGGAGGGCCCTAGAGGCCAGCATTCTAAAAAATAATTGTTCTATTATTTAAGCAAAGACACTTAATAGCCCATTAAAGGGGCAAAGGTGATAATTACCCAGGTTTTTATCTGGGGAATCTCATAGAAATGCCAGAGTAATATTTCCAGGTAACCTAAGAACCTGAAAAGCATAGCAAAGCTGAATCACAAAAAGCCAGGTCACTTGGGCAGAAGTCTTCTTTCCCCTCTGGAGGGGTTCACTGTACTTGGGAATGACCATAAATGTAACCAAAGTTATTGCGCATTTCATATTCAACAGGAATTGTACTAAGTGCATGCCCGTCATGTCTTGAGGCTTCACAACAGCCCTACACAGAAGGTGCATTTAGTAGACCCATTTTACAGGTGAGGAAACTGAGACTTGAAAAGGTGATGTCATTACTTGCCAAAAGTAATTAGGCTAGTAGGTAGCAGAACTGGGACTCAAAAGTAGATGGTTTGTCCATTCTGTTCTCAACAGATCTTAGCTTCAAAGGCCAGTCAAGGGGATCTTCAATAAATTCTGGGGGAAAGGTGATCATAACTTTCTGTCATCCAGGGCTAACTTACCAAGGAACATGACAACAAAGAACAGCCAAACCGAAATGGATGTGGAAAAGGGTAATAGACCTTGTGCTTTGCCAACCTTCATTTGGTATCTCTCTGCATTGAGAGTCACATTCCACCCAGCCAGGATCCTCCCTCTTCAAGTAGCCTTCCCTGATTTCACTGGAAAGAACTCACATCTTCACCCTTGGAAGTACCCATGTTACTTACAACCTTGGCTCATTCATTGCCGACTGGGCTTTAAAGCTGGAGAGACAGGAGAATGGAGAAATATATACAGATAGGTAGACACTATTTGCTGAGCACTAACAATATGCTAGGCACAGCGTCAAAGACTTTATGCCAAGGTAAGCATTGTCAGCCCATATTATGGAGGAGAAAGCTGAAACTCAGCGACAGGAGGTCAGTTGCCCTCATCCCCAAGCCAGTCAATTGCAAAGCAGAGATTCAGGTCTCCAGGTCTCCTGGGCAGGCTGCAGGTCTGTGTGCTAAGCCTACGAAGGGTTAAGCAGTTGCCCTTGACACTCAACTCTCACCAGTCAGGAAGAGGATAAAGGAGGGATGCCCATTCCATGTGTATAGACCTGGCATCTGCAAACTAAGGTCTGAGGACCAAATCCACTTACTGCCTGTTTTTGTACGTCCCATGAGCTAAGAATAGCTTCTACCTTTCTACGTAGTTTATAACAATAATAATAATAATATTTTGGCTGGGCACAGTGGCTCACACCTGCAATCCTAGCACTTTGGGAGGCCAAGGCAGGCAGATCACCTGAGGTCAGGAGTTTGAGACCACCCTGGCCAACATCGCAAACCCTGTCTCTACTAAAAATCAAAAAATTAGCCAGGCATGGTGGCATGTGCCTGTAATCCCAGAGACTCAGGAGGATGAGGGAGGAGAATCACTTGAACCCGGGAGACAGAGGTTGCAGTGAGCCGAAATTGTGCCACTGCACTTCAGCCTGGGTGACAGGGCAAGACTCCCTCTCAATAATAAAAATAAGTAGTATTTTATGGCACATGAAGGTGATATGAAATTCAAATTTTAGTGTCCACAGATTAAGTTTAAGTGGAGCACAACTACACTCATTCATTTAAGTATTATCTAAGACTGCTTAGACTTTACAAAGGCAGAGATGAAAGTAACTATCACAAAGACCATGTGGCGCACAAAACTTGAAATATTTACTGTTTTACCTTTTAAGGAAAAGTTTGCCAAACTATGGTGTAGATCATGAAAGGTCAACCTATTGGTATCATCTTGGCAAATTCAAGGATGTGCAATGGCAGAAAACTCCTAACCTCTTGGGAGAGGAAGAGATAGAGAAATACACAGACCTCCAGGAGTATCACACAAGGGGCACACCCTTAGAGGCAGTCAGGAGCACACAGATATCTAGGCATAAACCCTCAGAGAAAAGCAAACATTGAGAGGACATGCAGAGACACACAGATACAGATAAACATCCTAGTGTACACATTCAAAAGCTTGGAGCCATCCAGGTGTAGCAGACACACAAGCATCTAAGTAAACACACACACATACACAGAGGAAACCCACACCTTCATGCACATAGACACAAACTCCCAGGGCCCCAAAAAGAACATGCCAGCTACCAGGTGTACAAATATATATGACACTCCATATGCATGGAGATACATACAGAGCCATCCAGGCATATATACAGACACACAGAGGAAACCCACAACTGTCCAGGTATCATGCTCTCACAGGTAAAGAAAGCAATGTCAGCTGCACATAGAACACAGTAATTCAGAGAGAGCAAGAGAGAGAGGAAAGGGAAGAAGGAGGAGAGAAGAGGAATGGGGGGAAAGGAGGAAGGTAGGGAGACAGAGAGAAAGAGAAAGAGAAAGAGGAGGAGGAGGAAAACAGAGAAAGAGATGAGGGGGTGGGAAGAGGAAGGGGAGAGAGACCCCCAGGGTCCTTCCTTCTCACCGTTTATTTAATGTCTCCTTCTGGAAGTTCACATGCCAGGGACTCCTTTGGGAGCCTGGTGACACCTATAGACCCCTTCTCATAATAACATTTCTAAATGATTAAAAACAATGCCTGTTCCATTGACAGAAAGTTATCTTCTAGAGTTGTGCAGAAGAGCCACCTCCTGCAATGACCCAAAACCCCTTCCTTCCTTCCAGGGCCTCCTTGTTCCTCATGACCTCTTTCCTCTTGCCACTCTTGAGAATTCCATTCCAGAGACATTCATAAAGCACCTACTGGGTTCCAGGTACAGGAGAAACAGATGAATTGATGGGGTACCTGCTCACAAGGAGCTCTGGTTTGAGAAGGGATTAAGAAAGAGTAAGTCATGGTGATGCAAATCAGACATCAAAAAGTGCTTATATTCAAAATACTCTGCAAACCCAGATAAGGCCAGCAAGATGTGATATTAACAACAGCTAATGCTTCTAGAAAGCTTAGGATTTGCCTGCTATAACTCCAGGTGCTTTATATGGATTGCCTCCCTGAATCCCGGCATGCCCCTGTAAGGTAGGTGCTATTATCTTTATTTTAGAGATGAAGACACTGTGGAGAGGGGGATGGGCTCAAGGTCACAAAGCTGGGCTTTGTGGCTGTCTGTCTGGCTCTAGGGCATGTGCTCTTAGTCACCACACTTTATGAACCCCACATTACTACGCAGAGACCTTTCATGGAGATGTTCTCTAGACTATGAATGTGGAAAGAGGTCATTCTCTGCACCTAGGGCCTGGTACTTACCAAGGGACATGACTTGCTAAGAACAGCGAAACAGATGTGGAAAAGACTAATAGACCTTGTGCTTTGCCAACCTTCACTTTGTAGCTCTCCACATTGACAATCATATTCCACCCAGCCAGGATCTCCCTCTTCAAGTAGCCTTCCCTGATCCACTGGAAAGAACTCACGTCTTCACCCTTGAAAGTATCAATCTCAGAGCCTTGGCTCATTCATTCCATACTGGGCTTACGGCTGGAGAGACAGGAGAATAGAGAAATATACACAGATGGGTAGACACTATTTGCTGAGCACTAGCAATATGCGAGGCACAGTGTCAAAGACTTTATGCCAACGTAAGCATTGTCAGCCCGTATTATAGAGGAGAAAGCTGAAACTCAGAGACAGGAGGCCACTTGCCCTCATCCCCCAGGGAGTCAATTTCAAAGCAGAGCTTCACATTCAGGTCTGGCTGATCACAGGACCACCCTCGCCCCCACCAATCATGCTCCTCTCCACTGGGGTCATGGGGACCACCTTAGAGTCTGTCTTTATAATTATCATAATCATGATTATTATCTCTGTTGCAAGCGCTGGAACATTATGAAATCTCACTCTCTTTAAGACATGAGCTGAGAAAGATGAGGAGAGGTCACCTAGATCTTACAGCCCAAGGTAAATATTTTCGTTATGTTTAAAACAAAGGGCACTATTAACACATTTTAAGCAGCCAATTGGCATGATCACGATGTCTTGTGACATCAGCTGGGTGGCCAAGGAGTCAGTACAGCAGAGGGCCTTTCCTCTCTGCTTCCATAACCTCAACTGCATCTCCCCCAGCCCTTCCCACCTTGGTCCCCTCCAGTGATTGACAGGCTTCTGAATTATGAAAAAAGAATGAGAGATATTGTTATCTCTGCTTGGGCCTCACCTCCATCCTTCAAAGGAGTGGGAAGGTCTTTCTGTGCAGGAAAATCTATAAAGTCATCAAAAGAACCATGTTTCTGTCCTTCTCAGCAGCCTCTTTCCGCTCCATTCTCCATCACCAGACAGCTGTCTCCTGCTGTCGATCCAGGTGGCAGGCTGGAGGGTGGGGGCAGGGAAGAGGGGAGGGTAATGGAGTTGGGGGGAGAGGAAGTGCCACCTGTCAATCTCTGTCACCTCTGTACCCTCTTGCTGCTGCCTCCACTGGGAAGTGCTTTCCTCATTTGTATGTTGAAGGATAGCCAAGGTACTGGGTATTAACCACCTGCCTGGATAATCATCTCCTCTTTTAACCTCTGTGGCCATTCTTCCCTCTGGGTCAACGCAATGCAAAAACACAGCACTCAGACCTGGTTCTGGGTGCTCAAGTTCACGGTTGCATTCAATGTCGTGGTTCCAGGTCAGAGCATTCATAGTTCAAACAGTGACTCCACCACTTACTAGCTGGGTTCACTTTGGGCAAACGATTATAATGGACCTTAGTTTCCTTCTTGTTATTGGATTGAATTGTGTCCTCCCAAATTTTATATGTGGACGTTCTAACCCCTAGTACTTCAGAATATGACTTTATTTGGAAATCGGATCATTGAGATTTAATTAGTTAAAATGAGGTCCTGCTGGAGTAAGGAGAGCCCCTAATTCAATATTAATGGGGGAAATTTGGACACAGGCCTGCATACAGGAAGAACACCATGTGAGGACTGAAGTGATGCTCACACAAGTCAAAGGACTACCAGAAGCTAGGAGAGAGGCCTGGAGCAAATTATTCCTGCTGTGTTCAGAGAGAGCATGGCCTTGCCAACATCTTCAACTTGGATTTCAAGCCTCCAAAAGTATGAGACAATACATTTCTGTGGCTTAAGCCAACTAGTTTCTAGCATTCTGTTATAGCATCCCTGGGTAAATAATACACATCTCTTGTAAAATGAGTAGTCTAGAACAGCCGTCGGCATGTAGTGAATGATATTTAAGTATTTGCTGTTATTGGCTGTGTGGTATTTGGAGGACTCTTCTACATCTCTGAGCCCTTTTTCTTCCTCTCTTCTGAAGGAAGACCAGTAGCTTTAACTTTCCGGGACCTATATATAGCAAAGACAGCAGAAGAAACAAACCTCTCCTTTCTTTTCTTAATTTTTTAAAATTTTAAGATCTGGGATACATGTGCTGAATGTGCAGGTTTGTTACATAGGTAGGTATACAGGTGTCATGGTGGTTTGCTGCACCTGTCAACCTGTCATCTAGGTTTTAAGCCCCGCATACATTACGTATTTGTCCTAACGCTCTCCCTCCCAAACCTCCCCTTTCTTATATAGATTATTCAATCCTTCACTCTTTTGTTAATTCATTCAACAACCACTGGGGATACAGCATGTATATAACAGTCAAAACCTGTGCCCTCAGAAGCTCACATTCGAGTGGTGGAAAACAAAATAAATAAGGTGAATAAAGGAATATGGTAGATGAGCTGCGTTCAAGTGGAAATGAATGGCACACAGAAAACCAAGACTGGAGAATGGAATCTATTTTAGTAGGGAGAGCAATGCAATTTTAAGTGGAGAGTCCAGAATGCCTGTTATCACCGTAGTGTTCATTTGGGTAGAGACTTAAAGGAAGTGAGAAAGTCATTCGTGTGGATATCTGGGAGAACAGCGTTTCTGGCAAAGGGAATTGCATGGGCAGGAGTGTGTTCGGTGTGTTGGAGGAATGACAGACAACGAAGTCCTGCAGAAATGATAGTAAGGATGGTGGGAAGCAGGGTGAGTTACAGAAGCACTAAGGATTCCGGATTCTCCTGGAGGGGGAAATTAATAAAACTTGGAGCTACTACATTTGAGCACTTACTATGTGCTGGGCACTATCGTTTTTAACCTTCAAACAACCTTATGGGTTGTAAGTAGAAACATTATCCCCATTTTAGCAGATGAGGAAATTGAGTCACAAAGAGGTCATAGATCCTGCCTGAGGTCACAGATCTAGTAGGTGGTGGGTCCAGGGATTCTTCCTTACATATTCATAGGGAACTCAGAAGCAGAGGCCATTTCAACATAGTGGGGTTGAAGGCTTGGCTTACTTGCATGGATGGAGAAACAGGCAAGAATATTCTAGGACAAGAGAACAGCATAAACAATAAGGAGAGACAGACGTGCTAGATGTCACCATAGAGCCATAACCATAGGAGCTAGATTTCTAGATAATCATGCAGTGAAAATTCCTTTCCTCATCTAACTATATTTAATGAGCAACTACTGTGTGCCAATATTTGCTGTAGTACTACAAATGTAATGCTGAACAAGGCAGAAAAGATTCCTGTCCATATAGTGCTGACATGGGCATCCCCATGTTACAGATGATCCAGTGGATGCTTAGTGAGTTTAACTGGTGGCCCCAGGTCAGTGGGTCTAACTGGTAGCTCCAGATCATGTAGCTTGCGAAGAGAGAAGCCAGGATTCTGGCAGTGCCGGGTTTTCCACTTCTGTGAGGTCTTTTCCTCAAGTATTTGTAGCTCAAGGGTCAAGGACTTGCTCTCAGACCTGTCCTGGCTCTTCCTCTCCTGCCCACACCCCACTGATGGACAAGTAGGAATGGTATCTTGAGAAAAGTCTGACTGGAGAGGGAGCCTTGGAGATAAAGCCAATGCGTCTCCCATTTTCCCACTTGATGTCTCTCAGTCTTTTGGCCTATCCTTTGCCTCACCAACACCTCTACAATGATTTCAGAGGGGAACTTCCATCTGTCAAGCCCTTTACATTTTCCTATTCATCCTCATGCCTCTCACTGCCATGGCCCCAGAAGCCCATGAGGTTGGTATAATGATTGTCCCCCATTCACAGATCTGAGTACCTCAGAGCTAGGAATGGGACAGGGATTTAGCTAAGATGGTCTAACCAAAGATGTCTTATTTCTTTTTTTTTTTTTTTTTTGAGATGGAGTCTCGCTCTGTCGCCCAGGCTGGAGTGCAGTGGCGCGATCTCCGCTCACTGCAAGCTCTGCCGCCTCCCGGGTTCACGCCATTCTCCTGCCTCAGCCTCCCTAGAAGCTGGGACTACAGGCGCCTGCCACCATGCCGGCTAATTTTTTTGTAGTTTTTAGTAGAGACAGGGTTTCACCGTGTTCACCAGCATGGTCTCGATCTCCTGACCTTGTGATCCGCCCGCCTTGGCCTCCCAAAGTGCTGGGATTATAGGCCTGAGCCACCGCGCCCGGCCGATGTCTTATTTCTAATCTCAGGTCCTGTGCTCTTGTGGCTGATACAAACTTGACCACTTTTCTTTTTTTATCAAAAACCTTCAATGGCTATCACCACCCTAAGGAAGAAGCCCAGTCTCTGCAGTATAACCTACAATGCCCTTATGGAAAGTGACCCTGGGAAGTCTCAATCCTCATCTCTTACAACTCCCCAAGAGGAACTCCCTGCTTCAGTTGTAGTCAACTCCATTATCTCACCCCCGGGGCCTTGGCATATGCTGTTTCCTGTTCTCCAACTGCTCTTCTCCAGCCTCTCAACCAGAATAACTCTCCTCATCCCCCAGTCTGCACAAGGACCCCTTCCGCTGAGCTCTCACAGTCCACATTCTAACCTCACTTGCCCCCGAGGCAATTGCTCTGTTGTTCATCAGTTTTCTCCTGGCCTGGGAGCACCTTCAAGGCTCTGGGTCCGTGGTGTGTGGTAGATGCAGGACACATCAATCAAGACAGAATGCAGAGTCTAAACTCAATTCCTGTCTCCATCATTTACCACAGGGTGACCAGGGTGACAGCCTCCAAGATGGCTGTCAATATTTCCCACCCCTTGGCATTCTCAACTTTGTTCAATTCCCTCCCTTGTTGTATCAAGATCAGTGTGATCCACAGAATATGGCAGAAGTGATAGTATGTCACCTTGAGGTTAGGTCATAAAAGAGAGTATGGCTTCTGCTTTCTCTCTTGAATCACTTGCTCTGGAGGAAGCCAGCTGCCACATTGTGAGGATGCTCAGGCAGCTCTGAGGAGAACCTCACATGGCAACAAACTGAGGCCTTTTACCAAACAGCCAAGGTAGATCTTTCACGCCTAGTCCAGCCTTCAGATGTGGGCCAACCATTTACCAACACTTTAAAGTTCTGGTAATTTGTCAATGCTTTAAGGAATTAATTTATGTAAAGTGCCTGGTACTTAGAAAGAACTGCTAATACATTTGCTATTATTTACAAAATTATTTTATTTAAAAACCTCAATCCCCTGAGAGAAAGACTGTTATTCCCATCCTACAAATGATCAGACTGAAGCTTACAGAGGTCAAGCAAATTACATAAGTTCATATAGTTAGCTATGGCCATTTCACAAGTTAGTCCAAAAGTTAACTACTTAAAAAAGAAGAAAAAAACTTATCATTTCTGTGAATCAAGAATTCTGGAGTAGCTTAACTTGGTGGCTCTGGCTGAGGGTTTCTCAGAAGGTTCCAGTCAAGATGTTGGATTTTATTTTGAGACGGGATTTTGCTCTGTTGCCCAGGCCACAGTAAGCTATGATTGTGCCACTGCCCTCCAGCCTGGGCAATGGAGTGAGATCCCATCTCAGAATATAAAATAAATAAAATAAACTGAGGCTCAGAAAATAAATAAAATAAACTGAGGCTTACTTTAGGTAAGTAAAGTAACTTACGTAAGACCAGACAGCTGCTAAGTGGCAAAGCTGGGATTGTGAACCAAGTGCCCTGAGAGCCCCGCTCGTCACTATGCTCTGTGCTGTCTCATGTATCAAGGATTTAGCTGGTTCCAGACATGTAGAAATCGCTCAGTCAACATTAGCTAGTATCACAAAATGATTTTTGCTATTTCTTAATAACTCTTGCTGGTATTAATTCTCAAGTAACTAGTAGTTCATTCAGCTGATCATTTAATGCTTTACCATGGAATTCTTTTTATCTCTGAGACCTTCCTTGATTTGTTCTAAGTTTGAGCTCCACCAGCCAGGAAACCCAGAGCTCACACATTACCTATGCATGTTTCAGGCACTCCGCTACACACTTTACTCATGCTACCTCAGTTAATCCACCACCAGACTCTGGTAAGATCATGATCTTCATTTTACAGATGGGGAAACTGAGGCAATGAGGCAGCTGAGCAGGAGTTCCCAGTCCAAAGTCATGTGGCTTTCACTGCCCATGCTGTAACCTACCATAGTTGCAGACCTGGCCCAGAGGCATATCAGAAGGCCAGGGGAAAACCTTTCAATTTAACCACACCAAGACACTCTCTGAATCTGGTCCTTTCTAAGCATATCTAGTGGTTTCCACCAAAACACATTTCCCGAGGCCTTCAGAGCAGCTTCTTGGCTCTGTGAAACCCCCCAGCTGGGGCCTTCCTTCCTGTGTTAAGAAGTGAAAGCATAGAGACACCAGCTCAGGCCCAATATAGTTTCAGATCTAAATTTAACAACAATAACGCGGCTCCAGCCTGACCCTGCAGAGAAGAAAGGGGAGCAGGGGAAAAAAAAAAGGCAACGACTAATTCTTCACAAATTAGGACAATAATAAAGTTCCTTTCAAGTGTCAGGGCATATTCTTAGCAAGAGTGTAACACCTAAATCAAGTCCAGGCTGTAAAAATGGCATAATAGCAGGAAGCCAGGCTACAGGCCTGACTTCCTCCGGGGAGACAGGGGATTTGCGGGGGTGTCAGGAGGCTGGACAGGCAGGGATGGAGCCAGGCAGGGCTCAGCTCACTGGGAGGCACACACCTCTGTCTGGTCTCCACATTGAGCCCCATCTGGGGTTGCCCATACACCCTCCTGCATAGGCCTTTGGCACCAGAGCCTTTAACGGTCATCAATGTACCTCTTGTCCACCCTCTCAGCCTGTCTTCTTGGAATGGCCCAAGTACACATCTGAAAATGCAAGTCAAGTGGGGCAAAATGCACCTCATGGAACAACAAGAACAGGGAGCCCAGTGGCCTGAGGGCCCAGCTGCTGGGCTCTGGAACTCCCTGCGTGAACAGGAGGCAGTGTGTTCTGTGGGCCACCCCCAGCCAATGTCTGAAAATGGCAGGATACTAAGGCAGGCCCGTTCCTGGGAGATGCAGAATTCCTGAAATAGTTCAAGGACTCCCCATGGCTTTGATGAATCTTTCTTGGACAGCTTGGCAGCCTGGGATGCTACCACCCAAGCTTCTCTGTATCTCCTTCACTAGAAATCAGACCTGTGTGCCAGTCCTCCAGCTAGCTCTCCTGACTTTCCCAGCTCTCTCTCCATTTTCTCTCCAACAGGGTACTTCCCCTAAAAAAACCTTTCCACATTTAATCTCGTCTTGGCACCTGCATCTTGGAGGACCCAGATGAGCACATTGGGTATGTTGCTTCTCACTCTAACACCCTTCCAGGAGTTTCTTTTTTTTTGCCAGAAGAAAATCTAAATTCCTTGCACTGGCCTACAAGGCCGATGACACTTCTCTAACCTTAAATACTCTTCTCCTCCCCTTGATGGTATTCTTGCTGTTCCTTGAACATCCCAAATTGTTTCTGCCTCAGGGCCTTTGCACCTGCTCTTTCTGCTGTCCAGACCACTCTTCTCTGGGCCTGGAAGCTTCTCACTCATCCAGCAGGTCTCAGCTTAAACATCACCTCCTCAGAGAGGTCTTACTTGATCGAAACAGGCTTCCTGTCTGTGCTTCCCAATCAATACCCACTCCTTACATTGAGAAAACACATTGGACTTTGCACTTAGTTGATTTGTCTGACAGCCTTTCTTGAATGTAAGCATCTTGAAATATCATAGCCAGCATTTACTGGGGCCAGGCACTAGGTAAGAGCATCACATGTTTTAACTCGTTCGATCCTCTCCCAATCCCTGTGAGGTGCAGGTACTACTGTTGTTGCAGATGAAGAAACTGAGGCACAAGAATAAATGAATTTCCTGAGGTCATAAAACTGGGCAGCAGAAGAGCAGGGCCTGGATTCAGGCTATCTGGCTCCAGCGTCTGCCCCCTTTGTGGGGATGCCGTTTTGCCTCTTGTGAAAAGATGACAACATTGTATACCGTCCTGTGTCTGGCACTGAGTACACACTTTGCAAAATAGAGCTGCCAGAGGTGTTTAAACCAGAGCAACTCTATCTTCAATAGAGGCTGGGTAAAATAAGGCTAAGATCTACTATGCTGCATTCCCAGAAGGTTAGACATTCTAAGTCACAGGATGAGACAAGAGGTCGGCACAAGATACAGGTCATAAAGACCTTGCTGATAAAACAGGTTGCAGTAAAGGAGTCGGCCAAAACCCATCAAAACCAAGATGGTGACGAGAGTGACCTCTGGTCGTCCTCACCAGTACACTCCCACCAGCGCCATGACAGTTTACAAATTCCATGGCAATGTCAGAAAGTCACCCTCTATGGTCTAAAAAGGGGACGTATGAATAATCCACTCCTTGTTTAGTATATAATCAAGAAATAACCATAAAAATGGACAGCCAGCAGCCCTCGGGGCTGCTCTGCCTATGGAGTAGCCATTCTTTTCTTTCTTTACTTTCTTAATAAACTTGCTTTCACTTTTTTTACTCTATGGACTCGCCTCAAATTCTTTGTTGCAAGAGATCCAAGAACCCTCTCTTGGGGTCTGGATCAGGACCCCTTTCCAGTCACAGAACTGATTCATTGTGCGCCCCTTGCAGACCAGATGCTTTCCATAAAAAAAAAAAAAAAAAAAAAAAAAAAAAAAAAAGCCCTATTCCCTTTGCACCAGGACCCTGGAAGATAGGGCTGCAGTTAGTCTCCATTTGCCAGCTCCCCCTATTCTCTACCCTTCTCTATCCTGTGCCCCCAAAGCTGACCCCTGTGGATGACACCTCCTGGCACCCCTGTGGTTTGCTTCTGGCTGAGGTCATCTAATAGGAAGCACTGGCAGGAGATCAAAGGGAAGAAGGAGAAAAGCCAGGTGTTTCTTCCTTGTTTCCTCCCTAATTCAGAACCACATTTCTGGAGGGGTGTGTCCGTCCCTGATCTGTGCCAGGTGACTCATCCACCATGCCCCCAGCCCTGCCTGGGCTTCTGAAACCTTTCCTCTTTTCTTCCTACTTCAGCTTACGGATGTGAGCAGCTCTCCACTGTTGCTAGACTCCTGATGCCTCAGCACCATCATGTTCATGTGATTAACCCCATCCACCTGGCTGTAAGTAGTCCCTTAATTAAACTCTCACAGTTTGAACATCTAGGACAGATGCTGTCTTCTGCAGGCAGATGGATGAGGTTGCACGCATTAAGACAACTTATCCTATTTCACAGATGAGGACAAAGAGGCTTAGCGATGACAGGCACCAGCCCAAGGTCACATGACTCAACTTAGCGGCAGCACTCTAGTGTGCCTGCCCCCAGAGCACCTCCACTGTCCATTTCTCATGCTGCTCATTGTTACAAACAGCCATCTGAACCAAGTGGTTAAGAGCACTGGCTTTTGCAGTCATACAGACCTGGGTTCATGGCCCAGCTCTGTGACCTTGGGCAACTTATCTGCTCCCCCCGAGCCTTATTTTCTTCATCTGAAAACTATGGAGAGTTACAATAAGGATGCATAGTAATTGAGATAACAGTTTTCACCTTCCAAGGTTGTAGTTAGGTTTAAATGTAACTGCAGAATACCCAGAACACGGTAAGTGTACAATAAATATAGCCAGGCATCATCATCGTCATCATCATCATCAATTATTATTATTGTTATTAATATTCCCTGTCCACCAACATCATTTCCAGACTTGCTACTCCCAGAAGATAACAGGAGAACAATTCACAGAAGACAAGATGAGCTAATAAGCCCAAGCTATTCATAGCCTCTGCTAAGAGTTTATTCTTACCAGGGCAGGACAGCAGACCCCAGAGTGAGTAACTGGGTCAAAGTTGGACCTGACCCCTCCTTTCCTGCCCCCCTCCCCAGCCCTGGCACAGGAATTATCACATCGCCCATCGCCTCTGAAGGCCATCCCTGCTGTGAGGCTTTGATAGGGAAAGTGTGAAGAACAAAGGCCATTGTTCACAGAGGCGGCTGGTGCCTCTCAGGCCCCAGGCCAGCTTCCCAGGGGTGAGGTCTGGCTCCGAAGACACAAAGACGAAAGTCATTAGGACCAGGGACAAACAATGACGGAATCTCTTCTATTTACCTGAACCGGAGGGGGCTGCCAAGTGGAAAACAATGAGGCTGAGATGCTGGACATATTCTCCCTCTGCCCTCTCCTCACTGAGTTTCTTCTGAAATGGTGGGACAGTGTATGGCCCAGGAGGCTCAGGGATTGGCTTTCAGATCCTGTTTCTGGAACGAGAACATATTGACCGTGTTTAAGAGAGTGGGCTGGGGCACCCAACTGCCTGGGTTCCAATCCTAACTCCATCATAATCAGGCAAGTAACTTGGTCTTTGTGACATAATTCTCTCAGCTTTAGTATCTTCATCTGTAAAGTGGAGATAATAATCATACCTTCTTCTCCTAAGCTGCATGTAGCTGTGACCTAATTGAGGGCTCCTTACAAGATATCAGCCATTATCACCATAAACAGCAGCAGCAGCAGCTCTGTGTGGCTTTGGGTAAGTTCCCTGCCCCTTGCTGAAACTGCACATTTATGTCTATCAAATGGGAATAAGAAATCAACTCCAGAAATCAGGTGAGAATTAATGAGGGGATAAAAGCCACTTGGAAACTGGAAGGCTATACTGAATTGGAAGAAAGATCTCATGAAAAATCTAGTCCTGGCTCACCTCTGTGTGGCAGTCCACGAACCTTGACCCATGTGTCCTTCTTCCCTGGCTACTGCCCCCATATGCAAAGGGGAGATAGGGACAGCATCTCCCTTGCGGGGTAAGTGCCCTGAAGATTCAAGGGGGTAACAGCCCTGATAAAGCACTTAGCATGTGTTTGTGCATATCGAGTGCCCAACATGTTACCGATTATTTTACTATTAAGACATTGAAGTTTTCAGTAAGGTCAGGAGCAGACACAGGGAAGTAACTAACAGAAATTAACAAGCTGCCCAACCAGAATGACTGCACTGCCCAAGCATACCCATTTTATGGAAGGAAAATCTGAGATCTGGGAGACAACGTGGGTAGGAGAAGGAGATGCACTTTCTAATATCCTGTGGCACCTGGTGAGTTCAGGTCTTTTTTACTAGAGTCCTTACCAGCCAGCAAAAATGGCAGTGGCAGGAAATGTAGAGTGAATCTTCATCACTCCTTGATTCCAGCATCCTCACTCCTTTGCTGGCACACACCCAGGTGTTGATGTGGTTTAGAACAGACATTTCCTAGTCCCTGAGTAGGGAAACCAACTCCGACTGGCTGAAGGCATCTCTCAGGCCTGCTTGTATTGGCTTAATTCTTAAGTAGGTGTATCTCATGGTGGCAAGATGTCCACCAGCAGTTTCCAACAGATGTTCTACCAGCTCTGCAATCCCAGTGGAAAAAAAAAAGAGTTCTTCTTTCCTGTTATTTCCAGCCAGAATTCTAGTATTGTTGGTTGCCTGAATCTATTTCTGAGGTCCAGGGGATGAAATTTGCTGATTGACCAAACTGGGACAAGAAGTAGGTCCCTTCCCTTTGGAAGTCAAAGCTGCAAGTGAGGGAATGAATGGCATCCTGAGGAAAAATCAGGGTGCAATCACCAAGAGAGGTGAATGTACTGACTATAGTTTTTACCTTTATAACTTTAAATATATGGAATCATAGAGCTGTACTCTTCTGTGTCTGGGTTTTTTTTCTCCATACTATGTCTGTGGGATTTATCCATGTGGTTGCATGTAGCGGCATTTCATATTTCACCACCAGACAATATTCTACTGTGAGAATACATAGTAATTCATGTATCCATTATGCTGTGTGGGTATTTAAGCTATTTCAAGTTGTTTCATCCTGAGAACATTCTGGGTACATCTCTTAGTGCACATAAGGACATGTTTCTGTTTGATGGGGTTATGGTGCTGGTTCGAGGCTCCTAGTTCCTTTTTAAATTCCAAATTCCTTTCTACTAAATTCTTCTACGAGCATTAACTTCTACCCGAGTTTCTAACCTTCCAGCCTGCCCTCCAGATGATGGACTTGCCAGCCTCCATGATTATGTGAGCCAGTTCCTTACTAAAATCTTAAAATAAATGTCCACACACACACTATTGGCTTTGTTTCTCTGGAGAAAAGGCTCCAATCCAAATCAATACTTTACTCTGTTAACAGGAATATACCTAGGCATCATTGATAACTTGCTTGAGAATGATGCTTGCTAAGAAAAAAGTGGTGGTGACATAAGAAAACACCGCAGTAAAAACAAATTCAAAGAAAGACCAAAATGACATCTTGATTTTTAAGACTGCAAATACCTAAAAATGGCAGGAAATATTGAATGAGCACTTACTGCATGCCACGTGTGTACTCATTTTAGGGATGAAGAAAACTGAGGCTCAGAAAGAGGATACAGGTTCTGTAATTTGCACAACTATTAAAAGATAAAGGTTGGATCTATTTAACATCAAACGGATGCTCCTAACTGATAAGCTCTGCTTCCATCTCCTTTTGAAGGGGCAGTTTGGGAAACCCCTGAAGGCTAGCTTTCGCCTTTGAGATAAGTGTCTTCTTGGTGTACCTCTAGGGAGAAATATGTAGCCTCACACCCACATGTGCACCCAAAACCATATCGCTCACGGAGAAATTGAGTAATGGATCTAATTGTCAACCCCAATCTAATCCTAACCCCCCCGGTCAACCACTCAGCAGTGGCTTTGACCACCTGACTCATGGTTATATATTTTAATGTGCAATGGTAATAATTGAAACACAATTATCCCCAGTCTCTGCCACCAGCCAGTAGCAAGGCAAGAAGTCAACAGTTTATAGAAAGGGCAGAGACCCTCATTCCACATTTCTAACCACAGAACCAAGGTTGACCTGAAGCCAAGGTTGACCTCACATGCCATCTTGTATGCGGTTTCCAGACTCATCTCTGTAGTCTTACCTTTCCAGGTTGTCATCTACTCAGTGGCCAGAGTGCGTCTGACAAAACACAAACCTGATCATGTCACTTTCCTGCTCACAGTCTTTCTATGGCTCCCTATTACTTTTAGACTAAACTTCACAGTTTAGTCTAAAAGCCCTTCCATGATCTGTCTCCTGTTTATTGTTCAGGGCTCCTGTCTTATTGTTTCTTGAACTTTCTGCTCCAATAATACTGTATTTTTGTAGTTGCCACAAACTCAAGTTTACTCTTTCAAGCCTCCACGGCTTTGTTTTGCTATTCCCTGTGTGTGGAAAGCCTTTGCCCTATCCTGTCTTCCTGTGAGCTCCTCTTCATCCTTCAAAACCCAGCTTAAGCAATGTCATTTCCTCTGCCTCTGAAGCCCGGCCTCCTTTATGGAATTAATCCCAACTTCTCCTGCCTACTTTGTTATTGCCCAGTGCCCCACTCTCATGCTTCCAATGTGAGCACCCAGGGTTCTCTGTACTTCAGAGCCCTTAACACACACTTTCTCACGTGGCTTATTTACTGCTTTGTCTTCCCAGCTAGACCTTGGCCTCCTTGAAGACAGAACCATATCTACTGTGTCCATTATTGTATCCCCATTGTCAGCACAGTGCCTGGCACACAGTAGGTGCTCAATAAATATGGTTGGAAAAAAAGGAAGAAAGAAGAGAGAGAGGAAGGGAGAAAAGAATCAAGTGTTTTAACTATTCTATTAGACTGTGGATTTGCATATTGATCTCCATCATAACAGACCCAGGCACAAGTCAAGACACACATAGGCCTTTCATAAATGTTTGCTAAATTAAAAAAGTAGCACTGCAGATGCCCCTACAAAATCCAGCATGGTCCCACCACTTTAAGCTAGTAGCCCTCATGCCTTCATTTCCCATTAGCTACAGCTCAAGAACACCCCCTCAAGCCTTCCTCTTCCCCGCCCTGCAGTCAGAGCGCCTTTGTTTTCCAACACAAGACCCCTTCAGTGATTTTGTTTTTCATGGAAAAGCCAGGCAAGTTCATTACATTGTGTTCCTGCCTTGGAGATCATTGTCATTCATCCAACATCAAAGTCAGAGCCACGATCAGCTCATTTAAGACTTGTTCCACCCATATTTTCTTACAACCAGGAAATGGGGAATTTCCTTCATTTTTTAAACCATCCCAGTGAGTCTCTGCCACATGGCTTCCTTTACAAACTTTTCTTGAAACACAAGGATGGAATCATACCTCCCTCACCACTAGTGGTCATTAGGGGCCCCAGCCTTCCTCTGATCCTTATCAAACACTTGTCCAGCACATTGTAATGACAGTATTTTTTATTTACATAACACCTTTCTTTGGGGGCCAGGGCTGGGCTGTAAGGGAGTGAACGCCAGATTGAAGCCTTACATAGATTTTTGCTTCATTTATCCTGCAAGGCTGGCAATGGTGATCTTCAATGGGAAAACATAACAAAGCTCTCTAAACAGTTAGAGAGAAGAGTGATTTGCCTACAGAGCCAAGGCATGTACCAGGATGGAAAACAGCTGCCTGGCCTTCTATGCCTTTGTTCCACGCTGGTTGTTATTTGTTTCCCAGATTCTTAAGTCTCTAGGCTTGAGTTAACATTCACTTGAGAGCTAGTAATTCAAATAAGTTCCTGTTACACATGTTCCCTGCTGAATTTCCAATTTTTCCTCCATCAGCATCTATGGCACCATCCTCTGCTTGTTGACCTCTTACCTCCTGTCATCAGCCTTATTTGGGGATTCCTCCTCCTCCTTTGTCTGTATCTTAAATGTTCTAATCCTGATCATTCAGGTCTCAAGCCTTTCTCGTCTCACTCTTGGTCATTCCAGGCTCTCTCTCAGCTTTGATGGATAATTCCAAAGTCTGGAACTACAGCCCAGACCTAAATGAGCTCCAGATGTGAATGATGTGTTACGGTAGGTTAAGCTGCTGTAACAAACAATACCCAGATCTCTTTGGCTTATAACAATAAAGATGTATTTCTTATTCATGTCACAGACAAGTGCAAATCAGCAGGGCTAGTTCCGCTCTACATAATCATTCAGGGCCCCAGGCAGCTTCTGTATCATGGCTCTGCCATCTTCTAGGGCAGTGATTCTCACACAGAAACATTTGGCAATGTCTAGAGATACTTTTGGCTATCTGGAGTCAGAGGCAACCTGACATTTAGTTAGGAGAGTTCAGGGATGCTGCTAAATACCCTGTAATACACAGAACAGTCGCCCATAATAAAGAATCATCTGGCCCACAATATCAGTTGAAAAAATCTGCTCTAGGGTATCAGAATCCTCTACTGGATCTTCTGCATCTGGCTAGCAGGTGAGCAAGGAGAAGTCCTGGAAGATTATGTGGGAGTTTTAGAGGCCAGGCCTAGAAGGGGTATATGCTACTTTTACCCATATTTCACTGAACAGAATTCAGTTACATGCTATTACCTAACTGCAAGAGAGGCTGGGAAATGTAGTCTACTTGTGTGGCCAGGAAAAAAATGACCCAATTTCAACTAAAGACATGATGTGTCCCTGTTATAGATAGCTTAAACTCAATGTGACCCACCCTGAGTATGTCACCTTCTCTAGGTCTCCCAAACCTCCCCTTTTTTCTATATAACTCACGTTCATTTACGTTAATTCTCGTCTGTCCTCCATTCGAATTCAATCTTATCTCCTTCCATGGACAATAACTTTATCTCAAAGAAACAACTTCCTCATGGAACACCCCCCTACCCCTAGATTATCCAAGGCCAGCTCTGGAACATCTAAGTAGTACCTGTTTGGATGAACGGAGGCAAGATGGTGCACTTCCGGGTTCTTCTTCACCAACTTTTCCCGCGCGCGAAAACGCAGCCGGCGCCCGGGAAGGTGCAGACCAACTGGGCATGCGCCAGGTGACGTCAATCCGAAGAGACCAAGATTTACCTGGTCGCACCTGTGGAACGCCCCCTGACACGCCCGTGCCCCGCCTATTGCCCTCCCACTCCTAGAAAAGCCACTCTGGAGGGACGCCACTCGCCGCCTTCCTCAGTCCTCCACTCCTGTCGGGATGTCAGGACTGCAGGAACTCCCTCCGAGAGCCCCACCGGGGGCTCTTTGCCGGAGGCGGACAGACCTCTTCCCCACACCTTAGGTGACCAAAATAAACTTGCAGTTTTGCTCCTACACTTGCCTACTCGCTGGTTCTTTTGTGCCCGCTCTGGTGGTCTTAGAAAAACAAATCAGTACCCAGCTGTTACTATCACATTGCTGTTTATTTTCCTTCATAGCATTTAGCACCACTGTGTGTGTGTGTGTGTGTTCGCTTTCTTGTTTGTTATCTATTTCCCACACTAAACTGAAAGCTCAAGAATGGTGGGGTGCTTATTTGTCTTGCTTACTGCTATTCCCAGCAGCTTGTAGAATGCCTGACACATAGTAAGAACTCAATAAATACTTGTCAAATAAACAAATTAATCCTTCCTGTACAAAACAGTTAGATTGGTCTTTCTAAAATACAGGTGAGGCTGTAGCACTTCCCCGTTCTAATCTCCTAAAAATATTTACGTCTGCCATTCAAAGTCATTCATGATCTGGCCCTATTCTATCCTTCCATATTTTCCTCATATATTCCTAGCTATGTGCCTTACACTTTGAGCACCCTACACTTCAGCTCACAAATCTTTGTATATAACACATCCAATAAATTTTGTTTTTTTGTTTGTTTTGTCGAGATGGAGTTTCACTCTTGTTGCCCAGGCTGGAGTGCAATGGCCCGATTTTGGCTCACTGCAACCTCAGCCTCCGGGGTTCAAGCGATTCTCCTACCTCAGCCTCCCAAGTAGGTGGGATTACAGTCGCACACCACCACAATACATTTTTTAAATTCTCAGATCTCTATCTTTGCATATACTATTCCATTGCCTAGAATACTTCATTTTCCTTCCCTTGGCAAACTACTACTCATTCCTCAATACCCTGTTCTTTCTGATGACCATGGTAGTCATTCACTCTCTCCTCTTCATTCCCTGTGTACTCTTTGAAATTTACACTGCAATTGTTTTCTCTGTGACTGCTTTCTCCCCCATTAGACCATGGGTTCCTCAAGAAAAGGGAGAATGTTTTACTTGATCGTGTGGCCATTTCCCACCACAATGCCCAGTAGAGTGCTGGGCTCCAAGCAGGTGCTCAGAACATGTGTGAGGAAATCGAAGGTGGATGGATGGATATTCTGGTCAGAATCCCCATATTCTCTGGCCATCTTCTCAAAGGAGCCAAGAACCCAACATGGTTATGCTGTGCTTTCCCTGGGATCACAGCCATATTCACTGCAGAACCAACTGGTGCTCAGAAACATCTGCTGTTGGATCCAAAACACCAGATTGAGTGCAACTGGCAATCAATTGATTGATCACTGGAAGCAAAATGAGTGGAGGTGCTAGGTCACAGGGGAGCAGGGAACAGCCAGACCCAGCACTGCTGGCTACACCCCTGATGGCAGTCAGCAAAGGGGCTCCAAAAAGTTCAGCTGGGCTGGCCACTGCCTCCTGGTTGGGGAATTCTAAAAACTTCTCTCATGCCTAACTCTTGTTAGGCATGTCAGATCTCCGCTTAAAAATGCTACTTACTCAAGGAGTCCTTCCTGATCCCCAGGACTGTGTAAGAGCTCCCAGGTGTACAGGGCTCTGTAATGCCCTTTTATGGAGCAGTCACTGTTGTAAGCCTGTCTGCTCCATCAGAACATAAGTTTTCATGGGAGCAGACCTGGGTCCGGCTTATTCTTTGCTGTATTCCTTGTATTTCCACAGTCCCTGAAACAGAGTCAGCTCTCAATATCAGTTCGGGTCCTGTCATGGAAACAGAAACCACTCTGGGTATGTGAAACTGAGGGACTTTAATGCAGGGAAGGGATTACCCAAGGGATGGAAAATCTGAGAGGCCAAAGGGGATGGTGGGAAACTCAGAGATTAACCAAAGCAGGGAGTTTCTGCCACCCCGAGACTGGGGGACAGAAGGAAAAGGAGATGTGACTGAAGCCCAGAATTGGGGTTTCCTGGTGGGAAGCGGAACCACAATGGGTCTTGTGGAGACTGCTGAATACAAGAAGAAGATGCAGTGTCCTGAGACAAAAAGTAAGGTGTATTAGTCTATTCTCATGCTCTGAATAAAGACATACCCAAGACTGGGTAATTTATAAAGGAAAGAGTTTTAATGGACTCGCAGTTCCACATGTCTGGGGAGGCCTCACAATCATGGCAGAAGGCAAGGACAAGCAAAGGCACATCTTACATGGTGGCAGGCAAGGAGAGCTTGTACAGGGGAACTCCCCTTTATAAAACCAGCAGATCTCATGAGACTTACTCACTGCCACGAGAACAGCATGGGAAAGACTTGCCCCCATGATTCAATTACTTCCCACCAGGTCCCTCCCATGACAGGTGGCAATTATGGGAACTATAATTCAAGATGAGATTTGGTGGGGACACACCCAAACCATATCAGAAAGGGAGGAAATACTCTGGGCATTCCCTCTCCCCTTCCCTCCAATATGTCATGAGTACCATCAGTGCAAACAAAGTGATGGAAAAGCTGGGACCTGCAGCTTGCAGTGGCCAGCTCCTGAGACACAGAGTCAAGTAAGAGAAGGGTAAATAATAGGTCTGTCAACAGATGGGTTTTGGACCCACTCTTAGGAGACCTGGATGACCTTCTGCCTTGGGACTATGTATTAGTCATGAGTCATGGTGAATGAGGTTAAACTGCAATAACAAAAACACCCCTAATGTCAGTGACTCAAAACAATAAAAGTTTCTTCCTTGTTCATGCTACATGTAAGACCCTCAACAGGAGTGTCTGCTTGTCATTGTTCAGTGGCTCACGCTGACAAAGGCACTGTGTAGACATGTGCTTCCATGACCACTCTGGTAAGAGAAGAAAGAGCTGTAGAGATGTGTACTGGCAATTAAGCGCTTCCACTTAAAAGTTACATCTATCACTTCTCACATGTCACTGGCCAAGCAAGTCATATGGTCATAATTAATTTTAAATGATAGGGGAAATGTGATCACCTCATATCCTCTAAAGAAGAAGACACTTGGAAATATAGATGAGCAGAAATAGTTGTTTATCACAGCTCTCTTACCTGGCTCCTACCCAATTCCAGAGTGTCTGCCAGTTAGTGTCACTACCTAAAACACCCCCACCTACACACAACACATATTTCCAACTGCCTCCCTAGAGACCCAATAAGAATGATGCTATAAAATTATATTTATTTACAGTAAGAGGTGATCACACTACACTGATTTGGAAAACAGCAATCACAGAAACTTAACACCTTAAAACAATAAGTGTATTATCTCACAGTGTCCATGGGTAAGAAACTCAAGAGTGTCCTGACTGGGCCATTCTGTCTCTGAAGTTCTTCTGAAGCTGCAGTCAGGTGTTGTTGAGGACACAGTCTCATCTGCAGGTTTGACTGGGGCTGGAGGATCTGCTCCAGATGACTCACTCACATGGCTGAAAAGTTGTTATATATACTACAGCACTATATTTTGTTTAAAAATTATGGATATCATATATTTTTATAATGGTAGCTAATCACCAGCATGGACCCTAAGGATCCTTGCCTCCTAATCCTTGGGTCGTCTTCATCCACATTCCCACACTATGTCAGAGTTGGTCTCTGTGATCAGTAGAAAATGGTACACATGAAGGAGTATGACTTCAAGTCTAAATAAAAAATGTCATTGTTGCTTCTGTTTTGCTTCCTCTTTGATCACTCATTTTGAAGGAAGCCTGCTGCCATATTGTAAGGGCACTCAAGCAGTCTATGGAAAGAAAGTTCATCCTGATGAGAAACTGAGGTCTCCTACAAACACCTAGAACCAACTTCCCAGCCATAGACTTGAAAGCAGATCCTCCACAGTCAATCAAGCCTTCAGATGAGACTGCAGTCCCAACAGCATCTGACTGTAACTTCATGAGAGATCCTGAGCCACCACTGCTCTGATCCCCTAGAAGGGGCGGGGATGTTGGCATTTGGAAAACCTAAAGGTTTCTGAACTGGCAAGATATGTCAGCAAAAAGCCCTTGCCTGTCTAGACAAAAGTTTGATTTTGAATCAAAAAGGGAATGTTTGCAAACAGGAGAGCAGTTTAAGCATTTTTTCTTCTTTGAAAATAACCATGAATTTTTAACTATCAACCCTAAAGAGAGACAGTGAGACTCCAGCAGTGACACCAGGGATTTTAATCTTGCCCACCCCCTTGGATGGATTGTGAGATGGGGCCATTTCTGAGATTGGGCATTGACTCCTTGCACTGAAGAGAGAGGTTTAACAAGGCCCCAGGGCATCCAGGAGAAGAGACAGCTTTCTATAGCAAACATCTAAGGCTTGGGAATTGGCATTACTCAGGCAGCCTGAGAAGATGATCAATTTGACTGCTGACAAAGGGAAATCACTGTGCCAGGTTTCACTGACCTTGTGGGGAAAGAAATCCATGTTGGTTTGCCTGGCTCCGATGGTAAGGGTTCTTGTAGGTTGCTGTCTGAAACCACAGTTTCAGCTGAGCTTCAGGGTTCAAGGGAAGGCCTGCTCTGGATGTGGTCCTCCTGAACATATTCGCTGGCTTTGTTGGCTTGACCCAGCCTTTGGCAGAAAAATGGGCCATTTGAGATCAAGCCGGGTGAGTAGGTTAGATTTATGTGGTTCTAAGTGACGGATATCTGATGCAGGTTTCTTAGGTAGGAGATACTCGAAATAGCTAGGTTGGAAAGTAGCTGAACTTGTGGCAGGATAGAATAGGAAAAAAGGTCCTTAGGGACCCAGGTGGGACCTTTTCTTTACCCCTTGTTTCTGTCTCTGGCTACAGGCTGGCTACACCCCTCTCTCTTTAACTGCAAACAGACTCCAGTTGCCTCTCCGACCTGCATAGCAGGCATCCCACTGTGCCCAGGTTTGCAGGTTATTTATTCTACCACTAAAAGGGAATGAATCGATATGCATGTGAGTGGGTATGTATTTTATTTCTTCTCTCCTTATTCTAAATTATAACAGAGAAACCTCTAATTGGCACATCTTGGGTAAGGTAACCACCATGGTCTAAACAGGTTAACTAATGAGTTTGGACTTATCAGGCATACAATGGTGACCAAGGCCCTTAGCTGAGAGTGAGGCAATCATGGCACCTTGGAGATTGTTTCCAAAAGAATTCTGCTCCCCTGTATAAGGGACTCATGCACCAGTGTGGAGGACTCTGAGCTATCATTCTCACTCCAAGCAACTGTGAATCTGAGCCTCCTTGTCATTCTTTGATGCCTCTCCTCACAGCACAAGTACCAGCACGAAGATGTATTTTTATTTTTCTGTAAATCTTTCCCCCACTAAACTTAGCAAAACGCCAATGAAACCACAAGCTTAATGTGATGAGAGGCAATACCAGACCGACGGTGTTTGAATCCAGCTCTGCCACTTCCTCGCTGTGTGACCTTGGGCAAGTTGATTAACCTCTCTAGACCTGTGTTTTTTCTTTCTTTTTTTTTCTTTTCTTTTTTAAACAGAATATTTATTAAAGTCGTACAATGTATGACTTCTTATTTGTCATTTGGAAGTCCTTTATTATAAAGGCAATTCTTTTGACAAACAGCTGCCACAGAGGTTATTCTGTTTTATTGTTTGTTTTAATTTTTTAATTTGTAATTTTTGTGGGTACATAGTAGGTGTATATATTATGGGGTACATGAGGTATTTTGATACAAGCATGCAAAATGAAATAATCATATCATGGAGAATGGGGTATCCATCCCCTCAAGCAATTATCCTTTGTGTTACAAACGGTTCAATTATGCTCTTTTAGTTTTTTAAAATGTACAATTAAGTTATTCTTAACTATAGTCACCCTGTTGTGCTATCAAATAGTAGGTATGATTCATTCTTCCTATTTTTTTGTACCCATCCTCTGATTTTTTTTTTTTTTTTTTTTTTTTTTTTTTTGAGACGGAGTCTGGCTCTGCCGCCCAGGCTGGAGTGCAGTGGCCGGATCTCAGCTCACTGCAAGCTCCGCCTCCCGGGTTCACGCCATTCTCCTGCCTCAGCCTCCCGAGTAGCTGGGACTACAGGCGCCCGCCACCTCGCCCGGCTAATTTTTTTGTATTTTTTAGTAGAGACGGGGTTTCACCGTGTTAGCCAGGATGGTCTCGATCTCCTGACCTCGTGATCCGCCCGTCTCGGCCTCCCAAAGTGCTGGGATTACAGGCTTGAGCCACCGCGCCCGGCCTGATTTTTTTTAACTATTATATAAAGTAGGCATAATGGTAGTAGCTAGATTATAAAAATGTTTTGAGAATTAAATGCAGACATGCTTAACATCATGTCTGGCATTAGCTAAGATGACTCTTAGCTAGTATAGTAGCCATAGCAATGATAGTGATAGTAGTATCGCCATCATTATCATTATGCATATACTATACGCTTCATCATATCAATGACATGAACACAAACACAGAATTTACAAATGACTGCCTATGTAGTTCATCTGGAAAGAAAGTGATTCCTGACATAAATTCTCCCTAACGGGGTTCTCCACTGTGTAAAAATAAACTTTGTATAAAGCTAAGGATCTATATTTTCCAGGTCTGTAGATGAGAGTGTGATGAAACAAGGGGAAGGCAATTAGATGGTGTAATAGATGGGCATGGAGGGCAGGACGAGAGGGCAGTAGAGGATCACGGTTAAAGGACAGGCTCAGCAGTCAGGCCAACTTGAATTCAAAGCGTGCACCCATAGTATAATTTTGGACAAGTAATGTATCTATATCTTAGTTTTCTCTACTGTAGAGTAGGAATTTTAATAATACTCCTCTCTTATAAATACCTGTTAGTTTTCAATATCCATTCGCCCTTCTAAAAAGCAACATAGCCTGGTGCAGTGGCTCATATCTGTAATCCTAGCACTTTGGGAGGCCGAGGCAGGAAGATCACTTGAGCCCAGGAATTCAACACCCAACCTGGGCAACATGGCAAGACCCTATCTCTACAAAAACTAAAACTAAAAATAAATACAAAAATTAGCCAGGCATCATGGCATGCATCTTAGTCCCAGCGATTAGGAAGGCTGAGGTGGGAGGATCGCTTGAGCCCAGGAAGTTGAGGCTGCAGTGAGCCATGAGTGTGCCATTACACTCCACACTGGGTGACAGAGTGAGACTCTGTCTCAAAAATATTTGTAACAAGAAAAAATAAATAAAAAGCAGCACTCTGAATTCTCTGGGAAAAAAATTCCCTTTCCAATTTTCACCCCTGTGGTTTGGGTGAGGAAACCCTGCTGATTAGCATGATTAGCACAATGCATCCTGTGGTCTCAGGAATTCTTGACTTTTCCACCACTAAAAGGGAATGAATCGATATGCATGTGAGTGTGAAGACTCATGGGCACATGAGTCTTCAAGAGGCCATGAGATATCCTGAGACTTTTGCTAATGCTTCTGAGAAAGAACCTCTTGCTTGGCTTTTCTGGAGTACAAAACTAGGGAGAAATAAGGATTGAAGTCCTGGCAACCATCCTGTGTCCCTGTAGAAAGATGCAGTGTGAGAAAGGGACCAGCGCAGGAGAGAAGGAATCAGTCAGACACTGAGGACAACAGCTGGGTGCTGGATCCAGTCATTCCTGAAGCTGCTTTACCCCAGGATTTTTCAATTTCAGAAGCCAATAGTGTTGACAACTATATAACCTTCAATTATGCCTTTTTGGCACAAACCAGCCAGAAGTGGGTTTTCTTTTCTTTTTTTTTTTTTTTGAGACGGAGTCTGGCTCTGCCGCCCAGGCTGGAGTGCAGTGGCCGGATCTCAGCTCACTGCAAGCTCCGCCTCCCGGGTTCACGCCATTCTCCTGCCTCAGCCTCCCGAGTAGCTGGGACTACAGGCGCCCGCCACCTCGCCCGGCTAATTTTTTTGTATTTTTTAGTAGAGACGGGGTTTCACCGTGTTAGCCAGGATGGTCTCGATCTCCTGACCTCGTGATCCGCCCGTCTCGGCCTCCCAAAGTGCTGGGATTACAGGCTTGAGCCACCGCGCCCGGCCTGATTTTTTTTAACTATTATATAAAGTAGGCATAATGGTAGTAGCTAGATTATAAAAATGTTTGAGAATTAAATGCAGACATGCTTAACATCATGTCTGGCATTAGCTAAGATGACTCTTAGCTAGTATAGTAGCCATAGCAATGATAGTGATAGTAGTATCGCCATCATTATCATTATGCATATACTATACGCTTCATCATATCAATGACATGAACACAAACACAGAATTTACAATGACTGCCTATGTAGTTCATCTGGAAAGAAAGTGATTCCTGACATAAATTCTCCCTAACGGGGTTCTCCACTGTGTAAAAATAAACTTTGTATAAAGCTAAGGATCTATATTTTCCAGGTCTGTAGATGAGAGTGTGATGAAACAAGGGGAAGGCAATTAGATGGTGTAATAGATGGGCATGGAGGGCAGGACGAGAGGGCAGTAGAGGATCACGGTTAAAGGACAGGCTCAGCAGTCAGGCCAACTTGAATTCAAAGCGTGCACCCATAGTATAATTTTGGACAAGTAATGTATCTATATCTTAGTTTTCTCTACTGTAGAGTAGGAATTTTAATAATACTCCTCTCTTATAAATACCTGTTAGTTTTCAATATCCATTCGCCCTTCTAAAAAGCAACATAGCCTGGTGCAGTGGCTCATATCTGTAATCCTAGCACTTTGGGAGGCCGAGGCAGGAAGATCACTTGAGCCCAGGAATTCAACACCCAACCTGGGCAACATGGCAAGACCCTATCTCTACAAAAACTAAAACTAAAAATAAATACAAAAATTAGCCAGGCATCATGGCATGCATCTTAGTCCCAGCGATTAGGAAGGCTGAGGTGGGAGGATCGCTTGAGCCCAGGAAGTTGAGGCTGCAGTGAGCCATGAGTGTGCCATTACACTCCACACTGGGTGACAGAGTGAGACTCTGTCTCAAAAATATTTGTAACAAGAAAAAATAAATAAAAAGCAGCACTCTGAATTTCTCTGGGAAAAAAATTCCCTTTCCAATTTTCACCCCTGTGGTTTGGGTGAGGAAACCCTGCTGATTAGCATGATTAGCACAATGCATCCTGTGGTCTCAGGAATTCTTGACTTTTCCACCACTAAAAGGGAATGAATCGATATGCATGTGAGTGTGAAGACTCATGGGCACATGAGTCTTCAAGAGGCCATGAGATATCCTGAGACTTTTGCTAATGCTTCTGAGAAAGAACCTCTTGCTTGGCTTTTCTGGAGTACAAAACTAGGGAGAAATAAGGATTGAAGTCCTGGCAACCATCCTGTGTCCCTGTAGAAAGATGCAGTGTGAGAAAGGGACCAGCGCAGGAGAGAAGGAATCAGTCAGACACTGAGGACAACAGCTGGGTGCTGGATCCAGTCATTCCTGAAGCTGCTTTACCCCAGGATTTTTCAATTTCAGAAGCCAATAGTGTTGACAACTATATAACCTTCAATTATGCCTTTTTGGCACAAACCAGCCAGAAGTGGGTTTTCTTTTCTTTTTTTTTTTTTTTTTTGAGACGGAGTCTTGCTCTGCCACCCAGGCTGGAGTGCAGTGGCCGGATCTCAGCTCACTGCAAGCTCCGCCTCCCGGGTTTCCGCCATTCTCCTGCCTCAGCCTCCCGAGTAGCTGGGACTACAGGCGCCCGCCTCGTCGCCCGGCTAGTTTTTTTTTGTATTTTTAAGTAGAGACAGGGTTTCACCGTATTAGCCAGGATGGTCTCGATCTCCTGACCTCGTGATCCGCCCGTCTCGGCCTCCCAAAGTGCTGGGATTACAGGCTTGAGCCACCGCGCCCGGCCCCCAGAACTGGGTTTTCTAGCCCTTGCAACAGAAGCCCTAAATGTTCCTCTTACTGATCAGATTAAATGAGAAGTTAAGTCTCCCAACATACTTAGCACATAGTAAGGCTCCCACGCAGGAAGTTACTGGGGTTTCAAGATGACTAGAAGGAAATCTTAGTACCAGGCAAAATGACACGCTAGCTGAAGCCTAAACCTTTTCCTTCCTTTCTAAAACCAACATTTTTTCAGCCTATCTAAGAGTTAAACAGACAACATCCCACCAGCCAATGACCTGCTAGGCTAATCAGCCCAGCGTTACAGGCGTTATGTGGGCTTGCTGGACTTGCCAGGAGATGCTGTTTTGCAAATTTGGAGTGAAATATTTAATTAATCAAAGCTGCTCAGCCAGTTGTCATACCAAGTCAGCCAGTCAGCATGCACCCACCCAGGCAGGGGCCAGGGCTCTGAAGGAAGACGCCAGTGCGAACTTGTCCTGGGCCTTCCTTCTCCTTCACCACGGAAACCAATCGAAAAATATCAGCCATGATGATGAATGTAGAATACTCGCTCTTGGCACCTGACGTTTCACGGCTCCGGGGTGTTCAGGGTGTTCAGGGCGTCTGGTGGCAGGCTGGCATCTGTCCCCTGGGTTTCCACAGCACCATGCTAGAGCAGTCAAGATTTCATGCTTTGGAGAGGGAACACTCCCGCCGATGGACCAGCTCAGGGAAGAAAGGATCAGGTCGTGGCTTTGTTTTAGATGTACACATAGCAATTTATTTGTAACTGTTACAATGCATATTTTCAAATTTAGTTTATTATTTTGCACATTTAAAAATAGGGAACATCTTGTATATTTTGATTAAAAATAAAAATAATAACAGAAACTGCTATAGTAGGCAGGATGCAACGGCTCACACCTGTAATCCCAACATTTTGGGAGGCTGAGGTGGGAGGATAGGTGGAGGCCAGGAGTTCTAGACCAGCCTGGGCGACAGAGGGAGAACACATCTCCACAAAAAAATTAAAAAATTAGCCGGCCATAGTGGTGCATGCCTGTAGTCCCAGCTATGTAGGAGGCTGAGGTGGGAGGATCCCTGGAGCCTAGGTGGTCAAGGGCACAGTGAGCTATGATCATGCCACTGCATTTCAGCCTAAGCAACAGAGTGAGACCCTGTCTCAAAAAAAAAAAAAAATTGCAATAATGGATTTATATTTATGTTGTATTTATTTTTACAAACACATATACACATACACACATACATATAAATCCATTTAATCCTCACAACAATCCTAGGAGCTACATCCTGTTATTATCACATCTATTTTACCAATGAAGGAGCAGAAGCACAGAGAGGTTAATCCATTTTACAAAGTCACACAGACAGCAACAAACCAGGATTCAAACTGAAGCAGTGTGCCTTGGAATCTGTGCCCTCAACCTTGAGGTTGAATTGCCTCTCGCTGCTTCTACGTCATGACTTAGTTTTCAAATCACAAAAATAATATGCTCATTGGGGCAAAAAAAAAAAAAAAAATAGAAAGTACAAAAGAAGGAAAAAGTGACTCCCAGAAATTGCACCACATTCATGTATTTTGTTGTATATTTGTCTAGTTCTATTCTGTGTGAGTGTGTATATGATTTTATGTAAAAATAGGATAATATTTGGCATGCATTTTTGTGTCCTGCTCTGTCACTAAATAGACAGGAAGTATAAAAGGATATCCAGGGATTCCCTGTCCCCAGTTTCTTTCTAAGAGGCTATCAGAAAAATAGTCTATGTACATACTACCAAATACACACACAGGTACCTACACACTCAAGTTTTTTAATATAAAAAACTATATGTGTATATTTCTGTTTTTACACAAATGGTGGCCTCTTATACACAGTATTTATGCCTTTCATTTTTTTTCTTTTCTTACATTAGATTTTCTTGAAGACTATTGTTATTCTTTTTTTTTTTTTTTTTTTTTTGTTTTTTTTTTGTTTTTTTTTTTTTTTTTTTTTTTTTGAGAGGCGGAGTCTCGCTCTATCGCCCAAGCTGGGTGCAGTGGCCGGATCTCAGCTCACTGCAAGCTCCGCTCCTGGTTTACGCCATTCTCCTGCCTCAGCCTCCCGAGTAGCTGGACTACAGGCGCCCGCCACCTCGCCCGCTAGTTTTTTTTTGTTGTTTTTTAGTAGAGACGGGGTTTCACCGTGTTAGCCAGGATGGTCTCGATCTCCTGACCTCGTGATCCACCCGTCTCGGCCTCCCAAAGTGCTGGGATTACAGGCTTGAGCCACCGCGCCCGGCCGACTATTGTTTATTCTTAAGGAAAGAGCCTCTTCATTCTTTTATAAAATGGCATTGCATTGGCCGGGCATGGTGGCTCACGCCTGTAATCCCAGCACTTTGGGAGGCCGAGGTGGGCGGATCACCTGAGATCAGGAGTTCAAGACCAGCCTGGCCAATATGATGAAATCCTTCCTCTAGTAAAAATACAAAAAATTTAGCTGTGCATGGTGGTGCACACCTGTAATCTCAGCTACTTGGGAGGCTGAGGCAGGAAAATTTCCTGAATCCGGGAAGCAGAGGTTGCAATGAGCCAAGATTGTATCACTGCACTCCAGCCTAGGTGACAGAGTGAGACTCTGTCTCAAACAAAAGAAAAAAAAAGAAAAATAGCTGCATCGCATTATACTGTGTGCTTTTACCATAATTTATTCCACTAGCGCATATGGGTAAATGTTAAGGTTATTTCCATTTCTAAAAAGGTAACATTTGAACTGAGATCTAAAATAAGGTAGAAAGGTAAAAGGTGGAGAGAAAGGAAAGAAAACAGACTCAAGATGTAGCAAACAGCACGTGCAAAGGCCCTGGGGCCCATAAAATGGAAAGGTTTCCAGAGCAGGTGCCCACACCAAAGCTAGGCACCAGATTGTGGACATTACTGGTTCTGGCGAAAAGTCCCACTTTCCTTCTAAGAGTAATGGAAGCTACTGACAGGAATGCATTTTGGACAGTTCAATAGGAAAGCCTCACCTAGGCTAAAACCTGAGCTTCCTCGCCCCCACCAGTGGGAATTCAGGGCCATGGGAAGAAGCTTTGTCCCCCATCCTGTTCCAGGCAACCAATGCTTGTCTACCTCCTTCCAGTTAGCCCCACCATCAGAACTCAAGGAACTTCCTTCATCCTGCCTAACCCCCTTGCATTCTCCCCCAAGGAAAATGCTTAAGAATTCTTGTTATTTCCCTTGCAGGACTGGGTATATAAAGATACAGGAGAGGTGTTAAGCCTTCAGTAATTATCACCTCTGTAGAGGGAGGAGGGAGTCTAGATGGGGTCAAAAGGAGAGTGAATTTATTTTCCCAGTGGATTCCATGTTTTCATTAAAGCCCAAAGCCCAAGCTCGGGGCGTGTATGTGTATCCCTGGATTAAAAGGAAGGGACATCATTGCCATGGCTGCCTGGTCTGTTGAAGGAAGAGACAGTCTTCAGCACCACAGGAGCAAGTTGGGTTTGGCCTAAGCTGGGTGTACTGGCAGCATCCTCATGATTTAATTGCCAGTTTTCATTTGATTGGATCAGAATAACCCTTCCCCATGTTTATGTGACTCAAGAATGCTTCCTCCTAAGCCCCAGTTCCAAAATGAGAAATGTTCATGTTTTGATTAGGATTTTCCCATTTTATGAGCTTCAGAGTCCCCTGAAATGCCAAAGGAAAAAAAGGGGCTGAGACAGAGGCAGAAGTGGATTCTTGACTTTAGAACTATTCTAAGACCCCGTGAACCCTACGGGGTCTGGGGTTAAACTCATATACTGGATTCTAAACCACATTTTAAAAATCATCCTCTCTTCTAGTCCCCAAGTCTTTTGCTGAGAAGATGCCAGCAACAAATGTCTGGCTGGCGTACCTACAGCCACGCCTGGCCTGTCTAAGTGACTCTACACCTTTGACGCGATGATGGTTGTTTTTAAATAGTTATGATAATTGATACTGTATGTTTTGAGCTCTTTAAACGTATTCACTTATTCAGTGCTCTCTACAGCCTTGTCAAGTGGGCGCTCTTGTTATTTCCATTTTACAGATGAGAAAACAGAGATTCAAAAACGTAGCCAAGTTAAACAGTTATTAGTGGCAGAGCTGGAATGTGAACCTGGGAGGTCAGGCTTTAGAGCTGTGCGGTGCGGTCCAGCACGGCAACTACTGGACACATTCAGCACCGGAAGTGTGGCGAGTCCCCATCCAGATATACTGCGTGTATGAAATACTCACTGGGTTTTGAAGACTTAAAAAGCGAATGTAAAATTTGTCATTCATGGTTTTTTATTTTAATCTGATACATGTTAAAACGAGGATACTTAAAACATATTAAGTCCCATAAAATACATAATTCATCCTGTCTCTATCTTCTTCCCCCTCAGATGGAGTCTCATTCTGTTGCCCAGGCTGGCATGCAGTTGTTTGTTGAAACTGGTTATCTCAAAGGTAGCAACTAAAACACGCTGCTACCAGCCCTAGGATTAGGGACTAGAGGGAAGATGTTAGAATGATTAAAACTTAGAAATTTAAAGGAGGGGCCCCATGAAACTGAAACTTGGCTAGTGATTCTGAGTTCAGAAAAGGGCTCCCATTGGCTGGATCCCTGATTTCTGAGGAAGGGGCACTGTCGGCTGGTGCTGTTGTTTCCAAGGGGGAACACCCTTGGAAAAAAATGCAGATCACTGGGGAAAAATGCCAATGGGATTGACCTGTTATATGAGAAAGCACCACTGCTGCTGTGAGTACAGTAGAGGAGGAAACCTGGTGCTCATAGGAGCCACATGTAGACGGGAAAGCACAAGTCCCTTCACATCTTCACAGCCATTCAATCTCCCTCTATTGCTCTCCATTGGCAAAGCCCAAGAGGAGGCCTCCGGCAAAGCATAGATGACATTTTCAGAGTCCTGGCCTTAGCATTACGGGGCAGAGCATAGAGCGCGAGTTTGGAGCTCAGACAGTAATGGCTGGCGTTGTGGCTGACGTCCCCACCAGCCTGTAACTGCCATGAGCACAAGGACTGAGCTTGTCCATTGCTCTCCTCTTAGTGCCTACAACACAGGGAACAGAACATGGGAAGGAAAGGTCAAAGACCTGCACCTTGGAGTGGGGGTAAAAGGGTAGTCACTTCTAAGTCCCAAGGCCCAACAAACAGTTGTTTGGGGAGTAACTTAAGGATAGCTGAAGAGGCTGGGCGCGGTGGCTCAAGCCTGTAATCCCAGCACTTTGGGAGGCCGAGACGGGCGGATCACGAGGTCAGGAGATCGAGACCATCCTGGCGAACACGGTGAAACCCCGTCTCTACTAAAAAATACAAAAAACTAGCCAGGCGAGGTGGCGGACGCCTGTAGTCCCAGCTACTCGGGAGGCTGAGGCAGGAGAATGGCGTGAACCCGGGAGGCGGAGCTTGCAGTGAGCTGAGATCCGGCCACTGCACTCCAGCCCCGGCGACAGAGCCAGACTCCGTCTCAAAAAAAAAAATAAAATAAAAAAAAAATAAAGGATAGCTGAAGAACAAGAAATGATAAAGTTTGTCATTGGTTTCAGCATTCCAGTCCACAGCTTCCCTTTACTATGGAGACATATGTCCCCAGCTAAGGCTGGTGTAAAAGCAATTGCTGTTTTAACCATTAAAAGTCATGGTAATTACTTTTGCACCAACCTAATATATGAAGCACATTTTCTAAACCCCAGCTGGGATCATTGGCTTGACTAAGGAGAAGATGGACCACTTGAAATCCAGACTCGATCAGAAAGTTGGGAAGTATGGCAACTACAGCTTATATTCCATCTTGTCCAATAACTAGCACATACTAACAGCCAATATGTATTTGTTGAATTAAAATGAAAGAATGGGTGAAATGGCATGCAAGAATGGATCCATCTAGAGGATTTCCAGATCATTCATGCAGTAACAGGATGCCACATGCAAAGAAAATCTTGGACAGGGTTGAAAGAACCAATGGGGCTTTTTGAATGACTCAGAGTAAGGATTCAGCAAGAGTGAGCTCCCACCTTTATTATCAATATTGTTACTTTTCAAAAACTTTTAATGCCTATTAAAGACTACAAAAGTGAGACTTTTAATAATGTAAATATTTAATTTGCTCCTGCCTAATTTATTAATGTAAGAATAGTGTTTTTTTTACCTTAAAATCTTGTAACTGTTTCTGTAGATTTTGAGCCCTTCAAATATATTAATGTATTCAACTCTCTCAATTGCTCATTGATTTTAATTCACTCTTTTTGTTGTTGTTGTGTTTTGAGACCGAGTCTCACTCTGTTGCCCAGGCTGGAGTGCAGTGGCATGATCTTGGCTCACTGCAATCTCCACCTCCCAGGTTTAAGCAATTCTCCTGCCTCAGCCCCCCTGGTAGCTAAGACTACAGACATGCACCACCACACCTGGCTAATTTTTTTTATTTTTAGTAGAGACAGGGTTTTGCCATGTTGGCCAGGCTGGTCTCAAACTCTCAACCTCAAGTGATCCACCCACCTCAGCCTCCCAAAGTGCTGGGCTTACAGATGTGAGCCACCATGCCCAGCCACTTAATTCACTCTACTTGTTTTTTAAAACAAATACGTGTCAGAGATGCATATTTACATCTAATATATTTGTGCACATACACACTGTATTAGTCCATTCTCATTCTGCGAATAAAGACCTACCCGAGAGTGGGTAATTTATAAAGAAGAAGAGGTTTAATGGACTCACAGTTCCACATGGCAGGGGAGGCCTCACAATCATGGCAGAAATGAAGGAGGAGCAAAGACATGTCTTACATGGCAGCAGGCAAGAGGCGTGTGCAAGGGAACTGCCCTTTATAAAACCATTAGATTACATGAGACTTACTATCATGAGAACAGCATGAAAAAACCCGCCCCCATGATTCAATTACCTACTACTGGGTCCCTCCCACAACTTGTGGGGATTATGGGAGCTACAATTCAAGATGAGATTGAGGTGTAGACACAGCCAAACCATATCACACATGCATATGCATATACACATATATACATATACGTACATATATAGATGTGTGTGTGTGTGTATTCCCATCCCATAAGCTACTCATGACAAGAGGCACCAAGCTGATAAGAGTCTTCTCACTGGCTGTATTGCGAGGATGGCCCAGAGTTAGATTTATCTGGGTGACTCAAAATGCTTGTTCTATGCTCCTAACATGCTGTGTGAACTTGGACAAGCCACATGAACCCTCAAGGCCTCAGTGTTCCAATCTGCAAACCGTTAACCCTCTCAAATGTTTATTTTAGCCATAAACAACTGTCCAAATAACTGGACTCCTCAGCCCCTGATCCATTATCAGAATTTCATGGAATTCCATGCGTCTTCCTCATTCTTAATGATAAGGACAAAGTGATTTCAGAGGTCCAGAAACAAATTTTTTGCCAGGTACGTGCAGTAATAATAAAGGAATGGGACTCACACACAAAAGAAATGAGATTCCAAAGAAATGCCCCCATTCACGTAAGGGCAGAAGAAAAAGAGAAAGACTTTTCATACTGCTGAAGTTTAAACACTCAAGAACATTATGCAGGCATCAGATATCTCGGGAAACAAGGGAGCTGGCGTCCCATTAGGTTAATACACATATGGAAAATGTTAAATGGGGAGGTGAGGGAAGTGGGAGTGTACATGAGCTCAAGAGACACCTCGGTTTGTTTCCGGGAAAGGAAGAAATTGGTGCATATGATGAACAAGCCAAAAGCTTGGATTAAGCTAAGTCCCAACAGGGGAAATTGGCACGGAATGGATGGGCCAGAGTACATTTTTCTTTCTCTCTTTCCTGTGCGCGTGTTAGCGTGTGTGCGCGCACACACATACAAGGGCATCATTATTGTTCCTTTTCTATTAGTAAAATGTATCTGCTCAAGGTACTTGACCAACATACCCTAGAAACTAAGACGTTGTAAGTTCTACATCTAATGTCACCGCTAGCTTACTGAGTGACCTTTGGCAGAATTAACAACCTCTATGGACCTGAGTTTCCCATAATGGCATCTGGGAGTGGCTGCTTATGTAGGTCACATTGGATGGAGGGGAAGAAGATGGATTTCAGGTCCAAGATGTTTGTTGGAGGGGGCGTGAGTCAGCCAAGTTTCCATCTACACATCCCAAAGCTACTCTAACATTCGTTCTGTTCCCTAAAAAGCTACATGCAGCCTGCAGTTCTTTCCCCATAGTCTGTGGATGAGGATTGTTCTGGGTTGGGGATGAAGACAATGCCAGAATTCTATGGAACTTGTAAGACTCTTTCTTTCATGTAGAAGGTAGAGATTAAATTTCACCACAGCATTGTCCCTCATAGCCAAGGAAATGCAAACAACCTATACTGCAAACTAAAAGAAATTGTTAAAGAATATATCATGGACACTTACACACTGAAATATGGAACAGCCATTAAAAAATAAGGCTTTCATCAATTTGGTGGCACGGGACAATGCCCAGGTCCACAAGTGTCACAAAAGGGACTCGGAACTCTACATATTGTTAGAATCTAAGTGTGCAATGTATGTGTAAAGGCCTGCAAATATTCAGGCACAGGTTCTTGTGAATTGGCTATGAGCTATAGGCATCATCCAGCTTACTGTCTTGAATAGCCTAGGAGCTAAGAATGCTTTTCTATATTTGTAAATGATTGAGGGGGGAATCAAGAGAGAATAACATTTCACGACACATGAAAATTACACGAAATTGAAATTTTAGTGTTCAAAAATCAAGTTTTATTGGAACACGGCCATGCATTATTAATGGCAAAGTTGAATCTTTACAACAGACAGCAGATGGTTGTAAGGCAGAGAATATTTCTCTCTGGCCCTCTACAGAAAACGTTTGCCAACCCATGCACTAAAGGACAGCTAGGAAGGACACATACCAAAGAGTTCATTGTGAAAATGGTTAGATTGGATAGGTTTTTCATTTTATTCTTAAAAATTTCTTGTAACGCCTACCTTTGCTAACAATTACTATTAGATGACTTTTTTTGCTAATCAGAACATGCCCATTTACTAAAAATTCCGCACGTTTGCAGAAAACAGTCTTCTGGAACTAGGATGAGTAGTATGAGTTTCCAAAGAATGCCAGTAAAACTATCTTCTTCCTCCAAAATTTATAGTCACAGCCACAGGACTGCTATCATTAACTGAGTGCCTACTATGTGCCAAAATTGTGCAAACTTTTTTTTTTCTTTACCTCTGAGACCTCATTCAAATTTCACATACATTCTGCAAGAAGACTGCCATTGTTACCTCACAACTGACTAAACCAAGACTCAGGGACATAAACGTACTTCTTCGAGAATGCACAAGGAAAGATTTGAAATCCTAGCACTGATTTTTCTGACCCCAGAGCCTAATTTGTAACCATGAATCCCTGCCTCACATAGGGAGGAAAAAGGATGTGGAGGCTGCAAGCTTGATTCAGACCCATTTTCCCTTAGATGGCAGGACAGGCAGCCATCAGGCAAGAGCGAAATAGCCCTCCTGGTGCACTTGCCAGTGTGTACACAAAGGGTATGCCTCTGTTTGTCACAGCTATGTGAGCTGTTCTGTCATTTGTCCTTTAAAACTCTATTCGGCGATCATATTGCTTTTCCATGTAAGATGGGAAAACAGCTCCAGCCACAAATTGCAAGCAGTGAGCTGAGCTGCTGACCAGATGTGGCTGTCTTAGAACACTTGACCTGCTGGCTCATCATAGTTAACACGGGCTCCCCTAGAAAAGCCTGTAGTTAATAACATCCCCTTCTTCAATCCCCAGAGGCCTCTGCTTCCTCCAACTCCTATTTCTAATACCCCCAACGAATGCCAAACACAGAGCAGCCGAAAAATAGAATGGGCAGATGCCCACACAAACACATGCCCATTTGGCATCTATATTGAGGGCAAAAGAAGTGAACCTTGGCATGAACATCAGCAGGAGAGATGTGAAGTAGAAGATAGAACAGATCATCAAAAGGTGGCTAAATGTTATGATGAGAGATGGAGACAAATGTGAGGTATTCTTTAGAGAGGCAGTATCCAGCGAAGTTAACAGGTCCTGGCTATGTTAAAAGGGTAACTGAGTCACCTGTATTGCCTGTTGCCCCTCCAGACCCCAAAACTCATCATTTCTCGTATCCAATTCCCATCCTCACCCTCATCCCATCCCCACCACAGCCAATGGTCCCAGGGATGTGTATCTAGCATCAGATACACCTGGGGCAGTCCCAGCTCTGCCATTTACAAGTCTGGGACCTTGGGTAAGTCCCTTAATCTCTCCAAATCTCAGTTTTCTCATGTAAAATGTTATTGTCACTTTCTTGGGCTGGTATGAGAATTAAGTCAGAGAATGCAAGAAAAAAATTGAGCACAGTGTTTGGTATACGCTAAGCACTCAATAAATAATAACTATGTTATTATTATCATTTTTTGTTATTACTGTAGCAGTAAGCTCTCTTGTTTGGAGGTGGTTTTAATATCCAAGTTTCCTCCTGATTCAAGTGACAGGATGAAAGAGAAAAACTCTGGAAGCCTTTGAAATCCCAGGAGGAAACACACGGAAAGGTGGAGTCCACATGGCCCTCTGTATCATCAACTCGGGCAATCCGAATCACATCTCTGCACCAAGCAAGTAACGTCTCACTTTTCTGAGCCTCAGTTTCCCCATCTGCAAAACAGTGATTGTAATATTGCCCTCATTAAGTTGTTGTAAATATTGTAAAACGGCCGGGCGCGGTGGCTCAAGCCTGTAATCCCAGCACTTTGGGAGGCCGAGACGGGCGGATCACGAGGTCAGGAGATCGAGACCATCCTGGCTAACATGGTGAAACCCCGTCTCTACTAAAAAATACAAAAAAAAAACTAGCCGGGCGAGGTGGCGGGCGCCTGTAGTCCCAGCTACTCGGGAGGCTGAGGCAGGAGAATGGCGTAAACCCGGGAGGCGGAGTTTGCAGTGAGCTGAGATCGGCCACTGCACTCCAGCCCGGGAGACAGAGCGAGACTCCGTCTCAAAAAAAAAAAAAAAAAAAAATATTGTAAACACAGAGTAAAATTAAAACATCTCTACACATCAGTTATTTCCTTGTGGCTCTGAGTAATGTGATTTGTGAAAAGGGCGACTGAGTCAAGTATATTGCCTCTTGCTCCTCTAGACCCCAGAATGCATCATTTCTATTATCCAATTCCCATCTTTCCCCTCACGCCCACCATAGCCAATGGTCCCAGGGATGTGAAGTTTCTTTCATGTTCCACCCTGTCTTGTCTCTGAAAGTTCTGCATTTTGCTGTGAGTGGCTTGTGCTGGGTAGGTTTCCTTGCAACAGTTCCACCGCCCCAGTTCCTTTTGCCGACTGCAAAAGGAAGTGCCCAGGTGCAAATGAGAAACAGATTTCTCTCCTTTTGAAGCCTCCCAAGGTTGTAGACTACTGGGTTGGTCTGCCATATCTATATACAATATATATTTTATATATATTCTTAAAAATTATTTATATATTAAAAATATATAACATATAAATATATAATTATATATAATATATTTTTTAAATATATATTTTATATATCATATGTAATTATGTATGTAAAATATATATTATGTATATATATAATTTTTTTTGAGACAGAGTTTCACTCTTGTTGCTCAGGCTGGAGTGCAATGGCACGATCTCAGCTCACCGCAACCTCCGCATCCCTGGTTCAAGCGTTCAAGCTATTCTCCTGCCTCAGCCTCCCCAGTAGCTGGGATTACAGGTGCCCACTACCACACCCAACTAATTTTGTATTTTTAGTAGAGACAGGGTTTCTCCACATTGGTCAGGCTGGCCTCGAACTCCCAACCTCAGGTGATCTACCTGCCTCGGCCTCCCAAAGTGCTGGGATTACAGGTGTGAGCCACCGCACCCTGGTCTGCCTTTAATATTCTTGATTATTAGGTCTAGGTTTGGCCCACAAAGGAATATTCTTTAAGACAAGAATGAGCACATAGAGAGAGAATAAGGTAGAGAGAAAATAAGGTCACATCTCAGAAAACTTATCTCAGGGAGAGCCTCTCTTGGGAATGGTGAGGTTGGGGTAGACTTGGTTGGCCATTGGGATTTGAATGAAAACGTTTTGGAGGCCAGGCGCAGTGGCTCACACCTGTTATCCCAACACTTTGGGAGGCTGAGGTGGGCAGATCACCTGAGGTCAGGAGTTTGAGAACAGCCTGGCCAACCTGGTGAAACCCCATCTCTATTAGAAATACAAAAACTTAGTTGGGCATGATGGCATGCACCTATAATCCCAGCTACTTAGGAGCTTAAGGCAAGAGAATCGCTTGAACCTGGGAGGTGGAGGTTGCAGTAAGTCAAGATCACGCCACCACACTACAGCCTGGGCGACAGAGCAAGACTCCATCTCTAAAATAATAAAAATAAAAAATAGAAATATGTTCTCGGGGAGAGAGCATCACTGAGGGTACTTTGAGAGTCAAGGAAGAGAATGTCCAACTGATGGTGCCCCAAATGAATGGAAGACTGCTTTTCTCACATAGCAAGAATCTCACATAGCAAGAATCTTGTCTTAGGCAACTCTGGAGTTTTTGGGCTGGCTGGTGATGGCAGGGATATGGACAACCTCTCTATTCTCCTGGCCCTCCCCTCATGGTCACAAAGTGGCTGCTGCCTCTGTTGACATCAAGCCCTCAGAAGATAGAACTCAAAGTAAGGAGAAATGGGAGTGGTGGAAAAGGGTTCTGTCCTTATAGACATCTTTAATTATGGAAGGAGATCTTTGCTGCAAGCCTGTATCAGGATGCTGCTTATATCTCACTGGCCAACTTTGAACCAGTTATCTATTCTGGACCAATGGCTAGCCAAGGAAAAGGGGTTTGCTGATGTTCACCTAGATCAATTGTGATCATTCTCCGGGGCTTGGCTCAATGTCCCTTGAATAAATTGGGGGTTTTGTATGGGAAAAATAAAGAAAAAAGTGGTGAGCAGCTCAACAACAGCATCTGCCCCCAACAGAGATGCTCCTCAGAGACCACATGAGATCCTCCTCTAGGTCTCCCCTGCCTAGTGTGGCACAAAGTCAGGGCTCTGTAAATTATTGTTAAAAGGAATGAATGAACGTATCCAATCTGGCTTCTACCATAACAACTAGTATTTAGTAGGTATTCAGTAAACATACATTGAACAAATGAGAATGCTTGTCCCAGTGCCTTGAAAAGAATTGAGTGTACTCAGTAACGATCTGTCAAACGAACTCTAATATCTGCTTCTCAGTTTCCTTATTTCTTAAAGAAATAGACGGAAACTAAGGGTAAGTGACAGGCTATTTATTCAGACTCTGTTGAAAGAAACAGATGTGTTGATCCTGGGGTGTTTTCAGGTGGTAATAAACATTATTTGTTAACAGCCAGTGAATAGATATAATATTTTCGTCTTTGAAGGCCATATGATCTCTGCTGTGACTCTTCAACTCTGCCCCTGTAGCATGAGAACCCCTGTAGACAATAGACAAATGAAAGGGCCTGGCTGTGTTTTGATAAAATTTTATTTGCAAAAATAGACAGCAAGGCCAGACTTGGCCCATGGGCTATCATTGGCAGACTCCTGCTCTAGGCCACAAAAGCAAGATCTGAACCTGGAACATGGTCATCTAGCTCTCAGATGCCAGCAGAAGGCACGGATGTTTTGGCTTCTGTCTTAGGATCCTCTGAGAAGAAGAGTCCAAAGCAGGGTTAGATGTGCAAGCAGTTAATTGAGGGAAACATCTGTGAAGGATTAAGAAGAAAAAGCAGGAGTAGGCAGGGAGACCCTTCAGACCACAGTGCAGGCCTGACACCTCCGAAAGGAGAAGGGGAAGGAAAGACTGGGAGGGAAGAGCCTTAGACCACCATGCACTCCCAAGTCTTGCCCAGGCTAATGGGGAGACCTCAAGCTAACACCCTCTGTTAGAGGAGCCTACAGCCTGCAGGCATGGCCTGAGATTATATCCTGTCCCCAGGCTTAGTCACTGGCTGCACACAGTTCAGGAGAAACATTATCTCAGCAGGAATGCAGTAGAGGGTCCAGACAGGCAACTACTCTGAGGTTTTCTGTCAACTCTGCTCCCAAAAGCAGGAAATCTGTGGGGCTCAATCTACCTACAACCTCTCCAAAGGTCACTACTGGAGACATCATCAGAAAAGACATCCACAGGCAAGGGGACACATGGAAAGTACCTGGTGTCTTCCCATTCAGCTGAGGACCAGGGGCTAGGATGCAGAAAGCTCTAGACATAGTTGGTGGCACTTGCAAAGTTCCCCAGAAGCTTACATTTACTACTGTTGTTTTAGGAACCTTAATGTAGGCTTGGGATATCCTAGTGCTGAGAAAGTCCATCCCCATTCTGCAAGACCCTGGAGGAGTGAGAGTCTATTGCTTTCCCAGGAGAGGCTTGATCCTCTAACCACCTAGATGGAGCAGGATTTCTCAGAGTGTGTCTGTGGAATCCCCGTCCACAGGTAGAGGAGGCCATATATAATATACCAAACAAAATTACTCCACATTCAACTAAGTATGAGAATCATTTCTTTAAATAAAATTAAACAAATTCTTTTTCTGCAAATCTCCTCAGAGTCTTTGGTCCAAAATTCTGAGAGTTTTCCAAACTTACATTACCATGAAGTTTTTTTTTTTCTTTTCTTTTCTTTTTATTTTTCTTTTTTTTTTAATTCAGCAGCTCATAGATCTAACACAGTGGAAAATCCAGTGTAAAAATTACAGGTCCAGAGTGAATCTGTGGAAATAGTCCTGGTTGTCTCTTTGATGAGTTTACCATACTCCTAAGGAATATCCAGATAATAAGAATTACTACCGACCCAGCGCAGTGGCTCACGCTTGTAATCCCAGCACTTTGGGAGGCCAAGGTGGTAGGATCGCCTGAGTTCAGGAGTTTAGGACCAGTTGGCCAACATGGCAAAACTCTGTCTCTACAAAAACAGAAACAAAAATTAGCCAGATGTGGTGGTGTGTGCCTGTAGTCCCAGCTACTCAGAAGGCTGAGACAGGAGAATTGCCTGAGCCCAGGAGGCAGAGATTGCAGTGAACTGAGATCACACCACTGCATTCCAGCCTGGGCAATAGGAGAGACCCTGTTTTTAAAAAAAATTACTACTGATCTTTGATGGTCTTCTATAGAAGTAATGCTGCATCACAGCTTAGAGCATGGACTGGGAGACCAAGCCTATTTGTCTCAGTTTGCTCATCTGTAAAATGGGGATAGCAATCATCTGTACCTCACAAGGTTAGTGTAAGGTCAAAATGAACTATCATGTGTAAAAACATCTGAAACAGGCACTTAGAAAGTAGTATGTGTCACTGCTACGTGCTAGGAATTTTATATATGTCATTTTTATTCCCCTAAGAGTGCTCAGAAATTGGCTCAAAATGCTAAACAAAACCAAGTTTAACATTTGTGACTTTGAAAGCGTTTTAGTGAAATTCAGGACCTGAGTTGAGGTGAGACTATTTCCTGGACAGACAATTAGAGGTCGCGAAACCACCAGAGTATGTGTTTGCGGCATGAATCCAGGTGGTGGCTTGACAATTTTCTCCTGGGCCCAGATGCATCGGAAACTCTACAGAGAAACACAGAGGGGCCAGAGCCCAATCCACACTTGGTGACATTCCCCAGAATCTTTCCAAAGTGTCAAAGGATATTGGAACCATGCTAGGGAATGCAGTATCGTTTTAAACATCGTGAAAATTGGCCACTTTGGAAACAATTTAGTTCTACTCTGTGTATTAAATCATTTCCCCATTTTATGAGTTATATAGAAAAATAATAATGAATTATTTCCCCCCAAGGTACTAGGAGAAATTGTGTTGTAATATTAGGTTATGATCTCTTGTACTATTTAATAGGTATTCAAGGCTGTTTTATTTTAATACACAAATAGAGAGATTTAGTGAAAAGGTGTGATGGGAAATACATGTTCCTGGATCATCGAGGTTTTTACATTGGGGTCCCTTCCACCTAACTCTTTATGAGAAATTACATCTCTGTTATAGGAGTATTTAGGGAACCAGGTACCGGGTAAGTAAATTACCCTTTGGGCATGAGTTAAGTGTTTGGGAGAAGTTCACTGACTGTGCTCTGGGGTATTTCAGTGAATTACAGTCCCAGGGACTTGGTGATGGGTGGGGGGGATGGCAAATCCTTCTTACAATCAACTCTTGCTTGACTCTGTCAATTGAAAGAGCAGCAGCAGCAGCAAGGATCCCACAGAATCTGAGATGACTCTAAAGTTGCTTCTGGTTGACTCAGGAAAGTACACTTCATGCAGAGATATTTAGTTCTACACTGAATTTACTATATAAAATGGAATGAAAGAATGAGAAAAGACAGAACAATGGAAACAAAGGAAGGGAAGCAATATTGTGGAGTACCTACTATGTGTCAAGTACTGACAATTGCAAACATGGTCATACACAAAACCTAATGTCTGCCCACATAGAGCGTGGCATGCAAGACATGCGAGTAATGTTCAAAATATTTGACAACTGCAGTTGATAGATTTTTAAGATTATCCCAGTTATCCCAACCTCCTGGTATTCACAATATTGTATAACCCTCTTGAGTAAAATGTTTCTAACAGAATGCAATTTTGTTGAAGGGATGTCAGTTCCATGATTAGGTTACAGTAAGTTGGGACTGTAGTCACACTGGCCAACTCTTAATGTGCACACCTTCTCAGTTTGCTTTTTTTGATACAATAAGATGACAATTTCAGAGGTCCATGTGGCCAGGAGCTGAAGATAGCCTCCAGTCAACAGCTGGTGAGGAACTGAGACCCTCAGCCTTATAACTCACAAGGAACTGGGTCTTCCCACCATCACATGGGCTTGAAAGCAGATCTTTCCCCAGTTGAGCCTTCAGATAAGACCCTGGCCTTAGATGACACCTTGATTGCAGCCTTGTGAGAAACCTTAAGATAGATCACTGAGCTAAGCCCTGCCCAAATTCCTGACCCACAGGAACTGAGATAATAAGTACATGTTGTTTTGAGCCACTAAAGTAGGGGGGATTTGTTATGCAACAAGAGATAATGAGACAGTCAACATAGCACTTTCTTTGGGGAGTCAAATCAGGCAGAGACACTCAAGAGTAACTGAAGTGTCAGGGATTAACCCAACAAATTAATGTGCCACTGTGTGGTCTGGAAGTCATAATGGAGGTGCTGAGGTAGCCACTGGGTAGAGGAGGACACTTAGGGAAATCAAGGAAATAGTTGCCTACTAGGTGATATGATAATATTTCAAAATTGTAACAACTAGAATGGTCTCACCAGTACAAAAAAACCTTGCTACTAGTACCTGCTGTATGATGGATATTCTGAATCACAAATGTCCAGGGGTGCACTGGGGCCAGCTTGAAAGTCTCACAAGAGTCAATTGTTCCACATTCAGGAAATATACAAGCCAGTTGTTTATCATCACCACTGGCAAAATTTAAATTATATATACTTACATTGAAATAAAGTATATTAAAGACAAATGTAATAATTATTTCTCAAAAATCAGCACTTTCTGATCATTTTATACACTTTTCTATTACAGTTATTTTCCTCTATTATATCCGCATAATAGAAATACAGAGTAACACTATGTTCCTACACATCTCTCCCCAAATTTGTGTTCAGTGTTATTACATTGGTAGCTTGAAAGTGGTCACAGTGGTAGCAGTATTTACACCACAGAAATGGGCAGACATTATAAATCATGGTCTTTTTTTATTCACATCTCTCAAGAGAGAACTAGTTGGTAAACATTTATCAATATGCCACTGGCAACGGCAAACCAAAGTAACTTCCATACTCAAAGAAAAAATCAGGGTAATGGAGAAGTAAGCAGTTAAGTACCCTACAATGGCTGGTATTGTGAGATAACAAAACACATAGGAACATGGAGGGAGGGCCCTAACCCAGGCAGGAATAGTGAAGTCAGGGAAGGCTTCCTGGGGAGGAAGGATGAAAGTAAGAAGTGGTTGAGCGCAGGTCAAAAGATCTCAGTGGAGCCAGGTGAGGTGGAAGTGCAGCTGTAATCCCAGCTACTCAGAAGGCTGAGGCAGGAGGATCATTTGAGCCCAGGAGGTTGAGGCCACCCTGGCAACATAGCAAGAACCCTGACTCCAAATAAGAAAATAAAAAAAATAAAAATAAAAGCCAGCCATAGTGGCTCACACCTGTAATCCCAGCACTTTGAGAGACTGAGGTGGTCAAATCACTTGAGCCCCAGGAGTTCAAGACCAACCTGGGCAACATGGCAAAACCTTATCTCTACAAAAAAAATACAAAATTAGCCAGGCATGCTGGTATGCACCTGTATTGCCAGCTTCCCAGCTACTCGGGAGGCTGAAGTGGGAGGATTCCTCAAGCCCAGGAAGTCGAGGCTGCAGAGAGCTGTGAGCCCTGAACTATGATCATGCCACTGCACTCTGGCCTGGATAACAGAGTGATATTCTGTCTCAAAAAAACAAAACAAAACAAAACAAAAAAGATTTCATTGGAAAAAAATACTAACATGGAAGTCTGGAGTTGTGGATTCAATTTTCATGTCTGCAGTGTGACACAGATAAATCTGATAAGGAGATGAGTTGGGAGCAGGATACCATTAACAATTTTGTCCAGGTCTAAAGGCTGATGACTTGTACACTAAAATGAGTGTCAACTCCCGAATATTTATAAGCCTTTGGCATGTGTAGAGAAGAATGGTTGTTGTGAGATATAAAGTAAACAAACTTGTAAACAATCACAAAGGAAACAGGTCTCAAGAAATCATATTTTCTCAGAAATTCTCACTTCTCCATTCACATACACATATTATCTCCACTCCCAAGATCTAATAAACTCATAACAGAAAACTTATCATTTTGTCTATCTTTCATTCTGTCTTTGTAGCCCCATCAAGCTTAGCTGAACTTGAGTATATCACGTCTTAATGAGTAAAGACTCAGTCATGCTTTGGCCATTTAAAAGCCTTTTCCTGTCCTCAAAGCCTGCACCTCCACGAGGCAAAAGGCACGAAGAAGTCTGTCTGGCCATTGGCTACCTCCATTAACCTAGCAACACGTGAGCTGCTTCCAGTCATCAAGACCAATAGCCCGGCAACCAAGAAGTCCCAGGTCACAAGGCATCCAAGCACAAGGACTTCGAATATTGTCAGCTGGTGGGAAATGAAGGGAAACATTAGGAGGCAAAAGATGAAGGATCTGGAGAAGCAGAATCAGAATTCAAGCACAGAAAGAAATACCAGATAGACGGAAATCAATTTTCCTCTTTGACCTCAAAACATCATCCCTGTTTTGGCTTTCCAGCGTGGGTAACTGGTGGAACAGTTAATGTACTATTCTAGAGACTTTCAAGAAGAGGAAAGACTGTGAGACATTATAGTTAAGTAGTTTTTAGCATGATTTCAGAGCTGGAAGGCAGAAAGGAGCCATTGTGCCTGGCTTGGACCAGACATGATTCAGGGGCCCACCTTCTTGTGAAATGGGAGCTGAGGAGAGACTCGTCTTCTTGCGAGGTGCATGACTGACCAAGTACTTCACGGAAAACATCATAGCTCTATTTCTAAGGCAGAAAGGACGGAATGGCTACTGAGTAGACAACCAAGAGCCATTTATATCTCCACCCTCTTAGTCTCCTCCTTTCTCAGATTTTGTTCCCTAACATTGAAAGCTTTGGTGCCAGGCATCATAATAAGCACTTCAATACATTAACGTGTTTAATCTTCACATTGACATTATAGGTAAGTACCATTTTCATCCTCTTTTACTGATGAGGAAACTGTGGCTCATAATGGTGACACAGCTTTCCTAATACCTTAGGAAAACCACAGTTACAAAGTGGTGGAGTCAGGACTCTTGAAATTGACAAACTCTAGGGTTGTGCTATCTAATACAGGAGCCACTAGGCACATGTGACTCTTTAATTTTGAAGTACAGTACAGATGGTCTCTGTCTTACAATGGTTTGACTTAAGATTTGTTGACTTTACGATAATATGAAAGTGATATACATTCAGTAGAAATCATACTTTGAATACCATACTATCATTTTGTTTTTCACTTTTAGTGTAGTATTCAACAAATTCCATTATTCAATGCTTTATTATAAAATAGGCTTTGTGTTAGAATATTGCCCAACTGTAGGCTAATGTAAGTATTCTGAACATGTTTAAAGTAGGTTAGGCTAAGCTATGCTGTTTGGTAGGTCGGGTGCATCAAATGCATTTTTGACTCATAGGATATTTTCAACTTATAATTGTTTTATTAGGATGTAACTTCATTGTAAGCCAAGGAGCATCTATACTTGAAATTTAAAATCCAATTCCCTAGTCCCACTGGCCACATTTCAAGTGGTCAAATAGCAGTATTAGTCTGGTAGCAACCACATTGAAGGGTGCAGATACAGAACATTCAAATTATCATAGAAAGTTCTGGGACCCAGGTTCTTAATCTTTCACTAAAATGGCTTCACATTACTTCTGTCTCAAGGACTGGCGATCTTTGTGAAGGTTTCCAAAGCCACCCCTTCAAAGGCAAGAAGGTTCCACCTCTTCCCACCCCACTTCCAAGGAAAAGGCTCTACCTCAGCTTGAGGCTCCTAACTCTTTTCTGCAAAACTTATCAACAACCCACCTAACAGGTGAAGGGAAAAATTGAAATCCTGGGAGTGACTTGGAGTAGGAAGAATAGAAAAGCAATAATACAGTAGTAGCATTTGAACTTCGAGACACTCATAACTGCACTGTGGTTTCCCTGTTTCCCAACACCCTCTCCAGCAAAACTCCTGCCAGGCCCACAATCCCAAGCTCCTCCTAGTTCTCACCCAAACTGCCAATCCACAACAAATATGTTTCCCAATTCATGACAAGAAGACATTGTGTCAATGGCAGGTGACATTGTAGTGTTAGGTACAACACCCGATGAAAACCCAAAATACTCTCATTGTTCCACCCTTGCAAAAATTCCTTACGGGCCACAGTACATGACTCAGTTTGTGGTCTGGTTAATTCCATTTCCAGACACTGGTGAGTTAGGGGACTGAGGATGATTCTTCTTTAAAGGTGTTGTAAAAACCACAGTAATATTTAAGATAACACACAACTCTGTTCCTTTATTCATCTCCCTTCCTGCTCTGCAGGGTGCCAAGTTAAGGCTGCCAGGACTAAGCTGGCCTCAAGAAGACGGGTTGTGTCCAGGAAAGAATATATACTCAGAAGACCCAGACCTCAGATGGAATCCTTCCCCTGCCATTTATCAACCTTCCAAGAAAGGAAAGTCACTGTTCTTTTAGATTTCATCTCTATAAAAAGGAGCTAAAATGCCAACCTTACGTGGTTATTGGGAGGATCAGAGGAGACAATGGTTATAAAGTAGTGACACATAGTAGGTCTTCAAGTAAATGTTGCTTCCCTCTTCCCTCTAGTTATTGGATATTTACATTAGAAATTTTTGTAGAACTGAAGATAAATTTAGCAAATATTCTGGACAAGGAACCAGAAATACCAAATGCTGATAGTTGCTCCTTCCCAAAAGAGTGTCATTACAACGCCAGATGAATGGGAAGCAAAACAGCATTGTGTTATTAGTTGAGGCTTTGGTAACAAATCCCACGGCAGGGCTTAAGAGTCACCAGGGCTGGGTCACACCACTGTGAATGGCTTCTTTTCTAAAGCTTGCAGTCTAAACAGCCTCAGGCCAAAGTCAACCTTGAATCCAGCTCTCCTTCACCTTGTATTGCCTCAGCTGTAAACTGACACTAGACATGTAGAGGCGGGGAACAGTTTCTAAGAAGCGAGGCTGTAGCTCTGTGTTACCTAGCCAGAAAGACATAAAAGAGAAGAAAGACAAATAGACAGAGGATAATGCCCTTCCCTGAAAGCTCCAGCCCCAGAAAATGAAACCCAGCCAGAGTGCTCAAAGATCACGAATCAGATCCAAGTTATGGCTGGTAATAGAGGCAGTGTTTCTTGCCTTGTATCTGATGAAGAGCATGGTGGTGGGGTGGGGAGGAGCCTCAAACTACACTTAGAAGGCTCTAATTGGCCTAATTACCTAAAGATTCATCCTGTGATAATTCCAGGCTGGCTTTACAAAGCCCCTGAGGATGTAGGTAGCTTTGTATAGCTATCTACCTCCAGTACAGATTCTTGAGTCCAATCCAGGAGACTATGAGCAGAAGGTCAGAGTGGACCCTGGGAATCTGCATTTAACAGGTTGGATGCACAGTCAGGTGCAGGAGGCTCTTGTGATTGGTGATTTGTTTATCCAGTTGTTTAGCTGATCTTCTGATGACTCATCCATTTATCAGTCTGTTCCCTTTTACGTTTTCCTACTGGGTCTTGCCATTGGCCCTTTCCTTAATAACGTCTGCTTCCTCTTTGGTCCAATGCCATGGCCTCCTCTTAAGAAATCTTTCCCTTCCTATCTACTTGACATTCAAAGCCACCATCTTGGTGAAAGTGGATTTTAGTAGGGAATACCATTTCTGGCTATGTTTCTTTGAGATGGTCTTGCAACTTGGGAAATGTGTGTCCATCTGACGACTGAGTATGTTGGAAAAGTCTGGTGAGAATTTATCATGGAAATATGTGCATAATGAAAGCTCAAACGTAAGTTTAAGGATCAAAGAACAACAAACCAAATGTGTAAATTCACACACACACACACGTGCACACACACAGAGAAAATACAACCAAAATATGGAACATTCTGTGTATGCACATGGAACCCACATGGACCACGGAAAAGTCAATACACGCATTGACCTACATTTCTCTAGGCAGGCTGCAACCCCCACAGAGGCATCTAGTTTCCTTCCTCAGGGTAAGACAATAGAACATCAACATGCAAAGCCCACCAGCATAATTCACTGTAACCCCCATTCTTTGCTCACACTCAACCTTAATCCATCAGCCTATCCCTGACCTTTTACTACTGTATCCTTGACCACCTCTCCAGCCATCCTCAATCCTCCTCCATGGTGCAGGAGGATTATTAAGTAAATCTCAGGGATGACATGACCACATCTTTCAAGTAAAGTCACCTTCAAAGGCTATCTATAGCAAACATTATGACCAGAGAGAGAGAGAGAGAGATGAACTAATGAACTATCTATCTCTATCTATCTATCTATCTATCTATCTATCTATCTATATCACAGAAACTGCAACCCATCTCAGGAATATCAATCAAAGTAAAATATCCTAGGCTTTTCGATTTAATATGTACCTCCAAAATGCTCAGTCATGTCAGAGATAAGGAGAGATGTCATCTGCAGTCTATGATGGAAGCATGGAGGTACACAAGCACATGCTTTAAATTGGAAAGTAATGTAGAGACAGGAAAGAGTAAAGCAGTACATACATGTGTGCCCCACATGTGCCAGCCCCCTATGCTGTCAGCAGAGCTCTAGCTCCAGGTGCCGAGAGGAGACTACGCTATCTCAGCTACTGTGTGCTCATCTGCATGTGTTCTCTTGCAAAGAGACATACTGGAGATGTTCCTTCAACAACTTGCACTGAGATGTGTTTCTGCCCAGGGGTCAGGCATAGCAGCGCCCCCATACATTTCCAGACCCATGAAATGCTAAAATGAAAAGCACCAGAGTGTCCCAAAGTATATTCTAGGGATTATCAGCTGCATTGCATGTAAAATCATATAAAAGAAGGAAACAGAGAGATGGGAAACTCTGCCTCAAATAAAGTGAAACTTGTTTCTTTCTTACAGGACTTCCCAGAAGCTTTAGTGTCTAAAGTTCATTGTGAATTCTGAAAGGGAGATAGAACAGTCAATGTTTCCCAAGCTGACTTGAGCACAGAATCTATTTCTAAGATTCCACTTTCAGGACAACTGTCTTGAGAAACATTTTGAGACAAAATGCAAATTCAATCTAACTCTTTTCACCCACTTGACAGGTGGAAAAACTAAGGTCCAAGAGCAAACAGATTAGTTGTAAATGGCACACTGGTTAATGGAAGGCCAGGTCTCCTGACTTCTGGTCTAGGATCACATCTTCACATATCTCTCATGACATATGAGATTCTGGGTGAGGAATTTAAGTCACTCATTCGCTCAATGAGTGTTTCTTAGGCACCAGTTCTGTGCCAATTTCTGGGCTGGATTCTGGAAGCACAAAACAAACAAAACAAAAAACAAAAAAATAAAAAAAAAGGCATGATTCCTGCCTTCAAGGAGATTATAATTTACTGGAACTGGAACACATAAGAAAGCAGTCAATTATGGCACAGGAAGTCCCCACTTAGTTTCAATATGCACAGTTCCATATGCATAGTTCCAATATGCATAGATTCTACTTATTGCGAATTTTAAATAACGTCAGTTCCCCAATGACATGGTTCAAATTTAAGTTACTGCAGTATATTAATTGTGCGATTGTATAAAATACAACCTTTGCTGCCTTTCAGTCGCAGCAGAAATAACAGATGTGTATCATGAGCAGTGACTGATCATGCCACTCTGTTCCAAGTCTGCAGGCAGCTGGTCACTGTGGGTCTATTATTCAGGTCAGACATGGACAGCAAAACATGTCACTGTATTGCTTCCTTGTCCCTTAGGGATCAACCTGCATGTCATTTTATACAACTGGATCATCAAAAGAAGGAATTGACCAACAAAGATGAAAGTGCAGCAAGAAAGCTAATAATGCTGGAAGTTAAATTTACATAAAATGTAAAGAGAGTTACAGAAAACATATAGCTGACTGTGGAAATGTGGACACTGACGTCATGTGAGGGACCTGGGATAGACAGCTAGTGGAACTTGGTGAAGGCGAACGTACTGACATAAAGGAGGAAAGTGATGAAAAAGCTGAAAGTGTCCTTGAAAAGGTAATATCAGTAAGAAATTTCACATTAAAGGAACTCTTGTAGATATTCCACAGCATTGAAAGGGCAAAGAATAAAATGCTGGAAGTGAATTCAAACCTTGAAAGGAGTCTGACTTGTCAAGGTGTTGAAGAGACATTCACTTCCCTTACAGATCAAGTGAAGGCAAGCGTTGTTCAAACCACTAGATAAGATTTTAACAAAGAAATAAAATGTAGTTCTCAACATATTTTATGTTTTGAAGTACAGTGTACAAAATAAGAGTTTTAATTGTTTGCATTTTTCTATTCACTTATATTCAACAGTAAAAGGATTTTTACTGTTTGGAGAAAAAAAATCAAAGGTCACGGCACAATTGTAATTTTTCCTATTGCTTCAGATTGCTTTGCATGGTTTCAGCTCTCATGTTTCCGCACTTTTGTGCAAAGAGAGGGCACCTGTATGTAAACACACTCTGGGCCTCAATTTCTCTGCTTTAAGAGAAAATCCATTAGCGTACCAATAGAAAGGCAGAGGCACACCCAAATGAAGATGATTCCAGACAAGTTTAGTTTTGAAGGTTCTATACTTAAAAGCAGAATGATGTAGGTGGAAGGCAAGCACAAAATGTAGTACAGAAACCTGGGGCTAGCAGCGGCTGACCTGTTACCATCCCTGGGCCCCCAAGGACAATGGAAGGAAGCTAACCAGAACCCGGAGCAGAAAGTGATGTTGAGCAGTGTGCCTCTGTTTGAGGAGGAGGGCCAGCCTGAAAGACTCTCCAGGAAGCGGGGCAGGGGACTCAATACCCCACCCTCACTCTCCTCCTCCTTCCCTATTCCCATTGGCTGAACTCACTGTATTAGCCTGTTCTCATCCTGCTGATAAAGACACACTCGAGACTGGGTAATTTATAAAGAAAAAAGAGATTTAACGGACTCACGGTTCCACATGGCTGAGGAGGCCTCACAATCATGGTGGAAGGCAAAAGGCACATCTTACATGGTGGCTGACAAGAGAGAATGAGAACCAAGCAAAAGAGGTTTCCCCTTATAAAATCATCAGATCTCGTGAGACTTAATCACTATTACGAGAATAGTATGGGGGAAACTATCCCCATGATTCACTTATCTCCCACCAAGTCCCTCCTACAACATGTGGGAATGATGGGAGCTACAATTCAAGATTAGATTTGAGTAGGGACACAGCCAAACCACAGCACTCACTTGGAAGCCAGAAGGCTTTGTTGACTGTGTATAGTCAGCAAGTGGCAGCCCCTGGGACACAGAATAGGGTACGGAAGGGTAATATAAGATTAGAAGGGCCAAAAGGAAGAGATCTCAAATAGGACCCTCTTTAAAGAAAATTATTTTATATAATATGTAGCCAAAACCTCCCAAACTAGCTTCAACTCCAAAGGGGAATTAGGAGAAGGAAAGACAGCTGCCTGGCAGAAGCCAGTGCAGGAAGGACAGCTTGGCTCTAGGAGGAACTAGAAAGGCATCATGAGACCAGACAACCTCTCTCCAAGCTTCTATCTCTATGACCACCTGGTCTTTGCTTCCTTTTATCTCTCCATGGCCAAGAGGCTTTCTCTGTCCCCCCACATCATAACAGAAATTAGCATCCGATACCATGCAACCACCAACAGAGACTAGCTAATGTCTCTTTGTCCTGTGAGAAAGAACCTGATTGGCCCAACTTGGTTCTAAAGCTGATGCCTGATCCCATCAGCTGCAACCAAGGAAGATCACATGATACTAGCATGGCTGCTAAGGCTCCTTCTGGTGGATGAGAGGCTCATTCTGGTGAATTTTCAGAAATGAAGATTTATGGGTTGGGCAGCAACCCAAAAGGTGCTCATAACTGCACTTGTTCTATTTTTACTCAATAAACTCTTATATATACAGTATTTTTTAATGTGCCAGGCACCATTCTAAGTCTTTCCTTCATTTACAACAACCCTATAAGACACAGCCTGTTATTGGGTCTTTCTACAGGTGAGGAAATCGAGGCATAAAGATAGTAAGTAATTTTCCAAGGTCACATAGCTGGCAAGTGGCAAAGCTGGGATTTGAACCCACACAGTATGACCCCAGGATTCATGCTTTTAACTAGTATGTTCTATTATCTCTGAATTTTAAGTAGAGGGAAACAATGGTCTCTATCCATTTGCTTCTCAAAACTTTTCAAGACTTAAGATAAATGGGTACTCAGTAACCCTAAAAAGTTGTGTGTTGAACTAACAGAGTAAGCTATGAGCCTACAATGGCAAAGGAATTGATCCTCCCAATCCACCCCATCTCTTCCCAAAACCCTGACTTGTGTTTGCAGGTTCAGAGAACAGAAAAGAAAGTGAGACCAAGAGAAATAGAATTCTCACTCTACTCACCATCTGAAAATAATCAGCTATCATATAACTCAGAAAACAAAGCTCACAGCAAACTACAAAGAGAAGACAATGCCTAAGAGCAGTAGAGTTTTATCTTCCTCTTCCAATAGGTGGCATGACAGCAGATCTACACTGGATCTTGGCACCTTTCCCACATGTTTCTGTTCAAGGGCCCTGCATCTACTCTGGGCAATTTGGGCCTGTCCTCTTTGAGGCAAACCAGTCTTCTCTGGGAAGACTCATTAAGTCCCATTGCTGCAATTAGGTAGCAGATGCTGGTGACTCTCAAATCTCCCTGCTGTTCTGAAGACTAAGGAGCCAGCTGCCCACTGGCCATCTCTACTTGGAGGTGCCACACAGGCCCTTCAAATGTAACATGTCCCAAACCAACCCCATCATCTTCTTTCCCAGACTCACCTTTCTCTATTGGTCCCCACCTCAAGGAATATCCATCATGTATCCAACCACCAAGTCTGAATTGTAGGAATCATTCTTGACCTATTCTTCTCCCTAACTTATGTGTTCTCACATCTATTTAGTAAGTCCTGCTTATTTGACTTCCTGAATATCCCTGAAACTCTTCCACTTCTTTTTGTCCTCTCCACCACTTTCCCACTTGAGGCCAACATCTTGGTTGCTTGGATGACAGCAGTAGTCTTCTAGCAACAACCATTGCCTCTCTTCAATCCATTTCACAAGCTGCAATCAGAGTGACCATTCTGAAGTGAAAATCTGATTATATCTCAGCTTTTCTTAACTCTCTTCACAGTTTCTCTGTTATTCTTGGATCAAATCCTAAATCCTTAAAAGGGCTTATTTGCCTGTACAATCTGGTGCCCAGTCACCCCTCCAGTCTTCTCTCATACTACTCTTCCTTTCACACAGTGTACTCCATGTAGACTAAACTCTCAATCATTGGACATGCCTCTGGTAGGCAGCCCCGAAAATAGCACCAATGATCTCCTTCCTCCTGAACTCACACATGTGACTGTGGACTCAATTCCCTTTGAGTGTGGACTGGACTTAGTGATTCACTTCTTTTTTATTCTTTAAGTTTGAAAAAGCATAATTTCAACTTTTATTTTACATTCAATGGATACGTGTGTAGGTTTGCTGCATGGGTATATTGTGTGATGCTGAGGTTTGAGTTACGACTGATCCCGTTACCCAGGTACTGAACATAGTACTCACTAGTTAGTTTTTCAACCCCTTCCCTCCCTCCCACCTCTAGTAGTCCCCAGTGTTTATTGTTGCCATCTTTATGTCTGTGAGTACCAGTGTTTGGCTACCACTTATAAGTAGTGACTCACTTCTAATGAACAGAATATGGCAAAAGTGATGGGATGTCATTCCAAGATGAAGTTACAGAAAGACTCTGAAATTTATTACATACTCATATTCTCTCTCTTTCTCTCTCTCTCTCTCCTGCAATGAAAGCAAGCTGCCACGTTGCTAGTAGTTGCTAGAAGATGCTCAAGTGACAAGAAATTGATACCTCCAGCCAACAGTCAGTGAAGGCCTCATGCAAAGAGACATCAGATTCCAAACCCATAATACTGATATAATAAATGTTTGTTATTTTGCTCTATTACATTTTGAAATGTGGCATTTTTATGCAACTTTGTGTGGCTAATAAAACTCCACAGACTCTCTCATTTCTGAGCTACTGGCCACGCTCTTCCCACCTCCTAGATTGCTCTTCCTGCTCCTCCAATTCCAACCCATTTTCCCTAACTCCAATTCATTCTCAGATCTCAGGTTAGATGACACCTGGTCCAGGAAACCTACCCTGACTTTCCTCATCATAGTGTGGATTATACCAGCCAGCAAGCTCTGTAAGGGCAGGAACCATGGCTATCATGATTCACCTTGGATCCCCTGTATTCACAAAAACACAGACGTGTGATGAATCCTTCCCAAATGAATGAAGGCCATAGAAAAGCTTTTCCTCTCCGTGCTGAGCTGAATTGTTTCCTTGTGCCAAGTAAATGACTCAATATCATGTGGACACTGACTATGTCCTGAGTTTCTAGAAGTCGTGTTTTTAATGTATGCAGTTGTAATACGGACCCCAAATCTAATATTTACACTGACTTTAAACAGCTCTTCTCCTTCATTGTCTTTTTCACTTTCACAATAACCATGGGAGGCATGATGATCCCCATTTTATGTATAGGAAAAGTTAAAAAAGGACTTCAGCAAGTTTCATTGACAACCAAGTGTGAATCCCAGGTCTCAGAATTGGTCTGCAAACTCAGCACAGAACTGCCTTCAGGAGAAGGATACCAGATGAACATACACCCTAATTACCAAATAATTTTTTCTAAAAATAAATGCAGATTGCCTCCACATATATGACTGATGGCCATACTTCATCACCCAGGCATGTTGGTAAGCAAATAAACTACAATATGAAATTTCGAATCTCTAAGGGGTCAGACAGCAGAATCAAGGAAATAAAGTAAAACATAATTAAATCAGATCCGGAAAAAGGGAAGTTATGAAAAAAATCAGTAAAAAGAAAGCATTTGAAAAGAAATTAATTGTGATGTTTTCAGATACATAGTGGTAAGCTTATAAATTGTTAGGAACAAACTAAAGTTTAATAAGCAAGATAGATTTTTTTTTTTCTTTTGAGACAGAGTTTCATCCAGGCTGGAGTACAGTGGAGTGATCTCAACTCACTGCAACCTCCACCTCCCAAGGCCCAAGCAATTCTCCTGCCTCAGCCTCATGCGTAGCTGGGATTACAGGCATGTGCCACCACGCCCAGCTAATTTTTGTATTTTTAGTAGAGATGGGGTTTCACCATGTAAAGGACCATTCGCAGTTAGGCTGCTTTGCAGACCAATGTATCAACGATGACGTTCCAGGCTGCACTTTATGTCTCTGAGTAGTTTGCACGACACTTGGTTTGATTTTTTTCTTTTATTTTATAAAAACCCTACTCACTTCCTACGAGTAAAATTTTTAAATCACAGTTTTGAATTAAATGCAGTTCAATTGAAAAATCACAATAACACCAGTTTCAGAGTCTATACGGTTGAGCAAATACCTTGTAAACAATGATTGTTGCTTCTTTAGCACTTAAATGCCTATGAATAGCTCACACACATTTGCCTTATGCTGAATGCCATTCAGTTGTTGAAAAGGTTCCAGAATCTATGCCAAAAACTGGAAAAGTGAGCCACAGGGTGCAGCAGATATGCAAGTGAGCTTGTGTGGCCATCACCATATTTTAAAAATTAGTTATCAGTACTTATTTAGTTTTATTTTATTATTATTATTTTTTTAACTAGAGTTTCACTCTGTCACCCAGGCTGGAGTGCAGTGGTGCGATCAGCTCACTGCAACCTCTGCCTCACAGGTTCAAGCAATTCTCCCGCCTCAGCCTCCCCAAGTATCTGGGATTACAGATGCTCACCACCACGCCCAGCTAATTTTTGTATTTTTCATAGAGACGAGGTTTTGCCATGTTGGCCAAGCTGGTCCCGATCTCCTGACCTCCAGTGATCCGCCCACTTTGGCCTCCCAAAATGCTGGGATTACAAGTGTGAACCACTCCGCCTGGTTGGTTATCAGTATTTAGATATTAAAGAAGGTTCATTAAAATCCAGCTTTACAGCATCTAAACCCACATCCTCTTATGTCAAATGCTGGCCAGAGCTCAGTAAGGACTTGCCCTCCAGCCAGGGCATGTGGCCTCTGCTTCTCCAGGATTCATTGCTCCCTGTTTCTTCTGTACCCATCCTGTACCAGGCATTTACAGTATCTGCCTGGCTCCTATGGGCATGGGGTTGAGATTCCTACACTGAAAACAATGACCACCATTTTCTTAAAATCCTATTGGTTGAAACAGAGATCTATTTTCTCAAGTGACCTATAGGAAAAGTCTATTTTTTTTTTGTTTGTTTGTTTGTCTGCTTGTTTTTGAATACAAAATGATACCTGGGTTGGCCAGGCGCGGTGGCTCATACCTGTAATCCCAGCACTTTGGGAGGCCGAGGCAGGTGGATCACTTGAGGTCAGGAGTTCAAGACCAGCCTGGTCAACATGGTGAAATCCCATCTCTACTAAAAATACAAAAATTAGATGGGTGTGATGGCAGGTGCCTGTAATCCCAGCTACTTGGAGGCTGAGGCAGGAGAATCGCTTGAACCCAGGAGGCAGAGGCTGCAGTGAGTGGAGGCTATGCCTCTGCACTCTAGCCTGGGAGACAACAGCAAGACTTCATCTAAAAAAAAAAAAAAAAAGTGATACCTGGAACCCATCAACTGCCTTTTCTTTTGCCCTCTCCCTTCTCCCCAGGCCCCCAACCTCTCCATCATGCATCTCCACTTCTCTCTGCGTCTCTTGGCTACTTTTTCTCCTCTTATGAGGTCAATTTCTCCATAACATCAGTTGTCAGTGGCCCAAAATGGCCACTTTGATCTAGCATCTATTTCCTGGTCTTTCAAGTTAGCTTTCACAGCTCCCCTGGCACAGTGTCTCCTTGTCCCAAATCCAATTTGATGAAACAGGAAATGGATTGGTATCATCATCTATTCAACTCAGGCCAATCAATTTCTGGTCACAGTAGCTGGTCACTCAATGAATCAAGGTGCCTGGGATCCTGTCCTAATAACAAGAGAATATTTTATGGCACAAAATATGGTTGCTCAGGGCACCAGGGATTCTAGGCAAGACACACTTCCTTCAAGGGTAGGCAGGACCTGACCACCTCTCAAAGCCCTAACCCCTGCACCAATACAGTCACCAGCTTCCAAAACAAGGTCCCCAGTGATTTGTCTCTCTGCTCCCAGGAGGTGTGGCCTGACCAGGACCTGGCTTCCAGAGAGCAGAGTCACGGACAAAGGATTCATACACTTTACTTAGCCACTGAGTCCTCTGCCACATGCACAAATGGCAGCAGTTAGTTTCTGTAATGAATTTGTAACGCTCCTTTGCTTGTTTCCTCTCAGTGCCTGATGGCCTTTCAAAACAGTGTGAATCCACTGAGAACCATAATTGTGCTGCTTGTTAGCCAATCTAGGGATTCATGCCCACTGCATCCCCCGACCCGGACAAGCCGCTGTGCCTCCTCTGAAGTGGCCATAACAAATTTGCTTTATTGGACTGAATTTGGGAACTCATGTTATTTGCCTTTGAGATAGAACAAAGGGACTCTCTATTTTCTCTGACTCCTCCCACCATTGAGATGGCCAAGAGCAGAGCATGTTTTCCAGGTTTCAGTTCACCCTGCAGAAACAAGGAGATTCTAGCAGTGTGAGAGGCAGACAGGTCTAGTGGTTAAGTACACAGGACCCGCCTCTTATCCCAGCTCTGTCACATTCATGCTGTGTGGCTTTGGGCAAGTCATTTCACCTTTCTGAAATCCACTTTCTCCATTGATTCAATAGGGAGAATAATACCTCCTTGGTTTGTTGAGAGGATAAGGTGAGAAATATAAGCAGCCCACATGGCATCAGTTGATGCACAAATATTATTTATCTTTCTCTCCTCCTCAGCAAATATTTATGGACCGCTTACGAAGTTCATGAGCTGGGTACCATATGAAAAAAAGTTGAAGCAGCTTAGCATTCGTGTTGGGTCCCATGGCTCTGCCAGTTTCTGGTTGTGTGTCTGGACCAAGTGACTTCACCTCTCTGAACCTTACCTTTGATGGATGACGACAATGAAACCTGCTTGCTAGGATGGTCATGACCGTGTCTGCTATTTGCACCACTGCATTTCCCATCCCTGGCCAGAGCTAGGAATGTATCGGTTGACTCAATCTGAGTGCGGGCCTCAAAGGGTGAATGGAAATTTTCTAGGATAGAGAAAAGAGGATAGGTGTTTCTAGTGGAGAGGATAGGAGGAGAAAAATCACAGAGGCAAATGTACCTGGTATCATAAAGAAATGCTGATGGGTCTGGCATCTTTAAGGCTGCAATTTGTTATCCTTTTTGGGGGAAGCTTAGAGAGGGACCTTTGGAAAATCAGATAAAGCTGTCAGGACCTCCCAGAGGTAGACCCACAAGGTTTAGGTGTAGACTTTTAAGAAAAGTTGTCAAAGAAAAAATACAAGTGATTCAAACACCTGCATGTTTGGGATCAGGGGAGACAATGAAAAAACACAGTGTTTCAGAGAACCCATGTGTAAAACTTCCTCCGAAAATGTAATAATTTGGGGGATTCTTTAAGTTTTTCCCTCTAAATTCTTTAAATTTTACTAGGTGCAGTGAAATGCAACCATGGGTGAGATTTTTCAGAAGAAAAACATACCATTGGTTCAAGTAGATAAGGAAAGCCATTTGGGCTGACCTACCCTTGTGGAAATATAGGACTCACAGTGGCCTGGTCACGCTGCCTCTTTGTCCTGTTTGTCCCCTCTCATTTCCTCTGCAGAATTCAGAGCTGCCCTTAGGTACTCCGCCTGGATAGGAAAAAAGATCACCGTCCACTGTAGGTTTAAGCACAAAACCACAGCCTTTGTTGTGTTGACCAAGTAAGGACCACCAATCCTACTGACCACTTCCATGCTTCTCTGAGTTGAACAGAATACATTTGACCAATAAGGCTAGTTACGAGTTCCACATTGAACGGCTGAAACTGGAAGCAACATTAAGCTGGAAAGTGAGAAGGTAGTTCATGTGCTAATGACAATTAATTTACGTATATATTTGTACTAATAATGTCAAATTAGACTGTGGTGAGCTAGCATGGAGTCACAATTAGCATTCAAATTGGTTACATCCATGTGCACTGATTGTATTTCAAGATTCAAGCAATGATCAGCAAATAAACTTTTTCTACAATTTCTTGTACGCAAGCAGGACTTGAGATCTGGAAATAAAATGACAGGTTTTTACTTCATTTAAAAAAAGTATAGGCCGGGCGCGGGGGCTCAAGCCTGTAATCCCAGCACTTTGGGAGGCCGAGACGGGCGGATCATGAGGTCAGGAGATCGAGACCATCCTGGCTAACACGGTGAAACCCCATCTCTACTAAAAAATACAAAAAACTAGCCGGGCGAGGTGGCGGGCGCCTGTAGTCCCAGCTACTCGGGAGGCTGAGGCAGGAGAATGGCATAAACCCGGGAGGCGGAGCTTGCAGTGAGCTGAGATCCGGCCACTGCGCTCCAGCCCAGGCGACAGAGCGAGACTCTGTCTCAAAAAAAAAAAAAATTTCCCCTCCAAGGGCTTTGCCTTGCCCAGGAGTGTCCCAGGTTGATGTTTTGAAGCCAAGGGCTGTAACATGAGGTGGGAAGGATGGGCTAGAACCGTTTGCTGAGGACTTAGGCTGCATGGTGAAGGTGCAAGACCATGGGAGGTTTATATGGGGACAGGAGACAGTAGTTGGGCCAGAATCTCTCTCCCTCTTTCTCTCTCTCTCTTTCTCAACCTATTTCTGTGGGCCTGAATGAAACCCAGAGTCCTTGATTGAACTTTATGGCTGATTATTTAAAAATACAATTTTATGGTCTTAAAATATTCCAACAATGAGGAACACTAAAACCTAGAAACCTACAAGCATCATAGCCACACCCTCTTGTAGCGAGTGTTCATTATTTCAGTATGTGTATTAATTTCCTGTGGCTGCCATAACAAAGTACTACAACCTGGGTGGCTTAAAACAACAGATATTTATTCTCTCACAGTTTTGGTGACCAGAAGTCCAAAATCAAGGTAATGTCAGGAACAGTTCCTTCCAGAGGCTTAGAGGAAGAATCTGTTCCATGCCTCTCTCCCAGTTTCTGTGGCTCCCAGCAATCCTTGACATTCTTGGTCTTGTAGATGCATCACTCCAAGCTCTGCCTCTGTCTTTACATTACTTTATATTCTTTCTTAATTCTTTCTCTCTTTCTCTTTCTCTTTCTTTCTCTCTCTTTTCTTTGCTTTTCTTTTCTTTCTTAGACAGAGTCTGACTCTGTCGCCCAGGTTGGAGTGCAGTGGCACAATCCCAGCTCATTGCAACTTCTGCCTCCTGGGTTCAAGCTATTCTTCTGCCTCAGCCTCCCAAGTAGCTGGGATTACAGGCCTGCACCACCATGCCTGGCTAATTTTTGTATTTTTAGTAGAGTGGGGGTTTAACCATGTTGGCCAGGCTGGTCTTGAACTCCTGACCTCAGGTGATCCACCCACCTTGGCCTCCCAAAGTGCTGGGATTACAGGCGTGAGCCACCATGCCCAGTCTGTCACTTTATTTTCTAGATATCTCACTGTGTCCAAATCTCCCTCCCCTTTCTCATAAAAACACTAGTCAATGGATTTAGGGCCTACTCTAAATGGATGATTTCATCTCAAGATCCATTTGCAAAAATCTCATTCCCAAATAAGGTCACCTGAAGTTCTAGGTGAATGTGAATTTTGGCGGGTGGGAGGACACAATTTAACCCACTATGGTATCCTTTCAGAAATTACATTATATAGATCTGCCTTTGTAGAGTAGATTTAAAAAGAAAGGATGAAACTCATTATAGACAGAACTTTCTATTTCTCATATTTAGTTCTTTACAAAAAAGATTATATTACCCATCATGTCAAAGTCACACAGCTAGGAAGTGATAGAATCCAGACTGAAACTTGTGCTTAGGGACCTGCATTCTTAGCAGCTATGCTCCCCTGTCACTGTGTGCCATGAGAGGTTCTCTTCCTCCCTTTTTTGCTGGCCTCTTAGGTTGTGTCCAGTTTGGGCTCGAACATACAATGCTTTATAAATATCCCATACATATAACTTTGTCCTGGTGTGTATTTTTGTTATATAAATTCCTAGTGGTGCAATTGCTGGATCAAAGGGTTTCTTTTCACTCCTTAATGCCAGGTTCTGCAGGGCTAATTAAAACCCGATTGGTTGATCGGGGGACCTCCCCCCAGCCCCATCAGTCACCCCATCCTCAGCCTCCTTTTCCACAGAAGGAGGCAAAAGGGACTGATTTCCCACTTCTTGCAGCTGACAGAAGGTAGTCAGTGTTTATGCCACAGACTGGGCTCGGGCAGAGGTCTTGTTTCCAGGAGAGAACAGACTTCAGATTTGGACAGTCTCAGCTCAGATCTTAGCTATACCTCTCACTAGCTGTGTGACCCTGGGTGAGTCACTCAACATCTCTGAGCTTTTATATCATTATATACGACTGGGGTGTTGGCTCACGCTTGTAATCCCATAATCCCAGAACTTTGGGAGGCCGAAGTGGGCAGATTACTTGAGGTCAGGAGTTCAAGACCAGCCTGGCCAACATGGTGAAATCCCAGCTTTACAAAAAATACAAAAATTAGCCAGGTGTGGCAGCGCACACCTGTAATCCTAGTTACCCAGGAGGCTGAGGCCCAAGAATTACTTGAACCTGGGAGGGGGAGGTTGTAGTGAGCCGAGATCTGCACTCGAGCCTGGGTGACAGAGTGAAGCTCAATCAACACAAAAACAAAAACAAAAAACAAAAAACAAACAAACAAAACAAAACAAAAAACCCAGAAAAAAAAGAAAGAAAGGAGGTCAAAATGTGTACCTACAGAATTGTCAGGACATTTGGAAAGAATGGATATAAAGTCCTCAGTGCAGTGCCTAACACTCAGGCTATTGTTTTTTCTCCGCTCTTATATTTACTTGAGAGTAATACACTTTTTCCCCAGGCCTTCCGCCCCTTCTTCTAATATTTGATGGAGAATGCTGAACCAGGAGCGTGGGAGGAGACATGCCAGGCTCTAGAACTGCCTTCCATGTGAACGCCTTTGGGTCCATTCAAACCCTCCAAACTGAGACTCTCTCCACTTGAGATTCAACAGCTGAGGAGGTCAAACTCACTGACAATGAAGGGCAAAGGGGACATTTATCTGGCTTAGCCTCTACATAGCTGTCAGGAAGCTAATGGGTTCTCTCTCTCCCAGAGCTGGAATATTATGTTATCATTATCATTATCATCATCATTTTGACAGTGGTGTTGGCATCAGGGAGCCATTCTCACACACAAGCAGATAAAGGCATTATGGACCCAGTCTTGTAACTCCAGAGGAGCACTGCCCCCTCTGAGATTCCACTATTGGACTGGAGCCTGCAGTAGAAACCTACGTCTAATATTTACTTCATAGCACACAGGCTGCTTATTAAGCATCTGCTATGTGCCAGGCCTCATGCAAGATGCTGGACACTCAGCGAGCAAGACAAAGACCCTTCCCTGCTACAGCTTAGGCCAGGAGAGACAGACACGAGATAAGGGTTTGGTTTGGTTTTTCAGCACATGAAGACAAAATGTGGTTTCTGCTATAAAGAGTACAGTGTGTTGTGTTTAATAACAAGGGAAGGAGAATAGCAAAGAATAAGATCTGGGGATGCCCAGTAGATTGGAGGAGGCCTTAGAAAGTTGTGTGACGTTGGGCTAAGTCCTCACATCTCTCAGTGTGTTCCCTGCTATTTATTTACTTATTTATTATAGAGACCGGATCTCCCTCTGTCACCAAGCTGGAGTGCAGTACAGTGGCATGATCACAGCTCATTGCAGCCTCAAACTCCTGGGCTCAAGCGATCCTTCCACCTCCATCTCCAAAGTAACTGGGATTACAGGGACTACCCTGTCTTTACAAAAAACTGAAAATATTAGCCATCACATCTGGCTAATTTTTTAAGTGTTTTTTGTAAAGACAGAGTCTCCCTTTGTGGCCCAGACTGGTCTCAAACTTCTGACTTCGAGTGATTCTCCTACCTCGGGTCTCCCAAAGTACTGGAATTACTGGTGTAAGCCACTGCTCCCGGCACCCCGCAATTTAAATGACAGGATACATTACTTGTTCCTGAGTCGCTGGGGTGGGAAATGACATCTCTTATGCAATGGCACCAGCACAGAGCCCGCCCTATGGTTGCCTTTAAGTCGGACTAGTTCCACTACATTGTCTGATCCTGGGTTTAGGCTTCCAAACCCCTAAGCCCTTGGAACATTACAGTCTGTGCTGAACACTTGGGGAAAACCAAAAGAACCCCAATTTCCTATAACCTCAGGTAAGTGTTTGGAGTTGAGAAAGTTCCCAAGTAGGCTTTCCAGGGCAAACCGTAACTTTAGGAAGAGATTCTACCTGACTTTTCTTTTTTTCCTTAAATATTATATCCCAGCAACATGAGTGAAACAGCCCTTTTGCTTTTGCACTGTTGAATTTACTGTTGCTATGGCGACTGCTAATGATAACGATGATGGTAATGGTAATATCGAAGCCTGTCTGCCCAACCAATCTATTAAGCCTTACCATACAGCATTTGTTACTATCATCTGCATGCTGTAGGCCTTAAAAAGGTTTTCATATTGCATACAGCACATGTAGAGGGTAATGCACTCTCAATTCCTTATTCTGTACAACATGTCAGTCTGAAATGACCTAAGTCAATGTTATTGATAGAAACTTGTAAGTCACTTGATGGAATCACTTAAAAAGAGAGAGGGAAGCAAAAATATTAACACAGATTTAGTAGACAGTCACAAGAATATGATCTACCAAGGGAAAGTGTTAGAAATTGTTGCTAATAAGCCTTTGTAGAAGAGACAAAATAAACATAAATCTATAGGACAAATAAAACAAATCTATCATCATGTGTAGCGAATACATGAGTGGGTTCTTGTGGGCTACAGTAACATCTCTCATGATGGTGTCATGCCGAGATAAGAAAAAGGGCTGTGTCACCAACAACACAGATGGACATGAAGGTGATCCATTGGGGCTACTAGGGGAGGCCCGAAAAAGCATTCCCCAGTGCTGACAAAGACACCAATGTGAAGATGCGTGGGAAGAGTTCGAAGGAACAGTTTTTTGAAATATGACGGGGGTGGAGGATGGTGAGGAAGTGATATTTGTAAATTAATGTATTACGTTACATAGTAAGAAATCTATTTATTTATCTTTTATTTTTTACTTTTTTTTTGGAAACTGAGTCCCACTTTGTTACCCAGGCTGGAGTGCAGTGGCGTCATCTCGGTTCACTGCAACCTTCACCTCCTAGATTCAAGCAATTCTCATGCCTCAGCCTTCTGAGTAGCTGGGATTACAGGTGTGCGCCACCATGCCTGACTAATTTTTGTGTTTTTAGTAGAGATGGGGTTTCACCATGTTGGCCAGGCTGGTCTTGAACTCCTCGGCTCAAGCAATCCACTCTCTTCGGCCTTCCAAAATGCTAGGATTACAGGTGTCAGTCACTGTGCCTGGCCACATAGTAAGAAATTTAAAATATAGTTTCCACAACTAATTAATAGATTAAATATTGCAAGTCATTTGATTATTTCATCTTCTCAGCCTTATAAACTGGGACATTTAAGTTGTTTTAAAAATTATAATTTCTTTAGGGAAATAGGTTGAGGCCTAATTGGCATCATCTACTTCATTTTAAAAGTCTAGGCAGGGCTGGGCATGTAGCGGGTAATAGTGAAGAGAATGAATGAATGAATGAATGAATGAGTGAGTGAATGAATGGAAAATTTGACCACTCCCTGTAAGACACATCACCTCAAAGAGACTCAACTCCTAGCCATAGAGGAGATTCACTTTCATTTGGAATTAACTTAATCTTTGCATGTAGGTCTTGCCTGTCTCAGAATTTAGCACCCTCAGTAGGCAAGAGGAAGCCAACTGGTCCCTCAGCCACAAGGCACTTGAACCTCAACTCCTCCGGAGCAAAACAATCCAAGCTAGACGAACTCTGCCCCCATCAAAGGAGCTTGGGGTTGTGCACATACAAGGGTTTGGGGTGGGATTCTTGAAATCCTTTCTTTTTGGGAGAAACAAGTGCAACTCAAGACAGGGACTGTCCTTTCAGATTCCCTTGATGACTTAGCATCGAGGCCTCAAAGGATAATGGAGCAAAGCAAGAGATAGAAAGGGAGGGAGAAGGTGAAGGCTTTCACAGGAAGGTAACTGATAATAATCTAAGCTACCACTATGCACAGAGGCCTCACCTGTGCCAGGCACTGTGCCCAAAGCTTTACCTGCACCATCTGGCCAAGACCATTAGCCTCATCCAATGGCAGAGCCAAGTCGTTGGGCAACACAGATCAAGGCCACACAGCCTGCCCAGGGAGGAGCAGGGAGTGCACCAGATCTACCTGATTGCAAAGTGTGGGCTTTTAACAATAGTATTCAAACTGCTTCTACATTTTTGAACTGGCAACTGCAACAGCAGTAACAAAAGCAGTCAAACTAGCTAACTCATAGACTTATTGTAAGCCAGGCACTGTTCTAAAATGCTTTACGCACACTGGAAACACTATCATTACCCTCACTGTACAGATCAGGAAACTGAGGCACAAAGAAACTAGGTTGCCCAATTCAGCCAGGAGCTAGGAACTTTCTTAGGACTGTCCCACTTTTAGTACTGAAAGTTAAGACCCTTCAGTCTCAGGCTAACTAGGAGAGTTGGTCACCCAAGCCAGGAAGAGGCCCCAGTTAGTGTGGCACCAAAGGGCATGCTCTTACCCAGCTCCTGACCCTGTTCCAGGAAGTGGCTTGGTGTAACTGTGATGTGCATGAGGTTTGGAGTCAGGAAAAGTGCCAGGCTAGAGTCCAGACTTTGCTTTGTATTAGTTAGAGAGCCTCTAAAGCATAGTTTTCCTTGTCTGTAAAAATGGGAATAGTAGAATCTGTTCCATTGTGTTCTTTGAAAGGCTCTCAGCAAGGTCATCCTTGCTGGTCCCGGGGCTGGACACAGGGTGGATGCCCAGCAATGATTAGATTGCATGGTCATCCCCATCATGGTAAGAAAGATAATCACATGTTACTCTGGATGAAACAATGTCAGCATAGGTAGGCAGATGTGTTGAGAAAGGATTAATCCAAGGAGCTGCTCAGGCAAAGGGAAGGGGAGCTGGTGTGACCTTTATGTCATACTAGATGCTGCCATCTCTCATTCCAGATGCCAGATATCCTGGAAGGGCAGGCCCAGCTGCCTTGGAAAGGAGGCATCTGTATTTTCCACTGGATCCTGTCTCCGAGGCTCCAGCATCAGCCTTAACTCCAAAGCCCAAGGAAAGCTCCCCTGGCTTCCTCCCTCTTCCCTCTGCTGTTTGTGGTCCTTGTGGTGTTCTAGGGACCAGTGATTCTGTTCTTTCCATCACATATTCTCTTTCCAAACAATGGGAATCAGGATGTTCAGCCCATCAAACCCCTGATTGTCCCACCGTCTCCAGGAATTGCAGGATGGAGAACCCTGCCCAGCCTCAACATTCCATTGCTAACTCAACCAGCACCTACAACAAATTCTGCATTTCTTCACCTCCCATGTTATTCTGATTCCAGCTCTGTTGAAAGCCATCATTCAGTTATTCAACAAATGCTTAGGGAGGCACAATGAGTAAGTGTGTGCTCCCAAGCCAGGCTGCTCAAGGTCATGATGGCAGCTTCACTACTTACCAGCGGCCAGATCTGGGAGTCAAGTTCGTTAGCTCTCTGTACCTCAGTGGCCACATCTGAAAATGGGCTCAAAAATAATACTCATCAGATCATGTTGTACAAATCCTTGGAACAATGCCAGGTGACTAGTAAGTGCTCAATAAATGACACTTATTATTAGTTGTATTATAAATATTAATGATAATATGTCTTGCACTTTCTAGAAGCAACCCTTTCATTATATCCTTGTTTCTGGGCCATGATTAATGGAGACACCCCCTAGGGAGAAAATATTACAAGGAGATGAGTATTAAGATTGAAAATCCAGAGGTGGTATAAACACAACTTCCTCTTGCTGTCACTGTCCACCCTGCCCAGGACTAGCCACAAGAGCATGTGACCGGTGCTTGAGGCTCATATCTTATGGTTCATGCTGAATTGAGTGGTCTGTGTAAATCAAGTCCAATGGACAAGGGAACACACATGGTGCTTTGGATCCTGGGCTCATGAACTATCCCACCTCCCGCCACCTCATCCTTTTCCTGGGGTGGCTCCTTGGCCATCCTCTCCTCTGATTTCATCTCCACGTTTTCCTCCCTGCCCTGCCCAGCAGTCACTTTACCTTCCACTCACAGTGGAGCCTGAGTATGAAGAGAGTTAGGGTAGGAGCATGCACCTTGCTGCATGCCCAACTGGGTCATGGTGACTGCCATCTCACTCTGGGCTGGCAGTACCACCCTCTGCCCAGCTGGAGACTGGCCAGAGGCTGCAATTCAATAGGGACAAGCCTCTTGTTTACGCTGATTCAGGTATCTAGCACATCCTGGTGCAGAACTTGCAGTACCCTTGAGGGTTGCCCATCCATCATGAGTTGGGGCAATGGGAAGCAAGGATGGCAGGAGGGAAGAGAGGATGGCGGGAGGACCTAGCAGCCATCAAACCTGAATGAGCTTGTGCACACACTGCATGGCAGGGTAGGGTCCCTGGTGCCTGTGAGAGTCTGTACCCACCTAAGAATACCGTGCCTAAGAAGCATGCCCTTGAACTGGCTCTGTCCCTAGTGTGACCCTCTGTTCCTCCTTCCAACCTTCCCAAGTCCGGTTTATGTTGATCTCTTCCGGCCAGTTTCAGGCACCCTCCTGGAAGAAGCTACAGTGCACAAATTGGGCAATTTTGGTGATTCTGCATCAGAGTGAAATGCCAGGTGCTCTGATATCTGCATTTAAAACTGGCTTTGCAGAATCAAAATATGAATTCTAAAAAGCTTATTCTAATACTGTAACTTTTTTCTTTAGATAGAATGCATTTTCCTAGAATACCAGGATGAGTCAAGAGAAAGGAAGGAAACTGCTTTATATTTTTGTAACTCGAACGGCCGTTTTCCCTGCTTTTTGAGCAGGGACTCTGCATTTTCATTTTGCACTGAGTACCACAAATTACGTAGCCAGTCCTGCATCCACTGTACTGAGGAATTTTGAGGTGCAATTTTGCTAGCAGAATTTATACCTCTCCTCTCAGTGTTAACAAATATTCCCTTTCATGTAGAAGCAAAATGAGGAAAGAAAATGAAAAATGAGAGAAAGCAATGAGAAAGGAAGAAAACCTCATCCTGCCACCAACATCATCCCGCTACATCCAGGGCTGTAAAACAGACTGTAACACTTGGGCAAGTCAATTTACCTCTCGGGGGCTCAGTTTCCTCATCTGTAAAATGGGCACAAACATACAGTCTTTCTCATACACTCTTCAAAAGAGTTAGCGGGATAGTGCTGAACTGGATGCTGTGCTTGGCACAAGTGCTAAATAAGTAGTATTTCTAGCCTTTACATTATAATGGTAATAATAGCAACAAGAAGAAGCAAATCTAGTTGTACTAACTGTATAAACAGGTGCTAGGACCTGATGAAAATTATTTTCTCTCCAGGCTCAACTTGTGAACAGATTCTTCTGCTCGTGAGGGATACAGGACCTTCCTTATCTTTCTCTCATACCTTTTCTGTTGTTATTTCTTCTCCAGGTCACTTCCTTTCCTGTGCAGCATTTGTCACCTCACAGATTCCTGGCCCCAGCTAGTCTGGGCCACTTCTGTCTCAGGCTGTGCCACTCAAATCCTGGCTTGTAATTATAGCAACACTCACCAAGCCCACATTTCCTCACATACCCTGGAGAGGCCAATGGCTGTGTTTTATGTGATTCTTGTATGATTATTACAACAACAAAGATAGATACCATGAGAATACACCTGAATTTATGAATTAAGGCAAGGGATATTCACCAGGGTCAGGGACTGAGCTCTTGTTTATGCAAGACATTAACTCAGCAAATCCTTTTTATGGCTTCAGTAAAGAGCAAAACTGCAGTTCAGCTTTCAAGACCACAAACTCTCAACTAGGAATGAATTTTCATCCTCACTTCACATTTGTCCAGTCAGAAGACCAGGGTACTTAAGGCTCCCTCCTCCAATTCCTCATCTTCCCTTCACAACTCAGAACCAGCCACACTCACATAACTAAAAAAAATATGTCAAAGTGCCCAAAGGGGTGGAGTCTCATTCACTGCTGGTTAGAGTATAAATTGATTCAACTTTTAGGGAGAGTAATTTGGGAGAGTAATCATCATAAATAGATTCATTCAATTTCTGAGAGAGTGATTTGCCAGAATAGTTATCATAAGCCTCAACAATATCCAGACTCCTATAGATCCAACAATTTTGTAGCTAAGGAAATAATCTGAAAGACAGGTAAGGGTGAATATACAACAACGTTCATTGTAATATTATGCTTAAGAGTTAAGAAGTAGAAACAATTGCATTGCTGATATCATGGGCGTGCTAAGTCCACGTTCTGGTTATCTCTTGCTATACTAAAAAAAATCCTCAAACTTAGTGACTTAAAACAGTAAAAATTACATATATTTTAAAACGAATCTTCCATGTATGCAGGGTTGTATGGAATGCCTCCTTCTGGTTCTTAGTAACTTGGTCCTCAGAGGGACTGACCCACAAAACTAAGGGCTGGAACCACCTGAAGCTCTGGTCTCCTGACGTAGCATTCCCGATATGGTATCTTTAGTCTTCAGTGTGGCTCAGGACTTCAACATGAATTGTTTTAGAAAAAAATCATTGTTTTATTTTCTTCTTTATATTTTCTGGGTTGTCTAAGATTTTCACAGGCCATATTGGGCTGTGTTTGGCTCCTATGTGACTTTAAGAACGTTCATGTTCAAATCATCACTTCCAGCTTCAATGAAGAGTTCTGGCCACACACAGCACAGGAGGCTGGCGCAGTACCGACGAGTCGACCCCTGTTGAGGGGTACAGACTCCCCAGTTTGTCTTGCCCCAGCTGGCCTGCCTTCCTACATGTATAATCCCTGTCTGCCCTCCGGGGGCATTCAAGTTTGCAAGCCCCTTGTCCATATTTAGAACTGAAAAGCAACAATGACGGCATCATGGGACAAATCTAGGGGAAAGCACATTGAGACAATTTATTTGTGGAGAGAAAAATAGTGTCTTGGAAAAAAAGGGAACAAGAGACACTGGGGCTACTTGAGAGTAGAGAGAAGGAGGAGGGTGATGATTTAAAAACTACCTACCTGGTACTGTGCTTATCACACGGGTGCCACATAATCTGTACACCCACCCACCCCCAACACACAATTTATGTAGAGGGCAAACCTACACATCCTCCCCTGAAACTCAAACAAAAGTTAAAAAAACAAAATTAGCAATATTATCCTCTGATTACTCCTGCCAGAAACCCAAAACTCCACATATAGACCCATTTTTACGTATGGGAAAATCTACTACCCACTCTTAATAGTCTCCAGTTTTAGATTGTCATAAGACCAGTATTTTGCTGAATTTCTACTCTTCTTCTTAGTCAAGGTCAGTTTATTCAGAGACTTTTGGAAAACAAGATTTCAAAACAATTCTAAAAGCCTATATGTCATTATAGAAGTGTATGATTTTTCATGGGACCTGATACTTGAAATTGATCAATGTTTTTATTCATTTTCCAGTGAAAACTATGGGTTATATTAATACAGCTTGAAAACACATGCAGTGTTCTAGAACCATCATATAAAATATAATCTATTGGGAATATAAATATTTTCATAAATTCTATTATGAATGTGGGTTTTTTTTTAATGGTGTCTTGGATGTAAAACATTCATGATTTCCCTACACCTTGTGTAAGCTGGTCCTAGTTCAAGTCAAGGCTCCGTCACTACCCCCAGAGCATCTTTCCCACCTCACTCTTTCTCCCCAAAGCGTATGGTAGGTGGCACATGGTAATGGTCCACTGGCATTACCAGCAACGCAAACAAGTCCAGAGAAAGGTAGAAGAGCCAGTGAAAGGGATAGAAATATGAGAAGAAAGATGGAGATGGTGACTCCAAGTAGGTGCCTTGGGTTGGGAAGAGGGAGAAAAAGAACAAAATCATCAGTAAAAGAAAAGGGTGTGAAATGGCCATTTCATGCCTTCTAGCAAGCAAGGTAGAGTGCAGTGAACTCTGGCCACCCTACCTACTCCCACCCTTGCTCATTTGCTAGCAACATGCGTTGCAGACACCCAGAGGAAGACTGCAAGCCTCCTTCCAAATTACAGTTAACCCTTGAACAACATGGGAGGTTGGGGTGCTGACACTAAACACTGCGTATAACTTTTAATTCCCCCCAAAACTTAATGACTAATAGCCTACTGTTGACCAGAAGCCTTGCTGAGAACAGAAACAGCTGGTTTTGTTAACACATATTTTGTATGTTATATGTATTATGTATTACATACTGTATTCTTACAATCAAGTAAGCTAGAGAAAAGAAAATTTTATTTTAAAAAATAATAAAAGGACCAGACATGGTGGGTTATGCCTGTAATCCCAGCACTTTGACAGGCCAAGGTGGGAGGCTCACTTGAGGCTAGGAGTTCGAGACCAGCATGGACAACATAGCGAGACCCCAGTCTCTGCAAAGAAAATGTAAAAAATCAGCCAAGTGCAGTGGTGCATGCCTGTGGTCCCAGCTACTTTGGAGGCTGAGATGGGAGTACAGTTTGAGCACAGGTCAAGGCTGTAGTGAGCCATGATCTCACTACTGCACTCCAACCTGGGTGACAGAGCAAGACCCTGCCTCAAAAAAAGAAAACGGAAAAGAAAATCATACGGAAGAGAAAAGACATCTCGAGCACTGTACTGTATTTATCATTACCATAAGTTTATGTCATCTGTTTATAAGATGAATTGTCTGTTTGAAATGGCGGGCAATTGCAGCTGCAGACCGCAATCTAAGATACATAACAAGCAATTCACCTTTTTCTTGTAATGTCATGACCTTTCTCTGCTTCTTGTGAGCACTTCCAGCATCACTAGTGGCACTTCATATGGGTCCTGCAGTGTTTTTCAAGGTTTATGGTATTGCACTAAACATAAGGAAAAATATGTGAGAACCGGGAGAGATCACTTTTTATTGCAATCTGCAGTTTACTGGAGAGAGGCACTGCTCACTTGGAGATGATGATTAGTGTTGCATAGCGTTTAGGTGGATACTTACAACACTCGAGCTCACTGCAATAGCAGCAGGGGTGGCTGCAAAATTATCCCAGTAGCAAAGTATGGGCAACAGCTGATTTTTATGCAGTTATGACTTAATACCGTATCTTTATTGTTTATATTTCTCTTGACTATGATTGGCACTTTGTATGTTCTTTTTGTTTGCATAACTTTTGATAAATTTTAGCTTTTTGTAATAAACACTTATATTTTATAGTAGTAAATGATAAAATAGACTAGTATCTACATATATTTTATGTATTGTCAACATATCTAACTTTTTCTTAATTTCTTTGATACTTAGGCTATGCAATTTTTCTGTGAGGTTTTTCAAGTTGCAACAAGTCTCCAAAACGTTTATCAATATACTTACTGAAAATAATCAGTGTATAAGTGGACCCATGATGTTCAAATCCATGTTTTTCAAAGGTCAACTACCTAGTCCTTTGAGTAACACCTTCATAATATTTACTATATGTACAAATCACCCAGGCCATTTTCTACTCAATATTCATCTTTGTACTGATTTTAAATTGAATTCTTTTTCAACTGAGTTTTGTTTTATGCACTCCCTCTGAGATCATGGAGTCCATGGGCAGCGTGCTACACACACACACACACACACACACACACATACACACACACTATGAGGTGCTGGGTCTGGCCTGTACAGGCACATGAAAGCCACTGTTAAGTTTTCAGAACTTTTGGTAGCTGTTTATTAACTGCAGCCATCATGAAAAATTAAATTATATGAACTTACAATTAAGTTTATTCCAAAGAAAAAATGATAAATACTTAAAACCCATTGCTTCCTGATTATTTTATATTATGCTATTATCCCTACACTTGAGGTCATTGTCATCTATTGTGTTTGTATGGTGGAAATACTGTATAATAATTTGCTAATCCACATTTCTTCCAAACTCTGCCTTTTGTGACATCACAGTGGCAGCTTGGCATCTACTATGGCAGCAATATTTACACCATGGAAATTAGCAGTTGCTATAGTTCACAATGTTTTCCCCTGGAGAGCTAATTGTTAAGCATTGACCAGCAAACCACACCTTTGTGCCATTACTAAAAACGCAGTATGTGTTAGGATAACACAGTAATATACATATATTTCAGAGTAAGCAGAACAAGATTAGCGGCAGACCAAGCCTGGCTGCAAATTTAAATATATGCATACATTTGAATATATGCATATATTTAAACATATCCATGTGTTTAACTATATATTCAAATACATGTGTATATTTCTACGGCCTCTAAGAAGATCTGAGGTGCCACAGTTGGAGGATATGGAGTATTTTAACTCTCACTAGCCCAACGGTCACTTGCTAGGGAAACTGAGACCCAGAGGAGGTAGGTGAGTTTCTTGAGACCATGTGATGAGTTCAAAGCCATCCCCAGCTTCCCTGCATTTCCCTCTGCTCAATGCTGCCTCCCTCTGTGGCTGATGTCAAGTCTCATCACTGAAGCACAGTGTTCATAAACAAGTAGAACAAGAGGGAGCAGCTCGAATGGAGAAGGCGGGGGTTGGGGGTTTGGGGGAGGAACTAGGGGGCTAAAAGGGTCATTAGAAATTCACACAATTAATTAGGCAATGCTGGGGACACAGCCCTCTGGATAACCCATTGATAAGGATGGCAGGGGGCCTATTCCCCAGGCCTCTTGCGGGTTACCGCAAGCAAAACTCCATGATCCACCTCCCCCTCAATATCCACCCCAAACCCACTTAAATATTTGATGCAAAATTAAAGCCTGTTCCAACTTTTATGAATACTGTACAGTGTCTGCTGGTGCTGGACGCCCACCACCCCCACCATTTCCCAAGGAGCCCCCGCCCCTGTCCTGCGCAGCTTCGTCCTCCATCAAGCAGAGTGCATTAGGACAATTAGCACCAGCCCACTGGCGCCAATTAGCAACCAATAGTGTCTATATTATGGAGAGGGGGCAGCAGGGGCGCCTGTGTCTCCAGCCGGCCTTCACACTCAATTACATTAAGTGGCGGCTCCGAGCTGCGGTTGGGTGGGCAGTTGCTGGAGTAATTGTGTCTTCTCAGTTGCTGCAGGCGATCTTCTCCCGGCTCCCTGATCCCCGGACTGACTCCTCTCCTTGTCCACTTACATCAGTATACAGTCTTTCAAAAGGGAAGGGTGGGGGAGGGATGCAGGGGGAGAGGCAGCAACGGCGCCCAGCGAGGCAGGAAGAAAGTCATGGAGCTAAATCATGATATGAATCATTCATTCAGTCAACAAATACTCACGGAGTGTTTACTGTGTGCCTGACCTGTTTCTATAGTCAGGACTGGCTTCGTCATTGGCAGGGCCCGATGCAAAATGAAACTGTGAGACTCACTACTCAAAAATTATTTAGTAGTTCAAAATGGTGACAACAGAGCACTGAGCCAAGTACAGGATCCTTTTGGGCAGGGGTCCTTCTGAGCACAGGGGCCCTGTGCAACCACACAGGTCATGCATTTGGAAGCTGGATCTATCTGGGGCTTTGGGGTCCAGAAACGAACAAATCTGAACAAAAACATCTGCCATTGGGGACTTCCCACTTTAATGGAAGGAGGCAGTCAGTAAGTGATCAACAGAACAGATTAGGAGATTAGCTAGGTCTTTAAAAGGCAATGAATGCTATAGGAAAGTGAAAAAAGTAGAACAGAGTAAGAAGGGTCAGGAGGTCCAAAGGGAGTGGGGCAAGGTACAGGATTAAGCTGGGTGATTGGAATAGGTCTCATTGAGACTGGAGTAGAGGTTTGAAGGAGGTGAGAGAATGTGTCCTCTTCTTTTGGGAAAAGAGCCTTATCGGTTGGGAATCAGCCAGTGCAAAGGCCCTGTGGCAGAGATCTATTTGCCATGTTCAAAGACTGGCAAAGAGGCCAGTGTGGCTGGAGCAATGTAAGCAAGGGGGAGACCAGAAGGTAAAGGCGGCCCCAAGAAATAAGAGAACTGGGCCGGGCGCGGTGGCTCAAGCCTGTAATCCCAGCACTTTGGGAGGCCAAGACGGGTGGATCACGAGGTCAGGAGATTGAGCCCATCCTGGCTAACACGGTGAAACCCCGTCTCTACTAAAAAATACAAAAAATTAGCCGGGCGAGATGGCGGGCGCCTGTAGTCCCAGCTACTCGGGAGGCTGAGGCAGGAGAATGGTGTAAACCCGGGAGGCGGAGCTTGCAGTGAGCTGAGATCGGGCTACTGCACTCCAGCCTGGGCGACAGAGCGAGACTCCGTCTCAAAAAAAAAAGGAAATAAGAGAACTGGGGAGTGGATTGTGTAGGGCCTTGATGACCATTGTGAAGAGTCACTCAGGAGACACTGGAAAGCTGTGAGCAGAGGAATGATGATTAGTTATTTTTATTTTTAGAGACAGAGTATCCCTCTGGTGCCCAGGTTAGAGTGCAGTGGCACCATCATGGCTCACTGCAACCTCGACCTCCCAAGCTCAAGCAGTCCTCCCACTTCAGTCTTCTAAATAGCTGGAACTACAAGTGTGCTCCACTTTGCCTGGCTAATTTTTAAAATTTTTGTAGAGATGGGGTCTTGCTACATTGCCCAAACTTATCTCAAATTTCTGGGCTCAAGCAATCCTCCCACCGCAGCCTCCCAAAGTGCTTGGATTAGAGGTGCAAGCCACCATGCCTGGCCTCATACCTCCTCATTTAAATGATGACTCTGAAAGCTATGTAGGGACCAGATGGTGGGGCAATAAACATGGACACAGGGAGGCCCACGAGGCGTCTGAAACAGGGGTTGACATTTTCTGGAAAGGGCCACATAGTAAACATTTTAGGCTTTGTGAACGATATGATCTCGGTCACAACTGTTACTATAACACAAAATCAGCCATCTTCAGTGTGTGAATGAACGGGCAGGGCTGCATCCCAATGAAACTTTATGGATGTTGAAACTGGGGTTTCATATAATTGTTCTGTGTCATGAAATATCATTTTTCTCTTGTTTTCCCAACCACTGAAAAATGTAAAAGCCATTCTTAATTCATGGCTGTGCAATAAAAGGGCAGCAAGCTAGATTTTTCCCAGGGGCTATAGGTTACTGATCCCTGCTCTATGAAGTAATCCAGGGGAGAACAGCAGGGAAACAGGGAACAACATTCAAGTGGGGAGAGGGTAGACTCTGGATCTATTTTATGGTATAGCCAATAGGTCAACAGTGGTGTGTAAGAGAGAGATGCCAAAGATGACTCCCACGGTTTGGGGTCTGAGCAACCAGAAAGATAGATTCAACATCCATCCAACTGGAGAAGGCAGCAGGAGGTACCAATACCAGGGAGGTGTGGGAGAGGATGATAATAGCCATAATAGCTATTGATCGCTTATATAATTGGGCATTTAAGATGTGCTCAGCTCTTTATGAACACTTTCATTTAATCCTTACATAAACACATTTTGTACGTGTGACTCCATTGACATCTCAGCCCATTTCACAGATGTGGACACTGAGTCTTGTAAGAGCAAAGTATTTCTCCGAGATCTTCAGCTGATAAGTTGCAGAGACAGGGGTTTCCCCCTCAGCAGCCTGGGCTCTGCTGCATTACACAACCCACACTGCTTTGGACATCTTATGTGAAGCAAGAAACTTTCAAACAGAAAGCAGAAGCCTTCCCAGGCCCAAGTTTTGGTTTTGGCTTTAACTTCAGCATTGGTTCAGGAGTGCCTGTTTCCACAAGCCCCTCCTCTTCCCTGTGCCTCTGTCTCCCTTGTCTTTTCAATGCAGCTCTGGGACCAGGGCCTTCTCCAGGTTATTCTCTGATCTAACACACACTGACATCATGATTACTCAGTTCCAAGCCGGGCAACCTGGGCAGGGAAGGTCCAACGGCCTTAGGAAAGAGTTAATTCTCTGTGAAATTACTGGGGATTATTTACATCTTTACACGTTGTTTTATATCTTTAAGTGCTTTCTGATTGCTTAAAAGCTAATCCCAGGTGAAGGCCAGAGGCCTAGGAGAAAGCCTTGTCAAGTTGAAGCTGGAATGTGGAGGAGCTGAAAGATCTGGCAGGCCTGATGCAGGCGTCTGCTGGAAACACAGTCTTCCCCACCCACCTCCCGTAGGCTGCCTCTCCCGAACCCCCCAAAACTGTTACCCAGTTACCTTGCCACTGGCCTCCAGCCTCAGTAGCAACTAGGCAGGTGCCAGATACCCTGTGTGTACCTGACCACGTAAGGAGACAGATGAACAGCAACAAAATACCTCTTGCCCTTGGGAAGCACGCGCTCTGGGTAGGGAATATGGGATTACATATCCTGGAATCAGTTTCCGGGAGCTGCTATTGATGGCCTAATGCAAAAAGTGGCCACTGAGCCATTCAGCATGTGATTCTTACTCTGGAGATACCCAGTGGTGGACGGCCACGTTTCTGCCAGCATAGGACTTTCTGTTAGTTTGTGCAATGGGTGGGCAAAGGACTCCAACCATATCTTTCTGGAAAGAGGACTTGAGCTCAGTTGTGAAGGGATTCCTTCATGTACCAGCTGTTTCACTGAGCTCCTTTGCTGGGCCAGCCAGGGTGCCCAGGTCTCTGCTCTGCTGGAGAGTTGGAGATCAACAGGAGTGTGCCTGTCCTTAGGAAGGAGAGCGGGAAATACATTTATTATTAGGTTGGTGCAAAAGTAATTGCAGTTTTTATCATTACTTTTTAGGGTCAAAATCGCAATTACTTTTGCACCAACCTAATAATCTATGGCCCTCCCCAAGAGAAACTGTAAAAGAAAACTGAAAATTGACTCAGCTAGAATTTGTAGATAGAACCTCAGCGACATTGGAGTATCTTTTGTGGGTTGAGGGGAGTGTAGCATGTAGGAAATAACAGGGAGGTTGAATGGTCTTCAAGAATGGGATGTCCGGCCGGGCGCGGTGGCTCAAGCCTGTAATCCCAGCACTTTGGGAGGCCGAGACGGGCGGATCACGAGGTCAGGAGATCGAGACCATCCTGGCTAACACGGTGAAGCCCCGTCTCTACTAAAAAAAATACAAAAAATTAGCCGGGCGAGATGGCGGGCGCCTGTAGTCCCAGCTGCTCGGGAGGCTGAGGCGAGAGAATGGCGTAAACCCGGGAGGCGGAGCTTGCAGTGAGCTGAGATCCGGCCATTGCACTCCAGCCTGGGCGACAGAGCGAGACTCCGTCTCAACAAAAAAAAAAAAAAAAAAAAAAAAAGAATGGGATGTCCATTCTCATATATCTCCACACCTAGATATTATTATATTCTCTCCTGTTGCCTGTGGGTATGTCTTTAATGCTCCAGACCCTCAGTCTCTCATCTGTAAAATGGAGATGAGAATCTCTCCTCCGAATGGGCCATTTGGATGAGAGAATAAAATAAAATAACAGAAGCGAGTCTAGTAGTCATTGCACCAATAAAAAGGGCTAACATTTATTGAGCACCTAGTACATGCCAGGAACTCTGCAATACTTTCCATGAGCTGTGTCATCAACTCTTCTCAGCCACCTTTTGAAGCAAGATTTCGTACCAGCCCTGTTTTGCAGATGAAGACACTGAGACTTAGCATGGTAAATGATTTGCCAAAGTTACTTGCCCAGTTAGTAAGGGCCACAGCCAGCATGTGAACCCAAGCCTGGTGTAAGAATACTGCAAAAAGCACCCGAGTTTTTGAAAATCTCTTTTGTATAAACTCCTCATGATCTGTATTGACAGCCATCATCCAGACAAATGTCACCTTTATCACCTGCTTTTGCTGCAGGAATAAGTGTAGCCTTTTGGGGAAATCAGTCAAGGCTTCTTTTTGCTTCTCAGTGAATTTGGGGCAGACAGAAAACAATCTCCATCCAGCACATTGTGGATATTCGTCAGCTGTGTTAGCTTTGGTCCTCCAAGATGTAGTTGTCAAAAAGATATGAAACTTACAAGGACCTTTTTAGCAGAAAGGTCTGTGAGGGAAAACTAGGGAGGAGCTGGAAAGGTTGGGAGAGCTGTCAGGCTCTGTTAATAAGTCTGTTCTTAAGTGAAAGGGAAAGAGAAAGGAGGCTGAAAAGCAGAGTGCTAGGCTCCCGTGTCACCTAAGGAAGCTTCCTCAAGGTTGTCATGGAGTTCTCCAGCCTGAGTCGGCCATCAGAGCAGTCCCAGGTCTCCTAGAACTGTAACTGTCTAAGACTTCCTGCAGCTGGGAGCCATAGTGAGAAGCATGGTCTCCCTATGAATGTAGCCTTGGATTTCAGAGCAGCCGCCTGGCTCTCCCATGGTGCAAGATCTACAAAGCACATCACCTTGACCACTGCACCTGTCACTCCCTGCAGATGCCACATGTTTGAACACCCACAAGGAAACACAGAGAGCCAGAGGACAGTGAAAGGAACGGCCAGTCATGTCCCCCAGCTACCATGGATTGGCTCAGTGAAGAGAGGCTGTGGTCATCTCTGCATGGTTTCCTAATACAAACACAAATTTCCTTTCCTCTGGCTGCATTCCTAAAATTAATTAAATCTTGGCTCAAGAAGGCTTATGCCAGCAAGGTAGGCACCCAAGTAGGCCATGATTGGTCCCTTCTGACCATTTATCAAAGGGCAACCTTCCAAAACTCAAGGCCAGGTAAGTGACGCAGCAAGTGAGCCACACCCAACAACTTATCGCCAGACCTCAATTTTTCCACATGAGAAATGGAATTTTGCAACCAAAAGCACACAGGAATTAGTGCCTAACAGAAAGCATTCAGTCCCAGCGTCCCTGCCTACCCCTGTTCCCAATCCCACAGACTGGATCGCTGTGCGCTTTTCTTTTCTTTCTTCCTTTTTTTCATTTTTTTCTTCTTTGAGACGGAGTCTCGCTCCGTCACCCAAGCTGGAGTGCAATGGCGCGATCTCGGCTCACTGCAACCTCCACCTCCCAGATTCAAGGGACTCTCCTGCCTCAGCCTCATGAGTAGCTGGGCCTACAGGTGCCCGCCACGACATGCGTCTTGCACATTTCTTTTGTAGGATGTGTGGCCACTGCTGAAAGGCAGTTTGTGCAATTATTTGTTAAGGATCAAGTGGTGAAGATTTAGGCCTCTAGTGTGCTCCTGCCGGAGTTGGTATCCCAGCTGTGTCACTTCACTCTGTGCCTCCCTGTCCTCTCCTGTCAAGTGCGCATCATAGTAGCATCCGCCTCCTAGGGCTGTTGTGAAGATTCAATGGATTCCCATAGATGGAGCCCAGGGATCTGATGGATACATTGTAAGATACATTAGAAGGAAACAGTAGCTGTTAGCTTTTTAAAATGATGACTGTCTCCCATTTGGAGATGGGGCTGCTGAAAGCGAAAGAGACTGAATAAATACACAGAAGTCAAATAGGCAGCCCGCGATGAAATCTGGATAGGAATCCAGGTCTCTGTGGCTGGCATTTGACCTTCTCAAATTCTGGGTGCATCTTGGAGGTGCGCATGTTCCCGTGTTCGCTTCTCACTGTACTCTTTGGCGCTCAGGGCCTCTCCATTTTCAAACGATAGGATCTGATCTCAGAGCTCTGGATTACCCAGAGGAAGGACAGACTGAATGGGCACCTCCTTCTCTGTGGGAAGAAGCCATGGGTGCCGCATCCTCAGGCCCAGCCTAGGCTTGGAACCTTCCAGACCTGCCCCATTTAAAGCCCCCAGGAGCCCCAGGCTCCTCCTCCCTGCTCACATCTTCCTGCTAAGTCTTGGTCAAACTTATCTCCTCTGCCCTGTATTTTAATTTTTCAAAGTCCAGGTTTTTCTCTGTCTTTCATTCTTTAAGGCTCGGTCTGACTTTTCCCCCTCCACTTCTGTCTTCCTTTCACTCAGCTTCCTGTCCAAATACAAGCTTTCCACACACCCACAGATGCTGTGTGCTCGAGTCTGGACTCCCACACTTGTTCAGCTCATAACCAGCATGAGTACACATCCCATGTATATATCTGTTCTGCACCGATAGGCATATGGCATGCACTGTGTGCACATCTCCATGATCACCCATGCTGGCAATGTGTGCTAAACCTGAGCATGCCTGCTGAGCACACCCACAGAGTCAACACACACGGGCACACACATGCACATACATAAGAATGTCACCATAGTAGCTAACATTGAGTGTTTACTACATACTAGGGACTTTCCTATGAAATACCTTCTCTAGTCCTCACCACAACTCATGAAGGAAGTAGGATGATCATCTGCAGTTTCCTCATCCTGCATGAGGAAACTGAGGCTCAGAAAGGTTAAGTAACTTGCCCAAGGTCACACAGCTAGAAGGTGACAGAGGTGAGATATGAGCTCAGACTCTCTAACAGAGTCAGCAGTTTATGGCCCAGGGTCCAAATATGACCAATCATCTGTTTTTGTAAATAAAACTTTATTAGAAAACAGTCCAGGTCCATTCATGTAAATATTGTCTACCTCTGCTTGTGCTACAAGGGCAGAGTTGAAGAATAGTGACAGAGACCAGATGGTTCACAAAACCGAACGTATTTGCTATCTTGCACTTAATAGAAAAAGTCTGCGGAATTCTGGTCTCATCCCATTCCTCTTATCCACTGTACCTGATGGTAGTTTTCCTGGTAGAATACTGCTACACAATTTCCATTTGAACTAAACTTGCAGGTACAAAGAGGGGTGGGGAGAGTTGTTCTGGCCCAGCTCTCTTTTGCTTTACAGATGAGAAGATTGAATGCAGAGAAGCTCAAGGTCAAAAGCAAGGTCAGCCTGTACTGAGTAGGAGCACACACACATCGCATGTTCTACTTCTTGTGCTCAGGTCTGCAAAGCTGGAACATGTTCCTAATTCCCACCCACTCTGGCTGAGTGCTCACATGCAATACATGTGTGCACACAAGCTCACATTTACATCCGAGTGTGGGTGCCCTGGTACATACCACCCCCACCCGCACACAGTGGGTTCTGTAACATGCCCACAAACTCAGCTTGCAGATAGACACCCTATCACACCACTCTGCTGGTGAAAAGCTGCCCTGTCCACAGGCACCCGCAGTAACGTACAGACAAGATGCTTCCTTCCTGTTCACTCAACAAGCACACACAATTGATGGGATAGAGTGCTGGCATGTGTCCTCCCCAAGCAAAGCTTAAGGTGGTGCAAAGAGGCAGGGTCTGGTGACCGGGGCATCCATTTGGTAGCCCCACATCTGCCTCGGGTTTCTGAGGGCCCCCAGTCTTTCCATGTGTAAAATAAAAGGGGTCAGTCACCTCTTCACATTTTTTACGTAAATTCATTTAAAAGTGAAATTCACAACATAGTTCTTACTGGAAAACCAATATCACTTGTCAAAAATGTAACTACAAAAAAGCAACAAGTCAAAAAAGTGACAAGACAATGCATAGAATGGGAGAAATTATTTGCAAATCATGCATCTGATGAGGGAATTTTATCAGAAGATACAGAGAACTCTTACAACTAACTCAATAATACAAAGGACAAAGACCCCAATTTAAAAAATGGGCAGGCCAGGTGTGGTGGCTCAAGCCTGTAATCCCAGCACTCTGCTCAGATGCTCTTCCCCTAGGCGACGTGCGTGACTCACTTTCTCACTTCCTTTGAGTCTCTGTTCCAATGTCACCTTAGCAGGGAAGCCATCTCGGACCACCCTATTTTCTACTCCATTTCCAGCCTCATGCAGTTTTACCCCCTTCCCTGCTTTATTTTTCTGCCTAGTCCACATCACGAGCATATTATTTATGCATCTGCTGATGACTTCTTTCCACCAGGATGTCAGCTCCATGAGGTCGGGGACCCTGCCTGTTGTATTCACTTCTCTCTCCCAGAACAGCAGCTGGCACAGAGTATGTGTTTTAAACATATACATTTCAATGATTTAGTGAAAGGCTGAGTGATCGGAAAATCCTAGACTAGGTGACACTTAAGAATCCCTCTCATCCTCACAGTCTATAATTTAATTGGAATGTGATTTAATCATTAGAGCTAGGAGTCTGGATACCCATCCTCTATCTGTCACTGCCGGGTCCTGTGATTTTTTCCAAATCGCTCATATGGTCTTCCCTATGAAGACCATAGTCCCTTCAATTTCCCAATAGGGGTCAACCCTTCCTGCCCAGACCTGCCGAAGATTGCTTAGATGATATTACATATCTTTTATTGAGTTCTGTGGGTGTCACATCCTCTGCATGCATCTCTCAAAGAAGACTAATAATATTAATAATAAAAAACAACAGTAATACACCATGATTGAGCACTGATCACATGCCAGGTTCCATTCTAAGCACTCGGCATAATTTATTTAATTCACACAACACCAAAAAATAGGCAGTAGTATTCTCCCCACTTCATGGATGAGGAGGCTGAGGCACAGAGAGGGGAAGTAACGCCCAAAGACATATAGTTGGTAGGAGGTGGAACCAGGATTTGAACTCTGGTTATCTGATTCCAGCGATCACATGTCTAACTTCTCACAACACTGGGAGGTGCTATTCTTGCCCCATGAGAAAATTGTAGCTAACAAAATAAATAACTGATCGGATATTTAAAGCCAGGTCTTTCCAACTCGAATGGTCATAAGGAGAAGAGAGAGGAGGTGGAGAAGAGGAAAGTTGTTCCTAGTGCTTAGTGTGTCCCACACCTTAATGTAGAGGCTTCAGGTGCATTGTTTCCTTTGAATTTCAGAGCAAGTCAAGGCAGAGGAGAACACTGAGGCTCAGAGAAGTTCAGTACCTTGGCCAAGGTCACACTTTCCTATTTCTACTTTTGGACTAGTAGTCAAGCACGTATCCCCCAGAGCCTCCAAGAAAAGGCTGTTGGACCAAGATGCCCCAGTTGGACAAGGTCTTGGCCAAACATCCATCTCCAAAGGCCCGGGAGAAGGAGCTGGTGGGCAGAGATGCCCCAATTCAATCCAGTTGAACTTCCATCTGCCTTTGCAAGGACTCAGGGCTCAAGGGCAAAACACTGGTAAACTCTGAAGCTGGGGCAAGGACAAAAGAGAGCTAATTAAGACTGAAAGCAAGACAAGGACCCCAAGCACTGCCTCCTTTTACTTTAGAGAGACCAGATAGTCTTACATTTCACTCATTTGTTTGCAGACATCTATAAAGGCATCTTCAAGAGACCTGTGTACACCTTCTCTGAGTTTAAGGAGACACCCTGAAGAGGATCCGATTATGAAGGACCAAATGCACATATTAAAATTAAACATCACACAATTCTCAAATTATTGGTTATTAATGTCCAGTGGTCTTACTTGGGCTGGGATCCACATTATTTCTGTGCACATTTGGAAGACACATTATCATAGCAAACTGCTAGGCTGAGATGAACTGTGGGTTCATCCAATCACCAAATGGCTCATTCATTTATCCCTGAGACAATTTCCAATTCCATCCATCTTTCATTCATTCTCAAAACCCATCCCTGACCTCCTGTTCCATCGGCTTTCTTATTTTGTAAAACAAACAAACAAAAAAGATACTTTATTTCTCAGCCTTCCCTGAAACTACATTAGTTTTGTGGCTCTACTCTAACCAATGAGATATAAACGGATATCTGCTAAAGGGATTCTAGAAAAGTATTTTCTTTCTTGATGAAAATGGGAATGGATATGGCTAGTTGAGGCCTTTGGTCTCTTTTCTCTCTTTCTCATCTGTAAAGATGCAATGTCTGGAGGAACAACAGCCGTCTTGACCATGGGGCATTATTAAGCATGAAGAGAATTAACCCAAGAACATCACAGCATGAGAGCATCACAACATGAGAGCTGCTAAACAATTTTAATATCCACCTACCTCTGGATTTCTTGTTATGGAAGCAAAATAAACCACTGTTTAAGTAATATGAGTTGGGTTTTCTGTTACTTATAGCGAAATGTATTCCTCATATGATTGCTTACTATGAGCGAGACAGGCACAATGCTTCTCCCAGGATGCTCCTAATCTAGAAAGGGGAGGAGAGAAAGAAAATAAAAGAAATAACAATAAAAGTAGGCTCCATGTACCTACAGCTCTACTGCTACCATCCAGAGAGACGGAGGCAAGGACATTCTCTGTCCAAAGCATGTTCCTAAAGCTCTTCTCACTTCCCTATCAAAAAGTGCCCCACTCTAAGAGCTCCCTGCACACACAGGCCCTGCTCTAATGTGCCCCGCCTGCTTCTGTCCTGTAGCTACAAGGTCCAGAGTTCAGACCACATGCAATGAAAGATTTTCTGGATTAATACTCATTTTAGCTCAGCTAGCACTTTTGCTATTTAAATCTACTTAGCACCAGTCTTAGCTTGTTTTCCTTCCCAGTCTGGTTTCTGTTTTCCCCCTGCCTAATCATATGCCAACATAATTCCTCCTATTTACCCTGGCCGGTTGAGCACAAGATTTCTTTCTGTTGGAATCCCAGGTTGACCCCTCAGTTCCAAGGTTCAGTGTCCCTCAGTTCCAAGATACAAAGTCACAAGCAGGAAAAAGGATGACAGTTGCAGATGCAGTGCTCAATAATAAGGAAGGAAAACAATAATGACTTTTTATTAATGAAAATAATCACAGGCCGGGCACAGTGGCTCACTCCTGTAATCCCAGCACTTTACAAGGCCGAGGCGAGCAGATTACTTGAATTTAGGAGTTCAAGACCAGCCTGGGCAACATGGCAAAACCCCATCTCCACTAAAAATACAAAAAGTTAGCTGGGTGTGTTGGTGTGTGCCTGTAGTCCCAGCCACTCAGGAGGCTGAGGTGGGAGGATAGCTTGAGCCTGGGAGGCAGAGGCTGCAGTGAGCCGAGATCACACCACTGCACTCCAGCCTGGATAACAGAGTGAGACTCCATCTCAAAAAAAAAAAAAGAGGCCAGGGGTGGTGGCTCACTCCTGTAATCTCAGAACTTTGGGAGGTCGAGGCCAGCAGATTACTTGAGATTAGGAGTTCCAGACCAGCCTGTCCACCATGGTGAAACCCTGTCTCTACTAAAAATACAAAAATTAGCTGGACATGGTGGTGGATGCCTTTAATCCCAGCTACTTGGGAGGCTGTGGCAGGAGAATCGCTTGAATCCGGGAGGCAGAGGTTGCAGTGAGCTGAGATTGCGCCACTGCACTCCAGCCTGGGCAATAGAGTGAGACTAAGTCTAAAAAGAAAAGAAAAGAATGAAAATAATCATGAACATGTGAGCACTGCTGGAGTGGCCCAGGACAACAGAGCCTCACTCTCCTGACCTCCCAGAGACTGTAAGCTCCTGGCAGACAGAGGCTATGCTGTGCTCATCCCACTGAGTACTCAGTGACTGATACACGCTGGGCACTCAAGATTTATCAGGTGGATAACTCCCCTCCACGACTCAATGAGATAAGTATAATTATCAATCCCATTTTACAGATGAAGAAACAGTCTCAGAGAGGAAAAAGCATTTGCCTAAGGTCAACTGCTGGTAAGTGGCAAAGCTGAGGTGTAAACTCAGGCAACCTGTCTGTAAGCACCTCACACAGGCGGTGCTTCAGTCTGTTTGTGTGCTCTTGGACACTTTCAATGAAATTTTGGCATGAAAAGGTACAGCGATTGCAATGTGAGCTAAAGGCAGTTATTTTCCCTCTGCTGAAACATGAAGATTCATCGCTGATTCTATGAGTTGGTCTTTGCTGCTCTTGGTAAGAATGACCTCTCAACCTGTGTGGGGAAGGTAGGCATCACGGAGTCACTGAGATGCTGGAAGATTCACTTTTTTAAGAGCATGAATGAAAGGCAGTTATTCAGAGGACCAAAAACCCTTCACAAAAGGATTCTGTGCGAGTGTCTCTCAATAGCAAACTAACTTCCTCTTGCCTTAGAAATTCATTCACTCAATCATTTAGCAAATGTTGATCAAGCCTCTAATGCATGTCTAGAACTCTTATAGGCACTTGTTCATAACTGTGAACAAGACAGATGAAATCCCTGCCCTCAACTGGCTTATATCCTGATAGGGGAGATAGATAACATGGTAGGCTGAGAAGTAGTGCCCCGAAAAATATCCACTTTTGAATCCCTGGAACTTGTGAATGTTAAATATTTTTTACCATGTTTTACCCCACGTGGTAAAATAGAAATAAAAATAAAAACATCTTTGCAAATGTGATGAAGTTATGGATCTTCAAATGCGAATGATCCTAAACACATTAATTGTAAGAGGGAGGCTGGTCAGGTACAGTGGCTCATGCCTGTAATCCCAGCACTTTAGGAGACCGAGGAGGGTGGATCACTTAAGCCTGGGAGTTAAGTGAAGTTAACTGAGGCCAGCCTGGGCAACATGGTGAAACTGTGTCTCTATAAAAAAATACAAAAATTAGCTGGGTGTGGTAGTGCATACCTGTAGTCCCAGCTACTTGGGAGGCTGAGGCAGGAGGATTACTTGAGCCCAGGAGGTTGAGGCTGCACAGTGAGCCATGATCATGCTGCTGCACTCCAGCCTGAGAGACAGAGCAAGACCCTGTCTCAAAAAAAAAAAAAAAAAAGAAAAGAAAAGAAAAGAAAAAGATAGGGAGGCAGAGGGAGATTTGACACACACAGAGAAGGAAGTGCTGTGAAGATGGAGCAGAGAGATTACAAGCCACCACTGCCAAGATCGGAGTGATGCTAACACAAGCTGAGGACTACCACGTATGATTATCAATCCCATTTTACAGATGAAGAAACTGAATCTCAGAGAGGAAAAGGAACTTGCCTAAGGTCATACTTTTGGCAAGTGGCAAAGCTGAGATGTAAACCCAAGCAGCCTGTCTCTAAGCACCACACACGGGTAGTATCTCAGTCTGTTTGTCCCTCACCAATCAGAGCCTTCCTCCGGGAGTTGAAAGAGACACGGAACTAATTCTCCCCTGGAGCCTCCCGAGGGACTGCCGACACCTTGACTTCAGACACCTTGACTTCAGCCCCGTGCTACCGATTTCAAACTTCCTACGCCCAGAACTAGGAGAGAATACATTCCCGCCGTTTTAAGCCACAAAGTTTTTGGTAATTTGTTACAGCAGCCCTAAGTGTACAAACACAGATCATTGAAAAACTCTGCTGCATAAACAATACCGTGCCGCGTGCTGTGCAAATAGGACTGAATGCTCACGGGACTTTTCAGAAGCATCCCCTGCATCTAGTGGGGCGCTCCCGTAATGGAAAGTTCAACGACCAGGAAAGGCTTCACTTCCTGGCTCCACTTTCCTTCTGCTGAAACACAAAGATTCATCGCCGACTCTATGAGTTGGCTTTTGCTGCTCTTGGTGTGCCCCCTGTAAGCACAATCCCAAGGCCACCGTGGAGCCCCGCTGGAACCTTCTCCCTGCATCCTGTTTAAGTCCAGCGACTTCCCTCGCCAATTAGAGGCTTCCCCTCCAGCCGGTCCGGCTTTCCCCACACCTGCCGAGGGAAGCACGTGCCGGCCATTAGCCTCTCTTCATGCCACCGCTGCGTGTCACTTCATTGTTCCCCAGTTGGCAACGGTTCTGGAGAAATGACCCCATTTGGAAATGTTTGTGGGAGTCTGAGCAAAAGATCTACACAGCCCTCTTCTGGGGAAACACGAGGGTTATCAGAACTACCTCTTCTCAAGCACCCATTTCATGCCAGAGCTGTATCTCCTTGCTGCTCAAGATGCGGCCAAGGCACCCCCATATCCGCATCTGCTGGGGGCTGAGGAACACACCTCTCACTCCCTGCCCAGAACTGCCAACTCTGAAGCCGCATTTTTAGTGTATTTTGTTTGTTTGGTTTGACACAGGGTCTCACTCTGTCACCCAGGCTGGAGTGCAGTGGTGCAATCATGGCTCACTGCAGCTTTGGCCTCCCAGGCCCAAGCAATCTTCCCATGTCAGCATCCTTTGCAGCGAGGACCACAGGCATGTGCCAACATGCCTGGCCATTTGAAGATGTATTTTAATAAGATTTCTGGGTGACTCATGTGCTAGTAAGAGTAGGAGCTTTCCCAAACTACCACTAGGGATAAGGCCAGAGACTGGGAGTCCTGGTTTCCATTCTCAAAGTGACTGATAGTCCGGATTTGCTTGGCTGTATGGAGCTCAAAGCAATATTCCCAAGGCCCAGGATATCTCAATTTTGCTCGTTTTCAGTGTCCTGGGTCACTGAGAGTCTTTGCTGTCCCCAGAATCCACTTCCCAATTTTCCAGTAACTTTCCTTATTTAGGGATCAAGTCAGGTTCACCCCTAATATGTGAGGTCTCAAGGTGTAGAGGCCATGAGGGGGCACCTTGCAGACCTCTAACTACAGGAGGTGAAGTTGACGGAGGACCTCAGCACTGAACTATGACATTCATCACTGTACTATGACATTCATCACTGTTTTGCTCAGGAGGGGCTGCATTTCCCATGGCTGCCCCCAGCCAGTGACTGACAAGGCAGGGACACTAAGGCAGGTTTGTTTCTGACACACATGGGACTTTATGGATGGTGGACTTTGGCTTAAGGATCCGCTTTCCTCCCCCCATGGCTTTGCTGAATCTCCTTAGGCTGCACCATGGTCTAGAACACTTCCACCCTGCCTTCCTTTCCTCTCTCCTTTACTCTGGGTCAGACCTGCATGGCTCACCCAACCTTCCCCAGCTGGCTCCATCTTTATTTCCTCCCATAGGTATTTCTCTTAATTAAATGCTTGCACATTGAATCCTACCTTGGTATGGGATTCTTGGAGGACCCAATGACACACAGGGCAGGAGGACAAACTAAGTCCCACAAGGTCCCAAGGTTTCTCTCCACCTCTCCAAGTCCAAGGTGGGCAAGCTCTGCTCATAAGATGCCCCTAGCATGCATCTCACTAGACTCAGCCTTTATGTTCCTTGAAGGAAGCTGAGGCCAGGGGAACAGCTTTGAATTTATATTTTTCAGGCTTCCAGAGTTTCCCGTAGGAACATGAAGTGTCAGGAAAGCAGCCCAGCTTCTTTCCACCGCAGTTTTCCATACCCCCAGGCCTCAAGTGCACTCAAGGGGTATCCTGGTTTCTATATCCAAACTGCATCCATATCCCGCCACTCCCTTAACAACTGTCCCTCGGGTCTAGGACCAGAAGCATCAGAATCTGCTGGGAGGACAGATGCAGGGAGGTCTATGCAAAGCCTGGAATAAGGCCTGGAACTATTAAAGTATGGAATTCAGGGATTCCACGTACCCAGAGCAAAGTCTTCCCCTAGGCCCCATGGACTTCCCATCCTGTGGGAAGGGGCATAGCCCAAAGAGGCCAGAGTGGAGTCCCCCAAGGCTAGGCCTAACAATTCATTGTATTCAACCTTTAGCCTTTAGCCTTCCTCCCCCACCCTTAGCCCATGAAGCTAGCATGGGCCCCATCCCAGCTCCCAGGGCAGACATATCACCTAGATAGTAGCCACAGTGATTGTTTCTTGGATGGCCAGCTGACCTAATGAGCCTCACAAAACCGCTCGGTGTGAAAGCTAGGAGAGAAGCATGTGTTCCACATGCTGACCTTGGGTTTGGGGAGATCGAGATTCCCGGAGCACTGCTGCCATCCTTCCCCCTTAGAAGATGACTTGTAGCTCCCAGAGGCAGCTGTAGGGAGTCCAGGAATGAAGCCAATACAGCAGAAGGCAGAGTCAAGGGAGGGGAACAAAAAACCAGAAGCAACTGCAGCCAGTACCAGTCTGAACCCTCAACTTCCTTCAGTTACACAGGTTCATCCACCACTCAAAACAGAATAAATCCAAACACACATATATGGCCTCTACCTTGAACTCCAGTCTTATTAAGAATAAGAGTAAGTGACTTCGTGCAAACTCTGTTCTCACCCCTAAAACACCCAAAACCTCACCAAAGAAGAGACATATTTGCCAACTAAGCATATGAAAAGATGCTCACCATTATTAATCATTAGGGAATTCAAATTAAAACCATAATGAAATAGCACTACTTATCTACTAGAAAGGATAAAATTTTAAACCAGAAAAAGAAAATGAAAGAAACTGGCAATATGGAATACTGGTAATGATGTGAAACAACTAGAACTTTCATACACTGAAAGTAAGAATGCAAAATGGTACAGCCCTTTGAAAACACAGTTTGGCAGTTTCTTTTGTAGCAAACATACTCTTACTAGGTTGCCCAGTAATGCTATTCCAAGGAATTAACCCAAAAGAAATGAAACATACATCTACAAGAAGACTTGTATGTGAATGTTCACAATAGCATCCTTCATAATCACCAAAAACTGAAAACAGCCCAAATGTCTCTCAACAGGTGAATAAATAAACCAAATAGGGAACAACCATACTGATATGGTTTGGATTCGTGTCCCCACCCACATCTCACGTTCAAATGTAATCCCCAGTGTTGGAGGTGGAGCCCAATGGGAGGTGATTGGATTGTGGGGGTGGATTTCCTCCTTGGTACTGTTATCAAGATAGTGAGTAAGTTCTTGAGAGATCTGGTTGTTTAAAGGTGCATAGCACCTCCCTCCTCGCTCTCTTCCTCCTGTTTCGGCCATGTGAAGTGCTGGCTTCCTCTTTGCCTTCTGCCATGATTGTAAGTTTCCTGAGGCCTCCCGGGAAGCCAAGCAGATACCACCATGCTTCCTGTACAGCCTGTGGAACTGTGAACCAATTAAACCTCTTTTCTTTATAAATTACCCAGTCTCAGGTATTTCTTTATAGCAATGCAAGAACTGACTACCACAGTGGAATATTACTTGGCAATCAAAAGGAGCAAACTCCTGCACACACAACAAAATAGGTGAATCTCATAAGCACCATGCACAGTGAAAAAGGTCAAACACAGGAGGCTACTCACAGAATGAATCCTTTAAATGACATTCTGGACAAGTCAAAACTATAGGGACAGAAATCAGATCCGTGCCTGGCAGGGGTCGGGGTGAGGGAAGAAGAAAGAAGAAACCTTTCAGGGTGATGGAGGGGTTCTATAGCTTGGTTGTGGTGGTGGTTACATGCCCATAAATATTCATGAGGAATAATTGAACTGTACATTGAAAAAGTGCATATTGTATTTCATTGAATGTAAATTATACATCAATAAACCTGACTTCATGTATATACTGATATGTTTGGATATTTGTCCTCTCCAAATCTCATGTTGAAATATAATCCCCAATGTTGGAAGTGGAGCCTGATGGGAGGTGTCTGGATTATGGGGGTGGATCCTTCATCAATGGCCTAATGACATCTCTTTGGTAATGAGTGAGTTCACACAAGATCTGGTTGTTTAAAAGTGCACCTCCCTCTCTTTCTTGCTTCCATGCTCAATGTGTGACATGCTGGCTCCCTGTCACCTTCTACCATGATTGCAAGCTTCCTGAGACCTTCACCAGAAGCTGAGCAGATGCTGCCATCATGCTTCTCATTCGGCCTACAGAACCATGAGCCAATTAAACCTCTTCTCCTTGTAAATTACCCAGCCTCAGGTATTTCTTTATAGAAATGGAAGGACAGTCTAACATATACACCAACTGAATACCAGTACTTATCATGTGTTCCAAATCCTTTACCTGAATTAGCTCTTCTAACCCACCTAACAACCCTACAAGGTGTGAGCTATTATTATTACCATTTTACTGATGAGAAAACAAACATAGAGAGGAGGAGTTACCTGCCAAACGTCACCCAGCTAGCAAGTGGTGGGCTTGGGACTCAAATCCAAAAAGTATGATTTGGAGCCCATGCCCATCCCCACTGTACCACAGGTTGCAAATGGGGGCATGGAGGCCAAATCATTTGCTTACATTCACCAGCGAGGTCAGAGAAGGGAGAATGGGAGCAAATCAGATTTAGGAAAAAAAAAAAAAAAAAAACCTTGTTCCAGCCCCAGACATGCTGATTTTCCCACAGTTGCTGCTCCAATTCTTCTGGCTAATTCTTCAATGCCAGCCAACTCCCTCTGGGCCCCTAACTCGAAAGCCCAGCAAGATTCTGCAAGAGAAAATGACTGCTTCCTAAAAGCACCCGGTGGATTTCCCTGACACATCTTGTCGGCACTCAGAATGCCCATGACAGCTTCTCCTGAAATATTTTCCAGGTGAGCTCTCTGACTGCCCCACAGCCAGCCTATTGCCTCTGATTATTCCTGTTCCCTCACAGCCGGAATGGCCTGTTGACAAGACCTCTCACTCCTTCCAGGCCCAGATCTGACCTTCCCCAGTTTCTTAGATCAAATGCAGAAGCAGGTGCTTAAGGAGAGTCACTGGATGGTGTTAAAAGCCGATTTCTCCCCCTCTTAACAATGCAAGTTGGAAGGTGGTGATCAGAGGGGAAACATTTAGAGGCAATGTTCCTCCAGGTGCCATTTCCTCACAGTGGACTTGGAGCAAAGGCTGCTCCAACAGCAGGGAAAAAAACCCCACTGGGGCTCTGGGCCTGACACAGGGGCACATTGGATGGACTGCCAGGTCTGGAACTTTGTAAGGGGTTGCAAACATCTGTGCTGCAATGTTCTTCCCAGCTCAATTAGAAAGATGGACCAGACTCCACCAAAGGCTCCCCTAGGAAGTAGCTGAAATGCAGTTTCCACAGACCCTTAAAAGTGGCAGAGTAAGAACATCTGCCAAAACAGGAAAAATGTTTAACAACTTGACAAGGAGTTTTTAAAAATCTTCCCCAGGGTTTGTCTACTGTAAATCTGTTAAAGCAGGGTTTTAGCCCAGGGATAGGAAGGAGTTGGGAATCTTGGTTCTAATTCCATTTTGAACTTGTCTGTTCTCAAACCTCTTTGTCATTCCTCCATTCTACTTTCTTCTATCAGAGCAAACTGGTTTCCTGTTGAGAGCTGCCTGTGATTGATTGGTTGTGACTGTTGTATGTTAAGAGGGATTCTGAGTCATGTATGGACTCAGTGAGAAAGAGTGTTGTGATTGATTAGTGATGTCTGCTGGGACTGAGGCAATAGGGAATCATAATAGGCAAGCCACCTATTTCCCATCTCTATTATATACAAAAAGGAAATGGTAATAGGAGGAAGACATCAGAAAAAAGTATCAAAAATAAATGCAATTTAGTTTACTAAAAACCACCAGATACCTTTTAGAACCTGTTTCTGACAAGCATAGCCCCAGCTACTGACTCCAGTGCTACCCCAGAGAGTCCAGTAAACACTCAACACCTGCAAAGCATAAAGCATGTGGTCGTCTTCTAAGAAGAACACAGTTCCTTCTGCATAATGATGTCATTATTGTACTCTGTGATCCCACCACCCTGGCCACAGTCGATTGGTTAAAACAGTTGGAAAGTATAGGCCACAGGCACCTGTTTGGGTAAATAAAGTTTTATTGAAACATAGCAACACTCATTGGTTTGTGTATTATCTACAGTTACTTTTGTGCTCCAATGATGGAACTGAGTCACTGTGACAGAAACTGCATGGCCTGCAAAGCCAAAAAGTTTTACTCTCTGGCCCTTTTTATTAAAGTTTATTGACCCTTGGATTAAACAGTTACCATTCAATGTAAATGTAATTGAAATGAAGGGTTCATAATAAAACTCAGCCATCTATAAGTTATCTTGAGAATAACCACTGTCATGCTATATTGGCTGATGACAAATTATTTCAGTTATCAGATTCTTTGTCTTTCCCTCTCTCTCTGAGGGAGATACAGGTTGAATCAAGGTTACTAGAACTACTGCTGGATCCCGAATGGAAGTGAAACACTGGTCTTGTTTTCCATGAGGCTTGCTCTATAGCCTAATCTTGGAAACACTGTATTATTCCCTATGCTTTCACACTTCCCTGCATTTTTAAAAAATAAACTTTCATGACCTAAGGGTAGGAGAGTTAGGGGATTTCACTTCTCATGCCACCTCTGGTGGTGCCTGTCTAGTACAGTGTCTGCAAACATGAAGCCTGGACAGGAAAGAGTACCACGATGGATTAGTGATGTCTGCCATGGGTCATGGAAGGAGAGGAGAGAGCAATGTGTGATGTGTATTTAGAGCTAGGGCTTAAGTTAATCTTCTGTGTCTTCTCTTTGCAACCTAAGAGTCTATCTTCTATGTCTACCTTATTACCACCTTCTCTCATCTTCCTTGGAAGTTAGATTTAAAATACATCATTCTGTTTGTGAATATGCACCATTGCGCCATTTTCTCCAGAGAGTTTCATATATAATCTTTATTTCCTCAGTCAAATAACAAACATCTCCTCAAACATGCTATTTCTCTTATTTGAAAAGACTCCTGGCCAGGCATGGTGGCTCACACTTGTAATCACAGCACTTTGGGAGGCCAAAGCGGGCAGATCACCTGAGATCAGGAGTTTGAGACCAGCATGGCCAACATGGCAAAAACCCATCACTACTACTAATACAAAAAATTAGCTGGGCCTAGTAGCACACATCCTGTAGTCCCAGCTACCTGGGAGCTGAGGCAGGAGAAACACTTGAGCCCTGGAGGCAGAGGTTGCAGTGAGCTGAGATTGCGCCACTGCACTCCAGCCTGGACAACCGAGCGAAATTCCATCTGGAAAAAAAAAAAAATCCAGCAGCAGGTGCCAAGCTGGGCACATAATACTCATTTAATGAATCCATGAAGCTTCTAATTTGGGGATTGAAGGTACCAGCTTTCCTCTTAGAGCTCTGATTCTCCATTTATTCACATCAACTTTGAGGAAGACATTCCCTCTAGTTCATCTAAAAGTTTCCCTTAACAACTCAATCATCTTTATTCTTGTGCAGGGCAATGGATATGCCATGCCCCACAAGTCCAGCTGGTTTGGCTGGGAGCCACCTGGCTGCAGAGTCACTGTCTGTCCGGGTGCAGTGACTATCCACGAGAAGTTGGACTTACCCTTTGTTTCCAAGTTCTCATCCTGACCCCTGCCTACTTCCTTCTTGGCTTCTCTCCACCTCTAAGCTTACCTCACTCTCCAAGGCCTCCTCCCACCCACTCTGTGACCTTTCTCTCTAAAATATGGCCTACAGAGAGTCTCTATGTAACAAAAGCTCATTTGCTGGTGACAATCCTTCCAAGCCTTCCCAGGACTTTCCAGCCTCCAGATCTGAAGGTTATGTTAACTTAAACACCCACCGGTCTCTAACTCATGGCCCCTACCTGTGGAATTGCCGACCCTCAGAATCATTTCCTACTCACCTGCTGTCACTTTCCCTAGTTACTGCTTAGATTGGCCAGGGATAGCCCTCATTTATTAAGTTTATTCATGATCTTCTTGGTACATGCTTTGTTTTTTTGAGACAGAGTCTTGCTCTATCACCCAGGCTGGAGTGCAGGGCCATGATCTCAGCTCACTGCAACCTCTGCTTACCGGGTTGAAGTGATTCTCGTACCTCAGTCCTGCAAGTAGCTGACACTACAGGCACCTGCCACCACACCTGGCTAATTTTTGTATTTTTAGTAGAGACGAGGTTTCACCATGTTGGCCATGCTGGTCTTAAACTCCTGACCTCAACTGATTTGCCCACCTCAGTCTCCCAAAGTGCTGGGATTACAGGTGTGAGCCATGGCGCATGCCTTTTGTCACCCAAGGCCCTAAAACAGAACTGCCTGGACCCCAGTCTTATACAAATCTCCATAACAAAAACTGCTTCTCATTTCTCCTCAACTCTCCTTCTACACAGAAGAAATATGCAGTCGGCTCTCAGGAAGGTAGTCTAGCGCATGGTTAAGAGGACGACATTGCACTAGACAGGTGGATTTAAATTCAGATTTCCACTCTTTCCTGGCCACTCAGATGTTAACTAAACTCCCCATGCCTCAGTTTCCACATGCGTAAAGTGGAATATTAATACAGTAATCATTAACTTATAGAATTGTGTGGGCGTATTCATTTTCTAGGGTTATTGCAAGAAATGGCCACACACTGGATAGTTTGAAATAATAGAAATCCATTCGCTCATTGTTCTGGACGCCAGAAGTGGGAAATTGAAGTGTCCAAAGGGCTAGTTTCTTCTGAAGGCTGGGAGGGAGGATCTGCTCCCGGCTCCTCTCTTACCTTCTGGTGGCTGACAGCAGTGACAGTAGTCCTTGGAACTCCTCGGTTTATAGACACATTACCCCAAACTCTGCCTCCATTTTCTTTTTTTTTTTTTTTTTGCCCTGTCCCAGTCAGTGAAAGGGACACTTTATTGAGCCCCAGGGCCATGGGGCCCTTCGCGGAAGGAAAAGCCTTATTTGACCTTCTTCTTGGGGCACAAGTTGTTGGCGTGGCCACACTTCTTGCAGCAGTTGACAGCACAGGGGTGAGCAGGGCACTGGCGCAAATCCCTGAGAGTAATATCTTGTTGCAGTTGTATTTCTGGGCAAGCCAGTGGAGGGAAGGCTCAATAATGCCACCTCACAGACGCAGCACCAGGTGCAGGGTGGACTCTTCCTGGATGTTCTAGTCTGAGAGACTGCAGCCATCCTCCGGCTGTTTGCCCGCAAATATCAGACACTGCTGGTCAGGCAGGATGTCCTCCTTGTCTTGGATTTCGGCTTTGACATTCTCAGTGGTGTCAGTGGCCTCCACCTCAAGGGTGATGGTCTTGCCCATGAGGGTGTTCACAAAGATCTGCATCTCTGAGTCCGCAGCTCGGCCGCCTCACTGAAGAGAAAGAGCGCCTCCATTTTCATATCACTTTCCTCCATGTGTAGCTCTCCTCTGTGTGCCTCTCACTAGGACTCTTGTCCCTCAGAGCCTACCCAGATAATCCAGCATGTTCTCATCTTGAGACTCTTAACTATATTTACAAGACCTTTCTTTCTTAAAAAATTAAATTTATTTTTAATTTCCATAGGTTATTGGGAACAGGCGGTATTTGGTTACATGAATAGGTTCTTTAGTGGTGATCTGTGAGATTTTGGTGCACGCATCACCCGAGCAAAAAAACTAAACCCAATTTGTAGCCTTTTATCCCTCACCCCTTTCCCACCCTTTCCCCTGAATCCCCAAAGTCCGTTGTGTCATTCTTATGCCTTTGCATCCTCGTAGCTTAGCTCCCACCTATCAGTGAGAACATATGATTAGGTTACTCCAGGTTACTAAGAATGCCATTAACTCATTCCTTTCTATGGTAGTATTCTATCATATATATATATATATATACACACATACACACACACACATATATACACACACACATACATATATATATATATCACAGTTTCTTTATCCGCTCATTGATTGATGAGCATTTGGGCTGGTTCCACATTTTTACAATTGTGAATTGTGCTGCTATAAACATGTGTGTTCAAGTATCTTTTTCATATAATGACTTCTTTTCCTCTAGATAGATACCCAGTAGTGGGATTGCTGGATCAAAGGGTAGTTCTACTTTTAGTTCTTTTTTTTTTTTCTTTTTTTTTTGAGACAGAGTCTCGCTCTGTCGCCCAGGCTGGAGTGCAGTGGCCAGATCTCAGCTCACTGCAAGCTCCGCCTCCCGGGTTTACGCCATTCTCCTGCCTCAGCCTCCTGAGTAGCTGGGACTACAGGCGCCCGCCACCTCGCCCGGCTAGTTTTTTTGTATTTTTAGTAGAGACGGGGTTTCACCATGTTAGCCAGGATGGTCTCGAACTCCTGACCTCGTGATCCGCCCGTCTCGGCCTCCCAAAGTGCTGGGATTACAGGCTTGAGCCACTGCGCCTGGCCTACTTTCAGTTCTTTAAGGAATCGCCACAGTTTTCCATAGGTCTTGCACTAGTTTACATTCCCACCAGCAGTGTAGAAGTGTTCCCTTTTCACCACATCCACAGCAACATCTATTAATTTTGATTTTTTGTGTATCTGCAAGACCTTTCTTATAAATAATGTCACATTCACAGATTGTAGACATTAGGATGTAGACATATCATTTTGGGGAGCACAGTTCAACTCATGACAGTAGGATTATAAGAGATGGTGCATATACTGTGCTTAGCACCATGCCTGGCACATAGCAAATAGTTTTGTTCTTATCATTCTTTAAAGGGCCAGAGCTAGGCTCTAGATTTAAAAACAAGTATCTCTGATCCTCTCCATTTCCCATCTCTCTGTCTCTCTCTCCCTGCTTAGTCTGAAATCCACCAGAAGTTGAGCCTGAAACAAGGACTTGGATACAGGTAGTTTTACTGGTGGTAGGGGTAACATGTGGGGGAGGGTCGGAGTGGGGAGGTCAAAGTGACCTCAGGACTCAGGTGCAAGGGAATGAACAGAGTGAGCCAAGGAAGAAGGAAAAGCCAATAGGAGGTTCCTTTTTTTTTCCTTTTCTTTTTTTTTTTTTTTTCTGACAGAGTCTCACCCTGTCACCAAGCTGGAGTGCAGTGGCACAATCTCAGCTCACTGCCACCTCTGCCTCCCAGGTTCAAGCGATTCTCCTATCTCAGCCTCCCAAGTAGCTGGGACAATAGGCATGCTCCACCACACCCAGATAATTTTTGTATTTTTAGTAGAGACGGGGTTTCACCATGTTGGCCAGGATGGTCTCCATCTCTTGACCTCATGATCCACCTGCCTCAGCCTCCCAAAGTGCTGGGATTACAGGTGTAAGCCACCACGCCTGGCTGAGGCTACTTCGTATATGAAGCAGCTATGTAGACAATGGGATATAAATACCACTGGAAGCTGTGAGAAGTGTACAGAATACATCCCAGAAATGTCCCATTGATGGATCAAGGTGAGGCATTTATACCCCAACTCCACCTGCCACTGGTTGAGGGTCATCCCCAGTGTCTCCTGCTCATGGCCTCGGCAGCCTCCTACAGCTTCACAGAGGTGCGGTACGCACTTGGATAGCATACTGTCAATTTGAGTCTGAGCTTGCAGGAATCTCTGCCCGGCAGCTGCAGCTGCATTCAGAGGTGAGCAGGTGTGAGAAGGAACACCTTAAATCTGCTTAAGGGGGTATGATAAGGAACACCTTAAAACTCCTTAACTCCTCACTAGAAGCCAATGCATAGATATCTTCCATGATAGGCTTATTTTTTTCATGTTGTCACAGGTTGAATTGTGTCCCCCAAAAAGATACATTGAAGTCTTAACTCCCATACCAGTGCATGTGATTGTGTTTGGAAATAGGGTCTTTGCAGATGGAGTCAAGTTAAGATGAGGTCCTTAGGGTGGCCCCTGCTCCAGTATGATGGGGGTACGTGCCTTAATAAGAGGAAGAGAAATGGCAGAGGCTGCCATGCACAGGGGGAAAATGTGAAGACACACAGGACAAGGTCCACGTAATGATGACGGCAGAGATTGGACTGATGCATCTACAAGCTAAGGAATGCCAAAGATTGCCAGCAACCAGGAGATGCTAAGAGAAGGACATGGAGCACATTCTCTCCTAGAGCCTTCAGAAAGAGCACAGACCCGCTAACACCTTGATTTGTAACTTCTAGCCTTCAGAACTGTAAGAGTATCCATTTCTCTTGTTTTAAGCCACCCAGTCTATGGTACTTTGCTATAGTAGTCCCAGGAAATGAATAAACATGCTCATTCATTCATTCTAGCAGTGCCTGGGTATGTTTTATGGGATAGAATGGGCTCACAAGTTCATTACTTAAACCAATCTTTGAGCCTCATTGTGGCTCAAATAGGACCCCACTGACCACGGGAGTGTTCAGGCGGGATCTGGGTTGGAAACATGTGTCCTCTTCCAAATTGCTATGCAGCTCACCCACACCGTCTGCCAGCATTCTTCACCCCCTCCCCTACTGCAGACCTGTTCCCGAGACAGCTCTGCTCCCAACATCCCTGAGAGTAGTATCTTGACCAAATCAGGGACCACCTTATAAAAGACTTAGGACTTCACCTGCCAGGTGCAAGCACATCCATTTGCACTTCTTTAAACTGCATGCTATTCAGCTTCCCTTCCATCATCACAGTGGACTCCACTTTGAATCCTCCCAGGCTATAGTTGTAGAGCGCATGGGCCCCTGGGATTATCAAAGCTCATCCTTCCCACTTTACTCTTGGAGAAACATTATAACTCACCACCTATCACCCTAGGCCTGAGTCCTGCTCCAGGGTGGAATAGGAGTTCTGGGTTTCTCGTCCCAATCCATCTGCTCATTTTGACCTTGGTCACATTCTCTTTTTTTGTGGGGGAGTGGTGCTGGGAGCATAGGGTCTTCATGCCATCTCTTCTGCTTGTGCCTGGATTGCAGCCTTAAAGATTTCATCCAGAATGTAATGTAGGCAAGAAATTCCCACCAATACCAAGAGGCTACTGAGAGCCATTGTGTTTCCTTACGAAAAGCAGGGGTCAGCACCTTTAGTTGAGGAATGAATTATGAACTTGTCTTCAGTGTGTTTCTCACAGCTCCTCCTACTGTGCTGGGTGTACTAAAGACAGATGACACCCTACCCCAAAGTCAGTGCAGAAATGCAGAGAAGCTTGAGAACATGAAATAGGAGATAAGAACAGAGAGAACGGGGGAGCAGAGGGAAGAAGAAGAGAAAAGAAATCGTCAAGAACACATAGAAAACTATCTGCTGGTTAAATTCCAGGCTTTGAAATGCGAAGAATGGCATGTTCCAGTAGTTTTTTATAGACCCATGCTCTACAATATTAGAAACAACCAGGGCGGACACACAATTTCATGGTTACATCGCGATTTGGTTATTTCTGCCAATGCAGCTAAGGGATACCCTGATCAGTAAAATCCAGATAATTTCCAAAGCGGTTGCATCAAATCCTTTGGCTTAGTCCTTCCTGCGAAACACAGGATCACTCCCTGACGTTACCAGAAAACTGTTACTGCAGACTGGCATTTCACCTTCTTTAAATGATTCTGACCACTTTCCCCAAATACAGAGGTGTTTCCAAAGTAGGAAGAACAGATAAATGTGCCAGGCACAGCATGCCTGTACTCCCAGCTACTCAAGAGGCTGAGGCAGGAGGCTTGCTGGAGAGCAGGAGTTTGAGACTAGCCTGAGCAACATAGCAACACCTCATCTCAAAAAAAAGTTATAAAAAATTATAAAACAATAGACTACACTCCGTCTTCACCCACCTCCAAAACACACAAAGGAATTCTTGTCTTCATGGTGCATGCCTGGGTCATTTCTGCAGGTGATTCATTAAAATGCCTGGTTTGGAGTCATAAATTGTACACTCGTAAGTATATGTATGTTAGTTACTGCTGTGTAACAAACTAACCCAGAACTTGGTGGCTCAAAGCAACAACCATCTTACTTGAGTCTACAAGTTGTCTAGTTCCACTGATGTGGGCTAGGTACAGCTAGCTTACTCATGCATCTGTGTAATCAGGGGGCAGGTTGGCTGGGGGCTGGCTGGTTTAGGATGTCCTCAGCTGGGATGACTTACACCTTTCCAGCAGGGGGTGTTGTCATGGTGGTGACTAGCAGAAAATAAAATAAGTAAATCACTGTTTCCAGTGTCTGCAGTGAGATTGTTACCACCTCATTGTCCACAACGGGCCACATGCTCAAGCCACAAACTGTGTGGGAGGGCCCTACCAAAGTTATGGACACAGGGAGACATGAAAATGAGATCCATGTGTCCGATCAATTTACTAGAGGGTAGAAACCGCACAGGTAACTATTCAACACTTGTTTGCTAGCTACATACAGAAAACAAAATGAAAAGTTCGGAAAATTATCCGATCATCCCCTTGGTCAGTGATCTGACAACATTCTAGTAAAGAGCTAGGTAGTAAAACTGTAGGCTTGTAGAACGTGCAGTCTCTGTCACAGCTACTCAAGTCTGCCACGGTAGCATGAAAGCAGCCATGGAGGATACATAAATGAATGGGTGTGGCTGTGTTCCAATAAAACTTTATTTATTAGCAAAAACAGGGGGCTGGCCCATGATCTTGGTCATCATTCATCAAACTGATATTTGCTGGGGCCAGACTATGGGCCAGGCACTGTGGATGTGAAGATAAATAAGACATGTCCTAAAGAGCTTTCAGCCTAATATGGAGACTGGCAGACTGTAAGAGCTCAACAAATAACGCACTGAGTTAACATTAATGGGAAGACAGATAATAAAGAAACACAGTGGAAAGAAATGTTGCTGGGGCCATGGAAGTCTAGACAGGGTGCAAGGGATAGGAAGAAAGAGGCTTCCAGGAAGAGGTTAGGTTTGAAGACTGGCTAGGCATTCTTACAAGAATATCTAGGGTAGAGTTTGGAATTCCAGGCTGAGGGAACAGAGAGATTAGAGACCAGGTGATGAAAAAGAACTTGGCGAATATTTAAGCGGGGCTGGACCAAAGGGTGTTTCATTTAGCTTTCAATGTTTTTGGCTGGGTCTAGATTCTTTTAAGTCTAAATTATTCGAAGGTTCAAATTTCCGCAATCCCTGGGGAACACCCAGTACCCGAGGTGTTATGACAGCATGTCTTTTCGTCCTACCCAATTTAAGGAAGTGATCCGGTGTATAGAGAATGAACCAGATTATGAATCAGCAGAACCGGGCTCTAATTCCCCTCACTCCTCTCATTGCTCCCTGGATAACCTTAACCATTTCACATGCTTCTTTATGCCTCAATTCCCCTAACTACAAAATGGGGGAAATAATGTCTCATAAGGTCGCTGTGAGAATTCCAAGAAATATCTACGATGTGCTTAAACACACTGCCTGGCTGGGGATAAACACTCAGAAACGCTAGCTAGCTATCATCCTCACCTTCATTGTTTTCATTGTTGATCATCATTGCCATCTTCATTAACTCTTCTCTCTATCCAATCCGTCCTTGAAACTCCCTGCCCCAGACACTGAAGCCTCCAGAGATGAACCCAGAACTGGCTCCAGAAACAAGTCCCCCACTCCCTGCTGTTTGTTGGGTGGGGTGAGTTGGGGGACGCTGTCTGAGTCTCTGTTGTGTGCACAGCCAGCAAGGAGGCCTGGAGCAGGGCCGGAGACAGGCAGTGGCGGAGGCTGCGAGTTGCTCGCCAACAAACAAAAGTTGCCTTTCATCTGATCCAGTGCTCCCGAAGAGGAATCACTTCCTCCTGCCTGGGCGTTTATGAAAGCCGACAGCAGAGGCGAGAAAACAGCCAGCTCTTTCTGCGCGTGATAAAACCATTACAATCAATTTAGGCAGCTCGCAGGCGCGCAGACAGACTCTGTGTCGACTGGATTCTGTTACCGGGAGTGGGGTGGGGGGAGCCGGGGCGGGGTGGGGGGCGTAAGGGGGGCCTTCTGGGAGACTGGAGCCTTCGGCCTTCCGCGGATGGGCCCCATTACGGCTGCAGGCTGGCGCCACTGCTGCGGGGGCTCGCTACCCAATGAAAGTGTCATCCAACTGGAAGATGGGGGGGCTACCAGTGTTAGCTTAACTCCTGCGGTCTCGCAGACTAATTGCTCACGGTGGAAACACGCCTCAAAGTGCTTTGGCCTCGTCAATAATAGGGTATCAGATGCTTTCCATTCCGCAGTGCATTGATCTGTTTCCTCCCCAGGCCTCCTCCTGGCTCCGCTCCCTGGCGTCCCCCCACCGGTGCTGCCCTGGCTTCTACCTCTGATGACTCTTCTTCCTTTTTTTTAAAGTGTTTTCTAAGCGTGTGTTTAGCATGAGTGGTGCCTAAGTGCTAATTGTTACACCACAGATTGATTGGCGACGAGATGGCTTGCCAAGTTCCTCCAGTCTCCTGGGGGGAGGAGGGCAGAGGCGGAGAGAGGAAGGGTGGGGAGGGCTTAGGGTGGGGGTAGCAGTGGTTGTTGGAGGGAGGGGGAGAGGGGAATCCTTGATACTTCTGAGTTCCCTCTAAGTCTATGTCTTTCTGGGTTGGAAACTCGTGCCTGCCGTCGGTGAGATTCAGTGAGGGGCAACCTCTACTGATATTTTGTTATTTGAGAAAGTGGCATTGGTTTGTTTGCCAGTGCTGAATAAACCCTGGAACAGGCTGCGGCTGATGGAATCGAGCAGGGAGGACAAGCAGTGGGGTCAAACTTCCTTGCTGTCCGGGCAGGGAGCACATTATTTTATCCATGAAACCCCCGCAGTAACCCCCAGTCCAGGTCTAGGTTAGGGTCCCTGCTATACGCCCTGAGAACTAGACGTCTGTACTTAGCCCATCATCCCGTTTTTAAGTTACTTATTTAATTATCTGGTGCTTTCCACTGACCTGTTTTCCACAATGGTGGGAACCTAATGCAGAGCTTGTCAGGTTCATGTTGCCCCCAAAACATTTCTTGTCATTCATCCAGACCACTGGGTTTTGAGGTCTTTGGAAAATGGGGTTAGCCGAGCCTGTCAAGATTCCCGCAGGTGGGGCTCCTTTGACACCTAAAATCCTTCCAAAGGCAATGCTGTATGCCTCCTTATAAGGCAAACAAACTCTGTCTTGGCAATGAACACGCTGAAACACTTGCACCTGACAGGTGAACCTAACATTTCTGGGTGTGCGCCTACTTAAAATGAGACAGCATGGAGTCTATTAATCCAGTTGTGAAATCCAACCAGTTTTGGAGAGCAGCTTCTGACCCACTTGGAAACTCTATCCTCCAGGTGGAAAGTGGGGGGCCTAAGCAACACAGGCGGTGAGGTGCACTTGGAAGGCAGATAGCCTGAGCTCCACCTCTCATCCATCTGGTGACACTGGACAAGGCACTTAACTTCTTAGTGCCTCAGTTGGCTCACTTGTAAAACAGGGATAATGGCAATGCCCAACCCATATCAGGAGGGCCAAATGAAAGGCCATCTGGTGATTAATAAATATTCCATCAGCAGTGGCTGGTACAATCGCTGCTTTGTCATCTTTCTTCTTTGTTCTGAAATACTCAGCATTGTATGGTCTTGCTGCTCAGTGTATGCTGCGTGAGCAGTGGCTTCAGCTCATCTGAAAACTTTTTAGAAGTACAGAATCTCAGATGCTGCCCCAGACCTACCGAATGGGAACCTGCATTGTCACAAGATTCCCCAGGAGATTTGGGAGCACACTGAAGTTTGAGAAGTACCAACTTATACATACTAGAACCCCTTCTTCCCCAACCCAGAGCATAGTAAAGGCACAGCTTATATTTGGACTTCTTGGGGAGGACAAGCATGACATTTAGCAGCTCCCCCGGAATGAGACAACTTCACTTGCTTTACAGTGGACATGACCATGAGCTGTCATCGGAGTTTTACCCTTTGGCCAACCAAGAGCTACAGGTATCTAAGGCTTGGTTTTGCAGCTTTCTCTTGGGACAAGCATCCTTGGCATTTTCTTAAGAGATTGGCTGGCTTCCTGGGAAATGACAGCTCTGGACCATTCTTCCCTGAAAATACCCAGCAGAGTCATAGTTTACCTGCAGCCTTCCTCAGCTCATGGAGTATCCAGGCAGGCAGTAGAATAGGATGGTTCAGAATATCGGTTATGGGAACAGCACTGAGTTCAAGTGCAGAGAACAGCTTGTGGAACATAAACCCCTTAATCCACCTGTATCCATTCTGTGCCTACACTGGGACCTCCCCATGTGCAGCTTTTGCTTGTCTCTGCCTCTTTCTCGTTGTTCAAATTTGAACTAAATGTTACCGCCACAGAGACACCTCCCTTGCTGACCTCCTAAAGCAGTCATCCTCTATGTCATGACCCTATTTCTTCTTCTAAAGCACTTACCAGTGAAAGAAGTTACCTCATTCGTTTCTGTATTCCTAATCTGTGTCCTCCCAACCATTAATTAGAACATAACTCCTTGGGGGTCAGTAGTTCTGTCCTTGTTACCAGTGAACCCACAGTGCCTAGAACAGCAGATAGTACAAAGTAGATGCTCTAGAAATTATTGTGGACTGACTCCTTCAAATTTCTCATCTGTAAAATGAAGATAAAAGAGTGACTTATTTGCTTAGAATGGAAGTGAGGTAACCATGTAAAGCTCATAGATCGAGAACATATACCTGGCCAGTGCTCAATATATAGAAGTGGTTATTTATAGCAGCAATAGTGGTATAGTTTAATACTGAAAACAAGCTCAAAGAGACATTCGCTTATCTCTATCTTTGACATAAATACTATTACTAGATTCTACTACCACAACTAATAATAATAATCTAACAAGACAGTCACAAATGTGAAAGTCCACTCTTATTTCAAACTGGTATTTTGGTTTCCACATAAGTTTGTTTGGGGACAGAGGTTAAAATACACAGAGATGTGAATTCCACAGTACCAAATAAATAGTTGGTGAATTAACAAATGAATTGTACTTTCCAACTACCTGCCCTTGGGCAAGCAATTGCACCTCCGCAAGCCTCAGCTTCCTCATCATGTCATTTGGGGTAATAATAGCTATTTCATGGAGTTGTGGTTGTAGTGAGGATAGAGAGAGATAATGTGTTTGAAAGCAGTGGTTCGGGTATATAGAACTCCTTCAGCAAATATCGTCTTTTCTAATTTTATTCTCTCTCCAGTGCCTGTGGTGGAACCATACTTGGAAGTATTTGCCTCATTTTATAGACAAGGGAATGATGTTCAGAGAAGTTTGAAAGCTTTTCAAGTTTCTCTCCCTCTTTTTCCCCCTCTTCCTCCCTCCCTCCTTCCCTCATCCCCTCTCTTTCATACACACACTCTTCCTAATTAGGAAAGTAATGAAAACTCAAAAATTTTTTATACCAGATCATTCCCAACAAGAAAAGGCAACAAGACTCCAACCCAGTTCCAGCTATCAGCTTTGAAATTTTCTAAGTCTATAGCAATGATATTGGTTAACACCACAGGGTTTTTTTTTGGGGGGGGTTGTTTGTTTGTTTGTTTGTTTTGAGACGGAGTTTCTCTTTTGTCACCCAGGCTAGAGTGCAGTGGCGAAATCTCAGTTCACTGCAACCTCCGCCTCACAAGTTCAAGTGATTCTCCCCCCTCAGCCTCCAAGTAGCTGGGATTACAGGCACCCACCACCACATCCAGCTAATTTTTTGTATTTTTAGTAGAGACAGGGTTTTGCCATATTGGGCAGGCTGGTCTCAAACTCCTGACCTCAGGTGATCCTCCCACCTCAGCCTCCCAAAGTGCTGGGATTACAGGTGTGAGCCACCACGCCCAGCCTGAAAGTCACTTTAAGACCTATAAACAAATCCTGGAAAAATAATGACGATCTGGAAAGGACTGCTGATCATGCTGTCTTAGGTCACCGGTTTTCAGACCATTTCTTTAGCTTTAGTGTGATTTGGCCATGCAGGCTCTTATTCACATGGAGCCACAAATGATGATAATGATGACAACAATGATGAAAACGATAGCTAAAATTCTGCTATCGCTGCACAGCCTTGGGCAAGTTTATTGAAACTCCCTAAACCCCACTTTCCTCTTCTGCAAAATGGAATAGGATTTCTTCCCCTCTGGTGCAGTGGTAAGGATTAAATGCCATGTGAGGTGGCACCTATCACTGAGCCCCATGGCCACTATTTAGTCTCTCTTCTGTCACTCAGTCCCTCTCAGTCAGACTTTATTTCTACTGTAACAGAGTGCACTATCAGTGCTCACGTGGACAGGTTAAACTGTCAGTACTCATCCCTCTGCTGAGCCATTTGTTCATCCATCTATACACCCATCCATCTACGCATTGTCCATCCATCCATCATCTGTCCATTTATCCACTGTCCATCCATCTATCCTTCATCCACACATCCATTCATCCAGCCATCCACCCATACACTCATCCATTTACTTACTCAATCACCCACCTGTCCATCCATTTGCCCATCATCACAGTCACCTACCCACTTATACTTCTATCTCAATTTTGCACTTATTAATTCACTACTCCACCTGACTACCACCCGTCCTATCCTATCCCAGCCTGTCTATCTTTGTCATCCCATTCATCCATCCATTCATTCCATACTTCCCCATTGTATTCAACCTCACATTTATCTACCCATTCCATCTATTCATCCATCCATCCATCTATCCACCCATCCATCCACCACCTACCCATCCATCCATCCATCCACCCACCCGTCTATCCATTCCTTCATACTTCCATTTACTCATCAATTTGTCACTGATTTACCTACGCATCCATTCATTTATTCAGACTGGTTGCATAATAAATAAGATTGGCCTAAATTATACCTTATCATAAAATTCTACTGGAAATTTCTAGAAACAGAAGAAAGAAATAACAATTACCACAACAGCAATATGATTTTGGAGCCATAGGTCCTTCTATTCAGTCTCCTCATGGAGCAGGTGGGGAGGAGGAAAGGGGCTTTGCTCTTGAGCCCAGGACACATGCAGTTGGGTAGCTTAGTGGTTTTTATACTGGGTCACAAGAATCCAAGGCTTCTGTGGTTGTGTTAAAGGGCTTGTTGACAGAAGGGCTGCTACATCAAATAGAATGGCTCTCTACCCTGTCTTCCTTTTATATGGTCTCTGTTTAAGATTTAATTTGAAAAAAAAAAAAGTGACTCAGCTGTTACGGAAAATTTTTAAAGACAGGTATAGTCACACATTTTAGATACTAAAGAAAAGTTCAGAAAAGGCTGTCTTACCTTGTCAGCCATAGAATAAAGAGGTAATCTCTCACTCATGTAGATTTTTTTTTCTTTTGGAGTGCTTACCATAAGCCAGGTAATGGGCTAACAATTAAATGGACAATCTCATTTAATCCAATAACAACTCAGTGGGGTTGGTATCATTATCTCCATTTTTCAGATGAGGAAACTGAGGCTGATAGACATCAAAGCACTTGCCCAAGGTCACACAGCAATTAGAATAGTGGAGTTAAGATCTGAATCCAGGAATTTTCACCAAAATGCACCCTGCCTGCAATGGGAGGCTAATTACCCTCTAAGTTGTGGCCAAAGGGATCCTGGAGAAGAAATAGCAATAGGGCTTGTGTTCTTAGGTCGTTCTTGGTTAGTTCTTCATTTCCTCCTTCAGCTTTTACAGTGAGCACCAGAGAGGATGATGAGACTCAAATACCCAACAAACTAAAATGATAGATTCTTGGATTTAGAAAGGACTGAGGTTAGTGCTTTTCAAACTGGGTTCTCCAGAGACCAAAAGTTCCCCAAGATTCTTCAGAGGTTTCTGCTGGACATGATCAGATGTCACTGTGTCATGATGGATGTTAAACAGACCTGGCTTCATGTCTAGGGTTGGCCAGTTACTAATTCTGTGACCTTGTAGAAGTGACTTTCTTTCTTGAAGACTCAGCTTCCTCATAGGTAAAAGGGAGACAGAAATAATACTTGTTATAGGGTTACTCTGAGAGTTAAATGAGAAAATGCATCTAGAATGTTACATAGAGTTCCTGGCATATGGTGACTGCTCAGAATTTTAGCTATCGTCTTCATCATTGTGTCATCATTATCATCATTTGATAATAATGGCAAACCCAGGTCCCTGTTACAACACCATCATACTTTCTGCATAGGGATTCTCCACCTGTAGATAATTTTCCAGAAATGTAAAAGAAAGTTATTAAAAGCAACATGGCTAAAGGAAAAAAAGGAACAGAGAGGAAAGGGAAAAGGCTTAAGGGTATGAAAAGACTAACATTTATCGGGCACCCATTTATACCAGACTCTCCTTTACATATGCTTTCTGGCTAACTTTGACAGTCAGCCCATTAGGTTGAGATTTTTAACTTCATTTTGTAACAAGTAAATTGAGGCTCAGTGTGGTTAAAGAGCGCTGCCAGAGTCCTATTCTAATTTGTCAGGTGCAAAGCTGGGATTTGAACCCTCATCAGGCTGGGATTGGAACCCTGATGAAGCTGCCTGGAAGATCCATCCTTTTGCTACCAATTTCATGAGATGGAATTTCTAAAAACAAAGGAAGAAGAGGGGAAGAAAGAGAGAGGAAAGGAAAGAATATATACAAATATCCAAATAAGGAAGAGAAGGAAAAGAAATATGACCAAAAGGAGGAAAAGCGAGGAAACCAATTTTATACAAAGAGAAATCAAGGGAAGATGAAGAAGAAAAGAAAAGGCAAAAGAAGACAAAGGACCCTTTTCTTGATCCGCTCTTGTCCAGAGAAACCGCAGCACAAATTGCAATGGACGGTTCCCCCTCTCGCAAAGTGCCTTTTAGCTTGCGCGCCTGCCTCTGAGGGCCGGGGCGAGAGAGACGGCTGGCGTCGGCTGCAACGAGTCTGAAGGCGCTGGCAAGAAAATCCCAGGGAAAGCTCAGTGTCTGGGGTCATCCGATTAAAGGAGGCAGTGAGGCTGCAAATGGAGGAGACAGGGGGAAAGGGAGAGAGGAGGGGGATGGCGAGGGGGGGCCACCGACCCCTATGACCTTCTGCCTGCGCTAACCTGATATAACAAATAGTCCTGGAAAACAAAATAGTATTAACCCTTGGAGCCAGGTCAACCCCTTCTGCATTTGCCTGGGCCTGTTGGACTGTGCTTCCTAGAAGGTTTAACTCTTTCGTGGTGTCCTTTCGCTGCCACTTTATTGCCCCACTCTCAAATTCATCCAGATTCACCCGATTAGATGCCCATGGGAGGGGCGGAGGTCTCCATGTAGTCAATGCAGACACAGAGGAAGTGTCTCCCGATCATCAAACACTGGGCAAGAGCTTCTGGAGAGAAAAATGATCCCTAAATTTTTCATCAAGTCTGACATTATATATTGACTCGATTCTACTAAAACAGTCATCTTTCTTCCTATTCTCCCTCCCTAGTCTGAAAGTTAGATTAATATAAAGCCTTGCTAAGTGTGGTTCATGAACAGGCAATATCAAGATTACCTGGGAGCTTGCCAGAAGTGTAGGATCTCAGGACCCCACCCCAGACCTGCTGAACCAGAATCTGTATTTTAATAACACCCCTAGATAAATGCTATGCAAATTTCAGTGTCAGAAGAACCCATAAACCCATTATCCAACTTAAGAAATAGCTTTCCTTGGCCGGGCCGCCATGGCTCAAGCCTACAGGCATGTATTACATACAGCACTTTGGGAGGCCCAGGCAGGTGGATCACTTGAGGTCAGGAGTTCGATATCAACCTGGGCTATGTGGAGAAACCCTGTCTCTACTAAAAATACAAAAATTAGCCACGTGTGGTGGCACACGCTTGTAATCCCAGCTACTCAGGAGGCTAAGGCAGGAGAATCATTTGAACCTAGGAGCCGAGATCGTACCACTGCACTCCAGTCTGGGTGACAGAGTGAATGAGACTCTGTCTCAAAAAAGAAAAAAGAAAGAAAAGATAAAGAACAGAAAAATAGCTAGAAATAGGTTTCCTCTTTAGAACATCTGCCTGAATCAGAAATTGAACACACACGCACCTCAAACACAACAATGGCAGTCTTTTTGTTGTTTGTTTTTGAGATGGAGTCTTGTTCTGTCACCCAGGCTGAAGTGCACTAGCGCAGTCTCAGCTCACTGCAATCTCTGCCTTCCAGGTTCAAGCAATTCTCCTGCTTCAGCCTCCCAAGTAGCTGGGACCATAGGCGTGTACCACCACACCTGGCTAATTTTTGTATTTTTAGTAGAGACAGGATTTTACAATGTTGGCTAGGCTGGTCTCGAACTCCTTACCTCAGGTGATCCACCAGCCTTGGCCTCCCAAAGTGCTGGGATTACAGACATGAGCCGCTGCACTTGGCCAATGGCATTCTAACTTAACCAAATTATCAGGAGTTTTGATGTTTAGGGGAAGGTCAAAGAAGTAATCATGTTAATTGATCAAGTACTATAACCAGAGTAAGTATTAAACTTGGTGGTTTCTGTAGAGTGGACAGAGGTTGTTTTTGTTATTCCAGCCTCACTTTCCTTGTTATTCTGGTAAAAGTGCCCCCCTTCTTTGAGGCGCCTCCTGCTCACTCCCTCCAAGTGGTTCTGATAAGACCGTCACCCTGACCTCTGATTGGATGACTCAAGCCAGGACAATTGGAATCCTTCCCTAGGATTTTGTATGCTGTGTGGCCAAGTAGGCTGGAATATGTGGAGCCTGGGATTCCCGTAGCGAGTCACTTCTCCTCCTGACTGAATGGTCCACAAATGGATAGAAGGCCCATCTTCTCGCAGAGAGAAAAGGGAAAACACAGAGGAAAGCCAAACCCAGGAATAAGGAGACAGGGAGAACATGGGTCCCTTTGGGTCCCTATAGCTTCTGAGGTCAGTCCCACTCTGGACTCCTGAATATGTGTGTTCAACAAATCCCCTTTGGGGCCCAGGGTAACCCGGGGAGGCTTTTGTTTTTTGCATCTGAAATAGTCCAGACTCTGAGCCATCAGCCTACTCTGCGACCTTGAATTTCTTGGACTTAGCCATCTCATTCAAGCTGTTTCCAGCCCTGCCATGATTTTCTGTTCTTCTGAACTGTTAACCCCCGTGGTGAAGCTGCCTTGGCACAGAAACCATCCTCCAAATTCCAGGGCCTTGGAGGTCTCAGCTGCAACACCTCCTTCCTGGGGAGATTTCCCTGACTCCCAACCTCCAGATTGCCTGACAGTCACTCCCATAACACTGCCATTTGCAAGACTCATGATGATGAAAATCTCTCCCTGCAAAACTATGAGCTTCAACTACAAGCACTGGTTGTGTCTATCTTGGTTGCCATTAAATGTCCAGGGTCCTGCCCAGAGGAGGTACTTTGTAACTCCTTCTTGAGCCAATAAATTCTAAATATGTAGAGTTGTCTACATGAGCAATGGATGGAGAAGCCAGAGAGAAGTGGCTGGGAGGGGAGAGAATATGTCTCCTAAGCTTTCCCTTCTGGGCAGTGCACGATAAGCAAAGTCTTTAACAACCAGTATGGCATGGGAACTAATGAATTGAAATGGAATCTAGCCATATACAACCCACACGAACAAAATGTTTCTAGAGATTATGTCCCTCTGCCTGGATTCCAACACAAAGGTCTCAGAGTACTAGGAGTGATTTCAGACCCTGAGGGGTACTCAGACGATGGGTTGAATCCCCCTTCTGCCAATATCCACTCTATTTGTCCTCTCCAAGCAAAACCTCCACTTCAGCACCTTACGTGCAGAAATGCCATGTGCAAAAAGCAGACTGGATTCCAGAGCTGGAAAGGTTTCTTGTTGATTCCAAACCCTTTATTTCACAATATGCTTAATAGGTTCACAAGATGATGTAACTTACCAAAGCCAAGTAATAGCAAAATCACAATCAGAACCCACCCCTTCTAATTTTGTCTATTATACTACCCCAGGAGGATGGACAAAGGATGTTAACTCCATTTGAAACAAGTCCAGAGAGCCAACAGGGCTTGCTTGATGACTCGCAGTGGTTAGGGCAGAGTGAGAGCAGGGATCCAGGTTTCCTGACTCCACAGGCCATCTGTAAGCACTTCTCTTATACCTTCTTCTCTTCTTTATCAGTCTTTGTTGTTTTTCCTCAATCTGCTTTCCCTGATCATTTCCTGCTTCTCTATTTTTCTTCTTCAGACACTGCTTAAACCCTCTGAGAGTCACATACCAGAGACTCTGCCTGCCTCTGGCAACATGGACAACTAATACTGGTAATGATTAAGATAACAACTATGCCAGTGGTAGTTATTTACTGAGCCCTTGCTCAGCTCCAGGCACTATGCTGAGGGCCTCCATAGATTATTTCATTGAACCTACAAACCAATCTTACGGAATAATATTATGTACTCATGCACAAACAGCTATTTATTACATGTCCACCATGCCAAACATTGGGCTAGGAGCTGATAACAGGTTAGTGAGTTAGTTCTCTATTGTTGCATAACAGATATTCCCAAGACTTAGTGGCTTAAAATAACAAGAGTCATTTATTTTCTCACATCATCCCTGTGGACTAGGAACTCAGGAGTGGCTTAGCTGAGCAATTCTGGCTCAGGATCTTTCATGAGGTGGCAGTCAAAATATCAGCCAGGATTACAGTCTTCTGAAGGTTGAAGCTGGGGGATCGGCTTCCACCATGGAACAGCCTCATGGTGGACAAGGTGATGCTAACTGATGGCGGGAGGCCTCAGTTCCTCATAAGTGGACTTCTCACTAGGGTTGCCTGAGTGTCCTCAAAATATGGCATCTGGCTTACCTCAGAGAAAATCTCCTAGTCCATTTTGTGTTGCTATAAAGGAATAAATGAGGCTGGGTAATTTATAAACAAAAGAGGATTATTTGGCACACAGCTTTGAAGGCTGTACAAGAAGCGTGGTGCCAGTATCCACTCAGCTGCTGGTGAGGGCTTTGGTGTTGCATCGAAACGTGGCAGAGAAGGTCAAAGGGAAAGTGGGAACGTGCAAAGAGAACCCAAACCCAAGGGGTATCCTGGCTTTATAAATACCTCTCTTAGAAATGAATCAATTCCCAAGAGAACTAATCCAGTCTCACCAGAGCATGAACTCACTCACCACTGCAAGAACAGTATCAAGCCATTCACGAAGAATCCCTCCTCATGATCCAAATATCTCCCACTAAGCCCCACCTCCAGCACCGCCACACTGGGGATCAAATTTCAACATGAGATGTGGTGGGGATGAACTAGATCCAAACCGTAGTAGCATGTGGCTCCAGAGAGGGCAGGTTGAAGCCACAGTGTCTTTTGTGACTCAGGATCAGCAGGTACCAAGATGATTTCCACAGTATCCTATTGGTGACCCAGATCAGCCCTACTCTGGGAAGGGACTGCATGAGGGCATGGATACCAGAAGATGGGATCATTGAGGGACCTCTTTGAGGGTGGCCACCAGAGTCAGTGAATGGCCAGGTGCAGTGTCTCATACCTCTAATCCCAGCACCTTGGGAGGCTGAGGCAGGAGGACTGCTTGAGGCTAAGAGTTTGAAATGAGCCTGGGCAACAGAGTGAGACCTGATATTTCCAAAAAAATAGAAAAACTAGCAGGGCATGGTGGCTTGCACCTGTAGTCTCAGCTACTCCAGGAGGCTGAAGTGAGAGGATTGCTTAAGCTTGGGAGTTCAAGACCTGTCTGGGTAACATAGTGAGACCCTGTCTCTACAAAGAATACAAATTTAAAAAGACACACACATGATGTTCATTGTGCTCACTATCTATTGGACCATCGTCACATTTTAACATTAAAGAAATGAAAGGCCACAGATAATAAACAATTGACAAAATCAATTCAAGGTCCATATTTAGGAGTGTAATAGTGGAGAAGTGAAGCTGCCCCCACCTGATACCCTAACAAGCCTTTCCTATCTTCCCCACCACTGGGCAGCCAGGCTTCTGGAGTGAAGTGAGCCACTGCGATTGCAGCTTGGCAGGATCCAGCACCCAAGGCTTGGCCAACCTCCAGCAAGCTCACCCCTCCTGCCCTCTCCTTGGATCATTTATTCCAGGAGCCCTGCTATAAATATCCACTTAGTGAAATGCCTTGCTCCTCGGGCACCCTCTTCCCTGCTCCCCGGCCACCTGCACCCTGCTCAAGCAATGCCAACTTGCAATCAGTCTGCAATCTGAGTCTGCTTTGCACACCCAGCACCAACTGGCTGCCCAGGTTAGTCTGTGGGAGCATGCTGGCATGCCCCCAAGGTTGCTATTGTAAGTTAATGGCACAGCAATTGGTTGTTACAAACACTAATTGACGTTAAATAGGTGATGTTATCCAATAACTTACAGGCTGCTCCTATTCTATATTTTCTTCTTTTCTTTCTCCGTTCCTTCTAATGGCTTGCAGTACCCACAGAGGCCAGGAGTCACCTGGACATAGGCAAGAGCTTAGGGCCAGACGACAAGTACACTCCAATTGTCACTGCCTCCCATCCACAGCACAGATAAGCCCAAGACTTATGGCCTGGCAAGAAGGGTAGGCCTGGGGCTGGGCTCAGTTTTCTCCTTCTGTGCTTCCTTCTGTGTCTCTAACCTGAGGATCCAGGAGGTTCTGGGAGAGTCAAAGATGGAAAGGTTGGGAGTTCTGTCATCTGTGTGCAAGTTAGGTTCAAGCTGTGTTTGCTTTCTATGTGTAAGGCATCATTGAAAAGAAACCATGGTATTTCTTTAGCACGGGATGCTACTTAAAGTCATTTTTTACTTTTCGTGCTTTCTCTGTTTGGTGGCTAATCACAAGTAATTGCTTATAATTATTGGACATAATTGATGGAAGTCAGATACTGAGCTAAGTCCTTATATTGGTTATTCCAGGGTATCTTTCTCCCTACTGCAACCAGGAACCTCAGGCTCAGAGAGGGGATGTCACTTGCCCAAGGACACACAGCCAGGAAGCCCAGAGCAGAGGTTTGCATGCAGGCAGCCAGTTTCCCAGTCCAAGACCTTCTCCCCTGAACCACACTGAGAGGTGGTGGCAACCCAAGGACATCTCTGCGGTGGCAATGGTGGAAGACCACCGTGATAATTTTCATTCATGTCCTTCTTCCAGGACTGAGTGAAAGAAAACCTCATACCCTCTTCCTATTGAAGTCAAGGCTTGCTCCTCAAGGAAGACAAGTACTTTTCTCTCCAGATCTGTCTTTTTCTTTGCTCCAGGTTCATGGACTTGGGGGTTTGGCATTCACCGTGCCACAATACAAAGCCAGGGTGGCTTCTGGAGAATTCAGATGTTAAGGGACTTTAAGACAAGCCCCAATGGAGTTTGAGAAGAAAGACCCAAGTGTGTGGTTTTCTTGGTTCAGTTTACAGCTTCCACCACCCATCTGCTGGTTCCAGGTTTGAGAAAAACTCTCAAGAGTGAGAGTCAGGGTTAGCGTCAAGGGAAAGAGACCTTGTAAAGGTACCAACAGTACCTGGTCCCAGATATTATGCACTTAACTATGCATAATGTCAGGCACTCTACACGGTTTACTTCCGGCTCTCTCAGTAAGCCTGCAAGGGAGGCCATATCATACCTATTTTATACATGAGAAAGCTGAGCCTCAGAAATGACTAGGTCCATGGTTTCACGATGGGTACCACCAAGGGTTTGGTGAGGGAATTGGGGGATGGGGGCAGTGCCAGGCCAACAGGTCCCCCATCCACTCTTCAGTCTGAGCAATGCCCATAAACTTGACTGACCTTTTTGGACAAAAGCTTGCATGGCGAATATTTAAAGATTAGAAAGCTCACTCTCATTAAAACCATAAATCTGTAACTCCATCCTAGGGCAGGGAATGGCTACCTTGTTCGGTTTAGATTACCAATGACCACCAAATAACAAATACTCATTGAACATTAAGTCATCTAGAAATGCTAGATCTTTCATTTGTATTATTTCATCTGCCAGTGATCCAAGAAGCCATCTCTTACAGCCCCCCGTTGGCAGAGGCTGAACCTCAGAGAGATGAAGTTCTTACTAAAGGTCATAGAGTTATTAGCAAGTAACAGAGTCAGAGAAAGTCTGTTCAAGGCCATGAGTGATAGGCCAAATCATGGCCCTCCAAAAATGTCTGCATCCTCATCCCAGCAATATGTGCATATGCTGGATCATATGGCGAAAGAGATTTTGCAGATGTGATTAAGTTAAGGATCTTAAAATGAGGCAATTACCCTGGATTATCCCCATGAAATTACAAGCGTCCATCAAAAAGTCAGAGAAGGAGGTGTGACCATAAAACCAGAGAGAGAGATGAGGATGCTATGCTTCTGGCCTTGAAGGTGGAGGAAGGAGCCACAAGCAGTGGCATGCAGACTGCCTCTAGAAACTGGAAAAGGCAAGGAATGGATTCTCCTCTAGAGCTTCCAGAAGGAAAGCAGCCCTGCTGACACCTTGGTTTTAACCCAGTAACACCCATTTTAGACTTCTGTCCTCTAGAACCGCAAGATAATCATTGCATGTTGCTTTGAGCCACTAAATGTGTGGTAAATTGTTATTAATAACAGCAGCCATAGAAAATTAGTGCACCAGGTCACACTCTTAACAGCCTGAAGTGCAATGCTCCTGCTTGCATTTTACTGTCACTGAGTCGTTTAAAACCCTGGAGCACTAAACAAATTCTTTTTTCCCTGCTAGAGCAAGATACTAGAATGTGTTCTCAGTATCCATCACCTCCATTGAGACGTGGGATTAAGTGGCCTCAGTAGCTTTGGATGTAGGAACAGCTGGGGTAAGAAGAGTAATAATCCACATTTCAGCCTCGTCAGCAGGACCACTTCTATCCCCAGTCTCAGGGTCCAAGGAGCAGATGGAAGGGAAGATTCCACGTTGTCACAGCTGTCTCCAGGGGATTACTCCAAGGCTACCTGGGGTCTTTGCCCACCTCCCCAGAGTCCCCAGATGGAGAGGCGCCTTGCCACCCTGTCATCTGGGTCCCCTGGCAAAAGGAGCCTGGCGTCAGGCCTTAATGGGGTAATGAGTTGGAGGCGTCGGAAACAATGAGTTCAGCTTGTTAAAAGGACTGGGCTGGCACCATGAGGTCAGAGGGAGCACAGCTGGAGACAGAGAAATGGGTCTTTGGGGACCTGGTGGTGCCTCTGTGGGCCCCAAGGGGGCTGGGTGGCCGGTCTACCACTGGCCCTGTGCCTCTTAAAACCCATTACTTGCTGCCTTTGGCTTGGGAGCTGGGAGCTGAGCGTTTCATCACTGCAGATTGGACCCAGCGGATCAATGGCTCAGTCTATGGGCTTTTTCTCCCCCTCCCCTCCGCCTGCCCCCCTTCCTTAACTAGATGTGGGCGCCAGACCCACAACAGGTCCTCGGCAGTTGTCAGTCAAAGGCCATGAAATATTCATCTTGTTTAATCTTCTTCAGGGACCTGCCCAGAGCCCTGATAGGGGCAGAGTAGTCTTGATAAACTTGTAAAGACTGGAGAGAAGGGAGGGGAGGGGAGGGGAGAGGAGGGGAGGGAAGGGAAAAAGAGGGGAGGGAGCTGAGGGCAGAGATAAGGCAGAAGTCCACTGAAAAGCAGCCAGGACCCCTCTTCCTGATGTTTTCTCCAAAGACATCCATTCAACCAGCATTTCTGGAGCACCCACTGAGCACCCAAAGTTGCTAAACACATTTGCATCCATGATCTCGGTGATCTCAAACATTGGCTGGCGATGCATCTACCTTTCCATTTTCACAATATTCATGTATCACCTGAAATATCAGTATTTTTTTCTTTAGCCTCATATTAGGTAATACCATCAGTGAAATCACAGTGCTGGTTATATATTTTTGAAAAAATACATTTATATATTGTAAGTAATAAACAAATATGATAAACCTAGAAATGTATGTATAAAATGCATTCAGTTTTAAAAAATTGCCTAGATGCAGGTTCTGTCCTGGAGCACATATCTTAATTACTCCTCACAACATCTCCAAGAAGAAGGCATTATTTCTTCCAATTACAGAGAGGAAACTGGCTCAGAGAGGTGCAGTGACTTGCCTAAGGTCACACAGCAAGTAAGGGATTCATCCTGAGTTCAAACCCAGGCATTTAAACTATAAGCACAAAAATAGCTTTTTGGAAAAAAAAAATCACTAGTTTTCAGGACATTTAGGTAAAACTTATTAACTAGAACTTCTACCTTCTGCTTTGCACTTTTTAATAAATTGTGACCCTTTGTTTCTATGTGAAATTATACAGCTTATTAAAGTGTGTGTGTGTGTGTGTGTGTGTGTGTGAGAAACAGAGTCTGTCACCAGGCTGGAATGCAATAGCTCACTGCAACCTCAAACTCCTGGGTTCAAGGGATCTTCCCATCCCAACCTCCTGAGTAGCTAAGACTCCAGGTGATGCCCCCATGCCCAGCTAATTTTTAATGTATTTTTCATAGAGACAGGGTCTCACCACATTACCCAGGCTGGTCTCGAACTCCTGGGCTCAAGTGATCCTCCTGCCTCGGCCTCCCAACGTGCTGGGATTACAGGTGTGATCTACCACACTTGGCCTCATGCAGGTTTTAATCGGAGAAGCCCTTTCTATGTCAATATCCCACAAAGTTTCAGGAAGTGTAAAGTCTCAATGACCATTTCTTAGTGAGTACACAAGCAGCCAAGAAACCTGGAACACTCAAATTCTTTGTTCCCCCACCACCACGCCCCATCGTTAGCTCAATCATCCAGTTCTGCAGAGCGTAATCCCCCAGCTTTCCCTCTGCAGTTTGACCATCGCACCTCATTCTCCACGGTCTAAGCCAAAGCCGTCTCTCTCACCTGGGCACCTGCAACAGCCTCCTGACCCTGACCCAGCTTCCTTACCTAGACGTGAGCACCAGGCCCACCACAGGTGTAGCATTCTCTCCGTGCATTCTCCCCATGATGGCCAGGGTGACTTCTAAATGTAAGCCGAATCACAGCACCCTTCAACTTAAAACATTCAAATAGGGATCCATCCCATTTAGAACAAAATCTGAACTCCTGCCTCGGTCTAGGGCAGCAGCTCTGTCCTCCCCACTGACATCACCTCTTGACTGCCTGCACCCCATCCCTCATTGACCTTGCAGGAGACCCACTCTACTTCAACCAGACACTGCAGGCCCACTCCTGCCCTGGGGTCCTGCACTAACCCTTTCCTCTGTCTGGAAGGCATTTCCCCCAGGCTGTCCCACCACCAGCTCGCTAGTGTTCCCTCTGAATACCCTAATCCCAAACTCCCCCACAACCTGGTGTCAGATAATGGACCACACCAGGTTTTATCTGAGGGTCAGGAGACGAAATTCCAATCCCAGATCTGTTGACTATTTCTTCCACTGACCTTGGGCATTCTCTTTTTTTTTTTTTTTTGAGACGAAGTCTTGCTCTGTCCCCCAGGCTGGAGTGCAGTGGCATGATCTTGGCTCACTGCAACCTCCGCCTCCCAGGGGCCAGCGATTCTCCTGCCTCAGCCTCCCGAATAGCTGGAACTACAGGTGCATGCCACCATGCCCAGCTAATTTTTGTAATTTTAGTAGAGACGGGGTTTCACCATATTGGCCAGGCTGGTCTCAAACTCCTGACCTCGTGATCCACCCGCCTGGACCTCCCAAAGTTCTGGGATTACAGCCGTGAGTCACCGCGCCCGGCCTGACCTTGAGCATTCCTTTTGTTCTTGGTTCTCAGTTTCCTCCCCCTTAAAAAGAGGTGACTGAACCTCCGTAAGTTCAATGCATTAGTCCGAATTCTCCAGGAAGCAGACTAAGACAGGATTAAACATTCAGGGGTTTTATTAGAGGAAGTGCTAATGAGAAGGAAAATAAAGAGGAAGCCTGACCAGCCTAGAAGAGTTACCAGACCTTGAGTGAAGGGGAGAGGGAGAGAGAAGGTTGGGTGGGGAGAGTCTTCACACAAGGACAATGACGATGGGGCATCCTCACAACCAGGTCAGCTATGCCGGGAACCCTGGGTCTCCTAGGAATGGGCAGGCCCGCCTTAGAGCCCCTATACGTACACTCATTGGCTGGGAGCTTCCCTGGAGGCGTGGCCTTGGCTCAGCCCTGTAGCTGGGGCTAAGGTAGGTGCATTAACTATGGTCTCCAGAAGGGGGGCCACAAGGTGTGTACTGTTGGCCTCCACTGTCCCAGATGGTACCATGGAAACAGTAACCTTAAACCGCACTACATCGTAATTCCTCTGCGTCACCTTCTTCCTCTGTAAAACAAGGATAACAATGCTAAATGGCCTGCCTCCCACACCCGTGAGGCTTGAACCCAGGTACTGCATTATAAAGACAAAGTGTTACGCTTGCCAGGACATGAGCCCCTTGGTGCAGGGATGGGTTTTTAGTCTTTGCATCTCCTCAAGGGCAGGACAAATTGCAGGCTACTGAGAGATAAGACAGCACGGTATCCTCCATAGCGTGACAAATGCAGGCTATTCAGAGAGGAAGGACAGCATGGTGGTTAAGAATCCAGCCTGCCCTGTGCATTGCTGGTGGGAATGTAAAAAGGTGTAGCCGCTGAGGAAACCAGCGTGCGGGTTCCTCAAAAACTTACACATGGAATTATCACTTGACCCAATAATTACCTCTAGCTATACACTCCAAAGAAGAGAACGCAGGGATTCGAACAGATACTTGTACAGAAATGTTTGTAGTGGCATGACTCACAAGAGCCAAAAGGTAGAAACAACCCAAATGTCCATCAACTGATGCATGGATGGACAAAATGTAGTCTATACACACAATGGAATATTATGCAGCCTTGAAAAGGAAGGAAATTCTGATATATGTAACAACATGGATGAACCTTGAGGAAGTAATGCTAAGTGAAATAAGCCAGGCACACAATGATGAAGACTGTATGATTCCACTTGTAAGAGGTCCCTTATAAATTCATAGAGACAGAAAGTAGAATGGTCGTTACCAGGGAATAGGGTCGAGGGGAATGGGAAGTGCATGTTTAATGGATACAGAGTTTCAATTTGGGATGATGAAAAAGTTCTGGAGATGCATAGTGGCACCTGGGGTGCACAGCAATGTGAATGCACTTAATGTCACTGAATTGCATGCTTAAGATATTTAAAATGGCAAATGTTATGTTATGTCAGTTTTACCACAATTTAAAAACAAATACAGAATGAGGCCCTCAGAGTCAGCCCACCTAACTCAAATCTCAACCTTACCATTTCACCGAGGAGTCAACCAAGGCAGGTGGCTGCTTCTCGCCGTGCCTCCATTTCCCCATCTGTAAAAGGGGGGAGTGATATCCTGGGTCGTAAATGAGATGAAGTTCATGGAGTGCTTAGCGCCATTCCAGGTGTCAGTGTGCGATCAATAAATGTGTTCCATGATGCTAAGGAGTGGGGAGGACCACATGGATGGTCCCAGCTGTTCAGGTGGCCTTGGGCATTGTAGTGGACTGCAAATGCTCTCCAACCCTTCCAACCATGGTGATTGACATTCTTCCCTGCAACTACACAGACAGCTCCTGGTAAGTGGAAATTTTCCAACTGTGAGAGCAGTCCCTTCCCCAGAACTCCAAGAAAATAAGGTCTAGCCTGGCCACACGTGGCATGTCTGCCCCTGGGGCTGGGCTGAGAGGTCAGCCTGACCTCATGTGATTGCTCCCTGACACTTCCTTCCCGCCTGCCAGCCCCCCACCCACTAACCCTTTGCAGATCTCTGGAATAAACAAGGCTCTGTTAGGCCGAGACCTTCAGGTGCCGCCACCCCAGCTGCTGAGTCTGCCAGCCCTCCAGGCAGGTGGGCCTGAGTGCTTACCAGCACTTCCTCCAGTCCTGATGGGGTCAGAGATGGCAGCTAATTGGAGGATGCTGAGCTGATGCCTGTCTCCGGCTTCCTGCCACCTTGCCTGGGGAGGTCATTCACTGTGGGCAATATCCCTCCACCACCTACCCCCAGCAGCTGCAATGCAGACAGTTTATTACTCAATGCAAGTGCTCCCCCAGCTCATGGTGTCCTGTCCCATCCTTGCCATTGCACTCTAGCTCCTTAATGTTCTCCAGAACTCTCATGCTAAACCTGTAATAACAGACTCCAACTTTTCAGTACCTAGTCTGTGCCAATTACTTTAAATACTAGCTGCTATAACAAGCAAGCCCCCAACTCAGTAGCTTATCTATGGGGCAGCAAGGATGTGCTCTACTTCCTCAGCGACCCAGGCTCCTTCTCACTCGAGTTTTTGCCATCCTCCAGGACAGCAGTTCTCAAACTTGGGCACGCATCAAAAACCCCAGAGGGCTTGTTAAAGCACAGATTGCTGGCCCCACTCACCCCCAGAGTTTCTGATTCAGTAGTTCTTGGGTTGGAACATAGAATTTGCATTTCGGGCATGTACCTGGGAGATGCCGCTGATCCAGGGGGCCACACTTTGAGAATCAGGGCTCTAGGGCATTAGAACCCTGGATATTTGCATCTAGCTGATAGGGGAAGGAAGAAAGGGCATGGAGAATTATGTAGGAGTTGGTTAACAGGCAGGCCCACCTTCCATTGGCCAGAACTCCATCACACAACCCTGCAAAGGAGACTGGGAAATGTAGTCTCTATGTGTACCTGGGAAAAGAGGAGAACCAAGTCTATTGTGAGCCCCACAGCACCCACTGCCACAAATACTCTCAAATAATCCTCGTGACACCTAATAAGAGAAGCGGCATTTTTACCCCCATTTGACATAAGGGAAAACAAGGTCAGAGAGATTATGTTGCCTGCCCAAGACCACAGGGCTAGTGGAAGGCAGAGCTGGAGTTCGAACCCAGGTCTACCTGATTCTAAGACTTAAACAGGAAGCACACAAGTCTGCGCACAAGACTTTGCTATGTGCCATGATGATGCTTGGTCCACACTTTTGCATCTCTTTTCAGTGCTCACATAAACCCCATGAGCTCAGCAGTGTGTCCACACTTTACAGATGTGCAAACCGAGACTCCGAGAGAGGAAATGGCCATGTGTGGTCACAAAGCTGGCCAGTATGAGGCAGAGCCAGATCACACCGTTATGCAGCATGGCACGCAGCAGGTAGGGCCTGGCCTGCAGGGTGAGTGGGCTGCCAGGATGAAAGATTTGAGAGGCTCCAGGACTTGACATCCAGGAGGTGGCAGATGATGGAGGAACTAACCCCAGGGAATATGGAAAGTCACTCCCCATCTGGGTGTGTTAGCTGGAGGCAGAGGGGTCTTAAGTAGGAACCAGAGTGAGGCTGTCTATGATCCCAAGAGGGCCAGGCTGGGGCTCCTGGGGAAGCAGAAAAGGAAGTCTGGAGAGAAGATGAGTCCTGACTGTGGTATGAGGAATGTGGCTGATTTTAGCAGATTTAGTAAAAGTAGAAATTTGCAAAGTATGTATGATGATTGCCATGATGCAGATGGGGAAACCAAGGCTTAGCAAAGCAAGTTTTTGGCCAAGGTTACACAATTATGAGCTGCAATGTCTGCCTGCAGCCCCAGCTCTCAGTTCAGTACAGCCGGCAGCTTCATCCCTGCTGACTGGGCAACTGTTTCCCACCATTCCTTCACAGCGGGCTTGCCAGGTTGGCACCCTGCAGTCAACAGCAGCATTCAGCCAGTCAGACAGAGAGACAGGCCTGAGTTCACATCCGGCTCTGCCACCTCCTCGCCCTGCAGATGTGGACACGTGACTTAAATCTGAGTCTCAGTTTCCTCATCTGTAGAATGGGGTTTAATACCAGTGTCCACTTCAGAAGGAAAATAAAATAAGTAACTTAATGAGCTCATGCCTTCAACAATTCTTTCAACTGTTATTTGTTGAGTCCCTACTATGTGCCAGCACCATTCTAGGTTTGGAACTAAGCCAAGTCCCCGCCCTCTTGGAGCTTACAGAAACAGACATCAAACAAAATATGTCGGTCAATCTCTAGGATGTGCATTGAGGCTTGGTGAGGCGCCAAAACAAAATAGGGTTAAGGGGGTCCTGACTTTGGTGGAGTTTGGGTGTTTCTTTGTTACAGGTGGTCAGGGCAGGATGAGGAAGGGATACAGGAGCTGAAGACAAGACAAGAGGCAGTGAGAAAGCAATGGCATTTGTGAGTGGCACCAACAGCTCTCTAGAGGGAACTGGGCAGGAATTCAAAGTAAGACAATCAGCACAGTAGAGGGCTGTGGTGTCACTCAGGGTTCTCCAGAGAAACAGAACCAAGAGGAGATTTATTTTTTTATTTTTTATTTTTTATTTTGAGACGAAGTCTTGCTCTGTCGTCCGGGCTGGGGTGCAGTGGCCGGATCTCAGCTCACTGCAAGCTCCGCCTCCCGGGTTTACGCCATTCTCCTGCCTCAGCCTCCCGAGTAGCTGGGACTACAGGCGCCCGCCACCTCGCCCGGCTAGTTTTTTGTATTTTTAGTAGAGACGGGGTTTCACCGTGTTAGCCAGGATGGTCTCGATTTCCTGACCTCGTGATCCGCCCGTCTCGGCCTCCCAAAGTGCTGAGATTACAGGCTTGAGCCACCGCGCCCGGCCGAGGAGATTTATTTTAAGGATTTCATTCACCAATTGTGGCGGCTGGCAAAGTCCAAAGTCCATTGGGCAGGCTGGAACTCAGGCAGGAGCTGATGCCCCGGTCTTGAAGCAGAATTTCTTCTTCTTCTCCAGAAACCTGTTTTCCCTCTTATAGTCTTCAACTGATTGGATGAGGTCCACCCGGATTATTGAGGAGTCTCCTTTACTTCAAGTCAGCTGATTGTCAGTGCTCACCACATATCATAGCAACAACTACATACGTGTGCTGTTGAATATCTGTGTGCTGTTGAATATCTGGGTGCTATAGCCTAGCAAGTCGGTGCAGCAAACTCACCATCATGGTGGTCCCCCCGCAATTTGCAGCCCCAGAAAAGGACAGAGGAGTGACGAAGGTCAGATGGGTTAGGTTTTCTCCAGGCACTCTAAGGGAGGAAGGGAAGGCAAGTACAGCAAAAGTATAAGCAAGGAGACTCAGACTTCTGGGTCTTAGAAATGGTGGGTTGAAGTGGAAAGTGAAGAAGTGAAGGATAGGAAGAAACCAAGACACTAGAATCCCCTGTGAGGTCAGGAATTGTCGGAGGTGGCATTTCAGAGAGGGTGTGCTGGAAAGATGGTGGTCATCAGATATCAGGATTAAGGGGGTTGCAGTTTTGGTAACAACAGGATTCGGCCATAAGTGTGGTAGAGAGAGGCAGGCAGAGACCCTGGCCTCTGAGAAATCACAGTAAGCACTTTGTGCAGCTTGCCTTGCTGTGTGACCTCAGACAAGCTGCTTTTCCTCTCTGGGCCTCAGTTTCTCCATTCTGTGAAATGGGAGGATGGCCAAGCCACTGCACAGTCTGGCATGATATCAGACAAAAAACACGTCATCCACAGCTGTATTATCCACTAGGGGAATCACTAGTTTAGATGGCTATAGAGTGCTTGAAATGAGTTGGACTGAACTGAGATGCCCTGTAAGTGTAAAACACACCATATTTCAAAGACTTAGCGCACACACACAAACACACACACACACACACACACACACAGAATGTAGAATATCCCATTAATACTTTTACATTGATTATATGATAGTCTGGGTGCACATATGATAATGAGTAGCCTGTAATCTCAGCACTTTGGGAGGCTAAGGTAGAAGGATAGCTTGAGCCCAGGAGTTTGAGACCAGCAAGGGCAACATAGTAAGACCCCATCTCTACAAAAAATAAAAAATTAGCCAGGCATAGTGGCAGGTGCCTGTAGTCTCAGCTACTTGGGAGGCTGAGGCAAGAGGATTGCTTGAGCCCGGGAGGTTGAGGCTGCAGTGAGCTAGAATCACACCACTGCACTCCAGCCTGGGCAACAGAGTGAGATCCTGTCTCAAAAAATAAAAATAGGTAAAAAAGTAATACTTGTATATACTGGGTTAAATTGATATTATTAAAGTACATTTCATTTAGTTTTTTAAAAAACTTTGCTTCTAAATATGGCTACTAGAAAATTAAAAATTATGTAGGAGGTTCACATTATATTTCTAAGCAACAGCACTGTTCTAGAACAGGAGTTTGCAAACTGCAGCCCTCAGACCAAATTTGACACACTGCCTACTTTTATATAACCTATGAACTACAAATAGTTTGGATATTTTAAAGGATTGAGAAACAGATCAAAAAACAAAACTATTTTATGGCATGTGAAAATGATATGAAATTTAAAATTCAGTGTCCACAAATAAAGTTTTATTGGCACACAGCCTGGCCCATGCAATGCATGTTGTCTGTGGCTGCTTTCATATTGTATCAGCAGAGTTGAGAGGCTGGAAGCCAGACACGATGGCTCACACCTCTAATCCCAGCACTTTGGGAGGCTGAGGTGGGCTGATCACGAGGTCAGGAGATCGAGACCATCCTGGCTAACACGGTGAAACCTTGTCTCTATTAAAAATACAAAAAATTAGCCAGGCGTGATGGCGGGCGCCTGTAGTCCCAGCTGCTCTGGAGGCTGAGGCAGGAGGAGAATGGCTTGAACCCGGGAGGCAGAGCTTGCAGTGAGCCGAGATCGAGCCACTGCACACCAGCCTGGGTGACAGAGCGAGACTCTGTCTCAAAACCAAAAGCAAAAAAAAGAGAAGTTGGGACAGTGTGGCTGGCAAAGCTGAAAATATTGACTCTCTGGACCTTTAGAAAAAAAGTTTGCTGACCTCTGTTCAAAGCATTGCTTATCCACCTTTATTGTGCTTCTGGTCCTGGTGTAGAATCTACACAATGCAGATTCCTTAGCTCCAGTCCACAGGTGTGGGGTTGGTTCAATGAATCTGCATTTTATTAACTAGCTGAGAGCATTGTTCGGGTCCCTACACTGCTCCAACCCAGGTGCTAAGCCTTTATGAGCATCATTCCATGTAATCCTGGTGAGTCAGACACTGGAAAATCCCCATTGTACAGAGGAGGAAACTGAGGCTCAAAGAGGTGAGAGGCTTGACCTCACACCCAACGCAGGAGGTGCGTGGTGATCCCCTCTGTTTTGTGCAGAGGAATGTGCCCACCCATCTCCTCTGACGCCTGGGCCTTTGTGCTGGGCCGGAATGTCTTCCTGCCTTTCTCTGGTTGTGTTTTCCCCGGATCCTGTGGGCTGAGCTTTATCCCAAGGGGCTGCGTAGAAAAGGGCTGTGTGTGGCGTCCCGTGGGGGAGGAGAGGGGCAGAGCCGTGGGCTCCAGGCCAAGCTGTGATTTAATAAGCAGACACTTAGGGCCCTGATGCTGGGCCCAGCCCGTTTGGGACAGCCCTCTCCGCTAATTGTCCATTGGCTGCCGCCGTCCTGCCGGCGTCTCCGGGCTCATTAGGAAAGGGAAGGGGGGTAATCTGGGAAGAGCCTCCTTGAGCTCCAACGGCTGCAGAGATTTTTATCACACTAGACAGCACAGTTGCATTCACTCCTCCCAAGGAGGATCAAAACAAGGCTGGTCCAGTCCTGGGAGTCACACTCCAGCTATGGCTTAGAAAGGACACAGGATCTGAGTTCAAATCCCAGCCCTATCACTATTGAGCTGTGTGATTTGAACAACTGACCAAACTTCTCTGTGCCTTAGTTTCCTCAACTCTAAAATGCAAATAATAATATGCAAATAAAAACCTCATCTCTAAAATGCAAATAATATAAAAGGCAAATAGCCCTAACAGGGTTGCTGTAGGGGTTAAGTTACTACAATCAGTACCATATGCATTTGCTTCTCCTATTGCTTCAAAGTGTCATCAGACTGAAAAAAGGCAGAACATGGAAAAGGGCTTGACCTGTGTCAAGGAGCTCAATAAAGGGGTTTATTTTGAGTTATTGCCATTTCTTTGGGGGTTGTTAGAAGATGTAGGAGAGCTTAGCTGGCTGCTCCCCAAAAACCCACTTAGCTTCCTTCCCCTTGGCACCCAACAAGATCACATTTCCCAGCCTCCTTTGCAGTTAGGGGAGACCATGAGTGTGAATTCTGGCCAATGAACTTGGGCAGCCATGAGGTGTGCCCTTCCAAGCCCAGCTGCCCTAACAAAAGTGTCTTTCTCAGGAGCTCCATGCTCTTTTCACAATCCCCAATTGCCATCTGGATTGAGAAGATGCTAAAGAATAAAAGGAAACAGAGCCCAGTATGGAAGGCATCTGGAACCCTGAATGACTGCATGGAGCAGGGTCTTCCCCACCCCTGCTCTGCCACCACCCTATAATGAAATGAGCAAGAAACAAATTTGTTTTGAGTTAAGCCATGGACATTTTGAAGATTTTTTGTTGTGGTGGTGGTTTTAGCAACGAGTCTATCCTGAGTAATAGAGAGGACAAACTTGTCCCAGATTGAGAGGAAGAACAAATTGTTAGTTTCTATAGACAGTCATTGTCATAATCAAGGAGACCAGAAACCATGTCAGAAGACACTCAAACAGCCCTAAAACACTCACATGCGGCCCATGTCGTGAGCAACTGAGGTCTCCTGCCAACAGCCATGGGAGTAAGCTTGGAAACAGATGCTTCAGCCTCAGTCAAGCCTTCAGATGAGATCACAGCCCTGGCCAACATCTTGACTGCAACTTCATGAGAGAACCTGCCAGATCCACCCAACTAATCCTTATCTGGAACCCTACCCCACGGTAAAATAGTAAGTATTTGTTGCTTTAAGTCACTAAGTTTTGGGATAACATGTTATGCAGAAGTAGATAACTGATACACTGCTTTATGGATCAGGTTCCCACAGTGGCCAACTGGAAAATGAATCCTATGGGGAACTCTGAAAGACTGCACAGAACATGCTTTAAAGTTATGTTCCCTGAGTGGGGAAGAAGGTGGATATTTTTTCTCTAACATCCATCTGCTGTTGATAAAGGACTGCCCCTGGGGTGTTGACTCCCCAGCATTTCTACCCTGCCCTTCACTGAGGCCAAGAGAAAGCCCTCAGGTGGAGAGTCTCAGGTGCTTGCAGTTGGCACCATAGGCATGTACTTGATAAGTGCAAAGAGAACACTGGTGAGGTATAGCAAGATCTGATACAGTATCATGTGTACCAGATTTTCCAGATGTAATCAAATTCCTAAATTTCTTCTTTTTCCATAAAGGTGAGACACTAAAGGTGTATAAGTAAAGAGGCTTCTTTTGTGTACCTTTTGAAGATGTTTCATAAAAATAAACCAACAAATCAGAATCCAGGGCTGGGAAGAGTGGAAGGCTTTTTGTTTGCTGATTCTCTTAATAAACTTACTAATTAGTGCCATGAAAGCAGAATACAAAATAGCACCTTATTCTGACATTGAATGTGCCACAGTACAATTAAGCAATGGGCCCTTGCAAAATGGCATTTTTATATTGCCTCATAAAATATCTAATATCGAACTTTGTAAATTACATCAATGCCTTTGAACAAACATTGAGTTCTTTTTAATAAATAAAATGTTTAAAATTATTTCCTGGAAGTGCATTTTAGACATTAATAACTGGCTTCAAATGAAATTCTGTTTCATAGCGATAAGCAAATGTAATTGCTGCAAACTAAAACAGTCTGTAAGGCTTACCTGCTCCAGAAAGGAAACAAAATATTGAGCTAATGTAGCCATCAAGATATATAACCTGCTACTCTTTGAATAAACCAAATTCCATCCCTAAACACAGAGAGCTCAGAAATTCAGACCCAAGGACATAAATATAAGGTATTTCCTGGAATTAGTTTCATATGTTTTATATATTGCAGTTATCAATTGATCTGACACAATATCTGAGCCAGTTTAAAAATTACATATTGTGTATCAGAAAAATATACATTTTCATGACATCTGGTACCCTGTGTTATAAAAGTATATACTCATTCATTTTAACTAAAAACATCACTATTTCCACATCATTAAAAATAATAGTAATTTCAATAGTATAAATCTCCATTCCATTCCTTACACCAGAGGTCAGTAAACTACAGCCTGAGAGGCCAAGTCCAGTCCACCACTTACTTTCATATGCCCACGATCTAAGATTGGTTTTACATTTTTAAACAGTGGGAGGGGTTCAAAAGAAGAAGAATATTCTGTGATATGTAAAAATTATAGGAAATTCAAATTAGGGTGCCCACAGATAAAATTTGATTGGCACTCAGTCTTATTCATTTACTTACATATCATCTATGACTGCCTTCACACTACAATCACAAAGCTGAGTAGTTGTGACAAAGATCTTATGACCTGCAAAGCCCAAAATATTTACTATCTGGTCCTTCACAGAAAAAGTTTATTGACCTTTACTTCACACCACCCCTATCTCCACTCTAAGGAGTTAAAAAGGGAAGCTGTTAGGAACTCAAAATACTTAAAAGGGTAAACATCAGTATTGGTTTTAGCCACCATTTACTACCTCAGGGTCTCCTTGAAGCCTGCACTGGCCTAAGGAAGAAGACAGGAATGGCCATGGGATAAACCATATCCATGGAAACCCCCAACCTGAGTTATTTACAATCAGACAAGCATAATGTGTCTTTTCTTTCTCCCCAGAGTTGATGTGTCTGACTGAGCAAACTACATAAATTACTTTGACTATCAACTTCATTTAAGCCTCTGGAGACACAGATATAAACAAGCAGGAAGAATAAACATGGCATTAATAGGTAGAGTGGGCAGCTTGTAAAATGCAAATCCTTTGGCCTTCACTGTCAATTACAATCAGCTTTCTAAGCTTGATAAGAGCTAGTTTGGTCCTAATTCGCCTGAAATCACTTTTTGAAACGATGCTATTCAACTTTCTTTCAGAAAACTTTATTTTTAAGTTACAAAACCTATTCGAGTTTATTATTGAAAATGTATAAGACAACACAGATGGATAAAAATTACACTTGTTCCCCAAGATAGAGTACTGCTAATATTTTGTTGTCTTGTCTTCTAGGTACCCGAGATTGGGTAACTTATAAACAAGAGACGTTTATTTGACTCAAAGTTCTAGAGGCTGGAAAATCCCAAATCAAGGGGCACATCCAGTGGGGACTTCTTGCTGCACCATTACATGGTGGAGGACATCACATGGCAAGGGATTGTGTGCTTGACAGAGAGAGAGAAAATGGGGACCAGATTATTATTTTGCCAGGAGCCCACTCACTTGATAAGTAACTCACTCCAATGATAACAGTATTAACTCATTCACAGGGGTGGAGTCCTTATGACCTAATCATCTCTTAAAGTCCCTACCTCCCAAACCATTACACTGGCAATTACACTTCAGCATGAGTTTTGGAGAAGATATGCAACCCATAGCAATATCTTTTCATGCATTCATGTGCTTTTTAACCTGACATGGACACTCTATGTCAATTAGCACTACAGCATTTCACAAATGCTTACATATAGAACCCTTTGTTTAATCATTCCCCTATTCAGACATTTTAGTTGTTTTCATTTTTTAATCATAAATAATGAATGAACATCTTTAAAGCTAAATTGTCTCTTAGACACATCCATGAAGATTTTCTTAGAAAACATTTGAGAAACGAATATTGCTGTCTCTAAATGGACACATACTGTAAAGACTTTTCATATATATTATAAAACTTCTTTTGGGTAAGGTTCTTTCTTCCAGCATTACATGATGGTGGGTATTTCACACACAGACACACACACACACACACACACACACACACACACCACACACACACACACGCTTATTCAACACATTTTCTGAGGACCGACTTTATGCCAAGCATTTTCTAGGTAATAGGAATGTAAGTAAAGGAATGTAGCAAAGAACCAAACAGACAAAATCTCTGCCATCACAAAGTTTATATGATGGTGGAAGAGAGAGACAATAAATAAAGTATGTAGTATGCTAAATGGTAATAAGTTTTAAAAAGAAAATACAGAGGACAAAGAAGAGGCTTATGAGTTGTGAGGGTAGAAAAGGGGTGGGAATATTAAATGGGAACATCAGAGAAGATCTCACTGAGAAGAGGATATTTGTCCGAAACCCTGAAGGCAGTAAGGACTCTACAAGAATATCTGATGAAAGAGCATTCCAGACGGACAGAACAGCAAGTGCAAAGTCCCAAAGGCAGGACCATGCCTGGAGGATTCAAGGGGCAACAAGGGTGCCCATATGGCTGGAACAGAGAGAGAGAGAAGCATGAGATGGGGTCAGAGATGATGGCAGGCCATAGTAAAAACTAGGCTTTTACCGTGAGTAAGATGGGAATCATTGGGGGGTTTGGAACAAAAAAATGACACGATTTTATATTTTAACAAAATAAATCTGGCCTCTGTGTTGAAAATAGAACTTTAGAGAAACACGGGTGAGGACAGAAAGGTTAGTTAGGAGGCTGCTGGAATAATCCAGGGGGAAAATGGCCTGAGTTTCCCAGGTGGGGAACCAGTGGAAGAAGTCAGTGGTATATTCTGAAGACACATCACCTATAGATGCGTAGATATGGATGGATGGACAAACGGATGGATGGATGGATGGATGATGGATGGATGGATGGATGATGGATGGAAGGATAAATGGGTGCTGGATGGAGAATGGATGAATAGGATAGGATAGTATATTATAATATATAACACATAAGTGAACATATGAAAATTTGAGGGAAGGCCAATGTGATTCTGCAGTTAGCCTAGAAAAGGTAGAAATAGCACATGCCTTTCCTCAGGAAATTTACCATTCTATAGTGACCCCCCACCCCCCACCCACCAACAATCCTGGAGGTAGATATTATCATGCCCAATTTATAGAGCAGGAAACTGAGATTCAGAGAAGTTGCCACCCACCCAATGTCAAACAGCTAGTAAGTGGCAACACCAATATTCCAAAATTCTATCTCATTCCAAAATCTTTGGGGCAAGTACTGTAACCTGAGAATTGGGAAGCATGTCCCTCCACCCCAAAGAAACATATAGGGCAAAAGAAAGAAACATTTACAGAGGAGAAGAACTAAAAAAGAATCAAAAGTAGGCAGTTTGTTTGTTAGTACAGGAGATGGAAGTGGGGGCAAGCAGTTCATAAAAACAGTCAGCTGAGAGAGATGAATAAGGATCTTTCCGTCTAAGATGACCTGATATGAGTGGAGACGGCATCCGTAGGCGTCATGCTCTTTCTCCAAGGCTGCAGTTATTTATCTGCTTGAGCTCTTGTTTTTTCCCTTGCTTTAAAGTGAAATGCGCAAATACTCCCACTTCAAAGGGAAAAATCCTCATAAATGTCATTTTACTGCCGGCCTAGAAGAATAGCATCAACAGATCCTGAAAGCAGGATGGGTGCAGGGACCCCAGGCATGTCTGTGACTAAGAAGGAAAATGGTCACTGGCTGCTGCTATAGCAGAGAAGGCAGCCTTGAATGAACTCAGCTGACTACATGCCTATAGTAGCTAAGATCATGGCTAAGACCATGACACTGCCTTAGTTCAAATCCAAAATATGTCTCTTTTTAGTCAGACAAGTCCCTCAACAACTCTGGGCCTTGGTTTCTTCATCTGTAAAATGGAGTGATTTCAAAGTCATTTTTAGGGTTTTAAAAAGTTCAATGTGATATACCTGGCACAGTGCCTGGCAAGTAAGTCTTTAGCAGATGTTAGTGGTTGTCTTTGGGTATGTCTCTCATGGACAGATCTGGGTCTGATTGTTATGCTGCTTCTTGTGGCAGAAAGTGAGTGGTGTCTTCTCATATATATGGGCATTCCAGATGTGAATTATCAGGTAAGATGCAGGTCCCCAGGTAAGAAATAGGAACTTGGAAAGCAGGCTGTAGAAACTGGGCCAACACTACTGACTAGAGACCCAAGAGTTATTCCTCCTCCCTTCTCCCTGCCTACCATCTGCTGTAGAGGCTAGAAAGCTGAACATGGTCAGCCTCCCTTGCAGCTATGGGACTAATCCTGTTCAGGAAACAGAAATGAAAGCCCGCAAGGGAGGATTTTGGAAACATTGTAATTTGATAAAAAGAGACAGCCTTAATGTGGACCTTCCCATTTTCCCTTTTCTTCTTTCCTCTCTGGCAGTGCAGGAAGTAACCATCTTGTGACCATGAGGGACAGCCCAAGAGAATCCCAGGAGCCCCCAAAAGAACACTATTGACTTACTGAGCCAATGCCAACAATCTACTGTGTATTCACAAGAACTTCTGATATGTGGGTGATTTAAGCCTCTGTCATTAGGTTTTCTATGATTTGTAGTCATTTGCATTTTTAGCTAACACAAACACAAGAGGGAATAGTCCTTCCTTTCCTTAGGCCCAGTTCCCCCAGATCTCAACTTCAAGCAGCCTAGATGTCATCAGGAGTACCTCCAGCTTGGTGGAAAATGTTGGCTTCTGCTTTATCAATAGCCAAGAAATAGGCAGAAAGATACCCTAAAGACGCTTCAAGCCAAAGAGGAATGTAACTTAGCTAGTGGGACAGATCATCTATTTCTTCTCAACGTCCTCTTAGTTTATTTCCCCTGTGCCATCCCAGAGCTTTTAGAGAGATGCTAGTTGACATCCTGTCCTGGTCTCAGATTTGCTACAGGGAATTAGAAGGAGGGCTGCAAGTCTACCTAGGTTAGATCACTGAATGGAGAATGAGGACTGGCCAAGGGAAATTGGTATCTTGGGGGAAAGAAAATCAGAGCTTCAAGATTTCCTCCCTGCTTTCACACTGTGGAGTCAAGACTGATTTTCTTCAGGGCCCAGCATGTTCCTAATAGCTACAGAAGAATTTTCCAAACAATTTCCTTCCTCAAGGTCTCAGCTTAAAAAGGAAGTTCACAGATAATTGATACCTCAACCCCATTTACATTGCTTGTTCAATCTAGTTCATTTTCCCCCAAAACTAAAGCACATGTCTATATCAGATGAGTTTCTTAATGCTTATCCTACAGATTAAATAATTCTGCCATTACAGTCCTTAATCATTTTATTCATGCATGTATGGGCTGATGGATTGATGAACTGATTGATTCTATTAACATTTGTTGAGCAGCTACTGTAGGCCAAATTCTGCATGGAATGGAATTTTAAGTATGACAAGTGGCACATGCCGGCTTTAGTATGGAAACAACATTCTGGGTTTCATCCACTTCCTATGATAAACCTTCTTCAAAATTCATCTAGGGAAAATTCCTCCCAATCTATCCATTCCATAATTTATCACCTGGTTGATATTTTTGTTGGTTTTGCTCCAAGAGAGTCTGGTTGCAGTTGTTCAAACAGTTTTGCTTAGTCAGCCTGCAAATGAATTTTTAAAAGTATCTTGGCAAGTGTACCACTTCCATTGGAGAATTCTGCATGACTTTATTGTGCTTTTACAGAGAGTGGGAGTATATAGAATGGAATATATCACAAAACCTTTGTAGTCGTTTTGGAAGATGAGGGAAAAATTGCTTAGATTAGGTCATATAACCACACTACCACCTGGTGGTAATGTTGTACCTGAAACCCTTGAATAAAGGTGGCCCTGAGCCTAAATTTTTGGTGAAATTTATGAATTGGAGAGAGATTTTTCATGTATGAAATTCAAAGGGTCAAGCATCCATGTAAAACCATATCTCAGAAATATGATGAAAATTCAGATCAATACTCCCCGATTATCATCTTTAACTGTCATATTTATGGTGAATCATAACTGTTCTCAGAAGCAAAGTGCTTTTCATATGCCTGCCTTGAAATTGCCTGATTATTGCTTCCATTTCAGAGCTGAGAAAACTGAGGCTCAAAGAGGTCATGGAACTGCCCAGGGTGTATAGTTAGCAAAATAGGGAAGCCAGGACTCAAACCCACATTTTCGGATGCCAAAACACACACTATGCACTTAGGAAGGGTATCATTATACTTCTGGGTGCTGTTTAAATTGAAAATCAACACATGGGTCAATGACGTCACAGAGCACATTGGCATCGAGGCAAGTAAATAGAATAAAGAAAACAATAGGTAGTGAGTCTGTATGTGGTGACTGATTATATACAGGACAAATGGCCTTGTCTTAGGTTAGGCCATATCCCTAGAAGCACAGCCTGGGACAAGGATTAGGTGCCAGTGATTAACTGAGTGCCTTTAATAGAAACCTATATTGGTATGGAAGAAACAAGATAGAAAAGTGGAAGAAGTCAGGCAACGATGTGGCTTCAGGTGAAATCTAGCCTCATCCTGATCTCACTGGGAGCCCTGGGGTATTAATTGCACTGCACACCTTGAGATGAGGAGACTTGACTTTTGTAACCCAGCATAAGCCAGTCACTGACTATGGGCTGCCATGGAAGGGAATGTAAAACTCTCAGTTTCCTGTAGGCAAAGTGGCTCCAGTCACTCCAAAACAATTATCTGAAGAAGGGTTGGAGGTATGAGCAGTTAGCAGCACCCTACACAGCAGTTGGGAGATGCAAAGACTCAGTTGCCAAAGAGGATCCCAGGGAATCAGTTAAGGCACCAACAGCATCCCTACAGATCCCCAAATCTGCAAAAGGGAGTCACAATGAGATGACTGTCAGTGTAGCCTAATTTCTCCAGGAAAGAGCCTATCGACACCACCAGGAAGAAAGGCCTCTGCCCTGTTTCTAAGCACTGTTCAATTCACACAATCTTTCCTCATAGGGTCAGAGAGAACATGATATTTCAGTTGGGAATGGAATTGAAGAAAATTATTCAGGTGGGTTCATAAGTAAGGCTGGCACAGGAATACAAATTGTAAATAATCACACGTCCAATTCTAGAAAAATGACTAGGTAAATTATAACACAGCCACATGACAGAATATCACACCTTCATTAAAAATGAAGGTCATATTAAGAATTGGTGATCGTCACCTCTCATCTGGCTTGTTTCCATCTGAACTCCTGGCTTCTATCTATGTCTCCTACAGCCTACATATTAGTCAGGGTTCTCCAGAAGAACAGAACTAATAGGATCTATGTATACATGAGACAGAGTTTATTAGGGAGAATTAACTCACACCATCACAAGGCAAAGTTCCATGATAGACTCTCTGCAAACTGGGGAAGAAATAAGCCAGGACTAGCTCAGTCTGAGTCCAAAAGCCTCAAAAGTAGAAAAGCCAACATTGCAGACTTCTGTCTGTGGCCGAAGGCCCAAGAGTCCCCTGGCAAATCACTGATGTAAATCCAAGAGTTCAAAGGCTGAAGAACCTAGAGTCTGATGTCCAAGGGAAGGAAGAGCGAAAGGAAGCATCCAGCTTGGGAGAAAGATGAAAGCCAGAACACTTAGCAAGCAAGGTCATCCCACCTTCTCCTGCCTGCTTTGTTCCAGCCGCACTGACAGCCGATTGGATGGTGCTCACCCACACTGAGGACAGGTCTTCCTCGCCAACTCCACTGACTCAAATGTCAATTTTGCACCCTCACAGACACACCCAGAAACAATACTTCTACCAGCTATCTAGGCATCCTTCAATCCAATCAAGATGAAACCTAATATTAATCATCACAGCCTATAATAAACACAACAGCTAGAGATCGGTTTTAAAATCACAGATCAATTCACATGATGCTTATGCTGTCAAAACTTTCCAACAGCTTCTCATCATACTCTTGATGAAAGTCACAGTCCTCAACCTAGCTTACAGGGTCTTACGAGCCCTCAGAAATCTGCTCCCTGCTATCTTTCTGGCACCAACTCCTACCACTCTCTCCATCCCCGGCCACTTCCTTCCGGCCACTGTGGCCTCCATGAGGTCCCTCAAATGCACTTGCACACACTCACCCCGGGGCCTTTGCACAGTGACTTCCTCTGCCTGGATGTTCTTTTTACTGATTCCCTCACCTCCTTCGGTTCTAGGCCCAGGTGCCATTTTCTCATTAGGCCTTCTCCAACTACCCGGTTTAAAATTTAAACACACACACACACACACACACACTCTCACACAGGCACTCTTTCCTCCTTTCCTGCTTTATTTTTCTTAATCACATCTAGTATTACCATCTCACACCTATATATTTTATGCATTTGTTTTGTGTACTATTTCTCTGAACTAGAAAGTAAGATCTGAGAGGGCTGGTATTTGGGTTCATGCCATTCACTTCTGTGTCCCCAGCATCTAGAACAATTACACAGTAGGTGCACCAAAAGTATATGCTGATTGAATGAATGAAAAATAAATGGCTAATGGAGACACTGCACTTGCTTAATGGAAAAATACACTTGTTATGAAAGCAGAATGCACAAATATATACACTCGGAATGAGTTTAATTACACAAAATAAATATACATCTTGCAGAAGAAAAAGACTAGAAGGAAATTCAGCATCATGTACACAGTGGTTAAATTTAGTGGCAGTAGTATTAATAATTATTATATTCTTCTCAGTACTTTTCTGCAGGGGCCAATTTTCTACTGTGACCATGTGTAAAATATTTTAGCTGAGGGGAAATGCTTGGTTTGGTCTTATTTTTAAAAAAATGAAAGTTGAAACATGAAAGAGTTTTGATGGATTAATCAGTTTAATGATCATTTCCACAGCACAAAAGACAGGCAACATATACAATGCTTGCTGTGTATGTCATCCTGTGGCGAGATATGAAGGAAGATACAGTCTTACATTACCCTGTGTTTAGGCCCAATGCCTGGCTTCTCCCATGTGCTCATTAAGAGTATAAGAATGGAAAGAAGAATGGAAAGAAAAGAGAAAGGAAGAGATGGAGGAAGAAGGAAAGGAGGGAGAAAAAAGGAAAGGAGGGAGAAAGAAGGAGAAAGGGAAGAAGTGAGAAAGGGAGGGGAGAAAGGGGAGAGGAAGGAAGGAAAGGAAGGGGAGGGAAGGGGAGTGGGGAGAGGAGGGGAGGAGGGAGGGAAGGAAGGAAAGAATATGAGAGAGGGAGAGAGGAGGGAGGAAACCTATATACATCAAAATCTCATCCTCTATCATGATGGAGTCTGAAGGCTTCTGCCCCAGTTCCTGGCTGGGGTGGGGCCACCTAGAAAGGCCAGTTCTTAGGCTGGGACAGTCATCAGTTGGGCATATACTATGTGTCAGACCCCAGATAACTTGGAGTCCAACCCTGCCCAAGTGTCTTCAACTCTCTGAGGCTTTGAGCTCCACTGCACAATGGGATGTTCACATCAGCACCCTTTTAATGTCTCTTAGTCCACATAATGAACTGATGAGATAGGCATTATTCACCCCAATTTAAAGATGCAACACAGAGGCAACAAGAGAGGATACAATCCCTGTCCAAAGTCATACACGCAACCATTAAATAGCAGAGACAGCTTTGACCCTATTCTCCAAAACCTTTTATTTTCCCTCACTATGCATGCTTCCTTGGAAAAGGCATTTGAGTGTGAAAGCAGATCTTGGAAAGAGGGGAGTCTCTAAGGCTAAGAAACAAGCATGCTGGACCTCGGGCCATTTAGGCGCTGGTTCTCTGTGCTCTGATGGTGAGCAGACGTCTTTGCATCTCCACACCCCCTGGGAGTGAAATCTTCTGTGTTCAAGAGACTGTAGTTCACCCAAGGTCGGGGTAATTGTGCATGATTAATGGTTGTCTCTTTATGAAAGACCTACACAAAAGCTCCAAACCAACTTAGTCGTAATTTCATACTTCTCCCAGTCCATTTAGAAGAGCGGGGTTTTATTTCCTGCGTGCACAGCCACAAAATCAGAATCTTCAGCTCAGGAAAAGAGCTTTTAAACCTCTGATTCACAGACTGTGTTTTGCCAAGGCCAGGGCCAGACAGCACGGAATGTGTCTGGCCCCTTTAGGTAAGAAGGAAAAGAGAGGTTATAATAGAAAGGGGAATTGTCGATTGCTCACCGTGCACCAAGCATCATCCCATGTTTGTGAGATGAGTTAACTCCCTCAATCCTCAAATCCAATCTGTGATTATCTCCATTTTACAGATAAGGAAACTGAGGCACAGAGAGGCTAAGCAGTTTAGGTCACATGGCTTCAGTTAGGGAGCCAGGATTTGAACCTTGATCATCTGGCTCCAGAACCAGGTGCTTAGGAAGCCCTGTCCAGCTTCATGTTTTAGATAGGCTCCAAATCTTCACTGTGGTCATAAGTCAACTCACCTTGATTGACAACTGAGTGTAAAATGGTTTCTTTACAAGCAACGACCCTATGCCCATCAAAACTAGAGCTGTCACCCTTCTGATGGCTCATGTCATATCGCCCACCTGTTTTCCCCACCCCAAGATCCATCCAAACTGCTCCTTTGGTGTCAGCCACGCCCACTGACCTTCTATTTCCCCGTGGGCATGATGCTTTTGCGTCTCTCCACACCTTTGCACCTGCTGTGCCCCCTGCCTGGAATGACAGTCTTATCCAGCCTTTGCCTACTTGGCCAAATCATCCGGCTCACCTTTCGTGACTCAGATTGAGCATCTCTCCCAACAAATAGTGATGAGTGGATGAAGCAAGACATTAAATCCAAGTTCACTAACTGACATCCCATGGTCCAGATGTGTCCCTCAACAGAATGTGGTTTGGCCACATGGTACTTTTAGCAATTTGAATTAGTTGTTATAATTTTTAAAGTAGGAGAGATCATCACCTTAAAAAATTTTGGAGTTCTGGAGGTTCTTGAAAAGCCAGACGACCTGGTGACTGGACCTTGCATAGCCACAATTGGCTGGAGCTGGGCAGTGGCTGTCCCCTTTGGTGGATGGGACACGGGCTCTCCAGACCACCAGAGCCCCTCTACCCCCATCGCTGCCTACCTCATTCATGTATCACCCTGTGTTAGTCAGGGTTCTCTAGAGGGACAGAACTAATAGGACAGATGTATATATAGGGGAGTTTATTAAGGAGTGTTAACTCACATGATCACAAGGTAAGGTCCCACAATAGGCTGTCTGCAAGCTGAGGATCAAGGAAGCTAGTCCGAGTCCCAAAGCTGAAGAACTTGGAGTCTGATGTTCGAAGGCAGGAAGTATCCAGCATGGGAGAAAGATGCAGGCCAGAAGACTAAACCAGTCTAGTCTCTCCACATTCTTCTGTCTGCTTTATATTCTGGCTGTGCTGGCAGCTGATTAGATGGTGCCCACCCAGACTGAGGGTGGGTCTGGCTCTCCCAGTCCACTGGCTCAAATGTTAATCTCCTTTGGCAACACCCTCGCAGACACACCCAGGAACAATACTTTGCATCCTTCAATCCAATCAAGTTGACACTCAATATTAACCATCACACACCCCCATCTTGTCCGTGTAGATCTTGGAGTTTTTAAGACTTGCTCTATAGGACAGTCTGCAAAATACAAGTTTGGAAGCAGAGAAAGGGAGTCTCTGCTCCGAATTGCCTCTTTCCATTGTGGTGCCCTCTGCAGGACATATTATATAACAAATCAGACCACTGGCTCCAGAAATGTGTGATCGGAAAAGCCATATCCCATTCATTCGTTTATTTCACCAATATTTTTTGGAGGACTCACAATGTGCAAGGAATTCTGTCTAATTGGCATGCATTTCAGGGAAGCTGCCAGAAGACAGTCACCTTTAACCCTTTAACTTTTTATCTTTTCTCCTTAAACCTTTAAAATGCAACTTCACCATGCTGTATCCAAGCTCCTAAGGCTTAGAAATTTCATCTCTTGTAAATAGACCGTTAAAGACTCCCATCCTGCCTCCTCTTGGCAACTCCTTTAGCGGTTGATGTGGCTCTTTGACGGTGTCTTTCAGATGCTCTGGGTCTCAGCTAATCTACAGCTCACTTTCATGTGTGCTTAGTTACAGACAATGAGGGGAAGCAGCCCAGGACTGTGCCTCCTAGTTAGGCTCATTACAGCGACCTCGGCCTGTGTAGAAGATGCGGATACCTTGCCCCAAACCTAGTCTGGTAACTTTTATTGGAGCTTAGGCTTTAACTGGGCATTTTAAAGAGTTGGGGGTTTTATGGGAGACAGCTGGAATGCCAATCCCTATAGGTAGCCACAGCCAGAGCATCCAAAAAGGAAACAGTGGGTTTCCAGGCAAAGCAGTTCAGCCTCCTCATGCCCAGGGGAGGAAGGAAGGAGGTGACTGCCAGCTGCCCTCTGATCTTTGAACCTGGGCCTGTCAGCTTCACAAGGGAGCAGCAGAGAATTCAGTCAACCCGAGGATCCCTATTCTCTCCACCTGGGATACCTCACCCAGCCCCGACCTCCACTGTCCTGAGTGCAATAGCCCCATGCCCTTGCCTGTCTGTTCTCACCGGTGGGTAAGGCTGTTCATGAACAAGGACACCGCACAGGAGGAATGTGGCGGGTCTTCCAGTAGAATCACAGTGTATTTTCCTGATTCTTCTCTGCCTGGTGATTCCAGAAACCCAGACCACAGGTGGTTGCTATGGCAACTGGGCTCAGGTTTTTTTTTTTTTTTTTTTAACTGTGTTCTATATCCAAGAGAATGAGGGCACATTTGGGGAAGGGGTGGGGCTGGTGGAGGAAACTCCATCAGATTTACCTTCCTGCTTCTGGCCTTTTATTTCAGGCTGAGACCACAGCCACTGTGAGAGGACCGGGGAGTAATTCCTGGAGGGGATTCGGCAGGGCGCAGTCAGAGGGCCTTTGGGGGGTTTCCGAGGCCTCCCCTCTCCATTTCCTTCCTAATTGTGACTTCATGAACGCCCTAACAAGTTAAGCATGTGGAAGGCTCCAATTCCTGCCTGCCCTCTCCCTTCCCCCACCGCCTCTCCCAGCTACAGATACAGACGCGGACCTGCAAAAAACAGAAGGACATTCAGTCTAGAGACCTAGGCTGTGTGACCCTAGGAAATGCACTTTGCTTCTCTGGGCCTCAGTTTTCCCATCTGTAAAGTGGAGTAGGTGAGCCAGAAAAAAAAAAAAAAGACAATTAGGTTTTCTCTCAGCTGCCATTTCTCAGCTATTGGTAGAGGCTATCTGAAGCACTCTGTCAAGTAGTCAGTTAGCAAATATCAGGGTTCTGTTTTGCCATTTTTATAAAACACATCCACAGCTTCACCTGCAGGCTGCAGTTTTGGCTTTTTTGAGGTAGGAAACAAAAGTCACTGCAAAGCAGTCTAAAGGAAGAATCCTTCCAAATTATCAAGATTATTTTCCTCCTAATCTCTTAAGTTTTCTCATCCACATCTAATCCAACTGTAAGTGTCTTTAGCAACTCAAATCCAACTGGGTGTTCTAAAGCATTCAGTTTCATTTTTATGAATGCAATTCTCCTTTTACACACTCATTTTTATTGGCTGATATGAAATTTTATTAAATTGCATAATTACAATAACAAGAAGGGGCAGGGTCAGCTTGTGTGGGATCTGAAGCTTATACAATTGGAAGCTCTTCCAGAGGAAAAGAAAAGAAAATTACAAACATAAATTTACCTACAAAACATAGATGCTTATTTAGAATGAGAACATGTCACAATATGAATCACAAATTTCTACTTTTTTAAAAATGAAAATACTACAAATATCACAAAATCCAGAGAAGGTGATCATAATATTTGAATTAATTAACTACCTCTCTTATCACTAAAATATTTTTTATCCTACAACATCTGGCTACAAATTCTTAATTATTTCTTCTTTACACAATAATTTTGAAATAATACTTTCCAGAGGAAGAGTAGAATAATTCAGTATTTTCTTAAGCATAATTGATTAAATTTTTTTTATATTTGAAAGACATAAAATACGTAACTTCATATACAGAAATAATCACCATTGGTATACTGCTTCAGGTGTGCCCAGGATCCACAGAAATGGATAAATTCTATTTTACATGATTCCCATTCAATAAAAAAAGGAATGTGGGGTATGTACACCTGGTAAAGAGGGGTTCTACTGTAATTGCCAATATTTGTTGAGCTTCTACTATATATCAGACAGTGTGCTAAGTGTCTTATAGAACAACATCATGATAGCTGTATTCTTATTACCAATTTAGAGATTTAAAAAACTGAAAAATGAAATGAGTTACTAGAGGCCTTTATAGATACAAAGAAGCTGGGATCCAAATGAAGTCGTGCCTGGCTCCATGGAGTCATGCTGCCTTAATCTAGGGCTTCAGGCAACATATTCAACCGTTCATCTTTTCTATATCATGGTGTAATGGTGTAATAGCACCAGCCTTGATGTCCTCCCTGAGGTTGTGCATGTCAAAATTAAAATGAGATCATGGAACAACAGCACCTTTTAGCTGCGGGATGCTGCATGTAATTTTCAGGATCCAGGGAGAATAGAGAAATCACTAAAGGTCTTCTGAACAGAAGGAGTTTAATACAGGGAGTTGACTACCTAGATCATGGAAGGGCTGGGAAGCCAACAGGAAAGGTTGAAGCAAACCAAAAGAGGGCAAGAATAAGGATTCCCCTTTGGTTGGAGGGATAACAAGAGAAGGTGATTTTGCCAGAGTCAGGAGCTAGGGTATCCAGTAGGTGCTATAGCTCTGGCACGGGCTGCCCACACAGTTGAGATGATGGAAGAAAGAGCTATCCAAAAGGAGATTAACACAGGGAGAAAAGACAGCAGCTGCTGGTAATGCCCCCAGAAGCAGAGAGAGGAGTAGAAATGCCGAGGCTTCTCCGCTTCCCTTACCCTCCAGCATCTCTCCCATTGGCCAACCCTTCACAGGAGCCTGGGAAACATAGCTCCCTATGATGAAGAACAGAGCACATCATGGAAAGTACAGGAAGTGGATTGAAAGCAAACTTGCTATTAACCATACCACACATACACAAGATACTATTATTATCAGAGAGAGCTACAGGCTCCTGACTGACAGAGGAGGGAGGCTAGACATGGGATTCTAAAATAACAATCCGTTTCTCTTCTCCCCCAGGCCTAGAACAAATAGGTTAAAATAAAGTGAAAAAACTCAACCAGAGGTTTCTACATTTCTGAATAAAATATTGACTGTATAAAACAGTTGGGGTGGAGGAGCTGCTAAGGAAAAGGCAGATGGGCAGATTCTACATTTTATTCTGCCTGCAAGCTGCAAAAAGATAGCAATCCAAGGGCAGGGTTTATTTCCATCATAAAAATAGAGGGAGGCCTCAGGACTGATGGAAGTGACCTGCCCCCTCATCAGGGGCCTCTGGTGAGGAGGCGCATAGGAGCTCAACCCCAGAGACCAAGAATGACAGCGCCCCTCCGGCACCCTTGATCCATCAGAAATTGACAGCCCTCCTGTCCAGCAGTGAGCTGGCCAGCAGCCGCTGTGGCTGCATCCTGCTGGAGGGTGTTGATGAGAGGGAGAAAACAACCCCAGCCAGAAGCCACCCATCCCACTTCTCTCTTCACTGATGCCCTCCCCTGGATTCTGTGTTGAGAGGCAAATGTAGTTCCAGGAAGCACTCTTGGTCTCATGATTTCTGAGCATCATTTCTCCATCAGGCCTGGTATTTGCAAATGGCTCCTAAGTCCAGGGCTATCTGTCCCCATTTGCTGTTGGAGATGCTAGCACCTTACAGTTCAAGGCATAGGCCACGTCCAGCTCCTTTGGGGTATGTGGTCTCACGTCCTTAGGACTGGAACACTCCTACAACTCCTTTTTGCAAGGTAGCACTGGCTCACCTCCCAGATCTCAGAAATATCACTCCCTCAGGTGACTCCTCTCTGACCACCCTCCTAACAAAAATGATCTATGCTTCACAGCACTCTTTACTTACCTCACTTATTACACTCTATTGTTACCACTCATGTAATTACTTAGACCAGGGGTTGGCAAACTACAACCAGCAGGCCAATCCAATCCATTGCCAGTTTGTGCAAATAAAGTTTTACTGGAACACAAGCACGTTTATTCATTTACATATTGTCTATGACTGCTTCCATACTGCAATGATGGAGTTAAGTAGTTGCAACAAAGACCTCATGATTGACAGAGCCTACGTATTTACTATCTGGTCCTTTAAGAAAATCTTTGCTGACCCTCCAACCACAGTTATAAAAAGTTTCTTGATCATTCATCCCTGTGAGCAAAATATTTTTGATTACTCTCCCTCTTAAAACAGTATGTGGATCTATATTTTCATTATATTTTAAAATTGTGTGTATTTTAATTGTATGTTTAAATTATACACATGCACTACCTAGTAATACTCCTCATACAGTATGAAACATAATAGTAGAAATTTTTAAAGATTGAATTAAATATATACATAGAAGCTCTAATATTTTCTCCCTATGCTCAAGCATCATAGGTCCAAGATGGTGCCTAAAGCATAGGGGAGGGTCTTAAAAATGTTTATTAGCTGAATAGAAGCCCTCTCTGAGGCTGCAGATCTTCCCAAACTGAATGAACAACCCTCTCATGCCTTTGCAAGCCCTGTAGATTAAATTAGAGCCATCACGCACAGAAATCCTCACAAGACTGAGATGTCTCATTCGGGTTTCCCACAGTGTCCGTTGTCCTATGAGCTCCATGAAGGCAGGAATTTTTTGTCTCTTGTGTTCACTGTCATATACTCAACATGTAGACAGTGCCTAGAACATAGTGAGAATCTAATAAATACATGTTGTCAGAACAAATGAATGAAAAAGTGTACCTCCCACACCAAGAAAATAACTGACATTTTCTTCCATTTCTATCTTCTTCCTGAAAGATCCTCAGGTCAATAGGCACTCTGTTTTTGCATTGTGGATTTTTTTTTAATTAAAGGGTAGGACTGGGCACGGTGGCACATGCCTGCCATCCCAGCACTTTGGGAGGCCGAGGTGGGCGGATCACTTGAGGTCAGGAGTTTGAGACAAACCTGGCCTGGCCAACATGGTGAAACCCTGTCTCTACTAAAAATACAAAAATTAACTGGGCATGGTGGCACACGCCTGTTGTTTCAGCTACTCAGGAGGCTAAGGCAGGGGAATCACTTAAACCCAGGAGGTGAAGGTTGCATTGAACAAAGATTGTGCCACTGCACTCCAGCCTGGGCAACAGAGTGAGACTCTGTCTCAAAATGAAAAAAAGAAAAAAAAGAGATAATTAATTCAAGACTGTATAGATCCACCCGCCCTCCCCCCCCCCATGTTTTTGTTGTTGTTGTCATTGTTTCTAATAATTTTAACTTTTATTTTAGATTCAGTGAGTACATGTGCAGGTTTGTTACGTGGGCATATTGCATGATGCTGAGGTTTAGGATACAAATGACCCCATCACTCAAGTAGCAACATACAGTACCCAACAGTTGGTTTTTCAACCCTTGCCTCCTCCCTCTCTCCCACCTCTAGTAGTGCCCAGTGTCTATTGTTACCATTTTTATGTCAATGAATACTCAATGTTTAGCTCCCACTTATAAGTGAGAACATGATGTCTTTGGTTTTCTGTTCCTATGTTAATTCACTTAGGATAATGGCCTCCAGCTGTATCCATGTTGCTGCAAAGAATGTGATTTCATTATTTTTCATGGCTGCATAGTATTCCATGATGTATATGTACCACATTTTCTTTATCCAATCCACTGTTGAGGGACACCTTGGTTGATTCTGGTTTTGCTATTGTGAATAGTGCTGCAATGAACATACGAGTGCCGGTCTTTTTGGTAGAATGATTTCTTTTCTTTCGTATAAATACCCAGTAATGGGATTGGTGGGTCGAAACTATCAACAGAATAAACAGACAACCTACAGAATGGGAGAAGACATTCACGAACTATGCATCCAACAAAACTCTAATATCAAGAATCTATAAGAAACTTAAATAATTTAACAAGCGAAAACCAAATAACCCCATTAAAATGTGGACACAAAACATGCACAGACACTTCTCACAATAACACATACAAATGACCAACAAACATACGAAAAAGTGCTCATTATCACTAATCATCAGAGAAATACAAATCAAAACCACAATGAAATACCATCTCACACCAGTCAGAATGGCTAGTATTCAAAAGTCAAAGCACAGATGATGGCCAGGCTGCAGAGAAAACGGAATACTTATGCACCGTTGGTGGGAATGCAAATTAGCTCAGCCACTGTGGAAAGCAGTTTGGAGATTTCCCTCATATCTGTTATGTCAGCCTCACTTTCTGGTCTATCCTACAAGTTGAGTGCAGGCCTCTCTTAAGCCTCTCACCCATAAGGCCAACTGTCTACTGTGCTTCTTTAGTTTGGATGTTTCACAAGGCACATCAGACTCAAAGAGTCTGACACACACCATTGTCTCACCCAAATACTTCCCTCCCACCCTGCCACAGAGAACATGCCGCCAACAGGTCCAGCTCAAGTTGGAAACCTGAGGGCTCACCATGATTTCCTCTCCCACTTCACTGCGCAAGCGCCCTTCTAGGTCAACCTCCAAATAATCACCCTCTTGAGGCTGAGAACTCCACCTCTATGTCCCTCTCATCCAAATTCTCCTCTGCCTCCCCATGTCCACTGCCCAAGTCCAAGGCACCATTCTCTTCCTCCTAGATCCGTGCAACAGCTGCATCACTGGTTTCCTGGCCTCTCCCCTCCTACTCACTAGCAAATCTTTTTCCCACAGAGAAAATCCAGGGGATCCTTCTAATAGGCACATCTGAAATGAAATTTTAACTCCCCCTCTACTGGCTTCAGTATAGCATCCAAACTCCTTAGAGTTATGGGAGAAGCTCTGCTGGCCCTGGTTTCTGCTCACTCTGTAAAGCTACAGATACTGAAGATCCAAGAGACTAGAATACAGAAAACCGACATTTGCCACATGACTGCATCACACTGAGTACTGTGCTGGGTGCTTCAAGCTTATTCCCATCCTGACATGGCCCCTGTAAATTGATCTACAAGTTTATCTATCAGCTCTAGGTTGGTCTCAGGCTGATAGCATTTTTTTTTATTATTTAATATGTTTATTTCAGAAAATAGAATGTCAACCATGTCTGTTCCATTAAAGGTCCAAACCAATTCCTTTGTAATCAATCACAATTTCTGTTTCTTTATCAACAAGAGTGTGGGCCATTTGTTCTATGGCCACTACCTTCCAGGTGTTTTATCTCTAAGGTGTTTTAACCTGTATCAGCTGACAGTACCCATAAGCAAAACTCCAGGTCTTTAAAAACCATACTGAATTCCTTAGAATTAGGTTTGGTTGCATGTGATGAAACACCCAAAATATTAGTTTAAGAAAACTAGAAGTTCACGTCTGTCTCTCCTAAAATAAGTCCAGAGACAAGCAATCCAGTGTGATATGGCAGTTTAATAATCAGAGGAGACCCAAGCTGCTTTTTTCTCTTGTTGCGCCACCTTTCTTAACTTCCTGCCTCACAGTCTAAAATAGCTGTTGGGCTCTAGCCCTCATGTCTGCATTCCAACCATATGGAGGAGCGAGAGAAGAAGGGGTTTGTTCCAGCTGTCTTTTTAAGGACATTAACCATACAACACCACTTAAATTTTAAATGGGCAGAACATGGCCACACTTTGCTGGAAGGAAGTCTGGGAAATATCTTCATTCCAGCTACCCATTGTGCAGCTAAAGATGGAGGTTCTGTTATAAAGAAAGACAGAGAGAATGGGCTTGGCCACCGGAACACCAATCTACCACAGGTGTTCAGCTATTCCATGTTGCCCCGAGGCAGGATATCTCTATGACCGTTACACAAAAACAAATAGAGACCAAATTTAAGTTAAAGATTGCACAATATTAGGCAACTCTATTTATTCATCCATAGATTTGTTCACTCATTCAACAAATATTTACGTAGCATCTGTTTTAAGCTGGGCACAGGGCAAGATACAAGATACAATAACTGAAAAAGAATATGAAGCAAGAAATGAGTTGTCCTGCTTGATCCACACAGCTGTAATGAGAATCCAGTGATAATGGGGTTGGTGTAGAAACTGTTAGTGGACGATGTTATTGGAGCCTGAATGTTGGTCCTCTAGAGCAAATGCCTTTGCTTTAGCATGCAGTATGCTTTAGATACTTTTTTCCTATGTAAATAAACCCTCAAAGGACAAAACAGTTTCTAATCTCAAGAAAATGTGTGTATGTATGCTTCAGAAGTAAAAAATTTAAAAATTTTTAAAAAGAGTTTCTAATCTCAAGAAAATGAGTGTATGTATGCTTTAGAAGAAAAAATAAAAGGCAATTTCAGTGAAACAAAAAAGAATATGAAGAAAAGATTGAATTATTCACAAGCGTACTCCTGAGGTTATTTTAAATGAAACAATGTATCACTTAATGATTAAGTATCATTACAGGTACCATCATGTACCATAAGAAGGCACCAAGAATCCAAGAACAGAACAATATAGACCAGCAGTTCCAGTAAAGCCTGCTTGAGTCACAGATGTGACGTTGCAGAACTCTTCCCGGGTCTTCAGACTGGGCCACCTAGAGCTCATCTTGCCAAGTAAACTTCAGAGTGTGGCCTGCTCTGCCCCCTCCCCCAGTCATGTCCAAGGTCAGAATCCAGCCAGGGGCCTCAAACAGGCAGAAATATTTATGCCAACTCCAGAATACCAAACCTAAGAGATAGAGCTGATGCCACTTGAAAGGAATCGGAGCGGAATCTCCAGAGATTAAGAAAATGACAGTGACCAAGTTGCACAGGGGAAGGGGGTGAGAACAAGTGGAGATTAAAGCAGCCAGGCCATTTATTATTTTGATTTATGCTTTTTTTTTATTTTAAAGGGAATTAAAGAAGATGAATTAAGACTTCATTAGATCCTGACAACTTCAGAAATATTAATCCATCTTCCATTTGCATTAAGACTCACAATCTCTCCAATCTCTCCAGGGCGAGGGTGAAGGAAAGGGAAAGCTATGGATACATTTCTGTCTTCCCCACTCTGCACCCCCTAACTCGCCCCTCTGGCCACTTTCCCTTTCATGTCTTTGTTTGACATATAGGAAAGAATCATGAGGTGTTGAGTATCATTAACTTCCAAACACCTATGAAATCAGTAGGGAAGTGCAAACATTGTGGACCCCGACCGTCTCTGCAAATGATCTATCCTAAAGTCCTCCCCTTTAGAGATGAAAAGAAATAGTTTGGCAGACTGACAGTCTCGGGGAGAGAGGCCTGAATGAACAGGCAGGGGACACGCAGAATAAATGAAAATATGATTGACTTCTTACCTCAGTCCGGCTCACACATGGTTCTGAGCATTTAATAAACAGGTTGACACTCCGAGTTCCCCTCATTAGGTGAACGTGGAGACCCGGACTGTTATAAATCAGAAGGGCAGGTTATCAAAGCTTGTGATCTTTAACTGTGTCAGGGCGCCCTCCTGTCTGCTGAAATGGAGGCAGCAACCTGCAAGCTGCAAAGAATTAGCCACTATACCACGATTTAATACACATGCATCCAGGAGAAGGTGGGAGGCTGGTGCTACAGGCAGTTTTACCGGGTACTCAGCACATGTGGCTGGCCCTTGGTCACGGTTTACTTGGGGCTGCATGGTACCTGGGGATAAAGGTGACGGATGACCCTGTGATGGATCAAGAAATAGACCTGTGTTTAGTTGGACTAGGAGCAATGGAGGAAGAATCACTATGGAATGTTAGAATTCCCAAGCCAGAATGGGCCTTGGGAAAACCCTCTCATCTGGTGATTTCCCAGCCTAACTTCACATCAAAATCTAAAGGGGCTAGACACTGTGGTGGCTCACGCCTGTAATCCCAGCACTTTGGGAGGCTGAGGTGGGCGGATCACCTGAGGTCAGGAGTTCAAGACCAGCCTGGCCAACATGGTGAAACCATGTCTCTACTAAAAGTACAAAAATCACTCGGGCATGGTGGCGGGTGCCTGTAATCCCAGCTGCTCAGGAGACTGAGGCAAGAGAACCACTTGAACCCAGGAGGCAGAGGCTGCAGTGAGCCCAGATCACACCACTGCACTCCAGCCTAGGCGACAGAGCAAGACTCTGTCTCAAAAAAAAAAAAAAATCTAATGGAAAACGGATAATTTCTAACAAGGTTAAAAAGACTTCTACCCTATGACACTGAAATTATACCTCATGAGAAATGAATTTATATGCCCACAAAAATACTTGTATACAAACGTTCAAGTTGCTTTGTTCATAAGAGCTCCAAACTGGAAACAGCCCAAATATGCCCCCACAGGAGAGTGGATAAACACACAGTGGCACATCCATGCAATGGAACACTATTCAGCAATAAAAAACAAGCAGGTACTGCTGATATGTGTAACCACATGAATGAATCCCAGGGACCTGATGTTGAATGAAAGAATCTAGGCTCAGGAATGTACATGCTGTGTGATTCCATTTCTATGAAATCCAGAGACAGATAAAGTTCATCTTACTTGGTAATAAAAGTCAGGACAATAGCAGGACAGAGGGGCAGGATATGGGGCACAAGGAAACTTTCTGGGGAGGTGGGAATGACCTATATCTGAATCTGGATGATGGTTACAGGAGTGAATACATTTGCAAAAATTCAACAACTGGTACATTTGATATTTGCATGTCTTACTATATATATAAATCATACCCCAGTAAAGTAAAACAAATCAATGAAACAAGTAAGTAAAAACAAATAAATAAATAAATGCCGAGTCTAGAGCCTTTGCACATGCTGTTCCCTTGGCTTGGAATATCGTGTCCCCACCCCCTAATATTGAAGAGGCTAGCCCTGTCCTATCATTCAGGTCTTAGCTTAACTCTCACCTCTGCAGAGAGCTCTGCCATTCATTGCTGCATCATTTGGGTTTTGGGCTTGTTTCTATACTCCTAATCATACTCAGAAATTTTCTTGTGTGTATTCTCTGCCTCTCCATCCACCCCTGTCACCAATAGACTGTGAGTGCCTAAGCACAGGGGTCTTATTGTGTTCACTCCCTGTGCTGTCACCACTCACCCTATTGTACCTGTTGTCCACCAGTCTCCACCTGCTGTCAGCCTCAGAGCTGCCTTGTTAGAGTGCAGCAGTGTACTCCCGGAACTTCTGACTTCTGGGTGAGTCTTGGTCAGTGGGAAATCTCAGCAGGAAATTGAAAGGAAAGAGGAGTGGGAGAATGGGGTGACACATCATTCTCTGTGGCATCCCCACAAGTTGACTGCATCTCTAGGTCAGTGGTTCTCCATCAAGTGCAACATTGCCCCCCAAGGGACATTTGGCAATGTCTGGAGAAATATTTGGTTGCCACAGCTGGGGGTGATGGTGCTGCTGGCATCTGGTGGTTAGAGGACAGGGATGCTGCCCAACACACTACAATGCACAGGACAGCCCCCACAACAAAGAATTACCCAAGCCCAAATGTCAACAGTGCCAAGGTTAAGAAACTGCTCTTGGTGAAGGTCATGGCTCTTCTAAGGAGGCATCTCCATAACTCTCTCCTTCCAGGGTCAGGTGAACATTCCCCTGACTCCGTCAGGTCCAGAGACTGTAAAAGCCCCACTATTGCTATCCTTGCTGCTTCCCCTATATCCTGCCCACACCTTCGTATTAGTCCCTCCGTGAAAAGTCCTCAAATTACCCTAATTGGAGTGCACTATTCTATTTCCTGATGGAACGCTCACAAGCAGGCCATTTCATCGCCAGCAGCTACATGCTTAGTAAATATAAATTAATATTTGTTTAAGTAATTAACGGATGAGAGTCTCCTAGAAGATCTGGATTTAAAAGTCAAAGATAAGGCCGGGCGCGGTGGCTCACGCTTGTAATCTCAGCACTCTGGGAGGCCGAGGCGGGCGGATCACAAGGTCAGGAGATCGAGACCATCCTGGCTAACACAGAGGAACTCCGTCTCTACTAAAAAATACAAAAAAGTAGCTGGGCATGGTGGCGGGTGCCTGTAGTGCCAGTTACTCGGGAGGCTGAGGCAGGAGAATGGTGTGAAGCCGGGAGGCGGAACTTGCAGTGAGCCGAGATCATGCCACTGCACTCCAGCCTGGGTGACAGAGCAAGACTCTATCTCAAAAAAAAAAGTCAAAGATAAATCTTAGAACTTACATAATTTTACAGCTTTATTGAAGTATAATTGATACAGAAAAAAAACTGCACATACTTAATGTATACAATTTGATGGGTTTGGACATGTGTATACAGTCATGATGTCATCACCACAATCAAGGTAATAAGTATATTTATCACCTCCAATGGTGTCCTTGTATCCCTTTGCAGTGTGTGTTTGTGTGTGTGTTTTAAGAACACTTAACATGAAATTCATCCTCTTAAAACAAATTTTTAAGTGCACACCATATCATTAGCTGTACATTAACTTGTACAGCATATCCCTAGAACTTATTCATCTTGTGTAACTGCAACTTTATACTCATTGAACAAACTCTGTTTCCCCCTCCTCCCATCCTGTGGCAACCACCCTTCTATTTCTGCTTCTGTAAGTCGGACTATTTTAAATACCTCTTGTACATGCAATCATGCCATATTTGTCTTGCTGTGACCAGAACTTAATATTTTTAAAAAGATTCTTCGGGTGATTCTAGAACAAGTCCCACATGTGTGCATGGGGAAACTGAAGTCCAGAGACGGGAAAGTACTTTTTCGGGGTCACACCACCGTAAGCAGCAGCCTGGGTCCAGAAAGCACCCATTCTTGACATTGATCATTAATTCCATTACCTTTTGCTGTTTTCCCTCAAATTATTTTCCCCATAACATTACTGATGCCTTTAGACACAACGCATATTCCAAAGTTCACGCCTCCTGCATTTTAAAGAAGGACATTCAGTCTGTGTGATTCTAATCCATCCACTCACACGCAGCTCTGAATGTCCAGGACTGGAGGGGCAGCCCCACAGAGGGGCCAAGGGCCTGAGGACAACAGGTATTTCTGGTTCAGTCCCAGGTTCTGCCACATCCAAGTTCAGCTCCCTTGTCCGGAAACTGAAGATGATAGCGCTTACCTCTTAGATATGCTCAGAGGCCTCCATGAGATGATGGCTATAACGTGTGTGGCACAGAGCTGGGCATGTTGTGAGGTCGCAGACAGTGGCGGTTATGGCTCAGATGCCCTTCAAGTCCAATTTTCTCTGTATTTTGTCTGCCAGAATCCTCAAAATGTCCAACGTGACTGAGCCAAGACATCTTGAGTCCCCCAAAATAAGAGATTCTGCTTGCATTTCTCTCTATATTCTTGGCTACATTATGGACCAGATAGAAGCCAGTTCCAAACCACTAAGACCCAGACTGTAGATTTAAATTGCTGACAATAGGTTTAGACTTGCCAATGAAAAAATCCACATTCTCGTGTAAGCTTAAGAGAGCAAAGCTTCTTCTAGGTTTTTTTTTTAAAGAGTGGAATTAGGATGTCATGTCTTTGTCTTTTCTCTTTACACCCAGATTAAAGTCTTTAATACTAAGGGAACTTTCTGATTTTCCATGTAGAAAGAATGAATTCTGTAAGTCGGAATATTTTAAATACGTCTTATAAGCAGAATCATGCCATATTTGTCCTTCTGTTGCCAGAACTTACATTCTTAAAAATATTCCCCAGGGGGTCTTTTTAAAGATTCCCCAGGTGGGCCGGGCATGGTGACTTGCACCTGTAACCCCAACACTTTGGGAGACCAAGGCGAGTGAATTACTTGAGCCCAGGAGTTGAGCAGCCTGGGCAACAGAGTGAGACCTCATCTCTACAAAAAAATACAAAAAATTAGCCAGGCGTGGTGGCTCACACCTGTGGTCCCAGCCACTCACTCAGTAGGCTGAGGTGAGATCACTTGAGCCTTGGAGGCCAAGGCTGCAGTGAGCTATGATTGTGCCACTGCACTCCAGCCTTGATGACACAAATTTTGTCTCCAAAAATAAAAATTAAAAATAGAATAAATTGGTTGAGAATGGAAGAAGTAAGAAGATTCGTGCCTCTCTTCCTCTATAACTTGCAGACCTGAACATTGATTTAGTCTGACAGAGAAAAAATATGTTTGCTTCTAGCAATATGGCTTATAAGTCAGACTCAAGAAAGGTCTAAAGAGATGGAGAGAATACGGGCATTTTCTCTTTAATAGAGACTTTAAATGCAATGGCTCCAGTATGTCCTCAGTATATTCTGAGACGTGGGCTCTTCACCTGTAAAATGGGGCCATATCAATACCTACACCTCATGATGTTGCTGTAAAAGTTGACTGCTACCAACAGTGTAAAAGTGTTCCTATTTCCCCACATCCTCTCCAGCATCCATTGTTTCCTGACATTTTAATGCTCACCATTCTAACTGGTGTGAGATGGTATCTCATCGTGGTTTTGATTTGCACTTCTCTAATGACCAGTGATGATGAGCTTTTTTTCATGTTTGTTGGCTGCATAAATGTCTTCTTTTGAGAAGTGTCTGTTCATATCCTTTGCCCACTTTTTGATTGGGTTGTTTTTTTCTTGTAAATTTGTTGAAGTTCCTTGTAGATTTTGGATATTACCACCATGGCATGTGTGTACCTATGTAACAAACCTACACGTTCTGCACATGTATCCCAGAACTTAAAGTATAATTTAAAAAATTAGAAAGAAAAATAAATGGACTGCTATACACAATTGTAGTATTACTTACTATCTACAAGTTTGTGTGCTGACTTTTTCAGTTAACACTCTCATTGTGATTGCCCCTCAGAAAAAATGATTTAACTTTTTTCTTCAAATTATATAGTCAATATTAGTTTAGAAAATGCTAGCAGTATTTCTAAGAATACTGAAGAAAGTAAAAGTTACCCCAAACCTCAGCATCCTAAAATAGTTACCATTAGCATTTGGGGAATGGCTTTTTATGCATCTCTTTATGCGTTTCATGCTGCTTTTAAAAATCCAACCTCAAGTTTGGATCAGCTGTAAATTGGTGGAATTCGATCCCAGTTATGGCACTTGGATATGTTATTTAACCCTTCTGGGCCTTGGTACCTTCATCTATAAAATAGTACATTCACTTCCTGGGGCCGGTGTAAGACATTGCCACAAACTGGGTAGCTTAAAACAACAGAAATCTATTCTCTTTCAGTCCTGGAGGCCAAAAAAGTCCTAAATCAAGGTGAAAGTAGGGGCTCTTCCAGAGGAGGAGGCTCCAGAGGCTCTGAAGGAGGATCTGGTTTGTACCTCTCTCCTAGCTTCTGGTGACCACTGGCAACCCCTGGAGTTCCTGAGCTTCTAGACACATCACTCCAATCTCTGTCTCTGTATTCACATGGCCTTCATCTCCATGTCTGTGTCTTCTCTTCTTATAAAGACACTCATCATTGGATTTAGGGCTCATTCAGATAATCCAGGATGATCTCATCTCAAGATCCCTAATTTAATTACATCTGCAAAGACTCTTTTAAAATAAGCAAACATTCACAGGTTCCAGGTGGATGTATCTTTTTTGCAGGGGGTTGGGGGCACAATTTGACCTCCTGCAAATGGAGATGAGAATAGTTGCCTCCAACAGTTACTTTGATAAACAAGTTGGATGGGATAATGCATATGCAATTCCTGGCATATGATTAATCATCAATGAATGCTGTGTGTTAATAATCCTATCTGAAGGAGGACATTGCTCCTCAGCTTCTTTCTGGAGGAATAAAGTAAGATATAAATAAACAAACACAAATGAATAATTCTGAAGTTCAGATGGGTGCCAAAAATGTGGTTTTCTTGGTTCTCTGTGAGCTTTCTCTAGTGTTTTAAAGTCGAGAGTTTTCATACATGTAGGCTCTAATTTTTTTCTATAAATATCCTTTAGTTTCTCTCTTCATTCTGGCTTTTCTTCCTTCTGTCATAGCTCAGTGGGTTGGCCATTTTACCCAGAAAAAAACAAAGCTTCAGAAGGTATAATAGATTCGATCAAATCAATTAGATGAATTACATTTTACTTAGAATGAAAAACCTACCATTCATTTCAACATGTAGCTTTTCATGCTTTCATGACATTGAGGTTAAATAGAAATTCTTTACAGCTTCATTATTTCAAAGCATAGGGTTGTTCTGATTTTTTTAAACCTGATAAATGAAAATCAAGACTGATGAAAGAGCAGAGAAAAATAAAGCAACTGTTCACAAAAAGATTTGTCCTTGACCAAAAGATGCTCCTACTGCATTTTTGATGACTTGGCCTACAAGAAAAGAGTAATGATAGAGTGAGAAAAGTAACTGGGAGTCCAGAGAAGTGACTTTTATTCTGGAATATATTACTCTTTACCAGGGTAGCATGTTGGTAAAGTGACCTCTCTGTCCCTTAGTTTCCCTCCTATAGAATGAGGAAGGGTTGGAAGGGGTTACCACTGAGGTCTCTTTCAGCTCTGATCTTCTAGAGCTCGTAAGTCAAATGTTAACATTGCTCAATTCAAAAAATTAACTTGAATCCCTTCATCAGTGGCTAAGGGAGCTTTAGAATGGAGTTCAGTAAGTTTTCTGCACTCAAAACGTATAATGGCATTTGTTGACTTGGAAACTTCTAGGTCTTTTGATCTAAGAACAGGGAGTTCTGGAGTGAATGAGCAAGACAGGAAATCAACTACCTCATATATGAAGTTGAATAACAGTCTCGAGACAACACATTCAGACTTGTCCCAAGGCTGTGTGTCCACTTGTCCAGTGGCAGAACCCGAGGTGAAAGTCCAAGGGGAAAATAGGGAGAAGGACATTCATGGATAGAAGATTTGGCTTTCCACATGAAAGAGGAATAACTCAGGCAAGGACTGTATTTTATAATTCCTGGTCCCTCCCACCAAGTCTTATAACAGAATGATGTTTGGTGAGCACTCAGCTGACTCACTGACTGCCAGTTGTTCAGGATGGTAGGGGAGCAGAAGGGACAGGGTATCTCCTGGAAAGCACTGGCCACCAAAGGAAGCTCCATGAACTCAGGGGGCAGGAGAAAATGTGGAGAGGAGATGGCTCCATTGTGGATCTGCCTGCCTGGCACCCACACCCTGTTACCCCACAATCAGTCACCGACTTCATTCATTCTGGAACTTGTTTCATCACAGTCATCATCTTCATCACCCTCTTCCTCCTCTTCTCCTCCTCTCCTCCTCTTCTCCTCCTCCTCGTCCTCCTTCTTCTTCCTCCTTCTCCCCTCCTCCTCCTTCTTCCTCATCCTTCTCCTTCTTCTTCCTCTTCTTCCTTTTCTCCTCCTCCTCTTCCTTTTCTCCTTCTCCTCTTCCTCCTCCTCTTCTTCCCCTTCTTCTTCTCTTCTCCTTCCTTCTTCCTTCTCCTCTTCCTCCTCCACCTTCTCCTCTTTCCTTCCTCCTCATCACCATCATCATTATCGCCACCATTTCTTCCAGTGTTTATTCTATATATATTTCTGTCAATAAGCTAAGTACTTAACAACTATACAGCTACTTTCTCTTAACCATCACAGCAATTTAAGGAGGTGGTCACTACTCACTACTTGTCCTGGTCTGGTTTCCTCCTCCAAAACAGGTCTTGAGATGAGGATTTGTGTGTAAGTGGTTTATTTGGGGATAACCCCAGGAAGTCTTGGAGGGAATAAAAGGCAGAAAAGCAGATATAAAGGGTGCCTTGCTGAGCAGTTACCGTGGTGAGTAACTGGGGCCCAGTCTTGCGTGGGCCCCTGAGGGCTGTGAGAACACACCTCAGAGTTGGCCCAGGGAGGAAATGTGGTGGATAAATAAGGGGTATTTATTTACCACACCTCATTCCTCATTGGTTGACGTTGCTTCTGGGGGCATCAACTCTCTGATACTTCTGACCATCCTGGGCTGAGCAAGTATCTGCAGTCAGACAGCCCTCGGGCAGAGGACTAAATGTCAGCATTTTGGGAACTGTCAATCTAAGCTGTAGGTGGCTTGAGAGGTAAGAGGGGGCACAGGGTTATGGGCGGGGCACCAAATAGCATCTATATGATTATTATTCCAATCTTAGAGGAGAAGAAATAAAAGCTTAGAGAGGTGAAGTAACTGACATAGATCACAGAGCCCATAAATGGTGGAGCTGGGATTTCAATCTGGGTCTATGGATTTAAGAACCTGAGCTATTAATTCCAATGCTCCCCAGCCCCATCCATTAAAGGTTGGAATTAGTTGTAAACTGCCTTCCACCTACAGCTCACCATCTGTGGTTCCAGTTAACAAGGTTTAGAGTTAAGGGAGAGGAGTTTTTACATTCATCTCTGCCACCACTCTCTGATATCTCTAGGACAAGTTCAGGAGAGAGGTGGGAGGGGGTTCGAACATGAGGCTGGTGTCCCTGGCAATCATGGAACTTCCACCTTCCACATCAGCTGGCTATTCATCCCTCTCCCACACCAGTCAATGAGGCTTGAGGCTCTGAAAGTTTGGAGAAATCGTTTAAACATTCCGACCCTCAGTTTCCTCATCTAGACTGTGGAAGAAATGATGAGTACCCACTTCCTAAGGTTATTGACAGAATTAAATGAGATAATGAATAATAAGAGCTTAGCATAGCATCTGGCTTATAAGTGCTTGTTAATTATTTCTATCAAGTGTTATTAATTATTATAATTACCTGGGAATCTTATCTTCCACTTACAAATACTTTGTTTCCAAAATGAAAATCAGGACATTACCTATGACAGAGTCTAACAACAAAAGGCAATAAGGAATATAAGACTAATTCACACTTAATTTCTCTTGATGGTCTACGATACCGATGCAGCTACAAGTCGACCGCTATATATGCGTCTTTATGGAAGGGGAGAAAGAGGTGTATGGAAGTCTACAGCCACCTGGCCAGGCCCCTCTGTTGCCTGACGTCAACGTTTGACTTGTTATGGCCCTGTTATGACCCTGCTTTTCTCCATGCCCTCATAAAGTCTGTATTCAAGGCGGCAGCCACTGGAGTAGTCCTGTTAAAACATTAAGGCAGATCCTATCACGCTCCTGTTCAAAATAAAACAATGGTTTCCTTTCCTCTCAGAGAACAGCAAAGCCTTGACGATGGCCACAAAAGCCTCCATGCTGCAGAGTCTGAACACTTCCTTTATCTCCCACCTCACCCTCTGGGCACTGTCCTCCAGCTCCCCCCACTCCAGCCATACTGATTTCCTTGGCGGTTCTGACAGCCCAGTGCATACCCAGGGTATTTCCACTGGCTATTGTCTCCTTCTGGGATCTTCTTCCTCCATAACCAAATGGCTTACTTCCTTGCCTCCTTCAAGTCTTTGTCAGATGTCACCTTCTCAATAAGGACTTCCCCAATCACACCATTTAAATTACAACAATCCCCCATCCCCATCGCACCAGTGAGACTCAGCTCCCCTTCACCTACTCTATATGTGTATTGACCATCAACAGACTATAATTTACCTATTTAGTATTAAATAGTTCACAGTTTATGGTCTGTCTCTGTCCCTATAGAACTGTTCTTCCTTTAGAACAGTTGTTCTTGCTCCCTATAGAATGGCATCTGCAGACATATCTTGGAGGCAAAAAGTAATTTTTTGCTCTACTGGCATCTAATAGGTAGAGGCTAGTGACGCTGCTAAACATCCCACAATGCACAGGACAACCCCCACAACAAAAAATTCTCCAGCCCAAAATGTCAGTAGTGCTGAGGCTGAGGAATTGTGCTATAGGATGAAGCTTTGCAAGGACAGGGCTTTTTGGTTGATTTTCTGTTTTGCTATATTTCAGCATCTAGAACAGGACCTGGCACACAGTCATCACTCAATAAGTATTTGGCGAACGAATCATCCTTAGAAACGGTCCCCAGAGTGAAGACTTTCAGAGTCTGGAGATCTCAAAAACATGCAAAATTCCTTTCAAAATCAGCAGCAGAACAAATACACGGACACGGGTCGGACAGCGGGAAAGACCCAGTTCCTTGTTTGTAAAGGAATCGCTTCCACCGGAAAAAAAGAAAGATGTCCTCCAACGGCCCCACCCGGAACTCGCACATTGTGTTCTAAGTTTAACACATCTTGTGCTCTCTCTGCTGAAACCCTTGGCTCCAACCCATAATATCTCTGAATCCAGGAAACCATTATGACTGGTCAGGGTCAAAGGTTGCTCCTATTGTAACCCACTTCCTCCATCAGAGTTTTAAATTTGGAAAACGTTCTTATTGCTATTGTATGGAATGTCAGCTCTCAGATAACCTCAGAATTATTTTTATTTGTCTACCATGACCACCCCACCACACACCAAAAAAAAAAAAAAAAAAGGTTTAAAAAAATCCCGTAGAGTGGGAGGGGGCTTTCCTCAACATACTATTAACAGAGAAAGAATCAGATAAGAGCCAGCTGATATTTTCAGCCTTTAACTGAATAAAGGGAAGGAGAAGCAGTTAAATTCCCAGAAGGCCCCCAAAATAAATTCCAATATAGTTCTTAAGATGGCTAGGATAGGAAAATGATCAGAACCCTAAGAGTGTAGCAATTTTAGATATCAGCAAGCACTTAAAACTTTAAGGAGGTTGTTCTAATAGTCTAGGACATTTCCGGTACTTATTGCCCACTTTTTATTTTTACATGAGGAAGAATTATAGTACCTACAAATATGTCCTGGAATTGTAATGAGGACAGCAGATATATCTCTGGATTTGACCAGGAAAAGAAGAAGATCCATAGGGAATTTGGGTGATGAGGAATGCCAGATCTTGGAATTACATACAGTAATTAAATGGCAAGAGGAAGATTGTCTTGGCCAACAGTCCGGAAAGATTGGGCACCTTGCCATTTTTAAGGAGAAGGCATGTTAGAGGAAAGAGTAGCTGGAAGGTCTTTGAGGCACTTACAAAGTCAGAAACAAAGTTATTTCAGTCAGTTCTGCAAATATTCAGAGCCTTTCCTCTGTTTAAGCCTCAATACTAAGTGCTGGCAGTACAGACAGGAGATGCTAGAGTGTGATGCCAGCTGTATGGGCTTTGGGTTTTGATGGCTGTGAGCCTGAGAAGCATACTTAACCTCACTAAGACTTGGTTTCCCCAACTGAAAAATAAGATGGAAAATAATAGTTACCTCATGGGGTTGTTGTGAGGATGCTGTTTGACAGGGTCTCCAGCATGTTGAAAGTATTGAGCAATAAATATTAGCCTTATTAGAAGAGAAAGTGTTTCTTAAAATGTTCAGATTCTAGTGGGGCAAACATCATCATAATTAAGAGAGCAGCTATCATTTATTGTGTATCTGCTATATGCCAGGTTCTGTACTATCTCATTGAATCCCTGCAATGCTATCTCATTAAATCCCTGCAACAATCTTTGATAGACATAGGCACTGCCCAACCATATGTCTGGTTCGCCTTCAGCCCTTAGGGCAACTGCATAACCCAATACTCTGCATTTGGGTTGAGCCATGTGACTAATTCTGGCCAATATAGTGTGGGTTAAAATTATGCCTGTCACTGCCTTGCTGGAACATTTAATTGCCCATGTATGACCCTGATGCTCATAATCTTCTCCTTGCCACCATGGCAAGTGCCATTCCAATTAGTGGGGCCCTGGTCACCATTGAGCCCTTGCTACCCAGCCGGTCATATTTGCCCACTAACATACCCTGTACCGGCACCTTTCCCTTCTTTTGTCATTTTCTCACTTCTCTATCAGAAATTCCTGGTGGAATCACTTCCCCCAAAGCTTCTTGTACTCAAATTCCAGTTGCTTGTCCCTAAGGTAGTCATCTTCACCACTGAAGACAGACCTTGAAAATCCCATCTGGAATTACATAGAGATGAACTAAACTCTCTATCAGGTTAAAAAAAAAAAGTGAGTGTTGCTCCAACTCCTTAATCTGGTTTATTCTGAACTATCTTTTATCTGTGCAAATATTGCTCTTAGTCCTACTGTGAGAATAACAGAGAAGAGGCCCCTGCTAATGTGCAAAGAACATGTAACATGAGGAAGAAATAACCCTGTATTGCTTTAAGCCATTGAGATTTAGGGATAGGTCATTACTATAGCATGACTTAGCTTCTCCAGGCTCTCATACAACCCTATGCAATGAGCACCATAGTCATCACCACTCCACAGGCATGGAACATAAGCTCAGAAAGGTTACATGATCTGCCCACTTTCTAAAGCTCACACCTAGCAAGCCCTGGGGGCAGGATTTACACCCATTTCTATCTGAGTCCAAAGTTCACGCCCAAAAGTGCTATACCATTCAGATAAAAGGATCATTCATTTGTACTTAAATAAAGATTTGTAAATTATAAAACGTTAAATTACATGAAGAATTTGTTGCCAGTATAGAATGTTGGAAGACAACCCAAGCAAAAATGGGCCTCGTCCTGAGACTTGAAAACAGGGCTTTACAAACACTTTGTTGCCTAAAATAGGCTGACACCTCTGATATAGATAAAATGACCAAGTATAGCATCCAGATCCGAGACGACACTCAGTACACGTTACTATGTGGACAACAGGATGGGAGAGAGGGAGGAAGCAGGGAGAAACTTTGTTTTCTGTTGCCGTGTTCCACATTGTCATAAGACAAGGGCAGATGAAGAGAATCTCTGGTTACTGGGGTTGGGCAAGCCTTTATTCTTCATCTCCTTCATCTATTCAGAATGATTTCATGAGCTAATTAGCCCAGGGGTAGCCCTAAACCAATGATGAATATAAGGTAGATGATAAATGCTTAGGTCTCCTGCCTCTCAGAGATGGGACAACACTGAAGGATGTTCTATACCATCTCCCAGAAGTCCCTAGCGTAGGATTATCAGATTAAGCAAATAAAAATACAGCAAGCCAGTTAAAATTAAATTTCAGATAAACAATGATCAAGTTTTAGGATAGGTATGCCCTATGCAATATGTGGGACACGTACTAAATATTACTTGTTTAGGCAGGTCGCGGTGGTTCACGCCTGTAATCCCAGCACTTTGGGAGGCCAAGGCAGGGCGGGTCACGAGGTCAGGAGTTTGAGACCAGCCTAGCCAACATGGTGAAATCCCGTCTCTACTAAAAATATAAACATTAGCCAGGCATGGTGGTGGGTGCCTGTAATTCCAGCTACTCAGGAGGCTGAGGCAGTAGAATCGCTTGAACCCAGAAGGCGGAGGTGGCAGTGGGCTGAGATGGCGCCACTGCACTCCAGCCTGGGCAAAAGAGCAAAACTCCATCTCCAAAAAAAAAAAAAAAAAAAAAATTGCTTGTTTATATACATTTACATTTAACTGGAACCTTGTGTTTTATCTGCCAACCCAGAATCAGTGGCATAGAGCCCCAGTTGCTCCTGGTTGTAAACTGCTTGTTAATACATTCTTTTCACTTCCCTACTGCCCTACCAGTGATTCCTAGAATCACTTCCCAACTAAACTGTTGGTCCTCAAATTCTAGATGCTTCTAGGAAAACTCAACTTGAGACAGAGACCTTAAGCCACTAATGGTAAAGGTATGGAAGTTTCCCTGTCAAAGACTCTCTGCAATTTATCCAGTCAAGAACTAAGTTCACTGGCAGTGATTTCTTAATTATGACATCACAAGCACAGACAACAAAACCAAAAATAGACAAGGGGGACTATGTCAAACTCAAAGCTTCTGTACAGCAAAGGAGACAGTCAACAGAGTGAAAAGTTAACCTATGGAATGGGAGAAAATATTTGCAAGCCATATATCTGATAAGGGGTTAATATTCAAAATATATAAGGAACTCCTACAACTTGACAGCAAAAAAACAAGCAAACAATGAATAACCCAATTTAAAAAACGAGCAAGGAGCCAGGTGAGGTGGCTCATGCATATAATCCCAGCACTTTGGGAGGCTGAGGTGGATGGATAGCTTGAGGCCAGGAGTTTGAGACCAGCCTGGGAAACATGGTGAAATTCCGTCTCTACTAAAATTACAAAAATTAGCCAAGTGTGATGGTATGTGCCTGTAATCCCAGCTACTGGGGAAGCTAAGGCAGAAGAATCGCTTGAACCCAGGACGTGAAGGTTGAATTGGGCTGGGATCACGCCGCTGTACTCCAGCCTGTGTGACAGAGGGAGACTCTGTTTCAAAAAAAAAAAAAAAGGCAAGGGACCTGAATACAAATTTTGCCAAGGAAGAGACATAAATGACTAACAGGTATATGTAAATATGTTCAGCATCACTAGTCATTTAAGAAGTGCAAATTAAAACCACAATGAGACATCACTTCATACCTGTTAAGATGGTCATTATCAAAAATAATAATTTTAAAAACAAAAATGTGGAGAAATTGGAACACTTGTGCACTCTTGGTGGGAATGTAAAATGGTGTAGTCACTAGGAAGAATAATATCAAGTTTCCTCAAAAAATTAAAGATGAAACTACCATACAATCCAGCAATCTCACTTCTAAATATTTATCCAAAAGGATTGAAAACAGGATCTCAAAGAAGTGTTTTCACACCAATGTTCCCTGCATTATTATTCACCGTAGCACAGAGGTGGAAACACTAACGAATAATTTGATAAAGTGCGGTCTATACATACAATGAAATATCATTCAACCTTTAAAAAGAAAGAAATCGCCGGGCGCAGTGGCTCACGCCTGTAATCCCAGCACTTTGGGAGGCCAAGATGGGCGGATCACAAGGTCAGGAGATCGAGACCATCCTGGCTAACATGGTGAAACCCTGTCTCTACTAAAAAAACAAAAAAATTAGCCAGGCGTTGTGGCGTGCACCTGTAGTCCCAGCTACTTGGGAGGCTGAGGCAGGAGAATGGAGTGAACCCAGGAGGCAGAGCTTGCAGTGAGCTGAGATCGCGCCACTGCACTCCAGCCTGGGCAACAGAGCAAGACTCCGTCTCAAAAAAACAAAAACAAAAAAACCCTGCCATATGCTACAACATGGATGAAGCTTGAGGACATTATGCTAAATGAAATAAGCCAGGCACGGAATGACAAATGTTTCATTATTCCACTTATATGGAGTATATAAATAGTCCAACTCATAGAAGCAGAAAGTAGAATGGTGGATATCAGGGGCTGAGATAAGGGGGAAATGAGGAGTTATTGTTCAAAAGGTATAGAGTTCTGGTTATGCAAGATGAAAAAGCTCTAGAGATGTGCTTTACAACAATGTACATCCTTTAACCATACTATATGGTACACTTCAAAATTTGTTAAGAGTGTAGATAATGTAGGGTTTTCTTAAACCCCAATTTAAAAAAGAAAAAAAACATGCTAAGCCCATTGCCAGGTCACCAAACTGAGTATTGTTCAATCTCATAATTTCAACCCATGTTGAAATTTTTCTGTTCCTTGAGAACACCCATGTTGGTCTCATCACTGGGTATCAGGATGTAGAAAATGCCGTTAAGATTCACTGGGTTCCCTCTTCATCAAAGGTGCACAGACTCGTCTTTCAGGGACTAATTCATTCCACAGGAGGATAGAAGCTTGTGTGAGAGTATGAAAACGGACTCCCAGCCTCTGCTCTAAGTTGGAACCAAGCTGAGTAATAAAAGGAAGCGTTAGACTTTCATCTCGGCCTTTTCACGATGCTTCATGTTGGCCAGGAACACACGCTCTGGGCTGTGGAATCGAGGGTGAGGCATGGCTTCCTGCTTCCAAACTATGTGACCTGACAAGTGACTTCACCTTGCTAAACCTCAGTTTCCTCATCTGTCAAACAGTGACAATAATAACTACCACACAGGACAGTTGGGGACATTCAGTGACATGATGTAAACAAGGCACTCAACACATCTGGTGGACAATCACTAATCACTAATCAGGCTACCAATCATTGTTGGCTGCAACTATTGTGATTTATGCGGTTCAATATGTTTTACACAACTCTAGGCTGTCATAGCTGATGCATTCTGTGCCCAAGGCAGACACTGGAAATGATGCCCATAATATGTCAAAGGAGAAGTCAGTTTGACTTCTCCTAGTATGAGTCTGTGGCTCTGAGCAATCTACCTAGCGTTGTCCTTCAGGAACAAGTTCCAGAGCCAGGAGTAGAGGTGACCACTTTTTAACAGTTCATCCAACAATATTTACCGAGCCTGTGGTGCAGCAGTGAGTGCCTCTTAAGATGGAACATAACTTCCTCACTTTAGTGCAGTCCCCAACCCAGCCCAACATACTTCCTCTCCACTTGCCTGTCTAGTATAAGCATTTTGAATGACTTCTGACCTAATAGTGTTGTATTTTCTTCAATGTTTTTAAAGAGGTATGCTTTTTCCCCAAATCCTTGAATAATACGCATAAATGATGCTTCACGGTTTTATGTATCCCTGGTATTCTATATATACCCACTGGGAGTTCATGGATCTCAGTTTGAAGGCACAGCTAAAGGCAATTTTCTGTGTGCACAATTGACTCTGGTAAGAGATACATGGTACTCTTCCTTCTAGGGAATACAAAGAAATCCCAATTTTCAACCACAGAGAAAAATTCAAGGGACTGTCTTTTCCTAGGTCACTGTAAGACACAGTTTTAAAACTATAAAGCTAATCCTCACCCAAAAAAATCTCAAATCAGGTGATTTTTTTAAATTTCAAATCCATCCTAAAAATGTATCAACTCTTTACTATCAGTCCACTCCTAAATGATGACGAAGTAAAGCTTTCAACTTTTAATGGCTTTTTGTTTTTGATATTCTTTTTTTTTTTCCTTAACTCAAATCACATCTTGCTTGGCAAAGACTTTTTATTATTTTTATTTTCTTGATTCATAGGTCCTTAATGAAAGCAAAATTCAGCCTTACATTGGTCTTGTATGAATTAGGGACCATGTAAACAGTACTTAACAGTTCTAATTGAAGGTCAGTAAATCCCCAAGAGATTAAATGAATCCTGCAGGGAGCCGTGTAAATCTCCCTCTCTTTTATGGCAGAACAGCCAAGCCCCCAGACTGCCTTGTGCAAGGCTTAATAAACATGGTATGCATCTAATCAAAACCATTTTGCACCCAAAGAGGTTAGGGGTGTAAATCACAATTACTCTTGGCACTAAACCCTTGGCCCGTAGAGGCCCAAGGTTGCCAAATACCATCAGGAGCTGACTTCTAGGACTTAGCTAGATGTCTGGCATGGGTTTCCTGAGTGTCCAGCCTGCTTCTCAGCAGGGGAATCCAGATGGGAGTATAAAATCTGAAAAGGATAGTAATTTCAAATGACCCTCTTGCTCTCTCTGGTTTCTTTATTCCTTGCCAGCTCTGGCTTGATCAAAAAGAAATTATAAATTCATAGATGTCAATGCCTAGATCTCCCCTTGAAGTGCCACGAATTCATTCATCGCGTCCAGACATGCACCATTTTAAAAGAAAATGGTGTAAAGTCCCAAGTACTTAGCTGTAAAACACCCAAGTGAAGAGCACAGTTAAACTCATCAACGTCAAGAAGTGGGCCTGAGTCTTTGTACTTGCATCTGAATATCCAAATGAGGATCATGTTAGTCTCCAGCACAGCTGGACATTACAGTTATCCATGAATAAGAGGACATAATGAAGGAAGTTTCAAGAACAAAATGTGGTCTGTGATCTAGGGAACTGGAGGAACCAGAGCCTGAGCAACTGCTCAAGATTCTTTCAAAACTTCAGAGTGAGCACCATCCTAGATCTGTTACATCCATTAAATCTGATCCTTGGATCATCCCTTTCAGTAGACATTCTTCTCTTCTTTTCACACATAGATAAACTGAGGCTCAGAGAAGAGAAATTACATCTTTAAGTTACTCAACTGGTTCAAAGCCTGGGGTTCAAAGGCAGGTCCAGTCCAACTCGAGTCTCTTCCCTGTCCTTCTGACATGCTTCTTATAAGAACAGGACAAGAAACATACTCAGACCATCTCCAGAAACGCTCATGCGAAAGGGAAGCAATATCCAACTGCTAAGGAATAGCTCTTCAAAGGCAGGGGACAAAGCCAAGAAAGAAAACTTTAGAATAAGACCAAGTAGCTCAGCAATGTCCACTCGTCAGGACTCTAAGTCCTTCTCAAGATGTACTTCAAGGGCTACTACCAATTAGGGTGACCCTTGGAATAATGCCTATTTACCATCCCAGATGTAGCCACCAAATGGAGAGCAGCAGGATGTTCATTTCCATTTTGGCAAGTTGTTGCCCTGGCCATGAACCCTCTGGCCATGCTGAATAGGAGCTCTGTACTCCCCTTCTTGATGTCTAACCTGAAAGTTGCTTAACATGTTCCTGGATGACCCTGGATTGCCTCTGAAGTGGTCTCCCATGACTTGGAGCCATATCTGCTCTCCTTCATATAAATTGTCCCTAATGACCTTGGAGCTCACTGGCAATGGCTTCTTCCTTCAGTACCTTGGAACTCACTCACATGTATGGACACGTCTTTCATTTTATGCTCTTTTCCCTTCCTCCTTCAGCACTTTTGGAGTAGCTAGCCTTTGAGTGCTTTATTGGCACATGAATGCATCACTCTGGTTCACTAGGATGAAGAGCTTCTCAGGCTGCCATAGAGAAAAGAGGGTTTATTTTAAGGTGAATGGAAACTTTAGGTTTACCAATAGAAACCTAACAGAGCCCTGGTTTTATCCAGGAATCCACTCCATCCTCATCTCCAAAGGTGGAAGCAGCTTGGTCTAAATCAATAAGCATTTTTTATTAGTTCAGGGGGTAGCACATTATCTAAACTGGATCAATCTAACTGGTGTGAAGAACTTTTTTTGCAAATGAGTATAGAGCAGTTACTTGTCTCTCAACCTCTACTACCAGGTGTGACCAAGGAAGCCCATTGCACTGTGGCTGTTGGTTGTCATGTTGTGACCATGTGCAGAACCAGCCAGCATGAGGATGAAGCCACAGATGAAGATGATGGAGTAAATAAAGGCCATGAATCACTGAGTCAGCAGACATCCTTGAGTTGCTCACCAATCCATGCCTGGAGTCCCCTCTACCTCTGGACTCCTATGACATGACTATACAACTTTAGTTATTGCCTGAGTTTGAGTGGGAGTTTTTTGTTACTCCCAGCCAAAAGCATTCTAACTGATATTTAAGTATCCTTATGGTGAGAAGTGAGAACTGAAAGAGATTTCACAGCTCAAGAACTGGCCACTCCCTCTGCCTCTTCCTCCCTCAGAACCTGCCTGCTCCATTCTCCTCTGTTCCCCATCCCTTTTGACTCCCAAATGCTCTCCACAGTCCCCATCTAAATTTAGCCTTCAACAGGCCGTTTTTGCTGTAGGTCACTCCATCAGCCCTCAGCCAGCCTATGTTTAGATCACTATTGATCAGAGACTGCAAGCTACCTCTCAGAAACCATCCCTCCCTCTTCCTTTAGTAATATAACCCATACATTTTAGCTGGGCATATGGCCACCTACAAATAATAAAAATAAAAACATAAAAATAAATAAAAATAAAAACCTTTTTTTTTCACCTTTCCTTTGAATCTGAGTCATGGCCATTGTAACTAGGATCTGACCAATGGGAAGTTAAGCGATTGGTCATACCCTGAAGGGAAGAACCTGCCTTCTACACCTCCTTTCTCCCATTCCATTGCACAGAATGCAGAGTCAATGGCTGGAACTGGAGGAGCCATCTTAGATCACAAGATGGATGCCAAGTGCTAATATAGAAAAATGAGACAGAAGGAGCTTGGGACTGGAAACTGTCACTGTGTAATAGACATGCCAAATGGACTGCTTATGCTTGATCTGTTATAAAAAATAGAAATCAACTTCTCAGTTTCCTGAGGTCACTATTATTTTGCCCTTTGTTGTACTTGCTAGGCCTTATCCTAATTAATATTCCACCTTTAATCAATTAGTACCAACCCTTGTGCAAAGACCAGCCTGTGTCTGCTCACCTCACAGGGAGCTAAAGGCAGGCTAGTTTTAGTGCTAGAAGGGTATTAGGTATATCAGAAATTTGTCCAACGTGTCTAATACTGTGAGGAATAGCCTTTTCTCACTCTAATTTCATTGTTTCTCTTTGCTTCTATATGACTCTTCTCCATCCATAGGGGTGTTATCCATCTCTCTCTCTCTCTCTCTCTTTTATTCTTCCTGCTAATTTGTGTTTGTCCTTTTTTTCTTTCACTGTCATCACCCTTTTTACTCAGCCATATTTGTAACCCAAATAAACCCATAATTCCACGTGGCTCAGTTTCTAAAGTCAGAAAACAAAGTCAAAGTATCCAAATCTCCACTCGCTTTCTCAAGAAAACCTCAAGCAAGGAGGAGATGGTATGTTGAGAATGTACAATAAGCATCTTTAGAATTCTGTCCCCATTTTTTTTTCCTCTCTCAATACCCTCCATTCAGATGTCAACCTCGCCCAGGGAAACCTTCTCTCTCCCCTTTGTAAACATCAATCTCTGAAACTCTGCCTTCACAGACTTTCTGTTGTTTTTCCTCTTACCTAACCTTGGGGATTTCTGTTATGTAGATTAAAAATCCTTTATGACTTCTTTGTTTCTTCATTTTACCCATTATCCATATTCTCCATGGCACTGGAGACTCCGGGGTTTAATTTAGCATTGATTTGGAAAGGGAAAAGTGAACATTATGACTAGCCATACACTAATACTTTTTGTTCATGTAAGGTGTTTGCCTTAGGTCTGGTTCTCTTGGAGAGAGATTTGCATACAGGGGCTTCACTGGGAAGCATTCATAGGAGTCACACAAGCAAGTCAGTGAGGGAAACAGGATTGGGCACAGGGAGAACTTTGGCTGTGATGCAATTGTACCAAAGGTCTCAGTCAATCCTATATGGAGTTCTAGAGCTAGGATGGCCCATCAGAGCTGCTTTGAATAGTCACTGCATGTAGATTTGCCCCAGAGACTGAGCAAGCAGCTTCCTTCACTCAAGGGCAGGTCCTGCAGAGGGACTCAGCTGTGAGCCCTAAACATCAAATACTCTCTGGAGTTGAGGGAATGAGTCCTGTGGTTCTGAAGGTGGGTGGGGGGTGGCATTGGGTGGCACACTACAGCATCCACTACAATCTTCACTTATTCATTCAACAAATACTTACTGTGCACCTACTCTGTGACAGAAGATGTGCACCCTTCTCTAACTTGCCCTGCTTTCAACCCTTTCCCTGCTGCCATCCCTTCCTTGTTCCTTCCTCCTCCATCTCCCTCTCCACCCTCCCTACAGTTTGCCTGGAGCTAGAGCTTCAAGAATGGGCTGGCGCCTTAATTGCTTCTCTCTCCTCTGTGACATCAATTGGAGGTGACATTTCCCGGGCACGGAGCTGCATCCCTGTGGCTGCATATTCCCCCTGTCACAGGAGATCACCAAAGCTGTCACAAGTGGAAAGCTAGAAGCCATCGGAGGAGCAGGGGGCCACAGAGATCCCAGGCAGCATTCAAAGGGTTGGTGAGACACACTTCCCAGAGCGGGTTCCAGAGGCACTTTCTGCCCCGCTGATCTCTGCCTGGGGAGAGTCGATGGGATCTGACATTTCAGGGGTTACCCGACTGAGCTAGGCCAACCAGGTCTCTCACCCAAAGCAAGGGGGAAAGGGCTGGATCCTGGGTGGCAAGCCAGTCCCCAAGGAAAGAATGGAGCAATGCAAATGAGAAAAAGGAACTCAACTAGAAAGGCTCTTTTGTGGCTTCTAGTGGCAAGCCGACATGCATTTGCTTGTTCTGTCACTTACAGATGCCTCAGTTTCCTCAGCCATAAAATGGGCACTTGTGAGGATTAAATATGAAGTATGAAAGTCTGTTGGATCAAGTAAGCCAAAAACATAGGGGCATTTTTAAAATTTCCTTCTTTTGATTCCTCCAGTTTCCCTGGTTACCTGTAGCCAGTCCAACAGCAAACTCTGTCAGCTTCATCTCCAAAATATGTCCCAAAACTGACCACCTGCCCCACTGTCACTGCTCCCAAGCCACTATCATCCACTGCCAGGACAATCTCACTCGGTGCCTCCATGGTCCTTCTGCTTCCCTTCTTGCCTCTCCACAATCTATTCTCCACACAGCAGTCAGGACTAGCTTTGCAAAACAGAAATCAGATCACATCATTCCCCTGTTTAACATCCTTCAGAAAGCTTTCTCTGTGCTTGAAAGAAAAAGGCCCTTCATTTTCTGGCCCTGACTCCTCTCCAACTTCTTTTCCAACCTAACTTCTTTCTTTTGTTCACTAAGCTTCAACCCCCATTTCCAACCCCACTGCCTTTCTTGAACATGCCAAGTTTGTTCCCATGTCAGAGACTTTGTATGTGCTATTCCCTGCGCCTGTACGGCTCTTCCCCTAAGCTCACTGGATTGAATGCTTTGGCAACTTCAGATCTCTGCTCAGATATCAACTCTTCAAGGAGGTAATCCATGAGTGCACAATAATGCCATCCTTTTCTTTTCTGCCTTTTTTTTTTTTTTGGCAGTCTTGCTTTGCTCTGTGAGCCAGGCTGTAGTGCTGTGGTGCAATCACACCTCACTGCAGCCTCAACCTCCTGGGCTCAAGCAATCCTCCCATCTCAGCCTCCCGAGCAGCTGGAACTACAGGCACGCACCACAATGCTCTGCCAATTGTTTTATGCTTTGTAGAGATGGAGTCTCACTATGTTACCCAAGCTGGTCTTGAACTCCTGGGCTCAAGGAATCCTCCCGCCTTGGTTTCCCAAAGTGCTGGGATTGCAAGCATGGGCCACCATACCTGGCCTCTAGTACCATCCTTGATTGAGTTCTCCTCCCCTCTTCTCCCCCTCCTCTGCTTCTTCTCTTCTCTCTTTTCCTCTCCTCTCTCTCTTCTGTTGTCTCTCCTCTCTTCTTTCTCTTTCTTTTCTTCTCTCTTCTCTTCTCTTTTCTCTCTTCTCCCTTAACCCATAGCTACTATTTAGTTTCAGCATCTCATCCCTGCTAATATTTTCTGGCCCACGGTCACTTCTCTGAGCTCTGTCCACCTGCAATCTGCATGTCTCATGCACCACTGTATTCCTCAAACCAAGCACAGTGCTCGGGACTGAGTAGATGCTTGGAGAATATTTGTTAGGCATGTGAAGAATGCATGTGGCTGGCACATGGTAAATAGAGTATAACCATCTCACAACTGTCACTACTAGAAAGAGGAAGTCTTCTAGTCTGGTGCCAAATCTTAAGGCATCTATAGGTGTGCCTGTGTCCGTGCCATCCTTAATGGAGATGAAACTGGCAGCTGGAAATGTCTTGTTCCACCTTCAACAGCTTCCCAGAGCTGCTTTTCAAATTATTATTCAGACTGACAAAGGCCAAACAGGTGCTGGGAATATCCCAATCCATCTCAATTTCAGTTTGTCACCCAAGATTCATGAGCTCGCAGGGCTCGAAGAGCCCCAGAGACTGTCCAGTCCAGGCCTCTCATTTTTCAGATGGGAATATTGACACTCAGAGAAGTTAATCACATCGCTGATTCTTTAATACAGGAGCCCCTGTTCTGGACCTGTTACCCTCGACTGGGCTCTGGCTCTTGCTGTCCTGTTCTTTGCTTGGCTATCTGCATGACTGGCTTTTCATACATCCTTCTTGTGAGAGCTTAAATGTCAGTCCCATCGGGAATGACTTTTTGCCCCCTCCCATGGATTTCTCATAAACTCCATTCTATGAGTGTCTTTTTCATGTTTGAGGAATTGCTTACCCAATTATCCACCCTCCCTTCCCAATAGATTCAACTCCATGACAATAATAAGAAGACATCTGTCTTAGGCACCGTCGTATTCTCAGCACCCACACATAGTAGGTGTTCCACAAACACATGCTGGGTGAAAACGAGCGTAAGCCTGCATTGCAATGGGAAAATTTCTAATTCTCAAATCATTTGTTCATGGGTGCAAGACAAGTCTACTTTCAAGCCTTGCTTCTCCCACACTGCATTTCTTTAGCTCTTCTGGCATCAGCTGGATTTTATTATTAAAAATAAAAACAGCCTATGATTTATGAGGCACCATGGAGCCCAGGCTGACTAGTGAGCTTACACTTTGCACATAAAAATCAAGCCTGGTACCTGAACCCCAGTGGCTCACAAGAAGGGAAAAATGAACTAAATTAGGCATTTGTGGACCAAGCTGCTTTGGTTTGCTTCTGCTAGCAGGGCCTGCCCAGCTTCAGTGGGTGAGCAAGTTCCTCCTGCCACGCCCCTGCTCTCCTCTCCAGGCTACCGTCCCAGGTTTGCCAAGGACAAGGCTCTGGAACCTGTGGGTATTCCCATAAGCCAGAAAATCACAGCACTGGGGCTAGAGCGAGACCTCAAACAGGAACTAGATTAGAGGTCACTTTTGGCCTCCAGGATTGCTTTGTTTGGCCCATGTCATGCTGTAATAAATTTGAATCCATGGCAGATATTCAAAAATTTGATTTTATATAAAAATCTCGATTTCTCTCTTCTCTTGAAAATTAAGAAACTCTGGCAACATTGGGCTGGAATTGCCGTCTGGCAACAATTTGCAGAAGCTGAGTGATGGCTGTGTGCTTTAGGGGGACCAGGGTCCCCCATTTTCCCCAGGTACCATTTCTCCTTGGTATGCTACCACCCTAGGCTCACTTCACTCACTTGCATGAATTGCCTGGCTTGGAAGAGCTTACCACCCAGGAAGAGCCAGTTTTTCATTTCATAGATAGGGACTCAAAGGTTTGCAGGGGAAAATTGAGTTATCTGAGATCACCCACAAGTTAATGACAGAGCCAGGCCTAGAACCCAGGTCTCCTGGCCTTTAATCTAGGACTCTTTACCCCAGATTGCACTTACAATGATGCTCCTGGTCAGGCCACTCTATTAATTTCCTAGGGCTATTGTAATGTTACCATGAACTAGGTGGCTTACAACAGCAGAAACTTATTCTCTAAGCTCTGGAAGAAAGAAGTCCAAAATCAAGGTTTCAGCAGGGTCACACCCTCTCTGAAGGCTGTAGGGGAGGATTCTTCCTTCCTTGCCTCTTCCAGTTTCTACCTGCCACCTGGTGGTTCCAGGTATTCCTTGGCTTGTGGCAGCACCACTCCAATCTCTGCTTCCATCTTCGTGTCCTTCTCTGTTTCTCTGTATGTTTGTGTGTCTGTCTGTCTAACCAACCTCTGCCTCACTCTTCTAAGGGCACTTGTCATTGAACATAAGGGCAAGGTACTCCAAGGTACTCCACAATAATATCCTCTGGAGATCTTTAAGTTAATTTATGTCTGCAAAGACACTTTTTCCAAATAGGGTCACATTCACAGGGGGTTAGGACATGGACGTATCTTTTTGCAGGCCACTATTCAACCCACTACAGCCACTGAGCCAAAAGAGTTCTGTAAAGGAGCCCAGTTCCATGGAAAAGAACTCAGCCTAGAATAAATTTTAATTGACCAGCAGTTCCAGTGCATGCCATTCTGAGACCTTGGGTTGCATAAGAAGCTGCAGGACAAACACGGAAGTTCCAAATAACCCTCACAGTGACCTCCCAGAAGGAAGGATAGCTGAGAGAGAAGACATTGTAATAATAACTACCATTATTTATATTACCAATAATAACCATGGTAACAATAACAGCAACAGTAATAATAGATATAGGCATTATTTCATTTAAACTTCTCAAAAACACAATGAGAAAATTAGTATCATTGTCCTTATTACCTGGATGAGGAAATTGGAGGCTCAGAGAGGTTAAAGCACTTGGCCAAGGTGTCACTGCAAGTAAGTGGTAGAACCAGCATCTAACCCAGGTCATTCTGACTCCAAATAATGCTTTTCATCGGCACCTGACCTAAGCATGGACCTAAGCTGTAGGGAGTAGAGAGGTGCTCAAATGTGCACATATGGACTGAATCCCATCATCCTGGACCTACCTGCCTTTAAAATATTCTCTCTATCAGCCTCCAGTCATTTAAAATCAGTTCCTTCCAAGAAATGGTATTTTCATGCAGGTTAAGCTCACTTAACATCCTTTGGGAGGCAAGGTCACCTGGGATGGGAGGCCTTAAACTCCAATAGTGGCAAAGAAATCATGTAAAGGTGTGTTAGCCCTTCAAGAACCCAGACTGCATGTGTGACATCAAATGAATTTCTCACCTGCCGGGCATCTGCCATTTTCAAGAAAAGTCCAGAGGTCATCCTTGAAGTTGCTGGGAGTCTTTATACCCTGGGTTCTTAACTACTCAAAGTGTTCTGTACTTCCCCCAAAGTATCTATGTTCTTCACAGCTTTTGGTTCTGCCATCCAGGAGCCATGACCTATAAACTCCTCATCCTCTTTAATTACTCAATCAGATCTTTTAAAACATGACAAAAGGATTCCTACCCAAGAAAATGATAAATGAAAGGATGCACATAGCCAAGGGGTTTGCAGGTAAAGGCAGAGCACATGAGGGCACACCTTCAAATTTAACAAATAAAATTTCAAGAAAGGACAGAGATAATGAAGAAGCCAAAATTATCAAAGAAATAATAAAATATTTAAAGCCTCTTGTTCAGGAATCTTCAGATTGAAAGGATCTACTAAATGCTCAGTTCACAAATTTAAAAATACCTATTCCTAAATGCATTACTATAGAATTTCAGAACACTAAGCATAAAGAGAATACCTCTAAATAGATGCTAAAAAGGAGTGTGAAGTTACCATAATATAAACTTTTAGTATCGCTTTATCTAAAAATGTAAACTGTGGCACTAATATAAAGAAAATAGACACATCCATAAACAAATTTAAAAGCCAGATAGTTTGATAAAATTATTAGGACACTTGATTACTATTAGGTTACACTATTAGGAAAAATTAATAATAGCCTTAACTAAGAAGCTAACACTTGATTAGACTAAGCTTGTGTCAGGCACTAAACATCATATGACTTAACTAAATGAATCATCTCACTCACTATAAGAAGTAGTATTATTCTTACCAGGTTAGAGATAGGAAACTGAACTATAGAGAGGTTAAGTGGCTTCAGTAAGGTCAGACAGCTAAATTATAGGTGGACTAAACAGTTCATATGGATAATCTAAATATGAACAAAGTTCCTAACTATTAATGGAAAAGGTCTTTCCAACCATAAAGTCAGGGGCAAAGACCATAATGCGGAATATTAATGAGTATGACTATATGAAGAAGTCAAAACCCATCCAATCATCAAAAAGCAAAGCCAAGTGGCAACAATGACAACAAAAAAACATCAGTTAACAGGGAAAAAACTTAGAAAATTGAGGGAATATGTTTGTAAGTTACGATAGTGATAAGGTTTGGCTCTGTCCCCATCCAAATCTCAACTTGAATTGTATCTCCCACAATCCCTAAGTCCCAAGGCTAAGGCTTTGGTTCCCTTTGTCCCAGCTGCTCCACTCATGGCTGAAAGGGGCCAATGTAGAGCTTAGGCTAATGGTTCCAGAGGGTGGAAGCCCCAAGACTTGGCAGCTTCAACGTGATATTGAGCCTGCTGGTGCACAGAAGTCAAGAATTGAGGTTTCAGAACCTCTGCCTAGATTTCAGAAGATGTATGGAAAGGCCTCGATGCCCAGGCAAAAGTTTGCTGCATGGGCGGGGCCCTCAGGGCAAACCTCTGCTAGGGCAGTGCAGAAGGGAGATGTGGGGTTGGAGCCCCCACACAGAGTCCCTACTAGGGTACTGCCTAGCAGAGCTATGAGAAGAGGGCCATCATCCTCCAGACCCCAGAATGGTAGATCCACCAACAGTTTGCACCATGTGCCTGGAAAAGCTGCAGACACTCTGTGCCCGCCCATGAAAGTGGCCAGGAGGGAGGCTGTACCCTGCAAAGCCACAGGGGTAAAGCTGCCCAAGACCATGGGAACCCACCTTTTACATCAGTGTAACCTGAATGTGAAACCTGGAGTCAAAGGGAGATCATTTTGGAGCTTTAAAATTTGACTGCCCTGCTGGATTTTGGACTTGCATGGGCCCTGTAACTCCTTTGTTTTAGCCATTTCTCCCATTTGGAATGGCTGTATTCACCGAATACTTGCATCCCCATTGTATCTAGAAAGTAAGTAGCTTGCTTTTGATTTTACAGGCTCATAGGTGGAAGGGATGTGCCTTGTCTCAGATGAGACTTTGGGCTGTGGACTTTTGGCTTAACACTGAAATAAGACTTTGGGGTGCTGTTGGAAAGGCATGATTGGTTTTGAAACATGAGGACCCGAGATGTGGAGGGACCAGGGGCAGAATTATATGGTTTGGCTGTGTCCCCACCAAAATCTCAACTTGAATTGTATCTCCCAGAATCCCCAAGTATTGTGGGAGGGACCCAGGGTGAGGTAATTGAATCACGAGGGGTGGTCTTTCCTGTGCTATTCTCATGATAGTGAATAAGTACCACAGGATCTGATGGGTTTATCAGGGGTTTCTGCTTTTGCTTCTTCCTCATTTTTCTCTTGCTGCCACCATGTAAGAAGTACCTTTTGCCTCCTGCCATGATTCTGAGGCCTTCCCAGCCATATAGAGCTGTAAGTCTAATTAAACCTCTTTTTGTTCCCAGTTTCAGGTATGTCTTTATCAGCAGCATGAAAATAAACTAATACAGATAGCAAAGGTTTAATTTAAAAGGGCTAAGCTGTAATAATCTCTATAAATCAGTAAAAAGGGTAGACACACTAACAGAAGTCAGAAAGTACATCAACCAATTTATGAAAGCAAAACTATAAAAGCTAAAAAGCATATGAAAAAAACTACTGTAAATAAGGAAATGCAACAAAAATATTTTTTTTTATCTTCTCAAAATTGTCAAAGATTTAGGGATGATAATGGCTAGCAATAGGGAAGGGCAGAGCATGTGGTCTTCTCCCATACTACTAGTAGGAATATAAAATAGTATAACAAATGTGAATTGACTAACCTCACAGTGGCAATGTAGCAAAATACTTTTAATCAAGTCATCAGTTCCTCTCCTAAAACTTAAACCTAAGGAAAGCATCAAAGACACACAGATTTATGTCTAAGATCATCACTGCAGAATTACAGGTAAAATAGATAGAACTTAAACATCCAACAACGAAGATCCAATTTTTAAAAGTTAGCTGTAATTTAACAAGGGAATATTCTTCAACTGTGAATATCATGTATTTGAAATATTTGTAAAATATTTCAAGATCAGAGAAGTTAGAAAATAATATGTTGCTAAATGAAAAAAATATGGATGGTATTAATTATAATTCCATGTTGGTGTGTATGTATGTGTGCATCTATGTGTAAATGTGTGTGTCCAAAGAAAGAAAAACTAAAATGATATAAAGTCAAACGTTACCCAATCTAACAGTAATTATCTCTAAGAGTTTGGATTAGGTGTTTATTCATTTTTGTGCTTTTCTATATTTGCCAAATTTTCTTCAATGAACCTGTAGGGAGTTGTCATTCCTATTAACCATGTGTTTTTAGCTCTCCAGCTTCTAGGCACATAGGAACAGTTCACTTTCTGGCCTCCTTCTGTTTGGGTAAGGCCATGTGACTAGTTTTGGCCAATGAGTTGTAAGTATAAATGACATGTGTCACTTCTGAGCTGTAGCATTCAAATGACATGCTATCTTACATGGCAAACGGAGAACAATTTATTGCCCCAAAGTGGGCATATTGTATACAAGAGAAATGAACATATTTGTCTTTGTTTGCTTTCAAGATCACTGAGATTTGGGAGTTGTTTGTTATCACAGCATGACCTAGTTTACCCTGATTGGAAAAAAAGTGTTTGGTTTGTTTTTGTTTTTGTTTTTTGAGACAGAGTCTTACTCTGTCACCCGGGCTGGAGTGCAGTGAGGTGTGCAGTGGTGCGATCTCGCCTCACTGCAACCTCCGCGTCCAGGGCTCAAGTGATTCTTGTGCCTCAGTCTACTAAGTAACTGGGATTATAGGCACATGCCACCATGCCTGGCTAATTTTTGTATTTTTAATAAAGACAGGGTTTCACCATGTTGGCCAGGCTGGTCTCGAACTCCTGACCTCAAGAGATCCACCCACCTCTGCCTCCCAAAGTGCTGAGACTACAGGTGTGAGCCACTGTGCCTGGCCATGTGTTGCTTTTACATACAAAAAAAAAAAAGAATATTCCAATAAGAAAAATTTATGCATCTGCTGATCTTAAAGACACCTTAGGGACCAGGTGCAGAGGTTCATGCCTGTAATCCTAGCACTTTGGGAGACCACGGCAAGCAGATCACTTAAGCTCAGGAGTTCCAGAACAGCCTGGGCAACATGGTAAAGCCCTGTCTCTACAAAAAAAAAAAAAAAAAAAAGTACAAAAAATTAGCTGGGTGTGGTGGCATGCATCTGTAGTCCCAGCTACTCATGAGGCTGGGGTGGGAGAATCACCTGAGCCCAGGAAGATGAGGCTGCAGTGCATTCTAGCCTGCGTGATGGAGTGACACCTTATCTCAACAACAACAACACAAAAGACACTTTAGGGTCTTCAAACATTTACATGTTTTCACTATAAAAGAAAAATTTTCCTTATACCAGACCAACTGTTCATAAAGGTTCAGCTGCTGAATATGCCTAGTATTCCTCCGCTGAGGCTGGTATGGGTGGCAGTGCAGTGTAGGGACAGCAGCCCCAGCTCTAAAGGGAGATGGGACCTGGGTTTGAAACCTGGTTGTGCCATTTACAAGTTGTGCAAACTTGAGCCAACACCTTCATCCCTCTGGATCTCAGATCTTCACAGGCATATCTGGAGATGTGGTCCTCTCTGTAAGAATTGGTAAGAAGATGGAATGATATGTACAAGAGATAACTACATAATTTATTGTCCAAAGCGTGGCACTTTGAGAAGTGAATGTTGTTACTCTTCTGGGACAATGGACGTATGCAGTAAAATGTCTTGGGAAAACCTGGACATGAAGTCACCCTAGATCAGAAGTTCTCTATCTTGGTTGTACAATGGAATCACCTGGGTAGCTCTGACTCCCACCCCCAGAGACTCTAATGTAATTGATCTAGGGTATGCCTGGGAATTATGAATTTCCAAACTCTTTGAGTGACTCTGACACTCAGCTGTAGTGGAGAACCACCATCCTTAACACACGTGAAGCCAAGTACATGGTGAGTACTATCAGTGTTAATTGTCATTACTATTATGATCACATGTTATTATTACCGGAGAGAATGACATGTATAATGCTGAGCCTATTTTAAAGATGTTGTTAGCTGGTACTATAATTAACAATCATCATTTTAAAATAGAACATTCCCGTGGGTAGTATCTTGCCAATTACTATGGGCTTGGCTTAGAATAGTGGGATTCGAATGGGTGATTTTGCCCCAGGAGATATCTAGCAATGACTGAAGACTTTGTTTTTAAGAACGAGGGTCTTACTCTGTCGCCCAGGTTGGAGTGCAGCGGCACAATCATGGCTCTCTGCAACCTCAAATGCAGGGGCTCAAGCAATCCTCTCCTTCCTCAGCCCCCAAGTAATTGGGACCACAGACACATGCTGCTATACTCAGCTATTTTTTAAATGTATTTATTTGTGTATTTATTATTATTATTATTAATTTTTTTTTGCAGAAACAAGATCTTTCTATGCTCCCAGGCTGGTCTCAAACTCCTGGCCTCAAGCAATCCTCCCACCTTGGCCTCTCCAAGTGCTGGGATTACAGGTATGAGCCACATGCCCAGCTTGGACACATTTTTTAATTGTCAAAATTGGCAGGTGTAGGGAGAGTGATGCTCCTGGCATCTAGAGAATACAAATCAGTGATGTTGCTAAAATTCCTACAATTCCCAGGGCAGCGCCCCACAACGAAGTATTATTATCTGGCCCAAAATGACAACAGCACCAAGAGAGAACCCTTGCTTTAGAAGTTGGAATAGGGAGAGACTCTTGAACTAAAAAGTCATGTCAGAAACTCAGGAACAGCCTTTGTAGTCCTGCCCTTGTGTTACCATTGCCCTTTGCCAGCTCTCAGAGGAGAAACAGGCCCCTGCGGCCTATCCTGGGTTGCACGGTCAGCACCCCACTTAAAACTCCCCATGGATCCAGATCATCACACACCAGGTATGTTCTCAAGATTGCCTTTTAACTTGGAGAAGCTCTTCAAAAGTCTTGGCATCCTCCAGTGCTGGAAGTTTTTATAAGAGACTTCCTCAGGAAAGAAAGGTCATGCAGGGAAAAGCAGAAACAGATTTCATTCTCTGGCTAACTTCCACCAGGCACTTCAAAGAGGTTCACTAGCACCTTAGTCATGGAAAAGGAACATTTGAGAGAAGGGAAGAGGGAAAAGCTGAATTTGTGCCATTGCAAAGAGGCCTGCACTGAGGGTCAGGCCAGGCTGTGGTCTGCTGAAAGAGAAGGAAGGGAGGGAGAAAAGAAGCAAGGGAGCAAGGACAGAGCAAGTAGGAGGAGGGAGGATAGATAAATGAATGAAAAGACAGATGACTGGGAGGGTGGACGGACTAGCGTATGAATGGGTCAGTGGGGAGGTAGATGAATAAATGAACGGATGGCTGCAAGGTTGGATGGATGGATGGATGGATGGATGGATGGATGGATGAATGGATCGATGGATGGATGGATGGGTGGAAAATTGAGCATGAGAAAGGTAGGAAAGATGAATGAACAAATGAATCAATCAATCAATCAATAATATATGGGAGGGTAGATGGATGTGTGGGTACGTAGTTGATCAGTGGATGAATGGATGGATTCATCTCAATTAAAGCCATTATATCTCCAGGTAAGATTGCAAATTGGTGACTCCTTAGCTGAATATGGCAGCTAGCGTGCTTCTTTACCTTTACTGGGCTCAATCAGTACTTTTACACGAGGCTGTTTGTCTTGGCTACACACTAGAATCACCAGGGGAACTTAAAAAAATCCTGCTGCTCAGGTGCCATCCCCATCCCAGTCATACTCACCATCTCCAGGGATGGCACCGTGCATTCGTGTTTTCTGAAAATTCACACTTGATTCACATGGCAGCCAAGCTTGAGAATCAGTTTAAATTCAAAAGAAAATGAAACTAGGTTATTGTGCTTCATCAAAACACCTGCAGCTGCTTAACCCTTGTCTCATGGTCCTTTTCATCCATTGAAGTTTCTTGCCTAGCCATAGTATCTGAATTTGTCTCCACAAACTTTGATGTCAAACTTGGATTGATATCTGCCCATGTCAAAAGACTATGTGACCTTGGCCAAGTGGTTTAGCTGCCCTATGCCTCAGTTTCTCCATCTACAAAATGGGACCCATGACAGTAAAGGTAAACAGCTTATAGAGTTTCACAAGAAGTAAATAAAATAATGTCTTACACTTTGTAAGCACTTGACCAATGAGAACTACTATGACTGCTATTACAAATACAATACCTCTCAATTCACAGATATCATTCCTAATCATAGATAGCATATATTGATCTGCCTTTTGTGCAAGGAATTATTTTAAGAGATTTGTATTTTATGTGTGTGAACTAATTTAATCTTTGTAAAACCTCAATGAGTTAGGTGTTGTGATTATTCCCATTTTTCAGATGAGGAAATGAGGCATAGAGAGGATGAGTCATTGCATATCAGACACTAGCTATGAATGAATCAATGGCTGCAAGGATTGATGAATGGGTGAATTGATGAATGGATAGGGAGGGAGGGATGGATGGATGAACGGCTGGCTGGATGGATGGGGATGGATGGGTGGATGGTGGGTGGTTAGGTAAAAAATTAAGAGAAAGGAAAGAATGATGAACCAATGAATGAATGAACGAACCAATGAATGATATATGGGAGGGTGGATGGGTATGTGGGTGTCACCAGCTAGTCCTGGTGAAGTGGTGACTTGAGCCCATGTCTGGCTATCGTTCCTAACCAAACTAGTCTCTCCTCTTCACTTCACCACCTCTGCCTCACCACCCAGAACTCATACAGTCCACCCATCATTGTTCCAATGGGAAAGACAGTCTTACCACTAGCTAGCAAAAAGATGGCTATTTGTCTGACTTCAAATCCTGAGATCTCCCCTGCTGTGCGCTGTGTTGCTATCCTTTGAAGTGAACCCAGACCCCTTATATCTTTAAAGATTTCTCTAATTTTCAGAGCTTTCATTAAATTTTAAATGCTTCTAAGAGGTAGTCTCTAGTGAGAAGTCATTCATTCGTTCACTCATGCAAGGAATAGTTACGAAGCACACACTCTGTGCTAGATACTGTGCTAGGTTCTGAGCACATGTCGTGAGTGAAAAGGCTGTATCCCTTCTCCTAGAGGAGGCTGGTGGTCCACCGGGAGTCACCGGAACACACTGCAAGGCTGGGATATGGGCTGTAGGGGAGTGAGTTGTGGAAATCCAAGAGCAGAGAGATCGTCCTCTAAAGCACCAGCCTTCTACTCTTGATCAACCACCCCTAAATCACATCTACACCAGCATTCACCGCGACTCTGACACATGGCACCTTCTGCTCAAGGCTGGCAGTCCCCACGTGGGCCTCACACCCAATCCACTGCAGAGGGAAAGAAAGAGGGGTTCTCTGGTATCTTTATTTTTCCTTTAGGAAATGTGTGAAATTTCCTTTATGAAACTGCCAAAACAACATAAAAGAAAAAAAGAAAAGAAAACCACCTTTAGTTGCACTACCAAACATAACTGCATGAGGGCCATTCCCTCCCAACCTTTGTTTACCGTATATTTGGTCTCATGGTGCTGGGGAAAAATCAAACGTGCCAGTTCTCTTTTGTCTTGAGATGTATCAATTTAGCAGTATTACTTGCCTCTCCAAGCCTCTGGTTTCTCCTGTGCAGAACAGAACCAATATTCTCTTCCTATCTTGCAGGAATGTTTCATAGAAAGTTTGAAAAAAGATTATGTATTTGTTCAATTTCTGGTGCATAGCAGGCATACTATACATGACTCCAGTGATTCCCAATTTTAGAGGTTTAGAGGAAAGCACGTCCACGTCCTAGTTCCTCTACTTACCAGCTGTGGGACTTTGGGTGAAACAATCTCCTTGAGTCCCAGATTCCATATCTGTGTCCTAGGGATGACAATGCCTATCTCTACATCATTGTGAGAATTAAATGAAATGAGCCTGGCATGCAGTAGGCTCTTTAAAACTAGCAGTTGTTATTATTATTATTGTTGTTGTTATTACTGTTCATATTATTTCATGCAATATTTATATTTCAACACTGAATGCCAGCAAAAGAGCCATATACCATTCAAATCACCATAAACCGATCTAGGCCCTGGGATCCTATGGCTCACTCAGGCGGGAGGACCTCTAAGAGAAAGCATAGAAATATATCTCATTTTTGCAAACTTTTTAAGAATAATGACCACAGGAACGTTCTGCAAGTTCCCCACTCAGCACCCGAGAAGAGGCTCTTGCAAATGTGGGGTCCTCAAACTTAAGCTTCATTAGCTTTAAGGGAAGTCTGCTTGTGACCTGAAGTGGTTTGTTTTTGTTGTGTTTTTTTTTTCTTTTCGTGGGGAACAGAGAGGTGTTGCAGGCTTAGGGAAGAAAAGAGTCCCGACTGTGGGTCTTTTCCTTTACAACTTTGCCAGTCTGTTATTAAACAGCCTATCAAGAGTCCCTCACTCTCACCCCTCAGGTTTTCACTGGTATTGGGCAAGTGGTACCCACTCTGCCTCCCTCTTCTTCCTCCTCCCCGACCCCAAGCACCACCCCCCCACCCCCAGCCCCCCAACCATTCCCTGAGACTTGACTGGCTCCGAAGGTTCCAGACAGAGGAGCTAAACATGTTATCCGACAGACTAGCAAGACACAAAAGGCGGCAGGAATCGAATAAAAGGAAAACGCAGCAGCCACAGGTCAGTCCTGTATAAATATTTATGCTGGAGGAAAAGTTGGTGCCTGAGTAATGACCTTGTGGCTGGTATTAATAGAGATAATGTGTGTCTCTAGAACATGCCGCCAGAAAGAGAAAGGGGGTGGGCGAGGGGGAGGGGGAGGTAGAGCCAGAGCAAGAGCTGGGGAGGTTATAAATCTTCATGCCAAGCCTAAGCCCCAGCTGACCTTTATACCTCTCTCCCTGTTTCCCTCCAGCGATGCACTCCCCTCGCCCCCTCCCAGTCTGCATCTTCAAATCCATTTTCCCTCCTTGGCCATCATGTCTCCAGGCAGGCACTTACTTGCTGGGTATCAGCGATCTGGTGGGGATGAGTGGTGTCGATTTGGGTGGCTTGGTACCATACTGGGTACACCCTTGGGTATTTAATAAAGGTTCAGGGCCATGAATTGATTGAGTCACACATGGAGGGAACCCAGCCTCTGTTGCCTCTAAGACAGGCCTGATTTTGTCTTTTAATGGCTTCTGTGTCTTCCTTGCCCTTCTCCAATCCAGCCAGACTCCACTCTGTTGCAGCTAAGGGGAACTTCCCAAATGCAAATCCGACTCCTGCCAAAATGCCCTCAGTAGCACCTGTGGTCTTGAGATCGAATCCAAACTCCTTAACACAGCCTGTAAGAGGCTTCGTGACCTGCGTCCTGCTCACCTTTTCAGCTGGTTTCTCATACTCTCTGTCCCTCGATGACTGCCCTCCCCAGCAATACTAAATGGATCCCTTTCGTATCCAGATCATTGCCCATAGTTTCTTCCCCCTACCATGCCTTCTCTGTGCTTCCTTAATGTTTTGTTTGTTTGTTTTGTTTTTTTAAGACAGGATTTCCCTCCGTAACCCAGACTGCAGTGCATCTGTGGGATCATCCTCCACCTCTCAGGCTCAAGAAATCTTCCCACCTCAGCCTCCCGAGTAGCTGGAACTACAGGCATGTGCCACCACACCTGGATAATTTTTTAATTTTTTGTAGAGATGAGGTCTCACTGTGTTGCCCAGGCTGACCTCAAACTCCTGGGCTTAAGCAATCCTCCAGCCTCTGACTCCCGACATGCTGGGATTACAGGCATGAGCCACCACACCTGGCCTCTCTATGCTTCTTTTTTTTTTTTTTTTTTTTGAGACGGAGTCTCGCTCTGTCGCCCAGGCTGGAGTGCAGTGGCCAGATCTCAGCTCACTGCAAGCTCCGCCTCCTGGGTTTACGCCATTCTGCTGCCTCAGCCTCCCGAGTAGCTGGGACTACAGGCGCCCGCCACCTCGCCCGGCTAGTTTTTTGTATTTTTTAGTAGAGACGGGGTTTCACCGTGTTAGCCTGGATGGTCTCGATCTCCTGACCTCGTGATCCGCCCATCTCGGCCTCCCAAAGTGCTGGGATTACAGGCTTGAGCCACCGCGCCCAGCCTCTCTATGCTTCTTAACGTGGCTATTTTGTCTGCATCTTATAGGTTTCTCTGGGGTCACACTCCTTCCTCCAGGAAGCCTTCCCTGCATTAGTTGCTCCTTTTCTCTGCTCCCATGGCACCCTGTACCTCTCACCATTACTCCACTTATCCTGCTTAAGAGGCATTTTCATTTCACTTGTTGATCTCATTCCTTTAAGACTCTGAGGCCGGGCGCGGTGGCTCAAGCCTGTAATCCCAGCACTTTGGGAGGCCGAGACGGGCGGATCACGAGGTCAGGAGATCGAGACCATCCTGGCTAATACGGTGAAACCCCGTCTCTACTAAAAAATACAAAAAACTAGCCGGGCGACGAGGCGGGCGCCTGTAGTCCCAGCTACTCGGGAGGCTGAGACAGGAGAATGGCGCGAACCCGGGAGGCGGAGCTTGCAGTGAGCTGAGAGCCGGCCACTGCACTCCAGCCTGGGTGGCAGAGCAAGACTCCGTCTCAAAAAAAAAAAAAAAAAAAAAAAGACTCTGAATACCATGAAGGCAACAAGATGACATTAATCGCTACATCCACACACCTAACACAAAGCCGGGCCGATAGTAGGTACTCAGGAAATGTTTGTCAAATGAGCCACGGGGACAGGCCCATACCCTCTTTCTGCTGGGCTCAGACTTCCCCTTCTTGGACACAAGAAAGTAGAAGCCCTAACATCTAGAAAAGGCCCCACCTTCATCCAGGACATGGGAACCCAGGATTTCTCTCCTTCCTTCGACTGCTGGGTGGAACTCCCATTCAGAGGCACGTCTCCCCAGGTTGGGCAGGAGACAGCCCCTTTCTGCACACTAAATAAAGGAAAGAAATAGTAAAGAAGAGAAAAGCCAGTTCTGCTCAAAGGGCTTTGAAGGCAGCATCCCAACATGAAGACACCAACACAAGGATCTGGATCTTAAAATGTAAAAGAAAATGGAGTTCAAGCCACAGCTTCTTGGAAGCTGACGAGGTCTCCCGGGGCAAGGAGCCACAGAGTGAGACTTTCCTGGAGGAAACTTGAGGCCTGGAGCCACTGCACCCTCCGCCCCTTCCTGAAACAAATGCTGATTTCAGATTTTTAGTACTTCTCTGCCCGAAACCAGAGTGGAAGAGTCTGTCCTTTGAATGCTCTGGTCTCTGCGCTCCTGGGCTGATTCAAGTCTGTATTATGCAAGGCCGGAAGAAGCCGAGCAGCAACGAGCACCCCTCCATACCTGCCCTGAACACAAGTTGTTTTCTTTCATCTTCAAGATGCCCCCGGAGCACAGGAAACATTGTGCCCATTTTCCATATAAGGCAGCTGAGGCTGGTAAGGATCACAGCCTAAATTCAGCCCCAGATGGCGTAACACCAAGTCCAAGCTCTTTCTTCTCAAGCATCCTGCCCTGCCATTTAGACTATGCATGCCCCATTGGACACCACCTCTGACTGTTATCCCTCCTCTTTATTCTGTCTCCCCAGTCCCACCCACCCTAAAAGCACATACCAAGCTGATGGTCCATACTTGTTGTATCCTTAGACCTGGCTGGACTGACTAGGCCCATTAACCTGTGACGTGGGATAAAAAGCAAAGCTAGAGGCTGCAGGGTGAGCCCCTGAAGAAGGACACTTCCCCACTGTTTGACCTTAAATACTTCTCTGAAGAAGGCTGTAAAGGCAAGGAGATGCTTGTACGTCTATGCTCATTACAGCAGGATTCACAATAGCCCAGAGGTGGAAACAGCCCAAATGTCCATCAACCGATGAACAGATAAACAAAACGTGGTCTATCCATACAATGGACTATTATTCAGCCTTGAAAGAAAGAAAAGTCTGCTATACGCAACAACAGAGATAAAACTTGACAGTATTGTGCTAACAGAAAGAGGCAGACATCGAAAGGACAAATCATATGATTCCACGTATATGAGACACCTAGAGTAGTACAATTCATAGACATAGAAAGTAAAACAGTGGTTGCCAAGGGCTAGAGGGAGGGGGGAAATGGGGAGTTACTATTTAGCAGGTACAAAATTTCAGTTTGGGAAGATGAAAAAGTTCTGGAAATGAATGGTGGTGATTGGTTGCACAATAATATGAACTGAATTGTATGCTTAAAAATAGTTAAAATGGTAGACTTTATATCTGTTACCACAATTTTTTTAAAAAGCAAGGGAAGGAGAGGCAAGAAGTAAATCAGGATAGAAGAAAATGGCCAGGCACGATGGCTCATACCTGTAATCCCAGCACTTTAAGAGGCCAGTGCAGGAGGCTAGCTGGAGGCCAGGAGTTTAAGACCAGCCTGGGCAACAGAGTGAGACCGCATCTTTGTGGAAAATTTAAAAATTAGCCAAGCATGGCAGCACACTCCTGTAGTGCCAGTTACTCTGGAGACTGAGGCGTGAGGATTGCTTGAAACCAGGAGTTCAAAGCTGCAATGAGCCATGATCACACCGTGGCACTCCAGCCTGGGTAACAGAGCAAGACCCTGTCTTCAGAAGAAAAAAAAAAGAATAGAAGAACAAGAAGGCGCCTGGAAGTGGAAGTAGGAAGAAGGCAGGCTAGTTGGAGGATTCAGGGAGGCAGGACAACCTCAGGTTACAAAATCTTCCACTGTCATTTGCACAAGACAGGGCGCTTAGCAAATTCCTGCTTGAAAACTCACCTCTAGAAGCATACAGAATATAGGTGATAATTGCCCTTCTCTTTTGCACCTGAGTTCAGAATGGCTGGCCTCACCACAAGTAGGCCAAGAACATCCACTCAATTATTGCTCCAAATGCCTTCACTAATTTAGGGCTCAAAAAAGGAAAAGATTATAAATGTAATTTGGTGGTTTCAAATGTATTTTCCCCTTGAAAAGAGCCTTAAGAAGAGCAAAACCACAGCAGTTTTTTGCAAAATGAAATTTAGCCACTACTTGTTTTTAATGTAGATATATTTTTCAGTTTTAATAAAACTCAAAGCATCCAGAATGCATTATTAATATGTCATGGCTTCAGTTCCTGGGACAAAATGTTTTCAGCCCCTCCAGAGTTTGCAGTGGAAATCTTGAATACCGGCGCAATCATCAGGTGTAGAGAGCAAAGTGAAACTGACCCTCCTGATTACAGGTTCACACCAAGTCCACCCAAAAATGACCTTGTGACATCTGATGTAACTCACTTTTCTACCACTCTAATTAATGCTTTACTTCCTCACAATGCTTTCTGGAACCAGGCTTGGGGACAGTATCCGATCCCAGGGATGCAGTGACTAACATAAGCAGCAATGACATTGAGCTCCTATGATACATCATCTACACAGGTGTAACATGCAGGGTCCTTTGTAGACTCTCATCTTACAAGGACATCTGACACCATGTGACATGGAGACCTTATGCCCTGGCACCCCTGGAGTGAGGAATCCCACATCTGTAACGTCAGCCACTCACCATGGTGTCAGCCATCCAGCTCCCCTGTCACAGTCCCTTCACCCTCTGTGACGGTGTCAAAAGGCATGTGTTCATATTTAATTCCATCAGGACCCAGAATTCTGCCTAAGGCTCCTCTGCTTTCTCCACATAGCCACCCAGTAAGCTTTGGAAGACAGGAGGTCAAGAATTATTTTTCAGCGAAGTAATATGTATGCTCTTTGTCTCCATGTCATGCCAAGAATATACAGATGCAGAGCTCAGGAAGCCCAGAATTTGGGCTTTGACGATCACTGTGTCAAGCCCCCTCCTGCTATCTCAAAGCAAAACGGGGATGAGGATATGCAGGGGCTACAAATGGAACCAGAATAGATTAGGATTCAAAGCAATTTCTCAACTCCTCAGTCTCCTATCCCTTCTTCTCTTTGGCCCTTCTTTGTCCTTCCTCCTCCCATCCCTCTCCCCTCCACCCCTTTCTCTCCTCCCTTTCTCTCCTCACCCTTCCTCTCCCTTTCTGTGTCTGCTCCTAATCTCTCCATCACCCTCAACTCTATAACATTCCTGTTCTCAGAATATTGCCCCAACTTGGCTTCTCTCTGCCCCAGGCTCACCTCAACCTCTTGCCCTTCCTCACATTTGGGTCCACTTAGTTTATGTTCCTAAGAGATCATCTGATTGTCCAGTCTCACCCCTACTCATGGGCAAACCTACTGATTGGCTGCCCTTGATCAGGTGCCCACCTCTCATCCAATAAGTTATGGCTAGGGTGAATGAAGGGAGCAGGATCACGTGATACACAACATGGCCACGTACATAACAAAAACTCAGGCAAGGAAAGTTTCCTTTAGAAGGCTGTGTGGGCAGAACAAGCTAGCTCCATACATCCTGCATTGTACAATTGAGGACCATTTCTCAATAAAGGAAGCAACTTGGAGAGAGAGGTTGAATGGCATCATGAAAATAAAACAAGGCTTAGAATTAAAGACTAAAGTTCAACTCTTGGCTCTACCCCTTAACAAGTCATTTACCCTCTATGACCATTAATTTCTCCATCTGTTAAATGGAGAAAATCAAGCATGCCCTGACTACCTCTCTGGCATGTTCTGTGAAGCAAGTTAGCTTGTTGGTAAGAAAACATTCTGTAAGCTGTAAAGTACTACATACACAGATACACACCCCCAATGTATAGCTGTATATACATACATATATACATATATACATCATATATACATATTATTTATATGTAAAATTATTTATAATAATTATATAGACAGTTATTTCCCAAGGTCACCTAGCTACTTATTAGAAGGATGTTATCCAACTTGACTTTGCTAATTTGTGCATCAAACTGCTACCTATTATGTATCTATTTGTGCATCAAACTGCTACCTATTGCCTTCTATGCTCACTACCTGGGTGAAATATATCCTTGTAACAAACCTGCACATGTACCCCCTGTACCTAAAATAAAAGTTGATTCTTAAAAAATACTAACTTGATTCTACCTGGAATTAAGCATGGCTTATCTTTACAGGGTGGGGAGTGAGGGATGGACAAGACAAATTTTCCAAAAGGAAAGGGAAGAGAAACCATTTCAGGGCCCTTGTACATGGCAGGCCCTTATGAGATGCTATCTCACTCACTTCTCACAGCTCTGTGCGAGTTCTATAGTAGCACTCTTTATTTGATGAGATCACACAGCTAATAAGTGAGTACATTCAGATTCAAATCCCAGGCAGGTTGACTCCATCCCACCACTCCCCCCTCCTACCAGCAGGCTTGCAAGGAGGTGTCTTCATCACTTTCCTCTCCTGGTTTAGTTTGCTTCTCTCCCTCCATTCTCTCAGCCCTTCCTGGGACCATCAATACATAATGCTTTATGCTATCAACATTTGTAGCTGTGAAGGATCCAATTGTGTGGTTGATCTGTAATGTAAGGTTAATGTCTAATTAGCTCGTTTAACATTTCTTTTGTGGATGATTCATGATAGGTCATTAACAAAAGCCAGGGCAAGTGGAAGGGCATGTTCATCGCCATAAATCAGTGGCCTAAAAACATCATAGAAAGAGGAAAATGCATGTATTATTCAGGTCAAACAAAGAGCCAGGTCTGCATATGGCTTCTCAATCCTCTTCTGACCCTGAGGTCAAGGGACCAAGTGCAAGGCATGAGAGGTATTTGCTGTTAGTAGAAATGGACTGCCCAGGTCCTAATGGGTACACATATCTCCTGGTCAATACACAGCTGCACAATTCATGGTTAAACTTATGATCCCCACACGGAAAAGGCTTCTTCAACCACCAAATAATGAACATCCCCCACACCAATACATAGCTACGAGTTATTAAGCACCTACTATATGTCAAGCTAAAAGCATGTGTCTGGGGTGTGTGTGTATGTGTGTGCATGTATGTGTTCCGTGTATAAGGTAGTTATTGCTGCATAACAAACTGCCCCAAACTCAGTGGCTACTCATAAGTCTGTGTCTTGGCTGGTTGCTGTTGTTGATCTGGGTTAGTTCATCTGATCTCAGCTGCATTCTCTCATGCATCTGTGTTCAGCTGCGAGGTTGCTAGGGCCTGCTTGTGTAGTATGGCTTCATTCACATGTCCCACTATTGAATGGTGACAGGGGTGACTGGATCACATGTCTCTCATAATGAAGTCTGGTTTCCATGAGATAGATCAGAAGCATGTAAAAACTCTTGAAACTGAGGCTTGAACTGGCATGCTGTCACACTGGCAGCATTTTATGGGCCCTTTTAATGGCCACCATTTTCTTGGCTTGTGTAAGTCACAAGCCCAGCTTAGATTCAGCTGAGGCAGAGCAATTGACCCTTTTCATGGAATTAGCTGCAAAATCACTGCAAAGGGTGCATAATGGATGAAGAATTGCAGCTTTTTTTTTTTTGTAAATATTCTACCGCAATCCATTTATTCCTTATAACAAACCATTTATCCATTCTTCCAATATTTATCGAATACCTACTATGTGCCAAAAGCTGTTCCAGATGCTGAGGAAATAATCAGTAAATAAGAGAACGTCCCTACTCACACAGAACTTAACATCTAGTGGTGAATAAGAGACAAAGACTGAACAGGTGAATAAATACATATATAAGATACTCTTAAATAATATTAAATGCTATAATGAAAATATAACAGAGTGACTGCCTATTAGGTATGTGGCTAGAGGCAATTTTTGATGTTGTGGTCAAGGACAGCCTCTCTGGGGAGGGAACATTTGGCCTGAAACCGGAGTGATGAGAAGAAATCAGCCTGCAGAACTGGGAACAGCACATTCTAGCAAAAGGAAGAGCAGGTGCAAAGGTCCTGAGGCAGGATTACCTCAAGAAATAGGAAAATGGCCAGTGTGGCTGGAACACAGTAGATGAGAGGAAGAGGAGCATCAGGTGAAGCCCAGGAGGTATGCGGATCCTTGGAGGGAGATAGGATTACTTTCAAAGAAAACAAAACTCAGAGGTGAAGTAATTTCCCAAAAGAGGTCATAAAAATAGCTAATGAGTGGCAGAACTAGGATTCAAAACTGGGACCCTCTGAATTCAAAGTCCGTATTCCTTCCACTTTCCCATCCTGCCTCCTGGGATAAACATCGAGCTGGGTCTTTTTCATGTAGGCAAGTAAGATCGCAAGCGGCAGAGTCGAACGTCAGAGTCTCTCATGGAATTCAGCGACAGCCAAAGCTGGACACTGAAGCTCAGTCCAAGCCAATCTCACCTTTGGCTGGTTCTGCCCCATGCTGCGCCTTGGGCAGCTGACAGACAAACCCACACATCACAGGGCCCAGTGACAAGTCGGTCACAGCGGCATCCCAGCTGTCTTCCCAGAGTGTATCCTTTCTCACTGGTTCCGTATTTCCCAGGAGGCCCTATTCTTCTTCCCATCTTGGGTCTTTTCTGGGGAAGGCATCTTTTTTTTAAACTTCTATTTTAAGTTCAGGGATATAAATGCAGGTTTGTTACATAGGTAAACTTGTGTCATGGGGATTTGTTGTACAAATTTATTTCATCACCTAGGTATTAAGCCTAGTACCCATTAGTCATTTTTCCTGATCTCCTCCCTCCTCCCACTTTCCACCCTCCAATAGGCACCAGTGTGTGTTGTTCCTGGGGAGGCTGTTTCACCTCCTATGTATATTCCACCAGGAATCTCTAAGATTTTTGTTGTAGAATTTCTGCCTGTAGCTGGAAAAGAAAAGCAAGATGGACAGATATCTGCTGATAAATCCCATACAAGATCAGGAAGCCCCAGTTCAAGAATTCAGTTGTCTTACTTGTTGGCTAAACCCATGCAAAGCTTTGCATTGATTAAAATATGACATCCATTTATGCTAAATATTTTAATAAAGCACTTCCTATGTGGTGTCAGGGACTGGTGTAGGCAGTGGGGATAGAGCAGAAAAAAAAAACTAAATATTATAGAGCTTGCATGCTTTGCAAGAGAAGATCAACGATGAGCTGCCTAAATGCATGGTGTGTAAAGTGGTCATGAATGTAATGGTTGATAAAGCAGCCAGGCAAAGAGAGAGGGTTCTTAGGGAGGGGTGAAAGTGATCAGGGAAGGCCTTTTGGATGACATGCTAGTTGTGCAGGAACTTGAAAATGAGGGACTGAGCCACATGGCCAATTAAGGCAATAGCAGGAGTGTGCTTGGACTACTCTGGAGTCCTAGGGAAACCAGGGTGGCTGGAACAGAATGTGCAAGTGAGGAGTGGCCAAAAATGATATTAGAGAGACCATAGGTCAGATCTGGTAGAGCCTGGCAAGCCACTGTAAAGAAACTTTCACTCGGAATGAGAGGGGGCTCCTGGGAAGTTCTGAGCAGAGGAGGGACGTGATGTGACTTATATTCTCGAAGTGTCCCTCTGACTGCTACGGGAAGCAGAGGCTGCAGGAGTGAAGGCAGGGGGAAACAGAGATCCATGAGGATCCAGATACAATTGCTCTGCTGAGTGGCAATGGTGGCTCAAATTTGGGGTGTAGCAAATAAGAGGTGAATAAGACAGGGCCAGGCACAGTGGCTCACGCCTGTAATCCCAGCACTTTGGGAGACCGAGGCGAGCAGATCACTTGGAGGCCAGGAGTTCAAGAGCAGCCTGGCCAACATGGCAAAATCCTGTCTCTACTAAATATACAAAAATTAGCCAGTTGTAGTGGCGAACACCTGTAATTCCAGCCACTTGGGAGACTCAGATATGAGAATTGCTTGAGCCCAGATGGCAGAGATTGCAGTGAGCCAAGATGGCACCACTGCACTCTAGCATGAGCAACAGGGCAAAAGTGAGCAAGACAAGTCATCAACAGATAATTGCACTGTGGATAATTTAATTGAAAATTGTGAACAGAACCACAACAGAGAGGTGCAGGATGCTGTAAGAAAGCATAACAAGGAAACTGGTAGTCTGTCCTTTTGGAGGGGGGATGGTTTCAGGCAGGGAAGGCTTCCCAAAAGCAGCAGCATAGAAGCTGCAACTTGAAGCTGGAATTGGTTACATGAAAATGAAGAGAAGAATAAGAATATCTCAAGTAGGAGGAAGAGCATATTCAAAGGCCCTGGGGCAGGAAGCAGAGGGTCCCCGTATGGCCATTCAAATGCTCATAGAAGATGCTCTCCCGCTGTGATGTGCTGCGCGGTTTGCTTGCTGCCGAAATAATTAATGTGTCAGACACTTCACAGCAAGATGACCACACTGGCTCCACATTGCTGTTACTGCTGTTTTCCTCACTCCTCGGTAGGCAGTTTGGAAGGATCCAGACCTCCCCACCTAGTAAATGAATAATGAGGACAGATCAGACTGGCTAGGTTGCAGCAAGATTAATAATGATGATGTGAGTTTGACCTGTCCAGAGTTGAGTGCCCCTCATTGAGAAGAGCCTGAGAAACCCTCCTTTGTCCCAAATCCCTCATAGACAACTCAGCTGCTTTACTGAACTAAGCAGGTGTGGGGGAGATGCCAGGATGGCCCCTCCAAAGGGGAATCAAGATTAAGCACATAAGCTGGCCTTTTAAAAGCTTAGCAGGCCTTTCCAATTGGATCCCAAATGGACCACACTTGAGAAACTAAATAAACAGCATTTGTCAAGGGCTTTTGTGGGCTCCCAGCTGTATTTATTTATAGGTTGGTCTGTTATTTATGGGCACTCGTGCTCCGTATAAAAGCTTTGTCGGAGAGAAGTGGTGGGGAGGAGGCAGAGTGCTTAATGCTTACTCGGACACTTAAGTATTCGCTCCAAGGAGCTCAAACAATGAGCATTTGCTGCTTTTGTCCTGCAGAAGCTGGGTGCTAGTGTATAATAAGATGGCATTCCTGGAAATGCTGGACCACTGACTACCGCCCAAAAAAGAGTCAGGAGTCCCTTTGGAGATCTCTGAGGGCCATTTCCCAAAGAACAGTTGAAAATTTCAGATCAGTCACATCTTTGACTCACTGTGACTTCCAACACACAGCTGATAAGGTCCGATAGTTATGCTTTGAGAAACAAACCCACAACTCCTGGCACAAAGTGGATGCTCAGTAGATGTTGGTGAATGCAGGAATGAAGAAATGCAAGAATACATGACTATTTGCTGTCCCCATGGTTATGAAACTGGAAACTAAGAGACCTCAAGATGTCACATGGAACATATTGATCAAAAAGCAACCTAGTAATACATATCTAGGACCTTAACATTTCTATGGCTTGGATTTAGTAGTTCTCTCCTAAGAATTCATCCAAAAGAAAAATCCAAGCATTAAGAAGAGAAAAGAGAAGGGAAGTGAAGAGGAGGGAAGGGAAGGGAACGGGAAGGGAAAAGGAGAGTAAAGAGAGGGGAGGGGAAGAGGGGAGGGTAAAAGGAGGAAAAGAGAGAGGAAGGGAAGGAAAGAGAGGGGAGGGGAGGAGAGGTGGGGAGGGGAGGGGAGGTGGGGAGGGGAGGGAAAAACGTGCAAAGTAAAAGTACTCATTGCTTTGTTCTTTGTAATAGTTAAGAATTAGAAGACATGGAATACCAACATTACAGGAATTATTAAGTTAATTCCCTGCTTTGATAAACTATTAAAAATTTGTTCATAAAAACTGGGCGCGGTGGCTCACGCCTATAATCCCAGCACTTTGGGAGGCCGAGGAAGGCAGGCAGATCACAAGGTCAGGGGTTTGAGACCAGCCTGGCCAACATGGTGAAACCCCATCTCTACTAAAGATACAAAAAATTAGTCGGGCGTGGTGGGCACGCCTGTAATCTCAGCTACTTGGGAGGCTGAGGCAGGAGAATCACTTGAACCCCAGAGGCGGAGGTCGTAATGAGCCGAGATCACGCCACTGCACTTGAGCCTGGGCAACAAGGCAAGACCCTGTCTTAAAAAAATAAAAAATACAATAAAATAGAAATGCTCATGTTAAAATATTACAGGAGAAATGCAGTATATAATATTACCTTAATGGTATTATTAAACTTAGGTGTGTGTTTTCAACTATTTAGAGAAAAAACACTGAAACAAAAACACTCCAAAACATTAAGTGTGGTTATGTCTGGACAAAAGAACTATGAGTAATGTTTTCTTGTGTCTTTTATGTTTCTGAATGTTCAAGTTTTTATTAAAAATCACAAATGAAGTTGATGATAAAAAATAATAATCAATTCACCATTTAATCAACACATTGCATTCCCCCACCTCAAGGAAAAGCCCTCTTTGGAGCATACAAAGAAAGATAATCCACTGGGGTATTTTTATTAACACTATTATAAAATGTTTTTTAATGTCCTGTACTCATACAACTGTTTTGCCATCATGGAAGCCAAAGAAATGTCCACACAAAAAATTAAAATATCAGCTCACCAATTAATCATTTTAGCTTCTTTTAAGTACGATGAACAAAAACACGTGTTCTCTTTCTATGTGTGTCTTTTTTCTTCTTGTCTTTGTATACATCAGCCTCCAAGCCATATGAAAGATTCACACCCATGCCCACTATCTCCCCTCTTCCAGGAATTGTGGTCTTTCTTTGTTCATTTGCTCCTTTTCTTGTAACTGAGAGCTATAAACCTTCTTTGTACCCATCACTTGCCCACAACCTTAGTACTTTCTGCGTGAACTCAGATAAGATGGCAGGGCAAATATCACAGATTCAGAATCATGTGGACTTGAGTTCAAATCCCAGCTCTGTCACTTCCAAGCTGCATGACCTGGGGCAAGTCATTTAATTGCTCCATCCGTCAGTTTCCAAGCTTGATAATGGCCCAAAGGAGATAATCATAAAAACAAAGAGTTGTAAAAGTAATGATTAACATATCTTGGCCACCTAGAGCATCTCAGACATTATGCTAAGAGCTTTACATGCATGAAGTCATTTTTGCCTCACCATAAACCAGTGAGGTAAATGCTTTTTTCCCATTTTACAGGTAAAAAAAAGCAGATCCATAAGTAACAGTGATCATTCATGGGGTGCACATCTTATAGTTAGATCCTGTTCTGATTCCATCCTAACAACAACTTGCCTACTGGTTCATTATTATACTCATTGTCTAGATAAGGTCACTGAGACTCAGAAGGGTAAAGGGTTTGAGCATGTTCTCCTGGCTCATAGGTAAGGAAGGCAGGACTCTCATTTTGCCATCTCTCTCCCAACTTCCAAGTTATATGTGCACTTGGTAGACACTTGACAACTGGTGTCATCCAGGACAAGGAGAGGAAGCATGTGCTGCCCAGATCAGGGTGGCTCAGCCCTTCACAGAGCTGGGTAACCTTGGCTTCAGACAATGACCCCACCATCAAGCCAGGGGTCTGGTTACAGGGAAAAGCTTTGAAGCAGGACAAGCTCAAGGGACAGGGACATTGCTCAAGCCACTGCCACATCTCTATAGTAATGGCTACTGTCTGGCCAGATGCAATCAATACCCTTCTGCCCTTCCCACACAGATGGGAGGTCATAAAAAGAAATCTCCAAGGAGACAAATAAAAGTTGGTGCCCAAAATCTAGCCTGGGATGAAAAGTTGTTTTTGTCCAGAGCAAATAAAACATCAGCCCTGTCTTTTGAGGCATCAGCAAGGCAAGAAAGTGTGGGATGTGGGGATGTTACATGGAATCCTTTAAAAGGGTTCAACTGAGGAGTTTGCCTGTTTCACCTAGATTCTTGAAACTCGTATTGAATTGTAGATGTTCTATGAGTAAGGACCAGATGGTAGCAACCCAGGCTATTTGGGATGAAAAGGAAAGTGGGGAGCCAGAGCTTCGCATGTGAGTGTTATTTGGGTTTGAAATGATCATATTCTGCTGGGCAGAACCTTAAGCAAGCCACTTATTGCCTTTAGCCCTCAGTTTCCCATCTGTAAAATGGAGAGCTCACCACCTACTGCATAGATTCGCAATGATGACAGTGATAGCAACAATGCCCTATTAATGTATGTAATATTGTTAATATTAACTATAATCACTGACATTTTTAAGCACTCTTCATCCAGGTACCCTTCCAAATTCTTTACATGCACTAGTCATTTAACCCTTATATAACCCAAATGAGCCAGTGCTACTACTTAGCCCCGTTTTGAAGATGAGGAAAGCAAGACCCAGAGAAGGTAAGTAACTTGCCCAAGAACACAACGCTAGTAAGCAGCTTCAGGATGCATGTTCTCAGTCCCTATAAAGTGAGATCATGTCTAGGACATGGAAATGCCATGCTGACACATGCAACTGCTCAGCAAAGGTTAGTGGAACTCAAAGCTGGATGGACTAAAAATCACTAATATGTATATTGAGCAGAGGATGGCCAGATCTCCAACTGAATTAATTTTCCACTGCTGTGTAACAAATTACTACAAATTTGGCAGCTTAAAACAACACACGCTTATTATCTTACAGTTTCCATGGGTCAGGAGTCCAGGCAGAGTTTAGCTGGGTCCTCTCGCTCAGAGTCTCACAAGGATGCAATCAGCAAATTGGCCGGGCTGCATTCCTTTCTGGAGGTTCTAGGTCTTCTTGTAAAGTTCACATAGCTGTCAGCAGAACTTGGTTTCTTGCAGCTGGAAGACTGAGGTCCTCACGTCCTAGATGGTACCTGCAGTTCCCTGCCATGTGGCAGTTCACATCATAGCAGCTTGCATCTTCAAGGCCTGCGGAGTCCTTGGCTCCAGTCTACTGGGACAGAGTCTCATGCAACATAACAGTCACGGGAGTGATATTCCATCCCCTTTGTCATAGTCTACTGGTTAGAAGAAAGCCACAGGTGCTGCCCATATACAAGGACATAACTTGGGGGGATGGTCACTTTAGAGCCAACCCACTATACAACTAGGGTAGTAAGTGTTAGAGTGCAATTGGATTGTTTGCAACTCAACGGATAAATGCTTGAGGGGATGGATGCTCCATTCTTCATGAGGTGCTTGCTTCACATTGTACACCTGTATAAAAACATCTCATGTATTCCATAAATATACATACCTGCTATGCACCCACAAAAATGAAAAATAAAATAAAAAATAGAGAACCAGGCAAGCAGTGCCTGCGAAACCAGATAGAGGGAAAAAAAACCCCACAAAACTCTACCTAGGGGACTGGTGGGTCCACCTCTATCTGGGGTTTCTCTGGCCTCCCCAATTTGGTCAGGAATATTTCATGTCCTTTTTGGTGTTCCCAAAACTCTTTGTACTTCTGGGATCCTCAGGGCTATAGTTTTTTTTCATCCACAAAATGGGGGTCATGTCCTCATTTGCAGGATCATAGAAATAATTTAATGACATAGATAGATTTTTGCCTTATTGAGCACTTACTACGTGCTGAGCTCACTTCAAGGACTCTAATATGGATTATCTCATTTACTCCCACAGCAACCCTGTAAGTCCATCACTATTATTGACCCCATTTTGCACGTGCAAAAACCGAGGCTCAGAGAGGTCAAGTCGCCTGTCAAGGTCACAAAACTAGTAATGGTGGAAACAAAAGGTAGAGTCTGTGCTCTTCACTGTAGTACTAGACCAATTCCCATGTTTAACAGAGGCAGTGGCACATCGGAATCCCTCAGTAAATAGTAGGTGTGATTTTAACCATTTATCATTTATCATTATTTACATTGTCATTACATACTTATCTCACATCAGGGCTCATCACACTGTTTTAAAGAGCATTCCATTTAATTCTCTTCCCCTGCTGGACACAGAGGTGGTCTTTTTTTCTTACTCATTATTCTCCTAATGCCCAACACAATGCCCGCACACAGTGGCACTCAAGAAATGTTTATTGAATGGGACTGAGCTGTGCTATGGATTTGCAAAGGACTTTCACAACAGTGGGGTAGACAGGAAGCAGCTACTATGATCCCATTTTATGGACAGGAAGCAGATATCCTAAATGAACCCAACTTGCTTAATCCGGCTTAGTCTTGCACAGCTAATAATCAGATGTGAACTCAGTTCTACTGTCTCTGCCTAAGGCTGCATGTGCATCCCACAGTGACAGTGATGGCAAAAGATGTTACAACCATGATGAGAACCATTTATTGAGCAAGGCTAGACTATGCTAAGAAATGTACCTGCCATATTTTGAAGCCCATTTTATAGAGTAAAAAGCAAGATTAAAGATTAAATCACTTTCTCAAAGTCTCCCTGGTAAATTGTAAAATGGTCAAAATCTTTAACTCCTCCCTGGATTCACATACTTCGCAATGGCACTTTGCAGCTATCTCTCATCAAGAAGTGGTGTTAGTTTCCCAACCTCTCAAATTAGAGCTGATCTTCAATTTGATTTGGCTGATAGAATAAAGCAGAAGTGAAGATATGCTAGTGCTAAGTCCACGTCTCAAGAAATCTTGCAAACTCACTCTTCTCTCTCTTGCTGTAACTCTCACTCTTTCTTCTGCCACTTGAGTTGCTATGTGCATGGAAATAAGGCCTAGCTAACCTGCTGGAGGAGAAGAGGCCTCATGGAGCAAAGGTGACAGGCAGTGCTGAACTATCTTAGACCAGCCAGCCCCAAGCTGACCCAGAAGCTGTCTGAAAACACATGAAAAACCCCAGTGGAGACTTGCCTAAACCAGCAGAGCCACCCAGTCAATCATCATGCATCAGTGAAATAAATGTTTGCTGTTGTAACCATCAAGTTTTGGGGTGGTTTGTTACACAGCAATAGCTAACTGATACAGTCATGCAGCTACTCAATGGCAGATTTAAATCCCAGTTCCATCTAACTCCAGAGCTCTCTTATTTTTCAATTCATAGCTTTCAATCTTCATGCGAGACTCAAGTCCCAAAGCCTGGCCCAACATGCACATGCAGTGCTGTGTGGTGTCCTGTGTCAGTGACTCTGCCTCCTTGGCCAAACAGTCATGGGCCAGTCTCCAGAGCAGACTTCAGTCTTGTATCAACAGCCCATCAGACATATCGCCTGAAACACCTCACTCACTCCTCCCCACCCATTCAAACCCTTTGCATTCTTGAAGGTCCAGTTCCAATGCCATTGCCTGTAGGAAAACTCAGAGCCCTCCAGCTTCATCCTCAGACTATCATAGCATCTCCATTTACCATGCCTCCAACATTCAACACCACCTGCATCTACTTTCCTGTGATTAGTTTGTGTGCCCATATTTTATTTCTCTGCTTTGACTATATTTCTCCAGATATTACATGGAGTAGACTCTCAACTATTTCATTCCATTAACAAGTAGTTGTTGTAGACCCGGCACTGTTCTAGCTACTGGAAATATGCCTGTGTACCAGATATGCAATCCTCATCCCCAGTAGGGAGACCGTGTCATGAACTAGTAGACATATAAGAAAATTCTGCGGAGTAAATGGTGAAATCTCATCTCCTAAACAGGAGATGAATTAACGCAATACTAGAGGGAAGGACTTCTTTAAACAGGGTGGTCAAGGAGCCATCTCTGAAGCAGGGGCATATAAGCAGAGACGTAAAGCAATCAAAGGCATCAGCCATAAGAAGAACTCCTGAAACAAAGTACCAGGCAGAGGGAACAGCAAATGCAAAGGCCCTGAGGCCCTGAGAACAGATGCAGCTCTTCAAGGAAAAGAAAGCAGGTTATCATAGCTACAGCAGAGTGAGCCCGAGGAGGTGAGGTGGAAGATGAAGTCAGAGAGATAGACATAGACCAGACCATGAAGGCACTGGGGAAGGGTTTAAGCTCGTTCCGAGTTGAGTTGGGTCAACAGAGCACTTCCCTCTTGGGTGCTCATGAACTGAACCATATGCAGCCGCAGGAGCGCATCAACCCTATCTTTTGTGAGTATCATAGTCTCTTCCCATCCTGGATCAATTAGGCCACTGATCTCATCACTCCTGACTTCAAAGGGGGGAAAAAAGACAGAGAATTTACAAAGAACAATAAACCCAGTTTGTAGCAGGCTGCAAGCCCATAAACTTTTACCAGCCTTTCCACTGCCCAGCATACATCACTCCCTGCCTTGCCACCAAAATACTGCCTTTATCCACAGCCAGCACAATAAAAAAATAATTTTATGGAATGATATACCATCTAGGAGAAAACTCCTGGAAATAATATTTGCCTCAATGACTCAATCTAATTTGGGGTGATCAAGGCTATTACTGGGGATGCCAGGTGACAGTTACAAGTTGCTGTCTATCAATGTTTGAAGAGTCCCAACTTTGCCATTGACTCACTGTGTGACCTGAGGCAAGTCCCTGTTCCTTGTAGCCTCAGTTTTCCCTATTTGAAAGGATAGACAATCTATACGGGACTCTCTGTTCTACATATCTACAAGTACACAAGTACTTCTTAAGGATTCCCAAAGACTGTACCAGGAAACACCGTCATTAGCAAGCATGAGGAGGAACAGCATTTGCAGGCACCACAGGTGGTCTTATGAATTGGTACAACTTTTGTGGATGACATTTGGTCACTATGCATCAAAAATCTTTTAAAAATATCACAAACATTTGGATTCGGGAAATGTTCCGTGCCAGAATACAAAGGTATAGTTCCATGGTTCCTAAGAGAAAGCAATTTTGTACCTCCCCTCAAAAAGGCCATTTGGCAATATCTAGAGACACTGAAGGGGTTGCTATTGGCATCCAGTAAGTAGAGGCCAGGGATGCTGCTGAATATCCTGCAATACACAGGACAGCGCCCACAACCAAGAACCATCTGGCTCAAAATGTCAAGAGGGCCACAGCTGAGAAGTCCTTGTGGAGATAAAGGACACTCCTTGCCCCACTATTGTTTCCAGAGATGTAAAATAAAATTACAAAAATTGAACCAAAATACCTTAGTGCAAAATAAGAAGGAATGCATTAATAATGTGCATTACACACAAAAAGGATTAAATGCACTTATGAAAAAATGAGCCCTTCCGTGGCCAAGAGCCCAAGCTCTGGAGACAGACTGCTGCCTGGGTTCAAGTCTCACCTCAACCACTCAGTACATGAATGACTTTGGACAAGTCTCTTTACCTTTCTGAGTCTCAGTTTACTCATCTGAAAAATGAATATGGAAGCCCTGGCTTCCTCACAGGGTTGTTGGGAAACTCTAAACATCACATGGGTGAATCTGGCACATAGTAGGTTCAGTTCATTCCTGGCCTCTACATGCATTTAGGTTTGCAACTCTAGAAAATAACACAGAAAACAGCCATTCCTGCTGAGATGAGCCAGAAGCCAACGGAGCATGATGACTTCAGACTCTGCCATTGACACTGAACTATAATTATGTGGCGAGAGCGTGAGACAGAGGCTTGATTTTGCATTTTCTTAGAGGTGCCCTGTGCTGAGTATCTGACACACATTATCTCATTTCAACCTCAAGACAATCCTATGAGACATATGTAAGCATCATCCCTATTTTACATGTGGAGAAACTAAGGCTCAGAGAGGTAGGTAAGCTGTCCAAGGTCACTCACTGATAAGGAAGTGGTGCTGGTGAGATTCCACACCAGGTCTGTCTGATGCCGAAGCGCAGGTCCTCAGCCCTACATTGGATGACATTCCTAAAAGGCTTATAGAACACAGGTTTAAATAGGCTGTTTACAGAAGAGTTGACCAAGTCACATCAGGATAGAGTGACTGATTCGTTCCAAGGCTTTTAGTCTTGAAAGTCTTTCATCCTGGGAAACCCCTCAGTCCTAGGTAAACCAGGATGATGGTTAACTTTCCTTGGGGTCAAGATGATGGTCCCATCTCTGATTCCCTCAAGGCACGTAGGCCTGGTGAGGGAGAGTTTATAAGTATGAATGTGCAGCTTTTCTGGGACTTAGAAACTTCTCTGACATGGAAAAAAAGAGGCAACAGAGAGAGAGGCAGAAGCTCTGGCCAAAGTGTCAAAAACTCTGGCTCTGCTACAAATTCACTGCTTAAACCTGGAATCCAGGCATATGCTTCTCTTCTCCACTAAAAATAAATGGGACGGGGTTAACTTTCTCTGAAAGTCTTTCATCTATCATTCCAATATCTAGCCTTCCACGGATCCATCCATAATATCGTATTGCGGTTGGCTGCCCAAATTTGAATACCTGCTCTGACTTTCTAGCTGTGTAACCTTAGGTAAGTTACTCCCCTCTCTGAGCTTCAGTCCCCTCATCTGTAAAGCAGAAGTAAAAATGAGAATCCACTTCACAGTACACAGAAGCTGTTTATAATGGGGCTTTGACATTTGGAAAATGTTCTGTAAATACCGGTTGACATTATATCAATGCTCTTTCTAAATGAATTTATTTCACTTAGTAAATATTAACTGAATACAGTAGATGTGACACCAGAGACAGAATGAACAAAATCCTCACAACTCTTGCCTCTTTCACATGAAAAAGCCCAATTTCAAACTCCAGACGAGTTAATGACCAACTCCTCCCCTTCTGAAGTTGAGATTAAAGAGAGTGAGAGAGGCAAAGAAAGAGGGAGAGGCCGAGCTCTCCCTAGTGCACAAGCCAAAACATACATCCCGCTCTGCACAGCCAGCCATAAATCCATCGCTCGGTGAGGGTTCTTCCCAGCTAGCATGGCGACCGTTCAGAATATGCAGTATTCCTCCACAACTGGCTGTAATTACCAGCCAGATAATTACCCGGCCAACCCACTTCCCTCACATACCTCTCAGCAAGCAGGGAATAGCACAAGAAAAAGAAAGAAAGAAAGAAAGAAAGAAAGAAAGAAAAAAAAAAAAAAACCTTCCTCTGTTTTTGTGAACCTCCGAGCCTCCCAGTTAGGCCAACTTCAGGAGGTCCCTGCCAAAAGCGCTCCCTCGAGAATACACTGGGTTGCCAAGCTGAGCGTGCCAATGCCTTAAATTGTTTTATGTTTTTTGTCTCTATGAATTAGAAACTATTAAGAGAAGGCCACCCAAGGAAACCAAGCACAAAATCTATTTGGTTACAGATGGATGGGAGAGGTTTGTGCTTGCTTTTTTTTTTTTTTTTTGCCTTTTTCTTCCCCCTGAAGAGAGCAAGTACAACTTTTTTTTTCTTTTTTGCATGGCTGATACTCTTGGAGCCAGGTTTTTGGAGCCCAAAGAGTGTAAAGAGCACATCCTCCTGGGTGTGGAGGAGATGTTCCTTCTATAAACATCCTTGCCAAAGCAGCTGGGCTTGGCCCCAGATACTCCTCTCATACGCATAGTCAAGGCGACCTTGGGAAGGATGAAAATCCTGGCAAGGGAAAGATACACTGCTGAGGCGGTAGCTGCATCTGTATGAGCTTCTGCTCAGATCCCCGACCAGCACCACCCCCATGTGACCAATGCCTCACCACCATCCCAATTCCCAGTTAAGCAAGGGATTCTGGAGTAAGTAACCTGAGTGCAAAATCCTGCATCTTCCTCTCACCACATGAGCAAGTTATGCAACCTCTCCGTGCCTCAGTTTTCTCATCTGTAAAATGGGGAGAATAAGGGTACTACCTCATGTGGTTGATGTTAGGATTAAATGAGGTGATGTTTAGCACAGTACAAGGCACCTGTATGTGACCAATAAGTGTTACCTACTATTAAAAGTTCCTTAAAATTGAACAATGAGAACACTTGGACACAGAAAGGGGAACATCACACACCGGGGCCTGTTGTGGGGTGGGGGGAGGGAGCAGGGATAGCATTAGGAGATATACCTAATGTAAATGATGAGTTAATGGGTGCAGCACACCAGCATGGCACATGTATACATATATAACAAACCTGCACACGTTGTGCACATGTACCCTAGAACATAAAGTATATATATATAAAAAGTTACTTAACTCCTCTGTTAAGTGAGCTATAGCTCGGTTTACATAGCATTAAAATGGGGATTCTTTGGGGGTTTGTTGTAAGGATTAATTTAATGACATTTTATAGATCAGATACCAATTCCAAAATAAATATTTTGGGCCCAGAACTGTACTGAATAGTCTATGCACATTATCTTATTAGATCCTTATAATTTGGAAAACTGAGCATTATTTGTCTATTGAGAAAATTAAGCCTCAGGTAAGTCACGAGTTTGAAATTTCTCTCATCCCAAATTTGTCAGATTAGAAAGATTAGATGTCAGATTGCACCTACAAAAACAGATGATGTAAAGTAAGGTTGGATGTAAGTGAGTCTCCCTCTAGGACGGGAGTGTACAAATGCTTATTAGGGATCATTCTTGCTTTTCTTTCCTTCCATACTCTCTGAACAAACCTTGTGTCTAATTTGGCTTCCTTGTATCAGGATTGGGAAAGCCAAAATAGCAGACCTAAAAGTTTGTGATAAGAAAGAATAATTATGCACCATCAATTATCCAATTAGAGTCTGGTTGCTACCTCAGTCTTATGGGAATGTGTGAAGATGTTATGACTTGTCCAGATTCTCATCAACTTGTTTGTACAGATCAAATCAAGTTTCTGGGGTATATTAACCCCACAAACGAACTGCTGTCACTATCATTATCACCACCATCACCATGAGATCTCTACCATTATCACCAATGCCATTACCACCACTACTATGATCTCTACCACCATTACTCCACACCACTTTCCACCATCACCATCACCATCACCACAATCACTATCACTATCACCCCACCATCACTACTTTATCACTATTAATTCTGCCACCATCAGAACCATGATCTCCTCCACAACCTCCACCTCCCTCACCATCACCATCACCATCATCACCATCTCTATCCACCACCACCACCATCCCCACCAACACTATGACCATCACCATCACTACCACAACCATCATCTCCACCATCATATCACCCCAGGAGTCCTTCTCTGAACAAAATCTAAATTTTGGAGACAAAAAAGAGTTTAATTTAGAAGTTGGGCAATTGGGTGCATTAGCAAGAGTACGTCACACTCAACGTGTGACCCCATACATTTTCTCCTGAAGTAGTGAGCTTTTCTTCCAATCCACAGCTCCCTTTGCATCATCTGAGCCTGAGTTTCAGCCAAACCAGATGTCAGTCAAAGACAACAGTAGATAACAGATGCTACCCAGAAAGATGTCTACAGGAAGAACATGTGTCATAGAGTCAAACATGGATTTGAACCCAGCTCTACCACTTACCACCTCAACACCCACAGGCAAGAGTCTAAATCCCTCTGACACTCAGTTTCCTCATCTGTAAAATATGGATAATAACTCCTGCCTTGCAGATTTGAATTGCAATTACATGCGTACCATGGCCAAACACCATGCTTAGCATATATTAGACTCTCCATAAATATTTAATCATATCATTAAATCAAGATGACAACAGAGCCTTATTCTCTACACACTACCACTGAATACTGTTTTATTAGATGCCAAGTAGCAGTCCACTATCCCGGAGCCAACAAGAAAGAAGTTAATTCTGGAGAAATTAAAACATTTGAAACATTTAAAATGAAGGTCTCTTGTTTTTATTGTAAAAAAAATTCTGTAAATTACAGCACTGTCAGATGTACAAAGGAGATGCACCTTATTAGAAATGCAGTCTCCCAAGAAGGGGTCATTTGCTGTGATGCAGAATATGTGAATCCACAGTGTAATTTATTTGAGTTGACAAGCCCAAACTGGTACAGGTTGAGTATCCCATATCTGAAATGCTTGGAACCAGAAGCATTTTGGATTTTGAAATTATTTTTTAGATTTTGGAATATTTATACTATATTTACCAGTTCAGCATCCCTAATTTGAAAATCCAAAACCCAAAATGCTCCAATGAGAATGTCCTTGGAGCGTAACACGGGTGCTCAAAAACTTTCAGATTTTGGAGTATTCTGGGTTTATGGATTTTCGAATTAGGGATGCTCAACCTGTATCAGTAAAAAGCTCTCTTCTATCCTCAGTCTTACTTCTTGCTCTATTTCTCTTAGATTTTTTTTCTCTCTGTGTCAAAAAAGAGAAGTTCATGCCTTCATCAAGGAAGTACACTTCTCATTTTCCTAAACAGTTCCTAGAGAGCATGGAGTTTATTGCCCTGCAATCAAAGGACTCCACCTGGAGCTCAAACATGGGTAGATGTGACAAGAAGATAGAAACAGAGCTGGAAATTTGATCTACCTTCCTTCCTACCCGCACAATGAGAAGATTATCCAGATGCTCTAACAGGGCTTTGCTAACTACAGGTTCAATGCACCTAGGGGAAAAAAAGAGGCAAAAACCAACCAGGGACGATAAACCAGAAGGCCCCTAAGTTTTCATCAGTCAATGGCTAATGGACAAAAAAGAGAAAAATGTCATGAATTGTTCATATAGGCAAAAGTACTCAATACCAAAAACTGCCCTTTATTCTAAGATTCTGTTCTTTGTATATTTATTATTATTAAAAATTCTTCTCTTTGGCAATGGAACAAGAGTAATTCATGCCAGCCAGTCTTTCTTTTCCTTCCCCTACTAGCTATAAAGATCAAATTTCCCAATGTCTTTCCTTCTTTATCCAGAGAACGAGTTCTGCCTTTGTCAGATAAGTGGACTAGTGTGCAGGCAGGCAGCTTTCTTGATGCTGAACCAGAGGAAGGGAGGAACAGACCACTGCCACCAGAAAGAAAAGTGGGGAAAGGACTGAGACGGTGGGAGGTTAAGTCAATCTGCATGGCAAACAGCTAGAAATGCATGGGGAAGGAAGGGGGAGAAAATTAAAACCCTGCAGAAGGGGGGTGAGAAGATTTGGAAAGTTTGGGTGCAAAAACTTGGGAAGATAAGAAGAGAGAAAATGGGTTTTAAGAATTGGTCATGGGCCAGGGGTGGTGGCTCACGCCTGTAATCTCAGTACTTTGAGAGGCCAAGGTGGGTGGATCACAATGTTAGGAGTTAGACATCAGCCTGGCCAATATGGTAAAACCCCATCTCTACTAAAAATACAAAAAAATTAGCTGGGCATCATGGTGCATATGCCTGTAATCCCAGCTACTCAGGAGGCTGAGGCAAGAGAATTGCTTGAGACCGGGAGGCGGAGGTTGCAGTGAGCCGAGATTGCGCCATTGCACTCCAGCCTGGGCGACAGAGCGAGACTCCATCTCGAAAACAACAACAACAACAACAACAACAAAGAAGAAGAATTGGTCATTATGTCATTTAAAAACTAAGATGACTTTAGATGGGAAGATACTGTGTAGATGCTATTTCGTTGAAAGCAGCTTCACTTCAGAACTAAAACTTCTGAGCCACAGTTTTAATCAAGTGCCACATTTACAAACTGATAGTAATCGCAGATACCAATTTTTAAAATGTTACCTAACCTGGCAAATGAAAGAGTTGGCAAGCTTTCGTCAGTTTCCCAAACCCAACAAGTTTTAGAATTGCTTTCAAATTTTACAAAGCATTGCTTTGGCAAAGTTGATTTTTCTCCAGGGGCCATTCCTTTTACTCTGGTTATAATGGGATCTCTTCCTAGAAGAAAGCAAGAGGATAAACCACCTTCTGAGTTTAGTGAATATAAACAGTCTCTTAATAAATTTTAAAAAGCTGATTATTGACTTATAAAAGTCTATATGATCCCAGGTTTTGAAGTAATGGAAATTAACATTTAACATTTGGAAGTAACTTCCACAGGCCAGGCACAGGCTAGGTATTTTGTGTGCCTTACTTAGGGAAACAGAGAATGAGGGCATGAGACCTTCATAAAGGATGAATTATGTTTTACGGAATGCAGAGGAGGGACGAAGAGAAAGGGGTCCAAGATGACTCCTGAATTTTTGTTCTGATCTACTGAGTTGACAACGGGACATTCCTTACGTTGAGGGACATTACAGAAGAGAAAATTCGGGAAGTGGGGGAAAAAGGAGTAAGTTAGATTTGAGACCTGTAGGGTCCCCAGTGCCTGAGAGATAGCCAAGTGCCAATATCCAGGAAGCTTTGGGATAGGTGGATTTGACGTAAAGAAAAGATACAGAATAAGAGATTTGAATTTAGACATCAACCTTAAAGATAGTCCCAGACAAGACTTAAACTGGTATTGAGACTTACCCGACATCCCACCACCCTCTCTTCTTGTTCAAGTTTGGAAATCTTGTTCATTTTCAAGGGTTACTCCTAATCTCTTGTCATTTAACTCTCAGCAAACAATCTTTTTTTAAAAAAAAAAAAACTTTTATTTTAGATATCAGGGGTATGTGTATTTTATTATTTTTGAGACAGGGTCTCACTTTGTCACCCAGGCTGGAGTGCAGTGGCGCGATCTCAGCTCACTGTAGCCTTTACCTCCCAGATTCAAGTGATCCTCCCACCTCAGCCCCCCAGGTAGCTGGGACTACCGGTAGGTGTCACCACATCCAGCTAATTTTTGTATGTTTTTGTAGAAACAGGGTTTTGCCATGTTACCCAGGCTGGTCTCGAACTCCTGAGCTCAAGTGATTCACACTGCTCAGCTTCCCAAAGTGCTAGGATTACAGGCATGAGCCAGGTACATGTATTTTAGATACAAGTTGTACATGTGCAGGTTTGTTACATGGGAATATTGCATCATGCCGAGGATTGGGGTATGGATTCTGTCACCCAGGTAAGGAGAACAGTATTCAATACATAGTTTTTCAAGTAACGACCCCCCTCCTTTGCTTCTCCATCCATCTAGTAGTCTGCAATGTCTTCTGTTCCCATGTTTCTGTCCATGGGTGCTCAATGTTTAGCTCCCACTTGTAAGTGAGAACATGTGGTATTTGGTTTTCTATTCCTCACTTAGTTTGCTTAGGATTATGGCCTCTAGCTCCATCCATGTTGCTGCAAAGAACATGATTTTGTTCTTTTCATGGCTGTGTAGTATTCTGTGGTGTATATGCACCACATTTTCTTTATCTAACTTACCCTTGATGGGCACCTGGGTTGAGTCCATGGCTTTATTATTGTGAACAGTGCTGCGATAAACATATGAGTGCAGGTGTCTTTTTGGCAGAATGATTTATTTTCTTTGGGGTATATACCCAGTAATGGAATTGCTGGGTCAAATGGTAGCTCTGTTTTAGGTTCTATGAGAAATCTCCAGACTGCTTTCCACAGTGGCTGGACTAATTTACATTCCCACCAACAGCGTGTGAAGTCTCCCTTTTCTCCCAGCCTTGCTAGCATCCTTTTTTTTTTTTTTTTTTTTTTTGAGATGGAGTCTCACTCTGTTGCCCAGGTTGGAGTGCAGTTGCAGTGGCACGATCTCGGCTCACTGCAAGCTCCACCTCCCAGGTTCAAGCCATTCTCTCACCTCAGCCTCCAGAGTAGCTGGGACTACAGGCACCTGCCACCAAACCCAGCTAATTTTTTGTATTTTTAGTAGAGATGGGGTTTCACCGTGTTAGCCAGGATCGTCTTGATCTCTTGACCTCATGATTCACCCGCCTCGGCCTCCCAAGGTGCTGGGATTACAGGCGTGAGCCACCATGCCTGGCCCAGATCCCACTTTCTATAAGATTATTTGGATTGAAAATGACAGAGAGCCAATTCATAACCAATTTACTAAGCAAACATAAAATGTATTGGGTGGTGTGTCTGTTCAAGTCCTCCAGGAAGCAAAAACCAAAACCCAATTAGACAGTCAAGAGACTTATTGGAGGAGTTGCCTGTGAAGAATAAAGGAAGCAGGAGGAGGCTGCAAGAGCATTTAGACTATGTCCCAGGTCTGACACCTGGGAAAGGAGACAGGGACAAAAGGAGGATTGGAAAGAAGCCTCAGACTATAGTGCAGATCAAAAAAAAAAAGTCTCAGTAAAGCCAATAGGAAGCTCAAGAGCAAAGACCTCTTACCCCATTAGATGAGTCCCACTTTGGAGAGAAATAATCCTGCTCTAGAACCTGTACCATGCTCAGTCACTGGCTGGGCTGAGAGAAGCCCAGGGAGAATGTGGCTTCAAAGTGAACATCTGGCAGATCTAAAGATACAGCTGTTGGAGATGTCCACTGTGCTGCTGCTCACAGCAGAGAGAACGCAGCAGCACATGTTCATGAGTGCCCCAAGTAGCTGAGACAGTCACAGCTGAATCCAAAGTTCACTTTAGAATAGGTCATTAGATTTTCCTCCCACCCCACCCCATTTCTCGTATCTTCTTTCCTGCACAACTGCTTCATATTTTTTCTGGGCTCAATTAATAGTAATTTGCTGATGTATAGATGTCTCTTTCTGGAAACTCAGCCACATGAGCTCACCAGCATTCAAGATTTAGATCCTGGTGAATTCCCTATGACCTTTCCTGCCACCCCTTTCATAAAATCAAAGATGGCCCTCAACAACACTAAGCATACATTATTCCTACAGAAGCTCATCATTTTTTTTTAGATGATGTCTTGCTCTGTTGCCCAGGCTGGAGTACAGTAGCACAGTCTCAGCTCACTGCAACGTCCGCCTCCCGGGTTCAAGCAATTCTCCTACCTCAGTCTCCCTAGTGGCTGGGATTACAGGTGCCTGCCATCACGCCCGGCTAATTTTTTGTATTTTTAGTAGAGACAGGGTTTCACCATGTTGGCCAGGCTAGTCTCGAACTTCTGACCTCTGGTGATCCACCCGCCTTGGACTCACAAAGCACTGGGATTACAGGCATGACCCACTGTGCCCAGCTGAAGCTCATCATTTCTAAAGGAATCAACTCCACTCCTTCCCACCATCCATCCTGATCTCAGCAAAGGATTCACATGTTCACCCCTGAACCAATCCATCACCTGCAAGAGGACAGGGATGCTCTGGGTAGAAAGGTTGCATACGAGAAAAAGGGCCCCCGGATTTAAAGTCCCACCTCCAGAATGACATGGAGCAGAAAGGGGCAGTCCAAAGGGCAGGACAGCCAATAACAGTAACAGATGTTGCCTAGCCCCGTGCCACACAACTGTAGTCCCAGTTACTCAGGAGGATGAGCAGGAGGATTGCTTGAGTCCAGGAGTTCTGGGTTGTCAGGCACTATACTGATGGTGTGCCTGTACCAAGTTCAGCGTCAACATGATGACCTCCTGGGAGTGGGGGACCACCAGGTTTCCTAAGGAGGAATGAACCAGCCCAGGCTGGAAACTGAGCAGGTCAGAACTCCTGTGCTGATCAGTAGTGGATTACACCTGTGAATAGCCACTGCACTCCAGCCTGGGTAACACAGCAAGACCCCATCTCAATAAAAAATAAAAATTAAAAATTAACAGATGTCCACTATCACCTTCAAGACAAGTTGGAAAAGAGAGAGATTCTTCAGCTGGGAAGAGAACTCACAGAGCAGGCTAGGTGAGCATCATTTTATTTTATGGACCACGAGTTGAAGGTTATTTTGACCCAAAGTCCTAAACTTGGATTTTGTCAGGCATTGGGTTAGGTATAGGGGGGGAAATAATCAAAATAAAACTGATTATATTTTTAGAACAATAAACAGATACCAATGAGAAATGTTAGGAGGGCAGGGGAATCCCAAAATTAAACTTCAATAGTAGTAACTACTATTGACAAATGATACGTTTTCCAAATGAAAGACATGAACTATGGAATTCTCATCCTAGGTCTGCTACCTTCGAATTGCATGTTTCAGCTTGAGGCTTCTACAACATAATACCATAGACTGGGTGGCTTCTAAACAACATAAATGTATTTCTCACCATGCCAGAGGCTAGGAAATCCAAATCAAAATGCCAGCAGATTTGCTGCCTGGCGAGTGGGCCTGCTTTCTCATTCATAAATGGCCATCTTCTCACTGTGTCCTCACATGGTAGAAAAAACTGGCGAGAGAACTCTCTGGGGTCTCCCGGAACAGCACTAATCCTATTTATGGGAGCTCTACCCTCATGACCTAATCACCTCCTGAAGGCCCCACCTCCTAATACTATCACATTTGGGGCTAAGATCCCAACGTATGAATTCGGAGGGAACACAAACATTCAGTCTACAGGACTGAACAACCCTGAGTGATAACCTCCTTGCTTTCTTACCTCAAAATAAATGAGGGAGGAAAGGAGAATCTATAGTAAGATCATTATAAGAATTCTTTGAGATTATAAGTGTTAAGCACCCAGCACAGTGCCTGAAACTTAGTATTCAATACATTTGTGTTTAATATTAAACTTGAAAGATTTCATGCACTTCAGCTACCATTGGCTTCCAGCTCTCTAATACCAGTCAGCCATACCAGCAAAAAAAAAAAAACAAACCCTTTGCTTCATAATCCAGTAATCCCATAGAGCCCTAAAAAGGGAAGGAAAGTGTTCCAAGCCCAACGGGCTATTTTTGGAGATGAAACATCATCCCATTATTTGCAGAAGAAAAAAAAGGGAATGGGGCAGAGAGTGGTTCTTCATGTTATCCTATGCCTACAGTTAATTGTGCCTGGGGGAAGGTTTCATTAGACAGCAAGAGAGGGAGACAGAGAGAGAGAGAGATGTTTCAACATCCTAGAACACAAAGCACCTTTACAATTGTCCTTGATTTATTGCGTCTCTGAGGCTGTCTTCTAGCTCCAACCAGTGTGCTTTGGGTCCGCCCAAGTTTCTGCTCATGTAGATACAAGGGCCTGGCTCAGGCCTAGAGAGGAGAAAGGGCCCAAAGATTCTCAGGTGCCCTCCTCTTAGTCTGGCCCCTTCTTCAGGCCATGAGGACACTCCAAGTTTCTTTTTTTTTTTTTTTGAGGCGGAGTCTCGCTCTGTCGCCAGGGCTGGAGTGCAGTGGCCGGATCTCAGCTCACTGCAAGCTCCGCCTCCCGGGTTTACGCCATTCTCCTGCCTCAGCCTCCTGAGTAGCTGGGACTACAGGCGCCCGCCACCTTGCCCGGCTAGTTTTTGTATTTTTAGTAGAGACGGGGTTTCACCGTGTTAGCCAGGATGGTCTCAATCTCCTGACCTCGTGATCCGCCCGTCTCGGCCTCCCAAAGTGCTGGGATTACAGGCTTGAGCCACCGCGCCCGGCCACTCCAAGTTTCTTGACAGTCCTTCCTATCAGGCTTTGTTTCTTGTATCTTTTAGAGGCTCATCTGTCCAATCTAGATAATGCAGAGATTTCAAAAAAAAGGATGCAGATATAAAGAAGGGCTCTTCTTTGGAGATCTTGGTTTGCAGTCATGTTGGCTGCCAGAAAGTGGTGAGATACTGGCCTTCTCTTTGGTGAGATGAAATAAAGCAAACGGCAAAGGAGAAAGTGTTCCCTGAATAAATATTAATGGGAGGAATGAACTTTTAACTTTAGCAGGTGGGCGGTGAGTGCTGCGCCTAAGCTTCACGTGTAGAACCTATACAGGGAGGGGCCTGGCATGCTCAGTCCAACTTCTTCACGGTCATCTTCAGTGAAATGAGCAGCTGGCACGCCTTTTGAAAAGAGCTTAGGCCAAGACCGCACTCTCTAAGCTTGCACCATGAAAACACACAACTAGAATGCTAGTATTGGGTGATTATTGTGTGGTAGGCTATGTACCTCATTCAAATTAAACTTGCTAGGATAAAATTAGAGAATGTTTCCCTCACTCCATGAGTGCAACAATATCAAAGTACTCATTGTGCATTGTAAGAGTAATCAAAATAGCCCCAAACAGCAAGGCTAAGAAGGCAGTAGTAGTATCATGGTTTCCATTTTCTAAATAAAAGTGAAGTTCTAAAAAAAAAGAAGGAAAATGACCCATTGACTCCACGCCTAGCTATGTACCCAACAGAAGGACTGCATATGCTGCAAAAATATGAGAATGAGAATGTTTATAGCCTCTTTATTCAAAGTAACCACTCAGAATGGTACAAACATGCATCAAAAGGAGAATAGATTGTATTAATGGATTAATGGATTGTGGTGTATTCATGCAAAAATACTATGTCAAGATAAGAAATGAACTATTGCTACACACAACACGGATGAATCTCACAAATTCTTAGGTTGAGTGAAAGAAGCCAGACACAAAAGGGTATATTCTGCATGATTCCATTTATGTGAATTTCAAGGACAGGCAAAACTAGTCAATAGAATACAGAAGTCAAGGTAGTGATTACCTCTTGCTGCGGGTATATATACACCAGGAAGCAACATAAGGGAACATTATGGGGTACTATGGCTTAATCTAGTTGATGGTGATACACACACACACACACACACACACACGCACACACACACACTTAACATTAATGCACTTTACTTTTTGTGTGTTCTACCTAAATAAATTCGCAAGGAACAAAAGAAAGAAGGAAGGTGAGAGGGAGGGAGCAAATAAACTTGCACAAAGTCTTCCAGCTAGCAAATGGCAGAAATGAAATGTGATCCCAGGTCTGCCTGAGTTCACAGAACACCAACTACTGGGATATACCATCTACCAGCTGGGTTTATGTTGACTATTGAATAAGCATTTGTTGATGGATGAGTGTCTCTTTATGGAAACTCAGCCACATAAGCTCACTAGCATTCAAGATTTAGATCCTGACGAATTCTCTATGATCTTTCCTGCCGCCCCTTTCAATATCTTTCATGGTTCTTAGTGGGGAAAATTTAGCTACAGCAAGGATATAATGAGCTGCTACTGCAGGCTGAAGTTTCGTGGTGAATCTGGCCTCTTGTTCTTAGGCCATCATCAAGGGAATGTGGACAAGAAGAACAGAGACAGGTATTGATCCTTGTTCATTATTTAAATGCATATGGCGGCAGGCAGCTTTGCTCAATAAAACCCTGACAGAGACGCCTCAGGCCTGAGTGATGACCCTAGCAACACCCACGGGTGCCTTACAGGGCCTGAGACTCAGTTTCCCCAACTAAAACGAATGAGAGTGTTGACCGGCCCATCTGGTCAATCCAGGTGGCTTCAGGGGCTATGTTTTTTACACTTACAATGTGCAATGAGTACTTTGATATTTTTGTACTCGTGGAATGGGGGAAGCATTCTGTAATTGTCTCCTACTAAGATTAATTTTAAAAACAGTATCTAAAATATTACAAAGTTTTTAAGCTTTCACGTTGTTCAGAATGGTTAGGCATCTCAAATCTGGTGAGACAGACTTTTGTTTTCACGCTTAGCCACTGCTTGCCAACACCGTGAGCTTGGGCAAATTGTCTTACCTCTCTGAACCTCAGTTTCCACTTCTAAAACTGGAGATTGGATTCATATAAACCTCATAGGGCTGTGGTATTAGATGAGTTAGAACAATTAGCACACTGCCTGATACAGGCTACTCTTTCAATAAGTACGCTATTCTAATATCAGTAATTATGATAATGATGACAGTGATGATCAGAACAACTAGTATTATATACCTTGGAGTCACTCTTTAGCAGTAACCAAACTAAGTAGCATTTTCAACTAGCATTTCAACCCTAATGATGACTTCTGACAAATCACCCAGTCTTTTCCATTCTTCATTTTCCCACCTAGTCTATAGGACTAGATGACCTATAAAGGCTCTTTTAACTCTAAAATTAGGATTCTGTAAAGAAAGGTCTTGAGGATACTTCATCTGTGTGGCCAAATTTGGAGTTGTGGCTTTGCAGAGCAGGCTCCTGGAGTCTCATTTCTATAAGGACTCTACAGATTGGGAGAGAGGAGTTAGTAAAGAGAATTCCTTCCATGACTGATAAAGGATTCCTGGGACTCCAGAAACGTCTTCAGCAAAGGTTTCCCCCTAACACTTAGAGTAATTACACAAGTGGGCAATGTGCTCTCAGAAGTTGAAGCCACTCATTCATTCATTCCATATGCATCTGAGGTGTCTCTCAAGCCAGTGAGGCTGTACATGTCCATTTTCAGTTCTAATTCGGCAAGGGAGTAGCAGGAGGCTCCGGGTGGATCACCTGAATTCCACACACCTGAGCTCTGCACACTGAGTTTCCTGCCCCCATTGTGTAAACAAAACCCTACCTTCTCCTACAGATTAGGGCAATAATTCTTCTTGGAATGATGACTCCTTACCGGCTCATTTCTGGACCCCAAAAATCCAAAGCACCCTGGCTACATCTGTAGCCTGTTGTTCAATGTGACGTTTGTTTTTCCCCTAAAAGTGTGTCCCTTTGGGCACCAGGACCTCCAACCTGGAAGAACCCGGAGTAGAGGGAGCAGGAAACACAAAACACCTCCAACAGATCACTAGGAATGATACTAAGTGAGGCTTCCTGCTTCCACTCCCTGGATACTGGACACATAGTTCTTTCTGTTGAGGACGCAGCACCATGTAGGGGTCTCTGATCTAATGCATACCTTGTATCCTGAAAGGGGGCTCCCATCCATCCACAGTGTCACTTCCAAGAGAGTGTTTCAGCTACGTCTTTAGAGGGCTGTTTCAGAACTCTATGAAACTAGTTTTTTCTAGAGCATGTGGTATATTTTACAACTAATAAAGTTATAAATTTGAGTCCACTAGTCACATGCTCTGTTGCATGGAATTCCATGTCTATAGATTGGGCATTCTATAAGCACCCAGATAATAGTGTTGGCTGAAGATCTACGGGCAGGAAAAGCAAACCCATACCTGGAATCAGTATCTATCCTGATGAACTGCTGCTCCTTCCAGGATAAAAAAGGGCCTAATATAATCAACTTTCCACCAAGTTGCTGACTTTTCTCCTCAAGGAACAGTGCCATACAGGGCTCAGTGTTAGTCTATGTTGCTCACCCATTGGACATTCAGAGGCAGCACTAGATCAGTCACGAGAAAGTGTCCATTTTATTGAGTTTCTATGAATGCCAACTGACCAAGTCTTTTTGTCTACTTGCGTTTTCAGTACTTTTGTATGCTTTCTATAGTATGTATTTATATGTGTACAAACATCTTCACACATTATACCGACTCCCTTAGTTCTATCCATATGCTTATAGCCCAGACTGCCTTGCCTTTGAACTTACAGCCATTTTCCCAGGCCCTTAACCAGGCAGCCAGGTCATTAGCTATTGCCCAGGAATCTATATATATTCTCACTTCAAATCACTTTTCCTTCTATATAAAATGAATAATAGGGTTCGCCTGTCACAACTTTGACAATTAGGAATATTTTCCCTATTCACTTCTCTTTCAAAGCAAATGCTGAATGTGCCTATAATGCTGCACTATACATTTCCAGCTTACACCTGCATACCAAGTTGACTCATCTATAACCAAGTTTGAATTCTTCCTCTATTACCAGGCTAGTTTGCAGCCAGATTATGCTGACATTTAACCCTAGGTATTGGCCTGACAGCCAGAAGACGAAGTGGGTGAAGCTTCCAAGAGGGGGCATATGTTACCCCTAGCAAGAGTGTGTCATTGGCATTCAAAGACTCCTCACCATCCACCAAATGTGACAAGAATATCTGAGCCTCACACATCCCTATTGTGGCTGAGAAGATGAAATGAGGATTCTTCCTGTTCACAGCTTCCAGCTTCACTCCTCTTTTGAAGAAGTTGTGGGAAGAAAATGGTGGTCTCTAGATATAAGGGCAAGATCTCTGCAGCATCTCGTAGGGGAGAATTTCAGGCAGTTACTAGAAGGGATGGTCCAACTCTTCAAGCTCTGGAGGTTCATGGAAGTCTTAAGGACCAAAATATTCATGGAAATTCATCTAGATGTCCCTATCCCTCCCTATGTCCGAATCTGTAATTTTTCCAACCAGGGCCTAGATCTCATAATAGATCAGCCATGGATGAGCATTTAAGTCTTTCTAGAGCTCTGTGACTATCAAGTCCTGAGTCTACTTTTCAGCTGTGTCCACTCTCTCATTTCAGGTAGTAAGATCTTCTTTGTAAGGTACCAAAAAAGCCTCTTCGGTTCTTACACTTACCCTTTAATTTCTTGATATTGGCCATCAGATTCTCATTATTGCTCTGTAGGGCATCAATATAACTTAGCAATAACCAGCCAACTCCACTGTCTTTAAATGCATTGCTCCCTTCCCCCCGTGTCTTTCAAATATCTGAACCACTATACCTGCAAAAATGTTCTCCTCCAACAGGGTATGTTTCTGGGTCACCACCAGTTATATCTTAAGCAATTAGGCTGCCACCTCACATCAGAGACTATCAGTGACCCACATCTTGGATCGCTTGAGATGGAGTCTTCTTTGCTTGCTGGGCTGTGAGTGGGCCGGTCCCAAATCCTCAAAATCTTACTTTCTGCTTTCTTGGATCACTCTTGGTACAACCTGGGTTAGTTTGGATACTCCAAAAGGCAGATGCTAAGACAATATTATACCTGCAAGAGATTTACTGTGGGTAATATCTGTGATAGATGAAGAGGAGGAAGCAGGAATAATCGCAGGAAGAGCCATCAGACCATGATGAAGATCCAACACCCACAGAAGGAGATAGTAAAGGAAGGAGTATTGGGTGGGAAGAACCTTGGACTGTAGCTTAGTTCTAAAAATCTTTTACCCAGGCCAATGAGAAGTCTTTAAGCCAAAAGTTCCCTGTTAAGGAAGTTCCACAGCCTGTGGAAAGGAACCTGCATTAGTACCCCTAAATAACTCAATTACTGGCTGGGGAAGCATCGACTCTTTGTAAATCTGGTAGTGCATCCAGGAGCAAGGCAGCTGGGACTATCAATCAACAAAGAGTCTCATTACAGATCTGAGTGGCACATTTTCATGGTCACCACACTGATAAACCCCAACAGGCCTGAAATACCTACCATGTGTGCAGAAATGTGCTAGACACTGAGAATATAATGGTCATTAAGGTAGACATGGTTTCTGTTCACAAAATCAAATGGAAAACATTAACATGTGTAACATATGAAAATTACGTCACAAATGTAATGACAAGCTGTTATATTTTTTTCTTTATTTTATTATTATTATACTTTAAGTTCTAGGGTACATGTGCATAACATGCAGGTTTGTTACATACGTATACTTGTGCCATGTTGGTGTGCTGCACCCATCAACTCGTCAGCACCCATCAACTTGTCATTTACATCAGGTATAACTCCCAATGCAATCCCTCCCCTCTCCCCCCTCCCCATGATAGGCCCCGATGTGTGATGTTCCCCTTCCTGAGTCCAAGTGATCTCATTGTTCAGTTCCCACCTATGAGTGAGAACATGCAGTGTTTGGTTTTCTGTTCTTGCGATAGTTTGCTGAGAATGATGGTTTCTAGCTGCATCCATGTCCCTACAAAGGACATGAACTCATCCTTTTTTATGGCTGCATAGTATTCCATGGTGTATATGTGCCACATTTTCTTAATCCAGTCTGTCACTGATGGACATTTGGGTTGATTCCAAGTCTTTGATATTGTGAATAGTGCCGCAATAAACATACGTGTGCATGTGTCTTTATAGCAGCATGATTTATAATCCTTTGGGTATATACCCAGTAATGGGATGGCTGGGTCATATGGTACTTCTAGTTCTAGATCCTTGAGGAATCGCCATACTGTTTTCCATAATGGTTGAACTAGTTTACAATCCCACCAACAGTGTAAAAGTGTTCCTATTTCTCCACATCCTCTCCAGCACCTGTTGTTTCCTGACTTTTTAATGATTGCCATTCTAACTGGTGTGAGATGGTATCTCATTGTGGTTTTGATTTGCATTTCTCTGATGGCCAGTGATGATGAGCATTTTTTCAAGTGTCTGTTGGCTGTATGAATGTCTTCTTTTGAGAAATGTCTGTTCATATCCTTTGCCCACTTTTTGATGGGGTTGTTTGTTTTTTTCTTGTAAATTTGTTTGAGTTCTTTGTAGGTTCTGGATATTAGCCCTTTGTCTGATGAGTAGATTGCAAAAATTTTCTCCCATTCTGTGGGTTGCCTGTTCATTTTGATGGTAGTTTCTTTTGCTGTGCAGAAGCTCTTTAGTTTAATTAGATCCCATTTGTCAATTTTTGCTTTTGTTGCCATTGCTTTTGGTGTTTTAGACATGAAGTCCTTGCCCATGCCTATGTCCTGAATGGTATTACCTAGGTTTTCTTCTAGGGTTTTTATGGTATTAGGTCTAACATTTAAGTCTGTAAGCTGTTACATATTAATGCATTAAATGTAAATATATCACCCTGAGATAACATATCACATGTACCTATATTAAAATATAATCTCAAGCCAAAATAAATATTCAAAAGGAAAGGAGCACAATATCATCTAGGTTTGTGTTAGTACATTCTATGATGTTCACACAATGACAAAATCACCTAACAATGCATTTATCAGAATGTATCCCCATTGTTAAGTGACACATTACTGTATTGGGAGGGTGGCATTTGGAGTTTATTTCAGTTCTGATTCTTTTGTTTTCAGTGCCTTTGAGATACCCAAGTGAAAATGTTTGGAACACATCTGGTTATATGCCCTGGAGCTCAAAGGAGTTGCCTGTGAGACACATATATATTTCAGAACCACTACTATTTAGATGGCCTTAAACCCATAGGGCTGGGTAAAGTCACCTGGGGAGAGAACATAGGGTAACAAGAGAAGAGGGTCTATGGCTAAGCCTAGAGATCCTCAGATACAGGTTGAATACTCCTTATCCAAAATGCTTGGGACCAGAAGTGTTTTGGATCAGTTTTTTTTTTTTTCAGAATATGGAATATTTGCATTATTCTTTCTACTCCAACATCTTTAATCCAAAACTCCAAAACCCAAAATGTTCCAATGAGCATTTCTTTTGAGCGTCATGTCACTATTCAAAAAGTTTTGCATTTTGGAGCATTTCAGATTTGGGGTTTTCAAATTAGGGATACTCGATCTGTATTTCACAACAGTTGAATGTATTTAATGACTCTGTTTTTCCTTTTTTCAGGACCACACATAAGAAGGAAGATAAGGCAAAGAGATAGAGAAGAAACAGCCAGAGAGGTAGGATAAGCATAACATGGGAGATTAATAGGAGATAATGAAGTTACTCAAGCCAAGTGATATACTTTGGATCTGTGTTCCCTCCCAAATCTCATGTTAAAATGTAATCCCCAGTACTGGAGGTGAGGACTGCTGGGAGGTCATTGGATCATGGGAGCAGATTTCTCCCTTTGCTGCTGTTCTCATGATAGAGTTCTCACAAGACCTGGTTGTTTAAAAGTGTGTAGCACCTCCCTCTCCCTTCTTTCTCCTCCAGCCATATAAGACATGCCTGCTTCTCCTTTGCCTTCCACCATGATTGAAAGTTTCCTGAGGCCTCCCCAGAAACCACTATGTTTCCTGTGTAGCCTGCAGAACCATAAGCCAATTAAATATCTTTTCTTTTTCATTACCCAGTCTCAGGTATTTCTTTACAGCAATGTGAGAACAGAGTAATACACGAAGTGAGGAAGCATGTCAAGAAAGGAGAGTACTCAATTCTGTCAAATGCTGCTAAGAAATGACATAACAAGCAGTGAAAATACGCATTGGATAGTCAAGTACAGTGAGTACTCCAACATCCCCACTGGATTCAGCAGCATCATGGAGATCTTCAAGGACTATCTGGAGACAGGTTTGAGTGGCCAGATGGAGAAGTAAGCCAGACTGGAGGGGATTAAGAGTGGGAGGTAAGAAAATAGAGGCAGTGAGTATACAGAACTTGACCTAAAACTTGTCATTTAAAGTGACATCTACACCCTTGATTGTATGGGTATGAGGAAGTATGCATTATGCTTCCATTATTCCATGTATGATTGTGAAAAAGGAAGTAGATTTTTCTGTGAGCTTTGAACCTTACTTTCTGATGAGTTCAAATCCAGGGGAATGCACAGCTTTGAAGGAGTAAAGCTTAAGTACTTACATGCATACACACATTCACTCACACACACATGCACGAGCATACACACGCATTTTAAGAGGCTTATATACAAGCTCATAATTCTTCCTGGACATCAAATGGTTCTTTATAGGCTCCATTTTGATGACCTAAGTAGACTGAAAATTAAACAGAAACATAAGGATTAAATTTCCCTGGAAGTACTAGGGCTTTGAGGAAAAACAAGGAGAAAGAAAGAAATGCCTGGATGGTCACGCTATGGTTTCTCCTTTCCTTCATGATTCCAAGACTTTGCTAATGCAATTGTAGAGAGCCTGCCAAACTCGTGTGACATCAGCCAGCATATCCCACCAACACCCTACCCTAAAGCGTCTTGTCCACGCCATCCTCTGTGTGCAAGAAGGAAGTGGGATGACAGATCGGTGTTCTCATGTATTAATGAGTGGAAGCAGAGCCTCACAGACTAGCTGGCTTCTTAGAGAAAAGAATTCAGACACAATCCCCTTTGTTTCCATCTGAGAGCCATGTATTTATGACAAATTAGGAGTGATCAAGCCAAGCCTGGATAGGGACAATGCCATCTTGCAATTCTCTGGTGCTTTTGCGGTAAGCCATGGCTGTAGAAAGCTGTTTTTCCAGTTCGGCTAGGATCCATTTTACCCGTCAGTGGGCATGAACCTTTCCCACCAATATACATATGAAGCAGACCCTGCCAATCAGAGCATTCCATTAGCGATTGGTCCAAAGATGAGCACATGACAACTGACAGCCAATCAGAGAAGTGAGAGGCTTAATTCCAAGTCTTTTGTTGGAACTACCAGGGGAGGGGGTGAGGAAGGAGTTCTTTTCTGTTTTACTTCAGGCTAGGAGAATAGCACACAGATTTGGAATGGTTAGAATCATCTTTTCATATTGTTACAAAGGGAAAACCTCCAGATAATGGAGCCCATACAGGGAAAAGTAGGACCCGAGAGGCAACAGAATAAAACGAAGTCCCGAATGTATAATTCGAGCCCTTGTATGAAGCCATACCTAAATTTGAATCTACAGCTGTCTTTTTTCAGTAACTTGAGCCTATAAATTTATTTTCACTTAAACCTGTTGCATTGGAATTCTATTATTTTCAACTGAGAGCCCTTCTTGAGCCAGCCTTATTTGAGGTGCCCATAATATTATGAGATATCTATCATTAGGGAAATTATTCTATCTTCAGTTTACCCATGGATAAATGACAACAGGGATTGTTCCCATCCGAGCAGTGCTTCACACATTCTAGAATGCCCTTACCAAGGGTGACTATTCAAAGTGGCCACTTTAGTTGTTATATCCAACATCTGCTGACACCTGTTCCAGCAGGTTCATCCCCATTCCATCTAGATTGCTAAATATTTTTAATATCACCTCTGCTTTCATCTACATGATTGCATTTACATTGCAAATCCAACCAAGTGGGAGCCAACCAAAGACTAATGCCACAAAGCTCATTTTATAGATAAGCAACATAAAACTCAGAAGTGACTTCCTCAAGCAAATAAAAGGCCAAAACTGGTTTGAAATTGGGACTTTGGCTTCAAGGCTCTGCACCTCACTGTGTTCTACACAGAATGCAACTTATATTTTTTCCCTATTTATCATAAAATGGACTAAGGGATTTATATGCATTGAACAGACACAACAGACTTCAAGAGGTAGGTTTTATTGGAGTCTTCATTTCACATATAAGGAACCTAACATTCAGTGAAGTTAAGGTCACTTTGATAGGAAATGACAAAAACAGGATTTGAACTCAGATCTGCCTGCTCTAAAAAACGATGTGGCTCCTACCCTCAAGAATCTAGTTGTAGAGACAGGATATGTAAACCTTTACTAACCATAGGCTAAAAAATATATTGGATATAATTATACTCAGGTAATATATACTATTTGAGATCAGGACAAAGATCTGTTAACCAAGTTTCAGGAAAAGCTATCATACAGGATTTCGAATTAACTCCAGAAACATTCTGTGATGTTATAATTCTGAGGCTACTTTGTAGAAACTTGCTGAGCTATATTAAAAGTCTTGAAGAATGAATAGGGCTTAGTTATGCAGAGACAAGGGAATCCTGGGCAAAATGGCCAACACTCAAAGGCATCTAAACATAGTAAAAACTTAGAATGCTCAAGAAAGAAAGCCAATCTGCCTAGGTTAGGATTGGTAAATCAGCTTTGTTTTACATGCCAAGCCCCATCAATTGAGAGTGGCTGCCTGAAGTACTGTGTTAAAGACAATGGTGAGATACTGAGGAGTCTGGAGGAAGAGTTCTGAGATGGCTTCTTGATGTCTGCCTTGGACATGGGATGGGAACCTGAGAGCCCAAGTGCCATGTATTTGCCATCATAAGATTGCACAGTATAAGATATATTAAAGGATGAGTAAGGAAGGTGGCTGAAGAACTATCTTAGGGTAAAGAATAGAGCATTATTTTCTGTGATATGGAGTTCAGACTTGATTTAACAGACAAGAAGGAGTGATTGTGAGTTCTTGAACATGGGAGGCTCTAAATAAAATTAGAAGAGAATTAGAATATCTAGAAGGCAGCCATATGAAATTTGGTTCCTGATCATTCACAACAGTTTCTGGGCTGACCTTCTTTTCAGAGTTGGTCCTCAGGTATCATAGCAATGCTTTAAAAAGAAGAAATAAATGATTTATATGTTCACTGTTGGGTTAAAGCTCAAGTTGGAAGCAAGCACCTGGCCTTCACCACGGATGCTAGATTAGCTAATAAAATCCCAGATACCACTGGCATAACCCTGACATCCCAATGGTCATTAGGCCATCTCAATTGTATTCTCAAATATAGTGTTTCACAGGCCGAAATTGTGTCACTGAAGATTTAGGTCTGGCCCAATCTCATTACAGGTCATCATCCTTGACACTGTTATCATTCTCATCCTCATCATCACTCAGATTTATTGAGCATATAGTATGTACTAGGGTAAGCCTTATTTTACATTTTTAACTCAGTTTATCCCCACAACAACCCTGAGAAGGGCTAGTGTGCCCATTTTACAGATGAGTAGAATGAATCTTAGAGAGGTAATGTAAATTGCCCGTGGTGGAGCTAAAGATATAAACTCAGGTCTGTCTGTTGCCAAGCCTGTGCTCTTTACCATTATTGTCACTTAAACCATGGCTGTGCACACGTGGGCTTCAGCAAATACTATCGCCACTTACATCACAGCATGCAAACCACAGACAAGCCCATGTGAGGGCCTGTTGGGACTGTGAATGCTGTCCCACTCCTTTCCCAGATGACAACAACAGAGCCACAAGAACCTGGCAATTAATTTTTACGTTAACCACACACCCCAAAATACCTACTGTCAAGAAAGACGCTTGGGAGTGTCTCATCCCTAAAACATCATTTCCAGGGTTCATGGTAATATTTCCAAGGCATTAAATGCAGTTCTAAAATTGGGCACGGGGACCTCACAGATTTTGATTTCATAGATTGTGATCGAGGTTAAACCCCCATTTTCCCAATATCTGGCCACAACCCCTTCTGGAAACCTGGGCTTTATTTTAATTTTCTGAAACATCTAAAACTCCCAGAGCAATTATCTGCCCTTGTATGCTCTGTTTAGGAGGGTGACAACAACAAAAACAAAACAAAACCTCCAGATACATCTAATGCCATATTTTAAATACATCTCTGAGAAGTTGGAAGGTAACCAGGAACTCTCCCATTCTGACTTTCTGGTTCAAGAAGCCTGTGTTTATTTAACTGAGACATAATAAGTCAATTTTCTTTTACCTTTAACCTCTTAAAACACTCTGTGGTTTTTGTAGATTTCCTTTTCACATGTACAATGACACCAGCTTCCATTTTTATTACGTATAAAAGCTGCCCACTCTCCATCAAGCCCATTTTTGTAAGAATCCATTTCAGGGTATTAAAAAAAGTGAGTAGAAGGTCTCCCCAAAAGCTAAAGAAGTTTTCTTTACTTCCCCTCATGTTTACTTGAATCTGTACAATGGAATCATTGTAAAATGTTATGAAAGTGTGACTCCCTGAAACATTTATTTGAAAAATGAAGAGATTCCTATGGTCCATTTTGTAGTGCCTCATCACTGCATCAGTCAGGATAAGCTGAGTTTTACTGCAGTAACAAACAACCCCTAGTCTTAGGCCCTTAAAACAGTAGAGCTCGATTTCTCATTTGCACTACATTTCTTTTTTTTTTTTTTTTTTTTTTTTTTTTTTTTGAGACGGAGTCTTGCTCTGTCGCCGGGGCTGGAGTGCAGTGGCCGGATCTCAGCTCACTGCAAGCTCCGCCTCCCGGGTTCACGCCATTCTCCTGCCTCAGCCTCCCGAGTAGCTGGGACTACAGACGCCCGCCACCTCGCCCGGCTAGTTTTTTGTATTTTTTAGTAGAGACGGGGTTTCACAGTGTTCGCCAGGATGTGCACTACATTTCTTTTACACATCATCTAGGGGTCTGGCCGCCATGTCCTCACTCTGGTACAAGGGTAACTGAGCAGCCAACATTTAGAAATTTCCTTATTACTATGGTAGAAAGACAGAATGTGGTTAATTGCATGCTAGCTCTTAAAACTTCCACCCGGAAGTGACACATCACTTCTACTCACCTTTAGTGCCAAAGTAAGTCACCTGGCCACAGCCCCTCCTCATTCCAAACTGCATGAAAATCAAATTCTTTGCAGAACAAGGTCAGAAAATATTGAATAGCCCTCATGACTTCTGCTGTTGCCACATCACACTATCTGGGAGGAAGGTGTGCATAACAGTAGTGATGAAAGCTCATCTTTATTGTGTACTAAGTACCAAATAAGAGCTTAAAGGTTTTGCTTTAATCGTATGACAACTTTATAAGATAGGTGCACTTCACCCCAGTCTAAGGATGAGGAACAAGAGAGGGACAAGGAAGTTTAGTCACTTGCTCAACATCACCCAGCTAGTAAAGGGTTGTGCTGGGACTTGAACCCAGGTATTCCAGTTCCAGACTGTTTGCTCCTAGCAGTTCACCAAAAATGCCTCCCAATGCTACTATTGCTACTGCCACTAATACTCCTCTCACCTCAACTTTTCTCATCTATACAATGAAAATAATAATCCCTACTTATGATACTTGGGGTTACCTGAGAAAATAAAGCAAAAATGATTCCTAATGTAGGGTTTTGCCATATACCATCTGGTTTGATCCACACAATCACCATGTAAGGTGAACTGGGAAAAATGTATTAACCCAATTTTATAAGGGAGAGAACAGATGTGCCCAAAGTAACAAGTGAGTAGGGGCAAAGCTAGGATTCATGTCTTCTAGATTATGAAACAATGCTGTTCATACTACAACCTATCTTGTCCCTCAGAACAACTCAAAATCAAGGATTCTAGAAACCAAAACAAATCAGTTTTGATCAATGGTCCTGACACTCCACAGCACTATAGAAGCACATAGAGGGAGACATCCCAAAGCAATTTCTTAGATTTATTCCCAAACTCTCAGAAGGGTTACCATAATTTTTGGTGGGAAAAATAACAGAGCCAGTAACTGTTAGAACTGATTTTATCCTGAGCTATATCTAGGAGAGGCGGCATTCTTACTACCACCCTCTAATCACACATACCCAAGGCAGACATTACTAATCAATCAGCACACTTCCCTACTAAGACCAGATACAGCTTGAAAATTCTGCTCAACACTATAACTCAGGCAGCCCCCAAAGTCAGCCATGGCTGGAACTCAAGAAGAAACATTTTGCCATCTGTTCTGATTATCTATTGCTGCACAACACACTACCCCAAGACTTCATGGCTTGAAACATCATTTTCATTTTTCACTATTTTCTGGGTCAGGGATTTGGACAGGGCTCAGCTGGACAATTCTCAATATGTGGTTTATTAAAGGCCACTCAGTTGTATTTAGCCAATGGCTGAAAGTTCAGGGGGTTCCAAATGACTTCAGTGTGGACTTGTAGAAGGCTGGGCTCAGCTGCACCACCTCCCACTCCATGTGGACTCAGAGGCTCTCCATGTGGAATCTTCAGCACAGTAGTCTGACTTACATAGCTGCTCAGGGTTTTAAGAGTGAGCAGGAAGTGTAATCTTCTAGCCTTTAACTCCCAAACCGAATGTCACTTCCTTCATATTTTATTGGTCAAGCAGTCACAGAGCCCATCCAGATTCAAGGAGCAGAGACATAGACCTAACCTCTCCATGGAAGGCATGTGAGAAAAAAATTTGTGGCCATTATTAGGCAAACTTTATCTTTACTCTAGAACAAACACAATGGAACAGACTGACTTCCCTTCAAGAAAGATCTTCTAAAGAACCTTCTTCAACTTTAAGTCTTCCCAACTCCCTCTGTCATAAACACCAAAACGAAGCCTACTGCCTTCTAAGAATAAATGCTTTTCTTGATTGAGCATTTGCTATATGCCAGGCACTAGGCAAAATGCTTCCCATGCATTACCTTACAAACACTACACAACAGCCTTGAAAGCAGAAATTCATATCCTCTGTTTACCGATAAGAAAACTGAGGCTTCCCAGTTTAAGTACCTTGACCAAGGTTACACAGACAGGATACAAAATTTTCTTTGTGTGGTTCCAAAGCTTTTAACTTCCCTGTTCCTTAGACAAGGATTACCACTGCAAAGTGTCTTTATGGACAAGTCTATGCTGCTATCTGACTGTCACTACACTTCTTCCTCATAACAAGCAAGACTCATAGCCAGGGACTGGCCAGACCCTCAAGCCACAAGATCTTCCTGTGACAAGCACAAACTTTGAGAAGCTTCTTATGAGGGGCAGAATCCCAGTGAGAAAAACTTTCTGAATTCCTTCCTGGATATAACAGCCAGGATGGAGGCCCTAAGAATCAGAGTCTGCAACACTGTCAAATGGAACTCTCTAAGGTCATGGAAATGTCTATGTCTGCACTATCCAATATGGTGGACACTAGCCACGTAGAGATATTACATACCGGAAATGTGTCTGGAGCAATGGAGGAACTGACTTTTAAATTGTATTTAAGTAGCCATGTGTGGCTCATGGCTACCATATTGGACCACACAGGTCTAGAGGGTTCAAATTCAAGTGTTCACTCCCTCAATCCCAGAGCTGTTTTACCAGCTGAGTCCACCAAACCACTTTTCTCTTCAGCCAAGTAAGGATCCATTTGGACAGGCTTTCCAGATGGCATGCCAATAGCCTGTAGTCCATAAATAAAAAGAAATCAAAATTTCTATTTATTTATGAGGGCCATCCTGTTCCTGAGTCACAATCATCCCTATAGCATTAGGCCAAGTCAGCCTCACTGCTTTATGTCACCCCGCTGGCCCTTGAAGGTGTGATTTTAAGAATGTCATTTTACATACTCTCTCTCATACAATTTTTTGTCTCAGATCTACAACATTCCTTATTAAAATCTCCAGCAGCTGACAGATTCATCTCTTCTGCCCTGCAGTAAAGTTCCCATCTCTCTTTCCAAATTTCCTTCCTGTTAACATCCTACCTTGTCTAGTTTAACTCTTATAGCCTTAGATAATGAAAAGATGTAGGTGAAAAAGGAACTCAAACTTCCTAGATATGGAAGGTGTCTCCATCAGATGGCAGGGTTTAAATGTTCCCCTCTTTGAGTTAGACAAAGGCATTCATATTTTTTGCCCTCTAACTTTGAATTTAAAAAGTTTTGTGCTGCCACAGGGGAAAAAAAAAGAGGTGTAATGTTGGCATTCCCCTTATAGAGTTGATTTCATGGGAATTTGATGGTTCCAAGGCATTTCCAACAGTCACAAAATTGGTTTTGATAAGTGTTTTGACAGGTGCCCTCTCCTCACCCTCCAGCAGGTGTTTTTAACCTGAGATCTCCAAAACCCCAAGAGGCCAGGGTTGACATTCAATGGCTCTATGATTTTCTTATCAGAAAGAAAACTATATCTTTATTTTTCTTAACCTCTAACCAAACTTAGCATTTCCTTCAATAATGAAGGTAGACAGCAAATCACAATGGTATTAATGGACCCTGTGAATTTGCCATCTGTAGAAACAATATTTTTATATTGCATTTCAATTGTCAGAGAAACCTCAAAATAAGATGTGCACTCATCACCATTTTGAGTTATCCTAATCATCTGTTGAATTAGACTAGACCTAGTTACTTGATGAATTAACTTGAAAACACATATATTTTGATAACTTATAGTTGTGGTATTGTGGTTTCTTTAATCTTACTACAGCATTTAAATATAGTCATGTGTTGCTTAATGACGGGAATCCATTCTGAAAAATGTGTCTAGCCAGTTTTGACACTGTGCAAACATCACAGAGTATGCTTACACAAACCTAGATGGGACAGCCTGCTACACGGCTAGGCTATATGGTACAGCCTATTGCTCCTAGGCTACTAACCTGTACAGCATGTTACTGTGCTGAATACTAGAGGCAATTGTAACACAATGGGAAGTATTTGTATATCTAAACATAAAAAAGGAACAGTAAAATTACAATATAAAAGAGATAGGATTTACAATCCTTTGGGTATATAGCCAGTAATGGGATTGCTGGGTTAAATGGTATTTCTGATTCTAGACTGGATGAAGAAATGCGGCACATATACACCATGGAATACTATGCAGCCATAAAAAAGGATGAGTTAATGTCCTTTGCAGGACATGGATGAAGCTAGAAACCATCATTCTCAGTAAACTATCACAAGAACAGAAAGTCAAACACTGCATGGTCTCACTCATAAGTGGGAGCTGAACAATGAGAATACGTGGACACAGGGAGGGGAACATCACACACCAGGGCCTGTCAGAGGGTGGGGGGCTAGGGGAGGGATAGCATTAGGAGAAATATCTCATGTAGTGACAGGTTGATGGGTGCAGCAAACCACCATGGCACGTGTGTACCTATGTAACAAAACTGCACATTCTGCACATGTATCCCAGAACTTCAAGTAAAATAAAAAAATAAAAATAAAAATAAAGATATGAACTTATACACCTGTATAGGGCACTTACCATGAATGGAGCTTGCAGGACTGGAAGTTGCTCTGGGTGAGTCAGTGAGTGAAAGTGAAGGCCTAGGACATTACCGTGCACTACTGCAGACCTTGTAAACACGGTACACTTAAGCTATGCTAAATTTATTTTAAAATTTTTTCTTTCTTAAATAATAAATTAACCTTAGCTTATTAGATGACCACCATGGTATATGTGGTCCATTGTTGACTGAAGGTCTTTATGCAGCATGATTCTATAATTGATATCCTTTGTAATTCTATGCATATGCTATGCATTTAGAAATATTTTCTCCAAACTACAAAAGGGCTTCATCATACATCAAAAGTTAAGAGTCCTGCCATATACTAAAGATTTTCTTATGCTCTGCCTCCCCACTAATCAACCACCCTTGCTTGGTCCACACTCTTTATTCTGCCTCTCTTCCAAGAAGTGAGTGGTCTACAAAGGCCCTAATGACTCCAGCCATGGGATCTGGTCAACTCCAGTTTAGCTCTCCAAGTCAGCTGTTAATTCTGTTCCTACTTTGTCCCAGGCTCTGTGCTAGGGACAAATAAACATCCATGTATATATTATCTTTAATCTTCACTAGATGGCACATGCTATCTACCTTTCCTAAAACTAGGAGTTTAAAGTTCAGAGAGATCAAGAAATGTACCTAAGTGCAGACGCCAAATAGTTGCGCAGCTGGTGTTCCCTAAATTTGCCCATTTCATCTTTGCAGCATTGACAAATTGGCAGCAGTATAATCACAGGGGCCTAAAATTAAAAAGGGGAATGGCTACATTGTTCTCCACCCCCTATCATTAGAACCCGCTTAAACCCAACCTGAAGGGATAAAGAAAGAACTCCATAGAAACAGTGCTCACACGGGACCATCCCTTTTAAGTCAGATTTTTTTATGCCCACCTTCTTGGATAAGGTATCCCAGCTCAGCCAGTTATCCAGATGTCAGAGTCAGAAACCTAGGAATTATTCTCGATAATCCTCCCTCTTCCTTAGCCCTCACATGCTCTATCCCAAGTCTTTGCCATCTACTTCGTTTCTGACATCCACTCACTTCCCCTCATCCATTTAGTACAAGCTACCATGCTCCTATGCCTGGACTATTGTATGTCCTTTCCCCAAAACTGGCCTTCCAGCTTCCATTCATGTCCCAGTCTAGTCTCCACCCTGCCGCTCAAGTGCTCTATCTGATCACGTCAGATACTTAGTGTGGTTATGTGATAAATGTCTGAGCCCCTGGATTCTGCTGTGCCCGAAGCCAGATATCTTTGAGTGTTTCAATTATATAAGCCCAAAGTTTCCCTCTACTTAAGCCATTTGTATTTAGCTCTCTGTCCCCTGCAACAAATACAGGCTAATACTTACCTCTTTCCCCCATCTCCCTGATCACTCCTTAGTTATCATTGCACCCCATGAGGCTTGTCCAATGCTTAGTACATATTAGGCACACAATAAATGTTTGCAAAAGTGAGTTGATCTGAATGGTATTCAGAGTCTTGTTCTAGATAGAAATGGGGTCTTAAAAGAGAAAGGCCTGGGCCATGTCCTTGAAAAGCCCGCAAAAAGTCACTGCACAAAGATGCAAAAGGCAAACCTAGCTGTTGACAACAAAGTTCTGTCACCAGTTCTCTTTTCCTCCATGAAGGGGGTTTTAAGAGCAGCGCAGAGAATTTTCATCACTCCCTTAAATGTGGTTTTGCTTACTTCCCAAGCCCTAGAAAAGGCTCTCATCTCCTGGGCCTCTTCTGTTTTCAAGTCCAGACTGGAAAAAAAAGTGCATGTAGAAAAATCCTATAATTACCAGATCTGATTTTCATTTGAACTTTTCCTCTCTGATATCACTTCAAAGATCTTTGGTGAAGGGCAGCCAGTAAGGCTGTGGTGTGTGTCTGTAATAGAGAATCTACCAGTGTGTGCGTGTGTGTGTGTGTAAATGTGTGTGAGTTTGTGTATGGGGGAGGTGTGTGTGTGTGTGTGTATGTATGAATGTTTGAGTGTGCGAATGCAAGTGTATGGGATTTGAGTGTGTGCTTGTGTGTACGTTTGAGTGTGTGTGTGAATGGATGTGGTATGTATGTAAACGTGACCTGGGGTAGATATATGGATGGTGTGCCTATGAGTGTGAGTGCATGCGTGCTAATAAATCTGAGGCTGTGAACAGATGTGGGAATGTGCATGTGTCTGTGTGTATATGTCAGTGTGTGTGTATGTGTATTTGTGTGTAAGGGTATTTAAAAAGATGTGGTGTCAGGAGATAGGAAAAAGAAGAGAGGATGCTTGAGAGAGAAACATATGCTATGAGAGTGAACATTAAGTCGCAGGGACGAGAGATGGAGACAGACCTCAGCTCCTCAGGCAAGGGACATCCAGATGGGAAGCAGAGTTGTGAGGAAACACTGAAGGTAAGACAGCTTACAGAGTTGTGCCTTCTGGAGCCCCAGTAAATCTGTGAAGAGGACAACTGGATGTTAGAAGCTCAGAACAGGATGTTTATTCACGATGGATGACCCCAGAAAGGCTTGTAAGGAAAAGTCTGCTTAGGGTGGCAGTGGGTGGGGTCTTGGAAGGCAGACGTCTGCTTTACTTATGGGAGAATAATGATGACCAGGAACTCCAGAGCCAGGCATCATGGGTTTGAATCTAGGCTCCGCTGCATCATCCTGGGTTAATTAATTAACCTTTCCTTGCTTCAGTTTTCTTATCTGTAAAATGGGAAACATAGTAGATTTTGTCTCACAGAGCTGTTAATGATGATGAAATGAGTTAATTAATATATTTAAAGAGCTTAGAATAATGTCTGGCTATTTGAGTGTTCATTACTGTCATTCTCTCCTTCACCATCATCTGCACTTCCCCATCATTAAGCAAACTGATGACTACAAATGCAATAAGCATCTTATCTAGGCTTGTTGATTGAATGAATAAGTGAATGTGAATGAAAGAAGCAGTTCTGCACTGATAAGTCACTTCCCCTCCTGAAGCCTTGGTACTTATTATTTTCTCTGTCTAGAGCACCAGCACCCATTTTTCTGACTCCTCGCACCCTACATTGTCCCCATCTATCTGGCCTCCAGTGAACTTTCATTTGCTCCAGGGAGCCTACCCTGACCTCCCCTGCTTTCCCAGACACACATGTCCCCAAGGATCCTTGCACCTCTCCTTCCCCTGTAAATACTTACTCAACACCTGTTTTTACTGCTTGTCTGGATGTGTGTGAGGGCAAGGGCTTTGTCTCTTCTGTTCCCTGCAGTAAACCCAGTGCACAGAACAATGCCTGGCACGTGGCAGATGCTCAGTGCATATTTAATTATTTAGTTAGGTAATCACAGAGCAGTGCTACTCAAACTTTAATACGCATATGAATCAACTAAGGACTGTGTTAAAAATCTGGGACTCTGTGCATCTAACGAGTTCCCAGGTGGTGCTGATGCTGCTGGTCCACTCTAAGTAAAAAGCATCCTAGAATATCCACGTATTTGAGGATTTAGAAAATATAATTATGGAAGCAACCTAAAGGTCCATCAATGGACAGATGGATAAAGAAAGGGTAATAGATAATAGATAAGTAGATGATAGATATTCCATTTCATTATTATTCAGCCTTTAAAAAGAAGAAAATCCTGCCATTTGTGACAACATGGATGAAACTTGAGGGCACTCTGCTAAGTGAAATAAGCCAGACACAGAAAGACAAACATTACATGATCTCACTTATATATGGAATGTACAAAAAAGTTGGACTTATTGAAACAGAAGGTAGAAGCATGCCTACTATGGACCGAGGAATGGGGCAAATGGGGAGATGTTGGTCAAAGGGTACAAACTTTTGGTTATAACATGAATATGCTCTGAAGATCCAATGTACAGCACGGTGACTACAGTTAGTAATAATATATTGCATACTTAAAATTTGCTAAGAAAATAGATCTTAAGTGTTTTCACCACACACACAAAATTGGTGACTGTGAGGTGATGGCTATGTGAATAAGCTCGGTTGTAACCATTTCACGACGTACACGTATATCAAGACGCCACATTGGACACCATAAATATATACAATTTTTATCTGTCAAGAATAAAATTTGTTCTTATAAAAAGAGAACATATAATGATTTAATGCCATATAAACATGGCTGTACATATAAATATGGCTGTACATGGAGCAGAATGCAATGTTTACCTGAGTTTTTAATACAAAGCCCAAGATATTGAAAACATATAAACAAGCTCAGTCTCAGGCCCGGTTTCCTGTCATCTGGCTGACACTTGCTCCTGAAAGATTACAAACAGCTGCAGCCCTTTGAATCTCTTTGTGCCTCAGTTTCCTCATTTGCCAGATTAATATGCCTTTGGAGTCAAGAGACCTCGATGAAAACCTGTGCTACATCGCTAGCTAGTTGTGAGACCTGGGGGGAGTCACTTCACTGCTCTGAGCTTCAGTTTCTCCATCTGTAAAATGGGAGTGGAACTTACCTGACGAAGCTGTGAGAAGTATTCATATGAGGTCATTACCCAGCATCGAGCACGTGGTAAACACTCACCAAATGTTGACTGGATGTGAGTCTCATTTCCCCCACCCGTCCATAAAGATAAATCATAAAGATTTTATACACGTCAATGAAGCTGGAGTTATATGAAAACATTTCCCCAATGTTATAGAATGTTATGATTGCCAAGGTAAACTGATTTACAGAAACCGGAGCAGAACAAAGGCCAAAGGGAAGCAACTTGCCTCTGAAATACAAACCAGGGAAAAGAGGTACACACAAGCGGAAGAGCCGGACTTTCAGACAGACACAAACAGTCTTGTTTAGGCGAAGAAAAAGGCTAATGTGAAATTATTTCTAAGCTTTAAATGAACTGGTTTCTTTCCCCCTGAATTCAATTCAGAGAGAAAAGGGCAGTCAGATATAATCAAGGACTGACAGAGAGCAAATTATTTGTTCTGGTAAGCACACTCATCTCTCCAAACTCGCTTGAAGCACTTTCTGCTTTCTAAAGAAGCTCTTATTAATGCAGAGCCGCAAAGAATCACCTGGCGAGCGTCTGTTCCAAAAGGCAACAGTGGCACTTCCAAGAAAAGGCAGCCTATCCCTGGGTGCATCAGAGCCCAAGGCCCCTGGCTGGGTGTCACGGAGAGTGGGCTCCAAGGGGCTTTGTAGCTGCTGCCACTTAATGTGCTAATGGAGATGGCACCACATGAGACACGAGCCACAGATGGGACCCCTCCAGCAAAGGAAGGCACGGCGAGGTGGCAGGGGTGAGCTGAGGCTTCTCTCCAGAGGGGAGAGGAGGGGCACTCATTGCTGGAGTTTGTGTGTGTCTTTTTCATCTTTTGATGCATAAATGTTCAGCTGAGGTCATGAGGTTGGGAAAGCGTGGGGATGCAGATGAGCGCTGTCCAATAGAAATATAACACCAGACACATTTGTAATTTAAAATTTTCTAAGGCCAAGCACGGTGGCTCATACCTATAATCCCAGCACTTTGGGAAGCCAAGGCATGAAGATCAATTGAGGCCAGGAGTTCAAGACCAGCCTGAGCAACATAGCAAGACCTCGTCTCTACAAATAATTTAAAAAACAAATTAGCTGGGCATGGGGATGCGTGCCTGCGGTCCTACCTACTCGAAGGGCTGAGGCAGGAGGATCACTTGAGCCCTAGTTGTGGAGGCTGCAGTGAGGGAGGATGCACTCCAGCCTGTCTGACAGAGCAAAGGCCCATCTCAAATAATGAATAATAATAATAATAATATAAAAATTTTAATACCCACATTGAAAGAGTAAAAAACAAACAAACAAAAAGTGACATTAGGGCCAGGTGCAGTGGCTCACACCTGTAATCTCAGCACTTTGGGAGGCTGAAGCAGGTAGATTTCTTGAGCTCAGGAGTTCAAGACCAGCCTAAGCATCAAGGAGAAACCCCATCTCTATCAAAAAAAAAACAAAAACAAAAAACAAAACTTAGCCAGGTGTGGTGGCATGCTCCTGTAGTCCCAGCTACTTGGGAGGCTGAGACAGGAGGATTGCTTGCGTCTGGGAGGCGGAAGTTGCAGTGAGCTTAGACGGCGCCACTGCACTCCAGCCTGGGCAACAGAATGACACCCTGTCTCAACAACAATAACAACAACAACAACAAACGCGACATTCATTTTGATAGTATTTTACTTAAGCCAATATACCCTGAACACTAGCATTTTGCCATGTAATCAATGTAAAATTATTAATGAGATATTTTACATCCTTTTTCTTCATACTAAGTCTTCGACATCCAGTAGATACTTCACACTTACAGCACATGTCATGTGGATCGTTAATAGCCAAGATGGCGAGCAGCTACCATACTGGAAAGCACAGCTCTCCATGGCGTCATTCAACGATCATTCCAAGGACTTACAGTTTATTTTCCTGTGAATAATAATAAAGTCGGCCGGGCGCGGTGGCTCAAGCCTGTAATCCCAGCACTTTGGGAGGCCGAGACGGGCGGATCACGAGGTCAGGAGATCCAGACCATCCTGGCTAACACGGTGAAACCCCGTCTCTACTAAAAATACAAAAAAAAAAACTAGCCGGGCGAGGTGGTGGGCGCCTGTAGTCCCAGCTACTCGGGAGGCTGAGGCAGGAGAATGACGTAAACCCAGGAGGCGGAGCTTGCAGTGAGCTGAGATCCGGCCACTGCACTCCAGTCCGGGCGACAGAGCGAGACTCCGCCTCAAAAAAATAAAAAAATAAAAAAAAATAAAATAAAGTCTAAGTTTCCGAGGAGAGGTACTTTTCAGGAAGCTGGGAAGGAGTACTTCATTACATCTTTGGAGCTCTTTGATGTTCAGTACTGGGGAAGGAAGTCTCTTTCTGTCTCTCTGTCTCTCTATGCCTCCCTCTCTCTTGTTCTGTTTCTCTCACTCTGTTTTCTGTTTCTCTCTGCCTCTTTTCTCACTCTGTCTCTCTCTCTCTCTGCTTCTCTGTCTTCATCTCCCTACCTCTGCTTCTCTTAATTATTTTCTTATTACAAAAGCAACAGAAATTATTGCAGAAAACTTCCCACATATAAATAAGCAAATTGAAGAAAATTTAAGAGATCTCAATCCACGCTCCTCAAGATAACCACTTGGTCATTATTAGCACCTCACAATACCACCTTTTAGACATTTTGTGTGTGTCTCCAATGCACATTAATGACTCTGGAAGTAGATTGCCTGGATATGAGTCTCAGCATCTCCAGCCCATGACCCAGAACTTGAGTAACTTATTTCCTCTTAGCAACTTGGTATTCTCTGCCTTAAAATGAGGACAATAATGGTCCCTTTTACACCAATGAGGTTGTCATGATGTCTATATGAGCAGATATTGGTAAAGCAATTAGCCCACAGTCAGGTACTTGGTAATAGCTTAATAATCATTAACTAGTTCGCACACACGAAGAGAGATGCTACTGCCGCTGTACCTAGTATTTCCTAACTTGCTTTTCCCTTTAACAATATATTGAAATAAACTATATTTCCATTGTCCATAAATCCTTATCTACAGTGTCATTTTTGGTGGCTGGAAGCAGCAGCCTGTTCTTCCTACTCCCTAAACCCCATACCCTGTGTGGGTATTTAGCAGGACAAACAGAGAGCAATAATTCCATGAAATCAAGACCCATGTCTTTTTTTTTTTTTTTTTTTTTTTTTTTTTTTTTTTTGAGACAGGGTCTTACTCTGTCCTCCAGGCTGGAGTGCAGTGCTGCTATCACAGGTCACTACAGCCTTGAACTCTTGATCTCAAGCAATCCTCCTGCCTCGGACTCCCAAGTAGCTGGGACCACAGATGTGTGCAACCACAGCTGGCTAATTTTTTTTTCAGATCCAATGTATATCCCACTCATTCCTGGTCTCTGTCCATAGCAGAGTCAGAAGCAGCTCATACTCTCAATAGATGTAGTTTAGATGGATGGGTGAGTCAATGGATGGATGGATGGATGGATGGATGGATGGATGGATTAGAAGAGACAAGGGTCAAGCCCCAAGCGTCCTCTGATGGGATGGCTGGATCTCAGATTTGGGCCCCAGTCATTAGGATACAAGCCAGGGCAGGGACCATGAGGTCCGAGTTTTGAAGGCCACAGCTGAGGAGTTTTCCTTCAGTATATTAGAATAGGCTCTCTGGTGGAGATAGTGACTCTAAACTCTGGACAAACTAACAAATAAAAACCTACCAGAGGCAGTGGAGAATGAGCAATGGCAGGGAGATTTTGGAATGAAGGTGAGACTTGGAAGAAGGGAATGATATATGGTGAGTTCCATATTGTTGCAGTTTTCACCTTAAAATAGGCCTATATATTTTTTCACGTGTCTGTTGGCTGCATGAATGTCTTCTTTTGAGAAGTGTCTGTTCATATCCTTTGCCCACTTTTTGATGCTCATCATCACTTGCCATCAGAGAAATGCAAATCAAAACCACAATGAGATACCGTCTCACACCAGTTAGAATGGCAATCATTAAAAAATCAGGAAACAACAGGTGCTGGAGAGGATGTGGAGAAATAGGAACACTTTTACACTGTTGGTAGGACTGTAAACTTGTAAACTAGTTCAACCATTGTGGAAAACAGTGTGGTGACTCCTCAAGAATCTAGAGCTAGAAATACCATTTGACCCAGCCATCCCATTACTGGGTACATACCCAAAGGATTATAAGTCATGCTGCTATAAAGACACATGCATGTGTATGTTTATTGTGGCACTATTCACAATAGCAAAGACTTGGAATCAACCCAAATGTCCATCAGTGACAGACCGGATTAAGAAAATGTGGCGCATATACACCATGGAATACTATGCAGCCATAAAAAAGGATGAGTTTGTGTCCTTTGTAGGGACATGGATGCAGCTGAAAACCATCATTCTCAGCAAACTATCACAAGAACAGAAAACCAAATACTGCATGTTCTCACTCATAGGTGGGAATTGAACAATGAGATCACTTGGACACAGGAAGGGGAACATCACACACCAGGTCCTATTGTGGGGAGGGGGTAGGGGGGAGGAATAGCATTAGGAGATATACCTAATGTAAATGACGAGTTGATGGGTGCAGCACACCAACATGGCACATGTATACATATGTAACAAACCTGCACATTGTGTACATGTACCCTAGAACTTAAAGTATAATAAAAAAAAAAAAAGGAAAAATAAATAAATAAATAAAAATGCTCTGGAAAAAAAAAAGTGAATTGCATGAATAAATTCTCTCATTAATACGACAAAAAAAAATAGGCCTATATAAAATATCCTCACACAAAATGGCTGTATCTCCAATAGAAAACTCACCTTCTTTCTGACCTATGAAACCAGAAAGTAGAGCCCAAGGGGGGCCCAACCACCAGAAAATGAGGGAAGAATCTTAGAAAAGAAAAGCAAGAGAAATGGAGTCCCAAATTCTACATATAATTTCTTCCCAAGACACCAGCTGATTCCTGAACCATACCTGCCTGGAACAGACTTAAAGTAGTTTCCAGCTAAGGCTAGAAATAAATGAGCTGCCACAGTCCTCAACTGAGACACACTGCAGATTGTGTCTAATCAAGTCAACTGCCTGCTAAAACAAAAACTTAATCGTTCTTTGGAAGAATACAGCAAAATTCAGAGTCTCCAAACACATCAGTCACAATATTGAGGACATACTCCAAAGTTACTTAATATATGAAAAACTTGGAAAATGTAATCCATTATCAAGAGAAAAGACAAACAGAAGAAGCCCACTTCAAGCTATCTCACATGTTATAAATATCACATAAGGATCTTAAAGCAACTATTATAACTTTCTCAGTGAGTTAAAGGAAAGTATGCTCATAATGAATAAATAGATTAAACCTCTCAGCAGGTAAATATAAAATATATCAAAGAAACATAAGGAAATTTTAGAAGAAAAAAATGCAATATTTGAAATAAATGTTACAGCTGAGGGCAGAGAGACAAAACAAAGGTCATGATAAGGTTGATGTCCAGGAGTTCCACTGAGAAGGAAGCACAGGGAAGGGACATTAAAATGTAGTCCTGAGGAGTTAACATCTACAATATGTACCAGAAGGATTGTTTAAGAATGAGCAAAATATCTGTATACAGGCTCAGGTCAGAGTTTCTCCCACAGACTGAAATGAAGAGGGGCTGGGACCAAAAGACAATGTTTTAAGAAATAATAACATTAAGAGTCATTCACTGGGCACTGAATTACATTATCTTATTTAGTTCTCATAACAAACCTAAGAGGTTACATACTATTATATCCTGTTTTTATCTGGCAAGACTTGAGACCAAATGTTAATCAACTCATCCAAAACAACACAGTTTGTATTAAGTTTTCTATTTCTCAGTAATAAATTATCACACACTTAGTAGCTTTAAACAACATACATCTACTACCTCACAGTTTCTGCAGGTCAGGTATCTAGGCATGACCTAGCTAGGTCTTCTGCTTTGGGTTTCTGAAGGTTGTAACCAAGATTTCAACCAAGTTGTGTTCTCATCTGCAGGCTTGACTTTGGAAGAACCTACTTCCATACTCACTCAGATTACTCCCAAAATTCACTTTCTTGCTGCTATAGAACTGAGAGTTCCAGCTGTGGAACTGGCTGTTAGCTGGAGGCTTCCCTAAGCTTTCAGAGGCCACTTGCAATTTCCTAGAAGCTGCTCAAAGTTCCTTGACATTGGAGTCTTCCCACCATGTCTGCTTACCTCATTGAGCCAGAAAGAAGAATCTCTAGAGCAAGTCTGCTAACAAGAAGTATCTTACACAATGCAATGTCATCAGGGGGAGATATGCCATCACCTTTGTCATATTCTATTGCTTAGAAGAAAGTTACAGGTCCCACCTACACCCAGGAGGAGAAGGTTACACAAAGATGTGAACACCAAGAGTCAGGATTACCTTAAAGAGTCTGTCCACAGCTGGAGGAGAGCAATGTGAGACAAGCATGAAAAGGTAACCAGAGACAGATGAAATGATCAGTAGATAACTATAACATTACTCTAAAGATGACCTATCCTTAGGATAAAATATTGCTGGAAAAATACAAGGAATGGTTGATATACAACACTTTATAAACTAATGTTTCATGCTTAATTTGAAAAAAATAAATGAGACAAAGGAACTAAAAGCAAATTTAACATCTAATTCTGTGGGTTGAGTATTTAAAAATAATTTTTTTTCATTTTCATAAACAAAGAAAGATCAGCCTGAATGACAACAGGAACAGGTTGCAAGGAAACTTTTGAGAGAAAAGTTAGAAGCCATTGATTTGGTCCTCTTTTACAACTTTTCATGACATTATCAATTTTAAGACCACCTCACGAATCCTTTAAAGGAATTTTTCATAATGAGCATGTCCTTGAAACCTCTGTGACAACTGGGTATTAGGACCTTAAATACTCATTATCTTCACTCATTATCTTGCAGGCCAATTGAATAAGTCACTCCGCTCATGAATGGGCAGTGAATCCTATCATTCATTCTCCAACTGCCTGTTGGTACTATCAATCTCTTTATCCTTCTCTGTCCTTCTTTGTGCCCCTCAAACTTAAATTGTGCATCTAAGTCACTAGGAGAACATATTTTTTAAAAAATACAAATTCCAAGCCCATTTTTTAATAACGTCTGTTGTAGTTTTCCTGGTGTGCTGCCCAGAAATCTTCATTTCACCAAGCACTTCCCTTCCCAGATGATAGTGATGCAACTGGAGAGCTGATGCCGTCTCCGAAACATTGGTCTAAGACAGCATCATCCAACAGAAACTTCTGCAATGACAGAAAAGTTCTATATCTGTGCTATTCAACACAGTAGCCACACTGCCATTTGTGGCTAGACTACTTAAAATGGGGCTAGTGGAGCTGAGAAACTGAATTTTTAATTAGCTCTAATTCTACTTAATCTAAATTTAAACAGCCACATAGGGCTAATGGTATCGGACAGCATAGCACTCCCATTTATAAGATTCAGGCCAGGAACTCCTAGTTCAAGAAAGTGTTGACTTTGTTTCTAGATCTTCGTGTGCTTGATTCTTCATTCTCCCCTATAATTAAGTCAGTCTGGAGGTGTATATTTGGAGGGAGATAGGTAGATATAGATAGATACACTTTTTTCCTAAAAGTGGAGCTTACCGGTAATTATCATTTAGTTCCATGCTCATCAAAGAATCTCTTGCTCAATATTTACCACCCTCACAAAACTAGCCAGATCCAGCTCTTGGTTTACAATAGTCAGCAAAGGCGAGACACAGATGCCAAAAAAAAAAACAAAAAAAACAAAACTCTCCCCTCAAAGGAAAACCCAGTTTTCCTATCCTTGCTCCTTGTGCTTCCAGTAATTTGTGTGCAAGACTCTCTCACAGACTCTAGCTGCCCCGAGCTCACTGAGGTCACTGGAAATGAGTTTAGAGAAGGAGAAGACAATGGTCAGCAGGGTGAGAAGAATTGTTTACTGTGTGACCTGGAGTGAGGCCCTCTCAACTAGCGACCTCAGTCTCCCCATCTGTAAAATGGAGGTACCTGAACTAAATGAGCTCAAGGATTCTTTCAGTTTTAAAATGCTTATTTAAAATAACAAAATTTTAGATCAGAAAGCTGAGCTTTCTAAAAAATAAATAAAAATGATCACATAATTTATCTGTACTGGGCTGACCATGATATTTTATATACTTGTTAAGTTAATAAAACAAGTTCCCCATTTTTGGAAAATATATACATATATATATACACACACCAAATATATGTGCATATATATACACACAGCAGATACTAATATAGAAAGATACACACACAAAGAAAAGATTTGAAAGTATACACACCGAAGTTTGACAAAGGTAACAACCTCTGAGTAGTACCAATCAACGTCTATTAGTCTTGACAACGTAGGACTCCGTCTTTAGGTAATCAAACCTAGTCCCCCTTCTCCTTCTATCAGTCCATGTGATTTGGATGCAATTGACTATCTCCAGCTCCAGTGATGGACATGTGACCTAAGCCTGGCCAATAAGAGAACAGCATCTGTCAAGCGATCCAGGTTGGGCACCTGACACAAGCCAGAGCCTTGCCCAGACCTGTGAGCCAAGAGCTTTTCCCTCTGGGAAGAGGTAAGTCTGAAGGTTCCCAGGGCCGTCTAGCAAGAGGCTGCCTAAGAACCACTCTATGCAGAAGAAGCAAAGCTAAAAGATGAAGAGAAGCAGAGGCTTATGGTCTGTTTTGAAGCTGTGGACCCAGTTTTATGTGACGGTAGACATACCCTGGACTTTTCAGCTTAGTAAATCAATAGATTCCTTTTTCATAGTGAAGCCCCATGGAGTTGCAGTCACTTGCAACCTTCATTAGTACAGAGGTTGGAATTGGCTGGGTATGATAAGAGAATCTCTACCATTTATTTCAGGGGCTTCTATTTTTGTTGAATTTGTTTTTTAGATGGAGTCTCATTTTGTTGCCAGGCTGGAGTGCAGTGGCACGATCTTGGCTCACTGCAACCTCCGCCTCCTGGGTTCAAGCGATTCTCCTGCCTCAGCCTCCTGAGTAGCTGGGACTACAGGCACACACCACCACGCCCGGCTAATTTTTGTATTTTTAGTAGAGACAGGGTTTCACCATGTTGGCCAGGATGGTTTCAATCCCTTGACCTCGTGATCCGCCTGCCTTGGCCTCCCAAAGTACTTTTTGTTGAAATTTTTTAACAATAAACATGAATTTATAATTTTAAAATGCATTGATGTTCTTAATCTTGATAATAACTTGCATGTTTCAAGCTGCTGCTGTGGACCAAACATGAAACTAAGCACTTTCCACACATTAAGTCATTTAACACTCACTCTCATCCTCTAAGATAGGTAGTTATTAATATTATGCTTACTTTATAGACAGGGAGACTAAGCAATTATTTAAGGTCACATGGCTGAAAAACAGGGGAGACTAGACTGGAACCCAAGTATGTCAGTCTTGAAAGACACAGTTGTATTGTTTATTTCTGTTTGGTGTTTGGAACACTTGGCAGAAAAGAGCTCTGATAAAGATGTGTTTTGCCCACTGGAATGCAAGCTCCCATCAGGGCAAGAGCTTGACTGCCCTGTGCATTACTAAACTCCCAGCACCCACCACAGTGTTTAGCACAGAGGAACTCCATAAACAATTGTTGAATGAGCAAACGAATTAATGAATGAGATGTGATATCTGAGACTTGACGAGGCCAAAGCATATGAAAAGCTCATGGAAACACCCGTTTCAGGCCAACATCTAAAGCATTCCTCCCACTTTCGTCGGGGATGTATCTTAACAGCTCAGACATGCTTTCCAGTTGAAAACATTCATTTAATTAGCAGGCATTTTCCAAAACGGATGTGCCTTTCTCAATCACTGTGTCTGCCGTGGACATTTGCTGAAAAGGTCCCCCCCTTCCCCCAAACATCAAAGCATGTGCTCCACAGACCTTTCTCCCCCAATTACTTCCATTGGGGAAGGACAGCCATGCGGATGAGAAATTGGTCACAACACACAAGATGTTCTCTCTTTGTAAAAAAGATGCTTGTGGTGTATGGTATACTCTTTGGAAGAGAAAAAAACAAAATCTGTGTCTTTAAAAATGTTTCTTTTGCTGCTGCTCACTGGGAACTGCCAAGAATCATTTTTCATTGAGATCTGGCTTCCCCTCCCAGAAGCAGAACCAAGAATAATCTATAAGATACTGTTTCATTGGGTTTGTTTTATTTCTTCCTGATTTTTGCAGCTACTGGGATGGGCATTCTGGCCCTTGTGCTCTGCTTTGGTTTAATCATTACAAGTCAGCTATGAATAAGAGACTATGCAACCTTTTTTCTCTTCAGTCTCTGCATCCCGGAGCCTGGGACAGCGTTAGCTACGGATGGAGGTGGCACTGATATTTTGGAAAGACGATGTTCCTTATGAAAACACAATTCTCCAAATCTACTGAGCCATAGCTGGAGTTAGTTGGGTCAAACCCTCACCCTAAACCCTTCCATAGCTCTCCATTGCCATCTAGATAATGAACAGTCGGCCTGAGCATGGCATCTTGGCTTCCCCACCTCACCACCAATGCCTGTGCATGTGTTCATCTCTCTACCTGAAAGATCCATTTTCCCCCATTTCCTTCACCTGGTTAAATCTACTCAGTGTCAGGTCTCAGCTTAAATGTCACATCCTCCAGGAAGCCTCCTTTGCTCCTTCTCTCCACCTTCCTCTAGAAGAATTGAATTCAGTACCTTTTTGGTGCAATTACAGCCTACCCTTGCCCCTCAGCACTGATGGCACGGTTATAAATGCCCATTCGCTGCTTCATCAGCCCTACCAGATCTGAATCCTTTACATGTCAAGTCTTAGGGTCTGGCACATAATAAGCCCTCAGTGAGTAGTTGTTGCATGATCAGGATAAGTATACAAACGGGAACAGGCTAGAGGAGGAAGTGTCCAGGTAGGAAGAAGTTGAATTTTCCTCCTTAGAATGGTTGGGTTGCAGGGTCCTGAATGTTATAACGAAGGCAGTCATAGACCAGCCCTTACTCCCAACCCCAGGGTGCGCAGAAGAATCAATCTCTCCAAGTACTGTTCCAACAAGGAAAAAAACTTGTTCCTACAAAGTAATTCCAGCCAAACAGGTCTGCTCGTAGTTCTCCAAGCAAGCTAACTTCGCCTCAGAGCTTTAACCAACCAATGTGGTTTCCAAGACAAGTGACTTGGAAGGAGCCTTCAAAGTCACAGAGAAGGTTGGGATGAGGACAGAAGGCAAAAAAAAAACAACAACAAAAAAAAAACAAATGGGAAGGCAGAAATTCTTGGACAGGAGGGCCCTCTGACCCTGGCTTAGGCCTCCAGTTGTATTCCTGTGTGGCAGTTTCCAAACAACTAGGACTGAGATGGTGGGGGGAGATGAAAGAGAGCCAGAAAAATTGGAAGAGTCTTTTCCCTCCAAATTCTGAGCCGCAGAAAACTCCATTTTACCCTTGGCTGGCTTACTGTATCCCATATAGCACTTCATCAGGTAAGCAGGACTTTGTTTGTTTGTTTGTTTGTTTTAAGAGACAGGGTCTCACTCTGTCACCCACGCTGGGTGTGGTAGTGCAACAGTTCACTGCAGCCTCAACATTGTGGGGTCAATCAATCCTCCTGCCTCAGCCTCTAGTGTAACTAGAACTATAGGCACACACCACCTCATTCAGCTAATTTTTTTTTCTTTTTTTTTTTGGTAGCAATGGTGTCTCACTACGTTGCTCAGGTTAGTCCCAAACTCCTGGCCTCAAGCAATTCTCCTGCCTGAATTTTCCAAAGGGCTGGGATTACAGGCATGAGCCACCACGCCTGGCCTAAGCAGGCTTTGATATCCTTCTGTTCTATGAGACTTGTGGTGCAAAGTTCACTGCCATACAGGAATTGTTGAGCCTGATATGGTGGCTCATGCCTATAATCCCAGCACTTTGGGAGGCCGAGGCGGGCGGATCACTCAAGGCCAGGTGTTCGAGACCAGCCTGGCCAACATGGTAAATCCCTGTCTCTACTAAAAATACAAAAATTAGGCGGGCACGGTGGTACATGCCTATAATTCCAGCTACTGGGGAGGCTGAGGCAGAAGAATTGCTTGAACCTAGGAGGCAGAGGTTACAATGAGCTGAGATTGTGCCACTGCACTCCAGCCTGGGTGACAGAGTGAGACTGTCTTAAACGAAAAAGAATTGTTGGCTTCTCTCAGCCTCCACCCCAATGGCATCTCCTTAGGACAGTAAGTTTTCACTTCCATTTCTCAATACCTCAAATCTCTCTCTCCCCTGGGACATTGCTCCAGGAAAGGCCAAGGGGACTTTTGGTTCAATGGATTTTCTTCATTAACAGAGAGCCCTTTCTTGCCTCAAAATGTATGCTTAAAAACCATGCTTAAACGTCCTAGTTTGAGGCTCACTCTCCCAGGTGTTTAAACTCTAGCTTTATCTTTCAGGCTATGTGATCTTGGGCAAATGACCGAACCTCTCTGAGACTGTTTTCTCCCCTATAAAGTGGGAGAACAGACCTCTCTCATGAATTTTGATGAAGACAAAATGAGATGATAAACACCAAGCACAGTTTCTGGTTCCAACAAAGGACCTATGATCCACAATTATTATTTCTGTATTGGGATGAATTCATTTCTTGAGTAAGGGCTTGGATTTGCCTGCCAGCTTTCCTAACTCAGATTTTGTAACTCTACAATAGTATGTTGAATAAACAAAAATAGATTTTTCTGTGTTATATCACTTTAGAGCTGCAGAAAATGCAAAAGAGACAAAGAACTGGTTTACTTAGACTCCAGGATGTATCATGAAGAAGTTTTATTATTTCTGTTGTTAATACATTCCTGATACCCACCTGTTTCCTGGTTATTTGCCTCTTTGGCTCTGATTGGCCAGGTTCCAGTACATTGAGGTTTTCACTGCACTTGGAAACTGTGTTTTGAAGACCTTGAAGCCTCTATGAAAATGAAAACTTCCTTTTTTTCCCTTTTCTCCCCAAACTTTGGTGGCCAAATACCATCACCCCCCATCCCCCCCCCCCCCAATTTCGAGGACTGTTCCAACTTTAGAAGCTTTGTAGCAGTGTTTCTATAACCATCCATTGTCCCAGAACTTAAAGCCTTTTGGCCTCTGAACTAATTCCCATCCTTGCCTCTCATACTGAGAAGCGGTCAAGAAAAAGTTTTGGTTCGTGCAGCCCCAGTTTTAGTTCAAATAATTTGACTCTATCTTCATAATGCATGTCACTTTTGCTTTCAATCAGTATCCTCATCATTCAACATCATAGTCATCTGTCCATTGCTTTTCCATTTCTAACAATGTCACGCACATGCCCACAAATGCACAAACACACACCTGCAAATGATCATCTCCCTTTTCTCCCACTACCACTAGTATTCCTATCGTGATCATTTGTACACAGCACAAATTTTCGTGAAAAGGTTTGAGGAAAACTTTTATAATGCCTTCCATTACTACAGGGCATGTGAAGGTGTTGTAATTATACCCCTAACCAAAGAATTCATTTCTTTCCTGAATCCCTGAAAGAATCTGAATAATCTGAGGACATAATAGTCTTGTTTCCTGCTCAGTGTAGCAGAGCAAAATACACCCATAACAAGAAAAATGGTTCCTTTCTAGCTCTAGTGAAAGGTTCTTAAGAGCCGGCCAGCCCGGCAACCCCCAAATACAGCTCCTTAACTTGATTACCTTCTTCCTTCTCTATATTTCTCGACAGTATCTTCGACTATCCAAAAGCAGGCCCAAAGTGCCTGTCCCTACCCTAGTATGAATGTCCAAGAACAGTACAGCACCCAAATCAGGTCCAAAACTAGTAAGCAGAGGCTGGAGTGCCATCTGCTGACTATATATATATTTTTTTATAAGACATCTTCCTGCTTCTCAGACCACACCACTAAATGTTTCTCCCATTTCAAGGCTGCCAAAAGAATCTGATGGTATAGCTTCAGGCATAGGAACACATGAATTTTTTACTGTATTAATATCTCATTATTCCATTATTGGGAATAGGCATTTAGAAATAAGCCTTATTTTCACTTTTTTTTTTTTGTTTAAAGGCAAGATGAGAAGTCTGGGAGAGACTGACTCTGTTTATAATTGCTTTTATTATTGTTGTTTTCGTTATTACTACTATTACAGTGTTACGTTAATCAATAATAATAATAAACTCTTTGAAACTTCAGTTTTACACACTCTTAGTCTGGATCCCCAATCAGCATATCACAGTTTGCAAAAAGATTTATGATCCTCCGAGAGTTTACGAGACCATAACACAACAAAGGCAAAAAATAAAATAAAATAAATAGAAGAAACTGAAATGAATGAGTAAGCCACCAAAGGATCAAGAATTCAGCTCATTTAGGTATTTTTCAAGATTAGGTTGATAGGTGTTTCCCATGAAAATAAGCATTTCTACTTAAGATCAAATGGACTCATTTCTTTTTTCCAGGCTATTACATTTTTTGTTGTCCTTTAAAAACCAGAGGAAACACTGGGAGTTCTCCTTTTTAAATAATTTTGCCACCTCTTAGAGAGAAAATGGAAAATCCCATAGTTAGATGTCCTTCTTTAGGGTTTATTTTGCCTCTATTACTTCAGGTTTCAAATTAGACAGTAAATTTGCCAAAATCAATAGAGAGAAGAAAGACGCCTTTCTGTAGAAGAACGGATGACATGTTTTATCTGTAATATTCCCAGGAAGTATGTCAATAACATGCAAAAATCAAATACTCCCTTTCCAACTGCACCATGTAGAAGTTTTCCTAGATGGCCATCTACATAAATTTTGACAAATATATGAAAAGTAATAGACATTGCATATATACACATGCATGTTTTGATCTGTTATGCTCAAAAGCACCCCCCACCCCACCCCGAAGAAGATACATTCACTAGTCGGATGTGGATAAGCTTTCTACACTGAACAAGTCTTTGGGATTCTAATAGTTTCTTTTGTTTGTACTTTGCTCAGACTTTCAGAGGCATCTACAAATTCCAGATCTTTCTTCAAGGGGAGGACTTGGTTAATATTTCCTAGTATTTTCAGCCCCTTCGTTGATTTCCTTCCTTTCTAGTATTTTTAGTTCCTGAGATAAAACCTCATTTATAATAAAGTCAAAATCCCTGGAAAACATTTCGTCAATGAAACATCCAGCTTCGCTATTCATTATTTCATTGAATGAATGTTTTTTCCTTGAAACCTGATGGCCCAACTCTGATTATTTAAAGGCAGACACAAAACTAGAATTGTGTCTAGTTTTTTAATGTTTAATACGTAAAACCATTCTTTAAAATATTTGTACTTTGCCAGAAAATGGCCTATTCAAAGGCACAAATTTGCTAGGACCAAATCATTCAGTTTAGGAATAATCGTATGTCAGCACGAGACTCAATTTTGGCAGATCCTATTTAATTTATCTCTCAGCCTCTTTTCCTTTTTTTTTTTTTTTTAATCATTGCAGGTTATTCATGATCCTTAGTCTAAAACGTTGAAATTTCAACATTAAAACGAAAACATTTTAAATGGAGACTAGTCAAATAAGCACTATTTCTTTATAGGGTCCTTTTATTATTTCCTCCAGAAATCTGGGGAGGTTTCTGCAATCATCATACATTCAAAATACCAGCTGCTAATTTCAACATAATTTTCTGCCCTGTTTGAAAAGGATTTTTTTGTTGTTTGGATTTAGTGGGGTTAGGATTGAGAGAGCGTGTGTGTTTGCACGCTCGCATGCGGAAAGATAGAGAAAAAGAGAGAGCACATAAGTAGTTTTGCTTTGAAGTCCCTACATAATTACTGTTAAGATCTATCAAAATGTACTGAGACAGCTCTCCTTGCTGAAATCTGATGAACGAAAAGGCAAGCAACATCCAAGAAGACTGTAAAAGAATGGATCAAATTAAGAGCAAGAACAAATGCAACCAAGGTAGACTGAAAGCTGTTGTGGTTTCTGTTGTTGTTTATGTGTAGGGAGGAATTAGAAATGAGAAGGAAAGACAGGGGAAGAAAGGAAGGGAGAGAGAAGTTGAAGGAAGGGAAAATGGAAAAGAAAGAGGAAAACATTTATAGGGGGAAGATAAAGAGAAAAGGAAAGGAAGAAGAAAGAGAAACATTTACAGAGATGTGGGCAGGAGAGTTGTTTTATCTTTGTGTGTTTTCTGATTCAAAGCTGTATGTCCTTGGTGCCGAAATTAAACATTACATATGGAACACAGAACGGAAAGGGGGAAAAGAGTGGGTTTCCCTTTTTCATTTCTTTTGTTGGAATACTGGTTTGGAACATCTAAAGAGAAAGTGGTTGCAACGTTGCAAAATTTTTCTTCTTTCAGTAATGATCAAACTAGCAGCCGCTTTCAGCAAAAGTTCTTAATGTCACAGTGCCCCCTGGAGTATTGCCTAGAAGGGACCCTAACGTCAACCTTTAACTTCCCTTCCCCATTCTACTTGTTTTTCTTACAATAGGGGGAGGAAGGGATAGGAAAAATTTTAAACAATCTCAGAAGCTTTTGAAGAGCTGCCACTGGCCAGGGGAAGGGAGGATTTCGAGAAATAACTTCCGATTTATTTCAGATAGTTAGGAGAAGGGGGAAAGCGAATAAGACCTTTCTCTTCATTTCTTTTCTCCCCCCCCCCCCCCCCCCCACTTACCCCCTTAATCCTATTTTAGTTGAGGTCTGACCTTGGAAATTTCCAAAGGACTTTAATCTCCTGTACTTCAAATTGCTAAAGGAGCTGAAAGAAAGAGTGTGTGCATGTGGGTAAAGGTGGTTTAAAATGGTTTATTTATGAATGGTTTAGGCTTTCCTGATAGTAAGAATGTTAACTAGTTCGTTAGGCACTCTCTGTAAATGTAAAGCTTTTTTTAAAAAAAAAAAATTTATTTCCTCCTTTTTTTCCTTCAGACAAAATGCATTCAATCATTAAACCTCAGCTGAGAAAAAATGATCTTAAGCCTCCTGCCTCTGGGCAGATCTGACACACTCAAACGTTAATATTCTCAGATAGCTTGGAAATGCCATTTGGTGCTTTCTATAACTACACTGCTCTTCCCCAATCCCCCGCTGCCCTCTGCAACTTCTACCAGAGAAAACAAATTACCGTCATCTTGAAAGGGGGGAGAGGGGTGGGTAGAAAACAAGAGAATGAATTGTTTTTATAAATATTTTAGAGATATAAAAGAAATCCAGGCACTGAATACGTTATGCAGATCTCAAATTAGGGGAGGTACGAACTCATTGAAATCATTAAGTATTTCATTTTTCAGATGAAAGGCTCTCATTTTGCATTGCCATGTAGAATTCTGATGTAATTCGAAGTGTCATTTTGGAGGGGTTTTGGTGATTAAGACATTTTCATTTCTCTCATTAAAGGGCCGATTTTCCTGATGTGGGTTATAACTTCATTCCAATCTGAAATTTCACCCACCCCTTCTCCCCGCCCAAAAAAAGGTCTATATTTACGACTGATTTTTGAAAGAATAACACATCCAGTTGTATACATATTTTTAACTGCTTTTGATTGTATTGAATTACGAAATGCAGAAACCACTTTGCTGTCATTCTCAAAAGTCCATTTTAAATCACGAGATACGTCAAGGTATAATTACTCATATTTAAAACATTCTGTAATTATAAGAAGAAAGAATAGAAAAATGGCTTTAATAAAAAGCTATTGGAAGCAATTGACTCTCAACAAATGTTGGTCTTTTATAAAGTTCATAATTTCCCAGTAAATTATTTTTAGTTACTAAACATCTTAAACGTGAAGAACCTTAAAAGAATTCCTCATCTGCTACCACACACACATGCACAGAAAAAAATAATAATAAAGTTTTCTAAAAGTGCATTTTTAAAAGACCTCAGAGACGGAAATATTTCTCAGGAAATGTCGAACACAAATGTCTATATAATATCTACATGAAATAATAAATCAAAATCAGTTTTTCTTTATCTGACAAAACACAATAAACGGGTTTAGAACATTGTTTGAAGCATTTTTTAGCTCTCCAAAAAACCAGTAATAGATGATGCCCTATTGGGAAAGATAACGTGTTTTCTTGTAGCTTGGTGGGAAAAATATTTTTTGTTCTTTGTAAAGGAAATTAGATATATATTTGGGGGAAAAGAATATAATGTTTCACTGTGATACGGTCCAACAAAAACCCAGGAAATTCAAAGTTCAACTGATGCTTGGCTAAAAATTCACACCATTGTGCCCCTTTACTGATGGCAGATGTAGAAGCCCAGAATGTATGGGTGAACCTCAAGTTTCCTAACTTCAGCCTCGTATGTCCAAACACCAAATTGTTACTTAAATATTAGCCGGTCTTAGACGGCCTGCCATTTTTTTTCTGTTTGTTTTCCCTTGTATATTTTATATCTTCGCTGGTCTTTACAGCACATCACCAGAAATGTATATACCACGTTTTAACCCCAATGGCTGATGCTGTCTCTGGATAAACTGAATTTCTTTTTCAATGGGAAGGGTATTGAACAAGAGAGGAGAAGAATCACAGAATCGCAGGGTGTTTGAGCTGAAAGAAACTGGGGATACAGAGAAAGTAAGAGAAAACACAGATGGAATGAAAAACCCGAGAACTGGGATAGAAGGGGACCTAGAATTGTCAAAGGATTTCTTTTGGTCTATGCCTAGAAACACATTAACTGTTAGGGAGTCATCCCTTCACGAAAGTCTCATTTCCAGAATCAAATTATAGGGCCCAACACACTGTTAAATATTTAAACCTCTAGTTCCACACCATTTGTAGATTTCGAGATCATTAATTTACTACTAGATTGTTAATTACAATGAAGTCATGGCAAACTGGGCTTGTAGATTTTACGGACGCCACTTCTGTGTGAGTGATTGTTAATACTAAAAGCTTAAACTTTAACTGCATTTTAAGCATTTGGGACTGGAGCGAAAGCGGGAGCTGTGAGTAAATGCTTTCAGCAGGTACGTAGTTAGTTATTAAAATGGGCTTTGAAGCTCTCTTTTGGTGTATTTCTGCATATTTTAAGGATCCAAGCCAAAAAAAAAAAACAAAAAAAAACCCACTTTTTAAAAATACACTTAATTTGGATTTCATTGAATTTTCTTCATGCACTGATGTTAGGATATTTTGACAAATGTAATTCCCCAACCCCTCTGTATGAAAGAAAAGAAACTCTTTCTTGAAGAGATTTAGAAAGGGGAAGAAAAATCCTTTTTAAAAGGCTTAGGGGTAAGGAGGAGTAAAGGGAATAAGTGGTAAGGGAGGCTTTATTTTCTAAAGCTCAAATTCCAAAGAAGAAGGACATTCTACGTAAGAACTGAAACTAATTTACCTGAACCCTTTGTCACTGCCTGGCTCTTGACTATTAAATGATTCTTTTCAGTAGCCAATAAAACCAAATCAAAAGCATGTTTTGGGTGGAGGGGTGGTGCCAGGCAATTCCCCCCAAATGAAAAGCCAAACTAGGCTGTGTTTGTTTTGGTTTTCCCCTAAGAGGATTTTCAGAGAAGGGGCTGGGGTTTGGGCCACCCTCCTTGGCCCCACTGCTATGGGGGAATATAGGGGACTGTTTCGCTCTCTTCCACGAAGCTAAACCGCCCATTGGTATTACCCAAAAAGGAAAGAGAAAGTGCCTGCTCTGCAGTCAGGTCTACAAACCCTGATGTTTTGTTTTCTTTCCCTCTCAAAGGCTGTTTTAAGATCCCTGCCAACGCAAAGAGTTGGGGAACTGTTTGTCACTTTTCAGAAAACAGCTCAGACTTTCTGGGCCTTCATATCCCTACCTTTAAACAGCACCGATATTCACTGCCTTCTGTCTTCGAAGATGCTAGAGGTGTTGTTTGCAAAGATCTGGGAATCCTTAAAAGCGAACAGCTACATAAAAACAGAGAGATTAAAAAAAATATGACAGCCTACTTCATTCCATTCCTTATGCCCAGTTGGTTTGAATACGTAAGAATCCCATAACAGGGCCTAATAATGATTACTCATAATAAAAGTATCTAACACAGATTGGGCCTTCAATATTGAATATTTAACCTTAGTAGAGGTATTAGCCTTTCAAAGTCTTCCCACTTTTAAACTGGAAAGGATTTTTTGCCCTGTTTTATCAAGTCGCGGAAGACATGAAGATAAGACAGTTCGATAATTACAGTCCCCAGACTTTCCATGCTTGAACAAGGATTTGAGACCTTATTTCAAGTCTCTTTTCCAGACAATGAAATGCACCCAATTGATAAATGAATGAACTAAAGCTTTTCTCTGCTCTCCTGTCCAAATTAGATTGGTTACTCAATTTGACTGAGTGCTTAGAAATTAGTCAATAAGGCAACTAATTAATAATTTGACCTGGGGGGAAAAGTCAATTTCTCAGCCGCACACAGGCACAAGTCTGAGGGCTTCCTGAGGCACCTCGCCACATGACTCCAGCAATACCTTGCCGCATTGAAAATCTGCAAGCTGAGTTAAAAAGGGAATCCCGGGTTCAGTTTACTTTTTATTAGGCCTTTACTTCTAGTAGAATAGCATAGTAGAGGAATATGATGTACAGAGAAAAAAAGCAGTGAGAGATAGTTAATACAAAATATAGTAATATATTGTATATAATTATATTGCATATAATATTATATATTTATAAACTACATTGCAAAAAATAATAATAATATGGTCTTATAACCATGATGCAGCAAGTATTTATTATGTGCCAGGTATTATGGTAAGTAAGCACTCTGAATACATTATCTTATTTAATCCTGTGATCACACAATGAGGTAGGTACTATGATTCCCATTTTACAGGTAAGGAAACTGAGGCCCAGAGAGCTGAACCGCTTACCAACCAAGAATAAACAGCCAGATTTTGAACTCAGATTCACAGATTCCAAATCCTGCTTTCCAATTCTTCTCTACAAGCACAGGGAAAATTAATGAGGAGACTCACTGCCAATTTTCCTCCTGCCCAGAGGAAACCTGGCATCCTGGACTGACCCTAATTTGGTATGTGGCCATGGACAAGGCATAGTGAGCCTCAGGTTCCCATGGACAAAACCAGGAAAGTCTTCCAGCAATGGCTTCATAAAATAGCCTTATCATTTGATGCACCTGGTTCTACCAAGAAACATGCTTTTTAAGAAAATATCACATTAATTAAATATCTGGTTGTATTCAAAAGATGGCAAAACTTGAAAAGACGCTAGGATTTTTTCAATGTAGAGTGAACCTTAAGAGAACATTTAGAAAGCCTTTGTGATTGAGTTGTTAAGAACAAAAACCAGCCTAGGTTTGATTCAAGCTCTATAACTTCCTGAGCAAGTGGGGCTTCACCTCACTGAGCCTCACTTTCCTCATCTGTAAGCCTGGAATGATAGTATTGACACATACATACACACCTCATAAAGTTGTTGTGGGGCTTGAGTGAGAAGATGCTTATATTGTGAACAGCAGAGTGCCTAGCACATAGCAGATGCTCAGTAAGTGGTACCTAGAATAAGGATGATGGTAATGGAGGTGATGATGAGGATGATGGTGATGTTGATGGCGATGATGGCATGACAATGTTGGTGGCAATGGTGATGATGGAAATGATGATGGTGATACATGATGATTGGGGTGATAGTGGTGTTCTTAGCAAAAGGGTTGATGGTGATGGTGTTGATTTTCTCAGTTTACAAATGAGACAATTGAAGCCCCAAAGTCATACACTAATAACCAGATGAGCGGAGACTAGAAATCTATTTCCTGGTGCTGGCGTATTGCCTTTTCCATTGCCCCATGCTAAAAATAAGTGGAGTAGGATTTAGCTGAAGGAAGCTGGGAACTGCAAGTCAGAGCTGAGAACCAGCAGCTTCAGCCTTTTCTCCTCCACCCCCAGCTCATTTTACAATGCCAGAGAAATCACTTTGTCCTCACCAGACCTCACACACTGCCTTTTATGGACAATGCCACCATCTGATGCTTAACTGAGAGGTAAGGGAAGAAGGTGAGTTGAGGAAAGCTGCTTTTTAACCAATAAGTAGCTCCCAGTGACTTGAATGCAGCTGATCTCACACTACATTTTGAGAAATTCTCCCTGGGGGAATTGATTTACTTTCTGGTTTCAGCCCAAGAGATAAAAATAATCCATTGAATTTGTTGATTTCATTTTCCAGATGGGGCTAAGTGGTCCCTCAAGGGGCTTGTGATGAACCCTGTGAGAAACCAGAGTTGAAGGAAAAGAGCAGAATGAGAGAGAGAGAAAAACAAACAAACAAACAAACATAGATGCTACATGCCAAGCAGTAGCAGCAGAATTGACATTTCAGGTCAGCACAGATTCCCAAAGAGCACTGAGTTTTCCTAATAATGAGAGAAATTGGTTTTAGGATTCAAACGAACCACACCATCAGGGGACAGTTGCCCCAGGAGTCCAAGGCTAACAAATAGGAAGAATAGGCAATACATTTCCCCTGAGGTATCCATGGCAGACATTGCTAACAGATAGTGGCATTCTCCACCCAAGCCCAAAGCAGCCTCCCAGTGTCTCTGAATCCTAGAGCTCCAAGTAGCCATGAGCAATCAATCAGAGTGGACACAGAGATTAAAACTATTTTCGGCCGGGCGCGGTGGCTCAAGCCTGTAATCCCAGCACTTTGGGAGGCCGAGACGGGCGGATCACGAGGTCAGGAGATCGAGACCATCCTGGCTAACACAGTGAAACCCCGTCTCTACTAAAAATACAAAAACTAGCCGGGCGAGGTGGCGGGCGCCTGTAGTCCCAGCTACTCGGGAGGCTGAGGCAGGAGAATGGCGTAAACCGGGAGGCGGAGCTTGCAGTGAGCTGAGATCCGGCCACTGCACTCCAGTCCGGGCGACAGAGCGAGACTCCGCCTCAAAAAAAAACAAAAAAAAAACAAAAACTATTTTCTACTCAGCATGTAAGTACAAGACCAGTAAGTGATTCATAAGGTCTTGTGCCAAAAAAAAAAAAAAAAAACACGAAAACAGTAATAGACTAGATCAGGGGAGGGGTTATCATGTCAGGTAAAAACCACATAGGAACTCCAAGGATTTAGGCTTCTCAGGCTGGTCACATCCCAAATATCATAGGTGATAACTCATTCATTTATTATTTACTCATCCATTCATTTGCTCATTCATTCATTCACTCCCTCACTCATTCACTTTCTCATTCCCTTGGTCATCCATTTTTAAATTCGACAAATATTTACAAATCGACAAATCCTGGATGCTGGAAGTATAAAAATGAATGAGACGGATCCAACTTCTATCTACGTGGAGCTTATAGCCTGAGAATATTTTTTCTTTAAAAAAAAACTAAATTTAACAATTACACAATTAATTGTTTTCAATTGTGATCATTGCAAGGAAAAGTAGAAGGACTAGATACTTTGAGAGCATAGATCAGGGATTTGGCTTAGTTCAGCAGGGAAAGGTGGAGGTAGAAATCAGGGCAAACTTCCCAGAGAAAGGAACATTTGAGCTGAACACTGAAGGATGAGGAGTTCACGAGGCAAAGAGGGGAATAGGGTTTTCCAGGTGGAAGGAAAGACTTCTGCAAAGGCCTGGAGGTGGTAGAAGGACAGCACATTGCTGAAAGTAAGAGAAGGTCAGAGGGATGGGAGCCCAGAGAGTGAAGGGAGGAATAATGTGAGATGATGCTACAGAGGTGGGCAGGTAGCAGTGTCTCCTTTCAAACATGAGCCCAAGTGTGACCTACATCTGCTAAAAATACTTCAGTGACTGTCCCTTGCCCTCAAAAGAAACTCCAAACCTCTTACCATGCTCTGGTCCTACTCACCTCTCCAGCCTTACCCAACGCGATCCTTTCTCAAGGAAGACACAACCCAGACTAAACATCCAGGTTCTTGAAGAGAAGACGCTCAAAATGTAAGCCCTGTAAGAGCAGAAATGAAGTCTGCTGCATTTCCTGCTGCATCCTTAATGCCCAGGGTCCTTGGTACAATGCCAGGCATAAAAGATGAACTTAAGAAATACTGTAAATGTAAAGATGAGTGATTTTTTGACCCCACCCTTGGCACAGTGCCTAGCACACAGCATTGTATGTTTAAATACTAAGAGAAGAAGAACAAAGAAGGGAGGGATGGAAAGAAGGAATAAAGGGAACAAAAAAAGGAAGGGAAGGGAAGAAGGAAGGGAAGGGGAGGGAGGAAGGGAAGGGGAGGGAGGGAGGAAGGGAGAGAGGGGAGGGGAGGGGAGGGGAGGGGAGGGGAGGGGAGGGGAGGGGAAGGGGAAGAAAACTGCCCATATAGGTATTGGGGAGAGGCATATGCCAAAAACCAAGGTTTTCAAAGTTCTAATTCTCATACAAAAAGATCCAGTCATCCTAAAGTATTTCAAGAACAAAGTATTTAAAAAAAAAAAAAGATGTGTATTCACCAGCCTAGGAATACAGGGGCCAGTAGTAAGGAGAAGGAGGCCTGACTCTCTGTGAGATGGGTGGGGCCCGTTTGGATGCTTCAAGCCAAAAAGCATTTTTGTGGCCTCATAATTTCTGAATGCTCTTGGCGAGGCTAACTGACTCCAGGCTCAGTCTCCTGCAAAAACTCATCTTTGCAATTCCTCAGTTCAATCTCATGTAAACAGGTCAAGCTATCTGTTGGGCCTCAGTTTCCCCATCTGTAAAATGAAGTAATTAGATTAGATCATTTCTAATCTAACCTTAACACTGAGTCAAGCCTCTCTTAGGTACTCTTCTTGGAGTGCCACATCAGCCCTAAAAATAATAATTATGATGATATAATCATAGTAATTATTATTAAACGAGCTACCACTTATTGAAGCACTTTTTATTTCATCTTCACAACTATCATATTAGGACACCTATGATCTCTATTTTACACATGAGGAAATTGAAGTTCAGAGAGGTTATGTACCTTGCTCAAAGTAGTGCAGCCAGTAAGGAGAAAAGTTGGAATTTGATCTCAGACATGTCTGAGCCCAACCTCATGCTCCTCAAACCTCTATCCACAGCTCTAGCAGGTCCTGACAGAGCCAGTGTTTACAGAGCACAAACACGAGCACAGATCCCCTAGTCCTTGCGGGAGGCAGGGAGAAAACAGGAAGGGAAATGTTTGCAGTGATAACATCGTTATTGTTGTCTGCCCAGCCTCCCTTCTAAGGTATTTTTTGTTGTTGTTCTGGTAAAAGGGCCCTTCCCTCATAAAACAGGGTTTTAGAGAATGTGCTTCCCCAGCTCCGTGTGGTTCTAATGGAACCACTAATCACATAACCCCACGATGGCAACAATCACGTGGGACATGGATCACATGACCAAAGCCTGCACAATCATGGTATAGTACACCATCTCCTGGCTGCAGTGATTGGGTCAAGTAGTGGACATGTGACCCAAGACAGGCCAATCAGAGCCCTTCCATGGTCTGAAGTGGATAGGAAGAGGTGTCCTCTTTCCTCTAAGGATGCTAAGCTGAGATGATAGAAGCTTAGAGTTTCCTGTGACCTTGTCCCACTACCACCCAAGCCACTGTGCCATGGAAAAGAAGTACCATTGGAGGGGAGAATATGACCAACAGAGAAGCTGCGATTAGAGATGGACAGAATAAGCCCTCATCTCATGGATGAGCTGCTGAAACCAATTCTATACCTGTCATTTCCAGTTATTAAGCTAACAAGGGTTTGAACTTGGATTCTATCACTTGCAATCAACAGATCTCCAAGAGATTTTTGACCAGCATTCCACAATTGTGACCATATCCCATCACACACACATACATACTATCTACTACTTAGAAATTTTACACAGATCTGAAAAGGTGTATTAGGGAGAAAATAGGTGAGGGAGAAGCACTGAGAGAAAATAGATCCCAGATTGGCTCATGCATTGATACCATATGAGCTTGAATGTCTCCAGAAATAAATGGCTACTCTTTACCAAACATGAGCTACTTTAGCTCATTTAAACCCCCAAATAATCTCATAAAATAGAATAGATATGTCCATTTTTCAAGGAGAGAAAATTGTGGCATACAGGAATTAAGTTGCCAAACAACTAGTATGTGACAGAGTCTGGAGTTTTGAACCCAGATCTGTGTCACCTAAATTTTTGTTTTGTTTTGTTTCTTTTTGAGATGGAGTCTTGCTCTGTCACCAGGCTGGAGTGCAGTGGCGCAATCTTGGCTCATTGCAACCTCCACCTTGCAGGTTCAAGCAATTCTCCTGCCTCAGCCTCCCGAGTAGCTGGGACTACAGGCACGCACCACCATGCCCAACTAATTTTTGTATTTTTATTAAAGACGGGGTTTCACCACATTGGCCAGGAGTGTCTCGATCTCTTGACCTTGTGATCTGCCTGCCTTGGACTCCCCAAGTGCTGGGATTACAGGCGTGAGCCACTGCGCTTTGCCAATTCTCTTCCTTTATTAAAACTACATTAGATGGTCTCCATCTGACACGTAAGTTTGGATGCTAATACTCTGATATGTCAAGGGGGTTGCCTGAGCCCAGATGGTCTGGAATTGACCCTGAGACATCCTGATACACGATGTTTCTTTTCAGGCTTGTAGGTAAAGCTTAATCCTAAAAGAAAACATCCCCAGGGCCGTGGCTGCCATGTTCAGCAGGCTGCCTTCATTTCCAGGAACCAGTGCCTCTGTGCACAGATGGCAGACAGTTAGCAACATTCAGCCACTTGTTATTACAAAGGGGAAGATATGAAAATTAGCGTGTCTGATGGATGTGGTATAAAGCAGGACAGAGGCCTTTGAAAGCAAAGAGAATGGGGAAAATGACAGATAATATTCTCATCACTTACACTGCTTTGAACCCCCAATCTAAAAGTACTTTTCAACATACTCTCAGCATTACTTTTCATCCTGGGGGAGAAAGACAGAGTTTCTGATGACCCTGACTTCCAGATTGGTTCTGGGTTGGTCTCTGGGTCAAGGAAAACAATAAAGCAGAAATTAGGAGTCAGTTATTCCGCTGCTCTCCTAGCAATCTGTGCTTAAGCTATTTATTCCAACAATGTTTCTTGAACATTTGCTGTATGCCAGACACTCTTCTAGGCACAGCTGTGAATGAGACAGGCTTTCTCAAAGTCATATTTCTGAACCACAGATCTGATCATGTCGTGCTCCTTATCCCCCTTCGGTGACTCCTCATTGCCCACAAGATAAATTCCAAAGAACTCAACATGGTAGCCAAGGCCATTCATTGTTGGGTCTCTTCAATTTAATCTCTATCTTTTACTTATTTCCCATTCTCATCCCTTCTGATCCATGCTGTAGCTGCACCAAAATTCTGTTTCCCCCAGCCCCCAGGCATTTAAGCCTGCGGTCCTTCTTCCTTGGAGAGGTCTTACTGACAATACTATTACTGTCCTCTTGCCCACTCATTGCCTGCTTAACTCACTCATGTCACTTCTCCAGGAATCCTTTTTGATTTCCACCTTTTCCAGCAGTGTAAAGCATCTATAAATGATATTGTTGTTTTGTCAAATTCACATCTTTTCCTCTTTTCTAGTAATAGAAAACCCCTGCTCCTTTGCAGAAGGCATTCGATGGAATTCAAGTGGAGTTCTCCTAGGCTTTCTAGACCATGCACAGGTGACTTGAGCCTGGACTGTCCCTGAACTGACTATTACCAGGATCCCACTGATCTCTGAGTGCCACAAGAGAAGGACATAGAATGCCTGCCTGCTTCACTGATCTTACCACAACACCTGACACAGGTGGATAATCCACCTGGTGGGGTATCCACAAATATATTTTGAATAAATAATCTAAATGTTGCTTTAAAATGTGATAAGGCTAAAAGGAGGTAAGGTTTCTCCCACTAAAAATCCTTATATTCAGTTCTCAGAAGGCCAAATTTCAAGTTAGAGTGACCTGGGTTCACATCCTAGCTTCACCACCAAGAACTTAGAGGTTTTGGGCAAGTGGCTTAACCTCTCCAAGGTTCAGATGAGATGACATGCAAGATGCTTACAGCAGGTACTGGCACACAGTGAGAATCAGTAAATGTTGGCAGTCTGAGGTCTGATTTAAATTAAGGAAATAATACCCTGGATAGCAGATGCCACATGGAGTGGTGGAAACTGCACTGTCCCAGGAGAATGGAGACTTTGATGTGTGACCCAGCTCTGTGGTTTACCAGCAACACACCTTTGAGCAAGTCATTCCCCTTCCTGAGCCTCCATTCCTCATATATATAGAATGCAGATAATGACATGTGCTGAGTCTGACTTGTGGGGTTGTTATGAGGCTACAAATGAGATCGTGCTCATGAGAATTTAAGAAGTACAAAATACTGAATATGTGAACTTTTTTGTACTGTAATTACTATGATCCTTATAGCAGTCTCAATCTAAATTCTTATATTTTGTTCTTCCCAGCTACAGACATGAGCATTTCGTTTCTGGATCATTGATCTATGAGTCAGTATAGGTTTGCTGCTAACAAACATCCACAGTATCTAATAACCTAACACAATGGAAGCTTATGTCATGGTGCACTCTGGTAGGGGTGGGGGCAGGGGGACCTTGCTCCCTACAGACTTTCAGAGACCCAGGCCCCTCCATCTTGGCATTGTCAGCATCTGCAACACTTGGCGTCCAAGGTTTCCATGAAAAGTGGAGAGAATAACTAGAAAAGGGTTCAGCAAATTACAACCTGTGGGCCAATTCCAGTCCACCATCTCTTTATTGGTGTAAATAAAGTTTTATTGGAACATAGCCATGCTCATTCATTTACATATTGTCTACAGCTTCATTTGTGCTACTGTGGCAGAGTTGAGTAGTTGTGACAGAGACCTCATGGCCCAAAAAGCCAAAAATACTTACTATTATGACAGAAAATGTTTGCTGGCTCTTAACTGGAGGACCATGCTAGGGTTTTATGGCCCAGTCTGGAAAGGAGCATACATCACTTTTGTCCACATTTTGTTGGCCAGAACTCAGGGGCATGGTCTCAGCTGCAAAGAAGGCTGGGAAATGTAGTCTTCTTGTGTGGCAAGAGGAAAATGAGGCAGAGTTTGGCGGTCTCGTGGTATTGTCTCTGCCACGATGTTATTATATTAAACAAATATATTTTGAGGCTGGGCACGGTGGCTCACACCTATAATTTCAGCACTTTGGGAGGCCAAGGCAGGAGGATCATTTGAGGTCAGGAGTTTGAGACCAGCCTGGCCAACATGGTGAAATACCGTCTCTACTAAAAATACAAAAATTAGCAGGGCGTGGTGGCAGGTACCTGTAATCCCAGCTACTTGGGAGGCTGAGACATGATAATCGCTTGAACCTGGGAGGTAGAGGTTACAGTGAGCTAAGATCGTGCCACTGCACTCCAACCTGGGCGATAGAGATTTCGTCTCAAAACAAACAAACAAACAAACAAACAACAAATATGTTTTGAGCACCTAAAGTACAAGGCATTTGGGGGGACCTGGGGCTGAAAAGATGAATCAGACAGGAGTACATTAGCAAGGAGCTCACCTCAAGTTAAGCAGGTGGACAGATAATGAGGCAATGATGGGCCGGGCGCGGTGGCTCAAGCCTGTAATCCCAGCACTTTGGGAGGCCGAGACGGGTGGATCACGAGGTCAGGAGATCAAGACCATCCTGGCTAACACCGTGAAACCCCGTCTCTACTAAAAAATACAAAAAACTAGCCGGGCGAGGTGGCAGGCGCCTGTAGTCCCAGCTACTCGGGAGGCTGAGGCAGGAGAATGGCGTAAACCCGGGAGGCGGAGCTTGCAGTGAGCTGAGATCTGGCCACTGCACTCCAGCCTGGGCGGTAGAGCGAGACTCCGTCTCAAAAAAAAAAAAATAATAATAATAATAATAATAATGAGGCAATGATGATAATAGTGACAATAACAGTCAAAAATCATCAAGCCTTTATCATACAGTGGGCACTTGCTAAGCTTAATGTGCATCATCTAATTGGCACAAAAACTCTAAGTTCAAATCTATTATCTTCATTTTCAAATGAAGAAACTGAGTCACACAGTTGATGATTGAGTAAAAAGAAAAAAAAACCCACCAGATTCAAACCCAGATCTGTGTGACTCCAATGCCTGAACTCTTTAGTGCTTTGCTAAATAACTGCTCTACTTAAAATTCTCAATAGTGCTGCTGGAAAGGACATGCACAAGATACTATGGGAAGAGGTTTTGTGACTGTCAGGGTCCCAGCAAGAAGCAGGTGGCACCTTGAAAAGAGTTTATCAGAAGAAAGTATAATGAGCAGACCCTTTGCAGAGATGTGCCAGGGTTAAGAGAACAGAGAAGGTTTGGTGATGAATTCATGGATTAGCTGTAGTTCAGAGCCATTGCCACCTGTGGGCTTAAAGGGGTGTGGGTTGGGATGGTGTCACCAGAGGCTAGTAAATGCTGGATCTCTAGAAGTGGGGCCCCTTGACAGGCAGCCATTGCACAGTAAGGAAGGGAGTGGAAAGTTGATTGAATAAATGCCTTGACCTTCTCTCCTTCACCCTCCAGTCTCCTGCTGGTGCCCCCTATTAGCCAAACCCAACAGGAGGTGGGCACTGAGCAGTGCAGAGGACGACAAAAAGCATAATCAACATAGTCCCTAAACTAATCTTTAGAATGGCTTTCAAAGAAGTCCCAGAGAAATTGTATATGCCTTTGGAAATTGATGTATGAGCACAAATATCACAGTCACGGACTGGTTACAACATCCTCACCAATATCACTAACCTACAGGAAATTTTCCTTTATATTACAAATGCACTATCTATTGAATTGACGGGCAGGGCAGCTAACCACTTGCAATATCTTACCCATGTGACAGCTTTCATCTTTTTGTTTTGTTTTGTAAGAGTAAACTGGAAAGCTAGGAGCAGAAGTGGAGTTGGGGACCAGCCCATTTCCCACTTTGGGATATACTATTTATCCTGAGAAACTGACAAACATCCAACTTCAGCCTCAGATTGAGAAACTCTTAGAGTGGCCATTCCTCCTGAATTTTCAACTCGGGTCCACCTAATTGCTGCTCACCTTCCCAGGTTCTGTTCAGTCATGAACACTTTCAGAATATGGCCTTTTCATCCCAGCTGCTTCCACAGTTCTAGGGCCCCTTTTCCTCTTCAGAAGAGAAGACAACTGGACATCTATTGTCCATTTGAAAAGAACCTACCTACAATGGTCTTTGACCAAGCAGGGCTGCATTCAGAACTAAATAGTCAATGAAAGGGCACGTTTTCCAACCTCAATCCAGCTAGTTAAGAGTTTCCCATGATACCTTGAAGAGCATCACTTTGCCACATCCTCTACCCTTCTCCATATCTAGGGGCCAGTCTGGGTTGAAACTGCTAAAATAAAACATAAAGGAATGCTTCCTCATTATTTCCAATTTGTGTGGTTTGAAATGCTTACCTTTGGCCAGGCGCGGTGGCTCACGCCTGTAATCCCAGCACTTTGGGAGGCTGAGGCGGGTGGATCACAAGGTCAGGAGATCGAGACCATCCTGGCCAACATGGTGAAATGCCATCTCTACTAAAAATACAAAAAAAAAAAAAATTGGCAGGCGTGGTGGCCGGTGCCTGTAGTCCCAGCTACTCAGGAGGCTGAGGCAGGAGAATCACTTAATCCTGGGAGGCAGAGGTTGCAGTGAGCCGAGGTTGCAGTGAACCGAGATCACACCACTGCACTCCAGCCTGGGTGACAGAACAAGACTCTGTCTCAAAAAAAAAAAAAAAAAAGCTTATCTTTGCCATATTCTTCTCATGGAATTCAGTTTAATGAAGTGTCTTAATTACCTAGAAAACGAAACATTGGTGGAGTTCCCTAAGGTGAGCATGATTATTTCTGAATGGGATGATTGAAAGTAAGGTTAATTTTAGGAGAAAAGAAAAAACTACCTGACTTCCTTTTTGTCAAATCCAATCAGTTTCTTTCACCAGCCAAAATGCAGCATTGAATGTATCAGAACAGCATTCCTTGGTGCCCACCTGTGATCTGAAGTTCTGCTGATCAGGCAGAACTGCCTGGTGGGTAAGAGCATGAACTTTAGAATCAGAAAGACCAGCTATGTGACCCTGAAGAAGTTACCTGGATTCTTAGAGTTAGTTTTCTAACAGGTAAAATGGGGTCCACGGTTGCCCTAGTTGGTATCCTGATTGTTCTCACTGGTGTTCTCCTGAAAGCAGAGCCTTAGTCATGAACCTGTGTGCAGGTAATTTACTTGGAAGGTGATATCAGGAAGGAAGAGTGAGCAAGTGAGAAGGAAAAATGCCATTTTATGACTATGTTCAAGGTCATTGCCCTAGGCAACAGGGTCTTGATTTTGCAGGGACCTCGGAGAAGTGCACGAAATGCCTCCCAGGTGTTTGCCCATGGAAAATGGGAGATTAGAGTATTTATTCAGCTAGTCCTTGCACTCCTAGACAGAGCTTGGCTGCCACCTAGCAGGCTCAGTGTTAGAAATGACCTAGGACAAATGCAGAAACATTTCAGAGACAGCAAGTCCCTGAGACTGCCACCTTAAGGTGAGTCTAAGTTCATGGGGGAACTATCCACTGCTGCTGAGGCTGAAACCAGAATGGACTGGTAATGTGTACCACGGCATCTGTGACATGTGCCCAGAATTCTAAAAAATAAATGAGATGAGCACAGCTCCGGGCAGATAGTAAGCACCCAATAAATAACAGCTGCAAGTGGTAGTGCTAAGTAACTTGGCAATTCCACAAGTACTACTACATGGTCAGGCAATCTAACAAATGGGTTTCCTCCTTTCGTGTGCCAACGCTGATCCATTGGGATTGGCTGCTCCGTTGTGGGAAGGATTCTGAAACACTATCTGAGCTCAGTGGGAAGAAGTATGGTGATGGACTACTGATGTCTGCCAAGACAGTGGGGTGGAGAGTGGTGGTACACAGGTTACAAATCTTGTATGGCCAGTTTTCAGAATATGCTATTTCAGCTGGGTGTGGTGCCACTTTGGGAGGCTGAGGCAGGTGGATCACTTGAGGTCAGGAGTTCGAGACCAGCCTGGCCAACATGGTGAAACCCTGTCTCTACTAAAAATACAAAAATCAGCCAGTCGTGGTGCACGTGCCTGTAATCCCAGCTACTTGGGAGGGTGAGGCAAGAGAATCAATTGAACTTGGGAGGCAGAGGTTGCAGTGAGCCGAGATCGTGCCACCGCACCCCAGCCTGGGCAACACAGCAAGACTCCATCTCAAAAAACAACAAATGAAATGAAATGAAATAGAATATGCTGTTTATCTCTGCAAGTTTTTCATGTCATACCTAGAGGGTAAGCATCTTCATCTGTAAAATATGGACAATAACATGCTTGACCTTCTTGTTTCACAGGCAGACTTTGAAATCCTAAGTTTGAAAGTGTTTGGAAGGATATAGGCTGTACATTAATGGGAGAGCTTTTTAGTCAGCTCTCTCCTCCCCACTTCATGGTGTTCTCCTGAAAATACCTTGGGGGTAAAGTGGCTCCCTAAGCAGACAAACCTGGTTCTCTTCATCTACTTGAAGGTACAGAAGGAGACTGATTCATGGCTCACAGACTCATATGTGGCAACAAACCTTGCAGTAAGTTGTTTTTCTCTGCCCATCACCCTTTAACTTTTCTCATAGTAAAATGGTCCCTGAATGCCTTTGTGGATCCTCCATACAATCAGTCCATGTGGTTTGGAAAGGGTTTATGACCCTACTCTTGCTCCAGAAACAATAGTTTTATTGGCCTTTCTAAGCCAAGAGTCAGCAAACTATAGCCTATGAGTCAGTCACCTGATCTTACAGTTTTCTTCAAAGACAGTGATGCCAATCATTTACTTATTTTCTATGACTTTTTTCATACACTAACAGCAGAGTTGTGTCGTTGCAATAGAGATCACATGGTTCACAGCCTAAAATATTATCAGGCCCTTTAAGAAAAATATGCCAATCCCTGGTCTAAGCTAATCATACTGCCCATTTCCTGGATTACCATGATTGGTTCATAGATCAAATTTAACTCCAATCAGGCCAATGAAGCTCAAAGCTCTCTTTCCTTTGAACATGAGGCTGAGAGGATGTGAGGTCTGGAGCCCTTGCAGCCATTTTGCAGTTATGAGGAAGGATTTATCTCTCTTCCTTCAGGGATCAAACAGAGGAGGCAAGACCTACACAGTTGACAGACACAATGGAAACCGTAGAATAACGAACATATAAGGCTTTGGAGAGAGACTGCATAGATGAACAATGTTTAGAGGAAGCTTCCGGGAGGTAGTATGATTGAGGCTGGACCTAAGAACTAGCAGAATTTGAACATAAGGAAAAAAGGAAAAGGATGTATCAGGTTGAGGGGGAGGCACAGCATGAACAAAGACATGAGTGGGAGTGAGTAGAGAAGATCAGTGGTGTTATAAGGAGTGCCTTACTGGGGAGAACACTATTCAAATCACAGAGATTTGAAGCCACATTCAACCGCTATGGAGACCCTTCTTTCAAGCTTCAGGCTAAAACGATATTCCCAGAAGCTTGAATGATAGAAATTGAAGAGATTCATAAACATAAAATGTTAGCAATAGCAATGACAACTGTGACACAGCAGCTCATCATCCCTGGTGCTTATGGGTTTTTTTTCTGAGGGTGGACTGTAGTCCCCAGCTGGAGGAGTCATTGGGCGTGCACTAAGCACCAGGCTTTGTGCTAACTTGATTCCTCAACAGTCCTCTAAGGCACCTCCTGTTCTTATACCCATTTCACAGAGGTAGAAACCAAGGCTTGGACAAGTTCAACAGTGAGCCCACAGTCAGGTTTCTGGACCCAGCTCATGACTACCACTTCTCAGCAACGTCACTGCCTTTCCCTCCCAGCCCCCTTGTTGCTGGTATGTGAAGGAAGCCATGGAAATCCCTACATTTCTAGAATGTGCTCCCTCCTCTGCACTCTTCTGTGCCTCTGTGGCTCATGTTATCATGGGGGGCTAGGTGATGACATTCTGTTTACCTGGCTACAGCTCAGTCCTTGTGTGGAAATTTCCATGCTGGAGGCATTTCTCTGATAAGGTGGGAGAGGATTAAGGGGACATTCCCAGGGGCACAGATGGCACCCAAATGCCTGTTCAGGCCTCTGATGCCCTTTCCTGAACCATCATTCCCAGAACAGAACCCAGACTCATCACTATGGCTCAAGGTCATTCATCCTTGGAATTCAGACTCATGAGAACTGTCTCTTATTCCTTCCTCTACCCTCTAGGATTCCTTCCTCCTTCCCTATTCCCATTTTTTTAATAATAGAGACAGGGTCTCACTCTGTCACCTGGCTGGAATGCAGTGGGGTGATCATAGCTCACTGCAGCTTCCAACTCCTGGGCTCAAGCCATCCTCCTACTTCATCCTCCTGTGTAGCTGCAACTACAGGCATATGCCACCGTGCATGGCTAATTTTATTAGCCTGTATAAAAGCTGAAGAATTACAGGTGCTTCCTGCTGACCATGACATTTTGTATTAGCAGTGCATGGTGACACATGCCTGTAGCGGCACTTTTCATGTTTAATTCCTCACTTATCAAGCTTCATCTGCTGTGGCTATGAACCCAGCCAATGGGAGGTCATGCTATGTTGCCCAGGCCAGTCGCGAACTCCTGGGCTCAACCAATTCTCCCACACCTCGGCCTCCCAAAGTGGTGGAATTACAGGAATGAGTCATCATGCCCGGACCCCCATTCCCATTCTTGAGCCCCTGAAGAGGGCTCAGTCAGGGGCTCCCCAGGAAGTAGCATTCTCTTTTCTCAGGAGCCCAACCCAAGACGGCCATGACCTGCCTGGAGATTACCCAGATGAGACTCATGCCTTAACCTTTGCTCTGAGGTCTTGGTCAGCAGGAAGTACCTGCAATTCTGCAGCTATTATACAGGCTTATTATCTCCCATTGGCAGGGTTCACCACTCCTACAGATGGAGCTTGATAAGTGAGGAATTAGATATGGAAAGCCCCACTCGGCTGGGGGAAGAGAAGGAGGAGCTGACTGCATTTGTTCCCACCTGTCCTCTGTGCCTCTGTTTCTCAAAGCTGTATCTTCATTTTTCCACATCATATGTGATTGTGAAAATTCAAATATAAAGAAAATAAAAATGTCTGCGTAATCCTTTCTCCCATCCATATCCATAGTTACCAGTTTGATGCATTCTTCCAGCCTTTTAAATACATTTTTAGATAAACTAGATTATACTACACATATTATTTTGTTAACTAAATTTTTCACTTGTGTATAAAACAGGCATGTCTCCATAGCAATATAAAAATATTGACATCATTTTTCTGAACAGTCACCCATTTATTCTACTGTTTGGACATACCATAATTTATTTACCCCATTTCCTGTGCATCAGTTTTTCAGGTTATCTTCAGTTTTTCAGTATTATAAACAACACAGCAGTGGACATCTTTGCCCACACATCTTTGCACCCCTATCCTCTGTTTTATTTCTTTGTTTTTGTTTTGGAGTCCATTCCTGGAAGCTGTGACTGCAAGGTCAAATGGGACGCACATGTTTAATTAAGGCTTTCCTCTAAATCTAATTCTCAATTTGTTGTCCCACCAGCAGTATGTAAAAATGCTGGTTATTCCACATCCTTGGCCTTTAAATAAGGATGCAGCACTGAAGGTTTTATTTTTCCTTTTAAGTCTTGAAAAAAAAGTTGTACAAAAAATAGTACAGAAAGTTCCAGTATACTCTTCATCCACCTTCCTCTGGTGTTGATATTTTATATAACCATAGCCTGATTATCAAAACCAGGAAATTAACAGTGGTACAGGACTATCAATTAATCTACACAGTGTATTTGGATTTTAACCATTTTTTACTAGTTTTTTTCTCTATTCCAGGATCCAATTCAGAATCCCATCTGACATTTAGTTAACATGTTTCCTTAATCCCTTCCAATACATAAAAATTGCACTTTCTTTCTTTACCTTTTTATGGCACTTTAAAAGAGGACTGCCCAGTTATGTGGCAGAATGGTCCTCAATTTGGATTTGTTGACTTTTCTTATGATTGGATTGGGGTCGTACATTGTGGGCAAGAACATGACAGAAACGATGTTGTGTCCTTCTCAGTGCATTGTATCCAGAAGCTCAAGATGTTACAATGTCTAATTACTGGTGATGCTAACTTTGACTACTTGGTGTCATTTTTCTTCACTGTAAATTACTATTTATCCTTTTGTACTTAATACAGATCTTGGGGGAAGATAGTATAGTTGGGATCATGCAAATATCCTATTTCTCCTTCAACTTTGGCCCACTTGTCTCAGTATCCATCCACAGATCTTGTCAGATGCAGCATCTTTTAAAAATTGGACAAATAAAATTTTTAAAAAGTGGATAAAACATGCCAGATTAAATTAAGCAGCAGACAGTGAGTAAGTAGATTAATTTACTAGCAGACTAGGCACAAGCACAGACACTCACCCTAGAAGACATTATTTCCTTTATGGTGAGCACTGCAATGACCTACCCCAGCTGGGAGGTTACCCTTTATGAAGCCAGTAACATGGCAGTCTAGCAGGAATACATGGGAAAGGGCTGGCAAGCCAAAGCACTCACCATCTTTCTTTTTCTTTCTTTTTTCTTTTTCCCTCTTTTTCTTAGCTGTTTCCTTTTCCTTTCACTTTCTCTCATTCTTTTCCTTTTATTCCTTCTTTTTCATTTTCTCTTTGCCTTCCCTTTCTCCCTCCTTCTCATCCTTCCTTCTTCCCTTTTTTTCTTCTTTATGTGTTTTTCAACATTTACTGCACACCTCTTTTGTACCAAATCTATATTAAGCATCAAATAAAGCATGGTGTCAACTCACTATGCATGGTGGCTCACGCCTGTAGTCCCAGCAGTTTGGGGGGCCAAAGCAGGAGGATCGCTTGAGCCCAGAAGTTCGAGACCAACTTGGGCAATATAGCAAGACCCTGTCTCTACAAAAATAAAAATTTTAAAAATAGCCAGGCATGGTGGTGCACACCTATAGTCCTAGTTACTTGGGAGGCTGAGGCAGAGGATCACTTGAGCCCAGGAGTTCAAAGTTGCAGTGAGCTACAATTGTGCCACTGCACTCCAGCCTGGGAAACAAAGCAAGACTTCGACTCTACAAAAAAGAAAATGGTCACAATATATTTTGCCAAGGATAGAAAAGGAATACTAATAGAGCATGCAATGACATGACAGCAGGAAAATTACAGCTGGGAGGGTCTGTGAGCATGGAGCACTTCCTGTTTATGATGGAACCCCAATAACTGTCACCTGTACATTTTGATGGTATATCCAATCAGTGAAATAGTTTTAGTATGCACCCACACTACACATATGCTTAGAATATAAATGATATATTTGTGCAAACCCACAATCCTTTATTCAAAACTCTTGGGCCCAGAGGTGCTTCGGAAATGAGAATTGTTTTGGATTTTAGGAAGAGAAGCTGGTGTGTATATTGAATATTAGCTAACATCCCCATGGAGATATGGGTTAGCACTCTAAACAAACACAGAGAAAGAGACAAATATGATCAGTTACACTAAAGAGAATAAATACTCTCAATGGCCTCATATCTGTTAGGATCAGGTATTGCCAAATAAGTGTATCTCAAACTTACCAAAAACACTTAAGAACTTTCGGTGGTTTACGAATTTGGGGTTTACAGATAATGGATTGTGGACCTGTGCTTCTATTATTGGTTAATGTACCAAAGTATGCTATGTACTGTAGGTAAGATTTATCTTTAGGAATTGTAGCTATAAACCCATGTTTCAAATGGTCTTCTTGATAATTTTTAAGATTTTGGCCAGGCCTTAAACTAGGAATTAGAGACATGTCATGTCAGCTCTGCCATGTTGTTTGTACTTATGTATCTTCCTGGTTTTATTTCTTCTTTGTAAGTACCTTCTTGTTTGCAATAATACCTTTCTAATACAACTTTTAATACTCAGATATTTTACAGGCATCTTTTCTAAGTTATGGTGCCATAGGTTGTTTAGCTGTGGGCACTAAATGCATATCAGCACCAATCAGCTGACATTAGCTCCAGCGGTGACAACCAGCTGAGGAAACACTTTAGAGATATGACCCTCCCTCCCCAACTCTCCTTCCCAAGCCAGGCAAGTAGGCAGAGCTTGCAAGGAGGGGGCTCAGTAGGCTCATGTTCAAATCCTGGCTCCACTGCTTGTTAGCAATGTAATCTTGGGTGACTTACCTCACCCCCTGTGCCTCAGCTTTACCATCTGTAAAATGGGGATAGCAGGAGTACCTACCTAAGAGGGTTGTTGCTAGGACTCAATGAGACCATGGCCAGAACACCTGGCAGAGAGTTAAGTGTTCAATTCACAATAGCAGACACTATTATTGTCATGCACTTTATCCAGTTGTTTCCGACTGCTTTTGAGGAATCCTCCACCCTTAGTGTCTTCTTAAGTCATGTTAAGGGCTACCCAGCAAAACCCACTTGTTTTACAGAAGAGCAAATTGAAGTTCCAAGAAGGCGAGTCATTATGCGGAGATGGCAGAAGGGGAAGGTGATACCCTGGTTTCCATGCCATTACCTTTTCCACTGAGGAATACTGAGTACCCAGCAAAATTCAATCAGAACACTTCATAGATTCTACTCTCCAGCTGCCTTAGTCAGAATTGTTTTTGTGGAAGTAACAGAAGTGCAACTCATACTGGCTTAAGCAGAAAAAGGGAAACCTATTAGCTCAATTACCTGAAAAGTCTAGGAGCAGACAAGATTCAGGCATGGCTGGATCCAGGGGCTCAAGTGAAATCATTAGATTATGATACCTCCTCCACTGCCCCCTTATCTTGGAGTTCTATTTTTATTCATCCTTAAGAAAATTCTCTCTGCAGCTCTTCTAGTAGCTCTAGCCCTATGTCCTCTCGGATCCAACTCTTCTAAACAGAGAGCACTTCTTTGCCAACAGTTCCATGAGTCCTAGGATGGAATCTCAGTAGCCTGGGATGATAAGTTATGACTGGCCCTATAAAGCAGACCTCACAGCAAAGATGTAGATAAGAAGACATGACCCCAGTGCTGTGTTCAAGGCCTAGAACCTCAGGGCTTGCTGATGTGGCTTCTGAGTTACAGAATTACTGCCTTATGTGTAATAAATCCTGATCCCGACTGCCAATGTGGTAGATTATAAAAGATAGCAAGTCTGTTCTGCTCAACTTTGACACGGCAAACATCTCAGTCTACTGAGGCCACCAAGTGGCCACATGTGCCTCAGTGAGATCCTGAGGGAGGAAGTGGGATCCACCTGCAGCCTCCACCACCTCCAGGTTTGCTTCTTTATCCCTTTATATTGCTTATTAGCTGCTTTAGTTGTGAGAAAAAAAGCAAAAGCCACTAAAGTTCAAAGGATTTACTCTTGTCCACCTTCAAACCTAAACTAGACCCTGGACTAACCCTAGGTCTGAACTCACCAGGGTTGGGTCACATGCTCTTCTCTGAACCAATCACTGAGGGATGGAGCACTCTGATTGGTCCTGTGCTAGTCCCTGGAGTACAGAAGTGGTATCTACTTTACCTGAACCCCCGGACCTAAGACTTAGGTTTTCCTTAAAAATAAAAATAAAAGTAAAAATAACATGATAGATGCTGGAACCAAAAAAGAACACGTTCCAGTGTTCCATCTCTGCCAAAGGCATCAATTAGTTCCAAGTATCTCTGTCTCCAACTCCATAACCAAGGAGTGGCTGCTGTCTCAAAAGGGACAGAGTCGCAGCCACCAAAAAAGAACAAAATCATGTCCTTTGCAGCAACGTGGATGCAGCTGGAGGTCATTATCCTAAGTGAATTAATACAGAGACAGAAAACCAAATACCACATGTTCTCCCTTATGGGTGGGAGCCGAACATTGAAGCTGAACATAAAGATGGCAGCAACAGACACTGGGGACTACCGGGAGAAGGAGATGGGACAAGGGCTGAAAAACTGTTGGGTACCATGTTCCCTACCTGGGTGATGGGGTTATTCATACCTCAAACCTCAGCATCATACAATACACCCATGAAACAAATCTACACATGTACCCTTTGAATCTAAAATGTTGGAATTATATTTTAAAAGAATAAATCTTTTTTGAATCTAAAATAAATGTTGAAATTATTTTTCAAAAAATAGTATTAGTTGTAGGTGTCCATGACCAGGTTGAGGTAGTTATATCTATTCCTAGTTTGCTGACAGTTCTTTTTTTAAATCATAAATGAATGTTAAATTGTAAGTTATTTTTCTGCATTTTATTGTCTTTCTCGTATAAGTTTTCTTTCATTTCTTTCACGTGGTGAATGACACTGATACATGTTTTTAATATTAAGCCACCCTTGCCTTATCGGGATAAACTGTCTTTGGTCACAATGTATTATTATTTGTATCTATTGGTAGGTTTGACTTGCTAATAACTGTTAAGAATTTCAGTGTCTGTGTTCACATAGAATTATAACGTAGTTTTTTCTTGTCATTATTTTCTGGTATCAGAATAGTGTTGGTCTCCTGGGAAGTATTAGGGAGTGTTCCCACCTTTCAAATTTCTGAAAAAAATTTTAGTACTTATTCCTTAGATGTTTGTACTTATTCCTTCAAATAAAACATTCCTTAAAATGTTTTAGTACTCATTCCTTCAAAGTTCACCAATGAAGCCATTTTGGATCTGGAATTTTCTGTTTGGGAGAAATTTTAATTATAAATTCAATTCAATTGAATTATATAATTCAATTCAAATATTTATTGAATTATAAATTCAATTCATGGCTCAGCCATGTTCTATATTTTTCTTAAATTCATTTGTTAATATGTATCTTTCAATGAATTTGTCCCTTTCATCTAAGGTTGTAAACTGTCTCAACACAAAATGCTTCAGATATTTCCTTGTTACCATTTAAAAAGAAACTATAGTAATATCTCCCTTTCATTAATAATTTGTATTTTCCCCGTTTTCATTAATTTACCTAGAGATATATTAATTTTATTGTTCATTACAGAAAATTTATTTTTCTCCATTGATTTTCTGGTGTTTAAAAATAATTTCATTGATTTCTGCTATCTGTTATTATTTCCTTTGTTCTATATATTTTGGGTTTAATTTATTCTTTTTTTAATTTAGGATGGGCCTATCCTCTTTCCTAACAGAAATATTTAATGCTATTAATTTCCCCATAACCATTTATTTAGCTGTATCCCACATGTTTTGAGATACTGTGTTCTCATTTTCATTCAGTTCAAATCTTTTCTAATTTCTTTTGGGATTTCTTCTTTGATTCATGTGTTATTTGTTAGTATGCTATTTCCAAATTTAAAGTAAATTTTAGGTATCATTTGTGATTGATTTCCCTTAAACCCACTCTAACCAAAAGGGAAAGAAAAGGACGGTAATTTTACTGTCATCAAGTCCATCACCATTACCAATGCTAGACTTAGGACAGCATTCAGCTGGGTTGTTTGGAAACAGACTTGCTAGATAGGATCCTGGCATCCAGGAGATCTGGACTAAAGCCAACCATGTCTAATCAACTCTGATCACTTGGTGATGCTCTATAGTGCTGTATCCAGATTGAAGCTCAGTGTGGAAGAGTGCCACAGTTGATTACTAATGTCTGCCCTGGGCACAGGCAAGAGGAATATGGCCGTGTTTGTGGTGTATTGACTATCAACAATTATCTCAACAACACCGTCCTACTCTACATACCAAACTCCAGGTCAAGGCAATAAATATTTGAATACCCATTGTGAATCACTCTGGGATAGGGGAAGAGGAGCCATACAAAATGAAGTAGATACAATATTTGTTCTATTCCAGAGCTTACTTTTAACTGAGAAGACCAGGTATTTAGGAAAGCATCTGGATGTAGGAATCTAGGCCTCAAACTTTCCCAATAACTCTTGCCTACTTCCTCCATGTTTAATTGTCTCCACCTCCCAGGAACATCTCGAGCCTTGCCTTGAGCCTATCTCTGTTCTTGCCTGTGGATTGGGGGTACTTTTTATAAGGTATTAAAGACAGATAAGCCCCAAATACAGTCTCTCTTTTGATGTAATCAGAAAACTCGAAAGAACGCTGACGAAAAGAAAGGACATTGTGTGTCCAGAACTCAGTTCCCTCTTATGTCTGAATCTTTAGAACAGGCATATTCTCTGCCTGCTCTTGTTTTTGGAAATCCCCAGTACAGAAGGCACTCAAGGAGAGGGTCTCATGGATGAAACAAACACATGCACACATGTAGAGGAGGATCTGCTTTGACCACCCTTATACAGCCTGACCGTGTACACAAGTCACTTGGGACAGTGTTAAAATGTGGAGTCTAATTCACCAGGTCTGGGATGGGGCCTGAGGTTCTGCATCTCTAACAAGCTTCCAGGAGGTGCTGGTGTACAGACCTCACTTTGGGGATCAAGGGGCTCTGTCACCAAGGATAGAATGCATGGTGCAGACTAGGTGCTGCAGGAAGACAGAGACTGGGACTTGGGAGAAGGGAGGGGCGCTGCATAGCACAAGAGGGCACAGTGAAGAAAAGGGCAGGAAGGAAAAGGAGTAGCTTTCTGAGCATCTGTTTGGAAGTGCCAGCCTACAGCCTGGCACATGCCATAGAAAAATAAATAAAATAGAAAGTTCCTTTTTTCCTATCCTCCTCCTTAATCCTCATGGTCTTAAGAAGTAGGTGGAATAACTGTTTCCACCTTCCCCCACCTGACACAGCTTTCACGTAGGGAAACAGACTCAGAAGGACGGGTAAAGAGTCAAGCCCAGAATGGCAGAAGCCAGCTCCTGCCTGCCTATTTCCACTCCTCAGAGCTTGCAACCTGGAACCTGAAAAGAGCCTGCAGGGGATGTGGTGATGTTTGCAAAACTGGCATAAGGGCCTTTGTCCAAAGGCCTCCAGTTTCCCAAATAACGAGGCCAGTTGGAAGCTGTTAACACAGATGGGAACCAGCCAGCAGCAGGTGAACAGCCACTCAACCTATCAGCACTGCTTTAACCTATAACATGCTCCTGGCTTCTGCACCCCCATTTCAGGGGTCCTGAGCCCCAGGTGCACCTGCCAGTCAAGGAATGGTGTCCAGGCAAGAGGTGTGGGTCTCCACCACTCTGAACTGGTTTCTACGTTCTCCCATTTCCAGGAGCCCCTTGGGAGAACAGTTTCTCTGGGTTAATATATAGTGCTAATGACGGGTAGCCGGCGGGAAAGAGTAAGGTCTACTTGATCCAGGGCTTGGAATGAAGCCAGGATCTCTCTGGCTGTAGATTCTCTCTCTCCTTCCAGGTTAGTGTGCAGTGTGGGGAGATTAAGATGTATAGTCTGCAAATGAACTAACCTTTTCCAGGCCTCTTTAATGAGGCTTCCTATAATAGGGCCATTTCTCTTCCTTATGTATGTGTGCATATTCACACACACACACACACACTCCTTAACATAATCCATATGGAAATACAAATCTCTCTGTTGCTCTATATTTTTAAGTAGACTCTATAACAGGTAAAACTTTTTTCTTCAAATGAAAATCCACGGTTCAGCAACATGCATTTCCACCGATCAAAAACATAGTTCCAGCCAACTGGCTAGGCTCCCTCTTAAAACTCAAGGGTAAGGGCAGCAAGTAACCAAATGGACCACAGTTCTTCTGCAGCATAGCAGCAACCCAGCACAAGGCAAAGTCAAGTCCTCACGAAACATCAGTTCTGTGACTCTCTCTGGACAAAGGAACATGAGCAGCCTCAAACCCTAGATCCTTATAGATAGGAAATATGAATTCTATGTCATTTAGACTTACACCTACCTAAAGGGATGTATGAGAATGTTTTCACACTGCTATAAAGAACTGCCTGAGATGGGGTAATTTATAAAGGAAAGAGGTTGAATCGACTCACGGTTCAGCACGGCTGGGAAGGCCTCAGGAAACTTACAATCATAACAGAAGGTGAAGGGGAAGCAAGGCACCCTTCTTCACAAGATGGCAGAGCGCAGTGCTGAGTGAAGAGGGAAGAGCCCCTTATAAACCATCAGATCTCGTGAGAACTCATTCACTATCAAGAGAACAGCGTGGGGGAACCGCGCTCCTGATTCAACTGCCTCCACCTGGTCTCTCCCTTGATACATGGGGATTATGGGGATTATAATTCAAGATGAGATTTGGGTAGAGACCCAAAACCTAACCATGTCAGGGAGAAAATTCTAGCCTCCGATAACATTAAGCATCTTCTAACTTTAAAATGTACAGGGGGAAAAGGCAGATTCTCAAACCGTCCCTCTAACGCTTGATTCCTCAACAGCCATCACGATAATCTCTGTCAGGGCTGCGAACAGGAACCCCCTGAGGATGTCATCTATTTCACCTTCATCCAGGATCCGAGACCCTTCTGACTTTAACCCTCCTAAAGAGCAGGGACATTCTCAGGCCTGTCTCTGAGCGTCTGAACTCAAGACATCAAGCGATGAGCAGTTGCTGAAAACTGGATTTTCTGACCACAAGGTAATAAAACTAGAAATTACTTTTTAAAAAGTATTTTGAAAAACCTCGACCACTTAGAAATTTAAATGCACTCTCCCAAATAATTTGAGACAAAGGGGAAGTCAAACCCAACAATTACAACAAAGAAAATAACAATAATAAGAATACTGCGTACTTTTTAAATCGCAGGGTAAGTGCCCAAAGCTGCAATTAGAAGCAAAAGTCATAGTATTGAATGCTACTATTATTATATTTAAAAGAATAAATAAATGTACTGAGCATCAACTCAGGAAGTTAGAAAAGAATAACACAAAGCAAAGTTTAAAGGGTTATTAACAAAGGGAAAAGGAGAAATCATAAATTTGCATTATAAAAATTCAAAACAAAGATACAAGGATCCAAGAGGTTTAATCAAGAAAAAAAATAAGCAAGATACACATAATTAGGAGGAAGAGAGTTGGCGAAATAACCACTAGCATGGAAAAGATTAAAAAATAGCAAAGCCTCCTGATCATGTGCAAAAATCTATGCTAAAATATTTGCTGCATCCAGAAGGTTACTATTTTAATTATAAAAATAGTTCTCCCTATTTCTAGACAAAGCGTACTTGTAATAAATTAGAAAAACAACATTTCCACAATAGAAAAATGAGCAAAAGACATGAATAGGCAATTCAGAATAGAATAAAAACATACAGGTAATTAACATTTAAGAAAATGCCCAACCACATGGTAAATCAAGGAAATAAAAGTAGAAAAGAACTGTGATGTTAGTTTCCCCCCAATCAAATTAGCAAAGTTTTGGTTTTGTGGTGGTTCTTGCTTTGAGTGGCTACATCCAGAAAGAATAGAGATGAGGTGAATTATTATAGATACTCTCATACATGGGTGAGAGGAACATAAATTAGCAAAATAATTTATCCCTTCTGAAAAATTTTTTGTAAGCATCTCAGGTGAATGTCTAGCAACTTCCCTTACAAGGAGATACTCGATAAACACTATTAGGCAGGACCTGATTTCTACAGATTTGAGGGTTCCAAGTTACCAAGAGAGTCAACTTCAGGGCAAATTATTTAACTTCTTGCAACCTCCATTTCACCACCTGGGTAATGTGGGAGCTGAGTTTGATCTCTCAGACCTTCCCCCACACTGACATGTTTTATTCTCTTCTCAATGCCAGGGTCTTCTTTAGGATGGCAACATTTCTGCACAAGAGGGAAGGAGAAAGACTAACAGGGCGAAGTCAAGAAAAATGAACTGTGAAGTATGAAAGAAAGTTCTTTTTTCTCTGCTTCTTTTTCCACAATTCTTTTTCTTCCCTCCCTTATCCTCTCTTCATTGAAACATTTTCTACATCTCTTAAATAAGCGATAATGCTTTTTACATTTAAGTGCTCTGTAAATATTCATTAAATTAATTAATTTATGGAATGAATGAATGAATTATATCAAAAACCTATTTTCATACATCTTTTTTTCTCATCCTCAAATCACTGGAAAATACGATTTAAAATATTGGGCCGGGCGTGGTGGCTCAAGCCTGTAATCCCAGCACTTTGGGAGGCCGAGATGGGCGGATCACGAGGTCAGGAGATCGAGACCATCCTGGCTAACACGGTGAAACCTCGTCTCTACTAAAAATACAAAAAAAAAAAAAACTAGCCGGGCGAGGTGGCGGGCGCCTGTAGTCCCAGCTACTCCGGAGGCTGAGGCAGGAGAATGGCGTAAACCCGAGAGGCGGGGCTTGCAGTGAGCTGAGATCCGGCCACTGCACTCCAGCCCGGGCGACAGAGCAAGACTCCGTCTCAAAAAAAAAATAAAATAAAATATTGATAAACTGTTTAGGCTCTCTCAAAAAGAAACTGTGAGCCAGGGAAGGATATACATAGACTCCATTTCCTCACCCCAAATCAGGACTTACTTATCAGTACCACAAGCAGAGTAAATGCCAACCACTATGGCCAAATGATCCCAAAGCAGTTGATCATTTCAGAGGAGAGATAAAATCCAGTCCAGCCAGCTGCAGATGATTCTGCAGGGCTGGGGGCTTTGTGGCCAGTGGTGCCAGCCACATGGACTCAGCCTTGTCTACCAACTCCATGGCCTTCATCACCACCAGGAAGCACCAGCCACTCCTTGGCTTGGTGAAACCTCAGTGGTCAGATTAGGAGGAAACACCCTAGGCAAAGCCGCATTCCAGATTGCTCTCTGTGACTGGATAGGCTAGAAACAAATCACAAGGCAGGTTAACTCAAGCTGGCTTCAGCCAAAAGGGCTACTTGAGTGGCATTGCTCCCCAGGCCTTTACACACAACATTCCTCATCTTACTCTTTCTCACTGTGCCCAGATAGGACCTCAGAACCCTTCTCAACACTGTTCCTTCCAGGTCGCCAATACCAGCTAAGAGTCCTCACATAACACAAAATATGCCTGTGATTCCAGCTTCAGAGAATATCTGGTTGTCCCAACTTTGTCCCAGCTCAATAATGGGTAGTATGAGGTGACTTGTCTTGGCTCCCTCAAAATTTGTATTCTGAAATTCTAACTCTCAGTGTAACATCTCAAAGTGTGACTTTATTTGAAAACAGTGTGGCTGGGTGTGGTGACTCACACCTGTAATCCCAGCACTTTGGGAGGCCGAGGAGGGTGGATCACTTGAGGCTAGGAGTTTGAGACCAGCCTGGCCAACGTGGTGAAACCCCATCTCTTCTAAAAATACAAAAATTAGCCAGGCGTGGTGGTGCACTTCTGTAGTCCCAGCTACTTGGGAGGCTGAGTCAGGAGAATCCCTTGAACTCGGGAAGTGGAGGTTGCAGTGAGCCAAAATCGTACCACTGCACTCCAGCCTAGGCGAGAGTGAGACTCCATCTCAAAAGATACAAAAGATAAAAAGAAAAAGAAAACAAGGTCTTTAGAAAGACAATTAAGTTAGAATGAGATCATTAGGGTGGGCCCTAATCCGATGCAACTGGTGTCCTTACAAGAAGAGAAAATTTGGACATAGACAGGTACAGAGGAAAGGCCTTGGGAACACATAGAGAGAAGGTGGCCACCTGCAGGCCAAGGAGAGAGGCCTCAGAAGAAATCAACCCTGCCACAGTTTGATCCTGGACTTTCAGAGCAGAACTGGGAGAAGCGTCATTCCTGTTATTTAAGCCATCTAGTCCGTAGTACCTTGTAATGGTAGCTCTGGCAAACTAACACTCTGGGTGTGTTGATAATTTGTTAGATTTTAAAAAGCCAAGTTATAAAAGAGAACTTAAGATGTAAGATTTGTGTAATTAAATCATATATCCAGTGTGCAGGTGCCTGTGTGCCTGAGAATGTATTCCCACAGAGGAAAATGTTTGGAATGTTATAGACCAAAATGTTCAGAACGGGCTTTCTCTGGATTGGGGAGATTACAGGTGATTTGAGGGAGTAAGGTTGTGGTTTGTGTTCTTTCTAATCGATACTGCTTGATCAGTGACCATATATTTACTGTGATATTCAAAAATATTTAAAACGTCATGAACTTATCTAATAATAATCGTAGACAGCCCATGTATGATACCATGTGCCAGGCACTTACTGTTTATCTATTCGAACTCATTTAATCCTCACCATCACCCCACAAGGTAGGGACTATATCCATTTTCCAGATGAGGAAACTGAGGTAGAGACAGGTTATGTAACTTGCCCAACATTACACAAAGCTGACAAATGGCAGGGCCAGGCCACCAAACTAGTTGGTTTGGTGTCATGTTCATGACCTTAACCACAAAGCTACCCTACCCTACCCCACTCTAGAAGCCTGGTGAATTCATTGGTTTACTAAGAGTTTATCTGAGCAAATTTGGTTGAGTGTGAGACTTGACACAAGCATGCATGAGCACACACAAACATACTCAGCAACATTTGGCCGTTCTTCATAGTTTATCAGGGTACTAGAGTCCTTTCCATTTGGGGTTCACAATTTAATTGGATTCAAGACCCCATACCTGACAGGGTGACACCACTCTCGTTAATATATGGAGGAAGATCTCAGACACTCCACTTTCCCGAGTTCCAGGGAGCTGACCTGTATGCTCTTGAGCAGGGGCAGGGTAAGCAACCCATTCATATTTTATAAGTTTGTTTAATGGAGCCTTATTTTTTGGGTTATGTATTTTTAAAGACTGCGGAGCTTAGATTGATGGAGTCACTACACCGATTCTCCTCTTACAAGCCAGAGAGCTGGAGGAAGCTCAGCCCTTCTGGGGCCCAGGAGGGACAAGAAAGAGTCACAAATGGACAGAGCTACCTAAATGCCCATCAGTAGGGAACTGGTAAAATAAATTATGTTCATCCCCATAATGGAATCCATGCAGCTGCTAAAAACAATGAACTAGAGCTATAGGTACTATCAAGGAAAAGTGTCCATGACAGATCGTTAAGGAAAAAAAAGACAAGTCAAAGGTCATTAGAAATAAATAATATGATGCTATTTGGTGATAGAAAATTGTATGTGGGGTGTGTGTGTGTGTGTGTGTGTGTGTGTGTGTGTGTTATAACTAAGGATTTGGAAAGTGGTTGAGCAGACTAGAGTTCACATCCCAGCTCCCTTACTAACTAGGTGAGTGACCTCAGGTTTTCTTAACCCCTCTAAGCCCCAGTAGCCTCATCTATAAAATAAGGGGACACCTAGTTCCCATCCCGTGGATAATATAGCCTGAGGACAAAAGAACAAAAATGCATGGAAAACATTTTCATGTGCTTGACACGTATTAAGCACTCAAAACATGCTCGTTCCTCTTCTTCTTGGTTCATAGAAAGGGCGCATAAGAACATTTGCCCATCTCTCCCAGTGTTCATTCCTGGAAACTGGTGAAAGAAGACTCACTGTTCACATCATACATTTACACCATATTTAAATTTCTACAATGTGCACGTTTGACGTTCTCATTAAACGTCACATTGTAAGATTCTGTAAAACGTGCACATTGTAGAATTTTAATTGTCATTAAAATACAATAAGGTGGACGTTTTTAATAAAGGAAGCTGACTGTCCCTTCAAAAGGAAACATTTGAATTCTGAAATGTCCAACAGTCTCATTTCCTGTGAGCTAGCCGGACATCGCCACAATCCTGGGGCAAGTTTCCTGGGTGGGATGGAGGATAGCTGAGTGAATCTTTCCGAATCTCTTCGGTGGGAATTGATGAGGGCATTTAAATATTCCCAAGATATATGCATTGGCAATAAAGTCTGCCCTAAATTAATCCGTACCTGCCCCTATTTCAGCTCAGTTCAAGCCTTCTAAACAGATGAGACTGGGACAAGAGAGCAAATGTAAAACCATTCAAGGGCCGTGAGAAAAGCTGGACAACAGCAACAACTTCCTGAGCACTTAAAGTGTCCAGCGCTGTGCGAGATACTTCTGTGTCATCTCATTTCCTATTTTATAGAAACTCTTTAAGATAAGTAGTGACCAGTACCCTTTTTACATAGGAGGCAACTGAGGCTCAGAGAGTTGGTAGTACTTGCTCAAGGTCACACAACACCCAAAAAAGCCAGAGTTTGATTCCAAGTCTACTTGGTCACAGTAACAACCTGTGTATTCTGTCATAGGGAAGAGGGGATGGACTCTTACCATAGGAAATTAAAGACATAAATATTCCCTGCTGTCTAAATAATTGTATGAATTATGTTATATTTGTGACGCCCCTTCTCCTTGAAATTTTCAAGATGGTCCCAGTTCAGTATTTCCCGAATTGTTTCTGGGATACTAAATAATTGTACAAATTTATGTTATATTTGTGACTTCCCTTCTCCTTGAAATTTCCAAGAGAGTCCCAGTTCAGTATTTCCCAAATTGTTTCTGGGATACCATTTGTTTTATATGATACTAGTTAAGTGTTCTGTAAAGAAAAGGGTTCTAAGGTCTAGTAATTCTAGGGAACTTAAGTTCTAGGAGTTTAAGTACATTTGACTTCCCAAGTAGGTGCTATTGAGCCTAGCATTGCCCAAATTTATTTGGTCATAGAACCCTTTTCTTGGGAAGCATATCCCAGAACACAATTTACTTAGGCAAATGCTAACCTAAATAAACATGCTTTTATTTGTCTTGCTTGCCTTTCCAAGCACACTCAAAATAGTAGAAAAGTGTATACATGTTTAAATCTAAAACTGCAGGAAAAAGCTTCCAAGTCTTTCCTCAAATCATCCCTATGCCTTCAGAAATACACAATATCTTATATATGCCTGGATATAAGACTATGCCAAATATAAGACGTCCCTACATATAAGGAGAGCCCACGCAAAAGAATTTTTGACCAATATGAATTTACAGACTTCTAGGAAATAGACGAAAGAGTCAAATACTTATCATGTGAAACTTATCAATTTGATGCATTTTTTAATTACATATATTTTTTAATTACATTATTTTACAGTGTAAAATAATGTTGATGTAGAAAATCTACTTTTTCCCATTCTACATCTCAAGATCCTTTTTTCCCCTTTTATTGATATACGAGAATGTACATATTTATGAGGTACATGTGAGTGTTTGTTACATACAAAGAATGTGTAACAATCAGTCAGGGTAATTGGGGAATCCGTCAAACTGTGTATTTATCATTTTTACATGCTGGTATCACTTCACTCCTCTCTTCTAGCTACTTTGAAATATACATATTATTGTTGCTAAGTATAGTCATCCTAGTCTACTGTCAAACATTAGAACTTAGTCCTTCTATCTAGCTGTATATTTGTACCCATAGCAGACGTCTCTTCATCTCCACTATCCCCCACACCCTTTCAAGTCTCTGATATGAATCATTCTATTCTCTACATCCATGAGATCAAGTTTCTTAGCTCCCACATATGAATGAGAACATGCAGTATTTGTCTTTCTGTACCTGGCCTATTTCACTTAACATAATGACCTCCAATTCTATCCATGTTCTGCAAATGACATGATTTCATTCTTTTTAGTGGCTGAATAGTATTCCATTGTGTATATATTTTCTTTATCCATTCAGTTCTCTGGAGGCTTCTATCACATTTTCTTTATCCATTCATCCATTGATGGGTATGTAGGTTGATTCCACACCTTTGCTACTGTGAACAGTGCTGCGATAAACATGCGACTGCAGGTATCCCTTTGATATACTGATTTCTTTGTTCTTTGGATAGACCAGTAGTGGGATCGATGGGTCACATGGTAGTTCTACTTCCAGTTTTTTGAGAAATCCCCATACTGTTTTTCAGGGAACAATTTGATTCCAATTCTTTGTCTGCATCTTTTTCTTAAGAAAGCCACTTTTTGTACTCCCTTATACAGCATTTCAGTGCATGGCACGGTTGCTTCTGCCCAAGGTGTTTGGAAACACAACCATTTTTAACCCATGCATTGTACTGTCATTGAAAATGTTATTCCGGACGGCAAGCACCAATACTCATAACACGGGTCCAGCTGGGCCAGTTAGGATTTTCCCCCTGTTCTTCCTCTAGGTGTCTATTTGTGATCTCTGCAACCTAACTACTTACAGAGTTGTTCATAAACTGAACCTTGGAAGGCTGGTTTACATGACATCAAACACTGGCAGGTCTGAGTCATAGCTCCTGAAATTAGTCTTAAGTCTTATTCATTCTAACAGAAGAAAATGCTAGAAGCCTCCAGAGAACTAGCTTTGATATTGAAGTTATTCCCAAATAGGACTTCACTGGTATAAATAAAATAATTGTGGGAGTGCCCTGTAATCTGAGAGACTTTGTAGGGACCAAAATATAAGCACCTCCTTCTCTCCTGTAGGATAATCTCCTGTAGGAAGGGCCTCCTGTGCTTTCTGGACAGCTGCAGTTATTTACAAAGGGAAGACTTCACTTTTAAGAGGATGGCTCTCCTCCATCAGCAATGAGCAGGTTAAGCGAAGCACAAGCTTTGCACTCAAGCTCGGGAATGAATCAGACCTGATGTGGCACAGGCCTCTTTCTGCCTAGGACCAGGAAGAGTGACGGCAAGAAAGGAAAAAATATTGATATAAGGAAAACACTCAATTGCAACCTCATGAGTAAATGGGCCATTTATCCCCCAGTCCAGAGCTCCTTGAAAAGGTGACCGTCCATCAATCCCTCCTCTGAGCTGCCCCTTGATGAGCTGTTCTATCAATGGGCTAATTTAGCTGATTACAGAGGAATTTGAGAGGAATGGGCCGCCAGAGCCTGGGTCTGGGCCAGCAATGCATTAACTCGGCCAGTGACTCCATCACCCTCCACTTGGGACCGATAGGGTCGTCTTATTCCTGAAAACATGTCCCATGATGTGCTTTTGTTAAACTCAGCTCCAGCTTATCAGGTGCTAGGGTGGAAAACCTACTGCTATGGGGCATGGACTGTTCTGTCCTCTGAGTCCGTGGTGGGGGAGGATGACCTCTGGGACCAGTGCCAGGCTATTCTCGGCTCCTGGTCAGCAGCATGTAGACACCCAGCCCTCTAGGAAGGGAGTGCAGAAGAGATGGAGAGGCCTAGGCTGAACCATCATTGCTGCTTTACTCTCCTGATTTTTGACAGCATACAAGGCTTGGAAAATGCCCCACCCTTCTTCAACAGCAGAGGGTTAACTCACATTCAGGTGGAATGGATAGACAATCATAAACGGAATCTCTGTATTCCCCCAAAAAACAATTGCCTTCAAAAATCTTCCCGAATTTCTTCTAAAACCTCCTGCAACTCCCATCGTTTAGATTAAAGGGCTTCCCTATTTAGATATTCCACTGAAAACACTGTATTGTTAGCAATTTATGCTTTAGTACGAATTAGTCTGTCCACTCTATCTAAGGCTCTGGGAACAGGATATAGAATGATAAGTTTCAAAGACATTAAGTTGATCCACAGGAAAGGAGGGCTGAAGCGTGCTACAAATCAGAGAGCACACAGACATTCAATTCTCTGCACAGATGGAGCACAGCGGGTTCAATGGAAGGAAAGTACTCAAAGAGGAGGGAAGAGGACCCAGGTCTCATGCTTTTTGCATTCTCAGTTTTGCTGAGAGGGACCCCAAATCCAGAAAACCGTGAATCTTCCAGCTCAAGTTCCCATTTAAAGGAATAAAGGAGCAGCTTTATAGAGGTGTCTATAAAGTGATTCAGAGTACCGTCAGTCACCTTCATTAAGAATTGGAAGCCATCCTACCCCCCTTCAGTGCATTTTCCTCCTGTGACTGTGTTGGGATACAAACAATCCCATTTGTTTATTTCTCCAACTTAAAACCCAAGCCCATTTATACTAAGAAGTCTTTTGAGTGAAAGGAATCAAACTGAAACAGCTTGAGCAAAAGAGAAAATGCATTGGCTCGGGTAGCTTTTGAGTTTAAAGGCCCAGATTTCAGGCATGGCTTGATCCAGGGGCTCAAATGATGTTATCAACAATCTGTTTCTTTTCAGCTCCCAGCTCTTCTCTCCCCTCTTTGTTGATTTTATACCCAGATAGGCTCTCCATTTGTGGTTCCCAAAACAAACAAACATAAAAAGCTAGGAGCTCCAGATTCCCATTCAGCCAGCTTAGAAACCTGATAGAGAATACTTCAGCCGAAGCCCCAGAGCTGATTCTCACTGGACCCATTTGTGTTTCACACTCATCCCTCAGTCCATCACTGGGGCTCAGGAATGGATTACACAGACTGATCTGACCAAGTCTCATGCCCAGCTCTACATCTAATGGGAGGTCAGCCCCCAACCCCAAGCCACATGACTTGAGAGTGGAAAGAGGTGGTCTTCCAGTGAAAAATCAAAGAGCTGCTTCCAGATGAAGAACGGGGAGACTCAGGGCAGGGACACAACAAGGTCCCTTTAAGGCTCATAAATAGATTAGTGCAATAAAGTGTACTGGGTTCCCACATGGGAAATTCTAGAGCCCAGTAGGAGTGAATCCAGAGGCAAGAATAATTTCAGTGATTCCAACAGATCTTATCAAGACAGGTTAATCTCCCTGTAGAGTTTAAGCCCATTTCCTGACGTCCTGAAATCAGTTCATCATTTTGGGTTCCCATCTCAGTTGGCCTAACCAGGGCTTAAATGGTCTACCAAAGACTGCAGCTAATAAGAAGAGATTTGGCCCCATAGGAAGTGTGTGGGGTTGGGTTCCAGGAAAACGGGTTTCTTTCTTCATCTTAAGGAGTAACTCTACAAAAGCTGAGTTACTTCTCTAAGCCCCTTGCTCAATTCAACCCACATTTACAGAGCAACATAGAGTGGTGGGTAAGAACTTCTTTGGGATCAAATCTGTGTTGAGATTGGCAGCTCTTCTGTGTGACATGGGGCTACTGACTTAACCTCTTTGAACCTCAGTTTTCTCATTCATAAAATGAGGTTGAAGAGCCTGTACCATATAGACTCATTCTAAGGATTAGATAAACAATATGTTCAACATTAGCAGAGCACCTACTCTCTGCCAGGATCTCTGGAGCTTATCTCCCAGCAGGGGAAACAGACAATAGACATTAAGAAATAGTAAGCTATTTTGAAAGTTAAAAGTTAAGTGCCATTGGAGGGCAATAGAAATGATGGAAAGGCCGGGCATGGTGGCTCATGCCTGTAATCCCAGCACTTTGGGAGGGAGGCCAAGGCAGGCAGATCACGAGGTCAGCAGTTTGAGACCAGCCTGGCCAGCATGGTGAAACCCTCTCTCTACTAAAAATACAAAAATTAGCCAGGCATGGTGGCACACGCCTGTAATCCCAGCTACTTGGGAGGCTGAGGTAGGAGAATCACTTGAACCCAGGAGGCAGAGGTTTCAGTGAGCCAAGGTTGTGCCACTGCACTCCAACGTGGGTGACAGGTAAGACTCCATCTCAAAAAAAAAAAAAAAAAAGAAAGAAAGAAAAAAAAAAGTGGTAGAAATAAGGAACGAGGATGGAGGAGAGGAAAGTTGCCATGTTGAATTGATTAGGGTGAGTTTTCACCAAGAAGATGAATCTGGGCAGAGACACGAAGAAAGTGAGTGAGGAAGTGAAGAGGTGGGGAAGAGTGTTCCCGTCAGAGAGAACAGCCAGTGCAAAGGTCCTGAGGTAGGAACATGTTGTCTGGTACAGTCAACTGCAGCAAGGAAGTCACTGTGGCTGCAGAAGGGTGACCAAGGAGGTGGACAGGGAAGAAATAAGGATGCAGATGCTATAGGGCCTTGTGACCACTGTCAGGACATGGTCACGTGTCCTGTGACTAACATGGGACATGCTTAGTGTGGCCTGGCCCAGAGAAGACTCCAAGAAGTGGAAGAATGGCAATGAAGATGATGGTGAAGGTGCAAACAGTATGATGTGCTGTCCAGCACTCCAGCAGTAACATCCAGGCTAGCACAGACATACCCTCACCTTCCTGAGCTGTTCTGAGGATGGCAAGATGAACACAAGCAGTTTGCACTCTGAACCCATGCTGAGAAAATTACTCTGGAAACATAGGGTGTTTCCTGCCATCACAAGTCTTTATCATGTGTCTGACACCATTATCACCAAAAGGTCACCAGGTGGCACCCATTAGCAGGGCTAACACTTCTGCTTAAGCAGCCCATTTCTTCACTTCCTCCTGATATCAGCAGAAATACCCTGAATCCAACCTCTCCGCCACATGGATAGCGTGTGTTCCGCACTCATGGCCTTTTGCTCAAACCAAGGGGGCCATTGCCTGGGTAATGTGTTGTATACTTATCCAAATTATCTGAATGTTATTGACACCAACTGACAAGGCTCCAGGCTACCAGTATTGACATCATCAAACCTGCCACCTGTCTCATCTTGACTCTTGACTCCTGGAAGCTACGGCAAAGTGTAGCTAATTCTTCTCAGATGGCTACTGCCCCAGCTGAGTGGTACCACAACACCATTTCTCCAAAGAGGCATTTCCCAGACTTTTCCAGCGCACAGACAGACCATAGATGAGGTGGTCGAGGCATCCTGGGAGAATGTCTTCACCCATCCCCTCTCAACTGGCTCAATGAGCCTCTTGCTTCACCTAAACTCATTTTCCAAGTCCATTACAGGGGGAAGGCTCATTCTGAAATTTAAGTCTGATATTGTTGAAGTATCCCATGTCTTCCTAATTCCCATGGAAGGTCCAGATTCCTTAGAGCTCCAACAAAGCTTAGGCTCTTTCCTGCCTCTCCAGCATCATCTTCTCCAGCCTCCATTCACCTCCAGCCAGGCTGAGAATCACGGGCCTCCTGCACATGCATTTCCTCATTGTACATGCTGTTCCCTCAGCCTGGCAAGCTCCCACGTGTCCTTCAACTTACCCACCTCCACCTCCTCCACAAATCCTCTGTTTGCCCCAAATCTAGCTGGGAGCCCCCGCCACAAGCACCCTGAGCATCCTGTCTACAACTTCCTTGCCACTTCTGTCACATATATTGTGTTGTGTTTGGAGGTATCTCTCTCATCTGCTGAACATGGTATCTCATTCCTCCTTGAGTCTCCACCTTTGAGAAAAGAGTCTACTTATAGTAGATGCCCAATAACTATTTGTGGCTTGCATAGAAGAACCAGTGGCGTGTTTGATTATATGTCATCCCCACTTTAGCCCCTGAAACAAGTGTAGACATACAATTCCTAGCAGGCAGGTTCAGCAGACCTGGGTTTGGATCCCTGATCCACCTTTTATCAGCTGTGACCTTGGGTAATTCAATCTTTTGAGTATCAACTTTCCCACCTCTGAAAGTGGTAGTATGCACCACTTCTTATGTCTGTGGTGAGGATCAAATGAGAAATTCTAGTGCATATTCGATGAGGGTTAATCAATATTTTTTACATTCTCCACAATCAACCAAATGGTTACCATGTCCAGAGAGCTAGGGATTCCTGTCTGTGGATTCCCTAATGTATCCCAAATGCCTATCACAGTGCCTGGTACATAGCAGGGGCTCAATAAACATTTGCTGATGAAATGAACAACCTGGCATTGCCAGACTGAGGGAGAAGCTCCCTATATTCCTAGAATTTTTTGTTTCAGCTGTAGCATTCTCAAGATATCATTTCCCCATTCCCAGAGACACTGATTTGGCAGAGTTTGGGTGGAGCCCAGAGACCTGCATGTGAATGGGTTTCCCACGACCACTCGGTTCTCCATCATTTAGGAACCTTGACACCCAATGATTCAAGTCTCATTACCTCCTCCTCGTCTCAGCTCAGCTCACCACTATCCCTTTCCAATTGCAGTCATCTAAAAGTCCAATCTTAGTATCAGTAATGAGCATTGTGCTGGGGCTCATATTATTTTCGCGAGGCACAGAAACCCAGCAAAGGCTTTTAAGTGAATACTTGGTAATAGAACAATCAAGTTAAAAGATCAGTGTGACACAGAGCATGAAATAGGAAAGTATCGTGGCCAATTGATTTGGACCACACTTATGGGTTTGTGAAATGAATTTCATTTTCTGGACGAAATGGAAGCCCTGCTTATAAATCACTGCCGGTCTTGGAGATTAATAAAGGAAACAGGCTTGATTAAGAATTCAGAGCACTGGTCCCATTGCAGATTTATAGACCCAGAGGTCTTGCCACAGAGATTTCAAGAGGCCCCACCTGTTAATTGTCATTTAGGAAGATTAACCCCAGGGCTTCTGGCTAAGAACTGAGGACAGGGCCTGAGCTCTGCCTGGGACAGAAGGTAAATTCTAGAAAATGCATTTCTCCATGCTTTTCCAACCCTCCCAGAAAGTTGACAACTCATGTGCCCTTTGGTATAACATTGTGTAGAATTTTTCCTAGATTCTGGACAGATGGGAATTTTTATTTAAAACCCCTTCTGCATCTATCTTTACCAAAACTTGGCAGAACAGAGTTGACTCAAGATTGAAAATTAAAACCAAGACAAATGCAACAGTGCAGGGGTAGTAAAGGTGTTCCATGAAATCAACTAAATGTAAAAGATCTCCATCCGTTCTCTGATGCTTGCATAACCCTGCGCTTGGAGACGTTTGCATTTAGTGCTGAGATGTTTGGCATTTGAGAATATTTTTGAAATTCCTCATCTGTCAAAAGCTCATGTTGGCCAGGTGCAGTGGCTCACACCTCTAATCCCAGCACTTTGGGAGGCCAAGGCAGGTGGATCACTTGAGGCCAAGAGTTCGAGACCAGCCTGGCCAATATGAAGAAACCCTGTCTCTACTAAAAATACAAAAAAATCAGCTGGGCATGGTGGCACTCACCTGTAGTCCCAGCTACTTAAGAGGCTGAGGCACGAGAATTGCTTGAACCCAGGAGGTGGAGGTTGCAGTGAGCCGAGATTGCCCCACTGCTCTCTAGCCTGGGCGACAGAGTGAGCCTCTGTCTAAAAAAAAAAAAAAAAAAAAAAAAAAAAAAAAAGCTGATGTTAAAGACCAAAACGAGATAGCAGAGCTTGTGAAGCCATTAGGAGAAGGGACAGGACCACTTTAACAAGTTTGTTGGGACAGAGCCAACTCATGTATTTTGGTGAAATGTCACGGTTTGGGACCCAGTATTGGCAGAAGCGTGCTCTGCAAACCAGAAGTTATGTTATTTTAGCATTTCACTCTGGAATATTATTGGCCCTGATAGTTTAAAGTCCAGCACAATCTAGAAGTCAGAATGGTGTTAGTAAAGTCCAGAAGGCAGCGGGAGGTGGGGTTCTGAGGTGTCGCCAGTGTTCAGCAACTTGATATGGACACATTCAGTTCGTGAAATTTTATCAAGCTTTACAATGAACATTTTCACTTTTCTGATCACCTATATTTCAACTAAAAAGTTAAAATTTTTGAAAGCAGCAAGAAAACAAATGGGTATATCTGGTTATTCTGCAACATACTAGCATTGCTTGAAACTGAAAACACCAATTAGGAAGGCTTGTATAGCAATTCCTTCCCTCCCTCCCTCCCTCCCTCCCTCCCTTCCTTCCTTCCTTCCTCCCTTCCTTCCTTCTTTCCTTCCTTCAACAAATCCTTTATGCCTACTCTGTTTATTCTATACGATTGTTTCACTTTCTTCAGAGCACTTGCCATTATCTAAACATCCGTCTCCCCTCCCCATAGCATGCAACTTCATGAGGGAAGGTACCTTGTGTTTCTCATTCACCGCTGCATCCCCAGGGCCTAGCAAGCACCTGGCACAGAGCAAACAGTGAACATTTGCTGGTTTCACAAACGAAAGAAATCAAGGCAGCATGCCAAGCCTTGGACTTTTTTCCAACGCGTACCTTGATTGTAGTGCTTGGCTGCATGGTCATTTTAAACCTGCAAATATTACCGAACCTCTGGAATTGTGGCAAAGAACAAAACGGAAAGTCCCGCGCACTATCCCAGAGCTCAGTAGTTTAAAAAGCAATTAAGGAAACAGGTGATAAGACTTGTAAAAGGGAAAACATAAAGTGCTGCTGGAGAAGGAAGAATGCAATTAGAAGTGAGACAGAGGCTGGGCGCGGTAGCTCACGCCTATAATCTCAACAGTTTGGGAGGCAGAGATGGGAAGATCGCTTGAGGCCAGAAGCTGGCTACCAGCCTGGTCCACATAGCAAGACCCCATCTCAATTAAAAAAAAAAATTTTTTTTTAATTTGTTTTAAAAATAAGTGAGACAGAAAGGAGCACATGCTCAGTAAAGAGCTGAGTCACCTTGATGGCAGGAGCTAGAATAGAAACCACAGACCAGCTTCTGAGCACCCTAAAGCCCCTCTCATCAGGAAGCTTTCCTGGGTTCCCTGTATATTCACAGGACCATGTACCTCGACTAAGCCTAGGTCAGAATCTCTTCAAGGGTTATGGACTGAACTGTGTCCCCTCTAAATTCATATGTTGAAGCCCTAAACCCCCAGTGTGACTGTTTAGAGACAGAGCCTTTAAGGGACCGCTGTCCTTATTAGAAGAGGAAGACACGTGGCCAGGCGTGGTGGCTCACACCTGTAATCCCAGCACTTTGGGAGGTCAAGGCAGATGGATCACTTGAGCTCAGGAGTTCAAGACCAGCCTGGGCAACAGGGCCAAACCTCCCATCTCTACAAATATATATATATACACATACATACATACACACACACACACACACAATTATCCCAGTGTGGTGGTGCGTACCTGCAGTCCCAGCTACTTGGGGGGTTGAGGCAGGAAAATCTCTTGAACCCATGAGGTCGAGGCTGAAGTGGGTCAAGATTATAGCACTGCACTCCAGTATGAAGGAAAACATAAGACCCTGTCTCAAAAAAAGAAGGAGAAGGGGGGGTGGGAGAGGAGGAGGGGAAGAAAGAAGGAAGAGGAGGAGGATGAGGAGGAAGATGAGGAGGAGGTGGAGGAGGAGGGGAGAGGAAGGGGAGATGGGGAGGAGGGGAGAGGAGGAAGGAGGAGGGGGAGGAGGGGGAGGAGGAGGAGGAGGAGGAGATGACACTGGAGATCCACCTCTCTCTACGCACAAAGGAAAGGCTATGTGAGGACACAGCAGCAAGAAGATGCCGTGTGAAAGCTGAGAAATGAGGCCTCACCAGAAAGTAACCCTGCTGGCACCTTCATCTTGGACTTCTGTCCTCCAGAACTGTGAGAAAATAAATTTCTGTTGCCTTGTGGTATTTTGGCATGGCAGCTCTAGCAGACTAATACACCCAGTGTATCTGATTTTGTGGCTTTTAATTACATGTATTAGATGGGACTCTGCTAATGCTGTGGTACCACAAAGGTCTTCATGAGAACAGCTTTTATTCACTCAGTAAGAATAATTCACCATCAGTATATTAGTAGATAGCCTAAAAATTCTGCCAGAAATGAGAAATCAAAAGGCATTATTGGAAGTGGTTTAAATATTGCCCCTGTTACATTGCTTACCATATCTTTCTTCTGGGTCATCCATTCATCCAACATTTATTGAATGCCAACCATATACCCAGAAAAGAGCATTGACCAAGTTCTTCTCTCATGGGGCTGTGCATGGCCAACAGGAAGACCAAGAGAAAGCAATTCAGGCAGAGGATACAAGTGCAAACTCCTGAGACAGAAATGAGATCATATAAAAGCCCCCTTGGCCAAAACTTAATTATTATCACTGAGTTTCAAGGGTGGAGCATACGCTCAATAACTATTTGTTGCTTGAACAGAACGTTTAATCCTATTCCATGCTTGCCTTATCCTCTGGACCTGATACCGATATACCAGAAGTCCTAGAGCCCTGTAGTGGGCTGTATCCACAGACATGGGTTTGGATTGTTGTCCTATCTCTTGTCAGTATCAAGGGCTATTGAGGGTCTAGTATACTTGGAAAAGGAAGCCAACATTTATGCCGTTGGATACTATGCATTCAAACCTTGTTGTGTCATCTAATCTTGTTATCCAAAGTGTGGTCTTCAGACCAGCAGCATCAGCATCAGCATCACCTGGAACCTTACTAAAAATGCAGAATCCAGGCCAGGTGTGGTGGCTTATGCCAGTAATCCCAGTATTTTGAGAGGCCGAGGTGGGAGGATCACTTGAGCTCAGAAGTTCAAGACCAGCCTAGGCAATATAATGAGCCCCCCGTCTCTCCAAAACATTTAAAAATTAGCCAGGCACAATGACTCCTGTCTGTAGTCCCAGCTACTTGGGAAGCTGAGGTGGCAAGATTACTCGAGCCTGGGAGACAGAGGCTGCAGTGAGCTGTGATTGCACCACTGAACTCCAGCCTGGATGGCAGAGTGAGACCCTGTCTTTAAACACAGAGAGAGAGAGAGAGAGAAATGCAGAATTCCCAGCCCTACTCAGACCTACAGAATTTTTTTTTGGAGAGGGAGTCTTGTTCTGTTGCCAGGTTGGAGTGCAGTGGCACAATCTCGGCTAACTGCAACCTCCGCCTCCCAGGTTCAAGCAATTCTCCTATCTCAGCCTCCAGAGTAGCTGGGACTACAGGTGTACACCACCACGCTCAGCTAATTTTTGTATTTTTAGTAGAGACAGGGTTTCACCATGTTGGCCAGGATGGTTTTGATCTCTTGACCTCATGATCCACCCGCCTTGGCCTCCCAAAATGCTGGGATTACAGGAGTGGGCCACCGCGCCCAGCCCAGAACCTGAATTTTAGCGAATTCATGCAAACATGATAGGTTGAGGCTTGTTGCTCTAGAAAACACTTTATATTCATTATTTTATTTCATCCTTGGAAGAAAGACATTAAACGTGGACTCATGTCAAAAATATGACAACGTCATCCTCTCCCTCATCTTTGACTCATACCAACCTTTTTTTAATAGCCTGCGAGAAATACAATGACCATGTGGGATGCAGAGACAAGATTCAGAAGATTTGGATCTGAAAAGAGCTGCTAATGCAAGAGGGCCAGGAAGGAAGGAAACTGAGAAGTGTTTGGTCTCCATTTCTTGTTAGGCTTGTCCCAGAAATCAGAGTCAAACAGGGAGAGATTCCCCTGAGGTAAACAAAGACCAACCAGCCCTCACTGAGTCATGGCTTGTGTGCTCTAAAGGGAGCAAGGGAGAGTGCTTTGGAATAAGCTCTTGTAATGTTTCAAAGAGCAATTACAAGCATTGGTTACACACTGCTTCAGGGTCTCCAGGCCTTCCAGGTCAGGGGTCTGTCCTCCCTGGGGAATCAGATTGTGAATACTCGTGACTCAGTGTTATCTTTGGTGAGTAGGAAGCCCCAGGATTTGATTAGACACAGCTGGTGCAGCAAAGGGTCATTTGTCCAGAAAATTAGGGCTGTCTTGCCTGCAAAGCCGTAAGCGGGAAAAGTGCAGGGTCAGTGGAAATGGTTTCAGTATCCAGGGGCCAAATTAAAAGGCACAAAGCAGAGTATAATCTATAATTCAGGAGTCCAAAAAGAGCCGGACAACTACACCAGAGAGAAAAGCACACACATGCAGGATGGGATGGGTTCCATTGCCTGAACGTCTTCGGGAAAATGATTATGATTATTTTGCACAGGAAGGAAAAATGTTTCCAAGAATCGATGAAGGACACTGTTCAGAAATGCCCATAAGCTGGCATAAAAGAAAGCACAGGAAGGGCCCGAGGATCTGTTTTACAGATCGTTTAAAGGTGCTGACAGCACAGTCAATTACTCGGGCAATTTTCTAACTTTAGAGCATCATCCTAAAGGTAGATTTTTCCATCCCCACCCCTCAAATTCCTCCTCTCAGAATAGTCCATTTTGCTGACCCTTCAGCAGCAGATTGAGAGAGTAAAGAGATGAACCATACAGTAGGGTGGCTCACAAAAGTTCAAAAGCTTCCCCCTTGACCACCTCCTCCCCCTCACTGAATTGGGATGAAGATCAATCAGGGAGGAAAATGCATACCCCACCTCCAAAGTCACAGGGGTGGAAAACCACACCCTGGGCAATATAGATGCACATACAGATTCCACTGAGAGTCACCTAGACCAGGAGTCAGCAACTTTTTTTTGTAAAGGGCCAGACAGTAAATATTTCAGATGTTGCAAATCATCAGGTCTTTCCATTGCAACTCTTCAACTCTGTCATTGTAGGGTAATAGCAGCCATAGATGATATATAAGTGAATGTATGTAAAGAGTTTCAATAAAACTTTATTGACAAGAACAAGCAGTGGGCCAGATTTGGCCCACAGGCCAGAGTTTGCCAATCGCTGATCTAGAAAAATGTAGCCGTGTCTTCCCATCGTGCAGATGGATAAAGCAAGACTGAGGTAAGAAATGACTTGCCGAAGGTCACACGGGTCGGTAAAGACAGAGCTCTAGGGGAAAGCCTAAAATGTTGACTCTGTCTTCTAAAGCTCTCTCTACCATACCACGTGGCCCCTCTGTTTCTTCTTTCCTGCCTTCTTCCCCTTTATTACTTAACGCTGGGGGTACCATACGCAAGCAAACAGTGCCTGTATGCACACAGCTTTCCGCCTACTGCTACACTAAGAAACCATTTTTTAAATAAGCTTAAAGACTCAGCATTAAGTTTGTGTTGGTTTATAAATGTTAATATTCTAAAACCACTGCAATAAAATTATTAGAATAGTGCTGTCATGAGGCACGCACTACCCTTAATATGTTTTCTTTTTGTAAATATGTAATTATTTGTGGATTAATTATTCAAATAATTGTGTTTGTTAAAAAGAAATGTTTTTCATGTAAATAAGGCGTGGAAAAAGAAATTGCTCACTATCCCATTATTCAAAGATACCCACATTAGCAATCTGGTATGATTTCTTCCACTTTTTCACATAGCTTGACATAGGCATGGATAGGTATATGAGTATATATGTGTGTGTGTGAACATACACATGAGCGTGGTGTGTATTGGGGGCACAATAAAAATGGGATCCTTATCTATGTATCACTTTGCACAGGCATAACATTGCTTCTGTGGTGAAATGCCTATTCATTCCTGTCAAACAACCTACAATAAACTTTTGGAACACAGCCTGCTCTTGTCATTTGCGTAAATTTTTTTCTTTTTTTTTTTTTTTTTGAGACGGAGTCTTACTCTGTTGCCCAGGCTGGAGTACAGTGGTGCGATCTTGGCTCACTGCAACCTCCGCCTCCTGGGTTCAAGTGATTCTCCTGCCTCAGCCTCCTGAGTAGCTGGGACTACAACCATGTGCCACCACGCCCAGCTAATTTTTTGTATTTTTAGTAGAGACGGGGGTTTCACCGTGTTGGTCAGGATGGTCTCGAACTCCTGACCTCGTAATCCACCTGCCTCGGCCTCCCAAAGCTCTGGGATTACAGGCGTGAGCCACCGTGCCCGGCCTTTGCCTAAATTTCTTAAGAGCCTTTGGGGCCTAAGAAGAAATAGTGGTGGCGGTGGTTGGGATGACACAGGCATGACTTTGTTGATCCAGATGTAAACATACCACCATTAGCAGAGAGGAATCCTTGCAAAGATCTAGACCCATGAGCAACCAATGATAAATAATCCATTGAAGGGAAATATTTTGGCATGGGGCTCCAGGGAGTGGACTGGGATCTTTTTTTAACATTCTCCATCTCAAATTTATGAATCTGATAGGCAAGTAAAACATGAGACCCTCCTAGGTTGGGAGACGCAGGGTTGTGGCAACTGAAACCCCCTGAGCTCAGCGGTTTCTTCCTCTTTGAATGGTGCCTCACATTGTATGAACCGTGTGTGTCTTGATCCAGTTCAAACAGGACCATTTTCTGAGGCTGGCAAAGGGAAGTTCTGTGATCCGTATTGATTAATTCCATCCACCCGTTTTGAAGCCCTGAGTATACACGTGTATTCCTGAGGATTTTCTCAGTTGTGGGCAACAGAGGCCAACTCAGGATTCCATAAGCAAAGCAGGACATTCTTGTAAGATGAATGAATAGGCTCACGAACCCTGAAGAAAGGACTCAGGAAAGACAGGAAGCAAGGCATTGTGTCAAGCGACAAGGAACCTAGAGTGACATTCTTCTAGGCATGATCGTCTGGGTGAAATCAGCTCCAACCCATTTTCAGTCTTTGCATCACTCTACTCAAGACTTCAGTTTCCAGGACAGTCCAGCGGATCTTCCTGGGCCTCAATTCTCACCCCTTTACTAAGGAAGGAACAGCACCTTGATCAACATCCCCAGCTGGGGGAGAAAGTGCTCCCAAAACAAAACTAGAGTAATGTTCCTAGGAAAAGGAGAAACGCATGCCAAGCAGGCAGAAATCACATATGTCTGCCACTGTAGGTAATATGCTAGGATAATAAGCTTCAATAGACCGAAGCTCACACTGCACAGATACATGGTTGGTTTTCCTTCCATAGCCTAGACTCCCCTTCTTCCTTAGAACCATGATGCCTGCGTATGTGGCGGGGACGGCAGTGGTGCAGGGGAGCTGCATTTCTCAGCTTCTGTTACAGCTAGATGTAATCATGTAATTACATTCTAAGTTTCAGTCAAAGCAAAAGCAGCTTTGCTTTTTCTTCTGACTGGAATAAGAGTATGATGGCTTGAACCAGAGCAGCCATCTTGAGCCACAAGGTAACTTTGGATGTGGAGGCCATCCATGGCAAAGCAGCAAGCTTGATCCTGACTGCTTACTTCTGAACTTTTAAAAGGGAGAGAAATAAATATCTAGCTTATTTATGAAAAGACAATGCGGAGCTTTGTTACAATCTAATCCTAAATAATACAGGGTCCATCTACAGCAACTGCTGTTAAAGAGGAAAGGCAATGGGAGATCCGGGAAGCCAAAATCCTGAGCTGTATGGAAACGGAGAATCAGGGAAGGCTTCATGAAGTAGGCACTGGTGGAATGGAAAAGGGACAGGAGTGAGAAATGGGTCCATTAGTCCAGTCAGTGAGGATGACTGTGGTAAGATAAAGAGTAGAAGGGTTTCATTGAATGTACGAGACCAAAACAGATCTTTCATCCACAGGAAACTCATCAATTTAACATCAAAAAGGAGGCTGAGTTGGGTCTGATGCTAGATAGTTTTGAACTCTAGGAAAAAGAGTTGAAACTTTGTCCTTCTGGCCAGAGTTCAACAAATTTTGTCTGTAGAAGTTCAAATAGTAAATATTTTAGGTTTTGTGGGCCTCATACGGTCTCTGTCACAATGACTTCACTGTTGTCATCACAGTTAATACACAATATGTAAGTGAATAATAGTCATCACTGCAATCCAGCAAAACTTTATAAAAACAGGCATCCAGACTACAGGCCTTGTCTTGCTGACCCGTGCTATAGGCATAGGGTCCCCAAAGTATGTCCTTTTGACCACTTGTCCCTAGAAATGGTTCAACAGAAATGTGGTTCTGTTAGCAAATGAGGTTGGGAAATGCTGCATTCTTTATCCATCTCCTAGAGAGTCACAGTACATCTTCGTATGGTAAAGGCTCTGATAAGTCCTGCAGCAAGGAAACCTACTAGACCTTGTTTAATCCCTGCACTTCCCTAGCTTATTTTAAAAGACCTCTTCAGTTCCAAAGAAGAGACTTTGGCAGCCTTCCGTAAGTGATGGGACCCCACTAAACCAAAGGTTTCTAAAAGTGGGTCTGTGGAAATGTTTCCACTGGCTCTCTGTGAAATGATCAAAGTTACATCGTCAGCCTAGTCAGTTTTCAAAATGAGAAATTTATTTTATAGCTCTATTCTCAATTTTAAAATTATATCCCTTCTACTTTGATGTTGAATTTTTTATCTCTTATGAAGTGATGACTTTAAAGGAAGGTAGCTATCATTCTATTAGATTTACTTATTAGGTGAAATAAAAACCTGAAAACTCTATGCCAAGCCCAGATAATAGTTTTGCATTCATTTTTAATTGTGAAATAGAGCATATATACAGAAAAGAGCAAAAAATGTAGCTGTACAGCTGAACTATCAAAAAATGAAAACCTGTGTAACCACAATTTAGGTCAAAAAATAAAATATTGCCAGCACCCCAGAAGCCCCTCTGCTAGCCCTTCTCCTCATCATCCCCTCACTCCTCCCCAAAGGAAAACACCACCCTGATTTCCAACACAAAGTCCTGCCTTTACTTTTCTATTTCAAATAGATTATAAGTGATATATTCTTTCATACCTGGGTTTTTTTGTCCAATATTTTTCTTTTCTTTTTTCTTTCTTTCTCTTCCTCTCTCTCTCTTGCTTCTCTCTCTCTCTCTCTCTCTCTCTCTCTCTCTCTCTTTTTTTTGAGTGAGACAGGATCTCACTCCATTGCCCAGGCTGGCGTGCAGTGATGTGATCTTGGCTCCTTGCACCCTCTGCCTCCCAGGCTCAGGTGATCCTGCCACCTCAGACTCCTAAGTAGCTGGGCCCACAGATGCATGCCACCACACATGGCTAATTTTTGTATTTTTTGTAGAGACAGGGTTTTTCCATGTTGCCCAGGCTGGTCTCAAACTCCTGGGCCCAAGCAATCTGCCCGCCTCAGCCTCCCAAAGTGCTGGAATTACAGGCATGAGCCACTGTGCCTGGCCCCAATATATTTCTGACATTCCTCCTTGCTGTTGTATTTCACACAGATTCGTTCATTTTTGATGATGCACAGTATTGCACTGCATGAAGGGCATTCTGGTTGCTGCCAGTTTGGAGCTACTACAAATAGTGCCACTGAGAACATTTTGTCAGTTGTGCCCACATTTCTGTTGGATATATACATGCACATACACACCTAGGTGTGGATTTGCTGGATCATCCACACGAATATCTATTTTGATTAGATTAATTGTATGTTCAAGGACTGTCCCAATTAATGCCTGGGGAATCAGTGAACACTTCCCCACTTTCGTTCCTGAAAGTGAACTGGTTTGGATAATAAATTATAAAGCTGCCCTGTCTTTAGTGGGGAACAGCAAACTGCTTTCCAAAGAGGTTGTGCCAATTACACTCTCACCAACACTTATGAGAGTTTGAGTCACTCCACATCCTTGCCAACACTTAGCATGGACAGTCTTTTAATCCTAGAAACTCTGGTGCATGTCCTTAGTCTGATATTGTTTGTCTTTTCCATCTGAGCCATTCTGGTGAGCTTATTGTGAGTAGCATCTTATTGTGGCTTTAATGGGCATTTCTCTGACTCCTGATAGGACTGAGTACCTTTTCATCTATTTATTGACCATTCAGATATTCTCCTTTGGAAAATCCCTGTTCATGTCTCTTGCATTTTTCTACTGAGTTGTTCTCTCATTTTCTGATGTGGGGAGATCTTAAAATATTATTTACAGAACCCTGTACCAGTCATAGTCAGTGCAGATATTTTTCCAGCTCTGTGAATTGGCTTTTCATTTTCTTAGTGTACTTTTAAAAGTTCTCGCTGGTCTATGCAATCCAACTGTCTGGGGCTCTTTACTGATCTAAAAACAAGGAACGGATGGTGCCCTAGTCCCCTGTGATTCCCTAGACCAGAGCTGTCTAACAGAACTTTCAATGAATGATGTGCCTAGTGAGCACATAGGCACATCTCAGTGAGATGGAGCAACTGAGTCTTTAATTTTATTTAATTTTAATTTAAAGGAGCCACACGTGGCCAGTGGCTACCATATTGGACAGCACAGTTTCAGAGCACGGTACACCGTAAACAATGAATGTGTCTGAGTAGGGAAATGGCTTGATGAAAATGGCCTATTTGGAAGAGTAACCAATCTGAAGAATTCAGCTGAAACTCCCGGGCACAAACACAATAGGTTCTAAACTGTTCTACATTTATTCTTTCCTACCACCCCCAAAATTCAGTTTCCACACAGCAACAGAACCATGATGTTAAAATTCAGATCCAATTATGTTTGCCCCTTGGTTAAAACCCTTCAGTGGTTTCACGTCGTCCTTCATGTAAACACCACGTTGTGTATTAGGGACGCCAGAATCTGGTTTCACCCGCTTCATCTTCCACCCTCCCCTCTCCCTGGTTCCACCTTCCCAAATGTGTCACACTCCTTCTTCCCTTGGGGATTTCGCACATGCTGGCTCTTCTTCCTGGGTTTCGTTTCTTCTTCCCTCTCTCCTACTCTCCACTCCCTCCTCACTTGACCGGCACCTGCCCGTCTGTATTCATTTGCTAGGGCTGCCATGACAAGGTACCGCAATGGGAGTGGATAAAACACAGTTCTGGAATATGAAAGTCCAAGATCAAGATAGCAAGCTCCTTTTGAAGGTGATTTGCTGGCAGTTTTTGGCACTCCTTGGCTTGTGGAAATACCAGCCTGATCTCTGCCTCCTGTTCTCATGTCCTTCTCCCTGTGTGTGTGTGTGTGTGTCTCTAAATTTCCCCTTTTTATAAAGACACCAGTCATATTACACTAGGGGCCCACCCTACTCTACTGTAACCTCATCTTAACTAATTACATCTGCAACAACACTGTTTCCAAATAAGGTCACATTCTGTGGTCTAGGGGTTAGGACTTTGACATATGAATGTTGGGGAGAAGAGGATGGAATTGAACCCATAACAACACTCTTCCAGTCTGAGATAAAATGCCACTTACACAGACGGTTTTCCCCTACTTCCCAGACCAAGTGCCACCCCTCCTCCCCCATCATTACACCTGTGCGTTGCCTTTATGGCACTTCTCAGAGCTCAAATCAACTACTTGTTTTATGTTTGTCTTCCACCACCAGATTAAGTTTCATGAGGGTAGGGATTCTATTACCTCCTCCAGGAAGTATCTCCAGGTACTGGCACACTGAGGGGCACAGAATAGGACTTCTAACCATTTTCCTCCAATGGACCGACCAGTCACAAACAAGCCACAGAGTGCCGTGTGATGTTTACCAGCTCAGATTCCAGAGGCAGACAAACTAGGTTCAAATCCCAGCTCTGCAACGTCTTAGATGAACAATCTCAGTCACATCACTCACTTTGTCCATGACTCAGTTTTCTCCTCCATCGGGTGTCAAGTAAGCGAATACACATGAAAAGTATAGATAGCAGTACCTGGTGCAGAACAAAAACCCAATGAGGTTAGCACTTCAGACAGGGAGTGCCTAAAGCAGCATCTTCCGTATCATCGCTCCCTTTCAAGACAATTCTCTCATTTCACAAAGTCACCGTTGTCAGTCTCCTCCCATCCCTGCTTTTTGTATTCTGGTGGATTTGGCCATGCTTCTCATTGGAATACAATTTCATGTGGTTTGGGACGAGACGATGTTCCTTGAAACTTCCGCCCTGTGGTTCTCTCGAGATTTCTTGGAGATAGAAAAGTAGATTTGGCTCCGTTCAGAACCTGTTTGAACATTCGTTGCACATACTTCAAAACCGAGACCCTTGGACTTCTCACCCATTTACTCTTGGCAAAAGGCAGCTTCCTGCTTCTGAGAAGTTAAGCTTTCAAGCTTAGGGGAAAAGGCTTTTTGGACAACAAACAGCCCTGTAAAAACAATATTTTGATGAGTTAAGTGTAAATGAATCAGAAACACATGGATTAAGCTTCTCTTGATGTACACATGGGTTTAATAATTATTGGGGGTGGGAGAGAAGGGAAATGGGGCTGGAAAAGCTGTGTCTTGGGTTTTATCAAATCTAAAATGTTTGAGAAGTAATTCAAGACATTCCACACACCCCCAAGTGTAGCCAAATTTTCCGATTCCACTTCCAAGGAGCCACACAGGATCTTTCTAGTAACAACTGAGTGCTCCACAGTGCCAGGTTTTCATGGCTTCTGATTGGCTGGGCATAGAGCTATGATTTATGAGACCATTCAAAGATTTATATATTGCCATTATAACAAATTCCTTCCAAACGGAACGGTACCCAAATGCAGCTTTAAAAATATCTTTCCTGTTAGACGCCTCCTTTCTATTCACAAAACTCTCCTTCTTTCCCTTTTCCCCAGCCCCTCCTTAAACCACAGATCCCCCCACGAGGTCTCAGACCAATGAAGACTGAGAGAATTCATTTTACCATGACTGAAACGTCTTTCACTTTGGATTGAGTTTTAAATGACTTGGGTCTCTATAAACTGAGGGTCACAAGAAGGTTATAGCTAAAGGGCTTATAAGTTAGGTGAAGGGTGGAAGGGGTAGAATTTTATAAATGCTTATTGCTTTCATAAAAAGAAAAGCTAAGTTGTGTTCGTGCCGAACACAGTCAAACACTTAATATATCAGGGCACACTGTTTCCTAGAGGAAATGTTCCATACTGATTTGGTGGGCTTCCGTCTTCCTCCATTTCAATGACATCATCAGTATTGGGCATCTGGTTAGGATAAGTAACTTCTTCCACATGTCACCATCCGTATGTCCTTCTCTAAAACAAATTTTGAGTCACTCCAAGCTCTGAGGTATTCTAAATCACTTGGCTTAACAGGCAGCAGAAAAGTGAGGTGAGAGGTAGTGGGAAGAACTTCCTGATTTTCTGATTCATTGTCCCATAGGTCTTGCTTCAAATGGCATACTCACAAGTCCCACCCAGCATGGAGTACAGAGGTTATCAGAAGAAGGAATAACAGAGTTCAGCCCCCATGAGTTTCATGGCAGGCACATGATTGCAAAATTGGAATCAGAGAGTTGACTGTTTTAGCAAACACGCAAGTGGTGGCAATCCAACATATGAAAGCCATTGCCCAAATGACCCAAGCCATCTGTATTAGTCAGCTATGCTACAATAATGCTGCATAACAAACAATCCCAAAACTCATTATAAGGACATTCATTTATTATCATGTTCACAGATCTGTAAATTGACTATAACCAGCTGAGCTAGGATGAACTTAATGCTCTCGATTCTGACTCTGGGCTCCAGGCTATAAACTGGGTTTAGATCTGTTTCAAGTGTCTTTCACCCTCCCTGTACCAGCAGTCACCTAGATCATGTAGCGTGCTCTACATGTCACATTCTAGAGCCCAGGTCTACAATTCCTTCTCAGATACAAACATTGCTACTACACTACATTGCTTCTTGCTGTCTAAAATATATTACTTAAGTACTAAAATGTCTAATGAGTACATATATTCTCACGTCTAGCTCTTACCATGATGTCATCAGCTCAAGGCTGCATGACTTTTATAAAAACAGCAGCAGCTACTTGGACCTGTTCTTCACATGGTGCATCACCAGAGTACAAAGGGTCAAGGTCAACTGCACAAGCATGTTCCAAGTCTCTGCTCATGTTGAAGTCTCTGTTCACATCACATCTAGTAGCACTCCATTGGGCAAAACAAGTCCCATGGCAAGTATTAGAGTCAAGGGGCAGGAAAGTACCCCCACCCAATCATGAGGCCGTGGCAGGGTTGTGGATGTGTAATGTGTCTTCAAAGAACTCAAGAATTGGGACCAATTATTCAATCAAATCACCCCAAGTGTTTCTTGACCCTTCCTCTCCATCCATACTATATATCAAACCACCAATCCTACTGATTCTACCTGCTTATCATATCTAATCCATCCATGTCTCCATCCCCTTACACTACCTTTCCTAAGCCCCCAGCATCTCTCATCTGGACCACTCCCATAGCACCCTCCCTGGTGGGGCCACTTCAAGCCATTTCTCACACTGTGACCAATGTGGCCTTCCTAAAAGGCATATCTGATAGTGCCTCTGCTCTACCTTTTGATGGGCTTCCCTTCATACTCAGGATAAAGTCCAGAAGCCTTACCTTGATCCACAAGGTCTTATGTGAACCCATCTGTCTACCTTTTTGTTCCTATTTCTTGCCTGTTCTCCCTCATTGTCTGCCTCAGTCACACTGTCTTCCCCTCCAAGCCTCCAAAACATATGTTCTCATCTGTCCTAATGACCTTCTCTCTTGATGGTATAGAAGGCTCTTCCTACCCTCTCCTTCCTCGGATAACTTCTTCCTATTTTTCATGTCTCTGCTGAAGAAATATGTTTACAAGGAAGCCTCCCTTGATGCCATAAATCAAGATAGATCCTGAATGGTTTTTACATGTCTGAAAATGTCCATGTAGGAGTCTACTTCCGCTCTCCTTGGACCTAAGAGGGACTTTGTGACTGTCCCCATGAGTAGAATACAACAAAAGTGACATTGCATGCCCTTTGAGGCTGGGTTAGGAAACCATGTCACTTCTGCTGGTTTCTCTTGGAACTCACCCTTGAAACCCAGTCTGCATGCTGTGAGGAAGCCCAGGACACATGGAGGGGCCCACGTGGAGGTAAACTGAGGCCTCCCAGCCAACGGCCCCAGCTGAGCTCCCAGCTAACAGCAAGCACCATCTTGCCAGTCATATGAATAGGCCACTTTGGAAATAGCCTTTAGTCAACACAACCAATGCCACATGGGGAAGAGACAAGCCTTCCCCACTGAGACCAGCCCAAGCTTCCGATTTGTGAGCAACATTGCTGCCATTGTTGTTTTAAGATTGCTGTCATCTTAAGTCACAAAGTCTGGGGGCAGTTTGTGACTCAGCCTTAGCTAACAAGAACTGTGCCCCACTTTACAGCTTTTAAGCCACTGTGATATCCTGTCACTCTAACACATAAGCTATAAAGACACAGACCATGTGTGTCCTACTTACTGCCATAGCAACCTGTCCCTGTTACACGACAGGTGCTCAGTACATATTTTTTGACCAATGACAGGGATCTGGGTTTGGTAGGAAAAGCCAACCTTTTCTGGGAATGCAGGCTCCTAAGCAAACACCCACCGCCTTCCCTCGCCACTCTGTTCCTCATCGCAGTCACAAGTGACACCTCCAAACCTACTTGTATTTTAAGTAAAGCATGTATAAGAGTTCCAGCACAGGAAACAGTACGTTCAGATTAGAATAATTTGAACATAGTGTAGTTTTCTGTGGCTGCTGTAACAAATGACCACAAACCAAGTGTCTTAAAAACCACAGAAATTTAAACTCTCAGTCCTGGAGACCAGAAGTCTGAAATCAAGATGTCAATAGGGTCACACTGTCTCTGACAGCTCTAAGGGAAGGTCCTTCCTTGCCTCTCCAGCTTCCAATGGTTCCAGGCATTCCTTGACTGTGACTGCATCGCTCCAATCTCTGCCTCTATCTTCAGATGGCCTTTTCTCCTTTTCCTTATTTGTCTTTCCTTTATTTGTCTCTTGTAAGGACACTTGTCATAGGATTTAGGGCCCACCCAGGTATTCCAGGATGATCTTATCTCCATATCCTTCACTACATCTACAAGGACCCTCTTTCTACACTTATGGTTTCAGGGAGTAAGATGTAGATATGTATGTCTTTTGGTTTTTTTGGTTTTTGTTTTTTTGGGTTTTTTGTCTTTTGTTTTGTTTTGTTGAGACAGAGTCTCGCATTGTCACCCAGGCTGGAGTGCAGTGGCACAATCTCGGCTCACTGCAACCTCCACCTCCTGGGTTCAAGCAATTCTCCTGCCTCAGCCTCCTGAGTAGCTAGGATTACAGGCTCCTGCCACCACACCTGGCTAATTTTTTTGTATTTTTAGTAGAGATGGGGTTTCACCATGTTGGTCAGACTGGTCTCGAACTCCTGACCTCATGATCTGCCTGCCTCGGCCTCCCAAAGTGCTGAGATTACAGGTGTGAGCCACTGCGCCTGGCCTGACATGTCTTTTTGAGACTATCATTCAACCCACTACCTAGGGCTAATTCAAGGGCTACTTTTACATGCATGGGAAAGGTTGAGGGAGCCATAGTGAGGTACCCAGTCACAGTAGAACTCTTACCATCTCTAGAGCTGAAAGGAGGAGAATTGGGGGTGGTACCAGAACCAAAGAAAGAGAGGTATGTAGCAACTCTCCAGGAGACAGTGTCCCTCCAAGAAGAGGGCTTTCTGGAGAAAAGTAGTGACTTTGAGTCCAAGGACTCAAGCAGACCAAGGTAACCCAAGGAGAGAGTCAAGGGAGCAATCTCTCTTCCTCCTATCTTCCCTCCACTAGGATAACTTTGGTCAAGCCCAACCTAGAAACCAGAGGGCAAGGGAGTCCACAGTGCCATCTGCATGAGTCAGCTTCCTAGGCAGACAGTAAAGGAAGATGGAGAGTGGAGCTGGAGGGGCAAGCAGGAAAGATCTGGAACAAACAACGTGCTCAGAAAAGAAAGGACAAGAGGATCCCACATGGGCTTGCAGGTATAATACAGACGCTTCCAACCAGAATGGAATGGACTCCCTATAAGGAGTCAAGAGACCTGGACCCTTGACCCTGCTGTGCCACACAGAAGCTGGAGACCTGAAGTAAGTAACTTTTCTTCTCTCAGCCTTCCTTTCCTCTTCTGCAAAAGAGGGAAATCTGACGTGCCCTACTTGCCTCAGATGGCCTGAAGTTCAAACAAGGGAACAGGTGGGAAAATGTGTGCTCTTCACAGAGGTAGATTTTTATCTCTGCTGCTTTTCAACCCCTGGAAGAGAACCTAACACATAGCAGATGCTAATATGTATTTGTCTAAATAATCATGACATTGGAACCCAATCGATGTCTTCTAGAATCCCATGGAGGGTGGATTCACAGCCCCTTCCACCCAATAATGGGGTGAACTGTATGGACTAAAACCTTCTTGAGGTTATAGCCTCTTATAACCTGCCTTACAGGCATGCTGCCCATTCAGAATTGGTCATTTTGTAAATTAAGTGGGGCCTCATGGTGGTAGTGGGGCTGCCGGTGAGAGTCAGAAGCATACCATCTACTGAAAAAGGACAGAAACCCAACTCAAATAGATTTAACCAAAAAGGAGGATGTATTGGTTCACAAAACAGAAAAATCCATGTCAGATCAAGCAAGTTAGAATAAGGACCCGTCAGTTCAAACACGGACCCAGTTCCCCTCTCTCCCTCTCCATTCTGTCTTAGAAACTGTTAGATTTGAACAGTGTTTGTACACATTTGGACGTCTGTACAAGGCCCTCTGATGCTCTAGAAACTTCCTTTCCATTAGCAACACAGTGAATACATGGCTTCCCCGCAGCCTGAGGAGGAAAGCAGGTCTCCTCTGGTAGCTTTCTCAGAGGGGAAAAGAAGCCTGTCAAAAATCCAAACAAATGTCTTCTTGCATTTCACAGGCCTGGATTGGTTCAATACTCACCCTGAGCCAATGCTTGTGGTCTGGGCTGAGGGCGTGGTGGAGGGAGATTTGCACATGGGCTTGCACTAGTTAGGTCTTGAAGCTGGGTGTTGGGGCAGTCCCACCCAAATCACATGGCTAAGAGAGATAAACCTGTCCAGAAAAATGCTAGGTAATGCTGCTAGGAAGAACAGATTGAATGCTGGTGAACACACACAGACCACTGCCTCACATTTGAGTTACAATTTCCAAAGCTCCTTTCTTACACGTTGTCTCTGTGGACCCTTACAGAAGCTCTCTAAAGGACAGAATGAAGCCTTTTTGGCTCTAATATTTTCCACCATGCTTACTAAGTGCATGCACATCTCTTTCCTAACTCTGCATTCAGAGACATTGTGTTGGTAGCTTGAAGACAGCCATGCTGGGAATAGTTACCACGGGAACTGTCAAACAGTACACATCAGGTAAGTTTTGTTCAGAAAGCTGATTTGCTGGCCCACTGAAGAGCTTCTGGCTCTAAGATTCTCCACGAAGTTCACCAACAGCATCAGAGAAGGATTTGTTTACCAGCCCCAATCGTCCTCCATTCAACCCCTACAGTGGTCATTTGAGAACAAGACTAGGACATTTCACGACATTCTTTCATAGCTCCCCATTACCTTCAAATTATCTGTCCAGATTCATTCCCTTACCTGTCCTTTGGGCACTGGTTGTCAGTCATTTGTTATTCACAAGGCTCCAGCTGTTTTCTCACCTCTGTGACTGTGCACATGCTGTTTCCTCTGCTTGGAACACCCTTGTTTCCATCCTCCACGTGAGGGACCCTTCCTCCTCCACCAGACTCAATGCAAAGGCTGCAGGCATTCTCTTCTTCCAGGCAGCGCTGGCTGATCTGTCTTCCATGGTCCCACTGCCTCTCCACCCCAGAACTGCCAAATTCTTGCGAGAACTTAATTACTCATCTACATATCTGTCACCTCCAGATGACTGCCTGGCTGTTTCACTGTTGTATTCCCTATGTCTAGCACAGAGCCTAGCCTACACTAGATAGTTCAAAACTAATGCTCAGATCAACAATGAATAAAACAAAGAAGTATTTAGCACTTACTATATGCCAGATACTGTACTAAGCATTGAAATTTGTGAGAGGGGTCAAGACATGGTCCTTGACCTCAAAGAGCTCAGATTATGCACATAAATAAGCAAGATTAAGACCTATGCTAAAATAAGCAAGATAGAGACATAAGTTAATCATCATTGCATCCCTTCTACTTAGCACTTAATATGTGCTAAACAACTGTTTGTGGAAAGAACGACGGTTCAAAACCCCCTTGACTTATTCAGGCCAGCAGAGGGGCATTCTTGACTCAGCTGTCATTTGTAATACACCATCATCACCAGACACTACTAAGCATCCGTGTAGTATAAACACAAAGTGAGTTATGGAGACGCAACCCCTGATGGTCTGGGAGTCTGCGTTAAACTAATGACATCAGCTCTCGGCAAGCAGGAAAGAACAAACAAGCAGAGAAAGAAGTTGTGTGCTCCATGGTGAAATGGGAATGAGTAGCGCAAGCTCATGATGGGATCACGGCACAGGGACATTGAGTGCCAGGGACTCAGGCCAGCTGTCCTTTTTGGGTGGGATAAAGAGCATGAACCACCACTGCATTCCCACTCTAAGGAGAAATGAAACGATGAAGACTTGAATAAGAGGTGTGTACGGCTGAGAAATCATAACAGTAGTCATCACTGACATTTTCTTCAGTATTGTTTGTGCACCAGGTACCATGCTGGCCACTGTATCTCTAGCAGGTCATTGAATCCTCACAATAGTCCTGAGGTCAATATTCGCTTTATACAAATTAAAAACTGAGGCTTAGAAGAGGTAAGTCACTTGCCTAAAATTGCACAGCCAATAATAGGGAAGGCTGGGATTCCAACTCAGATCTAATTCCTGAGCCTGATTTTTAGCCATAGCATTATACTATCTCAGAGAAGCTAGAAACAGTGCAAGACAAGTTTTAACCCTGTTTTTCAAGAGGGAAAGAGTTTGGGTGAAATATGCATAAGCGTTTGGCCGGTGAGCCTCCCTACGGCCAGGATGCAGAACTGCTCCATCACCACAAAGAAATTCCCTCATGTTACTCTTTGTAAGTCACACCCTTCCTCAGTAGGCAATTTGTTTTACAGCTGACAAACCTAGTCAAGCAAACCAGGCTAGCACAGATATCTCTTTTATTTTTGGATCTACTAATTTACTTTTGTGCTTCCTCCAAGCAGCTGGCTTGTAAATTGCACATCCTCATGAGGGGGTCGCCTTAGCATTTCCCTTCCTTTCTCCCCTTCTCAAGCCTAAAATGCCAACAGAAAGCCTTCCACCTGGGATAAGAGATAAGAAATGAGGAGGCAGCTGGGAGCATAAAATGGATCAGGGTGCAGAGGTAGGAACAGCCCATGGACATGCCTAGTGGCTGGACCAGTTGTGTGTGGTGGTGAGGCAGGAAAGGGTGAACCTCAATGCCAAGTCAATTTTCTTCTTTTTTGTTGGAAAATTGCAAACCTATATTTGACGCAGACTCAAATTCACACATGAAGAGAAGCCAGAGTGGAGAGCTGCAGGCCCCAGGTTCCAAACTGGTCGAAGAAAGCTCACTGTCATTGTAAATCCATGGGAACAATCCTGGTAGTGTGTGACTGTTAAAGGCACGGGCTTTGGAACTGGTCCTGTCTGGTATTAACTCTCTGTTTCAGTATGTGGTAGGGATGTTGCAGTGAGTTTGGGTAGTGTCCCGCCCACTCCCCTACCAAAAAAAAATAAATCCGCCTGGAACCTCGGAATGTAACGTTATTGGGCCTAAGAGTCTTTGCAGAGATAATAAAGGTAAAGCTCTCTAGATGAGACCATCCAGGATTAGGTTGGGCCCTATATGCAGTGATAGATGTCCTCATGAGACAGAAAAAAAGAAGACAGACACACGGAGACGAAGCCCATGTGAAGACAGAGGCAGAGACGAGTGGAGTCACAAGCCAAGGAATGCCTGGAGCCACCAGAAGCTGGAAGAAGTTAGGAAGGATCCCCGCTAGGGCCTTCAGAGGGAGCACAGCCCCTCCAACACCTCAATTTCAGACATTTCGCCTCTAGCACTGTGGGAGAATACATTTTGTTGTTTTAGGCCACCAAGTTTGGCAGACCTAAAAACTAATAGGAGTGATGCCAGGTAAGCCATTTCATTTTTACCTCTGTAAGACTATTTTCTCATTTTTAACATGCTTAAAATGGATATGTATTAGGCCACGGCCATTCTCACATTGCTATAAAGAAATCTCTGAGACTGGGTAATTCATGAAGAAAAGAGGTTTAATTGGCTCACCATTCTGCAGGCTGTACAGACAGCATGATGCTTGCATCTTCTCAGCTTCTGGGGAGGTCTCAGGAAGCTTACAGTCATGGCAGAAGGTGAAGGCAGGGAGCAGGCACCTCGCATAGCCAGAGCAGGAGCAAGAGAGAGTGGGAGGAGGTGCCACACCCTTTTAAACAACCAGATCTCTTGAGAACTCATTCAAACATCAAGGGGATGGAGTTAAACCATTCATGAGAAATCCCGCCCCACAATCCAATCATCTCCCACCAGGTCTCACCTTCAACACTGAGGATTACAATTGAACATGAGAGTTTGGTGGGGACACACATCCAAACCATATCAGGGTATAAGAATAATATCTGCCTTTCAGAGATGGCAGGAAAATTCAGGGCAGGGCTCTGTAAACAGTTGCTGCTATCATTACAAATGTTATGAGCCCATCAATTACAGAAGGATGTCCACAAACAGACTCTCCCCATGCCCTGATAACAAATGTCAAGGGTGAGGAGAGAGAACATGGGGTGCAATGTGTCAGTCTTGTGGACTGTAGCCCAGGACATCAGAGGTAGTAGCTAGGAAGGGTAAAAATGGTGAAACGTTGAGAGAGAGCAAAAGAGGAGTTCCTTCCAATGCTTCTGAGAGGGCCTGAGACCCAGCTGCATATGTCTCTGCACCTCAGTTTGTTTTTCTATAAAGTGGGGATAATAATAGAACCTCCCTTGTGAGGCTGCTCTGAGGATAAAAGGAAATTCTATGTGGAAAGTGCCTACTACAATGTCTGATATTTATTCACTCATTCCATTGATAATCGTAGGACCCTTCTGTGTGCTGGGCACCATGCTAGGCATATGGGAAGCACCCAGTGAATGATCCTCACTGTTTTTATTTTTGTTAATGCTTTTTTTTTTTTTTTTTTTGAGACAGAGTCTTGCTCTGTCACCCAGGCTGAGGTGCAGCGGTGTGATCTTGGCTCACGGCAACCTCCGCCTCCTGGGTTCAAGCAATTCTCCCGCCTCAGCCTCCCAAGTAGCTGAGACTACAGGCACATGCCACCATGCCCAGCTAATTTTTGTATTTTTAGTAGAGACAGGGCTTCGCCATGTTGACCATGCTGGTCTCGAACTCCTGGCCTCAAGTGATCTTCCTGACTTGGCTGGGATTACAGGCATGAGCCACTGCGCCTGGCTTGTTATTACTATTGGGTGGGCTGAGAACATCTCTACTGACTGTGGGCTTCCCTGACTGTGGAAGAAGGGTGAGAAGAGATCATCCTTTCTCCTCCCCATTAATCCCAGTCAGCTCACAGATGTTCTCTTCGGCATGTCCCTTAGGGGCATCCATCCATCATGCAAATTTTTTTTGAGACCACAAGGAGGGGAACACTATGGCCAACCTTCCCCACCCCCAGGACCATGGGAATCTGCCCTGAGGACATGGCTCCGTGGCTTCCCAGAAATACAACATGAGTTGGGGGCAGCATAAATCTAGCAAAGTGACTTCAAGCTATTCAAGCTGCTCAGCTAAGAAATAGGACACAGGGATGTCACAAGCTCCATTGTGCTTCTGGACCCCAATAAGAAAGATCACTCCATTTGTTCTTCCATTCGTTCATTCTTTCAATAAATATTGAGCTTCCCTCTGTGTCAGGAGCTGTTCTAGGCTCTGAGAATTCAAAGAGGAGAATAAACAGACGATATCTTTTCCATCATAGCAATAATAGTTCAGTTAATTGTACACATAAATATATTACTGCAAACTATAAATAAGTACCCCGAGGGGAAGTTACCCATCGTAGTCAGAGTATTTACAAAAAGATCTAACCACAGAATTCAGGAGAGGGGACTGATCAGGGAAGGTTTCCTTAAACTGAGGGCTGAAAGAAGTTTAAAAAATCAGAGTAGGCGTGGAGAAGGGTGCCAGGCAGTGGGAACAGCTTGTGCAAAGGCCCTGTGATTGGGGGCTGAATTGCTGGAGGGCAGAAAGGAGAAAGGGCTTGTGGAGAACAAGGAATGAGACAGGACAAAGAGAGCAAGGGTAAGACTTGCAGGGTCTTCTAAGCCTTGGAAAACACCAGTCTTTAATCACAGAGCAAACACTTACTGAGCACAGCCTTGATGCCAGGTGCTGCGCCAAGTGTTTTGCACGATCAGCCTCTGTCAGTACTTGTCACAGACTTGTGAGGTTGTCACAACGTACCTCAGCTCAATTTCACAGGTAAGAACCTGGGTCAAGGAGATTTATTTACTTGCTCAAGCAGCAAAAGAAGTCCTTGAAAATATTTTAGCTCTGGGTTTCGGGGTTTTGTTTTGTTTGCTTGTTTCCTTAAGCAAAAGAAAGATAGGGAGAATTTTTGGAGTTTAGGGGATCAGAGTAAGGTGGGGAAGGGGTCAGCATGCATGACTTGAACACACTCCCCTAGAGAGTGGATGGAACAGAATAATATTAACACTGCATATTTGAATAGCACTTTCTCTTCTTTTGATAGTTCCCTCCAACTCTCAAGGTAATTATTATTATTATCCCATTTTCTTAAAGGGGTAAACTGAGGCAATGAAAAGATGAATGCTGTGCTCTGAAACATAGAACTCATAAGTCCTAAGAGCTAAAGTCAGAACATGAACTGTGCTTTATTTGACTCCTAAATCAGGGCTCCTTCTGCTCCCTCCAACTTCCACTCTGGGGCTATCAGCCTTCCTTGCCTTGAGTGTGTCATTCTGGTCACCATCTCATTCTAAGACCCTTCTCAGAAACTCACAGAGATTAATCAGAGGAGGGCATTTTCAAGAAGAGCTTTAATAAACTCTAACCTGGTTTCTGTACCCTTAGACAGCAAAGGACAAAGCACAATGGTTTAACGTAATTCCTGATAAGGAATTTTATTTTTCTGACAGGAACTTTGTTATAGAGCAGGATCCATATTTTATCCTTGTCGGTCGCACTTTTCACACCTGTAATCTCAGCCAAGTTTACCTGAACCTCTCTGAGTTTCAACTCCCTTGTTTTGTCAAAACGAGAAAACAATCCGTGTGAAGTCCTTGGTGCACAGAAAATGCTATGTAAAGTGAGCCCTTACTGCTACTATCCCAATGATTATTCCTATTATTAGCAATTACTCTTCATACCTTGTTGGGCAGTGACCCCACAGTTCAGAATGATGAATGAGCGGTCCTCGAGAACTTTCCAGCTAAAAAGAAGGGCCAAGTATTGTCACAAGACAAGGCATCAGGCCATGTGGGAAAGACCTTTAACAAACAAGCTTTGAAATAACAGATAATAAATGACCTGATGAACTCTTCGTTAATCAGGGGAGACAAATGAATATGATCTTAAATCTGTGCAGTAGGCTGCTCACACGTGTGATAAGCTAACAGACACGCCTCTCCTGGGATATCTTGTATCCCCCCCACCCCCACAATAACATACCAAGAATATACCCTTTGGTTAGCTCAGGTCCCCCAGCCATAAAAAGAAAAAGTGGGTTTGGCCGGGTGCGGTGGCACACACCTGTAATCCCAGCACTTTGGGAGGCCAAGGTGGGGGAATCACCTGAGGTCAGGAGTTCAAGACCAGCCCGGCCAACACGGCGAAACCCTGACTCTACTAAAGATACAAAAATTAGTCGGGTATGGTGGCACATGCCTGTAATCCCAGCTACTCGAGAGGCTGAGGCAGGAGAATTGCTTGAACCCAGGAGGTGGAGGTTGCAGTGAGTCGAGATGGCACCATTGCACTCCAGCCTGGGCAACAAGAGTGAAACTCTGTCTCAAAAAAAAAGAAAAAAAAAAAGTGGGTTTACAGCTACCTTTTACTGAGCACTTTTTTCCAGATATTTACAGACATGTGCATACATTACATCCCAATTAAGCATTCTCTCCACCCTCTATGATATTTATTCCTGTTACTTCCATTTTAGAGATGAGAACATTAAAGTTTGCTAAGTCACTTGTCCAAGTGACAGAACCAGGTTTCCAGTTCTGGGCTGTTTGATTCAATACTCTTAGACCACTTTGCTCTACAGCCCCAGTTATTGGCCTCCAAGCCCTCTCCAGCTCTAAAGACTGCACAGTTCTTGGGTATAAACCCATCCTTTGCACTGCATCCTGAAAATCCTCTTTGCTCTTCTTCCTGGAAATCGTTGTAAATGTTATTCTTCCATATGTCGGCCTTGGCAGCCCCAGGCAGGGTCAGGGGACAGCCAGGCCAGAGAAGTTGAGTTTCACTAGCCATAAATCCTCTGTCTCCGACATGCCCCTTAACTGCTTATCTTTGAAAAACATGACCCAGGACAAGCCAGGAGAATGGCAGGCCAAGTCACAAAGCCACCGGCCAGGGAACACGAGGTGTCCAGGGTTGTGTTCCCAACATCAGACTGTGCAATGTCAGCCATCCAACCCACTCTCCCTCCCCCAAAAAATGTTCTGGCCCAGAGAGATGTCACAGGAACGTCACCATAGGTCTCTCATCTAGTCCCCAAGACATTCATTCTTGCCAGATACCCTCGCGGCCATTACCCTGCAGTTGTCCTTCACCCTCTGATGTGTTTCAGATGTGTAAATATGATATGAAAGCTCCGATTTCAAAGCCCCTGTGGACTGAGTCTTGGGCCTCTTGGGCCTTGGGTTCTGCACTAAGTGGCCTTTCCCATGGATGGATGGCTCCATCAGACGTCCCTGCAGTGGGCCATCCTCCCAAAGGCCTTCATCTTTCTGACAGAAAGGGTACCAGAATCCCCTCACCCCAGAATGAAACAAGGGGAAGAAAGCTGGGGAAAAGATTAAACTCTCGCTAACTTAGGGGATGCACAATCAGAAAGCTCAAATGACTACACATGGGTTGGAGGTGTACGGGGAAGTAGAGAGCCCAATGAACCTATAATTGTCAGAGACTATTTCCTAAAAGCAGCATCGGGGATAGGGCTCCTCAAATCTGGCTGCACATCAACATCACATGGAAAGTTTTAAAAATACTGCTGCTTGGACCAACCCCTAGAGATTCAGATTTGATAAGCCAGAAGTTGGGCTCATTAAATGATGTTGGCAGTTGTCACTGTGTTTGTTCAAGTTCCTTAGGTGATTCCGTTAGTTTTCTATTGTAACATAATAAAGTACCCCACATTTGGGAGATTCAAAGAGCACATACTTATTATCTTACAGTTTCAGTGGGTCAGGAGCCCAGGAACGGCTTAGCCGGGGCCTCTACTTCAGGGTCTCATGAGGCTATAATCAAGATATTGGCCAGAGGTGGGACCTCATCTGAAAGCTCAGCTGTGGATGGATCATCCACTTCCAAGCTGCTCAGGTTGATGTCAAGAAGCAGTGTCCTGCAGGTTGCAGGACTGACAGCCTCAGCTCCTTGCTGGCTGTTGGCTAGAGACTGCCCTCAGTTATTTTCCATGTGAACCTCCTCACTGTGGCAACCCACTTCATCAAAACCAGCAAGGAAGAGAGGCAGCTAATAAGATGAAAGCTATGATCTTATGCAACATAATTATAGAGGAGACATCTCATGTCCTTTGCCATGTGCTATTGGCTAGGGCAAGCCACAGGTCCAGCCCACAGTCACGGTATAAATCTCCAGTGGTGAGACCATTTCAGGCCATCTTAGGGCCTGTCTACCACAGGGAATCTAAGATGCAGCCAGTGTCAAGAACCATTCATTTTGGGCAGTGGTTGTCAAATCTCTCAAATCAGATTGGCACTTCTCATGCTTTAAAAAGCTTATAAATCTCCTGGGAATCTTGTTAAAATGCAGATTCTGGCTGGCACCTGAGACTGCATTTCTGACTTAGTCCCGGGTGATGCCAATCCACTGATTCTCAAATGACACTTTGAGTCGTGAGGATCTAGGGATTGTCATGGGGCCAAATCATTTTTTTAAGGTTCAGTTCCCACACTGTCATCAGTGTCACTAGGGTTAGAGTGTCATCCCCACATGTTGCAAGGAATAAAGCTCACTTTATCAGAACACTGGATTAACCAGAATCTCATATTCAATAATGCATCACCGAACACATGCCCTACTTCTAGTCAACTGGGATAGTAATAAAACCCTAATTATTTGTTTTTTGAGATATCTGTGTATCAATCGAGTTTATAAAATGTAAATCGAATCAGATTCCTCCTCTATGAAAAACACACTTACAGCTCTTGTCTTACACAAAGTAGAATCCTTGCCATGGTTTATGCGGTCAGGCTCCTGGAATCTCTCTGACCTCATATCCCACTTCTCTTCCTGTCATTCACTCTGCTTTGGCCACAGAGACCTCCTTGCTGTTCTCTAAATATGCCAAGTATGGCCAACCCCAGGGCCTTTGCACATGCAGTCTCTTCTGCCTAGAACACCTTTGCTCCAATCTTCACCTGTATTGCATTCTCACGTCCCACCTGAGACTCAAATGTCAAATGTCGCTTTATCATTGGATTGATACACAGGTATCTCGAAAGAATTATTAGGATTGTAACCCAAATGCTGCTACAAAAACATGTATTACTATTGCCTACTATAGGCTTCAAAGGAGATTAGGTTTAGAAATAAAAGAAACAAACAGTGGGTTTCCAGTATGAGTCTTTTCAATTAAAAACCTTTAAGTGTCATATTTTCTTGATTCTAAAAAGTTTCTGAAAACCAGTTATGTCTTAAAACGGATGCATACAGCCAGCATATTGTATTTTTTGTTTCTCTAAAACATCGATAATTTGGTGCCAATTATTATTATTGCAGTAATCTCATAACTGGCCCTGCTTCCTCCACCTGTGCCCTCATAGTTTACTCTACACACAGTTACCAGAGTTGTCTTCATAAAATCTAAGTCAGATTAGATTGCTCCCTTATACAAAACCCACCCATTGATCTTGTCTTATACAAAGTAGAATCCTTACTATGGTTAACACGATCAGGCTCCTGTGACCTCTCTGACCTCTTCCTGTCATTCACTCTGCATTGGCCACATGAGCCTCCTTGCTGTTCTCTAAATATGCCAAGCATGACCCGCCCCAGGGCCTTTGCACATGCAGTCTCTTCTGCCTAGAACACCTTTGCTCCAATATGCTCATGTACTGCATCCTCATGTCCCACACGTCTCTGCTCAAATGTCACTTCATCAGGGAGGCCTTCCATAGCTACTTTATTTATAAAAGCACTCCTGACCCTGCTTTAGTTGCCTCTGTAATACTTAGCCTTTCTTTCTTGTCTGACTCCCTAAACCAGGAGGTACACTCCCAAAAGGTGGGGTTTTGTCCACCTTATTCACTGCTCTATCTTTGGCACTTAAATAGCATCCAGGCCATAGGTGTCACTTGAATATTTTTTGAAGGATTGATACATCGATGGTGTCCTTGAATTAAGAATCTATGATCTTTTGGTTTTTCAAAGCCTTCTATAATGTGATTAAGTAAAAATGGCTGTCAAATGAATTTACAAATAAGGAATCTGAGGGTCAGAAGGATCAGGTCATTCACCCAGGTACTAAGTTGGTGAGTGGCAGAGCTGCCATTTGCATCCTTGTGGCTTGAAAGCCCCAAGGCCTTCCTACTACAACATTGAGGGCCAGATGTAACGTCAGAAGGGACAACTCAGGCACAGCTAATGGGCAGAGCTGTTGTCCAGAGAACTAAGAGGGCTGGGAATCCCTAGGTCCCTGGCTATCTCCTCAGGAGCCTTAGCCACACTTGGCACCTGGGGGTAGGAGACCAAATGCCCAAACTAGATCTCTAGATGGAAACGAACACTGTTGTCATGGAAGATCCTCTAGGCCACAACCCAGAGAAAGGAGTGAGGAAGTCATTCACCCAGCTCTTCAGAACCTTGGGCAGAGAACTGTCCTCTGGGTGTGTCACCCAACACCATCACAGTCCCAGAATGGAGACAAATAGCTCCTAAGTTGTTTTGTAAAAGTTTATTTAAATCGACCTAGATTAAACCACCTGCCATTTTAATGCCATATAAAATCCAAAACCAAAAAACCATGCATTGTCTTCCAAGACCTCTTAACAGTTCCTGCCAAGACACACACCAGCAACTGCTGGGATTTATAGGGAGGCTCTACAGACCTGTGTTTAAATCCTGTCGCTGGCACCTACCAGCTGTGTGACCTTAGGCAACATACTTAGCTTCCCTCTGCCTCATATAAAACGAGGATAGTTCTAGTCCCATAGGATTGTTGAGAGGATGCAATGAGATGGTCTATGCAAAGTGCTTGGTGCATACTAAGTACTCCATAAATATTAAGGCTTAATTTATTTCAAATCCATGGGGTGTGTTATCCTTTATTGAGAATCATTTGTGAATACCTGCGGTGGCAGGGCTTCCACTGACATTATCTCATTCCATGCTCACAGCCACTCACAGTCCGGCTCCACGAATAGCCTTCTGTCCCAAAACATCTTCTCCATAGGTGAGAAATAGTATCGTTCCAGCATGCAATCAACATGAAAAATTCATTAGTGAGATATTTTACATTTTGAGTCATTGGTAGGTCTTTGAAATTCGGTGTGTGTTTCACACTTTAGCACATCTCCATGTGGACTCACCACGCTGCAAATGCCCGATAGCCACACATGGCGTGCGGCTATTACACTGTACTGGACAGCACGCAGTTTGTCCTGAACGCAAACTTTTGTAAGTGTTGTCTGAGATTGCAATGCTTCTCTCTCCAACAAGTCTTTCCCTCCACCCGGAAAGCTCCTGTCTGTCTGCAATCAGCCAGCTGCTCCCAATAAATTTGGAGAACCACAGCGGGGGCAGAGAGCCCCTCCTCATTCTACCTACGGAGGGCCCAGCCCAGGCACAGTCTCCACCAGGCAGTGAGAGGAGGGAGATGCTTGCATTGCCCTTTTAAGTGTCTGTCCTCTCCTCCTAGCTCAGCACCAAATGAGAAACACAAGCCTATGAAGCTGGCATCTCAGTATAAATACATAAGCTTACACAGTGGTGTGGTGGGGATTGCAGCAAACCAAAACCCATGTTGCCCCATCTAAAAGGGCCACCCCCAGTCACCTTCTGTTGATTTGCTGCCAGTTAGGACCATGCTATTCATGGAGCTGGACTGTGAGTGGCTGTGAGCATGGAATGTCAGTGGAAGCCCTGCCACCGCAGGTATTCACAAACGATTCTCAATAAAGGATAACACACCCCATGGATTTAAAATAAATTAAGCCTTAATATTTATGGAGTACTTAGTATGCACCAAGCACTTTACATAGACCATCTCATTGCATCCTCTCAACAATCCTATGGGACTAGAAGTCCAGTGTGGTAGACCAAATCCCACTTTTTCAAGTTAAGAAACTGGGATTGTTATATGAAATTTTTTGATGTTAGTGTTGGTTCAATAGGTTTTTTTAATAAAAAAAAAAAAGACTTCATATTTTTAGAGAAGTTTTAGGTTCACAAAACTGAGAAGAAAATACAGAGATTTCCCATACACCCTCTATATGCACAGCATCCCTCATTACTAACATCCTTCACCAAAGGGAGCAGGTGTTACCATCAATGAACCTGCATTGATAAATCACTACCAAACAAAGTCTACAGTTCGCATTAGAGTTCATTCTTGGTGTTGTACATTCTATGGGTTTAGACAAATGTGTAATGACATGGACATGGTTTGGCTGTGTCCCCACCCAAATCTCACCTTGAATTGTAATAATCCCCACGTGGCAAGAGCAGGGGCAGGCGGAGATGACTGAATTATGGGGGCAGTTTGCCCCACACTGTTCTTATGTAGTAAGTCTCATGAGATCGGAAGGTATTATAAATGGGAGCTCCCCTACACAACCTCTCCTGCCTGCCACCATGTAAGACATCCCTTTGCTCTTCCTTCATCTTCCGCCATGATTGTGAGGCCTCCCCAGCCATGTGGAACTGTAAGTCCATTGAATATCTTTCCTTTATAAATTACCCAGTCTTGGGTATGCCTTTATTAGCAGCATGAGAAACTAATAGAGGCATGTATCTCTCATTTTAGTATCATACAGAATAGTTTCACTGCGCTGAAAATCCTCTATATACTGCCTGTTTATCCGTCCCTCCCCAAACCCCTCGCAACCACTAATCTTTTCACTGCCTCCATCGTTTTGCCTCTTCCAGAATGTCACATAGTGGGAAGAATACAATATGTAGCCTTTCCAGACTGGCTTCTTGCACTTAATAACATGCATTTAAGTTTCCTTCATGTCTTTCATGTCTTGATAGCTCATTTCTTTCTAGCGCTAAATAATATTGTCTGGATGTACCAGTTTATTTACCCATTCACCTACTGAAGGACATCATGGTTGCTTCTAAGATTTGGCAGTTATGAATAAAGGTGCTATAAACATCCATGTGCAGGCTGTTGTGTGGACATAAGTTTTCAAGTCCTTTGAGTAAATATCAAGGAGCATAATGGCTGGATTGTGTACGGTCAAAGTATGTTTAGTTTTGTGAGGAACTGCCACACTGTCTTCCAAAGCAGCCATACCATTTTGCATTCCTGCCGGCAATGCATGAGCGTTCCTGCTGCTCCACATCCTCACCAGCATTTGGTATTGCCAGTACTCTGGATTTTGGCCATTCTAATAGGTGTGTAGCGGTATCTCAATGTCTTTCAAATATATTTTGTTAAACACCCAATGAGCTCCCCTAAAAGGGAAAAAGAGAAGACTTCCACTTTAACCAGCACTTCTGTTCTAGGAGGGTGAACTGAGAGTGTTCTTCAGAGCACATCTGCAAAGTGAGGTGCACAAGCTCCAAGGACGTGCAAAATGATCCACTGGGAAGCAGGAAAATAATAGCACTTGGATTTGGGATTTGTGGTGTCCAAATTCTGGTTTTGTTTTGTGTATCCTGTGTATTTATAATGCAGCAGCTATCATGGGGCCATATGTCACAAATCTTTGGCTCACCCCAGTTTTGGCTGCAACCACGGTAGATGTTTGCATTAAGCTGAGTTTCCTTTGACAATGCCCCACCCCAGACTCACTCAACTTTCTGCCTTGTGCCCCAGGGCTTTGGCTTTTTGTAGCGCTTGTTCCACCAGTGCAGCCCCAGAAATGCAGGGACATGGACAGTCCCAGGAGGCAAAGCTCCACTGATGGGAGGCAGAAGCAGGTAGATAAACACCTTAGCTTCCTGTTATCTGGACAGAGAATTCCAGGAGACAAAAATCAAGCCCAGTGTCCATAGGGACAACCCATTCACTAACTCATTATTATACTGATTTGCCTCTGTCCTGTATCTCTCTCCCCAACTGCCTCACTCTTGCTACCTGGGACCACCTTCAATAAACTACCTGTACCTAAGCATTTGTCACAGGCCCTGTTATAAGAGGAATGTGAACTAAGACAGCATGCAATAAATGAATACAGTCATTCATGGACAGAGTTAAACATAAATAGATGTACATGCATTGGCAGTACATGTGCAAAAACAGTTTTACTGATAATGGTATGGAACCAAAAATGTGTAGCTCATGCCTCTAGTGCATCCCATACGTGGAGATTAGAATGAGTCCCATGCAGAAGGATGTTGTCATTGTCGTTGTGTTAGTGTTGTGCTATACTTTGTCACGGGAGCATACAAATTGCCCTACCTGTGGCTGAACATTTTTAGAGGACATGGTTTCTGGCATATTTTTTGATAACAGACTATTTTTTAGAGGAGTTTTAGGTTTATAAAAAAATCACACAGAAAGTACAGAGGGTTCCCATATACTCCCCTCCCTATCTCACCTCCCACACAGTACTTCCCATTATTGATATCTTGCATTACTGTGGTGCATTTGTTATGATTGATGAACCAATACTGACACATGTCCATAGTTTACTTTAGGGTCCATTCTTCGTGTTGTACAGTTCTGTGAGCTATGACAAAGTTGGTGTTCTGCTTTTTTTTGTTTTTTTTGGGTTTTTTTTTTTTTTTTTTTTTGCTGCTTTCTTGTTTTTCATTTTTTAAGAAACAGTGTCTCACTCTATTTCTTACTTCTGTCTCCTGGGCTGGAGTGCAGAGGCACAATCAGCTCACTGCAGCCTCGAACTCCTGGATTCAAGTGATCCTCCCATCACAGCCTCCCAAGTAGCTGAGACTAAAGGCATACACCACTACACCAGGCCAATGTTTTAATTTTTGTAGAGATGGGATCTCCCAGTGTTGCTCAGGCTAGTCTCAAATTCCTGGCCTCAAGCCATCCTTCCCCCTTGGCCTCCCAAAGTGCTGGGATTATAGACACAAGCCACTGCACCCAGCCCTCTTTGACAAATGTGGAATGACTAGTATTCACCATTATGGTATCATACAGGATAGTTTCACAGCCCTGAAAATCCCCTGTGCTCTGCCTATTTACCCATCTCTCCCTCCTCCCAACCCTCTGGCAACCACTATTCTTTCCATTGTCTTTATAGTTTTGCCTTTTCCAGAATGTCATATAGTTGGAACCATCCTATATGTAGTCTTTTCATCTTAGTCTTTCCCACTGAGAAATATGCATTTAAATTTTCTCCATGGTTTCTCACGGCTTGCTACATCACTTTTCTCTTTACTGATGAATAATATTCCACTGTGTGGATATCCTGCCATTTCTTTATCCACTTACCTCTTGAAGGACATCTTGGTTACTTTGCCATTTTTCATTTTAGGCTTGTTGCCTTTGCCATCTTGGGTTGCTATAACAAAATACCATCGACTGGGAGGCATAAACAACAGACATTTATTTCTCATCTCATAGTTCTGGAGGCTGGGAAGCCCAAGATCAAGGTGCCAGCTGATTCAGGTCCTGGTGCAGAATCTTTTCCTGGCTTGTAGACAGCCATCTTCTTGTGTCCTCGCCTGGTAGATAGAGGAAGCTCCAGTGTCTCTTTCTCTTCTTATAAGGGCACTAATACCCTCATGAAGGCCTACACTCATGACCTCACCTAAGCCTGATTATCTCCCAAATGCCTCATTTCCTAATCCCAGTACAAAGGGGGCTAGGGCTTCATCATATGAGTTTTGAGGGGATGCAAACATTCAGTCCAAGTTTTTCCCAAGTCTCCTGGGACCCAGGCCAGGCTTCCAGCCCATGGGGTCCCCAGAAAGAATCAGCCATACGCTCCCAGGAGGCATTGCACCCTCCGCATCCTGTCCGAGAAGGCCCCTCTGTTACTCATTCCAACAAACTTCCTGGAAGTCCCTCCTATCATTTTCCAGATAGACCCAAGTGTGTCTGAATGACTGTGGCAAAGCATCTCAAGCCCAACTTTAAAATAGCCACCAACACCACCCAGAAAGGGGAATGGAATGGAGAGCTGTACATGCTTCTGAGCTCCTTCTCCAAAACTGATGGTTTTCAAAGGCTACTGGGCGCTGATAAAATATAGAAAGCCATATGAATACACAATTAAAACATCAATAGTCAATTGAGGATCATGTAGAGAAAGTCATTAAAGAGTGTGACTTTGGTCACACACATCTCACCTACCAACAGGGCAGGCCCCAGCCTGGGTTCCCTCTGCCGTGTTAAACCCAGCTCGACTGCCTCCACCACTAGCATCATCCCAACTTCCCAAGATGTAGGGTGACAGCTCCTTATCTCCAAACCAAAGGGAACATTCAAACTCCAGACCACCATGACACAGTTACAGCTCTTTCTAGGCCCCATCTGGGGTTTCACATAGACCTTAAGAGGTTCTCTGTTGGTGTGTCAACATGTCCTATGACACCCTTGAGGACTTAGAAGGTCATAAAATGTTAACTCTATAAGGATCTTTCTAGATCCTCTCTCACCCAGTTCTCTATTTTAGAGGAGAGTCCTCTGAAAATCACATTGAAGAAATGACATGCGGTCACACAGTAAGTTAATAACACAGGTCGAACAAGAATTGATGCCCCAGACTCCTGGGCAAGGATAATTTTCCTTCTTAATTTCCCTGACAATTAAGAAATAGAAAAGAACTGCTACCAACATGCATTCTGAAGCTCAGTTGTCAAGCTGTGTCATTGAGAAATATTTTGGTTTAAGATAACAGGAAGTGAAATTAAACAATAAAGAGAAAAGGGAAGGATTCAGGTGTGGCTTGATCTAGGCCCTTAATCCTGTCATCAGGATTCTTCTCTGTCTTACACAGTGTCATCTTCATCCTAAAACTGGATATTCCTGAAGTTAACAAGAAAAATCCTAAGCCTTACTCAGACTTGACCCTTTTCGTTACACACCCAATCTAATCCAATCACCAGGAAAAGGGATGAATTACTGGCCCAGTGTGATTTGGGCCTGTCAGAGTCCAACCCTGCAGCTAAATACGGGCTTTGTCCTTCCACTCTAGTGGCTGCTACCCACCAATGAAAAGAGAGAATCAATGCTAAGGGGGCTACCAAAGAGATCACTCTGCAACCCTTCCCAAAGATTAAAGAACAGCCTGAAGGTCTACAGGTATTCAGCTCTCTGTATCTTCATAAAATATTGGCATGCCCCTGTTTCGTCTGACTCCCTAGGGTGAGTTTGCCTAAATCCGTAAGCAGACCCTTCCATGGAAGTAAACACCACTGGCTTTCAGAGCATCAGTCTCCCCAGGCTGCCGATGGGCTTGGAATTAATCAGAAAATGCCAGTCCCTTATTTTGCTTTTATGGGCAAATGCAAAATGCCATAGATTTTCTGCTGGTAACTCCAACGAAGGGCTCTTTCCACAACCTGCTTCTGATTCATGATTTCACAACTTTCTCAAGTGGAATGCACATTCCACTTAAAAAAAAAAAAAAAAGAGTCCCTCTCTTCTCTGTCTTGTTGCTCCTATCCTATAAAGGATTACTAACATTTTTAAATAAATGCATCCTTTAAGCAAGTACATGGTTGTTGTGAAAACCTTAAGCAATAATATGGAAGCATAAAGAGTAAAATAGTTCAAGTCCCCTTTAATCTCCCCCAGTCCCACCTTCTCTCCAAATTTGGACACTGTCCACATTTTAGTATGTGTTCTTCAAGACATTCTCTTGTGCATTTATCTACAGCTGTATAGACATACATAAATATGCTATTTTGGGCTTAGAGGTATCTTTACTCACTCAGTATTTTTAATATATATGTGTTTCTAAAAATATTTAAGAACGCGGTGGCTCACGCCTGTAATCCCAGCACTTTGGGAGGCTGCGGTGGGCAGATCACTTGAGGTCAGGAGTTCGAGACTGGCCTGACCAACATGGTGAAACCCTATCTCTACTAAAAATACAAAAAAAAAAAAAAAAAAAAAATTGGCTGGGCATGGTGGCACATGCCTGTAATCCCAGCTACTTGGGAGGCTGAAGGTGGTAGGATTGCCTGACCCTGTGAGGTCGAGGCTGCAGTGAGCTGTGATAGAGCCACTGCACTCCAGCTTGGGCAACAGAGCAAGACCCTATCTCAAAAAAAAAAAAAAGAAAATCAACTGCAGTCTTAGTTGTTGATTGAATTCTTTTGATTCACTTGTGTAATAAATATTGGTTGAGTTTTTTTTTTTTTTTTTTTTTTTTTGAGACGGAGTCTCGCTCTGTCGCCCAGCCTGGAATGCAGTGGCCGGATCTCAGCTCACTGCAAGCTCCGCCTTCTGGGTTTACACCATTCTCCTGCCTCAGCCTCCCGAGTAGCTGGGACTACAGGTGCCCGCCACCACGCCCGGCTAGATTTTGTATTTTTTTTTAGTAGAGACGGGGTTTCGCCATGGTTGAGTTTTTACAATGAGTTTGGCTCTCTAGTAGGTTTAGGTGACAACTCAGTTCCTGCCCTCAGAAGTTTAATTTGGTGGATGAATAAGACTAGAAAAATGACAGTGACAATTCTGAGGCTATTCAGGAGCAAGCGAGCAGCATTAACAAGGCATAGGGGCTAGGAAGGCTCCCTGGAGGAGGTGGCATTTCAGGCACAACCTGACTATGCACAAAGCAAAGTGTACTCTAGGGAGAGATTGATGTGCAGAGTCCTGGACGCTAGGAAGAGAGAGGAATTAAGTACATATAGGCCTGGACTAGAGAGGGAAACTGATTGCATTTACCAAAAGGTCCTTTCCTCTACGATCCTTCTGTGTGTTGCCTGTTTGAAAAACCCAACCATTCCCAGCCACCATTAACAGGGAGAGCTGGGACATTTTGCTAGCGCTTAAACTGTCCCTGACACGTCCAAATGCTGGGGGCTCCTTCTGCTTTAATCCATGGAATTAGCTTCTGGCCTCACTGGCACCATCCCTTGAATTGCTGGAGGGCAGAGGTCAAGGCATTAAGCAGGGTAGATTAATACCCGGCCATAAATCCCAGAAGCTGCATTTAAGCAGCAGTCATATTTCACACGGGATCACCCCAGCCATTGATCGGCCCATCTTTTGGAGAGTGTGTGTGTGTGTATATGTGTATGTGTCTGTGTGTGTGTGTGTGTGTGTGTGTCCCAGGCCGTGTTTACAAGCTTTGCTGAGCCCTCCTGGGCAGCGCCCCCCACATGCCGCCCTTTGATCAGGGAAATCCAATACCTGAGGCCTGGGCTTTATGGGCACGTAAGTCTAGATTAAGAGAATTAACCACAGTGGATCACAACTAATAAAATGGTGCCTGGGCCCCACCACAGCGTGGCCCTGGTGGACAGGTAGGGGGTGGAAGGGACGGGGAAGAATGGCTGCCCAGCGTCCCACCCAGGGCCACCACTCCCGTCCAGCCCGGAGCTGCGCTTGGCAAGGGTGTGTGTGTGTGTGTGTGTGTGTGTGTGTGTGTGTGTGTGTGAATACGTGCTTTAATCTAAATGCTCTTGTACATTTCTTTTTCCTGTTCCACACTCTCTTTTATGTGACAACACAAATTCAACATTTCCTCAAAAAAGAGGGACTCCTAGGCAACCTGTTTGTTTCTTTCTGAGTTTAGTCATTCATTCATCAAATATTTACAATGAACAGATGAAGCAGACAGTGTTGTGAGTTAAATATTATCCCCTGAAAAGATATGTTCAAGTCCTAACCCTGAGCACCTACGAATGTGGAATTATTTGGAAATAGTGTCTTTGCAGATATAATCCAGTTAACATAAAGTCATATTGGATTAGGGTGGGCTCTAAGTCCAATGACTGTTGTCCTTAAAAGAAGACAGAGAGAGGTGCATAGGGCACAGACGATAGGAAAACGGAGGCAGAGACTGGAGTGATGCTGTCGCAAGCCAAAAAAAAAAAAAAAACCACCAAGAACTTCAAAGCTGGGGATGAGGATGAGGCATGGAACAGATATTCCCTCTGAGCTCCCCAAAACAAACTAATGCTGTTGACACCTTGGTTTTGGACTTCTGGCTTCCTGAACTGTAAGAGAATAAATTTCTGTGGTTTTAAGCTACCCAGTTTTTGATAATTACTGCGGCTCTGGGAAACTAATCCAGTCACTGCAGACACAACCGAGAGCAAATCAGACTCTGCTTCAACCTTCAGGAGACTCCAGTCTCCCTGGGAGACACACAGGGATGAGGCAGATACAATACAAAGTGATGAGTTCTGGGAAAGACAGCGCTCAGGACCATCTGGAGAGCACAGGAGGACTCCCTCGCATGGAGGTATCATGGAAGGCTTCCAGGAGGAGGCGCGGTTTATGCTGGAGCCTAAAGATGATTGGAGTTGGCTAGGCCAAGGAAGGGAGGGAACAGTGCTCAAGGCAGAGGGACTAGCCAAGGAGAGGGTTAAGAAGTGAGAGACAAAATACGACCTTTGAGGAGATTAGAGGAACTCTAGCTGCTAGGAATGGAAAAGAGGGATGAAGCTGAGAGAGATTTTCCATCTTAGTCCATTTAAGCTGCTATAACAAAATACGTTGGACTGAGTGGCTTATGAAGAAAAAGAATTTATTTATTTTTGAGACCGAGTCTCACTCTGTTGCCCAGGCTGGAGTGCAGTGGCGTGATCTCGGCTCACTGCAACCTCTGCCTCCCGGGTTCAAGCCATTCTCCTGCCTCAGCCTCCCAAGGAGCTAGGACCACAGGCATGAGCCATCACACCTGGCTGCTTTTTACCATGTTGGCCAGGCTGGTCTTGAACTCCTGACCTCAGCTGATCCACCGCCTTGGCCTCCCCAAGTACAAGGATTACAGGTGTGAGCCACTATACCCGGCTAAAAGAATTTACTTCTCACAATTCTGGAGTCTGGGGAGTCCAAGATGAAGGCAGATTTGGTGTCTGGTGGGGACTGCTTTCTGGTTTGTGTATGGCACCTTCTCACTGTGTCCTCACATGGTGGAAGGAACAAGGCAGCTCCTTGGAGGCCCTTTACATAGGCAAACTTATCCCATTCAAGAAGGCTCTACCTCGGTGACTGAATCACCTCCCAAAAGCTTCACCTCCTAATACCATCACCTTGAAGGTGAGGATTTCAACATAGAAATTAGGGATGGGGCACAAACATTCAGGGCATAGCAGTGAGGGTTGGTGGGTGCCCAGCCAGGGAGGACCCTGTAAGTCAGAGCTAAGGAGCTTGGGTTTATCCTACAAGTAGAGGGAAGCCACCAAGGAGGTGAACGATGTAGCCAGGGCTATGGTTAGAGGTTATTCTGACAGTGGCATTGTGTTCATTGCAGCACTGCTAAGTGAGGCTGGGGGTGCCTTAGGGTGAAGGAAACACCATGTAGGATTCTGCCTATTAAGCACTGAGGGCTTCAAAGCCCCATTGCTATCATCCCTCACTCCTAAAATGTGGAAAGTTCTGCAAAAGGACTTCCTGTGTTCCCAAGCTGTGCACATGGCCTGTGAGTTATCTCCCAGGCAGCACAGCCGCCCGGGGGGAATGATGGTGTCTCCACCACCGAGCCCGCGTGCCCAGCACTAAGTTGGTGTTCAGCAAACACTCCATGAGTAAATACTCTGTATGTGAGTCAGATGGGAGCATCTTTAGTTAGGACTTACTGGGATGTGTTCCGGTTTGGTGATCTGCCCTCAAGCTGGACCAAGGGTGTCTGCAGCTCCACTCAGGCTATTGCTGGGTGTTTGCCAAATGCCTGCCTGATACAAGTGCTGGACCTGCATCAAGGTGCAGTTGCTGCTTCTTGGAACATATTGTAGTCTTGCACACTGTTTTTGTTGTTGTTGTTGTTGTTTGTTTGTTTGTTTGTTCTGAGATAGAGTCTCACCCGGTCACCCAGACTGCAGTGCAGTGGTGTGATCTCGGCTCACTGCAACCTCCACCTCCCAGGGTTCAAACGATTCTCCTGTCTCAGCCTCCTGAGTAGCTGGGATTACAGGCGTGAGCCACCATATCCAGCTAATTTTTGTATTTTTAGTAGAGACAGGGTTTCACCATGTTGGCCAGGCTGGTCTCAAACTCCTGACCTCACGATCCATCCGCCTCAGCCTCCCAAAGTGCTGGGATTACAGGCATGAACCACCGCAACTGGCCTGCAGGCTCTTTTTAATGAGCCTCGAGACAAGTCCAAAATGGCATTCTGTCTGTAATAGCAGAGCTGAGACTGGTCTGGAGTAACGCAAAGTCAAGTCATGGCCAGAATAGGGCAAGAGCACAAGAGCAAGCACTTATTGAGCACCTACTGTATGCAAAGTTCAAAGTGCTCTGCAAACGCCTTCCTTGTCTAATTCACCCAGCAGGCCTGCGATGCAGGTGTTCTCATCATGCCCGATTTACAGAAGAGCAGGGTGGCTGCAAGGAGGCGGCATGCTAAAGGTCCCGCAGCTTGTGAGCAGTGGAGCTGGGCTGAAAGCTCAGGCTCTTCTTTCTCCCTTCTGAGTTTCAAACCCAAGGGTAGGCGAGGAAGGATCAAGGAGAAGAGACAAATCAGGCAGAGGTTTGGCCTCCATTTACTTTGGGAGGCTAGTGGAGGGAAGGGCGCCTTCACTCCCACACATCACTGGGACATGAGCACCATCCCACTGTCTACCCTGGCAGGGGTACAGGCTCCAACCTCAGTAGGAAAACAAATCCCAGTCATTGATTCATACACATTCAGTCCTCCTTAAGGGATAGCCATTTCTGGGTTGGCAAAGCAAGAAACAGATGGACTCTTGAAGCCGAGTCTCATGCTTTAGGCAATGACCCCACATTCAAGTGTGATCTACTGACAAAGGTCCTCCCTACATGTGGTGAGCCGTTCCCCTTCCCCCTTCTCTTCCCACTGCACACACCATGACTGCAGGCTTTCTTCAAACAATAAGAAAATTAAAGATGTATGACAGGCAGAATAACCACCCTCCAAAGATATCCACATCCTAATCCCCAGAACCTGTAAATATGCTGGCTGACAGGGCAAGGGGGTATTAAGGAAGCAGGTGAAACTGAGGCTGCTCATCAGTTGACCTTAACATAGGGAGATGACTCTGGATTATCTGAATGGGACCAATGTAATCACAAGAGTCCATGCGGGCTGGGCATGGTGGCTCATGCCTATAATAATCCCAGCACTTAGAGAAGGCCAGGTGGGAGGATCACTTGAGCCCAGGAGTTCCAGACCGGCCTGGGCAAAATAGTGAAACTCCATCCCTACAAAAGAAAAAAAAAAATTAGCCAGGCATGGTGGCACATGCATATAATCCCAGCTACTCCAGACTATAATTGGGAGGATGAGGTGGAGAATGGCTGAGGTGGGAGGATCACTAGAGCCAGAGAGGTTGAGGCTACAGTGAGCCATGATCACGCCACTGCATTCCAGCCTGGTAGACAGAGCAAAATGCTGTCTCAAAAAAAAAAAAAAAAAAAAAAAAAAAAAACTGTCCTAACAAGTAAGGGTGAGGCAGAAGAGAATCAGTGGCAGAGTGAAATGATATCAGAGAGACTCGACCAGCCATTGCTGGCTTTGAAAATGAAAGAGGCTATGAATCAAGGAATGTTGGGAGACTCTAGAAGCTGGAAAAGGCAAAGAAATTGATTGTTCTCCAGAGCTTCCAGAAGGAGCAGAACCCTGCTCACACCTTGACTTTAGCCCAGGGAGGCCCATTTCCAACCTGCAGAGCTGCAAGATAATAATATTTGGGGTCATTTTTAGAGCAGGAATAGGAAACAAATAGTAGACGGGAGGCTGGGATAGACATGGAGCCTAGGAGTGATGAGTGTGGGCAAAAATGCACGTTGTGGGCCTAGATTTGGGCATGGTTCATTCATTCATTCATCCATTTACCCACTGTCATCAATAATGTCCCATGTGCCCCCGGCATCATGCTGGGGATAATAATGGTGAACAGAGGACCTTGTGACATTTACATTCTACCCAGGGAAATGGTCATTGAACAAATAATTGAATAACTAATAACGCAACTGTGATTGTATACCAAGTCCATAACATGGGAAAACTTCGTCCAAAATGCTGCACTAATCAGTCTGCAACAATGATGCCCATTCATGCGGCTGAGAGTCAATGAGTCACAGAGAACACTACCAAGTACAGGATGCTCACTCATTCATTCAAGCATTTACTGAGCACCTACTGTGTGCCAGGCGAGGTGCTGGGCTCTGGGGATACCTGGATAAACAAGACAGAGTCCCTGGTCTCATAGAGTTTAAAGTCCAGTGGGCGATACACATCAAACAGATATTCACACGGTTAAGTATCTCACTGTAATTTTGATACATAAAGAAAGAGGATATGACCTAAATTGGGGAAAGCCAGGGAGGGCTTCTCAGAGGATGGACTGGGATGGAGGAAGAAGGGGACGGTGCCTCAGCATGGACCTGGTGAGTCCACAGAGGGCCAATCATGCAAGGCTCTGAAGATTAAAGCAAGGTTTGGGGGCTTTCTCCTCTGAGCAGCGGGGATGCACAGAAAAGTTTCAAGCAAGAGGACACGATCAGATGTTCACCCTAAAACGACTGCTCTTCTGCTGGGTCGGGAAAAGATGGGTGGGGAGGCCAGCGTGGAGAATGAACAGGAAATGAACAGGAGGCTGTTGCTGTGGCCCAGGCAGCAGCACTTGGGGCTGGCTGGTGTGAGCAATGCAGGGGAAGAAGAATGGCTCCAAGATGGGTCGCAAGACTCTGGCTTGGGCAATGTCGTGGGTTGAATTCTGTCCCTCAGAAAGATATGTCCAAATCCTAACATCCAGGACCTCTGATTTTGACTTTATTTGGAGAAAAGGTCTTTGCAGATGTAATTGGTCAAGCTAGAATGAAGTCATAACGGTGAACCCTCTGCCAATGACTGTGTTCTATTAGAAGAGGAGAGGACACAGCGACACACACAGTGCAGAAGAAGGCCATGTGAAGATGGAGGCAGAGATCAGACGGATGCAGCCACAAGTGGAGGAACACCAAGCATTGCCGGGAGCCACAGAAGCTGCAAGAGGAAAGGCAGCATTCTTCCCTAGGGTTTTGGCCAACACCTTCATTTTAGATGTCCAGCCTCCAAAACCGTGATAGAGTACATTTCTATTGTTTTAAGCCAGTTTGTGGTGATGTGTTACAGCAGCCCAGGTTACTAAGACGGGCAATGACAGGTATCACCCACCTGCCCTGTCAAAGCCACCTCTCCCTGCACTGTTGCAGAAGCCTCCTGCATGGCCTCCCTGTGTCCAGGCTGGTCCCTCCACCATCTGTTCTCCACCCAAAGCCAGTGGCATCCCGTGGAACTCGAGATCCCATTCCTCCCCTGCTCAACCTTCCATTGTTCCCCATCTTTCTCAGGATCAAGGCCCAAGTTCTACCATGACATACAAGGCCCTCCATAAACTCTCTGGCTTCGTTTTCCCTCCCTAAGTGATGCCTCGGGGCCTTTGCACTGGTCACTTCCACTCCCTGGAACTGTCTCCCCAGGTATCCTTATGGCTCGCTGGCTCACTCCCTCCTTCCCACATGGCCTCAAGTGTCTCTTTATCCAAGACACTTTCCCTGGCCTCCCACCATAAATCAGCAATGCCCACCCCCACAAATGGGTGTGACAGGCAGAATAACCGCCCTCCAAAGATGTCCACATCTCAACCCTCCTTTACCTTTCTCCGTAACTCTCATCTCCACGGAGCATGTTACCTGTTTACTTGTTCACTTAGTCACTGCCTGTCTCCCTTATTGTCCTATATATCCATTAGAGCAGGGACCACTGACTGCCACTGAATTCTCAGCACCTAAAACAGGGCCTGGCACATATGTATTTGTAAAATACATAAATGGCTTATTTACCGAGATGGGGAGCACTGAAAGAGGATCTTTTGGCGGAGGGCTAGTATGAGTTCATTTCAGTTAAATGCCACCATTGACTGAGGCACCAGTTAAGTGCATTCTCATTTTTGGTAATCAAATCCAACTTTTGGCCAGGTGCAGTGGCTCATGCATATAATTCCAGCACTTTAGGAAGCTGAGGCGGGCAGACCGCCTGAGCCAGGAGTTTCACACTAGCCTGGGCATCATGGAAAAACCCCATCTCTACAAGAACATACAAAAAATTTGCTGGCCACGGTGGTGCACGCCTGTAGTCTCAGCTATTTGGGAGGCTGAGGTGGGAGGATTTCTTGGGCCCAGGAGGTCAAGGCCGCAGTGAATTGTAATCATGCCACTGCACTCCAACCTGGGCAACAGAGTGAGACCCTGTCTCAAAAAAATAAAAATAAAAATATAGGTATGAGCTGAGAGGAGAAAACATTTTTAATAATAATAAAATATAAAATCCAACTCACTGAGGCTACAAGGACTGCTATGTGTGGCTATGGCTACTTTTTGGTCTTCATCTCCAGCCATGTTCCTCTTCATTCATTTTTCTTGATACAATGTGCTCCTTCCCTGTTCTCCAGCAGGCTAACTACGCTGCCTCAGGGCCTTTGCACTTGCCGTTCCTTCCACCTGGCATTCTCCAGCTCTTTGAATGGTTAAGTCTCTGTGCTCACTCAGTTTCTGCTTCATGTCGCTTCTCAGATTGGCCCTATCTGATACTCTCCACCAACACACACACACACACACACACACACACACACACACAGAGTCTTCTCACATCATCCTGTGTGTTATCTTTACACAATCTCCCTTTATCACAATCTGCAATTGTCCTGCTTGCACATCTGCTGCCACTTGTCTGTCTCTTACCTATGGCCCAATTAGTTCCTTTAAGGCAGAATCTTGTCTCTCTTATTCCCCATGAAATCCCCAGCACCTGGAGCAGAGTCTGCCTGCAGCCAATGTTTAACAAATACAGAAATAGTGGTGTTTGAGGAAATACCTGAGAACGTCACGTATTTTTTTCTTATTGCACATCACCCTAACCCATAGAATCATAAGAATCCTAGAACTAGAAATGATCTTGTCCAATACCCAAATTTTTCTGATACAAAAAATCAGGGTCCAGAGAGGCTAAGTAACTTGTTCAAGACCGCACAGGTTGGGCATGGTGGCTCACGCCTGTAATCCCAGCACTTTGGGAGGCCATGGCAGGTGGATCATTTGAGGTCAGGAATTCAAGACCGGTCTGGCCAACATGGCAAAACCCCATCTCTGCTAAAAATAAAAAAATTAGCCAGGCATGGTGGTGGGCCCCTGTAATCCCAGCTACTTGGGAGGCTAAGGCAGGAGACTCGCTTGAACCTGGGAGGCAGAGTGAGCCGGGATTGCACCACTGCACTCCAGCCTGGGTAACAGAGCAAGATAACATATCAAAAAAGAAAAAGAAAAAAAAAAAAAGGCACACAGCCAGGAAGCACCAGAGTGGGGACTAGAACCTGGATCTCCTTCCAGCTGAACTCTCTACCCTCTCTATCAATTATCCCTGTATACACTTAGGGTTCAGTTACTGATTTGTAAGCTTGTCAGTCTGTTAGTAAAGTCCTAGAAGATCCTGAATTTCAACCTTACAGGATAACTTTTCTTAATAACCTGAAGAAGGCTGCATGACATGGCATGCTTTTCAATACACAAACCTAACTTGCTTTAGGTCAGATCAATATAGGAACATGCCATTTGCACACAAGGGAAAAGAAGAAGAAGAAGTTTTGTTTGCTTCTCAAAGCAAATATCCTATACAAAATAAGAGCTCTCAGTTCTCTGTTCTTTCCAGCCTCTGAACTTTTGCTCACTGTTCTTCCCTCTAATTGGAGTGCTGTTTCCCCTCCTCATGGCCAAACTCCTGCTTATTCCTCTAAACTCAGCTTACAAATCACTTCCTGGGGAGAGATATTCCTGAGCCTCTTGACCTGGTTCATTTTGTCGATGATACCTTCGCCCCCAGCATTCATTCTTCCCATAGCCCTCAGCTCACTGATAACAGCTGTTCAATGTCTGCCTGTCCTGCAGTATCACATGCTCCAGGGGAGAAGACGCCTTGTCCATCTTACTCACTCTCACATCCAGAGAACCACCTCCACGCCAGGAACACAGTAGCTGCTCAGTCATCACCTGGGAATAACCTAGACTCCTCTTTCTTCTCATCTTGCTAAATGTTACCCCAGCAACCGTATTAGAAACTTGGTCTACTCATTTACCCACACCTACTGCTGTGAACTCTAGCACCTCAAAAGCACTCACATCTATCCCCTGTTTTTTGTTTGTTTGTTTTTGCTTTTTTTTTTTTTTTTTTTGACAGAGTCTCACTCTGTTGCCCAGGCTGGAGTGCAGTGGCGCAATGTCAGCTCACTGCAACCTCCGCCTCCCAGTTTCAAGTGATTGATTCTCCTGCCTCAGCCTCCCAAGTAGCTGGGACTACAGGCCTGTGCCACCACACCTGACTAATTTTTGTATTTTTAGTAGAGATGGGTTTTCACCATGCTACCCAGGCTGGTGTCAAACTCCTGACCTCAGGAGATCCACCTGCCTTGGTCTCCCAAAGTGCTGGAATTATAGATGTGAGCCACCACTATCCCCTCTTCTTAACTGTCACTGCCAATGTACTGGTTTAAACTCTTATTACATCTTCTCTGGAGTACTACAATGGCCCCTGGGGACCATTAATTTTACACGTCAACTTGGCTAAGCTGCAGTACCCAGATATTTGGTCAAGTTGCTGTGAAGGTATTTTCTTAGATGAGATTAACATTTAAATTAGTAGACTTACAGTAAAGCAGATTGACCTCTATAATGTGGGTGGGCCTTGTCCAATCAGTTGAAGGAATTAAGAGTGGAAAACAAACAAACAAACTGAAGTTCCCAGAGGAAGAGGGAAATCTGCCTCCAGACTGCATTCAGTCTCAAGCTGCAACATCAGCTCTTCTCTCAGACTCTAGTCTGCCTGCCTACCTTGCAGATTTTCAGCTTGCCATCTTCCATAATTGCATAAGCCAATTTCTTAAAATAAATAGCAGTCTCTCTCTCTCTCTGGATAAATATATGTGTGTATATATATATACACACACACACAATGTGTATCTATATACACATATATATACACAAACTCACATATATGTGTGTATATATGTACACAAACTCAAACTATTTTGTATACATATTATACAATATATATAAATAACCATACGTTATATTTATAACTATGTAAATGCACACACACACACACACACACATGCATGCTATTAGTTCAATTTCTCTCAAGAGCCCACAGTAATACAGCCTTGCAGCCTCAAAAATCAATCTCCCAGCCTGAAGCTTTGTTCTTCCTGTCTGCTTTCACTTCCATATCTGCAGTCATGAGGCATCCTTTGTTTGGAATTATCTCCTTCCCAGAGACTCTCCTCCATCCCCCACTTTCCAGTCCCCTGGATTGTCCCAACCCCACACACAACTGACCATCCAAGATAAAACAGGATCAGACACGAATACAGGTTGATCTGACCCCAAAGTCCACCCCAAAGCCCAAAGAGTAGTCAAAACTACTCTTGCTCAATGGTATGCGCACAACCTGATTCAAATGCAATGTGTTAGAAAAGTGAGCATTTCTACACTTTTTATTGTGGAAATGTTTAATGTATCTAAAAGTAGCATAAATAGTGTCATGAACCTCTTCTACTCATCTCCCAATTTCAAAAATTATCAGCTCCCGGCTATTCTTTCAGCTACACTCTCTCTTCCTTCAACTCTTGCATTATTTTGAAGCAAATCCCAAACATTGTACCAATTATCAATGTATTTATGAATATTTCAGAATGTATCTGACGATAAAGACCATTTGTTTTAACATAATCACAATAGCATTATCCCACTTCAAAATCTGACAATCACCTCTTTTATTGGTGGCAGCAGTGGGATACAATCATCTTTTTTTTTTTTTTTTTTCTGAGACACAGTTTCGCCCAGGCTGGAGTGCAGTGGTGTGATCTCAGCTCACTGCAACCCCCACCTCCCAGGGTCAAGTAATCCTCCTACCCCAGCCTCCCAATTAGCAGGGATTATAGGTGCCCACCACCATCTCCAGCTAATTTTTGTATTTTTAGTAGAGACAGGGTTTCACCATGTTGGCCAGGCTGGTCTTGAACTCCTGGCCTCAAGTGATCCACCTGCCTCAGCATCCACCCAAAGTGTTAGGATTACAACTATGAGCCACCTTGCCTGGCCTACCACCATCTCTTAATATTATCAAATGTCTGATCCAGTGTTCAGATTTCTAGTAATCTTATCAATGTCATTAACGCTTTTCAGGTATTGTTTGCTTGCTTGTTTGTTTGTAGCAGTATCCAAATAAGGTCCAAAGATTGTGACAGACTGTTGTGTCTCTTAAGTCTCTATAAAACCATAGAGGTTCCCCACTGTCTTAGTTTGAGATCCGCCAAAAGCATATCTGCAGACAAGAATTTGGGTGCAAACAGTTGATTTTGGAAGCAGTTCCAGGAAACATGGTAAGGAAGTAGAGAAATGACCCAGAGAGAAGGAATAAGACCCAATAAGGTGCACCTTCAGAAACAGTAGCCACTTGGGGCAGATGGTGTGAAATCCTCAGAGACTTAGGACCTTGGAGACACTGTCCAGCTTGGGAATCGGAGCCTCTATTTACCAACTCCCATCCCGCTTTGGTAGAAGGTTGCTCCTGGGGCATGAACTCTCAGCACTTCCTGCCTGCCCTGTGGACAGAGCCAGCACAGTTCAGCAGCCAGAGTGACCCTCAGGCAGAGACACAGGAAGCCTTGGTGTGTGCAAAAGCAGTGTGCAGCTGACCTCCAGTACCGACTATGGGGAGGCACCAACAGCATCAACTACAATCTCCATTTTAGATGTGCATTTTCTTTGTTGAAATAAACAGGTCATATTTTAGTTTCCCATTTCTGCTGCAACAAGTGACCACAAGCTTAATGGCTTAAGCAATGCAAGTGTATTATCTTACAGCTCTGGAGAACAGAAATTTGACACAGATGTCAAGGGGCTAAAATCAAGATGTCAGCAGAGCTGTGTTCTTTTCTGGAGGCTACAGAGGAGGATCCATTCTCTTGTTTTTCCAACTTCTAGAGGCCACGTAATTCACGGCCCCCTTCCTCCACCTTCAAAGCCAGCAATGCAGTTGAGTCTTTCTCACATGACATCACTCTGATATTGACTCTACTACCTCCCTCTTTCATCTATAAGCATCCTTGTGACTATGCTGAACTCATCCAGACAATCCAAGAGAAATCTCACCCTTCTCAGGGTCCGTTCATTAGCAATATTAATTGCACCTACAACCTTAATTCTCCCTTGCCACATAACCTAAAATAGTCACAGATTACAGGGATTAGGATGTGGACATCTTTGAGGAATCATTATTCTAATCACCGAAGACAGTCTGGAGTTTGGTAATGCATCCTTGTGGTGCTATTGTTACATGTTCCTCTGTCCTCTGTAGTTTCTGTACATTGCAGTTGGAATTAGAGACTGAATTGATTCAGGGTCAATTTATTTTTGGCAAGACTATGTCATAGGTGGTATCATGAGTGTCCACATTGTAAAAATTACCTTGCAGGATGAGGCACACTTATGCACACTAAGTAGACCGAGAATTTACAGCTGCTTATAATCAATCCTCCTGTTACAATTCACAGGATGTCAAAAAAATACTGGACTAGGAGAAATTTTCATTTTTTTATTTTATTTTATTTTATTTTTTTTTTTTTTTTTTGAGGTGGAGTCTCGCTCTGTCGCCCGGACTGGAGTGCAGTGGCCAGATCTCAGCTCACTGCAAGCTCCGCCTCCCGGGTTTACGCCATTCTCCTGCCTCAGCCTCCCAAGTAGCTGGGACTACAGGCGCCCGCCCCCTCGCCCAGCTAGTTTTTGTATTTTTAGTAGAGACGGGGTTTCACTGTGTTAGCCAGGATGGTCTCGATCTCCTGACCTCGTGATCCGCCCATCTCGGCCTCCCAAAGTGCTGGGATTACAGGCTTGAGCCACCGCGCCCGGCCTGAGAAATTTTCAAAGAAAGATATACATTCCTTTTATTCTTTATGTGGAAAAAATAAAATCATTTTTGTTCCCATTTATAGGCAAAAAATAATCATCATCAAGAATAAGAAATGTTTTTGAAAAAACATTTGCATGGTTTAGAGGAAAAAGAACTTTCAAAACAAAGCAAGAAACTTGCATTCCCAGCATTCTCTAATCAGGAGTTCTAAAAGCACGTTCTATCTGAAACTCAGTTTTTTTCAACACCAAGGGCTCCCAGGTTTTCTATAAGATGCCCAAAATTCACGACCCACTGCAAGAAAGGTACCCAAGTACATACAAAACTGAAACAAAATACAGCTGCATCTCATTTCCTCACCATTTCAGCCACTGGAGAAGACCTAGTCTCCAAATTAGGTCAGAAGGATAACAATTTGCCAAGCGACACGTGAAAAAGAAATCTTTCTGGCCCAGACATTATGAGGAAGAATAACCACTCGACTCAAGGAACGAGCTTAGTTTTGTTTTCTTTCGATGTTGTCATTCATGTTTTCAATTTTCTAAAATTGCTTACTTCTCTGTGTTTTCAAATGTCAGAGGCAGAAGGTTTCTCACCTTACAGAATCTCCCAGAACTCTGTCATCAAATTAGAGTGGCCAACAATGATGTTAACATTTATCTATGTCACAGATGAACATCATATTTCATAGTAACTGGTCTTAACAAAAAACAGTGTGAGCAACTTTAGACCACAGGACACAGAGTTGGCCAGAAGAGTGGAAAATGTAGCAAGCAGGAAGGGAAAAAAAGATTTTCAAAGAGCTTTTAAAATGGGGAGGAAACGTCATTGGTGATAAAATATGGCTCTGTGAAATGAAAGCAACATAATTTAAAAGACAGTGTGGATTTACCCACACTCATGGATGGAGGAGAAATTAGTTGAAGATGTACTTTGCAAACTCTAACAGAGTAGCTATACAAAGTAACAACAACAACACAATAACTATATAAGAATTTACAGAACTACATCTACTTAATACATACTATTTTTATTCTTCATTTTTATTGGATTTTCTGATTAAAAATACTTAACCCATATAGATATGCATAACTTAAAAAATAGAAACTTCCAGCCAGGTGCAGTGGCTCACACCTGTAATCCCAGCACTCTGGGAAGTTGAGATGGGTGAATCACCTGAGGTCAGGAGTTCAAGACCAGCCTGGTCAACATGGTGAAACCCTGTCTCTACTAAAAATACAAAAAAAAAAAAAAAAAATTAGCTGGGTGTGGTGGCATGCAGCCTGTAGTCCCAGCTACTTGGGAGGCTGAGGCAGGAGAATCACTTGAACCCGGGAGGCAGTTTGCAATGAGCCAAGATCCCACCACTGTACTCCAGCCTGGGTGACAGAGAAAGACTCTGTCTCAAAAAAAAAAAAAAAGAAAGAAATTTTTCAGCAGGGCGCAGTGGCTCAAGCCTGTAATCCCAGCACTTTGGGAGGCCGAGACGGGCAGATCACGAGGTCAGGAGATCGAGATCATCCTGGCTAACACGGTGAAACTCCGTCTCTACTAAAAAAAATACAAAAAATTAGTCAGGCGAGGTGGCAGGCGCCTGTAGTCCCAGCTACTCGGGAGGCTGAGGCAGAGAATGGCATGAACCCGGGAGGTGGAGCCTGCAGTGAGCCGAGATCCGGCCACTACACTCCAGCTTGGGCGACAAAGCGAGACTCCATCTCAAAAAAAAAAAAAAAGAAAGAAATTTTTCATAATTCTATCACATAGAAAAACATTGTTAACAATACTGGGTAAGTTATTTCCAATATACAATCATATATGCTCATGTACATATATAAATGGTTACTGACACATATATACAACATATATATTAAATTACATATCACTTTTATATGACAAAAAAGTTGTCTTCAAAGATAGGATCATATAAAACATATCTTCAACTTGCTTCTTTAGCTTATCAATGAAGCATGGATATCTCTGTATATTGACACATCTGTCTTATCTGATCTTTTGAATGACTGCATCATAGACCATGAAGAACAGTGCTCACTAATATAACTTCTCCCTATTAATGGGCGTTTAGGTTACGACCTTTTGAATGATCTTCTAGGGAACATAAAGGAAGAGTGTATTAAATCCTTTTTCAAGTAAAAGCAACATAAAATACGCTTTTTAAAACTCTTTCTTCAGCCTACCACACGGAACTTGGAAAATTTAAACGCTATCCTCTCTTAATTTGAATTCCACTGATGTCAGTTTTGCTTGTTTGCACAGATTGGGCTCATTATAATATTTGGTATGATGCATTGTCTCTGATCTATGCTTTTATTTAATAATTTTATTAGTCATTTTTTAAAGAATATCATTAGCTTATAGAAACTCACCATCAACAAGAAAACCCAGGACCCTGTCAACAACTCACATCCAACCCGGTGGTCTCCCAAGCCCACCTTCCTGCGCCTCTTCCCTCATGTACCACCTTCCCGAATCTCAGAGTCATCAATGCCTTGCTTGCATTTTTCTTTTCACTTATACCCTAAATATCAAAACTCACTAGGTTCATTTCTGTTGATGAAAAATATTGCCATCATTGTGGTTGCTTGCATTTTTACACTCTTTTTGCATCTGCTATGTATTCCTAAGCGTATGTTTTTATTTTAGTTTTTAACAAATGAGTATGAACTTGCATGTAACTTCTTGGAATTTTTTCTTCCTCTGACCTAATATGACATTCCCAAGTGCCTTCATTTGGCTTCTCCCAAAAGCTGACTGAGGACAAGGATTCAAGTACACATTGTTTGGGATGGAGGTAGAGAAGTGAGGCAGGGAAGGAAAGACAGTCAGCAAAAGCACAGCACATGAGAAGCACCAGCTTCATGAACATGGGCTTCCTTTTAGGATAATGAAAATGTTTTAGAACTAGAAAGAAGTGGTGGTTGCACAACATTGCCACTGAATTGTTCCTTTTTAAATGATTGATTTGTGTTATGTGTGTTTCATCTCTTTTTTTTATAAAAGTGCAAAGGCATAAGAATTATAGAATGGACTTTGGTGACTAGCAGTGGGGAGGTTGGGAGGGGGTTGGTACACTGCTCAGGTGACAGGTACACTAAAATCTCAGAAATCACCGCTAAAGAACTTATCCATGTAACCAAAAAACCACCTTACCCCAAAAACCATTGAAATGAATTTTTTTAAGTGCATTATCAAACCAGCCACCACTCAGGGCAACTGGAGCTTAACCTCTCTGGGGAAGCTCAGGGTGTACATATACATACTTCAGAGTTATCTCGCCCGGGCAGTGAGGCAGCTGGGGTTTACCAACTCCTGTCATTCAAAGATTGAGAACTCTTCCGAAGGAATGTCAATTCCCCGGGGCTTCCAGCCTGCAATGGTGATGGCAAGGTGCGCTCCAGCTGGTGGGCACTGAAGATTGTGAGCATGAGGGTAGAGGCAGGACAGGTGCAAACACTGCCAGCTGTATCGAAGTTCACCATATTGTTGCCTTTTCCACTCTTTGTGTTTTATTTTTTGTTGTTTTCTATTTTTCTGATTTGCTTTTTTTTTCTTAACTTTCATTTTAGGTTCGGAGGTACATGTGCAGGTTTGTTATATAGGTAAATTGTGTGTCATGGGGGTTTTGTGTACAGATTATTTTGTCACCCAGGTAATAAGCATAGTACCTGATAGGTAGTTTTTTGGTCCTCTCCCTCCACCCTCAAGTAGGCCTCAGGGTCTATTGTGTCCTTCTTTGTGTGCATATATACTCAAAGGTTAGCTCCCAACTTATAAGTGAGAGCATACAGTATTTGGTTTTCTGTTCCTGTGTTAGCTTGCTTAGGATAATGGTTTCCAGCTCCATCCATGTTGCTGCAAAGGACATGATCTCATTCTATTCTATTCTACGGCTGCATAGTACTCCATAGTGTATATGTATATTTTTTAAATCCAGTCTACCGTTGATGGGCGTTTAGGTTGATTCTGTGTCTTTGCCATTGTGAACAGTGCTGTGATGAACATACATGTGCATGTCTTTATGGTAGAAAGATTTACATTCCTTTGGGTATATACCCAATAGTGGGACTGCTGAGAAATACAAATCAAAACCACAATGAGATACCATCTCACATCAGTCAGAATGGCCATTATTAAAATGTCAAAAAAAAAACCAGATGTTGGCAAGGTTGGGGAGAAAAGAGAACACTTATGCACTGCTGACGGAAGTGTAAATGAGTCTAGCCACTGTGGAAAGCAGTTTGGTGATGTCTCAAGGAATTTAAAACACCCTTTGTGTTTTTGTTTTTGTTTTTTTGTTTGTTTGTTTTGTTTTGTTTTGTTGCTGCTGTGTTACATTCCATTACTGGAAAAATCACACTTTTTCATCCACATTCTGTTATCTGGTTTGTTTCCAACTGATATAAGAAAACATGGCATTAGGGGGAAAATTGTGTAAATTCAAGGGATACAAGTGCAGTTTTGTTACATGGATAGATTGCCTAGAGTGAAGTCTGAGCTTTTAGTGTAACCATCACCAGAATAATGTACATTGTGCCCATTACGTAATTTCTCATCCCCATCCCCTCCCACCCTTCCAAATCTCCAGTGTCTATTATTCCATGCTCTATGTCCACATGTGCACACTATTCAGCTTCCATTTGTAGTTGAGAACATACAGTATTTAACTTTGTGTTTCTAAGTTATTTCATTTAGTGGCCTACAGCTCCACTCATGTTGCTGCACAAAACATAATTTCATCCTTTTATGACTGAATAGTATTCCATAGTGTGTATATAGGTATATACTACATTTTCTTTATCCAATCATCCACTGATGGACACTTTAATTCCATATCTTTACTATTGTGGATGCTGCATTAAATCTCATAGTGCATATGTCTTTTTACATAACTATTTCTTCTCCTTTGGGTAGATATCCAATAGTGGGATTGCCAATCAAATGATAGTTTGATTTTTAGTGCTTTAAGAAATCTCCATACTATTTTCCATAGAATTTGTACTAATTTACATTCCCCCTAATGGTGTATAAAGCATTCCCTTTTCTATGCATCATCCCAGCATCTGTTATTTGGTGACTTTTTGTTAATAGACAAAAAGTCAGTGCAGTGGTTCAAGCCTGTAATCCCAGCACTTTGGGAGGCTGAGGTGGGCGGATCACTTGAGCTCAGAAGTTTGAGACCAGCCTAGGCAACATAGCAAGACCTCGGCCATACTAAAAATCAAAAAAATTAGCAGCACGTGGTGGCTCACACCTGTAGTCCCAGCTACTCAGGAGGCTGAAGTGAGAGGATAGCTTGAGCCCAAGATATCAAGGCTGCAGTGAGCTGTGATCACACCATTGCACTCCAGCCTGGGTGACAGAGCGAGACCCTGTCTCAACAATAATAACAATAATTAATAATAGCAATTTAGACTACTGTAAAATGATATCTCATTGTGATTTTAATTTTCTTTCTCTGATGATCAGTAATGTTGAACATTTTTTGATATGCTTGTTGGCCTTTTAGGTTATATCCAGAAGAAAAATTACTAGGTCATGGGATTATAAATTTTCCAATTGAGTTTATAACACTAAACTGTTTTTTCCAAAATTGATGCACCAATCTGCATTCCCTCTGCAACTCCACATCCCTTGTAACACTTAGTTTGTCAGATTATTTATTTATTTATTTATTTTTGAGATGGAGTCTCACTCTGTCATCCAAGCTGGAGTGCAGTGGCTCAGTGGCGCGATCTCGGCTCACTGCAATTTCCGCCTCCCAGGTTCAAGCCATTCCCCTGCCTCAGCCTCCCGAGTAGCTGGGATTACAGGTGCCTGCCACCATGCCCAGCTAATTTGTATTTTTAGTAGAGACAGGACTTCACCATATTAGCCAAGATGGTCTCAATCTCCTGACCTCATGATCTGCCCACCTCGGCCTCCCAAAGTGCTGGGATTACAAGCATGAGCCACCGTGCCTGGCCTTTTAAAAATTTTTACCAAACAAATTCATGCAAAATAATATCTCATTCTGATCTTACTTTGCCTCATTATTAAGGATGTTCCACACCTCCTTATACATTTATTAGTAGTTATATATGTTTCTACATTTGAAATGTCTGTTCTTGTCATTTGCCCATTTTTCTATTTGGTTGTTGAGCTTTGCTTATTTATTTCTAGAAATTCTTTACATATGGCTCATTAATACTCTCCCTTGTTAGCTGCATGTGTTGTGAATATTTTCTTCTAGTTTATAATGTCTTCCACCTTTTCACGAGTCTGTTGAGAAGCAATATTCTTCGTTTTAACAGTCAAATTTATCAAACGTATCAGTTTTAAAAATACTGTCTGACCACAGAAAGCTAATCAAATAAACTATGGTACATCTATATAATGGAATATTTAATAATAACTACTAAAATTTATTTTGTTGAAAAATATTTCTTTAAACTGACTGTTTTTTGTAATTTAATGTTACATCAAAAAAGCATACCAAAAAACAGTAGGTATATCAAGATCCCACAGTATGAATTTTTTTAAGTCTAATAGATACACTATGTTAGCAAGTTTCTGGACACATAATCACTCTTACTCACTCCTGGTGAAGGGTGTAAATTTCTACCATCTCTATAACTTGCAATTTGCCAATGTCCATCAAAAATTTAAATTTATGTGTAACTTGACCCAGCAATTCTCCTTTAGGATATTTACTCAACCAATATCCTCATATGTGTGCCAGGAGGCATACATACAATTATATTCATTGCAGCACTGGTCAATAGCAAAAGATAAAATTATAAAACAGCCATACAATGGAATACTATGTAGCTGTTAAAAAAGAACAATGTTGTCTATATGTATTATAATGCAATTATCTCCAAAGCACATTGTTAAGTGAAAAGAGCAAGATAGTATCGTATATTATTTGCATTAAAAATATTTAGTGCTGGCCGGGCGCGGTGGCTCAAGCCTGTAATCCCAGCACTTTGGGAGGCCGAGACGGGCGGATCACGAGGTCAGGAAATCGAGACCATCCTGGCTAACACGGTGAAACCCCGTCTCTACTAAAAACTACAAAAAGAAACTAGCCGGGCGAGGTGGCCGCGCCTGTAGTCCCAGCTACTCGGGAGGCTGAGGCAGGAGAATGGCGTAAACCCGGGGGGCGGAGCTTGCAGTGAGTCACTCCAGCCTGGGTGACAGAGCGAGACTCCATCTCAAAAAAAAAAAAAAAATTTAGTGCTATATAAATCCTTTGCATGTATTATTTGTGTAGAATGTTTCTGAAAGCAAAAAAAAAAAAAAAAGTAATTGATTAGTTGCTTCCTATGAAGGGATTTGGTCTACAGGATATCCTCACAACCTCTTTAGAAAGTAGATATTATTATTCTATTCATTAGACATGAGGAACCTAGAACAACAGAACTCCGGAAGTCTCAGTGGGACAAAAAGAAAAGAATCCAATGAGATCATCACTATTAATTCACTCCCAGTTTCTTGACTGTTGTCCCTGTGCCAGGTTCTCTGGAATCACAACAGCACCTATAGCACAGAGTGGTTTGATGATTACATGAGACCCAATAACCAGGAATTTCCTCCCCACAGATGCCTAATAAATAGGAGCTGGATTTTATAACAATGTTATTAATAGTATATAGTCATTTATTTCGCAGCTTATCTCATCTGGTGTTGCCAACAGCACTGTGTATTAAGTAAGGCAAGAGTGGTTGCTATCACATCCATTTTACAGAAAACTGAGGCACAGGAAGGCGAAGTTCACAGGGGCTCCTCATGCAATCAATTCTGGAGCACACAGAAGAGGCTTCCTGGAGCTGATGGTGCTCAACCACTAGAGGGCTCAGCCAGAATCCTGGCTCCGCCCCTCACTTGCTGTGTGGCATCCTGAGCAAGTTACTTAGGCTTTCCATGCCTCGACTTTGGCATCTATAAGACGGTAACAAACGAAAGCACTGCATCTTAAAATGCTGAAGATGAGATGAATGAATATGTATCAATGACTACAACTAGTGATTGCTTTAAAATGTAAGTCAGATCCTGTCACTCTTCAATACAGACCTTTCCATTGGCTCCCATCTACTTCGCAATAAAATCCAAAATCTTCACTGTAAATGGCCCATGGAACTTCACATGGCCTGGCTGTCCAGCAACTTTCTCTCTGTTCTCAGCCTTTGGCTCACTCCTCCTCCATCAGCTGGCTTCCTAGCTGCCTGGAGACACACAGAGCTCAGCCCTGCCTCCAGGCCTTAGGACATTTTGTTCCCTCTCTGAGGAACACACTTCCTGGCTCCTCTGTCACCTCTCAAGCCACCCTTCCCTGACCACTTTCCCCATCACCCTCCTTGTCCTACTAGATTTCTTTCTCATCAGCACTTATGGCCGCCCAAAAGACCACACGTTGTGCTGATCTGTGTATTCATTTCTGGTCCACCGGCCCTGCTCTTAAATGCAAGCTGGATGAGGGCAGGGATGGGCTGTCTTGTGCATCACTGCATCCCTAAGACTTGGAACAGTGCCTAGCACCTTGCTGGCCCTCGGTAAATGTTAGGTCTCCCAAAAGGCAGGAGACACGGTCACTACAGGCAATGAGCACAGCATAAGCAAAGGCCTGGTGGTGGGGACAGAGCATGATCCAAGCAGGGACCCACTCAGAGTTCCTTTGACCTGGTGCTGCCACCCTGGTTAGGGGAAATGGGCTCTGCTTACCACCAAGACACCTCGGACACACGGATTTCTTAGAAGCCCAGTCAAAATGCTCTGGGCTGACTCCTTCTCCCATATTTCCTCATCCCCTGTTCTGTTTGACCCCTCATCCTTTCCTGGGGTCACTGCTGCCTTCATCTGCAGCCCAAGGATAGGGGTACAGGCAACCAGGGTTGGGGGTCCCTCAGTCCCAACTAGCAGCTTTGGGGGTCTTTGGAAGGCTGGTATCTAACAGAATGAGGGGAAGACTTTGGGAGGGAAGAAACCTCCCCAGGGGAAAGCTGCCTTGTGCAGAACTCACAGCTCACAGCCATAAAAAGAATCAAAACTAGAAAAGGCTGCATCTCCTTGGCCCCTTTAAGAAAGACACCTTGGGATTCTGGCTGGAGGTCACATCAGGAAACTGAACATGCACGGAAGGGGCTGCCCAATAAAATAAGTAATCATTTATTAAGGTACGTGTCTGCACAGCAGGAAATCAGCACAGGGAGTGTGAGTGGGGGAACAGAGCCTCCCTGAAGAAGGCAGCCATCTTTAAAAGAGGGGAGCTTGATTTGAAACACTTGTCTCCAGATGGGACCAGTAATCCTCAGCCCTTAGCCTCATTCCAAACCTCCCAGGAAAAGGAATAGCAGTGCACAGCTTTCTAGAACTTTCCAGGGCAGAAAGAAAAATGAAGAATGAAGAGGCCTTCTTCAGGCCACCACACTGGCTCCCCCGCAACTTGTGCCCATGAGTTTTGGGCTGGAGCAGAGATGGTAGCCTAGCAACATGTTTTATTTCTGCGAAAGGAAGTGATCTTTGAAATGGAGCCACAAGAAGATCTGAAAAGGGATTTCCCAATCACAGCCCTGGGTGAAGCATCTAGGATGGAGCTTCCTCCAAAAGCCAGACTGGCTAGGGCACCACTGCTCCCCTTTCTTGAAAGCTTCATACTTTCTCATTCCACAGAGGCTGTGCAGGATTTTCTCTCTTTGCCTGGAATGTTCTCTCCCTACCACACACTCCACCACCTCCACCATCCCTTGCTTCCCTTGGCCCGGGCAACTTCTTCTCCATCTTCTAGATTTCAACTCAACCAGGGAAGCCTTCTCTGATCACTCTTAAGCAACCAGCTGACCTGCTACATATGGGCTCTCGCATACCCACCCCACCCCCCACCACCCTTCCCCATCCCACCCCACCCCCACCACCAAATTGTGTATTGCTCAGTGCTTATCATGGCTGGCACTGCACACTTTATATGGGTGCAATGGTTTATTGCATCTCTTCTCCACTGCTTCGGTTGTACCTTACACTATAGCCACAATGCATGACACATCGTAGTCCCTCAATGAAGATGTGTTGAATTAATGAACAAATGGACCTTTGGGAAAAATATATCAGTATACTTCAGTCTCCAAGTATCCAAACACTTGAATGCATGCATGAGTGAGGGATGAATAAATGAGCAAGTGAATGAATGAGCAAATGAATAAATGAACGGGTGAGTGAATGAGTGAGTTATTGAATGAATGAGTGAATAAGTGAGTAACATAGTGACTGCATGAGTGAAGGGGGAAGTAAAAGAGCGAATGAATGAATGACAATGGCTCCCTCGAGGGTGGTCCTATTAGTTAATGCCTTTTTTCTGTCTCTCCTTTTCTTTGTATGCAGAGAAACAGGTAGAAGAGGTTGGCATGAATGTGACTCTAACCAAAACACATGGCAAGGGAAGGAAGGCATTTCCCAAAGGGGCACCTGGTGGTGGGGGGCGGGGGGATGCTTCCAGGCAGAAGCTGACCCCCAAGGGGCAACTCTGTCCCTGACCCCTTTCACCTTCCCTTGTTCTGATCTTTATGGGGCCGTCTGCCTTTTTGCATCAAAGGAGACAGCAGGGCCGTGACTTGTCCCACAGCAGTTCTATAAAAATGTAATTACCCAATAACCCGCTGTCTGCAAAACAAACCATCTTCCTGTTTCTTCTCCCATAAAAAGCATTTGACAGCCCTGTTCTATCAGCTTATAAAACCTGGAGAGAGTTGGCTTAGCCCCCTCTGAAATGAAAACCCTTAGCGGGGAGAGTCCCAAGTGGGGAGAAACACACCTCTGACCCTCCAGGCAGTTGCTTCAAAGTCACTGGAGGTTTTCAGAGAAGGCAAAGAGAGCAACCTCTCTTGGAAAAATGGGTGACTGGATAATGCAGATCACACCTCAAAAGGGCAAAAGCCTTGGAAACTCTAAGAGCCCAGGCCTGCTGTGGGCACAGGCAGCATCATTGTATCTCACCAGAAAGTCATTCCTTCATTTATTCACTCAATAAACATTTATCAGGCACCTACGACTTGCTAGGCATTAGGCTAGGCCCTGAGGGTAAGACTCTAGTGTAATAGGTGCTGGTCCTTTAAGAAACTCACATCTAAAATATACATTTATTTTAAATAATGGAGCACTTTGATCTGAATTTATTGACATGTAAAAAGTGCATATAATCCATCATTACATGGGTGAGGCAGGTTATAAAACAGTAAGTAGTGATGGATACATAACATCAAAAATGTACTTAATGCCACTGAATTGTACACTTAGCATGTTAAGTTTTATGTTACATATATTTTACCAATATCTACATTGATTAATTGATTTTGATTGGTAAGGCTACACTGATAGATATGGCTTCATTTTGACTTTTTTTCATTGAAAGAGAAACAGAATGGAACTGGGGGGTGGTGATAAAATTATTCTATATCTTGACTGTGAAGCTATCTAGTGGGTTCATGTGTCCCCCACAAAGATATGTCCAAGTCCTACCCTCTAGTGTCTGTGAATATGACCTGATTTGGAAATAGGGTCTTTGCAAGTGTAACTAAGGCAAGGATCAAGATGAGATTATACTGGATTGAGGATGGTCCTAAACCCAATGGGAGTGTCCTTGCAGAGAAAGGAGAGGGGGATTTGACACACTTACAAAAAGAGGTCCTGTGAACACGAAGGTGGAGATTGGCCTGATGTGGCCACAAACCGGGGAACGCCTGAAGCCATCAAGAGCTGGAAGACACAAGGAACAGCAACGGCAGGAAACTAACCCCGATTTTCTACCAGACAGCATGCTTTCATCACAGAACTGTTCACTAACAAGGGTAGTTTTGCTGTATTCAAATTATACTTTGATTTTTAAAATATCTTTTAAATAGAAACAGAGGGATTGAACAGACATTTCTACTTTTTTACACATCTTCTCTGTTGCAATAGCAGAAGCACATGAAAGGACACTCAACATCCTCAGTCATTAGGGAAGGCAAATCAAAGCATGGTGGGATATTACTGCACACGCATTAGGGTGGCTGTCTTCAAAAAGGTTGATAATGATAAGCATTGGTGAGAGTGTGGAGAAACTAGAATCCCTTGCATTGCTGGTGGGAATGTAAAACGGTACAGCTAGTGCAGTGGAAAACAGCACACTGGCTCACGCCTGTAATCCCAGCACTTTAGGAGGCCGAGGTGGGAGCGTCATCGGAGGTCAGGAGTTTGAGACCAGCCTGGCCAACATGGTGAAACCCCATCTCTACTAAAAATACAAAAATTAGCCAGGTGGGGTGGTGGGCACCTGTAATCCCAGTTACTCGGGAGGCTGAGGCTGGAGAATTGTTTGAACCCAGGAGGTGGAGGTTGCTATAAGCTGAGATCGTGCCGTTGCACTCCAGCCTGGGCGACAACAGCAAAACTCCATCTCAAAAAAAAAAAAAAAAAAAAAAGCACTAAACCCTAAACCTAAAATTACCATGTGATCCAGCAATTCCACTCCTAGGTATAAACCCCAAAGAATTGAAAGCAGGGACTCAAACAGATGCTTGTATGTCAGAGTTCATTGCAGCATTATTCACAGTAGCCAAAAGGTGGATGCAACCCAAATGTTCACCAGCCGATGAACAGATAAACAAAATGTGGTAGTATGTTCAGACATTGGAATATTATTCAGCCATAAATTTTTTAAAAATCTGATGCATGCAACAACATGTTGAGCCATGAAGACATTATGCTAAATGGAAGAAGATAGCCACAAAGGGACAAATATTGTATGATTCTGTTTATATGAAGTACCTAGAATAGGCATTTGGAGACAGAAAAGTAGATGTTACCAAGGACTGGGGAGAGTAGGGAGGGCATTACAGGACTCCTGTTTGGGATGATGAAAAAGTTCTGGAGATGGATAGTGGTGATGGTTACATAACATCAAAAATGTACTTAGTACCACTGAATTGTACACTTAAAATGTTAAGTTTTATGTTACATATATTTTATCAACATCTACATTGATAGATATTGGTTGGTATAGATAGGTAATAAGTTTTATAGGTAACAAACTATATATAGATATTGATCTATCTATATATCTATCAATATCAATATAGGTAACAAGTTTTACGTTAAACTTGATAAAGTTACCTATATGATACGTATATGATAAAATATAGGTAACAAGTTTTATGTTACCTATATTTTATCAAGGTAAGTTTTATGTTACCTATCTATAGATACAGATATTGACATACATTTAGACGTAGACAATGGGGAGAGGTGCCTAGATGGTATCAGAGATGTGGAGGCAGTTTCTGTTTTTATAATTTCCGATGTTTCTAATACTTGTTTTACTGTGAATATACATTGTATAAGGAGCTCATGGTCTGACGAGTGAGACAGGGAAGAAAATTGACAACTGGAGGATATGAGAACCAGGGCATCTAAATCAGACTGGGGAGGGGGTTCCACGAAAGAGTTCCCAGAGACAGGACAATGATCAGGGATAAGCCAAGCAAAGAAGTAAGGATGGAGGAGAGAGAGCACTGCCGGTACAATGGACATTGAAAGTACCTGCATCTTACCAACCAAGCAACCAGGTCAGCAAAGTCACAGGGCTTCAAGTTCCTCAGCCCTAAAAACGGTGACCATAATCCTCAATATCTCATAAGGTTACGGGATGATTAAGGGAGGCAATGTGTATATAAGACTTTGCAGAGTCTGATATGGATTAAGTACTGGAAAATGCCAGTTATTGTTAATATCGGTATTCGCGTAATCAGCTGCAGCCAGGTTGGTGGGTTAGAATCTTGGCCTGGCCACTTGCTGTGTGACCTTGGATCCGCTAGTTAACCTTTCTGTGCCTCAGTTTCCTATTCTGTAAAATAAGGATAAATAATAGTACTTATGCCTTAGGGTGTTATGAGGATTATACAAGTTAATACCTATAAATCAACTACAACAGCGCCTGGCATATGACAAAGACTATGTAAGAATTAGCTATTACATTTTGTCATGACTATAAAGGAAAAGAAACGTCTGGAAACAGTACAAAAGAGAAGTGGAACGGCCAAACGTGCTTGGGGAAAGAGCAGTGTAAGAATCATCTTCATGGAAAAAAAAAAAAAAAAGCAAATAAAGCCTTTGGAAAAAAAATCATAAATCTGAAAAATAAAGTGTCTTATGATGATGCGGTTGCATTTTGGACCGAGGTATTTTTAGCTAACAAAATCAAGTTAAAATGGGTTTTGACAGAGTGAAAAGATGTGGGAAATGCATAAAGGAATCAGGCTTGAAAGGCTGAAAGTAAGTCCACCTCTTTGTTAGAGAAAGTTTTGCTGTGTTCAACATTTGGAATTGATGACTTTGGTGGTTTCCTTTGGGGAAGAAAATATCCTGACATTTCCTGGTAAGTCTTCCTTCCTACCTTCTTGCCCTTAATGATATTTTCTATCAGCCTAATGTCCCTGCTTGAGTACTGATGGCTGTGTGGACACAGATAATATCCAGAATATTAGCAGTTTGGAAGGCTCAGAGCAGCATCCGCCACCTTCATAAAGATGCAGGCAACATTACCGCATAAGCGCCTCTTAACATGCAGTCACAAATCACTGCTCAACAAATTCCAGAATTTCAAAGCTGTGGCATAAATTTCCAAGCCAGAAGAACAGCATGGGAGCCTTAAGTGCTGAGTTTCAACCCTCTAGACTCCCTGGAACCACTGTCTGAGGTTCTGGCAGCATCAATATGGCCCTTTCAGCCTTCTAAGGAATATGAATGGTGTGTTAAGCCAATGAGAGACAGCACGTAGTCTTTGAATGGAAGCCACAATGTGTACACCAAGGCTTTTGGCTCTGCTTTGAAATTTTGAATAGCAAATCCCTGCTCCTCAGTCCTCTGCATTATCGTCTTTTAAATGGGTGTAGCAATTTTTATCCTGGCACAGAATAGAAGGTCTTAAAAAGTCTTTGGGGATAAAGGGGACGGGATGAGAAAAAAAAAAAAAAAAAAAACTATGACTATTGGGATTTTATTTTGCCTTTGACAGAAATCTTTAGAAAGACCATTTTACCCATTAGTAATATATTCAGCTCCAAGTAATAAGAATGCCTCACTATATCCCTTAATTTAATAGTCCTTTCTTACATAATAAAACTTCTAGAAGTGGTCTGCTTCATGTTCTGGTTCAGCAGCTCAGCCACGTCTTGACCAATATTTTGACAAAACAGCTGCTGCAGTTCCAGCCATCACATCCAAATTCAAGACAGGAAAAAAACGGAAGGGGAAAGTGCTGTATCTGTTCCTTTTACCAGGACAATAAATTTTTTTTTCCCAGAACATTTTGCAACAGACCTTTTGGACAGAGCTGGGTCATATACCATCTCAGATGCAAGGAAAGCTGGGAAATTAGAGAACAGAACTTTGACCAATTATAATCCATAGCCTGGGTCTGGGCTCAGTACTGCTCTGAACAAAATCTGGATCCTCTTAGGAAGGGGAAAGGGCAATGGATATAAGGCAGGCAATGAAAGGTCTGCCTAAGTCTTCAATCCCAACATGCACACAACTTCAGTGATCAAAAAAAAAAAAAAAAACCAGAAGAAAATAACCCGAAGCAAAAATAATAACAATACGACACTATTCATTTCTTGAAGGGAAACTGATAAATCTTATATGTGTTGGTCTGATACCAGGATACATTTTTAAAACTTGTGAAAGTGAAAGCAATGAAGGCAGTCTCTGTAGAGATGTTCTGAAATAATTCCAATGGGTGAGCAGTCAGATTCCAAGCTTCTCGTCTAACTGGTATGAATAAGTCTCACTGAATTACTCTGATGGGAAAGGACATTTTTCCCAATTCATAGAACCCACAGTGAGACATAAGAGAAACTTGGCATAATCTTTCCAATCAATGGATATGTATCGAGCAAAGCAGACATGGTTCCTACCCTCACAGAACAAACAGTCTAGCAAGGCAGATAAAGAATCACGTAGACAAACACAATGCTATAAACTAGCACTCCACTAAGTGCTATGAAACTTAACAGGATGCTCGGAGGCAGAAGAGCCTAACTGAAGCTGGATAGGATCAGGATAACAATTAGAAGCACAAGCTTCAGAACCAGGTCTGGGTCAACTTCCCAACATGCCACCACGCCCAAGACCAGTGAACTTGGATCATAATAAAAACAAGTATTGACTAAGCATGGATCATGTATTAAACACCACACTCAGCTGTTTAATCACCATGACAACACTTTGAGGTCACCTAGTCCCATTTTAAAGAGAGGATGATCGGGGATAGAAATGTACCTACCTGAAGTCACAGAATTGGTAACTGGAGGAAGTTGGTATGAACCTGTGTTACTCCTTCTGCAAAAGCCAAAGCCATGCAAACTCCCTACGTCTCAGTTTCTCACATGTGCAGATATCAGGCTGCTAGATGAAATTAGGTGACATGATCCATGGGCAGCAGTAGGCACCATGCCTGGCACACAGCGAGTGTGCCATAACCGATAACTAGTATTCAAACTCCGAGTTTCTAGCATTCATTGGATCATTTCTTTAAGTCCTCTTGGCCTGGGAAGTCTGAATTCAGCCATGCCGACTGATCCGTCTTCACAGGGGCTTTGAGATCTCGGGGGTCAAAGAGACAGGAAAATCCATTTTTTTCTTTCTATGCAAATCAGGAAACACCTAAGTTAACAGCTAACAAAAATAAATCAGAGTAATGAGAGCTTTAGTTCAAAATTTTAAAAAACACAAAACAACTACCAGATCTCTTAAAATGAATAGTAGTCAGGTAAGTTCTCAAAATCAGACCCAAAGACTTTTCCTGTTTTGAACCGTGAAGAAATTTTTCAAGAGATGAAATTGAGGATATATATCTTGAATCATTTGGGGATCGAGGGACTCATTAAGCCATGTCAATAAGAGGAGTTATTTAAGCAAATGGATAAAAGCCATTTATTATTTAGCACTTTATATTTGTAAAGGGCTGATCCATTTTCTCTAACCCTACCTGCTCCTGACCCCAGATTACTTATGAATTTTTTCAGAGCTTCTCACTGATGAACAGGCATCCTTCAGTGCATGAAGTGAGCAGGTATTCCCATTTTACAGATAAAAAGGGTGAGGCAAAGAACAAAGCCCTCAAATGAGAAGACTCGAGCAAAGCATGGTTTACCCCTGTTTCTCAGCTAAGAAGATGAAAGCAGAGACTGATTGGGAGATTGAGCTGAACCTAGGCAAACTTGCCCCAGATCAGCCAAGATGGCAACCCACACATTCTGCTCTCAGGGTCCATAGTCTCAGGTAGCCCTGCTCAGGAAATCAGAGCTTCATCAAGTTCAGAGGGTAATGAATACCAATGACAATACCAGCAATAAGAATTCTAAAAGCTACTGTTCCTTACTGAGCCCTCACTATGCCAGACACTGGGATAAGCCCCTTGTATTCACTGCCTCTTGGATATTCCAACAACCTTATGAGTTAAATACTATATATTATCATAAACCCCAACTTTACAGATGAATAAGCTGAGGCACGAGATAACATGTAACTTGCTCAGCATTCCTCGAAGAAGCAGCTGCAGAATGGGCATTTGAACCTAAGCACTCTCAAACCTGTGACTACATTTCAGGGGCATTGAAAGGGTTCCAGGAATTCCAGAAGCATTTGCCATCCAGCCAAGCCCTTATTAACATCAGGGAAAAAAAAAAAAAAGTGAAATCTACAAATGTTTTAGGAAGGTGAGCAAAGGAGTCCAGCTCTAAGTTGTTACTGTGTGTCGGGAGCTTCCTGTTTCCCACCAATAGGCACAGCACACCAAACACTTGCTCTTATTCAATGCTGCTGGCAGCCCTGAGGAGAGAGGGATCCCCATTCCACTTGATAGATGAGGAACTTGAATGTCAGAGATGTTGCCTTAACCAGCAGATGGCAGCGCCAATATCCAACATCATGCCATCTCACTTCTGCAAAGAAAACTTGGGTAGCTTTGCAATACCCTTTCAAACCACTCCTGCCATGCGGAGAAATCTGGAGGGAACTCATATCTCTATGAAAATAATGAGTAGGAACTTGGAAAGACCCAAATTTCCCATCAGAGTCCCAAGCCTGTTCCTCTGGCTCCCAGCCTAGCTGCTGCCAGTCTCCCAGGAGTCCTGAAAGCCCCAGTGGTTCTGGGACACTGTGTTAGTGTGTGTGTTAGTTCAGGTCCTCTGAGAAACAGATGCCAGGCAGGATCACATGTACAAGGATTGCACAGAGGGAAATGCTTGTGTGAGAGAAAATGAAAAGGGAGCTGAAAGAGGCTGGCAGAGCTGTCAGACTGAGATAGATGCACATCCAACCTTGAGTGAAGGGGAGAGCAAGGGGAGGTTGGACAGAGGCCTCCAAGACTGATGTGCAGTCTGAGGATAGATCTGCAAGGCCCTTGGGGAGTCCCAGAGCAAAGTCACTGCTGGAGGAGTCCTGTGTCTCCCAGAAACAGGCCTGCCTTCACATCCCTCCTCACTCAGTTATTGGCTTGGAACAAACAGTGGGAGGCCAGGCCTGGCAACAAAAAGCCATGGGTATCAGAGTAGCAGCTGGCACCCTTGCAAAATCACACTCCCTGTAGTTGGAGGTTGGCGAGGCACAAACATCTTCAAGGCTTATAGGGACTCAAGTCAGGCAAGTGTTCCCAGGGCTGCTCTAACCCAACCTCCATGCTAGGGTGACACTGTCGTCCAGCTGCCTTGGGAACTGGCAAAGTCTCACTGAGGTAGAAGGCAAGACTCAACTCCGGAGGCAGGGCTCAGACACGGAACCAAATTGAGGACTAGCTAAAACAGAGACAGGGCGGAAGCCCTTTCTCCATAAGCCACACCCACTAGTATGCCATGTCAGTTTACCATTATCATGGCAACACTCAGAAGTTACCACCCCTTTCCATGAGGTAACTGACCTGACAATCCAGAAGTTACCACTCTTTCTAGAAATGTCTGCATAATCTGCCCCTTAATTTGCATATAATTAATATAATTGCACATAATTAAAAATGGGCATAAACATGACTGCAGAACTGCCCCTGAGATGCTACTCTGGGCACCCTGCCTGTGAGGTAGACCTCTTCTGCAAGGAGCAGGACCTCTGCTGCTGCTGTACACTGCTGCTTCAATAAAAGTTGCTAACACCATCTGCTCATCCTTGAATTCTTTCCTGGGTGAAGCCAAGAACTCTCCTGAGCTAAGCCCCAGTTTTGGGGCTTGCCCGCCCCATATCACCACCTGTGACCTCCCAGTTGCCAGTGGAGGAGGATGAGTGCCCGCATCCGGAAGATGACATGTAGACCACCCCTGCAATGGGCAGTTCATGCTGGAAGCAACTGGACCCAGTCCCTGGAGGTGGCAGGAGGAAAGGGAAGTGAAGGAATAGAGAAAGTCTTGCAGGGTCTTATGTCGAAGGCAACCTGGATACACGAGTCTCCCTGTCAACAGGCTGCTTCTCTCATGCCGAGCATGCTGATGCACACGGTAGAGCCAGCCTGCATGTCCGTGGAGTTCATCCTGAAGTGAGATCTGATACTCTAGTGGTTAAGAACTTAGGTACCGAGTCAGACCAACACGGATTTGAATTCCCACCTCCACTGCTTACTCCATGGGTGGCCTTGGGGAAGATAAAGTCACCTTGCTGGGCTTTAGTTTACTCATCTGTAAAATGGGTTCAACACCACCTTCCAGGGTTGTTGTGGAAGATAAAGGAGAGAAGTTTGTAAAGTGTTTAGCCCTTCCCCTGCCCGACTGTACTCATCCAATAAATGCTAGTCTAAGTCCCATTGAACATTAAGAAATGAAAAAATAACCACCTTATAGAATTGTAAAAATGGAGGGAGATAATGTATATTAAATAATTAGCACAGAAACTGGCACATGGATGCTACAATAATCATTTTATACTCATAATCATAAATAATATAATAACCAAGATAATTATCTCCTGACAGATCTGTTGGCTGGGGCCGAATAGACCCTCTAAGTGTGTGAAAGTTCGATCAGGTAGGTCAGCATCCCGGCTGGAAGCAGATAACAGACTCAAACTGGATAATGTCAAGGAGGCACTGTTTACAAAGCTGTAGGTGGAATGTGGGGAAAACACAGAGGGTAGTGAAGCGCCACAGAGCTGCTGCCAATGTGAACTGTTACCATCCCAAAGGCCTGAGGGGCAGAGGCAGGGAGCAGTTCCCTCGGGAGGAGGCTGTCTGCAGAGTGGCTGCTTACCAGGGACTGTGACCTTAAGCTGAGGGACACAGTAACCCCCACACCAAGGGAGCTAGGGGGTACATGCGTAACCGTATTCTCCTGCCAAGGCTCCCATTGGTTAAGGCCACCAGGAAGCCAGGGGGCTCAGGGACTGGTCTGTGAAGTGACAGAGGTCAGCACCCCAGGGCAGGGAGCTGGATGGAGAAGGGGGGACAGTGGATCTGTAGGGGAAATGGGAGACACTCTGCTCATTATCGGAATTGGCTGGGTAATGCAGGCTGCTTGGGGACCCCAAAACCTGAAACTCCCATGCCCTCTCCTGCCGTTCTCAAGTTTGTGACCAATAGTAGTAATCCAGTGATCGTTTTGGCAATGGCAAATGCTCAGCATGTAAAAGTACAAGGGCTTGTGCAAGAACATACAAGCAACATGTACCAAGCACCTACAACATGCCAATCCCAGTGAACAAGCCACACAAAGTTCCTGCCCTTCCAGATCACAGAGTGGCATGGAGCACACAGACAAGTAGACAGGCAATGGCAGAGTCATAGGACAGAGAAAGCCCAGAGACAGCTGTGGGGACCCACAGCAAAGGGTCCTAGGAACACCTTGTGGAGAAAGGGGAGCCTATACAGGATGGGAGGAAGACAGGAGAAGAGGTCAAGTGAGGAGGGTCAAGGTCCTGGGGGCAAGAGGGAGTGGGGCTTAAAGTAGCTTTAAACAGCTCATCTGGCCAGAGTGCAGCATTTGAGGCAAAAGTGGTGAGAGATGAGACTGGACAGGAAGGCTGGGGCCAGGTCACACAGGGCCTCGTAGATCATGGAAATAAAACGTGGGCAGAAGCCCAGCAGCAAGTCCCAACCATGGAAGAGTTCTGAGCAGGTGAGTGATGTTTCCAGATTTGGAGTGTTCTAAGTGCCACATGTACGAGATTCCTTACTCGGTGGGGGGGCGGGGGGGTGGAGGGGGAGAGAGAGAGAATGCATATGTGTTGGAAAGGATCAAGTGAACAGGAATGGAGCTCTGCCTGGAACCCAGAGACGGGGTGGGAGTGTGTCTAGTATCTAATTTCTGCTGGCACGAGCAGCCGGGAGAAGCACATGTATGACCTGACCTGGGAGGTCAAAGTGACCCACAAACAGCTGAACACCCCTGATTCTTCTATTTCCAATCAGGAGGTTGTTTTCAGAGCTCAGCAGCTTCCTGCCCTCTACCAAATCCACCCACAGCCATCATCTCCTAAGTATCTTCCCCCCTTACCTCCCCTTGCAGAACTGAGAGCTCACCCAACTGCCAAAAGGCAGCAGATGGAGACAAGTTGGAGGCAGTGGTTGGGGGAAGGGAGGGGGCAGGACGGGAAGAACATTTCAGGACTCTGAAGATGACACAACACAGCTTACTCAGACAGAAATGTGATCTGTCCTCCTGGGGGCTAGCACTACTAGGGGGGCAGTGAGCTGCCAGGTATAATTAGACAGCCCCAGCAACAGGCTCTCTGCCCCACTCATGTCAGCACCCTCTTTCTGGCATCTGCTTCTGGTCCCTCTGCAGCATGGCTTTATCCAGTGACTGACCTGGAAGAGTCTCACAGCAGAGAAGGGTCCTGTGGTTTGTTCCCCTTAGGGTCATTACCCTAGGAAAATTAATAATTGTTAATAATGATTAACGACAACAGAAATAATAATAATGCAATCGTAGCAACTGCTTTTTGAATATATACTTTGTGGCAGATATTTGGCAAGGTATTTAACATACACACAACCTCATCTAATCCACCCAACAACCCTATGGGGAAGGTAATATTATCCTCATTTTCCAGATGATGATAATGAGGTCTAGACATTAAGTGATACAAGCAGAAATTAGGTCAGGTGCAGTGGCTCACACTCGTAATCCCAGCACTTTGGGAGGCCAAGGTGGGCAGATCACCTGAGGTTGGGTGTTCAAGACCAGCCTGGTCAACAAGAAGAAACCCCGTCTCTACTGAAAACACAAAAATTAGCCTGGCGTGGTGGCAAGTGCTGGTAATCCAAGCTACTTGAGAGGCTGAGGCATGAGAATCGCTTGAATCTGGGAGGCGGAGATTGCAGCGAGTCAAGATTGTGCCACTGCACTCCAGCCTGGGCGACAGAGCAAGACTCCGTCTAAAAGAAAAAGAAGAGCAGAGATGGAACTTAGCTTGTCTGGACTTCCAAGCACAGGTTCTTAACTGCTCTGTCCTATGGATCTCCCCTCCCACCAGACACCAACAACTTGATCTGCTTCTGAAATGTGTCGTCATTGTTCCAGGTTGGGAGTCAGTTCCAAGCTCTAATCTAGGATTCTGAGAGCTGGATTTGTGGGATTCTAACCCACAGCCAAGAGTCTTTATCATCCAGGTTGATGCAGCCTTGCATAAATGGTGGATATAGTAGGAGAAAGGTGAAAAGGAAGATTGGCCCCTGACCTTGGAAGGCATTAAAGGTGTTTGACGGAGACAGTGAAACAAACTGAGCTGGCCTCTATTTTGATGTCTGTAGGTCTGAACACCCTTCTCCAAGTCTAACATTTGTAACAGGCTCCATGCTTATGTACTCAGATCCAGCAAGCATTTATTGGGCCCCTGCTGGACACAGTAGGCTGCTATAGACACTATGCAAAGTGAGGAAGAGTCCAGGTGATCACTTTCCAGGATGGTCTAATCCCTGAGGCAGGAAGCAGTTTCCCCAAGTAATGCAAAAATGCTAGTCACTGTGCAGTGGCCAGATCTCAGCTCACTGCAAGCTCCGCCTCCCAGGTTTACGCCATTCTCCTGCCTCCGCCTCCCAAGTAGCTGGGACTACAGGCGCCCGCCTCGTCGCCCGGCTAGTTTTTTGTATTCTTTAGTAGAGACAGGGTTTCACCGTATTAGCCAGGATGGTCTCGATCTCCTGACCTTGTGATCCGCCCGTCTCGGCCTCCCAAAGTGCTGGGATTACAGGCTTGAGCCACCGCGCCCGGCCACACTGCCTGCATTTCTAATGGCTGCAAACTGCTGCTTTGTGGCTTCTAAAGCAGGCAGGTGAGCCGGAGAGAGCGGGTGTCCTGATATCCCAACATTCAGCATCCACAATTTTCCCACATCTTCACACACACACAAAATAATCACTGCATCTTTCTCCTGCTCTATCTATCCTTGAGGTAGGAACTAACTACCCCCTGTAACTTCGGGATCACCAGCATGATTTGGGGCAGATATACACACAGAGGCTGATAACATCAGCCAATTCCTTCCTATGTGAGAATGCCTTGTTTACTCATTAGTGGAGCTTTGGACACTAGCAGCAGACAGGCTGGCTCTAGGGCATTTAAAAGGTCAAGAATCAGGAGCCCAGGAAGTCAGATCAACTGGGATTCAGATCAACAGAGCATCCAGGGATAAGGGTGGTTTTCTAAATGCACCAACAATGCACTTTGTGCTGGAAAAGAATGTGACCCAACAGAGGCAAGCCTCTCTAGGAAATGTCCTTTCTCTCCAGCCCAAGGTGGCCAATAACCGCCTTGCGTTCCTGCCTTCAACTAGAAGCCTTGCCTGAAATCACTTTGACCTTGAGGAAACCAAGACTGCCTTGGGGAAACTGAGCCAATAAAAAAAGGAATCCTGTATAGTCTGGAACCCACTACAATCCACAAGAATGATCTCTTATTCCAACCAAATAGGATAGTAATGACTTAAACTAACAAGCAGAGACAATTTAGCTCACTTTCATGCACCATTCTTACTAAACACTCAACATGCATCCTTATTTAACACAACAGTCCTAAGAGGTACCTACGTTTGTCCTCATGTAATGAATGAGGCTCAGAGAGGTTAAATCATTCACTCGAAGTTATCCAGCTAGCTAAATGGTGGAGCTGGGATTTGAACCCAGGTCTCTCCAAATCCAGGTTGGCCTAATCCACTTTGGTGGGAAGTAATAGCTGTTACCCAGCACTGGGGAGTTATAAAGATGTTGGGGAAGTGAGCTTGGTGAAGCCCAGATTTGAGGGAAAGGATATTTTTGTTTGTTGTTTGTTTTTCCCAGCACCATTCAGAAGAAAGAGTGCCCCAACAGGCTGAACCGGTTATATTGTGGTGGACTTAGAGGATGGATGGATGACTCACCACCTGAAGGTTTTCAAGCTGGTGGAAAACACAAAGAGAAATTTGTTGGCTAGCCTCTTAGAAAAAAATAACCCTGCTCTATAGACATAGAAACCATGCCACAGATAGAAAGTGTCCCGCCCAAATATGGACTTAGATTGCTGGAGTTTTTCCTGGTTTCCAGAACACTGCTTTTTCAAACAACAACAACAACAACAATAGTAGTAGTCCACATTTTACTCAATGCTATGTGTCAGGCTCTGTCCTAGGTATTTTATGTACATTACATTATTCAATTTTCACAAAAGCCTCATGGGTAAGTTCCAAAACTCCAAGAGGTTGAGTCAATTGCCTAAATCACACAATTAGAAAAAGGCAGGAGTAAGATTTTAAAACAGAGACAGCCTGACTCCAAAATCTGAACTCTCGTAACTCCTAACCTGTACTTCCTCTTTAGAGTAACATTCATTCAACAATGTTCAACCAGAACACTAAGCAGAATGTTCCAGGTGAATGAGAGACTGCCTTCCTTTTAGGAGCTAAACAGCTCATCAAAGAGACAGACACATACATAGGTAATTTAATACAATGTAAACATGCTTTAATGGGGGAGGAAGCAATTAACAGTTTCAGTGAGTTGGACAAAGCCCACCAAGAGATGTTCTATGAGCTGAGTTTCAAGGGATAAGTAGGTGGTGTTTGCTTAATGAAGAAGGGAAAAGCATTCCAACAGAGGGAATAGCAAGGCATGAGGAGAGAGCTAGGAAGCATTACATGTCTCTAGAGAAAAAGAAATTCTAATTGGCTAGGGTATTAAGTAGGAAATGGAAACAGATGAGGCTATGGAAAAAAAAACCCAAATGTTTATCAATAGGTAAATGGATTTTTTAAAGTTTTGTGATATAACTATACAATCGAAGACTACCCTACAGAAAAAATAAACTAATACAAGCAACAATACTGATGAATCTCAAAAACATTATATTGAGTCGAAGAAACCAGACACAAAATAATATACACTGTATGATTCCATTTAAATGACATTCTAGACAAAACACAACTACGTGATGGAAGGATGGGTGTCGTGGCTCACACCTGTAATCCCAGCACCTTGGGAGGCTGAGGCAGGCAGATCACCTGAGGTCAGGAGTTTGAGACCAGCCTGGCCAACATGGTGAAACATCTCTACTAAAAATACAAAAATTAGCTGGGCATGGTGGTACACACCTATAATCCCAGCTGCTCAGGAGACTGAGGCAGGAGAATGGCTTGAACCTGCGAGGCGGAGGTTGCAGTGAGCCAATATCGTGCCACTGTACTCTAGCATGGGCAACAGAGCAAGACTCCAAAAGAAAAGAAAAGAAAGAGAGGAAGAGAGAGAGAGAAATGAAGGAGGGAAGGAAGGGAGGGGGGAAAGAGAGACAAAAAGAGAGAAAGAAAGAGAGAGAGAAAGAGAAAGAAAGAAAGAGAGAAAGAAAGAAAGAAAAGAAAAGAAAAGAAAAAAGAAAAGAAAAGGGAAGGAAGGAAGAAAAGAAAAGAAAAAAGACAGTGATGGTGATAGTAATCAAAAGCAGTGGTTTCCTCTGTGGGACAGTGGTTGACTAGAAAGGAAAAAGAAGTGATGATACTTCAGGGTCATGGAAATGTTCTTGATTACAGTCATGGTTACTTGGGGGTGTAAATGTGTCAAAACTCAGAAAGCCAAACTCGTAGAATCTGTGCATTTTATTAAGTGTAAACTATGCCACAATTTCAAAAGAGAGAGGAGAGGACACAGAGAAAAGAGAGGATAAAAAGTCTGATTTGGATCTCAGTCTGAAGGACTATGTAGCCTGGCTAAGGGAATCAGACTCCAGAGGGCAGGAGAGAAGCTGCTGAGATGTTTAAGCAGAGGGATGATCTGACACAGCTTGATCTGAGGAAGATCACTCCGGACTCTAAAGGAAGATGGAGAACTAGGTAAAGACAAGGAGGACAATTAGAAGCATAATACCCAGGAGCTGGGTACTATTCCATTAGGGCAGTTGCCACAGCAAAATAAAAAGGTAGGAACATTTCAGCTTGTAAAATTTAGAATGTCTGGATGTCAACTATGATGTGGAAAGTAGCGGGCAAGGGAAGGGTGTGGACAACTCTGAGGTTTCTGGGTGACCATGTAAATGCCAGCATCCTTAATAAAGATGATAACTTTTATTTTAAAGGGGGCATGTTTAGGGACACAGGAGGGAGTTAGAACAATTAGTTTAAGTTTACACATGGTGAACTTAAAGGACTTTTTTTTTTTTTTTTCTGAGATGGAGTCTTGCTCTGTTGCCCAGGCTGGAGTGCAGTGGTGCGATCTCGGATCACTGCAAGCTCTGCCTCCCGGGTTCATGCCATTCTCCTGCCTCAGCCTCCCGAGTAGCTGGGACTACAGGTGCCCGCCACCACACAGGGCTAATTTTTTCATATTTTTCGTAGAGACGGGGTTTCACCTTGTTTGCCAGGATGGTCTTGATCTCCTGACCTCGTGATCCACCCGCCTCAGCCTCCCAAAGTGCTGGGATTACAGGCATGTTGAAGGACTTTTGAGACATTCAGGAGAGAGAGGCAGATGAATAAGGACAGAAAAGAAATTGGGGACAGAGAGAAATGCAAGAAACAAGAGTAGTTATACTAGTTATAACTTGTATACAATGGCCAGTTACATAAGTTGCCATTGATAATGTGCTTCCTATGTACTTCATATCTCTTGGTTCTCACAATGCCCCCTGAGGGAGATGCCCTTATAGAGGGCCACATGAGTTGCTCAAAACATCCAGCTAGTAAGGGAGGAACCAAGATTCAAACTCAGGCCAACTAACCACAGTGCTGAGAAAAAGATTCCTGACAACCATCCCACGAAGTAGATAGGAGCCCTCCAGGTGAGAGTGTGCACTGAGCCTGGCCAAAGCTTCCACTGGCCCACAGCCCCAGAGGCAGGGTCTCCTGCCTCCTAATGCAATTCAAATTAATAAAACCTGATTGAGAACAATAGACTTCAGGAAGCACCCAGTTTTAAAGAACAGGGTCTACCCCTCCAGAGCTCACAAATTCCAGGCCATCTTTGGACTCACTGATTTGAGGAATCCTACATGCCATGAAGGGATTCTTCAAGGCTACGTTTGGACCTGGTACCCAAAATAGACTCACCTCTCACTATAAACCTATTCTGGGACTATTATGTATAATACAGTCTTGTGTAGGTAGCAGTAACCTAATTCTGTCCTGAAGATACAATTCCTCAACAACTCACTCAACAAGCATGTGTTAATGCATTGTAATAGGCACTGGCAAATGCAAATGTTTAAAAACATAGTGCTTAAAGTATCAACAAAGCAAGAGCACCATAAAACTGAGGGGGAAAAAAATCTCTTTTAAGAATTTCATATTTTACGGCTGCATAGTATTCCATGGTGTTGAAGCTGGAAACCATCATTCTCAGCAAACTAACACAGGAACAGAAAACCAAATACCACATATTCTCACTCATAAGTGGGAGTTGAACAATGAGAACACATGGACACAGGGAGGAGAACATCACACCCTGGGGCCTCTTGGGGGTATGGGGGGCAAGGGGAGGGATAGCATTAGGAGAACTACCTAATGTAGATGACGGGTTGATGGGTGCAGCAAACCACCATGGCACATGTACACCTATGTAACAAACCTGCACATTCTGCACATGTATCCCAGAATTTAAAGTATAATAAAAAATGAATTTTATATTTTATATCTACTGTAGTTATTAACAATGTATTGTATACTTAAAAATTGGCAAAAGTAGATTTTAAGATTTTAAGCATTCTCAGCACAAAAAAATGGTAAGTATGTGAGGTAATGCATACATTAACTAGCTTGATTTAGCCATTTCACAATGTATACATATTTCAAAGCATACTATATATCATAAATATATAGTTTTTACTTGTCAATTAAAAAATAGAATATATTTATAAATGAGTTGTAATAGCAAAAAAAGAAAGAAACCTAAAAAACAAGTAATTATCATAATAAAAATCAGAATTTAAATGGCATCATACTATTCTCAGTATGAGTCTCTAAGGAAAGACATTGGTCTCTGCCTTTCTGGAACTGGGTGAAACATGTTAGGGGAGATTTGAATATGGTAGCATTTTTGAGTTATATGTGTCTTAGTTCAAATCCCAGTTCTGCCACCTTCTAACTATGTGATCCCTAAATTATGAGCCTTGGTTTATTCATTTGTAAAATGTAGATAGAATCAACTTAGAGTTGTTATAGGGACTTCATAAAGTAGTGTCAGGAAAGTGTACAGTGTAAGTCAATATAAATCAATATAAATCAAAATCTATGAGATTTTCCTTCTCCTAGGCTGTATTAGTTATCTGTCACTACATTAAAAAATCACCATGAACTTAGAACCTTAAAACAACCCACACGTATTATCTCACAGTTTCAGTGCATTAGGAATCAGCATCATTTGCCTGGGTTCCCTTTCTTAGATCTCTCATAAGCCTGAAATCAAGACACTGGCCAGGGTTAAGGACTCATCTGAAAGCTCAGTGGAGAAGATTGTACTTCCAAGCTCACTTATGTTGTTGGCAGGATTAATTTCCTTTGGGATATTAGACTGTGAGCCTCAGTTCAAGCTGGCTGGTAGCCAGAAACCACCTTCAGTTTCTTGTCACATGGGCATCACCAACATGGCAACTAACTTTATCCTTGCTGTCTCCCTGCCAGCAAGGGAGACAGTTTGCTAGCAAGACAGCAGTTCCAAGCTTATATAATGTAATCACGGAGGTAACATCCCATCTCCTTTTCCATATTCCACTAGTTAGAAGCAAGTCCCAGGTCCTGCCTACACTCAAGAGCAGAGGATTTCACAAAAGTGTGAAGAGTGGGGTTGGGGACCAATGGGGCCATCTTATATAGCCTGTCTACCACACTGGCTGACATTTCTCACTCCTTCAACACAGTCTTCTACTATTGGCACATCAAAAAGGATGCACCTGCTTTTCAGCCCAAAAGATCTGTGGCATTAAGGCTCCCTCCAACACGGCAGTACAGGTTGGCCACCAGCTGAAAGGCATCTGCAAATCCAGTGTCCTTGTCTTTGAACAGGACTGAATACAGGCATATATCTGCCTTCTGACATACACATAAGCTTCATGATCTAACTTGATGTCTGTCATCTCATCTAAAGGTAGGTTAAACTTTGCTTACAGATACTTTCATAAAACGAAAGTATCCTATTTGAGATTAAGCAGAATCACATAAAACAACACTTTTGAGACCAAATTACATTTTTTTCATTCAGCAAATATTTAATTGTTATTTACTTAGCGCCAGCACCATTCTAGAGATAGAGCATACTGTGGTAAACAGAACAGAGAAAGCCTTCATCCTGGAGCTCACGTTCTATTGGAGGAGAGGTCAGGGAGAGACAGTAAAATAAATACACAACATGTTTGCCAATGTGAATAATCTATCAAATGTGATTCCATTATAAAGTTTAAACATGAAATTTTAAAACCATGGTTTATTTCCAAATAAGAGAATTACCTTTAAAAGTTCATTGACAATCCCAGTACCTACTGCCTCAACAGAACAAAGTTTCTCCAAATTGAAATTGTTTTAAACTATAAATATCTTAGCTGAGGTAGCAAGTACATGAGTATATACGTTTGTCATAATGCACTAAAATGTTACATTTAGAATGTGTGCCTTTTATTGAATATATAATTAATACATCTAATAAGTTTATGAATTATACATCTAACAAAACAAATAAATAAAAACAGAAAAATAAACATTTCAGAAAGAAACTACCTAAGAAATACCATCCCTGAAGACAGATTTTCCCAGTTTGGCATTATCCTTGAGAGATCACGAATTATCCGAAACTACTGATTATAATCATATAGTTAGCCATTGTGCTGACAGGAAAACAAGAAAATAGGTATTGCATTATGAATATACAGCAGTTTGTGAAATACATACGGCTTGAGTTTACTGCTTATGCAAACATCATTGGCCTGTTAACTGAACACCAAGTCTTGTACAATAATAATTAAATTCAGTCATCTTTGATATTTTGCTAAACTTCAGTTATATAGAGACCATATTATTACACAGAAAAAAACTGTATTTTGTTTTCAGATGTTTATGTACACACTGGAGCCCAGGACATATTTTATTCAACAGTTTGTTAGTTTGCATTATAACATTTAAATTTTAGACATTTAGTGTGTGGATGGCCCTGTATTCTCTTGCCTGGAGTCTCACCAGTGTCAAAGATGGACCTGCCCAGTAGCTCTTCTTCCACCTTGAAGGTAACACAGGGCACTGGTTGAAAGCAAAGCCACAAGAATCACTAAGTTAAGTCGTTTTGTCCTGCACAGCTGTGTGTCCTGGGGCAAGGCACTCACTGCCCAGAGCCTCAGTTTCCCCACCTATAAAATGGAGCTGATAGAAGATACTTTGTTGGGATACAGGGACATTGGTGGAAGGTAAATGAGAAAACTGCCTGTAACTAAGTTAGCCCTGATCCTGACAGACAATAAATCCTAAAAAGAAACTATCTATCACTAGTGTTATGGTAGAAACAAAAAAACCTCTGGCCCTGCTTTGTGCAGAATTCCTTTTGGGTGTATATGGGAGGGCATGTCTGGAGGCAAGGAGTTTAGAGAGCTGGGAATGGCTATGGAATAAAAGGTGAGGCTGGAATACAAGGCAGAAGCAGCAGAGAGCTCGGAACTGAGGCTCTGAGAACCGGAGAGATGACCGTTAGTGGGTTAACCAGGGCTGAGCCCCACCATCCGTCAGAAAAGGCTGACTCCATTTGTGATTCACAGGGCCTGGGCCTGCCTGGGGGCTGAGGACAGCTGCATCACAGATGCCAGGGACCACCAGTACTGCCCAGGGAGCTTGTCAAAATGCAGGTTCCCAGGACCCACCCCCAGAAATTCTGATTCAGCAGATCCCAGGATGGGGCCTAGGACCCTGATATTTTTACAAGCATCTGTTTTCAGGGCAATTCCAAGGGTTCCTGCTCCTCTGGTATTATAAGTAAGCCATATTTATCTCACACTTTCTTTTCTTTTTTTCTTTTTTCTTTCCTAAGAGATAGGATCTTCCTCTGTCACCTGGGCTGGCAGGCAGTGGCATGATCATAGCTCACTGTAACCTCAAACTTCTGGGCTCAAGCAATCCTCTGGCCTCAGCCTCCTGAGTAGCTGAGACTACAGGTGTGCACCACCATGTTGGTTAATTTTTATATATTCATTTTTTTATGGATGGGGTCTCACTATGTTGTCCAGGATGGTCTCAAACTTCTGATCTCAAGGGATCCTCCTGCTTTGGCCTCTTGAGTATCCATGACTACAAGCATGAGCCACCACATGAGGCTCATCTCACACTTTCAAATATGTACACTCCGTGATCAGGCAGAGCCCTCGGAATCACTCCATCTGCCCGGAAGGGACAGGGATTTACAGAAGAGCCCCTTTTCATTGCCGGGGAGGATGAGGCTGTGCTCCAATATTGGAGGAGCCGGGGAGGATGAGGCTGTGCTCCAATATTGGAGGAGCCGGGGAGGATGAGGCTGTGCTCCAATATTGGAGGAGCCGGGGAGGATGAGGCTGTGCTCCAATATTGGAGGAGCCGGGGAGGATGAGGCTGTGCTCCAATATTGGAGGAGCTGGGGAGGATGAGGCTGTGCTCCAACATTGGAGGAGCACATTGAAACCCATCAGACGTAGAAATCAAGGTGCATCAGACAGGAGATGGAAGTAGCTGAAACCACAAGGTCTGGGGCAGGGGTTGGTAGTCTTTTCTATAAAGAACCAAATAGTAAATATCTTAGTCACTTCAGGCCAGCAGTCTCTGTGGCAACCGTTCAACTGTGTCATTGTGGCAAAAAGCAGTCATAGATGATGCACCAATAAATAGGCATGGTTGCATTCCAATAAAACTTTATTTACAAAAACAGACAATAGGTGAGGTTTGGTCCCTGGGCCATAGGTTTGCCAGTCCCTGATGTGGGATTTGCCAGATGGAAGGGTGGCGAAATCCCAGCTGTGTGTCCTTTCATAAGTCACCTCACTTCTCTGAGCCTCAGTCTCCTTACATGCAAATTCAGAAAAATACTGGCACCAGGTTCACAGTGCTGCTGTAAGGACTGTTAAATCAAAGAGCTCAGTACCATTTCTGGAACTCAGCAAACCATGATAAAAGTCAGCAATTACTCATGTCTGGGCCAGACTGAGGAGATTTCAACCATGATGCCACAGTCTGAATGTTTTTGTCCCCCCAAAATTCATGTGTTGAAATCCTAACCCCCAAAGTGATGGTATTAGGACGTGAGGCCTTTGGAAGGTGATTAGGTCATGAGGGTGGAACCCTCACGAATGAGATTAATGCCTTTGTAAAAGAGGCCCCAGAGAGCTGCCTTGGCCCTTCTACCAGGCGAAGACAACAAGAGGTGGCAGCCATGAACCAGAGAGCAGGCACCAAATCTGTTGGTGCCTTGATCTTGGACTTCCCAGCCTCTAGAACTGTGAGAAATAAATGTCTGCTGTTTGTAAGCCACTCAGTTTATAGTATTTTGTTGTAGCAGCCTTAATAGAATAAGACAAATGGCTCCACCCCTTGCAAGTTGGGTGACCTTGGGCATACGATGTAACCTTCCTGTCCCTCAATTTCTTTCTCATATCTAACATGGGGATAATAATATTTGTGAGAACTAAATGAGACAAGAAATGCAAAGTAGTTAGAAAAATGCATGTCAATGTGCTGAAAAGTTAGCTTGAAATATGTTTGCTATACTGTGATTATAAATTATTATTTTATTATATTATACAATTTATCATAGGGAAGGGATTGAACAGAGTAAGGGAGAGAATCCCTTCTTCACCAGCAAAAAATTAAAAACTAAAAAATAAAAAATCGAAAACAACAACAACAAAACACAGTACCATAAGGCCAGCTTTTCCCAAAGCCTCTTAAGGCTTGAACCTTTAGTCCAAGACATTAGCTGTAGAAATGTTTTTCTCTGCACCCACAAAGCAGCCCGAGACACCAAACACAGAAACAAACTGAGCCGAAGCTGAACTGTGTTCATCTTCGTAGTGTAGTTTTGCCTCTAAATTGTTACTAAAGATGAAATACCACGTCTAGAACCTCCTTGGGAGCTTTGAGAAAAAGCCCTGTGACAGGGGGAAAAAACCGGCCTACTTTAGCAAGCAGATGCTTTTTAGATGGTTTTAATCTTAGTTTTGCATTGGTTTCATCCTTCATTTAGTCTCCAGAATTTGCATCAGGCTGCCAAACACCAGTGATGCCTCTGCAAATACATTATCTTCTTTCACTAATATCTATGCTAGGTCTACTCAGATGGGTGTTCTCCTAACACGCACAGAAGCCAACACAATTAACTTTCCTTAAAGGAAATTCAATCACCTTTGCAGAAAACAGTTCTTGAGCTCCTTCTCTGGGTTGATACAGCAACACACACACAAAAGTCCAAACAGCAGTAAAGTAATTAAAGCAGCTGGGATTGATCGGGGTTCTGAATGACCTTTTGGTAACTTACCTACGCCTGCCATTTAGAGAAGGAATAATTTATGATGCAAGTCAAAGTGCAGAAAACCAAAGCAGACAGAGAGAATTCTGATTAGCCTTGGAAGGGTGAACTGTCAGGAAGGGCCCCCCGGAGCCCCTCGTGAAAACAGGGAACAAAAGCAGTAAACGTCCAGGTTTGCCCAAACACAGGCGCCTGCGGTTCCTGGTGTGTGTCTGCTCCTCTGGTTCATAGAATCCAAGAATTTCAGGTCTGGGAAGGCCTTAAAGGTCTAAGTGAACCTATTCCTTTGACAAGTGAGGAAACTAAGGCTTAGAGCAGGGATTTCTTCTAGGTCTCCTGCATGCTAAGCGGGAAGATTTTACCACTTCATCTGGACAATTGTACTCAAACCAAAGAGAACTTCAACCCCTAAAATGCCCTTATGTGTAAATTCCAAATAAGTTTGCAATTAAAATTACAAATTAAATTTGTAGAATACAAGCCCCATGAAAGCATGAACTTTTTTTTTCTGTTTTGTTTACTACTGTAACCTGAGCAGCTAGAATAATTGCAGGCACCTAGGAGACACTCAATATATTTTTGTGCATTAAGATTTTAGAATTAATTATCCTGGAACTCAAGAGGTGCATGGGTCAATACAGAGCTGAGTAGGCTCTGTACCCAAAATGGTGCCCATTTGAGGGGCCAACTCATGAAAACAAAAGATTTAGATGCTCAATGTATTTTACTGGCACTAAAGATTAGTCCACAGCCTCTCAATGAAAATCCTGAGACATGGATGACCACTAGTAAAGTCTATGCACCTGGGAGAAAGGACTATATGGTTGGGACTTCCTATAATGCCTTCCTACAAGTTCCCTACCTTTTCTTATGCTGTTACTTCCACCTTGGAAACCCTTCACTCACCTCTGAATCTTAACACTTCATCCACACTTTAAACCTCAGCTCCTCTGCAGTCTCCTCCAGGAAGCTCTCTTTGCTTTCTCCTAGACAGAAGCAATCGCTTCCTCCTTAATCTAACTCCCACACAGCCTTTAAATGGCGCTTTGTCGAGGGGGCCTTGCATGACCCTCTGGATTAGGTTAGATTTTCCTACTCCCTATACTGTTACTTGCATAACACTAATTATGCTTTATTTATTGCCTGTCTTCCCCCACTGAACAGTAAGCTTCATGAAGTCAGAGACTACATCTGTCTTATTTTGCCATTGTATCCCAGCACCCAAGACAGTGTCTTGCCCACAAGAGACATGAATAAGTGAATGGATGGACAAATGGACATATGGATGGATGGATCAATTAATAAATAATTGAACGAATGAATCAGTGAATCAGTTAATGAAACAAATAAATCCATTAATCAACTAATCAGTGAATCAATGAATGAATCACATATATGCTATTTACCCAATCTCTAATATGCTGCTGAATTTATTAATATTTCTCTAAGATAGAATAATGCAGTGGTTGAAAGTGTGATTTCTAGAGCCTGGCTGCCTGAGACAAAATCTGGTCTCTCTGTACAGCCTGTGTGACCTTAGGCAAGCTGCTTAACATCTCTGAACCTCAGTGAGAATGATCATACTGCCCATACTTTGTAGGACCATAGGATTAAATGAGATAATATGTGTAAAGTGCTTTCTACAGTGGTTGGCACATAACAATTACTCAATGAATGTTAACTTTCATTGCTCTGATGTTATCTTAGGGCAAGAATTGCCAAATTTATCTTGGTAAGGCCCAGCAACTAGCACAGTACACGTATTGGGCTCCCCAAAAAATATCAAATAAATAAATGGATATTTTAAGCCTCTCTGCCAGGACACTTCAAAATTGTGGGCATGTCCAATTTGCTTATATCATAAAGGAACCTGAAAAGACATGACAGCTAAATGCGATACAAGATGCTGAACTGGATCCTAGAGGAATGCCGAGAACAGTGTTGGGTCCATTTGCAAAGCTAGACTACAGACGGTAGATGAAAGTATTGCATCAGTGTTAAGTTATCCGAAGCAGATAACCACAATGTGCTTACATTACAGGCTATCTGTATTCTTAGGAAATACATGGAAAAACATAGATATAAAAAGCCATATCGTATATAACAAATTATATATTAAAAGACTTGCAAATTGTGACATGAATGTGAGAGCCACCTTGTATTATAGTTCTGGGTTTTCAAATAAGAGTTGAAAATCAAAAATAATAGTCAAAGATAATAACCGAAAAGCAATCTTGGGAACTAAAGTAGGGAATCGGCTGATAAGCCTGCAGAGGAGACCAAAACACGACATCCATTGCTCCGTGATGGCAAATGTTACTAACGAATATGGCATCTTTTCTCAGTAAATCCAAACACAGCCTCAGAACCCTTCTCAACACAGCTACTACATACTAAACAAAGTTGTTCTTCTGGATGAAATAACCATGGATGTAACCCCTACCAGAGATTTTTCTGTTCCAGTTGGAGATACATTAAGATTCAAAGCCTTTCTAATGAAGGTATTTCAGGTCTTGGAATAACTGAGTAGACAGTCTTCAAACTACAGCTCAAAGATCTCTTTGATACTTTATGCCTACCAAAACTTAACATTGATTTTATTTTAGAGAAAGAAGGTGCTGTGAGGTAGGAAGGTAGGGGTGTGTGTGTGTGTGTGTGTGTGTGTGTGTTTGAATCCCAGCTCTGCCACCTTCCAACCTGAACACGTTGTCCTACATCCCTGTGCCTCAATTTCCTCATCTGTAAAAAAGGGCTAACAACCCCCAGGCTTTTGTAAGAACCAGCAAAGTTCATGCATGTGAGCATCTTGTACCCTTTACAGATAAATTCTATGATTATTGTGATAATGATTATCAACATCATCATAATCATCATCCTTCCCTTTTTTCTTCTTTGCAATTACCCGCAGCTAATGGAGTCCTGTTTCTCTTTAGAGGGTGAAGAGCCATCTCTGCCCAGAACATTTCCAGCTTGGGTTTTTCAACAACCCACGGAGCTCTCCTGCCTTGAACTTGAATCATGCTGGAGTTTCAAGAGAGCAGTTACATGTCCATTTCCTTCAATTATCAGCAAAAGATAAAGTGCCCTGGCTCTCGGCCCCAGATGCCACCTGGCCTGGCCCATCTAGGGTTTCCATTATGAGCCAAGGTAGAGAAACCAGGCCTGCGGGTTTATTCTCGGTCCCTGGCCCTCTAACTAATAGGACTTCAGCCACTCTCTGGAGCATAAAGCTTTCTCTCTGGGCAAAGCCAACCAATTTAAATGGCACTCACAGCTCATGTCTGTATGTCATGAGCTCCTGAGTACTCCAAGGGGCCAGAGCAATAAATCTATTAGGTCTCCTTTGTCCCATCTTGTCGTGAACTTCTAAGAAAAAGGCACTAAGAGGATCAGTACCCAGAAAACCTTCATAATTGTGGCTTCTACACGGCGAATGAGGACAATTACCAAGGCAACCGGCCAATCATTCTGGTTAAGGGCAGAGAGAGTTTAGTCAAGAAGAGGCTCTTGCGAACTATATTGCGCTGTAATCAGAGGGTAACCAACATTTTAAAAGGCCCTTGTGCAAAAACAGGAGAGATGGCAGGGAAGGGAAAAAGAAGAGGGGGGGAAATTAATTTCCTCTCATTTCCTGCCTGGTCCATTGATTGCGGTCCAAAGGCAAGATGATGTGCTGTACCCTTGCACCTGGGGCCATGGGAGCTGGCAGAGGAGCCGGCAATGTTGTCTATCTTATGCCTGCATCTATTTACTTATCTTCCCCTCTGGGCTCAGCATCTGTAGCAGAGATCTCATGAAAAGAGTGAAAAAGTTTTCAGTAAACATCTTTAAGGACAGTATAGAACCTCTTAAATTATCTTATAGTCCCTTGAGAAATAATAACACATCTGTCTTTATCCCAGTCTTCCTTGCTGGTTTTGCCAGATCATTTTGTTACCCAAGTCATTTTGCTCATCAGAGCGTCTCCTATGAAGTTACATTGTAAATCAGGGTAATAAAAGGATGATTGGGACAGTGGGAGTACCCGAAACTCCAGTCGCTTTTCCCTTTTCAGGACTGTCAGGATTCTGGTTCCAGACTGAGTTAAGGATCCACACCTTCCTCCTGGGCTGTACAAGGTTCCTGGGAGGGCTGATTATTTTGGTGAGCGTTTGTCTTTGATTCACAAGTCATAATCCTGTATCTCTTGCCTCGGGTGCCAAGGACAGCAAAGCACTCAATAACCTGCCCTGTGTTTGCTGAGCTTCCCGATAGGATTAACAAAGCCATCCAATAACACAGGAAGCTACCTTGTCCGTTAAGGAGTGCCATGTAACAGGAGGCATGAAAGGAGAGTCATCCCTAATTGAAGAAATTCATTTATTCACTCAACAAACACAGGCCAGATGTATTCTTCTAACATCAGATAGGAAATGATTTCCTTGGTTCTTTCCACCTACAAGAGCCTATCATTCTAGTTACATTGGGATAACAGTAATGAAAGGGATATTAGTAGTAATAATGAGGGCAATAGTTACAAGTGTATGGAACATTCACTAAGTTCCAGGCCATGTATCTGACCTCTCTGAGGCCTTTAGGATACTGTCGTATAACTCGGGGTCCCAGCAGGACACTCAAAGGGTTTAATTGAGGAGAGTTTAATAAACACAGGTGTGGGCAAGGCTAAAGAAACCACCAAGAGACAGTGAAATTCCTGAGGGCCAGCAAAAGTGGGAAGCTGTTACCACTCTTGGACAAAGACAGGAGAATATTGTTATTGGACCATGGGAGAGGAACCACCCAACAGGAGCTGAGGTCAGGGAGGAACGCAGCATAACCTAAAACCACATCCAGCAGGAAGGAGCTATGGAAGTAGGCTATTCCAGGCTTCTCTTCTGCCCTCTAATCTCACCAGTGAGTCCATCGGCCAATCCCAAAAGCAAACCAGAGGCTGAGGGAACCTGGTGATCAAGTCTGTGCAGGTCAGCTCCCCAAAACACAGAGCAGGATGAGAAGGGTGAAGAGTTGTTATGGGGGCCGGGGAAGGGCACAGAGAGAACAGCCAGCACATCCATGTCCCCATTTCACAGAGATACTGAGTCCTGAGACAGGAAAAACTAACCAAGGTCACCCCACTGGCAAGTGATGGCATGAGAATTTCAGCGTGTATCTGCTAGACACTGAAGCCGTATCTAGGATGGGACCCAAGGCTTATAGACGATGACACTGAGGAAACTAACAAGCATGTGAGGGGTGGGACAGTGGTTCTGAACTGTAGAGAGGGCCAGGGTCATGAGGGAGCTTTCTTTATTTTAGGTTCTGGGGTACATGTGCAGGATATGCAGGCTTGTTACATAAGTACACGTGTGCCATACTGGTTTGCTGCACCTATGAGCACCAAGGGGAGCCTATTACAATGCAGACTCCCCAGGCCCTATATGCAAAGATTCTGAGAGAAAGGGCTGGGTGTCCCCATGGATACTGAAAGGCTCAGGTCCCATCTAAAGGGGGCTAGGTTCTGGCCGGGCATGGTGGCTCACACCTGTAATCCCAGCATTTTTGGAGGCTGAGGTAGGTGGATCACCTGATGTCAGGAGTTTGAGACCAGCCTGGCAAACACAGCGAAATCCTGTCTCTACTATAAATATAAAAAGAAAAAAAAAATTAGCTGGGCATGGTGGTGTCCACCTCTAATCCCAGCTACTCAGGAGGCTGAGGCAGGAGCAATGCTTGGACCCGGGAGGCAGAGGTTGCAGTGAGCCAAGATCGCCCCATTGCACTCCAGCCTGGGTGACACAGTGAGACTCCGTCTCAAAATCAAAAGAATAAAGGAGACTAGGTTTCATCTAAAGCCACTGCTCAGCAGCCGGGCACGGTGGCTCACACCTGCAATCCCAGCACTTTGGGAGACCAAGGCGGGCAGATCACGAGGTCAGGAGATCAAGACCATCCTGGCTAACACGGTGAAACCCCATCTCTACTAAAAATACAAAAAAAGTTAGCCAGGCGTGGTGGCGGGCACCTGTAGTCCCAGCTACTAGGGAGACTGAGGCAGGAGAATGGCGTGAACCCAGGAGGCAGAGCTAGAAGTGAGCGGAAATTGCGCCACTGCACTCCAGCCTGGGTGACAGAACGAGACTCTGTATTTTAAAAAAAAAAAAAAGCCACTGCTCAGCTTCACCCACTTGTAACCCTGTAGGTTTGAGAACCTAGTTTGTTAGCTCCTCCAATTTTCCAAGAGAACCCCCAAAATCCAGAGTCTTAGGTAGAATCTTCCCCTTTTTAAATGAAGGCAACTAATTCAACAAGCAGCACCAAAATAAAACAAAGCAAAATCACCACGGTGGGGCCACACAAAGCCTACCTGAAGGGCACCAGTGTGCAGCCTTCCTTGCAGAGAAAGCCATTCGGCATTGTCAGGCCCTGGGACAACGTCCTGGCCAAGAAGTCAGAAGAAACCTAAGCTCCTGTCCTGGCTCTGCAGCTGGCTCCCTGTATGTCCTTGGGTAATTCCTGTCCCCTCTTGAGACTCCAGTCTCTCAGCTGTCTACCTGAGGGAACTGGAAGATGACAATCTCAAAGACCCTTTTCCAGAACTGTCATGATTTGACACGCTTTCCCCTCAGAAGGAAAGCCATTCAGTTGCATAGTCATTTCTGAGAAATTTCCATCATGCCCTTCAAAAGCTGCTTGCCTCATTCCCTCCTACTGATAATGCATGCATCTCCTTTCTTAAAGGAGGAAAGAAGGTTAATCAAAGCCTAAGGAACAGATATTTCTATTTCTAAAATCCTCTAAGGACAGTATAGAGTCTCTTAAAGAATCTTCTAGGGTTGGCCAGGCGCAGTGGCTTACGTCTGTAATCCCAGCACTTTGGGAGGCTGAGGCAGGTGGATCACCTGAGGTCAGGAGTTCGAGACCAGCCTAGCCAACATGGTGAAACCCTGTCTCTACTAAAAATACAAAAATTTGCCAGGCATGGTGGTGGGCACCTGTAATCCCAGCTACTCAGGAGGCTGAGGCAGGAGAATCACTTGGACCCAAGAGGCAGAGGTTCCAGTAAGCTGAGATCATGCCATTGCACTTCAGCCTGGGCGACAAGAGCAAGACTTCACCTCAAAAAAAAAAAAAAAAATCTTCTAGAGTCAGTTACGATGGCTCACACCTGTAATCCCAGCACTTTGGGAGGCCAAGGCAAGATCACTTGAGCCCAAGAGCTCGAGATCAGCTCTGGCAACATAGTGAAATCCCATCTCTACAAAAATATATAAAATTAGCCGGGCATGGTGGGGCACACACCTGTGGTCCCAGCTACTCAGGAGGCTGAAGTGGGAAGATCACTTGAGCCCAGGAGGTTGAGGCTGCAGTGAGTCGTGATTACACTGCTGCACTCCAGCCTGGGTGAGAGAGAGAGAGAGACTCTGTCTCAAAACAAATAAATAAATAAATGCATACATACATACATAAATAAGAATCTTCTAGCCCCATGAGAAGAGAAATAATGGTGCCACCTTCTGAATCCAGCTGACATCACTTCATTTGCTGGTTTAGCCAGAACGTTTCATTACCTAAGTCCTTGTACTCATCAGAATGTGTCCTAAAAATGTATAGGAAGTATGTTGAAAATAAGGGTTATGGATGTAATTACTAATGTAACACTAATAATTTAATAAATAATGTGGTTATTAATGTAATATTAGTAATAACCATAACTAATAACATCTCTCAATGTTGTTCAAAGTGTACCAAATTTCATTTGGGAGGAATAAGTTCAAGACATCTGTTACTGCACAACATGATGGCTGTAGTTAACAATGTATTATATTACTGAAGATCACTAAGAGAGCAGATTAAGTGTTTGCAGCACAAAATCATAAGTATGTGAGGTAATACACCTGTTAATTTGCTCAATGTAGCCATTCTACGCTGCATACACGTTTCAAAACATTGTGTTGTAAACCATAAATATATACAATTTTTGTCAGTTAAAAAATAAATAATTTTAAAAATAATAACACTAACAATGTAATATGACCAGATGATATTATGGCCAGAGGATTCAGGAATCCTGTCCCAGACCACATGAGGTCCCTGAAGGAATGATATGCACAGATGGACATGTGCAAGGTGGTCATAGACTCCTACGCTCAACTCAAGTTAACAGGGCTGGGTCACCTAGAAAGAAACTTTTGTTACAATAGCCTTAAGTCTATTGCAGACTCAAAGCCTTTTCTACTTGTTTACTCCTTATACCCAAGTTCCAGAATCACGGCCATTGAGGCAAGGATTCATACGCCCTTCCCCTCCAGGGCTGCCACCCTGGCCAACCCCACATCACTTCCCTCCTTTCCCATCTGGATCACCCCAACAGCCTTCTAACTGGGACCCTGGTTCTTTTTCTTAAACTTTCTCTAAGGTTGTTAACTAATGCTTTACTTTGTTTTTAGATTTAACAAGTATATCATCCTTGAAACAAAAATAAAAGACCAGGCATGGTGGCTCACACTTGCAATCTCAGCACTTTGGGAGGCTGAGGCAGGAGGATTGCTTGAGGCCATGAGTTTGAAACCAGCCTGGGCAACATAGGGAGATGCTGTCCCTAAAAATAAAAAATAAAATAAAAATTATCCAGGCATGGTGGTGCACATCTGTGGTTCCAGCTACTTGGGAGGCTGGGGTGAGAGGTTCACTTGAGCCCAGGAGGTTGAGGCTGCAGTGAGCCAAGATTGAGCCACTGGGCTCTAGCCTGAGTAAGAGAGTGATATTCTAGCTGGGCGCGGTGGCTCAAGCCTGTAATCCCAGCACTTTGGGAGGCCGAGGCGGGCGAATCACGAGGTCAGGAGATCGAGACCATCCTGGCTAACACGGTGAAACCCCGTCTCTACTAAAACATACAAAAAACTAGCCGGGCGCAGTGGCGGGCGCCTGTAGTCCCAGCTACTCGGGAGGCTGAGGCAGGAGAATGGCGTGAACCTGGGAGGCGGAGCTTGCAGTGAGCTGAGATCCGGCCACAGCACTCCAGCCTGGGCGACAGAGCGAGACTCCGTCTCAAAAAAAAAAAAAAAAAAAAAAAAAGAGAGTGATATTCTATCAAAAATAAGAAGAAGAAGATTGCATACAAAGCATGGAAATTATAATATATATGCCAAGAATGATCTAATTATTCAAGTTTCCATAACTTATAAAGTAGAATGTTCTAGAGAAGAAGGGAGGTAAACATAAAACAGATGAGGTTTGAGTAGAATTTACTATAAAGGGACTGTAGCTGGACTATGTTTCCTGGAGAATCTCTGCTTCTAAATGGCCTCCTTCCTTTCACGTTGGTCCCTGCATTCATTTTCTACAAAGCTGCCAGGGAGCTCATCTTAAAACCTAATTTAGACCATTTCATCCCCTGCTTCAAGCCTTCCAGTGACTTCCCATCACATTTCAAAATAAATTCAAACTCTTTCAAGACCCTAGTAATCTAGACCAGGGATTGGCAAACTGTTTTCTGTGAAGGGCCAGATAGTACCTGTTTTCAGATCTGTGGGTCATGCAGTGTCAGTGGCAGCTACTCAACTCTGCTGTTGCGTCACAAAAACAGCCAAATACAATTCATAAATGAATGGACAGAACGTTGTTCCAATAAAACTTTATTTGCAAAAACAGGTGGCAGGCTGGATTGACCCCAGGAGCACTGGTTTGCTGACCCTGATCTAGATTCTTGCTACTGAAAATGAGGTCCAGGGACCAGCTGCACCAATATCACCTGGATTTGTTGGAAATGCAGAGTCCCAGGCCTCCCCAAGACCCTCTGAATTAGAATCTGCATTTTAGCCAATCCTAGGCAACTTAGAGGCTCAGGTCCAAACTTTTGTTCCAACACCTAGTGTAACCCCCTTCACTCTCTCCCCCTCACTTTGTTCTTCTATCCAGGGCCACTTGCCTCAAGCTCCCCCCATGGCTGGTTCCATTTCCAGCAGAACTTTTATCACCATCTCTAGTTATCTTGCTAAATCTTTTGCTTACTTGTCAATGGTTTGACTCTCCCTGCTAAAACAGAAGCTCTGAAGCCAGGGACCCTCACCGACCTGCTCACTGTCGCATTCTCAGCGTCTTAGAACAGTGACTGATGTAAGCTGCTTCTCAAGAAGTATTTGTTGAGCCAAAGATAAACAAAAGCAGAAAGCAGAGAATTCTTTTTTTCCCCCAAGGAAAGGAGTGCAGGGCTGTGTAAAGAGGAAGGAAAAGAAAGAATTCTAAGAGCCAACTCTAAACACCTCCCCTGGTCACAGAGTCTGGGTTCTTCTAAAAACACCATACCCACTGATGTCCTAATCCCTGTGGAAGACTGGAAATCACAGCTGCAGTCGTTTGTAAGCTCCTTCTGTCAAAACAGTAACCCCACTGCTCAAATCTGGGTTTGCCTTGTGACTTGCTTTGACTAATAGAAAATGGTGGAAATGGCATTGAGTAAATTCCAGAATCTGGGTATTAAGAAATTTTCAGCTCCCGCTTCCATGGAAACCCAGGCACCATGCTGTCAGGAAGCTGGTCTAGACCATTGGAAGAAGTGGGACCACATGAAGAACTGAGGCCCCAGCCAAGAGCCAGAACCAACTAGATGTGTGAGGAAAGCTGCCTTGGACATCCCAGCCGCAGTCACACCTCCAGCTGAACGCAGTCACACCTCCAGCTGAACGCAGCCACAAAAGTGGCCCCAGCCAACACCACACAGAACAGAAATGAATGTTCTCTGCTGAGCCCTGTGCAAATCACAAAATTGTGAGCAAATAAATGGCTATTGTTTAAGACATAATCCTGTTATAACAAAAGATGATTGAAATAATTGCCTTTAAATATCCATGCCCAAGAAAGATTTCTCCCATCAATATACTGGAATCTGATTCATGCAAATTGGTGATTCTTATCCCTGGGGTGGAGGAAAGGAAAATGTGAAGGATGGAAGGAGACGTCTTCCCCTAGAAGGGGAGAGAAAGGACCAAATCTTTTTTACCTTTGGGAGTCCTGATGTGTGAGGATAGCTGTTGTACATACCAGCAAAAGCCGCTCACATGACTTGTGGGGGGGTTTTATTGTAAAATACATAACAATATAAAAATTTTATAGCATTTTAACTGTTTTAAAGTGTGCATTTCAGTGGCATTAAATGCATTCACAATGTTGTGCAATCATCACTACTGTCTAGTTCCAAAACTTTTCACCCCTCCACCCTCACTCCCCCAGCCCCTGGCAACCACCAATCTGCTTTCTGTCTCTATAGATTGACCTGTTCTGGACATTTCATATAAATAGAATCCTATGATATATAGCCTGTCTCGTCTGGCTTCTTGCATTTAGCATAATATATTCAAGGTTGATCCATGTTGTGGCATGGGTCAGGGCTTCATTTATTTTTATGGCTGAATAATATCACTGCATGGATACACAACGATTTGTTGACCCAACCATCATTTGACAGGTATTTGGGTTATGCTCACCTTTTAGCCATGATGAATAATGCTGCTATGAAGACTCTCACACAAGTTTTGATCTAATCCAGTGGCTCTCAACTGGGGGTGATTGTGCCCCTGAAGGACGTTCTTGATTGTTCCAAATGAGGAGAGGTGCTATTAGCACCTAGCAAATGGAGGCCGGAGATGCTGCTAAACATCCTAGAATGTACAGGACAGCTCCCACCACAAGGACCATTCAGCCCTACTTGGCGCAGTGGCTCATTCCTGTGACACCAGCTATTCGGGAGGCTGAGGCAGGAGAATTGCTTGAGCCCAGGCCTTGGAGGCTGCAGTGTGTCGTAATCACACGCTGCTGCTCTCTAGCCTGGGTAACAGACTGAGACCTTGTCTTCCCCCAATTGTTTTTTAAAAGGAAGTCTTCAGCCCAATGTCAACAGTGCCCAGGTTGAGAGGCCCTGGTCTAATCCAACCTTCCCCAGCCTCAGTGGCAGCTCAGGGGATTACACCAAACTTACTCTTTAACGTGAATTCTTTCAGAGCCCCCCAATAAACAGGAACTTTATCTTCTCATCTCAGAATCTACAACCTGGTGGCCAGTTTAGCAACATGTGATTCTTTTTTAACACCCCCCCGTTTATAAGAGGAAAATCAAAACAAAACCCTCCAAATAAATTGCGGGAAAAATAAAAGGATATTTCTGATGTTTTTCTAGGCTTTTCATCCTTTTTAAAATGGGGGCGGGGGGTCAAGTGGCACCTGAGGAATAAAAACAAGTGTTCAAAAGCATCAGCGACCCAAAGTCCACAGAAAATCAAAACAAACCCAGCTCTCAGTGTGCGTAATTACAGGTACAATCAAGTAATGAAAGGTTTATTAGTTTAATGTGATTCCATCAAGTACCAAAAAGCGGGAAGGAGTGGAAGAAAGAAAGAAAATGGATATGAAAGAGGGGAGGGAGAGACATGAAAGAGGAATATGAGTGGGCAGAGATGGTGACATTAAAATGCATCTTTATTTAAACTGCATGTTCTGGGTGTTGAACCAGAGTTGGTCCAAGGCAGCTGCAAAGGAGCCAACCTGAGTGCCTTCTGCAAAACATATGCCTTTGCAGTCATCCAGTGGATGGCTTTTTAGACTATGCACTTGACCCTGTTTTGGGCTGTGGGGACCTAGCAATGAATGAAATAGACAAAAATCCTCCTCTTCCCCACTCTACCCCCTGGAACTTACATTCAAGTGGGGAGAACAGACATTCAATGAAATAAGTCAAATGCACAGTATTATTACACAGAGAAATATAAAGCAGGGAAGGGGGATAGGAAGTGTCAGGGATAGGGGAAGCACTGGAATTTTAAAGCAGGTAGCCAAGCAAAGACTGGAATGGAAGGACATGAAGGAATGAGCCAAGGGCAGACCTCGGGGAAGAGCATTGCCAGCAGACAGCAAAGGAAGTGAAAGTGTCCTGGGGTAGGACATGCCTGTAGAGGAATAGTGAGAAGGCCAGTGTGGTTGGACCAGAGCAAGGGGGAGGCAACAGGAAATAAGGACAGATAGGTCATGGAAGCCAGATCCTGTAGAACCTTGGAGGGCACAGGAAGGTCTCTGGCTTTTGTGTTGAGTAAGAAGGGAGCAAGGGGAGGGTTTTGAACAGAAGAGAGACACCATCACCCTAGCTGCTGAGCAAACAGAGGGAAGCAGGACTGAGACCAGGACAAGGCAAATTAAGCATATAAGGAGCAAAATTTTAGAAGGCACCCACCCTCAGGGCATGCAGTGACTCACTCATCTCTCCCTATCCCAGCCCTGCAGTGAAGGGTTATTTAGACCTTAAGGTAAAGACTCTGTGATGGACACAGCCCATCCCCATCAAGGAACACCCTGTCAGCAGACAGCCTACAGCTATCAGCCTCTCCAGGGATGGCTCAAAGTGCAGAAAGCCATACCCTTTCTCAGGGTGTGTTTTTGTTTTTTATCTTTTTAAAATTTTAAGTTCTGGGATACATATGCAGAACATGCAGGTTTGTTACATAGGTAAATGTGTGCCATAGTGGTTTGCTGCACCCATCAACCCATCACCTAGGTATTAAGCCCTGCACGCATTAACTATTTATCCTGATGCTCTCCCTTAAGGTGTGTTTTTAAATGTAGGCTTTATCGTTCTCATTATTATTATTCAGGTTTGGCAAAGTCAACAGATAGGAAGCCATTGAGTATTAAAAAGATAGTTTGCTGGCTGGGCACGGTGGCTCAAGCCTGTAATCCCAGCACTTTGGGAGGCCGAGACGGGTGGATCACGAGGTCAAGAGATCGAGACCATCCTGGCTAACACGGTGAAACCCCGTCTCTACTAAAAAATACAAAAAACTAGCCGGGCGAGGTGGTGGGCGCCTGTAGTCCCAGCTACTCGGGAGGCTGAGGCAGGAGAATGGTGTGAACCCGGGAGGTGGAGCTTGCAGTGAGCTGAGATCCGGCCACTGCACTCCAGCCCCGGCGACAGAGTGAGACTCCGTCTCAAAAAAAAAAAAAAAAGATAGTTTGCTACTCACAGATCCCGTGTGAGAACTTGTCATGCCATGCAGTGGCCACAGGGGAGCAGCACCAGGGATGTTCAGGAGGCAGAGGGAATGGGTGAAAAAGTAGGCAAGATCCTTGATTGCTGTTTCTGAAGGAAGAAACAGGTGAGGCAGGGTAAGCAGGCTTGGGATTGGCTTCTTAGAATAACTTCAGTAGGTTCTGGGGCATAGCACTGTCCCTAGTTGTCTGGTACCTGGCCCTGTACAGTGATTAGGGTAGATGGATAGTGGCCCATAGTGGGAGAGCCAATAAAGGAGGTGGTGGGCCTTGGGCTGGTTGGTTTGCATATGAAAGCTGCATTTGAAGTCCACTCATTTACTCTGTCAAGGAATTGGCTGGTTTTAGGAGAGGGAGTCTCTCCAGAGTCACCAAGGGTCCCAGGTGTGAAAACATGAGAATGAAAAGGCAAGCTTGATACACGGTGGCCCATATCCAGTGACCAATGTATGTTGGAGTACAAAGGCCCGGCCCTCCCAGCCCAGCATGGGACATAGCCAAAGGAGCCACTTCAGCTCCAGAGCTCCCCATGGAGTCATTGGGCCGAGGCTGTCATTAAACCTTCATCACAATTCAACTTCCCCATCTGCCTACTCCTGCTGCTTCTTTCCCCAACCTTCCACAGACGTAGATCCCCATGGCACTCCACAATAAATACCCTGCAACCTAAACTCTGTCCCAGAGTCTGTCTGCTTCCTGAGGAACCCGGCCTAGGACAACACGAGAGAAAAAAAAATGCAAAATACGTCCCCAAAACATCAGTGGGCAGACGGTGAGATGGCCAGAGAAGACAGTCGTGGGGTGAATCCCCAGCCGCATCCAGCCTGGCCCACTCCCTGGCGTCTCTCTCCCTGGCGATAATTCTGGGTCTTTCTCTCTCGCCCTCTCCTGCCATCTATCTCTCCCTTTTTAAACTGTAAAGTATAACACATATACAGAAAAAACGTACAAGTCACACAGATACAGATCAGTGAATTATTACAAAGCAAACACCCAGGTCAAGAAAAAGAACATCAACTGCAATCCCCAAACACTCCACCATTCCACCTTCAACCAAAGGTAACCTTTTGTCTCTCCTGAGTTTTAACACCCTTCGTTTGGCTTATTTTGGAATTTTATACATTTGACCAAAATGTCTATAGAGCACATATTTTTTAGCTTGCTTCACTCCCTCAAAATATATACAAAATGTGTATATGCGTGTTGTGTGTATGAAATGTATCCATGTCACTGCAAGTAATTGTATTTGATTCATTTTTCATTGCTGTATAATATTCTATGATGGAACCATGGTATCCCATTTTTCATTCCACTTTAATGGACATTGGGGTCAACAGGCATGTGGCAAAAGGATTTCTGTAAACAGCCCATAAACACTGGAAAAGAATGTTCAACATCATTGGTTACCAGGAAAATATCACTTCAAACCAAATTCCTACCCACAAAATTCTGGTGGCTACTACCTACCCACCAGAAGGCCTAAAATTAAAAAGTCAGAGAATACCAAATGTTGGTAAGGATGTAGTGCATTTCTGTCCGTCTTTCACCAAGCCAAGCTGTGTGGTAACCAGGTTGCTAGGTGTGAAGTCAACCATGTTCACAACAACCAAAGGAAGCCAAGAGCAGCAGCAATTGCTCAGAAACTTCAAATCATCAAATAGCATTTTCATATAAACAAAGACACCAGGCAAATCCACCAGCCCTTCATTCTACCTCGTCAGCATCTCACTCAGCTTTGTTTTCCCAGTTAAAACAATACACTCAAGTGCAGTTGAATAAAGACATATATTTTGGCCTGAGCACCAAATCAAAGGGATATGGGATGAATGTGCTGTCTCAGCCGCAGATGCACACCTGAACCCTGAGTCTGGGGGCCAGGTGGGTGCACACCTGAACCCTGAGTCTGGCGACCAGGTGGGTTATATGAATCGTCACATCACCTTGACATATCACCTGAATCATATTGACATATCACCTGACAATAACCACATAAAGTCTTGTCCAGGTCTAGTCGTTCTATTAGTCATCCAAATGGCTTTCCAAAAATAAAAATAGCCTAAGCATTTACAGTGACACATATAAAAATCCAAAAACCTAAAAGCCTACTGATGACGGCACTCCAGGTGGCTTGGAAATGGGTTTTATTTTTTTCCTTCTTTTAATCTAAATCATGTTCCCAGACAGTGCCAAGACTGGTATAAATTCTCTTCTGCACTGATCTTTTACATACTTTTGTGCTTGTCTGCAATGATTGAACGTGACTCATTCATAGTTCTGTTTTCAGCCACTGCTGCTCTCTTCCAGTCAGCCACATCTGTTTCTTTGCAGTAAAAGTCTCCCTTTGTCTATCACTTAATTCCGCGGTGTTCTTAGGAGAAAGAGAGTCCACAGCAAGGGCTGGTCACATGCCAGCAACTGCCACGCACGATAGTGGATCCCAGACCATCTGCTCTATTTATTGATGGTGATATGAAATGGGATGTCAGCTGAATGAGAACTGCCAGCTCCACAGTGTAGACTGGTGGTTTTCAACTGTTTGTTTTTGTTGCAAACTCTTTCTTTCAAACAAAATTTAAATAAAACTTGTAAAAGGATTCCTGTTATGGAGTGGGGGAGGGATACACTCTCCCCTTTCCCCTCCAGAGAACTCCCAGAGTATCTTCTCTGAAACTGCAGTGCTCCAGGAACATGCTTGATGCCACCAGTGTAGACTAAGTTCATGGTAGAGTAGCGGTTAACACGGGTTATCTCTAGATAATTTTTATCTTCTTCAACTTTTTCTATATTTTAACTTATTTACAATGAACATGTATAACATTGTAATCATAAAATCAATGGAATGTCTTACAGAATATTAGCATTGTATGATATTCTTTAAACACATTCTACAAAGCATCAAGCTGGTTTCTGGATATTGGCTGATAGTCATTTGTGCTGTGTTCTGGGCATCATTCTCAGCATTGAAGATACAGTAGTGAGCAAGACAGACAGCAGCTGGCCTCAATGACCTGACATTTTAATGGTGGGAAGACAGGCATAGGAGTGTCCTGCCGACATGGCTCTGCAAGGACTCGCTTGGGGATTTGTGCTTTCCATCCCTGCAATCTGGAGTTCTGTGGGTCTAGCAGCCCTAGTACTCAGAGGGAAGAGCCTTCTCCAGAGGACAAAGTAATAATCCCCCTCTACTCAGGTAGCTGGCCCCCTGTGCCAGTTGGCTAGAAGGCAAAAAAATCATCATCATCATCACTATACTGGTGAAGGCAATTGATCCTGATCATCATGAAGAAGCCAGGCTACAGCCACATAATGGAGCCAGGGAGGTCCATGCATGGTGCTCAGCTGGTTCGCTATGCATCTCTTGCTACTCTCCTGCCCAGAAGTAACTGTAAATGGGCAAGGCAGCCTGATCAGGACATGGAACCATGGCTCAGACCCCTCTCAGATGAGAGTCTGGGCCACTAGGTCAGCCACTTAGACCAGCAAAAGGAGAGGGGAGTCTAGAATGAACGTTGGAGAAGGAAGATGAGTACAAGTGATGACCCCGGGCTCATTGCAGCAGTAGCACCTCTAGTTCATGCCTTTCTCACATAAGCTTCTTCCACAATTGTGGCCAACCAGAATCCTGGAGAAACCATGCCTGGATAAAGTGAACTTAAGCGAGAAGCAAATGGGTGGACTGCAGCAGATGCAGGTGGTGCCCCACACAGACCCTCCTTACTGGAACGTGCCCTCGTCCCCCATCTGCACTGTTGTTGGCTGATAACTCATAGCTGTCAGAGTTTGCTCAGCCAAATCAGAGACACCTCTTCTAGAAGGCTAAACTGCCCTCCCCTTCTGGGAGACTAAATAAATGGCATGGAGTACAAAAGCCCAGCCCCCACGCCTCAAAAGAGAACCAGCTCCATGGTACAATTTATGTTTCAGAGCTCCCCGTGGGATCAGATCGAAGTTGTCTCCTGTTACACTGTTTTTAGATACTTTGTATTACTGAAATTGACAAAATTTGCATATAATAAAATACAGACATGAAACATAAAAATCCATGAGTTTTGACAAGTATCTTCCAGTAACACCACCCCCGTCAAAAATATTTATATCACTATCTCCTGCCTGCTTCCAGTTCATCCCAACCTTTTTTATAGCCAATTTTTTCTGATTTTTAATCAACAGATTTACTTTGTCTATTCTTGAACTTCATATATATGGAATCATGCAATATCAACACTTCTGCATGTATCTTCTTTTATCCAATGTAATATCTTTGAGATTTTAATATGCTATGTGTATCAGTAATTCATCTTTTATCATACATATTTTACTGCCAGAAGCAAGTCATCTTCTATTGCTTAGTATTCAATTGTATGAATATGCAACAATTTATTTTTCTGAGACAGGGTCCCGCTCTGTCACCCAGGCTGGAGTGCAGTGGTATGATCATGGCTCACTGCAGCCTTGACATCCAGTGCTCAAGCAATCCTCCTGCCTCAGCCTTCCAAGTAGCTGGAACCACAGGCACACACCACCATACCCAGCCACTTTTTTGTGTACGTAAAGACGGGGATTTCACCATGTTGCCCAGGCTAGTCTTGAACTACTGTGCTCAAGCAATCTTCCTGCCTCAGCCTTCCAAACTGCTGGGATTACAGGCATGAGCTACTGTGCCCAGCTGTCTTCTCTTCCTTTGATGAAAATTCAGGTTTATTCCAATGTATAGGCATTATGCTATAAAAATTCTTGCACACGATTTTTGCGAATGTATGCTTTTATTTCTCCTTGGTAGATAAGTAGGAATAGAATGACTAGGTCATAAAGTGGACGTATAACTTATAAGAAACGTTTTTTCCAAAGTGGATGTACCATTTTACACCAACAATGTGAGGGTTAGAGTTGTTCCACATCCTCGTCAACACTTGGTGTTATCAGATTTTGAATTTTACCCATTCTAGTGAATGTGAAATGATATCTCACTGTGGTTTCAATTTGCATTTCCCTAATGGTTAATAATATTGAGTGCTTTTCCACATGTTTACAGGCCACTCATGTATCTTTTCTTCTAAAGTATCTCCAAGTCTTTTGCCCATTTCATTATTTATTTTTTCATTATCAATTTGTGTTTTTAAATATATTTTGCATACAATTCCATGAAAGATACATGTGTTAAGAGTAATTTCTCCTAGACTGTGCCTCATGTTTTCATTTTCTTATTGAGGTCCTTTAATGAAAAAGTTAATTTTGATGAAGTGCAGTTCATCTATTCTCTTTTTTGATCAGTGAATTTTGTGACTTTCCTAAGAAATCTTTTGCCTATCTCTAGGGTGGCTTAGTCTCCAATGTTTTCTTCTAGAATCTTTGTAATTTAGCTTTCATATTTAGGCATATAGCCCTTGTCAAATTAGTTCTTGTGTGTAATGCAAGGTAGGTGTGGAGAATTATTTTCAAATATTTACTGAGTCATTCCAGTGCCACTGGTAGAAAAGGCTTTCCTTTTCCAATGACATTGGGGCATTTGTTGAAAGTTATGTGTGTATGAATCTATTTCTGGGTTCTGGATTCTGTTCCATTGCTCTATTTGTTTATCCTTGAGACTGAATTCTTGTTCTTGCTTGGCTTTTGTCCCTGTCTTATCCTGTCTCCCTCACTGCTCCCCTGGCCCCGAAAGAACCACCCTAATAAATCACTTGAATTACATTCCCATTTCAGGCTGTTTCCAGGGAACTGGATCTAAGACAACAGACAACAGACATGCCAGTTAATAATTAAATGAGATACTTTGGGGTGCTAATTAGTGTTAGGAAGAAGATGAAATATGGTGATACTGTCAAAAGTAGCTTGCAGGGAGTAGAGTTCAAAAAAGGCCTCTCTGAGGAGGTGACACTGAAGTCAAGTTCTGAGTTTTGGCAATATATATGGGTGGTTGAGGTACAGCAATACAGCCATCATTAGAGCCAAGAAGTTCCAGGAACTGAGACATTAGGGTGTTGGGTGGTTCGTCAATGTCATTGCTGAAGCCACAGAGCATGATAGTAAAAGTGATGGTGTAAAGGGAGCCAGAGAACTAGATGCTAACCCAGGCAGGAGTCTATTCAAAAGCTCTTTAAATTAGCTAGGATTTTTTTTTTTCTTTTAGAGATAGGGTCTCACTCTGTCGCCCAGTCTGGAGTGCAGTGGTATGAACATAGTTCACTGCAGGCTCAAAATCCTGGGCTCAAGCCATCCCCTTAGCTGGGGATTTTGGAGGAGGACGAAGTAAAGAGGATTTCCAAGTATCCGTGGGAAACATGAAGGACACCTACCTTATCTCCAGGTGCTGAGTCCTGGGGAGTTGGGAGGAAACCACAGCCTTGATACAGAGGCTATAGGGGAAAGGTATCCTCAGGGAGCAGCCAGTTTTCATTTGGAGCAAGAATTTGAGGGGATGTTCCAGAGAAGATATTTAGGATGTAGAGAAGTGTGCAGATCATAGGTAATATGAAAGGGCACAGGAGAGGGGTCCATGTGCAGAAAGATGTAGGAGAGTGAGTCATATTCGGGGTGTGGGGAGGTGGGTGGGAAAGAGAATCCTGTGATGGAGGCACTGGGGTCTTGGCCTTCTAGGTGTGTCAGTAACGAATAGGATTGGTCCTGAAAATAAAGCATGCGGTATTTGAAGATTTTGTGGGCATCTACTGAAGATATAATGGCAGCCAGCAGTGTCCAGTCATTAAGGACATCGGGAAGGTTGGACAGGACCAATATCCTTCATAGCAATGTTTCGTAAACATCAGTAGACCACATATAACCATCAGGATTTTTGACATACTTGCAAATCACTGTATATTTACATAATAATTTGCTTTCATTTAAAACTTAAAATTTACTAAGGAAAAAGAGAATATCCTTAAAATCTTAATTTGATGTGCTATATTTTTGAATACTCATTAAAATAATTTTATTGAGATAAAAATTAGATCTGCTAATATGATCCTGAGTATGTGACCACATTTGGTGAAATATTACATTAGTTCAGAGTCACCGCCATATTCTATAGGCCACTCCTGCCAGATACTAAAGTCATTCATTAGACTGCAGATGCCATGGTGAGTCAACAAGGAACCTAAAGTTGAGTGAGGGGTAGAGAGAAGAAAATCATTATCATACATTGTGATAAGTGTTATGAGGGTGGTGGAGGGCATGAAAGGAACCCACAATAGAAAGAGAAAGCCCTCAAGTTTAGAAAAGTGCAGGTGAACGGTGTATCTGTTAAGGGTGCTTTCTGGTAGGTCCAACTTGGCTTTGACCAATGGTTCTCAAGCTGAAGCATGTGGCAGAATCATCTGGAAGACTTGTTAAAACAGATTGCTAGGAGAACTTGTTAAAACAGATTTCTAAAATTTCTTGATGACATGCCTAGATGTGAGTCTTTTGTCATTCATCATGCTAGGTACTAGACAGACCCTTTAAAGTCAACATTAATGTTTTTAATTTTCTTTATTGTCTTGTATTGTTTCTTTGTAACTTCCAACTTTTTCCTGTTTTTTCTTGCTGGAATTTATTTTAATTTCCATGGGTTTGGGGGGGAACAGGTGGTATTTCATTACATGAGTAAGTTCTTTAGTGATTTGTGTGATTTTGGTGATTTTCTACCCCCAATATACACTGAATCCTATTTGTAGTGTCTTTTATCCCTCACCCCCTCCTACCCTTTCCCCCAAGTCCCCAAAGTCCCTTGTGCCATTCTTATGCCTTTGCATCCTCATAGCTTAGCTCCCACTTATGTATCGCACATATGTTTGGTTTTCTATTCCTGAGTTACTTCACTTAGAATAATAGTCTCCAATTCCATCCAGGTTGCTGCGAACGCCATTAATTCATTCTGTTTTTATGGCTGAGTAGTATTCCATTTATATATATGCCACAGTTTATTTATCTACATGTTGATTGATGGGCATTTGGGTTGGTTCCACATTTTTGCAATTGCAAATTGTGCTGCTATAAACATGCATGTGCAAGTAGCTTTTTCATATGACTTCTTCTGAACTTAATCAGATGTTGAACTGCCTGGATTAATTAATACTGTTTCACTTTTATTTTTCATCCCTTCATATTTAACTTCTACTTCTAGGACTTTTTCTCAACTTTCTCTTCCCATTCCTCTATTGAGTGTTTTCTTGCTGTATTGATACACGTATGTATTTTTGAGAGTGCTTAGTTATTCTGAGTGCTCCTTTTATGGCATCCAGTTCTTATTTCATGATTTTAAAGATATTAATTATGATGTTTATAGAAATGTTTTTCTACCTTCTGAATTGTCTATGTATCCTCTGAGTTCCACTTTTCTTCTGATTTGTTAGAGTTGACCTCCACATGTCATTTGTTATATGAGGCACTAAAAACTGATTGAAGGTTCAGTCTCTTTAGGCAGAGCTTTCGACTTGTGGGCTTTGTGGAAGGGCAATAGGGTGACAAGCTAGCTCCTTCCTCAAGGGACACCCAAAAAGCATTTTCTGTGGGTGTTTTAGCTGGGATGCTCAGTCCTCCCAGAGAGGACCACTGGCTACTGGTTGGAGGCCAAGTGAGGGAAGTGAACCAGGGCGTTTCTGTTCACCTTGCAGATTTTCACTGAATCGTCCTGTTGTCGGCTCCACGTCTCTCCCCATCCTCAATGTCCAAACCTCCACATTTCAGCTACAGTGAAAGGAATGCAGTCCCTGCACTTGCAGGGTTGGAGAGGGGATCTGAGAGTCCAGCTCCCCTTATGTAACGTCTCCTCGATTTTCAGCCCATCTCTCATTCCCAAACTCAGCAGTATCTGGTGTCTCCAAATTGTGAGCTTCTCTGAAAAGGTACGAGCACAAATCTGTTCGTTCATGGTTGGCTTTCTCACCCACCCTCCTGCATCAGTTACCTGTGGCTGCACCACACATTTCCCCAAAACCTGGTGGCTTAAACACCTTCTGTCTTACAGTTGCTTGACTCTGACTCACGGTTTCTACAGGTCAGGAGACTGGACACAGCTTATCCAAGTCCTCTGACTCCTGGTCTCTCACGGGCTGTAATCTAACACTTCCGCTGAGATGCAGTCTCATTTCCAAGATCAGCGGGGGAAGAAACCACTTCCAACCTCACACACATGGCTGTTGGCAGGATTCAGTTCCTCATGAGCCACCTGATTCAGAACCTCAGTTGCCCAGTAGCTAGAGGCCACCCTTGGTTTCTCCTAACCAGGGTTTCTCTTTAGGGCATCTCGCAACATTGCAGCAAGGAAATAGGAGAGCTAGTGAGTACAGCACCGCAGGATGACTACAGTTAGCAATAACATCTGAAAGTGTTTCAAAGAGCTGGAAGGAATATATTGAATGTTCCCAACACAAAGAAATAATACATGTTTGAGATGGATATGTAGTTATCTGATCTGCTCACTATACATTGTATGTACTGAAACATCACTATGGACCCCATGGATAGAAACAGTTATTACATGTCACTTAAAAATAAAATAACTATAAACAAAAAGACAAAGAGAGGGACACAGAAAGGCCACCCAAGATGAGAGTCACAGTCTGTTAAATCTAATGTCTTCTATTTTCTTTGATCTTATAGGTTTGTGCTCTTGAAGATTTATTTTACTGTCAATTTTAGTGAGCTTCCAGTAGGATCTGAGATATGTAAGTTTTCAATTCACCAAGGTAATGATGTTGACTTTTCATAGAATTACTTACGAGTCCATACAAACGAGTCCTTACAAACCTCTAAGATGGAAAGTGATTTGTAGAGAGAGGAAGATGGACACGCTCCATATCACCATCTATCACTGCTTTGGCCACTGTAGTCCACCAGCTGTTGTCATTTCACAATGAAGATTTTTATGTGTCCAGAGCAAAATGGGAACAATGAGGGGAAGAAATTTGATTTTTGTTTTTTTGTTTTGAAACAGGGTCTTGATCTGTGGCCCAGGCTGGAGCGCAGTGGGTGAAATGCAACATTCACTGCAGCCTCCACCTCCTGGGCTCAAGTGATCCTCCCACCTCAGCCTCCTGAATAGCTGGATTACAGGCACATGCCACGATGCCCAGCTAATTTTTGTATTTTTTGTAAAGAAGTGGTTTCACCACGTTGCCCAAGCTGGTCTCGAACTCCTGGGCCCAAGCAATCCACCCACCTTGGTCTCCCAAAGTGCTGGGATTACAGGCGTGAACCACCATACCCAGCCAAAAAAAAAAAGAAGTTTGTAAGTAAAGCTAAACATGTTCATGACCCTATATTCTGAAAACGTCTTTCCAAGTCTTTTGGTGTTAAAAAATGTGTTTTTTAAAAAAATGAACAGATGATTTTTACATGGCAAGGATTTTTTATTTTTTAGTTTCTGTCAAAACAAAGTTGACAACCTTATGTTAGACTCTCTAATTTTTAAAAAATTACTCTAGCGTATAGGATACCAAAGTCTGGAAACTATTGTACTAAAGTATTGTAGCAGTGTTGTCAAATGGGTTTCACCTCCCTTGCCCACATCCCGGACCACTACTGAGTGGGATTCTGAGGCCTTTTCTGATCGTACAGGGAAGCCTGCTCACAAAAAACTGCCCTAAGGATACCAGAGAGAATGTGGTGGCCGAGACAAACACCCAGTCACTACAGAAAACAACTCATTGTAAGGACCAGAGATGGCATCAAAGACAGAAGCAATCATCTTATTATAAAGTAGATGCTGCTTATTGCAAAAATGTGGAGCCAGCCCAAATGCCCAATCCACGAGTGGAGTGTGTGCGTGTGTATATATATGTGTGTATATGTATATATATGTGTGTGTATATATATATGATGGAATACTACTCAGAAATAAAAAGAAATGAATTAATGGCATTCAGAGCAACCTGGACGGAATTGGAGACTATTATTCTAAGTAAAGTAACTCAGGAATGAAAAACTAAAAATTGTATGTTCTCACTTATAAGTGGGAGCTAAGCTATGAGGATGCAAAGGCATAAGAATGATACAATGGGCCGAGCATGGTGGCTCACACCTGTAATCCCAGCACTTTGGGAGGCCGAGGCGGGTGGATCATCTGAAGTCAGGAGTTCGAGACTAGCCTGGCCAACACGGTGAAACCCTGTCTCTACTAAAAATACAAAAAATTAGCTGGGTGTGGAGGCACACGCCTGTAATCCCAGCTACTCGGGAGGCTGAAGAAGGAGGCTTGCTTGAACCCAGGAGGCAGTGAGCCAAGATGGCACCCAAGTGGCAGTGAGCCAAGATGGCACCATTGCACTCCAGCCTGGGTGACAGAGTGAGACTCCATCTCAAAAAAAAAAAAGCATGATACAATGAACTCTGGGGACTCAGGAGGAAAGGGTGGGAAGGGGGTGAGGGATAAAAGACTACAAATTGGGTTCAGTGTATACTGCTCCAGTGATGGGTAACACCAGTATCTCACACATCATCACAAAGAACCTACTCATGTAACCAAATACCACCTGTTCCCCAAAAACCCATGGAAACAAACAAACAAACAAAAAACACCCAAGGTTTCCTAAAAAATGACAGCATCCATCAAAAAATTAAAGTGGATCCTGCTTGTCCATAGGAACAATGGTATAACTGGGTGACCTGGCCAACGACCGGGTGAGACCAAAGCACGCCAAAATATAACATGCAGCAGCACTACGCATATAACAATTACAAAATGTGAATAGCGGCTGGGCGCAGGGGCTCATACCTGTATTCTCAGCACTTTGAGAGGCCAAGGCAGGTGGATCACCTGAGGTCAGGAGTTCGAGACCAGCCTGGTCAACATAGTGAAACCCCCATCTCTACTAAAATTATAAAAATTAGCCAGGCGTGGTGGCGGGTGCCTGTAATCCCAGCTACTCAGCAGGTTGAGGCAGGAGAATCACTTGAACCCAGGAAGTGGAGGCTGCAGTGAGCAGAGATCATGCCACTGTCCAACCTGGACAACAGAATGAGACTCCATCTCAAAATAAATAAATAAAAGTAAAATAAAATGTAAATAGCATCTAAGATATCCCACTTGCACCAAGAACCAAGTTCTGCCCTGTTGGGGTGATACAGCTAGCCCCCTTCTCATAAGAGTGCATATGTACGGGCTAGACAAGGCCAGGAATGATTTGCAAGAAAATGGCAACAGCAATCCTCCTCCTTCAAGGGGTGCTACTGATGACTGGGGAGCCAGAGAGCGAGGGAGACTCACTTTTAACTGTTACCCTCTTTGAATCCTTTAAGCCATCCGTGTGTCTTGCCTATTCAAAAATACATTTCAAAAACATAAAACCATCACTCAGTATCATTTCATGAGAGAGAGAAGGCACTCGCCAATGCCCAGAGGGAAAGAAAGAAGGACACCACCTCAGAATAAAAGATTCTTCCCCAGAGAGGAGAGGTGGCAGCTTTACGCTGGATCAGAAATAAAGTGTACAGTTACATTTTCCTTTTTTTCCCAAATGCAAAAAAAAAGTGACTTATTTTGCTGTATTATATTGCATGTAATTGTCAAGAAAGAAGTGTTGTTTGTGGGGGACTCTTAGGCAGTATAGCTTGAAGGAAATCCCATCCAATTTATTCTGGCCAAAGATTTTTCATCATATCATTGTCTGAAAATCCACTTTCCCCAACGAACGTGGGAACCACTGGAATTAACACTCTCATTGATCTTTCACTGGGTCTTAACTATTCTGGGAAAAGCTGTGAGAATTCAGGAATCAAGCCTGTAAATCTCTAGTTACCTCCCCTGCCCTCTCCCTGAGGAGCCAGGACAAAACAGTGGCTACAGGTTCCAGCCAGCAAGTGTTACAATGAAGACATATTTCTTGGATTAATCTATTAAAAACAAAACAAAACAAAGCCAGACCAATCTCTAACCTACCACCTGCCCCTTTAAAGGTCTATTAAGGTCCCAAAGCAGCCATGTGAAGTAGCTACCGCATCACCCATGTGATGAAGGAGAAAACGGAAGCTCAGAGTAGTTAAATGACTTACCCAGGAATGCACAGCACTTAAGGAGCAAAGAGAAAGGTCAAGCCCAGCTCAGCTGGATTACCAGCCTTCCTCACTTGGAACCTGGTAGGCACGTGGTGGGTGCTCGCTTAGTGTTGGTTCTCGTCTCCCATGTTTACTCCCACTGGGTCCTGCCAGGAGTATGGCAGCTGACGGAGGGGGAGACAGCCAAGACTCAGGCCTGAAACTTGTGTGTGGGGTTGGGAGGGGAATGGGCACTGGCTGGACTTGGTGCTGCAGACAGCCCCACGTCTAGCTGGGTTTCTCCAGAAACGCACACCCTTTGTCAGGACCCCCTGGTCCAAGCACAACTGAAATTTACCCCAAAGAAATGACTGAGGGACTTCAGGCCCCGTGGCTTCAATGAGCAGGAAGGGTGTTTTGTTTTGTTTTGTTTGAGACAGTCTCACTCTGTCACCCAAGCAGGAGTACAGTGGCACCATCTCCGCTCACTGCAACCTCCATGTCTCAGGCTCAAGCAATTCTCCTGCCTCAGCCTCCCGAGTAGCTGGGATTACAGGCATGGGCCACACCTAGTGTTTTCTCTTGCTTGTTTTTTGTTTTCTGTTTTTTGTATTTTTAGTGGAGACAGGGTCTTGCCATGTTGGCCAGGCTGGTCTCGAACTTCTGGCCTCAAGTGATCTGCCCGCCTCAACCTCCCAAAGTGCTGGGATTACAGGTGTGAGCCACCATGAGCAGCTGGGAAGGGTCTTTTAATAAATGTATGCATTCAAAATCCAATTCAGCCAGGCTCTGACTACGACCTCTCCTCCTATTCCACCCCAAGCCTGAAAACCCTTTCTTACATATTAACATGTAGCCTCTAAGCTGGGAGATTAAAGAAGAGGTGGCCTTCTTATCTCAGGTTGGAGATTTGGAGCGGCCTTCCTGGTAGAACTGTAACAAGATCCCTTCATGGGAGGAACTAATCACTGTGAAAGCTTTTGACAGTAGAGGGGATGGGAAGAGCAGAGAGACAGCTCCAACCAGCAGCCTCTTTTTCCACAGTGTCCCACACAAGGAAACACCTGCACCTGCTGGATCCTGTCGTGCTCAGCCTGACCTTAGCTACAAAGCGAGGGGCTACAAGCAACGAAGGGCAAGGGATGGCCAGACCCATCTCACAGACGAGGTCCATCAAGTCTCAGAGGGGCAGCATATGAGATGGCACTCCTAAAAGAAATGCCTGGGGCCGGACGCAGTGGCTCACGCCTATAATCCCAGCACTTTGGGAGGCCAGGCTGGACAGATCACCTGAGGTCAGGAGTTCAAGACCAGCCTGGTCAACATGGAGAAACCCCATGTCTACTAAAAACACACACACAAAAATTAGTCAGGCGTGGTGGTGTGTGCCTGTAGTCCCAGCTACTCTGGAGGCTGAAGCAGGAGAATCGCTTGGATCCACTAGGCAGAAGCTGCAGTGAGCCAAGATTGTGCCACTGCACTCTAGCCTGGGTGACAGAGGGAGACTGTCTCAATAAAGAAATGCCCAGATACCCAGTAAGCCACCAGGGCTGTAGACAGCTTGCAGATGAGTAGGGTCCTCTTGCAATTGTAATAACCAGCCTGGCTGGACTGAAAGGTGATCTTGGAGTGTGCTGGGCCTGGCAGTTAAATAGGAGTTTGGGGAATTGGTTATTGAACTGTTGGTGCCCTGAAGTCAGTCATGGTGGGGGTATTAGACCATGGAAATCGGCACACACACAAATCAGAGTTGTTTGTTTTGGGTTTGTCACCCCAGAGAACTAGCTTACCAACACACCACTACGTGAGAAGGTAAAAGTACTTCAGACTGAAGCCAGAAAGACTCGGGTTCACATCCTGGTTCTTCCGCAGTAAGCCTGAGACCTTGGCAAGATATTTAAGCCTGTGGGCCTCAGTTTCTTTATCTGTAAAGTGGGGCTGATACTAGTGACTATGTCAAAGGGCATGTGAGGACTAAACAGGGTGCCTGACATGCTTAGCATGGGCCCGCTGGCACTGAATCCATGTTAGCTTTCACTGCAGTTAAAGTAACAATCATCTATTCATCAATTTCCTTTTCACAGACATTTCCTTTTACTGCTCAGAATGTAGGCAGATTTTCTCTTTGGAAGCCCACTTCCCTGCCTATTTGATATTAAGGCAGAACAAGAGGACCTAAAACACGTGAACATTAGAGCCCAAAAGTCCCAGAATGAGGTCCCAGCATCTCAGTCACTTACTAGTGGCAGAATCTTGAGCAAGTCACATGAGTCCTCTGAACCCTCTATCTGCAAGGCTGTCAGAAGGATTCAATGAGATAGAAGTTTGCAAAGCACACAGCACCATTGCCCAGAGCAGGTGCTTGCTAAGTGGCATCACATATGATGATACTGACATGAGGAATCATTTTCATGACCCCCCTGCTACCAGATTATGAGTTCTGCAAAGGCAAGCTCTGTGGCTAACACACAGTAAGTGCTCAATACATTCTTATTGAGGGAAATCAGTCCCCCAGAATTAACAGCTGTCCTGCTCACCTCCACTCTCCAAAGAGGCCATCAGCTTCATCTAAGCAGCTGTGCTGCTGTGGGAAGGGTTTTGCCTTTAAAAGGAGCCAGAAAATTGGCATCCATCTAGGCAGTGCCTTCAGAAGCCTATGACATCACAAGACAGAAGTCACCTAAGTCTACTCAGGCAGCCATTAACAAAGTACCATACACCAAGAGGCTTAAACTACATACATTTATTTTCTCACAGTTCTGGAGGCTGGAAGTGCAAGATTAAGGTGTCTGCAGGGTCAGTCTCTGGTAAGGGCTCTCTTCCTGGCTTGCAGATGGCTGTCTTCTTGTGGCCTATTTTCAGTGCATTTACAGAGAGAGATCTCCTCCTGTTCTTAAAATCCCCTACTCTCATGAGCTCATCTAACCCTAATCACCTCCCAAAAGCTCCATCTCTAAAGCCAGTCACATTAACGGTAAGGTCCAACATACTCAACCTATGAACTAGGGGTGGGTGCAATTCAGTGCATGGTGCCAACTTTCTAATCAGTAACTCTTATAAGTAAGCAGTACATTGGGACCAACTGTTCTGGTTTCTAGTTATAATCCCCAGTCCCCAAAAAGCTACACACTATCTCACCTCCATGCATTTGCCCAAACCCTTCCTTCCTTTCTTTCTCCTGTGAAAACTTCTCTTCCCTTCCCCATGTATGGGAGTCCTGCTCATCCTTCAAGACTCAACTTAGGTATCTCCACCCCAGAGAAGTTTCCCTTAAAAAGGAAGGAGCTTCCCCTCTGGTTAGGGACATGCTGACTGCATGCGTGGCTACATCCTCTGCTCCAGGTTAAGACACAGGCTCCAGCTGCATATGCCTGGGTCCAAATCCACTATGGGTGACTTTGAACAAATCATATATCTTCACAGAGACTTGATTTCTTGAAAAACTTCCCAGAGTTATTGCAGGCATTAAACAACAGCAAACCAAAGATGTAAAGCCCAGTGCCTGGCCTCAGCAAGCCCTTGACAAGTAGTAGCTGGTATTTTTACTAAGGGTAAGGCCCATTTTCTCCACCTCCACCCCACCACACACACACAGAACATTTAGAAGAGACCCCTGAGTTCAGCATATACTTATTGGTGGATGGCTGGTGACAGAAGACAGCAGAGGGTGAATCACAGGGGGTGACCAGTCAGTCAGTATGACAGTTCTCAAAGACATCTTTGGAGCACCTACCATATGCAAGAAAAACACACCAGGGAATAAGCACGATGAAGAGATGAACCAGAGTGTTTGAGATGTGAGGGAGACCGATTCGTAATGGAAATGAGGCTCCACCTGCTGCAGGAAACAAGAAACAATCTCTCAACCACCAAATTATAAACATTCCCTGAGTCTCAGTTTTCCCATCCGTAAAAATGAGGATGCAAACAGCTTCCATGGGATGGTTATGGGAAGGAATGAGCATCAAATAAAACAGTCCACATAAAGGGCTGGCACAGAGGAAGTGTTGAAGACGTTAACCTTTATCAGTATTATTATGACTCATGAAAATAAACCCCAGAGGGTGGCCAGGTGCAGTGGCTCACACCTCTAATCCCAGCACTTTGGCAGGCCAAGGTGGGAGGATCACTTGAGGTCAGGAGTTCGAGACTAGCCTGGCCAACATGGTGAAACCCCATCTCTACTAAAAATACAAAACTTAGCTGGGCGTGGTGGCGAGCAACTATGATCCCAGCTACTCAGGAGGCTGAGGCAGGAGAATCACTTTAACCTGGGAGGCAGAAGTTGCAGTGAGCCGAGATCACGCCACTGCATTCCATGCAGCCTGGGTGACGGAGAGAGACTCCATCTCAAAAATAAATAAATAAATAAACAAACAAACAAACAAATCCTAGAGGGTAGCATCACTAGGTACCTCCAGTTCCTTGGAGTTTTCACTCCAAGATCAATGAGAAGAACATTAGGAAATTTGCCCTGAGGGTCTGGCTTTCCGTCTTTAAATAGGAAAGGCACAGGTTGGGAATGGTCATAATGGTTGGAAAGTGTTTGGCTGCAAACAGACACCTCACCATGTGTGCCTTCAGCCATGGGGTTGGATTTTCCTGAATAATAAGTCTGAAGTGGGCCATCCAAGGCTTTCTGCACCTCAAGGATGCCAGAGCTCTGGAGTGACGTCACTGCCATCCTGTTGGCTTCGACTCAGACTCAGCTCCAGCCATGACTGTCAGCCTCTTAAACGCAGTGGGGAGAGGAGAGAAAGGACATTTCCCAGAATTTCCCAGAGCAGCTGACATTGACTCCCATTGGCCAGAACTGGGTCATATGGGTTCCCACAGCCAGTGAATGGGTAAAAATTATTTGCCAAGGCCAATGTCAGAAAGGGTATTTCCTAGGTTTTCTTCCAGGATTTTTATAGTTTGAGGTCTTACATTTAAATATTTCATCCAACTTGAGTTGGTGGTTTCATACGGTGAAATGTAGGGGTCCAGTTTTGTTCTTCTGCACATGGCAGCAGCCAGCAATCCCAGTGGCATTTGTTGAACAGAGAGTCCTTTCCCCAACAACGGGATTTTATAAGCAAGCAGAGTGGGGTAGCCAGGGGTGCCCACAACAATCTTCTTCCCTGGGATGCACTTACGGGGAACGGGGAATATCAGAGGCACCAAGGATCCCCATTCCCAACTTCCCCAGGAGATGAAGGTCATCAAGGCCTCAGGTGGTACCTAGCAGATGCCTACTGTGTGCCTAGCCTCATGCCTGACACAGCGATGTACAGGAGACATGGGCTGGTTCCTAAAGAACAATGGAGTCAGGTGATAGAAACAAGACACACACAGGCACACATACATGCACACACACGCATGCACACACATGCACACACACGCATGCACACACATGCACACAACCGTATAAAGAGTGGGATCCTCAGTCGCTGCAGGCTGGCCTGATATAGTGGGTCGCAATGCCCTGGTCCTTGAAGAGTCGGAGGGTAGGGGGAGGAAGGAGAGGCAAGGGCACTCCAGGCAAGGGGCCCCGACTGAGCAAAGGCAGAGAGGAATGTGTGATCTCAACCAAGAGCCTCTTTCCATATTGAAAAAACTTCTGTTGAATGGCAAGGTCTACACTGAATGCCAAGTACACAGAGAGAAGAATCCCAGTCCTTGTCCTCGATGAGCTCCTGGTCTTTCAGGCATCCATTCACTTCTACCCCCTGCCCACCCCATGCAAAATAACCGATGAATATCATTTGCTGTAACCCAAGCACAGTGCGAAGCACTTCGCAGACATAATCTCCATGGATCAGCACAACAAACCTACCAGTAGGAACCATTAAGACCCTCAGTTTACAGTGGAGGAAACAAATGGGCACAAAGAGGTTAAATACCTAGAGAGGCAGGAGGAGGGTAAGAGGGTATCAGTGGGGTTCAAGAATACTGTGCTCCCTGTAAATGTATATAATTATGATTTGTCCATCAAAACTACTGATAAAAAGCAAACAAATAAAAATACTATGTGCCAATGTGAGTTCAGCCACAAACATTCTGTCTGACCCCAGGCGAGTTCTCTCCCCACCCTGGGCCTCAGCATACCCACCTGTGAAAGCGATGCATAGTCTCGGAGCTGCCAGGCTCTGAGGTGTGAAGGTTTCCAGATGCTGCTGTGCATTAGAAATCCCTGGGGACCTGCTAAAAGTCTCGATGTCCTGGTCCAAGCACAGGCCAATTAAACCAGAATGTCTATGGGTAGAAACAAAGCACAGCTTTGCTTTGTTCTGTTTGAGACAATGTCTTGCCCTTCGGCCCAGGCTGGGGTGCAGCAGCACAATCACGGTTCAGGGCAGCCTCGTCCTCTTGGATTCAAGGGATCCTCCCACCTCAGAGGAGCTGGGACTACAGGGACTGCCAACATGCCCAGCCATTTTTTTAAGGGTCTCCAGGTGATTCCAAAGGTGAAACAAAGTTTGGGAACCACTGGTCTGAGGACTCCAACTTTCTGGCTTTTTGTGATACCATGGGGATAGCCTGAGACAGGATGAGGGTATTGAGCCAAAAATTAAATTAAATTAAATATCCAGAATAGGCAAATCTATGGAGACAGGAAGCAGATGAGCAGTTGCCAGGGACTGAGAGGACAGGAGAATGGGGTACAGGGTTTCCTTTTGGGGGCAATGAAAATGTTGGGAAACTAGATAGTGGTGATGGTTGCACAACACTGAATGTGCTGAACTGTATGATTTAAGAAGGTGAAAATGGGGCCAGTCATGGTGGCTCACGCCTGTCATCCCAGCACTTTGGGAGGCCAAGGCAGGTGGATCACTTGAGGTCAGTAGTTCGAGATCAACCTGGCCAACATGGCAAAACCTCATCTCTACCAAAAAATACAAAAATTAGCTAGGCATGGTGGTGGGCACCTGTAGTCGCAGCTACTCTAGATGCTGAGGCAGGAGAATCAGTTGAACCCGGGAGGCCCAGGCTGCAGTGAGCTGAGATCCACCACTGCTCTCCAGCCAGGGCAACAGAGCAAGGCCCTGTCTCAAACAAATAAACGAGATGGTAAAAATCAGAATCTCTATGCTATGTGTGTTTTACTACAATGTTTTAAAAAAAAAGCACGGAGGTAGGGAGGGATGGAAAAGAAAAATCGAAATTACAGTAAAGATAGGGCATGACTTGCAGGAGGTCAGAACTTCAAGGTTCAACAGGGGTACACCCAGGATAAGAGCTAAGCCTCTGGAGGCTGACCCGTGTTCAAATCCCCACTCTACAACTTGCTAACTGGATGCTGTGTGATCCTGAGCAAGTGACCTCTCTCTCTGATCCTCTCTTGGTGCGTCTGTAAAATGGAGGTAAGCAAAGCACCGACCACAGCGAGTGGCCGCGAGGCTGGAATAGCAAACGCAGGGCATACATGCCTTGATGAGTGAATGGCGCTGTGACTCTGGGCCCACTGGAAAGCATCTCGGAGTTTTGCGGAGCCCAAGCACAAGGGAGGAGAGGCCCCCAGCGCGAGGCCATCCCCACTGCCCGTGGCTCCGGGCACCGCTTTCCCAATTGCCCGGACGACGCCAGCGCCCGCTCTCTCGGCTTTGCGCGGGGCTGGGCGGGCGGAGCGCGGCAGCCTCCAGGTGGGGCCGCCGCCAGGTGAAGCCGCACCACGTCACCTCTTCCCGGTCTGTGGCGACACCTGCTGGTCGTCCATGGAAGGACATACCCTCCGCTCCCAAATCTCAACCTATTCACTACTCAGCCCCTACTATGCGCCCAGTAGGTATCGCGCCAGGTGTCCCGGACCTTCAGGCAGAGAAATTAAGCAAAGAAAAAAATGCAAGTTGCATCGTTTCTTTTTCAGAGACAGAATAATTTTAGTTGGGGAGATCCCAGCCAACTTAAAAGAAGCTAAGAAACTCTCCATGGGATGGGAGTGGAACTAATCCAAACATCAGAAACAGCCTGTGCAAAGGCCTGTGCAAAGGCCTGGAGATTTCACTTCCAAAGAGGAAGTGAAATCGGCCAGAAAACTTGAACAAAGTGGCATACAGCATGAAGTTTGCAGAGACTAGGTGGGACCTTCCTTCCATGCTCTCATTGCTACGTTGGAACAGGCCTGGAAGGAAAGGGATCTGCCCTGTTTTACAGACTGAGGTGTTGACCTAGAGGGGTTCTCTCCAGCCACATCTGCTGTGGGTGTCTGAGAATCATTTATTCATTCAACAAACTTTTCTTGAGCAGCTTTTATGGGGCAAGAGCTGTGCTAAGTATCAAATGCGCAATGACAATGAGACATATTCCTTGCCGTGCTCCTAATCTTGTGAGTATATCTAACCAGACCAGGAAGACTGGAGAAGGCTTCCTCGCTCAGGAGCTCTTACAAGCCTCCACATCCCAGCCCCCCAAGACAAACACAAAGGAATGAATCCATAATGGTGGAAATTTGAAACAAGCGGAGGGTCGTAGAGGAGATATTTGAGCTCTTGAATGTATGCTCGAGGAATGACTCAATGCCTATCCCCACTGAGCTCCAGTTTTGTACAGGGAGAAAAGAATAAGCCACAGAGGGATTGAGTCAGGAAACCAAGCTAGACCTCTACAGAGATGTCAGGATCTTCAGGGCAAGTGAAGCTCAGAGGACTTGTCTTGGTAATAGGGGTTCACCCCAGTTCTTGGATAGAACTTTTGCGAGAGGATTCTCAAAACACACCCACCCAAGGCAGGCTGATGGAGCTCACACGACGCACCACCATCCTCTACATCAACTGGAACTTGCCCCGAACCAGCTCCCAAGTCACTAATTGATGAAACCAAAGAAGGTTCATTAAGTAACAGACCGTATTCCAGTCTTGCAGTTTGGGGCTGGAATATGCTTACAAAGATAAAGGCCACCCGTGAACAGCAAGGGGCAGGTTGATGTTTAAGCAAATTATTTCAACCTGCTGTGATAAAATGAGGAGATGGAGGTGATTTACAATTTTTAGGAGGCACAGTAAGCTGTAGGATTCATCCTGAGAGGCCTTATGTATTAATCTGTTTCCACACTGTTATAAAGAATTACCCAAGACTGGGTAATTTATAAAGGAAAGAGGTTTAATAGACTCACAGTTCCAGCTGGCTGGGGAGGCCTCAGGAAACTTACAATCATGGTGGAAGGCGAAGGGGAAGCAGGCACCTTCTTCACAAGGCAGCAGGAGAGACTGAGCGTGAGAAGGAGAAAGTGCCAGACTTTAAAACCATCAGCTCTCGTGAGAACTCACTGTCACGAGAACAGTATTGGGGAAACCGCCCCCATGATCCAATCACTTCCCTCCCTCAACACGTGGGAATTTCAGGTCCCTCCCTGTGTTTTAACTTCCCTCCAGGTGATTCTGATGCCCTCTGAAGATTAAGAATCTCTGATCAAGGAGGAAAAGTCCAGAGGAGCCTATAAGTGTGTTTTTAACAAGCTACCCAGGCGATTTTGTATGACCCATGTGTCTGGAAACCATACTTCAGTTGAGGCCACCGATTTTTCTTTTCACCTTTTACATTGCCTATTTCTTCTCTATCTCAGAATGAATGTCTCATCTTCATTCTATAAAAATGTTTATTCTCATGAACAGTCACGTACCACACCAAAAAGCAAAGAGAACAGATGGTATCAACTAGAGAAATAGCAACCTGGGGCTCTCCTGATTTTAGCACTGAACGTCCCATGTCCCAGGAGATCCTTAAGTTCTGAGCAAACTGGGACAGTTGGTCACCCTACATGGATATTTATACATGGGCATTTACTGTGACCCAAAGAACAATCAACATAAAATGCTGAGAGTCTTGAATTATACTTTCCACAACATTTTCATGCCAGTCCTAATTCTAATTCACATCTTGAAATCTTCATCATCGTTATCTTTATGACTTACTATTTCTGATCCACTTTAATTAACAAAGCTTATAGGCAGAATGCTACACATTTCATTGTTCTGGCCATTTGACTTATGAATAACATTAAAACTTGACTGTGTAAATAGAAAATAAACATTCTGTGATTTAGCAATTGCACTCTTAAGTTTCTAGGAGAAACTTCTAGAGAAGTTAGGTAGAAGAGAGTTCTACCTGGCTACATTGTCTGCAGTCCTCTTGAAATATAGAAGCAACATAAATGATCAACAGGAGAATGGATGACTATATCGTGTTGTTTTGAAACAGGAGAATGCTACATGGAACTGTAAAGTAAATGAACCGAAGCCACACATATCCACATGGATATCTCAGAAACTTAGTCTTGTGTGCAGAAATCAAGTTACAGGAAGCTATATCTACCTTATTCATATGAAGTATAAATGACTGCAACTGTTGTAAAATCTTACAGATGCAGAATATGTAATAAAAATATATAAATAAATATGAAAATGATACACACAGAAACACACAGTACAATGGCTCCCTCCAGAGGCAAGGAGGAATGGATGAAGAGAATAAGACCTAAAAGTCCATTTTAAGTGGATCTTTTTAACTGTATATCTTATCTCTTAAGCTGAGACACACGAATAATCATTGTGTTATTCTCCAAACTTTTGGTATGTCTCAAATATTTCATCATAAGTATTTTGCATACTTCATTCTTTGTGCAGGGATCCATGCTGTTTTTAACATGTAAAGGCACCATGACTTGCTAATATTTTAAAATTCCTAGTCTGTCTAAGCTAAAATTGAGTTTCTTGTGCTACACTAAGTTTGTATGTTAAGGAAACAGTCTGTATGTTTCTTGTTCATCACTGAATTCCCCATGTCTAGCAAAGACGTATTTGCAAATGAATAAAATATTGACTAAAACATCTTCATTTTATAGACGAAGAAACTGAGACTCAGAAGTGACGTGGTTTGCCTCAAACCAGATACTGACGTAGAGGGAGAGCCAGAGACTAGAACCCAAATATCCTAAATCTTCCAGGCCACTGATTGTTCCAATGCACCAGTGGTTCTTGAAGGTTGGTCCCCTAGTCTGCTTGTTTCTGTCAAGCCCAACGGTATACCTTCACAGTTTTGCCTCAGGGCAATGCCAGTTCTCCTATTTTGTGCCAGAATATAGTCCACAGAAGTACTGAACTCTTGGCTCACTGCACTGAAAATATTACACTGATTGGCTCTGCTGAGCACTAGCAGAGTAGCTGGGTACTTAGATGCCCTAGTAATATATGCAGATGAGAGCATGGAAAATAAATCTCACAGAAATTCAGGAGCACACCTCCTCAGTAAAGTACCTGGGGCTCAAGGCTATGAAGAATGTCAAAATTGCTCCTCCAAGATGAAAGACAAGTTGCTGCATTTCACACCACCAAAAACCTAAAAAGAGACATGATGATCGGTAAGCCTTTCTAGATCCTAGAGGCCACATGTAATGCATCTGAGTGTGCAGTTTTGACCTATAGAGAGAGTTACCCGTAAGGCTGCTAGATTTGAATAGAGACAGAAACAGAAGAGGCTCTGCAATAAGTTTAGGCTGCAGTACAAGCTGCCCTATAACTTGGGCCTATAATCCAGACAACACAGTGACACAATAGTGGTTCTAGTGGATTGAAGATGAGCCGATAATCTGGACATTTCGGACTCCTTATGCCACTGAACCAACATGAAAAAAGTGGGAGAGGTTAATTTATTGGCTGGAGCAACTGATGCTGATAACTAAGGGGAAATTGGGTTGTGATGTGGCTTGGCTCTGTGTCCCCACCCAAATCTTATGTTGAATTGTAATCCTCAATGTTGGAGGTGGGGCCTGGTGGGAGGTGATTGGATTATGGGGGTGGTTTCTCATAGTTTGGCACCATCTCCCTAGCACTTGTTGTTTAAAAATGTGTAGCACTGGCCGGGCGCGGTGGCTCAAGCCTGTAATCCCAGCACTTTGGGAGGCCGAGGCGGGCGGATCACGAGGTCAGGAGATCGAGACCATCCTGGCTAACACGGTGAAACCCCGTCTCTACTAAAAATACAAAAACTAGCCGGACGAGGTGGCGGGCACCTGTAGTCCCAGCTACTCAGGAGGCTGAGGCAGGAGAATGGCGTAAACCCAGGAGGCGGAGCTTGCAGTGAGCTGAGATCCAGCCACTGCACTCCAGCCCGGGCGACAGAGCGAGACTCCGCCTCAAAAAAAAAAAAAGAAAAAAATGTGTAGCACTGGCCGGGAACTGTGTCTCATGCCTGTACTCCCAGCACTTTGGGAGGCCAAGGCGGAGAGATCACAAGATCAGGAGATCGAGACCATCCTGGCCAACATGGTGAAACCCAATCTCTACTGAAAATACAAAAAAAAAAATATCTGGATGTGGTGGCATGCACCTATAGTCCCAGCTACTCAGTAGGCTGAGGCAGGAGAATCGCTTGAACCTGGAAGGCGGAGGTTGCAGTGAGCCAAGATCGCCCCACTGTACTCCAGCCTGGCGACAGAGTGAGATTCTGTCTCAAAAAAAAAAAAAAATGTAGCACATCCCCCTTCATTCTTTCTCCTTCTCCGGCCATGTAACACGTGCCTCCTTCCTCTTCACCTTCCACCATGATTGCAAGTTTCCTGAGGCCTCCCCAGCCATGCTTCCTGTACAACCTGCAGAACTGTGAGTCAATTAAACCTCTTCTCATTATAAATTACCCAGTCTCAGATAGTTCTTTCTAGCTATGTGAGAACAAACTAATGCAAGTTGCTTCAATACAGCAGAAGCAAGGAGGACTATATCTAGAACTGGGGAATTCTCTGGATGCCTCTTAGTACTTCCATGCCAAACAGTAAAGGTTTAAAGGAAATTGCAGCAAGCAAAATATGTCAGGATGGTTCAGAACTCAGATCCTTCCGAAACAAAGGTTTTGGTCACTCCACCAACTAAGGAACCCCAACCAGTTGACATTCTGACTGAGAGTAGAGTAAATACAGATGAGTAATAGGAGAAAGATGCCGTAGATATCAATTACGACCTCATGACCATGATTACAGGAATGAAAATGTAATGTTGCATGGTTTCTACCTGCTTGTGGTATGCATGTGTTTGTTTGTATACATCAACCATTTCCTTCTTTTTCTTTCTTCTCATTTTTATTTTACAGATAAGTGTTTAGAAGTTAACTTTACAATTTAGCCTTTAGGCTAAACGGGATATCAGTGGGATTGGGACTAAATTTCAGGAATGGTTTATATACTCAATGACAGCTACAAAGACTCCCGAGACTGTGTATCTCCTCATTTTGGAGAAAAAGATGAGAACTGAACTTGCAGGAGGCATAGCTCTATCTTGTTATGTAGAAACATAAGATTGTTCTATTGTCTATAAAACAAAAATGTGTGGAGTGCATATGAAAGCTGAGTAGTCAAAGGAAGGGACATTTTCAACGTATTGCCTCTTGATTCCAAATTCATCCTTTTTGCCTTCTCTGTAAAAACAAATCTGGGCCTTTTAAGTATTTTTCCCTTTACAGGATGGTCCAATATTAAGTTTGCCAATAGATGGCGCTGGAGAGACATTGCGGGATGAAAGGGGTTTGCTTTCGGCGGCTGATGGGCAGCTCACTAGGTCTCTTTAGGGCTCCCCTAATGCCCCGTTCCTGTAGCTCAGGAGGCTTCCCCAGCCCTGGCTCCTGCAGTGCATGGCAGCAGGTTGCATCCAGCAGCCTCCCCCAGCAATCCCCTTCACTCACCCACCTTCCAGCAGTTTTGTAGCAGAGTGCCTCCAGTAAGACACCTCCCAATAACAGTACCCTGGAGGTGGATTTCCAGCAAGTTCCACCAGCACAGTATCACAGCACCTCTCTGGCATCTGCTGAACCATAGCCATGACTGTCCAGTAAGGTCTGGATGTCAGCCCTGTTGGTGAAGGCTCTATCACGCCCTAGGTGTAGTAGCTTCCCCTTGTATTTGCTATTGCCATGTCTTTACATTCTTCTTTACTTACTACATCCTCACCAACATAAGGCAAGTAGGAATGGTCCTTGGGGAGGGGGCTTCTCAAAAGAACATCTCAGCCTGTCCTGCCCTCTCCTAACCCCTCCCCTGCCATCTTCCTTCCCTCCCTCTCTACTCCTCCCTCTCAGAGCCCCCCCTCCTCTTCCTCTCCCCTCATTCTCCTTCTTGTTTCCTCTTTCTTCTCCTCTCCTGTCTCCTTTCTCCCCACCCCCTCCTCCTTCTTCTCTTCTGTCCCTCTCTCTTCCCCTCCTCCCCTCCTCCTCGCCTTCTCACCTCCTTCCTACCCCTTTTGAAAACTAAACTGCACCACCTGCCGTATACTTTATGCAAACATCAGATGCATTAGTGCTTGGCAGAGGGCTTCCTTCCTTCGCTCTGATGTCATGCAGGGAAAAGGTGGACAGAGGCACCAGGCAGACACAGCAGACCGCTGGTGGTCACCTCCCCAGCCAGCCCACCTGCACAGCGCTGGCCTCCCTTCAAACACCTCCAGGCAATTGCATCTCCAAGACATGCTCCTGCACTCTGGCCCCAATCACTGCCTCTGAGTGTCCTCCGCTGGCCCCGATCACTCTCTCTGAGGGTCCTCCACTGGGTAGCCAAGGATCCACGGGAGGCCACAGGGAGGAGGCAGAGACTCAGGGCTTTTCCAGGCAGGGATACTCATGGAGGCTTTTCCCCAACCTGAGGTGGCAACTCAGGGTTGATTTTGTAAGAGAAGGATGTGTATGTGTGTGTGTGTGTGTGTGTGTGTGTGTAAGAGAGAGAAGAGGAAGAAGGAGAAGAAGAAGGTGGAGGAGGAGGAAAGGAAGAGGAGGAGGCAAGACAGAGACAGAGAAGAAGAGAAAGAAGAGGAGAAGGAGGAAGAAAACAGAGAAGACAGAGGAGACAGCAAGACAGAGAAGAAGGAAGAGGAGGAGAGGGAGAAAAGAGACTGACAGAACAGGAGACAGACAGAGAGGGCAGGGAGACAGAAAGATCAGAGAATGTGGATTGAAAAATCTACCTGGAAAGGTTTAAAGAAAAGTCGAGGCACACAGACAACATGCCACAAGGTGGGAAGGGGCTGAAAATTTCATTATGGAGCCAGAACTCTCCCCAGAAGAGTGAGGAAGCCAGCGCCCCATGGGATATTCTGTGTACCACCCCCCGCCCCCACCCCAGCCAGGTGTAGCGTCAGGAGATGAGGAGGTGAGCAGTTGCTACATGTGCGGTCACAGCTGGTTTTTGATAATTGTGGGATATGCTGTGCCTGCCCACTGGGAGGGCTGCTGGGTGGATTACAGCGGAGTCGCACACGCTGGAATGCAAGGTGTCCACCTGAAGAAGGAAAGGGATAGGTGTGTATAAGAATGGAAAATTGCCTATGATGTGCTGATGAAGAAAGAAAAGCAGTTTGTAAATGTATGTATGAACATGGACATTTTTCTTTTTTTGAGACAGAGTCTAGCTCTGTTGCCCAGGCTGGAGTGCAGTGGTGCGATTTCAGCTCACTGTAGCCTCAAACTCCCAGGGTCAAGCGATCCTCCCACCCCAGCCTCCCAAATATCTGGGACTGCAGGCACATGCCACCATGCCCTGCTAATTGTTTTTGATTTTTAGTAGAGATAAGGCCTCACTATATTGCCCAATTCCTGGGCTCAAGCGATACTCCCACCTTGGCTTCCCAAAGTGCTGGGATTATAGGCGTGAGCTACTGTGCCCGGCCGAACATGGACAATTTTCATTAAAGCTGGAGGGATGAAGCATCACCTAGTGAACAACCATAATCTCAAGAGAAAAGGAGATGAGGAATGCAGAGATCATCACTTTCAGCTTCATAGGCTTCCATAGCATTTGACTGTTCTACAATGTGCATATGTCATTTTGTGATAAAAGTGAGAAATTTCTCATTTGAAAAATGAATATATAAAATGCACAAACTGAGGCAAGTCAAATCCCCTCTCCAGGCCTCATCTCTTTCCTTATCTCTAAAGCAGGGGTGACCTCCACTCCCTCCCAAGGTTTGATCTATTTAACGAAGTCTTACGTAACACTTTTTCTGTGTTGGGTACCATTCCACGCACTTCACAAACATTCATTCACTCAATCTTTATGCCACGTCTACAAGGGCGGGACTATTAGTATGCCCGTTTTACAGATGAGGAAAACTGAGGCACATAGAGGTTGAGTAAACTTGCTCAAGCACACTCAGTCAAGAAGTGGCAGAACCAGGATTCAAACTCAAGCAGTAGGGCTCTGGAATCTGACTTTTTAGCTACTAGGCAACTTTGTAAAGTGTTGGTGAGAAAACGTATATAAGGTGGTTACCATATAATACGTATCAGTAATTGTTGGTGGAAGGTGAGATGCTTCTCAGACTCTGCCTAAAAGTGTGTGCTCCCACAAACCCCTGGCATGGCCTCTGGCACACCAAAGCACCCGGGACCTGAATTAATGAATGCATGAATGAATGAAACCACAGCTATTTGAATTCCAGCCATAAGTTTCTTAGCTTTTATGCATCTCCAGCATCTAGCCCAGGACACAGCACACAGTAGGGCTAAGGGATGGAGACAGGGAGAGAGCTGAATGGACATGTGGCGCACAGTAGGCCCTCAGAAAATGACTGACTCTTACAGCAGCATGGTTTTTTCTTCCTCCTGGAGCCCCATCCTGACTCTCCCACTAGACTGTGAGCACTAAGTGGACAAGGACCCCAGCACCCAGGCCAGGGCCTGGCACACAGAAGGGGCTCAGTGAAGGCTGAAGAGCACATGGCTGAGCACATGAGTGGGTGGGGCCTGAAGGAGAGGGCAGGCCAGGGCTGGGTGGGCTTCTGTCCTGGGAACTCAGATTGGGTGACCCCAAAGGGCCAGCACCCTTGCCTCTGAGTTCTCGAGATGGCACCAGGCTGTGCCCTGGGCTGGGGATGAGGGGTAGGGGGCAGCTGCATCTTCCTCTCTTAGGGGAGGAGAGCCGCGAGGCCATGGCAGGGAAGGGAAGGAAGCCTGCAGGCTGTCGATGGTGGGTCTGTGGCTAAGAAGAAGTCTCTCCCCCCAGGTCTTTTTTGGGGAACTCCTCCCTGTTCCGTCCAGGAAAAAGCATCCTAACCCCGAGGAAAGGGTTGTTTAAGGAAAGTATGTGCAGCCTTCTCCCAAAAGGCCTCCTCCTCTCTCTATGTCACCCAGAGAAGCACCCGTGTCCACCCTATGAGAAGTCCCATCCAGGCAGCCAGGCGCAGGGGCTCATACCTGTATTCTCAGCACTTTGAGAGGCCAAGGCGGGTGGATCACCTGAGGTCAGGAGTTCAAGACCAGCCTGGTCAACATGGTGAAACCCCATCTCTACTAAAAATACAAAAATTAGCTGGGTGTGGTGGTGCACACCTGTAATCCCAGCTACTCAGGAGGCTGAGGCAAGAGAACTGTTTGAACCCGGTAGGCGGAGGTTGCAGTGAGCCGAGATCATGCCACCGCACTCCAGCCTGGGTGACACAGCAAGACTCCATCTCAAAAAAAGAAAAAAATTCCCACCCAGGAAGGCTTCCCTGCCTGAGTAAAGCCCCACGAGTAGTGTCAAAAATCCCCTCTATTTTCCAGGCCCCAGCCCTGAAACGTGATCTGTTTCAGCCCCTTTCACCTGCTTCCCTACTGCAGAAGAGACTCCCATCCGCCATGGCCCAGGAGAAGGGCCCAATCAACACCTATGCTATCCTCATTCAGGGAACATTTCCTGAGCGTCTTCTCCAGGCAAGAGCCACACTGGGTGCTGGGCAGGCAGTGGGGAGCCTGGGAGTGATGGTTTAGGAGCTTCCAGCCGGGTGGACTGTGGAGCTTCCAGTGGGGTGGATCTATAATCAGATCAAGGCCATCCATGGTACTGTAGACTCTGCCTGGAGCCCAGAGAAGCCCCAGAGCCAGCATGGAAGGCTTCCTGGAGGAGGTGATGTCTGAGCAGAGAATGGGAGGAAGAGCTTGAGTGGAAAGACTAAGGTTAGAGATGGAGAAAGTGGCCTGAGTTAAGAGAAGGCCTGGTTTAGTGGAGGAATTGAGAGTCGCACCACACAGCAGGTAGAGGAGTGGGTGTGTGCGGCCAGGATGGGGAGGGGAACCTGGCCAGGTTCATTCTGCCATCTGAGGGGGCAGAGGTGGGGACACTTGTTCCAGCCCTCTGGTCCTTGTGCCTGCCTTTCCTGCAGGACTGGCCAATGCACTGAGGCTTGAATTTCTAAGATGCTCCTTCCCCTTTTGTCCTCATGCCTGATACGGGTTGAATTACATCCCCTGAAAAAGACATGTTGAAGCCCGAACTCCCAGTACCTTCGAATGTGACTTTATTTGGAAATAGGGTCTTTGCAGATGAAATCAAGTGAAGATGAGGTTGCACTGGATTAGAGTGGGCCCTAAATTCAATGAGCAGTGTCCTTACAGGGAGAAGGAGACTTAGAGACACAGACGTGCACAGAAGGAAGGTGGCCACGTGATGATGGGGGCAGAGACTGGAGTGATGCAGCTACAGGTAAGGAGTGCCAAGGTGCAGGAGCCACCGGGCTCTGGAAGAGGCACGAAGGATGCTCCCCTAGAGCCTTCGGAGGGAACACGGCCCCGCCAATGCCTCGGTTTCAAATTTCTAGGCTGCAGGATAAATTTCTGTTGCTTTCAGCCACCTGGTTTGTGACGATGTGTTGCACGGCCCTACGAGACTAACACATACCTCAAGAGCTACATGGGTAATCCCAGCTCACATTGGCTGTTCTTTGGAAATCAGTACCTGGAGTTTGGCAGGACCAAAAAGGGTTGGGGACTGGCTGGGGATGATGGTTTCCAATGCCACAGTGTCAGTCACTTTTCTAGGGTTCTTGGCCCTCATAAAATAGCTAAGCTGGCCAGGGTGGCTCACGCCTGTAATCCCAGCACTTTGGGAGGCTGAGGCGGGCAAATCACCTGAGGTCAGGAGTTCGAGACCAGCCTGACCAACATGGCGAAACCCCATCTCTACTAAAAATACAAAAATTAGCCAGGTGTGGTGGCGCATGCCTGTAATCCCAGCTACTCGGGAGGCTGAGGCAGGAGAATCGCTTGAACCGGGAGGCAGAGGTTGCAGTGAGCCAAGATCGTGACATTGCACCCCAGCCTGGGCAACAAGAGCAAAACTCCGTCTCAAAAAAAAATTTAAAAATCACTAAGCTGAGTTAGCCACTGAGCCTTCACTTTGCTGGGAATCTCATATCTGCCAAAGGACCTGTCAAGTTGAGTTGAATACAAAATACTTGAGCTCAACAGAAAGACACAGGGGTGGGGGCCTGGATGACCCCAAAATTTTTGTCTGCTTTCCTTTCTAAGCTTCTTCTGCAACCCCCTGTGCCCCTAGCAAGTCAAAATCTCTTCCTAAATTCAGAGCTACTGTGAATACTTTTTTCCAGAAAGGAAATGTGTTTAAATGCCTTTGCTAAGTAAAAAGTAAAATACGTTGGTTGTTGGTTTGTTTGTTTGGTTGGTTGGTTTTAATCAGAAAATACAAAGAAGAGCTAGGTGTGGTGGTTCACACCTATAGTCTCGGCTACTGGGGAGACTGAGGCAGGAAGATCACATGAGCCCAGACCAGCCTGGACAACACAGTGAGACACCTGTCTCTAAAAAGGGAAAAAAGAAAATACAAAGAGGTAGTAAGGAAAATAATTCAGCTCCAATCCTACTCCACAGACAGAAAGAATAGGAATTTGCTGGTGTGTTTCCCTTTAGACATTTTCCTTATAACATATAGACATATATTTTTTCCTACTAAATATGCATAATATATCACAGTGCATGTACAATGGTATATATGCAACTTAAGAATATATTATTCCAGCTGGGCTTGGTGGCTCACACCTGCAATCCCAGCATTTGGGGAGGCCAAAGTAGGAGAGTCACTTTAGCCCAGAAGTTTGAGGTTGCAGCGAGCTATGATGGCACCACTGCACTCCAGTCTAGACAAGAGTGAAACCCTGTCGCTAATACACACACACACACACACGCACACGCATATATATATATAAAATACACACACACATATATATATACATAAAATACACACACACACGTATATATATAAAATACACACACACACACACACACACACATATATGTATACACATGCCCTAAGAGCTACATGGGTAATTATACACACATACATATATACACATATATTTATGTATGTATGCATGTGTATACATACATGTTATATGTACATATGTATATCTGTGCGTGTATAAACATATATGTACATATACATATAATTGGAATTATACACGCAGTTGCAACTGAGGCTGAACATTGCCAGATTTTTTTCATGCTCTAACGTTTCCTCTTTCCCAGAGATAACCACTCTCCTGACACTGGTGTCTATCATTCCCACGCAGGCTTTTATAGTTTTGCCTCATATACAAGTATCCAGAAGCTACATGTACTATTGTTTTGTGTGTTCCGAAATTTTACCCAAACCCTTGTTATTGAAATGCAGATTTTCTATTACAATCTGTTCCTACTTAGCACCATGCTTTTAAAAATGTTGATGTCCATACGTCTAGTCCATACTTCTTGCGATGGTGTCTCTCTGAAGAATCCTAATACACCATTCAATAGGGGTTTTTTCAGGCTCTGAAATCGAGGCAATAATTAATAGCCTACTAACCAAAAAAAGTCTAGGACCAGACGGATTCACAGCCGCATTCTACCGGAGTTACAAGGAGGAGCTGGTACCATTCCTTCTGAAACTATTCCAATCAATAGAAAAAGAGGGAATCCTGCCTAACTCATTTTATGAGGCCAACATCATCCTGATACCAAAGCCGGGCAGAGACACAACAAAAAAAAGAGAATTTTAGACCAATATCCCTGATGAACATCGATGCAAAAATCCTCAATAAAATACTGGAAAACCGAATCCAGCAGCACATCAAAAAGCTTATTCACCATGATTAAGTGGGCTTCATCCCTGGGATGCAAGGCTGGTTCAACATATGCAAATCAATAAACATAATCCAGCATATAAACAGAACCAAAGACAAAAACCACATGATTATCTCAATAGATGCAGAAAAGACCTTTGACAAAATTCAACAGCCCTTCATGCTAAAAACTCTCAATAAATTCAGTATTGATGGAATGTATCTCAAAATAATAAGAGCTATTTATGACAAACCCACAGCCAATATCATACTGAATGGGCAAAAACTGGAAGCATTCCCTTTGAAAACTGGCACAAGACAGGGATGCCCTCTCTCACCACTTCTATTTAACATAGTGTTGGAAGTTTTGGCTAGGGCAATCAGGCAAGAGAAAGAAATTAAGGGTATTCAGTTAGGAAAAGAAGAAATCAAATTGTCCCTGTTTGCAGAGGACATGATTGTATATTTAGAAAACCCCATTATCTCAGCCCTAAATCTCCTTAAGCTGATAAGCAACTTCAGCAAAGTCTCAGGATACAAAATTAATGTGCAAAAATCACAAGCATTCTTATACACCAATAACAGACAAACAGAGAGCCAAATCATGAATGAACTTCCATTCACAATTGCTTCAAAGAGAATAAAATACCTAGGAATCCAACTTACAAGGGATGTAAAGGACCTCTTCAAGGAGAACTACAAACCACTGCTCAGTGAAATAAAAGAGGACACAAACAAATGGAAGAACATACCATGCTCATGGATAGGAAGAATCAATATTGTGAAAATGGCCATACTGCCCAGGGTAATTTATAGATTCAATGCCATTCCCATCAAGCTACCAATGACTTTCTTCACAGAATTGGAAAAAACTGCTTTAAAGTTCATATGGAACCAAAAAAGAGTCTGCATTGCCAAGACAATCCTAAGTCAAAAGAACAAACCTGGAGGCATCACTCTACCTGACTTCAAACTATACTACAAGGCTACAGTAACCAAAACAGCATGGTACTGGTACCAAAACAGAGATATGGACCAATGGAACAGAACAGAGCCCTCAGAAATAATACCACACATCTACAGCCATCTGATCTTTGACAAACCTGAGAAAAACAAGAAATGGGGAAAGGATTCCCTATTTAATAAATGGTGCTGGGAAAATTGGCTAGCCATAAGTAGAAAGCTGAAATTGGATCCTTTCCTTACTCGTTATACGAAAATTAATTCAAGATGGATTAGAGACTTAAATGTTAGACCTAAAACCATAAAAACCCTAGAAGAAAACCTAGGTAATACCATTTAGGACATAGGCATGGGCAAGGACTTCATGTCTAAAACACCAAAAGCAATGGCAACAAAAGCAAAAATTGACAAATGGGATCTAATTAAACTAAAGAGTTTCTGCACAGCAAAAGAAACTACCATCCGAGTGAACAGGCAACCTACAGCATGGGAGAAAACTTTTGCAAGCTACTCATCTGACAAAGGGCTAATATCCAGAACCTACAAAGAACTCAAACAAATTTACGAGAAAAAACAACCCCATCAAAAAGTGGGCAAAGGATATGAACAGACATTTCTCAAAAGAAGACATTCATACAGCCAACAGATACATGAAAAAATGCTCGTCATCACTGGCCATCAGAGAAATGCAAATCAAAACCACAATGTGATACCATCTCACACCAGTTACAATGGCAATCATTAAAAAGTCAGGAAACAACAGGTGCTGGAGAGGATGTAGAGAAATAGGAACACTTTTACACTGTTGGTGGGACTGTAAACTAGTTCAACCATTGTGGAAAACAGTATGGCGATTCCTCAAGGATCTGGAACTAGAAATACCATATGACCCAGCCATCTCATTACTGGGTATACACCCAAAGGATTATAAATCATGCTGCTATAAAGACACATGCACACGTATGTTTACTGTGGCACTATTCACAATAGCAAAGACTTGGAATCAACCCAAATGTCCATCAGTGACAGACTGGATTAAGAAAATGTGGCACATATACACCATGGAATACTATACAGCCATAAAAAAGGATGAGTTCATGTCCTTTGTAGGGACATGGATGCAGCTAGAAACCATCATTCTCAGCAAACTATCGCAAGAACAGAAAACCAAACATCGCATGTTCTCACTCATAGGTGGGAATTGAACAATGAGATCACTTGGACTCTGGTAGGGGAACATCACACACTGGGGCCTATTATGGGGAGTGGGGAGGGGGGAGGGATGGCATTGGGAGTTATACCTGATGTAAATGATGAGTTGGTGGGTGCTGACGAGTTGATGGGTGCAGCACACCAACATGGCACAAGTATACATATGTAACAAACCTGCACGTTGTGCACATGTACCCTAGAACTTAAAGTATAATAAAAAAAAAAATAGGTTTTTTTCTATTATGAATAATCCACAGTTTGTTTAACCACTCCCCTGCTGAAGGCAGTTGGGTTGTTCAGGATGACTGACATGTTGCAATGAGCATCCTTTTTACGTCTCTATAAAGGTTTCTTAGACAAGACCCCAAAAAGTGGGATTACCACACATCTCCCATGACCCATCTTTAGTGCAATTGGATACAGCAAAAATTACCCTTCAAAGAAATTAAGCCAATGTTACTCCCACTATTCTAAGAGATCCTGTTTGCCCACATTGTGGCCAACTCTTGAGGTTAGATTTTTGGTTTAGTTTTTGCCAGTAGGGTGAGAGTGAAATGATATCTCATTCTTTTTATATGACTTTCCTTAATGTGTGGCATGTCTTTTCATGTTGATGGACAGATCAGACTTCTTCTCCTGAATTGGCTATTTATAGCTTTTGCCTATTTTTCTACTGGGCTATTTTGTCTTTTTTCCTGCTGATTTTTATATATTCCTGAAACTGATTTGTAGTTTTTTATGTGTGTTGCAAATATTTTCTCTGTAGCTGATCTTTTCACATTGGATGGAAAGTTTTTTTCTATGGAAGTTTTAAATTATGAATTTGACTTCTTATGTTCTTTTTTAAAAGAGTCTCATTCCAACATCATAACAATATTCTGGCCAGGTGTGGTAGCTCCTGCCTGTAATCCCAGCACTTTGGGAGACTGAGGCAGGGAGATCACTTGAGACCAAGAGTTTGAGACCAGCCTACTTAACATAGTGAGACCCCCATCGCTACAAAAAATACAAAAATTAGCTAAGGTTGGTGGTGCACACCTGTAGCCCCAGCTGTTTGGGAGGCTGAGGTGGGAGGCTCGCTTGAGCCTGGGAGGTTGAGGCTGCAGTGAGCTGTAATCACACCACTGCACTCCAACCAGGGTGACAGAAACCCTCAGAAATCCTTTCTAAAAAAATAAAATCTGTTTTCTTTTAACAGTGTTAAGGCTATGCTTTTCATATATAGCTCTCACTCCCCTCAGGCTACTGCAAGAGTGGCGTTTTATCTTTTTTTACATACGGACAACCAATTTCCCAGCACTAATTATGTGTACCTACCTGGGTGTGGGACTGTCTGAACTCAGTTTTACTTTCCCATTGATTAGGATCACTATTGTCATAAAACAGGCACACTATGTGTCAGGCTCTGGGTTCTATGCCTGCACCAATGCCATATTGTCTTAGTAACTACAGTGTTATCATAAATTCCGTATCCTGGTAGGATGAGTCCTTTCCTTTTTAGACTTCCCTTTCAAACTTTGTCTTGACTAGTCTTGACACCAATCTTCCAAAGAAATTTTGGTATCAGATTGATAGGTTTCACACACACTTTCTCTGCTGCAATGTTTATTAGAAGTGTACTTAAAATTTTTTTTTTTTTTGAGACGGAATCTCACTCTGTCTCCCAGGCTGGAGTGTACTGGCCTGATCTCAGCTCACTACAACCTCCTCCTCCCAGGTTCAAGCGATTCTCCAGCCTTAGCCTCCCGAGTAGCTGGGACTACAGGCGTGCGCCACCACTCCCGGCTAATTTTTGTATTTTTAGTACAGACGGGGTTTCACCATATGGACCAGGCTGGTCTCAAACTCCTGACCTTGTGATCCACCTGCCTCAGCCTCCCAAAGTGCTGGGATTACAGGCTTGAGCCACTGCGCCTGGCGAAGTGTACTTAATTTATAAAATAATTGGGAAGACTTGATCTTGTCATGGTATCAAGACTTCCTGTTGGTGGCCAGGCACAATGGCTCACACCTATAATCCCAGCACACTTTGGGAGGCCAAGGTAGGTGGATCCCTTGAAGTCAGGAGTTTGAGATCAGCCTAGCCAACATGGTGAAACCTCGCCTCTACAAAAAATACAAAAATTGGCCAGGCATGGTGGTGCACATCTGTAGTCCCAGCTACTTGGAAGACTGAGGCAGGAGAATCACTTGAACTCGGGAGGGAGAGGTTACAGTGAGCTGAGATCCATGATTACACTCCAGCCTGGGTGACAGAGTGAGACTCCATTACAGAAAAAAAAAAAAAAAAAAATGTCCTGTTAGTATTAGAAGAATCCTAACAGACAGACCCTGATATATCAATGGCTTAACACATTTGTTTCTTGATCTCTGCTCCATCTTGCAGTTTACAGCTTGAGAACACATGGCTTTCAAGGCACTCTGGCTGGGGAAGAGAGGACAATGGAAGTGAAACCCATCCCTCCCACTTGCAACCCATTGGCCAGAACCAGTCACATGGCCCCAACCTAGCTGCAAGGGAGCCTGGGAAATGGCACAGAGTAAATGGAATATTGGTGAAGACAGTTCCTGTCACATGCTCTATCTCTGCATATTTTTAGGTCTTATTAAATTGCTATCAATTTTTCTTTGCTATTTTAAGTACCTTTTTATTGATTGTGCTTTCTTATCATTTGTTGCTCATATACAGAGACTATTTTTTGTCATATAAATTTTGTAAGCAGCAAAATTACTGAACTCTTTTATTCTAATGATTTTTGTGTGAATTCCTTTGGAATTTCTATGTAAATGAAAAATTGTGAAAAATAATTTTTTTCTCCTTTTCAAATCTTCATTCCTTTGAAGTGACTCTGACTAAAACTACCAGTACAATGTTGAATAAAGACACTTGATTTTACATGTGACTTCAAAGGGTTTGCTTTTAACATTTTGCTAAATTACATAACCCTGCTGCCACTGACTTGTCCCATCTATAAAAGGAGGATTATCATGGCACCTTTTAAAGGGTTGTTTTGAAAATTAGGCTGGGCACAGTGGCTCACGCCTGTAATCTCAGCACTTTGGGAGGCCGAGGCACGCAGATTACCAGAGGTCAGGAGTTCAAGACTAGCCTGGCCTACATGGTAAAACCCTGTCTCTACTAAAAATATTTTTTAAAAATTAGTTAGGCGTGGTGGTGGGTGCCTGTAATCGCAGCAACTCGGGAGGCTGAGGCAGGAGAATTGCTTGAACCCAGGAGGTGGAGGTTGCAGTGAGCTGAGATTGTGCCACTGCACTCCAGCCAGGGCCATAGAGTGAAACTCTATCTCAAAAAAAATAAAAAAAAAAAGAAAGACAGAAAATAAAACTAAATAATATATATGACATGTAGTTAGAACAATTATTATCATTGATACTGCTATTAGTGTTAATAATGTTTGCTATAAATAACAAGGTATATGTTCTTTACCAGATTAAAGAGGTTCTCATCTCATACTAGCTTGCTAAGAGGGTTATGTTTTAATCACAAATACTGTTGAATTTTATCATTGTTCATCTATTCTTTCATTTTTTAATAAAACTATTTATAAAGACAGGGTCTCCCCATGTTGCTCAGGCTGGTCTTTAACTCCTGGGCTCAAGCGATCCTCCTGCCTCAGCCTCCCAAAGTGCTGTGATTACAGGCATGAGCCACCATGCCTGGCCAGTGCATCTATTCATATTGATAAAATAAATTACATTTGTAAATTACTTCAATATTGCATCCTCCTTGTGATACTCAGTTGATGATGACACATTTATTTTTTAACACCATTCTGGATTACCTGGGTAAATATGTTATTTTGGATTTTTCCATCAGTGTTCTAAGTGAGGATAAGCCTATAATTCTTCTTTCCCTTGGAACTTTCCTCTTCATCTCTTCAACTTGTACGTGTTCTCCAACAAGGAAGTCTAGCCCCCTCTCTTCTCTGTTTGCACTCCCTCTCTGTGTGACTGCCCTGCAGCTTGAACTCAAATTTTATATTCCTCGGTGATTTACTACTTTTGCTAAATATCATTTTTAATAGCTGGTCATGTTGATGAATCTAGCTACAGTTTATTTATACTCTGAGCTAGATAATATTCCACTGCTTATAACGACCTCAGTTCACTGTGGATGAACATTTCTAGTTGGAAGCTATTGTGAATAATAATGCTATGAACATGCTTAACAAGTCTCTTGGTCCATGAGTTTCATTTCTTATATCTCTAGGAGCTGAACTGCAGTTGTTTGGCATTTCAGTTCATCTTTGCTGTGTTAACAAACCACCCTGAAACATAATAGGCTAAAACAACAATAATTTTTCACAGTTCTTTGGGTCAGCATTCTGGGAAGATCCAAAGAACTATGGGATCTTTGGCTGGGACATTTGATTCTCTTTCATGTGGTCTCTTCTGAACACTAGCCTGGAGTTTTTCACATGGCTGTCTCAGGGCAGCACGAGACTGAGAAAGGAAGCTGCAAGGCTTCTTGATGCCTGGCCTTGGAATGCTCACTATGCCACTTCACTGAATTTCACATGGGACCCACTGCTGGCTCAGATTGAAGAGTAGAGAAATAAACTCCACTTCTTGATGGGAAGAGCTAGAGAAATCACACTGCAAACCATAAAACAGAGACTGGAGGAATTTGTGTACTCTTTTCGTAAGCCACCATATTCAACTTAAGTAGATATTTTTAAACTATTTTCCAAAACTGTTTTATTAACTTAGAAGTCTTTTTTTGGAACTATTTTCATACCTCCTTAGATGGCCTTTATATATATATATATATATATATATTATATATATATATATATATATATATATATATACACACACACATATATATATACACACACATATATATATACACACACATATATACACACATATATATATACACACATATATATACACACATATATATATAACACACATATATATATACACACACATATATATACACATATATATATACACATATATATATATACACACACATATATATATATATATATATTTTTTTTTTTTTTTTTTGAGATGGAGTCTTGGCTCATCACCCAGGCTGGAGTGCAGTGGCACCATCTCAGCTCACTGCAGACTCCACCTCCTGGGTTCAAGTGATCCTCCTGCCTCAGCCTCCTGAGTAGCTGGGATTACAGGCATGTGCCACCATGCCCAAATAATTTTTGTATTTTTAGTAGAGTCAGGGTTACACCACATTGGCCAGGCTAGTCTCAAACTCCTGACCTCAGGTGATCCGCCCACCTTGGCCTCCCAAAGTGCTGGGATTACAGGCATGGGCCATCACACCTGGCCAATATTTTGTATTTATATGTTCTTCTGTCTCCTAGATGCTCTATTTGGGGTGTCAGCAAGAGCTAGATAAAGCTTGCAGGCTATCTGGTCTCTGTCACAATGACTCAATTCCACCATTGGAGTGAGAAAGCAGCCATGGAAAATTTATAAGTGATGACAAGTGGCTGTGTTCCAATAAAACTTTATTTGTAAAAACAAGTGATGGAAGAGGGCCTAGAAGTAGGTTCACCTAACTATAATCAAATGATCTTTGGCAAAGGAGCACGTTTTTCTCTCAATTTTGCTGTGAAAGGCAATAGAATGGAGGAAAGATTGTCTTTTCAACAAACAGTCCTAGATATCCACATGCAAAAAAGGGAATTTAGACATAGATCTTACAGCCTTTGCAAAGTTAATTCAAAGTGGATCATACACCTACATACAAAATGTGACACTGTAAAACTTTTAGGAGATAACATAGGACCACACCGAGGTGACCTTGGGTACAGTGCTGACTTTGTGGATATAACACCAAAGACACAATCCATGAAAGGAGTAATTGATAAGCTGGACGTCATTAAAATTAAAAGCTTCTGCTCTGTGGAAAACACTCTCAAGAGAATGAGAAGACAAGCAGAGACTAGGAGAATATATTTGCCAAAGACACATCTGATAAAAGACTGTTAACATCTGTTACACATCTGATAACAACATGTGTAAAGAACTCTTAAAACTCTATAATAAGAAGGGCCGGCACAGTGGCTCATGCCTGTAATCCCAGCACTTTAGGAGGCTCAGGCGGGCAGATCATGAGGTCAGGAGATCGAGACCATCTTGGCTAACACGGTGAAACCCCATCTCTACTAAAAATGCAAAACTTAGCCGGGCGTGCTGGCGGGCGCCTGTAGTCCCAGCTATTCGGGAGGTTGAGGCAGGAGAATGGCGTGAACCCAGGAGGCGGAGATTGCAGTGAGCCGAGATCGTGCCACTGCACTCCAGCCTGGGAGTTTTGTTTTTCTAAGACCCTGTCTCAGAAAAACAAAAACAGAAACAGAAACAAAACAAAAAACTCTACAATAAGAAAACAACCTGATTTTTTTTTTTTTTTTTTTTTTTTGGAGACAGAGTCTTGCTTTGTCACCCAGGCTGGAGTGCAGTGGCAAAATCTTGGCTCACTGCAAGCTCCACCTCTTGGGTTCAAGTGATTCTCCTGCCTCGGCCTCCCGAGTAGCTGGGATTGCAGGAGCCCACCACCATGCCTGGCTAATTTTTGTGTTTTCAGTGGAGATAGGGTTTCACCATGTTGGCCAGGCTGGTCTCGAACTCCTGATCTCAAGTGATCCGCCCACCTCGGCCTCCCAAAGTGCTGGGATTACAGGCATGAACCACCGTGCCTGGCCCACAACATGATTTAAAAACAGGCCAAAACCCTTAACAGACACCTCACCACAGAAGATATACAGAAGGCAAATAAGCACATGAAAAGATGTCCCTCATCTATGTCATCAGGGAAATTCAGATTAAAACAATGAAACCACTATGCACCTGTTAGAATGGCCCAAATCCAGAACACTGACAACATCAAATGCTGGCGAGACGGTGAAGCAACAGGAACTCTCTCATTCACTGCTGATGGGAATGCAAAATGGCACAGCCACTTTGGAAGACAGTTTGGTGGTTTCTTACAAAACTAAACCTACTCTTACTATCGATACCATCCAGTAATCGCATTACTTGGAACTTACATAAAAGAGTTGAAAACATCTGGATGTTCATAGCCGCTGCACATGGATGTTTATAGCAGCTTTATTTATAACTGCCAAAACACAGAAGCAACCTTGATGACCTTCAGTAGATACATGAATAAATAGTGATCTTCCAGACAATTTAATATTATTCAGTGCTAAAAAGACATGCACTATATGTTAAATGCATATTACTAAGCAAAAAAAAAAAAAAAAAAACCCAGTTTGAAAAGGTTACATGCTATGCAATTCCCACTATATAACATTATAGAAAAGCCAAACTGTGGAAACAGTAAAAAGATCAGTGGTCACCAGGGATTAAGGGTAGGACAGAGGATTTTTAGACCAGTGAAACTACTCTGTATGATGCCACAGTGATAGATACATATCATTATGTATTGGTCCCTGTATTAGTCTGTTTCCACACTGCTATAAAGAACTGCGGCGCGGTGGCTCAAGCCTGTAATCCCAGCACTTTGGGAGGCCGAGACAGGCGGATCACGAGGTCAGGAGGTCGAGACCATCCTGGCTAACACGGTGAAACCCCGTCTTTACTAAAAAAAAATACAAAAAACTAGCCGGGCGAGGTGGCGGGCGCCTATAGTCCCAGCTACTCGGGAGGCTGAGGCAGGAGAATGGCGTAAACCCTGGAGGTGGAGCTTGCAGTGAGCTGAGATCCGGCCACTGCACTCCAGCCTGGGCGACAGAGCGAGACTCCGTCTCAAAAAAAAAAAAAAAAAAAAGAACTGCTAGGGACTGGGTGATTTATAAAGGAAAGAGGTTGAATTGACTCACAGTTCAGCATGGCTGGGGAGGCCTCAGGAAACTTACAATCACGGCAGAAGGTGAAGGAGAAGCGAGGTACTTTCTTCACAAGGCGGAAGGAAGAAGTGCTGAGTGTACGGGGAAGAGCCCCTTATAAAACCATCAGATCTCATGAAAACTCAGTCTCACGAGAACAGCATGGGGGAAATTGCCCTCATGATTCAATTCCTTCCACCTGGTCTCTCTCTTGACACGTGGGGATTATGAGGATTACAATTCAAGATGAGATTTGGCTGGGGACACAAAGCCTAACCGTATCAGTCCCAAACCCACAGAATGTACAACACCAAGCGTGAACCCTAATGTGAGCTATGGACTCCGGGTGATAATGATGGGTCCCTGCAGGTTCGTCAGCTGTAGCAAATGTTCCACTCTGGTGCAGGATGTTGATTACGGGAGAGGCTGTGCATGTGGGGTGGGGGGCATATGAGAAATCTCTGTTTTCCTCTCAATTCTGCTGTGAACCTAAAACTGCTCTTAAAAAATAGAATCTTTAAAAAACAAATAAAAAACAGATGGTAATCTGGACGTGGCCCACGGGCCATATTTGGCAACCCCTGTTCTATCACATTAATTGTGCGTTCTGAGAGCTCTGCCCATGCTGTTGGGCTTCCTTAGATAAGGCATTTTATTTGCCAAAGCACAGGGGCTCAAGGAGGGTTGTGGAGCTTTCCTGTCAGGCAGGAATCTCTCGGCCTCACTGAGGCTCCAAGGATGTAAAACTGTCTTGATCTTGCCCCCAGGTTGTGACTCTCTTCTCCAGATGCTGCTTGATTGTAGGAGAGAGAGCCACAAACTGGTCTGTCTGATGGATCCAGATGACCCCAGGACTTGTTCACACACTTGTTCACAAACCACTGGACTCTAGCTATGAGCAGCTGTTTCAGTCCAGGAGAGACAAGTTACTTGGAGTTGTGAGTTGTGGGGAGGGAGCTATTTTGGGTGGACACCACCCATCATATTTGCCTGGATAAATGCACAGTATTTGCCTGGCTTATATTTTTCTGTCCTTGTTCCAGGATCCCCTGCTCTTCCCTCTTCTTGCTTGCATCAGTGCCTGTGTGACTGCTGAGCCTTGCTATTTGGTCTTGTTCATTACGTGATTAATTTTTGTAAATGCATGAAAAAGATACGCAGTCTCTAATTATGGGGTTCTGTGAATGACCATTAGATCTAGGTTGTTAATTGTGTCACTCTCATCGTCCATGTTCTTATTTACCTTTTGTCTGCTTCAGCTCTCAATTACTGGGAGAAGCATGTTAAAATCTTCCACGGTAATTGTGGATTTGGGGTATGATGAGTGCATACAAGTTTAAAATTATTCTAGCTCCCTGTTAATTAAATCTTTTCACATGATGGTGTAAGCTTCTTTATTTCTGACAGTGCTATTTGCCTTAAAGGTTTTTCTGCCTGACAGCAATTTGGTCATACAAGCTTGTTCTCAGTATTTGCTTGGCTTCTATTTTTCTGTCTTTGTACTTCTAATCTTTCCGAGTCTTTACTGTCTTAGCTGTTTCTTTTATAAACAATGTATAGCTGGTTGCTGTTTTTACTTTTGCTTTTAATCCCATAAGACAATGCTTTTTGTTGGTTTCACTGATATATTTAGATTTATTGTGACTGCTGATATATTTGAATCTATTTCTAGAGTCTTTTTTTATATCATTTATCATTCTTTTTCTGTGCATCATTTTTTTCCCTTTTCTACTTTCTACTAGATTGACTTAATTTCCCTTCTATCCCCGTTGGCCTTTCTGTGGGGTCGGAAACTGTACATTCTGGTCCTATGATTTTAGTGTCTACAATTACATTTTTAATATATCCCCTTGACTTCAGGCTAATTGTGGATAATTGAGTTAATCAATGTTTATGCCTTCCTTTCTGGCAATAAGAAAACTTAGAATAATTTTATTCAGATTATCTTGTAGCGGTACGTATTTCCACATGGTTTAATGTCCTCAAAAACACTCATTGCCCTTGCTTTGTACAATTAGAGCATTTGGATTTACCCACATATTTGCCAGTTTTTTTCACCATTTCGTCTCATATTTCACTGGTTCCCCCTGGATATGATTTCCTTTTCCCCAAGTACATGCACTGAGAGTTATTTCAGCATGTCAGTCGATGATAAAAAGTTTACCTTGTGTTTATTTGAACATGACGATTGCAACTCTCATTCTTGAGTGATAGTTTCACTGGGTATAGAATTCTGGGTGGTCAATTACTGTTTTCTCAACACTTTGAAGATAATTACTTTTATCTTCTGTCATTGCTGGTAAGAAGTTTGGTGTTAGGACTTTGTTGGTAATCTTTCCTTACCTTTCACTTGATTAAGATTTTTTCAATTGATTACAATACCTTTCTTTGGCTTTTATGTTCTGTGGTTGTATTATGACATGTATTTATTTTTTCTTATCCTGCTAGGATATTATTGGACATCTTGGATTTAAGGATTCATATCTTTCATAAATTGTAAGAAAACATTTTTTGGACAATGCCTCTATTCAATGTTCTCTGCTCCCTCCTGCTACACTTTCTATTACTTGCCTGTCAGACCTTCTCATTCTATCATCAAAGCTACTTAACCTCTTTTTTCATATTTTCTGTCACTTGGTCTCTTTATGTGGCATTCTGAATATTTCCTCACATTTGTCTTTTAGTTCGAAGCTATGGTTGTTATTGTCTGCTGCTAAATCTTGTTTTATGTATTAATGTAAAAGTTCATATTCAATAGTACAATAGAGAAATTATGGTTAATAATAATTTATTATATAATTCAAAATAACTAGAAGAGAAGAATTGTAGTGTTCCCAGCAGGAAGAAAAGATAAATGTTTGAGGTTTCGGATACCTCAATTACCCTGATTTGATTATCACACATTGTATACATCAAAATATCACATGTGGCCCCAAAATATGTACAGCTATATCAATTTTTAAAAAGGCTTAATATAAAAAAATTTATATCTTACTCTACCAGAATTTTTTTAAATACTTAAAGTGCTTGTAGTCTCAGCTACTTGGGAAACTGAGGCAGGACAACCTCTTGAGCCCAGGAATTGGAGTCCAGCTTGGGCAACATAAGGCTCAAAAAATAAAAATAAAAATAAATTTACATGATGGTGGAATACAGTTATTTGTTTCCTTCATCGTTGTATTTAAAACATTTAAGAATATCCTTCTGAGAGGGAATCCCTAGGCTTCCATAGACTGCCGTAAAGGTCATGGCACACAGAAAGTAGAGATTCTCATCTAAAAGGATGGGTTTTACATGTGATCCAAAATTTTTAGGTATTTTTTAAGCAGAAGTTTTTGGTTTGGTAGTTCACGGTGTTGCCTGAAAAAAAAAGCCACATGACTGTTGGAGATGCCCAGGTGCATCCCCAGCACTGCCTGGCCCTGACCTCATGGATGGGTCTGGCAGAATGGGGACTGGGGGCAGGAGTGCCCCAGGCTTAGTACTGAATGAGTCTGGCCTTCAATTAACCCTCCTAGTTGAACAGGACGTGAAGGTGAAGATAGCTGGCCTGACAGTAAAAAATACATTGACAGATACCCAAAGATATTTCCTTTGGAAGGAAATTCTTCATGCTTGAGAGCTGAGAAAGGAAAGAGTAGGGGGCTGAACTGCAGTTATGTGCCAGAGACTGGTCCAGGCATGGAGAGACAGGGATGTATTCATACAAGGTGTGGATCTCAACTCTGAAGAGTTCACAGTCCAATAAAGGAGAAGATCATTTATTTAAGGGGGAAACTGAGGCTCCCAATTGCTCACTAAATGTAATGGAAGGTAAAAGTGTAGATGTGCAAAATGCAGATGTGTAAACATCTTCATAGTTTACAAACTATTTTCATTCCACAGAAGTCTAAAGAGCTTCCCTTTTAAAGATGGGGAAACTGAGGCTCAGAGGGCAAATCATGTCACTTTTCTGTGCCTCAGTTTCTTCATCGGTCAAATGGGGATAACAAGGGCACCAACCTGTTTGGGCTGATGTGAGAATTAAGTGAGTTGGTATACATGAAGTGTTTACAACCGAGAGTATAGGAGAGGCAGCACAAGTGTTATTGATTAGTTATTACTCACCCATCACCCAGAATCTAGCCTTCCTCACTGGCCCTAGACACCCCCTACTACAGAACCTTGTTCTGTTTTCTTTACAGCGCTTATCCTTGTCTAAAATTATCCTTTCATATAACTCTGTGCCTGATCATTATGAATCCTCCTAAAGATCACATGTACCTTGAGGACAGGGACCTCATCTGCAGCCCCGGCACCCTGGACGTGGTGGTGCTGGATAAATACTGCTTGTCTGCAAGGGACTAAGAAGCTGGTGGAGGTTGGATTTCAGGAAATCTTCAGTTAACCTCGAGCCATGGGCCAGCCTCCTGCTATGAACCATGGAAAATGGCCTGGGAAATGCTTCACACTTGATCAGGCACAGTCATGACTGTCATCAGCGCCACCATATCCAGCCCTGTCTCCTCCAGTGGTGCCCTGATTCCTGTGCTCCTGATGCACTCTGCTTAGATTTCTATTTATAATACCTTTTGGCAATGATTGGTTTCCTGGACAGTCTGGGAAGATCCTTATAGGCAGGAACTAAACTACAGATGGACCGAACTTGCAACAGTTCAACTTTCAATTTTTCAACTCTACAATAGTGAAAAAGCAATATATATTCAGCAGAAATAACTTTGAGGGTCCATACTACCATTCTGTTTTTGATTTCCAGTACAGTATTCAATAAATCCCATGAGACCAGATGCGGTGACTCACACTTGTCATTCTAGCTCTTTAGGAGGCCAAGGTGGGCAGATCACATGAGCCCAGGAGGTGGAAACCAACCTGGACAACATGTTAACCCTGTCTCTCCAAATTACAAAAATTAGCCGGGCATGGTGGTATGCCTTGGGAGGTTGAGGTGGGAGGATCACTTGAGCCCAGGAGGTCAAGGCTCCAGTGAGCTGTGATAACACTACACTACACTAGCCTGGGTGACAGAGCAAGACCGTGTCTCAAAAATCAATCAACAGGCCGGGCGCGGTGGCTCAAGCCTGTAATCCCAGCACTTTGGGAGGCCGAGACGGGCGGATCACGAGGTCAGGAGATCGAGACCATCCTGGCTAACATGGTGAAACCCCGTCTCTACTAAAAATACAAAAACTAGCCGGGCGAGGTGGCGGGCGCCTGTAGTCCCAGCTACTTGGGAGGCTGAGACAGGAGAATGGCGTAAACCCGGGAGGCAGAGCTTGCAGTGAGCTGAGATCCGGCCACTGCACTCCAGTCCGGGCGACAGAGCGAGACTCCGCCTCAAAAAAAAAAAAAAAAAACAATCAACAAATAAATAAAAATAAATTCCATGAGATATTCAACACTATATTATAAAAGAGGCTTTGTGGTAGATGATTTTGCCCAACTGTAGGCTAATGTAAGTGTCTAGAGCACATTTAGGGCAAGCTAGGCTAAGGTGTGATGCTCAGTAGGCTGACTGTACTAAATAGATTTTTTACACAACAGTGTTTTCAACTTACAATGGGCTCATTGTCACATAACCCCATAGTAAGTCGAGGAGCATCTGTTATCATCTCTGAATCCCCAGCCAGTGCCGGGCATGTGGAAGGTGTTCGAATGAATGAATGAATAATAGGTAACACCAGGATAGGGTTGCCAGATGCCAGACACCTAGTTAAACTTGAATTTCAGATAAAGGATGAATGCTGTTTTACTATCAGTCTGTCCTAAATATGGCATGGTAAATACTTATACAAAAAATATTTGTTTTCTGAAATGTAAATGTAACTGGACATCCTGTGTTTTTATTTACTATCGATAAATCTGGCAACCTTATACCACCTGCAGCAAGGGACAAGCAGGGGTGGCTAGACAGAGAGGCCCAAGTTAAATGTGAGCCTGGGCCTGCTGGGGAGGTGGGTGTGGCAGGCACCACAGAGGTCAGCGCAGTGGTTTCTGAAATGTGGCGTTGGAGGATCTGATCCAGGGAAAGTGGCCAAGAGTCTAGGGTCAACCCCTCTGCCTCTGACCTCACAGGGACAGTCAGCGAGGACAAGATGAAAGGCAATGAGACCAGGGCTCCGGCTAGTGGCTGCCAGAAGGGCGGGCAGAGGGAGGAAGATCACTTTGGGTAAGGGGAACACTCTTATTTCAGGTCTAGCACACAACAGGCCCTCAAGAAAGGTATCTTCACCTGCAAACACCACACACACACACACACACACACACATCCTGTGGCCGGCTCCATTCTGTCTCCCCCAGGCTAAGCACAGGCTTCAGAGACCACCAGCAGCATAAAGTATTGTGTTTATCCTCAGGACTCGCTGCTACCTTCCAACATTGACAAACTGCTCCATACATCGCTACGGAATTTTATAGCTTTTTCCAATTTAACTTTTTTTTTTTTTTTTTTTTTGAGACAGAGTCTCCCTCTGTTGCCCAGGCTGGAGTGCAGTGGTGCCATCTCAGCTCACTGCAACCTCCACCTCCTAGGTTCAAGTGATCCTCCTGCCTCAGCCTCCCAAGTAGTTGGAACTACAGGTGCGCACCACCATGCCCGGCTAATTCTTGTATTTTTAGTAGAGTCAGGTTTTTACCACATTGGCCAGGCTGGTCTCAAACTCCTGACCTCAACTGATCTGCCCATCTCAACCTAGCAAAGTGCCGTAACTATTACAGGCATGAGCCACCGTGTCCGGCCTCCAATTTCACTCTTTATTATGGAAAATTTCAAGCACACACAGTAGAAAAAGGATAACAAGCCCCCGGGCCCTTAGCCCAGATTGGAGGGCAGTTCTTCCACCCTTTGTATCTGTACTCTCCCTCCATCCCCTGCGTCCACTCATGTCCTCTGTGCACATTTAAAGCAAAACCCCAACATCCCATCATTTTATCCAACTTTACAACTTGTAAGGGCTTTACAAACCCACCGAGCCCTCCCTGAGAGATGGGGATTGTCAGCCCATTTTACACATGTGGAAACTGAGGCTCAGAGAGGTGAAGTTCTTGTCCAAAGTTACAGCACTGCCGAGGGGGGATTTGGCACCCAGCTGCCCAGCCTCCCCAGGCCCTGAGACCCCCATTCTGTCCACAAGGCCCCACGTCAAGCCCACGGGGGCACAGAGCTGAGCCAACTCTCCTCCTCTTCCCCAACCCAGAGCTCCAGACGGCTGGACTTTGATCCTTGCCAGGGCTGAATTCCAGATGGAGGGCTTCCCGGCTGCTCGGGCAATACAACTGATGGGGTGTTAATGATGTCAGGGCTATAGACAAACTCCAGCCTTGGCCGGGTGCAGAGGGCCAATGGTGAGCGGTGATCGGAGCCAGGCACTCCAGCCCCATCAGCTCATGGGCGGGGAAGACGTAGGGAAGGGGGCACGGGGACTTCTCACAATGAAGCAGTTGACAGAATCAGAAATACCTGCCAGGTGAGAGCCGGAGATGCCTGTTCCTTCAGGGTCTCAGGGTGGCTTCATGGTGAAGGGAGATAGGAGTGTAAAGGGGGCATTGAAACCCTCCATATGGGGTTCGTAGGAAGAGCACTGGATTCAAAGTCCAGCCACTGACTTGGCTGCTGAGAATGACCTTGCCTCCCTCCTTCCCTCTCTGGGCCTCAGTTCATGCATCAATAACAAAAAACAATTGTACAGTTGAACGAGATCAGAAGTCAGCAAAGTTTTTCTGCAACGGGCCAGACAGTAAATCCTGCAGGCTTTGCAAACCACACTGTGGCAGGAAAGCAGCCATAGACAATACCCAAACCAGTGGGCATGGTGGTGTGCCAATAAAACTTTATTCACAAAAACAGGTGGTGGGCCGGGTTTGGCCCTCAGGCTGTAGTTTGCTGACTCCGGGTCACAAAAGTTTATCTGAGCTCCCCAAAATGTGGGAAACAGATATGCAGCTCTCTGTTAGGGTTCACAAACTCACACCTACAGGGACAGGGCAGGGAACATGAATGAATAAAACAAACATCAGTGCAAGGCATTAGGGCATGGTAAGGATTGCAGCAAACTGGCCAGTCTATGTCCAAACTAAAAATGGATGGGCTGGGAGGCTTCTACACTGCTCCAGACTCCAGTCAGTCACTACCAGGTGGAAATACAGATCTTGCTCCCAGATATAAGCGATCGCTCAAGAGAAGGTAGAAATCTGCTTTTTTCTTTTCTTTTTTTTTTTTTTAGAAAAAAAAAGTGAATTATGCTATTTTGAAATGTTGGCTACTGATTCAAACCTTTTAAAAACACTGTGCAGTCCAAATCCATCCTGCAGCGGCAGAGGCCATATTAGGCCCAAGGATCACCCATTTGTAAACTCTGCCCTACATTTAGAGGACATGTTTGCCCTTCAGAAACCGGGTTAGCAATTTTCAAAAGCACAGGGATGATTTAGGGTCTTGCGCCCAGTGGACAGTATTGCTGTTTTCCCCGACGTTGTGGATGTCCACAGAGGGATGGAAAGGTCAGGAATACAGATGAGGAAAGAGTTGATCTGGCCTCAGCTCAGAAGCCTTCACAAGGTACAGAGGCCTTACCAGAGAAATCTTCCTGCTTGCTCAGTTTTGCCACCGGCCCTGGAACAAGTGACCTGTCAGGCTTCTATGCCTAGGACTCGAAGGGACATGGAGGCTTCTTTACTTGGAAGGTGATAGGGTTTGGCTGTGTCGCCACCAAATCTCATTTTGAATTGTAGCTCCCATAATTCCCACGTGTCAGAGGTGGGACCCGGTGGGAGGTCATTGAATCATGGGGGCGGGCCTTTCCCGTGCTGTTCTCGTGACGGTGAATAAGTCTCACGAGATCTGATGGTTTTACAAACAGGAGTTCCCCTGCACACTTGTACACTGTTGCCGTGACTTTGCTCCTCCTTTGCCTTCCGCCATGATTGTGAGGCCTCCCCAGCCGTGTGGAACTGTGAGTCCACTAAGCTTCTTCCCTTTATAAATTACCCAGCCTCGGTATGTCTTGATTAGCAGCGTGAGAACAGACTAATACAGAAGCGAAGAAAGCAAGAGCACCTCTCCAGCAACCCAGTCAAAAATCTCAGGACGGCTCAGGCCCCTGGAGGCTTTTACTGAGTCAAATCCTCAGGAAGGCCAGCACTGCTCTTGTAAATCACCGTCTTCCTGCCTGGGCAGGAAAGGGACTGGGAAGCCACTGTGCCCAGCGTGCCAGGGTTTCACTGCCAGCTGTCTTTAAGGCCATGTCCCACCGAGACGCCCAATTCCAAAAATGTCCACAAGTCAGGAGGTAGAGTGGGGCAGACGTGTGGGGCTGGCACAGGACAGGGATGTTTGTTTTTGTTTGGGGCCCTGTAGGCCTGGGAGCCATTAACAAATGCCTATTAATCTTCCTGTTGGTTTCAGGGGGCAAATTCAGAAATGAGTGTGGAGCCACAGGGACCTAGGGAGAAGATTTAAAAGCCCCGCCCCCACGAACTGGGAAGGAAGACAAGACACTGTTCCCTGCACCATTTTGGTGCAGCCACTGTGAAAAACAGTACGGCGCCTCCTCAAACAATTAAAACAGAATTACTCTAGGATCTAACAATTCCGAAATGTGTACGGCCGTGTCCATTTTAGCATTAGTCACGATACCCAAAAGGTGGAGGCAACCCAGTGTCCACTGATGCCTGAAGGGATCAACAAAATCTGGTGTATACATGCAGTGGAGTGTGGCTCCACCCGGAAAAGGGGGGAAATTCTGGTACCTGCTACAACAGGGGTGAACTCGAAGACATCATGCCAAGTGAAATAAGCTGGTCACAAAAGGACAAATACTGTGTGATTCCATTCATAGGAGGTGCCTAGAGGAGTCAAGGTCGCAGAGACAGAAAGAATAGTGGTGCCAGGGACTGGGGAGTTAGTGTTTAATGGACACGGGGTTTGTTCTGCAAGAGGAAGAAGTTCTGGAGTTGGTTGCATAGCACTGTGGAGCTGCTTAACCCTACCGAGTTATACACTTAAAAGTGGTTAAGGTGGTAAATTTCACATTATGTGTATTTTTACCACAGTTAAATTATGTTTTAAATGCTCCCATTTTAAATGGTAATTCCCTGTGCTTTGACAATATAATACCTCCAACTAAAATAGAGACATTCCCCTCACTGTACAAAGTTCCCTCATGCCCTTTTGCAGTCTATATTATTTTTAAACATCCTATTGGATTAAAATTTAATTAAGTAGAAATGATACCTCCACTGCCCTGGGTCTGGTCCAAGCCTCAAATCTCTGAGGCTACCAGGAGCCATTTCACATGCACGTCCCTTTCTGCCCTCGGCCCAGCCTTTCCCAAGGTGTCTGTGGGGGTTTACAGGGGCAAGGAGGCACCACAGGAAGGATATTTGCTTTCAATTCTAATGAATGCCCAGGTATTGAATGTAACAACATTAAACCTCCTCCTCCTCCTCTCACACACATACACACACACACGTGCACGCACATACACGTACATGCACGCACACATGCACACACACATGCACACATGTGCACATACGCATGCACGCAAACACACACACCCCCTTGGCAGCTGCCAGCCTCTTAACCCAGTCTTCTATGCACTATAAATTTGCCAAACCAGATTGCTCTTCTCAGCCACCCCTTCACCTGGCACCTATGCCCAACCAGGAATCTGTGCCCTGGGGCTCTTCACCCAAATGAGGGCTGCCCTGGGAGAGTGGACTCAGACCAGCCCCCCAGAGCTGCTCCCCAGGGCCTTGGTCTCCTGCTTTCAAATCCCTTGACGTTTGCCCACTAAGATTTGTCAGTGAACATCGTCCCCTGGTGGAAAATCTAGGACATAACAAATACATATCTGAGCTTCTGCGGTTTTTCCTAGAATTTATTCATTCCAAAATATTTGCGGGGGGAAATAACTTTTCGGTGGGGAAATAACTTTTCGGTGGAGAAACCCAGAAGACATAGCCTTAACCAAGGGTTCAAAGTTTACATCACTTGTAACTGGACACGATGACATCTCAAACCCTCCCAACACCAATGCATTGGGAAGGACTGTCATTTCCATGGTGTTCTTGTCCCAAGATGTATAACCACAGTTTTGCCACTAGAAAATATCAGAATAACCCAAGCTGAGGAACCAAATAACTACAAAATAACTGACCAGTCAGTTTTGGGCAGTTCACCCAAATGAGAGCTCAAATGAGAACAGTTCTGTCAAAGTCACAAAACAGTAAGGAAAGGCGGAGGATCAGTCACAGATCAGAGGAGACGACGGAGACATGATGAGTGAACACCGTGTGGGGTCCCGGATTGGACCCTGGATCGGGAAAAGGACCTTGTGGGGAAACGTACAATCTGAGCAAAGGCTAAGGCTGAGTTTACGGTGATGCCCGAATGTCCGTTTCTTAGTTCTCATTCTTGTCCTGTGACGATGCAAGATGTTAACGCCAGGGGGAGACGAGTGAAGGGTATACAGGAATCTCTGTGCTGCCTTTGCAACTTTTCTGTAAGTGCAAAATTATTTCAAAGTAAAACTTTTTAAAAAATTGCAGGCCGTTTTCCAAATATGGAAGGCCCTGGTCTACATGCTGGGAATACAGTTCCTGCTCTTATGGAACCTGCGTTCTAGTAGGAGAGACGGCACACAAACAGACCAAGTAGGTGTGTCTGCATTGAGTAATAACCCCTACAAAGCAAAGTGAGGGAGTGCCAGGGGCTGGGGGAGGCTGGGGGCTGGGGGCTGGGAGAGAGTGGGTCAGGGACCAGCTCTCTATGGAGATGACTCTGGAGTAGGAACCTGAGTAATGGAGGGTAGCCCTCGCCTCCAACCCAATTCATTCATGAATTCAGCAGCTACTATTTGAGAGTCTGCCACATGCCAGGCACCTGGGGATATGGCAGTGAGCAACACGGACTCAAATCCCTGCTGATGTCCTAGGGATGCTCACATTCTAGGAGGGGAGAGAAAGAAAAGTCACTAAGGCATGCAGCGTGTTCCATTCCATTAGGGAGGAGCTGGCAGCATGGGGGGGCCCCTGTGCTTTTCAAACAGTGCGTGCTATTAACAACAGACCTTACAGAGTAAACGACAGGGAATGCAGGCCTGGAGGAGCGGGCAGAGTGAGAAATTCTGGTGACGGGAACAGGACGTGCAAAGAGGTCCAGAGGTGGGAGCATGTTTGGCAAACTCAGGGATGCCAGCGAAGCACAATGTGGCACAGAAGGGGACCAGATGCGGCGGGCCTTGTGGGCTGCATTTCAGATTTTATTCCTGCCCTCTGGTGGATTCTGGGTAGAGGAAGGACAGAGTGGCTCCATCCTTTGTTAGTGACTAGCGAGCAGATGCTGGCTGGAGGATGGACTGCACAGGGATCGGGTGGTAGGACGTTGCCTGCCTGCTGCAGCCGGGTGACAGAGCACTGGCCCCAGGACAGTGTCAGCAGTGGATGTGGTACAAAGAAATTCAGATTCTAGGTTCATTTTGAAGGTGGGGCTCACAAGATTTAAACAAATGGATCAGATGCAGACAGTGACGAAGAAATCAGTTTGGAGTCTCCCCAAGGTTTTTGGTTGGAACCCAACATCTGGAAGAAGAGAGGAATGCAGAGGGTGATGCAGATATAGGGCAAAAATCGAGGATTGAGTTTCATGTATGTTTCAAACACCTGTGTGCCAAATACGTAAAGGGGTAAAGTGAGCCTCCATGACTCTTCTGGGAAAAAACAAGAACGGACATTTATTGAGTGTCTACTGCCTGCAAGTGCTGTCCCATCCATGCGGGGATCACTGTATTTCCTCTTGCAGTAGGTGAAGGCAGTGCTGTGAGTGTCACATGTTACACATGAGGAAAGAGACACAGAGAGGGCCCATGGAGAGCAAGCCACGGCAGAGCCAGGACATCCATGGTACGTCCAGGCCCTAAACCACGTATTTTTGAAAGGTTAGGGAGGGAACTTGGAGAAAACAGATCTTCTCTTTGAAGTGTAGAAGGTTCCAGAAAAATGACCAGGTAAGATGGTAGGAAGTAACTCGTCTCTCCAAGGCTCAGGGCATGCAGCTATTCCACTTGACCATTCGCTCTGCTGAATGTCTCCTCTGTGCCAGGCAGGAAGGGGCCGTGGGGGAAGAGTCCACCAATAACGCAGTGTTGTCGGTGCCCTGATGGGGCATCAGCTACTCTGGGAGTCCCAGGAGGGACAGAGGGGCCAGCCCAAAGCTGGAGATGGCTCTGCAGAGGTGGCAAAGACCACAGAGTTCGGGCTTTATCAGCACCAAGACTGGTGTGAGAAGTGCCTCAGGCAGATTGGCTTTCTAGATGTGAGCCGCATGCAAGGTGGAGTTTTAGTCAATGAGGTAGAAACAAGGACTGCAAGACTTGAGGGTTTCCAAGGCTCCTGTGACATGAGTTCTCTCTCCTGTTGATTTTTGTTGCTCCTGTCAGTAACTCAAACTCGGGTGGAAGCCGCAGGGTGATGGACCTGGTTCTGTCCCTGTCCCGCACTCTGTTGCCTCGGGAGACCAGCCTAAGAAGCTTGCTCAGTATCAGATCATGGTGAACCTCGTTGGGTTCCGTGCCTAGAAAGTTGGACTTCACTAACACCACTAATAGCTTGGAGATTGGACTGAAAGAGGCAGGCTGCAGACAGGAGGGCGTGCAAGGAGGCCACCGTGAGACCTGGGTAAGAGGTGAAGGGATGGAGTTAGGGGGGACATAGGATGTGGCATCCGGCAGGGCTTGGTGATGGAGGAGTTGTGATCTAGATGCCTTCATTGTTTCTGTCTGGGGCAATTGGAGACCTGCAAGAATCGTTCAGGTCCTGGATCTATAAGGCCTGAGACGGAACCCAAATCCATGCCTACCTGGGATGATCTGGCAGGCAGTGAACGTGCTTGGCACTGTAAACCAGTTCCCCCACCCTCCATCTTGGTTTCTAAATGGTGTATGAAGAACATTCTGGGCAAAAGGCACTCTGTAAGGACAGGGTTTAGCCAGAGTTGGAAGCAGGTAAAGGTCTCTGCTCTTTCCCATGTGCCATCTCCCACCTTCCTTGGCTACAGGCTCTCCTTTGGCCTCATGCTCTGCGAGATCCTTTTTCCGTCCTCCTCGAAGATGTGAGATCTTCCCTCTTGTAGCTAAGCCCAAGGGCTACCTTGACACACTGTTCTGAGCTACAGGGAGAGACCCAGAAGAGGTCTTCTTCCAGCTGTGCAATCAGGGCACTCACTTGCGGCCTCTGATTCCACATCCTCAAAGTGGTGTGGAGGGAACAGCAGGACTGAGAACTGTGCTCTCCATCCCCATCCTGCGGCAGGGAAGGTGTATTAGTCCGTCCTCATGCTGCTATGAAGAAATACCTGAGGCTGGGTAATTTATAAAGGAAAGAGGTTTAACTGACTCACAGTTCCACGTGGCTGGGAGGCCTCAGGAAACTCACAATCATGGCAGAAGGCACCTCTTCACAGCGCAGCAGGCCAGAGAATGGGTGCCCAGTGAAGGGGGAAGCCCCTTATGAAACCATCAGATCTCGTGAGAAATAACTCACTCTCACAAGAACGGGATGGGGCAAACCCGCTCCCATGCTCTAATTGTCTCCACCTGGCCCCTCCCACAACATGTGGAGATTATGGGAACTACAATTATGATGAGATTTGGGTGGGGACACAGCCAAACCTTATCTGAAGGAAAAGCTGGTAACCATGCAGAGAGGTGGGTACCACTGTAAATTCGTAGTCTCAGGCCCGCTCATTGTTCTCCTTGGTTCTCATCCCTGATCTGCACCAAGGCTACTGTACATCCTGAGGCCTACCCACCACTTCCATTTAACACGCCTTGGCATCCTCCTTCACAAGGAAGGGAACAAAGTCATCCACCAAGTCTCTCTCCACCAAGCTTCCGGGTCCCTCCTCCTTGGACCCTTCCACCTATCACTCACGTCCTTCCTTGTTCTGGCAATGACGTGTGCTCCAGGCCCCAGCAAATTAAAAAGCAAACCAACCAGCCCCCCCGACACCTCCATGTCCTGCTCTGGCTACCTGCTTTCTCTCTGCTTTGTTCCTGCATGCACTGCAGTCTGGCCTCTGTCCCTGTCCTCCCCACTGAAATCGTTCTCAGCAAGGTCACCAGGGGCTGCCTTGTTCCCACAGCCATTTTGAGGACAGCTGTCCAACTGCTGAGGCCAGAAACCCCCTGCGTCCACAACCCACTTCTGAAACCCCACACTCTACTTGGTCAATAACCACTTTCTGTTGATTTTCAGTGGACCTCTCTCCCTCTTCACTGTCCATACCGGGGTGTGGCCCACTATTGTTCTAGCCTCCATGTTTACCCCCTTCAGATAGCCGTAATAGTTGATCTCACTCTGTTGCCCAGGCTGGAGTGCAGTGGTGCACTCTTGGCTCACTGCAACCTCCACCTCTCGGGTTCAAGTGATTCTCGTGCCTCAGCCGAGAAGCTGGGACTACAGGTGCCCACCACCATACCCCTGCTAATTTTTGTATTTTTGGGTAGACACAAGGTTTCATCATGTTGGCCAGGCTGGTCTTGAACTTCTGACCTCAGGTGATCCGCCTGCCTTGGTCTCCCAAAGTGCTGGGATTACAGGCGTGGACCACCACCCCCAGCCATGATAGCTCTTCTAAAGGGTCAATCTGATCATTAACTTGCTTAAAATGCCTTCGTGAGTCCTCATTACTCTCAGACATGTCTGACTGACCTGCAGGGGGCTCCCGTGGCCTCACGTTTCTGTATATGCTGTATCCTCCACCTGGAACACACCCACTCCCACCTCTGACAGCTGCCTCCCATCGGCTCTGCGGAGCTTCTGAAAATATCACTTTTCCAGAAAGCTTTTCCCAGAGTGTAAGCACTCCGCCTTCACCCTATCCCAGATTCCCCACCAGGCTGCACCCACTCTCACTAGGCTATGCGCTGCCCCAGGCCAGGGATGGTGCCCGTCTTATTTCTTGTGGTTCCCCCATGCCTGGTTCCAGAGAAGACCTGATGACTTTTAGAATGGACAATCTGAGAATGACAAAACATGGGGATGAGGGGAGAAGAGAGAGAGACATTCAAGATGACACAGATTTCAGGGTTGATGAGCAGGAGGAGAAAGAAGAGTTTGAAGGAAGAGGTTCAGGGCTATGTCTGGAGTGACCCTGAGCTTCCAGGTCGAGGCATCTTGTAGGCAGATAGAGATACTGAATCTACAGCTACAGATGTGGGAGTCATGGGGGGAAGGGCTGAGATTGTCTCTGAAACTATAGGAGAAGGGCCATGCTGAATTTTAACACAATGGCAGCCGGATGTCCTGTCTGCTTTACCACCTGCCTGCCTATCCACACTGTCCTAGCAGAAGTTAAGCTGACTTGGACAGATGTTTCTCAAAGTGTGGGCCACCAGGTCCCAGATCCAAGTCACCTGGGGAGGGAGGGCATTAAATGCAGATCTGTGGGCCCTGCCCCCACCAACTGGATCAGGACCTGGGGTAGCCTGGGAAGCTGAACACTAACCAGTTCCTGGAGATCAAGGATTGAGATTTTGCAAGAGAGATGCAGAATAAGCAATGGGTGAGGAATTAAAGGTGTCAGCAAGACAGTGGCTGAAATGGATGGCTTGGTTATGGTGACAGACTGGACATGGGAGGCGCGCGTGTCCTGTGATAGCAATAGGCTGCTGGGGACATCCCAGAGGACGCGTAAGGCTCACACATCGCCTGATGCTCGCGTAGCTCTTTAGAGGACAGTTCCTTGTGTCACAGATGCTGACCTCCTAGACTGATTTCCACCTTCAAGATAGGACTAGAGTGGGGGATTCATGTATCTCTTTATCCCCTAGCTTGGGGCCTGGCACCTTAGGGGCACATAACCTGTTAGCAGAATCATCAAATTCTTTCTTCAAACATGTTATGTTTATGTGTAACAGCAGCTGGGGGCGCCTAATGGTAAGACAGCCCTGAGTAACACTGACTTCCACATTTGCTGGGGGAGAAGCCTGTGACCAAGGGAGTTGCCTAAAACTGAAGGGCAGTGTCCAAGGAAAAGGATGAAGTAATTTGGCTCTGACTAGCAGGTGTTACCCTGTGGCCTAGGAGATGAACCCCACACAGTTTGAGTTCACAGCCATTAAATCCTGAGAGAATGAGAACGGGGTTGGAACGGGTGGATCCAAGGTGCTGTTTTTATTAGAATGGAACCTACGGATTAAGAAGAGCATGGTGGATGTCTGTGGACTGTGTAAAGGTCATCACTAATGGAATTAGGTAATGGAGGTTTCTTTCCAAAACATGTTAAAAAAAAAAATAAAGGCAAATGGTAGAGTCCATACACAAAAAAGGCAAAACCAAAGAGTTAAAGGAAGCAAATAAATCTGTATGTGTATTTATAAAAATTGGCCGACAAATCAAAGTATAACATGGAACAGGAAGTGCAAAAGCAAAAATCACCCTATTCAAAAAAAATATTGTTCTCTTAAGAAATAAAATACAACAGCTTGTATGAAGTACACCTAACACAAAATGACAAAGGTTGAAAACAAATGGTGGGCCAAAGATATAACACTGGCATTCTAATCAAAGGAAAGAGGGGCGGTATTCATATAAAAGGATAATTTAAAGCAAAAAGTATTATGCAGAATAAAGGGTCATTATACATAGATAAGTTTATATAATAGATACACATCATTAAACCAATAAGGAAGTACAAAGGAAGACCAAACTTCCAGTGGGAAATTTTAACTCCTACTGCCTGTGACAGAGCTTGAGGTCTGAATGGGGTGTAGAAAACAAAAAAAATGTACTCAAGACAGAATTAGTTGCTACCAAATCTTACGCCCTAGTTGTACTGGCCCATAGGATCACCACTAGCCCCATGTGGCTGTTAATCAGTTTGAAATATGGTGAGTGTGACTGAGAAACTAATCTTTTAATTTTATGTAAGTCTAATTAAATTTAATTTAAAAACAAGCAGTGTATTTTTTCTGCTAAACCCTTTTTTTTTTTTTTTTTTTGCTAGAACTACATTTTTAACCATTGAAAATGTAGTATCCAAATGTAGATGGGCTGTAAATGTTAACTACATACAGATTTCAAAGACTTACTGCAAAAATAAGAATGCCACATAGTTCACTGATAATTTTCATACTGATTTTAGGTTGAAATGGAGTAAGAATTTGGATATATTTGGTTAGGTATGTATTAAAATTAATTTCACCTGTTTATTTTTACTTTTTAAATGTGGCTTCTAGAAAATATTAAATTATATGTATGGTTCACGTTATATTTCTATTGGGCAACACTGCCCATGAAATAGGACACACCTTGTTTTGAAAATTTCAGAGAATGTTCACAAAAACTGATTACTAGATTATGTTGTAGTTTAAAAGATTATTACAGTGTGAGAGACTTTAAGAGAATTTTCCTTAACAAAAATGGATCAAAAAAGAAATAAAGAACCAAGAGTATAAAAATAAAAATGAAAACATTAAGCATCAAGACTTGTAGGATGTAATCAGCTTAAATCTAGTGCCAGATTTTATCCCTTTAAGCGTTTGACATCTCAAATGATAAAAGCAATTTTATCCCTTTTAGCGTTTGACACCTCTGAGAATCTGATACAAAGACTGTCTCCCTAAAAAAAAATGCACATAAAGAATTCTGCATATAATTTGAAGAGGGCCAGCACATCCTGAAGCCCCCAGGCTATAATGCCTATATCATCAAAAGTGAAAATAAATTAAGCAGGCAATTAAAATTCAAGGAAAATGAAACATAACTCTCAAGGAAACTAGGAAAAAGAACGAGAAGACAAAGCCAGGATACGAACAGCAGAATTGTTAAGTCCATGAGCTGTTTCTTTGGAAACATCAAACAAAAACTAAACAAAAATCAAACTGCTAGAAAAATCAATCGAGGGGGAATAAAAGCATTCATATTGCTAGAAATGGAAAGGTTTCAGAATGAAGGGGGTTTTCTGCACCATTGCATAATAATACATTTGAAAAACTCATTTTTTCCTGTAAAAATCTAAGTTAACAAAATCGACAAAAGAAATGGAAATCCCAAATCAATCAAAAAAAGAAAAAAAGAAAAATTTCCCGTGTTTTGTAAACCGCTTCCCCAAAAGGCATCAGGATCTGATGAATTCACTGGTAAATCATTTCAGATTTTTGAGGTGCAACTAACTACTCTTTCAACAGTATCAGTGTTCGACAAACATTTCATGAGTGCCTACTTCAGTCCTATATTCAGTCTCAGTCCAATAAAAAGTTGGTGTCATGAAAGATAAATTCTTTGGGTTCACGGAAAATGACGGGAAGTTCATTGGTTCATCTTGTGAAGCAAACGTGACTTTGACCCCTAGACCTAAGGAGAACCTCCTAAGCTTTGCAGTAATACAAGAAATAGCAACAACAAAAAACATTGGTATATATATAATTACAGAAACAGTGTCTTCTCTATGATTAAAAAAATCACATACTTCAAAGGAAGCAGACAGGAACTTATATAAATAATGTATCTAAATTAGTAAAAATATCAAGACCTCTAAGTGGACAAACTAAGATTTAAGAGAAGCTAACAGGAAAATGCTCACTGAAAAACATTACCTCCTAAATTAAGACAATTACTATTTTACATGTTAAATTATTCAAATTGACATTCCCCCACAACAAATACTTCCTTGTGTTAGGGATTTTTTTCCCCCAGAGCTTCTGTTCTAAGCTCTGGGGTGGCCAATTTTACTGAATATTGTCTAGTCTTATAAAACAGGTGGATTGAAGCATGGCTCACCCAAAGCAAGGTAAAAGAGGTATACACTAGGCAGCAAGAGCCAGAGAAATGCTCAGAGATGCTGCCAATTCCACCAATTTCAACGTGTCTGCATGCTGTGAGCACCGGGTGAATGTCAAGAACACTCCAGGACAGACGTGGTTTGACCCGTATGGGTAACAGCCCGGACAGGTGCCATGTTAGCACATTGTTAAAACTGAATATGTGCTTTCCTCACTTCCCTGGTTGTTTGAAAGAAAACAAAGAAAAAGTGGGACTAAGGGGAATGTCTGTCTTGGGGTCTTCCCATCACCTGGGAACTTTAAATTCATTGAGAAAGTAACCTTAACAGAGAAAAATCAATCCTTTGGTTCTTCCTGGAGATTAAACTTTCTTTCTCATCAACTTCTATTTCTTACCTGCTTCATGATTAGTGTTCTAGCTAGAAGCTGTTAAGTGTCAAAAAATCTTTTTAAAACTTGACCCTGGAATTTTAAGCAAAGTGGAGGAAGACTGGTAAATCTGGTTGCAGTGTGTACAGCAGGATGCCCAGGGCAAACTTTACAACCCTCTAATTACCTGGCACGACAGAATTTTCTAGTGGTGTCTCATTAGGTATTAATAACATGAAATAATTACTGTTAAAGTGACCTTTTTGTCAAGGGGATATAAACAAGAGAATCATTTAACACCAAGATAACATGGTAATAAGTGAAAATTGCATCTTGATAGGATTTCGGCATGCGGTGAATTCCAAAGCACGATTTCCTTTCTATACGGGCTTGACTGTAAATGACAAGAGGCAAAGACTGTTCTCAGTATGTGGCTTATGCTTCTGCAGTATGTCTTATGAGAAGTTTGCTTTTAAAAACCCATAGACGAACGGCACTTTTATAAAGATTTTTAGTGGTTCTTCGATGCCCAGTTGGTAACAAGCACCTTTGCTCATGAATTCCTGAATAGTAAAAACATAAAACTACATAACCACATGGTTGGAGGGAATGAACTGGTATGAAGAGCAGAATCTGGGTGATGCAAACTGCTGAAGGCTGATGGCTTATCTACATCTAACTTGCAAGATACTGAAATGCATTCAGTAATTAATTTATCCTACCTCAAAGAGATTTTGCTGCAGTTGCTGAATTGGTACAGATGGGGCAGTTATGAAAACGACATTCCCACTACAAAGCCAACACTCATCGTTGAATATAGTACCACCCAATGTATGAGCTAAGCATTGAAGCTACTGAATGCTTGTAAAAGTACCTCCTAGTTCTGATTCTTTAGTTGTTGCAGAACTATATAAAAGTTATGTATGTAAGGCAGTAACTGGATGAGATCACTATTACCCTTTAACCAAAGAGTTGGCCTCACTTTTCTCAGCCTTTCTTCAACAGTGCAGCTGTAACATGGATACAAGCCGTTTAGTTTGCAAAGCATTTCTCATGGAATCATCCTCATCCCTCATTTGCAGATGAAGTAACAGAAGGCTGAGTTGTCTCAATAGCTTTATCTTCGGATTCTGATAATGTTAGGTTCAGAACAACGTATATTTCTAAAATGATGAAGGGAGATTAAAAGCAAGGCCTTTCCAATTATTCAAATGTTTATTGTAAGCTCTGCCAAGTCCTAGGGTTTAACCATTTTAATGAGAGATTTTGCAAGGGCAGTATACAAAATACCCTCGCAACTCTCGCTAGAACATGTGGCTTTTCCTAGCTGATGGACCCAAGAAGGGAACAGCATGGTAGATAGTGTGCAGCCAACAGGGACTTGTGTGTGGTGTATCAGATGCCAAACCCCCGTTACCAGCCTGCAAATCAGGAAAACAGCAAAGAGAGATGTATCTGTCATTTCTAAGAGACATCAAAAAGAAACTGGCTGAGACTGTGAAGAGAAAGGCAGTGGAATATAAATATAGACTTGTCATTTGTGCTAGGATTGACTACAATCTTACAGCTGAGAGACAACCATTAGATCTCATCGACTCACAACAGTTGATTCAGTGTTGTGTGTGTGAGCATCTAAAAACCGATCCGGGAATGTACTTGTGCCCTGGAGTATAAGAATACAATTTCAGAACAGCTGTTGGGGGTGATCAGGGCGGTAAAATTCTACATCCATTTCACTGACTGGAAGGTAGAGCCTGGCTACTCATCTAGGGCTATTTAATCCATATACACACCTCTTGAGCAGATGTAGATAATTTTATACAAAGGCAGGAGGGGAACGGAAAAAAGCCACTCAAAGTTTCAGTAATTCAATAATTTATTCCTCTAAAAAAGTGTGTAAAAGTATATAGCTCTCATCCACAAGGTATATATGAATGACATTTAAAATGGAGGCCTTTTATTATTGTTTCTTTTTATCAAAGTCTTTTAGTGTACTGTACCAGCGCTATACTGTAGTTATTTTTTTAAATGAACTTCACATATTTTTGTATTCTTTCAAATTGTTTGCTATATATAAAAGAAGCTCACTGCAAAATGCTTGAAGGAAAAAAGGAAACAAAAGAAATTCAGAACTTCCCAGAAATGTACAGCTTTTACATTTAAAAAAGGTTCTGAAATATACATACAAGCATGCTGGACAATCCCACCCTTCTCCCCTCCCCACTTCCCCTTTTTTTGTTCAAACCATGGTAAGAGTTCTGATTTCTGCAGAATTTCCAAAATTAAAAATAAAAAAAAATAAAATAACTTCTCACTCTGTAGCAAATCCAGGGCTTGTACATTTCAGATTAATTCAGTAAAAAACTCACAAGTAAAATAATGCATATTTAAGGGAAATATTATACAGACTTTTTCACACAGAAGTACATAATAAGATTTTTTAAAATCTATTGCCATTCATTTATTTTTGCACAAAAACGTATAAATATGTCACCAGCTTTTCTTAACTTAAAAAACTTAAATAAAAGACACCAGATGAAAACTACCCTTTGCTGCCATTTTTTTTTTTAAGTTTTTTGTACGGGTTTTTTTATTTTTTATGTTTTTTTTCTTTTTCTGCTTAGAATTGGGTTTCTAGGGAAGAAAAGCCCCTGCATTAAAAACAGCCCATTTAAAAAAAAATTCAAAGTTCTGATGAATTCCGGGAAAAAAGCAACCCCAAAGTGGTAAAAGATTACAAATATCTACTTTACAATTTGTCTTCTCACCAAGATAATTTTATACAAGTTTACAATCTTCATCTTCTTATGCTCTTCAAAAGGCCTTGAGAATTTTCCTTTCTGATTAAGAAAAAATAGCACTGCAATATTTTTAAAGTCAATTTTACACTGTACACATTAGATACAAATGGTTTGATATATCAGATTTTTTCTCCTATACATTGCGAAAGTCAACCCCCCCTTCAATTGGTGGTACAGAGAAGAAAATTATCCATTTACAAGTTATTTCTCTGCTTTCACATTCCCACCACACAACTTTTTTTTTTTAATATAATGTTTTAAACTTTAGATTATTTCAAGAAAAATACTTTTACAAAATCATATCAATTATTACATTTTTCCTTTTTTGTTAATAACCAGGACATGGAAGTCTCTTGGAAGAACTTTTAAAATCTGCATGATTCTCTCCACAGATGACAAGAGCTCAAAGGCCTGGTCACAGTGGCTCCCGGGAGGCCAGTACACACCCACTGCCCTCAGACAGAAACGCACAACACAAGGGTTAGAAACAGGGTTTCAAAGACAACCCTCTGGGCCGGGAATGAGGAGTCATAAAATACTGCAATTCGCCATTAATGCTTTAAAAAGGCATTTTTTTAAAAAGTCCCACCACAAAGGCTCAACTTCAAGTACTAATTTAATGGTTAAGTTGTAATATTTCTTTGAAATAATATTCCTATGGTCCAGAAAAAATTCACCATATTTATAACTGATTTCATGAGCAAACACTTTCAATTGTTGTATGTACATAAGTCCCTTTTGATCTAATGAGAGGAGAGACCTGGCTTTCGATAAGAATTCACTAGAAAATATATTTCCGTTGTGACTATATAAAACTAATTAAGGTACTTGCCTCCATGGCTCTGAGTTGAGCTTGACTGCCTTCTGTATAAAAATGTTATCCTTCATGAAATGCTGGCCACTTAACATGGCAGAACTTTTAAAACTCAGTTTGTTGTTAACAAAACCTACTGCTGGGTGGTTTTGAATATATTACTTCTAGGCATGATCTCCCCAATGCGTTTTTACTCCTTTTCCGGCTTCTAGGACAGAGGTATGTGGTCAAAGAATCCTATGGTGGATCTGAATTGGGTTTCAGCTACTGTACCTGGTCCTTGTGAATTAAAAAAACAAAGTCACAAAAATGATATGACAAAACAAATTAAAATAAATAAACAAAATGAAGCTGTCTCCAGACCTTCTGCATCCACACACAGGTGTGAAGTCAACCAAAGCACTCATGCTAATCTGGATGGGAGCACTAGGGAGACAGGAACCCCAGTATGAAACCATATACTTGAGCTGGTTCTTATTTTTAAAAAGTCCCAGATTATGGAGTTCAGGTAACCCACAGGCCACACACCAGTAACTAGAGGATTTCATCCAAAGGGCTAGACTGCCCTCAATTGTATACAGAGGCTGAAAACACAGACTCTTGTGCAAAAGGACACTGTCTCTTCCGTTTCCCGCTGAAAAGCCACCAACAACCACCACCTTCCTGGGACCAGTGGTTGGGGGCTACAAACACCACCGCACTGGCTGAAAGTCACCGCTTATGGAAGTTTCCAGGTCCATGAGAGGAGTGTCAAGGAGTCACTCTGGAAATGAACACTGCAGAATTGACATGTGCCTGCTGAGAAGGAATCACAGTGCAGGACTGTGGAGAGTGGTCTGAAGAAAAGGATGTGGGTTATTTGCAGAGTGTAGCAGGTTCCTTGGACTGAGGTTGCAGGCAGAAGGAACTGAGCCAGAGAGAACAAGTGCTTTTCCAATTAAAGTATATTCATGATGGCATTGTACAACTGAGTGAGCACCACAAAGTGGACGGGAAGGCAGGAAGTACGGTCCTGGGTGGCCGGATTGCACGTGAGCCAGGACAGAGCGTTGTACTGCTCCAAAACAAACCTGCCAAAGAGAACACACAGAGCAGGGGCATGAGCCTCAAGAGGGGAAGGCTGGTTCTCAGATTCTAACACATTCCACATCTTAGCAGGAAGGAGGTCTCAGAGGCATCCTTTAACTTGCCCCAGGCTCTTTCCCTCATCCTTGTCTCACGTTCCTCCTTCCTTCTAGACATGGACTATCCAGTACAGTAGCCACCAGCCACACATTGCCACCGAGCTCTGCCAGTGAGGCCAGTCAGAACTTGCGTGGACTGCGGGTAAAAGTAGGTACTGGAGCCCAAACACTTAGAGGCCAGGGGCAGTGGCTCACGCCTGTAATCCCAGCAACTTTGGGAGGCCGAGGTCAGTGTATCACCTGAGGTCAGGAGTTCAAGACTAGGTGGCCAACATGGTGAAACCCCATCTCTATTAAATATATAAAAAGTAGTCAGGCGTGGGGGTGCATGCCTGTAATCCCAGCTACTTGGGAGGCTGAAGCAGGAGAATTGCTTGAGCCTGTAGGTGGAAGTTGCAGTGAGATCATGCCACTGCACTCTAGCCTGGGTGACAGAGCAGGACTCTGTCTCCAAAAAAAAGAAAAAGAAAAAAAAAAAACAGTTTATGTAAACATTTCATGAATATTTTTATATTGGTACATGTTGAAATAACACTTTGAATATATTGAGTTAAATAAAATATATTACTAAAATTCATCAGTTTCTTTTTACTATTTTAATGTGGCTAGTAGAAAAATTTTAATCAGATTTGAGGTTCACATTATATTTCTATTGGACAGTGTTCCTCTAGGGCAGCAGTCTCCAACCTTTTTTGGCACCAGGGACCGGTTTTGTGGAAGACAATTTTTCCACGTGGTGGGGAATAGTTTCAGGATGAAACTGTCCCACCTTAAATCATCAGGCGTTAAGAGTCTCATAAGGAGTGCACAACCTAGATCCTTTGCATGTGCGGTTCACAACAGGGTTTGTGCCCCTATGAGAATCTAATGCTGTTGCCTGACAGGAGGCAGAGCACAGGTTGTAATGCTCCCTCGCCTGCCACTTACTGCACGCTGTGCGGCCTGGTTCCTAACAAGGCATGGACGGGGGTTGGGGACCCTTGTTCTAGGGGGCCTGGAAGCCAAATTTATGTTGATCAGGTTATTTTTATCCATAACTATAATTATACATTAATCTATAATGTACAGTTTCCTATCATTTCCTAACCATTTAAGAGTTATAAAACATTAGAAAAGGCCTGTATCTTTTCTCAAGGTAGATGAAGAATGTCTGTGGTTTGATTAATACCCATTTCTGGGATGCATTTCCCTACTATGTCATTTATGTTCTAGTTCATTTTTAAAAAAAAAAAACATAATCGGTGGCTCACGCCTGTAATCCCAGCACTTTGGGAGGCTGAGGCGGGTGGATCATGAGGTCAGGAGATCGAGACCATCCTGGCTAACACGGTGAAACCCCGTCTCTACTAAAAATACAAAAAAAAGCTGGGCGATGTGGCAGGCGCCTGTAGTCCCAGCTACTTGGGAGGCTGAGGCAGGAGAACGGCGTGAACCCGGGAGGCGGAGCTTGCAGTGAGCTGAGATCGCGCCACTGCACTCCAGCCTGGGTGACAGAGCGAGACTCCATCTCAAAAAAAAAAAAAAAGAAACACATAATCTATCTCAGGAAGCATAAAAAGTATTTTCAATGTGAGGTGCTTTAAAAGTTCCAGACACTGTCTTCTAACTATCCACCCCCGAGATCTGACCTCTCTTCATCACCATGAAGTGCTTGCTCTGAACGGGAAACAAGAGCAATTATAAATGCCTGTCACTGCCTAACTGAATCCAGTGTGTTACACTGCCTGTCCCACGCAGCCATGGGGGACTGCAGCTCTCACTGACTCATCAGATACTGTTTCAATGCACAAATGGCAGCTTCTTTTCCATGAATACCACACTTAGATTAAAACACCTTGGAAAGACAACAGTAAAGGAATATCATTTCAAACTGCACTGCTATGATGCCTAGGTTGGTATCTACCTTAAAACATCAGACGTAGTTTTGGAGTCAAGAGGGTGTGGAACCCGCTGAGAATTCCTGGCAGGCAGAAGTTCGTCTGTCTGTGCTACTGAAATGTGGTGATGCAGCGAAGCCTGGTGAGAAAACAAAGAGAGTTACCTCTCTGGTCTAGACAATCACAGTGCAGAAGTGAGGGAGGCCATGTCTGCCAGAAGCAGATGCTCCCAAAAGTCCTTGGAAGTCAGAGTTTCTATGAGTTTATAAATTTTAACCTGCCCAGTAACCCCCAAGGTAATCCCAAGTAACTTCTCATCCTAGGGTTGGGGGGGGGGGGGGAAGGCATACTTTTTGGGCTTTTTTGGTCTACTGTATTTTGTTTCTTCAATGGAAATAGTCTAGCACACACAAAAATACTCTAATATATAATAAGGTCCCATGAATTGATATCACCAAGATGCAACAATTATCAATATTCACCACTTTTCTGTTTTCATTTTTCTGAATTATTTTAAACAAAACACAAATATTACCATCTCTACAAAACATTAAAAAAAAATAGCTGGGCATGGTGGTTTGTGCCTGTAGTCCCAGCTACTCAGAAGGTTGAGACTGGAAGATTGCTTGAGCCTGGGAGGATGAGGATGCAGTGAGTTGTGATTGCACCACTGCACTCCAGCCTGGGCAATAGAGCAAGACTCTGTCTCCAAAAAAACATACAAAAACAAAAACAAAAAACTCATAAAACAAATATTGTATCATTTTGCTTGTAAAAAGTCAGAGATATCTCACATAAGGACCTTTAAACATAACAGTAATTAGCACACAATAAAAATTCACAATGATTCCTTAATATTATCATCCCATCTGCAGGATAATAAGATAATGCTCCCTTATTCTCTCAAAAATGTCTTTTTATATTTGGTTTACTAAAATCATGAGCCAACATAATCTGTACGTGACAAATGATTAAAGGCACGAAATGTCTACTGTCCCACCTGAAGTAACATGATTCATCACTGGGTTCAGGTGGTACCAGCATATTACACCCATCATAAAGTTCCTCATCAAGTTTTCACCCAATGGTTTTGGTATCACTTTATATGTAAACGAGAGGCAATATATAAATGCTTTCTCTTTATTTTTGTATTTTCAGACTGAGTTGATGCTCTAGCAGTTAAAAATGACGGATTTTTTGTTTTCCAACACAATTATGAGCCAAGGATTTGTTTCATTCTATCACTGTCATCATTTGTTTTAATGATCACATGGTCCCATCCTAGCCCTAGACAATCAAGCTGCCCTCTAAGATGGCTCCTGAGGCCCTGATGGACCATCATGAGCTTTGGTAACTTTCTTGCTTTTAGGTGTGACAAGATGCCCTAGGTTCATTGGGAACATTTCCTGCTTCATACCTGGAATCAGTCATCTCTTCAAAGAACCATAGTACCTTTAAGTGACAACGGTGTGTAGGAACCACAATTGTGGCAATAGAGGTGTTTATTGCTGCTAAGCTTTTTCAGCAGACAGAGCTAAGAAAATGTGTATACTTTTTTAGAGAGGAAAAATAAATCTACGCTCATACGGATAATTCTAATTCAAAATACAGAACACATGCATTTTTATAAACCTTCTTTGATTTTATAATAGTATGTTAAAGTCATTAGGAAAAGAACATTGCTTCACTAAGTTTTTGGTTTGATTTCCATCATTTCTTTTTGAAAATATAGTCAGCTGTGTGTGTGTATATGTGTGTGAATACGCATATCTTATAGATTACTCCATGGTACTTTCTACTCCACAGAATGATTACACAGAAATATTCTCCATTTTGTTGTAAATGATTAATATTTCACTGTCTGGATGTGCCACAGTTGATTCAATCAGTCCATCAAACTTAGGTTCTTTCTAGTCTTGGACATGTGTCATTTTCTGTTTTGGCAAAGAACCTTCGGGCTCTTCCTTAGAGGTGGGAATGCTGCCCTAAAAGGGTAGTGTGCAGGGCTGTATTATTCAGCAATCCCACCAACACCAAGGCCTGCTCCCCACATCTGTGGCAACACAGTATGTTGCCAAATCTTTGTATTTTTGCCAATCTGTGGGCAAGAAATGGATTTCATTCTAGGTATTATTGTTTTTAACACAAACTGCAAATAGGGGATCTTTTGTTTTGAACCTTTAAAATTGGGATTAAAAGGTTCCAAGAAATATAAAGGAAGGAGGAAGTGCAAATGTGCGATGTTTTTAGCTGACTCTTACCCTTCTCTAATGAAGAATGCGAAGAGTCCATGGCAGGGGAGAGAGAGGATGGCTGGTTACTATACCTTTGACACAGGCTTAACTTTACTGATAGTGATGCAATATAGACTTGGAGAAAGACCATTACACTGAACCCCATGCATCCACCCTAGATTTGCCCTCTGGGCCCCACTGTCTCCTCCTTGGGCTACTGTGATTCATTTCTTTGTGACATGGTTTTGGGTCCTCCTAAATTCTCCTCTCCACCTACAACTGTAAAATTTCCTCAGAGTGTAAGTAGATACAAGAGAAAAAAGGAACAGAATAAGATTATGATGCCTAAAACTGAAATTTCTAACCAAAATTAAATTTAAGCATAAATCACTCATTCCTTGCAAACTTCTAATATGATACCAAACCAACCTTTAAGAAGAGAGGGCACTGGCTTTGAGCCTGGGGACACGATGACCAAAACCACTGGGGAAGATTCTCAGCTTTGGCAGTTGATACAAAATACCCAAGGGCCAGGGGCTGCTGCTTTAGCTCCTCTGGTGCTTCTCTAGAAAGAAGACGCTCACCCTGGCTCTGAAAAACAAAAATCCCAAAAGCATGATCAACATTTACCTTAAACCTTGAAAAACAAACTTTGGTCAGTTCACTCTGCACACTGCAGTGAGTGATCCCCTTTGTGGCAGCATCTCACAGAAAGCCACCGGTGGCTGAGAAAGGAAAGCAGGGCCGGCATTGTCTTTGCTGCACACACAGAGAAGATACCAGCAGAGCTGACAGCCTCAGTCAACTAAGTACAGATTTGCTTGGGTTTCTTTTCTATGGGGTGGAAGAGCAATTCCATGGCCTCATGATGTAACAAACTAAAATGGAAAGATTACCATCTCTGACAGCAGAAGTTTCTACCACACGCAGGTGCTCTTTCACCAGCAACCAACCAAAGACACACGAGCTCAGCAGCTTGACCAGGACAATGTGACACCAGCACGTGCACAGCAAAAGCGTTCCTGAGCTGCCAGTAGTGCAAGACCTGCTCACAGAGAAGCCATGTTTTCATTCGCAGCACTCCCCTTAGTAAGTGAGTCCTGGAAGAGGCTCACTATGTTTTGCTGCAACTGACATTTTTCTTATCTGTAATTCTTTTAGCTAGCTTCAACAATTGAAAATCTACCTTTCATGCAAGCAATAAGTAACCCATTTGTTTTTAAAAGTCTCTGTTTAGGCTGGGTGTGGTGGCTCGCACCTGTAATCCCAGCACTTTGGGAGGCTGAGGGCGGGCAGATCACTTGAGATCAGAATTTCGAGACTTGCCTGGTGAACATGGTGAAACCCCAACTCTACTAAAAATACAAAAATTAGCCAGGCATAGTAGTGCACGCCTGTAATCTCAGCTACTCAGGAGGCTGAGGCAGGAGAATCCCTTGAACCCAGGAGGTGGAGGTTGCAGTGAGCCAAGATCATGCCACTGCACTCTAGCTTGAGCAACAGAGTGAGACTCCATCTCAAAAAAAAAAAAAAAAAGCCCTTCTGTTTAGAAGGAAAAAATAATCTGCAGCTACTACATCAAACTGTATCAATTCTGAGTTGGTTAAAAAACAAAAAATTTACTGCCACTTTGAAGGCATTCTTTTCCCTGCTATAAGGTCTTATAACTGGCTATCAAAGAATGTTTAATGCTTCAGAAAAAGGAAATGCTTAAAGCCTCTTGGAGGTCACCTGGCTGCAGGTGCTCAGGATTGAAAAAGGCCACCTGGCTGGCTTCAGAACAGCACTGTCTATATCATGACACTGAATTAAAGACTTTAGTGCTTAAGGCTCCAAAAAAAGGGAGAAATACAGCATACCTCTGTTTCTTACAGAACTAACATTACACTTTAATGACCAATTCTTTGTTAATGCATAAACTGAATTACAAAAACAGGTACGGGGAGGTAGTTGCTATTATTCCACTTCACAGATAAGGTAACTCAGGCTAAAAGAGGTGAAGTTAGGTTGTCCAAGGTCATAACGCCCGCAGGCCCAGACCTGCAATTCAGAGTTGTCTTTAACAGACTCTGGGGCATGCATTCCTAGCTACTATGCTATTTGCCTACAGAATTCAAATTAAACCTAACTTTTAAAAAATAGACAAGGTAAAATTTGTGGTTTTTGTTCCTATCACAACCATTTCCCATGAACAAATTGTCATTAACTAGTAAGGAACTGCAAAGGAAACAAAGACACTTAAAACCCCTTCCTTCCAGAAGAGGGTAACAGGGGCAGGTATAACAATGGGAACAGTCTGAGATGCCCTCCTCTGGTCTCACCTGCTCTGTGACTAATCTAAGTTAGAAACCTTCTTTTTCTCCATCGTCTAATAAATTCAGTGCTGGGAATAAAAGTCCCCCCAATGAAAACTTTAATCCTTTATGTCCATCTTTGTGTCTAAATAAATGAGTGTGAGCAGGGTTGCTTATGCTTGTTCAGTCTAAGATACCAGACACAGCTATTTTTTTCTAAGTCTTAACCCCTCAATCTCGTAATATTTTAAATAAACAGTACAATACAGTGATGCAGCAGGAATCATCTAACTGAAGCAAAATTACCACAAGCTGTGGCAGAACCCTCTAACTCTTAAATCTTCTGTTCATTCACCTCCAATATCCCTGAGATATTTAAAGATGAAACAGTTGTAAGCTCTGGTTTTTTCCTTAATACTCTGGCATTAACCTGGACATATCTGTAAAATCAATCTCCTGGCGGCTCTTGCCATTCCTGTGGGTCAGCTAGAAAGAAGCCGGGCGCGGTGGCTCAAGCCTGTAATCCCAGCACTTTGGGAGGCCGAGGCGGGCGGATCACGAGGTCAGGAGATCGAGACCATCCTGGCTAACACGGTGAAACCCTGTCTCTACCAAAAAATACAAAAAACTAGCCGGGCGAGGTGGCGGGCGCCTGTAGTCCCAGCTACTCGGAGGCTGAGGCAGGAGAATGGCGTGAACCCGGGAGGCGGAGCTTGCAGTGAGCTGAGATCCGGCCACTGCACTCCAGCCCGGGCGACAGAGCGAGACTCCGCCTCAAAAAAAAAAAAAAAAAAAAAAAAAAAGAAAGAAGGCGGCTGCAAAATGACTAAGCCAGGACACGCAAAGAGCACGGCAGGCTCCTTTCAGAACAAGCCATCACCAACAACTTGTTCTTCAATCAGCACAATTACTGTTGAATAAGTACGGTTGTTGTACTGATCTCTTAAAAGCCACTATTTTGGCAAAAAATAACATTGAAAAAAAGCAACTGGGAAGCAGCAAGCAACTAGAACTAATTTTTGCTAAGAAAACAATGCATAAAAACCCTTGCATCTGTAACAGGACTAGTCTTCTGATAAAACTTATTCATCAGAAATGATAACACATTTACTTCAAATTTCTGCCTTGTATTCAAAATGGAACTACAGTCAGTTTCCTACACTTATTTCACTTGTACCAAGGACCCAGACCATCAAGAACTGTGCGTGTAGGAACAAGATGATCGGATGTCAAGCGAATTATCTTCCTGAAGGCTGTGGTTGTCTTAAACAATGTACTCCAAATCATCCTTACCCGACTATGCTGGAAGTGAGAGCCCACACCAATTCCAGAAGGAGAGCCTGGGGAGGGTACTGGGGAGGAGTTGGGAGAGGAATGGAGGTTCCCAGTCATTAATATGCCAATATCATTGTCCATATCATCTGGGAATGGAAGGTCAACAAACATATCATCTAGAGGGAAGAGGGGAAAAAAAGCACAAAAATTAAAAAGATAGTCCATATCAATTATCATAATAATCCAACTGAACCTATGTCATGTTTTGTTGGCATATGGCTATTCTGGACACACACAGTTAAGAACTGAGATGCAGGAGGACCTACTGAGGGCAAGCTATTACAAATTATTCTCTCGCTTTGTGCTCTCTCCAATGATCTCCTTCTGTAAAGTATTAACAGAATGCAATCAAGAATGTTTAACATAAAAACCTACACTCTGCATAGCCGCCAAAGGCACATAAAAACATGGCTAAAGAGCTAAAGCAGCAATTTAATCATTACAGTTGACACCATTCAAAAACACAGTAGACTCCATCAATGTATCCAATTAGCATCTAAAACACCAAAGGCTGAATGAATGCATGTTAATGGGTGTGAACTTGCCCTGAAAATGGAGACCTATTCCAAAAGCAAATCAAAGCACAATGTTTTCTCTCTCTCTTTTTTCTTTCGTTTTTTTTTTTTTTTTTGAGATGGAGTCTCACTCTTTTGCCCAGGCTGGAGTGCAGTGGCACGATCTCAGCTCACTGCAACCTCTGCCTCCTGGGTTCAAGTGATTTCTGGCTAATTTTTGTATTTTTCATAGAGATGGGGTTTCACCATGTTGGCCAGGCTAGTCTTAAACTCCTGACCTCAAGTGATCCGCCTGCCTCGGCCTCCCAAAGTGCTAGGATTACAGGCATGGGGCGTGCCTGGCTCAATGTTTTCATTAAGAAATCCTCCCCGACACTATAAAAGTAAGGGACATCCACAGCAGAAAATTTGTAAAGAAAAATATAAAAAGTGAAAACCATCACCTAGAACCCAATCACCATGACTATTTTTTTCTATGATTCTTTTATTTTCTCATATATTTGTTATTCCATTGTAATCATAACAGACATAAAATTTGGTATCCTTTTCCCCATCCCATTTACCATAAGTAAACACTGGTAGGTGTTACAATTTCTTCAAAAACAATGCAAATGGATACATAGTATTGAGCATCTTAGTTTCTAAATGACCGTTTTTTAAAACAGATGCCTTAACAGATACTCAAAAATTTCCATTAAGAATAATCAAATAAGGAGTTTCTCTATAGCAAATTAGATTCCCATCAACTAGCTAAAGGAAGGTGCTCTCTTCATATTGCTTAGTACTTCAAACATTTCAAATCACATCTTCAAATATTTATTGAAAGAGTGGCACCCAAGTACAGAACACTGCCACACAGATATTTTTTGCCTTTAATGAAAAACAGAAGAAAGTCAATTGCCCAAAAGAGGAAAATATTTATTTGGTCTTGGTAATTGTGCAGATAAATTAAAGCTTTAAGACCAAAAAGATTCTCAAACCATCTATTCCCTCTTTATAGTTCCTGGGTTGTTTATTACAACACAGAAAAGCCATGTGGCAGCCCAGTGATTCCACACTCCAGCTCTGCCCTGCATGAAGGTGAGCACTATCCATACAGGTCTTCTACTCACCATTGTTGGGGCTAAACCCATCTTCATTGGGGTAGTTGGCTGGAGCCACCTGGATGGTTGATGATGTTGGGAACACCAAGATGTGTGTACAAGAAGCATCTTGAGGGGTGTTGAGCTGAGATGACTGCATGTTCAGTGCAGTACTTCGGCCAAAAACAGAGCCCATTGTGACAGCATCTTTAAAGAAAAAAATAAAAAGAATTATATCAATCAATGGATCTGGAGTGGTATGAGTCTGATGAAAATGCCATGCTAAATACACACTCAAAGTTGAGTCCGATTGTTTAAATATCTTCAAAGAAACTGACTCAGAGCACATAGCTATCTATAATAACCCAAGTTTCATTTTTTTTTTTTTTTTTTTGAGACGGAGTCTTGCTCTGCCGCCCAGGCTGGAGTGCAGTGGCTGGGTCTCAGCTCACCGCAAGCTCCGCCTCCTGGGTTTACGCCATTCTCCTGCCTCAGCCTCCCAAGCAGCTGGGACTACAAGCGCCCGCCATGTCGCCCGGCTAGTTTTTTTTGTATTTTTTAGTAGAGACGGGGTTTCACCATGTTAGCCAGGATGGTCTCGATCTCCTGACCTCGTGATCCGCCCGTCTCGGCCTCCCAAAGTGCTGGGATTACAGGCTTGAGCCACCGCGCCCGGCCGGCCAAGTTTCATTTCACATTGAAAAGGTTAAGATAAAATTGGATCAAGTCCACTAAATGTTTTAATTACTTACATAAGTAGTATTTCTAAAAATAAACCCCCTACTTTCTTTCCTCCTCTGGTTGTTCACAATTTATAAAGTACTGTTCTAAATGGTTAACAATCCTATAGAAATAGTACCATAAAAATCAATATATGTTGTAACACTTACTGAATGCTTACTACATGCCAGCATTTGTGCTAAACTCTTGAATAGTTATCGCATTTGATCACCACAGCATTTGAAGGTAGGAACTATGATCCCCATTTATAGATGAGGACAAAAGCACAAAGAAGTTACATAACTGCCCAAGTGGTAGAGGTAACAGAGGTAACCTATGGTCTAATGAGGACATCTGTCTCTCACTGGATTGATGACAAGTAACCCCATTCTCACACCACAATACTATTGACTTTTATAAGGAATAAGTGGGGAAGGTCCCCCATTGGATTCAAGAAATATCTGGATGGTAAAGATAGGTTATAAAAGTATAAAATCGCTTAGTTGCTGGTTTTAAAAAAACAGCCAGATTCTTAAGAAATTCTGTGGTCACATTTGTTTTGGCCATCCACAAATGACACCTCCATCTATTGAGAGCTTACTGTGTACCAGGTACTGTGCTAAACTGCCTTCCCATTCATCTTCAATCATATCAGAGAGACTACAGAAATATCCCTTCCAAGCTGTTGTGGGATTCTGCCAAATGCATGTCTTCAAAAGGATATTCAAATATGCATCATGCTGGGGTCTACTTTAGTAGTTCTTTGGAGGGTGGTCTTCATATACTAACAACAAACTGGGGTCAGGTAACAGTCATTAGCCATGATTCTATGAGATCTCAATTATATTCAGAACTTAGTCTCTCTTCCGAGCTTTGGTCAACAAACATGATAAAATCACAAACCACTCCCCATGGAAGGGATCGAACGTTTTCCATCTTTAAGCCCCAAATACAATCTTCTCTGATAGAAATATAATGAAGACAATTCTATGCTTGTCTGTGGACTTAAGTTTGAGTGGACTGAATGGATGTGATATGTAATTAATGACAATGACAAGAAGAAATTTACCTGGCATCACTACAAAGGACCCCTGGGGCTCCATGGCAACCAGGCAGGCACTAAGGATAGAAGGAGAGTCTGCGGCAGAGATTCCACACATCCGGCACACATCCTTGAGCTTTTTGCTGATTGTCTGTAGTGAACATTCTCCAAGGAGGATACTCCAATCTGAAATCAAATATCGCAGTCATACACAGTCTTTAGAAATTCATACTGATGGGAGATTTGAGCTTTTTAGCAGTTCTGCCCGGTAATTGAATTTCCAAGGTTGGGCCCTAAAGGGAATTAAGGCTTTACAGAGGTTCCCCTCCTTGCTATAAAGAGAATGTTACTCGACTTCTATTACACTTCATTAACAAAGGAACAAAGGCCTACTATTCTGTAGGCTGATGTCATGTCTGAAGTGACCTTTGAGAGTCCAGCACCAATCCAGTCTAATCTACCTAGACCAGACTTAGGCACTTAGAGTGCTTTTCCATGATGGCAGCAGTGTTAGCTGCCCTATCCTTTCTCCTCCTTCTCAAGGTTCAATTCTTTGAGTACTCTGCTCTGGAGGAGAGCACTGGTGGGTGGAGGTAAACCTGAGTTTTGGTTATTGCTGTAGGTTAGTTATTTCCATGAAAGGCAAGCAGCAGCAGAAATGAAGAGAACTAGTTCTCAGAACACCCAGAAGAGCTCACAATGAGTGTGAGTAAAGTGCTCCAAACGATGCTGCACTAATAGCGGAGATTGAAAAGTTGGCATACATTTTCTTTCCAATGTTTATTGCCTCCAAACAAAAGCATTATATCTAACTGGAGCACTGTGGAGGATTATGTTACTCTGAGAAGTGGAAAGCACTTGGTCCCCTCTTCTGACCTCCCTTACGCACATGAAGTATGTGCCATTCCTATGCATCGCCCCTGCTCTCGGATCCCATCTTGCTCATAAAATGCCATACCAGTGCAGGCTGCTCTACCGCCACACTCTTTTTTCCCCCCAAATAAGCTGCCATTTCTCCCCTTAAAGAGCAAGTGAATGGAAAACTGTTCCCATATTCCCAATGAACCCCAAACAGAAGTGGCTGAAATAAGAGTGGCCAGCAACATGAAGAATGTGTGTTTTAAAACTATGGAAAATCACAGATGTGAGCTTCATATTTCAAACCAAGTAAGAAAGAAAAGGTAGTGTGTATTTCATCATAAAGACTCTGGAGATACGAAACAAATTCACAAAGCTGACTCTGAAACCTGAGTCTCCTGTCGCACACTGTCCCATGGAGATGCAAAGTGGCACAGACCTTGGATCCCCAAAGGAAGGAGCTGTAGATTAGTAAACAGATTTCCTGTACACTAGGTTCTTCCCATGTTTTTATTCCTGAACATACATTTTCTTTCAATCTTTTGATGGGCTCCTCCAGTCACACATTCCTCTCCACTAAGAGATAAGGAAGAAGAATGTGCCCTTATAAAAATCATACAAGGGAAGGAGATGGCCTTAATAATTTTCCAAAATACCAAGTGACTAGACTATTACTCTATATTTTTATCCTCTCTCTTCTTTCCTATTATAGTCTAACTTTCCCCAAGGGTTAAGAATAGCTTAAAGCCTTTAAGAAATAAGATTGACTGAAAAAGCAGACTGGGGAGGAAGACAGAAAATTCTGACAGAAATAAAATGATGAATCCCCTAATGTATTAGACCTCCAGGCACTTGATACAAGATTCATTATGATAGTCCTTTAAAAAATGAAAAGGGTCTATTAGTCTACAGTACAACTTATTTCAAAAAAAAAAAAATTGTAAATGCCAAAAAAACATTTACTTAATACATATGGTGTAATATTTATATAAACTGCTGTTAAACCCTGAAAATTTGACACCAGATTTAACCTGCATTGTAGGAAGTGAGGTACACTTACGCACTCCTACAGTGCAAGTTATATCTGTACCGGTGATTTTTGTTTAGGGAATCTACAAATACCTGATGTGAATTTCCTATAAAGAAATAACGTACATGGTCTAATGCAGGGGTCAGCAAACTATGATCCACAGGCCAAATCCTGCCTCCCGTTTGTTTTTGTAAATAAAGTTTTATTAAAACACAGCTGTCCACACTCGTTTAGGTATTGTCTAGAGCCGCTTTGACGTTACAACAGCAGAGCTAAATAGTCACAACAGTAACCATCTGGCCTGCAAAGCTGAAAATATTTACTATCTGGCCATTTACAAAGAAACTTTGCTGACTGCTCTAATGTATTTGCACCCAGGAAGCCACCAAGCTAATTTGTGACATAAGTCTTTCTTTTGTGCAGATCTTAGGAAAAAACTTCTCCCATCTGAATGCATATATTGAACTTCTTATAAATGTGTCATTAATTAATAAGGCTTTAAAAATAATCTAAGCTTATTGATACTATTCACATAAAACTGTACAAGTAGCTACACTGGGATAGTAAATGAGCTGGGCTCAGCACCAAGCAAGGCAGTTGCTGGTGGTCAGTTGTGTGGTGTTACAGTTAAAGTGCTTCCTAACCGACTGTTACATTTACGAAAAAGAATATAAGCAGTGGTAGTCGGGGACTGAACTTCAAAAATCTGCTCTTTTAAGCTTCCAGGCTGAAGAACATCAGACAGGGGCATTGTGAATAAAGACTGCTTCTACTGACAACTACTTGTCCTCATGAAACAGGATTTCCTTGCTGTTGTGCCACCAAAAAAACTAAAGAAACACAAAACTCATCATCAACCAGCAAACAAATTGAAGGCTGTTTTTATATGACTTCAACTGTCACCTACAATCACTGATATAAAATTTTTGTCTTAAAACTGACTAGTTCTTCTCATTGACTCAATATATAAATAAATGTTCGAAATGTGAATTTACTATCATTTTTATATGAATAAAACTTTTTGTTTTATATATTGGGGCTCAATATTTAAGATTTTATTTGGATAAATGATTTTGTTGCCAAAGAAGAGTTTAAAACTGGTTTATCCTGTACATATAAAAGAACCATAAAATAGAATCTGCTTAATTCTTACTACAAATTTAAACATTTCCTCCCTTAGTTCAGTTAATGACATCAGCTCAGCCCTTTTCCTCTGTTTTCTGCAAATACTTTTTCAAAAATTTCTCACCTTTAAGCTCCCCATGGCCAAGACGCCCAAGTCGCCCGATTACAACTCTCCAGGGCAGAGACGTCATTTGGACAATCCCTATGCACCATTCCCATAACTTCTGTAGTCCAATTTTACGTGCAGATACTTTACTCCTCCGTGACCTAACAAAGAAAGAAATGGGGAAGGGGAAGGGGTCCCTATATAAATCAGAGTTATCACTTGTGAGACAAACACTAGAAATGCCAAAGAACCTATCCATGCTGTACCCACTTCATTTACATAGAAAACAGGAAATATTCATATTTGAGGAATGGTACAGCATCAATTTACATGCACCATAAACATCAAGCCTTCTCACCTGCTTGGTAAAGCAATATTTACAACGCAGGTCTCCAATAATTCCCCATGGAGGTCAGTGCAGGAAGCCAAAAGCCAGCGCTGGTCATGAGACAGACAATAGCCCACGAAGAGCACATTGTATTTCTGGCTCGCCTCACCAAACGTCTCTCCCAGCTCTGTCTGCTTGTCTTTGATTGGGGCCAATATAAAGGGAGGGGAGTAAAGCTGGATTGGGCTGGGCCGCTGAAATCAAAACCAAAATCGTTATCAGTACAAAGCCATACAACTTAATGATTACAACAAAATCCAGAACGACACTGAGGAGACCCACAGGGAGTAACGGTAATAAATCGTTTCTCGAGATCTCTCTCTCCAATACTAGATAAATAAATAGTATTGATGACACATAACAAAATGATTATTTAAATCATGTAAGCTGGGAAACTCAAGTAAGCCAGTATTTCCTTATTAAAAGAAATTACTATTTTAGAAAGTACACTGGCCCAACTTCATTAGTTGTTAGGCAAGTGGGAAACTGAAACCACAATGAGATAATGCTACACAACCACCAGAATGTTGAAAATAAAAAAAGAGAAAATATTGGTGAGAATATGGAGCAACAAGAATTTTTATACATTGCTGCTTAAGCTGAACAAACATATACTCCCTTTGAACCAACAAAATGCACGTTTACCAAAAAACAGGTATAAGAATATTCACAAGAGTATTAATCACAATAGCTCCAAATAGAAAATAATCTGAATACTCATCAACAGTAAAAGAGATAATAAATTGTGATGTAGTTAACAGAATCAGAATATCAAACAGCAATGAGAATGAAAAAACTATAAGTAACAAAACAGATGAATCTCAACAATGAATAAAAGAAGTCGAATGTGAAAGAATATGAAGTCGATGATTCCATGTATATCAAGGTCAAAGACAGGCAAAACTACACTATTAGAAGTCAGAATAGTGACTATCTTTAAGGGATTGGAAAGGCCACAAGAGGGGCTCTGGATACTGATTATGTATTTGCTTCTTGCGCTTGTTAAATGGTTTTTTTTTTTTAATTACTGAAAATTCATTAAGCAGTATACTTATGATTGAGTACTTTTCAGTACATACATAGTTTAATATGTGTGTTTGTGTATGTAATTTTAGAAATCAAATCAACAGCTGTTACCAAATATAAATATTTTAGATTGTGAAAATTTTTTAATTGTCATTTTTTTTACAGCTATCATACACATCTTACTATTTAATAAACTACAACAGGGGTCAGCTAACTTCTATAAAAAAGAAAACCAGAGAATAAAGTTTAGATTTTTATGGCTGTCACACATTCTTTTTGTAAAAATGTACTCACTGGCTAAGTGTGTTGGCTCATGCCTGTAATCCCAACACTTTGGGAGGCTGGAGTGGGAGGATCACTGGAGCCCAGGAGTTCGAGGCCAGCCTGGCCAGCACAGTGAGACTCTCCCTCTACAAAAAGTAAAATAAAATTAGCCAGGCATGATGGTGCATGCCTGTAGTCCCAGGTACTTGAGATGCTGACTGCCTGAGCTTGGAAAGTCGAGGCTGCAGTGACCCATGTTCATGCCACTGCACTTCAGCCTGGGCGACAGAGTGAGACCCTGTCTCAAAAACACAAAAAAAGTAATAATCATTCTTACCTAGCTGGTCATTCAAGTACAAGCTGCAGGCTGGATTCAGCCCAAAGCCATAGTTGCTGACCCCCGAACTACACAGCATTAGGCACGGTAGCAACAGAATGACACCATTTTAAAGCTAAAAGAGACTTTGAAAATAATATAACCCAACTCATTCATTCATCACAGGGATTCAAAACTCAGGCTGAGAAATATTCAATGACTTGCTCAAAGTTGCAAAGCTAATCTAACACTAATCAATTCACTCTCCACGTGACCAGAAACTGCTCTCTTAGGTATTTACCAAGAGAAATATTATGTCCACACAAAAACCTTGTACACAAATATTCATAGCAGCATTATTCACAAGTGCCAAAAAGTGGAAACAACCTAAATGTCCATTAACTAATGAATAGATAAACAAAATGTGGTATAGCCATACAATGAAATATTATTTAGCCAGGAAAAGAAATGAAGTACTGGTACATGTTATGACACGGATGAACCTCAAAATCATTACGCTAAATGGAAGAAGCCAGACATAAAATATCACATATGGCCAGGTGAGGTGGTTCACGCTTGTTATCCCAGTACTTTGGGAGGCTGAGGCGGGCAGAATGCTTGAGCCAAGGAGCTCAAGACCAGCCTGGGCAACATGGCAAAACCCCATCTCTATCAAAAAATTACAAAACTTTAGGAAGGCACAGTGGCACATGCCTGTAGTCCCAGCTACTCCAGTGGCTCAGGCAGGAGGATCACTTGAGCCCAGGGAGGTTGAAGCTGCAAGTAACCATGATCTTGCCACTGCACACCACCCTGGGCAACAGAGCGAGACCTTGTCTCAAAAATAAAAGTAAAAAAATTGGGGGAAGGACTGCTTGAGGCCAGGAGTTCAAGACCAGCCCAAGCAATATTAATGAGACCCTGTCTAAAAAAGAAAAAAAAAAAAATCATATATTGTATGATTCCATCTACACGAAATGTCCAGAACAGGCAGCTGCATAGACACAGCAAGTAGCCCAGTGGTTGCCAGGGACTGGAGTGGGGAATGAGTAGTGTGTGCTAATGAATACTGTGTTTCGTTGAGGGTTGATGAAAATGTTCCAAAATTGGATAGTAGTGATGACTGTACAACTCTGTGAAAATACTAAAAACCACTGAACTGTACAATTTTTTTTCCTTTTTTTTGGAAACAAGAGTCTTACTCTGTCACCCAGGCTGGAGTGCAGTGGTGCGATCTTGGCTCACTGCAAGCTCCGCCTCCTAGGCTGACGCCATTCTCCTGCCTCAGCCTCCCGAGTAGCTGGGACTACAGGCGCCCGCCACCACACCCGGCTAATTTTTGTATTTTTAGTAGACACAGGGTTTCACCGTGTTAGCCAGGATGGTCTTGAACTCCTGACCTTGTGATCCGCCCATCTCGGCATCCCAAAGTGCTGGGATTACAGGTGTGAGCCACTGCGCCCGGCCTGAGGTTTATACATTTTAATCTGCATTAAGGTAATGGTTAGTTGGTCAATGCTGCCTCTGCCTCAGTCTGCAGCTAGAACATTGTGTTCTCATTTGGTAAATATAGTTGAGCATCTACTGTGTGCCAGGTGCTCTATTAGGTGCTGAGGACGCAGGGGTGAACCAAACAGGCCCCTGCCTCCATGCAGTTCTCATTCTCTGGGTGGCACAGTTTTATGCAAGTTATCACATGTGAAAGAATTTACTTCATAGTATTTATTATGCAAATTTTCAAATACAATTGCTGTTATCTTTTGTTTTTCATGGAATATCTCACATCTCACAACACAGTTTGGGAATCATATTTTATTTAGTGTTTCAGAAGCTATCTATTACATCTAAGATATTTCAGATTTAGCCTTTTGTTTTGTAAAAAACTCCAGGCAAACTCAGCTGGACTTTTCTTTTTTTAGTAACAGCTTTATTGAGATACAATTCACATATCATGAAATTCTTTTTAAAAATTTCACAGTTTAGGGTGGGCGGTGGGAGGCCAAGGCAGGCGGGTCACCTGAGGTCAGGAGTTCAAGACCAGCCTGGCCAACATGGCAAAATCCTGTTTCCACTGAAAATAAAAAAGTTAGCCGGGCGTGGTGGCTACAAAAAAAATTGTACACACACACAAAAAAGTATAAACTTCAGCAAATATTTATAACATTTAGTTCTTTTGTTTCTAATAAAGTAAAATCGTTTCTCTCTTCCTCTTTCAAGCAAAATGGAGAAAAAGCATACTACTCGAAGTCTTTTTGCCATTTATTTTAACCTAAACCTCACTTTATCTTACGAGCTCCTGATGATGCTCTGAGAATAATAACCTTTAGAAAGGCAATAATCATAATTTCTGGAAACAAAATGAAAAATAAGTAGAGACGTTTATTTTTGAAATTCTAGAAAAATTTAATAGAGAAAACAGATGAACTGCTCATAGAAGTGAAAACTTCAAACTGAAAGAATAAACTAACTAAAACTTCCTAAAATAGAAATTTTATGTAACACTAGAGTGAATGCAGGTCATCGGCTGAGCAGCTTTTCTCCCTTGGGACTGAGCTGACCTGAACCAAGTTACAACAAACACAGTATTAACTACTTGTATCATTTTTCACTTGCAAGCATTCTACTTATAAAAGTGCAAGCATTTCATAGAGTTGTTCAGAACAACATTACCAACTAAAAATAGCAATTGGTGTTTTAAGAAGCTCTCTTATGGTAAAGAGGTATTTGCTGGCTTTTACTAATCTGGTATTTTTCATGCAATAAAATTGTGGGAACTGATTTTTGAAGGCTTTGGAAATTCTGAACATTGCCCTGTATACCTATCTTCAAGATAAGGTGATCAGAAAAACAAAGGAAGTGTAAAATTTTTGTTTAAAAGATGTTTAGCTTTGGTGCTGTAAAATTCCCTTTGAGATCCACACATATCTGTAGGAAGTAGGTTTAAAAAGATGGAGCGAAAATGCATTCATTTACATACCGAAGCACTGAGGCAAGGAAAGGAGAAATCAACTCCCTGTAAGTATGTGCATCAGAAAATGAGAGCCCCCTGCAGAGTAAACACAACTACAACTGCTGTCTCAGGATACAGACCAGAGCCAGAAAATGCAAAGGATTTCTGATCTAAGACACAGAGTAGCTTAGAAAAATAAAGAAAATAAATTTAGAAAATTCAAACATTAAAAACTAAAAGTGATACATATATTATTGCCTAAAGTCCTACACAAAAAAAACAGTAAGAATTTGCTTGCCTCTTTTCTCAAAAATTCTTAAAAGTTCAGAGAAATATCTCCTCTATTTAAACCTAAGAGTTAAAGAAACCTGCCAACTCTTTTTCATTCCCCGCTTGAGACAGGGTCTTACTCTCCAGGCGGAAGTGGTTGTGTGATCACAGTTCACTGCCATCTCAAACGCCTGGGCTCAAGTGATCCTTCCGTCTCAGCCTCCCAAACAGCCAGGACTACTGGCACACATCACACCTGGCTAATTTTTTAAAATAAATTTGTGGAGACAGGGGGTCTTGCTATGTTGCCCAGGGTGGTCTCAAACTCCTAGGTTTAAGTAATCCTCCCACCTCAGCCTCCCAAAGTGCTAAGACTACAGGCGTGAGCCACCACATCGAGCCTAGCAACTCTTATATCAAGGTAGAAGGCCAACTAAGCAACCAGCCAATCTGTGGGTTAGATAAAATACCTCTCCTACCTTGCATTTTAGTATAAATTTTCTAAGTTTCTGTCCTGCCAATACCCACCTCAGGGTTCTTGAGTGTCATCTCAATGCTGGCTGCAGGCCCAAATCCCGTGAGGGATTTAATGTGGATCTGTGTAGGCAATGGTCGCCTGCACTGGCAGTACACTGAAAATGCCATGGACTTCAAGTATTGAATGTAGAAAACTTGCTCATCCTTCATTGTCTGCAGCATGTACTGGCAAGGCACAATCTAAAGACATAAATACAAAAAAAAAACAAAAACCAAAAACCTAGAAACTGAGATCTAACACGCTAACAAGCAAGCTGAAAAAGGAAACGGCATGAATTCCTTACCACAATGGGGAGAGGTAACCTCAGCCTTAAAATATATCAGTGTCACACATAATATAATTAAATCCTAATTCCTTCCACTGACATAAAATTCTCTATCACCAGCAATTTCGAAAGATGTACGATTATGTTGGTCAAGTTATACTGTCACTTAGAAACTACCATGTTCCCATTTTAGAGGTAAGATCTCAATTTATTACAGGTATTACCATGGCCCCCAAATTTTATTATATTTCTCCTTTTTATAATTACACAGTGTGTATGGCATTTTTTGGAATTATTACCTCATCATTTAGGATACAGACTTCAAAACAATGGAAAACTACCAGCAATGTACTCTGGTAACTGTAATTTCAATCTTTTAATTTTACAAGATAGCTTCAGTTAAAGTGACATTAAAATGAAACCCAAACATCCGAAGCACTGTTTTTCATCTATATAGAATTTTTAAAAAAATCATTACACTATAAAGCTGTCAAAGGTGCAGTGAAAATAAACATACTCATTCACTGATGAAAGGAAAGTAAGTGTAATCTCTTTTGGAATGGAATTTGGCACTATGTGTCAGCATCTACATCTAAGAATTCATGTTAAAAAATGACCTGAAATGTGAAAAATAAGATTATACATAAATGTGTACTATGGCTTTATTTATAACAGTAAAGAAGTGGAGATATAGGAATGGCTATGGAAAATATGCAGTCACTAAAAATGTTGCTTGTAAGAATTTAAATAACATGAAAATGTATTCATGAATAACATCAGATAGAAAGTAAGTTATATTAAAAGTATGATCTCAACTGTGTCAACAAAAATAGAAAAACAAGCTAGAAAAACACCAAAATGGTAATGGTGGTTGAATGTAAAAGTCGGAATTACGACTATTTTTTCTTTTATACTTTCATGTACAGGTTGAATATCCCTAAGCAAAAAATCTGAAGTCCAAAATGCGCCAAAACCCAAAACTTTTGGAATGTCAATAAAATGCCACAAGTGGAAAATTCTGTATCAGACCTCATGTGATGTGTTACAGTCAAAATTTAATCAAAACTTTGTATAAAGCACAAAATTATTAAAAATATTGTATAAAATTACCTTCAGGTTAAGTGTATAAGGTGTATATAAAACATAAATTTTATGTTTAGACTTGGGTCCACTGCCAAGGTCTCCCATTACATATATGCAAATATTCCAAAATCAGAAATCCAAAACACTCTGGTCCCTAGTATTTTGGTTAGGGGATAATTAACCTGTACTTCCATTTTTTAAGAAAAATCATAAGCCTATATTTATTTTCACAACAACAAAAATATCAACATCAAAAGTAAATAATAAACTTGCAAACAGTAACCTGGAGAATGAAAGAATTTCTCATATGCTCAGGTAAATTATCCAGCATTTCTGTGTAGCAGCGCATCAAGCTCAACAGCCAAAAGTTCCCAGAAGTGGAGTCCTCCTCTGCAGCATAAGTGAACGGGTCCACCATGTAAATGACAACGGCTGGAGGGTGGGCATGGCTGTCTGCAGAGTCAGGCTCCGTAGGAATTCCTATTCTCTCCCTTTCTGTAACACTGGCGAGAGAGTCATTTGTGAGACGTACAAAATAAACATAAATTACACGAATATGAAAAATGAAAGTGCTCAATTCTAGAGCACACAGGCTCCCTAAAGAATGTTTACAGATTAAATGTAAGAGTAACGTGTATCACCTTACCAAAATACAGGCAAACCAAGCCAGAGAGCATTGAAGGCAGGTGGAAAATGGCAATGTACTCCTCTAAAATGGGAGATATCTTTTTCAAACTCCCCTTTCTTTTCTGTGGTTTTGTTGTACAAAGTTGTTATTAATTAAGTTGATAGTAAGTTTAATAATAAGGTTTATAAGTCATAATAATTTATAAGAAATCTCAAATTTTTAACACTGCAGCTTTAGATCGACCATTACCCCTTTCTTTTGAGAAGAAGAGAAATAGAGCACTTAATAGGATTCAGAGAATCATGAGGTCAAGGGAGAAAAGGTGCAGAAGAAGAAGAGAGAAAGGGTCTGAGCTGAAGCCACTCGTCTCAATGAGTGAGTAACATACCTCTCTTGTCCATCCTGTGAGGGCTGAGAAGAGCTCTGCCCAGGGTCAGTGTCTCCGCCACAGCCTATGTTCCCTTGAGTTCTATCCGTAGAAATGCCCCCCGTGCTGGGGTTCTGCCCTCCAACACTACCACTGAATCCTGAAGAAGAGGTAGTGCTTATCTGGCTAATACCAGGAGCAGAGGCAGACGATGAGACCGGTGGCACAGAGGAACCAGATGCGGAACTACTTGCTGCAGGATTTGTAGTACTACTATTCGAGGTGGGGTTAAATGCACTGCCAGCTGGGGGAGCTGCTGATCCATTTGGAGCTAAGGGCCCAGCATTCCCAGGCGTAGCCTGTCCCTGTGCTGCTGCTGGTGGGGTCTGGTATTTAGGTGGTATCAACAGGCTGCTATCAAGCTGCAGAGTGGCTAAATAAGGTGCTGAAAGAATACATGCAAAGAGGTGACTTTAGTGATATTCTGCAGTGTCGACTGAACCAGAAATCTAGAATGGTCACTTGTAAAAAAATTATGCTTTCAAGCTGCAATACTCTGATTACAATACACAAAATACTATCTCCACACTCATGCTTATGTATTCTGCAAACATGGAGATGCACATGGAGCAACTTACAAATTCTACAGAAGAGGCCTGTTTGAAAAGAGAAAATCAATCACTTGTGATAGTCTCCTTTCTGACTGATTCCATATGCCTCCACAGTCATCACGGGACATTATACTCCTAGGTTTACAAGCTTCTAAGATTCTCTTCAGAATATATGGGTTAAAACTAAGCAGCTAATACCAAGTCATGCTGCTAAGTTCTCAAAATGTGGAGTAAATTAGACATGATTAGGCAACTTTGAATAGTTTTTAAAAAATATACGTACATATAGAAATTAGCAAACTGCTCAGAACATCAAAATGGACCTTAACAAATACAGCATTACTTGAGGTAAAAGAAATACAATGTTGCATCTATAAAAGAAAGGATGGGAGGGATTTGCTATTTTACTTCTCCAGTTCTACTTTGCCAAATAAATTCCCATTTACCTAGGTGATGGCGGCAAACTTGCGCATAAAGTTTGAGTCTGGAATGATTGTCATTCTCCTCGCCACTCCAAGGCTGGTTAAACCACTCACTCACAAGCTCATCTGTCAGCTTCTGTGCCACGGTTTTTCCCACGCGCATGATCCCGTCACGTAGCACTTTGCAGATGGGCTTGTGCTGCCCAAGCCTACACATCTGGTATCATAGACGAGATCATTAGTTATAACAGGGGCCATTCCTTCATTCAGTACCAATGGTTAGCAAGGCAGATTCTTTAACATACATATGGAAGCATTTTCCTTTTTCTTTTAGGGTTACTGCATGCAATCAAACCAACATTATAAGTTGGTCCTTTCAGGTAATTGTAATGTACCCTTAAATTGCTATCTGTCTCTCTAAAACTTGGACTAGTCTCTCTAAAAAAAAAGTTTCTTCATTCAAGTCAATTCCTCCTGTACAAGAGGAGGCTGCTGAACACTACCTGACTGCTAAGGGACAAAGAATTAGCAGATTCCTGCCACAGTAGGCTGACTGAGACATATGTCCACTAAAATCTCCTAAGTAATCCCTACTCATAATGTTTTCCCATAAGATAACATTAAAATTTTATGGGCCATCTGTTCTGTTATAGACAGTTGGAGATCACCAATAGCAGGGGCCACTGAAGCAGTGAGTACGCTGATCACTTTTTTTTTTCTTTAAAGTAAATAGGACAAGGAGATTCTGCTATTAATCTCCATGACGCTAAATGGGTGCTTATGGCAGGGAATATAATAAACCTGCAAAAAGTAAACTACCTGTTCACCAGCAGGAGAGCCCATATTATTATCCCTTATTGGAGCAGATGAAGTGAAGGCTTACTAAGCTCTGACAAAATCCTCTAGTATATACTCTTCTTAAGGAGGTATGAATTACTGCTGAATGAGCAACCCTAGTGAAGTCATTAAGAAAAATTTAAAGAGTGTCTGCACCCTCTTAAAAAGATCTGGCAGTGGTTTTTACATTTTGTAACTTAAGTTGAAGGTTCCATTCAAGGGAATGGCTGGGCTTTAAAACTGCTTACACAAATGTTCTGTTAATTATGATTTAATAGTGTTATATATCCCCTGATCAGATACTGTTCAGAAATGAATGTATTCAAGGGCTTCCTTCAGTGACTTAATTGATGTCATTACATCACGTTAGCATCTCCTCATTTCTTTGTAGCAACATGTAAATTTACTATTCCATGCCTACTCATACATTTACAGATCATGAATGTCCTGTTTTGGAATATTTGAGAATTCAGCTTGGAATCTTACTTTAAAACTACTTTTATAATGCTTATGTGCCTATCATAGTTCTAAACACTTTACAGATATTAATTTCATTTTACCAAATAAAAAGACATTAGATGTATCAGATACAAAGAACTTAGTGCATATATACTTTGGCATAAGAAATGTAGCACTTACTATTCAAAGACAGACATGATTCTATTTGTTTAAAGCAATAGGAATTCATATACTAAAGATGTAAAATTATCTGCCTGGTTTTTACATTATTAGAGGCATTAAATTTTTAATCAGTATCAAAGTTTCAGTATTAAGATGTCGTGTTAAAACACAACAGGGACATGATTCATTAAACTTATGTTTCAATTCAGAAATTTTCAAAAGAAACATTTTTATACTGTTGTCAGGAACTCTCACCTACTCACCCTATCACTCAATCCATCCAATAAATAAATAAAAAGAGTAGATGTGCTCTTTTTGTAAAGCTCATCTTCTACATTGCCACACTTTCCCCTGGTGAGCAATATTCTTCACCTTTTAGCACATAAATGGAGAAGAGAGAACTGATGGGATTTTAAGACTTATGGTAAGAATGGGAGAGGAATGTTTTCTAAATCTAACAAATATAAAGCCAAGATGGGAAAGCAATTTGCTTCCAGAAAAATTTGTCAATTCAATTCTCTTCCTCATCCTCCTGTTTGCGAATTTTCTTTGAGATTTACTTTCAAGATATTTGTCTTGAAATTTAGTCATCACCAGAAACAATCAGAGGATCCAAGTCATAAAAAGTGATTTTCACAGTAACTTCCTCACCTCGTATACAGCACTCAAGTCCCTGAAGAAAGTTTTGGCTCCTTCGAGCAAGGCCTCATTTTCTGGACACACCACAATATAGGCAACATCACGGTGGCCCCCATATGGGTCCAACAAGAGCCTCTCCCAAAATGGCAAGGAGAATGGTGAGATGGTGAGGAAATCCTTGTCATAGCCTACCAGCAGAGTGGGGATGGGCAACGGCTCAGGAGATTCTTCTGAACCTAAAATGACATTGTAGTTTAGGAAGGTGCTAGAGAGTTTTTCCCACAATCTGTACAATTTTGAAATTCCTGGTACACTGGTCTTAATTCTGGCATCTGAAATGTCACTCCATGTTGACAAGACATTCTTAAAAGTATTTTTCAAATCATCTAATTAAATGGTCACTGATGAGGACTCTTAATTAAGTCAGAATTTGCTTACAAAGTTCCATAAGATCAGAGGGCAGACTAGAACAAGTTAAAATTAACCTTCCAAGCAGCACTACATCATTTCCTTCAAGATAAGCATTATGATCCTAACTACGATGAAGTACACAGAACTGGCCCAGAAGTCCATCCAGATGAAAATGCAATGAGGACTGGGAAGATGAGGAGAATCTAAGAAATGCACTTTTTAGGGATTGTCTTCCTCACTGACCTGGATTACGCCAAGGGTGTTAGGAAACTTGACTGTAAAATTAACTTTAGGAAAACAAAGAGATTATAAAACCTAATGGTCATGAAGAAAAAGACTCCCCTATTTTGTTAGTGAAGCAAGTACTTGACAGTAACTAACGCTGCTCTTCACTGAACAGCACTGAAGTCAGAAGGAATTTTAAACAGGACAAAGACCCTACCGTAGGTTCCCCGTCCTGCCATTTTATGGAACTGCTGCCAAGTGAGTGGTCCCTGTACATGCTGGATGTTCTCCCAGGTCCTGCCCGTGCGCTTCTTTTGGATGGCATCTTGGAGAAAGGGCTGCAGGGACAACAGCATACGAACCACATCCTGGGAGGAGAGCATGCTGATGTCCAGCACTGGAAGAGAAGTGAGAAGAGACAGAGAAGATAAGGGGGCTGGCACCCTCCTCTTCCTCGCCATCACCTCGAGCCTCAGTTACAGTTCAGAACAACAACGTTATTAGCTGTAGTAGATTCTAAAATATTTGAAATAGGAGTCAGGATGAAAGATATTCTTCTACTAAATTAGAGAAAATAATTGATAATTTAGTATCAAAAATAATAAAAGGGGAAATGGATTACTCTATATAAAAACATTTAATGGAAGAATTGTTTAAAAGTGGAAAAATGGATAGGTGCGACTTTTTAAAACCATGTAAAACTGTTTCCAAGGATTTTCACAAGACAGCTGCAAAAGTTTCTTAATTATATTACTTTTATTTGCAAATATCAATGTTTTGTTTATATGATGAGTAGGAAAAAATGGAACTTAAATAGAAACTTTTAGAAACTCTTTAAATGCTCTTAATTGTAAAAATATTTTCACAAAATACAGAATGCATAATAAAGAGAAAGCCAATCTTCAGTGCAGCTAGAGGCACGGGGAAACACAGCTGAAGCCCCTCAGGACCGAAGCCCTCTGCAGGCATGGATGGGATTCACTGCCTTCTAAATGCAGATGACTTCAGTCCCAGCAGTAGCCCTGGGGAGGGATTTTTAACCTAAAATTTGAAAGTTGTCTGAACTCTATGCAAAACCGTGCAAGCACGTTTGGATATACGTATTGTTTTTTTTCTCAGGATGGAGGGTTCATCATGCTCATCAGATTCTTAAAAAGGTCTGCCAAAAGAGCTACTTATGCTGTAGGTGATGTGGTGTGAATCTGCACAGCTGGATTCCTGAAGACTTTGCCTCCCTCTTACTCTTCTAGCTGATGAGGGAAAGGGCATGGAAAGAAATCTAAGATTTATCTGCCAACTAAATTTGAAACACAGGATGATTAAGGATTCTTAAGACATTTTCAAATGTGTCCCTAAATCAGTAAAGCATAGGTTGCAAAGTGGTGGTCCACAGAATATTTTGTTAAACTGTGGAACAAATCATTCCAGGAAATTTCATACACAAATCTAGATTGCCAGCTTCCCCTAAACTGAGAGACCCACATTCCTGCATAATCACCACTTGCTGGAGCTGAGAAGCAGCTGTCCCCTTCAGGCACCTCATGGCCCCTGTCCTGCTGTCTGCCTGAGTCTGACGCAGTGTTCATTGCCTTTTATCTTCAGCCGGTGCTTCTTTTTACATATAGTAAGAACAACAGTGAATACTTCTTGTATTAATGGCTCTACCAAAAGTGGGAAATCACAGACCAAGAGAACCACAGATTTGAGGAAACTAAAAGCAAGCATGTTTCTTATGAACCCTATTCCTGTGCCTGCAAAAGAGAAAGTGAGTTTTGAAAAGACAGCTTAAGGCACTGCCTTCTGCAAATCTGTCTCCCACTTCATTCATTTACATTATCTGGTACTTTTAGGCATCTTAAAATTTGAAATCCAGACCTCCCCTGCAATAAAATGTCCTATTTTTCATCCTGAAAGACAACACCACTGATTCATGCACACAGACTGCTTTTCCATCTGAAGGTCTATCTAGTAAAAGGACTCACCCAAGCTGATCATCCACATTTCTTTAGGGGAAAGGCTGCATTTTCTTGACTTCATTAATCCATTTACTAGAAACTGCTTAAGGGCCTGCTTAAGTGTAAGGCACTGTGCTTAAACCCAAGCAGTTATACAAATGAGTACAACCCTTTAATGCTTCCTTAGTCATCTCCACTTCCATGAAAGCTTCCTTGATTGGCCTAGTCAGAAAATACCCATTACTCCCCATACTCTACTGACGACCTCTGGACATACTTTTCATTATTTCAGATTTCAAACTGTATTTAAGAATCTTATATAACTTTCTTCCCTGCAAGACTGAGAGTTGTTCAGAAGCAGGGTTCCCACTTCATTCACACAACCCTTCCAGTCTGGCCTCTGCTCTCACCACTCTATAGAAATAGCTCTCACCACCGTCAGAAGACATGTTTAATCCTTATCTTAAAATCTTCACTTGCATTTTAATGCCTGTCGATCACTTCCTCTTTCTTGAAACACTGGCTACCCCTGGCTTCCAAGAGCCCAAGAGCCCCTCTATGGTTCTTCCTTCTCCACTTCCTTGATAGGCTCATGCTTCTCTGCCTCACCTATACCTGTCAGAATTTAGCTAAGCTCTCCTAGGCCCTCTTCTCATTCTATACTTTTCTCCTCCTCCTCAATGAGCTCATCTGTGCCCCCTTAATTGAAGTTATCATCTATATGCCAACTACTCCCTCTCCCCTGAGCAAAAGGCCCAAGAGTCTATTTGATACCTCTACCTGGATATATCAAAAGGGATCTTTAAAACTCCCAAACTTCCACAACTCAATTTATAAACTTTCTCTCCAGATATAGTCTTCCTTCGGTGTACTTATTTTTGAACACCACTGACTACCCAGGTATACTAGGAACGAATCTGGGACTTCTCCTTAACACCTATCTTTCCCTTATCCCCAAAACTAAACCCATTATTGAGTCCTGCAATAATACTTCCTAAACCTCTCTTGAATGATTCCGCTTCTTCTCCATCTTCTTCAAAAGGACACTAAGGCAAGCTATTGTTTATAGCTCCCCAATAACCCCTTAGTCTCCCCAAATCCATTCTTGCCATTTTCTAATCCATACCCAGAATTATAGCCAGTGCCCACTGTTATTTTTCCTTTCTAACTACACAAATCTGACGTCAATGTTTCTTCTTGAAACCTTTCAATGACTTTTTACTGCTTTGAGCAGGAAGACCCAACCCCTAGCATGCCTCTAAAGAGTCACTGTAATCTAGCCCCTGCTGGCTTCTAACCTCGCTTCGGCTTCTAAAGGCCCCAACCAAGGGCTTTCCCACTTGCAGCACCTTCTGTCTCGGACACATGCCTCGCTCCCCATTCTCCTTCCTCAGTTAATGTGTAGTCATCATTGAGATCTCCAAACAAATGTTACTACCTCTTCAACGAAGTCTTCTCTGACCTTCAGCCTAGAGTGCCCCCTCTATCCCACGCTTTTATCACTTATAAAATGGGCTGTAATAATATGCATACTTGTGTAATTAATTAATGTCCACTTCCAGAATAGGTCAGAAAGCCCATGAGGGCAAGTGCCTTGTTTCTTTTGGTAGCCATTTTATCCCCCATGATGCATTGCAGTTTAGGCAGTGAATGAATAAGAAAAGGAAATAGCAAGTTGCTTGGCACTCTTACAATCCAACTTCGAAAATGTTTGTCAACTGGAACTTTTAATAATACAACCAGTTATATGCCCCACCACAATGCAAAGTAAAATGTGATTTTGTTATAAGAGATGCAACAGAGGAGGGGAACAGAGAAGGGAGAAGGGACTCTGCAAATGGGTAGAAGGCTTCCTGGAAGAGGTTCCTTGGAAACTTGATCTGGAAGAATGGTGGATTTAAGCATGCGAGAGTGTGCAAATTAGCAGTCTCTAAGCTCTTGACGACTCTGACACTCAGCAGTCACAGGTTTCCAACAAGGACTGCTTACTTATGAGTTACAAGAGGAAAATTTCAGAAAACAATTACTCTTATCCAAAGGTGTTTCAATATAAAACATTCTCCCAGTCCTTAAGTTTAGGATGAAATAAATATAGCTCTCACTTTAGGTTCTTTTTCTCCCCCCTAAAGACATGAAATTAAATTTTTTTGTCAAATACAGTAAAGAAAGCTTTTAAGTTATGATCATACCAAGATACTCCTCAAAGTAAATTTGTGTTCTGGGACACCTACCATTGCTGTGAGGCCAAGAGTGCACAGTGGCACTTCTCACCAGAGCTTCGTCCACTTTTCCACCAGTGGGGTTATCCACATACTGCCGCCCCTGCTCCAACGCATTAAAGCATTCCGTCCAGTAATCGTTATTATCTGCTTGCACCCGGTCATAACTCCAGCTTACACAGGGAAGAGTTTGGCGATTGTTAGAGGAAATGTAGTCCAGGAAACTCAGTGAAGCAAAAGGTTGTGTGTGTTGATTCTGGAGGAGGAGGAGAAGGCTTATGGGTGGCTCCTGGGGTTTTCTGGTTCCTTCCACCTGAGGAAGGAAGGTGGACTGACACATCATTAAGCGCCTCTCTGCAGCCTGACCAATATCAGAATTCTTCCCAAAAATATCCAACTCATCTTCAAGGAAGAGTCCCGAATTGTAGCCAAGTTTGCGGTTCATAATCGCACTAAACCCACAGGTACAGCGGTACTGGTCCTCATTGGAAGAATCGGGGATGTAAAGCCCGACATCTGCCCCTTTGATGTTCATGTTGCAGGCACAGATGCAACAGCTGTCAAAGTTTCTGTCTTTAAAGATATTCATCACGGAATCAGAGAGAATCAGGGTAACATAGAGGCTGTGGGCTTCGGGAATTGGTTGCATGGTGGCGGGCTCCACAGAGTTGAGGGGCCGTGTAGTAGAGGGGGTGGAGGCTGGTGACCCTTGATCGGTGCTATCATACTTAACAGACCCTTGACCACTGGCAGTGCCCCCACCTCTGGGAGTTCTTGGGGTCCTGGGGGTTCGTGGTGTGGGGACAGAGAAGCGAGGGGTTGCTGGAGATGGTAGGACTCCTGCCCCACTATTGCTGGCTGGGGCAGCGCTGTTCAACGTCACAGGTGTGTTCATCTGTGGTGTGTTCAGATAGTCTGGATCTGCTAGGCTCCCAACACTAGGCACGTTACTACAAAAAGAGAAGGCACCAAGTAAGGAACGGCAGCATGTCACAGATGTTGAAGTAGATACACGATCACCCCACCCATGTACTGCATGTTTCTCGTTTGTTTCTGCTATCACTGGTATACACTGGCATATTTAATTTTCTCTTAAAAAAAAAAAAAAGAAAAAGATACAAAGGTCAGTGCAGTGTGTCGAGAAGTAGTAAGGTATGGAGAATAATTCAACAAAGCACTTTCCTTCTACTTATTCCACATATAAGCATCCTCATCCTAATCTCTTGAAGGAACTTTTACTATTTTTGTAAAAAAACATGGCACTGGGTTTGGTCAATGTAATTTGAAAAGCTGTAACTACTAAATGGAACTTCAACTATAAGTTCAGACACTAAAATAGCTAGAGGACCACAGGATGAAATTTCCATCTAATTTGCAATTACATTTTTGTCACTTTCTTTGAATCTGAAAGTCTGCCAGTGTACTTGTTCTGAGGCTATAATCTATAATATCAAAGTAGTTATAATCAAATACATATGAAAATTTAACATTTCTCTAATTTTCAAAATGCAGCCCTATCTAGGCTTACATTTTTATAGTAATGAGTGACCAGGAGGGAATTATATTTTAGGTAGCCCATTTACCAGTACTATACTACAACTGACAGGAATATTACATATGCGGCTACGAGGCCGCAGTATTAATGAGGTGGTTGCACAGAAGTACACAGACTGTACCAGAGCTTCCAGCTTCCAGCAGTTTTCTGTGGGGTGGCAAGCACTTCATTTTTCACTTTTCAATCTGTTATGCATTGCACACAGTGGAATTATTTTAGTTGCCCAAGACTGACTGGGCTACGGTATCTACTTTCTCATAAGCAGTGACTTCTTTTTGGAACAGCTAAGCAGAAAACACTGACTGCAAGGTTCTGCTGTTTCATTATCATAAAACATTGTCTTGATATACAGTTGGCCCTCTATATCCACAGGCTCCACATCTGCGGATTCAGCCATATACAGATGAAAAATCAAAATAAAAATACAACAATTAAAAAATACAAATCAAAACAGTAAAGTACAACATTTATATAGCATTTACATTGTATCAGGCATTACGAGTAATCCAGAGATGACTTAAGGTATACAGAAGAATTTGTGTAAATTATACGCAAATACTCTGCCGTTTCATACAGGGGACTTGAGCATCTTCAGATTTTGGTATCCAAGGGGGTCCTGGAATCAATCCCCCAAGGACACCAAGGGACGACTGGACTTCCTTAGATGTGTATGTATATTAGTATATGAGTCCATTTTTTTTACTTAGAAGGTATCAAAAGAATAGAGATTTTTTAAAATTCTTAATATTCTTCTATATATATTAATATTGTACTTAAACCAATGCTCCTCCAATAAACTACATATTCAGTTACTTATAATGTGAAAGAAGAATGTCATAAAGAAATGTCTCTTCAAATAATTTTCTTGTGATTTTTAAGTAGTTATGTCTAAACTACCAGCCTAAAAGTCCAAATCAGGCACTGTAAAGAAATATTAAATCTGAGGCACAGTGGTATCTTTGAGTACAGATAAAAAAAAAAAAAAAAAAAAAACTTGATTGGCAATCACTGCTCTCTTAGAAACCAAAATAGTAAGTGTGTAATAATGATCTTTAATTGGACTCCTTTCAAATTTTCCTGTTCAACAAAACCCTAAAATTATTATGCAGTTCAGATCAGAAAAGGAACTATCAGTACTAACTGAAAACCTGAAGAATTAAATTGCTGCCTGGGTAGTAAGAATGGTTTATCTTGTAATCTGATTTTTCCCATTTAATAAAAATGAACTGAGTAGCAACCCTACACTAGAAGCTGGAGAGTCGAAAGTGAAAAGGAGAAACAAAAGGTGGCTCATAAGCAAGTGACTGCAGGGGTATTGTGTGTGACAAAGGAGTCCACGGTGATGGCGAGCAGAGACCACAGCAGGATTACACATACTCTAGAAACATACTGTTCCAATAAGGTAGCCACCAGTCCCCATGTCCTAAATTTAAATTAATTAACATAAAACAATTCAGTCTTGGTCTCACTAGCCACATTTCAAGTGGTCAACACCTGCAGCAGGAAGCTGGTGACTGCCATAGTAGACAGTGCAGACAGGAATCACCTTCATGCCAGGTGCAGTAGCTCATGCCTATAATCCCAACACTTTAGGAGGCCAAGGCAGGAGAAGCACTTGAACCCAGGAGTTCAGGATCAGTGTAGGCAACATAGAGAGACACAAACTCTACAACAAAATTTCATAAAAATTAGCTGGGTGTGGTGGCACGTGCCTATAGTCCCAGCTGCTCAGGAGGCTGATGTGGGAGGACTGCTTGAGCCCAGGAGGTCAAGGCTGCATTGAGCTGTGATTGTGCCACTGTACTCCAGCCCGGGTGACACAGCGAGACCCTGTCTCCAAAAAAAAAAAAACCCCAAAAAACAAAAACAAAAGCAAAACCTTCATCACATAAGGTTGTACTAATAGAGCCAGTTAAGAACACAAAGAATCTTTGGGATGGCAAACGAAAGATGTAACAGATCTAAATAATGACCTAAATTATTTAAGCCATTATACAGCAAAAGCTTGCATGTGACCTTTTTGGGGAAACCTGTATGCATGAAAGAGATTAAACTGTTGCATGGGTTCTTAAAACTGCTATGTCATTTATTAGCAACTGTATATGCTAAGCTAACCCCTTATGCATGCGCCAAGGTGTTCTGGCTGTGTTGTGCCAGGATCTAGCTGAGTAAGCTAGAGTACAATTGGAGCACAGCAGCAGCACACCAGCCAGGTGCTCAGGGTGCTTTTCAGCACGCTCTTTATATTGCTGGTGCATTGTTATTTCCATGGTACTTCTACAATCAGTAGTTGCTGAAGCACTGTGAAAGTCTTGTGTGGGAGGCAGAGCAGGATTACTTCATTTTAAAGGGAAGACCCATGTAAAATGGTCATTTAAGGTCACGCATATAATTTTTACAAGGCAGGAAGTTCAGTATTGTAATACAGTAACTGTAGCTTCCTAAGTCTAGGATTCCTCTGTACTTTTCTGTCACAGTTTTTCTTTCTGACACTGACTTTATATACACAAGCAGGAAGGCTTATTTGTTGTAACATTAAAATTAACTTCATCAGGATGATTTTACAGAAGGTCACAAACTTGCAGCCCACAGGCTGAGGTGGGACCACAAATTTGTTTTATTAGTTCCTTAAGCTTAACTTTCTATTAGCTGACAACATTTTAAAGAAAGGAAAATATACAATAATCCAGATTTCAAGTGACCCTCAAAAACAGAAAGATCTGACCACAATGACCCCAGTCCTGCCTGACAAAAACCCTCTGCACTTGAATAGCAAACATCCCTTTAAATGGGGTTTCACACTAGACTTCACTCGCTTCTCCTCCTGTCACCCACAATGGTGCTGAGCATTAGTAGTACCAACGCTTTTGCATTTACCCTGTCCATTTCATCTATATACTGCTTACCTGACCACAGCAGTAATCTGATTTTGTGGTCTTTCACATCATTCGAATAACTTTATTTATTAAGAAATTATTTGTCACAGGGAAAACTGATTCCATCATAGCTTAGCTATCTTTGTTTCTGTGATAGGGTCTCACTCGGTCGACCAGGCTGGAGTGTAGTAGTGTAACCTCAGCTCACTGCAACCTCCGCCTCGTGGGTTCAAGTGATTCTTCTGCCTCAGCCTCCCAAGTAGCTGGGACTACAGATACACGCCATCATGCCCGGCTAAATTTTTGTATTTTTTGTAGAGACAGGGTTTCGTCATTTGCCCAGGCTGCTCTCAAACTCCTGAGCTCAAGCAACCCATCTGCCTTGGCCTCCCCGAAGTGCTGGGATTGCGGGGTGAGCCCCCACACCTAGCACTAGCCTGTCTTCAACATATTTAGAACACTTACATTGGCCCACCATTGGGGAAATCATCTAACTCAAAGCCTGTTTTACAATCAAGTGCGGAATAGCTCATGTAATTTATCAAATACGGTACTGAAAGTGAAAAACAGAATGGTTGTATGGGTTCTTGAAGTACAGTGTCTCCTGAATGTGTATTACTTTTACATCATCATAAAGTCAAAAACTCCTGAGTAAATCCATTGTAAGTCAGTGACTGTCTGCATACAAAATTTCATTTAGAAAATAATGCACATTTTCCAGCACAAAATAATTTGCACAAAAATATGAATGACCAATAAAGGAAAGTTTCAAATGATATGCTACTTGTCATCATTTTTTTTTTCTTTCTGAGACAGAGTCTCACTCTGTCGCCCAGGCTGGAGAGAAGTGGTGTGATCTTGGCTCACTGCAACCTCCACCACCTGGGTTCAAGCGATTCTCCTGCCTCAGCCTCCCAAGTAGCTAGGATTACAGACTCCCGCCACCAAGCCCAGCTAATTTTTTGTATTTTTAGTAGAGACAGGGTTTCATCGTGTTGGCCAGGCTGGTCTCAAACTCCTGACCTCAAGTGATCCGCCCGCCTCGGCCTCCCAAAGTGCTGGGATTACAGGCATGAGCCACCGCACCCGGACCTTCTCATCATTTTTAACAAACACGTAGTTAAGATAAAAATTGCATCAAATATGGCAAGTAAACGACACAATGCCTATACATACTTGTAGCCATCTCTAATGAAAGTGGCTGCAGGGGGCATGGGCAGTTGTTCAATTTTAGGAGGAATTGCCCATGAAGGCCGAAACAGACAGGCATCAGGTATCTTCAGAGGTAGCAAACAATGGCTCGGCAACATCTTCAGTGGAGCAAACATGGAGGATCCCACAAAAGGTTGAAAGGATGGAACTTTGTGCACATATGAAAAGTCCTATGACAATAAAGTGAGGCCAGTGTTAATACTGGTAAACTCTGTAGAACACACTACAGTGGCATAGTGCTATCATAAAAACAGCAACCAAAATGATCGCTTTCAGTATTTCTCTCCTTTGATCACTAGAAAATGCTAACACAGAAATGTTAAATCAATCAAAAGACACTATTTAATATGCTCACTGGTGTGTCTCATGTTCTAATTAAAAGGATTCTTAGGAACTTATGTATATATGGCACATAGATGATATGCCATTTTAAAGTAGATGTACATGAATCCACTTGGAAACCGCTCTGCCCTGGAAATGTTAATATACTGAATATTACCTTAATTTCCTCAGGCTTGGGACTTCCTAATCCATCCTCCACTTCCATTTTGAATTCTGTGAGTTGTGTTGAAACCATACTGACCATAGGGCTCTCCATCATGCCTAATGCTGTCACTGTCTCTGAGCTGATCCCATCTTTATAATTCATCACAGGAGAAAATGCAGGATGCTGTTCCAAAGATGGTGGAGTGGGAAACATCCTTTGCAAGTCTGCAACTGCTAAAAATAAGAAATAAAAAAATTTGTTTAATAGGAAGGGCTTCTAAAAAGTCCTAGTTTATAGGCAGGCACACTGTTTGGCACAAAAAATAATGCTAATTAAATGATCACATCAGTTCACAAAAGAATATTAATAATGGAAGTCTCTAAGAAGAAGGCCATCAGCAGAGAATTACCTTTCTCTGGGTCTTGTTTTGCTTTGTTTCTTGAGACAAAGTATCACTGTATCGCCCAGGCTGGAATGCAGTGGCGTGATCTTGGCTCACTGTAACCTCTGCCTCCAGCGTTCAAGCAATTCTTGTGCCTCAGTCTCTCAAGTAGCTGGGACTATAGGCATGTGCCACCATGCCTGGCTAATTTTTGTATTTTTAGTAGAGACAGGTTTTTACCATGTTGCCCAGGCTGGTCTCGAACTCCTGGGCTCAAGTGACCCGCCTGCCTCGGACTCCCCAAGTGCTGGGATTACAGGTGTGAGCCACTGAGCCTGGACTTTTCTTGGTCTTTGTCACTAACTTCTTGATGTTTTATGGTCTGGCTTCACATTAATTCAGTGAACAGTCTACATAACTTACCTTTTTCATCCAATAAGTGACTCCCTGAAAAGTCTAAGTAGAGGAATTAAACAAAGTGGAAGCAATTAGATTGTTACCACTACTCAAGTTCTATCCCTGCTTTCAAGTATGCATAAAATATTACAAAAAATAAAAATTGTTTGGAGCCAGACTTGTGGTTTATATATAAGAGGATTACTCAGCTACTTTGACAAATCCACTACACTTACAAGCTGCTCTTTTGGTGAAACTCACAGCTGCTCTTTTGGGGAAACAGTTCCATATTTTTTCCAGACAGGTATTAAAATCAAACTTCACAGTTTCTTTTAAGAAATACTTAAAACAGCAATTCTGAACTTCTTTGTTAAAAAAAAAATTCCATTAATACACCTGTAGTAAAAAATTATCACTACAGTAGCTCATTAAGGCACTGATTCTTAAAAAGTAGACATACTGAAAAGCAGGTTGTAGTTGTAAAATTTGGCCACTAGGGGGTGGCCTATGCAGCAAATTTTGTAAGTTTGGAGCCACAGGTTTTTAAATCAGTGATTTAAAGTACCAGTTTCCTATCCTATTGCTCTTTCCAACTTCAAGATTTAAGCAGACCAATAATAACCACTGAATCGACTAAGATCTGACTCATAGCTCCAAATCAGAAATTAACACTGAGTAACCGTACCATGTACATTATGTATGTAAATGTACATTACATGTACCATGCTGTGCTCTGGGCTACACAGTCCAGGTGCTGGGGATATAGCTCTGCCATGGTCAGGTCAATTCCTCCCTTGGGGCCTCGGTTCCTTCATCTATCAGGGAAGGCAGTGCTAGATGGATGATTCTCAAAGGGCCTACTTGCTTTGCTTTGTTTGTGGGGAGAGAGGAAAGCTTTCAAACATCTCAGCATATGGAGGCAGAAGAAAAGGTGAGAACTTCTGGATTACATAATCTTTACTGTGTTTCTAAGTGAAACAACTGTATAATCCTAAATCATTTCGCCTCTCTTGGCCTGTGGAGCTATTTGCAAAATAAGGAGAGGTAGAGGCCAATCAGCAGGGTTGTTAATTCCAATATTCATTTCCATTAGCGATGCTCCACAGCTACTTACTTTCTATAACAGGAATCTGTATCTCATTTCATTACACAAAAAAAGTACCTGCTGCTTCCAAAAAAAAGAAGAAGTAAAAACTCTAAAAATCCCAAGCTGATCTTCAAGGCACCTTAAAAATTTATAGAAGTAGAAACAGGAGCCAAGCCAAACAAGAAACTGGCAGAGAACTATCTGAGACACTACATAACCGATACATTCTGAGGTGGAAAAACAGGACTTCAAATATAGCAGGAACCAGATCAGTAAGTTTTCTTTAAAACAAAGTCAAGATCTTTAATACAAAGTTAGTCTACAGTGGAGGCCAGATGGGGTGGCTGACACCTATAATCCCAGCACTTTGGGAGGCCAAGGCAGGCAGATCATTTGAGGTCAGGAGTTCGAGACCGGTCTGGGCAATATGGCAAAACTCTGTCTCTTAAAAAAATACAAAAATTAGCCAGGCATGCTGGCAGGAGGCTGAGGCACAAGAATCTCTTGAACTGAGGAGGCGGAGATTGCAGTGAGCCGAGATCTCACCACCGCAATTCAGCCTCGGTGAAAGAGCAAGACTCTGTCTCAAAAAACAAAACAAAAAACAGAAACAAAAAGTTCATCTACACTTGAAATAAATCCGTCACCTTTAACCTTTAGTCCCTATTCCTCCTCCCAAGCTGAAGAACAGCTACTACAAAACTGTAATACAATCAGTGTTATATTTTAAAACATAATTCTGCTTCACAAAATCTTCAAAGTCACATTGCCATAAATCTTAATAGCCAATGTAGCTCTTTGTGAGGTAGAGAAATTGTATAAATTCTCTTTAAGTTAAAAGGGTGAGCTTAAACATAGCCTTTTTTTTAACTTATAAGTATCCTGACTACGACACAAGATTTTGCAAAAAAAAAAAAAAAAAAAAAAAATGGTTCTATTAAATCTGTTTTTACATTTCCTCTAAGAAACACAGTAAAAGCATTTCCACCGACTTAGGGTTAGCTGACTTCTTTGATCTTCCCGAACGCATGCATCTATCTCAGTTTTCAAAGCCTCAGCCACCCTGTTAATTTTTATCAAAGGTAAACAGAAAACACACAAAAAAAGCAGAGATGAAATTCTACCTCCGAGAGAGCCACTTTATAAAGTGGTCTTTATCGTTCTCACTATCAGATATTCTTAAGGAAGATTCAGTCTGTCTCGCTTCATTTTCCTAATCTGTAAAATGGGAAAAATATCTACTTCATATTTTTTGAGCATATTAAATGAGATAATGTATGCTCAGAAGTGAACACTTTGCTGCGAACATCTAAACATTCAGCAAATGATGAATTCAGTACAAATTAATTCTCCCTCCCAAACCTGGACTGGAAAAAGACGGAACTACTGTCAAGTTATGGGAATTTCTGAAAATATATGACCCTAAGATGATCAAAGGGAACTGGACTCAAAGTGGGTAAAGCAGAAAGAACACTGAGACTCCAAGAAACACTTTGGTCCTCCAAAATAGAAACATGATTTGTCTGTTCAATTTTCTTCCCAGAAAATGGCTAAAACAGCCACCAGGACGGACTGCAGGTGAGCTGTACCACCCACAGCGCTCTGCTTTCTCCCATCCTGCCGATCCTGCAAGACCTCTGCACTTCAGCGGCAACTCATAAGACACCCACCTGCCCACCTGCTCACCTGCTCCTGCCCAGCACTTCATGTATTCATGTACAGGATGGAAGACCTCCAACCAAGCAGCATCACTGATTTCTTAGTGTTCTCCTCACCCCAGAGCATATGCCCAAGTCCCTTCCAAACAGTAAGGACTCTTGGAAAATAAACAAATGAACCAATCCCAAAATCCAACTCTTTCCTTTTGTCTATTCAAAGACTCATACTTTAAACTAATGTGCTTTCAAATACAAAAATTTGTAAGAAAGTGGTTAATAATAAAATCTAATAAAAACATGTTTTTACTATAACACAATACTACCTTAACATAAACTTCACATTAAAGTAAACCTATTTGTCACTGTTTGTTGCTGTCTTCAGCATTACATTCACAAATGAATAATTAGGAACCTATGCTTTCCAACACAATATGCACTGGCCACATGTAGCTACTGAGCACCCAAAATAGGGCTTGATCAAATAGAGATGGGTTGCATGTGTAAAACATACACTGTATTCCAAAGACTTCATACAAAAAAAAAAGGTAAAATATGTACAACCATTACATATATTTTTATTAAGAAAGTGAAATACTGCAATAATTTTATACTAATTACATGTAAAAATAATATTTTGAATCCTTAAATAAAATACTGTATATTATTAATTTTTTTAAATAGCCACTAGAAAATGTGAAATTGCACATGTGGCTCTCATTTGTGGCTTACTTTGTATTTCTACTGGACAGTAGAATTAATGTCTAGAATTAATGTTCTAGACATTAATTTTGTTTTGTTTCTGTTTTGTGAGATGCAGTCTTGCTCTGTCACTGAGGCTGGAGAGCAGTTGTGTGATCTCTGCTCACTGCAACCTCTGCCTCCTGGGTTCAAGCGATTCTCCTGCCTCAGCCTCCCAAGTAGCTGGGATTACAGGATAGACATTAACTTTTTTTTTTTTTTTTTTTTTTTTTGAGATGGAGTCTTGCTCTGTCACCAAGGCTGGAGTGCAGTGGCACGATCTCCGCTCACTGCAAGCTCCGCCTCCCGGGTTCACGCCATTCTCCTGCCTCCGCCTCCTGAGTAGCTGGGACTACAGGCACCCGCCGCCACGCCTGGCTAATTTTTTGTATTTTTAGTAGAGACAGGGTTTCACCGTGTTAGCCAGGATGATCTCGATCTCCTGACCTTGTGATCTGCCCGCCTTGGCCTCCCAAAGTGCTCAGATTACAGGCGTGAGCCACCGCGCCCGGCCGACATTGACTTTTATAATACATTTGTCTCCCCACCTCAATGCCCAAAAAGCTTTTGCTGAGATTAAAATATTTTGCCAGGCTATTTTCATTGTCATTTCTTGGGAGGAAATACTGTGTGTTCCCCTCACTCCCCCACCCCATCCCACAAATACATATGCTCTCACAAATACATATTTATATATATGCTTTGTACACATTAAAACGATCCTCTGGATTCTTGCATATCTGGGTTTTCCTGGTGTTAATATTCTGTGCTACATTTCAAATTCATTCATTTTTATAATGTGTACTTTATCATAAAATTTTAAATTTTGAGTAGCTTCTTTCTGAAATAATTCTTTTTTGGATAGAAATGAGAAAAAGGATACAGCACACAATATACTTCACTGGGCAATGCCACTAACTAGCAGGATGTCTGTGAGTGAAAAGCCTTGGCTGAGTTATCAGACATTCTAACATTTCACATCACTACGTATCACGTCATGTCAAAAAGAGTAAATGATCAATTGATTCAAAGAGGAAAAACATCTGACCTACACACATCTATTTTAATACTGTTTCTTTTAATCTGTGAAGTTCCGTGTTTGTGTAATTCTGCAGTGCAGAGTAATAAAACAAGAAAAATGTTTAATTAAAAAAACTACAGCAACTGGCTGGCTATCATTATTCATTTTCACCCATGTCATGCTTGAGAAAGCTTTGCATATTTTAAAAAGCTATGGATCCACTAAAGCTGTCAAAATCCAATCTCTGTATACTTCCCACTTCTAGATTTGAGTAAATCAGCACTACATTTATAGGTTCATAAAGCTTTTTGACTCATCCCTATGACATGGTGGTTTTTCCCCTCAATTTGTTCTCATTACCAGCTGAAGTTAATGAGAAGGTGTTAAAGAATGATTTGCAATGGAATTATGTTTCTGCTTCAGAGTATCCACATAAGCTACCCTGACTTTCTTTTCTCTTGTAGAATGATGTGGTTTCTTAGGGCAAAGAACATACTCGAAAAAAGGAGGTTCCTTTCTTTGTCAGCATATATAATAAAACTAGTTGATCTCAAAAGGAAACACAAAAACTTCAGTATGCATCCTGAAAAGGACGACTGAAATCAAATATCCAATATCCTTGACTGAATTACATTTATAAAAACAGAAACATTTTACACAGTCTTATAATAGAATACCAGTTTGAAAAATCACTTGTGCAGCATTTATTCTACTAGGAAAGGGCTATTAGAAAAACAAACCTGAAACATGTTTTTCTACATTTTAAGCTATAAAAAGCTAATTCTTAACTGGAAAACAAAGGAAAGGAATTCAAATTAAGACGGTTTCTGTATATGATTAGCTGCCTGCCCATCTCGGAACACCAATTTGTACAGGTTTTAATTCACAGTTAGAATTCTGTCAAAAGGAAGGGGAATTTCAGATAAAGTTAAAGCACCACTGAGTATGAGCATATTACATCTAAGTTATAGGCAGCGAGCCACAATGGCTCAGTCAAGTTTCTCTACTTACTTGGTGGATAAGGAACAGCAGCTCTTCCATCCTTCCCAAGAGGTCGGTCTTCTGTCCCAACTGTAGGAATTTTTGATGGGCGCAGAGCAGGTGATACAGCCTAAGAACAGATGATGTTATTAAAACAGAGTGATGTGTATATAAGTACGGCAGCACTCAAGTATTTCCTAATGTATATCTATTGGTAGATGCCTCTTGGTAGAAGCGTTTACCAGGTGAACTTTTGGAAATACCATCAGATAGTGAAACAAAGGAGATGGTTACAAGCTTATCAAGTGTAAGGAACAGTGAATTGAATGGATCTTGTGAGGGCAGATTGTGCCATCAAAGGAGAGCTTGCAGACCTTAAGCAATTCTTCCCTCCCACATCAATTTTCACGGACACAGTGTTACATTAGGGTGGTGCCTCCAGTAGTAATTGACAATTGGTCTGGTTTCCCTTATACTTGGAAGCAGGCAGCTAAAAGGCATAATCTCAAGCCCTCCAAACCTTTTTTTTTTTTTCATTTATCACAACAAACTATGTATCTTCTGTACCTAGTTACAAAAAATAACTATCAAAATATCAAAATTGATCTTCACCAAAAAACCTTATTTTGTAAAATTATTGAAATATTCAGAAGAGGTTTTTCTCTGATTATTCAAAAACAAACCAGTGCATTACTGGGCAAGATTATCTTTAACATTCAATGAATTGGTGATGAATTAAAATAAAATATAAAATAAAGCAAAAATGATTTTTACAAATAGAAGGCCTTTTATTTATTTAAACTTATACAATGTCACAACATTGAAATGTAAAATTAAAATTAAATTCAAAGACACCTGAGATGACAACTCAGCCAATAGCCTCCCAACTCCATTTACAAGTAGTAAGACGGATTAGCAATATATTCTAAGGTAAACTGCTCATGTGATTAAATGCCAGATTAAAAATCAGAGTAAAGCAAAAACACTCAGAGAAATGAAAATTTGATTGAAAATGTCCAATTCTCCTTTGCATGTTAATATTACTAAAAGTATATTCCCAACAGTTAAACATTTCCTCATTAAGCCTAATAGTAAATCATAATTTATACAAAGAATAAGTTCAGTGGCCCAGAGCAGGAACAATTACCAGGATGGTGGTCATGAACAGATCAGGCAGGCCACTCCACAATGCTTGCTCTGTTTCATTTTTTCTCCTCCTTTGACTTGTACCTCCTTTTCTTTTCATATTTGATTCCCATTACCACTGCCAAAGCACCTATCCTAACCCTCTGGATCTTTAAAACCAAACCCAGTCAGCACTTGGCCTCTGGTGGATAGTCAAATTCAATGCCTGGATCAGTAATGAAGAAATGAGTCATTTCTTCTACCAGAGTTTTTCACATTGTCATGTCCTCTTCCTTCATGTAGCCACTGTATAAATTCAGATTCCAGTGTTCTAATCCAACAAAAGTTACCAGATTAGAGGATTCCTGCCTTCTGTAGATCAGACCAAAAAAAAAAAAAAAATAGCCCTTCTGCCAGTTCAGTTCTATACTCAGTAGCCCTCAGAGGAAAGCATATTGATAAAGTTTAAAATTCAAAACTTTCCTAGACCTATCAGTCTCTAACCATCATCAAAAAAACAGACCAATGGTCTGTTCCTTATCCCTGAAAGCTAATCTAGTTCATTTTTGTTGCTTAATCAAGGCTCATTCCACACTTAAACTAATGTCCCTCCCCCATTCCTCTCAATGACCCCAGTCTTTCCATATTTCAAGTACAACCCATTCTCCCAGGCCATTATGATCTCCTCATCCTCTAAGTACTTATAACAGTAATGGTGTATAATATCTGTTAGATACATTTTATTTTAAAGTTAGAATGGGCTTTAGAAATGTTTCCTACTTAACTTTCAAGCCTTAACTTAAACACTGCTCCCCGTCACTTCGTACCTGAATGTACAGCAACTTCAGATTCAGGTCTATTACTGTACTCACAGCAATAAGTATATTACAACTCTATGTGCCATTTCTCCTTACGTCTGTGAGTGTCTCAAGTATAAGGGTGGTAATTTAATCATCTTTATAACCTCAATTACTAGCCTTAGTACTACCACAAAGGATTTAACCACCAATTAACAAATGTATGTAAAATGGATGAATAGGGAGGTAGATAAGTGAATAAATGAAAGAAAAATAAACTAATAAGCTGAGCTTTTTGAAAACAGAGCCTATCTTATTCATCTCTAGGTCTCCCAGAAAAAACAAGACACTTGTATTTGCCCGAAGGTACAGAGTTGGTTAGGAGGACGGGAACACACATTTCCTGACTCTTATTTCAGCTGATCTCCAAAGGATTATAATAATTATTCTTCTCTGTCATTTTAATCATACGCTGCCTTGAATTATTTAACTTCTATGTATATAAATTCTATTCCCCTATAATGATGCCAGGATCTGAAAAAGTATAAATCATATTTGCATATCTAACCTCTGACTTATTAGATGAAAAAAAGTTATGTGGGCATTACTTTAAAAATCAAACCTAAGGGACAACATAATACATTTCTAGTGGTCCTGTGATATTTAGAAGAATTTATTAAAATAAACGTGAAAGATTTTAATATGTACAACTGGAATACACTAATGAAAAAGATCCTTCAATGAACAAAACTCTAGAGGTAGATAAACTATGCTAATAACCTTTACAATCTTTTCCAAGATTTATACAGCGTGATTAGACTCCAGTATACAGACATTTAAAAAGAACATTCAGAACCCGAAATAAGAGCCCCCAAGTTCAGGAGACCAAATTATAAAGAAATACTACAACACTGACATAAAGTCCTTTCACGCAGCAAAATTTTTGTGTATGTAGCTCTGGCAAACTGGCAAACTCACCCCAAGTTCGTCGTCATCAGAATTATCAAAGATGTTGTCTAAGTCATGCAGAGAAGGTGCCAAATCTGTTACCTGCGTAAGGCTACTGGAGCCAGCTCTGCCAGCAGCATTATCCTGCCGGACATCTGTAGGAAAGGAGGCAAAAGACACAGAATAAGCAACTCCACCAAGCGCAAAGGAGTGGGGAGAGGACACGGATCTCAATGAACATGACCTGCCTGTGAGTTTTTCCCTATGGTTTTAGTTAAATTTAGAGATAATTATTTCCAAATATGTTTATCAGTTTTGAAAGGAACTGAAAAACAAACTATGAAAAATATATTAAAGATGAGATGAAATTCTTATTACAATAAGAATAAAATTTTACATTGAGAAGCATCTCCTTTGCATTTTATTTTAGCAACAATCCAAGTGAGGCAAATAATCATTGTACACACCTGTTTTAGTAGCAGAACTGAAAATAGACATGGCATTTTTCCCATCAGGCACCGGCGTGGAATGACCTGGTGTAGTGACATCCTTGGTACCAAATCCATCCTCTGACTGTATAATAAATTCAGCCAAACAAAACACATGAACACCAACCCAAAGTGTGAAATATGAGGGAGAACACAAAGAATTAGAGGGTAGAATGGAACTTGTTATGAGCACAAGTATGATAAACCATGGTCTATGCAACCAAAGGAAATAAAAGATAGGTCCTTTCTCCGGAATTTCAACAGAACCATGAGATCCCCACTTTCCCCTCAATCCTACGGGGTATTCTGAGTGAATCAGTGTTTTATGCCTAAGCAGTACTGGTGGCAGTTGATTACAGACCTGCCATGGTGTTAAAAGCTGCCTTTAACAACATTTTAGATGCTAAATTATAGATTCAGCTGTCTGGATCTAGGGAGATCGGTATAAAACAATCTAAAAAGCATTCCCCTGAACCATACTGGCCTCTTATAATTGTCTTACTTCCTTGATTCTCAAGAATACCTATTTCAATGGCCCAGTATTTTAGAATGTCTGAAAATTTAAAATTAAAGACAGCAGACTCAACCAGTACTCATTTTTATGATGATGAAACCAGTAAAATTAATACTGATAGTCTATGGGTAGAGTTGATATTAATCCAGAGAATACATAGGTATAGCGCTTGGCACAGTAAGGATAAGAAGCGCTTGATAAACTATATATACATACTGTTACCAACATTTTTTCCTTTACATTTTGGGTACTTCTGAATAATATTTTAAAAGAAATAGGGAGCATAGGCCAACAAGAATTAGCATATGAGAGGAAACATGCACTGTACAAGCTATAGTCTGGAAAATATGAGGCTTCATTTATGTTCGGCTGACTTTTAAACAAAGGTGAGCCATGACATAAAAAGGAACAATACGCTGTTCAATACAATAGTACCAAGAGCATGAATATGGGGACAGAGCAATCAGGCAAGACTATCTCAAACGTTCTGCCTCCAAAGTCTTCCCACACATGTTGTACTGACATAGATAGAAACCCACACCATGCTGGACTCTCTCTCTGTTAAATGGTACCTTATTCTTCTTCAGGGAATCTTTCTCCGTCCCTTGTTTGCATTTCTTGTTGGCTGTAAAGATGTATTTTATGTCACCATCTTCGAAGGTATATGGGTCATTCACTTCTCCCAAACTGTCTCCAGGTTGTTGCGATAGAGGCAATGGGTCAAGGAAGTGGAGTGGCTGCATCTGGGGCTGTTTGTCTTGCCAGATTTTAAACCGTTTGTTAGGTTGTGCTAAGAGTCTAAAAGACAAAATGGCAATTTAAACAAGATAAACAAGGTTAAATAAGTTTCTTTAAAAAAAAAAAAAAAAGGAGCATTTATGACTTAAAGCATTTACAAAGCTTAAACTTTTTGTAAAAACAACTAAAAATTCACTGATATAGTGATTTGCTTTTACAGTTTATATTCATGATTAAATAAAAATTAGTATACTTTGTCAAGAATGTATGTTTTTGTCTCTGAGTCCATCGATTCCACTTAAGAGCACAGGTTCTCAGGACAAGCTACCTAGGTTCAAATTCCATCTGTATCATTTACTAACTGCATGGCCCTAGTTTCTGAGTTATAAAATTAACAGAATAATATGGTACAGTGAAGATTAAATGAGATAATCTATGTAAAGTTTTAGAATGGGTGGCTCAAAAGAGCTATAAATATTATACTAGATACATGATACATACACCTGAACGCAGGCAAAGCCTTCCTCAAAAATGTCAACATACAAAGAAGGCACTGATAGCAATATGGAAAGTCTCATAAAGCTATATTATTTAATTAACAGTAGGGCAAAAATGTATTAATATATTCGGAGTGTACTAAAATGGCATAAAGAGTTCTTTATATGCCCATGTGTTAAATCACATGTGTGCTCATCTGTACGTAGGTCAAAGCATTTGACCATTAAACATTTTCCATATCCAGAGTCAAGAAGGACAAAGAAAAGCCTACTTCAATTTTGAACCTGAAAGTTTAGCAGGAAGAGATGGGGAGGGAGCCCATGTCCTTCCAGTGGATGGGTGGGTGGTGCAGAGGGCCGTCTTACCTTTGCAATGCAGTGCTCTCTGAGTTTACCTCCATTTTGGCATCACATCTCTCACCCTGGAGCTCTGGAGGCCTGAACTCAGCATCATCACTGGGTGGGAGACGATAACTATGCCACCACTTTTCTGATGACTCTGGGTTCAAGGGCCTAATCCCACAATATAAGGCTGTCTCGCTGACCTCTGCCATGAGAGGCAGTCTTTGGCCTACGAGGACAGTTCTGTCATCCAGAGTAGACAACTGCTGGAGTTCTAGTCCATTTCCATAGAGGGCTGGATTCACAGGGACAGACGGTGGGTCCAAACTCTCTGTTTCCTGACCTCGTGGCTGAGGGCTGAGTGTTGGCGGCAGAGGGGATATAGGGGAATGAGGTGAATCCATAGGATTCAGATTCATTTGCTTGCTTGTATTTCTGGAAGGCACGGCCATTTGCTTATCATACTTCCTACTGCTAGACACCTCTAAGGAGGAGTCGATCCCTGCCAACCCTAGTTTCTGTCCTGGCGCATCTTGCTCCATGCATAACTCTTCGGCCACGGAGGGCCTATGGTGAAACGGGATTAAGGGTCTCTTCTGCAGCTTGTCTCCTTTTTCCTGTCTTTCTGTTGTTTTGTGCTTAGAAGAAGCAGGAGGTGGTAAAGATGAAGATGATGATGGTCCTGCACTGAACCCTGGTTGAGACATTGTGGGAGGTCGATTGGGTCCTACTGCACAACGTTTTAAAAGCTTATGCCTAAAATGAGAGTAAATAATTACATCATTATAACATTAAGAAAAGAGATTCTCTGACAAAATTTTGCCTTTTAAAGCATACATTAGATGTACTAATACATATAAAAGGGCTCTAGTTTTTATTTAGTAACTAAAAAACAATACACCCCAATGAAAAATGAAGAATCAATCACATACAAGTTAAGCAGACAAGAAACAGGCATAACAAAAGATGTAAAGTACATTGTTAACCCCTACAAATCACTGATTCAAAAAAACCCCAGATCTTTTAGATTTGGTGAGGGCCTCAGATAACCTATTCATATCGTCTCTTAAAACCATGAGAGTAGAGTCGAGATTCTCTGCCAAGAAAAAACAAAGTTTCCAATTTCTATTTTATAACACTCTACTAACTGTAATATAGAATGGCTTATAATGGTTTGTAGTGCTGTAAATTGGGAATAAAATAACTATGCAACTAGTCTGCCTCAAAGCGTGGAATTAAAACAGTAAGTTCCAATCCTAAGAACATTTAATAGGATAAATATACTAGAAACTTTATGTGCCACTATATCTAGGCAAGAAGGGATAAAAGACAACTTTGGATCTTACAGACACACGTTAAAATGATAGAGCTTAACACCACACATACACAAATGCACCTGAACCACCAAAGCAGAAAAACCAAGTCGGCTCACACCCTAACACACTTCTTGGCAAGCATGGGTGTGAAAAATGGCTCAGTAAGAGCCCACTAGATGATGCCAAGGTTTAATCTGTACAACAAAGTTATACTGCAGGTCAGCCAGTACCTCCCAATATATAAATCATTCCTGGGGAAAAATGTGAGCTCTCCTGCCGGTGTAGTAGTAACTCTCTGAGGCCACTAGGGTGGCATTAAATTACTGCTGCATTGCACTAAATGATGCCCTAGTGAGCAGTAAAACGGATTTGTGGGGCATAATGGGATGGTTTAGTGGGACAGCAGGATGGCTGCCCTGCTCCATAAGGCCATTAAATAGTGGAAGGAGTGGTCTATACCATAATGGGTTCGGTAATCCTGCAGCAGATAATCTGAAAATATTCTTGCCAAAGTCTTTGCTACTCAAAAAAATAAAAACAAACACTCCTGAACTTCTTGTCTTTAAGCCCAATGAGCACAGTATCACAGTAACATGTGAATGTCTCCTCAGAAAGTATCTCAACATCTTATGAAGGTACTTATTTTAAAACCTAAAATTTTAGTCTTTTAGGCTTTTTTTCTCAGAGAGCATTTACCCATACTAGTTCTCTGAGAGACACTTTACGATACCCTCTTCAAAGTAAAGATGTTTTGAAAGTGGATAACCTAATCATAAAGTTAGTTTCTTCAACTGTATTTAATGATTCAGCTACATTGCAAAAAGGTCAGAACGAGGAATGCACAGTAGGTAGGAGCGAATCGCAGTGCATCTCAGCAGGCCAGGAAACCTAGCGCAGACAGTGGGGAAATCAGAGGAAGGCCACACACTATATGGGTGACCGGTGGTAGAAAGAAACCTGAGGCAGGGCCCAAACATGCAGAAATAGATCACGACTAAAAGAACAAGGAAAGGAGGACTCCAATAGACATTTCAAAGGAAGTCAGTGTGAAATCCAGTGACAAATTAAATCTAAAAAGTCTGTAGGCTGAGAAGAGAAAATTGCGATAAAAATGACCACAATAGGGTTCCAAGTTTGTGGGGGAAGCATACGTGGCAAAAATTAAGGATTTTTCTTTTTTCTTTTTTTTTTGAGATGGAGTCTCGCTCTGTCGCCCAGGCTGGAGTACAGTGGCACAATCTCGGCTCACTACAACCTCCGCCTCCCAGGTTCAAGCAATTCTCCTGCCTCGGCCTCGTGAGCAACTGTGATTACAGGCACGTGCCACCATGGCTGGCTAATTTTTGTATTTTTTCAGTAGAAATGGGGTTTCGCCATGTTGAGCAGGCTGGTCTCAAACTCTTGATCTTGTGATCCGCCTGCCTTGGCATTCCAAAGTGCTGGGATTACAGGCGTGAACCACTGCACCCAGCCTAAGCATTTTTCTTAAAGACATCCCCCAAAATACAAGACTCTCTGAAAGTCAGGTTGGTATAGAAGTTGGAAAGTCAGTGGAATGGTGCCTTGGTATGCATATGGTTATAAAAAAAAAGACCTGAAGATATGTGCATTTGGCAAAGAAATACAGCAATAATTCCAGAAAACAAAAAGGAAAACATTATTTGTTTCTTTACACTTAATGTGTTACAAAAATAATTCCAGGTACCTAATAAAAATGTGTAAAAATCGGTAAATAGGTTATTTTTTTAAGTGAAAAAATCTGGGCTAAGGTAAGCACAGGGAAAATAAGATGAAAGAAAAGTTAAATACACTACAATTGATATCCTATGTATGTGCTAAAGCTGGGCCTTCACTTGGCTGTGAACTGTCCATAAATCAAAGTTACTGGGAAAATACTTTTTGTCACACAATTCACAACAGCCTAGAGACAAGAGTAAAGTAGCATTCAGCTGTAGTATACCACACCTACTAACACCAGAGAGAGGCTCTCATATGCTCAGAGAGGGAACCCTTAGTGAGCAAACAACTTCTTCAAAAACATCCTCCCTGAAAAATCAATAATGAGCTTCATTAGGCTTATCCTTACATCTCTCAACAAGAGGCTGCCAAGGCAGAGCTTGATAAAAGAATCACCTCAAGAGGCAGGGGAGAAGAGGAAAAGGTGTCAAAGCTGTTCCCTAAGTGTACACACGCAGCAGTTTGCATATATGCAGGCGGCATACGGACCACCTCCTCAGCGTGAAGCCAAGTCACTCATGCTACATTAAGAAGCCCTGATCTCACTAGAGACATGAATGGCCATCTTCTAAATATGCTTATCTCACCTGAACTTTTTATCCACATTGAACAGTATCAAATTTGAAAGTGTATATTTCAGAAGCAAGGCTACTCAAAATAGCCCAGTCTAGGTGAAAAATGACCACCACTTCTTCTGTCAAATGAGCTGGGGGAAAAGACTTAAACGCCCACTTAAAGAATTTAAGAACCCTAATGAAAATCCATAACGATAATATTCTTTACTACAACAAAGAGTGGTAAGTCAATGGAATATCCAAGAAGAATGCAAAAATTTTCTACAAAAAAGCAATCTGAGGCCGTATCCAAAGAACTAAATGAATAAGCAACTAAGATATCATGACTGCAACAATTTTAGCTTTTAGCAGTTGTGACCAAATACCTGTCTCAATCAAAAAACACCACTGCTAGCAACAAAACAAATTATCTACAGAAAGTCTCTTTAATCCAAATTCTATTGACTCAAGTCAATCTGTTTTTAATGTGTATCTCTACTTTAAAATTAAGAGTAGTTAAATAAAGTCATTTAAAGGGCTAAGAATTGTCTTGTCAAACTGATGCCTTTAGTTTTGAAGCTGCTAACCAGAAAAAAAGTTACGGGAGCAATTTGTTAACAGGGCCGACCGTCTAACAAACTGTGAGTCCTGACAATAAAACTGTATCATCTGCATATAAGAAAAAAACTCTTTTTCTTCTGTACTGGAGGAGAATGGAGAATCAGGAAGAACTGATCTGTGAGGCCAGGAGAGGAATCAACAAGATGCGCCATCAATCGATCTCACTACTATTTTGCCTTTTTTATTACCTACCTGGAACAAGAACAGCTGACTCTTTGGGTTGGATCCACAAAATCCCAAGTAGCAGGATTGCTAGCAGGCTCTTCTTCAAGAGTTGGAGTTGACATTTGGCTCCTCCTAAAAGGGTTAATAATGTGACTTATGTGTGAACATAATACCCATACTCCTGGGGAGAAAAATGTTCAAGAGTTGAACACATTTCACTCACACAGTAATGGTATCCTGTTCAAAATGTTTCTATTTGGCTGGGCGCATGTGGTTCATACCTGTAATTCCAGCATTTTGGGAGGCTAAGGTGGGCGGATCACTTGAGTCCAGGAGTTTGAGATCATCCTGGGCAACATGGCGAAAACCCATACATACAAAAAAATACAAAAATTAGCCAGGCACAGTGGTGCTTGCCTGTAGTCCCAGACACTTGGGAGGCTGAGGTGACTGCTTATCTGTAGCACATAAATTCTGAGTCAGGAATGATGGTGATGCTGAACAACCACAGATTATCCACACAGGCGGCTGAGATAGACACCTTTGCTTACCGATGGTTCAATGTACACAAACTTTGTTTCAGGCACAAAATTGTTTTAAGACATTGTATAAAATTAACCTTTAGGCTATGTGCACATGAAACATAAAAAAACTTTGTGCTTAGACTTAAGACCCATCCCCAAGATATCTCACTACGTATACGCAAATATTCCAAAATCTAAAAAAGATCTGAACAAACACTTCTTCTGGTCCCACGTACTTTGGATAAGATATTCATCCTGTAAAATATTTACTAGCATTTAAGAGCAACACTCCTAATGTGAAATAAAAAAACAGAAGTATCTCCTACATATCACTGATAATTGGTAGCAAAAAGCAGGTACCTTTATTATACAATGAATTAACAATAAGGGGCAATATTTTTGGATTGCTGATTTTGCTACAGCAGATACTGCAAAGTGTTTCAACAGAGGCTCTATAGGGCGTTCTCCCACTCTCTGCCCTCCACTGCCCTCCTGGTTGTCTCGTCTCCCTGTTCTGTGCTGATGAGAGAGGGACTATGATCTGTTAAGAGTTGTGGAGGTGTAAGGTTGATGGTGATTAAAAGTCAAAGATGATAAATGAAAGGAAAAGAAAAAGCAAATGTTTACTTGGAAATAATCTAGGCATTACAGATGGAAGTAAAAATATATGTACCAATTATTCTAAAGGAAAGGATCATTTTAAAGTGACTAGAGATAGCTTTTAATTCTAGAACGTGACATGATTTTCCACTGCAATTATTTTACAGCTATCTACTACATCTTCAATGGCCTATTCTAGAATCAATTTATTGGCCAATAAATATTTAGTATGAAATTGCTAAAAGCTGGGTCCAAAGGACAGGTTTTAAATATGTATCAAAACTTGGAATAGTAGTCACTCAAGAAACATTTCATTGGCTTCTACAAGAAGGAAGTTATTGGAAGTTACTGACATGCATGTCCATATTCATTCTGTTTCAGAGAATCAAGACTCATTTGTCTACTTTCATTAGTCAAGAAAGTAGACATCTACTCATATTAAAACAGATATGAAACTGTGCTGATTATGTTTACATAAATCTTGATAAGTGGAATAGCACTTATTGACTACTGTTTGTCATTATCATTTAGGCAATAAAATAATCATCAGCAGTCTTTTCTAAAAAATCAATTCTCCCCTTATTCCAAAAGTATGTTAAAGAAGAAAGGCAGGGAGATTGGAAAGGAAGGAAAGTTAGGTGGGGGAATAAAAGAATATAATTTTCTCAAATCAACAAACAGGAGCACGGCAGATAATAAACACCCCTCCAACTGTCATCAGTCTAGTTCAAAAATGTATTGTTAATTACAATTAAGGCCAGTACACAATAGTAAATCAGCAAGGAAGGTTCTTTCCCTTCATAATAGGGAAGCACTCATACACTGATATACAAGGAAAAACCAAACCCACTGGTTACTGTCCTGACACCCACAGTAAATCTCTGTGCCAGCTGTGCTACAAAATGTCAGGTCAACACCATGCCAATCTGTACAGTATGAGGAACTTCGAAAACTTCCTCGATAATGAAATCAAGTACAGTAAATGTCTTGATTTTAACATCTTTATTTCAAATTTTGTTCTATTAAATTCAAAAAGATGCAATACTAATCTGGTGACTTCTCAAATTTGGTCACACAATAGTGCAACGTGATTGACATTTTTCAGGTAGCAATCAAGGAGATGGTTACTAAACTATGATCTAGACATAATTGAGAAAACATACTTGGACTGGGTTCTGTTGAGGATGCATTCCTTCCAGACTCGATGGACCATATGATTGTGGAGTTTTGGAGGAATCTTCCCCGATCTCTTTGGACTGTGCATAGTTATCATCCCCCCATCTTGGGAAACTAGGTGACTGGCAGCACTCTGTATACCTCCACTCTCACCTGAAAAAAAAAAAGGCAATTTGGAATGTTAAGATTTTCTGAAAAGGTTTCCTACTTCATAGACTTATTTAACATAAATATAACATAACATATATATCTTATTTAACATAAATATGCATTTTAATTGTCGAAAGTCATACACATGTCACTTTTCCCCTATCCCCTGGCTATAACACTATCCACAATTATGAGTAAAGTTTGTGTCAGAATGGATTTTTTCCCTGAAACTTTGACCACATGATTCTTTGTTCTCTCCCTAAATCAACTAATCAGATGAACACTCACACACGCATAAGGGCACACACATAGAGATGCACTCCTACTCCACATGTATTTGATACAACTTAGAAGGAAGGGTTCACACATCACAATATTAAAGATGCAAACTTCCACTGACTGTTTTAGATTTTTAAATCTTAACACAGTCAATGAGTTTCAAGGCAAAAGGAAACAGTAGAGGGAGCTTTATACTCATGTAGCTAAATGGCTGTGTATCAGCAGCACACAGTGCGCTGGATAGGAAAAAGAAAAGTAATGGCACAAAGCTTTTAACAAGGTCAAATTTCAAACTTGTGTGTGGTACTGTTTGTCCTTATGCCTGACACCATGTATTTAAAACTTAGTACTAAAACACTGAAAGAGGTTGTCTTGACATTTTATGTCAGAGGACTAAAAATTCATTGGTTTCTCTCTAGTAACTCCACTTAGTTTTTCCAAATACAGTGGTTATGAATATAATCTATTTCTTTCAATTATGTTCATTATGATTGTTGATGATACTGATTGTTGTTTACATTTTGAGTATTTTACTACTTCTATCTTATATAAGACAAATACCAAAGTCAATTTCCAGTATTAAATTCTGACTGAATCACTTTTATCTATTTGACTTAGTGAGTATATTATGGATTTTCTTCTCAATAGAACTATGACGCAAAACATCTTAACGAAAGTCAAGATAAAAAAGAAAGAAGCAACCTTATAACAGAAATTAAGTATTCTTATTATCAATGAAAGATGATGATAATATGAGCTAAATGATCAGGCTTACGTCTATTAAAAAAAAAGACCCAAATGCTTATATTCTAAGGAAATGAAGCACGCTTGTTTCCGATAAAAGTATTACCATATTACAAATGAGATAAGAAATTTGAACTTTCTTTGCTATCTTTCATTTTAAAAGTTGCCAACTTGGTTCATGATGCAAAAGAATTAATTTCAATTTTACAATTGCTTTCCAAACACCAATTATAAAACTAGGCAAACTGAAGAAACAAATAGAAGTAGGTAACATAGACGTTCTCTCGGAAACATCCTACCAGACAGCTAAAGAGATCATATGCCCATGGTATCATAAAGAAACAATTTATGACCAAGAAAAGAAACAGTAGGGAGAAACAAGCCACACAGACTTTTCTGACTAAAGCTAGGTTGAAGCTTTTCAGTAACACTTAAATGACTGAACTAAAATCTGAGTGGTATCTTAGATGGAATTAAACAAGACTTGTTACTCCAAGCTGTTAAAATGCATGTTGAATGTTGTTACTTGCAATTGCCTCTACATATCAAAGAGGCAAGTGGATATCAAAGAGGCAAGTGGATATACCAACCCAGATAAGGTATGAGTAACATCACTAACACCATTTGGCCCTACTAAGCCCTCTGCTAATCCAGGAGAACCTTGGTGTTTTTTATAGGGCAAAGTAGCCCATTCTGTCCTATATCTAGAAAAATATGACATTCAACTACAGAACGTCAAGGCTGACCAGGATACTCTCCAATACAGCATTAAGACTCTTAACCTGTAATTCAACATCCTATGATATGAAAATTTAGGTAAATTCATTTTACTGCAAGGATATTGGCAGCTTTTGTTCAGTTTCATGTTTATTTGAAGGAATAAGGCGACATCAGGGGATTTATTTATCCAAGGCCTAACACAATACATACAGAGTTAGGGGGGAAGGAATTTGAAGAACCATAGTTAATTATTCCACATTGAAACTCCCCATCAACAAAACCTCTTGTTTCTGAATTATGACTATTAAGACTTCTGAACTGACCAGAGGTCAAGCATCATGCACACAGCAGGCCTTCAATTTTAAGTTGAATACAAATTTCACTAAGTACAAGGCAAAACAAAAACAGACAAACAAAAGTGGATAACTTAATAATGTAGTACAATTGTTAAAAATCCAAATTGTGATGTGACATTAAAAACTTTTCAAAATACTGCTAATTCTAATTTTCATATCTATGATTATTACTACAAAAGACTGTGAAAGTTCTTTTTTAATTGAATACAGTTGATTGATGACAAATCCTTTCAAGGAATCATCCAAATTCTCTGCTCTACCAAATGAAAGCTGGAAGTACTTTTTTATTTTTACGAGACAGGGTCTAGCTCTGTCGCCCATGCTGGAGTGCACTGATGCTATCTTGGCTCACAGCAACCTCCACCTCCTGGGCTCAAGCCATCCTCCCATCTCAGCCTCCCAAGTAGCTGGAATTACAGGCATTTGTCACCATGCACAGCTAATTTTTGTAGAAACAGGATTCCACCATGTTGCCCAGGATGGTCTGAAACTCCTGAGCTCAAGCGATCCACCTGCCATGACCTTCCAAAATGCTGGGAGTACAGGCATGAGCCACTATGCCTGGCCTTGGATGTACTTTTTTCTTTTTGTTTTGTTTTAAACCATCTCTGCAAATACATGGCTCTTAAAAACAGACACGTCCATTTCCATGTCTCCCACAAAACATCTGAGTAATGTCCTCCAGATAATGTGTGCTAAACTTCGAGTTTTGAATACTGCTTTAAATTACTGCTATCACTTGTACATGACTATTGTTTACCAAGCACTTATATACATTACCTAATATGTACTACAATACAATAAAGTATGTATTTATCAGAAAAAATAACTGAGATTCAGAAAAACTATGAGAATTAAATAAAGTCACTCACCTTGTGAATGATACAGCCAGGTTTTATAACTAGGTGTGTTCAGTCACAAAGTTTATGCTTTTCCCCAATATCTTAACTATAAACATTTATTTAATGCCCACTAATTGCCAAGAATTATGCTAGAAACTTTGAAATTTTGTCTTACTCTGGTAATTTTCATGAGGATTATGTATGTTTCATGCTTGAGAGTTTATTTTCAAAGTTTAGCAGCCAAGGCTTTATTTACTCTAATGTTCCTGCCAGCTTGGCCTACATTCAATGCTTATAAATAAATAATCTCATTTCAGCTCAAGTATGATGAGTATCCTTTCCATATTGACCACATTTCTAATTAAAGTGAGGTCAACTACAACAATAACAAAGTTAATAGAGGAACTATACTACTCAACAAAGAAGACAAAAATACTCCCAATTTAAACAATTTCTGAATTTTTCCATGAAGACAGGCAGTTCCCACTGTCAAAACTGTCCCATATAATTAATATTTATTATTAATGCAGACACATTACTGACAGGAAAAAGCATTTATCTAGAGCTCCTAATCGCTAGTCTAACTTTACATCTAACAGGGAAAAGAGTTGCCCAAGGCCTGTCCCTAGCTGACAATGGTCACTGGGGCAGAGACTTCAGTCATTCTCTGATTTAGTGTTCTTCAGTTGTTCAAAATTATTTAAAAAGCCAACCTACATTTTATCTATATGTGGACACACACACGTAAAGGGGCAGATGTGTGTGCAAACCTTAAAAGAATCTAAACTATTTAATAACAATAAAGACTAATATGGACAGAGTTAAAATTCTGAAGTATAGGAATTCTGTGTGTTGATAGTTTTCCTTCTCCATTTTGTAAAATCCTTACGTTACTCTACTACCTCCATCACTTCAAAGAGGAATTTCTGTTTTCTCACACCTGTTCCACGGCAGGTAGACTATACAATTGTCTGAGATCTCTTCTCCCCAGGACACTCCAGGATCCTACTCACCTAGGATGGCCTGTTCTGGAGAGGTGGGAGGGGTCAGAGGCATCCCACAGTTACTTGGGTCCTTCACACTACCAAGCCCTTGCTGCCCAACTGTAATGTGGCCTCCAGCACTGGCAACACTCTGAGGAACCGGGATGTCATTCTGAGAGATCAACACAAATGCTGAAGGGTAAATCATCCGAACACCACCTACAAGCAAAGAGAACAAGGAAAGAACCAGGACTGAGAAAGAATTCACACAAGACTCCCAATTTTATGATTCCAGTGGTGAAAATGAGATGCTCATGAAGTACTGCCAAAAGTGATAGGCTCCATTCTCTCACAGGTTAATAGCTGTTTAAACATGTGTTCCAACATGATGCATTTGGAATACAGGGACCAAGGGTGCTTCAGGCAAGATAACTACTCAGCATATACCATTGTGTCAAGATAATTTCTTTAAAAAGATGGGAAAATTATGGAGATTATTTCTGATGAATCTAAATGATTATCTTCTTAAATTAAGGAAGAGGAAGAAGAACAAAGTTCTTCAGGCAAAATATTTTCTCTTACCAACAATTACTTCAACTGCCACAGGGAAATCATCATCATATCCCAACTCGTCTTCCTCTTTCGATTCCTCTTTCTTTTTTAGCACCATCGGGTAGAAATACTGCCATTCCTCAATCAACTTACGAGTGGCTGGGTCTGACATCTTGTATGCTTGGCCTGTTAGCGTCCCATTTAAGCCATAAGGACTTACCAGTACTATAGGGGGAGGAGAAACACATGTTAAACATTAGAGAAATAATTTCTACTTAAGTGCAACACTACATATGTGGTAATTTTAGATTACAGTATCACTTAATGTACATTGTTCTTTATTTCTTAACTCTAAAGTATGATTTAAAATAAATTTTTTTAAAAATTATTTTTGTAGAGACTGGGTCTCACTATGTTGCTCAGGCTGGTCTTGAACTCCTAGGGTCAAGTGATGCTCCCGCCTTAGCCACAAAAGTATGATATTTTGAAGTCTCTTATTTTAAAATTTCTTATTATTTATACACCTCTCACTTCCCACAATTTTTAAAGGAAATAAAATATGGATAGTCCAATGTTATCAGACAGCTATGCTTTGAAGCATATACATATGTTTAATAATAGCTTGTACAATATAAACACTGAACCTTCCAAAACAGAAGAAAATCATTCAACACATATACCCCAAACGCTGCCTAAAACTTGAATACTCTTGTGGTTCCGGAGACTCCCTAAACATCTGTGGTAATCAAAGAATAACATATAAATAAAATTTCTAACAGTGGGAAAGTCTTAATATAAAAAAGCTTGAAGCATAATAGTTATCATTTCTGTTTTGACTGTTTTAGAGGTCTGTTGATAAAACAACTCTAAGTAAAATTTTATTTAACTCAACGTAAAGGACCCAAAATTCATCTTCTTTCAGTATTTGACCTTGATGTCATTTTCACTGAGTCTGACACAAAAATAGAGTTAATATAGTACTGTGAATTATCCAGCCAGTTCACAGCCTTGGAGTGAGTACTTCAATCTTCCAAATAATACTTTTCTAAAGATAAAGACTACTTTTCTTAATTCTAATTTTTTACAAAAACTCAGCATGGTCATTAAACGGAATGTCTTCTTTTTTTTATTTTTTAAAGAGCTAGATCATACGTCACATCAATCAAGAGAGAGATAGCTATAGACATTACATGTTTCGTGGAGTCTTTCTGCTGTTCCTCAATGATCCAAATGGGATAAAAATACTGACTCCAACACACACAATTAATCAAATGTAATTTTTTGCAATAATGCTTCCATGAAATTCCCACATCAACTGGGATAATTATGCTCATCATATTATCCATAAGGACAGCAACTGCCTTAGTATGGTCTTCCTCCACACCAATCATGGAAAATAAGCAGAAGAATGCTCCACAAAAGTATTCTAAGACTTCCATCAGTGACAAAAATCAGAAAAATTAAAAGTGGTCTATAGGGACCTGGTATTCCTAACCTTATTGTTCCCAACTTTGAAGATTAGAAAGTAAGTTCTCTTCCCTCATGACTAGTTATTCCTACTGTTATTACCATAACTAAATGCTTTTATTCTGAGTGATAAAATGTTGGATGAAGTCAGAAGGTCCTGAGCACTTTTACACTCAAGAAAACAGTATTTTTAAAATTCTGACAAGCCATAATTTGCAAATACTGTACAATTTGTACTACACAGTTTAAGAATTGGGTTTTGAATATTCTGGCAGTTCATACACTAAACACCTAACATTACACAGCTTAAAATTTATTGCAGTAGGGGAGTTGGAGTTAAAAATTAGGACACAGTTAAATGTGGATTCAATGTTCTTTCTTATCTCAAAAAAAGAAAAGTTTTATCATCTTTGGGGCAAGAAACAGATGCTTTCATTGAATTAAATCAGAATAGTTTATAGAAAACAAAAAACAAATACAATGGAGTCTAAACGCTCATGACAGGCTGTTACAACAATTTTAATATTTTAGTCAAGTCTGTTAAAATAACAGTGTTTTTTAAAATTATATTGTGTGATATGCTAAGACCATTTCAACCAGACATCTCTAATAATGACATATGACTGAACCAAAAAAAGATTGTCTCCATATGGTTCAATCTAATATTATAACATTTAAAAGCTGTTACTCACAGAAAATTCTGAATTCCAAAGACAAAACAAAGATTTGTAATGCTCAGATCAAAAGGACATGAAGTTATTTTGGTGATATCTAGGTGGTAAAGCTGAGAATTAATGAAAATATGAATGTATGAGTTAAATTACAACTAAATATCTATTACCAATGGAGTTTAAAATTAAAACAAAGGAACATCGCTGAAGAAACTATACACTGTATAATTCTAGAACTTTGATTCTGATTGAAATTTCAAATACTAAGTATAATGGTAATCTTCTATAAACCATTACATCCCTAAAACCTTGTTAATAAACACAACAATGAAAACCTTTAATTTGTGACTTTGGTCAATTACTCATTGAATTATATTTTTCAAGTATTTATAGATTTTCTTTTGTTCTGAAGGAAATTCTACATTTTATTCTTACAAAAGAATATACATAAGACCATCTTATATATGCGAGAAGCTTCAGCAAAAAACACACTATTACTACTTAATTATGAAATGGTAGTCTTTTCTTCCTTCTTCAAAATCTGACCCTTATGCTTAGTTTTACAATGTCCATTTAAGATAATGTCTCACCCTGCAAAACTTTACTGGGCAAGATGGTTATCCACTCAGTGGTAGATAGGGGTGGAGAGCAGGAACATCCACACTTACCTTGAAATGGTGCAGGTGAAGACTGAGCCATGTGTATATGCTCCTCATTGATCAAATAAATTGGCTGGTGCTGGGCAATCTCCACACTTGTGCATACATTACTTTCTCCATGTAGAAAGAATGTGAAAGCACAGGACAAATGCTCACTACAAAAGAGAGAATGAGAAACTCAACTTTATATTTTGGTAGGAAATGGGTGCTAGAAACAGGAACTACAGGTAAGATACAACTCTACTTTATCAACCGTCCAGTAAGGCTGACTTCTAATTATGGGCAAAACAGAAACTTCTAATTCATTATTGACAAACTAAGCCATCAGATAAATCTGGAAATATGAATATACTGCAATGAGAACTTCTGTAAGTTACTGTACAAAATGTTTCCAGTTTCATTTGCATAAAATCTCTTATGCCAACTATAAATACCTAAGAACAGAGAATTGAAATAGTTTTCTATTGTCTCAGTGTCCAGCACATGACAAGCCAGTGGTCACTGGGCCACTTTAAAAAGTAAGTATTTTAAGTGTTTATTCATTTCTTTGACAAAACGTGTTAAGTGTTATAATGCTTGAAAGGAAAAAAATGAAATAAAATTAAAATGTTTCTCTATCACACAGTGACACATATATATTCTTCTTTGACCAGTATGTTTAGATAACATTTTTTGTTTTACCAAAATATGACATTTCACCAAAGGAAACACCCAGTCTTGGTATCTGGGTATTTAGCATGACAGAGTAAATTCAAGATAGTGAGTACAATTTTAAAAGAATTTTGAAAAAAGTTTTTGAAAACCCTTGATATCATACTTCTAAATTTATAAAGTTCACAAAAGCAAAAATGTACATAATTTGAACATCTATAGGTATAAAATAATATAAATAGTAAAAACACTCTGTCCTTTATGAAAATGACACTAGCAACACACCATCTTCTACATACATTATACCTGGCACATTAAATAGGACCAAAATATAGTTTTACTGATTGTGGACTGGCTTATTTTTCAACTGTAAATTTTGGCTAAGGGAGTTTGAGCTGACTTATCCCTATTCATGCCCACTATTCCATGTAGTTACTAGCTTATTTGTAAGAAGCTGGTGGGAGAAATAAATGTAGACCATAGCCACAGAACATGTTCTCTTTCCCACTGAGTCCCAACTGTGCATGAGAACAAATACAACCAACATTTATCTAAGAACGGTGCAAGGAGTCTGAAGTGACACTGAAGAAAATACAGTCCTTGCCCTCAAGGAGCATATTCACTAGCAAGAGACTGATATGAAAGCACACAAATAAAATAAAGCCAGGCACAAACATACAAATAATAATGTCATAGAAAGGCTAAGGAGTAGTGATTTCTTCAATTTAGAATACATGAATGCTTTAAGAAGACAAGAACAAATGAAAATGTGAGAAATATCCATTCAGGTATTTTGCCCGGCTTTTAATCTGGTTGGTTTCTGCTAGTGACTTGAGTTCCTTAGATATTCCACATATTAATCCCCTGTCAGATATATAGTGTGCAAATATTTTCTCCTATTCTGTGGGTTACCCTTTCACTCTGTTGGTCAATTCCTTTGCTGTGCAGAAACTTTTCAGTCTGATATAATCCCATTTTCTGTATTTGCTTTTATTACCTGGATCTTTGAAGTTTTATTTTTAAAATCCTTGCCCAGATTTTACGAATGTGAAGAAGGATTTCTCCTATGGTTTCTTCTAGTAGTTTCATAGTTTTTTATTTTTTTGAATTGGTTTCGTATGTGGTGAGAAACAGGGGTCTAGTTTCATTTCTCTGCAGGTAGAAATTCAATTTTCCTAGCATCATTTTTTGAAGACATTATTCTTTCCTCCAGTATGTGCTCTTGGCACCTTTTAAATCAAGTGTCTATTGATAAGTGAATTTATTTCTGGGTTCTCTATTCTGTTCCATTGATTTATGTGTCTGTTTTTATGCCAGTGTCATGCCATTTTGACCACTATAGCTTTATAGTATATTTTGAAGTCAGGTACTATGATGTATCCCCCCACCACCGCTTTGTTCTGAAAATAAAACATGCAAATGGCCAACAGGTATATATAAAAAATGTTCAACATGAGTAATCAGGGAAATGCAAATCAAAACCACAGTAAGATATCCCTTCACTTCAATTAAAATGGACATCATCAAAAAGATAACAGATAACAAGTGTTGGCAAGGATGTGAAGAAAAGAGGACATTTATACACTGTTGGTGGGAATGTAAATTAAGACAGCAATTATGAAAAACAGTACAAAGATTTCTCAAAATGTTAGAAATACAACTACCATATGATTCGGTAATCCCACCACTGGGGATATACACAAAGGAAATGAACTCAGTATGTCGAAGAGTTATCTGCACTCCCATGCGTATTCATGATTATTCACAATAGTTAAGATATGGAATCAACCTAAGTGTCCATCAACGGATGAATGAATAAAGAAAATGTGGTATATAATACACAACGGAATACTATTAAGTTATAGAATTAAATCCTGTCATTTGAGACAACATGGATGAACCTGGAGGACATTATGTTAAGTGAAATAGGTCAGACACAAAAAAACAAATACCACATGAACCTAAAAAAGCTGATCTCATATAAGTAGAGAGCAGAATTGTGATTATCAGAGGCAGGGGAGGGGAAGGGAAGACATGGAGGAGGTTAGCCAACAGTTACAGTTAAGAACAATATGTTCTAGTATTCTAATGCACAGTAGGGTCACTAGTCAACAGTAATGCATTGTATATCTCAAAATAGGTAAAACAGGGAATGTTCTTACCACAGAGAAATGATAAATGTTTGAGGTTATGGATTTGTTAATTACCCTGATTTGATTACTACACACTATATACTGGTATCCAAGCATCACCTTGTAGCTCACAAATACATACAATTATTATGTGTCAATTTAAAATAAAATAGAACTAAAAAAAAAAAAAGAAAGAAAATAGGGGTTAATAGTAGAAAGAAAAGAAAAAGAGAAAATATGAGGCAAAGAACAGATGTGGTTACGAGAAGGATGTCGTTTGGAAACTCTTAACAGAGGAATGGTGGGATGTGACTGGAAAGGAGTCAAAAAAAGGATGTTGGAGGCCATCCCTTGAGACATCGAAAGACTCGTATATGCAAAATAACAGGGAGTTAATTTTAAGGATTAGTTTTAGAAAGTTTAAAGAATTGTTATAAAAATTTCAAAATAGTTTTCATTTGAATTTGCTATGTCCCAAAACACAAACGGTGAGAAGCATAAATTAAAAAAAAAAAAAAAAATCAAAATCAAATCAAGTATCTTTTATATTGATAACTTAAAAAAACCAAAATGTCCTTTTAAAAGGGATACTGAAAACAAGAAAAATAGAAGTTATAGTGGAGCCGGGCATGGTGGCTCACGCCTGTAATCCCAGCACTTTGGGAGGCTGAGACGGGCGGAACACAAGGTCAGGAGATTGAGACCATCCTGGCTAACACGGTGAAACCCCGTCTCTACTAAAAACACAAAAAATTAGCCGGGTGCGGCGGCAGGCGCCTGGAGTCCCAGCTACACGGGAGGCTGAGGCAGGAGAATGGCGTGAACCTGGGAGGCAGAGCTTGCAGTGAGCCGAGATCGCGCCATCACACTCCAGCCTGGGTGACAGAGTGAGACTCCGTCTCAAAAAAAAAAAAAAAAAGAAAGTTATAATGGAGATATTACAGAAGCCACCAGTAACTATATAATTTTTGGTAGGTTATTTCATCACTCTGATCAGTTTCCATATATGTAAAAGCACCTGTTAGTGCAGACTGGTGGGCCCCTGAGGCTCTGATTCAGGAGTTTTAGGGTGGGCCCCATAAATCTGCATTTTTAACAAGTTCCCATGTGATGCTGCTGCTGCTCCTGGCTCAAAGGCCACACTTTGAGAATCACTGGATTTGATAAAGCCTAAATCCCAACTATTAAATTCTATTTTTTCTAAGATCATGTAAAACAAGGACAGGAATGACAGCACCCTGTGACCTAGCAACAGCACTTCTAAGAATTTATCCTACATATAAAACTATGGTACTGAGTAGTTATAGATTATAGCACTGCTTGTAATAAAGTCTGAAAAACACTAAAATGCCCATCAGTAGAGGACCTGTTAACTAAACCGTGGTATATAAGCTACAAAGTAATGCCCTGCAGCCAAGTAAAAGGAAATGATCACACTGATATGGAAACACCTCCAACAAGGACTGTTATGAGAAAAAAGGAACAAGGTACAAAACAGTATGAATAATATACACCCAGTTGTATAAAATGGGAAAGTGGGGAGAAAAATATTTCCACACACAATTTGCTTACATTGGCATAACATTTTTCTGAAAAGATCATTTAAAAAAACTAGTAATGGCTGGGCAAGGTGGCTCACGCCTGTAATCCCAGCACTTTGGGAGGCAGAGTTGGGCAGATCGCTGAGCTCAGGAGTTCAAGACTAGCCTGTGCAACATGGCCAAAACCCTATCTCTACAAAAAATACAAAAATTAGCTGGGTGTGGTGGCACTGCCTGTAGTCCCAGATACTCAGGAGGCTGAGGTAGGAGGACTGCTTGAGACTTTGAGGTTGAGGCTGCAGAGGGCCCAGATCATGCCACTGCACTCCAGCCTGGGTGACATCAAGACTCTGTCTCAAAACAAACAATCCCTAATAACTTTGGTTGGTTCCCTCGGGGAATGAAATGGCATGACTAAAGGAGAAAGAGAGAATTCACAATATTCTTTTATACTCGTTGAAATGTGGGGTCATGTGTCACACAGAAAGCAATGTGAAGGCAAGATCTGAGGAAGCCCTTGCCTCCTATCCTTATGCAGCGCTGCCTGTTGGCCCAACCAGGGGAGTGCTCTAGAGGAATCCGCGGTGCTTCCATTTGGCATACTTGGCGCTTAGTCAAAGCCTGCTGAGATCCTGATTTTGTAATCCAACATACTAGTTACTTGATTAGCAACCCATCAATATCTTTATCCAAAGCAATGCTAAAAATGGTGAAATAAAAACTGCACTGAGAACCGAATCCTGTGTCATCTCATCAGATAACTCCAAGTTACAAATTCAACAGTGAGTTGTCACTCATTCTGCTCTAAAGAGAATAATCAAAAAGGTTATGTCAAATGTCTTGATAAAATATGGACACATAACTATCATATTTCTCTGATCTAGAAATCTGCCTGTAAGTAAAACCCAGGTGTTTTCATACAAAGTCCAACCTCCCTTATTTCACAGATCAAATTTGAAATTGTTAAAATGAGATCAGATTTGAGAATGAACACTGAAGGGGTTCTACAAATTAAAAGTATAGATATGTTAGAGTATATGAGAAGTGGGAGGTAAATCTTTATTACAAGCTCTATAGCATGTTCTTTCTTCTTGTCACTTATTACTCACTTTTACCTGAACCTTTACTCACCCCATTTCTCACCCCATTTATTTCATATACTTTCATTAAAAATTTTAAGAGACTATGGAGATCATTAAAGTCAACCTCTTTCTGATTCGGAGGAAGGCAAGACTGCGCCCAAAGTTACACAGCAAGTTCAGAGCACAGCTGGAATAAAAACCTGGTCCTTCTTAACATAGCGTATAGTACATCCAAGATTTTCTACCTTCGATCAATGCTGCCTTCACCCCTATTCAACATCAACATAAATCAGACACAATGTAACTGAAACTAGTCCCTGCATCAATTCTACTATCTCCCTTACTCCTATAGGCTAGAAGATACTATCAAATGAATACATAGAGCCAAAAACATGGCAAGGCCAAAGGAAAATTGGAGCTTCACCTCTGTTCTCTTGGGGGCACATCACTTGACAAGTATTCCACGCCTTCTCAACTCTGTTTATTCTCCACTCTACTCAGTAAATCAGGTCTGATTCAACTAATTCTTTGTTTAACCTCTTTCTCACCTTAAAAATCTCTGCAGTTAAACTTCACTCGCCCTTCCCTAGAGATTCCTTTCTTTCTGTGAAGGCACTCCTATACTTACTCTCTTCCATCACGAATAATCTTTATTTCTTCCTCAATTTGCTTCAGGTAACCCAACCCTGAAGCACCTCCTCTTGATCATGCTACCCATTTTTTCACCCTCTACCAACTAATATCAAGTAACTAATATATAAATAAAATGATAAAAAATGGAGACATTAATACTAGTATCATCACTAAATAATCTACACAGAAATGAAATAAACAACTTTTCTAAGTACTATAAAAGAAATAAATAAGGAACTAAGAAAATAATGGGAGTTGGGGTCTATTCTAAAAAGGGATTGGTCAGAGGAAAGCTTCTCTGAAAAAAAAAAGCGGGGGAAGGAAGCATTTAAACTGAAGTTTGAATCATAAGAAAAAGCAAAGTGGTAAAAAACTATTACAAAAAAACTGAAAATTATATGTGCAAAGGTATGGAGTTGAAGAGTTTGCCATTTATAAAGACATTTTTGAAAGGCAATGTGGTTATTACATCACTGAGAAAATGAAAAAAACTAGTGTAATTAAACCTACTGAAAAGACAAAGATTATCAGAGTAGCTCAAATAAAATAAATCCATCTACATATTGCACAAAAGGCATGCAAAGTAAAATTACACCAAAAGTTAAAAAAAGTGTAGAAAATCATATGCCAGATGAATTCTAACAAGAATAAACCTGGTATAGGAATAACAATAAATAAAACAATGAGATATTTTAAAACAAGTTCATCAATAAATATACAAAGAGAAATTCAAGAAGAAAAGTAATCAACCATGAACATGTACACAGCCACAATGGCATGCAATATAGCTCAGAAATACATACAGAAAAAATCAGAATAAGGAGAAACCGACAAGTCTAAAATTAATAAATATTTTAACGTTTTCTAGTGAATACCATGGCCTTCCAGAAAGAAAGAATGTATAATCTTTCCATGAATACATGGAAGAGCTACAAAAATTGAATATGTAACAAGACACAAGACAAGTATTACATTTCAAAGAAATGATGATACACACAGTTTACATACTCTTATTGGTTGGGTGTTTTTTTTTTTTTTTTTGGAGACAGAATCTCACTCTGTCATCCAGGCTGCAGTGCAGTGGCACGATCTCAGCTCACTGCAACCTCCACCTCCCAGATCAAGCGATTCTCATGCCTCAGCCGCCTAAGAAGCTGGGGTTACAGATGTGTGCCACTACGCCCTGCTAATTTTTGTATTTTTCATGGAGGCAGGGCTTCACCATTTTGGCTAGGCTGGTCTCAAATTCCCGACCTCAGGTGACCCACCCACCTCGGCCTCCCAAAGTCAGTATACGTATTCTTTAACAACAGTGTAATTTAGTTAGAAATCAATAGTTTTGTTTTTTTCAAAGGTTAAAATAAAATCCCTTTGTTTGAAAACTTAAACGTGTACTTCCTAATAAATCATGGGTTACAGAAGAAATCACAATTGATATCACAAAATATTTAAAACTGAATGACAACAAAAGTAATACATGTCAAAATCTATCAGAAACAGTACTTACAGAGTAATTTATATCCTTATAGGCCTAGAAGTCTTAAAAGAAATGAAGAAAGCAAAGAGTAAACACAGTAAAACAGAAGGAAGAAAATAATGACAAAAATGTGTATTATTAATAAAATAGGAAAAACAAGATAAAACTTCTTTTTTGAGCAGACTAATAGATGACAAAAATACTAGGTATGACTGATTTAAGGAGAGGGATGAAAGATGTATGTGCAGGGAGCTAAGTGCTCTAATAAACAATCCTGGGAACAAAAACAGAGGAAATAACTACAAACAAAGAATGAACACTTTTAACAAAAAAACACTATAAATACAGTAACTTTATGCCAATAAATTTGATACATAAGAAATAAGCAATTTTCTATAAAAATAAAAGAATTTGAAAACAGTAAGTAAAAAAAACCATCCACCCACTTCAATACCATCTTAGAAGGATTTACCAAATTTTCAAGGCTCAACCCATTTCTCTTATTCAAACTGCTTCAACAAATGATGTGATGAATTCACATCAGCAAATCTATGAAACTACTACAATGCATTAACAGATGAATGAGAAAAATCAAAGAATCTATCTCAATACCTACGAAAGAAGCATGTTAAATTTCAGGAAAAAAAATTCAATAATAATTATTTCTAAAACTCTTAGGGAACTATGGGAATCAAAAGAACTGACCGAAACAGATAAAGCAATTGTCTTGCTTCATGTCAAAATTTTACAAGAATCCCTTTTAAAAAATGGAGCAAAACGGCCGGGCGCGGTGGCTCAAGCCTGTAATCCCAGCACTTTGGGAGGCCGAGACGGGCGGATCACGAGGTCAGGAGATTGAGACCATCCTGGCGAACACTGTGAAACCCCGTCTCTACTAAAAAATACAAAAAACTAGCCGGGCGAGGTGGCGGGCGTCTGTAGTTCCAGCTACTCGGGAGGCTGAGGCAGGAGAATGGCGTGAACCCGGGAGGCGGAGCTTGCAGTGAGCTGAGATCCGGCCACTGCACTCCAGCCCCGGCGACAGAGCAAGACTCCGTCTCAAAAAAAAAAAAAAGGAGCAAAACAAAGATAAGTGCTTTTCTACACAAGACTGCCCTAGATATCCAAGTCAATGCAATAAGACAAGAAAAGAAAAAAGGTGGTATAACAATTAGAAACGGGCCAGGTGCGATGGCTCACGCCTGTAATCCCAGCACTTTGGGATGCTGAAGTGGGCGGATCACGAGGTCAAGAGATCAAGACCATCCTGGCTAACACAGTGAAACCCGTCTCTACTAAAAATACAAAAAAAAAAAAAAATCTAGCCAGGAGTGGTGGTGGGCGCCTGTGTTCCCAGCTACTCTGGAGGCTGAGGCAGGAGAATGGCATGAATACGGGAGGCGGAGCTTGCAGTAAGCCGAGATCGGGCCACCCCACTCCAGCCTGGGCAACAGAGGGGGGGGGGGGGAAGGAAGTGGCGATGCTATCTTTATTTGCAGATGGATATAATTTTCTTGGATTTCCTATGTAGATAATATATAGACTAAGAGAACTAACAAAAGAGATCAAGAAAGTAGATAAGGTTGGTAGATACAAGTTCAGTAATAGTTGTATTCCTACAAAAAACTTAGAAAATATAATGGGAAAAATATATTCTATTAGCAATAGCAATGAAAACTGTAAGGTACCCAGAAAATAAACCAACAAAAGACAGCTTAGGTTTCTTGAAGAAATTCATAGAATAGTCTGTTTCAAGAATATAAAAGAATATATAAAGTCTTTTAAAAGATGTATCATATTCCTGGATATAATACCATAAAGATTATAATTTCCCCAAAATGACCTAAAAATTCCATGTAATTCTAATCAATAGCCTAAGTTTTTGACAAGCTGATTTTAAAATTTATATAGAACACAGGGTCAAGAATAGCCAACCTGATTTTAAAGAAAGAAAAAAAAAGTGAGAGACAACCTGCTAGTATCACTATTTATAATTAAACCATGGTGATTATAACAGGATAATAATGACTCAAGGACAAAGAGGTCAATGGAACAGAACAGGAAACTCAGAAATCAACCCTCCAATGGCCCAGTAATCCCCAAAATCCAGCCCCAGTTACCCTTCTAACCAAATTGCCTATTGCTCTCTCCCCTTTCTTCTCTGCATTCCAGCTTAATAAGCTTTCTATTATTCAAACAAAACAATTACAATTTGAAATTACTGTTCCCTGTAGCTAGAACTCTCTTCCTTTCAGATATCAACATGGCTCCTCTCTTTACCTCTTACAAGTTTTCCTTAAATGCCAAGACCTCATCAAGACTGTTCTTCTCCACAAAATTTAGTTACACTCCCCAAGGGTCTCTTCCCTATTTTTTTTCCAATAGCACTCATCACACAGATACACTAACCACAATGCTCAGAGGCTCTGTGGACCTAAAAACAATTTGCAAACTATAAGGCTCTCTATATATTATGTTCTTTCTATAGATACTGGAAACAAAGGGAGATGAGGGTGAGAGTGACAGGAAGGAGGAGAGGAGACAAGGAGAAAGGAAAAGAAGACGGATAGGGAGAGGAAATGATGGTAGAGCAGAGAGGGAGAAGAATACAGGAAAGGGTAGTGGGGATAAGGAAGTAAAGAAGAAGAAGAAGAGTGGGAGAAGAGGATGGGGTAGAAAAAAGGTTTCTGGGATCTACTTGGGATTGTGGTGTATGAGTTTGATTAGGTTTTTTTTTTTTTAAAAAAATCACATTCAAGAATATAATTACAGCACTGGAAAGCATTCATATTAAGGACTTTATAGAGGTTTGTTCCATAGCTTTACACTTGCCACCTTTTTTATTTTTAAAAATTAAAGTGTAAATTTTGAGGAACAAAAGTAAAACAAATACTAGAATATTTATGACTAATAAACACCTGGGCTTATACCTGAAATTTGTTCACAAGAACATCATTTTAAGTGCCCCATCAAACACAACTGATAAGAGAGGAAAACACTATAAAAATCATTAAACTATTTTCAAAATAAAAACTTCTTACTTCAAGTACACTACATGACTTAGGGAAGTTTATTCAAGCTAAAAATCCTTTTCACTGGGTGCCTTATTTTCATATTTCACATGTGTTACAAGTATGTCTCCAAATATTTCACCAGATGTTTCTAACTCTTTATTCCAAGCTTCAAAGATCCATTTTTTCCAGAATTAAAGTAAGAAAAAGACCATCAAAATATACTGTTTTAAAGTACTTCTGGGTAAATATGGTCATGTCAGTTTGTGAGCAGTACAAGATACTCACTCCTCCACTTCACCTTGGAGCTTCCCTAGACATCAGAATTTTTAAAAAAACATATTTTTGGCTCTCTAAAGTATGACTCATGAGTGTGTGTGTGTATGTGTACATATATCCCTTTTAAAAACATATAAAAGGAAACTGTGTTAGAGAAAGCCCATCTACTGCTTAAGTGCTAAATAGCTAAACACAACATAAACTTATTCCCTCCTGGCAATTAGTGAAAAAGGAAACATTCAATATTAGCACTGCTATACAATCACTCCATGAGCTACTTCTCCAGCCTCACTCAGTCAAACTACTTCAAGACGGAATGCTCTCTGTGAGTGCCACTCTGGTTCACACCTCTATGGTTTTGCTTGTGTTGGTGTTTTGCTTAGAATAAACTTCTCCTATTGTTCATCTAACCCCTATTTATCTTTTCCATGAAATTACCTTTAAAGCCCCAGAACAGACTAAAATGCTCCTATACATCTCTGTGTATACCTCAATCACACCACTTCAATTTTTATAAGTTTAGGTTTAGCCCATCTCCCTAAATTTTGTGAGGACAGGAATCATATTTTACCTATCACTTTGGACCCCAGAACTTAGTATGGTGCTTGCCATTGATAGATGCTACATTAGCGTTTCTGACACATTATAACATTCCCCTAAAATTTTCTGGCATTTTACTAGAAGACGCAGAAATAAAGCCTAGAATTCTGAGTCATGAGGTGCGGAAGAACACAAATGTAAAGCTCTGATAATCCAGCGAGGAATATACCAGGGCATACACATCGTTAGCCTTGAGAATTTCTGATAATCTCTCTAAGCATTCTTCTGAAGGGAGCCTGCATGAGGCACATACCTGACAGTTACGGAGAATAATAGTGTTGACGCTCTTTGTAGCCCAAGGTAGCCTATATTCTCTGGGCTAGAAAGGCAACTAGCATAGCAGTCCAACATCTCTTCCACTTTCTCCATAGAGTCTTCTCATCTTAGCTCTTCCCACGGAGATCTCTTTCTTCTCTGCTACCAACAGTACTCACCTCCCACTGGGCACCCATACTATCAGAGAAACTCAGGCTGGGTCACGCCCGTAATTCCAGCACTTTGGGAGGCCAAGTGGGCCTGAGGTTAGGAGTTCAAGACCAGTCTGGCCAACACGGTGAAACCCCATCTCTACTAAAAACACAAAAATTAGCCAGGCATGATGGTGCAGCCTGTAATCCCAGCTACTCGGGAGACTTAAGCAGAAGAATAGCTTGAACCCGGGAGGCGGAGGTTGCAGTGAGCCGAGATTGCGCCACTGCACTCCAGCCTGAACGAAAAAGCTAGACTGTCTCAAAAACCAAAACAAAACAAAACAAAAAGCAGAGAAACTCACTGAACAAACATTCACTAAGCACACCTATCTTTGTGCCAGACACTGTACTAAATTTAGGGATGTATGCATAAATAAGAGCAGATAGCCCTTGGGTATTTTACAGTTTCCTGAGCAAACTACATAAAAACCTTCAAAAGAAACAAAAATATACAAGCATGGAACTATGGTACTCACTGGCATGCACAGCAAGAGCCCAAAGACTTTAAAAGATGTAGAAATATAAACGTGGAAAAATTCTGGTAGGACACCTCAGGCAAAATTTTGTACTTGAATACCAAATCATTAAAAACAACAACAACAAATCCCTCAACATATAATTATAATGCTGTATCTTATACTGGTCTGTACCCTATGTAATCTTGACAATTTCTATAAAGAATGGCTGCAACTCATGGAGCAAGGCAAGAGTAGCAGGACACATTTTCCTATCAATTATAAAGTACTATATAACTCACTTAAGCTATACAATATAGTCTGTAATGGCCAAAATTCTATATTCTCGAGGTCCAGTAAGTAAAATAAAACTATATTCTTATTTATTAATTTATTTATTTAGAGACAGGGTTTTGTTCTGCCACTCAGGCTGGAATGCAGTGGCGCGATCATGACTCACCATAGCCTCGACTTACCAAGATCCAGCGATTCTCCCACCTAAGCTTCCCGAGTAGCTGGGACCCCAGGCACACACCACCATGCCAGGCTAATTTTTATATTTTTGGTACAGACTGTGTTTCACTACATTGCCCAGGATCGTCTCGAAGGATCCACCCACCTCAGCCTCCCAAAGTGCTGAGATTACAGACATGAGCCACCACACCCAGCCAAAAACTACGTTCTAATAGGGAAAGAAATTTGCTTTCACTCTATCCTTCTAACTTCATCTCTCACTACTTTAATTTACATGTCCGATGCTTCCACCATTGCCCAGTTTGCTTCCTTCACAGGGCTTGTCAAAATTTACAACTATTAATATTTCATTTATTTTGATGGTCTCCCTCACCATAATGTGAGCTCCATGAGGGCAGAAACCATGTCTGTCCCCTGCCCTCTGTATCCCCAGCAACTAGCATACTGCATGGCACACAAAACCTAATATTCACCAGATAGATGAATGCAGTTTCAGTCATAACCAAAGATTAAATTACTTTTCTTTAGAAAGTTCCATCATGAGAAAAAGAAGAACAATTGACATACACAGTGAAGATTTTTAAAGCTGGAAGAAGTTTAATTATTAATAGGAGAAAATAATATGTCTAGCTATTTTTAAAAGTATATTTTAAGACTTTTTACTTAAGAAACACAAGGGGTTGGTGTGGGTTATAACTGGGGTAGTTGGGAAAGGACTTGTATAAATGCAAAAGAAAGGACTAGTGTTCCAGATCATTTTATTCTCTTACAATATTCTAAAGTCTCTAAAAAGATATTTTTACTTCTCACATTGAGTTTCAGAATGCAACTATTACATGTGCTTTCAAAATTTATTATGAGTATTAATAAACTCCTGTTCTCTTCATGGTGTATAAGTGTTCTGATAACAGATTCTTAATGCAAAAGGCATTCAGATAATAATTGTATCTAAATGCTTTCTGGGGTATGAACTTATCATATTAAAATTTTCAAAGTTGCCATTAATCAAGCCTCTTGCCAGAAGCAATTTGTTTCACTATATAGATCCTTATTTGGGAATATTTTGCTAGTATTACTTTACCACTTACTCTCCTTAAAAATGTAGTTTACTTTGGCACCACTCACAAAGACTGCGTTGAGGCTCTTTGCTTGCAGGTATACTGAGCTTTCTCTTATCGGACAGGCCTTAACTTTTACCTCCATTGCAAAAGGCAGTGGCGTTACAGTATCCACATAACGAGACTTGATTAAATTATTTTGTGAAGCTCTGAGGTGCTCTTACTATTTCATGTATCTCCTCTTTCTATTATAAGTTAAACCTGATTACAAGGCAATGAAAATGTCCAGGAAAGTTAATTGCACATAATTTTCTAAAATGAAGCATAGTACTTGTATTATAACTACTAAATTACCATTACAGTTCTATGAATAATCACCCTTCTGAGAAAAAGTTACCAAGTACATTATTACAATACAAAAGCGCCTCATGGAACATTTTACCTACACTTATAACTACACAAACACATACTGAGCATCCCTAATCCAAAAATCAGAAATGTTCCAAAATTCAAAAATAATTTGAGTGCCTACATGACACCACAAGAAAACTCCACACATGACCTCATGTGACAGGTCACAGCCAAAATGCAGTCCAAACTTTGTTTTATGCACGTAAATATTTTTTAAATACTGTATAAAATAACTTTCAGGCTGTATGTACAAGGTATATATGAAACAAACGAATTGCACATTTAGACTTGGATTCCATCCCCAAGATAACTCATTTTGTATATTCAGATATTCCAAAATCCAAGGAAATCTGAAATTCAAAACATTCTGGTCCCAAGCATTTCAGATATGGGATACTCAATCTGTATAAGAGCAAAGTTAGGAAGCCCCATGATTGCTGTTTTCTACTCTTCTATCCTCAATTTCTAAGTTGTTCTCTGGCAGTAAGTTTGGCACTTGGGTAGTGCATTATAAATTCTTCCAGACTGTAGGGTACCATTCCTGGCACCATAGTGGTATCAGAGAAGCAGTATACTTTGTGTTAATGAAAAAATGGTGCTACTGGCCTAAGGGATGTAATCCTCCCTGGGTACATCACTTATTAAGAGCAAGTGACAGTGAAGAGGCTGTGACTCAGTATGTCCTCAATTCAAAGCCTGGAAGAGTCTGAGGGGTCCCATTCCGGTAGTAAAAACTAATATAATTTTCAAGATGCCAAAACAGATACAAGAGCTGTTCTAGTCAGTGATGCGTGCTTGAATAACCAGAAGCCAACATATATGTAAGATTTCAGGATTCTGAAAGTCATCTTACTAAAATATCACCTGAGGTTACTACACTAGCTAGATTATCTAGTCACAGTATCTGGACAGCACTTTGAGAATTCAATGGGGAGTGTGTCTGATAGGACACACAGATTAAAGTGGTATTTATATTAGGTAAACTGTAACCACCGAAGTATTTTTATTGCTTACTTTAAGACATGCTTGGAATTCTTTTTTTTTTTTTTTTTTAAATATAAAACCTTTAATCTGTTTTGGAGGTCACTTTAAAGATAGGGACAAGCAAGGTGTAAGACATGGAGGATGATGAAGAACCACATAAATTTGTCTACTGTTCTTCTCATTAAATACTAAGGCGTTATATATCACTATGAACAATCAAGGATCAACTGACCCTGAAATACTGCCAAGACGGCACATATCCTGTTGACTCCCTGCCTAACCCCATAGCTCCCTATTGCTAAGCTGAAATGGTGTACCTTCCCAAATTACAAAATATGTCTTATTGTACACCTTAAAATCATGAATGTTTATGTTTTACAAAAACATCCAACCATTATGACAGATTCTGACACCGATGGGTGAGCAAGTGGCAGTCACAGTGGAATTCTGGCCAGTTTGAAAGAAACATCGGGACAGACCTCTGATATCTGCCCAGATTCTCAAGCCTGGCTCACAGTGGGAGAAATGACCTGCGAAAAGAGTGTGAAACAGATGGAAATTCCAACATGCTGCCCTTCATCAGGCGAACAGCAGCAAGCAGGACTTTACCTATGTGGTCAAACGGCCAAAACGAAAAAAAAAAGGAAAACCTGCTAACGAGTACTGGTGCTAGGTATGCAGCATTTCTTATAGAATGTTATTTCTGCATAATCTACTATTGCATTTTCCATTCATCCTTATTCTTTTCCGCAATCCGTATTTCCTCATCTATTTTTTTCCTGCCTCGTTAAATTTATTATATGTAAGCTACCTTAACTACTTCTCTAACGAGATGAGGCAGGAAAAAGAGGAAGGAAGGACCCATGTTCGTATTCTTCCCCCCACACTCCAATTCTATCTAAAAAACTGATAAAGCTATAATATTTATTTAAAGGAAGCTAGTATATAACAACTGTATAACATAAAATTATTTTCTGTGTCTATTCACTGTAATGGTTCCAGTTATATTTTTAAAGGCACTGTCTAGCACAAATATAGCACAAAAGAAATCTACCTTTTGAGATCACTATTTCAGAGCTAGCAGCTGGCACTCACTGTGGCTCGGCATCTTCTTTAAAGGCCTTCCAACATTTGGCATTAGCCTTCCAGAGACCAGGACCTTTCATATTCAGCATCGCTGCAAAATGTCTTGCTCACTAGTATTCAAAGAAGGTCCCAATTTCCCAGCAAAAGAGAAATGAAACTGGAGCTTACGCTTATTTGATAGAATGCTGTTAACAGCAAATATTTGTCTTCCATACTCTTCCCATGCCACAGAGCTACACCAGAGGCAGGTTTTCTTTTTCTTTCATCAAAACACAGGATGGCCTTCAACCATCTGCACTGCTCATGATCCCAACTCCTCTATCCCTAACATAAGTCTGATAATTCTAAATACATTGATAAGCCCCTAGAAGATTAAAGGTAAAGAAATTACCAAGGTCCCATTTATATTTTGAGAAGATCACTTTAGCTGCAATTCATTATGAAGGAGTTAAAAGGAGAGGCAGAGATGACAGCTAGAAGGCTATGATGGCAGCCCAGGTGAGAGAAAAGCTTGGCTTATATGAGGTGGCAGCAGTGGAGATGAAAAAAGTATGAGTTCAAGATGTGTTTTAGAAACAGGGCTGACATGACACTCAAGCAGAGACACCATGAAGGTGGTAAGACACATTAGTTAGTATGGAACTGAGGAAAGAGGTCAGGGCAATATATCAACATTTTGGAGATGTCCCTTACAAATGGTATTTAAAGGCAATGGGGTGAGTGAGGGCACCCAGGTGTGAGTCTGAGAGACTGCAGACGCACAGAAAGTGACGTGGCTCAACCAGTGCCCTACTGCCGTCAGCTTCTTTAAGGGGGATGGGAGAAAACAAATGCCACAACGTTTTTTTTGTAGCTAGTACATGACGCATATCTCTTAGTGATATGTCTTCCAATAACAGGGAAAGAGAAAAAAGAAAACTGTGGTGTTTTTTTCCTTAATTTTTGTTTATTTTAGTAACAGAAGCTTCCCCTTCAATCTCATGCATACATACACTTCCAACGGCAGTTGAGTAAATTTATTAGCTGAATCAAACTAATCCATTCATATTTTCTCCTTTTAAAAAGTTAGAATTCACTTAGTAAGAAAATTCACTGAAAACAAATAATGAAGTTAAAAGATACTATTTGAATCAAATTATCAGTTGAATACAGGATTTCCTAATTAGTAATCACACCTACAAAATCTGATTAATATCACAACCTCAATAGTAACTAACAATAAAGTACATTTCTACTTTAAGTTTCTTCTTTCCTAATGCTAATAAAAGTAGCATAGGAATTCAGTAGTCATTGCTTTTCTTTGGATCAGCCAGGTCATTTACTCCAACAGATCTATCACTTTCCCACTGAATGACTCAGACTGACTTATTTCCTGATTTTAAACTCATATCAGAACTGGAAACAACTCAGACTCCCATCGATCCATGCTACAATGGATAAATTAGGGTACAGTCACACAGTGGAATAGTATACAGCACATAGAGTTGGCCTAAAATTCCACTATAGCTTGTATATGTTTGGGAATCCTCAAAAAAAAAAACAAGGAAAGGGGATTTTAACTGATAACAGGAGGCAACTACATGTGATTGGCAAATCAAGCAAAGGTACTTGTATGATGCATCAATTGACCTAGATGTAGAGAATCTACAGAATTAGTACTGGAGGGACAGTAATGAGAACCCCATGGGAAAGTGCTTCTCAAGCCCATTTCCCCTAAAAACTCCAGACACAGGAAGCGTACGTGTTGAACTTGTGCTCCATACATCAGACACGCTGGGGCGGAAAATGCTAAAATCACTAATTAAAAATAAGGGACCGGATACGGTTTAGTTCTGTGTCCCCATCCAAATCTCATCTCGAATTATAATCCTCATGTGTTGAAGGAGGGGCCAGGTAGCAGGTGACTGGGTCTTGGGGGTGGACATCCCTGTTGCTGTTCTCATGATAGAGTTAGTTCTCAGGAGATCTGGCTGTTTGATGAGTATGTGGCTCTCTCCCCCTGCTTTGCAGTGGAAAGATGTGCCTTGTTTCCCTTTCATCTTCTACCACGATTGTAAGTTTCCTGAGGACTCTTCTATCATGTTGAACCGTGAGTCAACTAAACCTATTTTCTTTATAAATTACCAAGTCTCAGGTAGATCTTTGTAACAGTGTGAAAAAGGACTAATACAGGCCCTAAGAGATCTGTTCTCCTCCAGCTCTGTGCTAACTGGACCATGCTTGGAATGCTCAGTTTAATTCTGAATACCACAGTAGAAAAGGACGACACAAAGTAAAACATGCAAGCTCGGGCATGGTGGCTCACGCCTGTAATCCCAGCACTTTGGGAGGCTGAGGAGGGTGGATCATAAGGTCAGGAGATCAAGACCATCCTGGCTAACACAGTGAAATCCCATCTCTACTAAACATACCAAAAATTAGCTGGGTGAGGTGGTGGGCACCTGTAGTCCCAGCTACTCGGGAGCCTCAGCCAGGAGAATCGCCTGAACCCGGGAGGCAGAGGTTGTAGTGAGCCAAGATCGTGCCACTGCACTCCAACCTGGGCAACAGAGCAAGACTCCGTCTCAAAACAAACCAACCAACCATATTCAAAGGAGAGTGACCAAGGGAACTTAAAACCACCCAACATGACAATTGAAAGAAATGTGGAGAAATTTAGCCAAGAGATGAGACAACTCAGGAAAGAGATAAAAACGATTTTTCAGTCCACAATTTATACTCAAGTACACCATGCCATGAAAACTATTTTACTCAGCATTGTATTTTAAAACTATTGTGAGAATAGTAATTGGCCTCCTCCAATTATAGTAAATATAAATTTTAAAAATTGATCAAAATGTGGCAACAGACTGGTCAATACTTCATAGTATACCAGAGAGCTCAGGCACACCAGCCAAGTATCACTGATGCAGACACTGCAGAAAACAGACTTCAACTCAACATAAAGACTAGCTTTCTGACTGGGTTATTTAAAGAATGAACAGGCTTACAAGAAAGGTACCATCTTTGCTATCACTGAAAGTGTAATGAAGGAAACTTAAGAGTGTTAGAAGGGATAAGAGGCAGGAAGCCTTTAACGGCACCTTTAGTCCTATGATTCTAATGATTCTGTACCTCGATTCTCAGATAAGCTGTGCCTGTTTTAAAATATCCCGTACAGACTGATTACTCAGAAGCAGACAGAATAATGGAAGGCAAGGCACATCAAATTATAAGGGGAAGATGTGGCAAGACAAGGAAGGTAAAGAGAAATATCTTGAAGATACCATTCTAAAACTTGAAATTTATATTGCTAGTAAAGCCACATATACATGAATTCTTAAATCAGCCCCCTGAATCAAACTTTTCTGCTTTTTTATTACCAGGAGTACTATTTGAGAGCAGAACTTACATGATTTACATTTTGTTTATAAAAGCAGCAATATAATAGAGGTGAATATAAACACATTTCTTCTCCCTGGAAAGGACAGATGAGGTTGACAGCTTAATAAAAAAACAAAAAAAACAAAAAAAACCCCACCATCCTGTCTGACTGAATGAAGTATTAGCCTATGAGGTGGAATGAGAAAAATCAATATTGTTTGAATAGAAATAATTATAAAAAGAAGGAAATTTTATCTGGGTCTGGTACCATTATACTGTTTACCCACAAGAGCTATAAAGTCTCAGTTCAATTCTTTCAAGGATAAAGGGCTATATTTACCCATTGTTAGCCAATGTTCATGTTGAACAAAGCCCTCACAGAACGTAAATGTCTAATTTTTTTTATTCAGTAACATTTAACTTCTTTCTGTGCCTGGGGTCATCAATGGTAAGAGTTCCAAGAAATATTCATTCTTTGGAGAGACATTCAGCTATGCTGGAAGACGAACTGCACCACCTTAAACCTCAAATGATTTTTGAGGTTTAATGGTTCTATCCCTCTCTCCCATTTAATCACGATACTCTGAATCCCTTCTGCATCAATTAAGCATACAATAGGGTACAGTACATAAAACTACAATAAGAAATACAGAAAAAGGATTAAAGCCATGAAAAATGTATTAATTTATTCTATGCAATGCACTTGTAATTCTTCCACTTTCAGTCAAGATCACAGTACAGTTTAATAGTCTGGTTCAGGGACCAATTAATCCTTTTATATTTAAATCAATCACTGACTCCTCTCCGAATAATTTAGCTTCTACATGCTGCCTTCCATTTGATGTCTTTGGGGGAAAGAGCACAGTTAACACTATGTGGTACATTAATCATGTTTAGTAACAGAAAAAGAAATGCATTATCAGAGAAATCTAATACAAAAAGTAAAACATGCTCTAAAACATGTTAGCATAATCAGTACATGTGTCACATTTTTCTTAATAAAAACAGGCAGGTTAAACCGGGAACCAAGAGTATACGCTTCATCTGGCTTTTCATAGTATGTGTGCATGCATGTATCTATTTATTTTGACTATGTATAAATAGATATCCAGGAATAAAGTCACTCAGCTCAATCCATACCCCTACGCACTGGCAGATTCTTCTCCATCCCAACCTAAAGCAAATGACTTGATGATGCTCAAACAGTGGGGAAGGGGAAAAGTAATAGAAAGGCATGTATTTTATTCAAACTGGCATGTGTTTGGCACTTTGCCACAAAGCTGAGTCCTTTTCCTAGAACAACTCAGAAGCCTAATTAATAGGGTTAATTCAATGCAATATTCATGTGTAGTCTAAAGATTCTTACCACTGCATATAAAGCAGATGTCCATGTTTTAAGAATATTTTCTCTAAACAAACGTGTCAAGAAAGCATTAAGAGTTCATGTGACTAAGAATAATGCCATTGTACTATATGCTAGCTCTTATTTTAACCAACAGCAAAAGAAAGAGGTCCTCTTTTTTGTTCCTGGATCTTAATCACCACAAGAATAATTCAACTTTGTATTCTAGTGCCCACCCCATGGATTACAAATGCAGGATTTAGTTTCAGAAATTTCAAAGCCAACATAAGCACTTTTCAAATGTTCCATAAGTAAGTGTTTTCAAAAAATTTAACCAATTAAGTTTCTAAGTAGATCCAGCACTGAAAAAAGTGAAGTCTGTATCTTGGCATAACCTGAATGTATTGCTGACTCAGGAGCTCTGCCAGTTCAAACAAATGCACACGAAAGAAAGCGCAAGTGAATGTTAGCTCTGTGTTCACTTCACTCTGACACAGAGAAATCAAATGTCAAAGTTTAAGACCAGCTCTGTGGTACTAGTGGGAAGAAGAGCGACAAAAGAGGCCACACTATAGGTGGTAATCCTAACTCCTAAGACACACAACATCATCTAAAGACAGATTCAAAAGCCTGGCTAGATTATCTCACTGAAGGAATATTTCTCCAAGCATGTGAGTTGAGATGACCTTTGAGAATCTGGTAGACAACTATGATCCGTAAATAATCAACAGGTAGAAAAATATTAAGTGTCATCCTCACTAATCCTCAGAAAAGTCACATCAAAGAAACATTTGGAAAGAACCCAAGTCTTCTGTTTCTTTTTTAAGCCTCAGAATAGAACAGAACACCACTAATCAAGATTAAACAAGTGAACCAAAGCTCATCATCAAAAATCATCTCATCCCTAGAATATGAAGTCATATCAGCTAACAAGCTACTATCAACAGAAGAGTCTTGTGTCATTTTCATGGTGGCTGGGTAAATGTGGGTGGATCCATTCATACTCCTCTGTCTAGTTATGTCTTCGTAATTATCTGTCAAATGGTATGCAAAGTATACATGTAAAAAAGGGCGTAGTAAGAGACCCTACAGCTAACTACAAAACACACACAAATCTAAGGAGTTAAATGCAAGGAAAAGAGGGGGCCCCTCCTTCTATATTTATTTGTTTGGGTAAAATGCACCCTTTATATTTCAGTGACTTTCTCTCTCAGTTAGTAAATCCAAAGATGGAAAATATTACATGTTCTTTCTGGAATAAGCATAGAATAATGTTCAAAACAAGATCATAAAATGCCTAAAATCCTTTTGAACACTGGTGTTCCTTTCCTTTCTCTGCTTCTCATCTGGTCATCCCAATCCTGGGCCTACATAGTACTGAGTCTCCCTGGCTGAGACAACAAATGAAAGCCTCAGCACATCCACAAACTGCCCTTCTCTCATGCTTAGCTCCCATCTGAGCTGCTCTAAACAATTCCCTCCCATCCTCCTGCTAGCAGAGGCTGTACTCAGGTTCTAGATAGGGGTCTTTGGTACTTCTTAACTGCCTGTGATTTGGTAGGAGCTCTTCCTTTACTAGCCCCTGTGGACTTGTAACTAATTCTTTTTATCTACGGACAGTCAGTACTGAAAATTATGGTATGACACAGTATATCTGGTAATAGTATATATGTGGTGAAAATTACTCTGCTGTAAATCTCACATTTAACATAATTTGACCAACATTAAGATACCAAATTTTCAAGTAAACATCATAAACATTATGATTACCAAACAGCATCCAACGCAGAGGTACTATTGTATCAGCAGCAGTCTTTACACAGGTTACAAGTAAAATGGGAAAAGAAAAATATGAATGCAATAAAAATTAGTAACTCACAAAAAACGTTTAACCAGCCTTTCAAAATCACCAAAAACAAGACATATTTTAGGTAGATAAATATGTGTATTTATATAATAAAGTATTTCTTTTATTACCAACTACCTAATAAAGTAGTAGGTAATCAATAAAAATTACATGCATGAAGTGACATTTCTAAGTCAATATATAAAACCAACTCTGGAGAAAGACATGGTGAAAAAGGAAAAAGCAGGCTTAGCATTTTATTTGTAAAGTCAATATTAAAATGCAGTCTTACCATTCTCTAACTACTCTTTAACATACCATGTCTACGTCAAAATATGGTAGGCTGGTTCATAGTCACTCACACACATAAAAGAATGCTCTGATATCTGTGAAACTGGAGTTCTGTTTGATGAGTGCTGAGTTTTTCATTTTCAAAAGCTGAATCAGCTAATTTTGAATAGTCAGTGTGAAAAACAAAAACACAAAGATGTTTATCAACATAAATAATATGAAGACACCCATCCACTGAAACATTTTTTTAAAAAATCACAAAAGAAAAAGTTAATGCTCTGATACAAAATCCAAAGCCAAATGGATGTAAATAATTCCTCATCCCAAAATAATAGGAGAAATGGCTATTTAAAAGAAATGTTAAATATTTAATGGCTTTGTCTTTTGTTACTTCTTTGTTATTCATTCAGCATAACTCCAACTTCACATATATCAGAACATTTTAACAATATATGCAGTAAAACATAAAAAATAAGATATTTGCTTCAATTTATAAGGGAAATTTCTTGCAGTACAATTTTAGTAGCAGGTGAAATCAGTGTAATATTTCATTCTCACTTCTATCTGTGTATGAGTAATTAAAAATGTTTTTTAAAACAAAGAAAAAAGAAAATGCCTTCCTTTACTTGATAGCCAAGTAGGCTCTTCACCCAAGTTAGGCATCTCATAGGAATATAAACGATGGCCAGGTGCAGTGGCTCACGCCTGTAATCCCAGCACTTTGGGACACCAAAGTGGGGAGATGGCTTGAGTCCAGACGTTTGAGACCAGACTGAGCAAAAGAGCAAGACCCTATCTCTACAAAAAGAAAAATAAAAAAACTGGCCAGGCCTGGTAGCGCATGCTTGTAGCCCTAGTTACTTGGGAGGCTGAGGTAACAGCATCACTTGAATCCAAAAGAGCCACGACTGCCACTGGATCCCAGCCTGGGTGACAGAGAAAGAGCCTGTCTTCAAAAATATAAATAAACAACAACAACAAAAAATAAAGACAAAAAGATCAAGCTAGCTCTTTTACAGATTTATTGAAGAACTTTGTTGAGAGCAAGAAAACACCATTTCTTTAATTTATAAGTGGATTTTCTTTATCCAATATGCATACATCAGCTACATGATTACAAGTGACACGTTCTTGACAGTAAATAAAATTTCAGCTAAAATAATGTTAGTAATTAGAAACAGAAAATTAAAGAAAATAGATTAAGATAACGGGGAAATAAAAATAGAGGCTGATGATAACGGTGTCAGGAAACAGGCCCCAACGAAATTCTCCAGGGTCTTCTGACAGATCTAAGGTGTTTACCTAACGGTTTCTGTCCCATCATCCCTCTTTGCCCTCGCACAATATCCTCCTGACCAAATCCCAGTCCTCACTCACTACCGGAAGTTTTGCCCATGTTCCACTGCCACATAACAAGTATATTTCATCTGAGGCATTTAGAAGTTGAGGTAAGTTTCCAGTACAGCCTTCCCGCTCGTTTTCTCTTTCAATAGTATGGAAAGGATAGACGGAGTTAAGAAAAAGAGTAAGGGAAGCTTGACCATAAAACATTTATTGAATGTGTTTTTATTCAGGTTAGTTTTCATCTGGTGTTGGGAAAAATCAGGTAAGAGTTATACCTGCAAACATCAAAGATACATTTTTTTGAGACAAGTTGAAAAGCTTGTATGTTGAACTACAGCATGCCCCGTGAAGTTATTTTTAATTGTTACTTCTAAAAACCCATTTACTACTCTCTGAACAACTTGGGAACTAAAATTTGAAAGACAATAAATAAATCTGTGCCTATCACTAGTCACAAAGGGAAATGAAGTAGGTAATAGTCCCCACTCTAGGAACCGAAAAAGGAATCAGAGTCACTGGGGCAGGGCTTCAGAAGACACTGTATATTACAGTGGGCTGAACTGGGACAGGAAGAGGGGATAATCAGAACTTAAAACTGAGGAAAAAAGAGACTACACCTATCAGAACCTGTCCACCTGTACACTATCACATCAAGGAAGAGCCAGGGTAAAGGCAGGAGTAGTAAGATACAGGGCAAGGAGGAGGTAGTCAAAACACTAGGCCAGTGCAATAGCTCAGAATGAAGTGATAGAAACTTAGAATGTGACAGTGAACATGGAAAAGAAACCAAAAAATACATTTTATAACTAGAAAAACCAAGAAGTATACTTTGTGATACCATATGGGCACCTTTTTCAGTTGATAATGCTTAAGAAATAAACATCTATAAATCAGAATGAAATTTTTGGTTTTTTTTTTAATATCCAGAAAAACTCTTTGGGGCTGGAGGTTAAGGGCAGAAAAACTGACTAATAAGCTATCAATATTTTACTTGCTACTTTTTCTTTCACCTTTCAACTGGAAAGTGAGGCAGTGCCTAAGTTACAGATAGCCATTACCATTATTGATTTCTATTTTTAAAATCAGTGTCTTTAATATTACTTTAAGGAGAGACAATGATATTCTAATATTCTTGTACTGTCTCTACTTAAACTTGTTCCCAAGGAAACAGCTAATGTCTCAATATCAGACCCTGAATAATTATGACTACAAAGGAAGTATGCTACAATGAGACATTTGCACTTTTAGCAGAATGAAAATGACCAGCTTCTTTTGCCTTCATAGCAAACAAAAGTCTCTGATTTTCATACAGAGACCAGCCCTTTCTACTAGACATATGCTGACAGGAACAGGTTACGGTATTAACATGATCTCATGTACAGAATGTTACTATTTTCAGTGGCATTCTGTTCCAGATGAAAACAAAGACACAATTGAAATCACCTTTATTTTTAGGCATTACTGACTGCCTCTTTCGGAAGAGGCTCAGTTTTGAAGTCAGTCTTGTCAAAGCATAAGTGGAGATAACTGCTCATAAACCATTAAGGATGAACATATTTCCCAAGGCCAAAAGGCTTGAAATTAAAATGATTTAAATAAAAACAATTTTACAGATTTTTATTAGCTAAAAACTCTCACAACAAATAAGCACGGATCTTCTTAAATGTATCACATAATTTTTTTAATACTTAGTACACTTCTTCCACCTTTTATAACCAGTCCTTTTTCCAGACGAAGCACTTAAAATATTGGCACAGCAAAAGAAAAAAGTGATATATGAACCATTTGCAGTTAGGAAAAAATAGACAAAGTATGGAAAGACTTTCTTTTCATAATTACTGGCAAAACCTCTAATTTACACTTCTAAAGAAATGCTTTTTGTTAAGGATTTACAAACATTCAAACCAGATAGTTCATGCATGGACATTTAATCTTGCCCAAAATATTCAAAAAATTATCTTGCCCAAAATAATTTAGGAAGGTGGACCAACTGAACACTTAGCCTCATATACCACTATAGTTGAAGAAAATGAAGTAAACACTAATTATAAAAACACTTGAGGACTACAATTCTAAGAGTTTTTCAAAAGGCAGGAATCATAAAATTAATTTAATAGATTTCAACCAATATTTATTAATTAAATAGAATAGAATTGAAAACGTGAATAAAATTTCAGACTTATATTTTAAGAAATGAGATACAAAAACATGTATGTATTATGTTGCAATGTAAGATCTATTCCTTTGAATGTAGTCAAAAAAACTGGAAAGTTCTTGGAAGGATCAAATATTGTGCTAAGCCTCAATTTAACAATCCAAAAACATGAGGATTTTTCATTTTACTGGCCTGTTAAATGTTCTGTTAAAGCCCGAAACCGTAATTCATAACTAGATTGTTCTAGGGTGCAACTCCATGGAAGTTAAAATGATTAATTAACCCCTTAGTGGAATAAAATATAGCACAGTTTTCCCAATAATGGTAACCTAGCAGATCAGGAGAGTATATACAGTTAGAAAATATGTGAGAAGGCACACAAAATGTTCAAATTGAAATGACAATTTCAGCAAAACTTTACTGGACACGTCTGCATGCAGTAAAATTTTTCTGTGTACACATGGAATAGGTACCATCAATACTAAAACTCTAGAAATAAAATGTATCTACTGAATGTGAAACTAGGAATGAATACCACTGAGACATTCTAATAACCAGTGGCAGGAAGCCAAGTTTGGCTAATAGAAAAGTTGTAAAATTAACTAAAGACTTCTCCCCCTGAATAAAAAGTATGCCCTACTTAGAAGATGGTAATTTATTTTTTTAATTAAATGGTTACACAAGCTCTACTTATAGGTATCAAGAGTCTCTAATTTAAGTGTATAAGGAAATTTACATCCTTTGGCCAGGCGCAGAGGATCATACTTGTAATCCCAGCACTTTGGGAAGCCAGAGAGGGTGGATCGCCCGAGATCAGCAGTAAGTGATCAGCCTAGCCAATATGGTGAAACCCTGTCTCTACTAAAAATACAAAAAAATCAGCCAGGCGTGGTGGCACATGCCTGTAATCCCAGCTGTTCATGAGGTTGAGGTAGGAGAATTCCTTGAACCTGGGAGGTGGAGGTGGCAGTGAGCCAAGATCATGTCACTGCACTCCAGCCTGGGCAACAGAGTGAGACTCCACTGCAAGCCAAACAAAAACAACACAACAACAACAACAACAACAACAACAAAAACCAGAAATTTACATTCTTCAAATACAAATGCTCATTTTTCAAATATTTAACAATGTATCTTTAAATGTATATTGTACAAAATTGTATGCATAATACAGAAAAATAACTAAATTAGGAAGCCCAAATTTTACAAGTCAAATCCTAAGGAAATGGGTTGTTATAGATTCTCATACATCATAAGCAATTTCCACAGCATTAAAATGTTAAAGAATATTATATAACATTTTAATACAGTATTTTTCTAAGATAAAAATAATAGAAATGAATAGGCCAGGCATGGTGGCTTATGCCTAGATCCCACCACCGCATTTCAGCCTGGATGACAGAGTGAGACTTTGTCTCAAAATATTAATAACAATAGAAATGAATTAATATTTAACTTCGATAATTTTAAAACTAGAAATACAGTTTTATTCTCTTCATAAGGGGAGGAAATAGCCTCTGCAGTTTCCTTTTAAATCACAATTTTAAAATTCTAATTAGCCTAGACATAAACTCTGAGTAGTAAACACTGGCAACAGAACATATGCAAACAGCAATGATAAATGGCAACCAAGTACAGGCTGAATATCCCTTATTCAAAATGCTTGGAACCAGAATAATATCGGATTTCAAATTTCTTTCGATTTTGGAACATCTGCATACACATAATAAGATATATTGGGAATAAGACCCAAGTCTGAATATGAAATTCATTTATGTACATTTATATTACATATACACCTTAAGCACACAAATCCTGAATTCAGGTAATTTTACAAAATATTTTAAATAATTTTGTCTGTGGAACAAAGTTTTGATGGTGACCCATCTCACGGAGTCAAGCATGGAATTTTCCACTTATGACATCATGTGCACACTCAAAAAGTTACAACTTTGCAGTATTTCAGATTTTTGACTGAACAGAGATAGTCACTGAGGAGCCAAGCTGACTGATATGAAGGCAAGGAATAAGATGAAACATAGCCAAATTTCTAGCATTTAAAGAGATGTATGTTAAGAAAACAGTTGCCAAAAAGCCACAATCAAATTCTAGCTTGCCCTTCATTTCTAACAGCAGCAGTGGTAGCCAACCAGTTTTGTTTTTGAAATTTAATGTTTATTATGTACTTAGCTACACACATACACACATACAAACACACACACACACACAAAACTATATAGGAACATTCTATACAGCTAAAAAGCAGAAAAACAGTTTCTTAGTGTTAAATGACTTGGATAATGCAAAGGTGTCATTCAGAGGCAAGGATTCGAACTGAAAGCCAGGAGTGACCCATCTTTTGTTAGCTCAAAGACACGACCTCACACACAGGATAGAGAAACAGAAAGGTCGACTAAAAGGATGATTAAAGTCATTAGAAAATACAAAGGATGTGAGGGAGTGTTGTTGAGTCCTATATTACCGGAAGTGGGCCTCTCACTAGGTCAAAATCTCAATTTTGCCAGTAGGAATTTATTTGGTTCTGCAGGAGATAGAACCTAAAAGCATTAACTAACGAGAAAATTGCTCTAATATTTTACTGAACTATTCTGTAGAAATTAATTCTTCATAAGCCATTGAGAAAAATGTCTTGGTGTCATCCTAAAGAGGTGTTAAATCCATTGTGATCTTTGTGTGGGAAAAGTTGGAAAGCATCGTTCACTCTTAAATGTCAGCCAGTTGAGAACAAAATCACTAATCATGTGTTACATTCTGGTTTGCATTACACCATTTTGACAAATTAACCATTCCAATTTTGCTTTGCTTAGGCTAACAGTGCAACCTGCTTATATATGCAGTCTCTGAGACACACCCAGAGACTGGGAAGAGGAAGCAGGGCAACAGGGGGCTGGGTGCCTGGAAGATGCTAACCAGGCACGAAAAATTAACAAGGAAGAATTTACAAGAATAATCCATACATTAATTATGGAGTGTTTAATGTATTTTGATTAAATGAGAAAGGCAAATGCATTTCAGTAAAACTGATGGGCAATGTATTAATAGTAAGTCATGTAAGGCAAGCATCATCACATTAACGTCTTACAAAAGCACTGAATAAGCCTAAGACATAGTCTAGAAAATAAAATATATAATCCATTATTCCATTTATTATGCAAATATCTGACTTTCTGAAAGATTTACAGAAAACATTTTCTCCACGTGTCATGCACTAGGTAAGAAATCAAGAAAACCACAGCACTAATTATAGTTTCTTATTAAAAAGTAAAAATTCCTTTTTATTCAATGACTTCTAAATTATTGCAGATACAAGTGATTACAGAGTTAAAAACATGAGTAAAACATAAAACATAATCCCTATCCTTAAGGAATTTATACTCTTCTAGAAGAAAAAGTAAAATATGACCATAAATAAGTATAATCGAAGGTATACATAAATACCAGAAGAAAAGCTTAGGTCTGTAAAATTTAGGAAGACATTATTCTGGCTGACAGAATCAAGAGGCTTTGGGGAGGAGTTAGAACTAAAGTTGGGCCTGAAACACTTTTACAATTCAGATAATATGAGACTAGATGCTTAGAAAGGCACGCTATCCAGGAAAGGAAATACTAAGAGTAACTAATATTTGAGTGTTTACTTTGCCAGGCACTATTCTAAGTGTTTTAAATATATCCTTAAATTCTCACAACAACTCTGAGGTAGGCATTATATTATTACCCCTACTATGAAGCAGAAAGGAGGAAGGGGAAAGCCTTACTTTCAAGCATAATCAGAAAAGAATAGTTTTCATGTAAACATTAATAACTAGAAACTTAACGGTAATGATTTCCACTGTCCAGCTGAAATCCTTTTAACAGATACAATCATCAGTAAAAAGCTCAAGGGCACCAGAATGATGAAAAGGAAAGACAATTCTAAATGCGGACAAGTACAAACAACAACTTTCATATATGGCTGGTGAGAATCTAAGTTGGTACAGCCACTTTGGAAAATTGCTTGGCAGTATCTATTAAAGCTGAACATGTGCCTGCTACTCTCTGTTTCAATATTCCATTCCTAGGTATATACCCAATAGAAAATATGTGCCAGAATGTTCTCAGTAGGATTATTCATAATAGCCCCAAAGTAATAATAAATCAATGTCAACCAATAGTAGAATACACAAATTAATTGTGGTGTATTAACATGCAAGAGATTAAACAAAAACAAAAACAAACTGCAATATACATAACATGAATGGATTTCAGAAATTTAACATTGAAAGAAATAAGATACAAAACTCATCATAAACTATATGATATTACCTAAATAAAGTTTAAAACTATGTAAAACTCATCTACAGTGGTATTGAAATAGTGATCCCTTTGAGAGGGCAATGACTAAAAAGAGGCATAAGGGGTGCTTCTAAGAAGTTGATAATATTCTGTTTCTTGATCTGAGTGCTAGAAATAAGGAGGCATACACCTTATAAAAGTTGATAAAGCTAAACACCTATGATGTACAAACATCTTAAATGTGTACTTCAATAAAAACATTTTAAAATAATTCCAACAGAATGAGTGTTTTCAGAAAGTCCACTGCAAATAGGATAATTAAAATAGGTGCAACTCAGAAGAAAAAGTGTATTAACATGTAAACTTTCGATCCCTACTTTCAGAGATACAGAGGAGTCAAAGCACATTCACAAGAGAAGTTAGTTCTTTAAACGGTACACAATCCCTCCCATGAAGACCAAGATTTTAACAATGGTTTCAACCAGCCTTTCCAATAAAGAGTTAAAGAACTAATAGATTTCATAGCTGGGAAGGCCTTTAGAAAATGTCATGACTGGCCAGGTGCAGTGACTCACACCTGTAATCCCAGCACTCTGGGAGGCCAAGGTGGGAGGATCACCTGAAGTCAGGAGTTCAAGACCAGCCTGGCCAACATAGTGAAACCCTGTCTCTATAAAAATACAAAAATTATCCAGGCTTGATGGTGGGTGCCTGTAATCCCAGCTACTGGGGAGGCTGAGGCATGAGGCAGAGGTTGCAGTGAGCCAAGATTGTGCCATTGGACTCCAGCCTGGCTGACAGTGAGACTCCGTCGAAAGAGACGGGAGGGAGGGAGGGAGGGAGGGAGGGAGGGAGGGAGGAAGGAAGGAAGGAAGGAAGGAAGGAGCCATGACCACACCAAAATGAGCTTATTTACTGATTCACTAAACACCCAGGATGATATCCATAAGCTCCACGAACAGACAACCACAGTACATAAGCAGAAGAGGATTAAAAGCCAAGATTTCATGGGTGGTTTAGTAAGCTGCTGGCAGCCCAAAGGTAAGTTTGTTAGGGTAGTACCCTCACCACCACAACACAGCAACAAACTACAGCAATTACAAGCAAGAGTGTACAACTTAGCTTTAGTACACCACAGCGACTAAAATTTTTGTCCTAATAATGTATGCGTTTTCTAATGATTTATAAAGAAAGTTTCTTTACTTGTTTTTGTTTGTTTGTTTTTGAGACACGGTCTTACTCTTTCAGTCAGGCTGGAGTGCAGTGGCACAATCACAGCTCACTGCAGCCTCAACCTCCTGGACTCAGGTGATTCTCAGCCTCCTAGGTAGCTGGGAGTACAGGCACAGGGTTTTGTCATGTTGCGCAAGCTGATCTTGAACTTCTGGGCTCAAGCAATCTGTCCAGCTTGGAATTAGCAAAGTGCTGGGATTACAGGTATGAGCCACTGTGCCTGTCCTGATTTATACATAAAATTTCTTTATTCATAATACCTGTCTACATTTGTAGGACCTCAGCTAAGACACGATTAAGTATGAGAACTAGTTCCAACTGCTGCTGGTGATAAACTCACAATCTACCCTCACTTGTTTTCTCTTTTTTTTTTTTTTTTGAGACGGAGTCTCGCTCTGCCGCCCAGGCTGGAGTGCTGTGGCCGGATCTCAGCTCACTGCAAGCTCCGCCTCCCAGGTTCACGCCATTCTCCTGCCTCAGCCTCCCGAGTAGCTGGGACTACAGGCGCCCACCACTTCGCCCGGCTAATTTTTTTTTGTATTTTTTTAGTAGAGACGGGGTTTCACCGTGTTAGCCAGGATGGTCTCGATCTCCTGACTTCGTGATCCGCCCGTCTCGGCCTCCCAAAGTGGTGGGATTACAGGCTTGAGCCACCGCGCCCGGCCCACTTGTTTTCTCTTAATTCTCCAAGAATGAATAAAGAATCATCATTAGATAATAATCTCCAAGATTCTTTAAGAAATTAATTTTTATCTAATTTTAAATGATTGCATGATTATAGGATAGAAATTACTATCTTGGGCTCTCTAATTCAAATTGCTCTTAATGATCTTAGAGAGAAATGAACTACTAGAGATAAAAGATAAATTGTACTTTGGTTTGTGATCTTTCTTTCTTTCCTTAAAACTTAACAGATCTCTTTAATTTGTCTAACTCAAAAGATTTACTAAAATATGGAATATACTTCAGTTACTTAAAACATACTTAGTTATTGTATTTTCTCCAAACTGACGTAAAGATCCTAAATCATTCTGGTAAAAGAATAAAAATGGTCTCTTTCTCTCGTAAGATTTAAATGTATCACTGCATGAGACAAGGTTAAATCAGAAGCAGAATCCCTGAAGAAAGCTAGTAGAGTCATTTAACGAAAATGAAGTTGGCTAACACCTGAAGGAATAATTGTAGTAGAGTATTCCAAGTTGCTCGAACACAAGCCCATAAAATAAAGTCCTATGAGGCAGAAAGGAGTCCCAAAGAAATTGCAATTAATAATCCACCTGGGCCGGGCGCGGTGGCTCAAGCCTGTAATCCCAGCACTTTGGGAGGCCGAGACGGGCAGATCACGAGGTCAGGAGATCAAGACCAGCCTGGCTAACACAGTGAAACCCCGTCTCTACTAAAAAATACAAAAAACTAGCCGGGCGATGTGGCGGGCGCCTGTAGTCCCAGCTACTCGGGAGGCCGAGGCAGGAGAATGGCGTAAACCCGGGAGGCGGAGCTTGCAGTGAGCTGAGATCTGGCCACTGCACTCCAGCCTGGGCAGCAGAGCGAGACTCCGTCTCAAAAAAAAAATCCTCCTGGAACAGCAGAAGCACATTTCACATGAAAAGGTAGAAAAAGGATAACAAAAAGAGCAGCAGTAAGCCTGAGCAAGTATGTCAAATTTCCAGCAACCAAACTGCAAAACTCTATCTAAAATATTATTTTCTTCAGGGGTAGAGCTAATTAATTAGCTGCATTATGGATGGTTCAGTATCCTTACGACATCCACAGTTGGGTACCCTCTGACTGACTGATGGCAGAATGTTCTGTCATCAGCACTTAGGTTCCAGAGAGAACTTTCTAGGCAATGGTCTAATAAATAAAGACGTAATGTTTTGTTTATGAGATGCTGTGACTCAACACCTACTAGATAATCTTACTCTACCCCAAACTTAGACTAATGGTCATTATTATGGTCTCTGAAACAGGTTTATACATGGAGACAGACAGCCCTAAAGTCTATTTCCATACCCTTACTTCCATCTGGCAAAATTTGATGGTTTCCTTCACTTACTAAAGTTGACTCTCAGAGGCAAAAAACTATGTTCAGGTTTTCAAAAACTTGGTATTCAAAATTTGGTAAAGAGACCTAGGATTATTATTATTATTTTTTTTAGTTACGGTGCTTACAAACTAAAGTCTTATTTTAAATCATTGAGCTATCTAGTAAATTTCTAAATAGAATTCAGGTGGTTCAAAATACATTATTTCATTTAAAATTTTAGGATCCAATGTGTTATGTACTGAGCTAGCTTTATTATATAGTCAAGGATTAAATCACGAAAAATTCATTTACTTATTTCTGGCAAGATGTATAACAGAAAACTCTTTAAATCTTTTAAATTACTAGAAGGATTCAACCATAAACAATCAAAAGAAATAAAACATATTTTCTTCCTGATGAAGAAAAGAAATCTGCTAGCAAACTTACAGTGAAAAGTGACCATGATTTACTGTTTAACAAGTTCTAAATGAAATGCATCAGACTGAAAATCAGGATAAGGTCTGCCATTCCTTTTAAGGCACACATCCTTCTCAGCTCATGTGATTTCTTACTTTAGTAAAGAAGGACACAAAAAATATGCTTCCATTTGTTTATTTCAACCTAAGCAATATTCAACTTCAAAAACTCAAAAATATTGTTTTCCCCATATATATGCTGAAGGTGCCTTTGTAATTACTCTACTGATGAGTCTGTAGACATACAAAAATTAAAATAAATGTTGAGATTTGAAGTATAAAATAGCTTACACTATAGCATAAACTGGCAATAAAACCTGTCATTTTGTAATCTCTATCTTTATCCATAATGGAAAAGAAACAAACAAATCTATTACCTTCTTAACCATTTATATGACCTCCCACAATACGTTTTTGAAGATCATCAAAAGACGCAATGAGAAACCTTTCTTGCAGATGTAAGTTGCTAATCTAAGTAAGTGTTCCCAGAAAGAGAATACCAGTCAATGGGGAAAGTTGAATTAAAAATAGTCTAGCCAACTGTAAAATAACAACAGCATAATAGAGTAGATGGTGGTTTATGGACTTCTATATTTAGCATTATATTATCATATTCTCCAACCCCACTCAAGTAGTAGTCTAAAATATTAGTGCTTCATGCCTTAAGCAGACTGACTCATGACTACATATGTAAAATATGAATACACTAACTAGAGGTCAAAATATGGTACAAGTATATGTACGTTTTACTAATAAAGCAATAAGGTACTGTGCTTATGAAAAACACATAAAATAATGGTTTCCATTTATAAACTGATATGCAATAGATTTAACGGAATGAAAGTTTACAATTTGTACATCAAGTCTGCTTAAACACATTTTCCTTTTTTTTGTTAAGACAGGGTCTCACTCTGTCATCCAGGCTGGCATGCAGTCATGCAATCATGGTTCACTGCAGCCTCAACTTCCCAGAGTCAACCGATCCTCCCACCACTCAGGCTCACTCCCAAGTGTTTGAGACTACAGATATGTGCCAACACACTCAGCTAATGTTTTGTAGAGACGGGCTCTCGCTGTCTTGCTCAGGCTGGTCTTGAACTCCTGGGCTCAAGTCATCCTCCTGCCTAGGCGTCCCAGAGTTTTAAGATTACAGGCATGAGCCACCATGCCTGGCCTGCTTAAACAAGCTTGATTTCACTGTCAATAATCCTCCAGTAAAACTTATACTCTACTTTTTTTTTTTTTTTTGGTGAGAAGGAGTTTCACTCTTATCACCTTGGTAGGAGTGAAGTGGGTGCGATCTTGGCTCACTGCAACCTCCACCTACCAGGTTCGAGTGATTCTCTTGCGTCAGCCTCCCAAGTAGCTGGAATTACAGACACCTGCCACCACACCCAGCTAATTTTTGTATTTTTAATAGAGACAGGGTTTTACCATGCTGGCCAGGCTGGTCTTGAACTCCTGACCTCAGGTGATCCACTTGCGTCAGCCTCCCGAAGTGCTGGGATTACAGGTGTGAGCCACCACGCCCAGCCTAAATAATTCTTTTACACTATAAAAGTATTTCATGCTTTTAAGTATACTTTTAAATACATATGCTTTTAAATAAATTATTAAATTTAATTAATATTTGAAGAATAATGGAAAAGAAAAATGGATTAAGAGTAAAAACCATAAAGGAGGCACGGAGAAAAAGGCTTTAAATTATTATTTAAATCTGATTTATACACTATTACTTTTTACATAATACAAACAGAAATAGACAAGAAACAAAATATAAATCATTGTGATATAGAACCCCTTAAAGAAAATGCTTGGAAAATCTTTGTCTTTTCTACACTGCAGGGCAAAAAACCCTCTAATACTAGAGACACAGTATGCATTTTCACTGCTGAACTGTGTATACTGTGAGAGGAATGCAAACTAAGTGCAAGATTGTTCCTGGAGGAACCACAAAACACTGCTCAGGACACTCTCAGCATTCTGTAAACCTGGAGCATTCTCTGGATTACTAAAACTGTCTGAAGTAGTTGCCACTCTATTTGAATTAGACACATTTCTAATAAGCCTCAAATTTAAAGAAAAAAAGGTAATTTTGAAAAATTCACAAAAAACAGCACAGGTGTAGTAACTCACGCCTGTAATACTATCACTTTGCGAGGCTGAGGCAGGCAGATCAATTGAGGTCAGGAGTTTGAGACCATCCTGGGCAACATGGTGAAATGCTGTCTCCATTAACATACAAAAAAAATTAGCCGTGCACTGTGGCAGGTGCCTACACAGTCCCAGCTACTTGGGAGGCTGAGGCAGGAGAATTGCTTGAACTCAAGAGGTGGAGCTTGTAGTCAGCCGAGATCATGCCACTGAAATCCAGCCTGGGCGACACAGCGAGACTCCAAAAAACAAAAAAAAATTAAAAATTCGCAAAAACAATATAAAGACAATGACTGTGTACATTTTTTTCACATCACAATAAAGTGAAAGTACTACTTTGGGTTAAAAACACTTCGTATTAAAAACTGGAGAAATATTTTAAGGTCTGAGATGTTAAGAGCAACAGTATGTATGCCAATAAATTAACCACAGATTAAAATTATTAAGACTGTATTGTGGAAGGGAATTTTAGCTTCAACTGTTATCTTAAGTACACACACACACACACACACACACACACACACACATACACTTGCTTTGCTTTATGGAGCTTTGACTTTTGCCAAATTAATTCACTAAAGATAAATGGAAGTGAAAGCAACGAGATGAGAAAGAAGATATGACACATACATGGCGTCATCTTTAAAATGAGAAATTGAAAGCTCAGGATGGTGGCATATGGGCATTTGTGTCTTCTTTTATTCTCTATCTCCTGCCTTCTTCTCCTTCCATCTCTGAGACTCCATTCACACCAATAAGCGAGCTGATCATTAAGTTAAAGTCTTCTATATGAGGTCTCAGGAAACTAACTTAATAAGACTACAGATTACTTTTCTCATCTTTGAGAACATTCTAAGTTATTTTAAAGCAACTGGGTGGGTACAGGACAAGATTTAACTTTCTTTTTTAAGTCATGAGACTCGTTTATTTTCAAAGCTAAACACTCATTAACTGTTTTTTATAATTCCATATTATGAAATTGTTGTATTTAAATCCAGATGCATTTTTATTTTTAAATATAGTTACAAATAACATGTATCTCTTATTGTTAAGGTATACAATAAATTCTCAACTTCTCAACACTAGGAAAGGTGATCTCAGAGAGTTATACAATTAGGCAGAACGGAGTTCACATCTTACCTATTATAAGCTGCCTTAAGTCAATTAACCTCTCGGTATTTCAGTTTTCAATGCTACAAAGTAAGATAATAATGCCTACCTCATAGATATATAAACATAAAATAAGATAAAATAAGCGATAACACTCAGGACGTGATAGTTACTAAAATTAATTACAGTCTCCAGCACAAATCAGAATGAAATCATCCCCTCATCAATGCACATCCCAAATTACCTAATGTGAGTTTGGGAATAGATTTTAAATTTTACAGTTTAAATAAGCAAGTTACAAAACATATTAGAAAGGAAAATTCAAGGCCAGGTGTGGTGGCTCACACCTGTAATCCCAGCACTTTGGGAGGCCAAGGTGGGCGGATCACAAGGTCAAGAGATCGAGACCATCCTGGCTAACATGGTGAAACCCCGTCTCCAGTAAAAAATACAAAAAATTAGCCAGGCATGGTGGCGGGCACCTGTAATCCCAGCTACTTGGGATTTGAGGTTGAGGCAGGAGAATGGTGTGAACCCGGGAGGCGGAGCTTGCAGTGAGCAGAGATCGCATCACTGCACCCCAGCCTGGGAGACAGAGTGAGACTCCGTCTCAAAAATAAAATAAAATAAAATAAAATAAACAAAAATTCAATCCAAAATCCAAATTATAAATATTACAGTCACATGTTAACATTAATACCTTGAATCAATCCTCTTCTATTGATTTTCTTTTTTCTGGATGTGGTGGCACATGCCTGTAGTGCATATAGTGCCTGGAGTGCAGTTTTTTGTTTTTCTGAGATGGGGTTTCGCTCTGACACTCAGGCTGGAATGCAGTGGAGCAATCTCAGCTCACTGCAACCTCTACCTCCCAGGCTCAAGTGATCTTTCCACCTCAGCCTACAGAGTAGCTGGGACCATAGGCATGAACCACCAAGACTAGCTAATATTTTGTATTTTTGGTAGAGACAGTGTTTCACCATGTTGGCCAGGCTTGTCTTGAACTCCCCAGCTCAAGCAATCTGCCCCCATCAACCTCCCAAAGTGCTGGGATTACAGGCATGAGCCTGGCCCCTTCTATTGAACAATATAACCTTCACAGGAAATTCTATACAGTGTCTGTCTGTGTGTGTGTCTGTCTCTCTCTCTCTGTGTGTGTGTGTGTGTGTGTTTTGAGACGGAGACTCACTGTCACCAGGCTGGAGTGCAGTGGTGCGATCTTGGCTCACCGCAACCTCCACCTCCTGGGTTCAAGAGATTCTCCTGTCTTCAGTTTCCTGAGTAGCTGGCACCACAGGCATGTACAACCACACCAAACTAATTTGTGTATTTTTAGTAGAGACAGGGTTTCGCCATGTTGGCCAGGATGGTCTCGATCTCTTGACCTTGTGATCCGCCCACCTTGGCCTCCCAAAGTGCTGGGATTACAGGCGTGTGCCACTGCACCCGGTCTCAATATATTTTTAAAACAGAGGGGGGGAAACAAAGTGGCCCAGGTTGGAGTGAAAGCTTTTTTCACTGAGATGGCCTCACAGACTAGCACATAACATGGAGTCCCAGAGGTCTTCAGACCCTGGCTAAAAGCTGCTTTCTCTTATGCCAATCCAATCTGTAGAGTGCAAGATGTCCCGTACCCAAGTGGAAATGCTTTTGTGTCTTTGCTGCCTTCTTCCAAAATACTGGCTCTTCCTTTTTGTCTACTTTATTCCTCAAAATAAGCTGAAGATCATTCTTGGAGGCTTCCACACAGCCCAAAACAATCTTACTCTGCAATGCCTACCTAGGCCCTTAGCACAGCAGCTGACTATTTGATATCCAATTTACGGCATTTCTGTCTTCTTTCCCCACCCAGTCTCATCCATAATAGCAAGGTCTGTGTTAGCCCCTGGGCAGCCCAGAAGACCACTTTTTTGTATTGATAGTAGATAATACATACATACATAACCGGATTGAGGGAGGAAAAAAATTAAGCACTGTTTTGGGCCAGTGCAGAAGATCCCTTAAACTCAGGAGTCCAAGACCAGCCTGGGCAACACAGTGAGCCCTCGTCTCCACTAAAAATAAAAATAATTAGCTGGGCATAGTAGCCTGTGCCTCTAGTCCCAGCCACCTGGGTGGCTGAGGTGGGAGGATTGACTGCTTGAACTCAGGAGATCCAGGTTTCAGTGAGCTATGATCGTGCCACTGCACTTCAGCCTGTGCAAAAGAACAAGACCCTGTTTCAAACAAACAAACAAATAAAACAAATCAGAAAGCATTGTTTGGATATCTAAGCCACTGTTTCCTTTGAGTATTAATAATCTAGTTTTATGTACCTCCAAAACTGACTCTCACTGACCTAGATAAATGGTTATTATAAGCCCTAAGACTAATCAGGCAAAAGCCTTTTTAAACCACCACAACCTCCAAGGAAAAAAAAACTGTTTATCAAAATATACACCTTTTTTCTAATACTTAGTATCATTAACTATGGTATTCTTGTGACATTACTAACACAAAAATATAAACAGTGGTACACTCATCCCATTGTTATCTATGGGGGACTGGTTCTAGGGCCCCCCATGGATACCAAAATCCACAGACACTTTAGTGCCTTATATAAAATGGTCTGCGCTGGGCACAGTGGTTCATGCCTATAATCCCAGCACTTTGAGATGGTGAGGTGGCCACATTGCTTGACTCTAGGAGTTGGAGACCAGCCTGCGCAATGTGGCAAAACCACATCTTTATAAAAAACTAAAAAAAAAAAAAAATTAGCCAGGTGTGGTGGCACATGCCTGTAGTCCCAGCTACTTAGGAGGCTGAGGTAGGAGGATCACTTGAACCTTGAGGTCGAGTCTGCAGTGAGCCATGAATGTGCCATTGCACTCCAGCCTGGATGACAGAGCAAGACCCCATCTCTAAAAAAAAGTCTAGTATTTGCATATGATCTACACATATCCCCCTGCATACTTCAAATCATCTCTAAATTACTCGCAATACTGAATACAATGTAAATGCTATATAAATAGACTGTATTATTTGGGGAATAATTACAAGAAAAAAGTCTGTACATACTCAGACACAGCCAGCTGAGTATGTACAGCATAGTTTTTAAAAATATTTTCAATCTGTGGTTGGTTGAATCCTTGGGTGCAGAATCCACAGATATGGAGGGTCAGTTGTACTTATTTCTTATGAAAAGAGGTCAATTTGATTAAGCTTCTGTGTTCCTAAAAAATTTAGAATCTGGGGCCCCAGATGCTTGGGGAAGAAAGCATGACCAGGAAGGCAAGAAGCTTTTTTTTTTTTTTTTTTTAATTATACTTTAAGTTCTAGGGTACATGTGCATAACGTGCAGGTTTGTTACATATGTATACCTGAGCCATGTTGGTGTGCTGCACCCATCAACTCGTCAGCACCCATCAATTCGTCATTTATATCAGGTATAACTCCCAATGCAATCCCTCCCCCCTCCCCCTCCCCATGATAGGCCCCGGTGTGTGATGTTCCCCTTCCCGAGTCCAAGTGATCTCATTGTTCAGTTCCCACCTATGAGTGAGAACATGCGGTGTTTGGTTTTCTGTTCTTGTGATAGTTAGGCAAAAAGCTTTGACAACAGCTTACTTGATGTCTCAGCTGGAGAAGGGACTTCCCAGGGTCTCGCTAATACTCAGCAAGTCTAACAGTGAACTACTTTGGCGAAGGCAGACAAGGAAGATTGCTTAAACACACAACAAAGCAACTGAGCCTTCTACGGTACTATACTGCCAAAGAGCAGATTCTTCTCCTTACAGCTCTTCCATCTGACACTGGTACAGCACTGAGACTCATCACACCATTATGTACCTGATCTCCACATTGTACAGCACTACTCAACTATAAATGGTGTGAGGACAAAGGCCCCATCAATTTTGTCCCCTGTTACATCCCCAGCATCTAGCACAATGTGTAGCATATATAGGAGGCTTTAAAATAAATATATGTGTCTATATGTATATACAGACAAGCAACAATGAAAGCACCTTTTAAGAAAAACATCACTAGGTGATTTCATTGCTGTACAAACAACGGAGTGTACCTAGACAAACCTAGATGGTACACATTTTATTCATATAAAAATTGTATAGGGAAAATCAAATGTCCCAGCACCATTATTAAATATTAATCATTTCTCTTACTTGATCTGCAATGCCAATATCAAGTGCCATACATCAGGTTTCTACATATGCTCCATCATCATCTTTTGGGACTACTGTCATATATGCAGTCCATAGTAGGCTGAGGTGTCATTATGCAGTGCGTACGTGTGTGCTTATGTGTCTGAAAATAGTATTTACATGGACGGTATGCTCTTTTTTTTTTTTTTTTTTTTTTTTTTTTTTTTTATTTTTTTTTTTATTATACTTTAAGTTCTAGGGTACATGTGCATGACGTTTATATCATGTATAACTCCCAATGCAATCCCTCCCTCCTCCCCCCTCCCCATGATAGGCCCCAGTGTGTGATGTTCCCCTTCCCGAGTCCAAGTGATCTCATTGTTCAGTTCCCACCTATGAGTGAGAACATGCGGTGTTTGGTTTCTCTTCTTGTGATAGTTTGCTAAGAATGATGGTTTCCAGCTGCATCCATGTCCCTACAAAGGACGCAAACTCATCCTTTTTGATGGCTGCATAGTATTCCATGGTGTATATGTGCCACATTTTCTTAATCCAGTCTGTCACAGATGGACATTTGGGTTGATTCCAAGTCTTTGCTATTGTGAATAGTGCCGCAATAAACATACGTGTGCATGTGTCTTTGTAGTAGAGTAATTTATAATCCTTTGGGTATATACCCAGTAGTGGGATGGCTGGGTCATATGGTACATCTAGTTCTAGATCCTTGAGGAATCGCCATACTGTTTTCCATAATGGTTGAACTAGTTTACAAGCCCACCAACAGTGTAAAAGTGTTCCTATTTCTCCACATCCTCTCCAACACCTGTTGTTTCCTGACTTCTTAATGATTGCCATTCTAACTGGTGTGAGATGGTATCTCATTGTGGTTTTGATTTGCATTTCTCTGATGGCCAGTGATGATGAGCATTTTTTCATGTGTCTGTTGGCTGTATGGATGTCTTCTTTTGAGAAATGTCTGTTCATATCCTTTCCCCACTTTTTGATGGGGTTGTTTGCTTTTTTCTTGTATATTTGTTTGAGTTCTTTGTAGATTCTGGATATTAGCCCTTTGTCAGATGAGTAGGTTGCAAAAATTTTTTCCCATTCTGTAGGTTGCCTGTTCACTCTGATGGTAGTTTCTTTGGCTGTGCAAAAGCTCTTTAGTTTAATTAGATCCCATGTGTCAATTTTTGCTTTTGCTGCCGTTGCTTTTGGTGTTTTAGACATGAAGTCCTTGCCCATGCCTATGTCCTGAATGGTACTACCTAGATTTTCTTCTAGGGTTTTTATGGTATTAGGTCTAACATTTAAGTCTCTAATCCATCTTGAATTAATTTTCGTATAAGGGGTAAGGAAAGGATCCAGTTTCAGCTTTCTACTTATGGCTAGCCAATTTTCCCAGCACCATTTATTAAATAGGGAATCCTTTCCCCATTTCTTGTTTCTCTCAGGTTTGTCAAAGATCAGATGGCTGTAGATGTGTGGTATTATTTCTGAGGACTCTGTTCTGTTCCATTGGTCTATATCTCTGTTGTGGTACCAGTACCATGCTGTTTTGGTTACTGTAGCCTTGTAGTATAGTTTGAAGTCAGGTAGCGTGACGCCTCCAGCTTTGTCCTTTTGACTTAGGATTGTCTTGGCAATGCGGGCTCTTTTTTGGTTCCATATGAACTTTAAAGCCGTTTTTTCCAATTCTGTGAAGAAAGTCATTGGTAGCTTGATGGGGATGGCATTGAATCTATAAATCACCTTGGGCAGTATGGCCATTTTCACGATATTGATTCTTCCTATCCATGAGCATGGTATGTTCTTCCATTTGTTTGTGTCCTCTTTGATTTCACTGAGCAGTGGTTTGTAGTTCTCCTTGAAGAGGTCCTTTACATCCCTTGTAAGCTGGATTCCTAGGTATTTGATTCTCTTTGAAGCAATTGTGAATGGAAGTTGATTCCTGATTTGGCTCTCTGCTTGTCTGTTACTGGTGTATAAGAATGCTTGTGATTTTTGCACATTAATTTTGTATCCTGAGACTTTGCTGAAGTTGCTTATCAGCTTAAGCAGATTTTGGGCTGAGACAATGGGGTTTTCTAAATATACAATCATGTCATCTGCAAACAGGGACAATTTGACTTCTTCTTTTCCTAACTGGATACCCTTGATTTCTTTCTCTTGCCTGATTGCCCTAGCCAGAACTTCCAACACTATGTTGAATAGGAGTGGTGAGAGAGGGCATCCCTGTCTTGTGCCAGTTTTCAAAGGGAATTTTTCCAGTTTTTGCCCATTCAGTATGATATTAGCTGTGGGTTTGTCATAAATGGCTCTTATTATTTTGAGGTACGTTCCATCAATACCAAATTTATTGAGCGTTTTTAGCATATAGGGCTGTTGAATTTTGTCAAAAGCCTTTTCTGCATCTATTGAGATAATCATGTGGTTCTTGTCTTTGGTTCTGTTTATATGCTGGATTACGTTTATTGATTTGCGAATGTTGAACCAGCCTTGCATCCCAGGGATGAAGCCCACTTGATCATGGTGGATAAGCTTTTTGATGTGCTGCTGAATCCGGTTTGCCAGTATTTTATTGAGGATTTTTGCATCGATGTTCATCAGGGATATTGGTCTAAAATTCTCTCTTTTTGTTGTGTCTCTGCCAGGCTTTGGTATCAGGATGATGTTGGCCTCATAAAAAGAGTTAGGGAGGATTCCCTCTTTTTCTATTGATTGAAATAGTTTCAGAAGGAATGGTACCAGCTCCACCTTGTACCTCTGGTAGAATTCAGCTGTGAATCCATCTGGTCCTGGACTTTTTTGGTGGGTAGGCTATTAATTGTTGCCTCAATTTCAGAGCCTGCTATTGGTCTATTCAGGGATTCAACTTCTTCCTGGTTTAGTCTTGGGAGAGTGTAAGTGTCCAGGAAATTATCCATTTCTTCTAGATTTTCTAGTTGATTTGCGTAGAGGTGTTTATAGTATTCTCTGATGGTAGTTTGTATTTCTGTGGGGTCGGTGGTGATATCCCCTTTATCATTTTTATTGCGTCTATTTGATTCCTCTCTCTTTTCTTCTTTATTAGTCTAGCTAGCGGTCTGTCAATTTTGTTGATCTTTTCAAAAAACCAACTCCTGGATTCATTGATTTTTTGGAGGGTTTTTTGTGTCTCTATCTCCTTCAGTTCTGCTCTGATCTTAGTTATTTCTTGCCTTCTGCTAGCTTTTGAATGTGTTTGCTCTTGCCTCTCTAGTTCTTTTAATTGTGATGTTAGAGTGTCAATTTTAGATCTCTCCTGCTTTCTCTTGTGGGCATTTAGTGCTATAAATTTCCCTCTACACACTGCTTAAATGTGTCCCAGAGATTCTGGTATGTTGTATCTTTGTTCTCATTGGTTTCAAAGAACATCTTTATTTCTGCTTTCATTTCGTTATGTACCCAGTAGTCATTCAGGAGCAGGTTGTTCAGTTTCCATGTAGTTGAGCGGTTTGGATTGAGTTTCTTAGTCCTGAGTTCTAGTTTGATTGCACTGTGGTCTGAGAGACAGTTTGTTATAATTTCTGTTCTTGTACATTTGCTGAGGAGTGCTTTACTTCCAATTATGTGGTCAATTTTGGAATAAGTGCGATGTGGTGCTGAGAAGAATGTATATTCTGTTGATTTGGGGTGGAGAGTTCTATAGATGTCTATTAGGTCCGCTTGGTGCAGAGATGAGTTCAATTCCTGGATATCCTTGTTCACTTTCTGTCTCGTTGATCTGTCTAATGTTGACAGTGGAGTGTTGAAGTCTCCCATTATTATTGTATGGGAGTCTAAGTCTCTTTGTAGGTCTCTAAGGACTTGCTTTATGAATCTGGGTGCTCCTGTATTGGGTGCATATATATTTAGGAGAGTTAGCTCTTCCTGTTGAATTGATCCCTTTACCATGATGTAATGGCCTTCTTTGTCTCTTTTGATCTTTGATGGTTTAAAGTCTGTTTTATCAGAGACTAGGATTGCAACCCCTGCTTTTTTTTGTTCTCCATTTGCTTGGTAGATCTTCCTCCATCCCTTTATTTTGAGCCTATGTATGTCTCTGCATGTGAGATGGGTCTCCTGAATACAGCAGACTGATGGGTCTTGACTCTTGATCCAGTTTGCCAGTCTGTGTCTTTTAATTGGAGCATTTAGTCCATTGACATTTAAGGTTAATATTGTTATGTGTGAACTTGATCCTGTCATTATGATATTAACTGGTTATTTTGCTCGTTAGTTGATGCAGTTTCTTCCTAGCCTCGATGGTCTTTACATTTTGGCATGTTTTTGCAATGGCTGGTACCGCTTGTTCCTTTCCATGTTTAGGGCTTCCTTCAGGGTCTCTTGTAAGGCAGGCCTGGTGGTGACAAAATCTCTAAGCATTTGCTTATCTGTAAAGGATTTTATTTCTCCTTCACTGATGAAGCTTAGTTTGGCTGGATATGAAATTCTGGGTTGAAAATTCTTTTCTTTAAGAACGTTGAATATTGGCCCCCACTCTCTTCTGGCTTGTAGAGTTTCTGCCGAGAGGTCTGCTGTTATTCTGATGGGCTTCCCTTTGTGGGTAACCCGACCTTTCTCTCTGGCTGCCCTTAAGATTTTTTCCTTCATTTCAACTTTGGTGAATCTGGCAATTATGTGTCTTGGAGTTGCTCTTCTGGAGGAGTATCTTTGTGGCGTTCTCTGTATTTCCTGAATTTGAATGTTGGCCTGCCCTACTAGGTTGGGGAAGTTCTCCTGGATGATATCCTGAAGAGTGTTTTCCAACTTGGTTCCATTTTCCCCCTCACTTTCAGGCACCCCAATCAGACGTAGATTTGGTCTTTTTACATAATCCCATACTTCTTGCAGGCTTTGTTCATTTCTTTTTCTTCTTTTTTCTTTTGGTTTCTCTTCTCGCTTCATTTCATTCATTTGATCCTCAATCGCTGATACTCTTTCTTCCAGTTGATCGAGTCGGTTACTGAAGCTTGTGCATTTGTCACGTATTTCTCGTGTCATGGTTTTCATCTCTGTCATTTCGTTTATGATCTTCTCTGCATTAATTAATCTAGCTGTCAATTCTTCCACTTTTTTTTCAAGATTTTTAGTTTCTTTGCGCTGGGTACGTAATTCCTCCTTTAGCTCTGAGAGGTTTGATGGAGTGAAGCCTTCTTCTCTCATCTCGTCAAAGTCATTCTCTGACCAGCTTTGATCCGTTGCTGGCGATGGGCTGCGCTCCTTTGCAGGGGGAGATGCGCTCTTATTTTTTGAATTTCCAGCTTTTTTGCCCTGCTTCTTCCCCATCTTTGTGGTTTTATCTGTCTCTGGACTTTGATGATGGTGACGTACGGATGGGGTTTTGGTATAGGTGTCCTTCCTGTTTGATAGTTTTCCGTCTGGCAGTCAGAAGGACTGTCTGTTGGTCTGTTGGAGATTGCTTGAGGTCCACTCCAGACCCTGTTTGCCTGGGTATCAGCAGCAGAGGTTGCCGAAGATAGAATATTGCTGAACAGCGAGTGTACCTGTCTGATTCTTTCTTTGGAAGTTTCCTCTCAGGGGTGACGCCACCCTGTGAGGTGTGGGGTGTCAGACTGCCCCTAGTGGGGGATGTCTCCCAGCTAGGCTACTCAGGGGTCAGGGACCCACCTGAGCAGGCAGTCTGTCCGTTTTCGGATCTCAACCTCCGCGTTAGGAGATCCGCGGCTCTCCCCAAAGCTGTCAGACAGAGTCGTTCGCGTCTGCACCGCCCCTGCTCTTTCCCCTAATGGGCTGCAGCTGTGCGCTGTCCGCAGAGGTAGAGTCTACAGAGACAGGCAGGCTTCCTTGAGCTGCTGTGAGCTCCACCCAGTTCGAGCTTCCCAGCGGCTTTGTTTACCTACTTAAGCCTCAGCAATGGCGGGCGCCCCTCCCCCAGCCTCGCTGCTGCCTTGCGGATAGATCGCCGCAGACGGCTGTGTTAGCAGTGAGGGAGGCTCCGTGGGCGTGGGACCCTCCCGGCCAGGTGTGGGATATATTCTCCTGGTGTGCCTGTTTCCTTAAAGCGCAGTATTGGGGTGGGAGTTACCCGATTTTCCAGGTGTTGTGTGTCTCAGTTCCCCTGGCTAGGAAAAAGGGATCCCTTTCCCCCTTGCGCTTCCAGGTGAGGCGATGCCTCGCCCTGCTTCAGCTCACGCTGGTCAGGCTGCAGCAGCTGACCAGCACCGATTGTCCGGCACTCCCTAGCGAGATGACCCCAGTACCTCAGTTGAAAACGCAGAAATCACCGGTCTTCTGTGTCGCTCGTGCTGGGAGTTGGAGACTGGAGCTGCTCCTATTCGGCCATCTTGCTCCGCCCCGACGGTATGCTCTTAAGAAAGAACTGGGAGGATGGCAACACACACACACACACACACACACATATATATACGCTGAGTATAATAAATAGATGGCAAAAATAAAGAAAAGTATCTTACCACTTCACTTTCACCATCACAGTGTCATACTGATTTTTCACAATATGATCTGAAGATAATTTGAAGAAATTATGTTAAATATGAGATATCACATTAGTAAATTTCCCTCCAAGGCAAGATTACATGTAGACTATTTAATATTCCTTCTGACCAGATCTGAGCTTTATTTATAAACAGTTTGTAAGATTCTGAAGAAAATATGATTGCAATACAGTAAGATCTCCTTCTGTATTCTGGCAGCACATCAAAAGACATGTCCCAAGAGGCCTAATACTGCATGGTCAGCGAAGAGGAAAAGTGAAAGAAGTCTTCTACTTTGCTGTTTCTCCGAAAAGGGAATCATATTAGGCCATTAAGTAGTCAGATACATTATTTTATTGCTTGCAAAACCCTTGGGTAATAAAGAATGAGTACAAATTGCCACAGGCAGTTTTGGAAGAAAAACAGAACTGTGAAAAACAATGACAGCTGCTTTACTGCAGCACTGGACAAATGCAGTAAAGAAAACAGTACATCAGTTGCAGTTTTCCTGCTTAAGTAGAGCGCTCTCCCATGTATGAGAAGCAGCTATAGAAGCACGTAACTCTGCAGAATCTGTGTGTAAATGCACAAGTAGGACAAGGGTGATAGATTGTAAATGGATTTGTAAAAGCTATCAAGTCATATTCAGTCTTTGACTCTCTCTCTCTCTCTCTCTCTCTCTCTCTCACACACACACACACACACACACACACACACACACAAACACACAGAGTTCCATTTTCTTTTAAATAATAAGATTGAGGAGCAGCTACAGTGAAAAGCCTGTGCACTCTGGACACACAAAAGTAAAAAAGGTAAACAGTTTTCATTGAGAGGAACATTAATATTTTTCAACGAGGATGCTTGCTAAGACAAAAATAAAGAGTGATATTTCTTTAATGTGGCCTATGAGCGAAGAAAACAATTTACTTTCTATGCAAAGAAAACTCATTTGTATCACACCTTGTACAGGTAAACAGCAAGAATGAGTGATTCATTTTCACGGGATTAAGAGAATGCAACTGGACTCACATTTTTAGCCTTGCTTGAAAAATGCTGTTAAATGTCATATGTTCTTCTAAAGACTACTCAAACTTCATTACTGTGCTACTTTAAGGTATTATGTGAGAATTTTATTTACTTTCAATGTCAAGAACTGCAACTATTTCTGCACCAATCTAATATATACTTCTACAGTGTTACATTTTTCAAAGTATGAGAATCCTGTAAAACTATGATTATAAACAATGTGAGAATTTTACATTTAATTACAGAATCTCATAAGAGCTTTTTATCTGTAACAAAAAAACAGAAGACCCCTAACTTGTGAATTTTCAACTTTCAAAATTGTATAATAAAGAAAGAAAAACCTCTAGAGCAAAAGTGCATCAACTCTACCAGCTACCAACAAATGGCGAAAGCAGTCACAGGCAGCCATTCCAACACCACCTGCTACTTCACCTTCGACAGGTGGATAGGTTCATGCTTAAGTTTCATCAAGTTTTAAATAACTGACTCTATTAACAAACAAAAGCATTACAAATAAGAAATGTATAACCAACCACAACAAAGTAAGAGATTTTAACAACTGAAGGTTGATAAGAAAATGATGAATGTTTTTGCAAGTGGAAACAATTGTGGAGGACAAACTGAACCATGCAACACTGGAAATACACTGACACACAATCAAAAACAATCAACAAGAGATGGAAAAAAAGCTCTAAGATAGAGAATTATAAACAGAGAAAATGAAATCTATAAAAACTATTTTATTAAACACTCCTATCAACTAAAAAATACATCCATAATATTTGTATATTTGTTTTTCTAATTTTCTACGTGTACCTCTGTATTTCATTCAATCTAAGAAACACATCAACTATTACAACCAATGAAGTATGGTATTTGACTAATGTATTATATATGTTATAAAGCATATACAAAGTTGGAATTTTCAAAGGAAACAAACAAGAGACATAGGGATTCTAATATTCTTCTCCCTGCACTTTAACAGACCTTTTTGCACAACAGTTTGGGGATCCTCAATCAGAATATAGGATGAAATAAGTACAATGGTAGATGTTAGATCTCAATATAATGCTACTGAAAAGCAGATGCCTCATCTATAAAATGAACATAACAATCCTTACTTCACAGAATGAAAATAAGGATGAACTGTAAGTGCATATACACAGCTTGTAGCAAATGTTCGGAACCCATCAAGACTCACTAAAGGACAACAAAGAGATTATTCATGGCAACTTACTTCATCTGTTTAACCACATTAGATTATCCAAAGTGCTAGCCAGAAAGATGGTATGTGAAAGGGTTTGACTTTAACCAGTCTAATTCACTTAAGTCACTTTTAGGTACCACAATTTCTGACACAGAGTATGAACCCTCAGACCAAAGCCCATTTTTGCTTATAGATTTGAGTAAAGATAAATACAGGAAACGTACCAACAATGAGCAAACATACTGGCCTCTTTATCCAACATAAGGTTCAGAGTACAGGGGCTCTTCATTAATCTAGCACTGGAAAGTTCTATGTGCCTGCTGTAATCAGCCTCAGATGCATCTGACAGCTGACAGTACCAATGGAACAACAAAGCACACTGTGAACAACACAGGCCAGAAGAATCTCCACAATAGCAAGGCTCATTTCAATAGGGCAGTTTTCTTAATAAGTGCTTTTAAAACAAATACCAATTAAATACAAATTTACTGATAATATGATCTGTAAGGCTACATATTTTGCTAATTATCATTTATCAAGCACTACCACTTCTTAAACACAAACACTCCTGATACATTGTTTAAGATTTCCAAAATGATCAACTAAACGATTATTGGTCACAAACCGAAGTATGGATGGCAAAAATCTTGACACCACTTGTGGGAAACAGGACAGTAGAATAACTGGCCTATATATGTGTTTTCTGACCTCTGCTGCCTCTGTTTATTGCCCTAGGATTGGTAACAGCTATGCTCAGAATAAGAAATCTGAATTCCAGGTACTAACTTGAATTGACTTTCTACATGTGCTTTTCAGAATGTCAGTGTTTTAAATTTGAACTCTTAATTTACATTTTAAGGACTCCAGTCTATACTCTCCCTGAAACTGTCAAGATTCTAACCTGAAATAATATCTGTCTGTTCTTGTTGTGTACTACCATACACTACCACTGGCATCGCTTTTAATGTGCTCATGGTGGTTCACATGAAAATAATGTATGTTTCCAAACTATAAGCATTTATTTTGGGGGGGGGTGGACATCCCTAATTTAAGGTTCAAAACTTGAGAACTCTGGTTATAACCTGGGGAATGAACTGGATACAAGAGTGAAGGTAGTCAAGAGAATGCAGCACTAATGTCATTACTGAGTGCCATGAGAATGAAAAAGATACTGCCTCCCTTTAAATGTCTGGGAAAACTCACGCCCCAAGAAACGCAAAGCCTCTGTCTCATTCAATGTGGACATCTTCTCCCCACAACAGCCCATAAAAGCAAAGTCTATATGCCAGAAACAAGAATAGAAATGGAAGATAATGCCAAAAGAATCCTAAGCAGCCCTATTAAAGATGATACGTGGAACCGAGACTCGTTGGCTGGCTGAACTCACTTCCCATTAAGAATAACTCTAACTTTTGTCCATCTCCCTAGTAGATGCTGCTTAGCCAACTCTCTTCACGTGTCACTGTTCAGGAAGATGAGATTTAGTGACATGTATTAACAATGGGTAAGTATGTGGGTAACTTTAAGTATCACCAACCATTGGTTTTCTCGTTTTATTTATTTTTGCTTCATTAATAAAGCTTATTTGTACTTCCCATTTGTTTTCCTTTGTACTTCTTTTAAGTATTAGGCAGATGAATGCTTTTCTAATAAAGTTTCTTGTAAAGACTGGTTGAAACTAAGTCGTCTTTGGTACTGACGTTTTAGGTATCAATTAATTGCACAGAAGATAAGGGTCTAATGAATGTGTTCATTTGTGGTATTTTGTGAATATAGTATTTGATATATTTACCATGACCAGTCTATTGCTTTTCTCTTTAGTGCATTCCAAATTCAAAATGGTCCAAAATCCAAAACTTTGTGAGCACCAACATAACACCACGAATGAAAAATTCCACACTTGCCCTCACGTAATGGGTCATTACCAAAACAGTTAAAACTCTTTCATGCACAAAAATCACTAAAAATATTGTATAAAACTACCTTCAGGATACGTGTATAAGATGTATAGGAAACGCAAATGAATTTCATGTTTAGACTTGGATCACATTCCCAAGATACCTCATTATATATTTGCAAGTATTTCAAAATCCAAAAAAATCCAAAATTTGAAACACTCCTGGTCCCAAGCACTTCGGATAAAGAGTACTCAACTTGTACTGCTGGTTTTCGAGTACTTCTTAAAAATTTTTAATGAAACCACCAAAATGCAGTTATAATTACATTCAAGTTTTATAAAGTGTAAGTATCTCTCACTCTTGGCATGATTCATTAAGGGCTAAAAGAGATAAAGTAACTGCCAGGGGTCATGTCCAAGGGCAGGAGCTATTATAAGACAGGCAACAGCCGGTCGCGGTGGCTCAAGCCTGTAATCCCAGCACTTTGGGAGGCCGAGACGGGTGGATCACGAGGTCAGGAGATCGAGACCATCCTGGCTAATACGGTGAAACCCTGTCTCTACTTAAAAATACAAAAAACTAGCCGGGCGACGAGGCGGGCGCCTGTAGTCCCAGCTACTCGGGAGGCTGAGGCAGGAGAATGGCGTAAACCTGGGAGGCGGAGCTTGCAGTGAGCTGAGATTGGGCCACTGCACTCCAGCCTGGGTGGCAGAGCAAGACTCCGTCTCAAAAAAAAAAAAAGGCAACTAACTGTAATCCCAACACACATTTTGGAGTCCGAAAGTCCAGAATTTAAATCCCAAATCCACATTAATAGCTATCTGACCTTTTAGCAAGTCACATAATCTCTCTGAGCTTTACTTTTAACATCTGTAAAATGGGAATGCTATCATTTACCTCTCAAGGCTGTTAGGAGGATTAAGTGAGGTATCTAATTAGCAGATACATATGAACTAAGTCAAGGCACTCTCCTAAGCACTTTTTAATATTAACTCATTTCATCTCCATAATCCTAAATTCTCTCTTTTACAGATGAACTAAAACAGAGAGGTTAAATAACTTTTACTTCTCTAAGATACAAAGCGGCAAAGTCAAGATATGAATCCAGGTAGTCTGGCCTCAAAGTTCAGGCTCTTTAGTACCACACTAAGATGCTTCTCATAGGATCTAAAACACTTGCCTGGCACCTAACATAATGATGAGAATGATGATAAACTACACAATGCCAAGAATAATATATAAGCATACCGCACCCTAGAGGCCCTTAAAGATGGTCTTGATTGAGACAGCATATAAAGTACACAAGTACATCAAGATTAAATTTACATGGCACAGAAATCTTTAAAGATACAAATTAATGCTACCACTTTAGGAATTTAGAAGAAAACATCAACATTCCAAAGTTCAAAAATCACTGTTTCCCAGCATGAGTGCCTAGGTTTTCTCTTGACATTGTTAAGTGAATGTTACAAATAATTGGCAGCTAATATTTTGGTCCTCTCAATATGTAGCACTCAATTTCAATTATAAACTAATGATATTAATTTTTGAAAGAAAATAGTCAAGTGTACTTTAATATAAAGATTCAGAAGATAATAAAATTTACTAATTTCTTTTCAAAAAATCAGTATTTTTTAATAAAATAATAAATGTTGATTGAAGAAACTGAAACATACCAGGATACAGAGAAGACATCACCACCACCAGCAGTTCAGTATCAGCTTTACTTTTCAATGTAGTTTGAGACATTAAATTTTACAAATAAATGACTTCATTTTAATTTTGGAAATAGATAAAATTTCATGAACCGAAATAATCACTGTCAAGGTGTTTCAAAAAAGAAATGTGATTCAAACAGGTGAAACATTAACTCCACATAAAATTGTTTTAAAATAATAAATAATTTTCTCCACTTGCTTTCATTGTTGTTGGGTTTTGTTTTGAGACAGTTTGGCTCTTGTTGCCCAGGCTGGAGTACAATGGTGCAATCTCAGCTCACCACAACCTCCGCCTCCCGGGTTCAAGTGATTCTCCTGTCTCAGCCTTCCGAGTAGCTGGGATTACAGGCATGCACCACCATGCCTGGCTAATTTTGTATTTTTAGTAGAGACAGGGTTTCTCCACGTTGGTCAGGCTGGTCTCAAACTCCAGACCTCAGGTGATCCGCCCACCTTGGCCTCCCAAAGTGCAGGGATTACAGGTATGAGCCACCGCGCCCGCTCCACTTCTTATGCTTAACGTAAACTAAGTTCAGTCAGATGATGTTTGACTGAATTCAAATAAAATGTTTTTAAAAATTTCAACTTTATAAAATGAGTCATATGTTTACAAACTGATTACTAATTAATGACAAAACTTGGAATTAAAGTTCATTCTCTTCCACAGTACAGACAAGGCCAAATCACTCAATAGGCATTACCCAAGCATAACATGTTTTAGCTTCTAAATATGGAATACTCTTATGAAAACAGACTTTCAGGGAGAACCAACACTATTTACATTAACACCTATTTACATTAGCACCTATTTACATTAACACCTATTTAGAAGACCTCTATGCTTTCAGCACATTATATCAGCACTCCTTTTGCCCCTGTTCCCAAAGGCCAATTTCAAAATCTAAGCCTTGCATCAGCCAATAGAAGGCAAGGAAAACACAAAGTAATCAAGTAAATTGCCCCTTTCTCTCTTCCCCTCAAGCCCTGTTCAATTGGCAAACACTGAATAGTATTATAAACTCTTTCCAGGTCCTACCATCGAAGCTAAAGGCTGATTTAATATTATTTTATTTTACTCTAATTTATAGGGCAGATAAGACTATTTCTGCACCTTTCAATGTTCTAACTAGTAACAATTAACACTTAATGTTTCAAATGATCCTTTAAACATCTTTTATTGTCATTTTCAATCATGAGTGAGCTCAAATCAATCAGATTAGTAAAAAGCACTCCAATACGGTGGTAACTCAGAGTTCAGAATCAGTCTGGAGAAAAAGCTCCTTATATCTCAGGCAATTTAACTCGAAAAAGTTCAGCTTCTACACCTTATTTGATTTAATGTTAATCAAGCTAGAAGTAGTTTTTATTATATGCTTAAATGGTTTTCTAAGCAAGTGTTTTTATTTGCCATCTGAAGAACAAGCAGGCTTCTCATTCTATAGATACTCTTGTTAAAGACCCTTTAGGCACTACGTTCAACTACAGTGATAAGCCTCAAGGAATATTTTCATCATATTATGTGATTAGTGATTAAACAAAACAAGCATTACTTAAGAGGAATTTTATAAAACCCTGGAGTTCCCAGAAATATTACATATGTGTATGTGCCAAAACTGATTAGCATACTAAATTACATTTTATGTCAAGGTGATGTGCAGAGTCAGACCCAGTCTGGGCCAGTAAACATTATTATATAGGCCATGCTCTAACTCCTTCAAACTACTATTACAACACCAACACCACTACTTAAATTCCCTTTCTGCTCCATATTCCCATTTCCAGCCATACTACCCTGGTATAAGTACTACGGGCTCATAAATTAGCTCACTGAAGGATACAGAAGTTGTGATCTGATTTGAAATGCATGGGATTAGATTTTTATTCACATTGGATGTTGCCTAAACAATCCTGGCTCCATTTTGCAACTTCTCGCATTTGTAAAACTTCCCTTTAACTGGAACAAGCAACTGGAGAAAAGGATTAATAGGAAACCTGGCACTATAGTTCACCAAATAACGCAGTAAACAAGTAGACACAGGCCTGTGGGGAAATACAATCAGGACCAGCCACTGAACGCAATTGCTTTTTGAGTCTAAAGATAAAACAGCTTGATTCTTGGATTGTCTGATGACAGCATGAAACTAAAAATCACAGGCATTTATTGTGGGAAAGGTCCTTTAAAATGAAATGGTCCAAACCCCTTGTTTTCTTGATGAACAATGGAAAAGAATTAGACTAATTTCAATCCAAATATTCACGTGCCTGCTATGTGCTGTGTATTAGTTCACAAACTGAATTTTGTAAAGAGACTTCTTTAGTATACACATGAAACATGCCTGTTTACAATACACAGTTTTTGTTTTGTTTTGTTTTGTTTGGGGGGGGGAGGGGGATGGAGTCTGGCACTGCCGCACAGGTTGGAGTGCAGTGGCGTGATCTCAGCTCACTGCAACATCCGCCTCCTGGGTTCAAGCAATTCTCCTGCCTCAACCTCCTGAGTAGCTGGGATCATAGGCACATGCCACCACGCCCGGCTAATTTTTGTATTTTTAATAGAGACAGGGTTTCACCATGTTGGCCAGGCTGGTCTCGAACTTCTTGTAAGCCACCATGCCAGACCCACAGTTCACTTTTAAGTCTATAAAATTAACTGAGAGGCAGTACAGATTTGTGGGAAGAACAGAAATCCAAGCACTGGAATCACTTAGTAAATTAAATACTGTGGTGTTTTATGCAAATCATTCAACTTCTTACTTATAATAGATGGGCAATCTTACGTCACAAGTCCTTCCAACTCCAGTAACAAAACAAATTAGGTTCATTTGTTAAAAAATAGCATTGAGTCATTTGAAAGTCCACACTTGGATACTAGGAATTTGAATTAAAAGTATTTAATTCTGCTTAATATTATGGTAGCAAAATTACTTGTATACGGATAAAATGTAAGAATATTCTGAAAGAATATATTAGAGACCATTCATTGTGAGTATGTCTGGTGAAAACGGGAAACAGAAGGTAAAGAATGGGACTTCTGTTTCCCAACGTGCAGTCTCTTACACTGCCTAATTCTTTCATGGGTATGTATTATTTTTATAATTTTTCAACTCTAATTTTTAAAAAAAGTACTTAAATCATGGAAGGCAATGCAATATAGCAGAAAGTTCTTTCTACTGGACTAGAAAAGGAGAGAAAAGACTTCTAGTCTGGCTCCAGTTAGCTCTGTAAGCTTGGGACGTCTACATAAGCTTGGGAAGTCTATATGAGTTCCAACATTCTCTCTTATGAAAACAAGAATGAAACTACATTGCTTCACCATCCCACTGTACTCGATGTTATATTAACTGGTCTTAGGTTACTATTCTCTCATTTTGTTCAGTGCATTCAGCAAACACTAAAAGAAGAACAAGAAGAACTAAATGAATGTAAGAGTGTAGAAATTAATTTCTCTATAATCAAAATAATTGACTGAAAAACTATCAGAGTTCTGGAAATGTTTAATTTGCCAAAGAAAAGGAGAGAAGAAATAAAAGATAAACTTGGTGAAAACCCAAAATCTATTATTGAGGAAGGTAAATAAACATATGTTCAGCCCTTGACCTGAGCTGATTTTATCAGAATGTTTTCCAAACATATGTCAGTAATTAAATTTTTGAAATCTTCTAAATCACATAAATTACACCTCTGGTAGGGATTGTGAGATGGTATTATCTTCTGTTTCCTAATTGAGTGATGGATCATACCTTCTTTCTCTAAATACTAATTCAATTACTTATCTCCCTAATGATGGATCTGAATGCATGAAATTACTCTTTTCAACTTAAGATTCATCCTGTATCAGAGAAGAATAAGATGCATGATTGCATTTTTCTTCACAGCTTTATGTGACTGCTAACAGGGTCATGTGGTTATCAAAGCCACTTTCTCACGATTTATTATTAATATGTATTTATTGCAGTTTTCTCCCCAATCACATACCTTAAATAAAACATACTGTTAAACATTAAAACTTGAAGTCTGGTTGGAAGCAGTGACTCATGCCTGTAATCCCAGCACTTTGGGAAGCCAAGGCAAGGGGATCAGTTGAGGTCAGGAGTTTGAGACCAACCTGGTCAACATGGCAAAACCCCGTCTCTACTAAAAATACAAAAATTAGCCGGGCGTGGTGGTGCGAGTCTATAGTCCCAGCCACTCAGGAGGCCGAGGCAGGAGAATTGCTTGAATCCAGGAAGCAGATGTTGCAGTGAGCCAAGATCTTGCCACTGCACTCCAGCCTGGATGACAGAGTGAGACTCTGCCTCAAAACAACAACAAAAAACTCAGTCTTCTTTAACATTTAAAATATGCCCAATTTTTAAGTTTTAAAAGAATACTTTTTCTTTTATGTCACGTAATAGACAAAATGAATAAAGGAGGGGGAAAAAATGACATCTTCTTTCTTCCATAACTCTAAGTTTGGCTAAATGTTACAAAGAAATGTATCTGTCCTTCAAAAAATTGTATCTTCTAATTTACTATTAAGCACCAGTCACCGAATATCTAGGCAAACGTTCAAGAGGCAGACAGAAAGCCTAACCACTCCATACTCCTGTTCTCTCTTCTTTTGACCCTAAGATTCAAATTGATTGGAGACACCTGACTATACTAAAAATTTTCACTTTGGCAGCTCTAAAGGAAGGCACAGACCATGTGACTACCACAAGAGACCCCTTAACAGAACGGCATCCAGCTTAGCCTCTTAGAGCAAGTATGCAGACCACTGCATATAAATTCGGAGAATGTGTAAGAATGGAAACCATTTTCTTCTTCCTAAATATGTATTTAAATACCCTGCTTGGAGCTTTACTGTGCAAGCAAGGTTCATTTAAAACAAAAACAGAATTAGGAATCTTCTTCAAAGTCTAGAAGGCTCTACAGTGTCTGGTCTCCACAAATAGTTTGTCCATTGTTTGCCATTAAACTTTCTAACCCAGAGGCTAAAAAAATGAATGATCACTGTTTTTTGTTTCTTCTTTAATATTTCACACTTAACATTAAACTACTGTATCTTACCTTTTTCATTTTTGGGGGGAAATGAGGTATTTATTATTTCTTTGCTAAGATTAAGCACCAAGAAACTTGGAATCAGACTGTTCTAGCAGCTGCCCCTTTGCAGTGTGACCTTGGTCAAGATATTTATCCCCCTGTATCTCAATTCCTTTAACTAAAATTAGGAGTATCACTACTACTACCACTTAATCTCACAAGGCTACTGTGGGGGCTAACAAGACATAAAGACTGTACAAGTAGTTTGCATAAACGTCCTGCCTTTCTCCTTTAAAATGTGCTCTCAGCACTTTCTAGATCTGTGTAATATGATTCCCTAGGACTCCATTTCCTCAGCTGTAAAACCAAAGAAAATAACACAAAGTACCAGGTATGTAGTGAACACCGGAAATAATTTATGTAAAGCATTTATCAGCACAGTATCTCAAAAAAATGCTAGCTCTAACTTACAAATAAGAGATCCTTTTCCTTCCAACTTGAAGCTGTGCTACTGAACATCTTCATGTTGTTGTTTTTGATCCTGCCATTTCAATTTGTCTTTGAGTACACATCTAGACCTGCAAGCTCCAGGAAATAGACTTCCTTTCTGCTAACCCCTTCCCTTAAAGTTTGAAGATGCCAAGCAATTAAATTCATCCAGAGCAGCTATAGTGGCACCAGATAGTACCATAAGGAATATGCTATAATAGGTTTCAGGTGTTTCTCAACTGCAGTAGTGTGAGATACGCTCTAGCCTCAAAAAATTAACATGAGCCATAGGAGCCAGAAGATTTTAAGTGCTAAAATCCTTGGCAGGAGACAAAATAAAATAATACAAAAGACACTTAATGGGGGCCAAGCATGGTGGCTCATGCCTGTAATCCCAGCATACTGGGAGGCTGAGGACAGAGGACTGCTTGAGACCAGGAATTCAACACTGGCCTGGACAACATAGTAGGACTCTATCACTACAATAAATACACAAATTAGCTGGGCACAGTGGCACACACCTGCAGTCTGTTACTCAGGAGGCTGAGGCAGGAGGACTGCTTGAGCCCAGTAGTTGGAGGCTGCAGTGAGCTATCATCACACTACTGCATTCCAGCCTGGGTGACAGAGCAAGGTTTTGTCTTATAAACAAAACAGAATCCAAAAACTACAAAACGCAAGGCAAATTACATCCTGCCACCCATTTCTTGTAAATAAAGCTTTACTGGAACAATCCATGTGTATTTGCTTACATATCATCTATGGCTGCTTTCTCAGTACAATGTGAGACTTGACTAGTTTTGATAGAGCCCATGTACCCCACAAAGCCAAAAATACTAATTATCTGGTCCTTTATTACAATAAAAGTTCACCCACCCCTCCTAAAAGTAATACGCATACAAACCACATCTACTTTGAAATTGTCTAAGAATATAAAATCTCAGGATATGTATCCTAGAGCAAAGAAAAAGAAAAAAAAAAAAGAATAAAAAAGACTAAAAATTTAAAAAAGAATATAAAACGCCACTCCAAGTAGGAAGCAGGTCAAAACTATTTCAGAATGACATCAAGACATTATTAATCTTTTTCACTCCTCCTCCAAGTGTACAGTGGAGTTTTCCAGAGGCTACATGGAATTGTGATGGCAAAAGACTACAACACAGCTGTGTTCACTTAAGCCAGATATTAAAGAAATCTGCAAAAACAGTGCCATTATTCTTACCACATTTTGTTTTAAAACATAATTATTTTAGTTAAAATATAGTCATTCATGTTAACATGTAGTGGGTTTATTATTATTATTATTTTAAAAGTCAGACATAACTTTTCTCAGTTTTATTTGTTGGTGGTGGTGGTAGTGGTGGTGGGTTTTTTTGAGACGGTCTCGCTTTGTCACCCAGACTGGCAGCGGTGTAATTACATTTCACTGTAGCCTCAAATCTCCCGGGCTCAAGCAACCCTCCCACCTCAGCCTCCCAAGTAGCTGGGACTACAGGCACACACCACCATGGCTAACACTGGTATTTTTTTGTAGAGACAGGGTTTTACCACGTTGTCTAGGCTGGTCTCGAATTTCTGGGCTCAAGCGATCCACCAGCCTCAGCCTTCCAAATTTCCTCTATTTGAATATTTTGTCATAAATATTGATAAGAATCCACATTTAAAAAAGCATCCTGGGGTCCTCACTTTTGTTAACAGGTGTTCTGAGATCCGAAAGTTATAGAGTAAGCTATACCAAGCTTGTCCAACCCGTAAACCGTGGGCTGCATATGGTCCAGAACAGCTTTGAATGCAGCCCAACACAAATTCATAAACTTTCCTAAAACATGAGATGTATTTTTTGTTTTTGTTTTTGTTTTAGCTCATTAGCTATCATTAGTGCTAGTATATGTCACATATGGTCCAAGACAATTCTTCTTCCAATATGGCCCAGGGAAGCAAAAAGGTTGGACACCCTTGTGCTATATTATAACTTGAGTGCAACACAGTGACCTGATCAATTAGTCAACGAGAACAATTAGGCACAGAGGGCTGACCTTCTTTATATACTTGGCAGGGTTTAGATAAACAGAGTAGAGAATACACTTGGACAATCAGTGACACTACCACCATCCAGCATGTATTTAAAAGAAAAATCTGACAAAAATAATTATAATAATGAGAAGTTCCCCAGAATACTTAAGAAATTTTATTCATAAGTTTGAAATAAGGTGAAAGAAGGACAGCTTGTCCTTTCAATGCCATATAGAGAGAAAGGTACATCTGAGGACCATCTAGCCCTCAGATTCCCAAACTACATACCAAAGCACCCCAGAACACTACAGCAAATTCACAAGTACATTCTAAATTTTTTAGGAAAACAAAGTAACATCTGTCAGAGAACATGCAAACTACTAGCTCAAGTTCATAGTTTCAATATTAGACTGTATTAACTTACCTTCAATAAAGTCAAATATTTGTGAAACTGGTTTTTCGGTGGTAGCTGTGATACAAAGTAAAATCAATGCAGACAGAAAACAAGAGTAGTGATTTCTAGCCTGATTCTTTGGTTTGAGTTGTGCAGTGCTCAACAGGCATACACATCCTGTTAACAAGCAACTGCAGCTATTTAAGAATAAATTTTATTGTTTTATTGCAGTATGTGCATTATTTGCTTAAACAGTATATAAATACTTATTATTTGGACTTAGTAACTAGGACTGTTAGGTATTTCTTTTGGCCTAGGAATACCATGAAAGGTATTCCTAGGGCACTATAAAAACAATAAAGTTTAGGAACTTCTGGTTTAAGGGAACATACTTTGCACAATCCACATTTCACTGTTCTTTAAAGGTCACAAATTTAGTGAGGTTTTACATTAACTTGTAGATTTGTGGCTAGCAGGAACAGTTTCTGTCCTGACAAACAGAGAGCGCCTATTATGGCTTGCAGTCCTCAGGACATTAACCACTTTTGGAACTAACTCAGCAATCTTATCCATATTTTTCCTTTTTTTTTTTTTTTTTTGAGATGGAGTCTCACTCTGTCTCCCAGGCTGGAGTGCAGTGGCGCGATCTCAGCTCACCGCAAGCTCCGCCTCCCAGGTTCATGCCATTCTCCTGCCTCAGCCTCCCGAGTAACTGGGACTACAGGCGCCCGCCACAGCACCCGGGTAATTTCTTGTATTTTTAGTAGAGACGGGGTTTCACCATGTTAGCCAGGATGGTCTCAATCTCCTGACCTCACGATCCGCCCACCTCGGCCTCCCAAAGTGCTGGGATTAGAGGCTTAAGCCACCACACCTGGCCTATCCTTATATTCTTTTATAAATTTTCTATAAAGTCCTAACTAGTCTAATGCTCCTTAAACTGCTTCTAACATCATACCTGTTCCCTCACTAATTAACGAGTTATAAAAATGTTTGGCAATTATTTGTTTTATATTTGCATTAGGATGCTAATTTTGTACTTTTGTAAACTACACTTTAGGATGCTGAAGTCCTTTTCTAGTATATCTAGAAATAACTATTTTTAAAAGCCAAAATTTAAAGATTTCACTAATTACCAAGTACTTTGGAAGAATGTATGTATAAGAAAATATAAAGTATGGCATAAAAAAAGATTCTATACATACTCCTGTATTTAAATAGTGGATATATCTATATGTTAGAATATAATCCAACTATCTTGTAAGTCTATATGGTTTTCTATATTTTCTACCATTTAATAAATATATTCAGGCTGGGCACAGTGGCACACACCTGTAATCCCAGCACTCTGGAAGGCCAAGGCACTTGAGTTCGAGACCAGTCTGGGAAACATAATGAGACCCTGTCTCCACAAAAAATACAAAAATTAGCCAGGCATGGTGGCATGCTCCTATAGTCCCAGCTACTAAGGTGACTGAGGTGGGAGGATCACCTGAGCCCAGGAAGTTGAGACTGCAGTGAGCTGCGATCCTGCCACTGCACTCCAGCCTGGGCAGCAGAATGAAACTGTCTCAAAAAAATAATAAATATATTCGATCCTTTTATAATCAGAAAAATACACAATAGATTTGTTTAAATGTTTGGGATGATCTATGAACACACTCTTTTTAAAAAAGTGCTATTAATGCAAGTTTTAAAAAAAGAATGAGGCCGGGCGCGGTGGCTCAAGCCTGTAATCCCAGCACTTTGGGAGGCCGAGACGGGCGGATCACGAGGTCAGGAGATCAAGACCATCCTGGCTAATACGGTGAAACCCTGTCTCTGCTTAAAAAAATACAAAAAACTAGCCGGGCGACGAGGCGGGCGCCTGTAGTCCCAGCTACTCGGGAGGCTGAGGCAGGAGAATGGCGTGAACCCGGGAGGCGGAGCTTGCAGTGAGCTGAGATCCGGCCACTGCACTCCAGTCTGGGTGGCAGGGCAAGACTCCGTCTCAAAAAAAAAAAAAAGAATGAGTGAGTGATATAGAATTAAATTCCCTCCAAAGAAACATTTTAGTACTATTCATTAAATAGAGGGCTAAGGACAAAAGAATAAATGGCAATGTTTGTATAGTTACTTCCAATGACAGACTATGCCAGTAAACTAAATATAGAGATAACAACTTACTTTACTCTCAATTTTCCACTTATTCTAATTTTTCTTTTTTTTTGGAGACGGAGTCTTGCTGTGTCACCCAGGCTGGAGTACAGTGGCCGGATCTCAGCTCACTGCAAGCTCCGCCTCCCGGGTTTACGCCATTCTCCTGCCTCAGCCTCCGGAGTAGCTGGGACTACAGGCGCCCACCACCTCGCCCGGCTAGTTTTTTTTTTTTTTTTTGTATTTTTTTTTTTTTTAGTAGAGACAGGGTTTCACCGTGTTAGCCAGGATGGTCTCGATCTCCTGACCTCGTGATCCGCCCATCTCGGCCTCCCAAAGTGCTGGGATTACAGGCTTGAGCAACCGCGCCCGGCCTTATTCTAATTTTTTTTTACTTCATGTCAAATATTCTTATCTAGATCACTCTTTTCATTTGAAGCTACAGAAGTGACAAATGTGCCTAAGAAGGGAAAAGAAGGGGAAAAACTTTCACTTTGGGGGTATACTTATAAGGAACAGGTGAGGAGGGAGCAAAGTAAAAAGCAAAGGAGTAAATATGTCTCTATATGTACTGAATCATGTCCATCCAAATGAGAAAAAAAATCTAGAAGTGTTGATGGTTTGTAAGGAACTTGCTTCTTTCCACATCTGATAACTGACTCTGGATCCACTTCTTTCTGGGTGGCTTTTCACCTAGGCTGCCTCCTTTATTACCCAGAGTTGCTCTCTCATCTTATTAAAGATACTTGGCTCAGCACTACTTAGAACCTCCTCTTGTTCGCTTCAGAAGCATATACACGAAAATTGGAACCATACAGAGAAGATTAACATGGCCCCTGCACAACCATGACATGCAAATTCATGAAGCAATCCACATTTTTAAAACTATAAAAAGAAAAAATAAAGAGAACTGCATATTATGCATGAAATACTGAAAACAGACTACCACACTTGTAGTGGGTCTAATAGTCAAAAGGCCTCTTTACAACTACATGTGAATGAATGTAAGACCAAAGTCAAACCTCTGAAAACATTTGGTCTAAGGGAGGCAATGTTACGGAAGTTCCACCATCTGCTATCAATGAATGATTTATAGAACAAAAGACCTGAATATATGTAAACAACATCAAATGATTTGAAAGAGGATTAATAAAATGTTACACACTGCTATCCCTAAATTAGGATCATTTCATTTTGACAAGTTGATACGTCTGATTCATAAAACTGCATAAGGTACTATGAGAACCAAGAAAAATTTATGAAACAGGCTTTCAAAGAGTTATCTAGTCATTCATTCAGTTATTTACATTTATTATCTCATTTAATCTTGTGCAGGCCAGGCGTAGTGCCTCTTATCTGTAATCCCAGCACTTTGGGAGGCCGAGGTGGGTGGATCACTTGAGGCCAGGAGTTTGAGACCAGCCTGGCCATCTGGTGAAACTGTGTGTCTACTAAAAATACAAAAATTAGCCAGGCATGGTGGTACACGCCTATAATCCCAGCTACTCGGGAGGCTGAGGCACAAGGACCATTTGAACCCGGTATGGAGGCTGCAGTGAGTCAAAATCGCATCACTGCACTTCAGTCTGGAAGACAGAGCGAGACTATGTCTCAAGGAAGAGAAAAAAACAAACAAATCTGCACAACAAACGTCTGCCATTTATTTTCAGAGGAGCAGGCTATTGGTTGGCAAATTCAGGTCCATCAGGAAAACTCATAATAATGCATACATTCATCACTTCCTGAAAACGCTGCACGTACAAAAAGTCATAATTCTTGAGTTAAAAATGTAGAATTCTGAGTATTTATCGTGTAGATCAGGACAACTGGCCCGTTCCTCTGCCTCCCTGTACCTGGCATCACCCTAGCCTCAGTTACAACTTGGTCCCTCAGTACCTTCAACTGCTTCTGAAAATGCCTGACATGTTTAAAGGAGTTACAGGTGGTACTGCATTCCTTCTTAAAGGAGATCAAATATACAGGATGCCAATGTCTCAAATAAAGACTACACAATGATGTACCCAGAAGAATTAAAAGAGCTCTGAAACATGTAACGCTTGAATTTTATAGCAAGTCAAAGCACAAATACAGAACTCTTGGTTCTGCATCATCTACAGAGCATACCTTGTATTGTACTTCAAACACTGAGCCATGTTCAAACTTACCAGTGTAATATTCCTCAAAGGAAGAATCCTCTAGTTTGAAATGTACTTAATGATTTTATCAATTTTTTACTGGGTAATTTTAGCACCATGTGGTTCTAAGGGTTGAGGAAAAGGGTGAGCCTTTCCACTATTAAAGTGTCCTTTGGTAACTTACCTTTTGGAACCCACAAAACATGCTTGAAATGATCAAGGAATAATGCACAACGGTACATATTCATTCTACTATTTGAACACACTCACGTGTTCAAGTCAGTAGTATACGCTTTCAGAGAAGAGGTAAGGGCTGTAGGTAAAGATGAAAACGTAAAAGTATATACAATCCCAATTTTTCTGTTTTCACATATTGTTAAGAGATATCATAATGTCTTGTTTCTTTCACTAAAGAATTCTAGTTGAGTGTGATATTTTTTCAATAGTGAAATTAAAGCCCAGAAATATTATTTATTCAAGAACACAACAAATTATTAGCAGAAAAAAGTTATGTGCAAGAGGTAAACTATTTTCTGATATAAAGCTTAAATCCTAAAATATAAAAATTAGCCGGACGTGTTGGCATGCACCTGTAATCCCAGCTACTCAGGAGGCTGAAGCAGGACAGTTGATTGAACCCAGGAGGTGGAGGCTGCAGTGAGCCGCCAGCCTCCAGCCTGGGTGACAGAGCAGGACTCTGTTGCCAAAAAAAAAAAAAAAAAGAAGAAGAAGAAGAAGAAATAAAGGTGGGGAGATGACATGCTACACTGAAATTGATGTTTTAAATCACAGGGACAAATACCAAAACTTACCAGCCAACAGCCCAATTTTCTTTTAGTGAAAAGTACCCCCTATATAGCTAGTCATTTTTTTAAAATCTCAGTTAACATGTAAATACTTTTAGCCAACTGTTTTCAATTACATATACTGTGATGTCCCTTTATTATTCTACATTCTCAATACCAGTCAACACTAAATAAACAATACTACTCAATTTCAGGAGTACGTAATTATCCCTCAAATGTTGCCTAACAATGTTCCCTCTAGGGTCGTCTGTGTGCAAATTCCTACTTTATATATGAAGCACGTTTAAGATCTCAAAATGTGTTGAGGCTATTTCTACTACAAGAATCACAATTCACAATCCAGCATGACAGGGGACAAAGTCCAACAGTACTGTAGGCTTCCTATTAAAAAATACTCATACTAAAATAAGCGTCACAAACAGCCCAATTGCTCAAACCACTCAATAATGAATAGCACTGATAAATAACCACACAAAACCAATTATTATAAGAATCAAAAGATCTTAACCCAGTTATAAAATATAGTTTAAAAGATCATCTTTTAACATCAAGATAAGAATGGTGAAGACACTATTTCTATTTTATAATGACATAACTCAATTTTTGTTTTATGTTAGATTACTTTTCAAATCTCATTTACCATTTTGATCCTAAAGCATATGAAACAGATTTACAAAGGAAAAGCATGTACTATTCATATTCAGTTCAACCCAACCTATCATACCTTTTGTGCTGGGAATTATAGATCTTGAGTAGAAAAAAAGGTAAAATTATGATGTACACTGGAAACTAAAATAAATGACTCTATATTAAAGATTCCATTGAGGAGTAATGTAGGAATGGGGAAAGGAGAAAGACTAAATTCTCATCTTCTATAGTATGAATTCAAGAGAAGACTAAAATCTCTCTCTCACACACACACACGACATTAAGAACAGCAGAAAAAACATGCTACTAATAAATTTACATGTAAAATGCCACAACAAACAGTTGGAAATGTTATTTCAGGGGAGCAACTCAAAGAAGAGAGATGGAATTTAACTTGAATTGCCAGGGAAGACAGAGTGGGTGGGAGAGAGAGAATATGAGCAAAGAGAAAATGAGTTTAGACTAAGCTAGAATTGTGAGGGGTAACTCTGGCTGGACAAAATGGCTCCTGCTGGGGAGCAGAAACGCTAGACAACGCTTGGGCGATTCCTACACAACTGACACACATTATGTTCTTCTGTTGGACAGTGCTTCACCAAAAGTAGTCTAACCAAAGTATATACAAGGGCAGAGTGATTTGAGACAAAAGAAACTATAAGTCAAGAGATGCAGGGAGAAGACAACAACAGACCTGACATTCTATCAAGGAGGCAGCTCCACCGTTTCCGTAATATTTAGTATTTTAATTTAGCACTCAGTTTTCCATGATGTTTTTTTTCTTTTCTTTTCTTTTTTTTTTTTTTTTTTTTTTGAGATGGAGTTTCGCTCTTGTTGCCCTGGCTGGAGTGCAACAGTGCGATCTCGGCTCACTGCAACCTCCGCCTCCCGGGTTCAAGTGATTCTTCTGCCTCAGCCTCCTCGGTAGCTAGGATTACAGGCATGCACCACCATACCCAGCTAATTTTGTATTTTTAGTACAGTTGGAGTTTCTCCATGTTGGTCAGGCTGGTCTCAAACTCCCGACCTCAACTGATCTGCCTGTCTCAGCCTCCCAAAGTGCTAGGATTACAAGCATGAGCCACTGTGCCTGGCCTATGATATTCTTTAACCATAAATATCAAGCTATTATACTTCAATCTTATACAACTGTTAATAAAATCCTAAATGAAGCATACAGCCACACTTAATAGACAGATTCTGAGAGACAGATCTAATAATTTCTACAAACCATACTTAAAAGCTTTATTTTTATAATATCCTTTAACACTCCACAACAGTTATACTGTTATAATATACATTATGCATTTTCAAAAATTTTTCCTTTGACTCCATAAAAGGATAGCAACAGAACCACAATGCTAGCAAATACCATATTTTCAAATTCATACCAAAAAATCACGGTGATTTCAAACATTTGGCAAGACTACTTCTTTAAAATTAGAAAATAGCTGATGTCATTATTTTAGGGGTAAAATCAGTATACGATATGACATTTCTTATACTGCCTTTATGTAAAAAGATTTATAGTGGAAATACCTACCTTATTTAATGTAAATTGTGTAAACAAAAACTGATTAATAAATATTTGGCAAGCTTCCTCTAGTACAAGAAATTACCAAAATCATAAAAAATTATCCTTAATTTTTTCTAAATATTACTACCACCAGTTTCACTAATAATGGCAAATAGCTACCATTAAACAATAACCAGATGTTAGGTTCTGTATTAGCTACTTCATTTACGCTATCTTATTCAATCCCATAAGATTCATCTACAAAAAAGGCAAGCTTAAGGTGAGCAATTTTAAGTTTAATAGAATTTATGTATATAATCTTTTTTATTAACATTTTAAATTGCTTCATTAAACTAATGAGGAAAAAAATGTTAGAAAACAATGTGTAAAGTCAACCAAAAGCAACAGTATGAAACTGTATTCTTAAGCATCTTTTCAGAAATGAATACTCTTGTTGAAAGAGAAATGTTCTGAAATCTAACTCTAATCTGTAATGCTTTCCCCCTGGTGCCAAGTTGCTACGCAGATGCCACAGTCAGAAAATTTTACCAAGTGTGATCACACTTTTCAAAGAAAGGACCCCATTTACTAACAGCACACTACGAACCAAACAGGCAGCCATCCCTCAATCGCCTCCATTCCCCTTACAATCATATCATTTGCCTTTCACAGCCTTGTTTGCTCACCTCCCAGACCTTTCTTCCCCTTACTGGTCTGTCTCATTTCTCATCATCCTACCTCATTCTGCAAAAAAAGTTCATAAGGGCTGTTAAGAAACATTTGTATAGAACACTAAAAGTGCATCAGGAAAAGGTTTTATATAAATGTTAACTCAAAATATATATAATAAAGATCTTTTATGTCTATACATTTTTTAAAAGATGATACCCTCCTTGACAAAGGATGGTACGCAAAGTTTTACATCCTAAAATACATATCAGGTTCCCCTCCCAGTAGTACAAACTAATTCCTTCCACTCCAACATGACACTCCCTTTAAAAAAATAACTATAAATTCTGAAGAAGATATTAAAAATTACAAAAACCTGAGATACCAAAAGTAGGCAGATGCTGGGGGAGGGGCAAGAGTTTACCACCAGGAGGAAATAGCACCGAATCAATCATCCTCATTCTCATGATAGTTGTCCACCTACCCCTCCACCCTCCTTTTTAAACAGTTTGTAGCATAGGGCAGACTGAACCACAATAGCTAAAACAGACAGAAACCCCACCTTGAGTCTTAATGGTGAAGAACCAGAGGACTGAGTTAAAGAGCCCACTGCTGCTAGAACAGAAATTCTGGAAAGAAGAGAATCAGAGACACAAACTCTGCCCAAATCTCTGGCCAACTCCTAAATTACTGCATGGTGCAGGCTCTCAACAGCCTGGGAAGGCTAAAACAGTGGTTTTCAACCAGGGGTGACTAGCCCTCCCAAGGAACATCTGGAACTATCTGGAGACATTTTGGGTTGTCACGACTGAGGGAAGAGGGTGTGACTGGCATCAGGTAGGGAGAGATCAGGGATGCTGCTGAACATTCTACAATGCACAGGACAGCTCTCACCACAATTATCCACCCCATGAGTCAACAGTGCCAAGGCTGAGAAACCCTGGGATAAAAGAAGCCCACCACAAAAGAGACAATAGTCTAGAGTCTGAATTCAGTCAAAGTCAACTCCTTGTGAAGCAAGAGGGGAGGGGAGCGGAGGGCACGGGAGGGGAGGGGAGGACCAAAATTCAGCCAAAGTTAACTCCTTGCTTAAAAAAGAAAAAAAAAGAAAAGGCCAAATTAACAATGTTCAAACATAACAGAATCCAGAGTCTCCACACTATATCAATGTTCAGAATATAATTCAAAATTATTCAACATATGAAAAAAACAAGAAAAATCTAACCCATATTCAAGAGAAAACAAAACCAACGGAGAAAATCCAAACTTTTTAAGTAGCAAAAATCTGTAAGCAATTATTGTAAGTAGCTTAAGGATATAAAGGAAAAGTGCTCACAATGAATAAACAAATACAAAATGACAGCTGAGAAATGGAAATGATAAAAACGGTCCAATGGAAATTACGGAACTGAAAATGACAATATCGAAAATAAAATATTCACTTTCCAGTTATTTAAATCTTTCAAAATCTGCCTTCTTTTATGTCCACACCATAGTAATGTTCACTAAATTCTTTTCTATAAAGATGGTATCTCACTGTGTTGCCCAGGCTGGACTTGAACTCCTGGACTCAAGCAATTCTCCCGCCTCAGTCTCCATGGCATATGCATATAGCTAGGACTATATGCATATGCCACAGCACCCGGTGATTTTCACTAAATCTTGACTATAATTACATAAACCAGAAACTAAATGGAAATGAAAAGGATGATATCATCTAAACAACCATTTGATATTATTAAACCAATGGGTTCAGTCTGAAAACATACCATAAGTATCCTTTAAGGATTAATAATACAGGTGGCAGAAATATATGGTAGACTGTAACAGGAATTCATAAGTAATAATCTCAAGATTCTTAAACTTTTAAGCCACACTGGAAAATCAATTTATACTTAGTACAGCTGAAATTTTCCACATTAAAATTAAGACAACATTCCCCTCTCGCTTACATAGATGAACTGTTTTCTCATTTTGTAAATACAAAATAAATGTGGAAATGAAAAAATATAGTAATAGCATAAAAACAGGAGCAGTCATTTCCTTCAGACAAATCTGTTTTTAACTTGCCATAAAATTCCCCCCATGTTACTGAGATGCCATGAAAAAGGAATGGAAACAACCTTCCAGGCATATTCATTTTTACACTTTCTCTAAATTCTAAGATACTTCAACAAAGTATGCCGAATTTAGCTATATTTACAAAGCAGAGGATAAAACATTCCTTTTTAAAATGTAGTCAACTTCTAGAGTAATCCATTTCATTAATCTGTAAGAATGATCTAGTTGATATACTGCAATATCATTCTGTGGTACTTAGGCTCAGTCTATTATTTGGTCAGAAAAACATACCAGGAACAACATTTTAAATGAGGCTGAGATATGAGTAAACTGAACAGTACTTCCCTCATGCTACCAAAAGGTTAAACTTTGAACCTTTATTCATACATGCGCTGAAGCCTCAACTGACTTTCTTTCCAACAGGGAAAGTGGCTTTTGGCTAAAACACCCTAAGCAAAGGTGAAAAGGTGGTCACCTCTGTAATAAAAACTGAAATTAACACCTCAACTCCCATTTGGTACCTACAATTTCCCCTCCCATTTCTTAATCTGACTATGAATATCGTTACTCAAGTTAACACAATCCTTCCCTCTCTACAAACACGTTCTTTTAAAATTTTCCAACTTTTGGGAAGAATGGCATCAAATCTCCAGCACTGGTGAATACAGGAGTCACTTTCTGCTTATAGCAGAAGTAAATACAATGAAGGCAACATGCCCTAAGTGGTAGAGAAAAAAAAAAAGATACAGATATATACAGAGACATACATGGATAAGACATGTCCAGACTTCACCAAATTCACTTCACTTAGAGGATCAGAGAATCTGAAAGCTAAAGGACAATTTAGAAATAAATGCTAAAACTGAAGTCCCAAGGGATTCACTAAGTCCCACAAGGTCAAATAGTTAATGGAAAATCATCTATATTTCTGGATGAATGGTCTACTGAACAAGGAGAGATTTGTTTCGGGCTTGGTTTCAGTTATCTAGCAGGAATTTAAAAAGGAATCACAATAATGGTATTCTCTCAGTCTCTCCAGTATATTAAAAAACAAGGTATAGGTCAGGTGTCATGGCTGACGCCTGTAATCCCAACACTTTGGGAAGCCGAGGCAGGTGGATCACCCGAGGTCAGGAGTTCGAGACCAGCCTGGCCAACAAGGTGAAATCCCATCTCTACTGAAAATACAAAATTAGCCAGTCGTGGTGGTGCATGCCTGTGATCCCAGCTACTTGGAAGGCTGAGGCAGGAGAACTGCTTGAACCTGGGGGACGTTGCAGTGAGCTGACATCGTCTGGGCGACAGAGCAGAACTCTCTCAAATAAAAAAAAAAAGATTTAAAAAACAAGGTATATCTTTTACTATAAAAAAGAATTTTAAAACCAGGTATATCTTTTACTATAAAAAAGAATTTTAAAAACAAGGCATGTCTTTTACTATAAGGTATTTTCAATCATTCTTGAAAATAGCATATATTTAAATATATTTTACTTTAAAGTGTAAAAATCAGTAATTAATGTTGACATATACTGTTTAGACCACTAAGAGCACAAGTGAAAAATAAAAACTAACAGTTATAACTTCTTTTAAGGTATTAAGAAAAAAAGAAAAAACTAGAAGAGTTAGCTAGAAAGCAAATACTGTATTTAACTATCATCACCTCTGGCTGAAGTGGTCTTTCAATTTAACATTCCCCTATATATGTTTATGAAACTACAGAGCAAAGTACCTGGTACACGGAAAATACTTTTAAAAATTATAGCTACTACTATTAAGCTTTAACACAAGCCCTTATTAAGTGTTTGTCTGCTTCCTTCCTGGAATCAACAGTTTTGTGTTTTGCAGCTACTTGTAAAAAATATGGCAAGAGCTCTACATTCAGTATCTTCACTTCAACTCCCATTTATAATGCAAGCTGCTGCAATCGGAATTTCACCACTTGAAACTGCCCATGTTATAGTCACCATGACTACATAATTACCAAATCTAATAGTCTTTATAGTACATGTTTTACATGCCTCTATGGCAGACACAGGTGATCAATCTTGAAACTTTAAAATTCCATGGTTCTGGTAACGCCAGTCTCTCTTGGTTCTCATTTCCAGTTGACTCTTCAGTCTCCTTTATGTATTCTTGTTCCTCTACCCATTCTACAAATGTTGATGATCGCCAAGACTCTAACTTCATCCCTCTTCTCACTTTTCACACAATCCCCAAATACATTCAAATGGTAGAATACTGTAACTCCCTAGATAGACTCGCAGAAAATGACTAAATATTTTACAGAGCTACAAGAAAAAAAGCTGTAAAACTACTATGCATGATTACATAAGTCCAAATTGTCCCATTAATATTTATCTATGGATTTCCCATCAGCAAGCCCTTGTTAACAGATAGGCACCACATATGCCAAGTAAATTCATGAGGAATAGAGAAAAAATTATAAATAGCTACTGTTCTCATTTTTCTAGACACTACAAAGAGGCTTGCTTTACTGTTCACATTTGAAGTGTCTGCTCACCTTCTAGACTAGGGATCTATTCACTGCCTTCTTATCTGGGCATCTCTACAAGCTAAATAACACAGATGACTGGGCTATAATAGAGTTTGGGGAGAAAGAGGAGGATGGAGAGAAGGCATACCACTCAAGAGCAGGGCAGGTTTGCCCATGAGTCAGTGATAGCAAATTAATTCAGAAAATGGAGTACCAGGTTGTTATCTGTGAGGAGATAAAGAGGAGGATAAGAAAGGAAAGGAAACGAAAGTTTCAAAATGCTAAATATGGTTCTCCTACATCAAAACATTTCTGGTATGAGCTAATAATGTACTGCTACACAAAATACACGCTTTGCTATTAAACCAAAAAATGTATTTACATTTCTTAAATATGTACGTTAGGTAATGTAAGAAAATAAAAAAGTTTTTAAAAGTCCAGAGTTAAGAGGAGAAAAGACAAAAACCATACAGTAATATACTTTCAGGGTGTATGGGTGTATATGTGGTGGGGGTGTATGTACACATGTGCTATCAGCACATACAAAAGTAATTAGAATATTTGAAAACATGTGATGCTCTCTGGAGTTATCACCCAAGAGCAGAGTAGGTTTGCCCAAGAGTCAGTGACAGCAAACTAACCCAGAAAAATGAATTAGCAAGTTGCTATTTTTGTTAACTTAGCTTCTGTACACCTGATACCAAAAAAGATCAAAGGCCCACTGTTACTGAGGGCAATAAACTATTTGCTAAAAATGACATTCAAAGACTAAAGTGTACAGATTTCAAATTCTCCAGTAATAAATGTGGATTGAAATTAAATGAGAAAACAAATGCCTTCCCAATAGAGAGAACCTGCATGATTGGAATAATTTCCAAATGATTTTAAAAGAATTTATTTTTCACTGGTTTGTTTTAGAACATATTCTGAATGCAAAAGCTTTTTTTGAAGTTCAACATAGACCTCAGAAAACAACAATTTTGTAGGTTTGATTTTAGTTTGTCATCACTCTTGAGGGCAAACCCAAAGCTGTGTTTTCTACTTAATCTTTTCCCAAGGATATGAATAACAAAAGATGTCAATATAGAGAAAAAATTATATTGAATGAATTTCTATGTTTCTAAAACTACCTAATCAAATACATATATTAATATATAATATGTAAATAATCTATTTTAGAATTCTCATGAACATCAACTCATATCAAACATAAGAACTCTTTTAGGAGTCCATTAGTAAATGAAATCATAGCACATAGCACAAGAACTTTAAAGGAGTACAGAAAGAAATTATAGCACAAAAAGTCATATGCTATTATTCCAACAGGGAGAACTCATTCATCAGTATTTTTTTTCACCATGATTAGAATATCTAAAATATGCAGTATGACAAATCAGTAATACTAATAATCAGTAATGCTGGTAATCTTAGCAAATAGATAGTATATCTATATAGCATATAGATCTATATAGCATATATATCATATACACTATATGCTAGGATTATAGGTATTATATATAGATACTATATGCTGGCATTACACTATACTTAGAAATAAGAGCTTTTCTAAAATGTAAATTTGTATATTTAATTTGTTTAGCACTGGGCAACAGGTTTTCCTCTCCATTAGTCACTAAACAGATCTGTTCCAATGTACCAAAAAAGACACAATTAAACTTAAAATTAATTTAATTCATTTCTACTTTCTCTCAACTAAATTATAAACTACCACATAAATTATCTAATTTAATATTCACTATAATCCTCTTAAGACATTATGATTTTCAACTCAATAACAATCAAAGTTCAGCTGAGATAAACAGTTTGTCCAAAATCTAACTTGCAAGTGGAAGAATAAGATGTGAACCCAATTCTCTTCTAATGCTAAATGCTCTGCTCCACAGCATGACTGTCCATTTAAAACTGTCCATCTCAGACATGACTACTGAGATCCTATTTCAACACCTACCAAGAGGCTCTATTTTCCACTCAGAGAATAAAAGAAGGAAAAGGTCATCATACCTAATAAAGTTTTATTAAAGCAAATGCCAATTTTTAAATTCATCTTTGGTTTAAATTTTCTAATTGTTAAGCTTTTCTGAAATACTATTTCAAAATAATTTACATTTCTGCACTGTAGGAAAACAAAGTCCCATATTCAATCATGAATATAAAGTCTAAAATTCATTCAATCACAGTGCTCAGATATCAGCAGCCTCCCATTTACACTGAATCCAATTCCCGAATACATTACATGCATTATTTACATCAGGCTTGCTAAAGTTATGAAGATTTTTGGAGCCTAAATGAGTGGAAAGATACACAAACTCTATATAAAACTGGCTGATAACTATATTTGACTTTTTAACATTATTTTTTACTATTAACATATGAATTGCTACTCCTCAATCCCTATTTTGTATCTACATTTCCTCTTCATCCCCAGTGGCTGTCAAACCATCCTGTATTTTATGATCTAAAGATATTTTATGACTAGCTCAGTTAACTCACCAGTGACACAATCTATGCTCAGCATGGACAGATGCACTCAGAATGATAAAGAAGGTCACTGGACTAAAGCGCTCCATATTTAACTCCGCAGAGTCTTAAACACCTCAGAAAATTTAAATTTAAGTCCTCTGTAAATTTAAGGAGAATGCTAAGATTAAAAGTAAAAACCAAAGGCTAGGCATAAGGGCTCACACTTGTAATTCCCAGAACTTTGGGAGGCCAAGGTGGGCGGACTGCTTTGAGCTCAGGAGTTCAAGACCAGCCTGGCCAACATGGCAAAACCCTATCTTTACAAAAAATTTAAAAATGAGCTGGGTGTGGTGGTGTGGGCCTACAGTCCCAGCTACTTGGGAGGCTGAGGTGGGAGGATCACTTGAACCCAGGAGACAGAGGTTGCAGTGAGCTGAGATCACGCCACTGGCACTCCTGCCTGGGTAACAAAGCAAGATCTTGTCTCAAAAAAAAAATAAAAAGTAAAAATAAATACAAGTAAAAACACATGAAACACATTAGTTAAGCCGAATCAATATACATATATATATAAGGGGAAAAAAATCCCATTTCATCAAAGTATCTGTAAACAGGATCAAACTTTTACACATCCATACACATTGCTACTTTTTAAAGGATTCTGAATGTACTGAAAAGCGAAAATGCTTCAAAAAAGTTTATGGTAATTTGACAAAGAAAACTTCCGGTCCCTAATTTATCTGCTTTGAAAATTTTCATAAATCATGTTTGGTTAATGAGAAGATTCCACAACCATTTCATTAAAGATTTAAGGCAGACAGGTTGAGTGAGAAGACTACTAATTAAGTCTCTGCTAGAAACTAGGAAAGTTAAGCAAGCAAAGGTTCCTAATGAGGCAGGAGTTTCCAGATGAAATTTCGCAACCAAAAGAAAAGGCCTAATCTTAAAACTACTATGTAAGGCTAACGGGCTCTAATCTGCACCCAGTACCTGGGACACTTAGGGCAAGTACACTGATAATAAAACAGAATCTAAATTGAATACCATGCTCATCAATAATGAATATCCACCATCAACTTATGATTCCAACTATGTGTATGCTACATTCAGAGGTAGCCAAAGTAAATTTTAAATTTTGAGGGTTCTGTTTTCAGCTTCTGGTGTGACTGATCTAAAATTCCATGTCTGTATACTATCAAGGACTGCATTTAAACACACACACGATGGCTAAAAGTTTAGGACTGTTTAGGAAAGTAATTCACAGTTCTGGTTTTACAATCGTCAAGGATGTGTTGATCTTCTTTAAGTAGAGCACCAACGAATTCCACAAAAATTGTCACCATGTCTTCACTGTATTTAAACTTATGCCATATAACACTTTTAAAAAAATTAATGATGAGGCCAGGCGCAATGGCTCGCACCTATAATCCCAGCAGTTTGGGAGGCCAAGGCGGGCGGATGGCTTGAGCTCAGGAGTTCGAGCTAAGCCTGGGCAACACAACAAAATCCCATCTCTATCAAAAATACAAAAAATTAGCCAGGTGTGGTGGCACACACCTGTGGTCGCAGCTACTTGGGAGGTTGAGGTGGGAGGATCACCTGAGCCTGAGAAGTTGAGGCTGCAGTGAGCAAGATGGTGCCACTGTACTCCAGCCTGGGTGACAGAGTAAAAAAGTCAAAGATGAGGAAGGAAAATGGAAAATAACAAAACAGATTATTTCAATTCCAAATAGTATAGTAATATGTGTTTGAACATGAGTATACTGGCAATCACCTTTCTAATCAATCTTCAATATTGAATATAAATTTAATAATATAGTATTTAAGAACATTGTGATCCAGGAATCTATTTGAGTATATCTAAACTACTAACATTATTAGGAAATAAATAAAATCAATAAGCTGTTCTCCCACCCACAAGGCCAAAGAAACCAAAAAGCCAAGAGCATTCTAAAGGCTCACCTTTTGTTGACTGGCTTTTCATCCTTTTCGTAGGGTCGGACAAACCATTTCCCAATCCTAACGAAGTTCTTATCCATTAGGCACCTAAAATAATGACATCAAGAATTACTTTTATAGTATCAATAACAAATTAGTAAGTCGCTGAAGCAATACACCAGATGAGATACATCACCAAAAATAAAAACACCACCAATTAAACTATCAAAATGTTTTATCACTTAAAAGTTTTACGTTATACTTCCCAAAAGAACTCTAGGACACTGGGCATAGAATCTTATGCCCACGTAAAAAGGAAAATGTAAACGCAAGTAAGCAAAATAAATTGATGTATTTCTAAAACATCTTATACTTCTGAATTACTTCAAATAAAATCACACTTCTGCATAATTTCAATTCTTGCATCATCAAGAATATTAGGAATATAGCATTCCTTAAGACAACTTCAGAGATATTCGTCCAAGCCACCGACACCCATCTTCCAAGTTTTTTTTGTTTTGTTTTGTTTGTTTGTTTGTTTTGAGACAGAGTCTCTGTTGCCTAGACTGGAGGGCAGTGGTGCAATCTTGGCTCACTGCAGCTGCCACCTCCCAGGTTCAAGTAATTCTCCTGTCTCAATCTCCCAGGTAGCTGGGATTATGGGTGTGCACCACCATGCCTGGCTAATTTTTGTACTTTTAATAGAGATGGGGTCTCTATTAAATGTTGAGCCAGGCTGGTCTCGTACTCCTGGCCTTAAGTGATCCACCCATCTCGGCCTCCCAAAGTGCTGGGATTACAGGTGTGAGCCACCGTGCCCAGCCCATCTGGCAAGTTTTAATGCTGTTTTTTTTATTTTTTGGCTTGGCATGTGATAGGCAATGCTTTTTATGTGACAAGGATCTCAGTGACAAAAATACAGCATAGCTTTATCTTAGGTATTTTCTTTTTGTAGGCACAATAAAGCACTTGATTATGGCTTTGCGAGAAACAAGGAATTGCAATTGTGTCTTCTATAATGAATATTTGCTCTACTCATATACAAGCTGTGGCCCACTTCTCTATGTCATTTTAACATCAAATAACAAGGTATTCTAACATGTATTTTTGAAGACATGTTAAATGGCAAGTGAACCCAATCCTTGTAACAATAATACACACAATTCAGCTGAACTGACAACAATACAGAGAGTTATGACCAAGTTCACTCATATACAGGCAAATAACAACTATATCTTAACTGCCACCTGGCCAACGGTGGATGTCATGGATTGTAAGGAGTATAACTGATTTTAAAAACATAAAAATGAGGCTGGGTGTGGTGGCTCATGCCTGTAATCCCAGCACTTTGGGAAGCCGAAGCAGGCAGATCACCTGAGGTCAGGAGTTCGAGAACAACCCGGCTAACATGGGGAAACCCCATTTCTACTAAAAATGCAAAAAATTAGCTGGGCGTGGCTGTGCACACCTAAAATCCCAGCTACTCGGGAGGCTGAGGCAGGAGAATCACTTGAACCCAGGAGGCAGAGGTTGCAGTGATCTGAGATCACGCCACTGCACTCCAGCCTGGGCAACAAAAGAGAAACTCCATCTCAAAAATAAATAAATAAATAAAAATATAAAAATGTGGGGGGACATGGGGGAAATGTGTATACTTGGAACTAGTGAAATACAGTTATCTCTAACAGTATTCAATTAAATTCTACATATTTTGTAAGAAAATATGTCAGAAGACTGAATGTGATTCTTCTGTACAAGGTTCTACCTACCAGCAAGAGTTATACAGCAATTCTTTACTCCATATTGAGGCAATTCTGCACATGGCTTTTGCCTCTGTAATTTCCATACCATCAAGGAGGATGGAAACAATTCAAGCCCTCACCCAACTCATTACAGGTTAGATGGGTTAGTAAATGGTAATAGTTTCTGATGATCACAATGGAACTCCTTTTGGGCACAGTAAATTTGGAGAATCAATGTACCAAAAAGTCACTGGGCTCAATTGGTTTTACTTTGAAAATAAATTTCTACTGCAATCTTCATTGTTCACAATGAAGAAAATCATTTTCAGAGTAACCAAATATGTTTTCCTAAGCTTATAAGTTAAAAAAAAAAAATGCTTTTTAGGGGTAAAGGCTATGACTCCATTAAATTTAGAATAGGAAATATGGCACACCCACCCAAGGAGGAAGTACTCAAGAAGCAAAACTGAAAAAGTATCTCCACAATTTATTCACTAGCTAACAGACTTAATTATATTTTTTATTAGAGTACATATAAACATATTTCCACTAGAACTCTAGTGTTTGATACCAAGTTTCTGCAATAATATTATAACTGCTACCAGAATCACTATACCACCACTACCTGGTTGATTACCAGACACAGTACCTCATTCTATTCTCGTAATAGTAACAAAAGATGGGTGTTACAATGGCAATTTTTATAGATGAAGAAGCTGAGGCACAGTGAGAATGTCATCCAGATAATAAACAGCAAAGTTGCACACAAGCCCAGGTATACCTGATCACAGAGCCAGGACATCTAATAATTAGCATACACCAACTCTCATGCTGTCACATTTTCCCAATTCTTTCCTTATTTCTAAAGTCCAAATGTACCTTGTAAATTATAGGTCTATTTAATGCGATAATGTTTCTTTATTCTCCAAAAGCCATTGTTAAATTGAAGGTGTATCTTAAAACTGATAATGCTAAGAATAAAAGCAATAGGGCACGTAACAGGTATGGCATCACATCAAACATTGAACAGTCTTCCATTAACACACATCCTCACTTAGAAAACACTGTTTTTAAAAATATTTATTTCCTCATATTATGTCTTGAAGGTCAGAATTCAAAAGAACCATTTATCCAATAACAAATCATAAATTTACAGTGTACAGAAAGAAAAATCCAAGGCTATAGACAGTATAATATGAAATAAAAGCAGATAAAACATCTGTTACTAAAGAGTACAATGTGTGAAAGTTTATCTGCTCTTCTATCAAATAAATCACAAATTCTATATGCTGACTTCATTCCAGAAAAAAACAAACAAGGTCTGGAAGGTGGAAGAGCAGTGCATAGTCAGGACCACTTAAGGACAAAAGCAAAAGGCAAAAAGGCTGATGAAAACGCTGTCAGAGAGTCCAACACTGTGTGAATAGATCTTGAGTTCCCACTGCAGGTCACATTTCTTCGTCAGGCAATGTCAACAAAAGGTTGTTATACACAAAACAGCCATGGAAAATACTGATGCTTCAATCTGAAAACCATGTGTTTCCAAATGAGAGTCACAAATAACTTACATGATTTTTCATTTGCTAATGAGTTTCCCTGTGATTGATGATTTCCCACACAACGAAAGGAAAACATGACAGCAGAGAATTGCATGAAGTAGTGTTTTCACTCAGTTTTTTAAGTATTGTGGCAGAGATGGGAGATACACACAGAGTCCCTCCAAGATTAGGCAGTATAGAAAGTATTTCCACATGGTTATAGGAAGAGGTGAGAGAGAAGGTGTGCCTTTGCTAAGGAAGACCTAACTGATACATGGGAATATGCTGACTCAACAGTAGCCTATATAGAGGCACAAAGTCCTTGGTTCTCAAATGTTTTTGGGTCATGGATCTACAGTTTTTTTAAAAAATTGGCTGGGCACGGTGGCTCACCCCTGTAATCTCAGCACTTTGGGAGGCCAAGATGGGTGGATCACCTGAGGTCAGGAGTTGGAGACCAGCCTGGCCAACATGTAGTGAAACCCCGTGTCTACTAAAAATACAAAAATTACCTGGGTATTGTGGTGGGCACCTGTAATCCCAGCTACTCGGGAGGCTGGAGCAAGAGAATCGCTTGAACCCAGGAGATAGAGACAGCAGTGAGCCAAGATCACACCACTGCACTCTGGCCTGGGTGAAGAGGGAGACTCCGTCTCAAAAAAAAAAAAAAAAAAAAATTTAATGAGCCAGGCATGGTGGCTCAGGCCTGTAATCCCAGCACTCTGGGGGGCCAAAGTGGAAGAATAGCTTGAGGCCAGGAGTTTGACACCAGACTGGGCAACACAGTGGAACTCTGTATCTACAAAAAACACAATAATTAGCTGGGTGTGGTCACGCACACCTGTAGTCGCAGCTACTTAGGATTCAGGGAACTGAAGTGGACAGATCACTGGAGCCCAGGAGGTCGAGGCTGCAATGAGCTGTGACGGCACCCTTGCGCCCCCACTAGGGTGACAGAGCGAGATCCTGCCTCAAAAACAAAACAACAACAAAAATTAATGAAAGTCATTATAAATTCTTTCCTCAGAAAAATGTGTGGAAGAGCAAAACATTGTTCACAATTACATAGGGTTGGTAAACTATGAAGCATGTCCTTGGTTCTCAATTTCTATATTAAATACTACCACTAATGTCTATTAAGCCTGCTTTGGCCTGAAATCTCTTTCTTCTCCCTTCTCCTCTAATTTGAATTCTATTCATTCTTTCTGTCCCGGATCAAGCCTGCACACTACTCTAACATCTACAAATCAGCACTTTCACCACTGAGTTGTAATGATTAAGTTCTACAGCTTTATTCCCCGATAAAACTATCAGTTCTTTGGGAGTACAGACGGTGTCTGTCTTATTCACTGACAATATTCAACAAATATTTAACTACCCATTATGTAACATGCTTAAATGTATGCTCTATATTGGGAGGTGCTCAATAAATATATGAGAAATGAATGCCATATACCAAGGAGTATTTTCCTATTCATGTAATGCTGGTATTTTTCTTGTTTATAATCAGTAATCTTTGGGTAGTCTTGTACAGTTAGTTGAATTTTCTTAGGTGTATGTATTCTCACTAATGCAACATTGGTGTTTGAGGGGAAAAAAATCTACGAATTTCACTTCTTTATAGCCCATCATATCCCACCGAAGATTAAAATCACAGCAGATTCATAGACACTAAAAAATGTTTAGTATGACCAGCACTGCTGCCCAAATGCTTTAATATTTTAAAGAACATAATTTGCAAATCTTTTAATGACAGATAATTCTAAGATATAAAAGTTACATCAGAAATATAATTTCCCATTTTTAAACTCTATCAATCTTTGAGGCTCAAAATTTACACTTAACTTCACAAATAAATAAGTCAAGCAGACACACAACACACTCCATCTGCCAAAAATTGTTTCAAATCAATATCATCACAAATAGTGCTAAGACTATGTATCAATTAACCCTGGTTCTCTACTCAGTAAGTAATCCCAGTCACTGAGATTTTCTGAATGGCTTCACTCTCCAAATATGATATAATGCTCTAAAGTAGTATAATATTATCTGGCAAGATCATTGTGATGCCAGATTTACAAAATGGTCTTTAAGCAATAGGAAATTATTTCTGTTCCCAACCCCCGCCACTTCCCCAAAATCACTGTTTCAAAAAGAAAAGAGCTGCTGAAAAATGAAAATGAAATCAGGCTGTGTGTATGTGTGTACCTAATGTTTCTGTGTCATGCCATATGGCTCTGAATAATTAAGCGCAAATGCAGCCTGATTCCAAAGTTGGCACCCCCAAACTCTAATCCCAAAGCCACAGGCAGATCTGACGTAAGATTACAAATGTCACCAGAGCAGCCACAGCCTAGCTCAGGAAGCCATTTCCCAGATGAGACAGTTGGGAGGTATAGAAGGCAGCCCACCACTAGCTCTGTTCTTTTCTGGGCCCTTCAAATTATTTAAGTATGACAGTTTTCATAGATTTCGCTACCATAACTGCAACAAAATTACATCTTGTTAATCATGGAGTTACAGGGCAGTTCATATAGAATAATTTTACATTACTTCATACTAGACTATCTCCACCATCATCAAAGCCTTTTGCTCACCATTCCAATCCAAATCAAATATATATGCAAAGAAGTCTCCTTCCTAGAAATTACAATGCTCCCAAATCCTAACCAAATAAAATAAACCTATGTAATAGAGGGGCTGAATAAACTTTTCCCAAGTGATCCCTATATTTTCATTTTCTTTTTCTTTTGAGACGGAGTCTGGCTCTGTCATCCAGCCTGGAGTGCAGTGGTGCGATCTCGGCTCACTGCAACCTCTGCCTCCCAGGTTCAAGGGATTCTCCTGCCTCAGCTTCCTGAATAGCTGGGATTACAGACGTGACCCCCCGCGCCTGGCTTATTTTTGTATTTTTAGTAGAGACGGGGTTTCACCATGTTGGTCAGGCTGGTCTTGAACTTCTGACCTCATGATCCACCTGTCTCAGCCTCCCAAAGTGCTAGGAGTAAAGGCCTGAGCCACCGTGCCAGGCGATTCCTACATTTTCATTACTTTAGGCTACTACTGTGCCCTAGTGGATATAATCTCCTCTTGCCAGGTAAGCCCTATTAATCCCATCCTGTCTAACATGCCTGTCCGGTTAGCCTCTTTCACAGGCCTAGCCTCACCTGAATTGTCCATTCTAATGTAATTCCAAAAACTTTATCTCTCCTCTAGTTTTAAACTTTTAGTGTCTAATCTCATTCTCCAACTACCAAATTATGTACTTATTTATTTATGTTTAGAGACAGGGTCTCACTCTGTTGCCCAGGGTGGAGTGCTGTGGCAGATCAGAGCTCACTACAGCCTCAAACTCCTGGGCTCAAGCCATCCTCCTGCCTTGGCCCCACAAATAGCTGGGACTACAAGTGCACATGTCACCACAATCAGCTAATTTTTATTTTTTATTTCTTTACTTTTAATTTATTTTTATTTAGAGATGGGGGTCTCACTTTGTCGCCCAGGCTGGTCTCAAACTCCTGGCCTCAAGTAATCCTCCTGACTCAGCCTCCTGAGTAGCTAGGCTTAGAAAGGCACAAGCCGCTGCTCCCAGATCAATTTTGTTTTTTATTAATTTAAAGTCTTAATTCCTTCCCTTGACCAAAAAATATTCAATAAATAGCTGATTAGTCTCAGGATGAATGTTTCTTTCTAGACATTTACAGACATGTGCTTTCAGTCACTTGTGTCTACGATATTTGTACTGTCTCTTTCATTAAAGTATATGCTCCTTAAGTCTAAAGACTCATTCTCCTACTTTCTTTAGAGAAATAAACTGTTATTTCAATAAAGTTGTTATTTATTGATTACTGATTTCTTGCTCCTGTTATCACATTATACCCAAGGACTCTCAATGTTACAGTATTACTTCACGATTGCCTCAACTAGGGTGGTACGTCCTACCCTGCTCCAGTGAATATGTAATTCTGAAATCCCTTCACCAGTTCATTTGCCTTTTTTTTTTTTTTTTTTGAGATGGAGTTTCACTCTTGTCACCCAGGTTGGAGTGCAATGGCACAATCTCGGCTCACTGCAACCTCCGCCTCCCAGGTTCAAGTGATTCTCCTGCCTCAGCCTCCTGAGTAGCTGGGATTACAGGCATGCACCACCACACCTAATTTTGCATTTTTAATAGACAGAGTTTCATCACGTTGGTCAGGCTGGTCTCAAACTCCTGACCTCAGGTTGATCCACCTGTTTCGGCCTCCCAAAGTGCTGGGACTACAGGCATGAGCCACGTGCCTGGCCTCATTTGCCCTTTGATAATCACCTCTATTGCATCACCTCTATTACAATAACACAACATATTGAAAGCTAGGACGAGACAAATATAATGCTATTGTTATCATAATTGTAATTCCAATTTTCCCCACATTATTTTCACTGTATTTTCCAAGTAAAATATCTTAACTCTAAACACTGAATCTTGGCAAACAGAGTAGCTCTGGGCCAAAGGCAATTTTACAGCTGTGTTATAAACTATCATGGGGTAAATACACTAACAATCCACTAGTACAGCAGCACCAGCTGACTGCTCTTAAGAGCCATTATGTTTTACAAGTATCAGATACCCACAGATTAAAGTCTCCCTAAGTAAGTATGGACATGATACAGCATAACAGCTTCAAAAGACCCAAGTAATCTTCTCTCGTATGCAAAGCAATCATTTGCATTTTAGAGGTAAAAAATGAGCTTTCTATTGAAATTAACTTATATATTTTTTTCTAAAAAGTCAAGAAAATTTAAAGTATACTACTGCACATAATGCCAATTTGACAGCACCGTGTCAGACCTTTTAAGTATTTCTACATAGCCAGAAAAGCAAGACTTTCCTAAGTCCCATATGTGGTACAAATCACTGAAGCAATAAGAAAAACTATTCAAAAGTTTCTGAACTGCACATATTTTCTGGCTTTTTAAAACCTTTTACCTCCAATATTTTATTTTGATAGAGTTAGGTGAAAAGGATATGGCATATTATGAAAACTTATACTAACTATCCTAACAAAATAACAGCCATTAGGTCTGCAATACTAAAAATGCCAAATGAAGAAACTCTTGAAAAATGACCGCAGATTTTTTCTTCCCCATCATCTATTGATAGCCAAAGTACTTTCCCCTAAGGAGTGTGAGGCAATCTGAACTTAAAATACAAAGTGTAACCTTTGAGAAGTTCATCATAAATACCTAACAAAATTTCCCTAAATTGAACACTGATGAAGAACAGTCTGAACTGGTGCATTATTAGAAAGGGGGGAAGGATAGAAAGAAGTAGAGGGGACTAGCAGAGACTCTACATAAGTAAAAACTACATTAATGGTATTTTATCATTCTGGGCATTTTTCAAACAAAAAAAGATAAGTGATCATTAAGAAAATAGAAAGCACATTTACTTTCTCAAAAGAGGAAAAACAAGAGTAATTGCATGATCTAAAACTATAAAACTCAGAATGTCTAAATACTCTCAGATACTGAAATTCTAACAAATTACAAATAAAAAAATGACAAAAAGAAGTCAATAAGACTCAAAGTTTTAAAAACCAGGTATAAATATAGCCATAGGTATGTTTCAGAAACGTATCTGTTTCAGTAACATAACCGGCCAGCTGTCTGGAAGACAGATTACAGTAACAGAAGGCGAAGATAACTCAATTAAGAGGTATGGTAGATATATTCTTTTCCCAAAGGTATACTATCCCAATGTATATACTATATAAATAAATGCTATCCCTTTCTGTCCCACTGATATCAAGCCTGGCCATGTACTTTCGGTATCTTCCTACTGAAAGATGATATCTTGCCATGCATTAGATTTTAAGCTTGGTGCTGAATGTCTTGGCCAATGAAATGTGAGCAGAAATGGGATACACCATTTCCAAGGAAAAGCATTAATGGGGGACTATGTGCTCCGCCACTGCTCTGTGCTCTCTATCATGGACCCACCAAGTCCTACTCAGGAGGATGCCCTGTCAACATGAGTTGTGGAGGGAAGATGATATAGTACTATAATCAATTACTCACAATGAACACAAAATAAACCTCTATTGGATGAGCTAGTAAGATCTTTCAGGTCTTCTGTTACTACTGCATAACTGAGCCTAACCTGACTGAATACTTCATAAAACATTTAGGGTATCCTGAAGCAGGCCAAAATGAAGAGAATGGAACCAACTGGATGGACATCTGGAAGGCAGGCAAGAAAAGGTGAGGAATTCAACATTATATATTAAGAACCACAAACAGAAAAAGAAAAATTCAGGAGGGTCGAGATATCAAAAAGGCCATCACATGGATGCAGAACTGGTTGCGTTATAAATGATCCCAAAGAACAGAGTTAACAAAGAAATGAAAGTTAGAGAAAGACGGACTTCTGCTCAGTGTAAGACCTTCTAATATTAAGAACTCTTTAAAGACAGAAAGAACTCTTTGGGAAACTGTGCTTAACAAAAAGTATATATCCAGTAAAAAAGATATTATAAGGCCTGGTGCAGTGGCTCACGCCTGTAGTCCCAGCAATGTGGGAGGCCGAGGTGGGCAGATCACTTGAGGTCAGGAATTCAAGGCCAGCCTGGCCAACATGGTGATACCCCATCTCTACTAAAAATACAAAAGTTAGCCAGGTGTGGTGGTGGGTACTCCTAATCCCAGCTACTGGGGAGGATGAGGCAGGAGAATAGCTTGAAATCGGGAGGCAGAGGTCGCAGTTAGCCAAGATTGCGCGACTGCACTCCAGCCCAGGGAACAGAGCGAGACTATGTCTCAAAAAAAGGGTGGGAGGGGGGAAGATACTATAGAAAGGGATTCCAGAATTACTTGGGCAAATGGGATTCCAGAATTAGCTGGGTAAATGGACTATGTGACTTTTAATGTTTGTCTCCAACTCTGAAAAGGTAGTATCAATACTTCTTTTAGCTAATATCAACAACAGTTAACCATTTATTGAGCTCTTAAAATGAGAAAGGTACTGTGCTGAGCCAAAAAACCCCTCCTTCACCATGTTACTGGTGAAGGAACAGGAGCTCAGCAGGCTTTAGTCACTGGCATGTGTCACACACTTAACTGGCAGAACTGAGACCCAAAATATCTCTTCTATCTGAAGGAAGTGAAGAAAAGGACTTAAACAAACATGTACCCCGAAAAAGAGACATAAAATTAAAGCTAACTATGTTCTCTTCTGTATGCTCTTGAGCAAGTAGCAGTGACCTTTTCCATGTTTTTAATGGACTGATGACCCTAGCTAGATATATACAATATAGTTTCAACAAATACTGAAGAGTTACAGGAGAACTGAGTAAGTGAAAGATGAAAATATTTGAAGTCACATTACCATAGAATTTAAAATATTCTACACAGCATTAATATAAAATTAGCTTGGCACCAATCAATAGCAATGACAAATGAAATTGTATTATTCTGTGAGAAATTTCCTTAATTTCTATAGTAAAATTATTTTTCAATAACTCACTTCAGTGACATTATTCTGTATGAAATAGAAATTGCAGCCTTTTGGAAAGAAGGTCAATTTATATGGCTCCTGCTTAGCTGTGAGAGATTCTCAAGGTAGTAAATGAAATTCCCTTTTAATTAAACCTATCTCAGGCTTAAAAAATAAAAAGCAGAAATATTAGATCACAATACAAACTTTGTTAACATGCAAACTAAGGAAAAAATGGCTAGGGAGCCACAAACACTCTCCAAGTGATAAAGTCCTTGATGATCTGTTTTAATAACCTCAGTTTGGCTGGGCGCCGTGGCTAATGCCTGTAATCCCAGCACTTTGGGAGGCCAAGGCGGGAGATTCACAAGGTCAGAAGTTCGAGACCAGCCTAGCCAATACGGTAAAACCCCATCTATACTAAAAATACAAAAATTAGCTGGGCATGGTGGCACGCGCCTGTAGTCCCAGCTGCTCAGGAGGCTGAGGCAGGATAATTGCTTGAACCTGGGAGGCAGAGGTTGCAGTGAGCCGAGATTATGCCACTGCACTCCAGCCTGGGCAACAGAGTGAGACTCCATCTCAAAACAAACAAACCAAAAAAACCCCTCAGTTGTAGCTTTCAAGCCAGAAACTCTCAACAGCCACATCTTAGCTGAATAGAAACGAAAAGGCATAATATAAAATTGCCAGGAATTAGATAATAAACTGTATCTCAATAAATTCATATTATAAACAGATTTTTCAAAGACTACAACAAATGGTTGTACAGATATCCAACATTTTGGCTTCCCTGGGTCTCACTGGAAGAATTGTTGTGGGCCACACATAAAATACACTCTAACACTAACAATAGCTGAGCTTTTATATAAGAAAAGGCGGGGGAGGGGGCTGGAAGCCGTGCATAATTTTCATGATATCCACCACCACAGATAAGCAAGCATATATTAGCCCTTCCAACTTCTGTTGACAATGAATAAACGGAGCCAACAACAATCATTTAAATTTGCTTTCCTATCTCATAAGCAAGGTAATTTTCATTCACAGAACAAAGCTACAAGTTTTGATAAGAGAAAATTGTCTTAAAGAACAACAGGATTAGTACCATTTTTCAAAAGAATCTGAAGTCATCCATACAAACTGTACAAAGATGGTTTGTTTGATCATTATTTTCTAAAAAAAAAGATGTTTTGTTTGTTTCAAAATTAACTCCTGTAGAAGGGTTCAAATAGAGCATTCTGGAACTACTTTAATGAAATTTGAAAGAATACAAATCAAAGTATGTAAAATAATAAATTTACAGTGAAAACAGTTACTAGCATTAACAGTATGGGAGGCATTATGTGGCACACATGATATATATTTATTATTCAGCAAAAGCTCACAGTACATGGTGTCCTGTACTTAATTATTATATGTTAACTAAGGCTTAGTGAGATTAGGGTAACTGTCCAAGAAACAGACCCTGAAATAAAGCCAAGGAATACCAAAATTCTTTAGAACTATCCCAAACCTTATATATCATAATTAATTTCCTGTCTTTGTTTGTTTGTTTGTTTGACACAGGGTCTCACTCTGTCACCCAGGCTACAGTATAGTGGCACCCAGGCTAGAGTGTGGTAGCACGAACACAGCTCACTACAGCCTCAACCTCCTGGGCTCAGGCAATCTTCCCACCTCAACCTCACAAGCAGCTGGGACCAGAAGCGCACACCACCATGCTTGGCTAACTTTTAAAATTTTTGTAGAGACAGGGTCTCACCATGTTGCCCAGGCCGACAATTTTCTTATAAATAATAGTTTAATTTGTCCTGACTTCAATTTCCAACAAAAATTCTGAATTCATGAGCTAAAAATAAATGAATTACCTGCATTTCCCCTCCCTCCCAGTTTTTCTGCTCTTCTAATTATCTTTCAACAAAGAAACAAGCTACCATTGCCAGTACAAAACTTAAAAGAGTATAATTCATCTTCGCACTTGTTCGTATGCTTCTGAAAGGAATAAATCTTGATATTTAAAAAAAACACACAGTGAGCTACAATTTTAAAATATACTTTGTTCCACATACCTTATAACTTTGTATAAAAAGAATTGTGCTTAAAGTTGTGTTAATTATTGCAGAGATATCAAGAGCTTTATTCTGGTACAGGATTATGGCAACAGTAAGTTTTCTACATTTCCTTGGATAGAGTTTGTGTGTACTTTTTTTGTTCTACAGTGGGAGACAGAATTACCAATTATTTCGAATACTTAAGAGTACTCAACTCTTAAATCAATGGTTCCACATTCATACTACGCCTTAGTAACAGATGATTTCTAGGTCTATTCCAAATCACAGATTTGGAGGAGCACTCAGAGGAGCTATAGTTGAGAATGAGAAATAGAGGAATCCTCGGTGAGAAAAGTCTTTTTGAGCAACTGAAGTAACGTATCAACTGTAGCTCAAGTATCCTAAGCAGTTATATTATAGTGGTAACCACCCTAGCAAACAGCTTGGATAAGAAACTGGAAAGTCCTTTCAGCTATGATTACCTGAAAGTACTACATATAGATTCAGGAAGAGAAGTAAAAAGTTTTTCTCATAAAAGCTCTTAATGAACCCATTCTTTGTCAGCTACTTCTCCCCTCAAAACACTATTCAGAGCCTGGAACATATTGTTATGCCAGAAAGTAAGGGGATGCTCCAAGGATGGGATCATGTCAAAAGGTCACAGGAGTGAGCCATGACAAAGAGGCTTCCTCTGACCAAACCTGGAAGAATTTAAGCATCAAAATAAATGATGGTAAAAATCAACTATAATCCATTGAATAAAATAACAATCCATGGGTTCCAATTTACACAGCAAGATAAATAAATAGGGAAATAAAATGGAAGAAAATGAAAAAGCTCTTCCTTACAACAGGATGCTGACTAATAAAAGTAGAAAGAATGGTGGCATTTGAAAATTAACATTACAACCATAATGGTAATAAATGATTTAAGCAAGGATTACCAATACAGGCTAAAACAAATAAATGAAAATTTGATGAGAAATAGAATAATTACACAATCTCATTGTATCTGGCCACAAATTACCTATTAATTACAAATAACAAAATTGACAAAAATAATGGTTAACAAAATACTTACTAGTTTATAGTGGAGAAACTTGACAGAACATTACCTCAGTCTATGAGCCTACTGAAAATACAACATCACTTCTATGGTATTCCTACTACTAATGAAAAGCATAACCTGAATTTAAGCATGAGAATACTATCTACAACTGAAAGTCAATATAAGGTTTGAACTCATCAAAAATATCGATGTCAAGAAAGAAAAAAAAGGCTAAGGAACTGTTCCGGATTTAAACAGACATGAAAACTAAATATAATGTATGATCAAGGATTGAATCTTAGGAGGTTAAGCTATAATGGATGTACCTGGGACAACTGATGACATCTGAATTGAACTACAGGTTAGATAATGGCATTTTATCAATGTTAAATTTCCTAATTTTTATTATTATACTGTGCTAATATACCTTTGTCCTTAGGAAATACATACCACATACTTAAGAGTAAAAAAGAACATCAAGCTTGAGTTTACAAATATACAAATGGTTTAGGGAATACATTTTAAAAATAAAAAGTACCATTAAAGGGCAGGGAATATGGGAGGTCTTTGTACCATTCCCAAAACTTCTGTAAATTTCAAATTATATCAATAGAAAGAGAAACTAAAGATTTATATAATTTAATTTTCATACTAGCAATAAATCACTGCAAGTGAAAAGTTTTTGAAAATTACAGGAAACTCTCAGTATCTAGCAATATACTTGGTTGTCTGCAAACCACTGTCTGCTGTTCCTTCTCTTACCTTTCTAACAGATTGTGGATCGCTTTGAAGAGCAGCGTCCTACATTCATAGGAAAGGCCATTTTCCCAGAGTCCTTCTTCCACAACTGAAAAAAAAAAAGAAAAAAGAAAAAAACAAAACAGTAAAAAGGACATCCAAATAAAAAGAAACGTTTGAAACATTTTTCTAAAGCAAAGTTCATGAGTTAATTTAAATGACTTAAATAATCTCACACTGAAACAGAGAGTGGAATTTAAGTATTTGTCCAAAGTTATAAAATACTTATGTACAAAAAAGAGTAATGTGTCTTGGTTTTAAAGTCTGAAATAAGAGGCATAGTGCAACACTCCTCCCATAAATGTCTTTACAATCTGCTTCTTGAAAGTTTAAAATCATTTAAAATTCTCAAATTAATCTACTTAAGAGTATCACAAAGACTAATTTTGTTAAAGTTCTATTTAAGGGTAAAAAAGAATGTTACAAATTAATAGCAAAGTTATAAAATGTTTTACAGAAGGAAAATCAAAAGGAAAAAAATTCCAAAAGTGTCAGATTTACACAAATGTCTTTACATGTTTTGAAGGTCTAAAGGACACGATTTTAGAGACTGTCAGGAAATTACATCTTCCCAGAACATCAAATTTATTTCCTAAATTTATAATTTTGTTAATGTTTGACATTTTGTGAAGTATCCTGTTTGCCTCTGAAATATAACACTGAGCAACAAGTAACTCCAACACCAAAAGAATCCAACGTCTTAACAATGCCCCATGCGTTCCTAAAATTCCTTTTATTTTCATAAATATATAAACAGATACAAAATGTCCTAGAAGACAATTAATTTCCTTTTAAATTACACCAGTTCAATACAAGATAGCAAAAAATTGGAAGGATGAAAACATTTACAGAAGAAAAATTTCCTCTCTTTACTTGTTATCTTGACAAAAGCACTCAGAGGAGAAAATTCTGACAGAATTAAAACACACATTATATCCACAAGGCATATTTAATGCTTTTATCACACCAGCAGACATACCAAAATGCATCTCCATATTCTCAAATCAGACAGCATTTGAAAAACTACATTCGGCCTTTTATCTATTAGACTTTCTGAAAATTACAAAGCTGAATTTTTTTTTCTTGGTTATGTCAAATAACTTTTTGTCTTCCTGCCTATGTGGCTAATCCTGATTTACCAAATTTTCCCAAAGCAATCTCTGTCTAAAACAGTTATGTTATTTATAGCAAGAGAAATAAAGTACAGCAAAGAGAAAAACATTCCTGCTAACAACTGGTAGTCTTTGCTCAAGACAAAACATTCCGAAATTTCCAACAATGCTCTGCAGGTATCATGAATCTATGTTCCCTCTGACACATTTATCCTTTGGGTAGAACTTTTCTCGGTTTGAAAGACACTTAATATCTCAATAAAAAGAACACCCCGCATTAATTTGTTTTTCTTTCCGAATGTGTTTCACTGACCCTGAGGCACCATCAAGTTTAAGATACACCATTATTTTGCAAACCACCAGGAGAAGAGGAGGTGACAAACTATAACATCATTCCTAACACAATTTTCACTTTCCAATTATTCGAAGAGCTCCTTTAAACTTATTGAGTCCTATTCATCATATTCCACTATTATGAATACATAAAACAGATAATATAAGCAAAATAAATTAGTTAAAAATTCCTAAAACTCTATCAATATTCCAAGTCTACCTCTTCTGAATCACTCTTCAACCCAGTCACTGGTGCAGTATTTTCCTACATAATCATTCTCTGTGCCATAAAGAGTGCTGGTGATGCAGCATTTGTGAAGAGTGCCACTTTTATTTCCAGAGTTTTCTTCCACTGGTGACACCTATTCGGCACACTGTTTTAAACTTTTGATATTAAAATCTTCAAATATACTTTAAAATAGGGGGCTGGATATGGTGGCTCACAACTGTAATCCCAACATTTTGCAAGGCCGAGGCAGAAGGATTGCTTGAGCTCAAGAGATCAAGACCAGCCTGGGCAATACAGCCAATTCCTGCCTCTACAAAAAAAAAATTAAAAATTAGCCAGGTGTAGTGGTGCACGCCTGTTGTCCCAACTACTCTGCAGGTTGAGGTGGGAGGATTGCTTGAGCCCAGCAGGGTCAAGGCCGCGATGAGCCATGATCCTGCCACCACTGCACTCCAGCCTGCGTGACAGAGTGAAAGCCTGTCTCAAAAAAAATAAATAAAAAGGAAGGAGGGAGGGAGAAAGAGAGCGGGGGAGGAAGAGGGGAAGAGGGAGAGAGGAGGGGGGGGAAGCAGGGGGAAGAGAGAGAGTGGGGGGGAAGAGAGAGAGGGGAGGGGAAGAGAGAGAGAGAAGGGAGGAGAGAGAGAAAGAAGGGAGAAGAAAATAGAATAACAAGTCCCAATAAATCCCTAAGCCAAATTATCAACATTATGTCTCCTGCTGCAACCACCCTTTTTGTTTATTTTGATATACTTTATGGCAAATCCCACTCTTAAATACTTCAGTGTGCATCAAATCATATTCTAAGCAAGGTCTGCCAATTATCTCTTAAGTCTTCTTTGATCAAGTACTGCCCATTTCTTTTTTTTTTTAAATATGCAGTTGACTTGGTGAAGAAACCAGATTACTTGTCTTAATATCTCATATTCACATCTAATTCCTTCCTCATGATATCATCATTTTGCAAGTTTTAATGCTGGTGTTACCTGGACCTTGTCAGAGGATGTCAAAGGAAAGTTTACAAACAGCAAACTCTCTCAAATCATTCTCAAATACTTTGTCAACTGAAATACTGAGGTGTTATAGCTCTCCAGGCATGCACTGTGGAACACTGAACAATTAGTGAGCATGCACAGGCAATGCCAACTTTATCACAATTGCTGTATGGCTGACACAATTTTAATATATCATTAAAATTTAATCCTGATTTCTACAATTTTAAAATAGAACCCTAGAATAGACTTACTTCTTCAAAAAAAGTACAACAACAACAAAAACTTAAGAGAGCAATTAACCAAAACCTACAGTTAGCATCATACTTAGTGGCAAAAGACTGAATGAACGGTAAGGATGTCTGCTCTCATTATTTCTATTCCACATTATACTGGAATTTCATCCAATACAACAGGGCAAGAAAAAGAAACAACAGGCATACAGATCGGAATGGAAGAAATAATTGTCTCTATTTACATATGACATGACTGTCTATTAGAAAATCCTCGGCCGGGCGCGGTGGCTCAAGCCTGTAATCCCAGCACTTTGGGAGGCCGAGACGGGTGGATCACGAGGTCAGGAGATCGAGACCATCCTGGCTAACACGGTGAAACCCCGTCTCTACTAAAAAGTGCAAAAAACTAGCCGGGCGAGGTGACGGACGCCTGTAGTCCCAGCTACTCGGGAGGCTGAGGCAGGAGAATGGCGTAAACCTGGGAGGCGGAGCTTGCAGTGAGCTGAGATCCGGCCACTGCACTCCAGCCTGGGTGACAGAGCGAGACTCCGTCTCAAAAAAAAAAAAAAAAAAAAAAAAAAGAAAATCCTAAAGAATCAACAGAACAAAAATCTACTAGAACTAAAATGGAGTTTAGCCAAATCACTGAATACAAGGTCAACAGACAAAAAACAATCACATTTCTATATTTAGGAATAAGTAATTATAAACTGAAATTTTTTAAAGTACCATTTACAGTAGCACCAAAACTCATGAAATCTTTGGGTATAAATCTTACAAAATATGCTGAAACTACAATACTAACAAAAGAAATAAAAAAGATAAATTGACCACAAACTAGAAAAATTCTTGATGCCAATTCTTCTCAAACCATATGAATCAACTCAATTCCAATAAAAATCCCTGCAGAATTTTTTATAGAAATAGACTAGTTAATTCTATATATTTATATGAAAAGACAAAGGAACTAGAACCACCAGAACAATGTGGTAAAAGAAAAATACAGAAGTACTTACATCAATCGAGTTCTAGGTTTATTATGAATTAGGATGGAGTAAGCAAGTCAGCACAGTACTGTAGAAAGGATATACATCAATAGAATTGAGTTCAGAAATTGAGCCACAAATTCATTTTTTTAATTCAACAAAGGTGCCAAGGCAATTCAGTCAATTCAGTAAAGGAAGAAATGAAAAAGAACCTCAAATCATACAGAAAAAGTAACTCAAAATGAGATCACAGACCTGAATACAAAACCTAAATCTGATACTTCTAAAATACATAGGAGATAGATTTTGGGAGCTTAGGGTAGACAAAAATTTATTAGATATGACACCAAAAGCATGATCCATAAAAGAAAAACTGATAAACAGAGTTTCATCAAAATGAAGAACTTCAGCTCTTCAAAAAATAGGGGAAAGTTATATTAAGCTATGGAAAAGACATGCCACAGATGGGAAATAAACAGTTACAAATCACATATCTGACAAGGACTTGTATTCAGAATACGTTACTTTTTTTTTTTTTTATCTCAAAACTTAACTACCAAAAAAAAAAACAATTTTTAAATGGGCAAAAGATTTGAACAGACGGTACACCAAATAAGACACTAGATGAATGGCAAATAAGTATATGAAAAAGTGCTCAACACCTCATTAGTCATTAAGGAAATGTAAATTAAAATCACAATGCGATATCATTATCCATTAAAATGGCTTAAAAGAAAAACTGACAATTCTATGTGCTGATTAACATATAGAATACAGTAGCCAGAACTGTCATATTCTGCTGGTTGGAATGCAAAAACAGCACAGCCACTTTGGAAAAGGTGCCTTTGGCAATATTTTGTAAAGTTAAACATACACTTACCATACAACCCAGCAATATCCCTTTGTAATATTGTGAAATATATATTTGGTCCTGTTTCCTGACATATAGCTCCTAAAATCCTTGAAATCTCTAGAGTGCTAAGAATGTTTTTTGTACACTAGTGGCTACAGAAATGACAGGGGGCCTAGACAGCCTCAGGATGAGGGCTGATTATCAGGGAAATAATCATGTGACCAGAGGGTTAGAACTTTCTATCTCAGCTCCCTATTCCCCAACCCCCACCCTGACCTCTAGGGAAAAGGCTGAAAGTTGAGTTGATCACTAATGGACAATTAACAATGATTTAATGAATCAAGCCTACAGGATTATATGATGAAGTTTTCATAAAAACCCAAAAAGGCTGAGTTCTGACAGCTTCAAACTACTGGTCACATGGAGGATCTTGGAGGGTGGCGCACTCAGAGAAGGCATGGAAGCTCCTGCCCCTCCCTACATACCCTGCCCTATGCGTCTCTTCCATTTGGTTGTTCTCTGTACCCTGTGTAATAAACCAGTAAACGTAAGTAAAATTTTCCCCTAAGTTCTGTGAGCCATTCTAGCAAATTAACAGAACCCAAGGAGGGGGTTGTGGGAACCCCAGATTTACAGCCAATTGGTCAGAATCTTTGGCAGTCCAGACTTACTCCTGGCATCTGAAGTCCCCCAGTCCTGTGGGACTAAGCCCTCAACCTGTAAGATGGGATGCTATCTCCAGGTAGACAGTGTCAGAATTGAATTGAATTAGAGGACACCCAGGTAGTGTCCCCTGCAGAACTGATTGATTACCTGATGTAGGGGAAACACCTGCTCTCCACCTCTGCAACATTTGGTCACAGAAGTGTTTTGTGTTGTGAGAGTACAGTAGGAGAAAAAGAGTTTGTTTTTCCCTAGAACCTTACATCCTTCTAGGTATATACTCAAGTTTGGAGGATGTAAGGTTATAGGAAAAAACAAACTCTTTCTCCTACTGTACTCTCACAACACAAAACACTTAAACTACAGCAAATGTTTATAGTAGTTGTATCTGTAAATGCCAAAAACTGGAAACCATCCAAATGTCTCTCAACAGGGTAAAAACAATGAAATATCTATACAATGGGCTACTACCCAGAAACAAAAAGGAACTTCCAATAAAAGAAAAAATATGGATGAATCTCATTATTCTAAGTAAAAAGAAGCCATACTCAAAAGACTATATGTTGTATGATTCATTCACACAACATTCTCACAAAAGGCAAATTTAAGGTACTGTAAACTTTTCAATGGTTTCCAGGGATGGAGGTGGTGAGACAGGTTGATACCAAAGGGACACTGGAAATTTCAGGGGTGATAGAACCACTCTATATCTTGATTATAGTGGTAGTTACACACCTGCATACATTTGTGCAAACTTGCAGAAATATTATTTACTAAATCATGTATTATTTACTAAATATGGTAAACTTTACTCACAATCTTTTACTGTTCTAAACTATGAAAACTCATTTTCCTATTGGGCCAAGTTTCTAGACTTAAGCCATCATGAATATGCTAATATTGACCTCTTCGTTTTCTTAGTGTTGAAAATGAGAACAGCATGTAATCAAAAGGACTCCTACTCTAAATTTATATTAAAAAAGCATTTTTTTAAATCCAAAAAACTTGGTATTTCTGTGATTAACCTGCATTCATAAAGTATTAAAAGCAAAAAAAAAAAAAAAAAAGTTGAGCAATTAATGAAATTCAGAGCCCAATGTACAGTTATATTCTTTACTTCATATCAAATACTGTATATAATGCAAATGTAACAAAATATAAACACCTTAACGCAATTTTTTAATTTTTTGAGACAGGGTCTCGCTCTTTCACCCAGGCTAGAGTGCAGTTACATGATAACAGCTCACTGAAGCCTCGACCTCCCAGCCTCAAGCAATCCTCCTACCTCAGTCTCCCAACTTGCTGGGAGTTACAGGCATAGGCCACCATGTCCAGTTACTTTTTTATTTTTTTTGTAGAGATGGGGTCTTACCATGTTGCCCAGGCTGCTCTTGAACCCCTGAGCTCAAGTGATACTTCTGCCTCAGACTCCCAAAGCGCTGGTATTACAGGTGTGAGCCACTGCACCCAGTCAAAATTTTTATTTTTTAAATGCTAAAAATTATTTTGAAAAATAATTTTACGGTCATTCTCATCTGTTCCTTTATATTCTATAAATATATAACATATAAATTAATACAAAGTTTGGGTACTAAGTTAATTTAAAATAGGAAAGTAGTAACACAAAATAAAACAAACCATACTACATTAAGCCCTTTCTAAGGAAAGTATACTAAAGCTTAGAAAACAATAGAAAATTATAAATTATAAGTTAACAAAATTTAAATATAAATCAGTAGAGATAATTTTAAAAGTATACAGTGTTTGGATTTAAATTTCCTATGTCTTAGATACGGTACTAAAAATTACATACTAAAGATTCAAGAGTAATCAACTGATTATAAAAAAATTATCATAAACCAATAACCACTCTAATAAATACTATCAATTTAGGCTATGATATTAAGGATAATGCATTAATTTGCTGACTCTTTCAATTTACTATCACTAACAAATACATTTGTCAAACAGAATGTAAATCAGACCATCCCTTTTTTTCTCACGATCAGAGTTTCCAAAAACATAGGAGCAGCATTATATGTTTCAATAAATCTCTAAAATTTCAAAATAAGTTAAATCTGCAAAGACATGCTTGGAATCTAATAACAGATAATTTGATCAACATTAACTAGACAACAGTTCTTGACCGTGTTATGTGTCAAGCACCAGGCTAGGAACCAGGAATGCTCTCAAAAAGCTAACACATGTACGTGCAAACCACTGGGAGGCAAAAACTATTCTGAATACTTTGCAGAACAGTTACTAAGCATAAAATGTCTTATATTTTAAATTAACAATTAAATAACATATAATCAAGGTTGGTTTTCTATTCAGAAAACAATCGTTTTTATTTTATGTGCCAAGCTTTGAATTAGGCACTACATATAAATGGGGAGGAGGGGGAGACTACTCACCACAACACTATGAGACAAAGTAAGAGACATCCGGCACACTTTTGTCACTCAGTGTTGGGCTTCTTCCTTATCACTATCATTAAGAGTCCTGGTTGGGATCAAATATAATCACCCCTAACGGAAACTAAAAATACTGATTCTCTCTTTTCCATCATCTCCTACAGTGTAGACAAGGACATATTATTCTAACCCCTACCAGATGCTCCTAGTCCACACCTTTGACTCTGAATCCAGGGACAAAAAGGAAGTCGATGGAGATATCTTTCTGACAGCTCTAGAAACAGAGGCTTCCAGATCAAGTTTCTGGTACTAAAGTGCTTGGTGGTAGCTAACAGTAGCTTTTTCATTGAACCAGTTTTGTAGCGCTGATCGTAAAAGGGCCAAATAGTTGGCTACCCAATATTCTTTTAATCAATTCCTTTTCTTAGTTTGAAGCTAAGAACTCTGATGAATACAGTTGATTCTAATCTCCATTTTATAAATGAGAAAACTAACAATCTTAAGAAGGCACAGTGCCTTACACCTGTAATCCTACCACTTTGGAAGATCAAGTGGTAGGATTACAAGACTCCAGCTCTAAAAAAACTTTAAAAACTTAGCTGAATATGGTGGCACAGGCCTGTAGTCTTAGCTTCCTGGGAGGCTGAGGCAGAAGGCTCACTTGAGTCAAAGAGTTTGAGGCTGCAGTAAGCTATGATAGCAAGCCACTGTACTCCAGCCTAGGCAAGAGAAAGACTCTGTATCTTTAAAAAAAAAAAAAAAAGAAAAGAAAAAAATATATATATATATACACACACACACACAATGAAACTTGTCCAAAGTCACATAACTAAGAAGTCTTAAGAATCTGTAGTCAAACTGAGCTACAGTCATCAGAATAAAGGGATCAAATCCTTTTATATCTACTACAACAAATAATAAATATATTAATTATTCCATTAACTGAATTCCTCAAGGGGAAGCAATTTATTTCCATAGCTGCTGTGGCTAGAACTTCTCGGATATTCATAAACATGCATATAGTTGACTTGATTATGTACATTTCCAAATGTCATTGAAATTAGCACCAATCTAAAATTTCCTCACATCTACTTAAAGAGGATTAGTGGTACAGATGGGATTCAAATCCAAATGTTCTGACTCTGACACCCATGCTCTTTCCACTATACAACACTTAGTGTTAAGCAAATCCACTCACTCAACCCTTCTTTAACCATTCTTTTATTCTTAGCACTGGATAGAAAGGCAATGTTAACACTGAAGTTAAATTTTCCTTTGGTTCCAAAAGTTGGGCCTAAAATTAATGTGTTCTAGTTACATGTAACTTTTTCAAAGGCTAAGTCAGACAAAACCACATTTTGGCTTTTTAAAATAATTTCTCTCTCTCTCTCTCACTCACACACACACACAAACACACACACACACACACACACACACGGAGAGTAAGATGTTCTTCAGGGGAAAATACATAAAGAGGGACAGAGTAGTTAGCCTATGTTTCTACAAATGAAATGCATTCTCCCTTTCAAGGCAGCCTGCGAGAAAAACGACTACCAAAAAGTCTATAAGGAGGTCCTATCTTTATGAAACCTACAATCTCTCCACAGCATGCTGTCTCCATTCCAAAAGAAAAAATGAATAAATAAAAAACAGAAAAAAAGCCTTTCTAATTCCTTTGATCTTTCCAGTTTCAACTTAAATGCTTATAATACCTTAAGAATATAAAGTAGCAATAAGACTCTCTATAGACTATGTTTATAAGTCTAATTATGTATAATGGGAGAATTTTCCTAAAATTGTGTTGGTCTCAAAAGATAAAGAACCAAGAGATCTAAAATGTATGTAAAATAAATGTGTGACAACAGTCAATCAAAATGAGGAATTTCTAAATTAAAACATTCTCCTGCTGTTATTTTGTCTATTACAGTCAGATTAAAAACTAAAACTAAGTACTACTACAGCTGCCTATTTACGAAGAAAAACTATTTTGGCACTAAAGTTATCTCACTTAAATTAAAAAAGCTATAATAATAATGTGTTTACATTGCTGTTACTCAACCTATTTTACTATAGTTATCCTCATAATCAAATATTTAAACTGCAAAAGTAGTATATAAATTTTTTTAACAGAAAAGACAGTGTTTACAAAGGACAAATTTTAAATGGTAGTAATTACTGCTTAGTGCCCAAATAATTTTTCAAAATCCTCATCAATTGTCATATAACTTCTTTCGGTATGTCTCCTTACAGAATTAATAAGCTTATTTGAAAGAAAAAACACATAAAAGGTTCAGGGGGGGAAAAGTCAATATGGCAAAATATCAAAGCAGCATATACTTCAATGATTTTGTGTTTCCCAGCAGAGATCTTGGAAAGATATCCCTTCCAATTCCATAAATGAAACTGACACACTTTACTTGAAGTGGAAAAAAACGAGAGGAGGGAGAATGGAATAGGGTAGGGAGGAGCATAAAGATTGTGAAACCTTGAAGAAAATCAAGCTCATGCTTTTAGAATTCAGGTCACCCAGCCTTACACAGTTTAAAAGTAGAATTACTTTCAAAGAATACATATTTCCTCTGAGCTATGATACATATTTCCTTTTAATGTATCATATTGCAGCAACAGCTGAAATGAACGTCTAGACATCAAAAACACTTCTTACTCCCACCTACTGCTTTTTTACCTCAGGCATCAAAACTAATGAAACCTATTATCCAGAACATTGAGTTCAGCAACCGCATTGGCCACTGCAAATATTGGAGGTGGGGGAGGGGCACTTTCAGGGATGGCACTCCTTATTCAGCCATTAAAATTGTTGAAAATCAAATTTCATTCAAAACTCCAGAAATACAAGTAAAGGAAGGCACACGAAACAAGGACATTGTTTCCTAGTTAGATTTCAGTAACTAACAGCTAAAGACAGCATAGCTCTGAATCCAAGGTTTATCATTTGCCCACTGCCTTTGTTTTCAATTTCTACCTTAAACATATAAAAAGCACTGTAGTGTTTAAAAAAAAAAAAAAAAAAAACAAAATCTTCTGAATTATTAAATCTACTTCCAAAAACTACACTAACCAGATATTACAACAAGAAAACATGTATCCACTTAATCTAACTGCAGCAAATGAAGGATACCAAGATAAATAAATGATTTTGAAGTATTTGCTTTCTTAAAAACTGACTTACCAAAGAAATTGAGTAACAAACGAGCCCAATGCTACATTAATTGTGAAAGCACTTCACACACAAAAAAATCCAATGACTTACAACACACCACCATGACTGATCAATTTATGCTGCCATCAGTGGCCTGGTAGAATCTATATTTGAGGTCATTAATAACTAAATGGACGTATTACTTATATCAACTTCAATCTATTTAGAGCTCTGATTTCTTGAATTGCTCATGAGTGTAAAATATTCAGTATCACTTAACAAATCTATGCTGGAAATGGATTGTAACCTTCCCGATGTCAATTCATCAAACAAATAAGAATCATGGATAGAAGATACATACTAAAACGCTCCATTTATTTCAACCTATTTGCAACCTTAAATGATTACAAATATTGATACTATTTGGCAGACAGAAGCACAACTGCAATTCAAAATTTTAACAGTATAATATATTCCTAAGGAATCAGCATGGGTTCTCTGCCAGTTGCAGGATAACCAGAATTTTAATGACAGTTTCTACACAGCATTGTAGCAATTGAGACACCACCCAAGTTAGCATTTCAATGGATCACAAGACTCCCTGTAAAGCCAGCAAACTTTAAATTGAAGGAAACCATAAAAATAAATTTCAAGATAAACTGTACAAGGCCTTCAAAAGACAACTGCTACAGAAAACAGGCTGCAATGTTACTTTAATAGCTGCACATTGAAAAAGAAATCCTGCACAATGGCTGTTACTGACTTCTCAAAACCAAATTTGTCCCCATTTGCTACTTCTTTCAAATATTTTAAAAAATGATTACCATTTTTAATCTTTAAAACTATTAACATGCTCTTAATATGCTCTAGAATGTATAAACAAGTGTCTAGAAGGATTAAAATTAACAGTTATCTCTGCTAGAATAATGATTGTTTTCTTCTTTACCTCTTTGAGTCTTTTCCAGATTTCATGACAGGCATTACTTTTATAAGCCTACATCATATTTGAAATAAATTTTTAAAATAAGGCTACTATATTAAACAAGCCTGTATGTTCAGAAATAACAAGGAAGACCAATATTTTTAAAACAGGAACCATCACAAGATAAATTCTGAGACGGAAAAGCAGACATGTGATTCAGTTAGAACATATACATTTAAATTTATCAATGCTACAAATAAACATTTTATAAACTTCCTCTAGGACAATGAATTTAATAAAGATGACTCAACTACTGATTTCAACACTGGCACAATTGAGCAGTAAAAATTTAAAATATCTCCTTTCACTCTTCAGACACAAACTAATTTGAATAAAAAACACACGCACATGCACACACACGTGCACACAGAAGCTTGCTACTAAAATTCTGACAGGGCAAGTCCCCAAATTGCCTTTTACACTAAAGCTCAAACAGTTGTCTGTCAATGCTATTACTATGAGTAATCCTTGCAGCTGTAACTGTTTGAAATGCAGCTGTCTCGTTGGCATTCTCTCCCCACCCCCAGTCATCCAGCATTTCTGTTCTTGCTACAATAATCTTAAAGAGCATTTTACAGGAGGCTTAGCCCTCGCTGAGGGCACTCTACGGCGTGACCGAGAGAACATGGAAACACGATTCATTAGACACGCCTGGAGTGATAACAATGGTGCTGCTTCTTACTGCCTTTCATTTCGTACATCAGGCTGAGACTAATGCATTCTCGTTACACAACAAGCACATTTATAGACAGGGGAAAACTGTAATCACCTTTGATTAAGAGACAGCATATTTTTCCTATATAAGCCGCCAGCCATACTGACATAGTAATTATTTTTTAACTGACAGGTTAAAATAGCAAATGTAGCAAAAATAACATCTGCAGAGAGAGAGAGAAAGCGAGAGAGAGAGAGAAAAGCTGACTACTGTGAAGACTTGGTGCACAAAGGTTTCTTTAGACCAAACTCAGTGCCATCTCCTTGAGACCTGACAGGAACTTTGACTTTTATTTGTTTGACAGTCTACGGCAAATATTACAGAAGAGACTCACAGAAATTCATTCTATAAATCCAATTCTTTGGAGGCAGAAATTACAAAGTTATTTTTGTCACTGAAACTGTAATGACTTGATCTATCTTCTTTCCACTTCTTTCACCATAGGACTTGAAAATTCAACAGTAGCATCCTTTTTTCCTATTATGTTACAACAAAATAATTTTTTCTCTTCACTTTGTTATCTACTTTTACTAGATAATGTTTTTCTTTATATAAAATGCTACTCCAAGTCAGAAAAAAACCTGCTTTCTACTATACCACAGTTTTTAGAATGTAACTTTGATTAAAAACAAGAATGTAGAATCAGTAGATCAGTCTATCATTTCACTTAACGCCCATCAATCGCTATACCTAGTGAAGGTTTTAACTGTAAGTATAAAGGGCCTAATTTAAATTAGAAAAAAGTCATAAGCCACATTACACTGACAACATATAAAGGCAATTTTCTTAAGGAATTTCAAAATGTGAACCACCTTTCCACACACACAAAGGCAATCTTTCGTTGGTTTACACGTGTGTTGCTGGGTTGTAGTTTATACAGAGTTTGATAGTTAACAGGAAAAAAATATTTGTCACGAATTGAAAGATCATAGTCAAACCAAAATATTGGAAAATACTTTTTCATAGTTACCAGAGTCTGTATAATTAAGCAATTAAAAATAGTCTCTTTTTTAAGCTTTCTATAACACTATTAATTTTTACACTAAGAATGTGCTACAAAAAACAATTTGCACGTGTGAAATCTGTTAAGACAGTAAAGAAACAAAAATAAGCAAATAACAGAAAAAGTTAAGTCTGGTTCATAAAACTTTGACATCTGAAATAGCTTTTCAAAAAATAATTATGTAGCCAGACAATGTGGCAGGAGTCCATATTCCCAGCTCTTCAGGCTGCTGAGGCGGGAGGACACATGAGCCCGGAAATTCAAGGCCAGCTGGGGCACTATAGTGTGATCCCATTTCCATCAATCAATCAATCAGTCAATCAATCAATGCAAACGGTTATGTACATACAACAAACAAATTTTTGTAAAACAGCAAAATGCTTGAACAAATTTAAACAGTAGGATTTTAGAGTTTTCTGACCTGTGCTACCACAGCAGGTTAGAAACTAGAAAATGTGTAGCCTAACTCGAATATGTCTATAAATGGATCACTGAACTCTAATGTGCACTTAAACACAGTGTATTTTGAAGAGAAGTTTTTATGCGTCCTGCACAATTTTAGAATTACACAAGCTTAAAATTTTCATCATCTGAAATCAAACAATGAGCGTTATTATAGAAGATAGCATCTATACAATTTCTACTGTCAGTGCCCAATCCATGTCTTTCTCTCTTATTTTGGTTTTCTGTACTGTGTAAAGTCATGACTCCCCAAAATTAATCAACTTACTTCTGCATACTTTCCCTGCTTGTTTTCTTTTTGGAAAAGACAAAGTTAATCATCAATATAAAACATGTCACCACACATTAAAAATTTTTCTGTTAAAAACATTTCAGTTTAAATATATTCTTAGTAATCAGAACATTTTACTTTCATAAACAGCTATGGTTTACATATGAATTTCCATTACAATTATCTGGCTCTTACTAGAATCACAAATTATTATTCTCAATTTTTAAAAGACAGAATGTACAATTCTCCCTTCATGGCTTCAAAATTAATTTGTTTATGAATGCAAAAACAACCTATTGGAAAGCAATAAAAGTTTCTCAAAACTTTAAGTTAAAATATATCCAGGAAAAAGTTGTCATTATCCAAAACTTAAGCCAAGAAGTTCCCAGCTCATAAGCAAAAAATTTATAAATGACCTAAATACACCAACACTGCCAATATTTTTACTTCATGTTTGTGTTTCAACACTACAAGATTCCTTTGCATTAACGAGTTGATATGAAAACTGCAAGTCCTTTAGGAAAACAAGGTCAGCTATTTACACAGTCACAGTGGCATGAATGAGTTCAATCCTATGTTCTTTCCAACATTGGCTAGAATGGCATTATTGATTAGAAAGTTAAGTGACACCGTTGTTTTGGATAGGGCACAGTCTGGAGCAGGGCAGGCCTGGGGGGCTCCCATAACACAAGGTGCAGGGGTTTCTTCCTGTGGTCCTTGGTGCACTAGAGTCCTGTGGAAGGGCCCCAGTGAGTCCCTATGGCCCTTTCCATCTCCATTCTCAAGGACAGCTGCAGTTTTATCCAATTGTAGTTTTAGCCATTATAACTTAGGAAGTTCTATAGCGAGTTCACTTGAAAAGCTATTATAAATAAATACAAAGAGTTTGCAAAGAGGATAGTATTTGTAAATTGCCAGAAAAGTTGAAAGAATAAATCAAACCAAAGACCCAAAAAGCCTGAGCCACTGGGCAATGCTAACACTTCACTGCCTCTGTTGCTGCTTCTGCAGTTATCTTTACTTTCTTTGAGATTCTTTCCCGCTCAAATTGCATAATTCTGACCAACTGCACTAGAATGTGGGAAAGCCTTCCAAGATAGATTCTGAGGATTTTAATGTTTATAAAGTGAAGTCCTAACCAATCTACCCCTTCTAGTTACAAAACCCAGGACCCAAACCAACACTGGTTAAGCATTACAGACTAAATCAGTTTTGATAGGCCTTAGAATCTATCCACCATTCAGAATATATTTTTCATAGGTTAAAAAAAATGTATTTTCCAAATAATTAACTTATAAATTATCCTTTGAAACACAGGCTATCAATACTTTGTCAACTGGTGCTTGATTATATTAATTCTTCTTTCCATAGTTTAAATACCAGCTATTAAAAAGTATAACAATAAAAGTTACTTTATCACTTAAAAAGACAGAGTTTTGATAGTGATGGAGTTTTCAAAGATTTTTGGTTGCCTGTAATATTTCTTGGGACCTATATTAGATCGGCTATATAATAATTCATTTCTTTTGTATGAAATTTTGTTTGTTATAACTCACTATTTAAAAACTTTTTTCAACTCCAGTTCAAAAACAAAAAATACATATGGGATAATAGTTTAAAAGTTCAACGGTATATATACCATGATCTCAACCTTTAAGATGTGTGCTTAAATATCTGTAATGGAATAAACAAAAATTATAATTACTATAAATCTTTACCCAAACTTTTTATACTAAATTTTAAATATAAGTACCCCTATGTAATCCGTTAAACAGTTACTACTCTAAAATATACATATATTCAAAGGCAGTATCACCCACTAAGAATGACTCAGCACAGCAGTTCAGATGATAAAGAAAATAGCCTAAAGAAACGCAGTAAACATAAACAGATGTTGTTTGGACAGAAGATATACTAACACTTTGTAAAGTACAGAAATTGTCATCCCGTTTCTTTTATAATCCAGCTTTATCAAGAAGCAAAGCTTTTTAGTTTCCCTGCTTTCACTCAAAGCACCTGAAGTCTATTCTTCACGAGAGCCAAAGTAATCTTTTTCAAACCTTTAGTTTACTATACTAACTAAAGCTAACTTTAGTTAGCTTCACATAGTAGCATCCTGCCTCTTAAAGCCTTATTTTAATGGCTTCTCATGGAATTAATAATCTAGTTAATAAGCTCATTACCATGGCCTACAAGGCTCCACCTGATCTCACCTCTATCTACCTCTTCCATCTCCCTCTGTGTACCCATTTCAACAGCACTGGCCTTCTTCTTTCCGACAAAGTGAGCTCAAGACATCTGACTTCCTTTTCCTGTACCTGGCTGTCTCCTCCAAGAGGCACTCCCTACCTGACCCTCTAATGTAAAGTAGTCCTGTCCCAGTCAGTCACTTTCTCATCTATTGCTTTGTAGCAGACAACTGTAAGAAATTACTCATTTACTACTTGTCTTCTTACTCACAAAGAAGAATGTCAGCACGATATGTACAAGGGCAATGTCAATCCTTGTGTGCTTACTATACTGCAAAGAACCTTCCACTGAGAAAAACATTGTGACCCTGAGAAAAACATTCAAAGTGGAGCAAAATGCAACCTAATATGATTCTAAGGATTTTTATACTATGCAAAATAGCCAAACAGACACGTTTATAAAAGACTTAGCTTTTCTTCCTACTGACAACTGAAGGCTCTTACTTGAACCCTTGATAATCAACAAGATTAGAATGACTAATGAAGGGTATTCTTGAGGGAAAAAAAATTTTTTTTAAATAAAAATACCACAATAAACTCACAATTTAAAGTAGTTGCTTTCATGAAGTGGGTCTCCTAAGAGGTTAATGTTTTAAAATCAGGCAACTTTAAATTATAAAACTTCTATCCCAATAAGAAACATTTAGAAATGGAATTAACTCTTCATTCTCTTTCCTATGTATAATTCATTCTACTTATCAACACTATAGGCTATTATTATAGATGATGGCTCTTAATCACTATAAATTTACAATTTCCTATCAGTCGTGTTCATTATATCTGAAATAACAAAATAAAGTTACACAATTATGGGGTGACATTAAATTAAATTCGTATTACACATTGATGTAAGCGCATGTAAACAAGAATAGGGCATATGTGTTCCATGTTCCATTCTATAGGTACAATGAGTTAAGGTCCCTATAGTATTTATCATAAGCCACATCTACAAAGGTTGAGTAATCTTTTATTTTCCCTTGGAGAATGAGGGGGAACATAATGCAAAAAAGTAGAAAACTGCTGCAGAAGCATTTTTGTGGACGTTTTAGTAATTTTATATTTATATTATTTTCTTCCTGGAAAATCAGCTTCCATATAATAATTCTCAAGTATCTCTGGCTTATTCATACACCACATTTTTGTGATTCTTTCTCACCAATTTTTAAAACAGAATTGGTGGCTCGCGCCTATAATCCCAGCACTGTGGGACGCCGAGGCAGGCGGATCACGAGATCAGGAATTCAACACCAGCCTGGCCAACACGGTGAAACCCCGTTTCTACTAAAAACACAAAAATTAGTTGGGTATGGTGGCACCTGCCTGTAGTCCCAGCTACTCGGGAAGCTGAGACAGGAGAATTGCTGGAACCCAGGAGGCAGAGGTTGCAGTGAGCCAAGCCTGCGCCGTTGTACTACAGCCTGGGCAACAGAGACTCCGTCTCAATCAATCAACCAACCAACCAATAAAGTATAAGTTAGACATATGTACATCCATTGTAAATTCTCAATTTAAAAGAAAACAATGAAAATATTTATTTCATCTATTTGAGGATAACCCAAATATTATACTCTGAGATAGATTACTAAAAATCCCATTTTCAGGAGAGTTATTAAAATGAAGGTGAAGAGAGAAGAAACTGAAATACAATGGCTCTTTTAAATCAGCTAGACAACTATTCACTATTCATATTCATTTTGTATCCTTCAGCCTGGAAAAAGCAAGGCCCTTTTTAACTTTCAATTAGTCATACACTGTCCTGTTTATTTTTTCTCTAACCATCTTGCCCCTTTGGAGGTGAACGTAAATTAAATCAAAGACATATAATAGACAGACAGCAATTTGGGAGTGGATTTTTGCCTACCCAAACCAGACATTATGCCTTGCCAAGGGAGCAACTCTGTATAAATAAGACTATTCACAAGATAGAAATGATCAGCAAAGGGCGGGCACGGTGGCTCACGCCTGTAATCCCAACACTTTGGGAGGCCAAGGTCGGTGGATCACCTGAGATCAGGAGTTCGAGACCAGCCTGGCCAACATAGTAAAACCCCATCTCTGCTAAAAATACAGAAAATAGCTGGACATGGTGCTCTGGAGGCTGAGGCAGGAGAATCACTTGAAACCGGGAGGCGGAGGTTGCAGTGAGCTGAGATTTGTGCCACAGCACTCCAGCCTGGGCAACAGAGCGAAGCTCTTTCTCAAAAAAAAAAAAAAAAAAAAGAAAAAAAAAAGGAAAGAAAGAAATGATCAGCACATACCCATTTACCTCAAGGGTAGTCACCAAAACTTCAAAGTGCCATTAAGAACAGAATCAATGCTTTTGTCTAAAAGATCTCAGAGGCTCTGTAACAGACCCTTGAGATCATAAACATTCATGACTTTCCAGGAAACCAATAGGTTTCTTAAACTCACAAAAAACTGCCTAAACATTTTTGATTAACTAAGAAAATCACACTCTCCTTCTTTGAAAGTGATCATACTTGTATAAATTTAAGAAAAAAAATCTTGGCCACACTGGAATGACATAAAAATGTTTTATACTTGCTTTACTTTAGTTAAGGTTAAGAACAACTATTTTAAAAATAAAACTCTCCAGATTGTGCAGTTTCAATTTTCCACTGCTCATTTTCTATGACAATCTGACCAAGAATTCCCCACAGCCACCCGCCAGGCGGGGGAAAGAAAAGCTGATACCCTAAAACCTCATTCTCAGAAAAGTAAGTATCTCTGATAACACATCTAGTTTTTCCAAAAATATTAATGAAAAGGTAATGGTATCATAAACTGAAAGGCTGTTTTAGAAATGAGCAAGTCAAGCTTGTCAAAAGGCCAGAAAGGACTTTCTGGAAAGAATGATAAGCATCTTGGAATCTCACTTCTCTCACACACTGAGCTCCAATCTGCAGCCTTTTCCCTCCGAGCCAATGCACTTGATGGGTGTGATAACAGATGGATCATTGTATCTGCCAACTTCCTGTGATGTACTGTATGGGGACTGATAATTTAGTGACTACAGAAGTTCTACAACAGACAATGCAAGCAATATTGGCATTCAGTAAGTAGCTGCATGCAGTCCTGTAACAGCCTGTAGGTGTTGAATATATGTGGATTATTGCACAATATAAGCTCTGAACAAGTATCTAAGGCATTAAAAAAAAAACCTTAAAACTGGGCAAGCTAAGAACTAACTAGAAAAATAAACAGGAAGGAACAAGTATATCTTATATCCAAAGTGACATTTTCACTTAAACACACATGAAAAACCTTTGAATAAAAAATGTTTTATTAAAGTTTTATAAGCAGGTTAACACAGAAAAATGCATGTATATTTTAAAAACATATATTGTGGCCTTGGTTTTCAGGTTTCACAATCTGAAGTTACAACAACCAAAAAATGTCTCCAACCATTGCCAAATGTCCTCTGAGGGGTAAAAGTCTCTCCTGTTGAGAACCACTGAAGAAGACAGACTAAAGTTCCACTAGTTCAATTCTAATGCTTATTTTGGAGGGGAGGGAGGGATTATAAGGAAAGGAGATTGTTTATTTATGGAAATTATACACAAAATAATCAAACATAATCCATATTGTATGTGCCAGCTAAGCACATATTATAATACTAAACAGAAGAAAGGCTATATAAAGATTCAGCATGCAAACTGTTCACCAGGTTGCACAGCAAATTGGAAAGGCAACTTCCATTAACCAGCATAAGAAGTATGCTTACTTCTCTTTGCAAAACAGGAAAAAATTCACAGCTCTGCCACAACACTGTGTACAAATTATACTAAAGGTACTTTCTTCACAAATCCTCATCAAATAAACTCTGCATTATGCTGGGCACAATGTACAGAACTGTCATCTTTAACACATGCTACGATGAAACTCTCTAGGTTTTAGGTTCTGGTTAAAAAAGAACCTTCACATTTATGTATACACATACGTGTCTGTGTGCATGTATCATTCAAAACCCCACTGCAATCACATTTTAGAAACAGTAGTACCAAGGTTGGGCACGGTGGCTCACACCTGTAATCCCAGCATTTTGGGAGGTTGAGCTAAGGAGCTAAGGAGCTCAAGACCAGCCTGGGCAACATGGCAAAACCTCGTCTCTACCAGAAATACAAAAAAAATAAGGCGGGAGTGGTGGCACATCCCTGTAGTCTCAGTTACTCAGGAGGCTGAGGTGGAAGAATCACTTGAGTCCGGTGGCAGGAGGTTGCAGTGAGCTGAGATCGCGTCACTGCACTCCAACCTGGGTGGCAGAGTGCAACCCCCTCTCAAAAAAGAAAAAAAGAAAAAGAAAACTGCCAGGCGCGGTGGCTCATGCCTGTAATCCCAGCACTGTGGGAGGCCAAGGCAGGCGGATCACCTGAGGTCAGGAGTTTGAGATCAGCCTGGCCAACACAGTGAAACCTCATCTCTACTAAAGGACAAAAAAAACTAGCCGGGCATGATGGCGGGTACCTGTAATCCCAACTACTTGGGAGGCCGAGGCAGAAGAATCACTTGAACCTGAGAGGCAGAGATTGCAGTAAGCCGAGATTGTGGCATTATACTCCAGCCTGGGCAAGACAGCAAGACTCGGTCTCCAGGAAAAAAAAAAAAAATCAGTATCAAATTGAATACTACCGGCCGGACGCAGTGGCTCAAGCCTGTAATCTCAGCACTTTGGGAGGCCGAGACAGGCAGATCACGAGGTCAGGAGATCAAGACCATCCTGGCTAACACGGTGAAACCCCGTCTCTACTAAAAAACTAGCCGGGTGAGGTGGTGGGTGCCTGTAGTCCCAGCTACTCGGGAGGCTGAGGCAGGAGAATGGTGTAAAACCCGGAGGCGGAGCTTGCAGTGAGCTGAGATCCGGCCACTGCACTCCAGCCTGGGCAACAGAGCGATACTCCGTCTCAAAAATAAAATAAAATAAAATAAAATAAATAAATAAATAAATACTACCACATTATTTTACTGGCACATCTCTGGAACCTGCCACACATACTCATATTATTGGGCAGAGAATTAGTTTGTCATTTTTGCAGCAACTCTACCGTAATACCATTCTCTAAATCTAAAGCACAAAATCTCTTTTAAAATATTATTATTGGATACTACAAAACACTAGCATTTGGAGTAAATGTCCTACACTCAAACTAAGTACACTATTTCCATATGGAAATGTGATTTTCTTCTCTTTCCTGCTTGCTTTTTTTTTCCCCCTTGCAATTTCACTATATGCCAATCCTGAGCTACAAGGTGATAAGAAAGGGAATAAACAGGTCGGGTGTGGTGGCTCACGCCTGTAATCCCAACACTTTGGGAGGCCGAGGTGGGTGGATCTTTGAGGTCAGGAGTTCGAGACCAGCCTGGTCAACATGGCGAAACCCCGTCTCTACTAAAAATACAAAAATTAGCCGGGTGTGGTGGTGTGTGCCTGTAATCCCAGTTACTCCAGAGGCTGAGGCAGGAGAATCACTAGAACCCTGGAGGCAGAGGCTGCAGGGAGCCAACACTGCATTACAGCCTGGGTGACAAAGCGAGATTCTGTCTCAAAAAAAAAGGGGGTGGGGGGGAGAGGAAGGGGAGGAAAGAAAGAAAGAGGAAAAACAGACTAACTGCAGGGAATGAAACAGTATCACTTGCTGCACAGTTGCAATTCTCTTGTTAGGAAAAATTAAAACTAATAATATTTGAAAACTGTTAGTCTGATTTACTACTGATAACACCAGGCATAAAGAGAAGAATCTTTGATCATTCGACAGAAGGAAAATGAGTGAAGGGGCACAATTATCTTCAAGTAGAAAAAGCCAATAGCACTGTTCAAAAAAAAGAGAACCAATTTCACCAGTTTGTTTTCTTTTTACTATGTGAGCAGACTTGACTTTTAAATTTCCGAACTGTACCCACAAAACGGAGTACTTTATCTTGCAACACTTTCCCTGCCAGTCAACATTGCCTAAAACTCCAATATTGAGTTTTCTTCTACCTGTAGGACTCTTAATGTAAGTAAGAGGAGAAACAGGAATTGCTAACAATCTGGAAACTGCCTGTGCCTGAAGAAGAGCTCAATCCAGCATGACGGTAGACCAGGCTGGTACTGTAACTCTTGGTGCTGCTCAGAAGCTGGTCTTAACAGGCTCTAGGACCATGGTAACTCATGTGAGGCCTCCAGATACAGGCACACGGGCCCCTGAAGCCACAGTTCACCCTGTCTGACAAACAATATTTTCCAAAGATAGCTCACAATATATCCCATATTACATGCCTTTTCTTACAGTGCAACACTATCAGTCTTCCTATCAAGTGGTAGGATCAATATTCCCTCCCCTGGATCTGGGTAGCTCTTTGTAACTGCCTCAACAAACAAAATATGGACGAAGTGACTGTATGTTAGTCTCCAAGTCCAGAGTGTCAGAAACTGATAGTTCTCCACATCTGCACTCAGGAAGATCACTTTTGGAGTGCAAACACCCTGCTGTGAGGAAACCGAGTCCACACGGAGCAGCCACGTGTGGTTCTTCTGGCCAACTGTCTCAGTTGACACCTCAGCCAAAAACCAGCATCAACCACCAGCTATGCGAATAAAAACACCTTCCGAGGCAATCAGGCCTCAGTCTGATGGAAAGACTGCAGTCTTGGAGTCTTTCCAGTGGAGCCCTCAGACATCCTAGAGCAAAAACTATTGGTCCCTACTATGCCCTAAGTTCTGACCCCCAGAGTCCATAGGCATAATAAAATAAACTGTTTTTGCTACTGAGTTTTGGTATTAGATGATACACACCCAGTGCAACCACTGTCCCAGGCAGAGTAGATTCATAACTCATTCACAAAAACAAAATTATAGTACTTCACACTAGTTCTGCAGTAACATAATCTGGATGATTATTGTTAGATGATAAATCATTAAGGTAGAAGTAGTACACTGAGACATGAACTAAATTTCAAAGGTACCCAACTTCATTGTAGTAAGCACATTATGAACAAAGATACAGAGTCAGTGAAATGAAATGCTGAATTTATAATTTATATTACATATTAATGAGAACATTTTTATGAGAACCCTTGTGATATAATAGGGTACTAGGATTGTCTCAGCACTGAAGCAAACTGGCTATGTGGCTAAATTTTAATTCACGTATCTATTCATTCAGCAAGTGAATGGATATGGTATCTTAGGCACTATTCTAGGGGCTGAAAATTCTGCAGTGAACAGATTTTTCATAAAACTTTCATTTTAGTTGAGAGAGGCAGAGAGTAGTAATTTTACTTATATAAAATTATTCAAACCCATGTTAAATGCAAACTAAGTCTTTTACCTTATTTACCTAAAAGACAATAAGACATGATGGAAGGTCAATGAAAGTAGGATTCATACGCTATTTACGATGATACGGCAGTTTTAAAATAAGACCCCAAGTGTCTGACACTCCTCCCATTGAGAGGGAGGGCCTATATTTCTTTCCTTTAAAATTTAGGATTTATGGTTGCTTCAAGGAAAGAGTAGGATGAAAGTGACACCATGTGGCCGGGCGCAATGGCTCACACCTGTAATCCCAGCACTTTGGGAGGTTGAGGCGGGCGGATCACGAGGTCAGGAGATGGAGACCATCCTGGCTAATATGGTGAAACCCCATCTCTACTAAAAATACAAAAAATTATCTGGACATGATGGCACGTGCCTGTAGTCCCAGCTACTCAGGAGGCTGAGACAGGAGAATCACTTGAGCCCGGGAGGCGGAGGTTGCAGTGAGCTGAGATGGTGCCACTATACTCCAGCCTAGGCAACAGAGCGAGACCCCATCTCAAACAAACAAAAAAGCAAGTGATGACACAGTTTCTATGAGTAGGTTAGAAAAGCCATACAAGCTTCCACCTCACTCGGTGGAACACTCACTTTGAAAGTCCTGAGGTAATAAATCTAACTCATAGGCCTCCAGATGATCTTGGCACCCAGCCATTCAATTATACTAGTTTTGCCAGCTGAAGGTCGAGACATAAGAGTGCTGAAACAAACCATATCTATTATGCCCTTTCCAAATTCTTGACCTAAAGAACCTGTGAACATAATGAAATGGTTGCCAGTTTATGCCACCAAATTTGGGGTGGTTTGTTACACAGCAATGGAAAACTGGAGCAAATGGTAAGATCACACTATAATATAAGGAAGTAGTATTTGTTCTGAGACCTAATGCTATCAAAGAGCCAGGCTCGTGAGATGAAGGAATAGCTATTCAAACAGGGAGAGGAGCAAGTACACGTCCCTAAAGCAGGAAGGAGCTCTGTGGTATAAGTCAATTAGATACATAAGGCTAGCTGATCAGTTTTATGACACTTGATGAGTTATCCAGAAATTATGTTCCGTATACACAGAACCCACTGTGCTGCTTCAAGTGGGGCTGTTTTTCAAAGATTCTTTTTTTTTTTTTTTTTTTTTGAGACACACTCTCGCTCTGCCACCCAGGCTGGAGTGCAGTGGCACAATCTCGGCTCACTGCAACCTCCCCGCCTCTGGGTGCAAGCAATTCTCTGCCTCAGCCTCCCAAGTAGCTGGGATTACAGGCGCCAGCCACCATGCCTGGCTAATTTTTATATTTTATCAGGGATGGGGTTTACCATCTTGGCCAAGCTGGTCTTGAATTCCTGACCTCGTGATCCACCTGCCTCAGCCTCCCAAAGTGCGGGGATTATAGGCGTGAGCCACTGCACCCAGCCTCAAAGATTCTTTTGGCTGTTGTGTGTCTCTTGATGTTTAATGAGGAAACTGAACTAAGTGCTATGGTCCCTTCATATCTACCATGCAAGTGTTTCTCAAATTTGGGCTATAGAAAATCCTTAAGATTAAAATTAATGCTTAACTGTGCTCATCAGAATGATCTTTTCACAACTGAGTATCACTACACAATCTCAATGCCTGTGTGTGTATGTATAGTTCCCACTTAAAGGCTAAGGAGAAAAGAACACAGACCAAAAATATGTGTGTATGAGAGAGAGAAAGAATGATGCATTCACACCAAATGAAGCTACAGTAAGTTATGCTAAAGTGTTACAGCATTTCAAACAGGAGGAAATGGTGGAAGACTTGAGTCATCACACCATCCACAGAATAGGCAAGCCAAAATTAAACAGATTTGTTTCTAAGAAGACATTACCAAATTTTTGCTATGAACAGAAACCTGCATTCAAGTAAACATCAGGTGGCATTTAATATTATGATATTAATCTGTATTTTTATCAGTTATACAGTTTTGATTGTATTTAACCTATAAAACAGTTTCATTATTATAATCATATAATAGCTAGAAGCACAGTGGTATCCAAAAGCCTCTAAAGTCATAATATAATCAAGTGTTTACATTAATAAGAGTGAACATAAATTGGTGACCTTCGCAACATAGTAACACATATTACAAGCACATTTTCATGAACATTTGATTTTCCTGAATAAACTTGAGATCCTAGCTGAACCATACCAATTATTTAAAGCTAACATAAACAGAAGACAATTGAGGTAAATCATCAGTAAACATTTAAAAACCAAAAATAATTCTGTGTTGGAATAGTCTTCTCCTTCTAACTTTGTCTTTACACGGCTAAATCTTTTTCATTCTTCATTCCCTGTATGACCATCTCAGGCCACTGCAGCCCAAAATTTCAGCATCTCTAAACTCCCAGATATTGTCTATGCCATTCCTACACCTGCTGCTTGACACTGTTAAGCTATTTTATGCATCCTTTTTGTCGCCAAGATGAATGATGATGTGATGATAATGGAGGTAGTGGCGGTGGCATGATAAAGATGAGGACAACAATGGCAGCAGCTATCAATTACTCAGTGATAATTTATGTTCCAATCACATAACTCACCTCCATAATACTCTTATTAGGTAGATAAATATAATCTCCACTTTACAGATATAGAAATCAAGTAATAGGAATTATGTAATTTTCTCAAAGCCAAAAAGATAACAAATGAATGAGCTAGAAATAGAAAACTCTGGTCTGCTTTGTAACACTAGTATTAAAAAATAAGTACGGGGCTTTGAAAACGTAGGGGGTTTCAGAATCACAGAGGGTGTGAAGGCTGGATAAAAATTATGAGGTACTCCAAATGACATTAAAATCCCAGGGAAACAGGTTTTGGAATTTATTAACAAGCTTTCCAAGTATATTCTTATATTGAAGATTAAGCAGCAGACTGCACCCAGTGTTATTTTGCCACCATCTAGACTATGGCATTTCTGAGAACACAGACAACTTGTATAAACTTGTCTAAAAAATACAGTATTGTACCTTCGAAACAGTAAGAGCTCAATAAATGCTTGTTATTTTTATACCTTTACACTGACTTGGTTTTTTGATTGTTTTGTTTTTGTTGTTTGTTTGTTTGTTTTTGGAGATGGAGTTTCGCTCTTGTTGCCCAGGCTGGAGTCCAATGGTGCCATCTCAGGTCACTACAACCTCCGCCTCCCGGGATCAAATAATTCTCCTGCCTCAGCCTCCCAAGTAGCTGGGATTACAGGCGCCTGCCACCACACCTGGCTAATTTTCTATTTTCAGTAGAGATGGGGTTTCACCATGTTGGCCAGGTGGGTCTTGAACTCCTGACCTCAGGCAATCCGCCCGCCTTGGCCTCCCAAATTGCTGGGATTGCAGGCATGAGACACCTCTCCCGGCCTGATATAAATTTTTAAAACCCATTATTTAAATTATATATTTGTTAAAATCTAGCAGGATCTAAATATTCTACAAAATAAATTTTATAAAACATAGCGCTATTGTTTAGGTATTTAAAGCCTAGACTTAGGAGGAAAAAATTGTAATTTCAATAATTTTCAAAGACTTTTTACATTATCAGGGTTTGTGGTTGTTAGGTACAGAGACTGGAGTACAGGACAGGGAAGGGTGGTAGTAACATTGAAGCTGTAAAGAAAGTGAAAGAACTGAAGACCTCTTGGGTGGTCCCTGGAATTCTCTCAATGTTCTTTTCTGCAAGCGAAGCAGAGGCCAAGCTGTAATGCTCACAAAGCTACAGCGTCTTTTTATGGGTTCCATCTAGCTCTAGAGTTTTATGATTCAAGTAAGGTGGGTGGTAAATTAAGCTGCTGCTGTCTTCCCACAGAGCTGTTTGTGGCCATCAGGACAAATCTGGGGAAGCTCAATTAACACATGTCTGACCTTGGTCAAGTCATAATTCCTCAAAAAACATCTGCAATATTGTGACCTACCAGAAAATTCTATGCAAATGTTCGTCATTGATAGTGAAAGGTGTGAACACTTTATTCTGCAGCATTTTTTGTTTCATTTTGTTTAACCAATCAGTAAAGTTAACTGGCTTAACTTTAAGCCAGTAAAGTTCAAGGTGTTTTAAGATAACTAATATCTCTGATTTAGGATGTTCTCTTTAGTATTTAAGAAGAAAGGAAGAAAAGTGATTTCAAATCAAACCACCCTTAAGTGCCTATTTGACTAGTAACGGCTGAAATTCAGGGTGATTCGCACACTTGGTTAATGAAGGACACCACAAAACCTAATATAGTTGAGACAGATTCCTCGAATTTCTGAATCCACAATGATTACCACCTTTGTTTTAATAAAAGTGGTCAAGAAGAGACTGAACTGTAAACACTGAGCTTTCACCAGAAAAACATAAATGCACTTATATGCCAGGCCCTCACACTGCTAAGCTAAGACCCCCTGAATCAAGAATATCACAGAGCATGCTTCTCAAATCTTAACTATGCCAACATTTCAAGGTTTGAAAAAAGTAAACTTTATACAGTATCCTATATGTTACTGTTGCATAAACTAAAAGATAAAACACATGGCAATTCAATGATGATTGATGAAAACTTTGTAGGTTTGCTAAATTACACTCATCAGGACAACAATGCAGTATAATGCAGATTCTTCTTTTTTCAAAGAAGGGTATCGTATTTTCTAGAGAAAATATTGCCTTTCAGAGGGGTCAGTATTATAAGCCCACCAAGTGATCCCATTTCAAAATTGAAAAGTTTTGTCACCTAACATGAAACCTTTAAAAATGTTTTGGTACACATACCTTCATTTAAGAAAAAGAATAAATGACCCTCTTACAGTTATCATAAAATATTATTTTTTAAAATATCTTCACAATCTGATTTTAAACTCCTTAAGGGTAGAGAATATGTCTTTTATCTTGTTTCATATAGTACCTAGCAACAGGTATTAACAATATGCTTGCTGAGTGTGCTTTAAGTATTTGCTGGATAGGCCGCACATGGTTGCTCATGCCTGTAAGGCCAGTACTTTGGGAGACCAAGGCAGGTGGATCACCTGAGGTCAGGAGTTCGAACTAGTCTGGCCAATACGGTGAAACCCCATCTCTACTAAAAATACAAAACTTAGCCAGCCGTGGCGGTGCACACCTATAATCCCAGCTTCTCGCGAGGCTGAGGCTGGAGAATCGCTTGAACCAGGGAGGCAGAGGTTGCAGTGAGCTGAGATTGTGCCACTACACTCCAGCCTGGGCAACAAAACGAAAACTCCAACTCAAAAAGAAAAAAAAAAATTGCTGAATAAATAGATGAATGCCAACTAATACAGTTTCCAAAGGCAGACAGGACCTTTAAAACAATTTTAAGAATATACTTTCTTTTTATAACTCACCTAGGAACAAAATTATCACAATGAAAAATTTGCATAAAGTGAGCAAAAACATACTCCCTCCCCTTTCCCAGTGTGCTCTATTCTCATTATCCTGTTTTATTTTCTTCCAGAGCATTTACCACCATCTAACATACTTAATATTTATGCGTGATTATCGTCTATCTCCTCACCCCATCCCCAATTAGAGTGTAAGCTTAATGAAAGTAAAGATTTGCCTGTTTTGTTTCAAGGTTATATCCTAAGTACACAAAATGTGTGTCCTGGGATACATTAAACAATCAATGACTATTGAATCTATCTTCAGGATTCTTTACCAGTGTTACTGTTTGTTCTAAAAGTATTTTTAGAGCTCTAGTTACACAGTGACAAATGAGGACGTTTTACAGACATGTACATATTATGTGTACACACACACACACACACACACACATAGATACAAACAAAAATTATTTCATCTCTCATGAAATGTTGCTATCTCTAAGGTGTAATAAGGTGTAAACAGAGCAGCTACCAGGAAAGGAACATGTTAGAGAAAGCAAATCACATCCAAGTCTAACCATAAAAAGGACCCAGAAAAGTAGATAATTACAAAAACTGGTTTAAAAACAAAACTTTCAACAACAATCAGTCATCCCTAAAGTTAAATCTCTCTGGAGCAGAAACTGATTCAGCATCGACTTACAAATCATTGCATTACTAACATAAGATCTTGCAACAACTGAAGTTATCTTAGGGAGGCTTCCAACTAAAGTCCATCCTATTCTGTAGGAAAAGTGGCTGAAATGATAGTCATCACATTTAATATCATTAATTTTTAAATACTTAACTGCTTTGTTAGACTATAAATTCCTTGTCCAAAGGGGCAGCTATGTCTGTTGTGCTGTTTGTTTCCTTCAACTGCTAAATATTTCATTATTTGTTTAAACGTGTGGATTTTTTTAAATCTGTCTCTAATACCATGAGAGCAGAGACACACACAGTGCTAAGCACAACGAATAAATATGTGTTGAACTGAATTCAACACAGAGATCAAGATGCCAATAAAATTAACCTTCAAATCCACAACCTTATGGCAAGGCAATTCAGTTATCATATTAAATATCCATACAAGGTACCTAATATGAAGGCAATTAAATAAGCAACAATTAATCTGTTAGCATTCTGTATTCAAACCAATATTAAAGCTATGCATAACTAGTTATTGTAATTACATAAATGAAGGGCTATAAACATTAGGTGGCAGCAGCAGTACACTGTATCATAATCCTGAAACTGATTTTTTTTCATATATAGAAATCTGACCCAGAAATAGGGTTACACAAATAGCTTCACATATAAAATATACAAAAGGAACTGAAAACACAGTAACAAAATATGCAAATACAATTATTCTTTACATCCAGATTTTTAAAGTATTATTTCTATAAATAAGATAATTGAGCAGTGTAAAAGTGTTGGCAGTTTTCTATACATGTATTGCAATTTCTGCTTTATCCTAACTCTCTGACAGTCTACATCCAAGTTGCCAGCTCTACCTTCAAAATGGTATCTAGAATGTGAGTACTTCTCACCACCCGCACCACAGGGACTCTGGTGGAAGCCATCCCCATCATCAACCTGGATCATGACAACAGACTCCTGTGGGATCTCTGCTTCTGTTCTGGCTCTCCCCCAACCCAGTGTCTTCCCCACGTGGAAGCTAGAGGAATCCTTTAAAATGGTAACTGGGTCTGCTCTGAAGCCTTCAATGGCTTCTCAACTCCAAGAGAGTTCTACTCTGGTCTTTGGCACCCTTCATAAATTGTCCCCCACACCCTACCCCAGCTTCACGCCCACTACTCTTCCCCTTGCTCACACCACTTGAGCCACACTGGTCCTTCATCAGACCAATTGCACTCCACCCAATGACCTTTGTATTTGCTGTTCTCTCTCCCTGAAACGCTCTTCTGACAGATATCCATCCCCATACCTCTTTTAGGTCTCACCTCATACGCCACCCAATCAGACTTTCTCTGACCACCCTACTTAAAATAGCAACCATCCTCCTTCACTGCTTCATTTTTCTCCATGTCACTAATCAGCATCGGGTGTATTTTGTGTGTTTACTTCTTTACTATCTTCTCTACCAAAGCTAAAAATCCACAGGAACCAAGATTTTAGTCTGTTTTCTTCACTACTTTATTCTCAAAGCCTTAAACAGTGCCTGGTAAATAGCAGCACACAAATACTTGTGAACAAATAATTTCTGGCATCAAATAAGCATACAGCAATAGTCCTATAGCTGTTCCCTATCCAAGACAAAAGACATTAAAAGCCAGACTCAGTCAGTGGCTCACGCCTGTAATCCTAGCACTTTGGGAGGCCGAAGCAGGTGGATCACCTGAGGACAGGAGTTCGAGACCAGCCTGGCCAACACAGTGAAACCCTATCTCTACTAAAAATACAAAAATTAGCTGGGCATAGTGATACATACCTGTAATCCCAGCTACTCAGGAGGTTGAGGCAGGAGAATCACTTGAACCAGGGTGGCAGAGGTTGCAGCAGGCCAATATTGTGCCACTGCACTCCAGCCTGGGTGACAGAGTGAGACCCAGTCTCAAAAAAAAAAAAAAAGTCCACTTTATTTATTACTAAGTTCAAGTATGCACAATTGATGTATGTGTGCATAAAAATAAAGTGACACTTTTATATTACACACAATTTAAAAGTAATGTTAAGTCAAATTTGTTAAATTGACCATTATAATATGATGGAACTATACGTTTAAAATTTAAAACTATTCTTACAGTGTACTTAATTATTAGAACTCCAAGCAACCAAGCTCTTCCTTATATTCAAATCAAACAGGTGAACTCAAAATTGACTTTTGCTTTATCTTATCTACTGACAAGCTTTGTGGGCTCAGGCTCTGTTGGCTTCAGAAAGAAAGAATTACAGGTTTGCTCTCAGCCAAATGACTCTATAATTGGTGTTGATTGCTTAATTCTGAACTACATCAGTAGCTAACCACTGATTATGAAATGCCCAGATTTGGTTTATTTTCTTTACTGTTTACATACTGTAGAATAAACATTTGGGCAAGAAATAGACACAAAAGACCTCAAGAAATTTTCAAAATACAGTACACCTGCCAGGCACAGTGGCTCAGGTCTGTAATCCCAGCACTCAGGGAGGCCAGCGCAGGTTGGGGTGAATCACTTGAGTCCAGGGGACACAGTAACACCTTGTATCAAAAAAAAAAAAAAATAGGAGAGGGAGAGTGAGAAAAAGAAAGAATAAATGACTACCAGAGCCACAGAAATTTAGCATGCTCCTGCTTCTTGAAAGTCTACTTAGAAAAATCCCAATTTATAATGGGTGTGTTCCGAAGATTCACTTGTAAGTCAATGATTTGAAATCCAGAAAGTTGTTCTCCCACAGGAACAACATTAAGTACACTAGCTATGTTCCCAGCTTGTCCAAAGCAGCTGGTATCACATTAATTTATACTTCCTCTCAGAGCTGACTCATTTCCATTATTCTCTGGGACTCCCTTCTAAAATGTTTCCATCAAATTTTTCATTAAATAAGTTTTGTGGCCTAACCGATATAAACAATGATCCTACTTGCTACACGTCACTATGAAAACAAACTAACAGCAGGGCAAGGCAAGAAAGGAAGAATAATTGAGATTACTTATATCTCTAGAGAGGGATGGACCTCACTAGGTTGTTCATATTCACAGACAGCATATTAAAGTTACAAATCCTGAGCCATCCAAAATGAATATACAGTAACTATTTCCATGTAAGAAGAAAATCAGAGCAACTTGTACCTTAAAGGTTATGGATTGGCTAAAAGAGACCACACACTGGTTCACCTCCTTTAAATCCCCAATTATTTCACCAATGCTACAGAACTTAATAGAAGCCAGGTGATTACCCAGAGCCACAGAACAGGCACACAGGCAGCTTCTCTTTGCTTGGTCTTTCCTTTGCCCCTGTGCTCCACACACAGCACACAAGGAAGGATTCTGACTGAGCTGAGAAATTCCTGCTATTTCACTGCCCCAAGAGCTTAATTCACAGCCCTGAAATACTCACACCATTAACTCATGTGATTCCATTTAAAAGAATGGTTCACAAAACCTTTCCTCATTACTAAATGAAACTCAGCCATCACCGATAAAAGTCCACACCCTCACTTTGGATGAGAGGGTAAGGGTGGTGCCCAACTACTCCTCAAATTATCTCTTGTCCTTCACTGTCCCAAAGAGCCCAGCTCAAAACAGTTCAATCACGATAGTTAACTGAGATCTCATGTCTGAAATTCTGGGTGATTCCAAAACTGAGTTTGGTCTGAGAATCTTTGTCCCAAATCTATTTCCTCAAAAAAAAAAAATCCCTAAGGAAAGAGCATACCCCAAAACTTAAAATCTTTGCTCAAAGCATGCTCAATGTAAGTTCTCCGTGTTTGTGGTTAATCAATGTGGCTAATACAACTAATAGCTGACCTACTGTAGTTTCTACTATGAATTCAGAATACATTTTCTGAAACTCTAACTACTTTATGCAAACATTTTTAAAGATTAACTGAGATAACATGTAAAGGTGCTTAAAATAGTGTCTCTGGCAGAGAATATGTTCCATAAAAGTGAGTGGGTTTTGTTTACCCAAAAGGTAAGTTGTCTAGGCACTGAATCTGATACACAATTAGCAACATAAAATAACCTCTCTCTGACTGCTGTAGATATGTTAAGATTCCTTAACATATCTAAGGAATTTAACTTATTTTCTATCTAATTATCAAAATGTATGCTACAACACAGCTTCAAGTTGCACTTCACTGCATCACTGTACTGTTTCTGTCCCGTGGTTGCTCCACTTAATTCATCCCATACCACTTATAAGGTAATTACATTTATCTGTGCATCTCACAAAATAGGAACATACTCTGTTGTCAGTACACTGACTTCACATTACGATCCTCTTTTCTTCATATGGCCATTTAAGTAAAACTGGCTTATCCAACATCATCTCCTTCAGAACAACAAATTAATTATCTGCCTCATACCAAATACGGTGGCCAAACTTCTACCTACTATTTATTGTTTGATAAGTCAATGCCAGTGTCAACCAAACCAATAATAGTCCTAAATGGCAGATGGAAATCTGTAACAAGGAATCCTGATACTCAATCTCTATGCACATCACTATATATCCTTAAGAAAAGGACTCCATGGTGTGCATACAAAGATTTCCTCATCACAGGCTGAAAAACAACCTAGAACAGGTGCTCTAGAACCACGTCCAGGGGAGGGGGATGCCTGGCCTAGCTCATCTAAAAAGTTCCTTCCAGTACTAAAATTCTAGGCTTTCCTGCTTCTATACAGTTGTTAAAATAAATGGCATACAGTTCCTCAGCAGTTGCTTCAAGTACTTTTTTTTCTTTTCTCTTTGAAACAAGGTCTCATTCTGTTACTAAGACTGGAGTGCAGTGGTACAATCATAGCTCACTACAGCCTCAAACTCCTGGGCTCAAGTGATCCTCCCACCTCAGCCTCCAAGTAGGTAGGACTACAGGCACATGCCACCACACTCAACTCATTTTTTTTTTTTTTTTTGGTAGAGTCTTGCTAAGTTGCCTTGGCTGGTCTTGAACTCCTGGCCTCAAGCAATTCTCTGCCTTGGTCTCCCCAAGTGCTGGGACTAAATCTAGGTGAGAGCCACTGTGCCTGGCCTCAAGTACATTTTTAGTCTAAGCCTGACGAAGTTTTAAAAAAAAAAAAAAAAAAAAAATCCCCACACACACAGAGGCATGCTTTAATAATATGTTCCAGGTTCTCTGCAATAAATAAACCAAATGAGAAAAATGTAATTCTTTTCTATTTGTGACCCCCAAAAAGATTTTTAAATTCACTAGCAAATAGACTTTAAATCAACCTTGTCCAACCCACAGCCCGTGGGCCGTATGAGGCCCAGAATGGCTTTGAATGTGGCCCAACACAAATTTGTAAACTTTCTTAAAACATTATGAGCTTTTTTGAGATTTTTTTGTTTTTGCTTCTGTTGGTTTTTTTGAGATGGAATCTCGCTCTGTCGCCAGGCTGGAGTGCAGTGGCACAATCTCAGCTCACTGCAACCTCCGCCTCCTGGGTTCAAGTGATTCTCCTGCCTCAGTCTCCCAAGTAGCTGGAACTACAGGCATATGCCACCATGCCCAGCTAATTTTTGTACTTTTAGTGGAGACGGGGTTTCATCATGGTGGCCAAGATGGTCTCAATCTCCTGACCTTGTGATCTGCCGGCCTCAGCCTCCCAAAGTGCTGGCATTACAGACGTGAGCCACCAAGCCCAGTCGAGTTTTTTTGTTTTTGTTTTTGTTTTTAAGCTCATCAGTTATCCTTAATGTTCGTGTATGTTATATGTGGCTCAAGACAATTCTTCTTTCAGTATGGCCTAGGGAAACCAAAAGATTGGACACCCCTGCTTTAAATCTTGATTAAATTCCCTAAATAGCTGACCATGGTGACTCACGCCTGCAATCCCAGCACTTTGGGAGACCAAGGCAGGGAGATTGCTTGAGGCCAGGAATTCGGACCAGCCCGGCCAACATGATGAAACCCCATCTCTACTAAAAAAAATACAAAACTTAGTTGAGGAGCACGGTGGTCCACACCTATAATCCCAGCTCCTTGGGAAGCTGAGGCACAAAAATTGCTTGAACCCAGGAGGTGGAAGTTGCAGTGAGCCAAGATCGCACCACTGCACTCCAGCCTGGACAACAGAGCACATATACACATATATACAGACATTTACTTATTAGTTCAGAAGATTAATAAAATTCAAGTATTTCCTGAATTTCTAATTAAGTGTGCAGATAACTCAACCCTCTCCCCTACGATTATATTTTGCTTTTAAAAAAGAGTCAATATTAAATACACTTGTGTGGAACTACACAAAGCCATATATTAAAATTATTTATATAATTGTTGATGGTGAACCTTATAAATGGGATTATACTTCTCTCCTACAAAATGAGGAGTGCTATTGCAAATGGCTCAAAAAGGAAAAAGAGAAAAATTAAGTTTGGAAAACTTTCATGTCAATGATAAAGAAGTGTTTTATATAGTAACCAGCTAAAGAAAAAGTGATGTCAAGTTGACAATCCATACTAAAAACTACTTTGCTTGTTTATATATCTCTCTATATATGTATCTCTATGTCTATGTCTATATCTATATCTATAGATATAAGTAGTTTATCTTGATTTTATTATTTTGGGAAAGAGGAACATAAAAGAAAGGAGAAATAATTGGAATTTAGGTTACCTCCGAAGAAAGGAGGCTTTGCTTTAAGAAGATGGGGAACGTAATACTCTATTCGTCTAACCAATCAATAACCACACTTCGAAACCTTTTTTTTTTTGGGGGGGGGGGGGGAGACGGAGTCTCGCTCTGTTGCCCAGGTTGGAGTACAGTGGCGCCATCTCGGCTCACTGCAACCTCCACCTCCCGGGCTCACGCCATTCTCCTGCCTCAGCCTCCCGAGCAGCTGGGACTACAGGCGCCCGCCACCACGCCCGGTTAATTTTTTTGTATTTTTAGTAGAGACAAGGTTTCACCGTGTTCGCCAGGATGGTCTCGATCTCCTGACCTCATGATCTACCCACCTCGCCCTCCCAAAGTGCTGGGATTACAGGCGTGAGCTACCGCGCCCGGCCTGAACTATTTCATTTGTCTTCCAATAGCCACGTAGATCTGTTCCTCAGTACTGCCTCTGATCCATTCTTCTCACCAATTTCCAAGTCACCTTACTAAAGCATGGCTCTGATCATGTTTTTAAACTCACTAACTAAAAATAGTCTAACGATCTTATAACTGTACTATTTTTGTCCCACCTATTTGTTCAGTTTTCTCTGTATACTTCCTTCTATTTCCTACCCACTATCAAGTCATTATTTGAGATACTTTGATCACATTCGGTATTCATACCTTTGCTCATGCACCGTACCATGTGCCCAGAATAGGTTACCCTGCTCCCATCTCTGCTTATTACTATGCCATGTTTTCAATAAGACTTTCCTCATATCCCTCCAACTAGACTAACTTCCCTCTTTCCTGACTTAAGGCATTCTTGATTATGTTTGTATTCTAGAACTTCTCGTACAGAATTCCTAGAAAGGAATTCTGCATGGTTTAGATAGTATGTTTGACTGCTTCACCTCATCTTCTATCTGTGAAGCATGCTTCCCGCATTTTTCAATTCTCATTTGACAAAGAAGGCTGACTTTAAAAAGAACAGCTCAGGCTATGTCCAAAAAGTCAAATGATTACTAACTTTAAAAACAGTAGCCGGTATTTGTGAAAGAAGAATTTTACAATTCACCTAAATACCAAATCTCCCAATAATATTAAATCAGACCTTAAAGGGTGGGTAACATTTAGAATAAGTAAACAGGGAGATTAAGGAAAGATGGTGAATACAGATGACCTAAGCAGAAGAAACGACATGAACAAAAACAAAGAAAATAAGAGTTAAGCATTGAGAATGGTTTGGTTAGAGATGAGTAAGTGGACATTAAGTTCCTTTCATATGCCCCCATAGTGCCTGCAGCTTAGCTGGCAATAAAAAGAAGTTTAATAAATGAATGATAAAATAACATATTTTTAATGGGCTGAGGAAGAAATGGAAGACAGAAAAAGAAAGGTGTGTGACATTTCTTTCACTTTGCCCTCTGACAGTTATATCTTTTAAATGTATCCATTTTTAATGAATGAATAAATTCATTTCCCTTGAAGTGGATCAAATACAAAATCAGACCCAGGTATACACATTTAATAAATGCACATATGGACAGATTTAGTTATCAAAAGAATGGCTCTAAAAGGAAGAATCTCTGTAAAGACCTAATTGGAATCAGAGCTGAGATCGCTCCGATACCAGCATGGCCCTAAGCCAAATCTCTTTTCTGACTGACCATGCAGGCTGTGTCACTGGACATTAACTTCACACAACATGTAACAAGCCACCAAGTATCTAGTTCTCTTGTGTCCGCCTAAGGCCAGAGCCTACCTTCCCTTACCGTAGTGCCAGCTTATCAACGTACTCAAATTTTATTACAACAGAGTCTTAGAAAGCAAATCCAAGGCTGCAAAAAATAAGTCATTTCTACTCTTCTTGTTAACATCTAGATCTTGTCATAATTTAGTAAACCAAACTTCTATAATCAATGACGTGGGTAAGACTCAATGCCTCAGGCTGGCATTCTAAACCTCCTACAACTATGTCTGAGCTTCCATTCTGGTCTCGTGTTCCACTACTCCTCCATTGCACCTCTGCCGCTCGACTTCACTAAGTGTTCCTATACAAGATCTTCTAACACTTAGGATAATCTGTTTCTCTGACCTCTCACAGAATTCAGGCATACCACTCTCACATCTGGCATTTCCTCATTCTTACTATCTGTTTGTACAGCTCTAAGCTAGAAAATAGTGAAAACTTATCTTTATTAATGGGCAACCTAAAATTACGGAAAGATACAAGCTTTGAAATTAGTTTAGTCTAGATTTGAAACCCACATATGCTACTTCCTGTGTGTGGCCCTAGGTAGGTCATTTAACTTTCTCAATCTTAGTTTCTTCTTTTGTAAATGCAATCTAGAACTAGAGCTGTGGTACGTAAAGCACCTAGCACTACACTAGGCCCACAGTTAAGGACTTGTGTGGATGCCACTACTACCGTTCAACTTTGTCTCCGACTCCAACCCACTCCCCAGAGGTCTATCACAAGATCTTATGGTTAAAAAATGGGAAAACTTCAGAGGACCGGAAGATTAAGGGGGGGATGGGATGAGAAAACTACAGAGAATAAACTAGTCCCATAAATTTCATCGTAACTAGGCTTATAGCAAGCAAAATCTCTTGGGAGTGGGGAGAGGAGATATTTAGTTATGAATTTCTGTTATTGAAAATAAATGTGTATAAGAGGTCTTCATAAAGAAGTCAATTTTCATATATAATTGGTTGAGATCAAAGATGTCTTAAGTTACTATAGAAATGTCAGAACTGTTAAATGTTTTAAGTGAAAATGTTTCTTCACATCCTACCTTCAAATTGCCTCCTCAATGAAAAAGAAAATTATTTTAAAAGGTATCACGAAGAAACTCCATTAGCAAGGGGTTAGGACAGAGATTTAACAATAAATACATATAATAAAAAACTCCTTTGTTACAGTGATTTTAGAATAAAACACAGCACAAACTATATTACATGTGGCCTTTAGAAAAATGTGGATGTGAAGGATCCTACAGAGTGGTTGAAATTGAGCAGTAAGAAATCACATTACAATGGACCTAAAGGCAGGAATAAATCTACAGCAAGTTTTGGAAAATCAAAATTAGCCATAATGTGCAAAAACAAAATGATGCCATCTGCCTATAGCAGCTATGGGAACGATACAGACTAATGAGTGCCTTATTTTTAACCTTCCTAAGAGTGAAAGTCAACAAGTGAAAGAACAGAGACAGAGGGGCAAAAGGTAAAATAGGTCTTTTAGAAATACATTTTCTAAATCTAAGGACATTCAGATACATCAGCACTCAACTTCTACTCCCTATCCTTTCTCACCTTTATACTTCTGTATGTTTTCTCTGGTTTGTCCAAGATTCTCAAATGCAAATTTCTGAATGCCAAATCCTACTTATCTGGACCCCTCAAATACAACCTCTTTCTTTACCACTATACATTCAATGAATAGTGGTCCCTCTCCATTCATAATCTCCTAAGCATTTTCACTGATCCTGTCTTTTAGTATTTGCAGACTCTATCCTATATGGAAATATACTTGTTTCATACAGGTTCTCTCTCCCCTGCTGGATTATAAACTACTTGTGGATACAATCTCCGTATAAATCCCCAAAAGGCTGTGAAAATAGAGTAAACACTCAGTAAATGCCTGCCAAATCAAAGAGGAACAAAAAGTAGATTTTCCAAAGTCTGAAATTATTTTCAGCATAATTTTATTATACCATATATTACTGTTTCTATTTCTAAATAAACTTTAACAGCAGCAAATGGTTCATATCCTGCTAACAAGAGGTAATAAGATATTGTTTGTGGTTTTTTGCTTTGCTTGGAGATAGGTGATTAAAGTGTCAAGTTTTGTCTGCAGCTAAGTTTCTTCAACGTCAAGAATATGTCTACCATGCAAAGAATGCAGCCACAGTCTGGTACATTTCATATTATCCTTGGGGGATTTCCTACTCACTTGCGGTGTGCCACCTTCCCTGCACTGTCAGAAGACCAGAGGGGCATAGAAGTAAAGATTTGGAAACATGGGACTCCGTCTTTATAAAAACCCAATGGTGTTGGGGGGGAAGCAACCAAGGATAGGACTGTTGAACATTGGAAAACAAATTTAGGAGAAATAATTAAATGAAACCTGAGTATTATAGATGGTTAATAAGAAAATGCCCTTATTTTTTAAAGATACATACTGAAGTATATGTTATGGTTTATGAGACTTGCTCTAAAACTTTCAAGAAAAAGTAGACAAAGTAAATATTACAAAATATTAACTAGTATTAAATATAGGTGAAATGTAAATGGGAGTTCAGCACAATATTCTATCTAGATTTTCATATATTTGACATTTTTCATAATAGAAGTTAAAAAGAGCAGAAAAAAAATTCTGAGTCTGTGAGATCTTAAGTCCAGTCCCAGGTAGAACATGCATCAGGTAGGACATGTAAGAGCAGAGATAAGTTACTAAACCTCCCCGAGTCACGTTCTTCATCCATTGAACAATGACAGTAACACGAGGCTCAGAATTCTCTAATAATTAAATTAGTGTGTAACATAATGAGGACAATGACATCACATGTAACAATACAATAAATGTTAGCTATTATTACTATCCACATTCCTGCTGAAAGGTGAAATGACGTAATTAAAGAGTCTTTGTCACTATACACAGAACTTACTGAGGGGAGGGAAGTGTTCAAATGGAAGAAAAGATTGCTCACCTTTCTCAGTCTATTTGCCAAGAGATTATGGTAGCAGCTAAAAGCCAAAAATTGGAACAAAAGAAGGAAGCCAGAGCGCCACCTTCATTAGCAAGCGAAGGCAGAGTGTACATTCTGATAGCTACCACAAATCCCCATCCCACCACCACAAATAACTGCAGAGAAGAGAACAGGAAGCAATCAATTTCTGTAATAGCAATAACCAGATATATGTCATTAACAACAAAAATCAGTTTTAACCACATGCAACAAAGAATTAAAGTTAAGTGTTGTGCCCCCTTAAAGGCCAAAAGCAAGTTAAATACAATCTCCTGGAAGAAATAGCCAGTATTCCTTTGGCAACTCCTCACAGGAAGTAAATGATTCCTGTTGAAAGACACAGACTAGACACAAATATATACACATTTGCTTCTATTTTAACCCATTCCCCCTTACTGCAGGAAATTTTGAAACCAAACAGAAAATCTTTCTAACTTTAATATGCAAACAGTATATCTGGTTTAATGCTCCCTTTGTGCTGAGAATATATTTTCCTATAAGCACATGGAAGACTTATTGACACCATGGCCCCACAAGTTCTTCTCATCCCCAAACTGACAACATTCAGATAAAAAGAACAAATAACTCCTTCATTAAAAACAGAAATGGCCTTAACGCATATACACAAATCAATGTCGGTGAAAGGAAAACTAATCAACAGGAGGTATAACAACAAAAATCACAGCTGCCCGGAGCACTGCTCTTGTAGCAATAGCAGAAACAGTGACAACATTAACAACAGTTTATACTTACTGAATTGTCTATGAGTCAAATGCTGTGCTAAGTGATTTCCATGTGTTAACTCACGTAATCCTCACACTCAATGAAGTATTGTGACTCTTAATTCCCCACTTTGCAAATGAAGAAAATGAAATGTGGTGGTTTGCCAAAACAAAAGTCAAACAGCAAGTATCCAGGAGACAGAGAGGATTTTAACCCACACCTGACTCCAAAAGCCCATCCTATTAATTGCTGAACTACATTGCTTCTCTTGAATGGATCCTCACTCACACCTGCAATAAGCCTGGAGTTGGAACTCTGTTGTTATCAAGAGCAATTGGTGGCACTAACAATGAAAACCTAGATTCAACTTCCCACCACCCAATAAACAATTAAGTTATTTCTAGTCAGCATACTTTTAAGAAAGGAAAATTCTACTTTTTTAAAGAAATAATTCCACGCAAACTATTTGTTTTTCCCATGTTGTGAGATCAAACTCACCTTCTCCAAGAAACTCTGTTCAGAATGACATTCTCTGAGGGTTCCAGATAATTAAGTATTACTTAAGAATGAAAAATTTGTGACAATAGTGCGTAAGAGACACTTTAGTAACTCAATTAAATGTCAAGTACCAACATAACATAAAAGACATATATTCTTAACTTTTGACTTTTTAAAATCTATGAAAAGTTAGATATTAAATCCAACCACAGAAAATAAGTATTGAACTTTTTAAAGCAATATTTTTGGATATTCTTTTTATTTGTGTGTTGGTGGTGGTGGTGTTTTTGTTTCTGTTTTTGAAAGAGTCTCACTCTGTCGCCCAGGCTGGAGTACAGTTGGCACAATCTCGGCTCACTGCAATCTCCGCCTCCCGGGTTTAAGCAATTCTCCTGCCTCAGTCTCCCAAGTAGCTGGGACTTCAGGCATGCACCACTACACCTGGCTAATTTTTGTATTTTTAGTAGAGATGAGGTTTCACCATGTTGGTCAGGCTAGTCTCGAACTCTTGACCTCAAGTGATCCACCTACCCTGCCCTCCGTGTTGGGATTATAGGTGCGAGCCACCACACCTGGCCAAGATATTCTCCTATGGCCAGGCACCGCGGCTCATGCCAGTAATCACAGCACTCTGGGAGGCCAAGGTGGGAGGATTACTTGAGTCCAGGAGTTCAAGATCAGCCTAGGCAACATAGAGAAACCCTGTCTCTACAAAAAATTTAAAAATTAGCCAGGTGTGGGTAGTACACACCCAAAGTCCCAGCTACTTGGGAAACTGAGGTGGGAGGATTGCTTGAGCCCAGAGATTCCAGATTGCAGTGAACCACAATCATGCCACTGCACTCCAACCTGAGTGACAGAACGAGACCCTGTCTCAAAAAAAAAGATATTCTCTTTAATGTTCTGAATACTTCCAAATGCCAAATTTCTTTTAAATCAATTAAATTTAATGATAAAAGGTCAACAGTCTTGATAGAGCAAACATACCACAGTTCAGTCACACAATATGTATTTCACGTTTTCTCATGAAAACGTTTACAACACTAAAATAGTACCTTTTGATCCAAGCCTGTTAGTGCCGTGGGCAGTGCTAGAGTTCATTTCACTGCTGAAGTTACATTTTACCACACAAAGTCTTCAACAAAGAGTGTATGGTTCTCACTTTTCTATAACCAAGATTTAAAGGGAACAAAACCTTGAAACTGTTAATATATTAAGTATTCTTTGCTGTTGCTATTCATAAAAATTGTGTCTGTTCTTCAAAACACAAAAATCTAAATATATTGATTCTAGGTCCTAAGTATGTATTCACTCTTCCATTTTAATAAAATAATCAGATACATAATTACAGAACCAATATGTATTTTGATACTAGAAATACTACGGTGATGGGTAGAAAATATCATTTCCATTATTGTGTATATAAATTTATACTCTATTTTTCTTATTCAACTCAATAAAGGAAAAATTTCTGCACAATTACTTTCATGTTTCTATAGACAATTCACTCTAGAATGGTTTTTCTTTTTTTTGTTGAGACGGAGTCTCGCTCTGTCGCCCACGCTGGAGTGCAGTGGCCGGATCTCAGCTCACTGCAAGCTCCGCCTCCCGGGTTCCCGCCATTCTCCTGCCTCAGCCTCCCCAGTAGTTGGGACTACAGGCGCCCGCCACCTCGCCCGGCTAGTTTTTTGTATTTTTTAGTAGAGACGGGGTTTAACCGTGTTAGCCAGGATGGTCTCGATCTCCTGACCTCGTGATCCACCCGTCTCGGCCTCCCAAAGTGCTGGGATTACAGGCTTGAGCCACCGCGCCCGGCCCATGGTTTTTGTTAAACCTTTGATTTTACTTCATGCTATTATCATAAATAACTATCATGTTTTTATTTGTACAAAAACATGAAATTCTTTAGGTTTATAATATTATTAGCAATAGGTTAAGATTCCACTTCATCAATTTTTTTTTATTTTTGCATTGGTATAAATATCTTTCCAACCATATGATGAATGTCTCCAGCAAAAGAAGTTATAACTTGCAACTTTCCACTGAAGCATATATTATACATAAGATACGAGTATATCCATTAGGATTCCATTTTTAACTCCAAATTAACAAATGAAGGAATACTGAATTGCAGGCAGCACAGTATAAATGTAAAGTCTCCAATTTCTTTAAAAAAAAGAAAAAAAAAACTTTTATAGTCCAAAATGAAGTTCAATACATCTGATGGGGAGGCAGGGGTATTCATTTCAAAGTCTAGCATCAGTGGTAAGTTAAGGAAAAGATGTTGCACGCTGCAGGTCAAGTTTCCAAGTACCAACCTCCTCCTTACACACAAGTATCAATGAGTCAAAGGTATAAACTACTAAGCAAAGCTTTAAAAGAAAATGTTTAAGTTCAGAAGAGGTTTTGTGTACCTTATTTTGTAAGAATATTTAAGCTCAGAGTTCTGAAAATGCAATATATTTTATCTGAAGTGTTCCCTCAAATTAGAGGATATATAACTAGCAAGTACTGACTTCTTATCAGCCCTCCCTCCTAAAGTAGGGGTGGCCATTATGCCTAACTCATAAACTGCAGAGTAGAGCAAAAGTAATATCCCCTCCATTGGCCTATCTCCCTTTGCCTTTTTCTGTGATGTGGACACACAATGTGGCTCCAATGCCGGAATACAAGACAGAAGCTGCACATTGAGGATGAAAGAGCAACTAGACAGAAGGAGCCCAGATTCTTGACACCATGATAAAACTACCATAATAGTCCTGGGCTTTTGCTCTCAGGATATTGAGAGAGACAGTGAGAAAGAGAGAGAGAAACTGGTATCCACTGCTGTTATTTTAGGTCTTGTACTATAGCAGTCAAGCTGTATCCTAAAAATCCAGATTGCACAGCCTCAACACTTGCCACCAAAACATAAATCAAAAAACTTTTTCATCTTTATTGTCATATTTCCCATACTTAAATGTTCTTCCCTTCATTAACCACCGTGTTACGCCTTTCGTAATATTCACAGTATAGTGACTAACTATAGTATACTAACTAGTATTTACTTAATACACTTATCCCTCAAGTATAGTTCACCATACTAGAATTTACTTGATTTACTTATTATACTTATCTCCCAAAAAATGCCAACTGTCTGGGGACAGGGACCATGTCTCTCTTCACAGCTGTATCCCCACCACCAGCACAGTGCCTACTATATATCTGAAAAACAGAACAAATTACACTAATCCTTCAGCACTCCAGCCTTTGTCAATCTCCCTCTTTCCTAAACTCCTAAAGGATCTATGCTTTATGCCATATACAAGTCTATCAGTAGTACACTACTCCTTTCTTTGGCAAATGTTTTGTCTAATCCTCCTCTTCTCAACATAACTGAACTACTTGAGTGCAAGAGCACTATGCATCCTACTACCTCCCTGTTTTACAGTAAGCACACAAATACCTGTTGAATGGTGAAGTTGTTTCTCACAAAGGTGAATACGCCAACATTCCCCCACAATATTTAGTCTTATAATGCAAACATTACATTATGGTGCTTTTGTGGTACCCACAAAGACAAACTTTTATTCTCTTCAAACTTCAAACTGTACTTCTGGAGAAAGGGGTGAAAATCCCAGTGTGTTTTGAAAGACATACAATCAACACTTAGCCCCTAGTGCCCAAGCATAAAGTCAATGTGAGGCAAGCCCCTTGCACCAGCAACAGTAGGAGCAAAGAGGCAATTACTATATATACATAAGATGGAGGTGAGAGCTGGCAGGATCAGAATACTGGTTGTCACAGCCCACTGATATTTTCTGAATAGAAGACAGTCCAGAGTAAAAACAAAACAATTAAACTGGATATTGAAAGGTAAGCAGTAGATGGGGAGTCTTGGGATGCAAGCTGCAAGGATCCAGAAACCAAACAGGAAACAGAGGAACGCAGGTCAGAGGAGAAATTCAAGGGAAAAAAAAAAAAATCCGGAAACAGACTGTGGTCATCTCTTATTCTATATACTGTAAGACAAGGCAAGAGCTTATCTCAAAACCTAGGATGACTTCAACTGGAAATGAAGGGGAAGGTGGAAGGAACAGAGGATGGGACATTTTGGGCATTTGAAATCCAGCTTGACATGATCAGCAATGAACCAATTATTACAATTCTGGATGAAGACTGGTTCTTCAGAATTAGTATTCAAAGAAAATATCCTATTTCAGAAATCCAACTATTTAAATTCAGAGCCAGTCTCAGCACGGTCCTATTTGCTGCTAGTGACAGTAGTGGAGTATATGTGTACGTCTGTAGAAGCAATGGGCAAGGTAAGTCTGATTTGGTGATATTTAAACAATACGTGGTATTAACTCTAAGAATCTGAAAGAAGAGAAAAATAGAGTACATGATGCACTCCAGTGAGATTATATTCATAAAAGATTTAGTATCTGCAAATAAATCTACCAACAAAGTAACAGACAAAAATTAGGGATAAAATGAAATAAGGAAAAGAGGCAATGAGGAATCAAAATTAATGCTCATGTGACTAGCATTGTGGTAATGTTGATGATTTTCAAATAGTGGAATTTACTATGTCAGTCACTTTAAATATATTATCTCACTTAATTTCTGTAACCTTACAAGGTAGGTACTATTAATATCGCCCATTCTACAGATGATAGTAATGCACAGAAAGCTAAAGTAACCTCACATGGCTAGTGAGCAGTTCAACTGTATTTAGATATTTTTCTATTCTGTAACAAACCCAGAAATTTAAAAAGAAATGGCTCATGTCAACAATCAACCAATAGTTCTTAACATCTTATTTCTCTAGGGAAACTGAAAAATACATTCAATCCTACCTTCCTTCAACAACAACAACTTCAACAAACAAAACATCACCACCACAACTTTCTAGGAAAGGATTTTCTGGGTTTGTCTAAGTTTTAAAACAAGGGCAACATTAAGAGTTGAAGATCAACAGTATTCCATTTATTTAGAAGCCTCTTAAAATAAATAAATGAATTCTCTATTTTGTGCCACTGAATACTACAGGATCAAAGTAAAGCCTCTGAGATTATTATGTCCAACAAATGAAGGTCGCAATCTCAGAGTTTATGTAGACATCACAAAAACTGTCTCAATAGAACTGGTTATTTTAGAATTGGCTGTCTGCCCAGAGAATGCCAGAATACATTTTCACCAAGTGGTCAGAAAAAGAAGCAGATGGATTTGAATTCTATTTTATATCGACTAAAGTCTAAATAACACCAGAATACAATTTCCTCTCATTACTTTTATATATAATTAGACTTAGAAAGGTGAGCAGGTAATTAAAAGAAAAACCTATAATTCACTTTTTATCACTCTAACTTACAGTTCACCACATTCCCATATACTTTCAACTTAATTTTAATTTAATTTTAGAGATTTTAAGAAAAAAGCATTCAAGTATCATTACTGATACCTTGTTTTGAAAGCTAACATTTGTCAAAATGATTTAATATTTAAAAGATATGAAAGGTATATTTAAATGTATGGAATTACAAAGGTGGTACTGTTTGTGAATACAGTTGTTTACAGACCATATCAGCCACATCTACATATTTAATTCCCTAACAGCTTCTTGCTCTTTAAATTAAATCTTCAATTTTACAATAACTGATTCTCAAGAGAAAGGGATTATAAATGTACCACATCCTGCTCTTTATTTAAAAGCAGCAGCACAAAATAATAAAGAGCTAACTAATGTGGTCCCAATGATTACTGTACATTTCATTAAAATTTCATCTCTTTGTCCCATTTAAGGACTCACTACACGCTTCTGGCCCATATGGAATTTGTAACGCAGACCCTGTGGTTTCTACTCCATGATGATTACTTCACTACTTGCACAGGAACAAAATAATATAAACTAAAAAATAATTTATACCATGTTTACAGCTGAGTTTTCCAATAATTCTGCTACAATTCAAACTATCAACATATCGTCAGGTTAAATTCCATTACAGGCAAAGGAAAGGAAAGGGAAAGGGAAAGGGAAAAGGAAAAGGAAAAAGAAAGGAAAAGAGAGAAAGAGAAGATCTAACAAGTTCTTAGGCGATGGGAGGAAAGAGAAACACAATCTTGTATAACTGACAATGGCTACATCCATGTGAATACCCCATATGAGAATAGTAACTTTTCAAGTGTTAACAAAATGGAGTCACTCGTGCCAAATGCCATATAATCAAACTGCAACTGTAAGAAAGCAGATAGATTCCAAAACAGATAAGTTTTTCCTAAAAACAGGAGATTCTAGCCTGAGTCAGTATAAGAAAGTCCCCTCTGCTTTAACCCTTATAAAAAAAGTAAACTGAAGTCGTCTATTGTTAACTAATCAGTTTCTTTTCCCTACTGTTCCGTTTCCTCATTCCCACCTCATAAAACCCAATAGCCTGCCATTGACCAGTGGAAGCTCTGATTCTATTAGAATGGAGGCTGCACCGATTCACGAATCGAGAATAAAAGCCAATTAGATGCATAACTAAATGAGTTTTAATTTTGTCTTCTGACACAAGAGTGGATATGGAAATATCCATGTGAGTATGGATTAATATAAGAGGGTTAAGGATTGCTACGCCTACATGGTTATATATATAAACTCCATCCATGGATTTCATATTGAGGGAAACGGCATCATCTTTCAGGCCCAAAGACATTTTAAATTTTTTAACGTTATCACATGTTCCCAACTTAACCTAGAAATCATTTAATCAATGTTTTGAGAAGAATTAAGTACTTACTTAGTAGTACTTCAAAAACAATAAAATTCATATTACTTCAGAAACAATTCATATATCTCCAAATAAACCTATTTGGAAAATAATGTAATATGATCACTTTGTTATCTTGACCATTAATCTGTATATACAATTCCTCATGTTATACTTTTATGTCAAGTGACTTTTTCTATTTTTCTCTTTTACTATATCTTAACATTTTAATTGGTAAAAATTCAAGTTGAACTGAACATTAAAGTCTTATTAAATCAAGACTTTTAAAAATAACACAAAATAAAGAGACACGGTCTTGCTATATCGTCTAGGCTGGACTAGATTCAAACTCCTGGGCTCAAGAAATCCTCCCACCTCAGTCTTCAGAGTAGCTGGGACTACAACTCAGGTCACCATGCCGAGTTTAAATCAAGACATTTTTAATGCAAAATACAATTATTTCAGAATTTTTTATGACTTGGGACAATGGCAAGACTGAAGTTTACTTTTGCTTAAACTATTTCTTCTCAAATAGTTACAAAATACAAACAAAACTGCCTAATATATTCGTGAAACAAAACAAACGTTTAGGTGTGACAGAAGACACCAGAGGCAGGTACTTACAAATCAGTAAGCTAACTGCACTATCATCCTTATTAATTAAAAAGCCCTATCAAGTCTATGACATTGACTACATCTCTTTATATAATAAAAATTCATGAATAATTGCACTGTTTATAAGGTGAAGAATTTTTTTTTTTTTTTTTTTAAGACGGAGTCTTGCTCTGTCACCCAGGCTGGAGGGCAATGGTGCAATCTCGGCTCACTGTAACCTCTGCCTCCCGGATTCAAGTGATTCTCCTGCCTCAGCCTCCTGAGTAGCTGGGATTACAGGTGTGCACCACCACATCCAGCTAATTTTTGTATTTTTAGTAGAGACAGGGTTTCACCATGTTGGTCAGGCTGGTCTCGAACTCCTGACCTCATGATCCACCTGCCTCAGCCTCCCAAAGTGCTGGGATTACACCACACCCTGCCAAAGTGAAGAATTTTTAAGTGTATTGAAAAGGGTATTTACAAAAATTCATAGTAAAGCTCTTCTAAATAGAGAAGTACACATATCATACATAATAACTGCTTAGAGGTGAATTAAGCTGAAATTGCATTTTTCAATTTTTTATAAAGGAGACTATTTCCTAATATAAACCAATCTCCCGGTAATATCTTCAAATTGCTAAGCCTATACTAAAGAAATCAAATTCACAATAATGGTATACTTCAATGCCATAATATCAAATGAATAAAGCAGTAATTTTCTTCATTCACTGAAGGCAGCACAGGACAAAAGAAGTAAAACTGAAAATGTTCTTCTTGGGAGAAAAAGGGAAATATTTTAAGTTCAATAGTAAGAGGTGACCTATGTAAAATTCATCAGAATATTTATCAGAAATTCATACACACTTAAAAAGAAACAGGTCCATTTCCAAGTTCACAAGCTATGACTGGGTTCAATGCTTGCTGCTCTTCGAGCACAGTACTTGATCATATCCATTTCATTTCCCATCAGCACTATGCACCAAGACACATCAAAGTGCACATCAAATAAAAAAACTGAATAGTTTCTTACCACAAAGCTTCATTTGTTATTTCACAGATAGATATAAAAATGTATTTAAACAATCTCAAATCATTCACTCATGAGATGACCCCCCATCAACAATTCAACTTCCTCAGCCAAAACCCTGTGTGGAAAAAAAAAAAAACCAACAACAAAAAAGGAGACTTAGGAACATAATAATAAAATACAAAAAAGAAACACATTTTGTTTATTTATTTAACTGAAACAGAGGCTGCTGCAGCTGCAGGAGCCTTTTCTGACTGATGTGATATGAGTTGCTACATTTAAAATCAGACGCTTTAAACAGATGGCTATTCAGTTAAAGGCTTCAGGCATTATTTCCCACACAGTTGCCAAGGAAGAGGGCACTAGTTTTCCACTACAGCTTTAGTATAATTGCACACAGGACCACAGATTGACCACTGACAATTACATACATGACATCACAGATTGGTGAATGTGACTGTTAACCGATGTCACATTGTCTTTTAAGAGTATTGCTAGTTACAAAGAAAGCACCAAGAAACAGACATTAAAGCCTAGGTATAGAATGAATTTTAGCCTGAAATATAGGCTATAGCAAACACACAATTCAAGAACCACTCTATACTAATAAATATTTCAAGTTATGTTTACTTTCAGTCTTTTGTTCATGTCTGAATTTTCACTGCCACAGCAATAATGAGCAACAAGTGTAGCTGGAGTATAAACCAATTAAAGATCACCTTGTACTCATGTAAGTTTTTTCAATCAGCTTCCAAAAGCATATCTGCAATACATGGTTAAGAATATTATAGTCTTCATGTACCTACTTTTGGATTATGAGTCAATATTAATCATCCAAAGAAGTACAGCAGTCTTCAGCACTAGTGCTGCAGTAGTAAAACTTTGGAAGAACTGACGTTCAGCCTCCTAATACAAAAACAAGATAGAATCTGTCCTCAAGAAAAGATCTGGGCCCCTCTGAAGTTCTGTCCAAGACAGAAAGGGCTTAAGGCAATGAACAAGGCACCACCTGCGCCCCTCCTCCTTTTTTTTTTTTTGGACTACTAGACAAACTTTCTGACTAGAATGCCTATGTCCACCTGTTTGGTTTTTTTGTTTTTTTTTAGCCAGAGTCTCACTCTGTCACCCAGGCTGGAGTGCAGTGCCATGATCTTAGCTCACGGCAACCTCCGCCCCCCGGGTTCACACCATTCTCCTGCCTCAGCCTCCCGAGTAGCTGGGACTATAGGCACCCGCCACCAAGCCCGGTTAATTTTTTTGTATTTTCAGTAGAGACAGGGTTTCGCTGTGTTAGCCAGATGGTCTCGATCTCCTGACCTTGTGATCCACCCGCCACGGTCTCCCAAAGTGCTGGGATTACAGGCATGAGCCACCGCACCTGGCCTGCCTATGTCCACTTTTGGCATGCACCTCTGCCACCTTGCACACTGTAAACTAACAGAGTTTCACCACTCCTGTCTCATTTCCCAACCATTCACCTTCCTCAAGATCCCACCTTCAAATTCTGTTTAAAATATGTAACATGGATTCTCCTTGTCTTTTTAGGATAAAGACCCAAATCCTTATCACTGCCTGAAGGCCCTTCTGTGGCTACACTACGCCTAGTCTAGCCCTATCTGCCCTCAGGTGGGCCTCATCTGATCGCATGCTCTCAGGTATTCTCTCCACTACAGCTACATTGGTCTTTCATTCCTGGAATACAATATGCCTCCTGCCACCAAGGGCTGCTGTCCTTTCTGCTATAAAATATTGTCATTCCTCTCCTCATCCACTTCAAGTATATTCCACTTTCAGATCTCAGTTCAAATGCCCCCTTATCAGGTAAACCACTTTTCTGGTCAGGCGCAGTGGCTCATGCCTGTAATTCCAGCACTTTGGGAGGCTGAGGCAGGAGGATCACTTGAGGCCAGGAGGTGAAGAACAGCCTGGGCAACATGGTGAAACCTCAGTGTGATGGCTAATACTGAGTGTCAACTTGATTGGATTGAGGGACACAAAGTATCAATCCTGGGTGTGTCTGTGCAGGTGTTGCCAAAAGAGATTAACATTTGAGTCAGTGGGCTGGGAAAAGCAGATCCACCCTTAATCTGGTGGGCACAATCTTATCAGCTTCCAGCAAATATAAAGCAGGCAGAAGTTCTGTCCCTCTAAGAGAAACCAGACTAATACACCCATCTCTACTAAAAATACAAAAATTAGCGAGGCACTGGCCTGTGTAGTCTCAACTACTCGGGAGGCTAAGGCATGAGAATCACTTAAGCCTGGCAGGCAGAGGTTGCAGTGAGCCAAGATTGCAATGCTGCATTCCAGCCTGGGCAACAGAGCGAGATTCTGTCATTCATTAATTAATTAACGAACCATTTTTCTGGCCTCTTATTAAGTCAAATCACCATATTATCTATACAGCAGCATACTGCTCATAATCGTACTTGTCTTCATTGCAGTTTTATTTATTTGTGTTATCTTATTAACACCTGCCCCCTACCCAGTCAATAACCTAAATCCAAAGGTTGCACATACCAAGTTTGTTTTTACTCCCCAGTGCTTACTACAGTGGCTGGCACAAACTGAGCACTTAAATATTTGTTGAATGAATAAGTACAGAGAAGGATTTTAAAAATTAATATGCATCATTCAATAGAAAAATTTAGTATCACATTTTTCAATCGCAGTCCTACCATTCTTTATTGAAATAAAAAAATTGTGAAAAGAACTCTTTAGGGATCAAATTTTTCATCCTTTGACTTCAAGCATGAAGATAAAATTCTTCATACGTGATCCCATAAATTTATATATATCACAAAACTCAATGCTCAAAACTAAAATCTTTAAAAACCAGACTGCGCTTTAAAGAAACAAAAAATTAAAGATGAGTTTGTAAAGACAGAAAAATGGATTAAAAAGAAATCTCAGGCAGAAAAGAAACTCTTCAAAGAGCATAAATGTTTTATAGAGAAGAATGTATTTTATTGTTACAATAAAAAGATACTAGGGTATGGAATTGTTGGTGAGATTAATATTATGTTTACAAATGAAAAGGATCCCTCAAATACAAGCAGTTTAAACAACCATTTCATCAAAAGATATGGGGTGCAAAAGATTTGATGCCAGGCTATTAAGTAGACAACGCTCTATTTTTAAAAATGCAACAATGGACAGGCCAGTAGCTACTGTGTAACATTCGTTTTTCCTCTTTAGAGCTATGTTGACTTACAGATTTGGAGGTTTAACGTTTCCCCACAATATTTATACTCTAAAAATATCGTGTTCTTTCAGTAAGGGCCATCACTTATAAGTATTTATTTTATGTGGAGATCACTTTGAGGTGTCAAAAACCTCAATTCATCATATTCTGTGTACTATACTCCATTAGGACATGAGTGCTGTGGAGAGACCTAACTATAATTCTCAAATGGTAGCCATGTAAGTTTAGCTACCCTAAGAAAGACTGCTACTGCCATGTAGATATTCCAATGTAGTCTTTCTTCACCTAGATTTTTATTTTCTTGACTTTTTCATTATTGCTTAATTGCTAACAATTCCTTTTGACATGTATTGATCATGCTAATAGCTATAACATGGCCTTTTGTGCCTAGAATTGATGGACTATATTTAATACAAATCTATATGTATTGACAAACAAGTTTATTTAATGATGCTTATTCAAAGGAATGACATTTTCTAGACAGCACTTTTCACATTTGAAATATTGAAGATAAAATGATAGCTTTAAAAATAAAAAAAAATAAAAAATAAAAATCATTTTAACACTTTATATTGACTCGCCACACGCAATTTTCCTAAACACATTATTTTCATAGATAGCTAAGCCACATGTGCCAATCCTACCACCATCGCCTACTGAACCAGTCTAACCCTGTGTACTACAGACTACCAGAAGTATGGAACAAAGAGTCACATGAATACATCTTTCGAGGTTCAAAAAAAAGAAATTTTTATTTATAAACACTGTATGTTACAAAGCCTTAACTAAATTAATAATGAGAACAAACAAATAAGAGCATTAAATAGAAGTAATATGTCTTTTATTTAACTCCACAAACAGTGTCTTGTGCTTAATAAACATTTTTCTGGCCAAAAAAAAAAAGGTACAAGAGGTACAAGGTGACGAGAAGCTATTAACTGTCAAACAAAAATAACACTAGATAATAGAGAGAGGTATCACAGAAATTTACTACTGTGAAGCAGAGATACACCAACAGGACTTCTTATAACCTGAGTAAAAGCTTCCAGAGATAGAGCTGATTCCTCTGATCCTGTGTTCACCAAGCAACATTTTGACTCCTAGCTTAGCTTCTCAGGTACCAAGACACCATGAAAAAGAGGTATTAGAAAGTAATGAGTATTCTAATCAATGAAAAAATATAACCATCCCACTGTCAATTAACAAGCATTGTGGATACAAATCAACTTCTTTCTGAATATGATAACTGGTTCAGGTTCCCCCAGAGGTGGATCAAACCAGGGCAAATGGATGAAACTACAAAGTTGAAGACACTAGCTTAAAGAAGTGATCTCAAACTCCTTGGTTTTAGGGTCCCTTCATAACTCTTAAAAATTATAGAGGACTCCAAAAAGTTTTTGTTCACAAGGGTTTACTTACCAGTATCTATTATATTGGAAATCACAACTAATAAAAAATTTAATATCTACTTTTTCATTCATTTAAACACACTAATAAGCCCATTCACAGCAACATAAATAACACTTTCAGGAAGTCAAAGCACCAGGCCTACTGCAGGAGTGTGAAAGAGGCCACAAATTCTGTTTCAAGATAGCTCTGAGCCCACAGAGTAGACATTATGAGCAAATTTTTTGGACCCTCTCAAGTCCAAAAAATTACAGACAGGAAGTTACTGAGACTAAATGATGGCAGATATGTCCAAGGAATATTGTGAGTATTCGATCCATTTAGGAATTTTGTGATGTACGTGTGGAGATGGCAACTAGTGGACAACGCAACAGTATTGGAATGGTGGTAATACAGGCAAATAGTAACATCATATTAGAAACCTAGGAATGAGGATAAATAATGGCTACTCAGCAGAAAAATCCATGTTCCCTCTCGAAGCGATGTTTTACTATGAGGCAAAAATCAGGTCATGTACATTTTCATATTAAATTTTTTGTTAAATAAACTTCTGTAATCATCAAACGATTTTTGGAAATACGACTAACATATAAATTTCGTGAGAAGAGGTACATTGATTTTTCACAAATCTATTTTACATCTGCTTTAACAGAAGACAATCATATTATCATATCTACTTCTGTATTTAATATATTACAATATGTTGCTTTGGTTGAAGTACACAAAGAAAATGTGGCATCACATAAGCATGTAGTTGGAGAAGGGAGGTGCACATTAATAACCTTTTCAGTTAACTGGAGATATCTTTCTCTAACACTATACCAAAACTAAATAAATGGTATTTGCTAAAAGGTTAGTTGAAGTACAAAACCTAAAACTATCAAGCCGGGTGTGTTGGCCCAGGCTTGTAATTTCAGTGCTTTGGGAAGCCAAGGCAGGAGGATCACTTAAGGCCAGAAGTTCAAGACCTGCCTGGGCAAAATATGGTGACTCCATCTCTACAAAAATCTTTTTTAACAAAAATCACCAGGGCGTGTGGCATGCACCTGTACTCCCAGCTACTTGGGAGGCTAACGTGGAAAGATTACTTGAGCCCAAGAGTTCAAAGCGGCGGTGGGCTACGATCACGCCACTGCACTCCTGCCTGAGCAGCAGAGTGAGACCCTGTCTCATAAATAAATAAATAAATAAATAAACAAACAAAAAATCATATCAATGAACTTTCTATATTCTGCTACATTAAAACCCAACAATCTATCATACACTTTGATTATCAAGCATTGGTCATTTGGAAAATACTGGTTAACTGAGTTACACACAGATTCTATATGTTGACACATTTTACCAAACACTATCAAAAAATAACAATTATTAATGCCACCAATAATCTCAGCAGAAAACCTTTAAGTATTGAGAAGTTATCAGCTCACAGTGGCCAATACAAGTCTCCCAAAACTCTCATTTTTACATGAAATCACAAATTTTATGATAAGCAACAAATACTGTCAGTTTTCCTTGACAAACTTACCATTCGTTTTGGGGAAAATACCTACCAAATGCCTAAATCTGATTAATCATAGTTTATCAGTCATTCTCTCAAGTATGATGCTCCATCTTGAAATTTGCTCAAATAATTGCACGAAAGCTTTCCCTTGATACAAGGGAAGTGCTTCATGTATACCTGCCATTTTCTCTCATAGAGTATTAAAAAGACATATATTAAAGGGTCAAAAGTTCAGACAATTAATAAGTTTTACTTTTTTGAGAGAGAGAGAGAGAGACTCACTCTGTGGCCCAGGCTGGTGTACAGTAGTGCAATCTTGGCTCACTGCAACCTTTGCCTCCCAGGTTCAAGTAATGCTTGTGTCTCAGCCTCCTGAGTAGCTGGGATTACAGGTGCCCGCCAACATGCCTGGCTAATTTTTGTATTTTTATTACAGATGGGGTTTCACCACGTTAGCCTGGATGGTCTCAAACTCCTGACCTCAATTGATCCACACGCCTCAGCCGCCCAAAGTGCTGGGATTACAGGGCATGAGCTGCAGCACCTGGCCAATTTTTACTCTTTCATCAAAGACATTCTTTTTTTTTTTTTTTGAGACGGAGTCTCGCTCTGTCACCCGGACTGGAATGCAGTGGCCGGATCTCAGCTCACTGCAAGCTCCGCCTCCCGGGTTTACGCCATTCTCCTGCCTCAGCCTCCCGAGCAGCTGGGACTACAGGCGCCAGCCACCTCGCCCGGCTAGCTTTTTGTATTTTTTAGTAGAGACGGGGTTTCACCGTGTTAGCCAGGAAAATCTAAGGTTTTGTTTTCTGAAGAATACAACTACCAGCGTTGTTTGGTGTTACTGCCTTGATTCGTGCTAAGGCAGCAACAGCAGTTTTATCCCTAACTGCTTTTGCATCATCAATACAAATGTCAACAAAGTGGAAAAAGGCAAATAATGTCTTCATATTATATAAAAATAGTTTTTTTGACTTGTGGAATCTCCTGAGAGAGTCTAAAAGACGCCCCCCCCCCCCCCCACTCCCTTGATGGTTGCAGACCATACTTTGAAAACTGCTGGCCTAACGTTGTCAAGGGAGTATCAAACAAACAGAAATCTGCCCACTGGAAAGCCATGCCTGGAACAGCACATGGCTTTTTCATCACACAGATTTCTTTCAGCTGCAAAGATACGGGCTCCCTACCTGGGAAGGCAATTCATTTATGCAGACAGCTCATAATCTTTATATGGAGTTAAATACTTCACCTATAACTTACATCTTCTTCTTACGGAATAACATGAAATAAATTCCTGCCTACAGTGGAAACTATTTTACAGGTCTCCAAAAATCCAACACTATTTGTCCTCTCTAGGCTAAACAAATCCGGTTGTTTAAACCATTCCCCATTTACAGAATCCTCTGATTTAGCCCCATCCCAACCACCTTCCTCTTGTAATGGCTCCAGTTTTTTACGTCCTTCTTAAAACAAAGCTTTCTAAAATAAGCACAACACTCCAGATATCTCTGATGAAGATAAAGGGAACTGAAACCATTAATTTTCCTGATCTGGGTAACAATCCTTCTCTAACATAGCCTTGATATCATGTTAGCTTTATTAGTCACATACCAAAACATTCAGCTCTTTTCCACTCACAGTACTGAGAAGCCCTATTTCCCCCTTCAATATCTACCAACCAATTTTTTTAAAAACCTCAATGCAGGGCTTTACACTCATCCCTATTAAATCTGCCCAGTTTCTGACATACACAGACTAATGATAATCTTTTGGAAATGTGGGTCTACCACAAATACTCACTGTACCTCTCAGCTTTATTTTTTTAATCAACTTCATGAAGCTTTTGTAAATGACTTCTTTCTCTTTATCTAAGACTTTTGTTATTGTTTCTAATCAGCAAGTATTGAATAAGATAAAACCACAGGGAGAGCCCAGTGACCTAAAACTGCAGCTCATCATTCTGGTTCAAACAACTCAATGAAGATCCACTTAGGTATATAATTCCCTAACACACACGTTATATAACACACTCCTATTTCATAGAAGTTAAAATTCTACATAACTGCTTACTTCGAATCAATGACTCTAAAAAAGAACCCAAGAGTTCTTTCATAAAATGAAAGAATCACATTTCCGGATGTAAAAAATTCAACCAGATGAGAACACTAGCGTATGATTCACCCCAGCCAGCTACACTGAGAAAGGCCATGTCAAACTGCCACTGCATTATTCCAGGTAGCCTGCTATGTCACTGCCGCAGAGATGTTTTTGGCCATATATCCTAGATTATCTGAAGGGACTGCCTCTTTCAGGTTTCACTCTCTAGAAATGAGAAACTTCCTGTTTTCTGTAAATGGTTACAGAAAATGCAAGTATATTTTATATAATTTAAGTCTCTTTCTATTCCACATTAGTTACTTCGTCGGGAATGCTAAAAGCATATAACTCCAGGCAAGACAGCATAGTAGAAAGCTTTGAAGGCAAAAAGTCCTAGAGTTCTAGCTTCTTCACCACTTAAAAATGAGTGACCTTACACTTTCACTTTGCATCTACATGACTTAGAATCTGTAAATGTGATGGAATCGCGACAGATTCAGAAAATTGCATATATCATAGCATTACTGTGAAGAACAATCGAGATTATATATATGAAAATAACCTCATAACCTGTTTGGTACAAGCAAAGTCCTCAATACACATTAGTTTCCATCCTTCCTGCCACAGAGTCTTGCAAGGAATAAGCACTTCCACATTGAAGCATTATGCTCCCTTCCAACCCATTTAAGACAAAAAACAAAAAACAAGTACTATTCCATGTTCTACGACAGATAAAAGTTGTCACTCCCAGTACAGGAGCTAAGATAAGCAGAAGATATTACATACTGTGAAGTAACAGATCAGAAAATAAACCTTGCTTATTTTAGGATACAAGTGCATGGCACACTAGAAGAACTCAGGAAAAAAAAAAAAAAGTCTGCCAAATTGGTGATTCTATATCATCCACTTAAAGAAATTATCACTCATGGAAAAAAGACATAAGACATAAAGTACAGGTTTAAGAATAAAATATTTTCAATCAAAAACCCCTTTCTCATGTTTAAAAAATGGCATTACGACTTTAAAATAAAAACTTCAATGGCTAAATATAATTTGACCAGGTATGGCACTGTAGGTTTTCTTCAAATGAAACTATCACATATATCAATAAAACCACTACAGACAGAGACAAACTCAAGAAACTATGTTGCAGTGATCCAGAGACAAAGGTAAGGCCATAGACAGGACTTAGTATATTTTAATAAGTCATAGGACTGTCTTAAGATGTAGTATATAAATCAATAAAACAGGCACTTTATAGCATAAGAAAAATGGGTTATAATGAAAACTAATTATACATTTTTGTTTTATAGTTCTATTAAACTTGTCTCCTTCTTTCCTTGCAACAGTGGTAAAAGCATTTCAAACCGAGATGTTTAACATACTGCAATTCGTTTGCTCAACTGTCTTACAGAGCATGCATTTGCTGGGTAACAAAACGAGAAACATGAGATGCATGATTATTTTCTAAAAATTCATGCAACAACTGACAAAATATCATCCATCCAAACAATTTTGCTTTCATTTGCGCCTCACCAAATTAATAAAATTCCCTATCACACTGTACTATCACAGAAGTTGCCTTAATTTATAAGGAATCAGGAGGACAAAGGACTATCCATACAAAAGGTCGACTGGGTAAATATTCTCACGTTACACCATATAGGAGAAACAGAAGAATGGAAAAGCCAAGATACCCCAGAGCAAACACATATATTAAATCTGAGCTTTGGGAGGCCAGGGCAAGAGGACTCCTTGAGGCCAGGAGTTTGAGACCAGCCTAGGCAACATAACAAGACACCCACCTCTACAAAAAATTAAAAATGAGCCCAGCGTGGTAGCACTGTAGTCCCAACTACTTAGAAGGCAGACGCAGGAGGACTGCTTGAATCCAAGAGCCCAAGTCTGCAATGAGCTATGATCATGCCACTGCACTCTAGTCTGAGTTACAGAACAAGACCCTGTGTCTATCAATCAATAAAAACAAAAACTCAAAAACTTAACCCCAAATTTTCAGGCAAAAGTTAACAGAAGTACTACACACTTTAAAAGGCAGTAACCTAAAGAGATAAAGGTTTCTTAGTGACTAAGCAGAGAAAGTACCAGTCACAAATGCAGAAATTAGAAGCCATCACATAAGATGTAAGGCTTTTATTGGATAGATGAGATGAACAAATTAAAAGAAATTCGCTTTAACTGCCCAAGAGTAAATGATAATTCTAAGATAAACTCCTGAAAGAGTAAAAGGCAGAGAGACACTGACTCATTTATAAACGACTGAAACTATCCATTTTCTATGTTAAAGCTAGAGAGCTACATCTAAAGAGAACTAGACACAATATTTACAAACTCTTTTTTTTTTTTAACTGGGAAAAACAAAAAGATTTGGCTAAAGGAACCTAAGGTCAAAGCATATTTGACAATTCGATTTTGCTAACAGATAGGTCCCACAATGACTAAGTTTCTCCAATCCAGATTTTGTTTTTTTAATATTGACACCTATGGGATAACTCTATGGGACAGTTGTTACTAGCTGCCAACACGTATCTAAACAGATTACAAATTAAGCTTCTAGAGTTTTCTAAGTGAATGTCGGTCTATCATGTAAGATAAAATGCATGTGTTAACTTGTATGTATGAAAACACAGCCAGGCACAGTGGTTCACGCCTGTTATCCCAACATTTTGGGAGGCCACCACAGAGGGAAAATCACTTAAGTCCAGGAGCTGGAGACCAGCCTGGCCAAGCACAGTGGGACCTCATCTCCATAGAAAACTAAATATTAGGCGGAGGCAGCGATATGAGCCTGCAGTCTCAGAAGGCTGATGCAGGACGATCACTTAGCCCAGGAGTTCGAGACTGCAGTAAGCGATGATCACACCACTGCACTCCAGCCTGAGCAACAGAATGAGATCTTGTCTCCAAAAAAAAGAAAAGAAAATACATAAGATGTTAGCTGCTGCCTCTGTCAGAAAATACAAAGATGTTAGCTGCTGCCTCTGTCAGAAAATAATAATAATAATAAAGAGTACTAAGACTCCATAGAGTTTACATACTTGACCCCAAGACCACCAGCACCTTCCCCCCAAAAGTGTTAAGATTTATCTCAAGCAAGATTTGGGTCATGATTAAATTCCATTTGAAATAATTTCAATACACATTAATAAATATTTCCTGAGTCCCCTACTATGTGAGGTTTTTTATAAAGGTATAATCACTCCACACGGCAAACACCCACAACTCCTTCCCCAATCCTAAGAAAATTCCTGAAAAACTTAATTCTGGCCAAGGCCGGCAGATCACGAGGTCAGGAGATTGAGACCATCCTGGCTAACACGGTGAAACTCCGTCTCTACTAAAAATACAAAAATTGGCCGGGCGTGGTAGCGGGCACCTGTAGTCCCAGCTACTCAGGAGGCTGAGGCAGGAGAATGGCGGGAACCCGGGAGGCGGAGCTTGCAGTGAACCAACTCAGTGGCGCAGAGCGAGACTCCATCTCAAAACAAACAAACAAACAAAAAACTTAATTCTGACTAAAAAAGAATATTTTAGGTAGAGGTAACAGCAAAAACTAAGACAATAAAGTATCTGAATATACAACAAAGAGAAAAATTTAAAAGGCACGCTGAGCAGTTTCTACTTTTCTAAATAAAATGGGCATAACTGTTTCTGAACCCAGGAGTATTGAGACCTTAACTTTTAAGAAACGTTAACTCTTCAGGTTACCTGAAAGATGCAGATTAGAGATAGAAAAGGCTAAAAAACAAGGAGACAAGTTAGGATGTCCTTGATGAGAACCCAGAAAAGCAGATATGAGAAGAAAACAGAGCAGTATACTAAATACATTAGAGAAGGAGAACCGGCAGAACTTTAGTGACTACAATTATAAGTGAAGAAAGAAGGAGGAATTCAAACATGGGTAAATAACTGAGAAATGATGCCGTTAAACCTTGACAGGAAACACAATAATGTGTAATAATAATAGGAGGGTCGTTAATAAATGCAGATGATCAACAAAATCATGTCAAATATGAGATGGTGAAAAATTCATCTGGAAGAGTCCAACGTAACACCGAAACTATCAGAATGGAACTCAAGAAAACAGTCTGGCTAGAGATGGTATCAAAAGACTCAATCCCAGAAAGGCAACCAGGGAAGCTATGGGAGTGGAAGAGACTACTGAAAAATCAAGTGGAGTAAGAGGAGAAAAAAGCAGATCAAGAACAAAACCGGATAAGGACTCACTACCTGTGTAACAGAAAGCAAGCTAGACTACCTGGCAAGAAATCCCAGACCTACCACTTAACCTGTGTGAACCTGGACTAGTTCCTTAAGCTTTTCATGCTTCGGTTTTTTCACATGTAGAACAGGGATAATAGCGGACCATCCTTTGTACTGTTGTTGAATTAAGTCATTTTGTCTTCATGCAACCCACACGTAAAACATTACAGAAACTAAGGTTCATATGTAAAGTACATATAACAGTGTCTGACTTACATTAAGGCCCAATAAATATGAGCTCCCATCATCATCATCATCATCATCATCATCAAAAAAGAACAGTAAAAGGTAGAGAAACAGAAGAGTACCAAAGAAAAAGGGTGAACAACAAGAGGATATGAAGAATGTAAGCTGAATTTGATGAAGGCTAAGAACTGGCCTTGGACAGGGTCTTTGACTGTAGTCTCAGTAGGTTAGCAAGGAAAAAAGCGAGATTGCCAAGGGTTGAGGATAAGCAGAGGCAACAACAAAAGTTACCTTTGGAGAATTTTGAAAAACAAATGGAAAAATGATAAGAGCCTTAAGGAGCAAAGGCAAAGAAAAAAATTCAGCTGAAGGACCAAAAGGGTGTGGATCAAGAGAAAGAAGCCACTGGGCAAGCAAAATAGAAAATAGATGAAACCCAGTCATGAAGGAGTTGAGAAAAGACAAGGGAGAGGAAGGGGAGGAAATCAATTAACTCAATGGCTCTGACCTGTGGTACATACGCAGAAATGAGAACTCAGCCAAAAAAAAAAAAAAAAAAAAAGGTAAATTTCTTGTATTTGTTTATGTGCCTGGAGTATAAGACAACCATTCCATATACACTCTCATCCTCGAGTTCTTAAATACTGCACAAACTTGGTTAAATTAGCTTCTATTGCATTTTTGTTAATTGGATAAATGTTTATCTAAGTATCCAAAAACACACATACAAAAGAAAGCACAGGTATGTTAAGGGTACAGTTCAATTAATTTCACAAAGTAAACACACCTGTGTAACGAGTACCCCCTCCCCCACCTACCAACACCAAAATACTGGAACAAAATCAACTTCCTAGAACCCTAAGTCCCATCCCTCATGACCCCTCCCAGGCACTAGCCACAGTAACTGTACACATGATCCTAATTTCTGTTATCATAAGTTAGTTTTGTCTGTGTGTAAACTTTATACAAAAGAAATCAGAATACCACTTGTAAAGAAGCAATTCTCAAGACCATCATAGCAATTCAAAATCCTTCCAAAGCTAAGCATTCAGTCTCTGTCTCAGAAATATTCTTCGGTAAAAACAAATTTCACATAAATTATGTCCATTTTGACCATTACTCATCTGTGTCTCCCCAATGAAATATTTTTCTCTGTCCCTAAGTAAACCAACAAACATCACTTTGCCTTACTTAAATCTCCATCATTTCACATGAAAGCTTCTCAAATAATAATGCTATTTATATAACTTTAATATCAACATAAAGTGTAAAGTTATATAAATAGCATTATTATTTGAGATGTTTTCTAAAGTGTAATTTTATTTACTTGGTACCTAACCATACTATTCTTACTGTTTTTAAGATAGGCCTCTTTCATTGATGATTATCTACCTGAGTAGTTTAATTCTGTTATTAAAAATATACAAAAAGGTAAATCTGACCTATGAGGAAAAAGGTAACACATTAAAAGAGTTCACTGTAATACTCAGAAAAAAGTCAGTGTAAGGAAAAGTATTTAATAACAACAATCTTAAATCTGTTACATCAATTCCTTCTTTGGAATTCCCAAGAAACAATTTTTTTTTTTAAAGACAGAACCTCACTCTGTTGCCGAGGTTGGAGTGTACAGTGGCGCACAATCACAGCTCACTGAGCCTCAACATCCCGGCCTCAGGTGATGCTCCCCTGTCAGCCTCTCAGGTAGCTGGGACTATAGATGCACATCACCATACCCTGCTTTTTTGTTTTGGTAGAGACTGGGTTTCACCATGTTGCCCAGGCTGCTCTCGAACACATGGGCTCAAGCAATTTGACTGCCTCAGCCTCCCAAAGAGTGCTGAGATTAAACCACGCCTGGCCTCCCAGTCACAACTGTTAACAGGGGTCACAGAATTTTCAGCATCAGTTCCATAGATATGTATTATGTATATGATGGTCAGCTATTACAGTATTCTCTGATACTCCACCAAAGACTGGTAAAAGTATTTTTTATACTGAAATATTTGCAGAAATCTGTACTCTTTGGCAAATAATTTCAATTTTTTTCATAATTTGGAGGAGCCAGAGTCCTAAGGACTTGAGGAGCAAACTCTTCTTTGAATTGAACTGCAAAGCTATGTACCAGACAATTCTGAAAATTAAAGTCAATTTTGGAGCTTAGTTCAACTGCATAACTATGAAAAGCTATGCATAATCATTTAAAATGAAAAACAGCAATTTCCCTACTCATATTAAAAGTATCCAACACACAAACAGAAGAACATGAATATATCTTTGTTAGCAGCAAAATGAACACTCTAATCCTGTGATACTTTTACACTGTTCTTAAAACCCACTTACCTTGTCTTCACCTCATAGTAAAGAATTAAGTCTGTCTTTATTTTCCTCCCACTGGCCTCCCGACAAAGGACAGTGTCTTAAGCAGTATCCAGCACATATGAGGAATTCCAAAATATTTTTGCTTAATTGAACTGCATATTCGCTTCTAAAATATGGTGACTGCTTAGAGTTTGTAAGACAGTCTGACATGAGAAATTAATCTAACATCTTTTTAAGCACACTCTGAATATAAACACTGTATTAAAGATTATATAGTTACACTGTTAGCAAATCAAAGTGTATTAGAATGAATTTGTGCCATGAATTCATGTTTCCCCTACCCATTTTGAATAGTGTATTCCAATTTTCTCCACTGAAGCCGCATTTTGAAAATACATTCACAAATATAACTTCTGTATAAAACAAAAGTAAATAGGAAACAGTGAAAGCAGAATACAGTTATTCAACCTGGAAAGGTAGTGGATAACTCTGGTTATACTCCTTAATGAATTAAATCCAAAGTTTTAAGTTAAGAACTTCTTACCACAAAAGAATTTAAAATTCGACAATTTACCTGTATGTATGTACACAATTTTTTTAAAGAAGAATATTTTGGTGTCAATAAATACAAGAGATTATCTTTTTCTTCCTTAACTTATGTTATAATATAGAATCTGGGCCAGGCACAGTAGGCTCACATGTGTAATCCCAGAACTTTTGGAGGCCCAGGCAGGAGGATCACTTAAGCTCAAGAGTTTGAGACCAGCCTGGGCAACACAGCAACACCTCATCACTACTAAAAATCAAAACAATTATCAGGCATGGTGGCACGCACCTGTAGTCTGTAGTCCCAGCTACTTGGGAGGCTGAGGCTGAAGAAGCACTTGAACCGAGAAAATAGAGACTGCAGTGAGCTATGATTATGCCACCGCATTCCACCCTGGGCGATATGCAAGACTCTGTCTCCAAAAACAAACACTCTATGAAGGCATTTCAAAGCCAAACAGTGGTGTCAGATAATGGGGACATTCAGGTAGCTGAGCAGTGAATAACCTTTTTTTTAAAGGTTACAAGAGAATGGAAGAAAGAAAAAAAAAAAGAGAAGGGAGGAGAGCCAAAGAGATGAGGCGAAAGCCTTACATACAACCCTACATGGATGGATATGGCCATTCTCCATGGGACAGTGCCTCATTAGATAATTAGTAGTTGTTTGCCCAAATACAATCAGCTATATTCTGAGTCTGTGACCATGTCTATTACAAGGAGTGTAAGTAACTACCCAAAAGAACTGTAAAAAATTCCAATGACATACAAATAACACCGGTAAGATACTGGTCACATCTCATAAATTTGAGTTTCCTTTATTTGAGAATCTCTACAATCCAAGTGACTTACTTTGTGGTGTTTTGCATTTCAAAATTGTTGCAATTAATTAAGCTAAGAGGAAAAGGTGAAAAGATTTCACCTGAATCACTGTGGCTCAGCAGCACTGCCTTGGTACTGCTGGCATCCAATGGCAGGGGCCAGAGATGCTGCTGAACACCCTATAATACACAGGACAGACAGCTCCACAAACAACATCCAGCCCAAATGTCAATACAGGTTGAGCATTCCTAACACAAAAATCTGAAATCCAAAGTGCTCCAAAACCCAAAACTTTCTGAGTGCCAACATGATACCGCAAGCGAAAAATTCCACAGCTAACCTCGTATGACAGGCTGCAGTAGTCAAAACTGTTTCATGCATACAATTATTTAAGGTGCTGCATAAAATTAACTTCAGGTTGTATGTATATAAGGTGTATATGAAACATAAATAAATTTCATGTTCTGACTTGAGTTCCATCCCCCAAGATACCTCATTATGTATATGCAAATATTCCAAAATCTGAAAATTTCCAAAGTCTCAAACACGACTGGTCCCAAGCTTTTCAAATAGGTGACACTTAACTTGTAGTGCCAAAATTAAGAAACTGTGGCAGAGATGAGGTATGCACACCCTTAAGTCCCTCCAGATCTACATGAGATCCCGCCCCCTTCAACTACTAAAAGACACAGTTCCTGCAATTCTAACTGCTCACTACTGCATCTACTTGCCTACAAAAAAGGCAGAATCTTGATTAAGCAGTTTCAATAGATTTTTAAAGTGATATACATAGTAAGATATCTAAAGTACCAATTAAATCTAAAGGGCTAGTCAAAGTTGTAACAGTTCTTCCTTACTATATAATTACATTGTTTATATGTGATAGAAATTTCTGAGGAACCTGAAAATGAGTTATTTCTTCTTTTTTTTTTTTTTTCTTTTTATGAGATGGAGTCTTGCTCTGTCACCCAGGTTGGGGTGCAGTGGCACGATCTCGGCTCTCTGCAACCTCCGACTCCCAGGTTCAAGCAATTCTCCTGCTTCAGCCTCCTGAGTACCTGGGATTACAAGCACATGCCACCACGCCAGGCTACATTTTGTATTTTCAGTAGAGACGGGGTTTCATCATGTTGGTCAGGCTGGTCTCGAACTCCTGACCTGGTGATACGCCCACCTCGGCCTCCCAAAGTGCTGGGATTACAGGCGTGAGGCACCATACCTGGCAAAATGAGTTATTTCTTAAACAGAAAACAGTCCCCTCAAAATCTAACCTGTACATATCATTCATAAATCATCTTTTAAAAAAAAAGTCCGCAATCCAAGTTTTAAAAAAGAAACAATTATCATTCATTTAATCTTCTGTTCAAGAACACACAGGTCATCGCCAAACCTACATTTCCTTTGCATATCAGCCAACTGGAATTTGGTACTGGCAAGTTACACAACAGGAATACATAACACTCTTTACTATTATCCCAATAATTTCTTTAAAGTGAATCAAAGTTTGTTTTTTTGTTTTTGTTTTGTTTTTTTGAGATGGCATTTTGTCTTGTTGCCCAGGCTGGAGTGCAATGGTGCGATCTTGGCTCACCGCAACCTCCGCCTCCTGGGTTTAAGCAATTCTCTGGTCTCAGCCTCCTCAGCAGCTGGGATTACAGGTGCATGCCACCACATCGGCTAATTTTTTTTTTTTTTTTTTTTTGCAGTTTTACTACAGACGGGGTTTCATCATATTGGTTAGGCTGGTTTCGAACTCCTGACCTCAGGTGATCTGCCCACCTCAGCCTCCCAAAGTCATGGGATTACAGGCCTGAGCCACCGCACCGGGCCATAAATCAAAGTTTTAACTAATGGTTGTGAGTTGGAACAAAATGAGAAAAACCTTAAGACATTTCTTCAATTTATGGTTTTGTTTAAAATTGGAGCCCTACAAGAATCTCACAACAAAATGTTCTTTTAATTGCTTGCTTAAACATACTCCAACTTCCAATGCTGAGACCTAAAACCATACTGCAAACTGCTGTTTCCATAGTGAGGTTTGCGGAACTGGAAAACTCCACAGGCCCAACCACCTTTCACTCTTCTCCACTTGCCTCATGCCTTCTCCCTCTTTCAATTACATTGCCAGTCATTATAATCACTCCTGTGCACATGTCCCCACCTCCCTTGACCCTCTCTCATTTAAATCCGACTCACAAACCTAATCTATGCCTGAACCTGTGCTATTGAATATGGTTAGAAAAAACCCAAACCCATTCGAACTGGTCTTACTTTAATTAATAACCACAACTCAAGTGGGCTCTTGACATTGTGCAGAACTCAAATCACACTTCCCTACGCCCTTCACTTAGCCACTCTCCTCCATGACTAACCATTTTCTTAGGCATTCTCCACAAACCTCTTGACACTTCTTCTATCTTTGGTCTCAACTGATGACCTTCCTTCCTTTTTCATTGACATAAACCACTGAAAGAGAAATTCCACATTCCACATCTACCACCTATCAGCCTTCGTACTCCATACTCTCTCCTTTCTCTTATTCTAGAGAAAATACATCCTTTGCTCTTACCTGTTGCCAATCCCCTACACTTCTGTACTTTTTCCCATTTCCTACGGCTTACTGAAAAACACTGCTCCAGCAATTCTGCTCTCACTCTCTCTCTTTCTCTCTGACATGTCAATTTCTCACTCACTACTATATCAATCCGAACAGAAAGCAAGTGAAAAGTAGACGGGTGACAAACTTGGAGACCCAAAATACGCAATTTGGAAACTAATGCACTCTAACATATATTACATGTTTACTCTCCTCACCCCAAAATCCTAGCCACAATTCAAGAATGCCCCCCACCCAAGTCTTCCCTCCCACCTGAAGTTCCTGTGGGCACTTTCAGAGCACTTTGATCACCCTGCTAACATGCTGCTCTTCATGTACTACACAAAGGTATGCAGCTTATCTCCCCTCTTGAGATTTTAAGCTACTTGAGGTTAAAGACTGTTTTAGTAACCACACAGCAGACAGGCAGTGAATGTTAATCAAAAGAAAGAATGAATGTATTTCTGTATGTATTTCTTAAGAGTTTACAAATCTGAAAAAAAAAAAAAAAAAAAGACCAAAAATTTTGAGACAAGCTGATTTAAATGTACCGAAGCCAAATTTTAAAAGGATCAGAGAGAAATTTGAAAACAACAGGAGTCCAGAACTGACAGCAGTTTATAACAACATCTTACTTGGGTCGAAAATACTGGGAAATAAATTCATAGTGGTTAAAGCTACTCTGCAGATTATATGTATGCCAAAACTTGAGTTTTACACAAACCATGCTGTGGCCAAATAATACAGTTTCAATTGGAATATCACCTATGAGCAACTTCTTCAGTTCAGTGATACTCAAATATCAGACTCATCAGCTACACTGTAAAAGGCAAATTCACAATGTCAATCTGTAAAACTGAGTTATGGTACGAAATAGCATTATAAAACACATCAAAGTAAAATGACTAGTATTACCAAGAATGACGTCTGATTTTGAAATACCAAATTTCTGAATATCTCCTTATAAAATCCTAAACTGACAATTCTTAGCAACTATAAACAAACATGTATTTTGATACTAAGACCATTAAATCAACTTTGTATCACAAGTAACCCCCCTTGAAGGTGAAATGTCATTTCTCAAAGACAAACATTTCAATATGCTCACGATATCTGTTTATTTTTAAAATTTTACAGAATTCAATGAAATTAGGTAGCACTGCATTTTTAGAGGCAAGGGGGGAAAATCAACATCAGATTATTTCCCTAAGTGGGTCATTCTTGCATAGAAAAAATGGTGTGTGGGTGTGGGTAAAATGAGATTTTAAAAATGTGTGTGTGTGTGGGGGGGGGGGGGGGGGCTTCCTTGACAAAAAGATGACTGTCTTTCAGATAAGCAGGTTACGATGAAATTCTGAGGTTTGTACATTACACTTAGTGGAAGCCAGCAAAGCTCCAAATACAGTTTACAAACCACTATGCCAACTCCCTTTAATCCTCATTTAAGAAGGATTACCACTTACAATCTAACCTCACTGTGCCACTGTTTCAGTGGTGAATCCAATGAACTGATTTTAAACAAACACGGGGTTTCAACAAATGTACTATTCATTAGCTACAGAGAACACAATGAAGAAGGCTACTTCAGAAAGGCAGAACCCCTCTGGTAAATTTGCCACAATCTTTAGTTAAACCTTAAACTTTTAGGATAATTGCAATCGATCTGCAGTAAATTCAGTGGATGATATTCTATTACAATATTAAATAAAGAAAGCAGAAGTAAACCAGCAGTTACAAAATACGGATAGTATCCAAAATAAAGTTTTTTAAAGTGAATAAATGGAGACTATACTTTCAGGAAATGTGGGGTTTGTACAACAATGAAGAGAGGGATGTATTTAGCTAAGTGGCAACTAGCCAATGTCTCACTTTGAATCAAATCTGTCACTGAAATGAGGTTTTCCAGGAAACAATAAGAATAAAAAACTTTAGGCTTGTTCAAAGAAACATAGCTTAAGAAAAAATTTCGTGGCAAATCCTCAAAATGCCAGTAAGGTAACAATAAACCATTTATCCAACCTGGAATGCGAACAGTTTTCGGAGATGTCAATTATACCAGACCTCTAAGTTGCAGGTCTGAACTACTTTTCTGATGTCAAATATTCACCCCACTTAAAAAAAAAAAAATTAATAAAAGCCATTATTTTGATTTAAATCACATATCTAAAAACCATTAACTATTTATCACTTGAATTGGCATTCTCAGTTTTACAAGAGAACCAAAAGTCATTTCTATTAAAGTTTCAATATAGTGTATGGTTTATTTGACAATCACTACCAAATATTTTATGACCTATGCCTGTTGGGAGATAGTATTGTGTATGGTGGTGGAATTTTTCACAAGGACCCAGTGTTTGGATTTCAAAAGAATACATTTAGAAATATATTCACAGGAAGTGTCTGTGTTAATGAATCATAGAAGTTCTAAGAAAATCCAACAATCTAAAATATTTGTTTCATATAGCAGCAAACCACATAAATTATATCCAAAATGTACACCAAGAAATTTTAACAAACATCTTTATCCTCAAAGTGCCTCATTTGATAAAATAAAAATTCATAAAATCAGGGTTTATTTAATCAAGGTACGAAAGACTACAAAATCTTTACTACCTACAAAGTGGTCAGTAGAAAGCAATATGATTGGATAACCAAAGGAAACCAAAAAGAAACACCTTTCTTATTTTTTTATTAGAATATGAATAACAAGACTTACTTGATCACTATAACACAAGTCCATTCTTTTTTTTTTTTAATCTACATTTCAGAGGAGAGAGGATATAGATTCATTCTTGAAGTATAATTTCCAACACAAAATTTTACAAGACTCTAAAGATCTTTGTAATAAGACTGTAACTGCTATTAGGTAATACCTGATGAAAATCAACAGGACTGCTGACCATGACATTAACAACATGCAGAATCCAAAATTCCTTAGTATACTACTCAAAGCCCTCAGTAATCTGGTCTCATTTCACCTTATTGATCTATTTCCTGTTACTCCTGGTAAGCCACATTTAATTTACTAGAAAAATCTCAATTTTTTTCATCATATGCCTTTTTTTTTTTTTTTTTTTTTTTCCGAGATGGAGTCTCGCTCTGTCACCCAGGCTGGAGTGCAGTGGCGCAATCTAGGCTCACTGCAACTTCCGCCTCCCGGGTTCCAGCGATTCTCCTGCCTCAGCCTCCTGAGTAGCTGGGATTACAAGCACACGCCACCATGCCCAGCAAATTTTTTTTGTATTTTTAGTAAACTCAGGGCTTCACCATGTTGCTCAGGCTGGTCTTGAACTCCTGACCTCGTGATCTGCCCACTTAAGCCTCCCAAAGTGCGGGGATTTTAGGCTTGAGCCACGGTGCCCAGCCCATCATATGCTTTTCTTTCTCTATGCTTTTATTCACTCTATTCCCTTCTCCTGAAACAAATACTCCACCTCCTCCTTTCTGCATTTCATCATACACTTCTTTCAAACCTCATCATTTTCAAATACTACCTCCTCCTCAGTCTTCTCATTCCCCCAAACCAGCAATAATTGCTGAATTAACATAGCATAGCTATAATTATTTCATAAAACATTTTATATATAACATTTTACTTAGTTGTGTATCTTTATGTTTTCTCTCTCCTACTTGACTGGAAACTCTGTGAACCGATCACACCTGCTGAATGAAAATAATCAACTGATTGAACCTAAAGTCAGAAGAGATTAGACATCAGAATTACAGAAAGAAGCAAAGTCTTCCTACACACACCACTGGGGGAGAGAGGGTGACAAAACACCTCAAGTTCTATACCTGCTTTTTTATTCCTGTTTATGGGCTTTATTACACAGCAAACTTTTTTTTTTCCAGGAATAATTTATTTAGATCCAGTAAGCTAGAAGACTTGAAATATCATACTTAATTGTCACAGAAATCCTGAGGTAGGCATGTGACACTAAGTCCACTATACAGCCAAGGAAATTAAATCCAACTGGTTAAGTAACCCATACAACATCTTTACAGTGAGGAAAATGGAAAAGCTGGTACTAAAGTCCAAGCTTTGTGAAACTTGATTTACTGTTTTTGTTTCACTACACCACCCTGTCTCTGGACAATCAAGAGCAAAAGGTCAAAACCTAAAATACAAAAAAGGGTAGACACATACACACTAAAGAGCACAGATCCAATAATAACCTTTATAATCTCCTCTAGTTCTAAAAGTCCATATTTAATGTACCACTTTTGTTCCTCTCAACAGCAACCTAGAAAATGTGTTCCCAAGTTCACGCTCTTCCATTCAAAAATCTTTCTCTTAACTAATCAAACCCATCTTTTCTACTGCTCTCCCAAACAAACCTTCAACTCCAAACAGCTGCTTCCTGCTATGCCGCACACAGCATGTTTATTAATACCCAATGCTTTGTACTCAGGCAGCTAGCACTTTCCTACCCACACTTGCCCCGTGTTGTTTTTGCTGAACTGCCTTAATGACTCCAGCTCACCAATTCCAGGCTATTACCTATAAAGTGAAATTTTGCATTTTATTACAGCTATAATGTGGTCTATTTTCTCTATGGACGTCAATACAAAATAGTGGTTAAGACCAAGGACTATGGAGCCAGAGCCCCTCCTCTCTCACTTACGTGTTCTTTGGTTTGAGAGATTACTTGACCTCTCCATGCTTCAGTTTCCTGTCAATCAGCAGGAAATCATAGTATAGTCCCTACCTTACAGTAATGATAAAATGAGTTCATACATAAAAATTGCTTTGAACAATCAATGCCTGACACACAAATAATGCTCCTATGTCAGTGTCTATCATTGTCATTTCTTCCAGTATCATGGTTTAATAGATTGCCTCAGAACTATAAACTATCCCACAATGCTGGACACATATTGTTTTATGTAGAAGCTATAATATTAGTCATATGCTTTTAAGTCTTTCCCCACAAAAATTCAATTTATCACGTTTTCTCTAACATACTTATTTTATAATGCACAAGAGTATATCCTAAAATTGTATTTCTATAATATAGAAGATATAACTATGCTAATCATAGGGGATGTCTAGAAGTGAATATCTGCTCCATTAAATCTGGAATCTGTACTGACCCAACTGTTCTATTTAATCAAACACTATGCAAACTATTAAGAGCTTCACTTTAACAGCCAATTTCCCAGAGAAAGAGCAACTCACTACTAAAAGATCTTAATAACACACGGGGCCTAGAGAGTATTGCCTTTTTTCTTTTTTTTTTTAAGTTTAAAAAAAAAAAAAGACTTTTCCTGTCAACAGAAATCAATGAAAAGCCTCTTGAACACAGCACGAAGGTAGGCTTGATTTTAGCCACAATGTAAGTCCCTGCAGAATTTCAGAGTGCCAACAATAGTGTCACTTTTCTCACTCATTCATTGGATTCATTTGTGTTTTTTCAGGACTACAATAATCTGTGCAACATTACTGGCTCCTCACCAGTACTACATTTTACATTACATAATTAACAAATTATAAAAAAAAAAAAAATCACTGTCCTGTCACAGCTGCTATTATTAATCCTGAAAAGAAATTATAAACATAAAGGAATAAGTTAATTATATTATGGCTAACAAGACCAATTTTACATTTCTAAAACTGTGTTTTTGAATAGTTTGAGCATAAGTATTCATGTAAAAAAAGTACAGGGAAAGAAATCTACACCAAAATTAAAGGATCCATTGTTGAAAGATGCTCAATGTTCAACTTAGAAAGAATGGAAATAGTCATAGAAACATGGTGGTCTCAGTTCAAATTTTACACACCCAGCACTATATACAAACGCCAAGACGACAGGTAAAATAGCAAATGAGTCCCTAGCTAGTCAGGGGGAAAGTAATTCACTTATATTAATTTCCAATTAAGTTTGAGTTTGTGTGAGATAATCACAGATCCACATGCAACTGTCAGAAATAATAGCCAAAGATTCAGTGTACCCTTAACCCGGTTTTCCCAATGCTAACTCTTGCAAAACCATAGTACAATATCACAACCAGCATATTGACACTGATACAATCAAGATACAGACCATTTCCATCACAAGGATGCCTCATGTTTCCCTTTTATAGTTTCACTAACTTTCCTCCCACTTCCACCCCTCGTAAACCCCAACAACTACTAATTTTGCTGTATCTTTGTCATTTCAAGAATGTTACATAAATGGAATCATACACTGTATAATCTTTGGGATTTTATTTTCCACTCAGCATCATTTTCTGCAGATTTATCCAGGTTACTGTATATCAAGATTTTGTTCCTTTTGTCACGCAGTAGTATTATATTGCATGGATATACAGTTTGTTTAACCTTTCATCTGCTGAAGGAGACCTGGGCTATTTCCAATTTAGGCTTTTACAAATAAAGCTGCTATAAACATTATGTATAGGTTTCAGTGCAAACATACGTTTTCACTTCTCTGGGATAAATATCCAGGAGTACAACTGCTAAATCGTAGTTGGCATGTTTTGTTTTTAAGAAACTCTAAACTGTTTTTGTAGACCCTCCAGAAACATCCTCTCCAGCATTTGGTGTTGTCACTAATTTTTCATTTTAGTCATTCTGTCAGGTGTGTAATGATAGTTCATTGTAGTTTTAAATGGCATTTTGGTAAAAACTAATGATGCTGAACATCTTTGTATGTGCTTACTTGCCATGTGTACATATCTCTTCATGACTTTTGCCCATCTTCTAATTGTACTATTTGGATTTTTTTTTTTTAATACTGTGTGTTGAAAAATCTCTATCTATTCAAGTACTAGCTCTCTGTCAGGCATGCGGTCTGCAAATATTTTTTCCCACTCTGTAGCCTATCTTTTCATCCTTCCACAGGGGTTTCTTGCAGAACAAAAGCTTTAATTTTTGATAAAGTCCAATTTATCTTTTTACCGACCATACTTTTGGTATCAAAGAACTATAATCCTAGATCCCAAAGATTTTTTTTTTTTCCAAAAGTTGTATAGTTTACTTATTCCATTCAGTCTGTGAACTGTTTTGAATAAACTTTTGCATAAAGTTTGGGACAAGTCAGGAGACATTTTTTGGACTATGGATGTGCAACCACTGCAATAGCAATGGTTGAAAAGCTGTATGTAGTTTTTAGAGTTGTCAGATTTAAACCTAAGCAGTTTTTTGAGCAATTATAAATGGTACTGTATTTTTAATTTTTGTGTACACATGGTCATTGCTAGTATATAGAAATTCAACTGATTTTTGTGTGTTTATTTTGTTGTACCCTGTGACCTTGCTGAACTCACTCATTAGTTTTAGGTGTTTTTTTGAGGGGAGGGGAGGAGTTTAAATAGATTCCCTGGGATTTTCCAGGTAAACAGTCATGTTATCTGGAAATTGGGACAGTTTTCTTTCTTTCTGATCTGTATGTCGTTTCTTTTTCATGCCTTATTGCACTGGCTAGAACTTTGGTATTACATTGAATAAAAATGGCAAGAGTGGATATTCTTGTCCTGTTCCTGATCTTAGGGAGAAAATTATTCAGTTTTTCACCATTAAAAATAATCTTAGCTATAGGATTTCTGTAGATGCTCTTTATCAAGTTTCATAGATAGAATTTTATCAAGTTCTCCCACTACAATTTTTCTGACATTTTTAAAATCATGAATGGATGCTTATGTTTGATAACCATCAATGGATTATTGTGTTTGATGGATTGTTATGGATTATTATGTTTGATGTTTGAACTTGACTTTTTCAAAATTTGCAAAGGAAATTAATGAAGTATTGCTTTGAAACAGTTTTCAATTAGGTTCATTCTTGTTAAGTATGGAGCTTCTGAATATAGAAAAATTGCTCACTACATCAAATCTGAATTAAAACACATTCCTCCTTATTATGCAACATATGCCTTACATCAACAGCTTCAAGCCCTATTTTTTTCAGGAAGCAATCCAAAACACTATCATTTAGGCAACTTGTCAAACAATCTCATACGTTTGGTTAAATCAATGAATCAAAACTAAGTACTCCTCTGCATTTCATGCTTTTAAAGGTTTACTTGTTTTAGTTACAGCATAAATTGTGATGTACAAGTACTTTGTAAAAAACATGTGAAAACAATACAATTTTACCTTGTCAATGCAAGTATGAGACTTTCCTATCCTGGGATGTTTCTGTTGCTTACCTTGAAGATTGGGGCTGGGCACAGAGGCTCACACCCGTAATCCCAGCACCATGGGAGGCCGAGGCGGGTGGATCACCTGAGGTCAGGAGTTCCAGACCAGTCTGAGCAATATGGTGAAACTCCATCTCTACTAAAAATACAAAAATTAGTCAGGTGTGGTGGTGCGCACCTGTAGTACCAGCTACTTGGGACGCTGAGACAGAAGAAGTGCTTGAACCCACGAGGCGGAGGTTGCAGTGAGCTGAGATCACACCACTGTACTCCAGCCTGGGCAAAAGAATGAGACTCTGTCTCCAAAAAAAAAGAAAAATTACTGCTTGGTTCAGTCAAGAAACAGTAATTTCCAAATACTTCAGTATTTGGAATGTAACAGTAACATCAAATACTTCAAACAAAATTCTACCTTCCAACTACTATTTATTTACAGTTTATTAAGTATATTGGTGCTCTCAAGGATCAGTACTGGGTAACAATAGTCAAACTTTGAATTTAAACATGCATCTATTGTTGGCGTTTTTTTTGTTTTTGTTTTTGAGGTAAAGTCTGACTCTGTCACCCCGGCTGGAGTGAAGCGGCACCATCTTGGCTCACTGCAACCTCCAGCCCCTGGGTTCAAGCAATTCTCCTGCCTCAGCCTACCTAGTAGCTGGGATTACAGGCGCCCGCCACCACGCCCAGGTAATTTTTGTATTTTAGCAGAGATGGGGTTTCACCATGTTGGCCAGGCTGGATTCAAACTCCTGATCTCAAGCAATCCACCCGCCTCGGCCTCCCAAAGTGCTGGGATTACAGGCATGAGCCATAGCACCCAGCCACATGTATCTCGTTTTAACTATCAAATGAAAAAATTAGAATTTTCTTAAGGGCATAGAAATATGCATTTTGCCAGGCACAGTGGCTCATACCTGTAATCCCAGCACTTTGGGAGGCCAAGGTGGGAGGATCACTTGAGCCCAGGAGTTTGAGACCAGCCTGGGCAACATAGTGGGACTCCATCCCTAATTCATTAACTAATTAATTTAAAAATCTACATTTAATTAAAAAGTACTATAGCATCAAAAGTAAAAAAGGCAAATTATTTTCAATCACCGAGGAACTATCAAAGGGAAGGCAAAGAAGAGAATATACACAAACTATTAATAATCTTTATTCTACCTAAAATGATATTAATTTTCTTAGTTAATAATGACCATAGATAGAATGTAATTAAAATGAGTGTGCTAAAATATTACTATCCAAATGCTAGGAAAGCAGAAGATAGTTAAATTTTTTAAAGATGTAACGCCCACTAAAACAATTAGAGCAATAAAATGAACTTCCAGGGCTACGGAAGGGTGGTGGCTTTTGCCTTTGTAAAACCAGTGCCCTGGATCCACACCTCCCTTTCCATGAACAGAACCCATCCCTTATGTAGCCAAGCATTCTCTTGCCTCCCAAATATCATGGCATGTATGTCAACATTTGAAAACTGCCAACATAGTTGGAGAAAATTTAACTGTCTAGTATCTGTTAGTTATATTTGTTTTGAAGAAAAATGTAACAAGATTTCTACCTGCTTAATCTAAGACATAAAGGAGAAAATATGAATATAAATGCAAAAACAAAACTAATAAATGAAAATTAAAATCTCATTTAAACACATTTAATAGGAGGGAAATAAAATCTCAGTTAACAAAATACACTTTATTAGTATAAAGGTTTTATTCTCTGTAACATCACAGGACTTATTCTAGGGATGCAGTGCATCCTTAAGTCACATTAGATATACCGGAAACATAAATACGTCAAAGTGTTTATACCAACCTACTCAGGAAGCTGGACAGTTCAAGACTCTTCCACTTCCAGGACAATAACAAGAACAATTTAAGGAATAATTAAAAATAAAAATAAAAATCCTGACCCATATTTCTAATATTCCAATAATCCCACCACTTTGGGAGGCCAAAGCAGGAAGACTGCTTTAAGTTCAGGATTTCAAGACCAGCCTGGGCAACACAGACAGACCCTGTCTCTACAAAAAATTTAAAAATTAGGCAGGCATGGGCTGGGTGCAGTGGCTCACGCCTGTAATCCCAGCACTTTGGGAGGCTGAGGCAGGCGGATCACGATGTCAGGAAATCAAGACCATCCTGGCTAGCACAGTGAAACTGCATCTCTACTAAAAATACTAACCAGGCGTGGCGAAATGTGCCTGTAGTCCCAGCTACTCAGAAGGCTGACGAAGGAAAATTGATTAAACTGGGGAGGCGGAGGTCGCAGTGAGCCGAGATCATGTCACTGCACTCCAGTCTGGGCAACAGAGCAAGACTCCATCTCAAAAAGAAACAAAAAAACCAAAAATTAGGCAGGCAAGGTAGGGCACTCCTGTAGTCACAGCTACTTGAGAGGCTGAAGTGGGAGGATGGCTTGAGCCCAGGAGTTTGCAACTGCAGGGAGCTGTGATCATGCCACTGCACCACAGCTTGGACAACAAAGCAAAATCCTGTTTTCAATAATTTTAAGTTTTTAACCTGAAGCTTATTTTAGAAATAATCAAAAATATTTTTCAATATAATAAAAGTATTATACTGTCCATGCTTTGTCTTAAAAACAAAAAATTTAAACTTTAAACTCAAGCACAAATGTCAACTGAGAATAGGTCTACATATTAACTTACTGTTTTAGAAGTAACTTGAAATGCACATCATCTAATTACTTTTCAGCATTTCCAAAAAAAATTCTCAAGTAGTTTATCTAAATGCATTATCAAATCTAGTCAAGATGAAGATTTAGTGTGAAGTAGAAATCTCTCAGAAAAAAAAAATCCTAATAATCACCAACACTTCCCTTTCTTTGTTAAAAAGAAAAAAAGGTAAGAATTTCTAATTACTAATAATCAGAGTTCCCAAAATTAAAGGAAAAAGCACAAAGAAATGAAAACCACATATCTGCTTCTCAAGAGAAAGGAAATCATCATGGGAATAGTGACAATCAAGAATCGCATCCAGTCCAAAGGAGGAATGCAACTCACAAGTAAACTGATCACTGGACATCAATCTCCTAAGAAATACCTTTATGAATGAACTCAATGAGAAGCTAGTCAAAGGTTAAAGCTGATCACAGTAATTAGCAAAAAGATATTAACACAGTTCAATTTCACTATTAAAAAGCTCCAATTAACTTTCCAGCCTTTCAACAATTTATAAAACTTTACCAGAACCTAAATAAGATAACTCAATCAGAATCTTTCCTATCTCCATTTGTAAAATCTTTCCTATCTCCATTTTTAAAAGAGATAGATGTAAATGAAAAAAGGGAAGACGACAGAAGGGTATTAAAACAAAAAAAAAGAAAAAGAAAAAAGAAACCCTGTTTATACCCACTCCCCTACTTTTTTTTTTTTTTTCTGAGACGGAGTTTCGCTCTTTTTGCCCAACCTGGAGTGCAGTGGTGCAATCTCCACTCGCTGCAACCTCTACCTCCCGGCTTTAAGCAATTCTCCTACCTCAGTCTCCTGGGATACAGGTATGCACCACCATGCCCCACTAATTTTGTATTTTTAGTAGAGGCAGGGTTTCTCCATGTTGGTCAGGCTGGTCTCAAACTCCCAACCTCAGGTAATCCACTCGCTTCAGCCTCCCAAAGTGCTGGGATTACAGGCGTGAGCTACCGCTCCCAGCTACCCCTACTTCTTTTTATGTACAGGGCATTTTAGCAGGTGCGGTGGGCTCACGCCTGTAATCCCAGTACTTTGGGAGGCCGAAGCGGGCAGATCACGAAGTCAAGAGATCGAGACCATCCTGGCCAACATGACGAAACTCCATCTCTACTAAAAATACAAAAAATTAGCTGGGCGTGGTGGCGTGTGCCTGTAGTCCCAGCTAATCGGGAGGCTGAGGCAGGAGAATGGCATGAACCTGGGAGGCGGAGCTTGCAGTAAGCCAAGATCGTGCCACTGCACTCCAGCCTGGGCAACAGAGCGAGACTCCATCTCAAAAAAATAAATAAGTACAGGGTATTTCCTAATCATAGTAAAAATCATTCAGGACTACTTTATCTACAAATCCTCAATCCATCTGATCAAATTCACCTTAACCACATTCAAAAGCATCACAAAAACATTAAGCCCATAATGCTAAATAAACTTTGGCTGAACTGCATAAAGGGAAATATTTCTATGTTCTGGAGAATATGAAAAGATTCACAAGATTGTTTAAAAAATCAAAAGCTTGTTAAAAATAAAGTATGATGGAAATACAATAAGCTAGCAATTTTTTTTTAATTTACTTGAACTTCCAATCAAGATGGCATCATAAATTGCTTTGAAAACCCACCCTGTTTCAAATACAAAGCAACGACAGATAAAATCCAGGAGAATAAATTTTAAAGACATACCTAACTAAAAAAGACCAGCATCACCATGAAACAGAAATATGTAACAGAGAGGGGGCAGAACGTATAGGGCTGCTAGGCTCTGGTTTCAGAAGGATACCGGTGGAGGCCTAGGTTTCAGATCCTATAGAAAGAGGAATAAAAGTGGCCCACCTAAGATAAGGGACTGAGGCTGAAATTAGGCTGAAAATAAACTGCTACTAACAGCTGCCTGGGGGTAAGCTGTGTGGGCTTTCAGGAAGCATGTCTTCTCAGAAACCGAGTGCCTAGGAAAGTGAGAATACTAGGGCTTCGGCCACACTATCCCACTGCCTGGCCAACTGGAACAAAGATGCAGGTGTATCTACCATCAGTGGGAGACAAGTGCCCTCTGCTGCCAATCTAAGACCTTGGTGGGGGCGGGGGCAACAGGGAGAAGCAGTTAAGAAAAACTACTAGAAGGGACTGTGGGGAGCGGGGGGACTTCCCAGTCAAAGCTGTACCGTGACGTAAAGAAAACGAATAAAATCACAGCAACTGAAATACAAAATCCCTTCAAACAAAACAGAAACAGAAAAGCCTGAAAAATACCTGAAAATAGTATGCTTAAAATTTCTTTTTTTGAGATGGAGTCTGGCTCTGTCACCCAGGCTACAGTAGCACAATCTCGGCTCACTGTAACCTCCGCCTCCCAGGTTCAAGCGATTCTCCTGTCTCAGCTTCCCAAGTAGCTGAGATTACAGGTGTGTACTACCACACCAGCTAATTTTTATATTTTTAGTACAGACAGGATTTTGCCATGTTGGCCAGGCTGGTCTTGAATTCCTGACCTCAAGCGATTCACCCACCTCATCCTCCCCAAGTGCTGGGATTACAGGCGTGAGCCACTCTTTTACTCTTATAAAAGAGTAAAATTTCTTTTATAAAGGGAAAAGAATCACAAAACAAGCAGAAGTGAAACAAAGCTAGGTGGAAATGAAAAAGAATTTAAAAGCTAAAGAATGAATATTTTAACTTAAAGTAAGTTTTAAATAATTTCAAAATAAGCAATGGAAATGAAAAACTGAGTAACAGATAAATTGTAAACAGTAAAAATTGAAAAGGAGTTAATAAACTAGAAAATAACGAAGAATTTAACTAGAAAGTTGCAGATGCAAAGAAGTTTTAAAGATATATTATGGAGGCCAGAAAACAGTTTGAAGATATATGTAACAGCAGGTTCAGAACAAGCAAAGCAATGGGAAAAGAAAATATTACGCTGAATCATATATTATCCAGATCAATAACAAAACAAAGAAAATTATAACCTAATGGAAATCTAACTTTCAAGTAGCAAGAAAAAAAAAATTACTAGTTTAATTCATCCAGCCTAATTTTTAAATTATATTTTTTACTGGTGACCTCACTTTCGAGTGCCGAATTGTATATAGAATACATGCTACCCAAGAACACCACAAAGGTCCTCTGGGTATTTCCACAGAGCAAAACTGAAAACAAGGCCAATAAATAAGGTGTAATTAACAACAACAACAACAAAAGTCTGACTGGCCCAGTCTTCGGCTGCAACTTAACAGTCCTTTAAATTCAGTTTCCAACACCCAGAGAAATGAGGCATGAGATAAGAGTGTGGCTGAAGCCCTAGTATTCTCACTTTCCTAGGCACTCAGTTTCTGAGACGACAGCTTTCCAAAACTGTGGCAATAAAACTTGCGATTGGGGTAGAGGAGTACTAGAATAGTAGATTACAGAATTGAGTAACAGGATTTCTTGTTTACTAAAACCATATATATATAAACAAAAAGCAAACCTAGTGCCATCAACACAATTTACTCAATCAAAAGTATCTCTTAACCTTTCTCTCCAAATTTAAAAGAGTCAGAAAAGTAGTAAGGCTGATAACTTAGGCTGCATTTACATTACAAAATTTTAACTCTCTTTTTGGTGGTCGAGCTGTGTCTACATGGCTTAAGAATCTGATGGTTTTATCTAAACTAGTTAAAATGTACAACTGGTTAAAGTTTTGTATATTTTAAGGGCACTATCAGATTAATAAAAGTACATTAATTTTAGTATTATGCAGACATGTCTTCAAAATTTGAAGGCATTTATATCTAGTTATCTACTTAGTAATTTTTTTGATGGGAATACCTAGCAATGGGAATCTTTCAAAGATATATAGTAATTTGAACAGTAACCATATTAAGTCTGAAAACACCAACTATAAGACAGAACATCATTTCAGCGTCTCTCTCTCTCAAGACAAAGCATACTCTTTGCTGGTGATAAACAGCACATTCACTTTACTTTAGTCTAAGCCTCCACCCATATAATCCTTAAAATTATATTGAGCTTCGGTGGATGAAAAAATAAAGCAGCAGTCCTGCAGCCTAACTGCAAAAATGAAACCACGTACCCAGCGGAAGGGCTGGTCTCCCTAACTAGCACAGTTCAGTCAGCATCTATCCGACAGCACAAGAAACACACCACATGCTTTCTTTAGCTATCTGTAAATGTCAGTAGGACTCCGGCCCACTGCCATAAAGAATCTCTATCTCTGTTCTCTGCTTTATCTCTTTGTCCATTCTTCAGTCATTTAGCACAACCACTACTCTATTTTCATCAGTAAGATGTTCTTCTGGGACACAAATGGGAGCTCCAACTGCTTCAAAAGCAGTTACTTGGCCGGGCACAGTGGCTCACACCTCTAATCCCAGCACTCTGGGAGGCCAAGAGTTCAAGACCAGCCTGACCAACACGGAGAAACTCCGTCTCTACTAAAAATACAAAATTAGCCAGACATGGTGGCGCATGCCTGTAATTCTAGCTACTCGGAAGGCTGAGGCAGGAGAATCACTGAACCCAGGATTCGGAGGCTGCGGTGAGCAGAGATCGCACCATTGCACACCAGCCTGGGCAACAAAAGCGAAACTCTGTCTCAAAAAAAGAAAAAGAAGAAAAATAAAGCAGTTACCACTGCTAGCTAAAAATTACGAAAATTAGAAAGCAACACTTTACAATTTTTTAATCAAAGTAGTGTAACATTTTAAATTGGCATTTATCACCCAGCAATCCATTTCTTTTATAGAAAGCCAAAAGAATTTTAACATGTTCATATAAAAGCAAGAACTTCCATTGAAAAGAAATTTTTACAGAGGAGAACACTTACTTAGCAAACACCTATGAATGCACAAACTCATTAAGAAATACCAACAATAGTGTTTATGTATGGCAGATAACCAAAACATGGTATGTTGTTACTTTCCTTCCACACACCAAGAACCCAATAATTTTTACTGCATATATATATATATATATTTTTTTTTTTTTTAAGTACCAGGGAACTACAACGTTAAAAAAAAAAAAAAAACTTTTTAAAGTATTTCATCTTTTCCACCTGCTTAGGTCTCAACTGTACCATCGATCTTATATCACAAGCTGTCCTCAACCTACCTTTTTCTCCCCTGCTGACACAAAATTCTATTTCAAGTGACCCAAGGGTATTCAACATATCCCACACACATATCACATACTTTAAAAAAAAAATTCATGCCTTTCTTGTGTTTTCTGCTTGGAGTACCTTTTCCTTCCTTCTTTCCTGGTGAAATCTAACTCTTCTTTAAAGGCAGTAGTGCCACCTACATTTGCAATATTTTCATCAATCCCAAAGAGAATAAATTGCTTTCTCTTCTCTGACTCCCTACAGAAGTTTAGACATGCCTCTTCACTGAGACTTGTCTGACAACTCCACTCATGGGGTCAAAGGAGTACAGTGTTTCTCCTGGGAAGCACGGCATCCTGACTATCAGTTAATGTTGCCGCAACTTACAGTTTTATAATTACATCTTTCTTAGTGTCCATCGTCCTGCCTCTAACACCTCCCCTAGACTAAGAGTGCCATAAAGAAAGGGATCCAAGAAATTCCTCTTATAGTCAAAGATCTTATGACTTGCCCTCCACATAATAAGCAAGCAAAACCTATTTGATGAATAATAACAACACTGAATGGACACACTTGAGGAGAAATAGTAAAATGAATTACAGCTGCAGCTTTGGAAAAAGATATAGATGCTAAGGAACCTAAGTCATTAAGTCTTAGTATATCAGAGTACAATTACAGAAAGTTAATGTCTCCTACTGCCTGTCTTTACGGCCTGATTCCCAACCTCTCTGCCCCTAGGAACCACTGAAGGTTCTATGTCTACAGGTGGGCACACTGATTAGGGACCATAAAGTAAAGGTTACTGTGTGATCCATTTAGAGAAAAAGTTACCATCTTCTTACTTGCTTGTTCTTTCTCCTTGCTCTGGGAATCTAATACTGGCCACACCTCTGCAATTCCCTTTCCATTCTGGTCCCGTTTTTTTCTCTCGCCGCTTCCATCTTTTGTCCGATGTCAGCTTTTGCATGAGAGAGCTGGTCTACTTTATACAGTACTAGTCAGTCAGAGAAACACATTTTATTCTACGCAGTAAAGCAAGCTTTGATTTTAACAGACTTTGTAAATCCAATCTCAGCCATTTCTGCTTAAGAAAATCAAGAAGAGAGTTTACACAAAAGTGATACAGCACACTTCACGCACACTTTATTTTTAGGTCAAATAGCTTCCTATTGCAAGATCCTCATCTGCAAGAAACACTAAGTCCTTATTTAGGAATACTAAATTGTGTCACCCTTGAGGCTTATGCAAGCTTATCATCTGACTTTTAAACATTTTCTATCTCTTAGAAAATACTCTGATCAAATGCCTAAGTTTCTACTTTCAGTAAGCATGTAAAAGCATTAGCACTGATTGCTCTACAGCACTTTCAGGAAAACAGTTCCCATTTGGTTAAACACTCACCAAATTTTAAGACCAGGAATCCACACTTTTTAAATACTACTTTTTTTTTTTTTTTTTTTAATTCAAACCTACACCAGGAGAAATCATTTTTTGGTCCAGTATCAAAATCTAATCTCCACCCCTCAAGAAATAAATCTATCTGCCTTAACATCATACTTCCAACATTTAAAGAAGCCAATCAATTACAACTAATACCTTTATACACTAAAGAGCATCAATCAGAAGGACAAATTTTCTCAGGAAAATAATTTCGAGTTCAAAGTTATATGAGTATTTTGGACTGTTTTCTAGGAAATATAATTTAAATCAGCAGAGAGCCAAAATACATTGTCATCGATGAATAAAAGGAGGAAAAGGCAGAGTGCTATGGTTCATGCCTGTAATCCCAGCACTTTGGGTGGCCAAGACAGGAGGATGCTTTTCAAAAAAAAAAAAAAGAGGAGGAGGAGGAAAAAGGAAACATATTTTAAATAGCCTATTTTTTAAAAAATTACATGACTAAGTTATCTTAGCAACGTAAGATTTCTTTAATAAAGTGCCACCAATCCTCTGCCTTTTTTTAAGTTATTGCATTTCCTTATCACACCAGGAAAAAAGTAATAATGGCCACAATGCAGTCATTCAACACTTCCAAAGCACTTTTGTACTCTGTACAATGTTAACAATCTAGTGTACTCACCTTTCTCATCACACATTGTAAGACATTAATATTCACAATAAATCTTCACACTTACTAGTAAAATACCATTTGTAGTTCAAAATTATTTGAAACTTCAAGAAAAACAGGTGAAGAAAAGTAACCTTTCCTGTCAGGTCTAATTTGAGAAACTTTCTGAATTCATTCAATTAGCAATTGTTCAACTATTGTTGAATTACTTGACAGGGACTATGTTAAAAGTGCTAACAGAAGAATATATATATATAAACTGTCCTCAATGAGCCTATAACCCACAAGGAGAAAAAGAACACAATAAGCAAAGCATTCTGGTGCATGAAACTGGCAGTAGCACACACTGAGTCTATACGAAGCACACTTCAAAGACTCACTGTGCCTCAATTTGTATTTTAATCAATAAATCTTAATTTTTTAATGATTAAGAATAGTTTATAAAATAAAAACACTACTCAGCAAGTTAAATTTTGTTAATACAGGGCTAGCGAGGTACAGAATGTCATAATAATTCCTATGACATAGATCAGATAGCTATTGTCATTGTAACTTAAAACAAGAGGGATGATGTGAGCAAAAGGGCACATCTTCTGGGTTAAAATAGATACAGATCAGATCTGGAGAGAGAAGGTTACAAAAGAACAGTCATCCTCAAGATTACTTAGTAAATACCCATGCTGGCCTTGAAACTGTAGGCATAATTCCAGATTGTAAAAGAAAACTGACTGTACAAAGACTAGGATCAAATGAATATAAAAATACATATCCACCAGTATTTAAAAAAAAAAAAAAAAAGCCCCCATGGGATGTCACATGAGAGTATCTATCTCTACCAAAGTCTTAATTTTCTTTAAAGTCCTCTATCTCAAATTGAAAATATTAAAATGTTACGTGAAGTAGTATAGAGGAAAAGTCTTCCACAAGATTAGATCAGGTAAGCCTATGTACTATAATACCATATAAATCTTGGTCATTAATTCATCCAAATAAGGGTTGTAATAACAAATGAAGAAACCCTGAGATGGATAAATTTCCTTAACTAAAAAAGAAATTACAAGGATGAAAGAAAAAGAATAAAAATAGACATTAACCCCAAGAAATAAAAATGATACATGTAGATCAACATCACAAAACATTTGATTTTAAAAATGATGATCCAAATATTCAACAAATCTATAAGCTGTGTCTAAAGAAAGGTAACTTATGTGCACAGTCAGCAGCATAATTAATGTATTTAATAGCACATGTGAAGCAACAGACATCGAGGAGGCAGCAGGCTTCAGAGGGATCTGTACAGGTGAGCTTTACCTCCCAAAATTGTACAGAGTTTTAGGAGCACGTGTATGGGTGCTTTTTTTCTAGGAGACCATCCAAAGCTTTCTGCACATCTTCAAATGGGTGATGACCTGAAAAATCTAAGAGCCATCCATATAAGACTATAAAGTTTCCAACATTACAAATATGTCTTTTCCTTGAAAATGTGCAATATAATACAATAAGAAAATAAGTTCTGAAAAGAATTAGGTTAAAAGCAAGGTTAAAACAAGCTATCATCAAAACTCCATGAAAGTCTTTTTATGGCATTAAAGAAATATACTTCCTTCTCTTTGTAAGGTGTAAATTTGAAAATTTAAAGTTTTAGGAAACTAAACTAGCTTTACAAAACAGATGTTGCCGCCTATGCCATTTAATCAATTCAAGTCACATTCCTAGAAGACAATATAGCCATCTGATGAGTTCAGCGTCAATGGAATGAGCCAAATCCACACAACAGCATTTTACAAAAATAATCAGCGGTTTAAAGCAGGGCATGTGCAAAATTCCTGAAATAACACATATATAATTCACTGCCAAACTCAGATCAATTCAGAATCTGCAGAGGCAAGAAGCATTATTATGGCTCTGAAATCCATATTCAGTAAGGCTGTGTTCAGAAAGTTTCATTTCAATTTCAAGAAAATAAATGACTAGAGAAGCTCAATAATGATTTTGGCAGATATAAGTACCCTTCGTTCAAAGCAGAATCTTTTACAGAGCTTAAGATTTTTTAAAAGATAAAGAAAACACCAATTTATAGGACCTAAGTCTTGAATTTAAGGATGAAATGTCATCAACTTGAGAAATATAACACTATATCTACTCAAATATTATAGCTATCCAGACAACAGTTAACGGCAAAACAGTACAATGGAAATGGCTGAAAAAGCACAGCCTTATTAGAGATCAGTTAGAATCACAATTCTAACTGCACCACCACAAAGCGGTATGACACTGAGCAAGTTACTTCATTGCCCCATGCCTTGGTTTACGCATTTTTAAATCTCCTGTGGCTGTGATGCACAAGGAACTCCCCTCTCTCTAAAATCCACCAACCCTTAACCTTCTTCCCCTGCCAGCCTCTGGGGTTCTTCATCGTCAGCATCTCCCCACAGATTCACTCAAGTCCTCCTATTCAATAAGGCTTCAGAAAAATTAAAAACTGCTTCTCACAAAAGGCTTAGGAGAAAATGCAAAGTTAGAAGAATCTCAAAAATGTAAGAAAATCTGGCAAATGAAGAATACAAGAGAAATCACAAAGTTTTATAAAAGCACTCCTGTTCTTACCAGGACTCAATACCTGGAAGGCAGATGAACGGGCTTTGCTAAAACTTTTCAGATTTATTTTATGCTTGCTTGCCACAGAAACCAACATAGGACCTTTTAGTCTGAGTTTCCTCTTCTACAAAAACAGCGGGACCAAATTAAATCAGAGTTCTTCAAACTGTATTCCTCCAAATTCTCGAGTTTTGTGAAGGTACCTCAGAGACCTCAGGACAAATGCCTCCACACCATCTTCAGGCAGGAATGTTAACAAGTTTTCTATATGAGGGTTCCATGTAAGATTTGGTTTTACAAGTTTTGCTTATAAAAGGCTTGCAAATATTTACAAAATAAATAGGCCTTAAACTTGTAACATTCTGTACATGTAATATCATCACTTTGTGGTGGTGTTTATTTTTCTCTACTTGATGCTAGAAACACAGTAACTTTTCTGAAGGTTTGTTTTAAAAGATGTTCTGGTTTTGTGCGGGTTTTTTTTTTTAATAAATATAAAAATTTTTAAAAAAAAAACAGTCCAGTGCTAGAGCTGGTGGTAAAAGTGAAGACATATAAGGAAAGACTAGTGTTACCCCAAAAGACAAGGGTGAGGCTGGGTGCAGTGGCTCACATCTGTAATGTCAACACTTTGGGAGGCCGAAGTGGGCGAATCACCTGAGGTCAGGAGTTCGAGACGAGCCTGGCCAACATGGCGAAACCCTATCTCTACTAAAAATACAAAAATTATCTGGGCATGGTGGCAGGCACCTGTAGTCCCAGCTACTCAGGAGACTGACACAGGGGTAATTGCTTGCACCCGGGAGGCAGAGGTTGCAGTAAGCCGAGATCGCGCCACTGCACTCCAGCCTGGGCGACAGAGTGAGACTCTATCTCAAAAAAAAAAAAAAAAAAAAAAAAAAGACAAGGGTGAAAAGTCATTGAGGAATCACTCAGACTTACGAATTGAACCAGTTAACCATAGGCTTAGTAAGAAACAATAAAAACCCACTGCACAAATATTTCTGGTGAATAGGCCAGCCAGAGCAAAAATTTTATTTTATGGAAGAAAATTACATGTCATAATGGTATCTGCAAAAGTAGGGCTTTCAGAAGGCTTCAAGTGGCATTTCTTTGAAATGCCAGTGGTGGGCATATCACAATATCTACTGTTCTGCTTCCAAAAGTCAACCTAACTCCAAGTTTCTGCACACGAATGGATTAAGGTTTTACGGACCACAATCTATAGCAATCTTTCTACTTTGAGAGAGACCAAAATTTAACAGAACATAGCCTACCATAAAACTCCAGTGATTTAGATCAGCTGCTCAGGAGTCAGGAACTGCCAGATGTAAACTGAACTGCTGTATTCCATGACTGCTATCAGCTAGGAATAGCTACTGAACTTGTAAGAACTTTTCTGGCTAGAAAAAGACAGCTGTCTCAGTACCCATGTTGTAGGCAGTTCATGGCAATTCTTCCAACAATCCTATTTTTCAGTGTAGACGGATGTTCTAATTCCTAAATTATAAAGCTTTCACCAACTGCCTTTCTTCTAGTATGTGTTCTGGTGTTTGCTGCCGTGACTTTGAATACAATGCCCCACTATAGGTTCCTCTAGTTGCTATCTGGTCATTCTTGGTCTCACTCTCCACTGTATGTGTCTTCCTTTGGTGTACCCCTATCTTGTTCTGACCCACTGTATTCCCTAGACCTGGCTCCTGCCCTTTATCCTAAACCTTCCTTGTCCTGTCTGCAGATCCCTAACTGTAGATACAGAGATACTTAGGTGTTATTATTATCTTATTTTCTTAAGCTAACCTGGCCAGAGTTTTCAGAATTGGCAAATAATGTGTTCCCTTTCAGAATTTATAAAATGGCTAATATAAAAGAATAGAAGAATAATATCGCTGCCAAGAAAAAGCAGCAGTGTAGTGTCAGTGGTGATCACAGTTGGCACAAATACTGCTTCTTTGCTGTCTCCTCTGGTGGCTACCTAGAACACTATAAACCCTTTCTTCCAACTGTACCTGGCCTCCTACTTACTCAACTACTCATGTGGTTTGCCTTCCGGGACACAAAAATTCATCTTCATATTGCTGCCAAATCCTAACCAGAATTCAGAAAATGGTGAACAAAAATGGTGCCTATTAAAGAGAAAGAGAAGTCAGATTTCATCCTCATCCATTTGCTCTAAGAGCTCTGATGGCAAAAGCACTTCAAAACACCAGTTAACTATGTATTCCAACAACACAGGATAAATGAGATGGCACTTCAAAAAGAGGTACTGTAATACAAATTTTTTTCAAGTCATTTTTTTTAAACGTTTTTCCTAGTTTTTTTTTTTACACTCAATGAGACTCAAACAGAACTAGTCCTCTTCTCATCAGCTACTTGGGAACAAAGACATTCCCTCGCCACCCCATAAAAACACAATGGTCCACTCCCTACAATAATCACCTTCTCAACTGTTCTACCATTAAAAAGAAAAGAAAAAAGGAAAGTCTTTTAAAAAGAACAGCTAAGTCCTTTTCCTCCCTACTGTTTTTGGCCAGAGAGAAGGAGAAACTCCAAGCTACCAGTCCATTCAGAAGAAAATGGGTTACAAACAGAATGATAAAAACAGGTATACTCTGGTAAATGGCCACCAATCTAATCCATTTGAATGATTCCAATTATTTTCCTACCTTATCCTTTCATTCAAATCTATCTTCTGCCATTCCTGGAGCTTGAGAAAGCAGTAACACTTCCTGCTCTGAGGAAATGAAAGCCTCCTCACCACTGGGATAATCATAACCATACATATTAACTCCTTCATTAAAATACATTTATCACAAATACAGCAGTTTCTGCTTTGAAAAATTTACAATGTACTGCATAACTAAACACTTTTTTGTTGTTGTTGCTTCCTTTGTATAAAGAAAACAAAGTGGCAATGATAAATTGGACAAAACTAAGAAATCTACCAAACTTTTGGGGATTAACTTTAGCAGATATAGAGACACTTACGTATTATTATTATTATTATTATTTTTTTGAGATGGAATCTTGCTCTGTCACCCAGGCTGGAGTGCAGTGGCGTGATCTTGGCTCACTGCAACCTCTACCTGGGTTCAAGCAATTCTCCTGCCTCGGCCTCCTGAGTAGCCGGGACTACAGGCATGCATCACCACATTCGGCTAATTTTTGTATTTTTAGTAGAGACAGGGTTTCACCGTGTTGGCCAGGCTGGTCTTGAATTCCTGACCTCAGGCGATCCACTTAGGTATTATTATATTTCAAAAGTTGTTAAACCAGAGGAACATCTAAAACCTTACCTTAAGCACAAGCTAATGAAGCCAAACTGTTACTAATTCCTTCTAGTGAAGGAATGATACTCCTTCAAATGTGAGACAGAAGTAAAGTTATTTACACCAATACATCAGTTTCATGAATGAACATCTATCAGTGAAGAAGGATAAAGAAAAGTTACAGACAGTGAGAAAAAAAAGGTAACAATATACAAAATTAGTAAGCCAAAGGGCTGTTGGGGAAAAATAGCAAGTAGCCTCTTTTCTTTTTTTTTTTTAAACACCTGCCCTCCTCTTATTATTAAATCTAGGGATTAGGAGCATTAAAAAGTTACCAAAGCACTAATTTACAACTGAGTATTTGTTTCTATTTAAACATCCTGAAAGAAGACAAAACGCTAAAATAAATCTGCATTCTCTACAGAGTTCACTATTTACAAGTTAAATAAGAAAACATTAAACTTCTTTATGCCTTGTTTTGTAGATTTGACTTTGGAACCACATTTCATAATTACAAAACGGTTAATTTTTTTTTTTTTTACATATCCCTCCAAAAATAAGATGAAACAAAAGCACCTCACTGTGTAACTAGCTGGTGACAAAAACCACAGAGAGGAATTATTCTGAGTGACTTTAAAGCACAGTAAAGGCACATTCATAATGAAATATACACTAAGAACAAAGAGAATCTGTAAGTATACAAATACAGTCATATACCACATGATGACGTTTCAGTCATGATGCACCACACAGATGATGGTGGTCCTATAAGATAATAAAACTGAATTTTTACTGCACTTTTTTTTTTTTTTTGGTAAAATTTTTTGTAGAGATAGGGTCTCCTCATGTTGCCCAGATTGGTCTCAAACTCCTGGGCTCAAACAATTCTTCCGCCTCATCCTCCCGCAAAGTGCTGGGATTATACATGTGAGCCACCGCTCCTTGCTTTTTCTACGTTTAGGTATGTTCAGAAACACAAATACTTACCATTGTGTTATACTTGCCTACAGAATTCAGTGCAGTAACATGCTGTAGCCTGTGAGCTACATAAAGCCCAGATGTATATAGTAGGCTATACTGTGTTTCTGTAAGCAAACTCTGTTGTTCACACAATGACATCACCTGAAGAGGCATTTCTCAGAGGCATTAAGTGACACACTGCTGTATTTCAATAACAGACGACAACAAAAAAAGAGCATTTCTAGTAATATTGATGGCAGTGTTGTTATTCTAAGAGTGCTATATTTATAGCACAGGATAAAGCAAACAAAAAATTATGTTGAGAACCAGCAGTTTGGGCATGAGAAAAAGAAGATACAGATAGATATAAGAATGATATTAAGTAAAAATTTTATAGACCCAAATTTGAATTGCCAGGTATCAGTATGAATTACTATGTAATTTATGTTTTAAAAAAAGAAGGAAAAAAAAGGCATGTGTCTAGGTCTGTTCACTGAAAAGGCCTAAAAAGAATGACTAAGTTAGTAGCAACAGGAATCCTCAGTGCTCAGATTGTGCTCTAAATACCATGCCCCAATTAAAGGAACCATAATTCCTTAGCAAAATGGCTGATTCCAAATCTGCAGCATAAAATGTTTAAGATAAGCGAGGAACATGCTATCATACCAAAAAGCAAGGAAGGTATCAGTGACTAGTTAGAGTCGTGTCAAAACTACTCGCAGGTCACCTTGAACAGGTCTCCACTGGACAAAGACAGGAAAATTTAAACATCAAGAAGGATAACAGGCTGGACGTGGTGGCTCACGCCTGTAATCCCAGCACTTTAGGAGGCTGAGACAGGCGAATTACCTGAGTTCAGGAGTTTGAGACCAGCCTGGCTAACACGGTGAGATCCAGTTTCTACTAAAAATGCAAAAAAAATTAGCGGGGCATAGTGGTGGGCGCCTGTAATCCCAGTTACTCTGGAGGCTGAGGCAGGAGAATCACTTGAACTTGGGAGGTGGAGGTTGCAGTGAGCCAAGATCGCGCCATTGCACTCCAGCTTGGGCAACAAGAGCGAAACTCCATCTCAAAAAAAAAAAAAAAGGGTAACAACTGCAATAAACTGAAACACAGTTTGTTTTAATCCATGAGTTCATGATAATATTCAAAAATAGGAACTCACAGGTCATCTTTGGAGCAACAGTTAACTATCACCCCATAGGGGAAAGTTAATGTAGATACATCTCTCTGAAAACCTTTCTTCAAATACTATTCAAATCATGCCTGTCATTTCAATAACTCAAGCAAGATTCAACTGTTCGACTCACAGCAGAAAGAGGATAAAAACTAATTCAAATATTCTGTATAAAGAAAAAAGCATCTGTGGTTCATGTCTATAATCCCAACGCTTGGGGGGCTGAGGCAGGAACACTGCTTGAGGCTGGAGTTCAAAACCAGCCTTGGCAACATAGCAAGATCCCGTCCCTGCCAAAAAACTTTTTTTTTGAAACGGAGTCTTGCTCTGTCGCCCGCACGGGCTGGAGTGCAGTGGCCGGATCTCAGCTCACTGCAGGCTCCGCCTCCCGGGTTTACGCCATTCTCCTGCCTCAGCCTCCCGAGTAGCTGGGACTACAGGCGCCCGCCACCTCGCCCGGCTAGTTTTTTGTATTTTTTTTAGTAGAGACGGGGTTTCACAGTGTTAGCCAGGATGGTCTCGATCTCCTGACCTCGTGATTCGCCTGTCTCGGCCTCCCAAAATGCTGGGATTACAGTCTTGAGCCACTGCGCTCTGCCAAAAACATTTTTTTAATTAGGCAGGCATCGTGCTGCGCACCTGTGGCCCTAGCTACTTCAGAGGTTGAGATGTGAGGATCACTTGAGCCCCAGAGTCTGAGGGGTCACAGTAAGCTATGACTGTGCCACTGTACTCCAGCCTGGGTGACAGAGCAAGACCCTGTCTCCAAGGAAAAATAAATAAAGCATCAGGAAAAAAAAAGGAAATAGCATTACCTGATTCAAAGTATGAGGTAAAAAATGGAACCGTTAAAGCCCCCCACCAAGTCTTCATTTGTATTTTATGCATTCCAATTAATGCATCTTTATAAATATATTTTGATGAAATAAAATGCACCTAATGCAAAAATCATCAATGATTATGAGGCATGCTCAGAGCCTAATGGTGTTTTAAATCGCCAACAGTTTAGGTACCATTATCTGTGGACTTGAAATGTTGCATGTACATGACAGAGAGAGTTAGCTATGACATCTGATTCCTAAGGAAAAACTACAAACCAAGGAGGTGTACCTCAGTATTCAACATCCTTAAAGAATTTCCACTTTGGATTAAATGAGATCCCTAAAGCCACAGTGAGGTAACATTTTAAAATTATATCCAGAAAAATCCCATGTGCTAGAACATATATCCCTTCATGCCTTTGTTTTTTTAAATAGATGACTATGACAACTATGCCACATTCTCAATCTCTGGCCCTTTCTGATGCCTTGATCCAGTAACCATTACCATCCCACACTTCTCTGAAGCAATGCCTCGAAAATCATGGCTCTTCACTCAGTTTACATATTCTAACCCATCTATCCTCTTCTATGATTTCCTTCCTAAGTATTTTCTTTATTATTCCTTACTGCTTCCTACCAAATGCTGAGGGAGTGGTCAGATAACTATTAGAGCCCAACCTTCTACCACAGTGAGATCTGTTTCAGAACTACTTGAAAGTCCCAAAGCAAAAATAAACGAAGATGACACTTTCTCAAATGATACAGAGCCCTCAAACTTTGGTAAAGCCCAGAAGACCTTCAAGTGGTCCTACTGTACTCTGTCTTATCCTATTCTTCCAAGTGGTCCTAACCTAGAATGTTAGTATTCAAGATTTAACCACGGCTTAACCAAAATTGGGCTTCCTCTTGAAATACTCTTCTAAAAGTTCTAAGAGAGTTAACCATTTCTCCCCTAAATTTTTCTAATGTTTTGGGCAGTCAATTCCCACAAACTAGACTAAGCCCATTTAAGGGAAAACAATTCAAGACCAAATCTGCTGCCCTCCCTTCCCACTGCAACTTACATATGACATGAGATACAACATTGTGGGAAAGGGGCAGGCAGGACTATTCAAAAAAATCTTAATGGTTATATTCAGTTAGCAGAGGTACCTTGAAATGATTTCTAATCACTACAATAGTACACAGATATTCTCTAAACTATATTCAGAGGATCTGAATCTTCAGTGAAATCACTGCAGGACAGAGTAAAAACTGGACTGTACATCTGGATCTGCAGCTACATTCAAGCAAAGTCAACTGCTTTGAAATGTTGCCACAATGACATTCTTAAAGGAAATCAGAAAAACCACTAAGCAAATGGTATGCATAATATTGCTACTTCTCTCAAACCTCTGAGAGCATATAATAAATGTTTGTTGAATGAATCACCTTATTTCATGGAATACATATGGTATCTCCTAAGCATTCTGTTTAACACCTCCCTAAAATCTGAAAGAAAAAAAACCAGCCCAGGCCGGACGCGGTGGCTCACGCCTGTAATCCCAGCACTTTGGGAGGCTGAGGAGGGCGGATCACAAGGTCAGGAGATCGAGACCATCCTGGCTAACACAGCGAAACCCCGTCTCTACTAAAAATACAAAAAATTAGCCAGGCGCAGTGCCAGGCGCCTGTAGTCCCAGCTACTCAGGAGGCTGAGGCAGGAGAATGGCGTGAACCCGGGAGGCGGAGCTTGCAGTGAACCGAGATCGCGCCACTGTACTCCAGCCTGGGCGACAGAGCCAGACTCCGTCTCAAAAAGAAAAAAAAACGGCCCAAAAGCAACCTTAGAACGTAACCAATATATACATATATTTCTATATAGTGGTATCAGAGAGCCCTAAAATCCAACCACATGCCTTCGGGGAAAATGCGTATGATCTGTACAGCACCTAACATTAATCCTACAAATACACTACACAAAAGCAGTTAAGAACTCCAAAATCCAAAACTAGTACAATTAATCTATCACTCTTATTTTAGCACACAAACAGAAATGTGCCAAAATAAGGCTGCCTGAGTTTAGGGAAAATTTAAGTAGTAAACTGGCATGATAATGAATAAAGAAACTTCTAAATAAAGCTAACGAAAGTGGAGCAGCATTTATAAATGAAAGCTCACCAGGAGACACTGAAAAGCACTCTCGTGGTTTACCACCTGAAGCTATCAACTTGAAAAGTCTGCAAAAATCAACAAAACTAGTTTCCAACCACAACGAATAAATTCACCACCATGTCAAAAAAGGGAAGAAAGGAGATGAAGAGAGGGAGGAAAGGACTACGAAGAGATCTAGGGAAACTTCGTGACACTCTATGCCACTAGCCAGAAGAAAACTTCCCACTGCACTTCTGCTCAATGATTTTCTGTTAGAAGACCTTTAGTCCCTTTCCTTAAGATGGTGCCCAAAATGGCCTGTCGGACCTTTCCAACCATTGCTGAAACCTAGACCAGCACTGTCCAACAAGGCAGCCTCTAGCCATATGTAGCTACTGAGCACCTGAAATGTGTTCTGACACCAGGGATCTGAATTTTTCATTTTATTTAATTTTAATTAACTTAAATAGCCACTGTGATTAAGTGGCTACCATACTGAATACTGCAACTTGAGAGTCAAAGTCCCTGATATTTTATTACTGAAGGCAGTTTTGCCGGCAAAAAAAAAAAAAAGTACCTTTAAGACAGGAAGGTGGCTGATTCTGCCTTAGAGAGGCATGAACTCAAGAGAAAATAAAACAACGCAAACCTTTCTTCAAGGGCATTTCTAAACTAAGTATCGGCCTACAAGGCTCCTAAATACTAGAAGATATATCCTGAAACTTCCTGATTTATACTTTAGGGCAGCTGAATTTGGGAGTTAGAAAGAATGTTTACAATATGCAAGATAAATGTAAGTGACAAAAGAACAGGATGGAAAAATAAACCTAGAAAGTTCAAAGATTTTGCTTAAATTTCCTTACAAATAAAAGCAACTACTCATCACAAATCCCAAATACCTCTCTCTACATTTGTAAAGCTGTCCACTTCTCAAGTATACTCCTGCCTGTATCATTTTAATCCTTGACTCCAATCCATTTAACACTTTTGTTAGATACGTCTCTGCTGGGTAGCACTTTCTAATAGCATTGTGACATACTACTAAGGCGGTAAAGCAACATGAGAGTAGGCATATAATACTGTAGTTTAATAACTAACTATTAAAATAAGTTGATATAATGAAAAAAATTTTTGAAAGTTACTAAACTACATATCACATTTTTTTCTGAGAAAACCAAATTCACCAAATAATCATATTACAATAAGTCCTCACTTAATACTGTTGATACGTTTTTGAAAACTGCAACTTTAAGTGAAATAACATATAACAAAGCCAGGTTTTTTTCCTCATCGATGTTACAACAAAATAACATTGAAGGAAAGGCCATTGTTCAAGGACCTGCTATATGTCACTTCACTTACAGTCACAGTTTCACTGTATACCTTTGTAATTAAAATTGTAAGTTAGCGTATAGTAGCCTCTTAGAAACAAACCCATGAGATTAAGTTGTTAACTATTAAATAATGATAATTAAGTTAATTTTCATAAATGGTAAGGTTGATAGTATTATTATTTTCCTATCTGAATAAAAGTCACTGAAGAATAAAAGCCTCGCTCACATGAAATCAATAAATCTGAGCATCAGAAAATTCAATCCCACAATTTTATTTTCAGCTGAGTATACTATGACACTATCTTATAAACAACCCCTTTCTACTAGAAAGATTTTTTCAGCCCAATTACAGATAGTTTAAATTATTCCATAAATACAGCACATATGGAGCAAGTTAAATAAAATATGCTTCTCCAACCTAATAATGGTATTAAAAGTTAATCTCCTGCAGCTCACATAACAAAACTTTAACCTACATTCTGAGTGAAACACATGTATAGAAAACAAAATCAAGTATGCTCATCCTTAATAATCAAATCATATAAAACAGGCTTAAAATACTATTAGGAATCTCAAGTGATTCCTAAATATACATAGTCCTTACTGACAAAACTACAACAGAAATGACACAGAGAGAATTACAACATCCATTATCATCTTTCTTCTGAAACTAAAAAGAAAGTGGAGAGTTATGCTCAAGGCAACTCCCTGACACGCTGCCATTAGATCAGGCAGACTATCTTCTGTGATGCTGCTACGCAATCAGATGGCTAGCCTAAAAAGAAAAAAAACTACTCCTGTCAATTGCAGTCTCAATACTAGCATCTAAAAAGTCTTATGCTCAAAGAAAGTCCACTTATAAACGAAGCATAAAGCCTACTGCTCCCAATTTGCATGGCTTGATGAACTTTTACAATTTAAACTTCATCTTCCACACTCTTCCAATAAACCAAGGTTTCCTTCTCCACCAATTCCCTTTCACAGGGAAGGAGGGAGGGAGTGGGAAGAAGTGGGGAGACGAGGTGGACAAGAAAGAGGGGAGGCAGGGAAAACAAGAAGGAAGGAGGGATCTTCCATCTACATAAAAACACACCAGAAATTTTCACCTTTGAACTGCTTGCACATCAAAGACAAAAGCAAGCATGGAGGGGCAAATGTTTTGAAGTAAAAAATACTACTACTAAAATTATTTGCAAGTTTCTTCTGAGTACAAAAACTTTTTTTTTTTTTTTTTTTGAGACAGAGTTTCACTCTTATTGCCTAGACTGGAGTACAATGGCGCAATCTCAGCTAACTGCAACCTCTGCCTCCAGGTTCAAGCAATTCTCCTGCCTCTGCCTCCCAAGTAGCTGGGACCGCAACCGGCATGTGCCACCACGCCTGGCTAATTTTTTATTTTTAGTAGAGACGGGGTTTCACCATGTTGGCCAGGCTGGTCTCAAACTCCTGACCTCAGGTGATCCACCCACCTCAGACTCCCAAAGTGCTCGGATTACAGGTGTGAGCCACCGCACCCAGCAAAAGTTCTTTTTTATTTTTACCATTTTCTAATTTATGATCCCAAATTCCTAAATCTGAGGCTTCTAATTTACCTACACATACTGACCACTACCAAATACGGAATCCTTTTATTTCAAGGAGTATAATATCCTTATAGAGAATTATTCAGCCACCAGTTAGAAAAAGCTGAGAAATACTTTCTGAAATCTTTGCTCATCAGCCCAGAATTTGAAGTTCATACCTAGCAAACAGTGTTACATCCATCTTGTATAGATTTCCCTTAAAACACACACAAACACACACGCACCCCTTGAAAAACTGTGAAGAATCTTTAAAAGAACAATTTAAGTCACAGCTACTCTGTCTATGGGGTAGCCCTGCTGTCTATGGTGCAGTCATTTTCCTGTACTCTGCTGCTCTAATAAACTTGCTTTGCTTTCACTTAAAAGAAAAAAAGTCACAGTAAATAAGTATAGGATTCCTTAGTAATATAAATAAATCCACTGGATACAAAGTTCTAAAACTTCTCACTTTTTAATTGACAACTTGGGTTAAACAATAACTATAAAATATAATATTCGTCTACCAATATGTTGTAGTCATGGTAACAAAAAATACTTCTTGGACCAACTGACTTATCTTGTTATGTAGTAACTGAGTTCTTGAAGTCAAGAGCCATTTAGTGAAACTGGAATTCTTTTCTAAGAAACCTTCTCTCTTAGACAAAACGGTTAAAAATTTTAAAAGCTTCAGAACACCTATTTCAAAGGCTGAAATAGGTGAGACTGAATAGAATATTTTTATAATATAAACCAAGAACCTAATCAAACACAAAATCAAAATTTTAATACTATATGTATATATTCATCCCAAATTTGGATGAAATATATGTAATACCAAAATTTCCCACTATTCGCCAGCAATCTCTAAGGAAAATATAGTTTTTCAATAATAGCTTTTTTTCTCTTGATCTCCTTTAAACAACTCAGACAGGAGTAAGAATGACTGGCTCAAAATCACTTCACTCAACACGCTCAGAAGCAAAAAACAGTACAGTTCACATTGTACCTAAAAACCTTCTACCTAAACTCACTGCAATTTCTATCATATGGTCAGTAAACGTATTTGGTTAGTTCTGCACTATTTTATCGCCAACAAAAACAAAAATTCTCAAACATAATAATCTTTGTTGCCTCACAGACATGCACTTTTATTGGACTGATAAATTCAGGCCACCCTATTTAAGAATATAAGTCTATCAATCTGGTCTCACATCACTACTATCAACTAATAGACCCTAATGTTCAGGGCACCCTTAAATTTACAAATTATCAAAATCTGCATTAAAATTCCAAAGGATATCATTGTATATGCACAAATTAAACTAGCAGTAGGTTAATTCCTTTTAAATGTTCCAATAAAGAGGTTTGTTTTTTGGAAGTGGCAGTCTAAAATATCTTATTTTTGCTTTAGTTACTATCAGTAATCCAATATAACATAATATCTTTGTGCTTCTTCACCTACAAATGAAGTAGTCTAAATGACAATGAGTACTTCCTCTATCCCTCTAAGTGAACATTTCCTTCGCAAGTGACAAAACCATATTACATCCTGTTTTTCTCAGAAGTCTTGGAGAAATCTGTTACCACACATTCCATGGAACCTTCAAAGGCTTTGTCCACTAAGGAATTAAGCCAAAGACGTGTTACACAGTGTGGTTCCTATCTATCTTTCCAGCATCAAACATCCTCTTAACCTGCCTCTCTTATAGCTGATATCCTATAAGCTCTGAACACAAGGAGTTACTAAGATTCCAATTCAGTATCTCCTATTGTGCTAAAATACAAACAAACCTAAAATGCTGGGATCATATCTTCCTTACTTCTACATCCATAATGTCTAGCACAGCATCCAGGAAAGAGTAATTGTTCAATGTACATTTAACAGATAAAATGAAGCCAAGCCCCTTTCCCTACACTGAAGTGGATTATTTTAATACCAATAAATTAAAGCTCTGTCACGCAAAAGTGCAATATTTAAGGATCAAAACACCAGATGTGATTAAAAATACACAAAACACCAATTTAATGGTCCTCACTGCACCTTCCCAAGAATGAGGAACCACCTCTTAATACTCTCGTTACCATCAATGTCCCAGCCCCAATTTATTTAACATATTGTAACCCAGATTAATCCTCCCAACTGTTCACCTAACTCTCTTCTCAAGACTCTCAAGAGATCCGCTGATGGTCTACTGAATGGTCGTAATGTATTAAACCCAGTATTCAAGGTCTCCCATGATCTGATTTAAATTACCTTTTCAAACTTTTTTCTTCCTCTACTCTTTATTACAACCTCTCAACAGACAAGCTGAAATTCTAGCTATGACCTATACTTGTCCACTGCGTCTCTGCTGCTCTTGTGACACTTTTACTAAGCTATCTTCCCTCTCTTCTGCCCCTGAAACCCACATGTCCTAATTTACTCTCTGAAGCTTTATTTACTTATTTAGATACAGGGTCTCACTGTGTTGCCCAGGCTGGTCTCAAACTACTGGGCTCAACTGATCCTCCGGCCTTGGCCTCCCAGAGTGCTGGGATTACAGGCGTGAGCCACCACACCGGGCCTGAAGCATTATTTTTACTGCTACACCCTCCATAAGACTTGCTTAATCCTGGTATCTAGAGGTCACCTCTACTCTTCCCAATTCCCAGAGGACTTTATCTGTAGCTCTATTACCATGCCTACTACAAGTGTAGTACATCCTGTTTCAGATAGTCATCACTCCTACTAGCATCTAAAACTTCAAGAATCAATGCTTGGCTCAAGAAAGAAGGGGACAGAGATGCTTCTGGAAGAAAGGTATACAAAGGTCCAACAGTGGTTGGAAAAAGTGAAAACCACAGTGATGGCTGCTCACAGAGCACATCAAGTTTAGTTTAAACATGTACTGACTGCTGGGGGGAAAACTGTGAAAGGTCACTTTACTGATCAATGTAAGAAGCATAAAGCCATGCAGGGTATTAAATCCACTTTCTCGTGTACCATATTCACAAACATTCTATTCAATATAGGGGATTCAGTGTCTCAAGAGAAATCTGGCGGTTTGAAAACTAGTTACTGTAGCAGAGACTAATATATTACTATATTTGATTTGACACTGAAAATCTCCAACAAAGATGTATCTAACCAGCAAGAAAATCCCGTATCAATGCATAAAAATACCCCACAATAATATACGGCAGCAAAGTTACTAAGGACAGAAAACTTTAAGCAAAAATCTACTGTTGTCCTCAAGAAAGAAAAAGTTTTAATACTTTGACTTTTTTCATGTTCTGCTGAATACTTTGACTTTTTTAATGCTTTGGTGATAATTTGGGAAGTCTTTCCCTTTATCGTGATAGAATATTAACTGAAGACCCTAACTCAATTGTGCTGGAACGTGTGCTCTCTCCTGTGACAGTTCTCTCTGCCCAGGAAAGACAGGCAGCATGATAACATGAGCATGACCAAGAGGGTGCTTGAGCACCCACCCACCCTGATGAAGATAACAACCTATGAGGGAATGAAACAGGAGCCCAATGTGAGCAAAGTCAAGTTTTTTATAAGCAGCTATCTAGGGGTATTCAAGAGTGCAACATGGCAAATTTTAATCTTGGGAAGCTGGCAGAGAAAAATGACACATTTTTTTTAAAAACTGTATTTCAGACCTGCAAATGTGGCTGTCTTGAGACATAACTACATCCCTTTAAGTTTCAAACAAGGTTAGTAAAAGTCCTATCCGCCTCCTCCCATACCCACAAAAACAGTTCATGTCTGGCCCATCTTTGTATCATCCCAAAATGATGACATCTTATAAAAGTCAAAAAAAATTGGCTAAACATTTTAAACAAGAGAAACAAACTGCTGATGTTGCAGCAGGAACAAGAACTTGGAAGAGGCAAAAACATGAACAGAGGAGAAGTACTTACTTCCCCTATCACAGCATTTATCACACTGTAGTGTACCTTCCTGTTTACTTCTCTAATTGTCCCATTAAAGGACAAACTCTGTGAGATGAAGAACCAAATGACAGAGTCCAACAGTGAATGCCCAATACCTAACACATTATCTGGCCCTTATTTGAAGTGCAGTAATATCTGATGATTAAATAAACAAAAACACACAGCAAGAGTAAAGAGAACCCACTAAAACCTCATAAGCATCCCGAGAACTATACCAAAATAAGGTGCCTTAAATTCAAAATGCATTAATTAAGTTTCCGGAAAAAATGAGCAACCAGTTATATACCTCAGTCTCCTGGAAGTAACTAACCATGTCTTTCCCAGCACACTTCATAGTTGTTTAGCACTCAACACATGCTTGTTGAATTGAATTTTACACTTCCCCTCTTCCTCCAAGTATAAGAGATTCGATAACGTAACAAGATTCAATAGCATAACTATCGAATCAGCCTTTCTCTAATTAAACTTTTGTCAAGTCATTTTCCGAAATACGTAATTTTTTTTAACCCAGAAGCATTCAATGATCAAGTTTACTTCATATAATACTTTCTGCAAAAGCCAAAACATAGAACAAAAGATAATTAATAAAATGGGATTTTTTATAGCTCTCAAGAATATCCAATAACCTTCAAATCTAATATTTAACACACTGGCAATTACTGCCCACTCCTTCTAAATATGACAAAGTCAAGGTCAGTTTTTAACTCTGTTCAAAACAACAGACACTCAAAGATTCCTGCAATGCCAACAATTATAATTATGTCAACCAGCCAACATTTACAACAAAAACATACTTTTTATATCTAACCATCCCTTCACCCTACCTCTGAGACTCACAGTTCAGTACTCTATGTACTTTTTGGCATTTTCCAGAAATTCAGTCTTCAGGGAAAAGTTTTAACCAGGATTTTTTTTTTTTGGACACTAACACCAAACTTTTCAGAAAAAGATAAAGAACCCAACACAAAATCTGTAATTTAATAGGAGGGCTTATCAGCATTAAGCAAAGCAGTAAGTTTTTTTTTTTGTTTTTTTTGTTTTTTTTTTTTTTTGAGACGGGGTCTTGCTCTGTCGCCCAGGCCAGAGTGCAGTGGTGCAATCTCAGCTCACTGTAGCCTCTGTCTCCCGGTCTCAAGTGATCCTCCAGCCTGAGCCACCCCAGCAGCTGGAATTACAGGCATGTGTCACCACATCTGGTTAATTTTTTTTGTATTTTTTGTAGAGACAGGATTTCGCTATATTGCCCAGGGTGGTCTCAAACTCCTGACCTCAAGTAATCCACCCACCTTGGCCTCCACGCCCGGCGTATACCGAAATTCTTACAAGTTAGAATGAAAAGTGTCAAGGTAAAAAAGCCAATTACATACATCATTCTAGTCAGATCCAAAAATTTTGGAAGCTGACAGAATGTCAGTAATAAAGAGACAAGGTTTTTAAATTTTCTTTTTCTGTACGTAACTGGACTTATTCTTAACTTATACAGTGAATTTTATGAACATCTAATCAAGGGAAGTGAAATAAAGAGGAATACTCATAAACATAAAGAATTTAAATTATATTCATGTTATTAGTATGTATTTCCACATTTTTAAAAATCTAATTAGCATACTGTTAAAGGTAAAAATAGGCAGATGCCTATTTACACCAATGTTCTAGTATTTTAACTAAAGCTAGATCAGCCTTACAAATATAAAAATAAATAAATTTATTTCTGAAGAAAATGAAGACACCTATACTCAATTCATTCATTTTATTAATCTTTTTTAGAATACTTTCTAAATAGGACTTTGGTTCAATTTTGACATTTTACTCTCAAAATAATATGATTTGGAAATGCTGTATTCATTTTACTCAGCTTTTCATTTTATTAATCTTAAGTGATTTTTAAGATTTCTTTACAAAGAGATATGAATATAAAGATTAATTCATTGTTTATGTCCACAATGTAGACATTAAAATCCCTGGATAACCATCAAACCTAACTTTCAGAAGCATTCATTTATCGTATACATATTAAATGTTTGCAATTTAATACAGCATTTCCAAATCATATTATTTTGAGAGTAAAATGTCAAAATTGAACCAAAGTCCTATTTAGAAAGTATTCAAGCTTAATGCCAAAAGCTGTATTTTAAAAGTTCTTACCAAATTAAGTTCAACTGCCAGTTTTTTTGTTTTGTTTTTTGAGATGGAGTCTTGCTCTGTGGGGCAGGCTGGAGTACAGTGGTGCGATCTCAGCTCACTGCAGACTCCGCCTCCTAGGTTCGAGCAGTTCTCTGCCTCAGCCTCCCAAGTAGCTGGGATTACAGGTGCGCACCACCACGCCCAGCCAGTTTTTGTATTTTTGGTAAAACAGGGTTTCACCATCTTGGCCAGGCTGGTCGTGAACTCCTGACCTCACGATCCACTCACCTCGGCTTCCCAAAGTGTTGGGATTACAGTTGTGAGCCACCGTGCTCTGCCTACCAGTTTTTAAAATGAAATAGCAAAACTATCTGTAAAACTGCCTAAATGAACTACAGTTATAACAGACTAGCTTAAGCTGTTAATGCCGTTATAAACTAATCTTTTCACAAAACACATCAAATAATCATGGGATCAATTAAAATCTCCACAAAATAATAATCTTAATTACTATTTAAATTAATATTTACTTCTTCTAAACTCTATTGCCTCTTACTCAGATTTCCAAGAGAAAACTACTATTTACATAGCCAACTTCCAGATTCCCACTTCTCTTAGACCATCAAAATACACATACTGGATTTTAAAAGAGGACACAGGGCCAGATGTGGTGGTTCACACCTATAATCCCAACACTTTGGGTGGCCAAGGTGGGCAGATCACTTGAGGTCAGAAGTTCAAGACCAGCCTGGCCATTATGGTGAAACCTCATCTCCACTAAAAATACAAAAATTTGCCAGGCATGGTGGTGTGCATTTGTAATCCCAGCTACTTGGGAGGCTGAGGCAGGAGAACTGCGTGATCTCGGGAGGCAGAGACTGCAGTGGGTCAAGATTGTGCCACTGCACTCCAGCCTGGGCAACAGAGCGAGACTCTGTCTCAAAGTAAAGGGACCATAAACAAAAGTTTTTTGCTTTGCTCTAACTATATTGGCAGAGGTTACATTTTATATATGGTCTACTAACCTGAGAATTAATTAACCAAATAAGTTACCAGGTAAAATTTTAGGCATAATACTTAGTCTTATGAAAACCACACAGTTGGAGTAAAAAACTGTGTGGTTCTGCATTTTTAAACAAAGCTTCTCAACTAATATACTACTGAACTCAAATTTCAGTGATTAGTTTGCAGTCCCTCTAGTGTTCAACTAGGTTAAATTAACAATCTCTATATGGCAAAAGCTGCCACTTACTTGATACCTACTAACTCTATCCTACATATTAAATAAAAATGAGTTTAATAAACACAAAAGTATAAAAACAAATTAGCAGCCGGGAGTGGTGGCTCATGCCTGTAATCCCAACATTTTGGGAGGTTGAGGCGGGTAGATAACTTGAGCCCAGTTCAAGATCAACCTGGACAACATAGTGAAACCCCACCTCTATAAAAAATACAAAAATTGGCCATGTATGGTGGTACATGCCTATAGTCCCAGCTACCCAGGAGGCTGAGGTGAGAGGCTCACCTAAGCCAGGAAGTCTAGGCTGCAGTGAGCTGTGATCACGCCACTGCACTCCAGCTTGGGTGACAGGGTAAGAGCCTGTCTTAAAAAAAAAAAAAAAAAAAATTAGTAGTATCGAAAATTTCCCTGTAAATCATTCAAGTTAATATTCAGAAAGAATAAATCCAAAACTACTTTACACTGCAAGATTGATCACCAAGCACCTACCACAATGCCTAGTACATATGAACTAACCATAAATATTTGATTATTTTCTGGTTCACAATTTTCAATATATAATTCTTTTGAACCTTCATTCATTCCTAGTTTATTGGTACTATAAAATTAGGCACAACAAGCACAAATAAAAATTATTCTACAAACAACAAATCAAATGTGGAAAAGGAAATAAGCTTATTATATATCATGCAGCATGAATGTGGAAAAATAATCTTTGTTAATCAAATACTCTTGCTTATTCTGTTTATGTGATACTAATAAAAAGTTTAAAAACACTCTGATCAACTGATAATTAAGAGACATCAAACTAATTTTCAAGGGATTAGATCACAATCTCTATTTAAAATAACATGAAAAAGTATTTTTTATTCAAATCCCCATAAGGAGCAAGGGCATAAATATCATAATCATTCTTGCACAGCCAAAGACAGAAAGTAGTTACAAAAGACCACATTTTAAAACGTCCAATGCCCATATATAATTTAATTAAGACTATACTGACAATGCTAGGTGGAAAACAACTCAAATTGTATACAAGTAGAAAGTATAGCCAAAACTATGAAAAGCAAAATTATATTCTTATTTAGCATCTAAAATCATGAAGATTTTAATATTTTGACAGTAGAGTTCATTTAAAAATATATGGCTATAAAATGCATTTACACAACAGTTAAATCTAGCTGCTTTTCACACTCACTTCATGTTGTACCATAAAATAAAGACGTAATTTCCATAGTACAGACAAGAATGAAGACAAGCAAATGTAAATGTCTTGTCTGCAATGACATGTCACAGGAAGTGGCATTGTATGAACACTCCATTTCTTATTTTTACTTTCTACACTTAATCCTATGACCTCTACCTCTACATAGGCGAAGGATAACAAAAGAATGATAGATTTATTTCTTCCCAGCCTCTGTTCCATTTTGGATATGTGAGGGTGAACAGAAGGGAGTAATCCAAAATCCGTGACCTATATTGCAATGCCAGCTGAGCTATGCTCACACACTGAAAAAGAGTAAGAGATGGCTCCTGGCCAAGAAAGTCTGACTCACTAATGATACAAGTACTCTTTTGAGCATCTTCCGGGAAACATGGTGGCATTTCAGGTGTTGCCGAACCAAAATTTCAACTAATATATGGAATTCAAGCAACTCCAGGTATGTGTGTGTGTTTGCAAGCATCGTTGGAGGAGATACATCTTGTTTAACATGTACCTTGTTAATAATCTTTGAAATATGCCACTTTAAAATCATACAATTTGCAATGTACTAACTTGCTATCTTAAATATTTAGAAAGGAGATGCAACCCAAAGACTGTTTTGATAAACAACTCAGCAAAATATGTACACTGTCACTAAAAACTATTAAAGATTTCATTGAAAATGTTTGCCTAAATCGTACAATCTCATTTTATCATGTAGTCTGTTGCCATGACACTTACAGAAACTAGTAATTAACTCAGGATTCCAGAGTGAAAGGTAGAAAACTCAATGAAAGCCACTGTCAATTTGATTCTATAGTGAAACATTCAGGACTTTCTCAGAGAGAGCCTCAGCTAAGCAATATTACTCATCATTGCCGTGCAGCAAATATCAACTCCAGTGTTGGAATGGCAGTTTATAACTTTTGTAAGACAGTCAATGTCATTCAATCCATGATGTATTTATTTATTTATTTATTTTTTTTTTTTTTTGAGACGGAGTCTCGCTCTGTCGCCCAGGCTAGAGTGCTGTGGCCGGATCTCAGCTCACTGCAAGCTCCGCCTCCCGGGTTCCCGCCATTCTCCTGCCTCAGCCTCCCGAGTAGCTGGGACTACAGGCGCCCGCCACCTCGCCCGGCTAATTTTTTATATTTTTTAGTAGAGACGGGGTTTCACCGTGTTAGGCAGGATGGTCTCGATCTCCTGACCTCGTGATCCGCCCGTCTCGGCCTCCCAAAGTGCTGGGATTACAGGCTTGAGCCACCGCGCCCGGCCTCCATGATGTATTTATAAGTTAATGTGCTTATAAGGATTCTGACACATAAATATTATTAAGCACTTTAACCTAACAAATAGTACTCTTCCATAGCCATCTGTTCTGTGGGACAATTACAAAATATGATTTTGTTCAAATGCTCAAACTACTTGCTATCTACAATACTAATAAAAATAACATATGGAGAACTATTCAATTTAAAAAAAAACTTTTTAAATTTCCATTTAAAAAATTCAACTACAGACTATAAAATAAGATACTGCAGGCCTGGCGTTATGGCTCACGCCTGTAATCCCAGCACTTTGGGAGGCCAGGTTGGGCAGATCACCTTGAGGTCAGGAGTTCAGAACCAGCCAAACACGGCAAAACCCAGTCTTTACTAAAAATACAAAATTAGCCGAGCATGGTGGTACGTGCCTGTAGTCCTAGCGGCTCAGGAGGCTGAGGCAGGATAATCGCCTGAACCCGGGCGGCGGAGGTTGCAGTGAGCAGAGATCACACCATTGCACTCCAGCCTGGCCGACAAGAGCAAAACTCCATCTCAAAAATAAAATAAAAAATAAGATAATGCAAAAAGAGAAGGAAAGGATATCACTGTTTTTTCAAACTGCAGTTAATAAAGAATTCAATGCATCAAGAAAATCTTTCAAATGTGGTCACATCCTCTCCTTAAAACAGTATCCTATAACAACATCATGTCATCATGTTTTCCTATGTGTTACAGGATACCAGGGAGTCTTCCTAGCATGCAATGGTGCTAGACTGATAATTTTTACACAAACTTCTATTACATCCATTAAATCTGCTCACTGGTTTATTCAACCAATATGTACCAGGCACTACATTCCAATTTTAGTATATGTGCTGTCAAAGCAGACACATGTACCAGGCATTACGACGGTCCTGGAATTACAATGATGGACAAAAGTCAGATGCAGGTCCTACCCCCATACAGTTTATAATCTACTAGGAGCTTCTATCTAAGTCCTATTCAAAAACCCTCTAAGATCCCAACTACCTATGAAGCCCAAACTGCTTGGCCTAGTGTTTAAGCTCCAACAGGCCCAAATGTTCATTTTCAATCAATTTCTCATGTTTAACTCTTCCCCAATACACATTTCAAAATTCCCTACTCTAGATCCTTGAATGTGCAGTTGCACACACATGCTTGCCCTGACACAGCCATATATCCAAATTCTATACCCTTTAAGGTTATTGTACTCAAAAATCAACTCTTCCTCAAGGCTCAGCCTCTTACATATAACTCCAGGAATACCATGGGCCCTACATAGGAGACTTTACTTTCTACCCTTTAACAATGCTCTGTGTGTATATGCTATCTCTTCTACTAGGTTCTCAGCTCCTGAAATGTAAAAATGTTTCCGATTCATTTCTGTATTTTACATAGCACCTAACATAATATAGGCTCAAATAAATTGTGGTAATTTTAAATATAAGAGATCATTTAACAATGGTAACACCTTACCGTTTGGGGTTTGTTGTTGTTTTTGTTTTGTTTTGTTTCGTTTTTGAGACAGTGTCTCAATCTGTTACCCAGGCTGGAGTGCAGTGGCAAAATCTTGGCTCACTGTAGCCTTGACCTCCCAAGCCTAGCTGATCCTCCCACATCAGCCTCTCAAGTAGCTGGGACTGCAGGCACATGCCACCATGCCCAGCTAATTTTTTCATTTTCTGTAGACATGAGGCTTTGCCATGTTGCCCAGTCTGATCTCCAACACCTGGGATCAAGTGATCCTCTGGCCTCAAGCAATCCTCCCACCTCAGCCTCCAAAAGCGCTGGGCCACCAAGGCATGAGCCACCAAGCCCAGCACACCTTACATGTATAAAGCTTGAAAAGTACTTTTTAAAACATCCTCTCATACACCATTTGACTGTTATGACATAATACTATAATTCTAAATGTGTGGGCAACTGAGCTGAATTAGTACTGACCCCAGGACATCCCATTAAAGTTTTTGCTATGTGCTAAGTTAGCACATTGTCTCAACCATACTGGGAATCAAATAGGTATCTGTGTATATTGGGACTAATCACTGATATTGCTATATTTAAGTCATTTAACCTTTTTTTTTTTTTTTTTACAAAATGGTATGTGATTACTGGGGATGAGGGGGTACTTTTAAATTTGTTTCAGGGCTCCAACTGAGTTCTAGTTAATAAAGCCTTTACCATAGCGATGAGGATAACTGCTCCCAGCCACCTCTGCTACCCAAATCAAGAGCCCCTCTTTGTTATACTCTTCGTGAAACCAATAAATGTCATTACAAATGTTTCCAAAATAGGAGTTATTGTCAACAAATGCTATTTCCTCCCTAAACAATCAGAGTTGTATGTAGTTTGCCCAAGGATGCCAAGGTAGGCAATCTTTTTATTATAAATACCTACTGGGCTACTTTTAAGATAAGCTAAAAAAAATACAGTGCCTGAAATTTAACTCAGAGTATCTAAATTTTTCTCCTTTAAATATATTTCAAAGTGAATAACATGTCTTAATAAAAAATAGTCAACAGCAAAGCAGCTTACATTTAAACAAGTTCAAGGTTACCTGTGAAAAATAAAACAAACTTAATGAAGAAACCTCATGCTGAATAGGTTCACACTTCCCTTATTCAAGCAGTCTTTCCACAAATATTTGCTTTTTTTCTCTTGTGTCAGAAAGCCTTCAAGATTAGCAAAAAGTCTTACTTAAGTCCACCAAGTGCTAGCAAAGTCAAAAATAAAATTTTTAAAAAGGAAAATATTTTGCATGACATTATATAAATATGAGGAAAAGACTAACGACGACAGATTCATGAACACTCTAACCTTCCTTTTATCATCATATACATACAATCTTTTTCAACCCAAAGCCACTTCATCTTTATCTAATTTTTATCTTATTCTTTTTTTTTTTTTTTTTAAATCAAGCCAGTTCTGCTGCGTTATTAACTACAAACTGCAGGGTATTATTCTACCACAATACCCTGGCAACCAGCTCATATTCAGTTACAATATCACAGCACAAAAAAAGGAGAGGGAGAGAGAGAACTAATTGTATGATCATGTGGATATTGTAGAAGCCCTTTAGTTCAATCCTAGATGGGCCTCAAGAGGATAATGCTTATTCTGTTGAACTCACTGCCAAATCCCAATATGAAAGTGCCAGGATCAAAACAAGACCCAATTATACAAAGAGTACATTTTATCAACGTCAGGTTTATAAGAAATAGGTATGTGGCCCTCTACTTGTGGAAAATTGTTCAAAAATATTTACACAGATGGAGCTTAAAGAAAATTATGGAACACTTGCTAGCCATAATGATATTCAATGAAAATCTCTTCAGGTAGCATCCGGACAGCAGCTCAGTCATGAAATGCTTAAAGCCACAGAATCCAATTTCATGATGTTCTAGTATTTAAAACAGATTTCGGCCAGGAGCAGTGGCTCACGCCTATAACCTCAGCACTCTGGGAGGCCCAGGAGGGCAGATCACTTGAAGTCAGGAGTTCGAGACCAGCCTGGCCAACATGGTGAAACCCCATTTCTACTAAAAACACAAAAATTAGCTGGGCATGGTGGCACGCACCTTTAATCCCAGCTACTTGGGAGGCTGAGGCAGGGGAATGGCTTGAACTCCAGAGGCAGAGGTTGCAGTGAGCAGAGACTGCACCACCACACTCCAGCCTGGGGCAACAGAGTGAGACTCCATCTCAAAAAAAAAAAACCAACAACAGATGTCTACAGTATCTGGATTTTTTAAGAGGAAAAAAATATTTGTTATTCCTACCATTAATTTTTTTTAACCTTAGGCCTAAAGATACTTATGGCTGAGTATATCAAGTTTTAATTTGCATTTGCTCAGCCACCATAAAACAATACCAAGTGGAAACCATCTGTAATTACATTTTCAAACAATTATTCACAGAAAGTTAAGCACAGAGATCTATATATCAGTTTAGTCTATTATACTTTAAGCAGATCCAGAGACCATAAAACAACTCAAAGGTAGCCTCCTCCTTCACCAATAGTTTTCCCATTATTTTGCTATGTATCTCGGATTTTTTAGTAGCTGGGCTACGACAACAGATATCTACAAAGAAAAAATAACGGGGAAAGATAGCAGATATGTAATTCCAGGTTATCAACTACCTCAATAAGATACAGGAATATCTCATTTCATTGCACTTTACATTATTTTGTTTCACAGATGCTGCACTTTTTACAAACGTAAGGTGTGAGCAACCCTGTGGTGAGCAAGCCTATCAGCGCCATTTTTCAAAAAGCATGTGCTCAATTCTTGTGTCTCTGACACATTTTGGTAATTCTTGCAATATTTCAAACATTTTCATTATTATAACATCTGTTATGGTGGATCTGTGATCAGTGATCTTTGATATTACTATTATATTGTTCAGGGGCACCACAAACCACACCCGTATAAAACAGCGAACTGAACCAATTGATCACTATTGTATGTGTTCTGACTGCTCCAGGACTGGCTCTTTCCCATCTCTCTTATTCTTCTCAAGCCTATTTGCTAGAAACAATATTAAAATTAGGCCAATTAATAACCCTACAACGGTCACTAAATGTTCAACTGAAAAGAAGAACTGCCCATCTCTTACTTTATATCAAAAGTGAAAAATGATTAAGCTTAGTGAAGAAGTCATGTCGAAAGCCAAGATAGGCTGAAAGTTAGTGCTTTTGTGTCAAGAAGCCAAGCTGTGAATGGAAAAAAAAAAAAAATCTTGAAGGAAATTACAAGTGCTACTCCAGTGAACACATGAATGATAAGAAAGTGAAACAGGCTTATTGTTGATATGGAGAAAGTTTGGATAATCTGAAAGATCACACCAGCCACAATATTCCCTTAATTGTCAAAGCCTAATCCAGAACAAGGCACAAACTCTCTTCAATTCTACCAAGACTGAGAGAGGTGAGGAAGCAAACCTGGGAGCTAGCAGAGGTTGGTTCATGAGGATTAAGGAAAGATTCCATTTCCATTACATAAAGGCACAAGGAGAAGCAGCAAGTGCTGATGGAGAAGCTGCAGCTTCTCCATGCAGAAGATCTTGCTAAGATCATTAATGAGGTGGCTACACTAAACAACAAGTTTTCTTTATTTTTTTCTTTTCTAGAGACAGGCTCTTACTACTGTGTCACTCAGGTCGGACTGCAGTGGCACAATCACAGCTCACTGTAACCCTGAACTCTTGGGTTCAAGTAATCCTCCTGCCTTAGCCTCCCAAGTAGCTGGAACTACAAGACGAACACCAACCATGCCCAACTACTGTTTTTCTTTTCTGCAGCGACAGGGTCCCGCTGCAGAAGAGGACACTCGTTCATGACCACCAAGATCCATTCCCCACTTCCTCCTTCCTAAGAAAATCCTAGTTTTATTTTAGGGAATTTTTATTTCATCCCCTATATAAAATAATGTGAACAGTATGACCAACCTAATGCCATTTATACACGTCAACAGTGAATTTGCTTATAAGCAGAAGATGTTATTCTCTATAAATGTGTAGCTGTACTCCACTGAATTTTAATGTTCTAAAATATAACTCTTTCTTGAATTATTTAGATCCTAAATTCTACCAATATTTAAACCCTTTCTTCAATTTTCCACATTCAGATTCTTACCTCACCTTCCCTAAGAAATAAAACTAAGAAAATATTTTACTAAGAAAAAAAAAAACCCTTTACCTATATCACTACGCCATCTTAATGTTCAACAATCTTTTTTTTTTATTTTTTTTTTTTAACAGAGATGGGATCTCACTGTTTCCCAGGCTGGTCTCAAAGTTCTGGACTCAAGCGATCCTCCCTCCTCAGCCTCCCCAAGTGCTGGGATTACAGGCATGAGCCATCGCACCAGGCCACAACAACCTCTTCTAAATCTTAAGGTTTTCTATGAAAGTACAAGCTTTTGAAATAAAATATACACAAATGGTGAGGGGGGGATCAAACATGGCTACACTTAAAAATGTCAGACTAAACACTAACCTACAAGTCACAATGTATTAATCATAAAAATTACTCACATTTCAAAAAAATATATAATATACCAAATAACAGTTAATCTAGTGTTAAGACAATTTTCAACCGTATTTGTTCCAATGATGACTCTAACACCTCATTTAAGGGGATTTTACTCAGGTTTACTTTATATAAGTAGGTGATTTCATATCAACACAAAACGTTAGGTAGGTCATAATAACTATACTTCCCAACAAACTGAAAATTATAATTTTTCTTACCAATTGCTTAATTTTCACATCATTAGAACATAAGCCCTTTACGCGCTATTTCACCACAATCTCAGTATAAATGTCTCATTTTTCATAGAAAAAAACTAATTACATGGTTCAGTAAGTTGCCTGTGGTAACACATCGATTTTACTTACATTTAAAAGTTAGACTTAGGTTGTTCTCTCAATTTCAAGCATACTTACCTTAATAATTTTATCTAATTCACTAGATCTTTTTCAATTCTTTGTCTGAAAGAACTGAGATTATCTTACCATAATTTTACAATATGAATGTATTATTTACCAAAGTCTTAATGAGTATGCTATTTTTTCTTTAAAGTATATAATTACATATTAAGTCTAACATTTAATAAGTATGCACTAGAACCATTCAGATAATCATCACACAATGAAAAACATGACTTTATAGCTTTGGCAAACTCATTCTTTCAAATACAACAGAAAAACAGAACAGTAATATAATTATTAAAAGAATCAGGAAATTTACATCAAAACTTGAATAATTCAGATCCAAGAAAAGTAAAAGTATACTTTATAAACTACTTAGATCTAGCTACCATTTACCACTGGCTATGTGTTTGTCCTGAAAGTACTTGTTTCTCATGAAATACAAATGTATTTTTCACTATTATCCACAAAATAATGACAAATACGAAAGGTAAAGTAGCTGGGGATGGTGGCTCACACCTGTAATCCCAGCACTTTGGGAGGCCAAGGCAGGAGGATCACTTGAGGTCAGGAGTTCAAGACCAGCCTGGCCAACATGCAGCCCTACTCAAAAAAAAATACAAAAAATTAGCTGTGCATGGTGGCAAGCACCTATAGTCCCAGCTACTTGGGAGGCTGAGGCAGGAGAATCACTTGAACCAGGGAGGCAGAGCCTGCCATGAGCCGAGATCACACCACTGCACTCCAGCCTGGGCAACAAAGTGAGACTGTATCTCAACAACAACAACAAAGTAAAGTGAAACTTACTTTTCAGCTGCACTGTGATACCAATCTAAAATACTACAAATCTACAATGCTGCTGTAAAATGGTATCATTCCTGTTTTCAAAATCACCAGAATTCTACACTTGAAAAATAAATAAATCAAAGTACTATAAATACAACTCCTTTCCAATTCAGTCAGTGATTAATTTCAATGACTCACAAATTCAACACCACTAAAGAAAAAAGATATAAAAACAGAGTGAAAATGAGTCAAAGATCAGATTTTCTCCTTGAAAGAAATTTTCAAAATGAATGACATTTTACCAAGAGATAATTCATTCCTGTCAATTTTATATCTACAATAGTCATTATTTTTCCAGAAAGCAACTTTTTAATTTCAACTGATAAATTCATGTATAATATTGATGAAATTATTTTTACCATTTAGTTAAGGATAACCAGAAACCATCAAAAATCAATTGAAAGTTCACAGACTCTAAAATACACAGTAATATATTCCTACATACTTTATTGTCTATGATTTTAGAAAATTCAATGTCAACACTTCTCTTTGTAGGTATACTAAGCAACAGGGGCTATTCATTTTCAGAGCGTGACACTGCCATTATAATTTGCCTTTGGCATATCTTCAATATTTTTATTCTCTTCTCCTCTTGAACTCTGCTGTGACTTAAGAATGTATTCTTCATCTGATTTCAACTGATTTTTTAAAAGCAGGTGATTCTGGAAGTTTTCGGTTGGTTTAAACAGGCTCAAAATTAGGCTCTTTTGAGGAAAGAGATATTCACACAATCTCCAAGTTTCATCCCAAATTTACTTAACAATTACAAAAGGAAAGGATATCTTTACACTGGAGAAATCTGGCAGACACTACCTTAATCAAGTGATCAAGCTCAGTACCATCAATACAGAGACAAACTGACATGACATGTTTCTGATGTGATGCCATGAAAAGTACACATCACCTACTCAATATTTTTGCCGAAAATGTTTTTCCTGACTCTAACTGTAAGGAAACAATTAGACAAATTCAAAATGTGGAATATTTTACGGGACAACTAAACTGCTCCCTTCAAACATCATCAATATCATTGATTCCCAAGACAACTTCAGGAATATTCTAAATGAGAGGCCATCTAAAAATGTGTGATCCTGATTGCATTCTGGATCAGAGAGAGAAAACTATAAAAGGTATTGCTGGGACAACTGGGGAATCTGAATAGGGACTGAATGTTAGATAATTATATTGATATTAAATTTATTGTGCACGACAAAGGTGCTCTGGTTATGTAAGAAAGTGTTTCACTTCAATGCTGAAGTATTTAGGGGCAAAGGTCCATGAAGTCTGAAAACTACCTTCAAATAGTTCACGTGGCAAAACAGGCATATGCAATATAAGTGTATAAATATATTTATTTAAAAATAAAAAGCTAGGAGGAGTGGAGAAGTTAGGTTCTTGCTTGGAGTTATCTAAACAAAGGTTTTATCAATCCCACCATTTGGAATTGTAGACTGTAATCTATAGATACAGATTATAAAACTAAAAAAATTCAGCTTTCCCACACTCCTACAAAATGCCCAGTTGCAATCAGTTCAATAAACAATAGTACTAGTACCTTAAATTATCTTACACCGTGGTCACTGTCAGAAAACAGATCCATTTTTCCAGGCTCTCTTATGTCTAATGTTTTTACAATCACCCACACCTCCTGGCATAGGTGGTAGCACTCTCAAAAACAGAAAAGGCTATATTTATGTCTCTAAATTCACAGCAAAGGGTAATAACTGCCAATCTACCCATGTACTGACAATAAAACCAATTGAGAAGACTTCTGATACTGTTATAGGGACGATCATTTTTAGAGTTGTACAGATGTATTCTTAATTTATATTTGTCTAATAATCAAAAATAAAGACAACATAAATTTTAAAATTGTAGACAGTCCATATTTAGTGCTAAATATTTTTGGTAGAAAATATACCCCCAAAAATTGGCTATTTCTACCCCCTTGGGAATTAAAACCAGAAATAATATGCCTTATTTTAACTAGGCTTCAATATCCTCACATTATCAAATCATTAAAAATTTTCACAATTTGATTATAAGTCAATCTTCTGGGAGTGCAATACCGCACTACATTAGAACCTCATAAAATAGGTTTCATTAATTGATTCAACAAACATTCTTATGCACATACTAGACTGAATCTGATATTTCTCCTTCTGGACCAGAGATCTGTAATGCTTTGGGGCAAGCAATCAGCAGTTCTGTGTTTGCTCTCTATACTATTTTGGGTTTTCCAGATTGCATGTCTTTCCCACCACTAACTAACAGGCAGTGAATTGGCCAGAATATTGTGTTTATTTAAAAAGTATTTGTTGCCAGGCGCGGTGGCTCACGCCTGTAATCCCAGCACTTTGGGAGGCTGAGGCGGGCGGATCGCTTGAGGTCAGGAGTTTGAGATGCCTGGCCAACATGGTGAAACTCCATCTCTACTAAAAATACAAAAATTAGCCGGGCGTGGTGGCATACACCTGCAATCTCAGCTACTCAGGAGGCTGAGGCAGGAGAATTGCTTGAACCTGGGAGGCAGAGGTTGCAGTGAGCCAAGATTGCACACTGCACTCGGCCTGGGCAACAGAGCAAGACTCCGTCTAAAGAAAAAAAAAAAAAAGGCAAGAAGTATTTGTTTGGCAGATGAGGAGAAGTCCATTCAGCACACCGTATTAATCTCTAAAACTTAAATTAAAATATAGAATTTAGTCAAGCCAAAACAGCAAAGGTATAATAAAAGTGTTAAAGACTATTAATATGAATTATAGTATATAATCATTAGTATTTTTAATTTAAATAAATCTGTATCCTGAACAGAATATTTAAGTTTATATTCCAATTTAGAATTTTAAAATCACAATATTATGGTTTCGCTGTACACATTAATCCTGTATGTTACTAAGTTAATCTTCCTAATTGTATCTCTTTCTGATCAGAAACCTTTAATTCCTCAAAATCTATCAAATTAAGTCCAAATTTCTTATCCTCGGTTCTGTGTACTCCACACTATGACCGACCTACTCAGCCTTTTAGAGGGGAGACTATTTCACTCCTAACCTAAGACCCAGGTAACCTGTTCTTGCCACAATTCATTCGCAGCCTGTAGGTCTTTATACAGTAGCAGCAGCAATAGTTACAATTATAGATTAACTGCTATATAGGCTGCTCTAAGTACTTTTAATTTTTCTTAACCTCATAACCTAATTCACAGTGAGAAAACTGAGGCACAATTTAAGTTAAATAATTAGATCAAGAATACACAGCTAGTGATCATGCAAGCATTTAAACCCAAGCAATGCAGAGTCCATGCTCTGAATTCACTACACCACACATATTAGCAATTCCCCAGACAAGAGCGCAAAAGTGTTTATTCAAGTGACAAGGACAGACTATAAATGTGTTACAGTCTTCTCTCAGACTATTTCACAGATATTTCAAGCAATTAAACAAAAAGTATAATATAAAACTAACTTGTGTGTGTACCCTGTAGGATTATTCTCATTTTATGGGATACTTTATACATTTAAATGCAAGATGGTTGCTTTGGTATTATATCTCACTGTGAGGTTTCTTGGTAGTACGCTTCTTGGAATACACTATGAAGACAAAGGGAAATGCCAAATAACATAACTAAAAAGCAATTTAAGAAACAGTAAAATGTCCCTATTTTAAAGTTACAAATAACGGTAATGTCATGCTTAATTTAAGCTGGCTAACAGGATTCTGCTACTATGTATGTATTTATTTATTTATTGAGATGGAGTCTTGCTGTGTTGCCTAGCATGAGTGCTGTGGCGTGATCTCAGCTCACTGTAACCTCTGCCTCCCGGTTTCCAGCGATTGTCCTGTCTCAGTCTCCCCAGTAGCTGGGATTACAGGCATCCACCACCATGCCCAGATAATTTTTGTTTATTTTTACTAGAGAGGGGGTTTCACTATGTTGGCCAGGCTGGTCTCCAACTCCTGAACTCAGGTGATCCTCCTGCCTAGGCCTCCCAAAGTGCAGGAATTACAGGCATGAGCCACCGTGACCAGCCAGGAAATGCCAAATAACATAACTAAGAAGCAATGTAAGAAACGTAAAATGTCCCTATTTTAAAAATGTTACAAATAACGGTAATCTCATGCTTAACATTAAAGCCTGCTAGCAGGATTCTGCTACTATTTATTTATTTTATTTTTTTGAGACAGGGTCTCACTGTTGCCCAGGATGGAGTACAGTGGCATGATCTCTGTTCACTGCAACCCTGGGCTCCTGGGTTTAAGTGATCCTCCAGCCTCAGTCACCCGAGTAGCTGGGATTACAGGCACAGGTCACCATACCTGGCTAATTTTTTTGTATTTTTTGTAAACACAGGGTTTCACCATGTTAGTCAGGCTGGTCTCGAATTCCTGGCCTCAAGCAATCGGGCCCCCTCAACCTCCCAAAGTGTTGGGATAACCAGCATGAGCCACCATGCCCGGCCTGTAATTTATTTTACCCAAAATAAAATGACTCAACTATATTAGAGAATGAAATAGAGTCTAAAATATCCCCACTTTGTATGGCTACCAATGAAAATATTCTCTTTGTATCCTTCAGTTTTTCATGACTGCTATCATATTTCCCCTTATTTGAAACAAAGTTGTCTTTATGACACTTATTTTTCTAATCAAGGCTAGATATGTTCCATTAGTAGGCTGAATCATGTATTACCTTTTTCAACTACTTTTACCTACAAAAATGGACACTTCATATAAATGGATCTAAAAACTTGCTCAAAATTCATATTAAAAAGAGCAGACGCAGTCAATGAAGTTCTAATTATTCCATTACTGTAATACTTTCCCAGTAGAATACAAGATATAAACAGCTTATACCACTTTCAAACTCAAAAGAAAAGTAATCATTCTCAAGAGAAAATGTTCACAATACTACATTTAATTAGAAAATTAGAAAACCTGTATGGTACCAATTTCATTTACACATAAAACATCTAAAACTCTCTCAGACTTCAGTATTTTTATTTCTCTGTTCTCTCCATATGATGATTGTTTTTCTAATTTTCTAATTTAAATGTAGCATTTCTGGAATTTTTCAAAAATCTAAAAATAATTCAATCTTTGCTTAACTCTTTATCAAAAAATACTGAAGATATTAATCTACACATGCAATCTAAAGCAACTATACCAAAATTTAAATGCCCTATCCCTTTGTTAACTCAGTAACAAAGCCCATGAAAAATAACAATAATTTCATAAGCTATATCTAAGAACACTGACAATTTTCTTTGTTGGCATACATAAATAATTTTATTCTATATTATCAATTAAATAAGCCTAATTAGCAGTTGGGTTTGGTTTCCTCATCACTGCAAAATGACATGTACCACACTAACAAAGAGCAGACCAAAAAGCTAAAATGTAAGAGATTAATACAGAGAAACAGAAGATGACAGTCAGAAACAATCATGAAAAATAAGAAAGACACTTTTTTTAAAAAGCTTTATACCTCTCTACTACATGGGAAAAAATTAAAAATATGTTTCCATATTTTAATGGACAAACAAAAATGTTGTGATTATCTTCTAGGCGACATCTTATTTTTAAAATTCTGATAAACAGAATCCAGATGTTCCGAAACTCTAATTTCACCTAAGTTAACTGTTAACTACATAAAACAGGCTTTGGGATGAACATTAAGTTCTGGGATTTTGCTGATTACCCAGCTAAGCAAGCAATGTCACCCAGAATGGGTTCTTATATTTATAAACCAAATGCCCTAAAAAACACCAGAATAAAGGCTTGAGCTGAACAGACAAATGGACCATAAAGTAAACAGCTCAATTAGTCCATTGTGGTTTACCGCCCTCTGGCTGCTGTGGCAGGAGATATCACAGATAAAAAATGGCTGCCAAGAAAAACTAGCAAGGTGTCAAGCAAAAGTTGGCAGGAAATCCTTTAGGCAAATGTAAAAGCTTTAGAATAGAGCCTCGAAAATACATTAAAGTTAGCTTTACTCCTTCCTTTAAAAAAAAAAATTGAAAACATCAAGTAACAAAACATTTCAAACACGATCTGAAATTTTTCAGCCACAGATTAACACAATATAGTTTGGAGATAATAAAAGTTGGCTCTAGGAGACTAAGTCAAAAAGAGTTAATACCCTAACTGAAGATTAGAATTAGTCTTGGTTTAGAAAATCCCTTGGCATACTAAATAGAAACACTTAGATAGAAAGGTAAAAATTTTTACCAGAAATTCAAAGACAACTGAAAAAATTTCCTGCTTATAAAACTGTGGTAAATATATAAAGCAGCTTAGAAAAATGAAATTCTTATATTAATTCAGTTTCCAGATATCAGATGCAATCTGAAGCTAAAAATCAGGCAACACTGGAGCCAATGTTTCCTGGAATCACCAAATTACATGAAAAGCAGAAATAAAAGCAAGAGAAAATTTGCTACACCAAATTCAGACCAGATCGCATATATTCATCTTTCCTCAAAATGCTATTCAATGTAATCTCACAATTTTGTCCAATTAGGCTCAAAACTAAATTTCTGTATCTCTCCAATTTTCCACCCAACAGTTCAGCTGGCAATGAACCATAACAACCACAGTCCAAGGAAAAAAGCAGTAACTGTTCAATTCACTGTCTCGTTAGTTACTCACAATTCACTATCATTTAAAAACAGTGGATCTTAGCCTGGTTTCCACCCCACCACACCCAGGAGACACAATACTCTCATTTAATTTAAGCAGTGGTTCACAAGGTTCTGATTCTCAGCATAACTGGAAAAGGACAAGAGTTAGAAAAAAAAAAAAAACAGGGATAAGAGGAAGAGGGGTGAGAATGTTCCTTTTGAGAGAGATATCCATGAAACACTTAAAATCTTTCTTTTAGACAAGTCTTAATAATCTGTTTGAAATTTACCAATGTTCAAAAAAATATGATGCAAATAATTTTTAAGAAAAAAACAGAAACCTTACCCTGTAGTTCATGATGGATTACACCCACTAGGTTGGGTTCGTCTCCCCACCAGAATATCCATAACTCTTTGCAATCTGGTTTGACATCACGACGCCATACACAAAGCAGGTTAGCTTGCAGACAGCGGATGAAACTTAACAGAATTGGATCATCTTGGGCTGGGGCTGAAATTATGGGTCCACAGTCCCCATGCCCTCCAAAATTGTACCTACGCCATTTGATTCCCGTGAGTTCAGCCTGGAAAAAGACAAAAAAATTGTAATCGTTTTCTCTTTTTACTTACAGACCACCAAAAACAGTCTTCCATACAGAAAAGCAATTGTGCTAAAATAAATATTTACACGAAACTTCCTAAGAAGATTCCTTCCAGTGAAGAACATATGTCAAATCTTCTCAAATTTTAAGGTGGGAGAAAGTTAATTTCTATCAAGATTTCTACATAGCTCTTTACATTAAATACTAACATAAAACAAGCTGATAATCATTATTTCCTGTTGAATCATTTGTCTAAACATTTACTAAAAAGTCCCTATATAGAAAACTACTTTCTATGTTATTCAATACTCAACTCACAAATTATATTCAGAAATCAAGTAAGATTTTAAAAATAAGTTTGTATAAATGAAATAATTTCTTTCAAATAATTTCTTCCCATCCACAAGCTACAGTTTCAATCCTTTTTTAATTAGGGAAGCAGAGAAGCAGTGAGCATAAAGCATGAGAGTGTTTCATCATGAACGCCAAGTCTATTTAGGTAGACGCAATTAAGAAAACTGATGCAAAGTTATCAGCAATTTATTCATGTTTTTTAACATGTAGCAAATAGAAAAGCTTTGCTTCTGTAACAATTCCCTAATGTAGTTTGGTCTTTTATTTTTTACAAACATTGTAAAACATGAGAACTTGCAACCAGCAGAGAACAGATACTGTATCTTTGTTCCATTACATATGTTTACATTTCAAGATTTCTTAAATCTTTAAGAGCTAAACTTCAAAGAGTGAACACAAGTGAAAGCTAAATAGTTAAAAAGTACAACTATATATTGAAAACTACTAGTAAAACAGATTCGCAATTTAATTCTGTACCAAACAGACCAGGAGGTCCTTGCATTGAATCCTTACTCATGCATCTCCTTCCTCACAAGGTCAATTATTTTTGTTAGCAAGTTGTTTACAAAAAAAACAAGTACCACTCAGTAGAAAACAGCCATATCTTCTACTAACATAACTGAAACATACTAAAAGTGCTAACGCGATCAATCACTATAATGACCACATTTAAGAAAAAGAAAAATCACCTTTCATTTAATCCAAATTAAAAAGGTTTTGCTTCAGGCCGAGCACAGTGGTTCATGCCTGTAATCCCCGCACTTTGGGAGGCCTAGGCGGGCAGATCACAAGGTCAGGAGTTCGAGACCAGCCTGACCAACATGGTGAAACCCCATCTCTACTAAAAATACCAAAATTAGCCGGGCATGGTGGCGCACGCCTGTAATCCCAGCTACTCAGGAGGCTGAGGCACGAAAATCGCCTGAACTCGGGAGGTGGAGGTTGCAGTGAGCTGAGATCGCGCCACAGCACTCCAGCCTGGGTGACAGAGCGAGACTCTGTTTCAAAAACAAAACAAAAAAAACAAAGGTTTGCTTCAAAAAAGTTACAAAAATATACAAACTAAAAATACCTAAAATTCAGTAACTTATACTTTACACTGAGATATGCAAATCTAAATTTTTAATGAATATGTTTAGTAAAAAGCCGGCACTGGCATCGTTTAGGGTTTCCCTGTATGTCACTTGGTTTCCTCTAAATATAAAAGCACTACATGGCCCATGTAAGAAGTTCAGAAGTAATACACCATAATCACGTTATAATAATCATTAGCATCCTACCGTATATGTCCTTCCTCTTTTTCTGTACATATACGCTTTAAAATTGGAACCATATTGGATGATTTATATCTTTTTTCACTTTTTTTTTTTTTTTTGAGACGGAGTCTAGCTCTGTCGCCCGGGCTGGAGTGCAGTGGCCGGATCTCAGCTCACTGCAAGCTCCGCCTCCCAGGTTTATGCCATTCTCCTGCCTCAGCCTCCCGAGTAGCTGGGACTACAGGTGCCCACCACCTCGCCCGGCTAATTTTTTGTATTTTTTAGTAGAGACGGGGTTTCACAGGTAGCCAGGATGGTCTCGATCTCCTGACCTCGTGATCCGCCCGTCTCGGCCTCCCAAAGTGCTGGGATTACAGGCTTGAGCCACCGCGCCCGGCCCTTTTTTCACTTATTTTTATATATTACTAATTATTCTTCAAAACACACTTTTAATGTTTGCATAATATTCTATTCATTGGAAAAAATATAATTTAACCATGCCATAACAACTGGACAATCTTCCATTTTATTTCCACTATTGTAATTACTATAATTGGTTAACATCCTTGAACACTGTTATTTTCCTGATTATTTCCTTTAAAGAGATTGATTAATACTGAATTACCAAAGAATATGAATATACCAAGACTCATGATGAATGCTACCACATTACTATTCAGTTAATAGTCTCCCCAATACAAATAGCCACCTCCCAAATTGCATGTCTTTTAAAATATCTGCCAATTGAATAGAAGGGTATGTACTTCTATTAATAGACAGTCCTTGTTCTGCTAGGAGGAAATCAGTATGTGGTATCACATCTTTGATCAGATGGGGCCACCCTTCCTGGGTTTGGGTCCCAGCTCTGTACTAATTCATTGGTTCAATGAGTCAGTATACATATGAAGCACTTAAGACAGTGTCTAGGACATAGCAAAAACTGTAAATGATATTTTCATTATACCAGTAGTAGTAGTACTATTTCTTTCACTTTGAGTTGTCTGTTCATACACTTTGTCCATTTTTCTTACAAGTTCCTTTTTTTTCTTTTTTTTTTTTTTTGAGATGGAGCCTCACTGTATCACCCAGGCTGGAGTACAGTAGCGCGATCTCGGCCTCCCAGATTCAAACAATTCTCATGCCTCAGCCTCCTGAGTAGCTGGGATTACAGGCGTGCAACACCACGCCCAGCTAATTTTTGTATTTTTAGTAGAAACGGGGTTTCACCATGTTGGCCAGGCTGGTCTCGAACTCCTGACCTCAAGCAATCTACCCTCCTCGGCCTCCCAAAGTGCTGGGATTATACAGACGTGAGCCACTGCGCCTGGCCAAGTTCCTTTGTTTCTTCAAATAAAAGCAATGTGTATGTTTTAATCAGAAACCCCAACATCAATCTTTAAACACCAAAGAAGGAAACAAAAATAAAAAGTTGAAATCCAAAAAGGTAAGCAGAAGACTAACTTCTTTTATCACCTAAGCTAAAGAGAGTATTCTGTGCCTAAGAGCCTTGTGGATGAGGCTGCGCCAACAGGCCAGGCGCAGTGGCTCACGCCTGTAATCCCAGCATTTTGGGAGGCCGAGGCGGGCGGATCAAAGGTCAAGAGACGGAGACCATCCTGGCCAACATGGTGAAATTCTGTCTCTACTAAACATACAAAAATTAGCGGGGTGTGGTGGTGCACGCCTGTAGTTCCAGCTATTTGGAAGGCTGAGGCAGGATAATCACTTGAACCCAGGAGGCGGAGGTTGCAGTGAGCCGAAATCGAGCTACTGCACTCCAGCCCAGCAACAGAGCGAGGCTCTGTCACAAAAGAAAAACAAAACAAAACAAACAAAAAAAAAACCAATAAATATGAATCACTAATAACCTTATTTAAAGGGTTAGAAAATTAATATCAGAGTTTTAAACATCAGATGAGTCAGTCCCCATGAAAATCTATGCATAGTAATTTACTCACTACAACACTTTCACCTGTAATATCCGGCAGTAGAGCAGACAAAATATTTGGCATTGTTTTAGGAGAATGGTTTCCTAATCCTAGTACTTCCACTAACTGCCTATCAGTACATCTATGCTGTCAGTGGCAAAGGGAAGCTGTTACCACCTGCTCTATGTTTTTTACAAAGTTGTTCTAGCAAGTGATATCTTACAAATCCAAGTGACACAACAGCAAGGCTACAAACTTAAACACCTCCTAATTCAGCTAAAACAGTTTCTGTAAAGTTAAAACTAAATATCATTATACCGGTCTTCATGGAAAAATGTAACAATAATCAAGCCTGAAAGAGATAACTAAGTATAAAATTGGTGTTCGAAGATTTAGCTTTAAATTTTGAATTAATGTTTGGTAAAAGACAGCTTAATGATATTGAAACAGTCTGTCCAAGAAAAAAAATATCCCATCATGGATGTTTATTCAATTAAGAGTAAAATGTCTTCACAGATCATGATCATATTTATAGTTAAAAAATCAAGTGCACTCCAAGTTCTATTGATTTTTTTTGTTTGGCTTTTGTTTTTTTGTTTGTTTGTTTGTTTGTTTTGCTCTTTCTCTGTCTCCCAGGCTGGAGAGAAGTAGTGTGATCTTGGCTCACTGCAACCTCTCCCTCCCGGGTTCAAGTCATTGTCCTGCCTCAGCCTCCCAAGTAGGTGGGATTACAGGTGCCTGCCACCACACCCAGCTAATTTTTCTATTTTTAGTAGAGACGGGGTTTCACCATGTTGGCCAGGCTAGGCCCAAACTCCTGACCTCAGGTGATATACTCACCTCAGCCTCCCAAAGTGCTGGGATTACAGGCGTGAGCCACGGCACCGAGCCACACACTGTCTCAATTTCTGACTAATGTTTAGCTCTAAGACACAAAATTCTTTACCTAATGATTTCAAAATTTTAAAGCAAACCTTTAAAATAATTCTAGATTCAAAATTATCCCCAAGCACAATTATTTCTCACTGTCAAAAGACAATCCTTAATTATATCTAAGTTTTAAACTACATGGTTTCTAAAATATAGAACCAAAACGATGAAATCAAAATATATAAAGAAGGAAACCCATATGCACATTATGTATAATAACCACCATCGTTATTTACCAAGCATCTACTTAATACCAGGGACCATACTAGAGTTTTCATATATTAATTCTAACACCAAGCACCATGCTAGTGACTTCCTATATAATTTATACACTTCACAACAGACAGCTAAAGAAATTAGGACTCAGAAAGGTTGAATAATTCTCCCAGTGCCACACAGGTAGCAAATGGTAGATCCCAAATAAAACTAGACTTAAGCTGTAACTGAATTTAAAGTATGAATTCTCTCCATTCTGCCATGCTGCTTCGTAAGGCAAATGGTAAAAATTAGCCCTAGAGGATTATAAAATAGTACAAAGAAACTGTCATCAACTCAATTTAGCAATGACTAGAGCTCATGGCCATACTGTCTAATTTAAGAAAGTTCATAAATCTTTCTTTAGTCTTCCTGAGGTATTAAGAAAACTGGTATAAGAGTGCCCACATATCATCCCATGAATAGAATAAACTTTTATTTCACTCAGATAATTATATGCCTTCTTTTACAAGTTACCACTATAAGATGGTATCTACATAAACTAATTCTTAGATAATACGTATAACGAACCAACAAAATCATTATTCTGATAGCAAGAGAGGCTGGAAGGAAATCTGCTCAGCAATGGCTGGCATGTAATATAGGAGTAGTCACGGTTCTCAGAAAATTGAACTTAACCCATTTACGTGGGAGGATGCAAATTTTTTTGTGAAAAATCAGACCTTGGCAATGACTTTGAGCAGCAGGATATAAATAACTTCCACAAGTTTAGTGTTCCAATAATGGAACACTAGGGGTAAATGGGTTAAGTGGTAGATACTCCCCTGGCCTAACCAAAAGACCACTACAATCAGTTCCGAACAGTTCTAATTAAATAGATTACAACAAAACAGGGATAAAGCACTTCCTAACTGACATGAATGTGATTCAAAGAAAATTTATATTGATTCTTAGTGTCCTATTCTTCACATACGATATGTAGGAAATGAGATCATTTATTTACAGTGACCCATAGCAACTAGATCCCTTGTGACCAACAGCATATACTTGCAATATGGCTCCTCAGAGTTAAAACCACATTCAGTGGTCAACGAACACAGTAAAATCAAGACATTGATTAGAATGAACCCTTGGTGTAGTATCATGGAAAGAACACTGGCAGGTCTAGGTTCTAAGGCCTGGTTTTTCAACCGTTTACCTACGCGATGTTAGAAATCTACTCTACCTCAAGACACCTCAGATTCAGGACCAAAAAGTGACAGGGTTGACCTAGATACTATAAATGAGTTCAAGTCTCCTGGCCCAAGCTAATTACATCCCACTCATAAAGGCAACTTGTAAATGAGATGGAACCCTTACTACCATCAAGAACAGAAAAGCCGCCAGAAGAAAGTCAACACTTCAGGAAACTATTCAAAGATTCCTCAAAGTATAAACCAATTAGTTTAATGTATCAATCCTGGGCAGGATTCTAGGATGGCCTGTAGAAAAAGCAGCTGTGATCATTTGAGGCTGACAAGCATGCACTAGGAAATTCCAAGTGGGCCCCACCTCACCTCCTCCTATGATTGGGTTACTACTCCAGTAGAGCAGGTCAATACAGTAAACATATTAAGTCACCTCTCAACTCAGAGGAAGGAAAAAAGTCACATGTAACAGAAACTTCTGTTAAAACATAACTAATCAACTCCAGGTAAAGACAGCAAAATAAACATATACATCTGCTTTTGCTCTCTCCTAAACCCCTGTAAGACAGCAAGAAAAACATTTGTTTCATTGTTTTATTTCATTAAATTACATAATTACAATGGCAGGTGGAACAAGAGAGGAGGATACAGCACAAAATTTTGAAGGCTAGGTTAGCAGATGCTCTGATAAGGAGATTTACAATACCCAAGAAAACTGAATCCTAAACATGAAGAAAGAGATACAACCCAATTGACACAGAATCCCCTCAGCCTCAGGAATTAAATACAGATTCCTTTTAGAAGTAGGGCTGAATCGGCCAGGCACGGTGGCTCAAGCCTGTAATCCCAGCACTTTGGGAGGCCGAGACGGGCGGATCACGAGGTCAGGAGATCAAGACCATCCTGACTAACACGGTGAAACCCCATCTCTACTAAAAAATACAAAAAGCTAGCCGGGTGAGGTGGCGGGCGCCTGTAGTCCCAGCTACTCGAGAGGCTGAGGCAGGAGAATAGCGTAAACCCGGGAGGCAGAGCTTGCAGTGAGCTGAGATTCAGCCACTGCACTCCAGCCTGGGCGACAGAGCGAGACTCCGTCTCAAAAAAAAAAAAAAAAAGTAGGGCTGAAAGGCAGAGAGGAGATTAAACAAGGAAAATTGGTTAAAAGCCTGCTTAAAAGGCATTCAGCTGGGCGCAGTGGCTCACGCCTATAATTCCAACATTTTGGCAGGCCCCACAGCAGGAGGATCACTTTAGCGCAGAAGTTCTAGACCAGCCTAAGCAACACAGTGAGACCTCAACTCTACAAAAAATTAAAAAATAAGCCAGGCATGGGGCTGCTTGCCTGCAGTCCCAGCTACTAGGGAGGCTAAAGTGAGCGGGTCTCTTGAGCCTGGCAGGCTGAGGCTGCAGTAAGCTATGATCACACCACTGTACTCCAGGCTGGGCAACAGAGTGAGACCCAATCTCAAAATAAAATTAAAGTAAAAAAAAAAAAAAAGAAAAAAGCACTCAGATGCCCAGGTACCCTCCCTACTGCACAGAGCTGAACAACTGGCCCTTCCTCACCCCAGAAAATAAATACAAATGTATTCTCTGGAGACAGTAAACAGAGGGTACTGGACTGGAGGACATAGGCAAACTGAAGGCAGGGAACCAGAGTGAAAACAGGGCATTAGGTGAAATATATAGAAGGAAGGCCAAGGACCACCCCTCCCTACCATTGCCCTGTAAGCACCCAGGAAACCAGCAGCCCGTCTTCACTCCTCAGAAAGCAATTTGGAAAAGTCTTCTCTGGGAAATCTTAGCTCCACAGAAAAGACCTGAAGATACCAAGATCAGAGATTCCCCAACTAAAGAGCCCACCCAGATCAGTGAAGCGCACAGTTAAGCTAATGTCTGTCACATGCTCAGAAATTCCAAGCAGATTCTTAGTCCACCATTCCTAAACATGAACATACAACCAAGAATTGCTAAATAATTGAGGAAAACCACTGACGAATTACCGAAACAAAAACGAATCAAAAAGCAACTAGAAGGAAAGACAACATTGGGAGAAGAAAACTTTAAAAATACCAACAATTAATATTCTCAAAAAAATAAAATGGTCCAACCACTTAAAAACAACAGTATGCTATTTCAGCAGAGAATTTTTTAAAGGCTCTTGGAAATTTTTAAATAATGATTCCAGAAATGATAAAACTTAATAAAATGTTTAGAAGATAAAGTTTACGGAATCTCCCAGAAAGTGAGGCAAATAAACAAAAATGAAAAATGGGGGAAAGCTGAAAATCCAAATACAAGGAAGCTGAAATCCAAATACAAGAGCTTTCAGAAAGAGAAAATACACAAAATAAAGAGGAAATGACCAATAAAACAATTCACAACAATTTCCCAGAAAAACAGAACGTGAATTTCTAGACTGAAAGAGCTCTCTGCGTGCTCAGAACAATGGATTAAGAGAGACTCACGGAAGGCATATCACTGTAAACTTTCAGCACACTGCAGACTAACAGAAGATCCTCCAAGTTTCCACATAGTAAAAAGAGGTCACATATCCGAAATCAGGATTTCTAACTGCTCAACAGCAATACCACAAGCAAGAAGGCAAAGGTGCAATAACTCCAAAATTCTAAAGAATTATTTCCAAACTAAATATTAAATGGTACACCAGCCTAAACTATCTATCAAATATATGATAATAAATGCATTTTCAGACATGAGAAAAAAAAAAAAAAGAAGCACAATTTCTCAGGCAGCTACTGGGTGTGTACTTACCAAAAGGAGGGAATAAACCAAGAAGTCATAAGACTCAGGAAACAGACCTAACATGAGAGGGAACAAAATAAATTCCTAAAATCACAGCAAATGATGACTCCAGGTTGCCAACTACACACCAGTGCAGAGGGCAACCGATCAAGATTATGACAGGTCCATAAAGACTTCTTCAGGAAGGTGAAACTAATAAAACACCTGATACATCTGAGAGTCTTAAAGGGGTTTCAGACAACAGGCAAGAACTTTGGGGATGAGTTAAGTTATAGAAAAGTAAGCAGGCTGGGACCTGTGGCTCATGTCTGTAATGCCAGCACTTCAGGAGGCCAAGGCAGAAGGATGACTTGACCTAGGAGTTTGAGACCAGTCTGGGCAACACAGCAAGACCTTATCTCTACATACAGACTGACAGACATAGCTGAAGCATTGTGGCACACATATGTAGTCCCAGCTACTCAGGAGGCTCAAGCAGAAGGATCACCTGAGCTAAGGAGTTAGAGGTGGTGGTGGGCTGGGGACAGAGGTGGGCTGGGGACAGAGGTGGGGAGGGGAGGGGAGGGAAAGCAAGGGGAAGGGGACAGGGAAGGGAGGTAGGAAGGGGAAGGGGACGGGGAAGGGAGGGAGGTAAATTTTTAAAAGAGCATCTGCTTTGTACGAGGCAGAAAGCATGAGTTAAATCCTCTTCAATAGTGGAAGATCTAGAATTGAAAAATCTAAAAGTAACTATCACCTCAGTATTTAGAAACATTTAAGAAAGAACCAAGATAATCAACAAAAGAGGGTCATGTTTGCCTCTAAAGAAGGTAAAACAGGGGCAGGAGCAGAATATTGTTCTTATAAACCTTGTTGAACTATCTGATTCTTTAATTGAATTGTGTAAGAGTATATAACTCTGCTCTAAAAAAAAAAAAGGAAATTTAAACAAAATTAATCAAAATGGGGTAATAAAATATAAAGCTACTAATATTGAGAACTCACATTACTTCACAGACTTATTCTAGACAAATTCCTAAACTGAAGAACAATTTTAATATCCCATAAATTGTGCTGCAAAAGCCAAAAGGTTATTTAACCATGTGTTAAAATAATGTGTTGTTGTTGACTTTCTTTTCTCCATTTTAGACTATTAAAACCCAGCTGGACAGAGACATCTTTCCAGCTGCATGCTCCATCCCATCTGGCTCTGTTCAAATTCTTCTCAGCCATAGCTATGCTGCTGGCCAAGGATTCCCTGTGTAGATGGGCTGCTGACGAGACAACGGGCCTCCCATCTGACTGGTTATTTCCATGTTGCGAGGAATACAGTGTGGTATTCCTCCATACAATGAGGTCATATATAAAAGATGCTTTCTAACATATATATACACACACATATGCATATGTGCTGATTCATAACTGTTTTCCTCAAGTGTCATTTTCTTTTCACTGCTCAGTTTACCAATATTAACTAAAAAGTATAAAAATTTTTTCAAGCTGGCTTATAGCAAAGGTACGAGTACAAGGGCTCAGAGATTTTATTTGACAATAAGTTTACTACAATTAAACAATGTGAAGTAGATATTTAAAAAGTAACTGCCATCTTAAGCTACATTAATAAAGCAGAAAATCTTGATCCTATTCAACAGATCTAAATTATCAGTCATTATTCGGTACTGCTTGCAGCTCCTAGCTCCACACTTTAAGAAGAATCTAGGTAAAATGCAACAAATGAAGAGATGAAAGACTAGGCTAGTGAGGAAATCTAAACATGTCATATGGCTAGAGGCTATCTAGCCCCACATTCAATCCTTTCAAGCAAATTAACACAGCAACAAGAATAAAACAGAAGAATAAAGCCATGTGATAAAAATAAAACAGCTGAATGAACTTAATACTCAGTTAAAATGATTCTGAAGTTATTTAGTCTTCTATTATATGGAAGGCTGATATGCAGAAGATTAATTACATTTGCTCAGCACAGTCCCAAGTGGTAGCAACAGAACCAAATGGAAAAACTGATGATTAAAGCAACAACAGTGAGAGCTCCCTCAAGAAATAAATCCCTGACTGAGAGTTAATCACAGATATGGGGGGGGTTAAGGAGAAGCTGGTCAATACCAGATTAGGACACTATAGAGTGGCTTCAAATATCAAAGGGCTAATTGAACAATATGACTTAAAGGGTTCCTTTCACACCTAAAATAAGAGTCTCAAGGATTCCATTCAACAATAAGATTTCATAATTCTAATATCATTTGTATTTCAGTCAACTAACTCAGGGGCTAGCAAACAGCGGTCTGGGGCTAACCACCTGTTTTTGTAAATAAAGTTTTATCAATACACAACTATCCCATTTATTTTGCACATTGTCTGTGGCTGCTTTCAAACTACAACCACAGAGTTGCAAGTGGGGCTACAGGGCCCAGAGCCTGAAATAATTACTCTGGTTCTGTAAGAGAAAGTCCACTGATACCTGAGCTAGGATAACATACACAGACAAATGTGACATTTAAAATATAAATTAGGGCCGGGCGCGGTGGCTCAAGCCTGTAATCCCAGCACTTTGGGAGGCCGAGATGGGCGGATCACGAGGTCAGGAGATCGAGACCATCCTGGCTAATACGGTGAAACCCCGTCTCTACTACAAAATACAAAAAACTAGCCGGGCGACGAGGCGGGCGCCTGTAGTCCCAGCTACTCGGGAGGCTGAGACAGGAGAATGGCGTGAACCCGGGAGGCGGAGCTTGCAGTGAGCTGAGAGCCGGCCACTGCACTCCAGCCCGGGCGGCAGAGCGAGACTCCGTCTCAAAAAAAAAAAAAAAAAAAAAAAAATATATATATATATATATATATAATAAATTAGAAGCACCATTTGTTCTCCCACCATAAACAACCAGAAAACTGGACAGAATAGCCGGGCGTGGTGGCTCAAGCCTGTAATCCCAGCACTTTGGGAGGCCGAGACGGGCGGATCATGAGGTCAGGAGATCGAGACTATCCTGGCTAATACGGTGAAACCCCGTCTCTACTAAAAAAATACAAAAAACTAGCCGGGCGACGAGGCGGGCGCCTGTAGTCCCAGCTACTCGGGAGGCTGAGGCAGGAGAATGGCGTGAACCCGGAGGCGGAGCTTGCAGTGAGCTGAGAGCCGGCCACTGCACTCCAGCCTGGGTGGCAGAGCAAGACTCCGTCTCAAAAAAAAAAAAAAAAAAAAAAAAAAATATGCAAAATTTCAGACACTATTCAACAGGCAGTACAGAGCTAGACTCCCTGAGAGAAGGCATACAATGAGGTGGGCCCTACAAAGGCCAAGACAGCTGGAATTTGTGGAGGCAGATCACCAGAAAGAAGAATATTCAGGAAAAAAGCTCCAAAGATCTGATAGAGGTTCTTTTGAAACTGTTCCTAAGCACTAAGCTGCACATTCAAACAGTAAAATTCAACAAGGTCAGGCAGAGAACTACTGGGAGCTATCATTCCAAGAGTTCACCTAAAGCTGGGAGGCAGTCAAGTTCTGAACAGCCAGAGAGAAAAAACATTGTTAAACACCTTGGGCACTGAATAGAGACCATAAAATGACCATACCTCATAAGGAGGAAACCAGTGCTAGCATAAAGTCTATTCTAACCCACGCTAATAACCAAGCCTCAGGAAAAAAGTATACTAATAATAATAGGCTGATCTTACTAACTGCCAGTAACTTAACTACCAGCCAATACAAAATTCAACTCTTTAAAGGAAGGAAATAAAATCCAGACTTTGAACAACATTCACAATGTCCAGCAACCAATAAAAAATACCAGACATTCAAGAAGCAGAAAAATGGGACTCATGACTGTAAGAAAAGTCACTTAACAGAAACAGACATAGAAATGAAAGTAATGATGAAATTAACAGACAAGCCAATTAAAACAGCCATTATAAATATGGTCAAGAATTTAAAGAAAAACACAAACATAAGGACAGAAATGGGGGATTTTTTTTTAACTAAGTAAAATTTCTACAGTTCAAATACGCGAAATATAAAATGAAAAATTCGCTGTGGTAAAGTTTAACAGCAGATTAAGCACTACCCACAAAAAAAAAGGGGGGGGGGTCAGGGCTTTAAAACATACAATATTAACTATCAAAGCTGAAAAACAAATAATTTGTATAACAAAACATAATAAACAAGCCAAAGTGACTTCTGCAGTCAGCACAGTATCAGGCAATCTAACATACGTGCCATTAGTGTCTCAGAATGTGGGAGAGAATGGGAACAAAAATAATTTCAGAATAAGGACCACACTGTCTCCGAGTTTCATGAAATCAATAAACCTGTGATCTAAAGAGTTCAGTGAACCCTAATGCAGCATAAACTAAAAAAAAAGAAAAAACTCACACCAAAATACAACAAAATAAAATTTGTAAAAACCAGTGATAAAAAGGAAAATATTAAAAGTGGGCAGAGGAAAAAAAGATACATTACACAAGAAAAAACAAAGATAATATTAACTACAGACTTCTCATCTGAAAATATGCAGGCCAAAAACAATGGAAAAATATACTAAAAGAAAAAAATAGTTCCCAAATCTAGAATTTTAGATCAAAGATGACAATCCCTCAAAAATTAAGGTAAAATACAGACTTATTTTTAGATGAACAGAAGCCAACAGACCTGCAGTAAAATTAATGTAACTAGAATAATTTTTTTTTTTTAATTCTTCAGGTACAAGGAACATGACACAAGATAGAAACCTGGATCTACACAAAAGAAGAACAATTACCAGGAATACGTAACATGTAAATAAATATAAAATATTTGTTTTCTCATCTTTAAATTTCTTTAAAGGCTTATTAACTGTTTACAGCAAAATGATAATGCCTTGTGGACTACATGTCAGATATAGAAAGAAAAAAAAAGTATGACAACAATAGCACAAAGGCTAGAAGGAGAAAATGGGAGGGAGGTTTTTACATTATAAATAAAGAAGTTTAATATTATTTGAAGGTAAACTGTGGTAAGTAAAAGATGTACATTATAAACCCTTGATCAACCCCTAAAAAGTAAAACAAAGAGGTATATCTAATAAGCCAATTATTCGATAAATGATAATGGAGCCATAAAAAATACTCAAAATAATCAAAGGAAAAAAAAGCAGAGAATGAAAGGAACTAAAACAGACGGGACCAATAGGGAGGAAAACAAGACAGTGTACTTAAACCCAAGTAAATCAACATAATTATATTAAATATAAATTCTCTAAGTATTACAATTAGAAGGCAGAGATTCTCATCATGGATCTTTTCTTTAAAAGTAAGGCCCAACTGGCCGGGTGCGGTGGCTCACGCCTATAATCTTAGCACTTTGGGAGGCCGAGGCAGGCAGATCACGAGCTCAGGAGATAGAGACCATCCTGGCCAACACAGTGAAACTCCATCTCTACTAAAAAAAATACAAAAAATTAGCCAGCGTGGTGGTGGGCACCTGTAGTCCCAGCTACTCCGGAGGCTGAGGCAGGAGAATCGTGTGAACCCAGGAGGAAGAACTTGCAGTGAGCCGAGATCGCGCCACTGCACTCCAGCTCTGGGCGACAGAGTGAGACTCTGTCTCAAAAAAAAAAAAAAGGTAAGGCCCAGTTACATGTTACCTATAAGAAATGCACCTTACACACAAAGACACATTTAGGTTAAGAGTGAAATGACAGAAAAAAGATATACTGTGCAAATTATGAGAGAGCTAAAGGGGTAACATTAATATCAAAGTTGACACCAAGAGAAGTACTATTACTAGGAATAAGAAAAATAAATTGTAACGATAAAAATGTCAATTCTTCAAAAAACATAAAAAAAATCTCAAATGCCTAGGCACCTAAAAACACAGCTTCAAAATATATAAAGGAAAAAATCTGAAAAAGAAAAACAGAAATCTAAAATTATAATTGGAGACTTCAATAGGCCTCCTCTCAGCCATAAAACAAGTAGACATAAAATTAATAAGGATATAAAAGAAAACATGAACAACACTACCAACCAAAATAACCAAATTGACATTTATAAAACATTACATCAACAGCAGCAAAATACGTTTTCTTCAAATGCACATGGAACATTCACCAAGAAAAACCATATGCTAGTCCATAAAACAGTGTTCAAGGAGAAATCTGTGGCTCTAAATATTTATATTAGAAAGGCAAAAATCCAGCATGGGCAACATGACAAAACTTTGTCTCTACAAAAAAAAAAAAAAAAAAAAAAAAGCCAGGTGTGGTGGCATGTGCCTGTGGTCCCAGCTACTCAGGTGTCTGAGGTGAGAGGATCATTTGAGCCAGGGACACTGAGGTTGCAGTGAGCTGTGATTTCTCCACTGCACACCAGCCTGGGTGACAGAGTGACAATGTGTCTCAAAAAATAATAATAAAAAAGGGCATAATATCAGTGGTCTAAGCATCTACCCTCAGAAGCTATGAAAGGAAGAAGAAATTAAACCAAAAGTAAATAGAAGAAAGGAAATAATGTGGAAAAGAGAAGAAATATTAATAGATAAGATATAAAACAAATTTGACAATACAGAAAAAAAGAAAAAACTGGTTCTTTAAAAAGATTAGTAAAATTAATAAATGCTAATTAGACTAATCAAGAGGGAACGAACAGACTACCAATATCAGGAACAAAAGGGGAAGCATTACCACACATTCTAAAAACAGTAAAATGATAGGGGAATTATTACAATTTTTGTGCCAATAAATAAAACTCAGGTTAAATGAACAAAATTCCTTTACCAAATTAACAAACAGAAAATCTGAACAACTCTCTATCTATTAAAGACATGGAGGGCCAGGCGTGATAGCTCACGCCTGTAATCCTAGCTCTTTTGGAGGCCGAGGCGGGTGGATCACCTGAGGTCAGGAGTCCAAGACCAGTCTGGCCAATATGGCAAAACCCCGTCTCTACTAAAAATACAAAAACTAGCCATATGTGTTGACGCGCACCTGTAATCCCAGCTACTTGGGAAGCTGAGGCAGGAGAATATCTGGAACCCAGGCCGTGGGGGAAGGGGGACAGAGGCTGCACTGAGCCGAGATGGCGCCATTGCACTCCAGCCAGGGCAATAACAGCGAAACTCGGTCTCAAAAAATTTTTAAAAGACATGGAATTCATGGTTTCAAACCTTCCCACAAGAAAATCTCCAAGGCAATGTAGCTTCACTGGTCAATTCTACTGAACATGTAAGGAAAATGTATTACTAGTCCTGCACAAATTCTTTCAGAAAACAAAGGACAGACTATTTCCAAAACTATTTTGTGACACCAACATTACCCATGATACCAAAACCGAGATTATAAAAAATGTACATGCCAATATCCCTCATATACACAGATGAAAAAGCCATTAACAAAATATTAGCAAATCTAATCTAACAACATATAAAATAATACACCATGAGCTTAAGTAAGGTTTGTCATGGAATTCAAGCTTAGTTCAACATTTAGAAACCCATCAGTATAATTCACCATATTAAAAGAACAAAACCTATGATCATCTCAATAGATGCAGAAAAAAATCATTTAACAAAAATCAACGCCCACCTTCATGGTTTTTTTTTTTTTTTTTTTTGAGACAGTCTCACTCTGTCACCCAGGCTGGAGAGCAGTGGTGCGATACTCGCTAGCTGCAACCTTCACCTCCTGGGTTCAAGAGATTCTCATGCCGCAGCCTCCTGAGTAGCTGAGATTACAGGCATGTGCCACCAGGCCAGGCTAATTTTTTGTATTTTTAGTAGAGACGGAGTTTCGCCACGTTTACCAGGCTGGTCTCGAACCCCTGGCCTCAAGTGATCCACCCACCTTTGCCTCCCATATTGCTAGGATTACGGGTGTGACCCCAGTGACTTTCACAGTATTTTAAAAACTAAGAATTAAAGAGAACTTTCTCAACCTTACGGGGATATCAGAACATTCAAAGCTAATGTCAACAATGAGAAGAGTGAATATTTTCTGCCTAAGAATAGGAACAAGACAAGGATGTACACTCTGACTACTTCTATTCAATACTGCCCTGCAGGTCCTAATCAATACAATGAAGCAAGAAAAAGCAGTAAAATACAAATTACAAAGAAAGATATAAACCCATCTGTATTTGCAGAAAACATCATCAGGTACATTTTTAAAACTCCAAGGATTTACAAAAAAAGCTACTACAACTAACAAAGCTTAGGAAAGTTGCAGTATACAGAATCAATATCCAAAACTTAATGGCATTTCTATATACTAACAGTAAACATGTCAAAAAATACTCTCAAATGGCCGGGTGCAGTGGTTCACACCTGTAAACCTAGCACTTTGGGAAGCCAAGGCAGGCAGATCACTTGAGGTCAGGAGTTCAAGACCAACCTGGCCAACAGGGTGAAACTGTCTCTACTAAAAATACAAAGAAATTAGCCAGGCATGGCGGCACACACCTGTAATCCCAGCTACTGGGGTTCTCCTGGCTGAGGCAGGAGAATTGCTTGAACTGGAGAGGCAGAGGTTGCAGTCAGCTGAGATCGCACCACTGCACTCCAGCCTGGGTGACAGAGTGAGACTCTGTGTCCAAAGGAGGTGGGAGGTAATACTCTAAAATAACAGCCATTAAAAAAACAGCATGAAAAACGCAACCTACTTAGGAATATATATGATAAAAATATGTTCCAGATCTATATACCAAGAACTACAGAACAATGTTGAGAGAAATTAAGTATCTAGAGGAATGAAGAGCCAGACCATGTTCATGAACTGAAAGATTTAAAATCATTAAAATGTCCATTTTCCCAATGTGATCTACAGATTCAATACAATCACAAATAAATCCCCACAGAAAAAAAAAAATTTAATTGACAAGCTGATCCTAAAACTTATATTGAAATGCAAAACACTCAGAAGAATCAAAACAATTTTTAAAAAGAACAAAGTCAGACAATTTATCCTAATTTCAAGACATTATAAAATTTCAGTAATCATCATAGTGTTGTACTGGCATAACAGACATGTAGATCAAAGGAGCCCAGAAAAAAACAAGGCACACACACATTCCGTAATTTTTTTTTTTTTTTTTTTTTTTTGAGACAGAGTCTTGCTCTGTCGCCCAGGCTGGAGTGCAGTGGCTGGATCTCAGTTCACTGCAAGCTCCGCCTCCCGGGTTTACGCCATTCTCCTGCCTCAGCCTCCTGAGTAGCTGGGACCACAAATGCCCGCCACCTCACCCGGCTAGTTTTTTGTATTTTTTAGTAGAGACGGGGTTTCACCGTGTTAGCCAGGATGGTCTCGATCTCCCAACCTCATGATCTGCCCGTCTCGGCCTCCCAAAGTGCTGGGATTACAGGCTTGAGCCACCGCGCCCGGCCACATTCCGTAAATTTTTAACAAAGATTCTAAGGTCATTCAACAGGAAAAATCTTCAACAAATGATGTTTAAATAATTTGCCATACATATGCAAAACAAAACCAGAACATCAATCCTTACCTCACACCATATAAATTAACTCAAAATTAGTTACTGGATTGCAAGCCTAAACCTAATTAACTAATGCTGTAAAACTTCTGAAGAAATCATAAGAAAAAAACGTTCCTACTTTGGGAAAGCAAAGATGTTTTAGGACATGAAAAGTATAGACTATTTTTAAAAAGTAATATTGGACTTAATCAAAATGTAAAACTTTTGTTCTTCAAAGAACACAGTGAGAAAATGAAAAGGCACACCACAAATTAGGAGAATACATTTGTAATAAATCTATCTGCCAATGAACTTGTATCCAGGATATTCCAAGAATTCTTCCAAATCAAGTAAGAAAACAACCTAATTTTTAAATTGGGCAAAAGATGTGAAGAGATATTTCCCAAAAGACATATAAATGACTTAATATGCACATGCAATGATGTTAAACTTCATTTGTTATCAAAGAATTACAAACTGAAATAAGGTACTACATACTGCATATCCCTGACTCAAAAATCCAAAATGCTCCAAAATCAAAACTTTTCGCATGCCAACATGACACTCAAAGGAAATTCCAAATTTTAGATTTTCAGAGTAGGGATGCTCAACCAGTATAATGTAAATATGTCCAAATCTGAAAAAATCCAAAATCCAAAACACCTCTGGTTCCAAGCGTTTTAGATAAGATTCACGACATGTACCACACACCACAAGGAGGGCTGAAATTTTTAAAAATTCATTGTACTACATGTCGCAAGAATGCAGAGCAATCAGAACTCCTATATTAACTGGTGGGATATTAAATGATACAAACATTTTTTGCAAGTTTGGCAGTTCTTTATAAAGTGAAACTCCTATTTACAGAAATAAAAACATATGTTCCACACAAAAAGCAGTACATTAATTTTCACAGCCAACAGCAAATTGTGGCATATCCAAAAAAGAGACTATTATTTAGGGGAAAAAAAAAAAGCTATCTAAGCGATAACATGAAACCAGATAACATGAAACCAGAATTAAGGATTACATACTATATGATTCCATTTATTAAAAATTCTACAAAGGGCAAAATGATTCTATAGTAACAGCAGATTAGCAGCTGCCTGGAGGGGAGGAAGGCTGAGGGGCACGGGGGAGACCCTGACTGCAAAAGGACATGTATGAACTTTTCTGCATCATAAAAATGTTCCCTACTTTGATTTCAGTGGTTTCACAGACGTATACATTTGTCAAAATTCTGAAACCATATACTTAACGTGAGTATATTTTATTGTATGTAAAGTATGTCTCAATAAATATAATTTTAAAAGTACGTATTAATGGAAGAATCCATGTAAACAATCTCTCAAAGGAAACAAACTACTCTTTTTTTTTTGAGATGGAGTCTTGCTCTGTCGCCAGGCTGGAGTGCAATGGATTGATCTCAGCTCACTGCAACCTCCACCTCCCGGGTTCAAGCGATTCTCCTGCCTGAGCCTCCAGAGTAGCTGGGACTAGAGACATGCGCCACCTCCCCCAGCTGATTTTTGTATTTTTAGTAGAGATGGGGTTTCACCATGTTGGCCAAGATGGTCTCAATCTCTTGACCACCCACCTCGGCCTCCCAAAGTGCTGGGATTACAGGCATGAGCCACTGCGCCCAGTCCGAAACAAACTACTTTTAATAAAACCAAAGTATCATCTTGCGCATCTCCTAGGTAAGTGTAAACCTTGTAGAAAGTATACACAGTATTTTCAAATACATTATTTTCATGTCTGACTACTCCAAGACACTGGTTAAATGATTTGTATATGTTACCCTTAACTAAAAGAGAATTCTTGTGAAATTTCTGGGAACTGAACTATTTAATAAAGTTCATTAGTGACATTAAGATGGTTCGCTTCCCAGCTGCAGTAACAGACTATAAACAGAAACGTATATTATTTATGAGGCAGGCACTGTCTACACAAACATGAATGGCTCCTTCACCCATAGTAACATACACTTTACACTGCTGTGGATAACTACATGCCCACTTAAAGAACTACATCTCCCAGCCTCCCTCAAGTTAAGTAAGGCCTTGAAGTATCGCCAGAAGTGCTGTAGGGAACTTGCTGGAGGTTTCCTTAAAGGACGATGTGTCCTTCCTACATTTCCACCTCCTTCTAACCTAGAATGCAACCTTGATGACTGGAGTCTGAACAGCCATCTTGAACTATATGCTACTAATGGCATAAACTAAGAACAGTGTAGTAACAAGACAGAAAGAGCCCAGATCCCCTGATAACCAAATCAGTTGCAAAATGCATGCCTCCAAGCTGCCTGCAAAGAAAAAGAGATTTCTTTTTAAGCTGTCTATTTTTAAATAAGCATATGATGTGATACTAAATCATTTTGATATTATTTTAATAACTGGCTTATTTTTTAAAAAACTAAAAGGCTTTTATCAAGGTGATCATTTTTATTTTTTAGATCACATGGTTATGTAGGTTTTTTAACCTTGCCCCACTCATCAATCAAAACAATAAACTATCTTTCTAATTTTTCATTTTCCAAATGATTCCTCAATTTGGAACAGTGTAAGAGAAAAAAAAAATCTATTTCCCTATCTCTGGGAAGAAATTTTAGGCTGTATATTACTCCATTAATCTCTGATGGAACTTTAAAAAAACGTAAACTGTATTATCACTCCATTAATCTCAGGCAAATCTATATGCTCCAGTGATTTCTACCTTAGCACTTGTACTAAATTATATGGTCTACACTGTTAATTTTTAAAAGGCTCAGAAAAGAAAGAGACCAATAATGTTTGGAATAGCTAGGAGGAGCTTCACTGAAGTCCTAAAAGAATTTACATAGAAGAAAAACATAAAACACAAATGTACTACTGGTTAAAAGTTCAGGCTCTGAATCAAGAGACTCAGCTCCAGTGTGACCTTGGACAAACTACTGAAATTTCTTGCTTCAGTTTTCTTATCTGAAAAATGAGAATAGTAGAACCTACCTCAAAAGGACCTTGTGAGCACGAGAAAACGCATGCAGCTGGTAGTTAAGCAGTGCCAAGCCTGCAGCAAGCACTCTTCACAAGCAGCAAAAGCTCTGAGGTGAGAACATGTAAAGGCCTGACTTGAAATACAGATTCCTTTTAGTGAGTGGGTGGAAATTTTATTATAAAAAGAAAAAGAACGGCCGGACGCAGTAGCTCACACCTGTAATCCCAGGACTTTGGGAGGCCAAGGTGGGCGGATCACCTCAGGTCAGGAGTTCGAGACCAGCCTGGCCAACATTGTGAAACCCCATCTCTACTAAAAATACAAAAACTAGCCTGGCGTGGTGGCACGTGCATGTAGTCCCAGCTACTCGGGAGGCTGAGGCAGGAGAATCGCTTGAACCCAGGAGGCAAAGGTTGCACTGAGCGAGATCACGCCACTGCACTCCATCCTGGGTGACAGAGCGAGACTCTATCTCAGGAAAAAAAAAAAAAAAAAAAACAGGAAGAAAAAGAAAACAAAAGGCTTTTTAGAGATTAAACACTTCAAAAATAAACTCACAGAAGAAATCTGGATACTCATATAGATGAAAAGATGCTCATAATCTCACTAGAAATCCAAAAATTGAAAATTTAAATATTGAGGTTTTTTGCTTGTTTGTTTCGTTTCGTTGTTTGTAGAGGCAGAAGTTAAAATGAATAAGTTCCATTACAGGCAGGGACAGAAAAAAATGGGCATTATATACTGTCCATAGAAATGTAAACTGACGGCCGGGCGCAGTGGCCTGTAATCCCAGCACTTTGGGAGGCCAAGGCAGGCGGATCACGAGGTCAGGAGATCAAGACCATCCTGGCTAACATGGTGAAACCCCGCTCTACTAAAAATGCAAAAAAATTAGCTGGGCGAGGTGGCGGGCGCCTGCAGTCCCAGCTACTCGGGAGGCTGAGGCAGGAGAATGGCGTGAACCTGGGAGGCGCAGCTTGCAGTGAGCCGAGATCGCGCCACTGCACTCCCGCCTGGGCGACAGAGCGAGACTCCATCTCAAAAAATAAAATAAAATAAATAAAGAAATGTAAATTGACACATCTTTTTAAACTGTTTATGGCTATAGCTTTCCAATTTTAATGCATAACTGTACTGCACAGCAAAAAATTGAAAGAATCTTAACGTTTCTCATAGTTGATAGTTAAACAAACAACAGTACATCCATCTTACGAAACAGGATACAACTGTTCAAAAACGTAATAAAAATGAGTAAACTGTATCTAAATTTACTGACATAAAAATACTTTAAGACAATGTTAAGCGGAAAAAAGCACGTTGCAGGAAAAGGTGGAGAATTATTTCTTATCTGTAATTTTTTTAAGTACAAATCTGTCCATCACCAACAGAATGCATAAACTGCGATATGAGAACTACAACTGTAGAACTGTGGGAATATAACATTAAAGGCAGTTTGCGAAAGAATATGATTCAATATTAAAAATCCAATTGTAAAACTATACATATAAATACATATGTAATTAAAGCTTTAAAAATTAAAGAATGATACACATGAAATTGAAGTAAGAGTTACTTTTGAAGGGAGAGAAAAGAGAATGGGAGAGGAAGAACACAGACAGGACTCCATAAATGGTGAATAGTTTTCTCTTAAACTGGGTATTAGGTACATGGGTGTTCACTGTATCATGAATCTTTCTACCTTATGTATGATTTGCACATGCTCTTTTTATCTATTCAATATCTAATAAAACAATTTTGACACATGCGAAAGCAAGAAAAAAACTTGGAATAATACAAATTACCTCTGGAAATTACCTTCCTGAAGGTGAGGGGAGGGATCCTTCATGTTTTATGTTAGATACTTCCATATTGTTTGAATCTGACACTAATTCCGTAAAATTGTATTAAATTTTTAAAAGAAATTACTTTTCCACTAAAATTGTAATTATGAAAATTATAAGCACATGGGAAATATGTTAGTGAGTACAGCTGAATAAAGAATTCTATTTACACTGTGATCGTATCTATGTACAAAAATGTGCACGTTCACAAAAACAGAAGAATTGGGGTAAATCTGATCTAATGGAGCGGCTGGAATATGGGCAAATGTTTTACAGTTTTCATTTCTTGGAAGTTGTATTTCTTGGAAATATTTTGTATTTCATTAGTACTACCTCACTTGGAGAGAAAGTAAAGAAAAATGACAACTGCAGGAAAGCCAACTCTTTACCTTCAGGGTAGCCAAGTGAAAAATCACCCCATATAGGAAGGCTGAATTAATTTACACTGATCTACAATGGACAGTACATGCCATGCCAATAAGTGCCCTCAGAACAACTGGAAAGGGCCCCCATCACACCAAGGAGATTACATCAAAAGGTTCTGAAGTGCATACATCAAAAGGTTCTGAAGTGCATATGTCCATTTTAGCGCTTAAGTGAGCACTGGTGATGCACGTAAAAGTCCAACAGTTGGGGTTGTGCTCCTGAACACAAGGAGCCCAGGAATGTGCTGAAGAAAGGAAAAGGGGGTACGGAGAGAGAGGCATGGAATGAAGAAGGAAAAATTTCTCCAACATGTGAGGCAAAAATACAACATGGCATAATAATTACACACTCAATAACAACAACCAAAAAAAATGTACACTCAGAAAGCTAAGTGCCAAGGAAACAAAGAATAGAATGATAGGAACAAAAATTTGAAAGAAACCAAAATCAAAATAAGGAATAGGTACCAATGATAAACATTGGTTTGTGGTCTCTACAAATGCCCCCGCTATTCTATCCACTGGTTCCCTAAATCTGGCCATTTCCACAAAGGCATGAAGGAAAACAGGGGGAATGTCTATTTCACCCTCTTAGCAAAAATATCACTGATTTGAAATTAATATAAACAAAACCTTCATGGAAAAAATTAAACAAGAATATCCCAAAGCAGATCTGCAGGAGGAAAATGCATCTGCTTTCTGAGCTTACCACTACTAAAAGTAGACACTCTAGGTAACAAAGGCTGATACAGAGCCAACTGCTGTGAGGTTACCCTTCCCCTGCCCACCTTTTCTTTCTTCCTATTAGGACTTTTCCATGCCCATTTCTTATAACCAAACTTTCATGAATCTTCCCCTACCAAAATTCACACCTCCAATCACCACTGTCTCCACCCACGACCTGCCAAAGGCCCCACTCTACTCATCTCATGAGACTTGCCTTCTCCTTTCTTCCCCACCTTTTTTCTCTGCCCCTCCCTTCCCTTATAAAACCTACTCTTATTGCCTCAAATATTTTCTGGAGGCCGGGCATGGTGGCTCATGCCTGTAATCCCAGCACTTTGGGAGGCCGAGGCAAGTGGATCACTTGAGGTCAAGAGTTCAAGACCAGCCTGAGCAACACAGTGAAATCCTGTGTCTCTACAAAAATACAAACATTAGCCGGGCATGGTCGTGGGTGCCTGTAGTCCCAGCTACTCAGGAGGCTGAGGCAGAAGAATCACTTGAACCTCAGAGGCAGAGGTTGCAGTGAGCCGAGACTGTGCCACTGTACTCCAGTCTGGGCAACACAGAGAGACTCTATCTAAAAAAATAAAAAATAATAAAAAAATAAAAAATAAAAAACTCTGGAAACAGGCAGATTATAAATACTAACGTTTGACATTTGTTTTCACTTTCTTTTCACTACTCCCTGCTTTAAAACTTTGATTTCTGTAGGGTTTAACAGCAAGAACCCAGGCTCAGTGAATACTTTCCTATAGACACATTTGTGATCAAAGCTTAAGTCTACTGCTTAACAATTTCAGCAGATAGATGTCGCCAACTGTTCCTCCATTTTGCATACACAAGAATGCAAATGCCATAAAACCAAGAACATCTGTTTATCATTTGATTCCTGTTCTATGGCATATTTATAATTGATCACCAAAGCCGGTCAACTCTACCTCCAAAATATTACTCGATCCATTTCCCTCTCTCCATTCCTACACCGGCCCTGCATTATTTCTCCCACATAGACTGTTCTAAGAGCTTCTTTCTGCCTTTGGTTTTTCCCCTATGACAATCCATACTCCACAGGGCCCACATGGGTTTTCTCTCTAAAACATAAACCTGATCATGCCATTATCCTCTTTAAAACACTTCAGGCATTCCTCTGTGCATACAGAATTAACTCCCAACTCCTTCATGTCCTTCAATCTGGCCATCAATCATCACATTATCTTTTGCCTATTAAAAAATAGGTATTAAAGAAAAGGTAAATTGAATAAAAGAGAATATTTGCAACGATGTCTAAAAATGTTGTATGATCTATTATTGTATTATTTACATATTTATATAACTAAAAAATTCATTCGCCTCCATCATACAGTATTATCACCAAATTCAAACTTTTTACAAAATGGCTACAGAGTTATGTTCATGTAACATATTAAAACTAGACTGGGCTGTTTATTTCTATTTTCAATTCCAAAATTAAAATATAAGGTAGATTACAAGGAATCTAAATCAATAGATATTTTCTAAAATGGGTGTTAACATATATAACTAAATTTCTCACAGCTTTCTGGAAATTGTTAAAGTCAGCTCTGTGGGTTCTTAACAGCATATCACACCTACCATATGAGAAAGTTTGGCAACAAAATCAAAGTCACTTTAGAAGATAAACGCCTACCTTAGTGATTCCCACTTGTTTTTCCATCTGGAATTTTCCTTGAGTTTACCATGTAAACCACTAACACAAGCTATTCATCTCAACATTCATTAGAAAAGTTTCCTAGAATAGGTAATTTCTACTTCAAATCAAATTTACACAATTTACTAAAGCCAGCTTATTAGCTTATATATAACAAACTACGGATTCTCATGAGAATCATTTCACTGTTTAATTAAATGTTATAGGATCTTGCAGATTCAAGAATAGCACCATCTGTCTCGGTTGCAAAGCTCAGTTTCACAACCTTATCACCAAATAGCAACAAAATATCATTTTCATACATCTCTCTCTCAAGTAATTTATAGACAACTAATGAATGTAGTCTATTTGGGATCATGAAACCTGATTCAATCTGTGCAGATGATTATACTTTGTAGGTTAAAGAGACATACTTTGAAAACTGTGTTTTTAGTAACTGAAATGTTAGTTAAGAACTTGTATCTCAGGAGGCAAATATTTGTACTCTTTAGTTTCTAAGATGAAGATTCATGCTCTGATATAAATTCTAAATGCTAAATGGCTCAGGTGTCATAAATCTGAAAATTTTTAAAGCACCTTTTCTTATTTGTTTAGAGTAACTATTATGTAGCTAAATTTTCCTAAAATATCTATAGCTCTAGGATTACACAACAACACTTTCTGACAGGATTTCCATTCTCTTTTATTATGTAAAAAAACTACAAAAAAATTATAAATTAAACTATCTATGTAATCTGAAGACCAAAAAAAGTAAAACTGACTGAGGAAAGGTCTAAAAATCTCATTATATTTCTGAAGTGAAAAACAGAAATAATACTTGCCACTGCAACCTGTAATCTAAACTAGTAGAGACATCCCTACTACAGGGTAAAGGGTCCTCTGCACCTCCTCCCACACCAACTATTCAGGCAAACTACTACAAAGTATAATTCTAAATTCTATTGTGCTCATCTCCAACTGTGGAAGAAACTACTGAGACAACAGGTATGGGCTAGCTACTAGCTAGCTTACTAGGCAGTCTCCAATGAATAAAGCAACACCAAGTGGTCAAAGGTAAGAAGTTGGATATCATACAAACCAAACTTCAGTTTACACCTTAAGAGATTATCTCAACAGGATACATTTATTTATTTATCCCAAGACACTAAAATGAGCCTCAATTTGATGTCTGACTCTTGCTAGTCAGACAGAAGACACAACATAGAATTCTACTCTACCCTTAGGATAATTTGCCTTGATTCTCAAAAAGCAAAAATACCACTACCACTTAATTGGTCCCAATATCCTGTCTTGCCAATCAATAGATTGCTAAACCCACTTCCACTGAAGCTGTATGAAAACAAAGTACACTGAACCACTAGACTCAGAATCTGAGAAGGCAGAGGTTCAAGCAAGGCTGGAATTCCTGGCATACATTCACAACGTATGTACGCCAATATACCCAATGGAGCTTTCCCTGGGCTTTCACTCATCAGCAGCAAGGCCCCCCATCAGAAGAGTACTAAACTGTTAACTCTTAGGCAGCAGTTTAGAGCAAAAAGCAGAACTAAAACAATAAACTGCAAAGAGAAAAGACACTGACTAAAGAGGCAAATTTTAAAATAAGATTTTCTGGGGTAGTCAGCTCAACTGTCTCTAAAAGCAATTCCAAAGGAAAAGGACCAAAAAACTATTATAAACAATGGCAACATTATTTGATCCATTTCAAGGGGGCCTACTTTGAACAATCCTTCTCATTTCAGCAGATACGTGTTAGTTCTGATATGTCTAGTTCAAAATCAGTTTTATACTTGTGAAGTTGTAAAACTCTTTAAAACCTTTAAAGGAAGCTAACAAAAATAAAATGATTGTGGCAATCAACTTGCAATATTTTGCAAAACAAAATGGAAAACTCCTAGCTAAAATTTTAAAACCTGATTTTGTTTATTTGGGCTCAAGCTCACTACTTTTAATCCTTGAACTCAAAAAACACTCAGGTTATAAGACTGAGATTGTTTCCCACTTCCTTCACACTTACTCCTTTCTTAGATCATCACATCTTGTATTTCTAAGAGGTGTCTTAATCTTTTCTAGTACTAACACTATCGACTGGGTTTTTGATAACCATCCTCTCCAGCCAGGCTTGTTTTATCAACTTTTCTTGTATCTTACATCTTTCCTTCTGTCTTTCCACTAGTGTTGCTCCAAAGTCAACAAACACAAATCTACCTTTCAGGCTCTTACCCTCCCCTACTCCCCCATTCCTGCTTGCTTCACAATCACCTTCTGAATCAAACTTAAAAGTAAGCTGCACACAATGGTGCATGCCTGAAATTCCAGCTACTCCAGAGGCTGAGGCAAGAGGATTACTTGAGTTCCGGAGTTCAAGTCCAGCCTGCGTAACACAGCAAGACCCCACTGCCCATTCAACCCCCATCTCTAGACAGATCAGATAGACAGCACTGCAGTGTCTGTACTGGCTTATCTTGCTATTCATTCATTCCTCAACCCACTTATCCAAGATTCTACCCTCAACAGTCAAATATAATTATTTGAACTACCGAGCTGCCCAAATAGCAAACTCTCACTCCTTACACCTCACCACTCCTTACACCTCTCCCCTTCAAGGTTCACCACGACTGTCTTTGAAAATCACCGTTATTTCATTTCTTTACTTTTATGTCAGAGAAAGCAAATCAGATTGTCTATTTAAAGCACATATAACCTATACCTTCACAACTTAAAAGCCTAGGCTTCATGAGAAGTAACCCTGAACCAAAATCGAATTTGTTTTCAATGCACAGAATTTAAACTATGAAGGGTTACACAGTTCAACAATTCTAATTTGTCTGTTTAAGAGAGCAGTCCTAGAAAGGCTTTTAAACACACTATTAAATGTAATACCATTTAACACACTTGTTTTTCCTCAATTCACTTCTCATAATAGTTTCTATATCGTCTTGGATTATCTCCCGTTTTAGTTTCATATCCCATCTGCTCATTTAAGATTCACGTCTGTCCAGTTTCTGAAATATTTGTCACTTTAGTCGTTAGCATTTTGCGTAATATAGCACTTTTTCAAAGTTCAGAACTGAATTATTTTAGAAAACTGAAAATTATTTTAACATCACTTCTTAATCTAAATTGGCCTGCCCACACTTCAAATTTTCCACCTAATAAAAATTCAATTTCAATAAGTCTTTGTACTGTTTTTTAAAAGAAAGCCAAGAACTAGGACCATAAATTAGAAGTGTTCTCCTACATACCACCTCAATAAAGATCCTCAAGAATAAAGACTAGGAATTGTCAAGCTTCCCAAGAATGCCCTTCCCCTTCTTCTCTAGCAAGCCACATCCATCCATTCCTTCAACATCCAGTTCTAAAACTCCCCTTTTGGGTTTCTCTGGCTACAAGCTATTATCAGATATTATGCGGTCCATGTCACTCTCCCTCTGCAGAAACTAAATAGTGCATGCAGATCTTTTTTCCGCACATCAGTCTAGCCCTTTTGTTAACCCAAGCTAGATTTTAATAATTTCTGATGTACATTATTCCAAAATACATGTCTCAAATGTATCTAACATAGCATATAATACATTAACATTTCTAAGTATTTGTTTACTGGCTACCCCATCCAATCTCAGCCCTAATTTCCTTTTCATCTCATTGGATCTCATAAGTCCTCATTTAGCAAACATAATAGCCAGCAGAAAGCTTGTTTCCAGGGCTGAGTGAAGAAGGAGAGGAAAGAGAAAGGAAGTGCTAAAAGGCAAAGAAATACACAGTCTTTTCCTGATGACATCACAGAACCTGCCACTAGTATCAGCAAAGAGAAAGCAACAGTGGGTGCCTGCAAGCAGGGAAAGGAAAACCTGCCTTCAAAACTGCTGCTCTTCCCACAGGGAGCCATCCTCACCTCTCCACACTCTCTTCAAGCCTTTTTCACACAGCAATCCTCTCCCTGGCCTAGAAGAGGGGCTATAGCTCCCACTGCCTGCAGCAGAGAAGTGTCTGCTCTGACTGCCAGGACTATAAGTCAGAGAAAAGGTGCTCCTGACACTCTACATGAGAACACTAAGTGTAAGTTCATTCCCATAAAAAACGCTGCCATAAATAGCATTTGAGTTTTATAACACACCTAATTAAGTATAATATACAAGGTAAACAGACTAACCATCATTTGTAGCAACAGAAGGGAGTTTTGTGAAAACAAACTTACACATTAACTTTTTCTAATATTTTAGAACACGGGAGACAACCTACATGTAAAACTCTAAACCTCTAGATACAACTTAAGACACTATTCATACTCAACATGACTAATACAAACGCTACAGATTTGTGGGAGGGCTTTCCTTCCTTCAACAAGGCTAAACAATATTTTTAGATACTGCCACATTATTAAACAGAAAATAGAAATTAGCCAGTAGCTGCGTTCTCTCTATTCAAAACACAGTAAGGGTTGTGACATGCGTGTCAAACTAAAACATGATTTAGTCTTTAAGAAGAAAAATATATTTATTAAGTACTATTCCTGACATTCCCTGAGATGAATCTCAAAATGTTAATAGAACTGCTATTTAAAGTTCAAAGAGCACTCCAGAGCTGCCAAGGAATTAATAGCTTAAACTACCAAATAAGAGCCACAGTTCAATTCCCAATCTCAGCCAGCTACAGCTCAGAGTTGGTACAGCAATATCACCCAGCGCATTAAAGGCACACCATGCAACTGTGAATCATATATGGTTGTAACGAAAAACTGTTAAAAACTAAAGATAAATTTCAAGTTTTTCTTCTCAATCTTGGCTTATTTATGAGGAACGACACAAGAACAATTTAATCCTCTGCTCCCTAGAAAAAAATACAAAGTCACACATAAATGCTATACTTAAAACAAGTCATTTTACCATTCCAACTTCCTGGTTAACTGCCTCTGGCTACTCTGTAACTTTAGTTGTAATTTACGAAAGGTCTCTTCCTATTAAAGAACATTATCTAGTCATCCAAAGTGCTTTCCTTAAAAGGTACTCAAAATGATTTTTCACACCTCCTGCCCTCCAAATTAACACCAAGTTTACAGGAGAAACTGAGGCACAGAACTATTATGTGATCAAGCTGGCAAGTCACTAGTAAAAATGTTTAATACAACTCAAGTTTCCCTATTACCAGTTCATTTCCCATTTTACTGGGCTCACAGAAAATAATCTTTTGAACGTTGAAAAAAAGGCCTGCTTAAAGAATGAAAGTAAGGAAATTCTGGATCAAGCCCCCAAACAAAATCCCCAGAAGGCTCAAAAATCTATAGGTTGCCTACTATGCTACAGAAAATATAAATACTAAATGAATTCCTATTCCTTTGAGAAGAAAGAACATGTCTCATGATCAGTGGGAATTGTCTTTAATAAGGAATTTCTAGATTTCATCTAAAATATTACCAAGCCACAGTACATACAGTCTAGATAAAATATATTCAGAACACAGAGTTAATCATCAAAATAAGCTGAAATAAAAACAGCACGCTTGTGATCAAGACCCAAATCATCAATAAGAGCTCCCTTGAGGAATGGAGAATAACCGTCCAGGAATTCATTCACTTAACAGATAGTTAACGAGCACCTAGCAAAGATGATTTCGACAGGGTCACTCTTCTGCAGAAGCTCATCTGGTTATCAGAGGTACACAGAGAGAGGTACACAGAGGGAGGTACACATCAGGTGCCAGGGTAACTAGTTCTGCCTGTGGTAGTCAGAGGAGGTAACATCTGAACTTCTTCGTAAGTAGGATTGTGCCAGGCTTACACGCAGGCACAAATACTAGGAGCTAGTTCCAGAGTTAAATATATGTATGTTTTTCCTTGTTTCTCTTTAGGACATGAAAATTCAATAGTTAGAATTGTCAACATAAAATGTTTTGTTTAAACCAATTATACTATTTTGAATACCTTATTAGCTCTCATATTAAGTTCAGATAGGTTTAATCATCCTTCTTAATAAAATAATATTGAACTATGAAGAAGCCTCCTGTATTACATTCAAAAATACTTCCTCATACTCACAACTGTAATCCCAGTACTTTGGGAGGCCAAAGGGAAGGATCATTTGAGGCCAGGAGTTTGAAACCAGCCTAGGCAACATAGTGAGACCCTATCTCCCCTCATCCCTGCCCCACCCCCCGCAAAAAAAAAAAAAAAAAAAAAACTTCCTCATCAATTTGTCAATGTTCTTTAAGGGAGAAAAAAAGATCACAATAATTATTATTCAGTTTAATATCCTTTTAGATTACCAATTTTTGAAATTTCTACTCAATATCATAAAACTTGTTTACAATTACATATTTTATTTGAAATAAGTCTGTTACTCAAATTCAATTTTAATATCAAATGTCTTAAATACATTCAACTCAGTGACAATACAAATTAAGACTTATTAAGTAAAAAGATCTAATGAAAACTTAAAAGGAAATATTTTCCTGCTTTACCTTCTCCTATCAATTTTTTTTTCCCATCAACTTTTATTTTAAGTTCTGGGGTACATTTGCAGGTTTTGTTACATAGGTAAATGTGTGCCATGGTGATTTGCTGCACAGATTTCCCATCACCTAGGTTTTTTGTTGTTCTTTTTTTGTTTTGTTTTGTTTTGAGATAGAGTCTCGTTCTGTCGCTAGGCTGCAGTGCAGTGGTGCGATCTCGGCTCACCGCAACCTCCAAATCCCTGGTTCAAGCGATTCTCCTGTCTCAGCCTCCCAAGTGGCTGGGATTACAGGCACATGCCACCACACCCAGCTACTTTTTGTATTTTTAGTAGAGACGGGGTTTCACCATGTTGGCCACGATGGTCTCAATCTCCTGACCTCGTGATCCGCCGGCCTCGGCCTCCCAAAATGCTGGAATTACAGGCCTCAGCACCGCACCCGGCCTATCACCTAGATATTAAGCCCAGCATCCGTTAACTATTATTCCTGATGCTCTCCCTCCTCCCCACCCCCCCAATCTACTTTTAAAGTTAAAGCTACAAATTTAAACCATGCAAAAAAAAAAAAAGACACAAATGAAATTTTGATGCAATCAACTCAAGAGGATCCTTTAACAGTAATGGCGGCAGAGAACAATGGCTCACGCCTATAATCCCAACATTTTGGGAGGCTGAGGTGGGAGGATTGCTTGAGGCCACTGCACTCCAGCTGGAGTGACACAGGGAGACTGTCTCAAAAACAAAACAAAACCAAAAAAGAAAAACAGTAATGGAATTTTACTATACTGAAAAATAGTACAAAATGTAGAAAGCTGTCAGCCAAGGCTCTGTGCTATTTCAAAGTAGTAGAATTACAGTTTTGATAAGATTCTACACCACAATTCATCTAGAATGAGAAATAAACACTCAGAAACATACATAGTAAACCAGAGTATGGAAATGCCAATGAAATAACATTTTCCCTTAGACACAACTGACTCTCCTGTCATCTATAAAGAGGTCAACGAAAAAATAAAAGGCATTTTTCTTCTTTTTTTCCAAACTAAAATCAAAATATATTCTAAAAAACACTTTATTAACTTAAAAAAAAAGAGGACAACTCTACTCCAACAAAGATAACTACAACATGCTAATACAAAAGCAAGAAAAACAGGAGTTCCTAAAGGAGGATTATTACAGCCAACTGGTGAGGACAAAATCTATTCTATACTACAGATAATCTTTTTTTTTTTTTTCAGACAGTCTTGTTCTGTCACCAGGCTGGAGTGCAGAAGCGCCATCTCTACTCACTGAAACCTCGGCCTCCTGGTTCAAGCGATTCCCGTCTCAAACTCCCAAGTAGCTGGGACTACGGTACGCACCACCACACCCAGCTAATTTTTTTCTATTTTTAGTAGAGACGGGGGTTTCACCATGTTGGCCAGGATGATCTCGATCTCCTGACCTCGTGATCCGCCCGCCTTGGCCTCCCAAAGTGCTGGGATTACAGGCTTGAGCCACCATGCCCAGCCAGATAATCTTAAAGTTCAGTAATACAACAATGGAGTAAAGGAACACGAATTTAGAACTATTTTTCTATCAACTAAAGCAAAGCCAGAAAACGCTGATGTACATAAGTGACTTCATACTTAAAAATTGGACAAGCATACATATTTCATTCATGCAAATAAGTCTGAATTCAGAATTCCTCGTTTATGTTAATATTTACTAACATTAATGAAATATCATCTCCCCTATGTAATGAAGTGAATTCCCCCAACAGAGCAAAGCTAACACCTTTAAATCTTTCAAATAAACAATGAGAGCATATACTATAAAAGAAAATTATCAGCCAGGCGAGGTGGCTCGCACCTGTAATCCCAGCACTTCGGGAGGCCGAAGCGCGCGGATCACAGGTCAGGAGATACAGATCATGCTGGCCAACAAGGTGAAACCCCGTGTCTTCTAAAAAATTCAAAAATTAGCTGGGCATGTAAGTGGCGCGAGCCTGTAGTCCTGAACCCAGGAGGCAGAGGTTGCAGTGAGGCAACTTCACACCACTGAACTCCAGCCCAGCAACAGAGCGAGACTCCGTTTTGAAAAAAAAGAAAGGAGGAGGAGGCCGGGCGCGGTGGCTCAAGCCTGTAATCCTAGCACTTTGGGAGGCCGAGACGGGCGGATCACGAGGTCAGGAGATCGAGACCATCCTGACTAACACGGTGAAACCCCGTCTCTACTAAAAACTACAAAAAACTAGCCGGGCGAGGTGGCGGGCGCCTGTAGTCCCAGCTACTCGGGAGGCTGAGGCAGGAGAATGGCGTGAACCCGGGAGGCGGAGCTTGCAGTGAGCTGAGATCCGGCCACAGCACTCCAGCCTGGGTGACAGCGCGAGACTCCGTCTCAAAAAAAAAAAAAAAAAAAAAAAAAAAAAGAAAGGAGGAGGAGGAGAGGGGGGAGGGAGGAGGAGAGGGAGGGAGGGAGGGAGGGAGGGAGGGAGGGAGGAGGAGAGGGAGGGAGGGAGGAGGAGAGGGAGGGAGGGAGGAGGAGAGGGAGGGAGGGAGGAGAGGAGGGAGGGAGGGAAGGGAAAGGGGGGGGGAAGGGAAAGGGGGGAGGGAAGGGAAAGGGGGGAGGGAAGGGAAAGGGGAGGAGGGAAGGGAAAGGGGGGAGGGAAGGGAAAGGGGGGAGGGAAGGGAAAGGGGGGAGGGAAGGGAAAGGGGGGAGGGAAGGGAAGGGGGGAGGGAAGGGAAGGGGGGAGGGAAGGAAAGGGGGGAGGGAGGAGGAGAGGGAGGGAGGGAGGAGAGGGAGGGAGGGAAGGGAAAGGGAGGGAGGGAAGGGAAAGGGGGGAGGGAAGGGAAAGGGGGGAGGGAAGGAAAGGGGGGGAGGAAAGGGAAAGGGGGGAGGGAAGGGAAAGGGGGGGAGGGAAGGGAAAGGGGGGAGGGAGGGAGGGATAGCTGAACAAGCTCAGAAAGAAGTTAAATGACTCAGGAGAGGGGAAAATGTCCTAAATTCCAAGAACACGTACAAATACTGATTCGCTAATTCTGAAACTCTAAGCGAGTCCTATGAAACAATTATGCGTTGTGTGTGCGCGCGCGCGCGCACGCTACCATACTATACAGACACCTTTTTAGGCTACCTAACTACCTCACTTTGAAATACATTACATGTAATTTCTTAAAATAGAAATGTTATGACAGGCCAGGTGCGGGGGCTCACGCCTGTAATCTCAGTACTTTGGGAGGCCAAAGTGGGCAGATCACGAGGTCAAGAAATGGAGACCATCCTGGCTAACACGGTGAAACCCCATCTCTACTAAAAATAGAAAAAAATTAGCTGGCCATGGTGGCAGGCGCCTGTAGTCCCAGCTACTGGGGATGCTGAGGCAGGAGAATGGCGTGAACCCAGGAGGCGGAGCTTGCAGTGAGCCGACATCGCGCCACTGCACTCCAGCCTGGGCGACAGAGCGAGACTTCGTCTCAAAAAAAAAAAGAAAGAAAAATAAAAAAGAAATGTTATGACAAAACAAATTCTGGTGGCCAACATCACACAACAGTTTGTAAAGCAGATTTGCACACAATACATCTAAAATAAATGACACTAATAACAACGCTGCATATATATTTTTCTTCATTTCTACGGTTGCAATGCACAGTTCAACAATAATAGTAATACCTAATACTCAACCATACAACTAATTCTCATAAAGTTTGTCTGATCTCGCTCACTGGTTAGGTCCTGTGAAATAAAATGCAATAAACTTTCAGAACTCCTACTACTAGCTTAAAGGAGGGGAACACTATTATTTTCTTATTTGCCTTAATTTCTTCAATCAAAAATAAGTCAAATGTTTCAAAGAAAAATCTATCTCTTTGATTCAAAGTTTTGCCGGGCGCGGTGGCTCAAGCCTGTAATCCCAGCACTTTGGGAGGCCAAGACGGGCGGATCACGAGGTTAGGAGATTGAGACCATCCTGGCTAACATGGTGAAACCCCGTCTCTACTAAAAATACAAAAAACTAGCCGGGCGAGGTGGCGGGCGCCTGTAGTCCCAGCTACACGGGAGGCTGAGGCAGGAGAATCGCATAAACCCGGGAGGCAGGCCTTGCAGTGAGCTGAGATCGTGCCACTGCACTCCAGCCCGGGCGACAGAGCAAGACTCCATCTCAAAAAAAAAAAACAAAAAATCAAAAAGTTTTGAGAAACAGCTGAAATAACTGTACATAAAAAATAAATAATTTTTCTGTTGTCTTTAACAGTTTCTCTTTACTATTTACATATTTACATTGAGATAAGAGTTTCATCTCAATTTTAAATTACTAGGCAAAAATTTTAAATTATTAGGCAAAAATATAGAACCAACTTAGCTTAGTTATCACAATTTACAGCACTAGTACAAACTGGTGAGAGAGCATCTTCTTTATTAAACTCGAGTGGAAGAGATATCTGAAAGTGTTTAAAGAATACAATTTAAAACCAGGCTGGCCACACGCAGTGGCTCACGCCTATAATCCCAGCACTTTGGGAAGCCGAGACAGGCGGATCACGAGGTCAGAAGTTCAAGACCAACCTGGCCAACATGGTGAAACTCCATCTCTACTAAAAATACAAAACTCAGCTGGGCATGGTGGCATGTGCCTGTAATCCCAGCTACTCAGGAGGCTGAGGCAGGAGAATTGCTTGATCTGGGACCCGGAGGTGGAGGTTGCAGTGAGCCAAGATTGCGCCACTGCACTCCAGCCTGGGCTATACAGCGAGACTCCATCTCAAAAACAAAAAAAAAAAACCGGCTAAAGTAGTCAGTGAACAAAAAAGATCAATTTCTCCATAATAAATTAATATAATAAACGACCAAAACTTAATGTTATTTAAAGGAATGCCTTAAGAGGAAGGTTTTTTCCCCAAATAAATACTTAATATATTCATTAATAACCAGAACATTCCAAAGAAAATGATAAGCTAGGCTGGGCGTGATGGCTCACGCCTGTAATCCCAGCACTTCGGGAGGCCGAGGAGGGTGGATCACCTGAGGTCAGGAGTTCCAGACCAGCCCGACCAACATGGTGAAACCCCATTTCTACTAAAAACACAAATAAATTAGATGGGCATGGTGGCAGACGCCTATAATCCCAGCTGCTGGGGAGGCCGAGGCAAGAGAATCGCTTGAGCCAAGGAGTCCAAGGTTGCAGTGAGCCAAGACTGCGCCACTGCACTCCAGCCTGGGTGAGAGTGGGACTCCAGTCTCAAAAAATAAAAACAAAAACAAAAACAAAAGGCAAATGATAAGCTACATAAGCACCTGGCATAAACTCAATAAATACATACTATCCTAAACGCACCCCCTTGCCCATTCTTCTCACAAAGAATAGGCCCTACCTTCTTCCCAATGAGCACTTCAAGCAACATCCACAGCAAAATATTTGTAGCATACAGGCCTAAGGTACATTATTGTCTCTTTAAAATTATGAACTCATCACACGTACAAATGGCTCTTTAAAACGGTCCAGTAAACTGCTACACTATGCCTTAAATTGCTGTCTATTATGTACTTAAAAATATTTACTAGCAATTGGAGGTTAATATGGCAACTATTACCGGGTGGCAATTATTGCTATTAAAAATATATAAATACTGTAACACCATGTGCTACTAACAACAAAATGCTAAACCAAAAACATACATTAACAAACTGTAAATATTTTCATTACAGAAAATGATGGCTGGGTGCAGTGGCTCATGCCTGTAAACCCAGCACTTTGGGAGGCTAAAGCAGGTGGATCACCTGAGGTCAGGAGTTCAAGACCAGCCTGACCAACATGGAGAAACCCCCGTCTCTACTAAAAATACAAAATTAGCCAGGCCTGGTGGCGCATGCCTATAATCCCAGGTATGCGGGAGGCTGAGGTAGGAGAATCGCTTGAACCTGGGAGGCAAAGGTTGCAGTAAACTGAGATCGCACTTTCGCACTCCAGCCTGAGCAACAAGGTGAAACTCCATCTCAAAAAAATAAAAAAGAAAAGAAAAGAAAATGAACCATATTTTAAAGAAAAAAAATGCTTTAAACATAAATTATAAAATCACAATGAACTGGTACAAAAAAATACCTTGTGTATTTTAGCACTTTGAAAATTAGAGAAACCATTCCCTTTTCCTAGTTTGCATTTTATAGTCCACCCTATTCTAGCTCAAAAAAAAAAAAAAAAAAAAAAAAACAGATTTCGAAGTTTCTACATTTGCAACTGTCTTCCCTTTCTGGAAAAAAAAAAAAAAAAACCCTTAAGACAAAAAGAAATTAGGTCAACAATAGATTACCTTAAAAGCTTCAAATATAGAATTAATGGTCTTCAATAGGAATTATGGACTAATGGGTGTACGAGTGTCTCAATTCAGCAAGAATTTGCGATTATCACCCAATTATCCATAGTCAGGAAGATTCTAAGCAAATAAGACATGAAAGTGGAGCATACATATCTAAGAATTAGAGATCACTCCCTCATATCAAAGAGCACATACTTAAGTCTAGTTAAAGGGCACAAAATCGCTTTCTCCGTATTAACTCAATAGAGAAAAATACGTACTTAACATCCAGAAACCACGTCTTCTCGCAAGAATGAGTTCACATACCACAGAATGCCCTGTTACACTTTTCAAAAAGGCAAATTTAACACACTTTTAACTGAACGACTAACTGAGTGAATATATGAAAAGTCACCCAGAAATGTGATGGACAGCATAAGAGAATAGTTTTGAGTCAGAAAGGCAGAGCCAGGCATGCACTTAATGCAGCAGCTACAAATCTCACGGTTAGAATAAGAAACACATACAATCTACCCATATCGTATATAGACAAGGGCATTTTTCACACGTTAGGAAAAGGGAATGGATGTTAAAAAATTAATTTAGGAAATTTGATTCCATGCAGTAAAAAATCAGAAAAATAAGTAAAAGACTAGCAGAAATCTTAAGGTGTCTGATTGACTGCACAATCAACTTTCAGTAAGCCATAATGAACACCTCAAGGTAATGGAAACTGGGTGGTTATTACCATGGTACAGAACTTTAATTTCTTATTTCAATCTAAGTAATGAGAGTATCTAGGTAAATTCTTTATAAATACTTTGCTTAAAAAAAAAAAAAAAAAACCTGTAGGCCAAAAGAAAAAAACGCAAGCTATGATTAAACCATAAAGCGTTCTTATAAAAAATATGCTTTATTTTGAACAAGGGATTAGATCTCCTTCAGAAATAACTATTATATACAATGTACTTTAGGCAACATACTTTTAATATTCCAGGTTGCTGCTTCTGTATAGCATTTTCAAAAAAAATATCAATTTGGAACCAGAAAAATGTACAAGTCAGCAGTTTACTTTAGATTTCTTTAATAGCACCTTATCCACACTCCATGTACAAGACAATGAATACATTTTACATTCCTTTCAAAAAAAAAAAAATCAACTAAGCATTACTACAGTTCTCTATTTCAAAGTTGCTATTTAAAAAATAATTATTTCTAAAAGAGCATATTCAAAAATCAATCCATTGGTTTAAAGAGGTTTAGGGAAGAAATATCTGAAACACAAACCTTTAGTCAGTCAAAATCAAAGTACAGAATCCTCTCCTACAAAACTGCTTCTCCAAAAGAATCTCAAGCATGTTATCTCTGTAACGTTATCATCCTTACTTAAGCTTTAAAAAAAAAAAAAGATAAAAGAAATGATATACCCTAAAAGACTGGCTATACATACACTTTCATACGGCTACACAATCTGTATATACACAGTCATTACCAGTCAGCATAATATATGATAATTTGGGAGATCTCTCTACTTGGTTATTTTAATTACCTGTAAGTGTCAATGCGATCACCAGGAACCACACAAAAACCATTTTCAATACCCCTTGATCAATATGTTTGCTAATCTATGAAAGTCCCTGAACCTGACTGATACCAAATGATAAGACTGTGGAGGGAAAAAGAAGGGGCAAAAGGGGGTTTTACTCCCACATACCAAAAAAACAAGGGAAAATTATCACAATACTAACAGAAAGAATTCCAACTTATAACTGAATTTTAAGATGAAATATCTGGATTAAAATATTTCATTTTAAAAAATTTACCTGATCTTACTAGAGTGGGATCAATGATATTATGCCACTCGGTCTTTGTAGGTAAGAATCGCATGTGTTGATTTTTTGGTCTGCATTGTAACACATTTATAATAACATAATACTTTCATTTGAAAAGTTGGCGAGAATTTGCATTTCTCCATTAGTCTCATAGCAAAAAAGCATCTAGGCCACCCATAATTAAATGTAACTAATTACAATTTGAACACTAAATTATTTATCCAGTGTAAACAAGGATTAAGAGGGAAATGATGCTTCTATCTATAGCGGGGGTTACAGAAAATAATTTCCCAAATGCATGCTCTCCAAAAGGGACTCACCTCCCCCTAAAAAAACCAGGGCACACAACTGAAAATAGGTTGGGTGTTTTTAAGGATAAATTAAATAAACCGTTCAGCCAATTTTCCAATTATATTCTACGCTTGAAACGTAATTGCCTTACATCTGTTTACAAATCTTTGCTCAATATTTAAACAAATTCGTACTCTCCTGGGTACATAGCTATACATACGGTAACTCATGCACAAAGCACATATTTAAAGACCACGCACTGCAATTATTAGCCTAAACGCCAGGTTTAACAACGTGAATGTTTTCAGAGGTAGGTAATACGACCCAATAAAAAGCAAAGATGGCATTTACCACCAAATGTCACTGCCACCGCCAGGAAAGAGTTGCTGGAGCCCTATACATTTTTAATTTCGATGAATCTAGACGCCGTCGGCGGGTGCCAGGCTTCCACGAGAACAATTGACACCCTAACTGCTTCAAGATTAAGGCAGGCGATTCAAATCCGAAGGAAAAGTTGTCAATTATCAGAGAGAGAGCGCGAGAGAGGCGAAGGCAGATAAAAGCGATGTTATCAAACCGCCCAGCTTGTTGCTTTTGTGTGTGTGTGTGTGTGTGGATTCGTTGTTAGGACAGAGAAAACAGTTTTTAAAAGACACAGAAGGAGAGAAAGAAAAAAAAGCTTTCTCCACCTTCCGTCGGCTCGGTGCAATGGCTTTACGGCTCTCCAGCGTAGTAAGCCCCGAGAGGCAAGCGGTTGTCGATGTTTACAACCGCGGGAGCTTCGGGTGCAAGAGTCCTTTCCTGACACAATCGCATTCAATCAACTGTTTTCGGGCGAAATTGCAGGTGTCATTACGGAATTTTAAAAAATTCAAAAGGCAGGCGGGCGGGCGGGCAGCCGATCCGACAGCGGGGAAGAGGTGGCCGATCGGAGGCGCGGGCAGCACAAGGAAAGCCTTCCACATTTACGGGGGGAAAAAAAGGGGGAAAGGGGAGGAGAAGGGGAGTGCAATTGCAACAGAGGGTGGGCGTTCGAAGTGAGACCCAGAATCCGCAGCTCCGAGACTTCCACATGCAAATTCCACGCCGAGCGCCGCGCTCACAAATGATTTTTAAAGAGCCAAATAAACACTGGATGGGATCCAAGGCGAGAGAGAGACGATCCAAAAGGGGGAGAATCGGCGAGAGGCGAACGGCGGGGAGACGCGAGGGAGGGGCGAAGTCCCGGCGGCGGGAGGAGAAAGTTGGTCGGCGGCGGAGGTCGGGGAGCCCCCCCTCCCCGACACAGCCCCCTCCCCGCAGCCCGGCTACTCACCAGCGAAAAGAGGTTGGAGTGACAATCCTCCAGGCTCGCCCCGTTCGCCACCCAGTTCGCTGCCGCAGTCATGATCCTCCGCGAGCCCGGCCGCCAGAGCGGGGCATGTCGGAGCGAGGCGTCCGAGGCGAGGCCGGGCCGGGCGGCGGCGCCTCGCCGGGGAGCGCGGGGCGGCCGGGCCGCCGCCGCCGCCGGGGGAGGGCGCGAGGGCCGGCGGGCAGGCGGGAGGCGCCGCGGCGACGCCGCGCCGGGGGCGGCGGGCCCGGGCTGGCGGGGGGGTCCGCGGCGGCCGCGCGGCTCCTTCCTGCTCGGGCGGCGGCGGCGGCTGCGGCGGCTTCGGCGGCGGCGGGGGGCGCTGTCCGTGCGGCCCGGCGCCCACCCCGCCTCTCAGGGCCGCCGCTGCCTCCCGGGCCGGCGCTGCGGGCCGGCCGCCGCCTCCGCCTTCCCTGCTCCTCAGCCGCCGCCGCCGCTGCCGCCGCCTTGTTTATCTCCAGCCACCGACTCCCCCTCGGCCCCCGCCGGCGCGCGAGGGGAGGCGAGCCCCGGAGCCGCCGCCGCCGCCTCGGAGCCGCCGCCGCCGCGGAGCGCGAACTCGCGAAGGGGGGGGTGCGGACGAAGCCAGCGGGCGACCCCGGCAGCCGAGCGACGTCCCCTCCTTCCTCTTCCTCCCCCACCCCCCCCTCCTCCCCAGTCAGCCTCGCTTCTCCTCCCTCCCCGGGCTCGCTTGCTCTGACAGCAATGGCGGCCGCCGACCGCGGCTCGGCCCGCCATTGGCTGGCGCCGGGTCACGTGACGGGCGCCGGCCGTGCGGGGGGAGCAGGGGGCGGGCGGGGGAGGGGTCCGGAGTGGCGGCGGCGGCGGCGGCGGTGGTGGCGGTGGCGGCTCGCGGGAGGCGCTGCTGAGCCGAGCGCGGCCGTGTCTTCGGGCCGGGAAGAGGGAGGGAGGGAGGCGGAGAGGGAGAGAAAGAAGTGCAGGCGGCCGGGCTCCCGGGCGGGTGGCGGACTGCCGGCCCGTGGCTGCCGTGGGCTGCCCCTCGTGGCCGCCCCGCCCCCTCGCGGTGCACTGATCGTGGTGGGGCGGGACCGTGGGTCCGGGTCGCGCCCGTGGCGGCCGCGGAAGAGGGCGCGGAGCCCCCGGCCTGTGTCCCCGCAGCCCAGGCCGGCTGGCGTGGCGCGGCGGCCGCGCTGTGGACCAGGCAGCGGGTCCGAGTGCTCTGGGAAGTGTGTGTCTTCGGAGGCTCGCGCCGCCGTCCGCCTTTTACAGAGAAGAAAACTGAAGCACAAAGGGATTAAGTCACTTGCCCGAGGTCGCACACCTGGGAAGAGGAGGCCAGATTCGAACCCGGGCACAGTGAAGCCAAGCTCTTGGACAAGGTTTCACAGTCTTTGCCCAGGGATATTCACAGCTGCCACAGAGGGAGCGCTTACTGTGTTCCAGGCACTGTGCGTTTAATACAGAAATGTGTATTGAGCCCTTTCTCCTAGTTACTGTGTGCGCTCATTCATTCATTCATTACATAAATGTTTCCTGAGCTCCTACTATGTGCCAGAATCTGTTACAACTTCCAGGCGCTGTGCTAAGGCCGTGTTGGGAGCAGACCCTTCCTCTTGGCGTCATTCATTCAATAACCAACATTTCCCGAGAGTATATGGCCTGGGAGTCCGGAGGAGTGCTGCTGTGAAGAGAGGCTCTCCCAGTCCTCAAGAAACGGATCCCCAAAAAGGTGGTGAGGAGAAAACAATAATAAGCTAATAAGCCTCCAAACATAGAACAGCTAGCTGTTTCAGGTAGATTAAACTAAAAGAGAAAGAGTCGATGGCTGGCACAGTGGCTCACGCCGGTAATCCTAGCCGAGGTTTAACACCAACCTGAGCAATGTAGCAAGACCCCCCGTTGCGACAAAAAAAAAAAAAAAATTAGCCAGGCGTAGTGGCATGTGCCTGTAGCCTTAGCTACTCGAGAGGCTGAGGTGGGAGGATGACTTGAGCCCTGAAGGCAGTGGCTGCAGTGAGCCCAGTGAGCCAAGATCGCATCACGGCACTCCAGCCTGAGTGAGACAGAGGCCCTGTCTCAAAAAAAAAAACAAATAGGGGAAGAGTAGAAAGCAGGGAAGAGATGAGACTGTATAATAAAAGGAGAGAAGTCTTAGACACGTGAACTTAGCTTTGGAACTACCACAAAAATTGATCCTGATTGCTGGCCCTTGGGAGCTAATTAGCATAAGGGTGGAGCCCCCATGATGGAATTAGTGCCCTTATAGGAAGAGACACAAGGCAGTCTGCTTCTCTCTCTGCTAAAGACTCATGAGCAACATGTTATAATGTGTATTATCATGCAACCTATTGTTACAATGAATGTCCTTACCTACATTGTTTCACATAATCAGCAGAACAACCACCTAAAGTAGATACTGTTACTATTCTTAGGCTGTAATTAGGTAAAGCTCAGAGGTGTGCAGTGACATTTCCAGTCTCTCAGTGCATGGCTCAAACCCAGGTCCATCTGACTCCAGAGCCCAAGCATGAATTCAGGAGGCTCCTTAGAAAGATGCCTCTGGCTGGCTTTGCCATCCCTCTAATTGCATTACTTCGACCAATATAGTTTAAGTCTTTGAGCCTCATTTCCTAACCTGTCAAAAATTGATCCTGATTGCTGGCCCAACAACCACAGGCCAATATTGAGAATTTCTGTTAAGATACTGTTGATGATCGGGTGCAGTGGCTCATGCCTGTAATCCCAGCACTTTGGAAGGCCAAGGTGGGCAGATCACCTGAGGTAAGGAGCTCGAGACCAACCTGGCCAACATGGTGAAACCCTGTCTCTACTAAAAATACAAATATTAGCCGGGTGTGGTGGCATGTGCCTGTAGTCCCAGCTACTTGGGAGACTGAGACAAGAGAATCATTTGAACCCAGGAAGGAAGTAGAGGTTGCAATGAGCAGAGATTGTGCCACTGCACTCCAGCCTGGGCGACAGAGCGAGACTCCATCTCAAAAAAAAAAACCACTCTGTCAACATACTAACATACTTGTTACTTAGGCCTGAGCAATACAAGGGTATAATGCCCGTCATATCCAGGTTCCATATATTTACATCAGAGGTGAAGGTGGTTTTATCCTCCTCACCTGGTGACCAAATTGTCATTCCTCAGCAGGTTTAGGTTTAAGTAAAAATAATAATAGGCCAGGTGCAGTGGCTCACACCTGTAGTCCCAGCACTTTGGGAGGCCAAGGCCAGTGGATTGCTTGAGTCCAGGAGTTCAAGACCAGCCAGGGCAACATGACAAACTCTCGTCTCTACAAAAGATACAAAAAATTAGCTGGGTGCACACCTGTAGTCCCAGCTACCCAGGAAGCTGAAATAGGAGGCTCGCTTGAGCCTAGGAATTTGAGGCTGCAGTGAGCCATGATCTTGCCACTGCACTTCAGCCTATGTGACAGAGACCCTCTCTCGAAAAATCAAATAATAATGATAAATCTTTCAGAGCAAAATCTAATAGAAACATGAACAAAGGACTTAGTTTACAGAATAGAAAAGACCAGCTTTTAAATGCAGTCATGCGCTGCATTTCGGGCAACAATGGACCACATATATGGCAATAGTCCCATAAGATTATAATACCATATTTATACTGTACTTTTTCTAAGTTTAGATGTGTTTAGATACACAAACACCATTATGTTACGACTGCCTACAGTATTCAGTACGGTAACATGCCGTACAGGTTTGTAGCCTAGGAGCAATAGGCTAGACCATTTAGCCTAGACGTGTAGTAGACTATCTCATCTAGGTTTGTATAAGTACACTCTGTGATGTTTGCACAATGAGGAAATCACCAATGTTACATTTCTCAGAACACATCCCCATCATCGACACTTGATTGTATATAAAATGATACTCAATCTCACTCATTGTTATGGGCTGAATGTTTGTGTCCTCCCCAAGCTTCGTATGTTGAAACTCTACTCACCACTGTAAAGATATTTGAAGGTGGGGCCCTTGGGAGGTAATTAGCATAAGGGTGGAGCCCTCATGATGGAATTAGTGCCCTTATAGGAAGAGACACAAGGGAGTTTGCTTCTCTCTCCGCTGTGTGAAGACATAACCAAGAAGACGGTCCTTACCAGGAACTGAAATGGCCAGCACCTGATCGTGGACTTTCCAGCCTCCAGAACTGTGTGAAGTAAATGTCTGTTGTTTAAAGCCACCCAGTCTATGGTAATTTGTTATAGCAGCTGGAGCCAACTGACATACACTCATCATAAGAAAAAGCAGAAATTAAAGCCACAAGAAGTATTGACAGTGTTTTAAAAGCTTAGACGAATGTAGAGAGAAGTAGGACTCTCATACACTGCTGGTGGGAATATAAATTAACACCATAGCTTTGGATGTCCATTCAACTAGCATCAAAATCTGTAATGCACACACCCTTTGACCCAGTTGTTCAACGTCTAGAAGTTTATCCAACAGAGATACTTGTATGAGTGTATAAAGACATGCAGTGCAGGGTTATGAACTATAGCATTGTTCGTAGGGTACAAACTAGAAACATTTCCATCATTTGGGGAATAGTTAACAATACAATTTAATCTCATACAGCCATTAAAAATAATGAGTTAGTGCTATTTGCACTAATACGGAATAAACTAAAAAATAGATTATTGAGATACCTCAGGAAGGGTAACAAGAAACTAGTGGTAACATTAGTTGCCTCTGAGGAGGGGAACTAGGAGGACTGGGAGTTGGAGTGGGATTACTTTTTACTGTACTGTTTGCATTTTCTTTTTTCCTTTTTTTGAAATAACCAAATGTTGGCCGGATGCTATGGCTCATGCCTGCAATCCCAGAATCCTAGAACTGGGAGGACAAGGTGGGTGGATAATTTGAGGTCAGGAGTTCAAGACTAGCCCGGCCAACGTGGTGAAACCCCATCTCTACTAAAAATACAAAAATTAACGGGGCGTGGTGATGCACGCCTGTAATCCCAGATATTTGGGAGGCTGAGGCAGGAGAACTGCTTGAATCCAGGAGGTGGAGGTTGCAGTGAGCCAAGATCGTGCCACTGCACTCTAAACTCTAACCTGGGTGATGGAGTGAGTCTTTGTCTCAAAAAATAAATAAATAAAATAACCATATGTATGTATAACCTACTTAATGCAGTAAGTTATAAACAACAAAAATCAATAAATAAAATTGAAAACAGAGTAATCAATCAAATAGCATCATAAAAGTAAACTTAAAACAAATAGACAAAACAAGACAAAAAAGAAGAAAGAAAAACACCCTCATCCACGAAGATTTCCTTGGCTGTCAAAGGCCCAAAGAGAAGGAGAAAACACTAGAAATGCTGCTTGTGGTTGTGCTGACACCATGAATACAGAATGGGAACCCAAAGTTACCCAGTTCCAGTCTCAAATGCACTACGGAGCAGCCTATGGTCTTGGACAAGCCAGTCAAATTTTCAGGGCCTCAGTTTCCTCCTGTGTGAAAACAGCAACTCAGGTGATCTTTCCAATCATTTCTAGCAATGAAATTCTTTGACATCGCATGGTTAAAATTAGTGATAAAGATCCACAGAATTCTTACTCCATAGAGAAAGCAATGGGAGTGGATGAGAAACCTCAGGAGATAAGATTAAAAGAAGAAAAAACAAAAACCATCAACTGACTAACAGGAAGCAGCAAGGAACAAGGCTCACAGACGTCTCAGTCCAGTTCCTTATGTGGAAGGCATCTGATAACCATCCTCATGACTTGGTTTCCCTATTTGTGAGATTGCCTGCTGCCCAGCGGAATACTGAAGTCCCAGGTCTTAGAACGACAGGTTAGTTCCCTTTCATGGTTACTAAATGTAATGGCAGAGAGAAAATGGAAGCAAAAATATGACCAGAGGAGGAACCATCTATTAGAAAGACCACAGGAAGCTGCCACAGCTGCAGTGTGGGAGCATTTTGTAGGAGTTAAGAATGTCGCTTCAGAATAAGAGACACCTGGGTTCCAATCTCTGCTCTGTTGTGCTCTAGCTGTGTGGCCTCGAGCAGGTCATTTAACCCCTGTGACCCTCATTTCTTCCTGTACATTGACCTCCCAGAGCGATAGCTCAGGGAAAGTTCTTAGCACAGTGCCTGACTCCAAAGGCAGTGATCAATACATTATAACCCTCACAGCCACTTGTGCATTCTTGTACGGGAAGGAGCATCACCCAGTCACATCATGTGAAGGGTTTTTCCCTGTATAACCTAAACTTTACTGGATTTATTTCATTGCAAATAACAAAAGTACAGAATGCCAGCTATAGAAATATACCAAGAAAAGGGGAATACTCTTCCCTCTACCCCACTGAGATAATCAAAGTTCACACGTTGTTGTAGATAGTCACTCTCTTTCCTTTAGACTCATACCAACCAACACAACTGAAAGTCACATTTCTAAGGGAATTTTTTTTTTTTACTTTTTATGAAAATGGGATCGTGTCACATATATTACTTTGCAATCTGCTTTTTCCCCTAATATATTATTTATCACAAATACACCTGTAGACCTATATATCTGCAGCTAGCTCATTCTTTTATTAGTTGTGTAATGTTTCATAGAACACCTGTGCCATAACTTATCGATTATTCCCTTATTCCTGAACATTCAGGGACTTTCCAGTGTTGTCCTACTTTAAATAAGGGTGCAATAAATAGCCTTATCCATATATCCTTATGTACTGACACTTTTATTTCTGTAGAATAAAATCCCCAAAATAGGATTGCTTTTTTATTGTTAATAAATGTGTGTTTTTATTGTTAATAAATACAGCCAGAAGACTTTCCCCCAAAGGTTGCAGCAATTCACATTTCACAGTCCCTAGAGCTATACAGGAAGAGTGTACACTTCCTTACAATTTTGCCAGCATTTGAATGTTGCCAATCTTTTAAAATTGTTGCCAACCTGATAGGTGAAAAAATGGTATCACTTGTTTGCCTTTTTTTTTTTTTTTTTTTTTGAGACAGAATCTCGCTCTGTCACCCAGGCTGGAGTGTACCGATGTGGTCTTGGCTCACTGCAACCTCCGCCTCCTGGCTTCAAGAGATTCTCCTATCTCAGCCTCCCTCGCCTCAGCTGGGATTACAGGCATGCACCACCATGCTCGGCTAATTTTTCTAGTTTTAGTAAAGAGGGGGTTTCGACATATTGGCCAGGCTGGTTTCAAACTCCTGACCTCAAGTGATCTGCCTGCCTCGGCCGCCCAAAGTGCTGGGATTACAGGCGTGACCCACCGTGCTCGGCCTGCATTTGCTTTCTCTGAAACTCTAGTGAGGCTGATATTCTCTTAGGCATCTCAGCCATTTGCATTTCCTCTTGAGTTGTTTGATGTTTGAGTCAGCAGCTTAAAACGAAAGAGAACCAAGTTCAGTTCCAATGAGACCAATAAAAGTTTGGCACAATGACAGAACCTGGTCTTTGGTCACTCTTCCCTGGCATGGACAAGATAATTCATTCCATAATTGCATAAAGATTTTCTGAACATCTTTCATGCAGTAGGCCAATACTTTTCATTCCCTTTCATAATTCAATTTTTAAGTTGAGATGTTTCAAGTCTCCTCTTAAATGGTTTTATACCAGCCGAGCTAGGCTGTCTTGGGCAATAACAGTTTTGCTCGGCCGGGCGCGGTGGCTCAAGCCTGTAATCCCAGCACTTTGGGAGGCTGAGACGGGCGGATCACGAGGTCAGGAGATCGAGACCATCCTGGCTAACACGGTGAAACCCCGTCTCTACTAAAAATACAAAAACTAGCCGGGCGAGGTGGCGGGCGCCTGTAGTCCCAGCTACTCTGGAGGCTGAGGCAGGAGAATGGCATAAATCCGGGAGGCGGAGCTTGCAGTGAGGTGAGATCCGGCCACTGCACTCCAGCCTGGGTGACAGAGCGAGACTCCGCCTCAAAAAAAAAAAAAAAACAGTTTTGCTCATAACCACTAAGGATTTCCTAATTGTTCCCTAAGACAGTACAGAGGATGAAGTAAACACAACAGCAGTTATCACTAATTTGGAGAGGCAGTGTCTGCAGGTCACTGGTTGAGGCATGGGTAAGAGCAAGTGCTTTAGAGTTGGACAAGATGTGGTTCAAATCCCAGCTCTGCCACTACTCTTCTGACCACCTTGGGCTGTGATTTAAACTCTCTGTACCTGGCTTTTCTCATCCCTAAAGCAAGGTCATGTTCATACCAGCCTCCTAGAACTATTGTGGCCATTCAGTGAGTTACTGTACATGAAGCACTTGGTACCTGCCTGACACATAGTAAGTGTTAATACATGTCAGCTTTATCATTAACCTCCAGAGCTCCTTTCGTAAAACAAAGGAGGAGGCCGAACTCCAAGAAACACCACCAAAGAAGTAATTTAAGCAATGATTTGAGTTGTTAGAAGTTCCAATGAGATTAATTTAACTGGATTTAGTGGCATTTTACCTACACCTTTTGTACACTTAAGAAGGCCTGTTTGCCTCGGGTAATGCTGATTCTAGCAGCCCACAATGAATTGCTTTCAAATACCCCATAATAAGGCCTAAGGAAGTTGTGAACAGTGTCCCCTGATATTTTTCTTTGATGACATTGCTGCTGCTTGACCAAAAAAAGGTGAACTATATTTCTATATTTATAATTTTTTTGGCCTCCACTAAGTTTCTTACACATTGCAGGCTATGGCCATCACAGGTGGTGAAATGTGTCAACTGGAACTAAATTCTGCTTTCTCTGGACAGACATATATATACACACACGCACATACACACACCAGAAACCTGAAGGGTCCCAATGTACAACAGCCAACTCAGGTTTTAGGGGAACAAAATCATTTTTAAGAAAAGAAAGTGAGCTCATGCCACAGCACTACAGCCTGGGTTACAGAATGAGACTCTGTTTTGAGAAGGGAGGGGAGGGGAAGGGAGGGGAGGGCGCGGTGGCTCACGCCTGTAATCCCAGCACTTTGGGAGGCCGAGGCAGGCGGATCACGAGGTCAGGAGATTGAGACCATCCTGGCTAACACAGTGAAACCACGTCTCTACTAAAAATACAAAACAAAACAAAAAAATAGCTGGCATGGTGGCAGGCACCTGTAGTCCCAGCTACTGGGGAGGCTGAGGCAGGAGAATGGCGTGAACCTGGTAGGCGGAGCTTGCAGTGAGCCGAGATCGCGCCACTGCACTCCAGCCTGGGCGGAGCCTTGAGACTCCGTCTCAAAAAATAAAAATAAAAATAAAGGGGAGGGGAGGGGAGGGGAAGGAGAGTGTTCAAGAGGGGTGGATTCTCTAACTTTTTTTCTCCAGGGGTGTGTTTTAAGTGTAAGTTCAAGGCTCTTGAAAGTAAGGGGCTGTCCAGGTGGCCCTGAGCCAGGTCTCACTCTGGTAGGGAAGATGCCAACTTCTCTGCCAACTCTGCCAGAACATCTCACCCTTTTTGTTTTCTATGCTCCAGGCCAGGTCCAAGTGCCCAGGCTCCTGGAGGGGCTTTATAAGGAAGACAAATGTCTCTTTAATGGTGACCTTAATTAGGGACTTCAGCAAGGTCTGGATGGGTAGGAAGGCAACTGATCTCCTCTTTGAGTACCCACATCCAGGTCCTGGCATGTTAGACAAAGGCCACCCACCATCCTCCAGGGATCACACTCAGTTTCTCCAAACTGTCTGGCACCTTGAGTCCTCAGGCCTGAGAAGACAGTTCCTGTTCCCAAGCACAGGTGTACTGGCTTCCTGCTGGCTGGGTCCCTGCCCCCGGGGCGAGATCTTGCTTTCTGCAAGAGATAATTTTATTTAAAAGCACCCCTGCCCAGGCACAGTGGCTCACACCTGTAATCCCAGCACTTTGGGAGGCCAAGGCAAGCGGATCACTTGAGGCCAGGAGTTCAAGACCAGCCTGGCCAACATGGTGAAACCCCGTCTCTACTGAAAATACAAAAATTAGCCAGACATGGTGGCACATGCCTGTAATTCCAGCTCTTCAGTGGGCTGAAGCATTGAACCCAGGAGGCAGAGGTTGCTGAGCCGAGACTGCACCACTGCACTCCAGCCTAGGTGACAGAGCGAGACTCCATCTCAAAAAACAACAAAATAAAAACAAAATACCACATGTGAAACTCAAGTCATCCCTTTGTCTTCCTTTGCCCCAGTGTTGGTTGGGCTTCTCTAGTCACTTGGGTCGTAAAATCTCATCAAAGGTGATGCCAGCAGGGGAGCTCACCTCTCCTGCTTGGGTCTCAGCTTTCCCTTCTTAAAATGGATTGCCAATCTCTTAAGATGCTGGAGAGTCATCATCAGATGGTTTTTTAAATTGCGTGCACAATTTCTCTGTCTTCAGATGCGCTGACTACAAGAATCTATCGTGGATGGAAATGGAATTTGTGTACAGAGTCACTCTGTTGCTGCTGTCGGTACAGATCGCTTCTCCAAGGAAATAAATTACATTTCATTCTCTATATATTGTTTACTTTATAGTCTCTTGATCTTACTTTGCTGACTTCTTGTTGTAGATTTTTCGGTAGCTTGCTTCCCACTTAATCACAACAGCTTCTGTAAATGTTAGCGAGTTGTGTTATGGGGATTTGCTACCAGCATTTCACAATGGTTACTGAACATGGAAACCCCTTCTTTATTCTACCAAAAAAAAAAAAACCTTGGTGAATATTCCCCTCACTTACAAAAATATATAGACCCCTAAAATGATTTTCCAATGAGCAGATTTTATTTCATGTTAACCATGCAACAACTCAAAACATATTTAGGGTTGTTCTGTATTTGTGGTTTTATGAGGAGTTCACTGTTTACTTAGCATGTGCATTTCTGATGAGCCTGTTCATTATAATCTAATCAGTCACTATTCAAAATTCTAACAGAAGAAAGACTTTCTTCTCCCACCTCCTGGCAGAGCCAGTTAACCAAGACACACCCATTTATACTACTTCTTATCATGCTATCTTTTCAGGAGGCTCTTTTCTGAGTGTGTTTATAAGGTTCATTTTATGCTAGGCATCTAATCTTCCCAACTATCTTAGGAGATAAGTCCTATCCCAGAACCCATTTTACAGATGAGATAACTGAGGCCCAGAGAGGTGAAGTGATTTACCCGAGGGCACACACCCTGGAAGTACAAGGCAGAACATGAACTTTGGCCACTATGACCTCCTGTACTAAGATGAAGCAAGAGAACTCCCCTGCCCCCAGTGCTTCAGACACTCTCTGCCCCTTTTTCACCAGCCAGGTGTGACCCCCCACCCAGCTGTCTTACAGGGACCTGCAGCAATACCACTGGGCCACTTAGCAGCCACCCGCTCTTAAGTGGCCTCACCATTCGGAGACTCTGTTTTCTTATCCATAATGTGGGCGTAATTATATGGACCTCACGGGAAAGTTAGTAATAATAATAAGCACGGGCATGTTTACTAAGATCTTCGAATGTGCCAGGTACTGAGCCAGTTACTTTGCACCATGGTCTTATTGAATCCTCCCAACACCCCTTCGAAGTAGATACTATTATGATCAGTCTTTACAGATGGGAAAACCGAAGGACAAAATGAAATGTCCAGAATATGCCACCACCCAGACCTAAGCCACAGTCCCTTCTTTGCTCTCACTCCTTCTGCCCCTAGCCCTCCTAAGTTCTATTCTCCACACAGCAACCAGAGGGATCCTGTTCAAATCTAAGTAGGATCATGTCACACCACTGCTCTAAACTCTTCCATGGCTCCCATCTCACTCAGACACGTTGCCATGGCCTGCAGGATCCTATGGAAACAGGCTTTGTGCTCTGGCCCTCAGACCTCGTTTTTTCCAGCCTTCCCAGTGCACACCCTGCTACAGGCATGCTGACTGCCCTGCGGCTGTTTCACACACTCAGGTCCCTGGCCCTTGCAGAGCCCTTTTGCCCAGGGCATTCATACGGCTCCCTTCCTCGCTTCGGTTGGGTCAGATGCTCCCATATGAGAAGCCCTCTTAGACCACTGCACTGAAGACATCATGCCCCTCCTTCTCACACCCCTCACTGTGTTTACTTTTCTTTTAGCATCTAGAGTCACCTGACTGGCCGGGCAAGGTGGCTCACACTTATAATCCTAGTATTTTGGGAGGCCGAGGTGGGAGCATAGCTTGAGGCCAGGTGTTCCAGACCAGCCTGGGCAACATAGTGAGACCCTGTCTCTACAAAAAAATACGGAAAATTTAATGGGTCTTTACATGTGACAGAAAAATTAAAAAAAAAAAAGCCAGGCTTGGTGGTGCATGCTGGTGGTGCCAGCTACTCAGGAGGTTGAAGTGGGAGGATCACTTGAGCATGGGCAGTTGAGGCTGCAGTGAGCAGTGATCACACCAATGCACTCCAGCCTGGGTGACAGAGTGGGACTCTGTCTCAAAAAAGGAAAAAAAAAAATTAGGCTGGGCACAGTGACTCATGCCTGTAATCCCAGCACTTTGGGAGGCCAAGGCGGGCAGATCACCTGAGGTCAGGAGTTTGAGACCAGCCTGACCAACATGGAGAAACCCCGTCTCTACTAAAAATACAAAAATTAGCCAGGCATGGTGGCGGGTGCCTGTAATCCCAGCTACTTGGGAGGCTGAGGCAGAAGAATCACTTAAACCCAGGAGGTGGTGGTTGCGGTGAGCTGAGATCATGCCACTGCACTCCAGCCTGGGCGACAGAGTGAGACTCAATCTCAAAAATAAAAAATAAGCCAGTTGCAGTGGCTCACTCCTGCAATCCCAGCACTTTGAGAGGCTGAGGCAAGAGGATCACGAGGTCAGGAGATCAAGACTATCCTGGCTAACATGATGAAACACCGTCTCTACTAAAAATACAAAAAATTAGTCGGGCATGGTGGCACGCTCCTGTAGTCCCAGCTACTTGGGCGGCTGAGGCAGAAGAATTGCTTGAACCCAGGAAGCAGAGTTTGCAGTGAGCCGAGATCACACCACTGTACTCCAGCCTGGGCGACAGAGCAAGACTCTGTCTCAAAAAAAAAAAAAAGATAAATAAATAAATAAAAATTTTTGAAAAATGGAGAGACGATTAAAGTCACCTAACATATCATACGTTTATCTTTAAATATTTTTGCCTGTCTTCCCCTCCATCTATTAGAATGTAAACCTCATGAGGGCAGGGTTTTGAGGGGTTTTTCCCCTGTTTGTTTATTGCCATATCCACAGTGCCTATAATTTTGCTGGCATTTAACAAATATTTGCTGAAGGAAGGAATACACAATAATCCAGTACTATACAGGAAGCCCCCACCAGTGCTTGGCATAAAGTAAGTGTCAATAAATGCTAAGCTGTTATCCTCAGAGACGTTAAATCACCTTGGGCCACAGGCAGCTCTTCTCCTTGGCAGGAGGATGAGGGCCCTGTCATCTCCAAGCCTCACTCCACCTCTGTTCAGAAAAACTCACTTCCATGGGAGCTGGAGGGCCAGTACCTCCCACCAGCAGCTGAGAGGGGACAGTAGCACCTTGCCGCTTGGCCTGGGGTGAGGTTGGGGTCACCAGACCACAGAGGAGGGATTTTCCTAGGTTTCTTGAGGAGCTGCAGGGGTCAAACTGCATCTTCAGCACCTGGAGCAGACAACTGCTTCCCGAGTCAGAATTAGGGTCAAATCATAGTCTAAGTATCTCTAGTAGGTTCTGTGCCTCCTCCACAGCAACGTGGCTAGCACTGGGAATTAAATTTTGTATAATAATCTGATTTTCTCTCTAATTTTGAAAGTAACACATGCTCCATAAAATATTCAAACATCAAAGAAATATGCAATTTAGAAAATGAAACAGCCCTTTTCCCAACCCAGATAGCTACTATTAACAATTTGAAAGGTCGGGCGCGGTGGCTCAAGCCTGTAATCCCAGCACTTTGGGAGGCCGAGACGGGCGGATCACGAGGTCAGGAGATCAAGACCATCCTGGCTAACACGGTGAAACCCCGTCTCTACTAAAAAAAAATACAAAAAATTAGCCGGGCGAGATGGCGGGCGCCTGTAGTCCCAGCTACTCGGGAGGCTGAGGCGAGAGAATGGCGTAAACCCGGGAGGCGGAGCTTGCAGTGAGCTGAGATCCGGCCACTGCACTCCAGCCTGGGTGACAGAGCGAGACTCCGTCTCAAAAAAAAAAAAAAAAAAAACACAATTTGGCGTGCTGGATATTCATCTAGGTATTTTTCCTAAGCATATTCTATCATGTATTATTACTATTTTACTTACAAAAATGGAATTATCTTTTATATTCCTTTTACACCTTGTTTTTCCTTAAGTTTATTGAGATGTAATTTACATGTAGTAAAACCCGCCATTGTTAGTGTAGTTCTCTGAGTTTTGACAAAATATCTACAGTCATATAAGCATTGCCATAATCAAGGTTTAGAGCAGTTCCATTAACACCTTCCCCACCCCAAATTCCCTCCTGCTTCTTTGTAATCCATCACTTTCCTCATCCTTAGCTCCTGGCAATGATTACTCCATTTTCTGCCCAATTTTTCTTTCCCATAATGTCATATAAACAAAATCATAAGGCACAGAGCCATTTGTATCTAGTTTCTTTCACATAATACATATGAGGCCCATCCATGGATCAGTGGTTCATTCCTTTTTACTGCTGTATAGTATTTCATTGTATGGATGTATCACAGTTTGTTTATCCATTGACCAGTTGAAGGATATCAGGGTTGTTTCTAGTTTTGGTATGATTACAGATAAAGCTACTATGAAAATCCACATACAAGTTTTAGTGTTAGTTTAGTTTTACTGTTTAAATGCTAAATGTCATTATTATTACTTTACTTTTTTTTTTGAAATGGAGTCTTGCTCTGTCACCCAGGCTGGAGTCAGTGGGGCGATTTCAGCTCACTACAACCTCCACCTCCCGGGTTCAAGTGATTCTCCTGCCTCAGCCTCCCGAGTAGCTGGGACTACAGGCGTCACCACACCTGACTAATTTTTGTATTTTTAGGAGAGATGGGGTTTCACCATATTGTCCAGGCTGGTCTCGAACTCCTGACCTCGTGATCCACCCACTTCAACCTCCCAAAGTGCTGGGATTACAGGCGTGAGCCACCATGCCCAGCCCTTAAATACCTTTTTGTCATTTCTCTTGGCTAAATACCCAGAAGTGAGATTGCTGGGTCATAGAGTAAGTATATATATTTATAAGAACCTACTAAACTGTTTTCCAAGGTGTTTTTTCACTGCCCCTTGCTTTTTATTTCCTAACCTAAGAAATATATATTGCCTGATACTATGCATGTATTTGCTTGTGAAATCTTTCCCACTAGAATGTAAGGACATGGTCTCCTTTGTTCCCCATTGCATCTTTTTTACCTAGAACAATGCCCTGCACATAATATGTGCTCAAGAAATGTGTGTTGGGGGCCCGGCATGGTGGCTTATTCCTGGAATCCCAGCACTTTGGGAGGCCGAGACAGGCAGATAGCCTGAGGTCAGCCTGGCTAACAGGGTGAAACCTGGTCTCTACTAAAAAAAAAAATACAAAAATACAAAAATTAGCCAGGCATGGTGGTGCATACTTGTAATCCCAGCTACTTGGGAGGCTGAGCAACAAGAATCACTTGAATCCAGGAGGCGGAGGTTGCAGTGAGCCAAAATTGCACCCTGCACTCCAGGCTGGGCGACAGAGCAAGACTCTGTCTCCAAAAAAAAAAAAAAGCAAAACAAAGAAAAGAAAAGAAAAGAAATGTGTGTTGGATGAATGAGCCCCATGGAGCTTCTTCCACGTGAGGGCAAGTAGATATATTATCATTAACTTGCAAGTGACAGCATCATGGATTCCACTATTGGGTGTGTCTCACTTGACTCCATCATTCCGTTATTAGTGGATCCTTCGTGCGCCTCTGTTTTTTACTACTACAAACAACGCTACATCCATGAGCTTGCATATTTATTTGCAAACTTGCATGAGTTTTTCATTAAAACAAACTTCCAGAGATAGAATTGTGGGTCAAAAGACATGAAAGATTGCAATTTTGGTAAGTTTTTGCAAAAGGTGATACTGATCTATACTTCCACCAAGAGTGGGGGAAGTTACCTGCTTCAGAAGAGTCCTTGCCCTCACGGCAGCCCTGCCAGCACTGAGTATTACTGATGGAGACGAATATCAAATCCATGCTGCTGAGGGGCTCAGAATCAGCAAGACTAGCGCCCTCCTAATTATTGGATTTCTTACAGGCTTCCAGTTTCCTAAGAGAGTTGTGGAAACTGACATAGGATTGACAACTTCTTGTTTGGCTAAGAAAGAATCAAAAATCAAAATAAAACCAAATCTACTATCTACAAAACAGAGTACCTCCTCTCATCTTATAAATAAAAGGACATTTTACTCCATTGAAAAATCGGAGAGAATAAAAGAAATCAAATCGTAATACATTTGAACTTTGGTTTATTATTATTATGTTATTATTATTTCACTGTCAACTGGCGGAAAGAATGCAGCAAGGGGCTTGTGGATGGGTTTGGATGGAAGCTTAGTTACTACCAGTAGGCCTGCGTAGGTGACCCTGTGAGGGCTCTAAATGAGAACAAAAGGTAGTTGGAAAAAAAATGAAACTGAACAGGGGAAAGAAACGAAAGTGTTACAATTAGCTAATTGGGCCCAGTTCTTCTGGATATAGCTTTATCTCCCCCACTGTGCACGGAGCTCTTCTCCACATCAAAGACCACTCGCACGCCTGGAGAATTGGAACCGATGTTTATGGAGTGCTTTGAAGATGTTAAGTACTGTTTAAATGCTAAGAATCATTATTATTACTTTAAATTTTAAATATCTTTTTTTTTTTTGGTGGGGATTTTAATACGTTTGCAATTCTGATTTAATGTGTAAGCAAGCCTGTCTGCTACATCATACTTCAATTCTGGCTTAGGTGAGGCAAGGAACCCAATGTACCTTTGGAATACAGAACCAAGCTCACCACCTTGTCCTTGTAAATTGTGTTTTCCAGGAAGATGAACACTGTCAATCAGATGCTGTCAGTTTATGTAAGAACATGTCTCAAGATCTAATTGAAATACAGTATCTTTCCAGGCAGAGTTGATAGAGTTATCACATTACAGATTTTATTTGACTCTGCATCTCAATTCATTCCTTTGTATAGTTTCCAGATTTCTTCATAAAACAGAAATTAGACACAGTCTTGACATTAGAATTTCACGAAGAAGCAATCAAATCCAAATTACTTCCAAGAAAGAAAGGACTATAAAAGTAACTAAACAAAATGAAAGAAAAAGACATTCTGGAGGGCCCTAGTTCATGAATTAATTTTGTTATTTGGTTCTTGGGACAAATCCAACTTAATTTAAGAGGTTGCCAGACATAAAACACAAGGAAAAACTTTTGCCTCTGTGGCCAGTAGGAGCTTGGAGAGAAACACGGTAAAGTTTGAAAGTTTTGTTTACTTTTCATCTTTGGTTTTGCATAGAACTCAGACAATAAACTCGTCACTAACCCTTCTTTAGCTTATACAGACTTGACTGGTCAGGATCCCTTTCATGTGTTCACTGTGTGTTAATAGATTTTTTTTCTAGCATTGGTGGGGGATTTTTTAAATTAAAAAATCATCAAAGCTTAAATGAATTCCTGGTCATAAAACTTGGATCTGAAATGGAACATAGTCATTGGACCTTTTCAATTTCCTATGGTAACCAAAGACCAAACTGTGTTTTAAAAACTGTTGTAGTAATGAGATTCACAAGAGGTATCGAGTTACTAAGTGGCTTTTAGCCTCTTTTGAAACTAAAGCAAAGGAAAATCTCGTTAATTTGAACTGTGCTAATAATGGCATTTGTTATAATTCGACCTGGCCTGAGCTGCAGTTTACCTTTAGTGTACCTGTGAATAAAAGTTTACCAGAGTAACCGTGTCAAGAAGATTGTACAGGGTGCGTTTCATGTCTTCAAAAGAATAAATTGTCGTAAGGCTTTTAGCACCTCACTCTTACCCAAATAAATTCCTGCCAAATCCAGATGAGTTTTAAATGTTGATTAGAGCAGAAGAAAAGTACCACTACTTGGAAACCCTTTCTTTGTCAGGGTCTCCTCTGTACTCAAAAGGAATAAAGGTTCATTTTGTTTAAGGATTCTAAACAGTCTCTTTAATACAGAAAGACCTCTTAACCTGCCCTTCACACCAGTTGTTATGAACGCATGAGGTTTCATTGAAGCAGTAGCAAAGATCTGTAATTACAAGCACTAACAAGGGAATGAACTCAAAGGAATGTTTTTTCCCACTTGTATGTGTCAGGCCATGAGCTTAGCACTTTCTGATTTCTTTACATTGTGCCTAGTGCCTCGTTACCAATAGATTCTTAGCAGAGAATAATGTTTGCTATTAATCTGTGTCTTTTTCCAGCTATACCAGAACATTAACATCCATTGGCCTCATTGGCATCAATGGCCAGGTAAAAGATTGTCAAAGGAAAAGGAGGGTCTTATGTGTAAAGAAATAGATAATAGATGATAGACAGATGGATGGAAGAATAGATAGATAGTAGGTGAAGAGAGATGGATGGATGATGGAATTTGGATGACTGAGCAATGGACAATGGATGGATGGGTAGATGGATGGAGGGTGGAAAATGGATGATGGATAGATGGATGATGGAGGAAGGATGGATGGATGGATAGATGAAAGGATGGATGGATGGATGAATGGGTAGATGAATGATGGATGGATGAATGGATGGATGGATGGATGGGCAGACAGAAGTATTCAAAGTAAAGAAACTTTAAACATACTATCCAGGTGTCAGTGAGTAATTTTTCTTTCCATTTCTTCAGTTTTCCATTGAATCAAGGACAGTAGCAGGGCACATTAGATATCTGTTAAACAAGAATGGCACAGACCTTCTGGCTATCGCAGTGGACTCTGTATCTAGTGCTCATCTGATGAGGTCCAAAGGCTGTAAGAAACCAACAAGAAGAGCTGAAGCAGACTAGATCTCAGTCTGTTGGGGAAGCTGGAGAAAGGGTCAGTGTGGTGGCTGCATGCACCAAGTAAACACAGAGGTTCTGCTAACTTGAAGGATTGGTTTGATTCTGTGATGCTTGAGTTTTGTTTTCTTGCCTACAGTATTATTTAATGGATGTAATTTAATGGGTGCCAAAAGTCTCCAAATCTCTCTTCCCTACTAGAAAGAAATATCTTAAATTCTCACCATTCCATTCACTTTTTTTAATTCAAAAAGCTTTTTGCTTTATCAGATTATAAAAATAACATTAACAAGTAAATAAATAAGATACAATGAGAAAGCAAAAGGAAAAGAAATGCAAGCTCTCATTAAATATTCAAACAATATGGAAGAATATTAATAAGCTAGTGAAAATGACCTACAATTCCATCACTCAGTGATATGCACTGCTAACATGTTGCAAAATATCTAATGAAGCAATAAAAAAGTATATTTAAAGATCTACCATGCCCCAGGCACTGGATTACAGGGACAACGTTTGTCCTTTGGGACTTCATAACCTTCTGAAGGAAATAAATAAAGTATAATAAGTGTGATGAATGTTTTGCAACTTGTTTTTGCACTCAACAACGTGTCATAAGCATCTTCGTGTGTATGTGTGTGTGTGTGTCTGTATGCATATATCAGGGATGAAAATATGACTAAGTATTTATCAGCTTTTCATCTATTATTTCTTCTAAAGAAGATTCTGCCTTTGCCTGCCTAATCCCTAGACCTTTTGTTGGACACATCAAGGACTGGAGAAGCTAAGAGTGAGTACATTGACTTGCAATTTGCACAAGGACTTGAAGCCCCCTGGGGTAGAACAGAGTAGATCAAAAAGGGAGTAAGGCCAGGCATGGTGACTCATACCTGTAATCCCAACTTTTTGGGAGGCTGAGGCAGAAGGATCACTTGAGCCCAGGAGTTCGAGCTTGCAGGGAGCTATGATGGGGTCACTGCACACCAGCCTGGACAACAGAGTGAGACCCTCATTGTTACAAAAATTTAAAAAAAATTAGGCATGGTGGCACCTGCTTGTGGTCCTAGCTACTCAAGAGGCTGAGGTGAGAGGATCTTTTGAGCCCAGGAGTTCCAGGTTGCGGTGAGCTATGATGGCACCATCGTACTCCAGGCTGGGTCATACAACAAGACCCTGTCTCTTACAATTTAAAAAAAAAAAAAAGTGGGGAGGAGTGGATGAATCAAGAAGGAAGGAGTGCCTGAAGAAAAGAATGTAATAGCCCAGGTTGAAATTGGGAGAAGCATTTAAGGAAGTAGCTGTTACAATGAGGGAGACTTGAGGATCGTACAGATTGCTCAAAGAGACTTCAATTCAGATGTCAATTATTTTCCAAAGCTTTGTGGATTTGGTACTGGTGATTCTTTGGTATGTGATTCTTTGGTTGAGACTGGCCACAATTTGGCTCATTGTAGTCTGGTATCATATAAAACTACCTCATTATTTTTGATGGCTGTATAGTGTTCCATTGTGTGAGTATAAACAAACTTTATTTACTACTTTCCATTTAGGCTGAGATGTAGGTCATTAGATCTATTTTTGCTATTAAATATAGACGCTGTGATGGACATCTTTCCAAATAGGCTTACTTCTAAAAAGTGAAAGATAGGTAGATGAATGAAGACAGGGAAATAAGAAAGGAGAAGAAAGAAAGAAAAAGGAAACAGAGACGGAAAAAAGGAAGAAGGAAGGAAAGAAAGAAAGAAAGAAAAAGAAAGAAAGAAAGAAAGAAAGAAAGGAAGGAAGGAAGGGAAAAGAAAGAAAGAGAGAGAGAAGGAAGGAAAGAAGGAAGGAAGGAAGGAAGGAAGGAAGGAAGGAAGGAAGGAAAAAGAACAAACTGTGGTATATCCATATAACACAATACTAGTCATCCACAAAAAGGAATGAAATATTGATACACAAACATGGATGAATCTAAAATTAATTACACGAATGAAAGAAACTTCTGCATGTTTCCATTTCTATAAAATTCTAGAAAGAAAGCACACCAGTAGTTGCCTGGGTACTGCGATGTGGGACAGGAGAGGGGGCTGACAAAGAGGCATGAGGCCATTTTTGGGAGTGATCATATTTTCATGATCTTGATTGTTGTGATAGTTTCACAGGGGTACGCAGAAGTTAAAATTTAAACTTTAAACATGTGCAGACTATTGCATGTCAATTATACCTTAATAAAGCTAATAAAGTAGATGATGATAGGTAGACAGATGGGGGTGGCCTTTTAAGGTGAACGAGAGAAGAAAGGGGACCCAGCCAAGTGATTTAGGACAGTTGGGCTGGGGCCTGGGGAGAAAGCCAGAGAGTATACTGTGGATTTCTGTGGGACATCACAGTGCAGAGAGGCGTTTTTAGAGGGCAGCCTTGATAAGATGGCTTCCAGGGTTGAGGAGATGCGCAAGGCTAAGACCCGAGTCCCACCCCATACTAATTTCCCAGCTGCAGCATAGATCTGTTTTTGACCCCTCTGCAATAGAGAACTTGAAGTGGTTAAAAGACTGGGGCAGCCCTGGGTTCATGTACTAGCTCTGCTCCTTTTTGTTTGTTTGTGTTTTGAGACAGGATCTCACTCTGTCACCCGGGAGGGAGTGTAGTGGCATGATCATGCTTACTGCAGTCTCGACCTTCTGGACTCAAGCGATCCTCCCACGCCAGCCTCCTGAGTAGCTGGGACCACAGGCGTGTGCCATCATGCCCAGCTAATTTTTTATTTTTATTTTTTATAGAGATGGGGTTTCGCTATGTTACCCAGGCTGGTCTCAAACTCCTGGGTTCAAGTGATCCTCCCACTTCGGCCTCCCAAAGTGTCAGGATTATAGGTGTGAGCCACCGTGCCTGGCCTGACTCTGCTCCTTTTTAACTTTGTGGACTTGCAGGTGAAGCCCTCTTTCTGAGCCTCAGTTTTCTCATCTGTAAAATGGGGATAGTAAGTAGTACCTATAATAAAGTGTGAGACATCGTGAAATAAAGGTACAGAGTGTTTAGCAAACTGTGTGGCACATAGTAGGCAGTGAATAATAGTTTTTTTTTATACAATATTTAAGAGATTAAGAGCTGGGACTCTGGAGTCAGGCCAACCCAGATTCAAATCCCAGATAATCGACTTCGAGCAGGTGACTTAAATTCTCTGAGTTTCATCTCCTCATCTATAATCTGAAGACAATACATATGCATTGGTTAGGAGCCTGGAAGGAAACAGGGCACACTCAAACTGAGTAACTTGAGGAGAGTTTAACAGATTATTTGCACAGGTGTGGGCAGAATTTGGGACTATCAACAGGGTAGAGTGCGATACCTGGGTTGGCAAAGGGAGGCACTTTACTACCCCTGGGCTTGCCAGGACTAGAAGGGTCAGTTGCCAAACCTGGAAAGGGGGAGCTGTATGGAGAAGGTCACCCAACAGGAGATGTGGCATTTGGAAGAGGCACAGCCAGCCCACGGTAACATAGAAAGGAGAAGTGTGGGGGACGAGTGTCCCAAATTCATTGTCTTCCTTCCTCCAATCTCCTGCCAGTGCCTCTTCTCTCCTTAGACAAACCCAACTAGGGGCCAGAGGACATGGTAGCCAACTGGAACAGCTCAGCCCCAAAGGCTCAGAGACAAAAGGATGAGTGAACCTAGAGGGGCAAAAAGATTAAATTCAATAGGTAAAGGTCCAATCTCATGGGACTAATAGCAACTCCTGAGTAATCAATGAGATCATGGTAATAAAGCATCTAGCACATAGAAAGGCTCCCCTAAGTGGCAGCAGTCCATGGTTACCCTGGAACCAACCCTAGCTCGATTCTCAGGGTTGCTGCCAGGCCAGCCTTGACCCAACCCACAGTGCTGGGAATGGAACAGAGCTGATCTTCTCCTACATTCTGTGTTTACTTAGAGAAAACTTGGCTGCTTAGAGCCAGAAGAGGTTGACTGTGGTTTTCTGCAACAGCTGGGGGTGAGGGGAGGCAGAGAGAGGGGAGCTGGAACATATTAGGACTCCTGAAAGCCAAGAGACCCCAGAGCCCGGGAATCTGAGAAGAGTCCACACGCCGAACAACATTTGCTTGCTGTCTCTCTGCCAAGAGACTGTGGATTTCAGGGCTGAGTGGCATGTCCTGGGACCTCATCTCCAGGAGGGCCACGGGGCTGCACCCAGTGCCGGCTATGTGATATGTGCCGCTCTTGGAAGCGACTGAGGCTCTCGCTTTTTAAAATTGGCCTGTAAATCTCCGTATAGTTTTCAGGGTTTAGGAATTTTATTTTATCTGGATTAAAGTCATGTTCTGCTTTGGCATCGGAAGGCGTTTATGACTGTTAAAACAAGAAATGAAAAATATAGGCTTGGAATCAGAGAGGCTGCCTCCTGCCAGACTTTTAGGGGTTTGTCTTGGGGGCCAGGCTGAAGGTTTTCTGCCCCTTCTCTGACTGCTCTGGTGTTTCTTGATAAAGTTGGGGCTGCCTGAATCTGAGCAGCAAACGCAATAGCCTGGGAGGGTCTGTGAGGAAGGAAACCTTTATCTTTGCTTGGGTGAGCTCTACCATTCTCTGTTTTCCCCCTCTAGGGAAATGCACGCTCCCTGGAGCACTGTCTAAAGGGTTTTCTCACATTGCCGGCACCTGGCTGCACTTGGTCTAGGAGGCAGATGGCTTAGGACTTTTGATTCATCAGGGCTTTGGATGACTTTACATTCCCCCAAATTGCCATTTTGGGCAGGATTTACATAACTGAGATTCCAGCTTTCTCTGGCCTAGTTTTGCCATTTTCTCTACTCCCTCTTGCTTTTAAAGCACACATGCATTGAGTGTGCACACACATGCATACACACACACACATTTCTTTCCTAATGGTACAAGTTATACATGCTTCATGGAGAACACTTGGAAAGCAAAGGAAAGCACCAAGCAGGGGTGGGGGTGGGAAAGGAACTGGAAAGCAAAAAAATCACAAGAGAAAATCACTACACATTTTGGCAAAGATTGTTCTAATATTTTTCCTCCTATCCAGCTATCATCTATCTATCCTCTATTCTTTATTTATTACTATTATTATTATTATTATTATTATTATTGAGACAGAGTCTCGCTCCGTTGGCCAGGCTGGAGTGCAGTGGCACAATCTCGGCTCACTGCAACCTCTGCCTCCCAGGTTCAAGTGATTCTCCTGCCTCAGCCTCCCGAGGAGCTGGGACTACAGGCATGTCCCAACACACCCAGCTAATTTTTGTATTTTTGGCAGAGATGAAGTTTCACCATGTCTGCCATGCTGGTCTCAAACTCATGACCTCAAGTGATCTGCCCATCTCAACCTCCCAAAGTGCTGGGATTACAGGTGTGAGCCACCACCATGCGTAGCCTACTTATCCTTTTTTAAAAAGTATCACAGATTACATGCAATTTTGTTGCCTGAATTTATACCTTTCCATTTTTACAAATAATATGTTGTATTTTGTGATAATAATAATAACTACTACTTATTACATACTGAAATTCAGTGCTTAATTCAGAGCCTTTGTAATCAGAGGGATCTGGGTTCAAATCTCAGTAGGATTCATTTTTCATTGCGTCTTTGGGCAAATGACCTAACTTTGAGAAGCCTGGGTTTCTTATTCTATAAAATGGTGATAAAACTGTTATCTGCCTCAGAGGGAGGATTGCTGCAAGGATCAAATAAAATTCTGCCAAATAAAGAAAAGCCCGGGAAATGCTTACGTCCATAGTAAGTGTTCAATAAATTACAGTTCATATTCTTAGCACGTGTGCAGTGGTGATGTATGTAGGACGTTTGTCTGTGTTTTTCTTTTTCGTGATGGTGCTATGTGCAGCATTCTCTCTAAACCAGAACTTTGGGCCCCACGGTATTTGATTCACGGTAAGCAGCTAGATGATTTTAAAATTCTATCTTCCCCCAAGAACACTCGACAAAATTGGCAGTCTGTAATATGCAAAAATCCACCCAGAAATGGAAGAGAGGGACATTTGCACAAGCTGGGTTGTGTCTACAGAATTAGAAGACACAGTTGGACTAATTTTAGTGCCTAAAAATTGGAAACATTGGAATCATGCTCTATGGGAAATGCAAGTTCTTGAAAGTGGCAAAAGGAAACACCAGGAATGGTTGAATTTGAGGCCATTCCCTCAAGGTTTGGGCACAGTCTTCATGTGTGGGTAGACTCTATTTGGCTGGAAGCTAAAAAGGTTAGGCAGGAGGAAAGGGTTAAGCATCTTTCAAGTCCTCAGGTTAAGGAATGAGAGATCTCGTTCACATTGCCTCTTCATTGTCTTGATTTTCCCAGCTATCTGCTTTCCTTTGTCTTGCCATAGATAATTTTGATCCTGTGACCAGGCTCTTTGGTATTTTGTCCTTTGGGATTTCTGAGAGGCGCGGGCCCCTGTGATTGACCTCACGTGGGCAGACTGCACACAACTCACTTTGTATCTGAGGAGGAGAGTGGGGGCCTAGCTCCCTTTCGTGCAGCCAATCAAGCCGGGGCTGAGAATTTATGAGATGAAGGCGAACCACTTTGAAGAAAGGCGCCCTTGTCTGCCGCTCCGCCATTGCTCCGTGGTGTGCGTGGGGAGGTGGAGAGGGGTGGGCACAGGGAGAGGGGCTGGCGCCCTGGGGATGGATAGGGGAAGAAAAGAATCCGAGAAACCAGGGTCAAAAGTCTTTCTGTGAACAGGAAAGAAAACTGAGCAGCCTGCCTTCCTCCTTGCAGGTGTGTGCTCACAATGGAGGAGCCACAGGCCCTTCCCAAAGGTCAGGGAGGAAGGAGCGCATCACAGCGGCTGCCTGTATTCACCCCCAATCCTCCCACTCCTTGGAGACTGAAGAACTAGAGAGAGACAGGAAGGCAAGATCACTTCTAGAAGCAATCCTGGCCACCAGTAATCTAGATGCAATAGTAACTCTGCCAAGTCAGAGAGGCATAGCTTCAAATTCTGGGCTTCTGCCTGGGGAGAGCAATTGCTTCATTTCCCTGAGCGTCAGTTTCCTCATCTGTGAAAAGGGGTGGTTAACAACAGAACCTCCTTCCTCCTTCATCAGGCTGTTGGGAGAAATTTGTAGAAAGCAGTCAGCACAGTGCCTGGTATACAGTAAGTGCTGAACAAGTAGAAGCTACTATTAATAGCAATCATATTTGGTTTCAAAAGAGATATTCTGCTTTCATTAAAGCCAAAAATAAAGGCCATTCATTCAGTCGTTTTTTTTTTCGCTCATTTGTTCAGGCAATCAATAAACATTTAACAGGGCCTGCTATGTGTTGGTGACTTTAATGAATTTGATAATAATAGTAGCTAATGCTTGCTAGTGTTAGGCTCTGTTTTATTTTTATTTTTCAAGACAGAGTCTCACTCTGTCACCCAGGCTGGAGTGTACTGATGCAATCATAGCTCACTGCTGCCTCAATCTCTCTGGCTCAAGCAATCCTCCCACCTCAGCCTTTTAAGTAGCTGGACTACAGGCACACACCCCCATGCTTGGCTAATCTTCTCTGACTTTCTGTAGAGATGAGGTCTTACTATATTGCCCAGGCTGGTCTCAAACTCCTGAGCTCAAATGATCCTCCGAAAGTGCTGGGATTATAGGCATGAGCCGCCACACCCGGTCCCTGTTAGGCTCTGTTTTAAACTCTCCATATGTCTTAATTTATATAAGCTTCATGACCACACGGTGAAGTAGGTACAAAGAAGTTTATCATGGCCATGTCACACAGCTAGTAAGATTAGGAGCTATCATTTAAACCCAGGTGTGCCTACTGCCCAGGTCTATGTGGTAAGCACCTTGCTAGTCCAAAACTAATAAATAAAACATGACTCCTGCCCCCTAGGGCACCACTGTCCACTAGAACTTTCTGCAGTTATAGAAACATTCCATATCTGCACTGTCAAATATGGTACCCACTGTTGGTAGCTACTGAGGACTTGAAATGAAGCTAGTGTGATAGAGAAACTGAATTTTAAATTTCATTTAATTTGTACTAATTGCAACATAGATTTAAATAGCCACACATGGCTACTGCCAGCATACTGAACAGTCTAGCTCTACTCAGAGTCTAGTGGAGGAAATTCACTTTCACTAAGGTGATGAGGTTATGCTATGTGGCCTTGTTCAAGCCCCAAGAACATAGGAGAACACAGCTGTGGTGTGGAGTGTGGCCTGGGGTCACAGGAGGCTTCCCAGAGGCAGCCATCTCTGATCTGAGTCTGCAGGAAGGAGGGGTTGGTAGGAGAGGAAGGGAGGTATTTTTAAATATGTCCAAATATGTTGGATTTCACAACAGGGTCCGTGCTCAGCCAGGACTTTGGTGGAGATAGAAACTTGTAATCAAGAGTCAGAGTCCTCTTTAAGCTACAAGATAACCAGCACTTACCCTTGAAGGATGAAACCGTATTGGATTCAGGAATTTGTCTACTGTTCTTTCTGGCTGCAGGTATTGCTTGTTTTTGACTTTTAACCATCACCTCTCTGAGGACATAAAAACACCTGAAAAGTAAATTTGAGAAATTCACTGGTTAGTTTGAATGCTTTGTTAATATGTGAAGCAAAATGTCCAAGAACCCCAAATCAGCTCTAGCCAGACAAAAGAGTAGTAATAATCATAAGGATAATGAGGATAATAATGAAAAACAGTTACTACTTATTAAGACACTTACTTTGTGCCAGACCCAAAGTTAAGTGCTTTTGCGTATTGATCGTCTCACATACTCCTACAATCTATTCTCTGCATAGCAGCTAGAGTGGCCTTTTTAAGACATAAACCCTAAATCAGATCATGCTAGTCTGCTGCTGAAACCCCTTAAGTGGCTTCACATTGTACTTAGAATAAAATCCAAGTTCCTTGCCCAGGCGTGCAAGGTCTGACCCCAGCCTACAAATGCTCCCATTCTCCACCTACTCACCAAGCTCCAGGCACGTAAGACCCCTCTCTGGTGTAAAGCTCCAAGCTTTTGTCTGCCCCAGGGCCTTTGCACTTGCCGTTCCTCAGATTGGCAACTCAGCTCCCCATCCTAACCCTCTACTAGAATGAAATATGTCCAAGATCAGGGACCTTGTCTCTTGGGTCACTGTTGCATCTCCAGCCCCCAGGTCAATTTGTCATGTGATTGAAAGAATTTGAATCCTATGTTATGAGGCATTGAAATCAATGCAAATTAAATAAATTTAAAATTCAGTATGAGGTATTATGAGGCATTATTATCCCCATGTAACAGATGAAGACATTAAAGGTCAGAGTGGTTAATTTGCTCAAAGCTTGTGAACTTCCCACTATATACCTGGAGGACTTCAACTATTTGCTACTTGTCAGCTATGCTGAGGCTGCACAGCCACCTTGAGAGACGGAAGATCCTTCAGGATGTGGTTTTCCTTCCCTCACTCTGCAAACAGCCCTGCTATGCCTCACTTAGTCCTTCATTGCCAGAATCTGTCTATATAATAAGAAACCTTAGCCTGCAAAACTACTCAGTTCCCTTCTGGCTTTTACTGTATGTTTTTCTTTGATTATAAAATGAGTATTATAGAAAGAATGGAAAATAGAGAAAAAAGATAAAGAAGCTGGTGGAAAAACCACTCATGATCTCACTACCCAGAAGCAATTCTGTTAGCATTTTGGTTTCTTTTTTTTTTTTTTTTAAGATGGAGTCTGGCTCAGTTGCCCAGGCTGAAGCACAGTGGCTTACTGAAAACTCCACCTCCTGGGTTTGAGCAATTCTCTTGCCTCAGCCTCCTGAGTAGCTGGGATTACAGGCGCATGCCACCATGCCAAGCTAATTTTTGTATTTTTAGTAGAGACAAGGTTTTGCCATGTTCGCCAGGCTGGCTTCAAACTCTTGACCTCAGGGGATCTGCTCACCTCGGCCTCCCAGAGTGCTATACAGGTATGAGCCACTGACCCAGGTTTCTTTTTTTTTTTTGGAGGTGGGGTCTCACTATGTTGCCCAGGCTAGCCTCAAACTCCTGGCCTCAGGGGCTCCTCCTGCCTTGGCCTGCCAAAGTGCTGGGATTACAGGTGTGAGCCACTGCACCTGGCCAAACACAGTTTTGTTTTGTTTTTTTTCAGATGGAGTCTTGCTTGTTGCCCAGGCTGTAGTGTAGTGGTGGGATCTCAGTTCACTGCAACCTTTGCCTCCTGGGTTCAAGTGATTCTTGTGCCTCAGCCTCCCAAGTAGCTGAGATTACAGATGTGTGCCACCATGCCTGGCCAGTTTTTGTATTTTTAGTAGAGACGGGGTTTCACCATGTTTTCCAGGCTGTTCTAGAACTCCTGACCTCAAGTGATCTGCTTACCTTGCCTCCCAAAGTGCTGGGATTAAAAGCATGAGCCACTGTGCCCGGCCCAAGCACAGTTTTTAAGGCTGTGTTGACTCTCAGTAAAATCCCCTTGGTTGCCTTGTTACCTACCTTCACAGTCACTAACTCTTCCCAGGATGCAACTGCTGCCACTGTCCCTTCCACTGCAACCAGGATGTAGGGTGGAAAAGGGCCCAGAATCTGGAGGTCAGAAATTAAGTTTCAAAGACTTAACTATGTGCCCTTAGACCAATCACGTCTCATCTTCTCTGCAGAATGAAGATGATAGTCCTTGCCTCCAAGAACAGTGAAAGGCAAATAAAGGATCAGATGGGGAGAGTGTGTAGTAAACTCAAAAGTGCTATAAAATTGTTTGGAATTCCTACAATCCAATGAGTTATGACCACGGCGGTTATTTAAGAAGACTTAAAGGTCAGCAGAGCCAACGTTCTCCAGCCCAAATCCTCAAAAGCCTTGCTCTTGTTATGAGATGATATATATAAAATGGATTAGTGGTTCCTCTGTTTGCAATAAATCCTTGGGGGTTTGAGAGAGTGAGTGTACCTGCCTTGCTAGCTGCCCATCCAGCATCCATGCCTTACCGCCCTCTGTCCTAACAGAAACCCTGTTTGGACCAGACACTTCGGCTCATGCCTGTAATCCCAGGACTTTGGGAGGCCAAAGTAGGAGGATCAGTGGAGTCCAGGAAATTGAGGCTGCAGTAATCCGTGATCACACCACTGCACTCCAGCCTGGGCGACAGAGCAAGACCCTAAAAATTAAAACCCAACCAACCAAATGAAAACCGTGTTTGGGTCCGGCATTCACCCAGTCCCCATTCAGAATGGGACTCCAGGCAAACTGACTCTGCCCTCAGCTGCAGGAGTGGGCCTGATTGGTCAAAAATAATCCCTCCCCTTGCTAGTGATTGGTTCTGGCAGAGGTCATGTGACCCATTCTGATCACTGAGATGGGAGACGTATGTCAGGGAATGATCTGGCTCCTAATAAAGTATCCCTGGAAGATATATAGAGAGTTCTATCTATTGGCCGGGCGCGGTGGCTCAAGCCTGTAATCCCAGCACTTTGGGAGGCCGAGACGGGCGGATCACGAGGTCAGGAGATCGAGACCATCCTGGCTAACACGGTGAAACCCCGTCTCTACTAAAAATACAAAAAAAAAAATTAGCCGGGTGAGGTGGCGGGCGCCTGTAGTCCCAGCTACTCGGGAGGCTGAGGCAGGAGAATGGCCTAAACCCGGGAGGCGGAGCTTGCAGTGAGCTGAGATCCGGCCACAGCACTCCAGCCTGGGCGACAGAGCGAGACTCCGTCTCAAAAAAAAAAAAGAGTTCTATCTATTGATCGATCTATCTATCTATCTATTTATGTATCTATCTATCTATCTATATACTTTTTTGAGGCAGAGTTTCACTCCATCACCCAGTTTGGAGGGCAGTGGCGTGATCTAGGCTGACTGCAACCTCCTCCTCCGAGGTTCAAGTGATTCTCCTGCCTCAGCCTTCAGAGTAGCTGGGATTACAAGCATGCACCACCACACCCAGCTACTTTTTGTATTTTTAGTAAAGACGGGGTTTCACCATATTGGCCAGGCTGGTCTTGAACTCCTGACCTCAAGTGATCCACCCGCCTTGGCCTCTCAAAGTGCTGGGATAACAGGCGTGAGCCACCGCGCCCGGCCGAGATTTTTTTCTCCTTTCTCTGGCTGCCACTCCTTAAAGTGCTGCAGCCGTCTTGCTACCAGACTGGCAATGAAGCCAATACGGAGAGGGGAAGTGCAGAGAGTGGATGGTGGTGATGGTAGTAATAACAAAAGCCACAAACATTTATCGAGCATTTAGAACTTGCCAGAGAGTATTCTAAATGTCTGATTTCCTTTAGTTCAGGGAGAGGACCCTGCCTGTTTTCATGGCCCATTAACAGTTTTTGCATTTTTTAAATGGTTAAATAAAAATCAGGCTGGCCATGGTGGTGGCTCATACCTGTAATCCCAGCAATTTTGGGAGCCCAAGGTGAGAGGACCGCTTGAGCCCAAGAGTATGAGACCAGCCTGGGCAACACAGTGAGACCCTTTCTCTACATAAAAATAAAAAATCATCTGGGTGGAGGCTGAGGCGGGAGGATCATGTGAGCCCAGGAGTTCAAGGCTGCAGTGAGCCTTGAACATACTCACAAGAACCATACAAGTTGTTGTGTCATTATTATCCAGTTTTTCCACAAATGAGAAAGCTGAGGCTCAGAGACGTAATGCAATTTGTTCAAAGTCACATAGCTATCAAGAGGTTAGCTATTCAATATCATACTGGCTTTGGAACCAGTGCTTTTAATCACTTTGGGGGAAAAAACCCAATTCCCAGCGTCACTGTTGAGACGTCGAGTCAACCAACCCTAAACTCACCTCACCTTTAAACTTCTAGGTTAAAGGGGCATATGACATTACTGTATTATTGAAACCAGTTTGAAACTGCATTTCTGCTCTTTGCAGGTGAAAGCGTCCCCTTGGATGCCATGAGAAAGCACGTAAGAAAGGTAAGCGCAGAAAGGTAAGGCAAGCTATCAGCTTCTTGGGCCAGCAGCCTTTTGTCCTTGCTTGGAGAATAAAAGCTTTCTTTTTCCAAGCACTTCAAGGCTCCACAAGGTCCCTTTAAAAGGGATTATGAAGGAAATCCTATTTTAGAATTGCTGCTGATTTTGGCAATTTGCAATATTAGCCTGATGAGAAATTACACTCACTAATAAAATACCTCAAGTTGGGTTGAACCTAATTGTTGCAAGTGTTAGTAGTAATAGCCTGTCACGGGGACTTCTGTGCCGGCGCATCCCTCGCTTGGCTACAGCCCATGTGGAAAATCAATTTCCTCTAAATGTTTGAAGAATGGCACAGAAGGACCTGATTTCTTTTCCCTCTGCTGGAGTCAATCTGGAGACAACGAACTTATAAAATGAATGAAAATAGCTATGGTTGCAGGATGCAGGGTGAATGCCGAGTTAAGCAAAGCCCCATCTAAAGCTCAAAGTTCTAGCTTTTTTGTCCTGAGGCCAGAGACAATATACGTTTGTGTCCCGAACTGACGTGCTGCTAAAAAGTCAAAGAAAAGAAAGAATTTTACTTCAGCCCAGCAATTTCACTTCTAGGAATCACTCCCACAGAAAAACTCCCACCAGTATGCAAGAATATACGAACAGGGTGTTCCTCACAGCCTGGCTTGCAATGGTGAAAAATTGGAGGCAAGATAATTATCTGACAAGAGTGGACTGGTTAAATAAATGGTCATATATCCATGCTTTGTAGCCATTAAGAAGAAAGAGATAATCTATATGTATTCCTGTGGAAAGCTTTTTCTGATATGGTATTGAGTTTAAAAAACAGCAAGTTGCAGCCAAATATATATATATTATATATATATGCACTATATATAGTATGTAGAGTATATATAGTTGCAGCACTATATATAGTATGAATTCATTTTTGTAAAAAAACCCAAAAGTTCAACAATGATGTGCACATTTATATGTAGATCTTCGTACATGAGTAGAGAAAGGTCTGAAAGGATGTACACCAGGTTGTAGATGGTAGTGATTAAACCCAAGGATAGAAATGGTAAGAGGGGAGATGTCCCTTTTATATTGTTTAGATGTTTTACAACAGGGTATATGGCTTTGGTAATAAAAGAAAGAAAGAAAGAAGAAAGAAAGAAAGAAAGAAAGAAAGAAAGAAAGAAAGAAAGAAATTGGCTGTTCAGCTTGTCAGAAGAGCATTGTACTAGATGTACCACACCATTTCTGAGGAAAGGGAGAATCAGGCCTTGACTCCACAGGGCTGGCAATAAAATCTAGCCACACATGCAAGTCTGTTACACAGCCTAGTCTGATACATCATAGCTCTTCCTAGTCAATAATCGCCATGAAGGGACTTAATCTTTAGCTACCTGCCTGCCAAATCAGAACCAAGCTGAAATGTCCTGGGGCCAAGGCCAGAATTTAAAGATTTACTTTTTTAAAAAATTGGGAAAATATACATAACATAAAATGTACCACTTTAAATTATATGATTTATTGGCATTCAGTACACTGGCAATGTTGAACAACCATAAGCACTATCTCATTCCAGAACATTCTCATCACCCCAAGCAGAAACCTTGTGACCATTAGGCAGTCACTCCCCAATCCTTCTGTACCGCAGCTGCTGAAAATCACTAATCTTCTATCTGTCTCTGTGGTTTGACCTGTCATGGACTTTTCATATAAATGAAATTATTTAACATGTGGCCTTTTGTGTCTGTTTTTTTTCACTCAGCACCATGTTTTCAAGCCTCATCCATGCTGTAGCATGTATCTGCGCTTCATTCCTTTTCATGGCTGAATAATATTCCATTGTATGGATAGACAACAATTTGTTGATCCATTCATCAGGTGATGGACATTTTGGATGTTTTTATCTTTTAGTTAGCATGATTAATTTTGCTATGAACATTTCTGTATGAGTTTTTGTTTGAACACCTGTTTTCAGTTCTCTGGGGTTTATAGGGAGGAGTGGAACTGTGACGTTCTGTGGTAATTTTATGTGTAATTTATTAAGATTTGCGTTTAAAGTTCCAGAAGCCTCATCTCCTGACCATAGAGGACATGCAGTGAGTGGGAAAAACTTCCCCTGAGTTTCTGGATTATGTCCCCTGAGTCTAGGCAGTTAAGTACATAGATTAAGATAATTGCTATGTAATTACCTTATCTATACTTTAAAAATCATCTGCTAAAATTCCACTTCTTTTAGACTATTCCAAATATTTCCTTTTTTCCCCTCTGTCTCGTCTTTGTCCCAGAGCACCAAATATTTCTATTACATATGAGTTTGGGGAAGCTATTATTCAAAGTATATTAGTTAGGGCCGGGTGCAGTGCCTCACGCCTGTAATCTCAACACTTTGGAAGGCTAAGGTGGACAGATCACTTGAGTCCAGGAGTTTGAGACCAGCCTGGGCAATGTGGCAAGACCCCATCTCTACAAAAAGTACAAAAATTAGCTGGGCATGATGGTGCATGTCTGTAGTCCCAGCTCCTCAGGAGGCTGAGGTAGGAGGATCACCTGTGCCTGGGAGGTTGAGGCTGCAGTGAGCCATGATTGCACCACTGCACGCCAGCCTGAATGACAAAGTGAGACCCTGTCTCAAACAAGATAAATCAATAAACAAAGTACATTAATTACATGATGAATTCATAATTTCTCATGTAAAAATCCTGTTTTGCACTTGTGGAAAATTAACACTTCTGATGACTCCTAGCACAGTGGGCATTAATTAACACTGAATTGGTCAAATGTCAGACCAGGTCTTACAAGGTAAGCAGGGTCTTGAAATGGTCTTTTACTGAACAGTAGCTTATGATAAAGAGTGGGCCTAACTTATAATTGCTGCAAACATGGCAGGTAAGTTGCTTTGGATGTAGGACCTGGGCTGAAGTCCCAGCTCTGACAGTAACTGACTTACCTTGGGAAAGGTAAAGGGTTAGGTAAACCCTTCTGAGCCCTCAGTTTCTTCCTCTGTAATGTGGGACTGCTTATAGGATATACTTCATTGGTCATTTATTTATTCATTCATTCAGTAAATATTAACGTATAATCCCAGCACTTTGGGAGGCCGAGACGGGCGGATCACAAGGTCAGGAGATCAAGATCATCCTAGCTAATACAGTGAAACCCCGTCTCTACTAAAAAATACAAAAAACTAGCCGGGTGAGGTGGCGGGCACCTGTAGTCCCAGCTACTCGGGAGGCTGAGGCAGGAGAATGGCATAAACCTGGGAGGCGGAGCTTGCAGTGAGCTGAGATCCGGCCACTGCACTCCAGCCTGGGTGACAGAGCGAGACTCCGTCTCAAAAAAAAAAAAAAAAAATTTTATTGTACACCTATGGTGTGCCCCATGCTATTCTTAGTGGTTACTAAAACAAACAACAGTAAACATAATAAGTAATTTTAAGATAGATGGTGATATGTTTTATGAGAAAAGGTAGAACAGGAGAGCCGAGGGAAAGGCTGGATTTTCTTATTTTTTTTATTTTTTTAGAGACAAGATCTTGCTCTGTTGCCCAGGCTGGGGTGCAGTAGCACAATCACGGCTCACTGCATGAACTCCTGGGCTCAAGGGATCCCCTGACTGTAGCCTCCTACTCTGAGTAGCTGGGACTACAGGTGTGTGCCACCATGCCCAGCTATTTATTTATTTAATTATGGTAAAGATGGGGTCTTGGCATGTGTCAATATGCCCAGTTATTTATTTTATTGATTGATTGATTGATTGATTGATGGTAGAGATGGGATCTTGGTGTGTACCACTATGCCCACCTATTTATTTGTTTATAGTACAGATGGGGTCTTGGGATGTGCCATCATGCTCAGCTATTTATTTATTTATTTATTTATTTATTGTAAAGATGGGGTCTTGGTGTGTGCCACCATGCCCACCATGCCCAGCTATTTATTTATTTATGGTAGAGATGGGGTTTTGCCATGCTGCCCAAGCTGGTCTTGAACCCCTGGGCTCAAGTGATCCTCCTGCTTTGGCCTCCCAGAGTGCTGGGATGACAGGCATGAACCACGGCACCTGGCCTAAAGACTGAAGTTTGAATAGCATGGTCACGATAGGCTCCACTAAGAAGGTGACATTTCAACAAAGCCTGGAGGACGATAGGGCATAAGTCACGTGGGTATCTTGTGGGGAAGGAACAGGGAGTCCACAGGCCCTGAGGCAGGAGTGTTCGGCCCTGTTCATGAAAATGCAAAGAGACCAGAGTGCCTAGACCAGTGTGTGCAAGGGCAAGAGGAGAAGTTTTGGATTCAACTTGGAGCCAGATGGGGAGCCCTCGGAGGCTTATGACCTGAGCTGACTTGTATTTCAAAGGCATCATTCAGTCTGTTGTGTTGAAAAATAGACCACAGTCAAGGGCAGCAGCAGGGTGGCCAGTGAGGAGCCTCTTGCAGTCATCCAGGTGAGAGAAGATGGGAGCTTGGACCAGTGAGGTGGCATGGAGGTGCTGAGAAGTGGTTGGGTTCTGAATATATTCTGCAGGTAGAGCCAGCACAATTTCCTGTTGGAAGGATTAAATAAGATAACGGGGGGCAGAGCTCTGCGCACAGAGCCCGCATGTAGACAGTACAGAATAATGGCAGCCACAATTATGATCAAGATAGGTATAGTATGTTCCCCTGCAGGAGTTGATCAGGAGCTAAAAAGAAACTGAGCAAGGGAGAAGCTATTAAGGTTCCCATGTAGTTTGCAGTGAGTTACAAAGGCCAACAAAGGTAACAAGGCTTTAACACAATGCAGACAAGGGCTTCTGCAGTATCCAGAGAACTGGGGAGCCCAAAGCAGCAAAGCCACATCATTTAGACCAAACTAGAGACTTTAGAACCAAGTTTTTCAGGTAATTGCAAATAATTCCTTTTTTTGTATTAGGTTGGTACAAAAGCATTTGCAGTTTTGCATTAAAAGTAATGGCAAAACTGCAAACGCTTTTGTACCAGCCTAATAGTATATGGAAAGCAACATCAGTCAGGAAAACTGTTTCTAGATTCCCTGGCTTTAGAAATATTTACTGGCAATAATATCATGGCAGCTCAGGTATTTAGTTTCGGGTTTTTAGTTGAACTGCCCAACTTCAGGATTCCTTTCAGGAAGAAGACCCAGTTGCCAAGAGAGGATTGGAGTCCTTTCAACTCAACTTCTCTTTGTTCCAAATTCCAGCGACAAGCGGTCTGTCTGAGGATGATAGAGATGGATTTCTCCAGGGCAATGCCAACCTTGCTCCTCCTGCCTCTAGTAATCAGACCTCCAGTTTATCTTCTGCCAAACTCCTCCCATTGGACATCTGGCCCCAGCAGGGAGAAACAGAGACCAAGGCACTTATTTTGGCTTTGACGTCAGCAAAGGAAGGCTGATGAAATTCATCATCAGTGCAGGTGAAAATCCACCGAGCCCTATCTCTCCTTACAACACAACACCTCCGTTTCTAACGCTGACAGAGGTCTCGCTTTCCTTTTGTTTTCATTTTGCTCTGGATTAAGGTTTGAATTTTTTTCTATAGTCAATTAGAAGATAATAACGCCAGCGAGCTTATTGTTAATTATTTGTATCTGTACTTAATACTTATAAGTGTACTCAGTTCTCGCGAGCTAATATTTGGCTTGTCAGATGCGTTAATCATTGTAATTAATTGAGCCCATATACAATTACTGGGGCTGTGGGTAGAGTTATAAGAACAGCGGCAGATATGAAATGTCTCCCCTATCTTATGCTTATCACTAAACAGAGAATTTGAGGGAAGCGAATCCCTCTTGCAACCTTCCCTCGTCACCTGGCTGACTTCTTTCCTCATTCCTCCCATGAGGATCTTCTCTTTCAGACCCTCTAGATCCTCTTTCTCTCGACTCCTGTTAATTTCCTTTGGAACGTCAGGCCCAGCTGCTTTGTTCGTGGGACCCAGTGCAAAATAAAAACACAGAGCCCCTCGCCCAAAAACTATTAAGAATTTAAACATGGCGACGGCAGAGCATTAAACCAAGCCTGGGGGCCCCTCTGACTGCAGAGGCTGTGTGCCCATCAAGCTGGTTCTGCACACCATTGACTGCCTTTGTCCTTTCCCCAAAAGGGAGCTCCTCCACCAGAATGTGCCCCGTCCCTCTTCTCTACAGCTAGAACAGTGTGCAGCACGCAAGAGGGGCTCAAGAAGTAGGTAAAACAATTTTCCAAATGCAAATTTGAAAAACGCTAAGTGTAGCCATGCCACTCCCCTGCTTAAAATCTCCCATGGAAGGGACAGAGGGAAGTTTCTGGAGGAAGAGAGATGTTCTATACCTATGCCTGTGGAGGGGTGGTGGCCACACGGGGGTATACACCCTGTCAAGACTCATCAAACTGTAGACTTAAGAAGAGTCTGTTATACTATGTATAATTACACATCAATAAAAAATAGCATGCTTACAAAAACCCCAATGTCTCCACGTTATCCTCAAGGTAGTCTATTCTCTCTCATATGTCACACAAGGTCCTTCCCCAGGGGCTCATTCTGAGTCTTGCAGCCTCACCTCCAGCACTTCTGTGGCTTCCTGTTTTCCAGCCATGGTGACTGCCAGCATGTCCCAGGCCTACGTGCCATCTTACTCAATTGCTCCCCAGCCCAGGAGTTAAAAAAAAAAAAAAAATCAAAATACGTGTCACCCTGTAGGGCACCAGCACCAACTGGAAGGGACTAAAGAGCAGGAGTGGGGCAGAGTCTCAGAGCTTCTTGCTGTCCCCTTTAGTGTCTGCATCGTGGGGAAGTGAGCAGAGATCCAAGACAGAGGAGGTAGGGAGGGGCCACTCGGTGGGCTCTGAGCCCTCACTGTTTACCAATCAATATGGAGGTAATCAAATATGTAACCTGGCATAGTCACATTGGCATGTGCCTGCTGAACATCAACCAACCACCCAAAATGTGGGCCAGGCCAGGCACAGTGGCTCACGCCTATAATCCCAGCACTTTGGGAGGGTGAGGCAGGCGGATCACCTGAGGTCAGGAGATCGAGACCAGCCTGGTCAACATGGTGAAACCCCGTCTCTACTAAAAATACAAAAATTATCTGGGTGTGGTGGTGAGCGTCTGCAGTCCCAGCTACTTGAGAGGCTGAGGTGGAAGGATCGCTTAAACCCGGGAGGTAGAGGTTGCAGTGAGCTGAGGTTAAGCCACTGCACTCCAGCCTGAGCAACAGAGTGAGACTCTGTCTCAATAAATAAATAAAATGTGGGCTAGCCCTTCCTTCTCTGGCTGACACCTACCTTTTCCTTCAAATCTCAACTCAAGTGTCTTCTCCAGGAATCCTTGGTGGCCCTGTCTCTTTCTTGGTCTCTCTTGCATTTGCCATACTGTCCTGGATTAATTGATATACATTCCAGTCTTAATCTCTGGAAGGTAGGAACCATGAGTCGGGCAAGGTGCCCAGCACACAGAATCAGGGGCACACACATGGATGAAGGGATTTTCCTGTTGGCTTTCCTGGCACATAGTGCAGACACTATAGAGACAGATGAATGAATGGATGAATGAGTGAATGAATTAATTTCTTCTTTGCTTTATCTATATTTACTTTCATTGAAACAGTGGCAATTCTTGAGACATGGGCTTAGAGAGAGAGTATTGCAGCAACTAAGATCTCAGACTCTGAACTCAGGCAACCTGGAGGGATTCTAGCACTTGCCGATTGTCAGTTCTGGGTGTGTAACTTGCCCTCCCTGAGTACTAGATCAGGTCATTATTGATCTGACTTCACAGGGCTGCTGAGAAGCTCTAAGCACTTAGCCCTCAGCAGCTCTGACTGTAAGAGAAATTGTATCTTGTCCACCATGGAGTCTGAATCGGTGGATGTGGTCGCCAGATGCCAGGAGAAGTCACCTGCCATTTGCAGCCATCCTCAAGTAAGCATCTCTGGTTTTACCTTCCATCTACCCAGTCTCTTGAGTCAGATGATTGCACAGCAAAAATGAAATATCCCTGCGATAAGAATATATGATTGGCAGATGTTACTGAACTGAAATCTGTGAGACAGTGAAAATGGATATTTTCTCATTTGCCTCCAACTTCCTGGTGTCTCTGCTGGAAGGTACCAGTTTCAGCCATGAGAAAGAGAGAGAAAGAGAGAGAGGGAGAGAGGGAGAGAGAGTGAAAGCGTTGAGGGGAGTGATCCTCAGCTTCATCAGGTGAACCAACTTGTGGATTACCTTTCCAATCAAAAGCCTGCTTTCAGCCTTTCAGGAAATTCTGTGCAAGAATAATTCTTGGCTAAACATAGCATAAATTGTCCCATCACCCCAGACCTCCACTTCCTTCCAAACCTCAGCTTCTTAACCAAGTCCTACATTTCCAAGAAAAGGCATTTTAGCATCCTGCATAAAAACTCAAGACTCCAGAGCCTGAAAGATTGAAAGTTCAATCCCACCTTTACCCATTCCTGGCTGTGACATCTTAGGCAAGGCTCTTAACCTCTCATAGTTTTATTTTCTTACCCTGTTCAGTGAGGAAGAACAGTATCTGTTGCAGGGTACTTATGAGGACTACATGACACTTACTAAGTGGCGGGATTTGGTGAGAGTTTCTTAAATATTGGTTATGATACTCGTTGGTTTCAAAAAAGGATATGGAACGGTGGAAATATTTTTTTAAATTCTATAATGATCCCTGCAGATCTGCAAAATTGGAAAGACTCTTATTGAATGAATCACCTCATGTGCCACTGGCATCTTTCTGCATGGTAGGCTGAAAAATGGCCTCCCAAAAGATCCAGGTTCAAATTCCTAGAACCTGGGGATGTGACCTTATTTAGAAAAAAGAGGCCCAGCATGGTGGCTGACACCTGTAATCCCAGCACTTTGGGAGGCTGAGGCAGAAGGACTGCTTGAGGCCGGGAGTTTGAGACCAGCCTGGGGAACATAAGGAGAATCCATCCCTACAAAAAGTAAAAAGGTTAGCTGGGCATGGTGGTGCATGCCTGTGGTCCTGGCTACTCAGGAGGCTGAAGCAGGAGGATAGCTTGGTCCTGGGAGGTCGAGGCTGCAGTGAGCCTTGATGGTACCACTGCACTCCAGCCCAGGTGACAGAGCAAGATCCCATCTCTAAAACAAAAGAAAAGGAAAGGAAAACAATATTTATAGGTATAATTAATTAAGGGGCTTGAGATGAGACCATCTTGATTAAGATGAGCCTTAAATCCAATAGAGATGCTTTTATAAGAGACTATAAGGGAGGAAGACATGCACATAGGTGAAGGCCATGGAGGCAGAGATGAGAGTGATGCAGCCACAAGTCAAAGAGTCCAGCAACCACCAAAGCTGGAAGAGGCAAGGAAGGCTTCTTCTAGTCCCTTTGGAGGGAGAACAGCCATGCCGATGCCTTGATTTTAGACTTCTGGCCTCCAGAGCTGTGATTGAATAAATGTCTGTTGTTTTAAGCCACCTAGTTTGTGATAATTTGTGATAGAAGCCCCAAGAAACTGATACATCCTGTAGCATCTTTAATGGGGAATGCAACCACTTGCCTATACTGGGCAGTTCTAAGGATGAAGAAGACGATTCTGCAACATGTGTACCTTGAGCATTTTGGTAGAAGCCAGCATGGGGCCCTTACAGTCTAATCATTAAGAGTAGACAGACTTTTTTTTTTTTTTTCCTGAGACACAGTCTCACTCTCTTGCTCAGGCTGAAGTGCAGTGGCTTGATCTTGGCTCACTGCAACTCCCGCCTCCCGGGTTCAAGCAGTTCTCCTGGTCAGCCTGCCAAGTAGCTGGGATTACAGGCGCACTCCACCACACTCAGCTAATTTTTGTATTTTTAGTAGAGTCGGGGTTTTACCTTGTTGGCCAGGCTGGCCTCGAACTCCTGACCTCAAGTGATCCACCCCACTTGGCCTCCCAAAGTGCTGGGATTATAGGCGTGAGCCACGACGTCCAACCAACCAGACAGACTTGTGTTCAAATTCCAGCTTCCTTTTGAATAGCTGTGAAATCCTGCACAAGTTACTCAACCTCTCTGAGCCTCAGGTTCTTCATAGGGGAAACAGGGGTAGTGTTTTGCCTACCTAGGGAGATAGGGGGATGATTCATTAACTATGCCTGGCATGTGCCTGGCATGCAGAAATTGTTTCGTGAACGTCTGCTGTGATGGCAAACCTTTTGGGCAGATCCATCTAGCTTCTCACGTGTGTGGCAAGTGGCTGCCGTGTTTACCGAACGTCCTGTGACTGTGGGGACCGGCAAAGCTAAATAGCCTGAGTGGGTTGAACTGTGGCCGCACCTGGTTAGCCCTGTACATTTTCTTCTTGTATAGGAAAGGCGGGGTTGTCCCGAGGTGCCTTGTGAAATAGCCAGCCATGCTGGGCTGCCGTTTCATTTTTCCTGCTGAAGCCAAAGGTGCCAGAAAAGCCTTGACATCGAGCTCCACGCTCCCCAGTCGTGACTCTGTGTCTGCGACGAACTTTCTAAAGGCAGTGGCTTATAAACGAGCAGTACTGACTCCATGGCGATTCCATCTACTTCCCAAGCGTGTCTGTGTTCAGAACGCTCCGCCATCCACAACCTTCCTACTTACTGGTTAGGAGTACCTCCTTTCCACTCACTTAAAAGGACATTTTTCCAATGAGAGCAGGTCATATTTCAAACTGCATTGCCAAGGTACCAGGAGCCAGTAAAAGGGGGCATTTAACACGGTATTTATCTTGACTGGCAGAACAGGTCATGGCTGTAAAAGAAACAGCTTTGGAGAAGGAGGCAGCCTCTCCGACTCTGGGCTCCCTCTCCCTACCCACCCCCTCCCCACACTGTTTAAAGCATTCTGGAGCCGCTGCCAACTTTCCTGGCAAAGCTCTTATTTCTTTACATGTATGTTGCATTCCATCTGTTTAATGTGCGTTCTGTGCCATTCACGGATTTTGGCAAGGTCTGGCGAGGTGGCATGGCACGCTCGGGCTTGTGCTAAGCCAAACAGGGCATGGGGGAGAGGGACTGGAGGCCGATGAAGGAGTCCTGCTTCTCCCTCTGGCTCGGGGAGGCCTGGAGTTGCAAAGATGGAATTGAAACTGCCTAACAGTTTTCCTCCAGATGTGATTGAATCATGCGTGTTCCACTGTTGCATTTCACCCTCCACAGAGGGGTTTTGGGGTGCGATTTTGCAGTTTCTGATACACAGCCAGAAAAATTGAAATGATGAAGCAAGGTAACAGTAGGGAAACCCACTCATACTCATGGATCTGGGGCTTCCCTAGAAACACTGCAAGGCCCTGAAGCCGGAAAATGCTAACACCTGTATCTGATAGTCCCAATGCCTAAAGAAAAACTGATCTCAATCTTTGCATTATTCTCAAGAACCATTAAGAACTTGGTTGGTGAAGCGGAGGCAACGTGCTGTGATTTGGATCCAATTTCATCCAGTTGGAAGGCAGGAAAGCCAGGTTTTATGCACTGCCAAAACATCTGGTGAATTCAGTTAAAAAAAAAAAAAGGCACCAGTTTGGTGGGGGAGAAAACAAAACCCTCTAGAAACAGTTGTTGGGTATTGGGTGACCAAAAACATTCTGTTGATTGACACCCAATGTTCACTTTTCCATTGGTTGCTGGTTGAGCAGAGCTCTTCAAATGGGGAAAGCAAGACTTAAGCGAGAGAAAGGCAGATGACGGGGTTAAAAACATAAAGGTTCACACTTTAAGAAAAAGTTAAGTGCACATTTCTTGACTCCAGCCAAGAGAATGAACAGAATCTCCCTGTTAAGAAGTGGAGTTACTCACCTGATTCAAGAGAGATGACATGGCATAGGAAAAAAAAAGGTACAGGCTCCTAATAAGAAACAGCCACATGTGGGATAAAATTAGTGCAAGTTGTGTAATCCCAGTTGGCCAGTTGTAAGAACAGGGAGGAGAAAGGAGCTTGGGGAACATGTTTCAGATGTGATTCAAGAGGTCCTGGAGCCCGTCCTGACCCTCTGGGTTGGAATTTCTGACTCTCTTCTCTGCCTTGACTCAGAATAGGAAACCAAATCCTGACCGCGCGTTTCTTTTAATAGAATTAAACTTTCTTGCCAACTTCCTCCAGAGCACAAGATTACCCCTCATCGTCTCTAAACAATACGCCAATCATCAGATGGAAGTGAGGGGGTGCACTGTCCTATTTGCACCAAACATAACCCAGGCCCCCGAGCAGAAGACAAACAACGGGAACAGAGTTTGGCTTTTGTACCGGGCCTGGTAAATACAACATGTTCTTACAGGTTGGAAAACCGTCTGGTTCCTCTTTGTACTTTCCCACTTTCTCCCACTTCTTCTAACTTGAATCTCATCATTCTGCTTCGACATTGGCCAAGTTCACATTTGCCAGTTACCGAGTGGATAATGGATGGTTTGTAAGATGAGTCGTATGCTAGGGAGACAGGCAGCTGAATGTATACTGTCTGTGTGAGCAAATGACTTCTTTTGAACCTGAATCCCCACCCGGCCCCATAGGCCGTCCATGTGCTGATAGACATGGAAGAAGATGACAACAGAATGACTTAATGCCCATTCATTCAGTCGTCATACTTGTGCCGGCGAGGGAAACCTGCAGAAGTTCCCTTGCCCTGGTAATCAGTTAGCAGGGGTCAATCCTTGTGTGTAAGGTATGCTGGTGCTTGGAAGCCCAAAGGGGACATTAACAGAATGCAAAGTGTTTGGTAGTTCCTCATTAAAAATGGATTTTGTTTTCAGTGCTTTGAGGATGGGAACAGTGAAGTTGGAAACTGTGCTTGTAATTGGGAGCAGGTCTCCTGCCAGATTCTAACAGCTTTAAGGGATATCCAGTTTTGGGTTTACAGTACTACATTCTGGCTCATTGAAATTGCATCTAAACGTTGCCAGAATGTGTCATAAACTACAAAATCTGTACAAAAATATATTGACATAATGACTCTGTAGCCTTAAGTCAGTGGGGTGGGGGAGCCATGTGGCCCAATCGGCATTGTTCTCGCTCTGTCTCACGGCAGACTTGGGTCACCTGGGACAATTACCATTCGTGGGATTCCGACCCTGGTCTGACCAGTTCTCGCAGCTGCTTAGAACAGCCTCATCCTGTCCCATGGTCACAAATAGCATCCCTGCCTGTGCCACACCGGATAAGGGGCTGAGGATCAAGCCCAGAAGAACTGTTCCCACTTGCTCCTAGAATAAAGTCCCTCATGTCCTGCTGGCCTCACCATTCTCAGCTCTGATCACTCTTCACTCGCTGAACTCCAGACACAAAGCATCTTCTTTCTTTTTTAGATAGAGTCTCGATCAGTTGCCCAGGCTGGAGTGCAGTGGCACAATCTTGGTTCACTGCAACCTCTGCCTCCCAGGCTCAGGTGATTCTCTTGCCTCAGCCTCCCGAGTAGCTGGGACTATAGGTGCCCAACACCATGCCTGGCTAATTTTTGTATTTTTAGTAGAGATGGGGTTTCATCATGTTGGCCAAGCTGGTCTTGAACTCCTGACCTCAAGTAATCCACCCACCTCGACCTCCCAAAGTGCTGGGATTATAGGCATAAGCCACCATGCCTGGCCAACTCTGCATTTCTAACAAGTTCCCAGGGGATGTAGATGCATGGACCATGCTCTGAGTAGCCACGGTACCAACCTTTCTCGATCAGAGTTCCATGACAAAATAAAGCCTGACTGAAAATGAATTGAGCTACTACTCTCTCGGTTCACCTAAGGATGGTGCTTAACTAGAGCCATTAGCTACAAGTTAATTCATTACATACCTTAGATGCCTTAGGGTAGGTGGTTTTGTTTGTTTGTTTGTTTTAATTTGTATTCTTTTACAGACAAAGTCTCACTCTGTACCCCAGGCTGGAGCTGGAGCGCAGTGGTGTGATCATAGCTCCCTGTGGCTTCCAGCTCCTGGGCTCAAGCAATCCTCCCACCTCAACCTCCCAAGTAGCTGGGACTACCGGTGAACCTAACCATGCATGGCTAATTTTTTATTTTTTAATTTTTGGTAGAGATGGGGTCTTGCTATGCTGCCCAGGCTGGTCTTCAAGTCCTGGCCTCAAGCGATCCTCCTGCCTCAGCCACCCAAAGTAATGGGATTATAGGTGTGAGTCTCTGCGCCTGGACTGGGCAGGGTCCTTACCACTGACATTTGGGCTGGAGAATTATTTATTGTGGGCGCTGTCCTAGGCATTGCAGGATGTTTAGCAGCATCCCTGGCCTCTACCAACTAAATGCCAGCAGCACTATCCCCAAGTTGTGACAACCAAAAAATGTTTCCTGACATTGTCCAAGTCCCCTGGGGGGTAATGTTGTCCCCCATTGAGAACTACCATCTTAGGACATTAGGGTGTCATTCTCTGACAGTACCAGGTTGAGAGGGGTTGGGAAGTTGAAGACAGTGTTTTGTTCATGGCTATAATTCTATTGCTTAGCACAGCACTCTGCATATGGCAGACCCTCAATATGTGTTTGTTGATTGATTGAATGAATGAATGAATGAATGAATAAATGAAAATAAATGAATGAAAATGAACTCCAAAATCATGCTTGGCTCATGGGTAAATAGAATTCTCTTCACACAGCCTCCAACCTCCTCCACCCCACTCTCCTCCCCCCAACTTCAAATCAGCAAAACTTAGTGGGCTTGTTGTCATCTAAGGCACAATTTTTCTAAATGTAGCATTTTCCAGGGTAAATATCCCTTTGAAAAAAATGTGAAGAAAAATTCTCGCTTGAGATCTTTTTTTAAATGTCTCCAATGACTAAAATCCTCTTACAGTAAGTACCCAGAGAATTTCATTTGCTTAAAGAAAAAAAAAAAACTGCCGGTTTTAGTCAAGAATGTAGAAAGTACTTGAAAATCATATACTTTTTTTTCCCATCTTACTGAGCAAATTATAAAATGGTAGAATTGATCTTAGTTCTAGATTGTTTTTAAAGCTCCACCTCAGACTGAGGCCTCATGGATAAAGTGGTACTAGGGACTTATTTGGGAAAAAAAAAAAAAAATCCCTATAGTAATAACACTGGAAATTCAAGGAGGAAAAACAGTAGTCGTAGGGTTTTTTATTTGTTTTATTTAGGGAGCGTATCTTGTATGATTTCAAGAGGAAAATTACATATAAATAAAATCTGCATTTTGCTTAAAACTGTGGATTCAGGCTGTATTAAAAAATAAGGTTAAGCCAAGCATGGTGGCTCACACCTGTAATCCTAGCACTTTGGGAGGCCAAGGTAGGTGAATCACTTGAGCTCAGGAATTTGAGACCAGCCTGAGCAACATAGCAAAACCCTGTCTCTACAAAAAAATACAAAAATTATCTGCGGGTGGTGGTACATGCCTGTAGTCCCAGCTACTTGGGAGACTGAGGTGGGAAGATCACTTGAACCCGGGAGGTGGAGGTTACAATGAGCTGAGATTGTGCCACTGCACTCCAGCCTGGGCAACAGAGCAAAAGCCATCCCTCATCTCCAAAAAAAAAACAAAAAACAAACAAACAAAAAAAAACAGTGAATTCACTCAATTTATGTTTCCACACACTCAGTAACTCTGAGGCAAATTTTCAAACCCAATTGCCATGTAGAAAGCAAAACCAGCTTCTCCCTCTTCTCTTCCGAACCTTTGGGCAAATGAGCAGGCCAAGCTCTCAGTTACTCAGGGCAGTTGAGTAGGATTTGGAGCACTGAAAAGGTTTCTGGAAAAGAATGTGGTGGTGACAATCTTTCCGTGCTCTTCTAAGTGTATCCTTCTTTACCTAATAGAGGTTAAAAATCATTTCTGTTTTGCATGCTTACCCTGACATCACTTGGCAGTGATTGCCTGAATGGTTTTGGGAGAATATTGTGACTCTAAGTCTGGGTTCTCTATATGGGGAGGGGAAGGGTGCTGTGATGGAATGGTAATGTCTGCCGTGAGCAGGGCCACGGAGAGTGGTGGACGGGCTGTGTATTTGTCATTCCTGGATCCTAGTATAGTCTTCTCTTCTATCATAGCTGTTCTAGTAGAAGGAGAGCTTCAAGGAGAAGGTGCTGTGCTTCTGAGTATAATGTGTCTCACTCCATTTCGTACAGATACACCAAGTCAGCATTTCAATTCACGAAAACTCCCAAGACAGATGTGAAACAGAAAGATGCCATGGTGGGAAAATCCCTTTCCTTCTCTGGACCTATCTGAATAGGCTGTTACATATGTGACTCCCTCTCAGTGTAAGTATGGCTAAGACATGCTATATCCCTGCATTGGGTTACTCTAGCATTTGACTCTGTCACTGTGACACCATATGCTGCCAAAACATCACGTCCCTTCCTTTGGAATAAAAAGGTCTTTTAGTAAGACTTGTTAAGTCTGAATATTAATCATATTCATCATTATTCAGTCAGCCTGCTGTCCACAATACTTAAATAAAGGGAAAGTTTAAAAATAGAAAAAGACAAGTTTAGGAACTTCAAGACAATGATGAGAAGGTAATGATGGGGAAGAAAGCAGTGGTGATCAAACCTATATTAAATCTTAAATGAAAAAAATTAACAAATAGACTCTTAACTTTCAATATTAGTCTTTATTTCAAAAATAAGAGGAAGAGTGATTAAATAGATGAATTCACATTTGAATGGGATCCAAATGACTTAAGGACTATTTGGATTCAAATATTTCAGTTGGACCAGGAATGATGTTAGAGTTATGTGATGCATTAGGAGTTGAAGTGAAATGGAAATATTTCTTTCCTTTAAAAGCAAATTTCTTGCTTTTGTGGGCCTTGAGAGTTTTCTAGGCTGTGCAGTCCAACCACCCTCCAACTCCCTTGCCTTGGACTCATGAACTCCCATTTCAGATCCAGCCTGTTAGGGGGAAGTAGAGTTTGTGTTTGTGACAGTTCCTTTTGCAGAAATCATGTGGTGCAAGAGAAGGTTGTCCATATAGAGCTGAACAGTTGTTAGTTTTGAATCCAAATTAGAAAGTTTCTGCACTAGGACTGGGCATGGTGGCTCATACCTGTAATGTCAGCACTTTGGGAAGCCAAGGTGGGAGGATCACTTGAAGCCAGGAGTTAGAGAGCAGCCTGGGCAACACAGCAAGACTTAACTCTACGAAAATTTTTTTAAAAAATTAGTGGGGTGTAGTGGCACGTACCTGTAGTCCTAGCTACTTGGGAGGCTAAGACAGGAGGATCTCTTGAGCCCAGGAGTTTGAGGCTGCAGTGAGTCGTGATGTCACGCCACTGCACTCCAACCTGGGCTGGAGTGAGACCCTTCTCTTAAAAAGCAAAAGAAAACAAAAAACAAACAAACAAAAACCAAGAAAGTTTTGGTCCTAGTGGTACAGTGGAATCATAACCGATTTTTGTTCTGGCTTCAGAGCCTCTCGGATAAGATACCACCATGGGAACCAACACTGGTGAACAGGGTGAAACAGAAGTGCTTTGCTTAGAAAGACAGGAAGCAGGTGGTGAATTCTTCCCCACCACATTTCAAAAAAACAGAGTGTATAGAGTAGGCCCCATCAAGTAAGCTTTAACCTCAAACCCAGCAAATGTTTATTAAGCACCTACTGTGTGCCAGGCCCTGAGCTAAGGGCTCTTATATATGGCATCTAATTAAACCCCAGGACAAACAGAAACATCCTAGCAGGCTCTACCCATCCCTCATTCCTAAGTGTGACTTGATAGCAGAGCAGAGCTTTTCAACCTTCGCACTGCTGGCGTTCAGGTTGGATATTCTTTGCTCTTGGGGCTGTCTTGTACACTGCAGGATGTTGAGCAGCATCGCTGGCCTCTACCTACTAGATGCCAACAGCATACCTTGCTCTGGGAATGATGATCAAAAATGTCTCGAGACATTGTCAAATGTCCTCCAGGGGACAAACATTGCCCCTACTTGAGACTCGCTTCCTTAGAGACAGAACCGTTGCAATGCCCAGGCAGCTGTAGGTAAACATATCTTCCACTCCCTTCTATGGTCTGACTTAGTGGCTCTCTAACCTGAATGTTCTCTAAACAATATCATAGGCCGGGCGCGGTGGCTCAAGCCTGTAATCCCAGCACTTTGGGAGGCCGAGACGGGCGGATCACGAGGTCAGGAGATCGAGACCATCCTGGCTAACACGGTGAAACCCCGTCTCTACTAAAAAATACAAAAACTAGCCGGGTGAGGTGGCGGGCGCCTGTAGTCCCAGCTACTCGGAGGCCGAGGCAAGAGAATGGCATAAACCCGGGAGGTGGAGCTTGCAGTGAGCTGAGAACTGGCCACTGCACTCCAGCCTGGGCGACAGAGCGAGAGTCCGTCTCAAAAAAAAACAATATCATATATACCTTACTTTTTATTTTTTTAGGCGGAGTCTTGCTCTGTCACCCAGGCTGGAGTGCTGTGGCGCGATCTCGGCTCACTGCAAGCTCCGCCTCCCGGGTTCATGCCATTCTCCTGCCTCACCCTCCCGAGTATAGCTGGGACTACAGGCCCCTGCCACCACGACCGGCTAATGTTTTGTATTTTTAGTAGAGATGGAGTTTCACCGTGTTAGCCAGGGTGGTCTCGATCTCCTGACCTCGTGATCTGCCCCCCTCGGCCTCCCAAAGTGCCGGGATTACAAGAGTGAGCCACCGCCCCTGGCCGGGAAGAGAATTTTCAAGGGTAATTTAACCCGATTCATTTTTGCCTTACATGCTGACATGAGACTCTAACCTCTCTTTTATGGGGAGGTGTGTGTGTGTGTGTGTATGTGTGTGTGTGTTTGAGATGGAGTCTCACTCTGTTGCCCAGGCTAGGGTGCAATGGCATGATCTTGGCTCACCACAACCTCTACTTCCCAGTTTCAAGCAATTCTCGTGCCTTAGCCTCCCAAGTAGCTGGGATTACAGACACAAGCTGCCACGCCTGGATAATTTTTGTGTTTTTAGAAGAGACAGGCTTTCGCCATGTTGGTCAGGCTGGTCTTGAACTCCTAACCTCAAATGATCCACTGGCCTCAGTCTCCCAAAGTGCTGGGATTACAGGCATGAGCTACTGCACCCGGCCATAACCCCTCTTAAACTGGACACCACTGGTCTCCCTGAAGAGGTCAGAACAGTCACAAAGATTTTTTCAGCACAAAAAAAGAAACCTCTCTCCTGCCCAGGCTTCTTCTGCAAGGACAATGGTGATTATTGCCATTATTGAATGTTTCTTGTGGTACCAAGCCACCCTACTGAATCCTCACATTGACCCTATCAGGTAGGTGCTATTCCGGCCCATTTTTCAGAGGAGACCCTGAGGCTAATAAATGCTAGAGCCCATGTGATGCCAAACTGGACTACTTTTCAGTAGAAAATATGCACAGCATGCACTCAATAACGATGAACTACTATTTGCTAGTGGAAAACAAATCTGTTTGATTTAATCATGAACAGTCATTCAAAATTATTTTCCTGAACCAAAAAAGACTGATTGAACAAAGTTTCAGGATACAAAATCAGTGTTCAAAAATCAGTAGCATTTCTGTACACTAACAACATCCAAGTTGAGAACCAAATCATGAACACAATCCCATTCACAATAGCCACGACAAGAATAAAATATCTAGGAATACAACTAACCAGGAAGGTGAAAGATCTCTATGATGAAAATTATAAAACACTGCTTGAAGAAATCAGAGATGACACAAACAAATGGAAAAATATTCCATGCTCAGCAATAATCAATATTGTTAAAATGGTCATACTGCCCAGAGGAATCTACAGATTCATGGCCATCCCTATCAAACTAATGGCATTTTTCACTAAATTAGGAAAAACCATTCTAAAGTTCATATGGAACAAAAAGAAAAAAAAAAAAAAGCCCAAATTGCAAGGCAATCCTAAGCAACAAGAACAAAGCTGGAGGCATCACATTACCTGACCTCAAACTATCCTATAAGGCTACAATAACCAAAACAGCATGGTACCAGTCCAAAAGCAGACATAAAGACCAATGGGACAGAATAGAGAGCCTGGTAATAAAACCACATATTTACAACTGTCTGATCTTTGAAAAAGTTGACCAAAAAAACCAACGAGGAAAGGAATCCCTGTTCAATAAATGGTGCTGGAATACTTGGCTAGCTATATGCGGAAGAGATTGCAGCTGGACCCCTTCCTTACCCCACATACAAAAATCAACTCAAGATGGATTAAAGACTTAAATATAAAGCCTAAAACTTGTAAAAACCCTGGAAGGTAACCTAGGAAATACCATTCTGGACATGGACCCTGGCAAAGATTTCATAATGAAGATGTCAAAAGCAAATTGTAACAAAAACACAAATTGACAAATGGGACCTAATTAAACTAAAGAGCTTCTGCACAGCAAAAGAAACTATCAACCAGAGTAAACAGACAACCTACAGAATGGGAGAAAATATTCACAAACTATGCATCTGACAAATGTCTAATATCCAGAATCTATAAGGAGCTTAAATTAACAAACAAAACAACAAACAGTTCCATTAAAAAAGTGGACAAAGGACATGAACAGACACTTTTCAAAAGAAGACATGCATGTGGCCAATAAAGTATATAGAAAAATTCTCAATATCACTAATCATTAGAGAAATGCAAATCCAAACCACAATGAGAGAGCATCCACACCAGTCAGGATGGCTATTATTAATAAGTCAAAAAATAACAGATGCTGGCAAGGCTGTAGAGAAAAGGGAACACTTATACACCTCTGGTAGGAATGTAAATTAGTTCAGCCATTGTGGACAGCAGTATGGCGATTTCTCAAAGAAATTAAAACAGAATTACCATTCAACCCAGCAATCCCATTACTGGGTATATACCCAAAGGAATATAAACTGTTCTATCATAAAGACATATGCATGTATATATTCATTGCATGCATATATATATTCATCGCAGCACTATTCATAATTGCAAAGTCATGGAATCAACCTAAATGCCCATCAACGGTAGACTGAATAAAGGAAATGTGGTACATATACATCATAGAATACTACTCAGCCATAAAAAAGAGTGAGGTCATGTCCTTCACAGCAACATGGATGGAGCTGGAAGCCATGATCTGAAATGAGCTAACGGAGGAACAGAAAACCAAATACCACATACTCTCACTTATAAGTGGGAGCTAAACATTGAGCACCCATGGACACAAAGAAGGGAACAGCAGACAGCAGGGCCTACTTGTGGGTAGAGGATGGGAGGAGGGAAAGGATAGAAACACTACCTATTGGGTACTATGTTTATTACCTGGGTGATGAAATAATCTGTACAGCAAATCCCCGTGACATGCAATGAACCTATACAACAACTCTGCACATGTACCCCTAAACCTAAAATAAACGTTAAAAATAAATAAGTCTTTTTTGAAAAAGACTAATTGTACTGGTCAATCCTCCTAATATCATGGCTTGGAAGGATATACATATTCAGAGTGTATATATAACCCAAATTGTGTTTCTCTTCCAAAATATATAACAGAAGCTGTCCAAGCATGTATTAACTGTCAAAACAAAACAGATCATTTTATTTGAAGCTACAAAAAGACTGGAGTATTGGCAGGTACTCAGAGATAATGGTGATCACACTTGCCACGCCATAGTGGCATTATACATTTGCTATGACACCTTCTCCACATAGCTGGGTGCTTCTTGAGGTCAGGGACTGACTTAAACCCTTAGACTTAGTCTCTCAGACTCACTTAGACCTTGGTACCATGCTAAATTTGTCGAGATAGTAAATGATACATGAATGCACTTTCTAGTTTTTTTTTTTTTGAGATGGGGTTTAAGCCTGCTGCCCAGGCTGGAGTGCAATGGCGCAATCTTGGCTCACTGAAACCTCTGCCTCCTGGGTTCAAGCAATTCTCCTCCCTCAGCCTCCCTAGTAGCTGGGACTACAGGTGCACACCACCACGCCTGGCTAATTTTGTATTTTTCGTAGAGATGGGGTTTCTCCATGTTGGTCAGGCTGGTCTCGAACTCCCAAACTCAGGTGATCCGCCCATCTAGGCTTCCCAAAGTGCTGGGATAACAGGTGTGAGCCACCATGCCCGGCTGATTCTAGTTTTTTTAAATTTATTTTTTGTAGAGATGGGTTCTTACTATGTTGCCCAGGCTGGTCTCAAACTCCTGACCTCAAGGATCCTCCCACCTCAGACTCCCAAAGTGCTGGGATTACAGGTGTGAGCCACCACACCTGGCTGTGAATGCACTTAAAATCTAACAATTATGTGCACTTAACCTTCATCTCTCAGCAACTGTCGGCAGTGAATATTTTCAAGATCCTCTTTTTCATAGGAGGAGACTAACGCTGAAGGAGATGAAGTGACCAGCCCTGGGTCACCTCCTGGTAAACTGTGGTGCCAGGCTTTGGACTCAAGTCTCATGCTTGGAACTCCAGCTGTCAGACTTTCTAACATTTTTACCAGGTAAAAGTGGATTGGGAACCCCAGATGCCAAATGTGGCCGGATATCTACCATTTCCGAACTGTCTTAATATTAAGCAGAATTAAATATAGGGAATTGGGCTGGGTTCGGTGGCTCACGCCTGTAATCCTAGCACTTTGGGAGGCCGAGGGGGTGGATTGCCTGAGCTCAGGAATTTGAGACCAGTCTGGGCAACATGGTAGAACCCTGTCTCTACTAAAATACAAAAAATTAGCCTGGCGCGGTGTGTGCCTGTAATCCCAGGCTGAGGCACAAGAATTGCTTGAACCCGGGAGGCAGAGGTTGCAGTCAGTCGAGATGGCACCACTGCACTCCAGACTGGGAGACAGAGTAAGACTCTGTCTCCAAAAAATAAGAAAAAAAAAAAATTAAACACAGAAAATTGCATCCCATAAGCCTTTAATGTACATGGACTCAGTCATGTATGTTTGTGAAGAGAAAGTCAGAATAATATAATAAGGACAGGCAGTTTGCTTCTGCAGGCTGTGGAATGGGAGCATGTCCAGGGTGAGGTTAAGGTGGCAGCTGCAGATGGCTGATCCTTCACCAGTCTCAGGAATCACCAGCTTCTTTTCCCATGTGGCCCTTTGCTGCCCTGAGTAGGTGTCCAGTATTTATACATGTTTTTACAATATTGAAAGATTAACATTTCTCCTACAATTTGACCTCTAAATACTAGGAAACGCTTCATCTGGTTCCCAACCAAATAATAACGTGGGATCAACTGGCTGGGCAGGACTTACTGTATTGAGAGATGATCTATGGATGGCCAGTGTAGCTGCTTCCCATGGGACTTGTGAGGGAATTTTGGGGTATATGTAACTGTATTAGGGTTCTCTAGCGGGACAACACTAATAGGATAGATGTGTATATAAAGGGGAGTTTATTAAGGAGTATTGACTCACACGATCACAGGGGAAGTCCCACAATAGGCCGTCTGCATGCTGAGGAGCCAGGAAGTCAGTCCGAGTCCCAAAACCTCAAAACTAGGGAAGCCGACAGTGCAGCCTTCAGTCTGTGGCCGAAGGCCTGAGAGCCCCTGGCAAACCGCTGGTGCAAGTCCAAGAGTCCAAAAGCAGAAGAACTTGGAGTCTGATGTTCCAGGGCAGGAAGCATCCAGCACAGGAGAAAGATGAGGCTGGAAGACTCATCCAGTCTAGTCTTTTCATGTTCTTCTGGCTGCTTTTATCCTAGCCGTGCTGGCAGCTGATTAGACGGCGCCCACCCAGTTTGAGGGTGGGTCTGCCTCTCCCAGTCAGATGTTAACAGACACATCCAGGAATAATGCTTTGCATCCTTCACTCCAATCAAGTTGAGAATTAATATTAACCATCACAGTGACCATCGCCAAAAATCACCATGCTGATTTTTGATCCCAAGGTATACCTGAGAAGTATTGGGGAAACATCAGAACCAGACACAAATTAAAATACGAAAGAAAGAAAACTTCGACATTTTTTTGAGTGCTAGACATTCTTCTGAGAAGTTCCTGTATGCTAGCTTATTTAGTCATCAGAACATGACTATTAGGTAGGTACTATCATGATCCTTCCCATTTCACAGATGAAGCAACTGAGGGACAGAGAGATTCAGGAACTTGCCCAAGGACCTGGCTAGAGTGACAGAACCATGATTTGAATGCAAATAGACTAGGCCTACCACACTAAATCACATTCCTATCTCCCCAACCAGACAGTGATCTCCAGGAAACTTGAATTGGGGTTCCTCATCTTTTCATCTTCCCCAGGTCTGGCCCTGTCCTGTGATCACTGGGAATTCAATAAAGGCTCGTTTCAACTTGAATTGACTTCTTCGGTTGTTGACTATCCTTTAAAACATTTTGACAAAGGAAAAATAACAACTGCCCAGGAACTCAGCATTTAGAGGCAATCTATAGCTTCTTAAACACAGCAAAAGGAGTGGAAACAGGATAGTAAAATGAAATATAAATAGCTTCACCATTATCCGTAGAACCCATTATGAAGCATAACAGTGGCTGGTCTCTCTCACTCTCTCTAAAATACAACCTCTTTGCAATGTTTTGTTTTTGTTACTGTTTCTGTTCAGATAAAAGGATTACAAATAAAGGTGAGCATTACAAATTTTAGTGAGAATTGTATTAATTGGACCAGAGGTTGAATGTAGGCCGATATTTGTCCTAACACTGAAAAACGTTTTGCAAAGCCGTATCATGTATTCGAGGTAGCAGGGGAAGGGCTTAGCCTACTCAAGACGATTGGTTTTGTTTGTTTGTTTGTTTTTTGTTTTTGAGACAGAGTCTCACTCTGTCACCCAGGTGGGAGTGCAATGGCGTGATCTTGGATTGCTGCAACCTCCACCCCCAGGGTTCAAGCAATTCTCCTGCCTCAGCCTCCCGAGTAGCTGGGACTACAGGCATGTGCCACCATGCCCAGCTAATTTGTTTTTGTATTTATTGTAGGGATGGGGTTTCACCATGTTGGCCAGGCTGGTCTTGAACTCCTAGCCTCAGGTGATCCACCTGCCTCGGCCTCCCAAAGTGCTAGGACTACAGGCATGTGCCACCATGCTCAGCTAATTTTTTTTTTGTATTTATTGTAGAGATGAGTTTCACCATGTTGGCCAGGCTGGACTTGAACTCCTGGCCTCAGGTGATCCACCCGCGTTGGCCTCCCAAAGTGCTGGGATTACATGCGTGAGCCACCGCGCCCAGCCAAGACGACTGTTTTCAAGCAAGTTGACAACCACTTTGCCAGAGTTCCCTTAATGAGCTAATTACAAAGGGCTCTTAGGTGTCCTCTGAAGCCAGTTGTGGAGGGGCTCCACTTAAGAGACACTGAATGAGTCCTTAGCACCTGAAATACTATACACACTGTTGGCTCTTGGAACATGTAATGGAATTAATGTTTTTGTCACTTCAGACTGATCTGTAGTAGTCAGGGCGTTTTCAGTTGTAAGCAACAGAAAACCAATTCAAATTGGCTTACACAGAGAGGAGTGTTTGCGAGCATTAGGCATGGCTGAATCTCTGTGCTTAAAGGCTATCAGCAGGAATCTGACTGTGTCCATTTCTAGGCTTTTCTTCCTTTGTGTTTGTTCCATTCTTAAGCAGGCTTTCTCTACATGGTGTTAAAACTGTTTCTAGCAGTTTCAGCCTCATATGCCATCACCTAGCACCCCAGTGGAAAGAGAGCATCTACTTGTCAATAATTCTAGCAAAAATCCCGGGGCTAAGATTCCTTGACTCTGATTGCCTTAGCTTGGATTATATGTCCACCCTTGAGCCAATCCTGGTGGCCAGAACAATGTAATAGTCTTACTGGTCAGAACTGAGTCAAACCAAGACATGAGTGGGCCCCACTGAATCACATGGTTCTAGATGGAAGGAGGTAGTTTCCCAGATAAATATCCAGGTTCAGATGCCAGATGATGGGGATGGGAGGTGAGGGGGATTGGAGACCGGGCAGGCAAAACTAATGAATGTCCCTGGAACCTTCCCTCTAAATAATTTCCAACAAGCCAGGTGTTACCAGTCTGAAGGACTTCATATGGTTTATAAGCAAAACTTAGATATTTGCTTAGATATCTGAGGTTTAAAACATGGCCTATATTGGCTACAACATTTTGGAAATATTTTCTGCAAATTGTACTCACCCACATGGCTTGAAGTTTGGGGGTTTTCCTTTTTTCTTTTATTAAATAAAAATTTTTTTTTTAAATTCTTGGAACAAGTCCTTAAGAAAAAGAGGAACAGAAATGCCACAACATGATTTGAAACAGACGACTCTGAGAGCAAAATTTGCGTGGCAAATTAGCAAACAGTTGACATTCCTTCTGTCCTGATGACATTTCTGATGTTGAATAATATTCTTGGGGTTCCTCTCTAAACTATTATGCCTTTTATTTTTTATGTTAATGACTTTGTTCCTAATTAAAATAGCAATACCTGCCTAATTCAGAAAGAATTGAATGTATCAAGAAAGAATCCACAGTGAGCTAACACACACACACACACACACACACACACACACACACACTGTTCATTGCCCACCATTCTAGTTAGGAACATCTGTTTAATAAGCGTCATGCCCTAGGTGTTAGATAGTCCCTGTCCTAGTCCCATTTCACAGATGGGGAAGCTGAGGCTTACAGTATTTAAGCTGGTAAGTAGCAGGGCTAAGAATTCAACTCTTATCTGTCTGAGCACAAAGCCTTGGCCTTAATCACTATATTATTCCTCCACTCTACCCTGTTGCCCAAACATTTTTAAAACTAACCTTACAGAAATGGTGTATTGTTCATAATGTTTTATAGCTTGCTCTTTTTTTTTTTTTTTTGAGATGGAGTCTCACTGTGTCACCCAGGTTGGAGTGCAGTGGCATGAACTTGGCTCACTGCAACCTCTGCCTCCGGCGTTCAGCAATTATCTGCCTCAGCCTCCCAAGTAGCTGGGATTACAGGCACCTGCCGCCATGCCTGGCTAATTTTTTGTAGTTTTAGTAGAGACGGGGTTTCACTATCTCAGCCAGACTGGTCTTGAACTCCTGACCTCGTCATCCACCTACCTTGGTCTCCCAAAGTGTTGGGATTACAGGCGTGAGCCACTGTGCCTGACCAGCTTGCTTTTTAAAATACCACATTTTCTCATGTCATTTAATCCTCTTTCACATAATTTCTTTTGGATTGCACTGAGTCTATCACATGGACGTGCCATCATTTACTTAGCTAATCCTCAATTATTAGACATTTAGTTTGCTCCTAATTTTGAAAAATGTATTTATTTATTTATTTATTTATTTTTGAGATAGCATCTCACTCTGTTGCCCCAGGCTGGAGGGCAGTGGCACTATCTCAGCTCACTGCAACTTCTGCCTCCCGGGTTCAAACAATTATCGTGCTTCAGCCTCCAGAGTAGCTGGAACTACAGGTGTGCGTCACCACACCCAGCTAAATTTGTATTTTTAGTAGAGACAGGGTTTCACCATGTTGGCCAGGCTGGTTTCCAACTCCTGACCTCAAGTGATCCACCTGTTTCAGCCTCCCAAAGTGATGGGATTACAGTTGTGATCCACTGAACCTGGCCTAATTTTTTTAGTAATATATATACATACGATAGACACATACATACTATATATATACACACACATACACAATATATATACATATATATACACATATATGTATTTTTTTTAAGATGGAATCTCACTCTGTTGCCCAGCCTGGAGTACAGTGATGTGATCTCAGCTCATTGTAACCTCAGCCTCCTGGGTTCAAGTGATTCTCCTGCCTCAGCCTCCTGAGTAGCTGGGATTACAGGCATGCACCACCACGCCTGGTTAACTTTTGTATTTTTAGTAGAGACGGGGTTTCACCGTTTTGGTCAGACTGGTCTCAAACTCTTGACCTCGTGATCCACCTGCTTTGGACTCCCAAAGTGCTGGGATTACAGGCGTAAGCCACCACACCTGGCTTAGTATTATATTAATGCTGCAGTGAACCACCTTGGAGAAATGTTTTCCCATACAACTCTGATTAAGTCCTTAGGACAAATTCCTAGAGTTACTGGATCAAAAAGATTTTGTATATTCAGTGTTTAATAGCTATTGCCAAATTGTTCTTTAAAAAGGCAGACCCAATGTGCAATCCTAAGATAACTTTCCTTCCTTCCTTCCTTCCTTCCTTCCTTCCTTCCTTCCTTCCTTCCTTCCTCCCTTCCTTCCTTCCTTCCTTCGTTCCATTCTCTTTCTTGAGACAAGGTCTCACTATACTGCCAAGTTGGCTTTGAACTCTCATCTCAGGAGATCCTCTCATCTCAGCCTCCTGAGTAGCTGGGACTCCAGGCGTGCACCACTGTGCCTGGTGAACCTGTGAGTTTCTACTTTCCCACTCGGGTCCATTATGCCTCTTCTTCAGAGATGACTAATCATGAGCTAATTGTGCCTCTCATCTGCAATGGGGAATAGAGTCCCTTTCAACATATAAATCATTCAGTAGTATTCAAATGGCTTAATGCAAATGCAGTGGTAAAAAAAAAATGCTCAGTGATAATTTGCATCTCAACCATCACCACTGTCTGTATTAGGATAGTTTATAATCATTTTTCCCCAACCTTTGTGACTGAACCAATGTCCTGGGTATAGGATTATAGCCAGCACCATCAAGGTAACTCTGGGTATGGACCAGGCACAGTGGCTCACGCCTGTAATCCCAGCACTTTGGGAGGCCACGGTGGGCGGATTAAGAGGTCAGGAGATCAAGACCGTCCTGGCTAACACGGTGAAACCCCGTCTCTACTAAAAATGCAAAAAAATTAGCCAGGCGTGGAGGCGGGCACCTGTAGTTCCAGCTACTTTGGAGGCTGAGGCAGGAGAATGGCGTGGACGCTTGCACTCGGGAGGCTGAGGCAGGAGAATGGAGGTGGCGCTTGCAGTGAGCCGAGTTCGTGCCACTGCACTCCAGCCCGGACAACAGAGCAAGACTCTGTCTCAAAAAAAAAAAAAAAAAAGATAACTCTGGGTATGAATCTGTTGCTAGTGGGAGTGATGCGCTGGCTTCAGTCAAGGGTGATGATGTGGCTGATCTGCTGCAGTGACCCTCTGACTGTAGGTGGTTATGTTGACATCCCTGCCTGTGGTGCTCTGCTTTGAGGAGCCATGGTCAGCTGTTTTCTGTCTAATTGGACTGGGCTCATGACCTCCCATGTAGTCAGACTCAAAACACAAGAGAATCAGAATGCTCTGAGAAATGTGTTTATTAATTCGTTTACTTTTGAGACAGAGTCTCGCTCTCTCACCCAGGCTGGAGTGCAGTGGCGTGGTCATGGCTCATGGAAGCCTCAACCTCCTGGGCCCAATTGACCTTCCCACCTTAACCTCTCGAGTAGCTGGGACCACAAGCGTGCGCCACCACGCCTGGCTAATTTTTGTTTTTTTGTTTTTTTTGTAGAGACGGAGTTTCAACACGTTACCCAGGCTGGTCTTGAACTCCTGGCCTCAAGTGATCTGCCTGCCTTAGCCTCAGCCTCTCAAAGTGCTGGGATTACAGACGTGAGCCACCATACCTGGCCTCTTTCAGAAATTTAAACCTGAAGAACTGAAACAATTGAAGGCAAGCAGAGGGTAGCTGAATCCAGCAGTGGAAAGGGGAAAATCGAAGGGCAGGTTCCGTAGTCCAAGAGTTCGTGACTCTATGTCAAGCACAGGCTTGGCACACTGTTGATGTTCAATACGTATTTGTTATTGAATGAATGAGCGGAAGGATTTGATGATAGCCGACCTCTCTCTTCTTTCTGCGTCCAGGGTGCCTCCCCCTTCTGGTAACAGCATCCCCATTCCTTTGGGAGCCTGCCCAGAATGTTAATTCTAGCTGGGGGAATTCTAATTGTAATTCTAAAATGTAATTCTAGCAGGCGGAAGGCAGGTTCCCTAAGAAATGGGAAAGAGAGGTTCCCTCCGTATGGATTGGCACTGTCTACCTGAACCACCTGAATTAAGAAGGGTGGTATCCTCAGCTCTTGAGGCTGCCCATGACGTGACACTAGTGTCCTTTTCTGCTTCTATGCTGACACTCCTGCTTGGCTTCTTTCCCTTCCCTGGATGTCCCCTTTTCTGTTTTGTTTGTTTGTTTGCTTGTTTGCTTGTTTTTTTGACACAGAGTCTCACTGTGTTGCCCAGGCTGGAGTGCAGTGGCGAGATCTTGGCTCACTGCAACCTCTGCCTCCTGGGTTCAAGCAATTCTTGTGCCTCAGCCTCCCGAGTAGCTGGGATTACAGGTGCCCACAACCATGCTCAGCTTATTTTTGCATTTTTAGTAGAGATGGGGGTGTGACCATGCTGGCCAGGCTGGTCTCGAACTCCTAGCATTAAGTGATCCACCTGCCTCTGCCTCCCAAAGTGCTGGGATTACAGCTGTGAGCCACCGTGCCCGGCCCTAATTCTTGTGTGAGCTTGGGAAAGTTAATTAACCTCTCTGAGCCTCAGTTTCCTTAGCTGTGAAATGGGGATAAAAGTGAGATAACACCCATAAAGCAGCTGGAACAGAGCTGCCACTCTGTGTTTTGTTACATATGAGCCCTGCCCCATCCCAGAGATTTGGGGAATAACTGCAGGAAAGTCCATGGTCACGGCGGGCAGTATAGTGTGACAATTAAGAGCATCAGCTCTAGCTCTGTCATTTAGTAGCCCTGTGACCTTGGGTAAGTTTACGTAACCTCAGTCTCCTCACTTTAAAGTGGGATAATAATAGCGACAATATCAGAGAGCCATTGTGAGGAATAATTGAGAGGATTGAGAAACGTGCCCAGGAGGTGGGCTTGGCTCTGAAGAAGCACTCAATGAATGGCAGCTATTTTTTGGCGGAAACCATGGGGAGAGAGGCTTTCTTTTCTCGGTAGGGTTACTAAACTGGTAGAATGTGAGCCTAGAGCTGCTAGCAGCCATTTGTGGGAGGCCCTGCCTGCAAACAAAGCCAGCCCAAAGAAGGCCGAGCAGCAGAGAGTTGGACAGGGAGGGACTCCTGGTGACTTTTTTTTTTTTTTTTTTGTAGAGACGGAGTTTCAACACGTTACCCAGGCTGGTCTTGAACTCCTGGCCTCAAGTGATCTGCCTGCCTTAGCCTCAGCCTCTCAAAGTGCTGGGATTACAGACGTGAGCCACCATACCTGGCCTCTTTCAGAAATTTAAACCTGAAGAACTGAAACAATTGAAGGCAAGCAGAGGGTAGCTGAATCCAGCAGTGGAAAGGGGAAAATCGAAGGGCAGGTTCCGTAGTCCAAGAGTTCGTGACTCTATGTCAAGCACAGGCTTGGCACACTGTTGATGTTCAATACGTATTTGTTATTGAATGAATGAGCGGAAGGATTTGATGATAGCCGACCTCTCTCTTCTTTCTGCGTCCAGGGTGCCTCCCCCTTCTGGTAACAGCATCCCCATTCCTTTGGGAGCCTGCCCAGAATGTTAATTCTAGCTGGGGGAATTCTAATTGTAATTCTAAAATGTAATTCTAGCAGGCGGAAGGCAGGTTCCCTAAGAAATGGGAAAGAGAGGTTCCCTCCGTATGGATTGGCACTGTCTACCTGAACCACCTGAATTAAGAAGGGTGGTATCCTCAGCTCTTGAGGCTGCCCATGACGTGACACTAGTGTCCTTTTCTGCTTCTATGCTGACACTCCTGCTTGGCTTCTTTCCCTTCCCTGGATGTCCCCTTTTCTGTTTTGTTTGTTTGTTTGCTTGTTTGCTTGTTTTTTTGACACAGAGTCTCACTGTGTTGCCCAGGCTGGAGTGCAGTGGCGAGATCTTGGCTCACTGCAACCTCTGCCTCCTGGGTTCAAGCAATTCTTGTGCCTCAGCCTCCCGAGTAGCTGGGATTACAGGTGCCCACAACCATGCTCAGCTTATTTTTGCATTTTTAGTAGAGATGGGGGTGTGACCATGCTGGCCAGGCTGGTCTCGAACTCCTAGCATTAAGTGATCCACCTGCCTCTGCCTCCCAAAGTGCTGGGATTACAGCTGTGAGCCACCGTGCCCGGCCCTAATTCTTGTGTGAGCTTGGGAAAGTTAATTAACCTCTCTGAGCCTCAGTTTCCTTAGCTGTGAAATGGGGATAAAAGTGAGATAACACCCATAAAGCAGCTGGAACAGAGCTGCCACTCTGTGTTTTGTTACATATGAGCCCTGCCCCATCCCAGAGATTTGGGGAATAACTGCAGGAAAGTCCATGGTCACGGCGGGCAGTATAGTGTGACAATTAAGAGCATCAGCTCTAGCTCTGTCATTTAGTAGCCCTGTGACCTTGGGTAAGTTTACGTAACCTCAGTCTCCTCACTTTAAAGTGGGATAATAATAGCGACAATATCAGAGAGCCATTGTGAGGAATAATTGAGAGGATTGAGAAACGTGCCCAGGAGGTGGGCTTGGCTCTGAAGAAGCACTCAATGAATGGCAGCTATTTTTTGGCGGAAACCATGGGGAGAGAGGCTTTCTTTTCTCGGTAGGGTTACTAAACTGGTAGAATGTGAGCCTAGAGCTGCTAGCAGCCATTTGTGGGAGGCCCTGCCTGCAAACAAAGCCAGCCCAAAGAAGGCCGAGCAGCAGAGAGTTGGACAGGGAGGGACTCCTGGTGACTTTTTTTTTTTTTTTTGGTAATGCAACTTTTTTTCTTTCTTTTTTTTTTTTTTCCCCTCAAGTTTCACTCTGTCATCTGAGTTGGAGTGCAGTGGCATGATCTCAGCTCACTGCAACCTCTGCCACCCGGGTTCAAGAGATTCTTCTGCCTCAGGCTCCTGAGTAGCTGGGATTACAGGCGTGCGCCACCATGCCCCGCTAATTTTTATATTTTTAGTAGAGACGAGGTTTCACCATGTTGGCCAGGCTGGTCTCACATTCCTGACTTCAAGTGATCTGACTGCCTCAGCTTCCCAGAGTGTTGGGGTTACAGGCTTGAGCCACTGCGCCTGGCCTGTAATGCAATTTTAAAAAATAACACTAAAAACGTATTACCATGGGGTTGTATCAGACATGCACTTAACCCATGCAAATCCAACTCTGCATGCTTGCCTTGGTAATGAGGAAGTGAGTATAATTCTCCAGAACCAAACGGCCAGGGAGGAGGCCTGAGTACCAACCCAAATGGGTTGTGGAGGACTGAACTCCTCCTTCCCTGGCTTCTGTAGCTGAGGGAGGCACAAAACCAGTGGTTCCCAACTTTATCCCAATGCTTAGTACCAAGATGCCCTTTTTATTATTTATTTATGTATTTATTTATTTAGAGACAGGGTCTTTCTCTGTTGCCCAGACTGGAGTGCAGTAGTGTGATCATGGCTCACTGTAGCCTCCAACTCCTGGGCTCCCCCTACCTCGGCTTCTGAGTAGCTGAGACTACAGGTGTGCCACACCAGCACATCCAGCTAATTTTTAAGTTTTTCGTAGAAACGAGTCTCGCCTCGAACTCTTGAGCTCAAGTGATCCTCCTGCCTCAGCCTCCCAAACTGCTGGGATTACAGGTGTGAGCCACTGTGCCCAGCCAGGATGCCCTTTTCTAAACCTTCAAAAATATCACCCATCTGCACATGAGTGTTTTCTCATGAGAAAAGGTATAACAACAAAAAGCCACTATGACTTAGTGTGTTGCACTAGCGCTGAAAAAATATTCATGTGTCTATATGTGGGAGGTATTGTTTATTCATTCTATGGACCATTCCATCTGCACTTGGGGTATGCAGACTCTTGTTGTATGACTCTGGAGCCCAACCCCCAACAACTCTGCAGCCCTTGGGTTCCAGTGGTGCAGTTCTTGGTATGTGGCCTGCAGCCCACTGAGTGGGTCTAAGCTCCTTTCTACAAGCCATCAACTGATCCCAAAAGGTCACATTCTTCCTCTGGTTCTTATGAACAAGTTACACATATATCTGTCGATTTCCAGCTTGAAGCATGACTAAGTGCCACTTTCTAGGAACCTACTAAGTGAGTTACTACAATTGACTAGTCATAACTAAAATTAGAGTGTTACTGGGAATTACCGAGAACTCAGCCGCAGGGTTCTTCTGGAAGCCTGGCTCCTGCATGATGCTTTTCAATACTGAAAAACTCCTACTGCATGAGTCACAAAGCAGGAACTGGTGGCTGCAGGTGGGGGGAAGGGTCTTTGGCCTTGCCTAAGTGAGCCAAAGATCAAAAGCATTTGAGAGCCACTGTTCTAGGAACAGTGTTCTAGTTCTGGAAATTCAGTAATCTACTCTCTGGGGTGCATTAGTCCCCCATCTCGATATCCCTGACATTTCCAGCTGCTCTTAACGTCATTCCCAACTTACACCTTTAGACCACAATAAGTTACCTATAAAGCATGCTTTAAACAACTGATATCATAAATAACATTAAAATTCCAGCTCTGACCTCTAAATGCCTAAGCCAACCTTCATTTAGTTAATAAATATTTATTAATACTCAAATATATTCAGGCATATATCAGATCCAGGGCATGTAGTAGTCATCAAGACTGTTGCATTCCCTGTCTGCATAGAACTTACGGTCTGGTATCAGAAAAAGACACTATATAAATAAACGAAGCAATCATAAGATTTTATGTGCTTAAAAAATATAAAGTATCGAGGTAGAGGCCGGGTGCAGTGGCTCATGCGTATAATCCCAGCACTTTGGGAGGCCGAGGTGGGGGGATCATTTGAGGTCAGAAGTTTGAGAGCAGCCTAAATAACACGGGGAAACCCCATCTCTACTGAAAGTACAAAAAATTAGCCAAGCGTAGTGGCACATGCTGGTAAACCCAACTACTGAAGGAGGCTGAGGCACAAGAATCACTTTGAACCTGGGAGGCAGAGGTTGTAGTGAGCCAAGATCGTACCACTGCACTCCAGCCTGGGCAAGAGAGCAAACTTCTGTCTCCAGAAAAAAAGTATTGAGGTAGGAGAATAGCATGGGAGTCCCTATTTAAACACAGTGGTTGGGAAAGATGTCTTAGTCTGTTTTATGTTGCTGTAAAGGAATATCTGAGGCTAGGTAATTTGTAAAGACTTTGTTTTGGTGCATACTGCCACAGGCTGTACAAAAAGCATGGTGCCAACATCGGCTTCTAGTGAGGGCCTCGTGCTGCTTCTACCCAAAGGGAGATAAATAGGAACTGGTGTGTACAGAGATTGCATGGCAGGAGAGGGCGGAAGAGAGAGGAGAGATGTACCAGACTCTCAAGGAAACCAATAGAGTAAGGACTCTCCACAAGGGAGGGCATTAATCTGTACATTAATCTGTGCCATTAGGCCCCACCTCCAACATTGGGATCAAATTTCAACATGAAGTTTCCAGGGACAAACATCCAAGCTATAGCAAAAGATGTATCAGCCAGGGTTCAGTGATTGTAAGCAACAGAAAATGATGCTGGAAATGTATTGGAAAGATGTGGGAGACTTGCAGAAGCAATGGAAAAACTGGACCGGGTGAAGGAATGACCAGAACCAGACAAATTCTAGGGATGTAGGGAGAAAGAATGGAGTGTCTCTTAAGTGTCTCACATACATGACATATCAATGTCAGTCATTGTCTGTCTTTGGTTCATTTGGGTCAAGGGCTCATTCATTTGGCATGGAGAGAAGGGAAGGGCAGGAAACCTTGACTGACAGTTGCTCCAAGGCCATGTAGAATGCAGGAAGAAAATAGGGTTTCCATGGTGGACCCCATTGGCTGGCCAAACCGACAGGCATTTCCACCTCATTCCTTCTGTCAATTTCCATTGTCAAGACTAGAAAAAGTGAAATCTTTGCCTTCCTAGCCTCCCTTGCAGCAAGGGATAGGTGTATTCCACAGATCTGGCCAATGAGACAAGCTGCTGTGGATGGAAGAAGGTGTTCTGGAAAAACTTTTGTTTTTGAATAAAAGGGATAGGTTTGCCAGTACCACCACTTCCCACTTCTTCTTGTTTTGAACATGGACATAAATCTTGGAATGACAGTCATCAGCTTTCTTGCAACCATGATAGTAAATGCAAGAGACTCACAGAGATACAGGCTTTGGTATCGCTGGGTTGAACCAACTCTGGAATTACCTGAGCTAGATCTCTTGTTTTGTGAGAAAAATAAATCCCTATTTTTTAAAGTCATTGTTTATCAGGTGGTCTTCTGTTACTTGCAGCCAAACATATTCTTAGGTAACTGTGGTAGATTGTATTATTGTTCCCAACTGTTTACTCTCCTTTCTGTAATGGGATTATACATCCCTGTCCATTGCCATATAAATTTCAGTGCCTCCCAGAGGTGGTGTATCCTTCCCCGCCCCTGACAGACTTGGACACAACTTGTTTTTTGTTCGTTTGTTTGTTTGTTTGCTTTTTGAGACAAGGTCTCACTCTGTCACCCAGGCTGGAGTGCAGTGTTGTGATCTTGGCTCACTGCAACTTCTGTCCCCTGAGTTCAAGCCATTCTTCCACTTCAGCTTCCTGAGTAGCTGGGACTACAGGCACACGCCACCATGCCTGGTGAATCTTAATACTTTTTGGCAGAGATGGGGTTTCACCATATTAGCCAAGCTGGTCTCAAACTCCTGATCTGCCCACGTTGGCCTCCCAAAGTGCTGAGATCACAGGCATGAGCCACTGCGCCCGGCCACAACTTGTTTTGATCCATGAACTGTGAGCAGATATGACAAATGCCAAGTCTGACCAGAAGCTTTAAGAGAGATTGTGTGATTCAGTTCTGTCACCTGCTGTTTTCCATCTGCCATATGGACAGCTTGTCCCAAATAGAGGCTGTTCCTTTAGACTGGGTCCCAGAATGAGAGATGCATGGAGTTGAAGCAGCTGAAATGTAACAAACATGAAATAAATATTTGTTCTTGGAAGCCACTAACCTTGGGGTTGTTTGTTACTGCATCAAAGCTGACCAATACACTGAAAATGATGTTGTTACCTCCAAAACTAGTATGAATGTTAGGCATGCAAAATTAATGGTATCCACTGTTGAAGGCCTTACTGAGAACATGGCAGTAAAGCTGGGGTCTCAAGCATGAAAAGTAATCAGCCATGCACGTAATCAGGTGAAGAATATTCTAGGTCAGGGAATCACATACTCAAAGATCTGAACCAGGAAAGTGCTTGGCATTTTATTTTTTTAAGACAGGGTATTACTTTGTCACCCAGGCTGGAATGCAATGGTGTGATCATGGCTCACTGCAGTTTTGACATCCTGGGCTCAAGTGATCCTCCCTCCTTAGTCTCCTGAGTAGCTGGGACTATAGTTACATGCCACCACACCTGGCTCATTTTTTATTTCTAGTAAAGACAAGGTCTTGCTACGTTGCCAACTCTAGTCTCAAACTCCTGGGCTCGAGCACTCCTCCCACCTTAGCCTTCCAAAGTGCTGGGTTTACAGGAATGAGCCATTGTACCCAGCCATGCTTGGCATTTTTAAGAAACCAATGTCAGCATGACTTTCCTCTGTTCCCATTCTTCTTGTTTTCAGCTCTTTTAGCTTGGACTTCTGTTTCTAGTGCTACTCTCTTCACCTTGGACTTGCTGTTCCAACTCAGCTTCACTGTCCCTGATCATTCGTCTCTCTAAGGACTCAGCTTGCTCTCATCTCTGGCTCATTCCACTCTTTACTATTTGGGATTGTCCATCCCAGCCCTGACCCCAGGAACTGGGTGCAGCCAGAACCCAGCCTGGAAACACAAGGCCAGGCATCAGACAAGGGGGTGGTTTCATTTCACTTCCCAGGCTCATTTTGTGGTATTCCAGTTCAGCACTAGGGAAGCAGAAATCCTTCCACATTTCTTAATTGGTGGCCACACAGCTTGTTAAACTTAATGAATGACGCATCATCAACTCATCTCTGATGCGTTGGTGGAAAGTTGAATTCTACAGGCAGGTTGGGAAAACAGGTGGGTGAGTGTTTCTCTGTGAGTTTCAGGGGTAGTTTGTATTCCTGGGATACTCGGTCTAAAACAGTCAAAATCTCATGTATATTAAATAAATGATATACTTGCTCCCAAATCCTGTGAAACAGACTCATTTTACTATACGTCCCTGCCCTCAAGTTCTACCCCTGAGAACCCTGTCACAGCCCGGCAATGTCTCCCCCTTCTCACGCCCCAGTCCCTCAGCTTCTCAGGAGGCCTCTCGGTTATTTCTCACCCTTGTTTCTGAGAAACTTGTGTCTTTTAAATAAATCCTGTCTTGCTCAGGTGAGCCTGATTGGATCTCTGTTCCTTACAACTCGAGATGTACAGATGAGCCCGCCTGTCCCCCATTTTGCCCATGGCTGTCATCTGGTGGAGATCATAATAAGATTATTTGGAGAAGTGATGGCTGCCAACCCCAATCCTCACTGTAAAAAGAGCAGAAGGCTTTGACTCTTTTTACAATGGAGTGAAGATGAACCTAGCAAAGAGATGCCGAGAAAGGGTGGGAAAGCAGAGAGATAGAAACAAGGAGTTACAGGCTGTGTAAAAGATGGAAGAAGCTGATGGCTCTTCCAGAATTCACAAACTGGGGTCCTTGGGACCCAATTCAGCCTTGCAAACATGTTTTGTTGGGCTGAAACCATGTCTTTTAAAAATGTCGAGTGTCGGCCGGGCGCGGTGGCTCAAGCCTGTAATCCCAGCACTTTGGGAGGCCGAGACGGGCGGATCATGAGGTCAGGAGATCAAGACCATCCTGGCGAACACGGTGAAACCCCGTCTCTACTAAAAAAATACAAAAAACTAGCCGGGCGAGGTGGCGGGCACCTGTAGTCCCAGCTACTCGGGAGGCTGAGGCAGGAGAATGGCGTAAACCCCGGAGGTGGAGTTTGCAGTGAGCTGAGATCCGGCCACTGCACTCCAGACTGGGCGACAGAGCGAGACTCTGTCTCAAAAAAAAAAAATGTTGAGTGTAAATGCTTTGATGACAAGAATGCACTTTTCTGTTCACCATAGTCCCTACCACTCCCTATTGTCCTCCCAATGGCTTCCTCCACTTAATTGGATTCTAATGATCTTGTTCTATAGCCAGTTGAGTTTGTCATTTGTGCTTTATGTAAAAAGCCTGGGTAGAGGCTTTTTAGGAAAGGGTTAGAAAGGCCCTATCATTAAGTTTAACCCTTATCTTACATTTGAAATCTTACACTTCTACCAGAGCCCCACCCTATGAGCCTTATCATTTCAATGCATTGAATGTGCAAATAAAGAGTGATGTGCAAACCCGCGTTGGAAGTAAAGGCAGCATCTCGTATTGGACTCGTCTAAGGAGAGAAACTGACACTTCTCACCTGTTACCAAAGACAAGCAGGAGGAGACCCTTGAAGAGTTCCCTTTAGAAGCAAAGCGGTTTCTCAGTGGGATCATATCCACCTGTCGTCCATCTGACTTCACATGGGAGGAAAAGTCAGAAATGTCTCCCTAAACTAGACGAGGGAAAAAAGAAAACGCACTTATGGACTGCCGATGATAGGGAAGAGAGCAGGGGGCAACGTGTCCAGGTCTTGCAAGAGACACTCGGGCAGCATTCCAGTCTCAGCCTGAACTTTCGACCCCATTGTCTACTCTAATTACTGGAACCAGCAGGATTAATTCCTCGACCTACTTTCCAGTTTTGTTTTTTTTTTTCTGCCACAGAGCGATAAGGCTGCACTGGGCTTCTCTCTGGCATTTGAATGCAGCAGCGGGGTTACATGCAAACTCGTGTTAGAGCCAAAGGAGGGTCTCATCTTTGAACTGGGGGTTTGGGATCACTTCTTTTCAGCTGATTCTCAACAAAGAGCAGTCGAACACATGAAAACATCCCCTACTTTGAGAACAATCAGAGAGAGCAATGAAAACAAGATATTATTTTATACCTGCTAAATCAGCATAACATTTAAACTGATACATTTAAAAAAATTTTTTTAACTATCACATGCTGGTGAGGTTGAAAGAAGCTTGATGTTCACAAGTTGCTGGGTGGTACAATTTTATAATACAGTAATATATATCAGGGATCATTTAAAAAGATGCTGTCCATTGATTCTGTAATCTCATTCCTGGGAAGTTGTCCAAAGGAAATGATTCCATAGAAGGAAGAGCTGTATACAGAGCCTTCACTGCAGTATAGAGAGAAGGGTGTCAAAATGACTCATATGTAGGCTAGCAAACTCATGGGCCAAATTCTGCCAGAGGCCTGTTTTTGTATGGCCAGCCAGCTAAGAATGTTTTTTCTTTAAAGCCTTTTTAAAAGAATATTAACATGAACAAAAAAAAATGTAAAGTATGGCCAGCAAGTTAAGAATGTTTTTTCTTTAAAGGCTTTTTAAAAGAACACAAACATGAACAAAAAAAGTGTAAAGTTAGCTGACCTCTAGAATAAGAAAAAATTGGATAAAGATTATAGAATAGCATAGAAAAATGTACACTGTACATTAAGCATTGCGAAATATAAAATGGAATTTCACTATGATATCAACCATTTTAAAAGATGTCCTGGCCGGGCGCGGTGGCTCAAGCCTGTAATCCCAGCACTTTGGGAGGCCGAGATGGGCAGATCACGACGTCAGGAGATCGAGACCATCCTGACTAACATGGTGAAACCCCGTCTCTACTAAAAAATACAAAAAAAAAAAAAACCTAGCTGGGCGAGGTGGCGGGTGCCTGTAGTCCCAGCTACTCGGGAGGCTGAGGCGGGAGAATGGCGTGAACCCGGGAGGCGGAGCTTGCAGTGAGCTGAGATCTGGCCGCTGCACTCCAGCCTGGGCGACAGAGCGAGACTCCGTCTCAAAAAAAAAAAAAAAAAAAAAAAAAGATGTCCTGTGTGTATGCAGGAAGAGAAGGCGAAGATGAAATCTGTTGTTTGGGAGTGATTTGAAGTAAGTTATTACTCTTAAAATCCCTTCTTATCAGAAACAGCCCAGATGCTCACGGGTAGGGAGTTTGTTTTCTAAATGTGGCGTCCTTGTGATGGAGTACTATGCAGCCATTAAAAATGATGCTTTGGGTCTGCATTTACTGAGATAGAAAGATGCTCATGACATACTGTCAAATGAAAAGGAACATTACAGAACAGCATGCTCAGTATGTTCTCATTTATATAAACTGAATACTGATCCATTTCCTTGTGCATGCATAGAGAACAATCTAGAAGGGCAAATACCAAATATGTTTGTAGCAATTATCTCTGGGTGATGGGATTTGGAGTGAATTTTATTTTTACTATTTGAAGGTTTGTATTTTTCTTAAGGGACCACTTATTATCTTTATAATTTTAAAAAAAACTTTCCTGAAAACTTAAAAATTTGACATTGGCAAGGAAGCCAAGTCACTAGGAATTTGCTGTGCTCTCCCCTGTCTATCTTTTCACTGCCTTCACCTCAAATGCCACTGCCTCCAGCCTCTGGCTCCCAGACACAGGCCCAGGACTTGCTTTGGCTGCAAAATTTAAGGTGATGCCAAAAAATTCAGCAATCAACATAAACATTTTAATGCCATATTAAAAAAAATCAAAATTAATGGGAAAATCCATGATGAACAAAATATTAACATTTTTAATAAAGGCAGGATCAGTATTATGGATTTTTCCCTTTTCCTCTGACTCCAGTATGCCTTGGCATGGCACTGTTACTGAGTCTGTCTCTGTTTAAGACATTGATGCTTGGTTCACCATGAATTTTTGGCATTAATTTTTATTTTTAAAAATATTGTAATAAAATACTACTTATCTTGATACTGAGCTTTTTGGCACTCCCTTAAATACACTAAAAAAATCATTGAATTGGACCTTTTCAAGAGAAAATTATGGTCTATAAATTATACCTCTATAAAGCTGTTTAAAACTTTATTTGTGAATATGAAAATTTGAATTTTGCCTGTCGTTTTCATGTATTACAAAAAGGCAGCAAATCTGCTGCCTGTTTTTAAAATCTTTTTGAGACAGGTCATGCTCTGTTGCCCAGGCTGGAGTGCAGTGGTGCGATCACAGCTCACCACAGCCTCGACCTCCTGGGCTTGAGCTCTCCTCCCACCTCAGCCTCCCAAGTAGCTGGGACTACAGGCATGTACCATTACCCCTGGCTAATTTTTAGAAATTTTTGTAGAGTTGGGGGTCTCACTATGTTGCTGGGCTGGTCTTGAACTCCTGAGCCCAAATCATCCTCTCACTTCAGCCTGACAAAGTGCTGGAATTGCAAGTGTGAGCCACCATACCTGGTCTAAGTTTTAAAATTGTTTGAGAGACAGGGTCTTGCTATGTTGGCCAGGCTATTCTTGAACTCATGGAAGCAATCGTTTCACCTCTGCCCCCCCTCCAAAGAATTCGCATTACAGGCATGAGCCACCACACCCTGCCTGCTTGCATGTTTCGTATAGCACACGAGTTAAGAATGATTTTGAAACTTCTAAATGGTAGGGAAAAAAATCAAAAGAGGCCGGGCGCGGTGGCTCAAGCCTGTAATCCCAGCACTTTGGGAGGCCGAGACGGGCGGATCACGAGGTCAGGAGATCGAGACCATCCTGGCTAACACGGTGAAACCCCGTCTCTACTAAAAAATGCAAAAAACTAGCCAGGCGAGGTGGCGGACGCCTGTAGTCCCAGCTACTCGGGAGGCTGAGGCAGGAGAATGGCGGGAACCTGGGAGGTGGAGCTTGCAGTGAGCTGAGATCCGGCCGCTGCACTCCAGCCTGGGCGACAGAGCAAGACTCCGCCTCAAAAAAAAAAAAAAAAAAAAAAAAAAAAAAAATCAAAAGAAGAACGATATTTTGTGATACATAAAAATGACACAAAATTTAAATTACAGCTGACCCCTGAGTTAAAATATGGGAAATAACACAGAACCTGACTTGCATCAATTTAGGCTTACAAAGGAGTCAACTGGCCTCTTGAGGCTGTTTCTCCGAGACAGGATAGGCGAATACCCAGCACTTGGGGTTGTTTTGAGGAAATGAGGGCTGAGCACCTGCACAGAAGCCTCTACCTTTGCAGGGTTGACCTTTCCAGGAGCAGAGGAGCCAAGCTACCACCCAGGCAGCCTGCTCTGGAAGCACAGGCGTCATTGAACCAGCTCCAATCACCAGTTCTGTTCCTGTATCTCTTTGGTCTCTTTCTGCCATAGATATTCCCCACTTCTTGCTCATATTTTTCAGCAGAGTTTTTAATTACTGTCCAAGCAGCCACCACCTAGGAGTTTATCTGCTTCATTACTGTGTGACAGGGCTGTAAAACTGCAGATAACCCTGGCTCTCCGGGCAGGAGGGCCGCTGCCTTATCAGACACCATCTATAATAATTAACCATGCAGGGAAATAAAAACAAATATTGGACAACAGATGCTTCATCTGTGACCGAAAGCCCCTGACTCAACAAAAGCCAACTGGGCTCTGCCTCGATGGCTCTCACTGAAGTGTTCCTGAAAATCTCCACCCTCAGAGCTCCTGTTTCACCCACCTGTTCCCTCCGAGTAGCAACCCCCTCACATCACCAGTCTTCCAGCTTTCATCATTCGCCCTCACTCACTGTAATTTTTTTTTTTTTTTTGGTTAAGAGACAGGGCCTGGTTTTGTAACCCAGGCTGGAGTGCAGTGGCCCAATCATAGCCCACTGCAGCCTCGACCTCCTAGGCTCAAGCAATTCTTCCACCTCAGCCTCCTGAGTAGCTGGGACTACAGGCATGTGCCATCACACCCAGCTAATTTAAAAAAAAACAAAAACAAAACCAAAAAAACTGTAGACAGGGCGCCGTGGCTCACGCCTATAATCCCAGCACTTTGGGTGGATGAGGTGAGCAGATTACCTGAGTTCAGGAGTTCGAGACCAGCCTGGCCAACATGGTGAAACCCTGTCTCTACTAAAAATCCAAAAATTAGCCAGGCGTGGTGGTGGGTGCCTACAATTCCAGCTACTCGGGAGGCTGAGGCATGAGAAGCAGTTGAACCCGAGAGGCAGAGGTTGCAATGAGCCAAGATCACGCCACTGCACTCCAGCCTGGGAGACAGACTGAGACTGTGTCTCAAAAAAAAAAAAAAAATTGTACAGATGAGGTCTCACTGTGTTGCCCAGGCTGATCTTGAATTCCTGGTCTCAAGTGATCCTTCTGCCTGGGCCTCCCAAAGCTCTGGGATTATAGGCATAAGCCACCACGCCCAGCCCCCACCCTCATCTTTGAACACTTTTTTCTTATCCCTCCCTGTCTTCTCTAGTCTAAGTCTTTCATGGCCACCAGTCCTTCCACTTCACTCGGTTATGTCAGACCACCAGAAGGCAAAATGCCTTCCTTGATCATAGGCTGGTTGGAGGATTAAACAAGGTAAAGTACATGAGGGATCCAGCTTGGTGCCTGACCCAAGGTGGGTGCTTGGTCAATAACTCTTAGTACCCTGTCAATAGATGTCTTAAATAGCAATGCCAAGTATTTGCAGGTGTGTCATAATTCCCAGGAGTGCAGACTATCTACAGGTCAAATGTTGTTACCCAAAATGCAATGATCATCTTACCTTACCAAAATGGTTCATAATCAACTTATTCATCCATTCATGCAACAGTGAGGGGACTGGGTGCGGTGGCTCTTGACTGTCATCCCAGCAACTCAGGAGTTTGAGGTGAGAACAGAGGATCATTTGAGACCAGAAGTTGGAGGTTGCAGTGAGCTGTGATGGTGCCATTTCACTCCAGCCTAGGTGACCAAGGAAAAGCCTGACTCTAAAAATAAATATATAAAATAAAATAGAGTTAAAAACATAAATAACAGCAAGGAGCTTGTGTATCACATTAAGTAATTTGGACACTTCTGTAGGCATTGGAGGCATTGATGTCTTACAGTAATTTACAGAAATAGACTTACTGAAATCATGTAACCGAACATCTACTGAGCTCCAAGCACCGTTCTAGACAGTGGGGATTAAGCAGACGATAAGACTAACATGGTTCCTGTCCTTAGGGAGCTTAATAAAATTTAGAGGGGGAGGCTGGGCATGGTGGCCTGTAATCCCAGCACTTTGGGAGGCCAAGGCAGGCAGATCACCTGAGGTCAGGAGTTCAAGACCAGCCTGGCCAACATGGCGAAACCCTGTCGCTACTGAAAATACAAAAATTAGCCAGACGTGCTGGTGGGTACCTGTAATCCCAGCTACTCTGGAGGCTGAGGCAGGAGAATCGTTTGAACCTGAGAGGTGGAGGTTGCAGTGAGCAGAGATCGCACCACTGCACTCCAGCCTGGGTGACAGAGTGTGACTGCATCACACACACACACACACACACACACACTCACAAAACGGTTTAGAAGGGGAGCCAGGCCCAAGATGCAGGGAACTTGCAAGAAAGATGAATCAGTCCAGGCAAAAGGTATAGCTCCTGGTTTCCTGGAGGAACAGCTTGAGCTCCCTGGCAGGATGAATGGGAGTGGCCCAGATGCTGAGGGGAGTTCGGGCCTCCATATCTCAGTACAAGGGAATACCACAGATGTTCTGGCAGTGTTTTGAACGTGCTGTTATACCAGAAGCTTGTTCTTAAACATAATTTAAAAGGCTTGCTGGGCTCCCGACTTTTTTCATAAACCCACCGTGTCTACATCGTGGAGGTTTTGAGTCTTGGCTGCGTGGAATGTGGATTCAATGAAGCAACCTGTGCTTCAGTTTCTACATCTGAAAAATGGAGACAATAAAGACAACTCCACAGGGGTGTTAACAGAATAAAATGAAACAACATACTGAAAGCATTTGGAGGCAGTAAAAGCTAGATATTGTCGTGTATGTTTATCCTTGCCAAGTTGCCACCTCCTGCCTACTCCTCACCCACAGGCAAAAGGAGGTGAGAGAGATGGTACATAGTCCCTAAAAAAAGCAAGTTCTTTGTTTCATCTATAGCACCACTGATTTATTAATTAATATCTTTGGAGAAGAAGCTGATGCCTGCCTTTTAGCTGTTTTGACCATTGTATAGACCTTGTTAGTTAGTTACCCAATATTCATTCTCTCATTTGACTTTGCTAACAGAATGCAATTATGCTTGGAGTAGCCACGTGCCAGCCTCGAAGTTTGGATCAAGATGAATTTAAGCAACCTGGCCATGTGACCCAGTTTTGGCCAATGAGATCTATGCAGAAAGCTTCTGTTTTTTGACAAGTGAGTTCACAGCTGGCATTGTCTCTGCCACCCTCTTACTGCCTTGAGTTGGGAAGGTGGAGCTGGGGCAGCCACTGTGTGATCATGAGCAAATGGTGAAAGCTGAGACAGTGGTCCTGATGTGACTGGGCCACTCAACCAATACCACGATTTCTGTTTCTAGAGAAGATAAATCCTTAGCTGTTTAGCCACTGTAATGGTTTTGGTTATAGACGGTCAAATGTAATCCTGACTGGTTGAGCAGGTTGATCACACATCGTTCAGAGCCATGAGCACCAAACAAGGCATCAAGTCATGGGTATCTGGAGTCTAGAGTCAGGTTGCCAGACAGGCTCAGGAACTTAGAACCCAAGTCATCGCAGTGAGGCAAGGACTGGAATACAGGGGTGCTGAGCCCCATTGCACACCCAGAAACATGGTAGATGAGTTTGGAGGAGGAGGAGGAGGAAGTGCCTCCATCTAACCTGATAGGCTGGGGCATGCTGGGGACAGAGGCATGGGTCTCCAGTGGGACTAGAAGGGCTCATACTCCCTGACACCCGACTGGATCTGGGGTTTTCACTCCACTGCATGTCCTGCCCACTTTTTTCCTCAACAGATCTAGTGTCTTGTTCCTCTGATTCTTTCTCATGAGGCCTTATTTTTACAATCTCCCTTGGTCCACTTGTGGCTCAGAGTAAGGTAGACAGCTGATACGGCACCAAGCTTAAAACTCCAAGGGGCTGTAGCCCCTTCTCCCTGGCCACCCTCTCCGTGCATAAACATTTGCTGAGCGGGTGACTGAATGCATGAACGAGCATATCCTGCAGATTCCACCCTCTCACTAGCTGTGCTAATCCATAATAATTTCTATTTGACTTTGGAATGCATTATGTAATTTGAATTCTGCAAATTTACCTTCCTAATTATGTTCTTCTTTGACTAACACAGAACTTAATTTGCACAGATTGAGTGATGGTGGGGGGAGGTTTGCTAGGTGTTGGGATCATTAGGTGGCTAATCCATACATTGGCAGTCAAGAGTTGTCTATATTGGGAAGGTCAACTAGACTGATACTTGAAGCAGGGGTGGTGCATGTGTGTATGTGTGGGCCTGGCGTCTTGCTTCTGCATTAGCCAATCTGTGGAAACTGAGTCCCATAAAACCCTGCCTGCCAGCTTGGTCTTGGCTTAGGCTTTCTGGTCTATCCTGCCACTGTTCTGAGAGTGACGTGGTAGTCCATGGCTTCAAAGGCCCAGCATTGAATTAGATTTACACCTGGCCTTGCTCAGACTTCAGGACCTCAATGCTAGCAACTAGGTTCCCAGGTGAGTATCCTGGGTACAGGGATACTGCATTTTCCCTCCACTTGCGCAGTGCATAAAAGAATGAATGAATGGTTGGATGGATGGCTGGCTGGATGGGTGGATGGATGGGTGGATGAACTCTTTATATAACAGGTTCCCAGTCTCAAATCTCAGTTCTTTAGAAATGATTGCTGTTTATTGACTCCTCTACTGTCCACCCACCTGGATCTTCACTGACTGAACCTTCTGTTGGGGCTGGGTCTGAAGTTCAACAGGACCTTGATTAACGGGCTCTACTTTGCCCTGGAAAGGATCCCAAGCTCCCAATCTGGTTGGAGATTTTTGGCTCTATGTGCCAGGGCCTGCGATGGCTGGTTCCTGGTCTTGTTCTAATGTTTATGTCAATGGGGCCTGGCCTGACCACGTGCCTTTAAGCTGGTAGGTCTCACCCCAGCTGCACAGTCAGCATTCAGTACAAATGAACCACTGGAACTCAACTCATTCATAGTCTTTGTCCTGAACCATTCTCTTTGACATAGCTAGCTTGGCTTTTGTTCCTACTGTCTTCTAGGTATCTTGGCTCCCACCCCTATATTAACTGCTGGACTGATTTATGATTCCACGCCGTTGGCTGTGATCTCATGGTTCCCTCCTGGACAATGGGTCACAACTCACTTCCTAACACACAATCGTGTCACTGGGCTCTGCCTTTGCTCCTCGATGATGGTTCACGCCAATTTATCTGAGTACATCACTCATAGCTGCTTTTGTTTACATTGGCCAAATCCAGGACCCTGTAACCACGGCATCTTATAGCCTTCTCTCTCCTGGGTCTATCTGGCCTCAGGAAATAGAGCAGGATGTTCATACCGATGATTTGACTTAGAACCTTAACACCAGGTTCCCCTGATCTCTCTTGGCAACTGTTATTCATCAAACATTGATTAAATACTGACTACATGTCCAGTGCTGTGCTGGGCACTAGGGATTTAATGGTGACCTGAACATAAGCAGTCATTACACTGAACCCCATTGGAGAGGCACACATGTAAACAGCAAGTGCAATGCAGCAAGTTAAAGCCAGAACAGAAATACCCGAGCTCTATGAACCAGTACAGCACCTACCAGCAAGGCAAAGTCAGAAACGGAATAAGGAAGATGAAATTGATGCCAGATACCAAATGGTTTCCGACTAGAAGGCCTAGGGGATTGTCACTGAGTTTCCTCTTGGGAAACCAGACCCACTTCCTCCTCTGGGTGGGGGGGTCGGGGGTTGGCAGGGAGCTGTGGGGGAAGAGGCACTGAGAGCCCAGGTCTTCCCCTGTCTTCACCAACCATAAGTGCCACATGAGCTGAGTTGATAATGAACTATGGACGGCCAGCCAGGCACTCTCTGCAGCTACCTCGGCACAGAGGAAGACCGTACCAAGCCTCACCATCTGAAAGGAGAAGGATTGCTTCAAAGTAAATGCGCTGTTCCTACCCCACAGGAGAGTTGGAGGAATTGATGAACACACCATGACTGCAAAGTCTGGCCCAAGATAATGTGGAAAGGACTTTTGAAGAACTCCCTGATTCTAAGAAAAAATTAGAAGGAAGCCGTCATCTCCATGAGATAAGGTGAAAAATCAAGACACAGATAGCAAAGAAGTCCTGGAGCAAGGCAGCGTCAGAATCAAGAGGAAAGTGGATGACACAAATTAACATGAAGGTTCGTTCCCTTCTCCTCCCCCATCACTGCTCACAGCTCACACTCAGGACATGATACCCAGAAAAATGACCTCACCCGTTTGAACTGTGGGAGAAGAGAAAATCTAAAAGACTTTGTCATTCTGTCCAAATGATAGAATTTATTTGTTCAAAGATATTACATATACTTAAACAAAACTTTTTTTAAGAATTTATCTGGGCAGGTTTGATGGCTCACGCCTGCAATTCCAGCACTTTGGGAGGCTGAGGCGGGCGGATCACCTGAGGTCAGAAGTTCGAGACCAGCCTGGACAACATGGTGAAATCCCATCTCTAATAAAAATACAGAATTTGCTGGGTGTGGTGGCAGGTGCCTATAATACCAGCTACTTGGGAGACTGAGGCAGGAGAATATCTTGAACCCAGGAGGCAGAGGTTGCAGTGACCCAAGATGGTACCATTGCACTCCAGCGTGGGTGACAGAGTGAGACTCCATCTCAAAAAAAAAGAAAAAAAAAAAGATTTTATTTGGAAAGAATTAGTTAATTACTAAGTATAATAGCAAAGGAAGTAGTGTCAGAAAGTGGTGGAGGGGTCTATTTTAATGAATAGATGAGGCTTACTGGAGAAGAGAACATAATTGTTTCATGAAAATTATGCCTAATGTCCTCAAGAAAGTGCTTTTCCTTCCTCTTCCTGTCTGGATGGGCTCCCCTGTACCATACACTCGCTTTCTGGAGGTGGCATTCCCTCGGAACGCAAGCTGGGGAGGGCACAAGGCAAGAGACAGGCTTACCAATCAAGGAAGGTCCAAGGCTGGTCGCAGTGGCTCACTCCTGTAGTCCTAGCACCTTGGGAGGCCAAGGAGGGCCGATCACTTGAGCTAAGGAGTTTGAGACCAGCCTGGCAACATGGCGAGACCCCGTCTCTACAAAAAATACAAAAATTAGCTGGACGTGGTGTCATGTGCCTTTAGTTCCAACTGTTCGGGAGGCTGATGTGGGAGGATTGATTGAGCCCAGGGGGTGGAGGCTGCAGTGAGTTGTGATTGAGCCACTGCACTCCAGCCTGGGCAACAAAATGAGACTCTGTCTCCAAATGAATAAATAAAAGAAGGTCCAAAAATACGATCTTAATGATACTTGGTATGTTGTTTATTTCTTTGTCAAAACCTTTTGTGTTAGCCATGGTTCTCCTAGAAACAGAGACTAAAAAGAAATTTAAAGCAGAAAGGATTTATTAGAAGAAACATCTGTGGGAGAAGCCCGGAGGGAGACAGAGAAAGTGAAGAGGGCCACATCATCCCAAATGAAGGGGAGAGGAAAGGAAGTTGGGTGGGGGCCTGGAGCAGTGGCTCACACCTGTAATCCCAGCAATTTGGGAGGCTGAGGTGAGTGAATCACTTGAGGCCAGGAGTTCAAGACCAGTCTGGCCAACATGGAGAAACCTCCGTTTCTACTAAAAATACAAAAAGCGGCCAGGTTTGGTGGCACAGGTCTGTCATCCCAGCTACTTGGGAGGCTGAGGCAGGAGAATTGCTTGAACCTCGGAGACAGAGGTTGCAGTGAGCTGAGATCACGCCGCTGCACTCCAGCCTGGATGTCAGAGTGAGACTGTCTTGAAAGAAAGAAAGAAAGAAAGAAAGAAAGAAAGAAAGAAAGAAAGAAAGAGAGAGAGAGAGAGAGAGAGGGAGGGAGGGAGGGAGGGAGGGAATAAAGAAAGAAAGATAGAGAAAAGAAAGAGAGGAAGGAAGGAAGGAAGGAAAAAGGGAAAGAAGGAAGGAGGGAAGGAAGGAAGGGAAGGACAAGTTGGGTGGGATCTAGTTTATGATGGGTAAAAAAAAATTTTTTTTTAAGAAGAAGAAATTTGGATGGGAGTGTCCTGGACTCCCATGCAGTCTAAGGAAGGTTTGGAAAGGTTCCTGGAGAATTCTCAAGCTCAGGTCATCATCGGAGGAGCCCTGCACCTCCCATGAACAGGCTGCCTTAGTGTCTCTGAGGTGTTCAGTTGATGGCTGAGAGCTGCAGAATTGGGATGGCAGAGCCAGCGTCTGGGGCCCTTGGTCTCTTATAGGCTGTATTACTCAGGGTTCTCCAGAGAAACAGAACCAATAGGGAATGTGTAGATATAGAGAAAGATATTTATTATGGGGGATTGGCTCACACAATTATGAAGACTGAGAAGTCCCACAGTCTGCCATCTGCAAGCTGAAGACCCAGGAAAACAGGTGGTATAGTTCCAGTCCAACGAAGCCCGGAGGCCTGAGAACCAGGGAAACCAATGGCGTAGGTCCCAGTCTGAATCCTAAGTCCCCCAAACCAGGAGTGCTGATGCCTGAGGGCAAGAGATGATGCTCCAGCTCAAGCAGAGACAGCGAATTCACGCTTCCTAAACTTCTTATTCTATTTGGGCTCTCAATGGATGGCATGATGCTCACCTGGATTGGTGAAGGCAAACATTATTCAGATTCAAATGCTAATCTCTTCTGGAAATACCCTCATGGACATACCCAGAAATAATGTTTTACCAGCCATCTGGGCATCCCTTAACCTAGTCCAGCAGACACATAAAATTAACCATCACACATGGAAGTCTGATCACTCCACATCTCTTCATAGTGATGGTGGCTCCAGTTTCCAGTCCAAATAAGTGTACGTGCTAGGAGCTTTCTGCACAGCTTTTGGGTGTGGTAGGCAATCGAAGGGATCAAGTTTGCATGCTGGAATATTTCACTTGCTGAGATATTTCAATGGTTTGTGAAGACCATGGGGAAATAAACATTTAAAATTAAAAGTGACTTGGAAAATCAAGGCAGAGTTTCTCAGCAGTAGTTCCCTGTTGACAGAAATATTTGGGACACTTTACAATTTCTTTATTTCTGCCCAGACTTATTTAATCAAACCTTGGAGGTGAGAACCAGAGCTCTAATACACACCAATACTATATTTATAGTTAGCATCAAAGTAAAGGGAAGTTTGAGGTGATTTACACCAAATCCAAACTCAGTGATATCCGAGTAAGTGAAATTTGACTATATTTTAATATTGCAATCTCCCTACATTTTTTCTTGCCACTGATAGCTACATCTACCTTTTTGCTTTAAATTCCATTTTCCAATCCCTTCTGTCAGACACCGAAAAAAAAAAATGGTTACAATATTCTTAGAAAACTGTGCTTCAGAGAAAGCAGTGAGGTTACTCATTGTTTCTCCTCTGTTAATTTGAGAATCTTAAATTATGCATGTTATTTTGCACACATTTGCATGTTCAATTCACATGCCTGAGTTATTCGTCTACAAGATAAAACCAAGCATAGTAATTCAAGTAACCTGTGTCTGATTTCTCTTCACCCAAATTTCAGGGCTAATCGAGTTGCAGTTAAAGAATGGATAATTAAATCACTTGGGAAGCGCAGGGGAGTGCTGGTGGATAGGAAAGATGGGGTTACTGAGCCAGCTCCTGCCTCCATCCCGTCTGGATTGCCAATCCTTTCTCCTTCCATGCCCTGCTGGATTTCATAACCTCCACGAGGCCCCTTTCCCAGAAGGGACTCACTGTCCTGGTTACAATCCTTAAATGTAGCTGGGCAGGAAGGCCAGGAGTGGAGTTTGTCCTCTGCCTGGGGTGGATAACCTTGAACATAAAGAAACCACCACAGTACAAATGGCCCTGAAATCTGAACCAATGCCACCACAATATGCAGATGAGAAAGTCAGAAGCATTCATCCATTGGCTGACTGCCGGCCTGACGTCACAATGGCCCAGCCCAGCGTGGCCAGAAGTGCTGTGGGCAAGTTTCTGGACAAGTTGAAAGGCTTGTGTGTGTGGGTGCGTGGGGTGTGTGTGTGTGTGTTGGCGGGGGAGGGGTCTTTTTTTTTTTTTTTTTTTATCAGCTGGTGCTGGTTTCCTGCATTTCCTGTGTTAGGGGGGGAAAAAGGTGTTTTTGTACAGCAAGAACTGATGAACTCAGGGCTGAAGGGCATTTTGTTCTCTGTGGCAGCTCTATCCCTTTCCTTAGAGGAGATCTACGTTAGAAACAAAAATGTCATAGGGGAAGGTTGTGAATTCTAAATGAACTGTGGGGACCTCACGAACCTCTTCAGCTTAGTGGTTTCCAGGAAGCCCCAGGCTGAGCCAAACTTTGTGACTTAGCTGATGTGAGTCTTTGGCTGTGATCTTGACCACAAACTTCAACATATGCAGGCATAGGAGGCTGGAGGCCTTTTTTATTTTTCTCTACTTCACTTTGCCAGGTTCAAGGCAAAGACAGAATGCAGTCCCCTGATTTGTGAACTTCTGACGATTCCTCGCCCTCAATGTGCTGGTGGTAGGAAAATGTCCTCTTTTCTTTTTTCTTTTTTTCTTTCTCTTTCTCTCTTTCTTTTTCGTTCTTTCTCCCTCCCTGCCTTTCCTCACTCCCTCCCTCCTTTTCCTTCTTTCTTTTTTTCTTTTATTTTTCTTTTAGACGGAGTCTCGCTCTGTCGCCCAGGCTGGAGTGCAGTGGCCGGATCTCCGCTCACTGAAAGCTCGGCCTCCCGGGTTCACGCCATTCTCCTGCCTCAGCCTCCCGAGCAGCTCCGACTACAGGCGCCCGCCACCACGCCAGGCTAGTTTTTGTTTTTTGTTTTTGTTTTTTTTTCGTATTTTTGAAGAGACGGGGTTTCACCGTGTTAGGCAGGTGGTCTCAATCTCCTGGCCTCGTGATCCGCCCACCTTGGCCTCCCAAAGTGCTGGGATTACAGGTGTGAGCCACCGCACCGGTCTTTTCTCTCTGTCTCTGTCTCTGTGTCTGTCTCTGTCTCTCTCTCTCTCTCTCACTCTTGCTCTCTCTCTCTCTCTCTCTCTCACTTTTGCTCTCGATCTCGATCTCGCTCTCGCTCTCCCTCTCCCTCCCTCTCTTCCTTCCTTTCTTTTTTTTCCTGACAGAGTCTTGCTTTATCACCCAGGCTGGAGTGTGGTGGCACAATCTCAGCTCACTGCAACCTCCACCTCCCAGGTTCAAGCCATTCTCCTGTCTCAGTCTTCCAAGTAGCTGGAATTACAGGTACCGGCCATCATGCCTGGCTAATTTTTGTATTTTTAGTAGAGATGGGATTTCACTATGTTGGCCAGGCTGGTCTCAAACTCCTGACCTCAGGTGATCCATCCACCTTGGCCTCCCAGAGTGCTGGGATTACAGGTGTGAGCTGTCGCACCCTACCTAGAGAGAGAGAGATTTCTTATGATGTTATTTGAGCACCTGGATCCAGCTGGACCTGAAACCACAACTCCTGCACATTTTTGTTAATGGAACCAATACATTTACATTTTGATGTAAGTTGGATTGAGCTGAATTTCTGTAAAGTCAGTAAAAGAGTTCTCACTGGTACCTCCAACTTCCCCTGGGCCCCTCACTGTGTGGTTTCTTACCAGTTTCTTCTGCTTCTGTCATAGTTGGTGGGGGAGGGAAAGAGTCTATGTGATGGCATGTGGGTGATAGATAGGGGAGTTGAGTCATGGTGGAGTACAGCCCAGGGATCAACCTAAGGAGACTGGGGTCAGATAGGACTGGGCAACGAATATCCCCTTTTGAGTCTCAGTGCTCCCATCTGTAACGTGGGAAGAGAGACAGTCCTTCCCTCTTGGGGTTGTCTGCAGATGGGATGTAGTGTCTGGGGCATAATAAATGCTCAAGAAAAAGTGGAAAGTAGATAGTCCTAGATGGGGTCTTCTCCAGGCCTCCGGTGCAATGTAGGGACAATGGAGGGGAAGGGAAGGTTTTTAGAACCTTCCCTTGGGTTTGTAACCAACAACTCTGGGCCTCTGTTGTCACTGCCAACCACAAGCACCTGCTGAGCAAACGGCATGCACCTGTCACCCGTCACTCCGAGAAGGGGCTCCAATCCAGCCAGAGCAGGCGGCCTCTATTCTAGGCCAGATCCTGGCTGTGTGCAGCGTCTGTGAGCTCGCCCACCTGTTCTGAAACCCAGCTGGGCTCCAGTCTCTGCCTGTCCCACCTCCCACCCCCAGCTTCCTTCCTGGAGCAAACGTTGATCTGACGCTTTTCATGTCCCAGGGACTGTGCTAGGAACCACAGGGATGCAAGGGCAGAAACCCAAGTTAGTGAGTTTCATACTTTGTGCCATGCTGTGTGCCCAGGGTGGGCATTGCATATGCTTGTCTCAGCCACACAAAGCCTGAAAGGTGTGCTAAACACACGTTTTATAGAGGCTCAGACTGAAAGCACTGCCTGGTGAAGGTGGTGGAGTTGATACAATCACTGTGTGTTTCTTTTCTTTTTTCTTTTTCGAGACAAGGTCTTGCTCTGTTGCCCAGGGTGGAATGCAGTAGCGTGATCTAGGCTCACTGCAACCTCAAATTCCTGGGTTCAAGTGATTGTCCTGCCTCAGCTTCCTGAGTACCTGGAACTACAGGTATGTGCCACCACACTCGGTTGATTTTTAAATTTTTGGAGATGGGGTCTCACTAGGTTGCCCAGGCTGGTCTCAAACTCCAGGCCTCAAGCAATTATCCCACCTCTGCCTCCCAAAAAGCTAGGATTACAGGCGTGAGCCACCGTGCCTGGCCCTGTGTGTTTCTTCAAAGCCCATATTCTTTAATATGCAGCCTGTTACAATAAAGATTACATTGTGAAATGCTGTTACATTTAAAAACGTAGTGTGTAGCTGCCTGGGGTGACTCATGCCTGTAATCTCAGCTATTTGGGAGGTTGAGGTGGGAAGATTGCTTAAGCCCAGCAGTTCGAGGCTGCAATGAGCTATAATTGAGCCACTGTACTCCAACCTGGGTGACAGAGTTAGGCCTTGATTTAAAAAAACCCAAAAAACAACATACTGCCTAGTACATAGTAAGTGCCAATAAATAGTAGATACAAATTGTACTTGGATTCTAGCTCTCACATAGCCACGGTATGTAGAGTAGGGAGTATGTAGATGTTAATACATCTACAAGGTATATAGATACATTAACAACTGACTCAAAAACAGAAGGCAAGGCTGGGTGCGGTGGCTCACGCTTGTAAGCCCAGCACTTTGAGATGCAGAGGCGGGCGAATCTTGAGGTCAGGAGATCGAGACCGTCCTGGCTAACACGGTGAAACACTGTCTCTACTAAAAATACAAAAAATTAGCAGGGCGTGGTGGTGGGCACCTGTAGTCCCAGCTACTCAGGAGGCTGAGGCAGAAGAATGGCGTGAACCTAGAAGGCAGAGCTTGCAGTGAGCTGAGATCGTGCCACTGCATCCCAGCCTGGGCAAAAGAACAAGACTCGGTCTCAAAAAAAAAAAAAAAAAAAAAAAACCAGAAAGCAGAAAGCAGAGCTGTGCAATAGACATAGACTGTGTGAACCACATATGTAATGAAACATTTCTAGTAGCCACATTAAAAAGAAACAGGTGGGGGCCGAGCGCGGTGGCTCAAGCCTGTAATCCCAGCACTTTGGGAGGCCGAGACGGGCAGATCACGAGGTCAGGAGATCAAGACCAGCCTGGCTAACACGGTGAAACCCGTCTCTACTAAAAAAATACAAAAAACTAGCCAGGCGAGGTGGCGGGCGCCTGTAGTCCCAGCTACTCGGGAGGCTGAGGCAGGAGAATGGCGTAGACCCGGGAGGTGGAGCTTGCAGTGAGCTGAGATCTGGCCACTGCACTCCAGCCTGGGCAACAGAGCGAGACTCTGTCTCCAAAAATAAATAAATAAATAAAGAAACAGGTGAAATTAATTCTTACATTTTATTTAGCCCAATATTCCTCAAATATTATAATGCTAACATGTAATCAATATAAAACTGTTATTATTATTATTATTATTATTGAGACAGGGTCTCATTTTGTCACCCAGGCTGGAGTGCAGTGGTGTAATCACAGCTCACTGCAGCCTTGACCTCCTGGGCACAAGCAATCCTCCCATATCAGCCTCCTGAGTAGCTGGGACTACACGCATGCGTTACCATGCTCAGCTAATTTCTGTGTCTTTTGTAGAGACAGGATTTTGCCATGTTGCCCAGGCTGGTCTGGAACTTCAGGGCTTAAGTGACCTGACTGCCTCGGCCTCCCAAAGTGCTGAGAATATAGGTGTGAGTCATCACACTTTGCATTAAAACAATTTTTTCCTGCTTTTTTTGTTTTTTGTTTGTTTGTTTGTTTTTGTTTTTTTGACACAGAGAGTCTCACTCTGTTGTCCAGGCTGGAGTGCCATGACCTCGATCTTGGCTCACTGCAACCTCCACCTCCCGAGTTCAAGTGATTCTCCTGCCTCAGCCTCCTGAGTAGCTGAGATTACAGGCGTGTGCCACTACACCTGGCTAATTTTTGTATTTTTAGTAGAGACAGGGTTTCACCATGTTGTCCAGGCTAGTCTCGAACTCCTGACCTCAAGTGATCTGCCTGCCTCAGCCTCCCAAAGTGCTGGGATTACAGGCGTGAGCCTCTGTGTCTGGCCAAAAAAAAGTATTATTACTATTTTATTTATTTATTTTTGAGACGGAATTTCGCCTTGTTGCCCAAGCTGGAGTGCAATGGTGTGATCTCTGCTCACTGCAATCTCCGCCTCCCGGGTTCAAGCGATTCTCCTGTCTCAGGCTCCAGAGTAGCTGGGATTACAGGTGTGCGCAACCACACCTGGCTAATTTTTGTATTTTTAGTAGAGATGGAGTTTCATCATATTGGTCAGGCTGGTCTCGAACTCTTGACCTCAGGTGATCCTCCCGCCTCGGCCTCCCAAAGTGCTGGGATTACAGGCATGAGCCACTGTGCCCAGTCAAAAAAAATTATTAATGAGACATTTTACATTCTTTTTTTTTCGGACGAAGTCTTTGAAATCTCTGTGTAAGTATAGAGCATCCCAATTCAGGTGCTACATTTTTATCAGAAATACTTAATCTGTATTTAGATCTCATAAAATTTATGGTTGAATAAATTCAAGTGTAATTTGCATACCCAAGGTGCTCCAAGCAAAGTTTTCTAATAATTGAATGCAGTATTAGTTTTATAGCTTAAATATAAAGGTAAATAAAATTAAAAATTCAGTTACACAGTCCCACTCGCCACATTTCAGTGCCCAATAGCCATATTTGGCCATGGTGTTAAGCAGGGTGGTAGAAAGGATGCCTGTGAGGTAGAGGTTTCCTGGTGAGACTTTAGGGGTTGATATTTAGTGGGGAGAAAATACACGTCAAAACACATGGACAAAAAGAGGCAAATTCTGTGGTTGCCTACACAGTATCTGTAACCTCTTTTCCTTAGCGACTCAATTTAGATTTTTGTTAGGAGTAGCAACAGACCAAATTTAAAAAAAAAAAAGAGGCCGGGCGCAGTGGCTCACGCCTGTAACCCCGGCACTCTGGGAAGCCAAGGTGAGCAGATCATCTGAGGTCAGGAGTTCAAGACCAGCCTGGCTAACATGGTGAAAACCCATTTCTACTAAAAATACAAAAAAATTAGGTGGGCGTGGTGGCACATGCCTGTAATCCCAGCTACTCAGGAGGCTGAGGCAGGAAAATTGCTTGAACCTGGGAGGCGGAGGTTGCAGTGAGCTGAGATCATGCCATTGCACTCCGGCTTGGGGCAACAAGAGCGGAACTCAAAAAAAAAAAAAAAGAAAAAAGAAAACCCACATTTGTGAGCTTCCTTTACAGATAGTGTTCCTAAGCCATCTCTTACTAATAGTTACTGGGAAGGCTGGACACAGTGTCTCACGCCTGTAATCTCAGCACTTTGGGAGACCAAGAGGGGACAGATGACTTGAGTTCAGGAGTTCGAGACCAGCCTGGCCAACATGGTGCAACCCCATCTCTAGTAAAAATACAAAAATTAGCCAGGCGCGGTGGTGCGCTCTTGTAATCCCAGCTACTTGGGAGGCTGAGGCAGGAGAATTGCTTGAACCTGGAAGGTGGAGGTTGCAGTGAGTCAAGAGGGTGTCATTGCACTCAGCCTGCGTGACAGAGTGACACTCAAAAAAAAAAAAAAAAACTAAGTGAGATGTAGTTGGGTGGAGCTTCCAGGAAAGCACTTTAAAGAATGGGTCTGACTCACCTGAGATACCCTTTTGCCCTCCCTTCTTCCTCCTTTGTGCCTGGAATGAAGACATGATGGCTCGAGTTGCAGTAGTAATTGTGTGACCTTGATCACTGAAACCATGCTCTAAGGATACCAGAGCGGAAAGTCAGAATGAACATGGGATATTGATGACCTGGGGGACATATCAATCTGGACTTCTTTTTTTTTTTTTTAAAGTTTCTTTATTAAGAAAAGAAACCTTTACCTTGTTTAAACCACTGTTATTTCAGTTCCCTGTTACTAGAAGTTAAGCACAATTCCTAACTGATACGAAAGTGTGCAAGTGTCAAAAAAGAAGTGAATAGTTTGGTATGAGTGGTATTATATCTGATAAACCATCCTAGGAAAAGCATTTGTTTATTATTTGCTTATTGAATACTGCTTGCAGGGCTTGTAAAGTATAACGTATGTAATCAGCACCGCTTTCACATTTTATAGATAAGGAAACTGAGACAGAAGTTAAGCAACTCAGTCACGGTCCCAAAGCTAACAAGCAGTGAATGTGGCCGGGCGTGGTGGGTCACGCCTGTAGTCCCAGCACTTTGGGAGGCTGAGGCAGGTGGATCACATGAGGTCAGGAGTTCGAGATCAGCCTGGCTAATATGGTAAAACCCCGTCTTTACTAAAAATACAAAAATTAGCCGGGTGTGATGGCACACAACTATAGTCCCAGCTACTCGGGAGGCTAAAGCAGGAGAATTGCTTGAACCTGCAAGGCAGAGGCTGCAGTAAGCCGAGATCGTGCTACTGCACTCCAGCTTGGGCAAGAGAGCGAGACTGTCTCAAAAACAAAACAAAACAAAACCAACAAAAAACCCAAATAGTGAATGTGGGCTTCCAGTCCAGGCAGTTTGACCAAAGGGCTGCTGTCTTAAGTGAAAGTCAAGTAATTATGGCTGAATAATGTGAAGGAATTTGAACTGGGTTCAGACACGTGGACCTTGGCCTGGATGTCCCAATCTCACTTGCCTGGTGTCCTCAGGCCCCTGTGGGTTTCCAAACACCAATTTCAGCTCATCTACTTGCGTGTGCCACACCAGTGGTACACCAGTGTGACTGCACCAATATGACTGCAATTGTGTGTGTGCCATTGTGTGTCACACTAATGCGACCGCACTCTAGACTCTGGGCCATTCTCCCGGGATTTGCCTCCACGCCCCTTCCCCTTCATGATATGCTAACTGGCGTTGTAGAGGTGACCTGTTGGCTGCACACTGTATTCTGCACATTGCTGGAATCGGTGCCAGCTCTCCTGCTTCCCTGCAAGCTGTTTGGTCCAGCAGGGAGCTTCCTTGTTTTTGCTCTAAGTGCAGTGGCTTTCCCAGGGGGGCCCGCAGCAGAAAGGACTGGAGTTGGTCTTGTCTGAGCCATTGTTCAGTTGGTAGGCATCCGTATGCCATGCTGGGCGTTCACAGCTGGCGTCTATTCTGATTGACCAGTGGCCATGCTGTGCTGGTTATTAAAGAGTTGGAATATTACCCCAGCCTGGGTTATAAACTCTGTGTCTTAGCATTTATATGATCGTGGGCAAACCACTTCACTTCTTAGTTTTAATGTACTCATCTATAAAATGGGAATATAATACATCCAGGGGTTGCGAAGAAGGCAAAATCAGACCACGTTTGCAAAGGACTTAGCAGTGCACCTAGCTCCCTGACCATGCTTCGTAGCTGGTAGGAACTATTATTTTGCTAGTGACATCTTGGATCTCAAGTGTGGGCAGGTCAGAGCTCTTGCTTCCTGGGTTGACTGTGAAGGGTGAGGAACAGCCTTGACATTGAAATACTGCAGGCTATTGACTCTAAACTTCGGTCTGGTATAATGGAAGGAACATCGGTCTTGGATTTAGGTATTCTGGGGTCTGGTTCTAACTTAGGCTGCTGATGTGGGACAGTCCCTTGGGAGCTGTGAGTGAGAGGACGTGGGACAAAGTCCCATGGGGTCAGGTAGACTGTGCAAATGGGAGAAACTGAGCAACTGGGGACTCAGGATTCAGATACTAGGAGAAGGCAGAGGTAGTAGCCATGGGACCTGCGGATGGGGAACATTCTCTTTTAGGGACAGGGTCTTGCTCTGTGGCCCAGGGTAGAGTGCAGTGGCACTATCACAGCTCATTGTAGCCTCAAGCTCCTAAGCTCAAGTGAAAGCCCAGCCAATTTTTTATTTTTAGTTTTCATAGAGACGGAGTTTCACTATGTGGTCCAGGGTGGTCTTGAACTCCTGGGGTCAAGTGATCCTCCCACCTCAGCCTTCCAAAATACTGGGATTACAGGAGTGAGCCACTGAGCCCAGCCAAAGGGTCCTCTTTCTCTCTCTGTCTCTCTCTCTCCCTTTTTGAGATGGAGTCTTGCTCTGTCACCCAGGCTGGAGTGCAGTGGCACAATCTTGGCTCACTACAACCTCTGCTTCCCAGGCTCAAGCAATTCTCCTGCCTCAGCTTCCCCAGTAGCTGGGACCACAGATGTCTGCCCACCACACCTGGCTAATTTGGTATTATTAGTAGAGATGGGGTTTCACCATGTTGGCCAGGCTGGTCTCAAACTCCTGACCTCGTGATCCACCCACCTCAGCCTCCCAAAGTGCTGGGATTACAGGCATGAGTCACCACACCCGGCCCCCAATGGTCCTCTCTTAAAGGAGGACAGTTCTGGCAGCCTGGGGTGGCTCCTGACAACTTTGTGAAGGGGAGGGAGATAGAAATAAACATCTATTAAGTTCCTAGTATGAGCCAAATTCTGTCTATGTATTATCTTAATTTTTATAAAAGAGTTCAAGAAAGATTTTTTTTTTTTTTTTGAGAGAGTCTTGCTCTGTCACTAGGCTAGAGTATAGCGGCGTGATCTTGGCTCAGTGTAATCTCTACGTCCCGGGTTCAAGCAATTCTGTCTCGGCCTCCCGAGTAGCTGGGACTACAGGTGCACACCACCATGCCCAGCTAATTTTTGTATTTTTAGTAGAGACGAGGTTTCACCATGTTGGCAAGGATGGTCTTGATCTCTTGACCTCGTGATCCACCTGCCTCGGCCTCCCAAAGTGCTGATTTTATCCCCATATTATAGAAGAGGAGATTGAGGCCTAGAGACAGAAGTGATTTGTACAAGGGCCGCATTGCTGGGAGGCAGCAGAGGAGCCAGAATTCAAACGCAGGCCTGACTGTCCATGGAGTACCTTTTTAGTTTGAAAAATACCAATGTTTGCCCCTCAGGGTTACCTCCTGCCTCTGTTGTGCCTCTGCCTGACATTTCCTCTGCATCCTCCGAGTGCTTCCCAGGATAGCTTCTTCTTGCCCTGCTGGTCTCTGTTTAAACATCGACCTTTGAGAAGGCCTTCCCTGACCCCTCCTCCCCCCGCCGCACCTACCAGCGTAATTCTGGCTCTTTGAGTGGTTCACTGCGTCACAAGTCACAATCACTTATTAACTTTTTGTTTGCTTCTTTTATCTAGACAAGGGCTTTACTTTCAAGGAGCTCACATTCAAATGGGGCAGAAAGACACTGAACCCAGAAACGAATAATTCTCTAGGATGGTGGTAAGTGGTGAGAAGAAAATAAAACAAAGCAACAGGAGAGAAAGTGATGGAGGGAAGCAGAATGCAGATGGGATGATCAAGGAAGGCTTCTCTAGGAGGTGATGTTTTTGATGAGATCTGAGAATTGAAAAGGAGAAAGTTGTTTGAAAATCCAGGGAAATGGCCAGGCATGGTAGGTCACTCTGTAATCCTAGCACTTTGGGAGGCTGAGACGGGCTGATCGCTTGAGGTCAGGAGTTTGAGATCAGCCTGGCCAACATGGTGAAACTCCATCTCTACTAAAAATACAAAAAATTAGCCGGGCGTGGTAGCGGGTGCCTGTAATCCCAGCTACTTGGGAGGTGGAGGCAGGAGAATTGCTTGAACCTGGGAGGTGGAAGTTGCAGCGAGTCAAGATTGCACCACTGCACTCCAGCCTGGATGATAGAGTGAAACTGTGTCAAAAAAATAAAAAGAAAGAAAGAAAGAAAGAAAAGGAAGGAAGGAAGGAAGGAAGGAAGGAAGGAAAGAAGAAAGAAAGGCCAGGAGCGGTGGCTCACGCCTGTAACTCCAACACTTTGGGAGGTCGAGGCGAGTGGATCACCTGAGGTGAGGAGTTCGAGACCAGCCTGATCCATATGATAAAACTCTGTCTCTGCTAAAAATACAAAAATTAGCTGGGCATGGTGGTGGGCACCTGTAATCCCAGCTACTCGGGAGGCTGAGACAGGAGAATCGCTTGAACCCGGAAGGCAGAATTTGCAGTGAGCTGAGATCACACCACTGCACTCCAGCCTGGGCAACAAGAGCGAAACTGCATCTCAAAAAAAAGAAAGAAAGAAAGAAAAAAAATTCAGAGAAAAGGTATTCCAAGCAGATGGAAGAGCCTGCGGAAAGGCACTGGGGTATAAATGAGTTTTGTGTGTTCAAGAGACAGAAAGAAAGACCAGAGGCCATGTCAAATAAGGCCTTAGAGGCTGAGATAAGGAGTTGGTTCATTGCTTATGGTTTGCCTCCTAATTAAACTGTGAGCTTCATGAGGGCAGGGACCTAGTCTGTCTTATTCACCACTGGGTTCCCAGACTCTAGCCTTTGGCACATGGCAGGTACTCAACTGAGCCAATAAATGCACGTGTCACCACATTGCCTCCTACACTCCTGCTACATTCCTGAGTGGTTTTTGAGCATTTCTCATGCCTGGCCTTCCTGTCTTCCCCGTGGCGTCTCATTCATTCCGGGCCCTAGTTCTGAGAATGCATCCTAACCCTGTGAGCTCATCAACTCATAAAAGCTCCAGGGTCTACTTCCAGGGAGAGCTGCATCTTTTTAATTTTAATTTTTTTTTTTTTTTTTTGAAACAGAGTCTCACTGTGTCCTCCAGGCTGGAGTGCAGTGGCGCCATCTCAGCTCCCTGCAACCTCCACCCTCCTGAGTTCAAGTGATTCTCCTGCCTCAGCCTCCCAAGTAGCTGGGACTACGGGCGTGCACTGCTACACCCGGCTAATTTTTTTGTATTTTTGTAGAGACAGGGTTTCACCCTGTCAGTCAAGCCGGTCTCATATTCCTGACCTCAAGTGATTCGCCCACCTGTGCCTCCCAAAATGCTGAGATTATAGGAGTAAGCCCCTGAGCCCGGCCAAGAGCTGCATTTGAAAAGCACGTTTCACAGAGGTCCGCAAAACTTTGTGGCATCAAATGGTGGCGCTCCAGGCCTATGTGTCTGTGCTCACACGCATGCATATACCTCGAGGTCCTAGGGTCCCTCAGACCCACCCAAGAAGGCTGCCCTGACCCACCAGCTGTTAGGAAACTCGGTCACATCAGTAATTCTACGACTTGCCCTACCGGTGCCCGAGGGAGTGGGAAGTTAACCAGCTTTGCTGGAAAAGGCCTGCGAAATGCCGGGAACTCTGTGGTCTGAGAACCATCTAGACTCACGGTACAATTTGCATTCCAGCCCCAGCCCAGGCTCACTCCACCAGATCTCACGCCCGCTCACGGCATTTCGTGACATTTACAAACAATGGACACTCGTGGGCCAGTCAGGGACAGGAACGAGGACACCCCTGTACTGCATCTGAGTTGTCCTAGAGTTCATTTAACGATGAAACAATCACCAGACATTCTCCTTTCTCTGGGGAGTGCAAATGGCTTTATAAACACAAGGCCTACGGCTAGCGAGGGAGGCGGAGGTAAACGGTTTACCTTGGATGGGGAGTGAGTGTTCAGTCCATTAAGGGGAGTCCAAGAGCAGAAGCTAATGGTCCCTCCAGGCCTGGAAGTTAATTCGGACTTGAAAATAGTTCTCAAAATCCATTTGCCGAACACTTCAGCCCACACTGATCGCGTCCCGCCAACTGCACTTCAACACATGTCTACTGGCCATTTGCTTGGTCCGACTGACTCGGAGACACTGGCCCAGGAAGTCAACGACCTAGGACTTCCCCACTTCTGAAAGTGGAGAACACAGTCCTTTGTCTGCAGCACAGGACAGACAATAAGGTGAGGCAAGGGAGGCGTTGTCTCAGTCCCCAAAAACAACTCTGTAATCAAGAGAAAATATTTAATGCAATATTTTTTAAAAATTAAGATTGGTGAAAAAAAACCAGGATGGACAAAATGGCAAAATGTAAAATATAGACAAGATCTTATCCTCAGTTGTTCAACTTCGACCTTTACCCACAATGACCTTGACCCTCACTCTCATGACTTTGACCTTTACTCTTGAAACCCTGACCATCACTGGCCTCACCATAGTCCCAGCCTTGATACAAAGTTATTTTAGGTGGTGGTCCACCTACGAACACTTTTTTATTTTAATTGTTAACGTTTTTAAAAAAATTATGGACAAGTCATTCCAGTAGGGAATTCACTGTTGGGATATAACATTTTTCTTTTAAAAAATTAATTTCGGGGTGGGGGGATGGCTCATGCCTATAATTCCGTGCTTTGGGAGGTCGAGACAGGAGAATTGCTTGAGGCCAGGAGTTTGAGACTAGTCCGGGCAACACAGCAAGACTCCATCTCTACAAAAACTAAAAAATTAGCCAGGCCCGTTGGTGCACATCTGTAGTCCCAGCTACAGAGGCCGAGGTGGGAAGATTGCCTCAGACTAGGAGTTCAAGGCTGAAGTGAGCTGTGACTGTGCCACTGCACTCCAGCCTGGGTGACAGAGAGAGACACTGTCTTTAAAAAAAGTAAAAAGTTTTAGCGGCCGGGCGCGGTGGCTCAAGCCTGTGATCCCAGCACTTTGGGAGGCCGAGGTGGGCGGATCACGAGGTCAGGAGATCGACACCCTCCTGGCTAACACGGTGAAACCCCGTCTCTACTAAAAATACAAAAAACTAGCCGGGCACGGTGGCGGGCACCTGTAGTCCCAGCTACTCGAGAGGCTGAGGCGGGAGAATGGCGGGAACCCGGGAGACGGAGCTTGCAGTGAGCCGAGATCGCGCCACTGCACTCCAGCCTGGGCGACACAGCGAGACTCCCTCTCAAAAAAAAAAAAAAAAAAAGTAAAAAGTTAAAAAAAAAAAAAAAAAAAAGGCCGGGCATGGTGGCTCATGCCTGTAATCTCAGCACTTTGGGAGGCCAAGGTGGGCAGATGGCTTGAGCTCAGGAGTTTGATATGAGCCTGGCCAGCATAGTGAAACCCCGTCTCTACTAAAAATACAAAAAAATTAGCTGGGCGTGATGGCATGCACCTGTAGTCCCAGCTACTCAGGAGGCTGAGGCATGAGAATTGCTTGAACCCTGGAGGCGGAGGTTTCAGTGAGCTGAGATTGTGCCACCGCACTCTAGCCTGGGTGACAGAGCGAGACGTCATCTCAAAAAAAAAAAAAAAAGACTCACATTAATTTCAATAAAAAAGAACTGCATTTACTTAAAGAAAAACACTGAGTAATCAATAGCACAGGTGGTCTGTGGATGTGGAGCGGATGCCTGTGAAACTGCCAAAGGCAGGGCTAGGTGACCTTCTCTTGTGTTCCTCGTTGTACAACAGCAATTTCTGACTTAAAGCAAGTACCCAGCATGTGTCATGAAAAGAGCACAGGCCTTGTCAGAAGGGTGACCTGAACAGTCACCGAACTGCTCTTCCCCTCTAAAATGGTGATCCCAGCCCAGTGTGGTGGCTCACGCCTGTAATCCCAGCACTTTGGGAAGTCAAGTGGATCACCTGAGGTCAGGAGTTCAAGACCAGCCAGGCCAACATGGTGAAACCCTGTCTCTATTAAAAAATTAGTCCAGTGTGGTGGCATGTGCCTGTAATCCCAGCTACTCGGGAGGCTGAGGCAGGATAACCACTTGAATCCAGGAGGTGGAGGAGGTGGAGGTTGCAGTGAGTGGAGATCGCTCCAGCCTAGGAAACAGAGAAGACCCTGTCTCAAAAAAAAAAAAAGGATTCCAACACCTGTCACAGAAGCAAGGAGTAGCCAGGCCACATCATGACTTTCGAGGTCCCAAGATACTTTTGCCTTTGTGGATCCCTAAGTAAATACTAAAAATTATATTTTGGCCTGGCGCGGTGGCTCATGCCTATAATCCCAGCACTTTGGGAGGCTGAGGCGGGTGGATCACCTGAGGTATGGAGTTCGAGACCAGCCTGGCCAACATGGTGAAACCCTGTATCTACTAAAAATACAAATATCAGCCGGGTGTGGTTGCGGGTGCCTATAATCCCAGCTACTTGAGAGACTGAGTGATGAGAATCGCTTGAACCCGGGAGGCGGACTTTGCAGTGAGCTGAGATCGTGCGACTGCACTCCTGCCTGGGTGACAAGAGAGAGACTCCATCTCAAAAAAAAACATAAAAATCATATTTTATGACTGCATGGTTATAAAGATTCATGCAAGCCAGACTCAATTATATCCACCTTTATATCAACACCATCAACATACGCACCTTACTTATTTTGAGCAGCAAAATATTTTGGGGGTCTCCAGCAAAGCTCATGACCACAAGCAGTGTGGCTGCTATGCCGAATGGAGAGGCTGGCCCTGCTGCACCAGGGGCAGGTATGTATGTATGTATGCATGTATTTTGTGACGGAGTCTTGCTCTGTCACCCAGGCTGCAGTGCAGTGGCACAATCTCGGCTCACTGCAACCTCTGCCTCCTGGGTTCAGGCGATTCTCCTGCCTCAGCCTCCTAAGTAGCTGGGACTAAAGGCGCCTGCCATCACGCCCAGCTAATTTTTGTATTGTTAGTAGAAACGGGGTTTCACCATTGGTCAGGCTGGTTTCGCACTCCTGACCTTGTGATCCGCCTGCCTTGGCCTCCCAAAGTGCTGGGATGAGCCACCGCCCTGGCCAGGGGCAGGCACTTATACACATAATCCTTTAATTTTTGCAATGCCTCAGGCAGGCACCATTAGCTCATTTTATAAATGACAATAAAGAGGCCCAGCGACATTTAGCAACTTGCCGAAGGTCACACAGCCAGTGAATAGCAAGGCAGATATTTGAACCCAGGTCTGATTCTGGAGTCTGCCCTTTCCGGGCCCCCACTCTCCTGCAGCAGCCCAGGAAGTGAGATAATCTGAAGAGCTGCCAATCCCTGAGTGATCCATCATGTCCCTTGGTAATGGAAATGGTGATTATGCTCAGGGCTGGTTCCCGCGAGGCCCATAAGATGTCAGTGATCTGCAGGAAGACCCCAGTGTTCTGACCTTGTGGTTACCTGGGTTTGTGGGGGCTTCACCACACACTCAGGCTAGTTTCTAAAGAGTCTCTAGGTGTTTCAGCTGCCGCCCCCAGACGGCGAGATGTCCTCAGTGCCTCTGAGACACTGGGCACCGTCCTCCAAGTCTCAGACTCCAGCAGAGCAGGCTGATGTTTATTTCATGCTTCTGTGTTCTTGAAAAGGACAAAGCAAAAAAGAGAGATAAAGAACTTTGGACGCAGACCAAAGCCGCTCAGGTTTTTAACTCTGTGTCCCCTTGCAGGCTCCTCCGTGAGACAGGCCTGACAAGTGTCACCTGAACAAGGGGTCAAAGCCATTCTGTTCCACACATGCGGCACTGCAATTTTAAACAATTGTGGCTTGAGACAAAGATCCTCCCGAGAACGTGAAATCCAACAGAGTTTGCAGTTTCCAGCTTCGGTGCTCCCTGAATTATACATGGGCAAACCCCCCTTGAAGGCTGCTTTTTAAGCCGTGAGGGGAAGGCATGTAATTTTGGTCTCTAGCATTCTGCTGAAGCACTTGCTGAGGACAAGGCCCCTTCCGCGCCAAGTGGCGTTTGCCTCCGAACCAAACGGGGCACTTTGACGCCTCAAATAGCTTCAAGCTGCCAGCAGAAAGGAGGCAAAGGGGACTGGCACTTCCTCTCTTTGCCAGTCTTGAATCCTGAAGGTTTGGAGAGACGGGGAAACTGGGCTCCTGTCCCTGCGGTGGCAGCTGTGACACAGGCCAGAGTGACATTCTTCCCCTTCCTGGCTGCAAAGAGGGAAAGTGCTATAAACCTCTGGAAAGGGGCAGGGGGCCAGGAGAAGCTGACTGAGCCAGGGCAGGAGAGGCGCAGCAGGGTCCAGCTAGGGTGTAGGCAGCCCGGCCACCCTCTTCGAAAGGCAGCCGCTCCAGGTCCAGGCTGCCCAGCACCACGCCAGGCGCAACAAGGACAGTGACACGTCCCACTTCTATAATGGAGCAACTGGTCTTCAGGGCTCTGTAGCTCCCTACCCACTGGGAGGGAGTTCTTGAGACTGTCTTCTCTCCCTGAGGTTTGCCCAAGGATAGCGGGTGATGGCATTCGAAGGACCTAAGTTGGCTGAGATCATTTGGCTCAGTGGTGGCTAAGGATATGGGCCCTGGTGACAGTCATGGGTGCTTTATAACTTATTAGCCATGTGACTCTGAGCCAGTCATTGCACCTCTTAGATCCTCAGTTTCCTCTTCTGTAGAATGGGCTGATTGCCCCCATTGAAGTATCACAGTTTGTTGTGCAGATAAAATCAATGCAGGCTGAGTGTCTGTAGCTCAGTAACTGAGCAGATTTTAAGCACTCGAAAAATGAGAGTCAGTGGGAGCGGTGGCACACACCTATAATCCCAGCACTTTGGGAGACTAAGGGGAGGGGATCGCTTGAGCCCAGGAGTTCAAGACCAACTTGGGTAACATAGTGAGACCTCCATCTCTACAAAACACACACACACCACACACACACACACACACACAGCTGGTCATGGTGGCATGTGCCCGTAGTCCCAGCTACCTGGGAGGCTGAGGTGGGAGGATTGCTTGAACCTGGGAGTTCCAGGCTGCAGTGAGCCATGATTGTTCCACTGCACTCCAGGCTGGGTGACAGAGCCAGACCCTATCTCTAAAAAACAAAACAGAAACAAAAACAAAACAAAACAAAAAGCTATCTTGATTATTTGGATCCTGTAGAGAAATAAATGCAATAGAGCATGTGTGTGTGTATGTGTGTATGTGTTTGTGTATGTATGTATATGAATGTGTGTATGCATGTGTGTCCGTGTGTGTGCATGTATGCGAGTGTGTGAGTATACATGTGTGTGCAGCTGTGTGAGTATTCATGCATATGTGAGTATGCATGTGTGTATGTGTGTGAGTATGCATGTATGACTATGCATGTGTGTGTATCTGTGTGAGTGTGTGAGGATGCATGTGTGTATGAGTGTGTGTGTGAGTATGCGTGTGTATGTGTGTGAATATGCGTGTGTGTATATGTGTGAGTATGCATGTATGTGTGAGTACACAGGCATGTGTGTATGTGTGTGAGTTGTGTGTGTGCATGTGAGTATGCATGTGCATATGCGTGTGAGTATGCATGTGTGTGCATGTGTGTGAGTATGCGTGTGTATTGTGTGAGTATGCGTGTATGTGAGTATGCATGTATTTTGATTATGCATGCGTGTGTATGTGTGTGCATATGTGTAAGTATGCATGTGTGTGCATGTGTGAGTATGCGTGTGTGTCAGTATGCATGTATGTGTGAGTATGCATGTGTGTGTATGAGTATGTGTGTGTGCATGTGTGTGAGTATGCATGTCTGTGAGTATGCGTGTGTGTTTGTGTGTATGTGTATGTGTTTGTGAGTATCCATGTGTGCGTGTGAGTATGCATGTGTGCGTGTGTGAGTATGCGTGTGTGTGTATGTGTGTGAGTATGCGTGTGTGTGAGTGTGCATGTGTGTGCCTGTGTGTGTGTGTGTGAGTATGCGTGTGTGTGCCTGTGTGCGTGTGTGTGAGTATGCGTGTGTGCGTGTGTGTGAGTATGCATGTGTGTGTGTGTGTGAGTATGCATGTGTGTGTGAGTATGTGTGTGTGAGTACGCGTGTGCATGTCAGTATGCATGTGTGCGTGTGTGAGTATGCATGTGTGTGTGAGTATGCATGTGTGTGTATGCATATGTGTGTGTGAGTATGCACGTGTGTGTGAGTATGCGTGTGTGTGTGTGTGAGTATGCATGTGTGCGTGTGTGAGAGTATGCACGTGTGTGGGTGCATGTGTGCACACTCAAACCAAAAGGTCGGGAAAAGCATTCTCCCCACTAGAAGCGGGAACCTGAGAAGGGCAAATGCTTCATTATTTAGATTCGAAAGCTACTCATTAGGCAAGACTAGAGCACTTAGGAAGAAAAGCTGACCTACAAGTGTAAAATGTTATTATAAGTAATGACAATGATTATAGGATGAGGGTGTGAGCTGAAAGAGGGAAAGCTGGAGAGGTTAATGTCCATTAACTACCGAGAATTAGGATATTGGCTTCTGCAGACACCTCTGGCTAAACCCAACAGTCTGTTTATTTACCTTGTAGGAAGCTCTTAGCACATCAAAAAGGTATTTCAAACACAACCCTCACCCCCAACAATTAGCTTTGGGAAGAAGAGTAAATATGGATGCAATTTATCACTTTGAGGGCCCTACTATCCGAGACAGGTGCCTGTCAGTGAAATAAAACAGACCCCAAGCCCCGCCAGGAAGATCAACCCAGAAGCAATTTGCTAATTTGCTGATCACGGGTGGACAGTCGTTGCTCAAGGGCTTTGGTGACACACAAACAATTCATATCTTTCTGCTAATTCTCATAATCTGAGTCAAATGTTTCCTTTTGGAACCAGCAGGGGAAATAATGACTCAGGAGTGGGTTGAGTCAATTTCACTAGCTTTGCTTTGTCCCCCTTTAACTTAAAAATGTAATTAGAAAGAAACGGAACACTGATGGCAAAGAGCTATGGGAGAGGGACTTGACTGGAGGGGACCATCCATCCCAGTTGGCCCCGGACCCAGGGGTTTTCTGGAATGTAGGACTTTCTGTGCTAGGACTGGGACAGTCCCGGGTGAGTGGGGATGGTTGGTCAGTCACCCTACCCATTTCCCAGTTCCTGTGGCTCCGTGCAGGTGTCGGGCAATCCCAGCCGGGAGTAATAGTGGGTAAAAGTTGGCTTGTAGTTGACTTTAAGAAATTCTAGGCCGGGCACAGTGGTTCATGCCTGTAACCCCAGCACTTTGGGGGGCCAAGGTGGGAAGATCGCTTGAGGCCAGGAGTTTGAGATCAGCCTGGCGAACATGGTGAAACCCCATCTTTACTAAAAATACAAAAATTAGCTGGGCGTGGTGGTGCGTGCCTGTAGTCCCCTACTGGAAAGTTGAAGTGGGAGGATTGCTTCTGCCCAGGAGGTCACAGCAGTGAGCTGTGATCATGCCACAGCACTCCAGCCTGGACGACAGAACAAGACCCTGTCTCAAAAGAAAAAAGAACTTCTACCTCCTCCCATATGGCAAAACAGACTGTGAACCCATTAGCAACAGGAATGTGATGTCGCGTGGGGCCTGAGTGGGAGTAGCAGAAACCGAGGGAACAAGTCCAGAGAGACTTCTGATAGGCGAGTGCGCGAGGGTCTGAGAGCTGATCCTATACAGATGACGTTACCTCCCAGGGAACTCTTGATGGGAAACGGCAGGGCCCTGTGACATTCTGCAGATTCTGACATTTCTGTCCCCTCCTCCATCTATATCTGAGTGTGTTACAGAAACCAGGGCAATAATGCACACTTTATTCGCGAAATGCACGTAATTCTACCATTTCAGCTGGTTCCATTGCTTCTGAGATTTCGTATATAAATATCTACGCGTGTGCGTTTGTGTGTACATTTCTTGACATATTTACGAAGCCCCAGTTTGCCAACCTTCAGGGCATAATGCAAGAACTATTTTTCATCTTAATCTGCTGTAATGACATGTTTTATTATACTATTTCAGCTGTTTCCATTGCTTTCGCTGTTTCATGTTTTATGTATTTTAACTAATGCTTTAATTTTAGTACGTTGTGCCCCAAGGTGACTTCACAAGGCTTACTTTGGAAGATCGACGGGGATTCACAGCAATGGCAATTGAAGGCTCTACCCACACCTGGCATGATGCAGATGTGGAGATGGGAACGGAGGGCAGGGTGGGAAGGCCGGCGGCTTAGGGCCTGGTATTTGTAATACCGAGATGTAGAGTCATCCTAGCTTTGCTCAGGACTTTAACTCAGTTAACCCAGTTTTAGCCCTGAAAGCCCAGCATCTCAGAACCTGCTCAGTTGTGGACAAACCAGGTGGGTTGGTCACCCTACCAAGATGATGGGCTTGATTTTGATATTTGGTTAGGCTGCTTAAGAGGTAGGAGGTGAAGTCAGGCGCAGTGGCTGAAGCCTGTAATCCCAGCACTTTGGGAGGCCGAGACGGGTGGATCACGAGGTCAGGAGATCAAGACCATCCTAGCTAACACGGTGAAACCCCGTCTCTACTAAAAAAATACAAAAATATAGCCGGGCGAGGTGGCGGGCGCCTGTAGTCCCAGCTACTCGGGAGGCTGAGGCAGGAGAATGGCGTGAACCTGGGAGGCGGAGCTTGCAGTGAGCTGAGATCCGGCCACTGCACTCCAGCCCAGGAGACAGAGCGAGACTCCGTCTCAAAAAAAAAAAAAAAAAGAGGTAGGAGGTGTCTGTTTCAGTGTACCAACGAAAGGGCCAAAGGGCCTGAGGTTTGGAGTCCCCCTCCTCTTAGTTTCAAGCCCAAGTCCTGCCAGTACTGTAATAGTCATTTGAATCTGATGAAATCACTTTAGACCCTCTCTAAGCCTCCGTTTCCTCATCTGGGAAATGGGGCTGGGAAAGCATCTCTCGGAGAACTGCTGTCAGGGATAGAGGGAGTGGTCCATGTTTTCTGCCTGGCACTTAGGGAGTGGTTGAGGTGGCGGCACTTCACTAGCCAGCTGTGGGGTCTTGGCCTGATCATTCCTCTTCTCAGAGGTTCCCATTCCCTGTTCTCCCACCTAATAATGAAGGAGTTAGACAGGATCTCTTTTTTTTTTTTTTAGAGACAGGGTCTCGCTCTGTCGCCCAGGCTAGAGTGCAGTGATGCAATCATAGCTCACTCAAACTCCCGGGTTGAAGGATCAACTGATTAAAAAAAATTTTTTTTTTTTGAGACACACAGAGTCTCACTCTGTTGCCTAGGCTGGTTGTGAACTCCTGGTCTCAAGTGATCCGCCAACCTCAGCCTCTCAAAATGCTGGGATTACAGACAGGAGTCACTGTGCCCAGTCCCCAGACCAGATACTTTTGAAGTGCTCAAAGTCCATATCCCAAGGCAAAGTGAAGGACAGAGGCCACCAGCTAGACCTTCCAGATTTAAACACCAAGGAGTCCCCTTAGCGTGTTTACACCCTTCAGCAATGGGAGCAGAGGAGCACAAGAGGAATAATAGTAATAATAATAGTGGTCGTAATAATAATAGCTTCTGTTTCCAGAGAGCTTACTGCATGCCAGGCAAGCCCTGTGTTAAGCATTACTCTTTACCTTCCCATTTGATCCCTTCCACAGGACACATGGGAATAAGTGAGAGGATAACACCCATTTTGTAGAGGAGGAGATGGATATTCAGAGAGGTGAAGACTCTTTTTTTTTTTTGACATAGTGTCTCACTCTGTTGCCCAGGCTGGAGTGCAGTGGCACAATCTCGGCTCACTGCAACCTCCGCCTCCCAGGTTCAAGTCATTCTCCTGCCTCAGCCTCCTGAGTAGCTGGAATTACAGGCACCTGTCACCATGCCTGGGTAATTTTTGTATTTTAGTAGAGGCAGGGTTTCACTATGTTGGCCAGGCTGGTCTCAAACTCCTGACCTCAAGAGATTTGCCCGCCTCAGCCTCCCAAAATGCTGGGATTACAGGCGTGAGCCGCCACACCTGGCCTGAAGACGTTTCTTGAAGACCACATAACATGCAAGTGGTCAAGCAGGCATGTGACATTCGTGACTGCAATGTTCACCACGATATCCTGCAGCCATCTTGTCTGGAACATCCCTTTTTGTTCCCAGCCCATGGTAGTAAACGGGGCGACACCCAGTCTTTCATGCCTGCTTGTCTCCTTCCTCATTTTCCCTCCAACACACCAGACTCTGGGTCATCCTGGCTCTTTTGGGTCTTAAGCAGAAATGTCATTTCTTTCTTCTTCTTCTTCTTCTTTTTTTTCCTTTTTTGAGACGGAGTTTCACTCTTGTTGCCCAGGCTGGAGTGCAATGGCACGATCTCGGCTCACCACAACCTCCACCTACCAGGTTCAAGCTGTTCTGCCTCAGCCTCCCAAGTAGCTGAGATTACAGGCATGTGCCACTACACCCGGCTAATTGTATATTTTTAGTAGAGACAGGGTTTCTCCATATTGGTTAGGCTGATCTTGACCTCCCGACCTCAGGTAATCCGCCCACCTTGGCCTCCCAAAGTGTTGGGGTTACAGGTGTGAGCCACTGCGCCCAGCCCATTTCTTTCTTTTTAATCCCCATGCCCTCTCTTGGAAAACCTCCTCTTCACACCGCAAAGCCCAGTTCCTCTGTCCAAGGCGATATCTTCTTAGACTCTCACTAGTGGCTTATCTGCTGATTCAGTCACTGGGTCTTCCCTATCCTTGACACAAAATGATGGGAAGTTGATGGAAAGTTTGTTGGTCAGAAAAGCCCCAGCTGTCTCACTCATGTCCCCTGGATGGCAATTGGCCATCATGTTTCAGAGCCTGGAGATGTGCTACCACACACCACTGTGTTTCATTCTCACTGGGCCCCGGGAGGCGGGCACTGGGAAGCAGGCACCATCATTCCTATTTCTAGATCTGGCTAAGAAAATTACGCTTTTTTTCTGGCCTGGCGCGGTGACTCACATCTGTAATCCCAGCACTTTGGGAGGCCGAAGTGGGTGGATCTCTTGAGATCAGGAGTTCAAGACCAGCCTGGCTAACATGGTGAAACCCCGTCTCTACTAATAATATAAAAAGTAGCCAGGGCGGGGCATGATGGGTCACGCCTGTAATCCCAGCACTTTGGGAGGCTGAGGCGGGTGGATCACGGGGCTGGGAGATCAAGACCATCCTGGCTAACACGGTGAAACCCCATCTCTACTAAAAATACAAAAAATTAGCCAGGAGTGGTGGCAGCGCCTGTAGTCCCAGCTATTGGAGAGGCTGAGGCAGGAGAATGGCGTGAACCCAGGAGGCGGAGCTTGCAGTGAGCTGAGATGGCGCCACTGCACTCCAGCCTGGGTGACAGAGTGAGACTCCGTCTCCGAAAAAAAAAGAAAAAAGAAAAAAGAAATAAAGAAAAGAAAGAGAGAGAGAGAGAGAAAGGAAGGAAGGAAGGAAGGAAGGAAGGAAGGAAATAAAAAGAAAGTTACAGCCCATGGGCTGGCTGGCTGTTTTTGTCAATAAAGTTTTATTGGACACAGCCATGCGCATTCATTTATGGAAAACCATGGCTATTTCCACACTACAGCAACAAAGTTAAATAGTTGCCACAGAGACTATATATAATGCTTCGCAAAGACATTTGCTATTTGGCCCTTTGCAGAAAAAGTGTACCAACCCCTGTAAGTCAAGACGAAGACGGAGGTTCAGAGAAGCTTTAGCAACCTCCCCTAGTTTTCTCAGTGAGCCAAGGACGGCCTGTGGCTCAAATCCGAAACCCCAGACTTTAAGGCAGGTTTCTACGCCCTAAACTCCATCCTTGCTTTCTCCCAGGGCTCCCTTCCACGGAGGTTCCCGGTGCTCTGCATTCCACCGCACAGGTGGCTCTTGCCTGGTTTTGGGGGCTCAGGGCAGCAGCTAGCTGGAGACTTCAAGTACAAGCACTTAAGGCACGGTGGAACCAGAGAAAAGAAAGTTGGCTGGGGAAGTTTTGTTTATTTGTTTTCATTTTGTGAAGGCTGGAAGTGCATTTGCTAAAGAACCTCACTTCCACGCACTTACAAACGGACCAGTGGTTGCAAAAACGAGTCTCTCCTCGCTGAACTGCTCTGCTGTTTCCAGTTTCTGAGGGGCCATCTCGGGCAAGGCTTGGATGGGGCAGGGCCTTCTCTAGGTCTTGGGACCGCCCCTCATCGCAGGAGACAAAACTCCTTCCCACATCCCACATTCAGGCTCCTCTGATGTCCCCTCCCCCGCACCCAACCCGCACCCACCTTCCCTGTTTCAACCCCCCAACTCCCCTCTCCCCAGCATCTCCAGGGGTCTACGTTCTCCCTCCCAGCCCTGGGAGCTTTATTTCAAGCTGAGATACAATGACAGATCATGTTCTTTTTCTCTTTCCTTCTTCTTTTTAATAAAGCTGTTTTGTGTCTCCACACCACCCCCCTTCTACATTCCTTGCATCTTAGTCTTCCCGTCCCCCTCCTGTAGGAAATGTCTAGGATTCTCTCACTGGGGTGTAATGGTTAAATTGCTACCAGCTGATTAAACAGCAGCAGTCGAAGCTGTAATCCTCAGCGTTCAGGAACCTGGGAAGGCAGGGACGAGTGCCCTGACCGCTTAGCCCCTTCTGACCCCCCTGCCAGGCGCCCGCCCAGTTTCACTCCTTTCATTTGTCCCGGGTTGCTTAATAGAATCTGCTGGGAAGGGGCGAGGGGCGGAGAAGGAGGAGGAGGGAGGAGGGAAGAGGGAAGAGGGGAGGAGGAGAGAGTCCCTCCACCAGCTCTGGCTCAACCTCCAAGGAATGTTGCTCCCACCCCTGTCCCTTTCCTGCCCCCCTGTAAAACCACACACACACACACACACACTCTCACATATGCACATACTCACTTTAGCTTACACTCCCACATGTTTACACACTTACAGATATTTGCATACTCACCCACAGCCACACACACACATCCACATGCTCCTTTGTTCAGACACAGCCACACACACACTTTCTTGAACTCATACATACAGACACACATACACACTCATGCTCACACACAGTCACATATGCATAAACACATGATCACACAGTCACACACGTTCACACACTTTGATAACCCTCAGAGCCAGTCTCTTTCTCATTCTCTGCAAAATGAAGACCAGATGAAGGAGAAACCCCACCTACCCTGCCCCTCCTCCTGGGAAAGCTTCCTCCCCGCACCTGCCCCCCACATAGGCAAGGGTCAGAAAGATGGGAACTGTGAGATCAGAGATGGGGCTGGGAAGCGGGAAAGGGCAGGCTTTGGGTGCGGGCAGCCAGCTGCAGGACCCTGGAGTCAGGACTTCCTTTCTTCCTGCCTCTCTGTGCTTTATTTGCAGACAGGGACAACAGCCGGGCAAGGTGGCCATGGGGATCGAGTGGGAAAAGCACCCAGCCCAGCCAGGCAGGCACAAAGCATGTGTTACCTCGATGATCTGTGCTGGGTGCTGGGGTGCAGTGCAGCTGGCGTAGCCTTCTGCACCCTTGAAAGCCACATGTCCCTTGGGATCCTTGATGGATACTTCCCACCCTTGGCTCTTCACCTGCAAACTGACCTGTGACCATCAGATGAGACCCTGTGTGTGCAAAGATGCGGCCACAACTCAGCACATGCCAGGGTCCCATAACGATGGTTTTCCTGTATGATTAACGTTGCTGTCGATTCAGGCTCTGGACTAAGAATAGCAGGGGGCAGCCAGCCTCCTTGGGAAAGTTTATTTCCGTGGAAACTATAGTTTAGATGAGTGGAGGATCTGGCCTCGATTCATCCTCCCTCCCTCACACTTAGTCAGAAACCAGGGAAGGGCCTACTGGATGGAGGGGGAATTAGCTCACAAGCACTGGAAGTTTGCCACTGCTCCAAGTACACCGCTCTCTGAAGCGACCTTTCTCTTTCCCCTGGAGGAAAAAAGCCTCCAAGCAGGGTGTAGGAGAGGGCAGAGGGAATGGCTGCCGAGGGCCCTAGGCCACCCTCGTTCTGTACAGCAGGTTGAATGGTGTCTCCCATTCATGTCCCCCTGGAAACTCAGAAAGTGATCTTCTTTAGAAACAGGGTCTTTGCACAGATGTCATTCAGGTAAGAATGAAGATGACATCATACTGGGTTAAGGTGAGCCTTTTTCTTTTCTTTCTTTCTTTTTTTTTTTTTTTTTGAGATAGAGTCTCACTCTGTCACCCAGGCTGGAATGCAGTGGTGTGATCTCAGCTCACTGCAACCTCTGTCTACCGGGTTCAAGCGATTCTCCTGCCTCAGCCTCCAGCGTAGCTGGGATTACAGGCGCCCACCACCATGCCCAACTAAGTTTTGTATTTTCAGTAGAGACGGAGTTTCACCATGTTGGCCAGGCTGGTCTTGAACTCCTGGCCTCAAGCGATCCTCTGGCTTCAGCCTTCCAAAATGCTGGGATTACAGGTGTGAGCCACTATGCCCAGACCAAAGCGAGACTTAAATCCAATGTGAGTGTCCTAAAGAAAGCTAGAGAAGGACCTAGAGACTGTGAGGACAGAGGCTGACATTGGAGTGATGCAGCCACAAGCTAAGGAACTCCAGGAGCCACCAGAAGCTGGAAGGATACTGGAAGTGACATTTTGATTTTGGACTTCTGGCCTCCAGAACTAGGAGAGTAACACAGTCCTGTTGTTTTCAGCCACGCAGTGTGCGGTAATTTGTTAGAGTAGCCACAAGACATGAATACACTTTGCAAAGCATGTGTCAGTGATCCCATTTTACGGATAGGAAAACCAAGGCACAACGAGGGAAAATCCTTTGTCTAATAATCACACAGGTGGTTGGAAGTGAAGGCAGGATTCCAGCCTAGGTCTGTGTGATTCCAGCACCTGGACCCTGGACCACCGAATTCACAGAGAAGGGACATTTCTGCAGGGAAGAGCCGTGGTCAAAGAGAGGAATAAAGGCAAGTGTTGGTTTCCTCAGAAGGCGGCAAAGAGACTGGGAAGGAAGCTGTGGCAAGGGGTCTGGGAGATGGGACCCACCGTCTCAGACATCGTCCCCTAGGCTTAGAGTCCACCTTGGGGAAGGGCCGCTGAGGATTCCACTGGAGTTTCTCCCAACTCCTCACCCACCCTTCAATCTGGAGAGCCGGGGGTGGTTGTGAGACAAAGAAGCAAAGGACCTTGGTCACAACTGACCAGAACATTCTTCCTGTCTGGGAGCCACCCTGATCTTGCAGTGGGCAGTGAGCTACTGTAGCTGCCCTCCGGGAGGCTGAGTATTTACCTAGAGGCAGTGCTGGGGCTGCCGGCCAGGTAGCAAAATTTAAGGAGGCACTCGTTCTCAGGGCCATGCATGATGTTCAGGGTCGTGACTTGCGTGAACCTGAGAATGAGCGCCTCCTTAAAAATTGCACCTGGTTTGCCTGGCCCTATTCCTGGCCCCATCCCAGGGATAATTTATCAAAGGAACAGAGTATATTTGGGGTCCATTGGCAGCTGTTAAGTGCAGAGTCACACAGACCTGGGCTCAAATCCTGACTTCAGCCACTTAATAACTGGGTGACCATGCATGGGTCTATTCTTTTACTTGAGCTCAGTTTTCTCATCTATCAAATGGGGATTATAGAATAAAACTGACCTCATAGGTGGTTGTGGGATTAAACAAGAGTGTGATATAAAGTACATGGCACTCTATAATGTTAGCTTATTATTATCTTTTTTTTTTGGCAGCTTAGAAAGAGGAAGTTCGTGGGTTGCAAAGTGAGTAATGGCTGCATCTGGGAGCTGATCAAAGGTGGCCAGCTAAGTTGAGTAGCTGGTTCGGTGTATGAGAGTTTACAACACTGGTAATTTCCTTCTTTCCTTTTTTTTTTTTTTTTTTTTAGACAGTGTCTCACTCTGTTGCCCAGGCTGGAGTGCAGTGGCGTGATCTCAGCTCACTGCAACATCTGCCTCCCAGGTTCAAGCAATTCTCCTGCTTCAGCCTCGTAAGTAGCTGGGACTACAGGCACATGCCACCAGGCCCAGCTAAAATTTTGTATTTTTTAGTAGAGACAGAATTTCACCATGTTGGCCAGGCTGGTCTCGAATTTCTGACCTCAGGTGACCCACCCGCCTCAGCCTCCAAAAGTGCTTGGGACTGCGCCTGGCCAACACTGGAAATTTCTTGCTTAAGAAAATTCCAAGCTCATACTGGGAGGATAAGGCTAGGACATGAGGTTGCAGCGGACATCCATAGCTGCAGGGAGCCTCGCTTGCTAGGCTCTTCCATGTGTGTGAAGCCATCACATTCCTCTAGGCACCACCCAGGACATCTCCTGGTGGAGGAGCACCAGAGAGTGTCCCAGCTTCCCCTAGATCCACCTCTGACCATCTGATCTGATTACTTCCTAACGTCCTGTTTGTTTTCCTCTAAACCAGAGCAGACGTTGAGCTGGGTCATTGGCGATAACGGCAGGTTGGGCTGAGCTACCGAATCTGTTCCTTATCCAAGCAACAGATCTTTTCTAAAGTTCAGCTCTGGTCAGATCCACTGCCCACGAAGTGGTTCATAGTCCCACCACCATAAGTTCACAATTTTCCAAGCCAACAACGGCTTGTGGTCCACCAGCCTCCACAAATGCTGACAGGTGAAGGCGGACAGTTCCTTGGAGCAATTGACCTGGCTTTACTTTATTTTATTTATTTTATTTTATTGAGACAGAATCTTGCTCTGTTGCCCAGGCTGGAGTGCAGTGGCCTGATCTCAGGTCACTGCAACCTCCGCCTCCAGGGTTCGAGTGATTCTTGTGCCTCTGTCTCTTGAGAAGCTGAGATTACAGGTGTGTGCCACCACGCCCGTCTAATTTTTGTATTTTTAATAGAAATGGGGTTTCACTATGTTAGGCACACTGGTCTTGAACTCCTGGCCTCAGGTGATCTGCCCGCCTCAGCCTCCCAAAGTGTTGGGACAGGGATGAGCCATGTCCCCCAGCCTTATTTCATTTTTTTGAGATGGAGTCTTACTCTGTTGCTCAGGTTGGGGTGCAGTGGCACAGTGTTGGCTTACTGCAGCCTCTGCCTCCCAGGTTCAGGTGATTCTCCTGCCTCAGCCTCCCAAGTAGCTGTGGTTACAGGCATGCACCACCACGCTCAGCTAATTTTTGTATTTTTAGTATAGACAGGGTTTCACCATGTAGGCCAGGCTGGTCTTGAACTCCTGACCTCAGGTGATCCACCCACCTTGGCCTCCCAAGGACCTGAGATTATAGGCGTGAGCCACCACACCCAGCCCACTTGACCTGCTTTGACTTTTTAAGCCCGTTGATTTGCTCTCCTGTCCCTTGTTCCCACTCTAAAGAGAGAGGCATGCATCCAGTGTTCCTATTTCCAGTCTTTTTTTTTTTTTTTTTAAGGGCTGGGCTGCCATCTGCCCAAGTCAACACCCACCTAATTTTCCGGCGTAAACTGCAGCCCTCATTTGCTTCCTCGAGCTTGGCCTGAACCCAGCACCTTAATCTGTACCTTGGACAGACTCCCAATGCAGATGCAATGTGTATGCTTCCCCATTAGCACAATTATCACATCACTAATGAGGGCTGCTACCATTTATTGAGCTGTTACTATATGCCAGGCTCTGTGCTAAAAGTTTTCTCCACATCATCTCATTTAGAACTGGCATTAACCCGAAGAGCAGATGATTATTTTATGAATGAGCACACTGAAGCAGAGAAATGGGAGTGCTTGACCAAGGTCACCCGTTTGGGGAAGAAGCAGGGCAAGTACAGGTCTGTTCCACTTCACACTGCAGGCCCTGAACTTCCCAATCAACTACACCGTTCTTTAGTTACCTGCAACCTCATCCCCTGTACCGCAAACCATGGCTCCCTATGTTCCCTAGGGTATTGGATTTTTGAGAACAGGGAGTCACAACTATTATTTTAAAGAAATTACATGAACTGGTGGGGCATGGTAGCTCACTCCTGTAATCCCAGCGCTTTGGGAAGCCAAGCTGGGAGGATCACGTGAGCCCAGGAGTTCAAGTCCAGCCTGGGTAACATAGTGAGACCTTGTCTCTACAAAAGAATTAGAAAGATAGCCAGGTGTGGTAGCACGCCCCTGCAATCCCAGCTCCTCAGGAGGTGGGAGGATCACTTCAGCCTGGGAGGTTGAGATTGCAATGAGCCATGATCACACCACTGCACTCTAGCCTGGGTGATAGAGTAAGACCCTGTCTCAAAAAAGAAGCAAAAAAAGAAAAAGAAAAGAAATTATATGGGCTGGGTGTGGTGGCTCACGCCTGTAATCCCAGCACTTTGGGAGGCCAAGGTGGGCAGATCACTGGAGACCAGGAGTTGGAGATCAGCCTGGCCAATATGGTGAAACTCCATCTCTACAAAAAATACAAAAATTAGCTGGGTGTGTTGGTGCGTGTCTGTAATCCCAGCTACTCAGGAGACTGAGGCAGGAGAATTGCTTGAACCTGGGAGGCAGAGGTTGCAGTGAGCAAAATGGTGCCACTGCACTCCAGGCTGGACAACAGAGTGAAACTGTCTCAAAAAAAAAAAAAAAATTATATAAACTTACAATTAAATAGATTATATTGAAAGATGAAAGTAATAACACTGAAAATTCCTCACTTCTTAATTTACTATGTTCTCCCATTACCTATGCTCTTAAGATTATTATATCTGTTTGGTGAAAATTCTCTCCAATGTCTGCTCCTGTGCCTGTCTTCCCAACTCTGTGTTCAGTGACCTCCCCTTGGGAGTTTGAGATTGACTTTGGTGGGAGTATTCACACCATGGAAATGGGCAAATGCTATACACTAGGGTTTCCTCCAAAGAACTAGTTATTAAACATTGACCAGCACCACTGATCACAACATTTGTGGTAGGTATTATAAGCCCTTTTAACACATGAAACAACTGAGGCCTAGGAATGCTAAGTGATTTGCCCAAGGTCAATGGCTAGGCAGTGGTGGAGCCAGAATGTGATTCCAGGTCATGTCATTTCTACCGCGTGGATATACCTTCATGATTGCTGAAGAAGGAAAAACTAAAACAGAAGCTCACTCCTTTCCAACCTACTCCCACCTCAGATGCTGCCTTGTGTCTGATTAGTAGAGCAGAAGGTTGTTGGAATTGATTCCGATAGAAGAGTGGTAAATCCTTGGCCTGGAAAGGAGAAAGAGTGAGACAAAAAGATGACAAGTTAAAGTTTTAAACAGATTGAAATCTCATTCCACTCACTCGAGCATTCAAGAGCTAGTGCTAAGTTGGCCAATTAAGAGCAATTTCATTTCTAGCGCCTCTTTGAGAGTTATTTAAATAAGACTTTAAAATTAATCTTTCATTTATCCCAAGAATGAAACAACATTCTTACCCCCCACCCTCCCTCCACACACACACACAAATGGAGCCACTCTTTGCAAAAGGATGAAGTGTGGTGTTAAGTTAACCTTATTCATCCCACACCTGAGCTTCTGTTCTACCTGAACTGTGTGGACCTAGCGTTAAGTTGCTGCTTCTTTCAGTTCTATAAGTATTTTTAAGTAGATATTCAAAGTCCCTCTTGTGAATGAATCATGAACTCAGCAAACATCAGAAGAGCCTAAAACTCATCAGTTGGTAAATATCATTTGTGTAGTGTTTAAGAGGGCAGAGAACTTGGCTTGGGCGTCCTAGAGGGACATGATCCTTGCTCCTGGGAATTTTCTAATCCTGTTGGGGACTAAAAGGCAAGCATATGCAAAATGGTTGACGAAGTTAGAGAGGAAATGCAATTATTAAACAGATGTGGAGGACTATTCAACAGCTATTGTTAGAAAGATGCAAACTAGCTGGGCGCGGTGGCTCATGCCTATAATTCCAGCACTTTGGGAGGCTGAGCCAGGTGGATCACGAGGTCAGGAGATCAAGACCATCCTGATTAACACGGTGAAACCCCATCTCTACTAAAAATACAAAAAATTAGCTGGGCATGGTGGCGGGTACCTGTAGTCCCAGCTACTTGGGAGGCTGAGGCAGGAGAATGGTGTGAACCCTGGAAACGGAGCTTGCAGTGAGCCGAGATTGCGCCTCTGCACTCCAGTCTGGGGGACACAGCGAGACTCCATCTCAAAACAAACAAACAAACAAACAAACAAAAAACAACAACAAAAAAAGAAAGATGCAAAGTGAAACAACACTTAAAAATAATTTTTGTTGGCCGGGCGCAGAGGCTCACACTTGTAATCCCAGCACTTTGGGAGGCCGAGGAGGGCAGATCGCCTGAGGGCATGAGTTTGAGACCAGCCTGGCCAACACAGTGAAACCCCGTCTCTTCCAAAAATATAAAAGTTAGCTGGGCGTGGTGGTGGGTGCCTGTAATCCCAGCTACTCAGGTGGCTGTGACAGGAGAATTACTTGAACTCAGGAGGGGGAGGTTGCAGTGAGCCAAGACTGTGCCATTGCACTCCAGCCTGAATGATAAGAGTGAAACTCCATCTCAAAAAAAATAAAAAATAAAGTAAAATAAATGTGTTGTTCAGAGTTCTGGAGGTTGGAGGTCCAAGATCAGGCTGCCAGCATGATTGGGTTCTGGTGAGGACCCTCTTCCAGTTGCAGAGAGCCGGCTTCTCATTGTATCCGCACATGGCAGAGAAAGGGCAAGAGAGCTCTCTGGGGACCTTTTTACAAGGGCACGAATCCCATTCATAAAGGCTTACTCTCATGACCTAATTACTTTCCAACCCCTCTTCTTCATACCATCACATTGGTGGTTAGGATTTCAACATATGAATTTTTTTTTTTGGCAGGGGGGATGTACAAATTTCCAGTCCATTACAAGGACTTTTGCAGTTTGTCTCTCTTTCCTTTTTTTCTTTTTCTCTTGAGACAGAGTCTTGCTCTGTTGCCCAGGAGTGCAATGGTGCGGTCTCAGCTCACTGCAACCTCTGCCTCCCAGGTCCAAGAGATTCTCCTGCCTCAGCCTTCAGAGTAGCTGGGATTACAGGTGCTCGCCACCACGCCCAGCTAATTTTTATATTTTTAGTAGAGACAGGGTTTTGCCATGTTGCTCAGGCTGGTCTTGAACTCCTGGGCTGAAGCTATCCTCCTGCCTCAGCCTCCCAAAGTGCTGGGATTACAGGCATGAGCCACTGTGCCTGGCCCAGTTTGTCTATCTTGAACTCATTTGTCTATTTTGAACCCGGTTTGTCTATCTGGAACCCATTCTCCCTTCTTCTGATAAAAGCATGTGAATATTCCTTGGAGCAATTATTCCCTGTGTGGTAAACAGACTTCTAAGATGGCCCCGTGATCCCTGTCTGCTGGGATTCACAACCTTGTGGAATCCCTTCTTCTTGAGCCTGGCTGAATGTAGTAATTGGCTTCTGAGCAGTAGAATACAGCAAAAGTAATGTGTTGCCACTTCTGTGATTAAGTTACAAAATATCATGACTTTAGTTTTTTTTCTTAGTTTTTAAGAAACAAAGCTGGAGTGCAGTGGTGCAATCATGGCTTACTGCAGCCTTGACCTCCTGGGCTCAAGTGATCCTCCTCCCTCAGCCTCCTAAGTAGTTGGGACGACAGGCATGCACCACCATGCCCCGCTAATTTTTGTTTTTTGTTTTTATTTTTGTAGAGATGGGGTTTTACCATGTTGCCCAGGATGATCTCGAGAGCATGAGCTCAAGCTATCCTCCGGCTTCAGCCTCCCAAAGTGCTGGAATTAAAGGAGTGAGCCATTGTGCCTGGCCTGTCTTGCTAACAGGCATCTATCTGTCTCAGCATGCATACTGTGATGAAGTGGCTGACATGTGGGAGAATCCATGCGGCCAGGAACAAGGCACAAACTCCAGCCAACAGCCAATAGCCAGTGAGAATCTGAGGCCCTCAGTCCAACACCCTTTAAGGAGGTGAGTACTACCAACAACCACCCACTTTGGAAGTGGGTTCTTTCCCAGTGGAGCCTCAGATGAGACTTTGGGCCCAAGGGTAACAGCTTGATAGCAGCCTCATGAGAGATGGTGCTGGCCGTTGGCAGGAGACCTCAGTTCCATGCCACACAGACCTACCCATAACGCAGCTTGCGTGTCCTAACAGGGACTTGGAGGGAAGTGGCTGACTTCCCTCCAAGTGAGTGATCCAACAGAGAACAGGGATGAGAAGCCACAGTGTCACTGGTGACCCAGACTTGAATATCTCATTCCATCATTTTCACAATATGCTATTGATTCCACAGCTCAATCCTTTTTTGTGTGTGGGAAGGGTCTACAGAAGCATTCACAGAGGCATGTGACTACCAGGAAGTAGGAGGCAGGGATCACTGGGGCTGTCTTGGAGACTGGCTTTCGTTAGTAATCATCAGTTATGCATTTAGCTGCACAGCATAGAAAATCCTACTTATAGTGACGTAAGCTATATAAACCTTTGCTACTTATTTAACACATGGTCAAGGGGCATGTGATCTCAATATTGTCAGGGCTCACAATATCATTAAGGACTCTAGGCTATTTTCACCTTGTTTCTCTGCCAATTTCAGGGTATTGATGTCTGTTCTCACGGTTGCAAGAAAGCTGCCTCAGCACCAGGCATCACATCCTCACATAACAGTGTCAAATGCAGGATGAGAGAAGAAGGAGGGGTGGGAGGAGCTATTCTCATGCAGTTCTTTCTCCCGTGGGAAAGAAAATCTTTCCAAGACTACCCGGCACACATCCCTTTATATTTCATTAACAGGAACGAGGTCACAGGCCCATCCCTAGACCAATGACTGGCAAAGGGAGATGACATGGCCATTTTTGTTTTCAAACTTAGCTACAATCCATTTGCTAGGCCTGGACTGACTCTTGCCCTGAACAATATCAGGGGAATTTGTCATGGGTCACGGTTATTGGATGGGTGACCAAAAGTGTCTGCCATCATCATGGTGATTACCACAGGTCGCATTTATTGGACTCTTACTACCTACCAGGCCTTGGACTAAGCAGTTCACATGCATCATCTCACTCAATCTTCACAGTTACCCATGGAGATAGATCTACGATGGACCCATTTGTTATGGGTTACCTTCTGTCCTCCCTCCTCCAAATTCATATGTTGAAGTCTTAACTGCCAGTACCTCAGAATGTGGCCTTTGGAAATAAGGTAACTGCAGATGGGATTAGTTAAGAGGAGACCATTAGGGTGGACCCCTAATCCGATAAGACCAAATCTTTATAAAAAGGGGAAATAGGCCGAGTGCAGTGGCTCACGCCTGTAATCCCAGCAGTTTGGGAGGTCGAGGCAGGCAGATCACTTGAGGTCAGAAGTTCGAGACCAGCCTTGCCAACATGGCAAAACCCCCATCTCTACTAAAAATACAAAAAAGTAGCCTGGCAGAGTGGCAGGCACCTATAGTCCCATCTACTCCAGAGGATGAGGCAGGAAAATCACTTGAACTCAGGAGGTGGAGGTTGCAGTGAGCCAAGATCATGCCACTGCACTCCAGCCTGGGCGACAGAGAGAGACTCTATCTCAAAAATAAATAAATACATAAAAAGGGGAAGAGAGAGTGAGAGAGAGAAAGAGAGAGACAGAGAGAGAGAGAGAGTGTCTGTGTTGAGACAGGGTCTCATTCTGTCACCCAGGCACGATCATGGCTCACTGCAGCCTCAACTTCCCAGGCTCAAGCGATCTTCCCATCTCAGCCTCCCAAGTAGCTAGGACTACAGGTGCACACCACCACACCCGGCTAATTTTTATATTTTTTTCAGAGATGAGGTTTCGCAATGTTGCCCAGGCTGTTCTCGAACTCCTGAGCTCAAGCAAGCCACCTGTCTCAGCCTCCCAAAGTCCTGGGATTATAGTTGTGAGCCACTGCGCCCTGCCAAAAAGGGGAAATGTGGACATGATGCATAAAGGGAGGATGAAATGAAGAAATCTAGGAAGAAGATGATCATCTACAAGCCAAGGAGAGAGGCCTAGAACAGATCTTTTCTTCACAGCCCTCAGAAGGAATCAACCCTGCCGTCACCTTCATTTGAGACTTCCAGCCTCTGGACCTATGAGACAATACATTTCTGTTGTTTAAGCCACTCAGTTTGTAGTGTTTTGTTACCGCAGCCCTAGCAAACGAAGACACCATTTTACAGAGAAACAGCTTGGAAAAGTTAAGGGAGGCTGGGTGTGGCAGCTCACGCCTGTAATCCCAGCACTTTGGGAGGGCCAAGGCCAGAAGATCTCCTGAGGTCAGGAGTTCGAGACCAGCCTGGCCAACATGGTGAAACCCCCGTCTCTACTAAAAATACAAAAAAATTAGCCAGGCGTGGTGGCCCATGCCTGTAATCCCAGCTTCTTGGAGGCTAAGGCAGGAGAATCACTTGAACCCATGAGGCAGAGGTTGCAGTGAGCTGAGATTGCACCATTGCACTCTAGCCAGGGCAACAAGCATGAAACTCCATCTCAAAAAAAAAAAAAAGAAAGAAAAAGAAAAGTTAAGGAAATTTCCCAAGTCAGCTAGCAATGACTCCAAGCCAGCTCTCTCTAACCTCAAAGCCCATGCTTTTAGCCACAACTCTAAAATGATTTGTGTCTTGTAGGCAATGGGGAGCTATAGAAAGATTGAGCAAGAGAGTAAGCCCATCGGAACCATGTTTTGGGAGGCGCGTCATCATTTTAGAGGTCAAGAAGTTCCTTTTCATGTCTAACATCAATCTCTGTCATGCTAGGCTGGCTGCCTCTCGTCTGGTTTCTAGGAGACTGGCAGAACCCCTCCTCCAGGCCTCCTCATAAAACCCTCATGCAGACCAGAAGTAGGTAATTAAGTCCATCTTAGCCATCTCCTCCCAACTCCTTTATTCTTCCTCGTGAGGATCTGTGGTCTTGGTCTTTGATCTTCCTTTGCTCTGTCCTGAAGTTTCCCCAGCCATGGAAGGAGTCTTGAGCAGAGTGTGAGAATGGCCAGGTGGCGGAAGTGTCTGAGAAGATCCTGCTTCGATCTAGAAGCAGGGGGATAAGGAATGAGCACTGGGTTGAAGTCAGGTGTGCTGGGACCCAGCGCTGGCCCTCCCACACACGGTGTCAGCCTTGGACCCCTGTCCACCTAGCAAAGGTCACATGATGTCCTGGACCCCTGTCCTGTCCTGTATCCCTGTCCTGTCCTGTACCCCTGTCCTGTCCTGGACCCCTGTCCACCCAGCAAAGGTCACATGATGCTGTCTCTAAGCTTCCTTTTGTGGTTCGGATATCCAAAGTCACTTAATAGTGTGGAGCTTCCACGTCTCCACTTTAAAGGGTTAAAAATGTATATCAGGCTGGCCGGGCTCGGTGGCTCACATCTATAGTCCCAGCTACTGGAGAGGCTGAGGTGGGAGGATCACTTGAGCCCAGGAGGCTGAGGTTGCAGTAAGCCAAGATCGCACCACTGCACTCCAGCCTGGGTGACAGCAAGCCCCTGTCTCAAAAAAGGTATATGTATATAAGGGCCTGCATTTTTGGTTAGGGAGAGAAAGAGAATGAATAAGAAGCTGGTTCTTGTATCTTGAGTCATTACAAACTCCTCTCTCTCCCCCTGCCTGAGGCGTCCTCCTTCTTCATTCTCTATTCAGTTTGCAAGGCTGTTATTCCTGCCAAATGAGTCATTGATGTGGGAAAGTTAATTTATTTTGGCAGACATCACCATTGCTCCGAGAAATAGAGACTTTGCACCTACTGTCGCAGAAGACGCAAATTATCGTGGTGATTCATTCATTCCTCCCTGCATTCATTCATTCCCAGAATACGTGATTCTTTCTGTAACATACACAAATGGGCAACCCTACCTGTTGTTTTCTGTCTCAGAGAGTAGATGTGAGAATTAAATGAGGTAATATGTAAAAATGCTTATAAAATAATAATAATAGCTAATCCTGATTGAGCACGTATTATGTGTCAAGCTGCGTGGTAAGCCTTTTACCTGCTTTATTTATTGTCTTTGATCCTAACACTGCTCTACAGGGCAGGGATAATGAGTACTTTATTTTAGAGATTCAGAGACTGAAGCTAGGGGAGGTCAAGGTGACCTGGCCACAAGTCATTACACAGTGTGTAAGTGGCAGAGGGAAGCCAGCCCTGAGTCTGGACTTGAAAACATTATATCATGACCCATATTTATAAGATATTGATCACAAGGCAGGCATTGGACTTAGAACTTGCTTCTCTCCTGTCTTACTCACTTGTCACACAAAGCACCTGTGACGTAAGTGCTGTGATGAGCATCTCTGTTTTCCAGCTGAGCAAACTGAGGTTTGAGAAGTGAGGCAAGTTGCCCAAGAAATCTCAGTTACTGCACAGCAGAGCTGGGTGGAGGGACAGGAGTCTGGGGTCAGAGGACACTCTGTTTTCACTGTGAGCAGAGAGAGCAGAGAGCTGGCACTTGGGACGTGGGTGCACCATTTTTGTTAGCCACACTTACCATCAGCACCATGGTCACTCCATCCAGGGCACACACATGGTCCCAGGCAATAGACCTTGTGACAGAGACAATGCTGTGGGTTCACCAAATCTTATGTCTTCATGCTCTGAGACACACAAAGGGGCCCTGACAACTGCTGAGCACTGACTAATGGAATGTGGGACTAAGTGATGAAGGTCACCTCCAGGCTGAGCCTTAAAAAAACAAAATCCTGTGGTCCTATATCTGCTGGCCAGACACAGCAGAAAGTCCCTTGGAAGATACTGAGGTCTTGAAGGACAATGAAACTATCAAATGGAGGATGCCTGGATCTCTGAGTGACTGCATGGAGCAAAGCTCTTCCCAACCTCCCAGTAGAACTGTATTGGACTGTGGTTTGGACCTCAACCTTTACTGAGGTACCCACTGAGATGGGATTGTTTTTACAGCACTTAGCTACCTTTACTCATACAGATGTTTTAAGATGTGTAGTGGTACAATCCTAGCTTACTGCAGCCTTGAACTCCCAGGCTCAAGTAATCCTCCCACCTTAGCCTCCTGAGTAGCTGGGACTACAGGTGCCAGCTATAAGAAGTGTTTTTTTTTTTTACATAATGATATTTTGGTCTCGAGTTGCCTTGGGAAAGGACTTGACTCCACCAGAACTCAAGCTCCATGAAGGTCTATTCCCTTGCTGTGGCTGCAGGGCCTGGCACACCATAGATCCTCAGTAAATATTTGTGGAAGTGACTGAATGAACCTCCCATCTCAGAGGTCCTTGGCCAACAAGGATGCTTCCTGGATGATGATGGGAAGAAGGTCTTATTCACGTGACTCAGTCCTTCATCCTCTCCCAACTCACTGCAGCTCACCTTGCATGTCTCTAGTATGGTTCTGGAAGGACAATCCTAGCAGTAACATCAGGAACCTGCCCGTCAAACAGATGCCACTCTACAAATATCACGCTGACTTCATATCATCCCAATTGGCTGTAAAATCAAGGAAAAGCCAGGCAGAGTGGGCTCCGAGCTGCTCACACCACATTTAGGTGTTTACAGAAAACCAATGCACAAGGATTTGCTCGAAAGCTAAATTTCCTCTTAGCCAAAGCCCAGAAATACCTTTTAAACCCTGAGCAAATAAGCCAGAGAAGAAGGCATTTTCTCTGTGACTGAGCCTTCAGAGCCTGGAGATCTTCAACTTTTCAAAGAATCAAGCTTGCTGCAAAAGGCAGACTTCATGGGGATGGGACTCTCTCGCTGGCCACAACAGAGAGACTTTGCAGATTTGCCCTTTGGCCCCAGACCAGATGGCAAAAACAGCCACAAGCCCCAGGCCTGACTTCAGACTGCAAATAGAAACAGCCCTGGAACGCACATCTAGGTCCACTCAGAGACAGAACACTGGCTCAAAATAAAATAAAAATGAACGATTGTTTTAAAAAAACTAACCAACCAAACAAAACCCTCTCCTGGTGGAGTGCTGAGCTGAGCATGATGTACTCTGAATACAAATTTGCTATAACCAGCACAGACATTGACAATACTGGCTGTCATTTATTGAGCACTTACTATGTGCCAGGCGATGGCTTTATACAGGAACCCCATGGAATCCTTAAACAACAACCTTCTGAGACTGGCACTTTATTATTTCTCTTTTACAGATGCAGAAATGGAGGTGAAGAGAGGCTAAGAAACAAGTTCAGAGCCGGGCACAGTGGCTCACGTCTGTAATCCCAGCACTTGGGGAGGCTGAAGTGGGTGGATCACTTCAGGTCAGGAGTTTGAGACCAGCCTGGTCAACACGGTGAAACTCTGTATCTACTAAAAATGCAAAACTTAGGTGGACATGGTGGTGCGTGCCTGTAGTCCCAGCTACTAGGGATGCTGAGGCAGGAGAATTGCTTGAACCCAGGAGGTAGAGGCTGCAGTGAGCCGAGATCGAGCCACTGCACTCCAGCCTGGGCAACAGAGCAAGACTCTGTTTCAAAAAAAAAGGAAACAAGTTCAGTAGTCCCAGCTAACTTGGGAGGTTGAGGCAGGAGGATCCCTTGAGCTCAGGAGTTTGAGGCTGCAGTGAGTCATGATTGCATCACCGCAGCCTAGCCTGTGCGACAGAGCTAGACTCTGTCTCTAAAAAAATAAAAATAAATAAATACATAAAATTAAAATTTAAAAAATTGTTTTAGAAAAGTAACAAGTTTAGTTTCACACAGTTAGCAAGTGGTTGAGTCTGGATTCTAACCCAGCATGTCTGGGATTAAGCAGGTCTCAGTTCAAAGCCAAGCTCATCTGGCTCTATGACCTTGGGCAAGTTATTTAGCTTCTCTGAGTAACAGTTTCCTCGTCTGAAGACAAGAATAGTAACAGTACCTATTTTGTGAAGATGATATATGCAAAAGTACTGAGAATGTTCTTTTTCTCTCATTGCATTTGTGCATTGTTTTATGTACAATGCATTATTCATGCTCCTGGCAGGTGGAAGCAGAACCCTGCTGCCCGTGTCTGGGTGGGCGAGAGACTGGGGAAACATGGCCAGGAAGCAGCCCAGCAGATGGGGGCTGAGCGCACTGGCAGGGGCAGGAGGAGGTAAGTAGGCAGCTGGAGAAGAGCTAAAGGGCCCTCATGGGATTAGCCATGAGATTCCTAAATCCATAAGCAAAAATTGTGAAAATGGGGTCAGGAGCACTGGCTCATGCCTATAATCCCAGCACTTTGGGAGGCTGAGGCAGACAGATCACTTGAGCTCAGGAGTTTGAGACCAGACTGGCCAACATGGTGACACCCCATCTCTACTAAAAATACAAAAATGATCTGGGTCTAGTGGTGCATGCCTGCAATCCCAGCTACTCAGGAGGCTGAGGCACAGGACTCGCTTGATCCCTGGAGGTGGAGGCTGAGGTGAGCCAAGATCACGCCACTGCACTCCAGCCTGAGCGACACAGCAAGACTGTCTCAAAAAAAAAACAGAAAAAAGTGAAAATAGACCCCTGATGTGGCCTCCACTAGATACAGCCATCAAGGCACCCCTGCTTTCTCCTTGCAGCAGGGAAAATGATTCTGTTGAGTAAGAAGAAAGTTGGGGGGCTGTGGACTTCTGGGATGGTCAGGCAATGCCTGGCAGAAAGAAGGAGTCAGGTGCATAGGAAAAAACAGAAAGGCAGTGTGCTTGTTTCCTGTGGCTGCTGTAACAAATTGTCACAAGCTTGGAGATTAAAACAGCAGAAATTTTTTCTCTCATGATTCTGGAGGCCAGAAATCTGAGATCAAGGTGTTGGCAGGGCCACATTGCCTCTGGAGGCTCTGGGAGAGAATCTTTCCTTCTCTCTTTCAGCTCCTAGTGGCTGCAGGCATTCTTTGGCTTGTGACCTCCTCCCTCCCATCTCTGTTTCTGTCTTCATGTGGCCTTCTGTAATTGTCTTCTCTCTTCCTCTTCTCTTAGAAGGATATTTGTTGAGCCAGGCACAATGGCCCATGCCCTGTAATCCCAGCTACTACAGAGGCTGAGTTGGGAGGAGCACTTGAGGCTAGGAGTTTGAGACCAGCCTGGACACTATAGTAAGACCCCATCTGAAAGGTCAAAAAGAAAAGAAGAGAATGAAAAATAAGAAAGAGAGAGCGAGAAAGAAAGAAAGATCTCATTCAGCACCCTCAAAAGCAAAAAAACAAAAACAAAAAAACCAAAACAAAAGGAAAGAGAAAGACTTTTGTCATTGAATTTAGGACCCTCCCTAATCCAAGATAATCTCACCTTGAGATCATTAATTTAATTATGATTCCAAGGTCATATTGAAAAAAAATGCTTCCAAAGACTTTTTTTTTTCCCGAGATGGAGTCTCGCTCTGTCACTGAGGCTGGACTACAGTGGCGCGACCTTGGCTCATGGCCACCTCCACCTCACAGGTTCAAGCGATTCTCCAACTCAGCCTTCCGAGTAGCTGGGTCTACAGGAGCACGCCACCACGCTCGGCTAATGTTTGCATTTTTAGTAGAGATGGGGTTTCACTATGTTGGCCAGGCTGGTCTCAAACTCCTGATCTCAGGTGATCCGCCCGCCTTGGCCTCCCAAAGTGCTAGGATTACAGGCGTGAACCACAGCGCCCACCCCCTGTGGACATAGCTTTTGGAGCCCACCCTTCAACCCACCTAAGCTAAGGAATGTGGAGGTTGATTGCTCCTCAAAACTTATAACCATTAATTATTTCAAGCATAAGAAAGTATAGACATCCATTTACTCAGAACCCACATTTAACAGATGTTAACACTTCCCATTATTTCTTTGATCTCTGTCTTGGAAAAAAAAAAAGATATAAAGCATTACAGACGCATTTCTTTTCTTGCTTCTCTCCTTAGAGATAACCACAAGCCCGAACTTGGTCGTTCATTCTCATGCTTGTAATTATACTTTCACTACATATGTATGTATCTTTAAATAATTTATGGTTTGTGTGTCCTTTAAAAAATTTTTTATAAATGGAATCATTATATTTAGTCTTTTAAAAATGAATAGCTTTATAGTGACAGAATTCATGTATCATAAAATCCGTCCTTTAAAAGTATACAATTCAGCAGTTTTTACTATTTTCACAGAGTTGTACAACCATCAAAACATTTTCCAAAACATTTTCATCACTCCTCCAAAAAAGCCCACACCTATTAGCCATTGCTTCTCCCGCTAGCCTCTGGCAACCGTGATCTTTCCTCCTCAGCCTCCTGAGTAGCTGGGACTACAGGTGTACACCACCACGCCTGATAAATTTTTGTAGTTTTTGTGGAGATGGGGTTTCACCATGTTGCTCAGGCTGGCTCAAGCAATTCACTCATCTCAGCTTCCCAAAGTGCTGGGATTACAGGCATGAGTCAACACACCCGGCCAAGTATCTACTTTTTCTAATTGTTTTCTAAATATCTGTATCTTTTTTTTTTAGATGGAGTCTCACACTGTCACTCAGGCTGGAGTGCAATGGCACGATCTTGGCTCACTTCAGCCCCTGCCTCTTGGGTTCAAGCAATTCTCCTGCCTCAGCCTCCTGAGTACCTGGGTTTACAGGGGCATGCCACCATGTCTGGCTAATTTTTGTATTTTTAGTAAAGACAGGGTTTTATCATGTTGGCCAGGCTGGTCTCAAACTCCTGACCTCAGGTGATCCACCCGCCTCGGCCTCCCAAAGTGCTGGGATTACAGGTGTGAGCCAACGCACCCAACCTGTATCTTTTTTTTTTTTTTTTTTTTAAAAAAAAACCTCTTTTTCTTCCTCATGGCCTCCCTTTGTATTAAATAGATATTTCCTAGTGTACCATTATAATTCCCTTGTTGTTCCTTTTGCTATATATATATTTGGATTTATTTTCTTAGTGGTTGCCTTGGAGATTACAAGTAACATATTAATCTAAAACAATCTAGTTTAGATTAATACCAACTTAATTTCTACAGTATGCAAAAACTTTACTTCAATATAGCTCTATTCCCTACCTTCTTCTTGGTGCAATGGTTGTCATAAAGATTACATCTTTCACATTATAAGCCCATCAGCACAAGTTTGTGGTTCTTCCTTTAAGCAGTTGTCTTTTAAATCAGAAAGAATGAACAAAAATTAATACTTTATACTTATCGATGCTGTTATCTTTACTTGGGCTCATTTTTTCTTTGTGTAGATTCAAGTTACTGACTGGTGTCCTTTCATTTCGCCTGAAGGACTCCCTTTAGTATTTCTTATAGGGCAGGTCTCCTAGCAATAAATTCTCTTATTTTGTGTTTATCTGTGCATGTCTTGATTTCTTGATTTGTGAAGTATGGTTTTGCTAAACATAAAATTCTTGGTTGGCAATCATCTTCTTTCAGCTCCTTGACTATATCATCCCATTGCTTTTGGAACACTGTAGTCTCTGATGAGAAATCTGGTGCTAATCGTATTAAACTAATAGTGGCTTTTCTTTGCTTTCAAGATTCTTTCTTGGTCTTTTGCTATCAGCACTTTGACTATAACACCTAGATGTGGATCTCTGTGAGTTTATCCTATGTAGCATTCTTTGAGCTTCTTGGATGTAGGGATTAATCTTTTCCATCAAATCTGGGATATTTCCAACCATGATTCTTCAAATATTTCTTCTGTCCCTGTCTTCCTCTCATTTCGTTGTGGGATTCCTTTTATGGGTATGTTTGTATTCTTGATGGAATCCTACAGATCCCTGAGGTTCCATTCATTTTTCTCCATTCTTTTTTCTTTCTGTTGTTCCAACTGGATACTCTCCATTAACCTGTTTAAAGGTTTGCTAATTCTTTCTGCCAGCTTAAATTTGCTGTTGAACCCTTCTAGCATTTTTTTTTCAAATTCCAGTTATTGTACTTTCCAACTCCAAAATTTGTATTTGGTTCTCTTCCATAATTTCCATTTCCTTATTGATATCTTTAGTGACACATCATTCTCATAGTTTCCTTAGTCCTTTAGACATAGATTCCTTTAACTTTTGAACATATTTAAAAGAACTGATTTAAAGTCTTTGTCTAGTAAGTTCAACATTGTGGCCTCCTAAAGGACAGGTTCCTGTGTATGGATCATATATTCATATATTTTTTCCATGTTTCATTTTTAAAATTGAAAACTGGACATTTTAGTAATATAATGTGGCAACACTGAAAATCGAATTTCCCTTCTCCCAGGGGCTTTTGTTTTAGTCATTTGTTGTTGCTGTTTGTTTATTTAGTGACTTTCCTGGACTAATTCTGTAAAATCCGTATTCCTTGTTGTGTATGGTCACTAAGTACTCTGCTGGATTTGCTTAGTGGCCAGTTACTTATTGCACAAAGATGTCCTTATAGCTAGGCTGTTAATTAACTTCTTATAAGGAGCAGAATGAGAGTAGGAGTTACATTCTTAGTTAAAACTAAATAAATATATATATTTATTTATATATATAGCTTTTATCTGTTCCCTCTAAGGCCAGACTCTAATGGGCATTTCTGCCACTCGCCTTCTGCAGCTGCAGATCTTTTCTCAGTCGAGCTTCAGATGAGACCACAGGCCCAGCCAGCTTCTTAATTGCAGCCTCATAAGAAACCTTAAGCAGAGAACCAAGATAAACCATCCCTGAACTCCTGATCCACAGAAACTATGAAATAATAAGTGTGTGTTGTTTTAAGGCTTGAAGCTTGTGGGAATATATATAGTAACATATAACTAACACAGCAGGGAAGACAGGTTGCCAACCTGTGGAATTCTATGGGTCTACTTTAGATTGAGAATTTGTGGGTCTCTCACCCCACGGGACAGCAGAGAACCTGGGTTCCAAAGGTTTTCCTTTTCTGTCTCCCTAGTGTTGAGGTCTTGCAGGCAGGAACCATGTGTATGCTCCCAGTGTCCTGTCCAGTGTGCAGCACAGCCTGGGTGACCCATCGTTATTTATTGAATGCTGAATTGATGATTGGGGCCCTATGCTCTTCATAGGATCAGGGGAAACCCAGCTGGAATACACCACAAGCAGGACTTGGAGCTCCTCAGGAACAAGGCCAGAGGCTAGGGCTATAATAGCTATTTTGTCTCTTTTTATAAAAAAACTTTTACTGGGAAGTAAGAGCATGGTTCCAGGCCATGACAGTGACACCATGAGTGTGTGTTGGGTCTCAAGGGAGGCTTAAGCATTAGGGGCAGTGCCGGGTGGTGGCTAGTGGTGGCACAAGGGTGTCAGAGCCCATCAGATTTGACCCAAGATCCTGGCTGAGTCCTTCCTGGTTCCTTTCATTGTTGAGCCTGTTTTCTATCTGTAAAATGGGGTTAACATGGTCCTATCGGCTGGGCATAGTGGCTCATGCTTGTAATACCAACACTTTGGGAAGCCAAGGTGGGTGGATCACTTGAGTTCAGGAGTTTGAGACCAGCCTGACCAACGTAGGGAAACCCCGTCTCTACTAAAAATACACAAATCAGCTGGATGTGGTGGTGGGTGCCTGTAGTCCCAGCTACTCAGGAGGCTGATGCAGGAGAATGGTTTGAACCCAGGAGGCAAAGTTTACAATGAGTACAGATGGTACCACTGCACTACAGTCTGGGTGACAGAGTAAGACTGTCTCAAGAAACAAAAACAGAAACAAGCAATGGTCCTTATCTTAGGGGTTTGTCATGAGGATGAATGAACACATAAAATTCTTAGCACACAGTAAATGCTCAGTTAATACTTTTCACAAGAAACACATTTGGAAAGATCAGCTAAATGTAAGTTGGTGACTCCCACGCAGCTAAAATTGTGTACACTGGAGCCTGATTTTCTTTTCCTGGGGCCTCAGGAAGCTGGTTCTACCCAGCACATGCCAGATAGATGAGGAAGCTTGGGGAGAGGGGCCTGAGAAGGAAGGTGGGTGATGCTGTCTAAGAAATCAATACTTCCTCTTTCTCTTTCTTAGAGAAGTACTGTTGCCCAGAGCCAAAGAGTTATTGGAAACAGAACTAGTCTGATATTAAACAGAGTAGTAACCATGCACTTGAGATAATTTGAGGGACACACAGAATGTCCACCTACCCCAGACTGACCTTGTATTAGTCTATTCTCACACTGCTATAAAGAACTACCTGAGATTGGGTAATTTATGAAGAAAAGCGGTTTAATTGACTCTCAGTTCTGGAGGCTATACAGAAAGCATGGTTGGGAGGCCTCAGGAAACTTAGAATCATGGGGGAAGGGTGAAGGGGAAGCAGGCATGTCTTCACATGGCGGCAGGAGACAGAGCGAAGTGGGGAGTGCTATACACTTTTAAACAATCAGATCTCAGGAGAACTCATTCACTATCATGAGAACAGCAAGGGGAAGTCTGTCTCATTATCCAATCACCTCCCAGCAGGCCCCTCTTCCAACACACTTCCTGTGTGTTACAATTCAACATGTGATTTGTGTGGGGACACAGTCAAACCATATCACACCCTTAGGTCTGTCATTGTGCCTGGGATTTCCACCATTCAACCTGCTTCTAAAGGTCCCTGGGAAATGTAATTTGTCAGCTTAAACTCAACCACATCTATTCAGAGCCTATTGCATGTAATCCACTGTAGGGGAAAGATCTATAAACATTTTCCTTATACTTTACACGTTGCTTTTATACAGCTAATTTCATCACTGCAACAATGTTATGAGGTAGGTATTTATGATGATTCCCATTTTGCAGAGGAAGAAACTCAGGCCCAGAGAGGTTAAGAGGCTTATTGGGAGGCCAAGCAGATATTAACTGGCAGGGCTAGAAAGCACATCTGAAAACTCCAAGTTCTTGGTGTTTGCTTGTTCATCTCAGCTACTCTCAGGAAGTTTACAGGAAACAGACAAATCAGCCAATCAAGAAATGGTCAAGGGCTTTCAAACTGGGTTCCCTGGTATTCCTCTGAGGTCTCCTGAGTGTTGAGAGGTGGGAGAGGGTTGGACAGAGTGCACGGCAGTAGGTCTCGGGCTCCTCAACACACTTTGGCAGGATCTCCTCTTTCTTCTGCCTTTAGAGGGAAAAGTGTTCGATATTTCAGGGGAGATAATACAACAGTAAAACCGAACAAGAATTTCTTGAATATCTATTGTGCATTCAGCCTGGAGTGGGGTGGGGAGGAAGGTAGTTTCAGGCAGTATAAGAAGAGCTTACAAAACAACCCACATGTGAAAACTTGAAGACTGATAAGAAATTAAATAATGGCTCAATATAGCAACAGAAGTGCTGTCCCATAGCCACGTCTGGTTTCCTAATTAATGACTTCGGCAGTGACTTGGGTGGTCAAGAGAGAGCCAGGAAGTGTAGAGCTGAGTAACCCAGCCCCACCCGTGCTCAGCAACAGGGCACAGGAGCCCGGAGCAATGAAACATGGGACAAGTTTTGACAGAGAGAAGACACTCAGGGAGGGCCTCAGTGGGAGGTGGTGAGGGTGGGTTAGGTGCAGTATCACAGCAACCAGCCCCTGAAGAGAGTGCAACACCAAAGCCTGGTGTTCGTCCCCAAACACTGCAGGGCTGCACTCTGCAGATGACAACTCACCCTTGGTAAAGGGCTCCTCATCCCTGTCTAACATGGTTTAGATTTGTGTCCCTGCCCAAATCTCCTGTCGAATTTAATCCCCAGGGTTAGAGGAGGGGCCTGGTGGGACATGACTGAATCATGAGGGCGGATTTCCTCCTTGCTGCTCTCATCATAGCGAGTGAGTTCTCATGAGATCTGGTTGTTTAAAAGTGTGTAGTACCTCCCCCTTCACTCTCTTCTTCCTTCTCTGGCCATGTAAGACGTGCCTGCTTGCCCTTCCCCTTCTGCCATGATTGTTAGTTTCCCAAGGCTTCCCCAGCCATGCCTTCTGTGCAGCCTGGGGAACTCTGAGTCAATGAAACCTCTTTTCTTTATAAATTACCCAGTCTCAGGTAGTTCTTTTTAACAGTGTGAGAATGGAGAAACACACTGCCTCCCTCACCCCATCAGGTCCCCCTTCTGCTCACTGGCACATGGGATTCTGCTGGGCAGAGGCCATCCGATGAATGCTCCAGCAGACTGGGTTGACATCCGAGCCTTGCCCCTCTGTAACTGAAATACGTGGATAATAATAACACCCATCTTACATGGCTGCTTGGATAGTGAACTAGATCATGCACATAAAGAGCCTGGCACCGTTAGTTCCTGGCACATGCAAGTTCTCAATAAATGTTGTTGGCTATTATCTGCAGCTACATTCAACATGGGCAGGCTGGGAGCAAAGCTCTACTTGGCTTTAATTCACTCATTTAACAAGCATTTAATGAGCACCTACTCTGTGCCAGGCACTGCACTGGGAGCTGAGGCCAGAGACTGAAAAGTTCATTTTCTTTGAGTAGCTCCCAGTCTATTGGGAAAGCAGAAGTGTGAACCATTCCTATTCTGTGGGAGTATTGCAACGTCTGCTTGGTAATAATGATTAATGGTTAACACGTGTTGAGTACTTGCCATGTGCCGGTTATGAAGCTCTTTATAGGTAATCTCATTTAGAATCTCATTTGATCCTTACGAGGTAAGACTTGATCCTCCATTTTACAGATGGGGAAACTGAGGATCTGGGAGGCTCTGAATGGTCATGTCTCTGTCCAAGGTTCCATGGCCAATAGGTGGCAAGTCTGGGTTTCCAATCAAGGATGGAGGAGAATTCACTAGGAGGCAGAGGTACCGCAAACTCTAAGCCTTGAGGGTTTGAGAGATCATATAGAAGCAAAATGGATGAAACATAAAATCCTTGAACTATGAGCCCCAGAGCAAAGTCACCAGGAGTGAGCAAGGAGCTGACTCAGAAGTTCTAGCCTCACATGTGATCAGTTTGAAGCATTTGACATTTATAGATGACTTACTACTCGTCGATCCTGACTGCGCGCAGTGGCTCATGCCTGGAATCCCAGCACTTTGGGAAGCCAAGGTGGGTGGATCACTTGAGGCCAGGAGTTCAAACCAGCCTGTCCAACACGGCAAAACACTGTCTCTACTAAAAATATAAAAATTAACCGGGCATGTTGGCACATGCTTGTGATCCCAGCTATTCGAGAGGCTGAGGCAGGAGAATCACTCGAACTTGGGAGGTGGAGGTTGCAGTGAGCCGAGATCACACTACTGCACTCCAACAGAGTGAGACTCTGTCTAAAGAAAAAAGAAAAAGAGCTGTAGATCCTAAAGTTAGATTTGGGATTAGGATTCGATTAGGGTCTGGGTTTATGCCTGGCACAAAGTCAGGGGTCTGAGATGTTAGCTATTATTTACAGTTACAGCATTCCTTGGTTTTGCCTGGTATGGATATGCATGAATTTCAGTTACCATGTTTAAGAAATAACAGGAGTCCCCCAAAACGTGGTTCAGATTTCATTTTCCATGGTATATCGAGTGTGAATAATTGCATCCAATGCATACTTTGCTGTTAGCTGGTCAGTCCACAAATCACTATGTAAATAACAGACATGTATCATGATCAGCAACAATCATGTCACTTCTTTCAAAGCCTGCTGGTGTCTGGTCACGGTGCGTCTGTAATTCAGTTCACACAGCTAAGTGTGCAGCTGTGCTGCCTCCTTCTCTCTGGGTGATAATTCACTTGACATTTTACATAAATGGATAGTAAAAAGAAGGAATTAGCCAACAAAGATGAAAGTGCAGGCTGGGCACGGTGGCTCATGCCTATAATCCTAGCACTTTGGGAGGCTGAAGTGGGCAGATCACTTGAGGTCAGGAGTTCCAGAATAGCCTGGCCAACATGGTGAAAATACTAAATTTCACCTCTACTAAAACACAAAAATTAGCCAGGCATGGTGGCGGGCACCTGTAATCCTAGCAACTTGGGAGCCTCAGGCAGGAGAACTGTGTGAACCCGTGAGGCAGAGGTTGCAGTGAGCTGAGATCATGCCGCTGCACTCCAGCCTGGACGATAGAGTGAGACTCCATTCCAAAACCAAACCAAACCAAAACAAAATAAAACCCATAGATAGATATACTGATTGGCTCACACATTGCAGAGGCTGGCAAGTCCAAAATCTGCAAGGTAGGTTGGCAGACTGGGGACCCTGCGCAAGGAAGAATTGCTATTGCGGTTATCTGGAGGCAGAATTCCTTCCTCTTTGGGGCAGGCCAGTCTTTTTCTATTAAGATCTTCAACTGATTGGATAAGACCCACCACACTATAGAGGGCCATCTGCTTTACTCAAAGTTGACTGATTTAAATATTCATCTTATCTAAAAAATACCTTCACACGAAACATCTGGAATAACGTTGCACCAATGATCTGCATACCATGGCCCTGTCCAAGTTCACACATAAAATTCACCATCCCAGGGTTATAGAAGAAATAGATGAGGGACGTCACTGTGAGGAAAAGAATGAAGCCTATCCAGAGGAAGTGAGGCTGGCAGGAACTCTTGTGGACATTTCACAACACTGAAAGTTCAAAGGATACAATTTTGGAAACTGATCCAATTTTAGAAAGAAATACGACAATTTGCCAAGGCATAGAACAAGATGCTCCCTCTGTATCATTAGTTAAACAAGAAGCCAGCAAGCGTGGTTCAGGCTATTCTTGATAGTTTTTACACAAGGAAATACAACTCACACACACACACACACACACACACATTTTTAGGGTCTCACTCCCATCCTCTAGGCTGAAGTGTAGTGGCATGATCACAGCTCACTGCAGCCTCAACCTCCTGGGCTCAAGTGATCCTCTCACTTCAGCCTCCTTAGTAGCTGGGACTACAAGCATGCACTACCATAGTTTTTTGTAGAGACAGGGTTTCATTATGCTGCCCAGGCTGGTCTCAAACTCCTAAGCTCAAGTGATCCTCCCTCCTTGGTCTCCCAAAGTGTTGGAATTACAGGTGTGAGCCACTGCTCCCAGCCTACAGTTATATTTTCAATGTTTCTAATGTTCTAAATTAAAGTATAAGAAAGAAATGTTAGTTTTACCTATTTTTTCATTTCCTTAAACATTTATAGCCAACAGTAAGAGAGTTTTAGTGTTTTGACAGAAGATTGTTAAAGGTCACAGAATAATCTTATTTTATCCTGTTGGTGATTGAGATCTTTTTGCACACTTTCAGTTTGCACGGTCATCCTTACAGTCCACACGAATGTGCAAAGTGAGATTGGCTGTGTTATTTATATCATCATCATCATCATCATGTTCTCCACCAGGCAAGTGGGGTAAACACGCTGGATGCAAGGCCAGGGGTTAAACTCTTTTTGACTCCCTTTCCTTTTTCCTTTCATTTATTTATTATTTTTTTTGAGACGAAGTCTTGCTCTGTCACCCAGGCTGGAGTGCAGTGGCATGATCTCAGCTCACTGCAAGCTTCACCTCCCGGGTTCACGCCATTCTCCTGCCTCAGCCTCCAAGTAGCTGGGACTACAGGCGCCCGCCACCACGCCTGGCTAATTTTTTTTGTATTTTTAGTAGAGACGGGGTTTCACTGTGTTAGCCAGGATGGTCTTGATCTCCTGACCTCGTGATCCACCCGCCTCGGCCTCCCAAAGTGCTGGGATTACAGGCGTGAGCCACTGCGCCCGGTTATTTTATTTTTTTATTTTGAGACAGAGTCTTGCTCTGTTGGCCAGGCTGGAGTGCAGTGGTGCGATCTCGGCTCACTGCAACCTCTGCCTTCCAGGTTCAAGCGATTCTCCTGCGTCAGCCTCTTGAGTAGCTAGGATTACAGGTGCCCACCACCACCCCTAGCTAATTTTTATATTTTCAGTAGAGACGAGGTTTCACCATGTTGGCCAGGCTGGTCTTGAACTCTTGACCTCAGGTGATCCACTCGGCCTCCCAAAGTGTTGGGATTACAGGCGTGAGGCACTGCGACAGGCCCTCCTTTTCTGACTCTGGGCAGAAGGGTCTCTGCAAAGTTTCAGGCCAAGGCCCTCTCAGCCCTGGCCAACATTGTCCTCTCTCTGCAGAGGCTGGGATTCTCTACAGTCCCAGGAAGCTTCCAAAAAGGAGAGCTCAGTTTACAACCAATAAAAATAACTCAGGGGTGATAAACAGCTCCAGGGCCCCAGGGGACGCTCTTATGCAATCTGCCTTGATTTCACAAGCCCTACAAGGCGCTGTCAGCAGAAGCAGACTGAGATGCACACCCTGGCTGACACCACAGGGCAAGGCCCCTCTGGCTACAATGACTGGGAACAGTGACTTTGGCTGTGACAGGAGGTGGCTCATTTACAACAGAAGACATGTAAAAATAGCGCAGCTGATGGATTGGTTGGTTGTTGGTTGATTGACTGATTTAAATACATAGTATTTCTTTTTCTTTTTAGGCAAAGTATACTAACAATGTATGATCTCAGTAGAAATGCAGAAATTCAGAGTATGCGTAGGCCAAAGGGAAACAAATGAAAACTACCAGCTGGGCGTGGTGGTTCACACCTGTGATCCCAGGATTTTGGGAGGCCGAAGCAGGAGGATTGCTTGAGCCCAGATGTTTGAGACCAGACAGGACAATAGAGGGAGACCTCATCTTTACAAAAACCAAAAAATAAGCTGGGCATGGTGGTGCACACCTATGGCCCCAGCTACTTGGGAAGCTGAGCCTGGAGGATCGCTTGAACCTGGTAGGTCGAGGCTGCAGTGAGCTGTGATTATGCCACTGCACTCCAGCCTGGGCAATAGAGCAAGCCCCTGTCTCTAAATACAATAAAATACAAACTACCCGTAGTCCAACTACCAAGAGAGCACCGCTGTTACCTTCAGCCTTTCAGGCTTTTCTAGAAGCCAGAAGCATACGGTGCAGAGCTTCAGCCCGCAGACTCTGATACCAGACCACTTGAGTTCCACTCCTAGGCTGCTTAACATCGCTTGCACCATCTTCCCATCAGTGAAATGGAAATATCAGTCACAGACCTTTATTACTTTGTTGCATGGTTAGGGATTTTCTGTTTCTTTTTTTTTTTTTTTTTTTTTTTTTTTTTGAGACGGAGTCTGGCTCTGTCTCCCAGGCTGGAGTGTAGTGGCCGGATCTCAGCTCACTGCAAGCTCCGCCTCCCGGGTTTACGCCATTCTCCTGCCTCAGCCTCCGGAGTAGCTGGGACTACAGGCACCCGCCACTTCGCCCGGCTAGCTTTTTGTATTTTTAGTAGAGACGGGGTTTCACCGTGTTAGCCAGGATGGTCTCGATCTCCTGACCTCGTGATCCGCCCGTCTCGGCCTCCCAAAGTGCTGGGATTACAGGCTTGAGCCACCGCGCCCGGCCGTATTTTCTGTTTCTTACTGTGAAAGAGGTCAAGAGGAAGAGCCTTGCGGTTAAGTCTTCGTGTACATTCTTTTCTTTTTCTTTCTTTCTTCTTTTTTTTTGAGATGGTGTCTCACTCTGTCGCCCAGGCTGGCATGCGATGGCGCCATCATGGCTTACCACAGCCTCAAGCTCCTGGGCTCAAGCAATCCCCCTACCTCAGCCTCTCATGTAGCTGAGACCACAGGTGTATAGTCTCACACTTGGCTAATTTTTAAAATTTTTGTAAAGATGGGATCTCACAAGGTTGCCTAGGCTGATCTCGAACTTCTGGCCTCAAGTGATCCTTTTGCCTTGGCCTTCCAAAGCGCTGGGGTTACAAGTGTGAACCACTGTACTCGGCCTGTGTACATTTGGAATTATATCTTAGGATAAATTATTGGGAGGGCAACTACAGTGGCTAAGACAGTACCCATTTTGTTCATCTCCTGCCAAATCAGGAAACTGATTAAAATGAGCTACTTGGTGACTGGTAAATTAAATGAGCTACACTGTGGCTCACGCCTGTAACCTTAGCACTTTGGGAGGCTGAGGCCAGCGCATCACTTAAGGTCAGGAGTTTGGGACCAGCCTGGCCAACGTGGTGAAACCCCACCTCTATTAAAAATACAAAAATTAACCAGGTGTGGTGGCGGGCGCCTATAATCCCAGCTACTCAGGAGGCTGAGGCAGGAGAATCACTTGAACCCGGGAGGTAGAGGTTGTAGTGAGCCGAGATCACGCCACTGCACTCCAGCCTGGGCGATTGAGAAAAAAAAAAAAAGACAAGAATCTGGCTTGGAATCTTGGCTTGGCATCCCACTGGCTGTGTAACCTCGAGCAAGTGGCTTCCCATTGCCGGGCCCCAGTGTTCTGGGCTAATATGAAGCCATCTCTTAGGGAGGGTTGTCCTCGGGTTAGAAATAGTGGGTGAACAGGACAGAGCACATAATCTGGTGCTCATGGTAAAGATGGTAGTAGTAGCCATTATTATTTATACTAGTCCAGAAGGAGATAGATTCTCACATGCGTAACAGAGAGAGGCAGGGGGAGCAAGCTGTGGTCACAAGGGCATTCTGCAGGAATGTTACAGACAGAAGAGAGAAGACCTCTGCCAGTGGGGTGGAGGCTACTGGACTGAATGTTCATGTCACTCCCAAATCCTTATGTTGAAATCTTAACCCTGAATGTGATGGTGTGAGGAGAAGGCCTTTGGGATGTAATCAGGTCATTCATGAATGGGGTTAGTGCCCTCATAAAAGGGACTCCAGAGAGTTCTCTCCCCCTCTCTCCACCACGTGAGGATACAATGAGAAGCTGGCCGTCTGCATCCTGGAAGAGGATCCCCACCAGAACCTGGCCATACTGACACTCTGACCTCGAAATTCCAGCCTCCAGAACTGTGAGCAACACATTTCTGTTGTTCCTAAGCCACCCTGTCTATGGTACATTGTTAGAGCAACGAGGTCTTTCTGTAGTCCTGTTGGAGCTGGACAAACACTGAGGCCTCAGATGCCCAGAATTCATATGTTCCAAGAGGCTTCCTTTTGTTTTTGAGACAGAGTCTCACTGTCACCCAGGCTGGAGTGAAGTGGTGCGATCTCGGCTCACGGCAACCTCCGCCTCCAGTGTTCAAGCAATTTTCCTGCCTCAGCCTCCCGAATAGCTGGGGTTACAGGCATGTGCCACCATGCCCAGCTAATTTTTGTATTTTTAGTAGAGAAAGGGTTTTGCCATATTGGCCAGGCTGGTCTCAAACTCCTGACCTCAAGTGATCTGCCTCGGCCTCCCAAAGTGCTGGGATTACAGGTGTGAGCCACCGCACCCGGTCTCCAAGAGACTTTCTGTGTGTACACACGCATGCGTGTGCACACATACACTCACAGGTTCATTCAGCTCAATGCAGCCAGCCACTTTCTGCTGTTTAAGATGAGACAAGCACCGTGCTAGGTGCTGGGGATACAGACATGAACGAGGCACAGTTTTTGTCCTTAAGAAAAGCACAATTTTGTAGGAAACCACAAAAGGGAGCATGATCACATTATGTATCCTGTGCAGTGGCTAAGGTGGACTCAGGTGAGAGACATTTAACCCACCCATATGCCTCTAAATCGAAATCCCATTCTGTTGCATATGCCTCCTAGATTGATTAAGAGCCAAATTTCATACACAGGAGGGGATTCTTTATTGGGGGATGTGGTTTTTTTGAGTGACATGTTCTCAGGAGAAAGGAGAGAGGAGGCAGGACAGGGCAGGAGAGTTGCTAAGGATGGTAACTGCTGGAGTCTCAGCCTGGTCCCTCAGGGAGCTCTGGATACACAGTTCACAGTTAGTTATTAATATTCCCTTCATTGAGGTAAGGGGCGGGCCCTACACACCCTTGCCAATCAGTCATTGGCTGTGGGCTGCTCTGGGGATGGGAGCAGACAAGGTGAGACTGCTCCCACTTGACCGAGGACAGCCCTCTGGGAAAAGGTGCAACTCTGAGCTGTTAGCAGCCAAGACTCACAGTGGCAGGAAGTGAAGGCGCCAGCAGCATCTTTGAACCCCTTCTCCTTCTCCATCCGCAACCCCTCACATTGGGTAGGCTCCCAGGCCCAGAGACACTGCAGAGAGAAAAATCAAGTTTGGCCAGGTATGGTAACTCACGCCAGTAATCCCAGCACTTCGGGAGGCTGAGGTGGGAGGATCATTTGAGCCCAGGAGTTTGAGAGCAGCCTGGGCACCAAATCAAGACTGTACAAAAATTTAAAAAGTTTACCAGATACACTAGCTTTTGCCTGTAGTCCCAGCTATTCAGGAGGCTGGGCAGGAGGATCTCTGGAATCCAGGAATTTGAGGTTGCAGTAAGCTATGATCATGCCACTGCATTCCAGCCTGGGCAACAGAGCAAGAACCTGGCTCTAAATAAATACATACATACATAAAGCCAAGTTTGCAGCTATCACAGACTGTCAACTGAAAAAAACCCTTAAAGATTACCTAATCCATCCCCTTGATTTTGATGATGAGGCCTGAAGAGGCTCAGTCATTTGTCTACGGCTGTCATGACAAACTCCAAAGCCATAGGAGCCAGACAGGAAAAACGTATGCTGTCTAAGATTCTAAGGAGTGGTGGGGACTGTGGCAAACTGGAGACAGGGGTTTCTCTAGCGGGTCTGCAGCAGCCTGTTTCCTACAGCCACGAGGGAATAAGGGCTCAGAGTGATTGGCGCCTCTGAATTTCCCCAGAGAAGCTGGAAGTCGTGCGTGTGCATGCGTGTGTGTGTGTGTGTGTGTGTGTGTGTTCCATGTGAAATCTTTCTGTTTTGAAATGTTGGCAACTCTTGGAAATTCTTGAGCACACTGTATGGGCCAAGGAAAATATGTCAGTGGGTGAGACTTGGCCCCAGGGTCACCAGTGTGCAGTATCTGGTCTGTGGCCTGAGGCACGTGGGAAGCGCCGCAAGTATTCCTGGATTCAGGGGCTTCCTATCATGCCAGTAACAGGACGGGAGAAGAAACAGAGCAGATGCGGGAGGAGAGAAGGAAGAGGGCTCCAGAGGAAGGAAATGGGGACAGAAACAGAAAACTGGGGCGTGGGGGTGCAGGGAGACGCTCTTCTCCAGGGTCTCCAGGGGAAGCTGGAAGGGGAAGCCCAGGGCTTACTGGTATTGTTTTGTTTCGTTTTGTTTAAATTAAGATGAAATTCACATAACATTAACCTTCTTCCTTTTTTTTCTTTCTTTCTTTTTTTTTTTTTTGAGATGGAGTCTCTTTCTGTTGCCCAGGCTGAAGTGCAGTGGTGCGATCTCGGCTCACTGCAACCTCTGCCTCCCAGTCCCAGTTCAAGCAATTCTCCTGCCTCAGCTTCGTGAGTAGCTGGGATTACAGGCGCCCACCACCATGCCTGGCTAATTTTTATATTTTTAGTAGAGACAGGGTTTCACCATGTTGGCTAGGGTGGTCTCGAACTCCTGACCTCAGACGATATGCCCGCCTCAGCCTCCCAAAGTGCTGGGATTATAGGCATTAACCACTGTGCCCGGCCTAACATTAACTATTTTAAAGCATACAATTCAGTGGAATTAAGTATATCCACAATGTTGTACAACCATCACCTCTATCTAGGCTCCAAAACTCTATTTTTTTTTGTCTCCCAGGCTGGAGTGTAGTGGCACAATCTTGGCTCACTGAAGCCTCAGTCTACCCAGACTCAAGTGATTCTCCCACCTTAGCCCCTCAAGTAGCTGGGAATATAGGTGCATGCCACTATGCCTGGCTAATTTTATTTTATTTTTGTATTTTTCATAGAGACAGTGTTTTACTATGTTGGCCAGGCTGGTCTTGAACTCCCGAGCTCAAGCAATCCACCTGCCTCAGCCTCCCAAAGTGCTGAGATTATAGGCATGAGCAACTGTGCCTGGCCCTAACACTTTTTTATTGACTCAAATGGAAGCCCCATACCCGTTAGCAAGCACTTCCCATTCCCTCCTTCCCACCCCATGGCAACCACGAATCTGCTTTCTGTCTCCCTGGATGTACTCATTCTGGACAGTTCATATAAATGGAATTATAGACTATCTGGCCTTTTGCGCCTAGCTTCTTCCACTTAGCCAATTTTTTTTTTTTTTTTTTTTTTTTTTGGCAGAGTATCACTCCATCACCCAGACTGGAGTGCAGTGGCTCAATCCTCAATCTCAGCTTACTGCAACCTCCACCTCCCAAGCTCAAGAGATTCTCCTGCCTCAGCCTCCCGAGTAGTTGGGATTACAGGCATCTGCCACCATGCCCAGCTAGTTTCTGTATTTTTAGTAGACATGGGGTTTCGCCATGTTGGCCAGGTTGGTCTTGAACTTCTGACCTGAAGCGATCCTCCTACCTCAGCCTCCTAAAGTGCTGGGATTACAGGCTGTGAGCCACTGCACCCAGCCAGCCTCTTTTGGGGTTCATCCACGCTGTAGTATGCATCAGTACTTCATCCATTGATGGTTATTTGGGCTGTTCAGCAGTTGGGGATAGACCCAGGGCTCACTTTCCAAGGGGAGGTAATCCACCCTAGTGTTTAGGAACATAGGGGCCACAGACCCATGAGGTACAGCAGGCACAATGCCTAGGGCCCATAAGAATGTCTTCATTTCTCTCTCTCTCTCTTTTTTTTTTTTTTTTTTTTTTTTGAGACAGAGCCTTGCGCTGTTGCCCAGGCTGGAGTGCAGTGGTATGATCTTGGCTCACTGCAACCTCTGCCTCCCAGGTTCAAGCAATTCTCCTGCCTCAGACTCTCAAGTAGCTGGGATTATAGGCATGTGCCACCAGGCCTGGCTAGTTTTTGGATTTTTAGTAGAGATGGGGTTTCGCCATGTTGGCCAGGCTGGTCTCCAACTCCTGACCTCAAGTGATCCACTGGCCTTGGCTTCCCAAAGTGCTGGGATTACAGGCGTGAGCCACTGTGCCCAGCCAAGTGCGGTTTCCATTTCTCTTAAAATCAGAAGGGAAAAGTCCCTAACTTTCAGGATTGAATAAAAGGTTTTAATTTTTAATTCTGCCTGAATTATGTTTCTCTTTATATAAATGCAGCATAAAATACAATCATGACTGAACGGGCCCACAAAGGCGGGAGTGCCTAGGACCCACAAAGACTGGCCCTGTGGGGACACAGAAAATTGAGGACTCAGGAATTGGGAACACTTCTTAGTAGCTTTGTGACTGTTCACCCCAGGGCTGGCCCTTGTCTTGTTGAATGTCACATCGCTCACTGCCAGAACAGTGCTTGGCCCAGCATACGGGCTCAATAATTTTTTTTTTTTTTTTTTCAGATGGAGTTTGGCTCTTGTCGCCTAGGCTGGAGTGCAATGGCGCGATCTCGGCTCACCGCAACCTCCGCCTCCCGGGTTCAAGCGATTCTCCTGCCTCAGCCCCCTGAGTAGCTGGGATTACAGGCATGCGCCACCACACCCGGCTAATTTTGTATTTTTAGTAGAGACAGGGTTTCTCCATATTGGTCAGGCTGGTCTGGAACCCCGACCTCAGGTGATCCGCCCACCTCGGCCTCCCAAAGCGCTGGGATTACAGGCATGAGCCACCGTGCCCTAGTTAATTAATCTGAGATGAGTCACTATACTCTTTTTTTTTTTTTTTTTTTTTTTTTTTTGAGACGGAGTCTTGCTCTGTCACACAGGCTGGAGTGCAGTGGCGCAATTTTGCCTCACTGGAACCTCCACTTCCTGGGTTCAAGCGATTGTCCTGTCTCAGCCTCCCGAGTAGCTGAGGCTACAGGTGTGTGCCACCATGCCTGGCTAATTTTTGTATTTTTTGTAGAGACGGGGTTTCACCATATTGGCCAGGCTGGTCTCAAACTACTAACTTCGTGATCTGCCTGCCTCGGCCTCCCAAAGTGCTGGGATTACAGCCGTGAGTCACTGTACCCGGTCGGTGTCACTGCACTTTTCTATGCCTCAGTTTCCTCATCTGAGATAGGGAAGGATAATTTTATCTCTCAGGGGAGTTGGGAGGATGAGGAAGCTTGCAGAATGCGGAAGCTTTCTTCCCTGTTTTTTTTTTGGCAGGGTGGGAAGCAAATTTACCAGAAGCCAATTTCCATCAAAACTGAGGAGCAAGGAAAAAAACAAGAAACAAAACTAAGGAGCAGCTGGGCACGGTGGCTCAAGCCTGTAATCCCAGCCCTTTGGGAGGCTGAGGTGGGTGGATCACGTGAGGACAGGTGTTCAAGACTAGCCTGGTCAACATGGCGAAACCCCATCTCTACTAAAAATACAAAACTTAGCCGGGCATGATGGCGTACACCTGTAATCCCAGCTACTTGGAAGGCTGAGGCAGGAGAATCACTTGAACCCAGAGGCGGAGGTTGTAGTGAGCTGAGAGCACACCACTGTATTCCAGCCTGGGTGACAGGAGAGAAACCCTGTCTCCAAACAAATAAACAAACAAACAAAAAACTGAAGAGCATTTGCTGGGTCTCTGTGAGACTGGAACCGCACATCAAGGATTTCTGCATCTTAGCTGAGTGGCCCCAGGTCTGGAGAAAAGGGCTGGTGAGCAGAAAAAGACACCGAGGAGACATCAAGGGAAACGGTGCCGGAGAGAAATTGACAGAGAGAAATTCGGATGAACAGAGAAGGTTCAGTGAATGTGTGCGCGAGCGTGCAGGCGTCCACATGTGAATGAGTGTGTGTGCGTGTGTGTCCATGTGTGAGTGGGTGTCTGTAAATGCGTGTTGTGTGCACATTTGAGGATTGTGTGTGTATGAATGTCTGTGTGTGAGTATTGTGCATGCACACGTGTCTGTGAGTGTGAGACTAAATAATGTGTGAATGAGTGTCTATGTGTGAACGTGTGTTTGAGAGCGTGCGTGTCTCTGTGTGCCTGTGAGACTTGTGTGTGTGTTAATGTGTGTGAACACGTGTGAATGTGTCTCTGTGACAATGTATGTGGTCTCTGTGAACATGTGTCTGAATGGGGCATGTGAGTGTGTGTGTGAGTGTGTATGTGATTATGTGTGTCTGAGCGTGTCTGGGAGAGTGTGTGTGTTGTGTGTGCATGTCTGCGTGTATGTGTGAATGAGGGGCGTGTGTGTGTGACTGTGTGTGCATGAGTGTATCTGGGAGAGTAAGTGTTGTGTGTGCCCATGTCTATAAGTATGTGCGCATGTGTGAACGAGTGTCGTCTATGTGTGAATGCATGTATGTGATTGTGTGTGTGTGTATGAGCGTGTCTGGGAGAGTGTGTATTGTGTGCACATGTCTGTGTGTGTGCATGTGTGAGTGTCGTGTGTGTGATTGTGTGTGTCTGGGAGAGTGTGTCTGGGAGAGTGTGTGAGTACGGTGTGTGCACATGTCTGTGTGTGTGTGCCTGTGTGAACAGGTGTCATGTGTGTGAGTGAATGTGTGTAATTGTGTGTGTGTTTGTATGAGTGTGTCTGGGAGAGTGTGTGAGTGTTGTGTGTGCCTGTATGTGTGAATGAGGGGCGTGTGTGAGTGTGTGCGCGCGTGCGTGTGTACCACAGGTGAGGGGATGCAGGGGTGGGGAGGAGCAGGGAGCTAAAAGTCTCCCAGGCCCACAGATCTGGGAATTCCACTGTGACTTCAGTTGCGGCTGCACGTTGGGCTGGATGCTGGGGGCAGCAGCGCAGTGGGGTCTGAAAGCGGAATGACCCTATCTGGGTTTTGTCTTGATGAGAGAAAATTATTTGCTCAAGGCAACAGTCCCCCTGGGGCGTGCCCTCGGCTGTGGGTGAGCTCCAGAGAGCCGGGGGATCCTCTTCAAACCCAATTTGCATTAGAAATCAATGTGGGTTTCTTTTTTTTTTTTCCCCCTTGAAGCCCCAAGATGCCAAGACCCTGGAGCAAGTAATAATGATGCTTTTCAGACCAGGACTTCAAGCTGCTTCACTGTGATTAGTCTCCTTTTAGACACAGGAAAACTGGGGTGACTTGAAGGAATTCTGCTGACTGGTCAAAGGGAGACGGTGGCCTTCCCGCCAAGGTGACCTCAGGGGTCACAGAAACCTCAGCTCCATGCTGGGTCCCACTTACCTGGGGGCCATGGCACAAGGAGATCCTGCTGGTTTCTGTGCAGAAGTAAATTGAGTGTCTTGTGGATGTCTCCAGGGCGTAACCCTGCAGGCTGAGGCTGCCTGTCTTCTGTGGGAGTAAAAGGCAGGCTGAGTACAGATTCCAAAGACCCTTCTGTGGTCAGCTCTGACTGGAGGCAGTGGAGTATCATGGAACAAAAGGCAGCTTATCCATCGGAATGGGGTTTGAGTGCTGTGAGAATGACCTCGGTTTCCCCATCTGTAAAATAAGGATAGTATCCTCCTACATAGGGCTTATTGTCTGAGAGCTAAACTGATGTAGAAAGCTTAGCACAGTGTAGGTGCACACTCAGGAGTGGTAAACCGTTAGAGTTATAGCATCTTTACCATCATCATCATCATCAATACCATCATCGACTCATGACAAAGCCACTGCCCCAGCAAAGGAGATCCTGAGAATTCCAGAATTCCAGGATCTGAGGGAGCTAAGAAAACTCACTCCAGGCCAGGCACGATAGCTCACATTTGTAATCCCTGCACTTTGGGAGGCCAAGAGGGGAGGATCACTTGAGACCAAGAGTTCAAGACCAGCCTGGCCAATATGGCAAAACCCCGTCTCTACTAAAAATACAAAAAATTAGCTGGGTGTGGCTGCCTGTGCCTATAGTCCCAGCTACTTGGGAGGCTGAGGCACGAGAAGCGCTTGAACCCAGGAGGCAGAGGTTGCAGTGAGCCAAGATCACGTCACTGCACTCCAGTCTGGGCAACAGGGTGAGACTCTGTCTCAAAAAAAAAAAAAAAAAGAAAAGAAAACTCACTCTACACTCCCAGCCCCTCCAGGGCAGTGGCGCTGATGGATGATGTTAACTCTGCAGAAGCAGTGACAAGATTTCTGGTAGCAGGTCACCATTCCCCTGGTTTCCTGAGAACCTCGGTGAAGCGGACTGGGGAGGTTCTGAGAAACCCACCACCAAGAATGCTTGATGTAGGGCCAGGGGGCATTGTGCATGTCTGTAGGCTACTCTGGACGCCAAGGCGTTAGGATCCTTTCAGTCCCGGAGTTCAAGACCAGCCTGTGCAGCATAGCGAGACCCTGTCTCTACTAAAAATACAAAAATTAGCCAGGCATGGTGGTGCTTGCCTATAATTCCAGCTACTTCGGAGGCTGAGGAAGGAGAATTGTTTGAATCCAGGAGGCGGAGGTGGCAGTGAACTGAGATCACGCCACTGCACTCCAGCCGGGGCGACAGTGAGACTCTGTCTCAAAAAAAAAAAAAAAAGAAATAACCATAAGAATGGGCAATCAACAGCCCTCAGGGCTGCTCTGTCTATGGAGTAGCCATTCTTTGATTCCTTTACTTTCTTAATAAACTTGCTTTTCCTATTCAACATGGAGTTGCTCTGGTTCAAATGCCTCTGACAAGTCTATTACTGTGGCCATTTTACAAACAGGTGACTGAGGCTCAGAAAGGTGACATTGTTCACTCACACCCACAGAGCTAAGACAGAGCAGAAGGAGGATTCAAACCCAGGTCTGCAGGATTTGGAGGGTTTCCTCCAAACCCATCCTCTTTCCAGAACACCTACTGCCTTCAAACCAATCATCCATTTTGGAGCTACAAACACATATCCTTAGTCCAGATCTTTCAGAGACTAAATCAAAAAATGTTCCATCTTGATTCCTTTTCTTTAACTTGCTTTCACTTTATGGACTCGCCTTGAATTCTTTCTTGCATAAGATCTAAGAACCCTCTCTTGGGGTCTGGATCAGGACTCCTTTCCTGTAACAGACCCTCTTGCATGACATCCATCAGGTGCAGGCACACAATAGGAGGCTTCAAATAGTGGCTCTGTTGGTTTAATCTATTCAATCAGCGAGCAAACTGGTTTGGGACCATCGAAATGATTCTTGACAGTGAAACAGGATGTTTATTCAGGCCACAAACATTTACGAAGAACCTAGTATGTACCAGATCCCAGGAACTCTAAGGGGAATGAGACAGGACCCCTGTCTAGTGGGGAGAGAAAGATGCAAGTGAAGGAGATGAATGTCTTCTGATCGCAGGCCCCCAGGAGATGCCTCTCAGGCAACAAGCAGAGGGTGGTGTGCTCCTCCTGGGAGCTTCCCTGGCAGCCAGGCCTCCAGGGAGAGTAGACGCCCCCCTCCAGAGTCTCGAGGGATGTGCCATGGTGGTCCTCAGAGACACAGGGCAACAGTGGCAGGCTTTCTAAGACCAGAAACAAAACAATAGAAGAAGAAAACCATTGCTAAGTTGTCCATTGGGAGGGTGTCCTGGAAAGAGAACCGCATTTAGAAACATGGACGTGTGGTAGGGGGCCGGGTGCGGTGGCTCATACCTATAATCCCAGCACTTTGGGAGGCCGAGAAGGGTGGATCACCTGAGGTCAGAAGTTCAAGACCAGCCTGGTCAACATGGTGAAACCCCGTCTCTACTAAATATACAAAAATTAGCCAGATGTGGTGGTGGGCGCCTGTAATCCCAGCTACTCGGGAGGCTGAGGCACGAGAATTGCTTGAACCCGGGAGGCAGAGGTTGCAGTGAGCCAAGATCACGCCATTGCGCTCCAGCCTGGGCAACAAGAGCAAAACTTTGTCAAAAGGAAGGAAGAAAGGGAGGGAGGGAGTGAGTGAGGAAGGAAGGAAGGAAGGAAGGAAGGAAGGAAGGAAGGAAGGAAGATAGATAGATCACGCCTGTAATCCCAGCACTTTGGGAGGCCAAGATGGGTGGATCACCTGAGGTTAAGAGTTTCAGACCAACCTGGCCAACCTGAGGACACCCTGCCTCTACTAAAACATACAAATATTAGTCAGGCATGGTGGTGCATGCCTGTAATCCCAGCAACTCGGGAGGCTGAGGTGGGAGAATTGCTGGAACCCAGGAGGTGGATGTTGCAGTAAGCTGCGATCGTGCCACTGCGCTCCAACCTGGACAGTAAAATGAGACTCAGCTTCAAAAAAAAAAAAAAAAGACACCAGATTGGATTTAGGGCCCACCCTAATCCAGTAGGACCTCATCTGAACTAATTACATCTAGGCCTTATTTCCAAATAACATTGCATTCATCGGGGGTGAACATGAATTAGAGTGGACTGAGGCAGCAGAACACTGTGCAAACCTATATACCACCCAAACATGGGAGTCATAAAGCCCTGGGTTCAAAGCCCGGCTCTGACACTAGTAAGTGATGGATTTGGGGTACACTTCTTAACCTCTCCAGGCCTCTTTTTCCTCATCAGAAAAATGAGGGAATAGGTAGAGTCACTCACTCTTGTAATCCCAGAACTTTGGGAGGCCAAGGCGGGTAGATTACTTAAGGTCAGGAGTTCAAGACCAGCCTGTCCAACACGGTGAAACTCCGTCTCTACTAAAAATACAAAAAATTAGCTGGGTGTAGCGGTGCACATCTGTAATCCCAGCTACTTAGGAGGCTGAGGCACAAGAATGGCTTGAACCTGGGAGGCTAATATTACGGTGAGCCGAGATCGCACCACTGCACTCCTGCCTGGGTGATAGAGCAAGACTCTATCTCAAAAAAAAAAAACAATAAAAAAATTAAAAAAAGAAAAATGATGGAATAAGGCATGCCCAGCAGGGCTGTTGTAAGGATTTGAACAAATGTACGTAGAACACATAGCAGATCTTATAAGCAGATCATTTTCTATATTCCTGGAAGGATCTCCCCGGAACCTGCCGGCCCCCTGCAGCTGGCTTCTCAAATGCCTGCAGCTGGTGCAAGCCTCTCACTCCAAGATGTTTCCACCCCAGACACATCCCAGAGCCCCCTGCATCTCCTGGAAGGATGAGGATGGATGGAAGCGTGCTGCCAATGCTGGGGCACCTGCTTGCTTTCTGGGCAGTGGCCAGGAAATCGCATCCACTGCCGGAAGAGAGCACCTGCATGTCCCGGAGAAGGGAAGGGGACAGAGCCATGTGATTCTAGCAAAGGAACACCCACAGGATTCCTTCTGTTGTTCCCAAGGTCCAGGCTTCCAGGCTGAGTAGGCAGGAAAGAGAATGTGTCTTCACACAGGAAGCCTCACTGCCCAGAACATGGGATGGGTCTAGCTGGAGCTGTGCTCAAACAGCTGTGGAGGCATTATAAATTTCTCTCCCCGAGACGAGGTGCAGAGGCTCTTGACGTGCCCTATTAATGGTAAATCTGCCAGCGCCCACAGAGCAAGCCATGGACTCTTAGAGCATCAAGGTGAGACTGCCTGCCCCCCTCAAGCCTGTTAATGGCATCCGTGATGAATTCCCCTCCAAATGTGGGAGGCTGCCTCTTTTTTCATTGGAAGCATCAAGGGAATTTTAACTGTAAAACAGACTGTGCTTCAAATCCCATCTAAATGCCTCGTCCTGAAGCTCTGACCTGCCAATTTTCTGTAAATGACACTGGGTGATTTGAATAGTGTTAGACCGGACAGTGGCCCCTGGCTGTTGTTTAAGTTTGTGTGGGTTTTGTTGTTTGTTTTAATGCAACCTGTCTTTAAATCTTCACTTTCAAAAAAAAAAAAAGGTTGCTAGCCTTATTTTTGATTTAGACAATGTGAAGTCAGAACTTCCCTTCCCTGATTTATTACCTCGTGGGTTTATGACTTTGAACAATCACTTCGTCTCTTTTAGTTTCCTCATCTGTAGAAAGGTGATTATAAAATCTTTCTTATCGGCTGGATACAAAGATGAAATGAGATATCCTATGGCTATCAATCAGAGTTTTGAGTTGTAAACAATCCGTGGTACGCTGATAAATAGACTCTTCAAAAACAAAAAAAGCCCTGATTTGTAGCAGTTGCTAATTTCCGTGGTGAAAATACACCCATCGTGGCCGATTTTAAGTGACCAACATGATGTCACTGAAAAATGAATTGGGAAGGGGTGCAAACCATCTCCTGAGCTGGTAGGAGCTGACTTCAGCACACCCCTGAAGGCAACAGATACGAATGCTGACTAATTTTATCAGGAAAAAAATATACCTAAAGGATATGGGGTAGCTTGCAGAATTTCCAGCAGTCAAATTGGATTTGGAGTTTGTGCATTCAGGAGTAACTCCCACATTGCCCCAGAAGTCGTCCAATATATCCTCCTTTATAGCCAACAATTCTGGACACTGGTCAGTGCCACTAAAACTGCAGCCACTGACATCTCTGAAAATGCCATGGAGCTGCTGGGCTGCTACTACTCCCAGTTAGCACTGAGAAGTATGATTTCTATTTCCTCCACAATTAGTGCCTCATTTAATCTGGGAAAGTGCACCTGATTGGTGGAGCCAAATCATGTGCCTGTGCCCTAGCTGCAAGGGAAGCTGGGGAAGGGAGTGTGTTAGTTTCTTGTGACTGCCATAATGAATTCTCTAATGCTGTAATGAAGTCTCTGGAGGAGGATCCTTCCTTGCCTCTTCCAGCTTCTGTATCTCTCCTCTGCGTGTCTCCTATGTTACTTGTCACTGCATTTAGGGCCCACTCAGACAATCCAGGGTGATCTCATCTCGAGATCGTACTTAAGCTTAATTACATCTGCAAATGCACTTTTTTCAAAAAGAGTCAAAAGGTAAATTATTTTCAGTGTCAAAGGTCATACAGTTGCAACTACTTAACTGCTGTTGTAGCATGAAAGCAGCATAGACAATATGTAAATGAATAGATGTGGCTGTGTGCCAATAAAACTTTATTAACAAAAACAAGTGGTGTCCAGATTTGGCCCAGGGGCTGTAGATGGCTGACACCTATTCCAGAACATAAAGGAGCCCAGCTTGTGGTGAGCACTCAGTAAGTGTGGGTTGAGTCTTCAGTCTACAGTGTCCTTGAAATGTATTGAACATGGGGGACCAAGCGAGGACAGAAATTAATAAAGAATTCAAACAACACTAATGCTCTGTGGCCCATATTCTTTTTTTTTCTTTGAGACAGGGTCTCACTTTGTCCCCAGGCTGGAGTGCAGTGGTGTGACCTTGGCTCATTGCAACCTCCACCTCCTGGGTTCAAGCAGTTCTTCTGTTTCAGCCTCCCCAGTAGCTGGGACTACAGGCACCATGCCACCATGCCTGGCTAATTTTTGTATTTTTAGTAAAGATAGGGTTTCACCATGTTGGCCAGGCTGGTCTTGAACTCCTGGTCTCAGGTGATCCACCCACCTTGGCCTACCAAAATGCTAGGATTACAGGCATGAGCCACCACACCCTGACTTTTTTGTATTTTTTTAGAGATGGTGTTTTGCCACATCGCCCAGGCTGGTCTCGAACTCCTAGAATCAAGCAATCCACTTGCCTTGGCTTCCCAAAGTGTTGGAATTACAGGTGTGAACCATGGTGCCCAGCTCCACATTCTTGAATAGACTACACAAAGGTGAAAAATTAGACCTCGAAAAATAAATACACAAAAATCAAGTTTGTGAGATGGGCGTTACCTGTTTTGGAACCCAGGGCTAATGTGGCTTAAAATTCGATCCCTGGTTTCTTGCTCAGTGACAGTATCCAGCCAGAGACTAGGGTGCCTCTGGTCACCAGGAAGACCAGGGAAGAATGTAGAGGGATTTACACAAATTCACCCCATTGGAGGAGAAACACAGGCAAAAGTCTAAGTGTCACGCTGACAAAGAACAGAAACTATCAACTGCTGCTTCCATCAGGCGTGAATCACAGGAAATCCAGATTTTCTACTTCCAGGATTGCAAAACATCACAAGAAACAGAGTCTGAAGGGTAGAAGAAACAAAGAATGCTAGCGTGACAAATGAATCAGCTCTGAAGGCTGCCAGACCTGGATCCAAATCTCAGTGGCCTGGTGACCCAGACCAGTCACTTTACTTTCCAAGCCTCAATTTCCATATCTGTAAAATGGGGAGTGTTAGACCCATCTCACCTCCTGGTTACTAGAATGAAACTAGACAATTTTCATCATAAACATTGTACCTGGCCGGGTGCAGTGGCTCACACCTGTAATCCCTACACTTTGGGAGGCCAAAGTGGGTGGATCACCTGAAGTCAGGAGTTCAAGACCAGCCTGGCCAACATGGTGAAAGCCTGTCTCTACTAAAAATACAAAAATTAGCTGGACATGGTGGCGTGTGCCTGTAATCTCAGCTACTTGGGAGGCTCAGGTAGGAGAATAGCTTGGACCAGGGAGGCAGAGATTGCAGTGCCAAAATCACACCACTGCACTCCAACCTGGTGATAGAGTGGGAATCTGTCTCAAAAAAAGAAAAAAACAACAGAAAAGCACCTATGGAATGCTCATTAAATATTAGTTCCTTGCAAGCATGACAATGGAATGAAGACTGAAGTTTTCTGTTTTTTGTTTTTTGGGTTTTTGTTTGTTTTTAAGACAGGGTCTTGCTCTGCTGCCCAGACTGAAGTGCAGTGGCATGATCATGGCTCACTGAAGTCTCCAACTCCTGAGCTCAAGCGATCCTCCTGCCTCAGCCTCCTGAGTAGCTGGGACTACAGGCGTGCACCACCTCACCTGGCTAATTTTTAAATTATTATTATTATTTTTTGAGACGGAGTTTCACTCTTATTGCCCAGGCTGGAGTGCAATGGAGCAATCTCGACTCACTGCAACATCTGCCTCCTGGGTTCAAGTGATTCTCCTGCCTCAGCCTTCCGAGGAGCTGGGATTACAGGCATGTGCCACCACACATGGCTAATTTTGCGTTTTTAGTAGAGATGGGGTTTCTCCATGTTAGTCGGGCTGGTCTCAAACTCAACGACCTCAGGTGATCTGCCCACCTTGGCCTTCCAAAGTGCTGGGATTACAGGAGTGAGCCACCGTGCCCGGCCCTAAAATTTTTTGTAGAAACTGGAGTCTATGTTGCCTAGGCCTCAAGTAATCCTCCCACCTTGGCCTCCCAAAGTGCTAACATTACAGGCATGAGGCCACCATCCCCTGCCTAGGAGTGAAGTTTTGAAAACTTATATAGCAGAATATATATAGCCAAGTAAGTGTGGTCCCTTAGAGGACGACCCTGGGGAAGCCTGACCTATGACCAGCCACAATGTCACTGCACAGCGCATGTTGGGAGTTGGTCTCTGATTAGCCTTCAGTGCCTCTGCAGTTTCTCCTGACTCTCAGTGGTGGCAGATCCTCATTCTTGGAAAGTGAACTCAATTTTTAGACGAGCCCAGGGTTAGATAGAATGGGATCTGACGAATAAAGAGATGAAGCTGGCTGGGATCGCTTTGAGTGAGAAAATACCGGTGGCCCACAAGTCTGAATAAGTAACAATAACAAATAACAAAATAATAATTGTAAAATAATGAGCAGAGTTTACTTGTGTGGCTTGGAGCTTGGTTCTGAAGGAAGTCCCCAGAGAGGAACTCCAAAAAGTCTTTTGGCCGGGTACAGTGGCTCACGCCTGTAATCCCAGCACTTTGGGAGGCCAAGGCGGGTGGATCACTTGAGGTCAGGAGTTTGAGACCAGCCTGATCAACATGGCAAAACCCCATCTCTACTAAAAAAAAAATACAAAATTATCCAGGCATGGTGGTGTGCTCCTGTAGTCCCAGTTACTTGAGAGGCTGAGGCAGGAGAATCGCTTGAACTTGGAAGGTGGAGGTTGCAATGAGCCGAGACTGTGCCATGGCACTCCAGTCTGGGCGACAGAGTGAGACTCCATCTCAAAAAAAAAAAAAAAAAGGCTTTGAGTTTTGGAGCTTTGTTGAAATAAGTGACTAAGCCCCTGGAGGCACAGCTATACTCGTTTGGAAGGGCAAGTTCTGGGGCATTTGCAGTCTCTGTAAGTTATAATCGTATCTTGTAGGAGTCATTCAATCATTCAACTTTTTTTTTTTTTTTTAATTTGAGACAGAGTCTTGCCCTGTCATCTAAACTGGAGTGCAGTGGTGTGATCTTAACTCACTGCAACCTCTGCCTCCCAGATTCAAGCAATTCTTGTGCCTCGCCTCTTGAGTAGCTGGGATTACAGGCACCCACCATCTCACCCAGATAATTTTTCTATTTTTAGTAGAAAAACTTTTAGTAGAAAAAAATTTAGTAGAAAAATTTTTAGTAGAGACAGGGTTTCGCCATGGTGGCCAGTCTGGTCTCGAACTCCTGGCCTCAAGTGATCTGCCTGCCTCAGCCTCCCAAAGCGTTACAAGCATAGGCCAAAGAATTACAAGCATAAGCCACCGTGCTCAGCCTCAACCAACAATTTTTTTTTTTTTTAAAGAGATGGGATCTCGCTCTGTCACCCAGACTGTAGGACCGTGGTGTGATCACAGCTCACTACAGCCTCGAACTCCTGGGCTCAAGAGATCCTCCCACCTCAGCTTGCTGTGTAGCTGGGACTACGGGCACGTACGACCACACTCGGCTAATTTTTCGTTTTTATTTTTGTAGAGATGAGGTCTTGCTGTGTTGCCTAGGCTGGTCTTGAGCTCCTAGCCTCATGCGATCCTCCTGCCTCCACCTCTCAAAGCATGAGGATATAGGTGTGAGCCACTGTGGTCAGCCCTCATTTAACATTTATTGAGCATTAACCCCTCTGCTAAGCACTGGGTGTGTGCCAAATATGACTTGGTCTCTACACTCAGGTTTGCAACCATAAAGAGATATTATCACAATTCTAATAAGGAAACATCTAGACAGTGCCACCGTGGTCTGTACAAATGGTGCTCCTAGAGTTGTGCAGTGCACAGCCTGTATAATGATATGTGGCAGCCTTGCTTCATGGGAGGAAAAAATATGGAAGTGAGTTATCCTCATGGGGTCAGGGAGACATTTGATCTACAGCATTAGGGAGGTGAAGGAGTTTTTAAGGCAGAAGCTGGTAGAAGGGAGTAGGAAATTCCAGACTCAGGAACAGCGCGTCCTGATGTACAGAGAAGGGCAAGGTATGTTCCCCAAGTGTTGAGACATTTGGTGGAACTACAGGGAAGAGGCAGGCGGGCTGGGGGCGAGGAGACTGAGGGGACTGATTTTTCCAGTGCGTGAGTCAAGATCCCTCCGGGGCTTCTGGGGGAGTCAACGAGGCTGCTGAATGTCAGGCATTCCATTCTTCTGAGTGGGCCTCGCAGCCTCTGCTGGAGGGAAAGATTGGAGAAGGAACATGGGCCTTGGCATGGCACTGACCAGATCTGGATCCCAACTCTGCAGGCGGTAGACTGTGTGTTATCCTGCAAATTCCTTAATTTGCAGAAGAGCAGGAGTCTCTTTACCTTCAGAGGAGCAGGAGTTTCTTTATCTGCAAACTAGAGATCACAGGCGGGGCGCAGTGGCTCACACCTCTAAATCCCAGCACTTTGGGAGGCCGAGGTGGGAGGATGGCTTGAACCCAGGAGTTCAAGACCAGTCCGGGCAATACAGCAAGACCATCTTTACAAGAAAATTTAAAAATTAGCCCGGCATGATGGTGTGGGCGTGTGGTCTCAGCTACTTGGGAGGCTGAGGTGGGAGGATTGCTTGAGCCTGGGAGGTTGAGGCTGCAGTGTGATCATGCCACAGGCAACAGAGCAAGACCTCGACTCAAAAAAAAAAAAAAAATAGCAGGCACAGTCATGCCTACTGTTAAGGATTGATGACACGGGTGGGTGCTGTAAAAGTTATCTTCTTTCCTCTCCAACCTCTGGTCTCTGTCATCTCTTTATGTAGGTCTCTTTGTGTAGGGGACAGAAACCAATGATTAGGGTGCTGACAGCACCAGCCTTCTGCGGGTTGAGTAAGTAAGCAATTGTTGCAGTTTCTGAAAGTCTGTCTCTAGCTATTTGGCCCAAGTTACTGCATTTCTCGTTAGCAGCACGAGCCCTTTCTCTGGTTTTAGCATTGCCCTGGTTCCACAGTGGTCTTTTAAAATGCAAATCTGCCCCTTTGAGTCTCCAGTGCCTCAGGGTAAACTACTTTTATCAGTGTTTTCTATCTGCCCTGGAATGGGGAGTAATGGGAGTCGCAAACCTTGTGCTGGGAGGGAGGGAACGACGGGGCTGGCTTGTTTGTCCCCAGGGAGATGGCAAGGCAGCTCCTGGGATTGGAATCGAAAGGAAGAGGGAAAAGAGTGTCGACGGCATTGAATTCCCCCATGCATGGCGTTGTTTGGGGCCCTTTGGATGCCCCGAATTACCTGGGTCTACGCGTGCAGGCAGGATGGGGCGGGGCTGGCGTGCAAGCTCTAAGGAGGCACAGGTCCTGCCCTCCTGGGACTCACAGTCTGGCTGGAAACCAAATGTAAACAGATAAGCAAGATACAATGGGGCAAGGAGATGCTGGAATCATAATGGTTACCTGTTTTCTGAGCATTCAGTATGAACAAGGTCTCATGCTAAGAACCTTATCACCTGTTATCTCTACCCTTGAGTAACCACTTTTGGCAGCTGAGGAAACTGAGGTCCAGAGGGGCTAAAAATGACTGGCCCAAGGTCAGAAAGCAAACAAGGGGCGTAGAGTCCATAAGTCAAGTTCTCAACTGCTGTGTTGGCCGGGGGTGCTGTTGCTCACTCCTGTAATCCCAGCACTTTGGGAGGCTGAGGCAGGCGGATCACTTGAGGCCAGGAGTTCGAGACCAGCCTGGGCAACATGGCAAAACCCCGTCTCTACTAAAAATACAAAAAGTACCTGGGTGTGGTGATGCATGTCTGTAATCCCAGCTACTCAGGCAGGAGACTCACTTGAACCCAGGAGGCGGGGGCTGCAGTGAGATTGTGCCACTGCACTCTGGCCTGGGCGACGGACCAAGACTCTGTCTCAAAAACAAAACAACCCCCCCCTGCAAAAAAAAATAAAACAAAATCTGTGTTTTGTAGTGTCAGAAGCGTATGAACCAGGGCAACTCTATCTTAAATAGGAACTGGGTAAAATGAGGCTGAGACCTACTGGGCTGCACTCCCATACGGTTAAGACATTCTAAGTCACAAGGTGAGATCGAAAGTCAGCACAGAATACAGGTGATAAAGACCTTGCTGATAAAATAAGCTGCAGTAAAGAAGCCGGCCAAAACCCATCAAAACCAAGATGGCGGCGAGTGGCCTCTGGTCGTCCTCACTGCTACACTCCCACCAGCGCCATGACAGTTTACAAATGCCATGGCAACGTCAGGAAGTTACCCTATCTGGTCTAAAAGGGGGAGGCATGAAAAATCCACTCCTTGTTTAGCATATCATCAAGAAATAACGATAAAAATGGGCAACCAGCAGCCCTCAGGGCTGCTCTGTCTATGGAATAGCCATTCTTTTTTTTTTTGAGACTGAGTCTCGCTCTGTAGCCCAGGTTGGAGTGCAGTGGCGCGATCTCAGTTCACTGCAAGCTCCGCCACCTCCCGGGTTCACGCCATTCTCCTGCCTCAGCCTCCCTAGAAGCTGGGACTACAGGCACCTGCCACCACGCCCGGCTAATTTTTTTTGTATTTTCAGTAGAGACAGGGTTTCACCGTGTTTTCCAGGATGGTCTCGATCTCCTGACCTCGTGATCTGCCCGCCTCGGCCTTCCAAATAGCCATTCTTTTTTATTCCTTAATAAACTTGCTTTCACTTTGCACTGCGGACTTGTGCAATCCACGAACCCTCTCTTGGGGTCTGGAGCGGGACCCCTTTCCTGTAACAGTAGGACCCGCCCTGGAAGATCAGCCTGTTTGTCTGTGTTCAAGCCTGGGGTTTGCCCCGTCTCCCGGGCTTGGGGTCTGACTCTGCCGTTGCTTCTCATGGCAGTATCTTGGACAAGACCGAACCCCTCTAAGCCTCTATTGTCTCATTCATGAAGATGAAATAAAAGAGAGAATTGCAAATTTGAAATAGGACAATATAAAAAATATGTATGAAATGGCCGGGCGTGATGGCTCACGCCTGTAATATCAGCACTTTGGGAGGCCGAGGCGGGTGGATCACCAGAAGTCAGGAGTTCAAGACCAGCCTGGCCAATGTGGTGAAACCCCATCTCTACTAAAAATACAAAAATTAGCCAGGCATAGTGGTGGACACCTATAATCCCAGCTACTTGGGAGGCTGAAGCAGGAGAATTGCTTGAGCCTGGGAGGCAGAGGTTGCAGTGAGCCAAGATTACACCATTGCAACCTAGGTGACAAAGAGTGAGACTCCATCTCAAAATAAAAAAAGAAAGTCTAGGTGTGGTGGCTCACGCCTGTAATCCCAGCACTTTGGGAGGCCAAGGCAGATGGATCACCTGAGGTCAGGAGTTCGAGACCAGCCTGACCAACACGGAGAAACCCCATCTCTACTAAAAAAAAAAAAAAAAAAAAATTAGCCAGGTGTGGTGATGCATAACTGTATTCCCAGCTACTTGGAGGCTGAGGCAGGAGAATCGCTTGAACCTGGGAGACGGACCTTGTGGTGAGCCGAGATCGCACCATTGCACTCCAGCCTGGGCAACAAGAGCAAAACTCCATCTCAAAAAAAAAAAAAAAAAAGGAAAAAACATGTATGAAATAAAGTCTTCCTTCGGTGCAAAATGTAGAATAATGTAAACCTCTCCAAAAAAAAAAAAAAAAAAGCATCAATAATTGCATCATTTCAGAGCTGAGTGGGCCAAATGAAGCCAAGCCATGGTGCACTATTGCCTCGTGTTAGCGACACTTTAGTTGACAAATGAAACCTTCTCAGGGTTATCCTTGGGTAATTGGATGTTTTAATTATGCAAAGATCTTCAAGAATGCATCCTTTTTTAAAATGTGACCTCCCTTATTACTGTATATGTGTATGTTTAAAAAGATGTAACACATATAAATTATGGGTTCCCATATGGCTCCTTCTACGGACTTAGTTGCATTCAAAGATCTACAGTCTAGCTATCAAATACTAATTAAATCCATACCGTATGTAGTCCAAACCCTGCAGCAACACTGAATACAAGCTGTGCCCTCCTTTTTCCCAATCCAAACTCCAAAACTCCCAGACGACATTCCCCTCCCTCCTTTCTCCCAGCTCCTTGTTATAGAGATGAAATAAGTTTCTCTAAAAAGTCCTCCTGTCCACCTTTCTCACTGTTTCATCTCAAGTCTGTATTTTATTTATGTGTTTTGTTAGAGACAGGATCTCGCTCCCTCTCCCAGGCTGGAGTGCAGTGGCATGATCATACCTCACTGCAGCCTTGAACTTCTTGGCTCAAGTGATCCTCCTGCCTCAGCCTCATGAGTAGCTGTGACCTACAGGCATGTACCACTGCACCTGGTTAATCTTTAAAAAAAAAAAAAAAAAATTTAGAGATAGGTGTCTTACTGGCCAGGCGCAGAGGCTCATGTCTGTAATCCCAGCACTTTGGGAGGCCGAGGCGGGCAGATCACAAGGTCAGGAGTTCGAGACCAGCCTGGCCAACATGACGAAACCCCGTCTCTACTAAAAATACAAAAATTAGCTGGGTGTGGTGGCAGGCGCCTGTAATCTCAGCTACTCAGGAGGCTGAGGCAGGAGAATCACTTGAACCAGGGAGGCAGAGGTTGCAGTGAGCCAAGTTCGTGCCATTGCACTCCAGCCTGGGTGACAAGAGCAAGACTCCAACTCAAAAAAATAAAAAAGAGAGAGAAATAGGTGTCTTACTATGCTGCCCAGGCTGGTCTCAGTCTCCTGGCCTCAAACAATCCTCAGCCTCCCCAGTAGCTGAGATTACAGGTATGCAGCACAATGCCTGGCACAAGTCTCTATTGAATGGGTGGTCTACAAGGTTAAGGACTTTAAACCTGTGCTGGCAAGGACTCTTGGGAGAGAATGGGAAGAAAGTGAGAAACACCTGTGTTAGTAGATTGCGGAGTTCTAGTTCATGATTATCCCTTGGTCTCACCTCTCTGCACCCTCCTGGAATTCTCTCTATGCCTTGTTGATAACCATTCTCAGCGAGGGGAGGCCCTGTCCCTCCCCTCCCCAACCCTTGGCTGCCTCCTCTGCTGGCCTATCTGCTTCTTCTTTAAGAGTGATCAGTCATGCATTGTCCCTTTTATGTTCTTTCCCTAGGGTCCCCAGGCACACGTAGCCACTCCTCAGCTCTGGATTCCACTCACATATGTGCACTTCCTCGACAGTGATCTGCAGTGGTTTGTCTATAGGTAAATTTCATCTCTAGGGTGTGAGCTCCCAAAGGGCAAGGACCGATTCACTTTCATCCCTCTATCCTCAGCACTGAGTCCTGCAGACATAGTAGGCGCTCAATAAATATCGCTACATAACAGAGACCCAAGAAAGGCCTTTGGAATTGAACTGAATTGAAAATAATAGTGAAGACTAAAGATTCTGAGCATAAGGACTGACATTCCTCTGGCAGAAGCAGAGCAAAGGCTGACTGCCTCATTTCTCATTTGTAGCCCTCTGGACAGTCTGAGTAGGCCAGCCACAGCCGAAGCTCTCCTCTATCCAGATTCAGGACATCTGAAGGATCCGACATAACACTGCACATGGGGAAAATCAATATGCCCCCAGTGCTCTTTTATTTCTTCCTTCCAATTCCAGTCCCAGGAACTTCCTTGCCATCATTCCGGGGGCGAACGAATTGAGCTCTCTGCCCTCCCTTCCAGCACAAGGTATGCAACCCCCACTTCTCTGTGCCACATCTTTCCATTCCAGGGTTAATAGAAAACACTGATAAAAGTGGTTTTCCCTGGGTGGGTAAGGAGACACCCTTGGTGTGCTGTATCCTTAACTGAGGTGGATCATTTCCAAATACCCCATCTCATATGCTCTTTTGCAATGGATTTTGCCACTCCTCCCATCCACAGGAAGAATTCTTTATCCTCTCCTTGAATCTGGGCTGGCCTGGTGCCTTGCTTTTAGCAACAGAACTCAGGAGAAGTGAGGCTGGGCAACTTCCAGGCCTTGCAGCTTCTATTTTCACTTTCTTGGAACCCAGCCACCATGTAAAGAAGCCCAAGCTATCCTTCTGGAAAGGCCACATGGAGGAGAACCAAGCACCCCAGCTGACAGCCAAAACCAAGTGCCAGACACGTGAGTGAGGTCATCTTGGGTCTTCCAGCTCCAGCCAAGCTCCGGGGGAGTGCAGTCACATAAGTGAACCCAGATGATACCATGTGAAGTGGAAGAACTGCCCGGGGGGACCCTGCCTGTATCTCTGGCTCACAGGACCATGAGCAATAACGTAGTTGTTATTTTAAGCCACTGTGGGTTTGGGGTGGTTTGTTACACAGCCATAGATAACTGATACATTAACTTTTGTTTCTGTAGGAGCAGAAAAATTGATGAGGGGGTGGTCTGTGGCTTCTGAGCTGGGACTTAGGTTATCATTAGAATTCAGGCTTCTCTGTTTTTGTTTTGTTTTGTGTTTAGCTTAAAAGAATACAGTCTCAACCTGGTGATCAAAGTTGGCATCCCCAGAATGAGGCAAATTGACAGTATGTGCCACCTGATAGGATGCACTGTGAATGAAAGGGTGTAACCTGAATCTAACCATGAAGAAACAGCTGACAAACCCAAACCGAGGGATGTTCTATAAAATCTCTGACCTGTGCTCTTGAAAAATGTCAATGTTGTGAAAGACATAAAAAGACACAGGAACTATTTCAGACTAAAGAAAGCAAAAGAGAGGACAACAAAACGTCATATGACATCTGGAGCTTCCTTTGGTGACAAAGGACATCACCAGTACAAATGGGGAGACCTGGAGACAGTTTATAGACGAGACAATATTGCTGTATCAGTGTTCATTCCCTGCATGTGATCACTGTATTGTGGTTTTATAAGAGAATGTTGCTTGTTTTTAGGATATCCACAGTGAAGTATTTCACAGAGGTGTTATGTCTGAGAAAACAAGCATTTTTCTCCTCTTTGTAGCTGGATCTACAGAGACGGGGATGGGGGTGGGGGAAGGATAACAGCGAAGTGGTAATGTGGTAACATTTGGGAAATCTGGACGAAAGGTACATGGGAATTCTTTGTATTATTCTTGGAACTTTTTCCTAAATCTGAAATTATATTTAAATAAAAAGTAAATTGAGTTGGGCACAGCGGCTTACACTTGTAATCCCAGTGCTTTGGGAGGCCAAAATGGGAAGACTGGGGTTTGTGACCAGCTTGGGAAACATAGCGAGACCCCCATCTCTACTGAAAAATAAAAAAAAAAAAATTATCTGGGTGCGGTGGCATGCACCTATAGTCCCAGCTGCTTGGGAGGCTGAGGTGGGAGGATGGCTTGAGCCCGGGAATTCAAGGCTGCGGTGAGCGGAGATCACGCCGTTGGGTGCCAGCCTGGGCGACAGAAGAAGACTCTGTCTCAAAAATAAACAAAGAAATGCATAAAGTAAGAAGTTAGTTAAAAAAAAAGAAGGAAAATAAACTGCCATGTGTGCATGGCTGCTCACTAAGAGAAAAGAACCAGTCGCCTGGGGCAGGACCATTCAGGCTCTTCCTGGAAGTCCCTGGCTCAGAGCAGACTCTTGCCCCTTTCCCCTGTCCCTCTGCCTCTGGTGGCACGCATGTGACAAGGAGCCACTGACCAGCCTGGCTGCCCACAAGGCCCGGAGCCTGGCATCTGGAAAGGATCAACTGCCACCGCTAAACTCACCCCTCCACCCCCAGCTCATTCTGGAGTCTCTGAAGGCGGGGCTGAGCTTTGGGGGTTTCACAATAAGAATCTACACATCTTCTTCTGAGGAGGCTGTCAGGAAAAAAGCCTTCTCGGGAGATCACTGCAAGCACTTTGCCAAGCCCTCAGTGACACCTTTGCCTTCCGTGCTCATCTGAATTTTGGGGGTTCCTGTCCAGAGGCCACAGAGCACAGGATGACAGAGGGGATGGGAGAGCAGATCTTCTGTCAGGACGCTTCCTGGGTGGTTTAGCTATTTTGTCTGCCTGGGGCAGGGAGAGAGGAGAGGATCCCTACGGCCCCAGGGGCATCATGAAGTCTCTCCAGACTTTTGTGCTGAAATCTACATTTTACCTCTCACTTCCATCCTTGCTGGGCTTCTAATGCAGTACAGGCGGCTTTCATGGGATTTGGGCCATGCAGGACTCCCAAGATTAGCAATGTCAACCACGCACGTTTCTGGGCAGAGCTTCCAGAGGGGCGTGGGTTGGGCTGGAAAGAGCCAGGGTTTTGGAATCCAAGCCAGTCAGAAGGGTAGTCTCCGATTCACCACTTCCAGGCTTGGCAGCATTGGTCTAAAGACTTCTCCTAGGGGCCGGGCGCGGTGACTCACGCCTGTAATCCCAGCACTTTGGGAGGCCGAGGCAAGTGGATCACAAGGTTAGGAGATCGAGACCGTCCTGGCCAACACAGCGAAACCCCGTCTCTACTAAAACTACAAAAATTAGCCAGGCGTGGCGGTGGGCGCCTGTAGTCCCAGCTACTTGGGAAGCTGAGGCAGGAGAATGGCGTGAACCCGGGAGGCGAAGCTTGCAGTGAGCCAAGATCGCACCACTGCACTCCAGCCGGGGCGACAGAGCAAGACTCCATCTCAAAAAAGAAAAATGAAAAAAAAAAAAAAAAGACTTCTCCTAGGGCCAAGCTTAACACCCCCATATGTGTAAAATAGGAAAAACCAAACACACCTGGGAGGCGAATGAAGCGATTGGAAAGTGCCCGGCATAAAGTAGATTTGTCCACAGAACCAATTCTGCAACTCCGTCTGCACTTAGTGAACACTGACTGGGAGCCAGGGATAGCATGAGGGCCCCCCTTGCAAGCACCCTCTGCCCCACAGCGTGGACACAGTACCTCCCCCTCTGTACTCTTTCACCCTGTTCTCCTTCTCACATGACAACACTGCGGCCCCAGCCCAGCTGTGGGAGCATTTAGGTTCAAATCCATACCTCGCCTCTAAATGATTGAGTTTAAATTACCCAATGTAACATGTGCCTGGTTTCCCTACCTGGTGACAGGTATAACAATAGCATCCACTGGCCAGGCGCAGTGGCTCACGCCTGTAATCCCAGCACTTTGGGAGGCTGAGGTGGGTGGATCACCTGAAGTCAGGAATTCAAGAACAGCCCGGCCAACATGGTGAAAACCCGTCTCTACTAAAAATACAGAATTAGCCAGGCGTAGTGGTGTGCACTTGTAATCCCAGTTACTCGGGAGGCTAAGGCAGGAGAATTGCTTAGAACCTGGGAAGCAGTGGTTGCAGTGAGCCGAGAATGCACCACTGCACTCTAGCCTAGGCAACAGAGTGAGAGTCTGTCTCAATAATAATAATAATAATAATAATAATAATAACAACAACAACATCCACCTCTTAGACTCCTGTGTGGATCAGCTGAGTCCATACATGTAAATTCACTAACAGTGAATGCTTCTGTAGCAGATATTGCAGGCCAGACATGGGTCTACACTTTTTATTAGTATTACTCCCATTTTACAGATGAGGAAACTGAGACACAGAAAGACTGGGTAATTTAATAAGAGGCAGAGGCCGATCTGACTCAGAGTCTGGGTCCAGTTCCCCCTGGGTCAATGTTCCCCACCCTGAGCTTTGCAGCCACAGGCATACAGTAAGTGCTCAATTAATGTTAGCTGCTACTAATGCAGGGCCAGTTTCACGGGCATGAGACCAGTGCCCACACAGGGGCTAGTGCTTAGAAGGGTAATGCTCTCTTGAAGCTCTGATGTCACCAACTTGAACTTTGTAATAATTTTTGCACAAGGGACCCTGCATTGTCATTTTGCCCCAGGCTGCACAATGCAGCTGCCCCTGATGAATATCTTACAGGGACAATTGCCTGCTTCTCCCTCCTCCTCCCTCAACTCTGAGCTCCTTGGGATGTAAGATTCAGCTAAGTCATCTCTACATCCACCCCTAGCCCAGGCTGGCCTGCAGCAGGTGTTCACATTCTGGTGGGGAGCAACAGAGGTGAGCAGAGCCACAGCTGCTGTTCCTGCCCCCACAGGCCCCTAAACACCCCAAGGATAGCTTCTAGCCCAGGGAGCCTCGGGAACGGCCTGAGAACAAAACTTTCCCAAAGGTGCAGAGAGTCTGGCCAGTAGCCACGGAACCAGGCCTTTCCAGGATGATTGGTGCCACCGGGGGACCTTGGAGCTCTCTGCAATGGGGAATCCTAGCCAGGCCTGTAAGACCCTAATCAACAGTTCATTAAGATGCCAGCTCAGAAAATGCAAGGAGACCCAGCGTAACGTGTAATTCTGCCGGCGCGGGCTGGAGCGGAGCAGGGTTTGCGCAAGCTGGCAGGGCTCGCAGATAACACCGAGCCCAAAGTGCAGGCTGTGGTCGGAACACAAGGCAAACATGACCCTCCCTAAGTGACAGACGTGATTCAGTCCAAAGGTTCAAGTGCAGCAGTTACATTGGTTATGAGATTTTTTTTTTCCCTCTTTATACAGGGAGCTGGCAGTGTGGGGGAGGGGGAGAAACCAACACTTGTTGAGCACCTACTGTGTGTCTGACTCTGAGCTGGACGCACATTAGGAGAAAGGGACTCAGGGCCAGGCAAGAAGTGGGTTTAGGTATTTCTGGGGGCGGAGCTGGACATCATTTCTCTTTCCCACCTCCCTGATGCCTCCCCGCTCTATTCATAATGACTAATTTTTTAAAAAATTGAAGCGAAATGCAGTAACAGAATAGATAGTTGTTGGCCAGGTGTGGTGGCTAACACCTGTAACCCCAGATCCTTGGGAAGCCAAGGTGGGCAGATCACCTGAGGTCAGGAGTTCGAGAACAGCCTGGCCACTGTAGTGAAACCCCATCTCTACTAAAAATACAAAAATTAGCCAAGTGCAGTGATGCACACCTATAGTCCCAGTTACTCAGGAGGTTGAGGCAGGAGAATCGCTTGAACCCAGCAGGTGGAGGTTGCAGTGAGCCAAGATTGTGCCACTGCACTCCAGCCTGGGCAACAGAGCAAGACTCTGTCAAAAAGAAAGAAAAGAAAAGAAAAGAAGAATAAACAAAACAAATGAAATGAAAAGAAAGAAAGAAGGAAAGAAAGAAAGAAAAGAAGGAAAGAAGGAAAGAAGGAAAGAAGGAAGGAAGGAAGGAAGGAAGGAACGAACGAACAACATAGTGGCATTTAATACATTCCCAGGGTTCTGCAACCACCACCTCTATCAAGTTCCAAAACATTTCTGTCACCGCAGAAGGAAACCGTAAACCCATTATTTTTCATTCACCTGCTCTGCTCCTATTCTCTCTCCTCCCTGCCCCTCTCCCTGTCATCCCTGGCAACCACTCACTCATGTGCTTTCCATCTCTATGGATTTACCTATGCTGGACACTTCACAGAAATGGAATCATACAATTTGCAACCTTTAGTTAATGGCTTCCTTCACTTCTTTAGCATGATGTTGCTAGATTCAACCATGGCATGGCGTGCGTCAATACTTCATTCCTTTACTGCCAAATCATATTCCGTTGTATGGCTATGGCACGATTTGCTCATCTTCCCATTCATCGATGACCATTTGGGTCACGTTCACTTTTTGGTTTTTATGAATAATACTAGGTACATTACACTTGCTATGTGTACACGTTTCCATATGGACATACATTTCGATTCTCTTGGGTGTGTATCTGGGAGTGGGATTGCTGGGTCTTAGGGTAATTGTATGTTTAGCATTTTCAGGAACTCTCAAACTGTTTCTGATGGCAACTGCACCATGTTACCTTTCCCCACCAATGTAACATGTGTAACACGTAGGAATGCAGCATGGAAGGAATGTACGAGGGTTCTGATTCTTCACATTCTCGCCAACACTTATTATTTTGTTTGTTTCATAATCACCAATTTTTCATGCCAGTGGAGATGAGGCCATGTCTGCCACGGGGTCTTGTGCACAGAGCCATGTCTTCCAGATTTGCAGGAGAGCCCTGCAGAAGTCAGATTGCAAGAAGAGCAATGTGGGTCCCGCCAGAAAGAATTAATCATACAGCCTGATAGGCTGAGAAGCTCCAGGCTGCCCTGGTCTTAAAGGGCCTGCCTCCGGATGGTATGTAGGTGCCTTGGGGAGAACGTGACTGTGTGTGTAAGAGAAAGCTGGGTCACTTGGAGTTGGTGACTTGGAGGCAGCTATGCCAGGGATACCTCTGCCCAAGTGTCACTGCAGTAGGCAGCGTTTTGCCCACTCTGCCATGTCACTGATGGCCTGCGTGAGTTGGCAGACAACGATACTGCAGGTGGTTGGAGCAGATCCAGCCCATGTGAATTAATCACGTGACATTTCCTACTCCAAAAGGAACCAAGAAGTACAATCATATTATCCTTGGAAGGGAAGAGAACCAGAACTATTTGGCAAACAGCATTAACAACTACCACATTTAACTGCCTGTAAAGAATGTATTGACAATAATGCATTGATGGATAAGTAATAATTACAATAATGGGCTGGGCGCAGTGGCTCCTGCCTATAATCCCAATACTTTGGGAGGCCAAGGTGAGCAGATCACCTGAGATCAGGAGTTTGAGACCAGGCTGGCCAACATGGTGAAAGCCCCTCTCCACTAAAAATACAAAATTGCCCAGACACAGTGCTGCACACCTGTAATCCCAGCTACTTGGGAGGCTTAGGTGGGAGAATCGCTTGAACCCAAGAGGTGGAGGTTGCAGTGAGCCAGGATTGCACCAATGCACTCCAGCTTGGGTGACAAGAGCAAAACCCCATCTCAAATAACAATAATAATAATAATAGTAATAATGCTTCCTGAGTGCTTCTTAGGTGCCAGGCATTGTGCTAAATGCACCATTTGATGAATTCTCACAGCAATCCTAGGGAATAGGCATCATAATCTCAGATGATGCTCAGAGAAGGCAAATATTATGTTAGTCTGTTATTTAGAATGCTTTAGGCTGCAAGTTATAGACCACACAACTTAGGCGGGCTCAGATGCTCTTAAGAAATGTCATTACTTCACATAATAAGAAATCCAGGCAGGACACAGTGGCTCATGCTTGTAATCTCAGCACTTTGGGATGCTAAGGCAGGAGAGTCGCTTGAGGCCAGGACTTCAAGACCATCCTGGGCAACATAGCAAGACTCCATCTCTACAATTTTTTTTTTTTTTAATCAGCCAGGCATGGTGGCATGAGCCTGTAGCCCTAGCTACTCCAGGAGCTAAGGCAGGAGGATCACTTGAGCCCAGGAGTTTGAGGCTGCAGTAAGCTATGATAACACCACCGCACCCCAAACTGAGCAACAGAGAGAGACCTCATCTCTAGTTTAAAAAAAAAATCTGGCCAGGTGCAGTGGCTCACATCTGTAATCCTAACACTTTGGGAGGCCGAGGCAGGTGGATCACCTGAGGTTAGGAGTTCAAGACCAGCCTGGCCAACATGGAGAAGCCCTGCCTCTATTAAAAGTACAAAAATTAGCCGGGCATGGTGGTGGGTGCCTGTAATCCCAGCTACTTGGAAGGCTGAGGCACAAGAATCACCTGAACCCGGGAGGCAGAGGTTGCAGTGAGCCGAGATAGTGCCACTGCACTCCAGCCTGGGCAACAGAACAAGATTCCATCTCAATAAAATAAAAAATAAAAATAAATAAGTAAATAAAATATCCAAGGAAGGGGACCCTTTAGCTGTAACACAGCTCACAGCTGCGTGGTATCATCATCAACATTGTGAGTTCTTTACAACTTGGATGTACCATCCTTGGAATCGACTCTGTCTCAGGCTGCAGAGATTCCCAGCTTTTCATTCAGACACAGAGAGGACTGTTCAGTGTCTCCTCCTTAGGACAAGAGAAGTTTTCCCAAAGGCCCTGCAGACTTTCCTGTCACTAGATCATGTGGTCACCAGTGAACAAGTCATGGGCCAGGGGAATGGAAGTCTCATGCCTGGTGTCATCAGTTGGGTAGAATAGATGTTGGGGACATGGGGTTATGGGGAGAAGGACAGGGTCAACTATAGTGAACACAGCCACAGTTTGCACCCAGAGCTGCCTTCTTTTTTGACCTCCTGAATATTGAAGCAAACACAACCTAGGCAAAGGTTGTCCTGCAAATCTCCAGCCCAGGGAAGGGAGCCCCACCCCGACTTCCTTTTTTTTTTTTTTTGAGACAGGGTCTCACTCTGTCACCAGGCTGGAATGCAATGGCATGATCTCGGCTCACTGCAACCTCCATCTCCCAGGTTCAATCGATTCTACCACCTCAGCCTCCTGAACAGCTGGGACTACAGGCATGCGCTACCACACCCAGCTACTTTTTATATTTTTAGTAAAGGCAGGATTTCACCACATCGAGTCCAGGCTGGTCCCGAACTCCTGGGTTCAAGTGATTTCCCTGCCTTGGCCTCCCAAACTGTTGGGATTACAGGAGTGAGCCACCGCACCTGGCCCTGACTTCCTTTTTAACCATGGTTTTAGCACCTGGGCATCCTCTCCCTTTGATCTGCCCTGGACACCCCTGGGGTCCAGCCAACCAGTGACCCAGCATGTCTATTCCAATCAGCCAGCCCAGCTCAGAGCCAGGGCAGGAAACTTCTCATTCTGCTTCTGATCATGTGTCCGCTTGCCTCAGCTTTCCCCGGCCACCCACAGGGCTGAGGCCTCTGAGAGCTGCTCCTGTTCACTCAGACATATCCAGCAGATCAGCAGTTCTGGGCCCAGGGCCTCTATGGCAGGGGCCTTTTGGATTGGCTGTCTGTCCACATGCATCAGCTGATCCTGGCCGGTGGCTCCAGCACCGCCTGCAATATGGAGTATGAGGCCTGGCCCCATCATCAAAGGAAGCTGGAGGGGGCTGTGCAATTAGCACATAGCCTTTCTTGTACAGGATGCCAAAGCCTGAGACTCAGCATAGGCAAGGAAATGCACAATGATGGGGAGGGTTTTGGGGGAGAGAGAGGGAGGGATGACAGAGAAGAACAGAGGAAATAGAGGCCGACCGCGGTGGCTCACACCTGTAATCACAGCACTATGGGAGGCTGAGGCCGGCGGATCACCTAAGGTCAGGAGTTTGAGACCAGCCTGACCAACATGGAAACCCCATCTCCACTAAGAACACAAAAATTAGCCGGATGTGGTGGCACACGCCTGTAATCCCAGCTACTGAGGAAGCTAAGGCAGGAGAATCTCTTGAACCCGCAAGATGGAGGTTACAGTGAGCCAAGATCATGCCACTGCACTCCAGCCTGGGCGGCAGAGACAGACTCCATCTCAAAAAAAAAAAAAAAAAAAAAGGGAGGGGGGTGGAGAAAATAGAGCAGAGAGGGAAGGAACAAGGAAACTCTGAGATGGCAAACTCATCTTACTCTTGTCTGCACCTCTGGCACCTATAACACAGTGGTATGTACAGTGGTACAGGCATGGAAGAGTTGTTTGAACTGGCCTGAAAAATGAGGGAGACAGAAAAGATTCCAAGATAAAGGAGGAAGATGAAGGGAGGAGAGGAAAGAAGAAGAAAGAGTGGCCAAGCACAGTGGCTCACGCTTGTAATCCCAGTGCTTTGGGAGGCTGAGGTGGGAAGATTGCTTGAGGCCAAGAGCTCGAGATCAGCCTGGCCAACAGAGCAAGACCCTGTAACACACGCTCCTCAAAAAGGAAAGAGATTCAGAGAAGATAGCAACATGGCAGGGCAGGAACGGGTAACTATGACCCTACAGGGACAAACCCTATTGCCTTGTCTTTTTTTGAGATGGAGTCTCACTCTGTTGCCCAGGCTGGAGTGCAGTACCTCCACCCCGTGGGCTCAAGCAACTCTCCTGCCTCAGCCTCTCGAGTAGCTGGGACAACAGGAGCCCACCACCAGGCATGGGTAATTTTTGTGTTTTTAGTAGAGACAGGGTTTCGCCATGTTTGCCAGGCTGTTCTTGAACTCCTGACCTCAAGTGATCTGCCTGCCTCAGCCTCCCAAAGTGCTGAGATTACAGGTGTGAACCACCACACCTGGCCTTGTTTTCTTTATGCTGTCATTGCTATGGTCTGAATTTACGTGCCCCTCTCAAATCCTTACGTTGAAATCAAACCCTAGGAGGTGGAGCCTTTGGGATTAAATTATGAGGGTGGAGACCTCGTGAATGACATTACTGCCTTCATAGAAAAGGCCTGAGAGAGCCTGTTCACCCTTTTGCCCTGTACAGCCTGTGAGGACACAGCAAGAAGGCCCATCTGGGAAGCAGAGACCAAGCCCTCACCAGACATGGCATCTGTTAGTGTCTTGATCTTGGACTTCCCAGCCTCCAGAACTGTGAGCAATATACCTCTGTTGCTGAGAAATTACCCAACTTCAGGAATTGTGTTACAGCAGCTCAGATGGACTGAGATACTCACTGTGAGATCAGTCCCTGGAATTCTGTAGTGGTTGCAATAAATGTTTGTCTTGCTGAACTGAAAGAAAAGGAAGAGAGGCTGGGCATGGTGGCTCATGCCTGTAATCCCAGCACTTTGTGAGGCTGAGGCGGGTGGATCACCTGAGGTCGGGAGTTCGAGACCAGCCTGACAAACATGGAGAAACCTCATCTCTACTAAAAATACAAAATTAGCTGGGTGTGGTGGCGGGTGCCTGTAATCCCAGCTACTTGGGAGGCTGAGGCACGAGAATCACTTGAACCCGGGAGGCGGAGGTTGTGGTGAGCCAAGATCACGCCATTGCACTCCAGCCTGGGCTACAAGAGCAATACTCCATCTCAAAAAATAAAGTAAAAAAAGAAAAGGAGACAGGAGAGGAAAGAAGACAGAAGGAAGATAGGATGGGGTGGGGGTCTTAGGATGATGAGAGGAGGCACAGAGACAGAGAAAGGGGAGGGGAGGAGAGTATAGGAACAAAGAAAGGCTGGGACTGGAAGGCATCACAAGAGGGAAGGGCGAGAACAGGCAGGGACAACCAAGCAGGGAGGTGGAAGCAAAGAGGTTAGACCAGCCATGGGATCTCTAGCAGGCTCTTCCTTTGATGAAAATGCATATTAGCAAACGTGCTAGGATCTGACAAGCACCAACAGGCCCATCGCAGAGTTAAAAAGCTCTACATCTGTCAGGGTTTCAATTTTTAAGTCAGCACTTTCCTTCTTCTCATGCTGGGATTCTGCAACTGTGGTTTCCCCCCACCCCCACATCTCCCGCCAGTGCATGGGGTTGTCATGGAGCCGTCAGACTTCTGAGGAGCCTGGCAGGGCAGAGTGGGTATGGGTTGAGGGGGTGGGTGGTCTACGCAGGGTGAGGACGGTGGCCTCCTCCACAGCAGCTGTTGCAGGGATGTCCTGTGGAAGGAGGGCCCGGGGAAGTGGGTGATGTAGTAATGTTCTGTGCAGACACTGGGAGCCTCCAAGGAAATGAACTTCTGTAATGGGTTGAACAGTGTCCCCCCAAATTCATGTCCACCCAGAATGATGGCGTGTGACCTTATTTGGAAAAAGGGTCTTTGTAGGTTGATATGGTTTCGCTGTGTCTCCACCCAATTCTCATCTGGAATTGTAGCTCCTATAACTCCCAAGTGTTGTGGGAGGGACCCAGTGGGAGATAACTGAATCACAGGGGAGGTTTCCCTTAATACTGTTCTCGTGGTAGTAAGTAAGTCTCACGAGATCTGGTGGTTTTATAAGGGGAAACCCCTCTCGTTTGGCTCTCAGTCTCTCTTGCCACCACCACGTCAGATGTGTCTTTCGCCTTTCACCGTGATTGTGAGGCCTCCCCAGCCACGTGGAACTGTGAGTCCATTAAACCTCTTTTTATTTTTTTTTAAAATAAATTACCCAGTATGTCTTTATCAGCAGTGTAAAATGGACTAATACGGAGGTATAATTAGTTAAGGATCTCCAGATGCAGTTATCCTGGATTTAGGGTGGGCCTTAAACCCAATGACTGGTGTCTTTATAAGAAGACGAGAAGACACAGAAACAAAAAGAGGCAAGGCTAGGTGGAGACAGAGGTAGAGGTTGGAGTGAAGCATCTACAAGCAGAGGAATGTCAAGAATTGCCTGCAACCACCAGGAGCCAGAAGAGAGGCGTGGATCAGACTCTTCCCGGAAACCTCCAGAAGGAACCAACCCTATCCAAACCTTGATTTTGAACTTCCGGCCTCCAGAACTGTGAAATAATAATTTCTATGGGTTTAAGCTACCCAGTGTACAGTACTTTGTGACAGCAGTCCTGGGAGACAAATACACCCTCCTGGCCTTGGGGGCGTGTTTTCCCTGCTCTTGTATCCAAGGGGGATTTGGCAGGACTGTTAGAAATGAGGGTTGAGCCTGCATTTGGCCCACCATGGGCCAAATCTCCAGAGCTGGAGAGCGCAATTATTCCCCACTTGGGAGTGGTGTTCTCTTCTCTTCTCTCTAGAGCTCAAGGTCCTGGGCTAGCAGCTGGAGAACAGGACTCTAAGGGACTTTCATCCAGCCATGCATTCAGGGACCCAATGAGGGTGATGGGAAGCCACCACACCCCAGAATCTGGGCCTGCATGCTGAAGAGGAACCAACCCGGGTGCCCCTTAAGCATAGGATTCAGACTCCAACAGGTCTGTTTTGTTTTTGGTTTAGAGACAGGCTCTCACTCTGTCGCCTAGTCTGGAGTGCAGTGGTGTGATCATAGCTCCCTGCAGCCCTGACCTCCTGAGCTCAAGTATCCTCCTGTCTCAGCGTCCCAAGTTTCTGGGACTGCTGGTACTTGCCACCGCATCTGGCTAATTTTTACATTTTTTGTAGAGACAGGGTTTCACTATGTTGCCCAGGGTGGTCTTGAACTCCTGGCCTCAAGAGATGCTTCTGCCTCGGCCACCCAAATTGCAGTGATTATAGGTGTGAACCACTGTGCCTGGCTTACATGAGTTTTAAATCCTACAACTTCCTAGGTGTGCTAGCCTGGATTGGTCACTCAGACTGCAGGGTTTTACAGTCTCATGTGTAAAATGAGAAGGAGAATATCTACCTCATGAGGTCACTGGGAGATTTAGAGAAAAAACACACATGAAGAGTTTAAATAATGATGATAATGAAGATCTTTCAAAGCCTGTTTCTGTGTAGCCCTGAAGGGTTACTGTGGGTCACCCTAAGGAAAGATCTATGCTCTCAAGCAAAATCAGAAGACTGGACATAAATGTGTGAAATGAGGAAATCATAAAATATACAAGATTAGCAAGTGACTAGGATTTAATCCAGGCTGACTGGAGTCAGGTTTTACAGGGTGTCATGGAGGTAGGTAGGGTAGGGTGGCCAGCTTTTCTCAGTTTGCCTGAGACTTGCCTGGGTTTAGCACCGGAAGTCCCATGTCCTGAGCAAACTAGGATAGTTGGTCACCTTGCAAGGAGAAGGACTGAAGGAATCATCTACCTATCCATCCATCCACCTATTCATTCATCTATTCATTCATTTAATCATTCCATGAACATGCATTGAGTGCCCATGATGGCCAGTCTCTTTGAGGCACTACCCAGGATAGAAGGAAGCCCCTATAGCAGTCACATGCATACTTGCGTTCATTCATTAAGTAAAGCATCTATTATGCAACTACTGTGTGCCAGGCATTCTTAGGTGCAGGAAAGACAAAGACAAATGGTATCATTTATGTCATTAAGATGTTTATATCTGGCCAGGCGTAGTGGCTCATGCCTGTAATCCCAGCACTTTGGGAGGCAGATCACAAGGTCAGGAGTTCGAGACCAGCCTGGCCAATATGGTGAAACCCCGTCTCTACTAAAAATATAAAAAATCAGCCAGGTGCGGTGTTGCACGCCTGTGATCCCAGTTACTCGGGAGACTAAGGCAGGAGAATTGCTTGAACCCGGGAAGTGGAGGTTGCAGTGAGCCAAGATTGTGCCATTGCACTCCAGCCTGGGTGACAGAGCGAGACTCCATCTGAAAAAAAAAAAAAAAAAAAGTTAGCCCGGCATGGTGGTGGGCACCTGTAATCTCAGCTACTAAGGAGGCTGATACAGGAGAATTGCTTGAACCTGGGAGGCAGAGGTTGCGCCACTGCACTCCAGCCTGGGTGACAAGAGTAAAACTCCATCTCAAAAATAAAAAGACGTTCATATCTAGCAGTGGAGAGAGATGGGGTGGCAGACAATTTCCTCCCATGCAAGAAAGGCTGTTGCAGCATTGGTTAAACAGGGAGGCCTTAAGGAGGAAGACAAAGGATTTCCAATTCCACCCTAGGGTGGAAGGGGTGAATAGGAAAGCTTCTGGAAAGAGGTGGTGCTGAGCTGTCTCTAAAAGGACAGCTGGCTGGAGGCAGCTAGAGAAACAAGTAACGGCATTGATGCAAAAGGATCAGGCTGAACCATGGTGGCCGAGTGAATTCCGCACTTAAGAAGTGCAAGCATGACGCCATAGGGAGGTGGGAGAGACGAGGAAGGGCAAAGAGAGGGGAGGAAACAGAGGAGCTTGGTTTGTAAAGGTACAGAGATAGGGGCTTAGAAGGACTTGTGGAAGGACCAACAGTGGGGTGTTGACAGAAGGGAGGTGTTTAGATTTTATTCCCTGGCCTGGGGTGGGCCAGTTGTTCTGGCTGGTGGTCAGGAGTGAGAGCCTGCCAGAGCAAAGCCCTGGGAGAAGATTTGAAGAAGGAAAGAGATACAGGCTAAGCTTCAGGACTGACCACCCTATGGGAGAAACAAGGAGAAGAAATAAAAGTTGGGTCACTCTGGCACTGGACAGGCTGGATACCATCTTAGTTTTGGGTCTAGCTTTTAGGACAGTAAGGTGGCACTGAGTCTTCCTTGTGTTCAGGTCAAAGACGCTCATTGTCACTACTTGCTCTGTTAATTTTTTCTGTCCAGTGCAAAAACCTTTATTGAGCATCTTGGAGTTGGGCCCCCCATTACTGAGCCCTCAGTGTACAAAGAGAATTAAGATAAAAGCTCCATCCACAAGGAACTTATGATACAGTGGTGAAGACAGATGTAGACACACACACACACACACACACACACGAAGAATACAATAACAGAAAGACTCATTGTAGTGACCACTTTCTCTCTCTCTCTCTTTTTTTTTTAAACACAGTTTCACTCTGTCGCTCAGGTTGGAGTGCAGTGGTGCGATCTCGGCTCAACGCAACCTCCACTTCCCAGGTTCAAGCGATTCTTCTGCCTCAGCCTCCTGAGTAGCTGGAATTACAGGTCTGCACCACTACATCTGGCTAATGTTTGTATTTTTAGTAGAGACAGGGTTTCATCATGTTGGTCAGACTGGTCTTGAACTCCTGATCTCAAGTGATCCTTTCGCCTCAGCCTCCCAAAATGTTGGGATTATAGGTACGAGCCACCGCACCCCGGCCATCCCCAACTTTCTGATTTCCTTTTGACTGGATCCCACTTCCCCTACTAAGGAGGTGAAGACAGCGACTCTGCAGGCATCACAGAGGACTTCTCTGGGTTCTATGGCTGCCCTGAAAGGCTTGGAGTGTCTGGACAGTGGGGCACTGCCCCTGGCGCTTGGGACCCAGCCCTGTGCTCTGTTACACAGTCTTTACGTCTGCCCCTTAATTTCCAGGACTTTCAATTTCCTGATCTAAGAGAATTTTATAGACATGGTGTGCGTGGCTGGCTGTAATAACCGTCTGTTGAATAAATGACCCCTTCTGTCTTGACTTGCAGGTAGTTAAACCTCATGCTGAGAGCAAAGGTGAAAGACTCGGGGCGAGCAGGGTGGGAGTTTGCTTTGCCAGTGACCTGCAGGCTGTCTTCACTCTTTCACTTTGTCACTGACAGAACATGACTAACAATGTTTATTTAACTCCTTTGGTGTTTGGAACTGCTTAAGCAAAAATATTTGGTGTAAGAAGTGCTTCCTGAATTCTGCTGCTGGGTCCCACTGAATTAGCACCCAATTTTCCTCTAGGGGAGTCACCTGTCCCCCACCTACCCCATGTGTATCTTGGGCTTTGGGTAATATTAAATGCATCCTGGCCAGGCGTGGTGACTCACACCTGTAATCCCAGCAATTCAGGAGGCCAAGGCAGGCAGATCACCTGAGTTTTGGAGTTCAAGATCAGCCTGGCCAACATGGTGAAACCCCATCTCTACTAAAAATACAAAAATCAGCCATGTGCGATGGCAGGTGCCTGTAATCCCAGCTACTCAGGGATCTGAGGCAGGAGAATCACTTGAACGTGGGGGACAGAGGTTGTAGTGAGCTGAGATCGCATCACTGCAGTCCAGCCTGGGTGACAGAGTGAGACTGTCTCAAAAAACAACAAAACAAACAAAAAATGCATACTTCAGCTCTGGGGGTGCCATGTGACTCAGGATTGGCCAATCAGAGCACTGTGTTTTCCTGGCCACAGGGATCGGGTCAGAGATGGGCCTGTGGTCCAATCAGAGCCAACAGGATGCAAATATTTTTGCAACAACCTTTGGAAAAGGTTCCCTAATCTTCTCCACTGGACTTGAAGCTGAGAAAATGGGACAGGACCTTCTGGCAGCCACTTCCTGGAGATAGGAGTGGAAGCAGTATGGAAAAAAAGCCAGGCTCTGGTGAGATTTGCACCCCTAGATTCCACAGGGCCTGAAACCAACCCTGATGGTTCATTATATATGTCAACTTGAATGGGCCACGGGGTGCCCAGATTAAACATTGTTTCTAGGTGAAATTAGCATATGAATCTGTGGATTCAGTACAAGTAGACTGCCTTCTCCCATGCGGGCGGACATCGTCCCGTCCTGAATGAAACAAAAGGCAGAGGGAGAATGCATTCCCTTTTCTCCCCACCTCAGTGTTTGGGCTGGGACACCTTATCTCACCTTCTCCTGCTCTTGGACTGGGATTGACATCATGGACTTCCCTGGTTCTCAGGTCTTCAGACTCTGGCTGATTGACACCACCGGCTTTCCTGGGCCTTCAGCTTGCTGATGGCAGATCGTGGTGCTTCTCAGCCTCTGTCATTGCATGAGCCGATTCTTCATACAGTGTATATAAGCATATATTATAGGTTCTGTTTCTCTGGAGAACTCTGGCAAACATACCACCTATTCTCTAGACTTTTCAGTTGTATGTGCCAAAGCATTCCTCATTTTGCCTAAACCAGCTCAAGTTGGAGCAGTGCCTACTTAGAATCTAAAGAGTCCTTGTGTGCTCACCATTTAGACTAGGGGTCAGCAAACCAAGACTTGTGAGCCAAATCCAATCCAACACCTATTTTTTTTCCCTCCTTCTTTATGAACCTTATTTACATCGTGTCAAATTTGTCCATTTAAAGTATATGATTTGATATGTTGTAGTAAATATATACAGTCATGCAAACCAGCACCAAAATTATTTTTTGGAACATTTCTATCCACTCCCACAATTTCCCTCATGTCCTTTTTTGCTGCATCGGTAAATGAATTTTTTTTATAATAGCTTTTTTGAGATGTGATTCATATGCCATAACATTCATCTATTTAAAGTATACAATTCAATGATTTTTAGTACATTTATAGATATGTGCAACCATCACCACAGTCAATTTTAGAATACTTTCATCACTTCAAAAAGAAACTCTGTGTCCTGATTCCCCCAAATCCAGCCCCCAGCAACCATTAATCTAATTTCTTTCTCTATGGATTTGTCTATTGTGGACATTTCATATAAATGTAATTATCTCATGTGTGGTGATTGACTTCTTTCATTTAGCATAATCTCAAGGTTCTTCCATGTTGTAACCCGTATCACTACTTCATTCCTTTTTATGGCTAAATAATATTCCCTCCTATGGATATGCCATATTTTGCTTATCCATTCATCCAGCTGAGGGACATTTGAGCTGTTCATATATTTTGGCTATTATGAGTCACGCCACCATGAACATTCAGGTACAAGTTTTTGTGTGGACATATGTTTCCAATCCTCTTGTGTATATACCTAGGAGTGAGATTTCCGGGTCATATGGCAATTCTATGTTTACTCATTTGAGGAACCAAGTACCTGTGGAAAACAGAACCTCGGTGTTTTTCAGAGTGGTGCATCTTTTTTTTTTTTCTTTTTTGACATGGAGTTTTGATCTTGTTGCCCAGGCTGGAGTGCAATGGCACAATCTCGGCTCACTGCAACTTTCACCTCCTGGGTTCAAGTGATTCTCCTGCCTCAGCCTCCTGAGTAGCTGAGATTACAGACATGCACCACCACGTCTGGCTAATTTTGTATTTTTAGTAGAGATGGGGTTTCTCAATGTTGGTCAGGCTGGTCTCAAACTCCCGACCTCAGGACATCTGCCCGCCTTGGCCTCCCAAGTGCTGGGATTACAGGTGTGAGCCATCATGCCAGCTGCATCATTTTACATTCTTTTTTATCTTTTTTTTTTGTTGTTGAGACAGAGTTTCTATTGGCCAGGCTGGAGTGCAGTGGTGACATCTCAGCTCACTGCAGCCTCTGTCCCCTAGTGTTCAAGTGATTCTCCTGCCTCAGCCTCCTGAGTAGCTGGGATTACAGGCACCCACCACCATGCCTGGCTAATTTTTGCATTTTTAGTAGAGACGGGGTTTCACCATGTTGGCCAGGCTGGTCTCAAACTTGTGATCTCAGGTGATCCACCCACCTCGGCCTCCCAAAGTGCTGGGTTTCCAGGCTTGAGCCACTGCACCCAGACCATTTTACATTCTTACTAGCTGGTTTCTCCACATCTTCACCAACACTTATTATGATGTTTAGATTACAGTCATCCTAGTGGGGGTGAAGTGCCTCCACCAGTTTTGTAAATAAAGTTTTATTAGAATACTTACATTCGTTTGTCATTTACATATTGTCTATGGCTACTTTTTTTATTTTTTTTGAGACGGAGTCTCGCTGTCTCCCAAGCTGGAGTGCAGTGATGTGACCATGGCTTTACCTCCCTAGCTCAAGAGATCCTCCCACCTTAGCTTCCTGAATATCTAGGACCACAGCTGCACAGCACCATACTCAGCTGGTTTTTAATTTTTAAAATTAAACTTATTTTAAAAGATTTTTTGGTAAAGATGGAGTCTCACTATGTTGCTCAGGCTGGTCTTGAACTCCTGGTCTCAAGCTATCCTCCTGCCTTGGCCTCTTAAAATGCTGGAACTCGAGGTGTGGGCCACCGTGCCTAGCCTAGGACTGGAATCTCTCTGGGACTCAGTTCCGACATCCATGAAGTGGGATACAATGCTACCTTATAGGACCAGGCCCGGTGGTTCACATCTGTAATCTCAGCACTTTGGGAGGTCAAGGCAGATGGATGACTTGAGGTCAGGAGTTTGAGACCGGCCTGGCCAAAAAGGTGAAACCCTGTCTCTACTAAAAATTCAAGAATTAGCAGGGCTTGGTGGTGGGTGCCTGTAATCCCAGCTGCTCAGGAGGCTGAGGCACGAGAATCGCTTGAACCCAGGAGGTAGAGGTTGCAATGAGCTGAGATCGCACCACTGCACTCCAGCCTGGGTGACACAGTGAGACATGGTCTCAAAACCAACCAACCAGCCAACCAACCGTCTTATAAGATGTGATGAGGCTCGTAAAGCAAGGGCAGTCAAGTGCTTGCCCCAGGAATAAATAGACATTAAATCCAGCACTTCTCTAGAATCTGAGGTGCCTGGTTCCTGATCTAATGGCCTGCACATCCCCTAATTTCTCATCCAGATACTTTTTCTGTCACCCAGCTGGCTCTAGCTGAGTTACTGTTGTTTCTACTGAGTCTTCCTTACTCTGATCTGGAAAGCCTAAGTTATGCATTTTACATAAAAATTAGAATCATGGGGCAGGGTGGCTCATGCCTGTAATCCCAGCAGTTTGGGAGGCCGAGGCAGGTGGATCACTCGAGGCCAGGAGTTCAAGACCAGCCTGGCCAACATTGTGAAATCCCGTCTCTACTAAAAATACAAAAATTAGCCAGGCATGGTGGTACACATCTGTAACCCTAGCTACTTGGGAGGCTAAGGCAGGAGAATTACTTGAACCCTGGAGGTAGAGATTGCAGTGAGCCAAAATCGTGCCACTGCACTCCAACCTGGGTGACAGAGCGAGATTCTGTCTCAAAAAATAAATAAATAAATATAAATAAATAAATTTACACGTCTGGATGTATCACTCAGCATGCAGAATGGAGTCCTCTCTTCTTTCCCACGTCCTGGCGTCTCTTTTGTCCTCTGGCACACCATCACTGTTGGCCAACAAGCTGGGTCTCTCATCTCTGCAGCCTTGTCTCCATCCTAGCTCTGTGTCAGAGGGTCAGTACCAATTATACAAACACACGTTCATGCATCCCAGGACCAGGCCAAGCTTCTGTTGGGAACATGGGCTCTATTTGAAGTCAGGCAGGTAGGGTGGGGATCTGGCCATTATACCTGGCTGTGGAAACTTGAGTGTGTTACTCAACCCCTCTTGGCCTCAGTTTATTTATCTGTAAAGCATGGACAGCCATGTTTACCTGTCAGGGCCACCCTGAGTATGAAATGAACTAACAAATGGGAAGTCAGCATGGTTTAATGAACGTGTTCTCCAGGAAACAGGGGTCAAAAAGCAACCCTCTCTCTATATTGCAGCAGTGTAAAGAGCCTTATATGCATTCTTCCCATGTTACAGTGGGGACAGGGGCTCAGAGATGTGAAGTGAGCTTCACAAGGTCACACAGCAAGTGAGCGGTAGGGCTCTGCGCCTACCTTCCTGTACCACCTCAAGCCAGGTCCTTCTCTACTTGGGGCCACCGTGTCCCCATCTGTTCCCATCATTGTTCAGATCATCTAGAAACTCTCGTTCTATTCTTTTTTTTTTTTCAAACAGAGTCTCACTCTTTTCGCCCAGGCTGGAGTGCAGTGGCACAGTCTTGGAACATGGGAGGCAACCTTCACCTCCTGGGTTCAAGCAATTCTCATACCTCAGTCTCCCAAATAGCTGGGATCATAGGCGCCCGCAACCATGCCTGGCTAATTTTTGTATTTTTAGTAGAGACGGGGTTTCACCATGTTGGTCAGGCTGGTCTTGAACTCCTGACCTCAGGTGATCTGCCTGCCTCAGCCTCCCAAAGGGCTGGGATTACAGGTGTGAGCCAGCGCGCCCGGCCTCTCGTTCTATTCTATATCCAGAGTCCTAACTCCCTCATGGTTCATCTCCTGGGAGGGGTGGGGACGACTCGCCCACCTGTCCTTCACCTGGCCTCCCGACCCACAGGCAGTGCCCCCACATCTATCCCCAAGGCTTCTCTCCCCTCCCTTCCCTCTCTCCTTCCTGCTGCTTAAGAGCATGATTTGCTTCCTGCAAAATGGACGCATGCCAGGGAGAGCCTCCTCTGGGTCCTACAGGTATTTCTGCTCTTGGCTGACTTGTTTTCACAGTGCCGATCTGACTGTTCTGCAATGGAAATGAGGGTTTTCTGGCATGGCTGTGGCAGGGTGCGGAAGCTTTACTCAGTTCAGACTCATGACAATGATGGTTCCTCATAATAAGCCCTCTCATCTGAGTCAGCTACCCAGGAATTCTGTAAAATACGTGGGAAGAGGCCCCTGGTGGGAACTTAGATCCCGATGGTCACTCTCCCTGGTGTGGCTGGTCCTGACTTAGTTACGGCCACCTCCCTCTGCCCTTCACAGCCAATTCCTTCTTCTTCTTCAGGCCTGGTCTAAAATGTCACCTCCTCAGAGAGGCCCTCTGAGATTGCTCATGTTAAGTAGCCTCTTCTCTCCATTCTCATCCTAGCTTCCTGTTTGCTTCCTTCGGCACACCTAATCCAAATTACAATTTTACACATTCATGTTATTTGTGGGCTTGTTAAGTATTAAAGATTCTGAAAGGGGTGGGGCTGGCGACGTGTTTTTCATTGATCCCTGCCCCAGCTGTCAGTGTCTAGCACATAGTAGGTACTCCATGCATTTTCGGTGAATGAATAAAAACCTTGTTTGGAGCAGTGAAGGCAGCCTGGGGAGGCTGCTTTTTGGCAGTGAGAACACGCGGAGCTGGAGATCCTCCTGCAGGGAGCTGACTTCATCCTTCTTGTTCCTGTCCCGAACCTTGTCCAGAGGCTACAGGGAGAGAACTGTATGTACAACTGTCTTTGCAGCTTTTCAGACTTCCGAACAAGCTGCCTTCCCAAGAAAACACATTACCCAGAGCCTTTTTTTTTCCCCTCCTGCTCAGACAGGCAGTGGCCCAAGGAATAGCGTTTTGTTTATGATAAAATAAAGTGGGATCCATGGCAACGCATTGTGATGTCATGGCAGTGTGAGGTCATAAATCCTTCCAGGGGAAGAATGAAGTGCAGCGGACACAAAGGCTTCTCAGCCTCCCCTGGCCCAGCTGGGGCTGTTGCTAGATATGTTTTTCCTGTACCAGGTTGTTCATTTCTTTTTTTCTTTTTCTTTTTGCCTCTTGATCTTTTTTTCTTTTGTCCCTAAAGAAAAAAAAAGTAAAATAAATAAATAAAAGTAAAAAAAAAAACTCGGAGTGGAAAGATTTGTCCCAGGAATTTCCTGCTGGCGAATGTCCAGTTCGCGGAGAATGCCAGCAATAATGGGAACAATGCTCGCTCGTCCCGGACCTGCGATGAGAAAACTTTCCCAATCCCCCAGTTCCGTGGCCGAAATATGGCAAAGCCTTGGAGAGTTACTAGGCTGCGGAAAAGCCTTGGAGAGTTACTGGGCTGCGGACCATGGAGTTTGCAAGGAAAGATGTCTGTTGCTCACACTCTTAGTCTGCCCGTCCACTGTCAACCTTTCTCTCTCTTTTGCTCCTTCTCCGTTTCTGTTTCTTTTGCCACTCTCAATCGGTCTGGCTCTCTCTTATTAGCGTTTTCCGTCTGTTTCTCCACCACTCTCCGTTTGTCCCTCTCCAGCTCCGTCTCAATCTCTCTTTCTCAGTCTGTCTGTATTTTTCTTTCTCCATGTTTCTTTCTCCTGCTGAGTCTGTCTGTCCCTCCCAGGCTCTGTCCTGGTCATCCTCACTGGTTTTGACTCGCTGTCTCTCTCTTTCCCCACTTACTTTCCTCTCTCCCTTCCCTCTGTGCGCATGTTACTGAAGCAAATCACATTTGGAACTGAGGACTGAAGAAGGGCAAACCTGCCACTGGGGCTTTGTGGTCTGCAAGCTCAGTGGCGACGGGTCCCTATTTCCAGGGTATGGGTTCTGCGAGGCAAGCCAGATCCCGATGCAGGATATCTACCCCTATTCAAGGAACGTGTTGAGCCTACGATACGGGAGCTGGAGAGATGGTCACTGGCCACGGTCTGCCAGGGCCTGTAGACTTTCCAGCACTTCTCCCTGCCAGCCCCACCCATGCCTTCTCTGCTACCATCCTCCCCACCGCCAGCACACACTGCAGTTGGGGAGGGGAGGAGCTCACTTGGCGGGAGGAGGGAAGAGAGGGGAGTAGGCTCTTCCAATCTTTGGCCATCCCAGGGCCCTTGTCCTGCCTAGAGCCTCCTTTTGACAACCCATATTCTGTTCTGCAGCAGCGCTCATACATCTAAACCTGGGTTTTTCAGCCTCAGACCTACTGACATTCAGGGCTGGATGATTATTTGCTGTGGGGGGCTGTCCTGTGTTGTAAGATGTTTAGCAGCATCTCTGGCCTCTATTAGATGCCACTACGAACCACTCCCCTCACACTGACACAACAAAAATGACTGCAGGCCAAATGTCCTGTGGGGGTAGCGATGGGGGGTGGGGTTACCACCACAGCTGGCTGAGAATCACTGGTCTAAACCATCTCTGTTCCTGCTCCTTCCATCCACATTCCTCCCTATTACTCTCATTTTCTCTCTTGCTAAAAGCCTCCATCGCTCCCTATTATTATTATTAGTAGTAGTAGTAGTAGTAGTAGTAGTAGTGGCATGAATATCATAGCAAACACCTATATAGGGCTTTCTGTGTGCCAGGGATTGGGCCACGTGCTTTGTGTATACATAACGAATTTCTTAGCCCCTATCTCACACGGCTGCTGTGAGGTTGATCAGTACAAAGCAATACAGCACCTACCCCGGTGCTAAGAGGTTGTTATTACTATGAGTCTGTGGGTCTTAGTGTCCCTAAGCCACACCCTCTCATGCCACTATGCTTTTGCACCTGCCTTTCCCACTGCCTGGACCCACTTTGCCCCCTTTCTCCACTTGGTGCCCTTCTCCCCACTGGGACCTGCTTTCCGTCTGAGTGGCTCTCCCAAGACTTTCCTCGGGGCCTAGAGCACCCTGGGCCCCTCCACTGGAGGCTCCTATCTCCTGTCTCAAAAAAAAAAAAAAGATTCACACATCTGGACATATCACTTAGCATGCAGAATGGAGTCCTCTCTTCTCTCCCACGTCCTGGAGTCTCTTCTGTCCTCTGGCACACCATCACTGTTGGCTAGCAAGCTGGATCTCTCATCTCTGCAGCCTTATCTCCATCCTAGCTCTGTGTCAGAGGATCTCCAGTTCAGCAGACTGGCCAGGAGCTGGAGGTGGCGTGGGGGTAATGGTTTATTCAGGGATATTGGGTCTGGAGGTTCTTCTTCTTCTTCTTCTTCTTCTTCTTCTTCTTCTTCTTCTTCTTCTTCTTCTTCTTCTTCTTCTTCTTTTTTTTTTTTGATACAGTGTCTTACTCTGTTGCCTGCCGCCTGGAGTGCAGTGGCATGATCTCAGCTCACTGCAACCTCCACCTCCCGGGTTCAAGGGATTCTCCTGCCTCAGCCTCCCAAGTAGCTGGGACTACAGGTGCCCACCGCCAGCCCAGCTAATTTTTGTATTTTTAATAGAGGTGGGGTTTCACCATGTTAACCAGGCTGGTCTCGAACTGCTGACCTCAAGTGATCTAATAACAACAATAATAATAGGCAGCCATGAAGGGTTTTAGCAAGAGAGAAAATGAGAGTAACAGGGAGGAATGTGGATGGAAGGAGCAGGAGCAGAGATGGTTTAGACCAGTGGTTCTCAGCCAGGGGTGGTTTTAACCCGGAACCCCCACAGCTACCCCTGCAGGACATTTGGCCTGAAGTCATTTTTGTGTAGGTCTGAGGTTGAAAAACCCAGGTTTAGATTAAGCGTTGAGGCTGCTACAGAACAGAATCCAGCCTGGGTCTGGAGGTTATAATGAACAAGGGCCACTACCCTTGGTGGGAAGCCTAAGAATGAGGGCAGAAATAAGCATCAAAGTCCCACCATACCCTCCATCCCCCTATCCTCGCATCCCCACCTCAGTCTCAGGGCTACAACCATCCTCTATACTGGCTCTGTAGTGCCATGTGACCCAAACCTGACCAATGAGATGAAGCCACACCCCTGGCCACGGTCAATGGCTTGTGGCTGTGCACGTGACTTCACTTGGTCCAGTGACATTTTTGGACACGAGGTGGGGTTAAAGGTGAACCTGGGTGCGGCTCCCTACAGTGGTCCTGTCAGGAATCAAACGTCAAGAACTGGGACTGAGATGGAGCCCGAGGCTGGAGGCCGCTATTTGAGGCCTGTGGCCAGGCGGTGCCGGAAGTTCCGCCTTGGGCTCCCCATTTCCGGGGCCCTGAGTCCATCTGTTTCCCAGAAGCTGTTGGGAGCTGACTTTTCTTCCTTCCCTGTCAGTCACGCCTCCGACTTCCATGCCTGTGCCCTGTGCCCCTTGGTCTTCCCACCATGCCTTTCCAAGCCCTCCTTTCTGTGGAGCCCTGGGTTCTTCCCATCTCAGACATGAATCCTCCAGAATTAATGAGAACCCCTGCGGCCCCGCTTAGCCCTGGACACTGGGTTTGCAGACCTCCCTCCCCAAGCTCGGGGTGATGCCACAGGAACTGAAAACGCATCGACGGGCCCCCAGGGAGGAGGAGGGGGCTGCCCAGTGGCTCTCACTTTAGGGTCTGTCTGCTTAGGGCCAGATCTAGACGCGCAGGCCTTCCGCAGAGCAACTGGAAAGCCCGATGTGGGGGCGAGCTCGGGGAGCCCACACCTGCACGTGTCCTTGTACAGGGTGCCCCAAGTTCTACCACAGCCTCAGCACCTCTGTGCACGGCCCTCCCCTCCACCCCTGCGCCTCCAGCTGCAGCAAAGGCAGCTCACTAAAAAAGTGAGCTGTGGTGGGGAGGCTTGAGGGGCGGGAGGGATGGCAAAAATCACTCATGTGGATGCAACTGTACCTTCTAAAATGAAGTACAGATGGGCAAATTAGGGTGCGCATGTGTATGCAAACCCTGTGTATGAACTAACATGCGTGGCATGCTGCAGATCATATTTTCATACCAACAGCATGGCTTTGGTGCATCAGACATAGGCCCACGTACACACACACATACACACACGTATACACACCAGTGTTAAGCACTTTTAAGCAGCACTCCATGAAGGATTCTGAAATCCTAAATTGGGGACAAATGTGTGGCAGGGTGCTGCTAAGACAGTGAGTGTTGGGAGAAGCCAAGAAATGATTCTTCATTGTATACATGGTGTCCTCCACCTTCTCCAAATGTAAATGGCCCCCAGTATCTGGGGTTCTGGGAAGCTGGCAAAACAACCCCCAACCCAGCTACTTTCTTGCCACTTTCCACCCTCACGCCCAGATGGTGCCCGAGATATAATCGCCATATAACCCCCCTCCCCAAGGCTTCAAGCCATGGAATAAATTTCGAGCCATGCTATAAACTGTGCTTTTGGATGTCATTGAGCGCACCCGTGCCAATGACATCACTGTTTCCATGGCAACTAATATAATTAACATGAGAGAAAGTGCAAGGAGAAAGAGAAGGAGAAGAGGGAAAACACCAAGTCCAACCCCAAACAGAGAAAATTACACGGTGGGGGAGAGGAGGGGGGCAGAGGGGCCTATAAAATGTTTTACTGCCACTTGTTAGAAAGGCCCGGCATAACTCTGCTCGTAGCTGTGGGGGTAATGAGATCATTTGCAAACTGTATCTTTTGCAAAATACAAAAAGGGCTTTGTCGCCTTCACAGTTTATGGAGTTGAAACAGAGGAGCCTGCTCCAGGTGAGGCGGGAACTCCTCCATCTCCTTCCCGGTTCAAGGTTCTTATGAAGCCAGGTCTGCTCTACTCAGGACTCAAAGAGACATAAGCACACCCAGGTTTGGTCCTCTGGGTGTTCATATTCCCAGACGGGAAATGAGGACACACTGAAACATATCCAGGCATGAGGCTGAGATGGGCAAGGAGATAAAGCAAACACTCATACTTCTGTGTACAGCAGTTACATCTCATACCCAGGTTGGGCATGCCAGCTCACAAACGTCGCTGGCCAGGCCTGGTGGCTTACATCTGTAATCTAAGAGCTTTGGGAGGCCATGGTGGGAGGATCGCTTGAGCCCAGGAGTTTGAGACCAGCCTGGGCAACATAGTGAGACCTATCTCTAAAAATATAAAAATAAGAAGCCTGGATGCGATGGCCCACGCCTGTAATCCCAGCACTTTGGGAGGGCGAGGCAGGCAGATCGCTTGAGGCCAGGAGTTTGAGACCAGCCTGGCCAACTTGGCAAAACTTCATCTACTAAAAATACAAAAATTAGCTGGGCGTAGTGCTGGGCACCTGTAGTCGCAGCTACTTGGGAGGCTGAGGCAGGAGAATCCCTTGAACCTGGGAGGTGGCTCCATCTCTAAGAAAATCAGCTAGGCATGGTGGCGTGCACCTGTAGTCCTAGCTACTTGGGACGTTGAGGCAGGAGGATTGCTTGAGCCCAGGAGTTTGAGGCTGCAGTGAGCTATGATCATGCCACTGCACTCCAGCCTGGGTGGCAGAGTGAGGCTTCATCTCTAAAAAAGTTAACAAAACAGTCTCAAGTGCACTATCTTGATGAAGCTTAGTCCTAGGTGCCTGGTATTTTACTCCCATTCAACAGATGAGCACATCGAGGCTGCAAGAGGAAAGCAAACTGGCCTGAGTTGGCCAAGCTGAGACTTGAACCCAGCTCTGTCAGACTCTGAGCACAGAGGCTTCACTATTTCAGAGCTGTCGGTCTGCTTTGGGTGGAGTCTGAGGAAATCTTTCATCCAGTCCTGGCTTTCTTCCTGAGAGCACTAGGTTAAATCATTCCTCACTATACCTCGATTTCTCCAGTTTCCAGTACCTGACACAGTCAGAGTTGGAAAGGTGTGGAAGAGATGCACCATCCCAGTCCATGGCCAGCCTCGAGTTGGAGCCAGCTAGGCCTGCGAGAGCGCCTCATCCAAGGCTTTCAACCTCCATCTGACAGAGACGTGAGGTTCCTCAGAGAGATTTGGGGTGCATGTGGGGTTGGGGATGCTAGGAATAGTGGGAGTAAGATTGATACCTAATTTGTAGTGTCCTTTGCAAAATGAAAACATGGGGCCCTTATTCAAAAAGGGGGCACTGTACTGTTAAAAGTACTAAAATAATGACCGGGCGTGGTGGCTCACACCTGTAATCCCAGCACTTTGGGAGGCCGAGGTGGGTGGATCACTTGAGGTCAGGAGTTTGAGACCAGCCTGGCCAACATGGTGAAACCCCGTCTCTACTAAAAATACAAAAATTAGATGTGAGGGCGGGTGCCTGTAATCCCAGCTACTCGGGAGGCTGAGACAGGAGAATCGCTTGAATCTGCGAGGCAGTAGTTGCAGTGAGCTGAGATTGGGTCACTGCACTCCAGCCTGGGTGACAGAGGGAGACTCTGTCTCAAAAAGCAACTTGACCATGAAGAAACCCGAGAAACTCTGCCTTACCAGGTGATCAAGGTCAGCAACAACAGTGAGATCGTGTTGATAGTATGGATTCTTCTCCTGATGTAATAAGAATGACATTTTATCTCTGGATCTTCCTCCCCAAAAGGCATAACCCTGATGTCTTAGTCTGTTTTGTGCTGCTTTAATGAATACCTGAGATTGGGTAATTTATGAAGAACAGAGATTTATTTCTTGCAGCTCTGGAGGCTGAGAAGTCCAAGGTCGAGGGGCCTGCATCAGCAAGGGCCTTCTTGATGTGTCTTCTGATGGTCGAAGGGGGAGGGCAAGAGAGCACATGGGAAGTGGGGAGAGAGAGAGGGAGGGAGGAAGAGGGAGAGAAAGAGAGAGAAGGGAAGGAAAGCGAAAGGAGGCAAACTTATCCTTTTATCAGCAACTCTTCTCAAAATAACCAACCCATCCAGAGATAAAGGCATTCATTCATTCTTGAAGGCAGAGCCCTCACGACCTAATCTCCTCTTAAAGGTCCTACCTCTTAACACGGTTGCATTGGAGATTCAGTTTCCAACATGCGAACTTTGAGGGGATACGTTCAAACCACAGCACCTGGTCCCGTTCTGAGAAAAACATTCCCACAGACGGACTTTCTCCAAAATATCTGACCAGTACTCCTCAAAACTATCAAGGCCGTCAAAAACAAGGAAAATCTGCGAGACTGTCACAGCCAAGCGGAGGCTGAGGAGACATGAAGACGTGAGTGTAATGTGGGATCGTGGATGAAATCCGGAAACAGAAAAAGTGCATTAGGGAAAAACTAAGGGAATGTGAATAATAAAGTATGGGTTTTAGTTAATAATAATGTCATCAATATGGGTTCATTCATTGTAATAAATGTACCATACTAATATGTTAATTATAGGGGAAACTGGGTGTGGGGTATATGTGAATTCCCTGTACTGTCTTCATAGTTTTTCTGTAAATATAAAACTGCTCTTAAAAATGAAGTCTGGCCAGGCACGGTGGTTCACGCCTGTAATCCCAGCACTTTGGGAGGCCAAGGCGGGCAGATCACGAGGTCAGGAGATCGAGACCATCCTGGCTAACACAGTGAAACCCCGTCTCTACTAAAAAAAAGACAAAAAAATTAGCCAGGTGTGGTGGCGGGCGCCTGTAGTCCCAGCTACTTGGGAGGCTGAGGCAGGAGAATGGCGTGAACCTGGGAGGAGGAGCTTGCAGTGAGCCGAGATCGTGCCACTGCACTCCAGCCTGGGCGACAGAGCAAGACTCTGTCTCAAAAAAAAAAAAAAAAAAGAAGTCTATTGGCCAGGCACGGTGGCTCATGCCTATAATCCCAGCACTTTGGAAGGCCGAGGCGGGCAGATCACCTGAGGTCAGGGGTTTGAGATCAGCCTGGGCAACATGGTGAAACCCCATCTCTACTAAAAATACAAAAATTAGCCAGGAATGGTGGCGCATGCCTGTAATCCTAGTTACTCAGGAGGCTGAGGCAGGAGAATCGTTTGAGCTTGGGAGGCAGAGGTTGCAGTAAGCTGAGATCGAGCCTCTGCACTACAGCCTGGGAGAGAGAGTGAGACTCCGTCTCAAAAAATGAATAAATAAAGTCTATTAAGAAAAGACAAGACACTCCACCCTCCCCCCACCCTACACATACCTAGTCCAAGGCCTTCATAGAATGAATGAAGGCAACACAGTGAAGTGTTCACAATCGTGGACGCTAGAGGCAGGAGATCTGGGTTCAAATCCTCGTTCTGCTACTCCAGCTGTGTGACCTTGGACAGCTGACTTGACCTCTCTGAGCTTTAGTTTTCTCATATGTCGAAAGGAGGTGAAATTAACAGTTCTACCATCACAGAGTTGTAGAGATCAGAGGGGAGTCTTCAAGTGAAGGCATAAGACTTGGGCTGCACCCTAAGATGGGGATCCACCCATAGACACGAATTAGCCAGAGCCTTTTCCATTTGCATCAGGGCAACCCTGGGACACAGCATGTCTTTTGAACATATCTATTATACATCCAGCAATGGCTTGGTTTCCATGACGACCTTATTGAGTAATGGCAACTCTGAATTCAAAATGCCAGGTTTCACACCTGGTCACTGGGTTGTATCACTGGCCTTTGAAAAAGATGGTGTGATCGCAAGTTTTCTATGATAAGACACATTCAAAGAGAAATGAGGGTCAATCCAGATGCAGGAGCTGTGGTATTGGAAAAAATACTTCCACTGGATTTCTTAAGAGTTCTTCAAGCCAAGTGGGGTGGCTCAGGCCTGTAATCCCAGCACTTTGGGAGGCTGAGGCAGATGGATCACCTGAGGTCGGGAGTTCGAGACCAGCCTGACCAACATGGAAAAACCCCATCTCTGCTGAAAATACAAAATTAGCCAGGTGTGGTGACACATGCCTGTAATCCCAGCTACTTGGGAGGCTGAGGCAGGAGAGTCACTTGAACCCGGGAGGCAGACTTTGCGGTGAGCCGAAATCATGCCATTGCACTCCAGCCTGGGCAACAAGAGTGACATTCCACCTCAAAAAAAAAAAAAAAAGAAAAGAGTTCTTCAAAAGGGTGAGCTCTCCACTTCTCCCTTCTCCTCGTCTGCGCTTCTCTCCTCTAAAGCCTTTTCATGCCTATATTGCTCATGAAAAATCTTAACAATGATAGATGTCCTCCCCCTTATAAGGATACCTGTACTCTCTGACCCATCCCAAAACTGATCTCTTGGGAGTTGGTGCTCCTCCATTCCGAAGATTGTTTGTAAACATAAGTGGAACCATCTACTGGGTTATTTCTTGGACAGTTTAGAGAAAAGGGAGACTAACCCCCAGCAGAGGCTGTATACGTGCGCTTGGACAATACGACTTGTCTCCTTTTTAGCCAAGCTTATTAACTCTCTGGAGCCTTGGGGCCCTCGTCTGTGAACGATGGACAGTAGTATCGTCCACCATCCAAGGCTATGGTAGGGACTAAAGGAGACGGTGCATAGAGAGTGTGGAGGCCAGAGGTGGGGCTCAAGACAAGCATTCAGTAGAGGCTAGTTATGCTTTACTGAGCTTCAACGAGGAGCTATGCCAGCAGCTGACATTGATTGAATCTCAAACTACATAACCGTCCTCCAAGCAAGATCTTATCTCCCTTTCTCAGGTGAGGAAACTGAGGCACAGAGCAGTTAACGAGCTTGCCCAAGGCCCCCCAGGGAATGCTGAGAAGATGCAGACAAGCCCACGGTCTGCATAAGGCTAAGGCACAGTGAGGGATGGACTTGTGTTTGCAAGACCTTCAGTCCTTAATTCAATTCAGCAACTGTTTGTGGAGCACCTACTATGGGCTGAGTGAAACCAACCTAGACCCTGCCCTTGGCGATTCCCCCAAAGAAGAGCATCAATGCACACCCAAGACCCAGCTGCCCACTTCTGGGGTCATGAATCAAATGCAAGAAGTCGAGCCCTTGTCCAACAATGGAGCTCTTGGGTGCTGGCACCTAATACCTCAGAATGTACCCAGAGAATGGCAAGGTGCGGTGGCTCACGCCTAAAATCCCAGCACTTTGGGAGGCCAAGGTGGGCAGATCACCTGAGGTCAGGAGCTTGAGACCAGCCTGGCTAACATACTGAAACCTCATCTGTACTAAAAATACAAAAATTAACTGGATGTGGTGGCGCATGCCTGTAATCCCAGCTGCTCGGGAGGCTGAGACACGAGAATTGCTTGAACCTGGGAAGTGGAGGTTGCAGTAAGCCAAGATCACACCACTTCACTCCAGCCTGAGTGACAGAGCAAGACTCCATCTCAAAATAAATAAATAAATAAATAACTAAATAAAGTACCCAGCGCTGTGGTGACTTCTGGGATTCTCCTTGTGCAGTAGGGTGACCAACTCATCCCCTTTTGCCTGGATCTTCACAGGTTTGAATACGGAAAGCCCTGAGTCCCACCTCTCAGTCCTGGGCAAACCAGGGCAGTTGATCTCCCAATAGGAAGGCAGGATGTGATGATTACGTGAATGATTGTCACGAGCATTTATCAAGTGCTTGCTGTGTGCTGGGCATATATTAGATCATCTCATTCTCACAAGCAGCCAATAAGCTAGGTTCCATTATTATCCCCATTTCATAGATGAGGAGACTGAGGCTCAGTCAAGGTCAAATGGGGCAAGTGGGAGCTAAAGTCAGCTGTGTCTTCTGGAAGAAGGGTTTTCTTTTCCCCTAATTCCCACAGTGCTACCCTATGGGCTAGCAGCAGTTCTATGAATAGAGAAGGGATTTGCACTGAAATTGATGTTGCCTCAGTGACTGGGCTGTTAACCACAACCCTCTAAACTTCCCAGGTTATACTGCACTAAGGCAGCAACCCTAGCTTCAGCATTTTCTATACCTGTGGAACTGTGGGTTGAAATATTTCCTAAATCATATCCTTGGAGCTTCCCAGGAAAGGGAAACTATTCAAATCCAAGGCAATAATTTTCCTTTGCATTCATAGCACAAGGTCTGCTGTTTGGGGCATTTGGTGCAAGGTGTGCAAACACCGCCAGCTGTAAGTATTAATGTTGAGAATCATGGCTGAGCCCATTATCAGCAGGCTCAGGTTGGCTCACAGGTGGCCTTGGACAAGCTGCATCTGAAGGATGCAAAAGGCACCACCTGCCCCAGCAGTCCCCGGATTGGCCTGCCACAGCCTGAACTTCCCATATTAGACCTTAATGAACTCAAAAGCAGCATGCGGTTGTCTCCTGCAGGCTGCTAAGATAATGCACGTTTCCCAGGAAGGACTCTGGTTCTGTGACCTGGCAGGCAGTTGGTTTTTTTTGTTTTTGTTTTTTTTTTTTTTAAGATGGAGTCTCACTCTGTCACCCAGGCTATAGTGCAGTAGTTTGATCTGGCTCACTGCAACCTCCGCCTCCCAGGTTCAAGCGATTCTCTTGCCTCAGCTTCCCTGTAGCTGGGATTATAGGCGTGCACCACAATGCCCGGCTAATTTTTTGTATTTTTAGTAGAGATGGGATTTCACCATGTTGGCCAGGCCGGCCTCGAACTCCTGACCTCAGGTTATCCACCCGCCTTGGCCTCCTAAAATGCTGGGATTACAGGCATCAGCCACTTCACCTGCCCGGGATTGTTTTAAAAAGCGGTCCCAACCCCCCTCCAAATTTGGAACCCAGGGGACGGTAAGCTCTGTGCTCACTTGGTCAGGGCATTGTACTTCCCTTGCCCTCTACCAGAAAGCACTTTGTGCAGTTCTAAAGCCCCAGGGGAATGGAAGGAACTGTTTCTCCATTCATGCTTGATGGTGCTGCATTGCTTGGTCACGTATCTCAACTTTTCTGCCCCCTCCCCTTCCAGTCTAGGAGTCTAGGGAGATATTTACACATAGCATCTGCTTCCTAAACATTCCAGTTAAGCCCATGAGTAACGTCCATCCATTCCTCTGGTTGCTCTTCCTTCACTGCCCACTTCACTTCTCCACCTCTCCCCTACCTGTCTGAGTCAGGTCTCTGGTGCCTGGGAGATCTGGGTGACTGGTGCATTTCACTAGGGTGCACTGGGCATGGGGGCAGGGAAGGAATTTGGGGCAGGAGGGTCAAACAGGTGACTTTGTAGGATGAAGGGGGTGCCTATAAAATGGGGGGACAGCTCCAAGTCAATCTGTCCAGGACAGTTTTCCCAGGGCTGCTGTGATGGAGCGCCATACCATGGCGGGATCTCTACTGGGCACGGTATGAGATATACCTTCCTTGGCAAGATGGAAGGATCAATTAATGATGCTTGGAAAGTGCTAGGGATATGCCCGATACATAGTAAATCACTGCTGTTATTTTGGCTAATGTATTTCCTAATTGATGCCAGCATGTGTCCTCCCCTGTGCAGTGCTCACCATCGTCTACACATATTCACAAAGCCCCCCAAGCGCCCATGAGGTACCAGAGGTAGTAGGTAACACCCAGATGTGGAAAGAAACTTCCTGATCACTTGCCCAATGCCAGGGCCTTGACCTGGGTTGCTTTGCATAGCCCTCCAGGAAACCTAATAGAGGCCGGGCGCGGTGGCTCAAGCCTGTAATCCCAGCACTTTGGGAGGCCGAGACGGGCGGATCACGAGGTCAGGAGATCGAGACCATCCTGGCTAACACGGTGAAACCCCGTCTCTGCTAAAAAATACAAAAAAACTAGCCGGGCAAGGTGGCAGGCGCCTGTAGTCCCAACTACTCCGGAGGCTGAGGCAGGAGAATAGCGTGAACCCGGGAGGCGGAGCTTGCAGTGAGCTGAGATCCGGCCACTGCACTCCAGCCTGGGCGACAGAGCAAGACTCCGTCTCAAAAAAAAAAAAAAAAAAAAAAAAAAAAAAAAAAGAAACCTAATAGGAAGACAGAGTGACTTCTATTTTATAGATTCAGAAACTAAGGGGCCAGGTGTGGTGGCTCATGCTTGTAATCCCAGCACTTCAGGAGGCCAAGGTAGGTGGATCACTTGAGGCCAGTAGTTCGAGACCAACCTGGCCAACCCGGTGAAACCCCATCCCCATCTCTACTAAAAATACAAAATTAGCTGGGCATGGTGGTGCGTACCTGTAATCCCAGCTACTTGGGAGGCTGAGACAGGAGAATCCCTTGAGCCCAGGAGGCGGAGGTTGCAGTGAGCTGAGATTGAACCACTGCACTCCAGCCTGGGTGACAGAGTGAGACTCTGTCACAAAAAAAAAAAGAAAAGAAAAGAAAAGAAAAAAGAAACTGAGGTTAAGAGGCAGTGGCATTCAGTATCTTGTTTAAGGGGCAGAACTGAGCTTTGAAGCCTGCTGATGTCTGGGACCAGAGTGCGTGGCTTCATCTGGACCTCTCATGTAGAAGATACAATCCCTGCCTTTTAGAAGCTGAAGAACTGCAAGTCAGTCAATGACCTCCAATGAGCATCGATGTGGGTGATATAAGCTCAACGGAGGCAGATTTCACTGTGGGCAGGAAGACTTCCTTTAAGTGGACATGGAGGACTCTGATAGGAGTGAGCCAACAGGACACATTAAAAAGGAGCAGAGAGAATTCTGATGCCAGTTAGACTTGGGGACAAGAGGTGAGGGAGATGCAATTTTGATGGAGGCCCAGTTGCAAAGCCCTTAGCAAATAACCAACTAAGGTCAGACTTCATTCTGGAGGCAATGGGAAACTGGTGTTGGGTTTTTGTTTCTTTGTTTGTTTGTTTGAAATGGAGTCTCACTCTGTCTCCCAGGCTGGAGTGCAGTGGCTCGATCTCAGCTCACTGCAAACTCCGCCTCCTGGGTTCAAGTGATTCTCTTGCCTCAGCCTCACTAGTAGCTGGGATTACAGGTGCCTGCCACCATGCCTGGCTAATTTTTGTATTTTTAGTAGAGACGGGGTTTTGTCATGTTGGCCAGCCTGGTCTTGAACCCCTGACCTCAGGTGATCCACTCCCCCTTGGCCTCCCAAAGTACTGGGATTATAGGCGTGAGCCACCGCACCTGGCCTGGTGTTGGTTTTTTAAAGGAAGAAAGTGACAAGGAAGCAGTGTCTTGGGAAAATCCATCCAGGTGTGTATCATCATGGTAACTGCAAATACTTCGATGACTACTTTTTGTTCGTGTAGCTTCTAATCAGGCACTGTGTTCAACCCTTTAATGCCTTATTTTATTTGTTTAAATGACAGTTTGTGGGAGATTTTAGAATCATCCTCATTCCCAATGTCCATCTTTCTGTTTTCAGATGTTGGGATGAGGTGAATGTATTTTGCATGTAAGATGGACATAAATTTTGAGGGATCAGAAGATAACTTGGTGAGGTGGCTCATGCCTGTAATCCCAGCACTGTGGGAGGCCGAGGCGGGTGGATCACTTGAGGTCAGGAGTTCAAGATCAGCCTGGCCAACATGGTGAAATCCTGTCTCTACTAAAAATACAAAAATTAGCTGGGCATGGTGGCAGGCATCTGTAGTCCTAGCTACTCGGGAGGCTGAGGCAGGAGAATCGCTTGAACCCAAGAGGAGGAGGCTGCAGTGAGCCAAGATCATGCCACTGCACTCCAGCCTGGGTGACAGAGTGAGACCATGTCTCAAACAAAAAAAAAAAAAAAAGAAGGTAGACTGTAGTGGGTTGAATAGTGTGCCCCCAAAATTCATGTCCACCCAGAACATCAGAGTGCCACCTTATTTGGAAACAGGGTCTTTGCAGATGTAATTAGCCAAGGATCTCGAAGAAAAAATCATCCTGGATCAGGAGTGGGCCCTAAATCTAATGACTGGTGTCCTTCAAAGAAGAGAGAATTAGAATTATCATTTGAGCCAGCAATCTGCTTACTGGGTACCTACCCTAAGGAAAAGAAACCATTCTCCCGAAAAGATGCCTGTAATTTCATGTTCATTGCAGCACTATTCACAATTGCAAAGACATGGAATCAATCTAAGTGCCGATTAGTGGATGACTGGATAAAGAAAATGTAGTATATATACACCATGGAATACTATGAAGCCATAAAAAAAGAATGAAATCATGTCCTTTGCAGTGACATGGATGCAGCTTTAGGTCATTATTCTCAGTAAATTAACAAAGGAACAGAAAACCAAACGCTGCATGTTCCCACTTATAAGTAGGAATGAATAATGGGTACTCGTGGACATAAAGATGGGAACAGTAGACACTGGAGACTGCAAAAGAACAGAGGGAAGGAGGGAGGGAAAGGTTAAAAAACTACTTGTCAGATACTGTGGTCACTACGTGGGTGACGGGCTCACTTGAAGCTCAAACCTCAGTGTCACACAATATACCCAGTAACAAATCTGCACATGTATCTTCAAATCTAAAATAATAATGAAAAAAGGAGAGGGCACAGAGACAAAAAGAGAGGAAGACAAAGTGATTAGGGAGGCAGAGATTGGAGTGATGTGACCACAAGGCAGTCGAGAAACTCCAACAATTGCTGGGAGCTGGGACAGAGGCGCGGGACAGACCCTCCCTCAGTGCCTCCAGAAGGAACCAACTCTGAGGACACCTTGATTTTGGACTTCCAGCCTCCAGCACTTTGAGAGAATGAATCTCTGTTGCCTAAAGCCCCCTGATTTGTGGTAATGTGCTGCGGCAGCCTCAGGAAAACAATGCCTATTTTGGACATTTGGGATTCTGACTTCAGGGCCCGGACCCTCTTTGCTTTGGCCTGACAGAGGGAGACAGGGACAGTGGCTGATGGCATTATGGAGGCCTGCTGGGGTTTAGAGCAGAAAGCAGGGCTGCTGCTGCTGCATCCATAAAGATGTGTGCCCCGGGTCCCACATGGCACCCAGTGCACCGTAGGCGCTCTGCATGTGTGCATGGCAATGCAACTGTCCGCCATAGTAGGTGCTGAGTCCTACTGTACAGCGGTTGTCCACTATTATGAAGGGGAGTTTGAAGACCTCTGAGATAGAGCGAGTGAAAGGAAGAAAGTGAGAGAAAGTAAATAGTCTGGATCAGGGTTTGGAGACCAGGAGACAAGCGAGGACTGTCCCCGCTTCTCTCCCCTTCAACCATCAGACAGAGACTGGCTGATTGTAAGGTTCTCACCCCCATCATGCATTTTATTTACTGATTGATTGATTTTTAAAAAAAATATTTTTAGAGGCATGCTCTCACTTTGTCACCTAAGCTGTAGTGCAGCCTCTACCTCCTGAGTTCGAGCTATCCTCCCACCTCAGCCTCCCAAGGAGCTGGGACTACAGGCATGTGCCAACACACCAGGCTAATTTTTAAATTTTACAGAGACAGGAGTCTCACTTTTTTGCCCAGGCTGGTCTCAAACTCCTGGTCTCAAAGGATCTTCCCACCTTGACCTCCCGAAGCACAGGGATTACAGGTTTGAGGCCCCACGCCCAGCCCGTCACACATTTTAGAACTTAAACCTGACTCTTTCTCCAGTGTGGAGAACTGGAAATAATTCCAGGATCATTCCAAGTGATAATTTTAGGTGCCAGCCTATTAAAATCAGATTCTTATACCTTCATCGCTCCCCACAAAACCCACACAACTCTCACAGCAAAAAGTCCTAAATGGGGGCTGGGTACAGTGGCTCACACCTGTAATCCCAGCACTTTGGGAGGCTGAGGTGGGAGGATCACTTGAGGCCAGGAGGGCGACACCAGCCTGGGCAACATGGCAAAACCTTGTCTTTGAAAAAAAAAAAAAATTAGTTAGGCACGGTGGCACATGACTGTAATCTCAGCTACTTGGGAGGCTGAGGTGGGAGGATTGCTTGAGCCTGAGATGTTGAGGCTGCAGTGAGCCGCGATGGTGCCACTGCACTCCAGCCTGGGCGACAGAGAGAGACCCTGTCTCAAAAAACGAAATAAAACAAAAAAGTCCTAAATGGTCCCTACAATACTAGAGGGCTAGAGAGCATATTTGTTCTTTGTTAAAAATATATATATATATATTCTTATCTCTCAGCATAGAGGAGAGATAGCAGATATTTTTCAGTTAGGCTGCTGATTCTTTTTAATCAAAAGGAAATTTAAAAAACGGGATGATATACATTTCTTATGGGGGAGAGCGGGAGTCTTATTCCTTGCCTGTCTCAAAATAACCTGACAGAACACAGTATTTGCATTATACTCAGGGTCAGCTGCTCTGGGGACTACGGCCCAGCCCTGCCTGGAGAAAGGAGTGAGGGGCTGAGCTTTTAGATTTACTGCATTAATGCTTCTCTAGTTTCCGTGGAGTAGCCACTGGAGAGAGGCTTGGCTGCGGATGTAGTGAAAGAAACATGCAGAAATGCAGTAACAATAACTAAATATAACTCACATCTGAAATGCCTTTCACCACACCAGAGTGCTTTCCAAATATATTATCTTATTAAATCCATACAAGAGCTGAGGGAGGTAGGGTGCTCTCCTGCCCCTGTCTTATGGGGGGAACGAATTTGCAGAGCCCAGATCTTGCGAGGACATGTTCTTTCATTGCATCTGTGGTCTTCTGCATGGGCTTCCCGGTGGATCCAGATTCTACGGAGACGCCCTGGGGGCAGACAGTGGAGATGGGGCTATGTTCATTAAGGCAATGCCAGCTGCTGTAACAAATTGACCCACAAGTATCCATGAGTTAATGCAGCATCCATTTATGTCTCACTGTGCAGGCTCCAAAATGGGTGCTCCTGTTTCTCAGGTAGTCTTCCACAGGGTCATTTAGGGATCCCAGCCCCTTCCAGTTTGCTCTGCTCACCCCTCAGCCTTTGCATCCTCTGTATTTAGCCTGCAGATGGGAAAGGGTTTTTATGAACCAGGCCTGGAAATGCCTCCCCCTGCCCCCGCCATCACTTCCATCCACTATCCATTGGGTAGTGCTCAGTCACGTGGCTACATTATCTGCAAAGGAGGCTGGGAAATGCAGCCCAGCTCTATTGCTGGAGAAAGAGGACTGGGTGTGGTGAAGAGCCAGCCATTCTGTTTCGTGGGATCTTCCACTCTTTTTACAAAATTGTTTTTAAGAGATGACATCTTGCTCTGTCACCCAGGCTGGAGTGCAGTGGCACAATCATAGCTTACTGCAGCCTCAAACTCCTAGACTCAAATGATCCCCCTGCCTCAGCCTCTCAAGTAGCTGGGACTACAAGTGGGCACCACCACACCAGGCTAAGTTTAAAATATTTTTGTAGAGATGGGGTCTTGCTGTGTTGCCTGGGATGCTCTGAAACTTCTGGCCTCAAGCAATCCTCCTACCTCAGCCTTCCAAAATGCTGGGATTACGGGTGTGAGCCACCATACCCAGCCTCCACTTCTACTTCCTGTTCCAAGTAGGGCAGCTCTGATTTTATGCATTTCATATATTGCATTCTGCATAAAATTTAGTTTGAATAAAGGGCATCCCAGGACTTTATGAAAAATGTGTCAAGGCTCTAGATCAGTGCCCTTCAGACAAGCTTGATCATCTAAATCAATCAGGGAGATTGTGAAAAACAGATTCATGGACCACTCCCTTGGTAATTCTGATTCTGCAAATACAAGGTCCTTTGTATGTTCAGCTGGCATCTCTACCAAGATTCTTCACTTGCCTTTGCAAATTAATGAATAGTTTGGTGAAGGATGGAGATAGCAGATGATCATGGGGTGTCAAAGATAGAGATAGCAAGAAGCGTTAGTGAGGATGTGGAGGAACAACTCTTGTACAACCACGTATCCAGGAAAGTTGAAGATACACACAGTCTATGATCCAGCAACTCCACTCTGAGTTTATGTTTGGAAGAACTCTTACACATGTGCATCCATAGACACATATAGCAAAGCATCACTATTGAGATTTCTGCTATGGTTTGAATGTGTGTGTCCCCTCCAAAATTCATGTTGAAACTCAATCCCCAATGCAACCATGTTAAGAGATGGTGCTTTTAGGAGGTGATTAGGCCATGAGGCTGTGTCCTCATTAATGGGATAGCACCCTACAGAAGAGCTGGAAGGAACTAGGTAAGCCCTTTTACCCTTTCACCTTCTTCCATGTGAGGATGCGGCAACAAGACATCATCCTGCAAGCAGAAACTAGGCCCTCACCAGACACCAAACTTGCCAGTGCCATGTACTTGGATTTCCCAGCCTCCCGAACTGTGAGAAATAAATTTCTGTTGTTTGCAAATTACTTGATCTCAGGTATTTTGTTATAGCAGCACAAACAGACTGAGACTATTGCCAAAACCTGGACATGCCCCAAATGTCCACTGACAGCAGATGGGATAAGTGGCTGCAGGTTCGTATAGCGAAGCACAATAAAGCAATGAAAGCCAATAAGCTGCAGCTCCAGCAAGAGCATGTTCAAATTTCACAGATATTTTGATGACTACAAAGAAGGAAGAGAAAACAAATTGATGAGGAGTCCATTTACATCAAGCTGTAAATTAGGCAAAAGTGAAACTAAATAGTTTAGAGATATAAACATAGATGGCAAAACAATTCGAAATAAGTATCTGAAGAATCAGGATGGGGCAATACCTCTGGGAGAGACACACAAGAGACCCCTGAGTGGTGGCTGTGTTCTATCCTCCTGTCCCTTCCCCTCTCCTCCCGTCTCCTTTCCTCTCCTTCCCTTTCCTTTCCTTTCATCTTCCCTGACATAGGTGAGGGTATCCTTGGATCGAGGGGCCTTCAAGATGAAGTTTGCTATCTTGAGCACCACACCCATTCTCCAGTTATGGCCTCACTTCCCTATACCTGACTAAAGGAACTCTCTGCAAATATTTTTAGAACAGCAGAGGTCATTTAAATATTCCAAACACAGAATTTCCCAAGGGTTCCTGGGGACTGTTACATGAAAGCAGGATTCTGTGGTCAAATGTGTTTTGGAAATACCTAGTTATTCACAATTTAAAAGATGCCTGACTGCAGGACTTCTCAGAGCTTTTAATGCCTAAGAAAATCCAAAGGAGGACTAGAAATGCAGAATTTTCCAAACTAACCACAGAGTTTCTGGTGAGATTGGTGTTCCCCAGAACAAAGTTTGGGGAAATTCCACTGTGGCTGGAATTTCAGATTGACAGCATAGGAAACAACATTCTTGCTTTCATTGAGTCCACTAAAGAACTGTTTCTGGCCAGGTGCGGTGGCTCATGCCAGCACTTTGGGAGGTCAAGGTGGGCAGATTACCTGAGGTCAGGAGTTCAAGACCAACATGGTGAATGAAACCCCATCTCTACTAAAAATCCAAAATTAGGCAGGCATGGTGGTGCATGCCCGTGGTCCTAGCTACTCGGGAGGCTGAGGCAGAAGAATTGCTTCAACCTGGGATTCAGAGGTTGCGATGAGCCAAGATCATGACACTGCACTCCAGCCTGGGGAACAAGAGTGAAACTCCATCTCAAAAAAGAAATGTTCTGTTGAGGGAAGATGAGCCAGGCAGTGCCCTGGTCTCTGTTTGCCTCACTCTACCCAGCAGCAAAATGGGTGCAGAGTCATTAACACTAAGGCTGTCAAGAGAGTCGATTACACTTTGTTACATGATCCAGGAAGGAGACATTATTATTATCATCAAGGATATATAATAGTGGGCAGCTTCATAGCATCATATAATTTCAGGATGACAAGAAAAGCTTCCCATTAGATCATCTATTGTTTCCTTTGGTTGGAACAGGAAGGTTCTAGCCTATCTAATCACACCTTGGCTTTGTGGGCACACCTTCCTCCAAGGAGCTCAAAGGGTTTCCCTCTTTTTAGGGTCCAAAGTCTGGAGGGGATAGAAAAGGGGAAGGGTGGTTTCCTCAATTGCAAAACATATTCATTCCTTTAGGTTACAAAAGAAGCATCAGTCTAAGATGCTAAATGGTAGCCCTACTGGTCTAATAGTTACTAGAACCCCACAGTGGAAATTACTCCAACAATTCTCAGAATTGGATGGGTTTGGATGGCCCTGTAAGAGGTCATTTAAGTGGCTTAGCCTCCAGGCACAGCCATGCCCACACCACCAAAGACTGATGCCTGGCCTACATTCTGCCCATAGCTCAAGCTATACCAGTTGCTGCTCCTTTGATGACACACAGAGGCTGTATTTTAAAATTCTCACCTACTTGATTTGGAATCACAAAGGTATTAATAGGAATGTCAATCAGTGAACAAGAGCCAGTTACAGACACTCTCTTTAACTGCTGCTGCATACTTTCTATTGAAAACTGGTACAGTTTGGCATCAAATGGGCTCCAGCATTTGCCAGCTGTGCAATATAGGGCAAGTTATTTAACCTTTGTGAGCCTTGGGGTCTGCTCTGTGAAATGGACAGGAATAGTACCTGCCTCACAGTCAACGTGAGGATTCAGTGTAATGACATGGCGCCACAGGAAGTGTCCAGTAACAGCAGTAACCACCGCAGGCCTTGAAGATGAAGCCTGGGCATGAGATTTTGTGCTGGAAAGACCTTTGTGATAAAGCTGAAGGTCCTTCAGGGAGACCAGTGGTGTTCAATTTAAGGGAGAGGTCAGATTCACATGTCAGCATTTAAGGTAAAGGTGGATGGAGTCAGGTTACCCTTGAAAATTCTCTGCCCATTAAGCAGGATTTATATGGCGTTGCACACAGAACATTCAGGTTGGAGAACCACTGAGTCGGACCATAGGAGAGAGTAAAAAGAATGTTTATCTTCAGCTGCCTGGGCATTGAAATCATTCTGTTTCTAAGAAAGTGGGTCTCAATTGGGGGTGGTTTTGTCCTCGCAGTGGACATTTGGCAATGTCCAGGGAAGGACACTATCATGAACTGCTGGTGGGAATGCAAACCTTCCAACCAGCTGTTCTGCAGAGCATTTTGGCAATAAGTAGCAATGACCTTAAAAAAAATACATGTCCTTTGACCAGCAATTTCACTTCTAGGAATTCATCCCAAGGAAATAAGAAAATGTTCAACATCTTACTTAGCTATAAAGACACCACAGTTTTGGCAAGAACAGCAAAAGATGGGGAGCAACTTAAATTCTTGACAATTAGGAACTGATTGAGAAGTCTGTGCTGGTGCCATGTCACACAGCCATTGGGAACGATGCAAAAGTATGCGTGCATTGACATAGAAAGGCATTTTTGATGTACTGTAGAGAAAACAAGCAGATGACAAACAAAGCTTTGTAGAATATTTTAAAAATGTATATGTATACATATGTATAGAAAGAAGGCTGATGGCCAATAAACACATGAAAAGATGCTCAGCTTCACAGTAATCAGGGAAATACAGAGTAAAATGATGCACCATGCTCACCCACGAAATTGGCCACATGCACAAAATGAAAGATTGATCATTTCCACTGTTGGCAATAGCACAGAGATCAGATCTTCTCATGGACTGCTAGTAGAAGTATAATCTGGTACAGCTTTTTTGGAGAGGAATTTGACAATCATTTATTTATTTATTTATTTATTTATTTATTTATTTTTAAGACGGAGTTTCACTCTTGTTGCCCAGGCTGGAGTGCAATGGCATGATCTCGGCTCACCACAACCTCTGCTTCCTGGGTTCAAGTGATTCTCCTGCCTCAGCCTCCCAAGTAGCTGGGATTACAGGCCTGCACCACCACGCCCATCTAATTTTGTATTTTTAGTAGAGATGGGGTTTCTCCATGTTGGTCAGGCTGGTCTTGAACTCCCAACCTCAGGTCATCTGCCCACCTTGGCCTCCCAAAGTCTTGGGATTATGGACGTGAGCCATCACTCCTGGCTGAAAATTTTTTATTTGTAAGAGAAGGGTCTTACTCTGTCACCCAAGTAGGAGTGCAGTGGAACCATCATGGCTCACTGCTGCCTTGAACTCCTGGCTTAAGTGATCCTCCTACCGAGCCTCACGAATAGCTAGGACTACAGGTGTGCATCACCACGCCCAGCTAATTTTATTATTTTTAATCTTTTGGTAGAGATGGGGTCTCCCTCTGTTGCCCAGGCTGGTTTCAAACTCCTGGCCTCAAGCAATCCTCCTGCCTCAGCCTCCCAAAGTGCTGGGATTACAGGCGTGAGCAACTCTGCGCCTGGAATTTGACAGTTCTATCAAAATTTAAATTTCATATTACAGTGGCTCGAGAATTTCACTTCTCTCAATCTATCCCACAAAAGTACTTGCACAAGTGGACAAAGATGTATGCTTTGTATTAGTGATAAGTTGGAAATGACCTAAATACCGATCAATAAAGGAGTGGGCTTACCAATTGCAATTTGTTGATGTAGTGGAATGTTACCCAGTTATCAAAGAAAATAAGGAAGATTTAAATGAGTTGATATGGACAGCACTCTAGGATAGGTAAAAAAAAAAAAAAAAAAAAGCAAATCACAGAAACATACATATTGCATGATCTTGTCTATGGATTTTTTATTTTTTTTTTATGGAGATGGAGTTTCACTCTTGTTGCCCAGGCTGGAGTGCAGTGACGTGATCTCGGCTCACAGCAACCTCCACCTCCCGGGTTCAAGCAATTCTCCTGCCTCAGCCTCCTGTGTAGCTGGGATTACAGGCATGTGCCACCACACCGGGCTAATTTTTGCATTATTAGTAGAGACGGGGTTTCACCATGTTGGCCAGGCTGGTCTTGAGCTCCTGACCTCAGGTGATCCACCCACCTCAGCCTCCCAAAGTGCTGGGATTACAGGCATAAGCCACCACGGCTGGCCTTTTTTTTTTTTTTTTTTTTTAAATACTACATATATAGCTGTATACACATACAGATCTAGCAATGTATGTATTACCGAAACATGAGGGGTTCGGTTTAAGCCCTGTTGTTTGCTGCACAGAAAGCCAATCACTGAGACAATGAGTATTGCCAAGGAAGAAGCCTTTAATTGGGTGTTGCAGCTGAGGAGATGGGAGCTTAGTCTCAAATCCACCTCCTTGACCAACTAAAATCATGGGTTTATATAGCAGGGAAGAAACGTAACGACGTGTGGGAAAATAGGTATTAGGGAGAGGTAAGGAAGAGGAGGTCAACAGGAAGCAGGTGGTCAGTTAGGCCATCATGACTTGTGAGGGGACTGACATCTCATTGTCCAAACGCAGTGACCTGGTAAGTTTCAGCTCCTTGATACTATTTGGGAGGCCTGATGGTTGGTTTCTGGAGAAAGGAACTCAGGTAAGACAACTGTAACTTTCTCAAGTTTTAAGGCTAGAGGATCAGTTTCTATGTTTATTCAAAGAAGCCATAAACATCAGTTCTATGGGACAGTTGGGTGAGTTTCATATGGACCAAGTTCTGACAGACTCACACTAAACAGTTAATAGTGGTTATCTCTGTGAAGGACTGGAGGAAAAAAATAAGCACATTCTCTCTTATATTCCACATCTATTTAAATAGGTTTGCCTGCACGAATGTAATACTTGGCTGATTTTTTTTTTTTTTTTTTTTAAAGCAAACGAAAAGAACTGTGGAAAGATGTGAACACAGAGCCTTTCTGGGCAGAAGGGTTATGGGTGATTTTTTTCGTTTCTTGTGGCTCATCAGGATTTTTCTGCTTTTTCTACAACGACCATGTGTTAACTGTGCTATTTTAAAACATTTTTAATTGTAAGAGGAATAATAGTAACAGAAACATGTACAAAGGCATTTAAATAGAGACAGCTAAGCAAAGTATAGAACATTGCTCTCTAGCTTTAAGAGTGCTGTGATCTAATGGGGTTCTCTCCATCTCTCTTGTCCCTTACACACACCTACACATACACACTCTACAAGACAGGACATAGGCAGTAAGTGTTTCTGGAGGTCAAAGGATGAAGGGAGCTGTGTACAATGGGCAGCAGGGAAGGGGGACCACGTCCTAGGGGCTGTACTAGTTAACACTGCCTTGTAGAAACAGGCAGGCTTTAATAGACAGAAACCCTCCAGCAATTGAAATGCTATTATCTGTGCTGGTGGCATCCTGCTCTAGGGATTAATGACCCTTGTTATCAATTAATTCTTCTTGGATTCCAAGCTAGATATTGGCTTTCACGACTTAAGTGGCTTTCTATCGTGTTTATCCTTCATGGACACGGAAACCTTTCTGTACATCTCAACAGAAAAAATAAGCTGTGCACCTCATCCATCTCCCAGATTAAGACCACAAACGAAGGTGAAGACACGCTCTCTGATGTGAAAACACAGTTCCATCCACCCCACCACCACTGGCTAGTCCTTGATAGTAGAGAAATGAACTCCGGTGATGGTTTCGTGGGTGTACACTTATCCCCAAATTCATCGAGATGTATACATCAAATGGGTACAGCTTTTTATATGTCAATCACCCCTCAATAAACTGGTTAGGAAAGAAAAGAGACTGGGCACAGTAGTTCACACCTGTAATCCCAGCACTTTGGGAGGCTGAGGCGGGTGGATTACCTGAGGTCAAGTGTTTTTACCAGCCTGGCCAACATGATGAAATCCTGTCTCTACTAAAAATACAAATTTACCTGGGTGTGGTGGTGCATACCTGTAATTCCAGCTACTCGGGAGGCTGAGGCAGGAGAATCACTTGAACTTGGAGGCAGAGGTTGCAGCAAGCCAAGATCATACTATTGCACTCTGGCCTGGGCAAAAAGAGCGAAACTCCATCTCAAACAAACAAACTAAAAATGAAAAAGAGAGAGAGAAAGAAGAAGGAAGGAAGGGAGGGAGGAAGGAAGGCAGGGAGGGAGGCAGGTAGAGAGAGCTCTTTGCTCTTTGAATCCCTCTCTTCTCTAGGTTTGCGTGTTTGCTATCCGATGCATGTTATTTATCGTACTTTATCATGGGCAAACTGTATCACCTCATTCCATCCTTAAATAAACTCCAGGAGGTGGCTACGTATTGTCACCATTACACAGATGGGAAAACTGAGGCTCTGTTGACTGGAGAGATTGAGTTCAAGGCCAGGAATAGTTTACTGTGTCTGCCTCATCACAGTTTTGAACTGATGAGGTCAAGGATTTGGGTGATGTTCTCTCTAAGCTGATGAGCTTCTGAGTCTCTTTGTGGTAACTACATCCCGCCCCACCTAACCTAGGGCAGACACAATGGCTTTCTGTCTCTGCAGATCAGATCAGAACGTGTCTATACTGGCACACTTCCTGCCTCCCTCTTGCCACCCTGAACAGGGGCTGAGCTTGAATGTAGGCTCTGGAATCAAGAATAGAATGCATTGAAGAGTACTGCCTCTGGGCTCACAGGCAGGTGCAGGAGACAGACCCTCCAACATACAAGTTCAGTACAGCATGGGAAGTGCTATGGTAGAGGAGACGTGGCCAGGAGTTGGGAGAGGTGGAGAGAAGCTTCCTGAGGAGATGATGTGCAAGCTGAATCCTGAGAAACAGAGTTTCATTGGCCAGATGGCCGGGCGCGGTGGCTCACGCCTCTAATCCCAGCACTTTGAATCACTTGTGGTGGGTGGATCACTTGAGGTCAGGAGTTTGAGACCAGCCTGGTCAACACAGTGAAACCCTATCACTACTAAAAGCACAAAAAGAGCTGGGCATGGTGGTGTGCTCCTGTAATCCCAGCTACTTGGGAGGCTGAGGCAGGAGAATTGCTTGAACCCAGGAGGCAGAGGTTGCAGTGAGCTGAGATGGCGTCACTGCACTTCAGCCTGGGTGACAGAGCAAGACTCCATCCCACCCCCCGTCAACCCCCCAGAAAAAATTAAAAAAGCTCACCGGCCAGGAAAGGAGGAAGAAAGGGGATACCAGGAAGATGGAACAAAAGAATAAAACAGGGCATCATCCTGGGCATTGTTAATGTGCTGGCCACAGAGCTATTTGTCTTGGATCTTCTTGTGTGGCAGTCACCCAGTCCTATAAGGCAGGCACCAGTTTATCCTCATTTAAAGCAACTTGGCCAGGGATGGGTAGCTCTTAGGGTAAAGGCTAGCAATTGGACCCAGGTCTGTCCAGCTTGAGAGTGAGGGGCCTGACTCTTGCACACTTCCACCTTCCACCGAGCAGTGGTTCTCAACTAAGGGTGATTTGGCCCCTAAGGGACATGTGGCAATGTCTGGATTTTGTTGTTGTTGTTGTTGTTGTTGTTACAATGTGAGTGGGGGCAGGGCACAGTGGCTCACACCTGTAATCCCAGCACTCTGGGAGGCTGAGGTGGATGGATCACCTGAGGTCAGGAGTTCAAGACCAGCCTGGCCAACATGGCAAAAATCTGTCTCTACTAAAATTAATAATAATAATAAAATAGCTGGGCATGGTGGCACGTGTCTGTAGTCCCAGCTACTTGGGAGGCTGAGGCAGAAGGATTGCTTGAACCTGGGAGGGGGAGGTTGCAGTGAGCCGAGATAGAGCCACTGCACTCCAGCCTGGGTGACAGTGTGAGACTCCATCCCACCACCCTCCCCCACACACACAAAATAAAATAAATAAATAAAAATTGTGGGGAGGGGGATGCTACTGGCATTTAGTGGGTGGAGGCCAGGGATGCTGTTCAACATGCTACAATGCACAGGGCACCCTCCCCACTGCAAAAAACGAGCCAGCCCCAAATGTCAGCAGTGCCGAGGCTGAGAAGCTACAGTGCTGGAGATCCGCTAAATGCCCTACGCTGGGCACCTTATGGGACACCAGGAAGGACGATACAGGAAATGAGCTATGGAGACAGGACCACACAAGGTCAAAGTGAGCCTTGGGCTTAGCTTGGCCCCGGACTGAAGACTTGAAGAGTTTTGGGCAGGGCAGATCTGTAGGACCAGCGCTGTGGCGCTGTAGGGAGGATGTCTCGGAGGAGGTCAGCACCGTCCTCCAAGTGTCCAGGTGAGACTCTTCAGCGGGCGGATGCAGAGGGAAAAGAGCGGAGGGGAAGGAGAAGCAGCTCCTCTGAGCAGCCGATGGGTCGGGAGTGGCATGTCCCACTATGAAGGATGGTACATTAAACCCTCTAAATGAGAGTAGCGACCTGATTAGAGATGGAAGTGACGGGCTCCCATTGGGATGCACGCAGATTAGCACGGTTATTCAAGCAGCCTCAGCGAGCTGCGGAGGAAGCCAGGCAGCCCGAGGGATACCTGGCCTGCGGGTGCTGATGTTCCCTGAGCCTCCCCTTAGTCTCCGCGGGGTTCCCCCATCCCTTCACCCCCACTCCCGCAGGCCCGCATTCATGTATCCTGCTCTTCTTCGAATCCCTTCCACTTGGTCAATATCCTCCTGCAGAGTGAGGCTGGGGATGGGGCTGGGGAAGCCGACTCAGACCCAGCCCTCCCGCAGGTGAAAGCTCCTCTCTGGTCCTGCGCCCCAGCACTGAGCTGCGCTTTTCTCCACTGCCGGCCCTGCAGGAGGGGTTCTGGCAGTAAGGGTTCTCGCAGGGACCAACTTCTGCGGGAGCGGGTAGAATTTATTTGTGCTGAGGATCCAGATGGAGTTGTTTAGGCTGAGCTGAATCTTTTTGCTTAATTCCGAAGACTGGAGGCTCTGGAAATGGACCCCTGAGGATTCTCCAATCCAGGTTAGGCCACTGGTTGATTCATTCCAAAAAGCCAAAGTAGGTGGGGTGCGGTGGTTCACGCCTGTAATCCTGGTACTTCGGGAGACTGAGGCAGGAGGATCTCTTGAGGCTAGGAGCTCAAGACCAGCCTGGGCAACACAGCAGACCTTGTCTCTACAAAAATTAAAAAAAAAAAAAAAAAAATAGCTGAGCATGGTGGTGTGTGCCTGTAGTGCTAGCTAGTCAGGAGGCTGAGGCAGGAGGATCACTTGAGCCCAGGAGTTCAGGCTTAACAGTGAGCCATGATTGTGCCACTGCCCTCTAGCCTGGGTGACAGTGCAAGACCCTGCCTCAATTAAAAAAAAAAAAAAAAAAAACCTGTGAGGCCTGAAACATACCGTAAATACAGAGGGAGCTTCATTCACTTACCGGCTGCTCACCTCCTGCTATGCGGCCTCGTTCCTAACAGGCCACCAATACCAGTTCATGGCTGGGAGCTTGGGGACCCCTGCTATAGATTTCTGAATTCTGGACTCTCACGTGAATGGCATCATACCGTATGTGGTCTTTTCTGACCAATTTCTTTCATTTAACATAATGTTTTTGAGGTTCATTCATGTTGTAGCAAGGGTCAGTACTTCCTTCTATGGCCAAATAGCCTTCCGCTGTGTGGATGTATCCCATTTTGTTTATATATTCATCTATTCATGGACATTTGGGTTTTGTCCACCTTTTGGCTATTATGAATAATGCTGCCATGAGCATTCGGGTACAAGTCTTTATGTGGACATACATTTTCGTTTGTCTTGGAGTATTTGTTGTTTTTATTGCTTTCTTTTTTTTTTTTTTTTTTTTTTTTGAGACGGAGTCTCGCTCTGCCGCCCAGGCTGGAGTGCAGTGGCCGGATCTCAGCTCACTGCAAGCTCCGCCTCCCAGGTTTACGCCATTCTCCTGCCTCAGCCTCCCGAGTAGCTGGGACTACAGACGCCCGCCACCTCGCCCGGCTAGTTTTTTGTGTTTTTAGTAGAGACGGGGTTTCACCGTGTTAGCCAGGATGGTCTCGATCTCCTGACCTCGTGATCCACCCGTCTCGGTCCTCCCAAAGTGCTGAAATGGTTAACGGTTACACACAGAGAAGGCACGAGTTTCTAAGCCTTAAGAAATACCGCTCTGTGTGATAAAGTACCTTAATAAAGTGGACAGGAGCCCTCCTGAATGGCAATGATCATGGCTGATGTTTCTTTTGGATCTATAGCAATTGCTCAGTGAGTGCTGGCCGAGTGACCTGAATGCCCAAATCAATTCAGATTCTACAAATGTTTACTGAGCTGAGTCTTTTCCCCATGCCTGGGCACATTTATCCTGCAAGGCATAGAAGAGTGTGTGGTGCAAATATTCATTCCCATTTTACGGATGGGGAAACTGAGTGAGGAGCGAAGGCCACAGCCCTGTGGCTTTGAGGAGTGTTGGAAAATTGAACCACGAGAAGTCATCAGTACTAGAGGTATAGCAGTGCACTTTTTATTCCGTTGGCTTCCCCATGGAAATTGGAAGCCGGGGGGCTCTGCTTTAAGCAGGAAAATCTGGGTTGTCCCAACAGATACACGATCTGGTGTTACTCATTTTACAAAAGGTTCTTTATTGCACAAAAGAACTAAAGACTATGGTCCTTGCCGGGTTCCCGGGAGGCCAGTGCTTTTCGGTGCTGCCGGCTGTGGAGTGCATCACTTCACACACCAGCTGGGCTTCTGGCGGAGTTGTAAGTCAAAGTTTTGTAAGTTAGATCATATTTTAGGGAACAGATAAAAGAATAAGACTCTGAATCTTTGAGAAGGATCTGTGTGTGTGGCGATAATCAGAACCAGATTTATGATTCCTGTAAAGGTGAAAATCAGAGATAAATGTCAACAACGCCGGGAATCCCGTGATAATTAATTAAGAGCCTATGTGTGTAATAGGCACTGTCCTAGCTTTCAAGATTTTTTTTCATTTAAATCTTGCACACACTTTGGGAGGCCGAGACGGGCGGATCATGAGGTCAGGAGATCGAGACCATCCTGGCTAACAAGGTGAAACCCGTCTCTACTAAAAAATATAAAAATTAGCCGGGCGAGGTGGCGGGCGCCTGTAGTCCCAGCTACTCGGGAGGCTGAGGCAGGAGAATGGCATGAGCCCGGGAGGCGGAGCTTGCAGTGAGCTGAGATCCGGCCACAGCACTCTAGCCTGGGCGACAGAGCAAGACTCCGTCTCAAAAAAAAAAAAAAAAAAAAAACAAAAAAAAAAAAAAAAAAAAAAAAAAAAAAAAAAAATCTTGCACAAGCAGAAACAATGACAACAAAAATTGTGTTTGAGGTAGGTGTTACTGATCGCCAGCTTAAGAGTTGGGGAAACTGAGGCTAGCAGATACTAAGTAACTTGCCCAAGGTCACAAGAACTAAGAGGTAGAGTTCGAATTCCAACCAGACCCATACTTGTTTTTTTTGTTTGTTTTTTGTTTTGTTTTGCTTGGAAGCACTGGTTCTTTCCAGGAGACAGTGCATGGTTATGTGTCAACTCAGAGGTCAAACTGCTTGGCTGGAGCTCCAGCTTCATCCCTTACTCTCTGTGCATCTGTTTCCTGGGCTGTAAAATGAGCTGCAAAAGACCTACCCTAAAACATGGCTGTGAAGTTCAAATTGTTTAAAGAGCCTGGCACACAGCAAGTGCTTAATAAATGCTAGCAATCAGCATGCTGAACTGCTCCTGTAATGAAAGAATCCTTTCATTAAATGAGTTAAATAAATTGAACTTCACAGCCATGTTTTAAGGTAGGGCTTTCGCAGCTCATTTTACAGCATTTATCAAGCACCTACAGTTCACAGCACAGCCCAATACCCCAACAGCATTCTACGCTAGGATAATAACCAGATCATCCCTATTCTGTAGTCACTTACTCACTGTGGGACTTTAGCAAACTGCTTAACGTCTCTGAGCCGCAGTTTTGGTAAAAAGAGGCAATAGCACTCACTCCCAAAAGGGTCTTGGTGATGATTCAGTGAGCTACACAATGTAAAGTGACTTAAATTAGGAATCATTCAGATGGCAGTCCTTATTATTATTATCATTATTATTGTTATTTGAGATGGGATCTTGCTGTGTCATCCAGGCTGGAGTGCAGTTGTGCAATGATGGCTCACTGCAACCTTAAACTCCTGGGCTCAAGTCATCCTCCCACCTCGGCCTCCCAAGTAGCTGGGACTATAGGCATGCGCTGTCAAACCCAGCTAATTTTTTTTAAAATTTTTTATAGAGATGGGGTCTTGCTATATTGCACAGGCTGGTCTTGAACTCCTGGGTTCAAGTGATCTCACCACCTAGGCCTCCCAAAGCTCTGAGATTACAAGGGTGAACCACAGTGCCCGGCCAGCCCTTATTATGATTATGTGCTAGGAACTTTACACATGCCCTTTACAGTGAATCTCACCACAATCTAGGTTTTAGTTTTAAGAGAAGGAGGCTGAGGTCAGAGAGGTCAATAACTCTCCAGGTGCCACCAGCGGTCTGGGGTGGAGCAGGGCTTTGTGCTCAGGCCCATCAGGTGTTGAACATGCCCTGAAGGTTATCTGTAGAACAGCCATTCCTGGCCAGGCACGGTGGCTCACGCCTGTAATCCCAGCACTTTGGGAGGCCAAGGTGGATGGATCAGGAGATTGAGACCATCCTGGCTAACACAGTGAAACCCCATCTCTACTAAAAATACAAAAAATTAGCTGGGCATGGTGGCGCGTGCCTGTAGTCCCGGCTACTCGGGAGGCTGAGGCAAATACAAAAGATTAGCTGGGCGTGGTGGCGCATGCCTGTAGTCCCAGCTACTCAGGAGGCTGAGGCAGGAGAATGGTGTGAACCCGGGAGACAGAGTTTGCAGTGAGCCAAGATCACGCCACTGCACTCCAGCCTGGGTGACAGAGCGAGACTCCGTCTCAAAAAAAAAAAAAAAAACCCACCACCACCAACAACAAAACAAAACAAAACAGAACAACCATTCGTCTCTACCCCTGGCCCCTGATTTTATTTGGGTGTACACCATCCCATGTGTAGAGAATGAGACTTATCCCTACTCCCAGAGGAATATGTGAATGTGGGTGTTCTGGGAATGAGATTCCAAAAGGACAATAGACATACAAGAAATTTACTGAGATGCCTGTGATAAGGATAAGGATATGCGTGCGAGAGAGAGGATAAGGATGAGAGAGAGAGAGAGAGCAGGAATGGTTGGGGAAAATATTCAGGGTGTGATGTGGGTCTGACATCTGGGAAAGGAGAGGGGGAAGGAAGGAGAACTGGGTTGGAAGAGGTTCAGGCTGCAGCCCAGCTCTGAGAAAGTCTCAGCCAGGCTGATGGGGAGTTAGAGTCCCCCACTGGACAGAAGTGCCCAATTCTAGGCATGGTGGCTCACGCCTGTAATCCCAGCACTTTGGGAGGGCAAGGCGGGTGAATCACTTGAGGCCAGGAGTTTGCAACTAGCCTGGCCAACATGGTGAAACCCTGTCTCTACTGAAAATACAAAAATTAGCCAGGCATATTGGCACATGCCTGTAGCCTCAGCTACTCAGGAGGCTGAGACAGGAGAATTGCTTGAACCCGGGAGGCAGAGGTTGCAGTGAGCCTAGATCGCGCCACTGCACTCCAGCCTGAGTGACAGAGTGAGACTCTGTCTCAAAAAAAAAAAAAAAAACGAAAAGAAAAAGAAGTGCCAGCTCTAGAACCCCCACTATACAGTTCCTGTCTGGCAGCAGCCTGGGGAGAGCAGAGTCTCTGTATGAAGCACACCCGATGGTGCAGCACCCATAGGCTGTCAGATAACTACCCTCCCCACGGCAGGTTCTCTTGAAGGGAGATCTGAGTGGTGCAGCTCCATGGCCACCATAGGTACATGTCATTAGGCCAAGTCAATCAAAGCAATTTCACTGCCCTTGGTAGCGTCTGATTTGGCCAGAAGTAGATGATGCCCCTGGACCAATGAGACATATGGGAAGTCTACTGAGGGGTTGGTGGGAAAGGTGTTTTTCTTCTGCCTCTCACCTCTCAATGCAGCTGTATGATGATGCGGTGTCTGGAGCTCTGGTAGCCACCTTGAGATCATGAAGTGACAAGCATGAAGGCAAAAGCCAATATGCTCAAGGTAGAGTAGGGAGATGGAAAGAATATGGAGCTTTGATGACATCAGTGTGTCCCTGAATTAACCACCCTGGAATATCCTCCCTCAAGAAACTTGTCATGTGAGATCACAGGTCTCTTATTGCTTAAATTATCTATTGCTATGTAATAAATTACCCCCAAACTTAACAGCTTCCTAACAACAAACATCAATGTCTTACACAGTTTCCAAGAACCAGGAATCCAGAAGCAGCTTAGCTGGAAGTTTCTGGCTCAAGGTCTTTCATGAGGTTGTAGTCAAGATGCTGGGCAGGGTGGCAGGTATCCAAAGGCCTGACTGGGGCTGGCAGATCCTTTCCCAAGATAGCATACTCACGTGGCTGTTGGCTGGAGGCCATGTGGACCTCACCATAGAGCAGCTCACCATGTGGACCTCTCCATAGAGCAGCTTGAGTATCCTTACAACATGGCAGCTGGCTTTTTAAATTAATTAATTAATTTATTTATTTATTTGAGACGGAGTCTCTCGCTCTGTCACCCAGGCTGGAGTGCAGTGGCCGGATCTCAGCTCACTGCAAGCTCCGCCTCCCGGGTTTACGCCATTCTCCTGCCTCAGCCTCCCAAGTAGCTGGGACTACAGGCGCCAGCCACCTCGCCCGGCTAACTTTTTTTTTTTTTGTATTTTTTAGTAGAGACGGGGTTTCACCGTGTTAGCCAGGATGGTCTCGAACTCCTGACCTCGTGATCCGCCTGTCTCGGCCTCCCAAAGAGCTGGGATTACAGGCTTGAGCCACCGCGCCCAGCCGGCAGCTGGCTTTTTCCAGAGTGAAAGTGATTAGAAAGAGAGAGAAAGGAAGAGGCTACATGCTCTATATGACCTAGTCTCTGAAATCATACACTGTCTCTTCTATCTTATTCTGTTTGTTAGAAGCAAGTCACATAGCTCAAGGGGAGAGAAATCGAGCTCCACTTTTTAAAGGGAAGCATATTGGCCTAGTGTGGTGGCTCAGACCTCTAATCCCAGCACTTTAGGAGGTCACAGGGGGAGAATCACTTGAGCCCAGGAGGTCAGAACAAGTCTGGATAACACAGTGAGACTCTGCTTCTACAAAAATAATATAAAAATTGGCCAAGCGTGGTGGCAGGCACCTATAGTTCCAGCTACGCACCTGTAGTCCTCAGTCCCATGCTGAGGCAGGAGGATCGCTTGAGCCCAAGAGTTCTAGATCAGTCTGGTCAATATAATGAGATCCCATCTCTACAAATGTATTTAAAAATTTAGCCAAGTGGGGTGGCATGCACCTGTAGTCCCAGCTACTCAGGAGGCTGAGGTAGGAGGATCCCATAAGTCCAGGAGTTCAAGGCTACAGTGAGCTATGATTGCACCACTGCCTGGGCAATAGAGTGAGACTCTCTCAGAAAATAAAATAAGGCAAAGGGAGCTGTATCAATGAACTTTTGGATTTAAAACCTTCATAGCTACTTTCAGCTGTGCCCTCTTTATTTACAGAGATCCCCAAAGCGATATTCTTTACATCACACATCACTGCCAGGCTGGGCAGGGGAAATTGTGTGCTCAGGAGATTACAACAGACCCAATAATCCTCAGAAGACTTTCTCAACTGAGAAATCCTCCAGTTCCAAAAGATTCTTGCAGAATAAGTCTGCTTAAAGATACGTATGCCTGTATAAACATGCCCTACCTAAAAATAAACTTAGATGTAATCATCCATTAGGAAATACCAAAAATACACAAAAAGGGATAAAGAATAAATTTAAAACTCCCTTGACCCACCACCTCGCTTAACAAATAAAATAATACCCATGTGATGGAAGCTCTAGATCTTCATATACTCTGATCATACTATTCTTCTCACCCACAGTGGGAACCTCTACCCATATTTGGGTGTTTTTCATTGCCACAACTTTTTTTTTTTTCTCTTATTTTTTTGAGACAGAGCCTCTCTCTGTTGCCCAGGCTGGAGGGCAGTGGCGCCATCTCAGCTTACTGCAACCACTGCCTCCTGGGTTCAAGTAATTCTGCCTCAGCCTTCTGAGTAGCTGGAATTACAGGTACCCGCAACCACCCCCGGTTGTTTTTGTATTTTTTTAGTAGAGACGGTTTCACCATATTGGCCAGGCTGGTCTCAAACTCCTGACTTCAAATGATCCGCCTCCCTTGGCCTGCCAAAGTGCTGGGATTACAGGCATGAGCCACTGCACTTGGCCCCACTACTTTCTTTAACTGTGCCAGATATAGACCTATGCAATATCTGGTATCATTTTGCATGTTTCTAAGCTTTGTGGAAATGGGGTCATACTGAATGAATTCTTCTGCCACTTGATTTTTTTCTCTAAACTATGTATGTAAGCTTCAACCATGCAAGGACATGGGAAAATGGGAATCTCATACATTGCTGATGGGAGGGTAACATAGTGCAGCTGCTTCAGAAAGCACTCTGGCAGTTTCTCAAAAAGTAACACGGAATTGCTGTATGATCCGTCCACTCCTAGGTGTATACCTGAGAGAAATAAAACATATGTCCATATAAAAGCCTGCATGTGAATGTTCCTAGCAGTGTTATTTATAATTTTTCTTTTCTTTAAATATCCTGCTGGATGCCAGAGTGTTATTTATAATAGTTAAAAAAAAAAGTGGAAACAATCCAAATGTCCATCAATTGGTAAGTGGATAAACAAAATGTGGCATATCCATACAGTGGGATATTATTTGGCCAGAAAAGGGAACGAAGTACTGATACATGCTGCAACACGGATGAACCTTGGAATTGTGCTAAGCGAACAAAGCCAGGCACGAAAGACCACACAGTATACAATTCCATGTATGTGAAATATCCAGAATAGGGCAAATCCATAGAGACAGAAAGTAGATTCGGGATTGCCTGGGGCTGGGGGCGGGGAGGACTGGAGAGTGACTGCTCAGTGAGTACAAGGTTTGTTTGGGGGATGGTGATAATATTCCGGAATTAGATCATGGAGATGGCTGCACAACTTTGTGAATATACTAAAAACCACGGCATTGTACACTTTTAAAAGTCAATTTTATGACATATACATTCTATCTCAATAAAAAAAGATTCAACCACGTATTCATCTGTTTTCACACTGCTAATACAGACATACCCGAGACTGGGTAATTTACAAAGAAAAAGAGGTTTAATGGACTCACAGTTCCACATGGCTGAGGAATCACGGCAAAAGGTGCAGGAGAAGCAAAGACATGTCTTATGTGGTAGCAGACAAGACAGCTTGTGTAGGGGGACTCCCCTTTACAAAACCGTCCAGTCTCATGAGACTTATTTATTATCATGAGAGCAGCATGGGAAAGACTCACCCCCATGATTCAATGACCTCCCACCAGGTCCCTCCCATGACACGTGGGGATCATGGGAGCTACAATTCAAGGTGAAATTTGAGCAGGGCCACAGCCAAACCACATCAACTGTGTTAACACAGAGGCTCGATCATTCATTTTCACTACTGTATAGTAATCCCTTAGTATGACCATTGTACATCTCTCCATTCTCCCACTAATGGGCATTGGTATTGTTTCTCACTTTGCTGCTATTCCAAGCAACGGTGCTGTGAACATTCCTGGCATATCTCTTTGTGCATGCAGGAGGGTTTCTTGAAGACACATAGGAAGAAGGGTGGTTGCTGGACTGTAGCGTTTACGCATCTTCAACTTCACACCCCCACTCTCTAAAACTCCTTCCTCAGTCTAGGGAGAGAAGAAAAGGAAGCAAGCTCTGCCTCCACCCTTGGCCCCTGCAAACCTCCCGAGGTCTCAGAAAATAGGGCAACTGAAATAGAAAACAAATAGCACAAATCAAATGGTGGGCTGTTTCCCCTGCCACCACCGTTCGGAGACCCGCTAGATGGGCAGCGGGGCCTCCCCCACCAGAAAATATTAACAGCATTTAATGAATATTCACAAGGATTCATTAAACATTTCCCGGTGCGGCTGAGCAAAACAGTGTTCAAACCCCCAAGCCATTAACAAAAAAGGAAGAAGAAATATTACAGGGACGATATGCGCAAGCTAAAAACGCCACAAGCAAGAAATCACTTTTATTTTATTTTATTTTTTCAACTCAGCTTCATCTCTCTCATCTCACTGATGTTTAGAAGGGGCCCGGTGTCCTGAGTCTTTGTGAAGACTTGGAATAGGACAGTCCTGATTACTATGATTATATTTTTCTATTTCATATACACAGGAAGTTGTTTCATCACATCAATAATATTTGTTTGTTTGTTTTTGAGAAAGAGTCTCACTCTGTCACCCAGGCTGGAGTCCAGTGGCGCAATCTTGGTTCACTGCAACCTCTGGTTCCCAGGTTCAAGCAATTCTCCTGCCTTAGCTTTCCGAGTAGCTGGGACTACAGGCACGTGGCACCAGGCCCGACTAATTTTTCGTACTTTTAGTACAGATGGGGTTTTGCCATGATGGCCAGGTGGGTCTCGAACTCCTGACCTTAAGTGATTCACCCATCTCAACCTCCCAAAGGGCTGGAATTACAGGTGTGAGCCACCGTGCCCAGCCGATAATATTTAAATGAGACATTTAAGTTGAAAAGAGCTTCTCAGCCGGGAACGGTGGCTCATGCCTGTAATCCCAGCCCTTTGGGAGGCCAAGGTAGGGAGATCACTTGATATCAGGAGTTCGAGACCAGCCTGGCCAATATGGCAAAACCCCATCTTTACCAAAAAATACAAAAATTAGCCAGATGTGGTGGCACATGCCTGTAGTCCCAGCTGCTTGGGAGGCTGAGGCAGGAGAATTGCTTGAACTCGGGAGGCAGAAGTTGCAGTGAACCAAGGTCATGCCACTGCACTCCAGCCTGATTGACAGAGCGACTCTGTCTCAATAAAAAGGACAGGAAAGAAAAGAGCTTTTCTGTGGGTCACCTCATTGGATGCACATAGCTCCCTGGTTGGATGGTGCAAGTTCTCTTATCCTCATTTAACAGACAAGAAAACTGAGGCCTATGATCATTAGTGGACTCAACCAACATCACTGTACTGAGATGAGGCTATTATATCCTCAGTGCTTTGGCATCTTCCCAGGAAAGGTGACGTTGTGACCTCAACACCCAAATCCCATAGCAGACAGGCCCAAGCATAGAGGTCTTGGATGAGAGTGCTGCCTGGCAGAGTCACCCGCCCCCACTGCAGAGTGACTGGAAGAGCCAGTTAGACACTCTTTCTGGGAGGCTGTCTATGGGATGTGAACATAGACAAGTTGGGAGCTTGGACAAACGCTGAAAGCCAAACAGAGGGAAAAGACAGGGAAGCAGAGAACATGAGTCAGCAGAAGCCATGAGTCAGTAGAAACCATGAGTCAGCAGAAGCCATGCGGCCTTGGAAGCCCAAAGCAACAATCTCAGGCCCACATATTGGCTGGTGGAATGGGGAGTAGTAGACAACAGTCTAGAGACTGGGTTTGGTGGCTCACGCCTGTAATTTCAACACTTTGGGGGGCTGAGGTAGGGAGATGGTCTGAGGCCAGAAGTTCAAGACCACCCTGGGCAACTCAGTGAGCTCCCATCTCTACAAAAATTAAAATAAAATAAGAAGTAGAGCTAGAGAGTAGTTGGAGCAGTTTATCAGCAGAACACTTCAATAGGGCACTGCAGAGTGGTAAATCCTGAAATACTTTATTTTTTTTGAGACAGAGTCTCAGTCTGTCATCCAGGCTGGAGTGGAGTGGCATGGTCTTGGCTCACTGCAACCTCTGCCTCCTGAGTTCAAGCGATTCTTATGTCTCAGCCTCCTGAGTAGCTGGGATTACAGGCATGCGCCACCACTTGGCTACTTTTTGTATTTTTAGTAGAGACAGGGTTTCACCATGTTGACCAGGCTGGTCTGGAACTCCTGACCTTAGGTGATTCGCCAACACAGGCCTTCCAAAGTGCTGGGATTACAGGTGTGAGCCACCACACCCAGCCTAATCCTGAAATACTTTCCACTCTCAGCAAGACCTGACTGTGCCTTACTGGTGACTGATCCTTTTCCCGGTTTCCCCATTTCCTTTATTCTGGGCCAGTGATTCTCAATTACAGGTGACTTTGCAATTACAATTTCTGGAGAGCCTCCCTCATTGGGGGATGGGGCCTACTGGCATCTCATGGGTAGAGGCAAGGGATGCCGCTCAGCATCCTACAGTGCACAGGACAGCCCCCATCACAAAGAACCATTCAGAAAGTCAATAATGCAGAGATGGAGAAACCCAGTGGAGGCCTCCTTTCAATCAGTGTTTTAGGGTAGGTAGGTTCTCTGGAGCAGAAGCTGAGACAGACTTCAACATTATGAAAAGGAGGAGGAGGAGGAGAAGGAGGAGGCAGCAGGACTGGGCATCAGTGAGATGAGGGAGATGAAGTTGAGTTGAAAAATAAAATAAAACAAAAGTGATTTCTTGCTTGTGGCATTTTTAGCTTGTGCATATTGTCCCTGTAATATTTCTTCTTCCTTTTTTAAGAAGTTGAACTGCGATGTGGGCACAAGACCTTGGCCAACCCCACGGGCATAGATGGCCTGTCAGAGTTGTCCCTGCCATGGGCCAAATTGGCCAGGCCTTTATATTCCTATAGGGATCGGTCATTGGATACAGGCTGACCTGGGAAGGGTACAGCCTGTGCGAGTTGGCTGCAGACAGCATAGGCAATTCCTGAGGGGGCTGACAGCTGTAGGCCATCTGTGAGCCACCTTCCCAGCAGCTGAACTCTAAGTCCTTCCTTGAAGGCAGATCCAGGTGGCTTATCACCATGTTCATCATAATGAATAACCATTGAATTGCTAGTTCGTGCATCCACTAATTCAGGAAGTTTTGATGAAAAGAGCTGATCCCAGTTAGAACCTACACATAGATGAGTAGGTCTCCATAAGCCAATGCAATTAGCAGGACTGAAGACAAAGGAGAAGCGTGGAAAATAAAATTTATATTTCTAACTTTATTTTTCCTAAGTCAAATGAGATGCATACAATGTATCTGTTGGTCACCATTAAGATGAATGAGTGAATTGATGAATGAATGAACGAATGGTCGCAGTGGCTCATGCCTGAAAACCCAGCACTATGGGAGGCCGAGACGGATGGATCACTTGAGTCCAGGGGTTCAAGACCAGCCTGGGCAACATAGCAAGATCCCGTCTCTACAAAAGATTTTCAAATTAGCTGGGTGTGGTGGTGTGCACCTGTGGTCCCAGCTACTCAGGATGCTGAGGTGGATGGATTGCTTGAGTCTGGGAGGTTAAGGCTGCAGTGAGCTATGATTGCATCGCTGCACTCTAGCCTGTGTGACAGAGCAAGACCCTATTTTAAAAATAAAGAAAGAAAAGAAAAGGAAAGAAGGGGATATAGTAATAGTGACCATAGATTATTTAGTGTGCCAGAAGCTCTGCTAAGTGTTCTAGATATATGATCTCTCAACCTCACTAAAGCCTTTTAGGGTTTTTCACCCCATTTTATGGATAATGCTTGACTTAATCACCTATTGCTGCAGAACAAATTATCTAAAAATATAGTGGCTTAAAACACTCACATGGCTGTTGGTTGGAGGCCTCAGTCCCTCCACAGGGACCTTCCCACAGGGCTGTTGAAGGCTCCACATTCCCTGATAGCTGGCTTCTCCCATAATGAGTGATCCAAAAGACTCCAAGGAGGAAGCCACAAGGCACTGGGTGACCCTGCCTTGGAAGTCACACACTGTCACCTAGCCACATTCCTTTACTTAGAAGTGAGTCATTAAGCCTGGCCCATGCTCAAGAGAAGAGGAATTAGGCTCCTTCTTTTGAAGAAAGGAGTAGCCAAGAATTTGTGGGTATTTAAAACCACCCCAAGGCTCAAGCTATATAATTGGTAACTGATGAAACTGGGGTTTATCCATTCATTCATTCATAAATAGCAGCACTTGTGTCTTTGCAGTCCAATGTAGCCACTTGCCACATAGGCTGTTGAACAGTTGAAACACGGTCAATGTGACTGAGGAATTGTATTTTTTTATTTTATCCCATTTTATTTAATTTAAATTTAAAACTGAAAAACTGATTCATTTAACTATTGGAAAACTTTGACATCTGTTTGGAATAACTTGAGTAAGAATCTAGTCTCCGTGTAAATTTTATAAAACCTAAATAAGATCAAGTATTTCCAGCTGGGCACAGTGGCTCATGCCTGTAGTCCCAACTACTCGGAGGCTGAGCCAGGAGAATTGCTTGAACCCAGGAGGTGGAGGTTACAGCGAGCTGAGATTGCACCACTGCACTCCAGCCTGAGCGACAGGGCAAGATTCTTGTCTCGGGGAAAAAAAAAAAAGATCAAGCATTTCCAATGAAAATTTAGACCCAAATTGAGATGTGCTGTAATATAAAATATAAACTGGATTTTGAAGACTTAGTATGAGCAAAAAATAATGTAAACTACCACATTCACATTTTTACATTGATCACATGTGGAAATGAAAATGATTTTGGATATATTGGGTTAAATAAAATATATTATTAGAATTAGTAAATTAGTTTTATCTGTTTCTTTTGACCTTTTTAAAAAATTATTATTTTAAAGAGACGGGGAGTCACCCAGGCTGGGGTGTTGAGATCATAGTTCACTGTGACCTTGAACTCCTAATAAATAAATTACATATGTGGCTTATCTTATATTTAGATGAATGGCACTGTATTCCATACTAAATGCTATGGATCCATAGTTCCTACTTTCATGGGGCTTGCCATCAAAAGAAGATAGCCATTAAGTAATTAATCCAAAGACTCAATTGAAAAATGATGTTACAAGGCAGAGATCGGGGAGCTGTGAGGTTCACAGGGGACCTGGCCCAGATTGGCCTGTCTTCTAAGCAAGCCGGTGATTTGAGAGGGGAGGGAGTTACAAAGCCCAGGCCTGGGAGCATCTGGTGGGAGGTGGATGACAGAGTCTCTGCACTGGGGTACACGGCGCCAGCTCCTGGGGTTCAGAGCCAGAGGAAGCGGATGCATCAGGAATGCTGTCACTTTGATGTGCAGGCAGGGTGCGGCTGGGCTGCCCTCAGCTGTCAGGTTGGCACTTGCTGCTCTGCCTACGCAGTAGCCAGGCTCAGGAAGCCTCCAGGGATCTCTGGGTGTGGCCTCCTGTGGCTGTACTGGAAATCACCGGGGGTCCCACAAAAGCTAAGCACCAAGCAGGAGGCTGGCCCTGGCTCTGACCTGGGCCCAACCCTGAGTTCTGGACCTCTGGGTTCTTGCCCAGGCACAGGCCTGAAGGTGCCTTTGACAACCACACAAGGGCTGGACCATGACCACTGGGACTCCCTGAGTCCCTGCTGCTGGCGGGCGGGTTGCTCATGGTAGCCTCGGGTGATTCAACCTGGCCCCTTAGCCACCTTTCTCCTTCCTTCCCCAAATCTGCCCTTCTTATGTGACCCAAGTTCCTGTTGTTCCTAAAACACACCAAGCTCGTAGCAGCCTCAGGACTTTTGCCACTTGCCATATCGTCTCCCTAGAACACCTCCCTTCAGATATTGGCATAGTTGGCATCTTCTTGCCATGTGAGTCTCAGCTCGAGTCACCTCCACCCCTGACCACTTTCCTAACATTCTCTCCATGCCTTGAGTCTTTATAGTGACTCTCTGTCTCATTTCCCTGTGGATTTTTGTTCAGGTCGTACTCCTCACTACCTTTCTTTAAATAAATAAATAAATAAATAAATGAAAGGCCTGACTCAGTGGCCCATGCCTGTAATCCCAGCACCTTGGGAAACTGGGGTGGGCAGATCACTTGAGGCCAGGAGTTTGAGACCAGCCTGGCCAACTTGGTGAAACCCTGTCTCTACTAAAAATACACACAAATATTAGCTGGGTGTGGTGATGCACGCCTGTAGTCCCAGCTACTCAGGAGCCTGAGACAGGAGAATTGCTTGAACCCAGGAAGCAGAGGTTGCAGTGAGCCAAGATTATGCCACTGCACTCCAGCCTGGTGATAGAGTGAGACTTCGTCTCAAAAAAAAAAAAAAAAGAAAAAAGAAAAAAAGCTTAAAAATACACAAATTAGCCAGGTATCGTGGTGCATGCCTATAGTCCCAGCTACTCCAGAGGCTGAGGCAGAAGAATCACTTGAGCCCAGGAGGCGGAGGTTGTAGTGCACTCCAGCCTAGGCGACAGAGCGAGACTGTCTCAAATATAAACAAACAAACAAATAAATACATAAATAAAGTATAGAGATGGGATCGCACCATGTTGCCCAGGCTGGTCTCCAACTTCTGGCCTCAACCGATGCTCCCACCTCGGCCTCCTACAGTGCTGGGATTACAGGTATCAGCCACCACACTCAGCCTGGAATCATCTTGTTCATTTATTGTGTCATTCGTTGTCTTTCTCCCCCACCAGAAAATAACCTCTCCAAGAACTGGGACTTGCCCAGTTCCTGGCTCCTGGCAGGTGCTCAAAAAATAATTGCTGAATGAATTCATTCATCTTCCTAGAACACAGATCTGCAAACCATTATGGAGCCCTCACAGGAATGTGGACAATTGTGATGAAATTTGAAGTTAAAAAAAGAGTAGAAAAATGATACCCTCTGATATTGTACGTATAAAATATATTCATGCAGGGACAAAGCAGGAAATGGAAAATAGTTAATTTGTTGGGAAGCATAGGAGTACGGGTGACTGGTATTTTTCAAACTTTTATTTAATATGGTTATGTTGTCTTTTAATAACAGTTTTATTGAGATATAATTCATCTACTATAAAGGTCACCCTCTTTTACTGCATACAATCCACTGGCTTTTAATATATTCTCAATGTTGTACACAGGGCCCTAATTCCAGAACATTTTTATCACCCCCCAAAAAAACTGTATACCCATTAGCCGAAATTCCCACTCCCCTACCCTCCTGTCCAGCCCATGCAACCACTAATTACTTCCGGTCTCCATGTTTTGCCTATTCTGGGCATTTCGCATAAGTGAAATCATACAATATACGGTCTACCATGACTGGCTTCTTTTACTTATCCAAATGTTTTCAAGGATCATCCAGGTTGTAGCATGTCTCATACTTCATTTTTTTTTTTTTTTATGGCTGAATAACATTCCATTGTAGAATATCCAATGTGGATACATCACATTTTATATATCTATTCACCTGTTGAACACTTGAGTTGTTTCAGTTATATTATTTTTACCATGACCAAAAAAATGAAGAAGTGAAGTGGAAACTTCTCCCTCATTGCTCTACAAATATATTCTGGTCATTCCTCTGGCTCCCAAATCCTGGAGTCCTCCCAGTGCTTACAAGATACCGTCCAGCCTTCATTGCTCTACAAATATATTCTGGTCATTCCTCTGGCTCCCAGATCCTGGAATCCTCCCAGTGCTTACAAGATACCGTCCAGCCTTCTTTGCTTACACTCTTGGTCCCTGGCTATCTTTCCAGCAAATTCTTCAGTTGCTTTCTCTGAGCCCCTGTGTGCTCTGGTGACATGCTAGCCACACAACCTCAGCCACTATGCTCTTGCCAATGCCATCTTCTCTTCTGCTTCCTGGAAAAAGTCATCTGCACACTGCAAAATTCAACACAGAGACCAAGCGTGATGGCTCACCCTTGTAATTCCGGCACTTTGGGAGGCTGAGGTGGGCAGATCACTTAAGGCCAGGAGTTCGAGACCAGCCTAGCCAACATGGTGAAACCTCGTCTCTACTAAAAATAAAAAATATTAGCTAGGCGTGGTGATGCACACCTGTAGTCCCAGCTGCTCCGGAGGCTGAGGCAGGAGAATTGCTTGAACCTGGGAGGTTGCAGTGAGCTGAGATCACACCACTGCACTCCACCTGGGTGATAGAGGGAGACTCCGTCTCAAAACAAAAAACAACATAAAACAAAATTCAGTTCAGATGTTCCTTTCTTTGTGAAGACTTCCCTGCTCCTGGTCCTCTGTTTACAACTCTCTCAGCTCCTAAAGGACTCCCTACTGTGTTTATTCCCCTGCCTGTTTGCTGCCTTAGCCTGTGATAGGAGTACCCTTAGGGTATCGTTCATCTTTGTCTCCTTCGAAGCTAACATAGTCCCTGGCACTGATCGGGTACTCACCGAAGTCAAATGACTGCATGTATGAATGGAGCTGCTTCTCTGATGGACTGAATAGGAACCCAACAATACCACCTTTTGGCAAAAAAGACATGAAAATGTCAAGGTTAAAGTGTGGGCTTAGGAGTCGGAGGGACATAGTTTGAATCCCAACTCTGCTGCTTGCCAGTTTGGGTGGCTGCTTGGAAATCATTTCTTCATCTTTAAATTGGACATAACGTCTCCCACCTGATGGAGTTCTTGGAGGATTAAATGCAGGTAAAACACCTAGCGTAGAGTATTACGTTGGTGCAAAAGTAATTGCGGTTTTTGCCATTTAAAAGTAATAATTGGGCCAGGTGCGGTGGCTCACATCTGTAATCCCAGCACTTTGGGAGGCTGAGGTGGGTGGATTGCCTGAGCTCAGGAGTTCCAGACCAGCCTGGCCAACATAGTGAAACGCTGTCTCTACTAAAAATACAAAAAATTTGCTGGGCATGATGGCGCACACCGGTAGTCCCAGCTACTCCGGTGGCTGAGGCAGAAGAATTACTTGAACCTGGGAAGTGGAGGTTGCAGTGAGTTGAGATGGTGCCACTGGACTCCAGCCTGGGCAGCAAAACAAGACTCCATCTCAAAAAAAAAAAAAAAAAAGAAAGAAAAAGTAATAATTGGGTCATGGTGGCTAACGCTTGTAATTCAGCACTTTGGGAGGCCGAGGTAGATGGATCACTTGAGGTCAGGAATTCGAGACCAGACTGGCCAACATGGCGAAACCCTGTCTCTACCAAAATTACAAAAATTAGCCAGGTGTGGTGTTGGGTGCCTGTACTCCCAGCCGTTTAGGAGGCTGAGGCAGAAGGATTGCTTGAACCCAGGAAGCAGAGGTTGCAGTGAGCCAAGATTGCACCACTGCACTCTAGCCTAGGAGACAGAGTGGGACCATGTCTCAAAAACAAACAAACAAACAAGAAAACAATAAGTAATAACTGTTCAGTAAGTGATTGTTCTTTTAAAAAATTATGGTGTATGCCAGGCAAGATGGCACATGACTATTGTCCTAGCTACTCAAGAGGCTGAGGCAGAAGTATAGCTTGAGCTCAAGACTTTGAGTTTAGCCTGGGCAATATAGGGAGATTATCTCTTAAAAAATAAGAGATATAAAATACATGCATAAAATATACATTTTAACCATTTTAAGTGTATAGTTCAAGTGGTTTTCCATACATTCAAACTGTTGTGTCCATAAGTGCTTTTATGAATACTGCTATATTATGTCACGAGTGTTTTTCTTTTTTTTTCCAAGACAGGGTCTCACTTTTTCACCCTGGCTTGAGTGCAGTAGCATGATCATAGCTCACTGCAGCCTGAAACTCCTGGGATCAAGTGATCCTCCCGTCTCAGCCTCCCAAGTAGCCAGGACTACAAGTGTGCACCACCATGCCCAGCTAATTTTATTTTTTTGTAATTTTTTGTAGAGATGGGGTTTTGCTATGTTGCCAGGCTGGTCTTGAACTCCTTGCTTCAAACCATCCTCCCACCTCAGCCTCCCAAAGGGCTAGGATTAAGGCTTGAGCCACCACACCCAGCTAATTTTATTTTTTGTATTTTTTTATAGAGATGGGATCTTGCTATATTGCCCAGGCTGATTTTGAACTTGCTTCAAACCATCCTCCCACCTCAGCCTCCCAAACTGTTGTGATTAAAGGTGTAAGCCACCATGCTTGGCCTGTATCAAATGTCTTAATAGTTGGATTTTGCTAGAGACAGGACATGCTATTATGAACCAGTCATGGACTTGCCTAGGTCTCTGCTTTCTCTGGACTATTTCACCCTCTCAAGAATCCTGGGAGGTTTTATCATTTCCATTTCTACTGGACAGCTCTAATGATGTGCCCAAGGGCAGTTGGCAGCAAGTGGCAGAACTGAGACTAGTCCCCAGACCCACGGATCTGTCCACTACCTATCAACAGCGACTTGCTGAATTGTGATGACCCCAGTCTGACCAAATCACTTCTCTGAGGTTCTGACTTTGACACTGGGAGGGGCATAGCTAAAATGAGAAAAGAGGCAGCCCCATTCTAGGACAGGTGAATGACCCGGGGGCTCTGGCATCCTCAGCCCAGACAGCAGCACAGGGCAGGGGCTGAGACAGCCTTGTCGAGCTGCTGATGTCTTTATGCGGCCAGGACTGACTCCACGGTAGCAGGCCCAGCATGCGTCACCCCTGTGACAAATGATAAAGATCTCACTCGGCATACGAGATCCACTCGAGGAACTGAATGGAGACAATTGAAAAGCGCTGCACACCAGCCACTGAAGCGGAAGCCTGCAGAGCTGGCTGATTTAAGGTCTTCCGTGTGGATTTGCTGATTCTGGAGATCTTAGCTATTTGGGCTTTATTAGTCTCTGGGCCTCCTCGGGGGAACTGAAGTGCTGGAACTCAGGGAAGACCTATCGGGTCAAGTCCATAGTGTCAGAGCATCCAGACAGGATGAGTGTCTGATTTCGGCCAATCAAGTTTCATTTTGAAGACTAATTATGATGGATTATGATGGCTTTCTAATTCCTCACTACCTCCCTGGGAAACTTTTTTTTTTTTTCTTTGAAATGGACTCTCTCACTCTGTCCCCGAGGCTGGAGTGCGGTGGCACCATCTTGGCTCACTGCAACCTCTGCAGTTCAAGCGATTGTCCTGCCTCAGCCTCCCCAGTTGCTGGGATTACAGGCATGCACCACCACGCCAGGCTAATTTTTGTTTTTTTTGGTAGAGATGGGGTTTTGCCATGTTGGCCAGGCTGGTCTCGAACTCCTGACCTTAGATGATCCACCTGCCTCGGCCTCCCAAAATGCTGGGATCATAGGCGTGAGCCACCGTGCCTCCTGGGAAACTCTTAAAGGGGCCCCTCTTCCCTATTTCCTTGTCCATAGGAACAAATATTTGCCCTTGAAATTAGATCCCTCCTATTGCCACCATTGCTATATTTTAGCAATTCATGAGAGCCTGACAAATGCTAGTTAACCAGCTAACTGCAGTACAGCTGACCCCTTGAGTGCGTGAGTGAATGTGACAAGTGGCTGGTGACATGCTCAAGTCACTCATTTGTGTCACCAAGTTTAGCCATTTGACTGTGTGCTTCTAAGTTAAAGAGTGTCACCTCAGGTGACTCCAGTTCAAAGCGCCTTTGGAAACAATCATGAAATTGGCTGATAAACGTGATAGTCATGGTGTACCCAGGGCGTGGGCCGCTGGATAAACCCTAAGGAGACCTGACCCACTGCCCTCTAGGTGCTTAGCCTCTGACCACACCAGGCTAGCAACATTCCAATCTCTCATAAAAAGCATTTCAAAATGAAAGAGACTGGGCAAATAAATCGTGGTACATGCACGGAATGCGATGGCCCTCAGGCATTGAAAAGAAAGAAGTACATTTCCCATACTACAGGGATTGCTCGACTAACTTCGCACCTGTACACTTCTTTTTTTTTTTTTTTTTTGAGATGGAGTCTCACTCTGTTGCCCAGGCTGGAGTGCACTGGTTTGATCTCAGCTCACTGCAGCCTCCGCCTCCTGGGCTCAAGTGATTCTCCTGCCTCAGCCTCCCAAGTAGCTGGGATTACAGTCACATGCCACCACACCCAACTAATTTTTGTGTTTTTAGTAGAGACGGGGTTTCACCGTGTTGACCAGGCTGGTCTTGAACTCCTGGCCTCAAGTGATCTGCCCGCCTTGACCTCCCAAAGTGCTGGGATTACAGGCGGGAGCCACCATGCCCAGCCCCACCTGTATACTTTTGCATATGCTGTTCCCTCCATCTGAACACTTTTCCATCTGTCTCAATCCCGAAGAACACGCATTTGGCATACAGTAGATGTTGAACCGATGAGCCAGCTCTCACAGCGTTTCCCTCCTCAGGGGTTGACAAAGCAGGCCAGTTATCCTATGCCCGAGGGACGGGTTTGTGGTTTATGGGGTCAGCTGGGAGTAGGAAGGGAGATTGGTCTGGGCATATTAGAAAGAAGAGGTCCGCAGTGTACAGTTAAGTGAAAAAAGTAGGTTACAAGCAGTGTGTATCTTATGACCCACTTTTTGGTAAAAAGGAAATCCCTTATTTACATGTTTGTTTATACATAAAAACGTCTGGCAGGGTCCACACGGCATTAACATTGATTACCTCTAGGGAGGGTGGAGTCGAAGCGTGAAGAGAGAAACTTTTGGCTATTTTCTACTTTCTAAAGTGGTTTTCTTTCTTATTTTTAACAATGGGCATTGTATTAATTTTGTAATTAAAAATCTAATAAAGATTTGCAAATGTGCTTGGGGGAATAGAATAACTCTACTTCCAAAATATTTGCAGTTGGCCTTTGTTGCAGATGGACCAAGCTGTGCTGTTAGTTATCATGCTGGGTGTGTGTATTTTATTTTATTTTATTCTTTTCAGAGATGAGGTCTTGCTCTGTTGCGCAGGCTGGAATGCAGTGGAGCGATCATAGCTCACTGCAGCCTTGATCTCCTGGGGTCAAGCAATCCTCCCGCCTCAGCCTGCTGATTAGCTGGGACTATAGGCACTCACCACCATGCCTGGCCATTTTAACCATACCTGGCCATTTTAACCTAGCCCAGCTAATTTTTTTTTTTTTTTTTAATTTAGTGGCAGGATCTGTGTTTTATTCTTTCAACCAGACTGTGGACCCCACAAGGGCAGGAACTGGGTCTAATGACAATATCAATAACACTAACCCCAACACTAACGCCACCGTTTGCTGAATGCTAAACATGCTACATGCATCTCTGAGTATAATTTCACTTGCTTGTAGGTCTTCAGATACCCCATGATGCTCTGGACAGCCATAAGGACACAATGTGAAGATTTTTTATTGAAAAGTGCAATTGGCAATGCTCTAGAGAAACACATACAATTGCAACTCTCTCATTCAACCATGAAAACTTTTCTCCACAAACAGGACTTTGACTAAGTGTCCCACCTAAGGGAAGAAGACAGTAGGATTAATGCAGAGGACAGGTTCCACCTCCCATCCAATTAGGAACTCTAAAGAGCTGAGTTCTGAACACACTTGGTCATGCTTCCCAAAGCGTGTACTGTCACGCCTGCCTGCACGGTGTTCTATGAAAGGGTTCCATGCATAATTCTATTTGGAAAATGCTTTTTACTACCGATCCTCTTGGAGATTCATGTGCCTGTGAACACATTAAAGGCTCTGAAAAGCCTTGCTGTAAAGAAGCAGGTTTAACTTGGTTGATCGATCCCAAATTTCCCCAGTTCATTTGATTACAGAGCCTGTGATCTCATGAACAATTCTGAACATGTTCCTGTAATATGCATTGGAAAACGCTGCCCTGGAATGTTCTCAGCCAGCTGCCACCAAGAAACGTCTGATCCCATTTGGAGACAGATCAGGCTTGAAATGGTCAGAAACTGGTATTCCAAGTTTCCTTCACTCTGGTTGAATCCAAAAGATGACAAAGATGGGTTTGTAGCATGGATGGAAGCCACACATCCTATTTCTCAACTGCTGAGAGAACACACCACGCTAATCCTTGGTGCTTTCTGAAAGAGATGATGTCATCATTGTTTAGCACCATGTGCAAAGTGCCAGGAAAATAACATGGGATCTGGGTCAGACATACCTGAGTTCAGATACCAGTTCTATCATGGACTCACTGTGTGACCTTGGGTAAGTCACTGTACCTTTCTGAGCCTTAAAAATGAAAATTAAAGGCTGGGTTCAGTGGCTTATGCCTGTAATCCCACCACTTTGGGAGGCAGAAGTGGGCAGCTCACTTCAGACCAGGAGTTTGAGACCAGCCTGGCCAACATGGTGAAACCCCGTCTGTACTAAAAATAAAAAAAATTAGCTGGGCATGGTGGAGCGACCTGTAGTCCCAGCTACTTGGGAGGCTGACGCAGGAGAATCGTTTGAACCCGGGAGGCGGAGGTTGCACTGCACTCCAGCCTGGGCAATAGAGCAAGCCCCTGTCTCAAAAAAAAAAAAAAAAAGAAGAAAGAAAGAAAGAAAGAAAGAAAGCAAAAAAAGGGGGGGATTAAAATGCCTCCCTTGAAGAATTGTTTGAGGAGTGGACATACTATATAGGGGATGCTTGAGGAGAGTTGCTACCGTATTCCTTCCAAGTTATTTACTCCTACTGAAGTAGGAGGTGGAACTCGACTCCAGAAGTGGAGCTGGGACACGGAACCAGACTGAGGACTAGTTAAAGCAGGGCCGGGCAAAAGCAGCTTTCTATCAGACGCGCCCACCGGTGGCCAAGTCAATTTACCATTGCCATGGCAACACCTGGGAGTTACCGCCCCTTTCCATGGCAACGACCCAATGATTACTACTCCTTCCTGAGAAGTTTCTGCATGAACCGCCCCTTAATCTGCGTGCAATTAAAAATAGGTATAAATATGACTGCAAAACTTCCCTGAGCTGCTACTCTTTGTCTATGGAGTAGCCCTGCTCTACAGGAGAGGTCACGGAGCTGTGACACGGCCTCTTCAATAAGGCTGTTTTCCTTCTACCTTTGGCTTGCCCTTGAATTCTTTCTTGGGCAAAGCCAAGAACCCAGGCGCTAAGCTGCACTTTGGGGCTTGCCTGCCCGGCATCGCTACCGCTGCTCGGTTCACCATGAAAAGGTGGAGGTCTCTCTTTTCTTCTCTGTTTCTATTCCCGCAAAGACTAGGAGTGCTCTTTGGCACAAGGAAGTACGTGATCTGTGGAGTTATAAGACTTTCAAGGACACTATAGGGAAAGAGGGCAGATGTAAAATAAAATTCGTCTGATACAGCAAAAATCTGAATTGTAAAATCTTGAAAATAAATGCCATCTCAAAACTTTTCGAATTGTTAACAATAAAACCGAGGCACCATCAGTCTTTGAGAATCTTGTAAGTGCTCTTAAAAGTAGATAAGAAAAAAAAAAAAGGGTCAGCTGTGGTGGTTCATGCCTGTAACCCTAGCACTTTGGGAGAGCGAGGCAGGCGGATAGCTTGAGCCCAGGAATTAGAGACCAGCCTGGTCAACATGGTGAAACCTCGTCCCTAATAAAAATAAACTAAAAATAGGGCCAGGCGTGGTAGTTCTTGCCTGTAATCCCAGCGCTTTGGGAGGCCGAAGTGGGCAGATCACTTGAGGCCAGGAGTTCGAGACTAGCTTAGCCAACATGATGAAACCCCGTCTCTACTAAAAATACAAAAATTAGCTAGGCGTGGTGGCAGGTGGCTCTAGTCCCAACTCAGGAGGCTGAGGCACAAGAATCGCTTGAACCCGAGAGGCAGAGGTTGCAGTGAGCTGAGATCGTCCCACTGCACTCCAGCCTGGGCGACAGAGCGAGCCACTGTCTCAAAAAATAATAATAAATAAAAATAAAAATAAAAACTAACTTAAAAAAAACTTTTACCCGCTTCTGGCAGAAAGGGCTACACGTATTACCCTTGGAGTACCCCAGCCTTGGGTTGCAACGTGAGCACAATGTGCTTGCTGAGTGATCTTCGGGAAGCAAGTAAACGTCTCTGTGCTTCCAGTTCGTCACGTGTGAGACGGAAAGAGGAGTACCAAACCTCACAGGAGTCATGCTGTAAATCCCTGCAACCTGCCAGCTCAGGACCTGGCCCAGGGTGGGCACCCAACATGGCTGTTATCACTCCCATTATTACGCATTGAGTGTTCGGTTCCTTTTCCTTTTGCCAATACTCTTTCTCCTCTTCTGTCCCACTTTATTTCCCTGGGCCACCTCCCCTACGCTCTTTTTTTTTTTCTTTACCATCAATAGGAAAAATCAAAATAAATCAAATCAAGCCAACGCCACGCTCTGCAAGCTCTCAGCGGCTCCAGCGTTTTCAAGGAGCGGGGTCAAGGTCAAAGGGCCCCTCCCAGGCTGCCCGGGCGGGGCTGTCGTGGGATGCTGGTCCCCAGGCTGTGCCGGGGTTCTCCAGGGTGAAACGCAGGGGCGGGGCCGGGCAGGGGCGGGGCGTCGCCGCCAGAGGGGGGTCCCAGCGCGCCCAGGCCTCCCGCAGGCGGGACGCGGCGTCCCGGGGGCGGCTGCGCTGCTCTGCCCCAGCGGGCCTGCCGCGCCGCCGCGGCTCTGGCTGCCTCCTGCATGCCAATTAGGCCCTAATTTGATTTCTGTTCTATCTGTGCGAACCCCATTAAAACCCAATTCCGCTTATTACCAACAGCTTTCTTGCAACGCGACGCCTCTCCCTCCCAGGGCTGCTGCTCAGGAGCGCCGAGGAGCCGGGCTCCGCGCACCGGGCTGGCGGGGACACCTTCCCCGTCCCCCCTGCCCTGGGACGCGCAGGGTCCCCGCCGACTCTCGCCCCGGGGCTCCCCGGGTCCAGACTGGGGCCCAGGGACTGGGGCAGGCTCCGAGTCACCAGTTTCTTAAGAAGCAGTGGAATCGTAGAAAACTGGAATAGAGGGTTGTTGGGAACTCAGAGGTCACCACGTCCCCCCTCCCCACCCGCTGCAGGAATTCTGGAGACGCCTGGGCGATCACCAGACCCCCACCCGCACTTGGGCTGCTCCCAGCGCGGGGAAGTTCCCTCCCTCCTTCCAGGAAGCCTGGCTCGGTTCAACTGTCCGCCCCTCTGCTGTGTGATTTTAAGTAAAGCTCTCCGTGTCCTCCTCTGCAAAACAGGACCTTTAGGGAAGATAACCTTGCCTCCTAGGGCTGTTGGGAGCATAAGACGCAAGGAAGCCCTGGAAGAGCGGCACAGCCACCTGATAGCTATGGGACCTGACTTCTGGCTTACCCCTGTAGTCCCAAAACTTTGGGAGGCTGAGGTGGGAGGATCGCTTGAGACCTGGAGTTCAAGACCAGCCTGGACAATATAGTGAGACTCTCTCTCTACAAATATAATAATAATAATAATAATAAATAAAATTAACCGGATGGGGTGGTGCACACTTGTAGTCTTAGCTACTCGTGAGGCTGAGGCAGGAGATCACTTGAGCCTAGGAGTTAGAGGCTGCCGTGAGCTATGATCGCAGCACTGCACTCCAGCCTGGGTGCCAGAGCCAAGACCCTGTCTCCCAAAAACGTAATAGTAATAATAAATGAAATAGCTGTGAGAAGCAATGCTGCAGAATCCAGACTACGGTAAGATCAGCGAGGTACTTGCCAAAATGCAAAATGTAAGGGCAAACGAAAAATCTCCATAATTAAGATAAATAATGGCAGGAAGTGGCAGCTCACGCCTGTAATCCCAACACTTTGGGAGGCTGAGGTAGGAGAATGGCTTGAGTCCAGGAGTTTGAGACAGACTGGGAAACATAGTGAGACCTCATGTATAAAAATAAACAAATAAATAAATAATATTTTTAAATTTTTGTTTTTTAATTTTTTTTTGAGACAGAGTCTCGCTCCGTGCCCAGGTTGGAGTGCAGTGGTGCGATCTCGGCTCACTGCAACCTCCGCCTCCCGAGTTCACATCATTCTCCTTCCTAAGCCTCCCGAGCAGCTGGGACTACAGGCGCCCACCACCACGCCCAGCTAATTTTTTGTATTTATTTATTTATTTTTTGACACGGAGTCTTGCTCTGTCGCCCAGGCTGGAGTGCAGTGGCCGGATCTCAGCTCACTGCAAGCTCCGCCTCCCAGGTTCACGCCATTCTCCTGCCTCAGCCTCCCGAGTAGCTGGGACTACAGGCGCCCGCCACTGCGCCCGGCTAGTTTTTTGT